>NC_068923.1:11124532-16124532 GCF_023091745.1 Budorcas taxicolor
AGAGATTTTGTAGTTGCTATTGTTCAGTCACTCAGTGATGTCTGACTATTTGTGACCCTACTGACTGAAGCACACCAGGTTTCCCTGCCCTTCACTATCTCCTGAAGCTTTCCCAAACTCATGTCCATTGAGTCAGTGATGTCATCCAACCATCCTCTGTAGCCCCCTGCTACTCCTGTCCTCAATCTTTCCCAGCATCAGGGTCTTCTTCAATGAACAAGATCTTCACATCAGGTGGCCCATATTGGAATTTCAGGTTCAGCATCAGTCCTTCCAATGAGTATTCAATGATGACTGGTTTGATCTCTTTGCTGTCCAAGGGAGTCCCAAGAGTCTTCTCTAGCACCAGACTTTGAAAGCATCACTTCTGTGCTCAATCTTCTTTATGGACAAACTCTCACATCCATACATGACTACTGGAAAAACTATAGCCTTGATAGAGGGACCTTTTTCAGTAAAGTGATGTCTCTACTTTTTAACACACTGTCTGAGTTTGTTACAGCTTTTCTTCCAAGGAGCAAGCCTCCTTTAATTTCATGGTGCAGTCACAATCCACAGTGATTTTGGAACCCAAGAAAATGAAGTCTATCACTGTTTCCGTTTCTTTTTTTTTGCCCTCCCCCAGTCTGTTTGCCCTGAAGTGATGGGATCAGATTCCATGATCCTAGTTTTTTACATGTTGAGTTTTAAGTCAGTTTTTTCACTCTCCTCTTTCACCTTCATAAAGAGGCTTTTTAGTTCATCTTTGCTTTCTGCCATGAGGGCGGTGTCATCTGAATGCTTGTGTGTATGCTCACTCGCTTCTGTCATGTCTGAATCTTTGTGACCCCCATGGACTGTAGCCTACCACGCTCTTCTGTCCATGGGATTCTCCAAGCAAGGGTACTGGAATGGGTTGCCATGTCCTCCTCCAGGGTGTCTTCCTGACCTAGGGATCAAACCTGTGACTCTGGGGACTCCTGCATTGCTAGTGGATTCTTTAACCACTAAGCCACCTGTGAAGTCTGTCATTTGCACGCCTGTGGTTATTGACATTTCTCCCAGCCATCTTGATTCCAGCTTGGGACTCATTCAGTATGGCATCTTACATAATGTACTCTACATGTAAGTTTAAAAAGTAGGGTGACAATACATAGCCTTGGCACACTCCTTTCCAAATTTTGACCTAGTCCATTGTTCATGTCCATTTTTAGCTGTTGTTTCTTGACCTGTATAAAGTTTTCTCAGGAGGTGGTCTGGTATTCCCAGACTGTGTGATCCACACAGTCAAAGGCTTTAGCATAGTCAATGAAGCAGAAGTAGATATTTTTTCTGAAATTCCCATGTTTTTTTCTATGATCCAAGGGATATTAACAATTTGATTTCTGGTTTTTCTTCCTTTTCTAAATCTAGCTTGTACACCTGGAAATTCTCAGTTCATGTACTGTTGAAGCCTAGCTTGAAGGATTTTGAGCATGACCTTGCTAGCATGTGAAATGAGTGTAATTGTGCATAGTTTGAACATTCTTTGACATTGCAATCTTTGAGACTGGAATGAAAACTGACATTTTCCAGTCTTGTGGTCACTGTGTTTTCCACATTTGCTGTATTTTTCCAAATTTGTAGCTCGATTCAGTGGGAAATACAAGGTGGGATATGCTTTTTCCTGTTCCCAGGGACTACAGATGGTTTCTTTTCATTTTCTTGAGGACAGTGTCTCTATCTTTATTTTTGTATTCCTTAAAAACAACTAAAGTTAATTTTTGTTGTTTTGAAATCTTGGAAATTTACAGGATTTTTCAAAAGATATTGAAAATCATTTTGACCCTTTAGACTACAGTTCTTATAGTTTGTAATAATCTGCTCATTTAAAACAATTTTCATGGTTTATTTTTCATAATATGATTGCACATCAACAATTTTCCCTTCTAGTGAAAATTTTCATTGAAATATATGTTTAATTAATTTGTTCAGATATCTAGTATTTTAAGTTGAATAACCCATTTTTGTATTTTTATATTATAAAGTATTTCAAAAAATTACACTTAGTAGGGCTGCATATATCTGGATTTCCAATGTTATAACAGTATATAGTTGTCTATTTAAAGACATATTTTTCTCCATACACATATGTTAAGGCAAATTATTTTTCCATATTTTCTATTATTGTTCTTATTCTTGTCTATTCAGGATATTGTTCATATACCTTTATAATAAAAATATATTAACCATTTTACAAAAAAAATGACATTATAACTTTAACTGTATGAAATTTTATGGCATGAGGCCTGAAGCCATTATGATATTGAGTCTCTCTCTACAGAAGCATAATCTAACAAGGTCTGGTAAACTCTAATTCCTATGGATGTTGATTTTTTTTCTTGGTCTTTAATATGAAAAGTGATTTACTTATTGAGCTAAGATATCTATCAATAATTTTGATAAAGTGCATGAGTTTAACTTCAAACTTACTCATCTATATTGCTGACATTTATTATGAGTGCTTTTATGATATAACTTTATCTGCTTAAGAGTCTTTTTTTGTGTGTTATGTTTTACAATATTGTGTATTTCTTCCATACAACAACATGAATTAGCCTCATATGTCCCCTGTCTCTTGAACATCTCTCACACTCCCTATCTCATCCCATCCCTCTAGGTTTACACGGAGCACCAGGTTGAGCTTCTTGTGTTATACAGCAACTTCCCATTAGCTATGTATTTTATACATAGTAGTGTATATGTTTCAAGGCTCTTCTCTTAATTTGCCCCACTCTTTTCCTCCCCCTGCTGCGTCCATACGACTGTTCTTTATATCTGCATTTCTATTGCTGCCATGCAAGTAAGATAAAGTGTAATATTTTTCTCAATTACATATATATGCATTGGTGTACAATATTTGTTCTTTCTCTTTCTGACTTACTGCACTGTATGCAACAGGCTCTTGGTTCATCCCCCTCTTATTCAAATGCATTCATTTTAATGGCTGAATAATATTACATTTTATGGAGGTACCACAAATTCATTATACATTGATCACTTGATGGAAATCTTGGTTATTGTAAATAGTGTTACAATAAATATTGAGGTACATGTGTGATTTTCAATATGATTTTCTCACGGTAAATGTGTAGTAGAGAGGTTGCTAGATCATATGGCAATCTTAATTCTAGTGTTTCTTAGGCTCCCCTGGTGGCTCAGAGGTTAAAGCGTCTGCCTCCAATGCAGGAGACCCAGGTTCGATCCCTAGGTCGGGAAGATCCTCTGGAGAAGGAAATGGCAATCCACTTCAGTATTCTTGCATGGAGAATGCCATGGACAGAGAAGCCTAGTAGGTTACAGTCCACGGGGTCGCAAAGAGTTGGACACGACTGAGTGACTTCACCTTACCTTACCTCACCTTAAGGAATCTAAATACTGTTCTCCATAGTGGCTGTATCAACTTGCATTCCCATAAGCAGTACAGAAGGGTTCCCTTTTCTTGATAGTCTCTTTAGCATGTATGGTTTGTAATTTTTTTTTTTTTAATGATGATCATTTTGACTGATATATGGTATGCAGTGATATCTCATTGTAGTTTTATTTTGATTTTCTCTAACAATGAGTGATGTTGAACAACTTTTTCATGTATTTATCAGCCATCTATATGTCTTTGGAGAAATCTCTGCTTAGGTCTTTTGCCCATTTTTTGACTGGGTTGTTTGTTTCTCTAATATTGAGCTACAAGTGCTGGTATATATTTTGGAAGTTAATCCTTTGTAAATTACTTTATATACAATAATTTTCTCCCATTGTGAGGGTTGTCTTTTCATGTTATGTATAGTTTCCTTTTCTCTACAAAAGTTTTTAAGTTTAGTTAGGTCTCAATAGTTTATTTTTGCTATTATTCTCATTACTGTAAGGGTGGGTCAAAGAGGATCTTACTGCGATTTATGTCAAGGATTGTTCTATGTTTTCCTTTAGGAATTTGACAGATTCTGACCTTACATTTAGGTCCTTAATCCACTTTGAGTTTATTTTTGTGTGTGTTGTTAGTAAGTGTTCTAATTTTATCCTTTCACATATAGCTTTCCAGTTTTTCCTGCACTATTTTTTGAAGAGACTTATCTTTTCTCCTTTTCATATTCCTGCCTCCTTCATCAAAGTTTAGATTCCAGTAGGTGCTAGAAATAGAAACTCCAGGTTTCTATCTTGTTCCATTGACCTATATTAATGGTTTTGTGCCAGTACCACACTACCTTGAGGACTGTAGCTTTGAAATTTAATCTAAAGTCAGGAAGATTGATTCCTCTGGCTTTGCTATACCATCTTAGGTTTGCTTTGGCTATTCAGAGCCTTTTGAGTTTCCATACAAATTGTAAAATTTTTGTTCTAATCCAGTGGAAACTGATCAGTAATTTGATAGAAGTTGCATTGAGTCTGTAAACTGCTTTGGGTAGTACAGTCATGTTGGCAGTGTTGATTCTTCCAGTCCAAGAACATGATATATGTCTCCACTTGTTTGTTTCTGCTTTGATTTCTTTCATCAGCGTCTTGTTTACTACACGCACATCTATTGTCTCCTTAGGTAGGTTTCAGTTCAGTTCAGTTCAGTTCAGTCGCTCAGTCGTTTCCGACTCCTTGCGACCCCATGAATCACAGCATGCCAGGCCTCCTTGACCATCACCAACTCCCAGAGTTCACTCAGATTCACATCCATCGAGTCAGTGATGACATCCAGCCATCTCATCCTCTGCCATCCCCTTCTCCTCCTGCCCCCAATCCCACCCAGCATCAGTCTTTTCCAATGAGTCAACTCGTTTATTCCTAGCTATTTTATTCTTTCTGTTGCAATGATGAATGGGATTGTTTCCTTAAAATCTATTTCTCATTTTTCCTTGTTAGTGTGTAGGAATGCAAAGGAATTCTGGATATTGATTTTGTATCCTATGACTTTGCTAAATTCATAGATAAGCTTTAGCATTTTTCTCATGATATTTTAGGTGTTTCTATTCATGACATCATGTCAACATCAAACAGTGAATTTTACTTCTTTTTCAAACTGGATTATTTTTATTTCTTTTTTCTTCTCTGATTGCTATGGCTGAGACTTCCAAAACTATGCTGAATAATAATGGTAAGAGTGAGCACCGTTGTCTTATTTCTGATTTTAGAGGAAATACTTTAAATTTTTCACCACTGAAAATAATGTTTGTTGTAGGTTTGTAGGTTTGTACATATTTGGCCTTTATTTTGTTGAGATAGATCTGTTCTATATTAATTTTATGCAGTTTTTTTTTAATCATAAATGGGTGTTGAATTTTGTTGAACATTTTTATGCATCTATTATCATATGGGTTTTATTTTTAAGTTTGCTAATATGGTGTATCCCATTGGTTGATTTGTGTACATTGAAGATGTCTTGCACTCCTGGGATAAACTCTACTTGGTCACGGTGTATGATCTTTTTAATGTGTTGTTGGACTCTGTTTGCTAGTATTTTCTTAAGAATTTCCACATCTGTTTTCATCAGTGATAATGATCTGTAATTTTCTTTTTTGTGATATTTTTGTCTGGTTTTGGTATCAGGGTGATGATGGCCTCATAGACTAAGTTTGAAAGTGTTACTCCCTCTGTGATTTTTTTAGAAAAGGATAGGCATTACCTCTTCTCTAAGAAGAGCTTTAGAGCTAACATTTGATAAAAATTTGCCTATGAAACCATCTGGCACTAAGCTTTTATGGGGGAGACGTTTTTGATCACAGTTTTGATTTCAGTACCTGTTCATAATTTCTATTTCTTCCTGGGTCAGGGTTGGAAGATTTTATTTTTCTAAGAATATATCCATTTCTCCCAGGTTCTCCATTTAATTGGTAAATTGTTTCTTAAAGTATTCTCTTTGATTCTTTATACTTCTGTGTTTTCTGCTGTAACCTCTTCTTTAGGTTTGTAAATCTATTGACTTGAGCCTTCTCTCTTTTTTATTCTTCATAAGTCTGGCTAAAGTTTGTAAATTTTATCTTCTCAAAGACCAGCTTTTAGTTTTATTGATTTTACTATTGTTTCCTTTATTTATTGTTCAGTTATTTCTGCTCTGAATTTTATGATTTATTTTCCTCTTCTAACTTTGCGTTGTCTGTTCTTCTTTTTCCAGTTGGTTTAGTTATAAGGTTAGTTTAAATATTCCATGTTTTTCTTGTTTCTTGAGGTAGTATTTTATTACAATCAACTTCCCATTTACAACTGCTTTATCTTCATCCTACAGATCTTGCATCATTGTTTTCATTGTCATTTGTTTCTAAGTATTTTTTTTTTTTTTTTCCTCTTTGAGTTCTTCAGTAATCTCTTGGCTACACAGAAGCTTATCTTTTAATATCAATGTGTTCGTGTTATTTACATGTTTCCCTGTAATTGATATCTAGTCTCATGGTGTTACAGTCAGAAAAGAGGCTTGATACAATTCCAGTTATCTCTATTGATGAATAGAAGTGTATTCTGCATTTGGATGGAATATTCTGAAGAGATCACTTAGATTCATCAGATCTAATGTGTCATTTAAGGCTTGTATTTCCTAATTATTATTAATTTTTTTTTTCTGTATGTTCTATCAACTGGAGTAAGTGGAGTGAGATTCTTTCTTATGCTCTGTTGGAAATATGGTAGAAAATAAATTAGGATAAAAATAAAACAAATGGTATATTTTCAGTCTTGCACTCATTATCACTCTTGAGTCAGTGGTCTTGTGGTTTTGTAGTCCCCAAGTTGTGTTTGATTCTTTTGCACCCCATGGACTGTAACACACCCAGTTTCTCCATCCTGGCAATTAAACATGCAAGAATACTGGAGGGGCTTGCCATTTCCTTCTCCGATTAAAATACTATAACATATATTCCAAGAGATTTTAGTTAAGATTCATGCTGCTCAATAATGACTCCAAGGAGATCCATAAAGGATTGACGCTTTGGATTACAGGAAGTGTCTCATAAATGTGGGAGCAATACTGATTGATGGCATTTCTTACCTCCAGATGATAAGGTGATACACTGGATGGATTTGTTTAAGGCTCATTTCAAATTTCATAGGAAAAAATTTAAAGGGGCTGAGAGGGAGAAATTTCTATTGTGCTGGATTTCATGGAGCATTCTCAAGTTTCCACCATGATGCTGATGATGAATCATAGTTTACACATGCTTATCCTCTTTAAGCTTTGGTGGCTTCACCATCTACTCAGCTGTTCAGGACAAAATTTCACTATGTGTTGTCCTCAATTACGGTATTTACCACACAATCCACAGGCATGTCTTTAAGCAATGTATCTCTACCATCTTTGGAAGCTGACATCTTCCATTGCCTCCTTTATTCTTTGGCCCAATGTTGGGACTTCTATTTGGATTCCTGTATGATTATCCTAAAGTTTCTCTCCACCAACAATAGTGTAACATCAATGATGCCATTCAGTTTATCAGCATCTTTACTGCAGTAGCCTGCTAAGCTTGCTCACTATTAACTTAATAAATGCCTTTAACTGACAGGCTGTCTCAAGGACCTTACCATTCTAGTCAAAGCAAGCACTATGACTGGCCAATTTTTTTCTATACAGAAGTCATTATTCATTCTTCTCCAGTTCATCTTTCATTCAATAGTTTTCTACATATTATGACAGAAGCAGGACATATTACAAGCAGTTGTACTTCATATATATATATATATATTTTTTTAATTCTCACATAGAAAAAATTCCCTAATGCTTGTTTTGAAATTTTTATCTATTTTATTTTACTGTTTCTCTTCTTTGTCAGTTTTTACTGACCACAGACTTTTATTTATTGCCCTTTGGTTTTTCTAACACTATTCAAACCATTTTTACCACAACTAGATAAATAGATATTTCTTTAATTGTTTATGGATTTGAGTCTTTTGTTATTAAGTGAGAAATTTCAAAATAGAATTCTAAATATTTAGAATTGTATAAAATAATTAATTAAAAGTTGCATATTTTATTATTGATTTTTTTTTATTTAAAGGAAAATTGCTTTGCAAAATTTTGTGGTATTCTGTCATACATCAACAAGAGTCAGCCATAGGTATACCCAAGTGCCCTCCCTCCCAGACCTCCCTCTCATCTCCCTCCTCACCCAACCCTTCAGTCTGTCACAGAGCCTCTATGTGGGTTCCCTGAGTCATAGAGCAAATTACCATTGCCTATCTGTTTTATGCATGGTATTGTAAATTTTTTTGTTACTCTGTCCATACATCTCCCCTCCTCCCTCCTCTCCTTCCACTTTGTCCATAGGTCTGTTCTCTATGTCTGTTTCTCCACTGTAGCCCTGAAAATAAATTCATCAGAGCCATCTCTTCAGATTCCACATATATATTTCAGTATATGATATTTATATTTCTCTTTCTGACTTACTTCACTCTGAATAATGGGCTCTAGTTTCATCCACCTCATTAGAACAGAATCAAATGTGTTCCTTTTTATGGCTGAGTAGTATACCAGTGTATATATGTACCAGAACTTCTTTATTCATTCATCTGTCTATGGACATCTAGGTTGCTTCCATGTTCTAGCTATTATAGCAGCGATAGAGCTGCAGTGAACATTAGGATACATGTGTCTTTTTCAGTTTTTATTTCCTAAGGCTATATGCCTAGGAGTGGAATTGCTTTAGTATAGATGTAAGAGTTGGACTGTGAAGAAAGCTGAGTGCTGAAGATGCTTTTGAACTGTGGTGTTGGAGAACACTCTTGAGAGTCCCTTGGACTGCAAGGAGATCCAACCAGTCCATTCCAAAGGAGATCAGCCCTGGGATTTCCTTGGAAGGAAAGATGCTAAAGCTGAAACTCCAGTACTTTGTCCACCTCATGCGAAGAGTTGACACATTGGAAAAGACTCTGATGCTGGGAGGGATTGGGGTCAGGAAGAGAAGGGGACGACAGAGGATGAGATGGCTGGATGGCATCACCGACTCGATGGACGTGAGTTTGAATGAACTCCAGGAGTTGGTGATGGACAGGGAGGCCTGGCGTGCTGTGATTCATGGGGTAGCAAAGAGTTGGACACGACTGAGTGACTGAACTGAACTCAACTGAAGGTGGTTTTATTCCTAGCTTTTTAAGGAATCTCCATGCCATTTTCCATAGTGGCTGTATTGGTGCATTCCCACCAGTAATGCAGGAATTTTCTCTTTTCCCCACATCCTCTCCAGCATTTATTGTTTCTAAACTTTTTGATGATGGCCATTCTGACTGGTATGAGGTGGTATCTCATTGTGGTTTTGATTTTCATTGCTCTGATAGTGAATGATGTTGAGCATCTTCTCATGTCCTTGTTACCCATCTGTATGTCTTCTTTGGAGAAATGTCTCTTCAGGTCCCTTTCCCACTTTTTCACTGGGTTGTTTGCTTTTTTGATGCTGAATAGTATATACCGCTTGTATATTTTGGAAATTAATCCTTTATCGGTTGTTTCCCTTACTATTATTTTCTCCCATTTTGAGGGAGGGTTGCCTTTTCAACGTGTTTGTAGTCTCCTTTCCTATTCAAAAGCTTTTAAATTTAATTAGGTCCTACTTGTTTATTATTGTTTTTATTTCCAAAACTCTAGGAGGTGGACCATAGTGGATCTCACTTTGATTTATGTCATTGAGTATTCTGCCTACGTTCTCCTTTAAGAATTTAATAGTTTCTGGTCTTACATTTAGGTATTTAATCCATTTTTAGTTTATCCTTGTGTATGGTGTTATGTAGTGATCCAATTTCATTCTTTTGAATGTAGCTGTCCAATTTTCCCATCACCACTTATTGAAGAGGCTGTCATTGATCCATTGAATATTCTTGCCTCTTTTTACAAAAGTAAGGAACACATAGGTACTGGGGCTTATCTCTTGGTTCTATATCTTGTCCCATCGGTCTATATTTCTGTTTTTGTCCCATTACTATACTGTCTTGAAGACAGTAGCTTTATAGTATAGTCTTCTTAAGTCATGAAGGTTGATTCCTCCAAGTCCATTCTTTTTTCTTAAAACTGCTTTGGCTACTTGGGGTCTTTTGTGTTTCCATATGAATTGTGAAATTTTTCTTCTAGTTCTGTGACAAAAGCCTTTGGCAATTTGATAGGGATTGTGTTGAATCTGTAGATTGCACTTGGTAGTATAGTAATTTTCACAATATTGATTCTTCCCACCCAAGAATATAGACTACCTCTCCTCTGTTTATGTCATCTTTGATTTCTTTCCCCAGTGTCTTATAGTTTTCTGTATATAGGTCCTTTGTTGCCTCCAGTTCAGTTCAGTTCATTTCAGTCACTCAGTCATGTCTGACTCTTTGTGACCCCATGAATTGTAGCACGCCAGACCTCCTTGTCTATCACCAATTCCCGGAGTTCACTCAGACTCATGTCCATCGAGTTGATGATACCATCCAGCCATCTCATCCTCTGTCGTCCCCTTCTCTTCCTGCCCGCAATCCCTCCAAGCATCAGAGACTTTCCCAATGAGTCAACTCTTCACATGAGGTGTCCAAAGTACTGGAGTTTCAGCTTTAGCATCATTCCTTCCAAAGAACACCCAGGAGTGATCTTTAAAATGGACTGGTTGGATCTCTTTGTAAGCCATGGGACTCTCAAGAATATTCTCCAACACCACAGTTCAAAAGCATCAATTCTTCTGCACTCAGCTTTCTTCACAGTCCAACTCTTGCATCCATACATGACCACTGGAAAAAACATAGCCTTGACTAGACAGACCTTTGTTGGCAAAGCAATGTCTCTGCTTTTCAATATGCTATCTAGGTTGATCATAACTTTCCTTCCAAGAAGTAAGTGTCTTGATTTCATGGCTGAGGTCACCATCTGCAGTGATTTTGGAGACCCCCCAAAATAGTCTGACACTGTTTCCACTGTTTTCCTAGCTATTTCCCATGAAGTGGTGGGACCAGATGCCATGATCTTAGTTTTCTGAATGTTGAGCTTTAAGCCAACTTTTTCACTCTCCTCTTACACTCCCATCAAGAGGCTTTGAGTTCCTCTTCACTTTCTGCCATAAGGGTGGTGTCATCTGCATATATGAGGTTATTGATATTTCTCCAGGCAATCTTGATTCCAGCTTGTGCTTCTTCCAGCCCTGCATTTCTCATGATGTACTCTGCAAATAAGTTAAATAAGTAAGGTGATAATATACAGCCTTGACATAATCCTTTTCCTTTTTGGAACCAGTCTGTTGTTCCTTAGGTAGGTTTATTCCTGGATATTTTATTCTTTTTGTTGTAATGATAAATGGTATTGATCTCTTTCTGATTTTTTCATTGTTAGTATATAGGAATGCAAGTGATTTCTGTGTATCGATCTTATTTCTCGTGACTTTGCTGAATTCACTGATTAGCTCTAGTAATTTTCAGATAATTTCTTTTGGGTTTTCTAGATATAGTATCATGTCCTCTGCAAACAGTGAGAATTTTACTTCTTCTGATCTGGATGCCTTTTATTTCTTTTTCTTCTGTAATTCCTGTAGCTATGACTTCCAAAACCGTGTTGAATAGTAGTGGTGAGAGTGGACACCCTTGTCCTGTTCCTGATCTTAGAGGCAATTTTTTTTAGCTTTTCACCACTAAGAATAATTTTTTCTATGGGCTTTTCCTATATGACCCTTACTGTGTTGAGGTAGTTTCCTTCTATGTACATTTTTGGAAGCATTTTTTATCATAAATAGGAGCTGGATTTTGTCAAAGGCTTTTTCTGCATCTATTGAGATTATCATACAGTTTTTATCTTTCATTTTGTTGCTATGGTGTATCAGATTGATTGATTTGCATATACTGAAGAATCCTACATCCCTGGAATAAACACGACTTGGTCATGCTGTATGAGTTTTTAAATGGTGTGTTGGATTCTGTTTGCTAGAATTTTGTTGGGGATTTTTTCATCTATGTCGTTAGTAATATTGGCCTGTCATTTTCTTTTGGTGTGTTGTCTTTTCCTGGTTTTGGTATTAAGGTGATTGTGGTCTCCTAGAATGTGTTTGGAAGTGTTCCTTCCTCTGCAATTTTTTTTGGAAGAGTTTCAGAAAAATAGACATTAGCTCTTCTCTGAATGTTTGATAGAATTCACCTGTGAAATTATCTGTCCTTGGGCTTTTGTTTTGGGGAGATTTTTAATCACTGTTTCAATTTCAGTTTTTGTAATTGTGTTGTTCATGATTTCTATTTCTACCTGGTTTAGTCTTAGGGGGCTGATCTTTTCGAAGTATCTGTCCATTTCCTCTAGGTTTTCCATTTTATTAACCTATAGTTGTTCATAATATTCTCTTATGATCCTTTGCATTTCTGTGTTGTTTATTGCAATCTTTCCTTTTTCATTTCTAATTTTATTGATTTGATTTTTCTCCCTTTTTTTAGATGCAGAGTTAGGCTGTCTATTTGATGCTTTTCTTGCTTCTTGAGGTATGATTCTTTCACTACTTATTGCTCCCTCTGAGAACTACTTTTGCCAAGTCCCATAGGTTTTGGGTCGCCATGTCTTCATTGTGATTTATTTCTAGGAATCATTTGATTTCCTTTTTATTTATTTCTTAAGAATATCTTTGTTATTTAGTAATGTGTTGTTGAATCTCCATGAGTTTGTGTCTTTTGCTATCTTTTACCTGTAGTTGATATCTAGTCTCATAGCATTGTGGTCAGAGAAGATATTTGATACAATTTCCATTTTCTTTAATTTACTGAAGCTTGATTTGTGGCCCAAGATGTGGTCTATACTGGAGAATGTTTCATGTGCACTGGAGAAGAAAGTGTATTCTTTTCCATCTGGATGGAATTTTGAAAATATCAACTATGTCCATTTGGTCTAATGTTTCACTTAAGGTTTGTGTTTCTCATTGATTCTTTGTTTTGATTATCTGTTCATTGATGACAATGGATGTTAATGTTCCATACTATTATTGCGTTGCTGTTGATTTCTCCTCTTTTGCCTGTTAGTGTTTGCCTTATGTACTGAGGTGCTCCTATGTTGAATGTACCAACACTTACCATTGTATGTCTTCTTCTTGGATTGATCTCTTGATCATTATGTAGTGTCATTCTTTGTCTCCTATGATATTCTTTATTTTAAATTCTATTTTCTCTGAAATAAGCATTGCCACTTCAGCTTTCTTTTGGTTTCCATTAGCATGGAATATCTTTTTCCATCCTTTTACTTTCAGTCTGTATGTGTCTCTAGGTCTGAAGTGGGTCTCCTGTAATCATCATATATATGGGTCCTGTTTTTGTATCCAGTCAGTCTGTATCTTTTGGTTGGTGCATTTAATCCATTTACGGTTAAGATAAGTATTGATAAATATGTCCCTAATGACATTTTCTTTAGGGCTTTGGGTTTGTTTGTTTGTTTCCTTTCTCTTGTGTTTACTGGCTATGTATATCCCTTTAGTATTTGTTGCAAGGCTTGTTTCTTGGTGCTGAATTCTATTAATTTCTGCTTCTCCATAAACCTTTTATTTCTCCATAAACTTGGAATAAGATTTTTTTGGGGTATAGTAATCATGGTTGTAGTTTTTATTTTTATTTTTTTCTCTTTCAGTTCTTTAAATATATCCTGTCATTTCCTTCTGGTCTTTAGAGTTTCTGCTAATAGATCTACTGTTAATTGTATGGGCTTTCCCTTGTATGCTACTTGTTGCTTTTCCCTTGATGTTTTTAATATACTTTCTTTGTGCTTAATCTCTGTTAGCTTGATTAATATGTCTCTGGATATGTTTCTGAAGGGTTAATAGGGTAGCTGAGTGTGCCTGCAAATGGGTCTCTCTGCTCAGGCTGAGCATCCTTGCATATGAGGCATTTTGCCAAAGAGTCTGGATACAGCCTTGAGTTTAATGGTCCCTTGCAAACGAGGGAGCATTCCCTTCTTGAGATAAGAGGGAGATGAGGGCTTTGTGCAGACTCTGCAGTAGACAGAGATTTCACTCCCCTTTGCTGTATGATAGCATGTATGCACCTGCACTGTACTGAAAAGGCTTATTCTTACAGTCTGGAATTCTGCCTGGGGGCTTTATAATAATAAACGGCCATTAGTTTGCCCAGTTCTGTTCCTCTGGCCAGAGTGGGGTCCTGTCTGTCTCTTGTGTGTCTTGTATGTTCTGTGTCATTTCACTCGTAGTAACCAACATCTGGCGCCCAACGGATGGGGCTCGAGTGAAACCGAAAGAGGTAAGAAACCCTGGGGGGATTTTAGATCCATAGCAGGGGAGCTTTCGGAAACATGGGAATTCCTCACCCTAGCGGAAAAAATTGCTAGGTGAATTCTTGTACATAATCATGGGGAATTCTTCACCCTCGCAGATGGGAACGTTCAAAAGTTCATGTTTCAAAAAACCATGGGGAAATCCTGCTAGGAAGAAATAAATGTTCATTATGGGCACAATATGTGAATTTATATATTGAATCATGTTATAGAATTTATGTAATGCTATAACACAGGCTTTGACTTTGCTATCTACTGATAATGAGACTAAATCTAATGCTTTAATGAAGGGAGAGGCAATTTATGAGGATGTGCCAAATGTTGGTGGAATTTCTGCCTTGCCTGAAAGTAAGGATACAAATAAGCCTCCTTCTGGAAATGGTGAAACATCTGATAGTTCAGAATCAGATTCAGAGGCTTCTTCGGTTTCGTCAGAGGAGGGCAAAGAGATTAAAGAAATGACCCATCTATTCCGGGAATAGTGGAAATCCCATAAGGAGGAGAAAAAATCTACACCTTCTGCTCCTGCTTGTGCTTCTCTTTTCCCCACTGCAGTTGATCAGCCCAGTGTGGGCAGGGAGCATTGTCTGTTCTCCTTACCTTTGTCTATGCTTCATGATGATGACTTGTCTGCTCCCCCTGGTGGGTTTATTGACCCTCCACAATTGTTTCCCATCCAGAGACAGCAGGATGGCAATGTGATAAATGTTCAATATGCTCCTTTGGAATATAATTTTTTTAAAGATCTTAAAGGTGCAATAGTGCAATACGGCCCTCAATCTCCCTTTGTTTTGGCTATGCTGGAATCATTGGGAAAAGGCAAACTAATCATTCCATTAGATTGGGAATCCATTTCCCAAGCTGTCTTGGAGTGTTCTCAATGGTTGCAACTTCATAGCTGGTGGGAGGAAGAAGCTAGGAAGCAAGCTTGGATTAATGAGGGAAAAAATCCCCCTGGTCCTCTTGAGGACAAATTAATGGGAGAGGGCCAATATCGGGCTTTAAGAGAACAGGCTCAATACTCTGACCAGGACTTACAACAAGTTTGCCAGGTCTTTTTACGAGCATGGCGCCATGTGGTGTCTACTGGCCAAGCCCAGCCCTCCTTTGTTAAAACAATGCAAGGCCCTAATGTACTGATTTTCTAGCAAGATTGAGGGTAGCTATGGAACAGGCTGTAGGGAGGGATGAAATCTCAGGGATATTATTATAAACTTTGGCATTTGAAAATGCAAATCCTGAATGCAAGCATATACTGGGACCTTTAAAGGGACAGGGTGCCTCTATAGCTGAATATATCAGAGCCTGCTCGGGAGTAGGAGGAACTGAGCACCAGGCTAATGTCTTTGCTACGGCCTTGGCCAAGGTTATGAGACCACCAAAGGGAGGTAACTGCTTTCATTGTGGAAAACCTGGTCATGTGAAAAAAGAGTGTCAGAAATTAAAAGCTGATAAAGACAGATCTCTTGCTAGGAAGAATAAGGCTCCTCCTGGACCTTGCCGTCAGTGCAGGAGGGGATTTCATTGGACTAATGAATGCAAATCTAAAACAGACAAAATGGGCAACCCGATACCGGGAAACTATCCTGCGGGCCTGAGTTCTTGGGGCCCAGGAACAATACCGGGGACTTCTCCTCCTTGCCCTCCTCCCATTCCATCTGCCCCGTTAAAAAGACCTCAGATGATGATTTCGGACTTACGGTCTGCTACTTCAGGAAATGCTGCTGCTGATTTGCCGCTAGCTGATAATGTTCTTTTGTCACCAGGGGGAGGCATTTATAAATTAAAAACAAATGTATTTGTACTACTGCCTAAAGGCACTTTTGGCTTAATATTAGGCCGTAGCAGTGCGGCTTTGAGAGGTTTAACCATAATTCCTGGGGTAATAGACTCTGACTATGTTGGGGAAATTTTAATTATGGTCTCTACTTCTACCACACTTTCATTGTTAGCTAGAGAACGTATTGCCCAAATACTTCTCCTACCTTATCACCCCTTTTGGGCTCTTCCTAATAAATGAACAGGGGGATTTGGAAGTACTGGGCGACATATATTTTGGGAAATGCTTATCAGAGATTCCTACCCTGTTCTCCCCTTGATTATACAAGGAAACAACTTTGAGGGACTAGTAGATACAGGGGCAGATGTTTCAATCATTTCTTGTCAGCAATGGCCCCAAGGTTGGGAAAAGGAAAAAAGCCCTTTAATGCTGACGGGATTGGGCTCCATTGCAGATATTTGGAAGAATACCCATCCCTTGCAATGTCAATTCCATAATGGAAGATCAGTGTTTGTTACCTTTTATATTGTAAATATACCTATTAATATATGGGGGAGAGATCTCCTCTCTCCTTTGGGGGCTTCTGTAACCATTCCATCGGAAAACTAGTGGCCACTGCTCAAATTCCTCGAGCACTCCCATTAAAATGGTTAACTAATACTCCTAAATGGGTTGAGCAGTGGCCATTACAACAAATGAAGCTCGAGGCATTAGAACAAGTAGTACAAGAACAACTCCAACTTGGTCTTATAGAGCCCTCTACCTCACCCTAAAATTCTCCTGTTTTTGTTATTAAAAAAAAAAATCTAAAAAATAGAAAATGTTAACTGATTTACAAGAAGTTAATAAATGTATCGAACCTATGGGAGCATTGCAATCAGGACTCCCCTCTCCAGCTCTTATTCCTCAAAATTGGTCCTTAATGGTGCTAGATCTTAAAGACTGTTTTTTTTTGTTTGTTTTTTTTTTTTTACCATTCCCCTACAATTTCAAGATAGAAATAAATTTGCTTTTACAGTTCCTGTTCTTAATCATGCTCAACCTGTTAAGCGTTATCAATGGACAGTCCTACCGCAAGGAATGATAAATAGTCCTACCTTATGTCAAGAATTTGTAGCTCACTCTTTGCAATCTCTCTGTCAAGAATACCCTAATTATATTCTATATCATTATATGGACGATCTCCTATTGGCAGCTCCTAGTATTGCTGAACGTCACAAATTCTTTTTAAAAGTACAAGAGGCTTTAAGACTACACAGTTTGCAAATAGCCCCAGAAAAAATTCAAAAGGACTTTCCTATTTCATATTTAGGGACAATATTGGAACAACATAGAATTAAGCCCCAAAAGTTACAAATTAGAAGAGACCATCTCAGAACCTTAAATGATTTTCAAAAATTATTGGGAGATATTAATTGGCTACGCCCAGTACTTGGGATTGCTACTTATCAGTTATGACATTTGTTTTCTACTTTAGAAGGAGATACAGCTTTGGATAGCCCCCGGACCTTAATCCCATTGGCTTTACAGGAACTTCAACTTGTTGAACAACGACTGAATGACGGCTTTTTGACTTACTTACATGCATCTCAACCTATTTCTTTTATCATATTCCATACCCCTTATTCCCCATCTGGTGTAATTGCTCAAGAAGAAGGATTAATAGAATGGGTTTTCTTACCTAACAGTTTTTCCAAAAAAATTGACTATATATACGGATAAATTAGCCCTCCTTATACAGAAAGGTCGCCATCGTATTTTACAACTGTCAGGATGTGAACCACACCAGATTGTTATTCAGTTAACAACTGCTCAAATATCTCGATGTTTACAATTTAATGAAAACTGGAAAATTTCTCTTGCTTCATATCCTGGTTCGTTTTCTAATCATTATCCATCATCTAAATTGATTGATTTTCTCTGGACTAACACTATGATATCTCATTCCCCAATTTCAGATGTTCCAGTTAAAGGACCCACTATTTTTACAGATGCAAATAAAAATACTGCTGGATATTGGACCCCAGAAAATTCCAAGGTTCTCCCCCACTCATTTTCTTCTGTACAACCTGCTGAATTGTGGCCTATCTATTTAGTTTTACGAGATTTTCCCCAACTTCCTATTAACATTGTTTCAGATTATCGATATGCTGTTCTCTCTTGCCTACAGCTTCCTCATGTCTCCCTTCCACTGACTCTTAAAACAGCTATTGATAAATTGTTTTACCAAGTACAACAATTACTCTTGCAACTTTCAGAGTTAATTTTCTTTACTCACATCCGTGCACATTCTGCCCTTCCTGGACCCTTATCATTCGGAAATGCTACACTTGATGCCTTACTTAATCCTATAGAAGCAGCAAAGCAAGAACATCTCTTACAACATACCAACTCCAAAGGGTTACAAAAATCTCACGCTATTACTCGAAAACAAGCTCAAAATATTGTTTGTTCTTTTTCCATATGTGCACCCTTTGCTTTGCCATTTACCTCACCAGGTGTCAACATGAGAGCACAACAAGCAAATCAGATATGGCAAATGAATGTAATTTACATTTCTTCCTTCGGACAACAAAAATGTGTGGGCCACTGCATTACATTCTAAAAAGTCTGACACTGTTATTACTCATTTGTTATCTTGTTTTGAAGTTATGGGATTACCAATTGAATTGAAAACTGATAATGCACCTGCTTACCAATCCGCAAAATTAGCTCACTTTTTATCTCAATACGATATAACTCATACTTTTGGTATTCCTTATAATAGTCAAGGGCAAGCTATTATTGAAAGAGCTAATCGTACATTGCATGATTATCTTGAAAAAATAAAAAAGGGGGAACAAGGGAGATTTATGAAACCTAAAGACATTCTGATAAAACTTTACTTACCCTAAATTTTTTGAATGTTTGGAGCAGGGGAAATCTATCAGCAGCAGAGTTGCACTTTCAAGGGAAAGAAGAGGATAAGAAGATCTTGAATATGCCCATTTGGTATAAAGATAAAGAGAAAGGGTGGATCCCAGCATCATTAATATATTTGGGGCAAGGGTATGCTTTCATTTCTGTTGATAATTACAGGTTTTGGACCCCAGCAAGATTGATTAAAATCAGCAATGGTTAATCCCCTTGTTCAGAAATTTGAAGAGCTTACTATGCAGAGAAGCCTTACCTCCCGTACAAGGGAAGCAACACCTCCTATGTGGGGTCAAATGAAGAGGTTGACCCAGGAAGCAGAGAAGACATTAATGAAGGTGGGGCAACCTCTGAATCCTACCAATCGTTTGCTTGCCATGATGGCGGTGGTGACATGTCAGGTAATCGGCATATCGGCAAGTAATCATACATATTGGGCATATAGACCTAATCCCCCATTAGTAAAAGCAGTTTCCTGGGGGGAACCAGAAGTACAGGTATGTACTAATGAGGCTGACTTCTTTCCCCCACCAGCTTGCAGGGGAATAGAACAACTATCTCATCATAAACAATAATATAATATTAATAATTTGACCATTGCAATGGAAGGTATTCCTTTATGTATAGGGGGACACCCCTTTTGTCTGTCCACCAAGGAACATTCTCATCATTCTTATAATACATGGGGGGGTAAAGTATAATAATTACCATTTTGCTACTTTTACTGTGCTTGTTTCCACCAGGGGCTTTAGTACCTCGACAAAACCGATGGATACTCATAATGGAAAACACATGTCGCTATGTCCTGTTAACCTTTTCGTTCCTTCTCTAGAATCTCTGGAGTGGGAATGTTGCCGAGGCCATCGACCCTTTAAGGTCATGAATTATTCTGGGGCCATCATTGTAGATTGGAGTCCAGATCATGGACAATTCTTAGAAAAATGGTCAAATAAACCTTTTAGGTGGCATCGCACAAATACCACTTTGATGGGCAATGGTAATGAAACAGTTAAATGGCAGCAATTTGCACTTGTCCCTCCTCAATTACAATTGCAAGGATATCCTCACATTCAAGGAGATATTTGGAAAATATTGGTGGTTTCTGGTAATCTCACTATCTGGTCAGGAAATTATACTTTGAACAGTGGTGACTCTTCGGGTTCATTCCATGTTAATTTACATGTTAATAAATCTTATTCTGCAATGGCATGTGTAAAATATCCTTTTGCATTGTTATATGGGAATTGGACCTGGAATGATACTGTAGGGTCTGTGTCAAGTAACTATTGTAATTTAACTCAATGTATAAATGTCTTGGTGGGAAGAATTTGAAAGACAAGCCTTTAACTCCAATTTCTCGCTAGTAATTGTTAAAGCTCGGACAGAAGTATGGTTGTCTATAAATCTGACTCAGCCGTGGTCAGATCCTTTAGCTGCTTCTCATCTAGTAACCACTGTACAGACTTTGCTACACCCATCTCGACGTATGCTTGCTGTGGTCATTGCTTCGATTCTTGCAGTCGCATCAGTAACTGCAACAGCAGCTGTAGCAGGCCTTGCATTACACCAAGGAATTCAAACAGCTGATTTTGTTTGGGACTGGCAAAAGGACTCTCATTTGTTATGGCAACAACAGCGAGATTTGGGTGCACAACTTGTTACCGACGTGCTTAATCTTCAAACACACCGTTTCCTGGCTTGGAGATCAATTGGCTGTTTTATCTACACGAAGTGTATTGAAACGTGATTGGAATTCTTCTGTTTTGTATAACACCTGTACCATTTAACATGAGCCCTTCAAGAGATTAACTGAGACATATAAATAAAAAGAGTTCTAGATGCCCATCATCTAGAGAGATTCTGCCTAGCCCCTAAGAGGTGGCTGGATAGCCAATGATGGGTAAGACCCTCAGAGTAGGGCAACCTAAGACAGGCACAGCCGCAAGAGGGGCTGGCGAGGCTGGAGGTTGGCTGCCTACAGCTTTACGCCTTGCTCTACAAAACATCAATACAAATGTCTCGAGGGCTTAAATAAAATAAAAAAGGGGGAGATGAAGGGTTAATAGGGTAGCTGAGTGTGCCTGCAAACGGGTCTCTCTGCTCAGGCTGAGCGTCCTTGCATACGAGGCGTTCTGCCAAAGAGTCTGGATACAGCCTTGAGTTTAATGATCCCTTGCAAACGAGGGAGCATTCCCTTCTTGAGATAAGAGGGAGATGAGAGCTTTATGCAGACTCTGCAGTAGACAGAGATTTCACTCCCCTTTGCTGTACGATAACATGTATGCACCTGCACTGTACTGAAAAGGCTTATTCTTACAGTCTGGAATTCTGCCTGGGGGCTTTATAATAATAAACGGCCATTAGTTTGCCCAGTTCTGTTCCTCTGGCCAGAGTGGTGTCCTGTCTGTCTCTTGTGTGTCTTGTATGTTCTGTGTCACTTCACTCGTAGTAACCAACAGTTTCTCCTTGCATTTGACCTGTAGGGGACTCTTTGCACTTCTTGAAATTGATTGACTATTTCCTTTCCCATGTTGGGAAAATTGTCAACTATAATTTCTTCAAAAAATTTTTCAGTGCCTTTCTTTTCTTCTTCTTCATCTGGGATCCCTATAACTTGAATGTTGGTGCATTTAGTATTGCCCCAAAAGTTTCTGAGACTTTCCTCAATTTTTTTTTTCATTTGTTTCCCTTTATTCTGTTTTTCAGCAATTATTTCTACCATTCTATCCTCCAGCTCATTTATTCATCCCTCTGCCTCAATTATTCTGCTATTGTTTCCTTCTAGTGTATTTTCAATTTGAGTAATTGTGCTATTCATCTCTCTTTACTTATTATTTATTTATTCTATGTCCTTGGTGATTGTATTAACTGTGTTAAATGTTTCTTGCATTTTCTCCATTCTAATTTCAAGTCTTCAGAGTGTCTTTACTAACTATTCTGAATTCTCTTTCAGGGAGATTATTTATTCATTTATCTGCTCTTATGAGTTTCTACCTTGCCCTTTCATTTGTGTTGTATTTCTCCATCTTTTTTTTTTTTTTTTTTTTTTTCTTTTCCTAACTTGCTCCATTTGACGTCTCCTTTTCCCTAGGCTTTAGGGTTGCATTACTTCTTCCTTTTGATTTTTGCCTTTGGACGGAAATGTTGGTTGGATGGTTTGTGTTGATTTCTTTTTATTTATTTATTTATTTATTTATTTTTAACGTTTTGAATATAAATTAATTTACTTTAATTGGAGGCTAGTTACTTTACAGTATTGTATTTGTTTTGCCAGATTACTGTGTTGATTTCTTGTTGGGGATGACTTGTGCCTGTGTTCTATTGGGAGGAGATCAAGTAGGTAATTACAGAAATACTGGGACATGTACACACACACACACACTTCCACATTTACAGTTATAACTAAAGTGTTCTAAAGAAAAGAATACAGAAATTGACTTGGTGGGCAAGCGAAACCAGAGGTGACATCACCCATTTGAAAGCAGAGTCATCTAACGGTCAATCTGGAAATCTGAGCATTAGCAGAAGACCAATATAGCATAGAGAGTTCAAAAATTAACTTACTGAGTGAAAAAAAAGAATGAAGGAAAAAAGGGAGAAGAAAAAATATGAGAGAGGAAAAAAGAAACAGAAGAAGGAAGGGAAAGGAGAAAGGGAAGGGAATGGAGAGGAGGGATAAAATAGAAAGAAAAAATAAATAGAAAAGCAAAGATGAATAGAGGTGTGTGGAAAAGATTTATATATATATTCAGGTATAGATACAGCAGGTAAATATCAGTAGAGAAAGCAGCAATATATATATATATTCAAAAACTCATCAAGGAAAAAAGAGCAGTGAGAAAGAGAAAAAAACAAAACTAAAATTATTTTTTTTCTTGCTGTTTTTTTTGACAAGAATCACAAAAAGGAAATCTCCACTGCACCATAAAATGATAATGTGGAGGTGTAAATATGTAAGGGGGATAAACAATATGATTTATAAGAAAAAAAGAAAAAGAAGTCTTAAAATGAATTTCTTTCTTTAACAAGGAAAAGAAAGAAGAAAACTCCAAAGCATCTCAAGAAGCTAATGTGATGGTGGAAATATGTTGGGGAATAAGCAGTGTGATTTATAAGAAGAATCTTTATTATTATTATTTTTAATAAGAAGTAAAACAAAGCAGAAAACTCCACAGCACTGCAAAATCTACTGTGATGGTGTAAATATGCTGGGAAATAAACAGTGTGCCTTATAAGAGAGAAAGAAAAAAATAAATAAAAAAATAAAGTTCTCAAGGTCGTAGTTCTTGATTGTAGAGTCTGCCCCTGTGGATGGGATTGGGTTAGTGTCCTGTGATGTTTGCCTGGTTGGCAGAGCTTGTGCTTGTGTTCTGGTTGATGGAGCTGGATCTCTTCTCTCTGAAGGGCAGTTCAGTGTCCAGTAGTAGGTTTTGGATTGTCAATAGGTTCAGTATGCCTTTGGGCAGTCGTTATAGCTTTTGCAGTGTTAGATGCATCTATTTCTGCAGTTGCTTCAAAGTGGCTCCTTCAGCATAAGTGCAGTGCTGCCAGTCTGCTATTTATCCCTGGGATCATTGTTGGTGTTTCTGTTCTCCTGTCTTGTCCTGGGTTGCAGGGCTTGTGTGCACTTGAGTCTCAGTTCCCCAGGTTTACCCTCTGTGTACACATGTGTGGGGCTTGTGTGCACTTGTCTTGGTTTCCTGGCCTGGCCTCAGCATCACAGGTCAAGTGTGGACTTGTTGCTCCTCTGCCTGCACCCTTTATCGTGGGACTTATTTTTTTCGTTTTCAGCTGTGGCAGGAGGGTTGTGTACACTGCCTAAGTTTGTATGCCTCCCCTCTAACGGAACCCCAGTCCCAACCTTGCACCCGCTGGGTTTGTCTGCTGGCTACCTGGGCTATCTAGGCCCACCCTCCATGCTGCAAAGGTTGTTCACACTGGCTGGGTTTGTGTGCCCCATCTCACTTGGGAACCTGGGCCAGCCCTCTGTGCTGCAAGGGCTGTGGTGCACTGGCTGGGTTCATATGCTGCACCACCCTCAGTTCCTCTAGCCCACTGTCTGTTTTGGACCAAAGTTCACGAGCTGTTAATGGGCTGAGAAGTGCAGCTCTCTCTGTTTACTGCCCTCCAAGTCCCTGTTGTGCCTGGCTTTCCAACACTTTGCAGCTCCCCTTTGGGCCTGACTGTGAGGGAGTTTCCCTGAGAACAGGAACTTCTGTTTCAGGGCTCCCTCCGTTGGGGCATAACCTCCTGCCCAGAAGTTCTCCATCTTTTCAAATTTTATGTCTCCTTCCTCTCTCCTACCTTATTTCAGGGAGCTTAGCCTGTCTCCCTGGAGGCCTGGGGTCTTCCGCTGTCACCTAGAGGTTGCTTTGTTCCAAATCTTGATGCATTTTTGATGTATCTGGGGGGAGGCTGGCGATCTCCCCATCTTACTCCTCCACCATCTTCTCTCTAAAAGTTGCATAAGTTTGAATATTATTGAAGATGTTCTAATTTTTATCTTCATATTAAGATGCTTAGTTTTTGTATTGCTATTACTTAGTGATTTTAGTCCATGCTGTCACTTCAGTCATGTGTGACTCTTTGTGACCCATTGTCTGTAGCTGCCAGGCTCCTCTGTCCCTGGAATTCTCCAGGCAGGAATACTGGAGTGGGTAGCCATTCCCTTCTCCAGGAAATCTTCCTGACCCAGCTATTGAACCCAGGTCTCCTGCATTGTAGAAAAATTCTTTACCATCTGAGTAATTTTTGTGGTTTTATACAATCATTAGTCAAGTATCCATATTTTTAATTATCGTGATTTTGAGTTCTGAGGGTCTGGCATTTTTACAAAACTAGACTATTATTCTTATGTCATAATGTGACTGACATAATCATACTTTGAGAAATATCAGTAGTGCCATTTTCTTTTTTACTTGTGTTCTCATTACTACTTGTTTTGTTTTGTGTTTTATTATGAATTTGTTTGCCAGTTTTAAAAAGGGAATAAAATAAATTAAGGGAAAATGTTATTAAATCCATAAAACATGCTTAAATAAACTTATTTGGACACACTCAGCAATGGAAAAAAAATCACAATATACTGAAATGTGACAAGCAATATGAGCCCCAAAATGGTATCAGGAGACACTGTGCATACCCTTCCTTTCCCAAGGTATCTAGGACATAGAATGCACCATATTTATTCCCTGTAGGGTACATGAGCACATCTACATTAATTTGAATATTTTAGGGCATGATTTTACTTTCATTTTTATTTAGATAAATACACTTTTAGGGGAGGTTCTGTTATTGCTTGCTGCATATTGAAATTATTTTCCTGCCCCATTCCAGAATGTTTGAAAATTTACATTTGTTATTATTGCTTTCAGCATGCCACAATAAGCAAGTCAAAGAAAAGGATATAGATTAAATCACTAAAAGATACATGGGTACACTCTCTGCTATATTATTCAAATGCTATTGCAATGATTACGGCAATCACAGCATAAAATAGAATATATCTGTCAATAATAGCAGACCATTAAATCAGTTAAATATTTCTTAGCTCTCTGGCAAGTGGCAAAATCAAAATGCCAAACCAGTTGAGGTGTAGAAAATATGAGGTGTCTTTCTCTTTTCAAGAGTAAATCACATGGAGAAAATGTAAGCAAACTAGAAACACAGTATATGATCTTTCATATTTTGTAAAGAATATGTAATACATGTAAACTTTTTTTCAAAATAAATATGATTAAGAAGATTTATCCAACAAAAATAGCAATGATATAAAAATTATTTTGTTGATTTTTTATTCTGATTTACATTAAGATATTTTCTTTCTACTGAAAAATAGCAAAATATTAATGATCACACAGCTAATTACAAACAGCTTAATATATGGGCTCTGGAAAAAAATAAAAAAGGATTTGATTTAGCTCATACCTGAATGGTCTAGTGCTTTGACCTACTTTATTTAAGTCTAAATTTTGCAATGAGGAGTTCATAATCTAAGCCACAGTCACTTCTGGGTCTTGTTTTTGCTGGCTGTATAGACATTCTCTATACAGGCAAAGGAGAAAAGGAAAGATACATCCATCTGAATGCAGAGTTCCAAAGAATAGCAAGGAGATATAAGAAAGCCTTCTTAAGTGATCAATGCAAAGAAATAGAGGAAAACAATAGAACGGAAAATACTAGCGATCTCTTCAAGAAAATTAGGGATACCAAAGGAACATTTTATACAAAGATGGGCACAATAAAGGATATAAATGATATGGACCTAAAAGAAGAAGGAGATATTAAGAGGTGGCAAGAATACACAGAAGAACTATAATATATATATATATATATGTATATCTTAATGACCAGGACAACCACAATGAAATGATCACTAACTAATGATGATGTAATCACTAGAGCCAGACATCCTGAAGTGCAGTCAAGTGGACCTTAAGAAGCATCACTATGAACAAAGCTAGTGGAGGTTATGGAATTCCAGCTTAGCTACTTAAAATCCTAAAAAAAAAAATGATGCTGTGAAATTGCTGCACTAAATGTGCCAGCAAATTTGGAAAATTTAGCAGTGGCCACAGGACTAGGAAACGTCAGTTTTCATTCCAGTCCCTAAGAACGGTCAAGATACTGCACAGTTGCACTCATCTCACATGCTAGCAAAGTAATGTTCAAAATTCTCCAAGCCAGACCTCAACAGTACATGAACCTAGAACTTGAATTCAAGCTGGATTTTAGAAAAGATAGAACCACAGATCTAACTGCCAATATCTAATGGTTCACAGAAAAGGCAAGAGAATTCCAGAAAAATACATCTACTTATAATTCATTGACTACACTAAAGGCTTTGACTGTGTGGGTCACAACAAACTGTGGAAAATGTTTCAAGAGATGAGGATACTAGACTGTCTTCTCTGCCTCCCAAGAAACCTTTATGCAGGTCAAGAAACAACAGTTAGAACCAGACATGGAACAACAGACTGGTTTTAAATTGGGAAAGGAGTACGTGAAGGTTGTATATTGTCACCCTTCTTATTTAACTTCTATGTAGAGTGTATCATACAAAATACCAGACTGGATGAATCACCAGCTGGAATCAAGATGCTGGGAAAACAGTAATAACCTGAAATATGCAGATGAAACCAACCTAATGGCAGAAAGTGAAGAAAAATGAAAGAGCCTCTTGATGAAAGTGAAAGAAGAGAGTGAAAAAGCTGGCTTAAAATAAACATTAGAAAAAAAAAAAAAAAAAAACAAGATCATGCCATCCAGTCCCGTCATTTCATGGTGAATAGATGGGAAACAGTGAAAACTTTAAAAGACTTTTTTTCTCTTGGGCTCCAAAATTGCTTCAGATGACTATAGCCATGAAATTAAAAGACATTTGTTCCTTGGACACAAAACTATGACTAACCTGGACAGCAAATTAAAAAGTAGAGACATTACTTTGTTGAAAAATGTCCATCTAGTCAAAATTATGTTTTTCTAGTAGTCATGTATGGATGTAAGAGTTGGATAATAAAGAAAGCTGAATGATGAAGAATTGATGTTTTTGAACTATGGTTTGGAGAAGACTCTTGAGAGTCCATTGGACAGCAAGGAGATCAAACCAGTTAATCCTAAAGGAAATCAGTCTTGACTATTCATTGGAAGGACTGATGCTGAAGCTGAAATTCCAATACTTTGGCCACCTGATACAAGTATCTGACTCACTGGAGAAAACTCTGATGCTGGGAAGGACTGAGAGCAGGAGGAGATAACAGAGGATGAGACGTTTGGATGGCATCACCAACTCGAATAACATGAGTCTGAGCCAGCTCTGGGAATTTGTGATGGACAGGGAGGCCTGGTGTGCTGCAGTCCATGGGATCACAAATAGTCACACACAACTGAGTGACTTAATGACAGAACTGAACTGATGGACAAACTAAATATAGTTTTCCACTTGCTACAATGCATTATCTGTAATATCCAGTTAGCAACAACAACCAAAATAGTATGTGCAAGGAAACAGAACAAACAGGGAAAAACAGTCAACAGAAACTGACTCTGAGGAGGCCTGGAAACTTGAAAAATTTTCTGCTGATGCTCACAAAACCCATATATGGTTAGTTTTCATATCTAACACACACAGAAGATCCTAAAATCTACAGTGACAGAAACTAGTTACAGTGCCTAGATCTGAAGTAGGAACCTGAGGATGAATGCTAGTATGTTCTGTTGTGATAGCAAACTGTTCTAAAATTAGATTTGTAATGACTGTTGCATAAATCTCTCATTATACAAAAAAAAAACTAATTAAATATTTTAAAATTATACATTAGTGTTATATGAATTATATAGCTCAATAAGAAATTAAAAATATGCATAGTGACTTTGAATATAAGGTTATTTTTGATATTAGAATGGGGCCATTGTACTAAAAATCCACTTAACATTTATTTTGGTATTATCTGTAGGAAATTTGAAATTAATATATAGTTTTCTTTAATCCACTTTATAAATGATCCCATATCTTTGCTATTTCAACTGCTTCTTTTTGGAGGGCTTCCAGGTGGTAGTAGAGGTAAAGATCTGCCTGCCAGTGCAGGAAATGCTCAGTTCCTGGGTTGGGAAGATCCCCTGAAGGAAGGTAAAGCAACTCACTCCAGTATTGTTGCCTGGAGAATGTTCCATGGACAGAGAGGCCTGGCAGGCTATGGTCCAAAGGATCTGATAGGTCTGAAGCAACTTTGCATGAACACATACACATGCTTCTTTTTAACAAAGGGTATTAGGGAGCCAGCAGTTAATATTCCCTAGAAGTAATTTTTAACATACAAGATGACACCTGAGTTACTCTTCCTTGATCCAAGCAAGCAAAGACAAAACTTTAAGGAATATCTTCCATGTCAAAAGAAAAAAAATCAAGTATAGAACCATAAATAAGAAACAACAGAACAAGGGAGTGGTTCTAGGATTCCTTTAGTTGATCAGTAGAAATATAGTGCAGATAGAAACTACTGAATAACAGGATTATGTTAAAAACTAGACCAAAGGAAAACAGAAAATTAAGTGATTCTTACGTAGAAAACAGTGAGATCTTTTATCAGATTATGAGTTTTGAAAGATGCTGAGTTTTTGAAACATTTATCAGTTCATTTCAGTCCCTCAGTTGTGTCTGACTCTTTGCAACCCCATGGACTGCAGCATGCCAGCCTTCCCTGTCCATCACAAACTCCCAGAGCTTGCTCAAACTAATGTCCATCGAGTTGTGATGCTATACAACCATATCATCTTCTACTGATGCCTTCTCCTCCTGCCTTCAACGTTTCCCAGCATCAGGGTCTTTTCTAATGTTTATAAATTTTCATTTACTATGGACCTTTTATGGACTGTAGCCAGCCAGACTCCTCTGTCCATGGAATTCTTAGTCAAGAATATTGGAGTGGTTTGCCATGCCCTCCTCCAGGGATCTTCTTGACCCAGGGATAGAATCCACATCTTTTATTTCTTCTGCATTGGCAGGTGGGTTCTTTACCACTAGTGCCACCTAGGAAGTCTTTAACACACATGTACCCTTTCATCCCCTGGAGGAGGAAATGGGAACCCACTCCAGGACTCTTGCCTGAGCCTGGTAGGCTACAGTCCATGGTGTCGCAAAAGAGTTGGACACAACTGAGTGACTTCACTTTCACTTACCCTCTCATCCAGGCTAAGACTAGAGCATAGCATTTACTCAGCACCAGGTGTGTGTGTGTGTGTGTGTGTGTGTGTGTGTGTGTGTGTGTGTGTGTGTGTGTGTGTTGCTCAGTCGTGTCCAACTCTTTGTGGCCCCATGGACTGTAGCTCATCAGTCTCTATCCATGGAATTTTCCAGGCAATAATACAGGAACAGATTGCCATTCCCTTCTCCAAACACAGAATATCTTCCCAACCCAAGTCTTCTACATGGCACACAGATTCTTTACCATCTGAGACACTAGGCAAGCCAAGGGCATGATGGGAAATAAAGCTGAGAATGTAAAACAATAGTAACTCATTCATACATATAACCTGCATAAAGGAAGAAGACTGGTAAGTGATCTTTGCCCAGAGGAAACAGCCATATTAATTCAAATAATTACATGAAGGTATGTATTTCATAATTTTGATTGCAATAACTTCCCTTTACAATGCCGTTAAATAACACAGAGTCCATCATTAAGGAATAGCTAATATGTAGATAAGAAATCACAAAGTTTTTATGTAAGGCTAAATTTTGAAATTTATATACAATTTAAAGCAATCATTTTCTATAACTTAATGTGAAATCTAATAAATAATTGCCCTCATAATTTAAAAGTCAATAATTATTTATTTGAGGAAATATCTCTTTATATATGTATTTAGTTTTAAATGATTTAGGAAACTACTATCAGGAATTCAAGCAGATGTTCCAGTGGGAAAGCCTGTTAGAAAAGTTTTAGGAAAATGCAATTAGAATAAAGTCTATGTCATCCTTAGTTTTTCTTTTTCAACCCATCATAATGTTGAGCTAAATGAAACAAATAGACTGCCCATTATTTTTCCAGAAAAAAATAGGTTTATTTATGATCAGGAAAGAATCACAATTCAGGGTCTTCAAGCACGGTGAGGCCCATGCAGGTCTCCAGCAGAAATGAAGAGAAGTCTTTAATAGAGAGGAAAGGGGTATTGGGAGAGCTAAACCAAGAGTCCAAGGCTTTTCATTGGCTTAGATGTGACAGTTTCTTACCAGGTGAGTTCTTGCCAGGAAACAAGAAGTCTCTCTCCTTCCTGTCAGGCGCTGCTATCTTAGTCAGTCATAACATCTCCCTTTTCTGGTCTCCTTACATTATTTTAAGTAAGGTTTCTGCTTATTAAATCTGTTCAATAGAAGCAGTTTGCTATTCTATAAATCTTCCATGAATTTTTATCAAGAATACTCACGTAATTACTTTACTTTTATTTCCATTATGTCTTGTAAGTGACCTCAGACTACTCTGGTAGCTCAGCTGGTAATGAATCCACTTGCAATGCAGGAGAACCCAGTTCTATTCTTGTGTCTGGAAGACACACTGGAGAAGGGATAGGCTACCCACTCCAGTATTCTTGCACTTCTCTGGTGGCTCAGCTGGTAAAGAATTTGCCTGCAATGTGAGAGACATGGATTTGAACCCTGAGTTTGGAAGATCTCCTGGAGAATGGAATGGCTACCCATTCCAGTATTCTGGCCTGGAGAATTTCATGGCTGTAGAGTCCATGAGGTCACAAAGAGTTGGACACAACTGAATGACTTTCACATTCAGAGTATCTACATTTCTGCACACCTATTCTTCTCAATTATTCTGCCATAACTTAAACATTTCCTATTCATGTGTGTTGGTAATTAACTTGAATGAAATTGTATAAAAATAAATTTTGTAGTCAATATGTGGTTGTTCACCTTATAAAAAAGAATGAAATTGAATTAGTTGAAGTGATGTAGATGGACCCTGAGTCGGTCATACAAAATGAAATAAGTCAGAAAGAAAAATAAATATTGAAATTATATATATATATATATATATATATATATATATATATATATATATATATTCATACTACTGAACCAATATTCAGGGAAGGGTAGAGACACAGATGTAAATAATGGATTTTTGGACATACCAGAGGAGAGACAGGTTATGAATTGAGACAATAACTGACATATATACACTTTCAGGTGTAAAATAGATGGCTAGTGGGAAGATGCTGTATAGCACAGGGAGCTCAGCTCAGTGCTCTGTGATGAACTGGAAGGATAGGATTGGAGAAGGGGAGGGAGGCTCAAGAAAGAGGGAATATATATATATATATGTGTGGCTGATTCACAGTGTTTTACAGCAAAAACTAATGCAACATTGTAAAGCAATTATATTTCAATAAAAAATAAGTGGTTACCTTTGCCTGTTGCCCATATGTCACACTTAAAGCTTAAAATACATTGGGAGTTTTTGATTACATTACTTTTGAGGCAGATTTCAAAACTATCAAAATTAGTATTCATTATTATACTACTAATAATGACAAAAGTATGATGAATTATTATTTAAAATACATTCATGTACATTATTTCTATTCATTCTCTCTCTCTCTCACATACACATGTACATATGCACATACACAAGAGGAATTTACCTCTATTTTACAAATGGAAAATCATGAACAAAGAGGTCTAATAATTTGAGCAAAATCAAACCAAGTCCAACAATTCAGATAGTAAAAATTGATGTGTTTTCAGAAAAATCATGGTGATGCTTTAAATTATTCCTTCTGGCAAGGGATATAGCAAAATGTTAATTCAAAATGAATAAAAATTACTTCCATTGTTATTGATTAATGCATAGGCTGTGCCTATTCTGGAAACTATGAATATAATACGATACAGTAATATTGCATAAAATAATATTAAAATATAATATTTTAAAGGATTATACTGTTTTCATGGCAATAATATTTATATAATTCTGAGTATAGAAAATGCAACAGGAATTAATTTAAAAAATTAAAAATAGCAAAAATGGGTTTTTTAAAGTTTTGTTTGTTTTTTGTTTTTGGTAAAGATAGTCACATTGTCAGTCTTAAAAGTTATGGGAATTCAAGTTAGTAACAACATACATTCAATAAATGTTGGTATAAAATAATATGCTTATTTTCTACATGTTTCTAAATATGTAGAAAAAATAAAGTCTAAGTTATACTATACCATGAATTAATCTTGAAAATTCAGGAAGAACTGAATCTCCATGGTGTCACATGAGTCTTTTTATGATCATTGTATATTTCAGTGCTTCTTACCATCTTACTCTGCCATGTTGTGACTCTTGCCAAAATGGATCTTAATTCGCTGTAACTAGTTACATCCAGTGATATATCTTTTCATCAAATATTGTATATTATGCCCATTTCCCATACTTATACATCATTCCATGTATAATTCCTAATGAAGAAAATGAATAATTTGTACGAAAATGCTCCAGTGTTAACAATGGCTCTTTAACAGAAGACTTTGTTTATTGTTTATGAACATTTTATAAATATTGGCTCATTTAAACTCCATAATCTTAGATGAACAAACCATTATCATGATCATAAAGATGAGAGTATTTCAAAAAGCAGAGCACAAATATTTGTTCAGCATCATACACTTACACAAATCTAGTACACAGTGCTACCATATTATTCCTTTTTTAAAAATATAAATTTATTTATTTTAATTGGAGGTTGATTACTTTACAATATTGTATTGGCTTTGCAAAACATCGACATGAATCAGCCACAGGTATACACGTGTTCCCCATCCTTAACCCCCCTCCCTAATCCCTCCCTGTGCCAGTCCAGGTTCGATGCTGATACTGGATGCTTGGGGCTGGTGGACTGAGACATATTCAGTTCAGTTCAGTCGCTCAGTCATGTCCCACTCTTTACGACCCCATGAACTGCAGCACTCCAGGCCTCCCTGTCCATCACCAACTCCCGGAGTTCACTCAAATTCACGTCCATCGAGTCAGTGAAGACATCCAGCCATTTCATCCTCTGTCATCCCCTTCTCCTCCTGCCCCCAATCCCTCCCAGCATCAAAGTCTTTTCCAATGAGTCAACTCTTCACATGAGGTGGCCAAAGTACTGGAGTTTCAGCTTTAGCATCATTCCCTCCGAAGAAATACCAGGGCGGATCTTCAGAATGGACTGGTTGGATCTATTACTCCTTTAAAATTTTTTCCTGCTAAAGTTTCTCAATTCTCCTCTTTGTTAAGTAGCACAAATGCCTCTCCTTTTAGATACTTAAAACTAGTACAAAGAATCTGGTAAGAAACTGCATTCAATTATAATTATATAAGCCTATACTATTCTAGCTTCTATGGGACATCTCAAAATGTAGTGCTATTTTTCAAACTTATAATTTGAAATTTCAAGTAGTTCTGTAAGTGTGCAAGATGAGATTTTAAAAGAATTTTTTGTGCATTAGTTGTATCTTGTTAGCTGCCAATAGTAATATAGTGAACAAAGTGTAAAACTAGTTATCACAAAGTCCAGGTTTTTATTTATTATTTTTTTTTTTTTCAGAGAGGAATCTTCAGACTCTATGGAAGCTATAGGCATATACTCCAGGCTTAAATAGTTCTGTATTATGTCTTTCATATTTAAGGGTTTTATTTTATCTCTAGTATAAATAATGAAAATGGGTTTGAGTGTACTTGAGAGAGATTGAGATTGAAAAAAAAAATAAACGTAACTAAATCTTCACAGTGCTTCAGTTCAGTTCATTTGCTCAGTCTTGTCCGACTCTTTGGGACCCCATGAATCGCAGCATTCCAGGCTTCCCTGTCTATCACCATCTCCCAGAGTTCACTCAGACTCACGTCCATCGAGTACGTGATGCCATCCAGCCATCTCATCCTCGGTCATCCCCTTCTCCTCCTGACCCCAATCCCTCCTAGCATCAGAGTCTTTCCCAATGAGTCAACTCTTCACATCAGGTGGCCAGAGTACTGGAGCTTCAGCTTTAGCATCATTCCTTCCAAAGAAATCCCAGAGTTGATCTCCTTCAGAATGGACTGGTTGGATCACCTTGCAGTCCAAGGAACTATCAGAAGTCTTCTCCAACACCACAGTTCAAAAGCATCAATTCTTCGGCACTCAGCCTTAATCACAGTCCAACTCTCACATCGATACATGACCACAGGAAAAACCATAGCCTTGACTAGACGGACCTTAATCGGCAAAGTAATGTCTCTGATTTTGAATATACTATCTAGATTGGTCAAAACTTTTCTCCAAGGAGTAAGCATCTTTAATTTCCTGGCTGCAATCATAATCTGCAGTGATTTTGGAGCCCCAAAAAATAAAGTCTGACACTGTTTCTACGGTTTCCCCTTCTGTTTCCCATGAAGTAATGGGACCGGATGCCATGATCTTCGTTTTCTGAATGTTGAGCTTTAAGCCAACTTTCTCGCTCTCCTCTTTCACTTTCATCAAGAGGCTTTTTAGCTCCTCTTCACTTTCTGCCATAAGGGTGGTGCCATCTGCATATCTGAGGTTATTGATATTTCTCCCGGCAATCTTGATTCCAGCTTGTATTTCTTCCAACCCAGCGTTTCTCATGATGTACTCTGCATATAAGTTAAATAAGCAGGGTGACAATATACAGCCTTGATGTATTCTGTTTCTTATTTGGAACCAGTCTGTTGTTTCATGTCCAGTTATAACTGTTACTTCCTCACCTGCATACAGATTTCTCAAGAGGCAGGTTAGGTAGTCTGTTATTCCCATCTCTCACAGAATTTCCCACAGTTTATTGTGATCCACACAAGCAAAGGTTCTGGCATAGTCAATCAAGCAGAAATAGATGTTTTTCTGGAACTCTCTTGCTTTTTCCATGATCCAGCACATGTTGGCAATTTGATCTCTGGTTCCTCTGCCTTTTCTAAAACCAGCTTGAATATCAAGAAGTTCACAGTTCATGTATTGCTGAAGCCTGGCTTGGAGAATTTTGAGCATTACTTTACTAGCATGTGAGATGAGTGCAATTGTGCGGTAGTTTGAGCATTCTTTGGCATTGCCTTTCTTTGGGATTGGAATGAAAACGGACCTTTTCCAGTCCTGTGGCCAATGCTGAGTTTTCCAAATTTGCTGGCATATTGAGTGTAGCACTTTCACAGCATCATCTTTCAGGATTTCAAACAGCTCAACAGGAATCCCATCACCTCCACTAGCTTTGTATGTAGTGATGCTTTCTAAGTCCCACTTGATTTCAAGATGTCTGGCTCTAGATTAGTAATCACATCATCATGATTATCTGGGTCATGAAGATATTTTTGGGCAGTTCTTCCATATATTCGTGCCATTTCTTCTTAATATCTTCTGCTTCTGTTAGGTCCAGACCATTTCTGTCCTTCATCGAGCCCATCTTTGCATGAAATGTTCCCTTGGAATCTCTAATTTTCTTAAAGACATCTCTAGTCTTTCCCATTCTGTTCTTTTCCTCTATTTCTTTGCATTGATGGCTGAAGAATGCTTTCTTATCTCCTCTTGCTATTCTTTGGAACTCTGCATTCAGATGCTTATATCTTTCCTTTTCTCCTTTGCTTTTCACCTCTCTTCTTTCACAGCTATTTGTGAGGCCTCCCCAGACAGCCATGTTGCTTTTTTGCATTTCTTTTCCATGGGGATGGTCTCGATCCCTGTCTCCTGTACAATGTCCTGAACCTCATTCCATAGTTCATCAGGCACTCTATCTATCAGATCTAGTCCCCTAAATCTATTTCTCACTTCCACTGTATAATCATAAGGGATTTGATTTAGGTCATACCTGAATGGTCTAGCGGTTTTCCCTATTTTCTTCAATTTGAGTCTGAATTTGGTAATAAGGATTTCATGATCTGAGCCACAGTCAGCTCCTGGTCTTGTTTTTGTTGACTGTATAGAGCTTCTCCATCTTTGGCTGCAAAGAATATAATCAATCTGATTTCGGTGTTGACCATCTGGTGATGTCCATGTGTAGAGACTTCTCTTGTGTTGTTGGAAGAGGGTGTTTTCTATGACCAGTGCATTTTCTTGGCAAAACTCTATTAGTCTTTGCCCTGCTTCATTCCACATTCCACTGCCAAATTTCCCTGTTACTGCAGGTGTTTCTTGACTTCCTACTTTTGCATTCCAGTCCCCTTTAATAAAAAGGACATCTTTTTTGGGTGTTAGTTCTAAAAGGTCTTGTTGGTCTTCATAAAACCGTTCAACTTCAGTTTCTTCAGCGTTACTGGTTGGGGCATAGACTTGGATAACTGTGATATTGAATGGTTTGCCTTGGAGATGAACAGAGATCATTCTGTCATTTTTGAGATTGCATCCAAGTACTGCATTTCGGCTGAGAAGGCGATGGCACCCCACTCCAGTACTCTTGCCTGGAAAATCCCATGGATGGAGGAGGCTGGTAGGCTGCAGTCCATGGGGTCAGAAGAGAAAGACATGACTGAGTGACTTCACTTTCACTTTTCACTTTCCTGCATTGGAGAAGGAAATGGCAACCTACTCCAGTGTTCTTGCCTGGAGAATCCCACAGACAGGGAAGCAGGTGGTGGGCTGCCATCTCTAGGGTCACACAGAGTCAGACACGACTGAAGCAACTTAGCAGCACTGCATTTCGTACCCTTTTGTTGACCCTGATGGCTACTCCATTTCTTCTGAGGGATTCCTGCCTGCAGTAGTAGATAGAATGGTCATCTGAGTTAAATTCACCCATTTCAGTCCATTTTAGTTTGTGAATTCCTAGAATGTCGACGTTCACCCTTGCCATCTCTTGTTTGATCACTTCCAATTTGCCTTGATTCATGGACCTGACATTCCAGGTTCCTATGCAATATTGCTCTTTACAGCATCAGATCTTGCTTCTATCACCAGTCACATCCACAACTGGGTGTTGTTTTTGCTTTGGCTCCATCCTTTCATTCTTTCTGGAGTTATTTCTCCTCTGATCTCCAGTAGCATATTGGGCACTTAATGACCTCGAGAGTTCCTCTTTTGGTATCCTATCATTTTGCCTTTTCATACTGTTCTTGGGTTTTTCAAGGCAAGAATACTGAAGTGGCTTGCCATTCCCTTCTCCAGTGGGCCACATTCTCTCAGTCCTCTCTACCATGACCCACCCATCTTGGTTTGCCCCTCAGGCATGGATGGTTTCATTGAGTTAGACAAGGCTGTGGTCCTAGTGTGATTAGTTTGACTAGTTTTCTGTGAGTTTGGTTTCATTGTGTCTGCCCTCTGATGCCCTCTTACATCACCTACCATCTTACTTGGGTTTCTATTACTTTGGGCATGTGGTATCTCTTCACAGCTGCTCCAGCAAAGCACTGCCACTGCTCCTTACCTTGGATGAGGGCTATCTCCTTACCGCTGCCGTTCCTGACCTTCAACGTGGGATAGCTCCTCTAGGCCCTCCTGTGCCTGCTCAGCCACGGCTCCTTGGGTTGCTCCCCCCAGCCACCGGCCCTGACCTCGGGCTTGGGGTGGCTCCTCAGGGTCACAGCCCTTGGCCTCGGGCACGAGGTGGCTTCTCCCAGCCACCCCTGACCTCGGACGTGGGGTGTCTCCTCCCGGCTGCCACTGACCTCGGACACGGACTAGCTCCTCTGAGCCGCCGCCCCTGACCTCGGACGTGGGGTGGCTCCTCCCGGCCATTCCTGCTCCATCGCAGCCTGGCACTCTGGGCCACTGTCCCTGACTTCGGATGTGGGGTAGCTCTCAGCCGCCGCTTACCTTATACCAAATTTACTCGGTTTTAATATATTCATTTGAATTATTATGGAAAATGTATATAGAAAATTTAATATATTCATTTGAATTTGTGTTTGTGACTACTCACTTTAGCAGAAAACTAACTATATTAATTGTATCATCTATAAGAAATGCAAGCCTATGATATGCATGCCAAGTTTTATGCTTGTATATTTTAAATAACATCATAGAAACTTTTGTAAAATTATGAAAATTTAAGGCAAGAGTTGGGGTCTTTAAGAATTTTCCTTTTAAGCCATGTTTAATCTGTTAAAGTAATAATGACATAGCCTAAACTAACAAATTTAAAAATATTTATTATAAAATACTATGTTTTGTTCTTGCTTTATTTACTTAGATGATGTACATGTATTTCAAATACCAACAAGTAAACTTTTACTACACTATCTATAATGTAAATTAATCAGAATCACACAATATCTCCATCTTAAAATATTAAATTTTAAACTCAGAAACTTTTCTGAAGTGACAAAATTGTTATAACAAGCTGGATTGAAACCCAAATCTTTAATTCAGAATTCAATATCTGACTATTATTGTCAACTTGCACTTCTTAGCATTATTAATACATAAAAACAGGGTATGTACTAATTGCAGGAGAAAAATTGCTAAAACTTCATGATACTTTTCTTATAGCTTCTTCCCTTACAGTGTCTTATGCAGTCAAACCACGTATTTTCATTGTGTATTTATGCATTCCACTCTTCAGAGTGTCATTTATATTCCATTTACTTCAATTTACTTCCAGCAGATTAAATGCGGCTTAGTCATAGGATGACTGTGGATGACAACCTTTCTCCATATTTCAGAGAAAGTTGAACAATGTAAATCAGTTAAACTTGTTTCCATGTTAAAGAATGAAACCTTGTCATCCTCTGTGATAACCATGACAAATTTCCTTACCAATAATTTAAAGCAGAACTAGTTCAAATGCATATGCAGAATATTTTTTTTTTTTATATAATGCCAGCTGATGTTTCTTAGTTTCTATGACAGTTTAAGGTCTATAAGGATGGGATTTTAAGCATTTTAAAGTATTTTTTCCCACCCTTAACAATTGTTGTAGCCATACTGAACTATTTTTATTTTACAATTTTTATTGAGTATAGTTGATTTGCAAAGCCATTTTAATTTCAGGTGTACTATACCATAATTCAGTTATACATACATATGAGTATAACCTTAGTTCCTCAGTCATGTCCAACTCTTTGTGATTCCACGGACTGTAGCCTGCCAGGCTCCTGTCCATGAGATTCCCCAGGCAAGAGTACTGCAGTGGGTTGCCATTACTTTCTCCAGATATGAGTGTGTGTGTGTATATACACACTTTCACTTTTCACTTTGGAGAAGGAAATGGCACATTAGAAATTTCACATTGGAGAAGGAAATGGCAACCCACTCCAGTGTTCTTACCTGGAGAATCCCAGGGACAGAGGAGCCTGGTAGGAGGCCGTCTATGGGGTCGCACAGAGTAGGACACAACTGAAGTGACTTAGCAGCAGCGGTGTGTATATATGTGTGTGTGTGTGTGTATGCTAATCCCAGTTGAACTAATTTTACTTACTTTAATATGTCATGCCCAACTCCCTCTATATTTTGTTCATTTTACATGTTAATGGCATGAATTTTTACTCATTCCACTTCTGATTTGTGGATAAACATTTGCATAAATCGTTAAACATATCAAAAGTCAGCAGGTATAATATGATTTTAATTTATGGATGTCCAACATATGGGTTTGCTCTTCTTTGAAGCCAAAACTTTTCATACAGTAATCACCATATTACACCAACATTTGTACATATTTATCAGTATTAACTGACCAAATAAATCAGGTAATTAATCTGCTTTTATTTCCATATGCTACATTAAAACAGAAAACTTTTGAACTCAAATGTTGTATCCCATTCATTTTGGAATTTCAGTGAAAGGAAAAATTAAATTAAATTTTTATAAATAAATTATTATAACTCAAATTGGGGACTTTGCTTTACTGATGCAAAAATGATAGCAATTTGAACCTATAACTCCAAAATTAGGTTCACTGTAGCTATACCTGGACCTATATTTGAACCTATAACTCACTTCTCATATGTAGAAGTTAAAAATATCTAAATCAATGTCTTAATTATAAATTCACATAAATTTTATATTAAATCATTATGAATTCATATAAAATAATATACAAATTTAATTCAATTTTTTGTTGATAGGCAGTGCTTTGTCCCCTATCTTCTGTTTGACCTAAGACCAAACTATGGTGGAGATAAGGAAGATAACAGAGACCTCCTTCAAAAGGTCCCATGCACACACTGCCAAACAGTGCTCTCAACCCTGCAGCAGGCCACCATTTACCCACACCTCTGCCGGAGACTCCGGTTTTTCCAGTAATCATGTACACATGTGAGATTTAGACTATAAAATAAGCTGAGTGCTGAAGAATTAATGCTTTTGCACTGCAGTGTTGGGGAAGACTCTTGAGAGTCTCTTGGAATGTAAGGAAATCCAACCAGTTAATCCTAAAGGAAACCAGCTCTGAATATTCATTGAAACGACTGATGCTGAAGCTGAAACACCAATACTTTGCCCACTTGATGCGAAGAACTGGTTCACTGGAAAAAAAAACCTGATGCTGGGAAAGATTCAAGGCAGGAGGAGAAGGGAACAACAGAGGATGAGATGGTTGAATGGCATCACTGACTTGATGAACATGAGTCTAAGTAAGGTTTGGGAGTTGGTGATGGAGAGCGAGGCCTGGCGTGCTACAGTCCATGGGGTTGCCAAGAGTCGGACACGACTGAGCAACTGAACTGAACTGAATATAAAATTTATGTAAAATAAACAAACTATTCTTACTTGATATTTCTTAGTTTCTTGAAAATTTTCTTTTTAGTAATTTTAAAATTACAATGGAAGGAGCAATATTTAGATACAGTAGGTAAGGTGAAATTCTTCATTATATACAAAAAGCTTGTTAGTAACTGACCATACCCTAAGACTTGCTGCTGCTGCTGATAAGTTGCCTCAGTCGTGTCCAGCTCTGTAAGACCCGATAGACGGAAGCCCACCAGGCTCCTCCATCCCTGGAATTTTTCAGACAAGCGTACTGGAGTGGGGTTCCGTTGCCTTCTCTGAAGACTTGAAGAGATACCCAAAATAATTTAATAAATATATTAATACTGAGAGGGTAACAGGCAGGAAGGCCAGGGGTCTCCAAAAGGAGGAAATAGCCTGCAAGTGTCAGACATTTAAAAAGCAAGAGAGTTCCAGAAAAACATCTATTTCTGCTTTATTGACTATCCCAAAGCCTTTGACTGTGTGGATCACAATAAACTGTGGAAAGTTCTGAAAGAAATGGGAATACCAGACCACCTAACCTGCCTCTTGAGAAATCTGTATGCAGGTCAGGAAGCAACAGTTAGAACTGCACATGGAACAACAGACCGTTTTCAAATAGGAAACAGAGTACGTCAAGGCTGTATATTGTCACCCTGCTTATTTAACTTCTATGCAGAGTACATCATGCAAAATGCTGGATGGATCAAAGTTTGAATCAAGATTGGCAGGAGAAATATCAATAACTTCAGATGTGCAGATGACACCACCCTAATGACAGAAATTCAAGAGGAACTCAAGAGCCTCTTTAAGGCGAAAGAGGAGAGTGAAAATGTGGCTTGAAATTAACAATTAAAAAAAAAAAGAAAAAGAAAAACAAGGTCATGGCATCCAGTCCCATCACTTCATGGCAAATAGATGGGAAAACAATGAAAACAGCCTTATTTTCTGAGGCTCCCAAATCATTGCAAATGGTGATTGCAGACATGAGATTAAAGTATGTTTGTTCCTCGGAAGAAAAGCTATGGCAAACATAGTCAGTTCAGTCACTCAGTTATGTCCAACTCTTTGTGACCCCATGGACTGCAGCATGCCAGCTTTTCCTTACCATCACCAAATCCTTGAGTTTGCTGAACCTCATTTCCATCGAGTCAGTGATGCCATTCAACCATCTCATCCTCTGTTGTCCCCTTCTCCTCCTGCTTTGAATCTTTCCCAGCATTAGGGTCTTTTCCAATGAGTCATTCTTCGCATCAGATGGCCAATGTATTGGATCTTCCACTTAAGCATAAGTACTTCCAATAAATAGTCAGAACTGATTTATTTTCTGATTGACTGGTTTGATCTTCTTGCAGTCCAAGGGACTCTTAACAGTTTTCACCAACACCATGGTTCAAAAGCATCAATTAGTTGATGCTCAACTTTCTTTATAGTCCAACTCTGACATCCATACATGACTACTGGAAAAACCATAGATTTGACCATACATATCTTTGTTGGCAAAGTAATGTCTCTGCTCTTTCATATTCTGTCTAGATTGACCATAGCTTTTCTTCCAAGAAGCAAGTGTCTTTTAATTTCATGGCTGCAGTCACCATCTGCAGTGATTTTGGAGGCCAAAAAAAAAAAACCTCTGTCACTATTTCTATTGTTTCCTATACAATGGCAAACCTAGACACTGTATTAAAAAGCAGAGACATCTCTTTGCCAACAAAGAACCATGTAGTCAAAGTTGTAGTTTTTCCAGTAGTCATGTATGGATGTTAGACTTGGTCCATAAAGAAGGCTGCATAATTGATGCTTTCAAACTGTGATGTTAGAGAAGACTCTTTACAGCCTCTTGGATTACAAGGAGATCAAATCAGTCAATCCTAAAGTAAATCAACCCTAAATATTCATTGAATGGACTGATGCTGATGGAAAAGACAGAAGGCAGAAGGAGGAGGGGATGACAGAGGATGAAATGGTTGGCATCACCAACTCAGTGAATGTGAGTTTGAGCAAGCTCCAGGAGATGGTGAACAACAGGAAAGCCTGGTACACTGCAGTACATTGGATTGCCAAGAGTGAGACACTACTGAGCAACTGAATAACAACAAGTTGGATTCAAAATATAATTCTTTAAAATACAAGATCTCTAATCTGAGTTCAACAGGTAGACCTGAAGTGAACCTGTGCCACAAATTTGTGAGATACTGAGGCTCACGACCATCAAGTTGTTCATCAAGCTTTGTTCCCACTAGGGATAATGCTGGTTCCTAGGTTTTTGCAGCTTTCAGGCCAGTGGTAATAATCCTAATAATCTTCTGGGGCACATGCTCAGTATCTCAGTTGTGTCTGACTCTCTGGAACAGTTTGGACTTCAGTCTATCAGGCTCCTCTGTCCATGGGATTTCCCAAGCAAGAATACTGGAGTGGGGTTCCATTTCCTTCTCCAGGGTATTTCCTGACCCTGGGATCAAAGGCACATCTCCTGTGTCTCCTACATTGGCAGGTGGATTCTTTACCACTGAGCCACCTGAAAAGTCCTGTACTATATATGGACAAATATAGCTGGCTCTGGCTAATTTTAGGGTGATTAAACTAAGGAAATTCAAATGGAAATACACTCTCTATCTCCATTCTCAAGGAAGGATTCTGATATTTGTCTACATGAACAGACTTATGATGAGATTTTTCAGCTCAGCCCTTCTAAGAACAAGAGCTAGATCAAAACTGGGAGACAATCGTGGATCTACTTATACAAGATTTTTGTGTAATGTTGGGTCACATTAGTTCAACTAGCTACTACCATTCCATTTATTATGTACCTGCTACATTTTGGCAATTAGTAAAACTAGTACTGTGGGAATGCAGTAAGAAATAAGAAAAAACAAACAAACAAACAAAAAACAAGGCTGTTATCTTAGAAGAGCTATCAATCTTCCCAGAAGATGAAAGTAAATATAATAACACAAATAATGAATTAAGACTGACATTCAAATTTGCAAATGTGAAGCGTTTTCTATGGGAGAAGTGATTGGCCTAGCCTGGGTCAGATAATGTTGTGTAAGTTGTTCTCAGAAGGCAGAGTAGAAGTTATTTTGGTGAAGCACAGAGCATGAACAAAGATAATGAAGCAAAAGATATATATAAAATGTCTGGGACTTCTGCAATGCAGAGTATTCTCAGTGGAACTCAATGGACCCTCCCCCAAAACAATTAAAGTGGCTAAAATTATTTAAAAAAATTATTCCACAGCTATGAAAACTGTCCTAAAAAGATACAACAAGAAGATCAGCAAATAAATGATCTACTAAACTTTGAGAAAAGCAGCAAGAATTTGTGGAAATTGAGCCATAACTTGTCAGACCCATCACCACTGTCAACACTCAATTCTATATAACAGAAGCCCAACGCTAAGTATTCTATTTCAAGCAGGTGTAGCCAAGAAAACCTTGATTCACTCTCTACCTACTTCCCTGTGAAGGACTGTGGTTTTACCTCTGGATAGGCTGCCCCTTTTGGAGAAGGCAATGGCACCCCACTCTAGCACTCTTGCCTGGAAAATCCCATGGACGGAGGAGCCTGGTGGGTCGCTGAGTCAGACACGACTGAGCGGCTTCACTTTCACTTTTCACTTTCATGCATTGGAGAAGGAAATGGCAACCCACTCCAGTGTTCTTGCCTGGAGAATCCCAGGGACAGGGGAGCCTCATAGGCTGCCATCTATGGGATCGCACAGAGTCGGACACGACTGAAGTGACTTAGCAGCAGCAGCAGGCTGCCCTTTTTTCTCATCACACCATCCATCCCTGATACCAAAGCTCCATTACAGGCAAGTGAGACAGAGAAACAGATCTTTCCTCTACATGGTCCCCACTAGTAAGAAGGAAATTATTCCTTCAGGATCTTCCTGACAGATGCCAGAAATCTGGGCACTTGATTGCCCACACCCTAACTTAGGGATAGGAGGAGGTTTGCTGCTAGAAGGGTAAATGAGGAAAGACCAAGGACTGTGTCCCAACAACCATACATATCCTTAGGACATGAGTATTGCTTCCCAGTGGAACAGTGGTAAAGAACCTTCCTACCAATGCAGGAGATGTAAGAGGCATGGGTTCAATCCCTGGGTCAGGAAGATCCCCTGGAGGATGGCATGGCAACCCATTCTATTATTCTTGTCTGGAGAATCCCATGGACAGAGGAGCCTGGAGGGCTACAGTTCATAGGGTCACAAAGAATCAGAAACAACTGGAATGACTTAGCATGCATGCACACATCATTGATAAAGTAGGATCCTTACCTCCAGTGCTGTGCGGTAAAAAGGGGTTCTGGTTGTGGGAGAAGTGGACCATAGCACAAAGTATTCTACAGCTTTGCCTGAGGGAACTGACTTTTTTTTTTTTTTTAACAGAGAATGGACAGTTTCATGCTTAATGATATCATCAAAAATAATGGAGATCTTGGTGAACAGCAATTACAAAGAAAACATTAGGTTCATAATACAAGCAAATAACAGAGGAGCAAGAAGTTTAATAGAAAAGAATCCAGAGGAACTCTCCTGGAAAGTGAAAGTGAAAGTGAAAGTCGCTCATTCATGTCCAACTTTCTTATGCAATTTCATTCAAATTAATTACCAGCACACATGAATATGAATTCTTTATGTTATGGAAGAATAAGAGAACAGGTGTACAGAAATGTACATACTCTGAAAGTGAAAGTCGCTCAGTTGTGTCCAACTCTTTGTGACCTCATGGACTACACAGTCATGGAATTCTCCAGGCCAGAATACTGGAGTGGGTAGCCTTTCCTTTCTCCAGGGCATCTTCCCAACCTAGGGGTTGAACTCAGGCCTCCCACATTGCAGATGGATTCTTCACCAGCTGAGCCACAAGGGAAGCCCCGAAATCACAGTCAATTCTGGGGCCTGGAAAGACTTTGTGCAAGTGTTAGGTGCATTTAGACTCAGAGTGCTTAGAGCAGGACCTGGAGTGAAATTGTAGACTTTCTCTAACCCACAAGAAACCCCTCAACACAGGACAGACGCCTCACTGCCATAAGGGCGTTAAACACAACTTCTAAAGAAACGCTGACTGAACAGTTAGCTACTTTATCTCAGAGGTGACTCTTAAAGGAGCCAAACTTCAGAATAAAAGAACACTTATCCTCATCAATCTGGAAGACTGGGCCTAAGGCCCAAGGTGGCACCCTCCAAGGAGCCCTCAGAGAGAGAATCTCTGAGCTAATGATCTCTGAATGTGAGCCAAAAGTACTTAACTTCCCTGAGTTTCCAAATCACAAACACACTCAACAGTAAAAAGGTAAAAATCTAACTAGCTAAGAAGACTTAAGCACATTGTTTTCCCTCCAAAATTGTGCATGCCTTATCCTTACATCCCAGAGACAATCTCTAGGTAGCTCAGCTAAAAGATAATAGCAAGCAGAAAACAACATGAGCAGGTACATCACTGCAGAGAAAATATATTTCACATAATTAATTTAAGCAAATCACCAAACAATTGCATCACCAGGCAGATAGGAATAATAGAGGTGGGATATATATTGAGGAGTTACAACATACTATCTAAGTCATCCAAATTACAGCCACAAATATAAGAGATGTAAAGACAATAAAGAAGTTACCCATATACAGGAAAAAAAAAAAACAACAATGGAAGCAGATGGTGGGTTAAGCCCACAAAGACTTCAAAACAGCTATTATAAATCTCTTCAAAGACTAATGAAACCAACATTAAATAATTCAAGAAAGACATGATGACAATTTTTCACCAAACAGAGAATATCAATGAGAGATAGATACTATAAAAAAAGACTCAATGGGAATTCTGTAGCTGTAAAGCTTAATGATTGGAATGAAAAATTCGCTAGAGAGTTTGAACAGTACTGACACAGGATGCAATATGGCTCAGTCCTGAAACCATGAAGCTACATGTGAGAGAAAAGTCGCAACACCACATAGTGTGATTTCATTTATCTGAACTATCCAGAACAAGCAGATGCATAGAGGCAGAAAGTAGATTAGTGGTTGCCTAGGACTTTGATGTGTGTAATTGAATTTTTCCTTCCCAAACTTCAAATTTCACTTCTAAATCCTAACCCTTGGTATTTCAGAATGTGCCCTTGTTTGGAAACAAGGCAGAGTAGCATTCTCGGTGGGATACTAAGAAGGGCATTAGGTAAATACTAAGTAAAACTGAATAAGATATGAATTTTAACAATAATGCATTAATATTATTTCATTGGCTGAGATATGAGGAAACTGGCTGTGGGTGTACATATGAACTCAACTATTTTTACAACTTTTCAGTAATTCTAAAAATATTCAGAAATTAAATTTTATTTTAAAAATGGGTTTGGGATGGAAATGGTGGTAGATAAACCTGAACATTTGGGGGGTATGTAAAGAAATTTAAGGGCTTCTGGGTGGTGCTAGTGATAAAGATCTCTCCTGCTAATGCAGGAGACATAAGAGACACAGGTTCAATCCCTGGGTGGGTAAGATCCCCTGGCATAGGAAATGGCAACCCACTTCAGTACTCTTGCCTGGAGAATACCATGGACAGAAGAGCCTAGAGGGCTACAGTCCATAAGGTTGCAACAAGTAAGGATGACGGAAGTGATTTAGGATACATATACACACAGGAATTTAAACTTTAAGAAATTTGGAAAATAAAAAGATTAAATTGTAATAAAGTAACATAATCAGTTTTTAGCTCACTCATCCAGAGAGGGGATATCCATGGTATATAGGAACATAAATAAATAAAATCTCTCCAGAAATTATTTTAAAAATGAGAGGGTGATATGTATGGAAAGAGTAACATGAAAACTTACAGTACCATATGTAAAATAGATAGCCAATGGGAATGTGCTGTATGGCTCAGAAACTCAAACAAAGGCTCTGTATCAACCTAGAGGGGTGAGATGGGGAGGGAGATGGGGAGAGGTTCAAAAGGGAGGGGATATTTGTATACCTGTGGCTAATTCATATTGAGGTTTGACAGAAAGCAGAAAAATTCTGTAAAGCAATTATCCTTCAATAATAAATAAATAAATTTAAAAAATATCATAACTGCTAACTTTAAGGAAAACAAAGTTATTTGACACCACAAATCAAAATACAGCAAATTAAAATGTCACCATTTCAATGATTAATATGAGTGTCCGAAAAAAAAAAAAAAAAAGTAATTGAAACAAGGTGAAGTTTATGTTAGACTACCTGGACTAAAATCAAGTTGTCCCATTCACTGGAAGCATGCATTAAAACTTCACCTGTCAGCAGTATTAAAGCAATCCCCTGTGGATGTATCAGTTATCCTCTTCTTGCAGAAACTGCTTAGGATTTCACATCTTTATTCAAACAAGAGAAACAGATTTGGACTATTTCAGTAATAATATGGGCTTCCCTGGTAGATCAGATGATAAAGAATCTGTCTGCAATGCAAGAGACCCTAGTTCGATCCCTGGGTGGGGAGGATCTCCTGGAGAAGAGAATGGCAGCTTACTCCAGTGTTCTTCCCTGGAAAATCCCATGAAATGAGGAGCCTGCAGGGCTACAGGCCAGGCAGTGGCAAAGGGTTGGCCATGACTGAGTGAAAAACACACACAGTGATACTATAACTCCTCTTCATGAATCTTCTACCCATCTATGCAAAAATGGTAGTTTCAAGGCACAATTTTTACTATTTTTCTTGCCTGTTTTTCCTTCTAGTCTATGATGTAGACATTTATTTACATTTTGAATTTAGCTCAGGTACTCACTTACCTCTTAAGCCTTTATTCATTGCTTGTCCTACTAATAAATGTAATTTATTATATTTAACTGATTTATGTTTTTAAAGAATTGGATAAGAGCAAAAACAAATCAGGCACATTTTGAAATATTCATACGTAGAAATCTTAACAGTTGCTATAGGAAGTGAAAAATATTCCAACGTGTATTATATAACTCAGGCTGCCATAACAAAATACAGCAGGTTGGGTGCCTTGAACAAAAGGAACTCACATCTTTGAAGTCCTGGGAGGTGGAAATCTGAGATCGAAGAACCAGCACAGCTTGGCTGTGGTGAGAGCTCTCTTCCTGGCCTATAGCCCCATGCCTTGCTTTATGTCCTTACCTGGACTTTCATGAGAGAGAGAGAGCTCTTCTTTTTCCCTCTTTTTCTAAGGCCAGAAATCCTATTGGATTAATGCCACAACTTTGTGTTTATTTTCATCTTAGGTAATTCCTAAAAGCCTTACCTCCAAATACTGTCTTAGTGGGGTGAGTTAGGGCTTCAGCATATTAATTTGAGGAGGGGAAATTTCAGTCTGTAACTCATTTTACATATTAGATTTTGTGGTCTTCTACATCTTCCTTGTGTTTTTGCCTTTTCCTTTCACTGCAAAGCATGCAGGATCTTAGTTCACTAACCTGGGGGTAGAAACTGGTGCCCCTTGCAGTAAAAGTATGGATTCTTAACCACTAGATCACCAGGTCCTCCCTTCCTGTTTCTAAATCAGCAGCATGCTATGATTGCTTTTATACCGGGACTAATTAACACTTCTCCATCTGATCACTACTTGCTTTGCCTGTCTTGTGACTCAAGTTGGTGAACTTATAACACATGATTTCATCTGCCTAGGCTTCCTCAGAGGCCAGGTTACTCTTTGATTTAGCTTCTCCTACTCACTTGATCTATAATGTGTTCCTCTGTCAGACACTTCTTATTTGCCTACTCGAAGTTCTGCAGAAGGGTCACCTTGTCCCAAAATGAAAGACAAGTCTTTTTGACAAGTCTTCTGGTTCTGTCATAGACAACTCTGCTCACTATACTGAAAAGAACCACCCCCATTTCTGTTTTATTGTTCTGAGCATTCTGTCAATATATATTGGTCTGCTTAAAACCTCACAGTTAATTTCTCCAATAGTGTGATCACTGCTTTGTTTTTATGCATTTGAGGTTTAATACCATCCTTCTATGCTTTTGGCTGAAATATACAATGTTGGAGGCACAGACAGAGTGTTTTGGCAGGGTTTTTTTTAAAAGATTATGAAACCTCTCCTATATTGTTAGTAATATTTCAATGAATTTTACACTTCATATATTAAATATACTTAGTCATTTTTATGTCTGGTGTTTCTTAATTCACAAGCAATAGTTATCAAGTGGCACAATGGCAAATAATTCACCTGTCAATGCAGAAGGTAAGAGATGAGGATTAAACCCCTGAGCTGAGATGATACCCTGAAGTAGGAGATGAGAACCCATTCCAATATTCCTGCTTGGAGAATGTCATGGACAGAGACCAGGGGGCTCCAGTCCATGGGGTGGCAAAGAGTTGGACATGACTGATAGACTGAGAAAACACACAAAATATAACTTTATTTTAAGCTATCATTATCTCGTAGAAATATTTTTTAAATCAAGAATTCTTCCTGGATTTACTATACTAGAAACCATCTTTGCTTATCTAGTGACTTTGTTACCCATTTTTTTTTTAAATAAAAAAGTTCACAATAAAGATTTATGTTTTAATTTGGAGTAAATTTATAATTTATATTTAGTTCTAGATTTGTATTTTATTTCATATTTGTTATGATGAGCAATTTTACATGTCAAATTAGCTGGACTATAACGACCAGATTTAGTCAGATATTATTCTTTCTTTTTTGATGTTTTTAGATGAGTATTTGTTTTTTTTTTAATTTAAATTTATTTATTTTAATTGGAGGCTAGTTACTTTACAATATTGTATTGGTTCTGGCACACATCAACATGAATCTGCCATGGTCGTACATGTGTTCCCCATCATGAACTCCCCTTCCACAGCCCTCCCCGAACCATCCCTCCGGGTCATCCCAGTGCACGAACCCCAAGGATCCTGTATTCAAACTGGACCAGTGATTGGTTTCTTAAATGATATTATACATGTTTCCATGCCATTCCCCCAAATCATCCCACCTTTTCCCTCTCCCATAGAGTCCAAAAGACTGTTCTATACATCTGTGTCTCTTTTGCTGTCTTGCATACAGGGTTATCATTACCATCTTTCTAAATTCCATAAATATGAGTTCAGTTCAGTTCAGTTCAGTTCAGTCACTCAGTGGTGTCTAATCCTTTTTGACCCCATTAATTGCAGCATGCCAGGCCTCCCTGTCCATCACCATCTCGTGGAGTTCACTCAAATTCACGTCCATCGAGTCAGTGATGCCATCCAACCATCTCATTCTCTGTCACCCTGTTCTCTTCCTGCCCCCAATCCCTCCCAGCATCAGAGTCTTTTCCAATGAGTCAACTCGTTGCATGAGGTGGCCAAAATACTGGAGTTTCAGCTTTAGCGTAATTCCTTCCAAAGAACACCCAGGGCTGATCTCCTTTAGAATGGACTGGTTGGATCTCCTTGTAGTCCAAGGGACTCTCAAGAGTCTTCTCCAACACTGCAGTTCAAAAGCCTCAATTCTTTGGTGCTCAGGTTTTTCACAGTCCAACTCTTGCATCCATACATGACCACTGGAAAAACTAAAGCTTTGACTAGATGAACATTTGTTGGCAGAGTAATGTCTCTGCTTTTCAATATGCTATCTAAGTTGGTCATAACTTTTCTTCCAAGGAGTAAGCGTCTTATAATTTCATGGCTGCAGTCATCATATATGCGTTAGTATACTGTATTGATGTTTTTCTTTCTGGCTTACTTCACTCTGTATAATAGGCTCCAGTTTCATCCACCTCATTAGAAATGATTCAAAAGTATTATTTTTAATGGCTGAGTAATATACCACTGCTTTCTTATCCATTCATCTGCTGATGGACATCTAGGTTGCTTCTGTGTTCTGGCTATTATAAACAGTGCAGCGATGAACATTGGGGTACACATGTCTCTTTCAATTCTTGTTTCCTCAGTGTGTATGCCCAGCAGTGGGACTGCTGGGTCATAAGGTAATTCTATTTCCAGTTTTTTAAGGAATCTCCACACTGTTCTCCATAGTGGCTGTACCAGTTGGCATTCCCACCAACAGTGTAAGAGGGTTCCCACTTCTGTACACCCTTTCCAGAATTTATTGCTTGTAGACTTTTGGATAGCAGCATTTCTGACTGGCGTGAAATCGTACCTCATTGTGGTTTTGATTTGCATTTCTTTGATAATGAGTGATACTGAGCCTCTTTTCATGTGTTTGTTAGCCATCTGTATGTCTTCTTTGGAGAAATGTCTGTTCAGTTCTTTGGCCCATTTTTGATTGGGTCGTTTATTTTTCTGGAATTGAGCTGCATGAGTTGCTTGTATATTTTTGAGATTAGTTCTTTGTCAATGGCTACATTTGCTATTATTTTCTCCCATTCTGAAGACTCACTTTTCACCTTTCTTATAGTTTCCTTTGTTGTGCAGAAGCTTTTAATTTTAATAAGGTCACATTTATTTATTTTTTTTATTTTATTTCCAATATTCTGGGAGGTGGGTCATAAAGGATCCTGCTGTGATTTATGTCGGAGAGAGTTTTGTCGATATTCTCCTCTAAGAGTTTTATAGTTTCTGGTCTTACGTTTAGATCTTTAATCCATTTTGAGTTTATTTTTGTGTACGTTGTTAGAAAATGTCCTTGTTTCATTCTTGTACAAGTGTTTGATCAGTTTTCCCAGCACCACTTGTTAAAGAGTTTGTGTTTAATCCATTGTATATTCTTGCATCCTTTGTCAAAGATAAGGTGTCCATAGGTGCATGGATTTATCTCTGGGATTTATACTTTGTTTCACTGATCCATATTTCTGTCTGTGTGCCAGTACCATACTGTGTTGATGACTGTGGCTTTGTATATATCCTGAAGTCAGGCAGGTTGATTCTTCCAGTTCCATTCTTCTTTCTCAAGATTGCTTTGGCTATTCGAGGTTTTTTGTATTTCCATACAAATTGTGAAATTATTTGTTCTAGCTCTGCAAAAAAAACCGTTCGTAGCTTGATAGGGAATGCATTGAATATATAGGTTGCTTTGGGTATTATATTCATTTTCAATATATTGACTCTTCCAATCCATGAACATGGTATATTTCTCCATCTATTAGTGTTCTTGTTCTCTTTGATTACTTTCACCAGGGTTTTATATTTTTCTATATATAGGTCTTTAGTTTCTTTAGGTAGATATGTTCCTAAGTATTTTATTCTTTTCGTTGCATTGGTGAATGGAAATATTTCCTTAATTTATCTTTCTATTTTCTCATTATTAGTGTATAAGAATACAAAGGATTTCTGTGTGTATATTTTATATCCTGCAACTTTACTATATTCATGGATTAGCTCTAGTAATTTTCTGGTGGAGTCTTTAGGGTTTTCTATGTAGAGGATCATGTCATCTGCAAACAGTGAGAGTTTTACTTCTTCTTTTTCAATTTGGATTCTTTTTATTTCTTTTTCTGCTCTGATTGCTGTGGCCAAAAACTTCCAAACCTGTGTTGAATAGTAGTAGTGAAAGTGGGCACCCTTGTCTTGTTCCTGACTTTAGGGGAAATACTTTCAATTTTTCACCATTGAGGATAATGTTTGCTGTGGATTTGTCATATATTGCTTTTATTATGTTGAGGTATTTTCCTTCTATACCTGCTTTCTGGAGAGTATTTATTATAAATGGATGTTTAATTTTGTCAAAGGCTTTCTCTGCATTTATTGAGATAATCATACCACTTTTATTTTTCAATTTGTTAATGTAGTATATTACTTTGATTTGTGGATATTGAAGAATCCTTGCATCCCTGGGATAAAGCCCACTTGGTCATGGTGTATGATCTTTTTAATATGCTGTTGGATTCTGTTTGCTAGAATTTTGTTAAGGATTTTTGCATCTATGTTCGTCAGTGATATTGGCCTGTAGTTTTCTTTTTTTTTTTTTTTTTTGTGGCATCTTTGTCAGGTTGTGGTATTAGGGTGATGGTGGCCTCGTAAAATGTGTTTGGAAGTTTACCTTCCTCTGAAATTTTCTGGAAGTGTTTGAGTAGGATAGGTTTTAGCTCTTCTCTAAATTTTTGGTAGAATTAAGCTGTGAAGCCGTCTGGACCTGGGCTTTTGTTTGCTGGAAGATTTCTGATTACAGTTTCAATTTCCGTGCTTGTGATGGGTTTGTTAAGATTTTCTATTTCTTCCTGGTTCAGTTTTGAAAACTTGTACTTTTAGAAGAATTTGTCCATTTCTTCCATGTTGTCCATTTTATTGGCACATAATTACTAACAGTAATCTCTAATGATCCTTTGTATTTCTGTGTTGTCTGTTGTGATATCTCCATTTTCATTTCTAATTTTATTCATTTAATTTTTCTCCCTTTGTTTCTTGATGAGTCTGGCTAATGGTTTGTTAATTTTATTTATCCTTTCAAAGAAACAGCTTTTGGCTTTGTTAATTTTTGCTATGGTCTCTTTTATTTCTTTTGCATTGATTTCTGCCTTAATTTTTAAGATTTATTTCCTTCTACTAACCCTGGGGTTCTTCATTTCTTCCTTTTCTAGTTGCTTTAGGTGTAGAGTTGTGTTATTTATTTTACTTTTTTCTTGTTTCTTGAGGTATGCCTGTATTGCTATGAACTTTCCTCTTAGCACTGCTTTTACAGTATCCCATAGGCTTTGGGTTGTTTTGTTCTCATTTTCTTTTGCCTCTATGCATATTTCGATTTCTTCTGCGATTTGTTGGTTATTCAGCAGCGTGTTATTCAACCTCCATATGTTGCAATTTTTAATAGTTTTTCTCATGTAATTGAGTTCTAATATTACTGCATTGTGGTCAGAAAAGATACTTGGAATGATTTCAGTTGTTTTGAATTTACCAAGGCTAGATTTATGGCCCAGGATGTGATCCATCCTGGAGAAGGTTCCATGTGTGCTTGAGAAAAAGGTGAAATTTACTGTTTTTTGGTGAAATGTCCTATAGATATCAGTTAGTTCTAGCTGGTTTATTGTATCATTTAAAGTATGTGTTTCCTTGTTAATTTTCTGTTTAGTTGATCTATCTATAGGTGTGAGTGAGGTATTAAAATATCCCACTATTATTGTGTTATTGTTAATTTCCCCTTTCATACTCGTTAGCATTTGTCTTACATATTGTGGTGTTCCTATGTTGGGTGAATATATATTTATAATTGTTGATCTTGGGTGAATATATATTTATAATTGTTGATCTTGAATTGATCCTTTCATCAATATGTAGTGTTCTTCTTCGTCTCTTTTCATAGCCTTTGTTTTAAAGTCTATTTTATCTGATATGAGTATTACTGCTTCTGCTTTCTTTTGGTCTCTATTTGCATGGAATATCTTTTTCAAGCCCTTCACTTTCAGTCTGTATGTGTCCCCTGTTTTGAGGTGCATATCTTGTAGACAACGTATATAAGGGTCTTGTTTTTGCATCCATTCAGCCAGTCTTCGTCTTTTGGTTGGGGTATTCAATCCATTTACATTTAAGGTAATTATTAATAAGTATGATCCTGTTGCCATTTACTTTATTGTTTTGGGTTCTGGTTTATACACCCTTTCTGTGTTTCCTGTCTAGAGAAGATCCTTTAGCATTTGTTGGAGAGCTGATTTGATGGTGCTGAATTCTCTCAGCTTTTGCTTGTCTGTAAAGCTTTTGATTTCTCCTTCATATTTGTATGAGATCCTTGCTGGGTACAGTGATCTGGGCTGTAGGTTGTTTTCTTTCATCACTTTATGTCCTGCTATTCCCTCCTGGCCTGAAGAGTTTCCATTGAAAAATCAGCTGTTATTCTTATAGGAATCCTCTTGTGTGTTATTTGTTGTTTTCCCCTTGCTGATTTTAATATTTGTTCTCTGTGTTTGATCTTTGTTAATTTGATTAATATGTGTCTTGGGGTGTTTTGCCTTGGGTTTATCTTTTTTGGACTCTCTGGATTTCTTGGACTTGGGTGATTATTCCCTTCCCCATTTTAGAGAAGTTTTCAATTATTATCTCCTCAAGTATTTTTTCATGGTCTTTCTTTTTGTCTTCTTCTTCTGGGAATCCTATGATTCGAATGTTGGGGCATTTAATATTGTTCTGGAGATCTCTGAGATTATCCTCATTTACGTCAATTCATTTTTCTTTTTTCCTCTCTGATTCATTTATTTTTACCATTCTGTCTTCTACTTCACTAGTCCTATCTTCTGGCTCCATTCTATTTGTTGTCTTCAGAATGTTTTTGATCTCATTCTTTGCATTATTCATTATATATTGACTCTTTTTTATTTCTTTTAGGTCCTTGTTAAACCTTTCTTGCATCTTCTCAATCCTTGTCTCCAGGCTATTTATCTGTGATTCCATTTTGGTTTCAAGAATTTGGATCATTTTCACTATCATTATCCCTATTTCTTTATCAGTAGATTTCTTATCTCTTCCTCTTTTGTTTGATTTGGTGGGCATTTATGCTTTTCCTTTACCTGCTGTGTATTCCTCTGTCTTGTTTATATTGCTGGGTTAGGGGTGGCCTTTCTGTATTCTGGCAGTTTGTGGAGTTCTCTTTAGAGTGGAGTTTCCTCATGGTGGGTGGGGTTGTACAAGTGGTTTGTCAAGGTTTCCTGGTTAGGGAAGCTTGTGTCCCTGTTCTGGTGGGTGGAGCTGGATTTCTGATCTCTGGAGTGAGCTAGAGGCAAAGGGCAGCAGCTGGGAGGAGACACCCACACCTGAGGCCAGGGCCAGCAGCCAATAGGAGCATCCCTGGGAGCAGTGGTTGGGCAGGCACAGGAAGGCCTAGAGGAGCTATCCCACAAAGAAGGTCAGGACAGCAGTGGTAAGGAGATACCCCTCATCGAAGGTAAGGAGCAGTGACTGTGCTTTGCTGGAGCAGCTATGAAGAGACACCACATGCCCAAGGTAACAGAAACGCAAGTAAGATGGTAGGTGTTGCAAGAAGATATCAGAGGGCAGACACACTGAAACCATACTCACAGAAAACTAGTCAATCTAATCACACTAGGACCACAGCCTTGTATAACTCAATGAAACCAAGCCATGTCTGCATGGCAAAACAAGACGGGCAGTTCATGGTGGAGAGGTCTGACAGAATGTGGTCCACTGGAGAAGGGAATGGCAAGACACTTCAGTATTTTTTCCGTGAGAACACCATGAACAGTATGAGAAGGCAAAATGATAGGATACCAAAAGAGGAACTCTCCAGGTCATTAGGTGCCCAATATGCTACTGGAGATCAGTGGAGAAATAACTCCAGAAAGAATGAAGGGATGGAGCCAAAGCAAAAACAATACCCAGTTGAGGATGTGACTGGTGATAGAAGCAAGATCCGATGCTGTAAAGATCAATATTCCATAGGAACATGGAATTTCAGGTCCATGAATCAAGGCAAATTGGAAGTGGTCAAACAAGCGATGGCAAGGTTGAACGTTGACTTTCTAGGAATCCCTGAACTAAAATAAACTGGAATGGGGAATTTAACTCAGATGACCATTATATCTACTACTGTGGGCAGGAATCCATCAGAAGAAACGGAGTGGCCATTATGGTCAACAAGAGTCCAAAATGCAGTACTTGGATGCAATCTCAAAAACGACGGAATGATCTCTGTTTGTCTCCAAGGCAAATCATTCAATATTACAGTTATCAAAGTCTATGCCCCAACAAGTAATGCTGAAGAAACTGAAGTTGAACGGTTCTATGAAGACCAACAAGACCTTTTAGAACTAACACCCAAAAAAGATGTCCTTTTCATTATAGGGGACTGGAATGCAAAAGTAGGAAGTCAAGAAACACCTGCGGTAACAGGGAAATTTGGCCTTGGAATGTGGATTGAAGCAGAGCAAAGACTAATAGAATTTTGCCAAGAAAATGCACTGGTCATAGCAAACACCCTCTTCCAACAACACAAGAGAAGACTCTCCACATGGACATCACCAGGTGGTCAACACTGAAATCAGATTGATGATATTCTTTGCAGCCAAAGATGGAGAAGCTCTATACAGTCAACAAAAACAAGACCAGGAGCTGACTTGGTTCAGATCATGAACACTTTATTGCCAAATTCAGACTTAAATTGAAGAAAGTAGGGAAAACCACTAGACCATTCAGGTATGACTTATATCAAATCCCTAATGATTATACAGTGCAAGTGAGAAATAGATTTAAGGGCCTAGATCTGATAGATAGAGTGCCTGGTGAACTATGGAATGAGGTTCGTGACATTGTACAATAGACAGGGATCAAGACCATCCCCATGGAAAAGAAATGCAAAAAAGCAACATGGTTGTCTGTGGAGGCCTTGAAAACAGCTGTGAAAAGAAGAGAGGTGAAAAGCAAAGAGAAACGGAAAGATATAAGCATCTGAATGCAGAGTTCCACAGAATAGCAAGAAGAGATAAGAAAGCCTTCTTCAGCCATCAATGCAAAGAAATAGAGGAAAACAACAGAATGGGAAAGACTAGAGATCTCGTCAAGAAAATTAGAGATACCAAGGGAACATTTCATGCAAAGATGGGCTCAATAAAGGACATGCATGGTATGGATCTAACAGAAGCAGAAGATATTAAGAAGAGGTGGCAAGAATACACAGAAAAACTGTACAAAAAAGATGTTCAGGACCCAGATAATCATGATGATGTGATTACTAATCTAGAGCCAGACATCTTGGAAAGTGAAGTCAAGTGGGCCTTAGAAAGCATCACTATGAACAAAGCTAGTGGAGGTGATGGAATTCCAGTTGGGCTGTTTCAAATCCTGGAAGATGATGCTGTGAAAGTGCTGCACTCAATATGCCAGCAATTTTGGAAAGCTCAGCATTGGCCACAGGATTGGAAAGATCAGTTTTCATCCCAATTCCAAAGGCAATGCCAAAGAATGCTCAAACTACCGCACAATTGCACTCATCTCACATGCTAGTAAAGTAATGCTCAAAATTCTCCAAGCCAGGCTTCAGCAATATGTGAACCGTGAACTCCCTGATGTTCGAGCTGGTTTTAGAAAAGGCAGAGAAACCAGAGATCAAATTGCCAACATCCATTGGATCATGTAAAAAGCAAAAGAGTTCCAGAAAACTTCTATTTCTGCTTTATTGACTATGCCAAAGCCTTTGACTGTGTGGATCACAATAAACTGTGGAAAATTCTTCAAGAGATGGGGATACCACACCACCTAACCTGCCTCTTGAGAAATCTGTATGCAGGTCAGGAAGCAACAGTTAGAACTGGAGATGGAACAACAGACTGGTTCCAAATAGGAAAAGGAGTATGTCAAGGCTGTATATTGTCACCCTGCTTATTTAACTTCTGTGCAGAGTACATCATGAGAAACGATGGACTGGAAGAAACACAAGCTGGAATCAAGATTGCCAGAAGAAATATCAATAACCACAGATATGCAGATGACACCGCCCTTATGGCAGAAAGTGAAGAGGAGCTAAAAAGTCTCTTGATGAAAGTGAAAGAGAAGAGTCAAAAAGTTGGCTTAAAACTCAACATTCAGAAAACGAACATCATGGCATCTGGTGCCATCACTTCATGGGACATAGATGGGGAAACAGTGGAAACAGTGTCAGACTTTGTTTTTTGGGGCTCCAAAATCACTGCAGATTATGATTGCAGCCATGAAATTAAAGACGCTTACTTCTTGGAAGAAAAGTGATGACCAACCTAGATAGCATATTCAAAAGCAGAATGATTACTTTGCCAACTAAGGTCCGTCTAGTCAAGGCTACGGGTTTTCCTGTGGTCATGTACGGATGTGAGAGTTGGACTGTGAAGAAGGCTGAGCACAGAAGAATTGATGCTTTTGAACTGTGGTGTTGGAGAAGACTCTTGAGAGTCCCTTGGACTGCAAGGGGATCCAACCCGTCCATTCTGAAGGAGATCTGCCCTGGGATTTCTTTGGAAGAAATGATGCTAAAGCTAAAAGTCCAGTACTTTGGCCACCTCATGCGAAGAGTGGAGTCATTGGAAAAGACTTTGATGCTGCGAGGGATTGAGGGCAGGAGGAGAAGAGGACGACTGAGGATGAAATGGCTTGATGGCATCACAGACTCGATGGAAGTGAGTCTGAGTGAACTCTGGGAGATGGTGATGAACAGGGAGGCCTGGCATGCTGGGATTCATGGGGTTGCAAAGAGTCAGACACGACTGAGAGACTGAACTGAACTGAACTGAACTGAACTGGAGTGCAACGAAGTGTCCAGTAATGAGTCATGAGATGTCAATGATTTGGAGTAACTTTGGGCAGCCTGTATATTGAAGCTCAGAGCTGTGTTCCTGTGTTGCTGGGGAATTTGTGTCGTTTTTCTTGCTCTGGAACTTGTTGGCCCTTGGGTGGTCCTTGGTTTCAGTGTAGGTATGGATGCATTTGATGAGCTCCTGTTGATTAATGTTCCCTGGAGTCAGGAGTTCTCTGGTGTTCTCAGGATTTGTACGTAAGCCACCTGCTTCTGGTTTTCAGTCTTATTTTTACAGTAGTCTCAAGACTTCTCCATCTATACAGCAACATTGATAGAAAATCTAGGTTAAAGATGGAAAGTTTCTCCACAGTGAGGGGCACCCAGAGAGGTACACAGAGTTACATGGAGAAGAGAAGAGGGAGAATGGTGTTAGAGATGACCTGAATGAGATGAGGTGGAATCAAAAGAGGAGAGAGCAAGCTAGCCAGTAATCACTTCCTTATGTTCACTCCACAGTCTGGACTGCTCAGAGATGTTCACAGATTTATGCAGAGAAGAGAAGAGGGAAGAATGAGACTGAGGTTGCCAGGAGGATAAAGGAGGGAATCAAAAGGAGAGAGACTGATCCAGCTAATAATCAGTTCCTTAAGTGTTCTCCATCATCTGGAACACACAGAGATTCACAGAGTTGGGTAGAGAATAGAAGATGGAGGGAGGAGATTGAGGCAACCTGGTGGAGAAAAGGAGAATCCAAAGGGGGAGAGAGCAGTCAAGTCAGTAATCTCACTCCCAGGTAAAACTGGGTACTGAAGATTGGATTCTTAAAGGTACAAAATTGATAACAAATACCAAAAAGCAAAGATTAAAAATCTACAGTAGAGGTTGGATTTTCAAAAATACAATATTAAAGAAAAAAAAAAAAAGTCACAAAAATTATATGTATATATATATATATATATATATATATATATATATGAAGTTTTCTTTAAAAAATAGGGTCACTTTTTTTTGCAAAGTAATAGTAGGTTATAAAAATGAAAATTAAAAGAGTAATAGAGGACTTAAAATTAAAAAAAAAAGAATGATAGCAAAAATAGTAAAAATATATCTAGGACTTTCTCTGGTGTTGTTGTGGGCAGTGTGGGGTCAGTTCATTTTTGGACAGTTCCTTGGCCAGGCTTATATTTCTCAAGATCTGTAGGCCCCTTCCTATGTAGTCGGTACTAAATACATGGTTTTAATCTATTGCACCTATCTCTTCCAAGGCAGTTCCCTCTGTTTCTGCTTCTTCTGTTTTCTGGTCTCTTCAGTGTCTGATTTCTGCCCTGAAACATGGGGGTGGTGGTGGACACTTTTTTAGGCTCACTTGTTCAGTAGCGCAATGGGGAGGGAGGGACACTGCAAACAAATAACACTGGCATGTGCTCAAAGTGTCTGAGCCACATTAGGCCTGCCCCCGCTCATGGCACGAGTGCCCTCCCTGCCCACACTGCCCAGGCTCTAGGTTGCTCCACCAGGAACTATCTGAGGCCGGCCCTGGGCTGCATGCACCTCCCAGGTCTAAGCCACTCATGTTCAGGCACTCAGGTAGTTCGCAGAGGTGCAAATTCGGTTGGGCCTGCGTTTTGTGACCTTCCCAGGTCCGAGCAGCTCAGGTGATGATGTGTTTGGCGAGCACAGTCGCTGCGACTTATGCCCTCCCCTGTCCCTCCCGCTCGGTTTTCTGGGTGTACAACCAGTGCACCTTCTCAGGTGGATGTTGACCATCCAGAACCCCAAGAAGTCTTATTTAGCAAAGAAGCCTGCTTGCAGTTTGGTAGATAATGTCTCTCTGGGGCTGTGATTGCCCCCTTCTGGCTCTGGCTACCTGTCACCAGAGGGCGATGGTCTGCAGTGGGCTAGCTCTGTTCAGTCCTTTGTTCTGTGAGCAGGCCTGGAGGTGTCTTAGGTTAGGGCTTTTTGTGTGGGAACTATCCCACAGTCTGGTTTGCTAGCCCAGGTTAATTCCCTCAGATTGCCCTTGGGGCATTCAGGCCCGGTCCCTACTCTAAGCAGTGCAGCCCGCGTCTCCCTGCTCAGCCCCTGCTTGCTAGTGGCGGGTGCAGGTGTCTGCCCTGTTTCTCTGTGAGGGAGTTACCGTTGGGCACGTAATCTGTCAGGTTTAATTGTTTATTTATTTTCCCTCCCAGTTATGTTGCCCTCTGTGGTTCCAAGGCTTGCCACAGACTCGGCAGTGAAAGTTTCTTGGTGTTTGAAAACTTCTCTCTTGTTAAGACTTCCTTTCCATGATGGAGCTCAGTCTCTACCTCCTTTGTCTCTTTTTTTTGTCTTTTATATTTTTTCCTAACTCCTTTCAAAGACACTGGGCTGCTTTTCTGGGTGGCTGATGTCCTCTGCTGGCATTCAGAAGTTGTTTTGTGGAATTTACTCAGCGTTTAAATGTTCTTTTGATGAATTTGTGAGGGAGAAAGTGGTCTCCCCATCCTATTCCTCTAGCATCTTAGGACCGCCTCCCTAGATGAGTAGCTTTTCTATGAGTGAATTATAATTGATGTGTCCTTCTGATGGAATAAACATTGATTAGCAATAACTATGCATAAACTGCCTATTCTTTCATTAACACTTATGAATGTTAATTATTAGCTCTATCTATACTTCCAAAATAAATAATTATAAATTTTATATAAATGATACATACATATAAAATACATATTTTAGGATATAACTGGGTAATTAATAATACTTAAAAATATGGCAGTATATTATATGCTAGAGCTTTCCTGGTGGCAAAGTGATAAAAGAATTCGCCTGCCAATGCATGAGACAGAAGAGATGTGGGTTCAACCACTGGGTTGGAAGATCCCCTGGAGAAGAGCATGGCAATACACTCCAGTATTCTTGCCTGTAGAATCCCATGAACTGAGGGTCCTGGCAGGCTATGGTCCATAGCATCACAAAGAATCCTATACGACTGAAGGAGCTTAGAATGCACTGCACACATGTGCTTCATTTTAACAAAGGGTATTAGAGACATCAGATTTTACTTCCATAAGCCATTGCATCCACAACATGGCATTGTTTTTGCTTTGGCTCAGCCTCTTCATTCCTTCTGGAGCTATTTCTCTGCTGTTTTTAGTAGGTCATCGGGCAGCTACCGACCTAAGGAGTTTATCTTTCAGTGTCATATTTTTTGCCTTTCATACGATTCATGGGGTTCTCAAGGCAAGAATATTGAAGTGGTTTGCCATTCCCTTCTCCAGTGAACCATGTTTTGTCAGAGCTCTCCACCATGCCTTGTCCATCTTGGATGGCCCTACACGTCATGACTCATAGTTTCACTGAGTTAAAACAAGGCTGTGATTCACATGATCAGTTTGGTTAATTTTCTGTGATTGTGGTGTTCATTCTGTCTCCCCTCTGATGGAGAAGGACAAGCAGTTTGTGTAAGCTTTCTGATGGGAGGGACTGGCTGTGGAGGAATTGGTCTTGATCAGATGGGCGGGCTATGCCCAGTAAATCTTTAATCCAATTTTCTGTTGATGGGTGGGCTGTATTTCTTCCCTGTAGTTTGGCCTCAGGTCAAACTATGGTAGGGGTAATGGTGGAAATGGTGACCTTCAAAAGGACTGTTGTAGGCAGTGCCTGATCCCACAGCAACACACTGTCAATCCAAGCCTCTGCCAGAGATTTCTGGACCAGTCTGTCTCAATCTCTTGTGGAGTAACTGTTCCTTTCTCCTGTGTCCTGGTGCCCACAAATTTTTGTTTGTGTCATCCAAACGTCTGGTTTCCAGTCCTGCAGAAGTTCTGTAATCAAATCCCACTGGCCTTCAAAGTCAAATTCACTGGAGGTTCTCAGTCCCTTTGCCAGATATCCAGGTTGGGGAATCTGTTGTGGGTCCTAGAACTTTTGCAACAGTGTGAGAACTTCTTCGATAGAATTGTTCTCCAGTTTGTGGTTTGTCTTCTCTGCAGCTCTATGGTGATCTCCTCAAGGAGGATTTATGTCGCATGCCACACTTCCTAGGTCTGCTGCAGCCAGAGCACCTGTGCCTGCAGTAGGCCACTGCAGAAGCATGCCTCCACTGGAGACACTGAGACACTCAAAGGCAGGTCTCACTTAGTCTCTGCAGGGTCTCTGTGTCCTGGCGCACACAGGGATTTGTTTGAGCCCTCTGGGCATCTCTGGCAGATATGGGGTTTGATTCTAAATGTGATTTCACCCCTCCTACAGTATTTTTGGAACTTGTCCTTTGCTCTTGGAGTGGGGTATCTTTTTTTGGTAAGATACAGCATTCTCCTGTTGATGGTGGTTTAGCAGAGAGTTGCAATTTTGGAGTTCTCACAGGAAAAGATGAGCACACATCCTTCTACTCTGCTATCTTGATATGAATAGAAAAAACATCTACTTCTGCTTTATTGACTACAACAAAGTCTTTGACAGCATGGATCACAAAAACCGGTGGAAAATTTTTAGAGATGGGAATACCAGATTATCTCACCTGCTTCTTGAGAAATCTATCTGCCAGTCAAGAAGCAACAGTTAGAACCAGATATGGAACAATGAACTGGTTCAAAACTGGGAAAGGAGTGGATAAAGGTGTATATTGTCACCCTGCTTATTTAACTTATATGCATAGTACATCATGTGAAATGCAGGGCTGGATGAAGCACAAGTTGGAATCAAGATTTTTGAGAGAAATATCAATAACCTCAGATATGCAGATAGCACCCTTATGGCAGAAAGTGAAGACGAACTAAAGAGTCTCTTGATGAAAGTGAAAGAGGTGAGTGAAACGCTGTCTTAAAACTCAACATTAGAAAAACTATGATCATGATATATAGCCAAATCATTTCATGGCAAATATATTGGAAAACAATGGAAACAATGAGAGAGTTCTTTCTTTTATTTGTTTTTGCTCCAAATTCACTGAAGATGGTGATTGATGGCAGCAATGAAATTAAAAGATGGTTGCTCCTTGGAAGAAAAGCTATGACCAACCAACATCAGTTCAGTTCAGTTCAGTTCAGTCGCTCAGTCGTGTCCGACTCCTTGCAACCCCATGAATCGCAGCAAGCCAGGCTCCCTGTCCATCACCATCTCTCGGAGTTCACACCAGACTCACGTCCATCGAGTCCATGATACCATCAGGTCATCTCATCCTCTGTTGTCCCCTTCTCATTCTGCCTCCAATTCCTTCCAGCATCAGAGTCTTTTCCAGTGAGTCAACTCTTTGCATGAGGTGGCCAAAGTACTGGAGTTTCAGCTTTAGCATTATTCCTTCCAAAGAAATCTCAGGGCTGATCTCTTTCAGAATGGACTGGTTGGATCTCCTTGCAGGCCAAGGGACTCTCAAGATTCGTCTCCAACACCACAGTTCAAAAGCATCAATTCTTCAGCGCTCAGCCTTCTTCACAGTCCAACTCTCACATCCATACATGACCACTGGAAAAACCATAGCCTTGAGTAGAAGGACCTTTGTCGGCAAAGTAATGTCTCTACTTTTGAATATACTATCTAGATTGGTCATAACTTTTCTTCCAAGGAGTAAGCGTCTTTTAATTTCGTGGCTGCAGTCACCATCTGCAGTGATTTTGGAGCCCAAAACAATAAAGTCTTACACTATTTCTATGGTTTCCCCATCTATTTTCCATGAAGTGATGGCACCGGATGCCATGATCTTCATTTTCTAAATGTTGAGCTTTAAGCCAACTTTTTGACTCTTCTCTTTCACTTTCATCAACAGACTTTTTTAGCTCCTCTTCACTTTCTGCCATAAGGGTGGTGTCATCTGCATATCTGAGGTTATTGATATTTCTCCTGGCAATCTTGATTCCAGCTTGTGCTTCTTCCAGCCCAGCGTCTCTCATGATGTACTCTGCATAGAAGTTAAATAAGCAGGGTGACAATATACAGCCTTGACATACTCCTTTTCCTATTTGGAACCAGTCTGTTGTTCCATCTCCAGTTCTAACTGTTGCTTCCTGACCTGCATACAGATTTCTCAAGAGGCAGGTTAGGTGGTTTGGTATTCCCATCTCTTGAAGAATTTTCCACAGTTTATTGTGATCCACACAGTCAAAGGCTTTGGCATAGTCAATAAAGCAGAAATAGATGTTTTTCTGGAACTCTCTTGCTTTTTCCATGATTCAGCGGATATTGACAATTTGATCTCTGGTTTCTCTGCCTTTTCTAAAACCAGCTTGAACATCGGGGAGTTCACGGTTCACGTATTGCTGAAGCCTGGCTTGGAGAATTTTGAGCATTACTTTACTAGCATGTGAGATGAGTGCAATTGTGCGGTACTTTCAGCCTTCTTTGGCATTGCCATTCTTTGGAATTGGAATGAAAACTGACCTCTTCCAATCCTGTGGCCACTGCTGAGTTTTCCAATTTTGCTGGCATATTGAGTGCAGCACTTTCACAGCATCATCTTTTAGTATTTGAAACAGCTCAACTGGATTTCTATCACCTCCACTAGCTTTGTTCATAGTGATGCTTTCTAAGGCCCACTTGACTTCACTTTCCAAGATATCTGGCTCTAGATTAGAGATCACATTATCATGATTATCAGGGTCATGAAGATCTTTTTTGTAAAATTCTTCTGTGTATTATTGCCACCTCTTCTTAATATCTTCTGCTTCTGTTAGATCCATACCATGCATGTCCTTTATTGAGCCCATCTTTGCATGAAATGTTCCCTTGGTATCTGTAATTTTCTTGACGAGATCTCTAGTCTTTCCGATTCTGTTCTTTTCCTCAATTTTGTTGCGTTGGTGGCTGAGTAAGGCTTTCTTATCTCTTCTTACTATTCTTTGGAACTCTGCATTCAAACACTTATATCTTTCCTTTTCTCCTTTGCTTTTCCTCTCTCTTTTCACAGCTATTTGTAAGGACTCCACAGATAGCCATTTAGCTTTTTTTCATTTCTATTCCGTGGGGATGGTCTTGATCCCGGTCTCCTGTACAATATCAAGAACCTCATTCCATAGTTCATCAGGCACTCTATCTCTCAGATCTAAGCCCTTAAATCTATTTCTCACTCCCACTGTATAATCATAAGGGATTTGATTTAGGTCATACCTGAATGGTCTAGCAGTTTTCCCTACTTTCTTCAATTTGAGTCTAAATTTAGTAATAAGGAGTTCATGATCTGAACCACAGTCAGTTCCTGGCCTTATTTTTGTTGAGTTTATATAGCTTTTCCATCTTTGGCTGCAAAGAATATAATCAGTCTGATTTCCGTGTTGACCATCTGGTGATGTCCATGTGTAGACTCTTCCCGAGTGTGGTTTCTTGACAAAACTCTATTAGTTTTTGCCCTGCTTTATTCCGCATACCAAGGCCAAATTTGTCTGTTACTCCAGGTGTTTCTTGACTTCCTACTTTTGCATTCCAGTCCCCTATAATGAAAAGGACATCTCTTTTTGGGTGTTAGTTTTAAAAGGTCTTGTAGGTCTTCATAAAACCGTTCAACTACAGTTTCTTCAGCGTTACTGGTTGGGTCACAGACTTGGATTATTGTGATGTTGAATGGTTTACCTTGGAGACGAACAGAGATCATTCTGTCATTTTTGAGATTGCATCCAAGTACTGCATTTTGGACTCTCCTGTTGACCTAGATTGTCACTCCATTTCTTCTGAGGGATTCCTGCCCACAGTAGTAGACATAATGGTCATCTGAGTTAAATTTACCCATTCCAGTCCATTTTAGTTTACTGATTCCTAGAAAGTCAACGTTCACCCTTGCCATCTCTTGTTTGACCACTTCCAATTTGCCTTGATTCATGGACCTAACATTCCAGGTTCCTATGCAATATTGCTCTTTACAGCATCAGGTCTTTCTTCTATCAGCAGTCACATCCACAACTGGGTATTGTTTTTGCTTTGACTCCATCCTTTTATTCTTTCTGTAGTTATTTCTCCACTGATCTCCAGTAGCATATTGGGCACCTAATGACCTGGAGAGTTCCTCTTTTGGTATCCTATAATTTTGCCTTTTCATACTGTTCATGGGGTTCTCAAGGCAAGAATACCAAAGTGGCTTTCCATTCCCTTCTCCAGGGAATCACATTCTGTCAGACCTCTCCACCATGACCTGCCTGTCTTGGGTTGCCCCACAGGCATGGCTTGGTTTCATTGAGTTAAACAAGGCTGTGGTCCTGGTGTGATTAGATTGACTAGTTTTCTGTGACTATGGTTTCAGTGTGTCTGCTCTCTGATATCCTCTTGCAACACCTACCATCTTACTTGGGTTTCTGTTACCTTGGGCATGTGGTATCTCTTCACAGCTGCTCCAGCAAAGCACAGCCACTGCTCCTTACCTTGGATGAAGGGTATATCCCTACTGCCTCTGTTTCTGACCTTCAATGTGGGATAGATCCTCCTGGCCCTCCTGTGCCTGCGCAGCCACCACTCGTCTGGTTGCTCCTCCTGGCCGCTGCCCATGGCCTCGGGCTCGGGGTGGCTCCTCAGGGTCACCACCCCTGATCTTGGACATGGAGTTTCTCCTCCCGGCCACCACTGACCTGCGAGCCGGTGTACTAAGTACAGGCGGCTGTGAGATGGCACACTAAGCGAGCCAGCAACCTACATATTATATTGAAAATAAATAAATAAATGAAAAGCAGAGATGTTACATTGCTAACATATGTCTGTATAATTAAAGTTATCGTTTTCCTGGAAGCATGTATGGTTGTGAGAGGTGGACCATAAAGAAAGCTGAACACTGAAGAATTGCTGCTTTTGTTCTGTGGTGTTGGAGAAGACTCTTGAAAGTCTCTTGGACTACAAGGAGATCAAACCAGTAAATCGTCAAGGAAATCAGTTCTGAATTTGTGTTGGAAGGACTGATGCTGAAGCTGAATCTCCAATACTTTAGCCCATTAATGCAAAGAAATGACATATTGAAAAAGACCCTGATTCTAATAAAGATTGAAGACAGGAGGGGAAATGGATGACAATGGATTCGATGGTAGGATGGCATCACCAACTTTATAGACATGAGTTTGAACAAACTCTGGTTATTAGTGATGTTAAAAGAAGCCTGGTGTGCTGCAGTTCATGGAGTTTCAGAGAGTCAGACACAACTGAACAACTCAACTGATCAAACTACCACCATATTTTTCACAGAACTAGAATAAGTGATTTCACAGTTAGTATGGAATCAAAAAAAAAAAAAAAAAAACAACTAAAAACTAAATAGCCAAAGCAGTCTTGAGAAAAAATAATGGAACTAGAGGAAAAAAACTTCCTGACATCAGACTATACTACAAAGCCACAGTCATTAAGACAGTATGGCTTGACACAAAGACAGAAATATAGATCAGTGGTACAAAAGAGAAAGTCTGGAGATAAATCCATACATGTACGGACACCGTATCTTTGACAAAAATATACAGTGGTAGAAAGACGATCTCTTCCAACAAGTGGTGCTGATAAATTTCATCAACTAAACTAGAACACTCAGTCATGTCTGACTCTTTGTGACCCCATGGACTGTAGTCCACAGGCTGGCTGTTCTGTCCATGGAATTATCCAGGCAAGAATACTTGAGTGGGTTGCCATTTTCTTCTCCCATGGATTTTTCCTGACCCAGGGATTGAATCTGGTTTCCCATATTGCAGGCAGATTCTCTACCATCTGAGCCACCAGGGAAGCTCAAAAATAAAATAAAAATGGATTAAAGGCTTAAATGTAAGACCAGAAAATATAAACTCTTAGAAGAAAACATAGGCAGACATGTCTGACATAAATCACAGCAAGATTCTCTATAACCTACTTCCCAGAGTAATGGAAATAAAACACAAATAAACAAATGGGACCAAATTAAATTTAAACACTTTTGTACAATGAAGAAAAGTATAAGCAAGGGGAAAAGACAGCCTTCAGAATGGGATAATATTATAATAGCAAATGAAATAAATGACAAATAATTAATCTCCAAAATATACAAACAGTTCATACAGCTCAATACCAGAAAAATGAATATCATTTAAAAAAAAAAAACAAAACAGATGTATAGAACAGTCTTCTGGACACTGTGAGAGAAGGCAAGGGTGGGAAGATCTGAGAGAACAGCAATGAAACATTTTTATATATGAAACATTTTCATATTTTCATATATGAATCAGATCACCAGTCCAGGTTTGATGCAAGAGGTAGGGTGCTCAGGGCTGGTGCACTGGGATGGTCCAGAGGGATAAGATGGGGAGGCAGGTGGGAGGGAACTTCAGAATGGGGAACACATGTAAACCCATGGCTGATTCATATCAAAGTATGGCAAAAACCACTAAAATGTTGTAAAGTAATTGCCCTCCAACTAAAATTAAAAAAAAAAAAAATGTGGGCAGAATATCTAGACATCTAGACAGACATTTCTCCAAAGGAGACATGCTGCTGCTGCTGCTGCTAAGTCACTTCAGTTATGTCCGAGTCTGTGTGACCCTGTAGACAGCAGCCCACCAGGCTTCCCCGTCCCTGGGATTCTCCAGGCAAGAACACTGGAGAGGGTTGTAATTTCCTTCTCCAAAGGAGACATACAGATGGCTAATAAACACATAAAAAGATGCTCAACATCACTCATTATTAGAGAAATACAAGTCAAAACCACAATGAAGTATCATCTGATACTAGTCAGAATAGCCATTGTCAAAAAATCTTGAAACAATAAATGCTGGAGAGGGTATGGAGAAAAGGGAACCCTCTTACACTGTTGGTGAAAGTGCAAGCTGAAACAACCACTATGGAGAACAGTACGGAGATTCATTAAAAAATGAGGAAAGCTTCCATATGACCCTGCAGTCCCACTACTGGTTATATATCGTGAGGACACTTGAATTCAAAAATTCATGTACCCCACTGTTCATTGCATCACCATTCACAATAGCTAGGACATGGAAGCAGTCTAGATGTCCACTGGCAGTTGAATGGATAAAGAAGTTGTGGTACATATACACGTTGGAACATTACTTATCTTTAGAAAGAAACACATTTGAGTCAGTCCTACTGAGGTGGATGAACCTAAAGTCTATTATACAAAGAGAAGTAAAAACAAACAACAAAAAAAGAAAGACAAATACAATCTATTAATGCATGTATATGGAATCTAGAAAGAAGATGATGATGATCCTACATGAAAGGCATCAAAAGAGACACAGATGTAAAGAACAGACTTTTGAACTCAGTGGGAGGAGAGGATGGGATGATTTGAGGGAATAGCATTGAAACCTGTATATTACAATATGTGAAATAAGCAGTGCAGGTTTAATGTCCGAAGCAGGGCACCCATAGCTGGTACTCTGTGACAACCTGGAGGGGTAGGGTGGGAAGGAGTTGGATTCAGGATGCAGAGGATAAATGTATGCCTATGGCTGATATGTATTGATGTATGGCAAAAATTATCATAATATTGTAAAGTAATTATTCTCCAATTAAAATAAATTAAGAAAAATAAAAGAACAAAGCAAGGTGACAAGATACAACCTTCATGTACTACTTTCCCAATTTTTAACCAGTCCATTGTTTCATGTCAGGTTCTAACTGTTGCTTCTTGGCCTTCATACACGTTTCTCAGGAGACAGGTAACTTGGCCTGATATTCCCATTTCTTTGAGAATTTTCCACAGTTTGTTGTGATTCACATAGTAAGAGGCTTTAACATAATCAATGAAGCAGAAATAGATGAATTTCTGGAATTCCTTTGCTTTTTCTGTTGTCCAACAAATGTTGGCAACTTGATATCTAGGTCTTCTACCTTTTCTAAACCCAGCTTGTACATCTGGAAGTTCTTGTTTCATGTACTGCTAAAGCCTACCTTTAAGGATTTTCAGCATTACCTTGATAACATGTGAAATGAGCACAATTGCATGGTAGTTTGAACATTGCTTGACATTGCTCTTCTTTGGGATTGGAATGAAAACTGACCTGTTCCAGTCTTTTGGTTACTGCTGAGATTTCCAAATTTGCTGACATATTGAGTGCAGCCCTTTAACAGCATCATCTTTTAGAATTGGAAATAGCTCGTCTGGAATTTCATCACCTCCACTAACATTGTTCATAGTAATGCTTATTAACATCCACTGGACTTTACAGTTCAGGATGTCTGGCTCTAGGTGAGTGACCACACCATCATTTGTATATGGGTCATTAAGGCTTTATATATATAGAGATAGATAGATAGACAGATATAGATATATAGTTTTTCCATGTATTCTTGCTATCTCTTCTTAATATCTCATGCTTCTGTTGGGTCCTTACGGTTTCTGTCCTTTATTGTGCCCATCCTTGCGTGAAATGTCCCTTTGATAACTTAAATTTTCTCAAAGAGGTTTCTAGGGTTTGCAATTCTATTGTTTTTTCTCTGTTTCTTAGCTTTATTTACTTAAGAAAAATTTCTTATCTCTCCTTGCTAATTTTTGATACTCTGCGTTCAGTTGGGTATAATTTTTCTTTTCTCTTTTGCCTTTTCATTTTTCTTTTCTCAGTCTTTTATAAGGCCTCCTCAGAAAACCACTTTGCATTTTTCCATTTCCTTTTCTTTGGGACGGTTTTGGGCACAACCTCCTGTTTAATATTATGAACCTCTGTCCATAGTTCTTCAGGCTCTCTGTTAACCAGATCGAATCCTTTGAATCTACTCATCACTTCCACTACATAATCATAAGATTTGATTCAGGTCATACCTTAATGGTCTTGCGTTTTTCCCTATTTTCTTCAATTTAAGTCTGAATTTTACAATAAGGAGATCATGACTTAAGCCACAATCAGCTCCACGTCTCCTTTTTACTAACTACATAAAATTACTCCATTTTCAGCTGCAAAGAATGTAATCAATCTGGTTTGCATATTGACCATTTAATGATGGTCATGTGTAGAGCTATCTCTTGTGGCACTGGAAAACAGTGTTTGCCATGATGAAGTGCTTTCTTCACAAAACCCTGTTATCCTTCCCCTGCTTCTTTTTGTACTCCAAGGATAAACTTGCCTGTTACTCCAGGTATCTCTTGACTTATTTCTGCATTCCAATTCTCTATGATGAAACAGACATATTTTTTGGTGCTATTTCTAGAAGGTCTTTAAGGTCTTCATAGAACTGGTTTACTTTAACTTCTTTGGCATTAAGTATTGGGGCATAGACTTGGACTACTGTGATTTTGGATGGTTTGCCTTAGGAAAAAAAAGAAAAAGATATTCTGCCAATTTTAGAGATTGTACCCAAGTGCACTTCAGACTTTTGTTAACTATGAGGGCCACTCCATTGCCTCTAAGGGGTATTCTTGCCCACAGTAGTAGATATAATGGTCATCTGAATTAAATTTTCCCATTCCCGTCACTTTTAGTTCACTGATTCCTAAGATGTCAATATTCACTCTTGCAATCTCATCATTAATCACAACAAATTTACCTTGATTCATGAACTAACATTCCAGATTCTTATGCAATATTGTTCTTTAAAGCATCAGACTTTACTTTTATCATCAGATACATCCAAAATTGAGCATCATTTCTGCTTTTGCCCAGACACTTCATTCTTTTTGGAGCTATTCTTAATCACTTTCTACTTTTCCTGAATAGCATATTGAATATCTCTCTGGCCTGGGGTGTTAATCTTCTGATGTCTTTTTTTTTTTTTTTTCCCCATTCATACTGTTCATGGGGTTCTTGTGGCAAGGATACTGGTGTGGTTTGCCATTCCCTCTTCCAGTGCACCACATTTTGTCTGAACTCTCCACTATGATCCATTCATCTGGAGTGACCCTGCATGGCATGGCTCATAGCTTCATTGAGTTATGCAGGCCCCTTCACCACAACAAGGCTGTGATCTATGAAGGGGGGAAACATGACTAATTGGAATAGTAAGTTTATCTTATTAAATGGTTGCTAAATCCATGTAGATTATTTTTGTTATTTAGCTTTGTTATTCACCAAATATTTGTATTTTTCCATTTTGGCTTTAAAATCTATCCAAATATGGAACAAGATACAGGAGCACAATGAAATTAATCTAGGAGAAAATTATATGAGATTAATGCAAAGGAAAGAACTGTGACTCATTCTGTCAAGAAACTGATCACTTAATTTGTCTCAATTAGATCACTTATTTAGATTGCTTCTATTGTGTTATGAGAAGAACAGATGTTTAAACTGCAAGTAACCTATGATGCATTCTACCCCTTATTACTCAAATGACTGGTATACAAATATTCTCTTTTCATAGTTCATTGACCCCCATTTTTCCAACCAACTCATCAACCTTTCCTTTATTCTCATTTCTCCTCATGACTTAGACTACATGATTGATGATTTTAAGAATACTCCTCTAAGACTCTTTGATAATTTACATATGTGTCTCAGATCTCTGGCAAATTCCAACTGTCTAGTTTTTTTCTGTGCCTTCAACTGGAAACTTATATAAGCTTTATTATTTCAGAATAAAGTAGAATTCTCTTAGAATAAATTTATGATTCTCAATATAAAATGGACCTGACAAACTACTAGGATAACATACTAGACTTCTTAGATTTACTAGTCAGTTTCTAAAATAATTCTGTTCACTTTTCGATACTTTCCTCTAATTTCTGCTATTTGTCACCCAGCTCCAATCTTAGAAAGAAAGGAAAACCATTGTCCGTTAATTGTTTCCTCTTTTTTCCATCAGGGTATATATTATAATATCTACCTCCACAATAAGGTGATTGGAGCAGTTATGATTCAGGCCAAGGATTGTTTTCCAGGTTATTCCATGTTTCTTTCATTTAAGAACCAATGAATACCCAGACATTTTCTTAAGGCAAATGGAAGAAACAAAAAAATGTTGAGTTGTAGTACTTAAAGCTTCTTAAGACCTGAACTCAGAACTGGCACTTGTCATCTCCATTCATATTTTGTTTGGTAAAACAAGCCATATGCCCAAATTCCAAATCATCCATTTCATAATTAAACTCTTACCTCAGTGGTATCAGTAAATTAGGGAAAGAGAGAATATGAGTATCAAAAATGTCTCATGTCATCTATATGTCAATATAAAAAAGTATTTTCCTCCCATTTATTTCTTTAAGGGTAAGTTTCACAGATCACATTTGATACTTCTCAGTAATTATTTTATCAGATAAACACGCGATGCCAGAAATAAAACAATGATGCTTCACCACTATCTCATATTTTTGCTTGCATTTATCCTGTTAGTTCAGTTCAGTCGCTCAGTTATGTCTGACTCTTTGTGACCCCATGAACCGCAGCACGCCAGGCCTCCCTGTCCATCACGAACTCCCGGAGTCCACCCAAACCCATGTCCATCGAGTTGGTGATGCCATCCAACCATCTCATCCTCTGTCGTCCCTTTTTCCTCCTGCCTTCTCCTCCTCCTCTTCCTTCTGTTAGTACATTTATATTTTTTCACTCAAAAACTGAAGGACAAAAACAAAGGAATTTTATCAATGCATTTTTCTTACTGTTTTAAGTACCAATAAATATTTTCAACACCTGCTTCTAAAACCTAGTTTATTGTTTTAAAATTTGCTCTCATGCTATTAATTTTCTCCAATTTATCTTTCATTGTTAAGGGTGCCAATATCTCTCAACTGAGACAATGAAATTTATCTCACAGCTGATCTCCATGCTTCCAATCATCCCAGATCATCCATCGTCCATATAAGAGTCAAAGTATTCTTAATGTGTATTTAAATCAGATTAAGTTATTAAACTAGGGGGAACTCAGTACTTCTGCATGGCATCTAGACATCCTACCATGGTCCACAAAATTCTAAGTGTTCTTTCCTTGGCTTATTTTCCAGCTTAGCTTTATTTCTCTGTCTACCCTTCACCCACTTGTTAATGAAGATCATTTACATTCTTTACTCTAAAGCACAGAAGACGTTTGCGTAATCATTTTCATGTGCTTTCTTGCTCATTAGCTAGCTGATAACTGAATTATCATATTCTCAAAAATACCTTCTAGGACTTTCCTAACTAAAGGAGCCCCCTTCCTTTGAGGTTGCTACTGTATATTACATCACCAAGTCCCAGGTCTGCTTTGATCACCACCAAAAATAAACAATTAGAGGCAGTTGTTGTAAATAATTATGACATTTAAAAATAATTATCTTAATAATATTTCATGTTATTAAATACATGAAAGAAACATATATGTACATATATATCTATATATATATATATATATATAGTTTTTCTCACATTTGGCAATTTTATAGTAAAACATTTAAAACATTATTAATAGTTATAGTACAAATTTTAACATTTTAGATTTACCACATTTTTTTAAAGAGACTTTGCTTTCCATGATATCCCTATATTCACGGAATGAAATGACAATGCTGTTGTTCAGCCACTAAGTCAGGTCTGACTCTTTGAGACCCCATGGACTGTAGCACACTAGGCTTTCTGTCCTTCACTATCTCCCAGAATTTGCTCAAACTCAAATCCATCGAGTTGATGATGTCAATCATCTCCTCCTCTGTTACCCCTTTCTTCTCTTGCTCTCAAACTTTCTGAGCATCAGGGACTTTTCCAATGAATTGGGTCTTCCCAACCAGTGGCCAAATTACTGGAGCTTCAATTTTAGCATCAATACTTACAATGAATATTCAGGATTGACTGAACATCTAGGATTGACTGAACGTCTAGGATTGACTGGTTTGATCTCCTTTCTGTCCAAGGAACTCAAGAGTTTTCTTCAGTACCACAATTTGAAAGCATAAATTGTTCAGCACTCAGCCTTCTTTATGGCCCAACTCTCACATCCTTGCATGACTACTGGAAAAGCCATAGCTTTGATTATATGGAGCTTTTTCAACAAAGTGATATCTGCTTTTTAATACACTATCTGCTATCTAGATTTGTCAGATATTAGATTTAAACAGTTGTTTAAAATTGATGCAGTCAATTTATGCATGTAAAAATGATCAAGAAATTAAAACATGTCTACTTTAGATTCTAGATGACCATCACAAGGGCACAACATACTGTGAGATGGACCCCAGATAATCTCCTATTTCTCTTGTGTATTTGTGTGTGTGTGTGTGTGTGTGTGTGTGTATGTTGGGGGGGAGGGGTGTGTTAGTCGCTCAGTCATGTTCTACTCTTGGTGACTCCATGGACTGTAGCCCACCAGGCTCCCCTGTCCATGAAATTCTCCACACAAGAATGTTGGAGTGGGTTGCCATTTCCCTCTCTAGGGGAATCTTCCCAACCCAGAGATTGAGCCCAGGCCTCCTGCATTGCAGGTAGATTCTTTACCAAATGAAGTAATAGGGAAGCCCCCTATTCCTCCTAATTATATGAAATATTAAGTCATTTTGATTGCCTTGCTAATCTAGTTCTGCTTCAGTTCAGTCAGTTCAGTTGCTCAGTCATGTATGACTCCTTACAACCCATTGACTACGCAACACCAGGCTTCCTTGTCCATCACCAACTCTCAGAGATTGCTCAAATGCATGTCCATCACTCGATGGTGATGCCATCCAACTATCTCATCCTCTGTTGTCCCCATCTCCTCCCAAATTCAATCTTTGCATGCATCACTGTCTTTTTCACATCTGGTGGCTAAAGTTAAGTATTAAGCAGCATTTCTGAGGGTCATACACTCAATTAACCAAAGATTGATTGGTTGATTAATTGATTTTGTGATCCAGCAATTAGTTTGTAAATGTAAATTAAATTTAAATAAGAATTTGCTTACAATGCAGGAGACCTGAGTTTGATCCCTGGGTAGGGAAGATCCTCTGGAGAAGGAAATGGCAACCCACTCCAGTACTCTTGCCTGGAAAATCCCATGGACAGAGGAGCATGGTGGGCTACAGTCCACGGGGTCACAAAAAGTCAGACATGACTAAGCGACTTCACTTCACTAATTTTGAGATAAATAGATAGATATACTGAATCCTAGGCAAATTGGAAAATTATTTTGTCCTTTATTTGTCATAACATAGAGTCTATAAAAATGTCATCAAAAATAAATTATTAGAAAAAATCTTGATAATTATAATTAATATATGTGTTAGGATTATAGAATATATTAGAGTCAAAAATTTTTGCAGTTAAAAATATATTTTGTATTATATATTTACTGAGTACTATTGAGTATTGATCATAAAATAGCTTTGACACTCCTGGTTTTGTGTTTTATATTGAATTTCATAACACTTGTTTATACTATGTACTTATTCCATTTTTGACATTGTATTATTTTTAGTTAAAATATTTTAATATTAAAAAATGCCTTCATGACTATAACAGAGTGATAGTTATATTATATTTTGAAGTTTACACAAAACAAAACAAATGTTACTTAACTTTGACCTATGTTTGCTGGCAAATTTAATGTATTTGTCTATATTAATTTTACATGTTAATAAAACAATTTATATGGGATTACCTGGTAGCCAAGACTGTAAAGAATTCCCCTGAAGGGCAGAAGACCCAGGTTCAATCCCCGAATCTGAAAGATTCCCTGGTGAAGGGAATGGCGACCCACTCCAGTATTCTTGCCTAGGGAATCCCATGGACAAGCAGGGTCTGCTGGGTTATAGTACATGAGGTTGCAGAGTCAGACACAACTGAGCAACTAAGCATGACACCCAACACAATTTATATTCCTTTTGCAGAATTTTATAATTTTATGCAAATTATTATTTCATGATACAAACACATATTAACACTTTATGATGGGTTTCCTAGGTGACTCAGTGCATGAGACACATATTCAGTCCTGGAGTTGGGAAGATTCTATAGAGGAGGAAATGAAAAATCACTCCAGTATTCTTGCCTGAAAATCCTTTGGACAGTGGAGTCTGGTGGGCTATAATATATAAACTCACAAAGAGTTGGACAGGACTGAGTTACTGAGAAGTCACATCTTTATATTAATACTAACAATTTGTACATATGAGTGATGTATTTGTCTATATTATGTACATATGTATGTACATATGATGTATTTTGATGTTTTAGTGCCTAGATACATGTGAAGAGATATACACTCTTCATTTGTATAAATGTGTTCTACTTATTTAAACCAAACTTCTTAATAAATTACTGCATAATATAAAACATATATAAAAGTAAACATAAACTAAAAATTTAATATAAGTATATAATCTTTGGGGCTTCCCTAGTGGCTCAGACAGTAAAGAATCCCCTGAAATGCAGGAAACTGAGGTTTGGTCCTGGGTCATGAAGATCATGAGATGAAAATGTATACCTACTCCATGTTCTTGCCTGGAGCATCTCATGAACAGAGGAGACTGGCAAGCTATAGTCCCTGAGGATGCAAAGAGTTGGACAGGTTTGAGCACGCACATGCACACACCATATCTTTTGGCCTTTTCATACTGTTCATGGGGTTCTCAAGGCAAGAATGCTGAAATGGTTCACCATGTGTTTTGTCAGAACTCTCCACCAAGATGGGCTCATCTTGGGTGGCCCTATATGGCATGGCTTATTAACTTACACAAAGCTGTGATCCATGTGGTCATTTTGCTTAGTTTTCTGTGATTGTGGTTTTCATTCTGTCTGTGCTCTGATGGATGAGGATAAGAGGCTTATGCAAGCTTCCTGATGGGAGGGGCTGGCTATGGGAAATACTGGGTCTTGCTCTGGTGGGCAAGGTCATGTTCAGTAAATCTTTAATCCAATTTTCTGCTGAGGAGTCGGGCTGTGTTCCCTCTCTGTAGTTTCAACTCCAGCCAAACTACAGTAGGGGTAATTGTGACCTCCTCCAAAAGGACTTATGCCAGCAAGCCTCACCTCCCAGGACTGCTGCTGTCAGCAGGACCATGTCCCTGACCCTACCGCAGGCCACTGTAAACCCATGCCTCAGCTAGAGACTCCCAAATACTCACAGGTGAATCTAGCTTAAAACTCAACATTCAAAAAAACTAAGATAATGACATCCAATCTCATCCCAAATAGATGGAGAATAAATGGAAACTGACAGACTTTGTTTTATTGGATTCCAAAATCACTGCAGGCAGTGACTGCAGCCATGAAATTAAAAGATGCTTGTTCCTTGGAAGAAAATCCATGACAAACCTAGGCAGCATATTAAAAAGCAGCAGCATCACATTGCTGACAAAAGTCTATATAGTCAAGGCTATGGTTTTTCCAGTAGTCATGTTCAAATGCGAGAGTTGGACCATAAAGAAGCCTGGGCTTCAAATAATTGATGCTTATGAACTGTGGTGTTGGAGAAGACTCTTGAGAGTCCCTTGGACAGCAAGGAGATAAAAGCAGTCATTCCTAAGGAAAACTGATGCTGAAGCTGAAACTCCAATGATTTGGCCACCTGATGCAAAGAACTTACTCAGTGGAAAAGATCTTGACTGCTGGTAAACATTGAAGGCAGGAGGACAAAGGGGCAACAGAAGATGAAATTGTTGGATTACATCACTGATTCAATGGACATGAGTTTGACCAAACTCTGGAAGATAGTGAAGGATAGGGAAACCTGATATGCTGCAGTCCATGGACTTGTAAAGAGCTGGATGTGACCGAGCAACTGAACAACAACAGGGACTATCATATGACAAACTTCATAAGATATAAAAGAGTAGGATGAAATGTTTTGAGTTTTTTTAGCTGTAATTAAAATGCTGCATTGAGTTGTATAGATTCAAAATGCTATTTTCTTCTTAAACAAAAGTGTCTTTTGATTATTTCTTCCCTTTCAATTCTTACTTTAAATTCGTCCTGTAAATAACTTATAACTCACTTTTACCTGCATGTGTTTTTTTTCCAAATATCATCTTATCACACATCACTTATGCTGAGTTTTTGGATACAACTCAAATTTTCCACATAATGGATAAAATGTCCTATCTACAATTTAATAGCATCATATTGCAATATCATCCCCATTTTTTCCTACTGTATCTTTCTGTTCCATTGCAGATATTTGTTGATATTTTTATTCTTAATCTGTCATAGAAATATTTTCCTCCAGGAGTCTTCATGACTAGGTTACCTCTTCCTTGATTTTTAATAAACCCAGTGGTTGATTTACTACTCTCTTGTCCATAAACAAGGCACCAGTATCCACCATGACTTGATCGTAGCCAAAGACTGCACATGCTAATGATATTTTAGCCTTTTCTGAGTTTCCACTGAGTGATAATTGAGGCTATTATCATATAGACTAGGAAATAGATTAATACCCAGTGCTCCTAGCCAAGTTTTCTGGAAAACCAAGCATTCATTTAAATGTAGTTCTCTATATTGTGCAAGACCTAACTCCTTCCAGAATCTATGCTTTAGTGGCATGGGATACACACATAAAATCACAATCCCATGTTTGAATTGCTATCTGGGCTATTCTTGCCTCTTCTTTTCCTACATACATCCATATCTGTTTGTGTTTACAAGTACACAATTCTTAACAGCAAGCCATACTCCACTTTCCCGTCACTCTAATTTCTGGTCGTTTCCCTACCTAAATGGATATGGTTAAATGTAAAAGTATTTGGGTGAGATTAAGATCATAAAGTCTATAAAAACAGTTTTCTGTGCCTATAAGTGTAATGGGACAGTCAGAACAACCTAAAGTCTCTAGGATATATATATATATATATTTTTTTTCATTAAAAATTCCCCTTCAGTTAAGTTCAGTTCAGTTACTCAGTCATGTCTGACTCTTTACGACCCCATGAATCACAGCACGCCAGGCCTCCCTGTCCATCACCAACTCCCGGAGTTCACTCAGACTCATGTCCACCGAGTCCGTTATGCCATCCAGCCATCTCATCCTCTATTGTCCCCTTCTCCTCATGCCCCCAATCCCTCCCAGCATCAGAGTCTTTTCCAATGAGTCAACTCTTTGCATGAGGTGGCCAAAGTACTGGAGTTTCAGCTTCAGCAGCATCATTCCTTCCAAAGAAATCCCAGGGCAGATCTCCTTCAGAATGGACTGGTTGGATCTCCTTGCAGACCAAGGGACTCTCAAGCGTTTTCTCCAACATCATAATTCAAAAGCATCAATTCTTTGGCGCTCAGCTTTCTTCACAGTCCAACACTCACATCCATACATGACCACTGGAAAAACCAGAGCCTTCGCTAGATGGACCTTTGTTGGCAAAGTAATGTCTCTGCTTTTAAATATGCTACCTAGGTTGGTGATAACTTTTCTTCTTAGGAGTAAGCGTCTTTTAATTTCACAGCTGCAGTCACCATCTGCAGTGATTTGGGAGGCCAATAAATAAAGTCTGACACTGTTCCCACGGTTTCCCCATCTATTTCCCATGAAGTGATGGGACCAGATGCCATGACCATTGTTTTCTGAATGTTGAGCTTTAAGTCAACTTTTTCACTCTCCTCTTACACTTTCATCAAGAGGATTTTCAGTTCCTCTTCACTTTCTGCCATAAGGGTGGTGTCTTCTGCGTATCTGAGGTTATTGATATTTCTCCCAGCAATCTTGATTCCAGCTTGTGTTTCTTCTAGCCCAGAGTTTCTCATGATGTACTCTGCATAGAAGTTAAATAAGCAGGGTGACAATATACAGCCTTGTCATACTCCTTTTCTTATTTGGAACCAGTCTGTTGTTCCATGTCCAGTTCTAAGTGTTTTTTCCTTACCTGCATATAGGCTTCTCAAGAGGCAGGTCAGGTGGTCTGGTATTCCTATCTCTTTCAAAACTTTCCATAGTTTATTGTGATCCACACAGTCAAAGGCTTTGGCATAGTCAATAAATCAGAAATATATTGCCAATAAGTTGTATTCCAGTGTTTTGTCTGTAACTTCTCAGAAACAAGATCAGTTTTATAGACCTTTTCTTTGATTGTTGTGGGGCTTTGTAAGCTGCATTTTCTAGATTACTTTACTAATAGATATTCTATTAGTATCTAGAAATAAACAGAATACTCAAAGGTACCAGCTGAAGCTACTCAAGCCCTCCCCTTGAGGTCTGACTATTTATTATTCTATGAGATTCTTCTGTGATTTAAAATTCTGGTAATCACACAGGTTTCTCATGTTCCCCTCTCCTTAGGATTAGTAACTACTCTTAAAGATACTACCATTATTTAACCTCAGGGTTACATTATTCTTTAGTCTCTCTGAAATCTGTGTAACAGATTCCCAAGTTCAAATTCACTTGGGATGACCTAGTGTAGTGTCTGTATTCCCAATTAGTCATTGATTGATATAGTTACCTCTCAGACTTCAGGGATCCTCTGTGCTTTGTGGTGTATGTGTGTGTATTTGAGTTTCCTACAAGACTATAGGAAAAACTAAGTTTAGGGCTTGTTAGGCAATGCCTTTGTAATCAAGAAGTACAAACTGTTTTAAAATACATACTTAAAAGGATGATTTGGGAGAATGGCATTGAAACATGCATAATATCATATGTGAAATAAATCACCAGTCCAGGTTCGATGCATGATACAGGGGCTGATGAACTGGGATGACCCAGAGGGATGGTATGGAGAGGGAGGTGGGAGGGGGGTTCAGGATGTGGAACAGTGTACACCTGTGGAGGATTCATGTTGATCTATGGCAAAACCAATATAATATTATAAAGTAGTTTCCAATTAAAATAAATAAATTTATATTAAAAAAAGAGACATGATTAAAGGGTTGCCTTTTGAACCACTGGGGGGAAAAACCCTCTTTTGATAAATACAAACTCTCATTGAAATATGCAAGAAAAATTTTACCAAAATTTATATTGTTCATTCTACAAATAATTTTCCATTTTCACAACTGTCAGTTATATTTAAATTTGTATACATTGTTAGCTTTTTACTCATGCTTCCTTTCACATGTTTTTTCTTCTGCCAAACACTGTTATTTATTGTCTCTGCTTCCATATATTTACAAACCGGCTTACTTCTTCATGTTTCCTATATCTGAGATCCATGCCTATTGATTTTATGAAAGCATTCTCCAGTGTACTCATAACTGCAGTTTCTCTTTATATTAAAAAAAATCCTCTAGATCTTAAGTTAAATTATTAAATGTGATCATTAAATATAATTAATTACACCAGATATTAGGTCTATGTACATAAATAGAAAGATAATTTAGTTACTATGTCACATTTCCTGTATTCTCTTATTATTTAAAAACCTTTAAAGGAGAAGAGACAAGTAGGATTCCAAAGGGAAAATTCACATAAAATCACTCCAAATAAACATTTTGTTCCGCAAGGACCTGGAACAGTATGCCAATGAAACTTTCATGAGAGTAGGTGAGAGATTATGCATATAATTATTAGTATTACCTCATTTGTCAATTCTAAAGCACTTACAAAATTTAGGAACTCAATCCGGCGCCTGTGTTTATATTCTTATGTTTGAAATATTTATTATTTGGTAGCATATCTTACTCTGCTGTATTTTCAGTTGTCATTAGCCTTATTCCTCCCTCTATTAATTTAGGGTTTGGTTTCTCAAATCCAAAGTCCCTACTAAAGTTTACAGTGGCCCAAGTGCTTTGAGCACTTACTTTCTGCTCTTCCTGTTTGCTCATTGTGTTCAAATCTTACTGGCTTTCTCACTTTCCCTACATCTTCATGTGGCTGCTTCCTTTAACTTTATTCCATTCTCTGCTCAATTACTAGCTCTCCAGAAATGTGACCCCTGACCACAGTGTACATAATTCTCTAGTCCTTTCCTTGCATGTATCTCTACCAAAAGGTAGAATATGTTATATGTTTTGGATTCTGTGTCATCTTCACTAGCATGTAAACTCCATCAGGCAGGTTCAAAACTTTTTCTATCCAATTACCACTGTATGCCCCATACCTGAAATGCAATCGAAATTAGGTAAATCAATATTGATGGGTTAATAAATACGTAGCATTTAATAAGGTCAGCAACCAAGCTTAGGACTCTGGGCAATAAAAGTAAATGGGACTTTTCCTGTCTTCTCCCATACCTCTCTTCTATATTAGAGAAGCAGTGTTGTTGGCAAGGGTGGTGTGGTGGGTGGTGGTGGCTGTTATGAGGAAAAGGAGAAGGATAATATGAACAAAACCTAAATGATTAGAGCAAGCATCAATGTCTGTTTCATTTTCACAAGCCCTGTTATCTAACTCTGGTGAAATCTGGGGGTATTTTTCAGTATTATTCTTGGCTTAATTTACTGAGAATCAAGTAATAAATGGAGCTAAGGAAGTAAAAATTAAGAAGAAAATCTCTACACATTGAGTTTTGCTGCTTATGACAACCTCCTTACTATTCACTGATTCATTTCACATAAGCTCCTCCTGAAAAAAAAACAAAATTATTATTCATTATTTACAGATTAAAAATCAAATCTTACATGGGATAAGTTACCAATGGAAATGAAAGTAAGGCCTCATTTCAGAAGCCCTGATGCACTTTAGTAAGACATTGACCCACAACTTAATTGTGGGTCATTATCTTATTTGTAAATATTTCCAGCCTGTTGGTGCTAATGTTTTACTTTTAAGTCCTACCTTTCTGAGGTATTGTGAATAATTTATCTGACACTAGGAATTAGCTAACTACTGAAAACTGACCAAAATATTTCAAGTTAGCAGTTATGAGTCAACACAGAGCACAGACCAAGAGTCAGAGCCTTTCTTTATCACACTGTATCCTTGGACACATGTGTTTCTTATTGAAGACTGAGTTAACAAATCAGTCTACACTGTTATTTGCCTATAGACAGCCCTTTGTCATTCAGAGCACCAGCCCATCAGCCAGAGATGTATTCAAACTGATTCTCTTTTGGCAAGTCACACTTTTATCTCTCTCCCAATGCTCTGATGCATGCGTAACTTTTATTGTGGTTTAGTTGATTGCCTGAAATTATTTTCCATTTTATGTAAATTTCCAAATGTCTTTGTGTGATTGGTGTTCACAGTTGAAAGAACATAAATTATTCCCATTTCAGAAGGTGATATGTGAACATATTTCCCTGAGTTCCTTGAAACAAAGGCAGTTTTTGGGAAATCAAGTAATTGCTATCTATGTTTCTAGAGGTAGGTTTTACTGTGGTCTAAAATATCAACCTCATTTTGTGTATACTTGCATAACAAAACCTGTCGTCATTAGGTCAAATTATGTTTAACCTATTTGATATTCTTATCATATTTTAGAATTTTCCTAGGAGGTAAGTGTTAGTTTGGTAAGCTTAAGCATATACACTTAACATAAATTCAGATGGTCAGTTTAATTCAGAAAAAGTGAGGCAGGAATTGTAAGAAACCAAAATTATGGATTATTTAAGAAAAATGCTTAGCTTGCTGCATTGTTTCAGTATGAAGTCTAATTTTTCAGGATTTTCCAGTTTAACTAACTTATCTATGCCATGGCACACTGATGGAGAATTTTACTAAGTTCAATGTTCCCGAGTCACTTCTATCAGGGAAACTGTGTAGAGCACATATGAGCTGTCATTTACCATTATCAGTTCTTCGTTTATACCTTACAAGATGATGTGGCAGTTTTGGAATTTTTCTATGAGTGATGTTCCTGCACACATGTGTTATTGTGCATGCCTTGGCTTGACTAATAGTGTCATTTCCATTGTTCACTTATCTTGTTGAGAAATGATACATGCAAATTATATAATATTTTCATTTAATACTCATTATTTTCAATATAATTGAAGACACTGTAAATAAAATAGGAAAATAGACTTCATAGCATTCATCGTTATCTTAGTGCTTATATTCATTAATAAATAATTCTGAGTCCATTCATACTGTGAATTTTAATTGATTAGTTTTCTTGCCTGGAGAATCCAATGGACGGAGGAACCTGGTGAGCCACAGCTCATAGGGATGCACAGAGTCAGACACAACTGCAATTTCTTAGCACAGCACATTAATAGTTATGAATACCAGGGATAATTTTTCCACCAGATATAGTAAGTGTAGTTGCCTAAAGCTCACCCATGATAATTTTATGAGCTTGTGAAAACGTTTTAATTTTAAACTATTTTTAGAAAACAAAGGAAAATATACATGATAATAATGAATAATAGTATTACAAATGTGTATAGCCTGGATTATATTATGTAATGTACATTATCTATGAGTTGCTATCTATATGTATATGTATCTATATCTATCTATCCAGCTATCTAGATAGAGAGAAGCAGAGAGACCCACAAAGGCAAAAGTATCTGGATCAATAATAGACCTAATATGACAAAAAGCCACTATTTTTAGAACATTAATACTTACTTCATTTATTTTCATCCCCATCGTTACAGCTGCTTTGGATATCGTGGCCCTTCGTTTACATTATGTGCACATGATTTTATTGTATTCACCTGCCTTTTCCCCTTAAACTGGAACTTTAGTAAAAGATCATGCAACATACTAAGGAATATCATCCTGACAAAGTTGGCAATAATAGTGCAGTCCATCTGCATATGGGCATCTCCCACATGACTCCTGTTACCATTGACAGAAACACATTCACCATCTCATTCAAATTTGCTAAGATGCTCTCAAGTAAATGCATCACCAAAAGCAGAAATAGTTCTTACCACTTCTATACAAAAATATCTTGAGTTGTCTATATAAGGAACCCCATGTGCCCAAAACTGTCCCATGAACCATTTTCACCTCTGAATGCAGGAGCTGTGGCCTCTGATGTCAGCTGTCCCAGTGCGTCTGGTCCTTGTGTTTTGGAATAACAGGGGCTACTGTATCTGGCCTGAATGAAAGTAGCACAGGGATTTTTTTGGTTTTTTTTTTTTTTTTTTTTTTTTTTTTAAAACTCGTCTGCAGCTACTTTCAACTTGTCCTTTCTATGCTTTGGTTGCTGGTTTGTTTTTTGGTTTTTTTTTACTTTCATGGTAAACATTCACTTTCCTTCAAAGAGTCATGAAAAATAACATGTTTTTAATCATTATACGTATTCATCCAAATTTTTTGGCTCCTAGTTCTCTTCTTTCATGCTTCAAGCCAAAAATGGTGAGTTTGTACACTGCATCACTCTGACCTCCTCTTCGGTTTCCTTCCACTTTTGGGGAGTGATTATATTGAATCTTTAGTTAATCCAGGATAGTACAATTCAATCAAGATCATTTGGTTAGGCCTTTAATTTTATCTAAATCCTCTTTGTCCTTTATATTCATATGTATTTAATTTACATGTTCTGGAGGTTAGTATGTAACCATTTATGTTTGAAGGCCACTATTCTGACTACAATAGAGATGCATTGTAAAGTGTTTTCCTTGGATGAACTAAGGCTACTGAGTACTTCAATTAAACATATATTTTGGATAATACCCTTTATTTTGTTTACAGTACAAAACTGTTTTTATGGAAATAGAAGAGAGATGAATAAAGTGACTTTTAACTTTTAAAAACTAATATCATAGATACTATAATACATGAAGATTTTATGAATCAATATTATGCTTCAATTACATTAAATTATATAGTTTATATCACGATGGGCAGATAACTAACATTTTTCCCAGTGAAGATTATTATCTTCCAATACAACTGAGAGCAGAAACAAACAACAACAACAACAAAATTCCTAGAACTAAGTTCATGTGAATTGAGGAACCTGTGATATATTTGATGGGCCTTCTATAGTGTTTCAAATAAGATTGATACACATCTACTTAAATTAAATATTTACTAGGATTAATTTTCAGAATTGTGAAAGCATCTATTTTGAGTACAAAGTAGAGGTAGTAGGAAAGATAGGACTTCTTGAAGAAAAGTTCTAGAAGAAAACACAGACACTGCATTATATGACATCAGTCTCAGCAATAGATTTTCAGAACTGTGTCTGTAGGCAAAGGCAACAGAAACAAAAGTAAACAAATAAGACTATATTATACCAAAAGGCTTTTGAACAGTGAAGGAAACTATCAACAAAAGAAAACACAGCCTGCTGGTTGATAAAACATTTGCAAGCAATATAGGAATTAACATTGTTATAATAGTAGATTTTAATGTTCAAAATATGCAAAGTACTCATATAATTCAATATCAAAAGAACAAATAACTCAGTGGAAAAGTGGACAAAAGAAGACGTCCCAGGTGGCTCAGTGGCTAAAACTCCACATATCTTATGCAGGGGATGTCGGTTCAATATCTGGTCAAAGAAATAAGATCCCACATTCCATGGAGTGTAGCAAAAATAAAAGTTGGCAAAGGATCTGAATATTTTACCAAAGATGACATACAGATGGCCAGCAGGTACATGAAAAGATGCTCAACATCACTGATCATCAGGGAGTGCAAATCAAGGTCAGAATATAATATCACCTGACACCTGTCACAATGACTATTATCAAAAAGACCACAAATAACAAAAGTTAGAATGGATGTAGACAAAAGAGAGCACTCATACACTGTTGAAATTTAAATTGCTACAGCAACTATGGTGTACAATATGTAGGTACGTCAAAAGTTAAAAATAGAATTGCTGTATGATTCAGCAATTCCACTCTTGGATATTTATCTGAAGAAAATGAAAACATTAATTTGAAAATATATATACAACCCAATATTTGTGGCACCACTATTTACAAGAGTCATGATATAGAAGCTACTAGACAAATGGATAAAGATGGTGATAAATGATGATGATGATGATGATGTATGTGTGTCCACACACACAAAAGAATATTACTCAGGCATAAAGGAAATGAAAATTTGCCATTTGCAACAAGATGAGTGAATATAGGGCATATTGTATTAGGTAAAATAAGTCAAACAGAGGTAGACAGATACTCTATGGCTTGCATATATGTGGCTCTAAAAAATCCAAACAAATAAGTGGTAATAAAAAAACAGAAAAAGAGTCATGGGTGATACATGGAATAAATAAGTGGTTGTCAGAGAGAAGAGCGATGGACTGATGAGAGAAATCGGTAAAGGAGATTGAGGAACAAACTTTTAGTACAAAATAGATGAATCACAGGTATGAAATCTTCAATGTGGGGAATATAGTCAATAACAGTGTAATTTATTTGTATGCTAACATATAGTAACTAGAATTATTGTGATGATAATTATGAAATGTATAGAAGTACTGAATTATTATTCCATGTAATAGGAACTAAAGTGTTGTAGATAAGTTGCATTTCAAAAAGAAACAAATAAAAAAATTCACAGGAAAATATTCAGATTTGTGGTCAGCAGAGGTGGGAGTTTGGGGAAAGTGGATTGGATGTAGACAATCAAAAGATAAAAAAGTACAGTTATAAGATAAATGAATACTGGGGATGTAATGGAAAAAATTATAAATATAATTAAAAATATTGTATGTTACATATAAAAAATGTTGAGAGTAAATCCTAAGCTTTCTTTAAAAAAAGAAAAAAAATCTTTTTGAACTCTGAAAAACTAGAGTATGACATTAAAATTGATATGATTTTACATGAAGTTTAAAATAAAAAAAGATAGATTTCTGTTGAGAAGAAAAATATTTTAATTTCTTAAGATTAAATATGTGCAGGATAAAATTCAATTTAACCCTGAAAATAAATACAAAAATTATTTGTTACACATAAGAATAGTAAATCAGAAGATAGAACATGTGGTTTTATTCACTTTCAAGTGTTTTTAGATAAACGTCAAAGCCAAAAATTAATTTGTGAAAAATAAAATCTGCAATATCTTTACAAGAATGCACTCATTTCCAACAGATTTTCAAAATAAATGGTAGTCATCATTATCAAATGGATTTTTAAGTTTGGAAAAGCTCTTCCTCACTAGACATATCTCTTGACTATGGAGATTTTTTTCTTTCAAACTGATTTTGTCTTATTCTTTTTACCCAGGCTTCAAAGTACAGGACGTTGCATTTGTTTAACCTACTTAACTGACAATATTGTATAAAATACATAGCAAGCACAAAACAGCAACTGAATAAGACATTACCACACAACAGAATTGAAAACTGCATAAAAGAGTTGGAATTATTCATATTTTGGCAAGAAATGTCTGTCACTCTGCCTATACTATTATTTTCTTTCCTATTCTATACCTTTAAAATGACATGTTGACATGAGTTATTTTTACCAGTAACAACTGAAGCTAGAACGTATTGGAAAACATTTTGTATGTTATTTTAATACTTGACATAAAAACTGTAAGTTGAAATCATGAAATTGTTGTATTACCTCTATCTTTTGATCCTACCCTCCCCTCATCCATTTGGGATTGCTTTATTCCTTATTTGAAGGTCCCAAGCTATCATATGCATTCTATTTGTAAATTGAATATTGCATGGGATTTCGTATTGCTCAGAATAAATGCAATGCAGTTCTAATTTATAAAAAAATATATATTTAAATGACACTTTAAAAGAATCCAAATATGTAATGTGGCCGTACTGCTGACTTTTAAACATTAGTATACAATCTCAAATAGTGTCCCCACTTAGAGCCTGTTTGAATCTGTTCAACCCTGAAGGTGATATACTCTTACTGTAAAAATGAAGGTAGCTTTTTAGATATGAAAATTTAAAAAAAAAGAAAAAAGGGCTACTTCTTCCTCAGTATACTTTCAATAGAACTAAAAGTTTGGTTTGGGGAGAAAAATGTGACTAATTGATCTGATATCATTAAGAAGTGTAAGACTATGTCAAAATTTAAAGTTTCATGAGACAAACTAACACCCTCAGTACACATTTTTTTTGCCCATTTGGTAAAAAATGCTGTCAGGAACCCTGATGTTATACTATAATCACACAGTTGAGACCCTATCCTGAATTGTCTTAACAACAGTCTCTTAGAGGAGGTAAATGATTTCCATGAGACTCCATGTTTTTAAGTAGATAGCTGTGAATCCCTCTGTCCATGGGAGTTCCTGGCAAGAATACTGGAGTGTATTGTTATTTCCTTCTCCATGGGATCTTCCCAACCCAAAGATCAAACCACCGTCTCCTGCATTGGCAAGCAGATTCTTTACCACTAAGATCACTGAGAAGCCCTATGAACTTTACTGATCTTTAATTTTTAATGAATGCTGTCACCTTACTTCCAAAGTGTCTTTGTCAGCACGATTTCATCTATGTCATCATTTTATTTGGAATTCCTTCTCTCCTGTACAGTATTGTGTGCAGAGTTCATTCCCCGATGTAATGAACTGGACTCAGTAGACTTAGTTACAACTATGAATTCAAAAGCAACCCAAGTACAGAGTAAAATCAACCAGTCTCCTAAGACATAACATAACCTTCCAGTTATTATCCTAACATACTGATACCTTGTTCTGATTTCTGCATATGTGAAGAGTATTTTGTTTCTCTCAAGAAATTGTGCAACAAAATAATATAGTGTATCCCCATGTGAATTGTGATTCTTCTCATATTTTACTTTCAAAAATTGCCAGGAACACAGCACACATCTCTAAAAAGCACCACAAAGTTTCCTATGATATTTATTGAAATAAATTTCACTAAAAAGAATTTGATGATTGAAGTTGATAGATATTAAGTTACCTAAGGCATCTCTAACAAGCAATAAACTTTAACCATCAAGATAAAAATGCAATTAATTACCTGTCATACCAGAAAGCAAGCTAGTTCCTTAGAGGTTTACTTACATAGAAGTTTCTTCTATAGGAATTGTAAAGCACTGACACAGAAGGGGAAATAATGTGTGAGGAGTATGTGTGTGCTTAGTCACTCAGAAAATACTATATTTCCTTCAAATTACTTTGAAATAGTAAGGGCTATACTTTCAAACATTTGTATGAATATGCTGAAGTTACAAATAAAATTCTAAGAAAGTACATTGGGAATTGAAGAACTTCAAATCAAATTATAAAATAAATAGTTTAAAAGTTTTGGAGATAAAAGGATAATATATCACACAAATCATATAATACTTAATGAAAATTATTCAGTATAAATTCATTTATTTTAATTGGAGGATAATTACTTTACAATATTGTATTGGTTTTGCCATAGATCAACATGAATCCGCCACAGGTATACACGTGTTCCCCATCCTGAACCCCCTTCCCACCTCCCACCCCATACCGTCCCTCTGGATCATCAGAATGCACCAGCCCCAAGCATCCTGTTTCATGAATCAAACCTGAACTGGAGATTCATTTCACATATGATATTATACATGTTTCAATGCCATTCTCACAAATCATTGCACCCTAGCCCTCTCCCACAGAGTCCAAAGGATTGTTCTATATATCTGTGTTTCTTTTGCTGTCTCAAATACAGGGTTATCATTACCATCTTTCTAAATTCCATATATATGCGTTCAGTTCAGTTCAGTTGCTCAGTCATGTCCGACTCTTTGTGACCCCATGAATTGCAGCACGCCAGGTCTCCCTGTACACACCAACTCCTGGAGTTCACTCAAACTTGTGTCCATTGAGATGGTGAGCCATCCAGCCATCTCATCCTCTGTCGTCCCCTTTTACTCCTGCCCCCAATTCCTCCAAGTATCAGAGATTTTTCCAATGAGTCAACCTTGCCATGAGGTGGCCAAAGTACTGGAGATTCAGCTTTAGCAGCATTCCTTCCAAAGAAAACCCAGGACAGATCTCCTTCAGAATGGACTGGTTGGATCTCCTTGCAGTCCAAGGGACTCTGAAGAGTCTTCTTCAACAGCACTGTTTAAAAGCATCTGTTCTTTGGCACTCAGCTTTCTTCACAGTCCAACTCTCACATCCATACACGACCACTGGGAAGTCCAGAGCTTTGACTAGATGGACCTTTGTTGTCAAAGTAATTTCTCTGCTTTGAATATGCTATCTAGGTTGGTCATAACTTTCCATCTAATGAATAAGTGTCTTTTAATTTCATGGCTGCAGTCACCATCTGCAGTGATTTTTGAGCCCCCCAAAATAAAGTCTGACAATGTTTCCACTGTTTCCCCATCTATTTACTATGAAGAGATGGGACCAGATGCCATGATCTTCGTTTTCTAAATGTTGAGCTTTAAGCCAACTTTTTTCCTCTCCTCTTTCACTTTCATCAAGAAGCTTTTGAGTTCCTTTTCACTTTCTGCCATAAGTATGGTGTCATCTACGTATATGAGGTAACTGATATTTCTCCCGGCAATCTTGATTCCAGCTTGTGCTTCTTCCAGCCCAGCATTTGCATGATGTACTCTGCATATATGTTAAATAAGCAGGGTGACAATATACACACGGTCAACCCCAAAATCGGATTGATTATATTTTTTCCAGCCAAAGATGGAGAAGCTCTATACAGTCAGCAGAAACAAGACCGGGAGCTGACTGTGGCTCAGATCATGAACTCCTCACTGCCAAATTCAGACTTAAATTGAAGAAAGTAGGGAAAACTGCTAGACCATTCAGGTATGACCTAAATCAAATCTTTATGACTATACAGTGGAAATGGGAAATCGATTTAAAGGACTAGATCTGAAAGATACGGTGCCTGATGAACTATGGACTGAAATTCATGACATTATACAAGAGACAGGGATCAAGACTATCCCCATGGAACAGAAATGCAAAAAAGCAAAATGGCTGTCTAGGGAGGCCTTACAAATAGCTGTGAAAATAAGAGAAACAAAAAGCAAAAGAGAAAAGGAAAGATATAAGCATCTGAATGCAGAGTTCCAAAGAATAGCAAGGAGAGGTAAGAAAACCTTCCTCAGTGATCAATGCAATGAAATAGAGGCAAACAACAGAATGGGAAAGACTAGAGATCTCTTCAACAAAATTAGAGGTACCAAGGGACCACTTCATGGAAAGATGGGCTTGATAAACGACAGAAATTGTATAGACCTAACAGAAGCAGAAGATATTAAGAAGAAGTGGCAAAAATACACATAACTGTGCAAAAAGATCTTCACCACCAAGATAACCAAAAAGGTGTGATCACTCTCCTAGAGCCATACATCCTGGAATGTGAAGTTAAGTGGGCCTTAGAAACCATCACTATGAAGAAAGTTAGTGGATGTGATGAAATTCCAGTTGAGCTATCTCTTTTTTTTAACATAAATTTATTTATTTTAACTGGAGGTTAATTACTTTACAATATTGTATTGGTTTTGCCATACATCAACATGAATCCTCCACAGGTATACACGTGTTCCCCATCCTGAACCCCCCTCCCTCCTCCCTCCCTGTACCGTCCCTCTGGGTTGTCCCAGTGCACCAGCCCCAAGCATCCAGTATCATGCACCAAACCTGGACTGGCGATTCTATTTCAAATCCTGAAAGATGATGCTGTGAAAGTGCTGCACTCAATATGCCAGCAAATTTAGAAACCTCAGCAGTGGCCACAGGACTGGAAAAGGTCCGTTTTCATCCCAATCCCAAAGAAAGGCAATGCCAAAGAATGCTCAAACTACCACACAATTGCACTCATCTCACATGCTAGTAAAGTAATGCTCAAAATTCTCCAAGCCAGGCTTCAGTAATACATGAACCGTGAACTTCCAGATGTTCAAGATAGTTTTAGAAGAGGCAGAGGAACCAGAGATCAAATTGCCAACATCTGCTGGATCATGGAAAAAGCAAGAGAGTTCCAGAAAACTTCTTTTTCTGCTTTAGTGAGTATGCCAAAGCCTTTGACTGTGTGGATCACAATAAACTGTGGAAAATTCTGAAAGAGATGGGCATACCAGACCACCTGACTTGCCTCTTGCGAAACCTATGTGCAGGTCAGGAAGCAACAGTTAGAACTGGAGATGGAACAACAGACTGGTTCCAAATAGGAAAAGGAGTACATCAAGGCTGTATATATATATATATGTGTGTGTGTTAATATACTGTACTGGTGTTTTTCTTTCTGGCTTTCTTCACTCTGTATAATAGGCTCCAGTTTCATCCACCTTAATGAGATTGTTTAAACATAATAAATTCACAATACAATGAACATATAAAAATATTATATGAAATTTGATATCTCAGAAACATGCTCAAAATAAGAAAATATCATATTACAATAAGGAGATAAGACACAACTCTTCAATACATTTTCATGGAACAACTGAGTATATAGAAAAATATTATGCTTCATCTCCCAACATTTAGACATTAAATTGTTAAATGATTCAAATTTTAAATATAAATGAAACAATAAAATACGTAAAATATTGAATAGTTAGTGATCTGAGATTTATCAAGGAAAGTTGCTTACAAACCATAAAAGCAGGAGAAGCTAGAAAAGATGGATATAACTGACTATACAAAATTACGATATATATCTATCACAAAAAGAGAACCACAAACAAAACTGGGACTCACAGATACTTAAGATGGCATCTAAAACACAAAAGAGTGTATGTTTTCATAATGTACAGGAAAACTATTCTAAACATGCTGTAAAGTGCAAAATCAGTGAAGGAAAAGTGTGCTAAGGCAATTACCTAAAACAAAACATCTGTATGGAAATACATTAAAATTCAAAATATATATTCATTAATAGGCAAATTAAAGCCAATAAACAATATCACTTGGATGAATTTTCAACTTTTACAAGATAATTTCTTAATCATTTATTCACTTAATTCTCAAGATCTTTGCAATAGTAATTACTAGTCCCCAGTCTGTAGATGAAACACTGAGGACCAAGTTGCTGAAATAACTTCTTTAATTTTCACACAGTAAGCAAGAGGTAAAGAAACTTAATCCAGGATTTTATCTGGAAAAAAACTGTAAGCTGACATAGACAAAGCTCTTCTTTTGGGTAATAAATATATGGGTTATCATTTCAATATATTGTTTTAAAATCTTAAATAAAATATTACATAAAATAAAAAAAAATATTTTGAATCTTGGCACTTTTCACTAAACCATTTTGCCATTTCTGTTACAATCTCTTATTTTCACCTGGGTAGTCAACATATAGTTACTCAACATAGAGGAGTTTTCCCGGGGGCTCAGAGGGTGAAGAATCTACCCAGAGTGCAGAAGACCTGGCTTTGATCCCTGGGTCAGAAAGATCCCCTAGAGAAAGGAATGGACAGAGGAGCCTGGCAGGCTACAGTCAAAGGAATCAAAAAGATTCAGGCATGTCTGAGTGACAAACATACACAGTCAACATAAATTGCCTATTCCATTTAATAAACTTTTCAGGAAAATGGTTGCAAGGAGCAGAGTCGCTCCTCCAATCATACAAGACTCTACAGCCTTCAAGTTTAGAGGTGAGGTGTACTATAACCAGGACAACTGGCTTTGAACAGTCTTTAGTAACCAGCACATGTAGCTCAGGTGCACTTGTTCTGTGTGTAAGTTCACAAATTCTGTAAAGGTTACAGTATGTGTCTGTTGACTCAACTCAGTCTGTCCATTTTAATAAATAAGGGTGCTTTCTCACACACAATTTTCCCTTCCAAGTCATTCTTCATCATTGAAGCTGTTTCATCACACATAAATTATGTTAAAGTTTCCTGATCATAATCTTCAGCTTCATATATAATTTGAAATTCAAGTATCTGACACCTGATCAGCCATATTTGCTTCTTATTTGCAGTTTCAGTGAGAAATCCATTACTGATTCACCTTCTAGCCATTCACAACCATGAATAATGTTCTCATTCTTTATTTTTTTTTCATTTTTTTTTTTATTCTTTTTTAGACCACGATTGATTACAGTGTTCTCTAACCATTCTCTTGTTCCTCATATCACTTAAATATAAGATCTGCTCAAATGTCCTTCCTTACCCTTTTTCTATTTCTCCATTTTTGTCTTACCTACTTACCTTACCTATTTTGCAAATCTAACTATGACCTTTACAGTGTATACACTTTAGAAATGCAAAACCAATACAATATTGTAATTAGCTTCCAATTAAAATAAATAAATAAATTTAAATTTAAAAAAAGAAAAAATAAACCTTTAAAATGACACACACACAAAAAAAACGAAATGCAAAATACTATTGCATTTCTAAATGGTAGATAACAACAGGTAACAATGTTCTATCAATGCTTCATATTTAGAATAGGCAAATTCAGTCAATGTCTTATATTCAGTTCAGTTCAGTCCCTCAGTCATGTCTGAGTGACACCATGAAAAGTAGCACGCCAGGCCTCTCTGTACATCACCATCTTCCAGAGTTCATTCAAACCCATGTCCATCGAGTCGGTGATGCCATCCAGCCATCTCATCCTCTGTTGTACACTTTTCCTCCTGCCCCCAATCCCTCCCAGCATCAGAGTCTTTTCCAATGAGTCAGCTCTTCACAAGAGGTGGCCAAAGTACTGGAGTTTCAGCTTTAGCATCATTCCTTCCAAAGAAATCCCAGGGCTGATCTCTTTCAGAATGGACTGGTTGGATCTCCTTGAAGACCAAGGGACTCTCAAGAGTCTTCTCCAACACCACAGTTCAAAAGCATCAATTCTTCGGCGCTCAGCCTTCTTCACAGTCCAACGCTCACATCCATACATGACCACAGGATAAACCATAACCTTGACTAGACGGACCTTAGTTGGCAAAGTAATGTCTCTGCTTTTGAATACACTATCTAGGTTGGTCATAACTTTCCTGCCAAGGAGTATGTGTCTTTTAATTTCATGGCTGGAATCACCATCTGCAGTGATTTTGGAGCCCCCCAAAATAAAGTCTGACACTGTTTCTACTGTTTCCCCATCTATTTCCCATGAAATGATGGGACCAGAGGCCATGATCTTCGTTTTCTGAATGTTGAGCTTTAAGCCAACTTTTTCAAGCTCCATTTTCTCTTTCACTTTCAAGAGACTTTTTAGTTCCTCTTCACTTTCTGCCATAAGGGTGGTGTCTTCTGCGTATCTGAGATTATTGATATTTCTCCCAGCAATCTTGATTCCAGCTTGTGTTTCTTCCAGTCCAGCATTTCTCATGATGTGCTCTGTATATAAGTTAAATAAGCAGGGTGACAATATACTGCCTTGACGTACTCCTTTTCCTATTTGGAACCAGTCTATTCTTCCATGTCCAGTTCTAACTGTTGCTTCCAGTACGGCCAATAAATATTTCAAAAAATGAAACACTGGCTACAGTCAGGCATTATTCCAGATGCAGGCACTGCTGCAATCAAGGAGGCATATATGGCTTTGCCTGCATGGGATTTGCAATCTGGTGGGGAAAAACAGCTGTAAACAAATAACGCCGCTGGGCATTGTGTGCTGTGAAACAAGCACAGGATGCTGTGGAAACAAAGCACTCTGTTCTTAACCTGGTCTGGAATGACAGCAGGATTTAGCTGAGTAAATGGTGGTGACTTAAAAATAGTCACAACCTAAAAAAATTGAGTTACGTTTTATTTGGTGGGAATTTTTACAGCTTCAGGCCTGGGAGACAGCATCTTAAGCGACCCTGAAAGAACTGCTCCAAGGATGCGGGGATTAGGAGAAAGAATCAGGTTATATTGAAGTTTGCAACAAAGGGCAGTTAGTCTGAGCATCAAAAGCATTTTTGTAGGGCTTCTCTGGTGGCTCAATAATAAAGAATCTGCCTGCCAATGCAGGAGACACAGGCTCTGTCTCTGATCCGGGAAGATCCCACATGTCGCAGAGCAACTAAGATGGTGCACCACAACTACTCAGCCTGTGCTCTAGAGCCCGAGAGCCATGACTACTGAGTCCACAGGCTGCAACGACTGAAGTCAATGCTCCTAGGGTCTGTGCTCTGCAACAAGAGAAGCTACCGCAGTGAGTAACCCTTGCACCACAACTAGAAAGTCAATTCAGTTCAGTCGCTAAGTGGTGTCTGACTCTTTGCGACCCCATGGACGACCACAGGCCTCCCTGTCCATCACCAGGTCCCGGAGTTTACTCAAACTCATGTCCATTGAGTGGGTGATACCATCCAACTGTCTCATTCTCTGTTGTCCCCTTCTCCTCCCACCTTCAATCTTTCCCAGCATCAGGATCTTTTCCAATGATTCACCTGTTTGCATCAGGTGGCCAAAATATTGGAGTTTCACCTTCAACATCAGTCCTTCCAATGAACATTCAGGACTGGTTTCCTTTAGGATGGACTGGTTGGGTCTCCTTGCAGTCCAAGGAACTCTGAAGAGTCTTCTCCAACTCAACAGTTCAAAAGCATCATTTCTTCAGCGTTCAGTTTTCTTTATAGTCCTACTATCACATCCTTACATGACTACTGAAAAAAAATCATAGCCTTGATTAGACACACCTTTGTTGGCAAAGAATTGTCTCTAGTTTTTAATATGCTGTCTTTGTTAGTCATATTTTTTCTTCCAAGGAGCAAGCACCTTTTAATTTCATGGCTGCAATCACCATCTGCAGTGATTTGAGAGCCCCAAAATTAGTTTTCAAAACTCCTTTCCTTAGTAGTCTTTTAATTGTGCTGTTTGGCTTTTTTAAAACTAATCAAACTCTTCATAAAGATAAATTTTACAGTTGTTGTTTATTTAGATTTCAACACTTGAAGGGGGGAAAAAAAACACAAAACTTAAGAAAAAAGATATATTATTGATATTAACTAGTATTTAACTTTAAAATTTCCGAAATTGAATAAAATATCTTGTCACTGTTAAGTTGCAAATAGGATATCTATAATACATTTCTGTAGATGTCAAAATAAATTTTCACTCTTTATGCATTTTAATTGCTCCACTTAAACGGGTTGAAACAATTTTATGTATTAGTCAAGACTACAGAATTTAGGGAAAAAAATGTTTGCAAGGAAGAAAATCAGTTCTTTTCTCTGTCTTTTATATTCATCAGATGAAACTTTGAAACATCAAATTTTAATTTGTCTTTTGACAGATTTTGTTATTTGTCTGATCCACAACACTTTTCAAATTATGTTGACATATTACTCTAGATAGCGTATTGAAAAGCAGAGACATTACTTTGCTAACAAAGGTCCCTCTAGTCAAGGTTATGGTTTTTCCAGTGGTCAAGTATGGATGCCAGAGTTGGATTGTGAAGAAACCTGAGCTTGGAAGAATTGATGCTTTTTGAACTGTGGTGTTGGAGAAGACTCTTGAGATCCCTTGGACTCAAGGAGATCCAACCAGTCCATTTTGAAGATCAGCCCTGGAATTTACCATCTGTCTGTTTGAGGTAGGTTTTAGCATCTAAAATTCACCCAAACTTTGTTCCCATAATAGTGGTTTTGTTTTGCAGCTTTTATTGTTTCGTACAGTGTGTGGGTGTGTCCTCTTTCCCATATTATTATCCAATCTCTGTGAAGTGAGGATTCATGTGTTATCCTTAAAAAGAGTGTTTTAAATTCATTGTAACTGAAGTATATAGTTAAGATATGGATGAAATTTTAGTTATAATATTTTTATGTGTCAACATTATTACAGCACATTATTTCAAGCTTTGGCCTTGTGGAACTGAATCTTAACTATTACTTTGATTGCAATATAATTAATTCAAGAATGGAATACAAAAGTTTTCTTCTTGCAAATTTATTATATATAATTTTGTCAATAGAAACTTAAGCTTTATTTCATGTCAGCCAATGTTAAATCTGCGGGCAATATTCATTAATGTCTTTAACAAAATTTTAAAAAGCTAACCAAAATTGTTTATTTTCTCATACAAAAAATGAAAAAAGATAATTTTATGACTTATCAAAGTATTTTATAATAATTGCTTGAAACAGATTTTTTATATAAAATATTTCAGAGCATATAATATTTTAACAAATATAATACCAGTATTATAAGTCAGAGAAGAATTACAGATGTTAAATAGTATATGATATTTTTGTAACACTTGATTTGATGTATCTCCTGCTCTATCTTGGTGTGTATTCTATTCTTCTGATTTATATTTTGGAATCAGTAGTAGATTTACAGTGAAGGAACAAGAAGTTCTCCCTGTCTCATTCACTGCCGCTAAATATTTTACAGTTCTACAAAACATAATCTATAAACCATCATCTTTTTCAGGAAGCATGTTCCAAAAGAACCAAAGACATGAGAAAATCAATGAAGTTTAACATTTTCTATAACATAACAAGCAGTATGTCTCACAGCATCAAAGTATTTTAAAATAGGATGAAATTATCTATTCTAGCCTATAAATCAGCATGATAAAATCTATGAGAACATTTGCAAGTGAATTTCTCTGTTCTCCTTTATTATTCCCATCATAAAGGTGTAAATTTCTGTGGGGTAAATTTCAATTCAAATCAATTTCCCTTATACAAAGCTATGGCTCAGATGGTAAAGGATCTTCATGAAATGTGGGAGAATCATATTCAACCCTAGGGTCAGGGAAATCCCCTGGAGAAGGGGATGATGACCCACTCCAGTATTCTTACCTGGAGAATTCCATGGACAGAGGAGCCTGGTGGGCTACACTCTATGGGTTCTCAAAGAGTGAGATATGACTGAGTGTGTGTGTGTGTGTGTGCGTGCGTTTTGGCTTTCTTGCTGTGCATTGCTCAGTCATGTCTGACTCTTTGCAACCCATGGACTGTAGCACACCAGGCTTCCCTGTCCTTCTGCATCTCTGGGAGTTTACTCAAACTCTTGTCCATTGAGTCAGTGATGCCACTGAACCACCTCATCTTCTGTCATCCTTCTCCTCCTGCTTTCTATCTTTCTCTGTATCTGGGTCTTTTCCAATGAGTCAGCTCTTCACACCAGATGGCCAAAGTATTGGAGCTTCAGCTTCAGCTTCAGCATCAGTCCTTTCATTGAATATTCAGGGCTGATTTCCTTTAGGACTGACTGGTTTGATTTCCTTGAAGTCTAAAAAACCCTCAAGAGTCTTCTTCAACATCACAGTTCAAAGGCATCAATTCCTCCAAACACAGACTTTTTATGGTCCATTTCTCACTGACTACTGGAAAAACCACAGCTTTGACTATAGGGATCATTGTAAGCAAATAATGTCTCTGCTTTTTAATATGCTCTGTAGATTTGTTATAGCTTTTCTTACAGGGATAAACCATCTTTTGGTTTCATGGTTGCAGTCACCATCCTCAGTGTTCTGGACTTATATTATTTTCTTAAACAAAGTGAAAATGTTAGTTGCTCAGTCGTGTCTGACTCTTGCAATTCCATTGACTGTAGCCTACCAGGATCCTCTGTCCATGGAATTCTCCAGGCAAGCATACTGGACTTGGCTTTCATTCCCTTCTCCAGGGGATCTTCCTGACCCAGGCATCAAGCTGATGTCACACACATTGCAGGCAGATTATTTACTGACGTAGCCAAATTTAATTCTTTGACCTCATTGTATTAATACTTTTTCTTATGTTCTCATGGCATATATAATACATTCTATGTCTTGAAAATCATCATGGTGATATTAAAGACATTATACACTTTTAATTTAAGTTCATACATTTATTTATTTATTTTTATTTTCTAGCCACATCACAAGACTTGCAGGATCTTAGTTCCCTGACAAGAGATCGAATCCAAGATTGGCAATGAAAACCTGAAATCCTAAACACTGGAAGGCCAGGGAACCATGTTTAGCATACTTTTAAGATTTTTTTTTTTTCTGAAGGTCACTATTACCTACTTTACACATACGTTTATTTAATTTGTCCTGAATAAATTATTAAAGACCAAAATTGGAAGCTATAGTCAAAGTAGTGTGACTTACATTGTTGGCAACAGAAAATTAGTCTTCTCAATAATAACTAGGTTCAAATCAGTTCAGTTCAATAGCTCAATTGTGTCCGACTCTTTGCAAGCCCATGAACTGAAGCACTCCAGGCCTCCCTGTCCATCACCAACTCCCGGAGTTCACTCAAGCTCACGTCCATCGAGTTCGTGATGCCATCCAGCCATCTCATCCTCTGTCGTCCCGTTCTACTCCTGCCCCAAATCCCTCCCAGCATCAGAGTATTTTCCTATGAGTTTTCTCTTCACATGAGGTGGCCAAAGTACTGGAGTTTCAGCTTTTGCACCATTCCTTCCAAAGAATATGCAGGACTTATCTCCTTGAGAATGGACTGGTTGGATCTCCTTGCAGTCCATGGGACTCTCAAGGGTCTTCTCCAACACCACAGTTCAAAAGCATGAACTCTTCAGCGCTCAGCCTTCTTCACAGTCCAACTCTCACATCCATACATGACTACTGGAAAAAATATAGCTTTGACTAGATGGACTTTGGTGGCAAAGTAATGTCTCTGCTTTTGAATATGCTATCTAAGTTGGTCAAAACTTTTCATCCAAGGAGTAAGAGTATTTTAATTTCATGGTTGCAATCACATTTGCCATGATTTTGGAGCCCCCCAAAATAATGTCTGACACTGTTTCCCCATCTGTTTCCCATGAAGTGATGGCACCAGATGCCATAATCATAGTTTATTGAATATTGAGGTTTAAGCCAAATTTTTCACTATCTACTTTCATTTTCATCAAGAGGCTTTTTAGTTTCTCTTCATTTTCTGCCATAAGGGTGGTGTCATCTGCATATCTGAGGTTATTGATATTTCTCCCTCCAAACTTAATTCCAACATGTGCTTCTTCCAGCCCAGCATTTCTCATGATGTACTCTGTATATAAGTTAAATAAGGAGGGTGACAATATACAGCCTTGACATATTCCTTTTCCTATTTGGAACCAGTCTGTAGTTCCATGTCAAGTTCTAACTGTTGCTTCCTGACCTGCATATAAGTTTCTCCAGAGGCAGGTCAGGTGGTCTGGTATTCCAATTGCTTTCAGAATTTTCCACAGTTGATTGTGATCGACACAGTCAAAGGCTTTGGTATAGTCAATAAAGCAGAAATAGAAGTTTTTCTGGAACTCTCTTGCTTTTTCCATGATCCTGTGGATGTTGGTAATTTGATGTCTGGTTCCTCTGCCTTTTTTAAAACCAGCTTGAACATCTGGAAACTTATGGATCACTTATGGCTGAAGCCTCGCTTGGAGAATTTTGAGCATTACATTACTGGCGTGTGAGATGAGTGCAACTGTGCAGTAGTTTGAGCATCCTTTGGCATTGCTTTTCTTTGGGATTGAAATGAAAATGAAAACTGACCTTTTCCAGTCCTGTGGCCACTGCTGAGTTTTCCAAATTTGCTGACATATTGAGTACAGCACTTTCACAGCATCATTTTTAGGATTTGAAGTAGCTCAACTGGAATTCCATCACCTCCACTAGCTTTGTTCATAGTGATGCATTCTAGGGCCCACTTGACTTCACATTCCAGGATGTCAACCTCTAGGTGAGTGATCACACCATCATGATTATCTTGGTCATGAAGATTTTTTTGTACAGTACTTCTGAGTATTCTTGCTACCTCTTCTTAATACCTTCTGCTTCTGTTAGGTCCATACCATTTATATACTTTATTGACCCCACCTTTGTAAGAAATGTTCCCTTGGTATCTCTAATTTTCTTGAAGAGATCTCTAGTCTTTCCCATTCTGTTTTTTTTTTTTTTTTTTTTTTTAAATTTATTTCTTTGCATTGATTGCTGAAGAAGGCTTTATATTCTTCTTGCTATTCTTTGGAACTCTGCATTCAGATGCTTATATCTTTCCTCTTCTCCTTTGCTTTTCACTCCTCTTCTTTTCATAGCTATTTGTAAGGCCTCGTCAGACAGCCATTTTGTTTTTTGTATTTCTTTTCCATGGGGATGGTCTTGATCCCTCTCCTGTACAATATCATGAACTTCTGTCAATAGTTCATCAGGCACTCCATCTATCAGATTCCCTTAAATCTATTTCTCACTTCCACTGTATAATCAAAAGGGATTTGATTTAGGTCATACCTGAACGGTCTATAGGTTGTCCCTACTTTCTTCAATTTAAGTCTCAATTTGGCAATAAGGTGTTCACGAACTGAGCCAGTCAGCACCCGGTCTTGTTTTTGCTAACTGCATAGAGCTTCTCCATCTTTGGCTGCAAAGAATATAATCAATCTGATTTTGGTGTTGACCACCTGGTGATGTCCACATGTAGAGTCTTCTCTTGTGTTGTTGGAAGATGGTATTTGCTATGACCAGTGCGTTCTCTTGGCAAAACTCTATTATCCTTTGCCCTGCCTTATTCTATATTCCAGGGCCAAATATGCCTGTTACTCCAGGTGTTTCTTGACTTCCTGGAAATCTTTTATGGGTGTTAGTTCTAAAAGATCTTGTAGGTCTTCATAGAACCATTCAACTCCAGCTTCTTCACCATTACTGGTTGAGGAATAGACTTGGATTACTGTGGTATTGAATGGTTTGCCTTGGAAACGATCAGAGATCTTTCTGTCATTTCCAGATTGCATCCAAGTATTGCATTTCAGACTCTTTTGTTGACCATGTTGGCTACTCCATTTCTTCTAAGGCATCCCTGAATGCAGTAGGAGATATAATGGTCATCTGAGTTAAATTAACCCATCCCAGTCCATTTTAGTTCACTGATTCCTAGAATGTTGATGTTCACTCTTGCAATTTCCTGTTTGACCACTTCCAACTTGCCTTGATTCATGGACCTGACATTCCAGGTTCCTATGCAATATTGCTCTTTACAGCACTGGACCTTACTTTTATCACCAGTCACATACACAATTGTGTATTGTTTTCACTTTGGCTCCATCCCTTCATTCTTTCTGGAGTTATTTCTTCACTGATCTCCAGTAAAATATTTGACACCTACTGAACTGTGGAGTTCCTCTTTCATTATCCTGTCATTTTACTTTATCTTACTGCTCATTTTGCTTCTTCATACAGCTCTAAAAAGCAAAAATAATGAAGTGGTTTGACATTCCCTTCTCCAGTGGACCACATGATGTCAGACCTCTCTACCATGAATCACCTCTCTTGGGTGGCTCCACAGGACATGGCTTAGTTTCACTGAGTTAGACAAGGCTGTGTTCCTAGCAAAAACCCTCCTCCAACAAAACAAGAAAAGACTCTACACATGGACATCAGCAGGTGGTCAACATCCAAATCAGATTGATCATATTCTTTGTAGACAAAATGGAGAAGCTTTATACCATCAGCAGACCAGGAGCTGACTGTGGCTCAGATCATGAACTCCTTACTGCCAAATTCAGATTTAAATTGAAAAAAGTAGGGAAAACCACAAGACCATTCAGGTATGACTTAAATCAAATCCTTTATGATTACAGAGTGGAAGTGAAAAATAGATTTAAGGAACTAGATCCGATAGATAAAGTGCCTCATGAACTATGGACTGAGGTTCATGACATTGTACAGGAGAGGGATCAAGACCATCCAAATGGAAAAGAAATACAAAAAACAAAATGGCTGTCTGGGGAGGCCTTACAAAGAGCTATGAAAAGAAGAGGAGTGAAAAGCAAAGGACAAGAGGAAAGATATAAGCATCTGAATGCAGAGTTCCACAGAATAGCAAGAAGAGATAAGAAAGCCTTACTCAGCAATCAATAGAACGAAATAGAGGAAAACAACAGAATGGGAAAGACTAGAGATCTCTTCAAGAAAATTAGAGATACAAAGGGAACATTTCTTACAAAGGTGGGGTTGATAAAGGACAGAAATGGTATGGACCGAAATGAAGCAGAAGAGATTAAGAAGAGGTGGCAAGAATACACAGAAGAACTATACAAAAAAGATCTTCATGACCAAGATAATTATAATAGTATGATCACTCACCTAGAGTCAGACATCCTGGAATGTGAAGTCAAGTGGACCTTAGAAAGCATCACTATGAACAAAGCTACTGGAGGTGATGAAATTCCAGTGGAGCTATTTCAACTCCTGAAAGATGATGCTGTGAAAGTGCTGCACTTAATATGCCAATAAATTTGGAAAACTCAGCAGTGGCCACAAGACTGGAAAAGGTCGGTTTTCATTCCAATCACAAAGAAAGGCAATGCCAAAGAATGCTCAAACTACTGCACAATTGCACTCATCTCACACACTAGTAAAGTAATGCTCAAAATTCTCCAAGCCAGGCTTCAGCAATACATGGACCGTGAAGTTCCAGATGTTCAAGCTGGTTTTAAAAAAGGCAGAAGAACCAGAGATCTAGTTGCCAACATCCCTTGGATCATGGAAAAAGCAAGGGAGTTCCAGAAAAACTTCCATTTCTTCTTTATTGACTATACCAAAGCCTTTGACTGTGTGGATATCAATCAACTGTGGAAAATTCTGAAAGAAATGGGAATACCAGACCACTTGACCTGCCTCTTGAGAAACCTATATGCAGGTTAGGAAGAAACAGTTAGAAGTGGACATGGAACTACAGACTGGTTCCAAACAGGAAAAGGAGTATGTCAAGGCTGTATATTGTCACCTTGCTTATTTAACTTCTGTGCAGTGTACATCATGAGAAACGCTGGACTTGAAGAAGCACAAACTGGAATCAAGTTTGCCGAGAGAAATATCAGTAACCTCAGATATGCAGATTGTACCACCCTTATGGCAGAAAGTGAAGAGAAACTAAAAATCCTCTTGATGAAAGTGAAAGAAGAGAGTGAAAAAGCTGGCTTAAAGCTCAACATTCAGAAAACGGTGATTATGGCATCTGGTCCCATCACTTCATGAGAAATAGATTGGGAAACAGTGGAAACAGTGTCAGACTTTATTATTTTCGGGCTCCAAAATCACTGCAAATGTTGACTTCTGCCATGAAATTAAAAGACACTTACTCCTTAGAAGGAAAGTTATGACCAATCTAGACAGCATATTCAAAAGCAGAGACGTTGCTTTGCCAACAAAGGTCCATCTAGTCAAGGCTATGGTTTTTCCTGTGATCATGTATGGATGTAAGAGTTAGACTGTGAAGAAGGCTGAGCGCTGAAGAATTGATGCTTTTGAACTGTGGTGTTGGAGAAGACTCTTGAGAGTCTTTTGGGCTGCAAGGAATTCCAACCAGTCCATTCTGAAGGACATCATTCTTGGGTGTTGTTTGGAAGGAGTGATGCTAAAGCTGAAACTCCAGTCCTTTGGCTACCTTATGCAAATAGTTGATTCATTGGAAAAGGCTATGATGCTGGGAGGGATTTGGGGACAGAAGAGAATGAGACAACAGAGGATGAGATGGCTGGATGGCATCTCCGACTCGATGGACATGAGTTTGAGTGAACTCCAAGAGATGGTAATGGACAGGGAGGCCTGGCGTGCTGTGATTCATGGGGTCACAAAGAGTTGGACGTGACTGAGTGACTGAACTGAACTGCACTGAACTGTGTTCCTAGTGTGATTAGATTGACTAGGTTTCTGTGATTATATTTTCAGTGTTCTACCCTCTGATGCCCTCTCTCAACACGTACCATCTTACTTGGGTTTCTCTTACCTTGGTCTTGTGGTATCTCTTCACAGCTGTACAGCAAAGTGCAGCCGCTGCTCCTACCTTGGATGAGGGGTATCTCTTTATTGTCACCCCTCCTAGTCAGTGACAAACCTCAGAGATTCAACATATAAAGTATTATCTTTTCCAAAATGTTCTGATTGTATTCAATTATATTGCTCAATTGAGTAAAATGTATTATTTTTGTCCTAATGAGGATTCAGCTATATCCTTCTCTACTTGATTTGCTGTTTAGTTGCTCCGTCATTTCTTACTCATTTTGACCTCATGGACTGCAACACACCAGGCTCCTTGTCCTTCACCATCATCATCAGTGTGTTCAAACTCATGTCCATTGAGTCGGTGATGCCATCCAACCATCTTGTCCTCTGTCATCCCCTTCCCCTCCTGTTCTCTATCTTTCTGAGCATCAGCGTCTTTTCCAATGAATTTTTTTAATAGTTTTTTTTATTTTTTTAATTTTAAAATCTTTAATTCTTACATGTGTTCCCAAACATGAATTGACTCTCCACATAGGATGGCCAAAATTTTGGAGCTTCAGCTTCACCATCAGTCTGTTCAATGAATATTCAGTGTTATTTCTTTAAAGATTGACTGGTTTGTTAGAAATATAAAATGATGCATGTCATAATAGACATATGGAACATGCTTAAGTCTTAAGGAAAATGTACGATTTATACATGTTGTTTTAGCAATTCAAATATATATAGCATTAAAAAGTAGGCATAACTTCTCATTTATTTTCTCCTTTACAAATAGTAGAATGGTCGATAGAATGGGCTTTGAGTGGGTGATAAGTTGCTTCAGTCACATATGACTCTTTGTAACCCTATGGATTGTAGCCACCCTCCACCCCCCGGCCAGGCTCCTCTGTCCATAGGATTTTCTAGGCAAGAATACTAGAGTGGGTGACCATTTCTTCCTCTAGGGGATCTTTCTGATCCATGGATTAAACCCACATCTCTTAAATCTCCTGCATTGGCAGGCAGTTTCTTTACCACGAATGCCACCTGGGAAGCCCATGGGCTTTGGGAATATTCAAATAATATTTTGTTAGGTAATATGTATGTGCATGTATATTCACTCATTAATTCATTCAATTACTTTTTAATTGAAGTAGTTAGCATTCTTATTAGCATATATCTGTCCCATTGTGTAAGTCTTAGGCTGAAAACTCAGAATAGAACTAAAGAAAATTTCAGAGGGATTAGTGAGTCCATCTTTTCTATGTCAGCTTACTTCAAGCAGGGTTTTCAGAGCACTATTGTTCCTATTAGCGACACAGCCATACAGAGCAAATGTATGGACACCAAGGAGGAAAAGGGGATAGGATGGGTGAGATGAACTGGAAGATTAAGTTCAACATATATACTGATAATATGTATAAAGTAGATAAATAATGAGAATATTCTGTGTAGGTCAAGGAACTCTGTTCAAGACTCTGTGGTGACCTAAATGGGAAGGAACTACCGAAAAAGAGGAGATGCTTGTAGAGCTGACTCACTTTTCTGTACAGTAGAATCTAACACAACATTGCAAAACAACTATACTCCAATAAAAACTAATTTAAAATATTTTAAAAAAGAAATAAAAGGCTGAGTCTGAACAAATATTTTCCCAATTACCTTCTATGAGTTATCAGATTTATTTTTTAATTATTTTAGTAAAAACTACAACATTCTAACAAATAAATGATCAAACAAATTGTGATGCTTAAGGAGAAATTCCATGATTATTCAGCTTTTATTTGAGAGCAAGATAGGTCATTAAAATCAGTTTGCCTTTAGTTTCTTCTATGAGATTTATAGCAAAAAGATAAGCTGAACTTTGGAGATTATGACTAATTTCTATCAACATATAGCTTTCTGACATTTTATTATTACTTTCCAAGTTGACATAATTCAATCACTGCACAATGTTCATGGTGTATAATACTGTCTTATAAAGCAAATGTGAAGTAAAAAAACTTGTTATCATAATGATAAAACTCTAAAAGTAATCGAGTAATTTTTCACTATATCCTTTAAAAAATACTTGCAGTTATGCATACAATTACAGTCTCAAGAACTATTTTTAAGGAAATTTTGTTTAGCTTGACATGGTGAAATTTTTCATATTGCAAACATTTGTGAGAAATGCATCTGTTAATGAGGGGGAAAGATCCCTTTCACTCTTGCCCTGGAGGGTTGGTGAAAAGATTTTTTTTTTTTTTTTTAATTTGCTTTCATGCATATGAGACTGTTTCATTTTTGGTACCAGAGATTGCTTCATGAAAAACTATGGAATTTTCCAGGTAAAAGTCCTGGAGTGGATTGCCATTTCCTTCTCCAGGGGATCTTCCCAACCCAGGGATCGAAGCTGGGTCTCCTGCACTGCAGGCAGACACTTTACCGTCTGAGCCACCACGGAATTCCCATGAAAAACTAAGGTAGTATAATCAGTGAACGGTTTTACCAAATACATACGAATACACAGTCAGCACTGTAGAATCTTATATTTGAAATACTTTTGGTTTCTGCTTCACTTCAATATCATGGATAACATACTAGATTTTTGTGATGAATAGTTTTAAATTAAAACGTTGAAACCACTATGGTAGGATAACTCACCTAGAGCCAGACATCCTGGCATGTGAAGTGTGAAGTCAAGTGGGTCTTGGGAAGCATTGCTATGAACAAAACTAGTGGGGTAATGACATTCCAGGTGAGCTGGATTTAGGATTTTAAAATCCTAAAATATGATGCTCTTCAAGAGTTGCACTCGACATGGCAGCAAATTTTGAAAACTCAGCAGTGGTCACAGGACTGCAAAATGTCAGTTTTCATTCCAATTCCCAAAAAGGGTCGTGCCAAAGAAATTTCAAACTACAACACTATTCCTTTCCTTTCACATGCTAGCAAGATAATGCCCCAAGTCCTTCAAGCTCAGCTTCAAAACTTCTTGAACCAAGAACTTCCAGATGTACAAGATAGATTTAGAAAAATCAGAGAAACCAGAGATCAAATCACCAAAATTCATTGGATCACAGAAAAACACTTACTTCTGCTTCATTGATTATGCTAAAGCCTTCCACAATGTGGGTCACAAAAAACTGCCAAAAATTTGTAAAGAGAAGGGAATGCCAGGTCACCCTACCTTCCTCCTGAGAAACATGCACGCAAGACTAGAAGGAAAGAGATATAAACAAGACATGCAACAATGGACTGATTCAAAATTTGTAAAAGAGTACATCAAGGTTGTAGATTGTCACTCTGCTCATTTAACTTATATGCAGAGTATATCATGTGAAATGCTGGACTGTGTGAAGCTCAAGCTGGAATCAAGATTGCCAGGAGAAATATCAATAACATCAGATATGCAGATGACACCACCCTCAAGCCAGGAGTGAAGAAGAACTAAAAAGCCATTTGATGAAGGTGAAAGAGAAGAGTGAAAAAGCTGGCTTAAAACTCAATTAAAAAAAAAAAATAAAACAACAAAACAAACTAAAATCATGGAACACAGTCACATCACTTCATGGCAAATAGATGGGGAGAAAATAGAAACCATGGCAGACTTTATCTTCTTAGGCGCCACAATCACTGCAGACAGTGACTACAGTGATGAAATTAGAAGATGCTTGCTCCTTGAAAGAAAGCTATGACATACCTAGGGAGCATATTTAAAAACACCAGAGACATCACTTTGCTGGCAAAGGTCCTTATTTGTCAAAATTACTTTTTTATTTTTTTTTCCAGTAGGCATGTAAACATGTGTTCAGTTCAGTCTCTCAGTCATGTCCAACTCTTTGCGACCCCATGAACCTCATCATGCCAGGCCTCCCTGTCCATCACCAACTCCCAGAGTCCACCCAAACCCATGTCCATCGAGAAGGTGATGCCGTCCAACCATCTCACCCTCTATCTTCCCCTTCTCCTCCTGCCCTCAATCTTTCCCAGCATCAGGGTCTTTTCAAATTAGTCAGCTCTTCTCATCAGGTGGCCAAACTATTGGAGTTCCAGCCTCAACATCACTCCCTTAAATGGACAACTAGGACTGATCTCCTTTAGAATGGACTGGTTGGACCCCCTTGCAGTTCAAGGGACTCTCAAGAGTCTTCTCCAACACCATAGTTGAAAAGCATCAATTCTTCAGTGTTCAGATTTCTTTAGTCCAACTCTCACATCCATATATGACCACTGAAAAAACCATAGCCTTGACTAGATGGACCTTTGTTGGCAAAGTAATGTCTGATTTTTCTGCCTAGGTTGGTCATAACTTTCCTTCCAAGGAGCAAGAGTCTTTTAGTTTCATGGCTGAAATCACCAACTTCAGTGATTTTGGAGCCCAGAAAAATAGTCAGCCACTGTGTCCACTGTTTCACCATCTATTTGCAATGAAGGGACCAGATGCCATGATTTTCATTTTCTGAATGTTGAGCTTTAAGCCAAATTTTTCACTCTCCTTTTTCACTTTCACCAAGAGGCTCTTTAGTTCTTCCTCACTTTCTGCTACAAGGGTGGTGTCATCTGCATATCTGAGGTTATTGATATTTCTCCCAGCAATGTTGATTCCAGCTTGTGCCTCTTCCAGCCTAGAGTTTCTCATGATGTACTCTGCATATAAGTTAAATAAGCAGGGTGACAATATACAGCCTTGACGTACTCCTTTTCCTATTGGGAATCAGTCTGTTGTTCCATGTCCAGTTCTAACTGTTGCTTCCTGACCTGCATACAGATTTCTCAAGAAGTAGGTCAGGTGGTGTGGTATTCCCATCACTTGAAGAATCTTCCACAGTTTATTGTGATCCACACAGTCAAAGGCTTTGGCATAGTCAATAAAGCAGAAATAGATGTTTGTTTGTTTGTTGTTGTTTTTTTTTTTTTTTTTTTTTTTTTCTGAAACTCTCTTGCTGTTTCATTGACCCAGAGGATGTTGGCAATTTGATGTCTGGTTCCTCTGCCTTTTCTTAAACTAGCTTGAACATCTGGGAATTCATGGTTCACATATTGCTGAGGCCTCGCTTGGAGAATTTTGAGCATTACTTTACTAATGTGTGAGATGAGTGCAATTGTGTGGCAGTTTGAACATTCTTTGGCATTGCCTTTCTATGTGATTGAAATGAAAATTGACCCTTTCCAGTCCTGTGGCCACTGCTGAGTTTTCCATATTTGCTGGCACATTACATGCAGCACTTTCACAGTGTCATCATTCAGAATTTGAGTGTTTGAGAAAAAGAAGGTTGAGCACTGAAGAATTTATGATTTCACACTGTGGTGCTGGAGAAGCCTCTTGAGAATCCCTTGGACAGCAAGATTAAACCAGTCAATCCTAAAGGAAATCAACCCTCAATATTCATTGGACAGACTGATGCTGAAGTTGAAGCTGTAATACTTTGGTCACCTAATGTGAAGAGCCTACTCATCGGAAAAGCTCCTCATGTTGGGAAAGACTGACAGCAGGAAGAGAAGGGGGCAACAGAGGATGAGATGGTTGGATGGTATCACCAACTGGATGGATTCAAGTTTGAACAAACTCTGTGATCTAATAAAGGACAGGGAAGCCTGGTGTGCTGCAGTCCATGGGATCACTGAGTCAGACACAACTGAGCAACATTTTTATCTGTGTTTTCAATTCTTATCAGTTTGATTGCTATGTGTCTCAGTGTTTTTCTCCTTAATTTTATTCTGCCTGGGACTCTCTATGCTTCATGTGCCTGGTTGATTATTTTCCTTCCCATGTTAGGGAATTTTTCAGCTTTTATCTCTTCAAATATTTTCTCAGGTCTTTCCCTCTCTCTTCTCCTTCTGGGACCCACCCCTATAATGTGAATGTTCATGCATATCCCCAGAGGTCTCTGAGACAGTCTTCATTTCATTTCTTTCTTTCTTTTCTTTCCTTTTTTTTTTTTTTTATTCTGTTCTGTGGCAATAATTACAAACATTCTGTTCTCCAAGTAATTTATCTATTCTTCTTTCTCATTTATCCTGCTATGTATTGTGTTGCATGTATTATTCATCTCTGTTTGTTTGTTCTCTCATTTTTTCTAGGTTTTTGGTAAAATTTCTTGCATCTTCAGCTTCCCTGGTGGCTCAGATGGTAAAGTGTCTACCTGCAATGTGGGAGAGGTGGGTTCACTTTTTTCCTTTCCTTGAATCTTCTCAACTTTTCCCTCTATTCTTTTTCCAAGATCCTGAATTATGTTCACTATCATTGTTCTGGATTCTTTTTCCTGGTAGGTTGCCTATCTCTACTACGTTTAGTGATTTTTCTGAGGTTTTATCTTGTCCCTTCATCTGAGACATGTTTCTTCTTTTTTATGCTGTTTAACATTTGAATATGTGGTTTTACTTTAGTCTCTGTGGGATTGCAGTTCTTCTTTCTTCTTCTGTCTGCCCTCTGGTAGAGGAGGCTAAGCTTGTGCAAATTTCCTGATGGAAGGCACTGGTGGTGGGAAAAACTGGGCCTTACTCTATTGGGCAAGGCCTTGCTCAGTAAAGCTTTAATCCAATTATCTCTACCCTGGTAGTTGTTTGCCCTGAGGTGAACCAGCCCTTGGGTATATGGACTCTATGGTTGGTTATTGGTAACTTCCAAGAGGGTTTTCTTCCCTGGTGGCTCATACGGTAAAGCATCTGCCTGAAATGTGGGAGACCCAGGTTCAATTCCTGGGTTGAGAAGATCCCCTGGAGAAGGAAATGGCAACCCACTCCAGCACTCTTGCCTGGAAAATCCCATGGATGGAGGAGCCTGATAGGCTACAGTCCATGGGGTTGCAAAGAGTCGGACATGACTGAGAGACTTCACTTTCACTTTCAAGAGGGTTTGCACCAAGGGGGTCATTCTTGGCCTGATCCTGCCAGGGTCCATCCCTGTTGTGAGCCCCTGCCAACCCACACCACCTCAGGAAAACCACCAGTGCTAGCAGGTATTTTTGGTTAAGTCTCCTGAGGAGTCACTGGTACTTTCCTCTGAGTCTTGGTGCATGGAAGGTTTTGTTTGTTCCCTGGTGGCTCAAACAGTAAAGTGTCTGCCTACAATGTGGGAGACCTGGGTTCAGTCCCTGGGTCGGGAAGATTCCCTGGAAAAGAAGATGGCAACCCATTCCAATATTCTTACCTGGAGAATCACATGGACATAGGAGCCTCGTGGGCTACAGTCCATGGGGATGCAAGAGTCAGACACGACTGAGTGACTTCACACACACACACACACACACACACACACACACAAATGTGTGGTTTCTGTATCTCTCAGTCCTCTGATGTCTTGTAATCAAATCCCTCTGGCCTTAAGTCATATTCCCTGGGGATTCCCAGTCACTTCTTTGGATCACCAGGTTGGGAAACCTTATGTGGAGTTGTGAACACTCTCAACAGTTGAAGAATTTCTTTCTTTTTATTTGTTTATATAAATTTATTTATTTTAATTGGAAGGTAATTACTTTACAATGTTGTTTTGGTTTTGTCATACCTCTACATGAATCTGCCATGGGTGTAAGCGTGTTCCCCATCCTGAACCCCTCTCCCACTTCCTCCGCATACCATCTCTCTGGGTCATCCCAGTGCACGAGCCCTGAGCATCCTGTATCATTCATTGAACCTGGACTGGGGATTCATTTCACATATGGTATTAAATATGTTTCAGTGTCATTCTCCTAAATCATCCCACCCTCGCCCTCTCCCACAGAGTCCAAAAGGTTGTTCTATACATCTGTGTATCTTTTGCTGTCTCATATACAGGGCTATCATTACCATCTCTCTAAATTCCATATATATGCATTAGTATACCACATTGGTGTTTTTCTTTCTGGCTTGTTTCATTCTGTATAATAGGCTCCAGTTTCATCCAACTTATTAGAACGGATGCAAATGTATTATTTTTAATGGCTGAGGAATAATCCATTTTTTATATGTACCACTGCTTTCTTATCTATTCATCTGCTGATGGACATCTAGGTTGCTTCCATGTCCTAGCTATTATAAACAGTGCTGCAATGAACATTGGGGTGCCCGTGTCTCTTTCAATTCTGGTTCCCTCAGTGTGTATGCCCAGCAGTGGGACTGCTGGGTCATATGGCAATTCTATTTCCAGTTTTTTAAGGAATCTCCACAATGTTCTTCATAGTGTCTGTACTAGTTTGCATTCCCACTAACAGGGTAAGAGGGTTCCCACTTCTCCGCACCCTCTCCAGAATTTATTGCTTGTAGACTTTTGGGTAGCAGCCATTCTGACTGGTGTGAAATGATACCTCATTGTGGTTTTGATTTGCATTTCTTTGATGAGTGATGTTGAGCATCTTTATATGTGTTTTTTAGCCATCTGTATGTCTTCTTTAGAGAAATGTCTGTTTAGTTCTTTGGCCCATTTTTTGATTAGGTTGTTTATTTTTCTTGAATTGAGCTGCAGGAGTTGAATATATATTTTTGAGATTAATTATTTGTCAGTCACTTCATTTGCTATTATCTTCTCCCATTCTGAAGGGTGTCTTTTCACCTTGCTTATAGTTTTCTTTGTTATGCAGAAACTTTTAATTAGGTCCCATTTATTTATTTTTGCTTTTATTTCTAATAGTCTTGGAGGTGGGTCATAGAGGATCCTGCTGTGATTTATGTCGGAGACAGTTTTGCCTATGTTCTCCTCTAGGAGTTTTATAATTTCTGGTCTTACATTTAGATCTTTAATCCATTTTGAGTTTATTTTTGTGTGTGGTGTTAGAAAGTGTTCTAGTTTCATTCTTTTACAAGTGGTTGACCATTTTTCCCAGCACCACTAGTTAAAGAGATTGTCTTTAATCCATTGTATATTCTTGCCTCCTTTGTCAAAGATAAGGTGTCCATAGGTGCATGGATTTATCTCTGGGCTTTCTATTTTGTTCCATTGACCTATATTTCTGTCTTTGTGCCAGTACCATACTGTCTTGATGACTGTGGCTTTGTAGTAGAGCCTGAAGTCAGGCAGGTTGATTCCTCCAGTTCCATTCTTCTTTCTCAAGATTGCTTTGGCTATTTGAGATTTTTTTTTTTCCTATTTCCATACAAATTGTGAAATTATTTGTTCTAGCTCTTTGAAAAATACCCTTGGTAGCTTGATAGGGATTACATTGAATCTATAGATTGCTTTGGGTAGTATCCTCATTTTTACTATATTGATCCTTCTGATCCATAACATGGCATATTTCTCCATTAGTGTCCTCTTTGATTTCTTTCACCAGTGTTTTATAGTTTTCTATATACAGGTCTTTAGTTTCTTTAGGTAGATTTACTCTTAAGTATTTTATTCTTTCCATTGCAATGGTGAATGGATTTTTCCCTTAATTTCTCTTTCTATTTTCTCATTATTATTGTATAAGAATGCAAGGGATTTCTGTGTGTTGATTTTATATCCTGCAACTTTAATATATTCATTTATTAGCTCTAGTAATTTTCTGGTGGAGTCTTTAGGGTTTTCTATGTAGAGGATGATGTCATCTGCAAAGAGTGAGAGTTTTATTTCTTCTTTTCCAATATCAGGGCTAATACAGACCAATATCACTGATGAACATAGATGTAAAAATCTTTAATAAAATTCTAACAAACAGAATCCAATAACACATTAAAAAGACTATACACCATGACCAAGTGGGCTTTATCCCAGGGATGCAAGGATTCTTCAATATCCACAAATCAATCAATGTAATACACCACATTAACAAATTGAAAAATAAAAACCATATGATTATCTGAATAGATGCAGAGACAGCCTTTGACAAAATTCAACATCCATTTATGATAAAAACTCTCCAGAAACAGGAATAGAAGGGACATACCTCAACATATTGAAAGCTATATGTGACAAACCCACAGCAAACATTATCCTCAATAGTGAAAAATTGAAAGCATTTTCCCTAAATTCAGGAACAAGACAAGGGTGCCCACTTTCAGTACTACTATTCAACATAGTTTTGGAAGTTTTGGCCACAGTAATCAGAGCAGGGAAAAAAAAACAAAAACAAAAAATAGAAGGAATCCAGATGGGAAAAGAAGAAATAAAACTCTCACTCTTTGCAGATGACATGATCCTCTCCATAGAAAACCCTAAAGACTCCACCAGAAAATTACTAGAGCTAATCAATGAATATAGCAAATTTGCAAGATATAAAATCAACACACAGAAATCCCTTGCATTCCTATGCACTTAAAATGAGAAAATAGAAAGGTAAATTAAGGGAATAATTACATTTACCATTTTGCCTTTCTAAAGTCACAATTTATCTTTTAAAGTTCCATTAATTTTTATGATTTTTTTGGTACTATTAGCTCAATAAGTTCTTTTAGTATGGTAAGAAGTAGTTATACTTGAGAGACACATCATATAATGAATAATTTCTTCTGGGAAAAGAAATACTGCAAGTAAATTAAATCTATTCTCTTTTTTTTCTCTCTTTGTTCTCATACATTCTACTAAAATTTAAACATTTGAAATAGACTGCAATAAATACATACATTTATATTTGTATCTGTAAACATTTAAAAATAAAAGCTAAATGTCCACATATAATATTTATCTTTACCACTATCAATCCTAAAAGATGATGCTGTTAAGTTGCTACACTCAGTATGCCAGCAAATTTGGAAAACTCTGCAGTGGACCCAGGATTGGAAATGTCAGTTTTAATTCCGATACCAAAGAAAGCAAAAGCCAAAGAATGGTTACACGACCACACAATTGCATTCATTTCACATGCTAGCAAGTAGTGCTCAAAATTCTCCAAGCTAGGCTACAACTCTATGTGAAACAAAAACGTCTGGATGTTCAAGCAGGATTGAGAAAAGGCAGAGGAATCAGAGATCAAATCGCCATGTACTGGATCATAGAAAAAGGAAAAGAGTTATAGAAAAACATCTACTTTTGCTTTATTCACTATGCCAAAACCTTTGACTGTGTGGATTACAACAAACTGTGGAAAATTCTTCAAGAGATGGGAATTCCGGGCCACCTTACCTGTCTCTTGGGAAACCCGTATACAGGTCAAAAGCAACAGTTAGAACTGGACATGGAACAATTGACTGGTGCACATTCCAGTCTGTTGGTGCTCAGAGTGTGGCTGGGCAGCTTGGACTGAGCAGGGTTTTTCTTTCCCGTGAATCATGTAGAGTACATTTCCAGTCTCTTGTCTTCTCGTCACCATAGCTTCTTCTGATATCCAAGTGAAGGAATTGGAGAAACACGCCTCTGGCCAGGCTTTTGAGCTGATTCTCAGCCCTCAATCAAAAGAATCTCTCCCAGAATTTCCCCTTTCCTCTCCTAAGAACAAGGATCTTTCCCTGGAGGAAATTCAGAAGAAATTAGAAGCTGCAGAAGAAAGACACAAGCCCCATGAAGCTGAGGTCTTGAAGCAGCTCCGTGAGAAATGGGAGTGTGAGAAAGAAGATCTTCAGAAATTTATAGAGAAGAACAACAACGTCAGTAAAATGGTGGAAAAGAAGCTGACCCACAAGATGGAAGTCAACAAAGACAACCCAGACGCACATACGTCTGCCAAACTGGACCGTTTATGAGAGAAAGACAAGCACATTGAAGAAGTGTGGAAAAACAAAGAATTCAAAGTTCCTGCTGATGAGACTGAAGCCAACTAATTTGTTCTGAGAACTGACTTTCTCCCCCTCCCCTTCAGAAATATCCTAAGACTGTACTGGCCAGTGTCATTTTACTTTTTCCCCCCTGACAAATATTCTAGAAGCTGATGTAGGACTGTATAGGTAGATTCAGACCATATGGTGTTGATTTAGGGGAAAAGGGAAGAAATAAAAAATGTATTACTCTTTTTATAAAGTGTTGAAGTCTTTCTAATGTAGCTATTTTTCTTGTTGCATTTTTTTCTACTTCAGTACACCTGGTGTGCTGGGTTAATGGCTAGTACTGTATTGGTTCCATGAAAACATGCCTGTAAAAATAGGATGTATAGGCTTCTTTCAAATTATTAGATGCTGAATATTGTTGTCTTTTAAATACTAATTATGTTCCAATCTTACAGATGCTACAGTACTTGAATGGTTAATAAAACTGCACAGTGCTGTTAAAAAAAAAAAGAAAAAAGAAAAAGAACAATCTGTTTCAAAGTTAGCAAAAGAGTATTACAATACTATATATTGTCGCCCTGCTTGTTTAACTTATATGCAGAATACAACATGTGAAATGCCAGACTGGATGAAGCACAAGGTGGAATCAAGATTGCTGGGAGAATTATCAACAGTCTCAGATATGCAGATGATAAAAAGAGAAACTAAAATGCCTCGTAATGAAAGTGAAAGACGAGAGTGAAAAAGTTGGCTTAAAACTCAATCCTCAAAAAGCTAAGACTGTGGCATCCAGTCCCATCACTTCATGGCAAATAGATGGGGAAACAGTGACAGACTATTTTTCTTGGACTCCAAAATCACTGCAGATGATGACTACCACTGTGAAATTAAAGGACCCTTGCTCCTTGGAAGAAAAGCTATGATAAACCTAATTAGTTCAGTCATTCAGTTGTGTCTGACTCTTTGCAACCCAAGGAACTGCAATATACCAGACTTCCCTGCCCGAGATCAACTCCTGGAGCTTCCTGAAACTCATGTCCATCTAGCTGGTGATGTCATCCAACCATCTCATCCTCTGCGATCCCTTTCTCCTCTGGCTTTCAATATTTCCCAGCATCAGAGTCTTTTCTAATGAGTTAGCCGTTCATATCAGTTGGCCATAGTATTGGAACTCCAGGTTCAGCATCAATCCTTTCAATGAATATTCAGGGTTTATTTCTTTAGGATTGACTGGTTTGATTTCCTGATAAATTTAGACAACATATTAAGAAACAGAGACATAACTTTGCCAAAAAAGGTCCGTATAGTCAAAGCTATGTGTTTTTTTCAACTACTCATGTATAGAGGATGTGAGAGTTGGACCATAAAGAAGGCTGAGTGCTGAAGAATTGATACTTTTGAACTGTAGTACTGGAGACAACTCCTGAGAGTTCCTTTGACTACAAGGATATCAAACCTGTCAACCTAATGGAAATTAGTTCTGAATATTCTTTGGAAGGAATGAAGCTAAAACTCCAATAAATTAGACACCTGATGCAAAGAACTGAATCATTGAAAAAGACCATGATGCTGGAAAAGATTGAATGTAGGAACAAAAAGGGATGGCAGAGGATGAGGTGTCTTGATGGCCTTGCCGCCTCAATGGACATGAGTTTGAGAAAGCTCTGGGAGATGGTGAAGGACAGGGAAGCCTGGAATGCTACAGTCCTTGCTGTCACAAAGAGCTGGCACAACTGGGTGAGTAAACGACAGCAGCAACATCAACTTTGCTATGTACTGTGTACAACATGGAAGTTATACTTAATCTGACTGATACGCAGATACAGTGTACTTACCCAACTCCTGAAAACTTCCAATGTTATCTCAATAAGAATAAGATTATTGACTATTCAAAAATTTTAGAATGTATTTTTCAATGTATAAGACTAAATTCAGAAAATAATAGAAAGATCATACATGAATTAAAAATTCTTTCTTAAACTCAATTTCATAGCAATTACGTATCACTTCAGTTCAGTTCGGACTTCCCTGGTGGCTCAGATGGTAAAATATCTGCCTACAATGTGGGAGATCTGGGTTCGATCCCTGGTTAGGAAGTGCCTGGAACCAGCGTGAGGAGTCCCACCCATGACAAGGTCACGTGGCAGAGATCTGATGGGCAAGGCGAGTCAAATCTCAGGGCTTCCCCCTGGTATTTCCTGAGCATGTACCCCAAAAAACCAAAGTGTGCCGGCTTTTGTACTTTGCTTTTCCACTCTTCTGACACACTCTGGAAAAAGTCCTCTCGAGGCTTTAGTCTTCTGCATTTGAAAGGGTGTTTCAATCCAAAAACCCCTCTGATGGCTTTCTAGCCTGCTTGCAGGACTCATACAGCTGTGCATGTGATTGTTTGAGGCCTCCCGACTGTGGGAGGCACAGGAAGCTTAAAACATCCTAAGAATGTAGGGGCTTCTGAGGAGTCAAAATCATTAGAATAGGACTGATTAAAAGTTTCATTTGTTGAGCCAATACTTGCTGACAAATTTTCATATCTTTTATTTGTAAAGATAGTTGGTATATAGAAAAACAGGTAGTAGACTTGGTATTAGCAACATTAGATCTTTGAGTTAAGTACTTTCTTTGTTATAACCCACTGCACCTTTGTTCTACAGGAATGTAACTTTATTTAGTACTTTGAGGGTGATGCAGCGTAAAGAAAAAACACTTCTAGGGAAAAGAAGTTTTCTGGTTGATAGACAGTTATCCAGGAAGAGAGCAATAAAAATGTCAACAGGCCTCTAGGCCAGAAGATAATGTAAACTACCTGAGACCTTTTGAATACAGGAGGGTATACAAAAAGAAAGTCTGGTCTCAGTGAGGGTCAGGACTGCTGCCCCTGCATAACTCTGCATATTCCATTATTTCTTTATGTACAACTTGGAGTATATAAGCTGATTTTAAAAAATAAAGTTTTTCGAGTCTTGCACAATGCTGGGTTTCCCTATGTCGGTCTTTTCTCCCCCTTTTCGGCTGAATTCCCATCTGGAGTGGGGAGGCTCACCATGTCTACTTTCTTGCCCTGGCTGCTAAGATCAACGTGAAAGGGAGCCTAAGGTGGGGCACCCTTCAATAGTCAAGTGGGCACCAGTGGCCTAACGTAGATGGTGCAAACCTCTTGTCTCGGTTTTCCCTGTAAACCAAGTTATTTAGCCTCTTTTTCTCCACGTAAATTTCCTACTATACTATTTCTTCCTAATCTAATCTTATATCTCTAAATAAATAAGTTTTCCTCGCCTATCTATCTCCCCTTCAAATCACCCTGGATCCACCGGGACTGGACCCCGGCAGGGAAGATTTCCTGGAGAAGGAAATGGCAACCCACTCCAGTACTCTTGCCTGGAAAATCCCATGGACTGAGGACCTTGGTGCAGGCTACTGTCCATGGGGTCATAAAGAGTTGGGCACTACTGAGAGACGTTACTTTCAGTTCAGATCAGTTGTTCAGTCATGTCTAACACTTTGAGACCCCATGAATCGCAGGATGCCAGACCTCCTTGTCCAACACCATCTCCCCGAGTTCACACAAACTCATGTCCATCGAGTCGAAGATGCCATCCAGCCATCTCATCCTCTGTCGTCCGCTTTTCCTCCTGCCCCCAATCCCTTTCAGCATCAGAGTCTTTTCCAATGAGTCAACTCTTTGCATGAGGTGGAAAAGTACTGGAGTTTCAGCTTTAGCATCATTCCTTCCAAAGAACACCCAGGACTGATCTCCTTTAGAATGGACTGGTTGGATCTCCTTGCAGTCCAAGGGATTCTCAAGAGTCTTTTCCAACACCACAGTTCAAAAGCATCAATCTTTTGGCACTCAGCCTTCTTTGCAGTCCAACTCTCACATCGATCCATGACCACAGGAAAAATCAGAGCCTTCACTGAACAGACATTTGCTGTCACAGTAATGTCTCTGCTTTTGAATATGCTATCTAGGTTAGTCATAACTTTTCTTCCAAGGACTAAGGGTCTTTTAATTTCATGGCTACAATCACCATCTGCAGTGATTTTGGAGCTCCTGCCGGAAAAAAACAAAAAACAAAACAAAACAAAAAAAAACACATCTGACACTGTTTCCATAGTTTCCCCATTTATTTCCCATGAAATGATAGGACCAGATGCCATGATCTTCGTTTTCTGAAAGTTGAGCTTTAAACCAACTTTTTCACTCTCCTCTTTCACTTTAATCAAGAGGCTCTTTAGTTCCTCTTCAATTTCTGCCATAAGGGTGGTGTCATCTGCATATCTGAGGTTATTGATATTTCTCCTGGCAATCTTGATTCCAGCTTGTGCTTCTTCCAGCCTAGCGTTTCTCATGATGTACTCTGCATAGAAGTTAAATAAGCAGAGTGACAATATACAGCCTTGACATACTCTTTTCCTATTTGGAACCAGTCTGTTGTTCCATGTCCAGTACAAACTGTTACTTCCTGACCTGCATATAGGTTTCTCAAGAGGCAGGTCAGGTCCTCTGGTATTCCCATCTCTTTTGGAATTTTCCAGTTTATTTTGAACCACACAGTTGAAGGCTTTGGCATAGTCAATAAAGCAGAAATAGATGTTTTCTTCTGGGACTCTCTTGCTTTTTCCATGATCCAGTGGATGTTGGCAATTTGATTTCTGGTTCTTCTGCCTTTTCTAAAACCATCTTTAACATCTGGAAGTTCAAAGTTCACGTACTGCTGAAGCCTGGCTTGGAGAATTTTGAGCATTACTTTACTAGCATTGTGAGATGAATTCAATTGTGCGGTAGTTTGAGCATTCTTTGGCATTGCCTTTGTTTGGGATGGGAATGAAAACTGATCTTTTCCAGTCCTGTGGCCACTGCTGAGTTTTCTAAATTTGCTAGCATATTGAGTGCAGCACTTTCACAGCATTGTCTTTTGGGATTTGAAATAGCTCCACTGGAATTCGGTCACCTCCGCTAGCTTTGTTCATAGTGATGCTTCCTAAGGCCCACTTGACTTCAAATTCCAGGATATCTAGCTCTAGGTGAGTGATCATACCATCGTGATTATCTTGGTCATGAAGAACTTTTTTGTACAGTTCTGTGTCTTCTTACCATCTCTTCTTATAAATTCTGCTTCTCTTAGGTCCATGCCATTGCTGTCCTTTATTGAGCCCATCTTTGCATAAAATGTTCCCTTGGTGTCCCTAATTTTCTTGAAGAGATCTCTAGTCTTTCCCATTCTGTTCTTTTCTTCTATTTCTGTGCATTGATCGCTGAGGAAGGCTTCCTTATCTCTTCTTGCTATTCTTTGGAACTCTGCATTCAGATGCTTATATCTTTCCTTTTCTCCTTTGATTTTCTCTTCTCTTCTTTTCACAGCTATTTGTAAGGCCTCCCCAGACAGTCATTATGGTTTTTCGCATTTCTTTTCCATGAGGATGGTCTTGATCCCTGTCTCCTGTACAATGTAATGAACATCAGACACTGTATATATAAGATCTAGTCCGTTAAATCTATTTCTCCCTTCCACTGTATAATCAAAAGAGATTTGATTTAGGTCATACCTGAATGATCTGGTGGTTTTCCCTACTTTCTTCAATTTAAGTCTGAACTGGGCAATAAGGAGCACATGATCTGGGCCACAGTCAGCTCCCAGTCTTGTTTTTGTTGACTGTATAGAGCTTCTCCATCTTTGGCTTCAAACAATCAATCTGATTTCAGTGTTGACCATCTTTTGATGGCCATGTGTAGAGTTTTCTCTTGTGTTGTTGGAAAAGTGTGTTTGCTATTAACAGTGTGTTCTCTTGGCAAAATTCTATTATACTTTTCCCTGCTTCATTCCATATTCCAAGGCCAAATTTGCCTTTTATTGCAGGTGTTTCTTGACTTCCTACTTTTGCATTCCAATCCCTTATAATGAAAAGGACATCTTTTTTGGGTGTTAGTTCTAAAAGATTTTGTTGGTCTTCATAGAACCATTCAACTTCAGCTTCTTCAGCATTACCAGTTAGGGCATAGACTTCAATTACTCTGATGTTGGATGGTTTGCCTTGGAAATGAACATAGATCATTCTGTTGTTTTTGAGATTGCATCCAAGTACTGCATTCTGGACTCTTTTGTGGACCACAATGGCTACTCCATTTCTTCTAAGGGATTCCTGCCCGCAATAGTAGATATAATGGTCATCTGAGTAAATTCACCCATCCCAGTCCATTTCAGTTCACTGATTCCTAGAATGTTGATGTTCACCTTTGCCATCTCCTGTTTGACCACTTCCAATTTGCCTTGATTCATGGACCTAACATTTCAGGGTCCTATGCATTACTGTTCTTACAGCATTGGATCTTGCTTCTTTCACCAGTCACATCCACAGGTGGGTATTGATTTTGCTTTTGCTCCATCCCTTCATTCTTTCTGAAGTTATTTCTTCACTGATCTCCAGTAGCATATTGGGCACCTACTCACCTGGGGAGTTCCTCTTTCAATATTCTATCATTTTGCCTTTTCATACTGTTCATGGGGTTCTCAAGGCAAGAATACTGAAGTGGTTTGCCATTCTCTTCTCCAGTGGACCACATTCTGTCAGATCTCTCCTCCATGACCCGCCCATCTTGGGTGGTCCCACAGGGCATGGCTTTGTTTCATTGAATTAGACAAGTCTGTGGTTGTAGTGTGATTAGATTGACTAGTTTTCTGTGATTATGACTTCAGTGTGTGTTTCCTCTGATGCCCTCTTACAACACCTACTGTCTTACTTGGATTTCTCTTACCTTGGGCGTGGGGTATCTCTTCATGTCTGCTCCAGGAAAGCACAGCTGCTTCTCCTTTCCTTGGATGAGGGGTATCTCCTCACTGCCACCTCTCCTGATCTTGAACGTGTTGTAGCTCCTCTAGGCCCTCCTATCCCATGCAGCCACCGCTCCTTGGACATGGGGTTGCTCCTCTTGGCTGCCGCCCCTGACCTCAGGTGTGGGGTAGCTCCTCTAGCCTGCTCCTGTGCTGTCACAGCCTGGCACTCTCGGCCGCCACCCCTGACCTTGGACACGGGTAGCTCCACTTGGCCACCACCCCTGACCTCGGGCTCAGGGTAGCTTCTCTCATCTGCTGCCCCTGACCTCAGACGTGGGATAGCTCCTCTTGGCCACTGCCCCCGGGCTAGTGTCCTCCTGGCTTCTGCCTTTGACCTCGGACGTGGGGTAGCTCCTCTCGGCATGCTTGGGCACCGTCCCAGCTGCCAGAGCAATTAGGTATACTAGTACATAAATTTATGTTTAATGATGAATGATGTTTATTCCAGAAATAATTTTAAAGCCAAAAAAAAAAAAAATGAAATATTTATCAGAAGTCTGTGGTTGAACACACAGTGAGACACACACATCATAGGCTACTGTGAGACAGACATATTGGAATAAGATCAACTGAGTTGGATAGACTGTAGAGATAAAAAGGTCCTGTGGGTAGCAGGATTCTATTCTCATGAAACTGAAATTGTGATAGTTTCACTCTCAACAGAAAAAAATCCACTTTTTAGGAATAAGAGACTGCTTGTAGATCAACTTTATTTAGAACATTTCAAAAAATCTGAGAAAAAGAAAAAAAAGTTCATTTTAAACTTGTGAGTAGTATTTTTCTCCAAAGCAAGGTATAGAGCAAGACAGATACACAGAGCGATAAATCATGGCATGCACTTGGTGCATTTGCCAGTTTAATATATATATATATATATATATACTCATAAGGCTAAGAAACTCAACAGCACTTAGGCCAGCTTCACAGGGCTAAACAGGAAAAGTCACCATGTGGTATTTAATTAAAATAGGCTGCATGATAAAATTCTTTGTTTAAGTGGACTGAAAGCTCAAAGGGAAAGCAGCTTAGATAAAGAGTGATTTGGAAATAGGCAAAAATATAGACAGACTTGGATTATAGTCCCTTTCTCACTTCAGTCACTTCAGTCACTCAGTTGTGTCCAACTCTTTGCGACCCCATGAATTGCAGCACACCAGGCCTCCCTGTCCATTACCAATTCCCGGAGTTCACTCAAACTCATGTCCATCGACTCAGAGATGCCATCCAGCCATCTCATCCTCTGTCGTCCCCTTCTCCTCCTGCCCCCAAACCCTCCCAGCATCAGAGTCTTTTCCAATCAGTCAACTCTTCACATGAGGTGCCCAAAGTACTGGAGTTTCAGTTTTAGCATCATTCCTTCCAAAGAACAGCCAGGACTGACCTCCTTTAGAATGGACTGGTTGGATCTCCTTGTAGTCCAAGGGATCTCAAGAGTCTTTTCCAAAACCACAGTTCAAAAGCATCAATTCCTCGGTGCTCAGCTTTCTTCACAGTCCAACTGTCACATCCATACATGACCACTGGGAAAACTATAGCCTTGACTAGACGGACCTTTGTTGGCAAAATAATGTCTCTGCTTTTGAATATGCTATCTACTGGTTGGCTAGGTTGGTCATAACTTTCCTTCCAAGGAGTAAACATCTTTTAATTTCATGGCTGCAGTCACCATCTGCAGTGATTTTGGAGCTCCCCCCCCCCCCAAAAAAAATGAAGTCTGACACTGTTTCCACTGTTTCCCCCTCTTATTTCCCATGAAGTGATGGGACGAGATGCCATGATCTTAGTTTTCTGAATGTTGAGCTTTAAGCCAACTTTCTCACTCTCCTCTTTCACTTTCATCGAGTGGCTTTTGAGTTCCTCTTCACTTTCTGCCATAAGAGTGGTGTCATCTGCATATCTGAATTTATTAATATTTCTCCCAGGAATCTTGATTCCAGCTTGTGCTTCTTCCAGCTCAGAGTTTCGTATGATGTATTCTGCATATAAGTTAAATAAACAGGATGACAATATACAGCCCTGACGTACTCCTTTTCCTCTTTGCAACCAGTCTGTTGTTCCATATTCAATTCTAAGTGTTGCTTCCTGACCTGCATATAGGTTTCTCAAGAGGCCTGTCAGGTGGTATGTTATTTCCATCACTTGAAGAATTTCCAGTTTATTGTGATCCACACAGTCAAAGGCTTTGGCATAGTCAATAAAGCAGAAATAAATGTTTTTCTGGAACTCTCTTTCTTTTTCATTTTAAGCAATCTCAGTTCTTGAAATTGGTTCTAGTGATACTCAATAACCAGTGTTTTGCCTGGATTTAAAGAAGCAAATGTATGAAATTAGAAAAAAAAAATGCATTTACTCTCATATCTCATATGAGAGTGTTATTTTTCTTATTCTTGAAATTTTCTACAAGCAATTTTGAAAATGTAATAGCAAAAGATACATAAATAACCATAGACACAAGGAGAAAAGTCAACTTGCTATTGAACAATAACAAAATAGAGATAGCAATGATCCCCAGAGGTTTGAAATATATGGATTAGCCTTTAAATTAGTATGATTTCTCTGTTCACAGGAATAATGAAAAGATGAATAAGCTTTAGAACATTGAGTAAAATTTCTAAAACTGAAAAAAGTAGTAATCAAGTAAAAACTAAATATTGAAGTATAACACCAAATAAACACAGATGAACACAGAGGTGTGTGTGTGCTCAGTCATTTCAGTCATGTCTGACCCTGTGACCCTATGGAATGAAGCCCACTAGACTCCTCTGTCCATGAGAATCTCCAGGCAAAAATACTGGAATGAGATATCATTTCCTCCTCCACAATAGCCAAACAGAGAAGTATAATAATTTGTTATATGTAATATAGAATGAAACTCAAAAGTTGAATGAGTGGAAAATATATGAGATAGTGTGAGTGTTATAGAGAATAAAATAATGTGTAAGAAGCAGGAATTTGGAATCCCAAAAGGAAAGTTCTAAAAGCAATATTAGCAGGGATAATATACAATGATTATGCACAAAGGATAAGCAATATCAAAAAAGTTTCAAAAATGTCTTAACACAAAGGCAAATTTTAAAATTTCTACATTTATCTCTATTCTTCTGTCTCTTTACCATCTATTCATTTCTGTGTCTGTGTATCTACAACATGTATCTACTTATATTATCTATTTATAAACTGCTTGGCATTTCACAGCAAAACTGATGAAAAATAATAAGGAAATGAAATTGTTTTTAGAAAAAAAATATTTTTCTTAAAATATAATTTACATACCATAATATTTATTCTTTTAAACTATACAATAAAGTCATTCAAAGCAAGTTCAAAATGTCTCACATTCTTCATTATTAATTACAGAACACTTTCGTTACTCCCAATTTTTCTTCCCCTAAGCCTCTGGCAAGCATTGATCTATTTTCTGTCTCTAAAGATTTACTCATTCTGGATATTTCCTATAAGTGAAATGATAAAATGCACAATATTTTGTGCCTGACAGTTTTCAGTGAGCATAATGTTCTCAAGATTCATTCATGCTGTAGTGTGTATCAACAGTACAACCTTTTCTTATTCTTGAAGACTATTCTATTGCATGATGTATAACATTTATTTATACAATTGATTTGGGCTATGACAGTTAATGTGTAAGTTTTTGTGTAGATATATCTTTATTTTCTTTCAATATATTCCTAGAAATTAAGTTGCAGTGTTAATGCCATTTGAGTTTTATGTAATTTTAATGTGTCAGAAGTAGTATTCTTTTTTTTTTTTTCTTCAACCATTTGAAAATGTAAAAATAATTCTTAGCTCATGGACAGTGATAAAATAAACAGCAAGCAGTATCTGGTACAAATGCAATGATGAATCAATCTTTACACTACATTTCTGGAGGAGAAGAGCTACTCTGCAGCTCCTCTTAGGCAGCAAACCATGTCCTCTATGTTCACTTCACACCACCGTAAACCTGCCCAGGCCTTCCATCCTTGATTTTTTTTTTTTTTTTTCTTTCTTTAACTAAGAAGATCGAACTATAATTTTTGCACATGGGAAACAAATCAACAACTGTATCTGTTTAATTTCATCCTAGAGTCATTAATATTATGAAAAAAGAGATAATCAACTTTGTTTTAGGGAATGCAAAAGTAGGAAGTCAAGAAACACCTGGGGTAACAGGCAAATTTGGCATTGGAATATGGAATGAATCAGGTCAAAGGCTAATAGAGTTTTGTCAAGAAAATGCACTGGTCATAGAAAAAACCCTCTTCCAACAACACAGGAGAAGACTCTACACATGGACATCACCAGATGGTCAACATCGAAATTTGATTGATTATATTCTTTGCAGCCAAAGATGGAGAAGCTCTATACAGTTAGCAAAAACAATACCGGGAGCTGACTGTGGCTCAGATCATGAACTCTTTATTGCCAAATTCAGACTTAAATTGAAAAAAGTAGGGAAAACCACTAGACCGTTCACATATGACCTAAATCAAATTCCTTATGATTATACAGTGAAAGTGAGAAATAGATTTAAGGGACTAAATCTGATAAATAGAGTGCCTGATGAACTATGGAATGAGGTTTGTGACATTGTAGAGGAGACCAGGGTCAAGAACATCCCCATGGAAAAGAAATGCAAAAAAGCAAAATGGGTGTCTGAGGAAGCCTTAAAAATAGCTGTGAAAAGAAGAGAAGTGAAAAGCAAGGGAGAAAAGGAAAGATATAAGCATCTGAATGCAGAGTTCCAAAGAATAGCAAGAGGAGATAAGAAAGCCTTCCTCAGCAATCAGTGCAATGAAATAGAGGAAAACAACAGAATGGGAAAGACTAGAGATCTCTTCAAGAAAATTAGAGATACTAAAGGAACGTTTCATGCAAAGATGGGCTTGATAAAAGACAGAAATGTTATGGACCTAACAGAAGCAGAAAACATTAAGAAGAGGTGGCAAGAATACACAGAACTGTACAAAAAAGATCTTCACGACGCAGATAATCACAATGGTGTGATCACTCACCTAGAGCCAGATATCCTGGAATGTGAAGTCAAGCGGGCCTTAGAAAGCATCACTACAAATAAAGCTAATGAAGGTGTTGGAATTCCAGTTGAACTATTTCAAATCCTGAAAGAGGATGCTGTAAAAGTGCTGCACTCAATAAGCCAGCAAATTTGGAAAACTCAACAGTGGTCACAGACCTGGAAAAGGTCAGTTTTCATTCCATTACCCAAGAAACACAATACCAAAGAGTGCTCAAACTACCGTACAATTGCACTGATCTCACTTGCTAGTAAAGTAATGCTTAAAATTCTCCAAGCCAAGCTTCAGCAATACGTGAACCGTGAACTTCCAGATGTTTAAGCTGGTTTTAGAAAAGGCAGAAGAAGCATAGACCAAATTGCCAACATCCGCTGTATCATGGAAAAAGTAAGAGAGTTCCAGAAAAACATCTATTATTAACTATTTTAACTATTTTATTAACTATGCCAAAGCCTTTGACTGTGTGGATCACAATAAACTGGAAATTTTGGAAAGAGATGGGCATACCAGACCACCTGACCTGCCTCTTGAGAAACTTATATGCAGGTCAGGAAACAACAGTCAGAACTGGAGATGGAACAACAATCTGGTTGCAAAGAGGAAAAGGAGTATGTCTAGGCTGTATATTGTCACCCTGTTTATTTAACTTATATGTAGAGTTCATAATGAGAAACACTGGGTGGAAGAAGCACAAGCTGGAATCAAGATTGCCAGGAAAAATGTCAATAACCTCAGATATGCAGATGACATCACCCTTATGGCAGAAATTGAAGAGGAACTAAAGAGCCTCTTGATGAAAGTGAAAGAGGAGAGTGAAAAAGTTGGCTTAAAGCTCAACTTACAGAAAATAAAGATCATGGCATGTCGTACCATCACTTCATGGGAAATAGATGGGGAAACAGTGGAAAGTTTCAGACTTTATATTTTGGGGCTAAAAAATCACTGCAGGTGGTGATTGCAGCCATGAAATTAAAAGACGCTTACTCCTTGGAAGAAAAGTTATAACCAACCTAGCCAACCAATAGATAGCATATTTAAAGCAGAGACATTACTTTGACAACAGAGGTCCATCTAGTCAAGTCTATGGCTTTTCCATTGGTCATGTATAGATGTGAGAGTTGGACTGTGAAGAAGGCTGAGTGCCAAAGAATTGATGCTTTTGAACTGTGGTGTTGGAGAAGACTCTTGAGAGTCCCTTGGACTGCAAGGAGACCCAACCAATTCATTCTAAAGGAGTTCATTTTGAGTGTTCATTGGAAGGACTGATGCTAAAGATGAAACTCCAGTACTTTGGTTATCTCATGCGAAGAGTTGACTCATTGGAGAAGACTCTGATGCTGGGAGGGATTTGGGGCGGGAGGAGAAGGGGATGACAGAGGATGAGATGGCTGGATGATATCACTGACTGTATGGACATGATTTTGGGCGAACTGCAGGAGTTAGTGATGGGCAGGGTGGTCTGACGTGCTGCAATTCATGGGGTCACAAAAAGTCAGACACGACTGAGTGACTGAACTGAACTGAACAGATAAAATAAATTATGTTGACTGTAGATGCTTTAAACTCTACACAAGGTATACTCAAAAAAAAAAGAGAACTTATCATTTTTTTTTGAAAGTAAAATTGTAAATGCATAGAAAGTTAAAAAAAAAAAACCTGGTAAAACAATTAAGATTGCTTAAAAATAAAATAAAGACAGAAAAAATAACTCAAATAATTGAGACCTCAAGAAGTGCAAAATAAAGTTTGAAAATCAGAGTTGAGAAACAGCAATGAGATATTTGGAGTCAGAAATAGCTGTGGTAATGACACAGAATCCTGAACTTTAAATTATGTGGTTCAGTTTGGAAGGGATTAGATTGCAGACAACATAATATTAATTGAAAAAAAAATAGATTGCATACAGAATGAAATAAAATATGTGTTAGAATGGAAAGAACAGAATGCTAATATAGGAGGAGATTGCATTACAGTGAAGAGAGAAGAGAGTTGAGGGTTTTAGTGCAGAGGTCATGGTAGATTAGCAATTTCCAGATGCTACCTAGCTTCAGGAAGAGGTAACTCATTTAAAATTCAAATTCTCATCTGAAAATTTACCTATAGGGCTCAGGACACCTCAGTACCTAAGTAAACAATCTTAAAAAAGAATAAATAAAATCATCACTCACCTCTCCTTGACAGTAGGACTATTCTAGAGAATAAAAATATAAAGAATATAAAGTATTCATATAGTAGTATTAATAATCTATTAACTGAGAAAGGGAATTGTGAAGCAGTATATCCTTATTATGTGTATCTAATATATGTGTCTGTGTTTGTCAATGTGAAAGATGAATTGAAATTTGTACAGACCTACTAACATGAGCTTGAAGACAAATAGAGATGGTCTTTCCCACGATACCTCAGTTGGTAAAGAATCTGCTCGCAAGGCAGAAGACCCCAGTTCGATTTCTGGGTCGGGAAGATCCTCTGGACAAGGGATAGGTTACCCATTCCAGTATTATTGGTCTTCCCTGGTGGCTCAGCTGGTAAAGAATTCCCCTGCAATGCAGGAGACTTGGGTTCAATCCCTGGGTTGGCAGGATCCCCTGAAGAAGGGAATAACTACCCACTCCAGTATTCTTGCCTGGAAAATTACATGGACTGTATCCTTCATAGGGCCACAAAGAGTCAAACATGACTGAGCAACTTTCTCATTTCCAAAGACCTTGAACCATGCCTTGTCAAAGAGTTACCAAGGTTTCCAAGTGTATTTCACAAAACAACTTTTTTCCTACATTTCAAACTCAAGAAGATAAAACCTTAAGCTTCAACTACTGTAAGCTTCATTGATTTTCGAAACTGTCACACAGATTATCTTATTTGTTCCATACAATCTGGAGAAATGACAGTGTTAGGTGAGCTAATGCACTTTGTGAAAATATTCACATAAGTATTAAGAGAATAAAAGACAGTTTTCATTTACTTTCTAAGGGATTAAAGAGTCTGGCACATAGAGTACTCTTGGTCTGGAAGGGTGGGGGTTTGATTCTTTGTCAAGTTTCAAAGGGCAATATTCTGGAAAGAGGGGACACCCCAGAGATACATCTGGGCTTACTGCACTTCTATAGGAAGCAATTTTTCTAAGCTAAAAATCTAAAAATCTTCAGTGATTTTCCAGAACTTAGATGTCTGAAAGAGACTTGATAGTGGCACTTGTCAGGCAGTATTATTTTAAATAATGTAAGATGGATTTACATATAGGACATTTAGTACCATTTCTACTTATACATGAAAAAATTTAAACACAAAATTTTGTAGTCAAATACATAATTGGAAAACAAAAGAATGGGAAAGATGAGAGATATCTTCAAGAAAATTGGAAGTATCAAGTGAATATTTGAGGTAAGGATGCACACAAGAAAGAACAAAAATGGTAAAGACCTAACAGAAGTAGAAGAGATTAAGAGGTGGCAAGAATACAGAGAAGAATTATACAAGAAAGATCTTAATGACTCAAATAACCACAATGATGTGGTCACTCACCTGCACCAGACATTCTGGGGTGTGAATTCAAGTGCGCCCTAGGAAAAATTTACTATGAACAAAGCTAGTGGAGGTGATGGAATTCCAGCTTTGCTATTTCAAATCCTAAAAGATGATGCTGTTAAAATGCTGTGCTCAATATGTCCGCAAATTTGGAAAACTCAGTAGTGACCACAGAACTAGAAAAGTTCAAATTTCATTCCAGTCCCAAAGAAAGATAATGGAAAAAAATGTTCAAACTACCATACAATTGTGTTCATTTCACATGTTAGCAAAGTTATGCTAAAAATTTCTTCATAATAGACTTCAGCAGTATGTGAACCTAGAACTTCCAGATGTACTTGCTGGATTTTGAATATGTAGAAGAACTAGAAATTGCCTAAAATTTTGCATCATGGAGAAATCAAGGGAATTACAGGAAAATATATATCTACATCTGCTTCACTGGCTATGCTAAACCCTTTGGTTGTGTGGATTACAGCATTGGAAATTCCTTAAAGAGATGGGAGTACCAGATTGCCTTACCTATCCCCTGAGAAATCTGTATGTCAGACAAGAAGTGACAGTTAGAACCAGATATGAAACAACTGGCTGGTTCCAAATTGGGAAAGGAGTGCAATAAAGATGTATATTATCACCCTGCTTATTTGACTTATATGCTGAGCGCATCATACTAAATTCCAGGCTTGCGAATCACAAGCTGGGAACAAGATTTCCAGGACAAATATCAACAACCTCAGATATTCAGATGACAGCAGTCTAATAGGAGAAAGTGAAGAGGAACTAAAGAGCCTCTTGATGAGGGTGGAAAAGGAAGGTGAAAAAGGTGGGTTGAAAATCAACTTTAAAACAACAAAGATTATGGCATCTGGTTCCATCACTCATGGCAAATAGAAGGGGAAGAAGGGGAAGCCATGACAGAGTTTTTTCTGCACCGCCCCCCCCCCCCCCAACCCCCGCCTTTGGTTCCAAAATTACTGCAGATGGTGACTGCAGCCATGAAATTAAAATACACTTGTTTTTTGGAAAAAAAGATATGACAAACCTAGACGGTATATTAAAAAGCAGAGACATCATTTTGCTGACAAATGTTCATATAGTCAAAGCTTTGTTTTTTCCAGTAGTCATGTATGGATATGAAAGTTTGACTATAAAGAAAGCTGAGCACTGAAAAGCAGATGTTTTTGAATTGTTTCTGGAAAAGACTTCTAAGTGTCTCTTGGACTGCATGGACACCAAACCAGTCAACCCTAAGGGAAATCAACCCTGAATATTCAGTAAGAATACTGCTGCTGAAGCTGAAGGTCCAGTACTTCATTCACCTGATGAGAAGAACCAACTCATTGGAAAAGACTCCGTTGCTGGAAAAGATTGAAGGCAAAAAGAGAAGGGGGTGGTAGAGGATGAGATGGTTAGATAGTATCATCAGCTCAATGGACATGAATTTGGGCAACTTTGTCCTCCAGGAAATAGTGGAAGACAGAAGTGTCTAGTGTGCTGCAGTCCAAGGTGTCACAAAGAGTTGGACACAACTTAGCAACTGAACAACAACACATAATAAATATCGAGATATTTGGATCAGATTTCCTGGAAATATCGGAGAGATGGACTTTAAAATTTCATCTCTTGGGCATTTCATAGGACTATGGGAAATAATTTTTAATTTAGAATATAGAGGCATATGAGACAGTTAAAGAAAAAGAGTCAAGTTTAAGTTAAGAAAAACAGAAGTCTGAATAAAGAACCTAGATATTAACATTTAATAGTAAATGTCAAGATGTCTACAAAAAATATTAAGAAGAAATGACCATGAATAAGGTAACAGAATTCACATAGTGCCAGTCAGCACTGCCAGAGAGTCAGCAAATAAAAAGAGCAGGTTTTTGACATGGAACCTCGGCAGGTTACTGGTCTAATTATCTGCAGTTGTGAAGTTTTATGGCCTTGGACATGCTCTGTGTCAGATTCTTAGGTAAAAAATAGGGAAAATAGTGTTGCAACATTAATGTTTCAAAGAAACTAACCTAAAAACAATGCAAAGTATCTGGAACAGGTTCGATGCATGATACTGGATGCTTGGGGCTGTTGCACTCGGATGACCCAGAGGGATGGTATGGGGAGGGAGGAGGGAGGGGGGTTCAGGATAGGGAACACATGTATACCTGTGGTGGATTCATGTTGATGTATGGCAAAACGAATACAATACTGTAAAGTAATTAAACTCCAATTAAAATAAATAAATTTATTTAATAAAAAATACAAAAAATATTTATTGGTAGGTGATACTTACATATTTTGGACATCAACCTCTTGTCTGAAACATGGTTTAAAATATTTTCTCTCAATCTATTGGTTGCCTTTTCACTTTGTTGATTTTTACCCTTGCAGCACAGAGCTTTCTAGTTGAAAAAGGTCACATTTGTCTGTTTTTCATGTTGTTGCCTGTGCATTGGTGTCAAATTCAAGAAACCAGTTTTAAGACCACTGTCAAAAAGTTTCCTCTGCATGCTTTCTTTGAGGATTTTTATAGTTTTCAGTGTTACATTTAAGTCATTAATACACTTTTGAATTGCTTTTGTGTGTCTGTTATGTGAGAGGAATCCAATTTCATTCCTTTGCATATGGATATTCAGTTTTCCCAACACAGTCTTTTGAAAACATTATGCTTTCTCTATGTTGTATTCTTGGCAACTTGCCACAAATACATTGAGTTTATAATAATAAATTTATTTCTAAGTTTTGTTCTGTTCTGTTGGTCTATGTGTGTATCTTTATTCCAGTACTGTACCATTTTAATTACTATAATTTTGTGATATATTTTGAAATCAAGAAGAATGCTGCCTCCAGCTTTGTTCTTCTTTATCAAATTTTCTTTGGCTATTTAGTGCCTTTAATTATTTCACATGAATTTTAGAATTATTTTTCTATTTCCATAAAATATTGTGATCTTGATAAGGATTGCATTGAATACAAAAATGTCTTCCATTTATTAGTGTGTGCCTTAATTTATTTCATTAGTGTTTAATATTTTTCACGTACAAGTCACTTAATTCCTTGCTGAAGTATATTCTGAGAATTTTATTCTTTTTTGCTATTATTTTAAATATAATCATTTCCTTAATTTCCTTTTGTTTTTACACGGAAACACCATTGATTACTATATGTTTATTTTGTATTCTATTTATTAGTTCTAACAGTTCATTGTTGCTGTTATTGGCTGTGAAGTTTTTAGAGTTTTCTATATGTAAAATCATGTCATCTGCACTTTGAATGCAAACACAAGGAACTGAAACAAGGGCAGTAACTAGTATGGCATACATAGAGCTCTCTTCTTGCATTCATGTGAGAATACCCAACTAAGTCACTGGATATGTCTTATCTAAGGAAACTGTAAAAGTTCAGAATCAAAAAGCCTACAGATTTTGATAATAGTTCAGTTCAGTTCAGTCGCTGAGTCGTGTCCGACCTTTGCGACCCCATGAATAGCAGCAAGCCAGGCCTCCCTGTCCATCACCAACTCCCGGAGTTCACTCAGACTTACCTCCATCGAGTCTGTGATGTCATCCAGCCATCTCATCCTCTGTCATCCCGTTCTCCTCCTGCCCCCAATCCTTCCCAGCATCAGAGTCTTTTCCAGTGAGTCAACTCTTCTCAACTCTTCTCATGAGCCAAAGTACTGGAGTTTCAGCTTTAGCATCATTCCTTCCAAAGAAATCCCAGGGCTAATCTCCTTTAGAATGGATTGTTTGAATCTCCTTGCAGTCCAAGAGACTCTCAAGGTGTTCTCCAACACCACAGTTCAAAAGCATCAATTCTTCGGCACTCAGCCTTCTTCACAGTCCAACTCTCACATCCATACATGACCACAGGAAAAACTGTAGCCTTGACTAGATGGACCTGAGTCGTCAAAGTAGAGGTCCTCATATACTGTTTGACTTTTTTATGTGTGTGTGATCAAAATAGTAACACAGATTTTATTTTATTTTTTGTATTCCTTTTCTCCTTCTAATTTTTTTTTAAATTTTATTTTTACTTTATTTTACTGTACAATACTGTATTGGTTTTGCCATACATTGACATGAATCCACCACGGGTGTAGCAGAAATAAAACTCAAAAATTAATGAATTTTTCTGAGTCATAGAGTTCTCTCAAAAGGCTTTTTGTGACTTATACTGAAATTGAAGAGAGGGGCAAGGATCATGTGGTATGTGATGAGGATTTTCAATCTGAAGGGGAGATCCCAAAGTAGAGAGCTAAAAAGAACTCAGAACCAAGAATATTCAATGAGACTTCTTGACTCTTTAAAATACCAACAGATATTAACAATTCTCCTAGGACAAACTTAAAAATTACCTAATTTCAAGGTTTGCCATTAGGAAACAAAATACTCAGTAGGTAAGTTCCTTCTATAGTTTGTCAAGAGTTTTTATCATGAAAATGTGTTGAATTCTGTCAGATGTTTTTTAGCACTTATTGACATGATCATGTGATTTTTAATCTGTTATTCTGTTATTGTGATGTATCAGATTGATTGATTTGTGTATACTGAACTATCCTTGCATGCTTTATGATTCTACTAATGTGCTGTAGAATACAGTTTTATTGTGAATTTTTGCACCAACGTTCATTGTTGCTTTTCAGTCACCCAGTAGAGTCTGACTCTTCATGACCCCGTGGACTGCAGCACAATATTGTAGTTTTTCTTTCCTTGTAGTGTCTTTTTCTGTTATGCTGGCTTCAAAAATGTATTTGAAATATTTTCTTCTCATTTTTTGGAGGAGTTTGAGGAGGATTGGCATTAATTCTTTTTCAAATGTTTGATAGAAGCTGGTCTTGAAATTTTAATTACTTACTCAATCTCCTTATTCATTTTTTTAATCTGTTCAGATTTTCAATTTCACAGTGATTCAGTTTTTGCAGTTTGTATATTTCCAGAAATGCATGTATTTCTCCTATATTATCTAACTTGTCTGATAATTATTCCTAATAATCTTTTATGATGATTTCTAAAAGATATTTCTGTTTTATGAGTTGTCAAGAAGATACTACTAAGTGAAATAAGCCAGTCTCAGAAAGACAAATATTTCATGAATCCACTTATATGAGGTATCTAAACTGTTCAAAGTCATAGAAGCGAAGAGTAGAATGGTGGTTGCCAGGGGCTGTGTGGAGAGGGAATAGAGAAGTTGCTGTTTAACAGATACAGAGGTCCAATAATTGTAAGATGAGCAAGTTCTAGAGATACATACAACATTCTGCCTGCAGTTAAAATTACTGCATTTTGCCCTTAAACCTTTGTTAGGGATGTAGATTTCATGCTAAATGCCATTGCCACAATAAAAAATGCTTTAGAGACACTTCATTGTTAGAATAGAATAATGAATCATTGCTTCTAAATTAGAAACAATTCCATAATGCAAATTTATAAAAGTGAAAAGAGCATTGTATTATGCATAGAATACATATTTTGTGTTGAAAATAAAATTAAAAGTAAAAATAGAAACCATTCTTATGATTTTAACTGGGGTAAAAATTTGAGAACTTTTTTTTTTTTTCATAAATCACAATACCCTCCTCTGGAAATATCCAGGTTATGAACAATTTTTAGGAAGTTTTAAATCCCATTATGTTTATGTTCCACTAAATAGAGCATATTTGAATTGAGTTAAGACAATATTATTCAACTATTTTTTAAAAACGAAGTCATCTACAAATGTTGACATTTTTTTTTTTATGAACATCAGTCTGTATATACAAAGGACAAAACATTAATAGTAGGCCAAGACTTGGCAGCTGAGAGCCTTAGTGGCTAATACCATCTACATTTCTTTTAAATTATAAAATAATATGACAAGGACAATTTTTCAATATTTGCATTTACTATTAACTAAATAATTTTGAAATAAATATTTTGGCTTCTACTTTCACATTTCTCAAACATGCTGTGGATCTAAGCAGACATAGTAAAGGCAAGAGCTTCTAATTGATTCAGAGAAGCATGTGTCAGTTCAGTTCAGTTCAGTTCAGTTCAGTCGCTCAGTCGTGTCCGACTCTTTGCGACCCCATGAATCGCAGCACGCCAGGCCTCCCTGTCCATCATCAACTCACGGAGTTCACACAGACTCACGTCCATCGAGTCCGTGATGCCATCCAGCCATCTCATCCTCTGTCGTCCCCTTCTCCTCTTGCTCCCAATCCCTCCCAGCATCAGAGTCTATTCCAATGAGTCAACACTTCGTATGAGCTGGCCAAACTACAGGAGTTTCAGCTTTAGCATCATTTCTTCCAAAGAAATCCCAGGGCTGATCTCCTTCAGAATGGACTAGTTGAATCTCTTTGCAGTCTAAGGGACTCTCAAGAGTCTTCTCCAACACCACAGTTCAAAAGCATCAATTCTTTGGTGCTCAGCCTTCTTCACAGTCCAACTCTCTCATCCATACATGACCACAGGAAAAACCATAGCCTTGACTAGATGGACCTTAGTCGGCAAAGTAATGTCTCCGCTTTTGAATATACTGTCTAGGTTGGTCATAACTTTTCTTCCAAGGAGTAAGTGTCCTTTAATTTCATGGCATCAGTCACCATCTGCAGTGATTTTGGAGCCCCCCAAAATAAAGTCTGACACTGTTTCTACTGTTTCCCCATCTATTTCCCATGAAGTGATGGGACCAGATGCCATGATCATTTTGTGAATGTTGAGCTTTAACCCAACTTTTTTGCTCTCCTTTTTCACTTTAATCAAGAGGCTTTTTAGCTCCTCTTCACTTTCTGCCATAAGGATGGTGTCATCTGCATATCTGAGGTTATTGATATTTCTCAGGGTAATCTTGATTCCAGCTTGTGTTTCTTCCAGTCCAGCATTTCTCATGATGTACTCTGCATAGAAGTTAAATAAGCAGGGTGACAATATACAGCCTTGACGTACTCCTTTTCCTATTTGGAACCAGTCTGTTGTTCCATGTCCAGTTCTAACTGTTGCTTCCTGACCTGCATACAGATTTCTCAAGAGGCAAGTTAGGTGGCTTGGTATTCCCATCTGTTTCAGAATTTTCCACAGTTCATTGTGATCCACACAAAGTCTTTGGCATAGTCAATAAAGCAGAAATAGACGTTTTTCTGGAACTCTCTTGCTTTTTCCATGATCCAGTGGATGTTGATAATTTGATCTCTGGTTCCTCTGCCTTTTCTAAAACCAGCTTGAACATCAGGGAGTTCACCATTTATGTATTGCTGAAGCCTGGCTTGGAGAATTTTGAGCATTACTTTACTAGCATGTGAGATAAGCGTAATTGTGCAGAAGTTTGAGCATTCTTTGGCATTGCCTTTCTTTCGAATTGGAATGAAAATGGACTTTTTCCAGTCCTGTTGCCACTGCTGAGTTTTCCAAATTTGCTGGAATATTGAATGCAGCACTTTCACAGAACCATCTGCCAGGATTTGAAACAGCTCAGCTGGAATTCCATCACTTCCACCAGCTTTGTTCGTAGTGATGCTTTCTAAGGCCCACTTGACTTCACATTCCAAGATGTCTGGCTCTAGATGAGTGATCACATCATCATGATTATCTGGGTCGTGAAGATCTTTTTTGTACAGTTCTTCCGTGTATTCTTGCCACCTCTTCTTTATACCTTCTGCTTCTGTGAGGTCCATACCATTTCTGTCCTTTATAGAGTCCATCTTTGCATGAAATGTTCCCTTGGTATCTCTAATTTTCTTGAAGTGATCTCTAGTCTTTCCCATTCTGTTGTTTTCCTCTATTTCTTTCCATTGATCCCTGAAGAAGGCTTTCTTATCGCTTCTTGCTATTCTATATATCCCATATAATGCTTCTTCTTCCCAAATTTTGCTTACTTTTGCTTTATGCAGGTATCAAATTAGGGTTTTACAGATTTATCAATGAGTTCTTAAAGAGTGAAAATTCAACTAAAGCAATACTCAGCAATGATGATGAAGTTAAATTGGTTAACTATGGGATGAAATTTAAGAGAACAGAGTGGAAAACTTTGGGGATGAAAGTAATGGAAAGAGGTTGAAACTGGAAAGAGGAAATCCTAAAAAATATGGGAATAGGAGTATATTAGGGAATACTAGAGACTAGGAATATATGAGAGAATTAGAGTTATACATTTGGGGCAGAGACTTAGTATTATGAACATATAAGGTATAATTAAATGAGACAAAATTTGGCTACTGAGCCAGTCAGTAGTAGTTTGTAGGAATTCTCTCTCTGATCTTTGAGGATTTGATTATTCTGGAATACAATTTTATCCTAAGGTAAAATTAGCATCTGGAGTACTGTTATTCCATTATTTTTATTATTTAAATGAGTCTTCCATTTCTGTAATTAAGTTTAAATAAGCAGTGTATGTGTGTGTGTGTGTGTGTGTGTGTGTGTGTGTGTGTTAGTTGCTCAGTTGTGTTTGACTCTTTGTGACCCCATAGACCATAGCCTGCTAGGCTCCTCTGTCCATGGAATTCTCCAGGCAAGAATATATTGCAGGCAGATTCTTTACCATCTGAGCCATCAGAGAGGCCTGTAATTAGGTATTAAGTCCCGTTAATTGCATCTCTTTCATCTCTAGTCTCTCTCTTCTCTCACCATTTTTCTGCCACTGGTTTAGCTTAAAAAGGTGAAGCTAAGAATAACTAAAAATCATCATATAAATGCTTGGTTGGTTTTTCTAACACCCAAATCTTCAAAGTTGTTTTCTTGCTGAACTTGTTTCTTACTGTCAATGAAATATCTAGACATTTCATATAAGCAATGTTTATGATCTGGAAAGGTTCTAGCATCATTTCCTGTTATATTCATTAAAGCAAGGTTTTGATACTACCAAACTCAGCAATTCTCAACAATGTAATGCAGTCCCCAAGCCCTAATGCCTTTGCTCAAAGTTCTGTCTACTTCTCTCTAACTTTGATCATGCCATGTAGATTTAGGCTCACTCTTTAAGATGTAACAATTTTATTCTACATATTTGTTTACTTATCTTTCTTTCCTATTCCATGAGCTCATTGACAGTTTATTGTCCTTTCTTAATTTTTATCTACAATCCTGTTCCTATTAAACAGTTGATGAATAACTCTCTGTTGAGTCAATAATTGAATAACATGATCTTTATAGAACTTTGTCATTGAAAAATCTGAGGACAATTTTTGCAAATGTTTTAAATGATCAAAGAAATCAATTACCTTACAAAAATGATTTGTATAGAGTTAACAATATATATTATAGACAATATCTGCAAAGCTAGGCAACAAAATTGATCCATGAATTTTAATAAGTGCTTCTAATATCCATTTAATCCATTTGGAAGGAAAGAACTCAGGACAAAATTCTACTGATCCATTTGGCATTCTCAGTAATAGTAATCACTTCAAGATTGTAGGTGGTGAACCTGCCTGTTCAATGTCAAATTTGAAAGCTCTGGAGGAAACAATGATACATGTTAGGTGTGGGCAGGACAATCATTCCTTTGTCTTTTCATCATTTCCATTAGAATCAGGCACTACATGTCAGGATAGCAGCTTTGATGAAAGAGTTATGTTAAGGCTTAATCTAGATAAAGGACAGATAATACTGAACTGTCAGTGGAAACAGAGATTGTGAACTGAAATAAAGCCATCATTCCTCTGAAAAGACATGGTAACTTCCTGCAATTCTGAAGACGTGGAATGATTTTTATTTCCTCAGACCATTTGCTTGTGAAATGACAGCATATATACTTTGAAAATCAAACACACCTATGCTGTACTGTTCATGTTTCAAGATGTAATGTTTGCAATTGTTTTGATTTATAAACCCATGTATCAATTACTCATGGCACCTCCATTTTTCCTGTTTTGAAATAATATTGTATTTTTTTGCTAACATGACCTCTTTAATTCCTTATGAACTATTAATTTTGGTTGCATGACTTATCTCATTTAAATACAAAAATAAATCACGCTGAAAGTGACTATTTTATTAATCAGTAAAATTATATACTGTGATGCAAATCTTAAACTCTGATGTCCTGTTTTTTTAAATATTTCTTTTGGATAAAATAATCTGCTCTTGTTATCAACTATTGGGAATGCTTAATGGGTATAATTAAATAGTACTTAGTTAAGGGACTACTCAAAAGCTATCCTGACTATGAAAAATTCTTCTGTTCTCCTCATTCCTCCTTTGTTCAAATACTATTGCAATTTAGAAGAGATATGTCAATAATCAGTGAGTAACAGGTCCTATAATATGATCTTTAAATGTATTAAATGCATAATTATAAAATTGATCTTTATATAAAGTCAATGAAGTTATTCAATTAAAAAAAATACTTCACAGATGGCCTGCTTTAGAATTAACTATAATAAACCAATAATTTCAATGTAGAAGATAAAATTATTAAGCCATAATTTTTCCTTCTATTGCCACTTCTTTCTTCTTCCCTTCCATCCTTCCTTTAGGCCTTACTTCCTCCTTTCCTTTGTATATTTTTCTTTAATATTTCCCACATTTGCTTGACATTTACAAACATTTTTTTCCCCTTTTACCTTCCATTACATGGTTTTCTATTTTCTCCTTCAAAATGAAACTGTCTTAGGATTTCTGAAAATAATAGATTATTAAATACTAATTATGTAATCACACTTCCCTGATTGCTCAGTGATGAAAAGAATGTGCCTGCAATGCAGGAGAGGTGAGTTCAATCCCTGGGTCAGGAAAAGCCCCTGGAGAAGGAAATGCTAGCCTACTCCAGCAACTTGGCTGTGAAATCTAGTGGCCAAAATAGCCTGGCGGGCTACAGTCCATGGAGTCACAAAGACGTGGACAAGACTTAGAAATTAAGGAACAACAATTATGTGATCACACAAGGGGATCATTTACTTAGGTACACCTTTATAATCGTTGGCACTATGAAATTTGAAAGAAATATAGAACTTAAACCCTTTATTTGAGTTTATATTATGAACTTATATACTAGTAAGCAATTAAGATACACAAACGTGTAGGTGCAGCTTCAAGCAATCTGTGATGGACACAAGTGGCACAAAGTGCAGTTAGTATTAATGCAAGAGATCTCTTTAGGCTGTCATTCTGATGGGTTAGATGCAAAATTAATAGAAACATTCTGAACAATATCAGAAGATAACATATATTTTAATGATGTGACGGTCATTTGTGGGATGAAGAAAAGACCATAATAGTTTCATCTATTTAACACTCACATTTAAAAGTCAGAGAGTACAACGTTTCATATAATTAACACTATAAACATTCTTTTTTATGAATACACTGTGCTTAAATATAACCCAGAATTATTCTCCTCAATTTGTTTATTGGATTTTAAACAGAAATATCACTAATGATCACTCTTGCCATTTTACACTGTGTGTAGCAATTGAATGCAGAAAGCTGTATATTAGAAATCTAATCAATACTGTTGTTAAAAACATGGTAGCATCAAGAATATCTTTTATAAGAAAAGGAATTTTCTCTGGATTAAAGTAAGATAAAAGAGCAGCCATTTTTTTGGCCATCAAGGCAGAGAGAGTTAAAAGGAGATACTCATCTGGATAGTTGTACAGTTGTGTACTCATTGTACTCATTTCACTCACTATCAAAGTAACTGATACACAATTGCACTAGCTCATACACTAGCAAAAAAATGCTCAGAATTTTCTAAGGCAGGCTTCAACAGTATATGAACTGTGAACTTCCATATGTTCAAGCTGAATTTAGAAAAGGCAGAGGAACCAAAGATCAAATTGCCAACATCTATTGGATCATTGGTGGAGAAGGCAATGACAAGCCACTCTAGTGTGTATATATATATATATATATATATATATATATATATATATATATATATTTAAATTTTATTTTTTTACTTTACAATACTGTATTGGTTTTGCCATACATTGACATGAATCCACCACAGGTGTACATGAGTTCCCAACCCTGAACTCCCTTTCCACCACTGTTCCCATATCATCTCTCTAGTGTTCTTGCCTGGAGCATCTCAGGGACGGAGGAGCCTGGTGAGATGCCATCTATGGGGTTGCACAGAGTCAGGCAAGACTGAAGAGACTTAGCAAAAGCAGCAGCAGCATTGGATCATTGAAAAAGCAAGAAAGATCCAGAAAAACATCTACTTCTGATCTATTGACTATGCCAAAGCCTTTCAGTGTGTGGATCACAACAAACTATGGAAAATTCTTCAAGAGACAGGAATACCAGGTCACCTTACCTGCCTCATGATAAATCTGTATGCAGGTCAATAGTAACAGAACTGGTGATGGAACAACAGACTGGTTCCAAATTTGGAAAGCAGTATGTCAAAGGTGTATATTGTCACCCTGCTTATTTAACTTATATAAAGAGTTCATTATGAAAAATGCCCAGCTGGATGAAGCAGAAGTTGGAATCAAGATTGCCAGGTGAAATATCAATAACCTGAGATATGCAGATGACATCATCCTTAAGGCAGAAAGCAAAGAAGATCTAAAGAGGCTTTTGATTAAAGTGAAAGAGGAGAGTGAAAATGTTGGTAAAACTCAACATTCAAGAACTTAATATCATGGCATCTAGTCCCATCACTATATGGCAAATACAAGGGGAGACAATGGAAACTATGACAGATTTTATTTTGGGGGGCTCTAAACACTGCAATTGTGACTGCAGCCAAGAAATTAAAAGACTTTTGTATCTTGGAAGGAAAGTTATGACCAATCTAGACAACATATTAAAAAGCAGAGACCTTACTTTGCCAACTTAGGTCCATCCAGTCAAAGCTATATTTTTTCCAGTAGTAATGTATGGATATGAGAGTTGGACTATAAAGAAAGCTGAGAGCCCAAGAATTGATGCTTTTTAACTGTGGTGTTGGAGGAGAATCTTGAGTACCCTTGGACTGCAAGGAGATCAAACCAGTCAATCCAAAAGCAAATCAGTCCTGAATATTTGTTGGAAGGACTAATGCTGAAGCTGAAGCTCCAATACTCAGGCCACCTGATGGAAAGCGTTGATGCACTGGAAAAGACCGTGATGCTGGGAAACATTGGAGGCAGGAAGAGAAGGGGACAACAGAGGATGAGATGGTTGGATGGGATCACCAACTCGATGGACTTGAGTTTGAGGAAGCTCCTGGAATTGGTTATGGACAAGGAAGCCCGGTGTGCTGCAGTCCATGGGGTCACAAAGAGTCAGATATGACTGAGCAACTGAACTAACTGAACTGACTCAGATAAAATACTTAGCAAACAACCTTATATAATACATGAAGACAGGCATTGTATTTGTTATGTACTGGTACATGATGATGTTACCACATATTTAGTGATTAAAAACAATACACATTTATAACTTTACACTTTCTGTGGGTAAAAAGTTCATGGAACAGCTCAAATGAGTCCTCAGTTTAGGGTATGACTGGATCAAGTTGTTGGCTGGGCTGTGACCTCATTCAAGTCTCAATTCTAGTTCCAATCTCCCTTAGGTTGTTGGCAGAATTCAGTTCTTTCCAGGCTGCTGAACTAGGGACATCTATTCTTATTTGGCTGGTTCTCTCTGCACATTCGTTCACAACATGGCAGTTGCCTTCTCCAGAGCCATCAGACTAGAGTCATAAAAACCTTCATGTTACAACCTTATGTGATATTATTATATATATATATTATATATATTATATATATATATATATATAATCACATACATCTTTTCATCTTTGCTTTATTACTGGTGAGGTCCTATCCATACATCTAGTGTAGAAATGTAGTTTCAATGCAGGAGATGCAGGTTACATCCATGGGTTGGGAAGACCCTTGGAATACGAAATGGCAACCCACTCCAATATTCTTGCCTGGAAACCCCCATGGACAGAGGAACCTGGTAAGCTACAGGCCATTGAGTCAAAAAGAGTCTGATAAAACTGAAAAACTGAACACACTTTTACTCTTACTTACAAAAAAGTAAAAGGGATCATGCAAGTCTGTGAACATCAGGAGACTGGGGCTCTAAAGCCCACCTTAAAGTTTATACCCCACAGACATTATAAATCAGTTATAACCAAAACAAACAAACAAAGAAAAAAACCAAAATGCTTGTGCATGAATATTATTTGATTCAGTTCAATAAGAGGTCAATAATCGCCCAGAATTATTGGACATTATGGGAAGTAGCTATTTGTAAGGCCTCCCCAGACAGCCATTTTGCTTTTTTGCATTTATTTTCCATGGGGATGGTCTTGATCCCTGTCTCCTCTACAATGTCACGAACCTCATTCTATAGTTCATCAGGTACTCTATCTATCAGACTAGGCATTTAAATATATTTCTCACTTCCACTGTATAATCATAAGGGATTTGATTTAGGTCATACCTGAATGGTCTAGTGGTTTTCCCTACTTTCTTCAATTTAAGTCTGAATTTGGCAATAAGGAGGTCATGATCTGAGCCACAGTAAGCTCCTTGTCTCGTTTTTGTTGACTGTATAGAGCTTCTCCATCTTGGGCTGCAAAGAATATAATCAATCTGATTTTGGTGTTGACCATCTGGTGATGATCATGTGTAGAGTCTTCTCTTGTGTTGTTGGAAGAGGGTGTTTGCTATGACCAGTGCATTTTCTTGGCAAAACTCTATTAGCATTTGCCCTGCTTCATTCCACATTCCAAGGCCAAATTTGCCTGTTACTCCAGGTGTTTCTTGACTTCCTACTTTTGCATTCCAGTCCCCTAGAATGAAAGCACATCTTTTTTGCGTGTTAGTTCTAAAAGATCTTGTAGGTCTTCATAAAATCGTTCAACTTCAGTTTCTTCAGTGTTACTGGTTGGGGCATAGACTTGGATAACTGTGATATTGAATGGTTTGCCTTGGAGACGAACAGAGATCATTCTGTCGTTTTTGAGATTGCGTCCAAGTACTGCATTTCAGACTCTTTTGTTGACCATGATGGCTACTCCATTTCTTCTGAGAGATTCCTACCTGCAGTAGTAGATATAATGGTCATCTGAGTAAATTCATCCATTCCAGTCCATTTTGGTTCTGATTTCTAGAATGTCGACGTTCACACTAGCCATCTCCTGTTTGACCACTTCCAATTTGCCTTGATTCATGGACCTGACATTCCAAGTTCCTATGCAATATTGCTCTTTACAGCATTGGATCTTGCTTCTATCACCAGTCACATCCACAGCTGGGTATTGTTTTTGCTTTGGCTCCATCCTTCCATTCTTTCTGGAGTTATTTCTTCACTGATCTCCAGTAGCATATTGGGCACCTAATGACCTGGTGAGTTCCTCTTTGGGTATCCTATCATTTTGCCTTTTCACACTCTTCATGGGGTTCTCAAGGCAAGAATACTGAAGTGGCTTGCCATTCCCTTCTCCAGTGGACCACATTCTGTCAGATCTTTCCACCATGACCCACCCATCTTGGGTTGCCCCATGCACATGGCTTGGTTTCATTGAGTTAGACAAGGCTGTGGTCCTAGTCTGATTAGAATGACTAGTTTTCTGTGAGAATGGTTTGAGTGTGTCTGCCCTCTGATATCCTCTTGCAGCACCTACCATCTTATTTGGGTTTCTCTTACCTTGGGCGTGGGGTATCTGTTCACGGCTGCTCCAGAAAAGCACAGCCACGGCTCCTTGCCTTGGCCGAGGAGTATCTCCTTACTGCCGCCATTCCTGACCTTAAACGAAATAGCTGTGAAAAAAAGAAAGGAGAAGAGCAAAGGAGAAAAGGAGAGATATAAGCATCTGAATGCAGAGTTCCAAAGAATAACAAGAAGGGATAAGAAAGCCTTCTTCAGGCATCAATGCAAAGAAATAGAAGAAAACAATAGAATGGGAAAGACTAGAGATCTTTTCAAGAAAATTAGAGATATCAAGGGAACATTTCATGCAAAGATGGACTCTATAAAGGACAGAAATGGTATGGACCTCACAGAAGCAGAAGATATTAAGAAGAGGTGGCAAGAATACACGGAAGAACTGTACAAAAAAGATCTTCACGACCCAGATAATCATGATGATGTGATCACTCATCTAGAGCCAGACATCTTGGAATGTGAAGTCAAGTGGGCCTTAGAAAGCATCACTATGAACAAAGCTAGTGGAGGTGATGGAATTCCCTTTGAGCTATTTCAAATCCTGAAAGATGATGCTGTGAAAGTGCTGCACTCAATATGCCAGCAAATTTGAAAAACTCAGCAGTGGCCATAGGACTGAAAAAGGCCCGTTTTCATTCAATTCCCAAAGAAAGGCAATGCCAAAGAATGGTCAAAGTACTGCACAATTGCACTCATCTCACATGCTAGTAAAGTAATGCTCAAAATTCTCCAAGCCAGGCTTTAGCAATACATGAATGGTGAACTCCCTGATGTTCAAGCTGGTTTTAGAAAAGGCAGAGGAACCAGAGATCAAATTGCCAACATCCACTGGATCATTGAAAAAGCAAGAGAGTTCCAGAAAAACATCTATTTCTGCTTTATTGACTATGCCAAACACTTTGACTGTATGGATCACAATCAATTGTGGAAAATTCTGAAAGAGATGGGAATACCAGACCACCTAACTTGCCTCTTGAGAAATCTGTATGCAGGCCAGGAAGCAACAGTTAGAACTGGAGATGGAACAACAGACTGGTTCCAAATAGGAAAAGGAGTATGTCAAGGCTGTATATTGTCACCCTGCTTATTTAACTTCTATGCAGAGTACATCATGAGAAACGCTGGACTGGAAGAAACACAAGCTGGAATCAAGATTGCCAGGAAAAATATCAGTAACCTCAGATATGCAGAAGACACCACCTTAATCGCAGAAAGTGAAGAGGCGCTAAAAAACCTCTTGACGAAAGTGAAAGAGGAGAGAGAAAAAGTTGGCTTAAAGCTCAACATTCAGAAAATGAAGATCATGGCATCGGATCCCATCACTTCATGGGAAATAGATGGGGAAACAGTGGAAACAGTGTCAGACTTTATTTTGGGGGGCTCCAAAATCACTGCAGATGGTTTTTTCAGCCATGAAATTTAAAGACTCTTACTCCTTGGAAGAAAAGTTTTGACTAACCTAGATAGCATATTCAAAAGCAGAGACTTGACTTTGCCGACAAATGTCCATCTAGTCAAGGCTATGTTTTTTTCCTGTGGTCATGTATGGATGTAAGAGTTGGACTGTGAAGAAGGCTGAGCACTGAAGAATTGATGCTTTTGAACTGTGGTGTTGGAGAAGACTCTTGAGAGTCCCTTGGACTGCCAGGAGATCCAACTGGTCCATTCTGAAGGAGATCAACCCTGAGATTTCTTTGAAAGGAATGATGCTAAAGCTGAAGCTCCAGTACTTTGGCCACCTCATGTGAAGAGTTGACTCATTGCAAAAGACTCTGATGCTGGGAGGGATTAGGGGCAGGAGGAGAAGGGGACGACAGAGGATGAGATGGCTGGATGGCATCACCGACAAAATGGACGTGAGTCTGAGTGAACTCTGGGAGATGGTGATGGACAGGGAGGCCTGGAGTGCTGCGATTCATGGGGTCACAAAGAGTTGGACACAACTGAACGACTGAACTGAACTGATGGGAAGTAGATGGGGAAACAATGGAAGCAGTCAGACCTTATTTTGGGGGGCTCCAAAATCACTGCAGATACTGCTTGCAGCCATGAAATTAAAAGACACTTACTCCTTGGAAGGAAAGTTAGGACCAACCTAGATAGCATATTTAAAACAGAGACATATCTTTGCCAACAAAGGTCTGTCTAGTCAGGTCTATGGTTTTTTTCCAGTGGTCATGTATGAATGTGAGATTTGGACTGTGAAGAATGCCGAGAACTGAAGAATTGATGCTTTTGAACTGTGGTGTTGGAGAAGACTCTGTGAGTCCCTTGGTCTGCAAGGAGATCCAACCAGTCCATACTAAAGAAGATCAGTCCTGACTGTTCATTGGAAGGACTGATGCTAAAGCTGAAACTCCAATACTTTGGCCACCTCATGCGAAGAGTTGACTTATTGTAAAAGACTCTGATGCTGGGAGGGATTGGGGGCACGAGGAGAAGGGGACGACAGAGGATGAGATGGCTAGATGGCATCACTGACTCGATGGACATGAGTTTGAGTAAACTCCAGGAGTTTGTGATGGACAGGGAGGCCTGGCATGATGTTATTCATGGTGTCACAAAGAGTTGGAGACAACTGAGTAACTGAACTGAACTGAACTGATATTAAATAATAGTTTTACCAATTGACCGATTTGTCAATAGTTTACTTTAGAATTGCTTATAAACGATTCCCATAATTATCTCTAACATGGAAAAAACAGCAAATATGAAGTAGTAATCACATTCAACCTGGAGAATCCACAGAGAGAGTCTTCAACTGTATGTTTTCACTTAGTATGGATATGTAAATTGATTGGATAGTACATAGGTAGTTTGAAAATAGTTTTCCCAAAATGAATCCTCTTCTATATTTATAGAATTGATAACCTTGAACTCTCATTTTTCAGTGAGGTAATGCCAATAATTATTTGCAGTTCCATTTTTGTACTCTATATTATACTTGGAAATATCAATTTAATTTTTGGGAAAGAATCAAATATAGAATAAAAGGAGAATATGAACATCAAAATATCAGATGATAAGAAAAGATGCTTTAAAAATTATAATCACAGCTTTTGTTTCATTTACTTTGCTTAGTTTTGTTTCATTTTTCAGACAACTGTTACCTGATAGTAAATGATTTGTATTAAAAAGAAAAAGAAAGTTTACTCAGCTTATGTATTACGAATTTTATGTTTAAATTAGTATAAATATTTTTACCAAGGAATTTCAGAGTTTTTTCAGGATAAATTGGATAATTATATAAATATCAACCCAGAGAAAACTTATAGTGATACTTCAATTGTTTCTCACTGAAAACTGTTAAGTGTGAAGAGATGGTCATTCAGAATTTTACTAAACATTTTCTCTTGTGATTTGGAACTCATGATTTTTCTTGACAAGTTGTCTACTTGAGAAAACAGTAATGATCAATAAGCATTTCTTTATGTGGTTTTATTTTCATATATAACTTCCAAAGAGTTTTTAACCTTTTGTCACGTAACACCATTTTTAGTTTTCAGTTTAACTGGCCTCCCTGGAATGCTGTCTAGTTTTCACAATTCCATGTAAACTTATAAGTATCTGTCATATTCATTCTCCATGAGATATGGAGTGCAAAAGTCAGTCTACATTATTACTTTTAATATAACCTAGCATTACATATGCTTTTAAGCAGCATTTCATTTATATTGGATTTTTGTCAACCAAAAGTTTCTCTTTTTTTCACATAAACTGTTGCCAGTCCAAATATTCCCATTTTATGTAATTGGCATATGAATGCTTCAAAAAGAAGTTATGATTCATCTTTGCTAAACTTCAATCCACTGGTTCAATATTGTTTTGCTTTAGATTTTTTAACTCAGCTGTTGTCTAGCACCTTAACTTCTCCAGGGTGACAATAAATACTGACTCCTTTATTACTAGGTATACTGCAAACAACTAAATATCTACCAACTGAATGGAAAAGGAAACCCATCACACTGAAGATCCATCTGGTCAATGACATCAGTTCTGTTCAGTCACTCAGTCATGTCTGAGTCTTTACGAAACCATGGACAACAGCATGCCAGGCTTCCCTGTCCATCAGCAACTCCTGGAGTTTGCTCAAGCTCTTGTACATCAAGTCAGTGAGGCCATATAACCATCTCATCCTCTGTCATCCCCTTCTCCTCCTGCCTTCAATATTTCCCAGCATTGGGGTCTTTTCCAATAAGTCAGCTCTTCATATCAGGTGGCCAAATTATTGGAGCTTCATCTTCAGAATCATTCCTTTCAATGAATATTCAGGACCTGATTTTCTTTAGGATTGATGGTTTGATATCTCTACAATTCAAAGGATGCTCAAGAATGTTCTCCAACACCACAGTTCAAAAGCATCAATTATTCAGTGCTCAGTTTTCTTTATAGCCCAACTCTCACATCCATATCTGACTACTGGAAGAAAACATACTTTGACTAGGTGGAACTTTGTCAGCAAATGATGCTTCTGCTTTTTAATATTTTGTCTAGATTGGTCATAGCTTTTCTTCCAAAGAACTAGCATCTTTTAATTTCATGGCTGCGGAAACCATCTGCAGTGATTCTGGAGCCCAAGAAAATAAAATATCTCAATGTTTCCATTGTTTCCCCATCTATTTGACATGAAGAGATGGGGCCAGATGCTATGATCTTAGTTTTATGAATGTTGAGTTTTAAGCCAGCTTTTATGCTCTTCATTTTCAGTTTCATCAAGAGGCTCTTTAGTTCCTCTTTGCTTTCTGCCATAAAAGTGGTGTCATCTGCATATCTGAGGCTGTTGATATTTCTCTCAGCAATCTTGATTCCAGCTTTTGCTTATTCAGCCTTGCATTTTACATGATGTCCTCTGCATATAAGTCAAATAAGCAGGGTAACAATATAGGAGAGGAAATTTGCAGAGTATAGAGGTGGACAGAAAATTAATATTGATGATATTATTGAATTAAATACTGGTTCCTTAAACCTAAGCTCACCTAACTTTGTACTTTAAATTTCTGACGTGATTTGTTTCTTAAATATGTATGTCAGCTGGTAATGAGTTTTCTCTGAATTCCAGCTCAGCTCCATGACTCAGGAGGCTAAGCATAGGTTAACTGGGACCTTGTTTCAGCGTTTCACAAACTATACTAACATATAAGCTGGGAGTACAGTCTCATCTGAGACTCAAGGGACTCTCTGAAGAAATTAACTTCTTATGATTGTAGCAATAAGGTTCACACTATCTTGCTAGCTCATGTAAGAACCACTCTCAACTCTGAGAGACTTCCTTCAGGTCCTGACTACAGGTCTCTTCTACAGAGATTCTCACAGCACCGCATTAACTTCAGAAAAATCCCTTCTGATATTGACAAGTCCATCCAAGGTGTCTCTGGAACTCAAAGTTAAATGATTAAAAACCTTACTTATATCTTCAAAATTATTTCCTCATTTCTGTGTATATTTTAATAATGTAGCATCCTGTATATTTATAGGCTCTATTGGCTCTCAATGGAAGGAGACTATATAGGGATGAAAGCTTAAAGACGGTAATCTTAAAGCCATTTAAAATTCTGTCTACCACAAGATTATTTTGAGCATAATTTTATTAACTTGATCTACAAAAGTGTGAACATGAGTTGATTAAAATTTTATTCCTAGGGTAATTTGCTACTTAATAGATATAAATCATACAACTGACTACAAAAGGAATGCTTTTAACTAGTACTTAAGCAGCATGAAATATCCTGAGCTTTCTATTTTGCAAAAACTCATGTTCTACTGATTGTATCTTTTACTGTACATGTTATATTTGGTATATTTGGTTAAGCAGAGACATTTCATATAAGATCTGATCTGAAATGTCTTCTCATTGGCCAGAATGAAAGACAACATGAAAACTGTTATAATCAATAATACTTGTCACTGTTCATGGATTATTCACTACGTACTCTTAATATTGAATAGGCTATACTAACAATTTTCTTTCATTGTCTTCTGAAGTTTTTCCTTGGACTCCATTCCAAAAGATTTAGGTTGATAGAAATTAGCATACAATGGCACATGTCTGGGTGGTGGTGGTGGTGGTTTACTCACTAAATCATTTCCAACTCTTGAGACCCCATGATGGTAGCCCACCAGGCTCCTCTATCCATGAGATTTCCAAGGAAAGAATATTAGAGTGGGCTGCCATTTCCTTCTCCAGGGGAACTTCCTGACCCAGGGGTCAAATCTACATCTCTTGCAATGCAGGGAGACTCTTCTGAGTTGAGCCAAAAGGAATCCCCATATGTCTGAGAATACTGATACTAACCACAGATCCCTCTTTCTGAGCAAATTCATCTATCAAAAATTAAATTCTTAATGTACTTGCTTTCAATAGATATATAAGAACAAGCTATACATCAACACTAAGAATTAAATGTACTAATAGTTTGTTTTACAGTTGTTCTTCATGGTATAAGATTCGGCAGGCAGTATGCATAAATCAATACACAAAAATATATAATCTAAAAACTTTAGAAAAATGTTTAATGTTTAAAACTATATCTTTGTTAGATTAATAGTATAAACTTGAAAAAATCCTAAATTATTTATACTTACATATTGAATTAATTTTGCCAGTTTACGTAGTTTATTGCTTAAAATACAAAAAGGCAAAATGGTTTTCTGTGGAAGCCTTACAAATAGCTGAGAAAAGAAGAGAAACTAAAGGCAAAGGAGAAAAAGAAAAATGTACCTATCTGAATGCAGAGTTCCAAAGAATAGCAAGGTGGGATAAGAAAGCCTTCCTAAATGATTAAAGTAAAGAAACAGAGTAAAACAATAGAATGGGAAACACTAGTGATCTCTTCAAGAAAATTAGAGATATCAAGGGAACATCTTGTGCAAAGATGGGCATAATAAAGGGCAGAAATTTTATGGATCTAACAGAAGCAGATGATTTTAAGAAATGGTGGTAAGAATACACGGAAGAACTATACAACAAAATCTTAATGACCCAGATAACAATGATTGTATGAACACCACCCTATGGCAGAAATTGAAGAGGAACTAAAAAGCCTCGTGATGAAAGTGAAAGAGGAGTTGAAAAAGTTGGCTTAAAGTTCAACATTTAGAAAACTAAGATCATGGCATCTGGTCCCATCACTTCATGGCAGATAGATAGGAAAACAGTGGAAACAATATGCAATTTTATTTTGGAGGGCTCCAAAAGTAGTGCAGATGGCGATTGCACCCATGAAATTAAAAGATTCTTACTCCTTGGAAGAAAAATTATGATCAACCTAGATAGCATATTCAAAAGCAGAGACATTACTTTGACAACAAAAGTCTGTCTAGTCAAGGCTATGGTTTTCCAATGGTCATGTATGGATGTGAGAGGCGGACTGTGAAGAAAGCTGAGCACTGAAAAGTTGATGGTTTTGAACTGAGGTTTTGGAGAAGACTCTTGAGAATCCCTTGGACTGCAAGGAGATCCAACCAGTCCATCCTAAAAGAGATCAGTCCTGGGTGTTCATTGGAAAAACTGATGCTGAAGCTGAAACTCCAGTAATTTGGCTACCTCATGCGAAGAGTTGACTCATTGGAAAAGATCCTGATGTTGGGAGGGATTGGGGGCAGGAGGAGAAGGGAACGACAGAGGATGAGTTGGCTGGATGACATCAGCGACTTGATGGACATGAGTTTGAGTAAACTCCGAGAGTTGATGATGGACAGGGAGGCCTGGTATGCTGAAATTCATGGGGTTGCAAAGTGTCAGATATGACTGAGCCACTGAACTGAGCAGATGATCACTCACCTAAAGCCAGGCATTGGAGTCAGAAGTCAAGTGGGCCTTAGGTAACATCACTATGAACAAAGTTAGTGAAGGTGATGTAATTCTAGCTGAGCTATTTCAAGTCCTAAAAAATTTCAAGTCCTGATAAAATGTTGCATCAATATGCCAGCACATTTCAAAAACTCAACAGAAGCTACAGGAGTGGAAAAGTTCAGTTTTCATTTCAATCTCAAAAAATGGGAATGCCAAAGAATGTTCAAACTTCTGCACATTTGGACTCATCTCACACATTAGCAGAGTAATTCTCAAAATTCATTAAGCCAGGCTTCAACAGTACATTATCAAAGAACTTCCAGATGCTCAAGTTGGATTTAGAAAATGAAGAGGAATCAGAGATTAAATTGCCACCACCCGTTTGGATAATAGAAAAAAGCAAGAGAGTTCCAGAAAAAAAAAAAAAAAATCTACTTCTGCTTTGTTGACTATGCCAATGCCTTTAACTGTGTGGATCACAACAAACTGTGGAAAATTCTTCAAGAGATGTGAATACCAGACCATCTGACCTGCCTCCTGAAAAATTTATATGCAGGTCAAGAAGCAATAGTTAAACCAAACATGGAACAATGGGCTGTTTCTAAAATAGGAAAGGAGTACGAGGCTGTATACTGTCACTCTGTTTATTTCACTTATATGCAGAATACATCATGTGAAGTACTGGGCTGGATGAGGCACAACCTGGAATCAAGATTGCCAGGAGAAATATCAATAACTTCACATATATCAGATGATACCACCCTTATGGCAGAAAGCAAAGAGGAATTAAAGAACCTCTTGATGAAACTGAAAGAGGAGAGTGAAAAATCTGGCTTAAAACTCAACATTCAAAAAATTAGGATCATGGTATCTGGTCCCATAACTTCATGTCAAATAGACTGGGAAACAATGGAAACAGTGAGAGACTTTATTTTCTTCATTGCAGATGGTGATCTCAGCCATGAAATTAAAAGATGCTTGCTCCTTGGAAGAAAAGCTATGACACCTAGACAGCATATTAAAAAGCAAAGACATTACTTTGCCAACAATGGTCCATCTAGTCAAAGCTATGTTTTTTTTTTCCAGTAGTCATTTATGGATGTGAGATTTGGACCATAAAGAAGTCTGAGCATGGAACTATAGATGCTTTTAAATTGTGGTATTGGAGAAGACTCTTAAGAGTCCCTTGGACAGTGAAGAGATCAAACCAGTCAATCCTAAAGGAAATCAGTCCTGAATATTCTTTGGAAGGTCTGATGCTGAAGCTAAAGTGCCTATACTTTGTCCACCTGATGCAAAGTACAGACTCACTGGAAAAGAACTGGATGCTGGGAAAGATTGAATGTAGGAGGAGAATGGGATGAAATAGGATGAGATGGTTGGATAACATCACCAACTCAATGAACATGAGTTTGAGAAGGCTCTGGGAATTGATGATGGACATGGAAAACAGGCGTTCTGCAGTCCATGGGGTTACAAAGAGTTGGACATGACTGATCGCCTGAACTGACTGCCTAAAGCAAGGTAGTATTTTCATAATTTTTAAATAAGCTGGTAGACTCAAATTGTTTATAACATATGTTGTATGCCAAGTTGAAAATAGGAATTTCATTTTCCTCCTTATTACATGATCTATTCTTCAAACTTTCTTACAAAATATTCTACCATAAACATGATGGGAAAAAATATATAACTATGTCTAAATGTCTCTTTGAAATATGGAATAAAATGGTTAGTATGTCTACAGAATGGTAAAGAGGAGAATAATCTCGTACAAGTAAGTACATCCTTCCTCGTGAATGGTCATATAAAGTAGACTGTTGCATAATAATTGCCAAAGCAACAGCAAAGTAACTGTTATGTGAAATCTTAAAGCACAGTAAGACATTTATCACTAGTAAGCTGAGTGTTAATAATTTCATAAAAACAATTTAATGCTATGTGACTACTATTATCAATTTGATATCTTATTTTAGTTGAACAATTAAAGAAAATTTAAAAATATTTAAAAGAGCCTAAGTATAGCAGCAAGTAAGCATACTATTCATTTTGCTAGATATATTAGTTTACTCAAGCTGCCATAATAAAATTCTGCAGATTGGGTAGATTAAGCAAATACCTATTTTAAATTTTCACAATTCTGGAAGTTTTAAGTCCAAGATTAAGTTGGCAGCAGACATGGTTTCCTCTGAGGCCTCTCTCTTCAACATACATATGGCCCACTCTCTTAAGGACTTTTCACATGGCCCTTCCCTCTGTGCATTCAGGACACCTCTGCTTTCTCTCTGTGTATGTCCTAACAGGCTTTTCTCACAAACACTCAAGGCAAAATAGATTAATACCTGCCGCAGTTGCTTCCTTTTAATTTAGGTGTATACTTATGTCATCATGGAAAATTTAACTACAATTTGATAAACACTGCTAGGTAAATTTTAGAACTAAGGGAACTCAAAGGAAGCAAGAAAAGCTAGACCACCCCCTACTAATGTGTATGGAAAACAGTGAAAGAGATTCCCACATTAAATTCTGGAAACTCAGATGATGTCACCAACTTAGAACATAGAAGAAAAAAATCTCTACACTTATTTTGAGAAATTAAAAGTCATAAAAGAGAATTAATAAAAAATGAAATTTGCCTTAATAAATAAAACTCCTCAAATAATTAAAGGATAATGAAAAAAATATTTTGCTTTAAAAGACCTATCAGATAGACACATTCCATGGGAATCTAATTTAACAAAGGATAAAATGCACAAGTTGATCAGCATAAGAATACAAAGATAGACTGGCACACAGAAATGGAAGATAATAGGAACACTGACCACAGCAAATTTCATAGCCTAACAAAATAGATGATTTTCAAACAAAATACGAGAATTGATACCCAAATAAGTAGAACAATCATAATTATTGAGGAGTTTATGCTATCAGATAATCTCCTAGCAAGTATTCCCTGAAATATATATATGTAAATATATATTAAATACCTATAAATATATATTTTATATATTTATATAAGATGTGTAACATTGTGCACCGTTTATAAAAGAAAAAAAGCAAAATACTCATTTAGTATTGATTATTGTCTCCTGCACCGTTGCAGCCTGGCACTCTCAGTCACCACCCCTGATCTTGGGCATGGGGTAGCTCCTCTTGGCCGTGCTTCTGCCTAAAGACTATGCTAAAGCCTTTGATTGCATGGATCACAATAAACTGTGGAATATTCTGAAAGAGATGGAAATACCAGAGGACCTGACCTGCCTCTTGAGAAACCTATATGCAGGTCAGGAAGCAATAGTAAGTACTGGACTTGGAACAACAGACTAGTTCCAAATAGGAAAAGGAGTACGTCAAGGCTGTATATTGTCACCCTGCTTACTGAACTTATATGCAGAGTACATCATGAGAAATGCTAGGCTGGAAGAAGCACAAGCTGGAATCAAGATTGCTGGGAAAAATATCAATAAACTCAGATATGCAAATGATACCACCCTTATGGCAGAAAGTGAAGAGGAACTAAAAAGCCTCTTGAAGGAAGTGAAAGAGGAGAGTGAAAAAGTTGGCTTAAAGCTCAACATTCAAAAAACTAAGATTATGGCAACTGGCCCCATCTCTTCATGGGAAATAGATGGGGAAACACTGGAAACAGTGTCAGACTTTATTTTTGGGGGGCTCCAAAATCACTGCAAATGGTGTTTGCAGCCATGAAATTAAAAGACTCCTACTCCGTGGAAGGAAAATTATGACCAACCTAGATAGCATATTAAAAGCAGAGATATTGCTTTGTCAACAAAGGTCCATCTAGTCAAGGCTCTGTTTTTTCCAATGGTCATGTATGGATGCGAGAGTTGGACTGTGAAGAAGGCTGAGTGCCATAGAATTGATGCTCTTGAACCATGGTGTTGGAGAAGACTCTTGAGAGTCCCTTGGACTGCAAAGAGATCCAACTTATCCATCCTAAAGGAGATCAGACCTGTGTGTTCATTAGAAGGACTGATGCTGAAGCTGAAACTCTAATACTTTGGACCACCTCATGCAAAGAGTTGACTCATTGGAAAAGACCCTGATTCGGGGCGGGGGGGGGGCGGATTGGGGGAAGGAGGAGAAGGGGACAATAGAGGATGAGATGGCTGGATGGCATCACCAACTCAATGGACATGAGTTTGAGTAAACTCTGGGAGTTTGTGATGGACAGGAAGGCGTGGCCTGCTGCGATTCATGGGGCTGCAAAGAGTCGGACACGACTAAGCGACTGAACTGAACTGATTCTCTTTTGAAAGTATGAGAAAAAGTGACCAGCTTGTTTCCATATTGTCTTGTCACACATTTTTCATTTCCTCCCTTGTAATATTTTAAATATCACTTATTCCTAATTGCTCATGAGAAGAAATTCTCAAAGGACTAACATTATATATATATATATATATATATATATATATATATATATATATATATATATATAATGTCATTGGATTTCACTTCCAATGATAAGATGACTTTGCACTTTGGACTCAAACACTTGCTATTAATAATTCAGACATAAAGTAAAGAGTTCTATCTTTCGAGTAAAGTTCAGAAAGTATTTATGTTTCAAGTAGTGAATTTTGTTACGTGCTAAACTCAAAATGCCTAAGTGTTTTTAAAAGTCCTAAAATAAGGAAATAAATATAGTCAAAGTAGTCAAAATGTTTTTTCCCCATCAGCTTGAAGGTTTAATCAGGGACAAGTCTAGACTGACTTCCAAGTGATTAAATTATTGTGATAATTCTAGGATATAAAGGGAAAGAAATATGGGGGGGGGGGAATCAAATGGGTAAGAGTAATCAAAAAGAAACAAACAAAACATTCAAACTTAGTAGTATATTAATTCAATTTATCTTCCTTTATGAAATAAATTCATTTCAGTTACTCTGGCTATAAATTTCTAAATTTCTTCTGACATAATTTATGAAATCAGGGATGCTTTCCTGCAAAGGATAACTATTTGAAAAACTGGGAAAATTTGACAAGAAAGACCAAGGAATGGCATATACTCAAGAGGAAGCAGTGTTGTAGAATACCAATAGTGCAAACCTTCCTGGGAGATGTCACTCAATATTTAGGTTTTCATTTATACAAGTTTTAATGCTTTGCCATGGCATACTGATGATGAAACTTCTCTTTAGGCATCACCCAATCCCTGAACTAATTAGGTTATCTTACCAAATGCAGTAAAGCAGTATCTTCTAAAGTAAATGTTTTTAATCTCTATTTTCTTGAGACAAAGAAATTCCATAGCAGAAGCCACAAATTGTTTTCTCTCAGACTAGAACTTGAAAAGATTGTAATATGTTTGACATTGATATCAAGACGAGATATGAAATTGGAACGGTAGTAAGAAAAAACTGAAGATCTTCTCTAGATGTTGTGAAACTTTGAATGTTCAGTTCATGTTCCTGTTGTTGTGGTTATATGTTGTAAGTTGTGTCCGACCTTTTGCCACCCCATGGACTTAGCATGTCAGGCTCTTCTTTCATCCACAATTTCCTGGAGTTTGCTCAAATTCATGCCCATTGTAACAATGATGTTATCTAACCATCTCTTTCTCTGCTGCCCTCTTCTCTTTTCACCTTCATTCTTCCCCAGCATCAGGGTTTTTTCTAATGAGCTGACTTGTCATATCAGGTGGCCAAAGTGTTGGAGCTTCAGCTTCAGGAACAGTCCTTCCAATGAATATTCAGAGTTGATTTCCATACGGATTGACTAGTTTGATTTCCTTGCTGCCCAAGGAAATCTCAAGAGTCTGCTCCAGCACCACAATTTGAAAGAGTCAATTATTTGGAGCTCAGCCTTCTTTATGGTCCAACTCTCTCACATCCATACATGACTACTTGAAAAACCATAGCTTTGACCCTATGGATATTTGATGGCAATGTGATGCCTCTGCTTTTTAGCATGCTATCTAGGTTTTTAATATATTTCCTTCCAAGGAGCAAGTGTCTTTTAATTTCATGTTTCTAGATGACTACACAGGAGGACTTGGAGGGTGGGGCACATATTGTTCCTTTTAGATAAGACAAAAACTTCTCCAGTTTGATACATATTCAGAAATGTTTGGCTCATTCCATTTCAGTCATTGTTATTAACTGAACTCTCACTCCTTGGAAGAAAAGTTATGACCAACCTAGATAGCATATTCAAAAGCAGAGACATTACCTTGCCAACTAAGTTCTATCTAGTCAAGGCTACGGTTTTTCCTGTGGTCATATATGGATGTGACAGTTGCACTGTGAAGAAGGCTGATCACTGAAGAATTGATGCTTTTGAACTGTGGTGTTGGAGAAGACTTTTGAGAGTCCCTTGGAGTGCAAGGAGATCCAACCAGTCCATTCTAAAGGAGATCAGTGCTTGGTGTTCTTTGGAAGGAATGATGCTAAAGCTGAAACTCCAGTACTTTGGGCACCTCATGCGAAGAGTTGACTCATTGGAAAAGACTCTGATGCTAGGAGGGATTGAGGGCAGGAGGAGAAGGGGGTGACAGAGGATGAGATGGCTGGATGGAATCACTGACTCGATGGACATGAATCTGAGTGAACTCCAGGAGTTGGTGATGGACAGGGAGGCCAGGCCTGCTGCAATTCATGGGGTCACAAAGAGTCGGACATGACTGAGCAACTGAACTGAACTGGACTATTATTGTGTTAGTATCAACTTCTATCTCTATGTCCCTTAATACTTGATATATGTGTTTAGGTTCTCATGTTAGTTGTGCATATAATTAAAATTGCTATATCTTCTTCTTACATTTATTTTTTGATCATTATATATTGTCCTTTTGTCACTTATTACAATCTTAGTTTTAAAGTCTATTTTGTCTAATTTAAGTTAAAAACGTAAACATAGCTATCTTTTCTTTCTTTTCACTTTAAATGGCATAGAATACCTTTTTCTATTTCCTCACTTTCAGTCCATGTGTGTCTTTAGATGTGAAGTGACTCTCTTATAGGAAGCCTATATAGATAGGTCTTATTTTTGTATCTATCCAGCTAGACTATGTCTATTTATTATTGTTTTGTTTTGTTTTTTCATTTTACACTTACAGCAAATTTAATAGGTATGTATTGATTGCAATTTCAATTGTTTTGTATTTTTTTTAAGTTTATCCTTATATATTAAACTCTCTCCACTTGAGATTTTATGGCTATTGTTAGCGTTGTGTTATATTTCTTATTTTGTGTAAGAATGTCTGTATCTGTCATAGATTTCTTGATTGTGCTAACATGATTTTTATATAGCTACTACGTGTGGGCGTCCCTAGTGGCTCAGACAATGAAGAGCCTGCCTGCAATGCAGAAGACCTGGGTTTGAACCCTGGGTTTGGAAGGTCCTCTGGATAATGGAATGTCAACCCACTCCAGTATTCTTGCCTGGAGAATTCCATGGACAGAGGAGTCTGGTGGTCTACAGTCCATGAGGTCATAAAGCGTCAGACAAAATTGAGTGACTAGCACTTTCACACTTTCATATATATGAAAGTGAAAGAGGAGGGTAAAAAGGTTGGCTTAAAACTCAACATTCAGAAAATAAAGATCATGGCATCTGGCCCATCATTTCATGACAAATAGATGGGGAAACAGTCACAGACTTTATTTTCTCGGGCCCAAAAATCAGTGCAGATGGTGACTGCAGCCCTCAAATTAAAAGATGCTTGCTCCTGGGAAGAAAATTTATGGTCAACTTAGACACTCCAATATTCTTGCCTGGAGAATCCCATGGACAGAGGCGCTTGGTGGGCGAAAGTTCATGGGGTCGCTAAGAGTCAGACACGCCTGAGCAACTTCACTTTCACTTTTCACTTTCATGCATTGTAGAAGGAAATGGCAACCAGCTCTAGGATTCCTGCCTAGAGAATCCCAGGGACAGAGGAGCCTGGTGGGCTGCCGTCTATGGGGTCACAAAGAGTCGGACACGATTTAAATGACTCAGCAGCAGCAGCGCAGCAACAGGTAGCATATTAAAAAGAAGAGACATTACTTTGCCAACAAAGGTCCGTTTAGTCAAAGCTATGATTTTTTTCAGTAGTCTTGTATGGATGTGAGAGTTGGACTATAAAGAAAGCTGAGTGCCAAAGAATAGATGCTTTTGAACTGTGGTGTTGGAGAAGACTCTCGAGAGTCACGCGGAATGCAACCAGATTCAACAAGTCCATCCTAAAGGAAATTAACTCTGAATATTCACTGGAAGGACTGATGCTGAAGCTAAATCTCCAATAATTAGGCCAACTGATGCAAAAAACTGACTCATTGGAAAAGACCCTGATGGTGGGAAAGATTGAAGGCAGGAGGAGAAGGGGACAACAGAGGATGAGACAGTTGGATGGCATCACCGACTCAATGGAGATGAGTTTGAATAAACTCCTGGAGTTGACTATGGACAGGGAAGCCTGACGTGCTGCAGTCCATGGTGTCTCAAAGAGTCGGACATTACTGAGTGAGCTAATTGAACTGAATTGAGGTACGTAAAATGAACACAATCATTATAATTTGATGATCTCTTAAGTTAGAGAACATTCTAACAGTCCTGAAGTTTTACTCCTCAAACTCTCTCCACTTTTAATGCTTTCAACATTATGTTTTATAATGTGTTATTTTGTATATAACTTAACTAATTGTGGGTATAGATGATTTTACTAATTTTAGCTTTCCTACCAGCTTTATAAATGGTCATATACTGCCTTACTGCATATTTACCTTTTAAACAGGATATTACTTTTTTCATAATATCTGTATTTCTATTTGTAGTCTTTTTTATTCCACTTAGAAAATTTATCTCAATATTTCTTTTATAGTTGATTTTTTGGTCCTGAACTATTTTAGTCTTTGTCTTTAAGTCTCTCTCTCTCTCTTTTTTTTAAATCTTTGAATTAGAATGATAGTCTTGCCAAGTAGTATTCTTGGATATAGGAATTTTCTTCTCTTTTCTTCACTTTAATAAACTGTCCACATTCTTTTTTTTCTGTTCTTATTTCCACTATTTTGTCTTTCATCTTGCTCACCTAGTCCATCTTCATGATCTAAGGCAGCCAGGTAAGCTGTGGAGATGATAGGGCCTAAAGTTAGTTCAGCATACTGCTGGATAGGGCTGGGGCTCCTGGTGGAGCATAAGACTATGCCAATTCCATCCAGTGTATGTGTATTTCAGCTATTATGTTCTTGTACTCTATTTGGTACTTTTTTGTTGTTGTTGTTTTGTTTTGTAAAACTGTTAAATTTTTTACTCGATGGATTTGTTCTTCTCCAAAGTTTTGAATATAATTTTTGTGTGCCTTGAATTCTTTTTTTGGACGGATTGTTTATATCAATTTCACTTTGTTCTTCTTGGTTTTATTTTGTTCCTTCATTTGGAATGTATTATTATTATTTTTTTTTTTGGTCACCTAATATTTCCTAATTCTCCGTGTTTATTTGTATGTATTATGTAGATTAGTTAAATCTCCCAGTCTTGTAGAAGAAAGCTTATGTAGAAGATGTCCTATAGATCCCAGCAGCAAATCCTCTTTGGTTACCAGAGTCATGTGTTCTAAACAGTCCATTATATGGGCTGCATGAGACCTTCTGTTGTGGCCAGTCTGAGTATTGTGGGTTCATTATCGAGCACTTATAGCTCCTGGTCTATCTATTTGCCTGGCCTGCCTAATGTAGATGCTCCTAGCCTGCTGTTAGTCAGGGCTGGATCCAGCAGGCTTGCTGAATGACTCTTGTGCTCCTAGTTGTGTCTGACCCCACGTGAGTGACACCAGGTGTCTACACAACTGGATATATGACCTATGGGTTCTAGGCCTCGTCTTGACTGCTGGTGGATGCTGAGGCATTGGGTGGCTGACTGTGAGGCCCAGCGGTCTCTGTGTTGGTCTCAGACTACTGAATAGTGCTGTTGTGGGACTTGGTGAAACCTGAAGCTGGTGCCAGCTGACTGGTGGCACTAACAGTCTAGAAGGTGTTCAAAGTGATCCCTGCCTGCTCCAGTGTGCTTCTAGTAGAAGAAGCTCTACATCATGGCTATAGCTAGCATCTGTGCCCCAGTGGTCTCTTGACTTGCCAAGCAGCTACTTAAAGATAGGCAAGTGGATCTGAAACAGGGTGCTCTCAAATTACTGCTTCCATGATGGCTCTTCAGTGTGTGAGATTTTGCATATGCCCTTTAAGGGTAGATTCTCTGTGTCCTCTGACTCTCCTGTATACCATTCCAACTGGTCTTTAAAACCAGATGTTTTCTTTCTTTCTTTTTTTTTTTTAATTAGTTTTTAATTTAAATTTATTTATTTTTAATTGATGGATCATTTTTTTACAATATTGTGTTAGTTTCTGCCAAGCATAAACATGAATCAACATAGGTATACATATATCCCCTCCCTCTTGAACCTCAATAACTCATCTTTCTGGTGCAGGACACCAAGGCTGGGAAACACAGTAAGGGAATCTGACCAAGTATTCCTTGAGGAGGATCTCTATAATCATGATTATCTTCCTTTTTGTGGGTTTGCTTATCCAGGGGTGTGGATCCTGACTATATCATGTCTTTACCCCTCTTACCCAACTTGTGGTTCCTCTTTTGTATTATTTTTTGTTATGCAAAAGTCTTAGGCTAGTACTCAGGTATTTCTCCTCGATAATAGTTCCATGAATATTTAAAATTCTGATGTGCCTATAGGAAGAGGTAGGCTCAAGGTATACTTACTTCAACATTTTGGCCATTTCCCTGTAAATGTTTTTGTTTTTAATTTTTCTGTTAACACTTAGTATTCTCTAATGTGCTGTCTCTTACTCTCTCTTTGGACAAAATTTCTATGAACATACAAAATGTATATGTATATGAAAGAAAGTAAAAGTTGTTCAGTTGTTTCTGACTCTTTGTGACTCCATGGATTATACAGTCCATGGAATTCTCCAGGCCAGAATACTGGAGTAGGTAGTCTTTCCCTTCTCCAGGGGATCTTCCCATCGCAGAGATCAAACCCAGGTCTCCTGCATTGCAGGCAATTTCTTAACCAGCTGAGTTACAAAGGAAGCCCTATCTAAATGGAAAATATATTCTATTTGTTTTGAGGTAATTTTCTTGGTTGAATTAGATACATTCTTTATGTTGTTCAGTTGCTAGTGGTGTCTGACACTTTGCCACCGCATGGACTGAGCACACCAGAATCCTCTGTCTTTCATTATCTCCTGGAGTTTGTCTAAGCTCATGTTTATTGATTTGCTGATACCACCCAACCATCTAATTCTCTTTTACCCCTTCTCCTCCTGTTCTCGTGAACCTTAGACTTCCCTGGTGGTGCCATTGTTAAAGAACTCACTTGCCAATGCAGGAGACATAGGAGATACAGGTTTGATCTCTGGATTGGGAAGATCCCCTAGAGGAGGAAATGACAACCCATTCAAAGGCAAATATTCTTGCCTGGAAAATTCTATGAACAGAGGAGCCTGACAGGGTATAGCCTACAGTGTCACAAAGAGTCGGACATGACTGACGTGACTTAGTGTCCTGTGAACCTTTCTTAGTGGAACTAAACTTTATTCATTGACTAGTTTTACCCCACTAATTATTAGAGGCATTAGGGGCTTTAACATGTGGTGCCTAATTTCTAAATAATTATATGAGACATGCCATTAATCTTGTGTTATATAATTAGCAAGAGCAGTGCATATATTGAGATGGATAAAGGTGAAATTATTTAGTGTTCAATTTAAAGTTACACAAGGATTGAAAACATTGCATATGTTTACTATATTGATTATCTGCTCTCTTATGTGGTTTACTGATTTCATTTTCAGGCTACATTTAAAATTTAGCAGCTGCGTCAGAGGTTAGGTTTTTTTTTTTTGAAAATGCACAAATGGGAGAAAATTTTATGTTGATTAAAGGAGGATAATTTGTGGTCTTAATTTTATTCATATTATGTAAGTAAACACAAATATTATTACTGTGAATTCAAATATTCTCCTATAGTTAAAGTACTGCCTAGCTTATATACTCCTAATGCTGTTTTGTGAAAAATCTGTTAAATTATTGAATGTTATTTTCTGCTGAGTGACTAAAGTACCACTGTACTGAGCAGCTTTTCACATTTTCATACCTAACAGAATTTACTGATATTTTAATGGTTCTAGAACTAAGAATGATAGTATATAGCAACATTTGGAGGGAATTTCCCATTGTGTCAGACTTTCCCTGGCATAGTATTCCTTCTGTCAATTGCCAAGACCAGGGGCATAGCTAATAGCCTCAGATCAGCATTCCCCAGGGTGACAGATAGATTACAATTTATCCTCTTACTACAATCCAAAAGAGCCTTGGGACAGCCACTGTGGGTTGGGTGTCACCTGTTAGCCAAAAAGTGTGGGCTGAGAGTTCCCAACCCAGTTCGTGCAGGGGTTTCCTGAGCACCATCCCATCCCCAAGACTCTTTTCAGTGGAAGTGCTTTTTCATCAGTTGACATGCCAGGCTATAAAAGAGGAGAGAAAATTTGGCACAATTAGTGATAGTTTCCCATTCTAGAAGTCCTGAGATTCTGAACTATATGCATTACTAGTATTTCTATATTTGACTGAGTCCAAAGGAACCTTAAAGACATGCTTGCTTTTGTGGGTTAAACCCAATACTTATTGTGAAAAGGGCTAAGAAATCTTTGTTTTAATATTCCTCCTGCATTGCTGATGGGGTCAGCCAGACGCCAGCCCATTAACAAGCCCTTGGATGCTGAATACAACAAAGATGCATGGAAAATTCAAACAACCTACGGAGATCTCTCTCTAACTCTGGTTAGAAACTAGACAAATCTAGTAAAGATTGATATAAGAGATCAGGATTATATTTTTTGCTTATTATTGTTATTAATGACTTTCATATTTACCTACATTATATTTAAAGTGGAAACAAATTGAGTACATTGTGCCATAAGACTTATTGATAATAAAGACAGAAAGTTTGAAGCCACAGAGAAGAGTGTCAGAATAACTCTTAAATTGGAGCCATCATTTAGGGGGAAGAGTGTAAAATTTTGTTTCTCAAATTCTGGTATGCATAGTAGACTCGTAAGAATATATGAATATTTCAATGTCCCACTAGTCTGTCTGATTTCCAAACTTGAGTCAGGTATAGGAATCAATACTTTATCATTTCACTGAGTATTTCCTATGCATACTTTAAAATTAAAAAGCTATTGTAGAAAATCTGCAGATGCGAGATGGACCCCCACTCCCAAGCCAAATGTCATTCAAATGTAAAGACTGATGAAGCCACAAATATACCATGGGGCAAAAAGATCTCTTATTTACACAGTAGGGCTTTTCTGGGGAGAAAAGAACAGGTCTTCTAAGCAGGTTCAAAATATGACTTGAGAGAGGAAGAAAAGGAGACTGCTTGGGGGTCTCTTGTTGTTAGGGGTGGGGCTGGGGCTAGACTGCTTCTGTGCACAGGGAGGAGCTTGCATGGCTTGAGCTTCTCACATGTGTCAAAGGAAGGAGAAAGCAGGCCTCTTTATAAACTTATCAGATGTGAACAGAAGAGAGACAGAAAGGACAGAGACTTAAAAGCTGTCAACAATCTACCATCAAAAGCTGGAAATAAATCTTTATCATGAAAGTATCAGTCTATAATATTAATTTAAAATAAAAATACATTAGGAAAATTAAATGGATTTATACAATTAAGGTGCCCATCATTTTCACCTATTAATTCCTTAATCACATATGTATATACCCCTAGAACAATGACTATGCATCATTATTCTGTACAGAGGAAGCATTATGCTAAACAAGCACAGAATTGAGGGTAGGGAGTGGCCATGACATCTTAAGTCATTTGAAACAGATACAAAAGCAACTATTTTACTATGGTTATACCATAAACTATCTTTTTATAACTATACAGGTGGACTATCTACTTTGATCAACTATAACACCATTCGCTTTTCTTCATGTTTGTAACCATAATGCAATTTTCTACTTAAAAATATGAAGCATTTAAAGGTGGCTGGTAGGCCGCAAATGCGTTGTGTTTAAACAGTTAACTGTGACATTTTTGGAATACTTTCTATTACTTTAAAGCCAAGATTAATGCATTGCAAGAAATATTATGAACTTTCTGCACCTTAGGGTTTGCCCCATCTTAGGCAAATAACCTTCCACATTTTTCCAAAATGTTAATGCTTTTCTGCTACTAGTGGTGGAAAAGAGTGGACACACTGGTAACTGATTGACATCTTATTTTATGGTGTGCACATGCTTCATGAAGGCAAAGAAAGCAATGCACCCTTCACCATGACTATTTATTTGCTTTTTTAATTGGCTTGGACTAGTATTGTACAAGAAATCATTAAATTATAGTTAAAAACAAAGGAAATATGCAATGGTGGTGAGCATCTGTGTTGCTAATTTCTATGTAAATGCATTGCACCAACTCCAAAACTTAACAGAGCATTTACAGGAACAATTAAGCTCTTGGAGAGTGCTATCTTCTGCAGCTGTACAAGGTTTCTGTGATTCTGATTAACAAAATATTGTTTGTTTGGGCAAGATGTCCTTTACATTCAGTTATTATTTTAATATCAATGTCACTACTGTTAAACGTGGATTAGCCTGATTAACTGACTCATTGGAAAAGCCCCTGATGCTGGGAAAGATAGAAGGCAGGAGAAGAAGGGGATGACAGAGGATGACATGGTTGGATGACATGATCGACTCAATGGAAATGAGTTTGAGCATGCTCTGGGAGTTGGTGATGGACAGGAAAGCCTGGCCTGCCTCAATCTATGGAGTTACAAAGAGTCAGACATGACTGATTGACTGAAATTACTGACTGAACTGACTGACTGAACATAGCCAAGATAATAATATGAATGTTATATATCAGACATGTGGATATCTCAGTTATGATAAAAAAAGTTATAAAATCTCAAATACAAGTGCAAGTTACTTTTTTTTTTTTTATTAAATAGATATCTGTTGTTGTTGCTCAGTCACTGAGTCATAGCTGACTCTTTACAACCCCATGGGTGGCAGCACGGCAGACTTCCCTGTCATTCACTATCTTCTGGAACTTGCTCAAACTTTTGTCAATTGAGTCAGTGATGCCATCCAACTATCTCGTCTGTCAACACCTTCTCCTCTTGTCTTCAATCTTTGCCATAATCAGGGTATTTTCCAATGAGTCATTTCTTTGCATCAGGTGGCCAAATTACTGGAGCTGCAGCTTCAGCATTAGTCTTTCCAATGAATATGCAGGACTGGTTGGATCTCATTGCAGTCTAAGGGACTCTCAAGAGTCTTCTCCAAAATCACAGTTCAAAAGATTCAGTTCTTCAGCACTCAACTTCTTTATGCTGCAACTCTCACATCCCTACGTGACTATCTGAAAAACCATAGCTTTGATTATACAAACCTTTGTTGGCAAAGTAATGTCTCTGCTTTTTAATATGCTGTCTACATTGGTCATAACTTTTATTCCAAGGAGCAAGCGTCTTTTAATTTCATGGCTGAAGTCACCATCTACAGTGATTTTGGACCCCAAGAGAATAAAGTTTCTCACTGTTCCCCTTCTTTCCCCATCTATTTGCCATGAGGTGATAGGACTGGATGCCATGATATGTGCTTTTGAATGTTGACTTTTAAGCCAGGTTTTTCACTCTCCTCTTTCACTTTTATCAAGAGGCTCTTTAGTTTCTCTTTACTTTCTACCATAAGGGTTGTGTTATTTATATATCTGATGTTATTGAAATTTCTCCCAGTAATATTGATTCCAGCTTGTTCTTCAGGCAGCCCAGCATTTTGAATGATGTACTTTGCATATAAGTTAAATAAACAAGGTGACAATATACAGCCTTGGTGTACTCCTTTTATAGACATTAAATATTCACAATTATCCTGTGTGACAAATTTCTTAAACTATTGAGTCCAAATTACTTTCTCTCTTTAGTGTACCATAGTCTTTTTTTTTTTTTTTAAGATTTAATTGGAGATTAATTTATATCCTGGTCTCCTGCATTGCAGGTGAATTATTTACCAACCTAGCCACAAGGTAAGCCCACGAATACTGGAGTGGGTAAGCCTATCCCTTCTCAAGTGGATCTTCCTGACCCAGGAATCAAACTGGGGTCTTCTGCATTGCAGGTGGATTCTCCAACTGAGCTATCAGGAAAGCCCTGTATCAAATTATCCATCTACAAATAATGACTTATAAATTTTTGAATGTTACACATTGTAGGAACATCTATCTTTATCATAAATGCTTATATGTGTGCATGCAGAGATGGTTCATGAAGTCTCCTTTGCTCCCAATGTTAAATTTAACATTATGAACATGCTTCTGATAAAGCAGAAGTTTTCATTAGTTTAGAATTCAGGAAAAATCTACATCAAAGATCATGAGAAACTTCTTTCTCCTTGTCCTAATGAACCCATTGTGTATGTGTGTGTGTGTGTGTGTGTGTGTGTGTGTGTGAAAGAGAGACAGAGAGAGGGTGAAAGTTTTAATTCCATTTGTAAAACGTGAAGAAAACCAGAAGACAATCATTAATTACGAGCTTTTCACCAAAGCTTCTTCTGCTTTTTATAAGCCATAATATTAATGAATGGTGATTTTCCTACCCACTCTAGTTTGTCAATCTCCTGCTCGTATGTTATTCCCCTCCTCCCTCAGTTATTAACAGATTTGACAGCAAATTCATTCACAACCTGTCTTAGAGGACCAAACTGTGGAAAGGACTCTTCAGTTCTCTGCTTTATTGGAGAAATGTGAAGTGACTTTATACATCTATATGCCCAACTTAATTCAATTAGTTACATTTATTTATAACTTTTCTCAATAGGGCATTGTGAAGTAACCTTCTTTATTGTCTAATAGAGATATACTAAAATTCTGTTCAGTTCAGTTCAGTCCCTCAGTCGTGTCCGACTCTTTGCGCCTCCATGGACTGCAGCATGCCAGGCCTCCCTGTCCATCACCAACTACTTATTTACTCATAAATAAGTAAACTCATGTCCATTGAGTCGGTGATGCCATCCAACCGTCTCATCCTCTGTTGTCCCCTTCTCCTGCATTCAATCTTTCCCAGCATCAGGGTCTTTTCAAATGAGTCAACTCTACGCATCAGGTGGCCAAAATATTGGAGTTTCAGCTTCAGCATCAGTCCTTCCAATGAATATTCAGGACTGATTTCCTGAATATTCAGGATGGGGATCTTGTCTAATAGGGATATATTAAAATTAGCAAAATTAAATGTATGAAAATAAAGTCAAAATTGTTTTATAATATATACTATGATTTCATTCTTACCCTTTTGTAATATTTTTTAATCTCCTCAGATAAACAGTAGCTCATGTTTTGCATAATCATAGAACATTGGGAGATATAAATATTCAGCATTCCTTTGAGCCATGCGACTTTTTACTAAATGAAATAGACACGGCATAGTTGCAAGTAATCATAAAATAATCATTTTATACTTTTAAGAATTACAGTGAATTAAAGATCATCTTCATTTATTATATGTACATAATGTCTATAATTTATTACATATTTAAAATTTGACAAATGTTTGGTTGAATACTGTTTGCCAGATGTTTGAACTCAGTACTTCATTGTGCTGTTACTAATTTAATCCTTGTTAAATATGCAGGCAAAGTTTTGGAACTAAAGTTTACTGTTGCTAAAATGTAGAGATTTAACTGCTTAAAGATTTTATAACAAATGTTTTAAATGATTTATTCAAGATTAAATAGCAAGAAAAGAGAAGAAATCATTTTAGTTTGTGAAAGTTTGAATCAGAGATAGTTTTATTTATATTTTTCTCATTGGGTATAAGTCCAATAAATAACTTTAAAAAATTGTCTGCCTGTTATAATATCAAATTTTGGAATTAAAAAAATTAGTAGTGTTTCAGAACTGAAATCAACATAATATTCTTTTGTAATCATTGCTGGGGCAAAACACATTTTCTTTATCCATCATAAGCATCTCTTATTTCAAACCAAAATGAGGTAGTTACTTGTTTCTTTGAGATAATAGGGCATACAAACTAACATACTTACCAAAAAGAAATTATCGTATTTTTCTCTTTGATACTTGCTTTAATACTTTCACTGTTCTGTGTCTACAGTCTAAAGCTTTGAAGTCTTTGGTTTTGCCACGGTCCCTGCTTTGGAAGACCTACTTCAAAAGCATCCAGCAAAGGCCCTGCTATATTTTTATACTAGTATATATTAATATTTATTTTTGTCATACTTATATTAATATATAATAGTATATTTATATACTAAACATATCCTCCCCTGATTTTTCCCATTTGAGGCACTGCTAACACTTCGGCCAAGCAGAGACTTCCTGACTGCAATAACTCTAATAAGGTTAGCTTTATTTTCATCAGTAGGATTTTTATGGTGTTTCTAGAGGAGATTTGACAACTAGGGTGGAGACTAATATTAATTAGTGGGACTTTGTTCACACAAAAAGGAAAAAACAGGTGAAATCGGAGAATGATTATTTAAAAAATAGAATAAGAAAGACTAAAGAAGGTATGAAAGTTGCAGAGCATCCTCTAGTTAGATGTACACAAGAGAGTTACTGTAAATTAATTAGATATAAATTTTGATCTAGTCCCTTCTTCTGGCAACAAGAGTCAATCAAGGAACACAGTACTTCTCCTACTTATTTAAAATTTAAACTATTTCAAAATCAAATTGAGTAAAAATGGTAAACCAGTTATTGGATGGATCCTATCCCTTACAGCATTAAGAACAAATTCATTCAAAATGATGTATTTTATTGACTAAATAATGCTTCCCAATGTATTTATGTAAAAATAAAATTTTTGCTAAAATTATTATATTATATTAAATTATTTTCCAGTTCATATTTACCTAAGTTATTGACTACCCCACTTAGAAGAATAAAAATAAATATTTTAATACAGTCCATAATTGCTTATCATCAGTATACATAAATACAATTTTCTATAAAATAATATCAAACCAAACATACTTCCTTTTTCTTGTGTCAAAAATTATACAGAAGTAAATTAATCTCGGGGTTTTCCTGATGGTTCAGATGGTAAGAATCCACCTATAATGTAGAAGACCCAGGTTCAATCCCTGGATTGGGAGGATCTCCTGGAGAAAGGAATGGCTACCCTCAGTATTCTTGCCTGGAGGATTTCATGGACAGAGTAGCTTGTCAGGCTACAGACAATGGGGTCACAAAGAGTAGGGCACAACTGAGTGACTACCACTAACAAGGTAGTCTTATGAAAAATTACTATGAGCAAAGCTAGTGAAAGTGATGGAATTCCAGCTAAGCTATTCCAAATTTGCTACATTTGAAGTTCGGTGCTTTAACAGTATTATCTTTAAGGATTTGAAATAGCTTAACTGGAATTCAGTGGTCATAGGATTGGAAAAGGACAGTTTTCATTTCAATTTCAACAAAGGGCAATGCTAAAGAATCTTCAAGCTATCATACAATTGTGCTAATTTCACATGCTAGCAAGATAATGATCAAAATCCTTCTAGCTAGGCTTCAACAGTATGTGAACCAAGAACTTCCAGATGTATAAGTTGGGCTTATAAAAGGCAGAGGAACCAGAGATCAAATTGCCAACATTTGCTGAATCAATGAGAAAGCAAAGGGGTTCCAGAACAACATCAGCTTATGCTTCATTGACTACACTAAAGCCTTTGACTCTGTGGATCACAATAAACAATGGGCAATTCTTACAGAAGTGGGAGTACCATACTACATTACCCGCCTCCTAAGGAACCTGTAGGCAAGTCAAGAAGCAACAGTTAGAACTGGACATGGAACAATGGACAGTTTCACAACTGGGAAAAGAGTAATACAGGCTATATATTGTCACCTTGCTTTTTTAACTAATATGCAGGGTACGACATGCAAAATGCTGGAATGGATGAATCATAAGCTGAGTCAAGACTGCTGAGAGAAATATCAACATCCTCAGATATGAAGATGATTTCACTCTAATGGTAGAAACTGAAGAGGAACTGAAGAGCCTCGTTGATAAGGGTGACAGAGGAGAGAGAGAGAGAAAAAAAAGATCACTTAAAACTCAACTTTCACAAAAAGAAGATCATGGTCTCTAGTCTTGTTACTTGATAGGAAATAGAAACGGAGAGAGTGGAAACAGTGATGGATTTTCTTTTTTTGGATTCCGAAGTCACTCTGGATGGTGACTGCAGCCATGACATTAGAAGACACTTGCTCCTTGGAAAGAAAGCTATGACAAAGCATATTAAAAAAGCAGAGACATCACTTTTCTCACAAAGGTCCGTTTAGTCAAATCTATGGTTTTTCCAGGAGTCATGTATGGATGTGAGAGTTGGATCATAAAGAAGGATAAGCATCCAATAATTGATGCTTTTGAACTGTAGTGTTGGAGAGGACTCTTGAGAGTCCCTTGGACTGCAGAGCTCAAAGCAGTCAATCCTAAAGGAATGTTCATTGAAAGGATGGATGCTGAAGCCAAAGTTCCAGTAGTTTGGCCACCTGATGCAAAGAACAGATTCATGATGCTGGGAAAGATTGAGGGAAAGAGAAGCAGGGGACAACAGAGGACGAGCTAGTTAGATAGCATCAATGACTCAATATACTTGAGTTTGAGCAAACTCTGGTAGATAGTGAAGGATAGAGAAGCCTCATATGCTGCAGTCCATGGATTCACAGAGTCAGATATGATTTAGAGACTGAATAGCAATAAAAAAGTAGTCTTGACATGTTTAATGAAAAGTTATAGTTTTGTTAAAAAAAAAAGGTTTGTGCATTTCTGCTTTTCTTTAAGAAAATAAATACTATGCAATGTGAATCTCAATAAATCAAAGTATCAAGTTACTATTAATCATATTTAAATGTTCTTTATTAATGATTAAAAAAATAAATATCAACCATGTGATCAGCGGAAGGCTATGTAATATAGAAGATGTAATATAGAAGATCCAAATATGCACATAGAAAAAGATAAGATAGAAGCTTACATAGAAGGATCTAAAGTCTATTCACATCTAGTGTGTGTTCACTTTTCTAGGGAATTTCTTAATTTCAAGCCTCCTGTGAAGAACGCTGAGTTAATCATACCTCTCATTACATGGAACAGCAATTTCACTGATTAATATTTAACACTTTCTTGATTGTTAATTTTACTTTTACCTTCTTCACAGAAGGGGAAGGGAAGTTAAAATACTAAGAAATTCAATCCTATCCATGAGTATAAAATATTTACTGATTTATTCAACTCATCTCTATATCCTATAGGAGTTTCAATTTTTTTCTCATTGGCTCTTATATATTAAAACTTAATTCCTAGGTAATTTATAGTAGTGATTGCTGTTTCATAGGTCCATGTATGCACACAGAACTCTATAATTAAGCAACATAGATCTCATTCCATAAGAGATCTTGCAGCTGTGTCATAGAATGTCTTTCAAAGAGTAAAAACCAAAAGAAATAGTGGCGCCAAGAGAAAGGAGATAATGTAGAGTCTGGGAATCATAATAAGCCTCTAAGAAGCTAAGAGAAGAATTAAGTGGTGCATGTGGCTCTAATAAAACCAAAAATGTAAATAAAGTAAATAAGACAGTAGCATAGAAAAGAATCAAGGACTAGAAACCTGGTGACAAGAGAAATGGCATGAACAGTTTCTTCAAGTATGATGATCATCCTGTGATCTTGCATAAGCCAAGTTTGGACTAATTTTGAACTACTTACTTTTCTACTAAACACATTCCATACTATATTATTCCATATAAATATTCATTCAATTGTTTTACTTATTAAAACATTCTTTTTTTCTTTTCTTGGCTTACTGGCATTTTGATACCTGTACCAATTCAAGTCTGAATATTAGATGTCTTTAAAATAACTTTTAACTTCATATAAAAGATTATTTCAATTTTTTTTATGCCTGAAGTGTAGGAGGTTACTTTCCTTCTGAGGACATTTGTAGTGAGTAAATATTTTTAAGTGCATTAGGCATAAGGCATGATGCAAGAAGTTTTACTATTATTTTAAAATATAATTTTACTGATTTTAGAGTTGTTTTTTTTTTTTTTTTTTTTTTTCTCTTCTGAGGTTGCAAGCAAAGATAAAATAGCTAAATGGGCCAACTGGAAAGATTAATACATAGAAATGAGTAAAGGTGAAACCAAGCAGAAAGTGAAAATAATCTAAGTAAATTGTGCTCTGCTTTAAATTGTAGTTAGGGTCTTTGAGATGTATTTACCACAACCTGAATTGCTTCTCACATGACAAACCATCACAACAATTAATTATACACTTATTAATGCAAAGCTATAGAACATAGTGCAGTGGCGGGGGTGGGGTGGGATGGGGTGGGGAATGTACTAACAAACATGAAAGTCACTGTGGATTAAATCCTGGTAAAGACATTGTGCTCCTGAGCCGATTGCTTTTCAGTTCAGTTCAGTCACTCAGTCTTGTCCGACTCTTTGCGACCCCACGAACCGCAGCACGCCAGGCCTCCCTGTCCATCACCATCTCCCGGAGTTCACTCAGACTCACGTCCATCGAGTCCATGATGCCATCCAGCCATCTCACCCACGGCTATCCCCTTCTCCTCCTTCGCCCAATCCCTCCCAGCATCAGAGTCTTTTCCAATGAGTCAACTCTTCGCATGAGGTGCCCAAAGTACTGGAGTTTCAGCTTTAGCATCATTCCTTCCAAAGAAATCCCAGGGTTGATCTCTTTCAGTATGGACTGGTTGGATCTCCTTGCAGTCCAAGGGACTCTCAAGAGTCTTCTCCAACACCACAGTTCAAAAGCATCAATTCTTCAGTGCTCAGCCTTCTTCACAGTCCAACTCTCACATCCATGCATGACCACAGGAAAAACCATAGCCTTGACTAGACGGACCTTAGTCAGCACAGTAATATCTCTGCTTTTGAATATGCTATCTAGGTTGGTCATAACTTTTCTTCCAACTAGTAAGCATCTTTTAATTTCATGGCTGCAGTCACCATCTGCAGTGATTCTGGAGCCCCCCAGAAAATAAAGTCTGACACTGTTTCCACTGTTTCCCCATCTATTTTCCATGAAGTGATGGGACCAGATGCCATGATCTTTGTTTTCTGATTGCTGAGCTTTAAGCCAACTTTTTCTCTCTCCTCTTTCACTTTCATCAAGAGGCTTTTTAGTTCCTCTTCACTTTCTGCCATAAGGGTGGTGTCATCTGCGTATCTGAGGTTATTGATATTTCTCCTGGCAATCTTGATTCCAGCTTGTGTTTCTTCCAGTACAGTGTTTCTCATGATGTACTCTAAATATAAGTTAAATAAGCAGGCTTACAATATACAGCCTTGACGTACTCCTTTTCCCATTTGGAACCAGTCTGTTGTTCCATGTCCAGTTCTAACTGTTGCTTCCTCACCTGCATACAGATTTCTCAAGAGGCAGGTTAGGTGGTCTGGTATTCCCATCTCTTGAAGAATTTTCCACAGTTTATTGTGATCCACACAGTCAAAGTCTTTGACATAGTCAATAAAGCAGAAATAGGTTTTTTCTGGAACTCTCTTGCTTTTTCCATGATCCAGCGGATGTTGGCAATTTGATCTCTGGTTTCTCTGCCTTTTCTAAAACCAGCTTGAACATCAGGGAGTTCATGGTTCACGTTAGTGAACACATAAAACCACTCACTATAATCAGTCACTTCCTAAAAATAGCCTACTTATTCTGAACTTCTACCTTAAGATCATGTCTTGCTAGCATTGATACACTTTTCCAAAATTTTCTAAATTTCCAGTGAAACACCCATGAAAATACAGTAAGTGTTTAAAAAACACATGAGAACTTAGTAGTACATCCTCATACCATACCTGTATCAAGATTGTACCAGGATTGTATCAAGTTAAGTTAGACATTTAAGTAACAGACTACTTCATTTACGTTCAGTTGCTCAGCCGTGTCTGACTGATTGTGACTCCATAGACCACAGCACGCCAGGCCTCCCTATCCATCATCAAACATCCCGGAGTTTACCCAAACTCATGTCCATTGAGTCAGTGATGCCATCCAACCATCTCATCCTCTGTCGTCCCCTTTTCCTCCCACCTTCAATCCTTCCCAGCATCAGGATCTTTTCAAATGAGTCAGCTTTTCACATCAGGTCACCAAATTATTGGAGTTTCAGCTTCAAAATCAGTCCTTTCTTCCAATGAACACTCAGGATTGATCTTCTTTAGGATGGACTGGTTTGATCCATCCTTACTCTCATCCTAATGAAAGCAGACATAAACATTCCCCACTCTTTATCTACATTTGTTTCTTGCTTCAAGAAAATACGCCCCACACCAGTCTCCAAACAGAAGATGTTTCTTTACTGAACATGCGCAATTGCAGAGTCGGTCAGGTTTGATGTGCACAGGTATTCTGGTCCCTGACAAGAATCGTAGAAAATATACTCAGTGGTTATTAGTCAGACTGCTTACCATAGGGACCAGATGGGATCACTCACTCCCTTGCCTCTACTATTCATCAAGAATGAAAAGAGTGGAAATGAATCTGTAAGGGGGATTATGAGAAAGCTCATTGCTCAAGGTCTTGATGAATTCAAAGAATAATGGCATGAACATACAAATCAAGAGAGGTGCAATAGTATCGAGATATAAGGTGTTACAACAAAAGGGCAGAAAGTGAGAGGCAAATATTTAAAATTGAGATATGACCCATAGTCTTTTATAATGGAAAAGGTACAGAGCATCACTAAAAGTAAGATGATGAAGACATAAAGAGTCAAGGTTGACTTTACTTCACTAATAGAGAGATTGCTATTATTAGGACCAATGGAAGGAGAAGGGGAAAAATGAAACTCTATGAGCCAGAGACTAAAATGTCCTAAGAAAAAATGGGAGAGAGAACAGGTAAGTCAGCACTAGAGAGGATGTTGCCAGATGTGCCCTATGGATCAGCAAGCTCTGGAGTCCCTGCCAGTTTTCACAAATGCAGAATCTCAGGCTCTATTTCAGACCTACTAACCTAAATAAAGACTTTATCATATTTTCACAAAAAGCTCTTAGGATTCATGTTAAAGTTTGAGGCACACTGGTATTGGGAAAGAGTAAGCACCTCAAAGAATGTAAGATTTTTTTTTCTTTTTACCCTTTCAAAGGAGAGAGAAGGAGTGATGTCTGGAAGCACTGATAAACAGCCAGGAGAACAGCACTCAGCATTCTGTCTCTGAGGTGAGCAACATGTCAGGGAAGGGCCTCAGCTTACAAGACTGCATGGGAAGCTTGTCCTTTGCAGAAAATTAGTTTTCTTTTAATGCTGTCTTCCTGGAAGCACCTTATATACACTTGAAGAGCTATAAAAATGCTAATATTCAGGCCTAACTCCTAGATTTTCCAGTTTCAACTGGTCTCCATGCAGAACAAAGATCAAGCTTTATTTGTTTGCTTGTTTCTTGTTATTTTCTTTGCAATTACAATGTGCATCTGAGGTTTAGAACAGCAGATTTAAGGGCAAATGCAAAGGTGAAAGGCTAAGAAATTGAGAATATAGGATTTTTCTTCTCAGCAGAAAGCAGATCTCAGGGAGCAGCCTGAAAGTGTGTGGGTGCCCTGTATTAACTGGAGGCCTCTGAGGATGAGGGGCTGTCTGTCTGAGTGACTGATAACATATAATATTTGCTAGTGACTCAGGTTTAACCAGAATTGAACCATCTTGACACAGTCACCAGGTTTGCTGCTGCCACTCCTCATGATGAAATTTGGAGCTGGTGGTTCCTTGTGTCTTTCACTAGAAGCAACTGAGATGTTTAGTTTTGAGTTTCCCCAGTTTTCTCCTAGTAGAAAGCATTCCCTTACAAACTGCCCCTCCTGAGACTCAAGTGGTATAGTCTGAGTTCATGGGCATGCAGCTAATTAAGATTTGCAATATTAATTTCTTAAATAGAGGGTTTAAATTTATAAATAAATATATTGTTAATATAGATAAATGACTATTATATTATTTATAACACACTTTTTATTTAATATTTTTAGATTCTACTAAATTTCTATCTTAGCACATCTTCTGGCATTTTTGTCTCAATGAAAACTTGTTCTTTTCTCTTAGAGACACTGAAAGATTTGATTATATGTAATCCTTTACCATAGCCTCTACATTAGTCACCCTGCTATGACTTTGTCTTCTAGTAATCCATTTATCACAAAGTAACCAGAATATTTCCACTAAAATATGGATGCATTTGTTAACCCCTAGCTATAAACTCAATAATAACTTTCAATGTGTCAAACAAAATATATACTACTACATTTAGCCTTGCTAGTCTATCAAAAGCTGGTTACCAAACTATGTGCAAGTGACACAATTCAAAGAGGTCATAGGTACAGAGATGCAGCTGTAGGAGGTGGATAGGAAAGACATCCAATTAGCTGGGAGAACTGAGAACACATGTGGTGCTAAATGCACTCAGACTCCTGCCACAGGTCAACACAGCCCAATAAATACTATTAAATGGTACAAAGTTGCATAGAGTTGGACTTGACTGAGCAGGTGTACTCACATAGAAAGAAAACTATAAGTGTTTCTTATTTATTAACACACCTAAATATTAAGATCTGTATTTAGCTTTACAAAATACACTTGAGTCTTTTGCAGTGATTTGGCTGGTAGACATTTCACAACTTGGTTGTTTCTCTAAATGAAACCTCATTGGACTCATCACATGACTGTCAGCATTTGTTGCAAAAGGGTCCCTGTTCACATCTCTCACATTATCTGTTACAATTACTTCCAAGTTCAGAGCACTCTGGGTGCACTAGAACATTTCCTCAAGTGAAACCAACTGATCTCAAGAGCAAAAACTTCACACAGTGAATTCTTCGTATCATTTGAATCTTAATGAACTTTTTGCCAGTCAGATGTCTTTCCAATTCACTCAGCCTTAATCACTCACAACCCCAACCCTTCTGCATTCTTTTTCATTAAAAGTTTCATTTTTATCTTGTAGTTATCATTGTCTGCAGTCATGGCTCATGATTTTGGTTTTGCTTGCCTTTTTAGCCATTGTTTCCTCACTCCAACTTCTCAATACCAGTCTCCAATCAATCTTGTCCCCCTAAATAAGTTTCATGGGATAGGAGAAAAGAGATCTGGTATTGCTCTGTCTACAACACTAATATTTGTGTCTGAAGATGAATAAGGCATTTAAAAGGTAATTTTGTTGCCAAACTCTTCCTTGAAATTCTATCCATTGCCCCCTTTTTTTATTTGCTTTCCCTATTTTTTTAATTAAATGGTGAATGCAGTTTTTTATCAATAAGCATAACATTACTTTTTTCTTGTTAAACACTCTTATATTAAATGGAGAGTAGCAGGAGAGAACAAGATGGTGGGGGAGCAGGTGGACATGGAATACCTCTCCCTCTGACAATACACCAGGAATACACCTTCAGAAACAGAAGTGCATGCAGAACACCAGTTGAAAGTGGACAGGAGTTTCTGACAATGGAAAATAAAATATAGAACCGTGCATAACTCGGTAAGACGAAGGAAATAGGGGGGAAAACAGGAATGTTACTAGGACTGGACCTGCCCTCTGTAGGTGTGCGAACTGAAGCAGGGTCCAATCCCCATAACTGGGGCAACTGTCTGAGTCAGAAGAGAAACATCTGACAGTGAAGGCTGACAGTGAAACAGCTGACCTGTGGCAACCTAAGTGGAATGAGAATCAGACAGTCCTTGCTGCAACCATATATACTCTGGATAGGAATGCAGGTCCTCTGGCAGGCACAGCAGCTGGGAGCTGGAGTTTAGGGACTGTGGAGCAATTCCAGGGTGAGGGCAGGTGTTTACTGTGGAGAGATGGACCGAGGGCATGTGAGAGAGGAGATCTTGATGGGAAATGCCTGTGGAGGAAAGCCAGGCAGCCATGGAAGTAAGGTAATACTGCTGAGTCATGCATAGGGGGTGGAGCATCACCATAGCCTCTCTCTCCCCACATGCCAGCATCCGCAGCTGAACAATATAATTCAGTTAAGTTCAGTCACTCAGTCTTGTCCAACTCTTTGCCACCCCGTGAATTGCAGCACGCCACGCCTCCCTGTCCATCACCAACTCCTGGAGTTCACGCAGACTCGCATCCATCGAGTCAGTGATGCCGTCCAGCCATATCATCCTCTGTCATCCCCTTGTCCTCCTGCCCCAATCCCTCCCAGCATCAAAGTCTTTTCCAATGAGTCAACTCTTCTCAGGAGGTGGCCAAAGTACTGGAGTTTCAGCTTTAGCATCATTCCTTCCAAAGAAATCCCAGGGTTGATCTCTTTCAGAAAGGACTGGTTGGATCTCCATGCAGTCCAAGGGACTCTCAAGAGTCTTCTCCAGCACCACAGTTCAAAAGCATCAATTTTTTGGTGCTCAGCCTTCTTCACAGTCCAACTCTCACTTCCATACATAATCACAGGAAAAACCATAGCCTTGAATAGGCAGACTTTAGTCAGCAAAGTAATGTCTCTGCTTTTGAATATGCTATCTAGGTTGGTCATAACTTTTCTTCTAAGGAGTAAGTGTCTTTTAATTTCATGGCTGCAGTCACCATCTGCAGTGATTTTGGAGCCCCAAAAAATAAAGTCTGACACTGTTTCCACTGTTTCCCCATCTATTTCCCATGAAGTGATGGGACCGGATGCCATGATCTTTGTTTTCTGAATGTTGAGTTTAAGTCAACTTTTTCACTTTCCTTTTTTACTTTCATCAAGAGGCTTTTTAGTTTCTCTTCACTTTCTGCCATAAGGGCGGTAATCTGAAGTTATTGATATTTCTCCCGGCAATCTTGATTCCAGCTTGTGTTTCTTCCAGTCCAGCGTTTCTCATGTTGTACTCTGCATATAAGTAGGCTGGCCCATCAAACACCTGATGTACTGAGCAACAGAGAAGGACTCCAGGGAACGGAGCCGTCTAAATGACTGAACACGTGGAGCTACAAAGAAAGACTGGCCAGAGGCCTTCTGATCGCCAGTTACCAGAGACTTGAAAAAAGACTCTGATAGGGCATTAACTTCTGCAGTGTAGGCAATCCATGTCTCTGCACATTTAGTGCAGCCATGGTCCCTAAAAGCCAAGCAGCTGCATCAACCTCATGCTCAACTCTTACTGGGACAGAGCAGCCACAAGCAAAAAATATCTTGTGTCTCTGCACACAGGGTGACTTGGGTCTTGTCCAACTCATTGTGACCCTGTAGACTGTGGCCTGCCGAGCTTCTCTGTCAGGAAGTGGGATACTTCAGGCAAGACTTCTGAAGTGTATTGGCCAATACTGGTTGCCATACCCTTCTAGAGCACTATATTTCCTGCTGCCCTAGCCACTAACTCCCTTGGGTACCTGGTGCTTCCAGAACCCCTATGATCCAAGCAGCTGCACCACCTCCACACCTGGCCCTCAGAGGGGTAGACCCAAGTTCGCCAGGGCAGTCTCAGGAGCAAATCCCAGTGGAAGACCTACATGTAGAGATGGAAATAAAACCACAATTGAAAACCAGGGGCAGTGTGTCTAAGGAAAAAGACCCAAAACCTTCCCACCAGCTATACAAGCTGCAGATTAAATCCACATGATCAACTAGAGAGACTCTGTGTCTGTGGATATATAAAAGGTCAGTGAGAGCTCCCACAAAAGAAAACACACTAGTCCTGAGATGAGAATATGAGCTGCCTCCACAGCCAGTCCAGAGATCAACAGAGTGTTGGAGGGCATTCTAGGGAGATAAGGTGGACTGTGTCTCCCAGCGAGGGAAAGACTCTGACAGTAGTGACTCAAGAAAAAAATTTATCATTCCTATGTTTTCACTTGTTTGTTAGATTCTTTTGATTTTTTTTTTCTTCCCCCTCACCCCAGTTGTAGTTGTCAATTTTATTGGCACTTTGAAATCCAATTAAGCTTTTGAGATTTTTTTTATTCTTTTTTCCCCTCAGTCACATTTTTGTTGCTGTTATGAACCTCTGCCTCTATGTTGGGCTTTTGCAATTCTGTGGAGCTTTTCTTTTTTTATTATTTCTTTCATTTTTTACTGTAATTTTAATTTATTAAACCTATTATTAATTTTTCTACATTTATTCCTTTGTTTGCTTTTACTACTGTTATTTTCCCTTTGAAGTTAATCTTTAATGTATATGAATCTTCTTTATCTACCTCCATTTAAATTTGCATATCTATTCTTTCTTTCTTTTCTTATTCCCCAGGTGGCACCTCTCTTTAATTTTGTTTTCTAGTTTGTGCTCTAGTTACTTTTGTTCTGGTAGATAAAATTTTTGGTTTCCTTTGTTCACCAGGTTATTCTATTGTACTTTATTTTGTTGGATGGTGTTTATTTTGCTTATGGATGAATATGTAAAAATGTATATTCATTCATAACTTTTATTGTCTTTATAAATCTCTGCCTCTATGTTGGGATTTTATAGTTCTGAGAAGTTTTCCTTTTTCTTTTTCTTTTTTTCTTTTTCTTCCTTTTTGCATTTTTTCTTTTTTATAATTTTAATTTTTTAAACCTATTATACTTTTCTGCATTTATCCTTTTGTTTGTGTTTCTACTATTCTTTTTACCCTGCAGCCAATCTTTAATGTATATAAATTTTAATCTACTTCTATTTTGTATATTTGCATATACAAATAGCTTTGCATATGTATTCTTTCCTTCCTTTCCTCTCAACATATTTGTTAGTTTTGTTTTCAATGCTATATCCCCACTTGGCACCTTGCTTTAATTTTGTTTTGTTTTGTATTTTTTTAGTTTGTGCTTTAGTTGGTTTTGTTCTTAAATGATAAACATAAATTTTGATTCTTTTTGGTTCACTGGATCAATCTACTGTACTTTATTTTTGTTGAGCTGCTTTGACTTTACTCATGGGTGTGTATGTATATGTGTATGTTCCATTATTTCCATTATTACTCACCTGATTTTGTAACTGCCATTTGTCTGGGGTTCATCTTTGGTTTCTCAATTTTGAGTACAGTTTCAATCCCACTTCACGTCATAACAAACCACTTGTGGAATCTTCAGTCCTTACCAGACATCAAGCCTTGAGCCTTGAGTGGGAGCACTGACTCCAACACCCTTGACTACCAGAAAACTTACCCTCAGTTCAGTTCAGTTCGGTTCAGTCACTCAGTCGTGTCTGACTCTTTGCGACCCCATGAATCACAGCACGCCAGGCCTCCATGTCCATCATCAACTCCCGGAGTTCACTCAGATTCACATCCATCGAGTCAGTGATGCCATCCAGCCATCTCATCCTCTGTCGTCCCCTTCTCCTCCTGCCCCCAATCCATCACAGCATCAGAGTCTTTTCCAATGAGTCAACTCTTCGCATGAGGTGGCCGAAGTACAGGAGTTTCAGCTTTAGCATCATTCCTTCCAAACAAATCCCAGGGTTGATCTCTTTCAGAATGCACTGGTTGGATCTCCTTGCAGTCCAAGGGACTCTCAAGAGTCTTCTCCAACACCACAGTTCCAAAGCATCAATTCTTAAGTGCTCAGCCTTCTTCACAGTCCAACTCTCATATCCATACATTATCACAGGAAAAACCATAGCCTTGACTAGACGGACCTTAATTGGCAAAGTAACGTCTCTGCTTTTGAATATGCTATCTAGGTTGGTCATAACTTTTCTTCCAACTAGTAAGCATCTTTCAATTTCGTGGCTACAGTCACCATCAGCAGTGATTTTGGAGTCCCCCAGAAAATAATGTCTGACACTGTTTCCACTGTTTCCCCATCTATTTCCCATGAAGTGGTGGGACCAGAAACCATGATCTTCATTTTGTGAATGTTGAGCTTTAAGCCAACTTTTTCACTCTCTTCTTTCACTTTCATCAAGAGGCTTTTTAGTTCCTCTTCTCTTTCTGCCATAAGGGTGGTGTCATCTGCATATCTGAGGTTATTGATATTTCTCCTGGCAATCTTGATTCCAGCTTGTGTTTCTTCCAGTCCAGCGTTTCTCATGACGTACTCTGCATAAAAGTTAAATAAGCAGGCTGACAATATACAGCCTTGATGTACTCCTTTTCCTATTTGGAACCAGTCGGTTGTTCCATGTCCAATTCTAACTGTTGCTTCCTGACCTGCATATAAATTTCTCAAGAGGCAGGTCAGGTGGTCTGGTATTCCCAACTCTTTCTGAATTTTCCACAGTTTATTTTGATCCACACAGTCAAAGGCTTTGGCATAGTCAATAAAGCATAAATAGATATTTTTCTGGAACTCTCTTGCTTTTTCCATAGTCCAGCAAATGCTGGCAATTTGATCTCTGGTTCCTCTGCCTTTTCTAAAACCAGCTTGAACATGTGGAAGTTCATGGTTCACATATTGCTGAAGCCTGGCTTGGAGAATTTTCAGCATTACTTTACTAGCGTGTGAGATGAGTGCAATGTGCAGAAGTTTGAGCATTCTTTGGCATTGCCTTTCTTTGGAATTGGAATGAAAACTGACGTTTTCTAGTCCTGTGGTCACTGCTAAGTTTTCCAAATTTGCTGGCATATTGAGTTCAGCACTTTCACAGCATCATCTTTCAGGAGTTGAAATAGCTCAACTGGAATTACATCACCTCCACTAGGTTTGTTCATAGTGATACTTACTAAGGCCCACTTGACTTCACATTCTTGGAGTCTGGCGCTAGATGAGTGATCACACCATTATGATTATCTGGGCCCTGAAGATCTTTTTTGTACAGTTCTTCTGTGTATTCTTGCCACCTCTTCTTAATACCTTCTGCTTCTGTTAGGTCCATACCATTTCTGTTCTTTATCGAGCCCATCTTTGCATCAAATGTTCCCTTGGTATCTCTAATTTTCTTGAAAAGATCTCTAGTCTTTCCCATTCTGTTCTTTTCCTCTATTTCTTTCCATTGATCGCTGAAGAATACTTTCTTATCTCTTCTTGCTATTCTCTGGACCTCTGCATTCAGATGTTTATATCTTTCCTTTTCTCCTTTGCTATTTGCCTCTCTTTTTCTCACAGCTATTTGTAAGGCCTCCCCAGACAGCCATTTTGCTTTTTTACATTTCCTTTCCATGGGGATGGTCTTAATCCCTGTCTCTTGTACACTGTCACGAACTTCATTCCATAGTTCATCAGGCATTCTATCTATCAGATCTAGGCCCTTAAATCTGTTTCTCACTTCTACTGTTTAATCATAAAGGATTTGATTTAGGTCATAGATGAATGGTCTAGCAGTTTTCCCTACTTTCTTCAATTTGAGTCTGAATTTGGTATTAAGGAGTTCATGATCTGAGCCACAATCAGCTCCTGGCCTTGTTTTTTTTTGACTGTATAGAGCTCCTCCATCTTTGACTGCAAATAATATAATCAATCTGAATTTGGTATTGACCATCTGGTGATGTCCATGTGTAGAGTCTTCTCTTGTGTTGTTGGAAGAGTGTGTTTGCTATGACCAGTGAATTTTCTTGGCAAAACTCTATTAGTCTTTTCCCTGCTTCATTCCACATTCCAAGGCCAAATTTGCCTGTTACTGCAGGTGTTTCTTGACTTCCTACTTGTGCATTCCAAAATGCAAAATCAAATAGTGAGAAGTCACTTAAATAAAACCACTTGAGTACAATACCCAGTATCACCCCACCACCAGTAGCACCCTGTGCAGGATGTCTCATGTAAACAACTAACAACAACAACAAAAAAATACAAACCCAATCATCAGCAGCATGGATTACCATCTCACTCAGCATTGCCCACCAGAGCAAAAACAGACATGCAAACAAGCACAAACTCCTCACAAACATCACCATATACAGAGGTTACACAGAGAACTGGAGCAGCCTTAGGAGGGCAGAAACCAAAATGAAGAATGAATTCAACCTTCTTCAGGGAAATAATTAACGTTCACTAGAAGCCTAGGAAAGGAAAGTCAAACACAATAAGTTAAAAATATAATAATAAAGAAAATGCAGATGAATACTGCACAAATGAAAGAACAAACTAGAAACATACAAGTCAAAATAAATGAAGAGAAAATAGGCAAACTACCGGAAAAAGAATTCATAATAATGACAGTAAAGCTGATTAAAAACCTTGGGGGGGAGGGGGAAGGAAACGCAGGAATAAATTTAAAAAGACCTAGAAGAATTAAAGAATATACCTTCAGAGGGAAACTATAATATTACTGAAATTAAAAAATATTCTAGAAGGAATCAATAGCAGAACATCTGAAGCAGAAGAACGGATCAGTGAGCTGGATGATAAAGTGGTGGAAAAAGTTTTCTAAGGAGCAGAATAAGGTAAAAAGAATGAAAAGAACTAAGGATAGTCATCTCAGAGACATCTGAAACAATATCAAGTGCACTAACATTTGAATTATAAGTGACCCAGAAGAAGAATGGAGATGGAAATGGCAACCCACTCCAGTGTTCTTGCCTGGAGAATCCTAGGGACAGAGGAGCCTGGTAAACTGCCATCTATGGGGTCTCACACAGTCAGACATGACTGAAGCGACTTAGCTGCAGCAGCCAAAGGAGAAGAAGAGAAAAAGAAAGGGTATGAAAATGATTTCTAAGAGATTATAGATGAAACTTCCCCCAATATGGAAAAGCAAATAGTCAATCAAGTCCAAGAAGCACAAAGAGTCCCATAGAGGATAAACCCAAGGAGAAACATAACAAAGCACATGCTAATCAAACTAACAAAAACTAAACAAAAGAAAAAAAATATTAAAAGCAGCAAGGGAGAAGCAACAAGTCACATACAAGGGAAACCCCAAACATTTATCAGCTGATCTTTCAGGAGAAACTCTGCAGACCAGAAGGGAATGCCAGGATATATTTACTGTACTGAAAGGGAAAAATCTACAACCAAGATTGCTGTACCCAGCAAGGATCTCATTCAAAATTGATGGAGAAATCAGACCTTTTCAGACAAGCAAAAGTTAAGAGAATTCAGTATCACCAAACCAGCTTTACAGCAAATGTTAAATGGACTTATATAGTCATGAAATACAAAAGAAGAAAAAAATATCTACCCAATCAACCCCAAACAATTAACAAAATGGCAGTAGGAACATATGTCTATCAATAAGTAGTTTAAATGTAAATAGATTAAATGTTTCAACCAAAACACACAGAATGGCTGAATGAATACAAAAACAAGACCCATATTTATGCTGTCTACAAGAGACTCAATTCAGACCTAAGGAAACATATAGACTGAAAGTGAGAGGATGAAAAAATATATTCCATGCAAATGGGAAGCAAAAAATAAATAAATAAAATAAGCTGAAGTTACAATCCTCATATCAGAGAAAATAGCCCTTAAAGAATATTGCAAGATATAAGGAAGGACACTACATAATGATCAAGGGATCAATCCAAGAAGATATAAAAATTGTAAATATCTAGGCACCCAGCATAGGGGCACCTCAATACAAAGGGCAAACACTAACAGACAAATAAGGAGACATTGACAGTGACACAATAATTGTAGGAGACTTTAACACACCACTAACACCAATGGACAGATCGTCAAAATAGAAAATTAATAGGGAAACACAAGTCTTAAATGATACTGTAAATGGCATGGATCTCATTTATAACTTCAAGAGATTTCATTCGAATGCAGAAGAATATAATTTCTTCTCAAGTGCACATGGAACATTCTCCAGGAAAGACCTTGAGTCACAAATCAAACCTCAGTAAATTTAAGAAAAGTGAAATTGTATCAAGCATCTTCTCTGATCACAATGCTATGAGATTGATATCTATTACAAGAAGAAGAAGAAGAAGAAAAAAAAAACTCTAAGAAACGCAAGTTTAAACAATACATTTCCAAATAACTAACAAGTTACTGAAGAAATCAAAAGGGAAACCAGAAAAAAAAAAAAAAAAAACTAGAAACAAATGACAGTGAAAAGATGACAACTCAAAACCTATGGGATTCAGCAAAATCAGTTCTCAGAGGGAAGTTTATACCAATATGATCCTACATCAAGAAACAAGAAAAAAGACCAAATAGACAGCCTAATTTACACCTAAAACAATTGGAGGAACAAAACCCCAAAATTAGTAGAAGGAAAGAAATCATAAAGATCTGAGAAGAAATAAATGAAAAAGAATTGAAAGAAACAATAGTAAAGATTAATAAAACTAAAAGCTGGTTCTTTGAGAAGATTAAATAAGAAAAATTGACAAACCTTTAGCCAGACTCATCAATAACAAAAGAGAGAAGAATAAAATAAACAAAATTAGAAATGAAAAAGGACAAGTTACAACATACAATGCAGACATACAAAGGATTATAAGAGACTATTACGAAAAACTATAGGGCAAAAAAAAAAAAAGGATAGCCTGGAATAAACGGACAGATACTTGGAAAAGTTCAGTCTTCAGAAAAAAATGAGAATTACAAACAACCCAGGTGCAAGCACTGAAATTGTAGCTGTGATCAAAAATCTCCCAAAACACAAAAGCCCAGGACCAGATGGCTTCACAGGAGAATTCTCTCAAATATTTAGAGAAGAGCTAATGTCTATCATTCTAAAACTCTTTCAAAAAATTGCAGAGGAAGGAACACTTCCAAACTCATTCAATGAGGCCGCCATTACCCTGATACCAAAACCAGATAAAGATACCACAAATAATGAAAACCACAGGCCAATATCCACGATGACTATAGATGCAAAAATTCTCAACAAAATTTTAGCAAAAAGAATTCAGGAACACATCAAAAAGCTTTTACACCATAATCAAGTTGGGTTTACTCCAGAGATGAAAAGATTCTTCAATATTCACAAAACAATAAAAGTAATACACCATATTAACAAATTGAAAAATAAAAACCATATGATAATTTCAATAGATGCAGAGAAAGCCTTTGAGAAAATTCGGCACCCATTTATGATGAAAAATCTTCAAAATATCAGAATAGAAGGAACCTACCTCAACATAGTAAAGGCCATACATGATAAGCCTACCACAAACATTATTCTCAATGTTGAAAAACTGAAAGCATTCCCCCTAAGATCAGGAATAAAACAAGAATGTCCACTTTTGCCACTATTATTCAACATAACTATGACTAGGACTTCTAAGTCCTAGTCACAACAATCAGAGAAGAAAAAGAAATTAAAAATCCAGATCAGAAAAAGAAGTAAAGCTCTCACTGTTTTCAGGTGAGATGATAGTGTACATAGAAAACCCTAAAGATAGTATCAGAAAATTACTAGAGATAATCAGTGAATTTAGCAAAGTTGCAGGCTACAAAATCAATACACATTAATCCCTTGCATTTCTTCACACTAACAATGAAAAATCAGAAAGAGAAATTAAGGAATCAATCCTGTTCACTATTGTAACAAAAAAAATTAAATATCTAGGAATAAACTTACCTAAAGAGACAAAAGAAGCTTACACAGAAAATTATAAGACACTGATGAAAGAAATAAAAGATGATGTAAACAGTTGGGGAGATATTCCACGTCCCTGGGTAGGAAGAATAAATATTGTGAAAATGACTATACTACCAAATGCAATCTACAGATTCAGTGCAATCCATATCAAATTACCAATGGCATTTTTACCTAGAACTAGAATAAAAAATTTCACAATTCATATGAAAACACAAAAGACCCCTAATAGCCAAAGCAGTCTTGTGAAAGAAGAATGAATCTAGAGGTATAAAAAAAACAAACAAACAAAAAAAAAAAAAAAAAAAACTTCCCGATCTCACATTATACTACAAAGCTACAGTCATCAAAACAGTTTGGTGCTGGCACAAAAACAGAAATAAAGACCACTGGAACAAATATAGACCATAGGTACCCATGCATTTATGGATAACTTATTTTTAACAAAGGAGGCAAGAATATACAATGGGGCAAAAACAGCCTTTTCAAAAAATGGTGCTGGGAAAACTGAACAGCTGCATGTAAAAGAAAAAAAAAAAAAAAATACTTCCTAATGCCATACACAAAGATAAACTCAAAATGGATTAAAGACCTAAATGCAAGACCAGAAACTAAAAAAAACTCTTAGAAGAAAACATAGGAGACAGAACACTAGATTACATAAAACAAACAATGTCCTCTATGACTCACTTCCTAGAGTAATGAAAATAAAAACAAAAGTAAACAAGTGGGACCTGTTTAAACTATAAAGCTTTTGCACAGCAAAGTAAACTACAAGCAAGGTGAAAAGACAACTCTCATAATGGAAGATGACAACAGCAAATGAAACAACTGACAAAGGATTAATTTCCACAATATATAAGCAGCTCATACAACTCAATAACAGAGAAACAAACAACCCACCCAAATAAAAACTGGTAAAAGACCTAAACAGATATTTCTCCAAAGAAGACATACAGATGGATAAGAAACACATGAAAAGATTCTTAACATCACTCATTATTAGAGAAATGCCAATCAAAATCACAATGAGATATCACCTCACACCAGTAGAATGTCCATAATCAAAATGTCTATAAACAATAAATTCTGGAGAGGGTGTGGAGAAAAGGGTACTTGTACTGTTGTAATTTACTGAATGTAAATTGATACACCCTCTATAGAAAATGGTATGGGGATTCCTTTAAAAAAAAATACAAATAAAACCACCATATTTACCCAGTGATCCCACTCCTAGGCATATACCCTGAGGAAATCAAAATAGAAAAAACACATTTATTCCATTGTTCATTGCAGCACTATTTACAATAGCTAGAACATGGAAGCCACCTAGATGTCTATTGACAGATGAATGGATAAAGAAATTCTGATACATATACACAATGGAATATTATTCAGCTATAAAAAGGAATGCATTTGAGTTAGTCCTAATGAGGTTGCTGAACCTAGAACCTATTATACAAAGTGAAACATAAATATCATATTCTAGTGCATGTATATGAAAACTAGAAAAATAATAATGAATAATTTATTTGCAGGGCAGTAAATGGGGCTTCCCACATAGATCAATTGGTTTAGAATCTGCCTGCAATGCAGGAGACCCAGGTTTGATTCCTGGGTCAGGAAAATCCCGTGGAGAAGGAAATGGCAACCCACTCCAGTATTGTTCCCTGGAAAATCCCATAGACAGAGGAGCCTGGTGGGCTTCAGTCCATGGGGTTACAACAGTCAGACATGACTTAGCGACTAAACCACCACCACCAAAGGAGAAACAAGCAAAGAGAATAGACTTATGGACATGAGGAGAGGGGAGGAGAGGGTGAGATATATGGAAAGAGTAACATGGAAACTTATATTACCATATGTAAAATAGATAGCCAATGGGAATTTGCTGTATGTCTCAGGAAATTCAAACAGGTGCTCTGTATCAACCTAGAGCAGTGGGAAGGGGAGGGAAATGGGAGGGAGGTTCAAAAGGGAGGAAATATATGTTTACCTATGCCTGATTCATGTTGAGGTTTCACAGAAAACAATAACATTCTGTAAAGCAATTATCCTTCAAAAAATTAATTAAAAAAAAAAGTATCTTGGTGCTTTATATGCAGAGCACATCATAAGAAATGCTGGGCTGGGTGAAGCACAAGCTGGAATCAAGATTGCTGGGAGAAATATCAGTAACCTCAGATATGCAGATGACACCACCCTTATGGCAGAAAGTGAAGAACAAAAGAGCCTCTTGATGAAAGTTAAAGAAGAGAGCAAAAAAGTTGGCTTAAATTTCAACATACAGAAAACTAAGATCATGGTAACTTGTCCCATCATTTCACAGCAAATAGATGGGGAAACAGTGGAAACAGTGGCTGACTTTATTTTTCCGGTCTCCAAAATCACTGCAGATGGTGATTGCAGCTATGAAATTAAAAGACACTTACTCCTTGGAAGGAAAGTTAGGACCAATCTAGATAGCATATTAAAAAGCAGAGACATTACTTTGCCAACAAAGATCCATGTAGTCAAGGCTATGGTTTTTCCAGTAGTCATGCATGGATGTGAGAGATGGACTGTGAAGAAAGCTGAGCACGGAAGAACTGATGCTTTTGAACTGTGATGTTGGCGAAGAATCTTGAGAGTCCCCTGGGCTGCAAGGAGATCCAACCAGTCCATCCTAAAGGAAATGAGTACTGGGCGTTCATTGGAAGGACTGATGTTAAAGCTGAAACTGCAGTATTTTGTCCACCTGATGCAAAGAGATGACTCATTTGAAAAGGCCCTGATGTTAGGGAAGATTGAAGGTGGGAGGTGTAAGGGATGACAGAGGATGCCTTGGTTAGATGGCATCACTAACTCAATGGACATGAGTTTAGGTAAACTCCAGGTGTTGGTGATGGACAGGGAGGCCTGGCATTCTCTGGTTCATGGGGTTGCAAAGGGTCAGACACAACTGAGTGACTAAATTGAACTGAACTGAACTGGTGCTTTAATTCCCAGACCAAATTCCCCCTAGTGCTGTTTATTTCATACTCTATTTCATGTGGACAGAGGAGGGAGTTTTTCTCAGAAGGCCCTGCTCATCTTTCTGAGTGGAGGGGCAGAGATTTTGGGGTCATCTGAGGCAACATGTAGATTATTCCTTCCATAAAGAGCAAGTGAAAGACTAGTAGTTAGCATTAATTGATGAAAGAGCCCTTTCATGCCTCACCTCAAAGTGGCCTTTAAAGTCCAATTTAGCAAACACCTTCACCTACCCACTTTTTACCTAGTTTCCAAAGTCACCTGTCTAATTTAGATGATATTCCAAAGAGGTCTGGTTATAAAGAAAGCAGTTTTGCAGAAACGTTCTGGACTGTGAGTCAGTTTGGTTATGCTAAGTGATGCTGTGCTTAGTTGCTTAGTCAGCAACACTGGAGTGGGTTGCCATTCCCTCCTCCAGGGGATCTTCCCAACCCATGGATTGAACCCACCTCTCCTGCATTGCAGGTGGATTCTTTACCATCTGAGTTACCAGGGAAGCCTAAAAATACTGGAGTGGGGAGCTTATCCCTTCTCCAGGGGAACTTCTCTACCCAGGAATTGAACTAAGGTCTCCTGCATTGTAGGCGGATTCTTTACCATCTCAGCTACCCAGGAAGCCCACTAAGTTATGCTACATGAGTGAAAATAGTGGTGGATTTTATTTTCTTGTGTTGCAAAATAACTGCGGATCACCACTGCAGTAATGAAATTAAAAGACGCTTGCTCCTTGGAAGAAAAACTATGACAAACCTAGATAGTATATATAAAAGTAGAGTCATCACTTTGCCAGCAAAGGTCTGTATAGTCAAAGGTATGGTTTTTCCACTAATCGTGTATGTATATTATAGTTGGACCATAAAGATAGCTGAACACTGAGGAATTGAAGCTTTTGAATTGTGGTGTTGGAGATGACTCATGAGAGTCCCTTGGATTACAAGGAGATCAAACCAAATCCTAAAGGAAATCAACCCTGAATATTAATTGGAAGGACTGATGCTGATGCTTCTGTACTTTGGCCACCTGATGTGAAGGGCTGACTCATTAGAAAAGACTTTGATGCTGGAAAAGATTGAACCCATGATGAGAAGGGGGCAATGGAGGATAAGATGCTTTGGTGGCATCACTGACTCAATGAATATGAGTTTGAACAATCTCTGGGAGATAGGGAAGGACAGGGAAGGCTGGTGTGCTGCAGCCCATGTGGTTGCCAAGAGTCAGGACATGACTGAGAAACTGAAACACAACAAGAAGTGATGATTCAGTAACAGCCCAAATCCTCAGTGCTTAAAGCAGCAAAGACTGAGCCCTCACTCACAGGAATTCCATGTGGTTTCAAATGATGCTTGGAGGTGCTGTCACATGTATAAATATTTCACAATGGTCCTTTAATCTGACCATATTTCCATAAAGGAAAATCTTGGTCTGATAATTACAAGCTTCTGCCTGTAAATGATCCATATCACTCTCCTCACCCTTGATACTTGGCTGGCCAAAGATATCTAATGGCCACATCTGATTTTTTAAGGAGGGTGGTGGGAAAGCCTTGGAGGAAGGAAGTCTGAGTGGTAGTGAGCCCTGAACTCTTCACAGCAGCCCCTGGAACTCTTAGTCAGGAACACACAGGGTGGCAAGAAACACTCCCCTTTTAACAAACACAAACTCAGATTTGCAAAAGTCTAGCTTTCATTTTTGTATAACAGCTACAATTAGTAACCCCATTCTGCTCGATGTAGATACAAAACATACTGTCCCAGAGGTAAATTCAGTCACTTTTTGTTTTCTTTTTATAGAATTCATATCTAAACCTAAATTTAGTCATCGTTCAGGGATTCAAACATTTCTCCCGTCTCCAAGGGCTTGAGTTCAGAACAACCCTTTGCGGGGGCAGGGTGATCATAAAAAGACTCTCAGCCCCTTCAGAGCCCTAGTCATCACCCCTGTGAGGAGGACATCTCCTCCATGCATGGCGCCCACCAGGAGATGGTTATCACCCATACAGTCCCTTTATTACAGCTTCATCGCTGCCTCCCATTATTCTTGTCATAAGACAGTTTATGGAACCAAGATCATTCATTTTCCATGAATTTTCTTTTTTTTTCTTTACTAAATATACTAAATAATATTGAAAGAGAAAGTATTATATATATATATATACATATATATATAATATATAGACAGAAATGATTGTGTGTGTGTATATATATATATATATATATATATATATATATATATATATATCAGAAGATAGATTGGGAGTTTCTCTTACTCAAGGGAGGATCTTGTCCTTTTCCTAAATTTCAGAAACTGTAAAGCAACAGTTAGATTTAACTGAGGTTAATATTTTGTTTTCTGAATCTACAAATATTGTTTTGTCAAACAATATTATCATTCTGATCCTTAGAGAGAAAGGTCATTTTCTAATGAGACAGACCACTTAGTATCTCATATTTCTGCTTCTGTGCCCTACTGAGGAGAGATTTGCAGCAGCAAGATCGAGCTTTTATTTTTTATTTATTTATTTTTTCAGGTGTTCAAGCTGGTTTTATTTTTTTATTTTTATTTTTTTGTTTTAGTTTTTTAAAATATAAATTTATTTAGTTTAATTGGAGGTTAATTACTTTACAATATTGTTTTGGTTTTGCCATACATCAACATGAATCTGCCACAGACGGGAAGATCGAGGTTTTAAATCCTCTAATAAGAGTTATATTATGTGAGCAATTGTGTGGCATTCCATATTAATATTGCATGCTATCACAACTCATTTTCACCAATTTAGAAGGTGTAGAGACATGCTAAACACTTCAATAAATGATATAATGATTATATTTGCATACTATAAAGATGGATGTAAATACTAAAAATATAAAACTCCAGTACTTTATGGACAACTTTAATCTCATACAAATGATTACTTACTGTAAAGTATTTTATTATCTCCATTTGGTAGAGAGATAGATGATTCATTGAACTTATGTTTGCTTCTCATTGCAAAATTCATAAAGCAACATCCAGTGAAGTTAGTAGAGGTTTGAATAAATGACCATAAATACTGTCACATATTTAACAAGAAACGGCACTGCTATAATATTAAAGGAATCTTTCGTTTTAAATTGTATTCATTTAATTGAATTACTGGGCATTAACTTGATGTAAGCATACCAGAATTCACAATGTAGTATATGCTATTCATTGAATCATATTTATAACATTACTTAGCTTTATGAGCCAATCCAGTCTTTTTGAATGAGGTTATAATTTTTATCTTTAAATCTTTTCTTTTTTTATCAGTTAGTCTTAAAATCATTCATTTCAGATATTTGAGATAGTCTTAGGCTCAGTACTACATAGACCTGATTATTACTCTGAAGCCCCGTGCCCCTCCCAAAAATGTAGATGAATTTGTAATTTTTTTAAACTTGTTTTTGCTTTAAACATTCTCATATTCTTACCATATATGTTGATGAGGTATAATGGTTGATTGGAAATTACAAGGGGACTGTTTCATCTCTTACTTTCTTTTCTGGTATGGGGGAAATGTAAAATTATCAAGGTCATTATAGCAACTCAAGTGATGTGTGTGTGTCCTAGCCAGCTTTGAAAATCTATCATAAAACGGCTTAAAATATATTTAACTTACTATATTTAATGGGATGACCATGACATAAATATCAACTCAAATGAAAAGGTTCTCATTTTTTTTTTTATATAACTGGGAAGTTTCATGATTCCTAGTATCCAGCTTCAAAAAAATATATAATAAAATGTTAGGAGTAATAGCATATTATAACTGAGAATAGGTACAATGCAGTGAAAGTCATATTAATATACTGGTCAGAAAATCTGCTGTTTTATGCCAGTCTTTGGCATTGCCCTTTAATTGGTATTGGAATGAAAAATGATATTTTCCAGTCCTGTGGCCACTGCTGAGTTTTCCAACTTTGCTGCCATACTGAGTGTAGCACTTTAACAACATCTCTTACCTCTCCCTTGCTATTCTTTGGAACCCTGCCTTCAGATGGGTATGTCTTTCCTTTTCTCCCTTGCCTTTTGCTACTTTTCTTTTCTCAGTTATTTGTCAGGCCTCCTCAGACAACCATTTTGCCTTTTTGCATTTCTTTTTCTTGGGGATGGCTTTGATTCCTGGCTCCTGTACAAAGGTATGAACCTCCATTCACAGTTCTTCTGGCACTCTGTGTATCAGATCTAATCCTTTGAATCTATTTGTCACTTACACTGTATAATAATAATGGATATGGTTTAGGTTATACATGAATGGCCTAGTAGTTTTCCATACTTTATTCAATTTCAGTCTGAATTTTGCAATAAGGAGTTCATGATCTGAGCCACAGTGAGCTCTTAGTATTGTTACTGCTGATTGTATAGAGCTTCTCTATCATCAGCCTCAAAGAATGTAATGAATATGATTTTGGTATTGATCATCTGGTAATGTCCATGTGTATACTGGTCTCTTGTGTTGTTGGAAGTGGATGTTTGCTAGGAGCAGTGTGTTGTCCTGAAAAACTATTAGTTTCTCCTCTGCTTCATTTCATACTCCAAAGCCAAGCTTACCTGTTACTCAACAGTGCATGAACCAATAACTTCCAGATATACAAGCTGGATTTAGAAAAAGTAGAGGAACCAGAGATCAAATTGCCAACATTCGCTGGTTCATAGAAAACACAGGGAGTTCCAGAAAAACATCTACACTGTTTCATTGATTAGGCTAAAGCCTTTGACTGTGTGGGTCAATACTTAAAGAGATGGGAATAGCAGATCACCTTTTCTGCCTACTGAGAAACATGTGTGCAGGTCAAAAATCAATAGTTAGAACTGGACATGGAAAAACAGAGAGGTTCAAAATTGGGAAAGGAATACAAGTCTGTATATTGTCACCCTACTTATTTAATTTATATTGCAGAGTGCATCATGCAAAATGCCAGGCTGGAAGAAGCTCAAGCTGGAATCAAGATTACTGGGAGAAATATCAATAACCTCAAATATGCAAAGGACACCACCCTTATGGCATAAAGTAAAGAGAAACTTAAGAGCCTCTTGATTAAGGTGAAATAGGAGAGTGAAAAAGCTAACTTAGAACTCAAAATTAAAAAAAAAAAAAAAAACTAAAATCATGGCATTTGGTCTCATCTTTTCATAGCAAATAGATAGGGAAAAAGATGAAACAGTGACAGATTTTATTTTCCTGGGCTCCAGAATCACTGTGGATAATGAATGCAGCCTCAAAATTAAAAGATGCTTGCTCCTTGGAAGAAAAGCTTATGACAAACCTGGACAGCATATTAAAAAGCAGAGACATTACTTTCCAGACAAAGGTCCGTATAGTCAAAGCTATATTTTTTTTTCCAGTGGTCATGTATGAATGTGAGAGTGGGATCCACAAAGAAAGCTGAGTGCTGAAGAATTGATTTTGAACTGTGGTGTTGGAGAAGAGTCTTGAGAGTCCTTTGGATTGCAAGATCAAACCAGTCAATCCTAAAGGAAAACAACACTGAATGTTCATTGGAAGGACTGACACTGAAGCTAAAGCTTTAATACTTTGGCTACTTGATACAAAGAGTCAACTCCTTGGAAAAGACCCTGATTCTGGAACAGATTGAAGGCAGGAGGAGTACAGGATGACAGATGATGAAATGATTGGATGGCATCACTGACTCAATGGACATGAATTTGAACAAACCCTGGGAGATAGTGAAGGACAGGGAAGTCTGGTGTGCTGAAGTTCATGGTGTTACAAGGAGTCTGACGCTACTGAGCAACTGAACAGCAACTGCAACACCTGTCTTTAACAAGCTGCTCTATTATTGAGTCTTTTATTTCACATGTGAAGTGGAGGTTAAGAAGATCTCATGCTGATAATGTAACAAATAAGCTTGATTTTTAAAGTGAGTGGTGCTTCCTGGGAGATGAAAACATACTGAATACTGAGGATACAGAATAAATAGTTCAAGCAACCTAAGTAGCTGTAGAAACCACCTTCAGTTCAGGAGCTCAATTGTGTCCAACTCTTTGGGACCCCATGGACTGCAGCATGCCAGGCTTCCCTGTCCTTCACCAACTCCTGGAGTTTGGTCAAGCTCATGTCCATTGAGTCGGTGATGGACATCCAACCATCTCATCCTCTGTCCTCCCCTTCTCCTCCCGCCTTCAGTCTTTCCCAGCGTCAGGATCTTTTCCAAGGAGTTAGTTCTTTGCATTAGGTGGCCATAGTATTGGAATTTCAGCTTCAGCATCAGCCCTTACAACGAATAGTTAAGACCAATTACCTTTAGGATGGACTGGTTTAATCTCCTTGCAGTCCAAGGGACTCTCAAGAGTCTTCTCCAACATCACAGTTCAAAAGCATCAGTTTTTATTTTTCTAAGAAATCACCTTATCCAAGTAAAAATTTAAGAACCAAAATTAAGGTATGAAACATGGGCCAGTTATGTAGAAGTTTGTGAGAAAATAACTGATGAATGCCCCCTAAAAAAGATAACATGTGCTTTGTTTATGTACTATTGGGAAGTTTTCTTGACAATTGGGGAAGAAAAATAAACCATAAGAGGAGTTATGAAACAGGTAGTAGTCATGGTGATAAAATTTTCAAAACAATCAAAAGTAAAAAAGCAGGTATTTTGTTGTTGTTGTTCTCTGCTTAGTGTTTCTAATGATATCAAATACTACATCACATATATAAAACTCAGCAAAGACCAAATGAAACTCATTATTCCTTCCTTCTGAAATGTTCTTCTTTCTTGCAACTTAAGTAAATTATACCAAAATATCTAACCTTGCATTTTTATTTGACCTAGCTTAAGTCCAGTTACTTGCTGCTCAAAAAGTAATAATCAAGATAGAGGCGAATACCAGGAGAAAGGAAAGTTGCTTTTAATCAGAATGTTGGCAATCTGGGAAGATGGTGAACTCAGTGTCCCCCAGAAATCAATTGCAAAGATTCTTCTCAGTCATTAAAGTTTTTAAAAGGAAAAAGGAAAGCAATCTCAGTTAATCACAGAGATGGGGGATCAGAGCTGTCACCATTCTGAACTACTGGTAGGCTTGTCGACTTCTTGTGATTTTCCTCTAGATATTATCTTGTTCGCATAGTTTGTTCAGGAGATTACTGAAGGGGAAGCTAGGGAGGAGATCTAGTTACTTATTCTTCATTTCTACTTTTTTGACCTACACCAAGAACCAACAGGTTAGGGAAAGTACAGAGTGATTAAGAGATCTGAACACTATGCTAGAGCTAAAGATGGTAGAACATGGAGGTGCCTGGTTAAAAGTTAAAAGTATAGCTTTTCTTCAATTGACCAGAAAAGGGGTTCCTTCTGAGGGAGGTTTCCTGCAAAAAGCTACATACATAGTTTTACTAAAATTTTCTTGCCACCCTTCTTTTCTCTTACAATTATCTATTAAGTCCAATTATGCCATCTACTCCATTTTCCCAACACAATCCTAAATTTTAATACTCACTACATTTGGTGTGGTTCTGATTTTTATAATCACTTTTTTAAAGCATTAGATAATCTTACTTGTTTCAATTTTGCCAACCTGAATTCACTCTCAATGGTGACCAGGCTTATCTTTCGAAGACACAAAATTTATCATGACATTATTAACTAACCCGTCAATAATTCTGCAAACTGCACAGATGAGGACAGAGATATTTTAGTATTACACATCCTCACACAACCCACATTCACTCCATGTACCTGATATGTCAGACACATGGATAAATATATATTTTGTATGTAATAGAAGCTTTTTTAAAATACAAAGTTTAAGATGATAAATTTGCATTAAATTGACCTAAACTGTATGTCTACAGATCATATTATTTTCAGATCTATGATTTTTCAAAGTACCTCAATATTCTCAGCAAATATTTCATGTCACCTACACATGCTAGGGGGTTACCAGGTGACACTAGTGGTAAAGAATCTGCTTGCCATTGCATGTAGACATAAGAGACACCAGTATGATCTCTGGTCAGGAAGATCCCTTGGAGGAGGGTATGGCAAACCATTCCAGTATTCTTGTCTGGAGAATCCCATAGACAGAGGAGCCTGGTGGGCTACTGTCCATAGGGTTGCAAAGAGTCCAACATGGTTGAAGTGACTTAGCATGCATGCATGTACATATACTAGCTTGCATCCCACATGACTATGTATCCCATTTCCATAATATTTCTGTTCATGATGATATGATCACATTACTCTGCAGTCTATAAATACTCAGACTTTGGTTGTTACCACCAAGTATCACTCAACTTTTCTCATGATCATCTAGGAATAAACTTTTATTTATTTATTTATTTATTTATTTTTGCTTTCTTGGTTAATAAAGGAGAGTCATGTTTCCCTCATACATGAGCAAAACTTTACATTCCTTGTTAATCTTTCCAAAGATGATAATTCTCCAGCTTTCACAGGAACATGTCAAATAGCCCAGACTTGTAGGTTCATGCTATCTTACAGAGGGATCACACAGTCCTAAGGTTTTCTTTGAAACTCCATGGCTTCAGGAAATCATGGACAAGGGGTTCATCTACATATAAGAGTGTAACTCTAACCCCATCTCTCCTACTTTATATACAGTGTGCTGCAATGTTTAACAGACATGGTTAAAGCATGTTTTAAAATAAGAAGAAATTGGCATATAGAAAAGTAAGACTACTGTCTCCAAATAAAAAATTAAATAAACACTTTAAAGTTCTATACATATATATATTTATATACGTATCTAGGCATAGATTAAACATCTTGTATATTGTATATATTATATATATTTGTATTGGTATACAAATATATTTATCTTTGCAAATAAAGCAAGAAAATTCAAGAAAAGCATCTACTTCTGCTTCAGTGACTCTGCTAAAGGCTTTGACTCTGTGCAGCACAAAAAGCTGTGGACTATTCTTAAAGAGATGAGAATACCAAACCACCTTACCTGACTCCTGCAAAACCTGCACGCATGTCAGAAAGCAACATTTATAACCGGACATGAAACAATCAGCGGGTTCCAAATTGGGAAAGGAGTATGTCAAGGCTATGTATTGTCACCCTGCTTATTTAACTTATATGCAGAGTACATCATGCAAAATTCTGGGCTGGATGAAGCACAAGCTAGAATCAAGATTGCCAGGAGAAATACCAAAACCTCAGATGTACAGATGACATCACCCTTATTGCAGAAAGTAAAGTGGAACTAAAGACCCTCTTGATGAAAGTGAAAGAGGAGAGTGAAAAAGCTGGCTTAAAACTCAACATTCAATAAAAGAAGATCATGGCCTCTGGTCCCACCAGATTGTGGCAAATCGATGGTAAAACAATGAGAACAGTGACAGACTTTATCTTCTAGGCTCCAAAATCACTGCAGATGGTGACTGCACCCATGAAACTAAAAGAAACTTGCTCCTTGGGAAAAAAGCTATGACCAAACTAGACAGCATATTGTGAAAAGCAGAGACATTACTTTGCCAGCAAAGATCTATGTAGTCAAATCTATGGTTTTTCCAGTAGTCATGTATGGATGTGAGAGTTGGACTCTAAGGAAAGTTAAGTGCTGAAGAACTGATGCTTTTGAACTGTGTTATTGGAGAAGACCCTCGAGAGTCCCTTGGACTGCAAGGAGATCAAATCAATGCATCTTAAAGGAAATGAGTCCTGAATATTCATTGGAAGTAAGCTGAAACTCCAATACTTTGGCCACCTGATGCAAAGAACTGAGTCATTGGAAAAGACCCTTGTACTGGGAAATATTGAAGGTAGGAGAAGGGGTTGACAGAAGATGAGATGGTTGGATGACATCGTTGATTCGATGGGCATGAGTTTGAGCAAATTCCTGGAGTTGGTGATGGACAGAGAAACCTGGTGTAAGTTTCCCAATAAATAAACTGGCAAAAAATATTTAAGTAAATAGTTAATGAAAAGAAACAAAGGTATTCTTTAAATAAAGAAAATATAGGTAGATTTACATAGAGATTAAAAAGTGCATGTGCATACTTTATGACATCATACCACTATACTCTAGACCTTTTTTAAAATATAATTATTACTCAAAACCACATTTTTGCATTTTCTTCATTAACTAAAATACAAGATCAAGAGAGTATGATTGACAGAAACAGTGAGCAAGCTATGTTTCAGTACATGCAAAACTGATTTCTGGCAAATAAACTGTTTTTAAAACCTCTTGACCTTGAATTTAGCAATTATTGTCTTTCATAAATGCATGTAAATCTGCGTGCACATTAAATTATTCTATAATTACTCAAATTATTTGTTTCTAAACAGCAATTGAAAAGAAACATTTTATTTCAAAGTGTGCTATGTATATATTCTAACCAAAATGTAGTGGAGATCCTGAAAGCTATTTTCCTGTAGACATGGTTTCATATGTTTATACTCTAATTTCTGCTTTTAGAACACTTACATCTTTCACAAAATATTATTTATGCTATCAAATGAATCACTCAGGGTTTAGTAATATTTGTGTTTTTAGAAGAGATATATCTTAACCCACAGATTAACAAAGAAAATTTTGTATAATTCTAAAATTCTTAAAGAGAAAATAAAGATGACTTTATTGGATGCATGATTCATGATTTTATATTTAGAAGTAAATAAACATTTTCCATAACAGTTTTAATCAACCCAGACCTCTGAGGAGAGATCATATTATTATACAAAGTGGGTTTTCAACTTACATTTTAGGAAAATAAGAAAATAATAGAATACAAAGAAGTGAGTTGGTGAGAAATGAACTGGTTTTGGGTATTGTAGAACCGTGGGGAATGGCACTGAAACATGTATGGTGGCATATGGGAAACGAGTCGTCAGTCCAGGTTCGATACAGGATGCTTGGGGCTGGTGCACTGGGATGATCCAGAGGGATGGTGTGGGGAGGGAGGTGGGAGGGGGGTTCAGGATGGGGAACACGTGTGCACCCGTGGCAGATTTGTGTTGATGTGTGGTAGAACAAATACAATATTGTAAAGTAATTAGCCTCCAATTAAAATAAATTTAAATTAAAATAACAACAACAACATGATCCAAAAAAAAAACCCTGAAGTTGTCGGTTTAACAGGTTTTTCTTTTTGTTATTTAATGAGGAGATACTTTCTTATTTTTTACAGTTATTCTATATCACTGTTTAGGACAGGTGAGAAAAAACAGAAATAGGCAAATGTGTTAGTACTGAAGTAAATTGTGGACATAATGCTTAAAGTTTGCAATAAATAAAAGTTATTTATGAAAAATATCTGATAGATATTCCATGACAAACTAGTAATGGTTAGTGCCTTATTGAGTACAGCAAAGAAGAAACTATGTAGAGTCTGAAGTTTGAAGGACACATTAGAAGACATTTTCTAAACCAATTATTATAACTAAGCATGAGTTCATTTTATGCAACATTCAAAGAGATTTATTGTCTATTTTTACTTCAAAATAGCATTGGGGATTTGAAACTGCAAACATTGCAATTATTTGAAGAAGCAATATTTTGAAATTTTTGAAAATTGCAATTCTTTGAAAAAATGACCTAATTGCCACATAAATTATTGTATTCATAATTTTGTAGAATACAAACCCATTCCTTCATTCTTACAAGTGATAATTCTGTTGAGAAACACTAAATTTAGAGTAATAAATAGCAACATAATTAAAAAAAAAACATTTTACTTAAAATATCTGGGCATTCAAATCTTTAGATACTTAGCTCATCCCTGCCATGACTGGGAGTTTGTCAGATAGTCCTAAGTTTACTATTTGGGTACATTTTTTTGTCAGTTTTAAACTATAATCTCATTATTGTTGCCATTGTTCAGTCACTAAGTCACGTCCCATTCTCCCACTCCTTGCAACACCATGGACTGCAGCACACCAGTGCCCTCTGTCCTCCACTATCTCCTGGAATTTGCTCAAATTCATTTCCATTGAGCAGATGATGCTATGTAACCATCTCATCCTCTGATGTCCCCTTCTCCTTTTGCCCTCCATTTGTCCCAGCATCACTGTCCATGAGTCAGCTCTTCTCATCAGGTGGCCAAAGTATTGGAGCTTCAGCTTCAGCATCAGCCCTTCCAATGAACATTCAGGTTTGATTTCCTTTGAGATGAACTGGTTTGATCACCTTGCAGACCAAGGGACTCTCAAGAGTCTTCTCCAACACCACAGCCTTCTTCATGTCCCAACTCTCACATCTATCCAAGACTACTGGGCTAATCATAGTTTTAAATATATGGACTTTTGTCAGGAAAATGATTTCTCATTTGCCAACAAAATGTGATTGACTCGTTTTGGATATTAAAGTTCATTGATCAGGCAGTAATGTTTTAATAAAAAGGTCAATGAAAGAGCAGGCATGCCTTCAGGTCCAGAACAGTGAAAGAGGAATGAAGTAAGCTCACTTGCATGGTAGGTGAGACCAGCGGTTCTCACTTCTGGCTACACATTATCAGTTCACTTCAGTTGTTCAGTCCTGTCTGACTCTTTGCGATTCCATGGACTTCAGCACACCAGGCTTCCCTGTCCATCATCAATCAGGTGCTTTAATAAACACTGGTCATCTCACCAGATAATGCATTTTAGCTACTAGAAGATGAACATTATGTACTTACTTATTTTAACTCATCTGCTAATTCTAACATTTCACCTCATTTGAGAACTCCTTGGTTAGTTAATCTCAATCTTCAGCATATTATCAGAATCATCCAGTGGATTTGTTAAAACATCCATTACTTGACCTCAGTCCAAAGTTACCAATTCAGTAGATCTCACATGAAGTCAAATGTTCTGTTTTCCTTACAAGTTTCTAGATAATGCTGATGCTATTTGTCCCAAAGACCATACTTTGAGAGCCACTGCTATGTTAAAACAATAATAACATCATCTTCAACAACAAAAGTGTGCTTAATTATTTTGTGTCTGTGCTTAGATACATATTTAAAAATACTCCTGTCACATCTAAAGTTAGAGTTCAAACAAAAATAATTTATAAATTGAATCATGTTAAGCAATATGTTCAAGCAATCATATCCTAACAAAACAACCTAGACTTATATAATTAATAGTATTTTTAAAAGTAAAATATAGCATGGTAATCTGAAAGTAGAAAGATTTTTATAATCTTATGAAAATAAAATATTTTTTCTCAAGCACTGTCATTATTTGCAGGCAATCATAAATTTACACTTGAACATACTAGTTCAGTTTTTCATTCATCTACGAGAAATCAGTCAAACTTGAGCTTAAATTTATCTTGCTAAACTTTCTTTAAAAACTTATATTAAAGTTTTAAAAACATTTTGTATGTTTATCTTATATTTTACACATAAATTAGGGCATTTAGGTGAATATAATTTAGTAATATAGAATGTGCATATAAATTATTGGGTATTATCTACATCTACATTCAAAAGTAGAAATGATGATGTCCTTAAATTTCTATGGTTTAGAAAAAAATGAAAATGAATCTTGTTTTGACTAATAGTCATTCACTACAATGTAAGTCACTAATTAATTTTGGAGTATGTGTTGTCACTCCTTTAATTATCATTGAATAAACATGATGATAGTGCATAATACTGGATTGTAAATGAACAATTTACTTCAAGAGATACAAATTAATATCTATAAAAATCACCTGACTTTTAAATTGTGTAGATGCAAGCTACATATATTTCCTCAAAGTCATTACAGATATAGAAAATAATTGGATATATTAATTTTTTTTAGATCTAGTTACATAATTCTATTATAATGTTTGAAGTTAGTTTTTTTTTCTACACATCACATTGTCATTTACTCTTGTAAACACTATAAAATGTGATAGATAAATTTTTCTTTTTTCTTTTGAAAGAAACCATGTATTATTTTAACAAGAAAATAGTGTTAATTCAAATAATGATTTGTAGCATAATTTTACATAAAATAATTACTTCTCTAGTAAATTGCTTCCAGTTCATAAGAGTTTCACAACACAATGCATCTGGGAGACCTAGAAGATTTATGTTAGACATGAGTTTAGAAAGAAAGAATTCTGATGCTAATGAATAACATGGAGTGTGTTCTGGGGACTGTGTAAGCTACAGGCTGTAAATGGAAAGTTAAATATAAATGCCAAGTAGCTAACTAGGGACTGCAAAGTAGTGACAAATAAGGTCATTATCCAACCTGATACACAAATAGCAAGGTCAAGATGAGACGTGACTACAACCTACAAGGCAGGGTATTTGATAAAGGACAGTCTACTTTACAGGTGAGTTTTCTCACATACTTAAAATTAATTAATAGGGGAAGATCAAGTGGAACTCTATGAATAAATACTATTTTCTATTTCTGGTAATTTACTGCATGAGATTTAGCTGTTCCTACCTTTCTTAATAGATTTACATAGTATGTTTGTGTAGACCAAACTCTGTAAAACTGGGTTTTAGGTTTTAAGTGAAGTAATGAAAATCAGTCAATTAGTAGATGGCCTATTAAAATATTCATATCAAAAAACTGAGTACTTTGAAAGGACCACTCTTCCTCAATCATTTTTTTAGAAGCTAGATTTATATTGCCATTTATTTCACACTGACTTTCTGAATATATACCATAGTATCAGATACACAGTTGTTTACAATTTCTATTTTCTTAACTCATTGGAAAGAAAAAGAAGCATTTAAAACATATGAGTTGTCACATCCATCAACCTGAACACAAAGGCTTATTTGCACAGTTCATCAACTATATAAGAACTCAGTTATTAACTAACCCAACCAATGGTTACTTCTCATTTCTTAAAAAATGATCACTTTTGGCATGCAATTATATTTATAGACTTGTAAAAAATAAAATTTTACCTAGTTTAACCACCTGTGATTCTTGAATACCGACTCCAGTACTTTGCTTACATTTATCTTCCTTAAACCTGAGTGTTCCCTTTGATGAGTAATTCAATACTTTACAAGGTACCACATTTCATCTTTGAATATTCATTTTGAAAACTCACTCATATTTGGAATGAATAACTAAGTTCTCCTAATTTCATCTTTTGATTCCACCTCTCTAATTACCTTCTGTGAGTGATTATAAAAAGGTCAATTAACACACTTTCTCTTGTCAACCTTCACAGCTGTTTTAAGATTTCTGTAACATACCCTGGGGATCTTTTAATTTCCTTTTTTTTTTTTTTTCCTTGAGACTCTTTTAAAGGCAGTGCTAATAATTTGGTGGAAAAAATAAGGTCAGCAATGGATTTTCAACTCTCCACATGAACAATCTGTGATTATTCATTTGCAATTTCCTCACATCTCAAAGTAAAATAAAACCAAAAAAAACTTTCTAGTCTTGGACTCTGGGATATTTTCTTTTCTCTTTTGACAACAACATAATCTTTTTTGCCCTTTTGCCATCCTTTGCAGTTTTTGCAAACTCCTTTAATGAATTAACTATGTAATTATTCAAATCATATTATTTGGTGCAAAATTCAAATGCAGTTGACCCTTGAACATGGCAGTCAGTACAGTGGAAAATCTGTGAATAGCATGTAGTCACCCTTCCTATATCAATTTCCTCCATATCCTTGATTCTGCCATATCACTGGCACCATTACCTTGGGTTGAATCCAACTGCAGATTGTGTGATTGCTTGTGTAGTTCAGTTGCTAAGTCATGCCCAACCTTTTGTACCTAATGGACTATAGGACACTAGATTTCCCTGTTCTTCACTATCTCCCATAGTTAGTACAAATGTGTGTCCATTGAGTGGGTGATGCCATCTAACCAACTCATCCTCTGCCATCCTCTCCTTCTTTTGCCTTCAATCTTTCCCAGCATAAGGGGCTTTTCCAAAGAGATGGTTATTTGCATCAGGAGGCCAAAGTTTTGGAGCTTCAGCTTCAGCATATTCAAGATTGATTTCCTTGATGATTGATTGGTTTAATATTCTTGCAGAACAAGAGACTCAAAAATCTCAGGCATCACAATTCAAAACCATCAATTCTGTACATGGCTACTAGAAAAACCATAGCTTTGACTATATGGACATTTGTCAGTAAAGTGATCTGTCTGCTTTTTAATGCATTATCTAATGCTTCTTTCCAAGGAGCAAACATCTTTTAATTTCAAGGCTGAAGTCCCCATATGCAGTGATTTTGGAACCCAAGAAAAGAAACTATGTCACCACTTAAATGTTTTCCCCTTCTACCTTCATGGAGTGATGGGATCAGAGGCCATGACCTTAGTTTTTTGAATCTTGAGTTTTAATTCAGTTTTTCATTCTCCACTTTCACCCTCATCAAGAAGCTCTTTAGTTCCTCTTCACTTTCTGCCATTAGAATAACATCATCTGCTTGTCTCACACTGTTAATATTTCTCTTGGCAATCTAGATTCCAGCTTGTGATACATCCACTCTGACATTTCACAAGATGTACTCTGCATGATCTTCCCTATTGGTCCAGACAGTAAAGCATCTGCATGCAATGCAGGAGATCCAGGTTTGATCCCTGGATCAAGATGATCCCCTGGAGAAGGGCAAGGCAACCCACTCCAGTATTCTTGCCTGATGAATCCGATGGACATAGGAGCTTAGCAGGCCATCGTTCATGGGGTCGCAAAGAGTCTACACAACTGACTGACTAACAATTTCATTTTCACTGTACATATATATGTTCAATAAACAGAGTGACAATATACAGCCTTGACATATTCCTTTCCCAATTTTGAACCTGTTAGATGTTCAATGTAAGGTTCTACTTGTTCTTCTTGACACACTTACAGGCTTCTCAGGAGACATGTAAGGTTGTCTGGTACTCCCATTTCCTTAATAATTTTTCACAGTTTCTTGTGATCTGTACAGTCATAGGCTTTAGCATAGCTGATGAAGCAGAAGCAGATGTTTGTCTAGAATCCTCTTGCTTTCTCCATGATGGAACAAATGTTACCAATTTGATTGCTGGTTTCTTTGCTTTCTCTAAACCCAGCTTGTACACCTGGAAGGTCTCAGTTCACATATTGCTGAAGCCTAGCTTGAAGGATTTTGAGCATAATTTTACTAGCATACAGGATTAGCACTTTGGACTCTTTTGTTGACCATGATGGCTACTCCGTTTCTTCTGAGGAATTCCTGCCCACAATGGTAGATATAATGGTCATCTGAGTTAAATCCACCCATGCCAGTTCATTTTAGTTCGCTGATTCCTAGAATGTCGACGTTCACCCTTGCCATCACTTGTTTGACCACTTCAAATTTGCCTTGATTCATGGACCTGACATTCCAGGTTCCTATGGAATATTGCTCTTTACAGCATCAAATCTGACCATTATATCTACTATTGTGGGCAGGAATCCCTCAGAAAAAATGGAGTAGCCATCATGGTCAACAAAAGAGGCCAAAAAGCAGTACTTGAATGCAATCTCAAAAACGACAGAATGATCTCTATTTGTCTCCAAGGCAAACCATTCACTATCACAGTTATCCAAGTCTATGCCCCAACCAGTAACATTGAAGAAGCTGAAGTTGAATGGTTTTATGAAGACCTACAAGACCTTTCAGAACTAACACCTAAAAAAAGATGTCCTTTTCATTATAGGGGACTGGAATGCAAAAGTAGGAAGTCAAGAAATACCTGGAGTAACAGGCAAATTTGGCCTTGAAATGCAGAATGAAGCAGGGCAAAGACTAATACAGTTTTGCCAAGAAAATGCACTGGTCATAGCAAACACCCTCTTCCAACAACACAGGAGAAGACTCTACACATGGACATCACCAGATGGTCAACATCGAAATCAGATTGATTATATTCTTTGCAGCCAAAGATGGAGAAGCTCTATATAGTCAATAAAAACAAAGCCAGGAGCTGACTGTGACTCAGATCATGAACTCCATATTGCCAAATTCAGATTTAAATTGAAGAAAGTAGAGAAACCCACTAGACCATTCAGGTATGACTTAAATCAAACCCCTTATGATTATACAGTGGAAGTGAGAAATAGATTTAAGGGCCTAGATCTGATAGATAGAGTGCCTAATGAACTATAGAATGATGTTCCTGACATTGTACAGGAGACAGGGATCAAGATCATCCCCATGGAAAAGAAATGCAAAAAAGCACAATGGTTGTCTGGGGAGGCCTCACAAATAGCTGTGAAAAGAAGAGAGGTGAAAAGCAAAGGAGAAAAAGAAAGATATAAGCATCTAAGTGCAGAGTTCCAAAGAATAGCAAGAGATAAGAAAGCCGTCTTCAGCGATCAATGCAAAGAAATAGAGGAAAAGAACAGAATGGGAATAACAAGAGATCTCTTCAAGAAAATTAGAGATACCAAGGGAACATTTCATGCAAAGATGGGCTTGATAAAGGACAGAAATGGTATGCAACTAACAGAAGCAGAAGATATTAAGAAGTGGTGGCAAAAATACATGGAAGAACTGTACAAAAAAACTCTTCACAACCCAGATAATCATGATGGTGTGATCACTCATCTAGAGCCAGACATCTTGGAATGTGAAGTCAAGTGGGCCTTAGAAAGCATCACTACGAACAAAGCTAGTGGAGGTGATAGAATTCCAGTTGAGCTGTTTCAAATCCTGGAATATGATGCTGTGAAAGTGCTGCACTCAATAAGCCAACAAATTTAGAAAATTCAGCAGTGGCCACAGGACTGGAAAAGGTCCGTTTTCATTTCAATCCCAAAGAAAGGCAATGCAAAAGAATGCTCAAACTACCAAACAATTGCACTCATCTCACACGCTAGTAAAGTAATGCTCAAAATTCTCCAAGCCAGTCTTCAGTAATACGTGAACCATGAAATTCCTAATGTTCAAGCTGGTTTTAGAAAAGGCAGAAGAACCAGAGATCAAATTGCCAACATCCGCTGGATCATGGAAAAAGCAAGAGAGTTCCAGAAAAATATCTATTTCTGCTTTATTGACTATGCCAAAGCCTTTGACTGTGTGGATCACAATAAACTGTGGAAAATACTTAAAGAGATGGGAATAACATACCACCTAACCTGCCTCTTGAGAAATCTGTATGCAGGTCAGGAAGCAACAGTTAGAACTGGACATGGAACAGACTGGTTCCAAATAGGAAAAGGAGTACATCAAGGCTGTATATTGTCACCCTGCTTATTTAGCTTATATGCAGAGTACATCATGAGAAACACTGGACTCGAAGAAACACAAGCTGGAATGAGGATTACCAGGAGAAATATAAATAACCTCAGATATGCAGATGACACCACCCTTATGGCAGAAAGTGAAGAGGAACTAAAAAGCCTCTTGATGAAAGTGAAAGAGGAGAGTGAAATAGTTGGCTTAAAGCTCAACATTCAGAAAACGAAGATCATGGCATCTGGGCCCATCACTTCATGGGAAATAGATGGGGAAACAGTGTCAGATTTTAATTTTGGGGGCTCCAAAATCACTGCAGATGGTGACCTCAGCGATGAAATTAAAAGACGCTTAGTCCTTGGAAGAAAAGTTATGATCAACCTAGATAGTATATTCAAAAGCAGAGACATTACTTTGCCGACAAAGGTCCATCTAGTCAAGGCTATGGTTTTTCCTGTGGTCATGTATGGATGTGAGAGTTAGACTTTGAAGAAGGCTGAGCACTGAAAAATTGATGCTTTTGAACTGTGGTGTTGGAGAAGACTCTTGAGAGTCCCTTGGACTGCAGGGAGATCAACTTGTCCATTCTGAAAGAGATCAACCCTGGGATTTCTTTGGAAGGAATGATGCTAAAGCTGAAGCTCCAGTACTTTGGCCACCTCCTGAGAAGAGTTGACTCATTGGAAAAGACTCTGATGCTGGGAGGGATTGGAGGCAGGAGGAGAAGGGGACGACAGAGGATGAGATGGCTGGATGGCATCACGAACTCGATGGACGTGAGTCTGTGTGAACTCCAGGAGATGGTTATGGACAGGGAGGCCTGGCGTGCTGCAATTCATGGGGTCACAAAGAGTCGGACACGACTGAGCGACTGAACTGAACTGAACTGAACTGAACAGGATTAGCACAATTGTAAGGTAATTTTAACACTTTTTGGCATTATCCTTCTTTGGGATTGGAATGAAAACTGACCTTTCCATTCTTGGGGCCCCTGCTGAGTTTTCCAAATTTGCTGACATATTGAGTTCAGCACTTTAACGGCATTTCTTTTAGGATTTTCTTTATTTATTTTTTAAAATGTAAATTTATTTAATTGGAGGTAAATTACTTTACAATATTGTATTGTTTTAAATAGCTCAGCTGGAATTCCATCACCTCCACTAATTTTCTTCATAGTACTGTTTCATAGTAAGTAAGGCACACTTGGCTTCACACTCAAGGATGTCTGTAGGTGAGTCACCACATCATTGTGATTTCCCCATCATTAAGACTTTTTCCTCTTATTAATCCTTCTGTTTCTGTTATTTCTCTACCATCTCTGTTCATTATTGTGTCCATCCTTGTATCAAATATTCCGTTGACATTTCTAATTTTTTTGAAGAGATTTCTGGTCTTTCCTATTGTATTTTTCCTTCTATTTTTTGACACTGTTCATTTAAGGTCTTCTTGTCTCTCCTTGCTATTCTCAAGAATGCTGCATTCACATGGATAAATCTTTCCTTTTCTGCCTTGCTTTTCACTTCTCTTCTTTCCTCAGCTCTTTCTGAGTCTTCTCAGACAAGCACTTTGCCTTCTAGCATTTCTTTTTCCTTGAGGTGGTTTTATTCTCTCCCTCTGTACAAGGTTATGAACCTCTGTCCATCGTTCTTCATGCATTCTTTCTACCAGATGTAATACCTTGAATCTATTTGTAACCTGTTTAATCATAAGGGATTTGATTGAGGTCGTACTTGAATGACCTGGTGGTTTTGCCCACTATCTTCAATTTAAGCCTGAATTTTGCCATAAGGAGCTGATGACCTGAGCCAAAGTTAGCTCCAGGTATTGTTTTCTGCTGACTCTATAAACTATAAATATTTTATGATTTTGGCTACAAAGAATATAATCAATCTGACTTTGGTATTGACTGTCTGATGATGTCCAAGTCTAGAGTCATCTCTTTTGTTGTTGGAAGAGAGTATTTGCTACAGCCAGTGTGTTCTCTTGGCAAAACTCTTATTATCATTTTCCGTGCTATGTCTGAGGCCAAACTTACCTGCTACTTTAGGTCTTTCTTGATTTCCTACTTTTGCATTCCAATTCCCCATCATGAAAATAAATTTTGTGTCTGTGTGTGTGTTAGTTCTAAATGGTCTCGTAGGTTTTCCTAGAACTGGTCAACTTCAGCTTCAGCTTGTTCATTGTTAATGGTTGGGGCATAGACTTGAGTTACTGTGATATTGAATGGTTTGCTTTGCAAAAAAATTGAGATTATTCTGTCGTTTTTTAGATTGCTCCCAGGTACTGCATTTCAGACTCTTATAAGGATTATTCCATTTATTTTAAGGGATTTTTGCCCACACTAGTAGATAAAATGGTCATCTAAATTAAATTTATCCATTCTCTTCCATTTTAATTCACTGATTCCTAGGATGTCAAAGGTCATTCTTCCCATATTCTGTTTGACCACGTTCAATTTACCTCAGTTCAATGGATTTAACATTCTAGGTTCTTATACAATGTTGTTCTTACAGCATTGTATGTTACTTTGATAACCATACATATCCTCAACTATGTGTCATTTCCTCTTTGCCTCAGCCTCATTCTTTCTGAAGCTATTAGTAATTGCCCTCCGTTTCTCCCCAGTAGCACATTGAACACTTTCTGATCCAAGGGGCTCATCTTCCAATGTCATATCCTTTTGCCTTTTCCTACTGTTTATGGGTTTCTTGCAGCAAGAATACTGGAGTAATTTGCCAATTTGTCCTCCAGTGGACCATGTTTGTCAGTTCTCCTCTATGACCCATCTGTTTTGGATGTACCTGCATGGTACTGCTCATAGCTTCATTGAGTTATGCAAGCCCCTTCACTAAAACAATGCTGTGATGCCATTTGGGATTGCATGTACACCCGTGGTGGATTCATGTCAATGTATGGCAAAACCAATACAGTATTGTAAAGTAAAATAAAGTAAAAATAAAAATTAAGAAATAATAATAATAATAAATAAAACAATGCTGTGATCCATGAAGGTAGTATGCACTACTGAAAAAGAAAAAAAAAAATCACATGTACGGGAATCCTCATAGTTTAAAACTATGTTGAACAAAGGTCAACTTTATAGCAATATGCAACACTGAATCGACAATTTTATTCTTTCACCTTTTGAAAGTGTTATTTTAAACCTTCATTTGTCCTAACACACCCTATGCATAACTACATTATTTATTCATTAGAATAAGCTGTAACTTAATTAGAGGTTTTTAGCTTTCCAGATTTAACAAAATGTTGAGTCATTATTCTTAAATTCATTTATAAAACAAGAAAGAAGAGAGCATATGAAACTGACCCATAACTGACTTCATAAAATCTGAAATCCTGTGACATGAAATTCTAATATTTTTTAATCAATTAATTATTATTTATTTTTATTTGTTTCACTGGGTCTTTGTTGCTGTGTGTGGGCTTTCTCTAGTCATGGCAAGTTAGGGGCTACTTTCTGCTTATGGTGCACAGGCTTTTCATTGTGGTGGGTTCTCTTGTTGCAGAACACAGGCCTTAAGTGGATGAGTTTCAGTAGTTCTAGGACACAGGCTGTTTCCCCAGTGCATGTGGAATCTTCCCAGAGCAGGATTGAACCCATGTCCTCTGCATTGGCATGGTTTCTTAACCACTGTACCTTTGGGGAAGTTGACTCAGACGGTAAAGAATCTGCCTGCAATGCAGGAGACTTGGGTTGAATCCCTGGGTCAGGCAAATCCCCTGGAGAAGGGAATAACAACCCACTCCAGCATTCTTGCCTGGAGAATGCCATGGAGACAGGAGCCTTGAGGGTCCAGTCCATAGGGTTGCAAAGAGTCAGACATGACTGAGTGATTAACACTTCAGAACTCTGCTATACCATTATTTAGGTCATATCTGGCGATATTAAATTGTTTCTCCATAAGATGATAAAGTTGCTTTTCCTGAGATGACCTCCATATCAGATTAACTCTAAACAGCTCCTTAATATTAATAAATTTAACAGTTACAATTAACTCTGAAGTATCTTCTCTATATACTGAAAGAGAACATGTCATATTAAAAATTATTAATTTTTATATGATATTATTCATGTTTCAATGCCATTCTCTATGTAACTGAGAATTCCAGTAGATTGCCATGTATTTTGATAACTACATCATCTTCCCTTGCCTGTCTTTAAACTTTGTCATGGGGTTTGAATCAATTTATATCACTTGTGTTTTTAAAATCTGTATCTGCTCTATTTTTTTTTAATCTTAATAAAATAGTTCATTGAAAATTATTCAAATATCTGATTAATAGTACTTTAGATATATTCTGACCTGTAAAATTATTTCATCCTCTATAGTAAAGACTCATTTTCTTTGAATGGGTATCTATTCATTCAATTCATTTAATAGGTCTATTATATTTCATGTTCATGCTTAGACATTTTATTACTCATTGTTCTAGCAATTTCCTACTAGTTACGTCAGTTGAGTCTACTATATTCAACAAAATTCTTTAATTGTCTATACCTGATATCTTCATCTTTTACACCATAACAGTACCTTTATCTCTTCCCTGGTGGTTCACTGGTGAGCAATCTATCTGCCAATGCAGGAGATGTGGGTTTAATCCCTGGGTTGGGAAGATCTCCTGGAGAAGAAAATGGTAACCGACTCCAGTATTTTTGCCTGAAAATTCCATGGGCATAGGAGTCTGGAGGACTACAATCCAAGGAGTCTCAAAAGAGTGGGACATGACTTAGTGACTAAATAACAATCATTATCTCTAACTTTTTGGTACTTTATATTTTCTGTTGGCAAGTTTATATTCTTTAACATGCTACCTCTTTCATTTTAATTATTTTTCTCTTTATTTGAAACATCTACACAGATATTTGTAGACATTATAAAATATGATTTCTAGCTATCTACCTAAGCACAGAATAATTCTCAATATATGATCTTGGTAACTGTTCCTATCTTATATAGAAATGTAAACACATCTTTTCAGAAAATTATACTTGATTATATATAATATATATACATGTAAGTTTTTGATCAGTTCAACTCAGTTCAGTCACTCAGTCGTGTCTGACTCTTTGTGACCCCAAGAATCGCAGCAAGCCAGGCCTCCCTATCCATCACCAACTCCCGGAGTTCACTCAGACTAGCGTCCATCGAGTCAATGATGCCATCCAGCCATCTCATTCTCTGTCATCCCCTTCTCCTCCTGCCCCCAATCCCTCCCAGCATCAGAGTCTTTTCCAATGAGTCAAGTCTTTGCATGAGGTGGCCAGACTACAGGAGTTTCAGCTTCAGCATCATTTCCTCCAAAGAAATCCCAGGGCTGATCTCCTTCAGAATGGACTGTTTGGATCTCTATGCAGTCCAAGGGACTCTCAAGAGTCTTCTCCAACATCACAGTTGAAAAGCACTAATTCTTCAGCGTTCAGCTTTCTTCACAGTCCAACTCTCACATCCATACATGACTACTGGAAAAACCAAAGCCTTGACTAGATGGACCTTTGTCGGCAAACTAAAGTCTCTGGTTTTGAATATGTTATCTAGGTTGGTCATAACTTTTCTTCCAAGGAGTAAGCATCTTTTAATTTCACGGCTGCAGTCACCATCTGCAGTGATTTTGGAGCCCAATAAAATAAGGTCTGACACTGTTTCCATTGTTTGCCCATCTATTTCCCATGAAGTGATGGGACCAGATGCCATGATCTTCTTTTTCTGAATGTTGAGCTTTAAGCCAACTTTTTCACTTTCCTCTTTCACTCTAATCCAAAAGCTTTTTAGTTACTCTTCACTTTCTGCCATAAGGGTGGTGTCATCTGCATATCTGAAGTTGATATTTCTTGATTTCAGCTTGTGATTCTTTCATCCCAGCATTTCTCATGATGTACTCTGCCTAGAAGTTAAATAAGCAGGGTGACAATATACAGCCTTGACGCACTTCTTTTCCTATTTGGAACCAGTCTGTTGTTCCATGTCCAGTTCTAACTGTTGCTTCCAGATCTGCATATAGGCTTCTCAAGAGGCAGGTCAGGTGGTCTGGTATTCCCATTTCTTTCAGAATTTTCCACACTTTATTGTGATCCACACAGATCAGTTCAAGGTATTTGTTGTATATTCATAATTTACTGAGACCTGAATCACATCATAATTCATAATTATATATTGTTAAAAGGTGTTTGAATTTGTTGAATGCACCTACATACTGGTCCTTTATTTGAACTAAATAATTTTGATTTCCTACTAGATCTATCTAACACTTGTATTAAAACTAACCTTGTAATTAACATACTGATGGCATTTAAAAAATGTGATTTCTGCTATTAATTAAACATATGAATAAACCGATATCTTATTTAACCTTCATTATTTTTTGATACAGATTTTAATTTTAGTTAGTTTATGTTTGTGAGAGTTTGCCTTTAGCTCTTCCTCCACTTAGAAATTCAGAAACAAAAACTGGACAGAGGAAGTGGAAATAATGTTCCACTATTATTCACTTTAAGAGGTGAAATTGATTTTGATCAAAGCCTAAGCAAAACTTTTTTTGTACTCTAAACACCATTTAGTCCAATTACTGCATAATATAAAGCTGTTTTTAATAGTAAAAATACACATGGCTTCTTGTGATGTATGTTTATTTCATAAGCCAGTAAAAATTGCTTTTAACTTTCATTAATGGTATTCTGGCCAAAAAAGTAAGCCCACTCACCACTGGTTCCCAGTGTCATTTAACCTGTTGCCAGTGGGAAAACATTCTGGCAGTGAACGCTTACTAGGAGAGATGGGAGTTTTGTTTCAGCTTGACTAGTTTAAAGCTGACTCAAATAATTTTAAATCTTCATGTATAAGTCATCATTTCTCATAAGAGGGAAACAGAACCTCTGCCAGCTTCATCTTGCAAAAATTCTTTCTGAAACCCTGAGGCTATAGCAGTGACATCTCTAAAGTTATAAATATCTGTGTGATAACCTTTTTACTCAAAGAAAATGCATTCACTGGTTTCATTATACCCCTTTTATTTCTCTGAAGTGAAAGTGTTAGTCGTTCAGCTGTCTCTCACTCTTTGCAGCCCGACGGACTGTAACCCTCTATGTTCCTCTGGCCTTGGGATTTCCCAGGCACGAATACTAGAGTGGGTAGACATTCCCTTCTCCAGGGGATTTTCCAACTCAGAGATTGAACCCAGGTCTCCTGCATTACATGCAGATTCTTTACCATGTGAGCCACCAGGGAAGTCATTTATTTTGCTAAACAGAAGCAATCCTATTCAATTACATATTTCTTATTTGTGCATTGGAAAAGGAAAGCTTTCTTACACTGTTCTTCTTTTTTATAGTCTGTTTTCATCTCATTTGTATTTTACAAAGGAATGATGCCTCACAGAACCAATGTGTAGAACATTTTGAGATGTGACAGCATTAGCTGAGATTGGTGAGAATCCTATGTAAAAGTAGGCATTAAAAACAAAACCTACACATATGCTTATGTTAACATCACATTGAAACAATATGAAATATTATAGGAAATTATTATTTAAAAAAATGTGACTTATTTGACCTAACAGTTATCTTTCTTTAATCACTAAAAATGAGTTTATTTATAAATTAAGAAGCATTTTGCAAAATTCTTGCTAAAATACAAGCAATAGATCTTAGGTTTTCAATAGATTTAAAATATTGAGAAAGTAGTGACCTTGTCTGTCTTTTTCATGTGTTTATCCTCAGCATCTGGCATTGTACTAGCTGAATAAATTTTAGCCTGATTGAAGTAAACAGTGAGTATTAAATAAATATTTGATGAATCAATGAGTGAACTGATGAATGAATAACTGCTGGGTTTTATATATGCTGAATATTAAATATATGAATTGGATTAAATAAAATGATCACAGCTTGTGCAGAATAGCTCCTTGGACAAAGTAACATAACATGAGAATTTGTAATTAACTGCTTTATACATATATCTTTATCAAATAAATACTGTCTTCAAAGGAACAATTCTCAAATGTTAAAATACATTAACTCTAAAATGAGTTAAACTACTAGAAAATAAAAATATGAAATATTTGGATATACCTCCAGTTTCTGTTGTTATAACATAATCAAATTCCAAAACTCTTCTGGAAAGCTCAGCTTCACCAAGTTTATTGATTATGTTTAGTTTAGCCATGCTTTGGTTCTTTAAAGAAGTTTTTCTTATATACTCAGAAATACTTTATTTTATCAGCTGTTGTCCCAGGTATCTGAGACAGACTGAGAACTGTAGTTTTTTTTTTTTTTTTTTTTTCTGTTCAGGGTCGTAGTTGCAGCATGTGGATCTAGTTCCCTGACCAGGACTGAATCTGGGCCCTCTGCATTGGGAGTGTGGAATCCTAACCACTGGAAGTCCTAGCATTATATATATATATATATATATATTTTTTTTTTTTTTTTCAGAAAAAAATGCTTTGGGACTCTAGCCTCATAAGTTGGAAATATGAAATTTATAACAAAGAAAGCATTCAAAGAAAAATCAGATAATTTGTGTTCTAAATTTATATTCCACAATCATTAACCTTGTGAACTTGGATAAAACATTTACCTTCTTATGGAAGTGTTTTCTCATCTATTTAAATGAAGATTTAATATTACTTTGCATTTTATAAAATTGTCATGAAAATCATTGATTCATTTAGCACTTATTTTTGAGCAGATGACATGCTTTTGTTATGAATTTGCAATAATAGTAGGAAAAATTCTATTACTACTGATGATAGTATTTGAATGCACAAAATACTTGGTGTGGTGTATATTTTAATCATCCTATCAGGTAGAAATGTGTGTATCAGTGCCCACATTTTTTTATATTCAATATCCAATACTCAGTGAGCTTAAGAGAATGTCAGAAGTCAACAGCATATAGCTGTTTTGAACTCGGGTGTCTGTGAGGCTTTTAATCATTAAAACACAAACCCCTCAAGAAGTTTAGACTTTAGTTTGGAGGTATAATTAAGTATATTAAGGTAAATCATAACATAATCTGAAATATGTTGACAGAGCTAGAAGTGCTGCAGGAACACCAAAGGCAGATGAATCTTTTTCTCTAGGGAAGAGTCACAAGGCTTCACTGAAGAGTTTATATATGAGGTCATACTGAAGAGGTGAATTTTCACACAGGAAAAAAAGGAATAAAAAGTCAGTGATAGGAAGAAAAGGGGAGACTGAAGTGGAAAGCCTATTCCTCAGCAGAAGGAATACTCATACACACCCAAATAGTGAAGTGCAAAAATGATTTGACAAGGCTGAGATATGACGAAAGAGTGGGAGCTTCAAAAGTAGGGAGAAGTAAATTGTGAGATTCTTTTTTTTTCTGAGTTAATAGTGTTAAATCTACCAATTAGTCATTGGAAGACCAAAATACATTTGCACAAAAGAATGGCCAGCTTTCATTCTTGGAAGAGAACAGATTAACGACAGGTAGGACAGGAATGCCAACAGCTGAAGGGGAGATGTAAAAGTTAGGACTAGGAAGAAATAGTGTGATTGGAGGAGTGAGTTAAATGTTGGAAGCATCTTAAAATAATGCCAATCAAATATTGTGACCAGTGTGGGAGAAGAGGGAGATAAATTAGTTATATCAAGGTTTCAACTATGATGTATTTGACTGAACTGAATTCCTATTTGGGCTTCTTAAGTTGAGATAATTATAAAAAAAGATGGATATATTCCATAGACAATTAAAAATTTTTAATGCTTGTGACTTGAAGTCATAAGTATGAACTAGTGTATATAACACATGAACTCTCTAGAAGGAACCAAAGCTTTCCTTGGGAATAGGTGTGTTACAGAGAGTCGATGAAGCAGACTGATCTGCTCTGATGAAGAATCATCAGAGGAGGGGAGAGGAGAGTTGAGGTGTGGGTGGTAAAATGAAAGCTGACTCACAGAATGTGAAAATGCATATCACACAATGTTCCATATACTGAAGGTAGTTTCCACATGTCAGGTCTGTTTATTTCTCTTCCTTGGTTCTTGTCTCATCACAAGGTGATGAAAATTTGGAACAATGATGTAGAACAACAGACAGGTTACAGCTCAGTTCAGCTCTAGCGGACAGATTGTTTATTAGTCAGACACTCCCAAAGGAATCCCCTTCATCCTTCCTGTGAATTCTTTTCTTGGCTTCCCCCTTTTGTACTCCCAGTCTCGTCCTTTTGGTTATGGCTGGGCAAAGCTAAGCGTGTACCCACCACTAACCAATGAAAGGGAATGCAAGTGGGCATACACTCAAGACCAACTGACAATTATGTTATATAACAGCAGGCTGTGTAGTTTATGTCTTTCCATATGTCTTCCCATAATTCAGTCTGTTATAATTAGATGCAGAATATTCATGAGCTCTTAAAGGGCCCCTAACTGCTCAAGGTTACTTGGAGAAACCCCTGTGGGTATTTTGTATTCACTCTGTGCCTAGGGCACATGTTCAGGATTGAAAAGTCTCTGTGGTTATTTTGTTGCATCTGTGAGCTCTGCTGTGTGTGTCTGGTATGGAGTTTAGAGATTAGCTTGCATCCCTTTCAGCCTGGCCTCACCTCATTGCTTAAATATAACTTCTGACCTAACACTCATAATAAAGAAACATTTAGTTATTAGATAACAAAGGACTGAATGATATACTTGATAACAAAGGGCCAGATTGATATAGCTGGTGTTAGGGGTTGAATTGAGTTTACACAAGATAAGCCCTAGAATCTCAGAACATGAGTTTATTTTGAGATGGATCTTTTCTGAGGTAGTCAAGTTCAAAACAGATCATCAAAATGAGCCCTAATCTGTTATCACTTATGTCCCTGTAAGAAAAAGGAATTTGGACACAGAGACAGAATAGAGGAAATGTGGAAGAGGTACAAAGACAGCCAACTGAAAATCAATGTCCTTCCCTGAAGCACATCCTTCCTCTCACGGCGTAACAAGAAATGAACCTTGCCTACCCCTCAGTGTTGCTTCCATCCTCCATAACCGTTAGACAACTTAATTATTAAATCCATGCACTTTGTGGTACTTTACTATGATCTCAGCATAGGAAATTAATATACTTAGTCTCAAAAGACCTCAAGGTAAACCTAAATTAATGTTGAGCTCTTTGTACTTTGAAATAATTGAATTAACCTCTTACATTTATATAATTAGTAATAAATTTCACAAAGATATTTAAATAAAATGAACATATTTTCACTTTCATGTTATATGAATATTTTATTGGTTAAAATAAAACAGGCTACTGTAATATTTGAGTAATACAAGTGACATACACTGAGCTTAGTATTTATATAGATGTCTAATTATTATTTGTAATAACATAATAGGTTAAATATTACTGTTTATTTGAGCTACAAGTGAGAAAATGGATATATAGAGAATTTGAATAGTTTGCCTATTCTTACATTGTTAGAATGTGTCATATTTATATCAGACCAACACAATTCTAGAACTTAGATTTGACAATTAGAGTTCTTATACATTTCACTGTCAATTATTCATTAAAAGTTATGCATACATTATCCAAGCATTTCACATATCTAGATATATATTATAATAATAAGGGACTAAATTTAATGTTTTGCCTGTATAATTAGTGGCCAATTCAGTGAGAAAGATAATCAGATATGTGCTTGGCAAAATATACAGACGGCGGATGATTATATGACACCATGACAATTAAGAAACCATATTGACATATTTCAAAAGTTTAATTGTTTAATATTTAACTAAAGAGTTTATAAAATTGTGAAAATAATCCTTAGTGCTTCAAGAAACTATGAAATTGTGACCATATTTGCTATATGCAGTTCAACTGCCCTTGGGTTATTTTGAGACCATAACAAAATATATTATGTTTAAATGATCTAATCCTTCATTATTAAGCAGTTATACTTGATTCATAATACAGACTTGAAGATTAAAAGAAATTTTTGAATTTTACCAATCCAGATTATGACAAATTATTATTTAAAAAAGAAATTAATGTTTATTTATCTTTTACACTCTAAAAACATGTTCAATCTCATACAGTTTATTTTTTAAGAATAAGAAATAAGCACAAAATTTTGTATATGCAGTCACAACTGGAGTTAATAATACAGAGACAAAAGAACACTATTAAAGACTTACTCTATACTAGCCTCTTTACTATGTTTGATATCTATAGAACATTTAAATGTTATATCTAATTTACAAGGATTAATATTAGTATCCTAAGTTCACAAACCAGAAAACAGCAGCTAAGATAAGGTAATTGCCAAGGTTTGATTTTAAGTAGAAGAAAAGGTCTTGGGGCCAAAAGATTCATGTTCTGAATTCACACACTAATTTGGAGTTATGATGTTCTATCATAGACCCCCATGCTCCCATGACTTATCTTTTTATTTCTTGTTCATTTTCATTTATTTAGTATGCTTTTACATAATATTTCTTACCTGAAAGGCTTTTTGCTTTCCACAATGAAGGATATAAAATCTAATGTAATACATTTCTGATCTTGAAATGCTTCATTGTATCTGTGGTGGGCTAAAATATGTGTATGGAATGTTGCAACATATAGGAAAAATGTATTCGGAAAACCAAGGGTGAAAATCTTTGAAAGTTTTGCAGAAAACTGAAATCAGTATAGCGAGATAATGAGGGCATAAGCTGATAAGCTGATAATGTGAATGCTGCACATAAGTAAACAAAGACAAGCAATTAAAGATACATGTTGGATCTGGCAATAATAGAGGCAAATTAGGGGGGAAAAATGATGGTGGTGGTTTAGTTGCTAAGTGAAATGAAAGTGAAGTCGCTCAGTCGTGTCCGACTTTTAGCGAACCCATGGACTGCAGCCTACCAGGCTCCTCCGTCCATGGGATTTTCCAGGCAAGAGTACTGGAGTGGGTGGACTGGGGCCCACTAGGCACCTCTTTCCATAGAATTATCCAGGCAAGAATACTGGAGTGGGTAGCTATTCCCTTCTCCAGGGGATCTTCCCAATCCAGGGATCAAACCCAGGTCTCCTGGATTGCAGGCAGATTCTTTACTGCTGAGGCACCAGAGAAACCCACCCCCCTCCAACACCAAACAGTAGTTTCCAATGAACATTGAGGAAAGAAGCCAAACTGAAGCTAATGAAGAAGTCAATGAGATGAGTGATTGAAAACAATGGCTGTATATGCTATCAAGATCTTCAATAGTAAAAAAAAGGAGAGAAATGAAGGTAACTGAAGTGGGATATGGACCTAATGTCTGATGAAAGTACTTTAGGGTGGGACAGTTACAAGCACACGTTCCCTTCACTCTTTCCTGGAAATTGCTACTGGATTAAGAAAATAGCAAGTTTATCTGTATTTTGTTTGTTTGTTTATTTATTTATTTTAGTTGGAGGCTAAGTACTTTGTAATATTGTGGTGGTTTTTGCCACACATCAACATAAATCAACCATGGGTGTGCATATTCCACCAATTGTGTGCAAAAATGGAGGATGTTGACTTTCTCCTGTGAGACTTGATTATTTTTTTAAAAATGAAATAAAATAATAAGGTAAAGAAAGATGCATGAATCCAGTCACTCCCTAAGACATAAAATACATCTAGAGGTCAGCAAAGAGAGAAATTTCACTCATCTGGAAGGTGGGGCAAAGGAAAGAAGTACAGAATGTGTACTGAAAATTTATACAGTATTAGTTATTGAAGAGGGTAGATATGCATGCTTAGAGATGAGGAAGGCAGCAGGGGCAAAACCAGACAGGGCATGATAGGAATGGACAACAGTTCAACATGATTACACCAAAACTTGCACACAGGGTGTAGTGAGAAGAAGAAGAGAAAAGGCAGATGGAAGATACACTAACGGAAGGAACTGAATTTCTGGCTGAGGACTCTGAACTCACTCTGAACTCTGTTCTGGGAGTATGAAAGAACCAACCAACAGCATGATCAAAGGAGCAGTAACATTACCAAACTCACATTTGGTGGCTTGTTCCTCAAAAGGTAAAAAATGAGAGACAGTTTTTGGTAGAAAAGAAAGTTACGTGAATCAGAAAAACTGGCAGTGTGGGGAGTAGCTGGACTCTTGTCCTGAGACCAACTCATAAGATTCTGTTTAGCCATGACAGTTTTCAAAGGAGAAAAGGGAAAGCAATCTCAATTAGACATTAAGGTAAGACATCAGACTCTTCATCAACTTCTCCTCTTCCCCCCCCCCGGCCTCTGTGGACAGACCTGCTGAGTTCTCCTGATCTTCTTTGGATGTTATCTTGCCTGCAAGGTCCACTTGCAAATTTGCTAAGAAGGAAGTTAGGGGCAAAGTGTTAGTTATTCTTTAACTAAATTGTTCATTGGCACTCCTTTTCATACAGGAAAGAAATCAACAGTATAGACAAGACATTGTGGATATTCAGTAAAACAAAAATAAAGAGTTAGGTGAAATGTTACCTAGTGATTCCATTTACTATTATTAAAATCTTCTGGGAAGAGAAATATTCAAGCAGGAAAGGGACAAATGAGCTGCTTACAGTAAGATGGAGCTATCCTATCCTCTTGAGGTTTCCTGGCCATATTGCAGTTAGTCTAGCTGATTCTCTTGTTTTTAGAGAGTGGGGTTTTCTTTATTCCATTTTTTGCAGGTCAATTATATTTTATTTTTAAAATATAAATTTATTTATTTTAATTAGAGGTTAATTACTTTACAATATTGTATTGGTTTTGCCATACATCAACATGAATCTGCCACAGGTATACACATGTTTCCCATCCTGAATCCCCCTCCCTCCTCCCTCCCCGTACCATCCCTCTGGGTTGTCTCAGTGCACCAGCCCCACGCCTCCAGTATCATGCATCGAACCTGGACTGGCGATTTGTTTCATATATGATATTATACATGTCTCAATGTCATTCTCCCAAATCATCCCACCCTCTCCCTCTCTCGCAGAGTCTAAAAGACTGTTCTATACATCTGCATCTCCTTTGCTATCTCGCATACAGGGTTATCGTTACCGTCTTTCTAATTTATTCCATTTTAAGCACTCTGTTCAGAATCACACAGAAAGTGATGAAGTCTTGTCCTGGCTGGCTTAAAACAGACTGAATGTTCATTTATACACTCCTTTCAGGTTGTAAAATTGCTAGGACTATGAATGCTTTTTCCATTGAAAGATAATTCAAATATTAAGTAATTTTTTAAATTAGATAAATAAGAATGCTGAGAAGCAGATGTAGATCATAATTTGAGGTTATTCACAGGCACTCTGTGTTGCAAATAGCCTCTTATTAAATATCATAATTATATCAGGAAGACCCTGGGTGAGTTTGAGTGCAACCTCAGAAACAGAGTCATGCCAGAGTCTGGGCATGCCTGTTCCCCTGGGACTTTTCAGTTCTTGGGTCTACCTTTAGTGTTTGTCAACTTGAGCTTCTCCCGCAACTCTTGGCAACTACTTATTCACTACTGTCACTGTTCATCAACTGAAAGATCAAATAAAATATCCTAGACTAACTTTTCTAATATTTGGTTCTAATACTCCCAGAATCCTAACAATTCAGTGAAGGCAAAAAACATGTATGCTTTACCCTGGAAATGCAGGGTAAAGATTTGAATATCTTGACCAGATCTCTTCCTGGTTACATCAACCTACACTCTTTTTTATTCTTCCAGAATGCTTTCTTTCTTTATTTATATCCCTTCCACTGTTTAGAGTGCTGGGTGCTGTAGTTTTTATCCTAAAATATGAATTGATTTTTAGAAATAGTCTTTAAGTTTTCACAACATTCATGGAGATAATTAAAGATACTCACCTACAATAATGGCATGAGATATTGAAAAATTTAAAAGCAGAAAATTTGCATTTAAATTACAAATGTTAGAAGGAAAGTAAAACCCTTATATATTCCCAGAAGTTTGAAGAATTTGACCCAAATTCTGATTTTCCCCATCTACGACCTTTAGATTAGAGGGGTCATTGGTTTGTACAAGAAAAAAAGACCTAGTACACTGATTATAAGCCAGGTAAAAGAGATTAGGCTTAAAACTGCATTCCAGACTGTGGAACACGCTAAAATCAGGAGAATGTTATGACAAAATATTTTATAGGACAGATCTTGTTATATTTTTAAAATGCGACACTAATGAAGTCTCACTCCCAGTACTAACTGCTAGAACAGGAAGAAGCTCACACTTATGTGGATACTCTGATAAAAGCTGTTCTTTCCTCTTCTGTTGGAGAGGAGATGGATTCTAAGTGCAGACTTTGTAACAATCATGCTCCTAACATCTGAGCAAACCTCAATATCAGAATTTATATTTTTGTATCTTAAATTAACAGTAAGCTCACTGCAATAGTCATAACTGGGTCTGCTTTGTAGTGAGGAAGAACTCTTGACCATGACTCACTGTGAGACTACAGCCTTTGAGTAATTAACTCAGCAGTGGCCACAGGACTGGAAAAGGTCAGTTTTCATTCCAATTCCAAAGAAAGGCAATGAAAAAGAATGCTCAAACTACCGCACAATTGATCTCATCTCACATGCTAGTAAAGTAATACTTGAAATTCTCCAAGCCAGGCTTCAGCAATACGTGCACCATGAACTCCCTGATGTTCAAGCTGGTTTTAGAAAAGGCAGAGGAACCTGAGATCAAATTGCCAACATCTGCTGGATCATGGAAAAAACAAGAGAGTTCCAGAGAAACATCTATTTCTGCTTTATTGATTATGCCAAAGCCTTTGACTGCGTGGATCACAATAAACTGTGGAAAATTCTGAAAGAGATGGGAACACCAGACCACCTGACCTGCCTCTTGAGAAATCTGTATGCGGTTCAGAAAGCAACAGTTAGAACTGGACATGGAACAATGGAGTGGTTCCAAATAGGAAAAGGAGTATGTCAAGGCTGTATATTGTCACCCTGCTTATTTAATTTATATGCAGAGTACATCATGAGAAATGCTGGGCTGGAAGAAAAACAAGCTGGAATCAAGATTGCCAGGAGAAATATCAATAACCTCAGATATGCAGATGACACCACCCTTATGGCAGAAAGTGAAGAGGAGCTAAAAAGCCTCTTGATGAAAGTGAAAGAGGAGAGTAAAAAAGTTGGCTTAAAGCTCAACATTCAGAAAATGAAGATCATGACATCCAGTCCCATCACTTCATGGGAAATAGATGGGGAAACAGTGGAAACAGTGTCAGACTTTATTTTTTTGGGCTCCAAGATCACTGCAGATGTTGGTTGCAGCCATGAAATTAAAAGACGCTTACTCCTTGGAAGAAAAGTTATGACCAACTTAGATAGTATATTCAAAAGCAGCAACATTACTTAGTCAACAAAGGTCCATCTAGTCAAGGCTATGGTTTTTCCTGTGGTCATGTATGGATGTGAGAGTTGGACTGTGAAGAAGGCTGAGCGCTAAAGAATTGATGCTTTTGAACTGTGGTTTTGGAGAAGACTCTAGATAGTGCCTTGGACTGCAAGGAGATCTAACGCGTCCATTCTGAAGGAGATCAACCCTGGGATTTCTTTGGAAGGAATGATGCTAAAGCTGAAACTCCAGTACTTTGGCCACCTCCTGAGAAGAGTTGGCTAATTGGAAAAGACTCTGATGCTGCGAGGGATTGGGGGTAGGAGGAGAAGAGGACTACCGAGGATGAGATGGCTGGATGGCATCACGGGCTCAACGGATGTGAGTCTGAGTGAACTCCGGGAGATGGTGATGAACAGGGAGGCCTGGCGTGGTGCGATTCATGGGATCACAAAGAGTCGGACATGGCTGAGCGACTGAACTGCCCTGAACTGATGGAAGATCAGTCTTCCCTGGTAGCTCATCTGGTAAAGAAGCCACTTGTGATACAGGAGACCCCAGTTCATTTCCTGGGTTGGGAAGATCCCCTGGAGAAGGGATAGACCACCCACTCCAGTATTCATGGGCTTTCCTGGTGGCTCAGATGGTAAAGAATCTACCTGAAATGTAGGAGATCCAGGTTCAATCCCTGGGGTTGGAAGATCCCCTGGAGGAGGGCATGGCAACTTACTCTGGTATTCTTGCCTGGAGAATCTCCATGGAGAGAGGAGCCGGGCATGCTATGGCCAGTAGGATCAAAAAGAGTTGGACATGACTGAGTGACTAAGCACAGAACATGGAAGAAGAGCAGCATAGAGTAGTGTTACCATTTCCCCTGCTGCTAGGAGACTCTGTTAGTCATTTGGGCTGAACCCTGGGTTAACCACAAAGTATTTTTTGATCTTTACCAGTGACGAATCATAGTTTAGAAATATGAATGTTTTTCTTGTATGAATTTTTAGTTTAAAAACAAAGTTATGTCTCATAGTACGTAGTCTTTTATTATTAAAGACTTCCTATATCTGAGTCATTTATATTTGAGTAATATCAGCTGCATCCCTCACAAGCAGCCTATATTAATAAATCTACTTTTTGTCAAAAAATATATCAGTATGTGGCTTTAAGTAATATATACATTTGATAAGTTAATTATGCAATATCAGCCTCATATTAAATGCTAGCAATAGCACATCTACTGGCACATATTATACAAATATTTAAAAGTATTATATTGTGAAATAGATTTTTCAATAATATCCCCAAAAGAAAGCATAGTTAGAGACCAAGTTCAACAACAATAACAACAGCAAAATACTTTTCTTGTTTATTTATTATTTGGATTCTGCACTCAATTCCATGTGCATGTGGTTTTGCCTACATACCACTGATCTATTTCCTGGCACTAGCTGTGTATCTTAGAATAGTTCACCAAGAAAAGGAGAAGACTACAAATAAGAAGAGTTTATGTAATCAAACACAAGCTCATGTGTCCAACACAGAGTGAGGCCAAACAAACTAATGGCAGAGTTTGAAGCAAAAAAGGTTTATCACAGAACCAAGCAAGGAGAAAACATAGAAAAGTGTGTGACTTTCTTTTGACTGACTCATGGTGAGGTAATTGATCAGTGCTCTAGGAATTTGTGCTCTGCATGAAGCTACAATCCTCCACCTAGGTGGGAGGCCTTAGCTCTTGTAGAAGATCTCAAATATATTATTATGTATATTCTTTCAGGAGGAACCAGGATCCTGCCCCAAAGTCGCACTATTGTTTCTCCCCCTTTTTCTATGTTTGTTCACTTCTCTGATTAGCAACTGTTTGAATGTGTCCTTTGGTATTCAGGGACATCTAGGAGGTTTAATGAAGCCTATTTCCTACAACAAGAAATAGGGGACATGGACAGGATTTGTATCTGGGAGGTCCCCATAGTGTCTCAGTTTCATTTATTTGGTCTTAGGAATTGCAATTCTAGAGGCAGAGATTTCAGTGACCAATCAAATGTGCTCCTAGGGAAATAAAAATGAAGAAGGTTTATTACAAAAAGCAAGCAAAGACATTCCAGAGAAGTTGCATAGGTTGTTTTGCATAACTAAACATTCAAATATTTGGCTAATTCATACTGATATATCTGATTAAGTTGTTAAAAAAAATCAACAGAGTAAATTTGAAGATTTAATTGCCTTTATTCAAGGATTCCTGAATTGGAAATATCCTGTGTGGCAAGTATAACAGTAGGTGATTTTAGGAGTGGTACAAAAAGGCAAAGACTGTTAGAGGAAGATGAGTGAGGTGAGGAAGGCATTGGCAGGATGAAAGAAGGGGCCATTTGGGGTTAAGATGTTTTCTTTTTCAAGGGAAGTTCCTACAAGCGTTCTGAGATGTAGATGACCTCTTCTTCCATTCTCTGGGAGTGAGGGAAAAGGAGAGGACCATGTGGCAGATAACCTTAGCGTTGCTGACCAGAAAATTCCATACTGCTTGATCAAGAGTACATTTCTTGTGAAGGTTCAAGTTACTATTAGGCTCAATATTAAAACTAGATTTGGTGTCATTGGGGACTGCTTTTTTTTTTTCCCCCCTTCTTCTTTACAAAGTTATTAAATTATAAAACAAATTTTTTTCTAATTACCTATTCAAAAATGTTTTTCTCTTCTTTTAAAGGTTTGTGAGTCTAATACTCTGGAAATTGAATAAATGAGTGTAGTTATGTTCCCTGTTTCAACAGAGCTGTCAGAAGTGTGTCAACAGCTTTGTCTGTTTATGCCCAGAAGGGAAGCTACTCTAAACAATGTGTTTCTATTAAGACAGACGGTATATAAAAATTGGCAGAATATATTAAAATTCTTCACTAGCAGGCTTGAAATATAGTCCAGTATTTCCTACCAATATTTTTTTCTGAAATCTCATCTGTATTTTTTATTATCTATTTATCTCTTTACCTCAACGAATCTTCCTAAAGCAAATAAAATACATCCTTACATAATTATTTAATTGATAAATATTTATGTAATTAGCAAACAAATGTGTTCCTTTTCCAGAAAACTAAGAATTCACATATTAATTATGATGAAATCATGGATTTCTCAGTTATAATACAATGAAATGTCAAAAATGGGTAGAGTTATTTAATAATAAGCTAAACAATGGGAGAATAATTTAACAATAAGCTGTAGGAATTCAGAAACTGTTTATCACACGTATCATTCATTAGCAAAATAACATGTATTTTTATTTACAGAATGTGGGAAAAATACAGTGTAGAGTCAAGATTGTGTTTATTTTCCAGTGCAGTTACTTCTTAAAAGTATATCTTAAAATATACTTTCCTATTTGAAATTTTGAGCATACTTCAGGAGACAGTGAAGGACAGGGAAGCCTGGGATCCTGCAATCCAGGGGGTTGTAGAGTTGGACACGACTTAGTGATTGAACAACTTGAAATTCTTAAATTTGTCTTTGATGTGGAAATTTGTGATTGTGGCTAAGATGGCAGACTGACCTATCTATAAGTAAAATGACTTTCATCATATTTTCCTTCTTAATATTTATCTCACTGGCATGAAATAACTTGGTCTTAGGCATACTACAAACCAGTAATAGATAATATTGTGTGTATCTATGGTTCTGTATTTTTATTATAAAAATGAACATTATCATCTAAACTGGTCAATTTTTGTAGCCCATATTCATAATCTCTTCCATTATAGAGGTTGAGATATAAGACCAAAATGGGTATGACACTCAGGTGAATGGTAATCTCCAGAAGAGCAATTTATTATTAACTATGCTTGACTAGGTTAGATCATTTATGTTAGGCAAATAAATCTTGACATTTATATGGATAATTTTGTGGTTTACTTGTCAAACTTCCTGTGAGACATGGGTCTGATTAAACTCTTATTGAGAGTGAGAACTGTAATACATTATTAATCAGCTCAGTGTAATTGTGAAGTTTTATGACTTAGGGATGGGGGAAATTGGTTCCATGGTCAGTTTGAGAAATTATGAAAATATACCTTTCACTGTCAGTGCTGATAGCTTGACATTAGTCATGGTCTTCCCAAAGCCATGGCCTGTGACAGCACTAATGAGAGTCATTTTGTAGCATGACCATGCATTAGAATATATTTGGAGGAGCATAAAATGTCAAATGCTGGAGTAGAGATGTTTTTCAGCAGTTCTTGACACAAGAAAACTTATATACCCAAATGTTAAGCTTCCTGAAATTGTGAGACATGCATATCAATCTCAAGATTAATAGGAAAATGTTGATTAAAAACAATTAAATTTATTTTTTAAAGCACATATTATTTGGCAAGTAAAACCATACTGGAAAAGGCAAAGAAAACAATGCAAAAGGCTGCTCTTTGATCATTCCCTTTATGTGATACTTATACTAATGAATTAGTTTTATCCACTTTTTAACTGCACTGACAATAAAAATAAACATAAATCTGATATTTGTTGAATGATTTAAACATAATCAAGGAATGTTGTTTTAAATAATAAATAATATTCTGTGGATGAAACAAAATATTTATTATAAATTTACAATAAAATTATCAAGTGGTGACTATGACTTAATGACTAAAGGCATGAACTTGTAAACAAGGCTGGGAAGAATGAAGACTCTAATTTGTCCCAGTGTTGCCTCGGATTATTTATCCTCATTAAGACTATTTTTGTCACTTTTGAAGTAAACGTGATAAGAGCTTTTCCTAAAATTATTGCTATAATGAGTCACTGAGATATATACCATGATCATTTTGGTAACTGAGACACAATAAGGACTTAAAATATCCCTGTTATTATCATTTCAAATCAGTAATATTGCTTAATAAAAAGGCATTGACCATTTAAAATAGTTCTTTATGATGAAGCAAATACTGAAATCACTACCTTACACACTGCTATTTAAAAGGAAGAATTTGAGAATCACAACTGTGAGACCAGCTTGTAGATGAGCTATGTCTTTACTAAGAACATTTTATGGGGAGGGAGGTGGGAGGGGGGTTCAGGATGGGAAACACATGTACACCCATGGCAGCTTCATGTCAATGTATGGCAAAACCAATACAATACTGTATGGTAAAATAATTAATCAATTAATTTAAATTTTTTAAAGAATATTTTAATCTGTTTTGATTGTAATGTAGCTGGTGTTTTTGATTGCCCTTTAAGCTCCACTTAGAAGATGGGTTTGTAAATGTAGATGGAAGATCTAAGATGTTTGTAAACTTCAAATAAAATCAGTGACACAAAGTTATCAGTAAATATTAAAAAAAAAGAGCAAATGACACTAAATTTGATATTTTTTGAACTATTGGACATATCACCATTCATTCGAGATGGCATATTTCATTTGTAGATTTATTAAAAGTTTAGTGGCTTAGCTAAAATTTTTCTTTCTTATGTTTTAAAAATCAATAAATAGTAACAACAACAAATCTAGTATTTCTCATCTTGTAAAAAAAATTTCTTGAGGGTTCTTTTTTGTGTGTATGACTTAAATAACCAAGCAAAAATCATTGCTTCACACTCTCAAAATTATCTCTGATGCAACCCACAGATTATTCATCCAAGTTTCCCGAGGCAATGTCAAATTATTATGTCCAGTTAATCCCAAATCCTTTGAATGAGCAGATGCAAACTATTATATATAGAATGGGTAAAAAACGAGGTCCTACCATATAGCAAAGAAACTATATTTAATGTTCTGTGATAAACCACAATGGAAAATACTATATATATATATATATATTGGTTGGATGGCATCACTGACTCAAGAGACACGAGTTTGAGCAAACTCTGGGATATAGTGAAGGACAGGGAAGCCTGACTTATTGCAGTCCATGGGGTCGCAAAGACTTGGACACAACTAAGCGACTGAACAGCAAAAATGTATATATCTATATGAAAGTGAAAGTGAAGTTGCTCAGTCGTGTCCAACTCTTTGTGACCCATGGACTGTAGCCCACCAAGCTCCTCCGCCCATGGGATTCTCCAGGCTCTGGAGTGGGTTGCCATTTCCTTCTCCAATAAAAGGAGTACTTCAAGGCTGTATATTGTAACCCTGCTTGTTTAATTTATATGCAGAGTATACCATGAGAAATTCTGGGCTGGATGAACCACAAGCTGGAATCAAGATTGCCAGAAGAAATATAAATAACCTCATATATGGAGATGACACCACCCTTATGGCAGAAAGTGAAGAAGAAATAAAGAGCCTCTTAATGAAAGTGAAAGAGAAGAGTGAAAAATTTAGCTTAAAGCTCAATATTCAGAAAAGTAAGATTATGGCATCTGGTCCCATCACTTCATGGCATATAGATGGCGAAACAGTGGAAACAGTAGTTGACTTTATTTTTCTGGGCTCCAGAATCACTGCAGATGCTGACTGCAGCCATCAAATTAAAAGACGCTTACTCCTTGGAAGGAAAGTTATGACTAACCTAGAAGGCGTATTAAAAAGCAGAGACATTATTTGCTGACAAAGGTCCATCTAGTCAAGGCTATGGCTTTTCTAGTAGTCATGATGGATGTGAGAGTTGGACTATAAAGAAAGCTGAGTGCCAAAAAATTGATGCTGTTGAACTGTGGTGTTGGAGAAGACTCTTGAGAGTGGCCTGGACTGAAAGAAGATCCAGCCAATTCATCCTAAAGGAAATCAGTCCTGAATATTAATTGGAAGGACTGATGCTGAAGCTGAAATTCCAATATTTTGACCATCTGATATGAAAAAAATGACTCTTTTGAAAAAAACCCTGATGCTGGGAAAGTTGGAGTTGTTGTCATTCACTTCACCAGTGGACCATGGTTTGTCAGAACTCTCCACTGTAACAAGAGCGAGAATACCTGCAATTGCCTCTTTGGTTATGTGTGTGTGTGTGTGTGTGTGTGTGTGTGTGTGTGTGTGTGTGTGTGTGTGCTGTCATGTTTGACTCTTTGTGACCCCACAGACTATAGCCTACCAGGCTCCTCTGTCCATGGGATTTCCCAGGCAAGAATATTGGAGTGGGTTTCCATTTCCTACACCAGGGGAATTTCCTAGCCAAGGGATTGAATCCTAGTCTCCTGCATAGCAGGTGGATTCTTTACTGCTGTTCAGTTCAGTTACTCAGTCATGTTTGACTGTTTGCTACCCCATGGACTGCATCATGCCAGTCCTCCTTCTCCATCACCAACTCCCAGAGCTTATGCAAACTCATGTTCATGGAGTTGGTGATGCCATCCAACCATCTCATCTTCTGTTGTTCCCTTCTCTTCACACCTTCAATCTTTTACATCATTAGGGTCTTTTTAAATGAGTCAGTTGTTCACATCAGGTGGCCAGAGTATTGGAGTTTCAGCTTCAGCATCAGTTCTTCCAGTGTATATTCAGGACTGATCTCCTTTAGGATAGACTGACAAGATCTCTTTGCTGTCCAAGGGACTCTTCAATAGTCTTCTCCAATGCTGAGTCAATTGAAATAACCACACCCTCTTGGTTATGTATAATCTATACAAATAGATATACTATATCTATTACCTCACTTTACATGCATTATGCAAACAGCATGATCACTGCTTTGGGTTTCAATCACTTCACACTTAGAATTTTATTAATATCCTCAATGGCTGAAGTCAAGTTAAATATCACATATTAGTCACACTCCCTGGACCTCCAGTTTGTTTTAATGGCATCATTTAAAAACTATTTTCTTTCCTGGCAATCTTGCTTTGTTCCTGCATCTCCTATCTTGTTGTATTCTATAACTTTCTCAACAACTGAGTTGTAGGGAAAATGTCTTAAATTAAGGAAGATAACCTAACAAGTAAATCTTTATTTAATATATATTCTAATATTTCTATCCAGTTACTATTCTCATTTTTTTGAATTTGTTTACAAATAAATGACAAAATAACAGCATGGAATAAAATTCCAAGTTTAACCGCAACCATCAAGTGCATGCTGAAAAAATAATATGTGGGATTTCTAGAATGCTTAAGGCTGTTTAGATTTCAAAAATTAAATTAAGTCTTCAGTAAAATATTGCATTAAACAACCTCTGGGCTTCACAATATAGAAAATAGATAGTCAATTATGGTCAGTAATGCCACTTTCCCAATCGCTCATAAATTAACAGAGGTGTCTTGTTTACAGGAAGTCTGATGGGGTTATGTTCTGATAGTTTTTCATCCATGAATATTAAGTATTTCTTATTTAATTGTGAGGGAAAATAAAGTAATCGGAATCATTTGAGGGAGCAATCCATTTATTGTTTTTTAGAGACATTAAAATTATTTCAAAACATTTAAAAATTATTTTGAGGTTGTTCTCGTATAAGCATATAATGGCACATTTTAAACTTCTGTAAACACTTTAAATTTAAGGTGAAATTAAGGAATTTAAAATTACTGCCATGATTGTTGTGACTTTTAGGGGAAAAATGTGCTGATAAGACATTTTTATCTATGTGGCATTAATCTGTAATAGAGTAGAGCCCCATTTAAGAAAAGTTTTGTTCAACAAGCCACTCCTCTAATAGAATGTCAGTGCTATTTTTTATTTCAAATTAACTTTGAGTTTGACAAATCATTAAGAAAATTAAGTTGTGATTCTCTTTGGAATTTAAAAAAAAATCATGTTATACACCTAATTGTCAATTTAACTAAGAATTTTTCCATGGACTTTTATTAGCTACTTTTACATTTTTTTTCCCTTATGTTATGTGTTTTATTATAAACCTAGAACAGTTTCTTCTGTGTGTGGTTAATTTGGCTGGTTAAATCATACTACTAACGCAACCAGTGGCACTGATTTGAATATTTCACCTCCTCTTGTTTTCTCTTTCTTTAAGGGTGACAGACTAAGACCTCAATTGAAGCAGTTATCTTGGAAATGCATTCTATGACTATAAATGTGGACTTTAGTGAAAATGGCATTTTGCAGAACCTATGACCACACAGAGTTGATTGTTATACTTATCAGTCACCTGTAGTTATGTTCACACCCAGACCCAAAACTACTGGATCCTAGTGTTAGTGGTACCTGGGATGCTGCAGGGAAGTGTGAGACTCTGCTCAATGCTTGTCATCATTTGCATTAATCAATGAGTATGGGTGACCTTTATCCTCCCTGATCATGATAGATGGTTTCATCTGTACATCTACCCCAGTTTAGTGTAGATTATATGACGATTCTTCCTTCTAAGGCTCTAGTTTTCTGACTCATACTTCCAGTTAACTTTACTGCCTGGTTTGGAGCTGAGCTCCAAACAGTAATCTGAATATCTGGGAACTGAATCTTTGATGGGGAGACCCATTTCGGGTAGTTAGTTTCAATGAACATCTGTTCATTCAGATGTGGCCAATAGCTATCTCTCTTCCATACCTACCCACTAATTTTCAAGTTCCTGTTTCCACAAGGGTACCAGCACACCTCCTAGCCAGGACACCCTGAAAGGAAGAATACTGGCAGATTAGTAGTTCACCCTAAGAGTGGAGAGGCCAAGTCCCACAAAATTTGGATTCAGACAAACTAAACCTGAACCACAACTTCATTGTTTTCTAGGTATGTAATTTTGAGGCAGTAAGCTAGTTCTCTGAGTCTTAATTTCTCATTTCCAAAACAGATATTCACACACCTGTTCAGATGTACAAATAGAGAATATCTATGAAACAATTAAGGTGATATGTTACACACTGTAAAGATTCAATTCATTGTAGGCAACATTAGTTGGTATTGTCTGTAAAAGAAACACATTTCTATGGGGAAAAAAAAAAGTGAATGGACTTTTCTTCTGAAGTGGTTTATACGATCGTATAAAAGAAGTTCTATGTAAGTTTGTATGTATGATTGGGTGTTTCATTCTATTTAACCTGTTCTGTATAGGTGTTTATTTTCATTTTTTTTTTCAATCACAAAGATAATGTTTTAAAAATTTGGGACTTATTGATGACTTAGCACTAGCAAATTAGCCATTTTATATTAAGGGTAAGTTGAACAGTTCTATGAAGACCTACAAGACCTTTTAGAACTAACACCCAAAAAAGATGTCCTTTTCATTATAGGGGACTGGAATGCAAAAATAGGAAGTCAAGAAATACCTGGAGTAATGGGCAAATTTGGCCTTGGAATGCAGAATGAAGCAGGGCAAAGACTAAAAGAGTTTTGGCAAGAAAATGTACTGGTCATAGCAAACACCCTCTTCCAACAACACAAGAGAAGACTACGCATGGACATCACCAGGTGGTCAACACTGAAATCAGGCTGATTATATTCTTTGCAGCCAAATATGGAGAAGCTCTATACAGTCAACAAAAACAAGACCAGGAGCATACTGTGGCTCAGATCACGAACTCCTTATTACCAAATTCAGATTTAAATTGAAGAAAGTAGGGAAAACTGCTGGACCATTCAGTTATGACCTAAATCAAATCCCTTATGATTATACAGTAGAAGTGAGAAATAGATTTCAGGGCCTAGATCTGATAGATAAGAGTGCCTGATGAACTATGAAATGAGGTTCATGACATTGTACAGGAGACAGGGATCAAGACCATCCCCATGGAAAAGAAATGCAAACAAGCAAAATGGCTGTCTGGGGAGGCCTTACAAATAGCTGTGAAAAGAAGAGAGGTGAAAAGCAAAGGAGAAAAGGAAAGATATAAGCATCTGAATGCAGAGTTCCAAAGAATAGCAAGAAGAGATAAGAAAGCCTTCTTTAGAGATCAATGCAAAAAAATAGAGGAAAAGAACAGAATGGGAAAGACTAGAGATCTCTTCAAGAAAATTAGTGATACCAAGGGAACATTTCATACAAAGATGGGCTCGATAAAGGACAGAAATGGTGCACCTAACAGAAGCAGAAGATATTAAGAAGAGGTGGCAGAATACACAGAACTGTACAAAAAAGATCTTTATGACCCAGATAATCATGATGGTGTGATCACTCATCTAGAGCCAGACATCTTGGAATGTGAAGTCAAGTGGGCCTTAGGAAGCATCACTACAAATAAAGCTGGAGGGGGTGATGGAATTCCAGTTGAGCTATTTCAAATCCTGAAAGATGATGCTGTGAAAGTGCTGCACTCAATATGCCAGCAACTTTGGAAAACTCAGCAATGGCCACAGGACTGGAAAAGGTCAGTGTTCATTCCAACCCCAAAGAAAGGCAATGCCAAAGAATGCTCAAACTACCGCACAATTGCACTCATCTCACATGCTAGTAAAGTAATGTTCAAAATTCTCCAAGCCAAGCTTCAGCAATAATACGTGAACCGTGAACTTTCTGATTTTCAAGCTGGTTTTAGAAAAGGCAAAGGAACCCGAGATCAAATTGCCAACATTCGCTGGATCATGGGAAAAACAAGAGAATTCCAGAAAAACATCTATTTCTGCTTTATTGACTATGCCAAAGCCTTTGACTGTGTGGATCACAATAAACTGTGGAAAATTCTGAGAGAGATGGGAATACCAGACCACCTGACCTGCCTCTTGAGAAATCTGTGTGCAGGTCAGGAAGCAACAGTTAGAACTGGACATGAAACAACAGACTGGTTCCAAATAGTAAAAGGAGTACATCAAAGCTGTATATTGTTACCCTGCTTGTTTAACTTCTATGCAGATTACATCATGAGAAACACTGGACTGGAAGAAACACAAGCTGGAATCAAGATTGCTGGGAGAAATATCAACAACCTCAGATATGCAGATGACACCACCCTTATGGCAGAAAGTGAGGAGGAGCTGAAAAGCTTCTTGATGAAAGTGAAAGAGGAGAGTGAATAAAGCTTAAAGCTCAACATTCAGAAAACGAAGATCATGGCATCCAGTCCCATCACTTCATGGGAAATAGATAGGGAAACAGTGGAAACAGTGTCACACTTTATTTGTTTGGGCTCCAAGACCACTGCAGATGGTGACTGCAGCCATGAAATTAAAAGATGCTTACTCCTTGGGAGAAAAGTTATGACCAAACTAGATAGCGTATTCAAAAGCAGAGACATTACTTTGCCAACTAAATCCGTCTAGTCAAGGCTATGGTTTTTCCAGTAGTCATGTATGGATGTGAGAGTTGGACTGTGAAGAAAGCTGAGTGCCAAAGAATTGATGCTTTTGAACTGTGGTTTTGGAGAAGACTCTTGATAGTGCCTTGGACTGCAAGGAGATCCAACTTGTCCATTCTGAAGGAGATCAACCCTGGGATTTCTTTGGAAGGAATGATGCTAAAGCTGAAACTCCAATATTTGGCCACCTCATGTGAATAGTTGACTCATTGGAAAAGACTCTGATGCTGGGAGGGATTGGAGGCAGGAGGAGAAGGGGACGACCAAGGATGAGATGGCTGGATGGAATCACTGATTCGATGGAAGTGAGTCTGAGTGAACTCCGGGAGTTGGTGATGAACAGATAGGGCTGGTGTGCTGCAATTCATGGGGTCGCAAAGAGTCAGACACAGCTGAGTGACTGAACTGAACTGAAACTGAACTGAACAAGACCTAATATTATATCGTTTAGCAATATATGAGATATTTGCATATTCAATGATTGTAGGAGTAAATTTCTTGATTATAGTGAAACAAATGCAATTTTGACTCAGATGTTCCTTTTTTCATCATTACTCAATCCATCTGTAAGAGAAAAGCAAAATAGTGCTTTATAATTTGGTGTTTGTTTTTTTTTTAAATGCAACAGAAATATAAAATAAAAATTATTGACTTCATGTTTCCCTATGTTTACATAGCAGGGGAAAAAAGTGAGATCCTTAAAACACCACCACAAAAATGCCAGGTATTTCTGAACTCATTCCTAAGTTTTTTAGATATTTTTCTTTTGAGAAGTTATATAAATCACAGATATGATCAATTATCCCTACCTTTAAAGCTGTCTAACCAAAATAAAATGTGGTGTTATCAACTTCTTACAGTTAAATTATGTAGTTGTCACTTGGTCTGTAAAGTAACTTTGTTTCCTCAAATTCAACATGATTTATTGTTTTAATGTTTGATTTTCTTCTCTGTCAGATAAAAACTGCAGTAGACATTGATTAATGTGCTTCCAAGCCCTGTAAAAATTGAAGTGTGTGATTTCACTATAGTTTCCTGCCAGATAAATAACCAGACATTCATATATTTTAGGCCTATCAAATGAATTTTCATTTCAAATGAAATTTCAATTCTCTAGAGGTTAGATGTGAGGTGTTAACAGTTATCCAAGAATTGATATGATTCTCATTATGAGTATTAGACTGTAGAAAACTCAGATTCTACCTCCCCATGTGTTTTTTTATAAGCATACATCATAGACACACAGCAACTAAGATTCTCAGCAGGTAGAATCATAAGAAACTTTTGAATTAAAACAAATACTTACACAATAACACTTAGAAAAGTACTGTATACATCTAAGAGTATAATATTCTAAGTTCATTTAAATAGTAATTAAGTTGAATTTCCTCAGAGATAATATAATGTTTTTTTCTCTGTTTTTCTCATAAAAATATTTTAGTAAATCCAAAACTTTAAAAAACACATAAATTATTAACTAATGTTAACATTATTGAATTACATAAGTAGTAGTTAAAATATATAGACAGAACTCTATATAAATTTCAAAATATTGTGTTTTTTCAAAATATTAAGTGTTTTATTTATTTATTTCATGTTAAGCTGATGGTGATACTAAAACTAATGCATAAGAATGCATGTAGATAGTATCTTGCTAAATCATGTAATTGTTGAACTGTAAAAGTAGGTAGATTATTGAATCCTTGGTTTTCAACAAATGTACCCAAACTCCTGGTGGGTATAAGAGATACAAGAAGATTTAAAACAGTGTCTAGCAGCTCATGTATGCCACTGCTAATCCCTCTGACAGATATACTGAACAAAACAAGATGACTGGGTAAAAACCTATAACATGAAATGAAAATTATATACATTTTTAGGCAGTGACTTTTAGTATAATTATGCACAGTTACTATTTGCTATCATGTGATTTTAATACCACTTCAACTGAAACACTTAGCCCAAGTGTCTTAGTTATTATAGTAATTTTGTCTGAATATTTTTGTTTTGTTTTGTTTTCATATGCCCTAAGGCCCCAGCAGTATATTTGATAAGTGCACATCTGTCTACTTGGTCATATTTTTCTTTTGAAATTAAAGTCTATCATTACCTGTTCCAAAGCCAATCATATTCCTGAAAACTCCCTTGAAATCTCTAAAGTAGCTAGTTAGTGCCCCAAACCACCTCTCTCTCTGTTGTCAGTTCCTCTTTTCTGACCATCTGACACTCTGTTTGCTGTTGCTACACTGCTTTTCTCCGATTTTGAGCCCAACACCTCGTCACTGCTCAGGAATGATACAATCTCTCCTCCTGGTGGGAATTATACTCTCTTGATTGAAATGTAACCTGAGAATGAAAATCAGAATACAACACTGTGTTTGTAAAACTGCTAAACATTTTGTAGCCACTAAAAGATGCTTGTATTTAGTAACAGTTTACCCCATAGTTCCACCAAGGTCTCACTGAAGTGTTGAGCAGAAGTGGACATGGCCAGGGAACAACCAAGGACAGGGCTGTGTGAAATTCATGCAGAAATGTCATTTTTGAGATGCAATATGACAAGTTTTGGGGGGGGGTAGTTAGTGTTACATTTGCCATGATCCTGAGACTCCTGTGTTGGCTTAAAAAAAAGTTTAAATAAGGAGCAATTTCTCAATACGTACATAATGTCTTTAAGTCTTTCATTTCATTTGGTTTTCAGAGTTTGAAAAGATCTTTACTTTTTTATTGTTAAGATATATTAAATGACAAGTAATAAATATAGATCTCAATTTATTACTATACAGTGAACAAGGTAACACATTCTGATAACCACCATCCAGTTAGAAGAATTGAAATTTACCATTTATCCCTGAGGACGCCCCACTGCATCATTGTGAACTGCTCTCTCACTACAAAATTAGCACTCTCCTGTCTTTTACAGAATCATGTGCTTACTTTTTAATTTCACATTTTTATCATTCAATTGTACCTTCCTAGATACCATTGTTTTCTTGTGCTCATTTTTAAAATGCACTTTTAAACATTTAGCAAAATTCAACTTCTCCATGTCTTCCTTCTGGAATTATCAATTCAAATTCACCATTGAATCTTATACTTAACATCTGCTTTGTAGTATCTGCATGTCCTTTCTTTCATATTAATATCCTATTCTCAAGAAAACAAGGGACAAAAAAGCCAGAATTTCTCAATATTACTAGTTTACTCTACCCCACAATCTAGACATAAAAGAGAAAGAAATGGCAACCAACTCCAGTATTCTTGCCTGGAAAATCCCATGAACACAGGAGCCTGGCAGGTTAAAGTCCATGGGGTAACAAAGAGCTGGACATGACGAGTAGAGCATAGACATAAAATAAAAGAAGAAAAATGAGTAAAATATCCATGATCAACTTAATTGTGGATAACATTTTAATTTTTGTTCATGAACTCTCATTATTCTCCTCTAATTTTCTATATAATATCTTTATATCCTAGACCTATTGACAGTCCATGCAATGCACATTCATACTTATCCTTTATTTACTTTATTCCTAAAAGTAAATACATTTATCATGCTTGCCACCTATCCTTATGTTGAGATTTTGGTGGTATAAAGCTGAGTCTGGGAGATTCCTCAGGGAGGGCTCTTGAAATAATAATCCTTTTATTACTGTGTAATTATTATCATAGATCTTGGCCTTTTATTCAGGAAAGCACATTTTGCTTGGTATAAAATATTCTCATATTTTTCTCTCCTTCATCAATACTGGAAGTTTTCTGAAGTGTTTACATATTTAATTTATGTCTGGCATAATGCTGCTGTTAAAAAATAAAATTAATCTGATTTTAATTTAATTTTCTTTCCACTATAGACCACTTTCTGCTTTTTTATTTCTACATGCCCCCAAAGTATTTTTACCCTTAAAATATAGTAATTTTTCTACAAAACGTGGTTCACTGGAGAAGGGGATGCAAATCACTTCAGAATTCTTGCTTAGAGAACCCCATGAACAGTGTGAAAAGGAAAAGAGATATAACACTGAATGATGGATATCCCAAGTCAGTAGACATCTAATATGCTATTGGAGAAGAGCAGAGAAAAAACTCCAAAAAGAATGAAGAGACTGAGCCAAAGCTGGGAGGATGTCCTGAATTAAATGGGTCTAGTGGTGAAAGTAAAGTATGATGCTGTAAAGAACAATACTGCATAGGAACCTGAACTGTTAGGTCCATGAATGAAAGTAAGTTGAAAGTAGACAAACAGGAGATGGCCACAGTAAACATTGTCATTTTAGGAATAAGTTCAGTTCAGTTCAGTTGCTCAGTTGTATCTGACTCTTTGTGACCCCATGAACAGCAGCACGCCAGACCTCCCTGTCCATCATCAACTCCAAAGGGATGAGGATGTGTGAATTTAACTCAAATGACCATTTTATCTACTACTATGGGCAAGAATTCCTTAGAAGAAATCGAGTAGCGCACATAGTCAACAGAAGAGTCTGAAATGCAGTACTTGTGTGCAATCTCAAAAAAAAAAAAAAAAAAAGACAGAATGAACTCGGTTGATTTACAAAGGAAAATATTCAATATTACAGTAATCCAAGTCTATGCCCCAACCACTAATGTTGAAGAAGATGAAGTTGAATGGTTCTATGAAGACCTAAAAGACTTTCTAGAACTAACATAAAAAAAAAAAAAAAGAAAAAAAGATGTCCTTTTCATCATAAGGTACTGGAATGCAAAAGTAGGAAGTCAAGAGATACCTGGAACAACAGGCAAGTTTGACCTTGGAATACAAAATGAAGCAGGACAAAGGGTAAGAGAGTTTTTCAAAGAGAACACATTAGTTATAGCAAACACCCTCTTCTAGCAAAATAAGAGAGAACTCTACAAATGGATACAAACAAGTGGTCAATACCAAAATAAGATTGATTAAATCCTTTGGAGCCAAAAGGAGAAAAGGAAAGCTATACCCATCTGAATGCAGAGCTCCAAAAAATAGCAAGGAGATATAACAAAGGCCTCTCAAGTGAACAATGCAAAAATAAACAAATAAATAGAAAGCAATAAAATTGGGAAAGAATAGAGATCTATTAAAAAAATAATAAGAGACACCAAGCGAATATTTCATACAAAGATGGCCACAATGAAGCACAGAAACAGTATGGACCTAACAGAAGCAGAAAATATTAAGAAGAGGTGGCAAGAATACACAGAAAAACTGTACACAAAAGTATTAATGACCTGTATAACCACCGTGGTGTGATCACTCACCTAGAACCAAACAATCTGGAGTGTGAAGTCAAGAAGGCTTCGGAAAGCATTACTAGGAACAAAGCTAGTGGAGGTGATGGCATTCTAGCTGAACTTTTTCAAACCTTTAAAAATGATGCTGTTAAAGTGTTGCACTCGATAGGCCAGCAAATTTGAAAAACACAGCAGTGGCCACAGGACAGGAAAAGGTCAGTTTTCATTCCAATCCCAAAGAAAGGCAATGCCAAAAAAGTTCAAACTACCTAGCAATTGAGCTCATTCCACATGTTAGCAGGTTAATGCTCCAAATCCTTCAAGCTAGACTTCAGTGGTAGGTTAACCAAGAACTTTCAGATGTCCAAGGTGGATTTAGAAAAAGCAGAGAAACAAGGCATAAAATTGTCAACATCTGTTGGATCATAGGCTAAAGGGATTAAAACCTAGGTCCACCCAGAACCTATGCATTGGCATAGTGACACATAGTCGGGAACTCTGACCAAAGTTTACTTGTGAATGCTACTAAAAAATTCAGCAAAATAATTTAAATATTTGCAAAATAGTAGTTTTGTGGAATAAAAGAAAAAAGTACAAAGGCCTGGGGGCCAAAGTAAAAGTGCTGAGAATAAGCAACAAAGGTATGTGATAAACATCACATCATTAACTGAGTAACATTATATCAACAGAACAGCTGTGTTTATCAGCTGAGAAATGGAGCAGTGTGATGTTAAAGAAAACATCCATGAAGCCATGAAAGTATTTAATGTGAATGGAATATAAGCTAATTGGAAAACAGAATGTTAAGAAAATGAGGTATACACTGATATGGTAGTGATCTAAATGGAGTTGGCATCATCCAAGATAACAAAATTAGTATTCAAAGAAGACTTCACATGCAATCAGTTCTTCAGTACAATAGAAATGGTTCCTAGTAGCATGAGAAAAGTTGGCAATAGGGTGTAGAAGATGATGTTACTAATTACCATTAAGTTTAACAATTCGATGGCTTTTACATAAATTAGACTAACAGCCAGGAAATAGCAATCTGATTGAGGATTTTATCTCTACCTTCATACAGGTAACTTGCTCAATTCAGTTCAGTTCAGTCCCTCAGTCATGTCCAACTCTTTGCAAAACCATGGACTGCAGCATGCCAGGCCTCTATGTCCATTATCAACTCTCAGAGTTTACCCAAACTCATGTTCATTCATTCAGTGATACCATCAAACGACTTCATCCTCTGTTTTCCCCTTATTTTCACACCTTCAATGTTTCCCAACATCAGGTGGCCAAAGTATTGGAGTTTCAGTGTCAACAGCAGTCCTTCCAATGAACACCCAGGACTGATCTCCTTACGGTCGACTGGTTGGATCTCCTTGCAGTCCAAGGGACTCTCAAGAGTCTTCTCCAACACCACAGTTCAAAAGCATCAGTTCTTTGGCACTTAGCTTTCTTTATAGTCCATATCTTACGTCCATACATGACTACTGGCAAAAGCATAGCCTTGACTAGATGGACCTTTGTTGGCAAAGTAATGTCTGCTTTTTAATATGCTGTCTAGGTTGGCCATAAATTTCCTTCCAAGGAGTAAGTGTCTTTTAATTTTATGGCTGGAGTCACTATCTGCAGTGATTTTTGGAGTAAAAAAAAAAAAAAAAAAAAGTCTACCAATGTTTACCAATCTATTTGGTATGAAGTGATGGGACTGGATGCCATGATCTTTGTTTTCTGAATGTTGATCTTTAAGTTAACTTTTTCACTCTCCACTTTCACTTTCATCAAGGGGCTCTTTAGTTCTTCTTCACGATCTGGCATAAGGGTGGTGTCATCTGCATATCTGAGGTTATCGAAATTTATCCCAGCAATCTTATTTCAGCTTGTGCTTCATCCAGCCCAGCGTTTCTCATGATGTACTCTGCATGTAAGATAAATAAACAGGGTGACCATATACAGCCTTGACGTATTTCTTTTCCTATTTGGAACCAGTTTGTTGTTCCATGTCCAGTTGTAACTTTTACTTTCTGACCTGCATATAGATTTCTCAAGAGGCAGGTCAGGTGTTCTGGTATTCCCATCTCTTGAAGAATTTCCCATAGTTTATTGTGACCCACACAGTCAAAGGCTTTGGCATAGTCAGTAAAGCAGAAATAGATGTTTTCTGGAACTCTCTTGCTTTTTCAATGATCCAGGGAATGTTGGAAATTTGATCTCTGGTACTTCTGCCTTTTTTAAAACCTGCTTGAACATATGAAAGTTCATGGTTCACGTACTGTTTAGCTTGGCTTGAAGAATTTTGAGCATTGTTTTACTTGCGTGTGAGATGAGTGCAACTGTGCAGTAGTTTGAGTATTCTTTGGCATTGTATTTCTTTGGGATTGGAATGAAAACTGGCCTTTTTCAGTCCTGTGGTCATTGCTGAGTTTTCCAAATTTGCTGTCGTACTGAGTACAGCACTTTCACAGCATCATCTTTCAGGATTTGAAATAGCTCAACTGAAAATCCATCACTTCCACTAGCTTTGCTCTTAGTGAAGCTTCCTAAGGTCCTCTTGACTTCACATTCCAGAATGTCTGGCTCTAGGTAAGTGATCACACCATCGTGATTACCCGTGTCGTGAAGATGTTTTTTGGTATAGTTCTGTGTATACTTGCCACCTCTTCTTAATATTTTTTTGCTTCTGTTAGGTCCATACTATTTATGTCCTTTATTGATCCCATCTTTCCATGGGTTTTGAAATGTTCCCTTGGTATCACTAACTTTTTTGAAGAGATCTCTAGTCTTCCCCATTCTGTTGTTGTCCTCTATTTCTTTGAACTGATCACTGAGGAAGGCTTTCTTATCTCTCCTTGCTATTCTTTGGAACTCTGCATTCAGATGGGTATATCTCTCCTTTTCTCCTTGTTTTTCACTTCTCTTCTTATTACAGCTATTTGTAAGACCTTCTCAAAGAGCCATTTTGCTTTTTTTGCATTTCCTTTTATTGGAGATGGTCTTGATCCCTGTCTCTTATACAATGTCATGAACCTCTGTCCATAATTCATCAGGCATTCTGTCTATCAGATCTAGCCCCTTAAATCTATTTCTCACTTCCACTGTATAATCATAAGGGATTTGATTTAGGTCATACCTGAATGGTCTAGTGGTTTTCCCTACTTTCTTCAATTTAAGTCTGAATTTGTCAATAAGGATTTCATGATCTGAGCCACAGACCGTTCCTTGTCGTGCTCTGGCCAACTGTATAGAGCTTCTCTATCTTTGGCTGCAAAGAATATAATCAGTCTGATTTTGGTGCTGACCATCTGTTGATGTCCATGTGTAGAGTCTTCTCCTTTGTTGTTGGAAGAGGGTGTTTGCCATGACCAGTGCATTCTCTTGGCAAAACCCTGTTAGCCTTGCCCTGCTTCATTTTGTACTCCAAGGCCAAATTTCCCTGTTATTCCAGGTATCTCTTTATATCCTACTTTTGCATTCCAGTCCCCTATAATGAAAAGGACATCTTTTTGGGGTATTAGTTCTAAAAGATCTGGTAGGTATTCTTAGAACCATTCAACTTCAGCTTTTTCAGCATTACTGGTCAGGGCATAGACTTGGATTACCATGATATTGAATGATTTGCCTTGGAAACAAACAGAGATCATTCTGTCATTTTTGAGATTGTATCCAAGTAATGCATTTCAGACTCTTTTGTTGATGATAATGGCTACTCCATTTCTTCTAAGGGATTCTTGTCCGCAGTAGTAGGTATAATGGTCATCTGAGTTAAATTCACCCGTTTCATTCCATTTTAGTTTGCTGATTCCTAAAATGCTGACGTTCACTCTTGCCATCTCCTGTTTGAACACTTTCAATTTACCTTAATTCATGGACCTAACATTCCAGGTTCTTATGCAACATTGCTATTTATAGCATTGGACCTTGCTTCCATCACCAGTCACATCCACAACTGGGAGTTGTTTTTGCTTTGGCTCTGTCTCTCCATTCTTTCTGGAGTTTTTTCTCCACTGATCTTCAGTAGCATATTGGGCACCTACCGACCGGGGAGATAATTTTTTGTTTCCTATCTTGCTGCCTTTTTCATACTGTTCATGAGATTCTCAAGGCAAGAATCCTGAAGTGGTGTGGCATTCCCTTCTCCATCGGACCATGTTTTATCAGAACTCTCCATCATAACCCATTCACCCTGGGTGACCCTACAGGTCCTGTAGGCCTGGGTGGCCCTACAGGGGCTCATAGTTTAATTGAGTTAGACAAGGCTGTGGTCCATGTTTTTAGATTGGTTAGTTTTCTGTGATTGTGGTTTTCAGTCTGTCTCATGGAAGCTTCCTGATGGAAGAGACTGACTGAGGGGGGAAACTTGGTCTTTAATCCAGTTATCTGCTCATGGGTGGAGCTGTATTCTCTCCCTGCTATTTACCTGGGGCCAAGTTATGGTGGAGATTATGAAGACAATGGTGACCTTCTTCAAACATCTCATGCATATACTGCTACACTCAGTACCCCCGACCCTGCAGCAGGCCACCACCGACCCACACTTCCACTGGACACTCACAGACAAGTCTGAGTCAGTCTCTTGTAGGGTCACTGCTCCTTTCTTCTGTGTCCTGGTGCACAAGGCTCTTTTTGTGCCATCCAAGTGTCTATTTCCCAGTCCCGTGTAGCTCTATGGTGGGGTCAACTTCCTAGCATGTGGTAGAATGGAGAGAGGAGTATACTTTATTGAGTCTGTGATTACATTATTAGTTGTCTCTATACTAATTACATGATAAATAACACAAGGTATTAAGAGCATCAAAAACAAGTAGCACTATCAAATTTGGAAAATAGACAAAACACCATATCTTTGAGAGAAGAGAGTATTCTCTCTGCAATGGAACTCTTTCAGCATTGTTCTCTCCATGTGTTTGGATATGTTTCCCACCACAGTGGATAGACCTGAGGAATGCTGCAGCAGTGCTAGTCTTCAATCCTCTTAGTAACCCATGTTTCTAGTTAACTCTTTATATAAATGTCCCTGTCCAGATTGCTAATGTTGTTACTGTCTACTCTCTAGACTATGACTAACTCATCCAGAATATCAGTCATTTATTTCTGGTTTCAAAGCACTTCACAAATTCTAAAGCATAATTCTGGCTTTTCTTCATCTTTTACCATTTCTATGCCAGGGAATGTCTCAAAATCAGTGTTGTGTTTATCAGTCTATATAGTTCATTTAGTAACCTGTGTCATACTGTGCTTAGTCACTCAGTTGTGTCTGACACTTTGCAACCCAATGGGTTGTAGCCTTCCAGGCTCCTCTCTCCATGGGTTTCTCCAGACAATAATACTGGAGTGGGTTGCCATGTCCTCCTCCTGGGGATCTTCCAAACCCAAGGATAGAACCCAGGTCTCCCACATTGCAGATGGATTCTTTATTGTCTGTGCCACAAATGAAATGCAAGAATACTGGAGTGGGTAACTTATCCCTTCTCCAGGGGATCTTCCCAACCCAATAACTGAATCAGAGTCTCCCACATTGCAGGCAGATTCTTTACCAGCTGAGCTATCAGGGAAGTCCCTAGTAATCTGTAACATCTTGCATTTGATTAGATATCATGATATTTTTTTAATCTCTGTTCTTGATACCTATTGTTCAGAGACTGTAGTTTTGTACATACAGATATTGAGAAGTAATGTATTATTCTTGGTTTATAAACATATATAAAATATTTGTGGGAGGACTTTGCCTTAGTCCTCCTTAGAGGACTTAGTCTAAGTAAATTTCATTAGAAATTTAAATATCCAACTGAATTATTTATGTGTATAACTATTTGTCCCGTTGTTGTTGTACTCAACTTTACCTAATTGGCTGCTTTCTTTTTTCCCGTTTCTTCACTCTAATATAACAGACATAGATCATCAGGATTAGTTATACTGGATGTGGCTGTCTTAATTTTTGGAAAATGCATGGCCATTTTTTCCTAACAAGGCCTTTTTGTATACTACTTAAAAGTAGAATTGAGAAATAGATCACTAACTTTCTCTTCTATGTCCTTTTAAGAATAAGAATTCTACATGCTAACTAATTTTGACGTCTTTTATTTAATGACCAGTCCCTTGCTGCTCCACCATAGTTAAAAGACATTGAACAGCCTGTCTCCCAATGGTTGCATGCACAGTAGCTCATTAGCATCCTCTCAGTGTTCTGTGCAGCTCTTTGTGAATAAATAAATACTTTCACTGCAGTGAGATTAGTGTATGATTACCAAGTGTCTACAAAGGATTGGACTGATTTTAAAGCATAAAATCCAACCAATTTATATAGTTTCCCTGATGAATTCAAGCTTGAGTCAATTTGTGCTTAGACTTTTGAATGTGTTGTAATTTTGACTAAAAACTGAAACAGGATTATTTCTGTAAATCTAATATCTCCTTTCTGAAGTGCTTGGTGATATAAAGTCTACTGTACCATGAAATAGGTCTGTTGTGCTTTTCCTTTCAACTCTGATGGCATGCCTAATAAACTCCTACTTCATTATATAGAGAAAAATATGATTCATTTCTAAGACTGATAATTATAAGAAAATGGGTTTCTATATTGTTATTCCATCTGATAGACTGTTAGAAAATCTGCAAGTGTATAATCACAAAGGGTAATCTTGTTATTATTAATTGTTCATGACCTGAGAATAAGTTAAAAATTTCTAAAGGTATAATAAGAGATAATTTCTAACACTTCTGTTGCTCACAGTTTTAAGAAATCCACACCAACTTGGTGTAATTTCACCAATTTCGTTTCGTTTCTCATGCTCTTAATGTTTGGACACTGAAAAATATTAACATTTAATTAAGAAACATATTATTTAATTAACTATCCATTAATTATGAGGATCCTCTGAGGGATCAAGGATTTAAAAAAAAATAAAACTTGGTATTGACTCAGTCTAAAATTCCATGGTTTTGAAAATGCCTGACTATCAATAATCACCAATGTCCTTATATTTTCTGGTTGTTATTGAATTAATTAAGCTGAGATATTATAGCAAAAAATAAAGATAGTTAACCCCTGGGTGAGGAGGATTCCCTGGAGAAGGAATTGACAACCCCCTTCAGTATTCCTACCCGAAAAATTCCATGCCCAGAGGAGCCTACCAGGCTATACAATAGTACATGGAGTCACAAAGAGTCAGACACAATTGAGGGACTGAGGACATAGACAGTCAACAATATTAATTTGCAGCAATTTCATTAAATTGTATATATTTTTAAATATCCCAAAGATCAAATGCAGTTGATGGTCTTGGTCTTTGTAGCAAAGGCCATGGTGGAGCGGAGGTGGAGACAGGAAGAGTGGGGATTGAAAACTAATACCTGTGACTCATAGTCTTCTGTACATCATCAAAAATATGGGTTTTCAAGGGCAATTTCCAGTTGTAAAAGTTTCCTAGAAACATGTGACAGCACCGTAAAGAGAATGTTATAAATCTGATTTTGTGTACTTTTATTTTAAAATGTGTACTTTCTCAGGTTATTATTATACATTTTCATCAGGTATTATATATACTAACATATATAATATAATTAGGATATATAATTTTCAAGACAAAAATGTTTAGTAAACATAAAACAATCAGAAGTTTATAATTTGGGAAACAAATATTTTGAGTTAACAACATGTATCACAATTTTGTGTGGATTTTTAATTAATAAGAAAGCCCCTCTGCAGGTCTAACTGTGTTACTCCAAATTTTTCATACATATCCATCAGCTTCCACCTACTTTATAAACATACACTTCCCATCATGTTATTAGACACTTATAGTTTCAGCAGGTCTAGACTTTCAGTTAAGAAGAAACATAGCTAGGATTAGGAGGAAATGGCAACCCACTACAGTATTCTTGCCTGGAAAATTCCTTGGATAGAGGAGCCTAGACAGCTGCAAGTCATGGGATGACAACGAGTCAGAAAGACACAACTAAGCGATTTTTCACATAATGCTTACTAATTCCTGGGGATATATTCACATAGGAAATTAAGTGTCAAGTCACCCTGCTGCTTCCATGCCTTGTATCTGAACTTTGTGCTGAAGTCTGTGTGTGGACACTAAGGTGAAGCAGGGGCCACTCTGTCTAATCTCACTAGGCAGGGTCATCCTACCTCCCAGCCATTTTGTCTAAGATCTTAAGTACTTACTTCTCAGTTTTTAGTTCAAGACTTGAGTACACGTTCTTTCCAATTCATCTCCATAGAATCTATAACTGTCTCAAACTCTACCTGTAATACTGTACAAGGAATAGAGGGAAAGTATATTTCTGATATACACAGGCCTTAAATATAGATACACAGACCTTAAACCTGTTGGGTCAGTCCATGTTTGAAGAAATAGCATTCTTCTTCCATGTTTGAGTTTGAACCAATGTGTAGTAAAAGCACATCCATCAAACAGAGAACCAAAATATTAAACTGATTAATTATAGCATCTAGAAGAGTATAGCTAGTATAAGATCTACAGGGCATAGCAGTCTGCAGGTCAGAATACTTAGGTTCTTACCTTCTTAGGTTCTTACCTTCTTAGGTTCTTACCTGCTAGTGCTGCTGGAGACAATAGTATATTCTCCTGTAAACTGAACTTCAGAAAGATTAGCTCCACCTTAACTGAGAACTTTGAACCAAAAGCTATTTCCTATCACCCAGGTAATTCATTGCACCTATTTTGGGGGAATAGTAACAGAAGGGGCAAGGAGGCCAAGGGTTTTGTTGTTATTGTTGTCTAAGGTAAGATTCCTCTAAATGGAAACTAGGAACAGATTACGTTTCCTTCAACTGTAAATTTCTATCTGACTTGAATCAATCATTGGTGGAAGTATTGACTTTTTCCCAGGCTCTTTGGATCAGGCTTCTTGGCAACAAGTCTGATTTTTGGTTATAAATGAACAAGCTATAATTCTGACTTGATTTGAAATTAAAGGACCCTTTCTCCAATTTTCCTTGTCAGATTATGCTCTGGTACTTATAGAAATTGTGCTGAGTCCCTTACTTTTTTTTATTTTCTACCTAAGAAGAAATTGAAAACACCAGGCTGTACAGTGAAATATTTGTTTATACTAAACTTAGTGTCTTTCTTAATGTTATTACCATATCCAAAGCCAAATACACCTAAAAGGAATTTAATTAAAATCAATTCAGTAGGATAAACAGGAGTTTGAGCTTTCCAAATGATAATGACTAGATCAATAAGCAACTTTTTCTGAGGATTAAAAGTCATTTATGTATAATTCCAGAAAGATAAATTCTAAAATAGATTAAGTTCATTTCTTTCTAAAATTCTTTTTAAAATATATTATCATGTGGTTTATTTCTATGTAATTTTTATATACAAATATACTCTGCATTCCAGTAATTCATTAACTCACTAGTTTAATTTTGTACCAAATACTGTTTTGTTGTTACAGAAACAATGGCAGGACAAGGTTTTCACTCTTAATTTTCTACTGTGAGAAATGAAAAATAAAAATAAGAAATATACCAGGACTCATATGCACGCATGTCTCTCTGTGTATATACATTGATAAGGTCCATACAGCAAAATAAAGCAGGGTGATATGAGAGAGTAACCAGAAAGCTAAGATAAACTACTTCAAGGAGTCTCCATTTTCACTAAAGTCTAAATAAGCAAGAGTTATCCCAGTGATAACATTCCACATTGAGAGGGCTGCTGGTACAGAACCCACAGGTTAGAGTGTGTTAGGAAACTGAAGATGCCCAGTGTGTCTGGAAACTAATTAAGCAAGAATGTAGTGATGTGGGTTGCTATCTGATGGATTGTCAGTGGCCATATCATATACACCAAAGAGTCTGGATTTTATTTGAAGTAGTGCCAGAAGTTATCATACTGATTTATATATTGTAATCTATTAGTTTTTTTTTTTTTTAATCACTCTATATGTGATGTGTATGGTAGTATAGTGAGTGTTAGCACAAGGAAAGCAGTTAAAATATTATTCTCATTTGGGAGGGAAATAATTTTGACAGACATGAATGTTAGTAATTGAGACAGTGATAAACAGACACATTTGGGCTATTTTTTACAGGTAAAATAGCCACAATCTGCTGATAAATTCAGTGATTCATGGGGTCACAAAGAGTCGGACACGGCTGAGACACTGAACTGAACTGAAGGAAAAATAAATTACTGTTAAGGTTTTTAAATTTATCACCATAAATAAGGGAAAATAAAAGTAGGGCTGCTTAGATTGTTTTGCTTGCTCATGTTATATTTGTGATGCCTACTAGATATTCCAATGGTGTTACCATTGTATAAACTTAGTCATTCAATCCTGGAGTCCAGTCAGGAATGGAGATTTCAACTCTAGGGTCATGGTATCGTTAATGTTTTCTCATGTCGGTTGATGATTTTAGTTATGTGATCTGGAAATAATAGGTGAAAATCAGATGCCTGAATAAGTAAATAATGTATAAGTAAAAGATGACAGCAACAACCAATGAAAAGATGATTGGAAAAGATTTCAGTATCTGGGCAAACCACAAAAAATATAAACGCTATGAAGGAACTGAAGAGATAGAGGAAAGAAAGTACACACTGTTTAATATACTATGTGTGAAACAGGAATCTGATGATTAGATTTGCTTCCTGGTCCCTGGATCATCCCTCCTTTATGGTTTCTGTGAAGAAAATCCTAGCACAATCTGAGTGAGCCCAGAGAAAAAAAGAAGTTGAAGAAATCTGGCTGAAGAAACTATCATCAGGAAACAGATAAAAAGCTAGCTAAACATTGAAACCGTGTGAGTTTATGTCAGAATTGAAATACAGACCTAACATATATTAGGAAGAAAAATTATTTATTAGAAATTAGCATCCAAAAATTATTTTTAAATAACATGTAGAACACTTGATTATTTGTATTCTAGAAATTCAGAACCTAAAAGCATGCAAGATTGCTATTTTATTGAATGTATTCAAACTGGTTATGCTTAATAATTTATTTGTCAAACAAGAAAAGATTTTACTACAGCTCACTGAATCAACTTATAAATCTCATTTAAATTCCATCTACATTTTGGCAATGAAAGCTTTAAAATTGTATACATGCACACCTTAAATACAGCCTATTGTTGTCAAATCATGTGGAACATAATCAGAAATTGAAAATAGTCAATCATAAATTATGTTTCTGACAAATATAATTATATTCATTATATCACTTGGAAATTTAGTGCTTTGTTAATGATTTGTCTTAAACGGAATTGGGAATGATTATCTGTCCTTAAGAGACATAACATCCTTGCCATTTAGTGCATTCAGTCACTGTTACTTTTGCTTTCATTTAACAAATATTTTTTGAGCACCAATATGTGTTAGTAGCTATTCCAAGTGCCAGAGATACCAGAATGGATACTTACTTTTTTTTTTTTTTTCTTTCATAAACCTAAATTTTAAAGCAAAAGAGAAATGCATAAGCCCCTGCTGGCAGAGAAAGGTGTAAATGTTATGAAAAGTGAAGTTGCTCAGTCGTGTCCCACTCTTTGCGACCCCATGGACTGCAGCCTACCGGCTTCTCTGTCCATGGAATTTTCCAGGCAAGAATACTGGAGTGGGTTGCCATTTCCTTTGCCTGTACCTGGAAAGAATAGGCTGAAGTGTCCCAGGATGACTTTTGATCAAGATTTTTAAAAGAAGCCATACACGATTGCAGTCATTTAAAAAGTCATTGTTTCTTGGAGCAGAGGGTGACTGGATAAAGGATCAGGTTGAGAGAGATATTGCTAGAAAAGTAAACCAGACACATATTCTGATGTATGAAGGACTTTTTGCTTTACCCTCTAAGTCTGTACTTCTCAGGTAGAGCTATATACTCTGGGAATTTATTTAAGGTATCTTGTGGAGGCAGAGGTCAACAGTGGCCTTCTGCAGGGACCAGGAGGTCTGGCTGTAGCAGACCTGGTCATGCAGTGTGTGGCATAAGCCCTCTTGGAGGAGGTAGATATTAGCCCCACCATACAACAGGTGTGCAAATGAGCCACAAACTGCAGAACAATTATACCAAAGAAATTCTCACACTGTTAAGAAAGTTCCAGGACCCACAACAGATTTCCCAATCTGGGGGTCAGGCAAAGGGACTGAGAAGCCACAGCGAATTTGACTTTGGCGCACAGTGAGATTTGATTACAGACTTCCACAGGATTGGGGAAACAAACTCTTGGTGGGCAAAGACAAATGCGAGGGAGGTTCACAAGGGAGGGGATATATGTATACCTATGGCTGATTCACGTTGAGGTTTGACAGAAAACAGAAAAAATCTGTAAAGCAATTATCCTTCAAAATCTTGTGTGCACGAGGAGCAGGGGGATAAGAGCAGAGACCTCTCCAGAGACTCAGCCAGACTTTCTGTGTGTGTCCAGGGATCTCCAGCCGAGGCACGGGTGGACAGTGGCCTGATATGGGATCAGGGGCACTGAATACAACAATGCATGCACAAATCCTTTTGAAGGAGGTTGCTTTTATCCATACCATAATTTGGCCTCAGGACAAACAACAGGGAGAGAACACAGCCCTGCCCAACAAAAGAAAATTGAATTAAAAATTTACTGAGCATAGCCCTGACCATCAGAACAAGACCCAGTTTCCCCCACAGTCAGTCTCTCTTATCAGGAAAGATTTCACAAGCCTCCTATCCTTATCCATCAGAGGACAGACATTATGAAAACCACAGTCATAGGAAAAAAAAAAAAAAACAATCAAACTGATCACATGGATCACAGCCTTGTCTAACTCAATGAAACTATGAGCCATGCCATGTAGGGCCAGCCAAGATGGAGAGTTCTGTCAAAACGCGGTCCATGGGAAAACAGAATGGCAAACCACTGCAGTATTCTCTCCTTAATAGCCCAATGAAAAATATGAAAAGGTAAAAACATATGACACTGAAAGATAAACTTCCTAGGTCAGCAGGTGCCAATATGCTACTGGAGAAGAGTGGAGAAATAACTCCAGAAAGGTTGAAGAGATGGAGCCAAAGTGAAAAATAAATAAATAAATAAAACTAAAAAACCTGTTCAAGATGTGACTACTGATGGAAGTTAAGACCGATGCTGTAAAGAAAAATATTGCATGAGATCCTGGAATGTTAGGTACATGAATCAAGGTAAATTGGAAGTGTCCAAAGAGGAGATGGCAAGAGGGAACATCAGCATTTAGAGAATCAGTGAACTAAAATGGACCAGAATGAGTGAACTTAATTCAGTTGACCTGTATATTTACTACTGTGGGCAAGAATACCTTAGAAGAAATGGAGACTTGCTCATAGTCAACAAAGGAGTCCAAAATGCAATCCTTCGGTGCAGTCTCAAAAGTGGCAGAATGATTCCAATGCAAACCATTCAGTATCACAGTATCCAAGTCTATGGCTCAAGCACTAGTGCCAAAGAAGCTGATATTGAACAGTTCTATGATGAACTACAAGACCTTCCAGAACTAACACCAAATAAACAAATAAATAAATAAAAAGTCTTCTCCATTATAGGGTACTGGAATGCAGAAGTAGGAAATCAAAAGATACCTGGAATAAGAGGCAAGTTTGGCCTTGGAGAACAAAAATAAGCAGAGCTTTTGCCAAGGGTCAAAAGAATTTTGCCAAGAGAACACAATGGTCATAGCAAACACCGTCTTCCAACAACACAAGAGAAGACTCTACCCATGGACATCACCAGATGGTCAATAACAAAATCAGACTGATTACATTCTTTGCACCCAAAGATGGAAAAGCTTTATACAGTCAGCAAAAAAAAAAAAAAAAAAAGGGGGGGGGGGCAGGAACTGACTGTGGCTCAGATCATGAACTCCTTACTACAAAATTCAGACTTAAATTTAAGAAATTAGGGAAAACCACTAGACCATTCAAATATGACATAAATCAAATGCCTTATGATTATACAGTGGAAGTGTTAAACAGGTTCAAGGGATTAGATCTGATAGTTCAGTTCAGTTCAGTTCAGTCGCTCAGTTGTGTCCGACTCTTTGTGACCCCATGAATCGCAGCACGCCAAGCCTCCCTGTCCATCACCAACTCCTGGAGTTAACTAAGACTCGTGTCCATCGAATCAGTGATGCCATTCAGCCATCTCATCCTCTTTCGTCCCCTTCTCCTCCTGCCCCCAATCCCTCCCAGCATCAGAGTCTTTTCCAATGAGTCAACTCTTCGCATGAGGTGGCCAAAGTACTGGAGTTTCAGCTTTAGCATCATTCCTTCCAAAGAAATCCCAGGGTTGATCTCCTTCAGAATGGACTGGTTGGATCTCCTTGCAGTCCAAGGGACTCTCAAGAGTCTTCTCCAGCACCACAGTTCAAAAGCATAAATTCTTCGGTGAGTGCCAAATAACTAAGGTCGGCCATATGTTACATTGTATAGGAGGTAGTGATCAAGACCATCCCCAAGAAAGAGAAATGAAAAAACACAAAATGCTTATCTGAAGATGCCTTACAAGTAGCTGAGAAAAGAAGAGAAGCTAAAGTCAGAAGAGAAAAGGAAAGATATACCCATCTGAATGGAGAATTACAAAGACTAGCAAGGAGAGATAAGAAAGCCTTCCTCAGTGATCAATGTAAAGAAATAGAGGAAAACACTATAATGAGAAAGACTAGAGAGCTCTTTAAGAAAATTAGATAACAAGGGAATATTGCATGCAAAGATGGGCACAATAAAGAAGAGAAACGCTATGGACATAACAGAAGCAGAAATTATAAGAAGAGGTGGCAAGAATACACAGAACTATTTAAAAAATCTTAATGACCCAAATAACCACCATGGTGTGTTCGCTCACCTAGAGCCAGATGCAGTAGAATGCAAAGTCAAATGGGACTTAGGAAGCATCACTATGAACAAAGCTGGTTGAGGTGATGAAATTTTGGTTGAGCCATTTCAAATCCTAAAAGATGATGCTGATGAAGTGCTGCACTCTATATGCCAGCAAATCTGAAAGTCACAGCAATGGCCAAGGGCCTGAAAATGATCAGTTTACATTCAAACCCCAAAGAAAGGCAATGTCAAAGAGTGTTTAAACCACTGCACAATTTCACGCTTCTTACACACTAGCAAAGTAATGCTCAAAATTCTCCAAGCAAGGCTTCAACAGTATGTGAACTGTGAACTTCCAGATGTTCACACTGAATTTAGAAAAGGCAGAGGAACCAGAGATCAAATTGCTAGCATTCGTTGGATCACAGAAAAAGCAAGAGTTACAGGAAAAAAAAAAAAAAAAAAAAAACAAAACACCCCTACCTCCATTTTACTGATGACACAAAAACCTTTACCTGTGTGGACCACAACAAACTGTGAAAACTATTAAAGAGATGGGGAAACCAGACCACCTGACCTACCTCCTGAGAAATCTGTATGAATGTCAAGAAGCAATCATCAGAACCAAACACAGAACAATGGAATGGTTCCAAATCAGGAAAGGAGGATGTCAGGCTGTATTTTATCACCCTGCTTATTTATCTTATACGCAGAGTACATAATGAGAAATGCTGGGCTGGATGAAGCACAAGCTGGAATCAAGATTGCTGGGAGAAATATCATTAACGTCAAAAATGAAAATGACACCACCTTTATGGCAGAAAGTGAAGAGGAACTAAAGAACCTTTTGATGAAGGTGATAGAGGAGAGAGAAAAAGCTGGCTTAAAACTCAACATTCAAAATCCTAAGATCATGACATCCAGTTCCACCAGTTCAGTTCAGTTCTGTTGCTCAGTCGTGTCCGACTCTTTGCAACCCCATAAATCACAGCATGCCAGGCCTCCCTGTCCATCACCAACTTCCAGAGTCCACCGAAAACCATGTCCATTGATTTGCTGATGCCATCCAACCATCTCATCTTCTGTCATCCCCTTCTCCTCCAGCCCTCAATCTTTCCCAGCATTAGGGTCTTTTGAAATGAGTCATCTCTTAGTATCAGGTGGCCAAACTATCAGTTTCAGCTTCAATATCAGTCCTTCCAACGAACACCCAGGACTGATCTCCTTTAAGATGGACTGGTTGGGTCACTTTGCAGTCCAAGGGACTCTCAAGAGTCTTCTCCAACACCACAGTTCAAAAGCATCAATTCTTTGATGCTCAGTTTTCTTTATAGTCCAACTCTCACATCCATACATGCCCACTGGAAAAACTATAGCCTTGACTAGATGGACCTTTGTTGACAAAGTGATGTCTCTGCTTTTTAATATGGTGTCTAGATTGGTCATAACTTTCCTTCAAAGGGGTAAATGTCTTTTACTTTTATTGCTGCATCACATTCTGCAGTGATTTTGGAGCCCAGAAAAATAAAGTCAGCCACTGTTTCCCCATCTATTTGCCCCCCATCTATTTGCACTATCTATCATGATAAACATATAGGGAAACAATAGAAACAGAGACAGAAAATAAAAAGGACTTTATTTTCTTGGGCTCCTAAGTCACTGCAGATGCTGAAGGCAGCCATGAAATTAAAAGACACTTCCTCCTTTGAAGAAAAGCTATGACCAAATTAGAGAGCATATTAAAAAACAGAGCCATTACTCTGTGGACAAAAGTGAAAGAAAGTGAAAGTGAAGTCGCTCAGTCGTGCTCGACTCTTTGCGACCCATGGACTGTAGCCCACCAAGCTCCTCCATCCATGGGATTCTCCAGGCAAGAATACTGGAGTGGGTTGCCATTTCCTTCTCCAGGGGATCTTCCTGACCCAGGGATCGAACCCAGATCTCCCACATTGCAGGCAGACGCTTTAACCTCTGCACCCAAAGGTCGTCTAATCAAAGCTATGCTTTTTCCAGTAGTCCTTTATGGATGTGAGAGTTGGACCATAAGGAAACCTGAGCACGAAAGAATTGATGCTTTTGAACTATGGTGCAAGAAGGTCAAACCAATCAATCCTAAAGGAAATTATTCCTGAATATTCATTGGAAGGGCTGATGCTGAAGCTCCAATATTTGGACACATGATGTGAATTACTGATTCATTAAAAAATACCCTGATGCTGGGAAAAATTGAATGCAGGAGTAAAAGGGGATGATGAATGACAGAAAATAAGATGTTTGGATGGCATCACCGATTCAATGGATATGAGTTTGAACAAACTCTGTGTATTGGTGATGGACAGGGAAGTTTGGTGTGCTTCAGTTTGTGGGGTTGCAAAGAATGACTGAACTTATACTGGCTAGTTAACATCACAAAAATAATTGAAGTTTCATCTTTGACTTTCAAGTTTTCCTACAGATTGATATGCAGTGTGATATTGAATGAATGTTATTTAAGAAATATAAAATATGCTATAAAATTCAAGATTTTCATAACTTTAAAATCAAAGCTTGAAACAAAACAAAACAGAAAACTTACTTGTAGGTATCTTGTCAAACTTTCCTAGTGTCTGAGATCATAAATTCCCTCCCTTCATCAATTAAAACTTTTACAGAGATGAGTTTAAACATATAGATAAAGGGTGGGGACCAATTGAAGACTTAAGCTCTAGGATATTTCATGACATTTTAGAAATATAAGTTGGTAGCAGTAAATATTCTGTGTGATTGGAGGAAGCTGGGATCAGACGACTCAGACATACTTAGTGATCAGGACCTGAGTGAGGACTGCTGATCCATTTCACCTAGTGTGGAGAGAAGACCCATGTTTCCCTAACTTCACCAGAAAGTAGGATTAGAATCACATTGAAAATATGAAGTTGTATTTGTTTTTTTTTTTTTTAACACCGTTCCATGCTTCAGGAACTCCAAGGCTGTAGAAATCTTCACCAAGTGTCTCACCAGTCACAAGACTTTAACCTGGACATTGCCCTCTGATTGACTGAAGTTTAGACAAGGTCCTCTGCCCTTCCTGCCACCCTCTCACCACCATCCCCCCTTCACAGAGTCAAAAAAACCTAACATGGATTACTCTCCTCTCCCTTTTCTTAAAGCATTTTGTTCAGCAAAATTTGTAAATGTTGTGTCTTCCCCTGTTCCTTTGAAGATTTATTTACTAATGATACAGTGTATAAAACAGGTAAATAATGAGAGCCTACTGTATAGTAGTAAACCATAGAACTCTACTCAATACTCTGTAGTGACCTGAATAGGAAAAAAAAAATCCAAAAGGGAAGATATTTCTGTGTACATATGGTGGATTCACTTTGCTGTACAGTAGAAACTATTACACAACATTGTAAATAAACTATCTTCGTGCTTAATCACTTAGTCATGTCCAACTCTCTACAACCCCATGGACTGTAGGCCTCCTTGGTACTATGTTCATGGGATTTTTCAGGCAAGATTACTGGAGTGGGTTGTCATTTCCTCCCCTTCCCAACCCAGGGATCAAACCCATGTCTCCTATATTGGCAGGCAGATTCTATGCCAGTTTTTTTTTTTTTTTCTTAATTAATTTTTGTTGGTGAAAAGCAACTATACTACAATAAAATTAATTAAATATATATGTATTATAAATTAATTGATTATAAATATATATATTTACATAAATATATATATTCTTACCAACTATGCAGTTCAGGGCAGCCTCTTAAGGACCTGAATTATGCCCTTTGTGATGAACTCACCAGAGAGGATAGGGCCCTGCCTCTGGATTTCTTTTGAACAGAAGCCTAAGTTTGGCAGACACCTTGATCCAAGTTGTTAAACCTCTTCCTGTCTTGAAAATTAAGAAAGATTACTTTTGTTTTGGATAATACCAACTAGAAACACAGATAGGCTGTGATCACAGGTCCTAGTTTTATAAACTCTTTCATCCTTTGTTACAGTGGAAAAAAGTCAAGCTCACACTGAATTCTGGCCTCTCTCCCTTATTACAATAACCTTAAATAAAGTCTGTCTTGTTTTTTATCTTTAGTGAAACTTCTGTTTGACAATAGACTCCTCAATTTCTAATAAATTACAGCACCATACCCAGGATACTTGTGCCAATTCAATTATTTGCTGATACATGCACCTTTTAGATTTTAGTAAAAGCAACATACCACCTCCTCTAGGATATATTAGTTAAAGCTTATGTCCTATCAATATTTATTAAAAATTTAAACCAGAAGGGAAAAATTGCCTTGAAAGCAATATATAAATATACCTGTGCCTCAGATATCCCATAATCAATTTCTGAATGTCATTAAGAAGAATGTACTAAATTCTATAGGATTGTTTTACTTGTTTGTTAGGTCCATACCATTTCTGTCCTTTATTGAACCCACCTTTGCATGAAATGTTCCCTTTGCATCTTTAATTTTCTTGAAAAGAGAGCTAGTCTTTCCCATTTTGTTCTTTTCCTCTATTTCTTTGCATTGATCACTGAGGAAAGCTTTCTTATCTCTCCTTGCTATTCTTTGGAACTCTACATTCAAATGGGTATATCTTTCCTTTTCTCCTTTGCTTTTCACTTCTCTTCTTTTCACAGCTATTTGTAAGGCCTCCTAAGACAGCCATTTTGCTATTTTCCATTTCCTTTTCTTGGGGATGGTCTTGCTTCCTCTCTCCTGTACAATGTCACGAACCTCCTTGCATATTGTATCAGGCACTCTGTCTACCAGATCTAGTCCCTTGACTCTATTTCTCATTTCCACTGTATAATCATAAGGGATTTGATTTAGGTCATACCTGAATGGTCTAGTGGTTTTCCCTACTTTCTTCAGTTTAAGTCTGAATTTGGCAATAAGGAGCTCATGGTCTGAGTCACAGTCAGCTCCCGGTCTTGTTTTTGCTAACTGTATAGGACTTCTCCATCTTTGGCTGCAAAGAATAGAATCTGATTTCGGTATGGACCACCTGGTGATGTCCATGTGTAGAGTCTTCTCTTGTGTTGTTGGAAGAGGGTATTTGCTATGACCAGTGTGTTCTCTTGGCAAACTCTATTAGCCTTTGCCCTGCTTCATTCTGCATTCCAATGTCAAATTTGCCTGTTACTCCAGGTATTTCTTGACTTCCTACTTTTGCTTTCCAGTCCCCTGTAATGAAAAGGACATCTTGTTTTGGGGGGTGTTAGTTCTAAAAGGTCTTGTATGTCTTCATAGAACCATTCAACTTCAGCTTTTTCAGCATTATCGTCAGGGCATAGACTTGGGATAGAGTGATATTGAATGGTATGCCTTGGAAACAAACAGAGATCATTCTGTCATTTCTGAGATTGCATCCAAGTACTGGATTTTGGACTCCTTTGTGGATTATGATGGCTACTCCATTTCTTCTGAGGGATTCCTGCCCACAGTAGTAGGCATAATGGTCATCTGAGTTAAATTCACCCATTCCAGTCCATCTCATTTCGTTGATTGTTAGAATGTTGATGTTCACTCTTGCCATCTCCTGTTTGACCACTTCCAATTTGGCTTGATTCATGGACCTAATATTTCAGATTCCTATGCAATATTGCTCTTTACAGCATCAAACTTTACTTCCATCACCATCACATCCACAACTGGGCGCTGTTTTTGCTTTGGCTCCAGCCCTTCATTATTTCTGGAGTTATTTCTCCATTGATCTCCAGTAGCATATTGGACACCTACCAACCTGAGGAATTCATCTTTCAGTGTCCTATTCTTTTGCCTTTTCATATTGTTCATGGGGTTCTCAAGACAGGAATACTGAAGTGATTTCCCATTTCATTCTTCAGTGAAACACATTCTGTCAGACCTTTCCACTATGACCCATCTATGGCTAGAGATGGGTGGCCCCACACAGTATGGCTTAGTTTAACTAAGTTAGACAAGTTGGCCAGCTTGGCCAGTTGTCTGTAACTGTGGTTTTAGTCTGTCTGCCCTCTGATGCCCTCTCTCAGGGCCTGCCAACTTACTTGGGTTTCTCTTACCTTGGACGTGGGGTATCTCTTCACAGCTGCTTCAGCAAAGCACAGCTGCTGCTCCTTACTTTGGACATGGGCTAGCTCCTCTTGGCCTCTGCCCCTGACCTTGGACATGGATAAGGAAGATAGAATTGTTCCTGTGTATTCCCCTTTTAAGTTTTCCTTTTATTTGTAGTTTTTGTCTGTGATGTTTTTGCTTAACTATGTCTTATGAGTGTAGATTATAAGGAATGTATGTAATATGTTTGATAGGAAAAGATTGTAAAAAGTTTTGGAATTGTTTAGAAATATAGGCAGGGACATTATCTGTTTATATGGAGCTAGGTGTTTTCATTACTGTAAAGCAAACTAACAGGTGAGTTATAATTTGTTGTGTAGTTTTACCTTGGAGAGGTGTGGTATATATAAAAGAAGAATTTATATCAATACAGACATGTAAAAAAGAAGATGGAAAAAGTTTAGAGCAATGAGTAGTAACTAGAATAAGAGCATATAATTTATTTTGTTGAGCAGAATGAAATTTAGCATAAAAGACATTATTTTTTGAGAGACCAGAATGAGGCTTTGGCATTTTTCAGTTCAGTTCAGTTGCTCAGTCATGTCTGACTCTTTGCGACCCCATGAATTGTAGCACACCAGGCCTCTCTGTCCATCACCAACTCCTGGAGTTTACTCAAACTCACGTCCATTGACTGGGTGATGCCATGCAGCCATCTCATCCTCTGTCATCCCCTTCTCCTCCTGCCCCCAATCTCTCCCAACATCAGAGTCTTTTAGTCTCATCTAAATAGAAATCAACAGTTTGAGGTATAAGTTGTGATGTAAATGTGAGACATAATAAAATTTAGTATTTTTAAAGTAATTTTAAAGTTTATTAGAGGGATAATGAAATGAAATTTTTTTTAAAGAGTCTAAGAAGACTATTTGAAAACCGGTAGAATTTTGTAATGTATTTTTAAATTGAGCTTTATTAATAGGTAACTCAGTTTTATGGAGACTGGAGCCAATTAAAGTTGCAGTTTTTTTTTTTTTTTTTTGATAACTATTAGAGTGATCAGATCAAGATAGGGTGTAAGTGCTCTTGTCCCTTTAAAATGGGTATAGATCCATTTTATTGGGTGTTTTTGTTGGGCAAGAAGTCCTGTGGAGGAAAGGCGAGAAGGGAGTACAAACAACTTTAGAGGTAAGTTAAGTCTGATATGAGTAAGAAACTGTTTTTGTAATTTATCAGTAAAAAGTAGGGTTTTCCTTGTGTCTCTTGTGAAAGTGAAGGAGGGCTATTTAAATCAGGATCTCCTTTTAAAGTATTAAATAAATTAGTCAGTTGATAATTTGTAATGTCCAAAGAAGGTCGAATCCAGTTTATATCACCTAAAAGTTTTTGAAAATCATTTAAGGTTGATAATTTATGTAAGTTGTGCTAGTTGGGGAGTCATATGTTGTCTATTAACAAAATACCTTAAGTAATAGTAAGAGGTTTGAATTTTTTCAGGGGCAATAATTAATCCAGAATCTTTTAAGCGTCATTGAGCTATGTCAAACATATGTTAACTTTTTAAACAGATGAAGTTGAAAACAATATATTATCTATATAATGAATAACAGGAAAGTTAGGAAATAGTTTTCTCGCAGGTTCAAGGGCTTTGGCTACATAATATTGGCATATAGTGGGAGAATTTTAAGGGGAATAAGATTCTTTAATATGCTTTAATTTTACATGTGTATCAATTTGTTTATTTTTAAATATAAATGTATTTACTTTAATTGGAGGTTAATTACTTTACAATATTGTATTGATTTTGCCATACATCAAAATGAATCCACCACAGATATACACGTTTTCCCCATCCTGAACCCCCACCCTCCTCCCTCCTCATACCATCTCTCAGTTTCTCTTTTGTAAGGGGCCATTGTTTTGTCCAAATAGGCTCGTTATTTTTTAAAGTTATTTTAATAATTGCACTGTTTGTTAAGTGAGCAGTGGTCCCTAGGAAAAATGTGGAATACATATTTGAGCATGTCATTGTATAAGTAAATTATTTTATTAAATTAAGGGATGTATCTATCATATAAGGTTGTAATGTTGTGGTCTGGCCTCTTAGTCCCTCACATGGATATATTTGGACACTTTGATAAATCTATTGTATTTTTGTTTGAGAAACTCCTGTAATTTGGCAAGAAATTTTCTGTATAGGCCAAGATTTGGGCCATAAATATTTGGAGATAATAGTAATATTACATTCAGTATCAAGAAGACCAGAAAATTTTTTGCCATTAATTTTGATATTTATATTTGGTTGGGTATATTTAGATATTATTTATGTCTATAAGGATTGTTTTTGATCTGTATTGTCAAATCCACCTGTCTGTATGTTACCAGAGGAATTAATTGAAATGTAAGTTAAAAGAAGTAATTGAGCAATTTTGTCTCCCTTTTTGAATTGTTATAATATCTGAGATGACATCATAACTGGAATTTATCTCTAATGATTTGAATCAATTACTCTAGGGTGAACAGTATTAACCAAATAAAAGACCAAAGGTTTGAGGGGGTGGGGTCTAAAATGTCTGGTAGGTATTTTAGAAAGGACCACTTGAGGAAACAAGAGAAAATCATTTAAGGTTGATATATCAATGGCAGCATTGCCAGATATTGAGGGTTTGAGGGAAAAGATGGAGCTTGCCCTTGGTGGTTTTTTTTTTTTTTTTTTTTTAATGGGGATCTGAGGAATCCCCAGCTTGGAGTTTTCTGAAAAAGGCTTCTTTTTAATATCATATTTAGATTGGCATTTTCTGGCCCAATATATCCCCTTATGGCAACGAAGGCAAATTTCTGGAAGTTTTTTTAATAGTTTTAATTTTTTCTGTGTGCTTTTTAGAACAATAGTCTTTTAAAGGAGTTTTATGCCCACATACAAAACATCTTTTGTATCTCTTTTTAAACGTAGCAACCATTGTTTCAGTTAATCTTTGAATTTTTTGAGTTTCTGATCCTAAATTGTGATAAGCCTTTAAATAATAATCTTGATCTCATGAATTGGAATGATAGCTCTTTAACATTTTTGGTTTGTATTTTTAAGTAAGCAGTTTTTCTAGCTTTATTTTGGTCTCTTCTCTGATAACATTATGGGAAATAGGAACTCTCAATCTTGCTAAAAAATCAGCATAGGCTTCATTAGGTGCTTGAAATATTTTAGTGTAGCTGTCTTCAGGTTTTATTGACTTCCAAGTTTTCAGGGGAAATATGATCTTGCGGTTTATCCACATCTATAGGTTCGGCTCAAAGAATAGACCATCTTTGTCAGAATCGGGTGGCTCAGTTATTTGTGGTTTATATTTGGCAAGAATTTGTTCAACTAAGGGCAGATGTGAAGTGGTGAAGGCTAAAAAGAAATTGTTTTCATGTCCCAGTCTAGTAACCCATAACGCTTTTTTCATGAAGTGAGTAGAAAGTTTATTCTTACAAATGTGATGGTGTGTTAAAGGCTTATCATCGTCATTTAAAAATATATTATTAGCTTTATTGTCAAAAAGAGCCTCAGAAGTGTCATTGTTAGAGTCATATTGTCTTTGAGTTGAGAGGACTTTCAGTTTGGTGTTCATATTAAGAGGAGGAGGTGAACTTGGGGGCAGCTAGAACAGGGCTCGTGGGATAACTTTGAAATACTTTAGTTCAGTTCAGTGGTGCAGCCATGTCTGACTCTTTGTGACCCATGAATCGCAGCATGCCAGGCCTCCCTGCCATTCATCAACCCCTGGAGTTCATTCAAACTCACATTCATCGACTTGGTGATACCATCCAGCCATCTCATCCTAGTTCATCCCCTTCTCCTCCTGCCCCTAATCCCTCCCAGCATCAGAGTCTTTTCCAATGAGTCAACTCTTCACATGAGGTGGCCAAAGTACTGGAGTTTCAGCTTTAGCATCAGTCCTCCCAATGAACACCCAGGACTCATCTCTTTTAGAATGGACTGGTTGGATCTTCTTGCAGTCAAAGGGACTCTCAAGAGTCTTTTCCAACACCACAGTTCAAAAGCATCAATTCTTAGGTGCTCAGCTTTCACATCCATACATGACCACTGGTAAAACCATAGCCTTGAAGAGATGGACCTTTGCTGGCAAAGTAATGTCTCTGCTTTTCAATATGCTCTCTAGGTTGCTCAAAACTTTCCTTCCAAATTAACAAATTATAAGAGTTTTTAAATTTCATGGCTGCAATCACCATTTGCAGTGATTTTGGAGCCCCCAAAAATAAAGCCTGACACTGCTTCCACTGTTTCTCCATCTATTTCCCATGAAGGGATGGGACTGGAAGCCATGATTTTCGTTTTCTGAATGTTGAGCTTTAAGCCAACTTTTTCGCTCTCCTCTTTCACTTTCATCAAGAGGCTCTTTAGTTCCTCTTCACTTTCTGCCCTAAGGGTGGTGTCATCTGCATATCTGAGGTTATTGATATTTCTCCCAGCAATCTTGATTCCAGCTTGTGCTTCTTCCAGCCCAGCATTTCTCATGATGTACTCTGCATATAAGTTAAATAATCAGGGTGACAATATGCAGCCTTGACGTACTCCTTTTCCACTTTGGAACCAGTCTGTTGTTCCATGTCCAGTTCTAACTGTTGCTTCCTGACCTGCACATAGCTTTTTCAAGAGAAAGGTCAGATGGTCTGGTATTTCCATCTATTTTAGAATTTGCCACAGTTTATTGTGATCCACACAGTCAAAGGTTTTGGCACAGTCAATAAGGCAGAAATATATGCTTTTTTCTGGAACTTTCTTCCTTTTTCCATGATGCAGCGGATGTTGGCAATTTGATCTCTGGTTCCTCTGCCTTTTCTAAAACCAGCTTGAACATCTGGAAGTTCATGGTTCACATTTTGCTTAAGCCTGGCCTGGAGAATTTTGAGCATTACTTTACTAATGTGTGAGATGAGTGCAATTGTGTGGTAGTTTGAGCATTCTTTGGCATTGCCTGTCTTTGGGATTGGAATGAAAACTGACCTTTTCCAGTCCTGTGGCCACTGCTGAGTTTTCCCAATTTGCTGGCATATTGAGTGCAGCACTTTCACAGCATCGTCTTTCAGGATTTTAAATAGCTCTACTGGAATTCCATCACAGCCACTACTTTTGTTCATAGTGATGCTTTCTAAGGCCCACTTGACTTCATATTCCAGGATGTCTGGCTCTAGGTGAGTAATGATACCATCATGGTTATCTTGGTTTTGAAGATCTTTTTTGTACAGTCCTTCAGTATATTCTTGCCATCTCTTTTTAATATCTTCTGCTTCTGTTAGGTCCATACCACTTCTATCCTTTATTGAGCCCATCTTTGCATGAGGTGTTCCCTTGGTATCTCTAATATTCTTGAAGCAATCTTTAGTCTTTCTCATTCTGTTGTTTTCCTCTATTTTATGTTTTATTTGGGCCTTTTGTAAAGTTTTCTCACCTAATTTACATTCATGTTACAAGTGTTCTGCCTCTATCAGGGGGCTAGAATTTTTTGGAATGGCAAAATCATGGCTTTAATGAGGGGCCATAAGGGCAAGAAATCAATTGGAATACTTTTCCTCCATATTGCAGCTCATGTAACGTTTTTTCTAACCTTGTTCCAAATCTTTAAATCAAAGTTGTTTTTATTAAAGAACTAGGAATTATTTTCATTTATCATTTGGATATAAGCCTCTAATCATTGCACAAAACCAAAAGTCCTTGAACTTTAAATAAATAATGAAGCAAATTATATAAGTGGTGGGGCTTTCCATCCGTTTTTTCCCATTACCCCGCACTTACCTTACCTCAGTAGGTCCCAGTCACTCTGTCCTGAATACCATGAATTCCAGGTCGCTGTTCAGGCGCCACATATTCTGGTCTTCTTGATAGACTGGAACCTGAGGAGAGGAGTCGGTGAAAAGAAGGTGAAGGAAAGAGTTCACGGGGAACCCAAGTCTCTAGTAGAATAAGGATACTTTATTCATGATAGTGTGCTTATATATTGTTATACAAGGAAGCTTTAGGCAGAAAAATAAAGTTGAATAAAAAAACGCCAAAATCAGATTCATAAGAGTAACTAAGGGAATAACAATCGTCATGGGGCCATAACAACAATAACCAGGGAAATAACAATCATCACAGGCCAGAAGACAATCTGTGTATTGGAAATAAGAACATTACTAAGTAGTTTTACAGAAAAATAAAAGGTTACTGAAAAGAATCCACATATACATTCCATTTCATGACCTCAGTCCTGAGAACTGCATGCAGCTCTGCTCGTTCCTGTTTCCAGGAACTGATAAGGAAGAGGAGGCCTTTGAGAAACAGAAAACAACATAAAGGATTCCTTAAAATTAAATGTTCCCTGACAGGGTAGCTCCTCTCGGTTGCCTTCCCTGACCTTGAACGTGGGCTAGCTCCTTTTGGCCGCTCCTGTGCTGTCTTGCATTTGTGCCTCCTGCAAAATGGTATGGACCTAACAGAAGCAGAAGATATTAAGAAGAGGTGGCAAGAATACACAGAACTATACAAAAAAAAAAAAAAAAAAAAAAGATCTTCATGACACAGATAATCATAATGGTGTGATCACTCACCTAGAGCCAGACATCCTGGAATGTGAAGTCAAATGGGTCTTAGGAAGTATCACTATGAACAAAGATAGTGGAAGTGATGGAATTCCAGTTGAGCTATTTCAAATCCTGGAAGATGATGCTGTGAAAGTGCTATTCTCAATATGCCAGCAAATTGGGAAAACTCAGCAGTGGCCATAGCACTGGAAAAGGTAAATTTTCATTCCAATCCCAAAGAAAGACAAAGCCAACGAATGCTCAAACTACCACACAATTGCACTCATCTCACACATTAGTAAAGTAATGCTCAAAATTCTCCAAGCCAGACTTCAGCAATATGTGAACCGTGAACTTCCAGATGTTCAAGCTGGTTTTAGAAAAGACAAGGGAACCAGGGATCAAATTTCCACATTTGCTGATCATTGAAAAAAGGAAGAGAGTTCCAGAAAAACATCTATTTCTGCTTTATTGACTATGCCAAAGCCTTTGAATATGTGGATCACAGTAAACTCTGGAAATTCTGAAAGATATGGGAATACCAGAACACCTGACCTGCCTGTTGAGAAATCTGTATGCAGGTCAGGAAGCAACAGTTAGAACTGGACATGGAACAACAGACTGCTTCCAAATAGGAAAAGGAGTATGTCAAGGCTGTATATTGTCACCCTGCTTATTTAACTTATATGCAGAGTACATCATGAGACATGCTGAGCTGGATGAAGCACAAACTGGTTGCTGGGAGAAATATAAATAACCTCAGATACGCAGATGACACCACCCTTAGGGCAGAAAGTGAAGAAAAACTAAAGAGCTTCTTGATGAACGTGAAAGAAGAGAATGAAAATGTTTACTTAAAGCTCAACATTCAGAAAACTAAGTTCATGGCATCCAGTCCCATCACTTCATGGCATATAGATGGGGAAACAGTGGAAACAGTGGCTGACTTTATTTTGGGGGGCTCCAAAATCACTGCTGATGGTGATTTCAGCCATAAAATTAAAAGATATTTACTCCTGGAAGGAAAGATAGGATCAACCTAAACAGTATATAAAGTAGAGACATTACTTAGTCAACAGTGGTCCGTCTAGTCAAGGCTATGGTTTTTCCAGTATTCATGTATGGATGTGAGAGTTGGACTATAAAGAGAGCTGAGTGCTGAAGAACTGATGCTTTTGACTGTGGTGTTGGAGAAGACTCTTGAGAGTCCCTTGGCCTACAAAGAGATCCAACTCATTACATCCTAAAGGAGATCTGTCCTGGGTGTTCATTGGAAGGACTGATATCAAAGCTGAAACTCCAATATTTTGGTGATTGATGTGAAGAACTGAGTCATTTGAAAAGACCCTGATGTTAGGAACGATTGAGGGCAGGAGGAGAAGTGGATGACAGATGATGAGATGGTTAGATGTCATCACCGACTCAATGGACGTGAGTTTGGGTAAACTCTGGGAGTTGGTGATGGACATTGAAGCCTGGTATGCTGGGGTTCATGGGATCACAAAGAGTCGGGCACGGCTGAGCTACTGAACTAAACTTGACTTGTTTGAACTCTAATGGGCATAGCAACATTATATTGATGGAAGCTTTATGAAACAAATCTATGAAGCTCATCTTTTGTCATCTGCAAGGTCTTAGAGATATCACCCATGTCCTCCCTATGAGGACCTTCTAGTAACATTTCTCCTGGCTTTAAAGTCAAGACCAATTGTTCTTTTCTTGAATTAATAAGTCCTTGTTATGTAATGAATACTGCAGTGTTTTTCCTCTGTACTGCCTGCTAGAAATATTAGGATCAAGTTAGTGAACCAACTAAAATCTTAAGGTCTGGGATTTTTGCAATAGTTTTGAATTTGTATTTATTTATAAACCTACTATACTTTTCCCCTCTTTTTTGAATGTAAGACCAAGTTATTGTATTTTACATCACTTATTCTCAGTCTTCTACAGGAAACCTGGCCTGTATATATAAATGAGTGGGTGGATGGTCAAATGGATTAATGATTCCTTTACTGTGATGATAAGAAACCAGGGCTATTTTGCTTTGAGACTCCTGCATCAGTTTTTTTTTTTTTTTTGAAAGACTCTTGTTAAGGTTTGTGTGCTTCCTTCATGGCTTAGAATGTAAAGAGTCTGCCAGCAATGCAGGGGACCTGGGTTTGATCCCTGGGTCAAGATAATCCCCTGGACAAGGAAATGACAATCCACTCCAGTACTCTTGCCTAGTTCATGGGGTCACAAAGAGTTCAACACGACTGAGTGACTTGACTTTCTTTCATTGAAAGGGCTCCTTCAATGATATTTTAGGGACACAAAATCCTTGGCATGAGACAAGACACTAAAACAGGCAACATTCTGACAGGAAAATCCAGAACAGGAGATAAGGTTAAAGCCACATGCCATTTGATAATCAAATTAATTAGCCTATAGGCACAAATAATTAGAAATGGTGGGGTGAGACTATGAAGTGAGAGATACCTCAAGAAACAAGAATAAAGTCAAATAAATAAGCTAACTCTACACCTAAAGCAACTAGAAAAAGAAGAAATGAAGAACTCAAGCATTAGTAGAAAGAAATAAATCTTAAAAATTAAGGCAGAAATAAATGCAAAAGAAACAAAAGAGATCATAGCAAAAATCAACAAAGCCAAAAGCTGGTTCTTTGAAAGGATAAATAAAATTGACAAACAATTAGCCAGACTCATCAAGAAACACATATATATGGAATTTAGAAAGATGGTAACAATAACCCTGTATGCAAGACAGTAAAAGAGACACAGATGTATAGAACAGGCTTTTGGACTCTGTGGTAGAGGGAAAGTGTGGGATGATTTGGGAGAATGGCATTGAAACATGTATAATATCATATATGAAAAGAGTCGCCCGTCCAGGTTCAATTTATGATACTGGATGCTTGGGGCTAGTGCACTGGGACAACCCAGAGGGATGGTAGGGGGAGGGAGGGGGGGGGGAATTCAGTATGGGAAACATGTGTATACCTGTGGCGGATTCATGTTGATGTATGCCAAAAACCAATACAATAATGTAAAGTAATTAACCTCCAATTAAAATAAATGCATTTATATTAAAAAAAGAAACAAAAGGAGAAAAATCAAATCAATAAAATTAGAAATGAAAATGGAGAGATCACAACAGACAACACAGAAATACAAAGGATCATAAGAGACTACTATCAGCAGTTATATGCCAATAAAATGGACAACATGGAAGAAATGGACAAATTCTTAGAAAAGTACAACTTTCCAAAACTGAACCAGGAAGAAATAGAAAATCTTAACAGACCCATCATAAACACATACATTGAAACTGTAATCAGAAATCTTCCAGCAAACAAAAGCCCAGGTCCAGATGGTTCACTGCTGAATTCTACCAAAAATTTAGAGAAGAGCTAACACCTATCCTACTCAAACTCTTCCAGAAAATTGCAGAGGAAGATAAACTTCCAAACACATTCTATGAGGCCACCATCAACCTAATAACAAAACCTGACAAAGATGCCACAAAAAAAGAAAACTACAGGCCAATATCACTGATGAACATAGATGCAAAAATCCTTAAGAAAATTCTAGTGATCAGAATCCAACAACACATTAAAAAGATCATACACCATGACCAAATAGGCTTTATCTCAGGGATGCAAAGACTCTTCAATATCCACAAATCAATCGATGTAATACACCACATTAACCAATTTAAAAATAAAAGCCATAAGATTATCTCAATAGATGCAGAGAAAGCCTTTGACAAAATTCAACATCCATTTATGATAAAAACTCTCCAGAAAGCAGGAATAGAAGGAACATTCCTCAACATAATAAAAGCTTTATATGACAAACCCACAGCAAACATTATCCTCAATGGTGAAAAATTGAAACCATTTCCCCTAAAGTCAGGAACAATACAAGGGTGCCCACTTTCACCACTACTATTCCACATAGTTTTGGAAGTTTGGGGCACAGCAATCAAAGCGGAAAAAGAAAAGCAATCCAAATTGCAAAAGGAGAAATAAAACGCTCACTGTTTGCAGAGGACATGATCCCCTACATAGAAAACCCTAAAGACTTCACAATAAAATTACTAGAGCTAATCCATGAATATAGTAAAGTTGCAGGATATAAAATCAACACACAGAAATCCCTTGCATTCCTATACAATAATAAGGAGAAAATAGAAAGAGAAATTAAGGAAACAATTCCATTCACCATTGCAATGGAAAGAATAAAATACTTAGGAATAAATCTACAAAAAGAAACTAAAGCCCTATATATAGAAAACTATAAAACCCTGGTGAAAGAAATCAAGGAGGACACTAATAGATGGAGAAATATACCATGTTTATGGATCGGAAGAATCAATATACTGAAAATGAGTATACTACCCAAAGAAATCTATAGATTCAATGTAATCCCTATCAAGCTACCAACGGCATTTTTCACAGAGCTAGAACAAATAATCTCACAATTTGTATGGAAATAGTAAAAACCTCGAATAGCCAAAGCAATCTTGAGAAAGAAGAATGGAACTGGAGGAATCAACCTGCCTGACTTCAGGCTCTACTACAAAGCCACAGTCATCAAGACAGTATGGTACTGGCACAAATACAGAAATATAGATCAATGGAACAAAATAGAAAGCCCAGAGATAAACCCATGAACCCATGGACACCTTATCTTTGACAAAGGAGGCAAGAATATACAATGGAGTAAAGACAATCTCTTTAACAAGTGGTGCTGGGAAAACTGGTCAACCACTTGTAAAAGAACGAAATTGGAACACTTTCTAACACCATACACAAAAATAAACTCAAAATGGATTAAAGATCTAAATGTAAGACCAGAAACTATAAAACTAGAGGATAATATAGGCAAAACACTCTCCTACATAAATCACAGCAGGATTCTCTATGACCCACCTCCCAGAATATTGGAAATAAAGGCAAAAATAAACAAATGGGACACAATTAAAATTAAAAGCTTCTGCACAACAAAAGAAACTATAAGCAAGGTGAAAAGACAGCTTTCAGAATGGGAAAAAATGATAGCAAATGAAGCAACCGACAAACAACTAATCACAAAAACATAAGCAAGTCCTGCAGCTCAATTCCAGAAAAATATACGACCCAATCAAAAAATGGGCCGAAGAACTAAATAGACATCTCTTCAAAGAAGACAGACAGATGGCTAACAAAGACATGAAAACATACTCAAAATCACTCATTTTCTGAGAAATGCAAATCAAGACCACAATGAGGTACCATTTCATGCCAGTCAGAATGGCTGTGATCCAAAAGTCTACAAGCAATAAATGCTGGAGAGGGTGTGTAGAAAAGGAAACCCTCTTACACTGTTGGTGGGAATGCCAACTAGTACAGCCACTATGGAGAACAGTGTGGAGATTCCTTAATAAATTGCAAATAGAACTGCCTTATGACCCAGCAATCCCACTGCTGGGCATACACACCGAGGAAACCAGAATTGAAAGAGACACGTGTACCACAATGTTCATCGCAGCACTGTTTATAATAGCCAGGACATGGAAGCAGCCTAGATGTCCATCAGCAGATGAATGGATAAGAAACCTGTGGTACATATTCACAATGAAGTATTACGCAGCCACTAAAAAGAATACACTTGAATCAGTTCTAATGAGGTGGATGAAACTGGAGCCGATTATACAGAGTGAAGTAAGTCAGAAAGAAAAACACCAATACAGTATACTAACATATATATATATATGGAATTTAGAAAGATGGTAACCATAACCCTGTATGCGAGAAAGCAAAAGAGACCCAGATGTATAGAACAGTCTTTTGGACTCTGTGGGAGAAGGGGAGGGTGGGATGATTTGGGAGAATGGCATTGAAACATGTATAATATCATATAAGAAATGAATTGCCATTCCAGTTTTGATGTAGGATATAGGATGCTTGGGGCTGGTGCACTGGGATGTCCCAGAGTGATTGTATGGGGAGAGATGTGGGAGGGGGTTTCATGATTGGAAACACGTGTACACTCGTGGCAGATTCATGTTGATATATGGCAAAACCAGTACAATATTGTAACTAGCCTCCAATTAAAATAAATAAATTTAAATTAAAAATAAAAATAAAATGAATACCGTATAAAGAACAAATGCATCTGACAGAAGATTCCTTCAGTTTAAGTTGCAGCATGTCTTTTACCTGGTAATGAGAATAAACAGGTTATATAACCTCTATTCACGAAAATCTCACACATTTAATGAAGATGAGAACAGGCCCTGCTATGGGGATTACAGAAGTGTATAGATGTCAACATTGTAAATGGTGGTAATTGGGATCCATCTTGTCTGATCTGGAGATAGTTACATAAAACACACACCACAATAGGTAATGTTAAGGAAATGTTCAAAAAATATATATATATATGAACACACATTTTTTCCCTTAAAAGCTCTTGTATCTAAAATAATAAGAGAGATGCAAAGAAGCCTAAAACAATTTTCTGTAAGGAAAGCAATCTTTTTATTTTCCCTATAAAATGGAAGCCATGTTCTGTTTTGCATATAAGCTACTGTAGTCATAACTTCATGGAATACAAATACCACCTTCAGCCACTCAAGCAGTTCAGTGGCTTTTTTTTTTTAATTTGCAAGAAATTAATAAGGATATTTAATAATCCGTCAGCTCTTAATTCTTCTTAAAGGATTTCCTTACATTATTTATTTTTCATTAAATCCACATTCCTGCTTCTATTCCATTCTTTATTTTGTAGAAAGCCACAATTATCTTATTCAAGTATCATTAAACTAGAAATACTGACTATAAATTAACTAAAATATGCTGAAATAGATTTATTTTTGTGTGGGTGCTCTGTCGCAATGGATTCTTTTGATTTAAGTATAAAATCTGTTTTGTATAATTGAATAATTCCTAGATTTATATGAATCAGGGGTGAATATATCACAGAAAACTTTATATAAAACAATAAAAATTGATATTTAAAAGTAATTTTTATTTTTGTTTTTTGATTGTAAAATTGAGAACCATAAATCCTAGTTTACCTAGTGATAGTCCCATACATGCATGCTCAGTCACTTCAGTCGTCTCTGATTCTTTGTGACCCCATGGACTTTAGCCTGTCAGGCTCCTCTGAGTATCGGAGTGGGTTGACATGCCTTCCTCCAAGGGGTCTTCCCAACCTAGGGAATGAACCCATATTTTCTGTGTCTCCTGCATTGTTGGTGGGTTCTTTACTGCTGAGCCACCAAGGAAGCCCCAGTGATACGCACAGAACTAGTTATTATTATTTTTTTAATGAACTTAACACTAATAGTGTATATTCTTTGCTTTAAATTCAAGTATCTCATAAGATATGAGGTATTACATAAAATTTTACTGAAATGTTATAGTATTTTAAAACCAACAACAAACAGCCCCCCCCCAAAAAAAATGGTAAATGAACATGGCAAATGAAATCAAAAGAACATGCACAAAAAAGCAACAGATTCTCAGAACAGTTCTCACCTCCAAGTCTGTTACAGACATTTTAAATACTTTCTTATTTTATTCATTAAGTTACTGACTCTCTTTGCTCATACAAATTTTATTTTTTCTTTTGAGTTTTTTTTTAAATTTAATTATAGGTTTTATTGGTTCTCCACCATCTGTATGAATCTTCTCCTTAATTCCCTGATTCACCTTTCCTCTCCAATCTTCTCTCAGAAAATATTATTTTTACTTCTTACATTGAAAACATCAAGTAATATTTTTCAGCTTCTATTTATTAATCAAATTCAGATAGCTTATCTTGACTTCTATTAAAATTGAGGATATTGTGCCCCTACTCTTTTATTTTCCAGTAAACTTACTAACTCCAAAATTTTATTGCACTGTCATTATTTAAATACATTAATACATTTAAACTATTTGTGCTTGCTTAAAAGTTAAAGGTTTAAAACAATTCACCAAGATTTATTTTATTATGACTATGTAAATACTTTTCACTGAAGAAATTATGCTGGAATTGCATTTCTTTCTGAAGTTTTCTATGTTATTCCAAGTTTATTTGAAGGATAGTATTTCTAGATTTGCGATCCGCATAATTTTTTTGTTTGTTTTTTACACTGAATCAGTTGTTCAAACAGGTCAAAGTTTTGTTTATTTCTGTGATTTTTTTTTGTTCATTTTTTAATGTCTGCTCAAATTTCTCATTGACTTCTTCCTTTGTATTTAAAGAAGAAATTAATTTATTTATACATTTTACGCAATATAGCTTCACATCCTTTTTATATGTGGAATGGAGGCAAAAATTATCCTTGAGAAAAGGATTTCTTCAGCAGTCACTGATTTCGTGTTCTAATTTAGAAAATGACGCTTTGCACTGATTAGTATATTATATCTTGTAATTGAAGTCCTAAATTAAATATTTTCATATATTATTTCCCTTTTTTTTTAACCTGGTTTATATGGATTACATCTTAAAGTAACTTACTATGAATATTTCAGAGGCAGAGATGTTTTTATTATTTTCATTACTCAAAGTGTTTTTCTTTTTTATTTTCCCCACTAGAAACATTTAAACTTTTTCGTTGTGAAATTATTGATGCTATGAAATTCTGTAGTAATTAAACTAGGTTAGACTAAATTTTTTCAATTACATAAATATACATACATATATATACATATATATGTATATGTATATATATATTAGGCTTCTGTATAACAACTCAGGTCTCTTATAAACTGTAGCACATTTCTTCCATCTGACTGACCTTCTTTTTATCCATTTCTCCCATCTCCCTATATTTCCTTTCAATGGTGTCCTACTTGAACTGGTTTGATATGTGACTTCATTTTTCTCTCAGGTTTTCCTTAACTGTGTTTTGCAGTATCATTTCTTTACTCTTATCAAATATTTTATTTCCACATTAATATTTGATCATTTCTTTTATGTATCATCTTATTCTTATTTTGTGTATATAATGTTTCTCCATATTTTAGTGAGAAAAAATGACTGCAATTTGTGTAAAAAAAAAAATTCTCAATTGCTCATTAAATTTCCCAGGAATATAAAGGAATTCTTGACTTAGTTCTAGGACTCAGTCATGAAAATCACTCTTCATTACCTTCTCAGCTCTGTCTCTGCTTCATCATTCACTCACTTATGTTAGCTTTCATCACATTGAAATATCATTCCACACAAAATAACTTCCCTTAATCAATCTCTTCCTCTTGAATATCCTTTTTTCTATGTATATGAAATCAAATGAGTGGAATAAAAATGTCATGATTTTTTTTGTTAGGAAAAAATTCATAATTTTTCTAAAAATAGATATATTGTACATATTTATACATATACATGCAAAAGTTTTTCTAATACACTTGATAAAGCCTTGAGAAAGAATATTAAAAAAAGAAAGGAATATATGGATAAATTGAAGAGCAATAACTAAATAAAATGGTAGCATTAAGTATGAAATAGGAAAAAAATGAAACAAAAAGAAAAGCTCATCATACAGTGCAATTGTTTTTAAACATGATTGCTTCTTAGAAACATATCTAGAATTCTAAAGAAAAAAAGCAGTACCTGAACATTTGTATTTTAAAAAAAAAAATTAAAGATAATTTTGATATGCATCTGGATTTTTTTAAAAAATGATTATAGGTTTTTCTATTAGATACTAGTTTTGGTGATATAGAGTTCTATTATTTTTCTGTTGATCAATCATGATATGATGGTATTAAGTGAGTAATAGTTACATAATCACATAATCACAATAGTAAAATATGTTTCTCAGTTTTCATAATCAATAGCCAGACAAAAAATTAAAATTAATTACAATTGCAAGCCATAATGGGAACATGATTAATTTAACAATATAAAATAATTGCATCCAAGTTGGGGAAAGTGTCAAGCAGAGAGATGTGGTAAATGGAAATGCATACATACACAGTTTCTCATCCACCCAGCCAAAAGACATAGATTGGTGCATTTAATCCATATGCCTTTAAGATAATTATCAATATGTGTGATCTTATTGTGTGTGTGTGTGTGTGTGTGAACATCACTCAGTGGTGTCTGAAAGTTTACAATCCCATGGACTGTACCTGCAATATTTTTGTGTCCATGGAATCCTCTAGGCAAGAATGCTGGAGTGGGTAGACATTCTCTTCTCCAGGGTATCTTCCCAACCAGGGATCTAATGCAAATGTCCCACATTGCAGGCAGAGTCTTTACCATCTGAACCACCAAAGAAGCCCCAAAATGATCCTAATTCGATTTTGTTAATTTGGGTTTATTTTGTGTAGGTCTTTCCCTTCTCTTGTGTTTTCTACCTAGATAAGTTCCTTTATCATTTGTTGCAAAGCTGGTTTGGTGATGCTGTATTTCTTACTTATGCTTGTCTAGAAAGCTTTTGATTTCTTCATCAAATCTGAAGGAGAATGTTGCTGGTTAGAGTATTCTTGGATTTAGTTTCTTCCCTTTCATCTCTTTAAATTTATCATACTATTCCCTTCTGGCTTGCAGAGTTTCTGTGGAGAGACCAGCTGATAGCCTGATAGGACTTCCCTTGTATGTTGCCATTTCCCCTTGTTTTTTAATATTTTATCTCTGTCTTTAATTTTTGACTAGTTTGATTATTGGGTGTCTTGCTGTGTTAACCACGGGGTTTATCCTTCCTGTCACTCTCTGTGCTTCTCGGACTTGGTTGAGTATTTCCTTTCCCATGTTAAGGAAGTTTTCAGCTATTATTTCTTCAAATATTTTCTCAGGTTCTTTCTCTCTCTCTCTCTCCTCCTTCTAGTATCCTTATAATGCAAATGTTGATGCATTTAATGTTGTCCCAGAGGTCTCTTAGGCTGTCTTCATTCCCTTTTAGTCTTTTTTACATATATTTTAAAATATATATTCTGTTCTGAGGCAGTGATTTCCACCATTCTTCCCTCCGGATCATTTATTTGTTCTTTTGCTTCAGTTATTCTGCTATTAATCCATTCTAGTATATTATTCCATCTCAGTTTCTTTGTTATTTATTTGTTTATTTTTTATTCTAGGTCTTTAGTAAACTTTCCTTGCACCTTCTCGATCTTTGCCTGCATTCTTTTCTAGAGATCCTGGATCATCTTTACCATTATTATTCTGAATTATTTTTCTGGAAGGCTGCCTATCTCCACTTTAGTTGATTTTCTGAGGTTTTATCTTCCCCTTTATCTGGAACATAAATCTGCTTTTTCATTGTGATTAATTTTCTGAATTATGATTTTTTATTTAGCCTCTGTCAGACTGTGTTTCTTCTTGCTTCTTTTGTCTACCCTTTGATGCATGAGGCTAAGAGGCTTGTGTAAGTTTCTTGATGGGAGGCAAAAACTGCATCTTGCTCTGGTGGGCAGGGCCTTGCTTGGTCCATTGAGACCTCATGAAATGCAGCACTCCAGGATTCCCTGTCCATCACCAACTCCTGCAGTTTAATCAAACTCATTTCCATTAATTTGGTGATGCCATCCATCCATCTCATCCTCTGTCGTCCCCTTCTCCTCCCCTTCAATCTTTCCCAGCATCAAGGTCTTTTCAAATGAGTCAGTTCTTCGCATCAGGTGGCCAAAGAATTAGAATTTCAGCTTTAGCATTAATCTTTCCAATGAGTATTCAGGGCTGATTTCCTTTAGGATGGACTGATCGGATTTCCTTGCAGTGCATGGGACTCTCAAGAGTCTTCTCAAACACCACATTTCAAAAACATCAATTCTTAGGCACTCAGCTTTCTTTAGAGTCCAACACTCACATCCATACATGACTACTGGAACAACCATAGACTTGACTAGACGGACCTTTGCTGGAAAGCAATGTCTCTATTTTTTAATATGCTGTATAGGTTGGTAATAAATTTTCCTCCAAGGAGCAAGCATCTTTTAATTTCATGGGACTTGCTCAGTAAGGGTTTAATCCAAATTATCTGCTGATGGGTGGGGTTGCATTCCCTCCATGATTGTTTGGCCTGAGGGGACCCAGCCCTGAGTTCTACAGGCTCTATAATAGGGTTAATAGTTTATGTCAAGAGGGTTTAGGCCAAGGGGACCTTCCAGTCCCCATCCCTGTGGTGAGCCCCTGCCTACCCACACCTCTACAGGAGGCCCTCCAACACTAGTAGGCAGTTTTGGTTTGGTCTCCTGTGAGGCCACTGCTCCTCTTCTCTGCATCTTGGTGCATGAAAAAATTTATTTGTGTCCTCTAAGACTGGAGTCTGTTTCCCCCAGTCCTTTGGAAGTACTATAATTGAATCCTGCTGGCACTGAAGGCCAGATTCCCTGGGGATTCCCAGCCCCTTTTTCAGATCCCCAGGCTGGGAAGACTAATGAGGGGTCCAGAACCTTCACAACAGTGCAAGAGTGTCTTTGGTATTATTGCTTTCCAGTCTGGGTCACCACCCAGTAATACTGGTATTTGACTTTATTGTGACTGTGCCCCTCCTATCACCTTTCTCTGGCTTCTTTTTGCCTTTGAACATGGGATATCATCTTTTGGTGGGTCCCAGTGTCCTTTTGTGAATGTCTTTGCAAAGGCTAGTTGCAATATTGGTGTTAACACAGGAGGAGATGAGCACATGTCCTTCTACTCTGCTATCTTAAACCGGAAGCTCCTTATTTTCCTTGTTTGTGTTTAAATAAGACATGCTCGTGTTACTTTGCTAAGCTATTTATTATTATTATTTTAACTTTACAATATTGCATTGGTTTTCCCATACATCAACATGAATCCATCATGGGTGTACACATGTTCCCAATCCTGAACCCCCCTCCCACCTCCCCTTCCCATACCATCCCTCTGGGTCATCCCAGTGCACCAGCCCCAAGCATCCTGTATCCTGCATTGAACTTGGATGGATGATTCATTTCTTATATGATATTATACATGTTTCAATGCCATTCTCCCAAATCATCCCACTCTCTCCGTCTCCCACAGAGTCCAAAGGACTGTTCAATACATCTGTGTCTCTTTTGCTCTCTCACATACAGGATTATCGTTACCATCTTTCTAAATTCCATATATATGTTTTAGTATATTGTATTGGTGTTTTTCTTTCTGGCTTACTTCACTCTGTATAATTGGCTCCAGTTTTATCCACCTCATTAGAATTGATTCAAATGTATTCTTTTTAATGGCTGAGTAATACTCCATTGTGTATATGTACCACAGTTTACTTATCCATTTATCTGCTGATGGAAATCTAAGTTGCTTCCACATCCTGGCTATTATTGCTAAGCTATTTTTAAAGTAAATTATAGACATGACTCCTGATAAAGTCTATAATGAAAATCATGACAATAATATTCAAAAAAATTTGCATTAAATAAAAGTGTATAAACATTCTCCCTCTGTAAATAAAATTTTTAAGTTTGTGTTGTGATTACTGTCATGCATTCACTTCATATGTATCAGACATAGGATAAAAATTATTCCTAAATTTTGCACTTGAAGATAATTTAGTAAACTATTATTGACTATTAATTATTATATCACTGATAAAAGCATTTTAATTGGAGAAGAATTTAGTTTTTTGAAAACAGTATAACTAGGAATAAGTCTGACACAAATACTAGGAATTGAATCAAAAGCAAACCTAAAACTATGGTTTTAGGGAACATGTTATAGAAGTTTAAGAAAACCCCTGAGTGCAGAGGACACAGGGAGAAAAATAGGATTAATAGTGAATGCTTTGGAAAAAGCCAAGAGGCTAAGTGGGAGAGAAAGGAAGAGGAAAATAAGTTAATGAAGACAGAAATGGTGGCCTAGAAATATGATTAAAACTCTACTCCATGTTATGCAATGAAAGCCAATGACTTGAAAACAAAGTTAACAATAGTTTTTCAGAAGAGGATAGTGGATTCTCACTGATATGTTAGTGTCTATTGATCTATCTTCAAATTCACTGATTATTTCTTCTGCCCTGTAACATCAGCTGTTAAGCTCAGTTAGAAAACTTCACTTCAGTTATTTGAATTTTCAATATGGAATTCCTTTAGACTTATGTTTAAAACTTGTCGTGTGTGTGTGTGTGTGTGTGTGTATGTGTTCAGTAACTCAGTTGTATCCAACACTTTGCAACCTTTGGACTGTAGCACACCAGGCTCTTCTGTCCATGGGATTTTCCAGGCAAGAATACAGAGTAGGTTGCCATCTCCTCCTCCAGAGGATCTTCCAGACCCAGAAATAAACACATGTCTCCTAGGTCTCCTGCACTGCAAAGGGATTCTTTATGGCTGAGCCACCAGGGAAGCCCAGAACTAAAACATATATATATATATAGAATAAAGAAGTGTAAAACGTCATATTTCTTTTTATATACCACATCCATTTGTTACCATAGTAACTCTTACAGAGGCCTTTGTCAATGCAGTTTATCACTTATTCTGATAAAGAGTTGTCATGCATTAAAATATTTTTTTCCTATGTGTGTGTGTGCTTGTGTGTGTTTTACATTAGTAGGAAACTTTAATATAGCTAAACCTTTGTTTCCAAGAATGGAAAAAGTGGTAGAGTGCTCAATACTTTCCTTATTGGTGAAAAAATACCATACAACTAACATCATTACAAGTCATAATATTGCTCAAATACATGCTCCATGAACTGTTCCTAGTTCTACTCCTATGGGTATGGTTGAAAAATAAAAGCAATGGATAATGTTGCTGCTGTTGCTGCTAAGTCGCTTCAGTCGTGTCCAACTCTGTGCGACCCCATAGATGGCATCGCACCAGGCTTCCTCGTCCTTGGGATTCTCCAGGCAAGAACACTGGAGTGGGTTGTCTTTTCCTTCTCCAATGAATGAAAGTGAAAAGTGAAAGTGAAGTCACTCAGTCATGTCCGACTTTTAGCGAACCCATGGACTGCAGCCTACCAGGCTCTTCCATCCATGGGATTTTCCAGGCAAGAGTACTAAAGTGGGTTGCCACTGCCTTTTCTGCATACTCTTTAGGTAATGAGTAATTGAAATTTATTTTAAAAACCATGAATCCATCAGATTTTTTTTTCCTATTAACTCTAAGAGACTGGTTTTAAGATGTGGTTAAGCATCTTAAGAACAATAATTTTCAGAAAATATGTGATCACATATAAACTTAATGTACTGTTTACAATGAAAAAAAACTTAGGATTTAAAATTACATGACAGAGAGCAAAAATAAGATCTTCTGGAGAGATGAATTTTGACATATATCCAACTCCCAGGAACAAACAAAGGTTTTCAAATGTGCCTTTTTCCTCAAAAAGTTGATCCATACTTCAAATTACCGAATAAATGGTATAAATAAAGTAGTTTTTTAAGGTATAAATAAAGTAGTTTTCATTCATTATTAACCTTCATTTCATTACTAATCATTTATTTATTTATTTATTTTGGCTGCATCTCAAGTCATGCACTGAGAGGGCAATGGCACCCCACTCCAGTACTCTTGCCTAGAAAATCCCATGGGTGGAGGAGCCTGGTAGGCTGCAGTCCATGAGGTCACTATGAGTCACACCTGACTGAGCGACTTCCCTTTCACTTTTCACTTTTATGCATTGGAGAAGGAAACGGCAAACCACTCCAGTGTTCTTGCCTGGAGAATCCCATGGATGGGGAGCCTGGTGGGCTGCCGTCTGTGGGGTTACACAGAGTTGGACACGACTAAAGCGACTTAGTAGCAGCAGCAGCAGCAGCAGCAAGTCATGCAAGATCTTAGATCTTCAACCAAGGATCAAAGTTGTACCCCGTGCAGTGGGACCATGGATTCTCAACCACTGGACTGCTAGGGGAGTTCCTCATTACTAGCTATTAATCAATGAATTTAAATTAATTATTAATTTCACTTTTTCTTCACTTTATATTCTAAGTCATATTGTCAGTTCATATTTCATTGTGTCAGTGACAAAGGTAATATAAATAGATTTTATAGGTACTTATGTTCTTTTCTTTTTAGCTACATATTACATTAATTTATCTCCAGCCCAGATTCATTTCACTATTTAGAGAAAAATTATAATATTAGGAAGATTTCCATTCAACTAATTTATAAATACAATGTGCTATGTGTCACTGTCTTTTTTTGTTGTTGTTGTTAAATATTGGTAAGAAATAGTTACTAGAAGTCAGTAATTAATTTAGTGTCAATTTAGGCTATATCTCTAACTCTGAAATTGACAAACAGTCAAAGTGATAAAATATGAAAAGTCAATTATAGCAACAAAAGTTCTAGGTAGAACAGTAATGAAAAATTTTCACTTGAGAACTAGTTAATAGGTAATGTTAAAACTATATAGTTAGTAAACGTTTCTGTTTTTCTCTATTTCTATAGAGCCCTGCTTTGTGAACTAAACAGAAAGAATTGTGATTCATCACCATGCCTCCAGAATACTACACATAGCATGGATAATTTAAAATGCATCTGTTTCCTTGAATTTAGTGGTAAGTACTGTTTGACAATTGTACCTTGTAAAGAACATTTAGCCCTGGGGGACATACATCAGGATGTTATTGATTCATTAGCATTTCCTTTTTGTTCCTCTTTAAATTTCCCTTAGCCAAATATTTGATTTGCATTTCATTAACCTGAGGCATCTATTCTACCGCTAGCCTCCATATCAGAAGATAAATTAGTGCACATCTAAGCCATCTTTGTCTACCAACTCAGGGATTAGTCTGCATTTAGTAACACCAAGAGAAGTTTCTGCCATGTGTAGTAAAATGAAATTAATGAGCTATGACACTAATATATGTGACATTCTTATCTGAAGAGTTTCATCTCAAATATCAATCCTGTAAGGGTTAAAATGCTTAAAATGGGCAAATTGAAGAATGATAGCACCTGCTTGTCTTATTAAAGCTTACAGTTTTTTTTTTTTTCTCTCCTAATTTACAAGATATGAAATAGATGTAGATGAGTATGGTTTACATATTTGGAAGAATGGAGCCTCCTTCATTGACCAAGCTGGTAATTACTCCAGCCAATGAGTGCCTCTATTTAAAGGTAACAAACATGAAGGGAGAAGAAAAAGCAAACATAATTAACTTTAAAGAGCATTTCTTTCTCTTGTCTGATCTCATTTCAGACTCCCAACAACATTATTGAACCTTCATTCCCTTAAAGTCAGCTTCTAAAGTGATTAACCAATTATCCCTTATATAGAAATAAGAATTAAATGAACTTTGTTTATACATCCACTAAAATCATCAAGATTATTATTTTCCTATTAGAAATGCCACCCTACAATCAGATGGTAAAATAAAAAGTAATGAAGGAATATACAACTGGTCTAGCATGTTACATTGGAAATACTGTTCCTGTTATTCACTTCTTTATGAGAATGTCGAGGTTTCTTTTTCTTTCTTTTTAAACAATCACTTATCTAATTTTTGAATGTAGTCATACTATGCTTAGCACATAGCAGGCATTAACAGATACTTTTTTTTTTCACTAAAAGCAGAATCCTTATTACTTAAAAAAATTTTTTTGCTCAATTGCAATGCATACGCTAATTTTGAGTACTTTCTTTTGTTAATTAATTAATTTACATTATTGTGGTGGTTTTTGCCATACATCAACACAAATCTGCCATGGGTATATTTGTGTTCACCTCATCTTGAACCCCCCCTCCCACCTCCCTCCAAATCCCATCCCTCTGGGTCATCCTAGTGCACCAACTTTGAGTGCCCAGTTTCAAGCATCAAACTTAAACTGGTCAACTATTTCACATATGGTAACACACATGTTTTAATGGTATTCTGTCAAACTGTCCCACACCCACCTTCTCCCATGGAGTCCAAAAGTTTGTTTTTTATATCTGTGACTCTTTTGCTGTCTTGCATATAGGAGAGTCATTACAATCTTTTTAAATTTCATATATATGCATTAATATACTTTATTGGTGTTTTTTTTCTGACTTACTTTACTCTGTATAATAGGCTACAGTTTCATTCACCTCATTGGAAGTGATTCAAATGCATTTTTAATAGCTGTGTAATATTCCATTGTGTATAAGTACCACAGCTTTCTTATCCATTCATGTGTCAATGGACATCTAAGTTGCTTCCATGTTCTAGCTATTGTAAACAGCGAGGCAATGAACATTGGGGTACATGTGTCTCTTTCAATTCTGGTTTCCTTGGTGTGCATGCCCAACAGTGGGATTGCTGGGTCATATGGCAGTTCTATTTCCAGATTTTTTAAGGAATCTCCACACTGTTTAATTTGTTTTCAACTTTGATGATACTGTTCATTTTCAGCTGAGAAATTATACTTTTCCTTCAAAAACTAAATAAATATATGTTTTTTTCTTCTAAAAATATGTTTTGATACATTGCAAACTAGTATATATAAGGTTAATCACTGGATATTTCCTTGAATTTTAGTATATTTTTCTATGCTCTGAAATTTAAAAGTTGTGTCATTTTGAGAAATAGAACCAATGGGATTTATATCTATACATCCACATCTATATGAAAGTGAAAGTGTCAGTTGTTTGGTCCTATCCAACTCTTTCCAACCCCATGACCTGTAGCCCTCCAGGCTTCTCTGTCCATGAAATTCTCCAGGCATGAATACTAGAGTGGGTTGCCATTTCCTTCTCCAGGGTATCTTCACGACCCATGGATCAAGCCTGGGTCTCCTGCATTGCAGGCAGATTCTTTACCATCTGAACCATCAGCCATACATCTATATCTATATCTATATCTATATCTATCTATATTTATATCTATCATGTAGATCCATTATGAGGAACTGGCCCACAGAGTGATGGAGGATAAAAAGTGTCATGGTTTTCTATCTGTTTTTGAGCTGAGAACTGGGAAATTGGTGGTAAAATTCCAGCTTGAGTTTAAACCTGGAGAACCAGGGAAGACAATGGTGTGAATTCCAGTCCAAAGTCTGGAGAAAAACAATGTCCCAGTTCAAGGATACAAGCAGGAAAAGAACACATTTTATTTTCTTTCATTTTCTGTTTTACTCAGTCCCCCTGCAGATTGAATAATGCCTACTCCTATTGGGAGGGTCATCTACTTTAATGGGTCCACTGATTCAAATGTTAACCTCATTAGGGAACATCCTCACAAACACACCTAGAAATAATGTTTAATCTGGGTGCCCTATGACTCAGGCAAATTATTAATAACATAAAATTAACCACCTCATTGTTCAACTTAATATAATCAATTTAGATATTGTTAACTGTTATACCTAACTTTGTTTTATAATTATCAATAAAAAATATATTGCAAGACCAATTTCAAATATTTAGCACTAAATTCACTATAGTGTTTTTATTTGTTAAATGGAGATAAGAAATATCTATCTAATTGATTTTAATGCAAATTAGATAGGATAAATCACATAAATATCACATTGCCAGGTGGAAATTAGCATTTTTCAAGTGTTTAATTGTAATTTTAAATAATTTTCTAGCATACATATGTAAAATCTATACAGTAGATAATATTTTATAATGTTTAGATAAGTAGGATTCAATATATATTTACTTAGACATCTTTAAGGACCCATAGTTTAAGCAATCTCAATCAAGAAAAACCTTAGATTTTATTTACAAAATAACAGTTTGCTCAGTGCAAAAATTATGGTTTCTATGGGCTTCCCTGGTGGCTCAGAGGTTAAAGTGTCTGCCTGCAATGCAGGAGACCTGGGTTCTATCCCTGGATTGGGAAAATCCCCTGGAGAAGGAAATGGCAACCCACTCCAGTATTCTTGCCTGGAGAATTCCATGGACGGAGGAGCCTGGTGGGCTGTAGTCCATGGGGTCACAAAGAGTCTGACACGACTGAGCGACTTCACTTCATTTCACTTCATACTAATCTTGGTAAAAAGAACTAGAGCTCCTTAGCTATCTAGTTGATTCTGGGACTATGACATACTATGTACAAATGATTGTGGAGACTTCAAATACTGAAGTACTCAAAAAAAAAAAAAAAATGAGAGTATGTCAAAGGAATAAAAATGCCAACTCCCAATGAGCAGAATCTTCTGAGAAGCAATATATAAGAACATTGGTTTATTATTTAAAATATAAAATAAATAGCCATGAGTCCACACTCATAAAAATGAATATTACCAGAAAAATAGGCACATCTTCTATACAAAACAATCACAAGTAATTTTTGCAGATAAGTTACACTCAAAAAGACTGAGGTTAATAGCAAAAAAAAAAAAAAAAAAAGGAAAAGGAGTACCTCAAGGCTGTACATTGTCACCCTGCTTATTTAACTTATATGCAGAGTACATCATGAGAAACGCTGGACTGGAAGAAACACAAGCTGGAATCAAGACTGCCAGGAGAAATATCAATAACCTCAGATATGTAGATGACACCACCCTTATGGCAGAAAGTGAAGAGGAGCTAAAAAGCCCCTTGATGAAAGTGAAAGAGGAGAGTGAAAAAGTTGGCTTAAAGCTCAACATTCAGAAAACAAAGATCATGGCATCTGGTCCCATCACTTGATGGGAAATAGATAGGGAAACAGTAGAAACAGTGTCAGACTTTATTTTTTTGGACTCCAAAATCACTGCAAATGGTGACTGCAGCCATGAAATTAAAAGACTTTAACTCCTTTGAAGAAAAGTTATGACCAACGTAGATAGTATATTCAAAAGCAGAGACATTATTTTGCCGACTAAGGTCCATCTGGTAAAGGCTGTGGTTTTTCCTGTGGTCATGTATGGATGTGAAAGTTGGACTGTGAAGAAGGCTGAGCACCAAAGAATTGATGTGTTTGAACTGTGGTGTTGGAGAAGACTCTTGAGAGTCCCTTGGACTGCAAGGAGATCCAACCAGTCCATTCTGAAGAAGATCAACCCTGGGATTTCTTTGGAAGGAATGATGCTAAAGCTGAAGCTCCAGTACTTTGGCCACCTCATGTGAAGAGTTGACTTATTGGAAAAGACTCTGATGCTGGGAGGGATTAGGGGCAGCAGGAGAAGGGGACGACCCAGGATGAGATGGCTAGATGGCATCATGGACTCGATGGACGTGAGTCTGAGTGAGCTCTGGGAATTGGTGATGGACAGGGAGGCCTGGCGTGCTGCGATTCATGGGGTTGCAAAGAGTCGGACATGACTGAGTGACTGAACGGAACTGAATAGCAAAAACATTTCCTATGAAGAAATGAGAATGGCACTTTATGAATTTCGGCTTAAAAGCATGTTCATTAAGTCTAACCATGAGAAATCATCAGGCAAATCTCACCCGAGGGACACTCCACAAAAGGCTGAGTCAGTACTCTTTATGACTGTCAAATTCATCAAAAGCAAGGAAAGTCTGAGGAGCTCTCAGGAGACAGTGATAAGTGACAGTAAAAAGGTATCTTGGGTTGGATCCTTGAAAAGAAAAGAAAATGGCATTAGATTAAAACTAAGGACATCCAAATAGTATATGGGCTTTGGTAAACAATTATTTATCAGTTTTGGTTCATGAATTGTGATAAATATAGCATAGTATTTAGCATAATATGTATATAGCAGTGGAAGCTGGCTACAGTGTTCAGTTTCACTGTACTATCTTTGTTTTTATTAAGCATATCTAAAACTATTCTAAAATAAACTCATTTAATTAAAAATGAATGATTGCAAATAATTCCTAATTCAAAATAGTTTACACTTAAAGAAAACAGAAAATATGTAAAATACAGTAATCTTAGATAACCTAAATGTTTAACCTTTTACATACTCATTTTTATTTTTATTAATATATGTGACTTAATATAAAATGACTACAGACATACCTTGTTTTACTGTTATTTATAGACATTACATTTTTCATAAAATAAGGTTTTCACAAAAAATGGTTTTTTTTATTTTTTTTAATTTTTATTTTTACTTTATTTTACTTTACAATACTGTATTGGCAGCCCTATGTAGTCAGGTCTATTGGCACCATTTTTCTAACAGTATTCACTCACTTTGTATGTCTGTGTCACATTTTGGTAATTCTGCAAATACTCCAAAATTTTCATTATTATTATATTTATTATGATGATCTGTGTTTAGTGATCTTTGATGCTGCTATCATAATTGCTTTGGAACTATAAGAATTGCATCAATATAAGATGCAAAATTTTATCAGTAAATGTTGATTATGTTCTGACTGCTCCATTGACTGGCTGTTCCCTAGTCTCTCCTCAGGTCTACCTCTTCCCTGAGACACAATGATTTTGAAATCAGTTCAATTAATAACTTGAAAGTATTCAAGTGAAAGGAAGAGTCACATGTTTCTTCCCTTAAATCAAAAGTTGGAAATGATTAAGCTTAGTGAGGAAGGAATATAGAAAACGAAGACAGGCTGAAAGCTCGGCCTCTTGCACAAGCAGGCAAGTTGCGGATGCAAAGGGAAAGTTCCTGAGGAAAGTTAAACATGTTGTTGCAGTGAGCATGAGTTAAGAAAGAATTAAGAAAGTGAAACAGCCTTATTGTTCATACAGAGAAAGGTTTAGTGGTCTGAAAAGATCAAACCAGTTACAAACATTCTCTTAAGCCAAAATGTAATCCAGAGCAAGGCCTATTCTCTTCTACTCTGTGAAGGCTGAGCACAGTGGGAAGATACAGAAGGAAAACTTGAAGCTAGCAGAGGTTGGTTCATGGGGCTTAAAGAAAGAACTCATCTCCATAGCATGAAAGTACAAGGTGAATCAGCAAGTAATAATGTAGAAGGTGAAGCAAGTTATCCAGAAGGTCTAGCAAAGATGATTCAAGAAAGTGAATATCCTAAACAAGGATTTTCAGTGTAGATGAAACAGCCTTCTATTGGAAGAAAATGTCATCTAGGGCATTCATATCTAGAAATGTTAAGCCAATGTCTGATTTCAAAGCTTCAAAGTCCGGCTCACATTCTTGCTAGCAGCTAATGTAGCTAGCGACTTAACTTGAAGCCATTATTCATTCACCATTCTGAAGGTCTTAGGATCCCAAAAAATTATGCTGAATCTACTCAGACTACATTCTGTTAATGGAGGATCTTAGCCTGAATGACAGCACATCTGTTTACAACATGGTTTACTAAATATTTTAAGCTCATTGTTGAGACCTATTGCTCAGGAAAAAAAAAAAAAAAAAAATTTTTTTTTTTTTTTTTTTTTTCAAAATATTGACTGCTCTCTTTGAAAATACACCTGGCCATCTAAGAGCTCTAATGGAGATGGGCAAAGGGATTAATGGCTTTCATTCCTGCTAACACAAGATCCATTCTGCAGCTCATAAATCAAGGAGTCACTTTGACTTTCAAATCTCATGATTTAAGAAATACATTTTTATAAAACTATGGTTGCCATAGTTAGTAATCCCTTTGATGGGTCTGAGCAAAGTTAATTGAAAACTTTTTGGAAAGGATTCACCATTCTGATTGCCATGAAGAACATTCACAATCCATAGGAAAAGGTCAAACTGTTAATACTAATGGGAACTTGGAAGAAGTCATTTCCAACCCTCATGGATTACTTTGAAAGGATCAAGCCTTCAGTGGAGGAAATAACTGCTGGTGTAGTGGAAATAGCAAGAGAGCTAGAATTTGAAGTGGAGCCTGAAGATGTGATTGAATTTCTGCAACCTCATGATAAAATTTGAATGGATATGGTGTTGCTTCTTATGGATGGGGAGAGAAAGTGAGTTCCTGAAATTATGTGAGGATTGTTGTAATGACAATAAAAGAATTTAGAATATTATATAAACTTAGTTGATAAAAATAGCACCAATATTTGAGAAATTTTACTCCAGTTTTGAAAGAATTTTGATTGCGGGTAAACTGCTATCAAATAGCATTTCAAGCTACAGAGAAACCACTCAGAAAAGAAAGTCAATCGATGTGGCAAATCTCTTTGCCCTATTTTAAGGAATTAGTGCAGCCTCCCTCAACCTTCACCAGTCATCAACCTCTTGGCAAGATACTCCATCAGCAAAAAGATTACAACCTGCTAAATGCTCAAAGAATGATTTGCATGTTTTAAGAAATAGAGTATATTTTAATTAAGGCTTGGATGTGCATTTTTTAGACATAATGTTATTCACACTTAATAGACCACAGTATGGTGTGAACATAACTTTTATATGCTCTTAGAAATCAATGACAAAATAATATATATAGAAGTGTTTTACTGAGATTTTCAAATTTTGTTGTGGCCTGGAATCAAACCCAATATTTCTCAGAGATGTATCTATACTAGTTAATATTAGTGCCCTATATTTGTAAACCACATGTTTAAAGGGATTTCATATAAAGCAATAAACATAACAAGTAAATAAAATAAAATGCAGGAGAAAAAATAAAAACAAATTAAGCAAAAAAAGTAAAAACAAAATTAAATAAGGTTAAATGAGCCTTAATAGTGCATATCATATATATATGTAGGTCACATCTTCATTTTCTATTCATGTTGATAGGGATTTCGATTGCTTCTCTTCTTTGACTACTGCAAATAGTGTTGCAATGAATATATCTTTTCACTCCCTTTATTCTTCAACATTTTTATTGAAAATGAGATGTCTGCAGAACTAAAGACAAGAGTCAGAAGATGGAAGATCATAGGTCACTGAATAAATTCCCATGTAGAACATAACTGATGAGCCAGGAACATCCACATGCACTCAGTGAATAAACAACAATAAAGAGGAAAGCTTGTTTTCTAAGATTAAAAAGAAAGATTAAAGGTTAAAAAATCTTTCAGTTCAGTTCAGTTCAGTCGCTCAGTCGTGTCCAATTCTTTGCGACCCCATGAACCACAGCATGCCAGGCCACCCTGTCCATCACCATATCCCGGAGTTCACTAAAACTCACGTCCATAGACTCGGTGATGCCATCCAGCAATCTCATCCTCCTTCACCCCCTCTTCCTCCTGCCCTCAATCCCTCCCAGCATCAAGGTCTTTTCCAATGAGTCAACTCTTCGCATGAGATGGCCAAGGTATTGGAGTTTCACCTTTAGCACCATTCCTTCCAAAGGAATCCCAGGGCTGATCTCCTTTAGAATGGACTGGTTGGATCTCCTTGTAGTCCAAGGGACTCTCAAGAGTCTTCTCCAACACCACAGTTCAAAAGCATCAGTTCTTCAGCACTCAGCTTTCTTCACAGTCCAAATCTCACATCAATACATGACCACAGGAAAAACCATAGCCTTGATTAGATGCACCTTTGTTGGAAAGTAATGTCTCTTCTTTTCAATATGCTATCTAGGTTGGTCCTAACTTTTCTTCCAAGGAGTAACCGTCTTTTAATTTCATGGCTGCAGTCACCATCTGCAGTGATTTTGGAGCCCCTCAAAATAAGTCTGACACTGTTTTCACTGTTTCCCCATCTATTTCACATGAAGTGATGGGACCAGATGCCATGATCTTCATTTTCTGAATGTTGAGCTTTAGGCCAACTTTTTCACTCTCCTCTTTTTAGTTCTTCTTCACTTTCTGCCATAAGACTGGTGTCATCTGCATATCTGAGGTTACTGATATTTTTCCCGGCAATCTTGATTCCAGCTTGTGTTTCTTAGAGCCCAGCGTTTCTCATGATGTACTCTGCATATAAGTGAAATAAGCAGGGTGACAATATATGGCCTTGACGTACTCCTTTCCCTATTTGGAACCAGTCTGTTGTTCCATGTCCATTTCTAACTCTTGCCTCCTGACCTGCATATAGGTTTCTCAAGAGACAGGTCAGGTGGTCTGGTATTCCCATCTCTTGAAGAATTTTCCACAGGTTATTGTGATCCACATTTTATAGCAACTTAAATCCTTTACACTTCTTTGGAAATATTACTGAAATCAATTTTTTTAAAACTCCATGATTAATCTCTTTTTTAAAGAGAAATTAAAAAAGTGTAATGCCGTTACAAATCCAGTTTCTATGTGAATATTCATAATTATCTAATTTAGTAATTATTCTATTATTAAGCTTTCTCTAACCTTATTAGCAATTTCAAAATCTATTTCAAAAAGAAATAAAAAGTGCATTAAAATAAACTGGCAAAAAATGTTAAAATAATGAGATAAAGTTTAGTAAATATCGAGTTAAAATGGTAGGTGCTGCGAGAGGGCATCAGAGGACAGATACACTGAAACCATAATCACAGAAAACTAGCCAATCTGATCACATGAACCACAGCCTTATCTAACTCAATGAAACTAAGCCATGCTATGTGGGGCCACTGAAGATGGGCGGGTCATGGTGGAGCGATCTGACAGAATGTGGTCCACTGGAGAAGTGAATGGCAAACCACTTCAGTATTCTTGCATTGAGAACACCATAGACAGTATGGAAAGGCAAAATGATACGATACTGAAAGGGGAACTCCCCAGGTCAGTAGGTGCCCAATATGCTACTGGAGATCAATGGAGATATAACTCCAGAAAGAATGAAGGTATGGAGCCAAAGCAAAAACAATACCTAATTGTGGATGTGGTGAAGCTTAAACCCCAATACTTTGACCACCTCATGCGAAAAGTTGACTCATTGGAAAAGACCTTGATGCTGGAAGGGATTGGGGGCAGGAGGAGAATGGGACGTCAGAGGATGAGATGGCTAGATGGCATCACTGACTCGATGGACATGAGTTTGAGTGAACTCCGGGAGTTGGTGATGGACAGGGAGGCCTGGCGTGCTGCAATTCATGGGGTCGCAAAGAGTCAGACAAGACTGAGTGACTGAACTGAACTGAAATGATGGTTCGGTTCAGTTTAGTGGCTCAGTCTTGTCTGACTGTTTGTGAACCTAAGGTCCTCAGCATGCCAGGCATCCCTGTCCATCATCAAATCCTGGAGCCTGCTCAAACTCATATCCATCTAGTTGGTGATGCCATCCAACCATTTTCTCCTCCATCTTCCCTTTCTCCTCCTGGCTTCAATCTTTTCCAGAATGAGGGTCTTTTCCAGTGAGTCAGTTTTTCACATCAGGTGGCCAAACTATTGGAGCTTCATCTTCAGCATCAGTTCCTTCCAATGAACATTCAGGGTTTATTTCCTTTAGGATGGACTGATTAGATCCCCTTATAGTACAAGGGACTCTCAAAAGTCCTCCAACACCACAGTTCAAAAGCATCAATTCTTCCATGCTTCAGCTTTCTTTATGGTCCAACTCTCACATCCATACATGATTACTGAAAAAAAAAACATAGCCTTGACTGTATCGAACTTTGTGGGCAAAGTAATATCTCTGCTTTTTAATATACTCTCTAGGTTGATCATAGCTTTTCTGCCAAGCTGCAAGCATCTTTTCACTTCACAGCTGAGGTCACCATCTGCAGTGATTTTGAAGCCCAAGAAACTAAAGTCTGTCATTGTTTCCATTGTTTCCCCATCTATTTGCATGAAGTGATGAGACTGGATTACATGATCTTAGTTTTTTGAATGTTGAGTTTTAAGCCACCTTTTTCACTCTCCTCTTTCATTTTCATCAAGAGGCTCCTCAGTTCCTCTTTGCTTTCTGACATAAGGATGGTGTCATCTGGATGTCTGAGGTTATTGATGTATCTCCCAGAAATCTTGATTCCAGCTTGTGCATCCAGCCAGGCATTCTGCATGATGTGCTCTGCATATAAGTTAAATAAGCAGGGTGACAATATACAGCCTTGACATGTTATCAGCAAAATATGTTACAATAGTGATATTAAATTTAGTAAATATTGTAATAATTTTTTTGAATTTTATTATATCAAATATTGTACTAAATTTTAGTAAAATATTAAAATTCAGTAAGGTTAGTCTTTCGGTTTAGTAACTGTCCAGTTGGGGAAGTCCAAGCTCCTCCCTGTTTGGGCATCTCATGATTAGCACACTCATCCATTTATATACTATTGACAACCATTTTAGAAAGGGCTTAGAGTGCATTGAGCTGCAAAGACTAAATTATTAATTATGTGGCTGTTTCAAAAAAGGTTTATTCACCCTAGGTATAACTATAGAAAATACTCAATAATTTATTTTTTAAACTCCATCTTGTGGACTTCTGTTTGTGTAATCCAAGTTTCCAATACTGGTTCTTTATCTAGATATCATATATTTTGTTATAGTGATGTAAAAATATTTTTATAGGCAATCTAATTCTATTTCATTGTACTAGATGAATTTCATATTTATTTCATTCTGAGTAAAATTTATGCCAGAAAAAATGATACATTAATAAATACATGAGATTAAAAAAAAACTTAAAAAATATTTACAATCACTGTTTACCAGCTATTTGAGCTTATAAAGTATAGTTTTTTAGGCGTTTAGTTTGAGTCAATACTCTATTTAAAACATTTTGCCATTTAGAGAGATTATATTTCATTTAGTGATAACAGTAAAGCATCCACAGAAAAATTAATTTATCCAAAAAGTTAATTGTCCATTTATGGGGACAATAGAAAAAAAAAATAGAAAAATATTTATTTAATTGCTTCTGGAAAACTGAGTGATTTTAATGCTTTTATAGTGAGTTATTTTCCAGCATCATAATTACAGATCTTCCACAAATAGTATATCTTTCACACATAATGTTTAATGCTGCATGTGTCTTTTGAAATCTATAGACTTTGTTTTTCTACTTTCACAAAGTGAAATAAAATAAAATAATTTTAATAATTTTAAAATAAAAAAAATTATTTTACAAATGAATAAGAAAGGATAAATTCTTCTATACAATCATTCTTCCATGCTGGTTAGTGAGAGTTAGCATCTGTGTTGTTTAGCCATTAAGTCATGTCCCATGGACCTTATCCCTCCAGGCTTCTCTGTCCTTGGGATTTCCCAGGCAAGAATACTGGGGTGGTTTGACATTTCTTATTTCAAGGGATCTCCCAACAAAGGGATCAAACCTATGTTTCATGCATCTCCTGCATAGGCAGGCAGACTCTTTACCACTGTGCCACTTAGGAAGCTTAACTAGAATACAAATATGAATCAATTATTGTTAATGATCTATATTGTCATGAGCCAGTTTCTTGTCATGGCTAGTCATTGTTCCCCAGCTCTCGCTACTGAGACCACCACTTCCAAACAATACAGTGATATTAATAGTAGGTTATCTTGCTGTGCAAAATGTCCTAAGTGTTGTTATTTTATTTATTCAAATTGGAGGCTAATTACAATATTGTAGTGGTTTTGCCATACATTGATATGAATCAATCATGGGTGTACATGTGTTCCCCACTGTGAACCCCCCTCCCACCTCCCTCCCCATCCCACCCCCCAGGGTCATCCCAGTGCACCAGCCCTGAGTGCCCTGCCTCATGCATCGAACCTGGACTGGTGATCTGTTTCACATATGATAATATACAGGTTTCAATACTATTCTCTCAAATCATCCCACCCTCTCCCTCTCCCACAGAGTCCAAAACACTGGTCTATACATCTGTGTCTGTTTTGCTGTCTCACATATAGGGTTATCATTACCATATTTCTAAATTGCATATATATGCATTAGTATACAGTATTGGTGTTTTTCTTTCTGACTTACTTCACTTTGTATAATAGGCTCCAGTTTCATCCACCTCATTAGAACTGATTCAAATATATTCTTTTTATTTTTCTTTTATATTTCATATGAAGAAGGAAAATTTACACACTTCGTCCCAATGGAGACAAATCAGCCTTTAATGTGTAAATTTTCCTTCTTCATATGAAATATAAAAGAAAATTATCATTACACACAAATACACATTTACACACACAGATCTTGGGTTAAGTACACTTATTCATCTTCCCTCCAGGATTAAATGCAATTGTTAACGTGGCCATGTTTTACAGAGGTTAGTTATTACTCTTTATTAAAAAGGCATAACCATTGCTAAATAGTAAGAAAGTCATTTTCCAATCAGCAGTTTTAAACTGCATAAATAATTTCCATAAAATATAATGGAGGTAAAAGAGAGTTGTGATGATGGCTACCTATAACGAAAATACTGCTCCTGATAAATTTAGCCTGTGAAGCAAAGAGGCAAAGTCTGTCTCGGAATTTGGAATGTTTCTTAGTAGATGAAGCTATCCCACACTCTCAAATTGCCTACATTAAACTTCAAGTGACACTAAAGTAATGTGATTCTCCATAGAAAAGTATGATTCAGTTCAGTTCAGTCGCTCAATTGTGTGGGTCAATCTTTGTGGCCCCATGAATTGCAGCATGCCAGGCCTCCCTGTCCATCACCAACCCTCGACATTAGCTCAAATTCATGTCCATTGAGTTGGTGATGCCATCCAGCCATCTCATCCTCCATCCTCCCCTTTTCCTCCTGCCCCCAATCCCTCTCAGCATCAGAGTTTTTTCCAGTGAGTCAACTCTTCACATGAGGTGGCCAAAGTATTGGAGTTTCAGATACAGCATCAATCCTTCCAAAGAACACCCAGGACTGATCTCTTTTAGAATGGATGGGTTGGATCTCCTTGCAGTCCAAGGGGCTCTAAAGAGTCTTCTCCAACACCACAGTTCAAAAGTATCAATTCTTCAGCACTCAGTTTTCTTCACAGTCCAACCTTCACATCCATACATGACTACTGGAAAAAACATAGCCTTGACTAGATGGACTTTGCTGGCAAAGTAATGTCTCTGCGTTTGAATATGCCATCTAGGTTGGTCATAACTTTCCTTTCAAGGAGTAAGCTTCTTTTATTTTTTTTTTTCTGATTTTATTTTTTTTAATTTTTTTAATTTTAAAATCTTTAATTCTTACATGTGTTCTGCAGTCACTATCTGCAGTGATTTTGGATCCCCTCAAAATAAAGTCTGACACTATTTCCACTGTTTCCCCATCTATTTCCCATGAAGTGATGGGACCAGATGATATGATCTTAGTTTTCTGAATGTTGAGCTGTGTCCGGGAAGAGCTACCCCACGCCCAAGGTCAGGGGCAGCAGCTGAGAGGAGCAACTCCACCTTCAAGGTCAGGAGGGGCGACTGTGAGGAGATACCCTTCATCCAAGGTAAGAAGCAGTGGCTGCAATTCGCTGGAGCAGCTGTGAAGGATACTCCATTCCAAGGTAAGAGAAACCCAAATAAGACAGTAGGTGTTGCAAGAGGGCATCAGAGGGCAAACACAATGAAACCATAATCACAGAAAACTAGTCAGTCTGATCACATGGACCACAGCCTTGTCTAACTCAATGAAACTAAGTCATACCATGTGGGGCCACCCAAGATGGGTGGGTCATGGTGCAGAGGTCTGACAGAATGTGGTCCACTGGAGAAGGGAATGGCAAACCACTTCTGTATTCTTGTCTTGAGAACCCCATGAACAGTATGAAAATGCAAAATGATATTATACTGAAAAAGGAACTCCCCAGGTCAATAGGTGCCCAATATGGTACTGGAGATCAATGGAGAAATAACTCCAGAAAGAATGAAAGGATGGAGCCAAAGTAAAATCAATACCCAGTTGTGGATGTGACTGGTGATAGAGGCAAGGTCCGATGCTGTAAAGAGCAATATTGCATAGTCACCTGGAATGTCAGGTCCATGAATCAAGGCAAATTGGAAGTGGTCAAACAGGAGATGGCAAGAGCAAGCGTCAACATTTTAAGGATCAGTGAACTAAAATGGACTGGAATGGGTGAATTTAACTTGGATGACCATTATATCTACTACTGTGGGCAGGAATCCCTTAGAAAAAATGGAGTAGCCATCATGGTCAACAAAAGAGTCTGAGAAGTATGATGGGTCAATTCAAATTTTAAGTGTATATTAACTAGGAATTAACTAGACTGTTGATGAATTTATAATTCTTGAATGATTTGCATATTGAATTTCAGTACTTAATGTAATCCCTAAAGAAAGTAATATTGCATATATACTGATACTGAAGCCGAAGCTACATTATTCGGCCACCTGATGCAAAGAGCTGACTGATTGGAAATGACCTTAATGCTGGGAAAGACTGAGGGTAGGAGGAGAAGGGGGTGACAGAGGATGAGATGATTGGATGGCATCATTGACTCAATGGAAATGAGTTTGAGCAAACTCTGAGTGACTAAACAACAACAATATACCATTATTAAAACAGTAGTCTTTCTATTTCCATCACATTTTGATGGTGAGAAATAAGCTGTTACTTTTTGTTTCTTAAAATATAAAGGCTTCCAATATCTAGCAAAAAGAAGACATTCTTGATGTAAATTATTGTTTGGTTCTCAAGTAATAAGTGGTTAAGCAAATAAGAATATCATTTTAACAAGACTAGGTATGAGCAAGTGGAATTGAAATATTGTTTGATCAAGACTTATCTGCTAAAGCTTTAATGACACACATCTCTAAATGTGTAACAAATGACATTTTAAAAAAAGAAGAAATGGTGATTAGCCATTAAACATGTTGGCAAAGGAAAGTAAACAACAACAACAAGAGAAGAAAACACAGCAAAATGCTTAAAAATGCACTGTATGTTGAAAATCTGAATACAGTTCTACAGATAGGATTTTTTTTTGTGATGAGAACTTTGTTTATTAGAAAGTAGATTTAAGTACATATTTTTAAGTGTTTATAAAGAGACAAAGACTAGCATATAGATAATGTTAAATTAATTTGAGCTTCCACAGGCCATATCACAGTCACTTTTATGCTGAGTCATGGTCGAACTAGAAATGTTGTGATTCACTGCTCCAGAGCACCCAATCCACAGGTAGACTAACATTCCCAGGGGCAACATATTTCAGCAGGGCTTCACAAGCCTATATCTAATTTTCTGAAAATTTCTCAAATTCAACTACAGATCCTTTGAGTATACTAACAGAAAGTCAATTTTATTTAATTCTTTTAATGAAAGTAATAATATGTGTTATTTTGAAGAGGCCAAATAAATGAGATGAACTAGAAAGTACTGAGTTTATAACAAGAATCCAATAGAAAATAATAATAATAATAATAATAATAATAGTTGGTGTTCCTTCTCCTCTCCAAAAAATTTAAAGAAATATATCAAGCACCATAAAAATAAATTTGTGCCCAAATTTCAAAAGAGGAATGAAAATTGGATCAACAAGATGATCATTGCTATACCATCAAATTCTCCAATATTCAAAATCAACCTCCAGATTCAAAAATATGTGTAGTTCGGTAAATTACAGTTCATCATTTCAGCAGAATATTAAATTACTAAAGTTGACTTCAAGATTATTTTGGATACTTTAAATATTTAATAAAATTTGATATAATTTTAAGTTTTTAAAAAGTGTAAAATTTCACACTAGTTTTACAGCTTTGTAAAACATTGATGTCATTAAACCAAAATAATGGAACCCCCCAAAAAGTCAATGGTTTTCACTATGTATGCATTTCAAGATGACCAAATCTATTCACATGAGCTGACAAATTTATTCCCATGATGTGGAAAATGAAATTTCATCTTCAGATTGAAAGAACAACCTGCTGATGATTTGTAAACTGTCATGCATATCTTAATACCACGACTGTTTCAGGAAGAAATTTCAAATAAAACAACATATGGTGAGCAGAGAAAGAAAGCATGGGAATTTGAGCAAAGGACTCAAAGATGTTCAGTGTAGACAAAAATTACTCTGAGAGCATGAGGTTGCTGTATTAGGTACAATCAAAATCAGAAACACCATCTTAGGAATATTTGGGACAAGAGGGAGCTGTTAAACTGATAAATTTAATCAAATATGCAGTTTGAGAGGTAATTCTAATCAAAACAGGATGGGGAACATGTGTACAACCATGGCAGATTCATGTTGATGTATGGTAGAACCAATACAATATTTTAAAATAATTAGCCTCTGATTAAAATAAATAAGTTTATATTAAAATAATAAATAATACATTCTAAAAAATAATGGAATTTGATTTCTTCATTTTCTTTTATAGAAGGGTTACATATGAAGGAGGGAAAGAAGTCAAATCCTCGAAACAATCAGTTGTCTAGAGCATAGATACAAAAACAAGGCTTGACGTAACTGGATGATTTCAGTAGCTATTTAGTTAACAATATAACAGGTTAGACTTTTATGGTGTTCAGAAATGTAAAGTAAAGAAGAGAGGAAAAAAAAAAAAAAAATCCTGCTCAGATCCCCAGAATAAATAAGTGAGTAATTGCTCTCGGATCACAGGAGGAGTAGCAGTGTGTTCAGTGGAGCCATGAAGCCGCGGAACTGCAGACACACTGTGTGTGCAAGACTGTAAGCTCTTGTAGTAGACTCTTTCCTGCATAATCCTAACCTGTGCATCGAAGCAGAGGGGACAGTCCTGGAGGGCCTGCCATTTCTATGACATCAGTTAGGAAGTGACAAAGGAAAGAATGATAGAGGAAAGAAAGGCACTGAGGGAAACGAAAATGGATAGACAAAGAGGATGGATAGACAAAGGATTACACCATTGGAATCAGAAGTAAAAGGAAGAGAAGAGAGTGTGTGAGATAAGAAAAGATGGTAAGAAACTGCCAAATATTGTGGGACAGTCCAGTACAATTTGGTGTGAAAACTGTCCAGAAAAATACTCTTCGAGAAGTACTGAAGACCTTCATTAAATCAGTCTCAGTGTCACTTAGTGTTGCTGATAATGTTGAAGGGGGAAGGGGATAGATAGATGAAACAAGAAAGTGGAGGAAGCAACATGAGATTACTGCCTGAGAATATTTGAGAGGTCAGAGGGAAGGAGCTATAAGTCTAAAGGGGAAAGTGTGAAAGAAGAGAAAGTTTGTTTTTCTCTGAAATTTTAAGTGTCTCATGGAATATACAGAAATCTCCTATTTGTTTTCCAGATCTACTCTATATCCAGGAGCATACCTTGTTTTAGATTTAAATTTGGAAAGTGAGACTCCCTGTAAGAAGAAAGGAGGAGGACACAGATGTTGATTCCTCCCTTTGTGGGCTCCCACAGCCTGCTGTCCCTCATCTCTGATCATTGCTTCACATTACTCCCAAGCCTCAATCTCCACAGAGCTTCCCTGGGTTGGGCTCAAGTATGTCCACTCAACCTCTCAGATTGACCAGCAGAAAAGATCCAACCTTATCTTTCAGTTTTCAGTACACCTGCCTCCATTTGTAAGTAGTATTCTACTAAAATTTCCTCAAATTTATTGCTTTGAATGGGCCATCTCATTCTTGCCAGGATCCAATCTTGCTTATTAATCTTTGTGTACTCATGGGATGTTTTTAATACAAACAGAGAGGAGAAATCTACAGGAAACAGAGAATAATCAAAAGAGAGAAGGCGATATAATAAGACAAAGGTCTAGAAATCCCGTGGCAACATTATCGTTAAACTGGAAGAGAGACAGATCTGTTATTAAGCAGAAATATAACCAAATGGAGAGAACAGATGCATATTGGTCAGAGTAGAGATTTTAGGGTAATTTTGGGGAGTTATCGTCTGATGACACCTATTTTCTGTGGAATTCAGAAGTTTAGTTATCTTCTGTGAATCATGGGGAAAGTAATATATTTGAGGATAAAAGGAGAGTGAAAAATAGTTCATGTTTAATTGAGTATCTATTTTCTTGCATGTTGCACATTGAATTTAATTGAAAAATAATCCTTGCTGCTACATTTTTCTGCAGGAGCTGTTACTTTAATTTGAGTTTCCATCTTCCTTAAACCAGAATCAGGGACCATTCTTGGGATTTAGATTGAGGAATTTGAGAAAATAATGCTCAGACTGGGTTTGATATTGGAAATGTAAAACACAACCCACAACTATTGGCAAAAAATTTGTTCAACTTTGTGGGAGAAATTTGATGAAAGATAAAATTTTGAAGAAGGGGAGAAGCAGAAAAATATCTGAAGGGACTAAAGAGAGAGAGAGAGAGAACCAAATGTGGCAGAGTTCCCATCCCTAATGGATCTGGGCCAATGGCATTTTTCCCACTCCCAAGTTTACTGTTTACTGTTTAAACAAATAAATTTATCACTGTAGTAGTGCTGATACTACTGAGTTCTGTCTCTTTTATTAAAAAAAAAAAAAAAAAAGCTCCAGTGGCAAAAACTTAGGTACTATTAAAGTTCAGTCAAAAGTAGAGATAATAAATTTTATGTTAGAATCTGTCGTCATATTTGTGTGGTCTTCCTCCAGCAGTGTTGAGGAGCTGAAGTAGAGAGAACAAGAGAACCGGATTAAATAGGAATTGAAGGAATTCATGGAAAACTACATTTTTAATTTTTTTTGTGTGTGTGTGTACCAGTGAATGATAAAAATTTAGCTCCACTTCTTGACCTTGAAATTTCAGTGGTATAGAAAAAATTGCTGCCTTGAAGAGGGCTGGATGCAATATGGCATAACTACAATGGAGAAGGTTTTAATGCAAAAAGGTAAGGACTATTCTTAATAAATATATAGGACGCTTAATTATAAAATGAATGCAATGACAAGGTTGAGGATACAATAGCAATGGGTGGTTAATTCATGAAAGAAGCACAATGTGGAATGAAGGGATTAGAAAAAAATGCACTGTAAATATTTTATTTTGGCAATTATCAGAGGTTACAGAGATCTGAGATAAACTAGGCTTAGGAAAGCACACCAAAAGAGGTCATAATTTATCCTAGAGACTTCTGGTAACAATGGGATAGTATAGAGACAAATGTAAACATTAAACAAATTACAATTAAAAAAAAAAACAAAAACACAACTATTTGAAAACACTAAACAGTGACCAGAAGTAGGGAGACACTGGAGAGGAGTCAACTCACAAATTAAAGAAACTCTAATTGGATTAAATCTGTGCTTATATGGTTTCCCATCTGAGGGCACCTTCAGTCCACTTTGTATGGGCAGTGGAAGCAGTAGCAGAAAGCTACAATCTTTCAGATGTAAAGAGTCAGAAAAGAGTTTGAGGCTTCCAAAAGAGTACAAAAGTGGCCCAGGAATGGAGGGAAGGAAATATGGAGGAGCACATAGGTTTTATACTGAAATCACAAATTCTTGATTAATTCCTGAACAGCACACATATAGGAGAATTCCAAGATTCCCAATGAAAGCAACCAGTCAAAATATGAAGAACTAAGCACTTTCAGCTGCTTCCAAACCAGTGAGATAAAATTTGGAGTTTTATTTCAACCATGCTAACATTCTACCTTAATTAATAGTATCATTATATAAAGGAAGGACACAGAAACCAAGAACAACACAATGTGGAGAATCAAATTAAATATTACTACAGAGATTATATTCTTAGTATACCTTCAGTATAAAACATTTTGAAGGAAGTTCTATAGGCTGAAGGGAGATGATGCCAAATGAAAACTCATGTATAAGTGGACAGGAAGGCTTTCAAAATGGGAACTATCTAAGCAAATATATTAAAATATATAATTTTCTTATCTTTATTTGTATAATTTATTATATTAAACAAGTGTTTCAAGAAAATTTTACAACACTGAATTGTGACATTTACAACATAAATATGCATAATAGATGTGACAATAATAGTATAGCAAATAGGGACGATGGAACTATATTGATGTGATAATCTTATATTTTATGTGAAATACAACAGATTAACTCTAGTAGACTACAATATCAGGAACAATTTAAAAAATAATACAAATATGTATGGACATGATTAAAACCAATAAATCTATTTAAATAATATTATTTGACAAAAAGGAAAACAAGAAAATGTATAGTATAATGAAAATGAAACAAGCATAAACAAACAGAAAAAAAAGGAAAACAAAAGCCAAATGGTTGAACAAAAATTATCATAGCATAATTACATTTAAAGTCAATGAGCTAAAAAATATACAATTGAGATTCACGTTGTCGAATTTATTTAGACTCAGGAAATGCATATAAATATAAAGACATAAATAAGTTAAAAAGAAAATCACTATTTTTAAAAAGCATGAACAAATAATGGAACTATATTTGTTAACTGAAAATAACTGACTGCCTATTGTGCAAAAACCAACAAAGGGTCAAGATTGGTAGAAAGGATAATTTGCTTTATTTTAAATGCCAGCAACTAAGGGACTCTTGTCCAAAGACTGACTCCCTCCACCTCTGACAATCAGTGAACAAGAGCTTTTATAGGTGGAAGGAGGGGGATACATGCAGAAACAGCACAGTCAGCTCTGATAGTCATCCTGCAATTGGTCGTCAGTGGTCTGATCAGCATCATCTTGATTGTTTTAAGTACAGTTGGTCTTTAGTTCCAGGGTCAATTTGTTCCCAATTCTTTGAGGTGAGCTCTCAGAATTGTGGCAGCACATATCATGACTACAATCTGGTCATACTACAAGATTGTAGTAACTCCTTCCACTTGTGAGGATATTCTGCAAAACAGCTCAAAGGATATGACTCAAATTATCTATAGCCCTTGACATGGAACTAAACGTCCTTGACTTTGCTTAATGTGTATACTCTTATTATTTGGTCTTGCTGGACTATTTTCCTTTGCTTTTGATTTTTCTCACTACTTTCATTAAGCTTATTCTTTAACTAAATTTTTTTCCACAAACAAAAGGCAGGGTGAGAATATGGGACCAAGGACCACAGGTTCCTGCTCCATATAATATTCATCTTAGAAAATATATATATTCAGGAACAGAAGTAGAATCTGAGTATAATAATGATGAAAGATTTATTTATCAGTGACTCCAGCAAGCAACATGCACAGTGGCAAGACCACCTATCAACACACATATTTTTGTGAAATAGTACACGTGCTTGTTGTAAGTCTCTATGAGGATTGTTGTCTGTTCCATAGGTAAAGATAATTGAACTAGAAATAGTATCTAGAACTGCTCTCATAACTAAAACCAAATGCATGTGGCATTGGGTTGATTTTAGGAACAGGATGCAAGGGCATGGATATAATTTTAATGACATATACAAGAGCAGTGAGAAACCTATAGATGCTAGCCAAGGAGGATGATGTCATGTGGGACCACAAGCTGGAGATCCTTTCCATGTCCCATGTTGAAATGACAGGTAGAAGATATGCATAGCAATCTCATAGATATGGCAAAGAATATTCTATGGCAAAATTTTGAAATTGACCACTAGTTTAGTTGAATGACCTTTGAACAACTAGAAGAAGAAGATGAGCTAATGATATTTTCAACCAGATTTTAGAAAAGAAAAAAAAATATTTTTAATCCAGGACTGCTGTGCTGAAAATAAATATGATAGTTATTTCCAGACTCTGCATCTGGCAGAAATTTTCAAAATGTACTCAGAATAATGATCAAATCTAGGACATTGCCAGTAAAATTGAGGTTCCTGGGCAAGATGAAGGGTGTATGGCTTTTAAACTGCTGTTAAGATTGTAGAATAAGTTAAGACAGAGTCATATAGATCTCTTAAGCTAGACAAAAACAAAAACAAATAAATTCTAAACACCTTGAAGACAACATCTAACTGTCTCTTTAAGGTAGAGAGGAAAGAATACAAAGAAGCGGATGAATCTGGCAGGAAGGTATCTGAGAAATCTATTCCCTATGGTTTGCAAAGCAGGATTCACAGAAGCACTGTGCATCAGGCTTTACTCTGTACCTTTCTCCTCTCCTCTCTCCTTGAATGAGAGTCCATTGCTTGCATATTTACAGTGTGGGCAAGCAGATAAATTATATTTTTAATCAGTGTATCTCTAAATCAGGACAAGACAAATACAAACACTAAAACAAAGAAAACATAGTCAAATAGATTCTTCTACATCTGGGCTTAATTTAAATGACAACTTAAATTTCAAGTTAAGTCCAATGAGACAAAGCATTTGTGAGTGAAAATAATATGTCTTTCACATCAAGCATATGTGTTATAGTGACAGAAATTGGACTGTGGTATTTAACATCTTAAAATAACCATGGGTTACCCTCGGTAGTCAGCTGGTGCTGATTGACCACCCTTCTGTCTTGTGGCCTTGAATTTAACTAGCTCAGGCTGTCTTACAACATGACAGTTCAAAGGTAATCAGATTTTTTAAAACCTGATTATTTTACAAAAGTGATTCTGAAATAGACATAATTTGTCCCTCCAGGAAGCTTTAGGAAAAACCTGGAGATATTTTGTTTTTCAGTTCTGGAGGGATGAGGAATATCTAATAGTTATTATATCAGTAGAATTGTGTCCTCTCCAAATTTATATGTTGAAGTCCTAACCCCTTATACCTCTGAATGTGGCATTATTTGGAAATAGGGTCTTCTCAAACATCAGTAGTTAAGATGAAATCACATTGGTGTAAGGAAGACCCTAATCCAAATGAGCATCATCTTCCTCAAAAGGGAAAATTTAAACACAGACCCACACCAAAGAAGGTCCCCAGGTGAAGATGAAGACAGAGAATAACCTGATGCTTCTACAGACCATGAAACACCAATAACAGTTAGGAATCCAGAGACCGAATTGGAGAGAAGCATGGAACGGATTAAATTTAAAAACCCTCAGAAAGAATCTACTTTGTCAACATCATGATCTTGGAATTCTTGCCCCTCCAAAACTATGAGATAATAAATTTTTGCCATGTAAGTCCTCAAATCTTGCTTGTGAAGCCCTAGAAAACTAAACAGATGGGGGAAAAAGGATACTGAAACTACCTTATGACAAGCAACAACAAATAAGGATTTGGAGGAAATTTCAGTACTGCTGATACAGAGGAAACTTTTTCTTAGACCAAGTATTTGAGGGAAGTTATAAGAAACTGCCAGTCTCTTAAGGTCTATGATGCAAAATTTAAAAAGTAACACTTACATAGGGCAGACCATTTCCAGAGCTCATCCAGTTTTAGGAAAGAGCACAGTCCTTCCCTGCTCAGTCTGCATGTGGTCAAAAATTATTTACATGTCATCTTCATCCAGAATCTACACTCCCTCCAAGTCTTCTTCCATCATAGAATCAGGGTTATGTAGACATTAGGAAATAAAAAATTTCTAAAATGTTCAGCCCTTATCAAGAGCTGCAAAAACATAAAAGCTTAGGGTTAAATTAAAGTTTAAAATACCTATGCAGAAAAATATAAAATATTGCTAAAATTAAAGAAGATTTATACAGATGGAAAAATGTAAACTTAGAGGAATATATCTATAAGTTCAATGCAATCTGTGTTATAATACAAGCATTTTTTTAATTGACAGTTTGAGTTTAAATGGGAAAATTGTATGAATTTACAATAACAAAAAATCTACTGAATAAAACACATCCTTTGGTAGTTGTAATAGCTGACTTCATGACTTACTATCAAGAGAATATTTTACTGGAAAGAAAGGAAGAAAAGAAGGGATGGAGGGAGGAAGGGAGGAACATTGATCAATGGAAGTTATGAGATTCCAGAAATAGAATCACACTTATGCAATTCATTTTCAACAAAGGATCTGAAGCGATTCAACAGGCAAATGAACATCTTTTCAGCAGATCCCAATGAAATACAGAGATATGTCTGTGGTAAAATTTTCATTGACTTCCACGTCATACCCTACATGTATGCATTTATCACATTATAATTTACTAGAATGTGAAAAGTTGTATTAGATGGTTTGATTAAATTATTAAGGTTGAATAAGTAAGTTAATGAATTCTAGTTAATGGCAATCAAGTTGCTCACCATCAAAGAAAAGCATTGTAAATAAATAAGAAAGTGAAATGAAGTCATTCAGTCGTGTCCGACTCTTTGCAACCCTATGGAATGTAGCCTACCAGGCTCCTCCTTCCATGGAATTCTCCAGGCAAGAGTACTGGAGTAGGTTGCTATTGCCTTCTCCAGGGGATCTCCCTCACCCAGGGATCGAACCCAGGTCTCCTGCATTCCAGGCAGACGCTTTAACCTCTGAGATAAGAAGGTTGGAATAAATCCTGTGTTAATGGGTTAGTCAAAGATACCTGAACAGGTACTTGGTGTCTGACAGTATTTCCAAACTGTTAGGTAGACTTTTGGACTCTGCCCTTCTTATTGGGCTTCCCTGGTGGCTCAGCTGGTAAAGAACCCACCTGCAATGTGGGACACCTGGGTTTGATCCCCGGGTTGGGAAAATCCCCTGGAGAAGGGAATGGCTACACACTCTGGTATTCTGGTCTGGAGAATCCCAAGGACTGTATTCCATGGGGTCACAAAGTGTCAGACACCACTGAGCAATTTTCACTTTCACTTTCATCTATCTGGTAATTTCCATTCAAGTCTACTTTGCTTACTGAAATCGAGTCAAAAAATTTTGCTTCACCCTGCATGCATATGTTTGTTATCTGTCTATTAAAGTGAGGTCTCTCACATTGCAGGCAAATTCTTTACCTGCTGAGCCACAAGGGAAGCCCATTAAAGATGAATTTAGGGCAAATACATTCTCAGTGGGGCAGTTTCTGTGAAGGATCAGAACACGGTCTTTAAAAAAGTTTATAAACAGAAAAGTCTCATTCATATATATATATATATATATATATATATATATATATATATATACCTCATTCACATCATAGAACATTGTTATTGGTTGATTTTATTCTCTCAGAATTTGTATACTAACATCCTAACCCCCTAGTAACTTAGGATATGACCTGATTTGGAAATAGAGCTAGTGCTGATATAGTTAGTCAAGATATTCTGAAGTTTTACTGGAGTAAAGTGAAGTGAAGTCACTCAGTAGTGTCCAACTCTCTCAGACCCCATGGACTGTAGCCTACTAGGCTCCTCCGTCCATAGCATTTCCCAGGCAAGAGTACTGGATTGGGTTGCCATTTCCTTCTGTAGTTCCTGGAGAAAGGGAGGCCCTATTCTAATATTACCAGTATGCTTATAAAGATAGAAAATTTGGACACATGCTCAGAGGGAGATGGGCATGTGAAGATGAAGGAAAAGATCAAGTGACACTTCTGTGAGCCACTGAACAACAAGGATGTCCACCAGACCACCAAAGCTAAGGGAGACCTGGAAAAAATTTTCTCTCACAGACTCAGGAGGAACCAGCACTGGCACACCTTGATCTTGCACTTCTTACCCAGAAAAATGTGAGACAATAAATTTATTCTGTTTAAGCCACCCAGTTTCTATTCTAGTACTTTGTTAGTGGTCTCTTACTTTTTTTAAAATGCATTTACTTATTTTTTTATTGAAGGATAAGTGCTTTACAGAATTTTATTCTTTTCTGTCAATTCTCAGCATGAATCAGCCATAGGTATACATATATTTCCTCTGTTTGGAACCTCCCTCCCATCCCTCTAGGTTGATACAGAGCCCCTGTTTGAGTTTCCTGAGCCAAACAGCAAATTTCCATTGGCCATCTCTTTTACATATGGTAATGTAAGTTTCCATGTTAGTCTTTCTGTACATCTCATCCTCTCTTCCCCTCTTCTCATGTCCATAAATCTGTTTTCTATCTCTGTCTGTCTATTTCTCATTTCTGCCCTGCAAATTAATTCTTCAATACTACTTTTTCTATATTCTGTATGTATGCATTAGAATATGATATTTGTATTTCTCTTTCTGACTTACTTCACTCTGTATAGTAGGTTCTAGATTCATTTACCTCATTAGAACTAAGTTCCTTTTTATGGCTGAGTAATATTCCACTGAGTATATGTAACACTACTTCTTTATCCATTCATCTGTCGATGGACATCTAGGTTGCTTCCATGTTCAAACTATTGGAAACAGTGCTGCAATGAACAATGGGATATATGTTTTTCAATTTTAGTTTCCTCAGGGTATATGCCTAGGAGTGGGATTGCTGGGTCATATGGCAGTTTTCTTCCTAGGTGTTTTTTTTTTTTTTTTTTAAAGGAATCTCCATGCCATCTTCCATACTGGCTGTATCAATGTACATTCCCACCAACAGTACAAGAGCATTCCCCTTTCTCCACAGCTTCTCCAGCATTTGTTGTCTGTAGACTTTTTAATGAGGGCCATTCTGACTAGTGTGATGTGATCTCATTGTAATTTTGATTTGCATTTCTCTAATAATGCGTGATGTTGAGCATCTTTGCATGCATTTGTTAGCCATCTGTATGTCTTCTTTGGAGAAATGTCTGTTTAGGTCTTTTACCCACTTTTTGACTGGCTTGTTTGTTTTCCTGTCATTAAGCTGTATGGGTTGAAAATTAATCCTTTGTCAGTTGTTTCATTTACTATTATTTTCTCCTATTCTGCGGGTTGTCTTTTCACTTTGCTTATAGCTTCCTTTGCTGTGCAAAAGCTTTAAAGTTTAAACAGGTCCCACTTGTTTACTTTTGTTTTTATTTCCATTACTCTAGGAGGTGGATCATAGAGGATCTTGCTTCGATTTATGTCATCAAATGTTTGGCCTGTGTTTCACTCTAAGAGTTTATAGTTTCTGGTCTTACATTTGGGTCTTTGATTTATTTTGAGTTTATTTTTGTTTATAGTGTTAGGAAGTGTTCTAATTTCATTCTTTTACATGGAACTATTGAATTATCCCATAACCATTTATTGAAGAGGCTGTCTTTGCTCCCATTGCATATTCTTGGCCCCCTTTGTTAAAAATAACGTACACATAGTTGCATGGGTTTATTTCTAGGCTTTCTCTCTTGTTCTATTGACCTATATTTCTGGTTTTGTGCCAGTACCATACTGTCTTGATGACTGTAGCATTGTAGTATTACCTGAAGTCAGGAAGATTGATTCCTCCAGCTCCATTCTTCTTTTTCAAGACTGCTTTGGCTCTTCAGGGTCTTGTCTGTTTCCATATGAATTGTGAAATGTTTTGTTCAAGTTCTGTGAAAAATGCCATTTGTAATTTGATAGAGATTGCATTGAATCTGTAGATTGTTTTTGGTAGTATATTCATTTTTACAATATTCATTCTTCCTACCCAGGAACATGGAATATCTCTCCATCTGTTTATGCCATCTTTCATTTCTTTCATTAGTGTCTTATAATTTTCTGTTTACAGTTATTTTGTCTCCTTAGGTATGTTTATTCCTAGATATTTAATTCTGTTTTTGCAATGATGAATGGCGTTGATTTCTTAATTTCTCTGTCTGATTTTTCATTGTTAGTATATAGAAATGCTAGTGATTTCTGTGTATTGATTGTGTACCCTGCAACTTTGTTAAATTCATTGGTTAGCTCTAGTAATTTTCTGATACTATCTTTAGGGATTTTTATGTACAGCATCATGTCATCTGCAAACAGTGACAGTGTTACTTCTTTTCTGATCTGGATTCCTTTTATTTCTCTTTCTTCTGTGATTGTTGTAGCTAAGACTTCTATAACTATGTTGAATAATAGTGTGGAAAGCGGACACTCTTGTGTTGTTCTTGTTCTTACTTCTACTTTAAAGTAAACTCTTTTATTGTGGCCCTTGTAGCCAAGACCAAGAGGAACTCAATACTGTATTGAACTTCCTGATGTTCAAGTTGGTTTTAGGAAAGGCAGAGGAACCAGAGATCAAATTGCCAACACCTGCTGGATCATCGAAAAAGCAAGAGAGTTCCTGAAAAACATCTATTTTTGCTTTATTGACTATGCCAAAAGCCTTTGACTGTGTGGATCACAATAAACTGTGGAAAATTGTGAAAGAGATGGGGATACCAGACCACCTAACCTGCCTCTTGAGAAATCTGTATGCAGGTCAGGAAGCAACAGTTAGAACTGGACATGGAACAACAGACTGGTTCCAAATAGGAAAAGGTGTGCATCAAGGCTGTATATCGTCACCCTGTTTATTTAACTTATATGCAGAGTATATCATGAGAAATGCTGGACTGGAAGAAACACAAGCTGGAATCAAGATTGCCGGAAGAAATATCAATAACCTCAGATGTGCAGATGACACCACCCTTATGGCAGAAAGTGAAGAGGAATTAAAAAGCCTCTTGATGAAAGTGAAAGAGGAGAGTGAAAAAGTTGGTATAAAGCTCAACATTCAGAAAACGAAGATCATAGCATCTGGTCCCATCACTTCATGGGAAATAGATGGGGAAACAGTGGAAACAGTATCAGACTTTATTTTTGGAGGCTCCAAAATCACTGCAGATGGTGACTGCAGCCATGAAATTAAAAGACACTTACTCCTTGGAAGAAAAGTTATGACCAACCTAGATAGTATATTCAAAAGCAGAGACATTACTTTGCCGACTAAGGTCCGTCTAGTAAAGGCTATGGTTTTTCCACTGGTCATGTATGAATGTGAGAGTTGAATTGTGAAGAAGGCTGAGCGCCAAAGAATTGATGCTTTTGAACTGTGATGTTGGAGAAGACTCTTGAGAATCCCTTGGACTGCAAGGAGATCCAGGCAGTCCATTCTGAAAAAGATCAACCCTGGGATTACTTTGGAAGGAATGATGCTAAAGCTGAAACTCCAGTACTTTGGCCACCTCATGGGAAGAGTTGACTAATTGGAAAAGACTCTGATGCTGGGAGGGATTGGGGGCAGGAGGAGAAGGGGACGACAGAGGATGAGATGGCTGGATGGCATCACGGGCTCAATGGACGTGAGTCTGAGTGAACTCCGGGAGATGGTGATGGACAGGGAGGCCTGGCGTGCTGCAATTTATGGGGTCGCAAAGAGTCGGACATGATTGAGTGACTGAGCTGAACTGAACTGAACTAGGTTCTTGGCTCCTTAGAAACAGAATATCGTGGACCATCTGGTGTCATTTTGCTGCAAGGGTTTATTATGGTATTGGGGATTCTGTTTAGTAAATTTGGAGATGTTTCCAGGAATTTTGGGTTTTAGTCAACAATGAGTGTTGTTACCAATGGGGAGTATTTTTTAAATACTTAAAATTACTTTGCCGTGTACGGTCCATCTAGTCAAGGCTATGGCTTTTCCTGTGGTCATGTATGGATGTGAGTTGGACTGTGAAGAAGGCTGAGTGCTGAAAAATTGATGCTTTTGAACTGTGGTGTTGGAGAAGACTCTTGAGAGTCCCTTGGACTGCAAGGAGATTCAACCAGTCCATTCTGAAGGAGATCAACCCTGGGATTTCTTTGGAAGGAATGATGCTGAATCTGAAACTCTGGTACTTTGGCAAAGAGTTGGACACGACTGAGTGACTGAACTGAACTGAACTGACTGAACATGAAACTTGGGAAGAACAGATCAAGCTAAAGGTATAATTTCCAAGATATGACAGAAAAGGCAGGAGAAGGTGTTCAGTTCAGTTCAGTCGCTCAGTTGTTTCCGACTGTTTGTGACCCCATGGACTGCAGCAGGCCAGGCCCTCTTGTCCATCACCAACTCCCTGAGCTTGCTCAAACTCATGTCCATTGAGTCAGTGATGCCATCCAACCATCTCATCCTTTGTCATCCCCTTCTCCTCCTGCCTTCAGTCTTTACCAGCATCAGTTGTTGTTGTTTTTTGTTTTTTTTGTTTTTTTTTTTTCCCCCATGTGTCAGTTATTCACATCAGGTGGCCAAAGTATTAGAGCTTTGGGCTCAGCACTAGTCCTTCCAATGAATATTCAGGGAGTGTTTAGCAATTTTGTAGTTGAATAATGTTCTTTTGTGAATGGACAGACATGAGCTTGGAAGGATCTAATTTTTATCTCCTAGACATAGAGAAACACTGTCTGATAACAGTGTTTCTGGAAATGAGTTACTTAAGCAGGAGAATAGCACAGCAAGAATGTAAAGTTAGTTCAGTCAGTCAGCCCCAGCCAAGGGCAGCTTTGTTCTCTCTACCTTTTATAACTCACAAAATGTTTCATTAATATCTATAGATGATAAAATAATTTTGTTACATATATAATATAAAATTGAAAGGCTATCTAAACATGGATTTTAGTACTTCATTCATCCCTACTTGAAGATATATTTAAGGTGTGTTTCATTATTTTAAAGAATAATGAAACTCTGAAGAGGGTCAATTAAAAAGCTAAGCTGAAAATAATTGAATTAATATGCTTGAAATCAGGCTGAAGCAGCAACCTGTTTTCTTAAGTAAAAAATAAAGTGAAAAACCTCAGGCAACAAAAGAAAAACAATAAAGTGGACTAACTTAAACTAAACAGTTTTCACACAGCCAAGAAAACATACAATGAAATGAAAAGGCAAGCTATAGATTAGGAGAAAATATTCTGTTAACTATGTATCAGAAAAGCTTAGCAATACATGCATTAGGAATACATGCATTCATTAACAAAAATAAAAACAAACAATCCAATTAAAAATGGGAAATGGGATGGACATCTTTCAAAGAAGACAGATGTTGTTGTTTTTCAGTTGCTAGGTTGTGTCTGACTGTGATCCCAAGGAGTGAAGCACACCAGGTTCTTCTGTGCTCCACTCTCTCCCAGTGTTTGCTCAAATTCAAGTCCTTTGAGTCATGATGCTAACCGTCTCATCATCTGATGCTCCTTCTTTTGCCTTCTTGCCTTCAGTCTTGCAAACATCAGTGTCTTTTCCGATGAATCAACTCTTTGCATCAGATGGCCAAAGTATCGGAGCTTCAACTTCACCATAAGTCCTTCCAATGATCATTCAGGGTTGATTTCCCTTACTATTGACTGGTTTGATCTCCTCGCAGTCCAAGGAAGTCTCACGAATCTTCTCTAACATCACTGTTCAAAAACATCTATTCTCTGATGCTAAGCCTTCTTTATGGTCCAACTTTCACATCCATCCCAGGGTTTCCCTTTGGCTCAGATGGTAAAGAATCTCTGACAATGCAGTAGGCCTGGGTTTCATCCCTGGGTTGGGAAGATCCCCTGGAGAGAGAAACAACTATCTATTCCTGTATTCTTGCCTGAAAAATCCCATGGATAGAGGAGCCTGGCAGGTTACAGACTATGGGGTAGCAGGGAGTCAGACAAGACTGAGCGACTAACACACTCATATCCATACATGACTACCGGAAAAACAATAGCTTTGACTTTAGGAAACTGTGTCGATAAAATGATATCTTTTTTTTTTTTTTTTTTTTTAATAAGCTGTCTAGGTTTGCTATTGCTTTCCTTCCAAGGAGCAGGCATCTTTTAATTTCATAGCTGCAGTCACCCACCACAGTGATTTTGGAGCCCCAGAAAATAAAATCTGTTACTGCTTCCACTTTTTCTCCTTCTATTTTTCATGAAGTGATGATTGGAGCCAGATACCATGATATTCATTCTTTTGCATATCAAGTTTTAAACCAACTTTTTCACTCTCCGTTTGACCCTCATCAACCTAGATAGTATATTCAAAAGTGGAGACATTTCTTTGTCGACTAAGGTCTGTCTAGTCAAGGCTATGGTTTTTCCTGTGGTCATGTATGGATGTTAGAATTGGACTGTGACGAAGGCAGAGCACCAAAAAATTGATGCTTTTGAACTGTGGTGTTGGAGAAGACTTGAAAGTCCCTTGCACTGCAAGGAGTTCCAACCAGTCCATTCTGAAGGAGATCAACCCTGGGATTTCTTTGGAAGGAATGATGCTAAAGCTGAACTCCAGTACTTTGGCCACCTCATGGGAAGAGTTGACTTATTGGAAAAGACTCTGATGCTTGGAGGGATTGGAGGCAGGAGGAGAAGGGGACAACAGAGGATGAGATGGCTGGATGGCATCACTGACTCGATGGACATGAATCTGAGTGAACTCCAGGAGTTGGTGATGGACACGGAGGCCTGGCATGCTGCAATTCATGGGGTCGCAAAGAGTGAACTGAACTGAAGAGGCTCTTTACTTCCTCTTCACTTTATTCACTTAGCGTGGTATCATCTGCATATCTTAGGTTGTTAATATTTCTCTTCCAGGTTGTAATTCGGGAGAAGGCAATGGCATCCCATTCCAGTACTCTTGCCTGGAAAATCCCATGGATGGAGGATCCTGGTAGGCTGCAGTCCATGGGGTCACTAAGAGTCGGACACGACTGAGTGACTTCACTTTCACTTTTCACTTTCATATACTGGAGAAGGAAATAACAACCCACTCCAGTGCTCTTGCCTGGAGAATCCCAGGGACAGGGGAGCCTCGTGGGCTGCCGTCTATTGGGTCGCACAGACTCGGACACGACTGAAGCGACTTAGCAGCAGCAGGAGCAGGTTGTAATACATCCAGCCTTGCACTTTGTGTGATGCACTCTGCATATAAGTTTTCCAAGTGGAAAGCAAAAAGAAGACGTACAAACGGTCAATAGGAACACATAAAAATGTGCTCAACATTACACATCATCAGAAAAACGCAAACTAAAACCATGAGATAGCACCCCACACCTGTTAAGGTAGAAACTATCAAAGCTAATAAAATAAAATAAGCATTGGCATGAATATGGAGAAAATAGAATGTATCCTTATGCACTGGTGGTAGGAATGTAAATTGGCATATTTCTGCTATGGAAAACAGAATGGTGGTTCTTAAAAAAACAAAAAACAGAGCTATCATATGATTCAACAGTTCTCTTCTGAGTATATAATGGAAGGAAAATCAGTACTTCTGAAAGATATTTGTAGCCCCATGTTCACTGAAGCATTATTTACAATAGCCAAATTATGGAAATAATTGAAGTGTCTGTGGAATGATGAATAGATAAAGAAATTTTAGCTTATATGTGAAAAAATGTTTAACCTTAAGAGGAGGAAATTCTACTTTTGCAGATTTCAAAATTTGTATGAGTTGATTTCCATATTATTTATCTTTATAATGAATGAAACTGTGCCTTTGTTGCTGTCAATTTCACTTCCTATATGACTTCTATATGACTATAAGTAGATGTTTTATAAAAATGTGAAGAAGCTAAAGATGAGTCTTATGAATCTAGTGGGTTAGCCAAATAGAAAGATAGCCTTTAACTTATTATTTAATAACTTATAACACTGACACATTTCTATAAATATCTCAATTCTGCTATCACTTTAAAACTTTAAACATCAATTTCCTAATTTAGTTTACCTAAATTACCATCAATTAATATGCAATACTGAAAGAGGAACTACCCAGGTCAGTAGGTGCCCAATATGCTACTAGAGATCAGTGGAGAAATAACTCCAGAAAGAATGAAGGGAAGGAGCCAAAGCAAAAACAATAGCCAGTTGTGGATAGGACTGGTGATAGAAGCAAGGTCCAATGCTGTACACAGCAATATTGCATAGCAATCTGGACTGTTAGGTCCATGAATCAAGGCAAATTGAAAGTGGTCAAGCAGGAAATGGCAAGAATGAACATTGATATTCTAGGAATCAGAGAACTAAAATGGACTGGAATGGGTGAATTTAAATCAGATGACCATTATATCTACTACTCCAGGTTGGAATCCCTTGGAGAAATGGAGTAGCAATCATGGTCAACAAGAGTCTGAAATGGAGTACTTGGATGCAATCTCAAAAACGACAGAATGATCTCTGTTCATTTCCAAGGCAAACCATTCAACATCACAGTAATCCAGGTCTATGCACCAACCAGTAATGCTGAAGCAGCTGAGGTTGAATGGTTTTATGAAGATCTACAAGACCGTTTAGAACTAACACCCCCAAAAGATGTCCTTTTCATTATAGGGGACTGGAATGCAAAAATAGGAAGTCAATAAACACCTGGGGTAACAGGCAAATTTGGCCTTGGAATACAGAATGAAGAGGGGCAAAGGCTAATATACTTTTGCCAAGAGAACACACTGGTCATAGCAAACACTCACTTCCAACAACATAAGAGAAGACTCTACATATGGACATCACCAGATGGTCAACAATGAAATCAGATTGATTATATATTCTTTGCAGCCAAAGATGGAGAAGCTCTATATAGTCAGCAAAAACAAGACCAGGAGCTGACTATGGCTCAGATCATGAAGTCCTTATTGCCAAATTCATACTTAAATTGAAGAAAGTAGGAAAACCTCTAGACCATTCAGGTATGACTTAATCAAATCCTTTATGATTATACAGTGGAAGTGAGAAATAGATTTAAGGGACTAGATCTGATAGATAGAGTGCCTGATGAACTATGGAATGAGGTTTGTGACATTGTATAGGAGACAAGGATCAAGACCATGCTCATGGAAAAGAAATTCAAAAAGGCAAAATGGCTGCCTGGGGAGGCCTTACAAATAGCTGTGAAAATACGGGAAGTGAAAAGCAAAAGGAGAAAAGGAAAGATATAAGCATCTGAATGCAGAGCTCCAAAGAATATCAAGGAGAGATAAGAAAGCCTTCCTCAGGGATCAATGCAAAGAAATAGAGGAAAACAACAGAATTGGAAAGACTAGAGATGTCTTCAAGAATATTGGAGATACCAAGGGAACATTTAATGCAATTTGAGCTCGATAGAGGACAGAAATGGTAGGGACCTAACAGAAGCTGAAGATATTAAGAAGAGGTGGCAAGAATACAGAGAAGAACTATTAAAAAAAACTCTTCACCACCATGATAATCACAATGGTGTGATCAATAACCTAGAGCCAGACATCCTGGAATGTGAAGTAAAGTGGGCCTTAGGAAGCACCACTACGAACAAAGCTAGTGGAGGTGATGGAATTCCAGTTGAGCTGTTTCCAATCCTGAAAGATGATGCTGTGAAAGTGCTGTACTCAATATGCTAGCAAATTTTGAAAACTCAGGAGTTGCCACAGGGCTGGAAAAGTTTTGTTTTCGTTCCAATCCCAAAGAAACGCAATGCCAAAGAATGCTCAAATTACCACACAGTTGGAGTCATCTCACACACTATTAAAGCAATGCTCAAAATTATCCAAGCCAGCCTTCAGCAATATATGAATCATGAACTTCCAGATATTCAAGCTGGTTTTAGAAAAGGCAGAGGAACCAGAGATCAAATTACCAACATCCGCTGGATCACGGAAAAAGCAAGAGAGTTCCAGAAATATATCTATATCTGCTTTATTGACTATGCCAAAGCCTTTGACTGTGTGGATCACTATAAACTGTGGAAAATTCTGAAAGAGCACCACCTGACCTGCCTCTTGAGAAACCTATATGCAGTGAGGGAAGCAACAGTTAGAACTGGACATCGAACAAAAGACTGGTTCCAAATAGGAATAGGAGTATGTCAATGCTGTGTATTGTCACCCTGCTTCTTTAACTTATATGCAGAGTACATCATGAGAAACACTGGGCTGGAGGAAGTAGAAGCTGAAATAAAGATTGCTGGGAGAAATATCAATAACCTCAGATAGGCAGATGACACCATCCTTATGGCAGATCCCGGAAGAAGAACTAAAGAGCCTCTTGATGAAAGTCAACGAGGAAAGTGAAAAAGTTGGGTTAAAGCTCAACATGCAGAAAATTAAGATCATGGCATCTGGTCCCATCACTTCATGGGAAATAGATGGGGAAACAGGGGAAACAGTGTAAGACTTTATTTTTTGGGCTCCAAAATCACTGCAGATGATGATTGCAGCCATGAAATTAAAAGATGCTTACTCCTTGGAAAGAAAGATATGACCAACCTAGGACATATTAAAAGCATATTAAAGCATATAATAAAGCAGACATTACTTTGCCAACAAACGTCCATTTAGTCAAGGCTAAGTTTTTTCCAGGAGTCATGTATGGATGTGAGAGTTGGACTATTTAAAAAGCTGAGTGCCAAAAAATTGATGATTTTGGACTGTGGTGTTGGAGATGACTCTTGAGAGTACCTTTGACTGCAAGGAGATCCAATCAGTCCATCTTAAAGAGATCATTTCTGGGTGTTCATCGGAAAGACTGATACTAAAGCTGAAACTTTGGCCACCTAGTGCAAATAACTGACTCATTTGAAAAGACCCTGATGCTGGTAAAGATTGAAGGCAGGAGAAGGAGATGATAGTGGATGAGATGGTTGGATGGCATTAGAGACTCAATGGACATGAATTTATATAAACTCTGGGAGTTGGTGATGGACCAGGAGGTCTGGTGTGCTGTAGTCCATGGGGTCGCAAAAAGTCGAACACGGCTGAGTGACTCTACTGAACTGAACCGAATATCTTGTCCCTTTTTTGGAGAACTCTTGTGATTTTCTCTTTCAGGTCTCTCTCAGGACCTACCAGGTAAACCAGTATAATCTCAACATATCAAGATCTAATTTAACCACACCTGCATATCAATGTTTTTTAGATAAGGTAATATTCACAGACTACAGGAATTACGGTCTGGATACCTCTGTGAGGAGGCATTATTCAACTTACTACACTACACTTAGGAGGAGTTAATGGCACCCCACTCTAGTACTCTTGCCTGGAAAATCCCATGGACAGAGGATCTTGGTAGGCTGCAGTCCATGGTGTTGTTAAGAGTCACACACGACTGAGTGACTTCACTTTTACTTTTCACTTTCATGCATTGGAGAAGGAAATGGCAACTCACTCCAATGTTCTTGCTTGGAGAATCCCAGGGAGAGGGGAGCCAGGTGGGCTGCCGTCTATGGGATCACACAGAGTCGGACATGACCGAAGTGACTTAGCAGCAGCAGCACACTACATTTAAATTTTCTTAAAATAAGTGGCCTCTCATAATTAATGAAATATGGTAAAGCATTTATTTCTTGATTTGTTTTGCCTTGGGACTTATTGGACTTACCTGGACTTCTCTTATTCTAATCTTCATCTTCTCTAGAATTCCCTTCCCATTCCTCTATTCGACATGCCTTGTCTTGATAATGTATGTCAATTTTTTAAGACTCTTTAAAAAAAAGTAATAGAATAAAGCTGATTTAGAATGGTGTGTTAGTTTCAGGTGTACAACAAAATGAATCGGTTATTCACAAACATATATCCATTCTTTAGTTTCCTTTCTCATATAGGTCATACAGAGTGTTGAATAGAGTTCCCTGTGCTATACAGTAGGTCCTATTACCTTACTAGTTATCTGTTTTATACATAGTAGTGTGTGTGTTTGTGTGTGTGTGTATACATAAATCTCAATCTCCCAATTTATCTCTCCTACCTATTCGCCCTGGTAACCATAGTTGTTTTTTTTTTCCCCCCTACATTTTAAAGCTGTTTTTTTAGATAAGTTCTTCTTTACTTATTTTAAGATTTCACATATAAAAGATATATAATATTTTCTTTGTCTGATTTACTTCACTCAGTATGATAACCTCTAGGTCCATCCAATATTTCTCTTCAGGAAGCTTTCTATCGCCAGTTATGATGCCTTAGTCACCCTTATACTTGATTGTATTTGTTTTGTATGTGCATAACAAGTTTTCACAAACTTAGCAGTTAGAACTCTCATTTGTCATATGACATCTGCAGGTCGGAAATCTGGGTGTGACTTCTCAGTTTTCCGCCCCTGGTCCCACAAGGCTGGAGTCAAATGTCTGTCAGGCCTGTCAGTTGATCAGAGGCACAGATTCCTCCCCCAAACTCGCTGGTTGTTGGTAGAAATTAGAAATTGAGAGTCCATTGGACTACAAGGAGATCCAACCAGTCCATTCTAAAGGAGATCAGTCCTGGGTGTTCTTTGGAAGGAATGATGCTAACGCTGAAACTTCAATACTTTGGCCACCTCATGTGAAGAGTTGACTCATTGGAAAAGACTCTGACGCTGGGAGGGATTGGGGGCAGGAGGAAAGGGGATGACAGAGGATGAGATGGCTTGATGGCATCACCAACTAGATTGACTTGAGTTTGAGTGAATTCCAGGAGTTGATGATGGGCAGGGAGGCCTGGCGTGCTGCAGTTCATGGGGTTGCAAAGAGTCGGACATGACTGAGTGACTGAACTGAACTGAACTGAACTGAACTGAAATGCATAAAAATGTAAATGCATCATTTAAATATGTTATTACTTTAATACACTCCAAATAGCTAATATCCACTTATTTCAACTATGATTGGGAAACTGATACTTGAAAATAATTTAGTTTTGATGCTGTTTTGCCTCACTTTTGTTTCTTATGAATTCCCTTGGTTAAAGTCAGTTTATTCCTTATCTCCAAATACTTGTGTGCATTTCACCCAATCACAACCATTTATTTAGTGCATTTTCTGAGTAAAACTTAAAATTTAGTTTCAGGACTGAGGTGTTACTCTTAAAATTGAAGGCCTATTTCAGTAATATTTTTCATCATTTATTTGTTTTGATAATTGCAAGAAATCTATCAAAAAAAAAGCTTATCACGATTGCAACCTCTAGGGTACAAGAAATAAAACATAAGGAAGCATCAGAGTATTGATAATGTACTTTCTTAATTGCAATGTCTTCAGAGAACATTGTTGAACAAGAGGTGAGAAATATGGGGGAAAATATTATTTTTAAAAATGCTGTCATTGAAAATTGCTGCCTGTTGGTACTTTGTTAGATGAAGCACAGAAGTCATAAATAGCATTTCTTTGTTAAATTGCAATGTAGAGGAGAGAGAATCACAGTGATAATGTGGAAGAGAGTTATAAGTCATTGCCTAGAACTAAATTGAATGTGTTTATGCAGAAATATGCCAGTAAATGACAGGAGTGTTGGGGAGGCTTGTTCACTGGATAAACACTGACACTCTGATTCTTTCCTTTGAAGTTCACACTGTAAATTTGGACTTTGTGAAGTTAGTAATCCTTGTGAGAATGGAGCTGTTTGTAAAGATAAACTGGATCTGGAATCACTTCCCCTTGGGTACCAGTGCCAGTGTGGCAGGGCTTCTCGGGTCCTGATGTGAGATCACTGTCAGTCCCGCCTGCATGGACTTGGCTGTCACCTTGCACTCATTCAGCCACAGCAATTCTTGTAATGCAGTTGGCTTAAGGTCTAATGGAGGAATGGAATAGATCAGGATGCAACCCTGGTTATCTAGTGACTAATTCTGTCTTCAATATCAAAAGTAGAGGCATTTATTTTAACAAAACACACTGATGCTGGTACATGAATTTATATTTTTGTGACTCATAAGAGTAGCAAATGATAAAATTTAACAAAACATGACTTCTATGTTCTGGTATAAGAATTAATCTTTCTTATTAAAATAATTAATTAGATCTCTTGGAGGAGGGAAGGGGTTTCAGGATGGGGAACACGTGTATACCTGTGGTGGATTCATGTTGATGTATGGCAAAACCAATACAATATTGTAAAGTAATTAACCTCTAATTAAAATAAATAAATTTATATTAAAAATAAAAAATGTAAAAAAATTAATTAGAGGATAATTACTTTAAAATAATGGATGGTTTTAGCCATACATCAACATGAATTAGCCATAAGTATATATATGTCCCTAAATTCTTGAACCCCCACCCCTGAGTTGCCTTCCCATTCCACCCCTCTAGGTTGTCACGGGTGCTCTGAGGCATTCATCAGACTCCCATTGGTTATCTGTTTTACATATGGCAATGTATATGTTTCAGTGTTATTCTCTCAAATCATCTTACAGTCTACTTACCCTACAGTATTCAAAAGTCTATTCTTTATGTCTATGTCTCCTTTGCTGCCCTGCAAGTAGGATCATCCATACTATCTTTCTAGATTCCATATATATGTGCTAATATACAATATTTGTCTTTCAGTTTCTGACATTTCATTCTGTATAATAAACTCTAGGTTTATCCACTTCATTAGAACTGACTCAGAAGTATTCTATTTTATAGCTGAGTAAACTGAAGCGACTTAGCAGCAGCAGTAGCAGCAGTATTACATTGTGTATATGTACCACAACTTCCTCATCCACTTATCTGCCAATGGACTTCTAGATTGTTTCTGTGTCCTAGGTATTGTACCTAGTATTGCAAGAAACATTGGGGTACATGTGTCTTTTTCAAACATAGCTTCCTTAGAGTATATTCCTAGTAGTGGGATTTCTGAGTCTTATGATATCTTTATTCCTGATTTTTTAAGGAACCTCTACAAGTTCTACATAATGGTTATATCAATTTGTATTCCTAACAACAGTGTAAGAGGGTTTCCTTTCTCCACATCTTCTCCAGCACTAATTGTTTGTAGATTTTTTGATGATGGCCATTATTACTAGTGTGAGATGATACCTTATTGTAGTTTTAATTTACATTTCTTTAATAATAAGTGATGTGGAGCATCTTTTTGTGTTTTTTTTAGTCATGTGAATGTCTTTTTTGGAGAAAAGTATTTATTTGTAGATATGGGAAATCACTCTGTTTACAATTATTTTTTAAAATATTTTAGCTAATTTATTAACTACACACACAGATACTTTTTACTACTGTAATATGTATTCCTGAAAGAATGTAAATTTACAGAGCAAAAAGAATGAGTCAGGAAAAAAAGAAACAAATTACTTGGGAGGAAAGGGGAAAAAGAAAGAAAAAAGAGATAAATATTAGCTGTCAGACTGTGAATTTTTCTGTGGAAGAGCATGCCTAAAATGGATAATGTTTGTTAAGATACAGGAAAATTAGGGCATGAAATAGCACTGTGACCAGGGATATGGTTAAAAGCCATGGAAAGAGGAAAATAAGAAAAGAGAGTGACTTAGAAAGAGTGGGGGGAAAATGTCTATCTTATTTTGCCTTATTTTACCTCCTTTAAAATATCATTTTACAATTTTTACATGATCCCTAAGTAAATGAATAAATGGTTAAAATAATGTAATGTGTGAAAAACACATTTTAATAGAAAATCATTTTGTTTTGGAATGGTATTACTTAATTGAAGTTATAATTTTTAAGCAAATTATTCACAAATGCATGTCCATAAGAAGTATATTTTATTAAAACTGGGTATAGAAGCCCAGGTTTAAAATAATAGATAGTCATGGGACCCTAGCAAACTGGAGTATCTACATAGACATTAACATGGAATTAGTTGTTTTAATGCATGTCATCTATACAAGTATATTTGAGGCTATGGGCCACCTCTTTACTGCTTCTGATTTAAACTGACATTATTATGTCTTTTTTTTTTTTTTCTTCAGACTTTGATACTTAAAAGATTGGGTTTTAAAATATGTGAAATTCTCAAATTACCTTGAATAAGTCACACTTATCTTATTTCTGAGTTCAAACCCAAAGGGATTTGGAGATACTAGGAGAGGCTTTCAAATTTGTGGGATTCACTAGAAACAAGGAAGGTATGGATTGTATGCCTGAGAGGGAGGCTGGCAGACTTTTATAGATCTAGGTAACCCTAGTATCAGAGTAATATATGGTTACATATGACCACTTATTTGTTCTGATGGCATATATATATATATATATATATATATATATATATGTTTATATATGTTTATATGGTCTCTGTAAATATTTTAATTTTTTAACTTTTATACTATAATAAAATACAATGTCAGAATATGCTACTTACAATGTAATGCTGGCTATTAAATGTTTGGAGAAATGCAAATGTATGAAATGTAAATTTTGGATACCTGATATATTTATATGTTTTGAAACAAAATTACCCATAATATATCTTGGACTTTGTACAGAAAGACTTAACTACTAGAGGACTAAAATATTTATTAAAATTAGATTGTATGTGTAAATTGATAGCAGCATAACAATGACACTGTATTCTTAGTATTTTCTCAAAAATAAAATAGTTTGGGGAGCTAAATTTTTAAATTCACTTTAGCAGTATTTATTATATGACTATATATACAAAACTATGATTAACATGTATAATGTGACATGCATATGTGAATTTGTAAATTTCAAACATTATGTGGCTATTCATCATATTGGCAATATGTTACTAAAATAGTCAACTCTGCATTTTAATCACAAAATTTTATATAATCAAAAACTTTGATGCAGCACAACTAAAGTATAATATTTCATGTTTATTTAAGTATAAAATGAATAATACATACAAATTAATAGAAAGCTCATCTGACAACATTTTCAGTTCAAAATAGTAGTACAGATATTTATAAACAAAGATTTATACAAATACAATGACTGTATTTTCTGCTAAAATTAGTAGCAACAAAATAAGATAATATGTTTTAAAAGTATTTTCTGATAAAATAGTGGTTAATTATCAAATTGCCATAGTTAACAAATTAGATGTGATAAAAATAATTGCTTCTTTGTTTTAAATTTTAAACAAATTATGTCTGTTTATTTTCCCCATGGTATTTAAATTAATTCTCCAGATTCTCATTGGACCTGTAGCTCATTTCTAGTCAACATTCAGAAAGCAAACTCTGTTTTTCAGAACTTCTGTTATTTCCAATTTATCATTTGCTGCATTTTTTCCTTAAAATAACTTATCATTTTTCTACACAGTGAACGTCTTCAGCTATACTGAGATTAGTTTGACTCTAGCTATTTGTTACTTGCCAGTTTGAATCAGTATTCAACATGACTTGTAATCATGAGCATTTTTTAAAATATCAGTATGATTAACGATACTCCAGTGTCTTAATTACACATTGTATTGCATTTGGTTTTAATTTGTTAATATATCTAATTCTATATGTATATATGTTATATAGGCTTCCCTGGTCGCTCAAAGGGTAAAGAATCTGCCTGCAATCAGGAGACCTGGGTTCATTACCTAGGTCAGGAAGATACTCTGGAGTAGGAAATGACAAGCCACTCCAGTATTCTTGCCTGGAGAATTTCATGGACAGAGAGCCTTGTGGGCTACAGTACATGATGTCACAAAGAATCAGACACAACTGAGCAACTGCCACACAAACTTGTCCCTAAAGTTCTTTAGCTATCTGTTTAAGCAAACAAACAAACAAACAAAAAACCTGAGAACATATATACTAGCCACCCCCTTAAATACATTGCGGATATTAAATATATACATGATGTAAAGATCCACAGTGCATTGCCAAAACTGCTTCCACCTAGGACTTAACATGATTAATGAATGTCGGATCAGGTACAGGCACAGAGGCAGTGTGGCCACGTGGTGGGTCTCAGAGATAGAGATGAGTTTCAATTCAGCCTGCTCCAACCTCGACCAAGCATCATGTCCTTGAAATACTTCAGAGCCTATTTTTCACATCATTAATGGTAAAACAGAGGATGTATTTAGACCATACCTTTGGCGGATTCATGTTGATGTATGGCAAAACCAATACAATATTGTAAAGTAATTAACCTCCAGTTAAAATAAATAAATTTATATTTAAAAATGTTTATGGTGAAATGTAAAACTCCTTTAATTAAGACTTAGTAGTTCTGTCAACTTTCAGATCACCATGCACTTTAATGTACCCTGTCACACAAAGAACTGTGTAAACCAGTTAACTTCTTGTTTGTTAAACTTAAAGCAATCTGAAAAAATGTAGTTGATACAAAAATGACCTATTTATCATAGATACTGATTACTCACAAAGCAAAAGAAATGGAGAGAAAGAAAACTGGACATTTCTTATTGTTCTTTTGCAAATTGTTACCACATACATGTTCATTGTGATTGTTCTTATTTTAAATAATTCAAGTTTTTAAGTTAATAAGACTGAACAACATAATTACTTAGAAAATATTGCAAATGGTTGTGTTATTGAATACAAAATATAAAACTCTGCTCTTTTTGGTTAAAAGTGAAATGGATTTAGATGAATACACCATTTTTAGAGTAATTAAAATTACCTACACCATGATTAAAAGAATGTTTAGAGTTCCTCTTTCTGTTGCTTACAGTCATTGATGGCTTCTCCTGTTTGTGTAGTCTGGGCTCTGCTGGTCTGAAATGTATAGAGTACTTTGAGGACTGCATCCTGAATGCTCATGGGAAAAATTCTTTACCTGTGAAGATCTGCATCCTGTTAGTATTCATAAATATTATTAATATATCTGAGTGTGGGCTAACAGAAATTAACCTTATATGGTTAATATTTGGCTTTGCAGCATGTTGCTATGTGTATATATACATATGCATTCTTATTTAGATTGGAAAACAGAAACTTAAGCAATATTTTCTCAACCTAATCATAAAAAATGTTCTCTCCACCACTATACATAGGTTGATATAAATATTATAAAATGAGTGATTTACTCTTTGGTTTCAAAACACTTGATGATATTGAATTTCTGTAAAATTTCAGAAATTATTCCAGAAAGCTATTAGTCTTATAGGCATCACTTTCACCTAACTCAAGGTATTATACACACACATACTATATATTTCCTTGTCATTTGTAATGTTGCATTTACTTTGATTTCTGTCAATTGCTGTACCTCCGTCACTTCCTTCATGCATCTACACTGGTGCTGTTCCTTCAGTACATATCCATTTGTCATTTCCTTTGTCACAGCATGTGCCATTCTGCCTTAAACGGACTGTGGCACAGTTGGCAAATTGATGGGATCCCTTCTGGCTCCTCATTTATTAGGAAGCCTGACATTTAAAAAAAAAAAAAAGTCTACTCAAGGTGGATTCAGTGACTGGCTTCAGAAAATGTTACACACAACACAAGTTAGTGCTGTGACACTGGTATAGGCTCAGAATTGGTCATAGCAGCAGTGCTAGCTTTCACGAAAGGACTACACTAGATGAATTTAGGGAAAAAATGCTTTGAAAAACAGACCTATTCTCATCAACACATTTTGACTACAGTGTACTAACACTGCTTCACAATAAAATGATAATTTGTGTATTTCCCTGGTAGTCCAGTGGTAAAGACTCTGCCTGCTAATGCAAGAGATACAGGTTCAATCTCTGGTCAGGGAAGATCCCTCATGCTGTGGAGCAACTATGCTTGTGAGTCACAACTACTGAAGCCGGTGTAGCCTAGAACCGGTGTTCTGCAACAACAACAACAAAAGCCCAAGGAATGCAATGAGAGCCCAAGCACTGCAACTGGAGAGTAGCCATCACAAACCACAACTAGAGAAAGCCTGTATGCAGCAAGGAAGGCAACTGGTTTGTGTCGGGTTTTTTTTTTTGTTTGTTTGTTTGTTTTGTTTTTGCACAAGGAATGCAGACACCTAAATGAAGAATATAACTAAGGTTTGGGCAGCTGTGACCAGAAGGACTGATGGCCAGGTATTATCTAGTCACTGTTGGGTGTGTGTACTACTCAGTTTCTTTGGTTTTACTCATCATAGATGCTTTGTCTAAGTAAGTCAATCCCATCCCATTTTGGAGGCGGGGTTCTTATAGCCCAGGGTGTGTCACTGTATGCTAGTGTCTGAAGTAAGGATGGAATTCTTCCCAGGGAAAATTGTCCTTGCCTGCATATAGGATGTATGTAAACGGGAATGACCTCTTCCAGACTTTCTAACATCTGGGTTTTATGCATGTAGTTGTTGTATTTTCAGACCCTACGGGGAGGACCAGGTGCTGTCAAGTGATGAGTGACCTTGAAGACAGGAGAGCAGAGACAGGAAATCACTGTTGATCTCCTTACTGAACCCCCAGCTTCTTGCCTATTTCTAAAATCTAATTATGTGAGATTACTTATGGTCTATTTTTAAGTATAGCTTGATTCAGAGTTTCCTTGGCTTGCAGGTAAATTATCTAATTTCCATAATGTGATTAAACTTTACTTTAGTCTACAATTTCAGCCATAACTTCAGGAATAATAGGAGTTTATTATAGTAGAAAATGCCTCATAACCATAATCATAAAATTCCATTTCTAGACCTGAACTTCCAACAAATTATGTGCATGACAGTAAGGCAATCATTTGGCAAGTCAGATACTGCAACTTTAAGAGCTGTATCATATATCAAATATCAAAATTTTAAATATGATAATATTTCATTTATTCATCTTATAAATTGCCAGTAAGAAGTTATTCAGACTAACTTTAGCATTAGCTTAAAATCTTGACTCATATTTCCATAATTGTTGAAATAAGGAAAAATAAGAATTAAAAAAAAGTGGAACTTGCAAAAATGGAGAATAAAATGGTAGTTATCAGAAATTGAGAGTTGGTGGAAAGTGGAAGATTCTAGACAAAAAATACAAGTCTTCAGTTATAAACTGAATACGTTCTATGCATCTAATGTATCTATTAGGCTTCCCAGGTAGCTCAGTGGTAAAGAATACACCTGGCAATGCTGGAGACATGGGTTTGATCTCTGGGTTAGGAAGAATCCCCGGAGAAGGAAATGGCAACACACTCCAGTATTCTTGACTGAGAAATCCTATGGACAGAGAAGCTTGGCAGGCTGTAATCCATGGGACATGATTTAAGGACTAAATAGTAACAATGTAACTATAACCTAATGATGACTGTGACTAATAATACTGGGATGTATACTTGATATTTGCAGAGAGTGGATCTTAAGCATTCTCATTACAAACACTAGAAAGGTAGTTATGCATGGTGATCAATGTGCTAATTAATTTCACAGTGTATACATATGTCAAATGACCACACTTTATTTGTCAGTTATACTTCAATAAAATCAAAAGGTGAAGAACAAATTAAAAATAAAAGCAGAAAACAGAAAAGGTAATAAAATTCTCAACTTGAAATTCACTAACTGTATTATTGTATTTTATTAGTTAATTTAAATGTTTTAGAATACTCTAGGAGATCATTAAAATTACTTAATTCTTAAATATGATTTTGGAGAAAGAAAGGGCCACCCACTCCAATGTCCTTGCCTGGGAAAATCCATGAACAGAAAAGCCAGGCAGGCTACAGTCCATGGAGTTGCAAAGAGTTGGACACGACTGAACACAGCACAGCATCTATAATTTACGTATTAATTATAAAAGGAGAAGGTCTTCAGGGGCAGCTCAGCTGGTAAAGAATCCACCTATAACACAGGAGACCCTGGTTTATTGCTGGGCCAGAAAGATCCCCTGGAAAAGGCATAGGTTACCCATTCCAGTATACTTGGGCTTCACTGTGGCTGAGACGGTATAGAATCTTCCTGTAATATGGGAGACCTGGGTTCAAGCCCTGGGTTGGGAAGACACCCTGGAGGAGGGCATGGCAACCCACTCCAGTGTTTTTGCCTGGAGAATCCCCATGGACAGAGGAGCCTGGCAGGCTACAGCTGATGGGGTACCAAATAGTCAGACACAACTGAGTGACTAAGCACACACACCATAAAAAGAGAAATACCATTGGATAGGTGATATTCTTCCAAGGGAAAATGTTACAGACATGACAGATGGTTAAAAAAAAAAAGAAAGAAAGAATGTTCAAAGCATTTGAGGGCTTTTATATATTGTGTGTGGGGCCCAAAGTTTGGTGGTGGTTGGTGGTTTAGTCACTAAGTTATGTCTGACTCGTGCAACCCCACAAACTGTAGCCCACAAGTCTCCTCTCTCCATAAGATTTCCGAGTCACAAATACTGGAGTGAGATGTCATTTCTTTCTCCAGGGGGTTTTAACCCACCTATCAAACTCTAGTCTCCTTCATTGAACACAGTCTCCTGCATTGCAGGCAGATTCTTTACTGTCTGAGCCAAAAAAAACAGTTCTGAAATGTTCTTTGAAGGCTTTAAAGTGGAAGAGAGATATAATATATAGTTTCTGTGAAATGTTTAATATTTTTGATAAACAAAAGGATAACTTCATATAGTCTAAGTCACGCTTATTTGACTATAAGAGTCAGCACCTACTTGGTGTGTAGCTAGGACTCACTAAACTAATCCAGGCAATGCCTCTGACATGAGTCTTGTTTCTTCTTTGAATGTGATATGGCTATAGATTTTTTTTTATTTTCCTTTTTATTTTATTTATTTATTTTTAATTATTTTAAATGGAGGATAATTACAATACTGTGATAGTTTTTGTCATACACCAACATGAATCTGCCACAGGTATACATGTGTCCCTCAATCCTGAACACTCTCCCACCTCCCTCCCCACTCTTTCCCCCTGGATTGTCGCAGAGCACTGACTTTAGGTACCTTGCTTCATGCATCAAACTTGCACTGGTGATCTATTTCGCATATGGTAATGTACATGATTCAATTCTATTCTCTCAAATCATCCCACCCTCATCTTCTCTCACTAGCCCAAAAGTCTGTTCTTTACATCTTTGTCTCATTTGCCGCCCTTTAGGATGCCCTGTAGGATCATCAGCACTGTTTTTCCAAATCCATATATATGTGTTAAGATAAACATTTTCAAAATTGGAGCATTTCCATATTATTGTATGCAATATCATGAATGTGAGTTTAGAGAAAAAGCAGAAAATCAGAAGTCCTTGAAACCAAGATGAGAAGTGTTTAATAACAACAAGACCATTTTCTTATGTTCCATTCTTTATTGTTCAATAAACCTAAAAATAAAGCAAACAAGCAAAAAAAAAAAAAAAGGAAAAGAAAAAAAGGAAGTGAAGGAGGAAAAAAGAGAAAACTTTTAATATATGGCACATGATAAGATAAAATACTGTTTGGTTAGAGTAAGCGTTATTCCTTCATGTAATTTTCTTAGGTATATTTAAGAAAGACTATTTTTTATGCTCACTTAACTATATATAATCAAATTATTCTAGTATTTCCCTCTCATTTTACTTTTAATTTTCTTTGTATCCTACATGAATAATGAATGTTTAGTTTTGATAACAACAGAAAGACAAAAATAGTGCTTTAGAACCAACATATAGAAAAAAACAAAGATTTTGTTCTTGTGAAACTATTTTAAATTTTATATATATTGTGCATATATATTATACATAATAATATATGCTGGTACACTACAGATATAAATTTTCTCTCAGACAGACAGATCAAAAAACAAACTGAATTTGTGCGTTTTCTAGTGAAAAATAAATAATACATAAATCAATAAATTGTTCCTGCCTTCTCCAGCATATGGTTGAGAAACCCATGTCAGTCACTTTAGAGTCACCATGTGATCACTTTTGGATTGCAGGGTCAGTAATGCTTGTGGCCGATTCAGGATTAAGAGGTAGAGACCCTCTCTGCAGTTCATCTTGGCTGCCACTGAGATGCCCATTGTGTCATCTCCACGCTCTTTTCAAAGACAAATCTGCCAAATGACTCTAATCCTTTCCTAACAAATCTGGCTCCCAGTACCCTCTCTGTACCCCTCAAATGCAGGATACTGAGCTAATTAGTGGCCAGGTCCTAGTCGCCCCTTCAGAAAATGCATTGGAACCACTAAAATGTTGGGTTCTGCTCTCTTTCAAAGATTACAAACCTCCCATCAAAGTGGAATAAGTCTAACTGCTCTCTGTCCAGATAGAAAATCCTTCATTTCTTTCCTATCCTCTCTTTATATGAGGATTTTATTATCTCCTTTGATGGAAATAAACATCAGAACTCTGACTCAGTGAAGCTAAGGACTCCAGAATAGTCTAAACACAAACAACTACCTAAATATTCCTTCCAATTTTGTAGCAAAAGAAGACAGTAACACATTTCATTCTCAAAAATTGCTCTGTTATAGGAATAAGACAAAATTTGTTAAATGTCCATTGCTTAGCTCTCTTATACCATGTTTACTATGGCTGTTATGCATGTTAATATTACATTTAAGTCCTATAAAATATCACCTAAACTATTAAACTCCCAAATAATGATTTCTTTCTTATTTATTTTTAAATTTGAGGTTAAACATCGTACTTTTTGTTAAAAGACTAGAGAGAAAGTTTCAAGATGAAATGGATTTGTTCTATGATTTAACTTGGAATTTTATAAAATGAAGACAGAATATTCACTCAAATTCATAATACATGAAATTATTATATTAATTTAAAAACAATATAACTCTCCATTTTATTTAAGTATCAGAATATTCATAAGCAAGTATCTAATTTTGGGCTTTTTAGTTGAGTTCTTACTTTCTTTCATCAAATGGAAGTATCGGACTCAATTGTTCTGAACCAGAAGCTTGCCTTCAAAAGGATACTTGGTTAAAATTCTGATTCAGTAGCTGAATCCAGGCACCTGGATAAGTTGTGATTCATTGTGACTTTGATTTGTACTTACACCTGAAAATCACTAGACTAGGTATCTAGATGGCACTTTCTAGCACTAAATTGCACTAAATTCATATTTGGAGTAGAACACAGACGTTAGATGAAAATATGTCCTTTTCATCATAGGGAAGGGAATATAACAGTAGGGTGTTAAGAGATACCTCAAGGAACAAGCAAGTTTGACCTTGGTACAAAATGAAGGAGGGCAAAGATTTTCTGTCAAAGATTGTTAAGAGAATACTCTGGTCATAGAAAATATCCTTTTGCAACAACCTAAGTGACAACTGTACATAGGGACCTCACCAAATGGTTAATACTGAAATAAGATTGATTATATTCTTTGCAGCTTAAAATGGAGAAACTCCATACAGTCAGTAAAAACAAGGCATGGAGCTGACTGCAGCCCAGAACAGGAGCTTCTTACTGCAAATATCAGGCTTAGATTGAAGACAGTTGGGAAAACTACTAGGCCATTCAGGTATGACCAAAATCAAATCCATTATTCTTATATAAGGAGAAGGAAATGGCAACCCACTCCAGTGTTCTTGCCTGGAGAATCCCAGGGACAAGGGTGCCTGGTGGGCTGCCATCTCTGGGGTCGCACAGAGTCGGACATGACTGAGGCAACTTAGCAGCAGCAGCAGCAGCAGCAGCAGCATGCTTATATAAAGTGGAGGTAAATAGATTCAAGATATTAGTTCTGGTAGAGTGGCTGAAGAACTGTGGACACAGGTTCATAACATTGTAGATGAGGCAGTGACCAAAACCATCTTCAGGAAAAAAAAAAAAAAAAAAAAAGATGCAAGAAGGCAAAATGCTTGTCTGAAGAAACGTTATTAATAGCTGAGGAAAGAAGAGAAGTGAAACGCAAAGGAGAAAGGGAAAGATTTACCCATCTGAATGTAGAGATTCAGAGAATAGCAAAGAGAGATAAGGCCTTTTTAAAAGAAAGAGAAGAAAATAATAGAATGGAAAAGACTAGAGATTTCTCCTAGGAAACTGGAGATATCAGGAAGAATTTCATGCATGAATGGGCATGATAAAGGACGGAAACAGTAAGGACAAAAAAGAAGCAGAAGACATCAAGAAGAAGTGACAAGAATACACAGAGAACTGTATGAAAAAAGTCTTAATGACCTGGATAACCACGATGGTGTAGTCACTCACCTAGGCCCAGACATGCTGGAATGTGAAAACAGGTGGGCCTTAGCTAGTGGAGGTGATGGAAATCCAGTTGAGCTTTGGGTGGGGTGAGTTGGGGGAATGTCATGGAAACATGTATAATATCATATAAGAAACGAATTGCCAGTCCAGGTTCGATACAGGATCCTTGGGGCTGGTGCACTGGGATGACCTGGAGGGATGGTATGGAGAGGGAGGTGGGAGGGGGGTTCAGAACAGGGAACACGTGTACACCCATGGTGGATTCATGTTGCTGTGTGGCAGAACCAATACAATATTGTAAAGTAATTACCCTCCAATTAAAATAAATAAATTTAAATTAAAAAAAGAGATGATGTTGTTAAAATGTTGCACTCAACGTGCCAGCAGTAGACACAGGACAAGAAATGGTCAACTTTCATTTCAACATCCAAAAAGAGCAATGACAAAACAATGTTCAAACTATCGTACAGTTGTACTCATTTCACATGCTAGCAAGGTTATTCTCAAAATCCTTCAAGCAAGTCTTCAGCAGTATGTGAACCAGGAACTTCCAGATATAGAAGCTGGTTTTAGAAAAGGAAGAAGAACCAGAAATCAAATTACCAACATTCATGGTCAGGGAGAAAGCAACGGAATTCCAGTAAAACATGTACTTCTTTATTTTTTTTTTTTTTCATGTACTTCTTCTTTATTGATTAGGCGAAAGATTTTGACTGTGTGGATCACAACAAACTGTGGAAAAATCTTAAGAAGATGGTGATACCAGACTACCTTACCTGTCTCCAGAGAAACTTGTATGTAGTCAAGAGGCAACAAGTAGAACTGGACATGGAACAACTGACTGACTCAAAATTGGGAAATAAGTATGACAAGGCTGTATATTGTCATTCTGTTTGTTTAACTTATACACAGAGTACAGCATGTGAAATGCTGAGCTGGATGAATCACAAGCTGGAATCAAGATTTCCAGGAGAAATATCAACAACCTTAGATACTCAGATGGCACCACCCTTATGACATAAAGTGAAGATGAACTAAAGAGCCTCTTGATGAAACTGAAAGAGGAGAACAAAAAAGCTGGCTTAAAACTCAACATTGTGAAAACTAAGATGATGGCATCTGGTCCCATCATTTCAAGACAAATTGGGGAAAATGTGGAAGCAGTGACAGATTTTATTTTCTTCATCTCCATAATCACTGTGGACAGTGACTGCAGCCGTGAAATTAAAAGTCAGTTGCTCCTTGGAAGGAAATCTGTGCAAATCTACACAACATATTAAAAATTATGGATGTTATTTTGCTTAGGACAAATCAAAATATCCCTGTTGTCAAAGCTATGGTTTTTCCAGTAGTAATGTACGGATGTGAGAGTTGTCCCATTAGGAAATCTGAACACTGAGAAAGTGATGCTTTCAAACTGTGGTCCTGCAGAAGACTCTTGAGAGTCCCTTGGAAAGAAAGGAGCTCAAACCAGTCAATTCTAAAGGAAAGTAATCCTGAATATTCACTAGAATGATGAATGATGAAGATAAAGCCCAAACTTTAGCCACCTGATGTGAAGCACTAACTCACTGGAAAAGACCCTAATGCTGGGAAAGAGTGAAGTCACAGGGAGGTATGGCTGCCAGAAGATGAGACGGTTAAATAGCATCACTGACTCAGTGGAAATGAATTTGAGCAAACTCTGGGAGATAGTGAAGTACAGAGGAGCCTGGCATGTTGTAGTCCATGTGGTTGCAAAGAGTCAGACACAACTGAGCCACCAAACAATGACAACTGTGGTTACCATTACATGTGTAGTGATAACTCACAGTTTAGCATCTTATATGAAAAATAAAAGATGACCTTAAAAATAAAGAGATTTATCCTGGTGTTTTTGGCAGTTTATTTCATTGCATCTTCCATTTAAACATATGATTTCTCTTTTGCATTCATCAGTGCTTTTTCTTTTACACAAAGGGCATAAATGTAGCTTTTTAATCCCAATTTTTTTCTCAAGGACATAATATTGCCAGGGACTGTTTAACAGGATTCCTGGGTGCTGTTTCTCACAAGTCCTTTGTTTCTTTTTAAGCGGAACAGCATGCTGCTCCCAGGAACTGGGTCATTGTGTGAGACAGGCTTGAATCTCCTTTAGTAAACATTCTCTTTACAACAAAACTGCTTAGTCTTGATCCCCTTTCTTGAGATATAGATTGTCTCCTGACCTTGTAACCATCATCATCCCTTGTTCCCTTTGTAATGATTACTGTACGTTTGCTTTTCTGATCTTTATCATTTATGAAAGAAACTTATTGTACCACAGCCTATATATACTCACAGAAAAATCATTAAAGCACCTTTGTTCCATCAGAGCTTGGGTCCCCGTGTCTTTCTTTCTTTCTCTCTCTCTCTGTCTTCAGCTGATTCCCTGGAGTGCAGAGACCCATCTTGCTCACTCTCCTACCCGGGCTTCTAAGACTCTCTCGAGAAGGCACTCTGTGCCTTTCATCCCCTTAAGAGGGCACCTGGTGCCTTCGTGAGAGACGTCAGAGTCCAGTGTCAAGGACTTTGTTGGTTTTCTGCTTAAACCAGGGAATATCAGCCTCTTTCTCTCTTTCACTTTGTTATCGTCACCTCTGGACCACCATGTCCTGGTCCATTAAAAGACTCCAACATAATATATTGTTTCTACTCCTTGTAATAATTTAGTGTAGTGTTAGGGAAGCCTGGCATGCTGGAATCCATGGGGTCACAGAGTCGAATGTGACTTACTGACTGAACAGCAGCAATGACTTTATGTTTTGGCATTTGCTAAACAGAAAATTTTGCATGAATTTATATCTTTGCATAAAGGCTGGATATAATTATTCAAATAATTTCAAGAGTATTAGAAAATAATCAATAGCTAATTGATTGTAAGGCCATCCCAAAATTAAATTAAGTATTTTGAACAAATTGATTAGTTACAACATCTTCAGTAGTGAATACATAGCAAAAAGTTCAATATAAATCATGATGCATTAGCTAATAGTCAAGTTCATGGCTAAGATGGTTATTTGTTGATACCAATTAAAGTCCTTTGATCATGTCTATTCTTAACAGCCTATTTTTTTTATGAAGAATAAAAGCTGCTTAGAACATTTTTTACTCATATCTCTAATTTTCATTACACAGATTTTTTACTCTAAGAATTTATTGAGAATAATTTCACATTACATTTATTAAAATGGTTCCATGCAATGGGTGTAATTTTTCTTTCCTTTCTCTAACACAGTAATTATATAATTATTTTACTTGTATAATCCATGGGGAGCATAGAATTTTAGTTCATTTAACTGATGACTTGTATAATTCTTTCAATATATTCCTCTCAGGTCTCAATTCTTATCAACAAACTTCTCTCTGAAGCACTCCTAATTTCTTCACCTCCTAATATGTTGTTTTGAGTCTGTCTTGGCACTGAAATACATAACCAAATTTGTTAGAATATTACGCAAAGCCAAAGCAAACAGAACCTTGAAAGTTATGCTGACCCACCTGAGTAAAAAAAAAAAATGTACGAGCTTTAATACATTGGACTCATGAAATCTATTTTGGAAAGTCAGACATATATTTTCTTTATTATTCCAAGATTTATTGCAGACAAGTGAGGTTTACAGATGGCTGAATTTTGAGGTTGAGAAATCTGCAAAGCAGTACTGAATTTCATAAATATTATCTGAAAATGTAGCTAATCAGAGAGAAAATCGACATTTTCAAAGTTTCCAGTAAAAGTAGACAGTTCCTAGATATAGTTCAGCTTAAAAAAATGATTTAGAATTGGTTGCATACAATTTCCATTGCCAACAGTAGGCAAATACATCAATAAATGGGTTTACTTTCAAAACATTATGACACAGATTAAGCTTAAAATATTTTAATACCAGCATTACACTTTTTTTTTTTTAGTATATATTTATTTTAATTGGAGGCTAATTACTTTACAATATTGTATTGGTTTTGCCATACAGTGACATGAATCCACCACTAGTGTACATGTGTTCCCCATCCTGAACCCCTCTCCTACCTCCCTCCCCATACCATCCCTCTGGGTCATCCCAGTGCACCAGCCCCTAGTATCCTGTATCATGCATTGAACCTGGACTGGTGATTAGTTTCACATATGATAATATACATGTTTCAGTGCCATTCTCCCAAATCATCCCACCCTTGCCTTCTCCCACAGAATCCAAAAGACTGCCCTATACATCTGTGTCTCTCTTGCTGTCTCACATACAGGGTTATCGTTACCATCTTTCTAAATTCCACATGCGTTAGTATACTGTACTGGTGTTTTTCTTTCCGGCTTACTTCACTCTGTATAATCAGCTACAGGTTCATCCGCCTCATTAGTACTGATTTAAATGTATTCTTTTTAATGGCCGAGTAATACTCCATTGTGTATATGTACCATAGCTTTCTTATCCATTCATCTGCTGATGGACATCTAGGTTGCTTCCATGTCCTGGCTATTATAAATAGTGCTGAAATGAACATTGGGGTACACGTGTCTCTTTCAATTCTGGTTTCCTCAGTGTGTATACAGTTATTTTATTGTTTGTTGTACTTACATCACTATGACTAGGACTCAACTCTAGGCTTCAAAATTTATTTCTGAGAATTTAATGAAAAGGTCCCAGTAATTTATTTTTTTTTTCCTAAAAATAACCCAAGTTTTCTACTTCTTACATGGATGCTATTTTTAAGTGGTTGCGTCTATTTAAGACTGTTTTCAGAAAGCTTTCATGCTGTGTTCAAATACTGTTTTTAAGACAATAATGAGAGAAAAAAGACATGCTTCCCTTCAGAAAAACAGGTACCAAAGGATCCTAAGTCCTTCACCTCCATCAGTAAAGAGACCCACTATGTTCTAACTCTCTGTCATCTCACTTGCTATTTGTCTATAAGAGATTTACCAATCATGAAGAGTGAGGGAAAATTTTAATTAAGAAATTATGTTTATTTGTGAAAACAAACATAAACATGAATGTGATCCACCTGATTCACCTGATCCACCAGATCCACCTGATCTGTCTCTTTTTGTACATTAAGTCTTTAATCTAGCTAACTCAACATGAATCTTAGTACCACAGTCTTCCTGTTCAGTTCCCCTGATTATAGTCGTTTGCCTTCTCCGCCCTCTTAAAGCAAGAAAATCTGTCATCTAAGTGCTGCACTTAAAAGACTAAGATGAAAAATCTATCTTCTACACTTGAAAAAAAAAAAGTATGGAACAAACACTTAAGAGAGTCCCATGTGATTGATGTAAATGTAAATGTGAATGAGTATACGAACATAAATACTGACTATATATATATATATATATGAGGCATGGTAGGCCTTCCCTAGTAGCTCAGACCCCTGTTTGATTCCTGGGCTGGGAAGATCCCCTGGAGATGTGATAGGCTACCCACTTCAGTATTCTTGGGCTTCCCTAGTAGCTCAGATGATAAAGCATCTGTCTGTAATGTAAGAGACCTGGGTTCAATCTCTGGGTGGGGAAGATCCCCTGGAGAAGGAAAAGACAATCCACTCTAGTATTCTTGTCTAGAGAATCCTGTGGACAGAGGATTCTCCATGGGGGAGACAGTCCATGGGGTCAGTCCATGGGGTCAAAAAGAGTTGGACACAACTGAGCAACAAAAAACACACACGCAATGTGGGAGACCTGGACTTGACCCTTGGGTTGGGAAGATCCCCCTGGAGGAGGGTATAGTAACCCACTTCAGTCTTCTTGCCTGGAGAATTCTGGACAGAGGACCCTGGAGAGCTACCGTCCATGGCGTGACAAAGAGTCAGACATGACTGAGCGACTAACCACAGCCCAGCATAGCACACGTGTATGTGTATAGAAAATGTAAATCTCACTATTTTCTGTTGTGTGGTGTGCCTTTCCAGGACTCCTCTTTCAGTTTGCTGGTATATCACAGAAGATGTATTTTACAAAGAAAAGTATAAGGCTTGCAGAAACAAACCAGTTTCTTCCAATCACATAGTGAGGTAAGCTGTGCCAGAACAGCTCTGCAATTGCAAGCACCTCTCATATTCTCCTTCTTCCCTAGGAAAGGCTGAGCCTCTGCAAGTATCAGAACTTGAGCTCAGTTGTCCACAGGATTCACAAAACTAAAAAGGATGAGAATCTTGAGATCAACCAGTATTTCAGAGACTCCATAGTATGCCACCACCACGTGTACCCTTTCTGAAAATGCATGCTTATCAGTGCTCACTTCCTGGGAAATCCAATTTTGTAAATATGAATAAGGTCTGAACCTTTGTGCTTTTAAAGGACATCACAGAAGATTCACAAGCTGAGTCATAGTGCATAAATCCAGGCTGTCTGTGCTCACTGGGCTGCCTTTCCCATACAGCCCTTAGCATGCAGCCAGTGCGCACCTTGTGGAAGCTTGCACCCAGAGGGCATGCCCTTTCAGGGAATGGGCTCTTAACAGGTGATAGGATGCAGCTAAAGAGACTACAGTTAGTGTCGGTTTCTTATCTACATTTTAAGTGTATTCGAGGAGAATGTAGAGCTGGAATTATAAGAAGTAAATTGAGGATTAAAATAAATGAATGCTAATCATTGCTTTCTCTCTCAAGTGTGAACTTTCTATGCAAAAAGTGATCTCCTGATCTGGTTTTTACAAGCAAGTCCAGAGGAGGCGCTAGCCATCAAAGAGTGCCTGTTAATCCTCTAATAGCCATGTTTGGAAAGAGAAGTTTGACCAGTTAAGAGGCATTGCTTATGACTGACTTACAGATATTTTTGCTCAGGATACACTGAATTCCCCTGTATACACAGGTTCTGCACTGGTGGGATCAAGCAACTTTGAATGGAAAATATTCAGAAAGAAAAATCCAGACATTTCCAGAGAGCAAAACTTAAATTTGCCTCACGATGGCAGCTACTTACAAAATTTAGTGTTTAAAACTATTTACATAGATTTCCACAATATTTGGGATTATAAGTAATCTACATATGATTTAAAATATACAGGAGGATGTGTGTGAGCTATATGCAAATATTGTATGCAATAAACTATATGTGACACTACATCCTTTTTTTAATATAAATTTATTTTAATTGGAGGTTAATTACTTTACAATATTGTATTGGTTTTGCCATACATCAACATGAATCCACCACAGGTATACACGTGTTCCCCATCTTGAATCCTCCTCCCTCCTCCTTCCCCGTACCATCCTTCTGGGTCATCTCAGTGCACAAGCCCCAAGCACCCAGTATCATGCATCAAACCTGGACTGGCACCTCATTTCATATATGATATTATACAAGTTTCAATGTCATTCTCCCAAATCATCCCACCCTCTCTCTCTCCCACAGAGTCCAAAAGACTGTTCTATACATCTGTGTCTCTTTTGCTGTCTTGCATACAGGGTTATCATTATTATCCTTCTAAATTCCATATATATGTGTTAGTATGCTGTATTGGTGTTTTTCTTTCTGGGTTACTTCACTCTGTATAATTGGCTCCAGTTTCATCCATCCCATTAGAACGGATTCAAATATATTTCTTTTTAATGGCTGAGTAATACTCCATTGTGTATATATACCAAAGCTTTTATGTAAGGGACTTGAGCAATTATAGATTTTAGTATCCATGTAAGTCTTAGAACCAATCCCACGTGAATACCTAAGGATGGCTATACATATGTCCTACTAAATTATGATTTGATGCTTGCAAGATACTTGGAGTTTGAGAGTGTGATGGTAGCCTCTTGCTACCCTACTGAGATTTTACTCCAAGATTTAGATGGTGGCTTCAGATCCAAATTCTATACAAAGCAAACTGGACCTTTAATGCTACAAGCAGCTTGGCACAGACTGAGAACAACTGCTCATTGGTCTTGCTAAGCAGAGAACCAGAGCTGTAGAGGGAATATCAGTCAGGAAAGATGTAGTCATTCCATCAGTAAACACAATAAGACAAACTTACAGTACCTGAGTATAATCACACTGGACCTCAAAGAGGCAATGAAACACAGGAATGTCATTCTCTAGGCTTAAAAGCAGCTTACTACAGCAGGTTTTTCTTTTGAAATATAGTATGGGGAAAGCATTTGTAATCTTATTATAATCAATAGCTTTTCTCTTTGGTAGGATAAGCTGCCTGGTAAATCCATTTAATGGCTATGGAACTGGAATGAATTATAGCCTTGTAGTTGTGGTTTGATACATTTTAAAACTTGATATGATATCTTATATTTGGTAAGTGAGAGATCAGCTGAATCAGAAACACCCAGGCCATGGAACGTAAAAAGCACATATAGAATGGTCTGGAAAACTAAGGAGGATTTTAGCAATAGAAACTGAGAAAAGTGAGAGTTGATAATAGTGTCACGAGGAAATATTCAGTAGGACACCACTCTCCTTATCTCTTAAAGCAGGTATTTATTGCCTTGCCAGAGATGTTTGATCACCCTTCAGATGACTGGGAGTATGTCAAGTAAATGACTTCAATTCAGATATGATCCAATGTGATAGCACAAGATCGTATTTACACAAGTTAAAGCTTAAATACTAGATGTATTTAGTGAAGATGTGTTTTCACTAAATGAGTTAAATTTCAATTTTGAAAAATAAAATTTCTCAAAATTTGGATTTTAAGATATTTTATTAAATGTACTGTATATACATGAGTGAATGCTTTTTATAATGGGAAAAGATTTTATTACATTATATTTATTATATTGTATTATATTTTAATCCAATTTCTAAATATATTGTAGAAAACTCTATATTTACCAAAATAAATTAATTTAAATTATAGAATTCCTCAATTTCATAAGAAAAGTTCCTAAAAGTAACTGGCCTCTGTTTTTTTTTTTTTTCCCATTACTGACTGGAATAATATATTGACCATAAATCATCAAAAAACTCAAAGTTTTCAAACATTTTTCTGTGGACATGAGCCGCTGCTTACTTCTCCCAGGTGGTACTACCTACTGCACTTAAGCCGTCATGAAGTTTGCTCTTACTGTGTTTTGGCAGACAGAGAGAGAAAAACATTATTTTTTTTCCCTTCAAATTTGCCATTATAACCAATATAACTAATCTAACTAATAATAAACTATATTAGTGAGATTATTTATACTATATATAGCATAATATATAATAATACACACTAATTTATTATAATAGAATATATATTTTATAATAATAAATAATAGTATTCAATGGATTTATGCCATCTATCTCCTCAAAATTGTTTCTTAAATTTTGTGTGTGATGAATTGGAATAAATATATGCACAATTACACTAAATCTTTGGTCTCCTTTTTAAGTATATTTTGTATCTTAAGACAAATAAACTTACCTGTAAAATAAGTAAATATTAGCTAAACATACAGCAATGTTTAAACCTGATGCTACAAAAGTCTAAAAGAATATAACTAAGAAAATTAATTTGTTACATATCTGAGTGTAATTACAATTATCCCTAATGATAAACAACTGAGTGAATAACTCACACAAATCAAAATTCAAAACCAGACTCTAAGGTTGTTATGATTTATGTTACATATAGGAAAGTATAGGATTTCCCTAATGACTCACTGGGTAAAGAATCTGCTTCCAATGCAGAATACACAGGTTCGATCCTGGGTAAGGAAGATGGCCTGGAGAAAGAACTTGCAATCCACTCCAATAGTTTTTGCCTTAAAATCCTACAGAGAGAGGAGCCTGGCAGGCTACAGCCCAATCAGACGTGACTGAGTGACTAAGCATGCACACATGTAAGTAAGTTATGTATCATATCATATATCATATATGCCTATTGTAGTGTTCCTGTATTAAAAAAAAAAAGTTTATTTTTAAAGTGTCTTCCTTAAATAAAAAGTTTGACTTCATTTAGATAAAAGAAGACAAAATTGTTCCAGATAAATTTTCCTAGAACTACTTAAATTGTGGATGGGAGTAAAAAACCATAAAGGGTAGGACTGAAATAAGGAGGACATTTCTCCCATTTTTTAGATCAGTGACTTAACCAAACAAGTGGCACCAAAAGTCATTTGTTACTTCATGTTGTTTGTGCAACTTAACAGGTGGATTGAAGAGGAGAAATTCTACCTCTCTTAAAGTCATAGCGTTTATACAGGTTAAGACCTTTTCACAGGCTCCTGGTAAATTTGTGACTAAAACCCTCTTTATTGGCTATCTGCAGTTGCTTTCAGTTATGACCTGTGATTGTATCAGTTCACTTATTGCCTGCTGACCTGCCCTGTATCTGTATGTTCATAAAACAGAAGACAATTCTTGTAAAATACATGCAAAAGCTACACCAGAAGATTGATAAATGTGATATCAGTGGAGGACCCAATATATATTCATATTCTGATCTTGATCAAGATCCTATGAATTTAAAAATTTAAAAAATAGTTTATCATTTTTTTGTTAAAGGGAGATAGCATCTGAAAAAACCTAGAAAACCTGAAATGTAAAGAAGCTGAGAAAGGAACTTATTTCTGCTAGCAGAAACTTATTTTGCTACCATTGTAGTGGTGTTGCTGGGGGTGGATTGGTCGTGGGGGGGTGGGGATAGTCAGATACACACATCCTTGGTGACTCAGAAGGTAAAGAATCCACTTGCAACAATTCAAGCAGAATTGTTGAACCTGAACTGAGACCAGGGTTCAATCTCTGGGTGGGTTGGGAAGATCCTCTGGAGGAGGAAATGGCAACCCACTATAGAATTCTTGCCTGAACACCACGGACAGAGGAGGCTAGCAAGTTATAGTCCATAGTGTCATAAAGAGTCGGACATGACTGAACGACTTGGCACACATGGTGAGATTAAAACCTGGATTACATCAGAGAGAGAAGTCTACCAGGAAAAGAAAGTCCTGGGCTGTACTGTAAGATGCAGAGGTGGTTCTGATTTCTTTATTGTGTAAATATATATTATGAATCCATTGTAAATAAGTTTATAAGAAAGTATATATTTTTTCAATTTAAAATCATGTCTCATCTGACAATAATCTGTACTACTTAATTATTTTTGTTTTTTTTTTCAAAGAATCCCATTGTCTTATTTTTCTTGCATACTAAGATTGATCACTATATAGAGTGAAAAGATACCTTTTATAATTTTTTATTATAACTATTTAATAATATTAAAATACAACTGCAAAACCATTGCACATTCTTTGGTAGATAGTTTAGAAAAAAATAGGGACAAAAAACAACTAATTTTTTTTTAAAGTTATTTCGAATTTTACTACAAAAATAACCATAATCAGAAAACTTCTTCAGAATATGATGTGGAAAGTACAGTCTCATATATTTTAGTTTTCAATTTATCGTTCCATAACTTAACTGTTCCTTTAAAAGCTTTCATTCAGCTGGATAATCAGTCCATTATAGAGTTATCTCTTCTTCATCATTGGAAGAGTAAGAATGAGGGTTATATATGTGCAGGCCCAGGGATTTAACATGGTAGTTGTTTTGTGATGGATTATATTTGAATTAATTTCCAAATTTAATATCAGAAAATGTCATACTTTCTTTCTGTTCCAAGGTTTCAAGAACTCTCCATTTAAAGACTGGGGCCAAGAAAATTCTTCCACTGAAACCCAAACAGTGGAAATTACCCCTATATAAATAAAAAACTTAGAAAAAAAGAAAAGGAAATATTATTGATCTGGTGGGAAATAGGTATGTCCATTTTACAGGAACCACATTAATATAAGTACAAGAGAGATAAAATGGAGCAGGATGTTTAAACAAATTTCATCATAGTATCAAATGTCTTTTAAATAATCATTTAAAATTTTGGAAAGTATGTTTTTCATGTTGTTATTTTAATGTACTTTAATGAGTACAGTTTTTGTGCATAGTGTGTGAATGTCAGCATTGGAGTAGCCTCAAATGAGTGTATATGTATATGTTATCTATCTACTTATCTTGACACAAATGGCACATAAACTTTCTCATTTCTTATGTTCACACTGAAATATGAGTAGACTAATTGACATAATGCAGTGATGCATCTTTTTTTATCTTTTCACTAGAGAAGCAATGTGCTCTGCTGAGACAGCTTCAGTTAAATAAGTCTGATTACTTCATATTGTACATTATTCTGTGTAGGCAGCAAACACTCCTGCTGTCATTTTGGCCACAGATGAACCCTTTTAGAGCTAAATTCAGTTATGGGTTTCCTAGATGGGGTAGTGGTAAAGAATCTGTTTGCCAGGAGACACAAGAGATATGGGTTTGATTCGTGGATCATGAAGATCCTCTGGAGTGGAAAATGAAAACTTATTCCAGTATTCTTGCATGGAAATTCCAATGGACAGAGGAGCCTTGTTGGCTACAGTCCATGGGGTCACAAAGATAAGAAATGACCAAACACACACAGAACACACACACACATACACACAGAAACACAAATTCAGTTATACTCTGAAAGTAAATGAAAGTGTGAAGTGCAGTATGAATAATTTATCATTTTAAGGATCCAGAATTTCAATGTGAAGAAAAAATATACCTGGCATGAAGTTCATAATGGTATAAAATAAGAACCATTTATTCCATGATGACTATTTAATGGATTTATGCTTGTCATTTATTTCTCTAGAACTTACATTCAGTAAAAGGATACTTTTGAACATATATATTTATATCTTGTCACAAAAGAGCTGAAAAACAAAGATTATATAAATCACAAATAAACATATAATCATTCATTATAGTGAAATTAATTATTATATTTGTTGATTATTATATATTCTTTTAAAGATTATGCATTATTAACAATTTAACTAGGCAGTTTTGCTAAAAAGTTCTACTTTATCAAGTATAAATGCAACCCAACAAAGTTATTTGAAACTGTTTCTATAAATTACATTTACATATTTGCTAAGACATCTGTAAATAACTTGAAATAATGAGATATCCACCAGAAAAAAGACACAAGTTCCCCCAACAACGAAACCTTCCCAAACCACTGGTCCAACACCATCCATGGGAAGGATACTCAAAATTAAGAAGAATTATGACCAAGATAATCACAATGAAGTGATCACCCACCTAGAACCAGACATCCTGGAATGTGAATTCAAGTGGACTTAGAAAGCATCACTATGAACAAAGCTAGTGGAGGTGATCGATTTCCAGTTGAGCTATTTCAAATCCTGGAAGATGATGCTGTGAAAGTGCTGCAGGGGTGGGAGTTGGGAAGGGGATTCAGGATTTGGAGCTTGTATACACCCGTGGTGGATTCATGTCAACGTATGACAAAACCAATACAGTATTGTAAAGTAAAATAAAGTAAAAAATTAAAACAAAGAAAAAAAAAATAAAGTGCTGCATTCAATATGCCAGCAAATTTGGAAAACTCAGCAGTGGCTACAGGACTGGAAAAGGTCAGTATTCATTCCAATTCCAAAGAAAGGCAATGCCAAAGAATGCTCAAACTACTGCAGAATTGCACTCATCTCACACGCTAGTAAAGTAATGCTTAAAATTATCCAAGCCAGGCTTCAGCAATACGTGAACCGTGAACTCCCTGTTGTTCAGGCTGGTTTTAAAAAGGCAGAGGAACAAGAGATCAAATTGCCAACATCTGCTGCATCATGGACAAAGCAAGAGAGTTCCAGAAACACATCTATTTCTGCTTTATTGACTATGCCAAAGCTTTTGACTGTTTGGATCACAATAAACTGTGGAAAATTCTGAAAGAGATGGGAATACCAGACCACCTGACATGCCTATTGAGAAATCTATATGTAGGTCAGGAAACAACACTTAAAACTGGACATGGAACAACAGACTGATTCCAAATAGGAAAAGGAGTACATCAAGGTTGTATATTGTCACCCTGCTTATTTAACTTATATGCAGACTACATCATGAAAAACGCTGGGCTGGAAGAAGCACAGGCTGGAATCAAGATTGTCAGGAGAAATATCAATAACCTCGGATATGCAGATGACACCACCCTTATGGCAGAAAGTGAAGAGGAACTAAAAAACCTCTTGATGAAAGTGAAAGAGGAGAGTGAAAAAGTTGGCTTAAAGCTCAACATTCAGAAAACGAAGATCATGGCATCTGGTCCCATCCCTTCATGGGAAATAGATGGGGAAACAGTGGAAACAGTGTCAGACTTTATTTTCTTGGGCTCTAAAATCACTGCAAATGGTGATTGCAGCCATAAAATTAAAAGACGTTTACTTCTTGGAAGGAAAGTTATGAACAACAGATAACACATTGAAAAGCAGAGACATTACTTTGCCAACAAAGGCCAGTCTAGTCAAGGTTTTTCCAGTGGTCATGTATGGATGTGAGAGTTGGACTGTGAAGAAAGCTTAGCACCGAAGAATTGATACTTTTGAACTGTGGTGTTGGAGAAGACTCTTGAGAGTCCTTTGAACTACAAAGACATCCAACCAGTCAATTCTGAAGGATATCAACCCTGGGTATTCTTTGGAAGCACTGATGCTAAAGTTGAAACTCCAATACTTTGGCCACCTCATGTGAAGAGTTGACTCATTGGAAAAGACTCTGATGCTGGGAGGGATTGGGGGCAGGAGGAGAAGGGGACGACAGAGGATGAGATGGCTGGATGGCATCACCGACTCGATGGATCTGAGTTTGGGTGAACTCTGGGAATTCGTGATGGACAGGGTGTCCTGGCCTGCTGGAATTCATGGGGTGGCAAAGATTTGGACACAACTGAGCGAGTGAACTGAGCTGAAGACCATCCTGCCTGCAGAAGGAGACCCAAACACAGCAAACTAAACAGAACGAAAAGGCAGATAAATATCTAGCAGGTGATGGAACACTATAAAAACCCTTCAAATCAAACAAAAGATGAGGAGATAGGAAAGCCACCTGAAAAACAATTCAGAATAATGATAGTAAAGATGATCTAAACTCTTGAAAACAAAATGGAGATACAGATAAATAAGGTATAGACACAGATTGAGAAGATGAAAGAAATGTTTAACAAAAACCTATAAGAAATAATAATAATAATAATAATAATAAAGTCAATCAGTAGTGAAGAATGCAATATTTGAGATTAAAAACACTCTGGAGGGAACCAACAGTAGAGTAACTAAGACAGATGAAAGGATAAGTGAGATTGAAGATAGAATGGTGGAAATAAATGAAGCAAAACAGAAAAGAAAAGAATAAAAATAAATGAGAAAAATGAGGATATGAGATTTAGAGACAGCTGGGACAGTGATAAGCCCCAAACATTTAAACCACAGGTATCTCAGAAGAAGACAAAAGTAAAGGGCATGAGAAAATATTTAAGGAAACAATAGTCAAAATCTTGCCTAAAATGGGGAAGGAAATAGCCGCCCAAGTTCAAGAAGTCCAGAGAGTTCCATACACTGTAAACACAAGGTGAAACACCACAAGAAACATATTAGTCAAACTAGCAAAAATTAAAAATAAAGAGCAAATGTTAAAAGCAGCAAGGGAAAAGCAACAAATAAAATACAAGTGAATCCCCATAAGGATAACAGCTGATCTTTCAGAAGAAACTCTGCAGGTCAGATGGGAATGGCAAGATATACTTAAGATGATAAAAGGGAAAAACCTACAACTATGATTACTCTACCCAGCAAGGATCTCATTCACCTTTGAAGGAGAAATAAAAAACTTCAAATAAAGCAAAAGCTGAGAGCATTCAGCACCATCAAACCAGTTCTTCAATAAATGCTAATGGATCTTCTCTAGACAGGAAACATAGAAGAGGTTTATAAAAATGAAACAGAAACAATAGAGTAAATGGTAATGGGATTATACTTGTAAATTACTACCTTAAAAGTAAACAGATTAAATGCCCCAACCAAAAGACAAAGACTGGCCAAATGCATACAAAAATAAGACCCCTATATATGCTGCTTACAAGAAATCAACCTCAAATTTAGAGACATATACCACCTGAAAGTTAGGGGCTGGAAAAAAATATTGCATTCAAATGGAGACCAAAAAAGAGTGGGACAATTATTACTCATTTCAGTTAAGTCACTGAGTCATGTTTGACTCTGTGTGACCCCATGGACTGGAGGACACCAGGCTTCCCTATCCCAGTGCTTAATCAAACTCATGATGGTGACACCATCCAACCATCTTATTATTTAATAATATTAAATAAAGATGAAAAATAAAATGTCTTACTGTTTCCCCATCTATTTGCCTTGAAGTGATGGGAAAATAGATGATGAAACAATGGAAACAGTAATATTTTTTTCTTTATTTCTTTTTATTTATTTATTTAGTTTTTGATGCTTTTGAACTGTGGTGTTGGAGAAGACTCTTTAGAGTTCCTTGGACTGCAAGGAAATCCAACCAGTCAATCCTAAAGGAAATCAGTCTTGAACATTCATTGGAAGGAATAATGCTGAAGCTGAAGAGCTTCAGCAAAAACTGACTCATTAGAAAACGTCCTGATGCTGGAAAAGACTGAAGGCAGGAGGAGAAGGGGATGACAGAGGATGAGATGGTTGGATGGTGTCACCAAGTCGATGGAAATGAGTTTCAACAAGTTTCCGGAGTTAGTGATGGACAGGGAAGTCTGACGTGCTGCAGGCCATGGGGTCTCAAAGATTCGAACACGACTGAACAACTGAACTGAACTGAACTGAGCATATGTTAAATAAGCAGGGTGACAATATGCAACCTTGACGTACTCCTTCCCAATCTGGAACCAGTCTGTCGTTTCATGTCTGGTTCTAACTGTTGCTTCTTGACCTGCATACAGATTTGTCAGGAAACAGATAATGTGGTCTGGTATTCCTATCTCTTGAAGAATTTACCACAGTTTTTTATCTACACAGTAGATCTACACAGGCTTTAGTGTAATCAATAAAGTAGAAGTAGATGTTTTTCTTGTATTCTCTTGCTTTTTGATGATCCAACAGATGTTGGCAATTTGTCTCTGGTTCATCTATATTTTCTAAATCTACCTTGAACATATAGAATATATAGAAGTTCACATACTGTTGAAACCTGTCTTGGAGAATTTTGAGCATTACTTTGCTAGTGTTTGAGGTGAGTGCAATTGTGCAGTAGTTTGAACATTTTTGTCATTGCCATTTTTGAGGATTGGAAGGAAAACATCATGTGAAATGCTGAGCTGAATGATGCACAAATTGCAATGAAGGTTGCTGGGAGAAATACCAATAATCTCAAATATGCAGATGACAACACCCTTATGGCAGAAAATTAAGAAATAAAGAACCTCCTGATGAGAGTGAAAAAGCTGGCTTAAAGCTAAACATTCAAAAAAATGAATATCATGGCATCCAGCCCCATCACTTCATGGCAAATAGATGGGGAACAATGAAAACAGTGACAGATTTTCTTTTTTGGGCTCCAAAATCATTGTAGATTGTGACTGCATCCATGAAATTAAAAGACGTGTGCTCCTTTGATCAAAAGCTATGACAATCTAGACATCATTATAAATAGCAGAGAAATTTCTTTGCCCACAAAGGTCTACCAAAGTTATGGTATTTCCAGTAGTCATGTATGGCTGTGAAAGTTGGACTATAAAGAAAAGTGAGCATCAAAGAACTGATGCTTTTGAACTGTGGTGTTGCCAAACATTCTTGAGGGGCCCTTGGAGTAAAAGGAGATCCTAAAAGAAATTGGTCTTGAATATTCATTGGAAGGACTGATGCTGAAGCATCCAATACTTTGGATGCCTGAGGCAAATAACTGACTCCTTAGGGGGGGGGGAAAAAAAAAAAAAACCACCTTGATCCTGGGGAAGATTGATGGCAGGAGGAGAAGGCAACATCAGAATGAGAAATCTGGATGGCATCACCAACTTGATGGACATGAGTTTGAGCAATCTCCATGACTTGCTGATGGACAGGAAAGCTTGATGTGCTGAAGTCCATGGGATCGCAAAGAGCCATGCATATCTAAGTGACTGAACTGAACTGAGAACAACCAGAGAAAGAACAGCATACCCCAAAGTTATAGAAAGAAAGAAATCATAAAATTAATAGCAGAAATAAATGAGAAAAAATGAAGGAGACAATAGCAAAGATCAATTAAACTAAAATCCTTTTTTTTTTTTTTAGAAAATAAACAAATGGACAAACTGTTAGCCAGATTCATCAAGAAAACAAAGAGGACTCAAATCAATAAAATTAGAATTAAAAATGAAGAAATTACAGCAGACAACACAGAAGTAAAAACGATCATAAGAGACTACTATGAGCAACTATATCCCAATAAAATGGACAACTTGGAAGCAAAGGGAAAATTCTTATAAAAGTATAACCTTTCAACACGGAACCAGAAATAAATAGAAAATTTGAACAGCCCATCACAAGCTACAAAATCGAAACTGTAATAAGAAATCTTCCAACAAACAAAAGCCCAGAATGAGATGACTTCACAAGTGAATTTGCCAAAAAATGAGAAAAGAGCTAACACCTTTCTTCAAACACTTCCAGAAAATTTCAGATGAGGGAAAACTCCGAAAATCATTTTACAAAGCCATTATCATCCTGATACTGACACCAAACAAAGATCCCAAAAAAACAAACAATAAAAGCTACATGGCAGTATCAGTGATGGACAAAGGTGCAAAATTCCTCAACAGAATTCAAGCAGACAGAATCCAACAACATGTTTTAAAAATAATACATCTTGATCAAGTGGGTTTTCTTACAGGGATGCAAGGATTCTTCAATATTTGCAAATCAATGAATGTGACACACTGTATTAACAAATAGAAAGATTATACACACACACACACACACACACACACACACACACACATATATATATATACCCCACGTCTGAGGCAATGGACGGTGGCCAAGAGGAGCTACCCCACGCTAACGGAGTGGTGGCTGTGCAGGCGCAGGAGGGCCTAGAGAAGCCATCCCATGTTGAAGGTCTGGAAGGGTGGCGGGAGGAGATACCCCTCATCCAAGGTAAGGAGCAGCAGCTGTGCTTTGCTGGACCAGCCGTGAAGAGATACCCCATGCCCAGTGTAAGAGAAACCCAAGTAAGATGATAGATGTTCCAAGAGGGCATCAGAGGGCAGACACACTGAAACCATATTCACAGGAAACTAGTCATTCTAATCACACTAGGCCCACAGCCTTATCTAACTCAATGAAACTAAGCCATGCCCGTGGGGCTACCCATGATGGGCAGGTCATGGTGGAGAGATCTGACAGAATGTGTTCCACTGGAGAAGGGAATGGCAAACCACTTCAGTATTCTTGCCTTGAGAACCCCATGAACAGTATGAAAAGGCAAAATGGTAGGATACTGAAAGAGGTACTCCCCAGGTCAGTAGGTGGCCAATATGGTACTGGAGGTCTGTGGAGAAATAACTCCAGAAAGAATGAAGGGATGGAGCCTCAGCAAAAAACAATACACAGATGTGGATGTGACTGGTGATAGAAACAAGGTCCGATGCCGTAAAGAGCAATATTGCATAGGAACCTGGAATGTCAGGTCCATGAATCAAGGCAAATTGGAAGTGGTCAAACAGGAGATGGCAAGAGTGAACGTCGACATTCTAGGAATCAGCAAACTAAATAGGACTGGAATGGGTGATTTTAACTCAGATGATCATTATATCTACTACTGCGGACAGGAATCCCTCAGAAGAAACTGAGTGCCCATCATGGTCAAAAGGAGAGTCTGAAATGCAGTACTTGGATGCAATCTCAAAAACGACAGAATGATCTCTGTTCATCTCCAAGGCAAACCACTCAATATCACAGTAATCCAAGCCTATGGCCAAACCAGTAATGCCAAAGAAGCTGAAGTTGAACGGTTCTATGAAGCCCTACAAGACATTTTAGAAATAACACCCAAAAAAGATATCCTTTTCATTATAGGGGACTGGAATGCAAAAATAGGAAATCAAAAAACATCTGGAGTAACAGGCAAATTTGGCCTTGGAATGAAGAATGAAGCAGGGCAAAGACTAATGGAGTTTTGCCAAGAAAATGCACTGGTCATAGCAAACACCCTCTTCCAACAACACAAGAGAAGACTCTACACATGGACATCACCAGGTGGTCAACAATGAACTCAGATTGATTATATTCTCTGGAGCAAAAGATGGAGAAGCTGTATACAATCAACAAAAAAAGACCACGAGCTGACTGTGGCTCGGATCATGAACTCCTTATTACCAAATTCAGACTTATATTGAAGAAAGCAGGGAAATTCGCTAGACCATTCAGGTATGAACTAAATCAAATCCCTTACGATTATACAGTGGAAGTGAGAAATAGATTTAAGGGCCTAGATCTGATAGATACAGTGCCTGATGAACTGTAGAATGAGGTTTGTGACATTGTACACAGTACAGGGATTAAGACCATCCTCATGGGAAAAAAATGCAAAAAAGGAAAATGGCTGTCTGGGGAAGCCTTACAAAGAGCTGTGAAAAGAAGAGAAGGGAAAAGCCAAGGAGAAAAGGAAAGATATAAGCATCTGAATGCAGAGTTCCAAAGAATAGCAAGAAGAGATAAGAAAGCCTTCTTCAATGATCAATGCAAAAAAGAGAGGAAAGCAACAGAATGGGAAAGACTAGAGATCTCTTCAAGAAAATTAGAGATACCAAGGGAACATTTCATGCAAAGGTGGGCACAATAAAGGACAGAAATGGTATGGACCTAAGAGAAGCAGAAGATATTAAGAAGAGATGGCAAGAATACACAGAAGAACTGTACAAAAAAGATCTTCACGACCCAGATAATCATGATGGTGTGATCACTCATCTAGAGCCAGACATCCTGGAATGTGAAGTCAAGTGGGCCTTAGAAAGCATCACTAGGAACAAAGCTAGTGGAGGTGATGGAATTCCAGTGGAGCTATTTCAAATCCTGAAAGATGATGCTCTGAAAGTGCTGCACTCAATATGCCAGCAAATTTGGAAAACTCAGCTGTAGCCAAAGGACTGGAAAAGGTCAGTGTTCATTCCAAACCCAAAGAAAGGAGACGCCAAAGAATGCTCAAACTACTGCACAATTGTGCTCATTGCTAGTAATTTAATGCTCAAAATTTTCTATCTCAGGCTTCAGCAATATGTGAACCGTGAACTTCCTGATGTTCAAGCTGGTTTTAGAAAAGGCAGTGGAACCAGAGATCAAATTTCCAACATCTGCTGGATCATGGAAAAAGGAATAGAGTTCCAGAAAATCATCTATTTCTACTTTATTGACAATGCCAAAGCCTTTAACTGTGTGGATTACAATAAACTGTGGAAAATTCTGAAAGAGATGGGAATATCAGACCACCTGACCTGCCTCTCGAGAAATCTGTATGCAGGCCAGGAAGCCACAGTTAGAAATGGACTTGGAAAAACAGACTGGTTCCAAATAGGAAAAGGAGAACGTCAAAGCTGTATATTGCCACCCTGCTTATTTAACTTCTATGCAGAGTACATCATAAGAAACTCTGTACTGGAAGAAACACAAGCTGGAATCAAGATTGCCGGGAGAAATATCAATAACGTCAGATATGCAGATGACACCACCCTTATGTCAGAAAGTGAAGAGAAACTAAAAAGCCTCTTGATGAAAGTGAAAGAGGAGAGTGAAAAAGTTGGCTTAAAGCTCAACATTCAGAAAATGAAGATCATGGCATCCAGTCCCATCACTTCATGGGAAATAGATGGGGAAACAGTAGAAACAGTGTCAGACTTTATTTTGGGGGGCTCCAAAATCACTGCAAATGGTGATTGCAGCCATGACATGAAAAGACGCTTACTCCTTGGAAGAAAAGTGATGACCAACCTAGACATATATTCAAAAGCAGAGACATTACTTTGCCGACAAAGGTCCGTCTAGTCAAAGCTATGGTTTTTCTAGCAGTCATGTATGGATGTAAGATTTGGACTGTGAAGAAGGCTGAGCCCCAAAGAATTGATGCTTTTGAACTGTGGTGTTGGAAAAGACTCTTGAGAGTCCCTTGGACTGCAAGGAGATCCAACCAGTCCATTCCGAAGGGGATCAACCCTGGGATTTCTTTGGAAGGAATGATCCTAAAGCTGAAAGTCCAGTACTTTGGCCACCTCATGCGAAGAGTTGACTCATTGGAAAAGACTCTGATGCCGGGAGGGATTGGGGGCAGGAGAAGCAGGGGATGACAGAGGATGAGATGGCTGGATAGCATCACTGACTCAATGGATGCGAGTCTGACTGAACTCAGGGATTTGGTGATGAACAGGGAGGCCTGGAGTGCTGCGATTCATGGGGTCACAAAGAATCGGACACAACTGAGCAACTGAACTGAACTGAACTGATATATATGTATATAAATAATGTCAATTAAGTCCCAACACTTCATGGCAAATAAATGAGGGAACTATGGAAATAGTGACTGACTTAATTTTGGGGTGCTCCAAAATCACTGAAGATGATGACTGCAGCCATGATATTAAAAACACACTTGCTTCTTGGAGGAAAAGATATGACAAAACTAAACAGGGCATTAAAAAGCAGAGATATTACTTTGCCAGTTAAGGGCCTTCTAGTAAAAGCTATTTAATTTCCAGTACTCATGTATGGAGATGAGAGTTGGATTATAAACAAAGCTGAGCACTGTGGAACTGATGCTTTTTAACTGTGGTGTTGGAGAAGACTCTTGTGAGTTCCTTGGAGTACAAAGAGATCCAAACAGTCAATCTTAAAGAAAATCAGTCCTGAATATTCATTGGAAGGACTGATGTTGAAACTGAAACTCCAATACATTGGCCACCTGATGTGAATAACTGACTCATTGGAAAAGACCCTGATGCTGGGAAAGATTGAGGGCAGGAGAAGTGGACGACAGAGGATGACATGGTTGGATGGCATCACTGACTCAATGGACATGAGTCTGAGCAGGCTCCAGGTGTTGGTAATTGACTGGGAAGCCTGGCATGCTGCAGTTCATGAGGTCTCAAAGAGTTAGTTAAGTGACTGAACTGAACTGACTGTTTGAATAGATGCAGGGAAAGTCTTTGACTAAATTCAACACTCATTTATGATAAAACTCTTCAGAAGGTTGGCATAAAAGGAACATACCTCAACATAATCAAAGCCATGTGTGACACACCCATCAAAGATTATCCTCAGTGGTTAAAAATTGAGCACATTCCCTCTAAACTCAGGAAAAAGACAAGTGTACATACTCTCACACTTATTATGCAACATACCTTTGGAAGTCCTATTCACAGCAGTCAGAGAAGAAAAAGAAATAAAAGAAATCCAGATTGGAAAAGAAGCAGTAAAACTCTCACTGTTTACAGATCACATGATCTTCTACATAGAAAACCCTAAAGATGCCACCAAAAATTTTACTAGAGCTAGTAAATGAATTTAATATTGTATCTCCATTTGAAATTAATACACAGAAATCCACAGCATTACTATACACTTACAATGAAAATAAGAGAGATTAAGGAAACAATCTCATTCACCATTGCAATGAAAAAAATAAAATACTTAGGAATAAATTTACTTAAACAAAATATCTGTGTACAGAAAACTATTAAACACTGATAAAAGAAATTAGATGACACAAATAGATGGAGAAATATACCATGTTCATGAATCGAAAGAATCAATATAGTGAAAATTAGTACACTACCCAAAGCAATCTAGAGATTCGACCAATCCCTATCCAATTTCCAATGGTACATTTCACAGAACTAGGAGAAATTATTTCACAATTTTTATGGAAACACAAAAGAACTTGAAGAGCCAAAGCAATCTTGAGAAAGAAGAATGGAACTGGAGAAGTTAACTGATTATTTTTTTTCTTTTCCTTGTATTTAGCTCCCTGTGGCTGTGCCACACTGAATTCTAACCCAGTGGGCCTACAGATCTTATTTCCCCACACAAGCTTCTCAAGAGCCAGGGTCACGAATCATTTATCTTTGAAGCTATAGTGTCTCTTACACCATGGGATAAACAGATGCTCAATAACTATGTGCTGAAGTGATGAATTGCAAAAAGAAGAAAAATTCATTTCTTAAATAGTCAGCAGTCAATACAAAAGCTGTGTTCTGAAATTCAGTACATATGGAGATTTTTCTCAGAAAAAAATGGTTTTATGACTTTAGAATAATTCTGTAGTTACTGATTCATCATTAAAACTTTTTTATTTGATTCTATGAACAAGGTATAGTATCTCATAAATTATCTAGGTCTGAGTTTTCTTGTTTTTACAATAAGAACTCTTCCTGTCTGTAAAGATCTATGTTGCTTCAAGACCTATTCTGCTTCTAAATTAAGGGTATCATAAGCCTCAGTAGAGGCTTCTATTGTGTTGTTGGAAGACGGTGTTTGCTATGACCAGTGAATTCTCTTGTCAAAACTATATTAGCTGTTGCCCTGCTTCATTCCATATTCCGAGGCCAAATTTGCCTGTTATTCCAGGTGTTTCTTGACTTCCTACTTTTGCATTCCAGTCCCCTATAATGAAAAGGGCATTTTTGGGGGGGAGCTAGTTCTAAAAGTTCTTGTAGGTCTTCATAGAACTGTTCAACTTCAGCTTCTTCAGCATTACTGGTTGGGCCATAGACTTGGATTACTGTGATATTGAATGGTTTGCCTTGGAAATGAACAGAGATCATTCTTTCATTTTTGAGATTGCATCCAAGTACTGCATTTCAGACTCTTTTGTTGGCCATGATGGCTACTCAAGTTCTTCTAAGGGATTTATGCAAACAGTAGTAGATATAATGGTCATCTGAGTTAATCTCAGCCATTCTAGTCCATTTTAGTTCACTGCTTCCTAGAATGTTGACGTTCACTCTTGCCATCTCCTGTTTGACCACTTCCAATTTGCCTTGATTCATGGACCTAAAATTCCAGGTTCCTATGCAATATTGCTCTTTACAGCATTGGACCTTGCTTTTGTCATCAATCATGTCTACAAAAGGGTATGGTTATTGCTTAGGCTCCAAACCTTCATTATTTCTGGAGTTAATTCTCCACTGATCTCCTATAGCATATTGGGCACCAATGGACATGAGGAGTTCCTCTTTCAGTATCCGATCATTTTGACTTTTCATACTGTGCATGGGGTTCTCAAGGCAAGAATACTGAAATGGTTTGCCATTCCCTTCTCCAGTGGACCACATTCTGGACATCACCAAACGGTGAACACTGAAATCACACTGACTATGTTCTTTGCAGCCAAAGATAGAGAAGCTCTCTAAAGTCAGAAAAAACAAGACCGGGGGCTGACTGTGGCTCGGATCATGAACTCCTTATTGCAAATTTAGATAAAATTGAAGAAACTAGAGAAAACCACTAGACCATTCTGATATGACCTAAATCAAATCCCTTGTTATTATACAGTGGAACTGAGAAATAGAATCAAGGGACTAGATCAGATAGACAGATTGCCTGATGAACTATGGACAGAGGTTCATGACATTGTAGAGGACACAGGGATCAAGAACATTCCCATGGAAAAGAAATGCAAAAAAGCAAAATGGTTGTCTGGGGAGGCCTTACAAATAGTGTTGAAAAGAAGACAAACAAAAAGCAAAGGAGAAAAGGAAAGATATAAGCATCTGAATGCAGAGTTCCAAAGAAAAGCATGAAAAGATAAGAAAGCTTTCCTCAGGAATCAGTGAAAAGCAATAGAGGCAAACAACAGAATGGGAAAGACTAGAGATCTCTTCAAGAAAATTAGAGATATCAAGAGAACATTTCATGCAAAGATAGGCTCGATAAAGGACAGAAATGTTATGGACCAAACAGAAGTAGAAGATATTAAGGAGCAGCAAGGATACACAGCAGAACTGTACAAAATTAGATTTTTATGACCCAGATAATCACGATGGTGTGATCAATGACCTAGAGCCAAACATCTTGGAATGTGAAGTCAAGTGGGCCTTAGAAAGCATCACTAGGAACAAAGCTAGTGGAGGTGATGGAATTCCAGTTGAGCTATTTGAAATCCTGAAAGATGATGCTCTGAAAGTGCTGCACTCAATATGCCAGCAAATTTGGAAAACTCAGCAGGGGCCACAGGACTGGAAAATGTCAGTTTTCATTCCAAACCCAAAGAAAGGCAATGCCAAAGAATGTTCAAACTACTGCCCAATTGCACTCATCTCACATGCTGGTAAATTAATGCTCAAAATTCTCAAAGTCAGGCTTCAGCAATATGTGAACCGTGAACTTCCTGATGTTCAAGCTGGTTTTAGAAAAGGCAGAGGAACCAGAGATCGAATTGTCAACATCCCCTGGATCATGGAAAATGGAATAGAGTTCCAGTAAAACATCTAGTACTGCTTTATTGACTATGCCAAAGCATTTCACTGTGTGGATCACAATAATCTGTGAAAAATTCTTCATGAGATGGGAAGACCAAATCAACTGACCTGCCTCTTGAGAAACCTATATGCAGGTCAAGATGCAACAATTAGAACTGAACATGGAACAACAGACTGTTTCCAAATAGGAAAAGGATTACATCAAGTTTGTTTACTGTCACCCTGCTTATTTAACTTATATACAGAGTACATCATGAGAAACGCTGGTCTAGAATAAGCACAAGCTGGAATCAAGATAGCCAGGAGAAACATCAATAACCTCAGATATGCAGATAACACCACCATTATGGCAGAAAGTGAAGAGTAACTTAAAACCTCTTGATGAAAGTGAAAGAGGAGAGGGAAAAAGTTGGCTCAAATCTGAACATTCAGAAAACAAAGATCATGGCATCTGGTCCCATCACTTCATGGGAAATAGATGGGGAAATAGTGGAAATTGTGTCAGACTTTATTTTGGGGGGCTCCAAAATCACTGCAGAAGGTGATTGCAGTGATGAAATTAAAAGATGCTTACTCCTTGGAAGGAAAGTTATGACCAACCTAGAGAGCATATTAAAATACAGAGATATTACTTTGCCAACAAAGGCCCATCTAGTCAAGGCTGTGGTTTTTCCAGTTGTCACATGTGGATGTGAGAGTTGGACTGTGAAGAAAGCTAAGCACCAAAGAATTGATGCTTCTGAACTATGGTGCTGGAGAAGACACTTGCGAGTCCTTGGACTGCAAGGAGATCCAAACAGTCCATCCTACAGGAAATGAGTCCTTGGTTTCCATTGGAAGGACTGATGTTTTAGCTGAAATTCCAATACTTTGGCCACCTGATGTGAAGAGCTGACTCGTTTGAAAAATACCCTCATGCTGGGAAAGATTGAGGGCAGGACAAGAAGGGGATGACAGAGGATAAGATGGTTGGATGGCATCACCGGCTCAATGGACATGAGTCTGGGTGAATTCTGGGTGTTGATGATGCACAGGGAGGCATGGTGTGCTGTGGATCATGGGGTCACAGAGTCAGACACGACTGAGCGACTGAACTGAAGCTTCAAGGAATTTTTGTTAAGTATATTTTGTTTAAGCATATTCAAAAGCAGAGACATTACTTTGCCTACAAAGGTCCGTCTAGTCAAGGCTATGGTTTTTCCAGTGGTCATGTATGGATGTGAGAATTGGACTGTGAAGAAAGCTGAGCACCGAAGAATTGATGCTTTTGAACTGTGGTGTTGGAGAAGACTCTTCAGAGTCCCTAGGACTGCAAGGAGATCCAAACAGTCCATCCTAAAGGAGATCAGTCCTGGGGGTTCTTTGGAATGAATGATGCTAAAGCTGAAACTCCAGTACTTAGGCCACCTCATGAGAAGAGTTGACTCATTGGAAAAGACTCTGATGCTGGAAGGGATTCGGGGCAGGAGGAAAACAAGACAATAGAGGACGAGATGGCTGGATGGCATCACGGACTCGATGGAAGTGAGTTTGGAACTCCGGGAGCTGGTGATGGACAGGGAGGCCTGGCATGCTGCAATTCATGGTGTCACAATAGTCGGACATGACTGAGCGACTGAACTGAGCTGAACTGTATAAAAATAATTATATTAGTTACCATCAGGCATGTTTTGATGTGAATTCAGCTACTCATTACTGAAATATGAATTTAATAATTCGTTTTATTGATAATGGACCATAGATTATAGCATATAAAGAAATACTTGTTATATTTATTGTGGCACTATGGAGAATTATCTTGAGGCTAAAGTATAATTGAAACTATGATCATCCTTAACATGCATTCTGAGGTATTTATGAAACAACAGTATATTCTGTTCATGATCTAGCTTTAACTAGGCTCCTCTGAATTTTTTTCTTCACTATTTTTAATGCCTTGAGGGAGTAGAGGAGGATTTAAACTAATACTTTTCCATAATCATTGTACATTATAGTAGCATGTTAAAATAATAATAAAACTTAGCACTACTGTATTTTATGTGGATGGAAAAATAAGCCTCTAGTGTATTTTCTTTTTTTGCCTATTTCCAGAGTGGAAAGCCTGTTTGTAGTTTTGCCTTTTTTTTTTTTTTTTCCTTCTTTTTAACAATGGAAGCAAAAGCTGTAATTTATTTTACTTGATACTATATGTGACGTTTTGCCTAAAATTACATATGACCACCTGGCCATATGGTTTGGTGGTACTCCAAGGACTGTGGCTCTTAACTGATGACATCTCAAGGAATGGCCAGAGCATTGCTAAGTTAATCTTATATGGACAATAATTTGCTGTGATCCAAGAATGGTAGCTTCAGGGGATTTTCAAAATTTTAATACATATTAGGGTAGGTAATGGTATAACTTTGAAATTTTCCTTTATTATTCAAGTTACTTAAATAATATTAAACATTTTAAATATGCCTTAAAATTTAGAATGCAAAAATATATTTAAAATATTAAACTATACCTAAACATATTTGCATATCATAGCAAAAGGAATCCTTCATTTTTATTATATATATATGTATATATATATATATATGTATATATAATATGTATATATAATATATATATATATATATTAATGACAACTATTTTGCTCAACCTGTTGATCTTGGCCTTGGTCCTCATGGATAATTTGTTTTTCTTTATCCTTTAGCGTATCCTATTTTCTCCATCATTGGTGTAACTGAGAAACCAAAACCTGTCAACAACTGATCTTTGCTTTTTCTCCTCCCTTTGAATTTATGGATAGAAGCTTACAGGGTCCATGCCCTGATTTGGTTGCCTCTGGAAACTTGGAAAACCTCTCAGCTGAAAGCAATGCCCATCTTTAAGCTCCTTCTAAGTAATTTGTTTCACATCTTTGCTTTCTTTGCTTCAGTCTCCAAAATTTGGTGTTTTTTTTTTTTTTATTGTTGTTTTTGTTGTTGTTTGTTTTGTTTTTTCTGGTAGTGTGCATGCCCATGCATGCTTAGTCATGTCTTGCTCTTTGCAACCCCATAGACTGTAGACCAACAGACTACTCTGTCCGTGGAACTTTCCAGGCAGGAATGCTGGAATGAGTTGCCATTTCCTACTTGAGGGTATCTTCTGGACCCAGGGATCAAATCTATGTCTTTGTCTCCTTCATGGGCAGGCAAATCCTTTAGCACTGGCACCACCTGGAAAGTCTCTGGTGGGTCATCTACCGCATTTGCAGAAGATATACCACTTTTATTCTTATTTCTATTATTTTTCTAATGATAATATCTTGAGATTCTACGAGGAAAAATGCATTCCCTTGACCAAGAAGTGCAAATTATCAGGCCTCATCTCACACCTATTCAATCAGAAACTCTGTAGTGAGGTCTAAAAACCTTCACAACCTTCTACAAAATTCTAATCTCAATGAAATTTGAAAAGAATAGCCTTAAAGCTTCTGTGTCATCTAGGGTTTCAAAATTCTTCAAATAACACTGAACTTGGTCTTGATTTTTTACCTTTTTGTATGTCCTGATTCAAACTTGCTTTCCTGCTTCTGGGTCGTGCTCTCACCTGGGACACCAGAGTAGGGGAAATCTATATTTTTTGCTACCAAATATTACCCATAATGAGTTCTCTTAATTGTTCCATATGTTTTAAATTAAGTGCTTTCCTAGGACCTTGTATGAACTCTAATCAGATAGATTCATCTCAGTTTTTGCCAGGCAAAGCACAGAGAAACATCCCTTATTTATGAACTCTCCTTTTAAGTTCTTAGCCCTAGAAAACAAAAATAGTAAAAAAAAAAAAAAAAAAAAAAAGTCTATTTCCCAGTTAGTTTTACGCTCCTGCTGTTGCTGCTGCTAAGTCGCTTCAGTCGTGTCTGACTGTGTGAGATGTCAACTGTGATTTCTCACTTTTTCCATGGGAAATAGTCATCTAACTTTCCCTTAATCATCATGCCAAGCTAAAAACTACTTGAGCACTTGTCATATTATTAATATACTAATATAGTTTTATTTGCATATTTGGGGAAAATTATTTTCATCTTATTTTAATTTCACATTGACTGTTATAAAATTATTGAAACATGTTTGTGGCAGAATCATATCTCTCTTTTGTCACTATATGAAAAGGGATGGATTTCATCATGTGTAATAAATAGTACTTGATAAAGATGGCTATGCTAAAAATGGAATTTTGCATTATAAAACAGATTAATACTATAAATGTATGAGTTATTCCAATTTGAGCATGCATCATTTTATATTCAACACATACATATTTTTAATTCCTAGCAAGAAATATTCCAGCCAAAGCAGCTGTGAAAAAAAATTGAACATGCTAAATTTGACAGATTTTTTTTTCACCATCACCTGCATTTCAGCAATAATCATTTGTATTCTTAATTCTTTTCCTTTTCATTTAAAATTGCAACTGTCTCACAATATGAATTCATTTAATAACAAATATTAAATATAAGATAGTAAACCAATATTTTCACTTTAAATAATTTACTGAAAAACATGTTACTCAAATAATGTATTTCTTTAAAATTGACTTGTTTATTTTAATTGAAGACTAATTACTTTAAATATTGTGATGGTTTTTGTCATTCACTGACATGATTGGACCATGGATTTTATTAATACTTAAAATATAGTTTAATATGCTTTATCAAATACATTTTTAAAGGTTATCAGTTCAGTTCAGTTCAGTCACTCAGTCATGTCTGACTCTTCTTGACCCCATGAATTGCAGCACAGCAGGTCTCCCTGTCCATCACCAACTCCTGGAGTTCACCCAAACCCATGTTCGTCAAGTAGGTGATACCATCCAACCATCCAATCCTCTGTCATCTCTTTCTCCTCCTGCCCCCAATCCCCCCCAGCATCAGAGTCTTTTCCAATTAGTCAACTCTTAGCATGAGGTGGCCAAAGCTTTAGCATCATTCCTTCCAAAGAACAACCAGGGCTCATCTCCTTTAGAATAGACTGGTTGGATCTCCTTGCAGTCCAAGGGACTCTCAAGAGTCTTCTCCAACACCACAGTTCAAAACTATCAATTCTTTGGCGCTCAGCTTTCTTCACAGTACAACACTCACATCCATACATGACGACTGGAAAAACTATAGCCTTGACTAGATGGACCTTTGTTGGCAAAGTAATGTCTCTGCTTTTCATTAGGCTGTTTAGGTTGGTCATAACTTTCCTTCCAAGGACTAAGTGTCTTTTAATCTCATGGCTGCAGTCACCATCTGCAGTGATTTTGGAGCCCCCAAAATAAAGTCTGACACTGTTTCCACAGTTACCCCATCTATTTCCCATGAAGTGATGGGACCAGATGACACGATCTCCGTTTTCTGTATATTGAGCTTTAAGCCAACTTTTTCACTCTCCTCTTTCACTTTCATCAAGAGACTTTTTAAAGGTTATAATAATGAATGTATAAATATCCTCCAAATTGTATTATTATATAAAGTTCCAATTAAGTGGTATTTCTTTAACATAAAATCTATGGTCACTGGAAGTATTTCTGAATGATCATGTTTTACTAAACACAGGAAAATGTATGAATTAGGAAAAAAAAAAAAAGAGATGGTTAAGAGCTTACAGAAGAGAAAGAAATTTATTGTGAGACACTCTGATCCAAATAGTTGTTTATTTACATGCTAAAGTATTTTATATTTTTGTAGTAAATGACCATTTTTATAATTCATTTCTTCTTCAGGAGCTTATTATTTTTTAAAGGACACATTAATGGGAAGTGATATATATGGAGAAGTTTGGATTTCAGTAGAGAAAGAAAAAATATCTTAAAACAAACAAAAATATCCTGGAGATATTTCCATCCAACATGTTATAGAAACATAAAATTTCCAACAATCCAGAGGTTTTCCTCTTGTGACATGCTTCTTAAGGTATTTCATAGAGGCAGTGAGTTGTTGCCTTGAGTCTTGAATAATACATTATTTATAATCATGTACTCTTTTGCAAGGAAAGCTGAATTTCATATGCAAACTAATACACAGTGGCAATGTTGGAAACAAAATTTTCATTATGATGTCTATTTTATTAAACAACAATGATGCACTTTTAAACTGTCTTGAAAATTATTATATAGACAATAATACGTAGGAAAAGGAGTATGTCAAGGCTGGATATTGTCACCCTGCTTATTTACCTTATATGCAGAGTACATCATGAGACATGCTAGGCTGGAAGAAGCACAAGCTGGAATCAAGATTGCTGGGAGAAATATAAATAACCTCAGATATGCAGATGACACCACTCTTATGCCAGAAAGTGAAGAGGAACTAAAAAGCCTCGTGATGAAAGTGAAAGAGGAGAGTGAAAAAGTTGGCTTAAAGCTCAACATTCAGAAAACGAAGGTCATGGCATCTGGTCTCATCACTTCATGGGAAATAGATGGGGAAACAATGGAAACAGTGTCACACTTTATTTTGGGGGGCTCCAAAATCACTACAGATGTTGATTGCAGCCATGAAATTAAAAGATGCTTACTCCTTGGAAGGAAATTATTACCAACCTAGACAGCATATTCAAAAGCAGAGACATTACTTTGCCAACAAAGGTCCATCTAGTCAAGGTTACGTTCTTTCCACTGGTCATGTATGGATGTGAGAGTTGGACTGTGAAGAAGGCTGAGCACCAAAGAATTTATGCTTTTGAACTATGGTGTTGGAGAAGACTCTTAAGAGTTCCTTGGAGATCCAACCAGTCCATTCTAAAGGAAATCAGTCCTGTATATTCACTGGAAGGACTGATGCTGAAACTAAAACTCCAATACTTTGGCCACCTCATGCGAAGAGTTGACTCATTGGAAAAGACTCTGATGCTGGGAGAGATTGAGGGCAAGAGGAGAAGGGGATGACAGAGGATGAGATGGTTGGATGGCATCACTGACTCAATGGATATGAGTCTGAGTGAACTCTGGGTGTGGTTATGGACATGGAGGCCTCACGGGCTGTGATTCATGAAGTCGCAAAGAATCAGACCCGACTGAGTGACTGAGTTGAACAGAGCTGAGCTGAGACAATAATAGGAAAAACAGAGACATAATAACAAAATATGTGCAGTTCCCAGGTCAATCAATTTCAAAAGTCATTTTTAGAGAAGTAAAGAGATTTAGTGACTTGATATATTTTACTAAATGTATGTGAGAGACATCATTGATTCTGCTTTTTATTCCTTAGGAAAATATGATTTAAAGTAAGTTTGACAAATAGTCTGATATATATACATACATATATATATATATATGTATGTATATATATATATATATATATATATATATCTTACAAAAATGGACTAATAGCCTATAAAATTAATTTTTAAAAGTTTTTGAGTAACGTTAATTTATAATGTTGTGTAGGTTGTGCTTTACAAAAAAATTAAGTAATTTATACAGATACATATATCCACATTTTTGAAACATTCTCTTCCCACGTAGGTCATTACACACTGCTTAGTATAGCTTTCTGTACTATAGAATAGTTAGTTAACTCTGTGCTATGCAGTAGTTAGTTAACTAATAAGGATCCACTGTAAAGTATAGCACAAAGAACTAACTCAGCAGTGTGTAATGACCTACATGGGAAAAGAATCTTTCAAAAAGTGTGGATATATGTATATATAAATGACTTACTTTTTTTTTTTTTCTTTTTTGTAAAGCAGAATCTAATACAACATTGTAAATCACCTATATTCAAAACATGGAAAATAAATGCAAAAAAGCAAAATGGCTGTCAGGGAGGCCTTAAATATAGCTGTGAAAAGAAGAGAAGTGAAAAGCAAAGGAGAAAAGGAAAGATATAAGCATCTGAATGCACAGTTCCAAAAAATAGCAAGGAGAGATAAGAATGCCTTCCTCAGTGATCAATGCAAAGAAATAGAGGAAAATAACAGAATGGGAAAGACTAGAGATCTCTTCAAGAAAATTAGAGATACCAAGGGAACATTTCATACAAAGATGGGCTCAATAAAGGACAGAAATGGTATGGACCTAACAGAAGCAGAAGATATTAAAAGGTGGCAAGAATACACAGAAGAACTATACAAAAAAGATCTTCATGACCTGGATAATCACAATGGTGTGATCCCTCACCTAGAGCCAGACATCCTGGAATGTGAAGTCAAGTGGGCTTTAGAAAGCATCACTAGGAACAAAGCTAGTGGAGGTGATGGAATTCCAGTTGAGCTATTTCAAATCCTAAAAGATGACGCTCTGAAAGTGCTGCATTCAATATGCCAGCAAATTTGGAAAACTCAGCAGTGGCCACAGGACTGGAAAAGGTCAGTTTTCATTCCAATCTCAAAGAAAAGCAATGCCAAAGAATGCTCAACTACTGCCCAATTGCACTCATCTCACATGCTAGTAAAATAATCCTCAAAATTCTCCAAGTCATGCTTCAGCAATATGTTAACCGTGAAATTCCAGATGTTCAAGCTGGTTTTAGAAAAGGCAGAGGAACGAGAGATCAAATGGCAAACATCTGCTGGATCATGGAAAAAGGAATAGAGTTCCAGAAAAACATCTATTTCTGCTTTATTGACTATGCCAAAGCCTTTGACTGTGTGGATCACAATAAACTGGAAAATCCTGAAAGAGATGGGAACACCAGACCACCTGACTTCCTTCTAGAGAAACCTATATGCAGGTCATGAAGCAACAGTTAGAACTGGACATGGAAGAACATACTGTTTCCTAATAGGAAAAGGAGTATGTCAAGGCTCTATATTGTCACTCTGCCTATTTAATTTATACACAGAGTACACATGAGAAACTTTGGATTGGAAGAAGCATAAGCTGGAATCAAGATTGCCAGGAGAAATATCAATAACCTCAGATAAACAGATAACACCACCTTTATGCCAGAAAGTGAAGAGGAACTAAAAAATGCCTCTTTATGAATTTGAAAGAGGAGAGTGAAAAAAGTTGGCTTAAAGCTCAACATGCAGAAAACGAAGATCATGGCATCTGGTCCCATCCTTTCATGGGAAATAGATGGGGAAACAGTGGAAACGGTGTCAGACTTTATTTTTTGGGTCTCCAAAATCACTGCAGATGGTGATTGCAGCCATGAAATTAAAAGACGCTTACTCCTTGGAAGGAAATTATGACCAACCTAGATAGTTTATTCAAAAGCAGAGACATTACTTTGCCAACAAAGGTCCGTCTAGTCAAGGGTATGGTTTTTCCAGTGGTCATGTATGGATGTGAGAATTGGACTGTGAAGAAGCTGAGCGCCAAAGAATTGATGCTTTTGGACTGTGGTGTTGGAGAAGACTCTTGAGAGTCCTTTGGACTGCATGGAGATCCAACCAGTCCATTCTAAAGGAGATCAGTCCTGGATGTTCTTCGGAAGGAATAATGCTAAAGCTGAAACTCCAGTACTTTGGCCACCTCATGAGAAGAGTTGACTCATTGGAAAAGACTCTGATGCTGGAAGGGATTGGGTGCAGGAGGAGAAGGGGACGACAGAGGATGAGATGGTTGGATGTCATCACCGACTCTATGGACATGATTTTGAGTATACTCCGGGAGTTGGTGATGGACAGGGAGGCCTGGAGTGCTGCAATTCATAGGGTCACAAAGAGTCCGACACAACTGAGAGACTGAACAGATATATATGAAATTTAGTACAAATGAAGCAATTTTCAAGGAGAAGTAGAGTCACAAATGTAGAAAATAACCTTATGGTTACCAGGATAGAAAGGAGAAGAGGGATAAATTGGGAGATTGGGATTGATTTCACACATTGGTGTTCAGTCACTCAATCCTGTCTGATTTTCATCCCCATGGACTTTAGCATGCCAGACTTGCCTGTCCTTGACTATCTCCTGTAGTTTGCTCAAAGTCCGGTCCATTGAGTTGGTGATGCCATCCAACCATCTCATCTTCTATTGCCCCCTTCTCCTCCTGCCCTCAATCTTTCCCAGCATATGGGTCTTTTCCAATTATTCTTCTTTTTACATCAGGTGGCCACAGTACTGCAGCTTCAGCTTTAGAATCACTATTTCTAATGAATATAAAGGGGTTGATTCCTTTAGCATGGATTGGTTTGATCTCTTTGCTGTCCAAGGAACTCTCAAGAGTCTTCACCAGCACCACAGTTCAAAAACACTCATTCTTTGATGCTCAGCCTTCTTTATCGTCCACCTCTCACATTTGTGACTACTGAAAACACCATAGCTTTGACTAGATGGACCTTTGTCCAGCAAATGATGTCTCTGTTTTTTAACATGCTATCTAGTTTTTTCATAGTATTTCTTCCAAAGGTCAAGTGTCTTTTAATTTAATGGCTGCAATCACCACCTGCAGTGATTTTGAAGCCCCCCAAAATAGAATCTGTCATTCTTTCCAATTTTTCCCCTTCTATTGGCCATGAAGTGTTGGGAGTAGATGCCATAATCTTCAGTTTTGAATGTTGAGGCTTTTTAAGTCAGCTTTTTTACTGTTCTATTTCATCTTCATCAAGAGACTCTAGTTTCTCTTTACTTTCTGCCATTAGGGTGGTGTCATCTGCATATATGAGGTTATTGATATTTCTCCCAGTCATCTTGATTCTAGGTTGTGCTTCATCCAGGTCAGCATTTCACATGATGTACTCTGCGTATAAATCGAATAAGCAGGGTGACAACATAGTCTTAATGTACTCCTTTCCCAATTTTGAACCGATCTGTTGTTCCATGTCAGTTCTAACTTGTTACTTCTTGACCTTCATACAGACTTGACATATACACACTACAATATATAAAATACAATTAATTTTAATAGTTTTAAAGCTACGCATCCACCAAAATGTCCATTCATACTATTCTTATGCCTAAAGCAATCACCCTTATCCACGGACCCACCAGGCTCCTCTTTCCATGGGGATTCTCCAGGCAACAATCAGTTCAGTCACTCAGTCGTGTCTGACTCTTTCTGACCCCATGGACTGCAGCATGCCAGTCATGTCTTGTCCATCACCAACTCCCAAAGTTTACCCAAACTCATGTCCATTGTGTGGGTGATGCCATCTAACCATCTCACCCTCTGTCATCCCCTTCTCCTCTTGCCTTCAATCTTTCTCAACATCAGGTCTTTTCAAATGAGTCAGCTCTTCACATCAGGTTGCCAAAATATTGGAGTTTCAGCTTCAACAGCTTCAACAGTTCCAGGCAACAATACTGGAGTGGATTGCCATGACCTCTTCTAGGGGATCTTCACAACCCAGGAATTGAAATTGGATAAATCTGAAAACATATTTCTTTATTTAATATGCAAATGAAAATTCATATAACTACATTTTGAAATAAAAACAAGAATTAACAGCATAATTACTTTTTTAAGAAAAGCAGTTTATTTCATTTGATTAAAAAAATATATAACAAAGAGCATTTATTTATTATTTTGGCCATACCCTGCAGCATACAGAACTTCCCCAATGAAAGATCAAACCCATACCCCTGCACTGAGAGTTTGGACTCAACCACGAGACCATGAGGGAAGTCCTTCACCTCTTTTTTATAAAATTAATTTAATTATTTTAATTGGAGGCTAATTAATTTACAATATTGTGGTGGTTTTTGCCATACATCAGCATAAATCAGCCACATATATACATCTGTGCCCCCCAATCCTGAACACCCTCCCACTTCCCTTCCCACCCTATTCCTCTCGGTTGTCCCAGAGCACCAGCTTTCAGTCCTCTGCTTCATGCACTGAGCTAGCACTCGTCGTCTGTTTTACATATGGTAATATACATGTTTCAATGTCATTCTCTCAAATCATCCCACCCTCGCCTTTTCTCACATAGCCCAATAGTCTGTTATTTACATCTGTGTCTCTTTTGCTGTCTTGAATATAGGGTTGTCATTACCATCTTTCAAAATTCCATATGTATGCATTAATATACTCTATTGGTGTTTCTCTTTCTGACTTACTTCACTCGTATAATAGGCTTCAGTTTCATCGACCTCATTAGAACTGACTCAAATGTGTTCTTTTTATAGATGAGTAATATTTCATTATGTACATGTACCACACTTTTCTTTTCCATTGATCTGCCAGTAGACATCTAGGTTGCTTCCATGTCCTAGCTATTGTAAACAGTGCTGCCATGAACGTCAGGGTACATGTATCTCTTTCAATTTTGTTTTCCTTGGTGTGTATGCCTAGCAGTGGGATTGCTGGGTCATATGACAGTTCGGTTTCCAGTTTTTTTTTTTTTTTTTTTAAGGAATCACCACATTGTTCTCCATAGAGGCTGGACTAGTCTGCATTCCCACCAACAGTGTAACAGGGTTCCATTTTCTCAACACCCTTTCCAGCATTTATTGTTTGTAGACATTTTGATGGCAACCATTCTTACCAGTGAAGGAAGTGACAACCAACTCCAGTATGCATGCCTGCACAATCCCATAGACAGAGGAGCCTGGTGGGCAAACAGTCAGACACAACCAAGTGACTAACAATTATTCTGACCTGTGTGAGATGGTTTCACATTGTGATTTTGATTTGCATTGTTTTGATAATGAGTGATGGTGGCACCTTTTCATGTGTTTGCTAGCCATTTGTATGTCTTCTTGGAGAAATATGAGTTTGGTTATTTGGCCCAATTTTGCATTGGGTCTTTTTTTTTTTTTTTTCTGCTATTAAGCTGCATGAGCTGCTTGTATATTTTGGAAATCAATTCTTTGTCAGTTGCTTTCTTTGCTAGTATTTTGTTCCATTTTTAAGGCTGCCTTTTCACCTTGCATATAGTTTACTTTGTTGTGCAAAAGCTTTTAAGTCTAACTAGGTTCCATTAGCTTATTTTTGTTTGCACATCCATTATTCTGGGAGGTGGATCATAGAGGATCTTGCTGTGATTTATGTCAGAGAGTGTTCTACCTATGTTTTCCTATTAGAGTTTTACAGTTTCTGGTCTTACATTTAGATCTTTAATCTCTTTTTAGTTTATTTTTGTGCATGCTGTTGGAAAATGTTCTAGTTTAATTCTTCTACAAGTGGTTGACCAGTTTTCCCTGCACCACTTGTTAAAGAGATTGTCTTTTCTCCATTGTATATTTTTACCTCTTTTGTAAAAAATAAGGTGTCCGTAGATGAGTGGATTTATCTCTGGCCTCCTATTTTGTTCCATTAACCTAAATTTCTGTCTTTGTGGCACTACCATACTGTCCTGATGACTGTATCTTTGTAGTATAGTCTGAAGTCAGGCAGGTTGATTCATCCAGTCCCATTTTTGCTTCTAAAGATTGTTTTGACTATTCGAGGTTTCTTCTGTTTCATACAAATTGTGAAATTACCTGTTCTAATACTTTCAAGTTACTTGTGAAAAATACCATTGGTAGCTTAATAGGGATTGTGTTAAATTTATAGATTGCTTTGAGTAATATAATCATTTACACTATATTGATTCTTCCAATCCATGAACATGGTATATCTCTCCAACTATTTGGATCGTCTTTGATTTCTTTCATTAGTGTTTTATAGTTTTCTATGTATATATATGGACATAAGTTTGAGTGAACTCCAGGAGTTGGTGATGGACATGGAGGCCTGGCGTGCTGTGATTCATGGGGTTGCAAAGAGTCGGACAGGACTGAGCTACTGAACTGAACTGACTGATGTATATATAGGTATTTTGTTCCTTTAGGTAAATTTATTCCTAAGTATTTGATTCTTTTCATTGCAATGGTAAATGGGATTATTTCCTTAATTTGTCTTTCTGTGTTCTCATTGTTAGTGTATAGGGGTACAAGGGACTTCTGTGTATTAATTTTATATCCTGCAACTTTATTGTGTTCATTAATTAGCTGTAGTAATTTTCCAGCTGTAATTTTAGGATTTTCTATGTAGAGGATCATGTCATCTGCAAACAGTAAGAGTTTCACTTCTTCTTTTCCTATCTGGAGTCCTTTAATTTGTTTTTCTTCTCTGATTGCTGTGGCTAGGACTTTAAAAATTATGTTGACTAGTAGTGGGAAGAGTGGGCACCCTTGTTGTGTTTCTGATTTTAGAGGAAATGCTTTCAATTTCTCACCATTGAAGATAATATTTGCTGTGTGGTTGTCATACATGGTTTTTATTACATTGAGGTATATTCCTTCTATGGCTTGTTTTTGGAGAGTTTTAATCACAAATGGATTCATGTCAATGTATGGCAAAAGCAATAAAATATTTTAAAGTAATTAGCCTCCAATTAAAATGAATAAATTTATATTTAAAAAAATAATCATAAATGTGTGTTGAATTTTTTCAAAGGTGTATTTGCATATATTGAGATAATCATATGGTTTTTACCTTTCAGTTTGCAAATATGGTGTATGACATTGATTAATTTGCAAACACTGAAGAATCCTTGCATCCATGGGATAAAGTCCACTTGGTCATGATGCATTATCTTTAAAAAATATTGTAGAATTGTGTTTGCTAGAATTTTGTTGCTGCTGCTGCTGCTGCTAAGTCACTTCAGTCGTGTCTGACTCTATGCAACCCCATAAACGGCAGCCCACCAGGCTCCTCCGTCCCTGGGATTCTCCAGGCAAGAACACTGGAGTGGCCTGACATTTCCTTCTCCAATGCATGAAAGTGAAAAGTGAAAGTGAAGTCACTCAGTCGTGTCCAACTCTTAGCGACCCCATGGTCTGCAGCCTACCAGGCTCCTCTGTCAATGGGATTTTCCAGGCAAGAGTACTGGAGTGGGGTGCCATTGCCTTCTCCCAGAATTTTGTTGAGGACATTCTAAATCTATGCTCATCAATGTTATTGTCCTGTAGTTTTCTTTTTTGTTGGCATCTTTGTCTGCTTTTGGTATTAAGATGATGGTGGCCTCATAGAATGAGCTTGAGAGTTTACCTTCCTCTGCAGTCTTATGGAAGAGTTTGGGTAGGATAGGTGTTAGCTCTCCTCTAAATTTTTGATATAATTCACCTGTGAAGATATTTGGTCCTGGGCTTTGCTTTGTAGGAAGATTTTTGTTTACAGTTTTGATTTCTGTGCTTGTGGTGGGTCTGTTATTTTCTATTTCTCCTTGGTTCAGTTTTGGAAGCTTAAACTTTTATGAGAATTTATCCATTTCTTCAAGTCGTCCATTTTATTGGCATGTAATTGCTCATAGTAGTCTCATGATCTTTTGTATTTCTGTGTTGTCTGTTGCAATTTTTCCATTTTCATTTCTAATTTTATTGATTTGATTGTTTTCTTTCTTGATTAGTCTGGCTAATGGTTTGCCTATTTTACTTATCTTCTCAAAGAATCAGCTTTTAATTTGTTGATTTTTGCCTTAGTCTCGTTAGTTTCTTTTTCATTTATTTCTGCTTTGATTTTTATGATTCTTTTCCTTCTAACTTTGAGATTCTTCTTTATTTTATTTTTTTCTTTTTCGAGTTGTTCCAGGTGCAAAGTCATGCTATTTATTTGATGTTTGTATTCTGTCTGGAGGTATACTTGATTTACTATGAACTTCCCTCTTAGAACTGCTTCTACTGGATTCCATAGGTTTTAGGTTTTTATTTTCATTAGTTTCCATCCATATTTTCATTTCCATTTGATTGCTTCTGTGATCTGCTGGCTATTCAGAAGCGGGTTGTTTAGCTTGCATCAATTCATTTCAGTTCAGTTCAGTCGTTCAGTCATGTCCGACTCTTTGCGACCCCATGAATCACACCACGCCAGAACTCCCTGTCCAACACCACCTCCTGGAAATGACTCAGATTCATGTTCATCGAGTCAGTGATGCCATCCAGCCATCTCATCGTCTGTTGTCCCTTTCTCCTCCTGCCCCCAATCTCTCTCAGCATCAGAGTCTTTTCCAATGAGTCAACTCTTCACATGAGGTGGCCAAAGTACTGGAGTTTCAGCTTTAGCATCATTCTTTCCAAAGAAATTCCAGGGCTAATCTCCTTCAGAATGCATAGGTTTGTATATTTAATAGTTATTTTTCCTGTAATTGACATCTAATTGTTCCGCATATTGATCAGAAAAGATGTTTGAATTTCTTTCAGTTTGCTTAAATTTATCAAAGCTAGATTTATGGACCACGATGTGATGTATCCTGGAAAATATTCAGTTCAGTTCAAATCAGTCACTCAGTCATGTCTGACTATTTGTGACCCAATGAAGTGCAGCACTCCAGGCCTCTCTGTCCATCACCATCTCCCAGAGTTCACTCAGACTTACGTCCATCGAGTCAGTGATGCCATCCAGCCATCTCATCCTTTGTCGTCCCCTTCTCCTCCTGCACCCAATCTCTCCCAGCATCAGAGTCTTTTCCAATGAGTCAACTCTTCGCATGAGGTGGCCAAAGTACTGGAGTTTCAGCTTTAGCATTATTCCTTCCAAAGAAATCCCAGGGCTGATATTCTTCAGAATGGACTGGTTGGATCTCCTTGCAGTCCAAGGGACTCTCAAGAGTCTTCTCCAACACCACAGTTCAAAAGCATCAATTCTTCGGCGCTCAGCTTTCTTCACAGTCCAACTGTCACATCCATACATGACCACTGAAACAAACATAGCCTTGACTAGACAGACTTTGGTGGAAAAGTAATGTCTCTGCTTTACAATACGCTATTTAGGTTGGTAATAACTTTTCTTCCAAGGAGTAAGCATCTTTTAATGTCATGTCTGCAGTCACCATCTGCAGTGATTTTGGAGCCCAAAAAAATAAAGTCTGACACTGTTTCCACTGTATCCCCATCTATTTCCCATAAAGGGATGGGACCAGATGCCATGCTCATTGTTTTCTGAATGTTGAGGTTTAAGCCAACTTTTTCACGCTCTACTTTCACTTTCATCAAGAGGCTTTTTAGTTCCTCTTCACTTTCTGCCAGAAGGGTTGTGTCATCTGCATATCTGAGGTTACTGATATTTCTTTCAGCAATCTTGATTCAAGCTTGTGCTTCTTCCAGCCCAATTCATTCCTCATGATGTACTCTGCATAGAAGTTAAATAAGCAAGATGACAATATACAGCCTTGATGTACTCCTTTTCCTATTTGGAACCAGTCTGTTGTTCCATGTCCAGTTCTAACTGTTGCTTCCTGACCTGCATACAGATTTCTCAAGAGGCAGGTCAGGTGGTCTGGTATTCCCATCTCTTTCAGAATTTTCCACAGTTTATTGTGATCCACATAGTCAAAGGCGTTGGCATAGTCAATCTAGCAGAAATAGATGTTTTTCTGGAACTCGCTTGCGTTTTCCATGATCCAGGGGATGTTGGCAATTTGATCTCTGGTTCCTCTGCTTTTTCTGAAACCAGCTTGAACATCTGGAATTTCATGGTTCACATATTGCTGAAGCCTGGCTTGGAGAAAGTTAATGTTGAGCATTACTTTACTAGCATGTGAGATGTGCAGTAGTTTGAACATTCTTCAGCATTGCCTTTCTTTGGGATTGGAATGAAAACTGACCTTTTCCAGTCCTGTGGCCACTGCTGAGTTGCCCAAATTTGCTGGCATATTGAGTACAGCACTTTCACAGCATCATCTTTCAAGATTTGAAACAGCTCAACTGGAATTCCATCATCTCCACTAGCTTTATTCATACTGATGCTTTCTAAGGTCCACTTGACTTCACATTCCAGGATGTCTGGCTCTACATTACTGATCACACCTTCGTGATTATCTGGGTCGTGAAGCTCTTTTTTGGATAGTTCTGTGTATTCTTACCACCTCTTCTTAATATCTTCTTCTTCTGTTAGGTCCATACCATTTCTGTCCTTTTCCAAACCCATCTTTGTATGAAATGTTCCCTTGGTATCTCTAATTTTCTTGAAGAGATCTCTAGTCTTTCCCATTCTGTTCTTTTCCTCTATTTCTTTGCATTGATGACTGAGGAAGGCTCTCTTATCTCTTCTTGCTATTCTTTGAAGCTCTGCATTCAGATGCTTATATCTTTCCTTTTCTCCTTTGCTTTTTGCTTCTCTTCTTTTCACAGCTATATTTGAGGCCTCCCCAGACAGCCATTTTTCTTTTTTTCATTTCTTTTCCATGGGGATAATCTTGATCCCTGTCTCCTGTAAAATGGCACAAACCTCCGTGCATAGTTCATCAAGCACTCTGTCTGTCGGATCTAGTCCCTTAAATCTATTTCTCACTTCCATGGTATAATCATAAGGGATTTGATTTAGGTCTTACCTGAATGGTCTAGTGGTTTTCCCTACTTTCTTCAATTTAAATCTGAATTTGGCAATAAGGAGTTCGCGATCTGAGCCACAGTCAGCTCCTGGTCTTGTTTTTGTTGATTGTATAGAGCTTCTCCGTCTTTGGCTGCAGAAAATAGAATCAATCTGATTTTGGTGTTGACCATCTGGTGATGTCCATGTGTAGAGTCTTCTCTTGTGTTTTTGGAAAAGGGTGTTTGCTATGACCAGTGCATTTTCTTGGCAAAACGCTGTTAGTCTTTCCCCTGCTTCATTCCTTATTCCAAGGCCAAATTTGCCTGTTACTCCAGGTGTTTTTTGACTTTCTACTTTTGTATTCCTGTCTCCTGTAATGAAAAGGACATTTTTTTTGGGTGTTAGTTCTAAAAGGTTTTGTAGGTCCTCATAGAACCATTCAACTTTAGCTTCTTCAGCATTACTGGTTGGGGCATAGACTTGGATTACTGTGATATTGAATGGTTTGCCTTTGAAATGAACAGAGATCATTCTATCGTTTTTGAGATTGCATCCAAGTACTGCATTTCAGACTCCCTGTTGACCATGATGGCTACTCCATTTCTTCTGAGGGGTTCCTGACCACAGAAGTAGATATAATGGTCATCTGAGTTAAAATCATCCATTCCAGTCCATTTTAGTTGGCTGATTCCTAGAATGTCGACATTCACTCTGGCCATTTCCTGCTTGACCACTTCCAATTTGCCTTGATTCATGGACCTGACATTCCAAGTTCCTATTCAATATTGCTCTTTACAGCATTGGACCTTACCTCTATCATCAGTCACATCCACAGCTGGGTATTGGTTTTGCTTTGGCTCCATCCCTTTGTTCTTTCTGGAGTTATTTCTCCACAGACCTCCAGTACCATATTGGCCACCTACTGACCTGGGGAGTTCCTCTTTCACTATCCAATCATTTTGACTTTTCATACTGTTCATGGGGTTCTCAAGACAAGAATACTGAAGCGGCTTGCCATTCCCTTCTCCAGTGGACCACATTCTGTCAGACCTCTCCACCATGACCCGTCCATCTTGGGTGGCCTCATGGGCTTGATTTTGTCTCATTGAGTTAGATAATTCTGTAGTCCTAGTGTGATTAGATTGACTAGTTTTCTGTGAGTATGGTTTCAGTGTGTCTGCCCTCTGATGCCCTCTTGCAACACCTACTGTCTTACTTGGATTTTTCTTACCTTGGATGTGGGGTATCTCCTCACTGCTGCCCCTCCTGACCTTGAACGTGGAATAGCTCTTCTAGGCCATCTTGAGCCCGCGCAGCCACTGCTCCTTGGACTTGGAAAATGTTACAAGTGCACATGTGGAAAAGGTGAAATTCATTGTTTTTTGGTGAAATGTCCTATAGATATCAATTAGGCCTAACTGGTCCGTTGTATCATTTAAAGCTAGTGCTTCCTTGCTAATTTTCTGTTTGGTTGATCTATCCATAGGTATGAGTGGGGTGTTAAAGTCTTCCATGGAATGTTAAAGTCTCCCATTTTTATTGTGTTACTGTTATTTTCACCCTTATTACTTGTTAACATTTGCATTATATATTTAAGTGCTCCTATGTTGGGTGTGCATATATATTTGTAATTGCTATATCTTCTTGGATTGATCCTTTGATCATTCATTATATAGTGCCCTTCTTTGTCTCTTATCCTGGTTTTTATTTTAAAATCTGTTTATCTGATAGAAGCATTGCTACTCCAGTTTTATTTTGGTCTCCATTTCCCTGAAATATCTTTCTCTAGCCCTTCACTTTCAGTCTGTATGTGTTCCTAGGTTAGAAATGGATCTCTTGTAGACAACATTGTACACTGGTCTTGCTTTTGTATGCATTTGGTCAGGGTTTGTCTTTTGCTTGAAGCATTTAACCTGTTTATATTTAAGGTAAGTATTGATAAGTATGATCCCATTACCATTTACTTTGTTGTTTGGAGTTTATTTTTATAAACCTTTTCTATGTTTCCTGTCTAGAGAAGATCCATTAGCATTTGTTGAAGAGTTGGCTGGTTGGTGCTGAATTCTGTCAGCTTTTGCTTATCTGAAAAGCTCTTGATTTCTCTTTCATATCTGAATGAGATCCTTGCTGAATAGAGTAATCATAGTTGTAGGTTTTTCTCTTTCATCACTTTAATTCCCTTCTGTCCTGAAGAGTTTCTATCAAAAGATCAGCTGTTATCCTTATGGGGATCTTCTTGTATGTTATTTATTGCTTCTCTCTTGTTGCTTTTAATATTTCTTTTTTGTGTTTGATCTTTTTTAGTTTGATTAATATGTGTCTTGGAGTGTTTTGCCTTTGATTTGTCCTGTTTCAGACCCTCTGGGCTATTTCCTTACCCATTTTAGTGAAGTTTTCTACCATTATCTCCTCAAATATTTTCTCATGCCTTTTCTTTTTGTCTTCTTTTGGGACACAAATGATTCCAATGTTTAACATTGTTCCAGTGGTCTCTGAAGGTGTCCTCATTTCTTTTAATTCCTTTTACTTTTTCCTCTCTGCCTCATTTATTTCCACTATTCTATCTTCCACCTCACTTTTACTCTCTTCTACCATAGCTATTCTACTCTTGGTTCCCTCCAGAGTGGCTTTAATCTCAGTTATTATATTGTTCATCATTGATTGGTTTTTCATTATTTCTTCTAGGACCTTGTTAAACATTTCTTGCATCTTCTCAGTCCTTGTCTCTAATCTATTTACCTGTAACTCCATTTTGCTTTCAAGATTTTGAATCATCTTTACTATAATTATTTTAATTCTTTTTCTGGTAGACTCCCTACCTCCTTCTCTTTTGTTTAGCATGGTGGGCATTTATCATGTTCCTTCGCTTGCTGAATATTTCACTGCTTTTCATTTTGTTTAAATTACTGTGTTTGGAGTGCCCTTTCTGAAAGTTGGGAGTTCATGTTTCTTCATAATTGTAAAGTCTGCTCCCTGTGGGTGGGGTTGAACTAGTCGTTTTTCACAGTTTTCTTGTTGGGAGAGCTTTCATCTGTGTTCCGGTGGGTGGAGCTGAATCTCTTCTCTCTGAAGTGCAGTGAAGTGTCCAATACTGAGTTTTGGAGTGTCTATGGTTTGGCATGTCTTTGGACAGTCTGTTTATTGTTTATCATTTATTGTTCAATTGTATTCCTGTTTGGCTTTAGAATTATCATGGTGTGTCCTGCCCTGGAACTTGTTGACTTTTGGTTGGAGCTTGGTTTCAGTGCAAGTATGGAGACTTTTTCTGAGTTCTTTTCTATTAATGTTCCAAAAAGTCAGGAGTTCTCTGATATTCTAAAGTTTTGGATTTAAGCCTCCTGCCTCTGGCTTTTGGCCCTTCTCTTACAGTAGCCTTAAGACTTCTTCATCCATACATTACAGAAGATGAAATCCCTAAGTTAATGGTGAAAAAATTCTCCACATCCTGGAACATCCAGAAAGATTCACAGTTACATAGAGAAGAGAAGAGGGAAGAGGGAGATAGAGGTGACCAGAAGAAGAAAAGGGGCCTCAAAAAGGAAGAGAGCAATCTAGGCAGTAATCAAATCCCTAAGTGCTCTCCACAGTCCAGAACACCCAGACAGAGTCACAGAATTATGTAGAGAAGAGAAGCAGGAGGAAGACCATAGAGGTGACCTGCGGGGTGGGGTGGGGGTGGGGGGTGGGGGGAGGGGTCTCAAAAGGGAAAAGAGCAATCAAGTCAGTAATCAAATTCCTAGATGAAAATGGATACTGAAGATTAGGTTCTCGGAGGTACAAAATTGATAACAAACATCAAAAAGAAAAGATTTAAAATGTAGAATAGAGGTTAGACTCTTAAAAATACAATATAAAAATAGAAAAGAAAATCAATAACAAAAATTTAAAAATATATACAGAATTTGTTTATATATATATATATATATTTTTAATTTAATCAAAGTAAAGAAAATGAAGTAGCTCAGTCGTGTCCAACTCTTCACGACCCCATGAACTGTAGCCGACCAGACTCCTCCTTACATGGGATTTTCCAGGCAAGGGTACTGGAGAGGGTTGCCATTTCCTTCTCCAGGGCATCTTTCCAACCCAGGTATCAAACCTGAGTCTCCCGCCTTGTAGGCAGATCGTTTACTGTCTGAGCCACCAGGGAAGTCTAATAGTAGACTATAAAAATGATAGCTAAAGAAGTAATAGAGAACTAAAAAAAAAAAAAAACTTAAAAAGTTATAATAGTAAAAATATATATCTAGAAATTTCTCTGGAGCTGTTATGGGCAGTGTAGGGACAGTTTAGAGTCAGATAGTCCCTTGTTCTGGCTTGTACTTGTTCTCAAGATCTCTGTAAGTGCTCCTCAAATGCACAGTATTTGAGTATTTGAGGATGTCAGCATTAACTTCAGGGTTTTAATCTGTTACACTCCCAGAGCGGTTCCCCTATCTTTGTTTATTTTGGCTTCCTCTGCTTGCAAGTCTCTTCAGTGTCTAATTTCCCCCTGACGTAGGGAGGCAAAGGTGACCAGTTATTTAGGCTCATTTCTTCAGTTGTGTTTTGGGAAGGGAGGAACACCGCAGCAAACAAATACCACTGGCATATGTGGGGAGTGCTCATAGTGGATGAACCACAGTGGGTTTGCCATTGCCCAAGGTGATGTGTACTTCCCAGATACACACTGCTCAGGCTCCAGGGTGCTCTTCAAGGGCACTGACCCAAGTGAGCCCTGTTTTTCAAGCACTTTCCAGATCTAAACTGCTCAGGTTCTCATGTGCTCCATAGGGGCACAAATGAATATGGGCTATGTGTTTTGTTCCCTTCCCAGATTTGAGTAGCTCAGACAACCAAGTGCTTGGCGAGTACACTGTCCCAGGTGGGCCATGCATCTTATTCACCATCCTAGTCCTGGCAGCTCAGTTTCCCAGGTGCACCATGAGAGTACATTCCCAGGTGTGCTGTGTGTCTCCTCTGGAAAGCTGATCTCAGGCTGTGACACTCCTAAATCTTTTGTCTCTGTTTTTGTCTTTTATATTTTATCCCACCTCCTTTTGAAGAGATTGGCTGCCTTTCTGGGTGCCTGGTGTCCTCCAACAGCTTTCAGAAGATATTTTGTGGAAGTTCTTCAACATTCAAATGATCTTTTGATGAATTTGTGGGGAAGAAAATGGTCTCTGCATCCTATTCCTCCAACATCTTGGGACCGCCTAGAAAAACAGTTTTTGAAAATATAAAATCTCCACAACTTGTAAGGCTATGGAAAATTTATATAACACCTATATCATTGGGCTGTTTAAAGATTTCTGTCAAGTGAATTTTGGTCACAAGTATGTTTCAGCATGTATTTTGTGTATATATATATTAATATTTCTGTGAGAAAGAAAGGAGTAAAAAGCTATATTTAAAAAAAAAATAAGTAGAAGTTACTTTCACGTTCAGTGGCTATTTCTTTGAGAGATCTAGTTGAAAGCTTTGTGGTATCTTGAGGAGAAGGAAAGAGTGCATCATTAGGCAGTCAGGGGCACTAGATTTTCTCACTTACTCTGAAGCCCTCATTCCTTCAGCTAATCACACTATGGAGTGTCTGCTTCCTGTCAAGCTCTGGGATGCAGAGAACATTTGGGTACAGTTCTTCCTCCATGTCCAAATTCACATTGAGGATATAGAGTGACAATTTTAAAAAGTTAATACCACACAAATGTTATAAAAGAGATGTGAGTGGGTGCTGAGACCCAAGCTTGGTGCAGCCATGCACCTGCATTGCAAAATGAAAGGTAAAAAAAAAAAAAAAAAAAAAAAAAATCCTGAAGCTTAGCCCCTTCATAAGGGATGCTAAGAGTTTACCAAGCAGAGACTTGGAGCTAATTCTATAATGCACATTTACAATGGTGAAAATTTTGTGTAGTTGGAGTGCCTGATATACCAGATGGAAAGTTGTGCAGTGGTTAAAAAAGAGACTGGAGTTTCAGTGTCAGACTGAGAAGGACAATTTATTTTAAAACAGACTTTATATTTTGTCCGAAGAGTGGTAGCAGCTAAACTGTTCTAATTTAGAGCTGAGTAATATGGTTGTGTTTGGCTTTTAAAAATATTACTCTTGCTATTGTGAAGTAGAAATTAACATGATCAGAGACATATATTAGATATAAAATAAATGTCATAACTGATAACAATGTATGGTAGTGGTAACTGACTTGAATGAAATATCTAAGGAAAAAGAACCACAATTTAATAGATTAATAGAGTGAAATATAAGAATTTAATTAAATTTAATTTAAAAACTTTTTTTTTTCCTAATTGCTAAACAGAGAACTAGCTTTGTGTATAGAATGCCAGTGGATAGACAGATGGACAGTGGAAACACTGTAGAATGGCCACTGAAAAGACCCAGAACCTAATCCCTGGAACTGTGAGAGCTACTATATGTGGTAACAAATACCCTTCATAAGTTGTTAAAGTAAATGTCTTAAGAGGAGGTGGCTATCCTTGAATATCTAATAATCACAATTACCTTTCTAAAAGGAAGTAACAAAGAGTGATTTGAAAGCAAAAGAAGGCAGGGTAAGGACAAAAGCACCACCAACACTGTTTAGTTTAAAGATGAAGGAAGGTTCCAAGGAAGTGGGCTTTCCCCTGGAGCCTCCCAAGGGAGCCTGTGCTGTCAGATTCTTGTCTTCATTAGAAGAGTGACTGCATGGTCTCTTTGCATTTTCACATAAAGAAGAATGAATATTTGACCTCAAATCCTAAGGTCACTTTTATTAATGGTCTTAACTCCAAGGCTTGGTAATTAAGAGAATATGCTATATTTCACCCCCAAAGTAAAATCATCAGGAGTGTTGAACATTTAACAAATTTAAGAAGCTCCATATTTCTCCTTGCTGGGTTTTGACAGAATGTAGTAACAAACTAGTTTGGAGTCTAGTTTCTGACAACTAAAATGAACCTATCAAATTAAGATGACTATATAATATTTCTTGGATATTTGTCTAGGTAAATAATGGAGCAAAAACTCAGAATAAATTCTGCTTTATAAGACATCATTAATTATGTCTTTTCTCAAAGGGAAAGACATAATGCAACTTTCTGTTGGCCAGACAATAAAATCCCTTGTCAGTTTCTACCCATTTCTGAAACTAGTTAACAAAAAATAATAATAATAAAAATAAACAACAAAGCAAACAAAAACCTCCTATAAAGTGTTTTGAATGAATTATTTTCAACATACACACATGTAGTAGATTACCAAATGAGTGCCAGTAAACTATGCCAAGCCATAAATTATTTCACAATCTATACAAATGTAGAATCAATATATGACATAAGCTCCATTTTAGTGATGGCTCTATTCATGTTTGTGTCTACAGACATATACATGTCTTACACATGCATGTGTCTTAAAATTATTCCTGGTCAAAAAAAAAAAAAAAATTAAAGTCAAGCAGTCAAGGATCCCATAAAGCCAATAGAATTGCCAGAATACATTGTAAGAGACCTGGTAATAATATAAATGGGGGGGGGGGGGAAGTTAATGATAACTTTAATAAAAAGTAAGAAATACATAGGTGCTCATAATTTAGACTTAGATAATTCAACTTTTTGAGGTATGGTTTGTACCTTAATTTTATTTTCCTCATTTAATATAAAGAATCAAAATTGAATAATCTTTATTTATCCCATGCATCTTCAATGTATGGTGAACCATTTTATACAAATATAATAATGGATTTCCTTACATGATCTGTAACATACCTAACATTTAATGCAAGAAGACCTGCAAACAATAAATACTTTATGTCCCTTTATTGTCAATAGAATGGTGTGTCTATATGAACACTATACTAATTTTCAGAAAAGTTTCAATTTATTTCAAGTGGGAATATTTTGTCTATTTTGTTCATAAACACCTAGAATACTGGTCTAGAATACCAGTCATATGATACAGACTCACTAAATATTTGTAGAATTAAAAAGGAAAAAAATACAGAATTTTATTTTGCTTCTCTTGTATTTTTCCTTATTAATATTATGATGACATAATTTAATAACATTTTTTGCTACTCTTGAGCATGAGAATAATTGGTTCTATGCAGAATTCATTTTTTGAGCTCAAATGTTATCAATGTTATTAATATGAACATTCCATGCCCTTGCTTCTCAGGGAAAAAAGCTAATTTTATATTTCTACACATCCTCTCAAGAGTAAAAGCTCATGTTTTGATGAATTATTTTTATATTACTGACCTCTGTGATAGGAAATTTCCACCACTGACCTTACCAAATATAAACTATTTTTAAAATAAATGTTGAATAAAAATCATTACATTTGAATAACCATAGAGGAATGGAAATAAAAATAAATCTATTTAAATAATTTTACATAAGATTTTAAATTGACACATTTTATTAATGACAAAACAAAACCATAAAATGTCTTTTGGTTTAATGAAATCAATTGAAAATGTTGAGATACTTTTCCTTAATTAATGAAGAATATTTCATAACAATTTAATTACAGTACTCATTTCATTTAGGGTAAAGAAATCAGAAGGATGTTAGAGTAATTACTTTCAAATTAAATGGAAATAAAAATCAATTTAAATTTTACATAAATACATATTATCTTGGGGACTTCTGGGATGGCCCAGCAGTTGAAGAATCCACTTGCAATGCAAGAGAAACAGGAGATGCAGGTTCAGTCCCTGGGTTGGGAAGATTCCCTGGAGAAGGAAACAGCAACTACTTCAGTATTCTTGCTGAAAATTCCCAGGTGCAGAGGCACCTGATAGTCTACAGTCAAATAGGTTGTAAAGACTTGGAAATGGCTGGGTGACTAAGCACAAACACATATTATTTTTGAGAGGCTTATTTAAAATCTCACTAAAGAAAAGTAGACTGTTTAAAACATTTAAACTTCCAATGATGTATTTTTCATATATTTTGAAAATATATTAGGTATCTGCAATAATAGTGATAAACATAAAAGACAAAAACTGGAGAACAATAGTCGTGTCTGACTCTTTGCGACCCCACGGACTTTAGCCTACCGGGCTCTTCCGTCCATGGGATTTTCCAGGCAAGAATACTGGAGTGGGTTGCCATTTCCTTCTCCAGGGGAACTTCCTGACCGAGGAATCGAACCCGCGTCTGTCGCATTTTAGGCAGACATTTTACTGTCTGAGCCACAAGGGAAGCCCACTAATAATGATAAACATAAAAGACAAAATTTATTGAGAAGTTGCTAAATGTCAAGCCTTGCAATATCCATTTAATAACCATTACTTTCTAAGATTTTTAAAGTAAAGTACTGAGAGCATAATAGGTAGGAAGTTTAGGGGTCTCCAAACAGAGGACATAGGCTGCAAGTGTCAGACATTTTTTATCTTTCTCTTAAGGGCCAGGAGGAAACAAACTATAAGTGTCAGGTTTTTCTCCCCCTCTCTATACAAAATTCAAAGGAGGTTTATTTTAAAATTCTGTGTTGCCATGACAACACCTGGTTCCACCTGAACTTAACTTTTCTCAAACTTTGAGCTAACCAATACTTTTTTTTTTAAATGGAAATATTTTTATTAAACTATGTTAATGAACTATGTATTAATGAACTATGTATTTACCTTTCTTCAAGTCCTTCTGCCTAAGACTCAGAACCAAATTGACCAACCAGTATGTTTTACTCAACAAAGCAGTATCTTTTACTCATGCAAATATTCTCTTAAGCTATGTTAGTGAGACTATTATTTGCTTGGAAACCTGCCTTTCTTCAAGATTCATGTTAATCTTTTTATAGCCTGGGATGACTCACTTTGGGCCAATGTTATCTTAAAATATGAATATTGTGGGTGAGGGGCCTGTTGCCACTTTCTGAGTTTTGAGACAGTTACTTTCTCTAATTTGCAGCCTACTAGTAGGTATATAACTTCCTACTAAAGACTAGCAGGGGGGTACTCTATCTGCCCTCTTGTAATGTCTATGTCAGAAGTTTTCTCTAGCTCTTTTATACTTTAATAAAACATTACTACCCAAAAGCTCTGAATAATCAAACCTCATCACTGGCCCTGGATTGAATTCCTATCCTCCTGAGGTCAAGAGTCCCAGTGTCTTTTATGGCTCAGCAACAACTTTTCAGTAATAACCACTTTTCCTAAAAATAGGGAGTGTTTTCTTGAACATTTAAACAAATATAAAAAGAGTATATAGATACCATAATATGATACAATATGATACTGTTGGAGGAATGTGTAATTTCCTTAGTTCTGTCTCACCACAGCAAAGATTTGAAATGGCAGACCAGTATTACAGCTCAATTTTATTTGGAAAGCAAAGGGAGTACACCCTTGAGACATGAGGGCAGGGCAATCCAAAAAGGAGAACCCTGGATCTGTCTTGGCTTTCTCCTTTTACACATTTGTCTCTTCCTCACAGAGCCTGCCCTATGCAAATTGGGCTTGCCAAGAAGTAGGTATGCTTATTTCATCTGAAGTTCTCACACCAGTCAACAGGTTTTCTTTTGTTCCATTTTCACAGGCTTTTCCCTTTGTCTTTTAGCCACTGGACTCTTTTTTCCTATTCTAACTAACTAGCATTCCCCCCTCAAGACATGGGAGGACTAATTCTATGGGAATAGGGGCATCAACGGAGAAGGCAATGACACCCCACTCCAGTACTCTTGCCTGGGAAATCCCATGAATGTAGGAGCCTGGTAGGCTGCAGTCCATGGGGTCGCTAGGAGTCGGACACGACTGAGCGACTTCACTTTCACTTTTCACTTTCATGCATTGGAGAAGGAAATGGCAACCCACTCCAGTGTTCTTGCCTGGAGAATCCCGGGGACGGGGTGGCCTGGTGCGCTTCCGTCTATGGGGTCACACAGAAACGGACACGACAGAAGCAACTTAGCAGCAGTAGCAGCAGCAGGGGCATCGAAGTCTCTCTGGCTACTTCCTGCTGAGCTGGGATGGTGAGGGTCATTGGGCCTCCCCCTCTTGCTACTCTCAAGCCTTAGAGTCCTTATAGTGGTGTTCATCTAAGGATGAGTGATATTTTCTGTGGTCAGGTGTAGTTTTATATATTCTTTTTAAACTGCCCCTGCATGTTGTTGACCTGCACAGAGAAAAAATGGGTTAGACACTTGAGAATACATGGAGTGATCATAAACAGCATCAATATGATGATAACAGGGATTAGTAGATGCATAAAGAGCCTCTTGATGAAAGTGAAAGAGGAAAATTTAAAAGTTGGCTTAAAGTTCAACATTCAGAAAACTAAGATCATGCATCCGGTCCCATCATTTCATAGCAAATAGATGGGGAAACAGTGGCTGACTTTATTTCTGGGGGCTCCAAAATCACTGCAGATGGTGATTGCAGTGATGAAATTAAAAGATGCTTACTCCTTGGAAGGAAAGTTATGACCAACCTAGAAAACATATTAAAAAGCAGAGACATTACTTTGCCAACAAGGTCCATCTAGTCAAGGCTATGGTTTTTCCAGTGGTCATATATGGATGTGAAAGTTGGACTATGTAGATAGCTAAGCACTGAAGAATTGATGCTTTTGAACTGTGGTGTTGAAGAAGACTCTTGAGAGTCCTTTCGACTGCAAGGAGATCCAACCAATCCATCCTAAAGGAGATCAGTCCTGGGTATTCATTGGAAGGACTGATGCTGAAGCTGAAACTCCAATACTTTGACCACCTGATGCTAAGAGGTGATTCATTTGAAAAGACCCTGATGCTGGGAAAGATTAAGGGCAGGAGGAGAAGGGGACAACAGAGCATGAGATGGTTGGATGGCATCACCGACTTGATGGATGTGGGTTTGAGTGAACTCTGGGAGTTGATGGTGGACAGGGAGGCCTGGCGTGCTACAGTTCATGGGGTCACAAAGAGTTGAACTGAACTGAACTAGCCAAGTCTAAATCCCGCTTTGCCAGGAGAAGGTTCACCCAAAGAGATTATAGGTACCCTGAGAACTCTCTAACTCTCTAGCTTGTTCTTTGAGATCCAGTAGGGTCTGAATGATTTTCTTAAGGACGGTGACACTTTTTTGTTTGTTTGTTTGTTTTAGCTTGGCTGGAGGTATTTACCCAGAAACAACATGTCTCATTTAAGATGGTTTAAGTCCCTCCTTGTTCAGGAATCAGATCTATCTCCTGTCTATTTTGGAGTACAACCACTGCTGAACTGTGTCGACTCTTTAGAGCTATCCTGAGAAATCTTACTCCCAGAAAGTTAATTTTGGGGATGTTCATTAGAATGACATTCATTAGTATTCCTGAATAGGTACCTGAGATCTCCCAGGGGCTCACAGGTGTATTCAGTGTCCTATTCTGTTTTCTTCAATGGCATGATTCTTGAGTAGTGAATCCAGGAGTGGTGCCCTGGTACCTTGACTGCTTGGGGGATAGAAAGTAGTAGAGGGTAGGGGCCTTCCATATGGGCCAAAATTGAGCTTTTGGGGACTCATCTTTCCAGACCTTAATTAGGACTTGAGTCCCTGGAGAATATATTGATAGCTCTTTAGAATCTTTTGGATCCTGATTGGCACCCCACAAGTGTATATCTTGTTTGAATTTTCCGGTGGCCATGGTATAAGACTGGATGCTCTGAGCCTCTGGATTTACAGGAGTTAACTGAGATTTAAAAAAAAAAAAAAAAAGTCTCCCATATAGCAGCTCATAAGGACTAAAACCAACCTGTTCCTTAGGGGCAAAACGGATGCAGAGGAGAGCTATTGGTAAAGCCTCGATTCATCCAAGGAAGGTCTTCTGGGTTATCTTTTTCATTGCTGATTTTAATAATTGGTTAGCTCTTTCTAGTTTTCCTGAAGATTGAGATATCCAGGCACAATGGAGGTAATAAGTAATGTCCACTGCTTTAGAAACCCCTTGGGTGACCTTAGAAGTAAATTATATTCCATTGTCACTTTGTAATGACCTAGGCAGACAGATCGGTAAGGCCTCCCCAGACAGTCATTTTGCTTTTTTGCATTTATTTTCCATGGGGATGATCTTGATCCCTGTCACCTGTACAAAGTCACGAACCTCTGTCCATAGTTCATCAGGCACTCTATCTACCAGATCTAGTCCTTAAATCTATTTCTCACTTCCAATGTATAATCTTAAGGGATTTGATAGGTCATACCTGAATGGTCTAGAGGTTTTCCCTACTTTCTTCAATTTAAGTCTGAATTTGGCAGTAAGGAGTTCATGATCTGAGCCACAGTCAGCACCCGGTCTTGTTTTTACTGACTGTATAGAGCTTCTCCATCTTTGGCTGCAAAGAATATAATCAATCTGATTTCAGTGTTGACTATCTGGTGATGTCCATGTGTAGAGCCTTCTCTTGTGTTGTTGGAAGAGGGTGTTTGCTATGACCAGTGTGTTCCCTTGGAAAAACTCTATTAGCCTTTGCCCTGATTCATTCCGTACTCCAAGGACAAATTTGTCTGTTACTCCAGGTGTTTCTTGATTTCCTACTTTTGCATTCCAGTCCCTTATAATGAAAAGGAAATCTTTTTTGGGTATTAGTTCTAAAAGGTCTTGTCCAGAAATGGTATGGACCTAACAGAAGCAGAAGATATTAAGAAGAGGTGGAAAGAATCCACAGAACTGTACAAAAAAGAGCTTCACGACTGATAATCACGATGGTGTGATCACTCATCTAGAGCCAGACATCCTGGAATGTGAAGTCAAGCGGACCTTAGAAAGTATCACTATGAACAAAGCTAGTGGAGGTGATGGAATTCCAGTGGAGCTATTTCAAATCCTAAAATATAATGCTGTGAAAGTGCTGCACTCAATATGTCAGCAAATTTGGAAAACTCAGCAGTGGCCACAGGACTGGAAAAGGTCAGTTTCCATTCCAATCCTAAAGAAAGACAATGCCAAAGAATGCTCAAACTACCGCACAATTGCACTCATCTCACAAACTAGTAAATTAATACTCAAACTTCTCCAAGCCAGGCTTCAACAATACATGAAACTTTAACTTCCTGATGTTCAAGCTGGTTTTAGAAAAGGCAGAGGAACCAGAGATCAAATTGTCAACTGCTGCTGGATGATGAAAAAACAAGCTAGTTCCAGAAAAATATCTATTTCTGCTCTACTGACTATGCCAAAGCCTTTGACTCTGTGGATCAATAAACTGTGGAAAATTCTAAAAGAAATGGGTACACCGTACCAACTGGCCTGCTTCTTTAGAAACCTATCTGCAGATCAGGAAGCAACAGTTAGAACTGGACATGGAACAACAAACTGGTTCCAAATAGGAAAAGGAGTATGTCAAGTCTGTATATTGTCACCCTGATTATTTAACTTATACACGGAGTACATCATGAGAAACCCTGGGCTGGAAGAAGAGCAAGCTGGAATCAAGATTGCTGGGAGAAATATCAATAACCTCAGATATGCAGATGACACCACCCTTATGACAGAAAGTGAAGAGGAACTAAAAAGCCTCTTGATTAAAGTGAAAAAGGAGAGTGAAAAAGTTGGCTTAAAGCTCAACATTCAGAAAACAAAGATCCTGGCATCTGGTCCCATTCCTTCATGGGAAATAGATGGGGAAACAGTGGAAACAGTGTCAGAGTTTATATGTTTGGGCTCCAAAATCACTGCAGATGTTGACTGCAGCCATGAAATTAAAAGACTCTTACTTCTTGGAAGGAAAGTTATGTCCTACCTAGATAGCATATTCAAAAGCAGAGATATTACTTTGCCAACAAAGGTCCTTTTATTCAAGGCTACGGTATTTCCAGTGGTCGTGTATGGATGTGAGAGTTGGACTGTGAAGAAAGCTGAGCATGGAAGAATTGATGCTTTGGAACTGTGCTACTGGAGAAGGCTCTTGAGAGTCCCTTGGAGATCCAATTGCAGGGAGATCCAACCAGTCCATTCTAAGAGATCAGTCCTGAGTTTTCATTGGAAGGACTGATGCTAAAGCCGAAACTCCAGTACTTTGGCCACCTCATGTGAAGAGTTGACTCACTGGAAAAGACTCTGATGCTGGGAGGGATTGGGGGCAGGAAGAGAAGAGGATGACAGAGGATGAGATGGCTGGATGGCATCACCAACTCAATGGACATGAGTATGAGGGAAGCCTGGTGTGCTGCAATTCATGAGGTCACAATGAATCAGACATGGCTGAGAGACTGAACTGTACTTAACTGAGGCAGATAAATCTTGGCATGATTTCATGGAGTAGTTTTTTTGTTTGTTTTTTTACTACCTCCTTGGCCTTCTCAATCTGGGTGGGAAAACCTTCAATCCATCCTGTGAACGTATCCATCATGACTAGTAGGTATTTAAACCTAGGTACTTAAACCTGTGAGAAACGCATCTGCATGAATTCCATCTGCCAGTCCTCTCCTTTGTAGGTCCCACACTGTTGGATGTGCTGGGCCAGCTGGAATATTCGAGGTCTTTTGGGGTTGTTTAATAGGAAAGTGGGACAAAAGGAGACGACTTGCCTTATAGTTGTTTGGAGGCCTATTCCTCTGAAGGACCTTTCTAGTAATCTTTGGAGGAACTTCTCCCCTAAATAAATGGTGGCCTGTAAGGAGTTAACCAACTTCCACCAGAGGTATCGGGGGGGGGGGGGGGAAGTCCCTCCTTTTGGCAGCAGCCCATATAATCTTCTTGAAAGTCCTCACTCTTAGCTATAAGTGTCTCACATTCATTATATGAAGGAGTTTCTGGCAAATTAGTCTGTGGAACTAAGGTGGCCACTCCCATTAGGTCATTGCTCTATAATGCTGCTCTCTTAGCTGCCTGATCAGCTGCTTTGTTCCCTTGTGCCACTTCCATGCTCCCTTATTGATATCTTTACAATGGGAGACTGAAAACTCAGAGGGAAGTTGGACCACCTCCAAGAGTCTAAGGATTGGATCATGATATTTGATTGGGGAACCTTGGGTGGTCAAGTGGCCTCATTCTTTCCAAATAGCAGCATGTGCATGTAGTACAAGGCACACGTGAAGTCAGTGTAAACGTGTACTCTTTTTTATTTTCCAAACTCTAAAGCTCAAGTCGGTGCTATTAGCTCAGTTAATTGGGCTGAAGTACCTGGTGGCAAATGCTTAGCCCCTCAGTTTAGTTCAGTTCAGTCGCTCAGTCTTGTCTGACTCTTGCGAACCCATGGATTGCAGTGCGCCAGGCCTCCCTATCCATTACCAACTCCCTAAGTTTAATTAAACTCCTGTCCATTGAGTCAGTGATGCCATCCAACCATTTTATACTTTGTCGTCCTCTTCTCCTCCTGTGGTCAATCCTTCCCAGCATCAGGGTCTTTTCAAATGAGTCAGTTCTTTGCATCAGGTGGCCAAAGTATTGGAGTTTCAGCTTCAACATCAGTCCTTCCAATGAACACCCAGAGCTGATCTCCTTTAGAATGGACTGGTTGTATCTCCTTGCAATCCAAGGGACTTTCAAGAGTCTTCTCCAACACCACAGTTCAAAAGCATCAATTTTTCGGCGCTCAGCTTTCTTTATAGTCCAACTCTCACATCCATACATACCTATTGGAAAAACAACAGCTTTGACAAGACCAGACTTTGTTGGCAAAGCAATGTCTCTGCTTTTTAATATGCTATTTAGGTTGGTCATAACTTTTTTTCTAAGAAACAAGAGTCTTTTAATTTCTTGGCTGCAGTCACCATCTGCAGTGATTTGGGAGCCCCAAAAAATAAAGTCTGTCACCGTTTCTACTGTTTCTCCATACTTACTGTGAAGTGATGGGACCAGACGCCATGATCTTAGTTTTCTGAATGTTGAATTTTAAGCCAAATTTTTACTCTTGTCTTTCACTTTCATGAAGAGGCTCTTTAGTTCTTCTTAGCTTTCTGCCATAAGGGTGGTGTCATCTGCATATCTGAGGTTATTGATATTTCTCCTGGCAATAATGATTCCAGGTTGTGCTTCATCCAATCCAGAATTTCTGATAATGTACTCTGCATATAAGTTAAATAAGCAGGGTGACAATATATAGCCTTGACATACTCCTTTTCCTATTTGAAATCAGACTGTTGTCCCATGACCAGTTCTAACTGTGACTTCCTGACCTGCATAGAGATTTCTCAAGGGGCAGGTCATGTGGTCTAGTATTCCCACCTCTTTAAGCATTTTCCACAATTTTTTGTGATCCACACAGTCTTGTGGATCCACACACTATGCTTTGGAATAGTCCACAAAGCAGAGATAGATGTTTTTCTGGCACGCTCTTGTTTTCTCGATGATCCAGTGGATGTTCACAATTTGATCTCTGGTTCCCCTGCCTTTCAAAAACTACCTTGAACACCTGGAATTTCATGGTTCACATACTGTTGAAGCCCAGGTTGGATAATTTTGAACATTACTTTACTAGCATGTGAGATGAATGCAATTGTGCAGTAGTGTAAACATTCTCTCTCTCTCCCACGTGTGTATGCTCTCTCTCTCTCTCTCTCTCTGTCTCTCTCTCACTCTACCCACCCCCCACCCACGTGTACGCTGGCGTGCTCCTCCACTCTCCCACTATCTTCTAAATAAAATAGAGCTATAACACCTATTTGTCTAAGAGCTATGACACAGGTTTGTTCAAGACTCAAGAGCTGTGATGTGCCAAAGGCTTTAATGTCCATCGCTCCAAATCACTGTTGTGACAAGACAAGAACCGAGAAGCATACACTGGCCTGAAATCTATGGTGCTGTGACTCAGGTTTAACCTGGCTGAAACAAACTCCACTCGGAAGAGGCCAAGCACAGGAGGAGCCCAACTAGGCAAAATTCCCATGGTTGAAGCAGAACATGAAGAAAACCCAGACCAAGGGAAGTGATGAAAGGCCCGTCGTGCCGGAAACCAGGACAGCAACAAACGAACTCAGCAGTAAGCTCATGTGGCTCAGCCTCAGAGTCCAGATGACCTCTGGTTAAGGTGTTGCCTAACCTGAATATATGGAGAAGGCAATGACAACCCACTTCACTACTCTTGCCTAGAGAATTCCATGGATGGAGGAGCTTGATAGGCTGCATTCCATGAGTCAAACACGACTGAGCAACTTCATTTTCACTTTTCACTGTCATGCATTGGAGAAAGAAATGGCAACCCACTCCAGTGTTCTTGCCTGGAGAATCCCAGGGACGCCGAGCCTGGTGGGCTGCCGTCTATGGGGTCACACAGAGTCGGACACGGCTAAGGTGACTTAGCAGTAGCAGTTGAACATTCTTTGGCATTGCCTTTCTTTGGAATTGGAATGAAAACTGACCTTTTCCAGTCCTGTGGCTACTGCAGAGTTTATAAAATTTGCTGCATACTGAGTGCAGCACTTTCACAGCATCATCTTTTAGGATTTGAAATAGCTCAAGTGGAATTCTATCACCTCCACTAGCTTTGTTCATAGTGATGCTGCCTAAGGCCCACTTGACTTCACATTCCACGATGTCTGGCTCTAGGTGAGGGAATCACACCATCATGATTATCTGGTTCATGACGATCTTTTTTGTGTAGTTCTTCTGTGTATTCTTGCCACCTCTTCTTAATATCTTCTTCTTCTGTTAGGTCTTTACCATTTCTTTCCTTTTTGAGCCCATCTTCACATGAAATGTTCCCTTGGTATCTCTAATTTTCTTGAAGAGATCTCTAGTCTTTCCCATTCTAGGTTTTTTCCTCTCTTTGTTTCCACTAATTACTAAGGAAAGCTTTCTTATCTCTCCTTGCTATTCTTTGGAAGTTGGCATTCAAATGGGTATATCTTTTCTTTTCTCCTTTGCCTTTCTCTTCTCTTCTTTTCAAAGCTCTTTGGAAGACCTCTCTAGACTGCCATCTTGCTTTTCTTGCATTTCTTTTTCTTGGGGATGGTCTTGATCCCTTTTGCCTGTACAATGTCATGAACCTCCATCCATACTCCATCAGGCACTCTATCAGATTCAGTCCCTTAAATCCAATTTTCACTTCCACTGTATAATTGTTAGGGGGTTGATTTAGGTCATCTCTAAATTGCCTAGTGGTTTTCCCTATTTTCTTCAATTTAAGTCTGAATTTGGCAATCAGTTCAGTTCAGTTGTTCAGTCGTGTCCGACTCTTGGCGACCCCATGAATTGCAGCACACCAGGCCTCCCTGTCCATCACCAGCTCCTGGAGTTCATTCAAACTCACGTCCATTGTGTTGGTGGTGCCATCCAGCCGTGTCATCCTCTTTCGTCCCCCTCTCCTTCTGCCCCTAATCCCTCCCAACATCAGAGTGTTTTCCAATGAATCAACTCTTTGCATGATGTGGCCATAGTACTGGAGTTTCAGCTTTAGTATCATTCCTTCCAAAGTACACTCATGACGGATATCTTTTTGAATGGACTGGTTGGATGTCCTTGAAGTCCAAGGGACTCTCAAGAGTCTTCTCCAACACCACAGTTCAAAAGAATCAATTCTTCAGTGCTCAGCTTTCTGGAAAAACCATAGCCTTAACAAGGTGGGAGAGGATAATTGATCCTTAGGTACTATTCACTCATGTCAGATGATTGCAACAGAACTCCTCTCTTTTATGCCAAATTCTTTGAGTAATTAGCAGTTTACATCAAAACATACATACAGTATTACTGACCAGGAGCAAAATGTTCCTTTGTGAAAGGAACTTAAATTGTTAAATCCTGAGTCAACAGTTGAGAAGTGCCACAGTTTCAGAATTTTTTCTATGTCAAGGTATATCATTTTTATATTTTGTTCTGAAAGGACTCAAAATTAAGAGATCTTGTTAAAGTCATATTTCCATTATATATAACTTATATATATACAAATATAATATAATACATATATATGATGGTAACTGCAGCCATGAAAATAAAAGATGCTTACTCCTTGGAAGGAAACATGATCAACCTAGACAGCATATTCAAAAGCAGGTATTACTTTGTCAACAAACATCCAACTAGTCAAGGCTATGGTTTTCCCAATGGTCATGTATGGATGTGAGAAAACTGAGCACCAAAGAATTGATACTTCTGAACTCTGGTCTTGGAGAAGACTCTTGACAGTCCCTTGGACTGCAAGGAGATCCAATCAGTCAATACTAATGGAAACCAGTCGTAGGTGTTCATTGGAAGGAATGATGCTGAGGCTGAAACTCCAATACTTTGGCCACCTCATGCAAAGAGTTGACTCATTGGAAGAGACCCTGATGCTGGGAGGGATTGGGGGTGGGAGGAGAAGGGGACGACAGAGGATGAGATGGCTGAATGGCATCACTGACTTGATGCACATGAGTTTGGGTGAACTCAGGGAGTTGGTGATGGACAAGGAGGCCTGGCTTGCTGAAGTTCATAGGGTTGCAAAGAGTCAGACACGACTGAGCGACTGAACTTAACTCAACTGATACATATGATACATATATGTATTATATATATATATGTACCTATAATACATAATGGATATACATGTAATATATATTCTGTAATATATATTAGGTATTAGTTATATTTTCTGTTATACTTTATACTATATTATATATTTATATTAATTATATATTAAAAGTAATTTATATTAATATAATATATAATGCACATTATAATTATATTATATTATTATTTACTAATTATATTTATTGTTACATTAATAATCATGATTATTATATTATAATTAATATTGTATAATATATAGATATATGATATATAAATAATATGTTAATATAAATAAATTAATGTATAATATATGCATTACATGTATTGTATTATATATGTATATATAATATATATGCATAGTTCCATAAATTTGTTTAATTCCAATATATAGATTCATTATATATAGTTCTAGTATAGTATAATTTCACTAGGCCTCAATAGTGAGTTAAGTGAATTTTTCATTTTCCTGAAAACTGTTTTTGATCAATAGGTTTTAAATTTTGATAAAGTCATATATATCATACTTTATTTTATGGTTATTAATTTTTACATATCAGGAAATTTTTGCCTATTGCATAATTGCAAACATTTTAATGGGCAGGAGAGGTAGACATTTGAGTAGTAATATGGGTGTCATCTTCAGTTCAGTTCCATCACTCAGTTGTGTCTGACTCTTTCAGGCCCCATGGACCACAGTATGTCAGGTCTCCCTGTCCGTCACCAATTCCATGAGTTTACTCAGACTCATGTACATTGAGTTGATCATGCCATGCCATCCAAACATCTAATCCTCTGTCATCCCCTTCTCCTCCTGCCTTCAATCTTTCCCAGCATCAGTCTCTTCAAATGAGTCAGTTTTCGCCTCAGGTGGCCAAAGTATTGGAGGTTCAGCTTCAACATCAGTCCTACCAATGAATATTCAGGACTAATTTCCTTTAGGATGGACTGGTTGGATATCCTTGCAGTCCAAGGGACTCTCAAGAATCTTCTCCAACACCACAGTTCAAACACACAGAAAGTGAAAAGAGAGTTGGCAGTTAATTAAATAGACAATATAAATTTCATTATAACATTTAAAGCCAGTAAGTAACCATTTATAAGGTGGGATAGGATAAATTAAGATATTGGGATTGATACATACACAATATTATATATAAAATAGATAACTAATAAGGACCTACTGTATGGCACTGAGAACTCTTCTCAATACTCTCTAATAACCTAAATAGAAAAATAACCTAAAAAAGAGTGGATTCATGTATATGTATAACTGGCTCACTTTGCTGTACACCTGAATGTAACACAATATTGTAAATCAACTATACTCCAATTTAAAAAAATATATTCAGAAATGTTAAAGAAGAGAAGGCAAAACTTTACTTTGTGACATCCAAGATTTGGGGGACAAAATTACACTTGTAGATATAAGTTGTGTCACAATTTGGATTTCCTGAAAGTAGAAAAAATGCCTAAAGGACAAACCTAAATATTTTGAGAGATGTTAGAAAAGAAAAAGCCTTATGGAGATCTATATGAACTGTTCTTGGATTCTACATTAATGAAAAAATCATTGAAAGTAATTTAAGAAGGTACTGTGAAGAATTCTTCCAAAATTATTTTTGTTTTGAATTTTAAAATGATTGCTTAATATTGTACACTATTTGACAAGAAAATGATTAAATAACATATGATTAGATAGCTCTCAATTGTTTCATTTTAACACATATTCAAAATTACTTTTATATTTCATACTTAGAAATGTCCTCTTATTATATTTCTTTATAGCAACAAAATAAAAATAAGCTATCTGAAAAAATGTATATAAACTTATAATCCAAGTCAAAAATTTGATCACTGGAGAGGAATGTTTTAGGAAGCTGGTGGAATACTAGGCAGAGTAGAAAAACTGTCTTTGTTAACACCTGGCTGTTCTAAAAAATATTAGTATAAACAGAGCAGTAAAAACATGATCATTTTAAGATTGAAAGAGCTATTAGAGAATGTGGGCCTAGTTCTCATTTGTTTAAATATTATGACCAGTTATGTGCACTTAGGTGATTTTCTTAGTGCCTTGGATGTGGGAGCCTGCTAGACCTGACCCTTCCTAGACCTGACTCAAGCCAAACACCCTGAACCTCTTCTTGGGATTTCACTCTCATCTCCAACCACATTATATCAATGAATCACATGATACCAATTATATCTCTCTCTATATATATGTATAGATATATATACATGGAAAATATATAAGAACCAATAATTGATTTAATTTGTGTAGAAAATATTTACATAAAACATAAGCCTTCATTCCCTGATTCAACAAAACATACAAATAAGTATGAAAAGAAGAAAAAGTTGGAACAAAGAAGTACCTTATTATCCTGAGGGAGGAGAGAGGTGACCGAATCAATAATATTAAATTCTAAAATTCCAACACATATCAGAGACTTGTTTTCATAACTAATGAAATTTTAATATAACTGATATGTTTCTTCTTTGCAGCTGATTTTCTTCCAAGTTATCACTGGATTCATGGATCCCAACAGGGTAATATTTTTCTGAGCATTGTTATACCCATTTTCTTCCTCCCTGTTTTTGGTTACAGCATTGTGTCTGAGTTCTTATTTCACCTTTCTTACTGCTGATTTCCATTGCAAAGGTACCTATCAACCTGCAATAAAATCATGATGGTTAACCATAAGATGATACAGCTTTCCTGTTAAAGAGCTGCAACCTACAGACAAAGCATTCAGTAATTGTTAAAGTGAAAGTGAAAGTTTCTCATTGTATACGACTTTTTGCGACCCCATGACTGCAGCATGCCAGGGTTCCCTGTCTTTCACCATCTCCCAGAGCTTGCTTAAATTCATGTCCATTGAGTCATTGATGCCATCCAGCCATCTCATCCTCTGCCATTCCCTTCTCCTGCCTGGAGTGGGTAGCCATTTTCTTCTTCAGGGTATTGTCTCAACCCAGGGATTGAACCCAGGTCTCCTGCATTGCAGGCTGATTCTTTACCATGTGAGCCACCAGGGAAGCCCCAGGGAGGTGTTGAAAATACTTAAATAATATGAAAATATTACATTATTTCCTTGTTACTTTTACTGTGCAAAAGCCTAGCTTAATTTTATACTGTTAGACATGCTCATTTCCGTAGGGGTCTCTATGCTGGAAATGAGTTCTCTACTTTTAAACTTTCAGTCACACAGATGTAAATATATCCTGAGGCTGGAAGCTCCCATGACTACCTCTTTCAATCAAAGCAGTGATATTTACTCTTGCTACTCCCTGCCATCGTCAAGCTCAGTGAGCATGAGAGCTGTCCATATCCAACCTGAAAATCACCTGTAGTACCAAGGTAGATCTCCTTATTCCATGCAAGCATGCTAGTGATAAACTGATTAACATCAGTTACACTGTTAATTTTTGGATTTTTCCTTTAGCATCTCTATTATGAGGATAAAAGTATTTATTATTTTACACTACTATTTGTAAAATATCACTTTGATGCTGCCCAGACCATCTAGCCACTTAATTGTTCACAGAGAAAAGAGAATATGGGAATTCATATATTAAAAGAATTATCCTACATACACAATTTAAAGGTTACCTTAAAATTCTCAGACTGTTTTCATCATATATTTCAGAAAATAAATTTCTGAATGTATTAATTTGTTAGATGTTGTTAATTGATTTTTAGCTACATTTAGAAATATTGGACAGGGAGTCAGAGGACATGAGTTCTAATTCTATTCTGCCATCAGCTTGTTACTTTAGTTGGAGTGATTAGCCTCTAAGGGTCAGCTTTCTCATTATAAAATGGAATAGGTTGGATGGATCAGTGGTTTTCAATATGCATTTTTGAAAATCGAAATGAGAGACTGTTGTCCTCAGGGCCTGGTGTGGAGAGAGAGGCTATGACAGCTAAGCATACAGAGCTCTGGGCTCCATCTCCAGGTAAGTCAGGGCCTATCTGCTTTCCAGGGCTTAATTTATTTACACACTCTAGAGAAATGTGTTTTTGTAAGTTTCTTTTCTTTCTTTTTTTTTTTTTCTTGTTTTTCTTTTATTTTTATTTTAAAATACAAATTTGTTTATTTTAATTGGAGGTTAATTACTTTACAATATTGTATTGGTTTTGCCATACATCTACATGAATCCACCACAGGTATACAAGTGTTCCCCATGCTGAACCCCCCTCCCTCCTCCCTCCCTGTACCATCCCTCTGGGTCGTCTCAGTGCACCAGCCCCAAGCATCCAGTATCATGCATCAAACCTGGACAGGTGATTCATTTCATATATGATATTATACATGTTTCAATGCCATTCTCCCAAATCATCCCACCCTCGCCCTCTCCCACAGAATCCAAAAGAGTTTCTTATTTACAATTAACAAACAAAAATCTTTAAAACAACTGAGCCAATTAATCTAATGTTTAAGACAGTTTCAAGCAATAAAGTATATAAAATTCTGTGGGTTCTCTAATGTGCTAGAAAACTGAGAGGAGGAACTATGCATTATCCTTCTGTAGTGTGTTCTAGAAAACCTTGATGTGCAGACAAGCGACTTTTAGTTCATGGTGTGCTAACATTATTAGTGTTATTTGACTTTCAGACCAGAAAGTAATTGTTCCAAAAAATAAATTATCTATAGCAAAATTGCATTTATATTCTGGCATCTTTATTTTGTGATAGTCCCTCAGAGGTTTGCTGCTGCTTCTTTTCTTTTTTTAAAATTCTTTTTTTATATAAATTTATTTATTTTAATTGGAGGTTAACTACTTTACAATATTGTACTGGTTTTGCCATACATCAACAAGAATCTGCCACAGATACACACATGTTCCCCATCCTGAACCCCCTTCCCTCCTCCCTCACCATACCATCCCTCTGGGTCATCTCAATGCACAAGCCACAAGCATCCAGTGTCATGCATCAAACCTGGACTGGCAATTCATTTCATATATGATATTATACATCTTTCAATGTCATTCTCCCAAATCATCCCACCTTCTCCCTCTCCCACAGAGTCCAAAAGACTGTTCTATACATCTGTGTCTCTTTTGCTGTCTCACATACAGCGTTATCATTACCATATTTTTAAAGTCCGTATGTATGTGTTAGCATACTGTATTGGTGTTTTTCTTTCTGGCTTACTTCACTCTGTATAATCAGCTCCAGTTTCTTTCTTTCTCTTTTTTTTTTTTTTTTTCACTTTATTTTACTTTACAATACTGTATTGGTTTTGCCATGCATTGACATGAATCCACCACGAGTGTACATGAGTTCCCAAACATGAACCCCCCCTCCCACCTCCCACCCCATATCATCTCTCTGGATAATCCCCGTGCACCAGCCCCAACCATCCTATATCCTGCATCGAATGTAGGCTGGCAATTCGTTTCTTACATGATAGTATACGTGTTTAAATGCCATTCTCCCAAATCATCCCACTCTGTCCCTCTCCCTCAGAGTTCAAAAGTCCGCTATACACATCTGTGTCTCTTTTGCTGTCTCGCATACAGGGTCATCATTACCATCTTTCTAAATTCCATATATATGCGTTAGTATACTGTATTGGTGTTTTTCTTTCTGGCTTACTTCACTCTGTATAATCAGCTCCAGTTTCATCCATCTCATTAGAACTGATTCAAATGCATTCTTTTTAATGGCTGAGTAATATTCCATTGTGTATATGTACCACAGCTTTCTTATCCATTCATCTGCTGATGGACATCTAGGTTGTTTCCATGTCCTGGCTATTATAAACAGTGCTGCGATGTACATTGGGGTACACGTGTCTCTTTCAATTCTGGTTTCCTCACTGTGTATGCCCAGCAGTAGGATTGCTGGGTCAGCTCCAATTTCATCTACCTCATTAGAACTGATTCAAATGCATTCTTTTTAACAGCTGAGTAATACTCCATTGTGTATATGTACCACAGCTTTCTTATTCATTCATCTGCTAAGTGTTCTGTATGTCAAGAGGCTACAGTTTTCAGTAATAGGCTGTTTCTCCAGCTGTCAAATTGAGTCAATCTAGAAAACAGTATTGAAGATATAAGAATATGTTTGAACAGTACACATCAATATCAGATAAACTATTTTTCCATTATACCCATGTTATCAGTAAGCAATAAAATTCTGGTACTAATTGCCTAGAAACAGGTGACAGAGGATGAGATGGATGGCATCCCAATTCAATGGACATGAGTTTGAGCAAACTCCAGGAGATAGTGAAGGACATGGAAGTCTGGAATGTTGCAGTCCATGGGGTTGCAAAAAGTTGGACACAACTTAGTGACTGAACAACAGCAACTAATAGCCAAAGACCTTTTATTTCAGTTTCTTTAAAACTTTATTTAAAAACAAAGAAACAAAAAGCACTGTTGAAGAAAAGGGAACACTTTGGAAAGTATCACTAACGTTTTATGAGAATAGGACATCCATTAAGAGAACTACATTTTTATAAACTGATTGCTAATAGAGATATATAACCAAAATAACAGAGTAGGTGAACAGCTGAGATTATTTTGAAGAATATATTAATAATATGAATTTTATTATTTTATTGACAGGAAAATAGAAAATAAAATAAAACTAGTGGAAATTTGCATTTAATGTCATTTTTTCATTTAGAATGGACACTGCAATGCTAATTTGCTCTTTTATCATTAACCAAAAATATCTTTACATGAAAACAATGACTACGTTTCTTAGCAACTTATGTTTAGAAAGTTTTAAAAGGTCAGCATAGTTTGATTTATATCCTATTAATAATATATGCATCTAAAGTGTGGATTTACACATTCTTCACATATTTATATTACATTTTCCCACATTTAAAAAACTGTGCTTTTCTAAAACAGTTCTTTCTGAAAATACCACTTAATTTAACATATATTTTCATTGCTTTAGGTCAAAATATGTTTAATCAAATTTACCATTTATAGTTTTTCTTATAAATTGTTTTAAAATAATCCATTAACTTTCTGTCAAAAATAATACACATTATTTCACTTTGGATTTAAACACCAAGATATGTCATTTTCTCAAGCTAATATTAACATAGTTTTGCTTGTTTGTTTTTAAGGATAAAGATTACTATATTTACACATAACCTTGAGTATTACTTTTTAAATATTTGGCAGTCTTTATGTTTAATTCAATAGGTCCTTAAAGATTAAGCAAGTACTTCAAATAATATTAAAAATAAATAGATAAGTCAACAGAAGGAACACTTTATTCTTATAAGAATTGAGTATTCTCATAAGATTTGAATTAGTTTTGTATTTTCATTTTTGGTATTATTAATGAAAAAATAAAAATCCTTCTTCCTATGAGTAATATATTAGAAAAAGACAACTCTTAGGGTGTATCTAAATTTCCAGGAATTGAAAAGTAAGTTTCATAAGGTAAAATAAATTTTGTGGCTTAGATTGAATCAAATATTGTTACCTCCATATGTAAACACTTCATAATGGAACTGGTACAATTTTTCTCTTCTGGGAATTTTCAAATCTCATTTATAGAACTAGTTTTAGTTGATTGTAATGGAAGGGTTATTGAGTTCTAAAATATTTCTTTCTTGTTAGAAAAGGGAGATGACTGAATAACTAGAAATTATAAACAAAATATATTTGGACAATATATTACCAATTAATATCATAGACATTTTATACTTCAACTTTTGCTATATCAGCCAAATATAAGAGAGTATTCCAGAGAGTGATAATTGGTGAATAAAACAATTAGAATTTGTATTTTGCAAGTTAGGGAAATACACAGTAAAATAAATGAGATATTTAAAAATACAGTAAGTATTAAGCAAAGATTGCACTCATCTCATCCACTAGTAAAGTAATGCTCAAAATTCTCCAAGCCAGACTTATGCAGTATGTGAACCATGAAAGTCCAAATGTTCAAGCTGGTTTTAGAAAAGGCAGAGGAACCAGAGATTAAAATTGCCAACATCCGCTGGGTCATCAGAAAAGCAAGAGAGTCCCAGAAAAACATCTATTTCTGCTTTATTGACTATGCCAAAGCCTTTGACTGTGTGGATCACAATAAACTGTGGAATATTCTGAAAGAGATGGAAATATCAGACCACCTGACCTGCCTCTTGAGAAACCTCTATGCAGGTCAGGAAGCAACAGTTAGAACTGGACATGGAAGAACAGACTGGTTCCAAATAGGAAAAGGAGTACGTCAAAGCTGTATATTGTCACCCTGCTTATTTAACTTATATGCAGAGTACATCATGAGAAACGCTGGGCTGGAAGAAACACAAGCTGGAATAGAGATTGCTGGGAAAAATATCAATATCATATGCAGGTGACACCACCCTTATGGCAGAAAGTGAAGAGGAACTAAAAAGCTTCTTAATGAAAGTGAAAGAGGAGAGTGAAAAGGTTGGCTTAAAGCTCCACATTCAGCAAACTAAGATCATGGCATCTGGTCCCTTCATTTCAAGGGAAATAGATGGGGAAACAGTGAAAAAGTGTCAGACTTTGTTTTTTTGTGGCTCCAAAATCACTGCAGATGGTGATTTCAGCCATGAAATTAAAAGATGCTTACTCCTTGGAAGGAATGTTATGACCAACCTAGATAGCATATTAAAAAGCAGAGATATTACTTTGCCAACAAAGGTCTGTCTAGAAGGTAGCTGGAAAAATTACATGCTAACAGACAATATGATACATAACTCTTGGGGTAGCGGGGGTGGAGAGAAGTCAGCTGTGAGTGTGGCTGAGGCCACTAGTTTAGACCAAGAGCCTTTCGATGGACCGCTGGATGGACTGGATCTGCTGCCTCCGTTGTGAGCCCTCTTTGATGGTGATGGAGCAGGTGATGACAGGCTTGGAGACCCCTCAGGCTCACCCCAGAGCCTGCTTGGAGCGCACTAACACATGGGGCATGTTCTTGTCCTCACACAGCAGCGGGAGGTGAGGATGATCTCCAAGGGCTCTGCATCTGCGGCCATCGTGATGAACTCAGAGATGCCTCTGTTGAGGGTTTTGGTGGCCTCATTGGCTCCTTTTAGAAGACTATAGTTTTTCCAGTGGTCATGTATGGATGAGAGTTGGACTGCGAAGAAAGCTGAGCACCGAAAAATTGATGCTTTTGAACTGTGTGGTGTTGGAGAAGACTCTTGAGAGTCCTTTGGACTGCAAGCAGGTCCAACCAGTCCATTCTGAAGGAGATCAGCCCTGGAATTTCTTTGGAAGGAGTGATGCTAAAGCTGAAACTCCAGTACTTTGGCCACCTCATGCAAAGAGTTGACTCATTGGAAAAGACCTCAGTGCTGGGAGGGATTGGGGGTAGGAGAAGAAGGGGATGACAGAGGATGAGATGGCTGTATGGCATCACTGAATCAATGGACATAAGTTTGAGTGAACTCCGGGAGTTCGTGATGGACAAGGAGGCCTGGCATGCTGCGTTTCATGGGATCGCAAAGAATCAGACATGACTGAGTGACAGAACTGAACTGAAGCATAAGACAATATATATGTATAACTAGTATACATTTTAAAAATGTCAGAAAATTTAAAATAGTAATTGTGAAGAAGGAAAATATAATGGAGAACATGATCAAGACCTCAGGTAGAATGTGACTTTATTTTACTTTAAGGGCAGAATAAAAACTCAAATTTAGGGGAAAGGTTAGGTTAAGTAAGCAAAGCTATTTCAGGTGGGAAAAGAAGCAGGAATCTGACCACAGGAGTAGTTTAGAATACCTGGACAGGTCACAAGTAAGAGAAAAGTTCAAAGTTACTGGTTTCTTACTGTGAGGCACATTTCATAGGAGTCATATGCTAATCCTCATTTAATCTAGCCATCCTCATCAGTCAGGTACATTATTTCTGATGTTCCTTGAGATTAATTAGTGTGTTTATGATTATTTAGCTAATAAATCATGGAGTTTGGATTTAAATCCTGGATATGTCTTACCAAATCCCCACAATCATGGAAACATCAGTATTCTGTCAGGGTGTGTTTGTGTGTGTGTGTGTTTCTCTTAAAAGGAGTTTTTCTTCTTCAATTGAAGAAAGATATATTTCACTGGGTAGGACATTTAGGCTGGCAGTTAATTTCTCTCACTCCATTAACATATTCTTCTGCTGAGTTCTTGCTTCCACTGTTGGGAAGTAAGCTGTGAGTCCTGCTGTCTCTAAAAGTAAAGATCTTTATCCTTTGGCTGCTTTTAATATTTACTCTTTGATTATCATGTCTCACCCTGCATAATGTTTTCTTTGTACTTAACCCAGAAAATGTCTGCATTTCTAAATCTGAGAGCTTTCTAAATCTGTGACTACTTTTTTTCTTATCTTTTGACAACTATCAATCAGTTATTATTGTTTCAGTTGCTAAGTCAACTCTGAATCTTTGTGACCCAGTGAACTGCAGCACACCAGGCATCACTGTCCTTCTCTGTCTTCTGGAGTTTGCACAAATTCATGCCCATTGAGTCAGTGATGCCATCCAACCACCTCATCCTCTGTTGTCCCCTGTTCAGAGTTGATTTCCTTTAGGATTGGCTGATTTGATCTACTTACAGTCCACAGGACTCTCAAGAGTCTTCTCCAAGATGCCAAATTTGAAAGTATCAGTTCTTCAGCATTCATCCTTTTTCCCAGTCCAAATATTGTACTTGTACATGATTACTGGAAAAATCATAGATTTGACTATACAGATCATTGTCAGCAAAGTGATCTCTCTGCTTTTTAATACTCTGTCTAGGTTTGTCTAGGTTTTCCTTCCAAGGAGCAAGTGTCTTTTAATTTCAGAGCTGCAATCAACATCCATAGTGATTTGGGAGCCAAGAAAACAAAATCTGTCATTGTTTCCATTTTCTTCCCCATCTATTTGCCATGACATGATGGGACTGGATGCTAGGATCTTAGTTTTTAGAGTGTTGAATTTTAAGCCAGCTTTTTCACTGTCCTTTTTCATCTTCATCAAGAGGCTTTTTAGTTCCTCTTTACTTTCTGTTAGAGTGTTGTCATCTACATATCTGAGGTGGTTGACATTTTTCCTGGCAAGCTTGATACTAACTCAAGCTTTATCCTGCCCTACATTTTCTTGATGTACTCTACAAAGAAATCAAATAAGAAGGATGACAGTATACAGCCTTGATATAATCCTTTCCCAGTTTTGAACCAGTGTGTTGTTCCATGTCCTGTTCTAACTGCTGTTTCTTGACCTGCATACAGGTTTCTCAGGAGGCAGATAGGATTGTCTGGTATTCTCATAAGAATTTTTAACAGTTTGTTGTGATCCACAGAGTCAAAGGCTTTAGCACAGTCAATGAAACAGAAGTAGATGTTTTGTTTTGTGTGTGTGTGTGTGTGTGTGTGTGTGTGTGTGTGTGTGTATGTTTTCTGGAATTCCTTTGTTTTTTCTATGATCCAGTGGATGTTGGCAACTTGATCTCTGATTCCTCTGCCTTTTCTAAACCCAATTTGTACATCTGGACGTTCTTGTTTCATGTACTGTTGAAGTTGATCTTGAAGGATTTTGAGCATTATTTTCCTACCATGTGAAATGAGCACAATTATATGCTAGTTTGAATATTCTCTGCCTTTCTTTGTGATTGGAATGAAATCTGACTTTTTCCAGTTTTGTGGCTGCTGGTGAGTTTTCCAAATATGCTGGCATATTGAGTGCAGCACTTTCATATCATCATCTTTTAGGATTGGAAATAGCTCAACTGGAATTCCAACACTTCCACTAGCTTTGTTCATAGTAATGCTTCCTAAGGCCCACTTGACTTCACACTCCAAGACATCTGGCTCTAGGTGAGTGATCACACCATCGTGGTTATGTGGGTCATTAAGACCTTTATGTATAGTTCTTACGTGTATTCTTGCCACCTTTTCTTAATCTCTTCTGTTTCTGTTAGGTCCATATTGTTTCTGTCCTTTATTTTGTTCATCTTTGCATGAAATATTCCTTTTGTATCTCCAATTTTCTTGAAGAGATCTCTAGTCTTTCCCATTCCATTGTTTTCCTCTATTTCTTCTCATTGTTTACTTAAGAAGGCTTCTTTTATCTCTTTGCTATTCTCTGAAACTCTGCATTCATTTGGGCATATTTTTCCCTTTCTCCCTGGGCTTTCACTTATTTTCTTAACTATTTATAAGGCCTGCTCAGACAGCCATTTTGCCTTTCTTTTTCTTTAGTATGTTTTTTGTCACCACCCCCCTGTATGATATTATGAGAGAGGAACCTGGTAGCCCACAGTCCATGGAGTTGAAAAGAGTCAGAGATGACTGAATAAGTAACACTTTTTCTATTAGTAATTTTTCAAATATTGCTCTTATTTGTTTCTCTTTCCTCACTTTTTAATATTCAATTAAAGATATGCTAGTTCTTTTGCTTGCCATATTTGATAGCTTATTTTTTTTGACTTCTCTATCATTTTGTCTTTTTATACTTTAATCTGGATATTTATTACTAATCCTCTGCTAAAATTTTATTTAAAGAATGAAATAAATTATTAAATTTCAAGTACAATTTTTGTCAAATCGCAGAACTTCTTTGACTTTTTATAGCATGTTTATAGTGTTTATATTAATCTTGGTCATTTCAAAATATCCACTAACACAATATCTAAATAATCTATTTCTGCCATGTATTTTTATCTTGAATTTTGGTCATTAGCATTTATTTAATTTTTATTGAATAGTATATTTTTTTTTATGTCAAACATTGAAAAATTTATTCTAATTTTAACTTCCCCCAAAGAGCATTTTATTTCTTTGGCATGGCAACAGAATACATGTAGATAACCTCAACTAAAATGTTGAGTAGAGTTTTAGCATGATCTGGCCTGAGACTTTTGCTGGTTTATTTTGCTTCTAGACTGTGACCCTTTGGGGTTTCAATGAAAGTCAGAAGTGTACAGCAGGAACAGGCCCTCTTAAAGGCCCTAATCTCCAAACTCTTCTTTTCCTGGGAGATATGAATACTTAATCTTTGCTGTTCACTTTAGAGGCTTTCTGCTTGCATTGGGTAGTTTCACCCTAGGGAAAAAATGACTCCAATAGATTGCTCATCAACATTTGGGCACGTTTCTTCCTTCCTCTCTTCATGGACTTCTCTCCTTGACAAAAGTGAATATCCATATACATATGCACATTTCCATTCTGGGGAGCTATAAAAAGCTCCAGCTACTTCTGTTTACCAGAATTTAAGAATGAAAATGCCCTGGCTTTAAAAGAAGGGGCAAGCCTGATCTTGCCTTAGTTTGCTTCCCTTGTCTCCAGAATTTAGGGAATGCAATCTGCATTGGTTTATCTTTTCAGAATTCAACCATTTATCTATGTATTTTACTCAGTTTCTCTTGTTGTTTTCAGTAAAATGAGGTTTGGCAGAATTTTTTGATTGCTTGTTTCTTTGGTAAGTAGCTCTTATTAATATAAGGGCATTCTTGAAAAAGTTTTCATTTGATAAAAGAATTTTTATAAACGTGTGTTGAATTACATAATACATTTTTCTGAACCTGGAATGATTAAATCACTTTCCCCTTCTTTAATAGTTTGTTGTGTTGAAGCATGTTTCTATTTCTGTGAGTAAAAAACAAAACCAAAGCAAATTACGAGCTAATAACAAAACAAATATTGAAGATATTGTTAGAGTCAATTATGTGTTTCTTTTTATTTTACTTTTTTTGTTGTTGCTCTTCACTAGAAATTGGCTGAGTTTGCATTTGTTGCTCTATACCTGCCATATTTTGGTATCTATGTTTTCTCAGTCTCAAAATATAAGTTGAATAGTGTTCTGTTTTTGTTTTTTTTTTTCTGTTTTCTGCACCATTATGACATAAGATAATTAAATAATTGGAAGCAATTTTACTTCAGTCTGTGTAAACATACCTTCACTCTTCTTCATTTGGTTCATTTTAAAATGTTTACTTATTTAGAGAGATTTTCTACTACTTCTTGATCTGAAATTTGCCCACATCCTCTAAGTTTGTGCTTTGTAATTGACAGATTGCTGGATTCTCTTTCTTCTTTGTTTTCCTAGTCTGATAATAATTATCTTTTGGCAGGTTCATACAAAGTAATAATGCAAAAATAGTGAAAAGTAGCCAAAAAATTTTTAGAGAATGAGATAAAATAATGAAACATAATGAAATGAAATAATAAAAAAAGTTTATACAAAGAAATGATGTAGAAATGGATAATTTTGGTCCAGTTGTAGTAGTTGTTGTAAGTTACCCCTTGACCTTGTCAGATCTAGTCTGGCATGGCTGGAGAGAATGGCCGTTATTGCTTAGTGGTGATTATTTGTAACTAGATCATGTATGTTATAGTCATTATTGCATGCAATATTCAAAATAAGCTTATGAGGTATATAGTACTGGCACTTTAGATATGAAGGCGCCTGAAGCTAAGATAACTTAAATAGTTTGCTTTGGTAAATTATGCAGATTAGCAAATGTAGTAGTCAGAATGATAAAACGGCTCAAGATTTCCATGTCCTATTGCACATGGCCTGTAAAACCTACTCTGCTGTGAATATAATGGCATAATATTCCCATTTATGTTACTTCATATTGAAAAACACATTGTGCAGATGTAATTAAGGTCTCTAATCAATTGACTTTGATTTATAAAATATAAGATTATCCTGGATAGGCTCTGCTTATTTAGCTGGATTTTTAGGGAGACAAGATACAACAGCAGGTACTCCTCTAATGGCCTTGAAGGACTGAACCACTCTACTCTGCTTTAAGTAGATGATGCCATGTGCAAAAGACATGATAGTCTTTGGATGTGAGAGCTGTCCTTGCCTAGCAAGTGACCAGATCCAAGCCCTAGGGCCAAAATGCAGTGAATTTTGCTGACAACCAATGTTTGGAAAAGGACCTCAAGCCTCAGATGAGATCATAACCCCAGTCAATACCTTGTTTTTAGCCCAGTGAGACTTTAAGTAAAGGACTCAACCAACCTGTATCTGGACATCAACTTGCAAAAATTGTGAAATAGCAAATTTACATTTAAAGCCACTAAATGTATAGTATTTTGCTACACAGCAATAGAAATTCAATACATCAGACATATCTAGATATTTAATAAATCACAAAGCTGGTGTTCACATGTCTTCTTTCACACTTCAAAATTAAACATTATTCTAACCTTACCTGTGGGCTTTCCTGGCGACTCACAGGATAAAGCATCTGCCTGCAATGCAGGACACCTGTGTGTGATCCCTGGATCAGGAAGATCCACTAGAGACGGAAATGGCATCCCACTCTTGTACTCTTGTCTGGAAAACACCATGGATGGAGGAGCCTGGTAGGCTACAGTCCATGGGATCACAAAGAGTTGCACATAACTGAGCAACTTCACTTCTTCTTACCATTGCACATTTGTCACTGATCACCAAGATTTAAAATATCTAGCTTATGATGTGAAAAACTAAGTTGCTGCTACATAGTTACATGCAGAAAATTATATAGGGTGTGTTATATAGTAGCGCTACATAGAGATTTCTACATAAAGGTATCTATATATAGATAGGTGGTTATTATACCTATCAAACTAGATCAATTTGACTTTTGTATCACTGGCTATGTAATTCACTGAGCTGGATTTGTGTTATCTTTTATTATCTTCTATCTTTCCTATCTCTGACTATGTACTTTCAAACTATGAAAATGGTTTTATCCGAATTTGACCTGAAGAAGGATGTCTACTTTTCATTAAGAAGTAAAACTGATGTTGTGCTAACTTCACAGGTTATGCAAACCTTTATTCTCTTTAGCAACTGCTTTTAAAAATACATTTTACAAATATATAGCTATTATTATGTTGAGATATGTTCCTTCTATTCTTGCTTTCTGGAGAGGTTTTATCATAAAAGGATGTTGGATTTTGTTAAAGGCTTTCTCTGCATCTATTGAGATAATCATATGGCTTTTATTTTTCAATTTGTTAATGTGGTGTATTACGTTGATTGATTTTGTGGATATTGAAGAATCCTTGCATCCCTGGAATAAAGCCCACTTGGTCATGGTGTATGATCTTTTTAATGTGTTGTTGGATTCTGATTGCTAAAATTTTGTTAAGGATTTTTGCGTCTATGTTCGTCGGTGATATTGGCCTGTAGTTTTATTTTTTTTGTGACATCTTAGTCAGGTTTTGGTATTAGGGTGATGGTCGCCTCATAGAGTTAGTTTGGAAGTTTACCTTCCTCTGCAGTTTTCTGGAAGAGTTTGAGTAGGATAGGTGTTAGCTCTTCTCAAAATTTTTGGTAGAATTCAGCTGTGAATCCATCTGCACCTGGGCTTTTGTTTGCTGGAAGATTTCAGATTACAGTTTCAATTTCTGTGCTTGTGATGGGTCTGTTAAGATTTTCTATTTCTTCCTGGTTCAGTTTTGGAAAGTTGTACTTTTCTAAGAATTTGTCCATTTCTTTCACGTTGTCCATTTTATTGGCATATAATTGCTGACAGTAGTGTTTTATGATCCTTTGTATTTCTGTGTTGTCAGTTGTGATCTCTCCATTTTCATTTCTAATTTTATTGATTTGATTTTTCTCCCTTTGTTTCTTGATGAGTCTGGTTAATGGTTTGTCAATTTTATTTATCCTGTCAAAGAACCAGCTTTTGGCTTTGTTGATTTTTACTATGGTCTCTTTTGTTTCCTTTGCATTTACTTCTGCCCTAATTTTAAAATTTCTTTCCTTCTACTAACCCTGGGGTTTTTCATTTCTTCCTTTTCTAGCTGCTTTAGGTGTAAAGTTAGGTTATTTATTTGACTTTTTTCTTGTTTCTTGAGATATGCCTGTATTGGAACAAGACAAGGGCGCCCACTTTCACCATTACTATCCAATATACTTTTGGAAGTTTTGGCCACAGCAATCAGAGCAGAAAAAGAAATAAAAGGAATCCAAATTGGAAAAGAAGAAATAAAACTCCCACTGTTTGGATTACATGATCCTCTACATAGAAAACCTTAAAGACTCCACCAGAAAATTAACAGAGCTAATCAATGAATATAGCAAAGTTGCAGGATATAAAATCAACACAGAGAAATCCCTTGCATTCCTATACACTAATAATGAGAAAATAGAAAGAGGATTTAAGGAAACAATATCATTCACCATTGCAACAAAAAGAATAAAATACTTAGGAAATCTACCTAAAGAAACTAAAGACCCATATACAGAAAACTATTAAACACTGGAGAAAGAAATAAAAGAAGACACTAAAAGATGGTAAAATATACCATGTTCATGGATCAGAAGAATCAATATAGTGAAAATGAGTATACTATCTAAAAAATCTATAGATTCAATGCAATCCTTATCAAGCTCCCAGCGGTATTTTTCACAGAGCTAGAACAAATAATTTCACAATTTGTATAGAAATAAAAAAAACCTTGAATAGACAAAGCAATCTTGAGAAAGAAGAACGGAACTGGAGGAATCAACCTGCCTGACTTCAGGCTCTAGTACAAAGCCACAGTCATCAAGACAGTATGGTACTGGCACAAAGACAGAAATATAGATCAGTGGAACAAAACAGAAAGCCCAGAGATAAACCCATGCACCCATGGACACCTTATCTTTGACACAGGAGGCAAGAATATACAATGGAGAAAAGACGATCTTCTTAAAAAGTGGTGCTGGGAAAACCAATCAACCACTTGTGAAAGAATGAAACTAGATCACTTTATAACACCATACACAAAAATAAACTCACAATGGATTAAAGATCTAAGCATAAGACCAGAAACTATAAAACTCCTAGAGGAGAACATAGGCAAAACTCTCTCCGACATACATCACAGCAGGATCCTCTATTACCCACCTCCCAGAATGTTGGAAATAAAAAAATAAATGAATAAATGGGACCTAATTAAAATTAAAAGCTTCTGCACAACAAAGGAAACTGTAAGCAAGGTGAAAAGACAGCCTTCAGAATGGGAGAAAATAATAGCAAATGAAGGAACTGACAACTAATCTCAAAAATATAAGCAACTCCTGCAGCTCAATTCCAGAAAAATAAACCACCCAATCAAAAAATGGGCCAAAGAACTAAATAGACATTTCTCCAAAGAAGACATACAGATGGCCAACTAACACATGAAAAGATGCTCAACATCACTCATTATCAGAGAAATGCAAATCAAAACCACAATGAGGTACCATTTCAGGCCAGTCAGAATGGCTGTGATCCAAAAGTCTACAACAAATAAATGCTGGAGAGGGTGTGGAGAAAAGGGAACCCTCTTACACTGTTGGTAGGAATGCAAGCTAGTACAGCCAGGATGGAGAACAGTGTGGAGATTCCTTAAAAAAACTGGAAACAGATCTGTCTTATGAGCCAGCAATCTCACTGCTGGGCATACACACCAAGGAAACCAGAAATGAAAGAGACACATGTGCCCCCAATGTTCATCGCAGCACTGTTTATAATAGCCAGGACATGGAAGCAACCTAGATGTCCATCAGCAGATGAATGGATAACAAAGCTGTGGTAAATATACACAATGGAGTATTATTCAGCCATTAAAAAGCAGACATTTGGATCAGTTCTAATGAGGTGGATGAATCTGGAGCCGATTATACAGAGTGAAGTAAGCCAGAAAGAAAAACACCAATACAGTATACTAACGTATACATATGGACTTTAGAAAGATGGTAATGATAACCCTGTGTGTGAGACAGCAAAAGAGACACAGATGTATAGAACAGTCTTTTGGACTCTGTGGGAGAGGGAGAGGGTGGGATGGTTTGGGAGAATGGCACTGAAACATGTATAATATCATATATGAAATGAATCGCCAGTACAGGTTTGATGCATGATACTTGATGCTTGGGGCTTGTGCACTGGGATGACCCAGAGGGATGGTACGGGGAGGGAGGGGGTTCAGGATGGGGAACACGTGTATACCTGTGGCAGATTCATGTTGATGTATGGCAAAAGCAGTACAATATTGTAAAGTAATTTAACTCCAATTAAAATAAATTAATTTATATAAAAATAAAATAAAATACATTTTACTCTTCAGCAAAAGTAACTCAAGATATTGTTATATGATTATTGAATGTCAAGGTAATATAATTTTAAAAAAAGTTTGTCAGTTTTGAATATTAAGTTACTGGAATTAATTAACTACAATATTGATTCAGAAAGTGCTGTACACTAAGAATTTTAAGTTCAGATTAATGCTTCTGGATCAAGTAAACCACAGGTGCATAGAAACACTCAAACTTGCTTAATTTTAGTTAATATTTATTTTTATTTTTTTAACATTTATATTTTTCCATGTTTACTATTAGAAAATGTATATTTCCTTTATCCTTTATGTTTCTATTTCCTACAGATTCCATCTTATGTGGAGATCACTGCTTTGATATCTGGTAAAAATAATAATTACAGCATTAAATGGGTGATAATATACTATTCTGTATTAATGAAAGTTGAGCCGTATCGACTCTTTGTGACCACATGGACCCCACCAGGCTCCTGTGTCCATGGAATTCTCCAGGCCAGAATACTGGAGTGTGTATCCTGTTTCCCTCTCCAGAGAATTTTCCCAACCCAGAGATCGAACCCATGTCTCCAACATTGCAGGTGGATTCTTTACTGTCTGTGTCACCACAGAAACTCAAGAATACTGTAGTGGGTAGCCTAACCCTTCTCCAGTGGATCTTCCCAAAACAAGAATTGAATTGGAGTCTCCTGAATTGCAGGTGGATTCCTTACCAACAAGATTACCAGGGAAGCCCAGTTTGTGAATTAAATCACTAAAAATAGCAATGAATGTTTGCTTCTAAGAAATATATATGTTTGCTTATAAGAACTATATGGCTTTAATGGGAAAGAAGCCTGACTGGCTTTTTGACTCATTCATCTAATTTGTGTCAAATTATTACTGAGAAGTCAAAATAAAAATTATCAGTAAACTCATGCATTTGTCTTTATGGAAACAATTGACACCTCTTAGAAAGTGAATGAAGATGGGAATACCAGACCACCTGACCTGCCTCTTGAGAAATCTGTATGCAGGTCAGGAAGCAACACTGAGAACTGGACATGGAACAACAGACTGGTTCCAAATAGGAAAAGGAGTACGTCAAGGCTGTATATTGTCACCCTGCTTATTTAACTTGTATGCAGAGTACATCATGAGAAACGCTGGACTGGAAAAAACACAAGCTGGAATCAAGATTGCTGGGAAAAATATTAATAACATCAGATATGCAGATGACACCACCCTTATGGCAGAAAGTGAAGAGGAACTAAAAAGCCTCTTGATGAAAGTGAAAGAAGAGAGTGAAAAAGTTGGCTTAAAGCTCAACATTCAGAAAACGAAGATCATGGCATCTGGCCCCATCCCTTCATGGGAAATAGATGGGGAAACAGTGGAAACAGTGTCAGACTTTATTTTTTTGGCCTCCCAAATCACTGCAGATGGTGACTGCAGCCATGAAATTAAAAGACGCTTACTCCTTGGAAGAAAAGTTATGACCAACCTAGATAGCATATTCAAAAGCAGAGACATTACTTTGCTGACTAAGGTCCGTCTAGTCAAGGCTATGGTTTTTCCTGTGGTCATGTATGGATGTGAGAGTTGGACTGTGAAGAAGGCTGAGCACCAAAGAATTGATGCTTTTGAACAGTGGTGTTGGAGAAGACTCTTGAGAGTCCCTTGGACTGCAAGGAGATCCAACCAGTCCATTCTGAAGATCAGCCCTGAAATTTCTTTGGAAGGAATGATGCTAAAGCTGAAGCTCCAGTACTTTGGCCACCTCATGCAAAGAGTTGACTCACTGGAAAAGACTCTGATGCTGTGAGAGATTCGGGGCATGACGAGAAGGGGACAACAGAGGATGAGATGGCTAGATGGCATCTCTGACTTGATGGATGTGAGTCTGAGTGAACTCCGGAAGTTGTTGATGGACAGGGAGGCCTGGCGTGCTGCGATTCATGGGGTGGCAAAAAGTCGGACACCGCTGAGGGAGTGAACTGAGCTGAAAGGGAACCTCACTTGGTCCATGGGTGACATGCATATGTCACATATCCTGCCCTGCCCTTGTGTCTATCACTAGATTGAATCATGGTTCTCCAGTTTCTAAGTGGTTGCTTGTCTTTCCTATTGAATTGCCTCCATCTAAAATAGCATTTACAAAATATAATCGTTATCTTCAATTTTCATATGTGTTCTTTGTAATGCTTACAAAAAGAAAAGGAAAAAAAAAAGTAGCACAATCAATGAAAACTTTCCAAATGTTACAAAACTCATTGAGAAAGTTAACAGAGTGAGAAGCAGAATGCATGAAAAAAATTATTGCTAAAATCCAGGAAAACTTTAGCACTGTCAGTGCGAGCTCTGAGTGGAGAATGAACCCTTGTTCAGGAGCAAGGCCTGGCATCAGCAGAGTGGCCACTCTCATCTCTCTGCTTTTCACAAGCAGCTGAAAACTAAAGTAGTTTTCAGTGGAAACTACTCAGACATGGACAACTGTAACCTAAATGCATCTATATAGAGCATGAATGTATGTGTTTTTCTAGTTAATAAACTTATGTGATTGTAATGTTTGAAACAAATTTCCTATCTACCTCAATACAGTAAAGATTTGGAATCCTTTTGAAGTCTGTTTTGAATACTAACTTCATATTATGTTATTTTTTCCTATCACATTTATTGTTTTCCATTGTTCAACCAACGATGAATGGTTGACCATTATATCTACTACTACAGGCAGGAATCCCTCAGAAGAAATGGAGTGGCCATCATGGTCAACAAAAGAGTCTGAAATGCAGTGCTTTGATGCAGTCTCAAAAACGACAGAATGATCTCTGTTCGACTCCAAGGCAAACCATTCAATATCACAGTTATCCAAGTCTATGCCCCAACCAGTAACGCTGAAGAAACTGAAGTTGAATGGTTTTATGAAGATCTACAAGACCTTTTAGAACTAACACCCCAAAAAGATGCCCTTGTCATTTTATAGGGAACTGGAATGGAAAAGTAGGAAGTCAAGAAACACCTGGAGTAACAGGCAGATTTGGCCTTGGAATGCGGAATGAAGCAGGGCAAACACTAACAGCGTTTTGTCAAGAAAATGCACTGGTCATAGCAAACACCCTCTTCCTCCAACACAAGAGAAGACTCTACACATGGACATCACCAGATGGTCAACACCAAAATCAGATTGATTATATTCTTTGCAGCCAAAGATGGAGAAGCTCTATACAGTCAACAAAAACAAGACCAGGAGCTGACTGTGGCTCAGATCATGAACTCTTTATTGCCAAATTCAGACTTAAATTGAAGAAAGTAGGGAAAACCGCTAGACCTTTCAGGTATGACCTAAATCAAATCCCTTATGATTATACAGTGGAAGTGAGAAATAGATTTAAGGGCCTAGATCTGATAGATAGAGTGCCTGATGAACTATGGAATGAGGTTTGTGACATTGTACAGGAGACAGGGATCAAGACCATCCCCATGGAAAAGAAATGCAAAAAAGCAAAATGGCTGCCTGGGGGGGGGGGGGCGGGGGGCTTACAAATAGCTGTAAAAAGAAGAAAGGCGAAAAGCAAAGAAGAAAAGGAAAGATATAAGCATCTGAATGCAGAGTTCCAAAGAATAGCAAGAAGAGATAAGAAAGCTTTCTTCAGTGATCAATGCAAAGAAATTGAGGAAAAGAATAGAATGGGAAAGACTAGAGATCTCTTCAAGAAAATTAGAGATACCAAGGGAACATTTCATGCAAAGATGGGCTCGATAAAGGACAGAAATGGTATGGCCTAACAGGAGCAGATGATATTAACAAGAGATGGCAAGAATACACAGAAGAACTGTACAAAAAAGAGCTTCATGACCCAGATAATCATGATGATGTGATCACTAATCTAGAGCCAGACATCTTGGTATGTGAAGTCAAGTGGTCCTTAGAAAGCATCACTATGAATAAAGCTAGTGGAGGTGATGGAATTCCAGTTGGGCTCTTTCAAATCCTGAAAGATGATGCTGTGAAAGTGCTGCACTCAATATATCAGCAAATTTGGAAAACTCAGCAGTGACCACAGGACTGGAAAAGGTCAGTTTTCATTCCAGTTCCAAAGAAAGGAAATGCAAAAGAGTGCTGAAACTACCACACAATTGCTCTCATCTCACATGCTTGTAAAGTAATGCTCAAAGGATTATTATGTTGTAGTTATTTTTTAAATTCATAAGTTAGTTGTCAAATACAATATTTAGTTATCTAGCTTTATACAATTATTAGCATTCATATTTGGAGAGAGAAATGGCAACTCACTCCAGTAATCTTGCCAGGAAAATCCCATGGATGGAAGAGCCTCGTAGGCTGCAGTCCATTGGGCCGTGAAGAGTCAGACACGACTGAATGACTTCACTTTCACTTTTCACTTTCATGCCTTGGAGAAGGAAATGTAACCTACTCCAGTATTCTTGCCAAGAGAATCTCAGGGACAGAGGAGCCTGGTCGGCTGCTGTCTATGGGGTCACACAGAGTTGGACACGACTGAAGTGACTTAGCAGCAGCAGCATTCATATTAACAACACAGTATTTTACATTAACATTTACTAAGACCATTAGTTCTCATTGTGAGCTTAATACAGAAATACTCATTTTTATTTAATTAGATACCAGAGAATACTGTTCATGTAGTTTTTAAACTATGATAAAGAGAATTTGGCAAGGATTGGCATTCTATAAAAATTGAAAAACTCATAAATTCATGAGGTCAAAACAACCAGGGGCAATAAGGAATACCTAATGGATGTATAGTTTTCAAATTCCCTTAGAACTATAAGTGTGTGTGTGTCTTTCTAGTTGGAAAGGAAACTTTTGTGAACTAGACTCCAATGACTGAAAAATGAATCCCTGTGAGAACAATTGCACCTGCATTGACCTTGATAACGGCTATCAGTGAGTAATATATTTATTGTTTCTTCACAAAATTATTTGGAGCTCATAATGTCTTTGGAATACATCCAGACATTATTTTCACTTTACATCAATTAATTAAAATGATGGTACCAAGATGAAGAACCATTTCCTGACAAGAAAACATCACATTCATTTAAAATTTGCAAATCAGTTAGTTCAGTCACTCAGTCAGGTCCAATTCTTTGTGACCCCACAGACTGTAGCACGTCAATCCTACCTGCCATCACCAACTCTCAGTGCTTGCTCAAATTCATGTTCATCAAGTTGGTGATGCCATCCAATATCTCATACTCAGTCATCCCCTTCTCCTCATGACTTCAATCTTTTCCAGCATCAGGGTCTTTTGCAATGAGTCAGTTATTCACATCAGGTGGCCATAGTATTGGAATTTCAGCTTCAGCATCAGTCGTTCCAATGAGTATTCAGACTGATTTCCTTCAGGATTGACTGGTTTGATCTTGCAGTTCAAAGGACTCTCAAGAGTCTTCTCCAACACAGTTCAAAAGCATCCATTCTTTGGCCCTTAGCTTTCCTGTTTCATGTCTTGGTCTGAATGTTGCTTCTTGACTGATGTACAGATTTATCAGGAGGCAGGTAAGGTGGTCTGTTATTCAAAGTTCAAATGTCAAGTTAAAAAAGGAATAAACAAATTTTGACTTGGAAATGCCATGTCCAGATGTGACACGTCTTAAAAATATTCATACTTCTTCAAGACACACCTTTGTCATTTCATCATTTCAGCATTGTTTGGGGTCATTCTATGCAAAATGATTGCCACGGTATGTGTCCTTAGTAGATCTGATCTGCTGAATTAACTTCAACTTATTTCCTATAAATGAAGTTTAGGTTATTTTAGTTAAATTATTGTTAAATTTTATAACATTTACTATCCACATTTTCCATTCACTGTGCTTAATCACTTAGTCATGTCAGACTTTTTGTGACCCCATGGGCTGTAGCCCATCAGCTTCCTCTGTCCACAGGGATTCTCCAGGCAAGAATACTGCAGTGGGTTGCCATGCCCTCCTCCAGGGGATATTCCCAACCCAGGGATTGAATCCAGGTCTCCCGTATTGCAGGCCAATTTCTATACTATCTGTGACACTAGGGAAGCCTTACTCCTGTTGTATTATTAATTGATTTTTAGATAAGTGTGTAGAAATTAAATAGAAATTCTGAGTAGCCACTGTTGTTATTCAAAAGATAAATAATCAGATATATATTTGTAAATCACTTTTACATTTTGAATTCTTTTGGGTACACTAGGTTCCTCTCGATGCAAAATCAGGTGTATTGTAGCTAGAATACTTTTCTTGTTGTCACAGAAGCAGAATTAATTAAATGCAAATATACTTGCATGATTATATTTCCAGAGATAAAAATGATTTCAAGATGTCCTCTAAGATAACTCATAAACTGTCTTTTATCTTATGATCATCTCATGTGCATAAAAGTTTTTAGAAATATTCCTAAAGTTTAATAACTGAAATGGGATATAAGATTTAAACTGGTCAATTGTAGTCACTTTATTTCATTATAAGATAATTCTGAAATAGCTTCAAATTGATATACATTTCAATGAAATGATGAATAACTTTGGTAATATAGAAAACTTCTGAATGTCAATAGATTGTCTAGTTGACATTAAATTAAAATACATGAAATGTAAAACCCCAGAGTTATTTTTATGATATTATCAATTATTTTAATTGATATGTCATCACAAATTAAAATTTCTGCCTATCCATCTAGGTAGTGGGAAAAAGAATCAACTTTTGTTAGGTTATGGAACAGTAAATTTTTCATAGTAATCACTTTATTTTATTTTTTTAATAGATCTATTAATTACAACCTAAAGTATATAATATGAATTTCCTAGGATATTTTTTCAGTCTCTAAGATATGCTTTTAAACATTCAACTCTCTCTTTAGTTCCTAATGTTAATTTGTTTATGCATGTGTGCGTGTGTGATCTTACACAGTCAGTTGCCTTCAGAAGAATACCTGTAGGAACATAGACACCTGAGGTTGAAAGAGTTGAGTCTGTAAATCTTCTCTGTAATGGTAAACACACAGGATATGTATCCATGTGGCATCTCAGTAAAAGGGTACTGCAAAGGCCTTAGAAGTTCGAGCTTGTGACACATAATTTTAGGATGTCTTAAGAAAGTGTGGTTTTGGCCTGGATAGGATGTTGTCAGGAGTGGGAAGTATTATGTGATTCGATTCATAATAAATCTTATATAAAGTGATGGAGTACTAGACAGAGTGGAAAGCCAATGTGTTTACAGAGGTAGTAATCCTTCATAATAGCCATGATAAGAGAATGTTTACCATTTTTATGTTTAGAAAATGCTAATGTTTTTGTCCCTATTTGGATATGTTTATGAAGTAGACTTATTCTTGTTATGATTCATCAAGGGCACAGTAAACTTGTTTCATTTTGATGTTCTGTGATATTGTCAACTGAAATGCTTAAGAGGAGAACAGCAATATATAGCTGTAGAACTAACTTCTAGTTCCCAGGCAGCTTCTGGGGATCTTGGACTTAGCTGTTTTTCCAAAATATAGTCTCACTGATGAAGGGAGGACAGAGGGGTGTGTGTGTGTGTGTGTGTGTGTGTGTGTGTTTGTGTGTGTGTGTGCATGTGAAAATTATCACTTGTGTTTGCCCAACTATTTGTCTTTATTTTCATAATGTCAATCAGCAGAATGAGAATTTTTTGTTTAGTCACTAAGTAATATCTAACTTTTTGCAAATCCATGAACTGTATCCTGCCAGGGCCCGCTGTCCATGGGATTTCCCAGGCAAGAATACTGGGGTAGGTTACCATTTCCTTCTCCAGGGAATCTTCCTGACCCAGGGATCAAAACTTCATCTCCTGTTTAGCAGGCAGAATCTTTACCACTGAGCCATGTGGGGAACAAAATAAGAATACTCAAATATTAATTTATTATGCAACATGGTAATATCAATTCTTTTATTTAAGGTAAAATACTGCCGTTTGAAACAGAGATCCTAAATATCTTAAAAAAAAAAAAAGAACAAAGTCAATATGGCTTAATTAAAATATACTTTATTTTAATTACCCTCCAATTAAAATAAATAAATTTAAATTAAGAAACAACATATAATACTTTATTTTAATATTTAAGAAACGGTCTTTCTAGGAACTCTGACATCACTACTTGCAAATGCTTAAAGACTTAAATCTATAAATGTACCAGAAGACATCGCCTCAAATTAACACAAGCACTCTTCGTCATTTTACCATGCTTCAGATTTTTGAAAGATTACTGATTGCATTTCCAAAATAGTAGAGCTACACCTTCTTCTCAGTTTAAAAATAGAAATCCAGTTGAAGTGAGCTTTCTGATTGTGTCTAGTCCTTGTGATTGTAAACATGCATGTAACATCATGTAATAAGTGGTCTTTTGTGACTAGTTTATCACGTTTAGCATAGTGTTTTCAAGGTTTATGTTGCAGCATTTCATTTCTTTTTATAGCCAATAGTATTGCATCATATAATCATAATGCATTTATCTTATTCTTCATCTTATAGACATTTAGATTGCCTACTTTTTAAATTACTATGCCCCAATATGTGTATGCACATATATTTCCAATTCTTTGAGTATTTAGCTAGCAGTAGAATTCTTGGATTGTCTGATAACTTTATGTTTTATTTTTAGAGGGTAGTTACAAAGTATTTTCAAAGAGATGCACTATTCACAATCCTACCAAAAATATGCGTGTGTCAATTTCTTCTTATATTGTATTACCAATGTTTTTTTTTTTTATTTCTAATTATAGTAATTTAAATTTATTTATTTTTCTCCTGGTCAATCTAATTCAGTGTCTATATTTTGAGAGAACAAAATTGGAGTTTCATTATTTTTACCAGTTTCTTCTTGTTCTCTATTCCATTAATCTCATTATCTTCTTCTTCTGGTTCTGGGCTTCATTTTATTTTTCTAGTTCTTAAGTTGGATGGTAACATTACTGATTTAAAAAGCTCTATTCTTTTGAAATGCCAGTATATACAAATATATAAATTTTACTCTAAACACTGCTTTAGCTGCAATTTATAAGTTTTTTTGTTATTTTGTGTGTTTATTTTTATTCATCTCAGAATATTATCTAATTTCCAATATGATTTCTTCTTTGGCTCACTGATTATTTACAAGTATGACAATTAATTTTCACATATTTGTGAATTCCAGAAATTTCCTTTTGATATTAATTTCCATTTTTATTTATTGTGGTCAGAAAACACAATTTGTATGAATTTAGTCTTTTTGAATTTACTAAAGCTTATTTTATGACTTAACGTATGGTCTATAATGGACAGTATTCTATACATACTTGAGAAGAATGTATATTGTACTATTGTTGAATAAAATGTCACATAGCTTCTCTTTTAGTCCTGGTGGGTATAAGTTGGTCCAGCATTCTATATCCTTTTTGTCTCGTGTCAAGACGTCTTATCCATTACCAAAATAGGATATTGAACTTTACAATTATTATTGTTGAATTGTTTACTTATTCTTTCAATATCTTATTATGCTTCATAAGATTCAGGCTCCACTTTCAGGTGTGTGTTAGTAATTGTTAGATCTTACAGATAGATATGGAAGAGGCAATGGCAACCCACTCCAGTATTCTTGCCTGGAAATTCTCTGGATGGGGGAGCCTGGTAGGCTGCAGTCCATGGGGTTGCTGAGAGTTGGACACGACTGAACGACTTCAATTTCACTTTTCACTTTCATGCATTGGAGAAGGAAATGGCAACCCACTCCAGCGTTCTTGCCTGGAGAATCCCTTGACGGGGGACCCTGGTGGGCTGCCCTCTATGGGGTCACACAGAGTCGGACAAGACTGAAGTGACTTAGCAGCAGCAGCGCAGATATATATATATATATTTTGATTACAAATATTTTCCTTTGTCTTGAGTACATTTTTTTTTTTGTCTTAAAGTCTTTTTTGCCTGACACTGTTATAACTGACTCAGCTCTGATGATTATTGATTGTGTAGTATATATTTTTCTATCCTTTTATTTTCAATTTATTTGTGTTTTTGAATGTTAAATTTATCTATTCTAGTTAGCATACAATTAGACTATTTTTAAAAAGATATTCTGCCACCCTCTACCTTTTTGTTAGATTATTTATCAATTTACATCTGCAGTGATTACTGATATAATCAGTAAAATGCCTAGTTGTCATTGTGACTGGTGATGGAAATAAAGTCTGATGCTATAAAGAAAAATATTGCATAGGAACCAGGAATGCTAGATCCGTGAATCAAGGTAAACTGGAAGTGGCCAAACAGATGGCAAGACTGAATATTGACATTTTAGGAGTCAGTGAACTCAATTATATCAGAATGGGTGAATTTAATTCAGTTAACCATTAAATCTACTACTGTGGGCAAGAACTCCTTAGAAGAAATGGAGTGGCCCTCAAAGTCCACAAAGAGTCTGAAATTCAGTACTTGGGTGCAGTCTCAAAAATGACAGAATGATCTCTGATTCCATGGCAAACCATTCAATATCACAGTAATCCAACTCTATGCCCCATCCACTAATGCCAGAGAAGCTGAAGTTCAATGATTCTATGAAGACCTACAATAACTTCTAGAACTAACATCAAAAAAAGGTATCCTTTTCATCATACAGGACTGGAATGCAAAAGTAGGAAGTCAAGGGTGACCTGGAGTAACAGGCAACTTTGCTTTGGAGTACAGAATGAAGCAGGACAAAGGCTAACAGAGTTTTGTTATGAGAACACGCTGGTCATAGCAAATGCCCTCTTTCAGCAGCACAAGATACAAGTTTAAGCACGGACATCACCAGATGGTCAATAACGAAATCATATTGATTATATTATTTGCAGCTGAAGATGGAAAAGCTCTATACAGTCAGCAAAACAAAACTGGGAGTTGACTATGGCTTAGATCAGGAACTCATTCCTGCAAAATTCAGACTTAAATAGAAAAAATATGGGAAATCACTAGACCATTCAGGTATGACCTTAATCAAATCCCTTATGATTATACAGTAGAAAGGACAAGTAGATTCAAGGGATTATATTTGATAGAGTGTCTAAAGAACTATGAATGGACGTTCCCAACATTATACAGGAGGCCATGATCAAAACCATATCAAAGAAAAACAAATGCAAAAAGTAAAAATGGTTGTTGTGGAAGCCTTACAAATAGCTGAGAAAAGAAGAGAAAGGCAAAGGAGAAAAGGAAAGCTATATCCATCTGAATTCAGAGTTCCAAAGAACAGCAAGGAAAAATTTAAAACAAACAAATCCTTGCTAAGTGATCAATGCAAAGAAGTAGAAGAAAACAATAGAATTCAAAGACTAGAGATCTCTTAAGGAACATTTGAGATATCAGAGGAACATTTTGTGCAAAGATGGGTACAATAAAGGATAAAATGGTATGGACCTAATAGAAGCAGATGATATTAAAAAGAGGTAGCAAGAATACACAGAAGAATTATGCAAAAATATCATCATGACCCAGATAACCACGATGGTATGATCACTAACCTAGAGCTAGGTGTCCTGGAGTGTGAAGTCAAATGAACTTTAGGAAGCAACACTACAAACAAAGATAGTGGAGGTGATGGGATTCCAACTGAGTTATTTTAAACCTAAAGAAGATGCTGTGAAAGTGCTGCAGTCAACACGTCAGCAAATTTGGAAAACTCAGCAGTGGCTACAGGACTGGAAAAGGTCAGTGTTCAATCCAATCCCAAAGAAAGGCAATGCCAGAGAATGCTCAAATTACTGCACAATTGCACTCATCTCACATGCTAGCAAAGTAATGCTGAAAGTTCTCCAAGCTAAACTTCAAGAGTACAGGAACCGAGATATTCCAGATGCTCAAGTTGGATTTAGAAAAGGCACAGGAACCAGAAATCAAATTGCCAACCTCCTTTGGATCATCAAAAAAGCGAGAGAGTTCCAGAAAATATCTACTTCTGCTTTATTCAATATGCCAAAGCCATTGACTGTGTGGATCCCAACAAACTGGAAAACGCTTAAAGAGATGAGAATACCAGAAGGCCTTACCTGCCTCCTGAGAAATCCATATTCAGATCAAGAAGCAAGACTTAGAATCGGACATTAAATAATGGATTGTTTCCAAATTGAAAAAGGAGTACATCAATGCTGTATATTGATGCCCTGATTATTTAACTTATATGCAGAGAACATCACGCGATGTGCTATGCTGGATGAAGCACAAGCTGGAATCAAAGTTGCTGGGAGATATCTCGATAACCTTATTTATTTTTATTTTTTTTATTTTAATTGGAGGCTAATTACTTTACAATATTGTAGTGGTTTTTGCCATACATTGATAACCTTAGATATGCAGATGACACAACCCATATGGTAGAAAATGAAGAGGACCTTCACAGTCTCTTGATGAAAATGAAAGAGAGTGGAAAAGCTGACTTAAAACTCAACATTCAAAAAGTAAAAAACCATGGTATCTGGTCCCATCACTTCGTGGCAAATAGATGGGAAAACAATGGTAACAGTGAGAGACTTTATTTTCTTGTGATACAAAATCACTTCAGATGGTGACTGAAGCCATGAAATTAAAAGATGCTCTTCTTGGAAGAAAAGCTGTGACCGAACTAGACAGCATATTAAAAAGCAGAGGCATTACTTTGCCAACAAAGGTCCATCTAGTCAAAGCTATGATTTTTCCAGTAGTAGGATATGGATTTGAGAGTTGGACCATGAATAAGAATGATCATCAAAGAACTGATGCTTTTGAACTGTGGTGTTGTGGAAGACTCTTGAGAGTCCCTTGGCATGCAATGAAATCAAACCAGTCAATCATAAAGGAAATCAACTCTGACTATTCATTGGAAGGACTGATGCTGAAGCTGAAGCTCCAATACTTTGGCCACCTGATGCAAAGAACTGACTTTTTGGCAAAGACTCTGATGCTGTGAAAGTTTCAAGGAAGAAGAAGGTGGGACAAAGGATGAAAAAGTTGGGTGGCTTCACACTCTCGACATACTTTGAGCAAACTACTGTAGTTGGTGACAGACAGGGAAGCCTTGTGGGCTGCAATCCATGGATCACAGAGTTGGACACGGCTGAGTGACTAAACTGAGCTGAACTGACATAATAAAATAGGGTGTATATATATATGCACGTATGTATGTTTTATATTTCTTTTTTTCATATGTGACAGTTCATTTTTTCCCTTCCATCTCCCCATTGTTGCCTTCTTTTGTGCTAGGTATTTTCTGGTATCTTTAATTTAACTTCTTTTTTACTTTTGCTATGTATCTTTTTAATGTATTTTCTTAGTGATTGTCTTGTAGATTACAATTAACCTCTTAAAACATCATAATATTAATACTAATTTAATTTTAACAGCGTATTAAAACTTTTGTCTGCTATTGTTCCATTCTCTCCCTCCTTCTGTAGGCTGTTATAAGTTATAAATCCCTCACTGCAATTTTATAATTATTTTTCATTTACTGTCTTTTAAATAGGATTTTAAAAAAAAGTAATAAGCAAAGTTACTTTTATGCTCTTTAATGTTTGCCTTATTATCACTATTACCAGTGCTGTTTATTTTTGTACATAAATTCTTGTTACTGTCTACTTTCTTTTCCTTTTATCTTAAAGAACTCCCTTTACCATTTAATATAGGGAAAGTCTACAACTGATGAACTCTCTAAGTTCTTTTTTAAATCAGGGAATGTCTTAATTTTTCCTTTAATTTAAAATATAACTTTCAAGGACATAGAATCCTTGTTTTACAGTCTCTTTCTTTCAGCACTTGAAATATGTCTGATCTACATGGTTTTGGCTAATAGTTATTAATCTGACTGAAGTTACCCTGTACATATATCTCTTTTCTCTTGATGCTACCAAAATTCTGTTTGTGTTTCATCAGGTTCAGTATCATGTGATTAGACTTTTATCCCTTTGAGTCTAGATTACTTGCAGATTAATGAACTTCATGGACATATAGATTAATATTTTTCATCAGATTTGGAAAGCTTTAACTTTTATTTCTTTACATATTTTACTTGTCTTTTTCTCTCTCTCTTCTAATTTTGGAACTTTCATATATCTATGCTAATGTATTTGATGATGTCCTACAGGTATCTGACTCTTCATTTGTTTTTTTTGTTTTTTTTTTCCTTTGTTTTCTGTAATATCTTCAGCAATAATAATAATGATTCATTTTTCAAATTCACTACTTCCTTTTTCTGCCACCTTAAATCTAATGTTATGCTTCTCTGGTGATTTTTTTTTTTAATAGGACATGGGGTTCTTTTTATTTTTTTATTTAAGTGTATTTACTTTAATTGGAGGCTAATTACTTTACAATATTGTATTAGTTATTTCTTAATTTTATGTTTTGTACTTTTCAATTATAAAGTGTCTCTTTCTCATAATTGTTATCTCTTTACTGATATTCTCAACTTGGAAAGATATCAATCATATTTCCCCTAATTATTTGGATTTGGTTTCCATTTTTCTTTGAATATATTTATTATGGATGATTTAATAGCTTTGTCCAGTCTAATATCATGGTTTTCCTCCAGAATAGTTTTATTTACTGTTCTTCCTGTGTATGGGAGTATACTTTTCTGTATTTGTACAACTTTTTTTTTTTTTTTAATAAACACAGCTATTTAAATAATACGATGTGACAAATCTGGAAATCAAATTCTGCTTCTTCCCAGTTGTTACTATTTGTTGTTACTGATGTTTGCTTTGTAGTTATTTTTTGCTATTATTTAGTGATTTTTTTCTAGAATAGTATAAATTATTTATTTTTGTCATATGTAACTATTGAGGTTTCTGCTTAGCTAACATAGTAGTTATCTAGAGATTTAAAAGATTTTCAAAATTTTTCCTTGAATCAGCAACTCTCCCAGCCTTTACTGAGAGACTGTGTGTGTGTGTGTGGCGAGGCATGCATTCAAAATGCCTCAGACAATTTACAGTTCTGTTATATTCCTGAATTCTTGCTTTCAGTGAGTCTAGGAGATTGAGGTTTTCTCATGCCTTTCTTAGGCCAGTGCACAAACTTTCTTGTTGTATCATTTTCTACTTTCTCAGGAATGTATCTTATACCTCTATGAGTATCTCATTCCCTAGCTTTTAAGTATATTGGTCAGAATTTAATCAGCCTCAACTGAAATCAACACCTGAAGCAATTGCAGTGATAAGCAATCATCTCTGATAGTGTTAACAAAGGCACTTTTTGTAGGGTTTTTAAAAAGAGTGAGCTCTGATTCAGGTGAAATACAGTCTATCCATAAGCCTGAAACATTCAGACAGTTGCCAGATCAATTTTATTGGTAAAATTCCCTGGGGAGAACCTTTTATTTGAGTTCCAAACCTCTTCTGCCCCTGCCTTGCGTAATAGCTATTAGGCCATTGATTTCACAGATGTTTTAATTGTAATGCAGTTAGTTCTCTGATACTTTACAGAGCTTGGAAGAAGGAGGGAGGAAAGTACAAGATAAACAATCACAAAGTTGACTGGCTTATTAGATTTAGCAATTTTCCTTGAATAAATACTCTTCCAATTGTTACAATCCTTCAGCTTAATCTCTTCTGCTTCTGTTAGGTCTTTACCATTTCTGTCCTTTATTGTACCCATTTTGCATGAAGTATTCCCTTGATGTCTCCAATTTTCTTGAAGAGATCTTTAGTCTTTCCCATTCTATTGCTTTCTTCTATTTCTTTTTCTTGCTCACTTCACAAGGTTATCTTACCCCTCCTTGAGAATAAGAGTTCTTACTCTGGAACTCTGCATTCAGCTGGATATGTCTTTCTCTTTCTCCTTTGTCTGTTTTTTCCTCTCCTATTATTTAGCTATTTGTAAGGCCTCCTCAGACAACCATTTTGCCTTCTTGCATTTCTTTTTGTTTGGGATGGTTTTGGTCATTGCTTCCTGTACAATGTTAAAACCCCTGTCTATAATTCTTTGGGCATTCTATTAGTCTAATTCCTTGAATCTATGTGTCATTTCCACTGAATAATCATAAAGGATTTTATTTAGATCAACCCTGAATGGCCTAGTGGTTTTCCCTACTTTTTTCAATTTAAGCCTGAATTTAAAATAAGGAGCTGATCATCTGTGCCATAGTCCATTCACAGTATTATTTTTGCTGATTGTGTAGAGATTCACAATCTTCAACTGCTAAGAATGTAATCAATCTGATTTCAGTATTGTTCATCTGATGATGTCCGTGTGTAGAATCATCTCTTTTGTTGTTGAAAGAGGGTGTTTTCTACGACCAATGTGTTCTTCTGGGATAACAGTTAGCCTTTGTCCTGCTCTGTTTTGTTCCCCAAGTCCAAACTTGCTTGTTACTCCAGGTATCACTCGACTTCTTACATTTGCATTCCAATTCCCCATGATTAATAAGAGATTGCTTTTTGGTGTTAGTTCTAAAAGTTCTCGTAAGTCTTCATAGATTCCTTTAACCTCAGGTTCCGTGGCATTAGTAGTTGTGCCATAGTCTTGGATTATTTTAATGTTGAATGGTTTGTCTTGGAAACAAATCAAGAACATTCTGTCATTTTTGAAGTTGCAACCAAGTCTACATTTCAGACTCTTTAGTCTTTTGAGGGCTACTCCATTTCATCTAAGTTATTCTTGCCCATAGTAGTAGATATAATGGCCCTCTGAATTAAATTCACCCATTCCCATCCATTTTAGTTTACTGATTCCTAAAATGTCAATGCCATTGACATCAATGTCTTGCCATCTCCTGCTTGATCACATCCAATTTGCTTTGATTCATGGACCTAACATTCCAGGTTCCTATGCAATATGTTATTCTTTACAGCACTGGGAGATGTTTCTACTTTAGTCCAGCCTCCTCATTCTTTCTGGAGCTATTCTCCTGCTCTTCCCCTGTAGCATATTGGACACCTACAGACCTGGGGTCTCATCTTCCATTGTCACATCTATTTGTGCTTTCATATTGTTAATTGGGTTCTCAAGGCAACAATACTGAAGTGGTTTGCCATTCTCTTCTGCAATGGACTGTGTTTTGTCAGAATGCTCTACCATAATCCATCCATCTTTGGTGGCTTTGCATAGCATGGCTCATAGCTTCATTGAATTACTCAAAGCCGTGATCCAGGTGATCATTTTGGTTAGTTTTCTGTGATTTTGGTTTTTGTTCTGGAGGCCATGGAATTGTAGTTCTTGCTTCTCTCTTCTCTGTGATGGATGAGGATAAGAGACTTGTACAAGCTTCCTGATCAGAGGGACTGGACGTGGGTGGGCAGGGATATGCTCAGTACATATCTAATCCAATTTTCTGCTAATGGGTGGGACTGTGGTCCCTCCATGTTAGTTATTCTGCCTCTGTTGGCCCAGTCCTAAAGTCTGCAATCTCTGTGGTAGGACTACAGGTTCTATGGTTGGGCTCATGGTAACCTCCTCCAAGAGGATATATGCCAACATACCATGCCTCCTAGGACTGCTTCTGTGAGTGCCCCTGTCCCTGCAGTAGGTCAATCATGATCCACGTCTCCACAGGAGACCTTCAAACACTCACAGGAATGTATGACACCATCTCTTGTGGAGGTCACTACTCCTTTCTCCTGGGTGCTGGTGCACATAAGTTTATTTGGGTGTCCTCCAAGAGTTTCTGGCACCTTTCCTACTGTCTTATCAGGGCTTCTTTGTCCTTGGGCATAGAGTATCTATTTTTTGTGGTTTGTAACATCCTCCTGTAGATGGTTCTTCAGCAGCTGGTTGCATATTTGCTGTTCTCATAGGAGAAGATGAGCGCACATCCTTCTACTCTGCCATACTCAACAAGGTAAGCCCACCCGCTCATCTCATGTACTAATCTCTAAACAACTGTAATGAATATGGTTTAGTGTTTACTCAGTTTCGAGATATTAAAAAGCAAGTTGGGTTAGAGATGTAATTTGAATGCTGACAGCATCCTCCTTGTGCTATCTCTGGCACAGTTCAAAATTTAACTGCCTTCTTTATTTTTGATTTTTCTTCACCCAAAGCAGAGTCAACAGCTTTAGCTACAGATGGAGCTCTGTATGGAAGTTATAGCACCCAGATGTCACACTCTGGAGCATGTTTTGCCAATAGCATCTGGCACTTATACTGCCTGCATAACTAGCATTCTTTTTGATTCTTTGGCTTACTTTTCCTATGGACATAACAGTGTAGACTTGCAGAAAACATAAAGCATTGTCCTGAGTTGACTGTAATAATTTTTTCTCAGGATACAATTCATGCAAGTTTGTTCTAGGTGCCCTAAATTATGAAGTATTTTGCATTAAAATATTTTCCGTTTTTATAAGGATATGCTACTTTTAATTTATTTATTTTTATTCAAAAAGAATTGTTTTACTAAAAGCTATAGTTGAGATAACTGAAAAAAGGACTACCAAATTGTGGTGCATTACTAGAGACTTTTTTTTTCTTTTTTTCTTTGCTTAATTTATACATAAGAGCATAAGATGCTAAAATACAAGTACAATAAGTGCTAATATAAATATAAAACAGTAACATATTTTTAATCTAGGCAACAGCAAACTGGTATTCACCATTAGCAGATGGAAAAGTTTTCCTTTACAAATCCCAAAGTTTGAACAAAATGTAGGTTTGTATGTGAATATTTCACCTCCTTTTTGGATAACTACACCAGGTTTTAATTTATGGATATAGCATAATGACTACGTAGGCAATTTTAAAATATTTGCAATTATAAACTGTTGTTTGAAGAAATTATTTATATGTGCCTTTTAACAACCATACATCTGTAGATTTACACAATAAATTCCTAGAAGTAAAATTGGTGAATTGAAGTGTGTCAACATTCAAGATCTGGAAAATTTTTATCATATTATCTTCTGGATAAATTGAATATTACATTCACACAAGCCATTAATGTGACTATCTGTATCAGGTGCATATTTTTCATATTAATTTGTGATACAACAAAATATTTTGTGAGGCTTAGATATGCCCACTTTATAGATGAGAGAAATAAAATTTTGATATTTTCAGTAATTTAACCAAAATCATAGTGTTAGAAAATAGTGAATCTAAATATCAGACCAAGATCCATGTGACTCCAACTCTGTGGTTTGAGATTACTGTCAACTGATCTTGATGTGAATATATATTGCCACTCTATATCCCACAACTTAAAGCTCAACATTCAGAAAACTAAGATCACGGCATCTGATCTCATCACTTCATGGGAAATAGATGGGGAAAAAGTGGAAACAGTGTCAGATTTTTTTCTTTTTTGGGGGGTGGGGAATGTGCTCCAAAATCACTGCAGATGGTGTTTGCAGCCATGAAATTAAAAGACGCTTACTTCTTGGAAGGAAAGTTATAACCAACCTAGATAGCATATTGAAAAGCAGAGACATTACTTTGCCAACAAATGTCCTTCTAGTCCAGTCTATGGTTTTTCCAGTGGTCATGTATAGATGTGAGAGTTGGACTGTGAAGAAAGCTGAGCCCCGAAGAACTGATGCTTTTGAACTGTGGTGTTGGAGAAAACTCTTGAGAGTCCCTTGGACTGCAAGGAGATCCAACAGTCCATGCTAGAGATCAGTCCTGGGTGTTCACTGGAGAGACTGAGGTTAAAGCTGAAACTTCAATACTTTGGCCACCTCATGTGAAGAGTTGACATATTGGAAAAGACCCCAATGCTGTGAGGGATTGGGGGCAGGAGGAGAAGGGGATGTCAGAGGATGAGATGGCTGGATGGCATCACCGACTTGATGCACATGAGTTTGTGTGAACTCCGGGAGTTGGTGATGGAGAGGGAGGCCTGGCGTGCTGCGATTCTTGGGTCGCAAAGAGTCAGACATGACTGAGCGACTAAACTGAACTGAACTGACTGATCTCACAACTACCAAGGCAGGGCAGCCACTCCTACAGTTCTAAGAAAGTTATACAAGATTAAATAATTATCTTCTCTCAATGGAAGAGTTGAAACCTCACGTAATTTCAGTTTCATAAAAAAAAATAATAATAATAAAACAAAAACAAAACATACCTCAAGAAGCAAGTACACTCTCTTTGACAGATGAATATATAATATAATCAATTATGACTTTACATAATGCTCAGAATTCTCCAAGCTAGGCTTCGCCAGTATGTGAACTGAGAACTCCCAGATCTTCAAGCTGAATTTAGAAAAGGCAGAAGAACCAGAAATCAAATTGCCCACATCCACTGGATCACAGAAAAAAGCAAGAGAATTTCAGGAAAAAAATCAACTTCTGCTTCATTGACTATGCTAAGCCCTTGATTTTTTGGATCACAACCTGTGGAACATTCTTAAAGAGATGGAAGTACCAGATCACCTTGCCTGTCTCCTGAGGAATCTGTATGACAGTCAAGAAGCAACAGTTATAACCAGACATGTAACAATGAACTGGCTCCAAGTTGGGAAATAAGTTCATGAAGGCTGTATATTTTCACCCTGCTTATGTAACTTCTGTGCAGAGTATATCATGAGAAATGTCAGGCTGGATGAAGCACAAGCTGGAATCAAGACTGCCAGGAGAAATATCAATAATTTCAGATATGCAGATGACACTAAGCTTATCGCAGAAAACAAAGTGAAACTAAAGAGCCTCCTGATGAAGGTGAAAGAGGAGAGTGAAAAATCTGGCTTAAAACTAAACAAATGAAAAATAAAGATATGTCATCCAGTCTCATCACTTCATGGCAAATAGATTGGGAAACAATGAAAACAGTGAGAGAATTTATTTTCTTGTGCTCTAAAATCACTGCAGATGGTGATTACAGCCATGAATTAAAAAGATTTCCTTTTTGGAAGAAAAGTCATGGCAAACTTAGACAGGATATTAAAGTGCAGAAACATTACTTTGTGGACCAAGGTCCATATAGTCAAAGCTATTATTTATTTTTCCAGCGGATGTGATACTTGGACCATAAAGAACAGTGAGCACCGAAGAATTGATGCTTTTAAACTGTGGTGTTTGAGAAAGCTCTGAAGAGCCCCTTTGAATGCAAAGCAATCAAGCCAATCAATCCTAAAGAAAATAAACTCTGAATATTCTTTGGAAGGACTGATGCTGAAACCGAAGTTTCAATACATTGGTCACCTGATGTAAAGAGCCTACTCATTGGAAAAGATCCTTATGCTGGGAAAGATTGAACGCTGGAAGAGGAAAGGATGACAAAGGATGAGATGGTTGGATGGCATCACTGTAATGGACATGAGTTTGAACAAACTCTGGCAAATGTAAAGGACAGGGAAGATTGGTGTGCTGTAGCCCATTGGGTTGCGAAGAATCAGACATGACTGAGTGACTGAAGAGACAAATACAGGCATTAAGATTTACTGAGTAAAATTATGTTTTGGTAAGCATAACACAAGGAAGGGAAAGGAAATTTTTTTACATGTTGCATGGTATTGTATTATTTGAAGAATTCTGATAAGCTAAAAATATATTCGAGCAACTTTTGAATAAATAAATAAACTTCTTACTTCATGAACCTGGAATGAAAAGGAGGAAGGGAAGAATGTTTTATCTGGCCCCATGATATTTTTTTTCAGAATGAATCAGTCTTGGTGTTTCCCATCTAAAAGTCTCCCATATACCCCCTGTATTAGTTTTGTAGGGCAATACTTGGTGTTCTGTAGCTTCTGCTCTTGTCACCCTAGTCTCTACCTGCTTCTCCACATGGTATTCTTCTTGTGTTCATTTATTGGACTTGTCTAGTTCTCTCCCCAAGGCCCTACTTCTTATAAGAATATCAGTGACATTGGATTAAAGCCTCACACTAATGGTCTCCCTTCAGCTTGATGACTTCTGTAGAGACCCCATTTCCACAGAAGGCTATATTTGAGATGCTGAGGATTCCGTGGTCCTTTAGGGAGATGCAGTTGAAATCGCATCTGTATTCTTAGGATGCAACACTCTCTGAGTACAAATATTAAAACATTTCTCACAATCGTAATACCACAGAATTTTTTAACATAGCCATGAGTAAAATTTCTTGAATTTTATGCATAAAGTTGTGTAGTAACATGTTTAAATGTTATTTATACTGTTTTAAAAAGTGATGGTGGTTTAGTTGCTATCCTCTGTTCATGGGATTCTACAGGCAAGAATATTGGAATGGATTGGCATTTCCTTCTCCTGGGGATCTTCCTGACCAAGGAATCGAACCCAGGTCTCCTGCATTGCAGACAGATTTTTTACCAACTGAGTTATGAGGGAAGCCAGATTTTAAAAAGTAGGAAACAATATTTGAGTGTTACATCATCTGATTTCATATAGAACCCTAGCAAAAGTCTAGATTAAATGTATTATTGTCTTAGAATCAGTTTGATTTGTTTTCTTGTCCTTTAAGATTTTTTTTTATTAAAAATAATCACTTTTTTTCTTACAAAGCCCTAGAAATTATAAAATTACAATTTACAGAAAAATGTAAAACAAAATAAAATAATCCAGATACATTCAGAAACGCTCCACTGGAAAACTATCAGCTATCTCTTACCTCAGATTTGATGTTGCACATGAGAGCAATGCATATGACAGGCACAAAATGTAAATTCAGGATGATGGGTTTTGCTACTAATATTGCATTTTATTGAACTGTGGATTAAAAAGACAATACACTATTGCACAAAAAGGTGAAAATATAAATGTGAATTTTCTTTATTGAAAAATCATTATTTTCTCTTTTCTGAAAAGATTATTAATCAGAATTTCATGATTTTATTAAAAATGATATAATATAATCAAGTAACAAAGTCTAGGCATTTTCCTTATTTTTCTAATTACCCTATTTTCTCTTATTGTTTTATTTCTTATTGCTTTTTTTTGTGCATGGTTATCAGTATTTTTAAAGAAACATCCTTCTGATAAGGCACACATTTATTTTTTTAAGACTTTCTGTTTTCCTAAGGTAGTTTGCATATAATAAAATATAAAGATCTCATATAAAGGAGTTTTGCAATTACTTATACCTGTGTAAATTCTATGAAAATCTAAATTCTGTGTATTTAGATTCTGAAAATCTAAGTACTGTGAAAATCTACATATAGAACATATTGACCCAGAGAATTTCCTTCATAATTCATTTACACCTTTTCTCTGGCTATTTATTGGATTTTTAGAAACTGTTTTTGTAATAATATCTGAATAAACTGTTCAAAACCACCAACACATTCTCCTTTCAGAAGGAAAAACAAATTAATTCATTTAGTAAAGGATTTTGCAGAAAGTTTCTAATTTGATTTTTTATTATAACTGCACCCAGATGATGTACAGATATTATTCATTTTTCCTATATGAAAAATCAAAAGTTATGTAGATCAATTGATTCTCCAAAGAGATGTTGTTGACAAAACTGATATAGAATTTAAGATCTCTTCCTTCAGAACTCTTAACACTTTCTGTTGATTCTAATTGCCCCCAGCCATTCTTGACAAACTCAGATTTTAAAATAGCTGTTCAGTGATCTGCTTTTTCATATACTGGGGGTTCTCAACAAAAATTTAATGATGAAAACTTTATATCTATATTTATTATATAAAATTGCTTAATTTCTTATGATTAATCATGTAAATCAATCAATAACTTCATGTAGCTTCAATTCAGTTCAGTTCAGTCACTCAGTCATGTCCGACTCTTTGCGATCCCATGAATCGCAGCACGCCAGGCCTCCCTGTCCATCACCAACTCCTGGAGTTCACTCAGACTCACCTCTATCAAGTCAGTGATGCCATCCAGCCATCTTATCCTCTGTCATCCCCTTATCCTCCTGCCCCCAATCCCTCCCAGCATCAGAGTCTTTTCCAATGAGTCAACTCTTCGCAGGAGGTGGCCAAAGTACTGGAGTTTCAGCTTTAGCATCATTCCTTCTGAAGAAATCCCAGGGCTGATCTCCTTCAGAATGGACTGGTTGGATCTCCTTGCAGTCCAAGGGATTCTCAACAGTCTTCTCCAAAACCACAGCTCAAAAGCATCAATTATTCGGTGCTCAGCCTTCTTCATAGTCCAACTCTCACATCCATACATGACCACAGGAAAAACCATAGCCTTGACTAGATGGACCTTAGTCGGCAAAGTAATGTCTCTGCTTTTGAATATACTATCTAGTTTGGTCATAACTTTTCTCCCAAGCAGTAAGCGTCTTTTAATTTCATGGCTGCAGTCACCATCTGCAGTGAGTTTGGAGCCCCCCAAAAAATAAAGTCTGACACTGTTTCTACTGTTTCCCCATCTATTTCCCATGAAGCGACGGGACCGATGCCATGATCTTCGTTTTCTGAATGTTGAGCTTTAGGCCAACTTTTTCACTCTCCACTTTCACTTTCATCAAGAGGCTTTTTAGTTCCTCACTTTCTGCCATAAGGGTGGTGTCATCTGCATGACTGAAGTTATTGATATTTTTCCCGACAGTCTTGATTCCAGCTTGTGCTTCTTCCAGCCCAGCGTTTCTCATGATGTACTCTGCATATAAGTTAAATAAACAGGGTGACAATATACAGCCTTGACATACTCCTTTTCCTATTTGGAACCAGTCTGTTGTTCCATGTCCAGTTCTAACTGTTGCTTCCTGACCTGAGTACAGATTTCTTAAGAGGCATGTCAGGTGGTCTGGTATTCCCATCTCTTTCAGAATTTTCCAGTTTATTGTGATCCACACAGTCAAAGGCTTTGGCATAGTCAGTTTTTTGCTTCATGTAGCTAGGAGTATGTATTGTTAGCTTTGTTTCATAACAGGTTATTTCTTCCCAAATAAGCATAGACATTGACATGGCTTTGTTCTTCATGTTCTGAAAGAGTATTGTTAATTATCCAAAATATAGGAAAATAAACTTTTCAGATTATATACCTTTTTCCAGAATGTACCTTATTGTATTAAATATACAGACATTTTACTCTGAAGATAAAGTTTTTTAAAAAAGTTTATCTGAAATGGGTAAGGAAAACATATCTCCACATTTAGGTGCGTATAGAATGTTAAAATATTTAACAAAATTTAAGTAATTTTTATCAAATTTATTATTTCACATATTTATTTGACTAAATAACCTGGATTTTTCAAATTCACACCATGAAAATTTATCAGTTTCTAAATTAATGACAGCTGATATGTAGAAAAGGCTTACATTTATGTTAGGTATACATTCCACAATTTATTTCTAGACATTTTTCTAGACCATACGATTTGAGGTAGTCACAAAATTTTTTTCACACACTTACCATGTCACATTATGCTTTCAGATTTCAGGCAGAATCTGTTTAAAAGGTGCCCATTCAAACATTTCTATGTCTCTAACACAGCCTCAAACATAGCCAGGGCCCGTTATATTTCCCAATGTCCTATATAAAAAGTCATACACATAAATTTTTTTCTTGACTTCACTATATCAAAAAAAAAAAAAAAAAACCTCTTCATGGAAAATATATGTTTTCTTTTATCAGAGACTGCAAAGTATATAGCCTTTGCAGTATATTCTTCATATTTAACCTTGACTTTTCAAGTAAATTATAATCAATGAATGGCATATGAGATCAATTCTGTAAAAATACCTAACTTTTAGAGGCTTATCTACTTTTTCAAAAGTTTTACACATCATGTTTGCATTCTAATTTTTTTTTTTTTTCTTGAGCAACACTATAGTTTGAAACCACTTGAAATATTTAAAAAGTTAAATGCAAATCTTATGAAAAGTGGCATTTTGGGTTCAAATAAATCATACTAACGGGCTTCCCTGGTGGCTCAGACGGTAAAGCATCTGCCTGCAATGCGGGAGACCCGGGTTTGTTTCCTGGGTCGGGAAGATCCCCTGGAGAAGGAAATGGCAATCCACTCCAGCACTCTTGCCTGGAAAAACCCATGAATGGAGGACCCTGGTGGGCTACAGTCCATGGGGTCGCAAAGAGTCGTACAGGACTAAGCGACTTCACTTTCACTTTCAAATCATACTAAGGTTTCAAACATGTCTCTATATTTCTTTGCACTATCCATAAAGTTAGGATGCTTATGATATAGTGGCACATCATTAATCCTTATTTTATACCACGTTTGAGAGGACAACTATTATTTTATCATGTGCTAGGAGAATTGAAAAATTAATATAAATGGCTATCAAAATAGCTTTTAATTAAACATTAATTTATTTAAGCAGAAACACTTGCTTTTTGATGATGAATATATTATATATATTATAGAAGTATCTATTCATGTGTATATAATTTTAGGATATAACTATACATGTAATAATTACATGTTACATATAGAGTGATAATTAATATCATAAAGTTACTATAATTAAAATTACACATAATTAAATCATCCAGTTGGGTTCAATTCAGTCACTCAGACATGTCCAACTTTTGTGATCCCATGAATTGCAGCATGCCAGGCCTCCCTGTCCATCACCAACTCCAGGAGTTGACTCAAACTCACGCCCATTGAGTTGGTGATGCCATCCAACCATCTCATCCTCTGTCATCCCCTTTTTCTCCTGTTCCCAATCCCTCCCAGCAACAGAGTCTTTTCCAATGAGTCAAGTCTTCACATGAGGTGGCCAAAATATTGGAGTTTCAGCTTTAGCATCATTCCTTCCAAAGAACACCCAACTCTGATCTCATTTAGAATGGACTGGTTGGATCTCCTGGCAGTCTAAGGGACTCTCAAGAGTCTTCTCCAACACCACAGTTCAAACACATCAATTCTTCAGCACTCACCTTTTTTCACAGTCCAACTCTCACACCCATACATGACCACTGGAAAAACCATAGCCTTGACTAAACAGACCTTTGTTGGCAAAGTAAAGTCTCTGCTTTTCAATATGCTATCTAGGTTTGTCATAACTTTCCTTCCAAGGAGTTCAGTTCAGTTCAGTTCAGTTCAGTCACTCAGTTATGTCCGACTCTTTGCGACCCCATGAATCGCAGCATGCCAGGCCTCCCTGTCCATCACCAACTCCCGGAGTTCACTCAGACTCACCTCCATCGAGTCAGTGATGCCAACCAGCCATCTCATCCTCTGTCGTCCCCTTCTCCTCCTGCCCCCAATCACTCCCAGAATCAGTCTTTTCCAGTGAGTCAACTCTTCACATGAAGTGGCCAAAGTACTCAAGTTTCAGCTTTAGCATCATTGCTTCTAAAGAAATCCCAGGGCTGATCTCCTTCAGAATGGACTGGTTGGATCTCCTTGCAGTCCAAGGGACTCTCAAGAGTCTTCTCTAACACCACAGTTCAAAAAGTTCACTTCTTTGGCACTCACCTTTCTTCACAGTCCAACTCTCACCTCCATGCATGACCACTGGAAAAACCATAGCCTTGACTAAATGGACCATTGTTGGCAAAGTAATGTCTCTGTTTTTCAATATGCTATCTAGGTTGGTCATAACTTTCCTTCCAAGAAGTAAGAGCCTTTTAATTTCATGGCTGCAGTCACCATCTGCAGTGATTTTGGAGCCCCCCTAAACAAAGTTTGACACTGTTTGCAGTGTTTCCCCCTCTATTTCCCATGAAGTCATGATTCCAGTTGCCATGATCTTCATTTACTGAATGTTTAGCTCTAAGCCAGATTTTTTACTCTCCTCTTTCACTTTCAAGCGTCTTTTAATTTCATGGATCAAGTCACCATCTGGAGTGATTTGGAGCAAAAAAAAAAAAAAAAGCCAACCACAACAACAACAAAACAGAGTCTGACACTGTTTCCACTGTTTCCCCATCTATTTCCCATGAAGTGATGGGACCAGATGCCATGATCTTCGTTTTCTGAGTGTTGAGATTTAAGTCAAATTTTTCACTTTCCTCTTTCACTTTCATCAAGAGGCTTTTTAGTTCCTCTTCACTTTCTGCCATAAGAGTGGTGTCATCTGCATATCTGAGGTTATTTATATTTCTCCCAGCAATCTTGATTCCAGCTTGTGTTTCTTCCAGTCCAGCGTTTCTCATGTTGTACTCTGCATAAAAGATAAATAAGCAGGGTGCCAATATACAGCCTTGGCATACTCCTTTTCCTATTTGGAACCAGTCTGTTGTTCCATGTCCATTTCAAACTGTTGCTTCCTGACCTGCATATAGATTTCTCAAGAGGCAGGTCAGGTGGTCTGATATTCCCATCTCTTTCTGAATTTTCCACAGTTTATTGTGATCCATGCTGTTAAAGGCTTTGGCATAGTCAATAAAGAAGAAATTCATGTTTTTCTGGAACTGTCTTGGTTTTTCAATGACCCAGCGAATGTTGGCAATTTGATCTCTGGTTCCTCTGCCTTTTCTAAAACCAACTTGAACATCTCTATGCAAAGAAATAGAGAAAAACATCAGAATGGGAAAGATTATAGCTCTCTTCAAGAAAATTTAGAGACACCAAGGGAACATTTCATGCAAAGATGGGCTCAGTAAATGACAGAAATGGTAGGAACCTAACAGAAGCAGAAGATATTAAGAAGAGGTGGCAAGAATACACAGAACTGTGCAAAAAATATCTTCACAAACAAGATAATCACGATGGTATGATCACTCAACTGAGCCAGACATCCTGGAATGTGAAGTCAAATGGGCCTTAGAAAGCATCACTATGAACAAAGCTAGTGGAGGTGATGGAATTCCAGTGGAGCTATTTCAAATCCTGAAAGATGATGCTGTGAAAGTGCTGCACTCAATATGCCACCAAGTTTGGAAAACTCAGCAGTGGCCACAGGACTGGAAAAGGTCAGTTTTCATTCCAGTTCCAAAGAAAGGCAATGCCAAAGAATGCTCAAACTACCGAACAATTGCACTCATCTCACACGCTAGTAAAGTAATGCTCAAGATTCTCCAAGCCAGGCTTCAGAAATACATGAACCGTGAACTTTCAGATGTTCAAGCTGGTTTTAGAAAAGGGAGAGGAACCAGAGATCAAATTAAATCATTATATATTGTTATATATATTTATATGTAATTAATCATTAACATAATATGTATGATTATGTAGTGCATATATCATATGTGATATACTATATAATTATTATATGCACATAATTATAAGCAACAATTATGTGTAATATTAATGTACATTGTCACATATAATATTATGTAACATATATTATATGTAATGATTATATATAATTTTAATTAAATATAATGACCAAGTGCCTGATGAACTATTGACGGAAGTTTGTGATATTGTACAGAAGACAGGGATTAAGACCATCCCAATGGAAAAGAAATGCAAAAAAGCAAAATGACTGCCTGAGTCCTTACAAATAGCTGTGAAAAGAAGAGAAGTGAAAAGCAAAGGAGAAAAGGAAAGATACAAGCATGAATGCAGAGGTCCAAAAAATAACAAGGAGAGATAAGAAAGCCTTCCTCCACAGTCAGTGCAAAGTCATACTGGAAAAACCACAGAATTGGAAAGACTGGAGATCTCTTCAAGAAAATTAGAGATACGAAGGGAACATTTCATGCAAAGATGAGCTCGATAAAGGACAGATATGGTATGGACCTAACAGAAGCAGAAAATATTAAGAGATGGAAAGAATACACAGACCAATTGTACAAAGATCTTCATGACCCAGATAATCATGATGATGTGATCACTCACCTAGAGCCAGATATCCTGGAATATGAAGTCAAGTGTGCCTTAGGAAGCATCACTATGAACAAAGCTAGTGGAGGTGATGGGATTCCAGTGGAGCTATTTCAAATCCTGAAAGATGATGCTGTGAACCTGTTGCACTCAATATGCCAGCAAATTTGGAAAACAACATTGGCCACAGGACTGGAAAAGGTCAGTTTTCATTCCAATCACAAAGAATGGCAATGTCAAAAAATGCTCAAACTACTGCACAATTGCACTCATCTCACACGGTATTAAAGTAATGCTCAAAATTCTCCAAGCCAGGCTTCAGCAATACATGAACCATTAAATTTCACATGTTCAAGCTGGTTTTAGAGAAGGCAGTGGAACCAGATATCAAATTGCTAACATCCACTGGGTGTTTTAAAAAGCAATAGCATTCCAGAAAAAAAAAACAAAAAAACATATATTTCTGCTTTATTGATTATGCCAAAGCCTTTTACTGTGTGGATCACAATAAACTGTGGAAAATTCTGAAAGAGACAGGAATACCAGACCACCTGACCTGCCTCTTGAGAAATCTGTATGCAGGTCAGGAAGCAACAGTTAGAACTGGACATGGAACAACAGACTGGTTCCAAATAGGAAAAGGAGTGTGTCAAGGCTGTATATTGTCACCCTGCTTATTTAACTTATATGCAGAGTACATCATGAGAAACGCTGGGCTGGAAGAAACACAAGCTGGAATCAAGATTGCTGGGAGAAATATTAATAACCTTAAATATGCAGATGACACCACTCTTATGGCAGAAAGTGAAGAGGAACTAAAAAATCTTTTAATGAAAGTGAAAGTGGAGAGTGAAAAATTTGACTTTAAACTCAGCATTCAGAAAACGAAGATCACGGATCTGGTCTGATCTCTTCATGGGAAATAGATGGGGAAACAGTGTCGGACTTTTTTGGGGGGGCTCCAAAATAACTGCAGATGGTGATTGCAGCCATGATATTAAACGACTCTTACTCCTTGGAAGGAATGTTATGACCAACCTACATAGCATATTAAAAAGCAGAGACATTACTTTGCCAGGAAAGTTTCGTCTAGTCCAGGCTATGGTTTTTCCAGTGGTAATGTATGGATGTGAGAGTTGGACTGTGAAGAAAGTTGAGCACAGAAGAATTGATGCTTTTGCACTTGGTGTTCGAGGCTGCTCTTGAGAGTCCCTTGGACTGCAAGGAGATCCAACAGTCCATGCTACAGATCATTCCTGGGTGTTCATTGTAGGGACTGATGCCAAAGCTGAAACTCCAATATTTTGGCCAACTCATGTGAAGAGTTGACTCATTGGAAAAGACCCTGGTGCTGGGAGGGATTGGGGGGAGGAGGAGAAGGGGACAACAGAGAATGAGATGGCTAGATGGCATTACCAACTTGATGGACGTGAGTCTGAATGAATTCTGGGAGTTGGTGATGGACAGGGAAACCTTGCGTGCTGTGATTCATTGGGTCGCAAAGAGTCAGACACGACTGAGCGACTGAACTAAACTGAATGTATATTATACTGAACTCATGTCCCATTTAAGGGGCATGCATGCTAAGTCTCTTCAATCATGTCCCACTCTTTGTGACCCTGTGGACCATAGCCCACCAGCTCCTCTATACATGAGAATTTCCAAGCAGTTATACTGGAGTGGGTTGTCAGGCCCTACTCCAGAGGATCTTCCTGACCCACGATTCGAACCTGGGTCTCTTACATCTCCTGCATTGACAGGGTTCTTTACCACTTGTGCCACCTGAGAAGCAATTATAAAATATATATCATACATAAAATATTCTGTACTTAGTCACTCAGTCATTTCTGACTCTGCAGCCCCATGAACTGTAGCCCCCCAGGTTCCTCTGTCTATGGAGAGTCTCCAGGTAAAAGTCCTGGAGTGGTTTGCCATGCCTTCCTCCAGGGGATCTTCCCAATCCAGGGATAGAATCCAGGTCTCTCACATTACAGGCAGATTTTATAAGGTCTCAGCCACTAGGGGAGTCCAACATATAATTGCAATTATGTGAAATTATATATATATATATAATATACATACATATATATACATATACATACATATATATACATATATATACACACACACATATATATGTTATGTATTATATAATGAATGTACAATGAGTATATTATATATCATATAATGCATATTGTACTGTGCTATGCATAGTCTCTCAGTCATGTCTAGCTCTTTGTGACCTCATGGACTATAGCCTGACAGGCACCTCTGGCAGGAGATCTTCCCAACCGAGGGACTGAACCCAGGTTTCCCACATTGCAGGCAGAATCTATACTTTCTGGACCACTAGAAAAGCCCACGAATACCAGAGTGTGTAGCCTATCCCTTCTCCAGGGGATCTTTCTAACCCAGGAATTGAACTGGGGTCTCGTGCATTGCAAGATATATATTATATCATATTTTATAATTTTTAGCACCAATCCATGTATTCTTTCGGTATTTCAAATACATCAAGTGATTTTGCTTGTCTTCAAGACCTCTGAGACTTGGATATAAGTTTAAATGGTCTAAAAGAAATGTTTCTAACTACCAAATCCAAGGTCTCATGTATTCTTTTCTTCCTATTGTTATTACGATTTGTAATTGCATTTTTGTTTTATCTGTTTATTTTATGTCCATTTATATTATTGGCTTATGCAACTATATTATCTTTCATTAAAATGCTACTGTACACTAAGCTTCCTGCATGCTGCAAAACACCCAGTGACGGTTTGTAAGTAAATAAATAAACTAATGACTTTATTATTCAATTAATGTTATAATAAAGAAATGCACATATACCTAGCCATTTAAAAAATTTAGGCTTGGAATGTTGTATATTTTGGATAACTACTAAATATTGTTGTCCTGATTTCCACACACTTACTTATGTTTGAGAATTCTATTGGACCTTTGATTTATGTTTTTCAATAAGTAGATCTCTCCTCCAGCATAGACTTATAGTCACTGAAAGTTATTTTTATTAATTTCATTTAAAGTATGGGATGATCCAAAGTATCTTCTTTTAGAAAATATTTAAAGTGAGATTTTTTTGAAAATAAGATTATTTTCCTTGTCTAACCCTTCTTAACTGAATGAAGTTGAAATTGTTCTCAGAATCTATAGATTTGCTCATTTGTTATGAGAATTCCACATTCTCTCTATTAATTTTGATCTATCTCCACATGGTTTCCTCTTTCTTTTTTTAATGTATCCTTACTGGGTAGATTATTTCTTCTCTGTTAACATTCAGCTTGAACTATTGTATTTTCAGAAAACATATATTGATCTGGGTTCAATTCCAGTACAAGATGTGGGCTTCCCTAGTAACTCAGATGGTAAAGAATCTGCCTGCAATGCAGGAGGCCTGGGTTCAAACCCTGGGTAAGGAAGATCACCTAGAGAAGGAAATGGCAACCCACTCGAGTATTCTTGTCTGGAGAATTCTATGGACAGTGGAGCCTAGTCTTGACTTTTTTCTCTGAGTACATTTTTATATATAATTTATGTAAAAATTAGTTACAGGATTACAGAATTTGTGTAAAAGATACAGAGTTCCATATAAACTCTTAAAAATGCTCTGTATGCCACCTGTTCATCCTCTCCTCTCTCATGGCCCTGGAAACACTAACTTTGTTACTGTGTTTATAGTTTGACCTTTTCCAGAATATCATGCATTATATCATATTATGTAGCATTTTTATTATTATTATTATTTTTTAAACTGTCTTCTTTCACTTATCAATATGCACTTATGGTTCCTCTGTATCTTTGTGGATTCCCAGGTGGCTCAGTGGTAAAGAATCTACTTGCCAGTGCAGTGGATAGAAGATATGTAGGTTCCATCCCTGGGTCATGAAAATCCCCTGGAGAAGGAAATGGGCAACCCACTCCTGTATTCTTACCTGGGAAATCTCATTGACAGAGTAGCCTGATGGCTACACTCCATGTGTTTGCAAAGAATAGGATAGGGCTTAGCAACCAGGCAACACCAGTATCTTTATAGCTCATTTATTTTTATTGCTGGGTAATACTCTTTTTTTTTTTTTTTTATCCATCAACTTATTGAAGGACAACTTGGTTGACTTCAATAATGACAATTATGATTCAGTTCAATTCAGTCGCTCAGTAGTGTCTGACTATTTGTGACCCCATGAATCGCAGCATACCAGGCCTCCCTGTCCATCACCAACTCCCAGAGTTCACTCAGACTCACGTCCATCAAGTCAGTGATGCCATCCAGCCATCTCTTCCTCTGTCATCCCCTTCTCCTCCTGCCCCCAATCCCTCTCAGCATCAGAGTCTTTTCCAATGAGTCTGTGAAGATCTATGTGCAGGTTTTTATGTGTGTGCATAGATTTCTCAACTTTGAATAAATATCTAGGAATATGATTACTGGATCTTATGATAAGCTATGTACATTGAGCTTTGTGACATCTGCTAGATTGTCTTTCAAAGCAATTGTTAGATTTTGCATTTGAACAGCAATGAAGTGAACTCCTGTTGCTGCCAGTTCCTGCCAGCATTAGGTTTTATCAGTAATCTGAATTTGTCATTCTAATAAGTGTAGGGGTATTTCATTATCATTTCATGTGGAATTCCAATGTCATATGGTGCTGAGCATTTTTTCAAATATATATATATATATCTGTCATTTGTATATCTTCATTATTTATTATTTGCTCAATATTTTGATAAAGTACCAAAAGCTGTTCAATGAGTTTTTTGCTCATTTTAGAAGTAAATCTTTTATCAGAAAAATATTTTGCATTGTATCTCAATCAGTGTTTTGTCTTTTCGTATTCCTGATGACTTTTTTTTCAAAGCAGACATTTTTAGTTTTAATGAACTCAAACTTTATTATTTTTAATATATTGTATTTGTGGTGTGTCTAAAATTCATATTCAAACTCAAGATTGCTTCATTTTTTTTCCTGTATTATCTCCATCTATTGTATAGTTTTTCTTTTTACATAAAATGGAGCCTGTCTTTTTAGCCATGTGTTCTTGAGCAATTTAGGGTCATCACTGAAGATCAATTTCATAAACTTTAAATTAAGAAGAGTGGTGCTTAATTTCCATTCTTGTTAAAACATCACATATATGTCTCAAATATGGTGTTTTGCATAAAAGAAAATCCACAAATTTTAATTTTCTCTATTCTATGTTTCTATCTCTAATGTTATTATCCAGCATGGTCAAAAGCCCTTTTTTTCCTTTAGAACTTTTCAGCCTAATTTTGTGAGATGTATAACTGTAATAATGAACTTTATACTATCCTTTGGTAGCAGACTATAGTTAAACTTTAGACATTCAATCCCTACATTATTGTCACATATCCCGCAATAAAAGTTCAGTCTCACTTGCTAATGCCAGTATATTAGCATATCATAATATCAAAATTTATCAAGATTCATTCTGACATTGAAAAGCAGTAGCTTTTTTTTTAAAGATAAAAATGTAAAAATGTCAATGGTTTTATACATCTTGAGATGTTTACCAAAAAGCAAAAGCAAAAAAATAAAAAAAGCAAAAGCAAAATGTAAGTTAATAAACCATACTCACAGAAAACTTGTCAATTTAATCACACTAGGACCACAGCCTTGTCTAACTCAATGAAACCAAGCCATGCCTGCAGGGCAACACAAGATGGGTTGGTCATGGTGGAGAGGTTTGACAGAATGTGGTCCAGTGGAGAAGGGAATGGCAAGCCACTTCAGTATTCTTGCCTTGAGAACCCCATGAACAGTATGAAAAGGCAAAATGATAGAATACCAAAAGAGGAACTCCCCAGGTCATTAGGTGCCCAATATGCTACTGGAGATCAGAGGAGAAATAACTACATAAAGAACGAAGGGATGGAGCCAAAGTAAAAACAATACCCAGTTGTGGATGTGACTGGTGATAGAAGCAAGATCCAATGCTATAAAGAGCAATATTGCATAGGAACCTGGAATGTCAAGTCCATGAATCAAGGCAAACTGGAAGTGGTCAAACAAGAGATGGCAAGGGTGAACGTCGACATTCTAGGAATCAGCAAACTAAATAGGACTGGAATGGGTGAATTTAACTCAGATGACCATTATATCTACTACTGCGGGCAGGAATCCCTCAGAAGAAATGGAGTGGCCATCATGGTCAACAAGAGTCCGAAATGCAGTACTTGGATGCAATCTCAAAAACGACAGAATGATCTCTGTTGGTCTCCAAGGCAAGCCATTCAACATCACAGTTATCCAAGTCTATGCCCCAGTGAGTAATGCTGAAGAAGCTGAAGTTGAACGGTTTTATGAAGACCTACAAGACATTTTAGAACTAACACGCAAAAAAGATATCTTTTTCATTCTAGGGGACTGGGATGCAAAAGTAGGAAGTCAAGACACACCTGGAGTAACGGGTAAATTTGGCCTTGGAATGTGGAATGAAGCAGGGCAAAGACTAATAGAGTTTTGCCAAGAAAATGCACTGGTCATAGCAAACACCCTCTTCCTCCAACACAAGAGAAGACTCTACACATGAACATCACCAGATGGTCAACACCAAAATCAGATTGATTATATTCTATGCAGCCAAAGATGGAGAAGCTCTATACAGTCAACAAAAACAAGACCAGGAGCTGACTGTGGCTCAGATCATGAACTCCTTATTACCAAATTCAGAGTCAAATTGAATAAAATAGGGAAAACAAACAGACCATTCAGGTATGACCTAAATCAAATCCCTTATGATTATACAGTGGAAGTGAGAAATAGATTTAAGGGCCTAGATATGATAGATAAAGTGTCCAATAAACTATGGAATGAGGTTTGTGACATTGTACAGGAGACAGGGGTCAAGACCATCCCCATGGAAAAGAAATGCAAAAAAAGCAAAATGGCTGTCTGGGGAGGCCTTACAAAGAGCTGTGAAGAGAAGAGAGGTGAAAAGCAAAGGAGAAAAGGAAAGATATAGGCATCTAAATGCAGAGTTCCATAGAATATCAAGAAGAGATAAGAAAGCCTTCTTCAGCGATCAATGCAAGGAAATAGAGGAAAACAACAGATTGGGAAAGACTACAGATCTCTTCAAGAAAATTAGAGATACCAAGGGAACATTTCATACAAAGGTGGACTCGATAGAGGACAGAAATGGTATGGACCTAACAGAAGCAGAAGCTATTAAGAAGAGGTGGCAAGAATACATGGAAGAAATCTACAAAAAAGAGCTTCACGATCCAGATAGTCATGATGATGTGATCACTAATCTAGAGCCAGACATCTTGGAATGTGAAGTCAAGTGGGCCTTAGAAAGCATCACTACGAATAAAGCTAGTGGAGGTGATGGAATTCCAGTTGAGCTGTTTCAAATCCTGAAAGATGATCCTGTGAAAGTGCTGCACTCAATATGCCACCAAGTTTGGAAAACTCAGCAGTGGCCACAGGACTGGAAAAGGTCACTTTTCATTCCAATTCCAAAGAAAGGCAATGCCAAAGAATGCTCAAACTACCACACAATTGCACTCATCTCCCATGCTAGTAAAGTAATGCTCCAAATTCTCCAAGCCAGACTTCAGCAATACGTAAACTGTGAACTCCCTGATTTTCAAGCTGGTTTTGGAAAAGGCAGAGGAACCAGAGATCAAATTGGCAACATCTGCTGGATCATGGAAAAAGCGAGAGAGTTCCAGAAAAACATCTATTTCTGATTTATTGATTATGCCAAAGTCTTTGACTGTGTGGATCACAATAAACTGTGGAAAATTCTGAAAGAGATGGGAATACCAGACCACCTGAGCTGCCTCTTGAGAAATCTGTATGCAGGTCAGGAAGCAACAGTTAGAACTGGACATGGAACAACAGACTGGTTCCAAATAGGAAAAGGAGTGTGTCAAGGCTGTATATTTTCACCCTGCTTATTTATATTATATGCAGAGTACATCATGTGAAATGCTGCACTGGAAGAAACACAAGCTGGAATCAAGATTGCTGGGAGAAATATCAATAACCTCAGATATGCAGATGAAACCACTCTTATGGCAGAAAGTGAAGAAGAGCTAAAAAGCTTCTTGATGAAAGTGAAAGAGGAGAGCAAAAAAGTTGGCCTAAAGCTCAACATTCAGAAAACGAAGATCATGGCATCCGGTCCCATCACTTCATGGGAAATACATGGGGAAACAGTAGAAACAGTGTCAGACTTTATGTTTTTGGGCTCCGAAATCACAGCAGATGATGACCGCAGCCATGAAATTAAAAGATGCTTACTCCTTGGAAGAAAAGTTATGACCTACCTAGTTAGCATATTCAAAAGCAGAGACATTACTTTGTGCACTAAAGTCCGTCTAGTCAAGGCTATGGTTTTTCCAGTAGTCATGTATGGATGTAAGAGTTGGACTGTGAAGAAGGCTGAGCGCTGAAGAATTGATGCTTTTGAACTGTGGTGTTGGAGAAGACTCTTGAGAGTCCCTTGGACTGCAAATAGTTCCAACCAGTCCATTCTGAAGGAGATCAACCCTGGGATTTCTTTGGAGGGAATGATGCTAAAGCTCAAACTCCAGTACTTTGGCCACCTCATGAGAAGAGTTGACTCATTGGAAAAGACTCTGATGCTGGGAGGGATTGGGGGCAGGAGGAGAAGGGGACGACCGAGGATGAGATGGCTGGATGGCATCACGGACTCGATGGACGTGAGTCTGGGTGAACTTTGGCAGATGACGATGGACAGGGAGGCCTGGCGTGCTGATTCATGGAGTTGCAAAGAGTAGGACACGACTGAGTGCCTGAACTGAACTGAACTGAAAAGAACATATATGACTTTTAAAATTAAGAAAGAACACAAGACCATAATGAAACATTTATTATAAATAGACACTATATAGATTAAACTGTGAAGAAATATTTGGGAACGATATACTTAATCTAAAGAGAATTGTTCTTTTACAATAAATAATGGGAAAATATCGTTAGGCAAGGATTCTAAAAGAGTTTCAAATAGCTTGGGTATACTCTCTTTCTTAATAACATTGGGTTATAATCGGGTAATAAAATGATTAATAGTCAAAAAAGCAATTAGAATTAATTAACATTGTATTTTGTAGCATCTAAAATATAGAACAAAATAACCAAGTAAAATTTAGAGCTGTAAATTTGAGCCCATAGTTAAATCATTGTAATATCAATAGTGATAGTGCTCCTGCTAAGTCGCTTCCTTTTGACTCTGTGTGACCCCGTAGATGGAAGCCCACCAAGCTCCCCCATCCCTGAGATTCTCCAGGCAAGAACACTGGAGTGGGTTGCCATTTCCTTCTCCCATGCATGAAAGTGAAAAGTGAAAATGAAGTTGCTCAGTCATCTCTGACTCTTAGCAACCCCATGGACTGCAGCCTACCAGGCTCCTCTGCCCATGGGATTTTCCAGGCAAGAGTACTGGAGTGGGTTGCCATTGCCTTCTCCAGCAATATCAATAGAAGACACCAAATGTGAATGCTCAATTGTGGATCTGTGAATTTGTATAACTTTATAATATAATGAAAATGGAAAAACAGTAAACTGAGATTGTTGTAAATATTAGAGTAATTGTTTATTTCAAATAAAACGGACATAATACCTGGGGTAAAAACAGCTCCCAAATGTTGGGAATGGGTGAATTAATTCAGATGACCACTCTATCTATTACTGTGGGCAAGAATTCTTTAGAAGTAATGCAGTAGCCTTATAGTGAACAAAAGAGACCAAAATGCAACACTTGGGTGCAATTTCAAATGCAACAGAAAACTTTTGGTTCATTTTCAAGGCAAACTGTCAAACATTACAGTTCAGTTCATTTGCTCAATGGTGTCCAACTATTTGAGACCCCGTGGACTGCAGCATGACAGGCTTCTCTGTCAAACACAAACACCTGGAGACTGCTCATACTCATGACTATCGATTTGGTGATGCCATATAACTATCTCATTCTCTGTTTTCCCCTTCTCCTCCTGCATTCCATCTTTCTAGCATCAGAGTCTTTTCCAATCTTCACTTCAGGTGGACAAAGTATTAGAGTTCCAGTTTGACTATCAGTCCTTCCAATGAATACTCATGACTGATTTCCATTAGGATGGACTGGTTGAATCTCCTTGCAGCCCAAGGGTCTCTCAAGAGTCATACCCAACACCACAATTCAAAAGCATCAATTCTTTGGTGCTCAGCTTTCTTTATAGTCCAGCCCTCACACCCATACATGACTAGTGAAAACCCATAGCTTTGACTAGATGGACCTTTGTTGGCATAGCAATGTCTCTGGTTTTTGATATGCTGTCTATACTGGTCATGATTTTTCTTTCAAGGAGCAAGTGTCTTTTAATTCCATGGGTGCAGTCACGACCTACACTGATTTTGGAGCCCAAGTAAATAAACTATTTCACTGTTTCCATTGTTTCCCCATCTACTTGCCATAAACCGATTGGACTTGATGCCATGATCTTTGCTTTTTGAATGTTTAGTTTTCAGTTCAGTTCAGTTGCTCAGGCATGCCTGACTCTTTGTGACCCCATGAACCGCAGTACACCAGGCCTCTTTTCCATCACCAACTCCCAGAGTTTACTGAAACCCATGTCTATTGAGTTTGTGACAACATCCAACAATCTCATCCTCTGTCATCCCTTTCTCCTCCTGCCCTCAATCTTTCCCAGCATCAGTCTTTTCAAATGAGTCAGCTCTTCACATCAGGTGGCCAAAATATTGGAGTTTCAGCTTCAACATCAGTCCTTCCAATGAACACCCAGCACTGATCTCCTTTAGCATGGACTGGTTGGATCTCTTTTCAGTCCAAGGGACTCTCAAAAGTCTTCTCCAACACCACAGCTCAAAAGCATCAATTTTTTGGTGCTCAGCTTTCTTTATAGTCCAACTCTCACATCCATACATGACTACTGGAAAAACCATAGCCTTGATGTACTCCTTTCCCAATTTGGAACCAGTTCATTGTTTCATGTCCAGTATTCCCATTTCTTGAAGAATTTTCCACAGATGTTGTGAATATCACAGTAATCCTATTCTATGTCCCAACCACTAATGCCAAAGAAGTTGAACAGCTCTATGAACATCTACAAGGCCTATAACTAACACGAGAAAGATGTCTTTTTTTTTTTATCATAAGCGACTGAAATACAAAATTAGGAAGTCAAGAGAGACCTGGAGTTACAGGCAAGTTTGGCCTTGGAGTACAAAATGAATCAGGGCAAAGGCTAACAGAGTTTTGCCAAGAGAACACACTGATCATAGCAAACACCTGCTTCTAACAACACAAGAGATGATTCTACACATGGACATCACCAGATGATCAACAGTGAAATCAGATTGATTATATTCTTTGCAACTGAAGATGGAGAATTTCTATATACTCAGCAGAAACAAGACCTGGAGCTGACTGTGGCTCAGGTCATGAGCTCCTTATTCCAAATTTCAGACTTAAATTGAAGTAAGCAGGGAAAATGACTAGATCAGATATGACCTAAATCAAGTGACAAGGAGATTCAAGGGTTCAGATCTGATAAAGAATGTGAAGAACTATAGACAGAGGTTCAAAACTGTTCAAGCAGCAGTGTCCAAAACCATTCCCAGGAGAAGAAATACAAGAAGGGAAAACAGTTTATCTGAAGAGCCTTGTACACAGCTGAAAAAAGAAGAGAAATGAAAAGCAAAGGAGAAAGGGAAAGATTTACCCATCTGAATGCAGAGTTCCAAATAATAGCAAAGAGAGATAAGAATACCTTTTTTAATGGACAATGGAACTTAATCAAGGGGAAAAAAATTAAAAAAGAATGGGAAATATTAGAAATCTCTTCAAGAAAATTGGAGATACCAAGGGAATATTTCATGCAAAGATGGGCAAAATAAAGAACAGAAATTATATGGACCTAACAGAAGTAGAATATATTATCAAGAAGTGGCAAGAATGCACAGAAAAACTGTACAAAAAAAAAAAAAAAAAAAAAAAATGTCTTAATGGCCTTGGATAGCCATGATGCCAAGATCACTCACCTAGAGCCAGAAATCTTGGAGTGGGAAGTCAAGTAGGCAGCAGGAAGAATTTCTGTGAACAAAACTATCAGAGGTGATAAAATTCCAGCTCAGCTATTTCAAATCCTAAGAGCTGGTGTCATTAAAGTGAAAGTGCTGCAATCAATACACCAGCAAATATGAAAGATTTGGGAATGGCCACAGAACTGGAAAAGGTAAGTTTTCATTCCAATTCAAAAGAAGGGCATGCCAAAGAATGTTGAAGTACTGAAAAATTGTGCTCATCTCACATGCTAATAAGGTAATGCTCAAAATCCTTTAAGCTAGGCTTCAATAGTACATCAACCAAGAAGTTCCAGATGTACAAGCTGGTTTTAGAAAAGGCAGAGGAACCAGGGATCAAATTGCCAACATCTGTTGGATCATAGAAAAAGCAAGATAATTCCAGAAATAACATATATTTCTGCTCCATTGACTGCGTTAAAGCCTTTGACTGTGGATCACAACAAACTGTGGAAAATTCTTAAAGAGATGAGAATACCGGACCACCTTACCTGCCTTCTAAGAAAACTGTATGCAAATCAAGAAGCAGCAGTTAGAACCGGACATGGAACAATGGTTCAAAACTAGGAAAGGATTATGTCAAGGCTGTATGATGTCATTCTGCTTCTTTAATATACATGCAAAGAACATCATGTGAAATGCCAAGCTGGGTGAATTAGAATCTGGAATCAAGATTGCTGGCAGAAATGTAAAAAACCTTTGACATGCAAATGACATCACTTTAATTCCAGAAAGCAAAGAGGAGCTAGAGAGCTTCTTGATGAAGGTGAAAGAGAAGAGTGAAAAAGCTGGCTTAGAACTTGAGAATCTAAGGTCATGGTATCTTGTCCCATCACGTTTTAGCAAAGAGATGGGGGAAAAGGGAAACAGTGACAGGAATTATTTACGTGAGCTCCAAAATCACTGTGGATGGTGACTGAAGTCATGAAACTAAAAGATGCTTGCTTTTTTGGAAGAAAAGCTGTGATAAACCTAGACAGCATATTAAAAAGCAGAGACCCTACTTTGCTGACAAAATCCCTATAGTCAAAGCTTTGATTTTTCCAGTAGTCATGTACAGACATGTGAGTTGAACCATAAAATGGCTGAGTGCAGAATAATTGATGCTTTTGACTCTGTTGCTAGAAAACTCTCCTGTGAGTCCCTTGGACAGCAAGAAGATGAAACTAGTCAATTGTAAAAGAAATCAAATCTAAATATTAATTGGAAGGACTAATGTTGAAGCTGAAGATCCTATAATTTTTCTACCTGATGCAAAGAGCTGACTCATTAGCAAAGACCCTGATGCTGGGCAAGATCGAGGGCAGAAGAAGAGGGCAACTGAGGATGATATGGTTGGATGGCATCACCAACTCAATGGACATGAGTTTGAGCAAATTCTAGGAAATAGTGAAGAGTAGGGAACCCTGGTGTGCTGCAGTCCATGGGGTCGCAAAGAGTCAGACATGACTGAGTGACTGAACAATGAGATAGTCATCATCTATAAAAACATTGACACATTGACTGGCTTACTTCAAATGCACCCACCCACCTTTCAATAAAAGGGTTGAAGAATTTTATTAAAGTGAAAATATGTGAGAAAGTTATAAACATTTTATTTTATTCATTATTTAGTATACTATATTAATTTTTCAGGCCCTGAATAAATTCCTAGAGAAATGAAGCAGACACATAAATATCTGATGGGGAGAGAATGCTGTAAAGGACAGGACCTTAGCCAGATTGATAGTCTGGGTAACAGCATAAATGCCTGGGATGACTGGATAATGTGATCCAAACACACAATTTCATTAATTCACAATTTTGCCTTCTAGTTGCATTGACAGTTATACATTACTAGATGTTTTGAGGTTTAATACTCTATGTGACATAGACATAGTGTTTATACAGTTGACATTATTCAATTTTAAACATTATCTTTAGGAAGTCTGGAAGAAATTAAGTGCAACAATATAGTACCCAAAATTAAGAGTACATTTTCTTATTTGTTGGAAAATGAATGAGTACATATTGATTGTTACCTTATGCATTCCTGGCATTCAAAACAGAATATACACATTATTCTTTACTAACATGAAATTTCTGAAAGACAAATTGCTCTTTCAGCAACTTGATATGGTCAATTTTCCAGTCTTCTATACCACATTTATCAAAATTTTGTCTATCACACCTACTATACAACTAGTGTACTATGATTACTTAACTTGACTTTCACTCTCTTGTGAAGGTATTCACAAAGGAAATTAAATCATTGTTGCCATTATACAAAATATTTACAGAAGAGAACCTCTGAATCATTTTATAGGAAGTAAGATGCCTTACTGTTAAGCATATGTGAAGAAATAATGAACACTCTTTTAATATAATAAATACCTGACATTCATTGTAAAACTGAAACCAAGCTTATCTCCATGAAATTACTAATTACATAGAAGGCTGAAAATACTAAGAAGACAAATTCATCATAATTATTTAAGTTAATTTCCCTATGTCCTTTTTAAGTGAACAACAAACTAAAAGAAAAAAGAAGACTGCATCAGCCCTGGCAAAAAATAAATAATATATCATCACCCTGCCTAAAATACCAGGACCATAAACAAGACATAATATGAAAGGATAAGGTTGAAATTTTAATAGTAAACAAAACTACACAGCTACCTTCTAAAAATATTTTCAGCATAATGGTGATGATCCTGGAGAAGCACTAATTGTATCTTCTATTTTAGATGTATGAGGGCTAGAGGCCAGAATCTCTTCCATCATTGTAGGTCAGCTGCACTAAAGAGTTGCTATTCTGGGAAGCTCAGGATTTGTGTAAAGTTTATTGCAACAGAAATCTGAAGTGCAATGGGGATTTTTTGGTGGTGCAGCTGCTCAGTTTTTCTCTGGTGCAGCAGATCTCTTCTTGATACAGAGAACAAGAAAGAAAAAAAAAAAAAAAGGATGAGCATATCCATATCATCACTATAGCAATAATGCCACACTAAGCAGAAAGTCAACTGATGGATGAATGGATGAGACCATTGATGTCACTCAATCTTGGAGATGCCCTGTCAAGGAAAAATGAATGACACTAAAATGATTGAATAGCATCACTTCATGTAGACACTGAGGAGGTCTAAAGAGAATGAAATAACTTTTTGTATGGACAAATACCATGCATACATGAATATCTGCATGAAAAAGATGAAACAGAACAAATAATAAATAAGAACCATGGGCTGATAACCAATCTCATAGAATACAAAGATTTGAAATTAGGATGAAAAGTAAGCCACTGTGGTGGGGGGGGGGGGTGTTGTTTGATTTTAAGATTAGTATATGCTCTAAATGAAAAAGTTTCTGATACATAATTATATTAATAAAATAATTATTTTGATCTCCTACCCAACCCGCTACTCAATATGTTGTTCAGTCACTTAGTAGTGTCTGACACTTGTGACCACATGGACTGCAGCCCAGGGGGCTTCCCTGTCCTTCATTATCTCCCAAAATTTGTTCAAACCCATCTCTATGGAGTTAATACTGCCATCCAAACACATCCTCTATTGCTCCTTTTTCCTCCTGCCCGCAATCTTGCCCAACATCAGGATCTTTTCCAATGAGTTGTTTCTTACCATCAGGTAGCCAGAGTATTAGAGCTTCAGCTTCAGCATCAGTCATTCCAAAGAATATTCAGAGTTGATATGCTTTAGATTTGACTGATTTTATATCCTTGCAGCTCGAGGAACTTTCAAGAGTGTATTCCCGCACTACAGTTTGAAAGCATTAATTCTTCAGTGTTCAGGCTTCTTAATGGTCCAAATCTTACATCCATACATGCCTATTGGAAAAACCATGGCTTTGACTGTAAGGACCTTTGTAGGCAAAGTGATGTCTCTTCTTTTCAATATACTGTCTGGCTATGGTTTTTACAGTAGTCATGTATGCATGTGAGAGTTGGACCATAAAGAAGGATGAGCAGTGAAGAATCGATGCTTTTAAACTGTGATGTTGGAGACAACTCTTGAGAGTCCTTTGGACTACAAGGAGATAAAACCAGTCAGTCCTAAAGAAATAAATCCTGAATATTCTTTTGAGGGACTGACGCTTAAGCTGAAGCTCCAATACTTTAGCTACCTGATGAGAAGAGATAACTAATTGGAAGAGACCTTGATGCTGGGAGACTGAAGGGAGGAAGAGAAGGGGACAACAGAGGATGAGATGATTTGATGGCATCACCGACTCAATAGACATGAGTTAAAGCAAGTTCTGGGAGATGGTGAAGGACAGGGAAACCAGGTGTGCTGCAATCCATGGGATCACAAAGTGTCGAACATGACTAACTGACTGAACAATAATAGTAAGCTTCTCATAGCTTTTCTTCCAAGGAGCAAGTGTCTTTTAATTTTATGGCTGCAGTCACCATCCACAGTAATTTTGGAGCCCAAAAACACAAAGTCTATCACTGTTTCCATTTTTCCCCTTCTATTTGCCATGAAGTGATGGGCCAGATACCATGAACTTAGTTTTTTGAATGTTGAATTTAAAATCAGCTTTCTAAATGAAAAAGTGAAAAATTAATATATTAATATGTAATAATACTGGTCTTAATCAAGGTGCCCACTATATTCCAGATACATTTTGCAATGTGTAACAGGTAGTAGCTAACTCAGTCTCTACTTGAAAAAGATTTTTTCTTGTCTCAGTTTTTATACCCTGAGACTGAGAAACAACTTGCTCCAATTTATACAGCTATTAATAATATAATAAAGAACTTGAATCCAAAACATCAGATACTCTGAGCACATGTTTCATTCCACTTGCCTTTTTAATTTTTGTAAGCTTATAAACTTTCTTACATATATGGAAGTATATATATATATTATATATACAAACATTATGATAGTAATGAAATCAAATTAAACAGTTTATATGTTTATAAAATTTAATACTTTATATGTTTCATGCAAAGATGGGCTCAATAAAGGACAGAAATGATATGGACCTAACAGAAGCATAAGATATCAAGAAGTGGCAAGAATACATGGAAGAACTGTACAAAAAAAGATCTTCATTATGCAGATTGATCACAATGGTGTGATCATTCACCTAAAACCAGACATCCTGGAATGTGAAGTCAAGTGAGCCTTTGGAAGCATCGCTATGAACAAAGCTAATGGGGGTAATGGAATTCCAGTTGAGCTATTTCAAATCCTAAAAGATGATGCTGTGAAGGTGCTGCACTCAATATGCCAGCAAATATGGAAAACTCAGCAGTGGCCACAGGACTGGAAAAGGTCAGTTTTCATTCCAATACCAAAGAAAGGCAATGCCAAAGAATACCAAAATACCGCACAATTGCACTCATCTCACACACTAAAAAAGTAATGCTCAAAATTCTCCAAACCAGGCTTCAACAATACGTGAACCAAGAACTTCCAGATGCTCAAGCTGGTTTTAGAGAAGGCAGAGGAACCAGAGATCAAATTACCAACATCCGCTGGATCATGGAAAAAGCAAGACCGTTCCAGAAAAAACATATATTTCTGCTTTATTGACTATGTCAAAGCCTTTGATTGTGTGGATCACAACAAACTGTGGAAGATTCTGAAAGAGATGGGAATATCAGACCACGTGACCTGCCTCTTGAGAAATCTGTATGCAGGTCAGGAAGCAACAGTTGGAACTGAACATGGAACAACAGACTGATTCCAATAGGAAAAGAAGTACATCAAGGCTGTATATCGTCACCCTGTTTATTTAACTTAAATGCAGAGTACATCATGCGAAACACTGGGCTGGATGAAGCACAAGCTGGAATCAAGATTTCTGGGAGAAATATCAATAACCTCATATATGCAGATGACACCATCCTTATGGGAGAAAGTGAAGAAGAAATAAAGAGCCTCTTGATGAGAGTGAAAGAGGAGAGTAAAAACATTGGCTTAAAGCTCAACATTCAGAAAACATAGATCATGGCATCTGGACCCATCATTTCATGGCAAATAGAAGGAGAAACAGTGGAAATGGTGACAGACTTTATTTTTCTTTTCGAGCTCCAAAATCATTGCAGATGGTGACTGTAGCCATGAAATAAAAAGATGCTTACTCCTTGGAAGAAAAGTTATGACCAACCTAGATAGTGTATTAAAAAGCAAAGACATTACTTTGCCAACAAAGGTCCATCTAATCAAGGCTATGGTTTTTCCAGTTGTCATGTATGGATGTCAGAGTTGGACTATAAAGAAAGCTGAACATTGATCAATTGATGCTTTTGAGCTGTGGTTTTGGAGAAGACTCTTGAGAGTCCCTTGGACTGCAGTGAGATCCAACCAGTCCATCCTAAAGGAGATCAGCCCTGAATGTTCATTTGAAGGACTGATGCTGAAGCTGAAACTCCAATATTTTGCAAAGAACTGACTCATTTGAAAAAACCCTGATGCTAGTTAAGATTGAAGGTAAGAGGAGAAGGGGACGAGAGAGGATGAGATGGTTGGATGGCATCACCGACTTAATGGACATAAGTTTGAGTAAACTCTGGGCATTGGTGATGGACAGGGAGGCCTGATGTGCTGCAGTCCATGGTTCCCAATGAATCAGACACGACTGAGTGACTGAACCGAACTGAACTGATGTTATAGCATACCATTTAAAAATGAATAATTTTTAATGTTACATGCAAGCTGTATCATTTTTTAAATTGTTTATTTAAGATCCAGTAAACATAATGCTATTTATGTTCTTTAGATTTTCTTTTTGCCACTGTTGACAATGAAGCAGAGAAGAACTTTGAACACATATGTTTGTGCTCTTGCTTGTATGTCTTTCTACAAGTAAAATGGAAGCATTTGGGACTCACTACTGTTGAATGTATCACAGGCTCAATTCCTCAGAATCAAATTCTGAAATAGAAATAGCCATGCTGGAGGTTTATTGTGGAGTGCTGTTGATATGTGTGCAGTGTTCTTGTTCATAAATTTTGCACTAGTTATATGTGCATTATGTATATCACATTAAGATTTTTGAAAAACAAAATAGCTGAGGAAAAATAAAAGATTCAGAATTGGGCATAATCAGGGGAGGAATTGCCATGCAAAGACATGGAGCCTCTGCAATCCCACTGGACATTCTAGAGCAGAGATGGCCCAGTGCAGTTGTCTTAGTTTGAGGAGCAGGGGCTTACCATTTTTGTCCCTGCATCAATAAATCATCAGGCATGCATTTCCTAAGAAACTGTCAGAAATTCACATAAATGTCACCCACTCATATTAGCAGGAGCTGGGGAAATGAGGACTGCAGTCCCTGGTTGGAAAAAATTCCCTGGTACATGCAGTTAATTATATAGTTATTATGTACTTTAAAATGTGTCAAGAGATTGAATCTTAAGTGTTTTTTTATCACAAAACACAGTCAAAAGAACTCAAGAAAATTTAAGGGGGATGGATATTTCTACTTTGATAATGGTGATGGTATCACAGGTGTATGCATACGTACAAACTCGTTAAGACATACTTATCAAAGGTGTACAACTTTTTGTATATATCAAATGCACCTCCCTGTAAAGATAAATGATAGATAGAGATGGAACCCATACCTTCCATCCTCAGATATTTGCTTCTCATTATTTCTGTAAGACACTTCTTTAGGAGTCTGGTTAACTTTCTTTCCCTGGAATAAATTATAAAATAAAACTTCTTAAGATGAATTTATAAACCTACTCCTGCATGTGGTCCACAGACCATAACTAATATACTTCCTCTTACCCTTCCCCATTCACTTTATATTCTCTATAATATCAATTAGTCTCTCTGGTCTTGCTCTAACCTAGAGTCTGTGTTATAATTCACCTCCTAGAGCTTGCCATAAACTTTATAAGATATATTTTGTCATCACTAATACCACTAACAATTCTAACCCTACTTGACTTCCCTGGTGGCTCAGCTGGTAAAGAATCTGCCTACAATGCAGAAGACCCAGGTTCAGTCCCTGGGTCAGGAAGATTCCCCAGAAGAAGGAAATGACAACCTACTTCAGTACTCATATCTGGTATATCCCATGGAAAGAGAAGCCTGACAGGCTGCAGTCTATGGGCTCACAAGAGTCAGACACAACTTAACAACTAAACCACCACTCTCAACCTACAGAGTATGTTAAGTCTCATGGTGCAACAGGCAAGCCTTTTTGCACTTCAGCCTGAACATATTGTCAAGTGTTCTGCTCTGGGACTCATTCAAAGCCTCCAATATCTATATCCCTAGGCGAATAGATCAGAGCAATATTTTTGCTATTAGATCCAGAGGCCAACCAAGTGTTTCACTTCCTTTTTAGTGGTGCATGGTATAATATAGAATAGTTTATCTTCATTGCATGAGGTAAAGAGGCAGTAATCTGTCTTTAAGTTGGATGGCATGTTTGGGCATGCTCCAGATCACTGGATCTCTAGGAAACTCAGGAACCTCCTTTGAGTGACAGGACCCTCATCTTCATAGGGCTATTCTCTCACCACTCACAGCACATGTATCTTCTCAAGGTCTTCATCATATTTGCCATCATTATTCATCCATTTGATAAATATAATAATAATAAATAACATCATCAGATAGTGGATCAAAATGACAGTCTGCAGAAAACCCAGACAGTCTGACCTTCTTCATATTATATTATTATGGAGAGTGTATAAGATAGCTTAGATTTGAGATAAGACTTTAAATGTATACTGTGTTCTGTTCCAAATGAATACACACAGTTTCTGACCTGCCTACCTGATAGGAATAGAAATGTTCCTTGGTCTTGGCCATGTATTGTGTATCTGAGCCAGTGTTAATCTGCTGGATGAAATGTACCCCATCTGGTGAACAGCAGCAATAAAGCTACTGCTTGGTTTAACTCTGCTATCTTCAAGGTGAAGTTTGTTGTCGTTGTTGTTTTTCTGTAGGGCTCAATGTGGTGAATAGAGTGGAGAATGATAGTGGACCCTCCTTTTGTTCTCAGGGCTGGTGCCATCTCTGCTTTTCCCAAAGGTGCTGTGTTGCTTTTAATTTATAGTACTGGCTAGAGAATGGAAGTTTAAATGAGGAGAAAGTTTGAAAGGCTTGCAGTTTTCATTCTCTACACTTCTAATCCCTAAGCAAAGAAGTGATACGAGAGTTCTACCAACTAAAATTTCAACCCTATTTCAACCAAATATTCACGAACTTGGGAAATGATAGCTGGAACCAGAGGACCATTGTGACTACCTGAGACAGACACCTTTATTAATTTGCCCTCATATCCCCCAATCTACCATCAGGGCAACACAGTTTCAGAAACCTAGAGGTCAGGGACAAATTGAAATCGAGTCCAAGATTCCTAAAATCATTGTCATTCTTTCTCATAAATGTAGTTACAGAGTCAACAGTCAATATATTACAGTCATATTGTAGACTGTTCTCTCCTGGGCACACAGCCTGTCCTGTAATCACTGAATCTGAGGTCTGAAAACTTGGCAAGGGCTCATCATTTTTAGCTACAGGGCTGCCCTCAGCCTTGTTCTTGATTTATCCAAAATATTTTGCCCCAAGAGATAGTATCTTCTATTGTCTCCATAGTTCCCCTGATAATCTGGGACCCTGACTGTCTCTCTAACCTTGGTGATCATTAGAATTGTGCATCTCTTTCGCTGATGGTTATATACTGCCACCTGTTTATTTATTTATTTAATTTCAAAACCCTACCACTTTTTTAACTTATAGAATGCCAGTTATGATAGCATTATCTCACATAAACAGGCATGGGCTAAATACAACAGCCAACATTAAGCTTCTCAATGAAACTGGAGCATCCTCGTGTGTGTGAGTATTTGCAAAGTTCATCCTTTGGCCCTGCGAACAAGACCTCAGATTCCCATTTCAACATCTCTAAGAAGACATGTGCCTCCCCTTCCTTCTCCATTTTTCTCTCTTCTTAATCTCTAATTTCTCTTATTTATTTTTATAATCTCACACCTCCTTCAAAAATTAAAAAAAAAAAATATAGGTACCTCCTAGATTTTAAAAAAGGATATATTCCAAAACCTTAAATTTTAATGAAGTCATATATCTTTAAGTATTATGTCTCTAGCTTTCTTCTTAAATAGGTTTATTTTCATATAATTTTTATACTGACTAACTGAAATTGTGCTGCTGCTCATAATTAATTGCATTTTACGCATGCATTCTGGAACTAAGAGTGTATGATTGGAAATTAGTACACATATGGTAACAGATATAGAATTTATTATCATGCTAGACCCAACAATAAACTTATTCATTTCCTACTTGCTTATAGTACATTTACTAAGTGTAGAAAAATGCTTTGGCTTTTGGTTTCTCTCTCAATTTCGTTCTGAGGCTTAAAATCTGATGTTTACTAAATTTAAAGTTTAAAATATTTCTCCCTATAAAATATCTGACATATTGCACATTTAGGAATTACTCTCAAAATATTGATAAACTGGCTTAAGCTCCACATCACAGTGCTTTAGTTCTTTTAAGTAACACTTTGCATCTTCTTTTGTATTCTATGTACCCACTTCCTATTCAAATGGCACTTGAAAGAAAAATACTTAAATATATTAGTTTTTATTGATTCTCAAGCTATACATAAAAAGCTGTAAATGTATTTTTCAAGAGTTATTTGAATATGATTTGAACATAATATAACTGTTATATATAAGTACATATGCACATGCTGTAACCATAAATATATCTAATATGTAGAAAATTATATTCAAAAGCAGATTTTACATTGACTTGTCCACAGGTTCTATTTTGGGAAAAAAAACAAGGGCCATAATTTATACTTATTTCTGTTTTTACATACACACATGCACCATCAAAGCAAAAAATGAAATATAAAATACAAAAATTTTTAAATGTTAAATTTATATATTTAATTAAAAGCACTTTTGCTTAAGTATGAGTCATATAGGTGTTCATGTTCCTCATGTTTATAGCATTAGCCAAATTCCTGAATCAACAAGTAAACTTACAGGATACTAACTTCAGCTGTCCTTTTCTTTTTTTTTTTTTTTTGCATTTTATTGCACCTTATTTAAATTATTACTAAAGTCATTTTCAAGATTAATTTTTTGCACTCATTGTAGCTCAATAAAAACTGCTACAAATTGATCATTGAAATTGTCTCAGTGGTAACTGCTCCATTCTTATGGTTTCCATGTTATAAACAAAATGGCAAAAGTGTATGTGAAACTGCTCTTACTGCCTGGGAGGTACACGATTGGCTCTGGTTTTCTAATCCCAGATTTACAATATAAACTTAGGCTTGTTTCCAAACACATCACGAGTTTCATCATAGTTGCTTCAGGTTCTGAGTGAATATATGGGAGGACTGACCCAGTGCATCTTACGAGTTTGAGTAAACTCTAGGAGTTGGTGACGCCTGGCATGCTGCAGTCCATGGAGTTGCAAAGAGTCAGATACGACTGAGCGACTGAACTAAGCTGAACTTATCTGACCCAGTGCGTCTTCTGCTTCTGCTTGGCTGACACTACTGCTTCTTACTCTGTGATAAGGAAGCTCTGAATCTTGAACAAACCTGGTATTATTTTTCAGAGCTGCTGACCTACCTAGGGAACACCTTGAATTCAACAACTATGAAAACCAACATTTATCAGTTGTCTTCTAACAAAGAGCAGGAGATGAAGTCATAGAATATTGGAAACAGATCATTTAAATTGGATTATACCAAGGAAATAGACAAATAGTTCATTTACATAAAATGTGTATTGCTTAAAAATATACAATATTCTTCCAGTATAGATAAATTGTGTATAGATTCTATCCATAAACAGATAAAAATAGTATGCTTCCAAAATTATAAACTGTATATCATATATACACACATAGTAAAGCTTGATAAGGCTTCCCAGGTGGCTCAGGTGTAAAGAATTTGCCTGACAATCCTGGAGACACAGATCTGATCCCTGAGCCAGGAAGGTCCCATGCAGGAGGACATGGCAGCCCACTCCAGTGAGAATCTCATGGACAGTGGAGCCTGGAGAGCTATGACCTGGACATGACTGAAGTGACTTAGCATGCATGCATGTATGCACAATGCTGAATGGACTAGTTAGAAAAGATCCTTTCCTATTAACAATAAAATATAAACTCTTGCATTCTCATAAAATATATACTTAATAATATGCTCTTCATTCTAAATAAAAATAGAATTTAAAAAAATATTCATTTCTTCTCAATCAAGGGCTTGTTAGGTAATCAAACTAATAGGGTTCTATCCTACTTATTCTTTTTCATTCAAAGATTTCACAAAATATTGAAGAATGTATCAAATGATGAAAGTGGCAAGCTTTGTATTTCTAATAAGTTAACTTAGTAATTTAGTAAAAAAAAATAGGTCAATGCAAAAGTTGATTAATGTTAAATTATTCCTGCTAATAGCGTTCAAATAGCCTTTGAATTTTTATCACAAGCTTTTATTTTTCCATGGAGTCCCATTATTGGAATTTCTTATTGCACGTAGGACAGCATCTTAAATCATGCAGTCAATTTAAGTTACTGTGTATTAAGCATCAGTACCCTGTCCACTTCTCCCTCACAATCACTGCCCTTCCTCACCTTACCTGATGGCACTATTTTCTCTTCAACACTGAACTTAAAATCCACAGAATCTTCCCCATTACCCACTCTGCCTCATCAGCTTATAATCAAGTCTTCTCAAGCCTTCATCAGAAATATATTTTAAATTTAGCATACCTTATTAATTACATTGTTTAGGCTCTTGTCATCTGTTATTAGCAATAGTTTCCTAAATGATTTTCATGCTATCAACCTTTCCCTAATTTAGTCCATTTTCTTTTATGTAACAATCTGATTGTGTTATAAAAGTATATATAAACAACAATAAAAGCTGAATATCTTCCAGGATAGGAAGCTAAAAAAAGTTTCACCATTGCTGTTGCTGTTTTTCTCAGTCTTGTCCTACTGTAAATTTTTAGGCCAACTCCATCTACTCATTCCACGCATATCAATATTCTCATGTTGCCAACGTGGGTCCTTAGACTCTTTAATCAATAGAAATTGATAAGAGGCCAGGCAAGGCTTTACTGGGACTCCTGCTATGGTAAAAACAAGTAACAGGTGACCTTTTCGCTCACTGAAGTGAGGCAAGTTGGTCACTTAAATGGAGTCAGGCTGGAGGCAGATCAGAATGTCAGGTCAGAGGGAATGTTTAGGTGGTTTGTCCACCCTCTTGGTGGTGCTGTGTGCAAGGTTCAGGTGCAGCACCTTGCCTTTGCTCCAGATACCTCAGAAGAGGCAGTTGGCTTTGGTCTTTTTGTATCTTCTTGTTCATAATTGTTTCAACTGCATATGTGTGCAGTTTAGTTGCTTATAATGTCTTTATATTTGTTGCTTGAGGAGATGTTTGTCCAGGTATAAGCATTGTAGCAAAGGATCTCAGGTTCCAGACTGCCTCACTGGTGTGTTTTTACATCTTAATATTTTCATGTTATTCACCAGAGTAATGTTTATCCAGGTTTCTAATTTCAATATTTACTAATAAAATAAATATTTTATTTGAAACAAATATTTCCAGTTTGTGTGAGCTAAGTATTTTTCCATTTTGATGATTACAGTGGTTAAGACAATAGTAGTGACCAGGTTAGGATTCATTATTAACATAGCTATGTTTATGGTACCATTGATCCTATAACTAAGTGGATAGAAAAATAAGTGAATGAATATAGCAATAAAGTAAACATCAAATGACTTTATTAAGTAGTTTATATTTTTATTTCTTCGTTTTCCTATTCCCTAAATTTTTTAAGACATTAAAGAAATAAGTACTATTATTTTTATGCATAGTCTTATCATTTCTTTTTCACCTGCTAGTTTTGGTTGGGATTTTATTTTGTATATAAGTAATGGCTATGAAAAAAAAGTAAGTGAGCTATTTTTTTAAGAAGATATTCTTTTAAATGTATATGTTTTTAGATTTGTATTTATAAAATTATAACCTAAAAAGCTGGCATATCTATGTAAAACCAGTTCAAACATAGATAAATGTTGCTGAACAATATTTAGTCACTGGGTATCAATATTTATAGTAAAGTGAGCATATAGAATGGTTATTATTCAGATTGGCATCTACTAAAACTTTTTAAGCTAGTGAGTTTATTTACTGAACAGTCTTTTTTTCCTATTTCAAAACAATAACATTATTTTCTATTTATAACTTTGGTATTCTAAATCAGCATTTAAGAACTGCTCATGCTTAGAAGGAATCCAATATATGTTATCCCACCGAATCCTTGGTTCTCTCTCTAAGGAAGCTTTCCTAGAGGATCAGTTTTTAAAGAATCTTCCTGCAAAGCAGGAGACCTGGGTTCAATTCCCAGGCCAGGAAGATCCCGTGGAGAAGGAAATGGCAACCCACTGCAGTACTCTAGCTGGGAAAATCCTGTGGACGCAGGAACCTGGTAGGCTACTACTGTCCATGGGGTAACAAAAGACTTGGACACGACTGAGAGACTTCACTTTCACTTTCCCCTTAAGGGTAAATCTATTTCAAGTAAAATAAATGCACTGAAGCTATTTATTGAGATTTGATTATGCCAAACTTGAATATTATTTCACAAAAATTTGAATGATCTTATAATGAATTTGAAACCTGCAAAAAAGAAGATAAAAAGAGGGAAAGTGGGAGGAAGAGATCTGGCTGTCAGAGCTCAGGTTTGCTACCATCTGACTTTGTATAGGCCACTTTGTACATCCAACTCTCATCTATGAATAGACAGTAATAATAGCTCGTCTGCTTATTTAAAAGTTTTGTTGGAAGTATTACATTGGATAATATATTGGGCAGTTGTCACAAATAAGATGTGATTTGACAAATGAAAAGTACCACTAGAAATTGAAACAATGCTCATTTCTGAGAGGCATAATTTATTTAGGCATAAACAGGGTAAAACATGCTTTTTACAACTCTGTGACAGCACCTAGTATCCACTGTGGGAGACTGGGCATTGTTTCCGTCAGGGTTTATATACACATTGCATTCATTGTCTCATTTAATCTTTACAGCAAATTTCTGACTTTACCAAATTCAGTAAGCTCAAATCTATATGATTCTAACTAAAGAAGTTTCATTAATCAGTTTTTACAGTATTTCCAGCAATTAAGTATATGAGAGTATGGATATTCTGATTCTCCTACACATAGAAGGGCTTCCCTGGTAGATCAGAGGTTAAAGCGTCTGCCTGGAATGCAGGAGACCGGGGTCCGATCCCTGGGTCAGCAAGATCCCCTGGAGAAGGAAATGGCAACCCACTCCAGTACTCTTGCCTGGGGAATCCCAGGGAGGGAGGAGCCTGGTAGGCTACAGTCCATGGGGTCGCAATGAGTCAGACACGACTGAGCAACTTCACTTTTCCTACACATCAAGAAAACAGAACTTACAAATGGAAATAAGCCATTCAAATATTCACAATAAAAGATAGTATATGTGATGAATTTTTAAAGTTTATGGCAAATACACTTTCAGTTCAGTTCAGTTCAGTTCCGTTCATTCACTCAGTCGTGTCCGACTCTTTGCGACCCCATGAATCCCTCTCCATCACCAACTCCCAGAGTTCACTCAGACCCACGTCCATCGAGTCAATGATGCCATCCAGCCATCTCATCCTCTATCGTCCCCTTCTCCTCCTGCCCCCAATCTCTCCCAGCATCAGAGTCTTTTCCAGTGAGTCAACTCTTTGCATGAGGTGGCCAAAGTACTGGAGTTTCAGCTTCAGTGTCATTCCCTCTAAAGAAATCCCAGGACTGATCTCCTTCAGAATGGACTGGTTGGATCTCCTTGCAGTCCAAGGGACTCTCAAGAGTCTTCTCCAACACCACAGTTCAGAAGCATCAATTCTTTGGTGCTCAGCTTTCTTCACAGTCCAACTCTCACATCCGTACATGACCACTGGAAAATCATAGCCAGTTTAGAGTGAGTTAAATCACTTGCATGATTAGCAAGTAAGTGATAGTATCACTTTTTCTGGAAAATATGCAATTTTATTGAGCCATAGGAGATAATCAAAGATGAATGGGAGAGTACCTTAGAAATTAGGCAAGTGAATCAGTACCCTAAAAATAATTATAGGAAAACAATAGTCTTAAGTCAGGACTGTCAAGGCAAAGTAGGATGGAGAGTCACCAAAACAATATTATTATTTTTTTAGAAAGAAAAATAAAAATGTCAAGTATTTCTACACATTCTTAAGGGAAACAATATATTCCAAACATATTTTTGTATTTCAAAGGTATTAATTATTTCATTAGTAAAGTTTGCCTTATGCAAACATATCTTACAAAGAAATATTCACTTTATATTCTACATGATAGCAATATCATTCTATACATTACCAAATCGAAAAGAAAATAGCTATAAAATCCAGTGGCACTTTTTAGACTGAATTTAATCTTATTCAACTAGTAAACACTTTATTAGTCAATTATGCCTCAATTAATCTTACTCCCTGTTCATTTTAGTTTTTGTTTTGATGAGAACAATAACTGTTTAGAAGTCAACGTCATGAACTGGAATCCTCTGTATTTGTTAATATGTGCACTAATGACACAGATAACCACCATGGTGTGATTACTCACCTAGAGCCAGACATCCTGGAATGCAAAGTAAAGTGGGCCTTAGTAAGCATCACTATGAACAAAGCTACTGGAGGTGATGGAATTCCAGCTGAGCTATTTCAAATCCTAAAAGATGATACTGTGAAAGTGCTGCACTCAATATGCCAGGAAATTTGGAAAACTCAGCAGTGGATACAGGACAGGAAAAGATCAGTTTTCATTCCAATCACAAAGAAAGGCAATGCCAAAGAATGCTCAAACTACTGCACAATTGCACTCATCTCACACGCTAGCAAAGAAATGCTCAAGATTCTCCAAGTCAGCCTTCAACATAGGTAAACTGAGAACTTCCAGATATTCAAGCTGAATTGAGAAAAGGCAAAGGAACCAGAAATCAAATTGCCAACATCCATTGCATCATAGAAAAAGCTAGAGAAATTCGAGAAAAATATAGACTTCTACTTTATTGATTATGCCAAAGCCTTTGTCTGTGTAAATCACAAAAAAAAAAAAAAAAAAAAAAAGAAAAGAAAAGAAAACTGTGGAAAATTCTTAAAGAGAAGGGAATATCAGATCACCTTACCTGCATCCTGAGAAACCACCATGCAGGTCAAGAAGAAACAGATAGAACTGGACATAGAACAATGAACTGGTTCCAAATTTGGAAAGGAGTACGTGAAGGTTTTATATTGTCATCTTGCTTATTTAACTTATATGCAGAGTACATCATGCAAAATGTAAGCATGGATAAAGCAAAAGCTGCAATCAATACTGCCAAGAGAAATATCAATAACCTCAGATTTGAAGATGACACCACCCTTATGGCAAAAAGCAAAGAGGAACTAGACTCTCTTGATGAAAGTGAAAGAGGAGAGTGAAAAAGCTAGCTTAAAACTAAACTTTCAAAAAATGAAGATATGGCATCCAGTCCCATCACTTCATGGTAAATAGATGCAAAAGCAGTGACAAGTCTTATTTTCTTGGGCTGCAAAATCACTGCAAATGGTGACTGTAGCCATGCAATTAAAAATCGCTTACTGCTTGGAAGAAAAGATATGACAAACCTACACAGCATATTAAAAAGCAGAGACATTATTTTGTGGACAAAGGCTCATATATTCAAAGCTATGGTTTTTCCAGTAGTCATGTATGGATGTGATAGTAGGACTATAAAGAAAGCTGAGTGCCAAATAATTGATGCTTTTGAATTGTGGTGTTGGATAAGACTCTTGAGAGTCCCTTGGACTGTAAGGAGATCAAACCACTCAATCCTAAAGGAAATCAGTCCTGAATGTTCATTGGAAGGACAGCTGCTGAAGCTGAAACTCCAATATTTTGGCCACCTGATGAGAAGCGCTGACTCATTTGAAAAGACCCTGATGCTGGGAAAGATTGAAGGCAGGAGGAGAAAGGGATTCCAGTGGATGAGATGGTTGGATGTCATCATTAACTCGATGGGCATGAGTTTGAGCAAGGTCTGGGAGCTGGTGATTTACAGGGAAGCCTGGCATGCTGCAGTCCATGGGGTTGCAAAGAGTCAGACAGGACTAAGTGAATGAACTGACCTGAAATGAAGTCTCTTCCGTGGTGTACAACTCTTTGTGACTGTATCCCACCTCGCTCATCTGTCCATATGTTTCTCCAGGCAAGAATACTGGAGTGGGTGTCCATGCCCTCCTCCAGGGGATATTCCTGACTCAGAGACTGAACCCACATCTCCTGGGGCTTTTGAATTGCAGGCAGATTCTTTATCACTCAGCCACCAGGGAAGCCCATTTATTAATATAGAATTCTCTAAATATGAGTTTGCTTTATTTTTTCCTTCCTTCCTTTCTTTCTGTCTTTATCCCTGTCTCCTCTTTCCTTTCCCCCTCTCCTCTTTCCTTTCCTCCTGTCCATTTCAATTTTTCTTTTTTTTTAAAGCAAGGTATTACTTATCACAAACAAGGAACAAGTTAGCTCTTTCAGCAACATAACATTTTTTTAAAACGTATCTTAAATATTTAAACTATGAGTAAAGGAAATTTTCCCTTAAAAACAGTTTTTCTAGTGCCTCCTGTCTTGTCTCATGGTGTGCTATTTGCTGATGGTACATTAACTCACATTTCAGAGCTCTACCTGCCCACACACTGACATCAACTCTCCCCTTCAACCTGCAAATAATGAAAAATTGACTCACACTCAGCCAGGTGATCCACAATCCTTGCATTTACTCAGTCTGCCAGTTTCTTTATTATCTATCCATATCCCTTATTTGAATAGTATTTCATGTGGAAAACCCTTTTTCCTACCAAGTTAGAATCCTTCCTCCTGCTCTTAGGAGCAGAACAAGACTAGTTTGACTGAAAATATTTAACTAAAATGTTCTTTGAAACCAAAATTTCCAAGAGAATTTTGAAAGAGACTTATTCATAGTTTGTGACATACAAGCATGTAAGTACTTTTTTCATTTGTTTGATTTCTCTTCAGTTTTCCCACATTATTCATATATTAATAGAAAAGTGTTTTTGTTTGTTTGGTTGGTTTTAGTTCTGTAAACATTTAAACAGAAACAGTTACTTAACAAAAGTTTCATTTGTGATAAACAACTCCTTTGGTTTGAAGAATCACATGTTGTTAAAGACATTGAATTAAATATCATCTCAGGCTTATAAACACTGTTTCCATCTGTGAATTATTTTACACAAAAGAAATAATTAAGGAATGATCTCAATTGGTAACTCAGGATTAGTAGTTGCTAAAATTGCAACTGACATCACTGTTATTTTGAGATATGTCTCAGCTGAATAACTATGGTAGAAATTCACCAAATGTTTCTTAAATTTTACTTCAGCCAATGAGGTCAGTTAAGCAGTTATATATACATATATATATATATATATATATATATATATATATATATATATATACACACACACATATATATATATACATATACATACACACACGCACACATATAAAGTTGTCTCAGGAAATTAGGCAAACAATGTTTTAAAAACATGTATAATTTATCAACTGTGTTATAAATGAGAATATGCCACATATATGTTACATTTAGTAATTACATTGAAAATGTAAAGAATAAATTTGGAATAGTATGTTCACATTTCTTAAACTTTAATTTCAGCTGTGAATGATCCATGAATGAATGTAACTCTTTGTCATGAATCTTCCATCCCTGGGCAATTTGTATGACTGTGTCCACCCTTTTATACTGGAAAAATTTGCCATCAATACTATAACCCCTACAATCTATTCAGTGACCCTTGTCAAACAATGTGACATGCTTGATTTCAGTACATCAGTGATCAATGCAAAGAAATAGAGGAAAACAATAGAATGGGAAAAACTAGAGATCTCTTCAAGAAAATTAGTGATACCAAGGGAACCTTTCATGCAACACGAGCTCAATAAAGGACAGAATGGTATGGACCTTACAGCAGCAGAAGAGGTTAAGAAGACGTGGCAAGAATACACAGAAAAACTGTGTACAAAAAAAAATCTTCCTGACTCAGATAACCACGATGGTGTGATCATGCACATGGAGCCAGACATCCTGGAATATGAAGTCTAGTGGGCCTTAGGAAGCATCACTATGAACAAAGCTAGTGGAGTTGATGGAATTCCAACTGAGCTATTTCAAATCCTAAAAGATGGACCTGTGAAAGTGCTGTACTCAACATGCCAGTAAATTTGGAAAACTCAGCAGTGGACTGCAGAGGACTGGAAAAGTTCAGTTTTCATTCCATTCACAAAGAAGGACAATGCTAAAGAATGTTCAAACTGATGCACAATTGCACTCATCTCACACGTTAGTAAAGTAATGCTCAAAATTCTCCAAGCCAGGCTTCAACAGTACATGAATCATGAACTTCCAAATGTTCAAGCTGGATTTATAAAAGGGAGAGTAACCACAGATCAAATTGCGAACAGCCACTAGACCATCAAAAAAGCAAGAGAGTTCCAGAAAGACATCTACTTGTGCTTTACTGGCTACTCCAAAGCCTTTGCCTGTGTAAATCAGAGCAAACTGTGGAAAATTCTTCAAGGGATGGAAATACCAGACCACCTTACCTGCCTCCTGAGAAATCTATATGTAGGTCAAGAAGCAACAGTTTGAATTGAACAACAGACAATTCCAAATCGGGAAAGGAGTATGTCAAGGCTATATATTGTCACCGTGCTTATTTTATTTATATGCAGAGATATATTTCAATATATTTCTATATCTCAAAAAGTGTCTGGATGAATGAAGCACACAAGCTGAAATCAAGATTGCCAAGAGAAAATCAACAACCTCAGATATGCAGATGACACCACCCTTATGGCAAAAAGTGAAGAACTAAAACGCCTCTTGATGAAAGTGAAAGAGGAGAGTGAAAAAGTTGGCTTAAAGCTCAACATTCATAAAATGAAGATCATGTCATCTGTTCCCATCATTTCATGGCAAATAGATAGAGAAATAATGAAAACAGTGAGATATTTATTTTCTTGAGTTCCAAAATCACTGCAGATGGTGACTGTGGCCATGAAATTAAAAAATGTGTACTCCTTGGAAGAATAGCTATGACCAACCTAGACAGCATATTAAAAAGCAGAGACATTACTTTGCCAATAAAGGTCTGTCTAGTTAAGGCTATGGTTTTTCTGGTAGTCATGTATGGATGTGAGTGTTGGACTGTAAAGAAAGCTGAAGGCTGAAGAACTGATGCTTTTGAACTGTGTGTTGCTGAAGACTCCTGTGAGCCCCTTGGACTGCAAGGAGATCAAACCAGTTAATCTTAAATGAATATAATCTGAACATTCATGGAAAGGACTAATGTTGAAGCTGAAACTCCAATATTTTGGCCACCTGATACGAAGAAGTCAGTCACTGGAAAAGACCCTGATGCTGGGCAAGATTGAACGCAGGAAGAGAAGAGGAAACCAGTGGCTGAAATGGTTGGATATTATCACCGACTTGATGGATGTGAGTTTGAGCAAGCTCCAGCAGTTGGTGTTACAGGGAAACCTGCCGTGCTGCAGTCCATGGGATCACAAAGATTTGGATATGACTGTGCAACTGAACTGAACTGTGTCTTTTCCCTGGAGTTATTTATATAGATCATTTATTTCTTCTTCATTGCTAAACTAATTTTACTTTTGTGGCTACTTTTTATCATAAGAGAGAGCCCATGTAAGAGACAGAAAATGGGCAGATAAAAGGTCATCACAGGAATCCCTGAACCCAGCCACAACTGAAACCAGACAGCTTCTGGCTTCCTAGGTCATATTATTCAATAACTTAATTTATTATCATCAAAGATAAGTGATTGAGCTCTCTTCAGTTGTAACTGAAGGAGAATTGATTAATTTGCAGGAGGTCTGGGGAAAAGTTTACTGCTCTTGTGCTGCTGGGTATGCAAATAAATCTATTACCAATTTCATTAAGATGTTTTTGCTAAAAAATCAGTATTTTTTCGGCATAAGTGGAATGTGTCGTTTTTGTTGTTAAGTTGCTCAGCAGTTTATGACTCTTTGTGACCCCATGGACTGCAGCACACCAGGTTTCCCTTTCCTTCACTATTTCCCCGAGTTTGCTCAAACTCATATCTGTTGAGTTGATGATACCACCTGTGTGAAGAGAGCAACTTAGCCAAGATGGCATGTTCAGGCTCTTTCACCCTACGTTTGTAAATAATGACAATGTAACTGCTGAGATCACTTGTAGCATTGTTCATATGCATCATGAGATACTCGCTTGATCATGGAATTTGTGTGTGGCATGCCTGCATGAGCTCCACCCATAAAGTGATGGGAAGTACTGCTGCATCATGGCTTTGTCCCTTAGGTCAGCCACAGAAGAAAGAATATAGTGTGCATACTGTTATGGCTTCTGTGGCACCCAGAAGAGAATAAATGTATCTGCAGTTTCTATGACTTCTTGCATATTCTTCTGGGCTGTTAACTTGTACCTTACTTACCCTGGGTTCAGTGAACAGTGCAGACAGTGTGAACAGCAAGACATTTGGTGTCACAAACAGGATGAAGCACAATATGCCATCCAGTCATCTCAACCTCTGTCATCCCCTTCTCCTCCTGCCCTCAGTCTTTCTTAGCATCAGGGTCTTCTTGAATGAATTGGCTCTTTCATGTCAGGTGGCCAAACTATTGGAGCTTCAGCTTCAGCATTCATTCCTTCCAGTGAATATTCAGGAGTGATTTCCTTTAGCATTGACTGACTTGATCTCCCTGTAGTCCAAGGGACTCTCAGAAGTCTTCTCCAACACCACAATTCAAAAGCATCAATTCTTTGGCTCGCAACCTTCTTTATGGCCCAACTCTCACATCCCTGGAAAACCATGGCTTGGACTAGATGGGCCTTTTTTTTTAGCAAAGTAATGTCTCTGTCTTTTAATTCCCTATCTAGGTTTTTCATATATTTTCTTCCAAGGAGCAACAGTCTCAATGTCTGAAGTGATTTTGGAGCCCAAGAAAAAGAAAAGTCTCACTGTTTCCTTTTTTCCCCATCTATTTACCATGAAGTGACGGAACCAGATGCCATGATCTCAGTTTTCTGAATGATGAGTTTTAAGCCAGTTTTTTTACTCTCCTTTTTCACCTTCATCAAGAGGTTATTTAGTTCCTCTTTGCTTTCTGCCATTAAGGTGGTGTCATCTGTATATCTGTGATTATTAATATTTCTCCCAACAATATTGATTCAATCTTGTGCTCCATCAAGCCTGGCATTCTATACGATGTGTTCTGTATATAAATTAAATAAGCAGGATGACAGTATACAGCCTTGAGTTACTTCTTTCCCAATTTTGAGCCAGTTCATTTTTCCATGTGTGATTCTAACTGCTGCTTTTTGACCTGCGTACAGGTTTCTCAGGCAGCAGGTCAGGTGGTCTGGTGTGTATCATAAACATAATACAAAAACCACACTGTGTGTATATGTCTGCAACTGATGTTTATTTTCTAATAATCACTTATTGGTTCATATTGCTTTCCTTTTACTGACTTTATTATAATAAGATTCCTTTAAAGATAAGACAAAGTACATTTACTCTTCTTTCTCAAAAGCCCAGTTTAGACTACTATCCATTCATTGGGTATCTTGGTCAAAGTAATATCACTTAATTTTTGCAAATGCTCTAAGACTTCCTTATGACATAAAATAATCTGTTATGATGCAGAGGCATGTTCATGAAGCTGTGTACATGGCAGAAATTTCTGGGCCTTCAGATGAAATAGAACTAGAATCTGGAAATCCATTAGTAACTGTTTTTGTAAAAATGGCATGTGCTAAGAGTTGTATAGGACTAAAGAGCATGCATGCATGCTATAGAGCATATAACAGGAGTATATAGGGCATATAAACAAACATTTTCAGGAATGAAGCAGGAATGTAGAGACAGAACAAAATGTGATGGGAACACTGATGTTCTGATAGTAGTAGTAGTAGTAACTATGAAGCAGATAATAGAATACTTTTCCCTTTAACAAAGATCAAGGGTGAAGCTTTTAAAAAATATATATATATACAATAGCAGAGAAAGAGCTACTTGATTTAGCAGAATTATTCTGTGATGTTTAACCTACTACAGATTCTCAGAATATAAGTAACAGTTGAGTTGTAGCAGTATGGTTCTTCTATTTCAACATAGCCACTTTATTTTCACCAGAGGTAATTTTCTACAAGATGGGTGTGGGTGTGTTTTTTTCAAATGACATTTTTTAATAATTTATTTTCAATTCATAAATGCATTAATAGCAGATCAAAAGCTAAACTCTGCATTATTACTTTAAGAAACTACTTTAGAGTATTAACAAGGGATTGACTATAGCATATTTTAGACACTGTGCCCTGATTTAATTTTATAGTTATTTAAAATATAGTCTATATCAAACCATCTTTCTATTTTTAAAGAAAATATTCTGATTAAATTCTATTTTTGAAGTACTAACATGAAGAACCACAAAAAATCACAAGAGTTAACATTACCATTAGACGGGACTTGGAAGTTGCACTAGAACTTTTGACAAGTTGTTGGTATTTGTCAAGAGAATGGAATATGACACGATCTTTAGAAAAGGTGTGCAAAGTTTAAAGTCTGGGAGTTCAGCATAAATATTTCTGAAACTTTTTCAAAAATTTTAATCAGTATATAAATTTTTATCACAATTTCAATATAAGTATAAATAAAATCACACAGCTAATATAAATAGCATTAAAATTTACCTTGAAGTTGGGAACGCTCTGGATGTTCAGTCGTTAGAACTCTGTGTTCATTGCTTGAGAGCCTGGGATTCAATCTCTGATCCGGGAACCTAAATCCCACAAACTGCATGGCTGATACAAAAAAAAAATCAGTATTACTTTGATTTATGCTAATTCAATTCTTAGCCAGTAAACTATTGTGGTTTGTGTGGTTGAAACTTGTACTCAAAATTACAACCCAATCCATTTTGGTCCAATATCAAATGTAAGCTACTGTAGTAAAGCACCAGAAATATTGTGATCATGTTTTGCCAGAGTAATTGAGGGCAATATTTCTGCATTCTGTTAGAACTGAGTTGAATTAATTTGGTCCCTATGAACATTAAACATTTTCTAGTGAGGTGCACTGGAGAAGGAAATGGCAACCCACTCCAGTGTTCTTGCCTGGAGAATCCCAGGGACGGTAAAGCCTGGTGTGCTGCCATCTATGGGATCGCAGAGTCGGACATGACTGAAGCGACTTGGCAGCAGCAGCAGCAGCAGCAGCAGTGCAAACTAGGTAGACAGAGAAGAATTTAACTGTGATTCAAAACAGGTCTGTTTTATATATAATATTTGTTCAAAAAAGTATCTGATTAAAAATATCAATGCTGACTCAGCAATCCAACCAATGGCCATATACCCTGCTGTTGCTGCTGCTGCTGCTAAGTTGCATCAGTCGTGTCCAACTCTGTGCAACCCCATAGATGGCACCCCACCAGGCTTCACCGTCCCTGAGATTCTCCAGGCAAGAACACTGGAGTGGGTTGCCATTTCCTTCTCCAATGCATGAAAGTGAAAAGTGAAAGTGAAGTCATTCAGTCGTGTCCAACTCTTAGCGACCACATGAACTGCAGCTCACCAGACTCCTCTGTCCATGGGATTTTCCAGGCAAGAGTACTGGAGTGGGTTGCCATTGCCTTCTCCAGGCCATATACCCTGAGAAAACCATAATTCAAAAATGTACATGTACCCCAATGTTCATTGTAGCACTAATTACAATGGCTAAGACATGGAAGCAAACTAGAAGTCCATCAACAGATGAGTGGATAAAGAAGCTGTGGTACATATATGGAATGGAATATTACTAAGTCAGGAAAAGGAAATATTTTGAGGGAGCTATAGTGAATTGGATTAGCTTAAAACTTGTTAAACATAGTGAAGAAAGTCAAAAAGAGAAAAATAAATATTGTATAATAATGCACATATTTGAAATGTAGAGAAATGTTACTGGTAAACCTATTTGAAGGGCAGGAATAGAGATGCAGACATAGAGAACAGATGTGTGGACACATGGGGAAAGGAGAGCATGGGAAGAATTGAGAAAGTAGCACCGAAACACATACATCACCATATGTAAAATAGATAGCTATTGGGAAGTTGCTGTATAACACAAGGAACTCTGTAACAAATTAGAGGAGTCGGATGGGAGGAAGGTTCAAGAGGGTGGAGACGTGGATAGCTTTGGATGGTTCATATTGTGTTATGGCATAAACCAACACAACATTGTAAAGTAATTACCCTCCAATTAAAAAAGATCATTGCTTAAATAAAAATAGCATATCATAAAAGGACATAAGTTTTTTAAGACTCTTAGTGACAAATGAGGTTTATTTTTGGTCCTTCAATGATGATACCTTGGTGATTTAGTGGGCAATCAATTTGCACATCTCAAAATCTATTTTATACTGCATATCTTTTCCCCCTTTGTGGATCACAGCCTTGTTACCATGAAGGGGCTTGTATAACTCAATGAACCAATAACTCAATGCACCGTGCCATGCAGGGCCACCCAAGACAAACAGATCATAGTGAAGAGTTCTGACAAAACGTGGTCCACTGGAGAAGTAAATGGCAACCCACTCCTGTATTCTTGTATGCAGAACCCCATGGACAGTATGGAAGGCAAAAAGTTATAACACTGGAAGATGACCCTTCCAGGTTGGAAGTTGCCCAGGGAAGGAGGAGGAGCAGAGGGAAATTATTAATAGTTCCAGAAAGGTTGAGGAGCTGGGTCAAAGAAGAAATGACACTCCATTGTGGATGTGTCTAGTAGTGAAAGTAAAGCCCAATGCTATAAAGAACAATACTGCATATGAACCTGGAATGTTAGGTCCATTAATCAAGGTAAATTGGATATGATCAAATACAAGATGGCAAAACTGAACACTGACATCTTAGAAATCAGTGAATGGGAATGCAGGGGAATGGGTGAATTTAATTCAAATAACCATTGTATCTACTACTGTGGGCAAGAATCCCTTTGAAGAAATGGAGTAACCCTCATAGTCAACAAAAGAGTCTGAAATACAGTAATTTATTTGAGTCTCAAAAAATGCAGAATGATATTGGTTCGTTTCCAAAGCAAACCATTCAGTATCACAGTAATCCAAGTTTGTGCTCCAAACGCTGATGCTGAAGAAGCTGAAGTTGACTGGTTCTATGAAAACTTATAAGACCTAAAAGATGTCCACTTCTCCACAAGGAACTGGAAGGTAAATGTCAAAAGTCAAGAGATACCTGGAATAACAGGCACATATAGGCTTGGAGTACAAAAGGAAGTAGGGCAAAAGCTAACAGGATTTTGTCAAGAGAAACCACTGGTGATAGAAAATAACCTTTTGCAACAACCCAAGAGATGTTTCTACACATGGACAGGACCATGTGGTGAACAGTGGAATAAGATTGGTTCTTTGCAGCCAAAGATGGAAAATCTCTAAAGAGTGAGCAAAAACAAGACTTGGAGCTGACTGTGGCACAGTTCATCAACTCCTTATTGGAAAATGCAGGCTTAATTTGAAGTAGAGAAAACCACTAAGCCATTCAGTTATAACCTTAATCAAATCCCTTATGATTATACATTAGAGGTAACAGATACTTTTAAAGGATTAGCTCTGGTAGACAGAGTGCCTGAAGAATTATGGATGGAGGTTCATAAAATTGTACAGGAGGCAATGACTGATACCATCCCATGGAAAAAGAAATGCAAGGAGGCAGAGTATTTCTCTGAGGAGGCTTTATAAATAACTGAGAAAAGAAAAGAAGCAAAAGGCAAGAGAGAAAGGGAAGAATATACCGAACTGAACATGGAGTTCCAGAAAATAGCAAGGAAGGAGAGATAAGAAGGCCTTGTTAAATGAACAATGCAAAGAAATAGAGGAAAACAATTGAATGTGAAAGATCTCTTCAAGAAAACTGGATATCAAGGGAAACTTTTATGCAAGGATGGTCATGATTAAGGAGAGAAAGGGTAAAGACTTAACAGAAGAAGAAGGGGTGAAGAAGAGGAGACAAGAATACACAGAAGAACTATGCGAAGTCTTAATGACCCAGATAACTGCGATGGTGTGGTCACTTACCTAGAGCCAGATATCCTGGTGTGTGAAGTCACGTGGGCCTTAGGAAGCATTTCTATGAACAAACCTAGGTTTGAGGTTACAGAATTCCAGCTGAGCTATTTAAAATTCTAAATGGTGATGTTGTTGAAGAGTTGCACTCAATATATCAGCAAATCTGGTAAAGTCAGCAGCACTACAGGAATGGAAAAAGTCAGTTTTAATTCCAGTCCCAAAGAAGGGCAGTGCCAAAGAATGTTCTAATCATCATATGTGTATTAGCTGCTCAGTCATTTCTGATCTTTGTGACTCCATGGACTGTAGCCCGACAGGCATGGGATTCTCCAAGCAAGAATACTGGAGTGGGTTGTCATTTCCTTACAGTTGTGCAGATTTCTCATGCTAGCAAATTTGTACTCAAAATCATTCAAGCTAGACTTCAGCACTCCATGAACCAAGAACTTTCAGACATACAAGCCAGGTTTAGAAAATTCTGAGATAACAGAGATCAAATTGACAACATTCTTTGGATCATGGGAAGAACAAGAGAGTTCCAGAAAAATGTGAACTTCTGTTTCATTAACCACACTAATGCCTTTGACTATATGGATCATGAAAAACTGTGGAAAATTCTTAAAGAGATGGGAGTACCAGACCACCTTACTTATCTCCTGAGAAACATGTATACAGGTCAAGAAGCAAAAGTTACAACTTAGCATGAAACAATTGACTTATTCAAAATTGGGAAAGGAGTACAAGACTGTGTATTGTCACCCAGCTTATTTAACTTCTATGCAGAGTACATCATGTAAAATGCTGGGCTGGATATATCACAAGCTGGAATCAAGATTGCCAGGAGAAACATTAATAACTTTGAAGAAGAATTAAAGAGCTTCTTGATTAGGGTTAAAGAGGAGAGAGAAAAAGCTGGCTTGAAACTCAGCATAAAAAATAAACTAAAATCATGACATCTGGTCCCATCACTTCATGAAAAATAGAATCAGAAATAGTGAAAGAGGTGACAAATTTTATCTTCTTGAGTTCCAAAATCACTGTGGACTGCAACCATGAAATAAAAAGACATCTGCTCCTTTTAGGAAATATATGATGAACGTAGAAAGAATATTAAAAAGCAGAGACATCATTTTGCCCAAAACATCTATATAGGCAAAGCAATGTTCCTATAGCCATGTGTGGACCCTAAAGAAGATTGAGCATCAAAGAACTGATAGGTTCAAATTGTGCTAGAAAAGACACTTGAAATTTCCTTGGACTGCAAGGGGATAAAACCAGTCAATCCTAAATGAAATTAATTCTGGATATTCACTGGAAGAACTGTTGGTGTAGCTGAAGCTTCAATACTTTGACTACCTGATGCAAAGAGCCAACTCACTGGAAAAGACCCTGATTGAAGGCGAAAGGAGATGACATGAGATGGTTAGACAGTCTCACTAACTCAATGGACATGAATTTGAGAAAACTCTGGGAGATAGTGGAAGACAGAGAAGCCTGGCATGCTGCAGTCCATTGTGTCATAAAGAGTTGGACATGACTTAGCAACTGAACAAGAAAAATTATATATATACACACACACACACACACACACACACACACACACATATATTCTGTAAACTATTCTCTGTATGCAACACACAACAATCTTGCAACAGTAAGTTTTATAATGTCTTAGATATCTAAAAAAGTCGTTCTTTATTGACCGAGTGAACAAACATATATTGATTTCCTATCATGTGTCAAGTCTTGAGAGAGGTTCTGGTGAAATTAAACATGGCACAGACATGCAAAGAGACACATAACTTAATTAACTATTAAAGTATTAATATGATATATTCAGTGATTTCCCATTTAAGACAGAGTATGCACAAGCAAAGAAGGTTTGTGGGTATATACCCCAGCTTTCTTGCTGACTGTGACAACTCTAAGTTATGTGGCATATGATCTTTAACAGTCTCTCTGCCAGACTGGAGCCTTAGGTTCACAGCAATAACCTTCTTATAAAATCAATCTCTTCCATATTTTAATTTTGCACTCCCCTGCAATAATCCCTGGGACCTCAACTGTGGTAACTGCATGCAAATCATTTACTTCCATTCTTATTTTGAAAGAATCCAAGCTGAGACACATAGCAAACCTTATATCTTTGGGAATTATAGTTGATCAGATGTGGACACAGGTCTGGAGTAGTGCCAGCCTTGCCTGAAAGCAGTTTTCTTCTTCTGCCAGTGTTTCAGTTGGTGCAGCCAACACCATGTTCCCTTCACATGGGGATCTATCTATTTGCAGGAGGAGGGAAAGTTGTGTGAAATAGCATGTCCTGGAAGTTCCGGTATTTTTTCCTCCAGTTGTGCAAATTATCTGGCATTCTTCCTAGTTAAGCTATCAATAAATCCCATTTCTTATCAAAACTAGCATTTTTGTTTATATTGTATTTGACCAAAAGTAATGCATAATGAACACTCTGAAGGGAAAGAACTGGTTAAGTAAGAGAATTTGGTGGCAGAGAGGTTCAGGAGAAAGGAGACAGACATAGGTATACATATGGCCGATTCATATTAATGTATGGCAAAAACCAGCAAAACATTGTAAAGCAATCATCTTCAAATTGGCATTGAAATATATTCATTATCATATACAAAATAGACACCCAGTGGAAGTTTGGTGTATGAAACGGGGAACCCACAGTCTGTGCTCTGTGACAAACTAAAGTACTGGGGTGGGAAGGAAGGTGGGAGGGAGGGGGTTCAGGAGGAAGGAGACATAACATAAAATCATGTTAAAAAGCTTATTAAGGCCTTTGAAAATATTAGTTTTATCTTTTTATATGTCATTGTTTTTAAAGTTGAATTGGCAACTATTTTGTAATATTGGTCAATTTAAAAGAAAATATTCAGTTCAGTTCAGTTCAGGTCAGTCTCTCAGTCATGTCCGACTCTTTGCAACCCCATGAATCGCAGCACGCCAGGCCTCCCTGTCCACCACCAACTCCCGGAGTTCACCCAGACTCACATCCATCGAGTCAGTGATGCCATCCAGCCATCTCATCTTCTGTCATCCCCTTCTCCTCCTCCCCCCAATCCCTCCCAGCATCAGAGTCTTTTTCAATGAGTCAGCTCTTTGCATGAGGTGGCCAGAGTACTGGAGTTTCAGCTTTAGCATCATTCCTTCCAAAGAAATTCCTGGGCTGATCTCCTTCAGAATGGACTGAATGGACTCTCAAGAGTCTTCTCCAATACCACAGTTCAAAAGCATCAATTCTTTGGCGCTCAGCCTTCTTCACAGTCCAACTCTCACACCTATACATAACTACTGGAAAAGCAACAGCCTTGCCTAGACGGACCTTTGTTGGCAAAGTAACGTCTTTGCTTTTGAATATGCTATCTAGGTTGGTCACAACTTTTCTTCCAAAATATTAATATTGTATAATTATAAAACAAAAAGAAAAAAATTTAAAATATTTTCTGACTTGCCAAGAGATACAGCTCTCTTTTTACTTCCATTAAGTTTTAAAATCCAAGGAGATTCAAATTTTTATTAAGAAAAAAAAAAAAAATTTCTAGTGTTTTTATAAATCATTTATTTATTTTAATACTTTCTTTTTTAATGTATGATTTTTACATTACCTTGTTTGAATGGATGGAAGATACACTCTAATGTTTCACAATTACTTCATTTCTAATTACTCCAGCCTATAAGATTTCCAATGTGATCATTATCAAATATAGCTCTGAATGATAAAATTCTTCCTGAAAAGATTTTGTTAAAACCTATCTATTGTTAGTATTGGAGAAGGCAATGGCAACCCGCTCCAGTACTCTTGCCTGGAAAATCTCATGGATGGATGAGCCTGGTAGGCTGCAGTCCATGGGGTCGCTAGGAGTCAGACACGACTGAGCGACTTCCTTTTCACTTTTCACTTTCATGCATTGGAGAAGGAAATGGCAACCCACTCCAGTGTTCTTGCCTGGAGAATCCCAGGGACGGGGGAGCCTGGTGGGCTGCCGTCTATGGGGTCGCACAGAGTCTGGCATGACTGAAGAGACTTAGCAGCAACAGCAGCATTGTTAGTATACTTCATTCTATGCCACCCCTTCCAGAGAATAAAGTATGAAAAGACTACAATTTTTAGAGATGATAAAATGTTAAGTGGTTAAAGTACTATATCTGTAATCTACATTGAATGAATTCTGGGTTGGAGCAGAAGTTTAGTAACTAAATTAAATGTAAAAAATGGCATTTATTAACTATTCACATACATCTGCTACAATAGTCGCAGGCAAAACAGTATAAGAAAAAGATCAAGAGAACATTTGTTTGAGGATTGTTCATTACTTGTGTGTAAAGAACTGCAGTTAATAAAATAGATTTAGCTGAATAGATTTGGAGAGGGATACATAGAAGAGGAATAGCATAGAATTAATTCAATTATTTTGAGTTTTGACAGACTTTTAGCTGTCACTTCATGTATTCATAACAAGTACCCTTCACATGAATATATATTAACTTCTAAACCCAATGACGATAGGAAATTTAGTTTGGAACTAAGTATATCTGCAAAGTTTTGGCTTATTTTAAATGAAATCCACATCTACATTTTTTTTCCCCCACTGTCTACAGCATTTCAGTAATCTCATTTCCTCAATTCATTGACATATGTTGCTACTTGGTTAACAAAGTTCCTTCTCAGAAATGTCAAACTAAATGAATAAGGCAAAATCATGGAAAACAATGTATCCTATGAGCTAAGTTCCCAGGTTCTGAATGGTATGATTAATCAGCCTTGCTGAATTTAGGGAGGCACACAGCAGTACTCTGGCTGACCAGTGACCCTAAGTTCCAGTGCCTCAAAAGAACATTTCCAAGAAACAGCTTAGTGTCAAAACGCCCTGTCTCCCAGATAGTACTAGTTAAGCTCAAAGTAGAAATGGTGGAACCCATTCAACTTTCTGTATCTTTAAGTTGAAAAAAAAAAAAAAATAACCACAATGAAATATTTAAGGAAATAACATTTATTATAGCTGTACTCTGATATATACAATTTAAATATAACAGTAGTAGTGATTGATGAATTATGTTGAAGTGCATTGGAATAATAACTTGTTCATCTAAAATTAGGAGAACCATAATATCTTGGAAAAAATAATTTATAACAAAATTTTGTTCTGGTTACTAAAGATGAAAAATCAACAGCAAGAATAAACTTACAAGCATGGAAATTCAGAGTTTAATTGAAACATTTGATAATTGAGAAAGAAAAACCAGCAAAAATTAATACTAATGCTTTTCTGAAGACTACATGGGTGTGCCAGTCACATAGACATTCCAGGTTTCTTACTAATGTTTCATGGGGTATCTTTGTTCCATTGTTCTATTTCAACCTACTGTTGTCTCTAAATGTCAAGGTAATTTCTTTTACATATGATGTCAGTTCAGTTCAGTCACTCAGGCATGTCCAACTCTTTGCGATCCCATGAAATGCAGCACGCCAGGCCTCCCTGTCCATCACTAACTCCCAGAGTTCACCCAAGCTCACATCCATCAAGTTGGTGATGCCATCCAGCCATCTCATCCTCTGTCGTCCCCTTCTCCTCCTGCTCCCAATTCCTCCCAGCATCAGAGACTTTTCCAATGAGTCAACTCTTCACATGAGGTGGCCAAAGTGTTGGAGTTTCAGTTTTAGCATCATTCCTTCCAAAGAAAACCCAGGAGTGATCTCCTTTAAAATGGACTGTTTGGATCTCCTTGGATCCCAAGAGACTCTTAAGAGTCTTCTCCAACACCACAGATCAAAAGAATCAATTCTTTGGCACTCAGCTTTCTTCATAGTTCAACTCACATCCACACACGACCACTGGAAAAACCATAGCCTTGATTAGACAAACCTTTATTGGCAAAGTAATGTCTCTGCTTATGAATATACTATGTAGGTTGGTCATAACTTTTCTTCCAAGGAGTAAGCATCTTTTAATTTTATGGCTGCAATCACCACCTGCAGTGATTTTGGAGCCCCCAAAAATAAAGTCTGACACTGTTTCCACTGTCTTGCCATCTATTTGCCATGAAGAGATGGGACCAGATGCTATGATCTTCATTTTCTGAATGTTGAGCTTTAAGGGAAATTTTTTACTATACTCTTTCATTTTCATCAAGAGGCTTTTTAGTTCCTCTTGACTTTCTGATATAAGGGTGGTGTCATCTGAATATCTGAGGTTATTGATATTTCTCCTGGCTATCTTGATTCCAGCTTGTGTTTCTTCCAGCCCAGAGTTTCTCATGATGTACTCTGCATAGAAGTTAAATAAGCAGGGTGACAATATATAGCCTTAATGTACCCCTTTTCCTATTTGGAACCAGTCTGTTGCTCCATGTCCAGTCTAATTGTTGCTTCCTGATCTGCATACAGGTTTCTCAAGAGGTAGGTCAGGTGGTCTGGTATTCCCATCTCTTTCAGAATTTTCCACATTTTATTGTGATGCAAAGTCAAAGGCTTTGGCATTGTCAATAAATCAGAAACATCATGTAGTCAGCACTATTTTTTTTTTTTTAGTCTGTTTGTTTCTGCCTTTCAATTGAAAATGTTTTAAAAATCATATTTAGTGTAGTTGTTGCTATATATGGCTTTAATAAATCATCTTGATATTTGTTTTCTACTTGTTGTATTTGTACTTTGTTCTTTTCACTTGTCTCCTTTTTGATTAAGTTACTTTAGGTTTTCATATAATCTCCTATTAAAGTGGAAGTCATATTTCAACTTTCCCAACTCTAATTGGAAGCAATTTTGACTTTTGACCTTATGACAGACACCACGGAGAATGTCAATGGCTTGTGGCAAGGCGTGATGTGAAAATATTAAGCCAGATAGTCCCAGGTTCTTTCATAGGGATTAAGTGAGGAAATATGGAGAGAATTTTCCACTCAACAGTAGGGACTGAAGATGAAAGGTCGTGATGAAGAGATAAGAGACAAGGGAAGCTGTGCTGTGTCATCCGCATGCCAATATTTACAAAAGATGTGAAACTTTGAACGTGAAGAGATATTTGCAGATAGCATGAGGAGAAACTATATGACAAGATACTATAGGAAGAAGTGGAGAAGGCAATGGCAGCCCACTCCAGTACTCTTGCCTGGAAAATCCCATGGGTGGAGGAGCCTGGTAGCCTGCAGTCCATGGGGTCGCACAGAATCGTACATGACTGAGCTACTTCACTTTCACTTTTCATTTTCATGCATTGGAGAAGGAAATGGCAACCCACTCCAGTGTTCTCGCCTGGAGAATCCCAGGGACAGGGGAGCCTAATGGGCTGCCGTCTATGGGGTCGCACAGAGTCCGACATGACTGAAGTGACTTAGCAGCAGCATAGGAAGAAAATGACCATTTGTGTTTAGCCTATTCACCCTCTCTTTCCCTTATTTTTCAATTCCAATCCCACTCTGAATGCCACTAATAAAGTTATCTTAGAGTAGCTTGAATGGCTTTCTGCTTCTCAAATTAAAAAATCTGAGTAGTATCACTTCAATTATCTGGTGCTTACTTCTAGCACTGAAATAGTAAAAGAAAATAAAATTGTCTTGTTTCTTATAAAGAGTATAGAAAAAAATATTGGCAACAAAATAAGTATACATATATATACCTAGTTATTCTACACATTATTCTATAACCATGGAAAAAAGTGTTTGCATTGTCATCATAAATATTAAAATATTTAATGTATTTTAAATAGTGATGTAATGCCAATTTTTTATGACACAATTGTGTTGAATTTATTACAACTGACTTTTTTGTAAAACTATAATTTTAGTTTTGTTTTCACTTTTTTTAAATAGAACTGGGATGGGTTTAAATGGATGGCTGATTATTTATCTATGAATCAAAATAATTTGCTTTCTTTGAATCACTCTAATATGAAAAGCAATGAAATAATATGCTTCATTTGCTAATTATTTTGAATCCATCTAATCATTAAAGCTCAATTTTACTTTAATATTGGTCATCATATTAATTCATTTGCTTTCCAAATCATTTTAATTATTTTTGTTTAATTTCTTAAAGAACTTAAAACAACAGTGACATTAGCATTAATTCTGTTCCCACAGGAAATTTAGTAGTTTTCCCCTGATTCTTTCATTTGAATCCATTAATTAGAAGCTAGCATAATTTTATTCAGACTTTAAGTGTAATGGAGTTGTACGAGAAGCCAGCGATGAGGTGTTTTCCCAATAAAACAATGAAAAACTTCCACCATGAGACTGTTCTTCAGAGTCTTTACTACTGATTCCAATGTGAGTTTGAGTAAACTCCGGGAGTTGGTGATGGACAGGGAGGCCTGGAGTGCTGTGATTCATGGAGTCACAAAGAGTTGGACACGACTGAGCAACTGAACTGAACTGAACTGAACTGGAAGTGAAGATTGCTCATCTCTACCTATCTTACCTGTCTTTGCAGGATTTAAAGGTGAACACTGTGAAATTAACATGAATGGGTGCTCTGATTCTTTGTCAGAACTGTGGAGACCATAAAGATGAGGTAAACAATTTCAGGTAGATAAAACCAAAACACATCTAGATACATGTTGATGTATATAAATGTATACATATGCCAATGTATATTATTGGCATATTAACAGTAATATGCTTATTGTTAACAATATGCTAACAATAATATTCTTCTGCTTATTAACAATTTGATTATTTAAATTTTGACTTTAAAATTTTATATCAATGGAGTTATGAAGTATTTGCTTATAATGAATACTTGCAGACCTAGATTTTTTGAACCTCTTTGTGAAACAGTGTTTCTCTAAACCTTGCAAAAATAGTGGAAACTATGTAGATCTGACAAATAGGTTAGCAGCTACAATTTTTTTCTGAATCAATTGCTTTATATGTAAGATGTAACAGATAATAAGAACCCATTATTCAACTTAAGAAACAGAACATTGTTGATACACTTGTGTTTGTCCTCAGGTAATGGTTAAAGCTCAACATTCAGAAAACTAAGATCATGGCACCTGGTCCCATCACTTCATGGGAAATAGATGGAGAGACAGTGGAAACAGTGTCAGACTTTATTTTTGGGGGGCTCGAAAATCACTGCAGATGGTGATTGCAGCCATGTATAACTGAATCATGTTGCTGTACAACTGAAACTAATAAAACATTGTTAATCAACGATACACTAATAAATATTTTAAATGAATTAAAATAAAATAAAAGACGCTTACTCCTTGGAAGGAAAGTTGTGACCAACCTAGATAGCATATTCAAAAGCAGAGACATTACTTTGCCTAAAAAGATCCGTCTAGTCAAGGTTATGGTTTTTCCAGTGGTCATGTATGAACGTGAGAGTTGGACTGTGAAGAAAGCTGAGCACCAAAGAATTGATGCTTTTGGTCTATGGTGCTAGAGAAGACTCTTGAGAGTCCCTTGGACTGCAAGGAGATCCAACCAGTCCATTCTAAAGGAGATCAGTCCTGGGTGTTCTTTGGAAGGAATGATGTTAAAGCTGAAACTCCAGTCATTTCACCACCTCATGCGAAGAGTTAGCTCATTGGAAAAGACTGCTGATGCTGGGAGGGTTTGAGGGCAGGATGAGAAGGGGACTACAGAGGATGAGATGGCTGGATGGCATCATCGACTTGATGGACATGAGTCTGAGTGAACTTCGGGACCGGGTGATGGACAGGGAGGCCTGGTGTCCTGCAATTCATGGGGTCTCAAAGATTCAGACACAAATGAGTGACTGAACTGAACTGAACTGAATGGTCTATAGGGTAACAAAGAGTCACACACAACTAAAGTGACTTAGCAAGCATGCACTCTTTGCTCTTCCACCCTATTACATTGAATATCCTGAATTTATGTTTATTCCCCCTGATTTTAGTATACATAATTTAACTGTTTATATGTATGCCTGAAAAAACACTCTTTAGATGGCTAATTACCTGAGGTAATATTGTATATGTGTGTGCGTGAAGTCGCTCAGTCGTGTCCAACTCTTTGCGACCCTGTGGACTGTAGCCCACGAGGCTCCTCTGTCCATGGGATTTTCCAGGCAAGAATACTGGAGTGGGTTGCCATGAGCCTTCTGAAATAATTCATTCTGTTGAAGTTGGCATTTCGGCATTATCTGTTGGTTCATGCACCTGTTAGTTCATGCTCATTTTTAACTATTGTAGTATATTCCATTTAAATATATGCCAACAGCATTCATAATGCTCTTGGTTGTGGATATTTGGGTTATCTGTCTTTTATTTTTTAGAAATAATAATACTATTGAGGTTTTCAAATAGTGCACCAAGTCTCAGTGTCACTGTAGGTTTCCTATCCAGAGAATAGTTTGACAATGGGTAGACACTTTCACACTTGCTCTGTCACAGTTGTTGTTGTTGTTGTTTTCCCAGTTCACTTCGAAAATGAAACGTTCACACCCTTAACAGAAGTGAATAGATGTTCCTTTTCGCTGTGTCACCATGTTCTGTTTGGACTCCTCTGCTGTGTATGAATCATAACTCCTCATAGTTTTCCTGTTTTGCCATGATGCTTATGAGACTGAGCACTTTTACTTACATTGCAATATATTTCATTTCTTTTCCAGAAATGCATCTTTATGCCTTATGCCTATTCTTGTTCTCTTCTTATTGATTTATAAGAAACTTTATATTCTCTTAGTTGTATGTACTAATGAAAATATCTTCTTCTGATTGTGAGTTAGCATTTCACCTTGTTTATGAAGATTTTGAGTAATAAGACTTAATTTTAATGTAATTAAATTAGCCATTTTGTTTGTGTATGGCTTGCTCAAACATATTTTAAAATGTTTAGCTTATAACAAAAAGATGTTTCTTAAACTACCTTTTAAGATATTTGAAGTCCTGCCCTTTATATTTAAATCTTCATCTACCTGAATATTGTGTATCTGTGTATGTGTGTGTCTCTGATGGATGTAAGGTAGGCATATAAGCTCATTTTTCCCCCCAGTTTTGGGAGAATGTGTATTTCTGAGATTTGATACTATTTATTCAGATTATAGTCAGTCTTCAGTTAAGTGTTTCCATCTCTCATCACCAAAAGTGGAATCTAACACATGCTCTGGAACCAATGAGAAGTGCTTGATAGAAGGTAGGGGAAAACTGACACCAGCTTATATATCCACTTTTCAGAGGCATTTAAAGGAAGGCTTATATGATGAGAAGTACAGATTCCGTAAGTCACAGAGGAGTATTTGCCTCTCTAAGTAAGGAAGTTAAGATGAACTCAGAAATTTGCAGAACTTAGCCTTATCTATCTCCTTTCAACAAAGTTATTATCCAAGCTGTGTTGATTTGCTGTTGTCATTTTCCAAAGATTGAAAACTCCATATTAAAAAATAACAGTCATTTATGATTATTTTCAAATCTGTGGTCTTTTGACATTTTACTAATATCATTGGGTTCACCCAGATTTCTTAGGGACATAGCTGATGGGGAAGGAGTGTTTGTAAATCTGTTACATCAGCTGAAATGGTTCCACTACAAATTTCTCTCATTGTCTTTTGACTACCATATTCTTCTCATGAAAAAACAAAGGTTCAAGAAAACAATTAGAAATATGGAAAGCCTCTTAAGCCCTTGGAGCAAAAATAGCATTCTTCCTCTTTACCTATAGATTACTGTTCAAAAAAGACTCATGGCCAACCCTGAAAGCATGGGGGAAATAAGTAATCTCTTCCCGTGGGAAAGTTCTGGCCTGGAAATGTGGAGGAGAATTAAGAATAATAATAAAAAGAAAATGTTATGAACTAAACAGGATCCAGGATTAGCACATGGAAAATAGGTCCATTATTTATAGATTGAAGCATGGGATAGTGATTGCCTAGCATTTCCAGTTTGCCCTGCAGGAGATCTGAGAGATACTTCTGAGGCAGAGACTGAGATGAAACATATAGTAGAATCAAAATGAACTTATAAATCCAAATGAAGATTTTTCATATGAATTCATTATATGCCCCATAAAGACCATTTTCCCAATTCCGATATAAGATCTCAAAGAGATACAGGGGGAAGCCACTCAAAATGCCCTCTGCTTTAAAGAGAACCACATTTTGGGTCCATGACCACAAGAATGATAAATTCATTTATAGAGAGCTGACTTGATTACAGGTTTGATGTTGACCCTTCAATGTATCTTGTGACAGCAAATTGTTTCCCAAACTGAGAAAACTGTAAAAAGCTTGATGGAAAATAGCCAAGTACTACTGGTGAGCAAGCTGACAGCACAACATGCAGATTGCTGAAGAGTTTTTGTGCATATTAATCCTCAAGCTTGACTCATGTATAGGAAAAACAGCTGCCAATACAATATTCTGACCGAACTGTAATTGAAATTTCAAGTCTCTTCAGACTTGAAATGGATGTTTGTGATTTCTGGATATGGCTCTTGATTACCAGATAAGTGGTGCCCTGCACACTGCCAGCATCTTTTTTCAAAGGCCCTGTCCAGAGTTCAGAAAGTTAGGGAAGGTAATGTTGGTATGCCAGCCAAAGGCTGGTTGTATTTAGAGCTATCTTTGGAAGGTGATAGTGTAACAAACAGAAGAAAGTTTAAAACCCAAGACATTAAAACACCCAAGCAATTTCCTTCTGGTAAAGGAAGCAATGGGAGCCACTTTGGAAAACAGTTTAGTAGTTTCTTACAAAACTTACAATATAATACAACAATCACACTACTTGGTATTTGCCCAAATGACTTGAAACTTATATTCCACTCATATAGATGCTAATAGATGCTTACAGTGGTTTTATTCATAATTGCCAAACTTGGAAGTAGCCAAAATGTCCATCAGTAAATGAATGGATAAATAATTGTAATATATACAGACAATGGATATTACTAAGTACTAAAAATAAATGAGCTATCAAGCTACAAAAGATTAATTCCTTAATATATGAAAGCATATAAATAATAGCCCCAATTCATTTGCCATACAAAGTCATTGCAAAACTGCATACAGGAATTGACATTTTCTGAAACCTAATGGCATATATTTGTTATACAACAGAATTAAGGTATTTTTAAGCTATACTCATCGGTTCACTTAGGTCACTAACTAAATATTATATAAAATTATTGAAAAGTATTATATTATAACATAATATCAAACTATTGAAAATATATAGCTAAATGGAGAATTCACCAGAACAATTACAGTAACAGTGGCAGCTCCATTCAAAGAATAGAGAAGAAGAAAATTTTCCAAATGCTTGGCTGGTATTATTATAGCCCAATCATTATAGATGTATGTATATGTGTATTACATACATACACAGTGTGTAATGTTCATGTGTTTAACAGTTAAATACTTTAGTTAATATTTTAATTTGGTTTCATAACTGATAAAATAATTTTAAACTTCAATACAAGAATCTTTATCCAGGTGGTGCTAGTGGTAAAGAACCTGCTTGCCAATGCAGGAGACACAAGAGAAGCTGGTTCAATCCCTGGATCAGGAAGATCCCCTGGAGAAAGGCATGGCAACCCCCTCCATTATTCTAGCCTAGAGAATTCCATGGACAGAGGGGCCTGCTGGGCTACAGTCAGGCACACGTAAAGTGGCTTAGCACTCACTCAAGAAGTTCTTATAGTAAAGTTTCACCAACAATATTTGATACTTTTTTATTTTTGTATTTGACTACAGGTTTTAATAAAATAATAAATTGAGAGAAATATAGATCAAATCTTAATATTACAAAATTATTTTAAAATCAAAACTTTTTTTTTTCTAGATTATCTTTAATTATAGGTTAAAGATACTGAATATCATTGCCTGTTCTATACAGTAGGTATTTGTTGGTTGTCTATTTTATATATGAAGTGAAGCGAAGTCTCTCAGTCTTGTCTGACTTTTTGCGATCCCATGGGGTGTAGCCTATCAGGCTCCTCCGTCCATGGGATTTTCCAGGCAAGAGTATAGCTGTGTATATATGTTATTCCCAAATTCCTAATTTATCCCTTTTCTCCTTTCACCTTCAGTAGCCATGAGTTTGTTTTCTATGTTTGTGGGTCCATTTCTGTTTTATAAATAAGTTCATTTATGTAATTTTGTAGATTCTACATATTAGCAATATTATATGATATTTATCTTTGTATGACTTACTTCACTCAGTATGATAATCTCTAGGTCCATTCACATTGCTGCAAATGGCATTATTACACTTTTTTTATGGCTGAATAATATTCCACTGTTATCTATGTTTCAATAAAAAATAAAAACAATTAAAAAAATAAAATCAAAACTCTTGATAAAAACTCTATAGTATGTTTCAGATCTTGTAATATGATTTAATCAATGTTGTGTGTGTTAGTCACTCGGTCATGTCTGATCCTTTGTGACCCCATGGACTGTAGCCTGCCAGGTTCTTCTGTCCATGGAATTCTCCAGACATGGAGTGTGTTGCCATTTCCTTCTCTAAATCAAAGTAGTGGCTACATATTAAAATGTCAATTTTCTAGAACATAAAGATAATTCTTCTACTTATTAATTAGTTTCTCATCTGAAATAAGATAAAAATAAAATATAAGAATGTAAAGCAGATTCATCTTCGGGCTATGTGCCCCTGTAACTATATTGTACTTATTCATACATGTTTTTTTTAATGGCAATATCACTGTATATAAATTACAATCACTATTTTTTGTTTCATCTTGATTTTAATGTATCAAATTTTCTTCAGAAGTCACCTCTTAAAAATGCATTTTAGTGATCAGAAAAGTATATAAAAAATATAAGTAGAAATTTTTGTGTTACTTGCAAATTAAAATAATTTTTAAATGATGTTCAAAATATTGATAACCTGCTTTAGTTCCACTGAAACTTTTTAAATAAAAGCCTTATCTTTACATTGGAAACTTCTATTTCATCAAAAATATATTACATGCTTCATGGTCATAATTGCTTCTTTGAAATAGGATATTTTTAATATGCATGCTTGGTTATTCAGTCATGTCCAACTCTTTGTGACCCCAAGACTGTAGCCCACCAGACTCCTCTCTCCATGGAATTCTCCAGGCAAGAATACTGGAGTGGGTAGGCGTTCTATTTTCCAGGGGATTGTCCCAACTCAGGAATTGAACCTGGGTCTCCTGCATCCCAGGAAGATTCATTACCATCTGAGTTACCATCGGTTTGCCAATGTGTGTATATGTGTGTGTTTGTGTGTGTGTGTGTGTGTGTGTGTTATAAGCCTACATGTATATATATATATATAAACATATGCAAAAATATAGAAAAGAACATATATGCATGAATATTCATACACAGGCACACAGTTAAGTATTTATATGTATGCATGAGTGCTTACATTTTAATTATATGCATGCATGCTAAATTGCTTCAGTCATGTCTGACTCTTTGGGATCCTACGGACTGTAGCCTGCCAGAATCCTCTGTCCATGGAATTCTCCAGCAAGAATATTAGAGTGGGTTTCCAGGCTCTTCTGCAGAGGATCTTCCCAAACCAGGGATCAAACTCAAGTCTCATTCAGTCTCCTGCATTGCAGATGGGTTCTTTACCAATAATTCCACTCAGGAACTAAATTTGATTAATTGAATAAAATGGAAATCATGAATAAATATAGTGACAAATCAATAACTGAATAAATGACCAACAGAATAAGTGAACACAAGAAAATGAAAAACTTTTCCTAACATTCAAATGTCATCCAATACATGCAGACTAAATGATAATCTGGAAAAGTATCATTTGGAAAAATATGTAGAGACGCTTGATTCAGTTAGGACCACTGATGGAGAATATCTCCTATTTTAAGTTCAATGAAGTCTCCCAATTCTAGGGTACTGATTTGGTAATGAAACCACACAGGAACTTTTCTGTCATCACAGAAAATTAAATTTGGGTGACAAAAGACAGGGGATATGGATATTCCTTCATTTTCAAAATGGGAGAACTAAATGAGAACTTCCTCAAGAAAAAGAAATGCAAAAAAGGAAAATGGCTGTCTGAAGAGACCTTACAAATAGCTATGAAAAGAAGACAAGAGAAAAGCAAAGGAGAAAAGGAAAGATATAAGCTTCTGAATGCAGAGTTCAACATAAAAGCAAGGAGAGATAAGAAAGCCTTCCTCAGGGATCAATGCAAAGAAATGGAGGAAAACAATAGAATGGGAGAAACTAGAGGTCTCTTCAAGAAAATTAGAGATACCAAGCAAACACTTCATGCAAAGATAGGGTCAATAAAGGACAGAAATGGTATGGACCTGACAGAAGCTGAAGATATTAAGAAGAGATGGCAAGAATAGCTTTTTTGTACAGAAGAGCTGTACAAAAAAGATTTTCACAACCCAGTTAATAATAATGGTGTGATTATATTCACCTAGAGCCAGACATCCTGGAATTCATAGACAAGTGGGCCTTAGGAAGTATCACTACAAACAAAGCTAGTGGAGGTGATGGAATTCCAGTTGAGATATTTCGAATCCTGAAAATGCTACACTCAATATGCCAGCAAATTTGGAAAACTCAGCAGCGGCCACAGGACTAGAAAAAATCAGTTTTCATTCAAATCCCAAAGAAAGGCAAAGCCAAAGAATGTTCAAACTACTGCACAATTGCACTCATCTCACACGCTAGTAAAGTTATGGTCAAAATGCTCCAAGCCAGGCTTCAGCAATACCTGGACTGTGAACATCCAAATGTTCAAGCTGGTTTTATTTATTTATTTATTTTTAAATTTAATTTATTATTATTATTTTTTACTTCACAATATTGTATTGGTTTTGCCACACATCAACATGAATTCACCACGGGGGTACAGGTGTTCTGAATCCTGAACCCCCTCCCACCTCCCCCCCACCCACACCATCCCTTCGGGTCATCCCAGTGCACCAACCCCAAGCATCCTGCACCCTGCATCGAGGCTAGACTAGTGATTCGTTTCTTACATGATATTATACATGTTTCAATGCCATTCTCCCAAATCATTCCACCCTCACCCTCTCCCACAGAGTCCAAAAGACTGTTCTATACATCTGTGTCTCTTTTGCTGTCTCACATACAGGGTTATTATTGCCATCTTTCTAAATTCCATATATATGCGTTAGTATAGTGTATTGGTGTTTTTGTTTCTGGCTTACTTCACTCTGTATAATCGGCTCCAGTTTCATCCACCTCATTAGAACTGATTCAAATGTATTCTTTTCAAAGGCTGAATAATACTCAGCTTTCTTATCCATTCATCTGCCGATGGACATCTAGGTTGTTTCCATGTCCTGGCTATTATAAACAGTGCTGCGATGAACATTGGGGTACACATGTCTCTTTCAATTTTGGTTTCCTCAGTGTGTATGCCTAGCAGTGGGATTGCTGGGTTATAAGGCAGTTCTATTTCCAGTTTTTTAAGGAATCTTCACACTGTTCTTCATAGTGGCTGTACTAGTTTGCATTCCCACCAACAGTGTAAGAGGGTTCCCTTTTCTCCACACCCCCTCCAGCATTTATTTCTTGTAAACTTTTGGATCACAGCCGTTCTGACTGGCATGAAATGTTACTTCATTGTGGTTTTAATTTGCATTTCTCTGATAATGAGTGATGTTGAGCATCATTTCATATGTTTGTTAGCCATCTGTATGTCTTCTTTGGAGAAATGTCTATTTAGTTCTTTGGCCCATTTTTTGATTGGGTAGTTTATTTTTCTGGAATTAAGCTGCAGGAGTTGATTGTATGTTTTTGAGATTAGTTGTTTGTCAGCTGCTTCATTTGCTATCGTTATCTCCCATTCTGAAAGCTGTCTTTAACCTTGCTTATAGTTTCCTTTGTTGTGCAGAAGCATTTAATTTTAATTAGGTCCCATTTATTTACTTTTGTTTTATTTCCAGTATTCTGGGAGGTGGGTCATAGAGGATCCTGCTGTGATTTATGTCGGAGAGTGTTTTGCCTATGTTCTCCTCTAGGAGTTTTATAGTTTCTGGTCTTATGTTTAGATCTTTAACCCATTTTGAGTTTATTTTTGTATATGGTGTTAGAGAGTGATATAATTTCATCCTTTTACAAGTGGTTGACCAGTTTTCCCAGCATCACTTGTTAAAGAGATTGTCTTTAATCCATTATATATTCTTGCCTCCTTTGTCGAAGATAAGGTGTCCATAGGTGTGTGGATTTATCTCTGGGCTATCTATTTTGTTCCATTGATCTATATTTTTGTCTTTGTGTCAGTACCACACTGTCTTGATGACTGTGGCTTTGTAGTATAGCCTGAAGTCAGCTGGTTTTGGAAAAGGCAGAGGAACCAGAGATCAAATTGGCAACATCAGCTGGATCATGGAAAAAGCAAGAGTGTTCCAGAAAAAACATCTATTTCTGCTTTATTGACTATGCCAAAGCCTTTGACTGTGCTAATCACAATAAACTGTGGAATATTCTGAAAGAGATGGGAAATCAGACCACCTGACATACCTCTTGAGAAACCTATATGCAGGTCAGGAGTCAACAGTTAGAACTAGACATAGAACAACTGGCTGGTTCCAAATAGGAAAAGGAGTAGGTCAAGGCTGTATATTGTCACCCTGCTTATTTACTTATATGCAGGGTACATCATGAGGAACTCTGGGCTAGATGAAGCACAAGCTGGAATCAAGATTGCCAGGAGAAATATCAATAACCTCAGATATGCAGATGACACCACCCTTATGGCAGAAATTGAAGAACTAAAGAGCCTCTTCATGAAAATGAAAGAGGACAGTGAAAACGTTGGCTTTAAGCTCAACATTCAGAAAACGAAGATCATGGCCTCTGCTCCCATCACTTCATGGGAAATAGATGGGGAAACTTTGGAAACAGTGACTAACTGTATTTTTTGGGGCTCCAAGATCACTGCATATGATGACTGCAGCCATGTAATTAAAACACTCTTACTCTTTGGAAGGACGCTGACTAACCTAGACAGTATATTCAAAAGCAGAGACATTACTTTGTCAACAAAGGTCCATCAAGTCCAGGATATGGTTTTTCCAGTGGTCATGTATGGATGTGAGAGTTGGACTCTAAAGAAATCTGAACACTGAAGAATTAATACTTTTGAGCTGTGGTGTGGGAGAAGACTGTTGAGAGTCCTTTGGATTGCAAGAACATCAAACCAGTCCATCTTAAAGGAGATCAGTCCTGGGTGTTCATTGGAAGGACTGATGCTGAAGCTGAAACTGCAATATTTTGGCCACCTGATGCAAAGAGCTGACTCATTTGAAAAGACCCTGATATTGGGAAAGATTGAGGGCAGGAGGAGAAGGGGATGACAGAGGATGAGATGGTTGGATCACATCACTGACTCAATGGACATGAGTTTGGGTGGATTTCGGCCTTTGGTGATGGACAGGGCGGCCTGGCATACTGTGGTTCATGGTGTTGCAAAGAGAAAGACACGACTGAGCGACTGAACTGAACTGAAGTGAGAGAGAGAGGAAATTCTTTAATTTTAATAAATCAATTGTTATTTAGATTAGATTGAGAAAATCAATGGTCATTATTATAATTATATCATTGAGAAGAAAGATGTCTTATAACTTCAAATATCTACAAACTAGAGTTTTCAACTTTTGGAAGTAAGATAGAATTCTCCTAAATATATGCAACAAAGTATAAATTGAGGTCAAAGTCATTATCTTATATATTTTGCCATATTGCAACATTTTGAAATCTATCAGTAAGAGAAAATCATTTCTTAAACTTACCTTTAACTGTCATGTCTGAGAAAACTGTGCCCATCCCTGACCTACTGTGAGAAACCTTGAAGTCATCACAATTTCACTGAGAACCCACAACAGTAATAAAAAACAATATTGTTAAAAATATATCTTGATTTTAGTAAGCATTTACAAGACTCTTTACAAATTGGAAGATAATATTGAGATAGTGGAGACAGGAAAAAAAAAAAAAAAAATTTGTCCCTATTGGAACATAACTTCAGAGAGTAACGGCAACAAGATTTAAGTCACCCTGCAAAAGTGGTTACACTCATTTCCCTGCCACACTGAGAACTCTTCAGAAGTACACTTCTGTTTTACACCAGCATGCCAGTACACATGCAATTTTAATGCCTTCTATCCAATGAATGCAAAGACCCTACTCTTACTTCATAATTAATTGGTAAAATCTTTTCTTTCACCTTCTCTAGAAGTTACCTCTATTTTTATGTGATCACATGCCTATCTCTACCGGCATTTCTTTACTCTCCTTGGTTACACGCCCACATGCCTAAATTGCCTATGAGACTCAAAGAAAGGAAACAAAGCTATTAGCACCTGAATCTGGGTACATGAACTTAGGCAGTTAATGTGTGATGAATTGGGACCTTGGTCATGTTAGATTTCTTGTGGTTACGTTTTTCCTTGATATTATCATTATGTCAAAACTTAATAGTACAAACTCGGCTTATACAAGGCAGAAGAATCAGATATCAAATTACCAATCTTTGTTGGATCATAGAGAAAGAAAGGGAATTCTAGAAAAAAAATCTACTTCTACTTCATTGACTATGCTAAAGCTTTTGTCTGTGTGGATCACCACAAGCTATGGAAAATACTTTAAAAAATGAGAGTACCAGACCACCTTGCTTGTCTCCTGGGAAATATGTATGAAGGTCAAGAATGAACAGTTTGATTTGGACATGGAACAACTGACTGGATCAAAATTGGGAAAGAAGCTGACAAAGATGTATATTCCCATCATGCAAAATGCCAGGCTGGATGAATCACAAGCTAGAATAAAGATTTCTTGTTGATGTATGGCAAAACCAATACAATATTGTAAAGTAATTAGCCTCCAATTAAAATTAAAAAAAAGAAAAAAGATTTCCAGTAGAAATATCAACAACTTGAGATATGCAGATAATACTCCAAAGGTCAAAAGTGAAGAGTAAGTGAAGAGCCTCTTGAGGGTGAAAGAGGAGAGAGAGAAAAAATTATATATATATATATATATCTGGCTTGAAACTCAACATTAAAAAAAAAAAATGAAGATCATGGCATCGGGTCCCATTACTTCATGGCAAACAAAGTGAAAAAGTGGAAAGAGTGGCAGGTTTTATTTTCTTGGGCTCCAAGATCACTAAGGACAGTGCCTGTGACAATGAAATTAAAAGACACTTGCTCCTTGGAAGGAAAGCTATGACAAACCTAGACAGCATATTAAAAGAAGAGATATCACTTTACTGACTAAGGTCTGTATAATCAAAGCTAGTCATATATGGATGTGAGAGTTGGCCATAAATAAGGCTGAGTACTGAAGAATCAATGCTTTCAAATTATTGTGCTGGAGAAGACTCTTGAGAGTCCCTAGGAAAGCAAACAGATCAAACCAGTCAAACTTAAATGAAATCAACCCTGAATATCCATTGGAATAATTGGTGTTGAAGCTCCAATAATTTGGTCACCTGATGCGAAGAGGTGACTCATTGGAGAAGCCCCTGATGTTGAGAAGGACTGAAAGCAAAAGAAGGGAGCAGCAGAGGACAGCAAAGTAAGATGGCATCACTGACTCAATGGACGTGAATGAGAAAAATCTGAGAAACAGTGGAGGACAAATCATCCTCGCATGTTGCAGTCCGTGGGTTGCAAAGAGTCGTGAATGACTTAGTGACGGAACAACAACAACAACAACAACAACAAAATTAATTAAGAAGAATTCCCTTACAACTTTGGAATATAAAATCTGTCTCAAAAGCATTGAAAGAAAGCTTGGTAAAGCTTTTTATCTAGACTTTTACAAAAAGGGGAACATTCACAGCTATATAAATATTGATTTACTAAGTGCACTTTTCTATTTAATTTTATCTATGGAAATTAGTTCAATTTTTCATTAATATTTTTATGAATATAGAAGTTAAATTGTGGAAGATTAAATTATCTTCTTTCTTCTTAACATCATTATTGGTTTATCATCAATTATTTGGGTGTTACCTTGAATGATGTTATTCCATGTACACATACACTAGTCACAATTCATCTCTGCAACATCGGTCTTCTCCCTTCTGGCAAGTAGATAAACTGATTAGGTGCTTAACCATAAATTTGTTTAGCACAATAGCCAAGAAGAGACAGAATAAATGCAAGCTATGTATATTTATATTTGTAGCTGTCACAGTTTAGACAACAGAGGAAAGAAGTCGAGTCAATTGAGACAGAATCTGAATCCATAGAAAAAAAAATCCAGCTAAGAACAAAGAAACACTTCCAAATGAGATGGAGGACAAATCTGAATTCAGCAACTCAGTGTTATCAAATCTGATACATAAGATAAAGAGGGAACAACTGAATATTGAAACAGCATTCAGATGAAATTTCTAGAAACCACTCTCAGTACCAAGGTGTTTGAAAGTCACTTGCTCTCTTAAGTTCATGACACTTTGAATTTGATATCTAATCAGTAATGGCAACCCACTCCAGTATTCTTGCCTGGAGAATCCCAGGGACAGAGGAGCCTAGTGGGCTGCCGTCTATGGGGTCGCACAGAGTCGGACAGGACTGAAGCGACTTAGCAGCAGCAGCAGCAGCAGCAGCAGTGAAAACAAATGATTTCTCCAACATCTGCCACTCTGATTAAGCACTAATGAAATAGTTTTTGCTAAAAGGACTTTTAAAAAATTTAACCAGAAGGGCTTTAGTATTAGGAAGAATTGTCATCCAATCTATACAGAGAATAATTTCAATTTTCAGTATAGGATATAGTTAAAGCTGATGCTTATATAGTAATGAAATAAATGTAAGTACCAAATAAATCTCAATAATACTTATCAAATTTTAGTAATTATTTGCCCAAATACATTCATATAGAACCTTTAAGGAGTAAAATATCTAGAAGATTGTTAGAGGTGGTCATCAAGAGATCTTGACTTTCTGTTGACTCATTAACTGGTCCTGGGCCATGGGAGACTCCTCACTCCCTCCCCCTCCTTGAAATGTGCATCCTGTCACCATTCCCATGCTAAGAGCCACATCAAGGATGCAGTCTTGGTATAATGTGTTACTGAGACCATCTGGATGGTACACATGCCAGAACTTCCTTATGGCCTTTGTATAAGCTCTGCCTTGTGGCTGCCTAACACAAGCCTGTTATTTAAGTTCGTGACACCTACTGATCTGGTGAGACGGTAACAGGCAGAAAGGCCAGGGATCTCCAAATGGAGGAAATAGCCTGCAAATGTCAGACATTTTTATCTCCCTTAAGCGGCAGGAGAAAACAAACTAGCAATGATTTTTTCCTTCTCTATACAAATTTAAAAGGAGGTTTCTCTTAAAATTCTGTGTTGCCATGACTCCTGATTCCACCTGAAGTTAACCAATGCCTTTTTCTTATGGAAATGTTTATCTTAAGCTATGCTAATGTACTATGCATTTACCCCAAACTCTGTCTGCAAGTCGGTTCCACCTTTTGGCTCAGAACCTACTTGATAAACCAGTATGTTATACTCCGATAGTTATGACCAACCTAGATAGTATATTCAAAAGCAGAGACATTACTTTGCCGACTAAGGTCCATCTAGTCAAGGCTATGGTTTTTCCTGTGGTCATGTATGGATGTGAGAGCTGGACTGTGAAGAAGGCTGAAAGCTGAAGAATTGATACTTTTGAACTGTGGTGTTGGAGAAGACTCTTGAGAGTCCCTTGGACTGCAAGGAGATCCAACCAGTCCATTCTGAAGGAGGTCAGCCCTGGGATTTCTTTGGAAAAATGATGCTGAAGCTGAAGCTCCAGTACTTTGGCCACTTCATGCGAAGTGTTGACTCACTGGAAAAGACTCTGATGCTGGGAGAGATTGGGGGCAGGAGGAGAAGGAGATGACAGAGGCTGAGATGGCTGGATGGCATCAGGGACTCGATGGATGTGAGTCTGAGTGAACTCCGGGAGATGGTGATGGACAGGGAGGCCTGGCGTGCTGCGATCCATGGGGTCACAAAGAGTCGGACACGACTGAGCGACTGAACTGAACTGAACTGTACTCCGATATTGTTCCTCTAATCTATGTAAATGACACTATTTGTATGGTGCTCTGCCCTTCTTCAAGATTCAAGTTAATTCTTTTATGGCCCAAGATAAACCATTTGGAGCCAAGATTATCCCAAAGTACATCTTATGGGTCAGGGGCCTGGTGCCATTCTAAGTTTTGAGACATTCTTTCTTTCATTAACAGACTGCTGATAACTATATAACATCCAGCTAAAGACTAGCAGGGGGGTACCCTTTCTGCCCCCTTCTTATGCCTATGTCAGAAGCTTTCTCTATCTCCTTTATACTTTAATAAAACTTTGTTACACAAAAGCGCTGAGTGATCAAGCCTCATCTCTGGCCCTGGATTGAATTCTTCTCCTTCAGGGGCCAAGAATCCCAGTGTTGCAATTCAACAACAACTTTTCACTGGGTAGTCTGCCCCCCTATTTGTTAGTTTATTCTTGTTCTCTGTGTATGTGGCCAGTTTCAGTTTTACTTGGGGAACTCCAAAGGTTTTGAACCAACAAAAGTGAATTGTAGGGGATTTTCATGATGATCCAGTGACTGGAACTGCACACTTCCAATGTAGGGGGCCAAGGTTCAATCCCTGGCTGGAGAATTAGACCCTACATGCTGCAACTAAGACCTGGTGCAGCCAAATAAATCAATGATTTTTAAAGAAAATTGTGTTTTCTTCAAAGAAAAGAAATAAAATTAGAAGTGTTTCCACTTACATAAACTGTCTGACATATATATGAATTATGTATGTAATGGCATAATTTTTATTGTTACATTATTTCCATTTTTTTCCTAGACTTTTATGTAATTGTGAACCTAGTTATCATGGAACTTTCTGTGAAATTAATATAAACAAATGTGAAAATTCGCTTTGTCCTGAAGGGGAAAATTGTGTCAACAGGACATGTAGATACATCTGCCTCTGTGCTCCTCGTGGTTCAGTTGAATTTCAATCCACTCTGCCTATATTAACATGTTTATTGTAAATGACTGATACTCCCATATGTACTCTGCAAAACCTGAACTAACCTGTCCCATGCAAGTGTGGCAGAAGGGTCAAGGGACTTTTTATCTTTTATAAAAGAAATTAGTAAAAGCAAAAATTATGCTTTTTAATCTAAAATTCACCAAAGACTCAGAAATCTGTGAATTATATATTAATGTCTTTTACATTCTTATTCTTTTTTTAATTGAAGTTAAGTTGAAGTGTTTTTTATATGCTTGCAGTTCATTAAAAAATACTGTATGAATAATCTATTAATAAGATAAATAGTAGTTATATCCATTACACAAACGTCACTTAAAAAATTATATTAAAAAAAGAAAGAAAAAAAATATGTAAGATTAGCTCTTTTAAATACACTTATATGCTAGAAATCAACCAGAGAGCCCTTCTGCATTTAAAGTTCCAGAAGAATAACACGAATTTTAGTCAGTTATGTCAATATCATTCATTCCAATTTGAATAGAATAAATTCTATCCAAAAATAAAATGCAGAAATAATCAAGGAACTTAGAAAGAGCCTTAGCTCTCTAACTTCTGCTGAAAATTTGCATTTATGAAATACAAAAAGATGTATTGTTTTGGCATACCAATGTTAATTATGTGGGCCCAGCAAGAATGCATACAAATCTCAAATCATAATTTGTTAATATCTGAATTCTACACCACTGGGATTTTGTATTCCTTTTCTGAAAGGGCGGGGGGGGGGGGGGGCGGGGAGGGTAAGTGCATCTAACACTAGATTCTATATTCTCATGGGCTTCCCTGGTGGCTCAGACAGTAATTAATCTGCCTGCAATGAAAGAGACCTGGGTTTGATCCCTGGGTCGGGAAGATCCCCTGGATAAGGGAATGGCAGTCCACTCCAGAATTCATGCCTGGAGAACTCAATGGACAGAAGAGCCTGGTGAGCTACACACCATGGGGTCACAAAGGGTCGGACACAACTGAGCAACTAATATTTTTTTTTTCCATATTCTTAAGAGTGAAAAAAAATCCAAAATTAAACAAGTACAAAAGATACTAAAAAGCAAAACTGATAAAGAACTAGAAGCATTTGAAGCATTTCCAGTGAATAAGTGAACAAAAAGCAAGAGGAAATTGTCACTTGAACGAAACACATACAGGTGTCTTTCCTGGGGAATAACAACAGATTGTTACCTTGGTAACGATTGTTACAAGCACAGAAGATTTAGCTGAAGTTAAAAGAAAGATTAAACTACAATCTACAGATGTTATTACATAAGTAAGAAGCAGTACATTTTGGCTATTGAAGTATCTTTTCTAAATTTCATATTGCCCTTCATCTTCCAAATGATAGAGACTTGTGCTTGGGTATCCAACTAGTGATACCAATCTCCTTGCTGTTGGTGCAGCTGCTACTGCTGCTAACAGTGTGAAAATAAGAAATGGCACACTGAGCTTAATGTGGTCGAGGAACATGTTCACAAAGCTATTTGATATAACACATTGTTTTGATATTTTAAATTTATCCTAAAGTTTAAAGGATTAATTCATTATGTGTTTCTCTTTTTGCAATCTATTTCGGTGCAAGCTGTAGTTCCGAGAATTTTCAAAATTTAAGATGTTGTTGTCAAAAACCCCAATGGAGAAGCTGTGTGCACATCGGGCTGTATGAGGTGGTCTCCAAATGAAACATACATGCAAGAGTCCAAATACACAGCTGTGGTGCTGGGTAGGCTCACATGTAAAGACTTATGAATAATTTCAAGCAGAGGTAGTGATTAACGTTGTCAAATATTATTATTACATCAAGTAAATAAAAACTACATATTAACCATTGGCATTAGCAATAAAAGAGTCATTGGTGACAGTCAAGGAAGCAGTTTTGCTAGAGTGGAGGGTGTAAAAGTCTGTCTGAGGTAGATACAAGAAAAAATGTGATAAAATTGCTAGGATGAATATACACAGTTTATTAAAAGATTTTTTTAAATTATTTTAAGAGGGAAATAAGAAATGAAGCAATAGTTTGAGGAGAGAGTGAGACTGAATATAAAGTTTTGTTTTAATTTACATGTTTGTAAAATGGCTGATTCTTATGTGGAGAATGAACTAGAGAGTCTCAATAATAGAAGCAAAGAGACATCTGAAAGTTTTGGTCCAGGTGACAAATTAGAGTGAGATAGATTAGCACTGCCCAGCAGAGATGATGAGAAATGTCCACACCTCATACATATTCAATAAATATTCATAAATGATGAACATCAAATAAAATATAAATATTAAAGTGTATCACTGAATGAAATATCATTTTATTAATCATTGATGAATCAAATTATATCCCCTTTTTATTTTTAATGAGAAAACTTCAACTTCTCTTTGATTCATTGGGATCTGAAATACTTTGTATTTTCAGTTATCATGGAGTCTCAAGCAATTTTGGAACAATGCTCACATAAACCCTGGAAGCTCAGATGGTAAAGGATCTACCTGCAATTCAGGAGACCCAGGTTCGATCCCTAGGTTGGGAAGATCCCCTGGAGAAGGGAATAGCTACCCACTTCATTATTCTGGCCTGGAGAATTTCATGGACTCTATAGTCCATGGGGTCGCAAAGAGTCTGACACAACTGAGTGACTTTCACTTTCATATATATATATATAAAACCACATATATAATTAATTTATACTATATATGAAATTATATTTACATATGATAAATATATTTGAAAGATTATATATATATATACATATATATATCTCAAATATGTTGTGCTTAGTCACTCAGTTGTGTCTGACTCTCCAGGCAAGAATATTGGAGTGGGTTACCATGCCCTCCTCCAGGGAACATCCCCAACCCAGGGATCAAACACAGGTCTCCTGCATTGCAGATGGATTCTTTACCATCTGAGCCACCAGGGAGATACTGTAACTTAACATGGTATAGAGCAGATACACTAGTTGCCATAAGGGGAAATTATGTAGTAAAGCAATTATAAGGGTATGGGATAAGGTTAAGTTGTGAAGTTGAATTTAAACAGACAAATCAGGAAAAGCCTCGAAAACACTGGTTTTGTTTAAGATTGAAATGTCATTCATGTATTGGTAGATACATATAGGGGGCTTCTCAAGTGGCTAAGTAGTAAGGAAGCCACCTACAAATGCAGGAGATATAAGTTAAATCCCTGGGTCAGGAAGATAGCCTGAGGAAAAGGCAACCCACTCCAATAGTCTTGCTTCGAAAACCTCATGAACAGAGGAGCCAGGCAGGCTACAATCCAGAGTATTGCAAAGAGTCAGATACAACTGAGGACACATAAACATACACAGATGGCCTTTTCCCTTTTATTGGTTTTCCTGGGAAGGAGGGTAAATAAAATGGAGGTGGGGATCAGGATGCACCTGGAAAAACTGTTTGACAAGGTTTCAGTAAACTATAACCTTAAGACCAGTAGAGAGTTCTGATAATAAGAAGCAGCCAAGATGTTTTAGGAGTATATATTCAAGTTTTTCTTCTAATGTGTTTTAAATTACTTCAGATACAAAGTAATTATCTGTTAGTGGAACTTTGGGAAAAGAACCAGATCAATGCATCTCTATCACAGGGCCAAGCAGAGCAAAAAAAGGACAAAAGTTGCAGGAGGAAAAAAGCAAAACAATGAAGGTGGGGTTGATGTGACATTGGCTGAAGAGGTGAGTAGGAAACTCACAAGTCTCCCAAGAGTTCTTGCTCCTCAGTGCTCTTTTCAAATTCCTTTTTGCTTCCTCCTCCCACGGAATAATTTTCTCCCTTTTCCCCCAACCTAATTCTGCGGTTCGCAATTATGACCACTACCTTACATTATTGTAACTCTATCTCCTTCCATAAAGTCACCTCAAAACACTTCTATCCTGAAGTCAGTCTCAACTTCCCATATATTGTTCATTCACACAGGTTGCATAAAACAGGAGAAAAAACACACATATATGTAAACACACACACATGCACACACTCACATTCATTTTCTGGATCCTCTTGCCTTGACTTCCTGATGATAGCCTTCAAGAGAGCCCTTCATACTTCTAACAGATACTGTTTCCCCCTAATCAATCCAATTTCCCAGCATTGTAGCCTTTTTTTTTTTTTCCCTCTCTCTCTCTTCTGTTGTAAAGTTCCCATCAATATTCCCTTTACTTAAATTCCAGTTTAAGTTTTCATCTTTCATATTCCTGAGGAAGTAAAGTGATAAGAAGAGAATTTCTTTTTTTTCCTACTAACAGCTAGCATCCTACAGAGATTTGTGCTTATACACTGCACTCATACATTCAGATTTCCGTGCTCCTGTTGGTGGTTATCCTTTCTACTGGTAAATTGCTTCTGTCCATTATTGCCTATCATTAAAGGTATTCATCCTGCAATTATTTTCTGCAAGGTAAAATCTTTGCTTCATACTATGTAACTACTACCATCATATAAGTATTAATATTTACCTTTTTCTCATTTCATTTTTGAATCTCTCCCTTTTTATACTTCTATTAAACTATACATTTCTATGTTTTAAGCAGAATATCAAATCTGTTCTCTATCTTGAATATCACTTCCTAACTGTCCATTCTCTTCAAACTTATTCCCAGTCTTGCTTTTAATACCAAGACTAAAATGAAGCTCTTCACATCGGAGGTGACCAACTTGCACACATAGACAAATTCAAAGGCAAATTCCCCTTCCTTGTCTTTGTCATACTTTTAGTAGCATTTTGTACATTCCCTCCACTTTAACCATTTCTAGATCTTAGATCCCATGTTTCTACAATTTCTTCACTGATTTTTGTCTCCTTTGATGAATCCTGTGCCTGATCAGGAATTCACTCTTTATCTCCTTCCTCTAAATACAGTCATATTCTAAGGGATTCCACCCAGGTTTCTGTTTAAATATCATTCAAATACTGATGATTAACAAATTTGTTTTCCTGAGTTTTGGACTCTCCCCTGTACTCTAAACACATATACTTAAATAATCACTCAATTTTTCTTCTCAAATTTCCATCTGATACCTCTAAAGGATTTCTCAGAACTGAGGAGTCAGCTCAGCCCTGTTTCACCCTGTTTTTGTCTCAGCGGATTGTGTCATAGTTCAAGTTTTCAGGCTAAAAGTATAGAGTTATTCTTCGCTCTTTGTTTATACATCCCATGAAATCCATCAGCAGATCCTGTTGGCTGTGACTTCAAAATAAACTTAAATTTAACCACTTCTCACAATCAGCATTGCAATCACCCTAGTCTAGGCCACCATCACTTCTTGCCTAAACCATAACACCTTATTTCCAAGTTCCATTTTTGTCATGTTAAAATGTATACCCCTTTAAATACCCAGCGTGGTCATTTTAAAATATGAAATGGACCCTTTTACTCCCAATTCAAAATCCATGATTTTACATAATGCTTTGAATATAACACACATTCTTTACTTTGTCCTAGTATATCCTACGTAGTTCCTGGCCACCTTTCCAACCCAGTTTCTACTTCATCCTCTTGGTCTTCACCTAAATTGACCTCCTGCTGTTCCATCTGGTAATGAATGACTCCGTCATATATAAGCATTTTTCTCAGTGATTTCATTGTGTCCCAAGTGTGAGTCTCTCTAGAGACTTGTCTACACTATATAAAATAATATGGCACTCTATTCACCTGCTTTTTTCCCATCACAATGATTATCAGTATCTTGTCTGTGTGCAGGTGTGCTAAGTTGCTTCAGTCATATCCAACTCCATGTGACCTTGTAGACTACAGCTCGCCAGGCTCCTCTTGTCCATGTGATTTTCCAGGCAAGAATACTGGAGTAGGTTGCCATGCCCTCCTCCAGGATAAATTCCAGACCCAGGGATAGTATCTACATCTTTTATGTCTCCTGTATTGGCAGGCAGGCTCTTTACCACTAGTGCCACCTGTGAAGCCCCCTTTACTTTATATCACTTAACTGATAATCTACTTTATATTGTCTTACTAGAATTGAATCCCTTTGAGAAAGGATATTATCTACTTCTTGCTCCTTGTTGTATCTGAGTGCTAGAAAAGTGCTAGGACATTAAAGGCACTCAAAGATTTTTAAAGTGAAATAATATTTCACACTTCAAGTAATTTGATTGTTTAATTTTAATCACTCTCTTTTTTTCATACTAATGCACATGACTTTGGTTATTATAAATTTATGTTAAGTATTTTCATTTTCTTCCCATAATACCATTAAAATAGATTTTTTTACATTTTATTGTAAATAAACTATAATAAATAAATTTTAAAACTTTTAAAATATCAGTAATCAATAGGAAATAAAGTCTCATTTTTATAATGTTGATTTATTGTTACTGTGGAAAAACATTCCAAGAAAGAGAAAAACCCACAAACCTGACTCATTTTGAATTAAATGTATACATATGCAAGTACACAAAAACAATTCTAAATTCATGAATGATATAATTTGATTTAATATTACAAATTAAACAGTCCTATATAATGTCTTAAAGTGACCTAAAATGAAAAATATAATTCTTTTGTATTATTATTAACCCTGAGTAAATCTTTCTGAAAGCATACCAATAGAATATTGAGCCCAGTGAAGTTATTATTGTTAGTCTTTATGAGATATATAGTAATCATAAAACAGTTAATATTTTTATCTTACAAAATAGCATGCTAAAATAATGGTTGATATTGCATACTGGCTATTAATAGCATATTAATTTTCAGATATTTATAGGTCACTGTTCACTTATATTTAGTTTTCCAGGACAGCAATTTTTATGTTCCAAAAATGTGTTCATCTGATATTTTGCAGAGTAATTCAGCTTTGAGAAATTCTATATAATCTGGTCTTCATCAGAGTGCAATGGGAGATTGAGAGTATTATAATGTTCTCACCTATAACGTGGGTTATAGGTTTATTCAAACTGGCTTGACCAGAAAACTCTATTCTTTGTAAGGGCTTCAGGTTTGTCCATGAAAGTACAGGGATTTCTGGTTAAGCCAGTTTGAAGAACCTATAACCATGTTTCAAGGTGAGAACATTATAATGCTACCAATATCTCATTGTAAACAGTGGAAAGAATTGGGAATGGAATGAAGTTACAAGGCCAGCTTCTTGTAGGGACTGCAGTCAACTGAACAGCGAAGATCAAAGTACACATGAAGAAAGGAAGGTCATGCAGCTGTATTTCTGGAATGTAAGCATACCTATTTCCTCTGGACACCCAGGTCATGGCATCTCAGCCAGCCTCCAACTTCAGCAGCTTGTGAAGTGAGCCATTAGGAATGATGAGATGTTTGTCCAAGTTAAGAGATATAGTTTCTGCTCGAAATCCAGGATCTTTTCCTGCACTATGGAGCCAGCTTAGCCCACTTGCAAAACACAGTAAGTCAGTGCCCTGAAGACACCCTTCAAAGAACAAGAGATGGAAGGCAGTTCATAGATAGTGTAACCACCTTCTTTTCTGGTAAATAATCCTGGATATACATCATTCACTTCTTAAAAGTTTAATGTGCAGTCATGTCCCCATCACTAGGGCTGCTTCTGCTGACTTTGAATCATTCTCTGGTCTGATTATACACTTTGCCCCCATAAATTCCTCCTTTTTACTTCCTGAGGTGCCTTGTAAATAAATTGAAATTTTTTTCTGTTTTTTTTTTTTTTTTGTATAAATTTATGTATTTTAATTGGAGGTTAATTACATTACAATATTGTATTGGTATTGCCATACACTGACATGAATCCACCACGGGTGTAAATGCATTGCCAATCCTGAACTCTCCTCCCACCTCTCTCCCCATACCATCCTTCCAGGTCATCCCAGTGCACCAGCACCAAGCAGCCTGTATCATGCATCAAACCTGGATTGGTGATTCATTTCACATATGATAATATACATGTTTCAATGCTATTCTCCCAAATCATCTCACCCTTGCCCTCTCCCACAGAGTCCAAAAGACTATTCTATACATCTGTGTCTCTTTTGGTGTCTCGCATACAGGGTTATTATTACCATCTTTCTAAATGCCATATACATGTGTTAGTATACTGTATTGGTGTTTTTCTTTCTGGCTTACTTCACTCTGTATAATTGGCTCCAGTTTCATCCACCTCATTAGAACTGATTCTAATGTATTCTTTTTAATGGCTGAGTAATGCTCCATTGTGTATATGTACCACAGTTTTCTTATCCATTCATCTGCTGGTGGACATCTAGATTGCTTGCATGTCCTGGCTATTATAAACAGTGCTGCGATGAACATTGGGGTACACGTGTCTCTTTCAATTCTGGTTTCCTTGGTGTATATGCCCAGCAGTGTAATTGAATTTTGAACTCAGGTTCTGATTTCAGCAGAGTCCAAACTAAGACAATGGACTTAATGACAACAGAGCAGGAATCCAATGAAGTAGCCCAAAGCCCCAGTATGAACAGTATTTCTTACTTTTGGAAGCATGGAAACCCTTGCCATCAATATGAGACACTGCCATTAAAAAACAGATTTTTCCTAACTGATTAGAAAAAGAAGGAAACAGAATCCAATGTACTTAAAATTCTGCCTTTTTGATAAAGGAATCTACCAACTAGAAACTGGGGAATGAAGCTATAACCCCACAGCCACATAAAATAAAATGTGCTATAAGCCCTCTCTGGTAGAAGTATTTTCCTAGTCTATCAAGGAGTGGAAAATTTCTGGCATCTCTAGGAAGTCAGTAGTTTTCATCTGTAATAGGTGCCTTCCTTTAATGGAAATGTTCTGTGGTTCTATATAACATAAGCAGATTTAAAGAAATTATAAAGGTCTTTTTTTTAAATCAAAGTATAGAAGTACTACCAGTCCAATTAAATCTAACTTTTAAAGAGAGAAATAGAAATATGATCCATTACAAAGCACAGATCTTGGAAGACATTAGCAATTTGAAATCTGAAACCCAATAACCCCAATACCAGTATAATGCATAGATAATAAAAACGTGTCTCCTATGTTTTGAAAGGATTTTTCTATCTGGTCCTTTAATGGGTAATAAATATCATTGTTTTATTTTAGTTCCTTATTCTTTCTGAGACTTTCTGTTACATGACTTTCTTAATTATCTTTTTTTTTTCTTTCTCTAAGTCATTTTCATAAGTTCCCAACAAGTGAATAATGCACGTCTAGTCATAGGGAGCATCTTTATCAAGACATAAATTAGCAGGTAAGTCTCTGAACTCCAAGTTCCAGCCATTCTTCTAGGGCTCTATGCTGAGCTTCTGCAACATGACTGCTTGTCTAGGTGCTGAAAAGTGTACACGGGATAGACTAAACTACTCATGTTCTAGCCTGGGAGAATTCAAGCTTTCCTGTGTTTGCTCCCAGTCTCCGTCTTGACAAAGCTGAAACTCTGAATTTCACCTGACAATCAGCAGCAGGCGAGCACTAAGTAAAGATGAAATAGCCACTATTTTCTCATCTCTTAATACAGGAGAGCCAAGTACTTCTCCCCAGAGGCAGAAGATGCATAAGAGATGATCTCTTTTTCCACCCCCTCCACTTCAGCTTTGGGTTATGCTAAAGACAAGACTGTATCGAACCTTATCCCAAACAAGACATCTTCAGTGAGTCAATTTTTCTATCTTCAGAAGATATGGGTTTTGACTTTTTATACCATGACTTTCCACCATTTAATTATTATGCACCTTTCTAATGTGAACAACAGGTTGAGTCCCATTCTGTTTGATTGCATTGTATGATTTATAAACACACACACACACACAAATATATGACATTTTACAATTAGATTAAGGCATAATACTCTTAATTTTGCTTTTCTTATTAAAAAACCAAAAACACAGAAGTCCTGAAAATGTTGGGCATAAATTTTCATTTTCAAAAATATTGGCTGGCTGTGAGGAGGAGGCGGCTGCTGCCTTGAGATGGGACACAGTCTCCACATTTTACCTGAATCATCAGCTGCACTTATTTGTGCTATTTACCTGTCCATGACACACCTTTGAACTTGCTACCCCCAAAGTTTCAGAGGACTGTGAAAACGAGATTCATTGTCCAACATACCGCTGGTCCCTACATTTGCTGTGCTGTTCTAATTCTCTACTTCCAGAAGAAAACTTATAAATTCACTTTTCAGCCCACTGCTCATTTTAATGGCATTTCACTGGTTTTTCATGCTCCTGGTTTGTCATCACTTGACTTCCTTGTCTTTTAGAGGCATAATTGAAATGCCTTTCTGCCTTGAAACAGTTGGGATTTAAATTTCCCAAGAGATATTTCTATTTAGGAAAATGTTTACACTCATAAAATCTCACCTCTTCCAAAGAGGAATAAAACAAAGCAAGGTCATACCTGTAACATTGTTCAGAGCTTTTCACACTGCGGTAGTGTTTGCATTCACAGCATCTGGTCTCTGTGCGAGTCTATGTAGTTATACCTTTACTTAACAACTCAGAACAGTTCTTTTGCCTGTTTAACCTCTCTAAGGAGGAAGACCAGAAGAAAACTGGCATTCTTGTCTCCAAAAGTTTTTTGTTTTTGCTTTTAAATTCTAGCTAAGAGATTATATATATGAACATGATATTAATTCATACCTAAAAGAAAATATATGCTGGTTCTGATCATTTAGAAACATTTACCTTCAATAGTCATGCACATCTAATATTTACAAAAGAGGTACATTGGTGTGTGTGTGTGTGTGTGAGAGAGAGAGAGAGAGAAAAGCATTCTGGGAAGAGCTAGGGAAAAGTAATTTTATCTAAGCATGGTGTGCTCCTCAAAATACGCACTAGAGTCTCTATGAGAATACGTTTAGAATGAAAAACAGAATTTTCTGGCTAAGGCAAATAATGTCTCAATTCCGTCTGAATCCCCTCCCACCTTCCTCCCCATACCATCCCTCTGGGTCACCCCAGTGCACCAGCCCCAAGCATCCTGTATCCTGCATCAAACCTGGACTGGTGATTCATTTCTTATATGATATTATACATGTTTCAATGCCATTCTCCCAAATCCCACCCTCTCCTTCTCCCACAGAGTCCAAAAGACTGTTTTATACATCTGTGTCTCTTTTGCTGTCTCGCATACAGGGTTATCATTACCATCTTTCTAAGTTCCATATATATGCGTTCGTATACTGTATTGGTGTTTTTCTTTCTGGCTTAATTCTTATAGTCATTTTTAGAAGATAACACCTGGAATCTTAAAAATACATATTATTATATTTGATTGTAAATATGATTATATTTATTTACTTACAAAGTGTTTAAACATATATTCAAGCCTGCACGATTTGGATATAGGGTGTTTCTGTCACTCCAGTGAGTTTCACAAACCCCACAGTTCTTTTCAATTGCCCTCCTGGATTGATGAATTCTCCCCTGGTTTAATGAAGAGATGTTCTCAGTCTGTCTCCCTACCTCCATCCTTGCCTTTCTGCAATCAATTCTTTACAGAACCATTCTATAGCAAAAGCAGACCTTATAACTCTCTCCTTGGAATAACTTGCCGGAAGCCAGTGTGAGGAATTCCACCCATGACAACGTCATGCGGCAGAGCTCTGATGGCAAGGCTAATCAGACCTCAGGTTTTCCCCCTGGTATTTCCTGAGCATGTACCCCCCAAAATAAGAATCAGCCTGCTTTTCCATTCTTCTGATATTCTCTGGAAAAAGTCAAGTCAGGGCTTTAGTCTTCTGCATTTGAAAGGGATGTTTCAGTTAAACCCCTCTGATAGCTCTCTAGCTTGCCTAACAGGTTCCTCCTGACCTCTTACAGCTTGTGAATTTGCTTACAGCCCCCCAACAGCGAAAGTCACAAAGCTTAAAGCATCTTAAAGATACAGAGCCTTTTCTAAAGAGCTAAAAATCATATTGGTGACGGATTTTCACTGTTGACTCAATGATTGCTGCCAGGCCTCCATATTGTTTATCTTTTAGGCACCTGGGAGGATGTTAATCAATGTAAACAGGATATGGAAAAGGATATATAATAGTTTTGATGTTAGCAACACTAGACTTTTGAGTTAATTACTTTTCTTTTGTTATAAATCACTGTACTCCTTTTACTTGTTATAAATTGCTGTATCTTTGCTATGTAAGAATGTAACTTTATTTAGTGCTTTCTGAGAGTGGCACCAGACTTTGGGAAGATGAACACAAATAAGTTTTCTGGCTGACAAACTCTTATCAGAAAAAAAGGGTGTAAAATGTTAATTGGCCCTTTTGGCCAGAAGATGATGTAAATCACCTAAGACTTGTGTATACAATTAGGTATGCAGAGAGAAAAGCCTCGTTTTGATAAGAGTCTGGGCTAGTAATGCTGCATGACTTTGTATTACCCATTGATCTCTATGTACAATCAAAAAGGTATAAAAGGCCTTTCTAGACAATAGAGGCCGGGCCAGTCATTGGAAGGACTGGTTTCCCCCATGTCTCCTCTTTACTCTAATTTCAGGCTGAATTCCCTGAATTCAGGGAGGCGTGGAGGTTCGCCATGTCTACTTACTTGTCCTGGCTTCTAAGATCCGTAAGAGAGAGAGCCCAAGGCGGGGCACTCTCCGATATTCAAACGGATGCCGGTGGCCTACTGTAGATGGTGCAAGCTCTTTGTCTGGAAATTTATTGGCTTTCCACGTAAACCAAGTTATTCAGCCTCTTTTCTCCACTTAATTTTCCTACTACACTATTTCTTCCTAATCTAATCTTATATTAATAAACAAATAAGTTTTTTCTTCGCCTACTCCGTCTCCCATTCAAATCACCCTGGATCCACTGGGGCTGGACCCCGGCAAGAACTCAGTAGCTTCTTAGAATAAGATAAAAAATCCTTAACCTAGCTCTCAAGGTCTTACACAATCTGCTCTGTCTCTCAATTTTATATCAAACTATTATCTTCTTCTCTCAGTCGACTGCATATGCCCTGCTTTCAAGCATACTACTGTTTTCTAATACGCCATTTTCCATTTGGTACTTTGTTCATCATGTGTTCTTTAGAAAATGTGCTGCCCTCTTAATAGCATATGGCCAGTTGCTTCTCTTCCTTTGGGTCTCAACCAAGATTTTACCTCTTTAAAGAGAACTATTTACTGTGAAGTATCCCTTAGTCACTTTCTCCTTTACATTAGCCTTTTGGTTTTCTCAGACTTGACTTTAGTTTGCACTTTTTCCATTTATTATCATAGCTGACACTTGTAGGTCTCCCAGGCAAAATTTCATGAGGACACAGATTTTCTCAATATGTTTTGTTCTATATGTAGACAAGATGCTCAAAACATATCTTAAAGACGCACAGAAACAGAGAACAGAATCGTAGTTGCCAAGGGAGAGGAGGGGTGGGGGAGGGAAGGCTTGGTAGTTTGGGATTAGCAGATGCCAACCATTATATATAGAATGAATGAACAACAGTGTCCTACTGAAATAGCACAGGGAACTATATTTAATATCTTATGACAAATCATAATGGAAAAGAATATATATGTGTAACTGAGTCATCTTCCTATAGGGCAGAAATTAGCATAACATTGTAAATCAACTGTATTTCAATTTAACAAAAAATGATGGAAAAGAAAATGAGATAAGATTGACAATCACATTTTGTGGTAAAATCAAAGTGAATAAAAAAAACTGAGCATGGATTTTTTTTTTTTCCCATGGATTTATTTTAGTTCACATTTATCAAGCAAGAGTTTTTTTGTTTTTTTTTTTTTTTTCTCTTCAATTTAGAAGTCATAGGACAGATTCCTTATTGAATCTAAGTGGAGAAGGGAAATATTATATTAAATATAAAAATGAATTTATTTTTTGATAAAATCATAACTGAGAAGTCAAACTTTTGATATAAGAAATATTAATTTATAGGAGAGGGGGTGGCTGGCGGGGCAGCCAGCTGGGGCTGGCGGGGCCGCTGACAGCAAAGATTTAAAAAAAAAAGAAAGAAATATTAATTTATAGCATATTATCTAATTAGGAATTACCATGTAAAAGTTTTAGTATATTAGGTGTATCTAAGTTAAACATATATATTCTGAAGTATTTAGATAGTAAGAATATAATATATACTTGAGATAAAGCAGAAGAGGAAGAATATTTACCTGGAAGAATTTCTAGCAAGTTCATGGATGCCACTGTGATTATGGAAGAGAAAGCTACAGAAACCCTTTAGGGATTGAGTACTCAATTTTTTTTTTTTTTTTTTTTTTAACGCTGATAACTACTTGTGTAATTCAACCAGCAGAAATTTACATAGAAAGATATTTCATTATAATTGGTGATTATTTTAAATGCCCTTTGTTAAGAGTGGGTTTTCCTGGTGGCTCACATGGTAAAGAATCTCCCTGCAGTGTGGGAGACCCTTGTTTGATCCTTGGATATGGAAGATCTCCTGAAGAAGGGAATGGCTACCCACTACAGTATTCTTGTCTGGAGAATTCCATGGACAGAGGAGCTTGGAAGGCACTTTTGTTAAGAACACACTATTATGCACCCATAATAAAATGTTATAATGTTACATTGTTTAATTTTCCTAGAAAACAGTGAGCTCACAACCATGAATTTTTCTGAATATCCTACTTCAGTAAGGAAACTTTCTGGATTATCATGTGTAATCAGTGACAGCACACTTAGTTGTTACAAGAATTGTACAGGGTAAGTAAAACCAAAATTTGTTCATTGATTATGTAATGAGGATATGTAAAATTTTTGCTTATATTCTGGCCATAGAAATCATAAATTAGGGCTTGCAAGTACAATAGGATAAATTTCCATGAAATCACATTATCTCTGGAAACAATGACTTTCTGTTTATGTGCAATAAGGAAGTAGTGAACAAGCAGTTTACACTTGTAATTTTTTGTGCTTTTGCCAATAATAAATATTTTGTAACATGTATTTATGTTTCAACTAAGTAATGACAAATTATCAGTGTCAAAATACTGTGGGAGAGGGAGAAGGAGAGGGTGGGATGATTTGGGAGAATGGCATTGAAACATGTATAATATCATATATGAAACGAATCACCAGTCCAGGTTCGATGCATGATACTGGATACTTGGGGCTGGTGCACTGAGACGACCCAGAGGGATGGTAAGGGGAGGGAGGAGGGAGTGGGGTTCAGGATGGGGAACACATGTATACCTGTGGTGGATTCATGTTGATGTAGGGCAAAACCAATACAATATTGTAAAGTAATTAACCTCTAATTAAAATAAATAGATTTATATTTTTTAAAAAAGGAAAAAAACTTCAAAAAAAAAAAATAAAAACACATGAAAGACAAATATATATATAATTTTACATGAATGCAGATATTTTATTTGTTTATTATTGTTTATATATGTATATTAATTTAATTAGTTTATAATTATTACTTTATTTCCAGAGTTCAAGCAAGATTTGCCAAATTAAAGAGCTTAATAACTACTTAGGAAGCAACAGAATGGTAAAATAAGAAAACTTTAAGCAATAATTTTTTTTAATTTTAAAATATAATTCAAGTAAATTTAAACATTTTTACAAAGCCAATCTTTTAAAGATTTTGAAATACACCATTTATTCTACATGTCCCTTGTGGCTCAGATGGTAAAGAACCTGATGAAATGCAGGGGATCTAGTTTGATACCTGCTTTGGGAAGATCCCCTGGAGAAAAGATCGGCTGTCCATTCCATTAGGACAGAGGAGCCTGGAAGGCTACATCCCTTGGGGTTGCAAAGAGTTGGACATGACTGAGTGACTAACACACTCTCAATATGGACATTGAAACAATCTATGACACCGGAGCTTCTTCTAAAATGTACACAAGAATTTTAATTAACCACAGAGTTTTAGTAAAGAAATGAAATCAAAGTTAATGATGCTTTTAGTGAAAATTGTCTAATGATGTCAGCTGTCTAATGAAAATTCATTGTATGACAATTGTTAATTGGAGATAAAAGACCAGGAAATATACACACATAATTACAAACTACTTAGTCTGAATTCATGTTTTCAAAAGCAAAACCTAATTTTGTGCACGGATTAAGAATTTTCTGGAAACTCAAACAAGGAACTACTACAAAAGTTTCATTGACTAAAAAAAAAAAAAAAACAAAAAAAAAAACACAACAACAAAACACCTCACTTCAGTAAGTCAATACTGGACCACATATTATAATGATGCAATTCATATCTAAGAAATAGCTCCTGCCTTCAAATAATCTCATTAAGGAGAAAGGGATTTGTAGAGATCTACTTAGAGAGCCTCATTAAGGGAAGGGAGAGAAAGTCTTCAAATTTCATTGACAACCATATACATGGACAAGGTTTTGGTCCACATGTCACAAGTCAACTTGACTGCTGGTCTGAGAAAAGTAGGAGGAGAGGGAAGTCTGTGACTCCTGTTGCAGGTCAGGCTTAAAACCATCTGTCACATGATGTCTTAGTAAACTATTAGGCATTATTTCCAGCTTACAGTTAAGGAGATAAGCCAAATTTAAATAAGATGTCTGACGTCAAAATGCTCATAACAAATTTCAGACTGAAATTCAGGTGTGGCATTTTCTTGTCCATATAACTCACTTTGCAGAAACTTAAGATAAATACAAACCAACCAACAAATACTCCATAAACTTTTAATCACAAAATCCTAGGAAATCAGTCATCTAAAGCTGAAAATAAAATGTAGCATGTGGTCTCTAATGTTCCTATGCATCCACTTGAACATCTGAATTTGATTGACACTTTTTCAATGACTGCTACATTATTAATTACTTATTGATAGTAGATACTTCTCCTCTACCAAATATTCCTTCCTTTGCAAAAATTCTTCCAAATCTTCTATCAAAAGAGAAAACTCACCTACTTATTCAGGCATAGATATAAAATTCTGGAATGTGAATGTGAAAATGACAAACCAATTATATAAATATTAATTAATGATGGAGTGAGGTTTTCATTTCATTTTAAAATCATTTCCTTTTTGTATTTTATTTATGTTCACCATCTGCTGATTTTATTGAAATAGGAAAATTATCATACTCAGTACAGTAGAGCCATTTTAAAATATTTATATTATAATAGAATTCATCATTAAAAAAATCAGTTTGAATGTTTAAAGATATATTTCATACAAATGTAATATTTTACTATAATGTAAAACTATAAATACAATTTGATAATAGCACTCAATGTTAGAAATCTAGCACCAGAAAATTGTAAGTTAAAATAATGGAAAATGCAATGTTAGAATAAAGAGATTCTAACCATAAGTCTTTTGAGCATATTTAATGTTTCTTCATTGAGGAAGGAAAATTAGATTACTTTAAATATCTTAAAGCTTTTTGAATAAATAATAAAGCATAGAGAAATATGGCCTATATTGATATGTTCAGAAGAAAAAGAAAAACTTGATGAGTTATTCACTTTTATATTTCTACTTTGTAAAATGTGGCTCCCAAGCAATTCTGGTGGGAGAAACAGATCCCGAAGTTTAAGAGAGAAAATCAGAATTTCTGATGCCCTTAGAATGAAATTCATCAACTAGAAAAGGCTTGAATTAAGCCATCCCCAAAAGAAAAAGAGCCAATTTTTTTTTAAGTGGCTACTTCGTAAGAAAATTCTAAATATACATGAGAAAGATGTGATTAAATGTTATAGTCTTGAAAGACTGATGTCAGGTATTTTCATGAGCAATGAAAGACTGGATTATAAAATCTAGGCAGTTTGCTAAATGTAATACTGTAATAAAATTAGATCAAAATAAATAAGTCAACTTGTTTTCTGATGATGCATTATAAAACTTAATGTCTGCAGTTGATTACTTAATAAGAAACTTACACTTATGTGTAACAGATTATGACTATTTTGCATTACTTCTACTCCAACTCAGTGAAAGCCCCCCTCCCCCATTCCAGCTGTTACCAAGTCCAAGTTACTACAGCTTCCACACAAGTCAATAAGCTGAGAGACAAGGTGTTGGGGCAAGGAATAACAACTTTAATGAGAAATTAATCAAACCAGAAAGATGATAGACTAGTGTGCTGAAGAACCATATTAATTGGCAATATAATTCAGGCTTCTTTGATGTTACAGGAAAGGGGAGCTGGAAAGTTCAAGATTAAAAGGTAAAAGTTGGGGGCAGGCATCTTGAGGCCACCAGGCCTCTCAAGGAAAGCCTAATATTTCTTTTTTCTGCTTTCTCTAATAGGTTGGTTACCAAATCTGTGAAAACTTCAAATTGTTAGCAATTATTTTTGCCATTCATCTCCACTTATTAGCAACGTTAATGGAGTGAAAACAAACTTATTTATAACAAATGGTAGCTATGACCGCCTCAGGATCCTGGGATGGTAACTTTTTTCAGGGAACTTAATAAGCTTAGTGAGGTATTTTGGAACAAGCAACATTCATTATTTAATTCTTTATGTGAGTGCTAGTGTAAAAGACATCAGTTCAGTTCAGTCCAGTCGCTCAGGTGTGTCCTACTATTTGTGACCACATGGACTGCAGCATGTCAGTCTTTCCTGTCCATCACCAACACCCAGAGCCTGCTCAAACTCAACTCCATCGAGTTGGTAATGGCATCCAACCATCTCATGCTCTGTCGTCCCTTTCTCCTCCTGCCTTCAATCTTTCTCAGCATCAGGGTCTTTTCCAATGAGTTAGTTCTTCTCATCAGGTGGCCAAAGTATTGGTGTTTCAGCTTCAGCATAAGTCCTTCCAATAAATATTCAGGATTGACTTCCTTTAGGGTTGACTGGTTTGGTCTCCTTGCAGTCCAAGGGACTCTCAGGAGTCTTCTCCAACACCAAAGTTCAAGAGCATCAGTTCTTCCATCTCAACTTTCTTTATAGTCCAACTCTCACATCCATACATAACTACTGAAAAATACCTACATTTCACTAGATGAACCTTTGTAGGCAAGGTTTCTGCTTTTTTAGTATATTAACTAGCTTGCTCATAGTTTTTCTTCCAAGGAGCAAACTTCTTTTAATTTCATGGCTGCAGCCACCATATTCAGTGACTTTGGGGCCCAAGAAAATAGTCTGTCACTGTTTCCATTGTCTCCCCATATAATTACCATGAAGTGATGGGACCAGACGCCATGATCTTTGACTTTTGAATGTTGTGTTTTAAGCCAGTTTCTACACTCTACTCTTTCATTTTTATCAAGACACTCTTTAGTTTTAGTCCCTCTTCACTTTTTTCCATAAGATGGTGTCATCTGCATATCTGAGGTTATTCATATTTCTTCCGACAATCTTAATTCCAGCTTGTGCTTCATCCAGTCTGATACTTTGCATTATGTATTCTGCATGTAAGTTAAATAAGCAGAGTGACAATATACAGCATTGACAAATGCCTTTCCCAATTTGGTACCAGTATGTTGTTCTATGTCCAGCTCTAACTGTTGCTTCCTGACCTGCATAGAGATTTCTCAGGAGGCAGGTGAGGTGGTCTGATATTCTCATCTCTTGAAGAATTTTCCACATTGTTGTTTGTTTGTTTGGTTGTTTGTTTGTTTTGATCCATATAGTGAAAGGCTTTGGCATAGTCAATAAAGCAGAAATATATATATATATATATATATTTTTTTTTTTTCCTGGAACTGTCTTGCTTTATCAATGATCCAGTGGATGTTGGCAATTTGATCTCTGGTTCCTCTGCCCTTTCTAAATCCAGCTTGAACATCTGGAAGTTCACGATTCATGTGCTGCTGAAGCCTGGCTTGGAGAATTTTGAGCACTACTTTGCTTGCATGTGAGATGAGATGAGTGCATTTGTGTGGTAGTTTGAACATTCTTTGGCATTACCCTTCTTTGAGATCTAAATGAAAACTGACCTTTCCCAGTCCTGTGACCACTGCTGAGTTTTCCAAATTTACTGATATATTGAGCACAACAGTTTATCATCTTTTAGAACTTGAAATAGCTCAACTGGAATTCCATCACCTCCACTAGCTTTATTCTTAGTAATGCTTCCTAAGGCCACATTGACTTCACATCCCAGGATGTCTGGCTCTAGATGAGTGATCACACCATTGTGGCTATCAGGGTCAAGATCTTTTTTGTATAGTTTTTCTGTGTATTCTTTCCGTCTCTTCTAAATCGCTTCTGCTTCTATGAGGTTCATACCATTTCTGTCCTTTACTGTGCCAATCTTTTTATGAAATGTTCCTTTGGAATCTCTAATGTTCTTGAAGGGATCTCTAGTCTTTCTCATTCTAGTCTATTGTTTTGCTGTATTATTTTGCTTTGATAACTGAGGACGACTTTCTTATCTCTCCTTGCTATTCTTTAGAACTCTGCATTCAAATAGCTATAGCTTTCCTTTTCTTCTCTGCCTTTAGCTTCCCTTCTTTTCTGAGTTATTTGTAAGGCCTCATCAGACAAACATTTTTCTTTTTGGTACTTATTTTTCTTGGGGATAGTCTTGATCACTGCTTCTTGTACAGTGTCATGAATCTCTGTCCATACTTCCTCAGGCACTCTGCCTGGCAGATCTAATTCTTTGGATCTATTTATCCCTTCCACTGTATAATCACAAGAGATTTCATTTAGGTCATACCTGAATGTTCTACTTTTTTTCAATTTAAGTCTGAATTTGGCAACAACGAGTTCATTATCTGAGACACAGTCAGTTCCTGGTCTTGTTATTGCTGACTGCTTCTGTTGTTTGAAGAGGGTGTTTGTTATGACCAGTGTGTTCTCTTGGCAAAACTCTTTTATATCTGCTAATCTTTGCTGTATGAGTTTCAATTGAGTTCAGTTCAGTTCAGTCACTCAGTTGTGTCTGACTCTTTGCAATCCCATGAATCACAGCATGCCAGGCCTCCCTGTCCATCAACAACTCCCAGAGTTCACTCAGACTAACGTCCATCGAGTCTGTGATGCCATCCAGCCATCTCATCCTCGGTCGTCCCTTTCTCCTCCTTCCCCCAATCCCTCCCAGCATCAGAGTCTTTTCCAATGAGTCAACTCTTCTCATGAGGTGGCCAAAGTACTGGAGTTTCAGCTTCAGCATCATTCCCTCCAAAAAAATCCCAGGGCTGATCTCCTTCAGAATGGACTGGTTGGATCTCCTTGCAGTTTAGGTGCTTCTATATCTGGCACGTATTTTCAAGTGTTACATCCTCTGAATCCCTTAACCATTATGTAGTATTCTTCTTTGTCTCTTTTCACAGACTTTGATTTAAAATCTACTTTGTCTGATATAAATATTGCTATTCCAGTCTTCTTTTTATTTTCACTGGCATAGAATGCTTTTCCTGTCTCCCATTTTCAGTCTATGTGTGCCTTTAAATTTGAAGTGAATCTCTTGTAGGCAGCATATCTGTGGCCTTTTTTTAATACGTTAAGCAAATCCGTGTCTTTTGATTGGAGCATTTAATCCATTTGCAAGTAAAATACTTATTGAAATGTATGTACTCACTAACATTTTGCTGTTTTCTGGTTGTTTAGTAGTTTCATTTTGACACACTTCTTCTTTCTAGTTCTCTTCCGTTATGATTTGATGACTTTCTTTAGTGTTATGTTTATATACATTTCTCTTTATTTTTTGTGTATCTGTAAAAGTTTTGGTGTGTGGTTATTTTGTGCTTCATATGTAATGATCTGTGTATATTGTAGCGTATTTTAAGTTGATGGGCACTCTAGTTTGAGCACATTTAAAATGCATTAGATTTTTTTTTAATGCAAAAAGTATAAAGTACTCCTCCCCTACGTTTTATGTTTTTGACCTTATATTTTACATCCGTCTATTTTATGTATCTCTTTTCTATAACAGATATAGATAATTTTACCACCTTTGTATTTTACCTTTCTTCACATTAGCTTTGTAAGTGTATGATCCACTATGTGCTAGCATTTAGTAGATTTTTTTTTCCCCCCCATAGTTTCCTTGTTTCTTGTTATGGCCTTTTCTTTTTAAAGAAGTCTCTTTTACATATTTGTAAAGCCAGTTTAATTGTGATGGACTTGTTTACTTTATGTTTACTTGGGAAAATCTTTATTCCTTCTTCAGTTTGGAATAAAAATTTTGTAGAGTATTTTTGGTTCAAAGTTTTCTGTTATTTTTTTTTCCAGTATTTTCTCTATAGTTGATTATACTATGCCAGTGCTTTCTGGTGTTTGAAATTTATGACAAAAAGTCACATAAATAATTTATGGCAATTATTTAGTATATAAATAGATCTTTCCTCTCACTGGTTTTAATATTTTCTTTTAATTTCACTTTTGACGTTTTAACTATAATGTGTCTTGGTCTGAGTCTGTGTTCTCTTGTTTAAGACTTCCTATAATTCCATAATTTGAATGCCTTTTCCCTTCACCATGTTAGGGAAGTTTTCAGCCATTATTTCTTCAAATAGATTTTGCTGTTGTCATTGGATGATTTCCACTACATTATTCTCCAGATAGCTGATCCATTCTTCTGAATCCTCTAATCTGCTGTTGATTTTGTCTAGCATCTATCTAATGTCAATTATTGTATTATTTAATGCTGATTTAAAAGAAAAAATTTCTAATTCTTTGTTGAAGTTCTTACTGAAGTTATCCAATCTTGACTTGAGTTCAATGAGTAATTTTAGGATGGTTTCATTGCTTCTCTGTTTCACTTATTCCCCACCCTCACCCCCCGAGGTTATATATTGATCCTTCATTTAGAAGGTACTTCAATCACTTCATTTTGCCTAAATCTCTGTGTTAGTTTCTATGTAATATGCATATCAGTTATGTCATCTAGTCTTGAAAAATTAGCATTATGTAGAAGTTATCTTGTGCAGTCCAGTGCCATACTCTCTGTTCATCAGATACAGGTATACCAGTTATGTCCTTATGTGTTCAACTTCTTATGTGGTTGGGTTACAATAGCTGAGAGCAAGCTGGTGGGTAATTTTGACACCAGTGGCTGGCTGTGAGTTTTGACCATGACTACTGTGCATGTGCTAGTGAGCAGGACTAATCTACCAAAGTGAGTCTCTTTGGTGCCCATGGAGAGGCACTGTTGCCAGCTGTGGCTGCCTGCTGGGCTATTATTTTTTTAACAAAACGTTTCTGTTCCCTGATTTTTTCTAGCACTCCAAGGATGCATGCATTATATTCTTGAACACTGCAGAAGAGTTTTCAAACAACTGTAAAACTGTGCTGATTTCATATGCTAAAAGGTTATGCTTAAAATCCTTCAAGCTAGGACTAAGCAGTATGTGAACCGAGAATTCTCAGACTCACATCCATCGAGTCTGTGATGTCATCCAGCCATCTCATCCTCGGTCGTCCCCTTCTTCTCCTGCCCCCAATCCCTCCCAGCATTAGAGTCTTTTCCAATGAGTCAACTCTTTGCATGAGGTGGCCAAAGTACTGGAGCATCAGCTTTAGCATCATTCCTTCCAAAGAAATCCCAGGTTGATCTCCTTCAGAATGGACTGGTTGGATCTCCTTGCAATCCAAGGGACTTTCAAGAGTCTTCTCCAACACCACAGTTCAAAATTATCAATTCTTCGGCTTTCAGCCTTCTTCACAGTCAAACTCTCACATCCATACATGACCACAGGAAAAACCATAGCCTTGACTAGAGGGGCCTTATTCGGCAAAGTAATGTCTCTGCTTTTGAATATACTGTCTAGGTTGGTCATAACTTTTCTTCCAAGGAGTTAGAGTCTTTTAATTTCATGGCTGCAGTCACCATCTGCAGTGATTTTGGAGCACCCCCCCCCAAAAAAAAAAAATCTGACACTGTTTCTACTGTTTCCCCACCTATTTCCCATGAAGTAATGGGACCAGATGCGATGATCTTCGTTTTGTGAATGTTGAGCTTTAAGCCAACTTTTTCGCTCTCCTCTTTCACTTTCATCAAGAGGGTTTTTAGTTCTCTTCACTTTCTGCCATAAGGGTGGTATCATCTGCATATCTGAGGTTATTTATATTTCTCTTGGCAATCTTGATTCCAGCTTGTGTTTCTTCCTGTCCAGCGTTTCTCATGATGTACCCTGAATATAAGTTAAATAAGCAGGATGACAATATACAGCCTTGATGTACTCCTTTTCCTATTTGGAACCAGTCTGTTGTTCCATGTCCAGTTCTACAGGTAGGGTTTATAAAAGTCAAAGGAAACAAAAATCAAACTGCCAACATTCACTGGATGATGGAGAAAGTAAGAGAATCTCAGGAAAAAAAATCTATTTTTTGTCTCACTTACTATGCTAAAATTTTTGATTGTGTGGATCACAACAAACTGCGGACAATTCTTTAAAAGTTAGGAATATCAGACAATTTACATGTCTCCCAAGAAACCTTTATGTGGTCAAGAAGCAATAGTAATAATTGGGCATAGACCAATAGACTGGTTTAAAATTAGGAAAGTAGCAGGGCTGTATTTTATCATACTGCTTACTTAATCTATATACAGAGTGCATCATGATAAATGCCAAGCTGGATGAATCAGGGTGGAATCAAGAGTGCCTGGAGAAGTATCAAAACCTCACATATGCAGATGATATACCTCTAATGACAGAAAATGAAGAGGAACTAAGAAGCCTCTTGATAAAGGAGGCGAATGGGGAGAATGAAAGAGGATAATGAAAAAGCTGTCTTAAAACTCAACATTCAAAAACTAAGATCATGTATCTGATCCCATCACTTCATGGCAAATAGAAGGGGAAAAAGTGGAAGCTGTGACAGATTTTATTTTCTTGGGCTCCAAAATCTCTGTGGAGAGTGACTGAAATCATGAAATTAAAAGATACTTGCTCCTTGGAAGGAAAGCTATGACAAATTTAGACAGTATATTAAAAGGCAGAGACATCACTTTGCTGACAAAGGTCCATAATGTCAAAGCTATGGTTTTCCCAATAGTCTTGTACAGATATGAGATTTGGACCATGAAGAAGGCTGAGTGCTGAAGAATTGATGCTTTTGAACTGTGGTTTTAGAGAAGACTCTTGAGAGCCCCTAGGTCTACAAAATCAAACCATCCAATCCTGGAGCAAATCAACCCTGAATATTCATTGGAAGGACTGATGCTGAAGCTCCAATACTTTCACCACCTGATGTGAAGAGCTGACTCATTAGAAGAGACCCTGATGCTGGAAAAGATTGAAGACATGAAGAGAAGGGGGCAATAGAGGATGAGATGATTGAATGGTGTCATTGACTCAATGGATAGGAGTTATGGAAAATTTCAGGAGAGAGTGAGGGACAGGGAAGCCTGGCGTGCTGAAGTCAGTGGGATCACCTGGAGTCAGACATGACTTAGTGACTGAACAACAACTACAACCGTCTTCTCATGAGTCTACAAGACTCTGTTCTCATTTTTATGTTTTTCCTTTTCTGTACTCATAGCCCCTTCCTCCCCACACCAGTATAATTTCAGTTTGTTTTTTTTTTTTTCTTTTTTTGCTATGTCTTCAACCTCGGTGTCTACATTTGTGTATGTTATATGTTCAATTGAAAGCAATGTATCCTATGTAGTTTCAGGTTATACTGCTATATAAATATCAGTTAGAATGATTTGGTTAATAAATTGTTGAAATCTTCTAAATCTTTATTGATTTCATCATACACTTTTCCTTCAATTTGGAAAACGTTTTTTAAAATCTCCCACTGTAAATGTATGTGCCACTTTTAAAATTTTAGTTCTATGTATTAACTTTTGATTCATGCATTTTTAAGGAATTATCTCAAAATGGAAGCATCAATAGTGTTCATGAAAATATAATAAAAATTTGAGACTTTCTGGGTCTGGTATTTCAATTTAAATTCAATAAGTAAACAGTCACGCACTTGTATTTGAACTTAACTATATACAGTTACTTCATCAATAAATACATGCTTATTTATGTATGCTTAATATAATTCATTATTTATGTATTTATTCTAATATATATTATATATAGGTAGATGTAAGGTATAACACATATGTGTGTATGTATGTGTGTGTATATATATATATATATATATATATATATATATTTATGTCAGTCTCTTCAATAAGTATTGCTGGGAAAACTAGACAACTACATGTAAATGAATGAAACTGAATACTGTTTAACACCATAAGCAAAAATAAACTCGAAGTAGATAAGAGACCTAAATACAAGGTCTTACACCATAAAACTCTCAGAAGAAAACATAGGCAGAATGCTTTTTGACATAAATTGCAGGAAGATATTTTTGACCCACCTCCTAGAGTAACGAAAACAAAATAAAAATTAAAAAGTGAGATCTACTTAAACTTAAAATCTTTTGCACAGCCAAGGAAATAATAAACAAGACAAAAATCCACCCTTCAGAATGGGCAAAAATATTTGCAAATGGAGCAACTGATAAGTGAGTGAGCTCCAAAATATACAAAGAGCTGATGTTGCTCAACATCAAAACACAAATAACCCAATCAAATGGACAGAAGACCTAAACAGACATTTCTCCAAAACACGCAGGTGGCCAACAAACACATGAAAGCATGCTCAACATCACTAATTATGAGAAAAATGCAAATCAAAACTACAATTAGGTATCATCTGTGATCAGGTGTTATCTGTGACCAAATATTACATCAATCTGAATGGACATCATCAAAAAATCTATACACAGTAAATGTTGGACAGCATGTGGAGAAAAGGGAATCCTCTTACACTGTTGGTGGGAATTTAAATCATCAACCTCTAAAGAAAACAATGATGAAGCTCCTTAAAAAAGGAATAATAATAATAATAAAATACCCGTAAGCCCCACTCCTGGGTATATACTCAGAGAAAACCATAATTCAAAAAGATACACGCTCCCCAATGTTACTTGCAACATTATATACAGCCTATACAGGCTATAAATATATAGCTTGGAGATGGAAATAACCTAAATTTCCATCAATAGATGAGTGGATAAAGAAGATGTTGAGTAATGGAATATTGTTCAGCCATAAAGAGTTATATTGTGCAATTTACAGAGACATGAATGAACCTAGAGACTGTCACATAGAATTAAGTAAGTCAGAAAGAGAAAAAAATATATACCACATATATATATATATATCACATAATATTGCTTATATATATGCAAGCTAGAAAAATCATACAGATGAACTTACTTGAAAAGCAGAAATAGAAACAAAGACATAGAGAATCAACATATGGATAGAGGGGTGGAAGTGTGTTGAGATGAACTGAAAGTTTGCCACTGACACATATACACTACTATGCATAACATAGATAACTAAAGAGAATCTACTACAAAGAACAGAAAACTCTACTCAGTGTTCTATGGTGACCTAAATCGGAAGGAAATCCAAAAAGAGTGGATATATGTGTATGTATAGCTGATTCACTTTGCTATATAGCATAAACTAACACCACACTATAAAACAACTATACTCAAATAAAAAGTCATAAAAAAGTAATTTTAAAATATTTTATCTTATTATTGCATCTACTTGTATATTGAATGTATTTGTTTTACATTAAAGCACATGCAAAGGAGAACTAGGAATTTAAGCATGGCACAATAGCATGCTATAGAATCCACTATATTTCCTCAGATTTAATATTTTGAAGCCTGAATTCCAAATATGAAAGTGTTTGGAGAAGAAGCCTTTGGGAAATAATTAGGTTTAGATGAGGCCATTTGTTTCTCCCTCATAAAGGATTAGAACACTTATAGGAGCCACTAAAGAGCTTGATCTCTCTTTCTATCTCTCCCTGCCTTGTTGAGACACAGCATGATGGCAGTGATCTGCAAGACAGGAGGACAGATCTTATCAGACCTGACCCTATTGGGATCTTAACTTCACACTTTCAGTCCAGAAATATAAATAAAATAAAATTTTATTTCTGCTTTTTGAGCCACCATGTCTCTGGTATGTTGTTTTGGTAGTCTAAGTAGACAAAGAAAGAATTATAAGATTTCCCCATAAAGCCTTTATTTATAGAGGAAAATGTTTCAGAAGGAAACAGATATTGATTGCTAAACAAAGAGGCTCAGTGACAGAGTCAAGGGCATCCAAAGTTTAAAAGCCCAGATAAAGTGAGTGTGTGTGTGTGCATGTATGCCTGCTTAGTCATGTCCAACTCTTTACAACCACAAGAACTGTAGCCCACAGGGTTCCTCTATCCATGGAATTTTTCAGGCAAGAATATTGGAGTAGGTTGCCATTTCCTACTCCAAGGGATCATACTAACCCAGAGACCAAACTTGTGTCTCTTGTGTCTCCAGCATTGGCAGACAGATTCTTTACTACTACACCACTTGTGAGGCCTGATAAAGTGAGTATCTGAAACATTTCTAAAGGTGTTCTTTAGGAGATTTAGGAGGGCTTCCCTAGTGACTCAAATGGTACGTAATCCGCCTGCAATGTAGGATACCAGGATTTGATCTCTGGGCTGGGAAGACCCCCTGGAGAAAAGAATGGCTGCTCATTCTAATATTCTTGTCTGGAGAATTCCATGGACAGAGGAGCCTGGTGGACTCCTGTCCATAGGCTCTCAAAAAGTCAGAGATGACTGAGCAAAAAATACTTAGGAGATATAGGATGGAAATAATTACACAGGTGAACTCTACAAATTTTTGGTATAAGACATTTTGTGTCTCTCTCCTCTCAAAAAGGACTTCCCAAGTGGTGCTAGTGGTAAATAACCTGCCTACCAATGCTGGAGATATAAGAGACATGGGTTGGATCCCTGGAAGATCTCCTAAAGGAGGGCATGGCAAATTATTTTAGTATTCATGTCTGGAGAATTCCATGAGTAATCTGGCAGGCTACATAGGGTCATAAAGAGTCAGATATGACTTCAGTTAGTTCAGTTCAGTTCAGTACAGTCGCTCAGATGTGTCCAACTCTTTGCGACCCCGTGAATTGTAGCCCGCCAGGCCTCCCTGTCCATCACCATCTCCCCGAGTTCACTCAGACTCACGGCCATCGAGTCCATGATGCCATCCAGCCACCTCATCCTCGGTCGTCCCTTTCTCCTCCTGTCCCCAATCCCTCCCAGCATCAGAGTCTTTTCCAATGAGTCAATGCTTCGCATGAGGTGGCCAAAGTACTGGAGCTTCAGCTTTAGCATCATTCCTTCCAAAGAAATCCCAGGGCTGATCTCCTTCAGAATGGACTGGTTGGATCTCCTTGCAGTCCAAGGGACTCTCAAGAGTCTTCTCCAACACCACAGTTCAAAAGCATCAATTCTTCGGTGCTCAGCATTCTTCACAGAGTCTTTTCCAATGAGTCAATGCTTCTCATGAGGTGGCCAAAGTACTGGAGCTTCAGCTTTAGCATCATTCCTTCCAAAGAAATCCCAGGGCTGATCTCCTTCAGAATGGACTGGTTGGATCTCCTTGCAGTCCAAGGGACTCTCAAGAGTCTTCTCCAACACCACAGTTCAAAAGCATCAATTCTTCGGTGCTTCACATTCTTCACATGTCATCCGTACATGACAACAGGAAAAACCATAGCTTTGACTAGACGGACCTTAGTCAGCAAAGTAATGTCTCTTCATTTGAATATACTATCTAGGTTGAGCATAACTTTTCTTCCAAGGAGTAAGCATCTTTTAATTTCATGGCTGCAGTCACCATCTGCAGTGATTTTGGAGCCCCCCCAAAAAAGTCTGACACTGTTTCCACTGTTTCCCCATCTATTTCCCATGAAGTGATGGGACCGGATGCCATGATCTTCGTTTTCTGAATGTTGAGCTTTAAGCCAACCTTTTTGCTCTCCTCTTTCACTTTCATCAAGAGGCTTTTTAGCTCTTCTTCACTGTCTGCCATAAGGGTGGTGTCATCTGCATATCAGAGGTTATTGATATTTCTCCCGGCAATCTTGATTCCAGCTTGTGTTTCTTCCAGTCCAGCATTTCTCATGATGTACTCTGCATAGAAGTTAAATAAACAGGGTGACAATATATAGCCTTGACGTACTCCTTTTCCTATTTGGAACCAGTCTGTTGTTCCATGTCCAGTTCTAACTGTTGCTTTCTGACCTGCATATAGATTTCTCAAGAGGCAGGCCAGGTGGTCTGGTATTCCCATCTCTTTCAGAATTTTCCACAATTTACTGTGATCTACACAGTCAAAGGCTTTGGCATAGTCAATATAGCAGAAATAGATGTTTTCTGGAACTCTCTTGCTTTTTTGATGATCCAGTGGATGGTGGCAATTTGCTATCTGGTTACTCTGCCTTTTCTAAAACCAGCTTGAACATCAGGGAGTTCACGATTCATGTATTGCTGAAGCCTGGCTTGGAGAATTTTTAGCATTACTTTACTAGCATGTGAGATGAGTGCAATTGTGCAGTAGTTTGAGCATTCTTTTGCATTGCCTTTCTTTGGAATTGGAATGAAAAGTGACCTTTTCCAGTCCTGTGGCCACTGCTGAGTTTTCCAAACTTGCTAGCATATTGAGTGCAGCACTTTCACAGCATCATCTTTCAGGATTTGAAACAGCTCAACTGGAATTCCATCACCTCCACTAGCTTTGTTCGTACTGATGCTTTTTAAGGCCCACTTGACTTCACATTCCAAGATGTCTGGCTCTAGATTAGTGATCACACCATCATGATTATCTGGGTCGTGAAGATCTTTTTTGTACTGTTTCTGTTAGGTCTGTACAATTTATGTCCTTTATCAAGCCCATCTTTGTATGAAATGTTCCCTTGGTATCTCTAATTTTCCTGAAGAGATCGCTAGTCTTTCCAAGTCTGTTGTTTTCCTCTGTGTTTTTGCACTGCTTCCTGAGGAAGGCTTTCTTATCTCTTCTTGCTATTCTTTGGAACGCTGCATTCACATGCTTATATCTTTCCTTTTCTCCTTTGCTTTTTGCTTCTCTTCTTTTCACAGCTATTTGCAAGGCCTCTCCAGGCAGCCATTTTGCTTTTGCATTTCTTTTCCATGGGGATGGTCTTGATCCCTGTCTCCTGTACAGTGTCACGAACCTCCATCCATAGTTCACCAGGCACTCTATCTATCACATCTTGTCCTTTAAATCTATTTCTAACTCCCACTGTGTAATCATAATGGATTTGATTTAAGTCACACCTGAATGGCCTAGTGGTTTTCCCTACTTTCTTCAATTTTAAGCCTGAATTTGGAAATAAGGAGTTCATGATCTGAGCCACAGTCAGCTCCCGGTCTTGTTTTTGCTCTCTGTATAGAGCTTCTCCATCTTTGGCAGCAAAGAATATAATCAATCTGATTTTGGTGTTGACCATCTGGTGATATCCATGTGTAGAGTCTTCTCCTGTGTTGTTGGAAGAGGGTGTATGCTATGTCCAGTGCTTTCTTTATTCCAAGGCCAAGTTTGCCTGTTACTCCAGTGTTTCTTCACTTCCTACTTTTGCATTCCAGTCCCCTATAATGAAAAGGACATCTGTTTTGGGGTGTTAGTTCTAAAAGGTCTTGTAGGTCATCATAGAACTGTTTAACTTCAGCTTCTTCAGCATTACTGGTTGGGGCATAGACTTGGATTACTGTGATAGTGAATGGTTTGCCTTGGAAACGAACAGGGATCATTCTGTCTTTTTTGAGATTGCATCCAAGTACTGCATTTCAGACTCTTTTATTGACCATGATGGCTATTCCATTTCTTCTGAGGGATTCCTGCCCACAGTAGTAGATATAACGGTCATTTGAATTAAATTCACCCATTCCAGTCCATTTTAGTTCGCTGATTCCTAGAATGTTGATGTTCACTCTTGCCATCTCCTGTTTGACCACTTCCAATTTGCCTGATTCATGGACCTAACATTCCAGGTTCCTATGCAATAATGCTCTTTAGAGCATCAGGCCTTGCTTCTATCACCAGTCACTTCCACAGCTGGGCATTGTTTTTGCTTTGGCTCCATCCCTTTGTTCTTTCTGGAGTTATTTCTCCACTGATCTCCAGTAGCATATTGGGCACCTAATGACCTGGGGAGTTCCTCTTTCAGTATCCTATCATTTTTCCTTTTCATACTGTTCATGGGGTTCTCAAGGCAAGAATACTGAAGTGGCTTACCCTTCCCTTCTCCATTCGACCACATTCTGTCAGACCTTTCCACCATGACCTGCCCATGTTGGGTGGCCCCACATAACATGGCTTAGTTTCATTGAGTTAGACAAGGCTGTGGTCCATGTGATTAGATTGACTTGTTTTCTGTGATTATGATTTCAGTGTGTCTGCCCTCTGATGCCCTCTTGCAACACCTACTGTCTTACTTGGTTTTCTCTCATCTTGGACATGGGGTATCTTTTCATGGCTGCTCCAGCAATGTGCAGCCGCTGCTCCTTACCTTGGAAGAGGGGTATCTCCTCACCGCCGCCTCTCCTGACCTTGAATGTGGAGTAGCTCCTCCTGCGCCTGCACAGCCACCGCTCCTTGGACATAGGGTTGCTCCTCTAAGATATGACTTAGCACCTCAAATAATGTTAACAAACAAGAAACAAAAATTCTCTCATTTAACTCTCCAAATCTACTCTATTTCCACACCATGTCGTCTGTTTCAGTGTCCTAGAGCTACTGTAACAATGCAGAACATACTGCTGCTGCTGCTAAGTCATTCAGTCGTGTCCAACTCTGTGTGACCCCATAGACGGCAGCCCACCAGGCTCCCCTGTCCCTGGGATTCTCCAAGCAAGAACATTGGAGTGGGTTTCCATTTCCTTCTCCAATGCATGAACGTGAAAAGTGAAAGGGAAGTCGCTCAGTCATGCCCAACTCTTAGCGACCCCATGGCCTGCAGCCTACCAGGCTCCTCTGTCCATGGGATTTTCCAGGCAAGAGTACTGGAGTGGGGTGCCATCGTCTTCTCTGCAGAACATACTAGGTAACATAAAATAATATACTTTTTTTTTTCTTTCTCTCTCTTATAGTTCTTGTGTCTAGAAGTTTGAAAATGAGTCTTCAGGTGGGCCATGTTCCTTCTAAAAGTTCTAGGAAAGAATGCGTTCCATGTCTCTCCTCTGTTTTCTGGTGATTGCCAGAAGTCCTTGATTTCAACTATCATTTATACAATGAAGCTTTTCTTTCAGATTTCACTATTACCTCCATATACAAAAGAAATAACTATGCATATTTTTCATTATTCATCTAACTTGGTTGTTTGTTCACTTCTTTTTCTGGATCTTTTCTCTTCTTACCCTATGTGTTACTACACTTTTCCTCCATTCTACTGGCACTTTGGGGATCTGTCTCCTCCTTTGCTGGCTCAACCACCTCTTCTTTGTTTTTATCTCCTGAAGGTTAAGAATATCATATGCCCATCGCTTTACTCATTTTATATCCCTTCACAATTTCCATTTATATGCCATTATTTATGTTATTGTCTTAATGCCTTGTCTCTTATTTGAATATCAGACCCTTGTAAATCGACATCTTATTTTCAGTTCAGCTCAGTTGCTCAGTTGTTTCCAACTCTTTGTGACCCCATGAATTGCAACATGCAAGGCCTCCCCATCCATCACCAACTCCAGAGTTCACTCAAACTCATGTTCATCGAGTTGATGATACTATTCAGCCATCTCATCCTCTGTCGTCCCCTTCTCCTACAGCCCCCAATCCCTCCCAGCATCAGAGTGTTTTCCAATGAGTCAACATTTCTCATGAGGTAGCCAAAGTATTGGAGTTCCAGAAAAACATCTATTTCTGCTTTACTGACTATGCCAAAGCCTTTGACTGTGTGGATCTCAATAAACTGTGGAAAATTCTTCAAGAGATGGGAATACCAGACCACCTGACCTGCCTCTTGAGAAACCTGCATGCAGGTCAGGAAGCAACAGTTAGAACTGGACATGGAACAACAGACTGGTTCCAAAAGGAGTACATCAAGGCTGTATATTGTCACCCTGCTTATTTAACTTCTATGAAGAGTGCATCATGAGAAATGCTGGGCTGGAAGAAGCACAAGCTGGAATCAAGACATTTTATTTTACATGTTAGCAAACCACCTCAATATCAACGAGTTAAAAATGACTGAGTTTTTAACTCAAATCAATGAAAGGCACAGAAATTACCCAGATGTGTAAACCATGAATCTCTAAAATTTTCACAATAGCCTCTTCATCTCTCCTAGTGTATCCAGTTCATGACACAGTAATGACCTTTGATAAACCAGATATCTCAAAACAAGCCATGTCTCTGTATCTCTATCATCGTCAACCTAGTCTGACATTCTATTATTTGTGGTTCATCTTTTTGATCACCTTTCAGCTCATTCACCTTTATCTCCATTGTGACTCATGAAATTTTGCTTTCACTGCTAGTGTCTAACATATTATTTCTATGTTCAAAAAAACTTTAATAACTTTTTTACTATTTTATTTATTTATTTTATTTTTAATATAAATTATTTATTTTAATTTGAGGCTAATTACTTTACAATATTGTATTGTTTTTGCCATACGTCAACATGAATCCACCACAGATATACACGTGAACCCCCCTCCCTCCTCCCTCCCCGTACCATCCCTCTGGGTCATCTATCACAAGTTCTAAAATAGTTGTAAATACTCTTTCATCTAATATTCTACACATTTCTCCTGATTCTGTGTTCTCTAGCTATTTTGATCTTATTTCTGTGTCTAACAGGCCTAAATAGATTTCTGAAAATCTCTTCCCTTCTCTACTCTCTTAGACAATGCTTACCAGATTCCATTTATATTTATTTCTTCAGGGAAGGCCCTTTCAACATTTAAGAATTATTCTACTGGATGCTTTTACAAAGTTAATCACATTCCCTTCATGGCATTTTTAACTGTCTTAATTTTACATGTATTTATCAAATTAATTACTTAATATGTAACTCAGTACTAAGATGTAATCTCAGAGAAGATAAAGAGATATTTGTTTTTGTTTGCTGAATAAGAGTCACATTGAATAGGCTTGCTATTAATGTTGGTTCAGTGCCAGAGAATGAGTGAATATGGTTAGAAATTTTCATCTAATAGTTTTTTAGTTCAAAAGTAGTGGTAAACTATAGGCAAACAATTTTAGATTAATATAGAAATAATGCTCTTTTGCTTATTTATAAAATATGCTTCTTTGTTTATAAATATAATTAGTCATTGTTATTATTTATTATGCCAGTTGATTTTAACCATCAGTTCTTTTATTACAGCCAATAAAAATTTATGAAAATCATGATTAAACTCAATTTTTGTAGATAAAAATTAAGCTCCTGTGATAAGCAAAATTTTGGGAATGACTCCCAATAAATATTGTCTTACTAAAATCTTCTTCCCTTTAAATGTCACTGAAACCTGTAAATGTGATGAAATATACTCCAATCATTAGGTTAAATTATATGAAGAAATAAAGATTATCTGGACAAATGTAATTTAATTATATGAGCACTTTAGGAGCAGAAAATTTTCCCCAGATGATGAGAAAAATAGGAAAAGAGATCTAAAGGATTTGTTCTGTTCTTGCAGAAGAATGGAAAGGGTGACATTTGAAGCCATTCAATTTTCCTTCCAAAGAGTGGCCATGGCTGACACCAGTAAGAAAATGTAAATGTGTACAGAACTAAATTCTACCAACAATCTTAATGAGTTTAGAAACTCTTTTTTCCCAAGAGCCTCCAGATGAGATCCTAGACTCCTCAATAAAATTTATCATGACCCAAGTTTGTCATCAAAATGACATTCAGCTTTTATATATGTTCCACTTGTTGTGGCTAACATTTATATTTTAATGGTAACAAATAATGTAGAAAGATTATTTTAAAACTTTACTTCCTTTATGTTTGTTAATACCATTCGTTACCTAGGCAGCATATTAAACCTATGAAGCATATTAAAAAGCAGAGACATTACTTTGCCAAAAAAGTTCAGTTTAGCCAAAACTATGGTTTTCCCTGTAGTCATGTATGGATGTGAGTTGGACTATAAAGAAAGCTGAGCACTGAAGAATTGATGCTTTTGAACTGTGGTGTTGGAGAAGACTCTTGAGAGTCCCTTGGACTGCAAGGAGATCCAACCAGTCAATTGTAATGGAAATCAGTCCTGAATATTTATTGGAAGGACTGATGCTGAAGCTGAAACTCTGATACTTTGGCCACCTGATGTGGATAACTGACTCATTTGAAAAGACCCTGATGCTGGGAAAGATTGAAGGCAGAAGGAGAAGGGGATGACAGAGGATGAGATGGTTGGATGGCATCAGTGAGTCAATGGACGTGAGTTTGAGCAAACTCTGGGAGATGGTGATAGACAGGGAAACCTGACATGCTGCAGTCCATGGGGTCACAAAGGGTCAGATACGACCGAGCGACTGAAAGAAACTGAACCATTTGTAAATCTGCCAGGGAAAAATACTGTAAGTATATTCAAACTGCATGATTCAAGATGTTCAATGATTGAATGGAAAAATGAAACAGAAATTTCTAACCTGAAAAATAGCATTGAATAAATTACCTAGGTAGAGTCTGAGAGCTTTCATCTTTCTTTGGAACATTAAATATTGGCTACTGTCATAGGACTGATTTTACACTAGATGGACTTGCACTATGCTCCACAGCAGCAGTTTCTGAATTTATCATTCTTCCTTCTCTTTTTCTATATACACTTACCTAGGTCTTGCTATTTACACCAGCTGAATTCTCTTGATCAGAGTGACTAAGACATTTATCCTCCAGCTCATACACCTGATCTACACTACCTCCTCCCTCAATTTCCATTGGAAACAACTATTTGTCATAATTCTGTCTCCTATGTCTGTTTATTGTCTGAAGACATCAACCCATCATTATAAATATCCATCTTCAATCTCCCAGCAATTCAGTCAACTGAAAAGATTTCCCCAGAAGTGTTTCTTTCTTTTATAATCTTTACTGTGAAAGCAGTTTCAACCCATCATAAAAAATTTTCAAACCAGTAGATCAGTGTTGTTTACAATTCAAGAGCAACTGCTGAAATGTATAAATTCCTGATTTTGAACAATCAAAGTATAGGCTTAATCTCTGAAATTCATTTAAAATTTTTGATATCATTTTAAAATCTATGAAGCAGTAAAGTGAATATTTAGGGAAAATTTTCTGAGAAATCACCAAATTATCTAATAAAAATTTTCATATTCAAAATCATTATTTCCGTACACATTAAAGAGAAAGCAACAGGCATTTGTACCAGGTACCAGACCTGCTGAAAAGAAGTTTTAATGAGATCAGAGACCAGCAAATGAATCATTAGCCTGGAAACTGTTCAGCCATACAAAGAAAGGAACTACTATACTAATGTGTCTTAGAATTATCCAAAAATAACATGGCATATGAGTTCAAAGGAAAACACACTTCCACAATTTGGAAAAGCTAGGAAAGGGGAGTTAATTTATATTAAAAAAAAAAAAAGCTATGTCTCGTTAGGCATTTACAATGAGTGATAAGCAGAATGAATAGAGTTATATTTTGTAAGTGGATCACTGTGAAGTTAACAGGTAGAGACAATTTGAAGAGAAATATGCTTCCCTGGTGGCTCAGATGGTAAAGAATCCACCTGCAATACAGGAGACCTGGGTTCAATCCGTGGATCAGGAAAATCCCTTGGAGAAAGAAATGGTTACTCACTTCAATATTCTTTCATGGGAAAGAGGAGCCTGGTGGGCTAGGTCTATGGAGTTGCAGTCAGACACGACTCAGTGACTAAATTACACTCAACTATGATAGTTATTTATTTTTTTTCATAAACAGACAAATAAATATTTTAAAGCTATCTGGCAGTAAACAGTAAAAGTATTACTTGTGTTTTATGCATATAAATGGAATCTAGGAAGATGGCACCAATGAATCTATTTGCAGGGCAACAATGGAGATGCAGATGCAGAGAACAGACCTATGGATATGGGCGGGGTGGAGGGAGGAAGAAGAAGGTGGGAAGAAGGGAGGCAGTACCATGGAAACATATGAACCTGATTCAAAATAGATAATCAGTGGGAATTTGCCATATGACTCAAGGAACTAAAACCAGGGCTCTGTAACAACTTAGAGGGGTAGGAGAGGGAGGGAGGTAGAAGGGAGGTTCAAAAGGAGGAGATAGATCTACACCTACGGCTGATTCATGCTGAGTTATGACAGAAAGCAGCGTGATATTGTAAAGCAACTATTCTTCAATTAAAATTAAATTAAAAAAGGAGGTAGGAAGAATACAGACCAGAGAGGAGATTGATAGCAGAAGCAGAGACTGCATTTATGAGGCCACAACTGTAATAATATTGTAGCTTTTAGAAGTCAAAATAGGAAAGCAGTAAATTCTTTCCTGGAGGCTCTATGAGAAATCCTGATCCATACTTTTATTTTAGCCTTGTAAGACTCAATTCAGACTTCTGGCTTTCAGAAACATGCAAGAATAAATTTTTTTTTGTCATTTAAAGTGTGTGTGTGTGTGTGTGTGTGTGTGTGTGTGTGTGTGTGTGTGTGTGTGTATAGTTTGGGATTTAGAAAATAAGTTAATATTGTGGAGTTCAGTGTAAATACAAAAAGGATGTTGCTAAAGTAAAGGTTTTAAAAATTACAGCTGAGATATAGTGAACTTTTGAACTAAGACAGTCTTCACGGAAACAGAAAAGAAGGTAGACCAACAAAGTATTATCATAGAAAAGTTGGATATGGAATGGAACCATTTGTGTTTAATTCAGACTTTTCTAAGTTGTGCTCCTGAAAGTGAAGTTAAAGTGATGTGATGCAAAATAATCAATAGTAGCTATTTAAGGTAAACATTTTTTGTTTATCACTGTAGTCATTTAAGTATGGTAATATTTGTTAGAATGTTTGTAATACTGTTAGCATTCTGTATCTGCAGATTCTGGATTCAACAAACCATGGATGAAATTCAAATAATTACTCCATTTATATAAGGGACTTGAGCATCTGCAGATTTCGGTACCTACAAGGAGTTCGGAGGTTGGTTCTGGAATCAATTCCTTGTGGATACTAAGGAATGACTGAAAATTAATTCTGTTTGTGAACTGAAATTTTTTCTCTAGGTTAATTGAAATGTAATTGACATATAGCAATATACAAGTGTACAACATGCTGCTGCTGCTAAGTCACTTCAGTCGCGTCCAACTCTGTGCAACCCCATAGACGGCAGCCTACCAGGCTCCCTCGTCCCTGGGATTCTCCAGGCAAGAACACTAGAGTGGGTTGCCATTTCCTTCTCCAATGCATGAAAGTGAAAAGTGAAAGTGAAGTCGCTCAGTCGTGTCCGACTCTTTGCAACCTCATGGAAGGCAGCCTACTAGGCTCCTCCGCCCACGGGATTTTCCAGGCAAGAGTACTGGAGTGGGTTGCCATTGCCTTCTCCGTGCACAACATAATGACTTCACTAACATATATTGTGAAATGATTACAATATTTTTTTAACATTTTTTCCCATAGTTATTAAAAAAAAAAAGAACAAAAAAATTTTCCTTGTGATAACGCTTAGGATTTACTTCCTTAGCAATTTCCAGATATAGCTTACAGTCCTGTTAGTCAGCACGTTGTATAATACATCCTGGTACTTATTTATCTTATAACTAGAAGTGCATATTTTTCCACTATCTTCAATTTCCCCTCCTCCTACTCTGTGCCTATGTGTGTCCCTGAGCAACCCACAAATCCAATCTCTTTTACCTTAAATTCGATTGTGTTTTGCTAAGATTCAACATTGGACTTCTCTGGTGGCTCAGTGGTAAAGAATCCACCTGCCAAGCAGGAGACGTGGGTTCAGTTCCTGGGTCAAGAAGATCCCCTGGTGTTGGAAATGGCAATTCACTCCAGTGTTCTTGTCTGGAAAGTCCCATGGGCAAAGGAGCCTGGCAGGTTACAGTCCATGCTGTCACAAGAGCCAGACATGACTTGGCAACTAAACAAAGATTTCTCATTATACAATATTCTGTCTGACATTTCTAGCCTAATACACACTTAGGTCCATCCATGCTGTTGCATATGGCAAGATTTCCTTCTTATTTTTCTAATTGGAATATAACTGACATACAATGTTATATCAGTTGCAGGTGTAAAACATAGTGATTTGACACTTAGATGCATTATGAGATGATTATCACAATTGACAGTAGTTGCTAATTGTAAAGTTAAAGTTATTTTAAAGTTATTTTTACATTTAAAATTATTACATCACTACTTACTTTATAGCTTACTCTGTACATTGCATTACTGTGATATATTTATTTTATAACTGGAAGTCTGTGCATCTTAATCTCCTTCACCCATTTCCCCTATCGTACCACCCCATCTTCTCCAGAAACCACCATTTTGTTCTCTGTATCTACAACTCTACTTTTGTTTTGCTATATTTGCTTATTTGTTTTTTAGATCCCACATATTAAGTGAAATCGCATTGCTCTTATCTTTTTATGTCCTATTTCACTTAGCATAATACCATCTAGGTCTATCCAAGTTGTTGTGAGTGGCAAGATTTCATTCCTTCTTTCCCTCACATGGCTGAGTAATATTTCAGTGTGAGTGTGTGTGTGTGTGTACCTCAATTTTCATCCAATGATGTACTCTGAGATTGTTTTCATGTCTTAATTGCTTTAGATGGTAATGCTATGAACATAGGGTTGAAGATAACTCCTTGACATAGTGAATCCTTCCCTTTGAATATATTGTTCAGTCACTCAGTCGTGTCCAATTCTTTGTGATCCCATAGACTGTAGCATGCCAAGCTTCTTTACACTATCTCCTGGAGTTTCCTCAAACTCACATCCTTTGAATTAATGATGTCATCCAACCATTTCACCTTCTGTTGCCCTCTTCTTCTGCCCTCAGTCTTTCCCAGTATCAGGGACTTTTCCAATGAGTTGACTCTTCGAATCATTTGGCCAAAGTATTGGAGCTTCAGCATCAGCCCTTCCAATGAATATTCAGGACTGATTTCTTTTAGCTGATTGGTTTGATCTCTTTGCTGTTCAAGGGACTCTCAAGACTCTTTACAGCACCATAGTTCAAAAACATCAATGCCTCAGCTCTAAGCCTTCTTTATGGTCCAACTCTCACATCCATACATGACTACTGGGAAAAAAAAAAAAAAAAACGTAACTTTGACTATGTGGACCTTGGTTGACAAAGTGATATCTGTTTTTTAATATTCTGTCTAGGTTTGTCATAGCTTTTCTTCCAAGAAGCAAGCATCTTTTAGTTTAATGTCTGTAGTCACTGTCTGCAGTGACTTTGGAGCCCAAGAAAATAAAGTCTGCCTTTGTTTCCATTTTTTCCCCTATCTATTTGCCATGAAGTAATGATATCAGTTTCCAGGATTTTTGTTTCTTGAATGTTGAGTTTTAAGCCAGCTTTTACCCAGGCATTAAATTGGTGGATCATATAGTTGTTCTATTTTCAGTTTTCTGAGCAATTCCCATACTGTTTTCCATAATAAATTAATTTTTGATTGGTAACAATATTTAACTGCATTTTATTTATAATAAAATAATATAAAGCTATAATGTATTTCATATTAATTGCATATAGAAAATCTAATACTTCCCTCAAATGCACTGTATTACCATGTTAAATAATACTTAAGTGCAATGTAATTGTATTAATATGAAAATTAATGGTGACATCTCAATTTAAATTTAAAAAGTTCTTATCACTAACACATTAGCTATTTTTTGATAGCTAATAAAGCTAAGAATGTTTTTTATGTTTCTATTAAGGATAAGGTTGTATCATCTTTTATATATCAACTATGAATTCAAACTGTGAAAGATCTTACAAGACTAAACTTTTTTCAATTACATTTGCAAGAAACTCTCTCCAAATTGTTCTTTCCCATCCCTCCTTCCTGCTAAACTCAAATTGCCTAAACAACAGTAGGAGAGCTATTACACTATCCTGGATGCCCTGCTCCCTGCCCTGTGACTTGCATCCCCTCAGACTCCCAACACCTTCTGAGAATGTGAACAGTGTTCAAGTTTAGGAACAACGTGAACTCTAAATAATCCTCATGCTCCCATGTCACAAAAGTTCATTATTGGTGGATAAATTTTGATTTACTTATTGCAATGCTGACAGAAATAGAAATGTGGATCCTACTCTTTACCCTTGGTAATGCATAGTCATTGAAAGGCTTTGAGCCAGAGAATGGTGATACAGAAACTGTTTCTAAAAGACAATTGACCCTGTGAAGCACAAGTTACGTTGAAGAGGATCCAGAAGTCTTCTAGATAATAAAGTAAATAGGGGTTTGATATGGACTTATGACAGTGGAATAGAAAGAGAGGGGCAGTTATATAATGCTTCATGCAGCAGTCTCATAAAAGGATTAGAAATGGAATTTATCTCTAAATAGTTTGAGCATCAAACAATTTACAGTAAAAAAAAAAAAAAAAGAAAAGAAATTCTGAAATGGAGAAGATAATTTCCCTTTGTGGAATGGTGAGAGTAGGATGTTGATAAAGAAGGAATGATGAAGGAAAGCTCTGTTTTAAACTTTAAAGTAAAATAGAGTAGGAGATTTCAAGGAAGTCATCAAAACTGAGAGCATGAGGCTTAAAAAGTAGATAATGATGACAGATGAGTATTCATGAATTACCTGCATAAAAAGGAAGTGGAATCAAAATATCCCTGAAGGGATTAGGAGGAACAAGACAAAGAATGAGAGAGAGGGCAGTAAAAAGAGTGGGCAGAAATGAGAGAGAGATTCCTCTATTGGAAGAAACTTGAATGAAATCCACTGTGCCTCACCACATCTAAGTGCCCTCTTTTGTGAGAATCACCATTGCTTTATGCACCATATAGAGGGGGAAATGTGTACTAAATATGTACATCACAGAATCAAAGAAATACAGCATGTTTAGGATACAGCAGGGGAATGGCTAAGAATCTATCATAATTATAAATAAATGATGAAGTATTCTGTAAAACATTGTTTACAATGCTTAGCTCCCTAAGGTGAAAATATGTGTATATCTGGTGTCTGTTTATAGCTGGTGAGTATATATCTATAATTTAAAAAATCATTTGAAGTGAAAGAGTCTGAAACTTTGATGTGTAACTCACCCCAAATCATTGTTGGAAAAACCATACAAGAAAGTTGGGAGAAGGTGGTATACCTGTCTATGTTTATTTCCAAAGGAAACTATTTTCATGATGATATTAGAAAAAAGGTTTGAACATAAAACAGAAACTGCTAGCCCCTTTTTCCTGTTTGAGACTGACCAAAAGAAAGAAAGAATAGCTTCTTCTGGAGCAAATTTCAAAATCTTGCTGTCATCAGGAGAAAGCAGTGTGGACTTGTGAGAGGTTTCTGTTACAATTAAAAAGTGAAAGGACGGTGTAGGAAAAAGCCTAAATATTGAAAAATATGATTCACATGGACAGGAGACAGATTTACTTGCTAAAAACTGGATGAAAAATCTAATGTTATTAGAAAGCTTTTCTGAGACTTATCTCCCATAATTGGTGTTATTTGGAAAGTATTTTGAGATGATTCACTAGTGGACATCAAGGACTGAATCTACACCATTACTCAAGTAAATAAATAAATAAAAATCAAACAATGTGAGAACTCTAAATTACATGGCTTTATTCCTATTTATTTATCATAGTACTCAATAGACTGTGTGCATTTGTGCATACTCAGTTGTGTCTGGCTCTTTGTGATTCCGATGGACTGTAACCCACCTCTGTCCATATAATTTTTCTGGCAAAAATACTGGAGAGTGTTGCCATTTCCAGCTTCAAGGGATTTTCCTGACCCAGTGATGAAGTCTGTGTTTCTTGTGTCTCTTGCATTGGAAGGTGGATTTTTTATCATAGAGTAAATACTGAATTACTGACACTATTTTGAGGAAAAAAAAAATCATAAAATGAAGAAAATTGCTATACCTCAATCTATGGTTTTCTCATGATATGTGCAGACACAGAGGTATAGTAAAATCAACAATGACCTTGTTAGGGAACTTCAGTTTAACAGAAAAAGGAAAGTAATAGCATACCAGATAAACCTCTTACATCTATTTTCTGTCTCTTACTGCCTTATAGTAGGAAAATTCGTCCCATTCCTTAATTAAATAATGTCCTCATAGCAAACAATTTTATCTTAATGAAAGTTGTCTCAGTGTTAACTATAAGGCAAACACCCTTAACTTAATGGACCAAATGATAGTTCTACTGGTGAAGTAGTGGATGCAAACGCTGGTGATGCCTGGTCCCTGGAATGTGAACACTGATTTACTGAACGTAGTGTCATCAGTTCCTATGGTTTATGGAGAAGTTGTTTATTTTTCCCATTACAGCCAGTTCCTCAAGTACTATAGGTCTAATAGAGGGCTCTGGAATGAGAATACTTGGGTTGAAGAGGTTAATATGAAAAGTGAAAGTGCTAATCACTCAGTCAAGTCCGACTCTTTGTGACCCCATGGACTGTAGCCCATCAGGCCCCTCTGTCCATGGGATTCTCCAAGCAAGACTACTGGATTGGGTACTATTCCCATCTCCAGGGGATCCTCCTGACTTGCATTACAGGTAGATTCCTTACTGTTTGAGCCAAACAGGGAAGGAAGGAGAAAAAAAAAAAAGAATCAAACTCCTGATACATAGTGTTTTCTGACTTCTGTGGTGAACATAAACCCAGCATCATGACTGATTTCAAACCACCAACATACAGGCATCTATGGCCCACAGAGTTGAAAATTAAGATTGACTCTTGCGACTGCCCCCAACACATCAATTCATGCTGATATATCAAGGAAATATTATTTAGAGGAAAGAATCCTGGGGTTTGTAGTGAAAGATATAGACTCTGGTCCTATCTTGACTTTCCACTAATCTTTTAAGTTCTGGTGAACAACAATTATCCAGTTCCTATTGATTGCCATTCTTCACTTCCTGCCAGATATGAGGTATTCAATAGAAGGATGGTAGAAAGATGGCAGAGTAGTTATTATTATTATTTCCATTTGTCACAAGAAGTTGAAAAACATTCAAGGTAGATAATTAGATTTGAGCAATATAATAATAGAGACTAACCTTTAAAATTAACTCTACCTTGACACTTTGATTTTAATTACAATTATTCTCATATCCAGGAAAGTAGCTTTAAATGTTTTTTTTCATAGAATTTATAAATGTGAGCACGTGGCAAAAGTTGTTCTGCTCCTCCAGGAATTGGTATGTATATCAAGTCTCCCTCCTTCCCAAGATATACATCATGGACCATCACAGGAGGTGGAGGATCTTACTTTTTCTCTGTACTAGGCACACATATCTGTGGCATTTAAATTTAATGGTAAGATGTGATTAAGAAAAAAAAGTCCACAAAGACTTTTTATTTATTTATTTATTTTGTGTAAGTTGAAGCACACTGGTTTTTATCAGTACTAAGAGAAGATTCTGTGTTAAAAGAGGTGTTCTAACCTCTGTTATACATCAATCGCAGTAGCCACTAGCTGCATGAGACTATTAAGAAACTGTGACCAGTGTGAATGAGGAAATCAGCTTAAATTACATTTATTTTAAATTAAATTTAAATATCAATAGTTTCATGTACCTGTTGCTGCAGTATTAGATAGCACAGTTCTAGATCTTAGTAGAAAAAGAAAAAAAGATAATTTAAAGACATATATTGATGTCAGTTATGAAAAGAAACAAACAAACAATATTTAAGCAGTTATCTAACAGTTGTCACTGAATAGACTCACTTTTTTTATTTTTCATTGCACTAGAACATGTGATATCAGTTTATTTATGGTTTTATACTCTGGCTTCAGCAATACATGAACTGTGAACTTCCAGATGCTCAAGCTTTTTTTAGAAAAGTCAGAGGAACCAGAGATCAAATTGCCAACATCCACTGGATCATGGAAAAAGCAAGAGAGTTCCAGAAAAACATCTATTTCTGCTTTATTGACTATGCCAAAGCCTTTGACTGTGTGGATCACAATAAACTGTGGAAAATTCTGAAAGAGATGGGAATACCAGACCACCTGACCTGCCTCTTGAGAAACCTATATGCACATCAGGAAGCAGCTGTTAGAACTGAACATGGAACAAGAGACTGGTTCCAAATAGGAAAAGGAGTATATCAAGGCTGTATATTGTCACTCTGCTTATTTAACTTATATGCAGAGTACATCATGAGAAACACTGGGCTGGATGAAGCACAAGCTGGAATCAAGAGTGCCAGGAGAAATATCAATAACCTCAGATATGCAGATGACACCACCCTTATGGCAGACAGTTAAGAGAAACTAAAAAGCCTCTTGATGAAAGTGAAAGAGGAGAGTGAAAAATTTGGCTTAAAGCTCAACATTCGGAAAACTAAGATCATGGCATCTGGTATCATGACTTCATGGGAAATACATGGGATAACACTGGAAACAGTGTCAAACTATTTTGGGGGCTCCAAATCACTGCAGATGGTGATTGCAGCCATGAAATTAAAAGACTCTTGCTCCTTGGAAGGAAAGTTATGACCTACCTAGATAGCATATTCAAAAGCAGAGACATTACTTTGCCAACAAAGGTCCGTCTAGCCAAGTCTATGCTTTTTCCAGTAGTCATGTATGGATGTGACAGTTGGACTTTGAAGAAAGCTGAGCGCTGAAGAATTGATGCTTTTGAACTGTGGTGTGGGAGAAGACTCTTGAGAGTCCTTTGGGCTGCAAGGAGATCCAACCAGTCCATTCTAAAGGATATCAGTCTTGGTTGTTCACTGGAAGGGCTGATGCTAAAGCTGAAACCCCAATACTTTTGCCACCTCATGGAAAGAGTTGACTCGTTAGAAAAGATTCTGATGCTGGGAGGGATTGGAGGCAGGAGGAGAAGGGGACGGCAGAGGATGAGATGGCTGGATAGAATCACCGACTCAATGGGCATGAGTTTGAGTGAACTCACGGAGTTGGTGATGGACAGAGAGGCCTGGGGTGCTGCATTACATAGGTCAAAAAGCACTGAACTGAACTGTACCCTATAGAAGTATCTTAGTTTTCAGAAGCCTGTAGAATCCAGTATCATTCACAACAAAAGAATCACAAATGTTAAGGCTAGTCTTAAGGTGGGAAAGTTCTTGCCATCTTTCCCTTGAAAAATAAAACAAAGAAACAAACAAACCTATTTTGAAGGAATAAATAAAATGTATGGAGAAAATAAAATATATGAAAGAGACCAAAATGATGCCCTTCAATCAAGTGGTTCCCATCTGGAAAAAATCCACTAAATCAAATGTAGACAAGGAGAATTCTCAAAGTCCATCATTCATTCATTATTATTTTTGTGACTTTCTCAGAATAGCAAAAAAAAAAAGGTGTGAGATTGACTTTCATTATTTCAATTAGTAATGGCTCATCTTTCAAGATGAGGAGATAGGAGATTAATAATCTCCTAACAAGATCAGTTCAGTTCAGTTCAGTTCAGTTGCTCAGTCATGTCTAACTCTTTGTGACCCCATGAACTGTAGCACGCCAGGCCTCCCTGTCCATCACCATCTCCCGGAGTCAATCAGACTCCTATCCATTGAGTCAGTGATGCCATCCAGCCATCTCATCCTCTGTAATCCACATCTCCTCCTGCCTCCAATCCCTCCCAGCATTAGAGTCTTTTCCAGTGAGTCAACTCTTCGCATGAGGTGGTCAAAGTACTGGAGTTTCAGCTTTAGCATCATTCCTTCCAAAGAAATCCCAGAGTTAATCTCCTTCAGAATGGACTGGCTAGATCTCCTTGCAGTCCAAGTAACTCTCAAGAGTCTTCTTCAACACCACAGTTCAAAAGCATCAATCCTTCGGTGCTCAGCCTTCTTCACAATCCAACTCTCACATCCATACATGACCACAGGAAAAAGGATAGCGTTGACTAGTTGGACCTTAGTCAGCAAAGTAATGTCTCTGGTTTTGAATATGCTATCTAGGTTGGTTATAACCTTTCTTCCAAGGAGTAAGCAAGTGTCTTTTAATTTCATGGCTGTAGTCACCATCTGCAGTGATTTTGGAGCCCCCAAAATAGTCTGACACTGTTTCCACTGTTTCCCCATCTGTTTCCCATGAAGTGATGGGACTGGATGCCATGATCTCCGTTTTGTGAATGTTGAGCTTTAAGCCAACTTTTTCACTCTCCTCTTTCACTTCCATCAAGAGGCTTTTTAGCTCCTCTTCACTTTCTGCCATAAGGGTGGTGTCATCTGCATATCTGAGGTTATTGATATTGCTCCCGGCAACCTTGATTCCAGCTTGTGTTTCTTCCAGTCCAGCGTTTCTCATGATGTACTCTGCATAGAAGTTAAATAAGCAGGGTGACAATATACAGCCTTGACGTACTCCTTTTCCTATTTGGAACCAGTCTCTTGTTCCATGTCCAGTTCTAACTGTTGTTTCCTGACCTGCATACAGATTTCTCAAGAGGCAGGTCAGGTGGTCTGGTATTCCCATCTCTTTCAGAATTTTCCACAGTTTATTGTGATCCACACAGTCAAAGGCTTTGGCATAATGAATAAAGCAGAAATAGATGTTTTTCTGGAACTCTCTTGCTTTTTCCATGATCCAGTGGATGTTGGCAATTTGATCTCTGGTTGCTCTGCCTTTTCTAAAACCAGCCTGAACATCAGGGAGTTCACGGTTCATGTATTGCTGAAGCCTGGCTTGGAGAATTTTGAGCATTTCTTTACTAGTGTGTTAGATGAGTGCAATTGTGCGGTAGTTTGAGTATTCTTTGGCATTGCCTTTCTTTGAGATTGGAATGAAAACTGACCTTTTCCAATCCTGTGGCCACTGCTAAGTTTTCCAAACTTGATGGCATATTGAGTGCAGTATTTACACAGCATCATCTTTCAGGATTTGAAATAGCTCAACTGGAATTCCATCACCTCCACTAGCTTTGTTCTCAGTGATGCTTTCTAAGGCCCACTTGACTTCACATTCCAAGATGTCTGGCTCTAGATTAGTAATCACATCATCATGATTATCTGGGTCGTGAAGATCTTTTTTGTACAGTTCTTCTGTGTATTCTTGCCACCTGGAGATTAATAGTATTTTCTCACTCAATTCCTAGATAATAATAACTAATAGCATTCTATAAAAATGACAGTAAGTATGAGTATTTTTCAGCACCATGCTAGTTAATCTTACAGCAACACTTTGTAAGTAGATGTCATGACAAGTTTATACATTATAGCAAAATTAAGGTCTAATATAGTAGTTAATAAAATGGCAGAATCAGAATTCTCAGTGAGTACCATTTCATACAATATTTGTGCTCATAATCACATTCATGTAGAGTTACAAATTATGCAATAAATATTAAAATACACTGTTTAGAATGATCCTGATATGTTAACTTATGTCCATATGTGCATTGTGAACACAAAAATAATTAACCACATATTCTAAACTCCTAAGGATGGTGAATCCAGTTCTTGAAGAGAATAATTATTTTGAAGAAGTGTATTATTAACAATATTTTTTAATGACAAGATTATTTGCACTATAAATTTTTACTAGAAATGAATGTTGCTATAGTATAATATAGCCATGGTGCACAAAATTTAAAAGAAAAATTTAAACAATTCTTGTCTATATTTTTCTCATACTGAAATTACACAAAGAATCGTTATGTAACCAATTGTGTCTATAAAAACATATTTGGAATTGGCAATTATCTAATGACTAATTAAATTTATCATCCAATCTACTTTTCAAAATGAAATAATGGGTTTTCATTATATTTATAGTGAGCTATTCAAGCAAAATCAATTCAGTGTGGTTACACTGGATCAATGCAGCAGAAACAAGGGCATAATTACAAGTTGTTAATAATCAAAAATAATGACAAAATTTTTGTTGTGAATTCGATATAGAATTGGTAAGGTCTCAAAAGGAGATAAAATAATCCCTGGTACCTTATTTTGATATGTATGTTTGTGTATCTGTTTCTTAGTAGTGAAGTAAAGATTACAGTTTACCATAGAACTGTAGCCCCTTCTAGTTGCTTAAGGTTTACACATAAAATGCAATCATGTGTATTACATGTAGAGAGTGAGCATTACAGGAAAATCATAAAGTGGTCTATAAGGAAACAAAAGGAGAGGATTTCAGCCTGTTGTCCCATATATATCCATCAAAAGATGGATATTCTACAGAAAAATGAAATATACCAAGTATTATAACATATATTTAATGAATTAAATACATAAAAGCTGCTCAGTTCAGTTCAGTCACTCAATCGTGTCCAGCTCTTTGTGACCCCACAGACTGCAGCACAACAGGCCTCCTTGTCCATCACTAAATCCCGGAGTTTACCCAAACTCATGTCCATTGAGTCAGTGATGCCATCCAACCATCTCATCCTCTGTCATTTCCTTCCCCTCCTGCCTTCAATCTTTTCAGCATCAGGGTCTTTTCAAATGAGTCAGCTCTTCACATTAAGTGGCCAAAGTTTTGGAGTTTCAGCTTCAATACTAGTCCTTCCAACGCACACTCAGGACTGATCTCCTTTAGGATGGACTGGTTTGATCTCCATGCAGTTCAAGAGACTCTCAAGATTCTTCTCCAATATAAATTACTACTACATATAATATCTATCTATCTATCTATCTATCTATCTATCTATCTATATTCAGAGAAAGAGACTTACTACATAATAGATCACTTTCTTACATGTCTTTTATTTTTACAAAACACTCAAATTTATTTTTCCAAAGGAAAATGGAAAATAATAACAGAAATTTTGCTGTATCTGCTAGCCTGGAAATAACATATATAATTGCTTTATCCCCATTTAAACAGCACCAGCCATCCATAGGCAAAGGAGTGTATGCAGAAGTAGCCACCAAATGAAATGCTGCCCTTAGGGACTTCTGGATTTGGGTCTTCAAACATAAGGATTTTATGTGAAAGTTTAAGCTCATCAGCGTTAAATTTGGCAGGAACTTGTCCTGATTTCTTGTTCTGATAAGTTCTCAATCTTTACATCAACTTGAGGTTTATTTTGATGAGAAACAGGATGAAAAAATGAGAACATGTTCTTGTATCATCAGTTTGTCTAGAATTTCTTTTTACTAGGGCTATTTCACAAGAGCTAAATCATCACAGTATGTTTTTTCTTCCTCCTTGATAATAGTAATATGGGATCACATGACATGAGGTGTCAGATAGATAGGATCCAAACTTCTATTTACCTGTAAGACCATATAAAGGTATTTTCACACTTATAGTTTCCAAAAACATGTTAGCTAACTGACTTTCTTTTCTGGAAGAGAAAACCTGCAAATGTAATAGAAACATAGAAAACCACCATCAGGTAACAAATTCTTGAATTTGAATGTAGTGGTAAAAAGAACTCTTAGAATAAGCCTTGGACAGTCATGGATATAAGTAAATTCATCACTAAACAAAACAAAAATAATGATATTATTCAGATATTTAATTATTTACTTTTTTAAAATAATTTAAGACAAAGTAATAATTTAGAGCATAAAATGGAGTTTAAGATCATACTTTTATCTGATAGATGAATGGAGTAATTGAAAGAATTCTGCTTAATTAACATCTCTAAATTTGGTATTCTTATTTCTAAAATTATAAAGTTATACCAGCATACTACTCAGCCATAGAAAAGAATGAGATTCTGCCATTTGGAGCATCATTGATGGACAAAGAGTATATTATGCTTTATGAAATGTCAGACAGAAAAAGACAAACACTGTATTATATAACTTATATGTAGGATCTAAAGAATAATACAAACAGATGTTTATTGCAAAACAGAAACAGACTCACAGAGACAGAAAACAAAATAGTGGTTACCAGATTTGGGGAGGAGGGGGCAAGATAGGGGCATAGGATTAAGAAATACAAACTACTATGTATAAAATGTATCAGCAACAAGGATAGTGTACTCCACAGACAAATGTAGCCATTATCTTGTAATGACTTTAAATGGAGCATAATCTGTAAAAACACTGAATAGCAATGCTTGTGTACCTGAAATTACTATAATATTGTACATCATATATTCTTCAATAAAAAAATATATATTCATGTCAATGTATGGCAAAAACCATCACAATATTGTAAAGTAATTATCCTCCAATTAAAATCAATCAATTAACAAAGATAAATTAGGGAATAACTAAAAATTAAAATTATATCAATATTCAACTTGTTTAACATGAATGTGAATAAACTTTAATTCTAATCATTCTCATTGTGTGACAGAATTGACAATTAATTATTTGAATTCTTAGATCATTCATTCAGAAATCATAAAGTGTTATATATTTCTTTCTGGTGCAAAAATAAAAGAAAAAGTCCTTGCTTTTCAAGGGCCACGTAGATTAGTGAAAGATCTGGACAGCAAAAGTGAGAGAGAGAGAGAAGGGAAAAGGAGAGAACAAAAATTAAAGAAAGACTGTCATAAAGGACCAAATATAATGAATCATATACGGACATAAATGTCTTTAAATTGTCCTCTTAGAAGAAGTCAGCTGAAGCAGATTCAAAACAAAATCCCAAACTATGCTACTTTTGCAAAACACATATAAAGTTAAGTGACACAGCGACACACACATACACACACAAACACATACAAAGAAAAGACTAAGCAACAACGCATGAATAATTTTGAATTAAAGCAAGAAAAAGTAGCAGTAGTGATCATTGGAAATTGGTGTGGCTTTCTGGAAAGAAATTGGCTAAATATAAAGGACATGAATATATACATTCTATCTTTTAGTTAGAGTCTAACCAATAAAATATATTTTTTTATAAAAAAGTGATACATGTGAAAGGTTGATATAAGAAAATAAGATCTCATAAAGGGAAGATTACAGAATACCTATCATCAGAAAGTAGCAGTTATATAGTGCTATAATATTATTTGAAGATTTGAGCTAGTTTATGCATGACTTGTGGGCTCCCCAGGTGGCTCTAGTGGTAAAGAATCCAGCTGCCAATCTAGGAGACATAAGAAACATAGGTATGATCCATGGGTTGAGATCCCTTGGAGGAGGGCATGCAAACCACTCCAGTATTCTTGGCTGGAGAATCCCATGGACAGAGGAGCCTGGTGGGCTACAGTGAATAAGGCTGCAAAGATTTGGATATGACTGAAGCACACAGGAACATGCATGACTTGTATCATTTTCACACTCATGGTGCTATAAAATCCTGCCCCCAACTGCCTTTTATTTCTCCTTCCCATTACAATATTGGTTAGTTACTATGTTGGTGACTGTTCAGAAGAGCCTTTCCCATGCACACACATTATGCAAATTTTTCTCATACCATCACCATACACCGACAGTCATAGATATCCACCTGGCTGGCCCTTCCCCATCTCCATTATGTATTTTGAGTTATATAAAATCTTGATCAACCTTAAGTCAGTTCAGTTCAGTCTCTCAGTCATGTCCAACTCTTTGCAACCACATGGACTGCAGCACGCCAGGCCTCCTTGTCCATCACCAACTCCAGGAGTTTACTCAAACTCATGTCCATTGAGCTGGTGATTAACCTTAAAGTAATAGTCAATAAAGTACCTTCCCAGGATTGTAATGGAGCTGGCTTATATTGGCTCAATGAGTGCTGAATATTAATTTTCTTTTACTTTGTGAGCTGTGGTTGACATAATTCTGGCACACTGTGATCAAAAATGATGAAACTTCTCTGGATCAGGGAAATTAGATAATATTATAAATAAGCCCTCTCATCCTTTTTAATGTTTTTTTCCTTCTCAACAGACACTTGCTATACTCTTACTGGCAAGCTACTATATCTTTGCATTTTTAAGCTCTCTTAATTCTTACAGAACACATTGGGCCACTCATTTTAAATCAGAAGGCATCTTTTTGAAGCTTGCTTTCATGACATGTTGAAATAGAATGCAGTCTCAGCAGGACACCTCTCAGTATGCCCCATCTGTCTTCTGTGGATAACATTGACTTGACAGCTTGGTTAAAGAGTAAATCAAATGAACCCATAGCAAATTCATTTGCAAATCATTTATTGCAATATGAAGGGAAGTGCTGTAATTACCACTTAACATTTCATTTTAACTGATTTTTAAATTAAATATTTTAGAGACATTATTATTTTTAAAATGCAGCTCTAGAAACAAGAATGTCTTGCCAAATTATAAATAAACACACAGCTCATAAGCCATAGTCTATGACTTTTATACAAAGAAAATTCTTTGCTATTGATTTAAGGATTAAAACAAGCATTTAGAATAAAGTTCTCAGCATTGAAATATTTAATCTGAAAACACCAACGTCACTGGATATTTTTAACCATGGATCTTAAGTTCTATGATGAAGATGACTTAGTTTTAAAGTGTGTTTCCCACTTATGTAAATTGCAGAATTAGGCATATAAAGAACAATAGAAATTGTATTAATTACTTTTTTTTCCCATGCATCTTAATATTGCTGCTACTACTGCTAAGTCACTTCAGCCATGTCAGACTCTGTGCGACCCCAGAGATGGCAGCCCACCAGGCTCCCCCGTCCCTGGAATTCTCCAGGCAAGAACACTGGAGTGGGTTGCCATTTCCTTCTCCAATGCATGAAAGTGAAAAGTGAAAGTGAAGCTGCTCAGTCGTGTCTGACTCTTAGCGACCCCATGGACTGCAGCCCACCAGGCCCCTCCAGGGATTTTCCAGGCAAGAGTACTGGAGTGGGGTGCCATTGCCTTCTCCACATCTTAATATTAAGAACAATAAAACTGGAATGGATTTATTGTGAAACTAATGAGGTTAAACTTTAGGGCACTTCACTTACTAATAGAATTTTTTTTAACTTTTTAAATTTTAATTGGAGGCTAATTACTTATTTATTTTAGTTTTTTTTTTTTTTTAATTTTTATTTATTTATTTATTTATTTTATTTTATTTTTTTTACTTTGGTGCACTGGGATGACCCAGAGAGATGATATGGGGAGGGTGGTAGGAGGGGAGTTCAGGCTTGGGAACTCATGTACACCTGTGGTGGATTCATGTGAGTGTATGGCAAAACCAATACAGGCTAATGACTTTAAAATATTGTGGTGGGTTTTGCCACACATTGACATGAATCAGCCATGGATGTACATGTGTTCCCCATCCTGGCCCTTCCTCCTACCTCCCTCCCCATCCCATCCCTCAGGATCATCCCAGTGCACTGGCCCTGAGCACCCTGTCATAGAACCTGGACTGATGATCTATTTCACATATGGCAATATACATGATTCAGTGCTATTCTCTCACATCATCCCACCCTCGCCTTTTTTAAGGTCTTGTGTCCAAGTTTGTGTTTGCAATTTAGTGTTCTTTCACTAAAGCAGATCCCCAAATCATAAAAGTCCAGGCCCTTTTTCAGTTCTGACAGAATCATTTATTTTCTACCCTAAGTGTCACAATTCAGAGCTCAGGCTGGTCTCTGTGCCTTGTTTTCCTAGGGGGTCTCTCTGATATCTTCCATTGATTCACTGGATCTTAATCAGTCTTCATGTTGCAAAGTGTCTGCCACAACCCAGAGGCTGGAAGATTAACAAAATTTTATAATTTAATCAAGATTCTGGTTTCAGGGCCCATTCAAAAGGAAAAAAAAAAAAAGCATTTCATTGATCTCCAGGTTCTTGATGGAGTTGTCAGAAATGAGAAAACATAGTTGGCAAAGTGCCACACATTTCATTCAGAGCCCAGGACTCTGTAAAGTACCTCTGCTTGTAAACTTCCAGTCAAAAACTGTAAACTTTTTAATCTTGCCTTTTCTTGTTTTGAATTATTAAAGAAAGATTTCAAGTGCTTAAGATGCATTTCCCCTATGTAGCAGTAAAATTTGAACTACTAACAACAATAGACTGACTGATTCTTTTTGTTGTGTTGTTGTTGTTCAGTAGCCAAGTCATGTCTGACTCTTTTGCAGCACACCAGTCTTCTCTGCCCATCATTATCTCCCTGAGTTTACTCAGACTCATGACCATTGAGTCACTGATGCCATCCATCCATCTCATCTCTGTCACCCCCTTATGCCCTTGCCCTCAATCACTCCCAGGGTCAGAGTCTTTTCCAGTGAGTCAATTCTTTGCATCAAGTGGCCAAAATATTGGAGCTTCATCTTCACCATCAGTCCTTCCAGTGAATATTCCTTTAAGATTGATTTCCTTTAGAACTGACTGGTTTGATCTCTAAGGGACTCTCAAGAGTATTTTCTAGTACCACAGTTCAAAAGTGTCAATTCTTTGGCACTCAACCTACTTTATGATACAACTCTCATATCCATACATGACTAATGGAAAAACCATAGCTTTCATTATACAGACCTTTGCTGTAAAAGTAATGTCTCTGTTTTTAATATACTGTTTAGGTTTGTAATAGGTAATATTCCAAGGATCAAGTGGCTTTTAATTTCATACCTGCAGTTACCATCAGCATTGATTTTAGAGCCAAAGAAAATGAAACATGACACTGTTTATATATTTTCCCCATTTATTTGCCATGAAGTGACTGGATATCACGATACTAGTTTTTTTAATATAAATTTATTTATTTTAATTGGAGGTTAATTACTTTACAATATTGTATTGGTTTTGCCATACATCAACATGAATCTGCCACAGGTATAAACGTGTTCCCTATCCTGAAACCCCTCCCTCCTCCCTCCCTGTACCATCCCTCTGGGTCGTCTCAGTGCACCAGCCCCAAGCATCCAGTATCATGTATCGAACCTGGACTGGCGATTCATTTCATATATGATATTATACACGTTTCAATGCCATTCTCCCAAATCATCCCACCCTCTCCCTCTCCCACAGAGTCCAAAAGACTGCTCTATAAGTCTGTGTCTCTTTTGCTGTCTCTCATACCGGGTTATCATTACCATCTTTCTAAATTCCATATATATGTGTTAGATATTAGCTTTTTGAATATTGTGTTTTAAGCCAGGTTTTTCACTATCCTCTTTTGCTTTCATCAAGAAGCTCTGCAGTTCCTCTTCACTTTCTGCCACTAAAGTGGTATCATCTGCTTGTCTGAGGTTGTTGATATTTCTCTCAGCAATCGTGATTCCAGCTTGTGCTTCATCCAGCTCAGCATTTTGCATGATGTTTTCTGCATTAAAGTTAAACAAGCAGAATGAAAATATACAGCTTTGACACACTCCTTTCCCAATTTGGAACCAGTCTATTGTCCCATGTCTTTTTCTAACTCTTGCTTCCTGACCTACATACAAGTTTTGCAGGAGGTAGGTAAGTTGGTCTGCTATTCCCATCTTTTTAGGAATTTTCCAGTTTGTTGTGATCCACACAGTTAAAGGCTTTAGCAGAGTCAATGAAGCAAAAGTAGATATTTTTCAGAAATACTCTATTTTTTTCTGTGATCCAACAGATGTTAGCAACTTGCTCTCTGATTCTTCTGTCTTTTCTAAATCCATCTTGCACATCTGGAAATTCTTGGTTCACATACTACTAAAGCATAGCTTGAAGGATTGTGAGCATAATCTTGCTAGCATGTGAAATCAGTGCAGTAATTTGAGCATTCTTTGGCATTGCCCTTCTTTGGTATTGGAATGAAAACTTCCTTTTCCAGTCCTGTGGCCACTGCTGAGTTTTCCAAATTTGCTGGCATAATGAGTGCATCATTTTAACAGCATCATCTTCTAATATTTGAAATAGTTCAGCTGGAATTCTATCACCCCTACTAGCTTTGTTCATAGTAATGCTTCCTAAAGCCCACTTTACTTCACTCTCCTGGATGTCTCGCTCTAGGTGAGTGATCATATCATCATGGCTAACTGGGTCATTAAGAGCTTTTTTGTACAGTTCTTCTTTGTATTCTTGCCATCTTTTCTTAATCTGCTCTACTTCTGTTAGGTCCTTGCCATTTTTGTCCTTTAATGTGCCTACCCTTGTATGAAATCTTCCCTTGGTATCTCCAATTTTCTTAAAGTGATCTCTAATATTTTCCATTCTGTTGTTTTCCTTTATTTCTTTGCATTGGTCACTTAAGAAGGCTTTCTTGATGCATGGCAAAACCAATTGAATATTGTAAAGTAATTAACCTCCAATTAAAATAAATAAATGTATTTTTTTTTTTAAAGGAAGGCTTTCTTATCTCTCCTTTCTATTCTCTGGAACTCTTTATTCAGTTGGGTATATCTTTCCTTTTCTCTTTGCTTTTCACTTTTCTTCTTTTCTCAAACATTTGTAAGGCCGCCCTAGACAACCACTTTGCATCTTACAAACTTTCTGGGGGACAGTTTTGGTCATCATCTCGTGTGCATCACTTCCTGTCAGCTCCAACATGGCCAATGGCAGCAGCAAGGCCATGGTGCCCTCTGCTCCTGGGCATCATACAACATCAGCTCCAACCTCCCCTAGACTCCTTTTACAGCCCTTCTAGCAGGGCCTTTGTCTAAACTCCTGGCCACATGTTGATGGACACTGGACTGCCAGTGAAGTTTTGAACACTGAACAAGGACCTGAAGTGGGACAACCAGGGCCCCAGGCACATCATCCAGCCACGTTGAGTGGCTGAAGGGCATGTCCCTGCTAGTCAGGTTCTGACCAAATGCAGCCCACTGGAGAAGAGAATGGCAAATCATTTCAGTATTCTTGCATTAAGCACCCCATGAACAGTATGAAAATGTTCTTTTTTGATTGTTACAATCTAGTAACAGTAAAAACTAACTAAATATGGCTTCAGTGATATGAGCTACTTTAAACAATTATTTGCTACATTTATTTTCAGAAGTGATAATACAATCATGTAATAATTGGTTGACATAAGCAGACCTTAATGTTCCTGTGTACATGTCACTTCTTACTTGCTGAGGGTGAAACCTGGACAGCCACAGTAGAGAGGCTGGGGTAGCCAGGAAAGCTAACTATAGTCAGTGGCTAGTTATATGAATATTTCAATATTTTTACACTAGTCATGCTGGCCTATTAACAGTACTAAATTTAATTATTCTATATGCAGAATTTAAGTATATCAAAGTATTCATTAAATATAAATGCAAGTAGCTTAGAACCAAATTCTTCTTAAAGATATATGAAACAAATTGCCAGTCCAGGTTTGATGCATGATACTGAATGCTTGGGGCTGTGCACTGAGATGACCCAGAGGGATGGTATGGGGAGGGAGGTGGGAGGGAGGTTCAGGATGGGGAACATATGTATACCTGTGGCGGATTCACGATGATGTATGGCAAAACCAATACAATATTGTAAAGTAATTAACCTCCAGTTAAAATAAATAAATTTATATTTAAAAAAGATATTTCTAAGCATACTATTTGCAAGATGCATTGAAATCAGTGACATGTCAGTGAGTAGAAATTACACCCATCTTTTAATGGATAACCTGTTTGATGGATAGCCTTTTAATGGATAACCTTTTACTTCTAATAAAAGAGTGCTACTTGCAAGTTGAATTGAAAAAATCGTTATAAATAACTGCTGCTGCTGCTGCTAAGTCTCTTCAGTCATGTCCGACTCTGTGTGACCCCAGAGATGGCAGCCCACCAGGCTCCTCTGTCCCTGGAATTCTCCAAGCAAGAACACTGGAGTGGGTTGCCATTTCCTTCTCCAATGCATGAAAGTAAAAAGTGAAAGTGAAGTTGCTCAGTCGTGTCCAACTCTTAGCGACCCCATGGACTGCAGCCTACCAGGCTCCTCTGTCCATGGGATTTCCCAGGCAAGAGTACTGGAGTGGGGTGCCATTGCCTTCTCCATATAAATAACTAGGGATATATAAAACTATGTTATGGCTAATTGTAACAGGGAATGAAAGTTACATTTATTCTTTAATTCATGTAGAACAACAACAACAAAAAAGATGTGCATATAAGATGAAGTGAAATCATGATTTTGAAGCAGAATGAATAAGTTATGTACAATCAGAAACAGAGAATTGTATGTGTTTATCTTTATACGTTATAAACTATAAAATCAAACTTAATAGTGGTCTTAATTAGCATACTTTGAGTTTAAAAGTGGTGCGTAGGAGTTTGACTTCTGGAACTGTAGTCGTGTTTGAGGCACTCATTCAGATGAGCTTAGACTCTTCATTCCTGAAGTGTTTCATTCAAAGTGTTTACAGAATAGTAACTGTGTAGCCACACAACTTCATGTAACCCTGTTGTTGTTCAGTCACTCAGTTGTGTCTGATTCTTCAAGATCTCATGACTCTTCATGATCCTCAAGTAGCCCTATGAAGTATGAAATAGAAATCATCATTTTGTGCATGATTAAATGTCAGTTTTCATTCTAGTTCCAAAGAAAGTCATTGCTAAAGAAAGTTCAAACTACTGCACGATTGCACTCATCTCACATGCTAACAAATTAATGCTCACAATTCTCCAAGCTAGGTTCAATGGTACATGAACCACGAACTTCAAGCTGGGTTTAGAAAAGTCAGAGTAACCAGAGATCAAATTGCCAGCATCCATCGGATCATAGAAAAAGCAAGAGAATACCAGAAAAAAAAAAGAAAAACAAAAAGAAAAACAAAAACACTTCTATGTCTGCTTCATTGACTAAGCTAAAAGCTTTGACTTTGTGGATCACAAAAATCTGTGGAAAATACTTCAAGAGATGGGAACATCAGACCAGCTTACCTGCCTCCTGAGAAATCTGTATTCAGGTCAAGAAGCAACAATTAGAATCGGACATGGAACAACAGATTAGCATATGTGTCTTATATCCAGAGTACACCATGTGAAAGGCCAGGCTGGATGAAGCACAAGCTGGAATCAGGATTGCTGGGAGAAATATCAATAACCTCAGATATTCAGAAGACACTAACCTTATGGCAGAAGGGAAACAGAAACTTAGCCTCCTGATGAAAGTGAAAGAGGATAATGGAAAAGCTGACTTAAAATTCAACATTTATAAACTAAGATCATGACATCCAGTGCAATTACTTCATAGAAATAGATGTGAAAACAATGTAAACAGTGACGGGCTTTATTTTCTTCGGCTCCAAAATCACTGCAGATGGTGACTGCAGCCATGAAATTAAAAGATACTTGCTCCTTGGAAGAAAAGCTATGAGCAACCTAGACAGCATATTAAAAAGCAGAGGCATTACTTAGCCAAAAAATTTCCACCTAGTCAAAGCTATGGTTTTTCCAGTACTCATGTATGGATGTGAGAGTAGGACTATAAAGAAAGCTGAATGCCAAACAATTGATGCTTTTTAAATGTGGTGTTGGAGACAACTCTTGAGAGTCCTTTGGACTGCAAGGAGATCCATCAATCCATCCTGAAGGAGATCTGTCCTGAGTGTTCATTGGAAGGACTGATGTTGAAGCTGAAGCTCCAATACTTTGGCCACCTGATGCAGACAGCGTACTCATTTGAAAAGATCCTGACACTGGGAAAGATTGAAGTCAAGAGGAGAAGGTTGTGACAGAGGATGAGATGGTTTGATGGCATCACCGACTTGAAGGACGTGAATTTGAACAAGCTCTGGCAGTTGGCAATGGATGTAGAATCCTAGTGTGCATGGGGTCACAAAGAGTTGGACACAACTGAGCAACTGAACTGTACTGAACATAATTAATAAAATTTTGTTTGTTTTAACTATAGCACAACCTGTTAGGTGAGCGATGCTTCAAAAAATTAGCTATTTACTTCATGATATGAGCAAAGGATTGAATAATCTGTTTCAATTATGTATGTGTGAATTTCATTAATTCTGAAAATATTTTATCATGTTAGTTTCAGTCAACACAAAGAGCTCTGAAATGATGAGTGCCTATACATTAGAATAGGCTCTGACTCATTTAGAAGCTCTATTACAGATGATAACACCTTTTACTTGATATCCTCCACTTTTAATCTTTCCTCATATATCTGCTTGCACTTATATATATACTGCTTACCTATACCTTGAACATGTTCTTACTTTTCCAAGGTTCTCAACATAGTTGCCTAATTAAACACATGCTTCATTTCATATGCCTTTCTAGACTTAGTCATTTTGTGTGACTTACAAATAATAAGGAAGGAATATACATGGATTGGAATATTGTTTTGCTTGTGCTTTGTCAAGGGTATTTTGAATCTCCCCTTCAAACGTTCCTTCTAATGACATGGTACTTGTTTTCATGAATTTTCCAGTGAACTATGAAGCACTTTCTTGTCATGGCCCAGTCTTGTGATCGACTCCCTCATTTAATCCAGAGCTGATACTGAAGTGTTGCTCCCATTCCTTTTTTTTTTTTTTTAATCTTTATTTATTTATTTATTTTTTAAATTTTTGTTTTTACTTTATTTTACTTTACAATACTGTATTGGCTTTGCCATACATTGACATGAATCCACCACGGGTGTACATGCATTCCCAAACATGAACCCCCCTCCCACCTCCCTCCCCATAACATCTCACTGGGTCATCCCCATGCACCAGCCCCAAGCATGCTGTATACTGCATTGGACATAGACTGGCGCTTGATTCTTACCTGATAGTATACATGTTTCAATGCCATTCTCCCAAATCATCCCACCCTCTCCCTCTCCCTCTGAGTCCAAAAGTCTGCTATACACATCTGTGTCTTTTTTGCTGTCTTACATACAGGGTCATCATTGCCATCTTTCTAAATTCCATATATATGTGTTAGTATACTGCTCCCATTCTTTTTATTCAAAAGGTATGAAAAAATGAGGAGAGACAAGATGCAAATGAGTAACATTGCTAAGTCACTTCAGTCGTGTCCGATTCTGTGCGACCCCAGACAGCAGCCCACCAGGCTCCCCCGTCCCTGGAATTCTCCAGGCAAGAACACTGGAGTGGGTTGCCATTTCCTTCTCCAAAGCATGAAAGTGAAAAGTGAAAGTGAAGTCTCTCAGTCGTGTCGGACTCCTAGCGACCCCATGGACTGCAGCCCCCTAGGCTCATCCGTCCATGAGATTTCCCAGGCAAGAGTTCTGGAGTGGAGTGCCATTGCCTTCTCCGAATGAGTAACATTATTACCTTTATTATTTTTATCATTAAATATTTATTGATACTTGTCCTTTACCCAAAGCAATAAGGACTATTGTAATGATTTTAAAAGCCTCTGTCCAATCTTGGAATACTAATAGGCAGAAAAATAAAGCATCAGCAAACGTTCCTTGGAGAGCTGTTGAAAATACACACATACTATATGATATCCCCAGAAAATCTTTCCAAACGATGAGAATAATAGCAAAAGAGTTATTAAATGCTTAATCCATGCTTTTTTAACCCAGTATGTGGTATATTATATTGTTATCAACTGCTAATCCAACAATTAGTTATGTAGGGTACCTCTTGAGATCAGTATATAATCTAATCACACTTGTTTTATGGTATTTGGAATATAAATTGAAACTTTTTTCATATTTTATCTTTGTATTATCTAGCATTTCCATTTAAATATTGTAAAAATAACTTCATTCTCAAATTGGGTATTCATATGTCCAACTGTTTCACTATTTTTGCAAATCTGTCATATTTACAGTTATTCCACTGATAATTTCCACTTCTGTATAATGTTTAGGTCTCATTCCATTGATGACAGTTTTTTTTTTCTTTTATTGAATGCTTCACAATTTTTTGTTGAAATACTTTGAAACAACAATATTATATGTTTCCTTGGATTATTCCTTAAAGAATCATATTTGCCTGATGACCAAAATGGAAACATTATATATATCAGTTGAATTCTTTTCAGTATTGCCAATAATAAAGTAGCTTGTTATAAAATTCTCATCTTTATTTAAAGAAGCTTTTATTTAACTATTTTCCTTTGTAATTTTAAATGGTTACAAGTGGCAATTTTAATTTTCATTTATTGACTCCTAAATTCATTAATTGTGTGATTATTGTGTGACTGTATTAATTTTATAAGGTTAGTCATAAACAATATTTTATTATGTAAGTTGTAATAATTTTTAAAACATTACCACTATTTGGTTATATTCAACAGGAAATAAGAAGGTTATTTGATCACTGGAAAACTGAAAAGTTTTGTATTTGACATTTTACATAAAGTAAAAATAGACAAGTATAATCTCTGTTCTCAAATAACTGATAATAAAATAACAATGATTCAAGTGTAATTTAGGTATAAACTGTTAAATGTTGTTAATTTTTTCCTTAGCTGATATCAGTGGAAATTTATTAAATAGGCTAGAATTTTGATAAGATCTGAATTAAAAACAAGTTTTAAATAAGCTGAAATGTAGACACAACATTCCAGGCAGAACTATCAGGAAAAAGAAAATAAACAAGAATATAAGAAAATACAGTGTTTAATTATAAACTAGTTTTATAAAAGCAGGCGGTCCTCACATCTACCTGTATTTTAGAAATATCTAGAAATACTTTTCTTTTTTAATGTATTTTCTTAGGCCTACTTCTCAGAGACTCAGAGTTAGGAAGCTGTAATTTAAAAAACTCTACAGATGATTCTATTACTCAACCAGGTTTGTAAACAGGGGACTAGAATAGTGAGAATGTCAGAGGAATGGTAAGAAAGGCAAGATTGACTCAGAGGTTAAGAAGAAAATATTTATTTCAGGAGGTAGTAAAGACTCCATAAAATATTTTGTTAGGATAATACATGTGAAATATAAAATGATTAGAAATCAGAAAATTGATTTTGGAAATCTTCTGAACATATAAAACTAACCAGTGGGGAGAAGTTGAGTGAAGAAGTCTTGAAAAGAAAGTAAGGAATGATCAGACGTTGGAGAAGAGTTAGAGAAAGAGAGTGACGATACATAGAGAGAGATACAGAATATTTATTTGCATATATTATTTGTGGCATAACAGTGTGCATACAAGTACATATCTTACTGAGTAGGCTTCTCAATTTATATGAGTTAATGGCTTATCTCTGAAAAGGATTATTTTATTAGTTTTTAATATAAATTTATTTATTTTAATTGGAAGCTAATTGCTTTACAATATTGTATTGGTTTTGCCATAAATCAACATGAATCCACCACAGTTGTACATGTGTTCCCCATCCTGAACCCCCCTCCCACCTTCCTCCCCATACCATCCCTCTGGGTTATCCCAGTGCACCAGCCCTGAGCATCCTGTATCATGCTTAGAGCCTAGACTGGTGATTAATTTCACATATGATATTATACATGTTTCAATGTCATTCTCCCAAATCACCCCACCCTTGCCCTCTCCCTCAGAGTCCAAAAGACTGTTGTATACATCTGTGTCTCTTTTCAATAGGGAGTCAGGTATTGAGGTAGTCTAGTAAAAAGGATTTTGACCCAGCCAGGGACATGGAAAGTCTCTGATTTCCATAGGTAACCATCTACTCTGCTTAGGAATGGAGTTGCCTATGCTATTAATAAAATTGAGAACAATCATTTTAGAACAGAAAATTGAAAATTATTCCAAATATAAATTACTATGGCCACAAAGCAACCTTCAGCAGTGAAAGCACAGAATCCTAACCACTGGACTGTCGGGGAATTTCTGTGAACAAACAAAACTGACATGAAATGCAAGACATAAACATACACACAAAAAAAACAGCAATGTGTTTATCTAACATAGATTTCAATGAGTGCCATACTGAACCTGATATAAAATCCATGCCCTCAAGGAGGGCTTAAAATGGAGAAGAAAGGAAAAGAACATTAAGAGTGCATCTTATAGAATGCTAGAAGGAGATTGCTTGCTAGTGTGAAAATATGAATATAAAACAGGATAATGTTCATTATGGGTGAAGGGTATACAAGTTTAAACAATATAGTCTCCTTGAGAAAATGACATTTGAATAAAGATCTGAATAAATAAAGCAGTGACTCATAAATATCTGTGGAAAGAGAGTTCTAGAAAAAGAGGAACAAGGTGTGTAAGGCAACACAAGGAAGTCAGTGTAACTATCGCAGAGTAGCCAAGGGTGAAGGTAGAGCAAGATGAAGTTAAAAGGTGAAAAAAAAAGGACCTTATTTGTATGATACTGAAGGGCCATGCTATTAAAAATGAAAAAGGTAAGCATTTAAAGGTCCAAAATGTTCAGGTTAATCAATCATTACATTCTTATTCTCTCTGGAGGCTAGTTGGGAAGTCAAAGCATAACCGCAGTCTAATTAATAAATAAAGCATTGGGTGAAAAATTTCCTAAGATAATGTCCACCAGATACACTGAGACAGCTTGCCTGCCACAGAGAGGAGTCTCCTGTGTCCAAAAAGTACTGGATGCACCTGCACAATTCTGCTGCTCACCCCCACCTCTGAGAAAAATACATCATTTCCTCTTAACTGAAAATTTCATCATTGATTTTGCCAGCACTGTACACAGTCCTGCAGAGGAACAGTTCACTTACCTTGTTAATTGGAAGAATATGCTTCTAGAAATACCTACAAAAGCTATTTAGTATAGCATAATTGTAAAATATTTCTTAGGAAAATGATAATAATCAAGTATTCAATGTGTACAAGGCCCTGGGCTAGTTGTTTTAAGTACATGGTTTTACTTTGTGTGTATGTGTGTTAAATGGCTTCAGTATGTCCAGCTCTTTGTGACCCTATAGACTGTAACCTGCCAGGCTCCTCATGGGATTCTGCAGGCAAGAAAACTGGGATGGGTTGTGATGTTCTCCTCCAGGGAATCTTTACTACCCAAAGATTTAATCCAAATCTCTGACATCTCCTCATTAGCAAGCAGATTCTTTTCCACCAGTGCCTACTGGAGAAGGAAATGGCCACCCATTCCAGTATTCTTAGAATTCCACTGACAAAGGAACCTGATATGCTACAGCCCATGGACTGGAAAAGTTTCAGAAACAACTAAGTGATTCTCAGTCACTCACTCCAACTAGGATCCCTGGCTTTATTTTATTATCCCAATAAACTTATGATGCACTAATAGATCATCCTCATAAGTGAGAAGTTTCAATGATTGTGTCTGCACTAAACTTTACTATTGTCATAAATATCTGCCATTTCCTAAAGAATACAATTAAGTCCTATCCCATTGATGTTGGCTTTGGCCATGTGATGTGGATTGGCAAATTAAATATATGTAGTGGATTTAAGAGTCTTTCCTGGTACCTCAGGTGGTGAAGAATCCTCCTGCAACTCAGGAGATGTTAGTATGGAAGATCCCCTGGAGAAAAGAATGGCTGACCTCTCCAGTAATCTTTCCTGAAGAATTCTTTGGGCAGCGAAGTCTGGCAGCCTACAGACCATAGGTTTAAAAGAGTCACAGAATCACTGAGTAACACACACACACACATGCACACACACACACACACACACACACATATGTACCATGGATTTAAGAGCCAGTGTTATACCCTTTTCCTTCTTCAACAGTGGTGATGATCTCCCAGATAGCGATGCTCCATTAACCTGAGTCCAAGCATGAAGATAACATAGACCGGATCTGTAGCTTCCCTTTATCATGAAATATGAAAAATAAACCTGTGTGTCATGTGTCATTGAAACTTAGAGAAGCACGTTCATTTTTAAATTTATTACTGCAACCTACTATAGTCAGTCATGCCTTTTTTATCCAAATACTAAATCTAAATCTTGGTGGTACTTTTAGATATTGATGTATATTTGACCAGTGTACATATATTAATTTTATGGTATCTTTACTATTCAAAGTTCTATATAGATAGTGGCAGTTACATTAAAAAAAAAAGATGTAGCCATTAAATAATAGGATTTTGACTGAAAAGCTATCTATAGAGAGAATTTCCAGAAATATTTTTGTTCATTGGAAGTTTCATTTGCGATAAATCACAGACTCTTGGTGTGACTGCTCTAAATAATAGCCACTTAAATCAAACTTCTGATATGGCATATAAATTAATAGTTAAAATGTCACCTTGTGAAATGGCTGTAATTCTGCCAACAGCAATGTCCCCAAACTTAAATCTGATATCCAAACAAATACTGATAATCTTTCAAACTGTTTATTCGAAACTATTTATTTGAATCTTTTAAGAAAAAATTTGGTCTTCAAAAACACTAAGTATTTAGTCAAAGTTAGATTGCATTCAGAAATCTTAGTTAATCTTTAAATGATCTAAGACCAATATAGAAAGATTCAAACTTTTAGTATCTGCAAATAAGGATCATTACCAAAAAAAGTATGAATTAGTATTCACAATGACAACTTAGTGAAATTCATTACTTCATCCATATCCTTAATATGTCCTCTATAAACAAATCGTTTAAGAAGATTAAGTTTATATTTTTCTTTCCTCATGCACTTTAAATTAGTCTGAAAGTTCATAGACTTAAGAATGTTTAACCTTGAAAAACTGTTTTCTTTTGCTCGAAGATGTCAAATTATCTTTAATGGAGGGGATCTTTATTTCTTGGGCACATTTTGTGTAATGAACAAACTTTGGAGTTTTGCATTTAAATAGTCTAGCATTTCATCTTGTCTCTTCTAATATAGGCATCGATTGTGAGGTAAATATAGATGAATGCCTGTCAAAGCCCTGTCTCCATGATGGAACTTGTGTTGATGGCATCAATCATTACACCTGTGACTGCAAGACTGGGTTTTCCAGAACATGCTGTGAAGAGAAGGCAAATGATTGCCTCTTACATCCTTGTCTACATGGCAGGTAGTTATTTTTATTTTTCTGTTATTAAATATAAGAAAGCAAATATAACTCAAAATATTTAAAACAGAATGTCAAGGAAAACTTGATGAAGGTAATTTTAATTATGCTTTTTTATAAAACAAGAGCAAAGTACAGTTAAAATGACAGATGCTCCCTGTTTAACTTAATGCAATGTGCTGATACATTTTCTCTGCCCTTATTTCTACTCATTAGCATAAGGTAATTTTCCTTAAATATGAATCAATTAGGCTTTAGTAATCTTAAAGGTGGCATTCACAGTAATAGAAGTGTCAGGTAGGATGATGAGTCTATTACTTGCTCTGTAAAGGAATAATGCTCCACACTTAGTATTTAAAATGTTCTTAAATAAACTAGTTCTTTCAGCCCTATATGCATATAAGGCATTTTTTGACTCTCTTTATGGAATTGTATTATAAGTGTTCTACTCATGGACAGAATATTAGTTTATAAAATCTAGAGTGGGGCTATTTCTAGGAAATTCAGGTGGCAAGGGAGAATGACTCATGGGACACCCAACTGCCTTTGCAACATTATTTTTGTTTCCCAGTCCTTCTAAAGACTCTGTAAGCCAGGGAAGGAGGATGAAGATGAATAGTTCTTTGAAGTATAATTTGGCCCTAGCTGACTTCAGTTTCCTACATAAGCCCTAAATATATTTTTTATCTTTTAAAACTGCTTTTTTTTTCAATCACCATGGGGAAGATAGCAAAAATGAAAATTGATTTGTTCTTTCAGTCTAGTCACCTTGAAGGATAAGAAAGCAGAAACAGACCCTGCCTTCTTTTGCTCATGAGAATGTGTGTATTTATTTTTTACCTGAACAGAAAAAAGAAAAAAAAATTAAATGGTGAACTCTATTGAAATTATACTTTAATTGTTTTACTTATTTAAAAATGTAATTCTATGTTTCAGATGCATTGATTTCATTGACAAGTATCAATGTTAATATGATACACAGTGGACTAGCTCAAGATATGAGATCAAGATTAATAAAAAAACTTTATTTTATTGTTTATTATTTATTTATTTTAGTTTAGTTTACAATACTGTATTGGTTTTGCCATACATTGACATAAATCTGCCACGGGTGTACATGAGTTCCCAATCCTGAACCCCCCTCCCACCTCTCTCCACGTATCATCTCTCTGGGTCATCCCAGTGCATCAGCCCCCAGCATACTGTATCCTGTATTGAACCTAGAATGTAAAGCTTTATAATTTGTATTAAATTTAAAATAATTTAAAAGAAATACAAAGCATTTACTGGATATCTGGTCCTCTCCAAAAGTCCTTGACATTTGGACCTGCCCAAAACACTGAATAATGAGCACAATATTCCCTTAGACCTTCTGGATAGGACCAAATGTCCTGTAGGAATTAAACTATTTACTTTTTTCTCTTGGTTTGAGAGTCATTATTTCGGCAGATACTGATGATTTAAGTGCTCTGTCTCTCACCTTTCCCTTGGATTTTTTTTCTTTTTGGAATCTACACTGGCTCCAAACAAAACTAAAGATCACAACTTCTTTCATCTCCCCCACCCCATCTCTTGCTATCATAAACTCCTGCAATCTGGAGTCCTCATTCAACTAAATCTTGGAAATGAACACTGTCCAAAAAGCTTAGGAGGTTTATGATCTGCCATCTGCTTCCCCCTTTCTGATAGGATTCATGGGTGTCTTTGGATGTATAGGGATGGGAGGAGATTAAATTGATCCATATACTACAAGGAGAAAATAAGTACTGGATGAATATGCCAAGGGATGGGTACATGTAGAGAATCTCAATACCTGTAAATGTTTTCAGGACCAGTCTCTAAATCTTCAGGAAAACAACTTGTTATGATAGACACACACTGTTTTATGTCTAATGCCTCATCTTTTGAGTTTTGTTTACTTGAAGTTTAATACCATTCTTGGTGGAAAAGAATCTCATGGGTTTTCCTGGTTGATAGGAAGTTCTTCAAAATTCTTCTTGGCTAACAGTGACATGGTAAAAGAAGCAAGCACAGGCACTAAAACAGCATTCTATTTTGTGAAACTGGATATTTTATTTAAAGCCTTTGTGTCTCTTTCCTTTATTAGTAAAATATAGTTATTATTTCACAGAGTCATTTTAGGATGATACCCATAAATGTGGGAGCTACTCAGGAAATGATTCTTCTGGAGGGAAAAACATAATTGAACAGCTATTTTGCTAGTTACCTGCTGTGTGAAAAGTGAGTGTGATCGCTCGGTTGTGTCAGACTGTTTGAGACCCTATGCACTGTAGCTTGCCAGGTTCCTCTGTCCATGGGATTCTCCAGGCAAGAATGCTGCAGTTGTTTGCCATTTCCTTCTCTAAGTGATCTTCCCCCTCCAGGGATTGAACCCAGGCCTCCCACATTGCAGGTAGATTCTTTACCATCTGGGCCTCTGTGTGCTCTAGGAAAAATTACTTACAATCTGAAATCATGTTTTAGCTATTCAATGAATGTAATCATAGTAACTACTTCTTAAGTTGTTGCCTGTGGTGGATTCATGTTGATGTATGGCAAAACCAATACAATATTGTAAAGTAATTAGCCTCTAATTAAAATAAATAAATTCATATTAAAAAAAACAACTCACACATTTTATGACATTTTTTAAAAGCCTTATTATTGATTTGGCTTCCCTGGGGGCTCAAATAGTAAAGAATCCACCTGCAATACAGGAGATCATCTGTAATGCAGGAGACTCGAGTTCAATCCCTGAGTATGGAAAATCCCCTGGAAAAGGAAATACTCCAGTTTTCTTGCCAGGGAAATACAAGAGTCAGACATGACTTAGTTACTAAACAAAACCACCAATGATTTATTGACATTATATTGATTTGATTCTAGATAGTGCAAGCCATACTTGATGTGGAAAAATACATACTGTAATTAATAAATTCCCTGGTTAAGGATGGAAGTGGCATATATCTTGCCCTCATTTTTGCATATATTGCTTCAATAATCTCTAAATCCCTATCTCTTGAGAGTATAAATGTAGCATACTTCTTCTGAATTAAATATATAAAGAAATATTTTCTTTCATATATGAATTTGTATAAACTCATATACACACCCAGTATTATGTGAACAATTGTTAAAATGCTACTTATTTGCTTCTAGATGATTTTTCTTAATGTTTTTATCTTAACATAAACTCATTATGTTTCTTTTTCAGTAACTTTGGGTTTCACCGAGTATGTCTTACGAACCACAATACTTCGAGCCCTGACTTATTCTGTGGAATAATTATAAAGTGTTCTGAATCAGTGTTTTGAGAAACTGCCTATATTTAATGAGAGTATGGTCATGCCCAATGCAATGAACATGGATTTAGGCAAAATCTGGAAGATGGTGAGGGACAGGGAGGCCTGGGACACTGCATTTGATGGGGTTGCAAAGAGTCAGACATGGTTGGGCAACTGAACAACATACAAATGGGCATGTCAGCTACCCTAGATCATATCAAATGAATTTTTTTTAAAGTGCTGATTAATTTGATGAGGAAAATGTAGCATGTCAGTATTTTCATGTATTTTTTTTTTGGATTATTATGAAAATGGAACACATTTCCCGGTGACTATATGCTGCATACATTTTTTTGTTTAGACCTTCATATTCACAGTTTTTGACTGATAGTACTTTTCTTTTGATGTGTCTGCCCTGTCTTTTCAGATTTTATATATTACTTAAAATTATGCATAAAATCCTCTAGATTCTGAAAAATTACAGATCTGAATTAGAGTTTGACTTTTTTACATAAAACTTTCAAATAATGAGATTTTCACTTTTCTTTACCTTTTTTCTCTGTGACACTAAGCTTTTCCTCTTTTTAGGTCTTTTCACACAGCAATATGTAAGTCATTTTCTTATATTTTCATCTAGTATAATTTTAGGATTAACAAAATTTTTAGTACTTTAACCCATAGTGAATATTTTTATGACTGATAAAATGAATCTAATTTTTTTTCAAAAATATAATCAATTTTCCTAAAACTTTTACCAAAATATCTAGCATTTCTATACTGTTTGGGGATGCCTCACTTTTTATGCACTAAATCCCCATATATGGGTCAGTTTCAGGACTATTTACTCTGTTTCTCTTCTTTTTGATATCTTATTCTGCCATCCATGTTAATTATTATAGTTAACTTAAAGTTTTTAATGGTCTTTTTATGAACACAGTAATTGCATCCCACATATAATTTAGGTCATTCATTCTGTAAATACTAAATATGTACAGTTTATGAAAAACTGAGGTATAATAATTATCAGATATAATTCCTGCCTCACCAACTCCATTTGGAGATGTGCAATGTCCAGATAGTAGCTTCTGAAGGGTATTTAAGGATTGAAGTTTGAGTCTGTATTTCTAGTACAAAGAGTCAAGAGCAGTGGTGAAAAATAGGCAGTACTGATTGAAAATAACTCTTGGGTCAATATGTATCTGAGCATAATGGGAAAATGTAAAAACAACAACAACAACAAAAACAACAACTCACGCTAAGGCCTTAAACCAAAACAAAAGCAAAAATGTTTGCTTTCAACCTAATAATTTTAAACACTTAAAAATATTAGAATTAATGCTGAAGTGCAGTGTACTCAGTCATGTCCAACTCTGTGACTCTATGGACTGTAGCCTGTCAGGCTGCTCTGTCCATGAGATTTTCCAGGCAAGAGTACTGGAGTGGGTTACCATTTCTTACTCCAGGGAATCTTCCCATCCCAGGGATCAAACCCACATCTCTTGGGTCTCCTGCATTGCAAGTGGAATCTTTTTGAGTAGCACCACTTGGAAAGCCCAGAATTAATGCTAGAAAAAAGCAAAATCATGATTGGCTATGGACTGGATGCCATGGTTAGTGAAAAAAAATGTAATACAACTCTGAGTACCTACACACACATACACCAAAAAGCAAAGAGAATTGAGTAACATAAAAAGCAGATATTTCTATATTGTTAGGACTTAAAAGGATAAATGCTTTAAGGGAGCAGTGCTTTGTTTTAAATATAAAATTATAAGTATACAGCTGCTAATGCTAAGTTGCCTCAGTCGTGTCCGACTCTGTGTGACCCCAGAGACGGCAGCCCACCAGGCTCCCCCATCCCTGGGATTCTCCAAGCAAGAACACTGGAGTGAGTTGCCATTTCCTTTTCCAATGCATGAAAGTGAAAAGTAAAAGTGAAGTCACTCAGTCGTGTCTGACTCCTAGTGACCCCATGGACTGCAGCCTACCAGGCTCCTCCATCCATGGGATTTTCCAGGCAAGAGAACTGGAGTGGGGTGCCATTGCCTTCTCCATAAGTATACACATACGAACTAAAAAAAGAGAGAGAGAGAGAGAGAGAGAGAGACTTTATAATAAAAAGAGATATAGATTCTCAGATGAAGAGAAACTAAGATTTTATCTTGAAGGACTAAAGGAAGTTTTATAAACAGAAAAGAAATGACCAAAGAAAAGAACTGAGTGTGTGTGTTTGTATTTCTCCAAGTGTGAGAAGAAATTTACAAGGGGCTTTTTTTACAATGGCAATAATTATCACACAAACAGATTTCACTCTATCAGTGCAGATTATTCTACACACACACACACGTATATTTCTACTTTAGTCTTATTAATATTCTATTGTATGGAGGCACTCTATTTATTTCATTAGTACCCTCTTGATGAAGAATTAAGATATTTTAAGATTATTTCCCTTAAAATGTATGTGTCCTAGATGCAGAAATTTTAATTTTTTTTCTTTATTTTATGGTAAGAAATAATTGTTGGTTCTTTGAAAACTCTCTTCATGCTTATTTATTTATTTGTTGGTGTATTTCCTTTTCACTTCAAAGTGTATTTTTCCCACCATATTTGTGTGTTATTAAGAATTTCTTCTACATATTTTTTTCAATTAATTCCATTATTTGTCCTGTCCATAAATCTTGAATCTCCAAGATAGGGGCAGGTTTTTATCACTACTTCTGAATCAAAAGAGTAAAACAAGCGAGGGAGGGGAGTTGCCCTTCATTTTCAACCACTCTAGAATATCAAAACTGACTCCATGTCCTATGTAGTGTCACAAATTGCTTAGCGATGTTTAATCATGGTCTTTTGTAAGTGTTCATGCTTGGCTCTTCATTTTGCCAAGTTAGAGTACAATATACTACCAAGAATATATGCTTTAGATTTCTTTTGCAATATTTTTTTGTTTATCTGAGGTTATACGAGTGGTATTAAGTGACCTTTTTAAATAGGTTTGGAAATTTCCATTACCTTTAAAAAAATCTTGATTTTGCTTTATAAATTTGGCATCATGTCTAGTTCCAAATTTTATATTTCATAGTCTTGTTTGATTTGTGCAATTTCAGTTTAAGAAACAGTAAATAATATTGGTAGGTTTTATTCAAGTTCAACAAAATTCAAGAAATTGTATGAAATTTAGTAATTCTTGATTGTGAACCAGAAACAGGTCTGTCCTTAGGTGACCCAAAGTTGTTTCCATTCAGAGAAAAGAACACATGACCAGTTTACAGTTATGAGAATTCTCTTGGGTATTCTAGCCATTCAGAAAATACAGCAGCTGGGAAGCTACTAGCCAGCTAGAGGCAACTTTCCCAAACCCTTGTAAGTCATCGGTCCCAGTTCTCCCCAGAAGGAGAGATTAAACCCTGAGCCTCTGAAGTGGGAGCACTGATTTCAAGACCCTAGACTAACAAAGAATTAACCCTATGGAGTATCAAATAGTGAGAACACCCACAAAAGAAAACACTTGACTATAAGACACTGCATCACTTAGACACAAGTAATACCCTGTGCAGGACACCTCTTCCAAACAACAAAGAAAGAAAATGAAAACCCAATCATCAGCAAATAAGATTACCATGTCACTCAGCCTTTCCCAGCAGAGGAGAAACAAAACAACAGCAACAACAACAACAACAAAAATTAGCATAAATCTCACTCTATACAAAGCTTACAAAAACCACTGCATAAACCTAGGGGGACAGAAGCCCAAAAGAATAAATAATTCAACCTTGAAGCCTGGGGAAAAGAGACCTCAAACACAATAATTTTTTTTTTTTTTTTTAAATAATGAAAAGCCAGAGAAATACAAATGAAGGAACAAGCTAGAAACAGAGATGTCCAAATAAATGAAGAGGAAATAGGCAAATTACCCCAAGAGAATTCAGAATAATGATAATAAAGATGATCAAAACCCTTGAAAACAGAATGGAGAAAACACAAGAATCAATTTAAAAAGCTTATAAAAATTAAAGAATAAACATACAGAGACAAACAACACAATTACTCAAATTAAAAATATTCTAGGAGAAATCACTGAGCTTGAATATAAAATGATGGAAATAACTTCTGAAGAGCAGAATAAAGTAAAAATAATGAAAATAATTCAGGATTGTCTCAGAGACCTCTGGGGCAATAACAAATGCACCAACATTCAAATTACGGGTGTCTCAGAAGAAGAAGAGAAAAAGAAGAAGTATGAGAAAATTTTCAAAGAGATTACATTTGAAAATTTCCCCAACGTGGAAAAGAAAATAGTCCATCAAGTCCACGAGGCACAAAGAGTCCATACAGGAGAAACTCAAGGAGAAACACACCAAGACACATATTAATCAAACTAACAAGGATTAAACACAAAGACTGTTAAAAGCAACAAGGGAAAAGCCACAAGCAACATACAAGGAAAATCCCATACATTTAACAGCTGATCTTTCAGTAGAAACTCTGCAGGCCAGAAGGAAATGGCAGGATATATTTAAAGTACTGAAAGGGAAAAGTCTGCAACCAAGATTACCCAGCAAGGATCTCATCATAATTGAAGGAGAAATAAAAAGCTTTGCAGACAAGTAAAAGTTAAGATAATTCATTACCATCAAACCAGCTTTACAACAAATATTAAAGGGATTTATATAGTCAAGAAATACAAGAGAAGGAAAAGATCTACAAAATCAAACCCCAAACAATTAAGAAAATGGAAATAGGAACATATGTATCAGTAACTACTTTAAATGTAAACAGGTTAAATGCTTCAACCAAAGACACAGATTGGCTGAATGGATACAAAAACAAGACCCATATATACACTGTCTACAAGAAAGCTATGTCAGACCCAAAGACACATATAGACTGAAAGTGAGAGGATGAAAGAATATACTCTATGCAAATGGAAAGCAAAAGAAAGCTGGAGTAGCCATCCTTAGATCAGACAAAATAGACCTTAAAATAAAGAATATTGCAGAGATAAGGAAAGACATTACATAATGATCAAGGGATCAATCCAAGAGGAAGCCATAACAACCATAAATATCTATGACCCCAACATAGGAGAACCTGAATACATAAGACAGACACAACAGACATAAAAGGAGAAATTTATAGTAACACAATAATAGTAGGAGACTTTAACAGCTCACTCATGTCAATTGACAGATCAGCAAAACAGAAAATTAATAAGGAAACACAAGTCTTGAGTGATACATTAGATGAGATGGATCTCACTGATATCTTCAGGACATTCCATCTAAATGCAGAATATACCTTCTTCTCAAGTGCACATGGAACATTGTCCAGGATAGACCACATCTTGGGTAACAAATCAAACCTCATAAATTTAAGAAAATTAAAATGATATCAAGCATCTTTTCAGACCACCACACTATGAGACTAAATATCAATTACAAGAAAAAAAAAAATGCTGTAAAAACACAAACACGTGGAAATTAAGCAATGCTTTTCTAAATAACCAACAGGTTACTGAAGAAATCAAAAGGAAAATCAAAAAAATTCTAGAAACAAATGATAATGAAAACACAAAAACTCAAAACCTATGGGATGCAGCAAAAGCAGTTCTAAGAGGGAAGTTTATAGCAATATAATCCTACCTCAAGGAACAAGAAAAAAATCAAATAGATAACCTAAATTTATACCTACAACAACTGGAAAAGGGAAGAGAAACAACAACAATAAGAAAAAACAAACAAAAAATAAAGTTAGCAGATGGAAAGACATGACAAAAATCAGAGCAGAAATAAGTGAAAAAGAAATGAAAGAAAAAAATAGTAAAGATTAATAAAACTAAAAGCTGGTTCTTTGAGAAGATAAAATTGGCAAACTTTTAGCCAAACTCATCAAGAAAAAAAGAGAGAAGGATCAAATCAACAAAATTAGAAATGAAAAAGGAGAGGTTACAACAGACAATGCAGAAATAAAAAGGATTATAAGACTATTATGAGCAACTCTATGGCAATAAAGTGGATAACATGGAAGAAATGTACAGACTCTTATTAAAGTTCAATCTTCCAAGACTGAACTGGGAAGAAATAGAAATTATGAATAACCCAAATACAAGTACTGAAATTGAGGCTGTGATCAAACATCTCCCCAAAATAAAAGCCCAGGACCAGATGGCTTCACATGAGATTTTCATCAAACATTCAGAGAAGATCTAATGCCTTCTAAAACCTTTTCAAAAAATTGCAGAGGAAGAAACATTCCCAAACTCATTCTACAAGGCTACCAACACCCTGATATCAAAACCAGACAAAGACAACGCAAAAAAAGAAAACTACAGGTCAATGTCACTTATGAACACAGAAGCAAAAATCCTCAACAAAATTTTAGCACACAGAATTCAACAGCACATTAACATCTCATACACCATGATCAAGTTGAGTTCATCCCAGGGATACAAGAATTCTTCAATATACTCAAATCAATCAATGTGATATACCACATTAATAAATCAAAAGATAAAAACCATATGAAAATATCAATAGATGCAGAAAAAGCCTTTGACAAAATTAATGGTTAAAACTCTTCAAAAAATGGGCATATAAGGAACCTACCTCAACATAGTAAAGGCCATATATGATAAGCCTATAGCAAACATTATTTTTAATGGTAAAAAATTGAAAGCATTCCCCCTAACATCAGTAACAAGACAAAGGTGGCCACTTTCACCACTATTATTCAACATAGTTTTGGAAATCCTACCTACAGCAATCAGAGAAGAAAGAGAAATAAAAGTAATCCAGATCGGAGAAGAAGAAGTAAAGCTCTCACTGTTTGCAGATGACATGATACTGTACCTAGAAAAAGCTGAAGATACTATCAGAAAATCACTAAAGCTAATCACTGTATTTAACAAAGTCAGAGGATATAAAATCAATACAGAGGAATTATTTGCATTTCTATATACTAACAATAAAATATCAGAAAGAGAGATTAAGGAATCAATTCCATTCACCATTACAACATAAAGAATAAAAAATCTAAGAATAAACTTACCTAAGGAAACAAAAGAACTGTACAGAGAAAAATGTAAGACACTGATGAAAAAATAAAAGATGACATAAACAGATGGAGAGATATGCCATGTTCCTCAGTAGGTAGAATCAATATTATGAAAATGACTATCATTCTAAACACAATCTACAGGTTCAATGTGATCCCTATCAAATTACAAATGGTATTTTTCACAGAACTGGAACCAAAAAATTCACAATTCATATGGAAACACAAAAGACTCTGAATAGCCAAAGCAGTCTTGAGAAAGAAAAATGGAGCTGGAAGAATAAACTTTCCTGACTTCAGTTTATACTACAAAGCTACAATAATCAAGACAGTATGGTATTGGCATAAAAACAGAAATATAGACCAATGGAACAAGATAGAAAGCCCAGAAATAAACCCAGGCACATATGGGTACCTTATTTTTGACAAAAGAGGCAAGAATTTGCAATGAGGCAAAGACAGCCTCTTCCATAAATGGTGTTGGGAAAACTGGACAGCTGTATATAAAAGAATGAAATTAGAACGCCTCCTAACACCATACACAAAGATGTCAAAATGATTAAAGACCTAAATATAAGACCAGAAACTGAAAAACTGTTAGGGGAAAACATAGGCAGAATACTCAATGAAATAAATCAGAGCAAGATCCTCTACGACCCACCTCCTAGAGTAATGGAGCTACAAAAGTAAACAAGTGGGACCTGATTAAACTTAAAAGCTTTTGCACAACAAAGGAAACTACAAGAAAGGTGGAAAGACAACCCTCAGAATGGGAGAAAATAATAGCAAATTAAACAACTGACAAAGGATTAATTTCCATAATATACAAGCAGCTAATACAACTCAATGCCAGAAAAACAAACAGCCCACCCAATCAAAAAGTGAGAAAATGACCTAAACAGATATTTCTCCAAAGAAGACATACAGATGGCTAACAAACACATGAAAAGATGCTCAATATCGCTCATTATTAAAGAAATGCTATTCAAAGCTACAATAAGATAACACCTCACACCAGTCAGAATGGCCATCATCAAAAAGTCTACAAACAATAAATGCTGGAGAGGGTGTTGAGAAAAGGGAATGCTCTTGCACTGTTGGTGGGTATGTAATTGATACAGCCACTATGGACGATGGTGTGGAGATTCTTTTAAAAACCAGGAATAAAAGTACCATATGACCCAACAATCCCACTCCTAGGCATATACCCCAAAGAAACCAGTGATGAAAAAGACACATGTATCCCATTGTTCATTACAGCACTATTTACATAGCTAGAACATGGAAGCAACCCAGTTGTCCATCGACAGATGAATGGGTAAAGAAGTAGTGGTACATATACATAGTGGAATATTACTCAGTCATACGAAGGAACACATTTGAGTCAGTTCTAACGAGGTGGATGATCCTAGAGCCTATTATACAGAGTGAAGTAAGTCAGAAAGAAAAACATAAATATTGTATATTAACACATATATGTGAAACCTAGAAAAATGGTACTGAAGAATTTATTTACAGGACAGCAATGAGAAACAGACAGACAGACATAGAGAATAGACTAACAGACATGGGGAGGGGGAGGAGAATGTGAGATGTATGGAAAGTGTAACACGGAAACTTATATTACCATATGTAAAATAGAGAGCCAATGGAAATTTGCTGTATGGCTCAGGAAACTCAAACAGGGGCTCTGTATCAACTTAGAAGGGTGGGATGGGGAAGGACATGGAAGGGAGGTTCCAAAAGGAGGGATATCTGTATACCTATGGCTGATTCATGTTGAGGTTTGACAGAAAACAACAAAGTTCTATAAAGCAATTATCCTTCAAGTAAAAACATATAATTAAAAAAATAATAAAAATAAGTCTTTGCAGTGGATGAGGTAGGGCTCTAATGGCTACCATGTTTTGTTTCCAATCTTCAGATAGACAATTGCATGATTTCTTGTTTAACATGCTTTTTGTTTCTCTATGATCTTATTTGAAGAAAGTATCCCACTTTTTAAAAAGCATCAGAGCTAAGAAGAAAACATGATTTGATGAGAGAAATGGTGAATACGATCTTGGACAATAACTTTCTATCCCTCAGGGAAGTTCAGAGATCACAGAACAAAGTTTTGGACCTAAACCATCTTTACCTCAGGATACAACACAACTGTCAGAGAGCTAACTTTCATAAGCTGTACACAATGAATACATCACTGCTCTATTACTCTTACACTCTTGTACATGTCCTGGATTGGGGGTTTGAATACAAGTTGAGTGAACATTGGAGACTAACTCAATTGTCTAGATCACCCTGATCTGTTACATTTCTCCCAATTTACTCCCCTTTTTGTAAATATACCAGCCTTTTGTTCCTATCATTTTCTAAATTAAAAGTAATAGATTCTCCTTGGCAATCACTTTATTATATTAAATAGAGTATAGGAAGTAAAGCAAATAATGATGAACAAAAGAAAAGGCTGCCTTAATTTTGAATGAGGAAAGATCAAGAACTTTAAATGATGATTATTTTCTAAAAATAAATTGTTTTGAATTTCACATTAAGTCTTCTAATTAATTTAGTACAAGATTCATATAAACCCTAGAGGCAAAAACTTTGTCAGTCTAAAGCCTTTCTCTTTCTTCCCATTGGAGATATAACTCAATTAGTTTATGTATTGCTTTCTAATAAGTCATTCTAAATATACCTTGCTGTTGGGCTAAGTGGGATATATGGCATTTCCATATCATTCCCCTTGGAATCCTGCATTTACATTACATAAAATAGCTACAGTATCTGCCCCAAATCTAAGTGTTCTTAGTTATCCTTAAGGAGTTTACATTTTTAGCAAAAGTAGAACAAATATTAGAATGGTACTTATTTATAAAAACATATTTTTAACTCTATCACTTGGGTAAATGTAAAAGATCACCATCTGGATTCCAAATATGACCTGAGTTTTATATTAAAGTGCACAGTCGATTTCTTATTGAAAATGGCACCAATTAAACTCTCTGATGATTTTGACAAACTTTTAATTTTTCCATTTGACACATAATGTGAATATAACAGTTCCCACATTAGCCTTGTCAGTTTGAGTTTTTATTGTTATATTAACACTTGATAAAAGTCAGTAAATGTTTGCAAGTGTAAGTGGCAACTAATGACAGCTCTAGAAAAAATATTACTTTTCAGGGTAAAATGTTAAAAAGCCATCTCATGCTTATATAGGCAATTATCTTTGAAGATAATTGTAATAACTAAACTTGGCCATGGAAGATAAGGCTTACCTGATAGATCAGTTGGTAAAGAATCCACCTGCAATGCAGGAGACCCAGGTTGGATTCCTGGGTTAGGTAGATCCCCTGGTGAATGGAAAGACTACCCACTCCAATATTCTGGACTGGAGAATTTCATGAACTGTATAGTCCACGGGGTCGTGAAGAGTTGGACAGGACTGAGCGACTTTCACTTTCACATGGAAGATAAAGGCACTCCACATACATTTGTTGTCTGTTCTAGCCCATAAGGGCAAGGACTGCAATATGAGTTCCAGGTGATATCTAGCCTTGGGTTTTACTATGCATTGGGAATGTGACTGTTGTTATAGCTACTGCTGCTGCAAGAGTTAGTGTTACTCACCAAGGGACTATCACAGAAGATGATTTGTATGTAGACTGTGAGGACAGAGACCCTAGAGGGTGGAGTGTGGGGAGAGAGCAAATTAGCCAGATGGTGTGCTCAGGTTCTCTCAAGCCACTTTTTGTAAATAATGACTATGTAACAATGGAGATAATTTATAGCACTGTGCATGCACATCATGCGGTACCGCTTGCTCACAAGCTACTTTGTTCTGTAGGGATACGTGAGCTCCACCTAGAAAGAGGTGGCATTACTGTGGCATCATGACTGTGTCCGCTGAGTTAGTGAGGACACAGAGGAGAGGAGAGGAGAGAATATAGCAGGTCTGCTGTAATGGCTGCCCTGACAGCCAAGAGAGAATAATCCTGTCTGCAATTCCTACAGCTCCTGGAGTCTCCTTGCAGCCTCTTAGTTCACACCTTGCCTACCCTGGGTTCAGTGAACAGTGTGCACAGCAAGGCAGTTTACACTGTGAACAGGATCAGTGGCACAGTGGGACTCTTTTTAAAATGTGTATCAAATCATCTATTTACACTCTAAATATATTACAGCTATTTTGTCAGTATACAAAATATTCAGTAAAGCTGAAAATATGTACATGCACATTAATTCTGATAAAAAAGACTGAGTGGAATAAAAACTCAAATATTAGGTCAATAGGTGCTTTTTAGAAGAATATAAATCAATTGCTTATTCTATGTGTGTGAGCAAACCGGAGAGTACTTTGAGACTTAACAAAACACAGCTAACCATTACCTTAAAACAGCAGAATTAAACTGAGACTGCCCAGGCAAGTGGAGATACATGGTAGATATTAAGGGTCAACCCTGGGATTTCTTTGGAAGGAATGATGCTAAAGCTGAAGCTCCAGTACTTTGGCCACCTCATGCAAAGAGTTGACTCATTGGAAAAGACTGTGATGCTGGGAGGGATTCGGGGCAGGAGGAGAAGGGGACGACCGAAGATGAGATGGCTGGATGGCATCACAGACTCGATGGACATGAGTCTGAGTGAACTCTGGGAGATGGTGATGGACAGGGAGGCCTGGCGTGCTGCGATTCATGGGGTCGCAAAGAGTTGGACATGACTGAGCGACTGAACTGAACTGAACTGATTAAGAGTCAGTGAATTCCTGATATTGTATACATAGTACATAATTTAATAAAATTAATAAAGTTTATTTTTTTCAACAATAAAATATTTGACAAGTATTTCTAGTGATAAAAGTTAAAAATCATTTATTACTAGAAATTTGTATTTTAGAGCAAGTGAATATCAGATAAGCTTGAATATTGGTTTCTTTAGCATGTTTAACTAAAATATAATTTTAATACAATTTCTATTCTTAACACTAATAATCAAATTTGATTCTCTGTTTTGTGATTTAGGACTGCATATCCAATCTTTGTATGAATGAAGGTTTCTGCAGGAAGGCAGTACATGACTTTAATTTCATCTTCCTAAGTGGTACATCAGTTCGGTTCAGTTCAGTTGCTTAGTCGTGTCTGACTCTTTGCAACCCCATGAATCGCAGCATGCCTGGCCTCCCTGTCCATCACCAACTCCCAGAATTGTGAAGTAAATATTAGCAGTTGTGCTGAGCCTGAACTGAATGTGGCCCTCTGTCTTAATGGAACTGTTTGTGCTGAAGGACCTGGACACAATCTTTGCTGCAGGTCAGAATATATTTATCCACAAATAATTACATAAGAAATTATGAAAGTTTATAAAAATCTCTCTAGTTATACACTCTGCAATGCAGAAACTAAGGTTTTAAGTAAGTTTTCATATTTAGAAATATAATCCCAAGTTTGAAATCAACAATTCTATAAAAAGCATTGATTATATGTTTTACCAGATACCGTGAATTCATATCAACCCCAGCTGGACTCCCAAAATTAGTCCTTCTTCATTTTATAACTGTTTCATAACTCTGTGCTTTCTCAGAATTTTGTTCTTATTATTTTTCTTAAATATTTCACCATATGAATGATTTAAAAGTACTTCACATTTTTTGTAAACTTCTTAACAGAGTTTCATTTAACTGCTAGTATCTTAACAAAGATAAAAAATTTTATTTGAGATTTATAAAAAAAAATTGGTAAATCACCTGGCCTTTCAGTTTAACTGATCAGAGTAATAACAAGTATGGCAGTCAACACTCACAGGACATATGCTGTATTTTAAACTAATTATTATTTAAAGTATCCTTTTAAAATCCTTAGGAGATTAATTCTCATGATCTTTTGTTATTTATGATGATATAATATATAAATAATTTGCTGATCATATATATGAAGGAATTGGTAATCTACTCCAGTATTCTTGCCTGGGAAATTCTATGGACAGAGGAAACTAACGGGTTTCAGTCCATGGAGTTGCAAAAGAGTTGGATATGACTCAGTTACTAAACAATAACAAAAAATAAATAAATAAATAAATAAAAATAAAATAAACAATAACATATATGCATATGAAAGTGAAACCACAGAGTCTTAACTACTGGACCACCTGGGAGGTCCTGGGCCATATTTCTAATAAGGCATACGTATATGTTAACTTCCAAATTTGTGGGCATATCGAGTGCAGCACTTTAACAGTAGCATCTTTTAGGATTTGAAATACCTCAGGTGGAATTCCATCACCTCCACAAGCTTTGTAGTGATGCTTTCCAAGGCCTACTTAACATCACGCTCCAGGATGTCTGGCTCTAGGTGACTGATCACACTATCATGGTTAACAAGATGTTTATGTGAAATCACATAAACCTAAGATTATTATCTTTCATTTGCCATATGCAGGTAGCATTTACTTCTATGATACAGATTGTTTTTGTTACATATTTCCTAATGGGTGATTTTCATTAGTAATTGTGTATGTGTGTGTATTGCCTCACATTTTGTATTTTTGAACATGGATTTTTATTATTTCACTCTAGATGTTTATAAATATAGACAGTAAACATATTTCTAACATCAACACTAATTTTATATGATAAAATTATAGAAATGATCACTTGGCCAAAGGAATACATTGCAGGTTATAATCTAATATGTAGCTGAATTAAGTTAGTAACAATAGGTTGAACAGTTATTCTCAATGGATATGATGTTACAAATCAAAGTTCCCTTTGTGGAAACCCTTTATGTTAAATCAAAAACCAGAAAAATGTGAACCTAAAACTAAAATGTATCTTTGCACAATCTACATTTGTATATTATTTGTTAAATCAAGCTTTATAAATGCTGTGCTATCATTGTTCCTTTGAGGGGATGTTATGTGTGACTGGTTAGGCTGACGTTTCTTAAAGTGTAAAGCTGACAGAATTCAGAATAAAGACACTTGCTTCTTCTCCTGTGTATCTCCCAGGGGCAAGTATTCAGTTCAGTTCAGTTCATTCGTTCAGTCGTGTCTGACTCTTTGTGACCCCATGGACACTAGGCCTCCCTGTCCATCACCAACTCCCAGAGTTCACTCAAACTCATGTCCATCAAGTCGGTGATGCCATCCAACCATCTCGTCCTCTGCCGTCCCCTTTCCCTCCTGCCTTCAATCTTTCCCAGCATCAGGGTCTTTTCCAATGAGTCAACTCTTCTCATCAGGTGGCCAAAATATTGAAGTTTCAGCTTTAGCCTCAGTCCTTCCAATGAATATTCAGGACAAATTTCCTTAAAGATTGACTGTTTTGATCTCTTTGCAATCCAAAGGACTCTCAAGAATCTTCTTCAACACCACGGTTCAAAAGCGTCAATTCTTCAGTGCTCAGCTTTCTTTAGAGTCCAATTCTCACATCCCTGCATGACTCCTGGAAAAAACCATAGCTTTGACTAGACTGACCCTTGTTGACAAAGTAATGTCTCTGTTTTTTAATATGTTGTCTACGTTTGGCCATAGCTTTTCTCCCCAGGAGCAAGTTTTTTTTTTTTTTTTTTTTTTTTTTAATTTCATTACTGCAGTCACAATCTGCAGTGATTTTGGAGCATCCCCCCCCCCCCCCCAAAAAAAATAAAGTCTCTCACTGTTTCCATTCTTTCCGCATCTATTTGCCATCAAGTGATGGGAACAGATGCCATTATCTTAGTTTTCTGAATGTTGAGCTTTAAGCCAACTTTTTCACTCTCCTCTTTCACTTTGATCAAGAGGCCCTTTAGTCCTTCTTCACTTTCTACCATAATTGTGGCGTCATCTGCATGTCTGAAGTTATTAATATTTCTCCCAGCAATCTTCATTCCAGCCTGGCATTTCACATGATGTAAGTTAAATAAGCAGAGTGACAATACATAGCTTAACTTACTCCTTTACTGATTTGGAACTAGTCTGTTGTTTCATGTTCAGTTTTAACTGTTGCTTATTGACCTGCACACAGATTTCTCAGGAAGCAGATCAGGTGGTATGCCATTCCCATCTCTTAAAGAATTTTCCACAGTTTGCTATGATCTACAAACCCAAAGACTTGGCGTAGTTAATAAAGCAAGTGTAGACATTCAATATTGCTGCATGGTTATTCAAATACGTTTAAATGGGAGTCATTGTTTTCAAAATTTTCGTTGCTGATTCATGCTCCCCCAAAGCCCCTGAGAGTCTGAATGGTAAAAACCTGTGGAGGTGCAGACTCTAAGGGACTTACTCAGTGACTCAGAGAAACAATCAGAGTTGTTTCCACATTAGCACAGTCCTCAGAGACTATTGAAACTATTATTATGGGAAGGAGAGTTTTGCATGTTAACTCATCAGATTTGTGTGTTGGTTACAGATTAGCTTATTACATATTCAATTAAATCATAATAATTAAATATGTTATATATCACTCATTATTAGAGAAAAGCAAATCACACTGGTCAGAATGGCCATTATCAAAATGTATACAAGCAATAAATGCTGAAGAGGGTGTGTAAAAAAGGGAACCCTCTCATACTAATCATGGGAATGAAAGCTGGTACCACCGCTGTGGAGAACAATGTGGATATTTCTTTTAAAAAACTGGGAATATAATTGCCATATGACCAAGAAATCCCACTCCTGGGCATACACCCAAGGAAACCAGTATTAAAAGAGACACATGTACCCCAATATTCATTGCAGCACTATTTAAAGTAGCTAGAACATGGATGCAACCAGATGTCCATTGACAGATGAATGGATAAGGAAGTTGTGATACATAAACGCAGTGGAAAAATACTCAACTATAAAAAGGAACACGTTTGAGTCAGTTCTAATGAGGTGGATGAACCTGCAGCTTATTATACATAGTGCAGTAAGTGAGAAAGAGAAAGATAAATACTGTGTATTAACACATATACATGGAATTTAGAAAGACAGTATTGACAATCCTACATGAAGGCAGCAAGAAGACCCATATATAAAGAACAGACTTTCAGACTCAGTGGGAAAAGGCAAGGATAGGCTGATTTGAAAGAATAGCATTGAAATATGTACATTACCACATGTAAAATAGATGGCCAGTGCAAATTCAATGCAGAAGCAGGGCACAGAAAGCCGGTGCTCTGGGACAATCCAGAGGTATTGGGTGGGGGGGAGGGGAAAGAGGTGAAAGAGGGTTTCAGAATTGGGGAGGAAACATAATTGTGGCCGATTCAGGTTGATGTATGGCAAAACCATCACAATATTGTTAAGTAAGTATCCTCCAATTAAAAGAAATTAATTACAAAAATAATATTCCAATTAAAAAACTTCAAAAAGATAATAAAAAATCATTTTAATTAAAAATAAATCAAGCTTATTGTTTGATCCTTATTTGGTATTCTTCAAATTTAATTTGAAAATCTTTTTCTTAAAAGAATGAACTACATTTTTTCTTGTCTTCTTTATGCTCATTTTCCTTCAACATTTATATAATTCAATTAATGTCTTGGTTTTCATTGCTGGTTTGTTAATCAGCTTCAAAATTACATTTGATTTTAACTGGGAAAATAATTATCCAAACCTGTATATTTCTGCCTTAAGAATATTTACCCTGAAGTCTTATTTTGAATGTAAACTTCTGTATTAAAATATTTTAACCCTCAATGATTTGTAAAATATTCTATACTATTGGCTCCCTAATGATTTTAGAGAAGTAATTTTCCTCCAATTGGAAATTTATGCTGCAATCATATTTGAAAAAATAAATAGAGATAGAGTACATTACTGTTTCAAATTTCCTGGAAAAACTGGAATTGTCAATCTAAAATATTTTGTGGTTTTTTGACTTCACATATTAATCAGAAAATTAGCAAAGTTCACATTTCTTAGATCTTATGTTCATGGAGGATTACAGAGTTGATGCTATAATTTGGCTTTCATCTCTATCATTGCAGAAAATACAGCAGAGAATGCACTGCTTTCATGAACACTATGCTTCATGAGTTTGGTTGATTCACTTCCTTCATGGAAGTTGACATAAATTTTAATTTATTTAATTAAAAAAGTGTATGAAATATTTATTGCAATGACTGGCATGTTGAGAATTTAATTTAATCCCTTTCCCTTTTATCTTCGAAGTTCAAGCATTCAATTAGGGTAAGTAATGTTATATATTTATCTTATTTATTTCTTCATGTCTTGAAAATTTTCTTGTATTATTTCTTTATCATTCTTTTATGAATTAATATTGGTTCATTAATGCTTCTTTGGGTACTATTATTGCTTACATATTTTATACCACAAATTTAAAACTCCAATTCTCATGCATTTCACTCTTTCTATTTATATCCTTCAATTTTTTTTCTTTCTAATTCTCTATTACTTTTCAAGTTTATATATGTTTTTCTGAGCTTTTTTCTTATGAAAATATTATTTATTTTTTCTACTTTTCAACACACATTAATTCATAAATAGATATTTTATTCCATTGTAAATATAATGCCAATTTGTAAGGTAATTTCTTTTAAATGTTCAATTTCTCAGTCACTGTCACAGAATTTCTTAAGTTGAATCACAGTCTCAGTTACTAATATTTTTATGCCTGCTTTATTGCTGTCATCCAGATGTCTTGTAAGACTACTTTTATATCCCAGCAGTAATGGCCAAATTCTTCTTTATTGAATTACTCCTGTGTCACAGTTATAAGTGAGAGGTCTAACCATTTAAGGCCTGGCAAGCAAGCATTGAGCAAAGGCACATCTGAGGAATCTTATTCTGAGGTGAAATTGCTGAGCATGTGTGGATCCCCATAAACATCTCCATTTTACATTCAGATTTAAATTATTGGTTTCTTTAGGCTTGCAGTGTGTCAGATTTCTCTTTTCTCAGACATTCGATTACTTTAGATTATTTTATAATTGCAACAGTGATATATAATAAGTAGCTAGTTTTGGTTCTTTCATTTTCCTGTAGTATAGTAATTACATTTTGAAAGGCATAGATAGCCTTTACTAGAAAAATGTGGAAAATATTACTTAGACCTGAGAATGGCATTGAAACATGTATACTTACATATCATGTAAGAATCGAATCACCAGTCTATGTCTGATGCAGGATACAGCATGCTTGGGGCTGGTGCACGGGGATGACCCAGAGAGATGATATGGGGAGGGAGGTGGGAGAGGGGTTCATGTCTGGGAATGCATGTACACCCGTGGTGGATTCATGTCAATGTATGGCAAAACCAATACAGTATTGTAAAGTAAAATAAAGTAAAAATAAAAATTAAAAAAAATTTAAAAAATTAAAAAAAGAAAATGAATAAGCCAGTGTATATACATAGTTTTCTCACCACTATGAACTATGGACTGAGGTTCATGACACTGCACATGAGACAGGGATCAAGACCATCCCCATGGAAAAGAAATGCAAAAAAGCAAAATGGATGTCTGGGGAGGCTTCACAAATAGCTGTGAAAAGAAGAAAAGTAAAAAACAAAGGAGAAAAGGAAAGATATAAGCATCTGAATGCAGTGTTCCAAAGAACAGCAAGAAGAGATGAGAAAGCCTTCCTCAGTGATCAATGCAAAGAAATAGAGGAAAACAACAGAATGGGAAAGACTAGAGATCTCTTCAAGAAAATTAGAAATACCAAGGGAATATTTCATGCAAAGGTGGGGTTGATAAAGGACAGAAATGGTATGGACCTAACAGAAGCAGAAGATATTAAGAAGAGATGGTAAGAATACACAGAAGAACTGTACAAACAAAGATCTTCACGATGAAGATAATCACGATCGTATCATCACTCACCTAGAGCCAGACATCCTGGAATGTGAAATCAAGTGGGTCTTAGAAAGCATCACTACGAACAAAGCTAGTGGAGGTGATGGAATTCCAGTGGAGCTCTTTCAAATCCTGAAAGATGATGCTGTGAAAGTGTTGCACTCAATATGCCAGCAAATTTGGAAAACTCAGCAGTGGCCAGAGGACTGGAAAAAGTCAGTTTTCATTCCAGTCCCAAAGAAAGGCAATGCCAAAGAAGGCTCAGACTACCACACAATTGCACTCATCTCACATGCTTTTAAACTAAAGCTCAAAATTCCCCAAGCCAGGCTTTAGCAATATGTGAACCATGAACGTCCAGATGTTCAAACTGGTTTTAGAAAAGGCAGAGGAACCAGAGAGCGAATTGCCAACATCCTCTGTGTCATCTAAAAAGGAAGAGAGTTCCAGAAAAAACATCTATTTCTGCTTTATTGACTATGCCAAAGCCCTTGACAGCATGGATCACAATATACTGTGGAAAATTCGGAAAGAGATGGGAATACCAGACCACTTGACCTGCCTCTTGAGAAACCTATATGCATGTCAGGAAGCAACAGTTAGAACTGGACATGGAACAGACTGATTCCAAATAGGAAAAGGAGTACCTCAAGGCTGTATATTGTCACCCTATTTATTTAACTTATACGCAGAATACATCATGAAAAACGCTGGACTGGAAGAAACACAAGCTGGAATCAAGATTGCCAGGACAAATATCAATAACCTCAGATATGCAGATGACACCAACCATATGTCAAAATGTGAAGAGGAACTAAAAAGCCTCTTGTTGAAAGTGAAAGTGGAGAGTGAAAAAGTTGGCTTAAAGCTCAACATTCAGAAAACGAAGATCATGGTATCTGGTCCCATCTCTTCATGGGGAATAGATGGGGAAACACTGGAAACAGTGTCAAACTTTATATTTTCGGGCTCCAAAATCACTGCAGATGGTGATTGCAGCCATGAAATTAAAAGACGCTTGCTCCTTGGAAGAAAAGTTATGACCAACCTAGATAGCATATTGAAAAGCAGAGATATTACTTTGCAAAAAAAGGTTTGTCTAGTCAAGGCTATGGTTTTTCCAGTGGTCATGTATGGATGTGAGAGCTGGACTGTGAAGAAGGCTGAGCACTGAAGAATTGATGCTTTTTTTTTTTTTTTTAGCATTAGTGCCTTTATTCAGTTCCGTTTAGTTCAGTCACTCAGTTGTGTCCGACACTTTGTGATCCCATGGACTGCTGAACTGTGGTGTTGGAGAAGACTCTTGAGAGTCCCTTGGACTGCAAGGAGATCCAACCAGTCCATTCTAAAGGAGATCAGCCCTGGGTGTTCTTTGGAAGGAATGATGCTAATGCTGAAACTCCAGTACTTTGGCCACCTCATGTGAAGAGGTGACTCATTGGAAAAGACTCTGATGCTGGGAGGGATTGGGGGGAGGAGGAGAAGGGTATGACAGACGCTGGAGATGGCTGGATGGCATCACCAACTAGATGGACATGAGTTTGAGTGAATTCTGGGTGTTGGTGATGGGCAGGGAGGCCTGGCGTGCTGCGATTCTTTGGCTCTCAAAGAGTCGAACACGACTGAGAGACTGAACTGAACTGAACTGATGAACAAATAACATAGTTGATAGTGCTTTGAATACATTATAAGCTAACCATTTCATGCAAAATAAGTTAATATCAGATGTAGATAAACAGTAGTCACCAGGCTGTTAAGTGCACAGTAACATAAAACATTTAAATTATTTTCTATAATCATACTTCAGATCATTTCTGGGGAAGTGAAGGGGATTCAAACATCTAAACTTATTTTTACTAGTCTACATAATAAGCATTTCAGAATCTTATTTTTAATTTTTTAAATTTTCTATTTGTTTTTATTGAAGTAGATTTGCTTTACAATATCATGTTAGTTTCTGCTGTACAAGGAAGTAAGTCAGCTATATGTTTACACATATCCACTAGCTCTTTGTCTTCTCTCCAACATTACCCCCAATTCTACCCTTTAGTTTACTACAGAGCACTGAGCTGAACTCCTTACACTATAAAACAGGTTCTTGTTATTTCTTTTTTTACACATGGTAGTGTATATATGTCAATCACAATCTCCCAATTCATCTCACTCCCCCTTCTCCCCCACCCCATGTCCACATGTCCCTTCTTTATGTTTCTCTCTATCTCTGCCCTGCAAATAGACTCCTAAGTAAGAAAATTTATATTGTCAAAACAAGAAATCAAATTAACGACATGACTGTTTAAAATACAGGAAAAAAAAAAAAGATTGACAACAGATAAGATTTTTCAAAATCTTTGCCATTCATGCACTACATTTATTATTTAAAATAAATAAAATATATTTTGCTCAGAAAATACAATATTTCATTATTACATTTCAAGCCTTAAATGCAAATGGATATTTCTTATTGGCTCAATGATTTTTAGGGCTGAAGATTATAATTACTTCTGGTAATCTAGTTATTGCATAGATAAATATGCAAAGTCCTGAGGAGGTTTATACTTTGTCCACTGCTTACAAATTCAGGATCATTGAGAAAATAAATACTAGAATCCAATCCATTGCTCCTTTCTTTTTATTCAGTTCAGTTCAGTCGCTCAGTCGTGTCCAACTCTTTGTGACCCCATGAATTGCTGCACACCAGGCCTCCCAGTCCATCACCAACTCCCAGAGTTCACTCAAACGCATGTCCATCGAGTCGGTGATCCCATCCAGCCATGTCATCCTCTATCGTCCCCTTTTCCTCCTTCCCCCAATCCCTCCCAGCATCAGAGTCTTTTCCAATGAGTCAACTCTTCACATGAAGTGGCCAAAGGGAGTTTCAGCTTTAGTATCAGTAGTTCCAAAGAACACCCAGGACTGATCTCCTTTAGAATGGACTGGTTGGATCTCCTTGCAGTCCAAGTGACTCTCAAGAGTCTTTTTTATTAGAGTATGTTTTATTTAAAATGCAAAATATAAAAGACATAGTAAAAATACATGGTTAAAGAAGAAAAATATGTATATATATAGTTGCATATCAAGATTATTATCTAGATGCAGTTAGACATCTGTTTTATATTATATATCTTGGTGCAAAGTTTAAAACATTAATCACTTTGTTCAGTTTAATAATAGCAGCTTTCAGAAGTCCATAGCTTCCCTGGTGGCTCAGGCAGTAAAGCATCTGTCTACAATGCGGGAGACCTGAGTTTGATCCCTGGGTCGCAAAGATCCCCTGGAGAAAGAAATGGCAAACCACTTCAGTACTGTTCCCTGGAAAATCCCATGGACAGAGGAGCCTGGTAGGCCAAAATCCATGGGGTCACAAAGAGTCGGACACGACTGAGCACACTTCCACTTTCAGAAGTCCATAAGTATTATTAACCATGTGTAATAGTTTAATAGCATTTTATTGTGTTCAAATTTTTTTTAATATGAAAAGTTGTTGATATTACACTAAAATCCAAATTAGAATCACATAGCAGAGGACTAGAGAAAGAAGTGAAAACATCACACATAACTTTTTTCCTGTGGCACCATGTGTATTGTAAATAGTATCACAAATAATTTATAAAACAAAGCACTGAGACACAAAAATAGTTGGCTTTATTTTTAATATGTGAAATCCTATTGCAGACAGTTTTATCCTTTGAGTTCTGTGCCTCTGGTTTTACAGAGTTCCCTCAATCCCCCAAATTCGGGAATGAGTACATCAAGCTGTATCCTGTTACCCTGCTTAATTAGCTTCTATGCAGAATGCATCATGTAAAATGCCACGCTGGATGAAGCACAAGCTGGAATCAAGATTTCTGGGAGAAACAGCAATAACCTCAGATATGCAGATGACACCAACCTTATGGCAGAAAACAAAGAACTGAAGAGCCTCTGATGAAAGTGAAAGAGGAGAGTGAAAATGGTGGCTTAAAACCCAACACTCAAAAAACGAAGATCATGGCATCCTGTCCCATCACTTGATGGCAAACTGATGGGGAATCAATGGAAACTGTGATAGACTTTATTTTCTTGGTCTCCAAAATCACTGCAGATGGTGCAGCCATGAAATTAAAAGATGCTTGCTCCTTTGAAGGAAAGATATGACCAAACCTAGACAGCATATTAAAAAGCAGAGACATTACTTTGCCAATTAATGTCCATCTAGTCAAAACTATGGTTTTTGGTAGTCATGTATGGATATGAGAGTTGAACCATAAAAAAAGCTGAGCACTGAAGAACTGATGCTTTTGAACTGTGATGTTGTAGAAGACTCTTGAGTGTCCCTTGGACTGCAAAGAGATCAAACCAGTCAAGCTTTAAGGAAATTTGTCCTAAATATTCATTGGAAGGACTGATGCTAAAGCTGAAACTCCAGTACCCTGGCCACTTGATGCGAAGAGTTGACTCATTGGAAAAGACCCTGAGTCTGGGAAAGATCAAAGACAGGAGGATAAGGCGATGACAAAGGATGAAATGATTGGATGGCATCATTGACTCGATCGACATGAGTTTGAGTAAGCTCCAGTAGTTGGTGATGGTCAGGGAAACCTGGTGTGCTGAAGTCCATGGGGTCACAAACAGTCAGATATGTCTGAGCAAGTGAACTGAACTGAACTACTTCCCCCTTGAATTCCCACACTCCAGCTGCAAGTGTTCCTAACTCTGATGCTTTCTTCCAAATCCAGCTCTCCCTGATCACTATCTCCACATTCTTGAAGTATTTCACATTCTGGCCTTTCTCATTCACCTAAACTTCGTTTCATTTTCTGCCATGAACTGAGTACTCAGTTCATGCTACTAACTGTAGTAATGTTAAAGGCAAGCATTGTTATGTTTCATTTCTCACATTAGAATCTCTCCTTTTAAAAAGAAATCAATAAAATCAGTAAAAGCTAATGAAATTTTTATTATAAGATTTCAGCAACAATAACATACTATTAAATGAAACATCTGAAATAAGCAGGCCTTCCTGAATGACCTTGTATCATTCTTAAGGAAGAATAGATGTTATGTCTTTATATGCTGGGATAGAAAATTCAGAAATGCAGGCTCAGAGATGGTGGGCAACTTATGAAATTTACTGGGTAAGAGTATTTATAAGTATATATATATATATATCCTGGTATAATGGATATATAATAACCCATTGTTAACAATCATCAGTCACTTTTTGGTTGTAAGTTAATCAAATTTATAACTTAGAATAAAATATCTGTATTTTAACAGTTAAAGTTTGGTGCCTTTCCATTATATAGCTATTATGTTTTCAAAAATATTAAATGGTCCATGAAAGTGAAAAAATGAAAGTGCTAATCACTTAGTTGTATGTGACTCTTTGTGACCCCATGGACTGATGATCACCAGGCTCCTTTTCCCTGGAATTCTCCAGGCAAGAACACTGGCGTGGTTGGTCACTCCCTTCTTCAGTGAATCTTCCGAATCCAATGATTGAACCCAGGTCTCTTGCATCGCCAGCAAGATTTTTACCATCTTAGCCATATAATACTTCAAATGTAAACTTATTTTAGTCTCATACTCCAAAAAAAATAAACTTTCACTCTAGATTCAAAACCTGAATTAATAACAGGAAAAATCCATTAATGAGAAAAATAAATTGCATGCTTTGCATTTTACAAAATCATCCAAGGGATAGCATAATAAGCTGAACCCACATTTGTTAATATTAATAGGACTTTATATTCTATAATAGGACCTACATTCCTTAATGGACATTATATTTCCTATTTTAGCACACAACTTCAGAATATGAAGAAACAATTTTAAAAATATGATTCATTTGATTGTTATAGATAAGGTGTTTTAATAATTACAGTACAATTTTACTTTAAAATATGTATTTTATTTATAAAATTAGTAAATCCTTTATTGTATTGAAATGTAAGCTATATTTTTTCAACATTTATATTCAGTTCTATTTGATGAAATAAATTTGATTCCTTATGATGACCCGGTGAACCATCACACAACACTTAAAGCAATCACAAAATATTTTTCTATGCCCATGCTTTGATGACAGTCACTGGCTTTTCAAATTTCTTTGGGGTGATTGGTAAATTATACATTTCACAATTTTTCTCCAAATGAAATGAGCCACTGTCCTTTAACAACTGATTATAGATTTTTCAAAACAGTATAAATAGCCCTAAAATAAATATTTACTAAAAACAAACCATGACTAAACATTAAAGCAAAATTATATTAAAATATGCATAACCTCTGTAATTTAATTTAAACATAATGTGTTGCATTTCCTTCTCAATTGAGTATTGTTATAACATGTATTTTTCTTTTCCATTCCACAATCAAATGTGTAAGTAAGTAAATGATTAAAAATCTATTATCAACAGTGAGCATGTTTATTGTAGTTTACCTTTCAAAACTCCTAACAATAATTCATGACCAAATCATTACTTTTTAAAAAAAATAAACATAAATTATTTTAAACACAAAGCAATGACAAATTAACCAAATGTGCTAAAAATTCCAAAGAAAACTGAAATTTATTTGTTAAACAGAAAATTTAAATTAGTGATGGAGAAAGCCATTTATTCAATATGATATATATGATTATGAAAAATACACGGAGAGTTTGTCCTATTAACCAAGTTGAAATTTAAATACATGAAATTGTATTTCACTTGGGGACACAATTATTGCCACTTTATTAACACATGTAGAAAATGAAATAAGGTCACTCTTATTTAATCTACTAAGTATTAAAGAACATTTATATTCTATTCTCAGAATTATGAAATTTAGTGATTGCTACAATTTGCAGGCAAATATTCAGTTAATTAAAATAAAATTAAAATTAGCAAAAGCATGAATTTCATTATAAAATCTAATTATTATATAATTTAATGCAATAAATATTTCTTTGAAAATCACTGTGCATATTAAGAAAATCATTCAAGTTAGAATATTCAAGTTTAGAAGTTAAAGTCTTATTTATATTTCCTTACAGAAATTAGTGTAAATAATAAAGATTTTAGCAGAAGCTAATATCTATGTGATAAATTTATGGAGGATTACTGTGCCATTTCAAAACTGAAAATTAGTTTTAATCTAGAATCAAATGTTTGATTTCTTTGCTCATCTTGATATATCTTTGAGGATGTACAACAGAATTGATAAACACAGAATATAAGCAAATCTCCTTAAGTTGAAGTAGAGATACTCTTAAATTGGTTAATACATGTAGGTATACATATATATGAAGAAGGAAATGACAACCCACTCCAGTATCCTTGCCAGGAGAATCCCATGGACAGAGGATCCTGGTGGGCCACGGGGTTGCAAAGTGTTGGAAATGACTGAGTGATGAAGCCAATACATACAAACAAATATATATCTTTGGCATGACTATCAAGTTCAAAAGAATTGGAGAGGAGCATATCTGATCAGAACATAGTGAGATTTATTATTTCTTGGAACCAGAGGAATAAAGGAAGGAGAAATTAGACAATTTAATTGCATTAAACAGATTTTTGAAAGTAGATATTCTGCAGTAATAAGGGTCAATTGGTAATTATTCCTACACATAGAATGAGTTTGGTGATTTTTTGTAGGAGGCAAGATGCAAGACCCCATTCCATGTCCAAGGAGCATTGGCTGTGTGGGCACAGGAGGGCTGAGAGGAGCTACTCCAAGTTCAAGGTCAGGAGGGGTGGCCAGTAAGGAGATACCCCTCGACCAAGGTAAGGAGCAGTGGCTGTGCTTTGCTGGAGCAGCCATGAAGAGATACCCCATGTCCAAGGTGAGAGAAACCCAAGTAAGACGGTAGGTGTTGCAAGAGGGAATCAGAGGGCAGACACACTGAAACAACAATCACAGAACACTAGTCAATCTAATCACAAGGACCACAGCCTTGTCTAACTCAGTGAAGCTAAGCCATGCCATGTGGGGCCACACAAGATAGGCAGGTCATGGTGGAGAGGTCTGACAGAATGTGGTTCACTGGAGAAGGGAATGGCAAGCCACTTCAATATTCTTGCCTTGAGATCCCGATGAACAGTATGAAAAGGCAAAATGATAGGATACTGAAAGAGAAACACCCCAGGTTGGTAGGTGCCCAAGATGCTACTGGAGATCAGTGGAGAAATAACTCCAGAAAGAATGAAAGGATGGAGCCAAAACAAAATCAATACCCAGTTGTGGATGTGACTGGTGATAGAAGCAGGGTCCAATGCTATAAAGAGCAATATTGCATAGGAACCTGGAATGTTAGGTCCATGAATCAAGGCAAATTGGAAGTGGTCAAACAGGAGATGGCAAGAGTGAATGTTGAGATTCTAGGAATCAGTAAACTAAAATAGACTGGAATGGGTGAGATTAACTCAGATGACCATTATATCTACTACTGTTTGCAGGAATCCCTTAGAAGAAATGGAATAGCCATCATGGTCAACAAAAGAGTCTGAAGTGCAGTACTTGGATGCAATCTCAAAAAACGACAGAACGATCTCTGTTCGGTTCCAAGGCAAATCATTCAATATCACAGTAATCCAAGTCTATACCCCAACTAGTAATGCTGAAGAAGCTGAAGTTGAACCGTTCTATGAAGACCTACAAGACCTTTTAGAATTAACACCAAAAAAAGATGCCCTTTTCATTATAGGAGACTGGAATGCAGCAGTAAGAAGTCAAGAAATACATTGGGTAACAGGCAAATTTGGCCTTGGAATACAGAACAAAGCAGGGCAAAGGCTAATAGAATTTTGCCAAGAGAATGCACTGGTCATAGCAAACACCCTCTTCCTAAAACACAAGAGAAGACTCTACACATGGACATCACCAGATGGTCAAGCCCAAAATCAGATTGATTTTATTCTTTGCCACCAAAGATGAAGAAGCTCTATACTGTCAACAAAAACAAGACAGGGAGCTGACTGTAGCTCAGATCATGAACTCCTTATTGCCAAATTCAGCTAAATTTCAATTCTTCAAATTGAAGAAAGAAGGGAAAACCACTAGACCTTTAAGGTATGACCTAAATCAAATCCTTTATGACTATACAGTGCAAGTGAGAAATAGATTTAAGGGACTAGATCTGACAGATAGAGTGCCTGATGAACTATGGATGGAAGTTCATGGCATTGTACAGGAGACAAGGATTAAGAACATCCCAACGGAAAAGAAATGCAAAAAAGCAAAATGGCTGTCTGTAGAGGCCTTCCAAATATCTGTGAAAAGAAGAGAAGTGAAAAGCAAAGGAGAAAAGGAAAGATACTAGCATTTGAATGCAGAGTTCCAAATAATAGCAAGGAGAAATAAGAAAGCCTTCCTCAGGGATCAATGCAAAGAAATAGAGGAAAACAACAGAATGGGAAAGAAGACTAGAGATCTCGTCAAGAAAATTAAGAACAACAAGGGAACATTTCATGCAAAGATGGGCTCGATAAAGGACAGAAATATTATGGACCTAGCAGAAGCAGAAGATATTAAGAGGTGGAAAGAATACACGGAAGAACTGTACAAAAAAGATCTTCACGACCGAGACAATCACGATGGTGTGATCACTGACCTAGAACCAGAAATCCTGGAATGTGAAGTCAAGTGGGCCTTAGAAAGCATCACTACGAACAAAGCTATTGGAGGTGATGGAATGCCAGTGGAGCTATTTCAAATCCTGAAAGATGATGATGTGAATGTGCTGCACTCAATATGCATGCAAATTTGGAAAACTCAGCAGTGGCCACAGGACTGGAAAAGTTCAGTTTTCATTCCAATCCCAAAGAAAGGCAATGTCAAAGAATGCTCAAACTACCGAACAATTGCACTCATCTCACACGCTAGTAAAGTAATGCTCAAAATTCTCCAAGCCAGGCTTCAGCAAAATGTGAACCGTGAACTTCCAGATGTTCAAGCTGCTTTTAAAAAAGGCAGGAAACCAGAGATCAAATTGCCAACATCTGCTGGATCATGGAAAAAGCAAGAGAGTTCCAGAGAAACATCTAGTTCTTCTTTATTGACTATGCCAAATCTTTGACTGAGTGGATCACAATAAACTGTGGAAAATTCTGAAAGTGATGGGAATATCAGACAACCTGACCTGCCTCTTGATAAATTTATATGCAGGTCAGGAAGCAATAGTTAGAACTGGACGTGGAACAACAAACTGTTTCCAAATAGGAAAAGGAGAATGTCAAGGCTGTATGTTCTCACTCTGCTTATTTAACTTGTATGCAGAGTACATCATGAGAAATGCTGGGCTGGAAGAAGCACAAGCTGGAATCAAGATTGCTGGGAGAAATATTAATAACCTCAGATATGCAGATGATATCACCCTTATGGCAGAAAATGAAGAGGAACTAAAAAGCCTCTTGAAAGTGAAAGAGGAGAGTGAAAAAGTTGACTTAAAGCTCAACATTAAGAAAACAAAGATCATAGCATCTGGTCCCATCACTTCACGGGAAACAGATGGGGAAACAGTGGAAACATTGGCAGACTTTATTTTTGGGGGCTCCAAAATCACTGTAGATGGTAATTGCAGCCATGAAATTAAAAGACGCTGACTCCTTGGGAGGAAAGTTATGACCAACCTAGACAGCATATTCAAAAGCAGAGACATCACTTTGCCAACAAAGGTCCATCTAGTCAAGGCTATGGTTTTTCCAGTGGTCATGTGTGAATGTGATTGTTGCACTGTGAAAAAAACTGAGCACCGAAGAGTTGATGTTTTTGAATTGTGGTGTTGGAGAAGACTCTTGACAGTCCCTTGTACTGCCAGGAGATTCAACCAGTCCATCCTAAAGGAAATTAGTCCTGGTTGTTCTTTGGAAGGACTGATGCTAAAGCTGAAACTCCAATACTTTGGCCACCTCATGCGAAGAGTTGACTCTTTGGAAAAGACTCTGATGCTGGGAGGGATTGGGGGCAGGAGGAGAAAGGGACAACAGAGGATGAGATGGCTGGATGGCATCACCGACTCTATGGACATGAGTTTGAGTGAACTCTGGGAGTTGATGAAGGACAGGGAGGCCTGGAGTGCTGCAATTCATGGGGTCGCAAATAGTTGGACACGACTGAGTGACTGAACTGAACTGAAGATGCGAGAAATAGTGAAAAGAAAAGTTCACTATTAAAAATTTGACACAAGTAAAACGGAATTGTTATAACTCAATTTACTTAACAAATAAAAAATGAAATTAAGTAAATGTTAACAATCACTTCTCCTAGCTTTGGGTTTAGTCTGTAATCTTTGAGTGTGATCCTCCAGACTTACTCTTTTTTTCTGAAGATTGCTTTGGTAATTTGTGGTTATTTATGGTTGCTTATTGTAGTTCTGTGAAAAATATCACAGATATTTTGATAGGGATTGCATTAAATTTGTGCACTGCTTGGGGTAGAAAGGCCTTTTAACAAGTTTAACCCTCCCCTAATCTTAGAGCATGTGATATCTTTTCATTTCTTTTGTGTCATCTTCAATTTCCTTCATCAATGAAGAACTATTTTTTTAAACTGAATTGAAAGAGACATTTTCTTTTTGTTGTTGCTTTGTTTTCATTTAAAAAGCATGTCTTTATAGGAAGCAACCCTATACAACTTGCACTTGACTTACTGGTTTGTTGAGAGCGCTAAATTTGACATGAACAAAAGTCACATCTTTCTCCAAACGGTGCTGGTTGATATCAGCTAGGTAGGGTGTAGGACTGGAGTTGAGAGGCTAGAGCCAGAGACAGGGTGAACCAGGGTTCTCCAAAGTTCAGCCACCTTCACTGCTCTATCATTTAGTGATGGAGTCAGGACCCACGGTGCTCGAGCAGACCCTGGAGATTTGGGTTCCGGTTGGCTCAGTTCCCTTTAACTGAGGGCCAAGCAACTTCGGCCTCAGAGAGGAGCAGTGCTAGAGCAATCCAGGCTGGTGTGGGTATTCTGTGAGGGTCAGGGCACACGCTGTGGCCATCTGGCCACCGTGAGACATCCAGTCTGGTCCACATCTGTGCAAACTGCCAGCAATACTGCCCCAGCCTGCTCAGACAGTACTTAAGGTTTGAGCCACTGCAGCACCTCACATGCAGGAGTTTTTGTCTGTCATGGCTGCCCTCACTCTGGTATCGAGCTGTGACTAGAGGCAAATGGTGCCAGGGTACTGGAACATTTATTTGGCTCAGGATGTGGTTCATAAGGTGGTCACTGAAATGAGTCAGCCAGCATCTACTTTCTATCTGCTTCAGGAGCAAGTATTTGTGCTCCTGGGCTTTCCACAGGCCTCTTGTTAGTCTCAGAGGTTCTTCAACCAGTTAAGGGAACTTGTCTTCCTTGTGTCAAACCACAGGGCTGGGACACCCAATATGTGGTTTGAATCACTCCCTCCCCAGGGAGGGTCTCTACCCATGTAATTTTATTTTTCCTCTGAGTCTGTCCCAGGGGTATAGATCCCAACCTGGTTCCTAGGCTTCCCTTACTAGCAGATTTACGTGCTTTTTTTGTTTTTTTTTTTTTTGGAAGCTTGATTGTACAGAAGTTCTTCTCCTAGTTTCCAATTAGTCTTCAATGAGAATTGTTCCACATGTAGAAGTATTTTGATATGTTTGTAGAGGGGGTTGAGTTCAACATCCTCTTGTACCACCATCATGACCAAGAGGAACTAATTCTTATAAAGTTAGTCTTTAATAATGTGTGTGCATGGTAAGTCTCTTCAGTCCTATCCAACTCTTTGTGACCCTATGGACTGTAGCCTGCCAGGCACCTCTGCCCATGGGATGCTCCAAGCAAGAATACTGGAGTAGGTTGCCATGTTCTCCAGGGGATCTTCCAGACCCATAAGACTGAACAAGTCATTCCAAGTAGAATATATATATATATATATTTTTTTTCTAGAGGAACAATTTAAAATAGTTTAATTGACATATATCAAATGGCTGTTTCTATGAAAAATACCACAATTATTCAATGACTTTCATAAATAACAAATGATGTATACCTTAGAAATTCAGCCAAATAATCTAGGTGAGTTTGTCTAGTATCAGCATTTTTTCACAGCTAACTAGATATACACATACAGGAATGTAGAAAACTGGCACATAAGCAATGTTAATAAGTAATTTAGCTGCATGTTTCAATAGTTAAATCACTCAGTAATTGAAAATGATAAAATGTGAATGAATAAGGAATTAATATGAATTTTATAAATTGGGATAATATAAAATCAAGTTTCTTGTCTTGTTTTTCTCATTATGGCAAGTAGTGAGCCATCTTCCAGGACTTAGCAGGACCTGCTTCATCTGTTAAGAAAGCGTTGCTTAAGGCAAGAGCAAGGCCTATGAGGTCAAAGTATTACTCTAGGAGCCTATAGTCAATGAATGCTTACATAACTTAGAACAAATCAGTAAACCTCACAGAAGCGTAGCTTCTTCACTTATTAAATATTCAGAAAATTAAACCTAATCATACTGTGGCAAGGACTTCATGGGATAAAGTAAATTTATACTGAAAAATTCTTTTCAATGATTAGTTAAAGGAAGGATATGTTTCTTTCTATCCCTACTACTTGATACAACTCCCTTTTCCAATGTGTGTTGTAAAATAATTAGAAAATATGTAGTAAAATAATTAGAATAAAAAATAATGGATCACACTCTTACATATGTCCATTTTAAACTTTGTTGTTATCTATTAGTCACATTAGTCAGCATTTTAAGCAAAAATAATTTTTATATATAGAGAGGGAGTTGAAACAAAGGATGACTATGGCTAAATTGCAAAAAAATATATAATTAATCCACAAAGGAAGAAATTTGAAGTCAATTGTAACCCAAACATATAGCCATTTCAGCAGCTCTTTCTTTTTAAAGTTGAATACACACAAAAAATATTAAAATGGATGAAAGTCACTTAGACTTGAGGCAGTTCACTCTTCTCATGATTGGGAAAGAGTATCCTGAATAAGAAATGCATTTTTAGTGCATGTAATTTAGCAGTTCCTCATGGTTTTAATTTGTTTGGGTTATCAGCAAAGAGAATAACAGTTTAATGCTTCTTTTTCTTCAAAAGTATAATTTTGCTAAATTGCTTGTAATTCTCAATGCTTTGCTTGTATAAAATATAACTGTGTGGAATATGCAATTATTCAATCCTTTCTATTAATTACTCATCCTAAAATCATTATGTTTATATCTATATTTAATGTTTTCTGAAAGTAATACCCTTCTAAAAGTAAGGATTCATTTTCCAGAGCTTTGAAGTTATAACAATCACATTAAATGTGTCTAATAGTTCAGTCAATTTGACAGAGAAGCACAGAAATAGTGATTTTGAACAGTGCTAACGTCGTTGTGCATTTCTGTTAAAACAGACTAATCTAACTTTTACAGTCGCTGAAATTAAGTGTTTTAATTCTATATCTTTTTCTTTTTTGTTTGTAAAAGTATAACACATTTTGCAGTTAGGTTTTCAAATTTGAGCTCTACTTCATTGTTGGATTTTGTTGAATTGAAAGGAAAAAACATTCTACTGACATTATTTCAGTGAAAAAGATAAAACTTTTAAAATTCTAATGTTTTAATACCAATTATTTGATATTAATTTTTTTTCAATTAATAAACACATTTTTAACCCAGTTATGTAACAGGGAAGAGAAAGTTGCTCAATTGTCTGACTCTTTGTGACCTCATGGACTATACAGCCATGGAATTCTCCAGGCCAGAATACTGGAATGGGTAGCCTTTCCCTTTTCCAGAGGATTTTCCCAATCCAGGGACTGAACCCAGGTCTCCTGCATTGCAGGCAGATTTTTTACCAGTTGAACCACAAGGGAACCCCAAGGACACTGGAATGGGTAGCCTATCCCTTCTCCAGCAGATGTTCCCAACCCAGGAATGTAACCAGGGTCTCCTGCTTTACAGGCAGATTCTTTACCAACTGAGCTGTCAGGAACTATATAACAGTACTAATGCAAAAAATGATAACTGAACAGGAACCTAAAGGATTAAAAAGGGGGAAAGGTTAAACTTCAAAATAAATAAAATGCTTGCTCTGAAAATGCAGAAAAAACTGTTGAATTATACTTAACAGTATACTTATACATATATTTGATTAATGAAATAAAATTAAAGCTGGGGATGTTTCTTTTTGGCTCTGATAACATTTTGACATTCTACAATAGTTTATAAGAATTTTCAGAAAGTTCCAATCTTTTTACCAAAAGAACAAACAAACAGAAAAAGGTCATAATTTTGATCTCTGCCCATCTGGTTGGATAGCTAATGCTATACTCTGCAGTCCAGGTCGATAGTACTTTTCCATCACAGACACTGGGCAGTGAGAAGAGAAGGAAGCGATCATAGTTCTTATTGTCAGTGGAATTACTGCATCTGCACAGGTCAGGGAACCAGCACCTTATAGCTTACTTTAGTTCATTAGCAATACCTTTTGTAGATTAGTTTATACAGCTGAACACTCTTCTTGCCTTCCAATTTTAAAAACATGATTTTGATTTTTCCTTAGACTTAAATTTTTCCAAAATTCTTCCAAAGTGTTGTCTCTGCAAACATAAATTTGAAAGGAAAAATTTTAAGATAATCTTGAAAGTAGTTTAAAGTGAAGTATCAGTGTGTGTGTGTGTTTTGGGGTGTGTATGTGTGTGTTTGAAACAGATAGGATGACAATGAAAAGGTTATTAGTATGTCCCAATTCTTTAGAAATAAAAGACATTCATGTTGTTTATATGTATATTTGTGTGTGTATACACACATACTTAAGAGATCACATATATATATATATATATATATATAAAATGCAACAGATATGTATTGCATTATACGTGACCTACTCACGCTACATAAACATATTTTTTAAATTGATTAACTTGTATATACTGCAAGATTTCATTGACTATCTGGCATGTAGTAAAGTCAGACAAATGAAGTAGATACATATCTTAAAAAAAATAAACTTGCAATTTATTAAGGAAATCTGTAGGATATTGATGAAATGCAATTCATATTTCATACATAAATTGTTCTTTTCCCATTTGGACCTGTTTTCTTCCCTTAGTGTGTGTCGTGCATCCATGTAAAACCAGACCTCCTTTGGAGATAACATTCATTCTTAATCACATCAAGAGTCAAAACTCCTTAGGAGATAACTTACTTCCCTTGTTAATTTTGTAAGGGACTATGATGACATATGACCCAGTTATTACTCATTTTCCACATGTAGAATTGAAATGTGTAAACTATCAATATGTCATTTAATATATCAGTTCAGCTCAGTTCAGTTGCTCAGTCATGTCTGACTCTTTGCTACCCCATGAATCACAGCACGCCAGGCCTCCCTGTCCATCACCAACTCCCGGAGTTCCCTCAGACTCGCGTCCATTGAGTCAGTGATGCCATCCAGCCATCTCATCCTCTGTCGTCCCTTTCTCCTCCTTCCCCCAATCCCTCCCAGAATCAGAGTCTTTTCCAGTGAGTCAACTCTTCGCATGAGGTGGCCAAAGTACTGGAGTTTCAGCTTTAGCATCATTCCTTCCGAAGAAATCCCAGGGTTGATCCCCTTCGGAATGAACTGGTTGGATCTCCTTACAGTCCAAGGGACTCTCAAGAGTCTTCTCCAACACCACAGTTCAAAAGCATCCATTCTTCGGCACTCAGCCTTCTTCACAGTCCAGCTCTCACATCCATACATGACCACAGGAAAAACGATAGTCTTGACTAGACAGACCTTAGTCGGCAAAGTAATGTCTCTGCTTTTGAATATACTATCTCGGTTGGTCATATCTTTTCTTCCAAGAAGTAAGCGTCTTTTAATTTCATGGCTGCAATCACCATCTGCAGTGATTTTGGAGCCCCAAAAAATAAAGTCTGATACTGTTTCCACTGTTAATGTATAGCCCTTTATTTAAAAAAAAAAAAAAAAAAAAAACTTGCATAACTGTGTGCTCTGACTTCTAATGGGCTGAATAGTCCTCAGAACTTTCTAAGAAACTGTCCCTGGGTTATAAAGATCAGTTTAACTGGAATAACATTTTCTATTTCTTTCTTCAATGGACTGATTAATATTATCATCAACAAAATGTAACACTGTGTAACAGCTACATGCTGCAAATATACAAAGCTTCAGTGGAGGAATAATATAGTAAGTAACCTACTCTGTTGTGAGACTTCCTATGGGGCTTCAAAAAGAAATGCCCTTTGACTTCAGTCTTAAAGGATGAACTCATGACCCTGATATATTTGATAGCAAAGGCAGAAGAAAAAAGTGAAGGCAGGAAAGGTGAGACTAAGGAACCAGTCCTTCAAGAGATTTGCAAAAAAATGTTTCCTGGATTTTGCACTTAATCCTGTAAATTATGAGACCAGGTTTCTTAGGGCTTGTGAGAAGAAGAGTCAAATAAATGAATTTACATTAAACAATAATTACTGGGGCAATTTTTCTGGTAAAGGAAACATTATATAAAATACTGAGATGACCTTTATGGGGAGATGGGAAGGTGAATTCAGCAGGAACAGTGAAAAGGGAGATGATGGGTAGAGTTGAGGAAGATTTGGAATGTAAACATTGCAGATTTCAACACTGACTGAATGTGGGAGCAGAGTGAGAGCCAGAATGGTGCTCTGTTTTAGGCTTTGGTGAGGATGAGGATGTAAAAAATATCCTGACTGTGTATTCAATGATCACTGTCTTCAGTCCAAGGAGGAAGCAGTTGCAGGTCTCCAACCTTTATGTAACTCTATGATTCAGTCAGAATGAACTGTTAAGCCCAAAGTCTTTTAACTTAAAAGGTGCTGAAGAGCCAATCAGAGTGAATCTTCCCTCCAGTCCTGAAGACCAAGGGACTTAATAAATTTTAGAGTTAGGATGCACTGAATTATATAGATAAGATAGCTTCTCTCACATAGACATTCTTCTTCAATTTAATTAGAATAATCTAATTATTATTCAAGAAAAATGAAAAGTAATGTAACAAAAACATATGGAAAGGACTCAGGCTGTAAATAATTTACTTTTTCTTTGGTTTCTCAAGACTTTCTTAAATCTCTATGGATTGACAGTTGTCATCATGCCATTAATTATGTCTTAACATCTCTGTGAACAAAACATAAGGATGCTTACAATCCTTAGAGATATCTAAAGCTCATAACCAGAATTCTTAAAATTGATGAAGCAATGGATAAGTTAAAGTATTTTGTCCTCAGTTCAGTTCAGTCACTCAGTTGTGTCCAACTCTTTGTGACCCCATATCCTACTTCAAGTTAAATATTCATTGTACATCATCAAGCAGGCATATGTACTGTGGTGAGATTTTTTTTTTCCTTTAGAAAATTAATATACAAGAAGTGATCTACTTTTTAATTTTGGAACTTTCTAATATTTATTGCATGTTACAAAATATTAGACTTACAAAGAATGAAATAAAAATCTTAATTATATGCATATATTGATTTATTAATAATTATTATATAATGTGTCAGATATTAAGCCCACCCTTTATTTAGTCTCTCTTTTGGGTGCCTAATAAACTAGAGTGGAAACAGTGTCAGACTTTATTGTTTGGGGCTTCAAAATCACTGCAGATGGTGATTGCAGCCATGAAATTAAAAGACACTTACTCCTTGGAAGAAAAGTTATGAGCAACCTAGAAAGCATATTCAAAAGCAGAGACATTATGTTGCCGACTAAGGTTCGTCTAGTCAAGGCTATGGTTTTTCCAGTAGTCATGTATGGATGTGAGAGTTGGACTATGAAGAAGGCTGAGCGCCGAAGAATTGATGCTTTTGAGCTGTGGTGTTGGAGAAGACTCTTGAGAGTCCGTTGGACTGCAAGGAGATCCAGCCAGTCCATTCTGAAGATAAACCCTGGGATTTCTTTGGAAGGAATGATGCTAAAGCTGAAACTCCAGTACTTTGGCCACCTCATGCGAAGAGTTGACTCATTGGAAAAGACTTTGATGCTGGGAGGGATTGGGGGTAGGAGGAGAAGGGGACGACTGAGGATCAGATGCCTGGATGGCATCACTGACTCGATGGACGTGAGTCTGAGTGAACTCCGGGAGTTGGTGATGTACAGGGAGGCTTGGCGTGCTGCGATTTATGGGGTTGCAAAGAGTTGGACACGACTGAGTGACTGAAATGAACTAAACTGAACTGAATAATCTAGATAGGCAGACATAATATGAGTACTGGAAAAGTTCTCTCTTTCTTTTTATTTGAGCACCATCTGGCTTGTTGGCAGCATTAATAAAGAGTTTGTGTAAGTTTAGAGATCTCATGGGTCTGCTGCTTGTTTAAGTTTTACAGGTAGGATTAAGAAGTACAAGCACTCACCTCCAGCCACTGTACTCAAAACTCACTCAAAATAATGTTTTCAGAATAGTTGATAGAAAGTAAATATTTCATAATTTATATTTTACAATTTGTAAGATTCACATTATATTTTAACATAAGTCTATGATCAGAGACAATGCAAGTGATTATGTCTTACAACTGATCAACCAGGTAAGATGTTAATATTAATATATGTGATGTTAAATATACCATTTTCAAAACTTTTTTTTTTTTTGGTAACTATTGGGGCATAATATTAGTGTGCTTTGTTTGGTAAAACAGCAGTACCAATAGATGTAACTGACAATTGTATTTTCCTTTCCTTTTCCAGTCATATATTTTTTTTTTTCTGAAAAATCACCCATTTAATTTCAAACCTATAAGATCATGAACATATATTTAGATAAACTGTGGGAGCATGAAGCATTTTTCAACATTAAGATCTTTGAACTAGAAGCCATCTATGTAATTTATTTGGTCCATTCTGACCATAACTTCAGTGTTCCATCCTTAATGTAATTAGTCCTACCACCCTGAATCTTTAAAGCATACAGCTGTTCTTACCATCATGCTCACTTTGTATTCTATTCTTGCATCTAATCCTTATGTTCTATTTTTTAACCAATTATTTGCTTCCAGAACTTTTATAGTATGTATTACAACATTTGGTATTTGGATGCTACAACTGGTTGATATTGACTGACCTAATAATAATTTGCTAGATAGGAAGGGAAATCCATAAGCTTTGTTTCCTTGTTTGAAATTCTACAATGCTTTGGAGAAGCAGTTATGTTTGTGACTCTCATGAAAAGCATTGACAATACAACTGTGAATGGTATGAATTTTCCTTCACTGTATTCCAGGATAAGAAATGCTAACTATTTAATCTCTAAGTCAAAACCAATAACCACGAAGTTATGAGTTACAAGAATGGTGTAAGATTTAATTTCATTTATACATTTTGGCATCTCTAGAATAACCATTGGCCACACACACACAAAAAATGTGTCTTAGAATTAAATGGTATCTAGGATATGCAAGTAAAGGAGTCTTCTTCTTTTTAGTACAAATACTAGAAGTCAAGTCTACATCATTAAGTTGAAAAGAGGCAATTCTTTTTCTGACTCAGCTGGATTGTGCAGAACTTAGCCAGACCTGGAAGCTTGGATAGTTCAGAATACAACCTCTCTATGTGGCAGGATACTTGTCTCCATAGAGTGTCATTTCTCGAGGGAACTTGAAGGAGGTATGAGTCTGTCCTTATTATTTTCAAAACCTAAGCTCAGTTTTGTATCCAATAACTAGAGTGTGCTCAGTCACTTCAGTCATGTTCGATTCTTTGCAGCTCCATGGACACCAGGATCCTCTGTCCATCAGATTCTCCAGGTAAGAATACTGGAGTGGGTTGCCATTTCATCCTCCAGGGGATCTTCCTGACTCAGGGATGGAATGAGATTGCCTTGCATCACCCTCATTGCAGGCAAATTCGTTACCCACTGAGGTACCTGGGAAGCCCCGATAACTTAAGGGTCACATTAAATCTCTTTTTAAGTGGTTGATTGTCCTATCATATCTCTAACTTCGACCTCTACTGGACTGTTTCAGACTATCTGCCTTCAATGGTGTTTTACAAACAGGCTGCTTGTCTGTCCTTCCTGACAGTAATGGTGGGCAAGTAACCAGTCCGATGGTTCTTTCCTCACTATTTATTCTATAATGTCTTCCACCAGTAAGCTTATGCATCCTTAATGAAAGTTCCATCCCAGTACCCTTGCATACATTTGAGGCATTAAATGGATTCCTGGGATAATTACTTTCACATAAAAAGCACTATCTTCCATTATGGAGTCAAATATTAATAACCAATTATATGACTTGGATACAGAATGAATTTTCAGAAGCATATTTTAGTCTCCTTTATTTAGTACTGATTGCCTACCATCTAGATGTGTGCGTGTTTGCTTTTTGTTTCATGTTATTATGTAATCAGTTTTCAAATCAACCTTCAGCATAAACTAGTGTGCTGAAACTGTGCATGAGTGCTGAACTGCTTCAGTGGTGTCCAACCGTTTGCGACCCCATAGACTCGCCCACCAGAATCCTCTGTCCACGGAATTTTCCAGGTAAGAATACTGGAGTGGGTAGCCACTCCCTTCTCAAGGGTATCTTCCTGACCCAGGGATCAAACCCAGGCATCCTGTATTGCAGGCAGATTCTTTATTGTCTGAGCCACAAGGAAATTCATTTACTAGGGGTATGTTCAAAATTAGCAGTTATTACTAAGAGTGAAGACTCAATCCCATGAGCCAGTTCTGCACCTGGGTCTAACTATTGTCTGAAAATAATTGGCTTCATTTCTATAGATTGCTATCATTTTGTAGTGCACAGATTGAAATTTCTTAGCACTCCTGGAGGAAATGTTCATATATAGCACATCTAGATGTGTGTGTCTTTGTGAGAAATGCTACAAACTTTATTTTTCTTTGAATCAAATCAATTGTACTCCAGGGACTTCGCTGGTGGTCCAGTGGTTAAGACTGCCTTCCAAAACAGAGGGTATGGGTTTGAACCTTGGTCATGGAGATAAGGGCTTCCCTTGTGGCTCTGCTGGTAAAGAATCCACCTTCGATGTGGGAGACCTGGGTTTGATCCCTGTGTTGGGAAGATCCCTGGAGAAGGGAAGGTCTACCCCCTCCAGTATTCTAGCCTGGAGAATTCCATTGACTGTATAATCCATGAGGTCACAAAGAGACAGACAAGATTGAGCAACTTTCACTTTCAGGGAAATAAGACATCATAGGCCTCACTGCCAAAACAAACACACAAAAAAAGCATAAAGCAGAACCAATAATAAATTCAGTGTGGATTAAAATGATCCACAGCAAGAGAAAGATTCTTAAAAAAAAAAAAAAAAACTCAACTCTGCTCCAAAACTGTAGCACAAGGTATCCATGAAAGAACATTTACAGATGTGCTCCTTTACCAAGAGCCATGCTGTTCATGGGGTTGACACTTTCAAACTGTTGTGCTGAAGAAGGCTTTTGAGAGTCCTTTGGGCATCAAGAGATCAAACCAGAAAATCCTAAAGGAAATCAACCCTGGATGTATTCACTGGAAGAACTAATGCTGAAGTTGTAGCTCCAATACTTTGGACACCTGATGCGAAGAACTGACTCATTGGAAAAGACCCTGATGCTGGGAAACATTGAGGGCAGGAGAAAGAGACAACAGAGGATCAGATGATTGGATGGCATCAGCGGCTTGATGGATATGAGTTGGAATAAACCCCAGGAGTTGACGATGGGCAGGGAAGCCTGGCATGCTGCAGTCCATGGGGTTGAAAAGAGTTGGACACGACTGAGTGGCTGAACTGAACTGAACTGAAACTATTACTTGTGTGATCCTGTGAGTACTGTATTATTTTTTTGCTCTGATCATATAGTTCTATAAAAACTATAAAACAGTATGTAAGCACAGTTTTTTATTTGTTTTGTGTAAGCCTATGTTTTATGTTTGTTTCTTTTCTAAATAATGTACTAAAAGCAATTTAGTGCAACATGGGGGAATGAAATCATAGCATTTTCTTTAAAATAGGCCCTAAGCTTGACAACCTTTCACTTTAGTGTTTTAGTCAACTAATGTAGCTGCTAATTTACACTACTATACATATTTAAGACAATTAATACAAAATAAGATAAAACAGTGTTACAGTTATGGGTAACAAAGAATCCATCACTATTTCAAAGTTGCAAATTTTCTTTTTTGAAGATTTTCTTTGCTTACACATCCAACTAACTGCTAATTTTAAATCATTCTTGAAAATATAGCTTCATTTCCACCATTCCTTTTCTGTCATAAAGTTTTTAAATTTACTCTCTTGAATTAACAAGAAGTAGGAAAACTTTATAGTGTACTATTGTTGTTTTTCTATCTCTATGTTTTATTGTTTGTGACTCTGTGAATTGCAACACTCCAGGCTTCCCTGTCCTTCCCCATCTCCTAGAGTTTGTTCAAATTCATGTATATTGTGTAGACGATGCCATCCAACCTACTCATCCTCTGTCTCCCCCTTATCCTTTTGCCCTCAATCATTCCCAGCATCAAGTTCTTTCACAAAGTTGGTGCTTTGCATCAGATGGCCAGAGTATTGGAACTTCAGTATCAGTCCTTCCAGTGAATATTCAGAGCTGATTTCCTTTAGGATTGTTTGATTTGATCTCCTTACTGCCCAAGGATTTCTCAAGAGTTTTCTTTAACATCATAATTTCAAAATTGTCAATTCTTCAGCGATCAGCCTTCTTTATGGAACAACGCTCACATCCATACATGACTACTGGAAAAACCATAGCTTTGAGTATATGGACCTTTCTTTGCAAAGTGATGTCTCTGCTTTGTAATACACTGTCTAGGTTTGTCATAGTTTTTCTTCCAAGGAGCAAGCAACTTTTAATTCCTTGGCTGCAATCACTATTGGTAGTGGTTTTGTACCACAAGAAAATACACTTTGGCACTGTTTCCACTTTTCCCCTATTTCCTATTAAGTGATGGGATAGGATGCCATGATCTTTGTTTTTTGAATGTTGAGTTTTAGCCAGCCTTTTCACTTTTCAGCTTTTATATGTTATATAGTGCTTGGCATTCATTCTGTAGGAGTCACAAAGTACATGAACAGGAAAGTTTAGGTAGGTCTTAATGAATGAATGCCTAATGTGGGGATTTTATTATTATTATTTCAACAACATTTATTTAACAAGTTAAAAAACATTGAACAGATTATTGTTCTCCCAGAGAGACCTTCCAGGTGGTTTTTACAGGGCATGTATAATTTATATACTTCTTATAGTTTGAAGTGGATTTCTTTAGTTTGACGTGAATAGGGTATACATTATATTTCTTTTGTGCACCTTAAGCAGAAACAAACTATGATGAAGGGAGACTGTAATCATAGCAATCCCCTTGCATTTCACAAAGACACCAGCAGTTGTATCTTTGAAATGATGCCCTTTTATTTTAAGTTCTTACACTGCAGTAACAAGCAGTTGATAAAGAATGGAATCATGTTATTTCTTTTACCTACATTTTGCCGTAGTGATACTGAAGTAGAAAAATTTTACTTTGTTATTAAAAATCTTCATTGAAGAATATATTGCAATTTTTCTTGATTTCAGTGCCATAAACCTTTATTAGAAAATTTCTCTAAATATATTCCTTTCTAGCACACTTATTTGACATGAAAAATAGTCATGAGAAATATATATTGTCTTCTTTCTAGTAACTTATCAGGAGATTGTTAATTAGGTGTACCCATATATTTCCTCTTCATGTCTTTTGATCAAACTTACTGTGAATTTATAATTCACATTTAATTGAAATCACCTTTTAGATGATAAGGAATTCCCTGGTGGCTCAGACTGTAAAGAGTCTGTTTGCAATGTGCGAGATCCAGATTTGATCCTTGGATTGGGAAAATCCCCTGGAGAAGGAAACGGCAACTCACTTCAGTATTCTTGCCTGGAAAATCCCAAGGATGGTGAAGCCTGGCAGTCTACAGTTCATAGGGTCTTACAAAGTCAAACATGACTGTGCGACTTCACTTTCAATTTCACTTTTTTAGATTATGTAAATAGTTACTATACTTCCATATTTTTGAAGCTGAAATATGTTTAAAGGTCTTATTCTACTACCTGCTATATTTTGTAGTCCTTTTGGTGGCTATAAACATAAACTTTGTTCTTTATTTGCTTTTACGTGCAAAACTCTTACAATGAAAATACCTCTTTTATTTACTTATTTTTAAATATAAATTTATTTATTTTAATTGGAGGTTAATTACTTTGCAATATTGTAATGGTTTTGCCATATATCAACATGAATCCACCACAGGTATACACGTGTTCCCCATCCTGAACCCCCCTCCCTCCTCCCTCCCTGTACCATCCTTCTGGGTCATCTCAGTGCACCAGCTGCAAGCATCCTGCACCCTGCATCGAACCTGGACAGGCGATTCATTTCATATATGATATTATAAATGTTTCAATGTCATTCTTCCAAATCATCCCACTACCCTTGCCCTCTCCCACAAAGTCCAAAAGACTGTTCTATACATCTGTGTCTCTTTTGCTGTTTTGCATACAGGGTTATCATTACCATCTTTCTAAATTCCATATATATACATTAGTATACTGTATTGGTGGTTTTCTTTCTGGCTTGCTTCACTCTGTATAATTGGCTCCAGTTTCATCCACCTCATGAGAACTGACTCAAATGTATTCTTTTTAATGGCTGAGTAATACTCCATTGTGTATATGTACCACAGCTTTCTTATCCATTCATCTGCTGATGGACATCTAGGTTGCTTCCATGCCCTGGCTATTATAAACAGTATACCCCTTTTAGTCTCTTTCAGAAGATAAACTTTTTCTTTAAAGAAAATCTGATGAGAAGATCAATGTGATGATAAATGATTCATTGATTATTTTGTATCAAGATTTGTTAACTGTAGCTCTTTAAAAAAAAAAAAGAAAAATCAAATAACAAACTGCTTATCCAAAAACTAATTATTACAGAGATTATTCATATTCTCCTAGTTTTTTTGGCCTTTAGAATAGTCTCTAGGTATGTTTTTATCGAAGTACTCAGTGAACGTGTCCCAAGTGGTGTGGCAGGAATTAAAATAGAATCCCAGAAAATATACAAGTGACCTTAAAGAGCTTATCCTCTGGGGAGTAAAGCTTAGCCAATGTTAGGATGGGAAATCAGAAAATATTGAAATCATTGCAATGTGGTAAATGACACTGTTCTAATTAGGGACATATGTCTTCTCATGAGGGCATATCTGTAATACAGAATCAGGAAAAATATCTAAGCCACAATATAAATAATATGAAAAAGATGCAATTTTGATAGAGGAATTGGAAGTAGTTAGTCCACTGTGAAAGAAATTTTGGAACATTTAGAGAACTGCAAATAGCTCAATATTTATGGATGGTGTGTGTGTGTTTGTGTGTGTGTGTGTGTTTGTGTGTGTGTGTGTGTGTTGTGTGCATGTGTGTGTGTGTGTTGTGTGCACCCCCATGTTCATAATCTTCAAGATGGGAAAGAGATATGGGTAGTTTTTCAGTGGAGTCCAAATGCAGAGCACAGCTGACTCAGTTATTACGTGTTTTGTGTAAATAACTAAGAACTTTAGGGGTTATTCTTAGGAATTAAACTGTTGAAAAGCTTTTCAGGAGCAGTATGATGTAGTCATGCTTGTACTTTAGAGAGAAAAATATATCTGTTTCAGTTGAAAAATGGCATTGTTTAGGGCAAGACTGGAAGTGTACCTGTCATCAAATATTATGTTTTGAAATTATATAGTAACACAGGGACTGGAAATGAGTGGACTTATGGGAGATACATTCCTGCGCTTTAATTGAAGTTGTTGAATAACTGATTGAGAATTGAATGTGAGATTGACAACTGCAGTCATTTTTTGAGATGATTTATGGACTTTCCCGCTGCAAATTTCACAAACACTACTAAAATAGCTATATAAATGATTTTTTAAAAAAGATATGATCTCATAAAGCTGAGAGATAAGGACAGGACATCACAAAAGAAAATATGTTAATTGAATAATGAAAGCTGCCAATTCATTGTTAACTTTGCAGAAAACACTATAGGGGGAGAAACTAAGAAGCAGTGAAACCCTTAGAAAGATGAAGAGTTAAAGGCCTTGCTTCCTGTCAAAGTCATGTTTGAGGATGGCTGAAGAATGAAGGTTCTAGAACATCACTGTTGAAAGCATTCAGTCAGTATAGAAAAATCTAACATAAAAGGGATCAAAGAAACTTTGAAGAGGAACACAAGGAGCTAGGAGTCAGTGATGAAGCAGGGGTATAATGCTTCAAGAATATAATTAATACCCTCAGAGAGACAATAAATATATGCAAAACATTTAAATAACCACACCAAAATAGCATAATATAAAGAATAAATGCAAATAACATAATTAGAGATTTTGAAAAATAAAGAATGAGAGAAGAAATTTTAAAAATGAGAAATTTTGCATGAAAAAAAAAATAGTGAAAATTTCAAGAAAGCAGACCCCCTGCAAAAAGCATATATGTTTATATACAGATAGATAGCTATAGATAAAAAATGAAGGCATAAGAAGAGAAAATAAACAAACAAATAAAACGAGATAATCCAACTCAGATGATTCTTAGTATTCTTAGGAAGATATAACACGGAAGAAGAAATTAACAAAGAAAAAATTTCAAAATAGTTTCTCAGTTTATATGTTTATATGTTTATGAAGTTTATATGTTTATAGATTAGAAATCTGTATGCAGGTCAAAAAGCAACAGTCAGAACAGAACATGGAACAACAGACTGATTCTAAATCAGGAAAGGGATATGTCAAGGCTATATATTGTCACTCTGCTTACTTAACTTATATGCAGAGTCCATCATGAGAAATGCTGGACTGGATAAAGCACAGGCTGGAATCAAGATTGCTGGGAGAAGTATAAATAACCTCAGATATGCAGATGACATCACCCTATGGCAGTAAGTGAAGAACTAAAGAACATCTTGATGAAAGTGAAAGAGGAGAGTGAAAAAGTTGGCTTAAAACTCAACATTCATAAAACTAAGATCATGGCATCTGGTCCCATCACTTCATGGCAAATAGATGGGGAAACAATGTAAACAGTAGCAGACTATTTATTTGGGCTCCTAAATCACTGCAGATGGTAACTGCAGCCATGAAATTAAAAGATGCCTGCTACTTGGAAGAAAAGTTATTACTAATCTAGACAACATATTGCAAAGCAGAGACATTACTTTGCCAACAGATGTCCACCTAGTCAAAGCTATGGTTTTTCCAGTAGTCTTGTATGGATGTGAGAGTTGGACTCTAAAGAAAGCTGAGCACTGAAGAATTGATGCTTTTAAACTGTGGTGTTGGAGAACACTCTTGAGATTACCTTGGACAGCTAGGAGATCCAACCAGTTTATCCTAAAGGAGATCAGTCCTGAATATTCATTGGAAGGATTGATGCTGAAGCTGAAACTCCAATACTTTGACCATCTGATGTGAAAAACTGACTCACTGGAAAAGACCCTGATGCTGGGAAAGATGAAGGTGGGAGGAGAATGAGATGGTTGGATGGCATCACTGACACAATGGACATGAGTTTCAGTAAACTCTGGGAGTTGGTGATGGACAGGGAGGCCTGGTGTGCTGCAGTCCATGGGATTGCAAAGAGTAGGACACGACTGAGAAACTGAACTTAACTGAACTGAACAAGGACCTGGAAAAATTAACTTCAACATAAGACGCTTTTGAATTTTTAAAAATTAGAATAGTATGATTATTAAGGAAATATCCTCTTCAACACAAATAAGAGGTGGGAAAAAATAAAAACAAACAAAAAACAACTCTGATAAATTGAAACACCAGACTGTATGAAAAGACTATAATATGACATATTTATAGAAACACAAGAAGAGAAATGAGTAATGTAAAAATTGACTTAAAGCAGCTGAAAACTCTAGAACCCAAATCATTTATTCAGCAAGTAATTAGTGAGGTTTATTGTGTGCCAAACTCTCTTCTGACTCAGGATTATGAAAATCAACAGAGCAGACAAACTGTCTTGCTATAAGGGACTTCTGTTCTAGTGACACAGAAAGACAATCAGCATGACAAGTAGGTGATGCAGACCACAGTTTTCATTGAAGAACAACATTAGAGTCTGTGACTGAAAAAAAGGAAGCTAACATATATGCATATATATTATACATATATTAATATTTATATAGAGATAAAATGGAATTTTTATTATTTAAAGTACACATTGGGAAACACAAAGTATATACAACTAGAAAAACTAATCATTAACTCAAAAACTAGGGGGGGAAATAACTTTAAAGAGACTGTAAGGAAGGAAATACAAATAATAAACATTAGAGTGAAAATTAATCATAAATAAAGAACTGAAAGAAAATGCAATAGGCCAAAGTTGGAAAGTGTTTGATTAAGAAGCTATCACAAATAACTATAAAAATGTTAAGAGCAACCTCAGTATTGTAATTAATATTAAATACAAATTTAAAAGATCTTCCCAGGTGGCACTAGTAGTATAGAACCCATTGGCCTATGCAGGAGACATAAGAAGCAGGGCTTAAATCCCTAGGCTGGGAAGATCCCCTGGAGAAGGGCATGGCAACCCACTCCAGTATCCTTGCCTAGAGAATCCCATGGAAAGAGGAGCCTGGTTGACTATGGTCCATGGGATCACAAAGAGTTGGACACGACTGAAGTGACTGAGCATGCACGCACACACTTAAAAATGAACAAATTAAACCAAACTTCATGTAGCAATAAAATTATGCACCTGAATTCGATAATCTAATAAGCATATCATCCTGCAGGAAATATTTTTTCAATGATGTTTTTAAATTTCTGTCACAAAAAATCCATTTATTCAGTAATAGTTATTGTTGTTGTTATTGTTTGAATTTTTTATTTTTTAAATATATATTTATTTCATTTAATTGGAGGCTAATTACTTTACAATATTGTGTTGGTTTTGCCATACATGGATATGAATCTGCCACGGGTGTACATGTGTTCCCCATCCTGAACCCTGCTCCCACCTCCCTCCCCATACTATCACTCTGTGTCATCCCAGTGCACCAGCCCCGAGCATCCGGTATCATGCATCAAACTTGGACTGCTGATTCATTTCACATATGATAATATACATGTTTCAATGACATTCTCCCAAACCATCCCACCCTCTCCCTCTCCCACAGATTCCAAAAGACTCTTCTGTACATCTATGTCTCTTTTACTGTCTCACATACAGGGTGATCTTTACCATCTCTCTAAATTCCATATACATGCTTTAGTATACTGTATTGGTGTTTTTCTTTCTGGCTTACTTCTGTCTGTATAATAGACTCCAGCTTCATCCAGCTCTTTAGAACTGGCTCAAATGTATTCTTTTTAATGGCTGAGCAAACTCCATTGTGTATATGTACCAAAGCTTCCTTATCCATTCGTCTGCTAATGGACATCTAGGATGCTTCCATGTCCTGGCTACTATAAACAGTGCTGCTATGAACATTGAGGTACATGTGTCTCTTTCAATTCTGGTTTCCTTGGTGTGTATGCCCAGCAGTGGGATGGCTGAGTCATAAGGCAGTTCTGTTTCCAGTTTTTGAAGGAATCTCTACACTATTCTCCACAGTGGCTGTACTAGTTTGCATTCCCAGCAACAGTATAAGAGGGTTCCCTTTTCTCCACACCCTCTCCAGCATTTATTGCATGTAGATTTTTGGCTCACACCCATTCTGACTGGAGTGAAATGGTACCTCATTGTGGTTTTGATTAGCATTTCTCTGATAATGAATGATGTTGGGCATCTTTTCATGTGTTTGTTAGTCATCTGTATGTCTTTTTTGAGAAATCTCTGTTTAGTTCTTTGGCCAGTTTTTTGATTTGGTCATTTCTTTTTCTAGGTTTGAGCTGCAGGAGTTGCTTGTATATTATAGAGATTAATTCTTTGTCCATTACTTCATTTGCTATTATTTCCTCCCATTCTGAACGGTGTCATTTCATCTTCCTGCAAAGATGGGCTCAATAAAGGACAGAAATGGTATGGACTTAACAGAAGCAGAAAATATTAAAAGAGATGGCAAGAATACACAAAAGAACTGTACAAAAAACATCTTCATGAACCGAATAATCATGATGGTGTGACCACTCATCTAGAGCCAGACATCCTGGAATGTGAAGTCAAGTGGGCCTTAGAAAGCATCACTATGAACAAAGCAAGTGGAGGTGATGGAATTCCTTCCAGTTGAGCTATTTCAAATCCTGAAAGATGATGCTGTGAAAGTTCTGCACTCAATATGCCAGCAAATTTGGAAAACTCAGCAGTGGCCACAAGACTGGAAAAGATCACTATTCATTCCAATCACAAAGAAAGGCAATGTCAAAGAATGCTCAAACTACCTCACAATTGCACTCATATCATATGCTAGTAATGTAATACTCAAAAGTCTCTAAGCCAGGCTTCAGCAATATGTGGACCGTGGACTCCCAGATGTTCAAGCTGGTTTTAGAAAAAGCAGAGAAACGGAGATCAAATTGCCAACATCCACTGGATCATGGAAAAAGCAAGAGAGTTTCAGAAAAACTTCTATTTCTGCTTTATTGACTATGCCAAAGCCTTTGACTGTGTGGATCACAAGAAACTGTGGGTAATTCTGAGAGAGATGGGAATACAAGACCACCTGACCTGCCTCTTGAGAAATCTGTATGCAGGTCAGGAAGCAGCAGTTAGAACTGGACATGGAACAACAGACTGGTTCCAAATAGGAAAAAGGAGTATATCAAGGCAGTATATTGTCACCCTGCTTATTTAACTTCTATGAGGAGTATATCATGAGAAACACTAGACTGGAAGAAACACAAACTGGAATCAAGATTGCCAGGAGAAATATCAATAACCTCAGATATGCGGGTGACACCACCCTTATGGCAGAAAGTGAAGAGAACTAAAAACCCTCTTGATGAAAGTGAAAGAGGAGAGTGAAAAAGTTGTCTTAAAGCTCAACATTCAGAAAACGAAGATCATGGCATCCAGTCTCATCACTTCATGGGAAATGCATGGGGAAATAGTGGAAACAGTGTCAGACTTTATTGTTTGGGGCTCCAAAATCACTGCAGATAGTGACCGCAGCCGTGAAATTAAAAGACGCTTACTCCTTGGGAGAAAAGCTATGACCAACCTAAATAGTATATTCAAAAGCAGAGACATTACTTTGCCGACTAAGGTCCATCTAGTCAAGGCTATGGTTTTTCCTGTGGTCATGTATGGATGTTAGAATTGCACTGTGAAGAAGGCTGAGAGCCAAAGAATTGATGATTTTGAACTGTGGTGTTGGAGAAGACTCTTGAGAGTCCCTTGGACTGCAAGGAGATCCAACCAGTCCATTCTGAAGGAGATCAACCCTGGGATTTCTTTGGAAGGAATGATGCTAAAGCTGAAACTCCAGTACTTTGGCCACCTCATGCGAAGAGTTGACTCATTGGAAAAGACTCATGCTGGGAGGGATTGAGGGCAGGAGGAGAAGGGAACGACAGAGGATGAGATGGCTGAATGGCATCGATGACTTGATGGACATGAATCTGAGTGAACTCCGGGAGTTGGTAATGGACAGGGAGGCCTGGCGTGCTGCGATTCTGGGATCGCAGAGAGTTAGACACGACTGGGCAACTGAACTGAACTGAACTGAATAGTTTCTTTTGTTGTGTATAAGCTTTTAATTTTAATTAGGTCACATATATTTATTTTTGCTTTTATTTCCAACATTCTTCGAGGTGGGTCATAGAGGATCTTGCTGTCATTTATGTTGGAGAGTATTTTGCCTATGTTTTCCTCTAGGAGTTTTACAGTTTCTGGTCCTACATTTAGATCTTTAATCCATTTTGAGTTTATTTTTGTGAATGATGTTAAAAAGTGTTCTAATTTCATTCTTTTTTTTTTTGCTATCAATATTTTATTTATTTTTAATATAAATTTATTTATTTTAATTGGAGATTAATTACTTTACAATATTGTGTTGGTTTTGCCATACATCAGCATGAATCCACCACAGGTATACACGTGTTCCCCGTCCTGAATCCTTCTCCTCGTACTATCCCTCTGGGTTGTCTTTTACATGTGGTTGACCAGTTTTCTCAGCACCACTTGTTAAAGAGATTTTCTTTTCTCCATTGTATATTCTTGCCTGCTTTGTCAAAGAGAAGGTGTCCATAGGTGGGTGGATTTATCTCTGGGCTTTCTATTTTGTTCCATTGATCTATATTTCTCTCTTTGTTTCAGTACCATACTGTCTTGATGACTGTGGCTTTGTAGTTGAGCCTGAAGTCAGGCAGGTTGATTCCTCCAGTTCAATTCTTCTTTCTCAAGATTGCTTTGGCTAATCAAGGCTTTTTGTATTTCCATATAAACTGTGAAATTATTTGTTCTAGCTCTGTGGAAAATACCTTTGGTAGCTTGGTAGGGATTGCATTGAATCTATAGATTGCTTTGGGTAGTATACTCATTTTCACTATATCGATCCTTCTGATCCATGAACACCATGTATTTATCCATCTATTAATGTTCTCTTTGATTTCTTTCATCAGTGTTTATAGTTTTCTATATATAGGTCTCTTGTTTCTTTAGGTAGATATATTCCTAAGTTTTTTATTATTTTTGTTGCAATGGTGAATGGAGTTCTTTCCTTAATTTCTCTATCTATTTTCTCATTATTAGTGCATAAGAATGCAAGGAATTTGTGTGTGTTGATTTTATATCCTGCAACTTTACTGTGTTTTGATTAGCTCTAGCACCACAATATGTAAGTTAAATGGTAACAAGTATGGAAGGGAAAATTAACAATAATACAGTAATAGTGGGAGACTTTAATACCCCGCTCACACCTATGGACAGATCAACTAAACAGAAAATTAACAAGGAAACACAAACTTTAAATGATACAATAGGCAAGTTAGACCTAATTGATATGTATAGGACATTTCACCCCGAAAGAATACATTTCAACTTTTTCTCAAGTGCACACGAACCTTCTCCAGGATAGAACACATCCTGGGCCATAAATCTAGCCTTGGTAAATTCAAAAATTGAAATCATTCCAAGCGTCTTTTCTGACCACAATGCAGTAAGCTTAGATCTCAATTACAGGAGAAAAACTATTAAAAATTCCAACATATGGAGGCTGAACAACACGCAGCTGAATAACCAACAAATCACAAAAGAAATCAAAAAAGAAATCAAAAAATGCATAGAAATAAAGGAAAATGAAAACACAATAATCCAAAACCTGTGGGACACTGTAAAAAGCAGTGCTAAGGGGAAGGTTCATAGCAATACAGGCATACCTCAAGAAACAAGAAAAAAGTCAAATAAATAACCTAACTGTACACCTAAAGCAACTAGAAAAGGAAGAAATGAAGAACCCAGGGTTAGTAGAAGAAAATAAATCTTAAAAATTAGGGCAGAAATAAATGCAAAAGAAACAAAAGAGACCATAGAAAAAATCAACAAAACCAAAAGCTGTTTCTTTGAAAGGATAAATAAAATTGACAAACCATTACCTAGACTCATCAAGAAACAAAGGGAGAAAAATAAAATCAATAAAATTAGAAATGAAAATGGAGAGATCACAACAGACAACACAGAAATACAAAAGATCATAAGAGACTACTATCAGCAATTGTATGCCAATAAAATGGATAACTTGGAAGAAATGGACAAATTCTTAGAAAAATACAACTTTCCAAAACTGAACCAGAAAGAAATAGAAAATCTTAACAGACCCATCACAAGCATGGAAATTTAAACTGTATTCAGAAATCTTCCAACAAACAAAAGCCCAGGACCAGACAGCTTCACAGCTGAATTCAACCAAAAATTAAGAGAAGAGCTAACACCTATCCTACTCAAATTCTTCCAGAAAATTGCAGAGGAAGGTAAACTTCCAAACTCATTCTATGAGGCCACCATCACCCTAATAACAAAACCTGACAAAGATGCCACAAAAAAAAGAAAACTACAGGCCAATATCACTGATGAACATAGATGCAAAAATCCATAACAAAATTCTGGCAATCAGAATCCAAAAACACATTAAAAAGATCATACATCATGACCAATTGGGCTTTATCCCAGAGATGCAAGGATTCTTCAGTAGCTGCAAGGATTCTTCAGTAGCTGCAAATCAATCAGTGTAATACCCCACATTAACCAATTGAAAAATAAAAGCCATATGATTATCTCAATAGAGGCAGAGAAGGCCTTTGACAAAATACAATATCCATTTATGATAAAAAAAAAACTCTCCAGAAAGCAGGAATAGAAGGAACATACTTCAGCATAATAAAAGCTGTATATGACATGCCCACAGCAAACATTATTCTCAATGGTGAAAAAATGAAAGCATTTCCCCTAAAGTGTGGCACAAGACAAAGGTGCCCACTCTCACCACTACTATTCAACCTAATTTTAGAAGTTTTGATCACAGCAATCGGAGCAGAAAAAGAAATAAATCCAAATTGGAAAAGAAGTAAATCTCTCACCATTTGCAGATGACATGATCCTCTACATAGAAAACCCTAAAGACTCCACCAGAAAATTACTAGAGCTAGTCAATGAATATAGCAGAGTTGCAGGATGTATTTTGTTTTTAACACAATTGTCATTTGGGGAAATACTGGCTGAACTTAAGTTCTTAAAATGGAGAAGATATAGAAAGTTCAAATCTATTGTTGGAATATTTAAGAGATTGGAATTAATTAAAAGTTAAAAACTTTTAATTCATAAAGATTTTAAATTGCCCGCAGCCTTTGATGGCCCTAATGTAACATAAAGACCTTGGCCAGATGAAAAATTTTTATATTTATATTTCTGCTGTAGACCTTGATTACACATATGTTCTAAGTGGCAGAGCCTTAAAATGATGCTGAATTCTGACCTCCTTCATGGACATAGGACACATTTCACAATCTGTGTTTGTGTATCAGCAGAATGTGTTTAACAACTTTAGATAAAAAATGGGTACATAAGAGCACATGAAGATAGCTTTGCATAATTTTTTAAATATTGATTTTTTAGTGCATAGTGAAGAGATTAACTGAATAATGTGCTTGAGTCACAAATATTAAAAATACTAGTGGGCTGTAATGAATTATTAGTTTTTTATGTTTTTGAATGATGAGCATGTAACTTAAAATTGAAAACTGTCCCATTCTCATCCTTTATTCATCTCAACTACTCTCTTATATATAATGTTAAAGGACACATTTATTTTATCCTGAGAACTAATAAATTCAAGTTCATTTACTATGAAACAAACCCAAAACTTTAAAGTTGAGGACAATAATCATCCATCACTATCTTTGGTAGTAATGTTAAAAAAGGAAAAAAATAAAAATAAAAATAAATGGACATATCCCAGACTGGGATAGAGGAAAAAATAATGCTTATTAGTCTATTAAATTTAAAAGAAATACCTCATTTTTGCCACTTAGGAAAGCAGCGCTAGTACTTGAAAGCCACTTCTGTGTCCATTGGGCAAGATAAAACTTAATTAAAATTCATGAAAGTTTTGTTATTTCTACTTCATAATTCTAAATAGACCATTGGTTATTTTGCAAGTGAGCTGAAAGCAAGACACATTTATTTCTTCTAAAACTGAATTTCAATTTTCTGAAAGGTTCACAGGATTACTATCAAGGTAGACTTCAAATTTGTCATCTACATTTAATATCTAATACCTCTCCCAGATAACATGTATGGAGCATAAATATCTATTATACTGTATTTTATCTCCTAATCATTTTACTTAAAAGACATGTCTCTTATAAAAATAGTTTGGAGATATTAATTATCTAATAACTTGCCTGTGCTAATCTTAGTTTTTCCACAAGACAATTTAAAAACTAAGCCTTATATATTTTTATAATTTGACAGTCAACGAGTCATACTGTCAGTTTTATCAATGAGGTACCTGTGGCTCAAAGAAGTTAATGGCATACACAGGAAGCACATGACTGGGTTTTTTGATGTAATCAATTTCCTATCTGCTCTACCATTTTTAGCATCCTCAACCATCTCATATGTTTTGAGATGAAATGTAATACCCATTGTACTGGTAATTAAATTCTTCATACATTGGTTAGACAGTTTTACAACAGATGTTATTTTTATTTCTGTACCTATTCCCTGATGACCTTGAACATGAGGAAATGAACTGAGTGGGGGGACTCGTGCTTGTTCTCCAATGTAGGAAAAAAGGAGCAGGAGTGGAGATCAAGGTCAGGTTGAAAACTTGATGCTAACCCTCAACCAACAGAAAGCATCATGATTCGCAGAAAGCACAAGGGCTCAGGCTAATCTGCTCCTGGATTTACTGTGTGGCTGTGACTGTCATTGTACATATCTGATAGGTGGTTTCACTAATAAATAACTGCTAATCACAGTGATTCTCAAACTTGACTTCATATTAAATCACTGAGGATATTTTAAACCAAACAGAGGCCTTAGTCCCCTTCTTCATTAGTTGTGATTTAACAGATTTGGGTTAGGGCTGGAACATTAATATGAAAAGCTCAGGACTACACTACTACATTTTATCAATTATTTACTAGAAATCCCAATTTAACTTGACATCTGGTACTTCTAAATCTCGTACTTTTGAAGTGCTTCCATCATTTCTTTGTGAGAATTTGTCATTATGTTACAAGCATTTCAACACCTTGTGACTTTAGCACCACTTTCATCTGAGAATCCATAAGTTAGATTAATGAAACATATATTGATTTTACAGATCAACTATGGCTTAAAGAAATGCAATGTGAAAAATATTTTATTCCGTTGTTTTCTTTCTTTCTTAATTTCTCAAATTAAACTGTTATTTGAGAAGTAAACACATGCTTATTTCTTTGCCCAGAAATTCGTCCTTGGATGGTAACTCCAGAACTTTGGAGAAAAAATAACAAAAAACTTTAACTCCCCTCTGTAATTTGTTTTCAAGGAGCATTTTTGATAAAATATTTTTTATAATATATTTCATAGTCTTCATCTGAGTGTTATAATTCCATATATCCTTTTATCTTTTATAGTAAAAAATAGGAAAAATATAAAATTTTGCTTTAAGTTTCAGGTTAGTTGTAAAAAATGAATTATGAGCTTTCCATATCATGGACTTCAGTTCAGTTCAGTTCAGTTCATTTCAGTCTCTCAGTCATGTCTGACTTTTTGCAACCCCATGGACTGCAGCACGCCAGGCTTCCCTGTCCATCACCAACTCCTGAAGCTTGCTCAAACTCATGTACATCGAGTTAGTGATGGCATCCAACCATCTCATCCACTGGCATCCCCTTGTCCTCCCACCTTCAATCTTTTGCAGCATCAGAGTTTTTTCCAATAAGTTAGTACTTTACATCAGGTGACCAAGGTATTGGAATTTCAGCATCAGCATCAATCCTTCCAATGAATATTCAGGACTAATTCATTTAGGATTGATTGGATTGATCTCCTTGCAGTCCAAAGGACTCTTGAGTCTTCTCCAACACCACAGTTCAAAAGAATAAATTCTTTTGTGCTCAGCTTTCTTTATAGCCCAACTCTCACATCCATACATGACTACTGGAAAAGCCATAGCTTTGAATAGATGAACCTCTGCTGGCAAAGCAATGTCTCTGCTTTTTAATATGCTGCTGAGGTAGGTCATAGCTTTTCTTCCAAGGAGCAATGTCTTTTAATTTAATTCCTGCCATCACCATCTGCAGTGATTTTGAAATCCACTAAAACAAATTCTGTCACTTTTTCCATTGTTTCCTCATCTATTTACCGTGAAGTGATGGGACTGGATGCCATGATCTTCATTTTCTGAACGTTGATTTTTAAGCCAGATTTTTCACTCTCCTCTTTCACTTTCATCAAGAGGCTCTTTAGTTCTTCTTCAGCTTTCTTCCATAAGGGTGGTGTCATCTGCATATCTGAGCTTAATGACATTTCACCTGACAGTCTTGATTCCAGCTTATGCTTCATCCATCCTGGCATTTTACATGATACACTCTGCATGTAAGTTAAAAAAAGCAGGGTGATAATATGCAACCTTGATGAGCTCCTTTCCCTATTTGGAACCAGTCTGTTGTTCCATGTACAGTTATAACTGTTGCTTCTTGACCTGTATACAGATTTCTCAAGAGGCAGGTAGGTGGTATGGTATTCTCATCTCTTTAAGAATTTTTCACAGTTTCTTGTGATCAACACATTCAAATACTTTTGCATAATCAAAGAGCAGAAGTATATGCTTTTTCTCGAATACTCTTGCTTTTTAGATGATCCAACAGATGTTGAAAACTTGATATCTGGTTCCTCTGCCTTTTCTAAATTCAGCTTGAACATATGGAAGGTCATGACTTATGTTGAAGCCTGGTTTGGAGAATTTTGAGCATTATTTTGCTAGAGTGTGAGATGAGTGCAATTGTGTTGTATTTTGAACATTCTTTTGCATTTCCTTCCTTTAGGAATTGAAATGAAAACTAACCCTTTCCAGTCCATGGCCATTGCTGCATTTTCCAAATTTGCTGGCATACTCAGTGCAACACTTTAACAGCATCATCTTTTATGATTTGAAATAGCTCAACTGGACTTCCATCACCTCCACTAGTTTTGTTCATAGTGATGTTTCCTACGTTTCACTTGATTTTGCATTCCAGGATGTCTGGCTCTAGGTGAATGATCACACCGTTGTGATTTTCTGGGTCATGAAGATCTTTTTTGTATAGTTCTTCTTTGTATTCTTGCCACCTTTTCTTAACATCTTCTGCTTCTTCTTGGTCCATAACATTTCTGTCCTTTATTGTGCCCATCTTTGCATGAAATATTCCCTTGGTATCACTAATTTTCTCTAAGAGATATCTAGTCTTTTCCATTCTATTGGTTTTCTATAGTTCTTTGAATTGATCTCTGAGGAAGGCTTTTGTATGTCTCCATGCCATTCTTTGGAACTCTGAATTCAAATAGATATATCTTTCCTTTTCTCCCTTTCCTTTCACTTCTCTTCTTTTCTCAGCTATTTGTAAGACATCCTCAGACAAGCATTTTATCTTTTTGCATTTCTTTTTCTTGGGTATGGTCTTGATCACTGCCTCCTGTAAAATGTCATGAACCTCCATCCATAATTTCCAGGCCTTCTGTCTATCAGATCTAGTCCCTTAAATCTATTTGTCACTTCCACTATATAATCATAAGGGATTTGATTTAGGTCATACCTGAATGTTCTAGTGGTTCTTTGTAATTTCTTCAATTTGAATCTGAATTTGACAATAAGTAGTTCATAATTTGAGCCACATGCAGCTCCCAGTCTTGTTTGTTTGTTTGTTTATTTTCCTGATTATATAGATTGTCTCCATCTTTGTCTGCAAAGAATAAAATCAACCTGATTTTGGTATTGACCATTTGGTGTGTCCATGTGTAGAGTGTTCTCTTGTGTTGTTGTAAGAGGGTGTTTGCTGTAACCAGTGTGTTCTCTTGGAAAAACTTTGTTATCCTGTGCTCTGCTTCATTTTGTATTCCAAGGCCAAATTTGCTTGCTACTCCAGATATCTCTGTTCCAACAGCTACCCTCCCTGTTTCAACAGAGTACTCAATTGTTCTATAGAAATTATAAACTCTATGACCAAATTGCAGGCACCAAGCAAGAATCTGTTAATTTCTTCAAACTGAAAGTGTTCCATATCTAAAATGGCTATATAGAGTATCTTTCCCCATTATTGGGTTAAGACTTCTGTAAAACCATTGTGCGTCTTTTGGAATATATGGAAGTCTACAGAAACAGTCTCAAAAGAATACTTGTATGGGGGCGAATTCCTCAGAAATTTGTTATAATGTTAACTATGTATCAATACATTTCTATAAATTCATGTCAGTCTGTTCAGAATATAAACCCTGTAGAAAGTAAGAATTCTTAAAATGGCAACTCTGCTTTTGGAAATCAGCTGGGGAAAATTATTGCTGACAAATGTGTATTCTCCTGAAAATTTTACTGAATAATAATTATTTATATTGGTTGTTTTTCTCTAATAATGATAGCTATGCTTTTAAATTGAAACCCACATGTATGTCTGTCTATTCATTAAAAAAAAAAAAGAAGAAGACATTTTGAAATTGAGTATAAGCATTGGTTTTCTTCAAGCTACTTAAATTTGGCAAAAGTTGATTTAAAATGTGAAAGGGAGTCACAAGATTTATCCTTGTCAACTGATTTAACAGTTTGTTTTGACCACATTCAGATCATGTTATTTAGCCAAATCTGTATTTCGTTTATTTGAATTATGTAGTTCTTGATTTACCCTCTAGCCTCTAAGATTTTTTTTTCCAAAAAAATTAATTAAAAAATGATAGTCCATATTGGTTTTAGTATACATTTGGAATAAAATATTGTTGCCACTGACTGACTTTACTCTCAGTTAAGGTATTGAAGTGATGAGAAAAAAAAAAAAAAAACATCTAAATGTATACAATTCTGAATTGTTTCAAAAGTTTGTACATGTGCCCATGTATGAATCCCATTAATTTCTCACTCCATAACCATATTGTGTGATTTAGACTTTAGTAACACAAAAAATATACCATTGTATGCTCTGAAAACTTATCTGAGATACCTTCTAGAAGAAAAAGATTATTCACTAAAGATCAGCTTCTAGCCTAAGTAATATAGAGAAGAAACCTGGAACCTACATGAGACAAGGAATGTTGTGTGACAATCAAGAGACATGTCAAAATGATCAAAAGTCAGAAGTTTCTCTCAGTCTTTTGCATAAATGTCATAAGTTGCTGAAACATGATTTTTACTATTATTTATTTTGATAATATATTACATTAAAGTAGCATCTTAAGTAGCGCAAAGAGTAAGCTCTAAATTTATCCTGACTTTATAGTCCTAAATTGAGACTTACTGAGAGTGAATTTGAGCAGTAAAACTAACTGTAACTTGCATGTGTAGTCAGTTGCTCAATTGTGTCTCTTTGTGACCCAGTGGAATATAGTCGGCCTGGCTCTTCTGTCCATGAGATTCTCCAGGCAAGAATACTGGAGTGCATTGCCATTTCCTCTTCTAGGGGATCTTCCTGATCCAGGAATTGAACGTACATCTTTTGGGTTCTTTATGAATCAGCCACCTGGGAATCCCAACTGTACTTTAATTTGAACCAAATTAATTTCTTCAAAGTACTTGATTAATTATATGTCTCCTCACTGTTATCCTCCAATAATTCACCTTTATGTGGAACACAAGTTGATCTATATATGCAGGTAAGATTTAAATCAGATTTAACTTTCATTTTTGGAAATAAACTGAAAATTATCTGGTTTTCAAACATGACACTTTTTCTGCAAAATTTCTGGAAAACGCATATTTGCAAATATACTATTTCTAGCCTAGATCTTTTAGTTGGTGTGCATGTTAAATATCTTTACTAGAGCTACTGACAGAGCAAATCTTGAATATCATAGGTCCCCTACCAGGTATTATATTCCATTGAAAGTATAGTTTAATGTAACCTGTTCTGTAAAATAGGAGCTAGCGGTGAATATAAATGGAAAGCGGATGAAAATAATGTTAATAAAATGCATCAGAAAGGTCAAACATGATCTATTTTAATTTGTTGATAATTTATAATTTAGGTGGCTAGTGAGAAAAATATATAAATTATTCTGGTCTAGAGAGTGTGTTGTTGTTTTTCTGCTTTTGCTTAAAAGTAAAAAGATGAAGAAATTAATTAAGCATTAAAAGACGTTCCGGGAGTTAGATGGACAGGCAGGCCTGGAGTGCTGCAGTCCATGGGGTCGCAAAGAGTCAGACATGACTGAGCGACGGAAATGAACTGATAAGAAGCTCTTATTTTTGATAGCAAAATCTGCTGACTGAACAATGAGAGAAAGCAAAAAGGCTTTGGGAGTATTTAATAGTTCTTCAAGTGGTATATTACTATTGTACCCATATAGTTGTTTAAAAGTAGTGGAAAGTTTTCTTAATGATTTTTATACTTTTTTTTTTTTTTCTGGAAAGCATGGTTTACTAAATTAATTCACACCTAATACTGGGAATTGAAACTAGTCTTTATTTACTAAAAAACAAACAAACAAAACAAACAAACAAAAAAAACAACCAAGACTGAATTTGCAAAGTATTGTATGAGCCATAAAATTATTTTATGAACTGTAAATAATCCTTATTATTCATCACCTTTGTAAATAACATGTTTGAATCTTGATAAGGAAGCAAACGAAATTTATTTTCCTAAAATTTTTATAAATTATCTTTTCTCTATTGGTCTATTTCTAATTTCTTTAGACATAATTGGTTATTTCACTATTATGAATTTAGTATTATGTACTGACATCATATTTTGCTGTACTACTAATTGTACTGTATATCCTGAAAAAATGCAAACCTGTTTTATCATCTTATAATGTATGATCAATACTATAGGATCTTAATATCTAAAAGATCTTTGAAGTAATATAATCATGTTTTTAGATGAATATCACCAATATTATTTATATATCATTTAAATAACTTTTACACAGTCACAAAAAGCAAAAGAACACAAACAACACACAGAATTCCTTGCTCACACACAGCAGCAGCCATGCTAGTGAATACATATATATCTTGGAAACAGGCACAGTATAGACAGAACCAGCACATTCCTCAGGATGAACTTCTTTCTTCATTCATAACAATTTTTGTGTTTAAAAATCCTTTTCACCATGTTATTTTCTTCAACTACTGTATTTTTCATATGCCAGAAAACTGACTTTAAGTGAGATCTTTTTTCTGCCTCTTATTACTTATAGTCTCCATTATATATTTAAGGCTATGTAACCCACATTTTTAATCCTTCTGATTTAAAAGTCTGCATCTTTTAGCATATGTTGATTTCCTCTAACAGTGGTAATATCCTTTGGTTACCTACTTATTTGGCCAGTATTCACCTGGGAATATCAACACCTGACATTTATGTTCAGAAAGACCTGAATATCAGGACCTACATGTTCAGTCATTCAATCATGTCCAAATCTTTGCAACCCTGTAAACTGTAGCTAGCCACACTCCTCTGTCCATGGAGTTCTCCACGCAAGAACACTAGAGTTGGTTGCCATTTCCTCCTCCAAGGAATCTTCCCAACCCAGGAATTGAACCCATGTCTCCTGGACCTCCTACATTGACAGGCAGATTCTTTACCACTGAGTCACCTGGAAAGTTCCACAGCAGGACTGGGGTTGTGCTTATTCTTAAGTTAAGAGAATAAGAAGGTTTGGCTGAGGCAGACAATTTGTAGGTTGACCCCTACACTGAGACAGTCATCCACACAAAGAATCACACAGTGTCTGTAGCGACAGCACAGTTCTTAACCAGTCCTGGTCACTCTCATTTGTAATTAATCCATAAAAAAATACATTTTAAATACAAGAAAAGTTAATAGTCCTTTAAAAAGCATTCTTACATACACAAAGGCACTGAATGGAAAGTACAGAAAGCACTCCTAGGCCCCACTGTCTCCATCCCAATTTCTTCTTTTGTTAGCATCTTGCATTAGTCTGGTATATCTAGCATTTGTTACAACTGATGAGACGACACTGAAACATCGCTATTAACTGAAGTTCATAGTTTACTATGGGTTGCTATTCTATGCGTTTGAGAAAGGAATAATGGCATGCATCCATTGGTAAAGAATTATTTAGGATAGTTTAACTACCCTAAAAGATATTGTTCTATCTCTTCTTTTGTCCTCCCACCCTCAATCTCTGGAAACTACTGCTCTTTTTACTACATTCGTAGTTTTGTTTTTTCCCAAAATGTAATTTGTATAGTTGAGATCACGCAGTATGTGGCTTCTCAGGATTGACTCGTTTCACTTAACAATATACATCTAAGGTTCCTTCATATGTTTTAGTAGCTTGATGGCTCATTTCTTTTTCTTTTTTTTTTTTTTTGCATTTTCTTTTTTGTTTTTTTTTTTTTTTTTAATTTTTATTTTTACTTTATTTTACTTTACAATACTGTATAGGTTTTGCCATACATTGACATGAATCCACCACGGGTGTACATGAGTTCCCAAACATGAACCCCACTCCCACCTCATATCATCATTTCTTTTTATCACTGATAACTATTCTATTGTTTGGAGATATCTCAGTTAATTTACTCATTTACCTAAGGAAGGACATCTTTTGATGCTTCGAACTTTTCAAGGCACTGGAGTAAGTTTCATGCAGTGGGACAGGATGACCATATGGTTAAGAGTATGTTTACTTTATAAGAAACTGCCAAAATATCTTGACAAGTGGCTATGCACTTTTGCAATCAATAAGAGTTCCTTCTGCACCACATGCTTGCTCACACTTCGTTTTGTCAGAGCTTTGAATTTTAGCCATTCTAGTATGTGTGCAGTGATATCACATTATTCTAATTTGCATTTCCCTAATCATTCAAAAGACGCTGTCAGGATAGAATGGCAGCAACAGCCTGAAGAGACAGCAGCAGCACAAGGATTGGACTTGTGCAGATCAGGACAGAGGAAGGAACAGGGTAGTGAATATTGCCCTGTGTTCCCAGCTTGGCAAGTTGGGAGGCTTTGAATCACTGCACTCCCCAATTTGGGCAGCCAGGCTGGACAGGCCTGGACAATAACACTGAGGAGCATGGTGGGGAGGGAAGGTGGGGGCCAGAGCTCAGGCAGCAGCAAGCCACACAGGTAGCAGATCAGCCCCAGGAAGGCCAGAAAGGGAGCCTTCAACTCCTGGGTATCCTCCAACCTTGGCTCCAGCCTTCCTTGGACTCAATTCCCATAGATCCCAGCAAAGCCTTTTCCCTGGCCCTAAGCAGCCACTGAAGGTTTGTACACTCAACAAGGACCAGTAATGGGACAACTAGCATGCCAGACATGCCATCAGGCTAAGTGAAGCAGCTGAAGGCTATGTCCCTCCTAGGCAGGGCTTGAGAAAATGTAGTGAGAGAAAGGAATGGAAAGCAACTTCAGTATTCTTGCCTTGAGAACCTCATGAAAACAATGAAAAGGCAACAAGATACGGCACTGGAAGATGAGCCCCCAAGGTTGGTAGGCAATCAGTATGCTACTGGGAAACAGTGGAGAAACAGCTCCATAAAGAATGAAGAGGCTGGACTAATTTGGAAACATTGCTCAGTAGTGGATATGTCTGGTGGTAAAAGTAAAGTCCAATGCCGTAAAGAACAATACTGCACGGGAACCTGGAATATTAGGTCCATGAATTCAGATAAATTGAACCACATCAAGCAGCAGATGACAAGAGTGAAATCAACTTTTCAGGAATCAATGAACAAAAATGAATGGGTTTAGGCCAATTTAATTCAGATGACCATTATATCTACTACTATGGCAAGAATCCCTTAGAAGAAATGGAGTAGCCCTCATAGTCAGTAAAAGAGTACAAAATGCAATTCTCAGATACAATCTCAAAAAAGAAAGAATGATTTAAAATCAATTCTAAGACAAACAATTCAACATCACAGTAATCCAAGTCTATGCCCCAACCATGAATGCCAAAAACACTGAAGTTGAACAGTTCTATAAAGACCTACAAGAACTTCCAGAACTAATATGGGAAAAAAAAAAAAAAAAAAAAGACATCCTTTTCATCATAGGGGACTGGAATGCAAAAGTAGGAAGTCAAGAGATACCAGGAGTAATAGGTAAGTTTGGCTTTGGAGTACAAAATGAGCAGGACAAAGAGTAACAGAGTTCTGCCAAGAGAATGCATTGATTATAGAAAACACCCTCTTCCAATAACATAAGAGATGACTATACACATGAACTTCACCAGATGGTCAACATCTAAATCATATTGATTCAATTATTTGCAGCTAAATATGGAATTCTATACTGTCAGCAATAATAAGACCTGCTGATGACTCTGGCTCAGAAATTTAGCATTTTGCTACTTATTGCAAAATTCAGACTCAAGTTGAAGAAAGTAGGGAAAACCACTAGGCTATTCAAGTATGACTTAATTCAAATCTATTATGATTATACAGTGGAGGTAACAGACTGAAGAGATTAGATATGATAGATACAGTGCCTAATGAACTATGGATAGAGGCTCATCACATTGTACAGGAGATTGTGACCACAATCATCCCTGAGATAAAGAAACACAAGAAGGCAAAGTGGTTGTCTGAAGAGGCCTTACAAATAGCTAAGAAAAAATGAAGTGAAAGGTAAAGGAGAAAATGAAAGATATACATACCTCAATGCAGATTTCTACACAATAGGAAGGAGAGATAAGAAAACTTTCTTAAGTGAACAATGCAAAGACATATAGGAAAGCAATAGAATGGGAAGGACTAGAAATCTCTTCAAGAAAATTAGAGATACCATGGGATATTTCAGGCAAAGATGGGCACAATAAAGGAGAGAAATGTAAAGAAACTAACAGAAGCAGAAGATATTACAAAGAGGTGGCAAGAATACACAGAACTGTAAAAAAAAAAAAAAAAGACAACGCCTGGGATAATCATGATAGTGTGGTCACCTCAGTTCAATTCAGTCACTCAGTCCTGTCTGAATCTTTGCGACCACATGAACTGCAGCACGCCAGGCCTTCCTGTCCATCACCAACTGCCTGAGTCCACCCAAACCCATGTCCCATTTGGTGATGCCATCCAACTATCTCAAACTTTGACGTCCCCTTCTCTTCCTACCCTCAATCTTTCCCAGAATCAGGGTCTTTTTAAATGAGTCAGCTCTTTGCATCAGGTGGCCAAAGTATTGGAGTTTCAGCTTCAACATCAATCCTTCCAATTAACACTCAGGACTGATTTTCTTTAGGATGGACTGGTTCAATGTCCTTGAAGTCCAAGGGACTCTCTAGTCTTCTCCAACTCCACAGTTCAAAAGCATCATTTTTTTGGTGGTCAGCTTTCTTTATAGTAAAATTGTACATCCATACATGACCACTGGAAAAACCATAGCCTTGACTAGACAAACCTTTGTTGACAAAGTAATGTCTCTGCTTTTTAATATGCTGTCTAGGTTGGTCATAACTTTCCTTCCAAGGAGTAAGCATCTTTTAATTTCATGGCTGCAATCACCATATGCAGTGATGTTGCAGCCCAGAACAATAAAGTCAGCCACTGTTTGCCTATCCATTTGCCAAGAAGTGATGAAACCTTATGCCATGGTCTTAGTTTTCTGAATGTTGAGCTTTAAGCCAACTTTTTCACTATCCTCTTTCATTTTCATCAAGGCCCTTTAGTTCTTCTCTTTCTGCCATATGGGTGGTGTCATCTTCATATCTGAGGTTATTGATATTTCTCCTGGCACTCTATTCCACCCTGTGTTTCCTCCAGCCCAGCATTTCTCATGATGGACTCTGCATATAAGTTAAATAAGCAGGGTGACAATATACAGACTTGACATACTCCTTGTCATATTTGGAACCAGTCTGTTGTTCCATGTCCAGTTCTAATTGTTGCTTCCTGACCTGCATATAGGTTTCTCAAGAGGCAGGTCAGGTGGTCTGATATTCTAATCTCTTTCAGAATTTTCCACAGTTTATTATGATCCTCACAGTCAAAGGCTTTGGCATAGTCAATAAAGCAGAAATAGATGTTTTTCTGGAACTCTCTTGCTTTTCCCATGGTCCATTGGATGTTGGAAATTTGACTTCTGGTTCCTCTGCCTTTTCTAAAACCAGCTTGAACATCTGGAGGTTCACGGTTGACATTTTGCTGTAGCCTGCCTTGGAGAATTTTGAGCATTATTTTACTAGCATGTGAGATGAGTGCAATTGTGTGGTAGTTTGAGCATTCTTTGGCATTGCCTTTCTTTGGGATTGGAATGAAAAACACCTTTTCCAGTCTTGTGGCCACTGCTGAGTTTTCCAAATTTGCTGGCATATTGAGTGCAGCACTTTCACAACACCATCTTTCAGGATTTGAAATAGCTCAACTAGAATTCCATCATCTCCACTAGCTTTGCTCGTAGTGATGCTTTCTAAGGCCCACTTGAATTCATATTCCAGGATGTCTGACTCAACGTGAGTGATCACACCATCGTGATTATCTTGGCAGTAGAGATATTTTTTGCACAGTTTTTCTGTGTATTCTTGCCACCTCTTCCTAATATCTTCTGTTTCTGTTAGGTCTGTACAATTTCTGTCATTTATCAAGCCCATCTTTGCATGAAACATTCCCTTGGTATCTCTAATATTCTTGAAGACATTTCTAGTCTTTCCCATTCTGTTATTTTCCTCTATTTCTTTGCATTGGTCACTGAGGAAGGCTTTCTTATCTCTCCTTGCTATTTTTTGGAACTCAGCATTCAGATGCTTATATCTTTCCTTTTCTCCTTGGCTTTTTACTTCTCTTTTTTTCACAGCTATTTGTAAGACCACCCAGCAGCCATTTTGCTCTTTTGCATTTCTTTTCCATGGGGATGGTCTTGATCCCTGTCTCCTCAACAATGTCACGAACCTCTGTCCATAGTTCATCAGGCACTCTTTCTGTCAGATCTAGTTCCTTAAATCTATTTCTCGCTTCCACTGTATAGTCATAAGGGATTTGGTTTAGGTCATACCTGAATGGTCTAGTGGTTTTCCCTACTGTCTTCATTTATATCTGAATTTGGCAATAAGGAGTTCATGATCTGAGCCACAGTCAGCTCCCTGTCTTGTTTTTGCTTACAGTATAGAGCTTCTCCATCTTTGGCTGCAAAGAATAGAATCAATCTGATTTCGGTGTTGACCATCTGGTGATGTCCATGTGTAGAGTCTTCTCTTGTGTTGTTGGAAGAGGATGTTTGCTATGACCAGTGTGTTCTGTTGGCAAAATTCTATTAGCCTTTGCCCTGCCTCGTTCCATATTCCAATGCCAAATTTGCCTGTTACCCAAGTTATTTCTTGACTTCTTACTGCTGCATTCCAGTCCCCTATAATGAAAAGGACATCTTTTTTGGGTGGTAGCTCTAAAAGGTCTTATAGGTCTTCATAGAACCATTCAACTTCAGCTTCTTCAGCATTACTAGTTGGCCATAGGCTTGGATTACTGTGATATTGAATGGTTTGCCTTGGAAACGAACAGAGATCATTCTCTCGTTTTTGAGATAGCATCCAAGTACTGCATTGTGGACTCTTTTGTTGACCATGATGGCTATTCCATTTCTTCTAAGGGATTCCTGCCCACAGTAGTAGATATAATGGTCATCTGAGTTAAATTCACCCATTCCAGTCCATTTTAGTTCACTGATTCCTAGAATGTCAATGTTCACTCTTGCCATCTCTTGTTTGACCACTTCCAATTTGCCTGGGATTTCTTTGGAGGGAGTAATGCTAAAGCTGAAACTCCAGTACTTTGGCCACCTCATGCAATGAGTTGATTCACTGGAAAAGACTCATACTGGGAGGGATTGGGGGCAGGAGGAGAAGGGGACGACAGAGGATGAGATGGCTGGATGGCATCACTGACTCAGTGGACGTGAGTCTGACTGAACTCTGGGAGTTGGTGATGGACAGGGAGGCCTGGTGTACTGCGATTCACGGGGTCACAAAGAGTCAGACACGACTGAGCGACTGAACTGAACTGAACAGATGGACCTAACATTCCAGGTTTCTATGTAATAATGCTCTTTGGAGCATCAGACCTTGATTCTATCACCAGTCATATCTTTAACTGGGTATTGGTTTTGCTTTGGCTCTATCCCTTCATTCTTTCTGAAGTTATTTCTCCACTGATCTCCAGTAGCATATTGGGCACCTACCGACCTGGAGAGTTCCTCTTTCAGTATCCTATCATTTTGCCTTTTCTTACTGTTCGTGGTGTTCTCAAGGCAAGAATACTGATGTGATTTGCCATTCCCTTCTCAGTAGACTACATACTGTCATACCTCTCCACCATGACCTGCCTATCTTGGGTAGCCCCACACAGCATGGCTTAATTTCATTGAGTTAGAAAAGGCTGTGGTCTGTGTGATTAGATTGACTAGTTTTCTGTGATTATGGTTTCAGTGTGCCTGCCCTCTGATACCCTCTCGCAACACCTATCATCTTACTTGGGTTTCTCTTACCTTGGGTGTGGGGTATCTCCTCACGGCTGCCCCTCCTGACCTTGAATGCAGAGTAGCTCCTCTAGGCCCTCCTAAGCCCGCACAGCCACCCACCACTCCTTGGACATGGGGTTGCTCCTCTCAGCTATGGCCCCTGACCTTGGGCTTGGGGTTGCTCCTCTTGGCTGCTCCTGTGCTGTCGCAGCCTGGTGCTCTCTGCAGCCTCTGACCTTGGGCATGGTGTAGCTCCTCTCGGCCTCTGCCCCTGACCTTGGGTGAGGGGTAGTCCCTCTCGGCCATGCTTCTGCACTGTCCGTCACAGCTCATTCCTTTAATAAATATGAATTTCAGAAATATTTTCTCTCAGTTGGTGGCTTGTCTTCTCATTCAAAAGACTAAACAATATATATTACTTAACCATATATGTATATATATAAGATTAATATATATTAATATGTAAGGGATTAAATTTTAATTTGTGTGTATATGGCAGAAGTTTCATTACAGTGAAAAAAGATAGAGAAGCTTTTGACATAGACATCAGAATGGAGATGGAGAGTTTAAAATTCTTTAAGAGAAGCAGCCACAAATGAGGAATTTCTTTTGACTGTAAGCCATCAGAATGGGTTGATCTGGGTGGCTAAGGATGAGAAGAACATGTCTAAGAATAGTGGTTTTCTCCTCTTGTATCTATATCCCTGAAAAAATATTTTTGACTGATTTCATTTAATTCCACTAACACTTGGAGTCCAAGTTTTTACAGATATAGTTGAACATGGAGTAAGCCATATCTTAATTAGATATTCAGTTAAAAAATGGTCTCTTTCTTTTCATGATCATTAGAACTCTCTTTGGACCCTGTGGGAGAGGGAGAGGGTGGGATGATTTGGGAGAATGGCATTGAAACATGTATAATATCATATATGAAACGAGTCACCAGCCCAGGTTCAATACATGATACTGGATGCTTGGGGCTGGTGCACTGAGACGACCCAGAGGGATGGTATGGGGAGGCAGGTGGGAGGGGGGGTTCAGGATGGGGAACACGTGTATATCTGTGGCAGATACATGTTGATGTATGGGAAAACCAATACAATATTGTAAAGTAATTAACCTCCAATTAAAATAAATAAATTTATATTTAAAAAAAAACAAACCCTCTCACTTCAAGACAAAAACTAAGACCAACTTCCAGAAAATTCAAAGAGTTCTCGGAGAAGAGAAGATAAATCCTTTAGCAGCCATAAAGGCAACAGCTCTAATCCAAGTTCTTCTGGCACCTGAGAAATATGTGAAAACACACTTATTCTTGGCACCAAATACATGATGAGTTACTCATTGCACTGTGATTGCTTTTAGCAATCCTTTCTTAAAAAACAAAGTCAGCAAGTTAATTTAAGAGGGAAGCATATTATCAGCTGTTTAACTTTTTGAATCTTATTTAAACGTAAACATTATCTGTAACATCCATATAAAATTAATTTATCTGTACTTAAATATTTTCTACTGACATTGGATAAATTCATTTTCTTTCATGGTCTTGAGATTGCTTTTAAATTTATGTATGTTTCTTTAGATTAAAGTAGCCTTTGTGGTTAGCATTTAAGTTTATAGAAAAAAAAAAGGGGGGGGGGGCATTTTTCCATAATCATGATGATTGCTATTTTCCCCCAGAAGACTTTACATATGGACCAAAAGCAGAATATTCTCTACTAAAAAACAAACAAATGAACAACAACAAAAAAAAAAAAAGAAGAAGAAGAAGAAGAAAATGCAAGGGTTTTATTATGTACGGGGTATAGTGTTCATCACCTACAATGTTTGGAAAAGTTTTTTTTAGAATAAAGATCTATGCTGTAGTCCCATTAGGAAAACTAATCAATATATTAATGATAAACCAAATGCATAATATATTTAAGGTAAGTTCAGGACCTATGCATGACTTCTTCATTGAAGTATGATATTTAAAGCAATATAAATAAAATAAAATAAGAAGTGTCCATCCTTCAGTGCCTCATGCTTCTTCATTCTTTCAGTTCGGTTCAGTTCAGTCATTCAGTTGTTTCCAACTCTTTGCGTTTCGTGGACTGCAGCACACCAAAATTCCCTGTGCATCACCAACTCCTGGAGCTTTCTCAAACTCATGTCCATTGAGTCGGTGATGCTATCCAATCATCTCATTCTCTGTCTTGACCTTCTCCTGCCTTCAACCTTTCCTGATATCAGGCTCTTTTCCGATGAGTCAATTCTCAGGTGGAAAAAGTATTAGAGTTTTAGCTCCAGCTTCAGTCCTTCCAATCAACATTCAGAACTGATTTGCTTTAGGATTGATTGGTTTGATCTTTTTGCTGTCCCAGGGACTCTTAAGAGTCTTCACCACCACAGTTGAAAAGCATTAATTCTTTTGTGCTCAGCTTTCTCTATAGTTCAAATCTCACACCCATACATGACTACTGGAAAAATCATACCATAGTCTAGAGTAGACGGACCTTGTTGGCAAAGCAATGTCTCTGCTTTTTAATATGCTGTCTAGGTGGCACATAGCTTTTCTTCCAAGGAGCAAGCATCTTTTAATACCATGGCTGCAGTCAGGATCTGCAAGATTTTGGAGACCAAGAAAATAACATCTCTCATTGTTTCCTCATCTATTTGCCATGAAGTGAAGGACCAGGAGCCATGATCTTCATTTTTTGAATGTTGAGTTTTAAGCCAGCATTTTTACTATCCACTTTCACTTTCATCAAAAGGCTTATCAGTTTCTCTTCACTTTATGCCGTAAGGATGTTGGCATCTGCATATCTGACATTACTCATATTTCTCCCAGCAATCTTGATTCCTGCAGTGCTTCATTCAGCCCAGCATTACCCATGATGTACTCTGCATATAACTTAAATAAGCAGGGTGACTATATACAGACAGGACGTACTCTTTCTCCAATTTGGAAGCAGTCTGTTTTTCCGTGGCCAGTTGTGACTGTTGCTTCTTTACCTGCATATAGATTTCATAGGAAGCAGGGAAGATGGTCTGGTACTCCCATCTCTTGAAGAATTAGCCACACTTTGTTGTGATCCACACAGTCAAAAGCTTTGGCATAATCAAAAAAGCAGAAGTAGATATTTTTCTGGAACTCACTTTCTTTTTCTGTGATCCAACAGATGTTGGCAATTTGAACTCTGATTCTTTTTCCTTTTCTAAATCCAGCTTGAACATCTGGAAGTTCACGGTTCACGTTCTGTTGAAGCCTGGCCTGGAAAATTTTGAGCATTACTTTACTTGTGTGTGAGATGAGTGCAATTGTGCAGTAGTGTGAGCATTCTTTGGCATTGCCCTTCTTTGGGATTGGAATGGAAACTGACTTTTTCCAATCTTGTGGCCACTGCTGAGTTTTCCAAATTTGCTGGCATACTCAGTGCAGCGCTTTCACATCATAATCTTTTATGATTTGAAATAGCTCAACTGGAATTCCATAACATCCACTAGCTTTGTTTGCAGTGATGCTTCCTAAGATCCAATTGACTTTGCTTTCCAGGATGTCTGGCTCTAAGTGAGTGATCACACCTTCATGGTTATCAGCGTCATGAAAATCTTTTTTGAATAGATCTTCTGTGTATTCTTGCCACCTCTTCTTAACATTTTCTGCTTCTGTTATGTCCATACCATTTCTGTCCTTTATTGTGCCCTTCTTCACATGAAATATTCCCTTGGTATCTCTAATTTTCTCTAAGAGATCTCTAGTCTTTGCCATTCTATCACTTTGTTCTATTTGTTTGCATCAATCACTGAGAAAGGCTTTCTTATGTCTCCTTGCTGTTTTTTTGTTTGTTTGTTTGTTTTTGAACTCCTCATTCAAATGGATATATCTTCCTTTTCTTCTTTGCCTTTCACTTCTCTTCTAACCTCAGCTATTTGTAAGGCATCCTCAGACAACTGTGTTGTCTTTTTGCATTTGTTTTTCTTGGAGATGGTCCTGATCACTGCCTTGTGTATAATGTCACGAATCTCCATCCATAGTTCTTCAACCACTCTGTCTATCTGATCTAATCTCTTGAATCTTTTTGTCACTCCCACTGTATAATTGCAAGGGATTTAATTTAAGTCATATCTGAATGGCCTAGTGGTTTTCCTTTTTTTTTTTTTTTAAAGTCTGAATTTAGCCACATGATGTTCATGGTCTGAGCCACAGTCCGCTCTCTGTCTTGTTTTTTCTGACTGTATAGAGCTTCTCCATCTTTGGCTACAAACAATAAAATCAATCCAATTTTTGTGTTGACTATTTGGTGATGTCATATGTAGAGACTTCTCTTGTGTTGTTGGAAGAGTGTGTTTGCTATGACCAGTGCATTTTCTTGGCAAAACTCTGTTATCCTGTGTGCTGCTTCATTTTGTAATCCAAGTCCAAATTTGCCTGTTACTCACCCCACTCCAGTACTCTTGCCTGGAAAATCCCATAGGCAGAGGAGCCTGGTAGGCTGCAGTCCATGGGGTTGCGAAGAGTTGGACACGACTGAGCGATTTGACTTTTACTTTTCACTTTCATGCATTGGAGAAGGAAATGGCAACCCACTCCAGTGTTCTTGCCTGGAGAATCCCAGGGACAGTGGAGCCTGGTGGGCTGTCGTCTATGGGGTCACACAGAGTCGGACATGACTGAAGTGACTTAGCAGCAGTAGCAGCCAGGTATCTCTTGACTTCCTGCTTTTGCATTTCAGTCCCCTTTAATGAAGAGGACTTCTTTCTGGTGTGTTAGTTCTAGAAGGTCTTGTAGGTGTTCATAAAATATTTTAACTTCAGCTTCTTCAGCTCTACTGATTGGGGCATAGACTTTGATTACTGTAATATTGAAATTTTTGCCTTGGAAAATAACAGAGGTCATTGTCATTTTTGAGATGGGAAACAAGTACTGCATTCAGACTCTTTTTTTGACCATGAGGGCTACTCCATTTCTTCTATGTGAGTCTTTCCCACAGTAGTAGATATAATGGTCATCAGAATTAAATTCACCCATTCTGGTCCATTTTAGTCACAGATTCTTAAAATGCCAATGTTCCCTCCTGCCATCTTCTGCTTGACCACTCTTAATTTACCTTGATTCATAGACCTAACATTTCATGCTCCTATGCAATATTGCTCCTTACAACATCATACTTTACATCCATCACCAGTCACATCCACAACTGAGAGGTGTTTTTGCTTCAGCACTGTCTCTTCATTCTTAATGGAGTTATTTCTCCACTCTTCTCCAGTAGCATATCAGGCAACCATCAACCTGGTGCATTCATCTTTCAGTGTCATATCTTTATACCTTTTAATATTGTTCATGGGGTTCACATGAAGAGTGAGCTTCCAGATGTTCAAGCTGGTTTTAGAAAAGACAGAGGAACCAGAGATCAAATTGCCAACATCCTTTGGATCATTGAAACAGCAAGAGAGTACAGAAAAACATATATTTCTGCCTTATTGACTGTGCCAAAGCCTTTGACTGTGTGGACCACCACAAATTGTGGAAAATTCTGAAAGAGATGGGAATACCAGGCCACCTGACTTGCCTCTTGAGAAATCTGTAAGCAGATCAGGAAGCAACAGTTAGAACTCAACATGGAAGAACAGATTGGTTCTCGATGGCAAAAGGAGTACGTCAAGATTATATACTGTCACCCTGCTTATTTAACTTATATGCAAAGTATATCATGAATGAAGATAATGGCAACTTCATTCAAATAGTTCCATGCCTGCCCTGCTGCATTAAGTGCCCCCAGTACTGCAGCAAGCCACTGCTGACACACACCTCTGCCAGAGACTCCTGGACACTCACAGTCAATTCTGGGTCAGTCTCTTGTGGGGTCACTGCCCCTTTCTCCTGTGTCCTGGTGCACTAAGGTTTTGTTTGTGCCTTCCAAGAGTCTGTTTCCCCAGTCCTGCGTACGTTCTGTAATCAAATCCCAGTACCTCCAAAGTCAAATTCTGAGAGTTCTCAGTCCCTATGCCATATCCCCAGGTTGGAGAATCTGTTGTGGGCTCTAGAATTCTCTTAACAGTACGAGACTTTCTTTGGTATAATTATTCTGCAGTTTGTGGGCCATCTGGTTTGTGATTCTATGGTGGGGTTAATTGTAGCCTCCTCCAAGAGGGCTTATGCCACAGGCTATGTTACCAAGGTAGCTGCACCCAGAGCCTCTGTCCCTGTGGCAGACCACTTCTAACCTGTACCTCTGCAGGAGATTCAAGCACAATTCTGTTGCAGTATCTGTGGGGTCTCTAAGCCCTGGTGTGCACAAGGTCTTGTTTGAACCCTCTGAGCATCTCTGGTGGGTGATGGGTTTGATTTTAAACACTGTTTTTGCCTCTCCTACCTTACTGCTAGGGCTTTTCCTTTGCCCTTGGATGTGGCATATCTTTTTGTTGGGATCAAACATTCCCCTGTTGATGGTTGTTCAGCAGCAAGTTATAATTTTGGAGTTCTTGCAGGTGAAGCTAAGCGCATGTCCTTCTACTCCAGCGTCTTGAGAGCTATCAAGGTGTTCTCTATGGCATGCATAGCCCCTGTCTTTGCAGATGAAGACAAGAATGGGAAGGAGATTTTCCATGTGAATGTATTACCTGAGCCACTCATTAGCCTACTCTGAGCCACTTTCCGCTCTTGCTCTCCCTGAAGACACTTCATCTCTTAGATGTCACTTATTTCTTTTGGTTATTTAACTTTATGAAATTCAACATTCCAACATCATGTTCATGACCAAATAAGGGTCTTGGGCTGTCAAGTGCTTTAATGATCCAATAATTACTAAAATCATGTTATTATCTGGAAGCCAGAGTTCCACTTAATAGAGCAGTGTGCCTTACCTATTTTAGTCATAATCTGCTCTATAATTAGATAGTACCTGAAATCTAGCAGAAATAGATGTTTTTTTCTGGAACTCTCTTGCTTTTTCAATGATCCAGCAGAGGTTAGAAACTTGATCTCTGGTTCCTCTGCCTTTTCTAAAACCAGCTTGAACATCTGGAAGTTCATGGCTTGTAAATAGCTGAAGATTGGCTCGGAGAGTTTTGAGCATTATTTTACTAGCAAGTGAGGTGAACGCAATTGTGCAGTAGTTTGAGCATTCTTTGGCATTGCCTTTCTTTGGGATTGGAATGAAAACTGACTTTTTCTAGTCCTGTGGCCACTGCTGAGTTTTCCAAATTTACTGGCATATTGAGTGCAGCACTTTCACAGCATCATCTGTCAGGATTTGAAATAGCTCAACTGGAATTCCATCACTAGCTTTGTTCATAGTGATGCTTTCTAAGGCCCACTTGACTTCACATTCCAGGATGTCTGGCTCTAGGTGAGAGAACACACCATTATGATTATCTGGGTCATGAAGATCTTTTTGGTACAGTTCTTCTGTGTATTTTTGTCACCTCTTCTTAATATCTTCTGCTTCTGTAAGGTCCATACCATTTCTGTCCTTTATTGAGTCCATCTTTGCATGAAATGTTCCCTTGGTATCTCTAATTTTCTTGAAGAGATCTATAGTCTTTACCATTCTGTTGTTTTCCTCTATTTCTATACACTGATCACTGATGAATGCTTTCTTTAATCTCTCCTTGCTATTCTTTGGAACACTGCATTCAAATGGGAATATCATTCCTTTTCTCCTTTGCTTCTCCCTTCTTTTCTTTTCACAGCTATTTGTAAGGCCTCCCCAGACAGCCATTTTGCTTTTTTTGCATTTCTTTTCCATGGGGATCGTCTTAACCTCTGCCTCCTATACAGTGTCACAAACCTCCGTCCATAGTTAATCAGGCACTCTGTCTGTCAGATCTAATCCCTTAAATCTATTTCTCACTTCCACTGTATAACGGATTTGATGTAGGTCATACCTGAATGGTCTAATGGATTTCCCTGCTGCTGCTGCTGCTGCTAAGTCGCTTCAGTCGTGTCCAACTCTGTGCTACCCCATAGATGGCAGCCCACCAGGCTCTGCCACACCTGGGATTCTCCAGGCAAGAACACTGGAGTGGGTTGCCATTTTCTTCTCCAATGCGTGAAAATGAAAGTGAAGTCACTCAGCCGTGTCCGACTCTTTGCGACCCCATGGACTGCAGCCTACCAGGGTCCTCCATCCATGAGGTTTTCCAGGCAAGAGTACTGGAGTGGGGTGCCATCACCTTCTCCTCTGGTGGTTTTCCCTACTTTCTTCAATTTAAGTCTGAATTTGACAATAATGGCATTCATGATCTGAGCCACAGTCTGCTCCTGGTCTTGTTTTTTCTAAATGTATAGAGTTTCTCCATCTTTGGCTGAAAATAATACAGTCAATCTGATTTCCATGTTGACCATATGGTGATGTCCATGTGTGTCCAGAAAAACAACTATTTATCCTTTATTGATATGCCAAAGTCTTTGACTGTGTGGATTGCAATAAACAGTGGAAAATTCTGAAACAGATGGGAATAGCAGACCATCTGACCTGTCTCTTGAGAAACCTGTATGCAAGTCAGGAAGCAACAGTTAGAACTGGACATGGAACAACAGACTAGTTCCAAATAGGAAAAGGGGTACATCAAGGCTGTACATCATCACCCTGTTTATTTAACTTATATGCAGAGTACATCATGAGAAATGCTGGGCAGGAATAAGCACAAGGAGGAATCAAGATTGCTGGGAGACATATCAATAACCTCAGATATGCAGATGACACCACCCTTGTGGCAGAAAGTGAAGAGGAACTAAAAAGCCTCTTGATTAAAGTAAAGGAGGAGAGTGAAAAAGTTGGCTTAAGGTTCAACATTCATAAAACTAAGATCATGGCATCTGGTCCCACCACTTCATGGGAAATAGATGGGGAAACAGTGGAAATAGTGTCAGACTTTAATTTTGAGGGGGCTCCAAAATCACTGCAGATGGTGACTGCAGCCATGAAATTAAAAGACACATACTCTTTGGAAGAAAAGTTATGACCAACCTAGATAGCATATTGAAAAGCAGAGACATTACTTTGCCAACAAGGTCGTCCAGTTAAGGCTATGATTTTTCCAATGGTCATGTATGGATGTGAGAGTTGGACAGTGAATAAAGCTGAGCACCGAAAAATTGATGCTTTTCAGCTGTGGTATTGGAGAAGACTCTTTAAGAGTCCCTTGGACTGCAAGGAGGTCCAACCAGTCCATCCTAAAGAGATCAGTCCTGGGTGTTCATTGGAAGTACTGATGCTGAAGCTGAAACGCCAATACTTTGGCCACATCATGGGAAGAGTTGAATCATTGGCAAAGACCCTAGTGCTCGGAAGGACTGGGGGCAGGAAGAGAAGGGGATGACAGAGGTTGAGATGGCTGGATGGCATCACCAACTAGATGGACATGGGTTTGAGTAGACTTTGGGAGTTGATGATGGACAGGGAGGCCTGGCGTGCTGCTATTCATGCGGTTGCAAAGAGTCGGACACAACTGAGCAACTGAACTGAACTGAAATCTATCCAGGCTCCTAATGACAGGAATGTTCCACACGACTTCTTAGTCTAGTAAGTGAAGCTTGGGGAGGATGTCAGCCACTTTAGCTTGTGTTACCAACTAGACATTATGGCAAGTGGTACTTCTTTGCTATATCCCAGAAGAAATGACCATTACGTAACTATTTATGCTTTGATTTGAAAATAAAGGTTAATCATGATGTCCTTGGTGATAGCTTAGAACAGTCTCACTTTAAACATCAGTCAACTGAGTTCAGTTGTTCAGTTGTGACCAACTCTTTGTGACTCCATGTACTGCACCATGCCAGGCTTTCCTGTTCATCACCAGCTACCTGAGTTTACCCAAACTCATGTCCATTGAGTCGATGATGCCATCCAAGCATCTCATCCTCTGTTGTCCTCTTCTCCCTCAGCCCTCAATCTTTCCCAGCATCAGGATCTTTTCAAATGAGTCAGTTATTCACATCAGGTGGCCAAAATATTGAAGTTTCAGCTTCAGCACCAGTATTTCCAATGAATTTTCACGTCTGATCTCCTTTGGGGTGGACTGGTTGGATCTCCTTGCAGTCCAAGGGACTCTCAAAAGTCTTCTCCAACACCACAGTTCAAAAGCATCAATTCTTCAGCACTGAGCTTATGTTATAGTTCAGCACTCACATCCATACATGACTACTGGAAAAACCATAGCTTTGTCTAGATGGATATTTGTTGGCAAAGTAATGTCTCCACTTTTTAATATGCTGTCTAAGTTGGTCATAGCATTTCTTCCAAGGGTAAGTGTCTTTTAATTCCATGGCTAAAGTCTCCATCTGCAGTGATTTTGGAGGCCAAAAAAATAAAGTCTGCTACTATTTCCCCATCTATTTTCCATAAAGCAATGGAACCATATGCCATGATTTTAATTTTCTGAATGTTAAATTTTAAGCTCTTTTTCACTCTCTTCTTTCACTCTCAGCAAGAGGCTCTTTAGTTCTTCTTCAGCTTTCTGCCATTGGAGAAGGCAATGGCACCCCACTCCAGTACTCTTGCTTGGAAAATCCCATGGATGGAGGAGCCTGGTAGGCTGCAGTCCATGGGGTCGCTAAGAGTCAGACATGACTGAGCAACTTCACTTTCACGCATTGGAGAAGGAAATGGCAACCCACTCCAGTGTTCTTTCCTAGAGAATCCCAGGATGGGGGAGCCTGGTGGCCTGCTGTCTATGGGGTTGCACAGAGTCAGACACGACTGAAGTGATTTAGTAGCAGCAGCTTTCTGCCATAAGGGTGGTGTCATCTGTATATCTAAGGTTATTAATATTTTTCTCATGATCTTGATTCCAGCCTGTGTTTCATCCATCCTAGCATTTCTCATGATCTACTCTGAAAATAAGTTAAATAAGCAGTTTACATATACACAGCCTTAATTTTATATAATTAGATAGAAACAACTATAGTCAGCAAAGAACAGAATAGAATTTGTCTTCTAAATTTCTCTGAACAGTCTTCCAGAAAGCAATATATATATATATATATACATATACACAAATATAAATGGTTAGCTGTTTATCTTATATATGTTCAAGAAATTGCTCCTTATGTATGCTGCATCACAGTGGAAAATCTTTGTGCAATGTTACAGATTGACACACATCTGTGCTTCAAGCAGCACATCTTTTATAATGTAAATATGATACCCTATAGTTATTTCTAGAGTAATTTTAAACTCATCCTCTGAAACTTCATAAATCAAGGAAATAAGAAAAGCACCTCTAGTGAGAAAAACAGGTTTTCTAGAACTCCTTAAGCAGTGAATTTTTAAAGGGTTTGCTTAAAAGAAAAAACAAAAAAAAAAACCAGAGTATGTCAATTGGCAACATCAACCCACATAGGAGCTTTCAAACACTCTTTTCCTAAGCCCAGGCAGATGGCTGAATTATACAATATTTGATTTTTAGTTTTTCAGCACCCCACTTTGATATAGTGCCATTTGCATTTTTATAGACAACAGTAATCCTGCAGCAGGCTCTGTTCTGATAACTTTTGCAAGCTGATGATAGTAAAGGAAGTGTCGAACTTGAAACTGATAGAAATCTGTTGTTTGAAAACATCAGCACTACTGAGAAATTAGTCTCAAAGGAAACAAAGCAAAATAACTAGAAATTATATTTTATTATTTTCTCTTTGTTTCAGTTGTAGATATAACCTTTTTGTTTGCCCTTTCTCTATTTACTTGCAATGTTTTAGGCTTTTGACAAGGATTCATAAAAAAGTTCCCTATATAAACACACTAAAATAGGTACAGGGAAATTTTAAAATAAATAATAATGCTTCTATATAATAAACTCTTTGGTCATAAATTTTAAATGCTCACGGCAGGATTGTTCATAACAATACTTGTGGACTAAAGAAAAAAAATTAAAGAAAGACAATGGAATGTGTAGAAGGCATGTATGAGAATGTTCAGTCAGTTCAGTTCAGTCACTCAGTCGAGTCTGATTCATTGCAGCCCCATAGATTACAGGACGCCAGACTTTCCTGTCCATCACCAAGTCCCAGAGCTTCCTTAAACTCATGTCCCTCGAGTTGTTGATGCTTCGTCCCCTGTCGTCCCCTTCTCCTCCTGTCTTTAATCTTTCCCAGCATCAGGGTCTTTTCAAATGAGTCATTCATTCACATCAGGTGGCCAAAGTGTTGGAGCTTTAGCTTCAACATCAGTCCTTCCAATGATTATTCAGGGTTGATTTCCTTTAAGATTGACTGATTTTGATCTCCTTGCAGTCCAAGGGATGCTCAAGAGTCTTCTCCAACACCACAGTTCAAAAGCACCAGTTCTTTGGTGCTCAGCTTTATTTTATGGTGCAACTCTCACATCCGTACATGACTACAGGAAAATACATATTTTATGAATAGATTGACCTTTGTTGATAAAGTAATGTCTCTGATTTTTAATATGCTGTCTAGGTTGCTCATAGCTTTTCTTCCAAGGGACACACATCTTTTAATTTCATGGCTGCAGTCATGATATGCAGTGATTTTGGAGCCCAAGTCTGTCACTGTTTCTATTGCTTACCCATTTATTTGTCATAAAGTGATGGGACAGGATGCCAAGATCTTCGTTCTTTGAATGTTGAGTTCTAAGCCAGTTTTTTCACTCTCCACTTTCACTTTAATCAAGAGGCTCTTTAGTTCATCTTCACTTTCTGCCATAACGTGGTGTCATCTGCATATCTGAGGTTGTTGATATTTCTCCTGGCAATCTTGATTCCAGCTGCGCTTCATCCAGCCTGGCATTTCACATGATATATCCTGCATATAAGTTAAATAAACAGAGTGACAATATATAGCCTTGACGTATCCCCTTCCCAACTTGGAATCAGTCCATTGTTCCATGTCTGTCTCTAAAGGTTGTTTCTTTAATTGTATACAGATTTCTGAGGAGGCTGGTAAGGTGGTCTGGTATTTCTGTCTAAGAATTGTCCAAAATTTGTCTGGACCTACATAGTTAAAGGCGTTGTGTAGTCAATGAAGCAGAAGTAGATTTTTTTTTCCCAGCAACTCTTGCTTTTTCTATGATCCAAGGGATGTTGGTAATGTGATTTCTGGTTCATCTGCCTTTTTAAAATCCAGCTTGAACATCTAGAAGTTTTCCATTCATATACTGTTTAAGCTTAGCTTGGAGAACTTTGCATTACTTTGCTAGCATGTGAGATGAGTGCAATTATCCAGTAGTTTGAATTTTGTTTGGGATTGCTTTCTTTGGGATTGGAATGAAAATGACTTTTTCCAGTGTTGCAGCCATTGCTGAATTTTCCACCCTTGCTAGCATATTAAGTGCAGCACTTTCACAATATGACCCTTGAGGATTTGAAATAACTTAGCTGGAATTCCATCCCTTCCATTGGCTTTGTTTGTAGTATTGCTTCCTAAGGCCCACTTGACTTTGTGCTCCAGGATATCTGGCTCTAAGTGAATGATCACACCATCATGGTTACCTGGGTCATCAAGATCCTTTTCTATAGTTGTTCTGTGTATTCTGGCCACCTCATCTTGATATCTTATGCTTCTGTTAGGTCCATACTATTTCTACCCTTTATTGTACTCATTTTGCATGAAATGTTCCCTTGGTATCTTTAATTTTCTTGAAGAGATCTTTAGTCTTTCTCATTCTATTTTTTAATAAATCAATTAATTTTAGTTTACAATATTGTATTGGTTTTGCCATATATTGACGACATTATATTGTTTTCATCTATTTCTTATCTCTCTTCGCTATTGGAACTCTACATTCAAATGGGTATATCTTTCCTTTCTTCCTTTGACTTTCACTTCTCTTCTCAGTGATTTGTAAGGCCTCGTCAGTTAATCATTTTGCCTTTTTTGCATTTTTTTTTCCTTGGAGATAGTCCTGATCACTTCCTCCTGTACAAGGTCATGAACCTCCATCCATAGTTCCTTGGCACTCTATCTATATGATCTAACTCTTAAATCTGTTTGTCACTTCAAATGCATAATTTCAAGGAATTAGATTTAGGTCATACCTGAATGGTCTAGTGAGTTTCCTATTTTCTTCAATTTAAGTGTGAAATTTGCCAATAAGAAGTTCATGATCTGAGTCACAGTCATCTCCTGATCTTGTTTTTGTTGATTGTATAAAGCTTCTGCATCTTTGGCTGGAAAGAGTTTGGGGAGGATTAACCTCCCCAGAAAAATGAATTTTGTTTTGTCCTAAAATCTCTTTTAGTTTATAGTTAATTTTCTCCATGTCAGTTTTATTCATAAATTATTTTGCATTTTTGCCCCATTTTATGAAAAAGGAATGCAGAAACCTAGGAAAGCTAATCATGTGCTTCAGGTGGGTTAATTCCTAAATGAAAGATTTGGGTTTGAAACAAGGTCTTTCTTACATCCTGTTGCTTCAGGATAATATTACTGAGATAAGTTTGCTAAAAATGGACCACGTGAGTCATGTTGATGTAAGGGAAACCAGAGTCAGAAAATGATGTGTTGTCACTCTTGGGGTTGGAGAAATCTATCTTCACTGGAGAGGAGTGTCTCAATAATAGGGCACAATTTTGCAATGCTTATCATACTCATTTTGTTTGTTCATTGCCTTGGACACCAGACTTTCCAATTTGATTGTGAATGTCTTGGGCAGTCATGAGCTCTCAGCCCTATCACAGTCTGATGTCTTAATCAAGAGCTTCACTCACTTGCATCCTGGGTCATAACTGTGTCCAGGTGACCAAAGCTACTCTCCCTTGTTCAAAGGCCATTTACTCCCCTGATAGATACACAAATTCCTTCCCAAGGGACAAAACAGTAGTGTGTGAGAAAAATTAAGCAGTTGTAAATACAATATTATTTGCAGTACTCCAATTTAGCAACACATGGAAGAATTAGAAGTAGGACCAGATATCAGGTAAAGTCAAGGAATCAGATGAAAAGTCATATATTTAGCAGACCAGGATACATAGGACCAAAATCTAGTCTGAGACTTTACAGGGAAAGTCTCAAATGAAGGTGAGCAATTTTGAACTCTAATATTGGAAAGGCCACAGTAGGGCTGACTGAGAACTAAGAGCAGGCCCATGTTATTAAGGCAGTCATAGGAATTACATTTTATACATGACAAATTGTGATTCAAGAATAGAATTAAATCCAGTGCAGTGGTCTAAGTCAAACATCAGGATCGGATCCCTGTTTTTAGGAAAATGGTGTAAAGAGGTCAGTGGAAAGCTAGTACTATAATTAACATGCTAAATTTTATCAAAATGCTGAATAACTTCATGCTGAGAAGATACATAAGGGAATTGATGTGTACTTATGCTTTTCCTTGTCCATGTGGGTCTAGGGATAAACTCACAAGGAGATAGGATTGTACTTTAATATTACATAATTCAAATACCAGCTTTCACAGTTATGACCATGGAACTTTGTTAAACTTTTCCTTCTGTACTCCTTCCTTTTTCACCATAAAAAGATCAATTATAAGGAAATGTGTATTCAAGGAGACGATTTGGCCAATGACCTTCAGTTTCCTGAACCTATCCCCTACAATTAATCCTCATTGAACCTTAGAAGCACAAGCAGGATTCTGAAGAATTGATTTGAGATTTGCAAGATATTCTTGAAGAAATACAGTCCCCTTTTACAACTGGACTGGAAGCTAATGAAGCACGGGCCACAGGGAGATTGGCAGCTGGGGGCGAGTAAGGACACACAAGAAGAGGGCTCTCATGCTCTACTTTTCTCATTTCTCAACTTTGCTTGGAGTTTTTCCTGTTACTTACATATGATTCTAAGCTGAAGCCAGCTATGGTCACCTAGGCTACCACCAGTTCACATCAGATAAAACACAGGTCTTAACCTGGCAGGTCTCAACTGTGGCATGGTTCATGTGGCAATGCTCACATAACTGAAAACTGGTTAGTTTTGTGTAAGATTGCTCATATATTTTTCTAAGAGCTACATTCCTACAATTGTAAAAATTATCCTAGTTTTCATACTCAAATTGCTTGCCATAATAAATAGTATAGGGCAAAGTGTTTTATTCCCTTTTTCCTCCATACTGTTACGATTTATATCTACTGGTAGTTGAAATTCTTTAATTATAGAATGCAATGAAATAGTCCCTTTAAAGGGTTTTCTATATTATAAACATTTAAATATACATAATTCAGGATATATGTCTTTGAGTGTGATGCATTCTTATATATTATAAATGGATCACCTTTTTGGAAACATTTTATTTTTTTAGCAAAGGTTTAGGTTCACAGAAAAATGGGGAAGGTGCAGAGATGTCTCATGTACACTCTGACTTTACAAATGCAGAGGCTCCTCCACTAGCAACAATTCCAACCGGAATAGTATATTTGTTGCAATTGATGATCCTACATTGACTAGTTATAATCACTAAAAGTTCATAATTTTCCTTGCACTTCAGTCTTCATGTTGTACATTCTAAATGTTGGGCAAATGTATATTGATATGTATATACCATTTAAGTACCATATACAGTATTTTTACTTTATTAAAAATCCCATTTATTCCATCTATTCATCCCTCTCTTTCTCCTCCAGCACGGGAAACCACTTATTTTTCTACATTTTCCTTAGTTTGGACATTCCAGTACATCATACACTTGGAATCACATATAACTTTTTCAGATTGGCTTTTTTCATCTTACTTTTCTACAGTGACCATCATTTTGCATTTATCATAGCAATGAAATGAGAATTCCTTTTTCTCCATAGTCTCGCCAATATTTGCATTCTCAGTGCTTTGGATTTCAGCCATAATACTAGGCAAATAAGGTATTTCATTGTCATTTTAGTTTGTGTTTCCATGTTGATATATGTTGTAAAGTATCTTTTCATTTTCTTATTTTCTATTTGCATAACTCTTTCATAAGGAGTCTGTTCATCTTTGGCCCAGTTTTTAAATCATATTTTTAAAACTTTTGTATTGTGTTTTAGAGTATACTTTGAGTAACAGTCTTTATCAGATATGTATTTTGCAAATATTTCCTCCTGGTCTGTGCCTAATCCTCTCAGTCTCTTGTCAGTGTATTTTTCAGAGAAGAAAACTTCAATTTTGAATAAATTATAAATACCTATTACTTGTTTCTTTCATGAATGCAACACTTTGTATTGTATTTAAAAATTAATTGACAAGCTCAAGGTTATCTAGATTTTCTACTCTGTTATCTTCTGTGAGTTTTATAGTTTTCTGTTTTACATCTAGGTTTCTGACCAATTTTGAGTTAATTTTGTAAAAGGTATAAGAACTATGCCAAGAATCATTTTTTAATTGATTGATTTACATTTATGCTTATAATACTTTATTATGTATTTTATTGATAAATACATTTTTATTTTTTAAGTCACTATTATTAATATTGTCAATTTTATTTAATGGTGATTCACTACATATCAATTACTCTACTAGGTGACATAAACTTTTTTTTTTTTAACTTTACAATACTGTATTGGTTTTGCCATACATTGACATGAATCTGCCACGGATGTACATGAGTTGCCAATCCTGAACCCCCCTCCCACCACCCTCTCCATATCATCTCTCATTTTTAAAAAGTTATGTGTATATGTATATATATATATATATATATATATATATATATATATATATACTGGAGAATAATTCCTTTACAAATGTGTGATAATTACTGTCCATATCAACATGAATTGGCCATAAGCATGCATGTATCCCCTTTCTCCTAAACACCTTTCCCCCTTGCCTTCCCACTCTATCCCTCTATATTGTTATAGAGCACTGGCATTGGTTTCCCTATGTCACACATCAAAATCCCACTTTTACATATGGTAATATATATGTTTCAATGTTATTCTCTCAAATCATCCCACCCTCCCCTTCTCCTACTGAATCCAAAAGCTTATTCTTTATGTCTGCATCTCTTTTGCTGCCCTGCATGCATTATTGTCAGTACTATCTTTCTAGATTACATAGATATGTGTTAACATACCATAATTGTTTTTCAATTTCTGACTTACTTTACTCTGTATAATAGACCCCAGGTTCATCCACCTCATTAAAACTGACTCAAATGTATTCCTTTTTATAGCTGAGTAATATTCTATTTTGTATACGTACCACTTTCCTTATCCACTCATCTGCCAATGGATATCTAGGTTGTTTCCATGTTCTACTTATAGTAAATAGTGCTGTAAGAAACACTGGGGTCCATGTGTCTTTTCCAATTCTGGTTTCCTTAGGGCATATACCCATCATAGAATTACTAGGTCATAAGGCAGTTTTATTTCTAATTTTTTAACGAATCTCCATAATGTTCTCCATAGCAGTTTTATCAGTTTGCATTCACACCAATGGTGTAAGAGGGTTCTCCTTTCTCCAATTCCTCTCCAGCATTTATTGTTCATAGACTTTTTGATGATAGCCATCCTAACAAGAATGAGATGATATCTCATTGTGGCTTTAATTTTTGTTCCTCTAATAATTTGGAAAACTCAGCAATGGCATAAGACTGGAAAAGATCAGTTTTCATTCCAATCCCAAAGAAAGGCAATGCCAAAGAATGCTCAAACTACCACACAATTGCACTCATCTCACAAGCTAGTAAAGTAATTCTCAAAATTCTCCAAGCCAGACTTCAGCAATACATGAGCCGTGAAATTCCAGATGTCCAAGATGGTTTTAGAAAAGGCAGAGGAACCAGAGATTAACTTGCCAACATCCTGGATCATCAAAAAAGCAAGAGAGTTCCAGAAAGAAAAAAAAAAAAAAACCGGCACATCTGTTTCTGTTTTCTTGACTATGCCAAAGCCTTTGACTGTGTGGATCACAATAAACTGTGCAAAATTCTGAAAGAAATGGGAATACCAGACCACCTGACCTGCCTTTTGAGAAACCTATATGCATGTCAGGAAGCAACAGTTAGAATTGGACATGGGACAACAGACTGGTTCCAAATAGGAAAAGGAGTACATCAAGGCTGTATATTGTCACCTTGCTTATTTAACTTATATATAGAGTACATCATGAGAAACACTGGGCTGGAAGAAGCACAAGCTGGAATCAAGATTGCTAGGAAAAATATCAATAACCTCATATATGCAGATGACACCACCTTTATGGCAGAAAGTGAAGAGGAACTGAAAAGCTTCTTGATAAAAGTGAAAGTAGAGAGTGAAAAGTTGGCTTAAAGCTCAACATTCAGAAAACGAAGATCATAGCCTATGGTTCCATTACTTCATGGGAAATAGATGGGGAAACAGTAGAAACAGTGTCAGACTTTATTTTTTTGGGCTCCAAAATCACTGCAGATGGTGACTGCAGCCATGAAATTAAAAGACACTTACTCTTTGGAAAGAAATCATGACCAACCTAGATGGCATATTAAAAAGCAGTGACATTACTTTGCCAACAAATGTCCGTCTAGTCAAGGCTATGCTTTTTTCAGTGGCCATGTATGGATGTGAGAGTTGGACTGTGAAGAAAGCTGAGCACCAAAGAATTGATGCTTTTGAACTGTGGTGTTGGAGAAGACTCTTGAGAGTCCCTTGGACTGCAAGGAGATCCAAACAGTCCATTCTGAAGGGAATCAGCCCTGGAATTTCTTTGGAAAAAATGATGCTGAAGCTAAAACTCCAGTACTTTGGCCACCTTATGTGAAGTGTTGACTCATTGGAAAAGACTCTGATGCTGGGAGGGATTGGAGGCAGGAGCAAAAGGGGAGGACAGAGGATGAGATGGCTGGATGGCATCACTGACTCGATGGACGTGAGTTTGAATGAACTCCAGGAGTTGGTGATGGACAGGGAGGCCTGGCGTGCTGCGATTCATGGGGTCGCAAAGAGTTGGACATGACTGAGGGACTGAACTGAACTGAATATATTTTGGACATTAATTATTTGTCAATTGTTTCATTTGCTATTATTTCTCCCATATTGAGAGTTGTCTTTTCACCTTGCTGTTGCTTTTCTTCATTGTGCAAAAGTCTTTAAATTTAATTGATACCATTTGTTTATTTATGTTTTTATTTCCATTATTCTAGGAGGTGGAACATAAGAATATTTCTGTGATGCCAGAGATGTCTGCCTAAGTTTTTTCTCTAACAGTTTTATAGGTTCTGGTTAAAGTTTTAATTTGTCCCAACATCATTTGTGAAGACTGTATCCTCTTTCCATTAAAATACATATGCTCTTTTCTTTTTCTTTTTTTTTTTTTTTTTATTCTTTAAATTGTAGAAGTATGATAGCACAATTACAAGAACCATGGAAGATACAAAACAAAGTTACATGTAGTTACTTTTGCTCTTTTGTCAAAGAGCATTTCATTATATTTTTGTGATTCTATTTCTGGGATCTCTATTCAGTCCACTAGTCTATTCACTTTTTTTTTTTTTTCTAAATCAAAATCACATTGTCTAAATTACTATGGCTTCAAAGTAAATCTTGTAGCTAATTGGATAGTGTCCCCAGTTTTGTTCTCCTTCAACATTGTGCTGCTTTCTGAGTCTTTTGCCTCCACATGTAAACTTTAGAACTAATTTGTCAATGTGTTTACAATAACTGATGGTATTTTGACTGGAATTTCATTTAATCTACAGACTAAGTTGGTAGGAGCTGTTACACTCACAATATTCAATCTTTTAATAAATTAACATGAAATATCTCTCAATTTATTTAGTTCTCTTGATTAATATGAATTTTATAGTTTTTCTCATATAAATCTTGTGCATGCTTTGTTGTATTTATACTTTTGTATCTCAATTTTGTTGCTAATGTAAATATCCCTTTTTAACATGAATTATTTGATATTTTCTAATAGACAATCATGTCACCCATAACCAAAATTGTATTTGTTTTTGTTGTCTTATTGAATTAGCCAAGACTTGCAGTATGATGTTGAAAAGGAGTTGTTAAAGAAGACATCGTTTCTGAATATATATAATATAAAAGTCACCTCACTTTTTAAAAACTTTATCAGCTGTATTGATTACTAATATTTCTCCAGTATTGATATCTCTATTTCAAATGTATTAGATATGAAAACTATTGGTGTCTGATGTGAAACAGAAATCCAACATTTTCCTTATTTTTATTTTCTCAAATTTGGTATAAATATTTCAACATAATTTTTTAAATAATGCACTCATTCTCATTGATTTAGCTTGCTACTTTAACTGAAATAATATTTCTGAAATTTTCAGTCTATTCCAATCAGAATGTCAATTCCTTTTTTTTTTTAATGGCAACTTAGTTATCTTTGTATTGAAGGATGCTAGTTAAGTGATATTTTTAATTCTAATCAGTTAATTCATAATTGCAATGATAGTGACAGTAAACATATCCTCAAAGGAGATAGATGCTACAAACACATAAATGAAAATATATAACACTTATTACATACTAGAGGTGATACAACACTCTTTCAATAAAATTGCTTTCTAATGGATTAAAATATTGTCATGTGACATTTAAAATTGTATTGGAAGAAAATATAAATGGGTATTGATATAATTGAGAATGAAAATATCTTTAGAAATATGACAAAGGAAAAATAGAAAATACTAAGGAATCTGACTACATAGATTTATAAACATTCTGTGTATCAAGAAACAAACTAACTTTAAAAGCAAAAGAAAAATTAGAAACAATATGATTCATTTTCATAAATTAGTAAAAGATTTAAATTATTTAAAGCAATTGGCTTACTTCACTCAGTGTAATCAGCTCCAGTTTCATCCACCTCATGAGAACTGATTCAAATGTATTCTTTTTAATGGCTGAATAATACTCCATTGTGTATATGTACCACAACTTTCTTATCCATTCATCTGCTGATGGACATCTAGGTTGATTCCATGTCCTGGCTATTATAAACAGTGCTGTGATGAACATTGGGGTACATGTGTCTCTTTCAATTCTGGTTTCCTTGGTGTGTATGCCCAGCAGTGGGATTGCTGGGTTTTATGACAGTTCTATTTCCAGTTTTTTAATGAATCTCCAGACTGTTCTCCATAGTGGCTGTACTAGTTTGCATCCCCACCAAGAGTGTAAGAGGGTTCCCTTTTCTCCACACCCTCTCCAGTATCTATTGCTTGTAGACTTGGATAGCCGCCATTCTGACTGGCGTAAAATGGTACCTCATTGTGGTTTCCATGTGCATTACTCTACTAATGAGTGATGTTGAGCATCTTTTCATGTGTATGTTAGCCATCTGCATGTCTTTTTTGGAGAAATGTCTGTTTAGTTCTTCAGCCCATTTTTCGATTGGGTCATTTATTTTTCTGGAATTGAACTGCAGAAGTTGCTTCTATATTTTTGAGATTGATTCTGTGCCAGTTGCTTCATTTGCTATTATTTTCTCCCATTCTGAAGGCTGTCTTTTCATCTTGCTTATAGTTTCCTTTGTTGTGCAGAAGCATTTAATTTTAATTAGGTCCCATTTATTTATTTTTGCTTTTATTTCCAATATTCTGGGAGGTGGGTCATAGAGGATCCTGCTGTGATTTATGTTGGAGAGTGTTTTGCCTATGTTCTCCTCTGGGAGTTTTATAGTTTCTGGTCTTACCTTTCGATCTTTAACATCTTTTGAGTTTATTTTTGTATGGTGTTAGAAAGTGTTCTAGTTTCATTCTTTTACAAGTGGTTGACCAGTTTTCCCAGCACCACTTGTTTAAGAGATTTTTTTTTTTCCATTGTATATTCTTGCCTCCTTTGTCAAAGGTAAGGTGTCCATAGGTATGTGGATTTATCTCTAGGCCTTCTATTTTGTTCCATTGATTTATATTTCTGTCTTTATGCCAGTACCACACTCTCTTGATGACTGTGGCTTTGTAGGAAAGCCTGAAGTCAGGCAGGTTGATTCCTCCAGTTCCAATCTTCTTTCTCAAGATTGCTTTGGCTATTCGAGGTTTGTTTGTTTGTTTGTTTTTCCATAGAAATTGTGAAATTATTTGTGCTAGCTCTGAAAAATACTGCTGGTATCTTGAAAGGTATTGCATTGAATCTATAGATTGCTTTGGGTTGTATCGTCATTTTCACTATATTGATTCTTCTGCTTCATAAACACTGTATATTTCTCCATCTATTAGTGTCCTCTTTATTTCTTTCACCAGTGTTTTATAGTTTTCTATATATAGATCTTTTATTTCTTTGTAGATATATTCCTAAGTATTTTATTCTCTTCATTGCAATGTGAATGGAATTGTTTCATCAATTTCTCTTTCTATTTTCTCATTATTAGTGTATAGGAATGCAAAGGATTTCTATGTGTTGATTTTACACCCTGCAACTTTACTATGTTCATTGATTAGCTCTAGTAATTTTCTGGTGGAGTCTTTAGGGTTTTCTATGCTTCCAAAACTATGCTGAATAGTAGTGGTGAGAATGGACACCCTTGTCTTGTTCCTGACTTTAGGGAAAATGCTTTCAAATTTTCACCATTGAGGATAATGTTTCCTGTGGGTTTGTCATATATAGTTTTTATTATGCTGAGGTATGTTCCTTCTATTCCTTTTTTCTGGACGGTTTTTATCATAAATGCATGTTGAATTCTGTCAAAAGTCTTCCCTGTATCTATTGAGATAATCATATGGCTTTTATTTTTCAATTTGTGAATGTGGTGTATTACATTGATTGATTTGTGGATATTGAAGAATCTTTGCATCCCTGGGATAAAGCCCACTGGTCATGATGTATGATATTTTTAATGTGTTGTTAGATTCTGTTTGCTAGAATTTTGTTAAGGATTTTTGCATCTATGTTCATCAGTGCTATTGGCCTGTAGTTTTCTTTTTTTTTGTGGCATCTCTGTCAGGTTTTGGTATCAAGATGATGGTCGCCTCATAGAGTGAGTTTGGAAGTTTACCTTCCTCTGCAATTTTCTGGAAGAGTTTGAGTAGGATAGGTGTTCACTCTTCTCTAAAATTTTGGTAGAATTCAGCTGTGAAGCCGTCTGGACCTGGGCTTTTGTTTGCTGGAAGATTTCTGATTACAGTTTCAATTTCTGTGCTTGTGATACATCTGTTAAGATTTTCTATTTTCATGGTTCAGTTTTGGAAAGTTATACTTTTCTAAGAATTTGTCCATTATTTCCATGTTTTCCATTTTATTGGCATATAATTGCTGATAGTAGTCTCTTATGATACTTTGTATTTCCATGTTGTCTGTTGTGATCTCTCCATTTCCATTTCTAGTTTTATTGATTTGATTTTTCTCCCTTTGTTTCTTGATGAGTCTGACTAATGGTTTGTCAATTTTATTTATCCTCTCAAAGAACCATCTTTTGGCTTTGTTGATTTTTGCTGTGGTCTCTTTTGTTTTTTTTTTTTTTTTTTGCATTTATTTCTGCCCTAATTTTTAGGATTTCTTTCCTTCTGCTAAACCTGGGTTCTTCATGTCTTCCTTTTCTACTTCCTTTATGTGCAGAGTTAGGTTCTTTATTTGACTTTTTCTTGTTTCTTGAGGTAGGCCTGTATTGCTAAGAAACTTCCCCTTAGCACTGCTTTTTACAGTGTCCCACAGGTTTTGATTGTTGTGTTTTCATTTTCCTTAGTTTCTATGCATATTTTGATTTCTTTTCTGATTTATTCTGTGATTTGTTGTTTATGCAGCAGCTTGTTGTTCAGCCTCCATATGTTGGAATTTTTAATAGTTTTTCTCCTGTCAGTTCAGTTCAGTCACTCAGCCATGTCTGACTCTTTGCAACCCCATGAATCGCAGCATGCCAGGCCTCCCTGTCCATCACCAACTCCCAGAGTTCACTCAGACTCACGTCCATTGAGTCAGTGATGCCATCCAGGCATCTGATCCTCTGTTGTCCCCTTCTCCTCCTTCCCCCAATTCCTCCCAGCATCAGAGTCTTTTCCAATGAGTCAACTCTTCACATGAGGTGGCCAAAGTACTGGAGTTTCAGCTTTAGCATCATTCCTTCCAAAGAAATCCCAGGGCTGATCTCCTTCAGAATGGACTGTTTGGATCTCCTTGCAGTACAAGGGACTCTCAAGAGTCTTCTCCAACACCACAGTTCAAAAGGTTCACTTCTTTGGCACCCACCTTTCTTCACAGTCCAACTCTCACATCCATACATGACTAATGGAAAAAACATAGCCTTGACTAAATGGACCTTTGTTGGCAAAGTAATGTCTCTGCTTTTGAATATGCTATCTAGATTGGTCATAACTTTTCTTCCAAGGAGTAAGCGTCTTTTAATTTCATGGCTGCAATCACCATCTGCAGTGATTTTGGAGCCCCCAAAATAAAATCTGACACTGTTTCCACTGTTTCCCCATCTATTTCCCATGAAGTTATGGGATCGGATGCCATGATCTTCATTTTCTGAGTGTTAAGCTAATCTTTTTGCATTGTGGTCAGAAAAGATGCTTGGAATGATTTCAAATTTTTTGAATTTACCAAGGTTAGACTTATGGCCCAGGATATGATCTATCCTCGAGAAGGTTCCATGTGCGCTTGAGAAAAAAGGTAAAACACATTGTTTGGGGGTGAAATGGCCTATAGATATCAATTAGGTCTAACTGGTCTATTGTATCATTTAAAGTTTGTGTTTTCTTGTTAATTTTCTGTTTAGTTGTTCTATCCATAGGTGTAAGTAGGGTATTAAAGTCTCCCACTATTATTGTGTTATTCTTAATTTCCCCTTTCATACTTCTTAGCATTTGTCTTACATATTGTGGTGCTCCTATGTTGGGTATATATATATATATGTATATATATATATATATATATATATATATATATAATTGTTATATCTTCTTCTTGGATTGATCCTTTGATCATTATGTAGTGTCCTTCTTTGTCTCTTTTTATAGCCTTTGTTTTAAAGTCTCTTTTATCTGATGTGAGTATTGGTCCTCCTGCTTTCTTTTGGTCTCTATTTGCATGTAATATCTTTTTCCAGCCCTTCACTTTAAGTTTGTATGTGTCCCTTGTTTCAAGGTGGGTCTCCTGTAGACAACATATATAGGGGTCTTGTTTTTGTATCCATTCAGCCAGTCTTTGTCTTTTGGTTGGTGCATTCAACCCATTTACATTCAAGGTAATTATTGATAAGTATGATCCTGTTGCCATTTACTTTATTGTTTTGGGCTCAAATTTATACACCGTTTCTGTTTTTCCTGTCTAGAGAAAATCCTTTAGCATTTGTTGAAGAGCTGATTTGGAAATGCTGAATTCTCTCAGCATTTGCTTGTCTGTAAAGCTTTTGATTTCTCTTTCATATTTGAATGAGATCCTTGCTGGGTACAATAATCTGGGCTGTGGGTTATTGTCTTTCATCACTTTAAGTATGTCTTGCCATTCCATCCTGGCCTGAAGAGTTTCTATTAAAAGATCAGCTGTTATCCCGATGGGAATCACCTTGTGTGTTATTTGTTGTTTTTCCCTTGCTGCTTTTAATATTTGCTCTTTGTGTTTGAGCCTTGTTAATTTGATTAATATGTGTCTTGGGGTGTTTTGCCTTGGGTTTATCCTGTTTGGGCCACTCTGGGTTTCTTGGACTTAGGTGATTATTTCCTTCCCCATTTTAGGGAAGTTTTCAACTATTATCTCAGGTATTTTCTCATGGTCTTTCTTTTTATCTTCTTCTTCTGGGATTCTTATGCTTCAAATGTTGGGGCGTTTACCATTGATCTAGAGGTCTCTGAGGTTGTCCTCATTTCTTTTCTTTTTCTCTTTTTTCCTCTCTGTTCCATTTGTTTATGCCATTCTATTTTCTACCTCACTTAACCTATCTACTGCCTCCGTTATTCTACTGTTGGTTCCCTCCAGAGTGTTTTTGATATCATTTATTGCATTATTCATTATATATTGACTTTTTTATTTCTTCTAGGTCCTTGTTAAACCTTTCTTGCATCTTCTCAATCTTTGTCTCCAGGTTATTTATCTGTAACTCCGTTTTGTTTCAAAGATTTTGGATAATTTTCACTATCATTATTTGGAATTCTTTATCAGGTAGATTCCCAATCTCATCATCTTTTGTTTGTTTTGGTGTGCATTCATCCTGTTCCTTTACCTGCTGGGTATTTCTCAGTCTCTACATCTTGTTTATATTGCTGTGTTTGAGGTGGCCTTTCTGTATTCTGGCAGTTTGTAGAGTTCTCTTTATTGTAGTTTCCTTGCTGTGGGTGGGTTTGGACAGGTGACTTGTAAAGGTTTCCTTATTAGGGAAGCTTATGTTGGTGTTCTGGTGGGTGGAGCTGGATTTCTTCTCTCTGGAGTGCAATGAAGTGTCCAGTAATGAGTTATGAGTTGTCAATGGATTTGGTGTGACTTTAGGCAGCCTGTATATTGAAGCTCAGGGCTATGTTTCTGTGTTGCTGGAGCATTTGCGTGGTTTGTCTTGCTTTGGAACTTGTTGGCCCTTGGGTGGTGTTTGGTTACAGTGTAGGTATGGAGGCATTTTATGAACTGCTATGGATTAATGTTCCCTGGAGTCAGGAGTTCTCTGGTGTTCTCCAGATTTGGACTTAAGCCTCCTGCCTCTGGTTTTCAGTCTTATTCTTACAGTAGCCTCAAGACTTCTCCATCTATACAGTACTGATGGTAAAGCATCTAGGTTAAAGATGAAAAGTTTCTCCACAGTGAGGAACACCCAGAGAAGTTCACAGAGTTATATGGAGAAGAGAAGAGGGAGGAGGAAGATAGAAGTGACCACAAGGAGAAGAGGTGGAATCAAAAGAAGAGAGAGCAAGCTAGCCATTAATCACTTCCCTATGTGCTCTACACAGTCAGGACTGCTCAGAGATGTTCATGTAGTTATACAGAGAAGAGAAGAGGGAGGAAGGAAGCAGAGGTGGCCAGGAGGATAAAGGAGGGAATCAACAGGTGATAGACAGATCCAGCCAGTAATCAGTTCCCTAAGTGTTCTCCACAGTCCAGAACACACAAAGAGATTCACAGAGTTGGGTAGAGAAGAGAAGGGGGAGGGAGGAGATAGAGGCAACCAGGTGGACAAAAAGTAGAGTCCAAAGGGAGAGAGAGCAGTCAAACCAGTAATCTCATTCCCAAGTAAAAATGGTTATGAAGATTGGGTTTTTAAAGGTACAAAATTGATAACAAATACCAAAAAGCAAAGATTAAAAATCTAGAGTAGAGTTTGGATTCTCAAAAATACAATATTAAAGGAAAAAAAAGTCACAAAAAATTGTTATATATATATATATATATATATATATATATATATATGAAGTTTGCTTTAAAAAATAGGGTTGTGGTTTTGTGTATTTTTTTTTTTTTGCAAAGTAATAGTAGGTTATAAAAATGAAAATTAAAAGGAGTAATAGAGAACAATTTTTTTTAATTAAAAAAATGATAATAGTAAAAATATATTTAGGACTTTCTCTGGTGTTGTTTTGGACAGTATGGGGTCAGTTGATTTTCAGATAGTTCCTTGATCTGGCTTATACTTCTCAAGGTCTATAGGCCCCTTCCAAAGTAGTTGGTGCTAACTACAGGGTTTTAATCTATTGCACCTGTCACTTTCAAGGCTGTTTCCCCTGTTTGTTTTAGCTTCTTCTGTTTGCTGGTCTCCTCAGTGTTTAATTTCCACCCTGACACAAGGGAGCAGTGGTGGACACTTTTTAAGGCTCACTTGTTCAGTCATGCTGTGAGGAGGGAGGAACACTGCAAACAAATAACACTGGTGTGTGTTCTAATTATCTTGGCCAGACTGGGTTTGCTCTCACTCACAGTGTGTGTGTTTTCCCTGTCTACACTGCTTAGGCTCTAGGTTGTTCTGCTGGGAACTGTCTGAGGCTGGCCCTGGGTTGTATGCACTTCCCAGGTCTAGGCTGCTCAGGTTCATGTACTCGGGTACTCCTCAAAGGCACAAACTCGGATGGGTCTGCGTTTTGTGTCCTTCCCAGGTCTGAGCAGCTCAGGTGACAGGTGCTTGGCTAGCACAGTCTCTGCGACTTAACACCTCCCTCGTCCCTGCCGCTCGATTTTCTGGGTGTACAACCAGCACACTTCCTTAGGTGTGCAGTGTGTCATTTCTGGGGAGCTGATTTCTGGCTGTGACCCTCCCGGCAGATGTCAACCGTCCAGAATCCCAAGAAGTCTTGGTTAGCAAGGAAGCCTGCTTGCAGTTTGGTAGATGATGCCTCTCTGGGGCTGAGATTGCCACCTTCGGGCTCTGGCTGCCCTTGCCTGCCTGTCTCCAGTGGGGGATGGGCCGGTCTGCATCCAGCTAGCTCTGTTCAATCCTTTGTTCTGTGAGTGTGCCTGATGGTGTGTTAGGTTAGGGCTTTTCGTGGAATAGCTATCCCACAGTCTGGTTTGCTATCTCAAGTTAGTTCTCTCAGATTGCCCTCAGGGCACTCAGGCCCGGTCCTTACTCTAAGTAATGCAGCCTGCATCTCCCTGCTCAGCCCCCTCTTGCTAGTGGCAAATGCGGGTGTCTGCACTGCTTCTCCCCTGGGAGTTACCGTTGGGCATGTAATCTCCTTTCAAAGACAATGGCTGCTTCTATGGGTGCCTAATGTCCTCTGCTGGCATTCAGAAGTTGTTTTATGGAATTCACTCAGCGTTCAAATGTTCTTTTGATGAATTTGTGGGGAAGAAAGTGGTCTCCCCATCCTATACCTCTGCCATCTTGGGACCATCCCCGAATTCTTGAGTCCTTGTTTACTTTTACTTTTCTCTATATTTTATAAAAAATGTATAATTGTTTATAAGAATATAAGATTCTTTTTGAATTGATTTGATTAAAAGATGAATTTAGATGACAAGCTTCCCATATGCCTTTACATCTTTCAATTAAATTATTTGAAAATAAAGTATCTTTTTTATGATACAGTTTTAACAATGATAGCAATTAAAAATAAAAGTTTTTATGACTAAGACATTTTGACAGATTCCTGGGAGGGAAAGTCATGGCTGCCAAAGAGGCAAGAATGATGTAAACATTAGCAAGAAAAACACGTAGAGTTGAAATCTAGTGCAGAGGCAGCTGCAATTTCAGCAATAACCAAAGCTTGTGCTTATATGAAGAGAAAAGAATGGTCCAGGCCCAGGAGACTCCACGCAGTTAAGACACAGTGCTCAAGCAGTCTAGCCCAATGTGCTCATTTTCTGATTAGACAGTAGTGGTTCTCATCCCAGACAAAACACCAGGACTATTCTGAAGAAACAGAATGATTAGCCTAGGAAGTCTTTTTAAACAGCAGTGGAGTCTGATATTTAAATTACAGTCAAAAAAAAAAAAAATACCCTCTGGATTTACAAAATGGAGACTTAAGGGGAACATGAAAGAAAAGACAAGGTGATAAATAGTCAAAAGTGTTCTAGTCTTACAGCAAACCACTTGTAATTTTAAAAGCTGGAAAATGGTATGCCCGCCACACTCCTCTCTCTGTATCCACTGAACCTAAATGAACTGTACCACACCATATTAGAAGCAATTTGAAGAAGATGTCCTTGTTAGGTCATGACCCCAGTGAACATCCTCATGCCACTGAAAGCTATGCGGCTGCCAACACTAATAGACAGGTCTTTACAACAAAAGTAAATGACAATCACATGCACAAATTTTGAAAAACCAAAACCATAGAAAGGAAGACCCTAGTAAATAGGAGAGCTGGAACAAGAGGGAATATATGAAAGCTTATACCAAAATAAGTGCATGAAAGAAAATAGGTGCATTTTGATAATAAAGACATATTTTTTGTTGTTGTTGCTGTTTAGTCCCTAAGTTGTGTCCAAGTCTTTTGTAAGGCCAATGGACTGTAGCCTGCCAGGCTCCACTCTCCATGGGTTTTCCCAAGCAAAATACTGGAGTGAGTTGCCATTTCCTTCTCCAGGGTTCCTCTCAATCCAGGGGAAAAACAACAATAATCTCAGATATGTAGATGACATCACCCTTATGGAAGAAAGCAAAGAGGAATAAAAGAGTCTCTTGATGAAAATGAAAGAGAGTGAAAAAGCTGGCTTAAAATTCAACATTCAAAAAATGAAGATCATGGCATTCAGTCCCATCACTTCATGGCAAATAGATGGGGAAGCAATGGAAACAGTGACTTTTTTGTGTGTGTGTGGGGGGGGGGGGGGGGGGCGGCTCCAAAATCACTGTAGATGGTGACTGCAGTCAGGAAATTAAAAGACACTTGCTCCTTGGGAGAAAAAAAAAAAAAAGCTGTGACACACTTAGACAACATAATAAAAATCAGAGATATAACTTTGCTAACAAAGGTCCATAGGCTGATTCATGATGAGGTTTGACAGAAAACAGCAAAATTCCGTAAACCAATTATCTTTCAATAAAAATTAACGTAAAAGACTAAAAAAAAAAATATATGGTTTTTCCAGTGGCCATGTATGTATGTGAGAGTTGGGCCAAAAAGAACGCTGAGTGTCCAGGAATTGATGCTTTTGAACTGTGGTGTTGGAGAAGATTCTTGAGAGTCCCTTGGACTTGAAGAAGATCAAACCAGCCAATTCTATAGGAAATCAGTCCTGAATATTCATTGGAAGGACTGCTGCTGAAGCTGAAACTCCAAAACTTTGGCCACCTGATGTGAAGAGCTGACTCTTTGGAAAAGATCCTGATGCTGGGAGAGACTGAAGGCAGGAGGAGAAAGATACTTAAGAGGATGGGATGTTTGCATGGCATCACTGACTCAATGGATATGAGTTTGAGCAAACTCTGGGAGATGGTGAAGGACAAGGAAGTCTGGCGTACTGTAGTCCCTGGGGTTGCAAAAAGTCAGACAAGACTGAGTGACTGACCAATAACAGTGATAAACTAAAATCAATACTGAAATAGTAAAAACTGTGATGTAGACAAAGAGGAAGAAGGAAAATAAGTAGACTTAAATACATATAGTAGAATTTAACAATGAGTTAATATTTATGAATTAAAGTAAGCTAAAGGGGGAAAAGGAACAACAAATTAATTAAGAAATAAAATGAAGGAGGCCTTAATCAAGACACAAACAGATATCAGTATTCTAGACTGCAGCGCCAGCAAGAAATAAAGTGACAAGAAAGTTATAGATTTGATCAACAAAACCACAATGTGGTTTGTTGAAGTTTCATGAAATAAGCAAATAATTGTCAGTTTATAGAGAGGAAGATCACAATAAATATTAGGAATAAGAATGTGAATTTCACTATATAAATAGCAAAAAATTAAAATATAACTAGCATTTGCAAGTATATTACAAAAGTTTGAAAGATCTAGATGAAAGAATTATGTCTATATTGCTATGCAAGAGATATAGGGAAATAATATGTGAAGATGTTTGAAAAGCTGTTAAACAAAGTGGAGATGTGGACTGAGATCTATTCTGGGGTCAGAGGGTGGAAACTACAGAGGGGAGTGTCTGCAAGCATTTACTGCCGGGGAAAATTTACACAGGCAAGTGTTCCATCAATGATTGGTTTTAGTAATTTGGAGTTACTTGAGTTGCGATATCTTATACCCATCTGTGTTCTCAGTAACTGTAGGTTTTTGAGTTATGTACAAACTCAAGTAGACTCCTGTGCTGTCTTGGAAGCAATTACGTACAATACATGTGGCCTAAGTGTTACTGCCTCTTTCATTTATCTCTTAATTCCCTTCCTTATAGAAAAGGAATTCCATATATATATATGGAATTCCTTTTCTATATATATATATTCTTTCTATATATATAAAGTCTTTTATATATGTTATAATATATAATATATATATTTGAATTATAATACATAATACATATATATACAGTTATAAATATATAAAGCTGTATACCTACACAGATTTCAATGCATGTTCTAAAAAAGAAAATAATTGCACAAAAGAAGCAATGTTCAATAATACCTCTTTTATTTATTTTTTGATTACTATAGATTTATTATGAGTTTTATATCATAATACAAGATACTTCCCCCTGATTATTCACCTTCTAAAACATAAATTTTGTTAGCAAATTTCACTCATTTTTTCTTCCACCTAAGTTTTGTGTGTGTGTTTATTTTATTTTTTTTTTTTTAATCACTTCACTGCTTTTTTTTTTTTTTTTTTTTTACTTTACAATATTGTATTGGTTCTGCCACACATTGACATGAATCCACCACGGGCCTACATGTGTTCCCCATCCTGAACCCTCCCACCTCCCTCCCCATACCGTCCCTCCGGGTCATCCCAATGCACCAGCCCCAAGCATCCTGTATTGAACCTGGACTGGTGATTCGTTTCTTTTATGATATTATACATGTTTCAGTGCCTCTTTTTAAAAATAGCAATCTAATTTATTTACACCACTAAATTAAAAGACACTTGCTTCTTGGAAGGAAAGCTATGACAAACCTAGACAGCATATTAAAAAGCAAAAACATTGCTTTGCTGATGAAGTTTCATATAGCCAAAGCTGTGTTTTTCCAAGTACTCATGTATGAATGTGAGAGTTGGATCATAAAGAAGACTGAATGCCAAAGAACAGATGCTTTGAATTGTACTGCTGCAGAAGACTCTTAAGAGGCCCTTGAACTGCAAGGAGATCAATCCAGTCAATCTTAAAGGAAACCAACACTGAATATTCCCTGGAGTACTCATGCTAAAGCTGAAACTCTAAAACTTTAATCACCTGATGGGAACAGCTAATTCATTGGGAAAGACCCCAATGCTGGCAAAGATCGAAGGCAAGTGAGGAAGAGAATAACAGAGGATGAGATGGTTAGATAGTATCACCAACTCAATGGACATGAATTTGGGCAAACTCCAGGAGATAGTGAAGGACAGGGAAGTCTGGCATGCTGAAGTTTATGAGGTCACAAAGATTTGAGCATGACTTACCTAACAAACAACAATTTCTTTACAGACTATTTTTTATTTGGTTTGTATCTACATCCACTTTGCATGTGAAATATGTTTATATGATTATTTCAAGAACAACTCAAAGGAAAATATCGATAGAGTCTGGTCTAAAATAATATAACCAACTCTAGTGCATGTTTCCCTAATCCTTGTTATTGAGGATTTATTTAAGAAACAATAAATATCAAATAATGCCAGAAAGACCAAGTTACAAGCAGTGATTCTTGTCATCTAAGGTTCAAACTTCATGTCAAGGAATCTAAAGACAAAACTATAGAAAATCAGTTTCTTAGCAAGAATAAACACACGTATTTATAAACATACAAGGCAGAGACTTGCACTTTAAGACTACACAGTCATGCTAAAATCAGTTCATCTTTACTCCAATGTTTTTAATTCCTTAAACTGGCTTTGCTCTCTTTGACCCTCACTTGGATCCACACACTTTTCTGCCAACTATAGCTGGTACCTCCCACCCTTCCTTCATGACACAGCTTTGTATTTCCCTCAAGAAGTTTTCCTGAACCTATTCAAAACAGTCTGGATATATTTTTTAGGTGATCCTGTCCTTTCACCATAGCATTTATCACACTATTTTTGATTACTTGATTAGCCATGTAATGGGTCTATTTATCATCTCTAGACTCGCTACAACATAGGTAGGCTAACTATGGAAGCCAAACCCAGACAGACACCTTTTTTTTTCTTTTTTTCCTATTGCTCATGAATAAGGGAAGTTGTTACAAAATTAAAAATTTAAAAACAAAATTTAAAAAGTCATATTTCATGGCACATGAAAATTATATGAACTTAAAATTTCAGTGTCTACAAATAGCTGTATAGGAGTACAACCATGCTCATTCATTTACATATTGGCCCAGGCTACGTTTGAGAAAGAATGGCAGAATTCAGTGAAACAGAGACCATCTACAGAGTTAAGATATGTACAATCAGACTCACTAAGAAAATGTTTCTAAAATCTGTCTCCCAGTGTTAACCTACAATCATATCTCAAATCATAACAACTTTCTCAACTACTGTTTTCACTCAGTACCCAGAGTATTGAGAATGTCTTTATTTTCCTGCTCATTGTCATGGGAAGTCAGATATCACTGCTGTCCTCTCTAACGCCTCAGTTCAGTTCAATTTAGTTCAGTCTCTCAGTCGTATCCGACTCTTTGTGACCCCGTGAATCTCAGTATGCCAAGCCTCCCTGTCCATCACCAACTCCCTGAGTTCATTCAAACTTACATCCATTGAGTCAGTGATGCCATCCAGCCATCTCATCCTCTGTCGCCCTCTTTTCCTCCTGCCCCCAATCCCTCCCAGCATTAGAGTCTTTTCCAATGAGTCAACTTTTAATGTTCCAAAAGCAATGTCCTAAATGATCATCACTGTGGCGAATATCATTGAAACCCACTGGTGTGGGAGAGGGGGCAATATTATAAGTGAGCTGACACCTTGGCCACCTCTTAGAAAGAGCTTAAAAAGCATAAGAAAAATAAATAATTCAGCTTTGAAATAATACCTATCCTGTTAACCAGTAGATCTTTCATCTTGAGTGTGATAAGAAAGTAATGCAAGCTTTTATTTGCCTCTAGCAGAATTAGGTCTATTTGGCTATAATAGTGAGTTTCTGGCATTGGCCTGGAGTACAGTAAACAAGCTATCAGATGATTCAAGGAAGCAGCTAGACAAACTTAGTAGAGTCCAGCTAAGCTGGTCTGGTATTCCCAACTTGTTAAGAATTTTCCAGTTTTTTGTGATCCACATATTTTATGGTGATAAAATAACAAAATGAAATGGTTGTCTGAGGAGGCCTTACAAATAGCTGAAAAAAGAAGCAAAAGGCAAAAGAGAAAATGAAAGATAAACCCATGTGAGTGCAGAGTACCGAAGAATACCAAGGAGAGATAAGAAATAGATGAAAACAATAGAATGGGAAAGACTGGAGATCTCTTCAAGAAAATTAGATATACCAAGAGCAGATTTCATGGAAAGATGGGCACAGTAAAGGGCAGGAATAGTACGGGCCTAACAGAAGCAGAAGATATTAAGATGAGGTGAGAAAAAGATCTTCATGACCCAGATATACACGATAATGTGATCACTCACCTAGAGCCAGACATCCTGGAATTCAAAGTCAAGTGGGTCTTTCTTTTTGTCTTCGCCTTCTGGGACTCCTCTGATTCAAATGTTGGAGCACTTCATATTGTCCTGGAGGTCTCTGAGGTTGTCCTCATATCTTTTAATTCATTTTTCTTTTTTCTTCTCTGATTTATTTATTTCTACCATTCTATCTTCTAGTTCGCTAATCCTATCTTCTGCCTCCATTATTCTACCATTTGTTGCCTCCAGAGTGTTTTTGATCTCATTTATTGCATTATTCATTATATATTGACTCTTTTTTTATTTCTTCTAGGTCCTTGTTAAGCCTTTCTGGCATCTTCTCAATCCTTGTCTCCAAGCTATTTATCTGTGATTCCATTTTGATTTCAAGATTTTGGGTCATTTTCACTATCATTATTCAGAATTCTTTATCAGGTAGATTCCCTATCTCTTCCTCTTTTGTTTGGTTTGGTGGGCATTTATCCTGTTCCTTTACCTTCTGGATATTCCTCTGTCTCTTCATCTTGTTTATATTGCTGAGTTTGGGGTGGCCTTTCTGTATTCTGGAAGTTTGTGGAGTTCTCTTTATTGTGGAGTTTCCTCACTGTGGGTGGGGTTGTAAGGGTGGCTTGTCAAAGTTTCTTCTTTAGGGAAGCTTGTGTCAGTGTTCTGGTGGTTGGAGCTGGATTTCTTCTCTCTGGAGTGAAATGAAGTGTCCAGTAATGACTTATGAGATGTCAATGGGTTTGGAGTAACTTTGGGCAGACTGTGTATTGAAGCTCAGGGCTGTGTTCCTGTGTTTCTGGAGAATTTGTGTGGTTTGTCTAGCTCTGGAACTTGTTGGCCCTTGGGTGGTGCTTGGTTTCCGTGTAGGTATGGAGGCATTTGATGAACTCCTGTCAATTAATGTTCCCTGGAGTCAGGAGTTCTCTGGTGTTCTCCGGATTTGGACTTAAGCCTCCTGCTTCTGGTTTTCAGTCTTATTTTTACAGTAGTCTCAAGACTTCTTCTATACATCACCTATGATGAAACATCTAGTTTAAAGATGAAAAGTTTCTCCACAGTGAGGGATACCCAGAGAGGTTCACAGAGTTATATGGAGAAGAGAAGAAGGAGGAGGGAGTTAGAGGTGACCTGAATGAAAAGAGGTGGAATCAAAAGAGAAAAGAGTAAGCTAGCTAGTAATCACTTCCTCATGTGCACTCCACAGTCTGCACCACTCAGAGATGTTCACGGAGTTATACAGAGAAGAGAAGAAGGAGGAAGGAGACAGAAGTGGCCAGGAGGATAAAACGTGGGAAATCAAAAGGAGAGAGACAGATCCAGCCAGTAATCAGTTCCCTAAGTGTTCTCCACCATCTGGAACACAAAGAGATTCACAGAGTTGGGTAGAGGAGAGAAGGGGGAGGGAGGAGACAGAGGCCACCTGGTGGAGAAAAAGGAGAGTCCAAAGGGGGAAAGAGCAGTCAAGCCAGTAATCTCGCTCCCAAGTAAAAATGGGTACTGAAGATTGGGTTCTTAAGGGTACAAAGTTGATAACAAATACCAAAAAGCAAAGATTAAAAATCTAGAGTAGAGGTTGGATTTTTAAAAATGCAATATTAAAGAACAGGAGAAAAAAAAGGGAAAAAGTCACAAAAATTATATAAAATATATATATATATTTTTATATATGAAGTTTGCTTTAAAAATAGGGTCTTTTTTTGAAAAGTAATAGTAGGTTATAAAAATGAAAATTAAAGGAGTAATAGAGGAATTAAAATTTAAAAACAAATAAAAGAAAAAAATGATTGTGCAAATAGCAAAAATATATCTAGGACTTTCTCTAGTGTTGTTGTGGGCAATGTGGGGTCAGTTCATTTTCTGATAGTTCCTTGGTCCAGCTTATATTTCTCAAGACCTATAGGCCCCTTCCTATGTAGTCAGTACTAACTACAGGGTTTTAATCTATTGCACCTGTCACTTCCAAGGTGTTTCCCTCTGTTTTAGCTTCTTCTGTTTGCTGGTCTCTTCAGTGTCTGATTTCCACCCTGACACAAGGGTGCTGTGGTGGACACCTTTTTAGGCTCACCTATTCAGTCACGCTGTGTGGAGGGAGAGACGCTGCAAACAAATAACACTGGCATGTTCTCACAGTGTCTCAGCCACACTGGGCCTGCCCCTGCTCACAGTGCATGTGCCCTCCTTGCCCACACTGCTCAGGCTCTAGATTGCTCTGCTGGGAACAGTCCGAGGACTGCCCTGGGCTGCCAGCACCTCGCAGGTCTAAGCAGCTCAGGTTCAGGCACTCGGGTAGTCCTCAGAGATGCAGACTCCATCAGGCCTGCATTTTGTGCCCTTTAACAGACCCATCACAAGCACAGAAATTGAAACTGTATTCAGAAATCTTCCAGCAAACAAAAGCCCAGGTTCAGATGGCTTCACAGCTGAATTCAAACAAAAATTTAATGAAGAGCTAACACCTATCCTATTCAAACTCTTCCAGAAAGCTGCAGAGGAAGATAAACTTCCAAACTCATTCTATGAGGCCACCATCACCCTAATACAAAAACCTGACAAAGATGCCACAAAAATATAGGTGTATATATATATATATATATATATATATATATATATATATACACCAACATCACTGAGGAACATAGATGCAAAAATCCTTAAAATCTTAGCAATCAGAATCCAACAACACATTAAAAAGATTATACACAATGACCAAGTGGGCTTTATCCCAGGGATGCAAGGATTCTTCGATATCGAGAAAGCAATCAATGTAATTCACCACATTAACAAATTGAAAAATAAAAGCCATATGATTATCTCAATAGAGGCAGAGAAAGCCTTTGACAAAATTCAACATACATTTATGATAAAAAAACTCTCCAGAAAGCAGGAATAGAAAGAATATACCTCAACATAAAAAAAGCTATATATGACAAACCCACAGCAAACATTATCCTTAATGGTGAAATATTGAAAGCATTTCCCCTAAAGTCAGGAACAAGACAAGGGTGCCCACTCTCACCACTACTATTCAACATAATTTTGGAAGTTTGGCCACAGCAATCAGAGCAGAAAAAGAAATAAAAGGAATCCAAATTGGAAAAGAAGAAGTAAAACTCTCACTGTTTGCAGATGACATGATCCTCTACATAGAAAACACTAAAGACTCCACCAGAAAATTACTAGAGCTAATCAATGAATATAGTAAGGTTGCAGAATATAAAATCAACACACAGAAATCCCTTGCATTCCTATACACTAATAATGAGAAAATAGAAAGAGAAATTGAGGAAACAATTCCATTCACCATTGCAACGAAAGGAATAAAATACTTAAGAATATATCTACCTAAAGAAACTAAAGACCTATATACAGAAAATTATAAAACACTGGTGAAAGAAATCAAAGAGGACACTAATAGATGGAGAAATATACCATGCTCATGGGCCAGAAGAATCCATATAGTGAAAATGAGTATACTACCCAAAGCAATCTATAGATTTAATGCAATCCCTATCAAGCTACCAACATTATGTTTCACAGAGCTAGAACAAATAATTTCACAATTTGTATGGAAATACAAAAAAAAAAAAAATTGAATAGCCAAAGCAATCTTGAGAAAGAAGAATGAAACTGGAGGAATCAACCTGCCTGACTTCTGGCTCTACTACAAGGCCACAGTCATCAAGATAGTATGGTGCTGGCACAAAGACAGAAATATAGATCATTGGAACAAAATAGAAAGCCAAGAAATAAATCCATGTACCTATGGATACCTTCTCTTTGACAAAGGAGGCAAGAATATACAATGAAGAAATGACAATCTCTTTAATAAGTGGTGCTGGGATAACTGTAAAACTGTAAAAAAAACCACTTGTAAAAGAATGAAACTAGAACACTTTGTAACACCAGTCACAAAATAAACTCAAAATGGGTTAAAGATCTAAACCTAGACCAGAAACTATAAACTCCTAGAGGAGAACATAGGCAAAACACTCTGCAACATAAATCACAGCAGGATTCTCTATGACCCACCTCCCAAAATACTGGAAATAAAAGCAAAATAAAGAAATAGGACCTAATTAAAATTAAAAGCTTCTGCACAACAAAGGAAACGATAAGCAAGGTGAAAAGACAGACTTCAGAATAGGAGAAAATAATAGCAAATGAAGCAACTGACAAACAACTAATATAAAAAATACACAAGCAACTCCTGCAGATCAGTTCCAGGAAAATAAATGACCCAATCAAAAAATGGGCCAAAGAACTAAATAGACATTTCTCCAAAGAAGACATACAGATGGCTAACATACACATGAAAACTTCCTCAACATCACTCATTATCAGAGAAATGCAAATCAAAACCACAATGAGGTACCATTTCACACCAGTCAGAATGGTTGCTATCCAAAAGTCTACAAGCAATAGATACTGGAGAGGGTGTGGAGGAAAGGAAACCCTCTTACACTGTTGGTGGGAATGCAAACTAGTACAGCCACTATGGAGAACAGTGTAGAGATTCCTTAAAAAACTGGAAATGAAATTTCCCTATGACCTAGCAATCCCACTGTTGGGCATACACACCGAGGAAACCAGAATTGAAAGAGACACGTGTACCCCACTGTTTATAATATCCAGGACATGGAAGCAACCTAGAGGCCCATCAGCAGAGAAATGGATGAGAAAGCTGTGATACATATACACAATGGAGTATTACTCAGTCATTAAAAAGAATACATTTGAATCAGTTCTAATGAGGTGGACGAAAATGTAGCCTATTATACAGAGCGAAGTAAGCCAGAAAGAAAAACACCAATACAGTATACTAAAGCATATATATGGAATTTAGAAAGATGGTAATGATAACCCTATATGCAATACAGCAAAAGAGACACAGATGTATAGAACAGTCTTTTGGACTCTGAGGGAGGGGGAGAGGGTGGGATGACTTGGGAGAATGGCATTGAAACATATATAATATCATATAATAAACGAATCGCCAGTCCAGGTTTGATGCAGGATACAGGATGCTTGGGGCTGGTGCACTGGGATGACCCAGAGGGATGGTACGGGGAGGGATGTGGTGGTGGCAGGGGGCAGTGGTTCAGGATGGGGAACACGTGTATACCCACGGTGGATTCATGTTGATGCATGGGAAAACCAATACAATATTGTAAAGTAAAAAAGAATAATAATAATAATAAATGATAAATGGTTAAAAAATAAATTACATAAGCAATTTAAAGAATTAAAACTTTAAATAAAAATCAGTGATTTTATGTAAAAAACAAACAAACAAACAAATAAAGTCAAGTGGGCCTTTGCAAGCATCACTAAAAATAAAGCTAGCGGATGTGATTGAATTCCAGCTGAGTTTTTTCAAATCCTCAAAAGTGATGCTATGAAAGTGCTGCACTCAATATTTCAGCAAATTTAGAAAACTCAACAGTGGCCACAGGACTGGAAAAGATCACTTTTCACTCCAACCGCAAAGCAAGACAATTTCAAATAATATTCAAACCACCATGCAATCGAACTCATATCACATGCTAGCTAAGTGTGGTAAAAATTCTCCAAGCTAGGCTTCAACAGTACATGAACTGAGAACTTCCAGATGTTCAAGCTGGTTTTAGAAAAGGCAGAGGCATCAGAGATCACATAGCCAACATCCAGTAGATCATAGAGAAAGCAAGAGAGTTCCAGAGAAACTTCTACTTCATTGACTATGCTAACTTTTGACTCTGTGGATCACAACAAACTGTGGAAAATTCTTAAAGAGATGATAATATCACACCACCTTATCTGCTTCCTGAGAAAACTATATGCAGGTCAGGAAGCAACAGTTGGAAACAAACGTGGAACAATGGACTGGTTCTAAATTGGGAAAGGAATACTTCAAGGCTATATATTGTCATCTTGTTTATTTAACTTATAGGCAGGATACATCATGCAAAATGCTAGACTGGATAAACATGAACTGGAATCAAGGTTACCAGGAGGAATATCAATAACCTCAGATATGCAGATGACAGTACCCTTATGGCAAAAGTGAAGATGAACTAAAAAATCTTGATGAAGGTTAAAAAGGAAAGTGAAAAACCTGTCTCAAAACTCAACATTCAAGAAGCAAAAATCATGGCATCTGGTCCCATCACTTCATAGCAAATAGATGAGGAAACAACAGAAACAGTAACAGACTTCTCTTCTTGGGTGCCAAAATCACTGCAGATCATGACTGCAGCCATGAAATTAAAAGACCCTTGTTCTTTGGAAAAAATGCTATGACAAACCTAGACCGCATTTTAAAGAGCAGAAACATTCCCTTACAGAAAAAGATTGGCATAATGAAAGCTATTTTTTTTTCCCAGTAATTATGTATGGATGTGAGAGTTGGACCATAAAGAAAACTGAGCACAAAAGAATTGATGATTTGGAATCATGGTGTTGGAGAGGACTCTTTAGAGTCCCTTGGCCTGCAAGGAAATCAAGCCAGTCAATCCTAAAGGAGATAAGTCATGCATATTCATTGGAAAGACAGATGCTAAAGCTGAAATTCTAATACTTTGGCCACCTGATGCAAAGAACTGACTCATTGGAAAAGACCCTGATGCTGGGAAAGGTTGAAGGCTGGAGGAGAAGGGGATGGCAAAGAATGAGATGGTTGTATGGCATCACTGACTCTACGGAAATTAGTTTGAACCAGCTCGAAGAGTTGGTGATTGACAGAGAAGCCTGACAGTCCACATGCAGTCCACAGGGTCACAAAGAGTCAGACACGATTGTGTGACTGAACTAAACTGAGTTCAGTTCAAAGGCAGGTGGCAAGCACCTTTTCCGGACATCATCAAGACTTACAGTGTTCTGCTGCCATCATTGTTACTAGCCAAGCTCAAAGAAAGAGAAAACAGAATGGTGGTTGTTAGGAGCTGGAGGGAGGAAGAATAAGGGAGATTGCTGTTCAACAGAGAATAGATATTTATCAATATTATGTAAGATGAATAGGTTCTACAGATCTGTACAACATTGTGCTTCTAGATAACAGTGCTGTATTGCATATTTAAAATTTTGTTTAAATGGAACTTCTCAACTGAAGTGTTTTTACAGCAAATTAAAAAAATTAATTGTTATTTTAATAATACTTCACAAACATGAATAATGGCAGGGAAGAAGATGAAATCATAAACAGTAGGTCCTTTGTAGGTAAGGGGTGATCTGGTAGTCAGTGATTTGTTCATTAAGAGAATTTATGGGAAGTTAGCTTTCCTCAAGCTCCAAGACACCTCAGAAAGAAAGTTTTACTCCTGAACCTTTATAGCTTAAGGACATATTTTATGGTTGCATGTTCATTTAAAGACGTTTTTATTAATTTATAAAAGAGCTACCTTGAAGTTATAATAAAACTTTATAATATGATGCAAGACATATTTAAGGAAAATGGTGATGCCTTTAGAAAGAATTCCTCACCAACAAATTTCTACAAAAACCAGAAAGTTAACTGACCTTTCTGGGGCTGGTGCATGGGGATGACCCAGAGAGATGTTATGGGGAGGGAGGTGGGAGGGGGGTTCATGTTTGGGAATGCATGTACACCCATGGAGGATTCATGTCAATGTATGGCAAAACCAATACAGTATTGCAAAGTAAAATAAAGTAAAAATAAAAATTTAAAAAATAAATAAATAAAAAGAAGTGTGGACTGTCAGATTTTAAGATGCCTCTTTATGACAGACCCAACACGGGTTTTAGCAAGGACAGCAGCACTGAGGAAGCTCGGCGCTGCTCAAAAGTGCTTCTGTAAAACCTACTTAATGGAGAAAATAATTGCAAATGATATGACTGATAAGGGATTAAATTCTAAAATATATAAACTGTGCTTACAACTTGACATTTAAAAAAAAAACACCCAAATGAATTTAAAAATCTGCAGAATAAGTAAATAGATATTTTTTCCAAAAACAGACAGATGGCCAACAGGCACATGAAAAGATATTCAACATCATTGATCCTTAGGGAAATGCAAATCAAAACCACAATGAGACATCGCTTGGCACCTGTCAGAATGGCTACCATCAAAAAGACCACAAATTACAAATGTTGATGAGGATGTAGTGAAAGGAAACACTCCACCATTTCCACTCCTGGGTATTTATCTAAAGAAAACAAAAACACTAATTTGAAAAGATACATGCACTCCAATATTCACAGTAGCATTATTTATAGTTTCTAAGATATGGAAACAACTGATTTGCACACAAACAGATGAATCAATAAAGAAGATGTTGTATATAGATATACACTGGGATATTATTTGGTCATTAAAAATGAAAATTCACCATTTGCAACAACATGGATGGATTTGGGTGGGGTATTATGCTTAGTGAAGTAAATAAGACAGAGAAAGACAAATACTAGATGATCTCTCTCATATCTGGCATCTAAAAGATATTTAAAAAAACTAATGAATACAACAAAAATGAAGCTGACTCATAGAGAACAAACTAGTGGTTACTGCTGAGGATATGGGGAGAGGGCAAGATAGGGGAAGGGGATTAAGAGGCACAAACTACTGTATATAAAATAAATAAGCTATAAAGCCATATTCTACAGCACAGGGAACACAGACAATATTTTATAATAGCTATAAATGGAGTTGTTCTGTTGCTGGGTTGTGTCTGACACTTCTGTGACCCAATGGGCTGCAGCCCACCAGTCTCCTCTGTCCATGGAATTTTCCAAGCAAGAATGCTGGAATAGGTTGCCATGTCCTCCTCCAAGGGGATCTTCCTGACCCAGGTATCGAACCCACATCCTCTGCATTGCAGGCAGATTCTTTACCACTGAGCCAGGGAAGACCCTATAAATGGACTATAATCCTTTAAAAATGTGAATCACTATGCTGTATGCCTGAAACATGCAACATTATATCAACTGTGCATCAATGAAAGAAAATAATAAAATTAATAAAAATCATCACAAAATAAATAAAGAAAAGGAGCATAGCCTACCATCAGCTCTGCTTCAAACATGCTAAGACACTCATAAAACAAAATTTAATGTCCACATTCCTGCACATTTCTTGTGGGTAACCCTTTTGCTAAATATATACATGAAGGCATTGCTATAAATCATTATGAGCATCATCTTTTTTATATATTATATTTTAAAAAATAATATTTTTTCTAAAATTATCACATTTTACTTATTTTTAATTAATTTATTTCAATTGGAGAATGATTTCTTCACAATATTGTCGTGGTTCTTGCCATACATTGACATGAATCAACTACTGGTGCACATGTGTCTCATCATTCTGAACGACACTTCTACCTCCCACTCTACCCCATCCCCCTGAGTTGTCCCAGAGCGCTGGCTTTGAGTGCCTTGCTTCATGCATCAAACTTGCACTGGTCATATATTTCACATATGGTAATATACATTTCAATGCTATTCCCTCAAATCATCCCACCCTTCCTTCTCCCACATAGTCCAGAAGTCTGTTGTTTTCCTCTATGTCTCTTTTGCTGCATTGCATAAAGGATCGTGGTTCAGTTCAGTTCAGACGCTCAGTCCGACTCTTTCTGACCCCATGGAGTGCAGCATGAGAGTCTTCCCTGTCATTGCCAACTACCAGAGCTTGCTCAAATTCATGTCTATCTAGTCGGTGATGCCACCCAACCATCTCATCCTCTGTCATCCTCTTCTCCTCCTGCCTTCAATCTTTCCCAGCATCAATGTCTTTTCCAATGAGTCAGTTCTTTGAATCATGTGGCCAAAGTAGTGGAGTTTCAGCCTCACCATCGGTCCTTCCAAAGAGTAGTCACAACTGATTTCCTTTTAGGATTGACTAACTTGATCTCCTTGAAGTCCAAGAGACTCACAAGAGTCTTCTCCAACACCACAGTTCAAAAACATCAATTGTTTGGTGCTCACTTCTTCAACTCTCACATCCATATATGACTAATGAAAAAAAAAAAACAACAAACATAGCTTTGACTATACACGCCTTTTTCAGCTAAGTGATATCTCTGATTTTTAAAATGTTGTTTAGGTCTGTCATAGCTTTTCTTCCAAGGAGCAAGTGTAATTTAATATCATGGCTGCAGTCACGATCTACATTGATTTTGGAGCCCAAGAAAATAAAATCTGCCACTATTTCCATTGTTTCCTATCTATTTGCCATGAAGTGAAGGAACTGAAGGATTATTGTTAGCATCTTCCTTAATTCCATATATATATATGGAATAATTATATATATATATATATGTGTGTGTGTGTGTGTGTGTGTGTTAATATACCGTATTGGTGTTTCTCTTTCTAACTTAATGCACTCTGTATAATAGGCTCCAGTTACATCCACCTCATTAGGACTGATTCAAATGTATTATTTTTTATAGCTGAGTAATATTCCATAGTGTATATAACCACAACTTCCTTATCCGTTTGTCTTCCGATGAACATCAAAATTGCTTCCATGTCCTATCTATTGTAAACTGTGCTACAATGAACATTGTGGTACTTGTGTCTCTTTCACTTCTGGTTTCCTCAGTATGCATGCCCAACAGTGGGGTTGCTGTGTCATATGGCAGTTCTATTTCAAGTTTTTAAAGGAATCCATACACTGTTCTCCTTAGTGGCTGTGTCAGTTTGCATTCCCACCAGCAGTGAAAGAGTTTCCCTTTTCTCCACATCCTCTCCAACATTTATTGTTTGTAGATTTTTGACGGTGGCCATTGTGACCAGCATGAGATGATACCTCATTGTGGTTTTGATTTGCATTCTCTAACAATGAGTGAGGTTGAACCTCTTTTCATATCTTTTCATGTGTTTATTAGCCACCAGGAAGTCTTCTTTGGAGAAATGTCTGTTTAATCCTTTGATCAGTTTTTTCAGTGGGTTGTTCATTTTTTTTTTCTGCTATTGGGTTGCATGAGCTGCTTGTGTATTTTGGAGATTAATTCTTTGTCAGTTATTTTGTTTGCTATTATTTTCTCCCATTCTGAAGGCTGCCTTTTTGCCTGGCTTATAGTTTCCTTCATTATGCAGAAGCTTTTAAGTTTAATAAGGTACAATTTGTTCATTTTTGTTTTTATTTCCATGACTCTGGGAGGTAGGTCATAGAGAACCTTGATGTGATTTATGCATGAGAGTGTTCTGCCTAGGTTTTCCTCTAAGAGTTTTATAGACTTTGGCCTTACATTTAGAGCTGTAATGCATTTTGAGTTTATTTTTGGGTATGGTGTTATAAAGTGTTCTAGTTTCATCCTTTTGCATGTGTTTGACAAGTTTCCCCAGCACCACTTGATAAAAAGATTGTCTCTTCTCCATTGTATGCTTTTGCCTCCTTTGCCAAAGATAATGTGTCATAGGTGCATGAATTTATCTCTGGTCTTTCCGTTTTGTTCCACTCCTCTGTATTTCTGTCTTTGTGCGAGTACCATACTTTCTCGATGACTGCTGCTTTGTAGTATAGTCTGAAGTCTGGTAGGTTGATTCCTACAGGTCCATTCTTCTTTCTCAAGATTGCTTAGGCTATTTGAGGTTTTATTTGTTTCAATACAAATTCTGAAATTATTTGTTCTAGTTCTGTGAAAAATACTGTCTGTATCTTGATAGGGATTGCACTGAATCTATAGATTGCTTTGGCTAGTGTATTCATTTTCAGTATATTGATTCTTCCAGTCGACAAACATGGCACGCTTCTCCATCTATTTGTGTCATCTTTGATTTTTTTATCAGTGTTTTATAGTTTTCTATATATAGGTCTTCTGTTTCTTTAGATTTATTCTTAAATATTTTATTATTTTCATTGCAATGCTGAATGAGACTGTTTCCTTAATTTCTTTTTCTGTTTTTTTTTTTTTTCATTGTCAGTGTATAGAAATGCAAGGGATTTCTGTGTATTAGTTTTATATACTGGAACATTCCTATATTCATTGATTAGCTGTAGTAACTTTCTTGTGATATCTATAGGGTTTTCTATATGGAGGATCTATATTGAATCTATTTCTTGAATAAATTTCTATATAGATGATCTATATTGAATTTATTTCTCACTTCCACTATATAATCATAAGGGATTTGATTTAGGTCATACCTAAATGGTCTAGTGGTTGTCTCTACTTTCTTCAATTTATGTCTGAATTTGGCAATAAGAAGTTCATGATCTGAGTCACAGTCTGATCCTGGTCATGTGTTTCCTGACTGTTTAGAGCTTTTCCAATTTGGCTGCAAAGAGTATAATCAATCTGATTTCAGTGTTGACCATCTGGTGATGTCCATGTGCAGAGTCTTCTCTTGTGTTGTTGGAAGAGGGTGTTTGCAATGACCAATGCATTCTCTTGGCAAAACTCTGCTAGCCTTTGACCTGCTTTGTTTTATACTTCAAGGCCAAATTTGCCTGTTACTTCAGGTGTTTCTTGACTTCCTATTTTTGCATTCCAGTCCCCCATAATGAAAAGCACAGCGTGGAATCAAGATTGCCAGGAGAAACATCAATAACCTCAGATATACAGATGACACCACCCTTATGGCAGAAAGCGAAGAACAACTAAAGAGCCTCTTGATGACACTGAAACAGGAGGGTGAAAAAGTTGGCTTAAAACTCAATATTCAGAAAACTAACATCATGACATCTGGTCCCATCACTACACGGCAAATAGATGGGAAAATAGTGGAAACAGTGACAGACTTAATTTTGGGGGGCTCCTAAATCACTGCAAATGGTGATTGCAGCCATGAAATTAAAAGGCGTGCAGTCCTTGGAATAAAAGTTATAACCAACCAAGATAGCATATTAAAAAGCAGAGACATTACTTTGCCAGCAAAAGTCCATCTTGTCAAAGCTGTAGTTTTTTCCAGTAGTCATGTATAGGTGTGAGAGTTGGGCTAACTGGAAAGCTGAGTGCCAAAGAATTGATGCTTTTGAACTGTGATGTTGGAGAAGACTCTTGAGAGCCCCTTGGACTATAAGGAGATCCAACCAGGCCATCCTGAGGGAAATCAGTCCTGAATATTCCTTGGAAGGACTGGTGCTGAAGCTGAAACTCCAATACTTTGGCCACCTGATGCAAAGAAATTACTCATTTGAAAAGACCCTGATACTGGGAAAGATTGAAGGTTGGGAGGAGAAGGGGACGACCTAATATGAGATGGTTGGATGCCATCACCAACTCAATGGACATGAGATTGAGTAAACTCCTGGAGTTCATGATGGATAGGGAGGCCTGGTTTGCTGCAGTTCAAGGGTCAGCAAAATGTTGGACACAACTGAGTGACTGAGCTGAGCTGGTATAGAGAATCATGTCATCTGCAAGCAGTGAGAGTATTACTGCTTTTCCAATCTGTATACCTTTTATGTATTGTGCTTCTCTGATTGCCCTGGCTAGGGCTTCCAAAACTATTTCGAATAGCACTGGTGAGAGAGGGCACCCTTGTCTTTTTCCTGATTTTAGAGGAAATGATTTCAAGTTTTTGCCATTGAGGATAATGTTTACTGTGGGTTTGTCATATATGGCTTTAAGTATGTTGAGGTTTTTTTTTTTTTTTTTTTTTTTAAATGTGTGCTTTCTGGAGAGTTTTTATTAGAAATTAGTTTTGCATTTTGCCAAAGGCTTTCCTTGCATCTACTGAGATAGATATATGGTTTTTATCTTTCAATTTGTTATCATGGTGTATCAGTTCAGTTCAGTTGAGCCGCTCAGTCATGTCCGACTCTTTGCAACCACATGAGTCGCAGCACACCAGGCCTCCCTGTCCACCACCAACTCCCGGAGTTCACTCAGATTCATGTCCATCAAGTCAGTGATGCCATCCAGCCATCTTGTATAACATTGAAAATTTGTGAATATTGAAGAATACTTGCATCCCTGATATAAAGCCCATGTGGTCATGATGTATGATCTTTTTAATATGTTGTTGGATTATGTTTGCTAGAATTTTGTTACAAAATTTGAATCTATGTTCATCAGTGATATTGGCCTGTAGTTTTCTTTTTCTTTTTTGCATCTTTGTCTGGTTTTAGTATTAGGATGATGGCGGCCTCATAAAATGAGTTTTGGATTTTTTCTGAAATTTTCTGGAAGTGTCTGAGTGTGATAGGTGCTCAGCTCAGCTCAGTCGCTCAGTTGTGTCCGACTCTTTGCGACCTCATGAATCGCAGCATGCCAGGCCTCCCTGTTCATCACCATGTCCCGGAGTTCACTCAGACTCATGTCCATCGAGTCACTGATGCCATCCAGCCATCTCATCCTGGGTCATCCCCTTCTCCTCCTGCCCCCAATCCCTCCCAGCATCAATGTCTTTTCCAATGAGTCAACTCTTCGCATGAGGTGTCTGAAGTACTGGAGCTTCAGCTTTAGCATCATTCCTTCCAAAGAAATCCCAGGCTTGATCTCCTTCAGAAAGGACTGGTTGGATCTCCTTGCAGTCTAAGGGACTTTCAAGAGTCTTCTCCAACACCACAGTTCAAACATATCAATTCTTTGGCGCTCAGCCTTCTTCACAGTTCAACTCTCACATCCATACATGACCACAGGAAAAGTCATAGCCTTGACTAGATGGACCTTAGTCGACAAAGCAATGTCTATGCTTTTGAACATACTATCTAGGTTGGTCATAACTTTTCTTCCAAGGAGTAAGCGTCTTTTAAATTCATGGCTGCTGTCACCATCTGCAGTGATTTTGCAGCCCCAAAAATAAAGTCTGACACTGTTCAAAGAAAGGCAATGTCAAAGAATGCTCAAACTACCGCACAATTGCACTCATCTCACATGCTAGTAAAGTAATGCTCAAAATTCTCCAAGCCAGGCTTCAGCAATACGTGAACGGTGAACTCTCTGATGTTCAAGCTGATTTTAGAAAAGGCAGAGGAACCAGAGATCAAATTGCCAACATCCGCTGGATCATGGAAAAAGCAAGAGAGTTCCAGAAAAACATATATTTCTACTTTATTGACTATGCCAAAGCCTTTGACTGTGTGGATCACAATAAACTGTGGAAAATTCTGAAAGAGATGGAAATACCAGACCACCTGACCTGCCTCTTGAGAAATCTGTATGCAGGTTAGGAAGCAACAGTTAGAACTGGACATGGAAGAACAGACTGGTTCCAAATAGGAAAAGGAGTACGTCAAGGCTGTATATTGTCACCCTGCTTATTTAACTTATATGCAGTGTACACCATGAGAAACGCTGGACTGAAAGAAACACAAGCTGGAATGAAGATTGCTGGGAGAAGTATCAATAACCTCAGATATGCAGATTACACCACCTTTATGGCAGAAAGTGAAGAGGAGCTCAAAAGCCTCTTGATGAAAGTGAAAGTGGAGAGTGAAAAAACTGGCTTAAAGCTCAACATTCAGAAAACGAAGATCATGGCATCTGGTCCCAAAACTTCATGGGAAATAGATGGAGAAACAGTGGAAACAGTGATAGTGCTAGCTTTTCTGTAAATTTTCAATGAAATTCATCTGTGAAGACATCTGGTCCTTTTGTTTGTTGGAAGATTCTTGATTACAGTTTCAATTTCTCTCCTTGTAATGTGTTTGTAAATATTTATTTCTTCCTGGTTCAGTTTTGGAAGGTAATACTTTTCTGAGAATTTGTCCATTTCTACCAAGTTGTCCATTTTATTGGCATAAAATTGCTCATAGTAGTCTCTTATGATGTTTTGTATTTCTGTGTTGTCTGTTGTGATTTCTGCATTTTCATTTCTAACTTTATTGAATTGATTCTTCTCCCTTTCTTGATGAGTCTGGCTAATAGCTTGTCTATTTTATTTATCTTCTCAAAGAATGAGTTTTTAGTTTTGTTGCTCTCTTTTGTTTCTTTTTCAATTATTTCTGCCCTCCTTTTTATGATTTCTTTCCTTCTACTAACTTTAGGGTTCTTCTATTCTTTTTTTCCTAGTTGCTTTAGGTATAAAGTTATGTTGTTTCTTTGATGTTCTTTCTTGTGTCTTGCATTACTATAAACCTCTGTTTTAGCACTACTTTTGCTGAATCCCATAGGTTTGGAGTTGTGTTTTAATTTTCATTTGTTGCTATGCATATTTTTATTTCCTTTTTTATTTCTTCTGTGATCTGTTGTTATTCAGGGGCATGTTAATTAATCTCCATATGTCTATGTTCTTTGTAACTTTTTTTTTTTCTTCCTGTAGTTGACATATAATCTTACCACATTGTGGTCAGAATAGATGCCTGAAATTATTTATTTATTTATTTATTTATTTACTATTTAATTTACCAAGTCTAGATTTATGGCCTAGGATGTGATCTATGCTGGAGAATGTTCTGTGTGCACTTGATAAAAAAGGGAAATCCACTGTTTCAAGGTGAAATTCCTTGTAGATATCAATTATGTTTAACTGGTTCATTGTACACTTTAAACCTTGTTTTTCCTTGTTAATTTTCTGTTTGGTTGATCTACCCATAGGTGTGATTGGGGAAATAAAGTCTCCCACTATTATTGTGTTATTATTAATTTCACCTTTCATACTTGTTACCATTTGCCTCATGTTTGGAGGTGCTCCTATGTTGGGTACATGTGTAGTTATAATTGTTATATCTCCTTCTTGTATTGATATATTGATCATTATGCAGAGTCCTCCTTTTTCTCTTATCACTATCTTTATTTCAAAGTCTATTATATCTGATATGAGTATTGGTACTCTCGCTTTCTCTTCATCTCCATTTTCATGAAATAACTTTCTCCAGCCCCACATTTTAAGTCCGTATGTGTCCCTAGGTTTGAGGTGGGTGCCTTGTAGACAACACATATAGGGGTGTTGTTTTTGTATCCACTTTGCCAGTCTTTGTCTTTTGGTTGGAGCTTGTAACCCATTTACATTTAAGGTAATTATTGATAAATACGATTCCATTACTAATTATCTTGTTGTTTTGTGTTCATTTCTATAAACCTTTTCTGTGTTTTCTGCCTAGAGAAGATCCTTTCAGTTCAGTTCAGTCGCTCAGTCATGTCCGACTCTTTGAGACCCCATGAATTGCAGCACGCCAGGCCTCCCTGTCCATCACCAACATCCGGAGTTCACTCAGACTCACGTCCATAGAGTCAGTGATGCCATCCAGGCATCTCATCCTCTGTTGTCTCCTTCTCCTCCTGCCACCAAACGCTCCCAGCATCAGTCTTTTCCAATGAGTCAACTCTTCGCATGAGGTGGCCAAAGTACTGGAGCTTCAGCTTTAGCATCATTCCTTCCAAAGAAATCCCAGGGCTGATCTCCTTCAGAATGGACTGGTTGGATCTTCTTGCAGTCTAAGGGACTCTCAAGAGTCTTCTCCAACACCACAGTTCAAATGCATCAATTCTTCAGTGCTCAGCCTTCTTCACAGTCCAAATTTCACATCCATACATGATGACTGGAAAAACCATAGCCTTGACTAGATGGACTTTTGATGGCCAAGTAATGTCTCTGCTTTTGAATATGCTATCTAGGTTGGTCATAACTTTTCTTCCAAGGAGTAAGTGTCTTTTAATTTCATGGCTGCAATCACCATCTGCAGTGATTTTGGAGTCCCAAAATATAAAGTCTGACACTGTTTCCACTGTTTCCCCATCTATTTCCCATGAAGTGATGGGGCATCATCCGGATGCCATGATCTTCATTTTCTGAATGTTGAGCTTTAAGCCAACTTTTGCACTTTTCTTCTTTACTTTCATCAAGAGGCTTTTTAGTTCCTCTTCACTTTCTGCCATAAGGATGGTGTCAGCTGCATATCTGAGGTTATTGATATTTCTCCCAGCAATCTTCATTCCAGCTTGTGTTTCTTCCAGTCCAGCATTTCTCATGATGTACTCTGCATATAAGTTAAATAAGTAGGGTGACAATATACAGCCTTGACGTACTCCGTTTCCTATTTGAAACCAGTCTGTTGTTCCATATCCAGTTCTAACTGTTGCTTCCTGATCGGCATATAGGTTTCTCAAGAGGCAGGTCAGGTGGTCTGGTATTCCCATCTCTTTCAGAATTTTCCACAGTTTATTGTGATCCACACAGTCAAAGGCTTTGGTATAGTCAATAAAGCAGAAATATATGTTTTTCTGGAACTGTCTTGCTTTTTCCATGATCCAGCGGATGTTGGCAATTTGATCTCTGGTTCCTCTGCTTTTTTCTAAAACCAGCTTGAACATCAGAGAGTTCACCGTTCACGTATTGCTGAAGCCTGGCTTGGAGAATTTTGAGCATTACTTTACTAGCATGTGAGATGAGTGCAATTGTGCGGTAGTTTGAGCATTCTTTGGCATTGCCTTTCTTTGAGATTGGAATGAAAACTGACCTTTTCCAGTCCTGTGGCCACTGCTGAGTTTTCCAAATTTGCTGGCATATTGAATGCAGCAATTTCACAGCATCATCTTTCAGGATTTGAAATAGCTCAACTGGAATTCCATCACCCCCACTATCTTTGTTCATAGTGATGCTTTCTAAGGCCCACTTGACTTCACATTCCAGGATGTCTGGCTCTAGGTGAGTGATCACACCATCGTGATTACCCAAGTCATGAAGATCTTTTTTGTACAGTTCTTCTGTGTATTCTTGCCACCTCTTCTTAATATCTTCTGTTTCTGTTTGATCCAGACCATTTCTGTCCTTTATCGAGCCCATCTTTTCATGAAATGTTCCCTTGGCATCTCTAATTTTCTTGAAGAGATCTCTAGTCTTTCCTATTCTGTTGTTTTCCTCTGTTTCTTTGCATTGATCACTGAAGAAGGCTTTCTTATCTCTTCTTGCTATTCTTTGGAATTCTGCATTCAGATGCATATATCTTTCCTTTTCTCCTTTGCTTTTCACTTCTCTTCTTTTCACAGCTATTTGTAAGGCCTCCTCAGGCAGCCATTTTGCTTTTTTGCATTTCTTTTCCATGGAGTTGGTCTTGATCCCTGTCTCCTATACAATGTCACGAACCTCATTCCATAGTTCATCAGGCACTCTATCTATCAGATCAAGGCCCTTAAATCTATTTACCTCCACTGTATAATCATAAGGGATTTGATTTAGGTCAACCTGAATGGTCTAGAAAATCCTTTAGCATTTGTTGAAGAGCTGTTTTGGTGGTGCTGAATTTTTTGTTTGTTTGTTTTTTGCTTTTCTGTCAGTTTTTGATTGTCTGTAAAGCTTTTGATTTCTCCTACATATCTGGGTAAGATCCTTGGCTGGATAGAGTAATCTTGGTTATAGTTTTGTTTTGTTTTGTTTTGTTTCCTTTTCATCACCTTATGTCCTGCCATTCCTTCAGATATAAAGAGTTTCTATTGAAAAATCAGCTGTTTTTCTTATGGGGCTAACCTTGTGCTTAATTTGTTGTTTTCCCCTTGCTTCTTTCAGTATTTCTTCTTTGTGTTTAATTTTGGTTAGTTTGATTAATATGTGTCCTTGGGTGTTTCACCTTGGGTTTATCCTGTTTGGGACTTTCTGGGTTTCTTGGACTTGGGTGGCTATTTTCTTCCCCATTTCAGGGAAGTTTTCAACTATTATCTCCTCAAGTAGTTTCTCATGCCCTTTCTTTTTGTCTTCTTCTGGGACACCTATCATTCAAATATTGATATATTTAACATTGTCCCAGTGGTCTCTGAGGTTATCCTCATTTATTTTAATTATTTTTTCCTCTCTAGTTCATTTATTTCCACCATTCTATCTTACACCTCACTTATCATCTCTTCTGCCTCAGTTATTCTACTCTCGGTTCCCTCTGTTAATATCAGTTATTAAATTGTTCATTATTAATTGACCCTTCTTTACTTCCAAGTTGTTAAACATTTCTTGCATCTTCTCAGTCCTTGTCTCTAGTCTATTTATCTGTCACTACATTTTTTTGCCAAGATTTTGGATCACCTTTGTTATCATTATTCTGAATTACTTTTCAGGTAGATTCCTTATCTCTTCCTCTTCTGTTTGGTTTGGTCGATTTTTGTCATGTTCCTTCCCTTGCTCAATACTTTTCTACCTTTACATATTGTTTAGATTACTGTGTTTGAGATGCCCTTTCTACAGGCTGAAAGTTTGTGGTTTCTCTTAATTGTAGAGTCTGCTCCCTGTGTGGGGGGTTGGAGCAGTGAGTTGTCAAGGTTTCCTGGTTGGGGGAACTTGTGTATATGACCTGGTGGATGGAACAGAATCTCTTCTCTGGAGTGCAATGAAGTGTTCACTAGTGAGTTTTGGGCTTGGAATGGCTTTGGGAAGCCTGTCTTTTAATGTTCAGGGTTGTGTTTCTGTTTTGCTGGAGAATTAGTTTGGTGTGTCTTGCACTGGAACTTGTGGGCTCTTTGGTGGAGTTTTGTTTCAGTGTAGGTATAGAGACTTGGATGAGCTCTTTTCTATTAATTTTCATTGATGTCAGGAGTTATCTGATGTTCTAAAGTTCTGAAGTTAAGCCTCCTGCCTCTGGGTTTCAATCTTTCTCTTACAGTAGCTTCAAGTGTTCTCCATCCATACAGCACAGAAGATAAAACCCCTAGGTTAATGTCAAAACAACTCTTTACAGTCAGGAACACCCAGAAATATTTATAGAGTTATATAGAGAAAAGAAGAGAAGGGAGGGAAATAAATGTGACCAAGAGGAGCAAAGGGAGAGTTATGTTTTATTTTTAAGAAATACTTTGTATAATTTTAATGTGAACTGATCATAAAGTATTTTTAAATACTAGTCTACTCTGGTTATTCTGAGATATTCATATTGGCAATATATGAATCAAATATAATGTTTTAACACATTGCTGCCCTGATAGTTTTTCATTTCTCTATATTACATTAAACTTTATTCCATCTTAATAATGGCAATATCACAAGGCTTCAACTGTCAATTTACCCGTGAAAGAATGTTTTTACCTTTACCTGATTTAGCAGTAAAATGTATTTGCAACTCATGTTAACATAAAATGTCTCTCTGATTACCCTAATATCATCTTAAAACATTTTAAAATTTTCTTCAGTTTCTATGCATATCTTTGAATGATATTTAGATTAAAACAACTTTGACTAAATTTTAACTTTCCTGTCACTTAGCTGGACATATTCTTTTCCTCTAGGAATAAATTATTCCTCTGCCTGACTCAGTCATTCTAAAAAACAAACAAACAAACAAAAAAACTCAAAATAATAAAACACTAAATTTGTGCTCAAATGTATAAATTCTTAAACCTTATTATAACATAAAAAATAAATATTTTTAAGTAGAGGGCAAGTAAAAATGGATTGATAGGATAAGCACAATTAGTATTTTCTTGGATATATTTTTATGAAAAAAAAAAAAGGAAAGGAGGACAAAAGGAAAGGGAGGAAGGAAATATAGCATTAAATATCATAGTATCTCAAGTACTAAGACTGAGAACGAGTGATGGGTTACATTATACCTTCTACCCTTCCTTGTGGTTGTTCTTCAGTTACTCAGTTGGTTCCAAATTTTTGAGACCCCAGGACTGCAGCATAGCAGGCTCCCTGTCCTTCATCATCTCCTGGAGTTTGCTCAAACTCATTTCCATTGAGTAGGGTATGCCATTCAACCATTTCATCCTCTGTCGTCCCGTTCTCTTGCTTTCAATCTTTCCTGCATCAGGGTCTTTCCTAACAAGTTGGCTCTTCACATCAGTACGCCAAAATATTGGAGTTTCAGCTTCAGCATAGTCCTTCCAATGAATATTCAGGACTGATTTCCTTTAGAATTGACTGTTTTGACCTCCTTGCAGTCCAAGGGACTCTCAAGAATCTTCTCTAGCACCACAGTTCAAAAGCATCAATCTTGGACATTCAGCTTTCTTTATGGTCCACCTCTCATACCCATACATAATTACTAGAAAAGCCATAGCTTTGACTATATGGACCTTTGTCTGCAAAGCAATGTATCTCTTTTTTAATATGCTGTCTACAATTGTCATAGCTTTTCTTCCAAGGAGCAAGCATATTTTAATTTCATGGCTGCAGTCAGGATCTGCAAGATTTTGGAGACCAAGAAAATAAAGTCTGTCACTTTCATTGTTTCCTCATCTATTTGCCATGAAGTAATGAGACTGGAAGCTATGATCTTCATTTTTTGAATTTTGAGTTTTAAACTAGTTTTATCACTCTCCTCTTTGGTTTTTATCAAGAGGCTCCTTAGTTCCTCTTTTCTTTCTGCGAAAAGGGTGGTGGCATCTGCATATCTGAGGTTATTTATAATTCTCCTAATAATCTTGATTCTATCTTGTGCCTCATCCAGCCCAGCATTTTACATGATGTACTCTGCATATACATTAATTGTTTATACAGCCTTGATGTACTCCTTTCCTAATTATGGACCAGTCTGTTGTTCCATGTCTGATTCTAACTCTTGCTTCTTGACCTACATGCAGATTTCACGGGAGGTAGGTAAAATGGTCTGGTATTCCCATGTCTTGAAGAGTCTATAGTTTGTTGTAATCCAATCTGTCAAAGGCTTTGTCATAGTCAATGAAGCAGAAATAGATGGTTTTTTGTTTCTGTTTTTTTTTTTTTTTTTTTTTTTTTAATTATCTTGCTTTTTCTATGATCCAACAGATGTTGGCAATTTTATCTCTGGTTCCTCTACATTTTTTTAATGCAGCTTGAACATCTGGAAGTCCTCAGTTCATGTACTGTTGAAGTGTAGTTTAGGAATTCTGAACATTATTTTGCTACCCTTCCTGAAATGCTTAATTCTGTGCAAGATATATGTATTATTTTGTACAAAATATTTTTTTTATGGAAAGTTAGAATTTCAAAACTTTTTTCTAAGCCTAGCTAATATGTCCTAGTTATCTGAAAATAGTGCCAACAGTTTAATAAAATACAACTGGAGGTATGATGACAAATGTTTTTGAAATTTATTAAATCTTAAATATACCCCCAAAGATATTTTTTAAAAATCCAATTTCAGTTTTAAAAATTTATACTTGTTGTAAATTGTAATACTAAATCAAATATGTTTTCTCTTCAAAATAAAGAAACATTAAAGATTTGTTTAAAAATTACTATGACAAACAAGTCAGTGTTTATTTCATAATGTGTTCTTTTTAATGTAAATTTCTTTATTTTAATTGGAGGTTAATTACTTTACAATATTGTATTGGTTTTGACATACATCAACATGAATCTGCCACAAGTATACACGTGTTCCCCATCCTGAACCGCTCCTCCCTCCTCCCTCCCCATACCATCCCTCTGGGTCGTCTCAGTGCACCAGTCTCAAGCATCCAGTATCATGCATCAAACCTGGACTGGCGATTCACTTCTTATATGATATTATACATGTTTCAATGCCATTCTCTCAAATCATCCCACCCTCTCCCTCTCCCTCTGAGTCCAAAAGACTGTTCTATACACCTGTGTCTCTTTTGCTTTCTCACATACAGGGTTATCATTACCATCTTTCTAAATTCCATATATATGCATTAGTATATTGTATTGGTGTTTTTCTTTTTGGCTTACTTCACTCTGTATAATCGGCTCCAGTTTCCTCCACCTCATTAAAACTGATTCAAATGTATTATTTTTAATGGCTGAGTAATACTCCATTGTGTATATGTACCTCAGCTTTCTTATCCATTCATCTGCTGATGGACATCTAGATTGCTTCCATGTCCTGACTATTATAACAGTGCTGTGATGAACACTGGGGTACACATGTCTCTTTCAATTCTGGTTTCCTTGGTGTGTATGCCCAGCAGTGGGATTGCTGGATCATGAGGCAGTTTTATTTCCAGTTTTTTAAAGGACTATCCACGCTGTTCTCCATAGTGGCTGAACTAGTTTGCATTCCGACCAACAGTGTAAGAGGGTTCCCTTTCCCCCACACCTCTCCAGCATTTATTGCTCATAGACTTTTGGATAGCAGCCATTCTGATTGGTGTGAAATGGTACATCATTCTGGTTTTGATTTGCATTTCTCTGATAATGAGTGATGTTGAGCATCTTTTCATGTGTTTGTTAGCCATCTGTATGTCTTCTTTGGAGAAATGTCTATTTATTTCTTTGGCCCATTTTCTGTGTTCTTAATCCCCTTTTAGTGTTGGGTTTTACAATTACTTTAAATGATCTTTTAAATATTCTTCTCCAGTGAATTCATTTCTAATGTGATATTCCATAACTTGAAGATGGAAATGGCAACCCACTCCAGTACTCTTGCCTGGAAAATCCCATGGATGGAGGAGCCTGGTGGACTAAAGACCATGAGGTCGCAAAGGGTCAGCCACGACTGAGCAACTTCATTTTCATGTTTCACTTTCACTTTTATGTTTCACTCATCCTTTGGAGAAGGAAATAGCAACCCACTCCAGTATTCTTGCCTGGAGAATCACAGGGACAGAGGAGCCTGGTGGGCTGCTGTCTATGGGGTTGCAAAGGGTTGGACATTATTGAGGCAACTTAGCAGGAGCACTCCATAACTAATTTTCTGAAGTAAATTCCATTTCAAAACTAAAGCAATCAAACCCAAAGGAAACTGCAGATATAACCAAAAACAAGACAGTGTAAATGCATGCTTCTTTTCAAGACAATAAAGCAGTGGTGTATAAAACAGTACAGTCACTCTTGTCCCCCTTCCCCCCAAAAAAGAAGACTCAAGGTACCAAATAAATTTGAGCAATTGTCTATTTAAGGAAAACTGTGTTTGTGTTTCTGTGCATACATGCATATATCTGTATATGTGTATATGCGCATGTGTGTATTGTGGGTGTTCATTCTCAAATGTATGAAAATAGCATATTTACCCTTGGAACCTACCCATGCACATATCTGCTTCTCTCAGCATGGAGACACAGGAAAAAATATAAGAAAAAAAAAAAAAAAGAAAGGAAGAATCTTTTGGAGAAATTAATCATACCTTATTCTCATCCGAGGCAGTGGAATTGACCTCAATTCTCTATCATATCACTCTCATGCTGCCCTTTAGAAGAACGTTATAGGCAGTGAAGTCCTCTACAATGAGTAAATTTTTAGGGACCTCATGATTTTATTTCAGTCTTTGGTAGACAAATAGTATGCATTGCAGAAACAAGTTAGCCTTTGCCTCCCAGAAATTACTGGATGAGAACTTTCATTAATTTATTCCTTAAGAAATGTCACCAGCCAATTATTACAATACTTACAAAAGCAAGTTTTACATTTTTGTACATGTGATTTGATAAATTAAATAAGAAATATGAGAGAAGGAGATATCAGATATTTGCAGTATGTTACATCTATGGTGATTTTTTTCAATTTACTTTTAAGGTCTATATACAGCAATACTACCAATAACAGCATTAAAAACTAATTTTTTATTAAGCAGTTAATATATGCCAGTAATATATACCATTTCTTCTGATCTCTAAAAAAATTATGAGGATCTAGATATTCTTATTCCCCCCTATTTAAATATGGAGAAATGTATGTGGAGAAATTGAGTCAGTCTCTGAAGACAAGGAAAGTTACATACAATTTTTTAAATGATAACCAAACTTTGGGTTATCTTCAAGCAGATTATTCTTTCCAACCTGACTGAGAAAGTAATCATCTATTCATTCCTCACTGCTCTGTCTTTTTTTTTTTTTTTTCCTAAGCCTTAGATCTCTACCTTTCTGAATTAAATCGCAATAGTTTGAAATGTAATAGTCTCAGTTCACCTGGGCAGAAAACTCTAATTCAATTCAAGTAAAGTCAAGAAATCTCCAAATCCACTGATGGAAGGAAAATATGACAAAAAATTGTTCAATCATTTCTTCCTCATTCTGGTCTCCTGTAGTAAAATATTCTCCAAAAAATCCTTCTTTTTCTTCTCCCTCTTTCCTCTCCTTGCAAGGTACATCAATGAGTTAAAGAGGATGACTGGTTCTGAGGAGTCCTTTACCCTTACTGGTATGCCTGATATGCTTTAACACGTCTGGTCTCACCAACTGCCTGGGTGTCAGCCTTTGACTTCACAGAGTCTCAACTCAAGCATGCAGTGCTAGTGTAACATGTAGTATTTTTTTTTTTTTGAGGGTGGGTTCCTGTAAATGCACTGCACCCTACAAATGCCAAGCCCCAATGAAAGACTGCTGATTTACTGAAATTCAAGACTGTTCCAAAAAACAGCTTCTTGTTTCTCGTCTACAGCTTCTGCAGGACACACTGGCACTTCTTCTCAACCTCCTTTGCTGTGACAATAGGGAATATAGAGGTAGACTGGTTCTCTCCCCTGTTCTGCCTAAAATTGCACTGATGACATTCTGGTTCTAAGACAGCCTTAAGACAGAAGCTGTAATGTGAAGAGCAAACAAGTTGGAAGACCAACCATCCTGATATTACCACCCTGATTTTCTGGGGCTTAAGAAGTTTGTGATATAGGACTTTCAGTGCTAAAATCTGGATGGTTCGCATTACATACAAGATAGTATCTAAAAATCCTCACCAATCTGGAGTGTGCAGGAGAGACCAGGGCATGTGGTGTGCAGCAATAGAGAAAAAGTGTTCAGAAAGTTTGGATTTGGCATTCTGGCAATCATGGGGTATTTGCACACACCATCTCCTTGGCATCCTCAGTGACAGTATGCAAATGTAGGTTAATAAAGAAAAGTGAACTCCAGTAAGATGTGCCATGTACTTTGGAGGATGTCGTTTGGATTCAATGTTATAAAAAGTTTTAAATATTACAGGAAGGATTTCATTTACTTTGACTAATTTTGACTTTTTGAGCATGTTTACAAATGGATATCATCCATAGTAATTATATGTAGTATTTTATTATCTTAGTAGATGCCACACTCCTCATTTTATGCAGTATTCAGTTAGCTTATTTTCAAAATATTTACTCTTAAAAGTTTTCAGTTCAGTTCAGTTCAGTGGCTCAGTCATGTCTGACTCTTTGCAACCCTATGAATTGCAGCACGCCAGGCCTCCCTGTCCATCACCAATTCGCAGAATTCACTCAGACTTACGTCCATTGAGTCAGTAATGCCATACAGCCATCTTATCCTCTGTGGTCCCCTTCTCCTCCTGACCCCAATCCCTCCCAGCATCAGAGTCTTTTCCAACAAGTCAACTCTCCACATGAGATGGCCAGCGTACTGGAGTTTCAGCTTCAGCATCATTCCTTCCAAAGAAATCCCAGGGCTGATCTCCTTCAGAAGGGACTGGTTGGATCTCTTTGCAGTCCAAGGGACTCTCAAGAGTCTTCTCCAACACCACAGTTCAAAAGAATCAATTCTTCGGCGCTCAGCCTTGTTCACAGTCCAACTCTCACATCCATACATGACCACTGGAAAAACCATAACTTGACTAGACGGACCTTAGTCGGCAAAGTAATGTCTCTGCTTTTGAATATGCTATCTAGGTTGGTCATAACTTTTCTTCCAAGGAGTAAGCATCTTTTAATTTCATTTTTACTCTTCATTAATTGTCAAAATTTGCTCTTGGTTGATCCTATTAAAAATAACTCCCAAGTTTTTATCTCAATAATTTGTACATTATTAAATAGTTACATCCTGTTTTATCTTTATTTTAAACACAGTTCTCTCTTTACCTGTGAAATGTCTTTAGAAACACTAGTTCATTTTTGCTCTCAATTGTTAAATTTTTCTGTCCTTGCAATGCAACTGATTATATGTTGAAGTGAGATAGTAGAAATGCTATAAAATTATTAGCATTACATGTCCTAAAATAAGATGACTCTTAGTATACATTTTGATTCACCTCACATTTTCATTATTTTCATTGCAACAGTAAGTGAAATGACAAGAAAAATATATTTGGGTAAAACTAAATAGATACAGTTGTCTTTACAGAGGTGTAAAAATAAAATATAAATTGCACTGAATAAAGATAGACTAATAGAAGTGATGAGAATTTGTTCATTGTGACACTGAATCCACAAGATAATTCCTCTATACAGTTATCAGTGAAAGATGTCATGTTTGAAGCAAAGATCATTTTCCCAAATCCTTTCTATTTCTCAATATTTACCTATCTAATTTCAAATAGATTAACTTCTACCATAGATTGATGTAAGAAACTTTCCCCCTGTCTACACCAAATGGATTGTCTTCCTTTGCCCCAAATGCAATGCATTTAGTAAAATAGAAGTATACATAGCTCTATCACCCTTTTTTTTCAAGCTCAGTGTAGAGGAAAAAAGAGAAATCTGTGCAATAAAGTAATGGGATATCATGATTTTTCCTCCTTCCAGTCAGGGTACTGCAAAATCTGTACTGCCAGGGACAGAGAAACTGGGTCTGTGCCCTCATATCAGGGCAATAAAAGTAACTCCAACAGTGCATTTCCTCAAGCATATTAACATAAATATCAACTTTGCACAGATACTGTTTCCCTAGGTTACCACTGAGAGAGGAGTTATGGAGTCTTTCCTCTGTCCTTGTGCTAATCAAAAGAACCAAACACTCAAGGGCCAGCTGCTCAAATATTAGTGACCCAACAATATTTTTGTTATCAACTTACTGACAAAATCCAACCATACTCTTATATTTTGATATTAGCATTCACCCCTGCATAGTGGTCACTGAGGAAGTTGTGAGGATGTCCAGGCTTCCCCAAGGGGGGCCCTGGTCTCCCTTAATAGAGCTAGAGCACAGAGTAAGCACAGTGTTTGCACTCATCAAAGACCTTGTGAATAACTTTCCTAATAAATTACCTTTTATTTTTGAAATAATTACTCTATTAAATGAGAGAAAGACCAGAACAGTTGGAATTCAAAGACATGATATCCACTTAGTTATGGATTTTGTGAGACAATATATTATATTCTATCTTTAATTCAGAAGATTGTTTTTGTTTTAATTTAAATTTACTGGGATAAAATCATCTGTGGAAGTGATGTATGCATTTTAAATAACACAAGATACTATAGTTATTGGACCAAAGTGTGTGTTCCAATATACAGTCTGGAGGGCAAGAGAGATAAGGAAAAAAATATCTTAAGATAATTCCAAGACAGCACAGTGAGTGTTGCAATAGAAGTTTTAACAAGATGCTGGGGATAAGAGGAGTGAAATTAGCCCAAGGTTCCTGACGATCAAGAAAGTGGTGATTGTTTAAGGCAGAGCAGGACTTTTCTATTGAGAATAAAGGATCATCATGCTCTAACAGGTCATATCTTTCTTGGAAAGAAAATTTTATCCTTGTTTTTAGAGATGTGAGAAGCAGGAGATAAGGGTAGATGGTAGGTTGTGACAAGCTACATAGGAAATTCAAGGTTATCTTAATTTTTCTTCTATTTTATAAGTCAGATATTACTCTGATATGTGTGTGTGTCATATAAAGATCCGTGTAACATATTTTTTCTTTTTTATTTTCTTTCTTTCTTTATTTCTTTTTTTTTTTTTTTTACTTTACAATACCGTATTGGTTTTGCCATACATCAACATGAATCCGCCATGTTTTAAAGAAGTTTTAAATGAGCCTAAGCCATCACTGCAGATGGTGACTACAGCCATGAAATTAAAAGACACTTGCTCCTTGGAAGAAAAGTTATAACCAACCTAGATAGCATATTCAAAAGCAGAGACATTACTTTGACAACAAAGGTCCATCTAATCAAGGCTATGGTTTTTCCAGTGGTCATGTATGGATGTGAGAGTTGGACTGTGAAGAAAGCTGAGCACCAAAGAATTGACGCTTTTGAACTGCAGTGTTGGAGAAGACTCTTGAGAGTCCCTTAGACTGCAAGGAGATCCAACCAGTCCATTCTGAAGGAGATCAGCCCTGGGATTTCTTTGGAAGGAATGATGCTAAAGCTGAAACTCCAGTACTTTGGCCACCTCATGTGAAGAATTGACTCATTAGAAAAGACTCTGATGCTGGGAGGGATTGGTGGCAGGAGGAGAAGGGGACAATAGAGGATGAGATGGCTGGATGGCATCACAGACTCGATGGACGTGAGTTTGAGTGAATTCCATCAGTTGGTGATGGACAGGGAGGCCTGGTGTGCTTCAATTCATAGGGTCGCAAAGAGTCAGACACGACTGAGCCACTGAACTGAACTGAACTGAAACCAACCTGACTTTAAAAATGTTCCTTCCCCAGGACACCTTCATCAAGAACTGTCACATCTATAGAAGAAACATTGGAGATCTCTTTTCTAAATTCAAATCTATTAATTTTGATAGTTATTTTTTAAAGTTATTTTCTATTATTTATCTCCTTGGATTTTCAGGATTTTTTTTTCATACATCTACTTGTTGTTCATGTTTATATAAATATCAGTGAGCACCATCCAGGAATATTGATTCTGCTCTGGATAAAGATGCTGCTTATAGTGGTTTCACACATAGGATATAAACCACAAAGGATTACAATGATGTTTCAAATCCAATGCAACTCTGTTTTCAACTAAAGACTAAAAACAAATTTGAAAAATATAATTGTCTGTGTCCTTACAAGCATAAATAATTATTTAAAGCATACACTTCATTAAAATAAATTTTGTAAATATGTTTGATACATTAACACACCTTAAATTTGTGGAAACAACATTAGATCTAAAGTATTTGGGAAAAGGCTCTGAAACAGTATAGCTTAAATTCTTCCTTGGTCCCATCTTTCATTCTTATTTTATGTGTATCTAATGATTAAAAAGAAAAGTTCTTTTTTAAAAGTTTCAAATTGAAAATGAGTAAATGCTCACAAAGATCAATAAATTAAAAATAAAGTTTTGGTGCTCCTGAAGACTAAATATTGCATAAATGAAAGCTAAAAGCCAAAGGAACTTGGGACTGGTGCACTGGGATGACCCAGAGAGATGGTATGGGAAGGGAGGTGGGAGGGGGGTTCAGGATTGGGAACTCATGTACATCCATTGTGGATTCATGTTGATGTATGGCAAAACCAATACAGTATTGTAAAGTAAAATAAAGTAAAATAAAATATATATATATAAATATATATATATATATATATAAATATATATATATATATATATATATATATATATATATATATATATATATAATGTTTAATACCTGAAGATTTGGGGGTCACTTTATGAGTCTATTATGGCAGAATAAATGTTTAGATCTGTTTTGGGTAGAAAATAATATTTGTTTAATAATTTGCTAGAAAGATTTTCAAATAAAACAAGCCTCAGTTTAAATATTATATTGGTATAAGTTTGAATGAATTTTTTTAACTTTCAAAAATTTTATAAGTAGATAATATACTTATATAGATAACACAAAATAAACTTTATTTTGATGATTTGTTCTAGATTGCTATTTACAAAATCAGATTAATCCACCTTTATGCAGATACATTTTCAAATGTATAACGTTAGCACTTATCTTTTATTTTTATTTTCATGAAGTTTTCTTTTGATGATAAATATTATGGTAAAAAAGCATTGAGCTGTTTCAACTGCTACTTATTTTTACCACTATTTAGCTATTAGCGATATTCTTTTTGTTAACATTCTAAACTAGAAGCCATGGTTTTATCTGATAATTTTCTACTCTCAGTTTCAGTAATCTAATTACTTCTTAGATTTATAACCACTACAATAATCTAGGAATTCATCATCTGATACCTTAGAAACTGGTCTAGGAGTTTCAAGGTTTTTGTTTTTTTTTTTTTTTTTTTTTTAGTATAAATTTGTTTATTTTAATTGGAGGTTAATTACTTTATAATCTTGTATTGGTTTTGCCATACATCAACATGAATCTGCCACAGGTATATGCATATTCCCCATCCTGAACTACCCTCCCTCCTCCCTCCCCATACCATCCCTCTGGGTCGTCTCAATGCACCAGCCCCAAGCATCCAGTATCATGCATTACTCCCTCTTTAGTTATATATTGAACTATCAAAAACATTTTCCAAAAGCACAGCTTTGAAAAAGGTATTCATGTAATAAAATATTAAACCACTACAATGCATTTTTGAGATAAATGTTATGTTTATATAAAAAGTGTATAAAATGTTTATATAAAGAAATAAATGTTTATGCAGAATGTGGAGTTTTCCAAAGTAAAGCAAAAGACTCAGTGTTTCTTTCCTATAGTAAAATTAATCCCCAAATAGCATAATAGAGTATGATTATATAATATTCTAAGAAAATATGAGTAAAATCACTCTAGTATTCAATTACTATCATTATTAAAATTTTTTCTATGATGCATTAAGCATTAGACTTTTCTTTTCCTCAACTCCAGCATTTTATATACTCAGCAAAATGTGTGTGGAAGAGAGAAAAAGTGGATAAAGGTATGATGTCTATAATTACGTTTCTTAAGGCGGATAACTTGGGTCCCTTGCATCTGCCATCATTGGTCATGAGACTTTGGGCACTTAACATTTTCTAGCTTCACTTACTTCTTTTATAAATAGCATGTATTTTAGTATTATTATTTGCAGACAGTAAAGTCCAATTATAGCAAGAAAAAAGGGATTTGTTAGAGGGTCTCAGTTAGTTTGCAGAATTCCGAGGTAAACATTAAAAAAAAAAAAAAAAAAACACATACACAGATTGGTGTGGTATAAAAGGAAGGACAGAGCCTAAAGAGAGTCTGACAATGACTTGATGGTCCCCGTAGAATCCTCTTCCTGCGTAACATCTAAACACCAAAGACCGGGTACAACTTCAAATTTGCTCAAATGTGCTTTCCAATTTTTTATGGTACATCTACGTAAAATAATACAGGTTCTTGTGCATACATGCTCAAACAGTTCAGTCATGTCTAACTATTTGTGACCTATGGATTGTAGCCAGCCAGGTGCCTCTGTCCATGGGATTCTCCAGGCAAGAATACTGGAGTGGATTGCCTTGCCATTCTCTAGGGGATCTTCCCACACAGGAATCAAACCCGTATCTCCTGCATTGCAGGCAGGTTCTTTTACCCACTGACCCCCCTGGGAAGCCCCCAAATTTAGATTCCCGCACCACAGAATGTGTTGTTGTTGTTGTTGAGTCACTAAGTAGTGTCCAACTATGAGATTCCATGGAGTATAGTCCACCAGTCTCCTCTTCCCATGGTGTTTCCTAGACAAGAATACTGGAATGGGTTGCCAGTTCCTTCTCCAGGAGATATTCCTGACCCAGGGATCAAACTCATGTGTCCTGCATTGGCAGGTGGATTCTTTACCACTGAGCCACCAGGATAGTTTCTAGAATCTGGTTTTAAACCTCTTCATTTTTTAACTAAGGAAGACATCCTACAATATTTATTGAATGCCTATTGGGTCATTTTACTGTAATAACAGCAAAATGACTGCTTATGATATTATAACCACTAAAGACTCAAGTATGTCATGTATATTTTACAGCCAGTAAGCTTTAAATATTAGGTTTTCATATATTAGCAAATAGATATTTTCACTTAACTATGCCTTGAACATGTGGGTCCTAATCAGACTTAAAAAAAAAAAAGAAGTCAACTAGGCCTCTTACCTCCTTAGTTTTATTCCTAGATATTTTGTTCTCTTTGAAGCAATGATAAATGGGGTTGGTTCCTTAATTTGTCTTTGTGACAGTTTGTTCTTATTGTATAGGGGAAACACAGTAGATTTCTGTATATTAATCTTGTATCCTACAAATGCATTAATGAGCTCTAGTAGCTTTTTGGTGTTACCTTTAGGATGTTCTATGCATAGTGCTATGTCATCTGTATATGGTGACAGTTTTATTTATTTATTTATTTTTCTTTCCAGTTTGGGTTTCTTGTATTCCTTTTTCTTGTCTGATTGCTGTGGCTAAAAATTCCAATAAGATATATGGGTAGGTTATTTATCTGAGATTTTTCTGATTTCCTGAGGTAGACTTTTATTATAAATTGACTCTTTCGAAATTATTTTACTGCATCCCATAAATTTTGGATTATGTGCTTTCTTTTTCATTTATCTCCAGGTATGGTTTTGTGTGTGTGTGTTTTTTTTTTTTTTTTTTATCTGATTTCTTCAGTGATTCATCGGTTGTTTAGTAAATTGTTGTAGTAAATTGTTTAGCCACACATTCTTGTTTCTTGGGGTGTGTGTGTGTGTGTGTGTGTGTGTATGTGTGTTTTTTAGTTGATTTCTAATCTTATAGACAGCAGATAGAAAAGATGCTTGATATGATTCCAATTTTCTTAACTTTACTGAGGTTTATTTTGTTACTGAGCAGGTGCTCTATCCTGGAGAATATTCTATGTGTACTTAAAAAAGAATGCATATTCAGCTGGTCTGGATAGAGTATGATATGTTTATTTGTTAAGTCCATTTGGTCTAATGCATTATTTGAAGACAGGTCATTTATAAATTTTCTAATTTGATGACTTATTCATTGATGTCAGCAGGTTGCTAAGTCCCTGCTACTGTTGGCGATTTCTCCCTTTTTGTCTGTTATTACTTGCTTTATATATTTGAATGCTATTGCTACCATCAATTTCTTCCTTTTTATCTGTTAATATTTGCTTTATATATTTAAATGATCCCTTGGGTATATATATATATTTACAATTGTTATATATTTTGCTTTGGTTTAAACCCTTGATCATTATGTAATGTCCTCTGTATCTCTTGTTATAGTCTTTGTTTTAAAGTTTATTTTGTCTGATACAAGTATTCTTACCCCTTCTGCAAGGAATACCTTTTTCTATCCCTTGCCTTTAAATCTGTGTGTATTTACATTTAAATAAATACTGGAAGAAAAGTATATCTTCCAGGCAGTATTTGATCGTATTTTTGTATCCATTCTCACTGTGGGTCTTATTATTGGAACATTTAACAATTTATATAAAGTGATTATGGACTATATGTATTTGTTGCCATTTTGTTAGTTGTTTGAGGTTATTTTCAGTTCTTTTTAGTTTCTTTATTCTTTTTTTTTTCTCTTCCCTTGTGATCTGATGACTATCTTTATTATGTTTGGATTCCTTTATCTTGCATACGTATGTATAGCTACTATAAATTTTTGTCTTTTCATTGCCATGAGATTTATATTTAGCAATCAATACATGATTATTTTAAGTTGTTGATTTCCTAATGTCAAACATATTTCAATGTCCCTAAATTTTTAGTCCCTTCTCCTCACACTGTTTTTGCCATCATAATTTGCATAATTTTTGGTTTATCTCTTAACTGCTTATTGCAGATATATATATAAAAAATAGGTCATGATGGTCATCATCAAAATGTCTACAAATTCTTTGATCATCCTTTACAATAGTTACTCTGAACACTTTTGTGGGTAGATTGCCTATCTCCACTTCACTTAGTTCTTTTAGGGTTTTAGCTTGTTCTTTCTTTTGAAACACATTCCTCTGTTGATTTATTTTTCCTAATTCTCTTGCTTTTATTTCCATATATCTGTTTTTTTGGTTATGTTTATAAATCTTAGAGAAGTAGCCTGTTTAAGAGATATGCTATTTGTCCCAACAATGCATTCCTATTTGGTCAACAGAGCCATATATTCTGGGGTATCCCTATATGGACTGCATGGGTCCTTCTGTTGTAGCAGCCTGACTACACTGGTAATCTGGTAGTTGTGGCTACTCTTAGGTCTGGCTAATTGGCAGGACCAAGTTAAGAAGTGGCTGCTTTTGGAATTCCAGTGGCTCCTGGTGTTAGTACTGGCTCACTGGTCAACAGAAATGCATACTGGCTTGGCTGGTTGCAGGGCTGTGGTTTCCAGATCTAGGTCAGATTGCTAGTGTACCAGGCTGGATCTTGTAATGGCTAGCTATAGTTTCTGGGCTTTTCAAAAACTGGTGCTTACCCTTGGTTTGTGGGACTTGATCCCAGGTTGATACATTTCCACCAGTGAATGAAGCCAGATTTTAAGCTAGTGCAGGCCCACTGGCAGGCATTCCAAGTCCTGGGGTCTCAGATTACAGGACCATGGTGTCCCAGAGCTAGTTTTAAGGTGCTAATTGTGGGACCAAATATCTGGGATCCCTGAAACTGGTGTTGGCTTCCTGTTGGGTGGAGCTGGTTTCTGACACACTGGCTGCAGTATCCAGGGTATCACAGAGACTGTGTTGGCCTGCTGATGGGCAGGATCAAAGTCCAGTGGGTTGGTATTTTAGGGTCTTCTTGCTTGTGTGTTGGCTGAGTCTTCTAACAACAGGCTAGTAGCTGAGGTAGTCCTGGGGTAATGCCAGCTAACTGATTTGCAGAGCTTGGTCCCAGGGTCTCTGGTTGCAGGGACCTGGTGGTCCTGGAGTTCGTACAGGAGCCCATCAGTGGGTAAGACTGAGAAAGAGGACAGCGACAGTGAACTGGTTTATGGAACCAGATCTTGGGCTCTCTGGTAGACCAAACCACATCATGAAATGACTGTGAGCTCAGGAAGTCATATAGAAGCCTATTGTTACTTGATGAGGCTATATATCCATCCCTATTTGTTTCCGATCAGTTCAGCTCAGACACTCAGCCATGTCTGATTCTCTGATACCCCGTGGCCTGCAGCACACCAGGATTCTTTGTCATCACCAATTCAGGAGCTTGCTCAAACTCATGTGCATTAAGATAGTGATACCATCTAACCAGCTCATTCACCATCATCCCCTTCATCTCCTGCCCCAATCTTTCCCAGCATCAGAGTCTTTTCCAATTCATCAGTTCTTTGCATCAGGTGGCCAAAGCATTGGAGTTTCGGCTTCAGCATCACTCCTTTCAGTGAATATTCATGACTGATTTCCTTTAGGATTGACTGGTTTGATTTCCTTGCAGTCCAAGTGACTCTCAACAGTCTTCTCCAACACCACAGTTCAAAAGCATCAGTTTTTCAGTGCTCAGTTTTCTTTATGGTCCAACACTTCTGGACTTGACTATTGGAAAAAACATGACTTTGATTGACAGAATTTTGTTGCCAAAGTAATATCTCTGCTTTTCAGTATGCTGTCTAAGTTGGTCATAATTTTTCTATCAAGGAGTAAACATCTTTTAATGTAATTACTGAAGTCACCATCTGCAGCAAAGTTGAAGTCCAAGAAAACCAATGTCTCACTGTTTTGAGGATTCCCTTTCTATTTACCATGAAGTGATGGAACTGGATGCCATGATCTTAGTTTTTCAAAAATTTTAAGCCAACTTTTTCACTCTCCTCTTTCAATTTCATCATGAGGTTCTTAATTCATCTTCCCTTTCAGTCATAAGAGTGGTGTCATATACATGTCTAAGGTTTTTTATATTTCTCCCATTAGTCTTGATTCCAGCTTGTGATTTATCCAGCCCAGCATTTCACATGATGTACACTTCTTTTAAGTTAAATAAGTAGGGTGACAATATACAGACTTGACATACTCCTTTCCTGATTTGGAACCAGTCCATCATTCCAATTCTGGCTCTAACTGGTGCTTCTTGACCTGAATACAGATTTCTCAGAAGGCAGATAAGGTGATCTCTTATTCCCATCTCTTGAAGACTTTTCCACTATTTGCTGCCATCCACATAGTCAAAGGCTCTGGCATGTTCAATAAAGGAGAAGTAGATGTTTTTTCTGGAAATTTCTTGCTTTTTCAGTGACCCAACAGATGTTGGCATTTTGATCTCTAGTCCCTCTGTCTTTTCTAAATTCAGCTTGAATATCCTCTCAGTTCACATAATGTTGAAGCCTTGCTTAGAGAATTTTGAACATTCACTTGCTAGCATGTGCTATGAGTGCAATTGTGTGGTAGATTGAAGATTCTTTGTCATTTCCTTTCTTTGTGATTGGAATGAAAATTGAACTTTTCCAGTCCTGTGGGCACTGCTGAGTTTTCCAAATTTGCTGATATATTGAGTGCAGCACGTTCACAGCATCAACTTTTAAGATTTGAAATAGCTCAACTGGAATTCATTCACCTCCACTAGCTTTGTTCATAGTGATGCTTTCTAAGGCCCACTGGATTTCACACTCCAGAATGTCTAGTTCTAGGTGAGTGATCACACCATCGTGGTTATCTGGGTCATTAAGCTCTTTTTTCTATAGTTCTTCTGTGTTTCCTTGCCACTTCTTCTTCATCTCTTCTGCTTCTGTTAGGTCTACACCATTTCTGTCCTTCATTGTGCCCATATTTGCATGAAATGGCTTCTTGGTATCTCTAAGTTTCTTCAAGTGATATATAGTATTTCCCATTCTATTGTTTCCCTTTGTTTCTTTGCATTGTATAGTTAAGAAGGCTTTCTTATTGCTCCTTGCTTTTCTTTAGAATTCTGCATTCAGAAGGGTGTATCTTTCCTTTTCTCCTTTGCTTTTAGCTTCTCTTCTTTTCTCAACTATTTGCAAGGCCTCCTCCAACAAACATTTTGCCTTTTTACATTTATTTTTCTTAGGCATGGTCTTGACCACTGCCTCTTACACAGTCATGATCCTCCATCCATAGTTTTTCAGGCCTTCTGTCTATCAAATCTAATCCCTTGAATCTATTTGTCATTTCCAATGTATAATCATAAAGCATTTGATTTAGATAATACCTGAATGGTCTAGCGGTTTTCCCTGCTTTCTTCAATTTAAATCTGAATTTTTCAATAAAGAGTTTATTATCTGAGCCACAGTCAGCTCCCTGTCTTGCTTTTGTTGCTGTATAGGGCTTCTCTAGCTTCACCTGCAAAGAATATAGTCAATCTGATTTCGGTATTGATCATCTGGTGATGTCCATGTGTAGAGCCCTCTCGTGTGTTGTTGGATGAGGGTGCTTTCTATGACCAGTGCATTGTCTTGGCTAAACTCGATTGGCCTCTGGTGTGCATAATTTTGTACTCCAAGGCCTAACTTGCCTGTTACTCCAGCTATCTCTTGACTTAATAATTTTGGATTCCAGACTTCTATGTTGAAAAAGATAACTTTTTTGCTGTTAGCTCTAGAAGGTTTTGTAGGTTAACATAGAACCATTCAACCTCTTCAACTTTCAACCTCAAAGAACCATCCAGCTTCTTTTGCATTATGATAGGGGCATACACTTGCATTATTTAGATATTGTATGGTTTGCCTTCCAAATGAACAGAGATCATTCTGTCATTTTTGAGATTGCATCTAAGTACTGCATTTCAGTTAAAGGGCTGCATTCAATGGGCCAGAGAATTTAGAAAACTCAGCAGTGGCCACAGGACTGGAAAAAGTCACTTTTCATTCCAGTCCCAAAGAAGGGCAATGTCAAAGAATGTTCAGACTACTGCACAATTGCACTCATCATACATGCTAGCAAAGTAATTCTCAAAATTCTTCAGGCCAGGCTTCAAAAGTACATAAGCTGTGAACTTGAAAATGTTCAAGCTGGGTATAGAAAAGATAGAGGAACCAGAGATCACATTGCCAACATCTGTTGGATCACAGAAAAAGCAAGAGATTTCCAGAAAACATCTACTTCCGCTTTGTTGATTATGCCAATGCCTCTGACTGTGTAGATCACAATAAACTGTGGAAAATTGTGCAAGAGATGAGAATACCAGACCACCTGACTTTCCTTTTGCAAAATCTGTATGCAGGTCAAGAAATAACAGTTAGAATAGGACAAGGAACAACAGACTGGTTCCAAACAGGGAAAGGAGTACAACAAACCTATATATTGAAACCCTGCTTATTTAACTTATATACAAAGTACATCATGCAATATGCCAGGCTGGATGAAGCACAAGCTGGAATCAACATTGCCAGGAGAAATATCAATAGCCTCATATATTCAGACACCACTTTTATGGCAGAAAATGAAGAGTAACTAAAGAGCCTCTTGATGAAAGTGAAAGACGAGAGTGAAAAAGATGACTTAAAACTCAATATTCAGAAACTTAGATCATGGCATCTGGTCCCATCAGTTCAGTTAAGTTCAGTTCAGTTCATTTGCTCAGTCGTGTCCGACTCTTTGCGACCCCGTGAATTGCAGCACGCCAGGGCTCCCTGTCCATCACCAACTCCCAGAGTTCACTCAGACTCATGTCCATCAAATCAGTGATGCCATCCAGCCATCTCATCCTCTGTTGTCCCCTTCTCCTCCTGCCGCCAACCCCCTCCCCCCCCCCCCACCCCCCCAGCATCAGACTCTTTTCCAATGAGTCAACTCTTCACATGAGGTGGCCAAAGTACTGGAGCTTCAGCTTCACCATCATTCCTTCCAAAGAAATCCCAGGGCTGATATCCTTCAGAATGGACTTGTTGGATCTCCTTGAAGTCCAAGGGACTCTCAAGAGTCTTCTCCAACACCACAGTTCAAAAGCATCAATTCTTCAGCGCTCAGCTTTCTTCACAGTCCAACACTGACATCCATACATGACCACTGGAAAAACCATAGCCTTGAGTAGATGGACCTTTGTTGGCAAAGTGAGGTATCTGCTTTTGAATATGCTATCTAGGTTGCTCATAACTTTTCTTCCAAGGAGTAAGAATTTCATTTTAATGTAATTTCATGGCTGCAATCAACATTTGTAGTGATTTTGGAGCCCCAAAAAATAGTCTGATACTGTTTCCACTGGTTCCCCATCTATTTCCCATGGAGTGATGGGACCAGATGCCATGATCTTCGTTTTCTGAAGTTGAGCTTTAACCCAGCTTTTTTACTCTCCTCTTTCACTTTCATCAAGAGGCTTTTTAGTTCCTCTTCACTTTCTGCCATAAGGGTGGTGTCATCTGCATATCTAAAGGTTATTGATATTTTTCCCGGCAATCTTGATTCCAGCTTGTGCTTCTTCCAACCCAGCATCACTTCATGGCAAATAGATAAGGAAACTGGATACAGTGGCAGACTTTACTTTCTTGGGCTCCAAAATCACTGCAGATGGTGACTGCAGTCATTAAATTAAAAGATGCTTGCTCCTTGGAAGAAAAGCTATGACCAACCCAGATAGCATATTAAAAAATGGAGACATTACTTTGCCGACAAAGATCCATCCTTTAAAAGCTATGGTTTTTCCAGTAGTCAGGAATGGATGTGAGAGTTGGACTGTGAAGAAAACTGAGGGCCAAAGAATTGATGCTTTGGAACTGTGGTGTTGGAGAAGACTCTTGAGAGTCCCTTGGACTGAAAGGGGATCAAAATAGTCAATCCTAAAAGAAATCAGTCCTGAATATTCATTGGCAAGACTGATGCTAAAGCTGAAACTCCAATGTTTCGGCCACTTGTTACGAAGAACTGACTCAATGGAAAAAGGATTTCCCTGATGCTTGGAAAGATTGAAAGCAGAAGGAGAAGGGGACTTCAAAGGATGAGATGGTTGGATGGCATTACTGACTTGATGGACTTGAGTTTGAGCAAACTCCAGGAGTTGGTGACGGCCAGGGAAGCTCAGTATGCTACAGTGCATGGGGTCACAAAGATGCGGGCTTGACTGAGCACCTGAAATGAACTGACTGCATTTCAGACTATTTTTTTGATTGTGAGGGATACTCCATTTCAATTAAGGGACTTCTGCCCACAGGGGATATAATGGCCATCTGAATTAAATTCCAGCCCATTTTAATTCACTGATTCCTAAAATGTTGATGTTCACTCTTGTCATCTCCTGTTTGACCACTTCCAATTTACTTTGATTTATGGACCAGCTTTCCAAGTTCCTATTCAATATTGGTCTTTACAGCATTGGACTTAATTTCCTTTACCAGTCACATCCACAACTGTGCATTGTTTTCTCTTTGGCTCCATCTCTTCATTCTTTCTGTAGTTATTTCTCCACTCTTCTCCAGTAGTGTATTGGGCACCTAAATATCTGGGAAGTTCATCTTTCTGTGTAATATCTGTTTGCATTTTCATACTGTTCATTGGGTTCTCAAAGCAAGGGTATCAAAGTGGCTTGCTGTTTCCTTTGCCAGTGTACCACGTTTTGTCAGAACTCTCCACCATGTCCTGTCCATATTGGGTGCCCTTACATGACATGCTTATAGTTTCATTTAGTTAGACAAGGCATGTAATCAGTTTGGTTAGTTTTTTGTGATGTGGTTTTTATACTGTCTGCTCTCTGATGGATAAGGATAAGAGACTTAGGGAAGCTTCCTGTTGGGAGAGACTGACTGAAGGAGAAACTGGGTCTTGTTCTTCTGGGCTTGCCATGCTCAGTAAATTTTTCATCTAATTTTCTGTTGATGGGTCGTGGTGTGTTCCCTCCCTGTTGTTTGGCCTAAGGGCAAACTATGGTAGGCATTGTTATGGTACTGGGTTTTAAAAGACGAAAGCCTGCATTATTGAATTCAGTGCCCCTAACCCCACAGCAGGCCACTGTCAACCCATGCCTCTGCCAGGAAGTCCTGGACACTCACAAGCAAGTCTGGCTGAATCTCTTGTGGGGACACTGCCCCTTTCTCCTGGCTCCTGGTGTGCACAAAGTTTTGTTTGTGCCCTCCAAGAGTCTGTTTCCCCAGTTTTGTGGTAATTCTGTAATCAAATCCCACTGGCCTCCAACATCAAATTCTCTCAGGGTTCTCAGTCCCTTTTCTGGATCCCCAGGTTGGGGAATCTGTTGTGAATCCTAGTTCTTAACTGTGCAAGAATTTCTCTTGTGTAATTGTTCTGCAGTTCATGCATTGTCTGCTCGGTCACTTTATGTTTGGGCTAATGGTGACCTCCTCCAAGAGGGCTTATGCCACATGCTTCGTGTCCCACGTCGGCTGCGGTCTGAACCCCTGTCCTCACAACGGGCCTGTTTGCTTAGCATGAGAGCTCCTAGTACTGGTGCTGCTAGGCAGAGTCAAGTCACAGTTATAGTAAATAAGGAGGACTCCGAAATGGTTCTTGCCTGCATGTGTTCGCATGGTAGAATGAGCTCCCAGAAACAGCTGTCCCAGTGTCTATGTCCTTAGGGTGAACCCCAGTTGCCTCCTGCCTCTCCAGAAAACTCTTCAGGATCTGCAGGTAGGTCTGACTCAGTCTCCTTTCAAATGACTGCATCTGTCCTGCATCTTGGAATGTGAGATTTTGTGAGTGCCCTTTAAGAGTGGAGTCTCTATTTCCAACAGACTTCTGTATTTCATGAAATTGGGTCTTTCTGTTCTTCAAAGCCAAACATTCTGAAGGCTTGTCTTCCTGGTGCAAGATCCCCAGTCTCGAGAGCCTTTGCTCCTGTGGAGAATATCTGCAGTTGTAATTTTCTCATGACTTGTGATTTACCTAACAGAGGTGGTATTCTTGATTATGCCACAACTTCTCCTCTCCTACATAACACATAGAGGCTTCTTCTTTATATCTTTATTGTAGAATATATTTTCTTCTAGACTTTGGCCTTTTGCATCAATAGTTGCTCTTTAAATATTTGTAATCTTGGTGTACCCATGGAAGGAAGTGAGCTCAGCATCTATATACACTGCCTAGAGTTTATTTTAAAATCTACTTTAATATGAATATTGGTACCCAATAATACAACAAATTTTCTACTTGTTTGCATTTGCATGGAATATCTTTTTCTATCCCTTCACTTTCAGTCTATGTGTGTCTTTAAAATAAATCTCTTGTAAGCAGTATATAGATGAGTCTTGTTTGTTTTTTGTTTTTTGTTTTTTCCCAATCCAATCAGCCACCCTGTGTTTGATTGGAGTTATTAGTTCATTGAAATTTAAAGTTCTTATTGATAGATATGTAATTGTCATTTTGTTACTCATTTTCATGTTTTTATAGTTCTTTTCTTCTTTTGTAGTCTCTTCCCTCATGCTTTGATAATTTTCTTTAGTAGTATACTTGACTTCCTTCCTCTCTAGTTTTTATGTAGTTACAGTAGGTTTTTGGCTTGTGGTTGCCATGAGGTTAATATAAGTTGACCTGTAAATATATCCACTTGTTTTAAAGCATTTAAGCTAAAACACTTTCTAAAAGAGTTACACTTTTTGTTCTCCTCCTACATTTTTATGTGATTAATGTCTTATTTTGCATCTTAATATATATCCCTTTACTCTTTATTTTATTTATAACTGATTTTACAACTTTTGTCTTTCATGCTAGTTACTTAAGTGGCTTATCTACAGCCTTTACTATATATTTGTTCTTATTGGTGGTATTTTCCCTTTTGCTATATATTCTTGCTTCTTGTTGTAACCTATATTTTTTTCCACTGAAAAAAGGATGCAATAACACTTATAAGCTCAATATACTATTAATTAATTACTTTAGTTTTTGCTTGTCTCAGAACCTATCTCTCCTTTCACTCTAAATGAGAATCTTGGTGGACAGAGTGTCTTAGGTTTCAGGTTCCCCCTGTACACCCCACCCAGTACTTTATGTACATCATGTCAGTTCTTTTTGGCAAATTTTCAGCAGGAAAAATCAGCTTTTAACCTCATGGGGATTCTTTTATACATGGCTCTTTATGTCTTGCTATCTTTAATATTATCACTTTAATTAAGATATATCTTGGTATGAGTCTGTTTAGATTCATTTTATTTGCAAACCTCTGTACTACCTGTACACAAGAGATAGAAGGAAGAGGGCAGGGGATAGCTGTCAAAAGAATAACACAACTATTAAGAACAGGATATAGCAAAATCATTAGAACCAGCTAGGCCCAAAATGGTGAAAGAGTTGACTTCTGCTAAACTTTGAGCCTTGTTATATGCTTATTATAACATTAATTAAATGACTCATCCACAAGCACCATGACAGTTCCAAGGCCTGCCATAAAAGACCAAAAAATGGGTTATGTCCCTGCTCCTGGAAATTCCCACCTCTTCTCCAAGATAATTGGAATAACTGTCCCACTCATTAGCCTATGAACTTACCCAGTCGATAAAAACTAACCATCCCCACCATTCAGGGCCTCTCTAACTTTCCAAAGAGATAATCCCATACACTGGGGTCACCTCTCTCACCTTCTGAGATGGCCCACAGTCTGTCTGTGAAGTGTATATCTGTCTAGATAATCCTGCTTTCACTTCACTATGACTTGGTTGAATTCTTTCCTGTATGATCCTAAGGAACCTCACTCGGTGGCTCATCCCAGGCACTCACTGGAAAACTGTGACATGACCATTTTCTCATGACACATATTTTCCTACAACACATGGATATCTATTTTTTTTCAGATTAGGGAAATCTTTATCCATAGTTTTATCAAATACACTTTTCTATCCTTTTTTTTTTTTTCCTTTTATCCTTCTAGAACTCTTATAATATGAATACTAGTAGGTTTGTTGTATATGATGTTGTATACCAATCCAGAGTACCTTAAACTAGCCTCATTTTCCAATTTTTTATTTTTGTTTTTGCTATTCTGATTGGTTGGCTTTCAGTATTCTATCTTCTAGATTATTTATTCATTCTGTATCACCTAATATGCTGCTAATTTTTCTAATGTGTTTTTCATTTCAGTTATTGTATCCTTCATCTCTGACTGGTTGTTTTTTTATATTTTCAAGTTCTTTCTTAAAACTTTTGTATGGCAGAAGCCAACACAACATTGTAAAACAATTACCTTCTAAAAAAAAAAGAGGGAGAAAGAGAAGATTTTTCTCTGTTCATTTATTCTTTCTCCTAATTTAGTTATTATTCTTATTACAATTGCTTTGGGCTCTTTATCTCTTAAATTGCTTATCTCTCATTAGGGTTTTTTCAGGGATTCTTTTCCTTGTTCTTTCATTTGAAACAAATTACTCCATACTTTAATTTTTTTAACTTTTTTTTTTTCTGTGAATCTAAGTAAAATTGTTAGCTACCCCAGTCGTGCAGTGTACTTTTGTGGGAGTGTCCATGTACAGTCTATGTGTGCTCAGCAATTTTTATGGAAGATCTGGATCTGAAGTGAGCAGGGGACACATCTTCCCTCAGGGTGTCCTGTCAGCTATCACCTTGTTGTGAGGTGGGGCTGGAGATGGAGGGGCTGGAGCCATAGACAGGTGTGAGGCGGATTTCTCCTCTGCTCAGTGGACATCCCCACCCTGCTGGGGCAAGAGCAGAACCTAAGAGGCTGTAATAGAAGCCCTGAAACAGCAGAATTTCCTCTGTATGTATAATTGCAGAGTCTGCTTTCACTGGGTTAGTGGCAGAAGCCAGAAGTGTTGATGTTTCACCACTGAGATGGTTACGCTCCTGCCAATAACATGAGCCTCTGCCCTGGAGCTACATTCACTCATTCCATGTGTGGACAGGGACATGCATCCTGGCAAAAGCTACGTCTGCCTTTGTTAGGCAGGTCTAACTGTGTGCTCTCTCTCTGGCACCAGCAGCCTCCATCACAATGGAGAGCAGCATGAGGGGCTGGATCAGGTGCTTGGTATAGGTTGGGATGTGCATTGAGGTGATCTCAGCAAACAGGTCAGAATTCAACAAGCTTTCAATGTGCTGCCTTGGTTCTGTACCAGGAGTAAGTAAGCCTGTGTCTTCATTTCTTACTAATCTTTATTTCTTACAGCCTTACTATTGGTCTCATTTATTTTCAAAGCAGCTAAGGAGACTCACTTTCTTGGTATCAGACCCTAGGGCTAAGGTACCTAGTATGTGACCTGACCTTGATCCCTAGGGAAGGTTTCTAAGCTTGTAACACCCCCCTCCTCTTCTGTGTCCTTGCTAGGAGTATGGGTCTCAAACAAGTCACTTCTCCTGCTTTCCTAACCACTTCTGTGTGGCTGTTTCTTTACAGGATTTGTTGTAGAAGAACATTCTTTCCAGCTTGTTTTGGCAAAAGTTGCCCCACATGTAGATGTATTTTGATGTATTCATGGGGGCAACTGAGCTCAGCTTTGCCCTACTCTGTCATTTTCTCTGCACTGTATCCTTAATGCAATGGATTCTAAACTACTTATCTGGATAAGCATAACTAATTACTATGTGAAGAACTTCAAAGAAAAGCAACACTCAGCTGATAAAGTTCACCAGCAGGCATATAAAAGAGAAATTTAATCTGAGTGACATGAAATTATCACCCCTAGAATCATCAACTATTCTCTGTTTTTTTACATACTCAGTAAAACATAATAAAGAAAATAACTCTAATTTGTGCAAATCCTAAAGCAGAATCCTGTGGAGATTCTGTCAGTGAGGTGACTTCCAATGATAGTCCTGAATATGCTAAGTCTTCCTTCTGTTCACATGAATGACTCACAAAGATCATTGAGGATGATGAGGGATCCATCAGTGATTCAGAGACTAGAAAACCGTAAAATCAAGGTGAGACCAGTGTAAGGGGATCAGAAGGGAAGATACGGAGAAGAGAAGAAGGCTTCAGAATAGTATTGGAATTGTAAAAAACAAACAAGCAAACAAAAACATCATTCTCTGGAAAGTAAAGGTAGTTATATTCAGCCCAAGTCTTATCTCATTAAAGAGTAAAGAAAGATTATCCAGGATATAGAATAGATGACTCTGAGTATCAGGCGTTTTCACTGATCCTCACCAACAATCAAAAGATGGCTTATTTTTAACTCAAAAGATCGAAGCCATGTGTGTATTACTTTTGCTTTACCTGGGAGATAGTTAGAAATAGGCCAGCAGAGCAGCTGTAGAGAGAGAAAAATTATGTTCTCTAGGTTGCTGCTTTGAGGAAGACAGCTCCAAGCGAGAGAGCTCTTGGCAGCCCTCCCATGTTTAGGACCAAACAGAGACCATGGCAGGATTAATCAGTCATAGAAAATTGTCCAAATTCTTACAAACTGTAAAAGAGCAGGGAATTGTACTACCATACCAAAGGGCATCAGGCAACCTTCAAGAAGATTCAGAGAATCAGAATGATGAACAAAGGATGAACCAACACAATTTATCCACATAAGAAGCATATTATTTTATATATATGATCTGGACAGATTTTATACACACACACACACACACACACACTACTGGATCTTGTAATAGAACTGATTAAAAAAATGCTTGAGAAGTATCCATGGAAACAGTATGATGGGTATAGGAAAGCTAATGGGCCTTAAATTTTTTAATGATATTCTTCCAAAAATTGTTGTTTAAAAAAAATATGTAAATGTATGATTGTACTATTTTATCGTTAGCATTTTAAAATATATCACAAATAGAATTTTTGAAATATGATAAATGAATGCTCTAATGTTTACTGCTAACACCCCAGGGGCTCCTGTTTTGTTCCCCTAAGGAACTACTTTAATCCTTGGGAGGCTGCTCCCAAGAATATATGTGAAACTTGCAATGAAATGGAATGAGATGATCAGATGCATATTCCTTTGCTTTCAGTTTAAGAAATCAAATTTGATTCTCCCCCATTTAGAAATGTTTTTGAAATATATTCCCAACAAAACAAGCAAGATAATCACAATATATATGCTTGCCCTAAAACTGAGAATACTGTGAATTAAAAATTTGTCAATATATAATCTTCACCATATACAAAAAAGAAAAAGTGAAGTTTCTCTCTCATTAACTTTTTTTGTATAGTGGTGCATTTTTTTTTTTTCTGGAACCCAATGACTAATAAGTTTTAAAACATTAGTTCTCAAGTGTGTGTGTCCAATGCATAGAGCATCTTCTTTTGGGGAGAAGAATGTGTTTTGAAACTTGTTAGAGGTGGAATTCACACAATGTTATGAATGTACTAAATGTCGTTTCAATGCACACTTCAAAATAGTTCATTTTTTTACAAGTGGTTGACCAGTTTTCCCAGTACCACTTGTTAAAGAGATTGTCTTTAATCCATTGTTAATTCTTGCTTCCTTTGTCAAAGATAAGGTATCCATAGGTACGTGGATTTATCCCTGGACTTTCTATTTTGTTCCACTGGCCTATATTTCTGTCTTTGTGCCAGTACCATACTGTCTTGATGACTGTGGCTTTGTAGTAGAGCTGGAAGTCACACAGGTTGATTCCTCCAGTTCCCTTCTTCTTTCTCAAGATTACTTTGGCTATTCGAGGTTTTTTTGTATTTCCACACAAACTATGAAATTATTTGTTCTAGCTCTGTGAAAACTAGAACACTTTCTAACACCATACACAAAAATAAACTCAAAATGGATTAAAGATCTAAATGTAAGACCAGAAACTATAAAACTCCTAGAGGAGAACATAGGCAAAACACTCTCCAACATACATCACAGCAGGATCCTCTATGACTCACCTCCCAGAATATTGGAAATAAAAGCAAAAATAAATAAATGGGACCTAATTAAACTTAAAAGCTTCTGCACAACAAAGGAAACTATAAGCAAAGTGAAAAGACAGCCTTCAGAATGGGAGAAAATAATAGCAAATGAAGCAACTGACAAACAACTAATCTCAAAAATATACAAGCAACTCTTGCAGCTTAACTCCAGAAAAATAAACGACCCAATCAAAAAATGGGCCAAAGAACTAAATAGACATTTCTGCAAAGCAGACATACAGATGGCTAACAAACACATGAAAAGATGCTCAACATCACTCATTATCAGATAAATGCAAATTAAAACCACAATGAGGTACCATTTCATGCCAGTCAGAATGGCTGTGATCTGAAGTTTACAAGCAATAAGTGCTGGAGAGGGTGTGGAGAAAAGGGAAACCTCTTACACTGTTGGTGGGAATGCAAACTACTACAGCCACTATGGAGAACAGTGTGGAGATTCCTTAAAAAACTGGAAAGAGAACTGCCTTATGACCCAGCAATCCCACTGCTGGGCATACACACCGAGGAAACCAGAATTGAAAGAGACACGTGTACCCCAATGTTCATCGCAGCACTGTTTATAATATCCAGGACATGGAAGCAATCTAGATGTCCATCAGCAGACGAATGGCTAAGAAAGCTGAGGTACATATACACAATGGAGTATTACTCAGCCATTAAAAATAATACATTTGAATCAGTTATCATGAGGTGGAGGAAACTGGAGCTGATTATACAGAGTGAAGTAAGCCAGAAAGAAAAACACCAATACAGTATACTAACGCATATATATGGAACTTAGAAAGATGGTAACGATAACCCTGTATGCGAGACAGCAAAAGAGACACAGATGTATAAAACAATCTTTTGGACTCTGTGGGAGAGGGAGAGGGTGGGATGATTTGGGAGAATGGCATTGAAACATGTATAATATCATATATGAAATGAATCGCTAGTCCAGGTTCAATGTATCATACTGGATGCTTGAGGCTAGTGCACTGAGACGACCCAGAGGGATGGTATGGGGAGGGAGGAAGGAGGGGGGTTCAGGATGGGAAACACGTGTACACCCATGGTGGATTCATGTTGATGTATGGCAAAACCAATATAATATTGTAAAGTAGTTAACCTCTAATTTAAATAAATAAATTTATATTTTAAAAAAGAAAAAATAGTTCATTTTCTGTTCAGATGAATTTTATCACAATAAAAAAAATTAAAACACTATTGCTTAATCAAATAAATTCGTTGTTTTGCTTTACACATCTTAAATTTCTATTCCCCTACTAACATCATAAATAGTTGATGTTGCATATTTTGACATATATTTACCTATTTTTTAAATCCCTATTTCCCCATTACTTTACTAATACCATACATTTTATTATCTCAGAACAACCATTACAACACTTAAAGATTTTTTCCTAAAGTTTTAGGAAAATTAAGACTTTCTTTTAGAGATAATATGTAAGAAAGAAAGGATGAAACAATAATTTCCTTTTTAAAATTTTGTGAGTCTATTATTAAATATGATGAGTATATATCATCTTTGCATAAGGATAAGGAAGAGCAGTAGAATGATGCATGGCCTTCTGTTTCCTCTTATGTTGCATGTGAGAATATGATTTGTAGGGAAAAAAAACAGAAATTTTCTAGTATCTATTTTGAATTTTTAACAGCAAAATTATATCTATTCCCAATAATTTGATAATATTGAACTGAAAATTCTTTCTGACAATACTGTTTAAGAGCCTCTAATATCAGTGTATAGTCAAATATACTTTTTAAATAATTCAGATGATTAAAATAGTCATCTATTCAGATGATTAAAATAGTCATCTATTCAGATGATTAAAATAGTCATCTATTATTTCTTTCTCTTATTGCTGCTGTTGTTGTTTAGTCACTAAGTCATATCTGACTCTTTGTGACCCCATGGACTGTAGCCTGCTAGGCTCCTCTGTCCATGGGATTTTCCAAGCAAAAATACTGGAGTGGGTTGTCATTTCGTTATTCATCTTTCCCACCTAGGAATCAAACCCATGTCTCCTTCTTGTCAGGTGAGTCTTTACCACTGAGCCACCTGGGAAGCCACAATTCTTTCTTTACTCTTCTTTTAATTTATAATAAATATATTTTCCAAGATAAAAATTTCTGGGTCATAATTTTTTTTCTTCCTCAAAGAACTGGTTTTTACTCATTTATATTTAAAACTAGTATAATTTTAGTCTTCATATATAGTGTTTATCATTCAGCCATATCCAAGTCTTTGTGACTCCATGAACTTTAGCCCACCAGGCTCCTCTGTTCATCAAATTCTCCAGGCAAAAATACTGGAGTGGGTAGCTATACCCTTCTTCAGGAGACCTTTCTGACCTAGGGCTTGAACCTGGGTCTCCCTCACTGCAGGTAAATTATCTGCAATATGAGCCACCAGGGAGGCCTTCTTCATATATAATGTATTTGCATTTTATACACATGTACATTTGATAATTGCCACCTCAATTTTAGCTCATTTTAATAAATTATTTTTGATAACTTATTCATTAATGTGCATGGTAGATTAGTTAGATTTTAATATACTCTCATAAATCCCAATACTGGTCTCATGCAAGCAGTGAATTCATTTTCTATCAACAGTGTTGTTTTGACTGTGAGCAATTTTAAGATCTATCCTAACAAACATCCAAAATAGCCCATATTAAGTAGGTAATACAATGTCTTGATTGTGTCACATATATGTAGTCTTGGAAGATCTGATAAATGATGATAACTACAAAATGAATGGCAGGTGTTCCTTACTCCCAGTCATAGACAACTTGGGATTTAAATCTCTTTTAACTGGAAAATTCAGTTTATGAATTAGTGTGTGTGACTCTGATGGTTTTCAGCTCATTTTCTGATTTCTTTGCCAACTAGAAAAAAAAATAATAATAATTCGATGATGTTGCCAGATGACATGCTTAAGATTTTGTTGTTTCTGAAGCTCATTAAACGGTAGAATGTCTGTTTTATTTTTCTAAATGTTAGAAAATAAGATTCTTCATAACAGTTTCATCTGATCAAAGATAATTAAGCAATATTTCTTATCAGCATTTTCAGTCTATAAAGACATAAATATATGTCAACATGTACTAACAGAATTGTCTGTGCACTATAAAATTGTCTTAGAGTATAGATAGAAAATTATTTAATAGTATTTGTATCTGTTAGCATGATGTAACAATAAGCAAAATATGATATCAACTACAGGGATATCAACTATGATATGATATCAAAATGTGATATCAACTATAGGGAGCAATATTTTGTTATCTTCTGTTCTTTTTTTCAGTTTATATTGTGCTTTGTTTACTTTGTTTTAAAATGAGAATGATTCTTCACTTATTTCCTGATTCTTCTTTATGATGATTCTAAACATTTCAGCCCTTATACTGTAGACAGAATCTGTAGATCAAATTTCCAGAGTAAAAAAAATCAAGTAAATTCTCTAGAAAAATTGTTACTTAAACAATGACCAATTAACACTAATGTTTTCCACAAATACACCAAGCCATATATCTTGTGATCTCATGAGACTAAAATAACAATTCCTTTGAAAAACAGAATAAAAACAGACAATTTGATGTAGAGAACATACTAAAATATCAGTAGTTAAGAATGTCATGGACTATTTGAAAAATATTGAAGTTCAACAGCAACATTATCAAAATCTACAGTACACAGAAATAAGAAATTTATGTGGAAGATTTTTGCTTACATAATTTTACCAATTATGAATTTTGGTCAAAAGTAATCAAATTTCTTAAATTTAATCAAATAAAATTTAATCACAAATCAAAAAAGCACTTGTGTTGAACATGATGCATTTCATTTTTAGTCACTTGTGGTTTTGTAGACTTCCCTGGTGGCTCAGATGGTAAACCGTCTGTCTACAAAGCAGGAGACCCGGGTTCGAGCCCTGGTTTGGGAAGATCCCCTGGAGAAGGAAATGGCAATCCATTCCAGTACTGTTTCCTGGAAAATCCCATGGACAGAGAAGCCTGGTAGGCTACAGTCTGTGGGGTCGCAAAGAGTCGAGCACGACTGAACAACTACACACTGTGGTTTTGTAGATTTCAAACTCAACTTGGAGTATGGGAAGCTTTGACAAAACTGGAGAACTCTATGAATGTGATCCACCTCCTTGTGTGTGAATGAATTTATTTTCTCTGAGGTCCTGTAACTATCAAGAGGAGGTTTTAAGGGAGAGGTAACTAGTTGATAACTCACTGATTTTTTCCTAGTCTTTAGGGATGCCTTTTGCATCACACACTTAAAGTATGATTTCTTTTTCCTTCTCATGAGAATCTCTAACATAAGCTCCTCAAGCAAATGTATAAATCAAAATTGAGGACTAGATGACTGCATTTAATCAATCCCAACCTCAGTCATTAGCTATAAGCTGCAAAGTATTCCTAACTTTGCCATGGGTAATGGAAGCCCTCAGGCTAGATCCAAGTCACTGGATAAAAAAGAAAAGGTAGGGTTTCCCTATTTGAAAACCATATGTAACCAAAAAAATTAAGCACATTGCACATGTAATACTGCTAAACAGAATCCCATTCATTGGGATATAGTTCTAAAAACAAGATAAAAACTTCTAATAGAGCTTATGAATTCTTTTGTATAAAATTTATACTAGAATTGACTATTTCTCATTAACACAATGTGCCTTGCTTGTAAGTCAGTAATAACAACAACAAAATAGATGTGATATAAGTTCTTTCTTAACAGCTTCTAAACATTTGGCTTTTAGCTGGATCCCCAAAGTTACTGTGTACGATAGACATAAAAGGACTTCCCTGGTGTCTCAGCAGTAAAGAATCTGCCTGCAACAGCAAGAGAAAAGGAGGTGTGGATTTGATCCCTGGGCGTGGAAAATACCCTGGAGGAGAAAATGCCAATCCACTCCAGTATTCTAGCCTGCAAAATTCCATGCACAGAGGAAGAGAAAGTGCCCCAAAGCAAGTGAAAGATGACAACCAGAGTGAAGGCATAAACTTCCTGTTGGAGATGCATCTTATCTGCTCTGCTTAATTTTACTGGGATGTACGTTTAATTGCATCCCTAATGGACCTAACAGAAGCAGAAGATATTAAGAAGAGGTGGCAAGAATACACAGAAGAACTGTACAAAAAAGATGTTTATGACCCAGATAATAACGATGGTGTGATCACTCATCTAGAACCAGATATCTTGGAATGTGAAGTCAAGTGGGCCTTAGAAAGCATCACTATGAACAAAGCTAGTGGAGGTGATGGAATTCCAGTTGAGCTATTTCAAATCCTGAAAGATGATGCTGTGGAAGTGCTGCACTCAATATGCCAGCAAATTTGGAAAACTCCGCAGTGGCAACAGGACTGGAAAAGGTCACTATTCATTCCAATCCCAAAGAAAGGCAATACAAAAGAATGCTCAAACTACTGCACAATTGCACTCATCTCACATGCTAGTAAAGCAATGCTCAAAATTCTCCAAGCCAGGCTTCAGGAACACGTGAACCGTGAACTCCCTGATGTTCAAGCTGGTTTTAGAAAAGGCAGAGGAACCAGAGATCAAATTGCCAACATCTGCTGGATCATGGAAAAAGCAAGAGAATTCGAGAAAAACATCTATTTCTGCTTTATTGACTATGCCGAACCCTTTGACTGTGTGGATCACAATAAACTGTGGGAAATTCTGAGAGATGGGAATACCAGACCACCTGACCTGCCTCTTGGGAAATCTGTATGCCGGTCAGGAAGCAACAGTTAGAACTGTACATGGAACAACAGACTGGTTCCAAATAGGAAAAGGAGTATGTCAAGGCTGTATATTGTCACCCTGCTTATTTAACTTCTATGCAGAGTACATCATGAGAAACGCTGGACTGGAAGAAACACAAGCTGGAATCAAGATTGCCAGAGAAATATCAATAACCTCAGATACGCAGATGACACCACCCTTATGGCAGAAAGTGAAGAGGAACTAAAAAGCCTCTTGATGAAAGTGAAAGTAGAGAGTACAAAAGTTGGCTTAAAGCTCAACATTCAGAAAACGAAGATCATGGCATCCGGTCCCATCACTTCATGGGAAATAGGTGGGGAAACACTGGAAACAGTGTCAGACTTTATTTTTTGGGGCTCCAAAATCACTGCAGATGGTGATTGCAGCCATAAAATTAAAAGACGCTTACTCCTTGGAAGAGAAGTTATGAGCAACCTAGATAGTATATTCAAAAGCAGAGACATTACTTTGCCGACTAAGGTCTGTCTAGTCAAGGCTATGGTTTTTCCTGTGGTCATGTATGGATGTGAAAGTTGGACTGTGAAGAAGGCTGAGTGCCGAAGAATTGATGCTTTTGAAGTGTGGTGTTGGAGAAGACTCTTGAGAGTCCCTTGGAGTGGAAGGAAATCCAACCAGTCCATTCTGAAGGAGATCAACCCTGGGATTTCTTTGGAAGGAATGATGCTGAAGCTGAAACTCCAGTACTTTGGCCACCTCATGCAAAGAGTTGACTCATTGGAAAAGACTCTGATGCTGGGAGGGATTGGGGGCAGGAGGAGAAGGGGACGACAGAGGATGACATGGCTGGGTGACATCACTGACTCGATGGACATGAGACTGACTGAACTCCGGGTGTTGGTGATGGACAGGGAGGCCTGACATGCTGCAGTTCATGGGTCTGTGAAGAGTTGGACACGACTGAGCGACTGAACTGAACTGAACTGAAATAAGACTAAAATAAAAATTAGAACTGAAAATAACTGACAGAAATGGTATTTTGCTCTGCTTTCATTGATCACCTGTTCCCAAAGATGAGCAGAATTTTAAATATTTAATGAATGTTAAAAATACAAGCAAACTAATAATCCTTTGTCTTTTAAATTTCATGGCCCTAGACAAATTCTGAGTCTAAATGTCTGAGATAAGTCATTTTCTCTATTTTTCATTTTCTTATGTTGAAAGTATCATCTGACAAATAGTGTGAACTTTGTAGGGGCAAAACCACAACACATTCCAGACCAGAAAATTCATTATTAGACTTCCTCATAAATGTATTTCATTTAAATTTATTGTAGTTTCAGTAGCTTGATGCAGTTTCCAGCAATCATTTTCGCCTTATATAGTTTTCATTAGTCATAAAATGAGACTAAAAAGCATTACTTCTCATTTGATTTTTTTTTCATAATATCAACATTGCTTATATTTTTCCACTACAAAATAGATTATAGAGCTTTAAATGAGTTAGTCTAGTATCCAAACATTTGTGATAAACTACAGTTTGGAACTTTTGAGAATTTGAGGGATGGTGATATATATTTTAAGGACTTTTATTGTACATAGTAACTGTTTAATACTATTCAGAGAGTAATCAAGGCATTATGTTAGAAACCAAAGTTTCAGTTCCTTCTGGGTGTTGAAAAGTAGTAATTCTTCGTGGAAACTTCTGGTAAGCAGCAATAGACTCAACTATTATACAAAGAAAACCTCTTTGAATACTTTGGTGGATCAGCAATCTGGCAGGTATTATCAGTTTTTAGGATACCTAGCTAGCATGAAAAAGGAATATAGAAAGGTGGAACTGATGATCCTATTTGAAGGACAGCAATGGAGACTCAGACATAGAAAAGAGACCTGTGGACACAGTAGGAGAAAGAGAGGGTGAGACAAAGAGAAAGAGTAACATTGAAACATATTGCTGTTGTTCAGCCACTCCCACTCTTTGACAACCCGTGGATTGCAGCATGCCAGGTTTCCCTGTCCTTCACCATCTCCCAGAGCTTGCTCAAACTAATGTTCATTGAGTCAGTGATGCTATCCAACCATCCCATCCACTGCTGTCCACTTCTCCTTCTGTCTTCAATCTTCTCCAGCATCAGATGGCCAAATTAGAGCTTCAGTATCAGATCTTCCAATGAATATTCAGGATTGACTTCCTTTTAAATGGACTGGGTTTGATCTCCTTGCAGTCCAAGGGACTGTCAAGAGTCTTCTCCAACACCACAATTTAAAAGCATCAATTCTTCAGCACTCGGCCTTCTTTGTGGTCCAACTCTCACATCCATACCTGACTACTGGAAAAACCACTCCTTTGACTGTATGAACATTGGCAGGCAAAGAAATGTCTCTGCTTTTTAATATGCTGTCCAGCTTTGTTATAACTTTTCTTCCCAGGAGCAAGCATCTTCTAATTTCATGGCTGCAGTCACCATATGCAGTGATTTCGGAGTCCAAGAAAATAAAGTCTGTCACTGTTTCCTCTGTTTACCCATCAATTTTCCATGAAATAATGAGACTGGATGTAATAATCTTAGTTTTTTTAATGTTTAGTTTAAAGCCAGCTTTTTCACTCTCCTCTTTCACATTCATCAGAAGGCTCTTTATTTCCTCTTTGCTTTCTGCCATAAAGGTAGTGTCATCTCCATATCTGAGATTATTGACATTTCAACTGGAAATCTTGATTCTAGTTTGTGATTCATCCAGCCCAGTATTTTGCATCATGTACTCTGCATATAAGTTACATCAGCAGGGTGACAAACCAAAACCCTGATGTGCTTCTTTCCCAACTTGGAACCAGTCTATTGTTCCACTTCAGTTAAAACTGTTGTTTCATGACCTTCATACAGATTTCTCAGGATGTAAGTCAGGTGGTCTGGCACTCCCATCTCATAAAGAGTTTTCCACAGTTTGTTGTGATTCACACAGTCAAAGGCTTTAGTGTAGTCAAAAAAGCAGAAGTAGATGTTTTTTTTTTTCTGAAACTATCTTGCTTTTTCAATGATTCAACAAATGTTGGCAATTTGATCTCTAGTTCCTCTGCCTTTCATAAATCCAGTTTGAACATATGGAATTTCATGGTTCACATACTGTTGAAGCCTGGCTTGGAGAATTTTGAGCATTTCTTTGCTAGTATGTGAGATGAGTGCAATTGCGTGGTAGTTTGAGCATTCTTTGGTATTGTCTTTCTTTGTGATTAGAATGAAAACTGACAGTTTCCAGTCCCATGACCTCTGCTGTGTTTTCCAAATTTGCTGGCATATTTAGTGTTGCACTTTCACAGCATCATCTCTTACAATTGAAATAGATCTGCTGGAATTCCATCACTTCCACTAGCTTTGTTCAAGTGAGTCTTCCTAAGGCCCACTTGACTTTGCACACCAGGATGTCTCGTTCCATTTGAGTGATAAAACCTTTGTGATTATTTGGGTCATTAAAATCTTTTTTTGTATAATTCTTCTGTCTGTTCTTGCTACCTCTTCTTCATCTCTTCTGTTATGTCCATGCCATTCTTGTCTTTTATTGTACCCATCTTTGCATGAAATGTTCCCCCGATATTTAAAATTTTCTTGAAGTGATCTCTAGTCTTTCCTATTCTATTGTTTTCCTCCATTTCTTTGCATTATTCACTTAGAAAAGCTTTCTTATCTCTCCTTGCTTTTCTTTGGAACTTTACATTCAGATGTGCATAACTTTCCTTTTATCCTCTGCCTTTTGCTCCTCTTTGCTTAGCTCTTTGTAAGGATCTTCTCAAGCCAAGTGAAAGGTTGTTGTTGAATCATGATGCCGGGATTCTTGGCCCCTGAAGGAGAAGAATTCAATCCGGGGCCAAAGATGAGGCTTGATCGCTCAGAGCTTTTGTGTAATAAAGTTTTATTAAAGTATAAAGGAGATAGAGAAAGCTTCTGACATAGGCATCAGAAGGGGGCAGAAAGAGTACCCCCCTGCTAGTCTTTAGCTGAATGTTATATAGTTATCAGCAGTCTGTTAATGAAAGAAAGGAATTTCTCAAAGCTTAGAATGGCACCAGGCCCCTCACTCATAGGATGTATTTTGGGATAATCTTGGCTCCAAATGGTTCATCTCGGGCCATAAAAGGATTAACTTGAATCTTGAAGAAGGGCAGAGCACCATACAAATAGTGTTATTTACATAGATTAGAGGAACAATATTGGAGTATAACTTACTGGTTTATCAAGTAGATTCTGAGCCAAAAGGCGGAACCGATTTGAAGACAGAGTTTGGGGTAAATGCATAGTACATTAGCATAGCCTAATATAAACATTTCCATAAGAAAAAGGCACTTCCGGTGAAACCAGGTGTCATGGCAACACAGAATTTTAAGAGAAACCTCCTTTTAAATTTGTATAGAGAAGGAAAAAATATCGATACTTTGTTTCCTCTTGCCCCTAAGAGAGATAAAAATGTCTGACACTTGCAAGCTATTTCCTCCATTTGGAGACCCCTGGCCTCCCTGCCTGTTACCCTCTCACAGGCTTCATCAATAGGTGAATTGTGAACTTCCAGACATTCAAGCTGGTTTTAGAAAAGGCAGAGGAACAAGAGATGAAATTGCCAACATCTGCTGGATCATCAAAAAAGCAAGAGAGTTCCAGAAAAACATCTGTTTCTGCTTTATTGACTATGCCAAATCCTCTGACTATGTGGATCACAATAAGCTGTGGAAAATTTTGAAACAGATGGGAATACCACACCACCTGACCTGCCTCTTGAGAAATCTGTATGCAGGTCAGGAAGCAACAGTAAGAACTGGACATGGAACAACAGACTGATACCAAATTGGAAAAGGAGTACGTCAAGGCTGTATATTGTCACCCTGCTTATTTAACATATATGCAGAGTACAACATGAGAAACGCTGGGTTGGATGAAGCACAAGCTGGAATCAAGATTGCTGGCAGAAATATCAATAACCTCAGGTATTCAGATGATACCACCCTTATGGCAGAAAGGGAAGAAGAACTTATGAGCCTCTTGATGAAAATGAAAGAGGAGAGTGAAAAAAAAAAAGGGGGGGGGGGCTTCAAGCTCAACATTCAGAAAACTAAGATCATGGCATCTGGCACCAACACTTAATGGCAAATAGACGCAGAACCAATGGAAATAGTGTCAGACTTTACCTTCTTGGGCTACAAAATCTCTGCAGATGGTGACTGCAGCCATGAAATAAAAACACATTTACTCCTTGGAAGAAAAGCTATTACCAACCTAGACAGCATATTAAAAAGCAGAGACACTACTTTGCCAACAGAGGTCCATCTAGTCAAGGCTATGGTTTTTCCAGTAGTCACGTATGGATGTGAGTGTTGTTCTATAAAGAAGGCTGAGCACCGAATAATTGATATTTTTGAAGTGTAGTATTAGAGAAGACTCTTGAGAGTCTCTTGGACTTCAAGGAGATCCAACCAGTCCATTCTGAAGGAAATCAGTCTTGAGTATTCATTGGCAGGATAAATGTTGAGGCTGAAACGCCAATACTTTCGCCACCTGATGCGAAGAGCTGACTCACTTGAAAAGACCCTGATGCTGGGAAATATTGAAGGCAGGAGAAGGGGACAACAGAGGATGAAATGGTTGAATGGCATCACAGACTCAATGGACATGAATTTGAGTAAACTCTGAGAGTTTGTCATGGACAGGGAGGTCTGGTGTGCTGCTGTCCATGGGGTCGCAAAGAGTCAGACGCGACTGAGCAACTGAACTGAAATGAAATGAAGCGTCCCTCAGACAATCATTTTGCCTGTCTACATTTCTTTTTCTTGGGGATGGTTTTGATCTCTGCCTCCTGTACAGTGTTACTTATCTCATTCCATAGGTCTTTAGATACTCCATCAAACTAATCTTTTGAATCTATTTGTCACTTCCACTGTATATCCATAAGGGATGTGATTTAGGTCATACCTGAATGGCCTAATGGTTTTCCATACTTTCCTTAATTTAAGTCTGAATTTGCAATAAGTTGTTCATGATCTGAGTTCCAGTCTACTCTGGTTCTTATTTTTACTGACTGTGTAAAGCTTCTCCGTCTCTGACTGGAAAGTATATAATAATCTGATTTCATTATTTACCATCTAATCATGTCCATTTAGAATCATCATTTGTCTTGTTGGAAGAGGGTGTTTGCTATGACCAGTGCATTCTCTTGGCAAATATCTGTTAGCATTTGCCCTGCTTCAGTTTGTGCTCCAAGTCCAAATTTACCTGTTACTCCTATTATCTCTTGACTTCTGACTTCCCAGTTTTGCATTCCAGTCCCCTATGATGAAAAGGATATCTCTTTCAGTTGTTAGTTTTAGAAGCTCTTGTAGGTCATCATAGAACCATTAAACTTCAGCTTCTTCAGCATTAGTGGTTGGAGCATAGACTTGAATCAATGTGCTCTTGAATAATTTTCCTTGGAGACAAACTGAGATCATTCTGTTGTTTTTGAGACTGCATCCAAGTACTGCATTCCAGACTCTTGTTGATTGTGAGGGCTATGCCATTTCTCCTAAGGGATTCTTGTCCACAGTAATAGATATAGTGGCCATCTGAATTAAATTCACCCATTCCCATCCATCTTGGTTCACCGATTCCTGAAATGTCGATATTCACTCTTGCCATCTCCTGTTTGACTATTTCCAATTTGTCTTGATTCACAGAAGTAGCATTGCAGGTTCCTATGCAGTGTTGTTCGTTACATCATCAGACTACTTTCACCACCAGACACATCTGCAGCTGGGTATTTTTCCACTTTGGCTCAGCCTCTTCCTTCCTTTTGGAGCTATTTCTCCTCTCTTCTCCATTAGCATATTAGGCACCTACTAACTGGGAGACTTCATCTTTCAGTGTCATATATTTTTGCCTTTTCATAATGTTTATGAGATTCTCAAGGCAAGAAGGCTGAAGTGTTTTGCCATTCCCATCCCAGTGTTCCACGTTTTGTCAGAACTCTCCACTATGACCTGTCTTTCTTTCGTCGTCCTAAATGTCATGATTCATAATTGAAATGAGTTAGACAAATTTGTGATCCACGTGATCAGTTGTTCTGTAATTGTGGTTTTCATTGTTTGTCCTCTGACAGGGGAGGATAAAAGGCTTGTGGAAGCTTCCTGATGGGAGGCATTGTCTGTGGGAAAAACTGGGTCTTGCTCTGGTAGGCAAGGCCATGCTCAGTAGATCTTTAATCCAATTTTCTATTGATACCTGAGGCAAAACTACATTAATCTCTGATGGGTATCAGGTTTGATTTCGAAAGCAATTCCACCCCTCCTACCATCTTGTTGAGGTTTCTCCTTTGCCCTTTGATGTGGGGTATACATTACCAGATATTAAATAAATAGCCAGTGGGAATTTACTGTGTAACACTAGGAGCTCAACCTGATACTCTGTGATTATCTAAAGTGGGGGATGGGGTGGGAGATGGGGGGAGGGTTCAAGAGAGAGGGTCATATGTATACCTGTGACTGATTCATGTTGATGTATGGCAGAAACCAACACAATATTGTAAAGCAATTAAACTCCAAATTAAAAAAAATTAAAGAACAAAACAAAAAATGAATAAAAAAGGAAAACATGAAATTTGCTCTCAAAAGATAATAGCTGTAATAAAATTAAAACAAAATTTAAAAATTAAAACCAAGAAATTAAAATTAAAACCAGGAAAAAAAATGTCTAGCCAGATCTTTCAGATAATAATACATTTTTATATTCGCACCACATGCATTATTATATGTTGTCATGATAAGTATGTTCATCTTTGACCTTTATAGGAAAATCTATATCTCAGCCCTTAAAGTGTCTATCTTCTTTGGTTGAAATATGTGAACAGTTGCTCTTATGTTTGACCTTTCTTTCTCTCTTGTTTAGATTTTAAATTTCTGTATTGAAAGTTCCTCTAAGAAATAGTATCACAGCATGATTTTATTTTTGTAATTTGAGTTAATAGCTTTAGCTTTCAAAGACCACACATTGATTATTAAAAGGCTATTGAGATTTTACTGAAGTGATTGCTGTATGACTGACCCCTTCAACTTGAATAATGAGACAGACTATTTGGTTATTTGTAGCTATAGTAGGCCATCATTTCAAAGTGAAAATGCAAGCTACTGATTCAACAGTAGGGGAAACAAAATTGTTTTTAAACTTAACATAATAAAACAATTTTCCTTTTCCCCTAGATCTCTCTCTAAATTTGTCACAACGTTTTTCAATTGCTAGTATTGTTTTTTAAAATAAAGAAAATTTAATATTTTTCACGTGTTAGCATGAATTTTACTATTGATTTTTATGTAATACAATGTTGATTTTAAATATATATTTTTTCACATTTGAGAATCTCCAAGTCTTCTCAGTAAATATTTCATTCTTACCAGAATAATAGAAAGGCTATACAAGTAATTCTACTGTTTAGTTCATGTCTTGATCATATGTCCATGCTACCAATGTCTCTATTTTGGCATAATGAGTTCAGAAAGGAATAAAAGTGGAACTGTGACTTTCGGCATAGATGGTTGGCTAATACAGGGAAGTAACACAGATAAGAAAGGATATGGCAGAGGTCCTTGATGATGCATGTTTCTTAAATCATCAAGGTGTCCTTCCTGAATGTACAGCAAGATTGGTTCAGATGCAAAGTGTGTCCCCCCGAGGTTGTCATTATCCTAGCACAGTTACTCAGTGGAGATATAAGGGTTTTGAGCCTTGTTGAACTTCTACACACTGTAGGTCTGCAAAGATTGTACACTCACAGGTACGTGGGCATGCTGTACGCAAATGGAGTGGTCTGGCACATGGGCATACAGCACTGTCTTGTCAAACCTCAGACAAAACACAAATTCTATGATATTAATAAAACCATCAATAATTCCAAGAGAGCAACAGTAGAAAATTAAGCCAAGTTCTGGATATGTTTTTCCCATAATTATTATATTATAAATACAATAAATTTTTCCCTCTACTAGATCAAAGAATGATTGCTACTTTGTTTAAAATTGACTGTTGAGTCATTTTATACATTATATTTTACCCATTAAAATTTAACCTTAAACCAAAGTAGAATACATTGAACCTAGACTGGTTATTCGTTTCATATATGATATTATACGGGTTTCAGTGTCATTCTCCCAAATCACCCGACCCTCTCCCTCTCCCACAGAGTCCAAAAGACTGTTCTATATGTCTATTTCTATTTTGCTGTCTCACATACAGGGTTATCGTTACCATTTTTCTAAATTCCATATGTATGCGTTAATATACTGTATTGGTGTTTTTCTTTCTGGCTTAGTTCACTCTGTATAATTGGCTCCAATTTCATCCACCTCATGAGAACTGATTCAAATGTATTCTTTTTAATGGCTGAGTAATACTCCATTGTGTATCTGCTGATACACATCTAGGTTGCTGATATTCATCTGCTGATAGACATCTAGGTTGCTTCCATGTCCTGGCTGTTATAAACGTACTGTGATGAACATTGGAGTACACGTGTCTCTTTCAATTCTAGTTTCCTCAGTGTGTATGCCAAGGAGTGGGATTGCTGGGTCATAAGGTAGTTCTATTTCCAGTTTTTTAAGGAATCTCTACATTGTTCTCCATAGTGGGTGTACCAGTTTGCATTCCCACCAACAGTGTAAGAGGGTTTCCTTTCCTCCACACCCTCTCCAGCATTTATTGCTTATAGACTTTTGGATCATAGCCATTCTGACTGGTGTGAAATGGTACCTCATTGTGGTTTTGATTTTCATTGGGCTGGTGCACTGAGATGACCCAGAGGGATGGTACGGGGAGGGAGGAGGGAGGGTGGTTCAGGTTGGGTAACACATCTATATACCTGTGGCAGATTCGTGTTGATGTATGGCAAACTAATACAATATTGTAAAGTAATTAGCCTCCAATTAAAATAAATACGTTTATATTTTAAAAAAAAAAGGAAACAAAGTAGAATACAGAGTGAAAAATCTCAAAAGTATTGAATTAGGAAGAGAGGGATACTGATATCAACAATTTCTATTAGGCTATTTTGGTAAAGCAATGAATTATATTTTTATGATGTTTTAAAATCTGTAATTCCAGAAGATTGTTGTATCACTCTAGATTAATTTAAAATACGTACCATGATGATCCAGTCTGATTAATGTTAATAAATTGTCATATGCTCCATTCACTTAGATCCAAAGTGATGAATAAAAATAGAACATTATTACATTTTCCCTTCCCAACTTGAGATAGCATACAAAGCAAAATATTTTTACAAATATGAGAAATACCAGACAATAAAAATCATGGTTTAGTCCCTAAGTCGTGTCTGACTCTTGTGACCTCATGGAATATAGCCTGCCAAGCTCCTCTCTCCATGGGATTCTCCAGGCAAGAATACTGGAGTAGGTTGCCATTTCCTTCTCCAGGGGATCTTCCTGACCCAGGAAACAAACTCAGGTTTCCTGCATTTCAGGAAGATTCTTTACCAACTGAGCTACAAGGGAAGACCATAAAACATCATAAGGTAATATAAAATGTTGAATTGTGCCCTGCAGTTTCCCAGAAAAGGACAATCGAAGATCGTCATAAAATTTCGACTTATAGGATTAATCAAAAACTGATTTTACGTTTCTTTGTGTTACCCCTTCACTCTTGTCAGTGCTTCCCTGGTGACTCAGACAGTAAAAACCCTGCCTGCAATGCAGGGCTTCTGGGTTCAGTTCCTGGGTCTCGAAGATGTCCTTGGAGAAGGACATGAGTACTCACTCTAGTATTTTTGCCTGAACAATTCCATGATCAGAGGAGTCTGGGGGCTACAAAACTGTAGAACATTTTCAGAGGCATTTACTGTGAATACTCATTAATCAGTAGGATAAACTGACAGAGGAAAAACATTGCAATTATATGAGAAAAACTTGAAAATTCCAGTAACTAATTTTTGAGCATACAGCTAAATATGAATACTAAATATAATTCATTTTTTATAGAACCACAAGACCAAGCAAGAAGTTTGATCATAGCTGAAACATAAAACTCTCATCAAGGCTTAAAGCAATCTAATTATAACCTTCTAAGACTTTGCCTCATGAAACATGATTCTTCTGTATTTCTTAACTTCCACCCTAGCATTGAATAAGAAGTTTTATCTTTGTGTGATCTATCAATGTAAATTACATGTATTACAAAAATGATACCTGCAACTTCATAATAGCCAAATATATATATATATATATATATATATATATATATATAATACTCTATCTAAAATCACTGCAAATGATGATTGCAGCCATGAAATTAAAAGACACTTACTCCTTGGAAGTTATGACCAGCCTAGACAGCATATTAAAAAAAACAGAGACATTACTTTGCCAACAATGGTCCCTCTAGTCAAGATTATGGTTTTTCCAGTAGTCATGTATGGACGTGAGAGTTGGAATATAAAAAAAAGCTAAGTCAGAAGAATTGATGATTTTGAACTGTGGTGTTGGAGAAGACTCTTGAGTCCCTTGGACTGCAAGGAGATCAAACCAGTCAGTCATAAAGGAAATCATCACTGAATAATCATTGGAAGAACTGATGTTGAAGCTGAGACTCCAATACTTTGGCCACCTGATGTGAATAACTGACTCATTGGAAAAGACCCTGATGCTGAGAAGGATTGAAGGCAGGAGGAGAAAGGGATGACAAAGGAAGAGATGATTGGATGGCATCACCAACTCAACGGACATGAGCTTGAGCAAACTCTGGAAGCGGGTGATGGACAGGGAACCCTGGCGTACTGAAGTTCATGGGGTTGCACAGAGTTAGACACGACTGAGAGACTGAACTGAACTGAACTGAATCATCCTATTAATATACTTAAATTCATTTAAATAAACTTCTATGCAATGTCAGCATATGTTAGAGTAACATATAGAAATAATGAATAGCAATAAAGTAATAATCAATATAGAAATCTAATACATTTTTCCTTAGATTATATTTAATGAAATTGCCAGCCTATGTGAACACTCAAAGATATATTAAAATTTAGAAAAATATATGGTCTTAGTTTGCTGTATGCTTCTGAAAAGGTACTAGTTATAACCATTCCTATTTGAACGTACCTCATCTCCAAATTGCACTCATTTGTAAACACTGAGACACACACACGCTAGCAAAGTGATTTTTAGTTTGTTGTTATACAGTCGCTCATTCATATCTGACTACGATCCATAGACTGCAGCACTCCAAGCTTCCCTGTCCTTTACCATCACCCCGAGCTTGCTCAAAATCATGTCTGTTGAGTCAGTGATGCCATCTCACTGCCTCATCCTCTGTCATCCGCTTCTCCTCCCACTTTCAATCTTTCCCAGCATCAGGGTTTTCTACTGAGTCAACATTTTACATCAGGTCGCCAAAGTATTGGAGCTTCAGCTTCAGTGTCAAGCCTTCCAATGAATATTCAGGATTGAATTCCTTTAGAATGGAGAAGTTTGACCACCTTGCAGTACAATGACTCTCTAGAGTCTCTCCACACCACAGTTCAAAAACCTCAATTCTTTAGTGTTCAGCCTTCTTTATGGTCCAACTCTCACATCCATGCATGACTACTGAAAAAGCCATAGCTTTAACTGTATGGATCTATGTCAGTTTTGTCTCTCCTTTTTAAAATGTTGTCTAGGTTTGTTATAGCTTTTCTTTCAAGGAGCAAGCATCTTTTACTTTCTTTGGTTTCAGTTACCATCTGCAGTGATTTTGGAGCACAAGAAAATAAACTCTGTTACTGTTTCCATTGTTTCCCCATCTATTTGCCATGAAGTGGTGGGACCAAATGCCATTTTCTTAGTTTTCTGAATGTTGAGCTTTAAACCAACTTTTGACTCTCCTTTTACCTTCATCAAGAGACTCTTTAGTTGTCTTTGCTTTCTGCCATAAGGATAGTGTCATCTGCATATCTGAGATTATCGATATTTCTCCTGGCAATCTTGATTTCAGCTTGTGCTTCATCCAGCCTGGCATTTAGCCTGATGCATATAGGTTAAATAACCAGGGTGCAATATATAGCCTTGACATGCTCCTTTCCTAATTTAGAAGCAGTCCATTGTTCCTTGTCCAGTTCTGTTGCTTCTTGTCCTGCATACAGGTTTTGCAAGAGGCAAGTAAGATGGTCTGGTATTCCCGTGTCTTGAAAAATTTTCCAGTTTGTTATGAACCACACAATCGATGGCTTCATCATAGTCAAAAAAGCAGAAGTTGATGTTCTGGAATTATTTTGCCTTTTCTATAATCCAACAGATGTTGGCAATTTGATCTCTGGTTCTTCATCTTTTCTAAATCCAGCTTGATCTTCTGGAATTTCTCAGTTCATGTACTGTTGAAGCCTAGTTTGGAGAATTTTGAGCATTGCTTTGCTAGCATGTGAAGTGAGTGTGTTTGTGTGGTAGTTTCTACATTCTTTGGCATTGCTCTTCTTTGGGATTGGAAAGAAAACTGACCTTTTCCAGTCCCATGGCCACTGCTGAGTTTTCCAAATTTGGTGGCATATTGAGTGCAGCACTTTAACAGAATCATCTTTTAGGATTTGAAATAGATCAAAGCTGGAATTCCACCAGTTCCACTAGCTTGTATATACTGATGTTTCCTAAGAGCCATTTGACTTTGCACTCCAAGATGTCTGGCACTAGATTATTGATCACACAATATCTGGGTCATTAAGACCATTTTTTGTATAACTGTTCCATGTTTGGTGTTTTTTTTTTTTTTTTTTTTTTTCCTTGTCACCTCTTACTATTTTCTACTCCTGTTAGGTCCATATCTTTTCTGTCCTTTATTGTGTCCTTCTTTGCATGAAATCCTCCCTTGGTATCTCTAATTTTCTTGAAGAGATTTCTAGTCTTTCCCATTCTATTGTTTTCCTCTGTTTCTTTGCATTGTTCAGTTTGGAAGGCTTTCTTATCTCTCCTAGCTAGTCGTTGGAACTCTGCATTCAGATGGGGTATATCTTTCTTTTTTTTTTTTTTTTCCTTAGCCTTTCACTTCTCTTCTTTTCTTAGCTATTTGTAAGGCCTCCTAAGACAACCATTTTGTCTTTTTGATTTCTTTTCTTGGGGATGGTTTGATTACCACCCTCTCTACATTGACATGAACTTCTGTTCACAGTTCCTCAGGCACTCAATCAGATCTAATCCCTTGACTCTATTTGTCACTTCCACTGTGTAATCATAATGGATTTGATTTAGGTCATAATTGAAAAGTTAATATTTATCTTGAGACAAAACTTACAAACATTGAAGTTAAATACTACAATTTTTTTTTGAAAATTTGTAAATGGACATTGAAAACATCTCATAAGACAAATGGTCACACATAGTGTATAACAATTTACAATAGGTTGTCTACACAAACATTCATATTTTCATTAAGTAGGTTAATTGAATTTACACTGGTCTTTGAAAATATATTAGTATTTCCAGGAATGAAAATACAGCCAAACACAGGCAAATGAGAATTATGTCTATTATATACATGAGATATCTATTTTTTCCTTTATAAACAAAAATCCTAAGAAATACTTCAAGCAAAACTTCAGAGAAAGAAGTGTAAGAATCATATATTTTCTAGAGATAACTCACAGAAAAAGGGTGTGTTCTTGACATTGAAGGTCACAAAGTGTTTATTCTCTCCTCAAAAAGTTCTTCTTGAATGCTGTTACTTCACTGAGAAAATAATTTCTTTTTATGACTATCAGCATATCTACTGATTTTTTTTGCCCTAAATTATTTTTAATGTGGGCAGATGCTTAAAGATTGGATAAGAAGTAAAATAAATCACTATTACTAGAAAATGTGGTTTTCATCTTAGAATTTTCTTTATTTTATTGTTGTGCTAACTGCCACTATCCAAACAGTGTCACATTTTGCTTTAAAGAACTATTTTCTCATTACCCTTAAAAATAATTGAGAATAAGTCATGTAATTTATATTCTTGTTATCCTTATGTCTTTTTTTTAAAGAAATAGTCATCTTGTTCTTATAGAAAATTAGATTATTTGATTAAATATTTTGACTCTCTATCTTCCAAGGTGAGTTTGTAACAACTTTACATTGAAAACAAGAAAGCAGAAGTATATAGTCACTAAACATTAAATTGTCTCCTCCAAAGGAAGCCTTGGTTCTAAGTTAATATCAGATTTTAGAGTAAATGTTACCAAGAAGAAATTAGGATATTTAATAATATGAATAATACCCAATTTTGGGGAGTTCTGATCTTGTTATTATTATCTATGTTATTGACACAAATATGTATTGATATTCACAGAAGTATAGAAGAGACTTCCAAGCACAGATGTTCTTAATATTCTTTCCACTGCATCCTTTGGTATATTGAACCAAATGGAACTGAATAGAACAGAAGTTATTTGTGTTCTCTTTGCAGCGAGAAGAAAGTTAAGTAGGTAGATTCATAAAGAGAGAAATAATTTAAAAAAATTATATTATAGCAAACATTTCTATAAAATAAAGAATTAATAGGAGATAATCAAAGAAAGTTTCTTGGAGAAAGAATTCAGGTGAACATTAAATGCAATGAAGGGAGAGGGACATTGACATATGTGGAAAATTTTAGAGCAAATACAAAAAAAAAAAACATATTATAAAAGCTTGAACAGAAAATAGCTAGTTCCATAACAGAATAAGGAAGCATATTTCTGCTATTTGTGGGAGGGGTGAATGTTTGCTGAGTCATAGTTTACTGTATATCACTAAAGTGAAATTTGTCCCACGATTACTGGCTATGATAAAAGGGTGTTGCTTAGCAGAGCCACAGGGCATACTAGTAAGATACAAGCTAGAAGGGAGATGGGAAGTCACTTCGGAGACATCTTCCACCCAAATTAACTCCCTGAAATCTCTTTATCCATTCCAGTCCTCCTAGGCATTGCTTAGACCCAGTTCCTAACGTGAATATATTTTTGTAGATTTGGCTTTTGTTACTTCTCAACAGACATTTAAAAAAAAAATCATTATTATATGTATTTATTTGGCTGCCTTGGGTCTTAGTTGCAGCATGGGAGATATTTGATCTTTGTTGCAACATGAGAACTCTTAGCTGTGACATGTGGATTCTAGTTCCCTGACCAGAGATTGAATCTGGGTTCTCTTCACTGAGGGTGTGGTATCTTAGCTACTGAACCACTAAGGAAGTCCCCTCAACCGTCATCTTATGTCTATATTTAGAGATAATAAAATTCCTCACAGAAAGTGTTTGTTTTTTCATGCTCAGTCGTGTCCTATTCTTTGCAACCCCACCAACTATAGCCCACCAGGCTCCTCTGTCCATGGGATTTTCCAGAAAAAAAAATACTGGCATGGGTGAACATTTCCTCCTCCAAGAGATTTCCCTGATCCAGGGATTGAACTGAAATCTCCTGTGTCTTCCTCACTGGCAGATGGATTCTTTGCTACTGCAATCCCTGGGAAAACTGCAGTGTTTGTAATCTTTCTTCTCCAAATTACTCAATCACACAATCCCCTTATCCAGTAATGGCAAGTATAAGCCATCCAGGTTAGGGACAGTCACTGTCCTTCTCATTTCAAAAATCTAGGGACTTCCTTTGTGGTCCCTAGTGGTAAAGAGTGGTCCCCAGTGGTACAGAGTCCACTTGCCATTGCAGAGGACACATGTTCAATCCCTGGTTTGGGAAAATCCTACAGGCCTCAGAGCAACTAAACCCCTGTGCCAAAACTACTGAGCCCTTGCTCTGGAGACTGCACTGCAACTGCTGAAGACAATACACATAGAACCTATGTTCACAAGACAAGCCACAACAAGAAGAAGCCCAGTGAATTGTAGCCCCAGCTCACCACAACTATAGTAAGCCCAAGCACAGCAATAGCGACCCAGTACAGCCAAAAGTAAATAAATAAATAAAAGAAATCTATGGACATGCACCTTTCTCATGGTTTTAGAACTTATCTGCAACATCATTCTTTCCTACCTCACCCCCTTACCCACATGTTGGAAAAATCAGTCAATAACTTCCTCTCTTGCATTTTAATTCTCATCCATTGATATTTCTCTTGAAATTATAAAGATATTTAAAACATTTGTTTATTTAGATAATAACAAATAATAAACAACAATAATAAAAAAAGCTTTCTCTCCTCCCTAGTACAGTTTCCACCATTGGTCTTATTTCTCTGTTTCTTTTAACCAATAAAACTCCTAAGGTACATAAATATGAATCAGCTTGGGGTGCACTAAATGAGAGTACTGAATATGAAAGTGAAAAGGTGAAACAAACCAAATAAAAGTAAAAGATCATCATATAGTCCATTAAAAAAAAAATGGCTGCTCATTAGAAACACCTGAAGCTCTGAAGGAAAAAAGCAATACCTGAGTATTTGTATTTTTTAAAAAATTTCCAGAAAATTCTGATATGCATCTGAATAATCAAAAGTGATTACAGGTTTTTCTATTAGATGCTAGTTTTGGCAATATAGAGTTCTATTATTTTTTTGTTGACTAGTCATGGTACAATGATATTAAGTGAATAATAGTTACATAATCACAATAGTAAAAGATGCTTATCAGTTTTCACACTCAATAGTCAGACAAAAAACATAAAAGAATTGCAATTGCAAGTCATAATGGGAATATGACTAACTTAACTATATAAAATAATTACATACATGAGGGTGCAGGTCAAGCAGAGGGATGTGGTAACTGGAAGTGCATACATGCCTGTGTTATTCACTCAGTCAGTCTATGTCTTTTGGTTGGTGCATTTAATCCATTTAACTTTAAGGTAATTATGGATCCTAATTTCTTAATTGTTTTCGGTTTATTTTCTGTAGGTCTTTTTCTTCTCTTGTGTTTCCTGCCTAGATAAATTCCTTTAGTATTTGTTGTAAAGATGGTTTGGTAGTGCTGAATTCTCTTAATTTTTGCTTGTCTCAAAGTTTCTTATTTCTTCATCATATCTGGAGAGTCTTTTTAGGTAGAATATTCTTGGTTGTAGGTACTTCTCTTTCATCACATTAAATACATCATGCCATTCTCTTCTGGCTTATAGAGTTTCTGTTGAGAAATCAGCTGATATCTTGATAGGAGTTCCCTTGGCTAGACGAACCTTTGTTGGCAAAGTAATGTCTCTGCTTTTTAATATGCTATCTAGGTTGGTCATAACTTTCTTTTCAAGGAGTAAGTATCTTTTAATTTCATGGCTGCAGTAAACAACTGAAGTGCTCTTAGAGCCCCTAAAAAATAAAGTCAGCCACTGTTTCCATTGTTTCCCCATCTATTTGCCATGAAGTGATGGGACCAGATGCAATGATGTTATTTTTCTGAATGTTGAGCTTTAAGCTAACTTTTTCACTCTTCTCTTTCACTTTCATCAAGAGGCTCTTTAGTTCTTCTGTCACTTTCTGCCATAAGAGCGGTGTCATCTGCATATCTCTGGTTATTAGTATTTCTCCCAGCACTCTTGATTCCAGCTTGTGCTTCTTCAAGCCTAGCGTTTCTAATGATGTACTCTGCATAAAAGTTATATATATATTAGTTCTAGTAGGTCTTTGGTAAGCATTTCCTACATCTTCTCCATCTTTGCCTCCATTATTTTCCTGAGAAAAACGGTCTTGCTCTGCTGAGCAGGGCCTTGGTCAGTAAAGCTTTAATTCAATTATCTGTTGATGGGTGGGGCTGCACTCCCTCCCTTGAGTTGTTTAGCCTGAGACAACCCAGCCCTGGTGTTTACAGGCTGTTAACTGAGTGTTAACTGGAGCTCTGAATTAACTCTTTCCAGAGAAAAGGTGGCAATGTCAGAAGAGTATAGCATAGCAGACAGTAAACAGACAGATTTTGGTTTCGGGGTAGATGCTCAGGAAAACCCAGGGGGAACCCCTGAAGCCTGACTCACCTTGCCCATCAGGCCTCTCCACATGACCTTGTCATGGATGGGATCTCCCATGCTGGCTCCCAGCAAGTGTACCAATACTGTATAGTAACAAACATCAAAACTCAGGGGGCTCAGCTAGTCTAGACTTGGTTCAGTTGGGTTTTTTTCCTAGCGGTGAATTGAGTTCCTCTGTTTTTCATTATTTTTATTTCTTCAAGCACCTGAGGTATCTTGCTCTTATGGAGAAAGAAGTTCCAAAGGCCAAATCAAATTGGAGAATATGTCAAGTTCTGCTCCCATAATTTGCACTACTATCCCCCCAGTGACATCAAGTCTTATGGCTAAAACCAACATCAATTGGACACCAAAACATGCTCCTCTTGTGGAAGAAAATAGGCATGGATATTTGCTAAGTGATAATCTAACCTACCATCCTTGGGTTTCATGACACTATACAGGCTTGTTTTGTTGCCCTGACTGCTCCATTTTGCAGATAAACTATTTGTTTTGTTTTGTTTTTTACTTATTTCACAACATCTATGCCTCATATTTGTTTCAATAGACAGAAATCTATGCCTGCTCCACTATCAGGTCATTGTTTCAGTCTCTTCAGATTTGAAGAGATCCTGAGCTAAACTGCTGTTGAATTCAACTCATGGAAACTTTGTAAACAAAAATAGGCCTTACCTACACCTTTTTCCCCATTTTTATTTTTATTGTTCTAAGATATATATATGGAGAAGGCAATGGGACCCCACTCCAGTACTCTTGCCTGGAAAATCCCATGGACGAAGGAGCCTGGTGGGCTGCAGTCAGTTCACGGGGTCACTAAGAGTCAGACACGACTGAGCGACTTCACTTTCATTTTTCACTTTCATTCACTGGAGAAGGAAATGGCAACCCACTCCAGTATTCTTGCCTAGGGAATCCCAGAGATGGGGGAGCCTAATGGGCTGCCATCTACGGGGTCACACAGAGTTCGACACGACTGAAGTGACTAGTAGCAAGATATACATAACATAAAAAATTAGTACCTTAATTATTAAGTGTATTTAGTTCAGTGATATTTGGTGATTGTTTAGTTGCAGTCATGTCCGACACTTACAACCACATGGACTGTAGCCTGCCAGGCTACTCTGTTCATGGGATTCTCTAGACAAGAATACTGGAATGGGTTGCCATTTCACTCTCCAGGAGATATTCCTGACCCAGGAATCGAACCTGGGTCTCCTGCATTGCAGGCAGATTCTTTACCAACTGAGCTACAAGGGAAGCCTCAACTGAGCTATCTCAATGGTGTTCAGTTCAGTTCAGTTCAGTTCAGTCGCTCAGTCATGTCCGACTCTTTGCAACCCCATGAATCGCAGCATGCCAGGCCTTCCTGTCCATCACCAACTCCCGGAGTTCACTCAGATTCACGTCCATCGAAATAGTGATTCCATCCTGCCATCTCATCCTCGGTCGTCCCCTTCTCCTCCTGCCACCAATCCCTCCCAGCATCAGAATGTTTTCCAATGAGTCAACTCTTTGCATGAGGTGGCCAAAGTACTGGAGTTTCAGCTTTAGCATCGTTCCTTCCAAAGAAATCCCAGAGCTGATCTCCTTCAGAATGGACTGGTTGGATCTCCTTGCAGTCCAAGAGTCTCTCAAGAGTCTTCTCCAACACCACAGTTCAAAAGCATCAATTCTTCGGTGCTCAGCCTTCTTCACAGCCCAACTCTCACATCCATACATGACTACTGGAAAAACCATAGCCTTGACTAGACAGACCTTTGTCGGCAAAGTAATGTCTCTGCTTTTGAATATAGTATCTAGGTTGGTCATAACTTTTCTTCCAAGGAGTAAACGTCTTTTAATTTCATGGCTGCAATCACCATCTGCAGTGATTTTGGAGCCCAAAGGCAGAGGAACCAGAGATCAAATTTCCAACATCCGCTGGATCATGGAAAAAGCAAGAGAGTTCCAATAAAACATATATTTCTGCTGTATTGACTATGCCGAACCCTTTGACTATGTGGATCACAATAAACTGTGGAAAATTCTGAAAGAGATGGGAATACCAGACCATCTGACCTGCCTCTTGAGAAATCTGTAGGCAGGTCAGGAAGCAACAGTTAGAACTGGACATGGGACAATGGACTGGTTCCAAATAGGAAAAGGAGTACGTCAAGGCTGTATATTGTCATCCTGCTTATTTTACTTCTATGCAGAGTACATCATGAGAAACGCTGGACTGGAAGAAACACAAGCCAGAATCAAGTTTGCCGGGAGAAATATCAATAACCTCAGATATGCAGGTGACACCACCCTTATGGCAGAAAGTGAAGAGGAGCTAAAAAGCCTCTTGATGAAACTGAAAGTGGAGAATTAAAAAGTTGGCCTAAAGCTCAACATTCAGAAAACGAAGATCTTGGCATTTGGTCCCATCACTTCATGGGAAATAGATGGGGAAACAGTGGAAAAAGTGGTATTTAGTACATTCTTATTGTTGTCAAAACCATTGCCAGCATCCATGTTCAGAACTGTTTTCATCTTGCGAAACTGAACCTCTATACTGATTATACAATAATTCCCCATTCATCTCTTCCCCTAGCCCTTAGTAATCATCCTTTTACTTTCTGTTTTTAGGAATCTGTCTACTCTAGACACCTCGAATAAATGTGATCATGCAATATCTTTCCTTTTGTGACTGACATTTCATTTAGCATAATTTACCCAAGGTTTTTCCATATTAAGCCATTTGTCAGAGTTGTCTTCGTTTTTAAGGCTGAATAATATTTCAATATATGTATATACCATGTTCAGGTCATCTAGTCATCAGTCAATGGACACTTGGATTGCTTCTACACTTTGTTGTTTATTAATAATTCTACCAATACTATGAGCATGCATGTAAAAAAATATCTGTTTGAGATCTTGCTGTCCATTTTTTTAACTATATACTCTGAAGTGTAATTGATGAATTTTATGGTAGCTGTATTTTTAATTATTTGAGGAAATGTTATACTCTTTTCCACATGGTAAGTCATTTCAGTCCTGTCTGACCCTTTGTGATCCCATGAACTGTATCCTGACAGGCTCCTCTGTTCATGGGATTCTCCAGACAAGAAGACTGGAGTGGGTTTCCATTTCCTTCTCCAGTGGCTGCTAATTTACATTCTCACAGATATCGTTCCATTTATGTCTCTAATTGCTTTCAGAAATGTTTTTAAGTTTTCTTTGTACAATATTTTATGTCATTATTAATAGCTATATTAATTTGTATTATATTAATTTCATTTATTTTGTAAATATTTTTTTTCTTATTTTACCTTTTTGTATTGCCTTAAAATGCAACTGATTTTGTGAATTGATTTTGTATCCTGCTACTTTACTGAATATATTGATTTCAGCAGTTTCTTAAATGGAATCTTTGAGATTTCTATACATAAGATCATATTATCTATGAACAAAGATTACTTCTTCCTTTCCAGTTTGGATGGCTTTAATTTCTACTTTACCTGCTCTGGCTAGGACTTCCAGCACTTTGTTGAATAAAAGTAAAAAATAGACATCTTGCTTTGCTCTTAATTTAGAGGAAAACTTTCAGTCCTTCACTCAGTATAATATACATCATGAGCTTTCCATAGTCAGCTACTATGTTGAGATAATTTCTGTTCCTAGTTGGTTGAAACCTTTTATTAGGAAACTATATTGATTTTTTATCAAATGATTCCCTGTTTCAATTGAGATAATCCTGTGTGTTTTATTTTGTATTTTAATATACTGGGTCACACTAATCAATTCTTGCATGTTGAACCATCTTTACATTCCAAGAATACATTTCACTTGGTTATGACATATAATGTTTTTAATATGTTGCTGAAGTTGGTTTGTTACTGTTTTCTTAAGGATGTTGCATAAATATTCAGATGGGGTATCCATATATAGTTGTCTTTTCCTGAAATGTGTTTGCCTGGCTTTGGTTTCGTGGTAATTTCAGAGCACAGAATTACAGAATTCTTCATTTGTTTTTCGTAAAAATGTTTGAGATAGATTGGTTAGAATTTTCTCTAAATGTTTATTAGAGTTAATTGGTGGAATCATCAAAACTAGGGCTTTTCTTTTTTAGGGGATTTTTTAAGTTACTGATTCAATATCCTTACTATAGGTCTAGTCATATTTTCTGTTTCTTCATGGTTTAGTCTTACTCATGGTAAGTTTTGTGTTTCCAGAAATTTGTCCATTATATCTAGGTTATCCAATTTGTTAGTATACAATTGATCACAGTAGTCTATTACCAGTTCAGTTCATTCACTCAGTCATGTCTGACTCTTTGTGACCCCATGGACTGCAGCACGCCAGGCCTCCCATCACCAACTGCCGGAATTTACTCAAACTCATGCACATTGAGTCAGCGATCCCATCCAACCATCTCATCCTCTGTCGTCTCCTTCTCCTCCTGCCTTTAATCTTTCCCAGCATCAAGGTCTTTTCCAATGAGTCAGTTCTTCACATCAGATGGCCAAAGTATTGGAGTTTTAGCTTCAACATCCGTCCTTCCAATTAACACCCAGGACTGATCTCCTTTAAGACGGACTGGTTGGATCTCCTTGCAGTCCAAGGGACTCTCAAGAGTCTTCTCCAATACCATAGTTCAAAAGCATCAATTCTTTGGCTATCAGCTTTCTTCACAGTCCAACTCCCACACCCATACATGACTACTGGATAAACTATAGCTTTGACTAGATGGACCTTCACTGGCAAAGTAATGTTTCTGCTTTTTAATATGCTGTCTAGTTTGGTCATAACTTTCCTTCCAAGGAATACGTGTCTTTTGATTTCATGGCTGTGGTCACCATCTGCAGTGATTTTGGAGCCCCCCAAAATAAAGTCTGTCACTGTTTCCACCTCTTCCCTATCTATTTGCCATGAAGTGTTGGGACCAGATGCCATGATCTTAGTTTTTTGAATGTTGAGTTTTAAGCCAAATTTTTCACTCTCCTCTTTCACTTTCATCAAGAAGCCCTTTAATTATTCACTTTCTGCCATAAGAGTGGTGTCAACTGCATATCTGAAGTTATTGATTTTCACCTGGCAGTCTTGATTCCAGTTTGTGCTTCATCCATAATGTACTCTGCATATAAGTTAAATAAGCTAGGTGGCAATATACAGCCTTGACATACTCCTTTTCCTATTTGGAACCAGTCTGTTGTTCCATGTGCAGTTCTAACTGTTGCTTCCTGACCTGCATACAGGTTTCTCAAGAGGCAGGTCAGGTGGTCTGGTGTTCCCATCTCTTTCAGAATTTTCCAGTTTATTGTGATCCACACAGTCAAAGGCTTTGGCATAGTCAATAAAGTAGAAGTTTTTCTGGAAATATTTTGCTTTTTCGATGATCCAGCATATGTTGGCAATTTGATCTCTGGTTCCTCTGTCTTTTCTAAATCCAGCTTTAATATCTGGAAGTTCATGGTTCATGTACTGTTGAAGCTTGGCTTGGAGAATTTTGAGTATTTCTTTACAAGTGTGTGAGATGAGTGCAATCATGCAGTAGTTCGAGCATTATTTGGCATTGCCTATTATATTGCCTAAGTCTATTATAATCCTTCTTATTTCATAGATTTTATAATAAAATTCTCATTTTTGTTTCTGATTTTAGTAATTTGAGTCTATTTTTCTTAGTCCAGCTAGCTAGAGGTTTGTCAATCATCTGCTAGCTTTGGGTTTGGTTTATTTTATCTTTCTAGTTCTTGAAGTTTTAAAGTGTCCTTGCAATTTCTTCTTTAGTCCACTGGTTGCTTAAGAGTGAGTTCTTTAAGCTCCAAAACTGTATGTATTTTCCAATTTTCCTTCTGTTACTGATTTTTAACTTCATGTCATTGTGGTCAGATAAGATACTTTGTATAGCATTTATATGTTTAAATCTATTGACTTTTAATTTGTCTTAAAATATATGGCTTGTCTTGAAGAATGACCTATGTGTTCTTGAGAAGAATGTGTACCCAGTTGTTGTTGGGTAAAACGATCAACATATGTCTGTTAGATATAGTTGCTTATTTTTGTTGTTCAACCTCACTCACTCTGTCATTAAACTGATACTTTCATCTTTGCTTACAAGAATGCTGAGGTTTCCTTTTCCACCCTAATAAATACTTATGTAGTTGAGAACTCGAACACGTTTAGAAAGGGAGCAGGTATCACCAATATAAATAATAAGTGACAAGTTTGCAGTTTAATGATAGGCTGATGAAAGAAAGTTGAGATGCATGAGAAAAATCATAATCTGCTGGATGGCTTATGGTTTCTATGTATGCAAATAAGTGAAACAAATTTAAAACCTAATAAATGCTCAAGTGCCAGAATTTAGTGCTTTTAATAAAACGATAAAACTGGGAGTAATAGTATCCATAAAATGTATAATTATGCAGTGCAAAAATATGTGTGTGTTTAAGAACAAATGCAATATTTCTTATATGTATTTAATATGAGAGACCTAGTTTTCTAAGCGGCATATAAATACCTTGATCAAAAGCAAGCCTCAAATTATTTTTTTAAATTATTCAGATAAGAATTAAACAAAACTCAACATATTTATTTAATATTATCTTTTTAATATCCTTAACCCTTTGGAGAGAATTTAAGTAACATCAGCATGCATCCCATCTCTTTGTGTTTACTTGGATCTTGGTGACAGATTCCTTTGCTTTTGCTGGAAAATAAGATTAGTGCAAATTATGCATGCTCAGTTGCATTTCTACTCTCTTTGAGGTTCTCTAAGTGTACGCTATTCATTGTTTATGAAATATTTCCTTTGTAAAGCTGTTCTGAAAGCCTGAAATGGAACATGTTGCTTCTGTGGAACCCTCTCTTATAGATTTTGCTTTTCCTTCTAGAGGGATTCTATTTTAAATATTAATGTATTTCTGCTGAGATATCTTCCACGCCCTTCTTTAAATTTCAATACATCATCATCACTAATGTGAAACAAACATTTACTTGACTGAACAGAATCTTTTGCTGTGGTTGAATTAGTCAGGGCTGTATTCTTACATTTATCATAGAATAAAAGTGTCCTTCCCAGGGCATGTCCAATCTGGATCTGTTCTTCCCCTAGTTCAGCATTTTTGTACAAATACAGCATGGCTGAACTTAAAATAGTTTATAATAGCCAGGACATGGAAGCAACCTAGAGGTACATCAGCAAATGAATGGATAAGAAAGCTGTGGTACATATACACAATGGAGTATTACTCAGCCATTAAAAAGAACCCATTTGAATCAGTTCTAATGAGTTGGATGAAACTTGAGCCAATTATACAGAGTGAAGTAAACCAGAAAGAAAAACACCAATACAGTATACTAACATATATATATGGAATTTAAAAAGATGGTAATGATAACCCTGTAGGCAAGACAGCAAAAGAGACACAGATGTATAGAACAGTCTTTTGGAGTCTGTGGGAGAGGGAGAGGGTGGGATGATTTGGGAGAATGGCATTGAAACATGTATGATATCATATAAGAAATGAATCACCAGCCTAGGCTCGATGCAGGGTGCAGGATGCTTGGGGGTGGTGCACTGGGATGACCAAGAGAGATAGTATGGGGAGGGAGGTGAGGGGGGGTTCAGGACTGGGAACATGTGTACGCCCATGGTGGATTCATGTTGATGTATGGCCAAACCAATACAGTATTGTAAAGTAAAATAAAGTAAATAATAATAATAATAATAATTTAAAAATAAATTTAAAAAAACTACACACACACACAAAATAGTTGTCTAATATCTATCTATAATTAGGTATGAGTCAAAGGCATGTATAGTTAAATAAGTTACACAGACCATGTTTGCATAATTGAAAGACTAGGGAATGTTATTTGATTCAATAAATATGAACTCTAATGCAAGGGACTATGCGAAATACTAGGAATTCAAGGAATTAAATACGTGAAATACTTTGAATTCAATTATTTTTTATGCTCTCCATAGGCTCATTCATAAGGAATCAGATAAATTGTTAGTAGATGTTCGTCATGCATCAAAGTCACCAAATAATTTCTAATTCATTAAATTTGCCTGTTAAAGGATGGGAAAAATTGATTTAGGGTGAGGTTCAAAAAAAGGGGTGAGATTTGAATTGAGCTATAGAAGATTAGTTGTATTTTGTCTGGCAGATAAAAAGATGGAAAGTAACTTATAAGGAGGAGTAGAATGAGAGAAAGTCTTGGAAATTGCCAAGTCACAATATACATTAAAAATGTAAGAGGCACCTCAAAACTGTAACATGAAGCATTGATGTTAAATGGAATTTGTTGAAATGGTTCAGTTTACATTACATCATGATACAGGAATTAAATTTTGTAGGCATTAGAGAGTATTGTAGGCACTGGAGGGTCGATTCAAGTGTATAAGCAGGGTGGCATCATGATTAATTTCACGTTTTATTTCCTCATATTGTTTTAATCACTTCCTTATTTTCTCTTCAAGTTTTTATATTCCTCCCCAGAGGAAAAAGATATGAAGTAAAATCTGGTGCCTGTTAACAATGATGGGGCCAGAAGAGAGTGCAGAGAAAGTGTAAAAAGATCACTCGGTTCACACAAAGAGATAGTATCAAAAACACCATTTGTTAAAATGTGATAACAGTCAATTTTTAAAAGCAATATTTGAATTTGAAAATTAAGGTACTTGTTGATAGGTAAAATCTAATATGCTGCTAAGATATCAAACTGCAGATATAGAACTGGTAACTGAAAACCCACTTCTGTATTCTGGGGAATGGAGCCCTAGGCAAAGATACACCCTTTAAACTTTCCTTCCTAGAGCTAACAAAGAATAACTTGAGAACAAATGATATTGCAGGACAAAAATATAAAGACAGAAGACATGCAAAAAGAAACTTTGGCAAATATAGTCAGTGCTCTACCAGAGTAAGAGTCTGTGAAAGAGAAAGGAGAACTAGGAAAACCTAAGAGAGTATTTTGTAGAAAAATTTAAAGGGAGAAAAGCCTTAAGACCAGAGACGGTTATGAGAAAGATACTTTTCAAAGATCAGAAAAATGTTAATAAGATTGCAGTTGAAGTGTGTTGTTAATGAAATGTAGCTTTAGTGGACTGGTGAAGGTAAAATTCAGATTGAATGGAAGCAAAATATAATGGCATGTGTGTGGATAATCAGGGCTGGAAGTGATGGTGAGTAGTGTCAATGGTAAGGAGAACCTCTCTTCCAGATTCCTAAGTGGCCGTTGTATAAAGTGGTCATTTTCCCAGTTTAACAATGGAAAGGGACAGCTAATGTCAAAATTCAAGTAAGAACATCTGGATTGACGAAGAGAAGACATGTAAAACTCTTAAAATATATATTTTTTAACCCCCAGGATATAAATCAATGAGTAGTATAATATCAAAAAGAGAAAATTTTTATAAGTAAAATCTTATATATTTTTATCATCCTGAGCACTTATATGAGAAATTCCTCATGTAATATTAATATTGAAATTTTTTTTTTCAAATTGGGATAAAGAAACATAAAAATAATTATAACAGAGTTACTTTTAGAACTGTATTTTTCACAAGGAATGAGTCAGATTTACTATTATATTGATAAAAATGGCAAGAACATGAGAATTCTTTGATTATTCAAATTCATTTTTTTTTTTGTCTCTAGGAAGATCAGAGAACAGAATCTATAATGATTCATATTGTTATTTCTCTGAGTAAGTCAGAAATAAATAAACCAATGAGATAAAAAGCTGCAGGGGATTGGACCCTCTTCTGACGGATGAGACAGAGTAGGGCTGATGGAAAATTTTAGGGAAACAACAAGACGCCTGATGGCTTCTCCTTGGTGTGCGGGGTGCACAGCATTAATCAGAGGACAATACTTGATTACCCAGCTCTACCACAGTGACATTCTACTTGGATATAAGCTACTGTAGAAGAGGCCTTAATGTCAGTAAAATCCTAGTCTAACAGGGAACTGATTAATAATAACTCACTTATTGTAAGCCATTTTAGAAAGGATCTCACCTGTACAATTTTCTCATGTGGGACCACGAAAATGAGAGAGAAGAAGCTTATCAAGCTATTATCTTCTCCTATATTTGTTATTATTTTTAAAAATTTATTTTTTTTTAATTGAAGGATAATTGCTTTAAAGAATTTTGTTGTTTTCTGCCAAACATCAACATGAATCTTATTATATCCAATAAATGTATTATTTTCTTTTTTGTATTTTGGTTTGGTGGTGGGTTTTACTCTATTTTGTTTTGGTTATATGTCAGTGTTAAGATTATTAATTTTGTCAGCTTATTTGAGCGTACTACAAAAGATTTTTTGATAAGTTGTTTTCTCAATAATTTATCAAAGAAAATTTCAAGCATCACTTTAAAATATTTCTACTTAAAAGTATTTTATTGTGCATAATATTTGTGTTCATTTCAATTTAACTTTTGTAAAATGGCCTCATGTCTTAAGTGTTTGTCTGATGATATAAAAATAAGATTTATATGTTAAATATATTGTGAATGTTTCTAACATATAGCTGAATAATTTGTAGTTTCCCCATTAATTATTAATGCTTTGTGCTAGCATATGAAGTTTCAAATGAAATCTGATTTTAAGATATAAACTATGTTTAACTGAAGAATAGGATTGCATGTCTTATCCTTTTTTATTACCACATAGACTTCAGTGGTTTAAACTGATATGTGAAACATATATTAGACCTTGTCTGTAAAATAAGAAAGCTGACATATTTCCACTTACACTCTGGACTTTCTGCTTAAAATTAAAAATCTACAGTTATGACAGAAGATCAAAAGCAATCTAAATTCTCCTTTACCAGCAATGCTAGTGTTTAAGGGAACAGAAACACTGTGCTAGTGTTTAAAGAAACAAAAATGGTAAAAATCATGAAGGCTCTGAGAGGCTGGCAGAAAAAAGAAATAGAGCACAAAATCCTGAAGGAATTCTAAGGTTAGAGAACTGGTTTCTGCCTAAGTTCAACTCCATTCTCCTAAATCAGTTCCTTAAGTTCACTGTTAAAACAGCACTAAATACATCCTGAAGCGAGGCTCTTTGCATTATGCATTTAGAACAAAAAATAGCAAGAACACTATGAGTGCCAAATAAATCCTCAGTGATTGATTCCTAAGTAGATGGGGGCTGGGAGAGGCAGAACCGCCATCAGGTGATAAAGAAGTGGAATGTCACTGTAGCAGGACAGAGCTAGAGTGAGCAAGATTCTTGACCATAAACCCACTGCAGTGACTGGAATGAAATGGTTAAGTCTTATCAGGGCCAGAGAGCTCACAAGGCAAGGCTATGACAAAATCTGTAAAAGGTTCACAAGTGGTCATCTAGCATTTCCTCAGAGTACAGAAGGGATAGTGAGCCAGCCCCATATCCAACATCTATGCTGACAAGCATAAAGCATCTCATCCTGCAAGGACATCTTCTAGGAGGAAGACTGTTGATTTATAGGAAACTGGAAATTATATTAGACATAAAGGATAATGATACATAGATCAAAGATGCACCATCAACATATGGAAGAGTTCTTGCATCAGCAAATAAAAGAGGTCAATAATGTGAAGAGAGCACACATCAGATTTACCAGAGGCTTTAATGCTCTGTGATTTGTGAATCATACAGATAGCAGTGATATTGGATAATATTCACAAATATGATGTAATAAAGATTATGAAAGCTTCTAGCAGTGCCACTTTTAGCTTCAGCTATTAACCTAAAATAACTCTAGGCACTTTGTATTTGACAAAGATGCACAGACATTCTTAATTTTTGCAGATGGCCACACTAGTTTGATTCTACATTGAGTTTCTTATGGAAGAGTTTACTATTTGGCTTATTTTTCTGTTTTGAATGCAGATGTGCCTGAAAAGAGTAATAAGTGAATGAGATTTAGCAAGTATGGCTCACAAGTCAGATGTCAAGGACATTATGGCACCATGCCTGATTGATCAATTTCTTCTGGGGAAAGAGATTCCTCTTTTGAAATCATCAATTATGAACCTCTTACATTTTACCTTTTCCAAATTTTAATATAAGGAATATCTGCTACAGATATATTGATCTATAAAGTATTTAAAATGTGAAGGACATGTATGTTTTCAATGTAAAATTGAGATTTTTGCCCCTGTGATAACAATTCAGAATCTAACACTAGATGAACAATATCAATTACTGAAATGAAATGGGGAATCTGTTATTCAATTCATTTATTTTTTAAAAAAATTCATCACTTTTCAAATTTGCTTAAAATAACAGCAATCACAGTTGGTTTAAATGGCCAATGAAAGACTAATTTAAATATGTGGTCAAAAGAGCTGCTAAAATATTGAAGTTAGCCTATTTCCTAGGGTTATTTTGGGAAGTGGTATTATTGAAATTTTCTTTCTCTTCCCAGATATGAGAAAATTTGGTTTTCCATTAAGAGATATTATTGTATGGTCTATGTATGTGTATGCTCAGTCACTTCAGTCATATCCAAATCTTTGTGACCCTATAGACTGTATCCCACCAGATTCGTCTATCCATAGGATAAGAATACTGGAGTGGGTTGTCATGCTCTCCTCTAAGGGATCTTCCCAACCCAGGGACAGAAAATGTCTTCTGCCGCCTGTGTCTTATAGGCAGATTCTTTACTGCTGAGCCATCGGGGTAGCCCATATTGTATACTCTACAAGTATTTAAATCTAGCCCTGTCATCTTCAAAATGATAACTTTGAATAATTCAGAATTGCAAGCTTCTGTTTAGTTTTTCAAATTACTGAAAATAATTTTTTGTGTGTGATTGTGATAGAATATTGCCCTCGTTAGGTTTTTACTTGCTTTATCCCTGCTCTGCCTCTTTCTTTCATCAAACCTGCTAACACTCCTGTCTGTCTCTCATACTCTGCTGAGTTTGACTGTGAGAAATTAACTATGCATCAATTTAGCACACATTCAACTATGTTTTCTCGTCTGTGCATCCTGTGATTCTGATTTGTGAACTGTCAGATTTATCCCCTTCCTCATCAAAGTATCTTTTGACTTCACTATATACAGTCCAATCATCTGTCACATGGACAATCCTAATATATGCTACCTCTTGTAGATCATCTCCATTGTTGAAAATGATGACCCCAAGGCTTTATGTCCTTTCCTATCTAAAGCAGATCTTTTTTCCCCTCCACCAAAAACTGAAATCTTCAACTCCATTTCTATTCAACTATACTGTTTATTATGTTGAGACACTGACAACTCTTTTGACAATATTTTAGGTTCTCCCAGCTGCTGCTGCTGCTGCTGCTACGTCGGTTCATTTGTGTACGATTCTGTGCAACACCATAGATGGAAGCCCACCAGGCTTTCCTGTCCCGGGATTCTCCAGGCAAGAATACTGGAGTGGGTTGCCATTTCCTTCTCCAATGCATGAAACTGAAAAGTCAAAGTGAAGTCACTCAGTCGTGTCTGACTGTTAGCGACGTCATGGACTGCAGCATACCAGGCTTTTCCGCCCATGGGATTCTCCAGGCAAGAGTACTGGAGTGGGGTGCCATTTGCTTCTCCAAGGTTCTCCCTAAATCCGTGATTTACTTTATGTGTGCAACATGCGTTACTCTGAAAACTGTGTGACATTTGATTAAACTGCATTTATTGGGTGTTAGACTCTGGGAAATATCTTCATCAAATCAGTTTTGCTTTGAATCTTACCTCGTTCCAACTTAGAAACAAATTGTAAGCCTTAGATACAATAGAACCAAAATGCAAACAAGCAACTAGAAAACTAAACCAAGATTTTGATCACTGCACAAACTCATTCTTATAAAAAAAACATTAAGTATGTTAGAATTCCTAACTAAATCTCTAAAAGCTACCCTCTTTTAAGACTAGAAAACTAATCTTCTTTCATAAATAGGAAAATTTTTAGGAGCATGGTTTATAATTTTCCCTCATTTTCATAAAGATTATGTGTCAAGTAGAACAAATTCATTTGAAAGAAGGTCATTGCCCCCTGGGAACGTAAGCCCTGTGAAGCTTCCCTGTGTGTGTAGACTGTCTGGTCTGCCAGGGCATCAATCAGCATTGGTCAAAGGATAGAATGAACATTCTCAGAGAATGTCTCATTTGCTGCTCTGAGACTTATCCCTCTTCCTCTTTAATCTAGAAATCCAAATCAAGATTTGATCCCTCATGTCCTTATTCTTTGTTTCGATGTTACCTTTCCAGCAAGAACTTTTGTGACCACCCATTTAAAAGTGCAGCTTTTCCTGGAACCCATCTTACCCTAGAACCTCCCCCTGTCTTCCCTCATTCTCCTTTAACATTTATAGTTATGCTGCTGCTGCTGCTGCTGCTGCTAAGTCGCTTCAGTCGTGTCCGACTCTGTGCAACCCCATAGACGGCAGCCCACCAGGCTCCTCCGCCCCTGGGATTCTCCAGGCAAGAACACTGGAGTGGGTGGCTATTTCCTTCTCCAATGCATGAAGTACAAAGAGAAAGTGAAGTCGCTCAGTTGTGTCCGACTCTTAGCGACCCCATGGACTGCAGCCTACCAGGCTCCTCTGCCCGTGGGATTTTTCAGGCGAGAGTACTGGAGTGGGGTGCCATTGCCTTCTACTATAGTTATGGTAGATTTTACTTATATGATTGTCCAGCTACCCTACAGAAATATAAGCTCCATAAGGACAGATGCTTACATCTGTTTTGTCCTTGTTACTGTCTGTGGTACTAAATCAACTATGCTGAGGGCAGTACCTGCCACTCCATAGGCAATTGATAAGTAGTGGTAAAATGAAAGGATAAACTGGAATATTTCGCTTACAGAATATTAGAATAATTTATTACATGTTCTTTAGTTTGCATAATGTGCTCTAAAAATGTACTTAATGATATGGAATAAGCTCTCCATATATTATTCATGTGCTCATAAATCATATACAAGTCTTTATACATTTAGGCGCTTACATAGAATACAAAAATCATTTAAAAACTTATTTGTACAGATAGAAAATAGATTGATCAATAGACTGACAGAAATAAAGATAAATATAGATTGTGTGTGAGGAGAGGTACAGCTAGCCTTAATATACTGTTTTTTCATTTTTTCCTCTCACTAATATGATCTTCTTCTGAAAGCTATCCTTCTTTCCTAGCTGATTTTTCTTACTAAAAAAGTCATAACTACTCATGAAACAAAAACAATACATTTTTTTTGAAAAGACCTCCATGAGACTGCAAGGAAACACAATTTAGCTGCAATGTAACTGTTTAATAAATTGCAAACTATTATTGCTATTACAGTTATGTTAAAATATGTATGTTATATTGTAAATATATTAGGCTGTAGTAAGCAGAATAATGGCATTCCAAGAACATCCACATCCTCGTCTCAAAGTGTGTGAATCTGCAAAATGGACTTTGTGAATACAGATAGTTGAGGATCTCAGATGGGGAGAGTGCCAGGTTTTCATTATCCTTAAACTGTAAGATTCAGGACTCACATGAACAACAAATTTTAGTGAAACATAGAAAACTATTGGCGTAATTTGAGGGCAAATGAAGTTTGCCCAAAAGGCCCTTCCCTTCTTCCTAAGGTTTTTTCTCCAGAGGTTTCCTCTGTTCCTTTCCTTCTATACTAATCAAGGTAGTAACTGATGCTATAACATATGAATGCATTCAGATTTGAATGCATATTTAAATGAGTCTCTTACATGAAGAAAACTTTTTATGTCCAGAAGCGTTATTTCTCTTAATGACATATGTTAAAAGATGGATTTTTTAAATGAGAAATTCAAATGATATATCTTATCCATAGCCAATTTAAAAGGGATAACCCTAAAGAAGGTTTTGTTTAGAAAATATAATTTGGTTAAAAATGATATTCTTTCTTACCCAATAACAATGTGCTCTCCTATTAGTAAGAACTATAAATGCTTAATAAAAATAGCGATAATAATAATCATAATACCTGCATTAGTTTTCTATTGTTGCCATAATAAATTGCCACAAGTTTTAAAATATCCCAAACATATTATGCCACAACTCAGAAGAAAGGAAGCTAGCTTGAATTCTTTCTTCAGCTTTTTACAAGTTCATGATCATAATGTCAGCTGACTAGGACGTGTCTGCAGCAGCCTCTTCCAGTTTACCAACAGAATCCAATTTCTTACAGTTTTCTGGCTGAGCTTTCTACTTCCCTGCTGGCTGTTAGTCTGGGGCCTCCCTTAAAGCTTCCTTCATCCCATTTCACATCCCCCATCTATCTTCCAGTCATCAAGGGTGTGCCAGGTCCTTCTCTTGAACCTCTCTGGATTCTCCCACTACATCTCTCAGGCTCCAGTCTAAGGAAGGTCTCTTCTTTTAAGGGTTCCCATGGTTACACTGGACCCATCTGGATAATCCAGGGTACTCTCCCAATTTGAAGATAGATGAGTTAATTATCAATATATCTTCAAAGTCCATTTTTCCACATAGCAAAAGCTATTCCAGGGAAAGTATGTGGACACCTTTGGAGGTTATTCCACCTCCTACAGCATGTAATAGGCATTAAGTGTTATGATGCACCATAGTCTGTGCTGAAGGCTCAGTGCACATCCTTTTCTTTAATTCTTAAATAACTCTGTGAGATGGATACTTCTCATTTTCCTTCTTACAGAGAAGAAGCAGCAGTATTGGAGAGGTTTATGTTACCTGGTAAAGTTCAAGCTAGAGTCAATTCTGCTGTGAGGCATGTGTCTTCCTAAAAAGCACTATGTCAGGCAAAATCACACAATAAAAACCACCAGTCTGATGTGAAAGGTGTGGCAAATGGTGCAATATTCAACAGAATAGCATGGAGATGTGTTAAAAAAGACAAACTGATAAAAGTGGTAGTACAGTGATAGGAATATTAAATGATTAATCATATACATGATTAGTGTATAAAGTTTCATAAAATATGATCTTGACCATGAAAAAGGCCCTATGTTTTCTCTTGGAATTGGACACTGAAAGAGTTCTTGAGAAACACTGGCAGAAGTGTTACCTGATATCAGATAGATGATTGTGACTGCAGAGGTGCTTGGGTGAACTGAGATCTAGGAAGATGTTTGAGAGGGGTGTCTGTGGGTCTCGGTTCTGCCAAGTGCAGTTTTTTGCATTCTCCTAAGGAGTACCCCAAGGCTGTATATTGTCACCCTGCTTATTTAACTTATATGCAGTGTACATCAGGAGAAATGATGGACTGGAAGAAACATAAGCTGGAAACAAGATTGCTGGGAAAAATATCAATAACCTCAGATATGCAGATGACACCACCCTTATAGCAGAAAGTGAAGAGGAACTAAAGAGCCTCTTGATGAAAGTGAAAGTGGAGAGTGAAAAAGTTGGCTTAAAGCTCAACATTCAGAAAATGAAGATCATGGCATCCGGTCCCATCACTTCATGGGAAATAGATGGGGAAACAGTGGAAACAGTGTCAGACTTTATTTTTGGGGGCTCCAAAATCACTGCAGATGGTGATTGCAGCCATGAAATTAAAAGAGGCTTACTCCTTGGAAGAAAAGTTATGACCAACTTAGTATATTCAAAGCAGAGACATTACTTTGCTGACTAAGATCCGTCTAGTCAAGGCTATGGTTTTTCCTGTGGTCATGTATGGATGTGAGAGTTGGACTGTGAAGAAGGCTGAGCACCGAAGAATTGATGCTTTTGAACTGTGGTGTTGGAGAAGACTCTTGAGAGTCCCTTGGACTGCAAGGAGATCCAACCAGTCCATTCTGAAAGAGATCAGCCCTGGGATATCTTTGGAAGGAATGATGCTAAAGCTGAAGCTCCAGTACTTTGGCCATCTCATGTGAAGAGCTGACTCATTGGAAAAGACTCTGATGCTGGGAGGGATTGGGGGCAGGAGGAGAAGGGGATTACAGAGGATGAGATGGCTGGATGGCATCACGGACTCGATGGACGTGAGTCTGAGTGAACTCCGGGAGATGGTGATGGACAGGGAGGCCTGGCGAAATGTGATTCATGGGGTCGCAAAGAGTCAGACATGACTGAGCGACTGAACTGAACTGAACTGAAGGATTTCTCAGAGAGGAAGTCATGCATAAGTGAACACAAAATTCACTTTATCCTCAAATTGTTCTCTAATATGTTAGTTGTTGCTGTTGTTTACTTGCTAAGTCATATTTGACTCTTTTGCCACTCCATGGACTGTAGCCCACCAGGCTCCTCTGTCCACGGAATTTAACAGGCAAGAATACTGGAGTAGTTTGTCATTTCCTTCTCCAGGGGATCTTCCATACCTTGGAATAGAATCAGTGTCTCCTGCATTGGAAAGCAGATTCTTTAACACTGAGCCACCTGGAAAGCACCATTATGTGAATTACATTGGAATCAATTTGTGTTTACAAAACAAGTGTTATAGCAGAACTGCCTGTATGACAGGCAGACGATCTCAGAGCTATAAACTTCCTGAGCTCATGAAATATGTACACATACCATGTGCATGCATCAAAGAAGTCAAATTAAAAGATAAATACAAAAACTTGTGAGGAATTTCCACTTTGAAATGAAATTTAATATATTTTATAATCCTTTCTTGAGATCTTTTGAGGTAGTGACTCTCAGAATATGGCCAGTAAATCACCACCTTACTGCAATTTCTGGCTTTGCTCTTCTTTCAACATAAGTGTGAAAATCCATAGCAAGAGAATCATGGAATTCTGAGAAGAGTCTCATCCAGTTCCAGTTCAGTCGCTCAGTGGTGTCCGACTCTTTGTGACCCCATGAATTGCAGCACGCCAGGCCTCCCTGTCCATCACCATCTCCCGGAGTTCACTCAGACTCACGTCCATCGAGTCAGTGATGCCATCCAGCCATCTCATCCTCGGTCGTCCCCTTCTCCTCCTACCCCCAATCCCTCCCAGCATCAGAGTCTTTTCCAATGAGTCAACTCTTCACATGAGATGGCCAAAGTACTGGAGCTTCAGCTTTAGCATCATTCCTTCCAAAGAAATCCCAGGGTTGATCTCCTTCAGAATGGACTGGTTGGATCTCCTTGCAGTCCAAGGGACTCTCAAGAGTCTTCTCCAACACCACAGTTCAAAAGCATCAATTCTTCGGTGCTCAGCCTTCTTCACAGTCCAACTCTCACATCCATACATGACCACAGGAAAAACCATAGCTTTTACTAAGAGTCTCATATAATAGTTTATTATTATTATTATTATTATTATTATTATTATTATTATTTATGGAAGGATAATTGCTTTACATAATTTTGTGGTTTTCTGTCAAACCTCAACATGAATCAGCCATAGGTATACATGTGTCCACACACTTTTGGAACTCTCTCCCATTTCCCTCCCCATCCCACCCCTCTAGGTTGATACAGAGCCCCTGTTTGAGTTTCCTGAGACATACAGCTTAGTTTTAAAAGGCATCCACTTCAATTGGTAATACTCTTTTTGAAGTCAACAGAAAGAACTGTATATTTCTTTAGTTAAAGTTTGTTTCGGTCACTTATACTTTAACACAGATATAAAAAAGGGGGTGGGGTGGAGATCAGATAAACATTTTCAGGGGCTTAATGAGTTCTAGACACCAAATACACAATCTACTTTTGTTCCCCCAACAACCGGAAGGAGATGACTTACTAAACTCATTATTTTATACATTATTAAAATGAATCCCAAGTGAGTCAAATAACCTTCCCCACATCACACATCAGTCAACCACAGAATGAGGATTTTAAGGTATGTCTGTCTATTGCTAATGAAGGCCATTTACTCCAAATTAAAGGTCTGACATAGTCAAAAACTAAAGTATATTTCCATCCCTATCTGAATTTGAAGCCTAAGTTCAATAAATATAAAGATGAACTTGCTATCATATCCCCCAAACTAGCTTTCCTCCTCTTTCTCTCATTATTATCAATATGCTCAGTAAGTTACTCAAGCCTATTATTTTCACTCACCCACCAAAATCAGTAATTTACCAGTTCTTAGTGATTTCTTTAAGCATTTCTAGAATCTATCCGAGGTTTTCTATTTTGTTAACCACCAGTCTAATGCAGACTCTATAACTTCAAATCTATATTACTGAAATAATGCTAACTTGTCCACTTTAGAAAGACAATTTCCAGGTTCTACTTTTTAAAACTTATCTTCCAAAATATCAACAGATTTAACTTGCAGTTATGAAATCTGAGTAAATGAACACAATTAGACATCTCGAAATGGACCTTTAAAACAAAGAAAGTAGATAATCTTACATTTGGAATGTAATGCCTACATTCATGCATTTTGTACATTTTTTCCCCCACCCCCTTGTAATTTTCACAGAATTTTGCCAAAGTAGAACTCCTTCCAAGATCTCTGGAAAAGGAAGGACAGACAGGAAGGCCATTCTTAGCATAGAAATAAGTCTCAAAGAGAACGTCATTTAACACACATTGTAGGTGGATAGTACTTAGATCTCACGGAGTCTTCCAGAAATCTCAAGGGCTTTGATTTTGCTGGCTAGCTCATCTCATTTGCATCCTTGAACATAAGTAAACATATGTATGCAAAATGTAGGTCCATATTTATTTCTGTCTCCTATAGTCTCCAAGCTTCTGCTTCAAGCTGCTGGATTACATGTTTTCAGGAATCTGTACTAGGTGAATAAATAACAAACATCTAAACATATGAAGAAGCCCTTCCCTTTTGAACAAGTAAGAGAATAGTAAATCTTTAACTTAAGACTCTTCAAAATTTATGCCATGTAAAAATCAAGCTTGGGACACAATTTCACTTTCATGCCAGCGATGTCATAAGGAGAATTTTAAAAGCAGTCACATCCCTTGCAGACTACAGGTGATCGTTACCCCAATCCAGACTTTGGTTGAAAGGAGGTTGGGCTTGGTGAGGGACCAAGTTCAAAGTGAGCATTTTTCCTGCTCCTGCTGCAGTTATGGAAGGCAAGTTCTGAAACCCAGAAGGGAATTCTCTTCAATGTTTCAATTTGTTTGAAGGAATATTTGCTGCTTTGATTTTATATTCATTGCTCATAAAACTGGCATTTTAGGACATAAAGTTACTTTACAAAGTCATTTTAGGTACCCTCGTTTTCAAACTGCATTCCCCTTGGCTATTTTACACATCAAAAGATGGATGGGGACATGTGAGTGCTTGAACCTCATTTGGTTTGGTTTATGAATGTTTCCAGTATGTCAATGTTGTTGTGGATGCATTCAAAATGGCTTGTTCTAACAGTGATTTTAATGTGTGGTTTTATGAATCTGATCCTTTGAAATACACTGTGCTGCACCACATTGCCTTGCAAAATTTGGCTCTGTTGTTACATAGTTACCTTCTGTTTCCCTATAGAGCCTATCCATTTCTTTTCCAGGACATAGGTCCTGAAACACCTTAGCCTTTCCAGTCTTTGAAACAGGTTGTAAGAAAGATGAATAAATTGTTTGTTCAGACAATGTAATGGCACTAGTGGCATTAGTTATGTAATTTGCAACTTTATAGTATAAGAACACTTGCAGAGCAGGGGCTATTTTTGGATAAATTTCCCACCGGACTCAGAAATTTCATCAGGCTCATATTCTGTTTCTGGAATATTAATTTATGGATCTCTATATTTATCTAACTACTATAAAAAGTATTGCCTTAAAACTGCCTTTTTCATGTTCTCTTCCTGCTGTGTCCTAGTTTTTTCTCAACATGAAATCCCTATCCCCATGCACCACTATGGAGAAGGAAATGGCAACCCACTTCAGTGTTCTTGCCTGGAGAATCCCAGGGATGGGGGAGCCTGGTGGGCTGCCATCTCTGGGGTCACATAGAGTCGGACACAACTGAAGCGACTTAGCAGCAGTAGCAGCAGCATGCACCACTACAACCACCACCACTAGCCTTCTCCCCTTTATCATCACCACCATCAAATCATTCTCTTATTGTTACTAAAGTTATCTTTCTAGAATAGATGCATCATATTAACACAACCCCCTTCTCTCCTTAATCAAGATGTGCCATGATGTGTGTTTCACCTGCCCAGTGTACCTTGTATGCTATTGTTTCCATAGAACTCTACTTGAGCCAAATTAATTTTGTGTGTTTTTTTGTTGTTGTTTGTTTTTTTGCATCACATCTACACACATCTTTTTGTTTTTTTTTACTTCATATTCAGTTCAGTTCAGTTCAGCTGCTCAGGCATGTCCGACTCTTTGCAAGCCCATGAATCTCAGCACGCCAAGCCTCCCTGTCCATCACCAACTCCCGGAGTTCACTTAAACTCATGTCCATTGAGTCGGTGATGCCATCCAGCCATCTCATCCTCTGTCGTCCCCTTCTCCTTCTGTCCCCAATCCCTCCCAGCATCAGAGTGTTTTCCAATGAGTCAACTCTTCGCATGAAGTGGCCAAAGTATTGGAGTTTCAGCTTTAGCATCAGTCCTTCCAGTGAGCACCCAGGACTAATCTCCTTTAGGATGGACTGATTGGACCTCCTTGCTGTCCAAGGGACTCTCAAGAGTCTTCTCCAACACCACAGTTCAAAAGCATCATTTCTTTGGCACGCAGCTTTCTTCCCAGTCCAACTCTCACATCCATACATGACCACTGGAAAAACCATAGCCTTGACTAGACGGATATTTGTTGGCAAAGTAATGTCTCTGCTTTTTAATATGCTATCTAGTTTGGTCATAACTTTTCTTCCAAGGAGTAAGTGCCTTTATATTTCATGGCTGAAATCACATCTGCAGTGATTTTGGAGCCCAAATGTATGTACACAATATTTTTCTTCATGTTATGGAGTAACATGTTCAGAATAATTGTTACATTTTTCTTCATGAGCTAAGCTGCTGCTCCTGCTAAGACGCTTCAGTAGTGTCCGACTCTGTGCGACCCCATAGATGGCAGCCCACTAGGCTCCACCATCCCTGAGATTCTCCAGGCAAGAACACTGGAGTGGGTTGCCATTTCCAAAGCACTGTGCTTCAAATTAAGGGTTAAACATAAGTAAAACACAACAAAGTCTTTAAGCACCTCCATAAGACTTCTCTGGTAATCACCTCCCTGCCCTGACCATCTATCTATTCTTAAACACAGAGGAAATATTCAGTCCAGCCTCTTCTCCCAATTTACTTTATCATTCTTATATTATTTTACACCTAGTATCATACTGTGTGCCAGAATACCCCCTTCATTAATTATTATAACTTTGGATAAATATTTACTATTTACCTTATTTTTAAATAATTAAACAGATAACTGATGTTTTGAAAAGTATTTTCAGCAACACTTAGCTCCATGCCAAAATGTGTCTCGGTCATGGTCACAGTAGACACCTTTGACAAACTTAATAAATTTACATTTTGACAAGTACATTATACACAAACCCATGAATTGCAATTATCTGATTATTTTTGTCTCCTTCTAGGGTCTAACTGACAGATTTTGACTCAGTGTAAGTAACAGTGTGCACACATATACGTGTCATAATGTATAAAATCAGGAGTTTAAAATAGAATGCTTTTTAAAAAAATTGTCCACTCTCTTTAATACCAAAGTGTTTTTCTAATTTCTGAAAATAGAGGTTCCTGAGTTTGGCTATTAAAGATGAATTTTTTTTTTTTTTTTTGCTTGAACCAGCTGTCTTGAAGCCTTTATCTGTTTTCGTGTAAATCAAAGACTGTGCAATCAAGTGTTGAAGTAGACAGTCTTTGTAATTATTAGTAATGGAGTGTCTAAATGAACAACTGGTTCATGTAATGCAGAAATAAGATGAACTTGTCAGAAAATTGTATTTTCTACAGAAATCCCTGTATCTCCATCTTACAGTACAATATTTTTCAAGGCCATATATATTTTCTGTCCTTGGACATCAAGTCCACAAAATCCCTGTGTAACTTTCAGGTTTATTACAGGTGACAGCAACTATATTATTTCATAAAATGAAAACCAGGCTTTGCTTTTGAACTGTAAACCAAGTTATCCCAACCAAAACTCAAGCTAGCAGCTGCATAAATGTTCCATGGAAACATGGACAGCATGAAGTCAAAACCAATGTTCCCAACCATGCCTTGTAGGGAGCCTCTTGTAAGCAAGTGGGATTCTTTCTCATGCTGTACACTATCCTTTTTTCTAAATATCAATTGCCCTGTATTTCTGATGGGATAATACTGCTAGGTGACATACCTTAAGTTTAAATTCAGGAATCTCACATTTCCTTGATTGATATTTTAAGCATAATTTGATTATTTAATACTCCATTATTTATCATACTGAGTAAATAAGAGGTCCTTTGTGAACAATAAAGAATTATAAATGTCTTTATAAATTTCATGGCCACTGTGTCATATATACAGATCTTTACTACTGTGCTCTGAAAGTGGCAAAATATGGGCTGCATCTTGAAACTCAGAAATTACGTGAAAGCTGTTCATTTCCCTATTCACTTTTGTTCAAATATCTCAAAATGTCTACTTTCTTTCTCAAAGACATAAAGATCTTTCTTTTTATATTTGAATTAGTCTTTACTAATTAGCCTTTACTAATTTATTTTGCTCTACTTTAAATTATCTTTATCAATTTAAATCAACTTTGTGTTTTATAACTTCTTGAAATAAGCACCAGTACCCATTATTCCCATTAATATAACAAAATATGCTGTATCAAATTTATTTATTTTTATAAAATCAATGGGAGGAATATGGGAAGTTGTGAGTACTTACAAAATTTTATCTAATTTAACCTAGTTTTGTTTAAATTACCTAAAGCTTAGCATATTTCATGTAACAATAATATTATGCAGGCTGTGGTTATAAAGAAGCAGATCTTTCTAGGCATGAAGTATGCAATATTTCTCAATAAATTTTCTGTGCATAGAAAACGATAACAAAACAAAGAAAAGGAAAGTCACATGTGTGTTTGTGTGTGTCCATTTGGTTTAACTGAATACAGAGAAGAGGTGTTTAGGACTAGATACTAGGGAGCTTGAAAGTAAGTCATTCAGTCGTGTCTGACACTTTGTGACCCCATGGAGTATACAGTCCATGGAATTCTCCAGGCCAGAATACTGGAGTGGGTAGCTGTTCCCTTCTCTAGAGGATCTTCCCAACCCAGCGGTGGAACCCAGGCCTCCCTCATTACAGGTGGATTCTTTATCAGCTGAGCCTGATGTTCACCACAGAGAAAAAATTCCTGAGCTGAAATTCTTGCCTACATTCAGCATCAGTTGGGATTTGGGAAAATTAATCAGTTTGTTATGGAATTTTCCACTTAAAGAAGAGCGATAACAACAATAAACATTTCATAGGCTTGTACTTAGAATTAAATGATATAATCCTTGTAAAGCCATTAAAATGGTGAGTGTATAGTAAGTTCTAAGCCAATACTTTGTGCACTTGATACTAAGAGCTGACACACTGGAAAAGAAAAAGACCTTGATTCTGAGAAAGACTGAGGGCAGGAAGAGAAGGGGTGACAGAGGATGAAATAGTTGAATAGAACCAGTGACTCAATAGATATGGGTCTGAGTAAAGCCCAGGAGATAATGAAGGACAGGGAAGCCTGGAGTGCCACAGAGTAAGACATAACTGACTGACTGAACAACAACTAGGCCATGTTGGTAGCAGTGACAGGATTTAGAGCAGTGACAGGATTTTATTTAGATGAACCAAGACCTATTTCCACATAGTTGCTTCATTTTTCTCACATTCTAACTGCATCATTTATATAGAATTCCAGGTTTGATTTTGGTTATGCTTCAATAACTTCCACTTGCCTTTTACTGTCTAAAACATCCCTGCATGTTAATTCTGTCACTATGATATCTTTTAAAATTGTCTTAGCATGTAATATAAACAATTCTTTAGAGAAGAATTCAGTATTTCAAAAATCATTGGCTCATTATTTCTCAGCAATTCTTGGTCTGGAAAGCTTCATTTCAATATGTTTTCTGAACAAATTCAAGTCTGGTTTACAAGGGATAAGAAACAAGTCAAAATAAAGCCATGTTATCATTATACTATTAAAGTTATTAATTTGTGTAATAAGTAAATAGTAATAACTGCTCTGAAACTTTTGATTACATTTTCACAGTCCTCCAGCATGAAACAGGTATTGAGGCCTTAAAGAAATCACATAACTTGAAACACACATATTATTTATGTGTATATATATATACATATATATATATACACATTTGCATAGAATGGAAATATATTGGAAATTTATAATATAAACCCATTTATTTTACATTCAGTAAACTTGTCATATTATATATTAATATAACTTTCGTGCCTAAATCTAATTTTACATATTATACATGTAATAATAATGTATATTTTCTATACTAAAGTTTTGCTTCTATGCATGAGCAAATGCAAAAGTACAAAGGAAAGTTTTTGCATTTTAAAAGTGAACTCAAAGCTCTTGTGAACAGTACCTGCTCTGAAATGAAATACCGGTTTTAAATATCTACATAATGAGAATATGTGGATTTTTTTCAGCTTTACTGAGGTGTAATTGAGAACACTGTCTGAGAAAAGCCCATCAGCAGATGAATGGATGAAGAAGTTGTGGTACATATATACCATGGAATATTATTCAGCCACTAAAAGGAATGAATTTGAGTCAGTTGTAATGAGGTGTATAAATCTGGGGCCTGTTGTTATACAGAGTAAAGTCAGAAAGAGAAACAATTACTGTATATTAACAAATATACATCTAGGATCTAGAAAAATCATACTAAAACAACTATTTACAGAGAAGAAATGGAGACATAGACAAAGATAATGGACGGATGGACACAGCAGTGGAAGGAGAGGGAAGGACAACTTGAGAAAATAGCACTGACTTATATACACTATCATGTGTAAAATAACCAGTGGGAAGCTGCTCTATAACACAGGAAACACATTCTAACACTGTGATGACCTGGAGGGGTGGAATGGGGAGGAGAGGAGGGAGGCACAAGAGGAAGGGATATATATATATATATATATATATATATATATATAATGGCTGATTAGAGTTGATGGACAGCAGATACCACTACAACACTGTAAAACAATTATCCTCCAATTAAAAAAAATAGCTGCCACACATGTACCCCAATGTTCATCGCAGCACTGTTTATAATAGCCAGGACATGGAAACAACCTAGATGTCCATCAGCAGATGAATGGATAAGAAAGCTGTGGTACATATACACAATGGAGTATTACTCAGCCGTTAAAAAGAATTCTTTTGAATCAGTTCTGATGAGATGGATGAAATTGGAGCCGATTATACAGAGTGAAGTAAGCCAGAAAGAAAAACACCAATACAGTATACTAACACATATATATGGAATTTAGAAAGATGGCAATGACGACCCTGTATGCAAGACAGGAAAAAAGACACAGCTGTGTATAACGGACTTTTGGACTCTGTGGGAGAGGGAGAGGGTGGGATGATTTGGGAGAATGGCATTCTATCATGTATACTATCATGTAAGAATTGAATCGCCAGTCTATGTCTGACGCAGGATACAGCATGCTTGGGGCTGGTGCATGGGGATGACCCACAGAAATGTTATGGGGAGGGAGGTGGGAGAGGGGTTCATGTTTGGGAACACATGTAAGAATTAAAGATTTTAAAATTAAAAAAAAATTAAAAAAATAAATAAAATAGGTTGACACATTGTTTATTAAAAAAAAAAAAATAGCTTCCCATTCAGCCTTAATATAGAACTTAATTCTTGGTTGTGTCATTTTGTGTATATATATAAAAATTTATTCAGATATAGTAATAAAAATCAGTAAGATTTTAAAAGAAGATTATAACATGATTTGATATGCATATTCATTGTGTATAAACATACCCATCAGGGATGCCTTCCCTGGTGGCTAAGATGGTAAAGAATCTGCCCACAATGAGGGAGATCCAAGGTCTGATCCCTGGATTCTGAAGATTCCATGGAAAAGGGAATGGCAACTCACTACAGTATTCTTACCTAGGAAATCCCATAGACAGAGGGGCCAGTGAGCTACAGACCATGGGGTTGCAAAGAGTCAGACACGACTGAGCCACTAAAACTCAGACACACACACACACACACACACACACACACACACACATTCATTGTGGAACTATTTCCACCATTATTTATTCAACACATCCATTAAATTTGCATATACACATTCTGTTCAAAACATATATTGATAGGCACTGGAGTGGTGTCTGTGCAGCACTGGAGTGTGTATGTGAAATGTCCCACATCCAAGGGCAAAGGAGAAGATCCAGCTAGAAGTAGGAGGGGTGAAATAATGTTTAGAATCAAATTTCATACCCGCCAGAGATGCTCAGGGGGCTCAAACAAACCTTGTGGGCACCAGGACCCAGAGATCCGACAGAGACTGAGACAGAACTGTGTTTGAGTGTCTCCTGCGGAGGTGTGGGTCAGTGGTGGACTGTTGCAGGGGCAGGGGCTCTGGGTGCAACAGAAATGGGTATGGCACAAGCACTCTTGGAGGAAATTGCCTTTAACCTCAATGTAGAGCCACCAGAATTTACACAGGACTGGGGAAACAGATTCTTGGAGGGCACAAACAGAACCTGGTGCACACCAGGACCCAGGAGAAAGGAGCAGTGACCCCAGAAGAGACTGACATAAACTTGTCCATGTGTGTCCAGAGGTCTCTGGCAGAGGGGTGGGTCAGCAGTGACCTGCTAGATGGCTGGGCCACTGAGTATAGCAGTGCAAGTGTAGGACTATTTGAAGGAGGTCACAATTATCCTCAACAAATCCACCACAGTTTGGCCCCAGGTAAATAACAGGAAGGGCACACAGTCCCACCCATCAACAGAAAATTGGATTAAAGATTTCACTCTGGATGTTCAAGCTGATTTTGGAAAAGGCAGAGGAACCAGAGATCAAAGTGCCAACATCCCCTCGGTCATTGAAAAAAATAAGAGAATTCCAGAAAAAATCTCTTTCTGCATTATTGACTATGCCAAAGCTTTTGACTGTGTGGATCACAATAAAATGTGGAAAATTCTTTAAGAGATGGGACTACTGGACCACCTGACGTGCCTCTTGAGAAATCTGTATGCAGGTCAGGAAGCAACAGGTAGAATTGAACATGGAACAACAGACTGGTTCCAAACAAGCAAAGGAGTATGTCAAGGCTGTATATTGTCACTCTGCTTATTTAACTTATATGCAGAGTACATCATGAAAAACACTGGGCTGGATGAAGCACAGCTGGAATCAAGATTGCTGGGTGAAATATCAATAACCTCAGATGTGTAGATGATACCATCCTTATGGCAGAAAGTAAAGAACTGAAGAGCCTCTTGATGAAAGTAAAAGAGGAGAGTGAAAAAGTTGGCTTAAAGCTCAACGTTCTGAAAACTAAAATCATGGCTTTTGGTCCCATCATAGCAAATAGATGGAGAAACAGTGGAAACAGTGAAATATTTTATTTTGAGGGGCTGCAAAATCACTGCAGCTGGTGACTGCAGTGAAATAAAAAGACACGTACTCCCTGGAAGAAAAGTTATGATCACCCTAGACAGGATATCAAAAAGCAGACCTTTATATCTACTACTATGGGTAAGAATCCCTTAGAAGAAAGGGAGTAGTCATCATAGTCAACAAAAAAGTCCAAAATGCACTACTTAGATGCAAAATTAAAAATGACAGAATGGTCTCTGTTCATTTTCAAGGCAAACCATTCAATATCACAGTAATCCCAGTCTATACACCTATCAGTAATCCTGAAAAAGCTGAAGTTGAATGGTTCTATGAAGACCTACGAGACCTTCTAGAACTAACAGCAAAAGAGACACAGATGTAAAGAACAGACTTTTGGACTCTGTGGGAGAGGGAGAGGGTGTGATGACTTGGGAGAACGGCATTGAAACATATATACTATCTTGTAAGAAATGAATCGCTAGTCTAGGTTCAATACAGGATACAGGATGCTTGGGGCTGGTGCACTGGGATGACCCAGAGAGATGATATGGGGAGGGTGGTGGGAGGGGGGTTCAGGGTTGGGAACTCATGCACACCTGTGGTGGATTCATGTCAATGTATGGCAAAACCAATACAGTATTGTAAAGTAAAAAAATAAAATTAAAAAAAAATATATCCCCCCCCAAAAAAAATGTCCTTTTCATTATAGGGGACTGAAATGTGAAAGTAGGAAGTCAAGAACTACCTAGAGTACCAGGCAAATGTGGCCTTGGAAAACAGACTAAAGCAGGTCAAAGACTAACAGAGTTTGCCAAGAGAAGGCACAGGTCATAGCAAACACCCTCTTCCAAAAACACGAGACAACTCTTCACGTGGACATCACCAGATGATCAATACCGAACAAAGATTGATCATATCCTTTGCAGCCAAAGATGGAGACGCTCCATACAGTAACCAAAAACAAGACCATAAGCTGACTGCAGCTCAGATCATGAACTTTTCATTGCCAAATTCAGACTTCAATTGAAGAAAGTAGGGAAAACCATTAGACCATTCAGGTATGACATAAATCAAATCCCTTATGACTATACAGTGGGAGTGAAAAATAGATTTAAGGGACTAGATCTGATAGACAGAGTGCCTGAAGAACTATGGACGGAGGTTCATGACATTGTAAAGGAGACAGGGATCAAGACCATCCCCAAGAAAAACAAAAAGGTAAAATGGCTGTCTGAGGAGGCCTTACAATTAGCTGTGATAAGAAGAGAAGCAAAAGGCAAAGGAGAAAAGGAAAGATTGAGTGCAGATTTAAATGCCGTTCAACCCACTTGAATGCAGAATTCCAAAGAATAGCGAAGAGAGATACAAAGCCTTCCTAAGTGATCAATGCAAAGAAACATAGGAAAACAATAGAATGGGAAAGACTAGAGATCACTTCATGAAAATCTGAGATGCCAAGGGTATATTTCATGCCAAGATGGGCACAATAAAGGACAGAAATGGTATGGACCTAACAGAAGCAGAAGATATTGTGAAGAGGTGGAAAGAATACACAGAACTGTACACAAAAGATCTTCATGATCCAGATAATCACGAAGAGGTGATCACTCACCTAGAGCCAGACATCCTGGAATGTGAAGTCAAGTGGGCCTTAGGAAGCATCACTGTGAACAAATCTGGTGGAGGTGATGGAATTCTAGTTGAGCTATTTCAAATCCTAAAAGATGATGCCGTGAAAGTGCTGCACTCAATAAGCCAGAAAATTTGGTAAATGCAACAGTGGCCCCAGGACTGGAAAAAATCAGTTTCATTCCAATCCCAAGAAAGGCAATGCCAAAGAATACTAAAACTACCACACAATTGCATTAATCTCACATGCCTGTAAAGTAATGCCTAAATTCTCCAAGTCCTGCTTCAACAGTACTTGAACAGTGAAATTCCAGATATTCAAGTTGTATTTAGAAATGGTGGAGGAACCAGAGGTTAAATTGCCATCATCTGTATCATTGAAAAAGCAAGAGAGTTCCAGAAAATCATGCACTTCTGCTTTATTGACTATGCCAAAGCCTTTGACTGTGTGGATCACAACAAACTGTGGAAAATTCTGAAAGAGTTGGGAATACCAGACAACCAGACATGACTGAGCTACTGAAGTTAACTGATATATTAATAGTTTCTACTCTCTTTGCAAATGCCAATTATACATTAAGGTTACATTACAGATCAACAATAGTCACCATGTCATACATTAGATCCTTGGCCTTATTCATTTTAAATTCCTTTTGTATATTTTTACTAGTCTTTATCTACCAGCCTATTTCTCTATTCCCAACAACCACTTTTCTACTGTCTACTTCTATGAATTCAACTTTATTTTGTTGTTGTTGTTTTATCTTTCAGATGTAAGTTAACCATACAATATTTTCATTTATTTGTGTGGTTTATATCATGACTTAACATAATGCCTCCAAGATTATCCATGTTATCTCAACATGAGAATTTCCTTCTTTTTTAAGGCTAAATAATATTACTGTATTTATTTTTATTTATGTATTTATATGCATTTCACATTTTCTCTATCCATTCACTCACTGGTGGACACAAGGTGGCTCTTGTAAATAGTGTTGAAGTAAACACAGAAGCACACACATATCTTCAATATCTTTTTCTTATTTCCTTTAGATATATGCCCTGGAGTGGGACTGCTGGATCAAGTGGTTGTCTATTTTTAATTTTTTGAGGAAGCTTCATATTTGTTTCCATAGTCGCTGTACCAATTACATTTCCATCAGTAGTGAACAAAGATCTATTTTCTTCACATCCTCACCTCCACTTATTACCTCTTGCCTTGTTGAGTATAGCCATCCTAAATAGCGTGAATTGATATCTCATTGTGGTTTTGATTTGAATTTCCTTATTGTTTGGTTGAACACTTTTTCATATATCTATTTGCGATCCATATGTCTTCTTTGGAAAACATCTCTTCAGGTACTTTGCCCATTTTTAAATTGTATTATTTGTTTGTTTTGAGTTCTGTGAGTTCTTTCATATATTAGGTGTATCACCATCAGAAATTTGGTTTGTAAGTATTTTCTCCTATTTAAGACAGCCTTTTTCCTATTCTTTTCTTTTTTTGTCTTTGATAGTTTCCTTTGCTGAGGATAAGTTTTTTAGTTTGTTGTAGTCTCATTTATTTTTTGTTCTTTTTGGTTTTGCTTTTGGTGTCAGTCAAATCCAAAAAATCATGTCCAAGACAAGTGTTTTAACTATGCTTCTTTCTAGGAGTTTTATAGTTTTTGGTTTATTTGCAAGATTTTAATCCATTCAGGTACAGCGCAAGATAGTGGATTTGATTTTTGATCCATTTACTTGTTAGCTCACCAAACTTGGGTTAATTAGTCAATTTTTCTGTGTCTAAGATTTTCCACTGTACAATGAGATTGTCATCACTAGATGAAGGAAATAATTGTGTCCCCTTTTATAAGATATATTTGTTAGCATATTTCCTTTCCCCTCATTTTCAAATGGAAATATATACTTTTGGAAGCATATGTCCTACAGTATATTTATACTTTATTAGTTCTTCATATTTTTAATGAATTGAACAGTCAATAATGGATGTAACAATTATGAAAATATTTTATAATAAACCACACAATAGATTCCTAGATTGTTAGTTTAAGAGCACATGCACACACAGATACACACACAACACACACACACACACACACAGACAGTAGGTTAAAAATATATTTTTGAAATTAACCTAAAGAAAATGCCACCAGCAAGATTACTAGTTTGTAGTCACTCATGACATTAATTTTCAAGGTGTGAAATTAAAATGAATGGTCTATCTTATTAAGGAATAGCTCACATTTTAATAAGAACAATATCTTACTGCATCCTACCCCTCTAGGACAAATTTTCATACCTGACATCTGGCATATTCACTGGACCTAGCTTCTTATCTTTTATTTCAAAGGTCTACATAATTTATGTCTAATGATGACATTATTCCCTTCATTGTTTCAGGAACAACTAGAGGTTATTTAGGGGAAATGATCTGATTTTCCTAACATAGGTATACATATGGGCAAAGATATTGTGTTTAAAGTAATTAGATAGCTTAATGAATATAAATTATCTATATAAAAACTTAAATGTGGATAAATTTACAGATTTATAAAATGGGAAGAGGGAAACAAAATGAAAATATTTATATGAAGAAGACAGAAATGTCATCTAACTAGATATAAATAAAATGCTCAGAATGAATTCCCCCAACTGCTATTTTCAAGTTTAGAATGTAACTGATATTTAGATGCTGCAGGTTATTTTCAAAATATTTTTGCATATTAATCAAGAAAAAGTTTGCAGAGTTTGATTTCTGAAAACACTGTGACCATTAAAATTTCTTTTATAATGAATAATGTTATGGATTTCATATTTTCATTTGTAAAAATGTTATTAAAGAATGCATATTCATTAGGAAAAACAAATTCAATAAGGAAAAGAAACATAACAAAGAAATATTCTAACATTCAAGCATAATTATGGTTGGCGTTTGGTCATTACTTTTCCAGATATATGTTTAAATATTATTATCTATATTTCTTGAATTGTGCAAAGACAACTTGTTGAATAGCTTATTGCTCTGAGTGTATGACTGATCTTCAGCCTCTACATGAATTAACTAACACAGCATTTAAAATAAACATGGCATAGCAACAACTATGAAAAGTCTGTGTTTTCATCTTTCTTGCAAGGTTGAAAGTTAGACTTCCACAGTTTCATAAATGCTGGTAGAATATTCTCTGGGCAATGTTTAGCACATTTGTGAGCAACTACTTCATAAAATACTCCTTCAAAATTTTAATGTTTCCAGCTGTGATGAAAACCTACTGCATGCACACCACTCATATAGAATGTTCTTCATTGGGTCATGGATTTGAGAGACTGGGAGTTAGAACAAACATGAACTTCATAATTTCTGCTGTGCAAGGAGAAAGCAAGTCCACTGGCTGTGATTCAGATGTCCATGGTATTCATCTCCTGCTTCCTACCATTCCACAAAACTCAGATATGAACTTTACCCTGGAGAAAGACAAACATCCGTATAAAGATAGTTTGGGGCAAAAGTCATCAATGCCTCTGTGCACATGGCATGGAGAAAGTTGTCTACCAGCACAGTGATGTAGTTTTAACAAAGTGGTATCTGAGGATCAGATACTGTTCCTCAGAAGTTGGAAACTGGGAGTAAGAGGATTAAGTTATTCAGATATGATTTATTTAATAAAATAAATAAACAAAATAGAGAGCTTTAATTGTCCACATTTATCTTTATATGTTGAAATAAGCCAAATATCAGAATAAGCTGTTTGGGATAGAACAGCCTTCATGGTAAACACATTACACTTCATGGTTGAGTATAACACTAACATTTGCTGGTACATTTTTGCACATTTGTTCATTTTTCAAATGAGATTTCAAGGGAAAATCTGGATTTACAAGATCTGAGAGCCCCCATGTCTACAGGCCAGCACTCCTTGTGCTTGCAGCTTGTACTTGACATGTGTTGACTAGACCTAATGGGAATTTGAATTTGGGTTTCTTGAATAGAACTTCCTCAGTTATGCTTCTGTGTGCTTCTCCTAGATTTCCCAAGCTTTTTGCTTTATATATTTCTATTTTTTGTAATTCCATACATTAGAGTTCATGAGAAGCCTCACAATATTTTATAATCTGTTTTATTTAATAATTAAACTTCACTTTCTATTGTATTCAGTAGAGGAAATGTAAGCTGCTTTAACAGAGAGGCCACAATAATTTAACCAAAAGAATGTAAATGATTCTCTATCATAACCATGTTTTGGCCATCTGATATTTAAACCTTGCAGAGCATCTCTGCCTTATGAAATCATCCAATCGCTGCTCTATCATTATGTCCTTTTCTTTTTTTTTTTTTTTAACAATCATAAGTTATTGCTGCCAAATCCAGGAGTTACAGTAGATATTTTACCTGCTAGCTTCAGAAGTAAAATCATGCCCCAATTGAATTATATCTTCACCTATCCAAGATTGACTGCACTAAAGATTTGGAAATTATAATCTACTTATAATATTAAAATTAAATTCATTAACATTGAAGAAAATATAGATATATTGATTCTCAGCAATCAGTGCAAAGAAATAGAGGAAAACACTAGAATGGGACAAACTAGACATCTCTTCAAGAAAATTACAGATACCAAGGGAAGATTTCATGCAAAGATGGGATCAATCAAGGACAGAAATGGTATGGACCTAACAGAAGCAGAATATATTAAGAAGAGGTGGCTAGAATACACGGAAGAACTGCACAAAAAAGATCTTCATGACCCAGTTAATCACGATGGTGTGATCACTGAGGTAGAGACAGACATCTTGGAATGTGAAGTCAAGTGGGCCTTAGGAAGCATCACTATAAACAAAGCTAGTGGAGGTGATGGAATTCCAGTTGAGCTCTTTCAAATCCTAAAGTATGATGCTGTGAAAGTGCTGCACTCAATATGCCAGCAAATTTGGAAAACTCATCAGTCACCGCAGGACTGGAAAAGGTCAGTTTTCATTCCAGTCATAAAGAAAGGCGATAGCAAAGAATGCTCAAACTACTGCACAATTGCACTCATCTCACATGCTAGTAAAGTAATGCTCAAAATTCTCCAAGCCAGGCTTCCGCAATACATGATCTGCAAATTTCCAGTTGTTCCAGCTGGATTTAGAAAAGGCAGAGAAACTAGACACCAAATTGCCAACATCCGCTAGATCATCAAAAAAGCAAGAGAGTTCTAGAAAACCATCTATTTCTGCTTTATTGACTATGCCAAAGCCTTTGACTGTGTGGATCACAATAAACTATAGAAAATTCTGAAAGAGATGGGAAGACCAAACAACCTGACCTGCCGCGTGAGGAACCTATATGCATGTCAGGAAGCAAAAGTTAGACCTGGAAAGGAACAACAGACTGGTTCCAAATAGGAAAAGGAGTACATCAAGGCTGTATATTGTCACCCTGCTTATTTAACTTATATGCAGAGTACATCAGGAGAAATGCTGGGCTGGAAGAAGCACAAGCTGGAATCAAGACTGCTGGGTGAAATATCAATAACCTCAGATATGCAGATGACATCACCCTTTTGGCAGAAAGTGAAGAGGAACTAAAAAGCCTCTTGATGAAAGTGAAAGAGGAGAGTGAAAAAGTTGGTTTAAAGCTCAGCATTCAGAAAAGTAAGATCATGGTATCTGGTCCCATCACTTAATGGCGAATAGATGGGGAAACAGTGGAAACAGTGGCTGACTTAATTTTTTGGGCTCCAAAATCACTGCAGATGGTGATTCCAGCCATGAAATTATAAGACGCTTACTCCTTGGAAGGAAGGATATGATTAAATTAGACAGCATATTAATAAACAGAAACATTACATAGTCAAGGCTATGATTTTCCCATGGTTATGTATGGATATGAGAGTTGGACGATGAAGAAAGCTGAGCACCGGAAAATTGATGCTTTTGAGCTGTGGTGTTGGAGAAGGCTCATGAGAGTCCCTTGGACTGAAAAGATATCCAACCAGTCCATCCTAAAGGAGATCAGTCTTGGGTGCTCATTGGAAGGACTGATGCTGAAGCTGAAACTCCAATACTTTGGCCACCTCATGCTAAGAACTGACTCATTTGAAAACACCCTGATGCTGGGAAAGATTGAGGGCAGGATGAGAAGGAGATGACAGAGGATGAGATGATTGGATGACATCACCAACTCAAGGACATGGGTTTGAGTGGACTCTGGGAGTTGATGTTGGACAGGGAGGCCTGGTGTGATGTGGTTCATGGGGTCGCAAAGAGACAGACACAACTGAGCAACTGAACTGAACTGAACTGAAAGATATGTGTGATTTTAATAAAGATAAATTTCAACTTCTTCAAAATATATTTTTTAAAGGTTTTCAACATTAGTATATACATATACGCTCCATTGTCCAAATGACTGCACTGTGTTACAATAATAATATTTCAGAATTTTGCTGTCACAAATAATTTTTTCAGTGAATAATCTTGTGTAATGTTGGAGCTATATCCATGGGATTCCTTTCCAAAGGTAAAATTATTTAGGCAATTGAGTAAACTTCGAGGCATATTAAATCACATTGTGTATTGTTATTTAAAAGAATATACACCAGTGTTTACTATTCCTCATACTCTGTTTAGGAAAAGATAATTAATGACCACTTGTTTTCTTCTGCCTCCTCACAACCAACTAATTAGCTACATTATGTTTTGCTTCATTTTCATTCAATGTTGATATCCACCTATACATTTAAAATATGATGTTTTAATGAATTTTTTCATAATTTATAACACACATAATAATAATTACATATATTACAACAATTTGCAGATTCAGTTCAGTTCAGTCGCTCAGTCTCATCCAACTCTTTGTAACCCCATGAAAGGCAGCACGCCAAGCCTCCTTGTCCATCACCAACTCCTGGAGTTCACTCAGACTCGTGTTCATCGAGTCAGTGATGCCATCCAGCCATCTCATCCTCAGTCGTCCCCTTCTTCTCCTGCCCCCAATCCCTCCCAGCATCAAAGTCTTTTCCAATGAGTCAATTTTTTGCATGAGGTGGCCAAAGTACTGGAGTTTCAGCTTTAGCATCATTTCTTCCAAAGAAATCCCAGAGCTGATCTCCTTCAGAATGGACTGGTTGGATCGCCTTGCAGTCCAAGGGACTCTCAAGAGTCTTCTCCAATACCACAGTTCAAAAGAATCAATTCTTCGGTGCTCAGCCTTCTTCACAGTCCAAATCTCACATCCATACATGACTACTGGAAAAACCATAGCCTTGACTAGACGGACCTTGTCGGCAAAGTAATGTCTCTGCTTTTGAATATGCTATCTAGTTTGGTCATAACTTTTCTTCCAAGGAGTAAGTGTCTATTAATTTCATGGCTGCAATCACCATCTGCAGTGATTTTGGAGCCCAAAAAAATAAAGTCTGACACTGTTTCCACTGTTTCCCCATCTATTTCCCATGGAGTGATGGGACCGGATGCCATGATCTTCGTTTTCTGAATGTTGAGCTTTGAGCCAACTTTTTCACTCTCCTCTTTTACTTTCATCAAGAGGCTTTTTAGTTCCTCTTTACTTTGCAGGTTATCTATTTAAATGAATCACTAATAATTGCAGGAACTTTGACCATGAGGATTCCCTATTCATAAACGTGAAAGAGCAGAGTGAAAAAGTTGGCTTAAAACTCAACATTCAGAAAACTAAGATCACGGCATCCAGCCCCATCACTTCATGGCAAATAGATGGGAAAACAATGGAAACAGTGAGAGACTTTATTTTCTGGGGCTCCAAAATCACTGCAGATTGTGCCTGCAGCCATGAAATTAAAAGACTCTTGCTCCTTGGAAGAAAACTTATGACCAACCTAGATAGCATATCAAAAAGCAGAGACATTACTTTGCCACCAAAATCCATTTAGTCAAAGCTATGGCTTTTCCAGTAGTCATGTATGGATGTGAGAGTTGGACCATAAAGAAAGCTGAGCACCAAAGAATGGATGCTTTTGAATTGCGGTGTTGGAGAAGACTTTTGAGTCTCCATTGGACTGGAAGGACAGCAAACCAATCAATCCTAAAGGAAATCAGTCCTGAATATTCATTGGAAGGACTGATACTGAAGCTGAAACTCCAATACTTTGCTCACCTGAGGGGAAGAACTGACTCATTGGAAAAGACCCTAATGCTTGGAAAGATTGAAGGCAGAGGAGAAAGGGACAGCAGAGGATGAGATGGTTGGATGGCATCACACATGATGGACATGAGTATGAGCAAACTCCGGAAGTTGGTGATGGACAGGGAGGCCTGGTGTGCTGCAGTCCATGGGGATGTAAAGAATCAGACACGACTGAGTGACTGAACTGAACGAACTAAAATGTTCTCCTTATAACAATCTAGTGATTAGCTAAATTATATATTCAACTATAATTTGATAGAATGATGCAGGTGTTATAGTTCCAAAATCTTTATGTGTTTGAGATACTTTCCAATTCTTTTTTTTGGAAAGAAAAGCAATGTTCAGTCAAACTTGTTTACCCTTAAGTATAGGAAAATTTCTTTTTTTTTTTTTTTTCTCCACATATGTTCTCCATTGTAGTAGGAATGCTGGGTTAAATAAGGGGAAAAGGCTTTACATGATTTAATATATGTCTTCTATCTCATTGGCATATTTAATCTGCAGAGTAGGTAGAACTTGCAGTCAGTTTTTCTAGCCTTGTGTGATCAAACATTCCTCTTCTCTTGCTTCTCCAAAAAAGAGACATTTATGAAGCTTTCAGTATCTCCTCTGCTGCTTCATAACAACATCATGCTGCATTTCAAATTAATAAGTTTTATGTTTTCTCTTTTAGTGCTCTTTCAGAGTGGTTCAAATTGAATTTTATACAATAGATACTATTTAAAAATAAATGTGGCAATTTTAAGCACATATTAAATTTTCTTCCTTTTGTTGAGTTTTCAGAACCAAAATGCTCTCAAAGTGGCATGTTTCTGATAGTTAGTACATGAAATAAATTCATGGAACTTTTATCATTATAAAAATGCTCAAGAGAAGGGATTTATTTAATTGAAATAATGATACATATCAGATTAGTTCAGTTCAGTTAAGTCGTTCAGTCATGTCCAACTCTTTGCGACCCCATGAATTGCAGCATGCCAGGCCTCTCTGTCCATCACGAACTCCTGGAATTCACTCAGACTTGCATCCATCAAGTCATTGATGCCATCCAGCCATCTCATCCTCTGTCATCCCCTTCTCTTCCTGCCCCCAATCCCTCCCAGCATCAGAGTCTTTTCCGATGAGTCAACTCTTCGCATGAGATGGCCAAAGTCCTGGAGTTTCAGCTTTAGCATCATTCCTTCCAAAGAAATCCCAGGGCTGATCTCCTTCAGAATGGACTGATTGGATCTCCTTGTAGTCCAAGGGACTCTCAAGAGTCTTCTCCAACACCACAGTTCAAAAGCATCAATTCTTTGGCACTCAGCTTTCTTCACAGTCCAACTCTCACATCCATACATAACAACTGGAAAAACCATATCCTTGACTAGATGGACGTTTGTTGGCAAAGTGATGTCTCTGCTTTTGAATATGCTATCTAGGTTGGTCATAACTTTTCTTCCAAAGAGTAAGCATCTTTTAATTTCATGGCTGCAGTCACCATCTACAGTGATTTTGGAGCCCCCCAAAATAAAAAGTCTGGCACTGTTTCCACTGTTTCCCCATCTATTCACCATTAAGTGATGGGACCAAATGCCATGATCTTCGTTTTCTGAATGTTGAGCTTTATGCCAACTTTTTCACACTCCACTTTCACTTTCATCAAGAGGCTATTTAGTTCCTCTTCACTTTCTGCCAAAAGGGTGGTGTTATCTGTATATCTGAGGTTATTGATATTTCTCCCAGAAATCTTGATTCTAGCTTGTGCTTCTTCCAGCCCAGCGTTTCTCATGATGCACTCTGCATATAAGTTAAATAAGCAGGGTGACAATACACAGCCTTGACGTACTCCTTTTCCTATTTGGAACCAGTCTGTTGTTCCATGTCCAGTTCTAACTGTTGCTTTCTGACCTGCATACAGATTTCTCAAGAGGCAGGTTAGGTGGTCTGGTATTCTCACCTCTTTCAGAATTTTCCACAGTTTATGTGATCTACACAGTCAAAGGTTTGCCATAGTCAATAAAGCAGAAATAGATGGTTTTCTGGAACTCTTTTGCTTTTTCCATGATCCAGCAGATGCTGGCAATTTAATCTGTGGTTCCTCTGCCTTTTCTAAAACCAGCTTGAACATCAGGGAGATCACAGTTCACGTATTGCTGAAGACTGGCTTGAAGAATTTTGAGCATTACTTTACTAGTGTGTGAGATGAGTGCAATTGTGTGGTAGTTAAAGCATTCTTTGGCATTGTCTTTCTTTGGGATTGGAATGAAAACTGACCTTTTCCAGTCCTGCGGTGACTGATGAGTTTTCCAAATTTGCTGGCATATTGAGTGCAGCACTTTCACAGCATCATCTTTCACGATTTGAAATAGCTCAACTGGAATTCCATCACCTCCTCTAGCTTTGTTCGTATTGATGCTTTCTAAGGGCCACTTGACTTCACAATCTAGGATGTCTGGCTCTAGGAGAGTGATCACACCATCATGATATCTTGGTCATGAAGATCTTTTCTGTATAGTTCTTCTGTGTATTCTTGAAACCTCTTCTTAATATCTTCTGCTTCTGTTAAGTCCATACCATTTCTGTCCTTTATTGAACCCATCTTTGCATGAAATGTTCCCTTGGTGTCTCTAATTTTCTTGAAGAGATCTCTAGTCTTTCCCATTCTGTTGTTTTCTTCTATTTCTTTGCATTGATTGCTGAGGAAGGCTTTCTTATCTCTTCTTGCTACTCTTTGGTACTCTGCATTCAGATGCTTGTATCTTTCCTTTTCTCCTTTGCTTTTTGCTTTTCTTCTTTTCACAGCTATTTGTAAGGCCTCCTCAGACAGCCATTTTGCTTTTTTGCATTTCTTTTCCATGCAGATGGCCTTGATCCCTGTCTCCTTTTCAATGTCACGAACCTCTGTCCATAGTTCATCAGGCACTCTATCTATCAGATCTAGGCCCTTAAATCTATTTCTCACTTCCAGTGTATAATCATAAGGGATTTGGTTTAGGTCATACCTGAGTGGTCTAGTGGTTTTCGCTACTTTCTTCAATTTGAGTCTGAATTTGGTAATAATGAGTTTATGATCTGAGCCACAGTCAGCTCCTGGTCTTGTTTTTGTTGACAGTATAGAGCTTCTCTATCTTTGGCTGCAAAGAATATAATCAGTCTGATTTCCGTGTTGACCATCTGGTGATGTCCATGTGTAGAGTCTTCCCTTGTGTTGTTGGAAGAGGGTGTTTGCTATGGCCAATGCATTTTCTTGTCAAAACTCTATTAGTCTTTGCCCTACTTCATTCTACATTCCAAGGCCAAATTTGCCTGTTACTCCAGGTGTTTCTTGACTTCCTACTTTTGCATTCCAGTCCCCTATAATGAAAAGGACATCTTTTTTGGGTGTTAGCTCTAAAAGGTCTTGTAGGTCTTCGTAGAACCATTCAACTTCAGCTTCTTTAGCGTTGCTGGTTGGGGCATAGACTTGGACAAGTGTGATATTGAATGGTTTGTCTTGGAAACGAACAGAGATCATTCTGTCATTTTTGAGATTCCATCCAAGTACTGCATATCAGACTCTTTTGTTGACCATGATGGCTACTCGATTTCTTCTAAGGGATCCTGCCTGCAGTAGTAGATATAATGGTCATCTGAGTTAAATTCAGCCATTCCAGTCCATTTTAGTTTATCATACATATAAACATAGCTAAATGCTATTTTATTAATATATTTGTATATATAGTACCAAAATAATTAATATCTAAATTTGCCACATTTTTCAGATGTTGATGTTTATTAATATATTTTATTTCTAATGTGTAAATGTTGTTAAATATGAAAAACTTAATGACATTAAACTTTTTGTTCAAATTAAACTTTAATAAACAAAAAACTATCAAAAATTTTTTAAATGCTTAGCTTTTTAAAATTTCATATTTAAAATAATTTCCTTCTAAGGTATGTGTTGGAAGAGACTTTTTTGTGGATTCCTCAAGTGTTTGCAAATCTTGCCAACTGACTTCCTTTGCCTTTTCTATTTGTTATTATTATTATTTTTTTTTTTTTTGCCTTTTCTAGAATGTAGACAGAGTGTCTCTCTCAGGAAAGAAGAACCACTTTGTTTACTGTTCAGTGTAATAAGAAAATGCCAGCATTAGGGCAGCCATAAGGCAGTTTTACAGGCCTCACACAAGACCAGCACTTCCAAGCACAGGGTTCCTGCCTCACCAAAAACCCACTCACATGAGGTCTACCCCACTGACTCACTCCACATCTTCCAGAGGGACTAGCAGGGGAAGAAAAATATGGAGCCCACAGGGCCTGCTGAGCCTTGGGTACCCAAGATCTTTTTTTTTGTTCCTCATCATTTAAAAAAAAATTTTATATAAATTTATTATCACTTTACAATATTGTATTGGTTTTGCTATACATCAACATGAATCTGCAACGGATGTACACGTGTTCCCCATCCTGAACCCCTCTCCCAGTTCCCTGAGCATACCATCCCTCTGGGTCATCCCAGTGCACCAGCCCTGAGCATCCTGTATCATGCATCAAACCTGGACTGGCGATTCATTTAACATATGATATTATACATGTTTCAATGCCATTCTCCCAAATCATCCCACCCTCGCCCTCTCCCACAAAGTCCAAAAGACTGTTCTATACATCTGTGTCTCCTTTACTGTCTCACATACAAGGTTATCATTACCACCTTTCTAAATTCCATATATATGCGTTAGTACACTGTATTGGTGTTTTTCTTTCTGGCTTACTTCACTCTGTATAATAGGTTCCAGTTTCATCGACCTCATTAGAACTGATTCAAATGTATAATTTTTAATGCTGAGTAATACTCCATTGTGTATATGTACCTCAGCTTTCTTATCCATTCATCTGCTGATGGACATCTAGGTTGCTTCCATGTCCTGGCCATTGTAAACAGTGTTGCAATGAACATTGAGATACACGTGTTTCTTTCAATTCTGGTTTCCTCGGTGTGTATGCCCAGCAGCGGGATTGCTGGGTTGTATGGTAGTTCTACAGAGCAGTCAATGGCACTCTATTCCAGTACTCTTGCCTGGAAAATCCCAGGGATGGCAGAGCCTGGTGGGCTGCCGTCTATAGGGTCACACAGAGTCGGACACGACTGAAGCAACTTAGCAGCAGCAGCAGCAGCAGCAGCAGCATGGCAGTTTTATTTCCAGTTTTTTAAGGAATCTCCACACTGTTCTCCAGAGTGACTGTACTAGTTTGCATTCCCACCAACAGTGTAAGAGGGTTTCCTTTTCTCCACACCCTCTCCAGCATTTATTGCTTGTAGACTTTTGGATAGCAACCATTCTGACAGGCGTGAAGTGGCACATCATTGTGGTTTTGATTTGCATTTCTCTGATAATGAGTGATGTTGAGCATCTTTTCATGTGTTTGTTAGCCATCTGTATATCTTCTTTGGAGAAATGTCTGTTTAGTTCTTCTGCCCATTTTTTGATTGGGTCCTTTATTTTTCTGGAATTGAGCTGCAGGAGTTGCTTGTATATTTTTGAGATTAACCCTTTGTCATTTGCTTCATTTGCTATTATTTTCTCCCATTCTGAAGGCTGTCTTTTCACCTTGCTTATAGTTTCCTTTTTTGTGTGCAGAAGCTTTTAATTTTAATTAGGTCCCATTTGTTTATTTTTGCTTTTATTTCCAATATTCTGGGTGGTGGGTCATAGAGAAATCTGCTGTGATTTATGACGGAGAGTGTTTCGCCTATGTTCTCTTCTAGGAGTTTTATAGTTTCTGGTCCTAGATTTATATTTTTAATCCATTTTGAGTTTATTTTTGTGTATGGTGTTAGAAAGTGTTTTAGTTTCATCATTTTACAAGTGGTTGACAAGTTTTCCCAGCTCCATTTGTTAAAGAGATTGTCTTCTCCATTCTTCTTCTTTCCTGTGAGAGACTTGGAATGTTGGCAACTTAGCTTGTGAGCAGAGCAAAGTTTCAGAAACTCCATAGTTATTAAGCACAGGATCATTTAATCATATATTTCATACTAATGAATAGTAATATGCTTTCTTCTCCCTATTTTATCTATCAGTAAGTTTTTTGTTTTTTGTTTTTTTCCCTCAAGCCTTGCTTAAAGCACTGCTTTAGTCATTAAGGATTTTCCTACACCCTGAAGCATTTTATTCTCCATGGAACTGATTAGTAATTCTTCAAATATTTCTTTACAGAAATACTTGAAACTATATTTTTAAATATTTATGTACACAGTACAGTGTAGAGCATTAAATATTTAATAAACCAAATAAATAAGTGAATAGCAAATGTCCTTTCTGATGCCTTTGTATGGCCCTTAATAGTATAAATTTGAATGAGCAGAGAATTTAACAATAAGGTCTTTGGAAAGGGTTATAGCATGGAAATACTTGCAGTGTTCCTGACGGTGGTACCTTTTTCCCATATCTGTTTAAATATCTGACTTAAATAGCTGATTGACCTTTTTATCTCTGAAATGATTACCTAAATTGATCAATTTAAGTATGTGTGTATGTGTGTTTATACATATGCTATACATTTATATCTATACATACATATATTTTCAAAATTTTAAAGTTAGCTGCTAATGTGCACTCCATTATCAAATTAATTGTTAGATATACCAAATCAAATTAAACAAAATTGAACATTGTAGTTTTGAAAGATAAATCAGCTATTCACATCTATTTTTATTTTAATATTCAGCTGCTATCATTTAACTTTCTGACAGAATAAGCAATTTTCTACAGAAAAAAAATCATGTCAAAACATGATTTCATACTTTGCTTAATTGATGCTATAAAATTGTAAGGTGTTTAAACAATTATGAAGCTTCTATTCAAGTCTTCTCCCCATTTAAAAAAAAATGTCTTTTTATCATTTAGGAAATATATAGATAAAATTCTAGGTATAATCTTTGTCTTAGATTTATTTTTAAAATTTTCCCATCTGTATCTTTTCCATCCATTTTATATACTATTCATTTTGATGAAAAGGATATTTTAATTTTATAGTCATTTCTTGATTTGTTTAGATTTAATGTATATGCTATTCACTAAATATAAAGAAGATTTGCCAGTCATCAGGTCATGAAGACTTTTTCTTATCATTTCCATTAGGAAATTCATCTTTAGGTTTATAAAATTTTAATTTAATTTTTATATGACATGAATTAAAATTATTCAAAGTTCATTTTTTCCCCTATCATAATATTCACTTATACCGCTATAATTTACTGACAAGGCTTTATATTACTGTTGAATTACTTTGGCACCCTTACAAAACAAATAAACAAATATAAAGCTCAATTGACCTATGGTAGATTTATTTATGGTCTCTGTGTTGCATTAGTCTATTTCTCTTTCTTTATTGCATCTCATTATATTTATGATAGTATAAAATCTAAAATAAATCTTAAATTAGTCAATGTATTTCCTTCAATATTACAATAAATTTTCAAAAGCAGTTTGCTTTTTCACATAAATTTTAGAATTTGCTTTTCAGTTTCCATTTTTAATGCTTAAAGTAATATCAGAATATGTTGAATATCTAAGTCAATCTTAAAATTTGAAGCCTTCCAATTAATCAATACGGTAAAATTTCTCATTTATTTAGATTTTTCAAAGACACTTTTACCAGCATTCTGTAGTTTCCAGCATATAATTGTTTCACATTTTTTTTTTCTAAAATGAATTCTTATTTATTTTAAGGATTTTAAAAGTTTGACTTAAATATATTTTTCTTAAGTTTTATTGTCACACTTTTCTGTATATATATATAGGAATTAAAATGAATTATATGTGTGGGAACTATACCTTGAAAAATTACTAAGCTTATGTATGATTTTTCATAGTTCTATAAATTTCATAGCACTTCTATAAATAATTTTTGTTCTCCATGAATAGAGACTTTAATTTTTTTTTCCTATCCAAAATTCATGGTTTATACCAACTAAAACCAGTAAAGTGTTAAATAAATACAGAAAGTGGGCATCCTTGTCTTGTTCTTTATCTTAAGAGGCATGTTTTCTAATATTTCAGTATGAATTATGTCACTATGCAAAACAGTATGTAGGTTCCCCAAAAAGTTAGAACTCTCATCTGATCTATTAATCACACTTCTAGATGCATATTGACAGTGATTGAACTCAGGAGCTCAAAGAGATATCTGCAATTCCATGTTTACCACATCAATATTCCCAGTGCCAAGACATGAAAGCAACCCAAATATCCATCAATGGATGACTGAATAAAGAAAATGTTGTACATGCATACAAAAAATAGCATTCAGTCTTAAAAAAAAAGAAAAACTCTTGCTCTTCAGCAACATGTACGGAACTGAAGGACATAATGCTAAATGAAATAAGCCATATATAGAAACACAAATAGTACAGGATACCATTTTTATGAGGAATTTCAAATAGTCAAACTTAAGGCTTCCCTGGTGGCTCACACGGTAAAGCGTCTGCCTACAATGTGGGAGACCTGGGTTCGATCCCTGGGTTGGGAAGATCCTCTGGAGAAGGCAATGGCAACCCACTCCAGTACTCTTGCCTGAAAAATCCCATGGACGGAGCCTGGTAGGCTACAATCTATGGGGTCGCAAAGAGTTGAACACGACTGAATGACTTCACTTTCACTTTCTTAGTAGCCAAGCATACAAAGGTGGTAGCCAGGAGCTGATGAGGGGAGGAAGCAGAGAGACGTTAGTTAAAGAGCACAAAGTTTCAATTATACAAAAGAAGTTATAGAGACATGTAGTATGGAATAATATTTGTAGCTAATAATATAGATAGTTTAGCGCATGTATTTATGTCATTATTGAATTTTCAAGTGTGCTTAAAAATACTTAAAAGCAAATTTTATTTATGACTGTTGATTTGATTCTCTATTTTTAGGTGCATTTGTGCCTAGGATTGTTATCTCATCCTGATACATTGCTGATTACATTATTTTGAAATCCTTTACCTTTAGTCATACTCCTTATACTGAAGTGCTTTTGCTGGATATTAATATAGCAACTTCCATTTTTCCACTTTTGCTTTCAACTCATCTGTGTCTTTAGAGTTCAAGTACATCTCTTTATTAGGCTATAGTTGGACATTATTTTTATCTATCTTGATAATTTTCTGCCTTTAGGTTGGATTTAGGTTTACTATTTTATTAGTTTTTTTTTTAATTCAATCTGATTTTGATCTCTTTTCATCTTCTTTTCAGTTAGTGGAGGGTTTTAATATATCAGTTTAATTTTTTATCAAGTGTATCTCTGCACTACATTTTTATTGTTTCTCTAGTGAGTGAATTGCTAATGCATTCCACTCTACCTAAAATTAATATTGTAACACCATACATAAAAATGTAAAAATCTTGTCATACTGCTATTAGACTTCTGTGCTATTGCTCTTATATAGACATAATATGTATATATATCCAAGAACAAATCTTTCTAATTTTTGATTAAAGAATCATGTAGTTTAAGAAAAGAATAAAGTTTTTATATTTGTGTACATATTTGCCTTAAGCAATGCTTTTTGCTCTTAATTATATTAAACTTCTGAAAAACTTTCTCCTCAGCTGATATATTTTCAACCATTTATAGTACTGTAGTACTAATGGCAATGCTATGCTATCTTTTATCCAAAATATTTTACTTAACCATTATTTTTTAAGAATATTTTTGGCAGATACACAAAACAGTGGAATTTTACCCTCAGGAAGTGGATATCTCATTCAGTGCAGTTATCTTTTTTCAAAGCTGAATCTCCTCAATTTTCTGTATGTTTTTGGTCATCCCCAATGCCTTCAAACAGTTATGTTTTTATATTTTATCCAGATTTTAAAATTTTTATCTGAAAGAGAATTGTTCTGGTATAAACCACTGTGTTTGTGCCTAAAGCAGTCACATTTGAGGTTTTCTCTGAAGCCAATGCCCCAGGCTCTTCTCTTTGTAGCTGCCTCGTTTCCTGGTTCTCTCCAGTGAGCAACTGTCCTCACATCTGATCTCCTGCTCTCGTACATGTATTTTCAAGCCATCTCTTAAGTGCTTGCTTCCAAAATGTATATTGTTTCCAAGATTGCCCTTAGGATTCAACTTTCCCCATCCTGTTTTAATAAAACTAGTTCTTTAGAAAGAGGGCCACCTCTATGCTTGGGCAAACTTCCTAGCCACTTCTCTGGGTCCTAGGTAAAGATGATCACCTGTGGTTTTCTCTGAATGCAGAAACTGCACCCTATGAGTAAGCTGGGACTAGGGTGATCTAGCTTCCCATATTCTTAGCTTGCTGCAACAAGTGTGAAATTTCTTTCTTGGGAGTGACATAAGACAAATCATAGATTTTTTTTTTTAATGTGACATTGGAAATAAGCTCAACAAACCTAACTTGCATCAAGTTCATAAGAATGATTCATAAATAAATAGTTATTTCAAGTAAGTATGCCTATTTCATGTATTTAGTGGGGCGATTTTTAAGCACAAAGAGGCAAGATATTCAAAGGCCAGATGTATTGAAATGGCACAGTGGCCAGTATGAATGAAATCAATCATTAACTATCTTATAATGTGGACGTCAAAAAAAATAATGACTATAAATGATTATCAAACAGTAAAGAGAAAAATCAACAAGCTCCTGGTTTCTCTAAAGAAAACAGAAAGGAAAATCATTTACTACCATTGAAAAGTGAAAGAGAAAGTCACTCAGTCGTGTCCAACTCTTTGTGACCCCATGGACTATACAATGCATGGAATTCTCCAGGCCAGAATACTGGAATGAGTAACCTTTCCCTTATCCAGGGGATCTTCCCAACCCAGGGATTGAACCCAGGTTTCCCATACTACAGGCAGATTCTTTATCAGCTGAAAATGATTATTGCTTCAACTCCTCATTCTTAACATTGGTAATGAAAAGGAAGGAATTAATCATTTACTTTGCCTTTATAAGAGAAACAGTAGCTCATCCTCAGTTGATTAGAGAAAAAAAAATCATTTTATTATGACAAAATTTGAATGGAATTGAATAGAGAGCCAAAAAATAAACCTACACACCTATGACCAATTAATGTACAACAAAGGAGGGGAAACTACACAAAAAAAGACAGTGTCTACACAGGAAATTAAATTAAATGTCCTGTGATAAACCATAATGAAAAAAATATGAAAATAATGCATGTATATGTGTAATTGAATAAATTTCCTACACAGAAGAAATTAACACAACATTGTAAATCAACTATACTGCAATAAAAAATAGAAATGGTAAAAAGAAAATAGTTTCTTCAACAAAAGATATTACATGTAGCTGCTTGTAAATCATTGAAATTAGAATACTCCCTCTCAACACATAGACAAATAAGGTCAAAATGGTTTAAAGAGCTAAATATAATCCATGAATCCATAGCACTCCAAGAAGAAAACATAGGCAAAATGTCCTCTGACATAACTTGTAGCAATATTTTCTTAAATCTGCCTCCCAAGGCAAAATAAATAGCAGCAAAACTAAGCAAAGCTAAAACCTAATCAAACTTAAAAGCTTTTGTACAGCAAAGGAAATCATAAGTGAAACAGAAAGACACCCTGCAGGATAGGAGAAAATATTTTCAAATAATGTAATAGATAAATGTGTGTATGAATATGTGTGTCTGTGTGTGTATAGTCATTTGCAACAACATGAGTGAACTTACGGAGTATCATACTTTGTGAAGTAAGTCAGACAAAGGATATTATATGAAACCACTTGTATGTGGAATCTGAAAAAAAAATAGTACAAACACATCTATATATGAAACAGAAATAGACTCTCAAACATAGAAAATAAACATGTTTATCAAAAGGGAAAAAGAAGATCAGAAGGGATAAATTAAGAGTATGGGAGTAACAGATACAAACTACATAAAATAAACAACAAGGATTTGCTGTCTAGCACAGGGTAGTGTAACCAATAACTTGTGATAATCTATAGTGGAAAAAAAATCTGAAAATATATGATTCACTTTGCTGCACATCTGGAACAAAAGCAATATTTATATCAACTATACTTCAATTTTAAAAATTATTAATTTACTAATTCTGATAAATTAATTGATTTCTCAAGACCCCTCAGTGGTTGTGAAAATCTTTAGAAGAGTTTTCCCACACTGTAAAAGTCTCACCCATCACATATTTTCTAATTGCAAGTAGGTTTAACAAACTATAGTTTATGAGAAAGATTGGGAGGTCACTATCTGAAGCAATCAGTCAAATTTGGCTTGAATATTTGTAAGACACCTGATACATTATGTGATAAACATCTGAGCCACTAGGGAAGCCTAATAAACATTTGTAATCAAAGCTGACTAACATGATTTAATTTGGCCTTTAAATCTAATTATGATTCAGTGAAAATACACAGTTTAGAACAATTAAGTTAGCAACAAGTAATTTCATAATATTGGACATTTTATGAAGCTACTTGTGATTTAAAAAACTGAGGCGATTTTATTTTATTTTTAATATAAATTTATTTATTTTAATTGGAGGTTAATTACTTTACAATATTGTATTGGTTTTGCCATACATCAACATGAATCCACCACAGGTATACACATGTTCCCCATCCTGAACTCCCCTTCCTCCTCCCTCCCTGTACCATCCCTCTAAAGGAGGAATAACATTTCTAATAATCAAATACAATGCATACAAATTGATTGCATCTTGATTAAAGTAAGAAAAAACTAAAAAAAAAAAAAAAAAAAGCCAGTTATGAAGTATAGCAAAGAAATAACTGGGAGAATTTGAATAAATATGTGAGTTTTTATACTTTTCTTAAGTATGAAAATTGTCCAGATAACATGCAGACTATCTTGATTTTTAAGAGATGTATGTCAGCAGTATTTAAGGATAAAGTGTCAAATTTTCTCTAACTGATTTTGAAAATTCTCAGAAAGTATGCATTTGGACATTAACATACATATGCAAAAGATACATAGCAAAATGTTGACAATTATTAAACCTTGTGGTGGGTTTACTGATACATATTGTGCTATTTCTCCAGCTGTCAATATATTGGAAATTATTTGTACACAATATTAAAAGTTTAAAATGTAAATAATTTTAATCATTTTAAAGTGAATTAATAAATGTAGATATAAATAAGCCATCATTCATTAACTACTTTGAAGGTGTGATACATATAACTTAGTTATTTTAATATGAGTTTAACTCTTGTATGAGTAAAAGTCCCATTTTTTAGGTAAAGGGACTGAGGGAATTAAGTCATTTAATAACATTCCAAATAAATATTGAAAAGTAATAATATTGTAGGTAAGGAATTAAGTAGAATAAGTTGAGAAATTTGTAATTAATTCCATAAACTCCTCTAGAAAAGATTCCAGTCATGGAAATATGATCAGAATCTCAGTTTAGAAAGAGATTTTGTTGCATTTAATAAGAATTGAAGTCTAGGAGAAGACAGTAGAAGACATAGATAATTTTCTAGTGAACATGTCTAGATAATTTAGAAGTACCAGGAGTAGGAGTATAAGGGAAAGGATAAACGTTCATGATATTTTGCCTGCAGACTATACATGATTTGGAAGCTGATTAAAATGTAAGATTAGAGGAAATGAGTCAAAAGGCTTGAGGTTTAAATCCACATTACTTTAAAAAAAATGGTGCTGTTATTCATTAAATGCTTACATAAGATATAGGGATTTTCTTGGGAAGAAAACAATAAACTTATTTGTGGCTATGTTGATTTTGACACGTTGGCGATAAGTATGTTATTGAGAATTTGAACATATGTCAGATCCTAGACTGGGACTGGGGACGGTGATTCATTACTATAGCAAAAAAGAGAGAAAAAGAATGAAGATATTTCCATAGTAAAGCTAATGGTGAAATCGAATTTGGGGAAAAGCTTAAAGTGATAACATTAATACCTTTTATTTTTTCAAGAAAAATATATATATTATAATGCATTGCACAACATAAATATAGTATATATGTGTGTGTTTATGTTTGTGTGTTTGCCAGAAATGGTAGAGACATAACAGATAACAAGAAAGAAAACTATCAAAGGAGATTTCTGTGCAAAAGAGAGAAAGAACAAGATTAACCAAGAATGGTCTACTCTTTAAACAACTAAGAATTTTCTTTTTATATTTAAAATAATATTTTATACTGAAATAATAATAAATCATAAATATGAGATGAAGAATTTGGGATAAAGAGCATCCTATATGGCTTCAAGGTGCTTAACCTTCTTCTGTGTCTAAAAACTCCATGAACTGACATTTAATTTTAAGAAGATAGAGAACTTTGATTTTACTTACAGTAAGTGTGCTTTCTCTGTATAGCAGAGAGATCAAACTTATTAAATAAAGTTCTTAAATTCCTTCCCATCATTTAAGAAAAAAAATGAACATACATTGCCAAATTGAAATATTAGTGAATAAAATCTAAAAGAAAGAGAGATGTTTTGTCTTCACAGAGTAACTGCTGAACAATTCTCTGCATGATATACAACTGCCTCCTGTTAAAAACATCAAGTGGCCCAAGGATATTTGCAGCACAGCTCTTCTCTGCCAATAAAAGACATAGATAAATTCATGATGCCGTTCAAAATAGATTTTAAATATCTATTGAAGTTCATAGGCATCTATGCAACTTGTATAGAAGATTAGTCTTGTGAAAAATGTCACCAGCATATGTGTGTGTGTGTGTGTTTGTGTGTGTATGGTTTTTGATATTTGACATATATGGGCTTATTCACTGTTGCCTTACTAGTAAAACACATTTAACTTATTAAATTGCAGCAAGATCCAGAATATATATTTTTACTTAAATTACATGTTAATTTCATTAAAAACCAATGAATAGGTCTATATTTATCTGTCACCTTTTTCTAATGTTAATCCTATTTTTGCAGCATCTTATCAATGAGATTTTAGGGGTTGGCAGAAAGGTCAGTTCAGTTCAGTCAGTCACTCAGTCCTGTCCGACTCTCTATGACTCCATGGACTGCAAAATACCAGGCTTCCCTGCCCATCACCAACTCCAGGAATTTACTCAAACTCATGTCCATCCAGTTGATAATGCCATCCAACCATCTCATCCTCTGTCGTCCCTTTCTCCTCCCATATTCAATCTTTCCCAGAATCAGAATCTTTTCCAATGAGTCAGTTCTTCATATCAGGTGGCCAAAGTATTGGAGTTTCAGCTTCAGCATCAATCCTTCCAGTGAATACTCAGGATTGATTTCCTTTAGGATGGACTGGTTGCATCTCCTTGCAGTCCAAGGGACGCTCAAGAGTCTCCTTCAACACCATAGTTCAAAAGCATCAATTCTTCGGCGCTCAGCTTTCTTGATAGCCCAACTTTCACATCCATACATGACTACTGCAAAAAACCATAGCTTTGACTAGATGAAACTTTATTGACAAAATAATGTCTGCTCTTTAATATGCTGTCTAGGATGGTTATATCTTTTCTTCCAAGGAGCAAATGTCTTTTAATTTCATGGCTGAAATCACCATCTGCAGTGATTTTGGAGCACCCCAAAATAAAGCCTCTCACTGTTTCTATATTTTCCCTGTCTATTTGCTAGGAAGTGATGGGACTGGATGACATGATCTTAGTTTTCTGAATGCTGAGTTATAGGATAACTTTTTCACTCTCCTCTTTCACTTTCATCAAGAGGCTCTTTAGTTCTTCTTTGTTTTCTGCCATAAGTGTAGTGCCATCTGCATTTCTGAGATTATTGATATTTCTCCTGGCAATCTTGATTCCAGCTTGTGCTTCATCCAGTCTGGCATTTCACATGATGTACTCTGCGTATAATATACATTCTTTCTGCTAAAAAGCAAAGGCATCACTTTTCCAACAAAGGTCCATGAAGTCAAACTATGGCTTTTCCAGTAGCCATGTAAGGATATGAGAGTTGGACCATAAAAAAGGCTGAGCACTGAAGAATTGATGCTTTCAAACGGTGGTACTTGAGAAGACTCTCAGTTCAATTCAGTTCAGTTCCATCGCTCAGTCGTGTCAAACTCTGCGACCCCATGAATCACAGCATGCCAGGCCTCCCTGTCCATCACCATCTCCCAGAGTTTACTCAAATTCACGTCCACCGAGTCAGTGATGCCATTCAACCATCTCATCCTCTGTCATTCCCTTCTCCTCCTGCCTCCAATCCCTCCCAGCATCAGAGTCTTTTCCAATGAGTCAACTCTTCGCATGAAGTGGCCAAAGTACTGGAGTTTCAGCTTTAGCATCATTCCTTCCAAAGAACATCCAGAGCTGATCTCCTTTAGAATGAACTGGTTGGATCTCCTTGCAGTCCAAGGGACTCTCAAGAGTCTTCTCCAACACCACAGTTCAAAAGCATCAATTCTTCAGCACTCACCCTTCTTCACAGCCCAACTTTCGCATACATACATGACCACTGGAAAAACCATAGCCTTGACTAGACGGACCTTTGTTGGCAAAGTAATTTCTCTGCTTTTCAATATGCTAGAGTCCCTTAAAATGCGAAGAGATCAAACCAGTCATTCCTAAAGTAAGTCAACTCTAAATATTCATTTGAAAGACTGGCTGAAGCTCCAATACTTTGGATACCTGATGCAAAGACCCAACTTATGAGAAAAGACACTGATCCCGGGGATGATTGAAGGCAAATGGAAAAGGGGTTGGTGAAAGATGAGATGATTGGATGGCATCACTGATTCAATGGACATAAATTTGAGCAAACTCTAGGAGATAGTGGAGGACAGAAGAACATGCTGCAGTCAATGAAACTGCAAGAGCTGAACACGACTTTATGATTGGACAACAAAAAATCAGGCATCATTAAAACTAGCATTGAAATTAATGTCATGAAAATTGTTTCCTCTGATTGTTTCTGAATTAATCAGCAAATACACATCTAGGAGATATCAATTTATTTTTACAGAACTTTAGGAGAGTGTTTTATTGTGAATAGTGCAAATAAGTATAAGCTTAATTCACTCTAATCATCAGTAATAGTATTTCCTTGTTAGAGATATTTTCTTGTTAAAGGCAAAAGATTTAGACAATGACTTTACAAACTTCTCTTGCTCCTGGCAGGAGTACAGCAAAGTTTCAAATAATTTTGCAGTCATGGCACCAGATATTTTATTAAGAACAGAGAATTAGATAATTCAAATAGAAATTGAACTTGTTGCTTCTTAGCACCTGTTCATAAGATGAAGGAGTTAGGATGATCATAAATCAATTATAATGTGCTGCCCTATGGTCAACATATCTTTCATTTGAAATACTTCCCAGCATAATCATTGTTTCAGTGATTTATTTGTCTGGGATACTTGTAAAATATTTATCAGTTTAGTGGTTGAGATGGGCCTGTAGGAATCTGTCAGGATAATGGTATATGTAATAATATCCTGAATCTGAAATCCTGTCATTAAAGTTTGGTTTTGCAGAAATGATTGAAACACATGTTTCATGTTTCTGGTTTATACGAATAAGGATGAAATTGATTCTTAAGGTACTATCCCCAATATATCTTTAAGCAAAATACCAAATATAAAGATAAAAGCCCTGCCTAAGTTGAAAATGAATATTTCTCAATTTTAATGTCATGTGTCTGTAGCTTTTTCTAAATATGAAAGCCTTTCTTTCAACTAACTTTAGAATACTGGCAATATTCTATTTCCCTGTGAGGGCTACAGGATAGGAAGAGTATAGTAAACAGTGTTAAGTCATTTATCTACTTTTTAGCCGTTGGTTCAATTTCAGTCAGAGAAGCTAATGTTTTTTGATTGTTTTTTTTTTTTTTTTTCTTGTTGTCAGGAAGAGTCACAAAGAGAAATTTAATACTTATAGCTTCTATCTAGTGTGCAGTTACTGAATTCAAAAACCATGGTACATAAGTTTCAGAAAAGCTATTTAGTTTAGTTGTATAAGGTCTTGGGAATCCAAAATGATTGTGGAAAGTGAACAGTGAGAGTATAAGGATAGAAATTATATATTTTAGAGGAATTTAAATTAATATGTGTGTCATACAATATCTCATCATACAGAATAATAAAAAGTGAATGTCACTCTGCTATTTCTTTTATGCCTCCCTTGAATATTTGAAAAGCCTTGAGGGAGGTTCAGATTCCATTATGCCTAAATTAGAATCCTAGTCTAGGAGAACAGGCAGAAAGTTTAATTTTCAGAGTCATCATGGCATACACAGTGCATGGCAGGAAAAAAAGCAAATACCTCAGATTTTGTGTTGTTCTTGTTTAGTCACTAAGCTATGTCCAAATCTTCTGCAACCCCATGGACTACAGATTCCCTTGGATTCCAGGCTTCCCTTTCTTTCACTATCTCCCCAAGCTTGCTCAAACTCATGTCCATTGAGTCAGTGATGCCATCCAACAATCTCATCCTCTGTCACCCCATTCTCCTCTTGCCCTCATTTTTTCCCAGCATCAGGGTCTTTTCCAATAAGTTGGTTCTTCACATCAGGTAACCAGTGTATTGGAGCTTCAACTTCAGCATCAGTCCTTTCAATGAATCTTCAGGGTTGATTTCCTTTAGGATTGGCTGGTTTGATCTCCTTGCAGTCCAGGGGACTCTCAAGAGTCTTCTCCAACACCACAATCCAAAAGCATCAATTCATTGGCATTCTGCCTTTTTTATGGTCCAACTTTCACATCCATAAATGACTACTGGACAAACCATAGCTCTGGCTGTATGGACCTTTTGGCCAAGTGATGTCTCTTCTTTTTAATATGTTGTCTAGTTTATCATAGCTTTTTTTCCAAAGAGAAAGTGTTGTTTAATTTCAAGGCTGCAGTTAGCATCCACAGTGATTTGGGAGCACAAGAATATAAAATTTGCCACTCTTTCCACTTTTTCTCAAGCTATTTAGCATGAAGTGATGGGGTTAGATGCCATGCTGTTATAGACAAATGCAAATGAAACCTGGAAGGTTGCCATCTGTGGATGCTATTGCATCACTGCTAAATAGGACGTTATGTTAAAGGGACAAAGACCAGGAAATGTAAACAAGGACTTGAGCACCAGTTATATAGGGAAGATGGTTCAAAAGTAAAATCCAACAAAATTATGCATTAAAAACCTCTCGAACTAGCCTCCAATTAAAATAAATACATTTATATTTAAAAAAAAAAAAAAAAAAACCCTCTGGAAGATAAGGTTACACAACAGCTTTCCTTCAAAGGGCTCTAGACATAACCTAAAAACAGAGTAATTATATTACTGAACACCATATTTATTTACTTTCTTCTGAGAATTCAAATTCAAACTCAGTGATCAGTGCAAAGAAATAGAGGAAAACAATAGAATGGGAAAGACTAGAGATCTCTTATAGAAAACTAGAGATACCAAGGGAACATTTCAGGCAAAGATGAGTATAATAAAGGACAGAAATGGTACACAACTAACAGAAGCAGAAGATATTAAGAAGGGGTGGCAAGAACACACAGAAGAACTGTACAAAAAAGATCTTCACAACCTGGTTAATCATGATGGTGTGATCACTCACTTAGAGAAAGACATTCTGGAGTGTGAAGTCAAGTGGGCCTTAGGAAGCATCACTACAAACAAAGCTAGTGGAGGTGATGGAATTCCAGTTGAGCTCATTCGAATCCTAAAGGATGATGCTGTGAAAGTGCTGCACTCAATATGCCAGCAAATTTGGAAAACTCAGCAGTGGCCACAGGACTGGAAAAGGTCAGTTTTCATTTCAAACCCTAAGAAAGGCAATGCCAAAGAATGTTCAAACTACCAAACAGTTGCACTCATCTCACACACTGGTAAAGTAATGCTCAAAATTCTCCAAGCAAAGCTTCAGTAGTATGTTAACTGTGAACTTCCATATGTTAATGCTGTATTTAGAAACGGCAGAGGAACCAGAGATCAAATTGCCAATATTTGCTGGATCATGGAAAAAGCAAGAGAGTACCAGAAAAACATATATTTCTGCTTTATTGACTATGCCAAACCCTTTGACTGTGTGGATCACCACAAACTCTGGAAAATTTTGAAAGAAGTAGAATACCAGACCACCTGACCTGCCTTTTAAGAAATCTGTATGCAGGTCAGGAAGCAACAGCTAGAACTGGACATGGCACAACAGACTGGTTCCAAATAGGAAAAGGAGTATATCAAGGCTGTATATTGTCACCCTGCTTATTTAACTTATATGCTGAGTACATCATGAGAAATGCTGGACTGGAAGAAACACAAGCTGGAATCAAGATCGACAAGAGAAATATCAATAACCTCAGATATGCAGATCACACCACCCTTATGGCAGAAAGTTTCTTGATGAAAGTGAAAGAGGAGAGTTAAAAAGTTTGACTACAACTCAGCATTCAGAAAACTAAGATCATGATATCCAGTCCAATCACTTCATGGCAAATAAGAGGAAACAATGGAAACAGTGGCAAACTTTGTTTTCTTGGGCTTCAAAATCACTGCAGATTGTGACTGCAGCCATGAAATTAAAAGACGCTTACTCCTTTAAAGAAAAATTATGACAAACCTAGACAACATATTAAACAGCAGAGACATTACTTTGCCAACAAAAGCCCGTCTAGTCAAGGCTATGGTTTTTCCAGTCCTCATGTATGGATGTGAGATTTGGACTATAAGCAAAGCTGAGCACCGAGGAATCGATGCTTTTGAATTGTGGTGTTGGAGAAGACTCTTTAGAGCCCCTTGGCCTGCAAGGAGATCCAACCAGTCCATTTTAAAAGAAATCAGTCCTGAATGTTCATTGGAAGGACTGATGCTGAAACTGAAGCTCCAATACTTTGGCCACCTGATGCGAAGAACTGACTCATTAGAAAAGTCTCTGATGCTGGGAAAGATTGAAGGTGGAAGGAGAAGGAGACGAAAGAGGATGAGATGGTTGGATGGTGTCACCGACTCAATGGACATGAGTTTGAGAAAACTATGGGAATTTGTGATGGACAGGGAGGCCTGGCTTACTGCAGCCCATAGGTCTCAAAAAGACAGACACGACTGAAAGACTGAACTAAACTGAACTGAATAATTCAAATAATTTTCCTTAATTTGAAGACACATAGTTTCTCCTTGATAGATATATACATATGAATATAAATCACAGTGGTGAGGTGTTCTCCTAAATTATTTATATTATTATATTCCTATCAACCTACTGCCCCCAATGCATTTCCACACATGCGCCTAGCAAAGAAAATATTTATTTTCTAAACACTGGTTATAAAAATACTAGTATTCATATAGCTATGTGGTGGACAGCCTCACTTGTGAAGTTATTGGTAAAAAGTTTTCCTTTATGATCATGATGTACATCTGAAAAGACTTGAGATAAAGTTTGACACAAATGTCAAATGTAAATTTGATGTTATTATCATTACTAAAATATATAATCTGTTTACAGAGTGAGTTAAATACAATGGATGAACCAGATTGAAGTTCTTTCCTCATACCTAAAAAGAGAGCCCTGCAAACTGTTTTCAAAAAGATAGTGTAACCCCTTATTTTTCTCAAATTTCCTCCATGGAAAGAAGTAAACAAATTTTTTCAGGTTTAGAACTAAAAATAAGAGTGCATTTGGGAAATTTCCAGGCCTGAGCAGATGGAGGCAGAGGATTTTTCTTTTTCTTTTTTTCTTTTTTCTGAGAGAGTGAGAAGTAGCAGTCTTGGGTGTTTTGAGCACTGCCCAAGACTGCAAGGGCCAGAGTCCAAGGCCCCACCTTTACTGATCATTAGGGAAGGTGAACAAAGGGATGCTGCTGGTGAAGGAGTGAAACCACTGTGAGTGATAGCCCTGAACTTACCTGAGACAGCAGCTTTTGAGAAAAATAGTATAACTCTGAACTCTGAGAACATAAATGTTGCATCACATCTGAAACATGTACTTATATCTATCCCCAGTTTTATGGCATCACCAAACCCAAGATTCTTGGATGATCTTATGAAAATAAATGAGGGATAGTGTTTAGAAGAAGCAAGATTGAATTTCCTGCTGGATGGTCAGCTGGGAGCTCAGAAGACATTAAATTTGGTGTGGAAAAATAAGGGAATATACCATTTATCATGCTGAAGTCAAACATATAAAGCTATGTGCATAAAAATAGCAAAATGGTCAAGTTTAATACTGCAGCCTGTGAATTTTTGTTGTTATTTTCAACTTTTTATTTCTACGTATTTACTTATTGGCCACGTTATGTTGTCAAAGCAAGAGCATCACTGGAGAAAGGCAGGGAAGACTTCATTCAAAGAGAGACCAGAATTCAGCCTCTATTCAACTCCTCTGATATTTAAGGCAGGACATTTCTGCACAGCTGGGGAAGGGAAATCCTGGACTTTACCCAGGGGGAAAGTAAGTTTTCTTCTTGATAGGAAGTCCTTGACTGTATGAGGCAGGCAAAGCCTTAGTTAAGGATCCTGGTCTCCCAGAGACCAAGAGATGAATCTCTATATTCCTTGATGATTCCATTTCAAAGGATAGATCCCAGATCCCTGAAAAGGGCATTCCTAGTTGTAAAACTGGCAAGAGGTTTTAAAAATTTACATACCTAAGGGACAAACAAAGTTTGAACAAAGGCGAGTTTTCTAAGCAAATAAGCTCTCTGGGAAAAGGGAGGCCAGGGTCCCTGAGTCAGGAGGAAGTATGTTTAAAGTTTAGTTCAGTAGCAGGGAATGTTGAGGTTGTCTTGGTCAATGTGCAGAGTCAAATACCACAAAATTAAATAACATTTTATGTATCTATTTCAGCATAAGTATCATTTATTCCTATTAGTTTGCAATCCTGATTTTGAAGATGTTTTTCACTCCTACTCCCAAAATTCTGAAAGCGGGTCTAACCAGGATAAAAGATGTATTTTAAAAAAATTACATATACCCTTATAAATCCCTAGGACCAAGTGACCAAGGCTCTTCAGAGAACTGCATTTATTTAAGTAAGGACCAGTGCTCATACTTAATTAAAAAGGAATTGCGATCCTTAATTGTGTCTCTAAAAGAACATTAAACGAGATCCATTTCATTACACACAAAATCATATCATAATTTTTTTTTTCTCCTCCTCTCCAGTTCTTTCTCTCATTGTAATTGTACAGAACCCTTCAGTCTACGAATTCCGCATACCCCCAGGCTTTTTCCCTCTTTTTTCTCATATTTCTGCCTCTGAAACCTTGTCTCTCCATATTGAATGATAAATGTCATGCTTCTCAAATAAAGAAAATATTCTCTACAAATTATGCCTGTTCAAGCTTCTTAAGTCCCTTTGCAACTTGTAGAGTCTCAGACTAATCTGTTAAATAAAATCAGATTGCTACATAGGCAATGAAGTGAAGTGAAGTGACAATTGCTCAGTCATGTCCAGCTCTTTGCAATCCCATGGACTATAGCGTCCATAGAATCCTCTAGAATCCACCAGAATACTGGAGTGAGTAGCTGTTCCTTCGCCATGGGATCTTCCAAACCTAGGGATTGAACCCAGGTCTCCTGCATTACAGGCAGGTTCTTTACCAGTTAAGCCATGAGGGAAGCCCACATAGGCAATACCTATGTATTACAGCTGCTACTATTTCTAACCCCACTTGGCAAGGCTCAATCACTGAGACTTCAAACTGAAATAAGCCAATTCAATTCACTTTGCTTTCTAAAAAATGAAATAAAATAAGGAAGGTTTTGCTAAAATATGAGAGTTTACATTTTGCTGCTCAGTTCAGTTCAGTCGCTCAGTTGTGTACAACTCTTTACAACCCCATGGACTGCAGCATGCCCGACTTCCCTGTCCACCATAAACTCCCAGAATTTACTCAACCTCATGTCCCTCCAGTCGGTGATGCCATCCAACCGTCTCATCCTCATTGTCCCCTTCTCCTGCTACCTTCAATCTTTCCCAGCACCAGGGTCTTTTCCAATGAGTCAGTTCTTCACATCAGGTGCAGTTTCAGCTTCAGCATCGGCCCTTCCAATGAATATTCAGGACTAATTTCCTTTAGGATGGACTGGTTGGATATCTTTGCAATCCAAGGGACTTTCAAGAGTTTTCTCCAACACCACAGTTCAAGACCATCAGTTTTTTGGTGCTTAGCTTTCTTTACAGTCCAATCAATACAAGACTACTTTAGTAGTCTTTATAGTCTCGCATCCATACAAGACAACTTGAAAAAACATGGCTTTGACTAGACAGACATTTGTCGGCAAAGCAATGTCTCTACTTTTTAATATGCTGTCTAGGTTGGTCTTAATTTTTCTTCAAAGGGGCAAGCATCTTTTCATTTCATGGCTGTAGTCACTATCTGCCGTGATTTGGGAGCCCCCAAATATAAAGAATCTCACTTTTTATATTGTTTCCTCATCTATTTGATATAGTCTTCTGAAAGTTGAGTTTTAAGCCAGCTTTTTTACTCTCCTCTTTCGCTTTCATCAAGAGGCTCTTTAGTTCTTTGCTTTCTGCTACAAGGGTGGTGCCATCTGCATATCTGAGGTTATTGATATTTCTCTCGGAAAACTTGATTGCAGTTTGTGCTTAATCCAGTCCAGCATTTTGCATGATGTACTCTGTTCAAAAAAGATCTTCACGACGCAGATAATCACAATGGTGTGATCACTCACCTAGAGCCAGACATCCTGGAATGTAAAGTCAAATGGGCCTTAGAAAGCATCACTACCAGCAAAGCTAGTGGAGGTGATGGAATTCCAGTTGAGCTCTTTCTAATCCTGAAAGATGATGCTGTGAAAGTGCTGCACTCAATATGCAAGCAAATTTGGAAAACTCGGCAGTGGCCACAGGACTGGAAAATGTCAGTTTTCATTCCAATCCCAAAGAAAGGCAATGCCAAAGAATGCTTAAACTACCGCACAATTGCACTCATCTCACATGCTAGCAAAGTAATGCTCAAAATTTTCCAAGCCAGGCTTCAGCAATATGTGAACCATGAACTTCCTGATGTTCAAGCCGGTTTTAGAAAAGGCAGAGGAACCAGAGATCAAATTGCCAACATCCGCTGGATCATGGAAAAAGCAAGAGAGTTCCAGAAAAACATCTACCTCTGCTTTATTGACTATGCCAAAACCTTTGACTGTGTGGATCACAATAAATTGTGGAAAATTCTGAAAGAGATGGGAATACCAGACCACCTGACCTCCCTCTTGAGAAACCTATATACAGGTCAGGAAGCAACAATTAGAACTGAATATGGAACAACAGACTGGTTCCAAATAGGAAAAGGAGTATATCAAGGCTGTATATTGTCACCCTGCTTATTTAACTTATATGCAGAGTACATCATGAGAAATGCTGGGCTGGAAGAAGCACGAGCTAGAATCAAGATTACTGGGAGAAATATCAATAACCTGAGATATGCAGATGACATCACCCTTATGGCAGAAACTGAAGAGGAACAAAAAAACCTCTTGATGAAAGTGAAAGAGGAGAGTGAAAAAGTGGGCTTAAAGGTCAACATTCAGAAAACGAAGATCATGGCATCTGGTCCCATCACTTCATGGCAAATAGACGGGGAAACAGTAGAAACAGTGTCAGACTTTATTTTGGGGGGCTCCAAAATCACTGTAGATGGTAACTGCAGCCATGAAATTAAAAGACACTTACTCCTTGGAAGGAAAGTTATGACCAGCCTAGATAGTATATTGAAAAGCAGAAACATTACTTTGCCAACAAAGGTCCATCTAGTCAAGGCTATGGTTTTTCCAGTAGTCATGTATGGATGTGAAAGTTGGACTGTGAAGAAAGCTGAACGCTGACGAATTTATGCTTTTGAACTGCGGTGTTGGAGAAGACTCTTGAGAGTCCCTTGGACTGCAAAGAGATCCAGCCAGTCCATTCTGAAGCAGAACAACCCTGGGATTTCTTTGGATGTAATGATGCTAAAGCTGAACTCCAATACTTTGGCCACCTCATGCAAAGAGTTGACTCATTGGAAAAGACTCTGATGCTGGGAGGGATTGGGGGCAGGAGGAGAAGGGGACGACAGAGGATGAGATGGCTGGATGGCATCACTGAATCAATAGACGTTGAGTCTGAGTAAACTCTGGGAGTTGGTGATGGACAGGCAGGCCTGACGTTCTGCAATTCATGGGGTCACAGAGTCAAACACAACCGTGTGACTGAACTGAAATGAACTGAAGTGGCTCTGCATATAAGTTAAATAAGCAGGGTGACAGCCTTGATGTACTCCTTTCCCAATTTGGTACCAGTCTGTTATTCCATGTCCAGTTCTACCTGTTGCTTCCTGTCCTGCATACAACTTTTTCAGGGGGCAGCTCAGGTTGTCTGTTATTCCTATCTCCAAAAGAGTTTTCCACAGTTTGCTGTGATCCACACAGTCAAAGGCTTTTTGCAAACTACAGGCAAATAATGAGTTTCTTTAATTTATTTGAGAGAAAGTGACATTTGTTTACTATTTTTGATATCCCCAAAGTATAACGTAATGTATGCAACATGATAAAAATAGTTGTGGAATTGAAGGCAAGGTAGGATTTTAATATCATTATAAAATTATGTTCTTAGTTCATTTGTTTGTTTATTTATTCCAGAATGTTATAAGAAGAAGATTATGTGTGGGAAAAAAAAAATTGACCAAGTGCTGTGAAGAATATTGAGTTAATATGAAATAATTCCATCCATAGAGAAGTTACAATACTGAGTGTGGTGTAGAAAAGAAAAACATAATTTTTCATCTACTGTTTTAAGTTCTTGCTAGAGATATCCACTGTGATGAAAGACAGATTAATAGAAGAAGCAAGTTTAATAGCATGCATTCTTCCTATATGGTGTTTTCCAGGGGACTTAATGTTAAAGAATCCTCCAAGCAGGAGACATGGTTTTGAACCCTAGGTCAGAAATATCCTCTGGAGAAGGAAATGGCAACCCACTACAGTATTCTTGATGGGAAATCCTATGAACAGTGGACTCTGGTAGGCTACAATCCATGGGGTCACATAAGAATTGGATAAAATTTAGCCACTAAACAATAATTTTTGTGTACATGGGAGAGACCCTGTAAAACCTGATAACTCTCCTAAATGGCCCATGCCACCCCCTTATATACCATCTTAAGCTATAGGCAAAATAAAGATGTTGGGGGCAAGCCTGTTAATGAGCTATTACCAGGGAAACACATTAAACATATAACAGGGTGAGGTTGTTATGCAGATCTAAGTCATAACTTCTTCAATTTCTCAAGTGTTTCTAGAGATTAGTCATGCTTCTCTTAGTGGTACAGAGAGAGGGACACCCTAACAAATTTAGATTTCCATTATGAATGTAAATGTCTCTTACAAAAGGGTAACATCTACTCAGTTTTCAGAGCTTTCCCTGTTTCAGCTGTGTCTTAAAAATCATCACCTTAAAATAATGTTTATTCTAAAGGGGTGTATTTGGGGTGGCAAATTCTGTTCCCTTTCAGTGAGAAGCAGGTCATGGGGAATCATAGGTGAGGACTATGGGGCAGAGACAAGCTTTTGTGCATATATATATATGTATATATACTCACAACCACATATATGCATATACATAATAAATCACAATATGCAAAAAAAAAGTAATTTTCTTCCAAGTAGAATAAATTGGGAATAATATGGTGGCCAGAGTGGCTACTGAGTTCAAAATAATTAGGGTTCTAGCTAGAGGACTAGATGGGCTGTGCTAATGCCATAAAGAGGGACCGAAATATGGTGCATTGTGCCACATAAAAGTGCTTTAAAGGAACAAATATAAGCACTTAGAATAAATACTTATTTTGATCTCTCCCTACATTTATACTCTAGGGGACCTTTTTATGAAATACATTTTGAAAGTAATTAGCAGTGTTTTGTACTTTTACAGCAAGCAATATATTCTTATTATGACACATAATTCTGTTTTAATCTACACTTTTCACAAATGTGTTTTATTTTCATCATTAAATACTTATTATTTTGTTTTAGTCTTTTCATGTGATAGCATTAAAATAATTGCTATTCTAATGTAGAGTTTATTAACATTGCTATCTATTAACCATGTTTGCTGAATCCAGATTGCTTTCAGAAAGATCTTTCTAGACATTCTATGAACAATTTTACTTTAAAAAGTAATTCTCAAAATATGGCTCCTAGAGCAGCACCATCAGTCTTAGTTGAGAACTTGTTACAAATGCAAATTATTATAAGCAACACTACAGCTACTCAGTGAAAAATTTGGAAGAACAGCAAGCTGTATTTCAATAAGCCCTTCAGGTGTTGTGATCATGCTAAACTCTGAGATCCAATGACTTAAAGTATTTACCTTCAAAAAGGAAGTTCATTCTAATTAGTTGTATATATGGAGTCTCTTATATCCTCAGCCTTCTTTTAGGGCATTTTTCATTACTGAATCTTTGTATCTGCATGTATTCACTGATGTATGAAGAATGAAATAACCATAAAACTTATTCAGTACAAGTAAAAATCTTAAAATGTTTAAATTATCTTTTAGTTTCAATGTTTCTACAAAATGTAATACTTTAACGTTCCTGAGTCTACACTTAATATATTCATAGTACCTGAAACTATAATATTCCCAAAAAAATGAAAGAAACTAATGCTACTCAGATAAACTGAAAATAACACTATTAATAACATAAAAGCTAGTTTCAAAATGTTATAATAGGGAAAAAAAAGAAATTCATGAATTCTTACGTGAACTTTTAAATACCTGCTGCACCGAATATCTTTCAAAGAAATTCCAACATAGTTTGAAAGAGATAACAATGCATATATATATTTCCTCCAAATCTGAAAGGAGACCTGAGTGGCATTTATACACTCCACCCACAAAGTCACCAGATGGGATTTTGCCATTTCCACATCACGGGAAGGCCCTAAGTATCTGGTGTCTTCGGTAATCAAGAATTCTGGTAAAGAAATTTTAAAGTCAAAATTTATGTACAAATGAATGATATTAATTATTGGAAACGGGCATTTGTTAAATTCACTGTGCCTTTAAACATTCTTGGCTTCCCAGGTGGTGCTAGTGGTAAGAAACCTGCCTGCCAATTCAGGAGACATAAGATATGTGGATTCAGTGCCTGGGTCAGGAAGATCCTCTGGAGGAGGTTATGGAAACCCACTCCAGTATTCTTGCCTGGAAAACGCCATGATCAGAGGTGCCTAGTGAGCTACAGTTCATAGAGTTGCAAAGAGTCAGACACGATTGAAGTGATTTAGCATGCAATTTACATATTCTAATAAGCAAAGACTCCTGAATGACAATATAAGAACATCTTTTCCGACTGATGAATATCCTGAACTCACCTAGATTTCTCTGATGCTTTTGCAGAGACACAGTGAATGGGATTATTTACCCCTTCACCTTAAATGCTGCTGAACTGTGATAACATTTTTCTCTCTGATCATTGATCTTTGGGAAGTCAAAACAATGCAAAACAAAACCCAGAATCTAGCAAATTAAAGCTACAATAATGTTAACTTTACTCAGATGAATGGATAACTCCATATTTTTTCATGCTGGATCCTTTTCCTCTCAGAGAAAATTTTAGTTACTCTACTGATACTAAATATTTAGGAAATGTTTAACAGTTGTCAAAAGTCAAACCATCCAGTTATTAAAGATATCTCTACACTTTTTAAATTTTTTATGTAAGTGGAATATGACTTTCTACAGTATTTAACTTTTTATTGGAAAGTTTGATTTACCTGAACTTATTTGGATACAAGTCTAAGGATTAGCTTTATAGTAAAACTAATACAATGCTTCAATACGTACTCTATCCTGAATCACCACCACTTTAATGACACCTAAACTGTGTAGTGCACAAGAACTAGAAAAATATTTAAGTGGGTTTTTTTTGCATATAAATTAAGAGTACTCATGCTCACAATGCTTTTACCCTCTGCAGTCAACGTGTTTAATTACTGTCCTTTAGCAAATGGGAAAATATTGATGAGTCCTTTTAGGAAAAGTAACCAGGATATGCTACAGAAAATGTATTAGAAGTGAGTAGTCAGAGGAACCACTGAACTGTCCTAGCCTGGAGTGAAGTACTGAAGTCTACTCTAGAGTGGTAACCTTTCAAAGGGAGATTCTGTTGAGCTCTTAACACAACACACTGTGCAAGAAAAATTGACTTGATTTAGTTATGTTGTTGTTCAGTCACTAAGTGGTGTCCAGTTCTTTGTGACCCCATGAACTGCAGCCCAGCAGGCTTCCCTGTCCTTCACTATCTCCAGGAGTTTGTTCAAACTTATATTCATTGAATCAATGATGCCATCTACCCTTCTCATCTTGTGTTGCTCCTTTCTCCTCTTGCCCTCAAACTTTTCCAGCATCAGGCTTTTTTCCCAAAGAGCTATCTCTTTGCATCAGGTGGCCAAAGTATTGGAGCTTCAGTTTCAGCATCAGTCCTTCCAATGAATATTCAGGGTTGATTTCCTTTAGAATTAACTGGCTTCATCTCTCTTCTGTCCAAGCAACTCTCAAGAATCTTCTCCAGCACTACACTATGAAAGGATCAATTCATATACAGAATAAAAGAGACATTTTTTGACAGAATCTTTATATTACAGAAACTTGTACACTAGGAAGAATAGAGATTTGAAAATGATGAAATGTGAAAAATATGTGGACTAACTGTATATGTTGGTGAGGAAAATAAATGTTCCTCTACACTCCTGAGTTCTTCTGAGTTCTTGTTGGTTTAGAATTATTAATAAATTGACTTGCAACAGGTTAAAAATTGCCAGGAGCCAGCGTGAGGAATCCCACCCATGACAAGGTCATGTGGCAGATATGATGGGCAAGGCAAGTTAGATCTCAGGGTGTCCTCCTGGTATTTCCTGAGCATGTACACCAAAAACCAAAAATCTGCCAGCCTTTGTACTCTGCTTTTCCACTCTTCTGACACACTCTGGAAAAAGTCAACCCAGGGCTTTAGTTTTCTGCATTTGAATGGGATGCTTCAGTTAAACCCCCTCTGATAACTCTCTAGCTTGCCTAACAGGTTCCCCGGGATCTCTTACAGCTTGTGAATTGCTTACAGCCCCCCAACCACGAGAGGCACAAAGCTTGAAAGCATCTTAAAGATACAGAGCCTTTTCTAAAGAGCTAAAAATCATATTGGTGACGGGTTTTCACTGTTGACTCAATGATGGCTGGTAGGCCTCCATATTCTTTATATTTTAGGCACCTGGGAGGATGTTGATCAATGTAAACGGGATATGGAAAAAGATATATAGTAGTTTTGATGTTAGCAACACTAGACTTTTGAGTTAATTACTTTTCTTTTGTTATAAATCACTGTACTCCTTTTACTTGTTATAAATTGCTGTATCTTTGCAATGTAAGAATGTAACTTTATTTAGTGCTTTCTGAGAGTGGCACCAGACTTTGAGAAGAACAACACAAATAAGTCCTCTGGTTGACAAACCCTTATCAGAAAAAAGACTGTAAAATGTTAATTGGCCCTTTTGGCCAGAAGATGATGTAAATCACCTAAGGCTTGTGTTTACAGTTAGGTATGCAGAGAGAAAGCCTGGTTTTGATAAGTGTCTGGGCTGCTAAAGCTGCATAAATTTGTACTACCCATTGATCTCTATGGACGATCAAAAAGGTATAAAAGGCCTTTCTAGACAATAGAGTCCTGGCAAGTCATTGGAAGGACTGGTTTCCCCCGTGTCTCCTCTTTACTCTAATTTCAGACTGAATTCCCCTCTGGGGCATGGAGGCTCGCCATGTCTACTTACTTGTCCCGGCTTCTAAGATCCATAAGAGAGAGAGCCCAAGGCGGGACACTCTCTGATATTCAAACGGACGCTGGTGGCCTAATGTAGATGGTGCAAGCTCCTTGTCTGGAACTTTTTTGGCTTTCCATGTAAACCAAGTTATTCAGCCTCTTTTCTTCACTCTTTTTCCTACTACACTATTTCTTCCTAATTTAATCTTGTCTTTAAAAATAAATAAAATTTTTCCTCACCTACGCCATCCACACTTCGAATTTCCCTGGATCCACTGGGGCTGGACCCCGGCAAAAAATCAATTCGATTTCATGTGTAGGGAGGATCATGAAAATATTGCTCAGTAAGTGGCCAAAAGCAGGTAGCTTTTATAACGTTTTAAATAAAAAACTATAAAATGCAAAGGTTTTCACAGACAAAGAAGCTTAGGTTTGAATTCTTAACTAGTAAGGAATTTAAGCAAAGTTTACATTTGGGTAATAAGTTAGTGATGAAGTATAAGGTTTGTTTACACAGGCTTTCTTGTCTCTGCTGTTAAGAATGTCTGTCCTTAGTCTCCTGTTACAGCAAAGACATCCTTTACAAGGTAAGTTGTTTCCTATATTCAGAAAACAAAGGAGACTCAAAGAATTCTCATACAAGCTGTTTTTCAAGTAACTTTGCGTTGAAATAATCAATATGCCATTGAGGCATATTTTGAAGAGGGCTGCCCTGAGACCAAGAATTCCTTCCTCTGAAACATTTCTAGACATTTCACACGCTCACAGCTGAGCTGAATGATTCTTCCATTTCATTGAAATAGTCTCTTAGTCTTCAGAATACATCAGTTTAGTTTAGCTCATTTCTGGCAGTGGTGATTGAAAACATGGCTCTATGAATAAAATCTAAACTAGCCTTGGTTCAGTTCAGTTCAGTTCAGTTGCTCAGTCGTGTCCAACTCTTTGCAACCCCATGAAATGCAGCACACCAGGCCTCCCTGTCCATCACCAACTCCCAGAGTTCATCCAAACTCATGTCCATCAAGTTGATGATGTCATTCAGCATCGTGCCTTTCTCCTCCTGCCCCCAATCCCTCCCAGCATCAAAGTCTTTTCAAATGTGTCAACCCTTCACATGAGGTGGCCAAAGTATTGGAGTTTCAGCTTTAGCATCAGTCTTTCCAATGAACACCCAGGAGTGATCTCCTTCAGAATGGACTGGTTGGATCTCCTTGTAGTCCAAGTGACTCTCAAGAGTCTTCTCCAACATCACAGTTCAAAAGCATCGATTCTTCCGTGCTCAGCCTTCTTCACAGTCCAACTCTCACATCCATACATGACCACTGGAAAAACCATAACCTTAAGCAGACTGATCTTTGTTGGCATGGTAATGTCTCTGCTTTTGAATATGCTATCTAGGTTGATCATAAGTTTCCTTCCAAGGAGTAGGCGTCTTTTAATTTCATGGCTGCAATCACGATCTGCAGTGATTTTGGAGCCCAAAAAAATAAAATTTGACACTGTTTCCGAACTGTGGTGTTGGAGAAGACTCTTGAGAGTCCCCTGGACTGCAAAGAAATCCAACCAGTCCTTTGTGAAGGAGATCAGTCCTGGGTGTTCTTTGGAAGGAATGATGCTACAGCTGAAGCTCCAGTACTTTGGACACATCATGCAAAGAGTTGACTCATTGGAAAAGACTCTGATGCTGGGAGAGATTGGGGGCAGGAGGAGAAGGGGATGACCCAGGATGAGATGGCTGGATGGCATCATGGACTCGATGGACATGAGTCTTAGTGAACTCCGGGAGATGGTGACGGACAGGGAGGCCTGGCATGCTGTGATTCATGGGGTTGCAAAGAGTCGGACACGACTGAGTGACTGAACTGAACTGAACTGAACTGACTCCACTGTTTCCCCATCTATTCGCCTTGAAGTGATGGGACCGGATGCCATAATCTTCGTTTTCTAAATGTTGAGCTTTAAGCCAACTTTTTCACTCTCCTCTTTCACTTTCATCAAGAGGCTTTTTAGTTCTTCTTCACTTTCTGCCATAAGGGTGGTGTCATCTGCATATCTCAGGTTATTTATAATTCTCCCGGCAATCTTGATTCCAGCTTGTGCTTCTTCCAGTCCAGCGTTTCTCATGATGTACTCTGCATATAAGTTAAATAAGCAGGGTGACAATATACAGCTTTGAGACATTCCTTTTACTATTTGAAACCAGTCTGTTGTTCCATGTCTAGTTCTAACTGTTGCTTCCTGATCTGCATATAGGTTTCTCAAGAAGCAGGTAAGGTGGTCTGATATTCCCATCTCTTTCAGAATTTTCTAGTTTATTGTGATCCACACAGTTAAAAGCTTTGGTATAGTCAGAAAGCAGAAATAGATGTTTTTCTGGAACTCTCTTGCTTTTACCATGATCCAGCAGATGTTAGCAATTTGATCTCTGGTTCCTCTGCCTTTTCTAAAACCAGCTTGAACATCTGGAAGTTCATGGTTCATGTATTGCTGAAGCCTGTCTTGGAGAATTTGGGCATTACTTTACTAGTGTGTGAGATGATTTGAGTCTTAATTACTGTTGTTTTAATGAGCAGAAACTTTGGTAATGAGATTTGTAGTATACATAAATTGACATGAGTAATTTTTCTTTGTGGAAATTATTTTAAACATATCTTCAAAGACATGACATAAACATAAACATGAGACCATTGGTTAGTCAAAAACTAGGTGACTGATAAAATGAAATTTATTATTCTACTTTGAAAAATGCATCATGGCAGCTTAGCCTAATGAATCAGTAAATTGAAAATTATGAAAGCATGTTAAAAATATCGACAGAAAAGAAATACAGAACTGAAGATTCTAATATTATTAATATCTTCTCTCATTATTAAAACAGTCATGTTAAGTGTAACGTTTTAAAAGTTTTTTCTGTGGCTGTTGTTGTTCTTATTTGAATACATGTATCTACATCTTGATAAAGGCTGATAATTTATAGAAAAAAAAACAAATAAAAGTTGAAACTTAAATCATAAACTCCTATCACTAAATCACCAATTTTAATACATTGATATATTTATCTTGAGGATTTTTTCTTCATATTCACTTTCTATTTTTTTGAAAAGATACATTTGAAGGAAATACAGTTTGAGACATTATCCTATATTAAATATATTTTCAAAAATATTGTTTCAGGTGACTGCTTTTGTTCTTTCAAAGAATCTTCCATATCACACTGTCAATTTGTTTAAGTCATTTTTATCTTTTATCACTATTAATAACACTAGGATAATTTTCTTTGTGCATATATCTTTGTTTTTCAATCTTAGTATCTTATTCTGGTATATGTCCAAAGGAGGAGTGTTTCACTTAAGTAAGTTTTTTAAAGAATTTTTGTTTAAAGATTTTTGTTAAATCATTGTCTTGAACGGTCATAGTTGTTAACACTTCATCAGAATGAAGACAGTTTATGAGTGTTGTTGTTGTTTAGTGCCTAAGTTGTGTCTGACTCTTTTGTTAACCCATGGACTGTAGCCTGCCAGGCTCCTCTGTCTATGGGATTTCCCAGGCAAGAATACTGGAGTAGGTTGGCATGCACTCCTCCAGGGGATTTTTCTGACCCAGATCCAAACAGCATCTCCTGCATTGGCAGGCAGAATCTTTACCTTTGAGCCACCATGGAAGCCCGTGTGCTTAAGATTAGCTTATGTGTAAGTAATGGCCATGCTCTGGCTCACTTAATCTTTATCAAATGATGGATAAACTAAAACAAGAGACCTCACAGCCAGTAAGAGTGGGGCATATCCAGAGCTATTGATGAAGAACCCTGCACTTGTATACAATATAATCCTATTTTTCTTTTATTCCAGTACATTTTTAGTACAAAACCTTGACAATGTGATAGTTAGAAGGAAGACGAGAGAGAAAAAGCACCCTATCCCAGGCCCACAATATCTCTGATTGCTGTTTTATGGTGTATGACTTCAAGCGTATTCCTTTGCCTCCTACTTGTACTGTTCTCTCAATGAAATTTCCATGTTTTTCTGGATGGTCTAAGGATTAAACAGACAGGAGACAGAATAACAGAAAATTAAACAAAAACTTAAAGACATGTATATATGGGAGATGCCAGGGTCCAGCCCTGGTGGATCCAGGGAATTTGAAGGTGGGGACAGCGTTGGCGTCCTTGGAAAAATACATATTTAATCACAGATATATAGAGAGATTAGAAACAGATAGTGTAGTAGGAAGATTATTGGAGAAAAAGAAGCTGAATAACTTGGTCTACGTGGAATAACATCCATGCTCCAGATGGGAATTCAGCCAGAAAAACAGGAGCAAGAAAGAAACGACATGGGGGAATCAGTCTTTCTGGAAGCTGATCCGATTTCTTTATTTTTGGGTTTGCTTATATACATTTTGTTACATATAGGGATAAATACAGAGTCACGCGGGGGTCAGCAGTCCTGACCTTTATCAAAATCAGGTGCTTCACATAAAAAGGTCTTAGGGATTTTATGATCCTTTCTTTCTGATAACTGAAAACTTGTTTTTTCCAAGGGTGTTTTTTCTTAAACCAGGCATCACCCTCCAAATAAAGTTACATTCCTATAGGGTGAGGGTGTAGTGAGTTACAATCAAGAAAGGAATTTATTTAACCCAAGGTTAACATGATTAATCTTAAAGGTTAATACTTATTTCTCCTATATGCTTAAAGGTTAATGATTATTTCTCCTATATGTTAGTTATATTCATTATAAGGGCAGGGAATATGGAGATTTAGCAGCAAACATCAGCACAACAAATGAAAATCCTTTCACCAATGTTTCCCTTAAGATCTATTTAGTCTTAAGATAGTGATAAAGTTGCATTTTTACATAGCAAGGACACAGTGATTTATAACAAAGTACAGTGATCTATTACAAAAGAGAAAATCCATTAACTCAAAAAGTCTAGTATTGCTAACATCAAAAACTACTATATTTCCTTTTCTATATTCCAAATACATTGATTAATATATTCCCAGGTGCCTAAGGATATGGAGGCCTGGTGGCAATCATTGACTCAACAAGAAGAAAAAGCCCTATGCTAATTAAGACTCTCAAAATACTCCAAAACTCTCTGTGCTGTTTATGGTTGAGAGGTAGTAAACAATCATGTGGCAGGAGTATGGATAATCCTGTCACACAAGCTAGTCTGTCAGCAGAGAGGTTTGACCTGAAATACCCTTGTCACATGCAGGATAGGGAATTAGTAGCAATTATTGGCACAACAAATGAAAAACCCTTCACCAATATAATTCCTAACCAACCCACTATACTAATTATTTCCAACTCTCCAAAAGAATTTGCCTTTGGTAAGTCTAAAACATCTCATGCCTCTCAGGTTAGGAGGCTGTAAACAATCACATGTGGCCGGAAGAACCTATACAGGCAGGCTAGATAACCTTCAGAGGAGTCCATAAGCTGAAACACTCTTGTCACACCCAGGAATTTTTATTGACTTGGAGCTGCAAGTTAACTCCTTTTCCGAGAGGAATGATTATGAGGGAGAGCCCCCTGTAAAGTCAGAGGTGTAGGTGAGAGCATAAAACAGACTCTGGTTTTGGGGTAGATGCTCGGGAACAGGGGGTTTCCTGAGGCTTGATCACGCCTTTGCGTATGCCAAGCCTCCTTCCTCATGACCTTTGCCATGGGTGGAGTTCCTCATGCTGGCCCCAAGCAGGGAGACAACCAGGAGAACTGAGTACCTCCCCCAAATGTCCCAAGTCCTTACTTAAGCACTATCTTCAGCTAAAGACAAAACAAGATGTTGAGTATGGGTTGAGTCAGTTATGAGAGATGAGCAATAAAAGCACTCCATGGGAAATAGATGGAGAAATAGTGGAAACAGTGTCAGACTTTATTTTGGGGGGCTCCGAAATCACTGCAGATGGTGACTGCAGCCATGAAATTAAAAGACGCTTACTCCTTGGAAGAAAAGTTATGACCAACCTAGATAGCATATTCAAAAACAGAGACGTTACTTTGCCAACTAAGGTCCGTCTAGTCAAAGCTATGGTTTTTCCTGTGGTCATGTACAGATGTGAGAGTTGGACTGTGAAGAAGGCTGAGCGCCGAAGAATCAATGCTTTTGAATGGTGGTGTTGGAGAAGACTCTTGAGAGTCCCTTGGACTGCGGGGAGATCCAACCAGTCCATTCTGAAGGAGATCAACCCTGGGATTTCATTGGAAGGAATGATGCTAAAGTTAAAGCTCCAGTACTTTGGCCACCTCATGCGAAGAGTTGACTCATTGGAAAAGACTCTGATGCTGGGAAGGATTGGGGGCAGGAGAAGAAGGGGACGACCGAGGATGAGATGGCTGGATGGCATCACTGACTCGATGGACATGAGTCTGAGTGAACTCCTGGAGATGGTGACGGACAGGGAGGCCTGGCGTGCTGTGATTCATGGGGCCGCAAAGAGTCAGACACAACTGAGCGACTGAACTGAACTGAACGGAACTGAAACAAGGGTAAAATTCTTACACAGATTTAATTCGTTGTTTTTCCACTAAGTTTCTAAAGATTTGGTCCCCCATTTTCACCTGGGGCAGAAAAGGGAGACACCCAAAAAAAAAGGAGACTTCCTTTACAAATGCCATGTTCTTTGAGAAAATAAATAAATAAATAACTCCTTGTTGTTTTCAGGTATTTTCACGTATCTGGTGTTTCTTAGAAAATAACAAGTTTTACTGGAAATAGAACTACCATATGACCCAGCAATCCCACTGCTGGGTATACACACCGAGAAAACCAGAACTGAAAGAGACACAATACCCCAATGTACATTTCAGCACTGTTTACAATAGCATGGACATGGAAGCAACCTAAACGTCCATTGATAGGTGAGTGGATAAGGAAGTTGTGGTACATATACACTACGGGAATATTACTCAGTTATTTAAAAAAAAAAAACAAAAAACAAATAACTCACATTTTGGTCAATTCCTAATGAGGCAGACGAAACTGGAGCCTATTATACAGAGTGAAGTAAGTCAGAAAGAGAAACATCGAGACAGTATATTAATGCTTATATATGGAATTTAGAAAGACGCTAAAAATGATCCTATGTTCAAGACAGCAAAAGAAATACAGATGTAAAGAACAGATTTTTGGACTGTGTGGGAGAAGGTAAAGATGGGATGATTTGAGAGAACAGCACTGAAACATGTATATTATCATATGTGAAATAGATGACCAGTACAAGCTCGATGAATGAAGAAAGACACTCAAAGCCAGTGCTCTAGGACAACTCAGAAGGATGGGGTGGGGAGGGAGGAAAGAGAGGGGTTCAGGATGGGCAGACATATGTATACCCGTGGCTAATTCATGTTGATGTATGGCAAAAACCACCACCATATTGTAAAGTAATTTTCGTCCAATTAAAATAAATTTGTTTTTTAAAGGAAAATAATCAGTTTTAAACAATATGCCAAAGAGACATGTTTCGTGGTGGAAAACCTCTCCTCAAACATTTATTCTTTTTTTTTTTTTTTTTTTAGCATCTCAGATGCCAGGTGGGCTGGTTTCTGGGACTCATGATTTCTTTTCTTCATTAGCATCCAGAAATCAACAACCACCACAAAACGTGTGTGGTGACTGGGAGATTCATTTCTTTTTAAATCTTTGACATCTAAGGACATCCATATTACTTACTATCGTACTTGACTGTGCTTTTCCATTTTGAGAAACATTTCCCCCAGGATATTGGAAAAAAAAAAAAAAAAAAAAAACACGACTATGTTTCAATTATTTGACACCCTTTATTTCCAGAAACGTTTAGTATTTTCTTCTATACAGAACACAGATTTTGGAACTTTTATAATGGTCTATTATAGTGTAGGTCTTTTGCTGATTTATTGTACTGGTGATTTATGGTTACTGTTAGTCTATAACAATACAGTAGAAAGAGGACACATTTTCAAAAATTCTGAAAATAATATTCAGAAAAATATAATTAACAGTCTTAAGAAAATAATATGAATGGAGTATCAAAATAAAATGCTTTGAATAGTTTGAAGTTTACTACCTTTGGAAGTAAGTTGGGAGAGTGTAAGGTAAGAAAATTTTTCATATAACAGCCACTTTCCACTACATATAACTTGGTCTAGAGCACATAAAATATGGAAGTTTCCTGATGATTTGATACTATCTATTTTGGAAATCAAAATATGAATGTGGTATGAGAAAAAGTAATTATAAATGTAAAATTTTAAATAATCAAGTTCAATTGCATGTAAAAATGTATTATGATAAAGGAAATTAAATATAGAATGATGATATGGAAACCTAGAATACAAAATAAAATTAAATATATATACATTTATTATTTCTAAATATAGATAATAGTACAGCAAAACTTTCCCTGCTTTAATAAACTTAATAGTGTTTCTCAATCTATAGAAGTAAAATATAATTTTTTTTTCTGTATGCTGTCAACAGCATTATCTACTAGAACTTCTAGTAATATTAATCAATGTAGACAGAAGTAAATTAGGAAGAAAAGCAAATTGAAAAACGATCATATATAGAGTTTCTTTTCATAACTAAATAAAAAGTAGTCCTTCAGTATTTTTTTAATATCTTGTCCTTAATCCTAAACTATGTCTTTGTTTTTTTTATTTTTATTTTTTTAGTTGTATAAGAAAGACTTTATTTTTTTCTTCCAGTTTTGTTGAGATATAATTGACATACAATATGGAATGAACTTAGAATTTATGGCAAAATGATTTGAATTACATATGTCATGAAATGATTGCCACAATAACTTTATTCAATATCCATCACTTCATATAGATACAAAATTAAAGAAAAAATTTTCCATGTGATGAGAAGTCATTATTGACTCTCAAAAACTTTCGTATATAGCATATAAGCTGCATTAATTATATTAATCATGTTTTATATTTTATCCTTGGTAGTTATTTGTCTTATAACTGTATTTTTTGTACCTTTTCACCAACTTCATCACCATAGAATGATATTACAGTCATAACTATTTCGTATGCTATAAATTTCATTCCCTTGCTCATTTATTTTGTAACTGGATATTTGTACCTCTTAAACTCCCTCACTTATTTTACTTACCCTCCTCCTCCTACTGGCAGATACTTGTTTCTTCTCTGCATCTATGACTCTGTTTTATTACATATTTTTGTTTGTTTTAGTCATTTCTTTCAACTTTTAGACTCGATATATAAATGGTTTTGTCTTTATCTGTCTCACTTCTTTTGTTTAACATAATATACTAGGTCCACCCATGCTTAAAAGCATCACTATGACCGAAGCTAGTGGAGGTGATGGAATTCCAGTTGAGCTGTTTCAAATCCTGAAAGATGATGCTGTGAAAGTGCTGCAGTCAATATGCCAGCAAGTTTGGAAAACTCAGCAGTGGCCACAGGACTGGAAAAAGTCAGTTTTAGTCCAATTCAAAAGAAAGGCAATGCCAAAGAATGCTCAAACTACCGCACAATTGCACTCATCTCACATGCTAGTAAAGTAATGCTCAAAATTCTCCAAGCCAGGCTTCAGCAACACATGAACCGTGAACTCCCTGATGTTTAAGCTGGTTTTAGAAAAGGCAGAGGAACCAGAGATCAAATTGCCAACACCCGCTGGATCATGGAGAATGCAAGAGAGTTCCGGAAAACCATATATTTCTGCTTTATTGACTATGCCAAAGCCTTTGACTGTGTGGATCACAATAAACTGTGGAAAATTCTGAAAGAGATGGGAACACCAGACCACCTAACCTGCCTCTTGAGAAATCTGTATGCAGGTCAGGAAGCAACAGTTAGAACTGGACATGGAATAACAGACCAGTTTCAAATAGGAAAAGGAGTTCGTCAAGGCTGTATATTTTCACCCTGCTTATTTAACTTATATGGAGAGTACATAATGAGAAATGCTGGACTGGAAGAAGCAAAAGCTGGAATCAAGACAGACAGGAGAAATATCAATAACCTGAGATATGCAGATGACACCACCCATATGGCAGAAAGTGAAGAGAAGTTAAAAAGCCTCTTGATGAAAGTGAAAGAGGAGAGTGAAAAAGTTGGCTTAAAGGTCAACATTCAGAAAACAAAGATCATGGCATCCGGTCCCATCACTTCATGGGAAATAGATGGGGAAACACTAGAAACAGTGTCAGACTTTTATTTTTTGGGGGTTTGAAATCACTGCAGATGGTGACTGCAGCCAAGAAACTAAAAGATGCATACTCCTTGGAAGAAAAGTTATGACCAACCTAGATAGCATATTCAAAAGCAGAGACGTTACTTTGCCATCTAAGCTCCATCTAGTCAAGGATATGGTTTTTCCTGTGGTAATGTATGGATGTGAGAGTTGGACTGTGAAGAAGGCTGAGCGCCGAAGAATTGATGCTTTTGAACTGTGGTGTTGGAGAAGACTCTTGAGAGTCCCTTGGACTGCAAGGAGATCCAACCAGTCCTTTGTGAAGGAGATCAACCCTGGGATTTCTTTGGAAGGAATGATGCTAAAGCTGAAAGTCCAGTACTTTGGCCACCTCATGCGAAGAGTTGACTCATTGGAAAAGACTCTGATGCTGGGAGGGATTAGGGGCAGAAGGAGAAAGGGACGACAGAGGATGAGATGGCTGGATGGCATCACTGACTCGATGAACGTGAGTCTGAGTGAACTCCGGGAAATGGTGATGGACAGGGAGGCCTGGCGTGCTGTGATTCATGGGGTCGCAAAGTGTCAGACATGACTGAGTGGCTGAACTGAACTGACCCATGTTTGTTATAGCAAATGACAAGATTTAATTTCCTTTTATGGCTCAGTAATATTCCATTATATTTTATCCATTCATCTGTTGATGGATTCTTAGGTTGTTTCCTTGTCTTAGCTACTGCAAATAATGCTGCAATTAACATAAGAATGCATATATCTTTTATAAATATTGTTTTTTGTTGTTGTTGTTGTAGTAGATTTTTCCCTTTCAGAACTTTAAATATTTCCTGCCATGTCCTTCGGGCCAGCAGAGTTTCTGCTGAAAGATCAGCTGTTAAATGTATGGGATTTCCCTTGTATGTTCAGTTCAGTTCAGTCGCTCAGTCGTGTCCTACTCTTTGCAACTCCATGAGTCGCAGCACACCAGGCCTCTCTGTCCATCACCAACTGCTGGAGTTCACTCAGACTCATGGCCATCGAGTCAGTGGTGCCATCCAGCCATCTCATCCTTGGTCGTCCCCTTCTCCTCCTGCCCCCAATCCCTCCCAGCATTAGAGTCTTTTCCAGTGAGTTAACTCTTCACATGAGGTGGTCAAAGTACTGGAGTTTCAGCTTTAGCATCATTCCTTGCAAAGAAATCCCAGGACGGATCTCCTTCAGAATGGACTGGTTGGAGCTCCTTGCAGTCCAGGGGACTCTCAAGAGTCTTCTCCAACACCACAGTTCAAAAGCTTCAATTCTTCGGCACTCAGCCTTCTTCACAGTCCAACTCTCACATCCAAACATGACCACTGGAACAACCATAGCCTTGACTAGATGGACCTTAGTTGGCAAAGTAACGTCTCTGTTTTTGAATATGCTATCTAGGTTGGTCATAACTTTTCTTCCAAGGAGTAAGCGTCTCTTAATTTCATGGCTGCAATCACCATCTGCAGTGATTTTGGAGCCCAAAATATAAAGTATGACACTGTTTCTAGTGTTTCCCCTCTATTCCCCATGAAGTGATGGGACCGGATGCCATGATCTTCATTTTCTGAGTGTTGAGCTTTAAGCCAACTTTTTCACTCTCAACTTTCACTTTCATCAAGAGGCTTTTTAGCTCCTCTTCACTTTCTGCCATAAGGGTGGTGTCATCTGCATGTCTGAGGTTATTGATATTTCTCCTGGCAATCTAGATTGCAGCTTGTGCTTCTTCCAGTCCAGCGTTTCCCATGATATACTCTGCATATAAGTTAAGTAAGCAGGGTGAAAATATGCAGCCTTAATGTACTCCTTTTCCTATTTGAAACCGGTCTGTTATTCCATGTCCAGTTCTAACTGGTGCTTCCTGATCTGCATATAGGTTTCTCAAGAGGCAGGTCAAGTGGTCTGATATTCCCATCTCTTTCAGAATTTTCCACAGTTTATTGTGATCCACACAGTCAAAGGCTTTGGCATAGTCAATAAAGCAGAAATATATGGTTTTCCGGAACTCTCTTGCATTCTCCATGATCCAGCGGATGTTGGCAATTTGATCTCTGGTTCCTTTGCCTTTTCTAAAACCAGCTTAAACATCAGGAAGTTAACGGTTCATGTATTGCTGAAGCCTGGCTTGGAGAATTTTGAGTATTACTTTACTAGCATGCGAGACTTGTATGTTCCTTAATGCTTTTCTCATTGTTAGCTTGATAGTATGTGTCTTGACATGTTTTTATCCTTGGTTTTACCTGTAAGGGACTGCTTGTGCCTTTGGACTTTATTGACCTTTTCTTTTTCTATGTTGGAGAAATTTTCAACTACAGTCTCTTCAAAAATTTTCTCATACACTTTCTTTTTCTCTTCTTCTGCTGAGGCCCTTAGAAATGAATATTTTTGCATTTTATATTGTCCCAGAGATCTCTGAGAGTATCCTCAGTTTTTTTTTTTTTCATTCTTTACATTTTATTCTGTTCTTCAGAAGTTATTTCCACCATTTTATCTTCCAGCTCACTGATTCTCTCTTCTGCTTCAGATATTCTTCTATCGATTCCCTCTAGAGTATATTTAATTTCTTTAATGGTGTTGCTTGTCTCTATATCTTTATTGTTTAATTTTTCTAAGATTTTATTGATTCCTGCATTTTCTCCATTATGTTTTCAATATTTTCATCACCTTTACTATCATTGTTGCAGAAAGGAGGACATTCCAGGGCCCGAAACTGGGCTCTTGTCTAACATTCAGAAATGAATTGTCCGAGGAGACACATGTGCTGACAAAGCAAGAGACTTTATTGGGAAAGGGCACCTGGGTGGAGAGCAGTAGGGTAAGGAAACCCAAGAGAACTCTGCCACGTGGCTTGTAATGTCGGGTTTTATGGTGATGGGATTAGTTTCTGGATGGTCTTTGACCAATCATTCTAATTCAGGGTCTTTACTGGTGATGCACGCATTGCTAGCCAAGGTGGATGTTAGCGAGAGGGATTCTAGGAAGTGGACAGACGTGCAGTGTCTGCTTTAGACCTTTCCAAAACTCTTCTGACTGGTGGTGGCTTATTTGTTCCATATTCCTTATCAGGATCTCCTGTCATAGAACAACTCATGCAAATGGTTACTATGATACCTGGCCAGGGTGGGCGGTTTCAATCAGTGTGCTTCCCCTAACAACTTCCCCCGAGAGACTTCATACTCAAGATACTTCTTGGGAACTGGGATGGAGGTCTCTTTCTTCTGTAACTTCTTCCTGCTGTGCATGGGCACAGGCCTGCCTAGCAGAGCAGAAGTCTCTCTCTACCTGATCTAAGTTGGGGTTTTCCACATCTGAAACCAGCTTCTACCCTTGTAGTAACAGCAATTTCGTTGGCCCCTCTCAGAGATGAAATAGACAAGAACCAAACAGGAGACCTAACAGGATGGTCATCTCTGGTCCCCGGAAACAGAAGGCAACATTTGGGATGAGGGTTGCAGGGTTTGTGACCCTTTTTGATTGGTTGGTGGTGAGGCAACAGAGCTGTGCTTCAGGAATCTTGTGTTCAGTCTGAAGTTCCCATCCTGCACCTGGGTGGGGGCTCAAAGACAGTGTTATGCATATTTCCTTGAGTAGGAACCAAGACTCTGTCTGGAGGCTGTACCAAACTTTGATTGTTTCTCCTGTTTCTGTATCCCCTCCCTTCCCTGATTAGCAATTGTTTGAATCCATGGTTTGGAACTCAGGGAAGGTCAAGGAGGCTGAATGAAGCCTATATCCTACAGATAAGAAATGGAGAACACAGGACAGATCTGTACTCCAGAGCCCCACAGAGTCCTGCTCAGTTTTAATTTAGGGAACTGGGCAACTCTGACTGTGATAACTTCCTGTCAAAATGGGGCATAGGGCTGCCTCAGCTTGGAGTATAGACACTGAATTGGAAGTATTTCTGAGTTCCAAGTTCTAGAGCTGAGTCTTGTATGATTAAAATCCTAATCCCTTGGTCTGCCATTTTTGGTGTAACAGACCCAATTAGAAGTAGTTGGAGGAGTGATAACTGGAATTTAGTAGACAAAATAAATCTCATTTCTTTTTAGAAGAATAGGCCTGAAACCCAGTCTGGACCTGGCACTTCAGGGAGACTTGTAGCCAGGTAGCCAGTTGCCTAGTTTTATAAAAAGGTTATTAGCTTCCAGCAGACATTTTTTTTGAGAATGGTGGCATCCAAGCCTGACACGACTCAGCGAAGTCAAGTGTTTAGCAATACGAGGTCTAATCTGAAAGTACACCCATTGCATCACCTAGTTATTTCCCAGGATATCTGAACCATAGCTACTCTATTTTGAGTTTTAATTGTAAACTTTTCCTTAATAGCCAAAAGCAGATTTCACTGTTAATAACATCAGTGTTTCTCTAGGTTTGAGAAAATGCAAGAATTGGGACTCATAAAATCTTCTCCTGAAAAGATCTAACTATCTGAAGGCCTATTCTGCCAGTTTTTCCCAGAGCACAGAGTGCTTCATTCCTGATTTTCACCCTGAACTCATTTCAGGGACGTTGACAGTCAGCAGTTGCAGTGGCCATGATTTAATCTTTGTAGATGTCGATGACAAGTGTCAGTCTTCAGTTGCTCATAAACTTGACCATGATTTTGAGGGGGGCATTTCAAGACCATTTTATCCCATGGTGCTGAGAATGTCCATTCTCAGGTTTGACAAAGATTTTGTTGAAAGGTCACTCAATGTGCTGTTACTGGACTAGGCCATACAACAGCATCCAAAATTCTCTGGGCCACCTGTCTTACTAGCCTCTTGGTCCTGGAAAATATTCCCTCTTGTTGCTTCTTCCCGTATCTAGAGTTATACTGTTACCATCATCGATCTCATATGGGACTATATATTATTCTATTAGAGGCCTCACACACACATTTGATGGTGTAAGAAACAGTAATTTTGTAAAACAGGTGAAACACAAATAACATAGCCAGCAGTATTAGTAAAGTCACAAGTAAGAATTAAGAGCTTCCATTAGATGTAGCTCAGTATATCTCAGGTCACCTGACTTAGTCTGCCCTGTAGAATCTTTATCTTCCAGGGAAATTATATATTGGCATCATCTATAAGGCACATAGTCCAGTTTTCTCGTGTTACTAGACTGATTGTCCTTAGTATGATTTAATTGTTTCCAACACAGAGGAGACTTTAAACCTAAATTACCATTGCCTAGTGTTATCCAAATAAATCCATCCCATAATTCTGGGAGATTTTTCCTCCTTTGCTGAAACTTTTCCAGTTGCTCTGACTGAGCTTGAGTAATAGGAAAAAGCTCAAATTTATGGCCAGAGTCAGAGCAGGCATTATTAATTGGCCTGGTGAGGGGATCCTATCTAGTAATATCACAGTGACATGAATATGCCTATAGTTTTTTTTTTTTTTTTAAGTTAATTTTCTCAGGGCCAACCAGTTAGAGTCTTGTAGTAGAGAAATTTACCAAGGTAACCCAGAACTAGACACAGGTAATTGGCCACAAACCCAACAATTGAATTGATTTCTAAAACTAGCATAGAATCAGGCCTATGATAGAAAATCATTTGATTTATATGCAAAGGTATAAGAAGTCAAGAAAACATAAATGATCATAAGAATCAGGTCCTGCATCTTGGGGAAGCTGTCTATCTCTGAGGTCGTTATCTTCTCATCCTGGTGAAGTGTAGTTTCTCCTGATAAAAAAGAGTCCTTCCATCCAGGTTGGAGACAGTCCCTTAAATTATGTCTTTTTCCAGTCCTGGTTGCAGGTCATGAGACATCTGATCTTATCCAAAGATAGATTACTGAAATGAGCTTCAGAAACAAACCTAGGGTGTTCTTAAAGAATTCAATTAAATTTTACAGTAATATCACATAACAGCAAAGAACTATCTAAGATATGAGTCTTACTAGATGAAGACCTCCATTAACAAACTGAGATTTAACATTTTTTGAAATATCTTTTTCTCCCTAGATTTACCCTCATTTTTATCAAGTATAACCAAATTAAGGCTAGTTTGTTTGCAAAATAGGTCTGTTCTCACTAATTTTTGTCTGATGATTTATATAACCATAATTGATTATTAGGCTTTTTATTTTGCTAAAACATTTATAGAGTCTCAGACTGAACTTTTAAAATAAAACATAGCTGTGAAACTCACACCAAAGGCTTATCACAGATTTTGCCTTACAAATCTAGGTGAATTCTTCCCTTTTTAAGGTCTCAAGAATTTCTTGAAATTTTTGAACCAGTGAGATAACCTTCCTAACTCATCTGATAAACTTACTGGAAACCTAAGAATTTTCAATTTTTGGAGGAGTCAGATAGAAGGAAAATATAATTGTTTTGTTTATAACGTTTAATTTTAACAAAGTATTGTCACAATGGGCGTAAATACTAAGGCTCAAGGTCTAGTGAAAGTCAGCTCCCCCATCTTGGACCTAATTAGCTCTAACCAGTTTTCTTATGTCTGTCATTCCTAACAAAATCAATGTATCTAACTAATCGTAATCCAATTTTAGAAAATCCTGATCATGAATAACTCCTTTTAGTATTTTTCATACAGTTTTTGTTTGATTGTTTTTACTGAAAACACACTTTCTACTTTCCTTTAGCAACCAAGAACTAACTTTTATATTAGCATTTTATAGATTGGTGAGCATAATTACCAGTGATAATTTCTAAAACCCTTGCTTTCTTAGAACATTTTAGGATGGCATCAAACATTATTCATTTATAGTCCCAAATCTCTTTAGTTTCTCTGTAAAAGGAAATTAGTGTTTAGTAGTCAATGTTTCAAAATCTTATTTTATTTGGAAATGACCTAATTATTCAATAGACTTCCAACACTTAGCACACTTAGCACAACCCTTAGAAATTTAAGTTATGCCAATCTGGAGAGACTATTTTAGACAGATATTTCTAAAGAATAATTATTCTTAATAGAGTTTATATTAAAGTTCATATCTCATTTACATTTTTAGAAGTTTCTTCGCTTGAGGTAATTTCCTTGACAAACTTGTAACAGATATAATATTTAACTTATATTAAACCTAGGTACCATGAAAATATTCTACTTAATGTTAATTACTCTAAGACATGTCTTTATTAGATAAGTCAACAAACAAACATTAATATCAGGTATTTAATATTAAATATTCCCCAGTTCACATGTACCTGGGATTTGTTGTTTAATTTAGAATTACTTGATTTGTAAGTGTTTACCTTTTTTAAGCCAAATGAATAGAGCTCATTTACAAATTAACCTCAAAAATATTACCCAGAGACAAAGACATACCAAGACATATTTAGACAGACAGAGTGCAAGATCTAGCTTCAAGCCTTTTTTTTTGCTTTTTCCTCAGTGTCAGTGGCAAATGCATCACTCAGCCAAGGTGGATGCTAGAGAGAGGGATTCTGGGAAGTGGACGGACATGCAGTGTCTCCTTTAGACCTTTCCGAACTCTTCTGGTTGGTGGTGGCTTATTAGGTCCATATTCATTATCAGGATCTCCTGTCATAAAACAACTCATGCAAATGGTTACTATGGTACCTGGCCAGGGTGGGTGGTTTCAATCAGTGTGCTTCCCCTAATATCATTACTCTACATTCTTTATCAGGTAGTTTCCCTATTTCCTCTTTATTTATTTGGACTTCTGTTTTTTTAGGTTGTCCCTTCATTTGTGTAATATTTCTTTGCCTTTTCATTATCATTTTTTTAAATGTATTGTGTTTGAGGTCTCATTTTCCCAGGTATCAAGTTTGAATTCTTTCTTCCTTTTAATTTAGGCCCTCTTAAAGTTGATCCAGTGGTTTGTGTAAACTTCATAAAGGGTGAGATTTGTGCTGAATTTTTGTTTGTGTGATTGTTTGTTTGTTTTTCCTCTCATAGGCAAGGCTGAGTGAGGTGACAATCTTGTCTGCTGGTGATTGGTGATTGGGTTTGTATTTTTATTTTGTTTGTTGTTTAGATGAGACATCCTGCACAGGATGCTACTGGTGGTTGAGTGATGCTGAGTCTTGTATTCAAGTGGTTTCATTTGTGTGAGTTCTCACTATTTGATACTCCCCAGGCTTAGTTCTTTGGTAGTCTAGGGTCTTGGAGTCAGTGCTCCCACTCCAAAGGCTCAGGGCTCCATCTCTGGTCAGGAATGAAGATTCCACAAGTGGTTTGTTATGGCACTAAATGAGATTAAAACTGTACCCAAAAACGAGAAACCAAAGTTGAACTCCAGATAAATGGTAGTTACAAAATCAGGCAAGCAATAATGAAAATAACACGTATATATACACCCATGAGTAAAGTCAAAACAACCCAACAAAAATAAAGTACAGTAGATTGACCCAGGAAAAAAAGAAAAAAAATATATATATGTATATGTTTACCAGTTAAGAACATAACTAACTAAAGCACAAACTGGAAAACAAAACTAAAGCAAGGAGCTAAGTGGGGAATAGAGCAATGAAAAAAAAAATAAAAAGACTAACAAATATGTTGAGAGGAAAAGAAAGAAAGAAAAGAACAATGTAATAAATATAAACAACACTAAAGATTAACTGCAAGGGGAAAAAACAAAAGAATAAAATAGAAAAAAATCCTAGGTTTAAAAACATTGAAAATTAAAATTATATAAAAGAGAAAAAAAAAAGAAGAAATAAAAAAGAAAAAAAATAAAAAAGGAAAACTCAGAACTTCAAAATCTCAATGTAGAGGCAGAGGTTTATTACAACACTAAATAGTGTGAATGAATATATGTGATTACATATACACCCATAAGCAAAATCAAAATAGTCCAACAAAAATAAAGTACAATAGATTGACCTGGAGAACAAAGGAAACCAAACATTATATCTGCCAGAACAAAACTAACCATAACACAAACTAGAAAACCAAACAAAAGCAAGATGCCAAATGGGAAATAAAGCAATCCAAATAAAACTAGCGAATATGTTGAGAGGAAAGGAGAGAAAGGAAAGAATGAATAGATATGCAAAGTTAAATTAAGGTAGATAAAAAAAGATTTATATACATTAAAGATTCACTGCAAGTAGAAAAGAACAGTAGGAAAAGCAAACACAAAAATAAATGTAGCAAAAGTAATAGGTTTAATAAATTAAAATTATAAAAAGAGAAAGAAAAAAAAAAAAAAAAAGGAAAGCTACACAAAACGGAAAAAGCCCAAAGTAGAGAAAGAGGTTCATAACAACAACAAAAAATGTGACTGAGGGGGAAAAAATGCTCAAAAGCTTAATTGGATTTCATAGTGCTGATAAAATTGACAACTACAACAGAAGGGGAAAAATAGGAAAAAGAAAAAGAAAAAATTCAAAAAAATCTACAGAACAAATCAAAACATAAGAAAAATAAATGTTTTTCTTGAGTCACTGATGTCAGATTCCTTTCCTTCGCTGGGAGTCACAGTACACTTCACCACCCTAGGATGTCCTCCAGTGCTATGCTGACCTCTGGACCTGCTGTGGGGGCAGCTTAGATTTTAATCTGATCCTACTCCTGTGTGTTCTTGCCTCCAATATCTATAGCTATCAGTACTAGTGCATTTTCTTTTGTGGGAGCTCTCAATGTTCTTTTATATATTCCATAGACACAGAGTCTAACTAGTTGATCCAGTGGGCTTAATCTGCAGCTGGTACAGCTGGTGGGAAGGTTTTGAGTCTTCTTCCTTAGCTACAGTGTCTCTGGGTTTCATTTGTGGTTTAATTTCCACCTCTGTATGTGGGTCGTTCACTGGGGTTTGCTCTTGAGGCTGCCCTGGAGGGCTTGGGTCTGCCCCTGAGAGGGCCAGGTGTGGAGGTGGTGCAACTGCTTGGGTCATAGGGGTTCTGGCAGCACCAGGTTCTCAAAGGAGTACCTGGCTAGGGCAGCAGGAAATATAGTGCTCTAGAAGAGTATGATAACCAGTATTTGCCAATATGCTCCAGTATTCTTGCCTGGAGATTACCCCTGACAGAAAAGGCTAGCAGGCCACAGTCTACAGGGTCACAAAGAGTTGGAAATGACTGAAGCAACCTTGCGTGCATAGACATAAGACTTTTTTGATGTGGCAGCTCTGACCCACTGAGTGTTGAGCATGAAGATGGTATAGCTGGTTGGCTTTCACAGACCCTGGCTGCCCCAAGTGTGCAGGGACACAGACTGCCTTAGCTGCAGGTGCTGTGGCCCTCTCAGAGTCTTTTTTCGAGCCTCTTGTAGCTGGCGACCAGAAGGCCTGTTTGGCCAGTCTTTCTCCATAGCTCTGCCCATTCACGAACTTATAGGGCTTCCTTGCTTGTGGGTCTTCTCTGTAGTTTGGCACATCAGTTACTTAAACGGACACCTTGGGTGGGTTCCTACTCTGCTGTTTAGTGTGTCAGTCATTTGATGGGCCAGCCTCTCTATTATTCAGCTGCTGATGCAGGCTTGTGGGCAGAGAGAGGCTATAGTGATGTCTCCACCCGCTATGCATTATCACCTTGCTTCCATGGCTGCATAACTTTCCTGCAAAGGCATTCCTCACCATAATCTCCTCCCTCACATCCCCTCAATCTATCTCTCTGCAGTCCACAGCAGCTCTCGCCCTGCGATTGCTCCACAATCTCTAAACTCCACCTCCCAGCTGCTGTGCCTTGCAAGGGACCTGCATCCCTGTCCAGGGTATGTATGGTTGTGGCAAGGACTGTCTGATTCTCATTCCATTTAAGTTGCCACAGATCATTTGTTTCACTCTCAGCCTTAAAAGTTTCTCCTCTGACTCAGACAATTGCCCTACTATGGGATCAGACCGCTTGCTTCAGTTCCCCCACCAGCCAAGGGCAGGTCTAGTCCTAATAACACACCTGTTTTCCCCCACTAGTTCCTTCATCCTACTGATTTTTGGGTGTTTCTATATATTCTTTTCCACTGGTTGGGTACTCCTTTTCACTGTCACCTGGTGTTCTGCATGTACTTCTGTGTCTGAAGGTGTATTCCTGATGCATCCATAGACAGAGAGAGATACTCCACGTCCACCTACTCTTCCACCATTTTATTCTCCTGTTTTTGTTTTCTTTGTAAAAATATCCAAAAGTAGAGTTATTAGATCCTACAGTATTTCTAGTTTTAGTTTCTTGGGAAATTTCCATACTGTTTTCCATAGTGGTTGTACGAACTTACATCCCCACTAACAGGACACAAGGATTCCCTTTTCTCCACATCCTTTCCAACACTTCTTATTTTTGTCTTTTTGAATATAGAAATTCTGACAGGCAAAACGTGCTATCTCAATTATGTTTCAATTTTCATCTCCCTGGTAGCAATGCTGTTGTTTGTGTGTGTGTGCATGCTCAGTCATGTCTGAATCTTTCTGAACCCAAAGACTGTAGCCCCCAGGCTCCTCTGTCTATGCAATTTTCCAGGAAAAAATACTGGAATGAGATGCCATGGTTAGTGATGATATTTCTGTGTCTGTTGGCCATCTATCGCTATTTCTTCTTTGGAAAAATGTCCATTTAGTTCATCTGGGCATTTTTAATTGATTTTCTTGTTTTTTGAAAGTCAAGTTATATGGATTCTTTGTCTATTTTAGATATTACCCCTTAATAGATATATTATTTGCAAATAAATGTGCTTTTTAAAAAATTTTTCTTCCTATTTACCAGTTATACACGTCTTAGTAGTTGCAGTTGAGACACTAAAATCTGTTTGATCTGTGCTACTCTTTGGGACCCAGTCAGGAACAAAAAGTAATTCTCTAGCTTGTAGAAGCCCCATCCCGACCCCTGCGGGGGGGGGGGGGGGGGGAGACAGAAAAAGAGAACACTGTTCTGAGGTAAGCAGTACATGAATAGGATTAAGTGACAAGGATCAGGATCTCTTTTTCTCTTTCTGTCTCCCCTGAATAGAGTGCACACATTCTGTATACTTACCTTATAAAATTCCAACAGTGGAAAAATAGAAAGATGGGAAGGATATGGGAAAAACAGTTATGCCCCAAAGTGAATCTGTAGCACTATGTGATGGATAATATTAATACATCCTGACTCATGATGTTAAATAATCTGTAATAAATTAAGCTTAAATATATGTAAATCAATTTTCAAAGCAAATTCACATGTATTTGTAAATCCATGTCAGGGAATCCAGTTTGTAGCCTTTGTACTTCCATTCATTGATTGTAACTCAGCTAATCTAGAAAGATGGATTTGCAGAATAGATTACTGAAGTAACAAAAAGCTGATTTCTCAGTAGGGAGACATCATAAATCTTTCTTCGGAGAGGCAGTGATTCCAAATCTTGGATTGGGAAAGATAAAATGTCATTGATGAAAATTAGAATGGAGAAATAGGAAATTGAAGAGAATGTTAAAAGTTTAATACATCCTAGGAAAGAAGGTAGTGATAGTAATATTTAGAATATGGCAAAGTTTTGAGAAACATTTTAGACATCTTCAAAGGACTTGACCCAATAGGGAGAAATAAGAATAATCCTTTAATATACCTTATTGAATAGATGGAAACAGGTTGTGAGAAGTGGGGATAACAGTTTGATGTATTGTGTCTGTAGACCATCTAAGAGGCAATAATCAAGTGACAACTCAACATTCAGGTTATGACCTGGATAAGAATGGTGTGCTCACTCACCTAGAGCCAGAAATCCTGGAATGTGAAGTCAATTAGCTCTTAGGAAGCATCACTACAAACAAAGCTAGTGGAGACAATGGAATTCCTGTTGAGCTATTTAAAATCTTTATATATATTTTAAAAAGATGTTATTAAAGTGATGCATTCAAAATGCCAGCAAATTTAGAAAATTCAACAGTGGCCACAGGACTATAAAAGGTCAGTTTTAATTCCAATCTCAAATAAGGGCAATGCAATAAAGTGTTCAAACTACTACACAATTGCACTCATTTCACATGATAGCAAGGTAATGTTCAAAATCCTTCAAGCTAAGTTTAAACAGTACATGAATCAAGAATCTCCAGATGCACAAGCTGGATTTAGAAAAGGTAGAGGAGCCAGAAATCAAATTGCCAATATCTGTTGGATCACTGAATAAGCAAGGGAATTCCAAAAAAAAAAAAAAAATCTAGTTCTTCTTCATCGACCATGCTTAAGTCTTTAACCCTGTGGATTACAAGGACTGGAAAATTCTTAAAGAGAGTAACAAAGCACCTTACCTGCCTCCTGAGAAACGTGTTTGCAGGTCAAGAAGCAACAGTGAGAACCAGATATGGAATAACAGAATGGTTCAAAATTGGGAAAGGAGTATGTCATGGTTGTATATTATCATCCTGCTTATTTAACTTATATACAGAATGCATCATGTGAAATCCCATATTGAATAAAGCTCAAGTCCAATCAGGACTTCAGGGAGAAATAGCAATAACCTCATATATGCAGATGACACAACTCTAATGTCAGAGAGAGAGAGCAAAGAGGAATTAAACAGCCTATTGATGAAGATGAAAGACAAGAGTGAAAAAGCTGGTTTAAAATTCAACATTCAAAAAATGAAGATCATGACATCCAGTCCCATCATTTCATGGCAAATAAATGGGGAAAAAAAATTAAAACTGTAATAGAGTTTATTTTCATGGGCTCCAAAATCACTGTAGATGGTGACTGCAGCCATGAAATTAAGAGACACTTGCTCCTTGGAAATAAAACTATGACAAACTCAGATGGCATATTAAAAAGCAGAAACATTATTGACAATAAGGGTCCATATAGTCAAATCTGTGGTTTGCCCAGTAGTCATGTATCTATGCAAAAGTGGGACCCTAAAAAAGGCTGTGTGCAGAACTGATACTTTTGAATTATGGTGCTAGAGAAGACCCTTGAGAGTTCTTGTAGACTAAGGATATCAAAAGTGTCAATCCTAAAGATATCAACCCTGAATATTCATTGGTTGGACTGATGATGAAACTGAACATCCAATAATTTGGACACCTAATGTGAAGAGCCAACTCATTACAAAAGACCCTGACGCTGGGAAAGACTGAAGGGGGCAACAGTGAATGAGATGGTTAGATGGCATCACTGATTCAATGGACGAGTTTGAGCAAACTCTGGGAAATTGTGAAGGACAGGGAAACTTGGTATACTGCAGTCCAGTGGGTCGCAGAGTTGGACATGACTGAATGACTGAACAATAACAACATTCAGATCTAATTTAATGAGAGCAATGTGGAGTTATTGTCATGATGATGATAAATGACATTTATCTGGAGGTGATAAGACTGGCAAGAATTTAAGGAAATTAAAAAGACGATAGACCTTAAAGCTGAAATGAAAGAAATTGAAACAGTGAAAGAAAAGCAACAAGTAGTAAAAGAATAACATAGAATGTCTTGGATGCTAAAGTAGAATCAAATTTCTGGGGAGAATGATTTATTTCATTAAACCTCAAGAAGAAATCAGGATTTAAAGACAGTTTTGACTTTTTTTGTAATCATTGCATTTGGTTATTTCATGAAAGCAGTTTAAGCACTACAAGTGCAAATGGTTGTCAAGATTCAACATCAACTTGGAAATTACAAATAGAAACAAATGAGTAAGGCTTTAATGATTAAGGGTAGTAAGTAGAGGGTCAGGGTACTCTCTTTAGAATGAAAAGCCTGGATATGTGATATATTAATAAATATGGAAAGATCAGTGGTCTAGTTTTAGGAAACATTATGAGCATAGCTCCCTGTGTAAAGCAAGGTCTGAGATCAGGAGTAGCGAAGAGAAGTGTTCTTAGATGTAAAAATGGGTGATGACAATTGGGTAAACTTAAGCAAGAAGATGGGCTTCCCAGGTGGCTCAGAGGTTAAAGCATCTGCCTGCAGTGCGGGAGACTTGGGTTCGATCCCTGGGTTGGGAAGATCCCCTGGAGAAGGAAACGACAACCCACTCCAGTATTCCTGCCTAGAGAATTCCATGGGCAGAGGAGCCTGGTGGGCTACAGTTCACGGGGTTGCAAAGAGTTGGGCACAACTGAGAGACCTAACTTTTACTTTCACTTTCACTTTCAAGCAAGAAGATATAAAGTATAATATTTATATCAGTGAAATAATGATTTCCAAGTTCTGTTACTATTTTATACACATATTTAATTAACAAATCAATTCACTTGAAACCAAAACATTTCAAATATGTGTACTTTTATAATAATAATAATTTTGAAATATCAAAAAACCTGAGAATAACATTGATAGTTAACTAAGGCTATTTCTTTCCATTAAAATTTTAAACAAAACCTGGAACCTAGAATATACTGTAAAGGAAAAATGTATCCTCATTGAGCCAAGAAAACCTAAATTTGATTTTGATTGCTGAGGCTAGAAATCCAATTGTGGATAAATCTCTTTTGCAAACCACTTACTATAATTTAATTGTTTTGCTTTTACCATCTCTCCCTCTTTTATTTTTCTCTGTTTATTAATTTATTCACGTCTTTTTTTTCTGTTTTATTAAAATGATATTTCCAAGTTTAAAAATTAGTTATTTGAAACTCTCAAAAGCAGTGTTGTATGAATTCCAGAACTTTATTAAATGGACAGTTTCAGAAACATTTGAATGTGCTTTCATGAAGACTCTAAAACTCTATATAATATTTATCACAGATGTGTCATGTTCATATTATTCTATATATATCATCTTATATGTATATTATTTATATAAGAATAAATATTATATGTATATGTATTCACACACACATACACAGTTATATATAAAATTAAATTTTTCATATGTATCTTTCCACAAACTCAGATAAAAACAGGGATAGAAATAGATTTTAGAAATAAATATATATGTTCACTTTGTTTTATGCTGTTATTCTCATTGTTTTTTGTTGTTTGTTTGCTTGGATTTGAGGATGTGTGGATGTGAGAGTGAGGATGATTATAGAAGAGAGTAGTCCTGGTGGACCTTTGATGGATGTATCTCATAAGCAAGAAATAAGACCTTGTGGCTTTCAACTGCCTGAGATTTGTTCAAGCAGCCTACATTAGTCTACCATGCCCCTTCAAAAAAATGTTAACTGATCAATTTATGATGTTGCCACATGACATAATATCCAACTAAATACTCCCTTACTCAGACTTTTATATGACTTAATGAGAATTAAATCTTAGAAATTCTCCCTTATCAGTGATATTGCATTTCATCAGAATATACTGTTTTACAAGCATATATAATCACTACTAAATTTTAGTATATTTTGAAGTTTTACCAAAATAAATTTAGTAACATTAAGAGATATGATTCCATTATTTCTTTAGGGAAATTATCAATTTTTCAAGCTTTATTTGATTCTTTAAAAAATTAAAACATATTTGACATTCCTAAGTAAAGACTATTTTTCTGGCCTGGATGTGCGCAGTTCTCTGGTAGTTGTGTGTCTAGCTGGAAGTAATCTTTTTTCCTCCTTACCTTAGAGGCTGCACTTTGCTGGAGCAGCTTTGAAGAACTACACCACGTCCAAGGTAAGAGAAACCCAAATAAGATGGTAGGTGTTGCGAGAGGGCATCAGAGAGCAGACACACTGAAACCATAATCACAGAAAACTAGCCAAACTGATCACACGGACTACAGCCTTGTCTAATTCAATGAAACGAAGCCATGCCATGTGGGGCCACCAAAGACGGGCAGGTCATGGTGGATAGGTCTGACAGAAAGTGGTCCACTGGAGAGGGGAATGGCAAACCACTTCAGTACTCTTGCCTTGGGAACCCCATGAATACTGTGAAAAGGCCAAAAGGTAGGATACTGAAAGGGGAACTCCCCGGGTCAGTAGGTGCCCAATATGCTACTGGAGATCAGTGGACAAATAACTCCAGAAAGAATGAAGAGATGGAGTCAAAGCAAAAAAAACACCCAGTTGTGGATGTAACTGGTGATAGAAGCAAGGTCCGATTTTGTAAAGAGCAATATTGCATAGGAACCTGAAATGTAGGTCCATGAATCAAAGCCAATTAGAAGTGGTCAAACAGGAGATGGCAAGAGTGAACATCGACATTCTAGGAATCATTGAACTAATATGGACTGGAATGGGTGAATTTAACTCAGATGACCATTATACCTACTACTGTGGGCAGGAATCCTTTAGAAGAAACAGAGTAGACATTATGGTCAACAAAAGAGTCCAAAATGCAGTACTTGGATGCAATTTCAAAAATCACAGAATGATCTCTATTCGTTTCCAAGGCAAACCATGCAATATCACGTTAATCCAAGCCTATGCCCCAACCAGAAACACTGAAGAAGCAGAAGTACAACGGATCTATGAAGACCTACAAGACCTTTTAGAACTATCACTCAAAAAAAGATGTTCTTTTCTTTATAGGAGACTGGAATGCAACAGTAGGAAGTCAAGAAAAACCTGGAGTAACAGGCAAATTTGGCCTTGGAATATGGAATGAAGCAGGCCAAAGGCTAATGGTGTTTTGCAAAGAGAACACACTGGTCATAGCAAACACCCTCTTAGAACAACACAAGAAAAGACTCTACACATGGACATCACCAGATGGTCAGCGCTGAAATCAGATTGATAAATTATTCACAGCCAAAGATGGAAAAGCTCTATACAGTCAGCAAAAACAAGACTGGGAGATCACTGTGGCTCAGATCATGAACTCCTATTGATAAATTCAGATTTAAATTGAAGAAAGTGGGGAAAACCACTAGACGATTCAGGTATGACCTAAATCAAATCCCTTATGATTATGCAGTGAAAGTGAGAAGTAGATTTAAGACACTAGATCTGATAGAGTGCCTGATGAATTATGGATGGAGGTTCCTCACATTGTACAGGAGACAGGGATCAAGACCATCCCCACGGAAAAGAAATGCAAAAGAGCAACATGGCTGTCTGAGGAGGCCTTATAAATAGCTGTGAAAAGAAAATAAGCAAAAAGCAAAGGAGAAAAGGAAAGATATAAGCATCTGAATGCAGAGTTCCAAAGAATAGCAAGGAGAGATAAGAAAGCCTTCCTCAGCAATGAATGCAAAAAAATAGAGGAAAACAACAGAATGAGAAAGACTAGAGATCTCTTCAAGAAAATAAAAGCTATCAAGGGAACATTTCATGCCAAGATGGGCCCAATTGAGGATAGAAACAGCATGGACCTAACAGAAGCAGAAGATATTGAGAAGAGATGGCAAGAATACATCGAACTGTATAATAAAAAGCTTCATGACCAAGATAATCACTTTGGTGTGATCACTCACTTACAGCTAGACATCCTGGAATGTGAAGTCAAGTGGGCCTTAGGAAGCATCACTATGAACAAAGCTAGTGGAAGTGATGGAATTCCAGTTGAGCTATTTCAAATCCTAAAAGATGATGCTGTGAAAATGCTGCAGTCAATATGCCAGCAAATTTGGAAAACTCAGCAGTGGCCACAGGACTGGAAAAGGTCAGTTTTCATTCCAATCCCAAAGAAAGACAATGCCAAAGAATGCTCAAAGTACCACACAATTGCATTCATCTCACATGCTAGCAAAGTAAGGCTCAAAATTCTCCAAGCCAGGCTTCAACAATATGTGAACGACAAACTTCCAGATGTCCAAGCTGGTTTTAGAAAAGGCAGAGGAACCAGAGATCAAATTGCCAACATCTGCTGGGTCATGGAAAAAGCAAGAGATTTCCAGAAAAAATATCTATTTCTGCTTTATTGACTATGCCAAAGCCTTTGACTGTGTGGATCACAATAAACTGTGGAAAATTCTGAAAGAGCTGAGAATACCAGATCACTTGATCTGTCTCTTGAGAAACCTATATGCAGGTCAGGAAGCAACAGTTAGAACTGGACTTGGACCAACAGACTGGTTCCAAATAATCAAAGAAATACATCAAGGCTGTATATTGTCACCCTGCTTATTTAACTTCTATGCAGAGTACTTCATGGTAAACCCTGGGCTAAGATCATGGCATCTGGTCTCATCACTTCATGGGAAATAAATGGAGAAACAGTGAAAACAGTGTCAAACTCTATTTTGGGGGGTTTCAAAATCACTGCAGATAGTGATTGCAGCCATGAAATTAAAAGACACTTACTCCTTGAAGGAAAGCAGTGACTATTCTAGATAGCATATTGAAAAGCAGACATATTACTTTGCCAACAAAGGCCCATCTAGTCAAGGCTATGGTTTTTCCAGTAGTCATGTATGGATGTGAAAGTTGTACTGTGAAGAAAACTGATCGCAGGAGAATTGGTGCTTTTGAACTGTGGTGTTGGGGAAGACTCTTGAGAGTCCCTTGGACTGCAAGGAGAGCCAACTAATCCATTCTCAAGATCAGTCCTGGGTGTTCATTGGAAGGACTGATGCTGAAGCTGAAACTCCAATACTTTGGCCACCTCATGCGAATATTTGACTCATTGGAAAAGATCCTGATTTGGGGCAGGAGGAGAAGGGGATAATAGAGGATGAGATGGCTGGATGGCATCACCAACTCGATAGACATGAGTTTGAGTGAATTCCGGGAGTAGGTGATGGACAGGGAGGCCTGGCTTGCTGCAATTCATGGGGTGGCAAAGAGTAGGATAAGACTGAGCGACTGAACTGAACTGAATCTTTGTTCCTATCAGAAAATGTTTAGAGCACATAGCTATACTCAAAACATGAAGGAGGTTCTCAAGCCAGACTACTTTGGGTAAGAATTCAAATTCCTTATATATCAAGTGTGTGACCCTTGGCAAATTACTCATCCTTATTAAAATTGTTTTCATTTGTAAAATAAAAATAAGAATAACACCTCTTTCTGTGCACTATTCTGAGAATTAAATTTGATAATATATACAGAGGAGTAAATATGTGCCACAGACTAATTATAGTTTAAAAGTAAATGTAGGTTTGTCATGCAGATGAAATAAACAATATACATTATTTCATTAAATTCACTAATTAATGAGAGGACCTATCATGAAGATGATGATTAGTTCACAGAGCATTTGAAAAGATATGTATTTCTTGGAAGCTAATAAAGGTATTTGAGTTAATATTATTAGATTAGATACAAATTAAGTTACTGTCCAAAAAAACAATAAATAATAAAACTTTGAAGGTATTTTCTGTTTTCAATGAACAGAAAATACTTGCATCTTTACTGGACAAAAGTTTACATACCACCTAGATCTGTGATTTTTTGTTAATGCTCTTAATGGATACAGGAATTTAACTTACTCTATAGGATGCTGTTGGGGTCCCCCTCACACCCAATGATGCTTCCACTTCAACTTGCAATAGCGTATCTGGCTTGCCTGCATTTTTATCTAAGACACTGAGGGCTTTCAGAAACTTCCTCCCTGAAAGGCAGAACGGAAATTCTGGAGGATTAACACTCTTCCCCTTCTCAGCATCTCCCCAATCCATCATGACGCTCATGACAACAACTGATATGATATTGGGTGTAAACACTTTATCTTTCTCACCCCATCAGGTGGGGTATTCTTGAAATGTATTCTTCAAGGTTAACTAGAGTTTTACCAGGGAAGAAATCCTATTCCCCCACTTTAATAATTAATCTAATAATGAAAATGTAATTTCTTGTATTCTCTTCCCTCCATCAACTTACTCAACTTTAGATGTATTCTACATCTCCCCAAAAAAATACTTTCAGTGAAACTCAGGAGCTGTTTCCAGAGTATCCTGATCAAAACCCCCAAATTCTGGAAAAGTCCTCAGGGCCTATCATACCTTCCATCAACCAGTCCACTTTGCAGGGCCAGCTGACTAAGCACCTGTGTGTCTGAGCAAAACCTGCTGTTCCAGGGTGACTGATCCCCTGCTCACTCTCCAGTGAACAGGCCTAGGGAAACATCTCCCCATTTCCCACCACACACATGTTAGGTCTTATCTTCCATGAGACACCTTCACAGATTGTGCTGGCAATTATTGTTTTGTGTGAGTTCTGTTTTTCTCTTCTTATTTGATTATAGCCTCTGCTAGGATAATGTCTGTTCTATGCATCATTGTAGAGAATTTAGCACAGTGTCTCATACATAATAAGTAATTGACAAATATTATTTGGATATTGTCCAGTAAATAAACAAGAGGAAATAGAAGCAAATACGACAGTAGTGCTATCAAGGTGTCAAAGAGCTAAAGACAACCTTAGACTTCTGACCACACAATTTTATGAACCATCATCTACTTTCATTTCCATGTACAAATTTTTTATACAGATTATATCTCTTATCATATATATATATTTTAAAATAAAATAGAAGCCAAATGACAGAGATTTTGAAGAAGCAAATTAAGTTGATCATTAACATTTTTATTTTTCAATTTAAGTTGTGAAAAACAGAACAGATATTCCCGTAGCCCTGGATTGGCAAATCATATTCCTAGAATCTCTGTGCAGAGGTCATCTTGAGTTAAATACACAATCTAGGTATTCTCAAGGTGTCAAGTCCCTGATTATTCTTTTCTATTTTATGGGCAGATAATATGTCAGCAAATTTGGAAAACTCAACAGTGGCCACAGAACTGGAAAAAGTCAGTTTTCATTCCAACCCCAAAGAAAGGCAATGTCAAAGAATGCTCAAACTACTGCACAATTGCACTCATCTCACATGCTAGTAATGTTCAAAATTCTTCAAGTCAGGCTTAGGCAATATGTGAACCGTGAAATTCCATATGTTCAAGCTGCTTTTAGAAAAGGCAGAGGAACCAGACATTAAATAGCCAACATCTGCTGTATCATCAAAACACCGAGGGAGTTCCAGAAAAAACATCTATTTCTGCTTTATTGAACATGCCAAAGCCTTTGACTGTGTGGATCATAAAAAACTGTGGAAAATTCTGAAAGAGGTGGGAATACCAGATCACCTGACCTGCCTATTGAGAAACCTATATGCAGATCAGGAAGCAACAGTTAGAGCTGGACATGGAAAAACAGACTGGTTTCAAAGGAGTACGTCAAGGCTGTATATTGTCACCCTGCTTATTTAACATCTATGCAGAGTACATCATGAGAAACGCTGGGCTGGAAGAAGCACAAGCTGGAATCAAGATCGACAGGAGAAATATCAATAACCTGAGATATGCAGATGACACCACCCTTATGGCAGAAAGTGAAGAGGAGCTAAAAAGCCTCTTGATGAAAGTGAAACAGGAGAGTGGAAAAGTTGGCTTAAAGCTCAACATTCAGAAAACGAAGATCATGGCATCTGGTCCCATCACTTCATGGGAAATAGATGGGGAAACAATGGAAACCAGTGTCAGACTTTATTTTTGGGGGGCTCCAAAATCACTGCAGATGGTGACTGCAGCCATGAAATTAAAAGATGCTTACTCCTTGGAAGGAAAGTTATGACTAACCTAGATAGCGTACTCAAAAGTAGAGACATTACTTTCCCAACAAAGGTCCATCTAGTCAAGGCTACTTTTTTCCCAGTAGTCATGTATGGATGTGAGAGTTGGACTGTGAAGAAAGCTGAGTGCTGAAGTCCCATCACTTCATGGGAAATAGATGGGGAAACAGTAGAAACAGTATCAGACTTTATTTTGGGGGGCTCCAAAATCACTGCAGATGGTGACTGCAGCCATGAAATTAAGAGACGCTTACTCCTTGGAAGAAAAGTTATGGCCAACCTAGATAGTATATTCAAAAGCAGAGACATTACTTTGCTGACTAAGGTCCATCTAATCAAGGCTATGTTTTTTCCTGTGGTCATGTATGGATGTGAGAGTTGGACTGTGAAGAAGGCTGAGCGCCCAAGAATTGATGCTTTTGAACTGTGGTGTTGGAGAAGACTCTTGAGAGGACCTTGGACTGCAAGGAGATCCAACCAGTCCATTCTGAAGGAGATCAGCCCTGGGATTTCTTTGGAAGGAATGATGCTAAAGCTGAAGCTCCAGTACTTTGGCCACCTCATGCGAAGAGTTGACTCATTGGAAAAGACTCTAATGCTGGGAGAGATCGGGGGCAGGAGAAGAAGGGGACGACCGAGGATGAGATGGCTGGATGGCATCATTGACTCAATGGCCATGAGTCTGAGTGAACTCCGGGAGATGGTGATGGACAGGGAGGCCTGGCGTGTTGCAATTCATGGCGTCACAAAGAGTCGGACACGACTGAGCGACTGAACTGAACTGAACTGTATGAATGTATTACTTCAGTGCAGGGGATTCCTAAACATTGTTTTTGCTTTTTTCTCCAAAAATTTTCATAGAGTTTTAATTAAGATATATTCATTTTATAACTGAAAAGTTTATTCTACTTGAGGCTTATATAAAATGAAAATAGCAAAGAATATATTTGTATAATGTTAAAAATTAACCTTAATTTTTAAAATCACAATAGTGATCAAGAATTTATGTATAAAACAAATATCTGAAAGTGAGAACTTTCATAAAGTTTCTGAAAATGGCTCTTAGTCACCTTCTAAGACCTGCCTTAAAGTTTTGTTGGCATGTTTGAATTCTATTTCAAAACACAGGTCTTTGCTTTTCATTCATTGAGTATATTCGTAGCATTTTTTCATCTGGGTGTTTTCCAGGGATAGACTTCTTTAGATTTGCGGATAGAAAGCAATGTGTCTCCCTTAAATTTATATGGTGAAGTGTTAATCTTTGGAATGTGACTGCATTTGAGGATAAGACATTTAAAGAAGTAATTAAGGTAAAATGAGATCATATGAGTGAGACCTAATGCAACATAACTGATGTCTTTACAAGCAGAAGAGCCGAGGACGCAGAAAGAAGATCACATGAAGATACTGGAAGAGGACAGCTTAGTACAAGCCAATGAGAGAGTCCTCAGAAGAAATCAACCCTGTTGACACCTTTGTCTTGAACATCTAGATTCCAGAATTGTGTGGAAATGGGATTTTTGTATTTTAAGCCACACCGTCTGCGTTACTTTTGTTAGCTCCAGCAAACAATATGGGCAGGCCAAAAATGTGAACAAGAAAGAAAATTCTGGAAGCTACCAAGGCACTGATAAAAACATAAAATCATTTAAGACAAATTAGTGGACTTAATACATTGGTAATAAGACAACATTAAATGGCACTTGGTAGGGAACTAAGAACACTTGCATCATGTTCTTATCATCCCTAAAAATTCAAGAGCGAAAGATGTGTTCAGAGAAAATTGCTTGAAAAAAATGAGCTCAATTTACTTTGAGGCTATGGCTTTAAACTTCCACCCCCAATACAAAGTATTTAATGGCAGAAGGTGTCAAGGAGGATGTTTTGGGCCCAAGGTAAAGATAGTCTAAAAAACATACAGGCTGTATAGCCTGCTCCTTCTAAGGATCTCTCAAATGTGAAAGTTAAAGAGAACACGAAAATTGGAGGGAATTTCCTTGAGGCCAGGCAGAAACTGCTTCTTGTGGAGGAAGAGTAGCCAGTTACATGATATTTAACAGATTGTAATAATTATAATTAAAACAGGAAATATTTATTGAGTTTAATGAATACCTAAGTTTTCTAATTTCTGCATTTTGTTATAAACCCACAGTTGACATTCTCACTATTTCAGATATAATAGAGAATCTGGTTAGAACTTCTGTAGATACACAACGTGTAGCTGTCTATAAATAAATTCTATTTCAAAAAGAAGCAGACTGTGCTAGAATTTTGTCCCTAAATGTATATTTTCATTAACATTTGTTAAGCACTTACACATATTGTGTTCTCAGAGCAAACTGTACTCAATATTAGAAATAAAAATGGAAACATAATACAGTTATTTCATGGCAAAGAGGTTTATAGAATTCATGACATAGTTCTTGCTACCCATCTTTTGGATCAATGTGACTGTAATATGAAAATCAGTTTCTGTAATTGGAGCACGGATTTGTTCTTTCTCCACTCAGTTTTCTAATAATTTAAGTACAAACTAGAAAGAAATGTACAGTTTGGTAAATAGGTCGAAGTCAGAATAGCTAATCAGCATTTTAATAAGTTTAATAGAAACCTAGATTCCCTGGGAGAAATAAGTTATCTGGCTATCAACAATCCTAAATGTATGTCTTAAAGTTCGACTTATGCAGTGATTTATTAATTATGAGATGATTTAGGCTGATGAGTGGCCAGTTACATTTAATTCACTTTCATTGCATCATGGAAAATTATAGCAGTATCTGTGTCTTATGTTGGAGAATCCCCACCATATTGGCTTTATCATTAATAGCAACAAGGTTACTCACAATTAAAATCATTTCAAAAATTTCTATTCCATACTGAACTAGAATATACAAATATAATCAAATATTACCTTAAAATTAAAGTAAACTCCATAAATAAAAGAAATAACAGTTATTGAGAGAGAAATATATGTTATACATGTCCATTTCTCTGCTCTGCCTTGTGGTAAGATGAAAAAAATGCCATGATTCAGACTTTGTATTTTGGTTTAATCATATGAATAAAAACAAATAAATTAGAGAAGTACAATAATTTTCAAAATATATTATATACCATTAATTAAGTATAAGGGATCTCTTTTCCCCTTCAGTATTTGTTATTTAGTGCTAATCTTTCAAATTTTACTGCTGTAGGAATGTGTTGAAACTTAAAAAGTCCCTTTGAATATTAATCCCATCTCTAACATACCTCTATTAAATACCATATTGAGGAATCAGGAATCCATCCCTTGACAACTTGCAAAAAAGATAATATAAATACGAAGGAAATTAACTTAAGAAGATAAAAAATAAAATAAAATAAAAATCTAACCATAAGATATGGGATCCCTTGAAATTCACCACATTTCTGTTGGGGAAATGCTTCAATCACACTCTATGTCTGTGGAGATTGAACAGAGTTAGGTTGCTTAAAATTGAAGAAGAGAAATTCAATAAGAAAATCAATAACAGGACCATTTAAATGATAGTCTTTTATATATGAAAGATTAAGAGAGACATTTGGAAATCTGAGGAAACTTTAATTTTATTAAAATATTTTTAGTCAAAGGAGAAATAAATGATTCAATAAGACAATACGGTGTATGTTGAGGATGGGGGCATGACAGAAACCACAAAACATCATTTTTAAAGTGTTTCTGTGAAAGCTCAGATAAACTTTTGGAATATATATATTTCAATGTTTAAAATAAATATTTTTTTTCACCATTTAAAGTAAACTCCTGGTCCCCTTTAAACTTGGCTTTGTTTTATATTGTATAACCTCCTGAGAACCTTCATTTAATGTATATATATGGCTCCCCAGGTGGCACTAGTGGTAAAGAATTTGCACACCAATGCAGGAGACACAAGAGACACCAGTACAACCCCTGACTTAGGAAGAACTCCTAGAGAAGGGAATGGCAACCCACTACAGTATTCTTGCTTGGGAAATTCTATGGAGAGACAAGCCTGGTGGGCTACAGTAAATGGGGTCACAAAGGGTCAGACATGACTGAGCACACACACACACACACACACACACACACACACACATATATATAAAGTTCAGTTGCTTAGTCACGTCCGACCCTTTGCAAAATGCCAGGCCTCCCTGTCCATCACCAACTCCCAGAGCTTGCTCAAACTCATGTCCATCAAGTCAGTGATGACATCCAACCATCTTATCCTCTGTCATCCCCTTCTACTGCTTTCAATCTTTCCCAGCATCAGGATATTTTCCAATAGGTCAGTCCTTCACATTAGGTGGCCAATGTATTGGAGTTTCAGCTTCAACATCAGCCCTTCCAATGAATATTCAGGACTGATTTCCTTTAGGATTGACTAGTTTGATCTCTTTGCAGTCCAAGGAATTCTCGAAAGTCTTCTCCAACACCATAGTTGAAACACCAATTCTTCGGCGCTCAGATATCTTTATTTTCCAACTTTCACATCCATACATGACTACTGGAAAAACCATAGCTTTGACTAGACAGATTTTTTGTTGGCAAAGTAATGTCTCTGCTTTTTAATATGCTGTCTAGGTTGGTCATAGCTTTTCTTCCAAGGAGCAAGTGTCTTTTAATTTCATGGCTGCAGTCACTATCTACAGTGATTTTAGAGCCCCCCAAAATAAAATATGTCACTGTTTCCATCATTTCCCTATCTATTTGCCATGAAGTGATGTGATTGAATTCCATGATCTTGATTTTTTTGAATGTTGAGTTTTAAGCTTGCTTTTTCACTCCCCCTTTTCACCTTTATCAGGAGGCTCCTTAGTTCTTCTTTGCTTTCTGCCATAAGGCTGATGTTATCTACCTATCTGAGGTTATTGATATTTCTCCCAGAAATCTTGATTCCAGCTTGTGCTTCATCCAGCCTGGCAGTTCTCATGATGTACTCTGCATATAAGTTAAATAAGCAGGATGACAATATACAGCCTTGATGTACTCCTTTCCCAATTTGGAACCAGTCCCTTTTTCCATGTTCAGTTCTAACTGTTGCTTCTTGACATGCATACAAGTTTCTCAGGAGGCAGGTAAGGTGATCTCATATTCTCACCTGTTTAAGAATTTTCCACAGCTTGTGTGATCCACACAGTCAACGGCTTTAGCATAGTCAATAAAGAAGTAGATGTTCTTCTGGATGTTCTTGCTTTTTCTATGATCCAATGGATGTTGCTAATTTGATCTCTGGTTTCTTTGCCTTTTCTAAATCCAGCTTGAACATCTGGAAGTTCTTGGTTCATATACGGTTGAAGCCTAGCTTGGAGAATTCTGAGCATTATTTTGCTAGCATGTGAAATTAGTGCAACTGTGCAGTAGACTGTGTAAAAAGGGTCATGCTTCCAGCTTTACACAATTTGCTAGAGTCAGATATAACTGAGTGACTAAGCATGCATGCATGCAATTTGCCAGTGCCATGACCTTAGAGATGTAACTGGTGAATACATTCTCAGTGTATTAGCTATTATAAAAGTTATTATCAAAAACTATAAAATGTTCCGAACCCTGCATTGTTTTATACTTTTTCACCAGCATTACCCAGACTACCCTCAGACATTATACATCAGTCATTATAACTATTTGCAATAATGTAGGCACTCAGTAAAGATGTAACTCTCATGAACACTACTCTTTAAACAATGTTTGTAGATCCTTTATAAGTTCTTGGACAATGGATTGACAATTGACATCTAAGGGTCTTGTATAATATAACCCTAATGAAAAGAATAAAAAGGAATTATATGAGCAGACACATATAATAATGTCAATTTCTATATTAGTTTCCTAGGGGTTATGTAACAAATTATCCAAGTTGGCTGGCTTAAAACAACAGAAATTTATTTAGTGATAGCTGTGGAGATCAGAAATCTAAAATCAAGGTGTTAGCAAGGCCACACCCTCTGGATGAGGTAAAGACACTAGTATAAACAATGCATTCTACATATACACGTGTATATGTACATTCTATATATATATATATGAGTGTGTGTATGTATATATATGTATATGCGTATATATATATATATATATATATATACAAAAAGTGAAAATGTTAGCTGCTCAGTCATGTCCTACTGTTTGTGAGCCCATGGACTGTAGCCTGCAAGTCTCCTCTGTCCATGGAATTCTCCAGGCAAGAATACTGGGGTGAGGAGGAGCTTATATCTTTACTTGAAAACCAAATTTAGATTTCTTATCTTTGACTTTTTATAATTTAAACTCAGCAGTTTCATGTAAATATGGTGCCCAATGTACAACAGTTTGACTTAAAGATTTTTTGATCATGCAAAAGTCATACACATTCAATAGAAACCACACTCAAAGTTTTAATATTGATCTTTTCCCATATGGGGCTGGACTTCCCAGGTAGCCTAGTGGTAAAGAAAACTCTGCAGTGCTGCAGAATGAGGAGAGGTGGGTTCAGTCACTTAGTGAGGAAGATCCCCTGGAGAAGGAAATGACTACCCACTCCAGTAATCTTGACTGGGAAAGCTCATAGATACAGGAGACTGGCAGGCTACAGTCCATGGGGTCGCAAAGAGTCAGACATGACTGAGCGCCTGACTATGAATGCACATATATGGGACTATCCATGTTGGGTACATAAACTCTCATGGTGAGCAGTGGCAGTGAGCATAAATATACATTATATATATATATATATATGTATATTTCTATATATATTACAGATGTGTGTGTGTGTATATAGCTTTTGTGTGTGTGTGTGTGTAGCTTTTTGAAAGATCTTCCATGTTGCAAGTATTCCATTCAGTAAATATGTAACTGTCATTAACATTGAATATTTCATGTATTATTACATATACATTTTATGTATATATATTTAACAATCCTACTCTTATAGCTCCCAAAAGCTCTTTGCACTCCCTGGCTTGGGGCTGTGTGGGAACAAACATAGCCTTCTTTTCTGTATTCCTGTGGCTCCTCTTTCTAAGGACATTTGACTTTGGATTTAGGAGGACCTTACCCAATAAATTGACTGTGAAGTCATCTCAAGACCCTTAACTTGATAGCATCTGCAAAGACCTTTTTGTCCAAATATGGCCATATTCACAGGCACCGAGTGATAGAAGTTAGGCACCCAGTTTTGGGGCCACAGGTCACCCCTTTATATCCTTTCAAAGGAGATTCACAGCTACATGTTTTTGGAGCTCTGAAAATACATCTGAATGAGAGATTTCCAAGGTGAAGGGTGATACTTCTATCAAACCAAGGATGAACACAAGCAGTATTTTAAATATTCTATTAAATTCTATATCATTTTCAATTACATGCTTAATTAAAAACAATTTTTAATAAATTTATGTAAATATGATCAGGGGATAAATGAGATCATTAAGCAATCATTATATAATTAAATATTTGTGAAATAACTGTATATAATTATCAAACTTGCCCCTATCTTTACAAGTTTACTGACAGTGTTCTAATCAACTTTAGTCAATGTTTTATATAGTACATGCACAGGTATTTTAATAGTACATATACATATGCATGCATGTAAATATAGATATATTCCAAGCTATTGATACATATGTTTAAAGTAGAATGGAAACAGTAAAATCTACAGTGACTTCAGCTCGATGATACTTGAATCTTTGTTTTCCCACTTTCTTTGTGGTTGTTGTTATTCTTAAATCACTTGGCTTTTATTTCACAGAAAATGCTGATAGTGAGTGATGTAAGTGAAGTCGCTCAGTCATGCCCGACCCTTTGCAACCCCGTGGACTGTAACCTACTAGGCTCCTCTGTCCGTGGGATTCTCCAGGCATGAATACTGGAGTGGGTTGCCATTTCCTTCTTCAGGGGGTCTTCCCAACCCAGGGATTGAACCCAAGTCTCCCGCATTGGAGGCAGACGCTTTAACCTCTGAGCCACCATGGAAGAACTCGAAAATGCTGATAGATATACATTAAATTAACACATAAATCAATTATCAGTTCAGTTCAGTTCATTTCAGTCCCTTAGTCGTGTCTGACTCTTTGCAACCCCATGAATCACAGCACGCCAGGCCTCCCTGTAAATCACCAACTCCTGGAGTTTACTCAAACTCATGTCCATCGAGTTGGTGATGCCATCCAGCTATCTCATACTCTGTGGGCCCCTTCTCCTCCTGTCCGTCAATCCCTCCCAGAATCAGAGTCTTTTCCAATGAGTCAACTCTTTGCATCAGGTGGCCTACTAAGTATTGGAGCTTCAGCTTTAGCATTACTCCTTCCAATGAACACCCAGTTGGTTAATGTGGTGTATTACATTGATTGATTCGCGGACATTGAAGGATCCTTGCATCCCTGGGATAAAGCCCCCTTGGTCATGATGTATGATCTTTTAAATGCATTGTTGGATTCTAATTGCTAGAATTTTGTTAGGGATTTTTACATCTATGTTCATCAGTGATATTGGCCTGTAGTTTTCTTTTTTTGTGGCATCTTTGTCTGGTTTTGGTATTAGGGTGATGGTGGCCTCATAGAATGAGTTTGGAAGTTTACCTTCCTCTGCAGTTTTCTGAAAGAGTTTGCAGGATAGGTGTTAGCTCTTCTCTAAATTTTTGGTTGAATTCAATTGTGAAGCCATCTAGACCTTGGCTTTTGTTTGCTGGAAGATTTCTGATTACAGTTTGAATTTCCGTGCTTGTGATGGGTCTGTTAAAATTTTCTATTTCTTCCTCGTTCAGTTTTGGAAAGTTGTACTTTTCTAAGAATTTGTCCATTCCTTCCATGTTGTGCATTTTATTGTCATATAGTTGCTGATAGTAGTCTCATGATCCTTTGTGTTTCTGTGTTGTCTGTTGTGATCCCTCCATTTTCATTTCTAATTTTATTGATTTGATTTTTCTCCCTTTGTTTCTTGATGAGTCTGGCTAATGGTTTGTCAATTTTGTTTATCCTCTCAAAGAACCAGCTTTGGCTTTGTTGATTTTTGCTATGGTCTCTTTTGTTTATTTTGCATTTATTTCTGCCGCAGTTTTTAAAATTTATTTCCTTCTAACCCTGGGGTTCTTCATTTCTTCCTTTTCAAGTTGCTTTAGGTGTACAGTTAGGTTATTTAGTTGACTTTTTTCTTGTTTCTTGAGGTATGCCTGTATTGCTATGAACCTTCCCCTTAGCACTGCTTTTACATTGTCCCACAGGTTTTGGATTGTTGTGTTTTCATTTTTATTCATTTCTATGCATATTTTTATTTCTCTTTTGATTTCTTCTGTGATTTGTTTGTTATTTAGCACCGTGTTGTTCAACATCCATATGGTGGAATTTTTAATAGTTTTTCTCCTGTAATTGAGATCTAATCTTATTGCATTATGGTCAGAAAAGATGCTTGGAATGATTTCTTTTTTTTTTTTTTTTTTTAATTTCCCAAGGCTAGATTTATGGCCCAGGATGTGATCCATCCTGGAGAAAGTTCCGTGTGCGCTTGAGAAAAAGGTGAAATTCACTGTTTTGGAGTGAAATGTCCTATATATATCAATTAGGTTTAACTGGTCTATCGTATCATTTAAAGTTTGTGTTTCCTTGTTAATTTTCTGTTTAGTTGAGCTATCCATAGGTGTGAGCGGGATATTAAAGTCTCCCACTATTGTGTTATTGTTAATCTCCCCTTTCATTATTGTTAGCATTTGTCTTACATATTTCAGTGCTCCTATGTTGGGTGTATATATATATTTATAATTGTTAAATCTTCTTCTGGGATTGATCCTTTGATCATTATGTAGTGTCCTTCTTTATCTCTTTTCACAGCCTTTGTTTTAAAGTCTATTTTATCTGACATGAGTATTGCTACTCCTGCTTTCTTTCGGTCTCTATTTGTGTGGAATATCTTTTTCCAGCCCCTTCACTTGCAGTCTGTATGTGTCCCCTGTTTTGAGGTGGTCTCTTGTATATAATATATATAGGGATCTTGTTTTTGCATCCTTTCAGCCCATCTTTGTCTTTTGGTTGGAGCATTCAACCCATATACGTTTAAGGTAATTATTTATGTGACCCCATTGCCTTTTACTTTATTGTTTTGGGTTCCAGTATATACACCCTTTTTGTGTTCCTGTCTAGAGAAGATCCTTTAGCATTTGTTGGAGAGCTGGTCTGGTGGTGCTGAATTCTCTCAGCTTGTGCTTGTCTGTAAAGCTCTTGATTTCTCCTTCATATTTGAATGAGATCCTTGTTGGGTACAGTAATCTGGGCTGTAGGTTATTTTCTTTCATCACTTTTAATATGACCTGCCATTCCCTCCTGGCTTGAAGAGTATCTATTGAAAGATCAGCTGTTATCTTTACAGGAATCCCCTTGTGTGTTATTTGTTGTTTTTTCCTTGTTGCTTTTAATATTTGCTCTTTGTGTTTGATCCTTGTTAATTTTATAAATATGTGTCTTGGGGTTTATCCTTTTTGGGATTCTCTGGGTTTCTTGGACTCGGGTGATTATTTTCTTCCCCATTTTAGGGAAGTTTTCAACTATTATCTCCTCAAGTATTTTCTCATGGTCTTTCTTTTTGTCTTCTTATTCTGGGACTCCTATGTTTCGAATGTTGTGGCATTTAATATTGTCCCAGAGGTCTCTGACATTGTCCTCATTTCTTTTAATTTGTTTTTCTCTTTTTCTCTCTAATTCATTTACTTCTACCATTCTATCTTCTACCTCACTAATCCTATCTTTTTCCTCCATTTTTCTACTATTTGTTCCCTCCAGAGCATTTTTGATATCATTTATAGCATTATTCTAGAGAAGGAAAATGGCAGTCTACTCCAGTACTCTTGACTGAAGAATTCCATGGAGGGAGGAGCCTGGTAGGCTACAGTCCATGGGGTCACAAAGTGTCAGACACAACTGAGCAACTTTACTTTCATTGAATTATTCGTTATATATTGACTCTTTTATTTCTTCTAGGTCCTTGTTAACTATTTCTTGCATCTTCTCAATCCTTGTCTCCAGGTTATTTATTTGTGATTCCATTTTGTTTTCAAGATTTTGGATCATTTTCACGATCATTATTTGGAATTCTTTATCTCTTCTTTTGTTTGATTTGGTGGGCATTTATCCTGTTCCTTTACCTGCTGGTATTCCTCTGTCTCTTCATCTTGTTTATATTGCTGTGTTTGGGGTGGCCTTTCTGTATTCTGGCAGTTTGTGGAGTTCTCTTTATTGTAGAGTTTCCTCGCTCCAGGTGGGGCTGTACACGTGGCTTGTCATGGTTTCTTGGTTAAGGAAGCTTGTGTCAGTGTTCTGGTGGGTGGAGCTGGATTTCTTCTCTCTGGAGTGCAGTTAAGTGTCCAGTAATGAGTTTTGAGATGTCAGTGGATGTGGTGTGACTTTGGGCAGCCTGTGTATTGAAGTTCAGGGCTATGATCCTGGGTTGCTGGAGAATTTGCATGGTATGTCTTGCTCTGGAACTTGTTGGCCATGGGTTTCAGTGTAGGTATGGAGGTGTTTGATAAGCTCCTGTCGATTAGTGTTCCCTGGAGTCAGGAGTTCTCTGGTGTTCTCAGGATTTGGACTTAAGCCTCCTGCTTCTGGTTTTCAGTCTTATTTTTACACTAGTCTCAAGACTTCTCCATCTATTCAGCACCATTGATAAAACATCTAGGTTAAAGATGAAAAGTTTCTCCACAGTGAGAGACACCCAGAGAGGTTCACAGTTACATGGAGAAGAGAAGAGGGAGGAGGGAGATAGAGAGGACCAGGATGAGATGAGGTAGAATCAAAAGAGGAGAGAGCAAGCTAGCCAGTAATTACTTCCTTATGTGTGCTCCACAGTCTGGACCGCTCAGAGATGTTTATGAAGTTGGGAGGAAGGGGACAAAAGTGGCCAGGAGGATAAAGGGAAGGATCAAAAGAAAAGAAACAGATCCAGCCAGTAATCAGTTCCCTAAGTGTTTTCCACTGTCCAGGACACACAAAGAGATTCACAGAGTTGGGTAGAGAAGAGAAGGGGGAGGGAGGAGATAGAGGCAATCTGGTGGAGAAAAAGGAGAGTCCAAAGAGAGAGAGAGCAATCAGTCCAATGATCTCACTCCCAAGTAAAAATGGGTACTGAAAATTGGGTTCTTAAAGGCACAAAATTGATAACAAATACCAAAAAGCAAAGATTAAAAATCTAGAGTAGAGGTTGGATTTTCAAAATTGCAATATTAAAGAAAAAAAAGGTCACAAAAATTATAATATATATATATATATATATATATATATATATATATATATATGAAGTTTGCTTTAAAAAATGGGGCCTCTCTCTCTCTCTCTTTTTTTTTTTTTTTTGCAAAATAATGGTTATAAAAATGAAAATTAAAGGAGTAATAGAAGGCTTAAAAATTAAAAATTAAAGAATGCTAGTAAAAATGTAAAAATATATCTAGGACTTTCTCTGGTGTTGTTGTGGGCAGTGTGTGTTCAGTTCATTTTTGGATAGTTCCTTGATCTGGCTTGTTTCTCAAGATCTATAGGCCCTTGCTATGTAGTCAGTACTAACTACGGGGTTTTAATCTATTGCACCTGTCACTTCCAAAGAGGTTCCCTCTGTTTTAGCTTCTTCTGTTTGCTAGTCTCTTCAGTGTCTAATTTCCACCCTGACACAAGGGGGGCAGTGGTGGACACTTTTTTAGGCTCACTTGTTCAATTGTGCTGTGGGGAGGGAGGGACGCTGCAAACAAATAACACCGGCGTGTGTTCGCAGTGTCTTGGCCACACTGGGTTTACACCCGCTCACAGCGTGTGTGCTTTCCCTGTCTACACTGTTTAGGCTCTAGGTTGCTCTGCTGGGAACTGTCTGAGGCTGGCTCTGGGTTGTATGCACTTCCCAGGTCTAAGCCACTCAGGTTCAGGTAAACAGGCAGTCCTCAGAGGCACAGACTCAGTTGGGCCTGTGTTTTGTCCCCTTCCCAGATCTGAGAAGCTCAGGTGACCAGGTGATTAGTGAGCACGGTCACCACAACTTATTGCCTCCCCGTCCCTGCTGCTCGGTTTTCTGGGTGTACAACCAGTGCACTTTCTCAGGTGGATGTTGACCATCCAGAATCCCAAGAAGTTTTGGTTAGCAACGAATCATACTTGCAGTTTGATAGATAATGCCTCCCTGGGGCCACAGTTGTCCCTTTCCAACTATGGCTGCCCTCGTCTGCCTGTCACTGGAGGGGGATGGGCCTTTCTGCAGCTGGATAGCTCTGCTCAGTCCTTTGTTCTGTGAGTGGGCCTGACAGTGTCTTAGGTTAGGGCTTTTCGCGTAGCTCTAGTCATTCCTTTGTTCTGTGAGCGGGCCTGGAGGTGTTTTAGGTGAGGGCTTTTCATGGGGTAGCTATCCCAGTTCAGTTTGCTATCCCAAGTTAGTTCCCTCAGATTGACTTTGGGGCCTTCAGGCCGGGTCCTTACTCTAAGCAATGCAGCCCACACCTCCCTGCCCAGCCCCTGCTTGATAGTGGCAGATTCATGCATCTATGCTGTTTCTCTGCTGGGGAAGTTACTGTTGGGCACGCAATCTGTGGGTTTTAATTATTCATTTATTTTTCCTCCCAGTTATGTTGCCCTCTATGGTTCCAAGGCTCGCCACAGACTCGGCAGTATGAGTGTTTCCTGGTGTTTGGAAACTTCTCTTTTTTAAGATTCCTTTCCCAGGATGGAGCTCCATCCCTACCTCTTTTGTCCTCTTTTTGTCTTTTATATTTTGTCCTACCTCCTTTCGAAGACAATGGGCTGCTTTTCTGGGTGCCTGAAGTCCTCTGCCGGCATTCAGAAGTTGTTTTGTGGGATTTACTCAGGGTTCAAATGTTCTTTCAATGAATTTGTGGGTGAGAAAATGGTCTCCCCATCCTATTCCTCTGCCATCTTAGGACAACTCAGTAATTTTAAACAAAGTAGTTTTCTTAATTTCCCTTTCTGATAGTTTGTCATCAGTATATAGAAGTAAAAGACATTTCTATATGTAAATGTTGTATCCTGCAATTTGCTGAATTTATTTACTAGTTCTAATAGCTTTATGGTGGCATCTTTGGGATTTATGATATATATATAGTATCATATTTGCAAACACCAACAATTTTGCTCTTGCTCTCTGACTCAGATTATTTATTTCCTTATTTTTGTCTGATTGCTTTACCTTGGATTTCCAACAACATGTTGAATAAAAGTGGTGAAAGTGGTCATCCTTGTTTCATTTCTGACTTTGGAGGAAGAAAATGCTTTCAGCTTTTTAATGTTGGTATGATGTTGACTCTATATTTGTCATATATGGATATAGTATGTTGAGGATTGTTCCCCTATACACAGTTTATAAGGATTTTTATCATAAATCGATGCTGGATTTCATTGAAAGTATTTTCAGTTATATATTCAGTTGATTATATGATTTCACTCTTCAGTTAGTTAATGCAATATTGACTTAATAGCAAATACTGACTGATTTGCATATATTAAACCATCTTTGGATCCCTGTGTTCAATCCCACTTTATTATAGTGTAGAATCATTGTAATATATTGTTGAATTCAGGTCGCTACTATGTTGTTGAAGATTTTAACATCCTTATTCATTAGTAATATTGGCCTATAATCTTCTTCTTCTTCTTTTTTTTTCATCTCATTTTGGTATTAGTGTGACCCCGCAGACTGAGTTTGAATGAGTTCTTTCCTCTTCAATTTGTTGGCAAAATTTAAGAACGATAAACATTAACTCTTCTCTGGATGTTTGGTAGAATTCACCTATGAAGCTATCTAGTCCTGAACATGTTTGTAGGGAGTTTTGTTTTTATTTTTGTCTTACATTATTGACTCAATTTCATTACTAATGATCAATCTTCATATTTTATCTTTATTACTGATTTATTTGGGGGTTATTGCAATGTTTTAGGCATTTATCCCTTTCTTCTATGTTGTCCATTTCATAGGCATATAAATGTACCATCTCTTCTCTAATTTTTTATTTTATTTATTTAAGCCCTCTTTCTATTTTTATTGATAAGGCTGGCTGAAAGTGCATCAGTTAAGTTCAGTTCAGTTCAGTTCAGTCGCTCAGTCCTGTCCGACCCTTTGCGACCCCATGAATTGCAGCACACCAGGGCTCCCTGTCCATCACCAACTCCCAGAGTTCACCCAAACTCATGTCCATCAAGTTGGTGATGCCATTCAGCCATCTCATGCTTGGTCATCCCCTTCTCCTCCTGCCCCCAATTCCTCCCAGCATCAGAGTCTTTTCCAATGAGTCAACTCTTCGCATGAGGTGGCCAAAGTATTGGAGTTTCAGCTTTAGCATCATTCCTTCAATTTTATTTATTTTTTCAACGAAGAAACTCTTAGTTTCATTGATATTGTGTTCTTTTTAAATGTAAGATTATGTTGTTTACTTGATTTTTCTTGTTTCCTTTGGTAAATTTGTATTGCTATAAAATTCCTTCTTAGAACTACTTTTGCTCAGTTGCATAGACTTTGGATCCTGTGTTTTTGTTTTCATTTGTCTCCAGGTACTTTTTTAAAAATTTCCTTTTTTTATTTCTTTGGTGATCCATTGATTGTTTAGGCATACTGTTTAGGCTCTATGTGTCTGTGTTTTTTTCAGTTTTTTTTCCCTTTATAGGGAATTTCTTCTTTCATAGCATTATGATCAGTAAAAAGGATGCTCAATACAATTTTAATCTTTTTAAAATTACTAAGGCTTGTTTTGTGGCTTAGTATGTGATCTATCCTAGAGACTACTACATGTGTACTTGAAAATATCGTGTATTCTCCCGTTTTGGGATGAAATATTCTACAGTTTATTTGATCTGATATGTTGTTTCAGGCCAGCATTTTCTTGTTGCTTTTCTGTCTGTAGGATGTCAATTGTTATCAATGGGTGTTAAAATACCCTAATATTATTGTGTAACTTAATTTATTTCTTTATATTTTCTAAATATTTGCTTTATGTATTTAGCAAATATTTGTATTTATGTATTTGCTCCTTATTTGAGTCCATATAGAGTTACAACTGTTGCATCTTTTATTTTATTATTATGTTATGTTTTTCTCTGTCTCATTTTAGTCTTTATTTTGTCTGATATAAATGCAGGTACCTCATGTTTCCTTTACTTTCCATTTACATTGAATACCTTTTCCCATCCCCTTACTTTCAGTCCATGTGTGACTTTAGATCAAAAGTGAATCTCTAGCAAACAGCGTACATATGGGTTTAGTATTGTATACAATCAGTCACTCCAAATTTGATTGGATCATTGTTTATTTATATTTAAAATAATTATTTAAAAGTATATACCTATTTCCATTTTGCCCTTTTTTCCTTTTCTTCATTTGCTCTCTTCCCTTAGATTTGATCACTATCTTTAACGCCGTCTTTGGGTAACTTTCTGTTATTTTTGTGCATATATCTATTACAGACTTTTGATTGTGGACACCATGATTTGTATGTATAGCAACCCAAACAAATACATGGTTATTTTTGGTTGATGATATCTTAATTTCCAACACATTCTAACACCCTACATTTTTACTCCCTCCCCTAACATTTAATGTTTTTATATCATATTTTGCATTCTTTTTAACATATTTCTTAACTACTAATTGAGGGTACAGTTTTACTTTTTATGTTTTAAACTTTCTATAGATTTGTAAATGTTAATCTACTATTGTTACTATATATTTGCATTTATGAATGAGATTTTTTCCTTTTGTAATTTTTGTATTTAGAATTATTACCTTCCTTTTTTCACTTAGAGAACTCCCTTTCACATTTCTTATACAGCCAGTTTAGTGATGCTTAACAGTTTTAGTTCTTACTTGTCTATAAAACTCTATCTCTTCTCCAAATATGAATGTTAGCCTTGATGGGTAGAATATTCTTGCTTGGAAGTTGTATCCTTTAATCATTTTAACAACCTGGCAACATATTTTCTTTTTTATTTTTTTTTTTTTATGGCCTACAAAGTTTCAGCTGAGCAATCAACTTAAAGTTTGCTTGTTGGAAACTAATTGCTTTAGGCTTGCTTCTTTTGATATTCTTTCTTCATATTTTATTTTTTTCCCATTTTAGTTATAACATGCCTTGATATGGAGATTTTAAAATGTATCTTGTTTGGGACTTACTGTAGTTCTTGGACCTGAATATTCACTTCTTTCCCAGATGAGGGACAGTTTCAGCTATTATTTGCTCAAATAAATTATCTGCCCTTATTTCTCTCTATATTCTTTTTTTAGTGATCCCTATAATGTAATTGTTAGCATGCTTCATAGTGTCCCATAGGGCTCTTAATCTATCCTCATTGCTTCTAATATTTTTTTTTTCTTTTTTATATTCAGTTTGGGTGACTCTCGCTACTCTTCAATCACTGATCCATTCCTCTGTATCCTGTAATATACTATTGATTCCTTCTAGTGCAGTTTTATTTCAATTACTGTAGTTTTAGGCTGTTCCATTCTTCATACATTTCTAACACTTTACTGAGCATCTCACTGCGTTCATTTTTTCTTCTCCCAAGTTCATCAGACAACTTTATGATCATAAGCTTGGGCTCTTCACTGGGTAGATTTCTTATTCTACTTCATTTAGGTTTTTTCTAGAAGATTTTATCTTATTTGTTTCAAAGATATTTCTGTTTCTTACTCTTTTACCTAATTCCTTGAGTTTATTTCTATATTATTTATTTTGATTTGTTCCCAATCTTTGGAGAAGTGATTCTATGTAGACTTCATCCTTTGAGGTCCAGCAGCATGCTACACTCTGATAAGTAGAACCGTATGCCCTAAGGCTGCCCTCTGTTTGGTCTTTGTACCATCTTCTATTGTGATGGACCAAGATCTTGGGGTTGTTAATAGATAGGTTAGATCTTGATCCAGTTAGCTGTGAGGCTCTGCTTTATTTGGTGCTTGCAGGGCCACTAGAGGGCAATGACAAGTCTCTACACAGTTGTTGTATAGATCGAGGGACTGCAGGCTTGGTGACAGTCCTTTGTTGGATGAGGCTGTGTCCCTATCCAGGTGGCTGTATGGACTGGTGTCAGGGGCACATGATTGGTGTTGGTCACTGGTCAGTGGATCTATGTCCCTGAATGGCTGGTTGTATGGGCCAAAGTGTTGGGGATCACAGAGGTGCCAGCCCAGAGGCAGGATACAAGCCCTTGATATTGATAGGGTAGTGGAATGTTTCCAAAATGGTACTTGCCAGAGCTTGTGTCATATGATAGAATGATTCTCAATTCTCAAAAATGACTACTGCTAACATCTCAGCCACTTAGGGGAGCCCCAGCTGTCTCCTGTCTCTCTGAGAGATTCAACAAGATCAGCAAGTGGGTCTGACTCAAGCTTTTCTCAGACTAAAGCCTCTGTACTGGGATTCAGAGCATGTGAGATTTTGTACATACACTTGGAGAACACAATCTTTGTTCCCACACCTCTCTGGGTTTCCCATATTTAATTAAGCCCTGCTTACTTTTAAAGCTGGACACTCTAGGGGCAGATAAGTACAGGATGATAAAGTACAGGATGTCTGAGCTGGAGAACTCAATATGCTGTATGTATATTTTGCTGTTTGGGGACAATCTCTGCAATTGTAATATTACTCCTGTGTGGAGGATTTAGTGGCTCTGGGTCTTCAGTTCAGTTCAGTCGCTCAGTCGTGTCTGATTCTTTGTGACCCCATGAATCACAGCACGCCAGGTCTCCCTGTCCATCACCATCTCCCAGAGTTCACTCAGACTCACGTCCATCAAGTAAGTGATGCCATCCAGCCATCTCATCCTCTGTCGTCCCCTTCTCCTCCTGCCCCCAATCCCTCCCAGCATCAGAGTCTTTTCCAATGAGTCAACTCTTCGCATGAGGTGGCCAAAGTACTGGACTTTCAGCTTCACCATCATTCCTTCCGAAGACATCCCAGGGCTGATCTCCTTCGGAATGGACTGGTTGGATCTCCATGCAGTCCAAGGGACTCTCAAGAGTCTTCAACACCACAGTTCAAAAGCATCAATTCTTCGGCGCTCAGCTTTCTTCACAGTCCAACTCTCACATCCATACATGACCACAGGAAAAACCATAGCCTTGACTAGACGGACCTTTGTTGGCAAAGTAATGTCTCTTCTTTTGAATATGCTATGTAGGTTTGTCATAACTTTTCTTCCAAGGAGTAAGCTTCTTTTAATTTCATGGCCACAGTCACCATCTGCAGTGATTTTGGAGCCCAAAAAAAAAAGTCTGACACTGTTTCCACTGTTTCCTCATCTATTTCCCGTGACATGATGGGATCAGATGCCATAATCTTCATTTTCTGAGTGTTGAGCTTTAAGCCAGCTTTTTCACTCTCCTCTTTCACTTTCATCAAGAGGCTTTTTAGTTCCTCTTCACTTTCTGCCATAAGGGTGGTGTCATCTGCATATCTGAAGTTATTGATATTTCTCCCAGCAATCTTGATTCCAGCTAGTGCTTCTTCCAGCCCAACGTTTCTCATGATGTGCTCTACATATAAGTTAAGTAAGCAGAGTGACAATATACAGCCTTGATGTGCTCCTTTTCCTGTTTGGAACCAGTCTGTTGTTCCATGTCCAGCTCTAACTGTTGCTTCCTGACTTGAATATAGGTTTCTCAAGAGGCAGGTCAGGTGGCTCTGGGTCTTAATATACTGTATATCCACTCCTCCTATCCCTATCTTTCTAGTTCCTCATTTATGTTTTTAATCATGGAAAGAATTTTCAGCTAGGCTTCAAGTAGCTCTCATAGTTAGTAATTTTGATGCCTATGGGAAAAGGTGAGTTCAAGTTCTTCCTTTTCTGCCACCTTGGTCACAACTTTGACAAAACATATTTTGGAAATAATTATGGGAAATGAATAGGACTATAGAAAAAATTGCTTTACAGATTTTCCTCTCCCTTCTCCAACTGATCTTGAAAGTAAAAGGAATATAAAGAAATAAAACTCATCAGTTCAATCAGTTCAGTCCCTCAGTCATGTCTGATTCTTTGCAATCCCATGGACTGCAGCACAGCAGGCTTCCCTGTCCACCACAAACTCCCAGAGTTTACTCAAACTCATGTCTATCCAATAAGCGATGCAATCCAACCATCTCATCCTCTGCTGACCCCTTCTGCTCCTGCCTTCAATCTTTCCCAGCTTCAGGATTTTTTATTTTTTTTCAAATGAGTCAGTTCTTTTCATCAGGTGGCCAAAGTACTGAAGCTTCAGCTTCAGCATCAATCCTTCCAATGAGTATGCAGGACTAATTTCCTTAAATATGGACTAGTTGGATCTCCTTGCAGTCTACGGGACTCAAGAGTCTTCTCGAACATCACAGTTCAAAAGCATCAATTCTTTGGCACTCAGCTTTCTTTATGGTCCAACTCTCACATCCAAAGAAGACTACTGAAAAAAAACAAAACAAAACCAAAACCAAAAACAAAAACAAAACAGAGCTTTGACTAGACAGACCTTTCTTGGTAAAGCAATGTCTCTGGTTTTTAATATGCTGTCCAGGTTGATCATACATTTTCTTCCAAGCAGGAAACACCTTTTAATTGTGTAGCTGCACTCATCATCTGCAGTGATTTTACAGCAAGAAAATAAAGTCTCTTGCTGTTTCCATTTGTTTCCCCTTCTATTTGCCATGAAGTGATGGGACCAGATGCTACCATCTTTGTTTTTTGAATGTTGACTTTTAAGCCAGCCTTTTCACTATCCCCTTTTACTGTCATCAAGAGGTTCTTTAGTTCATCTTCAGTTTCTACTATAAGGATGGTATCATCTGTGTATCTAAGATTATTAATATTTTCCCAGGCAATCTTGATTACAGCTTGTGCTTCATCCAGCCTGGCATTTTGCAAGATGTACTCTGAATATAAGTTAAATATGCAGGGTGACAATATACAGCCTTGACGTACTCCTTTCCCAATTTGGAATCAGTCCATTGTTTCATGTCGGGTTCTAACTGTTGCTTCTTGACCTGCAACAGATTTCTCAGGAGGTATGTAAGATGGTCTGGTATTCCCATCTCTTTAAGAATTTTCCACAGCTTGTTGGAATCTACACAGTCAAAGGCTTTGGCATAATCAGTAAAACAGAAATAGATGTTTTCCAGGTATTCTCTTGCTTTTTCTATCATTCAATGGATTCTGGCAATTTGATCTCTGACTCCTTGACTTTTCGAAATCCAGCTTGAACATCTGGATTTTCATGGTTCACGTACTTTTGAAGCCTGGCTTGGATAATTTTGAACATTACTTGATAGTGTGTGAAATGAGTGAAATTGTGTGGTAGCTTGAACATTCTTTGGCATTGTTTTTCTTTGGAATTGGAATGAAAGCTGACCTTTTCCAGTCATGTAGTCACGCTGAGTTTTCCAAATTTGCTGGCATATTGAGTGCCACACTTTCACAGCATCATCTTGTAGGATTTGAAATAGTTCAACTGCAATTCCATCACCTCCACTAGCTTTGTTCATAGCAATGTTTCCTAAGGCCCACTTGACTTTACATTCCAGGATGGCTGGCTCTAGATTAGTGATCACACCCTTGTGGTTATCTGTGTCATGAAGATCTTTTTGTATAGTTCTGTGTATTCTTGCCACCTCTTCTTAAAAGCTTCTGTTCATTCTATACTATTTTTTTTCTTTATTGTGCCCATCTTTGCATGAAATGTTCCCTTTGTATCTCTAATTTTCTCTAAGAGATCTCTATTCTTTCCCATTCTATTGTTTTGCTCTATTTCTTTGCATTGATCACTGAGGAAGGCTTTCTTATCTCTTCTTGCTATTCTTTGGAACTCTTCATTCAAACAGGTATACTTTTCCTTTTCTCCTTTTTCTTTCACTTCTTTTCTTTTCTCAGCTATTTGTAAGGCCTCCTCAGACAATCATTTTGACTTTTGCATTTCTTTTTCTTGGAGATAATCTTGATCACTGCCTCCTGTACAATGTCACAATCCTCTGTCCATAGTTCTTCAGGCACTTTGTCTATCAGATCTAATCCCTTGAATCTATTTACCACTTTCACTGTATAATCGTAAGAAATTTGATTTATGTCATACCTGAATGGTCTAGTGGTCTTCCCTAGTTTCTTCAATTTCAGTCTTAATTTGGCAATAAGGAGTTCATGATCTGAGCCACTGACGGCTCCCGGTCTTGTTTTTGCTGACTGTATAGAGCTTCTCCATCTTTTGCTGCAAAGAATAAAATCAGTCTGATTTTTGTATTGACTATCTGATGATCTTTAGTATCTTTCAGACCACAAACTATAAAACTTATGTTTTAACTTTGGTTATCATTGTTTAGTGTTTTTTTTTTTTTGTTTGTTTGTTTGTTTTTCAGTTCTTAAAATATTAACCATTATAGTGTTAAGGTTCTTAAGCGCAGGCGGCTGTGAGCCAGCTCACTAAGCACAGCCGAGAGGAGCTACGCCACGTCTGAGGTTAGGGCAGCGGCCTAGGGTGCCAGGCTGCAATGGCGCAGGAATGGCCGAGAGGATCTACCCTGCATCCGAGGTCATTGGCGGGGGCTGGAAGGAGACACCCCACGTCTGAGGTCAGTGGCGGCCGGGAGGAGACACCCCTTGTCCGAGGTCAGGGTAGTGGCCAGGAGGAGCTACCTCACGTCTGAGGCCAGTGGCGGCCAGGAGGAGACACCCCACATCTGAGATCAGGGGTAGCCAGGAGAAGCCACCTTGTGCCTGAGGCCAGGGGCGGTGACCTTGAGGAGCCACCCTGAGCCCGAGGCCAGGGGCGGCAGCTGGGAGGAGCCACTAATGCCCAATGCCAGGGCTGGCGGCCTGGATGAGCAGCCTGAGGAGTGGTTGCTGCGCAGGCACAGGAGGGCCTAGAGGAGCTCTCCCACATTGAAGGTCAGGAATGGCGGCAGTAAGGAGATACTCCTCATCCAAGGTAAGGAACAGCAGCTGTGTTTTGCTGGAGCTGCCATGAAGAGATACCCTATGCCCAAGGTAAGAGAAACCCAAGTAAGATGGTAAGTGTTGCAAGAGGGCATCAGAGGGCAGACACACTGAAACCATACTCACAGAAAACTAGTCAATCTATTCACACTAGGACCACAGACTCGTCTAACTTAATGAATCCAATCCATGCCTGTGGGGCAACCCAAGATGGGCAGGTCATGGTGGAGAGGCCTGACAGAATGTGGTCCACTGGAGAAGGGAATGGCAAGCCACTTCAGTATTCTTGCCTTGAGAACCCCATGAACAGTATGAAAAGGCAAAATGATAGGATACCAGAAGAGGAACTCCCCAGGTCATTAGGTGCCCAATATGCTAATGGAGATCAGAGGAGAAATAACTACATAAAGAATGAAGGGATGGAGCCAAAGCAAAAACAATGCCCAGTTGTGGATGTGACTGGTGATAGAAGCAAGATCCGATGCTGTAAAGAGCATTATTGCATAGGAACATGGAATGTCAGGTCCATGAATCAAGGCAAATTGGAAGTGGTAAAACAAGAGATGGCAAGGGTGAACGTCAACATTCTAGGAATCCGCAAATAAAATGGACGGGAATGGGTGAATTTAATGCAGATGACCATTACATCTACTACTGTGGGCAGGAATCCCTCAGAAGAAATGGGGTAGCCATAATGGTCAACAAAAGATTCTGAAATGCAGTACTTGGATGCAATCTCAAAAACGACAGAATGATCTCTGTTCGTCTCCAAGGCAAACCATTCAATATCACAGTTATCCAAGTCTATGCCCCAACCAGTAACGCTGAAGAAACTGAAGTTGAATGGTTTCATGAAGACTTAAACGATCTTTTAGAGCTAACACCCAAAAAAGATGTCCTTTTCATTATAGGGGACTGGAATGCAAAAGTAGGAAGTCAAGAAACACCTGGAGTAACAGGCAGATTTGGCCCAGGAATGCGAAATGAAGCAGGGCAAAGACTGATAGAGTTTTGCCAAGAAAATGCACTGGTCATAGCAAACATCCTCTTCCAACAACACAAGAGAAGACTCTACACATGGACATCACCAGATGGTCAACACCAAAATCAGACTGATTACATTCTTTGCAGCCAAAGATGGAGAAGCTCTATACCATCAACAAAAACAAGACCGGGAGCTGACTGTGCCTCAGATCATGAACTCCGTATTGACAAATTCAGACTGAAATTGAAGAAAGTAGGGAAAACCACTAGAACACTCAGGTATGACCTAAATCAAATCCCTTATGATTATACAGTGAAAGTGAGAAATAGATTTAAGGGCTTAGACCTGATAGATAGAATGCCTGATGAACTATGGACTGAGGTTTGTGACATTGTAGAGGAGACAGGGATCAAGACCATCCCCATGGAAAAGAAATGCAAAAAAGCAAAATGGCTGTCTGGGGAGGCCTTACAAATAGCTGTGAAAAGAAGAGAGGTGAAAAGCCAAGGAGAAAAGGAAAGATATAAGCATCTCAATGCAGAGTTCCAAAGACTAGCAAGAAGAGATAAGAAAGCCTTCAGTGATCAATGCAAAGAAATAGAGGAAAACAACAGAATGGGAAAGACTAGAGATCTCTTCAAGAAAATTAGAGATAGCAAGGGAACATTTCATGCAAAGATGGGCTCGATAAAGGACAGAAATGGTATGGACCTCACAGAAGCAGAAGATATTAAGAAGAGGTGGCAAGGATACACAGAAGAACTGTACAAAAAACATTTTCATGACACAGAAAATCATGATGATGTGATCACTAATCTAGAGCCAGACATCTTGGAATGTGAAGTCAACGGGGCCTTAGAAAGCATCACTACGAACAAAGCTAGTGGAGGTGATGGAATTCCAGTGGAGCTGTTTCAAATCCTGAAAGATGATGGTGTGAAAGGGCTGCACTCAATATGCTAGCAAGTTTGGAAAACTCAGCAGTGGCCACAGGACTGGAAATGTGAGTTTTCATTCCAATCCCAAAGAAAAGCAATGCAAAAGAATGGTCAAACTACCACACAATTGCACTCATCTCACATGCTAGTAAAGTCATGCTCAAAATTCTCCAAGCCAGGCTTCAGCAATATGTGAACCATGAACTCCCTGATGTTCACGCTGGTTTTAGAAAAGGCAGAGGAACCAGAGATCTAATTGCCAACATCCGCTGGATCATGGAAAAAGCAAGAGAGTTCCAGAAAAACATCTATTTCTGCTTTATTGACTATGCCAAAGCCTTTGACTGTGTGGATCACAATAAACTGTGAAAAATTCTGAAAGAGATGGGAATACCAGACCACCTAACTTGCCTCTTGAGAAATCTGTATGCAGGTCAGGAAGCAACAGTTAGAACTGGACTTGGAACAACAGACTGGTTCCAAATAGGAAAAGGAGTATGTCGAGGCTGTATATTGTCACCCTGCTTATTTAACTTCTATGCAGAGTACATCATGAGAAACGCTGGGCTGGAAGAAGCACAAGCTGAAATCAAGATTGCTGGGAGAAATATCAATAACCTCAGATATGCAGATGACACCACCCTTATGGCAGAAAGTGAAGAGGAACTAAAAAGCCTCTTGATGAAAGTGAAAGAGGAGAGTGAAAAAGCTGGCTTAAAGCTCAACATTCAGAAAACGAAGATCATGGCATCTGGTCCCATCACCTCATGGGAAATAGATGGGGAAACAGTGGAAACAGTGTCAGACTTTGTTTTTTGGGGCTCCAAAATCACTGCTGATGGTGACTGCAGCCATGAAATTAAAAGACACTTACTCCTTGGAAGAAAAATTACAACCAACCTAGACTGTATATTCAAAAGCAGAGATATTACTTTGCTGACTAATGTCCGCCTAGTCAAGGCTATGGTTTTTCCTGTGGTCATGTATGGATGTGAGAGTTGGACTGTGAGGAAGGCTGAGCGCCCAAGAATTGATATGTTTGAACTGCGGTGTTGGAGAAGACTCTTGAGGGTCCCTTGGACTGTAAGGAGATCCAACCAGTCCATTCTGAAGGAGATCAGCCCTGGGATTTCTTTGGAATGAAAGATGCTAAAGCTGAACCTCCAGTACTTTGGACACCTCATGCAAAGAGTTGACTCATTGGAAAAGACTCTGATGCTGGGAGAGATTGGGGGCAGGAGGTGAAGGGGACGACCCAGGATGAGATGGCTGGATGGCATCACGGACTCGATGGACGTGAGTCTGAGTGAACTCCGGGAGATGGTGATGGACAGGGAGGCCTGGCATGCTGCGATTCATGGTGTAGGAAAGAGTCGAACACGACTGAGCGACTGAACTGAACTGAACTGATAATTGCAAAATTTATACCCTATCTGAATCTCTACTTGCTAATTTCTCTGTCTGTTCACATTTTGTTGTTTTTCAGTATGCCTTGTATTCTTATAGTTATAACCACACATGATGTGCTGGATAAAAATTGCAGAAAAAGAGGTGTTTAGTATGAGACTTTGTTTTTGTCTGACTAGGAATAATACCATGTTTACTATTTATCTAGCTATGGGTGCCGGAGGCTAAAAGATCTCCTGATTTCCTGGTTTTCTCTCCCCTGTAATCAATGGTTTTCCTTAAAGACCTTTAAAGTAGATATGGGCCATTCCAATCTTTCCATTGTAGTCCTGGTTACTATAAGGGAGCCCTACTGAAGAGGGTGAAATGTGAGAGACAAGGTCTCAGCACTTCAGGAAGTCTGTGCCTCATCTGAGGTATGACATTCACATGTGCTTCTCGGTCTCTACTTCTCTTAGATATGACAAGAAAGCTCCAGGAGGCTGGAGTTGGGTATATTGATTAACACTCTGGCCAAATAATTCCCCTTGAGTTCAAGTCTTGTTAAGAAGAACAGAATAACCTGGGTGTACTTCAGAATGGCTATTCAGGTGGAGCTCAGGAGGTAAAACTTAATGAAAATATGGGTGATACCTTAATATCTGCCTCTCTACCCTAGAATGTTTTGGAGAAGGCAATGGCAACCCACTCCAGTACTCTTGCCTGGAAAATCCCATGGATGGAGGAGCCTGGTAGGCTGCAGTCCATGGGGTCGCTGAGTTGGGCACGACTGAGCGACTTCACTTTCACTTTTCACTTTCATGCATTGGAGAAGGAAATGGCAACCCACTCCAGTGTTCTTGCCTGGGGAATCCCAGGGACAGAGGAGCCTGGTGGGCTGCCGTCTAGGGGGTCGCACAGAGTCAGACACGACTGAAGTGACTTAACAGCAACCATGGAGTGTTTAACTCTCCAGCTTGTCCACACTGAATCCTCAGTATTTTGTTAATTATATTTTGTTTTCTTGCCCTGGTACTGGCTCCGGCAGTGGTTTCTGCTCTTGAATATCTGTTCTACTGTGATTCTGTTTCTGCCTTTGTCTATCAGACTTTGATTCTGTCTGCTTTATCTGTCAAAATTTGTTTGTCAAATTTTGGAGGAAGCAGTTTGCCCTGTGATCTTAGTTGTATCACAAATCTAAGAAAGTCTGTTGTTTTTGGCTTATCTAGATTTTTATATTTATGAAGAGGGGAGTGATGACCTTTAAACTTCTTACATGTGTTTGTTTGCTCAGTTGTATCCAACTCTTTGCAACCCCGTGGACTCTTTGTGACCCGCTAGCTGTGCCAGGATTCTGTGCATGGGATTCTTCAGGGAAAAAAACGGTTCAGTTCAGTTCAGTTGCTCAGTCGTGTCTGACTCATTGCGACCCCATGGATCACAGCACGCCAGGCCTCCCTGTCCATCACCAACTCCCGGAGTTCACTCAGACTCACGTCCATCAAGTCTGTTCATCTCTAGGGTGGAGCTCAAGTTGGCTGGGGCAGCTGGTCGACCCGGCCTCCAGGGCCCACAGATCTTCCCTACCCAGGGATCAAACCCTGGTTTCCTGTAATGCAGGATAATTCTTTACCACCTGAGCCACCAGGGAAGACCAAGCTTCTTATATTCTGGACCAGAAACCAGAAGAAGTCTTGTGATTATTTTAAGAGTGAAAGGACAAATGAATATATTTAATAAGGAAATAGGTGATTTATCCTTCATTCATGAAATTCAATATGTCCAAGAAAGTTGATTTCCTTATTCTAATTAGACTTCTCATGTTTCTCACCTCGAATGATTTTTCTTTTTTTCAGAGTTGCTTGAGATATTCATGGAATTGTTTAAAAGACGTCAAATTATCTGGTAATCAGATTCTTCACTACAATGTAGAAAAAAGAAAAGAATTATAAATTACCTTCTACACAGAAGTATAACAGCTGATATAATAGCATATATAACCTGCTAAATATAACCAGTTATTGGGAATATACAGGCACTGAATTTTTTATTATACCTTGAAACAGCAATATTCAATACAGAATCATTCAGCCTCTTACTGAAATAATTGGTAGCAATTATCTTCACATTAAGTCTGTTTATGGTAACCTCAACTTCCCTCTAAAATCACTTTTCAAATAGAAAAAAAGATGTTCAGAAAGATGTTATTTTTAAAATAACTTTTCTATCTAACCTATTTTTAAAACTCTAAATACATACATTGTCATATAAAAATGCTAACTCAGCTGCACTCAGCTGCATGTTTATGAGGTTAGAGAAAATTAATATCACTGCATTTAATGTTAATATTACTACAATTAATTATTGATAATAAAGAGTAACTTGAGAAGTGAACAGTTTCTGTTATTTTTATTTCTGAGAATTAATTTTTGGCATATAATATTAAAGACATAAACTCTCAATTTTCTTAATGTTTAGAGCTGTGACCATCTCTAAGTTAATAATTAGTGTTAATTATTCTTTTCAGCAGACTTGATTGTAAAAGTGACTCAAAGCACTAAAGTACTTAAAATGTGCTGAAATTCAAATGCTCTATAAAATAATTTAAGTGACAGAGCACAATTTATTAAATGTCCTAGACTTGTTTGCTAAAAAATTCATGACAAATTATCTCCTGTTTAGTTTGATCGCCATGGCTATTCTCTTTCTCAGTAAATGCATTTTTACCAAACAAGATAGATACATACATTTACTGATGATTGTCATTTGGCCATGCTTATTGAATTTTACAAAATGATGGCAGTCAGTAAAACAGTTAATTGCATTTTTATAATTAAACATAGGCCTTTATGTATTATAGAAACTATTCTATTAAAATTTGGGGAAATTACTTTCTGAATGAGAAAAATGCTCTGAGTTTTACAGCAATATAGTCTAGTTTTTTTAATGTCATCTTCTAAACAGACTTAAAGCACAAGATAGCAAGACAGACCATTAGGTTTTATGTTTGTTTATGGTTCTAGTGTTCATTCATCATGACATAAATTGATGAATGTTGTTAATAAATATTTACAATTATTTGTTCTGTTCAAGATGCCCTGACTTATCAAATAATTAGTTTATTGTCTCTGTATAGAAAGTATATAAGCAAAAGCACAATTCTTAGCTAAATTCGATCATTTCTTTTTTTAAAGAAGGATGTTTTATTGCTTTTGACATTTATTCATATTTGAGCTCAGGGTATTGATATTTTAGATCAGTCAAGCACATCCTTTGGACACTCACCATAACAAAGTATTTCTAAATCATATGAAGAAAAATATGAACATGCTCTGCTCTTACAATCAAGTTAAGGAAAAGGGGACAGGTCCATAAACAAATGAATTGACAGAAAAACAGCAACAATATTCCTTTAAGGAAAAACGTGGTGCTTTTCTTTAACATGTGTTAAGCATATTCTCTATAAAGAGCACTATGCTAGACCCTCAAAACAATGTAAACATGAATTAGCTTCAATTTCTCACCAAAGAGTGCTTTCAGCTGAGTGGAATAGACAAGTGCATAGGGGATAATATGAAAGTTCAGAAATGGGTTCATGCAGGAAACTGTTTTACCAAGGGAAATAAAAACATTAACTGGGACACCGTTTGTGGTTTTGATATTAAAAGTAATAAGGTAATTTTTCAGTCTGAGTAAAGAACGCATTAGAAGAGCTTTTTCAAGGGATGAAGAATATGGCTACTCTCCACCCACCCCCTCACCCCCACCAACAAGGGTTAGAAACAAATCTCTAAAAGTGCCAAGATTTACTCTACCTACTCAACTTGGAAGTCGCCCAGAGGTATTGCTCAGCTCTGCTAATGATAACGTGAAGTGTGCAATAGTTAGAACAAAGGCTCATCTGCTTCTCAGGACTGGTTTGGTTGCAGGAAGGCAGACCCCTTCAAGGGCCCGAAACTGGGCTCTTGTCTAACACTCAGAAATGAATTGTCCAAGGAGACACATGTGCTGTCAAAGCAAGAGATTTTATTGGGAAAGGGCATCCGGGTGAAGAGCAGTAGGGTAAGGAAACCCAGGAGAACTGCTCTGCCGCGTGGCTCACAATGTTGGGTTTAATGGTGATGAGATTAGTTTCTGGGTGGTCTTTGACCAATCATTCTAATTCAGAGTCTTTCCTGGTGGCACACGCATAACTCAGCCAAGATGGATGCTAGCAAGAGGGATTCTGGGAAGTGGACAGACACGCAGTGCCTCCTTTAGACCTTTCCAAAACTCTTCTGGTTGGTGGTGGCTTATTAGTTCCGTATTCCTTATCAGGATCTCCTGTCATAAAACAACTCATGCAAATGGTTACTATGGTACCTGGCCAGGGTGGGCGGTTTCAATCAGTGTGCTTCCCCTAACAACTCCCCCTGAGAGACTTCATACTCAAGATACTTCTTGGGAACTGGGATGGAGGTCTCTTTCTTCTGTAACTTCTTCCTGCGGTGCATGGGCACAGGCCTGCCTAGCAGAGCAGAAGTCTCTCTCTACCTGATCTAAGTTGGGGTGTTCCACATCTGAAACCAGCTTCTACCCTTGTAGTAACAGCAATTTCGTTGGCCCCTCTCAGAGATGAAATAGACAACAACCAAACAGGAGACCTAACAGGATGGTCATCTCTGGTTCCTGAAACAGAAGGCAACATTTTGGATGAGGGTGGCAGGGTTTGTGACCCTTTTTGATTGGTTGGTGGTGAGGCAACAGAGCTGTGCTCCAGGAATCTTGTGTTCAGTCTGAAGTTCCCATCCTGCACCTGGGTGGGGGCTCAAAGACAGTGTTATGCATATTTCTTTGAGTAGGAACCAAGACTCTGTCTGGAGGCTGTACCAACCTTTGATTGTTTCTCCTGTTTCTGTATCCCCTCCCTTCCCTGATTAGCAATTGTTTGAATCCATGGTTTGGAACTCAGGGAAGGTCAAGGAGGCTGAATGAAGCCTATATCCTACAGATAAGAAATGGAGAACACAGGACAGATCTGTACTCCAGAGCCCCACAGAGTCCTGCTCAGTTTTAATTTAGGGAACTGGGCAACTCTGACTGTGATAACTTCCTGTCAAAATGGGGCATAGGGCTGCCTCAGCTTGGAGTATAGACACTGAATTGGAAGTATTTCTGAGTTCCAAGTTCTAGAGCTGAGTCTTGTATGATTAAAATCCTAATCCCTTGGTCTGCCATTTTGGTGTAACAGACCCAATTAGAAGTAGTTGGAGGAGTGATAACTGGAATTTAGTAGACAAAATAAATCTCATTTCTTTTTAGAAGAATAGGCCTGAAACCCAGTCTGGACCTGGCACTTCAGGGAGACTTGTAGCCAGGTAGCCAGTTGCCTAGTTTTATAAAAAGGTTATTAGCTTCCAGCAGACATTTTTTTTGAGAATGGTGGCATCCAAGCCTGACACGACTCAGCGAAGTCAAGTGTTTAGCAATACGAGGTCTAATCTGAAAGTACACCCATAGCATCACCTAGTTATTTCCCAGGATATCTGAACCATAGCTACTCTATTTTGAGTTTTAATTGTAAACTTTTCCTTAATAGCCAAAAGCAGATTTCACTGTTAATGACATCAGTGTTTCTCTAGGTTTGAGAAGATGCAAGAATTGGGACTCATAAAATCTTCTCCTGAAAAGATTTAACTATCTGAAGGCCTGTTCTACCAGTTTTTCCCAGAGCACAGAGTGCCTCATTGCTGATTTTCACCCTGAACTCCTTTCAGAGGTGTTGAAAGTCAGCAGTTGCAGTGGCCATGATTTAATCTTTGTAGATGTAGATGGCAAGTGTCAGTCTTCAGTTGGCAGAGCCCCTTTTTGCTCATAAACTTGACCATGATTTTGAGGGGGGCATTTCATGACCATTTTATCCCATGGTGCTGAGAATGTCCATTCTCAGGTTTGACAAAGATTTTGTTGAAAGGTCACTCAATGTGCTGTTACTGGACTAGGCCATACAACAGCATCAAAACTCTCTGGACCACCTGTCTTACTACCCTCTTGGTCCAGGAAAATATTCCCTCTTGTTGCTTCTTCCCATATCTAGAGTTACACTGTTACCATCATCGATCTCATATGGGACTATATATTATTCTATTCAAGGCCTCACACACACATTTGACGATGTAAGAAACAGTAATTTTGTAAAACAGGTGAAATACAAATAACATAGCCAGCAGTATTAGTAAAGTCACAAGTAAGACTTATGTTAAGAACTTCCATTAGATGTAGCCCAGTATATCTCAGGTCACCTGACTTAGTCTGCTCTGTAGAATCTTTATCTTCCAGGGAAATTATATATTGGCACCATCTATAAGGCACATAGACCAGTTTTCTTGTGTTACTAGACTGATTATCCTTAGTATGATTTAATTGTTTCCGACACAAAGGAGATTTTAAACCTAAATTACTATAGCCTAGGTGTTATCTATATAAATCCATCCCTTAATTGTGGGAGATTTTCCCCTCCTTTGTGGAAACTTTTCTTGTTCTGATTGAGTTTGGGTAATAGAAAAAAAGCTCAAATTTATGGCCAGAGTCAGAGCAGGCATTATTAATTGGCCTGTTGAGGGGATCCCATCTAGTAATATCACAGTGACCTGAATATGCCTATATATATATTTTTTTAAGTTAATTTTCTCAGGGCTAACCAGTTAGAGTCTTGTAGTAGAGAAATTTACCAAGGTAATCCAGAACTAGACACAGGTAATTGGCCACAAACCCAACAACTGAATTGATTTCTAAAATTAGCATAGGATCAGGCCTATGATAGAAAATCATTTGATTTATATACAAAGGTCTAACAAGTCAAGAAAACATAAATGATTATACAAATCAGGTCCAGCATCTTGGGGAAGCTGTATACCTCTGATGTTGTCGTCTTCTCATCCTGGTGTAGTATAGTTTCTCCTGATAAAAAAAAGTCCTTCCATCCAGGTTGGAGACAGTCCCTTAACTTATGTCTTTTTCCAGTCCTGGTTGCAGGTCATGAGGCATCTGATCTTCATCCAAAGATAGATTACTGAGATAAGCTTCAGAAACAAACTTAGGGTGTTCTTTAAGAATTCAATTAAATTTTACAGTAATATCACAACATCAAAGAACTATCTAAGAGATGAGTCTTACTAGATGAAGACCTCTGTTAACAAACTGGGATGTAACATTTTTGAAATATCTTTTTCTCCTTAAAGTTACCCTTATTTTTATTAAATATAACCAAATTAAGGCTAGTTTGTTTGCAAAATAGGTCTGTTCTCACTAATTTTGGTCTGATGATTTATATAACCATAATTGATTATAGACTTTTTATTTTGCTGAAACATTTACAAAGTCTCAGACTGAACTTTTAAATAAAACAGGGTTGGGAAACACACCAAAGGCTTATCACAGATTTTTCCTAACAAATCTAGGTGAAGTCTTCCCTTTTTAAGATCTCAAAAATTTCTTGAGATTTTTGTACCTGTGAGATAAGCTTCCTAACTCACTTGATAAACTTACTGGAAACCTAAGAACTTCCAATTTTTGGAGGAGTCAGATAGAAAATATAATTGGTTTGTTTATAACGTTTAATTTTACCAAAGTATTGTCATAATTAGTTTGAAAGGAAGATTTTCCCTACTCCCTGAAAACATAAGATTCAAACCCATAATTTTTCAGATAAAAACCATAAAAGTTATAAGCATATTCGCTGGTTCATTCAGTCCTTTTGTTAACTTTTGTGAAGTCATCAGGTTTTCCATTAGAATACCAGGACATATCAGAATGTTAAAAACTTCATATAATTTCTAGGATATCTGTATTAGTAATTTTACCATACTTCATAACATGAGCGGATTTATTACTCATTTGATAATCTTTACCATGTAATTTAACCAACCAAATAAACACAGTTCAATATCTCTGTTTGGGATATTCCAGGGGCCCTCTGAAGCACCCCAAAGTTAGCTAGTGATCAAAAGAACTTCAAAAGAGTTCTATTTAGGAAGTTTTATCAAAAAGATCAATTAAAAGGGTTTAGAACATTTGGTCAGATTTTAGTCAATGTTGATGGGTGTATCATTTAGCTTGTTGATATGTCACAATAGGCCTAAATACCAAGGCTCAAGGTCTAGTGAAAGTCAGCTCCACCATCTTGGACCTAGTTGACTCTAACCAGTTTTTTTATGGCTGTGTCATTCTTAACAAAATCCATTTATCTAACTAATTGTAATCCAATTTTAGAAAATCCTGATCATCCATAACTCTTTGTAGTATTTTTCATACTTTTTTTTTAAACTGTAAACATACTTCCTACTTTCCTTTAGCAACCAAGAACTTTTATATTAGCATTTTATAGATTGGTGAGCATAAATACCAGTGATAATTTCTAAAACCCTTGCTTTCTTAGAACATTTTAGGATGGCATCAAACATTATTCATTTATAATCCCAAATCTCTTTAGTTTCTCTGTAAAAGAAAATTAGTGTTTAGTAGTCAATGTTTCAAAATCTTATTTTATTTGGAAATGACCTAATTATTCAATAGACTTCCAACACTTAGCACACTTAGCACAACCCTTAGAAATTTAAGTTACACCAATCTGGAGAAGCTATTTTAGACAGATATTTCTAAAGAATAATTATTCTTAATAGAGTTTATATAAAAGCTCATATCTCATTTACATTTTTTAGAAGTTTCTTCACTTGAGGAAATTTCCTTGTTGACAAACTTGTAACAGATATAATATTTAACTTATATTAAACCTAGATACAATGAAAATATTCTACTTAACATTAATTACTCTAAGATATGTCTATATTAGATAGGTCCACAAACAAACATTAATATCAGGTATCTAACATTGAATATTTCCCAGTTCACATGAACCTGGAATTTATTGTTTAATTTAGAATTACTTAATTTGTAAGCACTTACCTTTTTTTTTAAGCCAAATAAATAGATCTCATTTACAAATTAACCTCAAAAATATTACCCAGAGACAAAGACATACCAAGACATATTTAGACAGACACAGTGCAAAATCTAGCTTCAAATCTTTTTTCCCTTTTTCCTCAGTGTCAGGAGTTAGAGATGGTTTAGATAAGTGTTCCTGAGAGCCGTGGAAAAGAAAATCAAGTTCTAACAAAATGGTGGCAGGTCTAAACCAAATGGTGGCCAGACAAAGCAAAATGGCCATCAAAACTAACACAGAACACAGAGTTAAAACACACACACATATAGACCTGGCAGTCCTCATCAAAGTGAAAGTGAAAGTGAAGTCGCTCAGTTGTGTCCGACTCTTTGCTACCCGTGGACTGTAGCCCACCAAGCCTCTCCGTCCATGGGATTCTCTAGGCAAGAATACTGGAGTGGGTTGCCATTTCCTTCTCCAGGGGATCTTCTCAATCCAGGAATCAAACCCAGGTCTCCCACATTGCTGGCAAATGCTTTAACCTTGGCTCCACCAGGGAAGCCCTTAAATACAAGAATATAGGCTCTCAGAAAACCTCCTATAGAGACACAGAACTTCAGATATAAGTCCTAACATCAAAGATTTTGAGGAAGGAAAGGAAGCCAGGTTGAAAGAAGAAGGGGGAGGAGACAGGAGAGGGGGGCAAAAGGGGTGGCCTTACAGATGTCTCCTGCCACCTACAGATACCCAGGCATTATGGGACTTTTCCCTGTGCCTCCAGAGAAGGGAGGACTGGAACTTGGCCCTACCAGAACCAGAATTCGAGTTCTCTGCCAAAAGGAGGTGATCGGTCTCCAATCCTCAGCTCAGGCTGAGGGCCCTTTGACCAGATTCCTACATCCAGGACCAGTGGACTAGAAAAACAGGGAAGGATAGGAAGGGTTAAGGAGAGGAAAGAGAGGGGGAAGGGGAGAGAGGTCAATAAAGTCTCTTGTTCCTTACCGGTCGGGGCACTCGGCCAGTTGTCTGCATCAGGAGAAGACCAGGGACAAAAGGGTCCCAGCTATGGCTGCTGGGGCTGGGGCTGGTCCATTGGCAGGCAAGCTGGCCCCTGCGTACCCCAAGGGGTCAGGATGTCAGTCTCAGTGAAGAATAGTCCAGCAAGAGTCGCCATTTGTGGCAGGAAGGCAGACCCCTTCCAGAGTCTGAAACTGGGCACTTGTCTAACACTCAGAAATGAATTGTCCGAGGAGACACATGTGCTGACAAAGCAAGAGATTTTATTGGGAAAGGGCACCCGGGTGGAGAGCAGTAGGGTAAGGAAACCCAGGAGAACTGCTCTGCTGCATGGCTCACAATGTCGGATTTTATGGTGATGGGATTAGTTTCTGGGTGGTCTTTGACCAATCATTCTAATTCAGAGTCTTTGGTGGTGGCTTATTAGTTCCGTTTTCCTTATCAGGATCTCCTGTCATAAAACAACTCATACAAATGGTTACTATGGTACCTGGCCAGGGTGGGCTGTTTCAATCAGTGTGCTTCCCCTAACAGTTTCACCACAAGCATAATTCATCCCTGTTTGAATGTGTTCTAAGAATTCTAACCAACACGGTAACTTTATCTTTTGTAACCCAAAGGGTATGATGATATTGGAGAAGGAAGAAAGGTACAAATTTAAACACTTTAGCAAAGAGGAACTCCTCTGTATTATGTAAATATAGTTTATAATGGGAAAATATAGTTCAATATTTTTAGAAGCAGGCTATTGAAAACAGCAATTTTTCCCTGTACTTTATGTAACAGATCTATGGTGCAGTCATTATATACAACTTAAATGTCTTTCAAAAAGTTTTTTTTATTGGCAAATGCCATGTTGTAAAATTGTGACTATCCCCTGAGCTACTTAGATATCATTAGTAATAGTTGTCCACTTTTCTTCTTTATGTGTCTATTTCTTATATAAACAGGGTTCATAGAGTAACGTTCATATTTGATAGAAATTTAAAATATTCTTGGTCTTGTACATTACCTCAATGGAGAATCGACTTAATATTCTAGACTTCATTTAAATAGAAACTCGAGCTGAGTTCTCTGAGCTGAGGCTTGGAGAACTTCAGTCTCCATATCTATAGCATAAAGGTACAGATGAGTTAACTGCTGAATCATATCCAAGAGGACATTGTTAGTCCTTTGGAAAGATGGGAACAGAAAGTTAAATGACCACATTTATAGGTTGGCATTCTTTCCTCTGAAACTTACCTTTTATACGTTTATTATTAGGGTAAGCATCACTATGTCATATTCTTAGGGGTAGAGGCAAAATATATTTAAACTACTTTCCAAAAATAAAAGCATAGGCCAGATTCCAAAGCCCATTCCATAGCCATCCCTACTATTGCCATCCCACATGAGAGGGATGTATTTGTCATAATTGATGAGCAACATTATCAACCAAGGCTTATAATTTACATAACTATTCACCCTCAGTGTTTGCATTTTATGGGTTTTGACAAACAAATACTAAAATGCCTCTCCCATTATAGTTTCATATATAGTATTTTCACTGCTCTAAAATTCTCTGTGATCCAACTATTCACACCCCCTTCTCCTTTAACTCCTGGAAATCATTGTTTTTTTACATTGTCTTTTATAAAAAAAAAAAAAAAAAAAGTTTAGTCTCTTCAGATTCACTTAGTAATATTCATTTATGGAGAGGGAGGTGGGAGGGGGGATCAGGATGGGGAACAATCCATTAAATCCATTATTTGTGTGGCTAAAAGTTTAATATATGGTCCTACTCTCCCTTCCCCTCCCCTTCTCTTTTCTCATCACTCTAGCTTGCTTCTCTCCCAATAAACTCCATGTGGACAAGAACCATACACATCTAGTTTATTTCTATTTTCCACGTTGATTACACATAATAGATTCTAAATAAGTATTCATTTTATCAAATAAACAAGAACATGGATAAGACTGTAAATATTTGGGGTTTAATTAATCATGCAATAAATTTACCATATAGAGGCTTTTGGGTACAGTGCCATACACAATCAAAGATATCATTAATCTCTTTCTAAAATAGTGGTTAACATGATTTAAAATATCTCTTGAGCCACAAGCTATCATGAAAAGAAGTTATTATTTGTGAAGCATTAACTATTTGCCAGGCTAAGTGTTTTAGATGCATTATCTCATTTAATGTTTAATACAAACTTGTATCACAAGAATTATAGTTGTCCTTACTGTGCAAATGAGGAAACAGATTCAGAAAGTTTGAAACACTTATCCAGAGGTGGAAAATGTTAGAATTGCATCTGTTCATTAAATACCAATCCTATACTCATAAACACTTGGTCAGAGAGATTTTATTCTGCATTCAACTCTAGTTCTGATTTTTTTTTCACTCAAGCTTTGCTCAAATTTCTGTCAAAAACAGCCTACACTATAAAAGGCTTGACTCATATCATTCCTACAAAAATTCTCTTATAGGTTTACATCAAAATTTCTTATGTCATATGATTCTTATGTTCCAACAAATGGAACTGTGCATTTTACATCTGCCAGTTGATTCTATAAATAATTAAATGCAGGCTAGGCAGCAAGAGGAAATTTGATAACACACATCTACTGCACTTCTTCGAAGACAAAACCAATTTCTATTTATTTGCTTTTTCCGGCATTGCCATTGAGAAGCAGCAGAATTTTAGTGCATCCCTTGGGGCCTGGGAGTCTCTTATTATTTATATTCAAAGCACCTGGTTTAACTTTTTTTTTTTCTTAATTATAAATAAATGAAACTAAGAAAAGTGTGGCTCTACAGGGAAAAACAAGACCTGTTGCTTATCCCTCTCCATGTGGTGCAGGGGTTCTGAGGTTCAACCCACTATGTTTGTTGAATTTTAATTATTTTAGGTTTTAGACGGTATCCTTGTACCACAGTGCTGATTTGTTTTGTCTTACTTTGTGTAGCTGTTTTCATGTCATTTGCACTTGCACTTCCAAGTAAAGTGAGGCTTGTAGGCAATGGCTCAGAACTTGAAGATCAACTTCAAAACATTCTAACTGTATTCTAACTGCATGCCCAATCAACTTCAATCCAAAGAGAAAGCTAATGTGTCTTGTCAAAGCATGTTAGAGAAAATAGATAAATGTGTTAGTGTTAAGAAGGTATCTTGTTTAATGTTTTAACATAAAGATTTCACCCTTGTGTTTTAAAAGTAAAGTGTAAAATTATCAGTATTTCAAGGAATCATTGATGCTTGTCATGGACAGAACTGTGGCTATTTTGGTAGGTGTAAAATGGCAACACAGTTGAAGAAAGAGATAAATAAATGATATTTATTATTTAATGAGTTTTGATAGAGTTATATATACATGATGTTATTGATATCAAAAGAAAAATACAGAGCCCCCAACTTGATTTGATTACATTGGCTCAGGAAGTTTAGGATGGCAACATGTGCACACCTGTGGCAGATTCATATCAATGTATGACAAAATCAATACAATATTGTAAAGGAATTAGCCTCCAATTAAAATAAATAAATTTATAATTTTTAAAAAAGAAGTTTTCCAATAAGAAAAAAAGCCTGAATGACAAAGGTGACTGTAAGTTGCCCTCAGAGGACCAGTAGGAAAGTTTGCAAGTTGTTTACAAACAATGTACATGGAAAGATGTGAGGGTGTATTATTTTTTAAACAATATTACAATTTTCTGGAAGAGTTTGAGTAGGATAGGTGTTCACTATTCTCTAAATTTTTTGGTAGAATTCAGCTGTGAAGCCGTCTGGACCTGGGCTTTTGTTTGCTGGAAGATTTCTGATTACAGTTTCAATTTCTGTACTTGTGATGGGTCTGTTAAGACTCTCTATTTCTTCCTGGTTCAGTTTTGCAAGGTTGTACTTTTCTAAGGATTTGTCCATTTCTTGCATGTTGTGCATTTTATTGGCATATAATAGCTAATAGTAGTCTCTTATGATCCTTTGTATTTCTGTGTTGTCTGTTGTGATTTCTCCATTTTCATTTTTAATTTTATTGATTTGATTTTTCTCCCTTCGTTTCTTGATGAGTTTGGCTAATGGTTTGTCACTTTTATTTATCCTCTCAAAGAACCAGCTTTGGCTTTGTTGATTTTTGCTATGGTCTCTTTTGTTTATTTTGCATTTATTTCTGCCCTAATTTTTTTTAACTTTATTTTACTTTACAATACTGTATTGGTTTTGCCATACATTGACATGAATCTGCCACAGGTGTATATGAGTTCCCAATCCTGAACCCCCCTCCCACCTCCCACCCCATATCATCTCTCTGGATCATCCCCATGCACCAGCCCCAAGCATCCTGTATCCTGTATCGAACATAGACTGTCTGCCCTAATTTTTAAGATTTATTTCCTTCTACTAACCCAGGGTTCTTCATTTCTTCCTTTTCTAGTTGTTTTAGGTGTAGAGTTAGGTTACTTATTTGACTTTTTTCTTGTTTCTTGAGGTATGCTTGTATTGCTATGAACTTTCCCCTTAGCACTGCTTTTACAGTATTTCACAGGTTTTGGGTTGTTGTGTTTTGATTTTCATTCGTTTCTATGTATATTTTGATTTTTTTAAATTTCTTCGGTGATTTGTTGGTTATTTAGCAGCGTGTTGTTCAGCCTCCATATGTTGCAATTTTTAATAGTTTTTCTCCTGTAATTGAGATCAAATCTTGTTGCATTGTGGTCAGAAAAGATGCTTGGAATGATTTCAAATGCTTGAATTTACCAAGGCTAGATTTATGGCCTAGGATGTGATCTATCCTGAAGAATGTTCCGTGTGCGCTTGAGAAAAAGGTGAAATTCATTGTTTTGGGGTAAAATGTCCTATACATATCAATTAGGTCTAGCTGGTGTATTGTATCATTTAAAGTTTGTGTTTTCTTGTTAATTTTCTGTTTAGTTGATCTATCCATAGGTGTGAGTAGGGTATTAAAGTCTCCCACTATTATTGTGTTATTGTTAATTTCCCCTTCCATACTTGTAAGCATTTGTCTTACATATTGTGGTGCTCCTATGATAAACTGAAAGTGAAGTCGCTCAGTTGTGTCTGACTCTTTGTGACCCCAAAGACTATAACCTACCAGGCTCCTCTGTCCATGGGATTCTCCAGGCAAGAATACTGGAGTAGGTTGCCGTTTCCTTCTTCAGGGGATCTTCCCAACCCAGGGATTGAACCCGGGTCTCCCGCCTTGCAGGCAAACACTATAACCTCTGAGCCACCAAGGAAGGGTGCATATATATTTCTAATTGTTATATCTTCTTCTTGGATTGATCCTTTGACCATTATGCAGTCTTCTTTGTCTCTTTTCACAGCCTTTGTTTTAAAGTCTATTTTATCTGATATGAGTATCCTACTCCTACTTTTTTTTTTTTTTTTTGGTCTCTATTTGTGTGGAATATCTTTTTCCAGCCCTTCAATTTCAGTTTGTACGTGTCCCTTGTTTTGAGGTGGGCCTCTTGTAGACAACATATATAGGGGTCTTGTTTTTGTATCCATTCAGCCAGTCTTTGTCTTTTGGTTGGGACATTCAAGGTAAACTTCCAAACTCATTCTATGAGGCCACCATCACCCTAATACCAAAACCAGAAAAATATGCCACACAAAAAAGAAAACTACAGGCCAATAGCACTGATGAACATAGATGAAAAAATCCTTAACAAAATTATAGCAAACAGAATACAACAACGTATTTAAAAGATCATACACCATGACCAAGTGGGCATCCCAGGGATGCAAGAATGCTTCAATATCCACCAATCAATCAATGTAATACACCATATTAATGAACTGAAAAATAAAAGCCATATGATTATCTCAATAGATGCAGAGAAGGCCTTTGACAAAATTCAACATCCATTTGTGATAAAAAGTCTCCAGAAAGCCAGAATAGAAGGAACATACCTCAACATAATAAAAGCTATATATGACAAGCCCACAGCAAATGGTATCCTTAATGGTGAAAAATTAAAATCATTTCCCCTGAAGTCAGGAGCAAGACAAGGGTGCCCACTTTCACCACTACTGTTCAACATACTTTTGGAAGTTTTGGCCACAGCAATCAGAACAGAAAAAGAAATAAAAGGAATCCTAATTGGAAAAAAGAAGTAAAACTCTTACTGTTTGCTGATTATATAATCTTCTACATAGAAAACCCTAAAGACTCCACCAGAAAATTACTAGAGCTAATCAATGAATATAGTAAAGTTGCAGGGTATAAAATCAACACACAGAAATCCCTTGCATTCCTGTACACTAATAATGAGAAAGTAGAAAAAGAAATTAAGGAAACAATTCCATTCACCATTGCAACTAAAAGAATAAAATACTTAGGAATATATCTACATAAAGAAACTAAAGACCTATATATAGAAAACTATAAAACACTGGTGAAAGAAATCAAAGAGGGCACTAATAGACGGAGAAATATACCATGTTCGTGGATTTGAAGAATCAATATAGTGAAAATGAGTATACTACCCAAAGGAATCTATAGAATCAATGCAATCCCTATCAAGCTACCAACGGTATTTTTCACAGAGCAAGAACAAATAATTTCACAATTTGTATGGAAATACAAAAAACCTTGAATAGTCAAAGCAATTTTGAGAAAGAAGAAGAGAACTGGAGGAATCAACTTGCCTGACTGCAGGCTCTACTACAAAGCCACAGTCATCAAGACAGTATGGTGCTGACACAAAGACAGAAATATAGATCAATGGAACAAAATAGAAAGCCCAGAGATAAATCCACACACCTATGGACACCTTATCTTTGACAAAGGAGGCAAGAATACACAATAGAGAAAAGACAATCTCTTTAACAAGTGGTGCTGGGAAAACTGGTCAATCACTTGTAAAAGGATGAAACTAGATCACTTTCTAACACCATACACAAAAATAAACTCAAAATGGATTAAAGATCTAAATGTAAGACCAGAAACTCTAAAACTCTTAGAGGAGAACATAGGCAAAACACTCTCCGACATAAATCACAGCAGGATCCTCTATGACCCACCTCCCAGAATTCTGGAAATAAAAGCAAAAATAAACAAATGGGACCTAATTAAACTTAAAAGTTTCTGAACAACATAGGAAACTATAAGCAAGGTGAAAAGACAGCCTTCAGAATGGGAGAAAATAGTAGCAAATGAAGCAACTGACAAACAACTAATCTCAAAAATATACAAGCAAATTATGCAGCTCAATTCCAGGAAAATAAACGACCCAATCAAAAAATGGGCCAAAGAACTAAATAGACATTTCTCCAAAGAAGACGTACAGATGGCTAACAAACATATGAGAAGGTGCTCAACATCACTCATTATCAGAGAAATGCAAATTAAAACCACAATGAGGTACCAGTCAGAACGGTTGTGATCTGAAGTTTACAAGCAATAAATGCTGGAGAGGGTGTGGAGGAAAGGGAACCCTCTTACACTGTTGGTGGGAATGCCAACTAGTACAGCCACTATGGAGAACAGTATGGAGATTCCTTAAAAAACTTGAAATAGAACTGCCTTATGACCCAGCAATCCCACTGCTGGGCATACACACCGAGGAAACCAGAATTGAAAGAGACACATGTACCCCAATGTTCATCACAGCACTGTTTATAATACCCAGGACATGAAAGCAACCTAGATGCCCATCAGCAGACAAAAGGATAAGAAAGCTGTGGTACATATACACAATGGAGTATTACTCAGCCATTAAAAAGAATACATTTGAATCAGTTCTCATGAGGTGGATGAAACTGGAACCTATTATACAGAGTGAAGTAAGCCAGAAAGAAAAACACCAATACAGTATACTAACACATATATATTGAATTTGGAGAGATGGTAACGATAACCCTGTATGCAAGACAGCAAAAGAGACACAGATGTATGGAACAGTCTTTTGGACTCTGTGGGAGACGGCAAGGGTGGGATGATTTGGGGGAATGTCATGGAAACATGTATAGTATCATACAAGAAACGAATCGCTAGTCCAGGTTCTATACAGGATGCTTGGGGCTGGTACACTGGGATGACCCAGAGGGATGGTATGGGGAGGGAGGAGGGAGGGGGTTTCAGGATGGGGAACACATGTACACCCGTGGTGGATTCATGTTGATGTATGGCAGAACCAATACAATATTGTAAAATAATTAGCCTCCAAATTAAATAAATTTAAATTAAAAAACACAACAACAATAACAACAAAATTACACATATTGTAGCTCTTCTTAAAAACGATTAACAGAATTACTTGGAAATGTAATTTAAGTTTAAATTAAATCAAAATGAAAATAAAAAGCATTCCTAAAAATGAAATGTAAAAAAGTTACAAAAAAAAAAAGAATAGAACCAGCTATTATAACATATTATAACATAGGTTATAAAGAAATAAATGGCCTAATGTGTAAGTAAATAAGGATTATAAGAATTCAGAGAATGAAAACATCATTTTTATGGAATGAATTAAGAAATGAATCATGAAATTATCATCTTTTCTCATGAACAAGAGTTGAATACACTGTGACTAAGGAAAAATTATCTAAATTGCATAGGCATATAGTGGTAAGTAAACTTTCTACTTTCCAGCTTTCAAATGACCTTTGGGAAATCGTAGGTGTTCACATTGGGTGAAGCTACAGTATCTGCTAGTTTCATCTATTTCTCTTGAAATATGGGTTAGCTCAGGGCATATAACTTCTGAGATATTTTGGTGGTTCTTTTGCTTATACATACTTAGGTATGTGAATCAGATATCATATTCTAGGACTGATGAGTCACAGACAGTTGGCTCTGGGAAATATTTAACTTGCTTGATTTAAATGTGGGAAGGATTTGAAAACCACAACTTAGAGGATGCTATTGGTATTAAGAACGGTCTTCCCTGGTTGTTCAATGGAAAAGAATTTAGCTGCCATTGCAGGAGATATGGTTTCTTTCTTGAGTCAGGAAGATCCTCTGGAGAACGAAATGGCAACAAATTCTAGTGTTCTTGCCTGGGAAATCCCAGGGACAGAGGAGCCTGGAATGCTATAGTCCACGGGGTTGCAAAAGAATTGAACATGACTTAGTGACTAAACAACAAACATTGGTATTAGGACTTTAGAGATTTCATTGTATCAGTCACACTGATTATTTGCACCTGTAGTAATTATGATAGTTATTAAATGATTCTGATATTGAGGCTGAAAAAGTAGATTTCCCATACTGCTGTGGTAAATTAAGTCAAACACAAACTATTTAAATTTAAATACAATGCTATTTCTAAGGTGAGCTTTGCCACAGTTAAGTCTATAACTTTAAAATTCAAACTACTTCATCTTTTGAAGTTCAGTATTTATGAGTTAATGTGTAAGAAGGCCATCAGCACATCTTGATTGCAATCACAGAGATGAAGAACAGTTTCATGTACCTGAGTGTGTTTACTGTGGAAGGTTGAAAAATACTATTCACTTAAAATTTGTAGGTATTCTATTCACATGGGGTCTTCCCAAGGGACACTAGTTGTAAAGAATCTGCCTGCCACTGAAAGAGACCCAAGAGATGCAGGTTGGGTCCCAGGGTTGAGAATTTACTCTGGAGTAGAAAATGGCAACTCACTCCAATGTTCTTGCCTGAAAGTTCCATGGACAGAGGAGCCTGGCAGGCCATAGCCCACAGGGTCACAAACAGTAAGACACAACTGAGCTGACACACGCTATTTATGTGCATCTTCTATCAAAATGTAATATGCTTGTTGCTATATGGACAGTTATATTTCTAAAAATTGGTCTAAACTTTTTCTTTCTTATGCAAAAAGAGTAGAAACATATTCAGAGCAAATTTATTCTAAAGGCAGTTTAGTCCAAACTTTCTATAACTCAAAGAAATTTTAAAAACTTGTTTTTATGTACAAGTACATTTTCCAGTACAGAAAAAAGTCTAAGTATTTCATTATAAACATATTAGAAATATATTATTTATGTACCTTGTTCTGAGTAATTTGTATGCATAATTAACTTTCAAATGTTTAATTTCTAAATTTCTTTCATTTATTATTTACAAAGTGAATATTAAATTATGAATCCATTGTACCATGAACGTTTTTCAGTCACCTGTGAACTTGGTGGAAACCAAGTGATATGAAGATCTTGTCCTGAGACTCTAGTTCAGCATTTATAATCAATTTGTGTTGATTAGATCAAATAGTCTTTGTCTTCAATTCATTAAAACTGTTATTCTCATCTTCCAATCCAACATGAAGCAGCCTTACTTAGCCCAAGACAACAATCTCCCTGAGAGCACCCCTTACTAACCTATAAGAGTTTTTGGAAGAGAACATGTTGGTTATAGCAAATACCTTCATCCAACAAGGGAAAAGGATGTAAAAGCAGGAAGTCAAGATACATGGAATAACAGGCAAGGTTGGCTTTGGAGTACAAAATGAGGCAGGTCAAAGGCTAACAGAGTTTTACAGTGAATGCACTGTTCATAGAAAACACCCTCTTCCAACAACACAAGAGACAACTCAACAGACAGACACCACCAATGGTCAATACCAAAATCAGATTGATTATATTCTTTGCAGCCAAAGATGGAGAAGCTCTATACAGTCAGAAAAACAAGACCAGGAGCTGACTGTGACTCAGATTATGAACACCTTATTGCCACATTCTGACTTAAATTGAAGAAAGTAGGGAAAACCACTAGGCCATTCAGTTCAGTAGCTCAGTCGTGTCTGACTCTTTGTTACCCCATCGACTGCAGCACACCAGGCTTCCCTGTCCATCATCAACTGCCAGAGCTTGCTCAAATTCATGTCCATTGAGCTGGTGATGCCATCCAACCATCTCATACTCTGTATCCCCATCTCCTCCTGCCTTTCCCAGAATCAGGGAGTTTTCCAATGAGTCAGTTTTTTTGCATCAGGTGGCCAAAGTATTGGAGCTTCAGCTTCGGCATCAGCCTTTCCAATGAATATTCAGGATTGATTTCCTTTAGGATTGGCTTATTTCATCTCTTTGCAGTTCAAGGAACTCTCAAGAGTGTTCTCCAACACCACATTTCAAAAGCATCAGTTCTTTGGTGCTCAGCTTTCTTTATAGTCCACCTGTAACATCCATACATGACTACTGCAAATTCAGGTATGCCTAAATCAAATCCTTTACAATTATAAAGTGGAAGTGACAAATAGATTCAAGGTATTCAATCTGATAGACAGGAGTTCCTGAAGGACTATGGATGGAGATTGATAACATTATACAGAAGGTGTTTATAAAAACCATGCCTAAGAAAAGTAAATGCAAAAAGCAAAAATGGTTATCTGGGTAGGCCATACAAAGAGCTGAAAAAAGAAGAGAAGTGAAAGGCAAAGGAGAAAAGAAAAAATGTACCCATCTGAATGCAATGTCCCAAAGACTAGCAAAGAGAGATAAGAAAGCCTTCTTAAGTTAGCAATGAAAAGAAATAGAGAAAAACAACAGAATGGGAAAGACTAGAGGTCTCTTCAAGAAAACCAGAGATACCAAGGGAACATTTCATGCAAAGATGGACACAATAAAGGACAGAAATTGTATGGACCTAACAAAAGCAGAAGAGATGAAGAGAAGGCAAGATTTCACAGAACTATATTTTAAAAATCTTCATGACACAGATAATCATGATGGTGTGATCGCTCATCTAGAGCCAGACATCCTGGAGTGTGAAGCCAAGTGGGCCCTAGGAAGCATTACTACAAAGCTAGTGGAGGTGATGGAATTCCAGTTGAGCTATTTCAAATCCTAAAAGATGATGCTGTGAAAGTGCTACACCCAATATGACAGCAAATTTGGAAAACTCAACAATGGCACAAGACTGGAAAATATCAGTTTTCATTCAAATCCCAAAGAAAGGCAATGCCAAAGAATGTTCAAACTACTGGACAACTGCACTAATTTCAATGAATAATAATCAACATCATTCAAGCAAGGCTTCAATAGTATGTGAACCAAGAGCTTCCAGATGGACAAGCAGGATTAAAAATGGCAGAGGATTCAGAGCTCAAATTGCCAATATCCGTTGGACCAAATAAAATCAAGCGAATTCCAGAGAAACATCTACTTCTGCTTCACTGACTATGTGAATGTCTTTGACTGTGTAGATCACAATAAACTGTGGAAAATACTTAAAGAGACAGAAATACCAAACCACCTTATCTGCCTCCTAAGAAACCTGTATGCTGGTCAAGAAGCAACAGTTAGAACCGGACATGAAACAATGGACTTGTTCCAAATTGGAAAAGGAATATATCAAGGCTGTGTATCATCACTCTGCTTATTTAACTTATATGCAAAGTGCATCCTGCTAAATGCTTGGCTGGAGGAAGCACAAGATTGAATCAAGATTGCTGGGAGAAACATCAATAAACTCAGATATGCAGATGACACAGCCTTTATGGCAGAAAGTGAAGAGGAGCTAAAGAGCTTCTTGATGAAGCTGAAAGAGGAGAGTGAAAAAGTTGGCTTAAAACTCAACGTTCAAAAATAGAGATCATGGCATCCAGTCCCATCACCCCATGGCAAATTTAAAAAAAAAGTAAAATTAAGGAACTCAGGAAAACCTAACGAGAGCATATTTTAAAGAGACTACTGAACTGAACAACAACAACAACAAAAATTGCTATCTAGATTACCTGGGTTAAAGGTGGGAATATGTGGCAAAAACGGAATTTAGGATGGAAAACAATGTAAGTGAAAATGGAGTTAGCCTAACATACATGAAAAGATGGTAAGATATGATAATAAGTTTTGAGAAATGACAGTGGCTTTGTGTGCTAAGCTAAATTGTGTTCGCTTTTTCCTAGGAAGAGGAGTAATTCACTGATGATTTTCACATGCTGAGGAATGACTTGCTCAGAGTTTATTTTAAAAGATGACTGGCACACATTCCACCAGAACAAGAGGCAATGACGTTGTCTGTCCTTCTCCCAACAGTTACTCCCCTCTAGAATTTGCTGTGTTCAGTTGCTCAGTCGTGTCTGATTCTTTGCAATCATATGCACTGGGGCCTGCCAGGCTCTTCTGTCCATGGGATTCTCTAAGCAAGAATACTGGAGTGGATTGCCATTTTCTCCTCCACTAGGACTTGCTGAACACCCATAAAACTCACTCAAGGCTCTATTGTTTTTAGTACCCAAAGCCCAAGAATTACCTCACACATGCGTAAATGTGATGGAAAGAATGCTAAGTGACTTTAACCTTATTCAACTTTTCAGTTCTTAAAATCAAAGAATTTACCCATTCTTCCTAGCTCACCTCTGTTTAGCAGCAGCAAGTATTCTTCAACAAGAGACTCTTGGAGAGGGAGAAATTATTTTTCTCAAGTAAAGAAGACTCAATGGGAAAGTAAAATAATACCAGCTGTACTTTTTCATCTGTAGCTTCTGGTCTCAAGACAAACTATTCACTAGGTTCAGACCCTTATTTCTCAGAGGAAACTTAACCACCCCACCCCCTTTTATTCAAGACTAGTATCTACTGAACTCTATTTGGCTGCTTATGTTTCTTTTTACATAAGACATGTGAAGGACCATTTGTGTTTCAAACATCGAATATACAAGTTGTGGGTAGACATATTTTGCAAGAATAACTGCTTAATGTATGGAGACAATTCTGAAAATGTTGTTATTATTATTTTTAATATATTTATTTAATAAACACTAATTGCCAAGCCTCCAAACAACACTGTGCTGAGAAAAGTTTGGGTGGAACAGAACACCACCTAGTGGTGCTCGTAGCATATCAGAAAACACACAGTGATCAAGGCATATGAAAGTAAAATTTAAACTGCACTTAGTATTCTTGCCTGGAGAATCTTGTGGACAGAGGAGCCTGGTGGGCTGCCATCTATGGGGTCACACAGAGTCGGACACGACTGAAGCAACTTAGCAGCAGCATCAGAGTTTTTAAGGAAAAGAACAAGCCGCAATGAGAGAAAATTGAAACAGATGACAGAGAAGATCTCTCTAAGGAGGGCACACAGATTACAATCTGATGAATAGAAGAAACCATCCAAGGTAAGAGTGAGAGTTGGACATGCTGTCGGGAGTGTTAACACATCCATTACAAGTCATAGGGGAGAAAAGACTTTGTCCAATACGAGGTAGTAAAAACAGACAAAAGAACCTTAACTCATGAGTGGAAATATATTTTAAAAATTTTAATAGAGAGATGTGATCATATTTAGAGGCTTAAAACATCCTTCCTATTCTGTATAGAAGGGACTGGAAGGGTGTCAAAAGTATGAATGAAGATATCAAATAGGCTATTGCATTTATTTCATGAAAGATAATGATGTCTTGACCTATCGTTTTAGCAAATCAAACTGATAGATAAGACTATATTTTAAATATACTATAGAAAATTATCAAGACACAACATTAAACAACAGAATGAGGGCGATACATTTCCTGAGTAGAAAGAATCATTACAGGAATATGTTAGAACAAGCTGTTCAACACATAGCACTGTACTTGTTAAATATTAAGTCCCCATGAAATATTAAAATAATGATGCTAAACAAGTCATTGGTTATAAAGAATGTACTGAAAGAATTATGAAGAGGAGATATAGTTTGGGGATGCATCAATATACAGATAGCCTTATATATATATATTTTTTTTTTTTTGAACAGATGGAAGTGTGTTAGAGGAAAATGCAGGGGAAATAAAAGGATAAAAGATTGAAGATAAAGCTCCAAGGAATTACGGAAAAGCAAGAATAAAGAGAAGAATTCAAGATAGGAAACAGGAGCAGCAAAAGAGGTAGGAAGTATGGGAGAAACCAAGTGTTTCAGAAAATAATGCTCAGTTCAGTTAAATATTGTTGAGAATTTCAATAAAATGAAGACCTCAAACTGTGCTTTGAATTTAATAACATGATTGTATTTCTGAGAATTTACAGTAACATTTTTAGTGATATGATGACATGATAGATGGATTAAAATGGCTAGAAGAAAGAATGGAATGTGTGAGATTTGGCAAATATCTCTCTCAAATTGTGTGTCTAGAAAGTGGAACGTGAAGAAAGAAGTACTTAGATAATGATGTCTCTTCAAAAAAATGTTACTTTTAGTGTTTTCCAATGAAAATTTCAGTCCAGTTCAGTCAGTTCAGTCGCTCAGTCGTGTCCGACTCTTTGCCACCCCATGAATCGCAGCATACCAGGCCTCCTTGTCCATTACCAACTCCTGGAGTTCACTCAGACTCACGTCCACCGAGTCAGTGATGCCATCCAGCCATCTCATCCTTTGTCGTCCCTTTCTCCTCCTGCCCCCAACCCCTCTCAGCATCAGACTCTTTTCCAATGAGTCAGCTCTTCGCATGAGGTGGCCAAAGTACTGGAGTTTCAGCTTTAGCATCATTCCCTCCAAAGACATCCCAGGGCTGATCTCCTTCAGAATGGACTGGTTGGATCTCTTTGCAGTTCAAGGGACTCTCAAGAGTCTTCTCCAACACCACAGTTCAAAAGCATCAATTCTTCCATGATCAGCTTTCTTCACAGTCCAACTCTCACATCCATACATGACCACAGGGAAAACCATAGCCTTGACTAGACGGACCTTAGTCGGCAGAGTAATGTCTCTGCTTTTGAATATACTATCTAGGTTGGTCATAACTTTTCTTCCAAGGAATAAGTGTTAATTTCATGGCTGTAGTCAACATCTGCAGTGATTTTGGAGTCCAGAAAAATAAAGTCTGACACTGTTTCCACTGTTTCCCCATCTATTTCCCATGAAGTGATGGGACCAAATGCCATGATCTTCGTTTTCTGAATGTTGAGCTTTCTAACTCCAAAATATGTTACTATATACCAGAGATCATTCTAACTCTGCCCATTAAAGGGAAAGGGGGACAAAAGCAGTCTGCTGCATAGAGAAATGATTATTTTACTGGTAAAGACAAACAAATTGTCATATAATTAACAATTCAGATTAAGATATGGGCTATATATATTGATTTGATTTTATGTAGAAATTGTTTTTTTAATTGAGAAATAAAAATGTTTAACCCAGTGGTATAAGTATGCGTGTGCATACTAAGTCACTTTAATCATGTCCAACTCTTTGAAACTCTATATACTGTAGCCCAGAAGTATGTGAATATTACATACTTTGCACCAAAATATTCTTAACCCTTGATCTCTAATCATTAAGACAGTATTTTTTTATTGTTATGGGTGAATCATATCAATCTTCAGAATGTCATCCTTGCTTTCAGGTTGACACCCACTTTACCTTCCATTTCCCAGTCACATTAGATAACTGCCTCTTATCCTCTATAGGACAGCAACACTGAATAAGTTAGTGTCTTAACCAGGAAAGAAAAAAAAGAAACAAAGAAATAGGAATCACCGCTAGCATTTATAATAGAGGGAACTAATTGCAGAGATGAGGAAAGAGCTGAGAGATCCAACAAGAAGATAGTGAGGTAAGCAGAGATTAGCTACAACATGAAACCATTGCATGCAGGATGGGAAAGGCAGGGTCCATGGGAACAGGATGTCTGGAGGATGGAGGCATGGGAGGGGCAGGCATGGTATCTGAGTCACCACTTGCACAAAGGAGAGGCATGGAGATGTCTTCAGTTTCTCTCTTCCTCCTACCCTCTCCTAGGACCTTGGTACCTCCCCTGGGTAGAAACCAGCTGATTAGCAAGCCAGGAAGCTCAGCCTGCAGTGGGCTGGACTCCTCAAAAAGCCTGAGAGGGGAGTGGGGAGAAAGGGATCACAAAGCACAAAGGCCCAGGATTGACTCAAACAAAAATTACAAAACCCACCACCTGGTAGCCCTAACATGCCAACTAGCAGGGTGAGCACATCTCCAGAACTGGATTGTACCCATGTCTTGGTGTTTACTGTGTTGAGGTTGGTGGGACAATGCATTAGGTTTCCATGACTACAGAACAAATTATTACAAATTCAGTGACTTAAGACAACTTCCGTCTAGCAGCTGTAGCTCCGTAGGTCAGTTGTCAGCCTGAGATCAGTTTATTGGCTGGGTTAAGTTCTTCTCCAAAGACTGGGTGAAAATCTAATTCCAGGCTCATTTTCTGCCATTCGGAGCATTCAGTTCAGTGATGCCTGCTGGCTAGTTGTAAGTTTGAGGACCCATGTCCAGGCTGACTTACTTAGCAACTTATTTGCTTGGTTACTTTATCTTGGATCCTCTACTTGTTATTTTCTTTACATAAAGAAATGATAGAAGAACTTAATGCAATACAAATAATCTAATTGCTTCTTTGGATTATCAAAAACATATTTCATTTTAATAAGGCAAATATTACCCAGAGTAAATTTTCAAAGAGCAACAAGCTGCAAGTGGGTAAACCTAGTGTTATACTCTGGGGAAATTAGTATATATAAGCAGGCTGCCATCATGAGTGTGTGATCTGTGAGTTGCAGAAGACTCTGTCATTAAAAGAACCCACCCCTGCCCCCCCCCCACAGACAATTCAATGTTCTATTGCTGCTGATTTACATACTTGATAATTTCCCCAACAAGGGAATTTATATTTTTATTTGCACTGATGTCCATAAATTCTATATACAATTTGCTATGTAAACAGTGACATACTAATAATATTTATTTCAATAGCTTTGAGAAATTTTAAGCTATTATTTTAGTAAGCTTTAAAAAGTAAATTTGGTCCACCAATTCTGATGAAAGTGTATTAATCTACAGAGTTAACTGATACAGAACTGATTGTGACCGCTGGAATTGTTATAGTTTGTTATATTACATACTCATCATTTTAAGTAGAAAATAAGAATGGAGCACATTACATTGTCAAGTGTAAAATTTGGGCTGCAATGCTTGGACTGCAAGATCAAGTCAATCAATCCTAAAGGAAATCAACCTGGAATATTCATTGGAAGCACTGAAGCTGAAGCTCCAATACTTTGGCCACCTAATGTGAAGAGCTGACACACTAGAAGAGACTGATGTTGAGAAAGACTGAAGGCACAAGAAGAAGGGGATGGCAGAAGATGAGATGATTAGATAGCATCACTGACTCTATGTGCATGAATTTGAGCAAACTCTGGGAAACAGTGAAGGAGAGGAGTGCCTGGCCTGCTGCAGTCCATGGGGTAACAAAGAGTCAGACATGACTTAGGGACTGAACAGCAACAAAAACAAGGAATGAAAAATGACCCACTGGATTGTAAACTCACTTCAGTAATATGCACTGTTTTGCCCAGGTTCTTAAAACATGTTTGTGATCATTAAATTTAATTGAGAATGCTGTTTGTTAAACGGTATGAGTAGAAGAATGTTTTTATTTTTTTAATCTAAAAAAATCAGCTATACGGTAGAACCTTTCATAGCAAATGTTGAGAATGTGACAGGAGGCAACAATACAGGGTAGTGATTGTGAGCATGGGTTATGGCTCATCACTGCCTACCTATGAATCCTGGCTATGTGAATCTCTCACTTTATGACTAGCAAGAGTTAGGAGAAGGGCTACTGTCTCTTTCAAGTCATACTTTCTTAATTAACAGAAATGATCTGAGAGTAATTCCGCCTTAGGAGAGGCAATTATTTTCAGTTTCCTACTGTACCTCCATATTTAGATAGCTAATAAATTTCTCAAATTTATAGTATTTAAATAGAAACCTCCATTTCCTAACTAGTTTCCACCAGTTTTCCTCAAATTAGTAAGTTGCACCTCTACTCAGCTTTTTGAAAAGAACAGAAACCTAGGAATAATTTATGAACCCTCTTCTCACTCATGACATCCATATATTAGCATATCGTACAGGTTCTGCTTCCCAAGTTTGTCCTGAAAATACCCTTACTGTCTAACATTACTTTCACTTCAAGCCAGTCTATTTCCTTCTCTCACCAAGACTACCACCAGCTCTAACAGGTACCTCAGCCTCCATTCTTTCCCTGCTCCAAGCTCCCTTAGAATATAGTATCTATGTAGCATTAACATAATTTTTTTATAAGTCAAACTGTATCCTGCTTCTACTCTAAATATTAAATTTCCCAATGGTTTCCCATCACTTTCAGAATTAATTGCAAATTTAGAACAAATAAACTAATAAATGATCCTGAACAATCTTTCTCCTGGCTATGTGGATGACTCGAATTCCATACACCAATGGTCTTTCCTTCTCCTGTTACCTATACTCCCATCTTGCTGTTGCTCAAATACGCAAGTGTGTTTCTGTCTTAGGGCCTTACTTTCACCTTGAATATTCTTTCCTGAGATATTTACTGATGCATTAATTCAGATCCTTGATCAAAGGACACTTCCCTGATCACTAGACCAAAACATCCTCCCTGTTTTTCCTTGTTGTTTATCTGGTGAAATATTGTGTTTCAATCAATCATTACTATTAACAGTTTATGTTAATTAACTAATTCTGATTCTTTTACTAAAATACAAGCTATGTGACAGGATGAACTTTGCCAGTCTTGTTGACCAGCTCATTCTCAGCACTTAAAAAGGTCATTGGCACTTAGAAATTGACCAATAAGTATTTGTTGAGCAAAGACTAGAGAGCTACCCAATGTCCATTAAAGTGTTGATAATCATATTCTCATAAAGCTTTAGTTCAAAAAGTCCTGTTTCCAAGTTTTCCTTAAATATAGATTCAGAAATTTTAAAAAATGTATTTTTTAAAGTCATGAAATTTTGTAGAAATGATGATCATCTTGATACTTATTTGTTGTTCAGTCACCCAGTTGTGTCTGACTTTTTGTGACTCCATGGACTGAAGCACAACAGGCTTCCATGTCCATCACCAAGACCTGGAGCCTCCTCAAACTCATGTTCATGGAGTCAGCGATGCCATCCAATAATGTCATCCTCTGTCATCCTCTTTTGTTCCTGCTTTCAATCTTCCCCAGCATCAGGGTCTTTTCCAATAAGTCAGCTTCTTCACATCAGGTGGCCAAAGTATTGAGCTTCAGCTTCAGCATAAATCCTTCAAATGGATATTTAGGATTGATATTCTTTAGGATTGATGATTGGTTCAAATTTCCTTGTGGTCCAAGGAACTCTCAAGAGTCTTCTCCAACACCACAGTTTGAAAGCATCAATTCTTAGGTGTTCAGCCTGCTTTACAGTTCAACTCTCACATCTATACATGACCACTGGAAAAACCATAGCTTTGACTACACAGACCTTTGTCAGCAAAGTAATGTCTCTGCTTTATAATATGTTGTCTAGGTTTGTCATAGCTTTTCTTCCATGGAACAAGTGTCTTTTAATTTCATGGCTGCAGTTACCATCTGCAGTGACTTTGGAGCCCAAGAAAATAAAGTCTGTCACTGTTTCATTGTTTCCCCATTTATTTGGCATGAAATGATGGGACCAGATCCCATGATCTTCATTTTTTTAATGCAGAGTTTTAAACATGCATTTTTAACAGGTTTTAAACCTGTTTTTTCACTCTCCTCCTTCAGTTTCATCAAAAGACTCTTTAGTTCCTCTTTGCTTTCCTGCCTTTAGAGAGGTGCCATCTGCATATCTGAGGTTACTGATATTTCTCCCTAAAATTTTGATTCCAGCTGGTGCTTCCTCTAGCCCAGCATTTTGCACAATGTACTCTGCATATAAGTTAAATAAGCAGGTAACAATATATAGCCTTGATGTACTCCTTTTCCAATTTGGTGTCTGGGGCTCAGTCAGTAAAGGGTCTGCACACAATGTGGAAGACCCAGGTTCAACCTCTGGGTCAGGAAGATTCCCCTGGAGAAGGAAGTGGCAACCCACTCCAGTATTCTTGCCTCGAGAATTCCATGGATGGAGGAGCCTGGTGGGGTACAGTCCATGGGGTCACAAAGAGTCTGACATAAGAGACTAACACACTCTTCAATTTGGAAGAAGTCCATTGGTCCATGTCCAGTTCTAACTGTTTCTTCTTGACCTGCATGCAGGTTTCTCAGGAGGCAGGTAAGGTGGTCTTGTATCCCCATCTCTTTAAGTATTTTCCTCAGTTTGTTATGATCTACACTGTCAAAGACTTTAGTGTAGTTAAATAAGAAGAAATATATGTTTTTCTGGAATTCTCTTCCTTTGTCTACAATCCAATGGATGCTAGCAATTTGATCTCTGGTTCCTCTACCTTTTCTAAAACCAGCTTGAACATATGGAAGTTCTCAGTTCATGTACTGTTGAAGCCTAGCTTGAAGAATGTTGAGCATTACTTTGCTAGCGTGTGAGATGAGTGCAATTATGAGGTAGTTTGAACACTCTTTAACTTTGCCTTTCTTTGGAATTGGAATGAAAATTGACCTTTTCCAGTCTTGTGGCCACCGCTGAGTTTTAGAAATTTACTGGCATATTGAGTGCAACATTTTACCATCATCTTTTAGGATTTTAAATAGCTCAGCTAGAATTCAATCCCCTCCACTAGCTTTGTTGGTAGTTATGCTTCCTAAGGCCAACTTGGCTTCACATTCCAGGATGTCTGGCTCTAGGTGAGTGAGCACACCATCATGTTTATCTGGATCATTAAGATCTCTTTTACATCACTCCTCTGTGTAATCCTGCCCCCTGTTCTTAATATCTTCTGCTTCTGACACATATTAAGTTTCAATAAATATCAGTGAATGAAACAAATAATGTTAAGCACTCAATGCATGTTTAATAGATGAATGAAATAGTGAATGAAACTGTATTGGCCAAATAAGCTACTATGGTACCCTGAAGTTAAGAAAGAAATACACAGAATTAAAGGCTTACTGAATCAGAGCACAGCTAAATATTTGAAATGCTATATGTTTCATTGTAATCAGTTATGGAAATAGAAATGTTCAATCATTTATGAGTTGATTTTTAAATTTAATTTTCTTGTAGCTAATAAAGAATATTTTCAGAAAGACCAGGTGAGACAACACTTGATGTATTAAAGATAAAAATTGTAAATGCTATAACAATAAGCTCCAAAATTTTTATAGATTAATATAATGTACATGTATTTTCCATTCACATGAAGATATTCAGATGTTCTCCTTTAAAGAGGTCCTTAGGAACTTGGGCTACTTCATTTTTGTGACTCCTATATTTAATCTGTATTTTCAGAGGTCAACACAAAGTGGGAGAGGCTGGAGAATCATACATGGTACATTCACACTTCCTTGGTTAGAAATAAGCTACAGGATCCCACAAAGCCACAGATTGATGAAGACATATAATCCAAGAGGAAGAGAAAATAGATTTAATGAACATGTAATGAGCTTCCCTACAAAGTTTCAGATTTAACTAAGGAAAATATGGAAGTTTCTCTAAGACAAATCATATTGGCAAGTGTGTATGTATTGTGTGTACAAACAGAGAGGAAGTTCAAGCAATTAAAATCTATTTATAAGAACATGGAAATATGATTTTTTTAAATTTAATTTAATCTAATTTTTTTTTAATTTTAAAATCTTTAATTCTTACATGTGTTCCCAAACATGAACCCCCCTCCCACCTCCCTCCCCATAACATCTCTGTGGGTCATCCCCATGCACCAGCCCCAAGCATGCTGTATCCTGTGTCAGACATAGACTGGCGATTCAATTCTTACATGATAGTATACATGATAGAATGCCATTCTCCCAAATCATCCCACCCTCTCCCTCTCCCTCTGAGTCCAAAAGTCCGTTATACACAGCTGTGTCTTTTTTCCTGTCTTGCATGCAGGGTCGTCATTGCCATCTTTCTAAATTCCATATATATGTGTTAGTATACTGTATTGGTGGTTTTCTTTCTGGCTTACTTCACTCTGTATAATCGGCTCCAGTTTCATCCATCTCATCAGAACGGATTCAAATGAATTCTTTTTAACGGCTGAGTAATACTCCATTGTGTATATGTACCACAGCTTTCTTATCCATTTCTCTGCTGATGGACATCTAGGTTGTTTCCATGTCCTGACTATTATAAACAGTGCTGCGATGAACATTGGGGTACATGTGTCTCTTTCAATTCTGGTTTCCTCGGTGTGTATGCCCAGCAGTGGGATTGCTGGGTCATAAGGCAGTTCTATTTGCAGTTTTTTAAGGACTCTCCACACTGTTCTCCATAGTGGCTGTACTATTGCATTCCCACCAACAGTGTAAGAGGGTTCCCTTTTCTCCACACCCTCTCCAGCATTTATTGCTTGCAGATTATTGGATCGCAGCCATTCTGACTGGTGTGAAGTGGTACCTCATTGTGGTTTTGATTTGCATTTCTCTAATAATGAGTGATGTTGAGCATCTTTTCATGTGTTTGTTAGCCATCTGTATGTCTTCTTTGGAGAAATGTCTATTTAGTTCTTTGGCCCATTTTTTGATTGGGTCGTTTATTTTTCTGGAATTGAGCTGCATAAGTTGCTTGTATATTTTTGAGATTAGTTGTTTGTCAGTTACTTCATTTGCTATTATTTTCTCCCATTCAGAAGGCTGTCTTTTCACCTTGCTTATATTTTCCTTTGTTGTGCAGAAGCTTTTACTTTTAATTAGATCCCATTTGTTTATTTTTGCTTTTATTTCCAGAATTCTGGGAGGTGGATCATAGAGGATCCTGCTGTGATTTATGTCTGAGAGTGTTTTGCCTATGTTCTCCTCTAGGAGTTTTAGAGTTTCTGGTCTTACATTTAGATCTTTAATCCATTTTGAGTTTATTTTTGTGTGCGGTGTTAGAAAGTGATCTAGTTTCATTCTTTTACAAGTGGTTGACCAGTTTTCCCAGCACCACTTGTTAAAGAGATTGTCTTTACTCCATTAAGTTGCTAGTATTAATACTTGGAAATATAAGAGAATGGTTCCTATCAAGCTGGAAATTGGGAAAGTAAATTTAGCTTTGAGAGTTAAACTTTAAAAACAGTACCAGGGTTAGTAGAAGGACACAGATGTATAGAACAGTCTTTTGGTCTCTGTGGGAGAGGGAGAGGGTGGGATGATTTGGGAGAATGGCATTGAAACATGTATAATATCATATATGAAACAAATCACCAGTCCAGGTCCGATGCATGATACTGGATGCTTGGGTCTGGGGCACTGAGATGACCCAGAGGGATGGTATGGGGAGGGAAGAGGGAAGGGGGTTCAGAATGGGAAACACGTGTATACCTGTGGTGGATTCATGTTGATGTATGGCAAAACTAATACAATATTTAAAGTAATTAACCTCCAATTAAGAAAAATAAATTTATTTTAAGAAAAGGGCAGAAATAAATGCAAAATAAACAAAAGAGACCATACCAAAAATCAACAAAGCCAAAGCTGGTTCTTTGAGAGGATAAATAAAATTGACAAACTATTAGTCAGACTCATCAAGAAACAAAGGGAGAAAAATCAAATCAATAAAATTAGAAATGAAAATGGAAAGATTACAACAGACAACATAGAAATACAAAGGATCATAAGAGACTACTATCAGCAATTGTATGCCAATAAAATGGACAACATGGAAGGAATGGACAAATTCTTGGAAACGTACAACTTTCCAAAACTGATCTAGGAAGAAATGGAAAATCTTAACAGACCCATCACAGGTATGGAAATTTAAAATGCAATCAGAAATCTTCCAGCAAACAAAAGCCCAGGTCCAGACTCCTTCACAGCTGAATTCAACCAAAAATTTAGAGAAGAGCTAACACCTATCCTACAAACTCTTTCAGAAAACTGCAGAGAAAGGTAAACTTCCAAACTCATTCTATGAGGCCACCATCACCCTAATACCAAAACCTGACAAAGATGCCACACAAAAAGAAAACTACAGGCCAATAGCACTGATGAACATAGATGCAAAAATCCTTAACAAAATTCTAGCAATCAGAATCCAACAACACATAAAAAAGATCATACACCGTGACCAAGTAGGCTTTATCCCAAGGATGCAAGGATTCTTCAATATCTGTAAATCAATCAATGTAATACACCACAATAACCAATTGAAAAATAAAAGCCATATGATTATCTCAATAGATGCAGAGAAAGGCTTTGACAAAATTCAACATCCATTTATGATAAAAACTCTCCAGAAAGCAGGAATAGAAGGAAGATACCTCAACATAATAAAAGCTATATATGACAAGCCCACAGCAAATGGTATCCTCAATGGTGAAAATTTTAAAGTATTTCCCCTACAGTCAGAAACAAGACAAGGGTGCCCACTTTCACCACTACTACTCAACATAGTTTTGGAAGTTTTGGCCACAGCAATCAGAGCAGAGAAAGAAATGAAAGGAATCAAAATTGGAAAAGAAGAATTAAAACTCTCACTGTTTGCAAATGACATGATCCTCTACATAGAAAATCCTAAAGACTCTACCAGAAAATTACTAGAACAAATTAATGAATATAGTAAAGTTGCAGGATATAAAATCAACACACAGAAACTGCTTGCATTCCTATACACTAATAATGAGAAAATAGAAAGAGAAATTAAGGAAAGAACTCCATTCACCATTGCAATGAAAAGAATAAAATACTTAGGAATATATCTACCTAAAGAAACTAAAGACCTATATATAGAAAACTATAAAACACTGGTGAAAGAAATCAAAGACGACACTAATAGATGGAGAAATATACCATGTTCATGGATCGGAGGAATCAATACAGTGAAAATGAGTATACTACTCAAAGCAATCTATAGACTCAATGCCTATCAAGCTACCAACGGTAATTTTCACAGAGCTAGAACAAATAATTTCACAACTTGTATGGAAACACAAAAAACCTCGAATAGCCAAAGCAACCTTGAGAAAGAAGAATGGAACTGGAGGAATCAACCTGCCTGACTTTAGGCTCTACTACAAAGCCACAGCCATTAAGAAACTATGGTACTGGCACGAAGGCAGAAATATAGATCAATGGAAGAAAACAGAGATAAAACCACACACCTATGGACACCTTATCTTTGACAAAGGAGACAAGAATATACAATGGATTAACAGGATCCTCTATGACCCACCTCCCAGAATATTGGAAACAAAACCAAAAATAAACAAATGGGACCTAATTAAACTTAAAAGCTTCTGCACAACAAAGGAAACTATAAGCAAGGTGAAAAGACAGCCTTCAGAATGGGAGAAAATAATAGCCAATGAAGCAACTGACAAACAACTAATCTCAAAAATATACAAGCAACTCCTGCAGCTCTATTCCAGAAAAATAAACGACCCAATCAAAAAATGGGTCAAAGAACTAAATAGACATTTCTTCAAAGAAGACATACAGATGGCTAACAAACACATGAAAAGATGCTCAACATCACTCATTATCAGAGAAATGCACATGAAAACCACAATGAGGTACCATTTCACGCCAGTCAGAATGGCTGCGATCCAAAAATCTGCAAGCAATAAATGCTGGAGAGGGTGTGGAGAAAAGGGAACCCTCTTACACTGTTGGTGGGAATGCAAACTAGTACAGCCACTATGGAGAACAGTGTGGAGATTCCTTAAAAAATTGCAAATAGAACTGCCTTATGACCCAGCAATCCCACTGCTGGGCATACACCCTGAGGAAACCAGAATTGAAGGAGACACGTGTACCCCAATGTTCCTCACAGCACTGTTTATAATAGTCAGGACATGGAAGCAACCTAGATGTCCATCAGCAGAGAAATGGATAAGAAAGCTGCGGTACATATACACAATCGAGTATTACTCAGCCATTAAGAAGAATACATTTTAATCACTTCTAAAGAGGTGGATGAAACTGGAGCTTATTACTGGAGAGTGAAGTAAGCCAGAAAGAAAAATACCAATAGTATACTAACACATATATATGGAATTTAGAATGATGTTAATGATAACCCTGTATGCGAGACAGCAAAAGAGACACAGATGTATACAACAGTCTCTTGGACTCTGTGGGAGAGGGAGAGGGTGGGATGATTTGGGAGAAAGGCAGTGAAACATGTATAATATCATATAAGATACTGATCACCTGTCCAGGTTCGGTGCAGGATACAGGATGCTTGGGGCTGGTGCACTGGGATGACCTGGAGGGAGGAGAGAGGAGGGTTCAGGATGGGGAACACGTGTACACCCGTGGTGAATTCATGTTGATTTATGGCAAAACCAATACAATATAGTAAAGTAATTAGCCTCCAATTAAAATAAAGAAATTTAAATTAAAAATAAATACATAAAAATAGTACGATGTGGATGTGAGTTTAAGAATGCAACATAAGAAAAAGGAACCATGGCTTCCTGGCCATTAGACCTATTTATTCCCTGGAAGATGAATGTATTAACACATCAATAAGGTAATAGCCAACACTATTAGAGAACATATGAGAAACATAATGGTAAAAGTCGATGTACCAGTGTTAAGTTGTCTAATAGGTAGATAACTTAAGAATACTTATATCAGTGAACATCAACTATTCAAGATGATTCTTCTGGTAATTTCTTAGTCTGATGTTATTAAGCATTCAAAAACCTAGTTTAACATGTTTCAATCTGATGCACATCAAGGAAACCTGTGATTCTTGGGAAAATGTGCTGACATGGAAAGAACTTGTTGATCACAAGGCCTTTGAGGATCCTTAATCCTGCAGTGGTGATTTCTCAAGTTAGTTAATTATGGCTTCTGATTGTGATTCAGGAAGGGAAAGCTGACCATGACTGTTCACATATTTATGAGCTGTGCAACAGCTAGGTTTTCACTGAAAGCTAACATATTGGCATTCAGGTTTTTTATCCTAGTTTTATGTGCATTTTCATGAATTTGTGAAGTCCTTCTAGAGCTTGCTTCTTAACCTTGAGCAGAGAAAATGATAATCTCTTGATCTTGAAAGTTTAGGATCATAATATGGTTTTCTTATTGTTTCTTCAATCACTTTTAGCTTCACTTTTTACTATTTTCTACATGTTAGATTTTTAAGGTAGTTCTATAACTCTGATCTTTGACCTTTATATACTTCAATGTATGAGTTAAAAGTGTATACAGAATACATAACTGTGAAGCAAACAAAAAATGATAACTAAAACAAAATTCATATTTTGAACAAATTAGACACAATGCTGGAGAAATACTGGAGCAAGAAAATAGGGCTACCTATGAATGTCTTTAGTGTTAGGAAATAGGCATTTATTTCCCCCAAATCAAAATAGTATATTCAAATGATATAACTACTTTTTAAGTAATTTTAAAGGAGAATCCCTGATCAATTTACACTTGTTTATGCATGTAGAGCAACACTCTCTCCTATGAGCTAAAAAATGATTTACTTATATGTAAATTATTTTATAAGTATATGGCAGAAATATTCTATTCAGCCAGAAATATTCTATTCAGAAACTAAGAAAAGGAACTTTGCTTATATTGTAACCAAATTCAGATTAAAAGGATTCAGAAAAACAAAAGAAAAAATCTTCAAATTATCTACTGTACATAGTGTGCTTTATATTTATTTCCACCTAAATTTGACATTTAGAGCAGAAAAATTTAGAATATGTAACAGAGCTTTTATTTCCATAATGAGTATCATACATAACAGATTCCTCATTGGAAAAACATATCCTCAAAACAAATGGAAAGTAGTATTTTAAAGGAATCTAGAACTATATTTAAGCATTTAGCTGAGCAGAAAATTTGAAGAATTGAATTAATTTTGAAACACACAAAAATTTTGATGTAGAGATTCCATTTTCTACACAATAAGGTGATGATTTGAGCAAATTAACATAAGAACACAAATGGATCACCAAACTAACTTAACAATTCTCATGGACAAATAAACTATGAGCTTGACTATGGCCATTGTCATTTGCAGACCTTCTCCATTGGGATTCTTTGTGGTAATGAGATACAGAGAATCATCTGTTTGCCTCCCAGCTCTCAAAGAACAGAGGCCACTTCCACATGAACATACCCAGAGCCCACTTCAGTAGTTCCCACCTGCCAGGGCTACTCACCTCTGGACCTTAATTAACACCTCTCCAGCTGGTCAAGGTAAATAGATGAGAGTAAGGTAGATGGAAGTTTGAATTTGAAAAAGTTATGTATTGAAACATATTCTCTGACTTATTTCAATATTTATTTTTCTAAAGACACGTGACTTTTCAGAGCTGTATACTTATCTTAGAATTCTTGTTGATTATGAGTCATGTTTTAAGTTTTTAAAATATTGGTAGTCTTTGCAAATAAATACTGTTTCTGAAACAGTGCAAAATGTTATTTAATGTTCCTAATTTTGATATTTTGGTAGATAAGTGGACCCCAGTTCCACCTCATTTTGACTTACCTGTTGGTAAAACTTATTTAAAAGTCCTATACTACTTGCCTCATTATGACTTTATTTAACATTCTCTGATTTATTATATGCAAACTTATATTCCTATCAATTTATCATAAACACTCCATTTTTTAAAATGCATTTTTCCTATTGTAAGTATTTTGACGTTTCATTTAATTTAGAAAATTAAATGATGCCATATTGTGAATAGTATATTGCATGCTTACTTCCAAAGTGTTTCTTGAAACTCAGGATAATTAGAATGATAATTATAGCCTTTAAAAAGATATTATTTGCTTAAAAATAATGTTTAAAGCCTATTGGAAATGAAAAGCATATAGGTAGACCACATCATATTTTCTCTGTATAATGTCTGTTTTTTAGAGAATTATTTTGAAATATCTAATAGAAAATATATTTTGCCTACTTAGAAAATAAAATCAAATTTCTAACTCACTAGCTGAAATACTCTTTTTTTCTCAATAACAAAGACTTTCATTTTTATACATCAAAGGTGTCCTTTCAGTTCAGTTCAGTTTAGTCACTCAGTCATGTCTGACTCTGTGAGATCCCATGAACCGCAGCACACCATGCCTCCCTGTCTATCACGAGTGCCCAGAGTCTACCCAAACCCATGTCCATTGAGTCAGTGATGCCATCCAGCCATCTCATCCTCTGTCGTCCTCTTCTCCTCCTGCCTTCAATCTTTCCCAGAGTCTTTTCACATGAGTCAGCTATTCACATAAGGTGCCAAAGTATTGGATTTTCAGCTTCAACATCAGTCCTTCCAATGAACACCCAGGACTGATCTCATTTAGGGTGCACTATTTGGATCTCCTTGCAGTCCAAGGGACTCTCAAGAGTCTTCTCCAACACCACAGTTCAAAAGCATCAATTCTTTGGTACTCAGCTTTCTTTACAGTCCAACTCTCACATCTATACATGACCACTGGAAAAAAGTAACGTCTCTGCTTTTTAATATGCTGTCTAGGTTGGTCACTGATGCTTTTGAACTGTGGTGTTGAAGAAGACTCTTGAGAGTTCCTTGGACTGCAAGAAGATCCAACTAGTCCATTCTAAAGGAGATCAGTCCTGGGTGTTCTTTGGAAGGAATGATGGTGAAGCTGAAACTCCAATACTTTGGCCACCTCATGCGAAGATTTGGCTCATTGGAAAAGACTCTGATGCTGGGAGGGATTAGGGGCTGGAGAAGAAAGGGAAAACAGAAGATGAGATGGCTGGAGGGCATCACTGACTCAATGGACATAAGTTTGAGTGAACTCCGGGAGTTGGTGATAGACAAGGAGGCCTGGTGTGCTGCAATTCATGGGGTCACAAAGAGTCAGACACAACTGAGTGACTGAACTGAACTGAACTGAGGTTGGTCATAACTTTCCTTCCAAGGAGTAAGCGTCGTTTAATTTCATGGCTGCAATCACCATCTGCAGTGATTTTGGAGCCCAGAAAAATAAAGTTTGACATTGTTTCCACTGTTTCCCCATCTCTTTACCATGAAGTGATGGACCGGATGCCATGATCTTATTTTTCTGAATGTTGAGCCTCAAGCCAACTTTTTCACTCTCCTCTTCACTTTCATCAAGAGTCCCTTTAGTTCTTCTTCACTTTCTGCCATAAGGGTGGTGTCATCTGCACATATCAGGTTATTGATATTTCTCCTGACAATCTTGATTCCAGCTTGTGCGTCCTCCAGTCCAGCGTTTCTCATGATGTGGTGTTGGAGAAGACTCTTGAGAGTCCCTTGGACTGCAAGGAGATCCAACCAGTCCATTCTGAAGGAGATTAGCCCTGGGATTTCTTTGGAAGGAATGATGCTAAAGCTGAAACTCCAGTACTATGGCCACCTCATGCAAAGAGTTGACTCATTGGAAAAGTCTCTGATGCTGGGAGGGATTGGTGGCAGGAGGAGAAGGGGACGACCCAGGATGAGATGGCTGGATGGCATCACTGACTCTATTGACGTGGGTCTGGGTGAACTCTGGGAGTTGATGATGGACAGGGAGGCTTGGCATGCTGCGATTCATGGGGTCACAAAGAGTCAGACACGACTGAGTGACTGAATTGAACTGAACTGAACTGAACTGAACTCTGCTTATAAGTTAAATAAACAGGGTGACAATATACAGCCTTGATGTACTCTTTTTCCTATTTGGAACCAGTCTGTTGTTCCATGTCCAGTTCTAACTGTTGCTTCCTGACCTGCATACAGGTTTCTCAAGAAGCAGGTCAGGTGGTTTGGTATTCCCATCTCTTGAAGAATTTTCCACAGTTTATTGTGATCCACACAGTCAAAGGCTTTGGCATAGTTAATAAAGCAAAAATAGATGTTAGTTTGGAACAAATCTGTTATTCTAAAGAACACCATCTCTTCTGATTGTGATCACTCTTAGGGGTGGGAATAATAGGACTCTGCATATAGTTTGTGCAGCTGCTAAGCCTCTTCATACACTTGTATTAGAAATATTGTTTACAGAGGTATGTTTGTCTGCAAATGTGCTTCCTGGGTGGCTCAGTGGGTAAAGAACCCACCCACAATGCAGGAGACACATGAGATGCAGGTTTGGTTTCTGGATCAGGAAGCCCCTGCCCTCCCATGGCAACCCACTTGGGTATTCTTGCCTAGAGAATCCCATGGAATGAGGAGCCTGGCGGGCTACAATCCAAAGGATGGCAAACAGTCAGACACGACTGAACAACTAAGCACACTGCACACATTTGTCTGCATATACATAATGGGTATAATAAGGTGGCAGTTGTAATTTGCAGAAGTTTCAGCCCAGGACTTAATTCATTTTCTTCTTCATTTCTTCTCTCTCTTTTCCCCTCTCTTTCTTCTTTCCCTTCTTTCCTTCCTTCCTTTTCCTCTCTGAAGGTCCAAAACAGACAAGCATTTTCTTGCATGTAATTCTCCCAACTGCTGGATTGGCAGCATTAAGTATTGGCACATCCTCAGAAAGCTATTTACTCGAATATTTTATTTCCACTGCAGAGCTTTCAGCAAAACACTGTCTTCCTTTTCCCGCAGATGTCTCCTCTTCTCAGTTTCTGAATTTTGGTGTTTAGGACCCAGCACAAATTGTCAGGTGCAAAACATCTGTATCACGTATGCCCATCCGAAAACAGGTGGATGAACCTGGACTCTTTGCCTGATAGGGAAGAGAGTGCCCTTTTTATAGTCTCTTCCTTTAAAGGCTGATTTTATCTTTCCTACACAACCTTTATTATCTGTGAGCTCCCAGACTGCTGCCTTGTCGGCTACCACAATGAGTTCAGTAATTAGTGGCGTTCCTGGGACTGATGTTGAGTTAAACAGACACTCATTACTCTCCCATGGATTCCTGCTCAGAACCTCCTTCACAAGTGCACCTCCAGTCGTCTCTCCTGGGACTCAAGAGGATACTGAAGGATATTCAGCTGTTTCGTTAACTTCAAGAAGAGAGTCCTGGAGACCGCTGAGCTCCTAGAAGTCTCGCATTTTCCCTGCTAAGATAATTGCATCCAAACAGGTAGTCGTCTTAAGCTCATCAGCTTTGCACACGTTCACCACGTGAGCCTCCACTCCCAGCAAAGATCAGGCTTTCACCATCCAGCAACGAGAGACTCACAAACATCAAACCACAGGCTGCTGATTCTCTAAGTGAATTAAGCAAACATGTGGAACATGCTCTGTGACTGAAATAAAATCCTCTCATGAATTCTCAGATCAAGTTTTGCATAGCAAACAGTCCCACTTTTATGAGACATTCTGGATGAATTCAGCGGTGTTAGCCAGCTGGTTCACACTAATGGGAACTCAGGCTATCACTTCTGGGCATTTGTTTCCTTCTGTTGCTGAAATAACTTCTTCAGTGGCAATCACAGAGCTGGCATCTTTATTTCCTTCTAAACAGAGTATAGAAAGAAGAGTTTTACTCTCACCCATAGAAAAATATGTTACCCTATCCAGTAATTTGGATGTTAATTTATGTTTGAATAAGACGTGTTCACTCATCATGCCTTCCCAAACTGTCCCTTCAGACCTGATGAATCCTGATTTGACTTTAAAACTGACTACTGATGATCCTTCAGTGTCAGAAAACATTTTAAAACTATTTAAAATAGGATGGTGTGGTATAACTTTGGGTCCCACTGAAATGCTAAATCAAGAAAAGTTATTCGACCTGCAAGAGCATGAAGGGTCTTATACCAACTTCAAACCTCACACAAGGGACAGTTCTCTAGATTTTGAAATCAACTTAGAAAGTCATCCTGAATCTATGCATTCAAATGACCTCAAAAAACAACTTGCCACCACACGTAGACTCTACGTCTGATTTTTCAGAAATAACCTCTCCTGTAATATTTTCTACAGCAACTCAGTCACTTCCAATACCGACTTCTGTTTCCAAGTCTGAACTTTTGCCAGATTGGAAGTATTTTACAGGTTATCTGACCTTAACATCTGATTTGAAAGAAGAAGCCATACCTTCTTCAGAATGGTCCAGATGGGAGCTACAGCCTAGTGAGAATGGTCGGGATTCTCCTGCAATAAGCCAGAGGCTTTCTATCACCACATCTCTTACTTGCTCTTCCCCAGAGTCTGTTCCAGCACCTCATCAACTGAGGATCTCTGGTGAGTTTCTCAGTTTTAGTTAGTAAACTTTCAGAAATGACTTTCTTTTCTACAGAGAAGAAAGAGCCTGTTGTGATCACAGGTGCTCTAAACAGCCTGTTGTAATCAGGGAAGCAGCCAGTTCAGGAGAGATGGCCCCTGCTGTTGTATCTTTCACGGGTGGTTATTCTTAACTTACTGCCACAAAAGCTCCCAGATCAATGCAGGGGTATGTTGGAGATGGCTATACCACTGGCAAGCAATCACAAACTGAACTAGTTCAATTCTTTACAATGGATCTTTCAAAGTTTAGAAATAACTCTTATTATTCTCATTTCTTGAAATGGCTTCTTTGTTGGACTGAACACAATATAACGTACACTTTCAAACATTTTCTTCAGTGCTGGTATTTTTTTTTTTTTTAAACTGGAAAGATGAAAAAAAATCAAGGGAACTTTATTGGGTTTTCCCATCCTACATAATTTTTAATGCAAAACTGTGATACTTTCATTGTATAAATAATTCATAATATAAATTAATTTTACATACTTTAATGAAAATACCATAGAGTGATTGAAAGAAGATAGTATTTCATATGGGAATTTGAATTCAGAGTTTTGAAATTTTAATGAAAAGCCACTTTTCATAGATAACTGTTCTTAGTTCAAAGTACTTTTAGAAATTACTAATGTCTACCTTTGCAAGTTACTATGAAGCTGAAACGGGAAGCATGCAATAATAAGTTTGAAAAGTCGTATTTAAAAGAAAGGATTTTTTATTATTATTTTTTAAAGAAGTTCTATCTTATGGAATTTCAAGTGTAATCATGGCAGTTAATTTTCCTTCAGTGAGAAATTTATTGGTTTTGTGTGTACATATGTATGGGTTTGTGTGTATGCTTCAGAAGAAATGCATACTGTATCAATATTTTAAAGCTTTTAGGTATGTACATTATGGCTGGCAACTCAGAAATATGAATGACCAAATTATTATATTTGTTATGTCCAATATGATATGATTTTCTTTACAACTTTCTAAAAATAATGTGTTTAATTATGAATTTAAGTATAGCATCTTCCTTGTACTTTTACAAGATGGTAGGTGGTTGTATAGCTTATGGCTCATTAACAAAGCCTAACACCATTTCTCACATACAAGGTTCTTAGTAAATGTAGCTGAGTTACACCTCCTCTCTGCAATACCCAATGTGACCTCTGATTAGCTCGACAATCAGGATACAAATTCCACATTTCCAGGAAATAAAATCCTAGGTTTGTTCTTTACCAGAAAATATTTTCATGGTCTATTTTGCTCATCGATTCTATCTGCACATATTCTGTGATGGCTTTGACCTCCTCCATTCCCCTAGCTTCTCTCTAGTTTCTTTCACGTCCCTAATCATTTTGGACATGATAATCAATCATTTCCAAGGCATGCTGACATTTTCCAATATGTTACCCATTGTATTGGTCGTGGTCAAATAAGGGAAAAGTTAGCACACTCCAATTTAGTACTTGGGGAGTGTTTAATAAAAACATTAAAAATGAGTACTTGGGGAGAGTTTAATGAAAAGATTATTTACAAGTGCATGGGTAGAATTTAAGGAAACAATAAGCAATAGTATGGTTTACAGGGACTAGTATTAATAGAATGTCATCACTGCCCATAGGCCTGAATGGGAAAGGAGTGCACAGCTGCCACGACCCAGAAACTATGGAGCATAGCTGTCAGTTTAGAGCTATGTCCCATAGGAAGAGAAGACAGGCAGGCCAAGCCAAACTAGTAGGGAAGCCCAGAAGGTGTAGACACAAGCTCATGCTTCTCTTGTCTCTGTTAATCAAACCCACTAAGGTTCTGGAAACGATCTTTAAAACCACATCTGGTCTAATATTTTCATGTAAAGAAATGATGAGTGGGCCATAGTAGAATAGCCTGCAGTGCTAAAACCTTGGATAGGTTTTATGACACTGCCAGAGTATGGAAGGACTGTAGCTGATGCTGGGGGAATTCCTTGTATGTTTTTAAGTGAGCCATTGGGTACTGCTGTTTCCTCCCTTCCATGCTATTTCCATACTAGAAAGTATAAAAGGCAGAGAGCCTGTAATTCTGGGTTCCCTTGCTCTGTTGGATTGCTCACATTTCACTGGGTTGCTGAGACAAAAAAGAAGATGTGCCAAGCACCTTCTTGTGATCAGCAAAATATCAAGACACACTCTCTAATAATGTGCTTCCTAGAATGTGGTGTGACTTTTGATATGTGCGGTTGCTGTTCTGCAATCCAGTGACAGTTCTGTTATGCTGAATGAATGATGTGTTCAGCCATCCCCTAAACAAATCCAGTCTTTGTGGCTTGGTCTAACTCATGAAGAAAATGAAGTTTAAGAGAAAAAAAAAAAAAAAAAGAACATTTTCTACCAGTTGGGAAGAATGTAAATAAGAGCAACCAGAGCTGATTCAAATATTCTCTGAAACCACTGAGTAACCAAAATAGCACAACATGAAAAGTTTATGTGAATTCCATTTGTCCCATTCATACTTGTAACATTTCAAGTTAAAAAATCCAGTGCAGTGTTAATAAAATTCTAGAAAATGGCAAAAAAAAAAAGATGTTTTTCTCCAGGAATAAAAGGATGAGTCAGATTAAGGCATTTAATCATATAATTTACCACATTATTAAGTATGAAGAAATTGACACCCAATTTAAACTTTACTGAGAATGTTTAGAGAAAGTTTACTTTTCTTTTTATTTTTCTGTTCTAGGGGATTTATATTATGTAAAGATCTTTTTGGTATATGTTATTATTAACAAACATAATAAATAGCTCACAACAATATTTATGCCCATTCTTCAAGTTGAAACATAAGAAGTAGTTCCATTAAACTTGTAAACTAATGAAAATGCCTTATATGCACATATTTCTTATGTTATTTAGAAAATCTAATAGGAAAATTAATTATTTAAATAACCCCCAAATCAAACTACTGCTGCTTATTACTATAGAGAAGTTTAAAAGGTGAAATTTGTTGAATAACTTACAAGTAGATAAATGAAGAAATAATATCTTTATTTGAGGACTCAGAAGTGTGAGAACTTAATACCACGTAGACACTATATTTTAAAAGTATAAAGTAGTTTCAGACAAATTCAAATGGGATAATCATTGGAACTTGATCAAGTCATTTTTTAAGTGGAGGAGAGTAGGAAGAGAAATGTTGAAAAAAAAAAACCGACAATGAGAGAACTTGTTTATAATGTATAAAAATAAATGATAATTTTATTATGCTATTACAGGGATTCAGATAAAAAGAAATCAAAGTCCAGATATTTATACTAGCTATAGACATATAAAAAGGAGGTATTTTAATCAGTAAAGATTTTAATACTTTGTTGAATTTAAATTTGTTGATATGTTCTGTTATATTGAAAATTCTTCCTCTGTATCTTACATGGAAATAAATTCTATGAATATTAATTAGATACAATTACAAAATAAAAATTAAATAATCTAAATAAAACAATATGTCTTTGATCTCTAACTTAAAATTTTTAATCTCAAGGAAAAAATAGAAAACTATACATAAAATGTTTATAGTAAGTATATTCATAATATGGGCTTCCCTGGTAGCTCAGCTGGTAAAGAATCTGCCTGCAGCGCAGGAGACCTGGGTTTGATCCCCGTGTTGGGAAGGTCCTCTGGAGAAGGGAACGGCTACCCACTCCAATTTTCTGTCTTGAAGAATTCCATGGACTGTATAGTTCATAGGGTTGCAAAGAGTCGGACATGACTGAGCAAATAGAATACTCTTCTAAGTCAAAAATGGTCATAAACATAGTTAAAGCAGATATATGCAAAACCATGTTACCTGCTAAGATAGACCTAGGACTATAAAACACTTTGTCAAATTAAAGTGAAGAAACCGACCATCGGAATAGTAAAATAATTTGCTATAAAAAATAATATAAATATATTTCAAAATCAGAAGCAATTGAAGACAGCAAATTTAGAATGAAACAAATGTTGTCTGTTTGCCATTTTTATATTTATTTTTCATTGTAATACTCTGATTAGTGAAGATTCTCTACTCTTTTGGGGGAAGTAAATGTGTACCATCTTTTCAGAGGATTACTTGCCACCAGAAATGCTTAAGTTTTAATATACCAATTGCAAATTTAGAAAGTTATTATTGCTGTTGTTTTTCAGTTGCTTAGTTGTATTTGACTCTTTGCGACAATATGGACTGTAGCACATGAGGCTTCCCTGTCCATCACCATCTCCTGGAGTTTGCTCAAACTCATGTCCACTGAGGCAGTGATGCCATCCAACAATCTCATTCTCTGTTGTCACTTCTCTTTCTGCCTTCAATCTTTTCCAACATCAGGGTCTTTTCCAGTAAGTTGGCTGTTCACATCAGATAGCCAAAGTATTGGAGCTTCAGCTTCAGCATCAGTCCTTCCAATGGATATTCAGGGTTAATTTCCTTTCGGATTGACTGACCATTGACCTCCTTGCTGATCAAGAGTCTTCACCAGCACCACAGGTAGAAAGCATACATTCTTCTGTGCTCAGCCTTCTCTACGGTTCAACTCTCATATCCGGACATGACTACTAAAAAACCATAGCCTTGACTATATGGACCTTTGTCAGCAAAGTGATGTCTCTGCTTTTTAATATGCTGTGTAAGTTTGTGATAGCTTTTCTTCCAAGGAGTAACTGGCTTTTAATTTCATGGCTGCAGTCACCATCTTCAGTGATTTTGGAGCCCAAGAAATTAAAATCTATCACTGTTTCCTCCCCGCAACCCATTTGCCATAAAATGATGGGACTGGATGCCATGATCTTAATTTTTCAAATGTTGAATTTTAAGCCAGCTTTTTATTCTCCCCTTTCACCTTCATCAAGAGGCTCCAGTTCCTCTTCACTCTCTGCCATTATGGTGGTGTCTCTGCATGTCTGAGGTTACTGATAATTCTTTTGGCAATCTTGATTACAGCTTATGCTTCATCCAGTCTATTGTTTCCTGTGATGTACTCTGGATAGACGTTAAACAGGGTGACAATATGCAGCGTTGACATACTCCTTCCCAATTTTGAACCAGTCCTTTGTTCCATGTTTGGTTCTAACTGTTGCTTTTTGACCTGCATATATGTTTTATAGGAGGCAGGTAAAGTGGTCTGGTACCCTGATCTCTTAATTTTCCAGTTTGTTGTGATCCAAAAAATCAAAGACTTTAGTGTAGTCAATGAAGCAGAAGTAGATGTTTTTCTGGAATTCTCTTGCTTTTTCTATAATCCTATGGATGTTAGCAATTTGATTTCTCATTCCCTTGTCTTTTCTAAATCCAGCTTGTATATCTGGAAGTTCTTCTGTTAAAGCCTAGCTTGAAGGATTTTGAGCATTACCTTTCTAGGACCTGAAATGAGTGCAATTGTGTGGTAGTTTGAATATTCTTTGACCCTGTCTTTCTTTGGGACTGGAATGAAAACTGACCTTTTCCAGTCCTGTGGCCACCCCTGAGTTTTCCAAATTTGCTGGGATATTGAGTTATTATTGATATACCCAAATTTTGTTATTAAAATCTTGTTAAAATTATAAATATTTGAAAACAGCTTTGTCCTGAAGAATGGATTCCCAGGTGGCTCAGTGGAAAAGAATCCATTTGCCAGTGTAAGAGATTCAGGAGATGTGGGTTTGATCCCTTGGTCAGGAAGATCCCCTGGAGAAGTAAATACCACCAACTCCAGTATTCTTGCCTGGAGAATCCCATGGTCAGAAGAGACTGCAGGCTACAGTCCATGGGGACACAACTGAGTGACTGCATGCACTGAGCATGCATGCATGCACCTATCCTAAAGTGGTGGTGGCACTAAATATATGTTGACATAAAAATCTGCTTCACTTATACTCTTGAGTGGAAGTGATAAGACTTCATATACAATATATTTGCAAAGATGTGTAGCCCAGGCATGCTACACATGTACATGCATTATATTCTTTCAAATATTAATGTTGCTTTTAATATGGCTTTTATTTTCTGAAAATTTTACACATATATTTTATACTCATGATAAAATGTTTTTGCAAATGTTTGTGTATAGTGAGTTAAAATAACATTATAGAAAACATATTTAATTACTTCATTCACATTAGATTGAAATGATTAATTTTTATAAGAAGCATAAGGGAAATATTTATGGAAAAAATAATTGTTTATTAACATTATTAGAGTGACAATAGAGTCAACTGAAAAAAAAATTGTCATATATACCTCTGAAATAGCATATGAATATTATGTATTCATAATATTCAAACATGCCTTGCACTTCTTAAGCTAAATTACCATGTATAGGTTGAAACTATAAGTCACATGGCTGCTGCATTCTATACATTTTAGTGAAATTGGGAAAAAAAATGAAATAGTCTTAATCACATGGTTTTATTGAATATTCAGATGTTTACTGATTGATTACTTTGTGACAGGTATCAGATACTGCTATATTTTTTTATCTGTTTATCTATTTGACACAGAAGTGCTCAGGCATGAATTACACCTCTAAAAATTTTTTATTGGAATATGATTAGTTTACAATGCTGTATTAGTTTCTGTTGTACAATGAAGTGAGTATCTATATGTATACATATATACCTCCCTCCCTCCCTTCATTCTCCTTTTAGGTCATTGCAGAGCACTGAACTGAATTCCCTGCTCTATTCAGCAGCTTCCCACTAGCTATCTCCTTTACACATAGTAGTGTATATATGTCAGTCCTAATCTTCCAATTTGTGCAACCTCCCCTTCCTCCTGTGTCCACATGTCCAATCCCTATGTCTGTGTCCCCATTCTTGCTTTGGAAATGGGTTCATCTGTACCATTTTTTATAGATTCCACGTATGCACTTGAAAATATGGTATTTGTTTTTCTCTTTCAGAAGTGCTCAGATGTGAATTACACCTTTTAAAACTTTTGTTAACTGTTTCTCCTTTCTATTTCTTGGCAAATTTTAAATCATGTTTTTAATATACGGTTTGCAAATAACTCATTCTTTTGTTGACATTTCTTAAGCCAGCAAATATAGAGGCAGAAGCTTTCCTTTGGTGAAAACTATGAGGCTTCCCTGGTGACTCAGATGGTAAAGTGTCTGACTGCAGTGAGAGAGACCCGGGTTCAATCCCTGGGTCAGGAATATCCCCTGGAGGAAGAAATGGCAATCCACTCCAGTACTCTTGCCTGGAGAATTCTATGGACAGAGGAGCCTGGTGGGCTACAGTCCATGGGGTTGCAAAGAGTCGGACACGACTGAGCGACTTCACTTCACTTCACTTCTTCATGTAAATGTACAACTGACAGGTTAAACCTTCTACTGAACCTACCCAGTTGCCACTGTAGGGGAGACCCCAGTCCTGGGAGCTGGGAAGCATTTACACAGAGATAGAAGTTTTTGTTGCAGTTTCTAATAGTCACTTTTGTTCTAATTTACTTGCAATTTATAAAACAAATTTCATCTAGAACTCACCCTGTAATGAACACCTCTGGTTTTCCTCCAGGTTAAACTGTATCTGCTGAAACCCAGCAGGTTTCAGTAATAAATTCACGGTAGTAATAAATTCAGAAGTAACATTCTGACATTTTCTTCCTTGTGCATCTCCCATCATCTTCCACAAATAAATGCCCTTTTTTTCTTGTGTTATGCTGGTTTGCAGCTTTCACGTGCATTCATTGTTTGCATGTTATTCCCACTAGTCATTACCATAAATTGTATCATTGACACCAAATACAAAATATAGTAGAGTGAATATAGCAATTTAATAATACATTTTTTCATGCCTGTTACAGTTCTTTGGTTTCAAAACACTTTCATCTTTATTGTTGAATACCATCTCAGCATCATGTAGAAAATTAATTGCATAGAACAGAGATTGAAAGTATGGCTTGCAGGTCAAACTTGGCCAGGCCCACTGTTTTTGTAATGAGTTTTGCTGGAACATAGTCTTACTCATTTGTTTACATATATTCCAAGGCTGGTTTTGTACTGTGGTAGGCATCAGCTTCCAAAGTGCTGTTAGAATATGCATCTTCTAAGGCATGTAATAAAAGCAGTTGAGTTAGTTTGCTTCAGTTTTCAGAGTTAACTAATAATAAGAACAAAACATGGGCTTCCCAGGGGTCACTAGTGGTAAAGAACTCAATGAAGGAGACATAAGAGACACGAAGATCCCCTGGAGGAGAACATGGAAACCCACTCCCATGTTCTTGCCTGTAGAATCCCATAGACAGAGGAGACTTGTGGGCTACAGTCCAAATTGTTGCAAAGAGTCAGACACAAATGAAGTGACTTAGCATGCATACATGCAAGGACAAAGTGAACATACTAGCTCTGAAATATAAGGTGTGTAATTTTAATGATGTCACTAAATAGTTAAATCCCTTGTATTGTATTTAAACTGGCATTGCACAAGTTAAAGACGAATGGTCAAAGTTTAGCTAAAAATTGAAAATTTTCTTGGAATGACATTAAACAGCAAGTGAAAAATACTGTGAAAAGATGTGAAAGACCACAGAAAACAAGGGAAAAATTCTATATTTTAGTACTTCAGTGGGACTTTTCTTTTTTTTTTAAACAAATGACCCCATATTTTCATTTTGTACTTGGTTTGTAAGTGCAGCCCTGCCCATGCTGCCAGTGTTCTGGAATTTTCTTCCCACCTCCTCCAGGCCTGTTTCATGTAGTTCTTCAGTTAAATCCTCCAGGGTGTATTCTTACATGTTTCCACTGTCTCTTTCCTCCTTTTTGCACACCCTTTAGACTCCTGGCAATTCTCATTAGTTTATTTAAAATTTTTCTTTGAAAGTACAGTGCCTACATTCATGGCTTCAAACCCATGCAACGGTATAAATACTCTTTTTTTTTTTTTTTTAACTGATCAGTTCCTCAAAAACTTAAAATTTTTATCTCCCCAAAACTGCAACCTCCATCTCCCTACCCATACTTTTCTCCCCTTAGTCATACCTTGGACATGAAATTTATAGCCATCTAGATTTCCAAACTTCAGGGTAAACTTTAATTTATCAAAACCATTATGGATTCTATCTACAAATTTGTCTCCAGCAGTTTTTCATCTCATTTCTCTGCAGACGCTCCAGTTTAAACTCGTCACCTCCTTTGAACTTCTTCGGTTCTCTCTAAAATTGGGTAGACATTGTAGTCTTCATTCTCCTGATCCCTGTTCTGTTACTTTCAGAGTGACTTTTATTCTTTATCTTCTTATGTTATTTTTTAATTCCTCTGCTTAAAAACTACAGCAAATCTTCATTTCCAGTAAGAAAAAGTTTAAAGTTCTAAGCATTCTAGCTACAATATTCAACCTTGATTTTATCATCTGAAGCTTTTCTTTGCCACCTATCTCCACCCTATTTATGCCTAACTCTCTTCAATCCCATCACAGTTTTACAGCTCTGCTGTTTAGAGTCCATATTCCCAATCAAAGCTACATTTATTTGTTTGTTTGTTTGTTTTTTTCCCAGTAGTCATATACACATGTGAGAGTTGGGCCATAAAAAAGGCTGAGCACCAAAGAATTGACCTTTTCAAATTGTGGTGCTGGAGAAGACTGTTGAGAGTCCCTTGGACAGAAAGGAGGTTAAACCAGTCAATGCTAAAGGAAATCAACCCTGAATATTCATTGGAAGGACTGATGCTGAAGCTGAAGCTCTAATACTTTGGTCACCTGATGGCAAACAACTGATTCACAGGAAAAGACTCTGATGCTGGAAAATGTTGAAGACAGGAAAAGGAGACAACAGAGGATGAGATGGTTGGATGACATCACTGGCTCAATGGCCACAAGTTTGAGCAAACTCTGGGAGATGATGAAGGACAGGGAAGCCTGGTGTACTACAGTCCATGATGTTGCAAAGAGTTGGACATGACTTAGAGAGTGAACAACTAAATCTCTCCATATGGGTGCCCTCTATTGCATAGTTTGTGAGAATATCTGTATTCAGAAATGAAACATATAATATACAATATATTTACTTTTTCATATTCTTTTCCACTATGGTTCATTACAGGATATTGAATATAGCTCCCTGTGCTGTACAGTGGGTCTTCCCTGCTGGCTCAGATGGTAAAGACTCTGCCTGTAATGCAGGAAACCCGTGTTCATTCTTGTTTATTCATTTTACATATACTAGTTTTCACCTCGGAGAAGGCAATGGCAACCCACTCCAGTACTTTTGCCTGAAAAATCCCATGGACAGAGGAGCCTGGTAGGCTGCAGTCCATGGGGTCACTAAGAGTCGAACACGACTGAGTAACTTCACTTTCACTTTTCACTTTCATGCATTGGAGAAGGAAATGGGAACCCACTCCAGTGTTCTTGCCTGGAGAATCCCAGGGATGGTGGAGCCTGGTGGGCTGCCATCTATGGGGTTGCACAGAGTCAGACAAGACTGAAGCAACTTAGCAGCAGCAGCAGTTTTCACCTGCTTAGTCCCAAAGTCCCAACCCAACTCTCTCCCCAACCCAACTTTGGCAACTACAAGTCTGTTATGTATATCCGTGAGTTGTTTATTGTAAAACATCTGTCTTAAAGATGGTCACAAAGACTGTCATCAACTTATTGAAAGTTAGGGACTCTTAGCTGGGAAGACTGCTATGACCAGAGTCATATAAACTGGATGTTCAGAAACTGGGGGGTGGGAAAATACCCTAAAATGCCCTAAGCATGGATGAAGTGTCTGACCCCCTAAGGAAGAAGATGAATAGCTCTGTATACAATAATCTCAGGGAATTATGAATGTATCTGATCATCATGCCTTTAGTTATCAAGTGACTTGACACCATGAGATGCTAGGTTGCTGGTGAGACAAGTAAAGATGGGGAAGTCATATCTGTTTCTGAGCTTGATTCCAGGAAGTGCTGCTGATTCCTTGATTAAGGAAGTGCTCTTCCCCTAGGGAACGGCTATCTCTTGTTAGGCAGGGATTCAGCACAGCTGGAGTTTGAGGCAGAAGTCAGCTCCACAACTAGAGTTGAATGAGTATGGCACTTGATATTCCAAGTGGAGGACCTAAATAACTAGGTCCTGTTATAAAATAAATAATAACTCAGTCCTGTGACCTAGGTCTGCGTTATAAGACATTCAGGGACCAGTCACAGGGAGGAAATGATTTGGCCAAGAAAGCACACTCAGTGGACACTTCTGGATATTATGGGAATGAAGATGAAACACCTGGTCTCAAGGATAATTTTAACAACAGTATCTGCCATTTATTCAATACTTGCTTAGTAACTGAGAGCAAGCTAGTCCCCTCCCAACTTTGCAGATGAGAACCAGGTGGAGACTGCCCTTGCTCAGGTCCCTCAGCAAGTAAGCAGTATCTCATAAGCATTGCAACTGGAGTTGGCAATTCCCAGCTCTAACTCCAATGAACTGTAAGGACAAGATACCAGTTCAGCGAAGACAGTGAGTCTCTTTTTATTCTTCATGCCTCGACTGTCTTCCTTTCTAGTAAAAATCTTTGCAGGGCCATCTGGGGAATGTCATCCCTTCTCTGTGGAGGCTGGAATGCAGGGTAACAAGGTTGAAAATTGCTGTAGGGACCTGCAACTCATGGGCTTCTGCCCATAGGTAGGGCTAGCATGCCTTCTTCTTTCATCAAAACCTTTCCCAAAAGAAAGAAGCATGTGGCCAGTGAGATAGATGTGGTGGTGATTTCTGGACTACCTGTTCTAGAGCATCTTGGAGACTGCACCTAACTATAACACTTGCCTCTTCACAGGTGCAGATTTTCCCATTCGGTGTGCTATTGTCAGCCATTTGTACATAGGAAATGGATAAAAATCTGTTTCTGTTACCTCCCAAATCTATTTATACTTGAAGCACATGGTGCAGAATGAAAAGTTGTCACTTTATAAACATCAGTCAATAGTATTTTGAGATGTTATTTAATGTCAATACAGGAGCCCCTGGTGGCTCAGGTGGTAAAGAGTCTACCTGCAGTGAAGCAGACCTGGGTTCAATCCCTGGGTTGGAAAATCCCCTATAGAAGGAAATGGAAACCCACTCCAGTATTCTTGCCTGGAGAATCTCATGGATGGAGGAGCCTGGCAGACTACATACAGTTCATGGGGTCACAAAGATTCAGACATGACTGAGTGGCCTCACTGTCATTTAATATCTATAGTTAATGTATTATTTAAACCCCTAGACAGTGTCCTCATCTGACTGTAACAGAGATTAGTGTAACTTGTGTTCTTCCTGAATAACCATGTTTCACTTCCAACACATCTAAGTGAGGATGTCCTCATCTCTGTGGTTTGGGTGACACACTGCTGAACAGAACGTGTCTCCGGTCTTCCCAGAGCTTAAACTTCAGCAGAGAGAGACAGATAGTAAAGACTAAATATAACAAACATGTATTTCTCTGAAAAATGTTATATACAATACAATTTATGTTGTGTACCCAGTTGGTAAGGTGTGTCTAACTCTTTGTGACTGCATAGCCTGTAAGTCTCCTCTGTCCATTGGATTCTCCAGGCAAGAATACTGGTGTGAGTTACCAATGCCTTTTGCTTGACATTGTCTAAGAACATAAGGGAAACTGTGTTGTGGAGCAAGTGAGCAAGAGGAAGACTTGTAGAGGATGAAGTCAGGTGAATAAAAGGCAAGAGGGAAAAAGCCACATTCCAACAACTTTAGGTTAATAGAAGGGCTTGTGTTGTGAGTGAAACAGAAAATCTTGCCAGAGGTTTCAGTAAGACAGTGACAGGATCTGAGGGATCATTCTGGCTGTACTGCTGAGTATTGATTAGTGAGTGGGGTGGGATGGACTTAGGCAGGGTACCAGTTAGGAGGCTAATGCACTCATCCAGGTGACATATGACCTTTGGCTCAATATAGGCAGTGAAATCAGAGAAATGGTCAGCTTCTGAATCTGTTTTGAACTTTGACCCAGCAGTATTTGCTGATAAATTGGCTTACTTTTATTTGTTTTGGTAATCAGATTTTTTTTTAAGCAGAGAAAAATGTCTTAAGATACCTCTGAAGATAAAGGAAAAACTAGGCAAACCAATTTTTCCAGACACGCTAAAAATAGGTATATCTGCCATTTTATCAACTCTAAATGATGCCTAACAATATCTCTATTACAATGTAAAAGTCTGATACATTTATAATGACATTCTTGATGATGGCCCTGAGGCACAGAAAGACACTTTGACTCCTGCATTGGTCATGCATTAACAAACCACGTTTGACATGAAATATGAATTTGGTGCTCTGCACTTATGCTTATCTTGTATATTTATGTGTGAGTTTGTGTTGAATGGAGGCACTATCTGCTAATTATATTTAATAATTCAAGCTATGTGTGCCCTATGTGATAGTATAACTAGAATAGTACATATATGCATGTATGTATATGTATGTATGTGTATAGACTTGGGTATGTGATTGTGTGTTTGTATATAGCAAGAAGTCCATATGAAGTAGACAGACCTAAGAATATAATGTTAACTATTAAGAGAACAGATGCCAGAATTAGAAAATATGGAAAGGGAAGAAGACACATGCCAGGATGAGATTTGATAATACTGACTGAAATTTTGCAAATGTGATACAAAGTCTAGAATTACAAATATATTTTGATGAACAAGCTATTAATTTCCTAGGGATGCCACAACAAAAGATGATTTGTGCTTTCTTCAAATCACCTGAAAAATACTGGGTGAATTGAAACACCAGAAATTTGTTGTCTCACAGTCCTTGACTCTAGAGGTCTGAAAACAAGGTGTTGGTAGGGCCACACTCTTATTCTGATACCTCAGCTGAGTCCTCCCTTGCTCACCTGTTTCTGGAGGGGCTGTCAACCATTGATGCTCCTTGACTTGCAAATGCATCAATGATTTCTGCCTTCTCTCCTCACATGGTGTCCACCTTGTGTGTTTCACCATCTTCCTACAAGGACATACTAAAACCGAAAAGATTTCAAAGACCTTGAGTCATATAATTTCATTGTTTTGTAATACGGCAGAAACTTAGAAGATAAACAAATTCTAAAATTCCCATTCTGTGACTTTCTAACTCTTTGACTTTTTAGAAATGTCATCTGATTAGTCTCTGTTATTAAATGGGGCTACCACTAGTTCTGTGGAGTTAATTTTTAGGATTATATGAATAAATAAATAAATATATACATATATATATATATTTCTGTCACAGTGCCACCAGAATGCTAACCTCTCCCTAAACAATTGCTTTTTAAATTCAGCTCTATACTCTGTTTAGTTTCTGGATGACTGCTTCAACCAGAATTAAACATTTCTGGTCCTTTGTGTAATTGAAACATCAGCTTCATGCTTGCCCTGAATTTTATTGGCATATGCTCTGTGTTGATTTGATTACTTACTATTGACTAATTTGCTCTCTTGACATTTTGTTTCTAGGCCTAGTCACACTCTTGAATCTCTTGTAGTTGTGAATCTCTGATTATATTTGGCCAGAGGTTTCTAACCTTTCCCTAGGTCTCTTTAGTTCCTATTAATGCTTTTCAATGTGTATCTCCAGTTCAAGTATATTCAGTAGCTGATGCTCTGGGGCTCCCTAAAGCCCATGGAAGCCTGTCCCCTCTTTCTTGAGATCCAGACACCTTATCCTGCATTCACACACTAATGGGGTCCAGTGTCTAACCCCTACTCTCAGCTTTGAATTACATGATACTCCCAGTGTAGAAATAATATAAACTCCAATATTCTTATCATATTTCTTTTCTTTTTTCTCCAAAACTTCCATGTCATTTTACTTTTTGAACAGTTATTTGATGCTTAAGAAACATGACATGAATATTCAGTCTATATTTGCAAATGCAAAAGCAATTCTAGATAGAATTTAGAAAATTCAGTTGAGGTGCACAATATTTTTGACATAAGATTATAACCAAAAACTATATTTTTCTATTTGATTTTTATATATGCTCTTATTTTGTGTATAGCCTCTCTAAGTAACTTAACATTTTGCTTAGATTTTGGATAATTTTAATTTCCTGTAATGTTTTTTACCATTAATATATCTTCTTTTGATACTAGTGCCTCTGTCATTCTTTATAGCAGTCTGATGAACTTTCTATGATGGAGGGAATAAAGTTATGTTTTATAATTTTGGTAGTGGAGATTAAGGTGGTGAAATTTTGTGCTTTTGTGCATTTAATATTTGTACATGAAGGTATGTGAGCATAATTGTTTATACTTGGAAGAAGTCATCTTCTATTTTTCTAAAACCAATAGGTCCTGTATTTAAAACAAGATTTTCCACAAACAGGTTGAAAAAAAGGATCTATTTTTATTAACCTGACAGGAATCACCCCACATTTTAAACTTATTTAATTTTTAAAAGCACAAGAAATATATACTATCATTTTCTTAATTTTTAATTGGTTAATTGCTTTACAGAATTTTTGTTTGTTTGTTTTCTGTTAAACATTGACAAAAATCAGCCATAGTTACACCACTTTCCCCTTCCTCCCAAGCCTCCCTCTCCTCTCCCTCCCCATCCCCCTTCTAGATAGTTACAGAGCCCCTGATTCATATAGCAAATTCTCATTGGTTAGTTATTTTACATATGATATTGTAAGTTTCCATGCTACTCTCTCCATTCATCTTACCCTCTCCTCACACCCAAAAAAGATGTCCTTTTCATTATAGGGGACTGGAACGCAAAACTAGGAAGTCAAGAAACATCTGGAGTAACAGTCAAATTTGGCCTTGGAGTATGGAATGAAGCAGGGCAAAGGCTAATGAAGTTGTGCCAAGAGAACGCACTGGTCATAGCAAACACCCTCTCCCAAGAACACAAGAGAAGATTCTACACATGGACGTCACCAGATGGTCAACACCAAAATCAGATTGATTATATATATGCATTCGTGTCTGATATTTATCTTTGTCTAACTTACTTCACTCTGTATAACAAGCTTTAGATTTGTCTACCTCAATAGAACTGACTCAAATGTGTTCCTTTTTATGGCTGAATAATATTCCTTTGTATATTTGAACCATCATTTCATTATCCTTCCATCTGTTGATGGGCATCTAGGTTACTTCCTTTTCTGTTGTTGCTGCTTAGTTGCTTCAGTCATGTCCGACTCTGTGCGACCCCATAGATGGCAGCCCATCAGGCTCCGCCATCCCTGGGATTCTCCAGGCAAAGACACTGGAGTGGGTTGCCATCTCCTTCTCCAATGCATGAAAGTGAAAAGTGAAACTGAAGTCACTGAGTCGTGTCCAATTTTCAGCAACCCCATGGACTGCAGCCCACCAGGCTCCTCCATCCATGGGATTTTCCAGACAAGAATACTCGAGTGGGGTGCCATTGCCTTCTCCATGCTTCCTGTTCTAGATATTGTAAATTGTGCTTCAATGAACACTGGGGTAGATGCCGGGAGCCAGCGTGAGGAACTCTGCCCATGGCAAAGGTCATGAGGAAGGAGGCTTCGGCATACGCAAAGGCAGGATCGAGCCTCAGGAAACCCCCTGTTCCTGAGCATCTACTCCCAAAACCAGAGTCCTACTTTACTGTTTTATGCTCTCATCTACACCTCTGACTTTACGGGGGGCTCTCCCCTATCACTTTTCTTGGAGAAGGAGTTAACCTACAGTACCAGTTAATAAAAGTTCCTGGGCGTGACAAGAGTGTTTTGACTTATGAACTCCTCTGAAGGTTACCTAGCCTTCCTGTACAGGTTCGTCCGGCCACATGTGATTGTTTACAGCCTCCCACTCATGAGAGGCACGAGATGTTTTAGACTTACTAAAGGCAGATTCTTTTAGGAAGTTAGAAATTATTAGTATAGTGGGTTGATTAGGAATTATATTGGTGAAGGGTTTTTTCATTTATTGGGCCAATGTTTGCTGCTAAATCCCCTGCCCTTATAAATGTTAATGAATATATAACTAACATATAGGAGAAATAAGTATTAATCTTTAGATTAATCATGTTAACATTAGGCTAAGTAAATTCCTTTCTTAGTTGTAACCCACTCCACCCTCACCCTATAGGAATGCAACTTTATCTAGTACCTTTGGAGGGTAGTGCCTGGTTTAAGAAAAATCACCCCTGGAAAATAAGTTTTTTGGTTATCAGAAAGAAAGGATCATAAAATGTCAGCAGGCCTCATGGCCAGAAGATGATGTAAAACCCCTAAGACCTTTATGTATACTTCTGTATGAAGCACCTGATTTTGATAAAGGTCAGGACTGCTGACCCCCACGTGACTTTAAAATTTCCATTTGTCTATATGTGTAACAAAAGGTATATAAGCAAATCTAAAAATAAAGAAATCGGATCAGTTTCTGGAAAGACTGATTACCCTGTGTCGTTCTTTCTTGTTCTCCGTTTTTCTGGCTGAATTCCCATCTGGAGCATGGGTGCTCACCAAGACTGCTAATTTTGCCCTGGCATTTAAGTTCCATGCGAGAGGGAGCCCAAGGCGGGGCACCCTCCAATATTCAAGTAGGCGCCAGTGGCCTACATAAGTGGTGCAAGCTTATTGTCTTGAAGCTTTATTGGTATCCCATGTAAACCAAGTTATTTAGCCTCTTTTTCTCCACTAATTTTCCTACTATGCTATTTCTTTCTAATCTCCCTCTATATCTTTAATTAAGCAATTAATTTCTAGGACTCTGACTCTGTCCCTGCTTCGAATTACCCTGGATCCACTGGGGCTGGACCCTGGCAGGTAAATGTATTTTTCACTTTTGGTTTCCTCAGGGTATATGCCTAGGAGTGGATTTCTGAGTCATGTAGTGGTTTTATTCCTTCTTTTTGAAGGAATCTCAATGCCATCTTTTGTAGAGGCTGTGTTATAGAAACCAAGGTGTCTGAAAGAGACAAGAGACACTTGAAGATGCAGAATATCAGGGTTTATTCAGCACCAGTGTGGGCTCAGGAGTCACCTCCAAAGGCTGAGTGCCTGGCTTTGTCTGGGTATCTTTTATACACTGTAAACTTCCTGCTCAAATAGCTCAGATCCCTCCCCTCTCCAGGTCGCCCAAGTCCCTCTGGACAAGCAAGCAAGATCATAGATGTAGAAGCAGTGGTTGATGAGCAGCAGCAGTTAACACAAGATAAAGGAAGGGCAAGCAAAAGTTTGTTATTTTAATTGGGTGGCTTTGATCTCTCTCCTTAGTCCCCCATCTTGATGTTTAGGATACATCTGCAGCCATCAGAGAGCATCATCTCCTGGCATTTGCTGGTGTCCCTTTAAAAGCAGCAGCTGGGAGGCTGTTCTCCATTGGACAACTGTCTCTATGAACCCTGCTACAACTCTGATTAGGAGAGGTATGAGGCAGGGAATAAGCAGACATCCAGTGATTATGACTATGACCATACCAACCATTGTTTTAAAGCCCCCCTGGCTAAGAGGACCATCCTCCAAAGAGGCCATCTGTATCCCACCCCTTTCAGGTCTGAACCAGAATATGGGCAATCTTCTTGATATATTCAACTATGTCTATCACAGCTTTTCCATTATCATCTATTTGGACACGACAGTCAGTTTGGTTGAATTTCCCGCAAACTCCTCCTTCCTCCACTAGGAGCTAGTATAATGCTAACTGATTTTGATAAATGGCAGTCCTCATCTAGGATTGTTGGTGTGCCAATAGTTCCAATGCAGTTGCAGTTTCACTAGTTATAATCTCAAATACCACGTGCAGTTAGATTATTCAGTAAATAGGGGTCCTGTATCCCCAACTCCAATCTGTGCCAATGTGGCCAGACCATGATATTGGATTATCCATTGTGGGAGCCACTCATCTTCATCTCAATTTTGTTTTCTCCTTAGCTCAAAGGATTGTTTTTCTCTATGTCTCAGGTTGTCAGATTGTGATGCCTAGTGTGTCCCCTTGTGCATCAGGTAAGAGGAAGAAACCTGGCTGAATTATTCCTATGGTGCACGTTCTTCCCCATCTGGATGGAAATCATGAGTAGGCCTTTCTTCCACAAATCCAAAAAAAGTCCCTATGGGGCCTGCCATAAGTCTGGGTTTGTGGAGCTAAGATGCTTCCAATATGGGCTAATGCCTGGGATTACAAGAAAGGGGTTAATATCAGTTTAATTTCCTGTACAGTTTTTCACTAGAATCATGGAGGTGGAGCTGAAGGGAACACAAGTGTGATTTTCATTCCCTCCCTTTTGGGGAGCCCAATACTAGGTTGGGCCCCCAGCCACCATGACAGGATCTTACTGGTATTATTACAGACCAGGACTCTTGTCTCTCCAACCCAGGTATCATTTATCCCTTCCCAGCTTAGGCATTCTTCACCTTTTGTCTCCGTGGACAGGGTTCAACTGTAAATAGGACCCCTGCTCACCTGCTAATTGTTCAGTTGCATTGTAATAGCAGAAATTCATCCAATCCAGTACCCTTTCATGGCCATATTTCATTCATCAGGATCCCTCCACAAACCCAGCAGCTAGTGACATTTAACTCCTAGGAAACCTCCTTGGCTAGATGGATAAAAAGATTATTTCCAATAGTGGGCATTTCTAACTTATTTTTGAGGGAGGCTTGAAGCAAGCTGTACAGTCCAGTGGACCCTGGATTTGGACCTGGTGTCAATAGGTCTGGCTTGGTTACTTGGGCCTTTAACCATTTGACTGCCTCTTGGACTGCTGCTTTCTTAGCCTGGTCCTGTTTCCCCCTGCCATCTGACATCCCAAGATGAGTCTGTTGAGTCCAGCAGGCCATCTATCTTGGGGTGCCATAGCACATTAGGCCATTCACACTGTGGGCTCTAATTTTTTCCTTCCAGTAATGTTTCCCTTCCCTAGTGCATGGGGAAGCTGAACTGTAACATGTGGCTAGTTGGTTTGTTTAGTAAATGAATCCTCGGACCTGTTTCCCCTCATGATAGAAAGGTTCTATACATTCAGAACAATCATCCTGACTCCTGGTTGAGGAGGGGATTTTACGGCTTACAGAACTATAAGGCAAAAATATGCTTTTTTCATATTTAAGCTGATTGTAGTAGGAAGAAACTCCAAAAAGCAAGAATTATGAAGTAGGCAAAGCAGAGGGAGAGTTTTGAATACAAGTCCACTCCAGGGGAGACACGGAGTAAAGCCCTATTCTGAATAAGATGAATAGGGGGAGTCCCAGCCCAATTAAAAAGCAATACATTTACCTCTTGTCAGCCCTGTTGGTTCCTCAAGCTTCAGCCGTGCGTTGACTGATCAGCTTTCCGTGTGGCCAGAGCAGGGCTTTGGGGTAGTTGTATCCTTCTTTGCAATGTCAGGCACAGGGGTTCCTCTGGACTGAGGGCGATTTCCCACTTCTCTTGGCTATTAGTCGGACTTGCAGATTTGACTCTGGAGTAATGAATCCAAGTATCTATTCCTGCCACCTTGAGAGCAGTGGGGGTAGTTAAGATTACAGAATAGAGCCCTTTCCACATGGGGTTTAGAGTTTCTTTTTCCAGTCCTTTACCCATACTTGGTCCCCTGGTTGGTGGAATGGACTGTTATGCCTAAGGATATGGGTAGTCTATCAATTGTCAGGTATGTATTTGAGATATTGTGTGTCCTAACCCTTGTACCTGCCTATGTAAGTCCAAGTTCTCCAGTTCTCTGGTGTCTCCCCTTAAGTTGACTAGCGAGGGTGGTTGTCTATACAGGATTTCAAATTGCAAAAACCCTATCTCTGCCCAGGGTGAACACCTCACCTTTAAAAGGGCCACAGGTAACATGTCTACCCAAGATAAGCTGGTCTCCTGGCATAGTTTTGCTAGGGTTTCATTTGTTTGAGGGTTCAGCTCATGTGTTTCACTTTCCCTGAGCTCTAGGGACAGTAGGCAGTATGCAGTATCCACCAGATTTTCAAAGCCCTTGCCAACTGTTTTACTGCCTCAGCTACAAATGCCAGTCCATTGTCCAACCCTATGTTCAGAGGCATTCCATATCTGGAGACAATGTCTTTCAGGAGCCTTGGTTTATTCTCTTGCTTTCTCAGTTCAGGTAGGAAAGGCTTCCACCCAGCCTGAAAACATGCAGATAGAAGCTAAAAGGTATCTAAATCTTTGACTTGGGGTGATTTCAGTGATGTCTTCTGCCATATCCTCAAAGGCAGACAGTCCACAATGGTGTCTACCTGCCAGCCTCCTAGGCCCTTGGCAAGCATTATTTCATAAACAGGTTACACATCACTGGGAGACAGAAGAACAGAATACCAGGAGGCGAGCAATGAGATAGTGTCAGCCTAGTCTCTAAGGCAGTCTTGACCATATAGGTCAGTTCACGTTGCTGGTGGACCAGCTTAAAGGCTAGCTGTTCCAGAACATAGCCTCAGTGGTCTTGTGTGATCCACCATCCTGTCTTGGCCTTGGTTCCTCCTCCCTTTTTTATTCATTTTTCCTCCTCGGGAGAGTACCTGGGAACAGCTGGTTTCTCCAGGGCTAGCAGGACTTTCGGTTTTTCTGGTGTCCACTCCTGGGTGGCCTCCTTGGTGGCTGCATCAGCCTGGTGATTCCCTCTGCCTACCAGCTCACCACACTTCTGGTGGCCTTTGCAGTAGATGACTGCCATCTCCTTTGGTTCCCATACTACATCCAGAAGTTTCAGGACTTTGGCTTGGTTTTTAATCCCTTTTCCTTCTGCTATAAGAAGTCCTCTTTCCTTGTACAAGTTTCCGTGGACATGTAGAGTAGCAAAAGCATAGCATGAGTCAGTATAGATGTTGGCTCACTGTTCTCAGCTGAGTTCCAGTCCCCTGATTAAAGCTTATAACTCCACTCTCTGTGCTGACGATCCTTGAGGAAGTACCTCTGCTTCCACCCCTTCAGAGTCAGACACCACAGCATACCCAGCCATCCTCTTCCTGTTCTCCATGAAGCTGCAACCATCAGTACATAGGATCAGGTCTGGGTTGTGGAGTGGCTTATCAGTTAGATCTGGTATACTAGAAAATAGTTCATTTAGTATTTCTAAGCAATCATGGTCTAAGTTCCTGCTTTGTCAGATAGGAAGGTAGCTGTTTTAGAGTCCATACAACTTCCAGTTTTAAAAGTGGATTTTCACGTAGTGACCCTTGATACTGAGTCATCTGTGCGTGCATGAGCTGATGGTGGCCTCTGCTACCCATCAGGATTACAACTGAGTATGGGACTGTAACATTTAGGTTTTGCCCCAATGTTAACTTGTCAGCCACCCTCGCTTAGCAAGGTAGTGGCTGCTAATGCTCGGAGGCAAGGTGGCCATCCGGCCATGACCAAGTTGATCTGTTCAGACAAGTAGGCCACTGGCCTTTGCTGGGGTCCAAATTCTTGGGTCAAGATTCTCAAGGTCATTCCATTATTTCAGAGAGTTTGCCTTAATTGTTTGAAATGCTGCCTCTTGGCTTGGTCCCCATTCAAGGGAAGACTTTTTTTCTTTCAAAGCCTCATATAGGTGCCTGGCAAGGTATGAAAATCCAGGGATCCATATCCTACAGAATCCTGTTGCTCCTAGGAACTCATGGACCTTCTGGCAAGCAGTAGGGATAGGAATGACCATAAGCATTCACTTGCCCTGCATGATGTCAAAACCCAGATATCTGACTTGTCTTTTAGAGCTCTGTGCCTTTTTCTTTGGTACCTGGTACCCAGCTTCTATTAACAAAGAGAGGAGGTGTTTTGTTCCTTCTAGGCATTGAACCTGTATTCTGCTAGCCAGCAGAAAGTCTCCAATATATTGTAACAGGACACAGTCTAATTCCTGTCCAGGATATTTAGACAATTCAGCAGACAAATCTCTGCTGAAAAGAGTAGGGGAGTACTTGAACCCCTGAGGATGCCTCATCCAAGTGAGCTGTTCCTTGGTTCCTATGTGAGGGTTTTCCCACTCAAAGGCAAATAGTCATGGGCTGACAAATACAACCAAGAGGGATCTTTCAAGTCCAAGCAAGTAAACCATTCAGCTGAGGAAGGGACCCTAGTAGGGTGTACAGATTAGGCTCTGCCAGAAGTAGAGTAATTGTTGCCTCACTTACAGCTCTTAAGTGTTGAACCAGACAGTAGTCATGCACCCCTGGCTTCTTCACAGGCAGTAACTGGTTGCTACAGAGTGGCTGGCATTTCATCAGAAGTCTGTGTTAGAGTAGTCTTTCTAAATGAGCCTGCATTCCCAGTTGGGCCTCCTGGGGAATTGGACACTGTTGCAGTTTTACAAGCTGAGCTCCAGGTTTCACATCAATCAGGATGGGAGCATGGTGTTTTGCCAGATCTGGAGGATTTTCCTCAGCTCAAACCAGTGGGTATCCAGTCTCTAATTCAGGAGGAATGATCTATTCTCCTGGAGGGGAGGAATACAGGCACCATTCTTCTCTCTTTACAGCAAGAGCACAATCAAGGAGGAGGGTCGTCCTGCTAGCTTTAGCTGAGCTGACTAGGAAATCAGCAGAAAAGGAAACCTGGGCCCTCATCTTAGCAAGCAGGTCTCTTCCCATCAAGGGAATGGGGCAGTTGGGCAGGTAGAGGAATTTGTACCCTACCTCATGACCCCCCAGTCAGCATTGTCAAGGACTACAAAACAACCTGTGGGTCTGGGCACCTATGGCCTTGATGATGGTGTCTTCTTTTCCCTAGAGGGGGACTCCCTGCTGGGTGACCACTGAATGCTCAGCACCAGTGTCCATCATAAAGTCCATGGGATGGCCCCCTCCTTGAACTCTGATCATGGGCTCTCAGGGGCCCAATTGGAGAAAGCCCAGTCCTATCTAGTCAGATTCTACTCCAGCTAGCCCAATCAGATTAGCACTGGGTGGCTTGGGTTGATACTGCACCTGCTGCTTTGGTTTTCTTCTCAGGGTGACTGAGGCACTCATTTTCCAGTGCCCCTTTTCCTTGCAATAGGCACACTGATCACGGCTGAGGGGAATTCTCCTTTTCAGATCTGGGTGTCTTGCCTTATGGGGTGGTCCCACTCGGGGTGCAGGCTTTGACAGGGCAACCTCCAAGAGTGTGGCTTTTTGCTTCATCCTCTTTTCTGCTTCTCAGTGTGCGGTTTGGTCATGATTGACAAAGAGTTTGTTGGCTATTTCTAGCAGTTCTGTGGCATTTTTGCCTGCAAATCCTTTTAACTTCTGCAATTATTATTTTTTTTTAATGTTATATTGTGTCTGTCTCACCAAGGCTGCATTTATCATACATTGATTTTCAGGGGTTTCAGGATCAAAAAGGGTGAAGACCCAGAAGGCCTCACACAGCATTTCATAGAAATCAGCCAGGTTTTCATCTGGGTTTTCTTTTGTAGCACCTCCGTGGTGTTAGCGATGTTAGTAGGCTTCTTAGCCCTGGCCTTTACCCCCTGAGGGGGGCCTGTCAATCCCTCTCCAACCTCCAAGGGAGGTTTCTTCCCCCCTTGGTATTTGGGTCCCAGTGAGGCTCTTCCTCTGGGAAGTTGCCCCAAGCCCAGTTCTCCATGTCTAATTTACCCCCTGGGGCATTGTCCTGGAGCCATTTTTGAGCCTCTGTCATGACTCTTGATGTTCCTCTGTATTGAACATGGTGAGGAGAAACTGCTGGCAGTCTACCCAGGTGGGGTATTGGGTCTGGAAGATGGATTCTAAGAGATCAACCAGTGCCTGGGGCTTTTCAGAGTAGGAGGGGGTATAATGTTTCCAGTTAAGATCAGTCATTGAAAAAGGCTGGTAGTAAAAAATCAGGTCCCCCCTCTTGTAGGGTGCCATTGGCAGCAAAGTGCTGCAGCCCTTGAGTTTCTCATAAGTTTGTAGTGCTGAGGCAGCTGCTCCCCGAGCTGACTGGAGGCATCTACCTGTAAGTTCTGGGGTAGCTGGCCACAGGGGCACCATGGTGTCAGGATCATTTGGAGGAGGTGAGTCGGAAGGCAGCTGCCTGTCTGGTAAATGCAGATCTGCTGCTCTCAGTGGGGCAGTGTGAGGGTGTAAGGTGGGGGCACTGGGGGCACTTCTTCAGCCTCATTCTGGAGGATAGGTGGTTCCTTCTTTTGACACAAGGCCCTTTTCTTTGGTTGAGCTACTAGGACCTAACACCATCCCTGATCTGTGGCATAGAATCAAACCCAAGGGGGCCTTAACTGGGCAATGCCCAACCACTGATCCACATATGGGAATTGATCCGGGTAGTTGGGATCTCCTGTTATGACTCTAGGCATTGCTTGGACAGTGGGCATGTCTAAGGTCCCTTCTAAGGGCTATCCGACCCCAAAGGAGGGCCACTCCAGCTTACAAAGGATCACAGTTTTCCAGGACTCAATTTTACACCATAACCCCCAGAGAATACTTTCTTAAAATACTTAACCATACACTCAAAGACTTAGTCAAATTGCCCATTATGTGAAAGCTCCAACCCTGAGGTGGTGTTGCACAACAAAACAAAGGGAGGCGCTCACTATCCTCCACCTGGCCACTCCCTTTAAGGATATTTAGACGCCTCTTAGCATTGTCAGTAGATATAAACCTGACCCAGACCAGATGCAGGGAGGGATTAAATCCCCCAGAGACTGGCGCTGCCCTGAGCTGTATGAAGCCATCACGGAACTGCAGGTTAGGACCCACTCAGGCTCCTTAGTCCTAAGACGGTGGAGCATGGGCTCTCACTCTGCACAGACCCTCTCTTAAACAAGCCAGAATGGACAGTCCACCTGAAGGAACAAATCCTACTCTGAGTGACTCTCCAATTACTGGGAGGTGATCAGACTCCCCTCCCGCCCTATGGTGAGTCTTGACTCTAGCAGATGTCCCCAGGGCACTCACCCATCGGACGTAGTGTCCTGGAGCCCGCTTCTGCTCTCCTTCTAAGTCCGCTTGGAAATCGGTGTGGGCTGAAGCAGGTGTGGCTCAAGTGAAGGTCGGGATCCTGCAAATGGCTGGACAATGCCTATCCATCAGTCACCTGCCAGCAGCTGCAGCTTTCTCCCATTCCCTGATAAGGGTGGTGCAAGAGGTCAACTCGGTTGTTGGCTTCCCGGCCAATGCACCAGAAAATGTTATAGAAATTGTGGCCTCTGAAACAGACAAGAGGCACTTGAAGATGCAGAATAGCACAGTTTATTCAGTACCAGTGCAGGCTCAGTGGAGTTGCCTCCAAAGGCTGAGCACCCCAGCTTTGTTCTGAGTATCTTTTATACACGGTAAATTTCACACTCAAAGGGCTCAGATCCCTCCCCTCCCCAGGCAGCCCAAGTTCCCACGGATGTAACAAGCAAGCAAGATCACAGATGGCAAGTGGTGACTGATGGATGAGCAGCAACTGTTAACATAAAATAAAGGGAGGGAAACCAAAAGGGTGTTACTTTAACTGGGGGGCTTTGATTTCACTACTATCTCAGCTGTACCAATTTATATTCCCACCAACAGTGCAACAGTGTTCCCTTTTCTCCACTCCAGCATTTATTGTTTATATGCTTTCTGATGATGGCCATTCTGACCTGTGTGAGGTGATATCTCATTGCACTTTTGGTTTGCACTATTTTTTAAAATAATGAGTGTTATTGAGCATCTTTTCACATATTTGCTAGCCTTCTGTATTTCTTTGGAGAAATGTATGTTTAGATATTTTCCCCACTTTTTGATTGGGTTCTTTTTTTGGTATTGAGTTGTATGATTTGCTTGTTTATTTTGGAGATTAATCCTTTGTCAGTTGTTTTATTTTTTATTATTTTCCCAGTCTGAAAGCTGTCTTTTCACTATGTTTATAGTTTCCCTTCCTGTGCAAAAGCTTTTAAGTTTAATTAGCACCTACTTGTTTTTGTTTTTATTTTCTTTCCTGTTGGTACTTTTCATTAGATAAGACATGGCATTGCAAAATAGCTTAATTTATTTATATAGTCATGAAACTTGTAGTATTTAGTCCTCAGTTCATTTATTTAAAATGTAACTGATAAGCTTAACCTATATTCAAGAGAAACACTACTATTTGTTTAGTATTCATTTAAGACCTACGGCCGTCAGCAGAAACACACATATATCTTTCTCCTGTTGCCCTAGAAATGGTTTCTATAGCAACTGAGTATATTGCTCTGAGGACCCAAAGACTACACATGAGTGTGTGCATTCATAACAAGAAACAGTCTTTACATGATCTTTTATTTTTCAGCTTAGATATAATTGATATCGTCAATTGGAACTCATTTATAACAAATAGTACATAAAATGTTATGAAGACCAGTGGAGCACAATTTTGATTTATTTCTTTAATCTAATTTAAGTAAATAGCTCAAAGTTACTCACATCATTTTTAATCCATAAATGTTCCCACACTTTGTCTTTGATATCAATTTCAAGAATAGTGCTACATTATCTGCTAAAAGTTATTACTTTCAATACATAATACTCAATACAGTTACACATAAAGGTCCAAATATAAAGTCCTATGCATCCTATTCAAGTGCATAATTTATTTTAGACAAATACTCTTCTAAATAATTATAAATACTCATGATATACACTAATAAACATTATGTGAGTATTTAAATGGTCTCTTTGGAGCCATTATGATGCATGGACTTTTGAAATCATTTTTTCCCAGAATAAAATATGCTCAAGTGAGTTTTTATAGAAATGGAATGTAATTTAAAACAATTGATAAGTAATTTATCTTGTAATATAAAAAGGGATTTATATATGATATAGTATCTATTTGTAGTTTGTGTTGTTTCTTTTGTTTAGTCATTTTTCAACATTGATTTTCTTTTTTTCATTTATTCCTATTCTGGATTCATCCACTTTTTTATTTCCCTGTACATTCCCCCAAGACTTTCATTTTCTCTTAATATCAAATAATAGCTGTCTGCAGATGCACAAGAGAAAGGCTTTTCGTCTCATATCAGTTATTTTCCTTAACATTATACTTTAGGCCTTCCACAAACTATTTTCTAAATTTAAAATGGCTTTTGTCCCCAAATCCTGCTGAAGTCTTATATTTGTTTCAAGGCTTCTGGCAAAACTTCATTTCTTCAAGGAGCCAACCTAAGTGTTCCTAACTTTCTGACTCTCAGTGGAATTAATCGCCATGTTTCTTAGAAAGAACTATGTCTCTGTACACTCTTGTATAATATTCATTTTTACATTAGATTTATACTCCTGCAGTCTTTCTCATGCTTTTACTCCTCCCCACAGAGTGCACTGAAATCAGTGTCACCCAAAGGATTTCTGAATTGAATTGACTCCCCAAAGGAAATACTTTTGCTATTGCTATGTCAGTGGATCACTTTTGTCCTAATGTAGGGAGAGTTTCTCATTGGTTATTGATATTGTGCCTAAATGCTATAGAAACTTGAAAAAAGCATGAGAAGCTGTTTTAAACTATTGGGTTTAACCAGCACTGTGCTCACAGGTCCTCTTCTCTCTCTGGATGCTACTTCTTGATCTGTTTTGCTGGCTTATCATCCTTTACTTGTATTATCATTGCTAGTACTTCTCAGTCATGGGGGAACTCAGGTCTTGTATGTAGTTTTTTTAAAGTGTGCTTTTCATCTTCCCAGACCTTTGTTGGAACTGCTTCTAGAAGTTCTTTCCCACCCTCACACTTGACTCACAGAACTATGATGATTACTGGGTACTGGATACTGAAGGACATCTGTTTACAGTCTCAGGCTCTCTAGCAACTTTCTTCTCTCTGGTACTATGACAAGCTAACTCTGGCCTTCTTGGCCTCCTGAATTTCAACTCCATCTCCTGAAGTCGTAAAGAGTGTCATAGTCAGTGTGCATTCCTCCAGCCCATGCTAGAGTCCAAACACCGCTAGATTGAATGGGGGATAATCAGAGTGATGGCAGTCAGGGAGAGCCTATTGTCCAATATCTGAAGACCTTGTTTTACTTACACTGTCTTGTTTCTAGCTGTTTAGAGCAAATATATTTCATCTCTGTTACTCCATCATAGCTGGAAGAGGTGATTAGTCTTTTATCTTTTATTGCTATTTAAGGTGTCTTTTCTCTAACATATTTTTATTTTCATGCAAATTGCTTACCATAGAGTTTATTTTCCTATATAATCCATCACAAAATTATACTTTTAGAAATAATTTATTGACAACATCACATGAGATTTATTTCACCTTTTACCCCTTAGTTTTTTCTTCTGCTTCCCATTTATCCTAAGTGTCCTCAAATTATACAAGGATACTGCCATATTTTCTCCAGTTTTGCAGTATCTAAATTGCATGATATTTGTTTTCTTATTTGAATCTCCTTTGAAAGGAGTGTCAATTATAATAGCTATTTGGGTCTGAAGTACAGAGCATAACGTTTGTATCTTGCAAGGTCCTCAACTGTTGTTGGTTTAATACATCTAAATGATTAAATTGATATGTTAATGGCAAGCAGCCAATTCTCAATAGACAGAATTAAATTTATACTTAGAGGATATCAAATTAATGAAGAGATATTTATTATTTAATAAAATTAATTTTACCAATTTAGATCTTAGGTAACTACAGCTGTATTGAAAGATGATTAGAAAAATAGTTTCCTGAGGTTCACCATTGGATACACGGTAAGGATTTTATAGTAAAAGTTTCAAAATTAAAGGATCTATTTAAATGAACAAATTTTCCTTTTGGTAACAGAGTGAAATTGGTGTCTTCCTCCAGGGAGCCCAGGTCCCATCTTCTTGTGTAATTCCTTACATATTCCCTCTTCTTATATGTGGATTTAACTTTCATTGATTTCAAGTCAATAGTCCACTGAAGTAAGGCATAAATGACACTCAAAATATAATTTAAATAATAGATTTAGTTGTTAAATATTCACTAAAACATATAGCACCTATCTGAATTGCTTTAAAGAAAATATGAAGTACCTACTTTTGTCAACTATGATTTTGGTACAGGCATTAGGGCAGCAAGTTTTGCTTATTATTAATGTCACTGATGATGCTGATGATGAAGATGATGGTAACCTATTTATAATATGTAAATACATAAATATTATTATTATTTATAATAAATTATTTATTTCATGATTACTGCCAGTAGAGTCACCGTTGCTTTGTGAACTTTCTCAGAATGATAATCGCCATCACTGTCAGAGTCAAAGTTTGAATTTTTGTCTACTCTCCTAAAGTGCATGTTTTCCATTGTACACAGAAGAATATATTTTCTTCCAAAAACAGAGATAATACAGTTTTTACTATTGATAAGTCTCCAGGCAAGAGTACTGGAGTGGGGTGCCATTGCCTTCTCTGTTGATAAGTCAGAACCGAACTATTAGTGAGGTGAGGTAGACCAAAGCACTCTTTCAGCATAGATTAATTGTGCATAAGTCCTACTCCTCTTTATGCAGAATAGTAGGATCCAGTGCAATGCACAGTTTAATGAGAAGAAAGAGATTAAATTTTTGAACAATTTTGAAAATCAAAATTTGAAATATCAGACACATATGACATTTATTTTTGAAGGCAGCCTAAGTTAAATGTTAAATATATACTGAGATAACAAATATAATATTTTGTCCATTCTTTGTATATGAAATAACAGAAAATTATAAATTTTAAAAACAAAAACTGATATTTATTTGTGATTTTTTAAGAAAATATGAATCAAAGTTCTGAAAAACTTATTTCTTTTAAATTACTGTTCTTATATAATCAGGCTTCTCTGGTGTCTCAGGCAGTAAAGAATGTGCCTCCAATGTGAGAGACCTGGGATCAATCCCTGGGTTGGGAAGATCTCCTAGAGAAGGGAATGGGTAGCCTCTGGAGTATTCTTGCCTAGAGAATTCCATGGACAGAGGAGCCTGGTAAGCTAGAGTTAATGGGGTTGCAAAGAGTGGGACCCTTCCTAGTGACTTTCACTTTTTTCACTTTTCTGATATAATGCTATGTTCTTTCCATTCATAACTTACCTTAGTTGTTTTCTTATATTGTTTCTAATTACCAGAGATCAAATTGGCAACATCCACTAGATCATTGAAAAAGCAAGAGAGTTCCAGAAAAACATCTATTTCTGATTTATTGACTATGTCAAAGCCTTTGACTGTGTGGACACAATAAACTGTGGAAAATTCTGAAAGAGATGGAAATACCAGACCACCTGACCTGCCTCTTAAGAAACCTGTATGCAGATAAGATGGTAAAATACATAAGAACCAATCAGTCCCCTGTTATATTATCAATAACCAGTTAATCTATTTACAAAATCATCAACAATGGCAACCACAAACAAAAATAAAATAAACAATAATTCTATTAGCCAGAGGAATTAATTGGAAAACATGTGAAATTGTAGGAATAAAGTTATAAATATTTCCTAGGAAATATCATAGTTTAAGAAAGAAATTTAATATTATCAGATGTCAATTCTGAAACTAATATGTAAACATAGTCCAATTCCAAACAAAACACATGTTAATTTTTGGTTAACTTTCTAGAAAAATTCTTTCCTAAAAACAACTTGACTTAAGTATATTTCTTATATCAGAAATTTCACTCAAGTCACAATCTAAGGATTTTTAGTAATCATTACTTACTACTGAGTAAAGCCATCAGCTTAAGTTTTAAAACATTCCATCATCCCAAAAAGATCCCTTAAACATATGTACAGGTCATACTTACTTCCATCTGTAGCCCCCATTAATTGCTAATCTACTTTCTTCATCTATATATTTGCCTTATGGGAATACCAGGTCACCCGACCTGCCTCCAGAGAAATCTATATGCAGGTCAGGAGGCAACAGTTAGAACTGGACATGAAACAACAGATTGGTTCCAAATCAGGAAAGGAACATGTCAAGGCTGTATATTGTCACCCTGCTTATTTAACTTATATGCAGAGTACATTATGAGAAATGCTGGGCTGAATGAAGCACAAGCTGGAATCAAGATTTCTGGAAGAAATATTGATAACCTCAGATATGCAGATGACACCACTCTCATGGCAAAAAATGAAGAAGAACTAAAGAACCTCTTGATGAAAATGAAAGAGGAGAGTGAAAAAGTTGACTTAAAGCTCAACATTCAGAAAACTAAGATCATGGCATCCGGTCCCATCACTTCATGGCAAATAGATGGGGAAACAGTGGAACCAGTGTCAGACTTTATTTTTTTGGGCTCCAAAATCACCTCAGATGGTGATTGCAGCCATGAAATTAAAAGATGCTTACTCCTTGGAAGGAAACTTATGACCAACCTAGACAACATATTAAAAAACAGAGACATCACGTTGTCAACAAAAGTCCATCTAGTCAAGGCTATGGTTTTTCCTGTGGTCATGTATGGATGTGAGAGTCGGACTATGAAGAAAGCTGAGCACTGAAGAATTGATGCTTTTGAACTGTGGTGTTGCAGAAGACTCTTGAGAGTCCCTTGGACTGCAAGAAGATCCAACCAGTCCATCCTAAAAGAGATCAGTCCTGGGTGTTCACTGGAAGGATTGATTTTGAAGCTGAAACTCCAATACTTGGGCCACCTGATGAGAAGAGCTGACTTATTTGAAAAGACCCTGATGCTGGGAAAGATTGAGGGCAGGAGGAGAAGAGGATGACAGAGGATGAGATGGTTGAATGGCATCACTGACTCAATGGACATGGGTTTGGGTAGACTCCAGGAGTTGGTGATGGACAGCGAGGCCTGGCATGCTGTGGTTCATTGGGTCATAAAGAGTTGGACATGACTGAGTGACTGAATTGAACTGAACTGAATTATTCAGTTAGATGCCTGGAGCCCTTCATAAACTATTAACTCCTTGAGGAAGTGAACTATGCCATTTTTATTCCCAAATACGGTAGCTTTGGTGTAGTTAAAGTGTGTGCTGTGCTCTGCTTAGTTTCTCAGTCATGAGACCCATGGACTGTAGCCTGCCAGGCTCTTCTGTCTGTGGGGATTCTCCAGGCAAGAACACTGGAGTGGGTTGCCATGCCCTCCTCCAGGGGATCTTCCCAATCCAGGGATGCAACCCAGGTCTCCCTCATTGCAGGCACATTCTTTACCATATGAGCCATCTACTGATAAAATTGATGAAATAAATGTGTTAATTGCAGTGATGATTTGCAGAAAAAAATGACAAGTTTTCTTAGATATAAGTATCTGATTCTAATTTAGTGGATATAATGAATATATTCCCTGTAACTAATTATAATTAGAGGACAGTGTGTATCCATTTTAATTCTTATGTCAAATTTGGTCTCAGAATTTTGAACACATGAGATACCTCTACACAGTTTAATCACTGATGATCATATTAGTGTTTGTTTGTTAAAGCTCTCTGATATTCTTTAAACACCAAGCAAGAATCCTTTTTCATCTGCTTCACAAAAGAAAAAGTGAAAAAGAATGCTATAAACTAGCTCTTTAGATCAGAAAATAAATATTGAATGCCACAACCTTGGACTATGCATCTTTAATAAATTGCCAAATTATGTTCCTGCAATAACCCAGAAAATGGGAAAAGTTAGATCATCATTGACCTTTGCTACTCAGCCAAATTAAGCATTTTGAAAGTATAAATGTTAAATCCACATGTAAAACTCAAGTCCTCTACTTTAATATCCAAATCCAATTTTATTATTTTTACCATTAATGAATATACTTAAAGTTAAAACTTTTGCATAATGCACAACCTTTGGAAATGGAAGTATTCATAATAGATTTACACATTGCATAGAACATTGTATCAGAACAATGGTTTTAAATTTTCAAAGTTGTGCAAATTAAGAACAATAATTTATTTGTAAATCTGATATAAAAATTAACTTGGTGGTTACTTAGGAAAGTATTTGGCAGGAGCAAAGACATTGTAAATGTTGTTTTAAATGAAAGAATATGTATTTTAACTGTAAATCATGCAAGTTATTAATTTTAAAATTAGGAACATAAATATGCTCATCAAGTACAAAAGATATAAGTAAGTTTAGACATAATCTAGCACAAACTCCTCATTTTTCACATTAAAAAGCTAAAATACTTCTAATTAAATAATTTATTCAGCTTCCCTCCAATATATTAGAAGCAAAGAGAAAAATGAGATATTTTATTTTTGCACGTAAAATCAGAACAGGATTGTTGTTCTTGTTCAGTCACTAAGCCATGTCCAACTCTGCAACCCCATGATCTGCAACGATAGGCTTCCCAGTCCTTCACCATCTCCCAGAGTTTGCTCAAACTCATGTCCATTGAGGCAGTGATGCCATGTAGCCATCTCATCCTCTGTTGTCCCCTTCTTCTCCTGCCTTCAATATTTCTCAACATTAGAGTCTTTTCCAATGAGTAAGCTCTTTACATCGGGTGGCCAAAGTATTGGAACTTTAGCTTCAGCAACAGTCCTTTCAGTGAATACTTAGGGTCAATTTATAGGATTGACTGGTTTTGTCTCTTTGCAGTGCAAGAAACTCTCGAGTCTCCTCCAGAACCATAATTCAAAAGCATCAGTTCTTTGGTGCTCAACCTTTATGGTCCAATTCTCACATCCGTACGTAATTGCTGGGAAAACCATAGCTCTAACTATACTGAACTTTGTTGGCAAAATGATGTCTCTGCTTTTTAATATATTGTGTAGTTTTGTCATAACTTTCCTTCCAAAGAGCAAGTGTCTCTGAATTTCATGGCTTCAGTCACAATCTGCAGTGATTTTGGAGCCCAAGAAAAGAAAATCTGTCACTGTTTCCACTTTTCTCCCACTCTATTTGCCATGAAGTGATGGGACCGGAAGTCATGATCTTCGTTTTTGTAATGTTGAATTTTAAACCAGCTTTTTCACGCTCCTCTCTCACTCTCATCAAGAGGTTCTTTAGTTCCTCTTCACTTTCTGCCATTAGACTGGTATCATCTGCATATCTGAGGTTGTTGTTATTTCTCCAGATGTAAAATGAAATGTTTTCTGCCTTATCCTCAACCAAGGATGTCACAGCCAGCCTTCAGGGATTTCAACCTTCCAAATGTAAATCCCTGAGGCCAGGAAGAACAGTAAAGGCTATCTGGCAGCCATCAGCCACTCCTCAGGGTAAGAGCTGTGGAGCCTAAAGAATGCCAGAAAGCAGTAGCAGCCATCTGCCACATCTGCTACTCCCTTCAGTTAACAAGGAATTAAGGATGTTAACAATCAAGAAACAGGATGATGACCCCAGATAACTGAGACGCATATGAAAGAAATGATTTCAGTGAGCCCAGATGCTTGCAGACATATATAGAATAGTGCTGTTGCTGCTGCTGCTGCTGCTAAGTCGCTTCAGTCGTGTGCGACTCTGTGCGACCCCATAGGCAGCAGCCTACCAGGCTTCCCTGTCCCTGGGATTCTCCAGGCAAGAACACTAGAGTGGGTTGCCATTTTCTTCTCCAAAAGAATAGTGCTAAATTCCTTAATTTGAGATATTTTGTTTTCTTTAATTAATAATGTGAGTGCTAAGTCACTTCAGTTGTGTCTGATTCTGTGTGACCCTATGGACTATGGCCTGCCAGGCTCCTCTGCCCATGGGATTTCCCAGGTGAGAATATTGAGTTGTTTGCCATGCCCTTCCTGACCAGGAATAGAATCCGCGACTCTTTTGTCTCCTGCTTTGGGAGGCAAGTTCTTTACCACTAGCACTGACTGGGAAGCACTTAATTAATAATTAACTTTATATATTCAGATTCACAGAGGTTGCTGTGCTTAGTTGCCCTGTCCTGTCTGACTGTGTGTGATCCCATGGGCTGTAGCCCACCAGCCTCCTCTGTCCATGGGGATTTTCCAAGCAAGAATACTGGAGTGGGTTGCCACGCTCTCCTCCAGGGGATCTTCCTAACCCAGGGATCGAATCCAGATCTCCTGCATTGTAGCAGATTCTTTACCAGCTGAGCCACCAGGAAAGCCCTTATATATTCAGATTACCTGACCCTTACTGCAAACTTCTATGTAACCTGACTCCTCCTTTCACCTCCTGGGAAACAGTTCACTCAGAGTCAGTTGAGATGCTGTTTCCCAGGCTGGAATTCCTAAGAATTCTCACCAAAAAAAGCAACTCTTCACTTTCAGGTTGTGACTATATTTTTAGTTGACACCAGCCAATCTTGGTTCCAGCTTGTGATCTAGAAGAAGAGTAATGATGGTTTCTTAGAAATGTTAAGTAAGAATAAGAGGAGAGACATTTACAGGGGTCAAAAAAAATAGTAACTTTAACTCTTCAGGTCAGTGGTTTAAATTTAGAAAATTTAAATTGAAAATCAACAATGATGTAAAGATGATACAGTATGATTTATAAAGCTTAAGTGATTTGGTTTAATGATACTTAACATTTAAGGTACATTTGTAAAGTAATGTATAGAATAGTCAGGAAAGATCAAAAGAATTTAAGCCTTGGCACCATGGAAACATTTTGAAAAACAAAAGAGAATACTTTCTTGAGACCCATGCTCCACTGTTTTACTCCAGTGAATTATTATTTCAGCAATTTCATTTTTTACTTCAAGGATTCTTTATAGTTTGACTATTCTATTTTATTTATAGCTTGCACTATTTCATTAGGACTTCCTGGGTGGCTCAGACAGTAAAGTGTCTGTCTACAATGCGGGAGACCCGAGTTCGATCCCTTGGTAGGGAAGATCCACTGGAGAAGGAAATAGCAATCCACTCCAGTACTATTTCATTAGTAAAATTATTCTCATATCACTTTTTCAGATAAAATTGGAATCTTTCTAAAATATTTTTAGCAAACACCTTCTCAGACATTCCTTATGCTGAACTTTCTATACAATGAAATTTTTATCTATTTGTTTTTCTAAGTGATGGGCTTATCTAAATTGTTCTTATCTACATTTCCTAAATTTATAACAATCAATATTGATTTTATGATATTGCACTTGTTTTTTACAATACTTATAAAATCATTAAGAATCTATAAATATCATCATCATAAAATATTAAAAACTGTAAATATGTTCAACCATGAGACCATATAGGAAAACATAAAAGATAAATATCCATTTGCCTATATGATAGGTATATTGATAGATATTCACTGTCATCATAGAGAAAATGAAACTTGGAGTGAAATATCTTTTATGTTACATTTTTATCATGAATAATGAATATTATAAAAAATGTTGCAATAATTAATGTTAATTAAGAGCAATCATATAATTAACTCACTAGAAAGATAGATTGACAGTACAAATATTGAGACAGACAACTCTAAGCCACCAGGGAAGCCCAAAAATTACTATAGAAAACAAAATCATTATTAAAAGTTTGTAAAAATTACAGAATAATACAGACAGAATTTTAGACATTAGGCTATGTCACAATTCTAATATTTGTAATTTTTTTTTCTCACAATTGCAACATGAAGTTAAAAAGAAGAAAGCAACCTTTACAATTACAAATGCATGTAGCTACTAGTTAAGAATGCAAATTGCAGGACACCTGAATAATCATCCTTAGCCAAAGACAATTCATGTCATGCAAGTACCTCTGGAACTGCTTTGTCATCTGTTCATACAAGGGTTTTAAATAAAATGGAACAGCATCAAAACCATGATAAGAGGAGAACTTGGAAAAAATGAAAGCCTTAACATTATGTGCTACACATGACAACAGCAATAACCTAACAACCAGCTTTGCTAGCAGGAAAATTATTTTGTTTCCTGAAACTTGCTGAAAATTTCCTAAAGCTATGTTCTATTACATTGCCTATTACAAGAAATCTGTTGTAAACATCTTCCTAACATTTTACTTTAGGGAGACACTGAAATTGGCATAGATGCAATGAAAGCTGAAATGGATATAGTGATTTTGGAATCATTTTGTTACCTCCAATGGTAATTACTTTGTTTCCTACCATAACCTTATGAGAGAATTTCTCAATCTCACCATGATTGACATTTTGATGGAATGAATCTTTGTTGTGTGGAATGCCCAGTTCACTGTAATATGTTTTGCAGTTTCCATGGCTCCTAAGTTAATAATGTGACCCCCCTCCCCAACCAGGAATGCACCTTCCCAAAGTATCTACAGATATTGCCCTATTTCTCCTATTGGGGCAAATTCAACCCCAGCTTCAAGCTACTCTAGAGTGAAGGTATAAAGATGTTAAAAAAAAAAAAAAAAAAAGTTGTGTGAATAAAGAGTTCATGTTTTATAAAAATAATGTGTCAACCAAAAGTTCATGTTTAAAACATTAGAAAAAATTTACTCCAACAACAATCTTAAAATGAAGTACAAAATACTCAGAAAGTATTTTCTTCATATAATGCACAATGTTAGCTTTGAGGGTGTTTCTACTAAAGTGCATTATTGCCATCTCTCAAATCTTTCAATCCAGGAGGTGAAGAAAACTCTCCACCTTAGTCCAGTACTGTTAGAGGTAAAGGCCAGCTTAAATGAAACAAAAACAAAAAACAAAACAACAACAAAAATCAGAAGTATGTATATATATATATATATATATATATATATATATATATATATATAAATTTAAAATGTGTTTTATTGGTTTTAATTAATTTTATTTATATAATGAACAGAACGCAAAAAAAGCAGTACATTTCTGGAAAAAAAAAATTATTGTTCCTCCTCTTAGGTGAAATTGAGTATATTTTTAGTGTCATAGGTATTCTTATGGTGACTATAAGAGCGGTGCAGAAACTGACTGTCCTGTAAAGGGCCAGAGAACAAATGTTTTAGGCTTTGTCATCTCTCTCAACTACTCAGCTGTGCCATTGCCGTGTGAAAGCAGCAGTGTCTGCCCATCAGCATTATGTGAGAACTCCAGCTTCTTCTCATTCTTAGCAGCACTTGGTGCGTTTTGTTCTAGTCTTTAATTTATGCTATTCTAGTACTGTGAGGTAGTATCTCCGCTGCTAAGTCGCTTCAGTTGTATCCAACTCTGCGGCCGCATAGACGACAGCCCACCAGGCTCCGCTGTCCCTGGGATTCTCCAGGCAAGAACACTGGAGTGGGTTGTCATTTCCTTCTCCAATTCATGAAAGTGAAAAGTGAAAGTGAAGTTGCTCAGTCCTGTCCAACTCTTAGTGACCACATGGACTGCAGCCTTCCAGGCTCCTCCATCCATAGGATTTTCCAGGCCAGAGTGCTGGAGTGGGGTGCAATTGGGATTTTATTTCTCATTTTTACAATGACAAATGACTTTGAGCATATTTGCCATATGCTTATTTACTATCTGTATCTCATCTTTTGCTTGTTTATATTTTAATCCAAGTTCTTTATATATTTCAGAATTAAAATCTTTATCTTAGGCATGTTTTGCTGTTTTCTCCAGATAGTGTCTTATGAATTTATTATTTTTTTTAGCATTGTCTTTTGAGGAGCAGAAGTTTTATGTTTATTGATGAAGACATTTATTATTTTTTTTCTTATGGTCCATGCTTTTATATCCTACATGTAAATGTTTGTGAATAACAAAGAATCAATTTATTTCTCATTGGTTCCATTAGAAGTTTTATAATTTTGATTTTTGCTCATTCATATTTCAACTTTATTTTTGTATGTTATGCAATGTATACTTATTTGCATAAAAATATCCAGTGCTCCACCCCTTAGTGATACAGATAGAATCTTTTCTCTCCTGACTCTAGTCCAATTCAGTCACTCAGTTGTGTCCGAGTCTTTGCAACCCCATGGACTGCAGCACACCAGGCTTCCCTGTCCATCACCAACTCCTGGAACTTGCCCCAACTCCTGTCCATCCTGTTGGTGATGCCATCCAGTCATCTCATCCTCTGTCATCCCCTTCTCCTGCCTTCAGGCTTTGCCAGTCTTTTCCAGTGAGTCAGTTCCTTGCATCAGGTGGTCAAAGTACTGAAGTTTCAGCTTCAGCATCAGTCCTTCCAATGAATATTGAGGACTGATTTCCTTTAGGATTGACTGGTTTGATCACCTTGCAGTCCAAGGGACTCTCAAGAGTCTTCTCAATTAACTTACTTTAGATCATTTGTTGAAAGTTGATATTCTATTCTGTTTCATTTCTCTATACATCTTTTCTTAAGCCCATACTGCATTATTTTGATTAAATATATCTTTTTAATAAATTTCAAAATCAGATAATATGAATTTTCCAACTTGGTTCTTTTTTCCAAAATTGTTTTGATTACTCTAAGCCCTTTGTTTTTCCATATAAATTTTGCAAGGTATTTGTCAATTTCAACTTGACAAAATCATGTCAAATCTTTAGAACACTTATTTTTTTAAAAAAATGATTATATATGCATACACATGTAAAATGACTCTATGTATGTGTAGTTTTATAGTGTATGTATCTACATCTTTCTGTGTTTGGAGATATATATGTATGTATATGCTATGTATACTATGTATATACACATATTAATAGATTTGATATATTTATCAAATATTCCTTTTTCTAGAATAGTACATGTATATTTGATCATGTGATCTACCTACCAGTTTCAACTAAACCTGACTGTAATTTCTGAAAAATTTGTGAAACAGTAACTTTTAAGAATATTCAATGACATGTTTTGATGTTGTATGCAAACAATATCTAGCTTGACTACATGAATATTTATAATCTTAGACCTCTCCCTTTCTTCAGTTGCATACATTCCCTGAACGAAAGTGAAAGTGTTAGTCCCTATATTGTGTCTGACTCTGTGACCGCATGAACTGTAGCCCTCCAGGCTCCTCTGTCCATGGAATTCTCTAGGTATGAATACTGGGGGGAGTTGCCATTTCCTTCTCCAGGGGATCTTCCCAACACAGGGATCAAACCCAAATGTCTCAATTGTAGGCATATTCTTTATAGTCTGAGCCACCAGGGAAGCCTATACATTCCCTTGGTGATTTCAACAAGTTTTGTGGCTTTAACAGTATTTTGTATTGATTTAATGTCAGATTCAGATAGCTATGCTACTGCTAAGTCGCTTTAGTTGTTCCGACTCTGTGCAACCACATAGACGGCAGCCCACCAGGCCCCCTTCTCTATTCATTCTGCTTGGAAGTACCATTGATTCTCTTTCACTGTCTTCTTTCACCTTCTTCAAGAGGCTCTTTAGTTCCTTTTCACTTTCTGCCTCAAGGGTGGTGTCATCTGCATATGTGAAGTTATTGATATTTTTCCTTGCAATCTTGATTTCAGCTGTGCTACATCCACTCTAGCATTTTGCATGAGGTACTTTGCATATAAGTTAAATAAACACGGTGACAATATACAGCCTTGACATAATCCTTTCTGACTTTTGAAGCATTTGCTTGTCACCTGTCCAGTTCTAACTGTTGCTTTTTGACCTGCATACAGGTTTTGCACAAGGCAGGTCAGGTCATCTGGTATTCCCATCTCTTTAAGAATTTTCCACTGTTTGTTGTGATCCACAAGTCAAAGGCTTTATCATAGTCAATGAAGCAGAAGTAGATGTTTTTTTCTGGAAATCTCTTGATTTTTCTATGATACACTGGATGTAGGAAATCTGATTCATTCAGTTACGAATAATGAAAGCTGTTCTTGACTGCTTTATTTTTCTAAAGCCCACATCTACCTATTGTGTAACTCTATTGGTTTTACTTTCTAAATATATTCCAATCTGAGTACTTTCCTTCACTAATCTGCTCTCATGTACAATTTGTGGTTCCAGCTCCTACAGTCAAAACTTAACTAGTAAGACTGCCCCAGCTGTTATTTTCTGATATCATCTCTCACAAGAATCAGAATTATAAATTTTTATTTATTTATTTATTTTTATTATTATTATTTCACTTTACAATATTGTATTGGTTTTGGCATACATCAAAGACTGCATTCAAAATGAAATTAAAATATGCATTATGGCCTAACGTGCAATGCCTATTTATTTCTCCTTCAATTCTCCTATTGTCCATATTTATTCTCACAATCTCCAGCCACAATGGTCAGCTTCACATATTCCTTTGCATGCGTTCTTTTCTGTGTCTATGAGCACTTCACCCAGATAACTATGGGGTTCATTCCTTGACTGCATTCATTTATATTTTCATTTCAGTCTTAGAGTAACTTTTCCAAACTAGTCAATCTCAACTTAAAATAACACTTTCCATCAGAATCCTGATTAATTTTTTTCATAATATTTTTATGTAACAGACTACACACAAATTCATAAACAAACACATGCAAGTTCTCTTATGCAACTGATTGCACACACATTCACACACTGACTGCACATATATTCACATATAGAACAATATCTATATCTATCAGTTCAATTCAGTCACTCAGTCATGTCTGATTCTTTGTGCCCCTATGGACTGCAGCACACCAGTCTTCTCTATCCAACACCAAACCCCAGAGCTTACACAAACTCATGTCCATTGAGTCAGTGATGCCATACAATCATCTCCTCCTCTGCCATCCCCTTCTCTTCCGACATTCAATGTTTCCCAGCATCAGGCTTTTTTAAGTTAGTCAGTTATTTGCGTCAGGTGGCCAACATATTGGAGTTTCAGCTTACATCAATCCATCCAATGAATACTCAGGACTGATTTCCTTTAGGATAGACCAGTTGGATCTCCCTGCAGTCCAAGGGACTCTCAATTTCTTCTCCAACACCACAGTTCAAAAGCATCAACTCCTCAGTGCTGAGCTTTCTTTTTATTCCAACTCTCACATCCATACATGACTGCTGGAAAAACAATAGCTTTGACCAGACAGACTTTTGTTGGCAAGGTAATGTCTCTGCTTTTTTATATGCTGTCTAGGTTGGACATAAACTTTTTTCCAAGGGGTAAGTGTTAATTTCATGGCTGCATTCACCATCTGAGGTGATTTTGGAGCCCCCCAAAATAAAGTCTGACACTGTTTTCATTATTTCCTAATCTATTTGCCATGAAGTAATGGGACCAGATGCCATGATCTTAGTTTTCTGAATGTTGAGTTTTAAGGCAACGTTTTCACTCTCCTCTTTCACTTTCATCAAGAGTCTCTTTAGTTCTTCTTCATTTTCTGCCATAAGGGTGGTTACTTTTGCATATCTAAGGTTATTGATATTTCTCCCAGCAATCTTGATTACAGCTTGTGCTTCATCCAACTTGGCATTTTGCATGATATACTCTGGATATAAGTTTAATAAGCAGGGTGACAATATACAGCCTTTATGTATTTCTTTCCCTGTTTGGAATGAGTCTGTTTTTCCATTTCCAGTTTTAACTGTTGCTTCTTGACCTGCATACACATTTCTCAGGAGGCAGGTCAAGTGATCTGGTATTCCCATTTCTTGAAGAATTTTCCATCATTTGTTGTGATCCACAAAGTCAAGGGCTTTGGCATAGTCAATAAAGGAGAAATAGATGGTTTTCTGGAACTCTCTTACTTTTTTGATGATCCAGCTGACATTGGCAATTTGATCTCTGGTTCCTCTGCTTTTCCTAAATCCAGATTGAACATCTGGAAGTTCATGATTCACATAATTCTGAAGCCTCGCTTGAAGAATTGTGAGCATTGATTTGCAAACATGTAAGATGAGTGCAATTGTGCAGTAGTTTGAACATTCTTTGGCATTGCCTTTCTTTGGGATTAGAATGAATATTGACTTTTTCCAGTCCTATGGTCACTGCTGAGTTTTCCAAATTTGCTGGCATAATGAGTGCAGCACTTTCACAGCATCATCTTTTAGAATTTTAAAAAGTCCAACTGTAATTCCATCCCCTACACTAGCTTGGTTCATAGTGATGCTTCCTAAGGACCACTTGACTTCACATTCCAGGATGTCTGGCTCTAGGTGAGTGATCATACCATTGTGGTTATCGGGGTCATGAAGATCTTTTCTGTATAGTTCTTCTGTGTGTTCTTGCCACCTCTTCTTAATATCTTCTCTTCTGTTAGGTCCATACCATTTCTGTCCTTTATTGTGCCCATCTTTGCATGAAATATTCCCTTGGGTATAACTAATTTTCTCTAAGAGGTCTCTAATCTTTTCTGTTTTATTTTTTTTCCCTCTTTTTCTTCGCATTGATCACTGAGAAAGGCTTTCATATCTCTCTGTGCCATTCTTTGGAACTCTGCATTCAGATGGGTATGTCTTTCCTTTTCTCCTTTGCCTTTCACTTCTTTTCTTTTCCCAGCTATTTGTAAGGCCTCCTCAGACAAGCATTTTCTCTTTGTGCATTTGTTTTTCTTGGGGATGGTCTTGATCCCTGCCTCCTGTACAATATCACAAACTTCTTCCCATAGTTCTTAAGCACTCTATCTATCAAATCTAATCTCTTGAATCTATTTATCAGCTTCACTATATAATCATAAGGGAATTGATTTAGGTCATACTTGAATGGTCTAGTGGTTTTCCCTACTTTCTTCAATTTCAGTTTGAGTATAGCAGCAAGGAGTTCATGATCTGACTGTGGCTCATGACTATGAACCTGATGCTATACAGTCTGACTGTGACTGTATAATAGCATTTCCCCATCTTTGCCTGCAAAGAATATAATCAATCTGATTTTGGTGTTAACCATCTGGTGATCTCCATGTATAGAGTCATCTCTTGTATTGTTGGAAGTTGGTGTTTGCTATGACCAGTGCGTTCTCTTGGCAAAACTCTGTTAGCCTTTGCCCTGCTTCATTTTGTACTCCAAGGCCATATTTACCAGTTACTCCAGGTATATCTTAACTTCCTACTTTTGCATTCCAGTCCCCTATGATGAAAAGGAAATATTTTTTGGTTGTTAGTTTTAGAAGGTCTTGTTGTTCTTCATAGAACCATTCAACTTTAGTTTCTTCAGCATTACTGGTCAGGGCATAGACTTGGATTACTGTAATAGGGAATGGTTTGCCTTGGAAAGAAACAGAGACCATTCTGTCATTTTTGAGATTGCATCCAAGTACAGTATTTTGGACTCTTTTGTTGACTATGATGGCTATCCCACTTCTTCTAAGGGATTATCACCCACAGTAGGAGATATAATGGTCATTTGAGTTAAAATCACCCATCCCCATTCATTTTAGTTCACTGATTCCTAAAATGTCGATGTTCACTCTTGTCATCTCCTGTTTGAACACTACCAATTTGCTTTGATTCATGGATGTAACATTGTAGGTTCTTATGCAGTATTGTTCTTTACAGCATCAGACTTTACTTCCATCACCAGCCACATCCATAACTGAGTGTTGCTTTTGCTTTGGCTCCTTCTCTTCATTCTTTCTGGAGTTATTTCTCCACTGATCTCCAGTAGCGTATTAGGCACCTACCAACCTGGGGAATTCATCTTTCAGTGTCCTATATTTTTGCCTTTTCCTACTATTCATGGGGTTCTCAAGGCAAGAATACTGAAGTCGTTTGCCATTCCCTTCTCCAGTGGATCACATTTTGTCAGAACTCTCCACCATGACCTGTCCATCTTGGATGGCCTTCACGGCACAGATCATAGTTTCATTTAGTTAGACAAAGCTGTGATCCATTTGATCAGTTTGATTAGTTTTCTGTGGTTGTGGTTTTCATGTTGTTGGCCCTGTGATGGATAAGGATCAGAAGCTTATGGAAGCTTCCTGATGGGAGAGATTGATTGAGGGGGAAACCAGGTCTTGTTCTGATGGGTGGGGCCGTGGTCAGCAAATCTTTAACCCAATTTTCTCTTTGTGGGTGGGGCTGTGTTCCCTCCCTGTCTATTTTATCTGAGTCCAAACTATGGTGGAGGTAATGAAGATAATAGAGACCTCCTTCAAAAGGTCCCATGAGTGCATTGATGCACTGAGTATCCCCGACCCTGCAGCAGGCCACAGATGATTCATGCCTCTGCCAGAGACTCCTGGATACCCACAGGCAAGTCTGGTTCAGTCTCTTTTGGGGTCACTGCTCCTTCTTCTGGGTCCTTGTGCACACAAAGTTTTGTTTGTGCCCTCCAAGAGTCTGTTTCCCCAGTCCTGTGTAAGTTCTGGCAGGTCTATGGTGGGGTTAATGGCGACCTCCCCCAAGCCGGTCTATGCCATAATCAAGTATGCTGCACCTAGAGGCTCTGCCTCTGTGTCAGGCCACAGCTGACCTATACCTCTGCAGGAGACACTCAAACACAGTTCTGGCTCAGTCTTTGTGGTATTTCTGGGTCCTGATGCACACAAGATTTGTTTGCGCCCCCTGAGTGTCTCTGGTGGATATGGGGCTTGATTCTAAGTGAAATTTCACCTCACCTACCATCTTGCTGGGGCTTCTCCTTTGCCTTTGGACGTAGGGTATTTTTTGTGTGTGTGGGGGGGGGGGGAGGGGGGTGAGAGCTAACATTCTCCTGTAGACGGTTGTTCAGCAGTGAGTTGCAATTTTGGAGTTCTCACAGGAGATGAGTGCGCATCCTTCAACTCTGCCATCATATACAGTGTTTTGCTTGATTTCCCAGTGGAAGGCAAATAACATGAGAGCAGGACCATTTTGATTACCAATACATCCTCAGCAATAAGGAAAACACGTGGATCACAGTAAGTGCCCAAAGTACATAAATGAGAAGAAAGTAAAAAATAGAAATTTTATGTAGAACCTTTGAGACATTTTCTATTATAAATTTATATTTAGTTTGTATATTTATATACAAATTGAAATTAAGGCAGATTCTTCAACATCTTACCATTCTTTAGCATCTGCAATGAAAAAGACCCTGGGGCAATTCCTGGGTCAAGAAGATCCCCTGGAGAAGGAAATGACTACCCACTCCAGTATTCTTGTCTGGAGAATTCCATCCACAGAGAAGACTGGTGGGCTACAGTACCTGGTGTCACAGAGTCAAACGCTACTGAGCAATTAACATAAATTTCCCAGGCAATAAACTCTACTGATTTTATGTATTATTACATGTCTTTATAGTTCAATATTTATTCTGTGCTTTTATATACACCTTGTAAGCACCCATTTTCTTAGAGGAATGTAGTTATCTGCAAAATGTGGACATCTTCCTTACATATAGCTACAATTACACTTATCTCCTGTCTGTTGATCTGGAAATGAATCACCAAAAATGTGACTTGAATTTCAGCAATTTTCAAGACATATTCAATACATACTATTTTAAAATACTGATAATGTGACATATTGATTACACAGACAGGGACATCCCATCCTGTTAGCAGTTTACAAGAGATAAAAGGAGTTTATGTGAGGTTCTATCCATAGGGATATGATGTGAATAGAGAAGATACAATTGATTTCAAATAAAAGAATGCAACTAAGAGTCATAAGAGAAGATACACTAAAATGTCAGCCTTCTTTTATCTGGGCTACATCATGGTCATTTTTAATGTAGCATGCTCCAGGAGAGAGAGAAGCAAAAATTTATTTAAAGAGAGTTAATAAGCCTCTCAAGTCCTATTTGGAGAAACCAAATAGTCTAGAATAGTTTGGTTAGCTAGTACTTAATGTGATAAATCTCACAAGTGCTCAACATTCTAGACAAAATGCTAATTATATTAGAAAATATTGTCTGGAATCTATATCATTAACTGATTCTTGTGGCCTTACTTGGTGCCATAATATTAATACTCACAAAGAAGCTACGCAAATAAAATGTTTTAATCACATTTATTTTACATGTGCCTCTATATAACTTAAAATGGTGACTTCAATTTTTCAAAAAGTATCATTCACCTTGAATTTTAAAAAATTTTGTGAATTATCCTAATGGACTTTTAAGAACATATCCTGTAAGTGTTTAAAAGTCTTTGACTTTAGTTTAACTATCCAAGGTCTTTGATGTTCATGGTTGGAATTACCTAATTATCAATAATTTCCTACACAAAATGTACTTTAAATGTGATGTGACTATATTAAGTATGAAATTTTGAAAAATTCACCATCAGACATTTTCAGAGTGAGAAAAAAAATGCATGTATAATCAACTATACCCTGAACTAACCAATTAGTGTATCAAAATAATTTGTTGGTTATGCTAAAGTTAATCAATAACTGGTAAAAATTGCACAAAATTATTCAAGTCTAGCCCATAGTTTCTCAGTCTTTAAAATGAATATAAGCCACTTGGGTATTGTTACAAAACAGCTTCTGATCCAGGTATTCAGTGAGCTATGACTTCTAAGGAGCTCCTATGATACCAGGCAATATACATTGATAGGAGGTAGACTCCTGGATAGGGTTTTATCTCTTCTGGTTTTCTGACTAAAAAATGACAATATCTAGGTGTTAAATAAAAATTGTGTGCAATTATCCAGATGTTTCCTTCCCAAATCAATGATTTAATATCATTTAAAATGAGTTAATTTGCTGGTGTCATTCAGCTATCTTAAAGTAAGCTAGACATACTGATGCCTGTTCTTCTAGATCTTACTGCTTCATTTCTTCATCCTAAGAGAAACAAACTCTTTTTTTTTTTAATTGAAAAAGAAATGCATATACAATGTCAGCATTTTCTCTATATTTTAGGATTTAAAGCTATTTCTGAGGTATAGCAGAAGCAAATGGCATTACAATTTAAATTCATGAAGAGGTTATTTTATTTGGCTGAGGTGAAAATGAGTGTGCAGAGAATATAGCTATTGGAAAGTTGAATTTTTCAAAGGGTTTAAAGCATAAAAACACTAAGCATCTTTCAAAACATGTTAATTGAATTGAACCTACAGAATGTTTCAGGAATAAAATAAATGCAGCATATGATTCCCTTTGGATGTCATTTCAAAAACTTGTCACAGAAAATACACTAAAATATGAATTTATTTTCATAATAAACCTGTATAAAGTAATCATAGGAAAGCAATGAAAACAAGTGACACAAGTATTGCCTTAAGGTCTTATCTCTACAGGCAATACAAGCACAGAAAACATTAATATGAAAAGAGATTCTGGTTTGCAAATCATTCCTTGGAAGCTGGAGAATACTTTTTCTTTGATATGTTTTATTTTTTCTGAAAGTTTGAATGAATAATTGCAAAGGTGATTTTCTTTTATTTAAAGAACCTCCTGTTAAAAAACTAAAAATCCATTAATGTTTTGTTGACATAGAGTTAACTGTGGATACAAGAACTGGTTTCCACAAAGGCACCTTTTGCTATTTAAAGCAATTAGGGGGCTGTTGCTATGGTGATTTCTGGAAGAGTAGGCATAATTGCCCTATAACTGCCTATGGGTGAGTAAATGTCACCTGATTTTTATTTTTGTTTCTAAAATTGTTAAAGCAGCATTTCCCACAAATAAGTCTCAGATGTAAACAATATGCTATAGGCTTGTGAGTATTAGAGATACTCTGTGTGTAAAGTGGGTAGTTATCACTGCATTGTATCGCATACTTTGAATAGAGACTATAAATAAAGGAACAAAACCCATCAGTGTATGTAAGGTATTGATCTCAGATGGTCTTTGTCTATGGAGATTTGAAGCTGGATCTCAATTCCCCATCCAGAGATTGACGTCAGGCTTCAGCGGTGAGATCACTGAAACCTGGCCACTAGACCATGAGGGCCAGTGACCAGTGCCAAGGCCCCAGATTGTCTGCTTTAGAGAAAGAATTTTCAACAAAGAGATAGAAAGTAGTAAAACAAGTAAAATGTTTATTACAAGGAAAAAAGTACATGTGGATAAACACAATCGGGCAGGCTCAGAGCGTCATGCCTTTAGGATAGTGCAAATCACTTACATGGGGCAGATCTTCTGAATTTACCTCTGGCCAATCATCCTGCTTCTTCTGGCTCTGAGTTCCTATTCCCTATTTGCTGACACATGTTTTAGAAAAAGATGGATCGCAGTGCAGAGATTTCTGGGAAGAAGTACATGTTAGGGCCTGCCTCCCATTCTCTTCTCTCACCTCTAAGAAACCTTTCTGCACATGTGTAGTTTGGGAAGTTTCCTTGACCTCAAGAATGAAAAATATGTGCCCACCTCACCCTCTATCTAAGCAGGACTTAGCACCTCCCTTGCTCCCGTCAATATCTTGGAGTATCTGCCCACAGGGGACAAATTCTAGCTGTTCAGCCTGGGGCTCATCTATCCCCTGCCTCAGTATTAGTAAAATGAAATGATAGCTAAAATCATCTATTATATTAATAATAAATGAGTAGATGGTCAAATTCCTGTTAATGCTTTAAATTTCCAGATTATTTTTGGATTCATTTCATACTCATGTAGAATAAACAAAGTAATCTGATGGGAAGCAACAGCTTCTAAACCTCCAGGATTCACCAGCTCCTTGCTCTGCAATCAATGACTGGGTACTCCTCTAACATTTCAAAAAAGTATTCTCCAACTTTTTATTTTGTAATCACCTAAAAATCAGACAAAATCTTGCAGACTTATGAAGTTACTGCATAAACATATTTTAAATTTATATGCTGTTATATGTTCTACATTCAAAATAAAATTTTAATTGCCTACTAATCGAGGAAAAAGATCACTACTGTTAAAAGGTTTTTCTATTAAGCACTTGAAGAGTTTTGAAGTTGCTGGCTTGGCTCATATTGGTAATTATTAATAGGAATAGAGCAGTATTAAAATAAAGCTTTATCATGCCATAGCAGGGCATGAAGAATTTATGATGCATATGTTGTGTTTGGAAATTGGAAATTTTGTAGAAGAGGCAGCTACATTCTGAAAAGTTTCACTTTTCAGGACTTTAACCATGAAACCAGGTTAGAAGGGAGCACAAATGTGTTAGTGGTCAGAAGTCTGCCCAGGAATGGACAGCCTGCATAATAGAAATGGAGGTACTTTGTCCTGCATGCTGTGTATGCACCGTGTTTCCTTGCCCACGTAACTCTTTAACGTCCATCATCCAGAGGGCGTAGATGAGCTGCTTATCATTAAAAGCCAGTAAGTAAATTAAATGTGACACTTTCGAAAATCAACTCAGTTGAGAAGCATGACATATATCTATTTCTTTTATGGTATCAGTTACATTTCGTTAAATATGATTGTAACAGTACCATTGTCATCATCCACTAATGAGTTAGTTTATGCTTCTTCCACTGAGATTCCTGGTCTTGTGATAGGAGGGAGCAGAAGGAAGCATCAACTTAGAAAGGATAACCACATGAATGCCATATACAGCTGTATTGAGGGAGTAGTATGGTGGCATCCCTAATAAATAAAAGTAGGCTGCTATTCCTGCCTCTGAAAGGTAGTAGCTTAGCAGTGCCCTATACTTTGTCAGTGGACATAAGCTCTATTTTAATTGTGTTAGTCTGGAAAATTATCTGCAGCTTCTGAAATTATATGTGTAACAACTTGTGGTGTAATGATCGTGAATTAAGAAGGTGACTGCTGTGTACCATGTGCCACAGCTGAGGTTCGCCAGTGAGGGATGCCCTGTGAAGTTCACAAGGCAGGAAGCAGCTGGGATGGTCCTCGCCTCACTTTCTGTGTTCTCAGCATTTCTGGCACAGCTTCTGCTTCCCCAGGACAGCCCCCAACCCATCTTCTGTCCCTGAACCAGAGCGGCTGGTGATGCTAATAGCTATTTTAATGGGTGACACAAATTTATTTTTAATTGGAGGATAATTTGTTTACAGTATTGTGTTAGTTTCTGCCAAACATCAACATGAATCAGCCCTAAGTATACATTTATTTCCTCCCTCTTGAACCTTCCTCCCACCTCCCAGCCCATCCTACCCTTCTAAGTCTCAAGTGACACTCTTACTCCCCTTTCTCTCTCCAGTCTGGCAGCCGTGGGCGGTTCCCTGCAGTTACTAATCTCACCTCCCTGCACTCTGTGGTTCATCCTTAGATTCCTCTTTACCTTCTTAAAGGTATGAACTGAAATCTTTGAACTGAATTAATTTTGTTAGAACACTTTCTCTCTTAATTATGCCACGAGGACTAAAAAAGTGAAAATTCAGTGAGGTAACTTGTTAGACTTGTTTCTATCAAATTCTTCCAAACTACATATTCTCTCAGTTAATGCACTGACTAAAAACAAAATAAAACTCTCAAGTTGAGTGGAAAACTGGTTTTGTCTCATAGTCTAAACTTGCCATATCCTCTAAGTATTACATTAACAGATAAGAAATCAAGAAAAAAAAAAAAAGAAAGAAAATAAAAAAGAAAAAGAAATTAATATATTACCTGAAGGGAGTTACCGCTATTTCAAGTATAGTTTTAGAGATAGTTCTAGGAGATATATCTGTTACATGCAACATATTCTAGTCATGAATAACATTTAAAATATGACTCATTATAAGCAACTACCTATTTATTGAGGAAAGTATTAAAGTGTTTAAGGGGCTGAAGGATGACATTTGAGTGCTATACCAGCAATTTATGCTGTGTGATACCTTGGTCACGTAGACTTTGGTTTCGTATGAAATTAAGAAGGATAATTGTCAAAACGTCGTGCCATGACTGTTCTTATCTTCACTTTCAGTTCAATCACTCAGTTATGTCTGACTCTTTGCAACCCCATGAACCGCAGGAGGCCAGGCCTCCCTGTCCATCACCAACTGACAGAGTCTACCCAAACCCATGTCCATTGAGTCAGTGATGCCATCCAACCATCTCATCCCCTGTCATCTCCTTCTCCTCCTGCCCTCAATCTTTCAAGCATCAGAGTCTTTTCCAATGAGTCAGCTCTTCACATTAGGTGGCCAAAGTATTGAAGTTTCAGCGTCAACATCAGTCCTTTCCATGAACACCCAGGGAGGATCTCCTTTAGAATGAACTGGTTGTATCTCCATGCAGTCCATGGCACTCTCAAGAGTCTTCTCCAACACCACAGTTCAAAAGCATCAATTCTTCAGCGCTCAGCTTTCTTTATAGTCCAACTCTCACATCTATACTAGACTACTGTAAAAACAATAGCCTTGACTAGATGGACCTTTGTTGACAAAGTAATGTCTCTGTTTTTAATATACTAACTAGGCTCATAACTTTCTTTCCAAGGAGTAAGCATCTTTTAATTTCATGGCTGCAGTCACCATCTGCAGTGATTTTGGAGCCCCCCAAAATAAAAGTCTAACACTGTTTCCACTGTTTCCCCATCTATTTCCCATGAAGTGATGGGACCAGATGACATGAACTTCGTTTTCTGAATGTTGAGCTTTTAGCCAACTTATTGATTTTCCTCTTTCACTTTCATCAAGAGGCTCTTTAGCCCTTCTTCACTTTCTTATGACACCATAAGGGTGGTGTCATCTGCATATCTGGGATTATTGATACTTCTCCCAGCAATAATGATTCCAGCTTGTGCTTCTTCCAGCCCAGCGTTTCTCATGATGTACTCTGCATATAAGTTAAATGAGCAGGGTGACAATACGCAGCCTTGACATACTCCTTTTCCTATTTGGAACCAGTCTGTTATTCCATGTCCAGTTCTAACTGTTGCTTCCTGACCTGCATACAGGTTTCTCGAGAGGCAGGTCAGGTGGTCTGGTATTCCCATCTCTTCCAGAATTTTCTGCAGTTTATTGTGATCCTGTCAAAAGTTTTGGCATAATCAATAAAGCAGAAATAGGTGTTCTTCTGGAACTCTCTTGCGTTTTCAGTGATCCAGTGGATGTTGGCAATTTGGTCTCTGGTTCCTCTGCCTTTTCTAAAACCAGCTTGAACATCTGGAATTTCACAGTTCATGTATTGCTGAAGCCTGGCTTGGATAATATTTTTTAATATAAATTTATTTATTTTAATTAGAAGTTAATTACTTTACAATATTTTATTGGTTTTGCCATACATTAACATGAATCTACCACAGATTACACGTGTTCCCCATCCTGAAACCCCCTCCCTCCTCCCTCCCCATACCATCCCTCTGGGCTTGGAGAAGTTTGAGCATTACTTTACTACCATGTGAGATGAGTGCAATTGTGCGGTAGTTTGAGCATTCTTTGGCATTGCCTTTCTTTGGGATTGCAATGGAAACTGACCTTTTCCAGTCCTGTGGCCACTGCTGAGTTTTCCAAATTTGCTGACATATTGAGTGCAGCACTTTCACAGCATCATCTTTTTAGAATTTGAAATAGCTCAACTGGAATTCCATCACCTCAACCAGCTTTGTTCATAGTGATGCTTCCTAAGACTTACTTGACTTCACATTCCAGGATGTCTGGCTCTAGAGGAGTGTGAGTGATCACACCAATGTGATTTTCTGGGTCATGAAAATCTTTTTTGTACATTTCTTCTGTGTATTCTTGCCACTTTTTAATAATATCTTCTACTTGTGTTAGGTCCATATCATTTCTGTCCTTTATTGAGCCCATCTTTACATGAAATGTTCCCTTGGTATCTCTAATTTTCTAGAAGAGACCTCTAGTCATTCCCATTCTATTGTTTTCCTCTATTTCTTTGCATTGATCCTTGAGGAAGGCTTTCTTATCTCTCCTTGCTATTCTTTGGAACTCTGCATTCAAATGGGTATACCCTTCCTTTTCTCCTTTGCTTTTCACTACTCTTCTTTTCACATCTCTTTGTAAGGCCTCCTCAGAGAGCCATTTTGCTTCTTTGCATTTTTTTTTCCCTTGGGGATGGTCTTGATTCCTGTCTCCTGTACAATGTCATGAACCTCTGTCCATAGTTCATCAGTCACTCTGTCTATCAGATCTAGTCCCTTAAATCTATTTTTCACTTCCACGGTATAGTCACAAGGGATTTGATTTAGGTCATACCTAAATGGTCTAGTGGTTTTTCCCACTTTCTTCATTTGAGTCTGAATTTGGCAATAAGGAGTTCATGATCTAAGCCACAGTCAGCTCCCAGTCTTGTTTTCGTTGACTGTATAGAGCTTCTGCCTCTTTGGCTTCAAAGAATATAATCAATCTGACCATCTGGTGTTGACCATCTGGTGTTGTCCATGCATAGAGTCTTCTCTTGTGTTGTTGGAAGAGGGTGTTTGCTATGACCGGTGCATTTTAAATCCTCACTTTACAGAATATGAAACAGAAATTATTTTATTCTCTGAAATTCAGAGTCTAATAACTACTATGTAGTGAGCTGAATATTTAATCTCCAAAGTCTTTAAATTTATAAATCTTTATTTGCAAATAGTGCTTTGTAAGTTCGTTTAAGCAGTGTTCTGTTAGCTAATTTTTATTAACTCTATTAATTTTAGTAGCAAACATTTCTCATAGGTCCTTCAAGTCATTTTCAGTGGTACATGAGTTCAAATAAATAAAACCCAAATTTGTGATGTCACAAATGCCATTTGAATTTTAAATTTTGAAAAAAATTGCAGATCCAAATAAATTGAACCAATGAGATTATTTTTTCTATAAAGTGAAAACTTCATCAATGTAAAAAAATAGCCAGTTTTTAAAATAACTATAATATTGATAAATCTTTCCAAAATAAATAAGTAATGAATGATTAGTGTTATAGTGTTAGTAGCTCAGTCATGTCCAACTGTTTGTGACTCTATGGACTACACTCAGCCATGCTCCTCTGCCCATGGAATTCTCTCGGCAAGAATACTGGATGGGTTGCTATTCCTCTCTCCAGGGAATCTTCCTGACCCAGGGATTAAAGCTGGTTCTCCTGCATTGCAGGCAAATTCTTTACAGTCTGAGCCATCAGGGGAGCCCAATGAATGATTAACCTATATTTTAATAGTGAGTTGTTAGCAGTCTTTTTTCCTTAATTTTTTTACATATACATATTTTCAAATTCTTTTCCCTTATATGTTATTATAAAATATTGAGCATACTTCCTTGTGCTATGTGATAGGTTCTTATTTATCTATTTTATATACAAAAGTGTGTGTATGTTAATCCCACTATACTAATTTATCTCTCCCCTACCCCTTTTCCCTAAAATTAATTTGAGGAATCATATTCCTAATTCTCTTCTCATTTGAATAAATGTAATGATTTAGATAATGCTGATCATTCAAAAGAGAAGTTGAAGCTTAAAATTCTCTGAACATTGTTGCTGTTCAGTTGCTAAATCATGTCCTACCCTTTGTGACCCCACAGAGTGTAGAATGCCAGGCTCTTCTGTCCTCCTGTGTCTCCTGGAGTCTGCTCAAATTCAAATCCATCGAGTCGTGATGCTGTCTAACGATTTCGTCCTCTCTTCTATGAGACTTAAAGCTATAAATTAGTGGGGTTTTTTTTAAGCAATAAATTATGTGTTCTTTATGGTGACATGTCAGATGGTGAACTTTAAAGGATGAGGACTGGTGATTCAAATCTTATTCAATCATGAATATTACATGACTCAGTTAAAGGGCTGTCAATTAAAGGAGAGCCCTTTTGAACTAAGACATCAATTTCTTAGGACAAAAAGTTGTTTATCCCTAAAGCAGATATTTGGTGTGGTGCAGTCAAAGATACATAGATTTCTTGGTAAGAAGATGAAAATAAGGAATGAAGCAGAAATCATTCTCTGAAACTTATTTAAAATATGATGGTGATTCTCACTTAAGGAATCTGTTTTGTGGCTATTATCCTTTTCTCTTTAGAAGTATATCGGCTATGACGCTCTCTCCTTTCATGAAGGATATTCTTCTATTACATTCATTGAATGGCTGAAATTCTTGAAACATTTTCAGTTATTTGTCTGCCCTTTTATATATATTATTTTATAATTTTGCCTTTTTAAAATTCATCTCAAATGTGAAATCTGGCACTGCTTTAATCTCAGTTTTAGAATGGTAAAAGGAATGAGACCTGGAAAACTACTCTGACAATACTAGTAGCAGACATCAATCAACAGGAGTATTTAGCAGTCAATGTTTGGTGTTCAGAATCCCCATTAAAGTATATATCTTCTTTACCCAAGTGCTTTATATCCAGGTAAATGCTACAGTTTATGTTTTAGCTAATAATACAAGATGATTGAGAGGTTTTTCCTCCCTAAAGGAAGAAATATGTTATAAACTTTGGTGATACTAGATCTAAATGGGCAGAAAAGTCAATTGGTAAGCACAGAACACAGCTCTGGGAAACATTTTGGTAGATGATGTTTACATAGATGATTTTAAGTGCAAGTAAGTTGTAAAGGTCACTGTGACAGCAATATTAATTTGATAGTATAAATAAAAATATTTGAATAAGATGGCTATTTTTCTTTCTTCATGGAAAACTGAAGATGCTGGTTTGCTCATCAAAATTTGGAGGTGGAGAAGGTGGACAATTTCATTATTATGACAACTAATATTCAAAGTTTTCTATTTACTTTTGTATTTCAACAAACTGAGTACAGGTTCAAAAACTGCATTTTATACAGGTGAAAAACGATGATATTCTTAAAATATAAATCAAGTAAATGAAGTAAATATAAATGAAGGACCTGTTTTTAAATGCAAAAGCCTTCATGTCTGAGGGAAATTCACCATTTAGTAATTTGTTTCTGATTGTATAAAAATGAAAGTGAGATAGTTCTATAGGTAATATAAAAAACTCACAAAAAGTTTTACAGTTTCAGAACACCTCCATATGCAGTACCATCTCCCTTTCTAACCAACCCATATGAAGGAGAAAATTCAGACATTGTTAACCCCCTCACAAATGAAGGAATCATGACTTAGTAAAGTGGTATAAGACACATGGAGAGAAATAGTGGAAAAATGGAAAGAAAGCTGATACTTTTGAAATGTGAATGGGGTGAGAGATGAATGACAGAATTGAAAGCATGGAAAACAAATATTTTTTAAAAAAGAGCGAAAAGATAAGGTAATAATATAGAAAATGCAATATTTTTAAGGTTTCTGGAAGAATGCACTGGAGAGGGAAAATTCTCTAATAACCAAAGCACTCACATGGGTTAAGGGGATAGTGGTTAGGGGATATAGTTTGGAGGTGGATAACCACTTTTCCTCTAAGCAAATAAGTAGGGATACAAAGGTAAGTTTAGAAATTCTCCATAATTATTTTTAATTGGATAAGCATGCACTTAAAAAAAAAAGCTGCTGGGGGGCTATGATAAGAATAGTTAAAACAAGTGTTTGAAATGTCTTCTGTAGAAGGAAATATAAAATTGCATAGCTCTTAAGTACAGGTGCCATGAACAAATACGAAAGTAAATTAATCAGGGGCCTATTTCTGACCTACTATGGCCATGTCAGTCATCAATAGAGTAGAGCCCACGGCCTTAATAGGACCAGAACCTGCCAAACTTATTAAGTCTTGATCCTCAGGCATGAATAGTTGAATATTAGACATTTTCAAGTTCTAAGAAATCAAGATTAATTCAGGTTTATTCTAGTTAATGGGAAGATATTGAAAAGACATTAAGAAAGTAACCAAAAAAAAAAAAAGAAAAGAAACTCAACAACCAAGGAATAACACATTAGTTTCAGAGTTAGTACAGCTCTGGGACCCGCTTTTTTAGCATCAGACATCCTTTGATTCTCCTCCTGCCTGTTAACTCTCTTTGTATCACATTCACATTCTCCAAGTCAGAGAATGTCATTGGCAGAGTTCATTGCCATGAGGTATAGAACTGTCAAAAAAGTGAAGTGAAGTCGCTCGGACATGTTCGACTCTTTGCGACCCCATGGACTGTAGCTACCAGGCTCCTCTGTCCATGGGATTTTCCAGGTGAGAGTACTGGAGTGGGTTGCCATTTTCTTTTCCACAACAGGCCATTTAAAAAGATACTAGAAAAAGTGTAGCTGGATTTTTGCATCTATTGGCTTTATCATATATTAGAAAGGTTTGAGTTAAAAAGCAGAACAGATCCTGTAAAGTGATGACTTTATACTGCTTCCCTAAATAAGCGGCTGCTAGCATTCTTTCCTTCTTGGATAACATGGGGAGTGCCTGTGAAGCTGAGACCACAGGTCCTTCTCAGTTCACATTTTGGCAAGCTCCTTGAGCAGATGCAAGCAAAAACAGGACACAGACAGAGTTATTCCATGGGAATCAAACCACAGTAAGAATCCCTACACCACCCAAAGGATTTAAAGTTGCTCCCTCTATTACAGGTAGCTGACAGCAGTTTGTTTGTTTTTCTGGAAAAGACTCTGGCTGATATTTTCTCAAACACTGGAAAATAGTTCAGTGGAGCTCAAAAGTCTTGCTCTTTGATATGTAGCAGCAGTTTGGAAACTGTTCCCCTCTTCTCAGCTCTCAGGATGAGAGCAAACTTTTCAACAAGTATCATAAGAGTTATTTTAAGACACATTTATCTGAGAAATTTAAGGAAGACCAAGATTCTTCCAAAGCCAAAGGTATTATTAGAATTGGAAATTTCTAGGGAATTGAAGGGCAACAAAAGCAATGGACACATTCTGCTCACTCATCCTACTAGTAGTAACGAGGATATACATTTTGGTTATAAAGTCACTTTAGTAGAGAGGAAGTATTTCAATAGGTTTTATCCCACTTATCAATTCAAATCAAATGGCAGTGACTTCAGAGAAACTATCTGTGCTTTTGCCATTACAAGGTTCATTTGTATACCAGCTGCATCAGCACCAGGTGGCACAGTGGTAAAGAATTTGCCTGCTAATGCAGGAGACACAAGAAATTAAGGTTTGATCCCTGGGTAGGGAGGACCCCTTGGAGTAGGAAATGGCAACCTACTCCAGTATTACTGCCTGGAAAGTTACATGGGCAGAGGAGACTGGTGGGTTACAGTTCATGGGATCACAGAGTCAGACATGACTGAGGGACTGAACATGCATATACACACATCATCATCACCATGTTGTCCTCCTTCCTGACCTACATACTCATTATAAAACAACATGTGAAAATGAAAGTGTTAGTTACTCAGTTGTGTCTGACTTTTTGTGACCGAAGGACTGAAGCCAACCAGGCTCCCTTGTCCATGGAATTCTCCAGGGAAGAATACTGGAGTGGTTTGTCATTCCTTTCTCCAGGGGATCTTCCTGACCCAGGGATTGAACCCTGGTTCCCTGCATTGCTGGCAGACTCTTTACGAATTTAGCCACTGGGGAAGCCCCTAAAAGAACATAAGTGAAGTGAAAGTCGTTCAGGCATGTCCAACCCTTTGTGACCCCAAGGACTGTATAGTCCTTGGAATTCTCCAGGCCAGAACACTGGAGTAGATAGCCATTCCTTTTTCCAGATGATCTTCCTGACCCAGGAATCAAACTGGGGTTTTCTGCCTTATAGGTGGATTCTTTATCAACTGAGCTATCAGGGAAGCCCCATAAAACAACACATTTGTTATAAAACAAACAGTGATATAGAATAAACTGAAGTAGGTGATGCTAAGTGAAATAAACCAGTCACAAAACGCAAAACTATATGATCCTACTCATGTAAGACTCTGTATTTTAGAACATGAGGACACTAATTTAGGTCCCATCTGGTCTCAGCAAGCATAGCCGCAAACAGGGACTAGACTTTTTACTTCTGATAGAATAAAAAAAAAACAAAAACACACTTTTCAAATTCAGATTAATCTCTTTTATGATCCAAGCTCTACTGCTTACTACCCATTTGGTAGTTGGTAATTATTAAGCTGCTCTAAATGTCATTTTAAAAAATGTACAATATGGTTATATAGAAATGCATTATGGATTTTTCTAATGATTAAAGGAGTTGTAGGCTGATCATTCCTTGCAGCCCTTGACTCACAATAAACACACTTAGTAGATAATTTATTGTTATTATTATCTGGATCAAAAACATTTCCAAATGTATACTGTATTCTAGCAGAGTAACAATTCCATGAAATTTTAAGAATCTTGACCTAGTTGAGAAAATAATCTCAAATAAACATACTGAACATGATATAAGTGTATGGATATTACAAAAGTCAAAAAGCTGTTCAGATTTCAATAGCTCTGAAAGTCATCTTGATGAAAGCCTAGATGTAGGCACTCCAACAGTTACAGTATTTCTCTCTTTCTGTATTAAGAAAAAGAATATACAAAACCAATTCAGGATTTTATTACAATTATTAAAAGTTATTCAATTTTAATAATAAAGATGCTTTAATATGAGTCTCAGTGCTATCCCTTAACTGAGTCGCTCTGCTTTTTCATATTCTTCTGGCGGGCAAGTTCACAATGGTTATCATCTAGAGAACTAAAATGAAAGGGGGATTCTTTCCCAGTGAACAAGGAGGGAAGAGCTGTCTCTGGGATTTGATTTGTGACCAGTGTACAAGATGACAGAGTAAAAGGACTTGTGCTCATCTTCTTCCATGAGAACTCAGAAATTAGAAGTTGCTGCTGAAAATGTTTGATCCGACCAAAAAAGATATTGAAATCAGACTGATTATATTCTTTGCAGCCAAAGGTGGAAAAAATCAAAACAGTCAGCAAAAACAAGGCCAGGACCTGATTGTGGCACAGACCATGAATACCTTATTGCCAAATTCAGACTTAAATTGAAGAAAGTAGGGATAATCACTAGACCATTCAGGTATGACCTAAATCAAACCCCTTATGACTATACAGTGAAATGAGAAATAGACTTAAGGGACTAGATGTGATAGACAGAGTGTCTGATGAACTATGGATGGAAGTTCATGACATTGTACAGAAGACAGTGATCAAGACAACCCCCAAGAAAAAGAAATGCAAAAATACAAAAATGGTTGTCTGAGGAGACCTTACAAATAACTGAGAAAAGAAAAGAAGTGAAAGGCAAAGGAGAAAAGGAAAGATATATCCATTTGAATGCAGAGTTCCAAAGAATAGCAAGAAGAGATAAGAAAGCCTTCCTCACTGATCAATACAAAGAAATAGAGGAAAACAACAATTGGGAAAGACTAGATATCTCTTCAAGAAAATTAGTGATACCAAGGGAACATTTCATGCAAAGATGGGGACAATAAAGGACAGAAATGGTATGGACCTAACAGAAATAGAAGATATTAAAAAGAGGTGGCAAGAATACACAGAAGAACTATATAAAAAAGATCTTCACCAGATAACCATGATGGTGGCATTACTCACCTAGAGACAGAAATCCTGGAATGCAAAGTCAAGTGAGCCATAGGAAGTATCACTACAAATGAAGCTAGTGGAGGTGATAGAGTTCTATTTGAGCTATTTCAAATCTTAAAAGATGATGCTATGAAAGTGCTGCACTCAATATGTCAACAAATTTGGAAAACTCAGCAGTGGCCACAGGATTGGAATAGGTCAGTTTTTATTCCAATCCCAAAGAAAGGCAATGCCAAAGAATGTTCCAACTACTGTACAATTGCACTCATCTCACACCCTGGTGAAGTAATGCTCAAAATTCTCCAAGCCAGGCTTCAATAGTACATGAACCATGAACTTTCAGAAGTTCAAGCTAGATTTAGAAAAGGCAGAGGAACGAGAAATCCTAGTGCCAACATTTGTTGTATCATCAAAACAGCAAGATAATTCCAAAAAAAATCTACTTCCGCTGTACTGAATATGCCAAAGCCTTTGACTGTGTGGATCACAATAAACTGGAAAATTCTTCAAAAGATGGCTATACCAGACCACTTGACCTGCCTCCTGAGAAACTTGTATGCAGGTTAAAAAGCAACAGTTAGAACTGGACATGGAACAACAGGCTGTTCCAAATCAGGAAAGCAGGAGATCAAGGCTGTATATTGCCATCCTGCTTATTGAACGTAGATTTAGAGTACCTCATGTGAAATGCCAGCCTGGATGAAGCACAAGCTGGAATCATGATTGCCAGGAGAAATATCCATAACTTCAGATATGCAGGTGACTGCACCCTTACTGCAGAAAGGAAAGAATAACTTAAGAGCCTCTTGATGAAAGTGAAAGAAGAGAGCGAAAAAGCTGTCTTAAAAATCAGCATTCAGAAAACTAAGATCAGTGCATTCAGTCCCATCACTTCCTGGTAAATAGATGGGGAAACAATCGAAACATGAGAGACTTATTTTGGGGGCCTCCAAAATCGCTGCAGATGGTGACTGCAGCCATGAAATTAAAAGATGCTTGCTTCTTGGAAGAAAAGCTATGACCAACCTAGACAGCATCTTAAAATGCAGAGATGTTACTTTACCAACAAATGTCCATCTGGTCAAAGCTATAGTTTTTCCAGGAGTCATTTGTGGATGTAAGAGTTACACTATAAAGAAAGCTGAGCACTGAAGAATTGATGTTTTGAACTGTGGTGGAGATCCAACTAGTCAATCCAAATGGAAATCAGTTCTGAATATTCATTGGAAGGACTGATGCTGAAGCTGAATCTCCAAAACTTTGGTGACTGATTCATTGGAAAAGACCCTGTTCCTGGGAAAGACTGAAGGCGGGAAGTGAAGGGTTCAACAATGGATGAGACTGTTGGATGACATCACTGACTCAATGGACATGAGTCTGAGTAAACTCCAGGAGTTGGTGATGGATAAACAAGCCTAGCATGCTGCAGTCCATGAGCTCACAAAGAGTCAGACACGATTGAACGAGCAAACTCGAAATGAAGTAATATATTTGCTTCTTTTCTGTTCTAAGTCACTTCAGTTATATACAACTCCTTGTGACCATGTGAACTGTAGCCTGCCATACTCCTCTGTCTTTGGGATTTCCAGGCATCTTTGCAACCCAGGCATTGAACCTGCATCCCTTATGTATCTTGCATTGACAGGCAGATTTGTCACCACTAGTGCCATTGAAGTTTAAGGTAATTTATCTCAATCTTTTAAGTACAGCCCATGGGGTCACAAAGAATCGGACATGACTGAGTGACTGAACTGAATTGATCTCAATCATTTATTCCTGGAAACAAACAAACAAACAAACAAACAAAAAACAGTGTGCTCATTAAGTACAATAGACATAACATTAGCAACAATTTCTTCCTCTTCCTTTGACCATTTAACTTTGAGCACTAACCAATAATTTCACTTTTTTTTACAGCCTCATCTATGTATTGCTGGAGAGTATTTTTCTACCAAAAGTTTCCTAAACCAAATTTTTATGCATCCCATTTTCATAATTGCATCCCTTATATATACAAGACACTTATTAGGTCTCTGATCCAATATGCATAAAACTGAAATTTTAAATAAAAATCAATATTATAAATTGAAGTCTAAAGCCACAAATGTGTCTGGGTTATTTTAATCAATTTCAGGAGGTATTCTCAAAACCTCAAATCAAAAACTTTTGATTACCAGGAGGTAATCAAAATATCAGGTTTGATCCCTGGGTCTGGATGATCCCTTGTAGAAGGAAATGGCAACTCACTCCAGTATTCTTGCCTGGAAAATTCTATGGACGGAGGAGCCTAGTGAGCTACTTTCCATGGGGTTTCAAAGAGTCAGACAGGACTTAGCAACAGCACAAAATAGCAAATAACAACAAAGTCAATGTATTAGAAAGACTTCTGTGGTATGAAAAGCTGTGTTGTGGTCACTGTGAGGTCTCTGAAAACTGTTTTGGTTGCAACCTACAGAGGGGGTTCCGAATTAAGTGAAACTATGATGAGTGATTTAAAGCAGTCATAAAAGACAAAGTTAGATAGTATGATGATACATTTTTAGAGAAAAGCCATGGGATGAAAATGCATGCAATATTATTAAAGAAATAGAAACCTACCATAAGTAAAAATTGCTGTTTTTTTAGCTGAAGTGTTGAAGCTAAAGTGATTAAGCTATGTGTTAAAGCAGAATAAATTTTGCAAAAGGACACACAAACTTAGCTCTAACAGCTAAACAAATGTATATCAGAAATTCAAAAAAATTCAGAAAATTCAGAAAAAAAGGAGTTTTGAACAAAATAATATGTTAGATTAAGAGTCATGCAATCTGCTTAGCTGCTAAGGAGCTGTTCTTACTTTTTAAACATTATGTAGAGAAGTGATTTGTATGCCTCTTTGTGTGTGTGTGTCTTTGTGCCTGTGCAAAGTAAATGTCTGAGAAGCCTCGAGTGCCAATCTGATTGTATTCCTGTCTTGCAAACAGATTCATCAATATCACTTTTCTAGATTCCATACATTTGCATTAATATGCAATACTTGTTTTGCTCTTTCTAACTTACTTCACTCTGTTTAACAAACTCTAGATTTATATACCTCAGCCTATTGACTCAGATTTGTTCTTTTTAGTGACTGGGGAACATTGCATATATTCCAGTGTATAAACTTCTTTATCCATTCATCCATCAATGGACATCTAGGTTGCTTCCATGTCCTGTCTATTGTATCTTTTTAAATATGTGTGTCTTTTTGAATTATGGTTTTCTCAGGGCATAGACCCAGTAGTGAGACTGTTGGATCATATGGTAATTTTAGTCTTAGTTTTTTAAGGAATATCCATAGTGGCTGTATCAATTTACATTTCCACTAATAGTGCCAGAAAGTTCCATTTTCTTCACAACCTCTCCAGCATCTCTTGTTTATAGATTTTTTTTTTTTTTTGATGATGGCTATTATGAGCAGTATAAGGTGCTACCGCACTAAAGTTTTGACTTGCATTTCTCTACTAATGAGTGATACTGAGCCACCTTTCCATGTGTTTATTAGCCATCTATAGGTCTTCTATGGAGAAATGTCTGTTTAAGTCTTCTGCCCATTTTCTGATCGAGTTGTTTAATTTTCTGATATTCAACTTTATGAGATGTTTGCATTTTTTGAAATTTCATAACTAATGCAAACTTTTGTAACTAAAGTAGAATAAGGAAATGAATATGATGAGCATATTAAACTTGGATGAATCCAATATTTATCTTTTAGTCTCTTTTAATTTATATATACTAAACTGTATAACCAAAGGTTTCAGTTTGATGGATTTTGATGACTGCATATTCCCACATAACACACAAACACATATAAAAATATTTCCTTCATAACAGAAAATTCCATTGCTCATGTTTCTAATTAATCTCTTTTCTTCCCAAATAACTTTCTGATTTCTAATACCATATACATTAATCTTGTCTATTCTTACTTCTCTTTGTCATATTGTTGCTCAGTGCTTGCTCAGTCATAATGTTGCCATATGTTTTACTTTCTCATATGATATAAATCCTATAATACATTGTTATGTTGATTCTAATCAATTAAGCATCTTTTATATAAATTTGAATATTTTTGTATTTTTGTGTTTTGTCTGTGTAGGGTGAAAATGTCTTTTATATTTATTCAAATATTTATCTTCTAGGGCTTTTTATTTTTTCCTCAATTTCCCTGTTCCCCTCAGTGTGAATAACTTATTTTAGTAATTATGTTTAGTAAATATGCTAAGGTTAAATAAATCAGCTTTTTTTTTCTACTAAAAAATATTTTCTTCTTGAAAGATATAAATAGAGAATTCTTCTTACCCAATTGTTTTCTCCACCATTTTAAAGATTTTGTCTTAGTGTTTTCTAAAAGTCACAATATTTTTAATGTGAAGTCAATCATCATTTGTATCATTGATCACCTAATGTGTTCTCAATCTACTGTTTTTAAAATCTTCTCTTTTTCACAAGTTTGTAGCAGTTTGATTATAATGGATCTATGATATGTATCCTATGAGTTTATTTTAACTGTAATTTGTTGAATTGGTTGTATCTGTGGCTTTATACCTTTCATCAATCTTAGAAAATTATTATTACATACTTCTTCAGATAACTCTGCTCCACTCTTTTTTCTCCTCCTCTGGCTGTACTTATATGTAAAACATATGTTATTCCACACATATCATTTGTTAAAATCTTTTATTTTCTTTATTTTTCCTTTGTGACTATTTGAAAAGTTATTGAACACCTTCAAATTCACTGATTCTTTCACTGTTATTAACCTTTTTAAGCCCTTTAAAATACATTCTTCATTTAAATTATCATATTTTATTTCTATCAGAATTTACCGTATAGTTTCAACTTCTATTGTCATTCTTCTCCTATTCATGCATATTGTCCATTTTTTAGACTTTTAATATAGTATTCATAGTTATTTTGTAGTATCTATTTGATCATTTTTTGGAAGGAAATGACAACCCACTCCAGTATTGTTGCTTGGAAAATCCCATGGACAGAGGAGCCTGGTGGGCTACAGTCCACAGAGTTGCAGAGTCAGGTATGACTTAATTTCTAAACAGCATCATCTTTTGATCGTTGTAGTAACTGAGCCTAAAATAGGGCTGTGGCAAATGAAAATGTCTTCCTTCTATTGACTATATGTCACATTTCATTTTATTGCATCCTCACATGAGTCAATTTTTTTATTATTATTTTATGTTGGACACTGTGTATGAAAAAATAGCAAATACTGTAGCAGAAAATTTCCCTCAGGAATTTTCTTTTTTTTTTTTTTTAATTTTCACTTTGGACTATTTTTTTTATTATTTTTCTCTTTTTATTTTTAATTTTTATTTTTACTTTATTTTACTTTACAATACTGTATTGGTTTTGCCATACATTGAAATGAATCCACCACAGGTTTACATGAGTTCCCAAACATGAACCCCCACCCCCAACCCATATCATCTCTCTGGATCATCCCCATGCACCAGCCCCAAGCATCCTGTATTCTGTATCAAACATAGACTGGCGATTCATTTCTTACATGATAGTATACATGTTTCAATGTCTTTCTGCCAAATCATCCCACCCTCTCCCTCTCCCATAGTCCAAAAGACTGTTCTATACATCTATGTCTCTTTTGCTGTCTCACATACAGGGTTATCATTACCATCTTTCTAAATTCCATATATATGTGTTAGTATACTGCATTGGTGTTTTTATTTCTGGCTTACTTCACTCTGTATAATAGGCTCCAGTTTCATCCACCTCATTAGAACTGATTCAAATGTATTCTTTTTAATGGCTGAGTAATACTCGATTGTGTATATGTACCACAACTTTCTTATCCCTTCATCTGCTGATGGACATCTAGATTGTTTCTATGTCTTGGCTATTATAAACAATGCTGGCATGAACATTGGGGTACACGTGTCTCTTTCAATTCTGGTTTCCTCAGTGTGTATGCCCAGCAGTGGGATTGCTGGGTCATAAGGCAGTTCTATTTCCAGTTTTTGAAGGAATATCCACACTGTTCTTCATAGTGGCTGTACTAGTTTGCATTCCCACCAACAGTGTAAGAGGGTTCCCTTTTCCCCATACCCTCTCCAGCATTTATTTCTTGTAGACTTTTGGATCGCAGCCATTCTGACTGGTGTGAAATGGTACCTCATTTTGGTCTTGATTTGCATTTCTCTGATAATGAGTGATGTTGAGCATCTTTTCATGTGTTTGTTAGCCATCCGGATGTCTTCTTTTGAGAAATGTCTATTTAGTTCTTTGGCCCATTTTTTTTATTTTTTATTTTTTTTTTATTTATTTTTTTTTAAATTTTAAAATCTTTAATTCTTACATGCGTTCCCAAACATGAACCCCCCTCCCACCTCCCTCCCCATAACATCTCTCTGGGTCATCCCCATGCACCAGCCCTAAGCATTTTTTTATTGGGTCGTTTATTTTTCTGGAATAGAGCTGCAGGAGTTGCTTGTATATTTTTGAGACTAGTTGTTTGTCAGTTGCTTCATTTGCTATTATTTTCTCCCATTCTGAAGGCTATCTTTTCACCTTGCTTATAGTTTCCTTTGTTGTACAGAAGCTTTTAATTTTAATTAGATCCTATTTGTTTATTTTTGCTTTTATTTCCAGTATTCTGGGAGGTGGGTCATAGAGGATCCTGCTGAGATTTATGTCGGAGAGTGTTTTGCCCATGTTCTCCTCTAGGAGTTTTATAGTTTATGGTCTTATGTTTAGATCTTTAATCCATTTTGAGTTTATTTTCGTGTATGTTGTAAGAAAGTGAGCTAGTTTCATTCTTTTACAAGTGGTTGACCAGTTTTCCCAGCACCACTTGTTAAAGAGATTGTCTTTAATCCATTGTATATTCTTGCCTCCTTTGTTGAAGATAAGGTGTCCATAAGTGTGTGGATTTAACTCTGGGCTTTCTATTTTGTTCCATTGATCTATATTTCTGGCTTTGTGCCAGCACCATAGTGTCTTGATGAGAGTGGCTTTGTAGTAGAGCCTGAAGTCAGGCAGGTTGATTCCTCCAGTTCCATTCTTCTTTCTAAAGACTGCTTTGGCTATTCGAGGTTTTTTGTATTTCCATACAATTTGTGAAATTAATTGTTCTAGCTCTCTGAAAAATACCGCTGGTAGCTTGATAGGGATTGCATTGAATCTGTAGATTGCTTTGTATAGTATACTCATTTTCACTATATTGATTCTTCTGATCCATGAACATGGTATATTTCTCCATCTATTAGTGTCCTCTTTGATTAATTTCATCAGTGTTTTATAGTTTTTAATATATAGGTCTTTAGTTTCCTTAGGTAGGTATATTCCTAAGTATTTTATTCTTTTCATTGCAATGGTGAATGGAATTGTTTCCTTAATTTCTTTTTCTATTTTCTCATTATTAGTGTACAGGAATGAAAGGGATTTCTGTGTGCTGATGTTATGTCCTGCAATTTTACTATATTCATTGACTAGCTCTAGTAATTTTCTGGTGGAGTCTTTAGGGTTTTCTATGTAGAGGATCATGTCATCTGCAAACAGTGAGAGTTTTACTTCTTCTTTTCCAATTTGGATTCCTTTTACTTCCTTTTCTGCTCTGATTGCTGTGGCCAAAACTTCCAGAACTATGTTGAATAGTAGTGGTGAAAGTGAGCACCCTTGTCTTGTTCCTGACTTTAGGGGAAATGCTTTCAATTTTTCACCATTGAGGATAATGTTTGCTTTGGGTTTGTCATATATAGCTTTTATGATGTTGAGGTATATTCCTTCTATTCCTGCTTTCTGGAGACTTCTTATCACAAACGGATGTTGAATTTTGTCAAAGGCCTTCTCTGCATCTATTGAGATAATCATATGGCTTTTATTTTTCAATTTGTTAATGTGGTGAATTACATTGATTGATTTGTGGATATTGAAGAATCCTTGCATCCCTGGGATAAAGCCCACTTGGTCATGGTGTATGATCTTTTTAATGTGTTGTTGGATTCTGATTGCTAGAATTTTGTTGAGGATTTTTGCATCTATGTTCATCAGTGATATTGGCCTGTAGTTTTCTTTTTTTCTGGCATCTTTTTCTGGTTTTGGTATTAGAGTGATGGTGGCCTCATAGAACGAATTTGGAAGTTTACCTTCCTCTGCAATTTTCTGGAGGAGTTTGAGTAGGATAGGTGTTAGCTCTTTTCTAAATTTTTGGTAGAATTCAGCTATGAAGCCGTCTGGTCCTGGGCTTTTGTTTGCTGGAAGATTTCTGATTACAGTCTCAATTTCTGTGCTTGTGATGGGTCTGTTAAGATTTTTTTTTTTTTCTTTTTTAGAACCTGATTTCATTGTTTTTTTATCTTATTTTATTTTTTTACATTTTTATTTTTATTTTAGATTTTCTATTTCTTCCTGGTTCAGTTTTGGAAAGTTGTACTTTTCTAAGAATTTGTCCATTTTTTCCATGTTGTCCAATTTATTGGCATATAATGGCTGACAGTAGTGTTTTATGATCCTTTGTATTTCTGTGTTGTCTGCTGTGATCTCATCATTTTCATGTCTAATTTTATTGAATTGATTTTTCTCTCTTTGTTTCTTGATGAGTCTGGCTAATGGTTTGTCCATTTAATTTATCCTTTCAAAGAACCAGCTTTTGGCTTTGTTGATTTTTGCTACGGTTGCTTTTGTTTCTTTTGCATTTATTTCTGCCCTAATTTTTAAGATTTCTTTCCTTCTACTAACTCTGGGGTTCTCCATTTCTTCCTTTTCTAGTTACTTTAGGTGTAGAGTTAGGTTATTTATTTGACTTTTTTCTTGTTTCTTGTGGTATGTCTGTATTGCTATGAACTTTCCCCTTAGCACTGCTTTTTTAGTGTTCTACAGGCTTTTGGTTGTTGTGTTTTCATTTTCATTCGTTTATATGCATATTTTGATTTCTTCTGTGATTTGTTGGTTATTCAGCAGCATGTTTTTCAGCCTCCATATGTTGGAATTTTTAATAGTTTTTCTCCTGTAATTGAGATCTAATATTAATGCATTATGGTCAGAAAAGATGCTTGGAATGATTTCAATTTTTTTGAATTTATCAAGGTTAGATTTATGGCCCAGGATGTGATCTATCCTGGAGATGGTTCCGTGAGCACTTGAGAAAAAGGTGAAATTCATTGTTTTGGGGTGAAATGTCCTATAGACATCAATTAGATCTAACTGGTCTATTGTATCATTTAAAGTTTCCATTTCTTTGTTAATTTTTTGTTTAGTTGATCTTTCCATAGGTGTGAGTGGGGTATTAAAGTCTCTCGCTATTATTGTGTTATTGTTAATTTACCCTTTCATACTTGTTAGCATCTGTCTTACATGTTGTGGCACTCCTATGTTGGGTGCATATATATATATAATTGTTATATCTTCTTCTTGGATTGATCCTTTGATCATTATATAGTGGCCTTCTTTGTCTCTTTTCACAGCCTTTGTTTTAAAGTCTATTTTATCTGATATGAGTATAGCTACTCCTGCTTTCTTTTGGTCTCTATTTGCGTGGAATATCTTTTTCCAGCCCTTCACTTTCAGTCTGTATGTGTCCCTTGTTTTGAGGTGGGTCTCTTGTAAGCAGCATATAGAGGGATCTTGTTTTTGTATCCATTCAGCCAGTCTTTGCCTTTTGGTTGGGGCATTCAACCCATTTACGTTTAAGGTAATTATTGATAAGTATGGTCCCATTTCCATTTGCTTTATTGTTTTGGGTTCGGGTTTATACACCCTTTTTGTGTTTCCTGTCTAGAAAATATCCTTTAGCATTTGTTGGAAAGCTGGTTTGGTGGTGCTGAATTCTCTCAGCTTTTGCTTGTCTGTAAAGCTTTTGATTTCTCCTTCGTATTTGAATGAGATCCTTGCTGGGTACAGTAATCTGGGCTGTAGGTTATTTTCTTTCATCACTTTAAGTATGCCTTGCCATTCCCTCCTGGCCTGAAGAGTTTCTGTTGAAAGATCTGCAGTTATCCTTATGGGAATCCCCTTGTGTGTTATTTGTTGTTTTTTCCCTTGCTGCTTTTAATATTTGTTCTTTGTGTTTGATCTTTGTTAATTTGATTAATATGTGTCTCGGGGTGTTTCACCTTGGGTTTATCCTGTTTGGAACTCTCTGTGTTTCTTGGACTTGGGTGATTATTTCCTTCCCCATTTTATGGAAGTTTTCAGCTATTATCTCCTCAAGGATTTTCTCATGGTCTTTCTTTTTGTCTTCTTCTGGGACTCCTATAATTTGAATGTTGGATTGTTTCATATTGTCCTGGAGGTCTCTGAGGTTGTCCTCATTTCTTTTAATTCGTTTTTCTTTTTTCCTCGCTGATTCATTTATTTCTACCATTCTATCTTCTATTTCACTAATCCTATCTTCTGCCTCCGTAATTCTACTATTTGTCACCTCCAGAGTGTTTCTGATCTCATTTATTGCATTATTCATTATATATTGACTTTTTTTTTATTTCTTCTAGGTCCTTGTTAAACCTTTCTTGCATCTTCTCAATCCTTGTCTCCAGGCCATTTATCTTTGATTCCATTTTGATTTCAAGATTTTGGATTATTTTCACTATCATTATTCGGAATTTTTCCCAGGTAAATTCCCTATCTCTTCCTCTTTTGTTTGGTTTAATGGGCATTTCTCCTGTTCCTTTACCTGCTGAGTATCCCTCTGTCTCTTCATCTTGGTTATATTGCTGCATTTGGGGTGGCCTTTCTGTAGTCTGGGAATTTGTGGAGTCCTCTTTATTATGGAGTTTCCTTGCTGTGGGTGGGGTTTTATCCGTGGCTTGTCAAGGTTTCTTGATTAGGGAAGCTTGTGTCGGAGTTCTGGTGGGTGGAGCTGGATTTCTTCTCTCTGAAATGCAATGAAGTGTCCAGTGATGAGTTATGAGATGTCAATGGTTTTGGAGTAACTTTGAGCTGCCTGTATATTGAAGCTCAGGGGTGTGTTCCTGTGTTGCTGGAGAATTTGTGTGGTATGTCTTGTTCTAGAACTTGTTGCCCCTTGGGTGGTGCTTGGTTTCAGCGTAGGTATGGAGGCGTTTGATGAGCTCCTATCGACTAATGTTCACTGGATTCAGGATTTCTCTGATGTTCTCAGGATTTGGACTTAAGTCTCCTGCTTCTGGTTTTCAGTTTTATTTTTACAGTAGCCTCAAGACTTCTCCATCTATACAGCACCAATGATAAAACATCTAGGTTAAAGATGAAAAGTTTCTCCACATTGAGGTGCACCCAGAGAGGTTCACTGAGTTACATGGAGAAGAGAAGAGTGAGGGGGTAGTTAGAGGTGACTGGAATGAGAGGAGGTGGGATCAAAAGAGGAGAGAGCAAGCTAGCCAGTAATCACTTCCTTATGTGTGGTCCACAGTCTGGACCGCTCTGAGATGTTCACAGAGTTATACAGGGAAGAGGAGAGGGAGGAAGTAGACAGAGGTGGCCAGGAGGATAAAAGAGGGAAATGAAAAGGAGAGAGACAGATCCAGCCAGTAACCCATTCCCTAAGTGTTGTCCACTGTCTGGAACACACAGAGATTCACAGAGTTGGGTAGAGAAGAGAAGGGGGAGGGAAGAGACAGAGGAATCCTGGTGGAGAAAAAGGAGATTCCAAAGGAGGAGAGAGCTGTCAAGCCAGTAATCTCGCTCTCAGGTAAAAGTGGGTACTGAAGATTGGGCTTTTAAATGTACAAAATTGACAACAAATACCAAAAAGCAAAGATTAAAAATCTAGAGTAGAGGTAGGATTTTTAGAAATACAATATTAAAGAAAGAAGAAGAAGAAAAAAAGTCACAAGAATTATTAAAAAACAAGAACAACAACTACAAAAATATATATATGGCATTTGCTTTAAAAATAAGGTCTTTAAAAAAATATAATAGTAGTTTATAAAAATAAAAATTAAAGGAGAAATAGAGAAATTAAAAATTTAAAAAAGTTTAAAAAAAAAGAAGAAAAAGAAAAGCAGAAAAAAGAGAGAGAGAGAGAATGATCATAAAACTCGTAAAGATATATCTGGGACTTTCTCTGGTGTTGTGGGCAGTGTGTGGTCACTTCCAAGGCAGTTCCCTCTGTTTAGCTTCTTCCGTTTGCTGGTCTCTTCAGTGTCTGATTTCTGCCCTGACACAAGGAGGGCAGTGGTGGACACTTTTTTTTTTTTAGGCTCACTTGTTGAGTTGCACTGTGGGAAGGGAGGGATGCTGCAAACAAATAACACTGGCGTGTGCTCGCAGTGTCTCAGCCACGCTGAGCCTGCCCTTGCTCATGGTGCACACCGCTCAGGCTCTATGTTGCTCCACTGAGAACCGTCTGAGGCCGGCCCTGGGCTACATGCACCTCCCCAGTCTAAGCCACTCAGGCTCAGCACTCAGGTAGCCCTCAGAGGTGCAGATTTGGTTGGGCCTGCGTTTTGTGCCCTTCCCAGGTCCGAGTAACTCAGGTGTTTGGCGGGCACGGTCGCTGTGACTTATCGTCTTTCCCTTCCCTGCTGCTCAGTTTTCTGGGTGTATAACTGGCGCCCCTTCTCAGTGGATGATGACTGTCCAGCACCCCAAGAAGTCTTAGTTAGCAAAGAAGTCTGTTTGCAGTTTCGTAGGTAATGTCTCTCTGGGGCTGTGATTGCCCCCTTCCGGCCCTTCCAACTCTGGCTGCCTGTCACTGGAGGGGGATGGTCTGCAGCCGGCTATTTCTGTTCCATCCTTTGTTCTGTGCACAGTCCTGGTGGTGTCTCATTTTAGAGCTTTTGGCGTGGTAGCTATCCCACAGTCTGGTTTGCTAGCCCAAGTTAGTTTGCTCTGGTTACACTCAGGGCATTCTGGCCCAATTCTTAAAAAGCATTGCAGCCTGTGCCTCCCTGCCCAGCCCCTGCTTGCTATTGGCAGATGCAGGCATCTGCGCTGCTTCTCCGCTGGGGGAGTTACTGTTGGGCTCGTAATCTGTTGGTTTTAATTATTTATTTATTTTTCTTCCCTCTTATGGTGCCCTCTGTGCTTCCAAGGCTCGCCACAGACTCGGCAGTGAGAGTGTTTCCTGGCGTTTGGAAACGTCTCTTCTTAAGACTCCCTTCCCGGGATGGGACTCCCTTCCTGGAACGGGACACCCTTCCAGGAACGCAGCTCCCTCCCTACCTCCTTTGTCTCTTTTTTCATCTTTTATATTTCTTACCTACCTGTTTTTGAAGACAATGATCTGCTTTTCTGGGTGCCTGCTGTCCTCTGCCAGCATTCATAAGTTGTTTTGTGGAATTTACTCAATGTTGAAATGCTCTTTTGATGAATTTGTGAGGGAGAAAGTGGTCTCCCTGTCCTATTCCTCTACCATCTTAGGACCCTCCCTCAGGAATTTTCATTCATTTTCTATCAGATTTCTAGTTTCATGAGACTTTAGTCAACCTAACACATAAGCACTTTAGGTCTGAGATTTGTTTCAATTTGTTGTTGTTCAGTTACTAAGCTGTGTCTGACTGGGAAACCCCATGGACTGCAGCATGCCATTTAACAAGAGGAAACCTCCCAAGACATTTTTAGCTTTTCAGACAGCTTCCAGCTTTCCAAACTCTGAGACACTTGCCTCTTCTCTGGAGCCTGGCTGATGACTTTTTGGATTACTGGGGAGTTCTTACTGCTTTTCAGTCCTGCCAGGTCTTCCATACCCCAATGAGAGTACTGAATTGCTCCTACCCCCAGAGTTTGGAGTGCTGTTGCAGTGAACTCCCTGAAAGTCCAACTTCCTGGTAGAAATTATCTTAACTCCCTGGCCTGATTCTTACCACTGTAAGACTATAGCACTGGACTCCACTAAGACCTAGGTTGCCTTGACAGAAGCTTTCTCAACTTTCTGTCATGATTCCAGCCTTGTTACATTCTTAGGCCCAAGGGAAACACTTGTGAATCAGGTCAACCCACTTTATGGTAGGGGAGGCTCAGCTTTCTGACCCCCCGCAAGCCCTGCATGGAGGGAACATAGTGGAAGTTTGTTAGAAGTTTAGTTGGTTTGTCCTTACCCAATTATACTGAAAATTTTTCCTCCTGCATTCTGCCAGAGATGAAAAAATCATTAATTCATTTATTTCCTCTGAGGTTGTGTAAATTCTAGCTTGTTCTTATCCTTCTTTTAATATAAATTTATTTATTTTAATTGAAGATTAATTACTTTACAATATTGTATTGGGAGGAAGGGGGGTTCAGGATGGGGAACACGTGTATACCTGTGGTGGATTCATGTTGCTGTATAGCTTGTTCTTATTCTTAAGATGAAAGTAGTGATGTCTTAGGACTCTATTTGCTAACAAGAATCTTAGTTTTATTTTTTATTTGACTTTTTACATAGAAGTTATAAAACAAAAACATAGAGTAATAAAATATAATATACATACTATATAACAAAGAAGAGAATCCCATTTCTTGCTTCTTTGCTGTCTTACCATAGGTTCATCTTCTATAGAATGAGAAATGTATTTAGCTTTGAAATTGCCCTTAATCACAAAAGAGTCTGAACATCTCTTCAACTTCACATATATGTCAAATATTAAAGATGAGTTAAAAGAACCAGAAAGTGCAAAGATGGTTCAGAAACAGAATATGAGTAGAATTTTCCTGAGATAAACTGTGAATTACTTAGATTTGGGCAAGACTCACTTACTTTTGGTTTTTCAGAGTCTTCAGTTCAGTTCAGTTCAGTTCATTTCATTCGCTCAGTCGTGTCCGACTCTTTGTGACCCCATGAATTGCAGCACGCCAGGCCTCCTTGTCCATCACTAACTCCCGGAGTTCACTAAGACTTACGTCCATCGAGTCCGTGATGCCATCCAGCCATCTCATCCTCGGTCGTCCCCTTCTCCTCCTGCCTTCAATCCCTCCCAGCATCAGAGTTTTTTCCAGTGAGTCAACTCTTCGCATGAGGTGGCCAAAGTACTGGAGTTTCAGCTTTAGCATCATTCCCTCCAAAGAAATCCCAGGGTTGATCTCCTTCAGAATGGACGGGTTGGATCTCCTTTCAGTCCAAGGGACTCTCAAGAGTCTTCTCCAACACCACAGTAAAGCATCAATTCTTCAGCGCTCAGCCTTCTTCACAGTCCAACTCTCACATCTATACATGGCCACAGGAAAAACCATAGCCTTGACTAGATGGACCTTAGTCGGCAAAGTAATGTCTCTGCTTTTGAATATGCAATCTAGGTTGGTCATAACTTTTTTTCCAAGGAGTAAGCATCTTAATTTCATGGCTGCAGTCACCAACTGCAATGATTTTGGAGCCCCCCCAAAAATAAAGTCTGACACTCTTTCTACTGTTTCCCCATCTACTTCCCATGAAGTGATGGGACCAGATGCCATGATCTTCGTTTTCTGAATGTTGAGCTTTAAGCCAACGTTTTCACTCTCCTCTTTCACTTTCATCAAGAGGCTTTTTAGCTCCTCTTCACTTTCTGCCATAAGGGTGGTGTCATCTGCATATCTGAGGTTATTGATATTTTTCCCGGCAATCTTGATTCCAGCTTGTGCTTCTTCCAGCCCAGCGTTTCTCATGATGTATTCTGCATATAAGTTAAATAAGCAGGGTGACAATATACAGCCTTGATGCACTCCTTTTCCTATTTGGAACCAGTCTGTTGTTCCATGTCCAGTTCTAACTGTTGCTTCCTGACCTGCATACAGATTTCTCAAGAAGCAGGTCAGGTGGTCTGATATTCCCATCTCTCTCAAAATTTTCCACAGTTTATTGTGATCCACACAGTCAAAGGCTTTGGCATAGTCAATAAAGTGGAAAGATGTTTTTCTGGAACTCTCTTGCTTTTTCCATGATTCAGCGGATGTTGGCAATTTGATCACTGGTTCCTCTGCCTTTTCTAAAACCAGCTTGAACATCAGGAAGTTCACGGTTCACAAATTGTTGAAGCCTGGCTTGGAGAATTTTGAGCATTACTTTACTAGCGTGTGATTCAGAGTCTTAGTATGTTGTAATTCTGCTTGTATTTTAAGAAATTATAAAAGCGGAAGATCAAATGATGATTATCACTTTACTAAGATGATTTTAAACTCTTCTGTCCCCACTCATTTATTTTCTTTTTATTAGAAGTTTAAGAGGCATAATACCCCTTATAGTTTTCAGCTAAGAGGGTAAAATATAAAAGACAAAAAAAAAAAACAAAACTAAAGTCATTAGTTAACATTTTATACAAGTGATACTTTTTAACATAAGAAAATATTTTTCTATCACAATAAAATTATTTTATAAATCTCCAAGCTATTAAATCAATGTTAGTTATAAGAGTTAATAAAAATATTGCATACATTTTCCATTTCCTTTCATTTTTTTTCTCTTGTAAAAGATTTACTACCAGAAAAAAAAAAATCTATGCATCTTATATATCTAGGAGAAAATGACACTGAATATATAATCATATAGCAATATCATTCTAAAAAGAATAAATAGAAGAATAAAGACATTTTCTTAGATTTATGTTTTACAAATATTTGTGCCTTATTTTCCTGGGATCAAGGCTTCCTCAAGTCTTACATTTGTTAAATACTTAAGGAAAACCCCTGATATTTTAGTACATTTTGATTATTCTTATTATTTAAGGAACAACTGATGTACTTGGTTTAGCATTTTTAAATTAACATTTTAATTGTTTTATTTTCAGTTTCAACTGTTTACACTGAAGCAGTCACTCTTTCAATAAATACTGACTTAATGAAAATATAAACTAGAACATTGCTGAAGCCTGAAACTTGGATTAAACATGAAAATAGATGGATATTTTTCATGTGATGTTAGGAGTGTACACTTTTTACTTCTCTTCTTCAAGAGTAAAAATACCCATACATAAATTTCAGGTCACCAACCACTATTTTCTTTTCTTTTTATATTTCTTCGTCTGGCATTAATTCTAAAATTCCATCCCAATTCGTTTTGCTGCAATTTATTTATCCATCGCCTATATCCCACTCATTTGAATACTTTTCACTGAATTCAATACATTCTGTGCCACACAGTCAGGGGCTCTGCAAGCCAACTTCTTATTTTAGGGTTGTGAACCTTGACAGTGGAATCCTAGTACACATCTATTTCACTTTAACAGAAGATAGTAATGCGTAAATAATAAGCGAAGAACTGTTCTAGATGCTTTGAATTCACTCATTTAATCATCCTAACATCCAAACAATTAAAACAATCTAATCTAGTTGATACTGAAATTATCCTCATAATAGAAGTATCGTTCATCTTTTAATACTTCCTGTACCTTACACATTAGAAAGGGAAAGTGAAAGCCACTCAGTCATGTCCAACTCTTTGCGACCCCATGGACTGAAGCATACCAGGCTTCCCTGTCCATCACCAACTCCTGGAATTTACTCAAACCCATGTCCAATGAGTCAGTGACGCTATCCAACCATCTCATCCTCTGTCATCCCCTTCTCCTCCTACCTTCCTGGTGTTAGCCGTTCCCTTTTCCAGGGGATCTTCCCAACACAGGGATCAGCCCCAAGTCTCCTGCATTGCAGGTGGATGGATTCTTTACCAGCTGAGCCACAGAGGAAGCCTGACACATAAGAAATATCCATTAAATATGGAATTTGATTTCAATCTTTTGCTTAATTATATACATTTATTTATGGCAATGTTCTTGGAATTTCCGTTAGATTGTATGGGTTACAAAAGTGACTAATCCAGTTCTTCATTTCAAAATCAAATCTAGGAGAATGAGACACACAGGGTAATGACTTTTTTTTTTTTTTTCCTGAAGAATGCAGATACGTCAGGATATGATCAAGAGATTATGTGTGAACTGAAATTTATAATATAGTTTGGAATGCTGTAGACCACTAGGAGAAATTCAAGCATTCTAAGGAGAAAGAGAAGCGTGATATATTTGAACAGCTATAAAATTTGGTGTGGCCAGACCCCAGCATGAACTATATAAGCAAAATAGAAAGAGGTAGGTAGGAGTTTCTTTTATGCATACAAAGAAGTTCAAATTTAACCCTGACCTACTTTTTCCCAAATATATTCTAGGGAACAATGGTTCTGTGTGGTGTTCTATGGAACAACAGATAAATTTGAACACAGTCAGGGAGCACGTTAGGATCAAAATTATTTTAAGGAACTCTGTGTACTATATTTTGCAATTGGAAAGGTGGCATATACATGCATTAAATGTTCTTCTAAGCACTGCAGTATAGAAAACTATTCATTGCCATTTAATATAGAAAGCTCTATATATGCATATCTAATGAATGAATTCTGTTTCAGAATAACTATCTATACATGCTGAGATATATGTACAACTCTGAATTGCTTAAACATGCCTTAAATGAAAGAATTTTCAATTTTTACGCAAATAGTGCTTTATTCTATTGATTACTTTTCAGTCACTTATCATTTTCCTTGTGTTCTTTCTTTTTCACCTGTATTTACACTTAAAACTTCAAAAACCTATATCTCTTCTAGTGAAGATATAAACAAAATGTTGCACAATAAAAAAACATACTTTGGTATTTCTTTAAATTTTTATTTTTGTATTCTTGGTCTCATTAAATATCATATATAAAATAAGACATGCTTACCTTATGCAATCTGTGTGTATAAGAAATATTACAATAATCAACATAAATTTATTTTCCCCTAAATATATGTTTCACAGACATAGTTCATTGAATTTTACCCATAATTCAAAAAAAAATTTTGTTAAAGCAAAAAATAAAAAGCTTGTCATCCTAAGTATCAAAATATCAAGAATAATTACATAAAAAGTAAGACATTTCAGGCTGGCACACTAAGGGCAGGAGGCGGTGGCGGGCCAGTGCAATAACTGCAGGTGGCGGTGATGGGCCAGCACACTAAGCGCAGCCGAGAGCTACCCCACGTCTGAAGTCAGGGACAATGGCCAAGAGTGCCAGACTGTAACGGCGCAGGAATGGCCGGGAGGAGACACCCTGCGTCCGAGGTCAGGGGCGGTCAGGAGAAGCAACTTCGCCAATCGAGACCAGGGGCAGTGACCCTGAGGAGCCACTCCGAGCACGGGGCCAGGGGCAGCAGTTGGGAGGAGCCACCCACGCCCGAGGCCAGGGCCAGTGTCCAGGAGGAGCAACCCAAGGAGCAGTGGCTGAGCAGGCACAGGAGGGCCTAGAGGAGCTATCCAACGTTGAAGGTCAGGAATGGTGGTGGTAAGGAGATACCCCTCATTCAAGGTAAGGAACAGTGGCTGTGCTTTCCTGGAGCAGCCGTGGAGAGATACCCCATTCCCAAGGTGAGAGAAACCCAAGTAAGATGGTAGGTGATGCAAGAGGGCATCAGAGGGCACATACACTGAAAACATACTCACAGAAAACTAGTCAATCTAATCACAGTAGGACCATAGCCTTGTCTAAGTCAATGAAACCAATCCATGCCTGCGGGGCAACCCAAGATGGGTGGGTCATGGTGGAGAGGTCTGACAGAATGTGGTCCACTGGAGAAGGGAATGGCAAGCCACTTCAGTATTCTTGCCTTGAGAACCCCATGAACAGTAGGAAAACACAAAATGATAGGATACCGAAAGAGGAACTCACTAGGTCATTAGGTGCCCAATATGCTACTGGAGATCAGTGGAGAAATAACTCCAGAAAGAATGAAGGGATCGAGCCAAAGCAAAAACAATGCCCAGTTGTGGATGTGACTGGTGATAGGAGCAAGATCCGATGCTGTAAAGAGCAATATTGCATAGGAACCTGGAATGGCAGGTCCATGAATCAAGGCAAAATGGAAGTGGTCAAACAAGAGATGGCAAGGGTGAACGTCGACATTCTAGGAATCAGCAAACTAAAATGGACTGGAATGGGTTCATTTAACTCAGATGACCATTATACGTACTACTGCGGTCAGGAATCCCTCACAAGAAATGGAGTAGCCATCATGATCAACAAAAGAGTCTGAAATGCAGTACTTGGATGTAATCTCATAAATGACAGAATGATCTCTGTTCATCTCCAAAGCAAACCATTCAATATCACAGTTATCCAAGTCTATGCCCCAACCAGTAACGCTGAAGAAACTGAAGTTGAACGGTTTTATGAAGACCTACAAGGCCTTTTAGAACTAACACCCAAAAAAGATGTCCTTTTCATTATAGGGAACTGGAATGCAGAAGTAGGAACTCAAGAAACACCTGGAGAAACAGGCAAATTTGGCCTTGAAATGCGGAATGAAGCAGGGCAAAGACTAATAGAGTTTTGCCATGAAAATGCACTGGTCATAGCAAACATCCTCTTCCAACAACACAAGAGAAGACTCTACACATGGACATCACCAGGTGGTCAACACCGAAATCAGATTGATTATTTTCTTTGCAGCCAAAGATGGAGAAGCCCTATACAGTCAACAAAAACACGAACAGGAGCTGACTATGGCTCAGATCATGAACTCCTTATTACCAAATTTAGACTCAAATTGAAGAAACGAGGGAAAACCGCTAGACCATTCAGGCATGACCTAAATCAAATCCCTTATGATTATACAGTGGAAGTGAGAAATAGACTTAGGGACCTAGATCTGATAGATAGAGTGCCTGATGAACTATAGAATGAGGTTCATGACATTGTACAGTAGACAGGGATCAAAACCATCCCAATGGAAAAGAAATGCAAAAAAGCAAAATGGCTGTCTGGGGAGGCCTTACAAATAGCTGTGAAAAGAAGAGAGGTGAAAAGCCAAGGAGAAAAGGAAAGATATAAGCATCTGAATGCAGAGTTCCAAAGAATAGCAAGAAGAGATAAGAAAGCCTTCTTCAGCAATCAATGCAAAAAAATAGAGGAAAACAACAGAATGGGAATGACTAGAGATCTCTTCAAGAATATTAGAGATACCAAAGGAACATTTTATGCAAAGATGGGCTCGATAAAGGACAGAAATGGTATGGATCTAACAGAAGCAGAAGATATTAAGACGAGGTGGCAAGAATACACAGAAAACTGTACTAAAAAGATCTTCACAACCCAGATAATCATGATGATGTGATCACTAATCTAGAGCCAGACATCTTGGAATGTGAAGTCAAGTGGGCCTTAGAAAGCATCACTATGAATAAAGCTAGTGGAAGTGATGGAATTTCAGTTGAGCTGTTTTAAATCCTGAAAGATGATGCTGTGAATGTTCTGCACTCAATATGTCAGCAAATTTGGAAAACTCAGCAGTGGCTACAGGGCTGGAAAAGGTCAGTTTTCATTCCAATTCCAAAGAAAGGCAATGCCAAAGAATGCTCAAACTACCGCACAATTGCACTCATCTCACACGCTAGTAAAGTAATGCTCAAAATTCTCCAAGCCAGGCTTCAGCAATACATTAACTGTGAATTCCCTGATGTTCAAGTCGGTTTTAGAAAAGGCAAAGGAACCAGAGATCAAGTTGCCAACATCCGCAGGATCATGGAAAAAGCAAGAGAGTTCCAGAAAAACATCTTTCCACTTTATTGACTATGCCAAAGCCTTTGACTGTGTGGATCACAATAAACTGTGGAAAATTCTGAAAGAGATGGGAATACCAGACCACCTGACCTGCCTCTTGAGAAATCTGTATGCAGGTCAGGAAGCAACAGTTAGAACTGGACATGGAACAACAGACTGGTTCCAAATAGGAAAAAGGAGTGTGTCAAGGCTGTACATTGTCACCCTGCTTATTTAACTTCTATGCAGAGTACATCATGAGAAACGCTGGGCTGGAAGAAACACAAGCTGGAATCAAGATTGTGGGGAGAAATATCAATAATCTCAGATATGCAGATGACACCACCCTTATGGCAGAAAGTGAAGAGGAGCTAAAAAGCCTCTTGATGAAAGTGAAAGAGGAGAGTGAAAAAGTTGGCTTAAAGCTCAACATTCAGAAAACAAAAATCATGGCATCTGATCCCATCACTTCATGGGAAGTAGATGGGGAAACAGTAGAAACAGTGTCAGACTTTATTGTTTTGGGCTCCAAAATCACTGCAGATGGTGACTGCAGCCACGAAATTAAAAGACGCTTACTCCTTGGAAGAAAAGTTATGACCAACCTAGATAGTATATTCAAAAGCAGAGACATTACTTTGCCTACTAAGGTCTGTCTAGTCAAGGCTATGGTTTTTCCTGTGGCCATGTATGGATGTGAGAGTTGGACTGTAAAGAAGGCTGAGCACTGAAGAATTGATGCTTTTGAACTGTGGTGTTGGAGAAGACTCTTGAGAGTCCCTTGGACTGCAAGGATATCCAACCAGTCCATTCTGAAGGAGATCAACCCTGGGATTTCTTTGGAAGGAATGATGCTAAAGCTGATTCTCCAGTACTTCGGACACCTCTTGCGAAGAGTTGACTCATTGGAAAAGACTCTGATGCTGGGAGGGAATGGGGGAAGTAGGAGAAGGGAACGACTGAGGTTGAGATGGCTGGATGGCATCACGGACTCGATGGACGTGAGTCTGAGTGAATTCCGGGAGATGGTGATGGACAGGGAGGCCTGGCATGCTGCAATTCATGGGGTGGCAAAGAGCGGACACGATTGAGTGACTGAACTGAACTGATAGTCAGGGAATTAAAAATATTTCTAAAATCTGACTTCATTTTTTATTTGAAGAAATTGGCTTTCAGAGATCAGCTTATTTTATTAAATTCATTGCATCAAAAGGAGCAGAAGAAGGCCCCTGGGCCTGGCATATCAACTTCATTTTGTCTTAGTTTCATTTCCCATCCCCATTTTGGTTGCTACTTAAAATAGGCAACAGAACCCTGCCATATTTTGAACTTAGGAGCTCTCACCTAAATATGTTCCTGTTTCATATGTATGATCATTTGCTGACTGTTGAAATGTTTAGTAAATCTCTGTAGTTTATGTAGCTTTTGGGCTTGTAGTTATTTCCTTTTAATCTTTGTATTTCCAACCATCTCCAGCAAAAGCATTCAGAAGTTATCAGAAAATAATATTTTTCAAGTGTATTCAAAGGATAATGAAGTACCCTCAAACTATGATCCCCAGCCTGGAATCTGCTTTCTTGAAATCTTTAATAGAGTTTGGCTCAAAGTAGAATTTATGGGGAAATTAATCAATAGGATAGTGTAGCTTAGTATTGTCTTTGTTTAAGAAAGATCCGAACTAATGACAAGCCTAGATGCTGGGAAACTTGGGTATGAGTCTCAGTTAGTTATGTAAACTCAGTTACAGAAGTCATTTAATTCCTTCAATTTATTTAGAGGCACAAAGTGAAGAATAGGAATGCTTTCACATTTTACTTCCCGGGTTTTCTTTCCTTTAACTCCTTCTTTATAAGAGGATCAGGGGGTGGAATTTAATTTCAGATGTGATGATATTATGAAAAACAAAATTATTAAACTTTATAAAAATGTAAGAGTCTACATGCATTGTACATATAGCATTCATAAAATTGTCAAATTGTCATCTATTTCTGCTTTATTGACTATGCCAAAGCCTTTGACTGTGTGGATCACAATAAACTGTGGAAAATTCTGAAAGAGATTGGAATACCAGACCACCTAACCTGCCTCTTGAGAAATCTGTATGCAGGTCAGGAAGCAACAGTTAGAACTGGACATGGAACAACAGACTGGTTCCAAATAGGAAAAGGAATACGTCAAGGCTGTATATTGTCACCCTGCCTATTTAACTTCTATGCAGAGTACATCATGAGAAACGCTGGATTGGAAGAAACACAAGCTGGAATCAAGATTGCGGGGAGAAATATCAATAATCTCAGATATGCAGATGACACCACCCTTATGGCAGAAAGTGAAGAGGAGCTAAAAAGCCTCTTGATGAAAGTGAAAGAGGAGAGTGAAAAAGTTGGCTTAAAGCTCAACATTCAGAAAATGAAGATCATGGCATCCAGTCCCATCACTTCATGGGAAATAGATGGGGAAACAGTAGAAACAGTGTCAGACTTTATTGTTTTGGGCTCCAAAATCACTGCAGATGATGACCGCAGCCATGAAATTAAAAGATGCTTACTCCTTGGAAGAAAAGTTATGACCAACCTAGACAGTATATCCAAAAGCAGAGACATTACTTTGCCAAAAAAGGTCCATCTAGTCAAGGCTATATGCTGGGAGCCACCATGGGAGATCCCACCCGTGACAAGGTCATGTGGAAGAGAACTGTTAAGCAAGGCTTCAGAACTCAATGGGCTCCCTAGGCTTTCTTGAGCATCTACCCCAAAACCAGAGTCTGTCTGTTTTACTATTTCATGACTTTCACCAACTCCTCTGACATTAACAGGGGGCTTTTCCTGACCACCTTTCTCTGGAGAAAATTAACTTAGGGCTATAGCTAATAAGTCTCCTGGACATGGGAGAAATATTTCCAATCAAACCCCCTTTGTTAGCATTTTAGCTTGCTTGGCAGATATATCCAGACTCTTGCAGCTACACATATGATTATTTACATCCTCCCAACTGTGAGAGGCATGGAAAGCCTAAAACATACAGCCTTTCAAAGAGTTAAAAGTTATTAGAGTAGTGCTAATGTAGGATTTCATTATTGGGCCATTGCTTGTTGCTAAGTTCCCATATCTCTTATTCACTGTGCACCTGGGGGTGCATTAGTTAACATAGTTGGAAAGTAAGAAAAACAAATGTAGCCTTGAAATTAACCACATCAGACTTTTGAGCTAATTGGTTCTTTCTTGTAACTCACTGCACCTTTGCTTCATGAGAATGTAACTCTGTTTAATACTTTTTGAGACTGACATAGATTAGAAATATAAGAAAAAACACTTCAAGGGAAAATAAGTTTTCTGGTTGAACAGCCTTTATCAAAAGAGGGTCATAAAGTGTTCACAGACCTCCAAGGCCAAAAGATAATATACACAACATTGTCTATGGGAAAGGTTTGAAGAAAAAAATCCTGGTTTCGATAAAGACAAAACAGATGTAATGTTTGTGCTGACTCTGTATGACTTTGCATCTTTCATTTCCCTCTAAGTATAATACAAGGCATAAAAGTACCTTTTAATAATAAAGCTATTGGGCCTTGCTTGTAGAAGCTTGGTCACCCCATGTTTTTCTTTTTTTCTCTTTTTTTCTCTCTTATTTTCTTTTTCAGGCTGATCCCTTGGAGCATAGAGGCTCCCTGCATTCACTTATCTGCCCAGGTTTCTAAGACCTGAACGGGAAGACGTTCTGCGTCTTCACTCCCTTGGGAGACCGGGAAGGCACCTGTGGCCTTCGTGAACAGGGCAAACTTCTTGTCTCGAAGTTTTATTGGCTTTCTATGTAAACCAAGGAATATCAGCCTCTTCCTCTCCTCTGTTTTCTTATCTACAATATTCTTTCCTTATCTCTCTCTAAATCAATCGCTGACGCCATTTTTCCTTCAGGTTCCCCTGGATCCTGCAGGGGCTAGACCCTGGCACCTATGGTTTTTCCTGTGGTCATGTATGGATGTGAGAGTTGAACTGTGAAGAAGGCTGAGCTCCAAAGAATTGATGCTTTTGAACTGTGGTGTTGGAGAAGACTCTTGAAAGTCCCTTGGACTGCAAGGAGATCCAACCAGTCCATTCTGAAGGAAATCAACCCTGGGATTTCTTTAGAAGGAACGATGCTAAAGCTGAAGCTCCAGTACTTTGGCCACCTCATGGAAGAGTTGACTCATTGGAAAAGACTCTGATGCTGGGAGGGATTGGGGACAGGAGGAGAAGGGGATTACAGAGGATGAGATGGCTGGATGGCATCACGGACTCGATGGACATGAGTCTGAGTGAACTCCAGGAGATGGTGATGGACAGGGAGGCCTGGCGTGCTGCAATTCATGGGGTTGCAAAGAGTCGGACATGACTGAGCGACTGAAATGAACTGAACTGAACTGAACTGAAAATTGTCAATATGCCATTTGGCCATCATTTAAACTTTGGTGCCTTGGAAATATTTGTTTTAATAAATAAATGAGATATATTTAATTTCTGAGCTTTCATGGTGGTTCAGGGGTAAAGAGTCTACTTGCCAATGCAGAACACATGTGTTCAATTTATGGGTCAGGAAGATCTCCTGGAGAAGAAAATGGCAACCCATTCCAGTCTGGGAAATCACATGGACAGAGGAGCCTGGTGGGTTACAGTCCATAGAGTCTCAACGAACACAACTTAGCAACTAAACAACAATTTAATTTTAATCTTACTGTTTTTAACTTTGAATTTTAAAGATGTTAGAGTTGAATACAAATATGTGGAATCATTTTACAATGATTTTTATGCTCTTTAAAAATTAAAGCACTATGGCAGAAATATTTGTCAGGGACAGCACATATACATTTGAATAAGAGAATTTATTTCCCATGTGTAAACTGGAGGAAGTTATTTATTTATTTATTTATTTATTTATTTTTGCCTTTGTTGTGATTCTGTTTCAGAAAGTCCAGCTTTGTATACGTGGGCTTTAGCTTGGCATTTCTCTCACCACATTTCCTAGAAGGTAAGGAAAGAGATAAAAATGCAAAATTCAATAACAGATTAAAAAAAAAAATAGAAATAGAGATTAGAAGAAGAAAGAAGCAAAAACACTATCCAATCATAAGAATCTCTTCTTTAACAAGATAAAAACTTAATATTCTGGTTCAAGTATTTAAATGGATGGTTTCCTAAAAGTTTCAGAAATAAGGGAAGTCTTTCACTGATATATCATAAACATCAAATAGAAAAATCTTTTGTTCAGTTGCTAATTCATGTCCAACTCTTTGCAAATCCATCGACTATAGCATGCCAGGATCCTCTGTCCACAAATACCTCCCAGAGCTTGCTCAGATTCATGTCCATTGAGTCTATGATCCTAACCATCACATCTTCTGCACCCCTTCTCCTTTTGCTTTCAATCTTTCCGAGAATTAGGGTATTTTCCAATGACTTATCTTTTCCAATGACTCGTCAGATGGCCAAAATATTGGAGCTTCACCATTAGCAGCAGTCCTTCCGATAAATATCCAGAGTTGATTTTCCTTAGAATTAAGAGTAAGGGAAATCTTACCACCACTTCGACCTGGATTTTGGATCCTCATCATTTGGGAAGTATCATGTGCATGTCCCTGGGCTGTTGCATTCTTCATTCTTTTTGGTGATACTCCATCCTTTCTGAAGAAACACAGAAATGGGTCTTCTCATTTTACACAAACTATCTTTGGTCCTCTTTATTAAAAAGCCTTGGCACCATAAAACACGACTTTGGTATCATGCCTTCCATCCCAGGTATTTACTAAGGAAGTATTCTGCATACACTATATCTCATCTAAGGAAAATGCAAAAATTTCCTAGCTTGCTAATAGTTGTATAGAAGAGTAGTGATGAATGAATGAAGCCCTTACAATCACATGGCTTTGGAGATATTTACATGAGTCTAAATTTCAGAAAGTATTCTGATTTCAAAAAGGCGTAAAGTGAAAATGTGACTTAATCAAGCAAAAAGTGTTGAGTAGAAGGGGCAAAGAGAAGCCGACTTACCGATATAACCTACACTGACAAAAGTTAGAGACTGACATGTTTTCTTATTTTGAATTCTCTGAACTTATCTCTTTTAGTTTATCAGTTTCTAGTTCAGTTTAGTTCAGTTCAGCTGCTCAGTCGTGTCCGACTCTTTGCGACCCCATGAACTGCAGCACGCCAGGCCTCCCTATCAATCACCATCTCCGGGAGTTCACTCAGACTCACATCCACCGAGTCCGTGATGCCATCCAGCCATCTCATCCTCGGTCGTCCCCTTCTCCTCCTGCTTCCAATCCCTCCCAGCATCAGAGTCTTTTCCAATGAGTCAAATCTTCACATGATATGTCCAAAGTACAGGTGCTTCAGCTTTAGCATCATTCTTTCCAAAGAAATCCCAGGGCTGATCTCCTTCAGAATGGATGGGTTGAATCTCCTTGCAGTCCAAGGGACTCTCAAGAGTCTTCTCCAACACCACAGTTCAAACGCATCAATTCCTCAGCGCTCAGCCTTCTTCACAGTCCAACTCTCACATCCATACATGACCACAGGAAAAACCATAGCCTTGACTAGGCGGACCTTAGTCGGCAAAGTAATGTCTCTGCTTTTGAATATACTATCTAGGTTGGTCATAACTTTTCTTCCAAGGAGTAAGCGTCTTTTAATTTCATGGCTGCAGTCACCATCTGCAGTGATTTTGGAGCCCAAAACAATAAAGTCTGACACTTTCTACTGTTTCCCCATCTACTTCCCATGAAGTGATGGGACTGGATGCCATGATCTTCGTTTTCTGAATGTTGAGCTTTAAGCCAACCTTTTCACTCTCCTCTTTCACTTTCATCAAGAGGCTTTTTAGCTCCTCTTCACTTTCTGCCATAAGGGTGGTGTCATCGGCATATCTGAGGTTACTGATATTTCTCCCCGCAATCTTGATTCCAGCTTGTGTTTCTTCCAGTCCAGCGTTTCTCATGATGTACTCTGCATAGAAGTTAAATAAGCAGGGTGACAATATACAGCCTTGATGTACTCCTTTTCCTATTTGGAACCAGTCTGTTGTTCCATGTCCAGTTCTAACTGTTGCTTCCTGACCTGCATACAGATTTCTCAAGAAGCAGGTTAGGTGGTCTGGTATTCCAATCTCTTTCAGAATTTTCCACAGTTTATTGTGATCCACACAGTCAAAGGCTTTGGCATAGTCAATAAAGCAGAAATAGATGTTTTTCTAGAACTATCTTCAAGCTGGTTTTAGAAAAGGCAGAGGAATCAGAGATTAGTTTGCCAACATCCGCTGGATCATGGAAAAAGCAAGAGAGTTCCAGAAAATCAGGTTCTAGGCAGACCGAAATCGTCACTCTTTCACTGAAAACTTCATGTCAAGATGATTTTGTTGTAAGTTCAAATAGCCTTGTTTAAATGCTAAAACTGTTAAACCATTTCAGCTTTGGCGATGGGGGAAGTGTATAAACCTTAACTAGAATTACATGCCATGCCCTGACATTTTGTTCCTTTGAAAAGGCTTTGCAAAATAAATGTCCACTAGTTTTAAATATGTAATAGATCACCCAGATTTATTTTGATCCCCCAAATTGCTGAGTTATTTTCTTTTCATCTGTAAATGTGCACTTCACACTACCATCACCTGTTGAACTTAACATTCAGATACATTTCATGATATTACTTGCTTTCCTTTGGCATTTATTTTATTTATAAATTGTGCTTTGTTTTTAACCTTCAGTGGTGGTGTTGGTGGTTTAGTTGTTAAGTCGTGTCTGACTCTTGCAACCCCATGGACTGTAGCCCGCCAGGTTCCTCTGTCCATGGGATTCTCCAGGCAAGAATATTGCAGTGGATTGCCAAGGGATCAAGTATCTTTGAGAATGAAAAGACTTGCATAAAGAAAACAGTAATTCAGGTCAGGCTAAACTGGAACACGTGGACGAGAGGTGGGGGATGGGCTAGACATGCCACTAAGCCTCTGGGTCCTCAGTCTCTACTCTCAGCTTGTCTATAACCTTACTTCACAAAAGACCATGCATGTACATCCAGTTGGTCTTTAAACACTACTGGGGCTACCCTCCTTTGAACATATTTTCTTGTCCAGTCTGCCTGTTTGACTCTGGAGATTTCTTCCCACATTTGCCCCCTCAAATCTGAATTTCTGTTCTTTTTAACATGGTCATGATAATTTGAAGAGGTGGTCAGAGCACTGTCTGGATTATTTGAGGTATAGCATCCTCAAGGAAAATCACAATTCATATATGCTTAAGCATAATGATATATAGTGATATCTCCCCTATATGCAGATATAATTAATTATTTTTCCTAAACTCGATCATTGTTTGAAAGTGGACACTGTTTTTGAGTGGTCGAGGAAGAGGCACTCCCTGTGTTCATTTATGTTCCCAAAGTTTCAGTTTGTGGATGCTGCACACTGATGTTAAACCTCCCTTAATATCTTCTGGGACTCATCTTTTATCTACTACACTCTGCTGTCCCAATGAAAATATTATTTTCTTTCCATGTTTCAAAATGCACATATATGGGTTTTTTTTAATATATTTATTCAGGTGTGGACTCACTCTTTTTTTTTTCTTCCTACTTCTGAAGAAGTAGCAATATGACTTCTATTTTATAACTGAAAATGTGTACTTTTTTTAACTTTTTCCTATTGGAATGTAGCTTATTGACAAATAATGTTGTGATAGTTTCAGGTGAATAATGAAGGGATTCAGCCATATATATACTTGTGTCCAGTCTTCCTCAAACTCTCCTCCCATCCAGACTTCCACATAATATACAGCAGAGTTCCATGTGCTATATAGGAGGTCCTTGTTGGTTATCCATTTAAGATATAACAGTGTGTACATGTTCATGCCAAACTCCCTAATTATCCCTTCCCCCTTTGTTTCCCCCAGCAAGCTAAGTTTGTGCTCTAAGTCTGTGAGTCTGTTTCTGTTTGGTAACTTCATTTATATAATTTCCTTTCACATTCCACATGTAAGGGATTTGATATGACATTCTGTTTTTGCCTAGTCTACATCACGCAGTATGACAATCACTAGATCCATCCATGTTGCTCAAATGGCATTATTGTATTATTTTTAATAACTGAGTAATAGTCCACTGTGTATATGTATATATCCTCTTTATTTATTTCTCTGTTGGTGGACATTTAGATTGCTTTCCAAGTATTGCCATTGTAAACAGTGCTTCAATGAACACTGGGATGCATTTATCCTTTTGGATCATGTTTTTCTCTGGATATACACCCAGGTGTGGGATTGTAAGGTCATATGGTAGCTAGATATTTAATTTTTTAAGGAGCCTCCACAGTGTTCTCCATAGTGGTTGTACCAATTTCCATTACAACCAACAGTATATATAGGAGGGTGCCATTCTATCCACACCATCTAAAGCATTTATTATTTGTGGATTTTTTGATGATAGCCATTCTGACTGGTGTCAGGTGGTATCTCATTATAGCTTTGATCTTATCTAGTAATTAGCAGTGTTGAATTTCTATCCATGTGCCTTTTGTCCATCTGTATGTCTTCCCTGGAGAAATGTCAATTTAGGTCTTCTGCTTATTAATTTATTGGGTTGTTTGTTTTGATGCTGTTAAGCTTGATAAGCTATTTGTAAGTTTTGGATATGTACATGATGGAGTATTACTCAGTCATTAAAAAGAATACATTTGAATCAGTTCTAATGAGGTGGATGAAACTGGAGTCTATTATACAGAGTGAAGTAAGCCAGAAAGAAAAATATCAATAAAGTATACTAACACATATAAATGGAATTTAGAAAGATGGTAATGATAACCCTGTATGCGAGACAGCAAAAGAGACATAGATGTATAGAACAGTCTTTTGGACTCTGTGGGAGAGGGAGAAGGTGGGATGATTTGGGAGAATGGCATTGAAACATGTATAATATCATATATGAAATGAATCACCAGTCCAGGTTTGATGCAGAATACAGGATGCTTGGGGCTGGTGCATTGGGAGGCCCAGAGGGATAGTACAGGGAGGGAGGTGGGAGGGGGCTTCAAGATGGGGAACACGTGTATACCCATGGCAGATTCATGTTGATGTATGGCAAAACCAATACAATATTGTAAAGTAATTAGCCTCCAATTAAAATAAATAAACATTTTTTTAAAAAGAATGAATCCCTTGTTGGTCAAATCATTTGCAAAAGTTTTCTCCCAGTCTATGGGTAGTCTTTTCATTTTGTTTATCATTTCCTTTACTGTGCAAAATCTTTTGAGTTTAACTAGACTCAATTTGTTTATTTTTTTTTCTATTATTCTGGGAGATGACTTGAAAAAGATATTGCTGCAATTTATGTCAGACTATGGTCTGCACGTGTTTTCTTCTAAGAAATCTCTGATCTCACATTTAGGTTTTCAATCCATTTTGAGTTTATTTTTGTATATGGTGTTAAAGAATTATGTAATTCTACATTTGTACATGTAGCTGTTGAGTTTTTCTGTCGCCATTTGTTGAGGAGATTGCCTTTCCAACATTGTGTAATCTTGCTTCCTTTGGCATAGATTGATTCATCATAGGAGCATGGATTTATATCTGGGTTTTCTATTCTATTCAGTTTGTCTATGTTTCTATTACTGTGTGAATAACATGCTGTTTGATGGCTGTAGCTTTGTGGTGTAGTTTGAAGTCAGAGAGCCTGATTCTTCCAGCTCTGTTTTTCTTTCTTAAGATTGCTTTGGCTCTTTGGGCTTTTTGTCTCAAAAAAAAAAAAAAAAAAAAAAAAGAGAGAGAGAGAGATTGTTTTGTTTTAGTTCTGGGAAAAATGACATTGGTAATTTGATAGGGATTGCATCAATCTGTAGATTGCCTTGTAGATTGTCAATAGTCATTTTGACAATATTGATTCTCCCAATCCACAAGCATGACATAACTTTTCATCATGTATGCCTTTTTCAATGTCTTTCATCAATATCTTATAATTATCAGAGTATAGGTCCTTTGTCTCCTTAGAGAGATTTATCCCTGTGTATTTTATTCTTTTTGATATGATGGTACCAATAACCTCAGATATGCAGATGACACCACCCTTATGGCAGAAAGTGAAGAGGAACTAAAAAGGCTCTTGATGAAAATGAAAGTGGATAGCGAAAAAGTTGGCTTAAAGCCCAACATTCAGAAAACAAAGATCGTGGCATCTGGTCCCATCACCTCATGGGAAATAGATGGGGAACCGTGGAAACAGTGTCAGGCTTTATTTTTTTGAACTCCAAAATCACTGCAGATTGTGATTGCAGCCATGAAATTGAAAGACCCTTACTCCTTGGAAGAAAAGTTATGATCAACCTAGATGCATACTGAAAAGCAGAGACATTACTTTGCCAACAAACGTCTGTCTAGTGAAGGCAAGGGTTTTTCCTGTGGTCATGTATGGATGTGAGAGTTGGACTGTGAAGAAAGCTGAGCACAAAAGAATTGATGCTTTTGAACTGTGATGTTGGAGAAGACCCTTGAGAATCCCTTGAACTGCAAGGAGATCCAACCAGTCCATTTTGAAGGAGATCAGCCCTCGGATTTCTTTGGAGGGAATGATGCTAAAGCTGAAACTCCAGTACTTTGGCCACCTCGTGCAAAGAGTTGAATCATTGGAAAAGACTCTGATGCTGGGAGGGATTGGGAGCCCAATGCTGGGAGGAGAAGGGGACCTCAGAGGATGAGATGGCTGGATGGCATCACTGACTCAATGGACGTGAGTCTGAGTGAACTCTGGGAGTTGGTGATGGACAGGGAGGCCTGGCGTGCTGCGATTCATGGGGTCTCAAAGAGTTGGACACGACAGAGCGACTGAACTGACTGAACTGAAATGCAATTACTTCTTGAATTTATTTCTCATATTTCATTGTTGTGTAGAAATGCAATACATTTATGTGTATTAGTTTTGTAACCTGCAACTTTACGTAATTCATTGATGAGTTCTAATATTTTGGTATCATGCTTATGATCTTCTATATTTAGTATCATGTCATCTGCAAACAGGGCCAGATTAATTTTTTATTTTCCAATTTGGATTCCCTTTACTTCTTTTCCTTCATCAGTGTAACTAAGACTCCTAAACTATGTTGAATAAAGGTGTTGAGAGTGAATATCCTTGTCTTTTTCCTGATCTCAGAGGAAAAGTTTTCTACTTTTCATGATTGATTATGATGTTAGCTTTAGGTCTGTCATATGTGGCCTTTATTATGTTGAGGTATGTACCTTCTATGCCCACTTTCTGTAGAGATTTTATCATAAATAGGTGCTGAATTTTGTCAAAAACATTTTCTACATCTATTGAGATGATCACATGGCTTCTATTCCTCAGTTTGTTGATGTAGTGTACCACATTGATTGAATTGAGGATATTGAAAACTCCATACATCCGTGGGATGAATCCCACTTTATCATGGTTTATGATCATTTTAATGTATTGTTGGATTCAGATTGTTAGTATTTTGTTGAAGATTTTTGTATCTATGTTCATCCATGATATGGGATTGTAATTTTCTCATTTTTGTGCTATCTTTGCCTGGATTTATAATTAGTTTCAAAGTTTTCCTTCCTCTGAAATTTTCTGGAACAGTTTCACAAGAATAGGCATTAACTGTTCTCTAAATATTTGATAGAATTCACCTGCAAAGCCATCAGGTCCTGGACTTTTGTTGATTGGGAGTCTTTAAATGACAGTTTCCATTTTAATGCTTGTAATTAGTCTGTTCATATTTTGTATTACTTCCTGAGTCAGTCTATGGAGATTGTACCTTTCTAAGAATCCATCTATTTCTTCCAGGTTGTCCATTTTATTGGCTTACAGTTGCTCATAGTAATCGTCTCTTATGATTCTTGGTATTTCTCTGAAGTCAGTGTAATTTCTCTTTTTTCTTTTCTGTTTTTATTTATTTGAGTCCCCTCACTTTTTTTGCTTGATGAGTCTGGCTACTTTGCAAATTTTGTCCATCTTTTCAAAGAACCAGCTTTAATTTCATTGATCTTTCTGATTATTGTCTTTATCTTTATTTAATTTATTTTTGCTCCGATTTTTATAATTCCCTTCCTTCTACTAACTTTAAGTTTTGTTTGTTCTTCTTCCTCTAGTCATTTTAGATGTAAAGTTAGGTTGTTTATTTGTGATTTTTCCAGTGTCTTGAGATAAGATTTTATTGCTGTAAACTTCCCTCTTAGAACTGCTTTTTCTGCTTCACATAGGTTTTAGACCATTTATTTTGCTTTTGTTCTCATTTGTCTTTAGGTATTTTTTACTTCCTCTTTGATTTCTTCATTGATCCATTTGTTGCTTAGTAGTGTATTTTTTTTATGTTTTTGTAGTTATTTTTTTCTTATAGTTTATTTCTAATCTTATAGTGTTGTGATCAGAAAAGATGCTTGATATAATTTCAGTTTTCTTAAGTTTGCCAATGCTTGTCTTGTGGCTTTAGCATGTAGCCAATCCTGGAGAATGTTCCATGTGCACTTGAGAATGTGAGGTCTGCTCTTTTTGGATGGAATGGTCTATAAATATCAGTTAACTCCCACTGGTCTAAAGTGTCGTTTATGACCTCTCTTTCCTTATTACTTTTGTTTCTGGACAATCTTTCCAATGATGAATGTGTGGTATTATCCTTACTCTCTGTCTCTCTTCTCCTTCTTGGACCCCTATAATGTGAATATTGGTGCATTTAATGTTGTCCCAGAGGTGTCATAGGCTATCCTCATTTTTTCGTTTTTCATTCTTTTTTCTATATTCTGTTTTTGTGGCAGTGATTCCACCATTCTGTTTTCCAGGTCAATTATCTGTTCTGTCTCAGTTATGCTTCTATTGATTCTTTCTAGTATTGTTCATCCTTGTTTGCTTGTTCTTTAACTCTTCTAGGTCTTTAATAAACATCTCTTGTATCTTCATTATTTTTCTGAGATATTGCATCATCTTCATTATTATTCTGAATTTTTTTTTTTCCTGGAAAGTTGTCTTTATACTCTTCATTTAGTTATTTTTCTGTTATTTTTTCTTGTTTCTTCATCTGAGAAATAACCCTCTTCTGTTTTCATTTTAACTTCCTATGATTGTGGTTTCCATTCTAGAGACTGAGGGATTTTAGTTCTTTTTGCTCCTCCTGTCCACCCTCTGGTGGATGAGGCTAAGAGAATTGTCCATGTTTCCTGATGGGAATGACTGGTGATGGGAAAAACTGGATCTTGCTGGGGTGGGCAAGGCTGTGCTCAATAAAGCTTTAATCGAACTGTCTGCTGATGGGTAGGGCTGTGCCCCTTCCCTGTTGGCTTTTTTTTTTTTTTTTTTTCCTGTAGGGCCCCAAATCTGGAGTCTATAGACTCTGTGATAGTGCTAATGGTGACTTCCAAGAGAACACATGCTGAGGGACACCTCCCAGGCCTATTGCTGCCTGTGTCCCTGTCTACATAGATAGGGATCCATGCCTTGACCCATGCTTCTATAAGAGCTTCCCCAACACTAGTAAGTCTGATTCAGTCTCCTGTGGGGTTGCAATTCCTTTCCCTTGGGTCCTGATGTTTTTTTTGTTTGTTTTTGCCCTCCAAGTGTGGAGTCTGTTTCTCCCAGTCCTGTGGAAGTTCTGCAGGCAAATCCTACTGGCCTTTAAAGTCAGATTCCCTGGGAAAATTCTTAGTCTGTTTGTTGGATCCCCAGGCTGGGAAACCTGGTGTCAGGTCTCAGAACCTTCAAAACTGTGGGAGGATTTCTTTGGTATTATTCTCCAATTTCTAGGTCACCAATCCACTGTGTATGGGATTTGATCTCATCATGGTTGTGCTCCTTCTACCATCTCATTGCAGCTTCTTCTTTGCCCCTGGAAGTTAAGTATCTTTTCTTTGTGGGTTCAAGAGTCCTCCTGTCAATGGCTGTTGAAGACCTAATTTTGAATTTGGTGCTCTTACAGGAGGAGGTGAGGATGCATCCTTCTATTCAACCATCTTAAGCCAATCTCCAAGTGGACTCACTCTTTTTTTTTTTTTTTTAAGGATTAAATATTTATTTATTTATTTATAAATTTTTATTTTTACTTTATTTTACTTTACAATACCGTATTGGTTTGGCCATACACTGACATGTATCCACCATGGGGGTACATGCGTTCCCAAACATGAACCCCCCTCCCACCTCCCTTCCCATAACATCACTCTGATTTGGAAGAATGGCATTGAAACATGGACTCACTCTTAAAATGAATTCTTGAGTGTTTTTTATGTGCATATAAATGTAGAGGATAAGAAAAATATTCTGGGGAGAAGCTGTGTCTTCCCATCCCATGTGTTGAAATCCTAACAGAGACTAAAGGGGCCAAAGCTCTCAGGATCTCAGGAATAAACACACGAACATTGACTACCTTTCTGAACAACACATGAACATAAAACAAGAGTTTAATAGAAGTAAGATAGTAAAATATGTCACTATAGAAAAGGTTAAAAGGAAAAAGTCATGAATAATTAAGTGCCAAATTAGTTGTATTGCATTGTCTGTTGGGAACTTGGGACTACGGCAAGCTTTTAAAGAACTGTGGCTCAGATTTTTTCACCTTATGGACCCTTGTTTTCTCAGTGAGAGATGCTGTGCATGGTCTGAAAGGTAGACTGGAAGAAGTAGGCTCACTTTTGCAGCCACAGGCAAAGATGTGGGCAAGATTTTGTAATGACTCTAAAATGCTGCTATTTTAGAATTATTTCTATTGGTGTCACAGCCCAAAATCACACAGAGTCACACTCTAGGGATCCTAAGAGTCACAGTGATTTCTGCTGCTGCTGCTGCTGCTAAGTCACTTCAGTAGTGTCCAACTCTGTGCAACCTCATAGACGGCAGCCCACTAGGCTCCTTTGTCCCTGGGATTCTCCAGGCAAGAACACTGGAGTGGGTTGCCATTTCCTTCTCTAATGCATGAAACTGAAAAGTAAATGTGGTTTCTAGGGGCTCCTAAAACCCCATCTGACACAGCTGAGATACAGATCTTCACTACCCCCATCACTCCCGTAATGGTAGACACCTCATGCCCCTCAACTGAAACCCATATCTGAACTGAGAGTGGCTTCTGTTTCTTGACCAAATTCAGACTGATCTGTCAGTCTTCTAGAGTTTTAAGAGTTTTAAATTACAAAACAAAAGAATATTTCAAGCTAAGTAATTTTATATGTGCTGTGAAGAAGGTCATGGTGCCTGGAACAAAGTTAATAGGCCTGTGAAACAAACAGAATATCAGATAGGGTTTTTCAATGTAACAGAAATTTCTCTTTCCAGGCTGCCTGTACCCACTCCCCACCACCCACCCACTTAGATGAAACAGACATTCCCTGTCACTCTCAAATAACAAAACATCATGCAGTGAGCTTATTCTCCACAATGCCTTAATTCATTAATATTTATACCCAAATTTGTACTATAATAAAAATTCAGACTGCATTCAAAATCAAGTTCTCCTCTTCACTGCTCAGGCTTCCCACAGAGGAGGTACCTATGGTGGGTGGGAGAGAGGTTCTTTGCTGGCTTATTTTATTATTTATTAATAGATGGTATTAGCTGACATAAGGGCAAGGCATGGCAACCACCTTCAGTATTCTTGCCTGGAGAATCTCATGAACAGAGGAGCCTGGTGGGCTACAGTCCATGGGGTCGCAAAGAGTCGGGCAAGACTGAAGCAACTTATCTTGCACATGCACACATGACCCTTCTAAACTTAGAAAGGTGGAAGAACAATGTAAAGAAAAAAATTCTTAAGATCACATCTGAGAGATATTTCTTGAGTGTGCCTGGTCAAAACTAACTCATTCAGGAATTTCTCTTCAGGCATAACCACCCTGCATGACTGGGTCTCTCATCAGCAATTCTTAAAAGAGTTTGAGAACCTCTTGGGCAGTTGATGACCTCCACAGAGAGTCTGGCTGCACTCTCTGCTGAGGTCTCCCCTGTGCCCCCAATGTACCTCTTGCCCAGAACCTATGGCAGTCCAAGGCTGTTTCGTGTGCTTTTTATCCTTTTATCAAGGTCCATATTGGGTCCAGAGAAAATACATGCAACTAAACAATTTATGGGTGGGGGTGCAGTTTCTATCTAAGCTTAATTTTTTTTTTTTTTTTTCGTTTCACTGTGTGGTGGTAGTTTCAGCCACTGTTTCTTACCCTTTAGATTTTGAAATATGAATTAGACACCCACCCATCCTTTTATAAAAATTCCAGAAGACACATACAAAACTCTGTGAGCAATCTCCTTGACCTCTCTTCTCTTCACTTTGACCTAAGGTGTAAGTGGAACACCATCCCTCCCTCATGGTGTAAAGGACTCATTGTTTACAGACAACATGCTCCCAAGACATTCTTGACTTTCAGCTCCTAGAACCGCTTTGATTTTAACTGCTTCACATTCTCGTAGCCATCTCCATTACAAAGCCAACAACCATGTCCAAATGCCTTAGCATAATTAAGTGTTTTCAGGGAATCTCCATTAAAAGTAAAACAACGCCACAGTTTAATACCAAGTCATATGCAAATACATTTAAAAGGCCACTAAATTTCTTTTGATCTTTATCAAGGTGAGTATTTCCTCTTTTTCACTGAGCATTTATGTCTGTGAATAATTTGTGGAACTTCAAATTAGGAGCAGACAAATCTCCATATCAGACTTACCCCCAAATCTAGAGTCTACTGTCACTTTTTTTTTTTTTCCTCTCAAGAAAGTCCCAGAGCCACTTACATGGAACCTTCCCCTGGTTGAATCCTAACCATGCACAGTCATGATTAGGTGCTGCCTAGCTGGTCCTCCTGGTACTCTGAGAGCTGATTCAGCCTCAGTCAGCTGCTGGAAGGTGAACCCTCCTGTCCAGCATCACAGCTTCTGCAAGTATACACTCCCCGGAAGCTCTGCATTCACTACTCCCTCAATAAGCTGCAGGGAGTTCAGCTTTCCAGCAGTTCCTGATTGGACCCTCCTCCCCTCAAAATACTTCCCTTGTTCTTTAAGAGAAATGGAGATTTTAGCTTATATTTAAATGTGATTATCAACCAGGAAGTATTTTTAAAAAGAAAATATACTTTTATTTATAATCATATCATAAAGGAAGAGAGTTTTTCAGCAGCATATACATGGATCATACATTTCAGTCCACAGAATGAAATCAAACTTGGATAAGACTGCAGAGAATCCACAAGAAAGCAGGAAATGCCATGAATAGACTTCAGAGAGATCCAGCCAGAGCTGGATCACAGGACTGAGACCAGCCACAAGATGGAGGGATGGGACAGAAATCTGCGGTCAGCTGATAGCTTTATTATCAGAAAAATGAACTTGTTTTTACATATAAATTCAGTTGGCTTTATTTATTAGAAATATTTAGGGAAAGAAAAGGTTTGATATTTCATTTAGGAATTTGTTGCTTTATTTATCTGACAGCATCAGAAATTTGAATGAAGATTTTTAGGATACATGATGAAGCATGTGTGATATTAGAAAGCAATAAAGGGCTAAACGTACTACTGTCTACTTCTGTCTACTCAGTTCTATCTCCCCTTATTGAAAACAGAAATAATCAACGTTTTATTACATTGGTGAGAAAGATAAGGTTAAATCCAAATTTATGGCTTTCAAGAGAGGACAGAATATAATCTTATAAATTAAGACATTAAAACTGTTCTATTAGCTTTCTCCAAAACGCATGTAACCATTTTTCCCCGTTGATAACTATGCTGTGCTACAAAAAAGATATATTTTTTCATGAAAAGATGACTTTACTATTACAATAAATTGATGTTTGCAATCGTATATTCTTATAGAATGCACCTTTGTATAAATTTTCAAATATTTTTCTCATTCTTATACCTGTATTTTTCCTAATTGAATTAAATTAAAAATGTGTTTCTTGATGTTGCTTCAGAACTAGGTGTCATGTGACATGTGAAACAATTAAAGCTAAATATTTAATAGATAGTAAGTAAATCTTCTTAGACTAAATATCTATGAAACCATTATAATTTTCCATTTAACCAAATGAAAACATGAAAAAATTATTTCTCTCAGTGTTCTACCATACATGGAATGCATTTAGGATTATAATTATGTAGAAGAAAGGGTTGAGAAATCTGGCATTCTACATTTGACTCAAGCTTTGTTTAAGTATGCAGCTTTGGGGTAATTTATTTATTTATTTATTTTTAACTGTTACACAGTTTTATTTTTAGAGAGTAGTAATTTATTTAACTCTTATTTTTAATTAAACTTATAAAATATTTTGAGTGTCTTTCATTTGGTTTAATACTTATAGACTTATTTGTGTGATATAATTATTATAAAGTAACTTTTTATCTTAGGTGACTTTTAGAAGCTGAAATTTAATTAACTTATATAAAAGAGGAACTCTAGTTAATATACAATAAAATTATATGAGATTTACTTAAACTCAGGCTGTAAATGTAAATGACATTCTTATTAGCATATAAAGCTTTCAGTATTACTCTTATCAAGATATTTAGGAAGAGACATAAAGCACAGTAACTGATGCATGCATTAGTCGCTCAGTCATGTCTGACTCTTTACAAGCCCATGGACTGTGGCCCGCCAGGCTTCTCTGTCCATGGAATTCTCCAGTCAGGAATACTTGAATGGATTGCCGTTCCCTACTCCAACAGTAACTGATAGAGCTAATATTTTTGAAAAATAAAAATGAGATTGTCTTTATTATGGTTTCTGGTGGTTCTAAAAATGTATTTAATTAAATTCTTAAATCGCAGTTTTGTGAAATGGAGGTTAAGAAATGGTCAGTACCTATCATTGGCTAGGTACTGAAGCGACTTAGCAGCAGCAGCAACAGCAATGCACTTAAGCAAAGCATTCACATTTACTTACTTTTAAAAATAAATCAATAGTCTTAGTCAATGTGTACTCTTATTCATATCGAAAGTGAGCTTATATCTTAATAATCAATTGAAGAGTGGAAAATTATTCCAATTCTGTGTACAATTTTTAAGTAGAAACACTGCCTTTATGCTTACGCTATAAGAAAATGTGTAGTCAAAATGCGTTATGTTAAATACTAATTACATTTCAATTTTGTTTTCAAGTGTTATTTTCATAGTTATAACTTTCTTGACAAAAGTAATGGAAAATCAAGTAGCAGTCATTTCTTGAATTATAGATTCTGAAGACCTATTTGGGAAATAAAATGGAATAAATTAATCTATTACAATATAGAAAAATGTGCAGATATAATTTAAAGGTGGAGCACTTTGGACTTACTTTTAATATGCAAGGAAAAATTTGTGAAACAGATATTCATGACTATTCCTTCATTTTTGTGAAGAAAATTGTCACTTTTGTCTTTCTTCGTTAATGTATTCCTTTTCTATTTTTCACTCTTTGCTGCCTCTTTGAAGTCCTAAGTTTGAATCCCAAATTTATCTCTTTCTATAGTCTTCCCTTTGACAATCATATGCTTTTACAACGTCTATTTTTGCTGTTGTTGTTGTTCAGTCACTAATTTAGTTCTGTTTGTGACCCCATGAACTGCAGCATGCCAGGTTTCTCTTGGTGTCATTGTTCAGTCACTCAGTTTGTCTGAGTTTTTGCGACCCCATGGACTGCAGCATACCAGGCTTCCCTGTCCTTCACCATCTCCCAAAGCTTGCTCAAATTCATGTCCATTGAGTCATTGATGCCCTCCAACCATCTCATCCTCTATTGCCCCCTTCTTCTCTTGCCTTCAATCTTTCCCAGCATCACAATCTTCTCCAGTAAGTTGGCTTTTCACATCAGGTGGCCAAAGTATTGGAGATTCAGTATCAGTCTTTTCAATGAATATTCGGAATTACTTTCACTTAAGATTGATTGGTTTGATCTCCTTACTGCCTAAGGGACTCTCAAGAGTCTTCTCCAACACCACAACACAAAAGTATCAATTCTTCATTCGTCATTAATCCTTCTTTAAAGTCCATCTCATACCTGTACATGACTACTGGAAAAGCCATAACTGTGACTATATGGCCCTTTGTCAGCAAAGTGATGTCTCTGCTTTTTTTTTTTTTTTAATTGAAAGATTTTTCTTTACAGAATTGTGTTGTTTTCTGTCAAACCTCAACATGAATAAGCCATAGGTATACATATTCCCCTCCCTTTTGAACCCCCCTTCCATCTACCTCCCCATCCCACCCCTCTAGGTTGATAGGAGTCCCTGTTTGAGTTTCCTGAGCCATACAGCAAATTTCCATTGGCTATCTATTCTACATATAGTAATATAAGTTCCCATGTTACTCTTTCCATACATCTCACCCTCTCCTCCCATCTCCCCTTGCCCATATGTCTATTCTCTATGCCTGTTTCTCCATTGCTGCCCTGTAAATAAATTATTCAGTGACATTTTTCTAGATTCCATATATATGCATTACAATATAATATTTATCTTTCCCTTTCTGACTTACTTCACTCTGTATCATAGGTTCTAGGTTCATCCACCTCATTAGAACAGATTCAAAAGTGTTCCTTTCCATGGCTGAGTAATATTCCATTGTGAGCATGTATCACATCTTCCTTACCATTCATCTGTCAATAGACATCAATGTTGCTTTCCATGTTCTAGCTATTGTAAACAGTGCTGCAATGAACAATGGGATGCATGTGTGTGTGTTTTTTTTTTTTTTAATTTTGGTTTCCTCAGGGTATATGCCTAGGAGTGGTATTGCTGTGTCATATGGTAGTTTGATTCCCAGTTTTTTAAAGAAATCACCATACCGTCTTCCATGGTAACTGTACCAATTCACATTCCCCCTAACAGTGCAAGAGTCTTCCCTTTTCTCCACACTCTCTCTAACATTTATTGTTGCAGATTTTTTGATGATGGCCATTCTGACTGTTGTGATGTGATATCTCATTGTAGTTTTGCTACACATTCCTCTAATAATGAATTATGTTGAGCATCTTTTTATATGTTTGTTAGCCATCTGTATGTCTTCTTTGGAGAGATGTCTGTTTAGATCTTTTCTCCACTTTTTCATTGGGTTGTTTGCTTTTCTTGTATTGAGTTGTATGAGCTGCTTGTATATTTTGGAAATTAATCCTTTGTCCATTGTTTCACTTGCTATTATTTTCTCCCATTCTGAGGATTGTCTTTTCACCTTGCTTATAGTTTCATTTGCTATGCATAAGCTTTTAAGTTTAATCAGGCCCCACTTATTTACTTTTGTTTTTGTGTCCATTACTCTAGGAGGTGGGTCATAGGGGATCTTGCTTTGATTTATGTCATTGAGTGTTCTGCCTATGTTCCTCTAAGACTTTTATAGTTTCTAGTTGTACATTTATGTCATTAATCAATTTTGAGTTTATCTTTGGTGTTAGGGACGTTCTAATTTCATTTTTTACATGTAGCTGTCCAGTTTTCCCATTTATTGAAGAGGGTGTCTTTGCCCCATTGTATATTCTTTCCTTCTTTGTCAAAGATAAAGTACTCATAGGTGCATGGGTTTATTTCTGGGTTTTCTATCTTGCTCCATTGGTCTATATTTCTTTTTTGTGTGCCAGTACCATACTATCTAGATGACTGTAGCTTTGTAGTATAATCTGAAGACAGGAAGGTTGATTCCTCCAGCTCCATTCTTCTATCTCAAGTCTGCTTTGGCTATTCGGGGTCTTTTGTGTTTACATATGAATTGTGAAAATTTTCGTTCTAGTTCTGTGAAAAATGCCATTGGTAATTTGATAGGGATCACATTGAATCTATAGATTGCATTTGGTAGTATAGTCATTTTCACAATATTGATTCTTCCTACCCAGGAACATGGAATATCTCTCCATCTGTTTATGTCATCTTTGATATGTTTTGTTAGTGTCTTATAATTTTCTGTGTACAGTTATTTTGTCTCTTTAGGTAAGTTTATTCCTAGATATTTAATTCTTTCTGTTGCATGATGAATAGGATTGATTCCTTAATTTCTGTTTCTGATTTTTCATTGTTAGTATATAGAAATGCAAGTTATTTCTGTGTATTGATTTTATATCCTGCAACTTTGCTAAATTTACTGATTTGCTCTAATAGTATTCTGATAGCATCTCTAGGGTTTTCTATGTATAGTATCGTATCATCTACAAACAGTGAAAATTTTACTTCTTCTTTTCTGATCTGAATTCTTTTTATTTCTCTTTCTTCTCTGATGTCTGTAGCTAGGACTTCCAGAACTATTTTTAGTAATAATGGTGAAAGTTAACACCTTTGTCTTATTCTTGATTTTAGGGGGAATGTTTTCAGTTTTTCACTATTGAGAAAAATGTTTACTGAAGGCTTACCATATATGGCCTTTACTATGTTGAACTAGGTTTTGTCTATGGCCATTTTTTTGAAGAGTTTTAATCATAAATGGGTACTGATTTTGTCAAAGGCTTTTTCTGCACATACTGAGGTTATCATATGGTTTTTATCTTTCAGTTTGTTAATATGGTGTATCACATTGATTGATTTTCATATATTGAAGAATACTTGTTTCCCTGGAATATACTCAACTTGATCATTGTGTATGAGCTTTTTGATGTGTTGTTGAATTTTGTTTGCTAAAATTTTGTTGAGAATTTTTGCATCTGTGTTCATCAGTGATATTGGCTGTACCTTTCTTTTTTAGTGTCGTAGTCGTCTGGCTTTGGTATCAGAATGATGGTGGCCTCATAGACTGAGTTTGGAAGTGTCCCTTCCTCTGCGATTTTTTGAAAGTATTTTAGAAGGATAGGCATTTGCTTCTCTCTGAATGTTTGATAGAATTATCTTGTGAAGCCATCTGGTCCTGGGCTTCTGTTTTTGGGAGACATCATCAACAAGAAGGTATGCCCTGGCCAAAGAGAGACCACAGGCAGAGGGAGAGCTCCCACCATAGACTGTTCTCATGGAGAAGTGCCAGCTACTCATGGAAATAATTTTATGCAAATTAATCGGAGGAAAGACTCAGTGCAAGTGTGCTCAAAAGCATAATGACTCTTTCTCTTAAGAATGTTTTTTCTAAAGCATAGCAGCAATCATACTGTTCTCTAGTTTAAGACCTTAATTGTTCATCTTTTAACACTGTAGAATAACATTCATATTTTCTCATTGGATTGAAAGTCCCACACAATTTTCCCTGATCATTATAATTTCACTTTGCCCTAACCAAAATTCTTCATCTTTAGGCAAACTGAAAATTTACATGGATAACAACACTCACTAGATTGACAGCTGTTTTCACAGTCTGCCCTCCAAATATAATGTTTATCTCAATTGTTCCTATAAATATCCTACAATGTACATGAAGATTTAAAGCCTTCCTTTGTTGCCTTGACCTGTGGAATTGTCTTCAAAGATGTCTGTTAGTGACCCATTAAATGTCCAGTATCCATTTATCTATTTGTTATAAAGGTAGTGAAAATATTTTATTCTTATTTTCTGCTTAGTGTACCATACATACAGTAAATGCTGCAATTTTGTTTCACAGAGGAAGCCAATTCTGACTCCATGTTGGAAACTCTTTCTTTATCTTGCTTTTATTATTATAACCATACTCAATGGCTTGCCTGGAGGACCCTGCCCCTCTGCTTGATTATAAACTAAAGTGCCTTTGTTCAGCACATGGAGAGGTAGTTCATCCCTGTCCAACTGTGAATAGGTAACACACCCTTTCTGAAGGCTGGACATTCCCTTAGAGATGTTTTATGAGACTGAAGACCCTTTCACTTTACTTCCCCACAGCATCTCCCTCTCTATTTTGCCTTTTGACTTTAGTTCCTCATTGCTTATTTCTCCATGAGCTGTAAAAGAACCTGGCTTCCAGACGACCCCAATACAATGGCTATTTTGAGGCACTAACCTGCAATCTTCTCAGTCTGTCAGCTCCCTGATTAAGGTCACTTATTTGCCTCAACACCTAGTCTCTTGGATTCCTTGGCCTATCCTGAGGCGAGCAGAGCAAGCTTGGACTTAGCAACAATTTTATATATTGAAATTCAAAGTAAATTACAACTTTTCACCTTATGTAAGATATTAATTTATCATTTCAATTTTCATAGAATATGTTTAAAATACAAAAAGAAGTTTTTAAATGAAGAATAATATATTTTGATAAAGAAAATGGAATGTCAATGACAATTTTACCAGCTTGTATATTCTTTTGGATAGAGAACAGAACATCTCACATATAAGTAATACATTTTTAACTTAATTATACTCTTTCATCAGTTTTATGCTACTTCTATAAAAATGTCTATCTTAAAATGTCTATTCTATAATTTAAATTGAATTTCCTAATGGGTCTTAGATCCATAAATATGTTATAGTAAAAGTATATCTAAGTGTTCTTATAAAAGTATAAGCAGAGAAAATGTGGTATGTAAGGATGTTTGAGTCATTTCTATTTAGACTTATTTTCTTTTCCTTTAAGTAGACTCAAAGTAACACAATACTAGGAGTTACATATCATTTTTTTAAGGTGTCTCTGTTTCAGAAACATTGCAACAAAGTAACAAAACATGTGCAAGTATAACAGTGGAGACAAAAAAAAAAGGAGTGTTTAATTTTTTTTTTTTCATGGAAATATTTCATACGTCACTTTGGAATGTTTAAACACGAGAAGTATTTGTAGTCTAAAAATCGACAAATTTCTAAATCTAGAGTTTTTATGTTACTGAGTCCAAGCTCTCTCTGTTTGCCACATGGCAGGCCAATGACTCTGAGAGACAAAGTGTTGAGGCAAAGAAAACAACTTTATTCAGAAAGCAGCTGACTAAGATGATGGCGGGTTAAGGTCTCAAAACGACCATGTTATTGGTGTCTAGATGCAAGGTTCTTTTATAGATTAGGGATGGGGGGGCGGGGGGCGGCTGAGGAAGCAAAGTAAAAAGGCCATAAAGTTTGCACACATGTCCTATAATGTCAAGTTTCTAGCAGTGGATGTGTTAATTTCTTCCTTTTGAAACAGGAATCCGAGTTCTTGTCTGCAGAGCCAAAGAATGGCATCCATGAACAGTAAAACACTCACAGTAGCAAGTGAATAGGACTTATTAAAGGGAGGAAAGTACAAAGCTCTCAGCATGGACACTGAGAGGGGGTAAAGAGTCCATCCAAGGTGGGACTTAATGGCAGCTTTTACATCCTTCCTTCAGTTCAATTCAGTTCAGTCACTCAGTCATGTCCAACTCATTGTGACCCTGTGGACCACACCATGTCAGGCTTCCTTGTTCATCACCAAGTCCTGGGATTTGCTCAAACTCATGTCCATTGAGCCAGTAATGACATCCAACCATCCCATTCTCTGTCATCCCCTCTCCTTCTGCCTTTAATCTTTCCCAGCATCAGGGTCTTTTCCAGTGAGTCAGTTCTTCACATCAGGTGGCCAAAGTATTGGAGTTTCAACTTCAACATCAGTCCTTTCAATGAATATTCAGGACTAATTTCCTTGATGATGGACTGGTTGGATCTCCTTGCACTCCAAGGGACTCTCAAGAGTTTTCTCCAACACCACAATTCAAAAGCATCAATTCTTTGGTGCTCAGTTTTTTTATAGTTCAACTCTCACATCCATACATGACTTCTGGAAAAACCATACCTTTGACTAGATCGACCTTTGTTAGCAAAGAAATGTCTCTTCTTTTTATATGCTGTATAGGTTGATCATAGCTTTTCTTCCAAGGAGTATGTGTCTTTTAATTTTATGGAAGCAGCCACCATCTGCAGTGATTTTCAAGCCCCCCAAAATAAAGTCTGTCACAGTTTCCACTTTTTCCCCATCTATTTTCCATCTCTTCAAGCAAATTAGATACCACAAGGGAACATTTCGTGCAATGGTGGGCTCAATAAAGGAGAGAAATAGTATGGACCTAACAGAAGCAGAAGATATTAAGAAGAGGTGGCCAGAATACACAGAAGAAATACACAAAAAAAGATCTTCATGACCCAGATAACCATGATGTGTGATCACACCCCTAGAGCAAGACATCCTGGATGCAAAGTCAAGTGGGCCATAGGAAGCCTCACTACAAACAAAACTAGCACAGGTGATGGAATTCCAGTTGAGCTATTTCAAATTCTGAAAGATGATGCTGTGAAAGTGCTGCACTCAATATGCCTGCAAATTTGGAAAATTCAGCAGTGGCACAGGAATGGAAAAGGTCGTCTTCATTCCAATCCAAAACAAATGCAATATCAAAGAATGTACCATGACCACACAATTGCAGTCATCTCACATGCTAGCAAAGTAATGCTCAAATTCTCTAAGCCAGGCTTCCACAATACATGAAACATGAACTTCTGGATGTTCTGTCTGGATTCAGAAAAGGCAGAGAATCCAGAGATCAAATTGCCAACATTCGTTAGATCACTGAAAAAGCAAAATAGTTCCAGAGAAACATCTACTTCTTCATTGACTATGCCAAAGCCTTTGACTGTGTGGATCACAACAATCTGTGGAAAATTCTGAAAGAGATGGGAATACCAGACCACCTATCAGCCTCCTGAGAAATCTGTATGCAGGTCAAGAAGAGCAGTTAGAACTGGACATGGAACAACGGACTGATTCCAAATAGGAAAAGGAGTACGTCAAGGCTGTATACTGTCACCCTGCTTATTTAACTTATATGAAGTGTAAACCATGCAAAATGCCAAGCTGGATGAAGTACAAGCTGATATCGAGATTGCCAGAAGCAATATCAATAACCTCAGATATGCAGATGACACCACCTTTATGGCAAAAGGAGAAGAACTAAAGAGCCTCTTGATGAAAGTGAAAGAGGAGAGTCTGTACCCAGTTTCTCTTCTTGCCCTCAATCTTTCGCCACATCACAGTCTTTTCCAATGAGTTATTTATTTGCATCAGATGGCCAAAATATCAGAGCTTCAACTTCAGTATAAGTCCTTCCAAGGATATTCAGGATTATTTTCCTTTAGGATTGACTCGTTTGTTCCCCTTGCTGTCCAAGGGACTTTCAAGAATCTTCTCCAGCACCTCAATTCGAAAGCATCAAATATTTGTTGCTTTATGGTTCAACTTTCACATCTGTACATGACCACTGGAAAAGCAGTAGCTTTGATTATACGGATCTTTGTCAGCAAAGTGATATGTCTACTTTTTAATAAGCTGTCTAGGTTTGTCATAGCTTTTCTTCCAAGGAGCAAGTGTCTTTGAATGTCATGGTTGTAATCACTGGCTACAGTGATTTTGGCTCCCATGAAAATAAAATCTGTCACTTTTTCCACATTCCCCTCATCTTTTTGCCGTGTAGTGATGGGGCCAGATGCCATGATCTTAGTTTATTGAATGTTATGTTTTAAGCCAGCTTTTTCACTATCATCTTTCACCCTCATCAAGAGACTCTTTAGTTCCTGTACATTTTCTGCCATTAGAGGGGTATCTTTTGCAAATAAATTCTTAAAATTGCAATATGATATATGATTTTGTAACATAATATATTTTTATGTTACATATATTTTTGTATGGTACAACTTTATAATACAGTTTTTCCCCAAAGTATTTACTTTTTAAATAGGTTTTTTTTTTTTTAAATTTTAGATAAAGTCTGTTTCTTTCATGTTACATAGTCTTTTCAGAAATATCTTTATTATCTTAAAAAAAGCTTTGTTAAATGCTTTTTGTTTTATAATTTTAATTGATTCATATATTTTACCAAAATAACAGAATTCAGATTTTAAAATTAACAGTATTTTCACTAAGACCATCACTCTTTAATGTTATGAGTGTCTCTTCAATGATATACTGATAACCTGCATTTTCATTAACATAAATATTAATGTTAAAGTAACATAGTATCCCAGAGAAGGCAATGGCAACCCACTCCAGTACTCTTGCCTGGAGAATCCCATGGATGGAGGAGCCTGGTAGGCTACAGTCCATGGGGTTGCTAAGAGTCAGACACAACTCAGTGACTTCATTTTCACTGTTCACTTTCATGCATTGGAGAAGGAAATGGCAACCCACTCCAGTATTCTTGCCTGGAGAATCCCAGGGACAGAGGAGCCTGTTGGGTGCCATCTGTGGGGTCACACAGAGTCGGACACGAGTGACACGTCTTAGCAGTAGAAACATAGTATCCAGAAGTTATTATTGACCATTTTCATTGAAGAATATCCTGTTCATGAAATTGCATGTAGATTTTATAACATTGTATGATGCTTTTTATAATATTGCAGGATGCTCTGTGCTTTTTTAGATCTAAATAATTTTAATGTATTTGTCTTTTCCAATTTTATTTCAAGCATACTTCCGATTATCACTAGTGGTATGCAAAATTTACTGCTGGACTAAATTTCCTACTGAGAAAATTTGAATATCAGTTATATAATTTAGAATATAAAATTAATGTAAAAAATTGATTTTCAGTAATTGAAAGCAGTAATGCCCTCATCAAAATCCATGTGGGAGAAGGGAGTTACACACACCTGTCTTCATGAATCAGATCAACTCTTGTCTATGCATCAATAGTTCCAAAACTAACATGAAGTTTGCAATACATTTTCTTTTGTTTTTCATTATGTGTGTTAGTGAAGTATCACATATGTATATAGTTGTTGTCATTCTAGGCGGAACAATAGCCATCTGCGTATGATTATTTTCTGTGATATAAAGTTGCTCCTGAGAAGTACTCAGCCCCCCTTGATATATATAACTGCAAAATATCCTGTCACAACAGAGAAATTATTTCACACCATATTATATTCATTAGTGTGCACTCTGTAGAATGGAAAATTGATTATTATTTTAACGTAGCCATGATGACTGTCTTTGTATTTTCTAATCTCATCAAATCCATTGAATACAACCAAGGCTTGTTTCCATAGCAACCATGAGTGAAAAGAAGAACTACAATAGAGGTATATGCTGCACTTAAAAAAGGATAAAATTTCAGAGAGGATCGGATAGGGAAATTCTGGAAGGAGGGGATTCTGAGTCAGTAGTGGCCAAGAGGGTCTATAAATCTGTGACCAAGGAAGACATATTAAATAATCGACTACATGGTCAGGCAGACAAATCACAACAAAGTAATAATTTTCAGAATAAAATTTGACTATTTCAGGAAACAGTGCCTTTAAGCTTCCTACAAGGCTAAAAAATATTTCTAAATCTAAAATTTGAGGATGACAGAATAAACATAACTATTAAAAAAACAAAAATTCAGGCTAGGGTGTTGCCCCAGCTCTGTAATTGTCAAATTGTAATTTTTGCAATTTACAATTTCTAGAACTTAAAAGGGATACTCATTTAAAACCAATATTTTTATTATTTTCAAATTGCCAGAACAAAAATTTGCAGCCTCCTTTTGCAGGAGGGATTAGAGATGAGTTATGTAACAGAGACAGAAAAAATGATATCTTACTGATCTGTTCTGAGAAGATAGCAAAGACCTGAGTAGAAAATAGCCCAGAAAAATTGTTGTTAACGCTGGAAAAAAGTAGAATAGCAGCTGAGGTCACAGGGCTTAATCTAAAGGTACTAGTAAGGAAATGAGCTCTTTTTCCCTGAAGCTCCAGCTGAGTCCCTTTAACACTGATAAGAGGCAAGGCTTGTCCAGCCAAGTTAGCAATTGTACAGGGACACTTTGCATTGCTGATCACTTAAGCTTGAACACAGTGTAATGTAATCCATGGAAATAAAAGACCTTTCGGGTCTTTAATAATTTTTAACAGCAAAAGAGAGGTTTTAGACAAACAGAATTGAAAGCCACTCCTCTGTGGTATTAAATCTTCTAAAAATGCAGCAACAAGGTCAACCTAAGCCTACAGAAAGTGAGTAAAGAGAGAAGAGTTCACGTCAGTCACGTGGTTCTCACCCCTTCAGTCACGTCATTTTACTTCTTGAATGAAAATTATAGAGTTTATTCTTCTATACTGAACTCATTCAGGCATGAGGAAACTGAGATTCGGAGCATGAACAACTACCTAAAATCTTACATTGGAAAAAGCATTCATCATCCTTGACCCTAAGGGAATGCCCTTTCAGTTATTCTGCATTACTTTATTAAAAATGTATATATTTGCACTTAGCTTGAAATAGGCAATATTACATTGTTTTAATCAACATGAGTAACTGAAGTAAGGATTTGCTTATTTGATTTTTTAATGTTTTAATTTTTTTCCAGATAATGTGCTTCTTTCATTTACAAAAATATTTAAAAGGCAAGATAGAGTGTATAATTTTTGTTATGTAGCCAGTTTCATTAAGTCACCAGCAGTTGTGCCTCTGACAATATGTTAACATATGGGTGGACATTCAGAATGTTAGACACTCAAACTACTGAAGTAGTAGAAAATATAATCTAACCAACTTTATTAAGGCTAAAAAAATACCTGTTATTCTATTCAGACATGGTTTCAAATGTGAAGAGCTCTTGGCATTCCATTATTATTTACATAAAGGTGTATGTGCCTGTGTGAATTTTCCTTCTGATTTATTAATTTGTGTTAACAGCTCTTCATTTTTTGAAAAAATCAAAACAAAATAAAGCAAGCTCATCGTTATAGAAGCCTGACCCCAATAGAATTCTGTAGAGAGGGAATTCCTGACCATCCAGTGGTTAAGACTCTGTGCTCCCAGTGCAGGGCACACAGATTCACCTTCTGGTCAAGGAATTAAGCTCCTCCATGCTGAGGCCAAAAATAAATAAATTAATTAATTAAAATAAAATTTAAAAAAATAGAAAGACATTTCTGTAGAAAAATTACCAGTAATATTTTTCTACATTTGGAGATAAGGAAAGAATGGAGACTCCTTCCCTCCCTTTGTTTCTATGTGTTTATGTCCTGACTTAAGAGTCTTCATGTTTTAGAATCATTTAATCTCATCTTTATCCAGTTGACATTCATTATATCTCTAAGAAATAAGAGATTTTTTTATTTTAAAAACTGAAAACCAAAAAAAAAAAAAAAAAAGTTACAGTCTTATATGTTCTTCAAGGTGGAGCCAAAAGTCATTCTCTTCTTCAATATCACCAGGAATTTCCTTGTATGATAGAAGGTCTCTTCTACACTGTGTGTGTATTTTTAGAGAATGGACAATTTGGACAATTAAATAGAATTTTTTACAAAGGTTATTTTGAAGTGTTGAAACGATTGCTTTTCATTTGTACACAATAGAGCTGAAAGACTTTAGTTTCTTCTCTCACTAGTGTTTAATTAAATATTCCCTTTAAATAGCATAATTTTCTATTATTTATCTTATAAAAAATTCTGTATAGGAATATTCATGTCCAAATTTTTTCTTTTGGGGGAGGGTAAGAAGATGAATGATCACTTTGCTTATCAGTATCAATTTACATTTTTAAATTGGTTAAAAATGGCTTAATATAATGGAATCTTTGTAGTACTAATTTGAATTAGAGAACTTTTATAAAATTCTAAAGGTCTTTCAAGTTTAAGGGAAAGATTCTGGTCTTAATGAGATTTCTTTCACAATTAATGGACCAGGTATAAATTTAGCCTTGAGCATTCTATCTGAAGTGAGTTAGGAGCACAGAAAAGATGGGATGCTTTCCTTGAAAACAATTTTCATGCTAAATAATTTTCATACTATGTCCAGGTTTCACAGGATTACAGGTAAACATGTACCAGTAAGGTTATAAAGTAGAATCTGTGAAATAGCGAACAAATTGAAGTACTATATTTCTAACTCTATTTGCATAAATTAAATTAATAACTTCATATTCATTGCACACTAATATTTTTGTATCATTAACATTCTTATTCCAATGAACATACAAAACAAATAGGATTGAGGCAGTACCGTTTTGTTTTAGTCTCCTCCTCCACTTCCATCTCACAGCCCAGGACATTTCTCTCCTTAACAGTGGTGGAGAGCATCTTCTCTCTTCTTCCACCTACAACCAGTGAAATAGAAACAACTTTGCCCAACAAACCAGGGTGCTGCAGAGGCCACACACCTGCTCATCTGAAGGTGAATGGACTGGAAAATACAAAGGAGGAAGTGCCCAGTGGACATTGATTTTGGCCCCTGGCTGCAAAAACTGAGCCTCCAGCCCCAAAAGACTTGATATCAGAAGGCAGAAGGCACACATGACTCTGACTCCCAAGCTCCAGCACCAAAGACCAGGGGGATCTGGGCAGCAGCAGTAGCAAGACCGTATCCTGGTCCTTCTACCTGGGGGTCGCACCTATGACTGGGCTCCTGGTTGTGCTGGTGGGGCTCTGAACCCAGAAAATCCTAAACACAATGGAGGCCCCACTATTCCAGGACACCCAGTGATGATGCTGGTGACAACAGTGATACCAGCAATAGCAAAATACCAGGAATCCTGAAGGCATAAGCAGTGATGATGAAGCCACCAGACACATCTGATTGAGGTGACAGAGAGTGGACTGTGTTGATTCTACAAAACAATCAGAGAAAGTGAAAGTCAGAGAAGCAAAAATCTTGTGCTATTGTCCCACCTACTGAAAAAAGAAAGGCCTCTAATTATCACCCTGTTGAATTGTGGGAGTCAAAGTTAAAAAAGCATCACCTAAAAGAAAGGTGGTCACTGTTTCAGATGCACAGGAAGAAGAGCAACTAGTTAAGCATCACACAAAGATCATAGTAACATTGTACCACAAAAAGGAAAAGACGATTCCCCAGAAATCAAAATTAAAGTCACAGAAGATCGTGATCTCATAGAGAATTCAAAATGGATGTCACGAAGAAAGTCAAAGAGTAACAAGAAAGCTCAGAAAGACATTTTAACAAGCTCAAGGATAAAATTAATGAGCAGAAGGAATACTTTACCAAAGAAAGTAAAACTTTTAAAGAGAACCAAACAAATTCTGGAGCTGAAGATCCCAATCACAAGATGAAGTATATATTAGAAAACATTGAAAATAGAGCAGACCATATGGAAAAGAGAATTAATTAGCTTGAAGGTAGAAATCTAGAAGTGATACAGGGAGAAGAGGAAAGAGAACTCGATTCTTTTTATAAATGAAGAAATTCTTTGAGAACCAGCCAACTCTATTAGGAAAGACAACATTAGAATAATGTCGGAAGCAGGAAAAGAGAAGCAAGAAGGAAGCAATGAGCTTATTTAAAGAAATAATAGCTGAGAACTTTCCAAACCTAGGAAGGAAGTAGATATATAAGCCCATGAAGCTAAGAGAATACCTAACTACCTCAGTGCAAACAGATCTTTTCCAAGAAACACTATATTAAAACTCTGAAAATCAATGATAAAGAATTTTAAAGACAGCCAAAGAAAAAAGTACAGTAAGCTACAAAGGGCCACTCCCCTTTTGCAAAACTTAAAATTTCTACCCCTAAGCCTGTTCCTCTGCCTACAAATGTTTATTCATTGTTGAAAAAGTTGAAATTAGTTACTCAGTCGTGTCTGACTCTTTACAAGCCTATGGACTGTAGCCCACCAGGCTGCTCTGTCCATGGGAATCTCCAGGCAGGAATACTGGAGTGGGTAGCCATTTCCTTCTCCAGTGGATCTTCCCCACTCAGGGACTGAACCTCAGTCTCCTGCACTGCAGGCAAATTCTTTACTGTCTGAGCCACTAGGGAAGCCCATTGTACTCATTATTGAGCATCATGTCAAATGTCACCTTTTCCTATGGAGGCCTCTTCCGAAATCTCCCAAAGAGTAGGCCTCAAGGCTCTTATATTCATTCCTAGCATCAGTCTTTCTCACTGTCTTGACAGTGAACTCTCTAAAAGCACTACCAAATACCCAGCATCTAGCACAGACTCTGGCCCCCATAGTAGTCAGTCAATATCTTTTTGATAAATAAATAAAAAATGTACAGCAATTTTTGAAGAAAAACTTTTTTTTTTTCAAGTTAAGTTCTAGTAAAAAATTGCCATTTGTGGCCATACACTGAGGGCATTCAGTATTATAACTGCCATTGAAGAGACTTCCTAAAATGTTAGAGCAACGTTCAAATATCTTAATTTTATGAAAGTAATTTAAAACTTATTAAAATAATTATAAAAGCAATAATGATAATCATGATGAAGACTGAGATAGTTAATTTCCAGAAGGGAGCTTTTCACAGACCTGTCTGGATATAAAGATATGATTGAGCACATTTCAAGGACCATGACTGGGGTTTTGATGATTCAGAAACAAGGTCATTCTCTAGCTTGAGGGGCAATATGTCCTCAGTGCCCCATGTTTCTCTTTCAGGGGAAGTGTTTGTGGCCAAACAGTTTGGACACTGCATTACAAGAGTTAGAAACTTGAATTGGTGGCCTCAACCCCAAATACTTGACTGGGGTAGTTACCTGTAAGCCCAACGAACTCTTTCTGAGAAACTTATTAACATTTACTGGAATGCTTAGATTTCATGGAAACAGTTTTGTTTCATGGAAACAGTTTTATAAAAACTTTAAAACTAGATTTTTCTCAAGGAGTATCATCAGGTTCACATAAGTATTAGTGATCTTTGATTCAGACACCCTAGAGTTTTATAACCTAAAGCTTTGAAAAGATGATTTGACCTGGAACTTTTTTTTTTCTTTAAATTAAGCCAGTTTCCTCAGCCTTAGAAAACACATCTCAAAGGTAATCTGCCTTGGAACTGCTTGGTGTGCCTGCTAGGAAAGTTTAACTGCCAAATATTTCCACCAGTACCTGAAAAAATTTCCTACCTTTGTAAAATTATTTTATATTGACTAATGAATTAATTAAAATATCTAACAAAGGAAAAATTACAGTTTTGACAAAACTATGTGCTTTATTTTGGGTGAATGAAATATCTTAACTGAATTTTAAGCTTATGGCAATAAAATATCCACACTTTAAAGGTCATATTTATGTTATGACCTATTTCAGCAAGAGAAAGGAGCTTAAGTTCATTTAATAGTAGTAGCAGATCATTGAGAACTTACACTGCAGCTCAGATTTATGCCATAAAAAATTAGGTTATGGTCTACTGTAAGAATAGCCCTGTCTACCTGCCTGCTTTCCTGAAATAATTTAAGATTCCTATGGTGCAGAAATATCACAGATCTACCTTAAGTTTATTTGTGTATGTGTGTGCTCAGTCATGTCTGACTCTTTGAGACTCCATGGACTGTAGCCCACTAAGTTCCTCTGTCCATGGAATTTTCCAGGAAAGAATACTGGACTGGGTTGCCATTTATGTGCTGCTGAAGCTAACACAGTTTTATTTACTTTTAACCAAATTGTATTTTTTTCTCATCATTTCAAAACTGTTGATGGATCAATTAATGTTACAGTTTTCTGGCTGGAATTCTGAACAGGATGAAAGAAAGCTGTCAATAGCAGGGACAATTTTGCCTGAAATTGCTTTACTCCTAATTTAATATTAAAACTTGTACTGTCTTTTTAGAAAAAAAGAAAAAAGAAATATATAAGTAAGAGAGAAGTATTTAAAAAATTATTGAATTGTTAATATCTGTACTGTTGGATATTGTTTAGAAACAAACAAAAATGCCAATATGCTACTCATTTTTTTTCTTGGAAAATAATATACTCAATTATAAGATATTAGTGTCTGGGTTTTTTAATTACTGAGCAAGAAAATGAATACATAAAAAGTTAAAATATAAAATTTAATCTAGACTTAAATACGGGAGAAAATTAAGTTTTGCTTTTAAGATTGTCACAAAATAATGAGAAATAAAGCCTACTTAAGAAAGCCAAATAAAAATAAATTCTGCCAATGTCAGTCTGCTATTTTAGCAAACTTAATAAGCAAATTGGTTTCATTGAGTTAGACAAGGCTGTGGTCCTAGTGTGATTAGATAGACTAGTTTTCCATGAGTATGGTATCAGTGTGGCTGCCCTCTGATGCCCTCTTGCAACACCTACCACCTTACTTGGGTTTCTCTTACCTTGGATGAGGGGTATCTCCTTACTGCCACTGTTCCCGACCTTCAACGTGGGATAGCTGCTCTAGGCCCTCCTGTGCCTGAGCAGCCACCTCTCCTTGGGTTGCTCCTCCCAGCCGCCAACCCTGGCCTCGGGCATGGGTGGCTTCTCCCAGCTGCCGCCCCTGGCCTCGGGCTAGGGGTGGCTCCACAGGGTCACCGCCCTTGGCCTTGGGCGTGAGGTGGCTTCTCCCAGCTGCCCCTGACCTTGGTCATGGAGTGTCCGAGCCATGCCTGCAGGGCAATCCAAGCCATGCCTGCGGGGCAACCCGAGATGGGTGGGTCATGGTGAAGAGGTCTGACAGAATGTGGTCCACTGGAGAAGGGAATGGCAAGCCACTTCAGTATTCTTGCCTAGAGAACCCCATGAATAGTATGAAAAGGCAAAATGATAGGATACCAAAAAAGGAACTCCCCAGGTCATTACGTGCCCAAAATGCTACTGGAGATCAGTGGAGAAATAACTCCAGAAAGAATGAAGGAATTGAGCCAAAGCAAAAACAATACCCAGCTGTGAATGTGACTGGTGATAGAAGCAAGATCTGATGCTGTAAAGAGCAATATTGCATAGGAACCTGGAATGTCAGGTCCATGAATCAAGGCAAAATGGAAGTGGTCAAACAAGAGATGGCAAGGGTGAACGTTGACATTCTAGGAATCAGCGAACTAAAATGGACTGGAATGGGTGAATTTAACTCAGATGACCATTATATCTACTACTGCGGTCAGGAATCCCTCACAAGAAATGGAGTAGCCATCATGGTCAACAAAAGAGTCCGAAATGCAGTACTTGGATGCAATGTCAAAAACGACAGAATGATCTCTGTTCGTCTCCAAGGCAAATCATTCAATATCACAGTTATCCAAGTCTATGCCCCAACCTGAAGAAGGTTGAATGAAGCTGAAGTTGAATGATTTTATGAAGACCTACAAGACCTTTTAGAACTAACACCCACAAAAAAGATGTTCTTTTCATTATAAGGGATTGGAATGCAAAAGTAGGAAGTCAAGGAACACCTGGAGTAACAAGCAAATTTGGCCTTGGAATGCAGAATGAAGCAGGGCAAAGACTAATAGAGTTTTGCCAAGAAAATGCACTGGTCATAGCAAACACCCTCTTCCAACAACACAACAGAAGACTCTACACATGGACATCACCAGATGGTCAACACCAAAATTAGATTGATTATATTCTTTGCAGCCAAAGATGGAGAAGCTCTATATAGTCAACAACAACAACAAAAAAGACCAGGAGCTAACTGTGGCTCACATCATGAACTCCTTATTACCAAATTTAGACTCAAATTGAAGAAACTAGGGAAAACCGCTAGGCCATTCAGATATGACCTAAATCAAATCCCTTATGATTATACAGTGGAAGTGAGAATAGATTTAAGGGCCTATATCTGACAGATAGAGTGCCTGGTGAACTATGGAATGAGGTTCGTGACATTGTACAGGAGACAGGGATAAAGACCATCCCCATAGAAAACGAAAGCAAAAAAGCAAAATGGCTGTCTGGGAAGGCCTTACAAATAGCTGTGAAAAGAAGAGAGGTGAAAAGCCAAGGAGAAAAGGAAAGATATAAGCATCTGAATGCAGAGTTCCAAAGAATAGCAAGAAGAGATAACAAGAAAGCCTTCTTCAGTGATCAATGCAAAGAAATAGAAGAAAACAACAGAATGGGAAAGACTAGAGATATCTTCAAGAATATTAGAGACACCAAGGGAACATTTCATGCAAAGATGGGCTTGATAAAGGACAGAAATGGTATGGACCTAACAGAAGCAGAAGATATTAAGAAGAGGTGGCAAGAATACACAGAAGAACTGTACAAAAATGATATTCACAACCCAGATAATCATGATGATGTGATCACTCATCTAGAGCCAGACATCTTGGAATGTGGTCAAGTGGGCCTTAGAAAGCATCACTATGAACAAAGTTAGTGGAGGTGATGGAATTCCAGTTTAGCTGTTTCAAATCCTGAAAGATGATGGTGTGAAAGGGCTGCACTCAATATGCCAGCAAATTTGGAAAACTCAGCAGTGGCCACAGGACTGGAAAACATCAGTTCTCACTCCAATTCTAAAGAAAGGCAATGCCAAAGAATGCTCAAACTACCACACAATTGCACTCATCTCACATGCTAGTAAAGTAATGCTCAAATTTCTCCAAGCCAGGCTTCAGCAATACGTTAGCCGTGAACTCCCTGATGTTCAAGCCGGTTTTATAAAAGGCAGAGGAACAAGAGAACAAATTGCCAACATCCTCTGGATCATGGAAAAGGCAAGAGAGGTCCAGAAAAACATCTCTTTCTGCTTTATTGACTATGCCAAAGCCTTTGACTGTGTGGGTCACAATAAACTGTGGAAAATTCTGAAAGAGATGGGAATACCAGACCACCTGACCTGCCTCTTGAGAAATCTGTATGCAGGTCAGGAAGCAACAGTTAGAACTGGACATGGAACAACAGACTGGTTCCAAATAGGAAAAGGAGTACGTCAAGGCTGTATATTGTCACCCTGCTTATTTAACTTATATGCAGAGGACATCATGAGAAACGCTGGGCTGGAAGAAACACAAACTGGTATCAAGATTACCAGGAGAAATATCAATAACCTCAGATATGCAGATGACACCATCCTTATGGCAGAAAGTGAAGAGGAGCTAAAAAGCCTCTTGATGAAAGTGAAAGAGAGTGAAAAAGTTGTCTTAAAGCTCAACATTCAGAAAACGAAGATCATGGCATCCGGTCCCATCACTTCATGGGAAATAGATGGGGAAACAGTAGAAATATTGTCAGACTTTATTTTTTTGGGCTCCAAAATTACTGCAGATGGTGACTGCAGCCATGAAATTAAAAGATGCTTACTCCTTGGAAGAAAAGTTATTACCAACCTAGATAGTATATTCAAAAGCAGAGACATTACTTTGCCGACTAAGGTCCGTCTAGTCAAGGCTATGGTTTTTCCAGTGGTCATGTATGGATGTGAGAGTTGGACTGTGAAGAAGTCTGAGCTCCAAAGAATTGGTGCTTTTGAACTGTGGTGTTGGAGAAGACTCTTGAGAGTCCCTTGGACTGCAAGGAGATCCAACCAGTCCATTCTGAGAAGATCAGCTCTGGGATTTCTTTGGAAAGAATGATGCTAAAGCTGAAGCTCCAGTACTTTGGCCACCTCATGCAAAGAGTTGACTCATTGAAAAAGACTCTGATGCTGGGAGGGATTGGGGGCAGGAGGAGAAGGGGACGACAGAGGATAAGATGGCTGGATGGCATCACTGACTCGATGGACTTGAGTCTGAGTGAACTCCAGGAGTTGGTGATGGACAAGGAGGACTGGCATGCTGCGATTCGTGGGGTCACAAAGAGTCAGACACGACTGAGCGACTGAACTGAACTGAACTGAACTGAATAAGCAAACTGGAGCTCTGCACAGTTAATGTAATCAATGTTATACAATCAATAATGAAAACAGCCAAAACTCTGTCTAAATCTTGCCTTCGCTAATTTAGCCCCATCTCCTTGACACAATCACATTGGGTTTCTAAAACTGTTTTCTTTCTGATGAATCCTCTGAATATGTATAACAATCCATTTAAGGCTCTTGAGATAACAAGCCACCTTAGCTGCTAAGTTACTTCTGTTGTGCCTGACTCTGTGCGACCCCATAGACGACAGCCCACCAGGCTCTGCCGTCCCTGGGATTCTCCAGGGAAGAACACTGGAGTGGGTTGTCATTTCCTTCTCCAATGCATGAAAGTGAAAAGGGAAAGTGAAGTCGCTCAGTGGTGTCGGACTCTTAACGACCCCATGAACTGCAGCCTACCTGGCTCCTCCATCCTTGGGATTTTCCAAGCATGAGTACTGACTTTGACTTAAAAATGTTTATGGATCTTCCAGTAACTTACACCTGGAAGAAACTGACTTCCAAAAAGAATAATCTGGGACTAATCAATATAATAAACATTACTTCACAACCCACTTATGATATACCTGGTGAGGATATTTTAGCAATCATTCATAATTTATTGACACAGTACAACTTTGCATGTGTAGGCAATTCCTTTCCTAAGAAAGTGTGATTATTTGAATGTGTAATTAAACCTTTAAAATTCAGGGCATTTGATTAGTAAGGGAAACTAAAATCATTCCAATACAAATTCCATCTTTAAAGCTGCAAGAATTAACAAAAGTATATATATTGACTCAAACACAGATCCATATTTATAACTTGGAGATGTTGTTGTACGTGGAATACATGTAAATTTTTTGTAATTAGGAGCTTATCAAAGAGCAAATAGCTGAGTACTACAAAGGAAAAGAATTGTGATTTCTCAAAAGTAACATTTTTTTATTTTTTAATGTAAATTTATTTATTTTAATTAGAGGTTAATTACTTTACAATATTGTATTGGTTTTGCCATACATCAACATGAATCTGCCACGGGAATACACGTGTTCCCCATCCTGAGCCCCTCTCCCTCCTCCCTCCCAATACCATCCCTCTGGGTCATCCCAGTGCATCAGCCCCAAGCATCCAGTATCATGCATTAAACCTGAACTGGCAATTCATTTCATATATGATTTGCAAGGGTCCTATTAAGCAAAAGAGAGTTAGAGCATTTATTTTAAGTATTTTACCTAACATAAACCATCTGGTATACAAATTCAAAATTACTGAATTACTAGAATTACATAATATGGGTAACAAATATGTCACTGACAATTGCAAATAAGATGAAAGTTTATATAATATATATATTTTTAATTTAAAAATATATTTTTATTTTTAATATTTTAAAATATTTTAATTTTATATTATAGTATATATATTTATATAATATATTCTATGTATATAAATATATAAATTTTATTTATTATATATATATAATATAAATACATATATTATTTGGGAGTTGATTGTTATCACTTTAAACCTTAGCATTTGCCATGAACAATTTTGGAAGGATTGATATGGTGGTCACTATGTGTTTCCCAGATCTTCTTTCAGGGTTAAAAATCAGACTTCTACAGCTGCTGTTATCACTGTAACAAAAAGTTCTCAGCTATCAGCTCCTCATGGGGCTAGCAAGGCTGCCTCAGTCTCTCATTCACTAAAGGGTTTATTTTCTCAACACTACTTCCTTTCCAAGTTTATACAGACTTATCACAGATGTACCGACCCAGTCTTCAAGCCCAAGTGTGTATGATTCTGGTGGCTTACCTCAGCTTCATAATTTCCCATGTTTTTGCAGGGGCCACTGGGACGACAAAATGGCTCAACTTTTTCCTTTTGTTTCATCCTGCTTCCCTACTGAAGAGGTTGATGAAGAGGTTGATACTACAATCAGTCCCTAATAAAACTCTAGCACAAGCACCTCCTTATCAGAGCCTGCTTCCCAGGTAACCAAACCTGCAAGAGGTATATATAAAGGCCATTAAGAAAAAGTCATAAAGCCCTTTTCCAATATTGTAGCTACCTAATACATATTTATGCATAGCAACCTTTGGCTAAAATTTTTAATATTATTGGTTATAAGAACATGTATGTATGTAATTTATGTGCACACATTTATATAATGAAAGACAGGCCAAACACTTTTCAATGTTGTTCTGTAGACTGAGGAAGTACAACTGAGATGTCAGGGGGAAAAAAAGGAAATTTTCATTAAAATATAGCATGTAAAATAATAGAATAGTTCAAAGAAGATTATCATGTTTGAAATAGTAATATGGTAAAAATAAAACAGTAGATATTAATAATATTTCTTTTATTTCGCACTAGTGGTGGCTCTATCTCTCTTTCATGGTCAGATCTGCCTCTGTGATACATGACCAAGCCATTATCTCCAATTCTAATGAGGCTTCAGTTTATTTTTCATGTGTTGGTTGCAATCAGTAGAACTCTGATAGTTGTAAATGGAAAGATAGGCTACCATCCTCTTCTGACTGCCCATTGTCTTTAAAGGAAATAGGGAAATAGATTGATTTTGGTGTGTGTATGTTCTATATCTTATTTTTAACATTTCTTGATAGACACTAAAAACAAAAATCTCCTTAGTGGCCCATAATCATACAAATCAATTTTTAAAGTGCGTCTTGGTGACATATTGGAGAAGGCAATGACAACCCACTCCAATACTCTTGCCTGGAAAATCCCATGGATGGAGGAGCCTGGTGGGCTGCAGTCCATGGGGTCGGTAGGAGTCAGACATGACTGAGCGACTTCACTTTCCCTTTTCACTTTCATGCATTGGAGGAGGAAATGCCAACCCACTCCAGTATTCTTGCCTACAGAATCCCAGGGATAGGGGAGCCTGGTGAGCTGCTGTCTATGGGGTCTCACAGAGTCAGACACGACTGAAGCGACTTAGCAGCAGGCGCAGCAGCAGCAGCAGCAGCAGGCGACATATGCTTCCCTGGTGGCTCAGAAAGTAAAAATCCATCTGCAATGTGGGAAACCTGGGCTTAATCCCTGGGTCCAGCAGATCCCCTGGAAGAGGAAATGGCAACCCACTCCAATATCCTTGCCTGAAGAATCCTTATGGACAAAGGAGCCTGGTGGGGTACAATCCTCTTCCAAATGATGTAGAGATCCCTGGACCACCTTTGCTTCCTACTACCTTATACCTGATTGTCCCTCTTTTCCAAGGTGTCGATCTTTCAGTTCAGTTCAGTTCAGTTGCTCAGTCGTGTCCAACTCTTTGCGACCCCATGAATCGCAGCATGCCAGGCCTCCCTGTCCATCACCAACTCCTGGAGTTCACTCAGACTCACGTCCATCGAGTCAGTGATCATCCAGAAGGACTTTCCAAAGGCCCATCAAAAGGGAAAACCTGCTCTCAGCTAGAAAGCGGAGGAAGGGTTATAAATGAAAACAAGCAAAAACCAAACTATCAACTAAATTGCAAGAAATGAAAGACCAAATTTAAAAAGAAGCAGCTACTTGATGATAGAACTATAGGACATTTTGCCAAAAGAATACTACTCCATTAAGAGGAAATTGTGTTCGGTATGAAATCTATGTATCTATCTATATGTCTGTGTGTGTGTATGTGTGTGTGTGTGTGTGTGTGTGAGCATCTTTTTTTAATATAAATTTATTTATTTTAATTGGAGGTTAATTACTTTACAATATTGTATTGGTTTTGGCATACATCAACATTAATCTGCTACAGGTGTACACGTGTTCCCCATCCTGAACGCCCATCCCTCCTCCCTTCCCGTACAATCCCTCTGGGTCATCCCAGTGCACCAGCCCCAACCATCCAGTATCATGCATCAGACCTGGACTGGTGATTCGTTTCATATATGATGTTATACATGTTTGAGAATCTTTCTCCATCCTCCCTCTGTCTTTCTAAGGCTGTCAGTCCCTTTCAGTGATCCCACATTTTCTTTAATTCCATCATCTTCTGTCTACAAAAGTGGATCTCAATGACACAACCAGAGTCAGTGTGCCATCAGAAAAAAAATGCCTTTGTCCCTACACTTAACATTTATCTCTCTCCCCCAGAGGCTTTGGACGAAGAGATTTTTCCTTCTTTTTAGAACCTTCTTCTCCACAGCACAAGGGGCCTATAATCAGAGTCAGGGTACTGGAAAGTCCACAGTTGCCAGAGGAATTGGCTGCCACCAAAAGAGAGACCTATTTTAGCTTATTTGTGAGGCACATGGCTGAGAGAATCTTCACTGAAATATTGTGATGTCTAGCCTTTTTCCTGTTCACATAGTGCTGGAAAGACTCACATGTAGCAGGGATGATTTCCTGCAATCAACTTAATTTCTGAACTGAACATATTTCTGTGTGTTCTATCCTGGTAGCTTCATTACACATGAGGAAAGGAGACTGCCTGTCACTAGGTCTCTTGGAATTGAGTCCCTTGCCTGTCTCTCCTCAAGTGACTCTACACAGTTCAGTCAGTCGCTCAGTCGTGTCCGACTCTTTGCGACCCCATGAATCAGCATGCCAGGCCTCCCTGTCCATCACCAACTCCCAAAGTTCATTCAGACTCATGTCCATCGAGTCAGCAATGTCATCCAGCCATCTTATCCTCGGTCGTCCCCTTCTCCTCCTGCCCCCAATTCCTCCCAGCATCAGAGTCTTTTCCAATGAGTCAACTCTTTGCATGAGGTGGCCAAAGTACTGGAGCTTCAGCTTTAGCATCATTCCTTCCAAAGAAATCCCAGGGCTGATCTCCTTCAAAATGGACTGGTTGGATCTCCTTGCAGTCCAAGGGACTCTCAAGAGTCTTCTCCAACACCACAGTTCCAAAGCATCAATTCTTCAGTGCTCAGCTTTCACAGTCCAACTCTCACATCCATACATAACCACTGGAAAAAACCATAGCCTTGACTAGACGGACCTTTGTTGGCAAAGTAATGTCTCTGCTTTTCAATATGCTATCTTTAGTAAACTATTAATTTGATTAGGCTTCGCTTCTTGGTGACCATTGTTTGAAAATGATAAATTATAAAACCAAATTTACTTATAAAGATGCCATGAATGTGAATGGTAATTTAATTGTGCCATAACATTATCTTAAATTGATATAAAATTTAATCCCCTGCTGTTCCAAATTGTGTAAATTGTATAGATTTGAAGAATTTGATAAATTTTACCATTCTCTCCTCAGCTGTGTCCTCCAGAAATTCAAATTAAAATGTAGTGGTTTTTTTTTTTTTTTTTTTTTTTCCATTCTGTCCAATGTATCTTCTTGGGTCTTCCTCAGTGGCTCCTTGGTAAAGAATCTGTCTGCCGATACAAGAGACATGGGTCAATCCGTGGGTCAGGAAGTTCCCTGGAGAAGGAAATGGCAACTGACTCCAATATTCTTACCTGATAAATCCCATGGACAGAGGGACCTAGTGGGCTACAGTCCATGGGGTCACAAAAGTCAGACATGACTTAGCGACTAACCAAGAACAATATATCTTCTCACACAGCATGTAAAAGAAAATTGTTAGCTGCAGTTATCTCACATGTATCTTCATCTATTGTAAACACACCATCTGAACCACCAGGGGAGCTCTTTCTTGTAAACATTAAAAACATTTAAAATAGTAATTTTTTCGTTAATTTGTTCTAATTCCCTAGTGGCTCAGAGGCTAAAGTGTTCTCCTGCAATGGGGCAGACCTGAGTTCGATCCCTAGGTCCGGAAAATCTGCTGGAGAAGGAAATGGCAACCCACTCTAGTACTCTTGCCTGGAAGCTATAGCCCATGGGATGGCAAAGAGTCACACATGGCTGAGCAGCTTTACATCTCATGAATCAGGCTGCTTGCCACTTCTAACTTGGTAAATTAAAAAAAAAAAAAAAATCATATGGAATGTTCTGAGGCAAAAAAGAAAAACTGATGAATTTAACTAACAAATTTATCATTTTGTTCAATTTATTCTTATTTTAACAAATATTTCATTCTATGTGTGTTTTCTCTTTCATTAATTCTTAAGCTTGCTTTATCTAAAAGCAGATTATTACCTGCTGACTTCCTGTCATTAAACTACATTCAAAGTTACCCTGCACAACACCTCCACTGCAACAGAGCAGAATGACTAAGCACATCCTACCTCCTTAATGGCCTTGGAGAAGAGTTCCACATTTTAGATGAATTAAGCAGACATTCAAAATGGAGGAAACAGCATACTTCTAATACACAATATTTTGTATTTGTTCATCTTATTAGCACTTTATTACTTATTGTTACACAGCAAACAAAAAGGTCTGAAGATTAGAGGTTTAGATATTTTGATTAGGGAGGAGAGACCAGAGAATGATAAAACTCTCTGATCCAAGAGTCATACATTTACTTACAAAGATGGAAACCGCAAAGGTAAAAAAGAGCTGGGGGATGTGAGCAGATTATTCTGGCTTGACTGAAAAAATGTGAAGTCAGGACACATTGAGTAAATTGTGTAAAATCTTAAAGCTGTGTAAGATCTCACTGTTGAATTGGTGCAGGACATTCAATTGTACAGGCATAGCATTATAACAAGAAATCCAAGTGTATGCTATAAACTAAAACAAAATCAGACCCGCACAGCTGTTGGCTGAAACACATGATCTACAAGCATGAAAGGGGTTTTCTGTTGATTAAGGAAATTTCCTGTTCAGCTAAAATAGTATATACAAAACAAAGAGGCATGAAAAATAAGGCAGAGCTCAGGGTTATAGTGAGACTCTGATTGAAGAACAGATTTATTCATGGAAATTTGGAGAAATGAAGTCAGATATAATTCATTGATCAGATTGTAAATGACCTTATCTTCCATATTTATTCTGACTTCATATCAAAGGTTATTAGATATGACTGAAAGCTTTGTTTTAATTGAAATATAGTTGATGTATAGTTATGCTAGCTTCAGCTGTATTACATTGTGACTTAATATTTGTGTACATTATGAAATGGTCACATAATAAGTCTAGTAACTGTCTGTACCCATGCAAATTTATTATAACATATTAACCATATTCTTTAATATTACATCCCTGTAGCTGAAGATTTGTACAATTAATCCCCTTCACCTATTCACCTGCATGTTACACACCACTGAAAGTTTTTAAACATAATAGTGGATCACAGTTAGTTTTCCCAAATAGAAGATTTACTAAACTAAGAAGAATGTAGATAAGGGATCAGTTGTAAGACTGCTGCTGTAGCAGGATGAGTAGAAAATGAAGAGGACGTGAATTTTGAAAAAAAAAAAAAAAAAAAAAAAAAAGATGCATCTAAAAAAAAGATAGGGTTAACGCAAACTGGTCATACTGAGCTGGCTCTTTGGGAGAAAGGAAGACACAGATACCAGTAGATAAGAGCAGAAACCACTGGGGCTCAGAAACTCTCCCCAGATCTCATGAATCTGTGACCTTGGTCACAGCACTGTTTTCTTTATACTTCATGTTCTTATTTATAAAAATTTGTGGGGCTTCCCTCATTGATCAGTCAGTAAAGAATCTGCCTTCAATGCAAGAGACTCGGGTTCAGTTCCTCCATCAAGAAGATCCCCTGGAGAAGGAAATGGCAACCCAACCCAGTACTCTTGCCTGGAGAATCCAATGCACAGAGGAGATCAGTTCTGGGTGTTCACTGGAAGGACTGATGCTAAAGCTGAAACTCCAGTACTTGGCCACCTCATGCAAAAAGTTGGCTCATTGGAGAAGACTCTGATGCTGGGAGGGATTGGGGGGGGGGGGGCAGGAGGAGAAGGGGACAACAGAGGATGAGATGGCTGGATGGCATCACTGACTCGATGGACATGAGTTTGAGTAAACTCCGGGGGTTGATGATGGACAAGGAGGCCTGGTGTGCTGCAATTCATGGAGTTGCAGAAGTCGGACACGACTGAGTGAGTGAACTGAACTGGAGATTAGTGGACAAATTAAAGAGAGTCACCGGGAAAGAGTTGTAAGGATCTGTGAACACAAGAATGCCTTTGGTAATCTAAACCTAATTGTATACTACTGACTCAATTGCAATGTAAAAGTAAAACGTTTATAAATCCATGTTTTGTCACCTATGTTCTAGTTGTTATTGCCTAATGACAGGAGATCCTAGGAGGAACAACTCTACTGTCTTGAAGAGTTATCCTTCTCCTTTACCAAAAAGAGGTAAAGAAGAATTAGAAGAGATACAAATATGAAGAATTAGGAGAGATATTAATGTGACAGTACAAATGGTATATTACTTTGTGGTTGTGGAAAATTGAAGTTTCAGTAAATTACACTAAAGCTCATGGTTATTAAATCAAACATAGGTTTTCTGACTACAAAATTCAAGTTATTTAATCACTATACTTGATTGTTCTTCTTGAATACTTATCCTGTAACATATTAGCAAAGATTTTCTGCTTCTAATGAAGGTTCTATAAACAATCTACACAAGAAAATTAACCACATTAAATTAATTCTGTTTACCTGGCAATTAACCATGACCATCAGTATTAATAGCAGCAAGTGAAAATAGTTATGAACTCTGGTCCTTTTCATTATGGGGTGTGCAAATTTATAATTAACTTGAGAAGCTTCTAGAATATTAAAAGAATCATTTTAAAGTCTTCTCCTGTATTCAATCTATGATTATAAGCAACAGTGTTCATAAGGAAGAAAAATAAATGAAAGCTGAGTGACTGAAAGTGGGAAATATATGGTTTGCTTCCTAGCTACATTTTATTCTAAAACAAAAGAGCAACCTTTGATGGTATCACATATGTGTATTTTCATTATGCTTTAAAAAACAAGGAAACAATATTTAGTATGTAGGCTAATCTTTTCAAACAATTTATGAATTCATATATAGAAGGCACAAATATATTAGAAGGTCTTTATATTACTAAACAAGCGCAAGTTCATTATAACTCTGAAGTGGGAGAGAGAAAGCACCACATTGATAGAATCTCAGCAGTATCACAGTAAGGAAGTTTGAAGCAGAATAGTTACAGGCTTATGCAAGGGGAAAGTTTAAAATGATTGAATCAGAGGGTCTTTAAAGTTGGGCAATTGAAAGTGGAAAAAAGTGAGAATATGAGGAAAGTGAAAGTCTCTCAGTTGTGTCTGACTGTTTGCGACCCCATGGACATAACTTTCTTTAGGCCAGAATACAGGAATGGGCTGCCTATCCCTTCTCCAGGGGATCTTCCTGACCCAGAAATCAAACCAGGATCTCCCACAATTGCAGGTGGATTCTTTAGCTGAGCCACAAGGGAAGCAGGAGAATATAATAGTTTAGAATTAATGGGCACAGTTATGTTAAGGTATTGAAGCGACTCCTGATAAGCAAACTGTCACTTAATAACTGAACTACTTTGACCAGATGAGTAGAAAATTGATTCTAATAAATCAGCCTGTGGGAATGTCTTAAAGTGAAAAATGTAGTTATTTATTCGTTTACAGTCTTATCTTTCCAGGGCAAAACTTTCCTGATATCAACAACTAAGTCATGTAACCAAAGATGGGCTATGATCTCTAAATTGTGTTGACACAGGGGCTCCATCTTATGGCGGATCTGTTCTGGCTGGTGATTCACCAGGCTCGAAGTGGAGGAGGCGGGCTCCAGAGAGCCTCTTTTATTCTACTAGCATCCATTTGTAGCACTAATTACATAATCAATAGCTACTATAATTCTGATATCAATCAAAAGGAATTTAGATAATTTTTATTTATTTATTTTTGGATGTTTATTTAAGTATAGTTGCTTTACAATAGTGTGTTAGTTTCTGTTGTACAGCAAAGTGAATCAGTCATACATGTACATATAGCTCCTCTCCTTTATATTTCCTTCCCATTTAGGTCACTAAAGAGCATCAAGTAGAGTTCCCTGTGCTCTAAGTAGGTTCTCACTAACTATCTATCTTATATACAATAGTACATAATCTCAATCTTTCAATTTTTCCCACCCCTGTCCTTCCCCCTTGGCATCCATACATATGTCCTCTCCATCTGAGTCTCTATTTATGCTTGGTAAATAAAATGGTCTATATCATTTTTTTCAGATTCCACAAATATGGATTAATACACAATATTTATTTTTCACTTTCTGACTTACCTAATCCTGTATTACTGTTTCTAGGCCCATCTGTGTCTCTACAACTGACCTAATTTCATCCAAAAGAAATTTAAATAAATTTTAATTATATGTGAAAAATAGGCACAAGGTCTTTTTAAACGATTTATGTTTTTTTTAACATGTAATCCACATAATTGTATTTGTGATTTTTTCAGTATTTGCTTGTGACATTACAATTTCTATGTAGTGTTTGCAATCATGAATTCTTTAGAATTATGTTATATTAGCAAAATTTTGTCTGGTGTAAAGGGTGTTAATTGAGAAACTGACAACAGACTAACATATACATTAGTTACTGTTATTTCTATTTATTCATATTAAATTCAAATATGTCATGAAATAAATATGCCACTAAATTTGATATTATTTAAGTGCTTAATCCCCAAAACTGTATAAAGTTACAAGAGTTTTATTAAGTTACAGTTGCATCTTTCTCTTTTATTTTGAAAATTTTAATTTTATTGTAAATCATATTTTTCCTAAAAACTATAATAAAATGAATGATAGAGAACTACCATCATTATTTTATTTCATCAAAATAAATAGTAAGAAAAATCAAGCCTCAAAATTAATTATTTCTGGTGGCAAAACTGTGGGTCAATTATGACAGTTTTAACTAATTCATTAAATTGTACTCATTCAAAAAAAAAATGTACTCATTCATCTCATACCTAATATCAAAGTGTTTTCAGTTGGATTCCCTCAAGAAAATATGACTTTTTAAGTCAGGCTTTATAACTAAGGATAGTCTGTGTATGATTATTCCAGGATGTCACTATGACACATTAAACTTGGACCAAAATTGCTTCACTAAAATTACAGTGATTCTTAGGTATCTTTTTATATTAACGTCTTTATATCATGTCTCATTTAAAACCACCAAAATACTGCTTTTATATAAGCATCAAAGTGTATGTCAATATTTGAGAAGTGATTTGTCTCTCTTTTTGGTTTCTCTATACTTTATTTCAAGAGTCTGAGTGAACTCCGGGAGTTGGTGATGGACAGGGAGGGCTGGCATGCTGCAATTCATGGCATCGCAAAGAGTTGGACACGACTGAGTGACTGAACTGAACTGAACTGATACTTTATTTCAGTTCAGTTCAGTCTCTCCATTGTGTCTGACTCTTTGGGACATCATGGACTGCACCACACCAGGCTTCCATCACCAACTCCCGAAGCTTGCTCAGACTCATGTCCATTCATTCCGTGATGCCACCCAACCATCTCATTCTCTGTCATCCTCTTCTCCTCCTGCCTCCAATCTTTCCCAGTATCAGGGTCTTTCCAATGAGTCAGTTATTCATATTAGATGGCCAAAGTATTGGAGTTTCATCTTCAGTATCAGTCCTTCTAATAAATATTGTGCACTGATTTTCTTTAGAATTGACTGGTTTAATGTCTGTTCAGTTCAAGGGACTCTGAAGAGTCTTCTCCAACAACAGTTCAATAGCATCAGTTCTTCAGCACTCAGTTTTCTTTATAGTCAAACTCTCACACCCATATATGACTCTTGGAAAAACCATACCTTTGCCTAGAAGGACCTTTGCTGGCAAAGTAATATCTCTGTTTTTTGATACTTTGCACCCAATATGCCAGCAAATTTGAAAAACTCAGCAGTGGCCACAGGACTGGAAAGCATCAGTTTTCACTCCAATCCTGAAGAAAGGCAATGCCAAAGGATGCTCAAACTACCTCACAATTGCACTCATCTCACACGCTAGTAAAGTAATGCTTAAAATTCTCCAAGCTGGGCTTCAGCAATACGTGAACCGTTAATTTCCAGATGTTCAAGCTGGTTTTAGAAAAGAAAGAGGAACCAGAGTTCAAATTGCCAACATCTGCTGGATCATCAAACAAGCAAAAGAGTTCCAGAAAAACATCTGTTTCTGCTTTATTGACTATGCCAAAGTCTATGACTGTGTGGATCACATAAACTGTGGAAAAATCTTAAAGAGATGGGAGTACTGGACTAGCTGACCTGCCTCTTGAGAAATCTGTATGCATGTGAGGAAGCAACAGTTAGAACTGGACATGGAACAACAGACTGGTTCCAAATAGAAAAAGGAGTAAGTCAAGGTTGTCTATTGTCACCCTGCTTATTTAACTTATATGCAGAGTACATCATGAGAAATGCTGGGCTGGAGGAAACACAAGCTGGAATCACGATTGCTGGGAGAAATATCAATAACTTCAGATATGCAGATGATGCCACCCTTATGGCAGAAAGTGAAGAAGAACTAAAGAGACTCTTGATGAAAGTCAAAGAGGAGAGTGAAAAAGTTGGCTTAAAGCTCAACATTCAGAAAAGTAAGATTATGACATCTGGTCCCATCACTTCATGGCAAATAGATGGGAAACAGTGGAAACAATGGCTGACTTTATTTTTCTGGGCTCCAAAATCACTGCGGATGTTGATTGCAGCCATGAAATTAAAAGACGCTTACTCTGTGGAAGGAAAGTTATGGCCAACATAGACAGCATATTAAAAAGCAGAGACATTATTTTGCCAACAAATATCCTTCTAGTCAAGGCTACGGTTTTCCCAGTAGTCACATATGGATGTGAGAGTTGGACTATAAAGAAAACTGAGCACCAAAGAATTGATGCTTTTGAACTGTGGTGTTGAAGAAGACTCTTGAGAATCCCTTGGACTTCAAGGAGATCCAACCAGTCCATCCTAAAGGAGATCAGTCCTGGGTATTCACTGGAAGGACTGATGTTGAAGCTGAAACTCCAATACTTTGGCCACCTGAAGGAAGAGCTGACTCATTCCCTGATACTAGGAAAGATTAAGGGCAGGAGAAAAGGGAGATGATAGAGGATGAAATGATTGGATGGCATCACTGACTCAGTGGACATGGGTTTGGATGGACTCCGGGAGTTGGTGATGGACAGGGAGGCCTGGCTTGCTGCAGTTCATGGGGCCACAAAGAGTCAGACATGACTGAGCAACTAAACTGAACTGAACTGAACTGAACTGAACAGAACTAGGTTGGTCATAAATTTTCTTCAAGGAGCAAGCGTCTTTTAATTTTATGGCTGCAGTCACCGTCTATAGCATTTCTGGAGCCCAAGAAAATAAACTCTTTCACTGTTTCCACTGTTTTCCCATCTATTTGCCATAAAGTGATGGGACTGGATGCCATGATCCTTTTCTGAATGCTGAGTTTTAAGCTAACTTTTTCATTCTTCTTTTTCATCAAGAGGCTGTTCAGTTCCTATTCACTTTCTGCCATAAGGTTGGTGTCATCTGCATATCTGATATTTCTACCAGAAATTTGATTCCAGCCTGGGCTTCATCCAGCCCACCATTTCACATGATGTACACTGCATATAAGTTGAATAAGTAAGGTGACAGTATACAGCCTTGATGTACTTCTTTCCTGATTTGGAACCAGTCTGTTGTTCCACATCCAGTTCTAGCTCTTGCTTCTTGACCTGCATACAAATTTCACAGGAGGCAGATAAGTTGGTCTTGTATTCCCATCTCTTTAAGTATTTTCCACAGGTTGTTGTGATCCACACAGTCAAATGCTTTGGTGTAATCAATAAAGCAGAAGGAGATGTTTTTCTGGAACTATCTTGCTTTTCCTATGATCCAACAAATGTTGATAATTTGACCTCTGGTTTCTCTGCCTTTTCTAATCTAGCTTGAACATCTGGAAGTTCCCGGTTCACATACTATTGAAGCCTGGATTGGAGAACTTTGAGCATTACTTCACTAGAGTGTGAGATGAGTGCAATTGTGCAGCAATTAAAACATTTTTTAACACTGTCTTTCTTTGGGATTGTAATGAAGACTGACATTTTTCCACTCCTGTTACCACTGCTGAGTTTTCCACATTTGCTGTCATATTGAGAGCAGCACTTTCACAGCATCATCTTTTAGGATTTGAAATAGCTCAGCTGGAATTCCATCACTTTCACTAGCTTTGTTTGTAGGGATGCTTTCTAAGGCCCCCTTGACTTTACATTCCTGGATGTCTGGCTCTAGGTGAGTAATCACACCATCTTGGTTTTCTGGGTCAAAAAGATCTCTTTTGTATAGTTCTTCTGTGTATTCTTGCCACCTCTTCTTAATATCTTCTGCTTCTGTTGGGTCCATTCCATTTCTGTCCTTTGTGTGCCCATCTTTGTGTGAAATATTTCTTTGGTATCTCTAATTTTCTTGAAGATATCTCTGTTTTTCCGATTGTATTGCTTTCCTCTATTTCTTTGCATTGATCATTGAGAAAGGCTTTGTGATCTCTCCTTGATATACTTTGGAAATCTGCCTTCAGGGGGATATATCTTTCCTTTTCTCCTCTGCCTTTAGCTTGTATTCTTTCACAGCTACTTGTAAGGCCTCCTCAGACAACTATTTTTCCTTTTTGCATTTCTTTTTCTTGGGGAGGTCTTGATCACTCCCTCTGTACAATGTTACAAACCTCCATCAATAGTTCTTCAGCATTCTGTCTATCAGATCTAATGCCTTGAATCTATATGTCACTTCCACTGTATGATTATAAAGGATTGGATTTAGGTCATATCTGAATGGTCTAGTAGTTTTCACTACTTTCTCCAATTTAAGTCTGAATTTGGCAATAAGAGTTCATGATCTGAGCCACAGTTAGCTCCAGATCTTGTTTTTTTTTTTCCAAATGTATAGTTTCCCCATCTTTGGCTGCACAGATTTTAATCAATCTGACTTTGGTATTGACCATCTGGTGATGTCCATGTGTAGAGTACTTAATATCCCTTGTTTTATTTAAATATCCTTTTATTCAATTAATAGACTTTATTTTCTTAGTTTTGGTAGTTAAAATATCTATGATATACTAAATTCTCCACTTCATTGACCAGTAAACAGATTTAAACTAATGCATGTCATTTCCTATAAATAAACAAAATCTGAGTTTGAAGAGTCTGACAATAGCTAAATATGCTCCTATCAAGTTGAGATGAAGAGAAACAGTTGGTTTTATAAATATCCCAAGTTGATTGAAATAAATATGAGTCTGTGTGTTATCAGATGATTTCTCCTCTCATCACTACATATCCCTATCAGCTCAGAGGCTCAGTCGTGTCTGAATCTTTGCAACCCCATGAACTGCACCAAGTCAGGCCTTCCTGTCCATCACCAACTCCCGGAGTTAACCCAAACTCATGTCCACTGAGGCGATGATGCCATCCTACCATCTCATACTCTATTGTCCCCTTCTCCTCCCGCTCTCAATCTTTTCCAGCATCAGGGTCTTTTCAAATGAGTCAGATCTTCGCATCAGGTGGCCAAAGTATTGGAGTTTCAGTTTCAACATCAGTCCTTCCAATGAACACCCGGGACTGATCTCTTTTAGGATGGACAGGTTGGATCTCTGTGCATCCGAGGGATTCTCAAGAGTCTTCTTCAACACCACAGTTCAAAAGCATCAATTCTTCGATGTTAAGCTTTCTTTGCAGTCCAATTCTTACATCCATACATATCACTGGAAAAACCATAGCCTTGACTAGACGGACCTTTGTTGGCAAAGTAATGTATCTGCTTTTTAATATGCTGTCTATGTTGACCATAACTTTCCTTCAAAGGAGTAAGCATTTTTTAATTCCATTGCTGCATCACCATCTGCAGTGATTTTGGAACCCCCCAAAATAAAGTTAGCCACTGTTTCCACTGTTTTTCCACTTCTATTGCCATGAAGTTACGGGATCAGATGCCATGATCCTAGTTTTCTGAATGTTGAGCTTTAAGCCAAACTTTTCACTCTCCTCTTTCACTTTCATCAAGAAGCTCTTTACTTCAGCTTCTTCAGCATTCTTCTTCACTTTCTATCATAAGGGTGGTGTCATCTGCATATCTGAGGTTATTGATATTTCTCCCCGCAATCTTGATTGCAGCTTGTGCTTCTGTCAGTCCAGCATTTCTCATAATGTACTCTGCATATAAGTTACATAAGCAGGGTGACAATACACAGCCTTGAAGTACACTTTTTCCTATTTGGAACCAGTGTTGTTCCATGTCCAGTTGTAACTGTTGCTTATTGACCTGAATACAGGTTTCTCAAGAAGCAGGTCAGGTGGTCTGGTATTCCCATCTCTTTCAGAATTTTCCACAGTCTATTGTGATCCACACAGTCAAAGGCTTTGGCATAGTCATTAAAGCCGAAATAGATGTTTTCTGGAACTGTCTTTCTTTTTCCATGACCCAGGAGATGTTGACAATTTGATCTTTGGTTCCTCTACCTTTTCTAAAACTAGCTTGAACATCTGGAATTTCACAGTTCACGTATTGCTGAAGCCTGGTTTGGAGAATTTTGTGCATAATATTACTAGCATGTGAGATAAGTGCAACTGTGCAGTAGTTTAAGTAGTCTTTGGCTTTGCCTTTCTTTGGGATTGGAATGAAAACTGAAGCTTTCCAGTCTTGTGGCCACTGCTGAGTTTTCCAAATTTGCTGACATAATTAGTGCAGCCCTTTAACAGCATCATCTTTTAGGATTTGAAATGGCTCAACTGGAATTCCATCACCTCCACTAGCTTTGTTCATAGTGATGCTTCCTAAGGCCCACTGGACTTCACATTCCAGGATATCTGGCTCTAGGTGAGTGATCACAACATCGTGTATATCTGAGTCATGAAGATCTTTTTTGCACACTTCTGTGTATTCTTGCCACCTCTTAATATCTTCTGCTTCTGTTAGGTCCATACCATTTCTGTCCTTTATTGAGCTTATCTTTGCATGAAGTGTTCCCTTGGTATCTCTAATTTTCTTGAAGAGATTTCCAGTCTTTCCCATTCTGTTGTTTTCTTCTATTTCTTTGCACTGATCACTGAGGAAGGCTTTCTTATCTCTCCTTGCTATTCTTTGGAACTCTGCATTCAAATAGGTATATCTTTTCTTTTCTCTTTTGCTTTTCTTTTCTCTTCTTTTCATAGCTATTTGTAAGGCCTCCTCTGACAGCCATTTTGCTCTTTTGCATTTTTTCTTTCTTGGGGATGGTCTTGATCCCTGTCTCCTGTACAATGTCACCAACCTCAGTCCACAGTTCTTCAGGCACTCTATCAGATCTAGTCCCTTAAATCTATTTCTCACTTCCACTGTATAATCATAAGGTATTTGATTTAGGTCATATCCAAATGGTCTAGTGATTTTCCCCACTTTGTTCAACTTAAATCTGAATTTGGTTGTTAGCAGTTCATGATCTGAGCCACAGTCAGCTCCCAGTCTTGTTTTTGCTGACTGTATAGAGCTTCTCCTTCTTTGGCTGCAAAGAATATAATCAATCTGATTTCGGTGTTGACCATCTGGTGATGTCCATGTGTAGAGTCTTCTCTTGTGCTGTTGGAAGAGAGTGTTTGCTATTCCCAGTGTGTTCTTTTGGCAGAACTCTATTAGCCTTTGCCCTGCTTCATTCTGTATCCCAAGGCCAAATTTGTCTGTTACTCCACATGTTTCTTGACTTCTTACTTTTGCATTCTGCTGCTGCTGAGTTGCTTCAGTCATGTCCGACTCTGTGCGACCCCAGAGATTGCAGCCCACCAGGCTGCCCCGTCCCTGGGGTTCTCCAGGCAAGAACGCTGGAGGGGGTTGCCATTTCCTTCTCCAGTGCATGAAAGTGAAAAGTGAAAGTGAAGTCGCTCAGTCGTGTCTGACTCCTAGAGACCCCATGGACTGCAGCCTACCAGGTTCCTCCATCCATGGGATTTGCCAGGCAAGAGTCTATGTCTGATGCAGGATACAGCATGCTTGGGCCTGGTGCATGGGGATGACCCAGAGGGATGTTGTGGGGAGGGAGGTGGGAGGGGGGTTCATGTTGGGATCGCATGTACACCCGTGGTGGATTCAGGTCAATGTATGTCGAAACCAATTTAAAAATAAATGTAAAAAAAAAAAAAAAAAAAAGAGTATTGGAGTGGGTTGCCATTGCCTTCTCCGACTTTTGCATTCTAGTCCTATATATACGTGTATGTATGTATGTATGTATGTATGTATGTGTATATATACATATGTATATATATATGGCATCTTTGTTGGGTATTAGTTCTAAAAAGTCTTGTAGGTCTTCATAGAACCAATCAACTTCAGCTTCTTCAGCATTACTGATCACAACATAAACTTGGATTACCATGATATTGAATGGTTTGCCTTGGAAATGAACAGAGTTCATTCTGTCATTTTTGATATTGCATCCAAGTACTGCAGTTTGGACTCTTTTATTGACTATGATGGCCATTCCATTTCCTCTAAGGGATTCCTGTCCACAGTATTCTGAGTTAAATTCACCCTTTGCAGATCATATTAGTTCACTGATTCCTAGAATATTGACGTTCATCTTGCCATCTCCTACATATCCCCTATGCTGACATATCTCTTACATATACCCTATGCTGACTTCCAAAGCCAAGCAATCTATAATAAGCCAAGTCAAGGCCAGTCTCAGATGATTGGGGGACCTGAGCCTTGTAGGATCCTAGCATCTTTTAAACAGAATTATATTATCGCCTGATTTACATTAGCACCATCACTAGAATTGAAGACTTGTGGGCTCCTAGAACCTTGTCTGAAGCTGAGTCTAGTTCATATATTTATTCAGTTATTCCATTTCCTTCTTTAGTGAATTCTAGTATCCTAATCTAATACAGTTCCAGAATATAGTTTATTTGTTTTAATTTTTATTTTTCATTGTGCTAAGTCTTTGTTGCTCTGCATGGACTCTGTCTAGTTGCCTCAAGCAGGACTTCTTGAGGTGTGCTCTCTTCTCATTGTGGTGGCTTCTCTTGTTGCAGAGTATAGTTTCTAGGGACACAGGCCTTAGTATTTGTGGTGTGTGGGCTCAGTAGTTGTGGCTCATGGGCCCTAGAGAACATGGTATTCAGTAGTTGTGGTGCATAGGCTTGGTTGCTCCATGGCATGTGGACTCTTCCTGGACCCGGGATGGATATCCATTGCACTGGCAGGTGTATTTATGTCACTGCACCACCAGGGAAATCCCAGCATATACTTTAAATGGCACAGACAGTCTGAGAAAACAAAGAAATTTATCAGAAATTTCATTAAGAATGAGAAACACTTTTCTTTCCAAGTGAGAAAAATTAATCTCTGGAGAGAAAAATCAAGAAGATAAATGTTTTAAATCGATTTTTTTTTCTTTTTTAAAAACTTTGTTTATTTATTTTAATTGAAGGCTAGTCACTTTAAAATATTGTAGTGGGTTTTGCCATACATTGACATTAATCAGCCATAGGTGTACATGTATCCCCTATCCTGAACCTCAATCCCTCTTCCCTCCCCACCTCATCCTTCAGGATTGAATAGATTTTTGACTCATAGTGTGCTCTCATTACAACATAGCTGGACAACTGAATTAAAGCATGAATGTAGTGAGCCAACTCATTTTTTCTGGAAAAATGAAATAAAAATCTCCTTTTCTAGCCTATTAAGGAATGATTCTCAAATTCTCCTGTTTCTGAACATGACTTCGTTGGGAGACTAAAGAAATAAGCAACAGCCATCAGCAGTTTATAAATTTTTCAAGGCAGAGAGGGAAAGGATCTTGTTGCTTCAATAAAGGTAAAGAGTCAGGGCCCTTCCCTGTGGGAAATTGTATTGCAAGAGAACTGAAAAGGATTTCACACCCTCTTCCAAGATTCCCTGTATTCACAGGAGCTTGAGAAGGTGCAAGAAGGATGAACATAGAATCAATTATATGTGAATTTTTTGAACCCTGTTTAAGGAAAGGAGCAATGCATCACTTACACACATAAGGTAGTGAGTTTTGAGACTGAGTTATTGAAAATATTTGAGTTGATAAGCAGAGTTTAATATATGTTACATTAATCATGTTATTTATACTTCTTTGTGATAGTTCCCTATTTTTAGGAAAACTACAAAAATGTCATGAAAGGAAAACATAGCAGTGAAGAGGAGTGGACAGGAAGACATACCCTGTAGAAATAACTAAGAAAGCTAAATATCTAAGTGAATTCAGAGCCTATTATACAGAGTGAAGTAAGCCAGAAAGAAAAACACCAATACAGTATACTAAGACATATATATGGAATTTAGAAAGATGGTAATGATAACCCTGTATGTGAGACAGCAAAAGAGACACAGATGTATAGAACGGACTTTTGGACTCTGTGGGAGAGGGAGAGGGTGGGATGATTTGGGAGAATGGCATTGAAACATGTATACTATCATGTAAGAAATGAATCAGCAGTCTATGTTCGATGCAGGATACAGGATGCTTGGGGCTGGTTCACAGGGAAGATCCAGAGAGATGATATGGGGTGGGAAGTGGAAGGGGGGTTCAGGATTGGGAACTCATGTACATCCGTGGAGGATTCATGTCTGTGTATGGCAAAACCAATACAGTGTTGTAAAGCAAAATAAAGTAAAAATAAAAATTTAAAATAGAAAAAATAATAAAATAAATACACTAGAGAAAAAAAAAAAAAAAAAAAGAAGTCCAAACATATGAAAGAAAATTTGGATAGTACAGATCACAAGAACTAGGAACATCTATCTGACTCAGATTTTCATTGTTTATTCCTAGGCCACAGCTCAGCTTCCTAAAATAGATAAGGCGATATCTAGGACTAAGATAAGTGCGATGACTGACATAGATACAGCAGAGTCTTCAGTCAGATGTACAATTTAAAGTTGAGACAGACTTTCTTGGGGTGAAATTGCATAATTCTGAGTACTGCAAACAACAAGCCTTCTAGCCTAACCACGATCCCATTCCCTATTATTAAGTTTTATTTAGCTTTTGAATTTGTTTTTATGACATGGTGAATAAATGCAACAAAGACTTACACCCTACCTGAATAAAGAATAAGAGATAAGGGAAAGAAGTATGCCTACCCCTAATGTCCACACAACTTAAGACATAAAACATTATCAGTAACATTCCAGAGCTTTCTTTTTTATCCTTCTTCAGTTTTTCTGTATAATCATATACCACTAAACAATATAAGAATTCAATATATGTGGCATAATATATTAATAAAATACACAATAACCAGCCTCCAACAGCACAATGTTTTATTGGATGTTTTTAAGCTTATATAAATTTTAAAATGATGCATATATTATGTTTTCTTACTGCTTACTCTTTTAGATCAACATTTTGCTTATTAGAATCTTTCATGTTGATGCACATTGAATTTTTCCTAGCATGCATGAACAATAGTTGTCTGGGGCATAAGAATACAAGTGGACGTGTACATCATACAGGGCAAAAACATTCAACTTTTCCAAAATAATTTCATCTGAATCCCAGTCAAATTCTGTGACAGCTCAGTTATTTCATAGATTCGGGAACAACTGGTATTTTCAGATTGTATAATTTTTGCTACATAGTAGTTGTAAAAAAAAAAGTCTCACTGGAGAAATTTGCAATCCTAGAATACTAATAAAGATTAGCCTTTTTCCTATGTTATTGGTAATTTATGTATTCTCTATTGAGAAAAGTTTATCCAAGACTTCTTTACCTTTCTGACTAGATGAATTGCTTTTATTCTTACTAAATTACAGTTTGACTTGTCTATGTTAAACTTTGGATACTGATCTCTTGTCAGTTATATGTCTTTCTACTATTCATCTTTTTTTTTTTTTTAGCATTTTTAGATTAACAAAGTTCTTAATATCCTCTAAAATACCCTCCGTTTATTTAAGATTTATTCTTTTTGAATCTTTTAAAATAAATACTTTTTCCCAAATTCACAAAAATATTCTGCTATATGTTCTGCCATAAGTTTATTTTCCATTTACTTCTTTGAGCTACATATAATTGATAACCTTTATATATGCCTTTAAATCATGAATAATTTCAATTTTGCCCACAGGATGAAAAATTGTTTCAATATAATTTTTCCATAATTACTCCAGAAAGAAGAGAAACCTCTGCTCAAAAGGCTTCCCTTGATCTTTTTAGACAAAAATGGCCTGTGCTCACTTAGTCTTGATTTCCACTTTTTAAATAACTTTAAGGAAAGTCCTCTTCTTCATGTTAATATCTTATAACAATTCTTATCTCTTTGTAGTTCCATTACAGTACAATACCTTCAGCATATCTTAAAACTCCTACTTACAATCCTTCAGCTATTTAGTTTGGAGGGGATATTTCCCCATAGCATACTCTAGACCAAGAGAGGGGTCTCTAGCCAAACCCATCTCTCCTTACAATATTTCTCCTGCTTTACTAAAACATAGAGAAAGTAATCTTGCCACAAAATTAGAAAGTTTGGGAAACAGTCTTTTCACATGTTGAGGTTTATCACTGTAAATGGTGTAAGGAGAAGTCAAGTGCAGCACTTTTAAACTTGTGGTTTCAGATAAATTTAAAAAGACTAAAAAAAATAATAAAAAAAAAATAAAAATGCTACCTCATCTTCTCTCCTGGGTTTTCAGGAATTTTTCCTTTTATCTTTCCTTCTTTGCCTACCTTTTTATTGTTGGAGCCTTTTTTTTTTTAATTTTTTTAAAAAATGTTTATTTTTACTTTGTTTTACTTTACAATACTGTATTGGTTTTGCCATACATTGACATGAATCCGCCACAGATGTACATGAGTTCCCAATCCTGAACCCCCCTCCCACCTCCCACCCCATATCATCTCCCTGGATCATCCCCGTGCACCAGCCCCAAGCATCCTATATCCTGTATCGAACCTCGACTAGCGATTTGTTTCTTACATGATAGTATACATGTTTCAGTGAGTTTTTCCTCTAAAATTATAAATCGTTTGCTCTTTTTCCATCCCTTTAATCTTTAAAACTTTATCATGTAAAGCATATAAACTTTATCAACATTTATCACATACTCTTAACAAGCACAAGGGTCGTTGAGCACAACCTCTCATCTCTGCTTCTCTTTGTCTAATATTATCTCGCATTTTAACTCCATCTTGCTTATAACTATTATTAAGGGCTTCCCTGGTGGCTCAGCTGGTAAAGAATCTTCCTGCAATGAGGGAGACCTGGCTTCAACCCCTAGGTTGGGAAGATCCAGTATTCTGGCATGGAGAAAGCCATGGACAGTGTAGTCCACGGGGTATCAAAGAGTCGGAAATGACTGAGTGACATTCACTTTCATTTTCATACATATATTAGAATAATGCTAATATAACTGAAAGATGTGGGTTAACAATTAGCATTCCAGTTAAATACGATTTATAAATTACATAAGTTGACCTGGCTTTCTCTTGAAATTCCACAAATTGTGAGAAACTGTATATATATTTTGAGGTAGAAACCCATTAGGACACAGATAGTTCAATCACTCAATCATGTCCAACTCCTTGCGACCCCATGAATTGCAGCATGCCAGGCCTCCCTGTCTATCACCAACTCCCAGAGTTCACTCAAACTCATGTCCATAGAGTCAGTGTTGCCATCGAGCCATCTCATCCTCTGTCCTCCCCTTCTCCTCCTGCCCCCAATCCCTCCCAGCATCAGGGTCTTTTCCAATAAGTGAACTCTTCGCATGAGGTGGCCAAAGTATTGGAGTTTCAGTTTTAGCATCAGTCCTTCCAATGAAAACCCGGGACTGATCTCCTTTAGGATGGACTGGTTGGATTACCTTGCAGTCCAAGGGACTTTCAAGAGTCTTCTCCAACACCACAGTTCAAAAGCATCAATTCTTCAGTGCTCAGCTTTCTTCACAGTCCAACTCTCACATCCACACATCACCACTGGAAAAATCATAGCCTTGACTAGATGGACCTTTATTGGCAAAGTAATATCTCTGCTTTTCAATATGCTATCTAGGTTGGTCATAACTTTCCTTCCAAGGAGTAAGCGTCTTTGAATTTCATGGGTGCAATCACCATCTGAGGTGATTTTGGAGGCCCCCAAAATAAAGTCTGACACTATTTCCACTGTTTTCCCATCTATTTCTCAAGAAGTGATGGGACCAGATGTCATGATCTTACTTTTCTGAATGTTGAGCCTTATGCCAAGTTTTCCACTCTCTTCTTTCACTTTGACCAAAAGGCTTTTTAGTTCCTCTTCACTTTCTGCCATAAGGGTGGTGTCATCTGCATATCTGAGGTTATTGATATTTCTCCCAGCAATCTTAATTCCAGCTTGTGCTTCTTCCAGTCCAGCATTTCCCATGATGTACTCTGCATATAAATTAAATAAGCAGGGTGACCATATGCAGCCTTGAAGTACTTCTTTTCCTATTTGGAACCAGTCTGTTGTTCGATGTCCAGTTCTAACTCTTGCTTATTGACCTGTATATAGGTTTCTCAAGAGGCAGATCAGATAGTCTGGTATTCCCATCTCTTTCAGAATTTTCCACAGTTTATTGTGATCAACACAGTCAAAGGCTTTGGCATAGTCAATAAAGCAGAAATAGATGTTTTTCTGGAACTCTCTTGCTTTTTCCATGTTCTAGCATATGTTGGCAATTGATCTCTGGTTCCTCTGCCTTTTCTAAAACCAGTTTGAACATCTGGAAGTTCACAGTTCACATATTTCTGAAGCCTGGCTTGGAGAATTTTGAGCATTTCTTTACTAGCATGTTAGATGACTGCAATTGTGCAGTAGTTTGAGCATTCTTTGGCATTACCCTTATTTGAGATTGGAATGAAAACTGACCTCTTCCAGTCCTGTGGCCACTGCTGAGTTTTCCAAATTTGCTTGCATATTGAGTGTAACACTTTTACAACATCATCTTTCATGATCTGAAATAGATCAACTGGAATTCCATCACCTCCACTAGCTTTGTTCATAGTGATGCTTTCTAAGGCCCATTTGATTTCACATTCCAGGATGTCTGGCTCTAGGTGAGTGATCACCCATCGTGATTATCTGGGTCATGAAGTTGTTTTTGACACAGTTCTTCTGTGTGTTCTTGCCACCTCTTCCTAATATCTTTTGCTTCTGTTAGGTCCATACCATTTCTGTCCTTTATTGAGCCCATCTTTGCATAAAATGTTCAAAGATAATGTACAGGAAAAAACAAATGTAAAAACTTGGAAGCTGGAAAACAAATAAACAAGTGCTCTTTAGTTTGAAAACAGAATGAACAGATGTGGAAATTTTGGAAACTAAAAATAGAAGCAGGAAAATTAAAGAAGAGTTACATTAAACTCAGAATCCACAGAAGCTTCAGGAAAAGGCCACACCAAATAACTGGAGTGTGATTGAAAACTAACATCCAGTGTTTGGAGCTGATACATCCTTTACCAAGCCATCTATTTACTGACATATCAAGCAGTCCTTAAATTAAATCAGGCTAATTTTTAACCTTAATATATCAGGTTGCCCTGCACAGCCCACTGAGTCCACTGATATGTACGCAGACATCCAGATGACAAGAAACTTTAAATCTTTACATGTTCTCAAAGAAATTCATATATTTTATTTCTCAATTTTTATTATAATTTATTCTCCAAATTAACACATCTCTATCTTTAACAACATCAGAAGTAAGAAAGTTATTTTAAGTTATATTGTAAAATTATTCTCAATAAAATTTTCAAGTAGGAGATGTTTTAATACTAAGAAAAAATTGAAATATCAAGTGATTTTTTAAAACATTCTAAAAATTGACACATTTTAAAGGCTTAGTTTAATAAAATAATTACTTTTTAAATGTTTATTTATTCATTCATTGACAGGTATAGTATAGATACATGGTGTAAAATAACAGTAGTTTTCTGGAATGAAAATTTAGTTGTTTTGCTTAGTAAAGGTAAAGACAATTTAGCTCTTTTATTTAGTGACATGTGTTCCAAATTATTTCTCTGAAATCAAAGAGAGTCAACACTCAAAATGTGTGACCTGAAAAAACAAACACTTGCCAAAGATATTATCATTCAGCTCAGTTGTGTCCAGCTCTTTGTGACCCTATGGACTGCAGCACGCCAGGGTTCCCTGTCTATCACCAACTCCCAGAGCTTGCTCAGATTTATTTCCATTGAGTTTGTGATGCCATCCAACCGTCTCATCCTCTGTCGTTCCCTTCTCCTCTTGCCTTCAATCTTTTCCAGCATCGGTGTCTTTTCCAATGAGTTGGCTCTTCGCATGAGGTGGCCAAAGTATTGGAGTTTCAGCTTTGGCATCAGTCATTCCAATGAATATTCAAGACTGATTTCCTTTTGGATTGACTGGTTTGAAATCTTTTCAGTTCAAGGGACTCTCAAGAGTCTTCTCCAACAACACAGTTCAAAAACATCCATTCTTCAGCTCTCAACTTTCTTTATCATATTATACCCCCAAAGATGTCTTATTATACTCCAAATTTGCACCACTAAGTACTAAATCCCCATTCAAGTCCTCTGAATTCAGATCCAATATTCCTACTATAAGAATTATTGTTCTTGATCAGATCATTTTTCAGTAATATAAATGTGTTTCTGCTAGCTCACCAGAAACTTTGACAGTCACAGTAATATAAAGAAATTAAGGCTTAGTATTTAAAAATGTAACTACAGAAAACAAACTGTATTGCATGTGCTTGTTCCTCAACTTCTGTTAATGCCCCCGCCTGCTCCTCTTCTCTCCCAGTGGTCTTCCTTCCTAATCCTGACTCCTTGGCTACCACCTGCATGCTGAGAATGTCACTATCTTGTCTTATAAGTTTTCCCCCCTGGACTCTCACAATGAAAAATACACTATTTATTCCTTTTTTTCCCCACACTTTATTCCAAAAGAACTTGAAGTGGCTTTTAAAAAATGCTACATAGTTCAAGTAAGTGAGTAAATATGCCAAATGTATGTATGTAAGTATGCCTTAACTTATAATAATGATAAATTTTTGTATCAGTGGAAGACATACTAAGCGTTAAAGGCCACTGGGCCTTCTTAGAATTTCCTAAATGTGGCTATTTTCAAAATAAATCCTCTAACCTTTTATATCTGCAGGAAAATTTCCATGTTCAAGAACCACTCCCATCAGTGGACACATTAAAGACTGCTCTGTATTTGCATATGTGTGTGTACTCCTACGTGTACACATGTAAGTGTATACAGAATCATATTATCTGTACATTTTTATGTGCATGTATGTGTGCATTGCTTCAGTCATGTCTGACTCTATGAGACCTATGGACTATAGCCTGCTGGTTACCTCTGTCCGTAGGATTCTCCAGGCAAGAGTACTGGAGTGAGTTGCCGTGGCCTCCTCCAGGGTATCTTCCCCACTCAGGGATCAAACTCAGGTCTCTTACATCTCTCACACTGGCAGGCAGGTCTTCATCACTAGTGCCACCTGGGAAGCATAGTCTCCCTTTAATTTTATTATCTGGGTCCCATAATTATGAGACACACGGTTCTGTTTTAACTTTCTATTCTTCCCTGTGGTTAGTAGCAGAAATCTAACAATGTAGAAAGAGCAGGTGACAAATTGAAAATTACATTTCATTAAAAGCTGAATGCTAGGAACAAGGTGAGATATGGATAACTACCATTAGCTCTTCTATTTCTCCCTTGTCTATCCATAAAATCTGAGCATTGAAAAGAATTAATGCTGATAATTGCTGCAACAGCTTGAAGAGGATAAGTAGACTATAGGCATTATTAAAGTAATATGATAGTAAAACAAAGTACATAAAAAAGAATATTAGGTGAGTAAATATAAAGTGTTTTTTATTCTACTTAATTGCATATGAGTAAATAATTAGCTATCACTTTTTCAGCAAAGAGGAAATATTTTAATTTAGAAATGTTGCTGCAAATAAGCAACACTATATCAGGAAAATTAGAAAAGGATACTTCAAGTTTTATAGTTATAACATAAAATATTGTAGGACAGGAAAACCTTTTCCTTTTTCCCTTCCCAGTTGTTTGGTTGGTCTAATAGTGAAATTAACAGATTAACAGGAGAAAAATCTAATTTAATTTGACATTACGGGAGTTCATAAAAAAATATGAAATTACAGAAGTCCCAAGGTAGGCACATTTTGTACCTTTCAGACAAAGAAACAATAAGTTTAGGAGGATTTAACAAAACCAGAAAGTTTGGGATTGTAGTAGTATATTAAAGAAGTAACAAGGCTTGTTTCTACAACCTTCTCTACCCTGAATTCCCTTTCTGGTGATAAGAAGTCTCTTCACTTCCTGATACATGGAGGACACCCTTCATATGGGAGAATTATTTTCTGCTTTCAGGTGGACCAACAAGGGTCAGAGTGTCCTTCCTGCACTTGCTGTTTCATATGTTTAATTCAAAATAATCAACACTTGGAAGTAGTGTATTTGGGGGCAACCTGCTCTCAACCCCATCATTATCAAGACAGAGTTGTTGGTTACATTGCATAGAGGATAGTACTCTAGTAGAATTTGTATCTTTATCGTACTGGAAAGTAAAAAGCTTTACACATCATAGCTCTGTTGATAAAGAATCCTCCTGCAATGCAGGAGACCCTGATTCCTGGGTCAGGAAGATACCCTGGAGAAGGGATAGGCCACCCAGTCCAGTATTCTTGGGCTTCTATTATGGTTCAGCTGGTAAAGAATCCACCTGCAATGTGGGAGACCTGGGTTCGATCCTTGGATTGGTAAGATCCCCTAGAAAAGGGAAAGGCTACCCACTCCAGTATTCTGGCCTAGAGAATTCCATGGGCTGTATAGACTTGGACACAACTGAGCAATGTTCACTTTCAATTTTCAGCTAACATATCAGCAATCAGTTTTCAGATCTCGCTAAATTTGTTTTATACCCAACCATTAGGGTCCAAATCAGATAACTTCTAATGAATATACAATATGACATGCTTACTTGAATTTATCCATGCTGGGTGGCCTAGAGTCCATTATTATGATACAAACATGGACAGATAAAATTACTCAGTCAGAACAGGTTTCCTCCCCCCCCCCCCATTGTATTATTATCAGGCTTATGAATGTAAAGTTTAAATTATCAAAATCAAAAGAAAAAAATAAAATAAAAAAGTTCTGAGCATTGAAAAAATGAGTCCATCCTTAATTTGCATGAGCATCTTTCTGGAGCTCTCAGAGCCCAGGAGCAACAGAAGAGCCCTTAGTCACTCATTTTGTTTACCCAGTGAACTTATCAGTCAAAAGAATGAATAGTTCAGGAAGGTGAAAAAGGTCGTGCAGTGCTGCCACATTCTCATTGCTCTGTGGAATGTATTTCTCTTATAAGCCACATTTGTTTTGTGAGGTGGGTAAATTTCCAGCACACCAGGAAGACACTGAGAGCCCATTGTTTTTCTTAATAACCAACAGAAGGACGAGGAGGAAACATTATAAAACGGCAGCTTAATTTCAGAGTACCTTTAGTAATCAAATATTTATAGTAAAATAGCTAAGAGCTCAGTGATTGTGTGCATGTGTGTGTTAAAAGGCAACTCCTCAAAAACTAGATTATAAGCACTTTGGAGATCACTGGAAAGTGGGGCATGGTTTGTACCTTTAGTGATACACCTCATTACACTGCTCTCTTACGTTACAAAGAATGTAAGAATTCAATATGAGGAGCCACAGTGGACATTTTTTTTTCTAATGAGTATTTTTTAAAAAGATTTGTGAAGTAAGCCAGAAAGAAAAACACCAATACAGTGTACTAACACATATATATGGAATTTAGAAAGTTGGTAACGATAACCCTGTATGCAAGACAGCAAAAGAGACACAGATGTATAGAACAGGCTTTTGGACTCTGAGGGAGAGGGAGAGGATGGGATGATTTGGGAGAATGGCATTGAAACATGTATAATATCATATATGAAATGAATCACCAGTCCAGGTTTGATGCATGATACTGGATGCTTGGGGCTGGTGCACTGAGACAAACCAGAGGGATGGTATGGGGAGGGATGAGGGAGGGTGGTTCAGGATGGGGAACACATGTATACCTGTGGTGGATTCGTGTTGATGTGTGACAAAACCAATGCAATATTGTAAAGTAATTAACCTCCAATTAAAATAAATAAATTTATATTAAAAAATTGATAACAATCTGTTCACACAGAATAAAATAACTGTTAAAGAATATGAATTTGATAAAAGATGCCCATTACTAAGATTTACATTGTAGTCAAATTATCCTTCTAAGCCTCAATTTCCTAGGTAGAAATATGAGGTTCATAAGAACCAGTCCTTACACACCTTCCATATTGAAGTGAGAATCAAATTAAATAATGCATGCAGAGAGGAAAAGACAATGAGGTATGAATTGGCATTGTGAACAAAATTTACAAAATAATAACTATTATTTAATGATTTAATTTTGCTCATAGACTTTATTCTTGTAGTTTTAACATGAGCTGTTCTTAGAATAATGGGGCCAGAGGGCATGTTTGGACCTCACAGCAGCTCCATCACACACGACCTTGAAATCTTTCAAGTTCTACCTAGATCTGCTTAATGTGGCCACACCATGTGCTTCAGACCTTCTAAAAATCTGCCACAGAAAAAATGTAGAGCATATTCATGTAATAACTATTTAAAAAATAAAGTTTTCAAAGTTTTGTTTCTTTGTAGGAGGTTCCTTTCCCAAATGCAGACTGGAATATATACTTTATTTAGCACTCCCACATATATGACAACAGAACAATCTTGTTATTGTGACTGTATTGATGAAAAAAACTAAAAGGGTCAAGTAGGTTAAAATATTTATCCAAGATCCCATGATTTTAGGTGATAAAGTGTATAGTTACACCCAGGGGTCTTAACTAAAATTTTATCAGTTGTAGTTACAAGTTCTCTTAATTTTATAGGTAATCATTATATTATCCATTAAAAAAAAAAAAATGTCCTTTTCATCATAGGGGTCCAGAATGTAAAAGTAGGAAGTCAAAAGATAACCTGGAATAACAGGCAAGTTTGGCCTTGGAGTACAAAATGAGCAGGGCAAAGTCTAGAAGAGTTTTGCTAAGAGAACATATTGGTCATAGCAAATACCTTCTACCAAAATCTAAGAGATGAATCTACACATGGACATCACCAGATGGTCAGCACTGAAATTGACTAATACTGTTCTTTGTACCTGAAGAAGAAGCTCTATACAGTCAGCAAAATCAAAACTGGGAGCTGACTGTGGCTCAGATCATGAGCTCCTTATTGCAAAATTAGACTTAAATTGAAGAAAATAGGGAAAACCATTCTGGTATGATCTAAATAAAATCCCTTACAATTATACAGTAAAAGTGTCAATAGATTCAAGGGATTAAATTGATAGGCACAGTTCCTAAAGAACTATGAACAGAAGTTTATAACATTGTGTATGAGGCAGTGATCAAAACCATGCACAAGAAAAAGAAATAGAAAAAGGCAAAATGGTTGTCTGAAGAGGCCTTACAGATAGCTGAGAAAAGAAGAGAAGCTAAAGACAAAGGAGGAAAGGAAAGATATGTACATCTGAAATCAGAGTTAGAAAGAATAACAAGAAGAGACAAGAAAGCCTTCCTTAGTGAACAATACAAAGAAATAGAGAAAAACAAAAGAACGTGAAAGACTAGAGATCTCTTCAACAAAATTAGAGATGCCAAGGGAACATTTTATGCAAAAATGGGCACAATAAAGAACAGAAATTGTATGGACCTAACAAGCTGGAATCAAGATTGCCAGGAGAAATATCAATAACCTCAGATATGCAGATGACACTACCTGTATGGCAGAAAGTGAAGAGGAACTAAAAAGCCTCTTGATGAAAGTGAAAGTGGAGAGTGAAAAAGTTGGCTTAAAGCTCAATATTCAGAAAACAAAGATCATGGCATCTGGTCCCATTACTTCATTGAAAATAGATGGGGAAACAATATCAGACTTTATTTTGGGGGGCTCCAAAATCACTGCAGATGATGACTGCAGCCATGAAGTTAAAAGATGCTTACTCCTTGGAAGAAAAGTTATGACCAACCTAGATAACATATTGAAAAGCAGAGACATTACTTTGCCAACAAAGGTCCGTCTAGTCAAGGCTATGGTTTTTCCAGTGGTGATGTATGGATGTAAGAGTTACACTGTGAAAAAGCTGAGCATTGAAGAATAGATGCTCTTGAACTGTGGTGTTGGAGAAGACTCTTGAAAGTCCCTTGGACTGCAAGGAGATCCAATTAGTCCATTCTGAAGGAGATCAGCCCTGGGATTTCTTTGGAGGGAATGATGCTAAAGCTGAAGCTCCAGTACTTTGGCCACCTCATGCGAAGAGTTGACTCATTGGAAAAGACTCTGATGCTAGGAGGGATTAGGGGCAGGAGGAGAAGGGGACGACAGAGGATGAGATGGCTGGATGGCATCACTTACTCAATGGACGTGAGTCTGAGTGAACTCTGGGAGATGGTGATGGACAGGGAGGCCTGGCATGCTGCGATTCATGGGGTCTCAAAGAGTCGGACACAACTGAGGGACTGAACTAACCAACTAACTAACAAAAGCAGAAGACATTACGAAGTGGCAATAATACATAGAACTCTACAAAAAAAGATGTTATTGACCGAGATAACCAGAAGGTATGATCACTCACTGAGAGCCAGACATCCTGGAATGTGAAGTCAAATGGGCCTTAGGAAGCTTAACTACAAATAAAGCTAGTGGAGGTGATGAAATTTCAGTTGAGCTCTTTCAAATCCTAACAGATGATTCTGTTAAAGTGCTATACTCAATATGCCAATAAATTTGGAAAACTCAACAGTAGCCACAGAATTGGAAAAGAACAGTTTCATTCCAATCCTAAAGAAAAGCAGTGCCAAAGAATTCTCAAACTACCGCACTATTGCAATCATTTCACAAGCTAGCTATGTAATGCTCAAAACTCCCAAAGTGAGGTTTCAATAGTATGTAAACCAAGACCTTGCAGATATTTAAGCTGGATTTAGAAAAGGCAGAGGAACCAGAGATAAAATTGTCAACATTTGGTGGATCATAGAAAAGGCAAGAGAAGGCAATGGTGATCCACTCCTGTATTCTTGTCTGGAAAATCCCATGGACAGAGGAGCCTGGTAGGCTGCAGTCCATGGGGTAGCAAAGAGTCAGACACGACTGAGTGACTTCACTTTCGCTTTTCACTTTCATGCATTGAAGAATGAAATGGCAACCCACTCCAGTGTTCTTTCCTGGAAAATCCCAGGGACGGAGGAGCCTGGTAGGCTGCTTTCTGTGGAGTCGCACAGAGTCAGACATGACTGAAGTGATGCAGCAGCAGTAGAAAAAGCAAAAGAATTCCAGAAAGGGATCTTCTCTTGTATCATTGACTAAGCTATGGCCTTTGACTGTGTGGATCAACACAAACTTTGGAAAACTCTTAAAGAGATGGGAATACCAGACAACCTCAACTACCTCCTTAGAAACCTGTATGCAGGTCAAGAAGCAGCAGAACTGGACACGGAACAATATACTGATTCTAAATTGGGAAAAGAATACATCAAGTCTGTCTATTGTCACCTCACTTATTTAATTTCTGTGCAGAGTACATCTTGTGAAATGGCTGGCTGGATGAAGCACAAGCTATAATCAAGATTACCGGGAGAAATATCAATAAACTCAGAAATGCAGATGACACAACCCTTATGGAAGAAAGTGAAGGGGAACTAAACAGCTTCTTGATGAAACTGAAAGAGGAGAATGAAAAACTTGGCTTAAATCTCACCATTCAAAAAAACAGAATTATGACATCTGTTCCCATCACTTCATGGCAAATAGATGGGAAAAAAATGGAAGTAGTGATACTTTAATTTCTTGGGCTCCAAAATCACTCAGACGGTTATGCAGCCATGAAATTAAAAGACACTTGTTCCTCAGAAGAAGAGCTATGAGCTTTTTAGACAGCCTGTTAAAAAGCCTAGATCTTATTTGCCAACAAAAGTCTTTCTACTCAAAGTTATGGTTTATCTAGTAGTCATTTATGTATGTGACATTTGGACCATAAAGAAAGTTGAATGGAGAAGAATTGATGCTTTTGAACTGCAGTGTTGGAGAAGACTCTTGAGAGTCCCTTGGACTGCAAAGAGATAAAACCAATCATCCCAAAGGAAATCAAGCCTGAATGTTAATTGGAAGAACTGATGCTGAATTTGAAGCTCCAAACTTTGGCTACCTGTTGCAAAGAGCTGACTCATTAGAAAAACACCCTGATGCCGGGAAAGATTGAAGGCAGAGAAGAAGGGGATGACAGTGGGCAATAGGTTGGATGGAATCACTGACTCAATGGATGGATGGAATCAATGACCATGAATTCAAATAAACTCCGGAAGATGGAGAAGGGCAAGAAGGCCTGGTGTCCTGCTGTCCAAGTTGTCACAAGGAGTCAGACACAACTGAACAACTGAACAACAACAACAGCAGTACATTAAATTAAATATTTTGTAGTTGTTTTAAGATTTTTGTACAATTAACAGTTTCATATGTGATAGAGAATTTGGATGGTAAGTAAAAAAAATTAAGATATTAGAAATGGAAATTCATATGACCCAGTTTATTTAATAAAGTTAAATTAGACTTTAGTACAAAAGTTAGAAAGGAGTCAGTTCAGTTCAGTTCAGTTGCTGAATAGTGTCCAACTCTTTGCGACACCATGGACTGCAGCACGCCAAGTTACCTTGTCCATCACCAACTCCTGGAGTTTGCCCAGACTCATGTCCACAGGGTTGGTGATGCCATCAAACAATTTCACCCTCTGTTTTCTCCTTCTCCTCCTGCCTTCAATCTTCCCAGCATCAGGGTATTTTCCAATGAGTCAGATCTTCTCATCAGGTGGACAAAGTATTGGAATTTCAGCTTGAACATCAGTCCTTCCAAGAATATTCAGGATTGATTTGCTATAGGATGGACTGGTTTGATGTCCTTGCATCCCAAGGGACTCTCAAGAGTCTTTATTAGGGATGGGAATAAAAACTGACATTTTCCATTCCTGTGGCCAATTCTGAGTTTTCTAAATTTGATGAAATATTGAGTAAGCGCAGCCCTTTCACAGCATCATCACTTAGGATTTGAAATAGCTCAACTGGAATCCCATCACCTCCACTAGCTTTGTTCATAGTGATGTTTCCTGAGGCTCACTTTACTTCACATTCCAGGATGTTTGGCTCTAGGTGAGTGATCACACCATCATGATTATCTGGGTCATGAAAAATTTTTTTGCACAGTTCTTCTGTGTATTCTTGCCACCTGTTTTTAATATGTCCTGCCTCTGTTAGGACCATACAATTTCTGTCCTTTATCGAGCCCATTTTTGCATGAAGTGTTCCCTTTGTATCTCTAAGTTTCTTGAAGAGATCTCTAGTCTTGAGATCTCTAGTCTTGAAGAGATCTCTAGTCTTTCCCACATGGCATGGCATGGCTCATGGTTTCCTTGAGTTGTACATGGCTATGGTCCATGTGATTAGACTGGTTAGTTTTCTGATTGTGGTTTTTGGTCTGTCTGCTTTCTAATGGAGGAGGATAAGAAGCTTGTGGAAGCTTTTGATGGGAGAGACTGACTGTGGGGGAAACTGGATCTTGTTCTGATGGTTGGAGCCATGCTCAGTAAATCTTTAATCCAATTTTCTGTTGATAGGTAGAGTAGGCCCTACTAATAATAACCAAAGTCTCTGAACTTCATGTCTTACTTGACTGTTACAGTCCTGGCAATTTTTCCCTCTTGTTTCTTCTCATATCTAGAATTACACTGTTGCAATCATTGCTCTTATAGAACTACATGTTTGATCAATTGTTTCAAGTCACCTAATCATCATTAGTTTTATCAGAGTCTTAGTCACAAATTTGTTCATATAAGAAACAATAACCTTACAAAAGAAGCAGAGACAAATAATATAGCTAGTAATGTTATTAGGTCATAACTAAGTATTTAAATTAACTTCCATTATGTTCAGCCAGCTTCTCCCCAGGTCATCTGACCAGTCAGTTCTGCATCAGTGGTGGTGGTGATTTAGTTGCTAAGTCGTGTTCAACTCTTGTGACCCCGTGGATTGTAGCCCACCATGCTCCTCTGACCATGGGATTTTCCAGGCAAGAATACTGGAGTGGATTGCCATTTCCTTTTCCAGGGAATCTTCTCAACATAGGAATCACACTCGGGTCTCCTGCATTGCAGGCAGACTCTTTATTGACTGAGCTATGAGGAAATGACATATTGGAGTTGCACATGAAGTTCACCCAAGACATCTATATATACAAGGTAAGTGGTGGCTCTTTGTGACCCCTTACAAAACTGAGAAAGAAAGATTGTCTTCTAAGGAGTTACCCAACTAATGCCAGAAGAAGAAAAACAAGAATCTTTATGGTTGAATGGGTATTTCTGTCCTTAGTGAGGGCTGATGGATTAACACAAAATGCAGATGCAGGGTACACACCAAAAGGGAGGAAGAGGCCCAAAAGGGTAGAGAAATAATTTTATGCTTAACATTTTATTGCCTTGTCTTAAAATATGAATTTTACTTCATTAATAATTCATTTGTATTTATTCATTTTTTTTGTGATGAAGACATTTAAGATTCACTCTCTGATGCGCTCGCCCATTTTGCCCACACCCACCTCCCCTCCCTCTGGCAACCACTAGTCTGTTCTGTGTATCTATGAGCCCCCTTAATAAGTTAGGAGGATCATTAATAAAAGGAGAACAGAACATTACACTCAAAGCTGTTAAAAGCCTTCCATGAAAAATTGAAACAAACAAGCAAACAAAAAAAGAATCTCGTCTTCATTATTTCAATTCAATGTTTCTTCTGATAGTCTTAAGCAATGTGATAAGCTAATAAGACAGTTTAAGAATTAGAAACAAAAGAAAGACTTAATTTCTCACAGATGATACAGTATTATTAAAAATAGGAAAATTCAACAAGGTTGCTCAATATAAAACAGTTGATTGTTTTTCAACATGCTAACACATTGAGTTAAATATGTAATATTACAAAGAACTATTAAAAATAGCAACAAATTCATAATGTTTCTAGAAGCTAACCTAAGAAAATATGTACATGATCTTTATAGAGAAAAGTTATAAAACTGTATTAAAATATTTTAGAAGCACTAGCAAAATGGAGTTATCCTTGGGAAGGAAGATAAAGTGTCACAGAAATATCAATTATTATTTTTTTCTATAAAATCAATGGGATTTAAATCAGTTTCTATTCAGATTGTTTATGTAACCTAAAAGGATGCTTGCTAATGTTACTAATTCCAATATTTGTATCAGAAGAAACAGGGCAAACAATAACACATTCTCAGGAAGGGGAATATGCAGGATTGCATGACTCCATATCAAAATGCATCCTATAGCTATACTAATTAAGTCAGTGTTTTATTGGCTTGGGGTTGACAGTCTGTCCAATAGAATAAGATAATGATCCCAGAAATAGACCTTCATACAGGAAAAGGATGCATGACAGAATTGAGAATGCAGATGAATATGGGAAGGGTGCCTGCTCTGTAAGTATTCCTGGGATGATTGGCACTCCACATTAAATTACAAAGGAGAGAGAAAGCGCTGGGAAGATTCTATACAGGCAATCCTGAGCAATTCTGTCACAGACAACAGGCAGCAAGAAATGTTTTAAGCAAGAAAGTGACATGATTTATGTTTTACTAACTAATGAGTTACTATTGAAGAATATTCTATAATAATCAATTTCCATTTGCTAGTAAAAGGAAATATTGTGATCATAGGTGTTGTGCTTCCTTTCAAAACACAACTAATTGCTTTCAGGGAAAAAAATTATTCAAATACTTGAATAATTCTCTCTCAGCTTGCCTTATAATCATGTATTTTTTTTAAATCTGCCTCTGCAGTTCATATTTATAATATATTTCCTTGGGCTACAATAAGGTGTCTCTGTCAATCTTAAACTGCATTCTCTGGCTCTTCTTTTCAGTAGTGTTTTCTCTGATTTTTTTTTTTTTTGCATGATATGAATAATACTTGCTCTATAAATTGTCATTGACTTACAGTCCTTGAGCCAATCAATCCATGAAAATCTGTAAATGGAAGGAATGTTTCATAATTTACTTAGAAATACGCTTAGATCCCACAAAAGCATTCTCAAATAACATAAATCTTAAATTGTCAGGAGAAAAAAAAATTTTTTTGAAAACATGAGTAGAGTATTTAACAATCCTTCACAATACTAAGCAGTGGGTAAATGCTATGTTTTTTTCCTTTCTCCTGCTTGTTTAGAGATATTAAGCTAATTGAGATGAATTTAAATGGACTATGTAAATTTGGATTTAAAGGGAAATTAGACACAATTTATAGAAATGTGGAACTATAAAGTATTAAACATAATAAGTATTTTTCCAAGATTTAAAGAAAAATGTATATTATGAAAAGGATTCTTTTTAATCACTGAATACATCGTTTTTATTACTAAGACAAAAACAAGTTATAATTTTTTTCCACTAAAAATTCACTCCAAGCTCCTGTTTCTAGATATAACAGAAATTAAGAGAACTAAGTCACATAGAATTTCTACAGCTAATATGTAGCTTCAGATCTGCTCATTGGTAGAATCAAGAGAGAACACAGGGCTTCTTAATAAACAATCTAAGTTTACTTTCCTATTTATTTTCCATGGGGATGGTCTTGATCCCTGTCTCTTGAACAATGTCACCAACCTCAGTCCATAGTTCTTCAGGGACTCTGTCTATCAGATCTAGTCCCTTAAATCTATTTCTCACTTCCACTGTATAATCATAAGGAATTTGATTTAGGTCATACCTGAATGTTCCAGTGGTTTTCCCTACTTTCTTCAATTTAAGTCTGAATTTGGCAATGAGTTCATGATCTGAGCCACAGTCAGCTCCCGGCCTTGTTTTTGCTGACTGTATAGAGCTTCTCCATCTTTGGCTGCAAGGAATATAATCAATCTGATTTCGGTGTTGACCATCTGGTGATGTCCATGTGTAGAGTCTTCTCCTGTGTTGTTGGAAGAGGGTGTTTGCTATGACCAGTGTGTTCTCTTGGCAAAACTCTATTGACCGTTGCCCTGCTTCATTTCATATTCCAAGGTCAAATTTGCCTGTTACCCAAGGTGTTTCTTGACTTGCTACTTTTGCATTCCAGTCCCCTATAATGAAAATGACATATTTTGGGGGTGTTAGTGCTAAAAGATCTTGTAGGTCTTCATAGAACCATTCCACTTCAGCTTCTTCAGAATTACTGGTTGGGGCATAGGCTTGGATTACTGTAACATTGAACAGTTTGCCTTGGAAACGGACAGAGATCATTCTATCGTTTTTGAGATTGCATCCAAGTACTGCATTTTGGACTGTTTTGTTGACCATGATGGCTACTCCTTTTCTTCTAAGGGATTCCTGCCCACAGTGGTAGATATAATGGTCATCTGAGTTAAATTCACACATTCCAGTCCACTTTATTTCACTGATTTGTAAATGGTCGGCATTCACCTCTTGCCATATCCTGGTTGACCAATTCCAATTTGCCTTGATTCATTGAACTAACATCCAGGTACCTATGCAATATTGCTCTTTACAGCGTCTGACCTTGCTTCTATCACCAGCCACATCCACAACTGGGTATTGTTTTTGCTATGGCTCCATCCCTTCATTCTTTCTGGAGTTATTTCTCCACTGATCTCCAGTAGCATATTGGGCACCTCCCGACCTGGGCAGTTCCTCTTTCAATATCCAATCATTTTGCCTTTACACACTGTGCATGGCTGTCTGGGGATACCTTGTCACTATGAAAAGAAGAGAAGTGAAAAGCAGAGGAGAAAAGGAAAGATATAAGCATCTGAATGCAGAGTTCCAAAGAATAACCAGAGAGATAAGAAAGCGTTCCTTAGTGATCAGTGCAAACAAATAGAGGAAAACAACGGAATGGGAAAGACTAGAGATTTCTTCAAGAAAATTACAGGTACCAAGGGAACATTTCATGCAAAGATGGGCTTGATAAAGGACAGAAATGGTATGGACCTAACAGAAGCAGAAGAAATTAAGAAGAGATGGCAAGAATGTACAGAAAAACTGTACAAACAAAAACAAAAGAACTTCACGACCCAGAAAATCATGATGGTGTGATCACTCACCTAGAGCCAGACATCCTGGAATGTGAAGTCAAGTGGGCCTTAGAAAGCATCACTACAAATAAAGCTAAAGGAGGTGATGGAATTCCAGTTGAGTTTTTTCAAATCCTGAAAAATGGTGCTGTGAAAGTGCTGCACTCAATATGCCAGCAAATTTGGAAAACTCAGCAGTGGCCACAGGACTGGAAAAGGTCAGTTTTCATTCCAATCCCAAATAAGGGCAATGTCAAGGAATGCTCAAACTACTGCACAATTGCACTCATCTCACATGCTAGTAAAGTAACGCTCAAAATTCTCCAAACCAGGATTCAGCAATATGTGAACCATGAACTTCCAGATATTCAAGCTGGTTTTAGGAAAGACAGAGGAACCAGAGATCAAATTGCCAACATCCTCTGGATCATGGAAAAGGCAAGAGAGTTCCAGAAAAACATATATTTCTGCTTTATTAACTATGCCAAAGCATTTAACTGTGTGGATCACAATAGACTGGAAAATTCTGAAAGAGATGGGAACACCAGACCACCTGACCTGCCTCTTGAGAAACCTGTATGCAGGTCAGGAAGCAATATTTAGAACTGTTAATGAAACAACAGACTGTTTCCAAATAGGAAAAGGAGTATGTCAAGCCTGTATATTGTCATCCTGCTTATTTAAACTATATGTACAGTACATAATTAGAAACACTGGGCTGGAAGATGCACAAGCTGGAATCAAGATTGCCAGGAGAAATATCAATAACCTCAGATATGGAGATGACACCACCCTTATGGCAGAAAGTGAAGAGGAACAAAAAAGCCTCTTGATGAAAGTGAAAGAAGAGAGTGAAAAAGTTGGCTTAAAGCTCAACATTCAGAAAACGAAGATCTTGGCATCTGGTCCCATCACTTCATGGGAAATAGATGGGGAAACAGTGGAAACACTGTCAGACTTTATTTATGGGGGCTCTAAAATCACTGCAGATGGTGATTGCAGCCATAAAATTAAAAGATCCTTACTTCTTGGAAGGAAAGTTATGACCAACCTAGATAGCATATTCAAAAGCAGAGACATTACTTTGCCAACAAAAGTCCGTCTAGTCAAGGGTATGTTTTTCCTCTGGTGATGTATGGATGTGAGAGTTGTACTGTGAAGAAAGCTGAGTGTCAAAGAATTGATGCTTTTGAACTGTGGTGTTAGAGAAGACTTTTGAGAGTCCCTTGGACTGCAAGGAGATCCAACCGGTATTCTAAAGGAGATCAGTCCTGGGTGTTCTTTGCAAGGACTGACGCTAAATCTGAAACTTCAATACTTTGGCCACCTCATGCGAAGAGTTTACTCATTGGAAAAGACTTTGATGCTGGGAGGGATTGGGGGCAGGAGCAGAAGGGGACGACAGAGGATGAGATGACTTGATGGCATATCCAACTCAGTGGACCTGTGTTTGAGTGAATTCCGGGATTTGGTGATGTACAGGGAGGCCTGGCGTGCTGCGATTCATGGGGTTGCAAAGAGTCGGACATGACTGATCAACTGAACGAACTGATACATTTCTACGTGAATTATATTCATGTTATACATAGTCTTTTCTCAAGTTGAAACTTCTTTAACAGAAAAATTTGTATAAATACACCCAGATTTAACAAATACCCCCTATTTTTCCTAGACATCATCTCCAAGACACAAAATATAAATAATAAAAGGTCAATTGCATTTTCAGTTGTTAATCATTTCTTAACATTTAGTTCGTGATACATACTCCAGAGAGCAATAAATACCCACTCTTTGTGTTATCATTCATGAATTATACTGACAAGGGCCATAATGTTCTAGAGATAGGGTTAAATAATATATGTCCTTTTCAAACCTTCCAGTCATTGTAGAGTCATTATTAAGCTATTAATCTTGTAGAAAGCCTTTGCATTCAATTATTCCAATAATTGAATAAGATTTCAACTTTCATGTTTAATCTTACATATAGAACACTATCATCTTACATATGGTATATATTGTATACCACCATTCATGGCCAATTGATTGGGGGAAAACGGAAATAGTGTCATATTTTATTTTCTGAGGCTCCAAAATCACTGCAGATTGTTAATGAAGCCATGATATTAAAAAGCAGTTGCTCCTCAGAAGAAAAGCTATGACAAACCTAGATAGTGTTTTAAAAAGTACAAATATTGCCAACAAACAAATTTTGCTGACAAAAGTCTGTATAGTCAAAGTTATGGTTTTTCCAGTAGCCATGTGCTGATGTGAGAGTTGGACTGTAAAAAAGGATGAACATCGAAGAATTGATGCTTTCCAAGAGTCCCTTCAAAAACAAGGGGATCAAACAAGTCAATCCTAAAGGAAACCTATTCTGAGTATTCACTAGAAGGACTGATGCTAAAGCTGAAACTCAAACACTTTGGCCACCTGATGCAAAGAGCCGACTCACTGGAAAAGACCTTGATGCTGGGAAGGGCTGAAGGCAGAAGGAGAAGGGGGCAATAGTGGATGAGATGATTGGATGGCATCACTGACTCAGTAAGCATGAGCTTGAACTGACTTCAGGAGATAGTAAAGGACAGGGAAGCCTGGCGTGCTGCAGCCCATGGGGTCAGAAAGAGTTGAACAGGACTTAGCAGCTGAAGAACAACAATAGTCCACTAACCACACACAAAAAAAGATTCTGTTCTTCAAAATCTGTTCAGTATTTTGTGATATGCTCAATCATAAAACAAGCAAACAAACAAACAAACAAAAAGATTCAAACTAAGATTTAATTTGTCTGTGTATTTATTTTATCAAAAGGAAAATGTGCTATTGGAGTAATTGTTCATAATTTATCAGAATATCATACACATTAGTTTTATGTTGCTTGTTCTAATTTAAATATTTATTTATTCATCTTCAGCTATATTATTTATTTCTTAAAAAATATATTTACCCTATTATTCTTTAAATCTATTTAAAATACTTCTTTGTGCTATGATGGAGGGAAGGGTTACTGATTTCTGATTTTTCACTAAAACATCTTTGAAGCTTTCTTTATCTGCCATCATTGGAATATGTTATGGGTCACTATGGACTGGAAATCCAAATAATTTTGTGTGATAAAATCTCAACTGCCAGGGGGCGGTCCTAAGATGGCAGAGGAATAGGATGGGGAGACCACTTTCTCCCTCACAAATTCATCAAAAGAACATTTCAACGCTGAGTAAATTCTACATCAGGCACCCAGCAAAGCAGATCATTGGCTTCAAAAACAGGTAGGAAAAAATATAAAAGATTAAAAAAGAGACAAAGGAGGTAGGGAGGGAGCTCTGTCCCAGGAAGGGAATCCCATCCCAGGAAGAGACTCTTAAAAACAGAGGTTTCCAAACACCAGGAAACATTCTTGCAGCCGAGTCTGTGGCGAGCTTTGGAAGCACAGAGGGCAACATAACAGGAAGGAAAAATAAATAAATAATTAAAACCAACAGATTACGAGCCCAACAGTAACTCCCCCAGCGGAATGGCAGCGCAGATGCCTGCATCCGCCACTAGCAAGTGGGGGATGGGCAGGGAGGACCGGGAGGCACAGGCAGCAGTACTTTTTAAGAATCCGCCGTGGGAGGGGCGGGCTGCAGTGCTTTTTTGAGAATCAGGCCTGAACGCCCCTCTAGGGGCCAGAGCGAACTAACTTGGGCTAGCAAACCAGACTATGGGATAGCTACCAGGTGAAAGGCTCGAACATAAGACACCTCCAGGACCGCGCACAGAACAAAGGACCGAACGGAAAGAGCCAGCTGCAGATCATCCCCCTCCAGTGACAGGCAGCCAGAGCCTTAGGGGCTGCAAGGGGGCAATCACAGCCCAAGAGAGACATCACCTACCAAAGTGCAAGCAGGCTCCTTTGTTAACTAAGACTTCTGGGGGTTCTGGACAGTCATCATCTGCCTGAGAAGAAACGCCAGCGGTACACCCAGAAAATTGAGCAGCAGGGCCAAACTCTTGAGCTACTCGGACCTGGGAAGGGCATAAAACGCAGGCCCAACCAAATCTGCACCTCTGAGGGCTTCCTGAGAGCCGAGCCTGAGCGGCTTAGACCGGGGAGGTGCATGAAGCCTAGGGCTGGTCTCAGACGGTTCCCCGGCAGAGCTACATAGAGCCTGAGTGGTGTGCGCCGCAAGAAGGGGCAAGCCCAGCGTGGATGAGACACTACAAGCACACACCAGTAATATTTGTTTGCAGCATCCCTCCCTCCCCACAGCGCGACTGAACAGTGAGCCTCGGAAAAAAAAAAAAAAAAAAAAAACAACAGTGTCCACCACCGCCCTCCCTGTGTCAAGATGGTAATCAGACACTGAAGAGACCAGCAAACAGAGGAAGTTAAACAGAGGGAACCACCTTTGAGGTGACCCCACACAGCCCACAACACCAGAGAAAGGGCCAGATCTACCTTTACTACTTTTACAATCATTCTTTTTCTTTTTTTTTTAGTTGATGTGGTTGCGTGATTGTTTTCTCTTCTTTTCTTTTTCTTCTTTTTTTTAACTTTCTTAAATTTTAAGTACTCTATTTCTCTAATTATTTTTTATAACCTATTATTACTTTTCAAAAAAAAGACCCTATTTTTAAAACAAATGCTGTATATAGTCTTTTTGTGGTTAATGTAGTTGTTTTGTAATAATTCTCGTGGCTTTGTGTTGTTTTTTTGTTGTTGTTTGTTTCTTCTTCTTCTTCTTCTTTTCCTTAATATTGTATTTTTGAAAATCCAATCTCTACTCCAGATTTTTAATGTTTGCTTTTTGGTATTTGTTGTCAATTTTGTACATTTAAAAACCCAATATTCAGTACCCAATTTTACCTGGGAGTGAGATTACTGGTTTGATCACTCTCTCCTCCTTTGGACTCTCCTTTCTCTCCACCAGGTGGCCTCTGTCTCCTCCCTAACCCTTCTCTTCTCTACCCAACCCTGTGAATCTCTGTGTGTTCCAGACGGTGGAGAACACTCGGAATGGGTTACTGGCCGGATCTCTCTCTCTCCTTTTCATTTCCCTCTTTTATCCTCCTGGCCACCTCTGTCTACTTTCTCCCTCTCCGTTTCCCTGTATAACTCCGTGAACACCTCTGAGTGGTCCAGACTGTGGAGGGCACATAAGGAAGTGATTACTGGCTAGCTTGCTCTCTCCTCTTTTGATCCCACCTCCTCTCATTTCAGTCACCTCTAACTACCCCCTCCCTCTTCTCTTCTCCGTGTAACTCAGTGAACCTCTATGGGTGACCCTCAATGTGGAGAAACCTTTCATCTTTAACCTAGATGTTTTATCATCAGTGCTGTATAGATGGAGAAGTCCTGAGGCTATTGTAAAAATAAAACTGAAAACCAGATACAGGAGGCTTAAGTTCAAATCCTGAGAACATCAGAGAAATCCCGAATCCAGGGAACATTATTTCCCTGGAAAATAATGGAGGCTTATCAAACACCTCCATACCTACAATGAAACCAAGCACCACCTATGGGCCAACTAGTTCCAGAGCAAGACATACCATGCAAATTCTCCAGCAACACAGGAACACACCCCTGAGCTTCAATATACAGGCAGCTCAAAACTACTCCAAAACCACTGACATCTCATAATCCATTACTGGACACTTCAGAGCACTCCAGAGAGAAGAAATCCAGCTCCACCCACCAGAACTCCAACACAAGCCTCCCTAATCAAGAAACTTTGACAAGCCACTGATACAACCCAATCCACAGTGAGGAAACTCCATAATAAAGGGAACTCCACAAATTCCCAGAATATAAAAAGGCCACCCCAAACGCAGCAATATAATCAAGATGAAGAGACAGAGGAATACCCAGCAACTAACGGAACAGGAGAAATGCCCATGAAACCAAACAAAAGAGGAAGAGATAGGGAATCTACCTGAGAAAGAATTCTGAATATTGATAGTGAAAATGATCCAAAATCTTGAAGCCAAAATGGAATCACAGATAAATAGCCTGGAGACAAGGATTGAGAAGATGCAAGAAAGGTTTAAGAAGGACCTAGAAGAAATAAAAAAGAGTCAATATATAATGAATAATGCAATAAATGAGATCAGAAACACTCTGGAGGCAACAAATAGCAGAATAACGGAGGCAGAAGATAGGATTAGTGAAATAGAAGATAGAATGGTAGAAATAAATGAAGCAGAGAGAAAAAAGAAAAACGAATTAAAAGAAATGAGGACAACCTCAGAGACCTCCAGGACAATATGAAACACTCCAACATTCGAATTATAGGAGTCCCAGAAAAAGAAGACAAAAAGAAAGACCATGAAAAAATACTTGAGGAGATAATAGTTGAAAACTTCCCTAAAATGGGGAAGGAAATAATCACCCAAGTCCAAGAAACTCAGAGAGTCCCAAACAGGATAAACCCAAGGTGAAACACCCCGAGACACATATTAATCAAATTAACAAAGACCAAACACAAAGAACAAATATTAAAAGCAGCAAGGGAAAAACAACAAATAACACACAAGGGGATTCCCATAAGGATAACTGCAGATCTTTCAATAGAAACTCTTCAGGCCAGGAGGGAATCGCAAGACATACTTAGAGTGATGAAGAAAATAACCTACAGCCCAGATTACTGTACCCAGCAAGGATCTCATTCAAATACGAAGGAGAAATCAAAAGCTTTACAGACAAGGAAAAACTGAGAGAATTCAGCACCACCAAACCAGCTCTCCAACAAATGTTAAAGGATATTCTTTAGACAGGAAACATGAAAGGGGCATATAAACCCGAACCCAAAACAATAAAGCAAATGACAATGGGATCATACTTATCAATAATTACCTTAAATGTAAATGGGTTGAATACCCCAACCTAAAGGCAAAGACTGGCTGAATGGATACAAAAACAAGATCCCTATATATGCCGCCTACAAGAGACCCACCTCAAAACAAGGGACACATACAGATTGAAAGTGAAGGACTGAAAAAAGATATTCCACGCAAATAGAGACCAAAAGAAAGCAGGAGTAGAAATACTCATATAAGATACACTAGACTTTAAAACAAAGGCTGTGAAAAGAGACAAAGAAGACCACTACATCATGATTAAAGGATCAATCCAAGAAGAAGATATAACAATTATGAATATATATGCACCCAACATAGGAGCACCTCAATATGTAAGACAAATACTAACAAGCATGAAAGGGGAAATTAACAATAACACAATAATAGCGAGAGACTTTAATACCCCACTCACACCTATGGACAGATCAACTAAACAGAAAATTAACAAAGAATTGCAAACTTTAAATAATACAATAGAAAAAGTTAGACTTAATTGATATCTATAGGACATTTCATCCCAAAACAATGAATTTCACCTTTTTCTCAAGTGCTCACAGAACCTTTTCCAGGATAGATCACATCCTGGGCCATAAATCTAACCTTGATAAATTCAAAAAAATCAAAATCATTCCAAGCATCTTTTCTGACCATAATGCACTAAGATTTGATCTCAATTACAGGAGAAAAACTATTAAAAATACCAACATATGGATGCTGAACAACATGCTTCTGAATAACCAACAACTCACAGAAGAAATAAAAAAAGAAATCAAAATGTGCATATAAATGAATGAAAATGAAAACAAAACAACCCAAAACCTGTGGGACGCTATAAAAGCAGTGCCAAGAGGAAAGTTCATAGCAATACAGGCATATCTCAAGAAACAAGAAAAAAGTCAAATAAATAACCTAACTCTACACCTAAAGCAACTAAAAAAGGAAGAAATGGAGAACACCAGAGTTAGTAGAAGGAAAGAAATCTTAAAAATTAGGGCAAAAACAAATGCAAAAGAAACAAAAGAGACCATAGCAAAAATCAACAAAGCAAAAAGCTGGTTCTTTGAAAGGATAAATAAAATTGACAAACCATTAGCCAGATTCATCAAGAAACAAAGACAGAAAAATAAAATCAATAAAATTAGAAATGAAAATGGAGAGATCACAACAGACAACACAGAAATACAAAGGATCATAAGAGACTACTATCAGCAATTATATGCTAATAAAATGGACAACATGGAAGAAATGGGAAAATTCTTAGAAAAGTACAACTTTCCAAAACTGAACCAGGAAGAAACAGAAAATCTTAACAGACCCATCACAAGCATGGAAATTGAAAATGTAATCAGAAATCTTCCAGCAATCAAAACCCCAGGTCCAGAGGGCTTCACAGCTGAATTCTACCAAAAATTTAGAGAAGAGCTAACACCTATCCTACTCAAAATCTTCCAGAAAATTGCAGAGGAAGGCAAACTTCCAAACTCATTCTATGAGGCCAACATCACCCTAATAACAAAACCAGACAGAGATACCACAAAAGAAATGAAAACTACAGGCCAATATCATTGATGAACTTAGATGCAAAAATCCTCAACAAAATTCTAGCAATCAGAATCCAACAACACATTAAAAAGATCATACACCATGACCAAGTGGGCTTTATCCCAGGGATGCAAGGATTCTTCAATATCCGCAAATCAATGAATGTAATTCACCACATTAACAAATTGAAAAATAAAAACCATATGATTATCTCAATAGATGCAGAGAAGGCCTTTGACAAAATTCAATATCCATTTATGATAAAAACTCTCCAGAAAGCAGGAATAGAAGGGACATACCTCAACATAATAAAAGCTATATATGACAAACCCACAGCAAACATTATCCTCAATGGTGAAAAATTGAAACCATTTCCCCTAAAGTCAGGAACAAGACAAGGGTGCCCACTTTCACTGCTACTATTCAACATAGTTCTGGAAGTTCTGGCCATAGCAATCAGAACAGAAAAAGAAATAAAAGGAATCCTGATTGGAAAAGAAGAAGTAAAACTCTCACTGTTTGCAGATGACATGATCCTCTACATAGAAAACCCTAAAGACTCCACCAGAAAATTACTAGAGCTAATCAATGAATATAGTAAAGTTGCAGGATATAAAATCAACACTCAGAAATTCCTTGCATTCCTATACACTAATAATGAGAAATTAGAAAAAGAAATTAAGGAAACAATTCCATTCACCATTGCAACGAAAAGAATAAAATACTTAGGAATATATCTACCTAAAGAAACTAAAGACCTATATATAGAAACCTATAAAACACTGGTGAAAGAAATCAAAGAGGACACTAATAGATGGAGAAATATACCATGGTCATGGATCAGAAGAATCAATATAGTGAAAATGAGTATACTACTCAAAGCAATCTACAGATTCAATGGAATCCCTATCAAGCTATCAGCGGTATTTTTCACAGAACTAGAACAAATAATGTCACAATTTGTATGGAAATACAAAAAACCTCGAATAGCCAAAGCAATCTTGAGAAAGAAGAATGGAACTGGAGGAATCAACCTGCCTGACTTCAGGCTCTACTACAAAGCCACAGTCATCAAGACAGTATGGTACTGGCACAAAGACAGAATTATAGATCAATGGAACAAAATAGAAAGCCCAGAGATAAATTCACACACCTATGGACACCTTATCTTCGACAAAGGAGGCAAGAATATACAATGGATTAAAGACAATCTCTTTAACAAGTGGTGCTGGGAAAACTGGTCAACCACTTGTAAAAGAATGAAACTAGATCACTTTCTAACATCACACACAAAAATAAACTCAAAATGGATTAAAGATCTAAATGTAAGACCAGAAACTATAAAACTCCTAGAGGAGAACATAGGCAAAACACTCTCCGACATAAATCTCAGCAGGATCCTCTGTGATCCACCTCCCAGAATACTGGAAATAAAAGCAAAAATAAACAATAGGATCTAATTAAAATTAAAAGCTTCTGCAAAACAAAGGAAACTATAAGTAAGGTGAAAAGACAGCCTTCTGAGTGGGAGAAGACAATAGCAAATGAAACAACTGACAAACAACTAATCTCAAAAATATACAAGCAACTTATGCAGCTCAATTCCAGAAAAATAAACTACCCAATCAAAAAATGGGCCAAAGAACTAAATAGACATTTCTCCAAAGAAGACATACGGATGGCTAACACATGAAAAGATGCTCAACATCACTAATTATCAGAGAAATGCAAATCAAGACCACAATGAGGTACCATTTCACACCAGTCAGAATGACTGTGATCCAAAAGTCTACAAGCTATAAATGCTGGAGAGGTTGTGGAGAAAAGGGAACCCTCTTACACTGTTGGTGGGAATGCAAACTAGTACCGCCACTATGGAAAACAGTGTGGAGATTCCTTTAAAAATTGCAAATAGAATTGCCTTATGACCCAGCAATCCCACTGCTGGGCATACACACTGAGGAAACTAGAATTGAAAGAGAGACGTGTTCCCCAATGTTCATTGCAGCACTGTTTATAATAGCCAGGACATGGAAACAACCGAGATGTCCATCAGCAGATGAATGGATAAGAAAGCTGGGGTACATATACACAATGGAGTATTACTCAGCCATTAAAAAGAATACATTTGAATCAGTTCTAATGAGATGGATGAAACTAGAGCCGATTATACAGAGTGAAGTAAACCAGAAAGAAAAACACCAATACAGTATACTGACACATATATTTGGAATTTAGAAAGATGGTAATGACGACCCTGCATGCGAGACAGCAAAAAAGACACACATGTATAGAACGGACTTTTGGACTCTGAGGGAGAGGGAGAGGGAAAGGGTGGGATGGTTTGGGAGAATGGCATTGAAACATGTATACTATCATGTGAGAAACGAAGTACCAGTCTATGTTCGATGCAGGATACAGGATGCTTGGGGCTGGTGCATGGGGATAAAACAGAGGGATGATATGAGATGGGAGGTGGGAGGGGGGATTCAGGATTGGGAGCTCGTATACACCCGTCGTGGATTCATGTCAATGTATGACAAAACCAATACAGTACTGTAAAGTTAAATAAAGTAAAAATAAAATTTAAAAAACAAAACAAACAAACAAAAATCTCAACTGCCCATCCAGAAACAACCAGATTTCAAATAATATTTTTTAGTTACTAGTCTCAAAATTTATATTCAATATGGGTTGTTAGAAATGAAGGAAAAAACTGTCTTCCAGAAGTAGAAGCAGAGGCAGGAAGTTGGGGATGAAAGTTAAGTTCTCTGGGTTTGGTGTATGATTAAGCACTTTTGAGTCTCTGAATCTGGCATCTAATAGCCAGGAAACAAGGCATGAATCTGGAAACTATTGATATGCCAGCTTCATCTGCAAAGAACCCTACACCCAAGTTACAGTAGGAATTGGGCCCAGTCTTTTCTCTGAGGGAAAACTCTCCTGGATGACACAGTTCTTGCCTATCAACTCTAGAAGTTCATTCTACACTTGGGAACTTTTCTCTTTTCTCTTTTGAAAGTGTAGGAAACTGAGTGAGCATGAATGAGGATATATGTACATTAAACTACCACTGGCCACAAAATGATATTAGAATCTGGAGAAAAGCATACCTTAGATTAAAACTCGCATGTGAGTAGAACAGAGACAGAAGAAATACAGGTCTTCTATGAGGATCCAGCTGACCCTCTACACACACACGCATCCATCTGAAAGCCTATGCGAATCTTAAACTTCCTTTTGCCCAAACCATTAAATATCTTTATTGCTGAAGCTACATTGAACTGGGCCTTCTGGTTATACAAAAGGCATGCAAACTCGTTCAGAGGCACAATTATAAAATGAAGGCATACAATTTAAAGATTCTTCTAATTGCAAACATGATAATTGAAAGTCAGGAACATATGGTTTTGTTCTAGCTCATTTTTTTTCAATGAGAAACACACGGAATAATTTACTCTAGGCCTTCATTACTGAAAGTAGTCTCTATACTTACCTTTTCTTCACAAGAGTATTCTGTGATTATTTTTAATAAATTAAGAAAGGTATAAAATACATGAGAGATATAAAATAAAATTTGTATCCCTTCATTTGAATAGGAATACTATAAACTTAGGACTTCCCTGGTGGCTCAGACTGTAAAGCATCTGTCTACAAAGCAGGAGACCCAGGTTCGAGCCTTGGGTTGGGAAGATACCCTGGAGAAGGAAATGACAATCCAGTCCAGTACTATTGCCTGGAAAATCCCATGGACAGAGGAGCCTGGTAGGCTACATTCTGTGGGGTCGCAAAGAGTCAGACATGACTAAGCAACTTCACTTTCACTATAAACAAGAAGGGAAAGGCAAAGGAGAAAAGGAAAGACACATCCATTTGAATGCAGAGTTCCAAAGAATAGCAAGGAGAGATAAGAAAGCCTTCCTCAGCAATCAATGCAAAGAAATAGAGGAAAATAATAGAATGGGAAAGACTAGAGATCTCTTCAAGAAAATTAGAAATACCAAGGGAACATTTCATGCAAAGATGGGCTCAATAAAGGAAAGAAATGGTATGGACCTAGCAGAAGCAGAAGGTATGAATACATAGAAGAACTGTGCAAAATAGATCTTCATGACCCAGATAATCATGATGGTGTGATTGCTCACCTAGAGCCAGACATCCTGGAAAGTGAAGTCAAGTGGACCTTAATAAGCATCACTATGAACAAAGCTAGTGAAGGTGATGGAGTTCCAGTTGAGCTATTTTAAATCCTGAAAGATGATGCTGTGAAAGTGCTGCACTCAATATGCCAGCAATTTTGGAAAACTCAGCAGTGGCCACAGGACTGGAAAAGGTCAGTTTTCATTCCAATCACAAAGAAAGACAATGTCAAAGAATGCTCAAGCTACCACACAATTGCATTCATCTCACACGCTAATAAAGTAATGCTCAAAATTCTCCAAGCCAGGCTTCAGCAATATGTGAACCTTGAACTTGCAGATGTTCAAGATGGCTTTAGAAAAGGCAGGGAAACCAAAGATCAAATTGCCAACATCCACTGGATCACCGAAAAAGCAAGAGAGTTCCAGAAAAAAACATCTATTTCTGCTTTATTGACTATGCCAAAGCCTTTGATTGTGTGGATCACAATAGACAGTGAAAAATTCTAAAAGAGATGGGAATACCAGACCACCTGACCTGCCTCTTGAGAAACCTATATGCAGGTCAGGAAGCAACAGTTAGAACTGGACATGGAACAACAGACTGGTTCCAAATAGGAAAAGGTGTACGTCAAGGCTGTATATTGTCACTCTGCTTATTTAACTTATATGCAGAGTACATCATGAGAAACGCTGGGCTGGAAGAAGCACAAGCTGGAATCAAGATTGCCTGGAGAAATATCAATAACTTCTGATAGGCAAATGACATCATCCTTATGGCTGAAAATGAAGAACTAAACGGCCTTGATGAAAGTGAAAGAGGAGAGTGAAAAAGTTGACTTCAAGCTCAATATTCAGAAAACTAAGATCATGCCATCCAGTCCCATCACTTTATGGCAAATAGATGGGAAAACACTGGCTGACTTTATTTTTCTGGGCTCCAAAGTCACGGCAGATGGTGATTGCAGCCATGAAATTAAAAGATACTTACTCTTTGGAAGGAAAGTTATGACCAACCTAGATAGCATATTAAAAAAACAGAGACGTCACTTTGTCAACAGAGGTCTGTCTAGTCAAGGCTATGGTTTTTCCAGTAGTCATGTATGGATATGAGAGTTTGACTGTAAAGAAAGCTGAGCACCAAAAAACAGATGCTTTTGAACTGTGGTGTTGGAGAAGACTCTGGAGAGTCCCTTGGACTGCAAGGAGATCCAACCAGTCCATCCTAAAGGAGATCAGCTCTGGATGTTCATTGGAATGGCTGATGCTAAAGCTGAAATTCCAATACTTTGGCCACCTGATGCGAAGAGCTGACTCATTTGAAAAGACCGTGATGCTGGGAAAGATTAAGGGCAGGAGTAGAAGGGGACGACAGGGGATGAGATGATTGGATGGCATCACCGACTCAATGGACATGGGTTTGGATGGACCCCAGAAGTTGGTGATGTACAGGGAGGCCTGGGGTGCTGGGATTCATGGGGTCACAAAGAGTCGGACACGACTGAGTGACTGAACTAAACTATAAAGATGGTTGAATATTCTATGCAAAACATTTCTTGATTTTTTAATCCAAACACAACAAAATATAGTTCTCCAAATACATTTATACAAAAGTAACTTTGTTTTTCATAAGATATTGTATTTTCATGTGCTTAAGAAAACCAGGAACTTCAGGTAGAATGCTGAAAAACAAACATGCATGGCCCTTGACCTAATGAAAGTTACAACTGAGTGCATGTATGAGTTTTTATTACAGAGCACTAATCATATGATAGAAAAGCCATTGAATTTTTAAAAATTTAGCTCATAAAAATACATATCTTAAAATAATGAAACTAAAACAATCTTTAACTTCTTTTGGAACATATATTTCTTTTCAAATAATTTAGAAATGCATACAGTGTAGTGTTTTATTTCTCTAGTGTTGCCCACATTTATCTTATGATGTTAATCTTTGTCTGAAAAAATGTTATGCTTTTTTATGTTTTAAACTTTAAATAAAGCAGATATTTGTCTCCATTTCCAATTCATTCAAATAAACGAATGGAACTTTTCAAACTATTTAATATTGTGCCTTCAACATCATCATTAAGGAAAAATTATACAAAGAACATCATCATACAAGGAACAAATAATTGTGTATATAACATAACTAAAATAATTTGAATAACAAAATTGAAATGATTGTTAATATTTTCAGCCTTTAAGCCATCTTCTAATGAATTCTTTGATTTGAAAAACAGAATATTACTTTATGTATAGAAAGCAAAATCTTTTCTGGCAGTATTTTGAAACTTCTTATATGTACTTAAGAAAATAAAGTTACTTTAGATTTAGCTGATTATTCCCTTAGAGCTTTTTACAAGGTTTAAAACTTAGCACAATGAGCATATCTAAAGTTTTATTGAAAATTTAAAATAAAAATACTCTATATAGTATATAAACTCTCTTTCAGTTTTAAAGTACAGATTTTATAAAGAGTGCTCTCTTATGATGAGCTGTAAACTAAATCTCATATTATTTCACAAATAGTCTTTTCCATTAATTGCAAAAAGAATAAACAATTTAGGACTTTTAAAGGACAGAGAGTTTTCATATGGTTACAGGAATATCATCAACCAGCAAGGATCAGTCAAGTATTAATGTCTATCAAAGAAAAGTAACTTTTAATAATGATATTACATAATTAGCTTAGAGAAATAAACTGTTTAATTAATCATATATTTGTAAACTTAAGAAAATAAATTGTTAAACTCTTGCTCAAAATGTCTCCATATTTTACTTGAAAGATTAAGGCTAATTAAAACATAATCATTCAGAAAGCAAAAAGATCTTTTTAAGAAGATCAAATAATTTAGAGTTGCTACAAAAAGGTGGCAATTCCTTTATTTCCCAATATTCTCTATCAGGCCTCAAGCATCCAACCAATTTAACAATGATAACACAAATCATATTTTTTTTTCCCAACATCTTAATGTATAGTGAACAAAAACATCTTTAGAAAATATTCCTATTTCTGTTGACTACTAACATAAGAGTACTTGATAGATTATCTAAACATCCCTGCCTTCTAATGAAATTTGATCATCATGCTCCCAGAACATATATAGTATAAATTGATAATTGACAATACATAAATTAACATTAACAATATATAAATCATTTATCTAGAGTGACAAACCACTGTGACAATGGCAAAGAAAATAGTTTCCCAGGCTTGTAATAGGCAGAAAAAAATAAGTATGAGCCATTTCTGAAAACATTATGCTAATATACACACCTATTGAACATTTAATTCCAAACTAAATTGCATTTTTTTTCTGACTTCACAGATATCAATTGTGTTTGTTATTATGGAGATTCCTATCTAGAATTCCAGAATGTGTTTTTAAATCCACAAAATAACATCTCCCTGGACTTTCAGACCTCCAATCCGTATGGACTCCTACTCTACCTCAAGCAAGACTCAGATTCAATAGATAGATTATTTTATTCAATTATTTGTTGAAAATAGTATGTTAAAGGTAACTCAAAAATTTTTAACATTAACTTTAGGAAGCTGTGTTGATTCTCCACTTTACTGATTATTGTCGATATAAAATTTAAATTTATCTTTTATGCTCACCAACAGGCTATGTGTCCTGATTTCTTGTAAGTTCTTCCTATTAAATATATACTGTTTATACATCAGAATAGTATATGCTAAATTTGTATAACTTTAATGGTAAATGTGATTTGGGAATCCCAGGATTCTTTCAAAGGATCTTTAAGGAGAACACTATCTTTATAATACCAAGATGTACTTGCCAGCTATTTTCCAGAAGCTATATGATATGATGTCATCTCTCTGATCACTAATGTAATGTGTGCTTATATATCTTTGTGTTTTTTAAATCTTTTAAATTTTAGCAAAATACATATTTGGGCTTCCCAGGTGGTGTTAAAGAATCCTTTTGTCAATGAAGAAAACACACAGATGCAAGTTTGATCCTGTATTGGGAAGATCCTCTGCAGTAGGAAATGACACCCTACTCCAAAATTCTTGCCTGGAAAATTTTGTGGGCAGAGGAAACTAACAGACTATAGTCCATAGGGTCACAAAGAGCCGGACATGACTGAGCACACACAAGATAAGCACAATCTGCGGGGGGGGGAGGAAAAAAAAAAAAACTCTGTTATTTACTGCCTCAAACTGGCTACAGATAATAATAAGAACAGGTGAACCTGGAACAGGAAAATAGAATTATGTAATGAATAGAATACTATAATGAACTATCAAACAACAGTTTGACTCTTTAAGATAAGGTTTGCTAATCCCCATTCCACAGAATTTTCCTCAACTAAGACTATAAATTTCCATTAGTTTTATAATAAGCAGAAAACATGTAGAGATTGAATAAAACATACAAATATTGAGACCCAGTCAGGTTCAGCACATTTTCCTACCCCTAACTCAATCCACAGCTGATTGTCTAACTGAGCCAACCCCTCTCATCATGGTGTAGTCTCCAATCAGAGACACCATGAATCAGACCAGACTTGTAGAATTATTGATGAAAATGCATGTGAAATAATGAAGTACAGGGACACCTTTAACTTTCAAATGGATAAAAATAAGTCCAAATAGGTCAAACCAAGAAAGTTAGGAATTATAAAACTTTAATGGGTAAAAACAGGAGTAGAATGTCTTTTCTTTAGGTTTTATGACAAAGAAAGGATATACATCAGCACTCTGAATAATTACTATAATTTATTGAATTGCAATTATGGGTTGGGTTTCAATTTAAAGAAATATATTAAGATCATGCACTCTGGAACAAGAATGCCAGTTAGAACCCTAGCTTGGCCACTTAGGGGCTTTGAGACCTTGTAAGGTTTTAAGCACTAAGCACTGGTGTTTGTATGTGTCAGTCCATACTCAGTTTTGTCCAACTCTTTGTGACCTTATGGGCTGTAGCCTGCCAGGATCCTCTCCATGGAATTCTCCAGGCAAGAATACTGGAGTAGATTGCCATTCCCTTCTCCAAGGGATCCTCCCAACCCAGGGATTGAACCCAGGTCTCCAACACTGTTAACAGATTCTTTAGCATCTGAGCCACCTGGGAAGCCTGCACTAGTGTGGACTCAATCATAAAGAAAAGGCAACACTAGTTGGTATGAAGTTTAAACTAGTAAGTGAATAAACATTGAAAGGTTAGTATAATACAATGAGTTAATTGGTAAAGGAATATAAACTCACAGGAAAAAAGCCTGGGACATATCAATCCAATGTAAAGAGCAAATACTCCTCTCTGTATGTCACAGAGACCATGTGGACAAGCAGAGGCTTTCAGGGAGTTTGGCATTGCATGTGATCTTTAAACTCCTTAAAGGATGGTAGAACAGGAATTCTCATTATCATTATCATTCTGTTGTGTCAGTCTAAAATCCATGTTCTTTCCACCCCCATCACTGGTTCCTTGTAATGATTTAAAGGAAATTTCAGTGGTTTTAAGATTTTTCCTTATTCTGCTGTGATTCTTCTTGACTATGCTTCAATTCTTCATTCATTTTAAAAGTATAATCATATGGGTATTTCATTTACATTACAGTTTTCACAAAGACATACTTGGGTTGAACTCTCCCAGTGATCATAATTTAAGGCCTAATCAAATTCTAGAAACGCAGAATTATTAGTCAAGTCCTTTTTAAAGAAATTTAAGTTCAAAGCTTTAACATATCAAAATTAATTTTAAAAACCATTTCATTGGTTCTTTCTAATAACAGGAAGGTAAGTATATACATCTACTGTAAGGACTCAAATGTCAGTCCCTCCACAAATTAGCTGTGTCAGGAATCATTGTGTCTCCCTGACTGGGGGCAGATCACTTAGCCTGTTTCCACCTCTGAATAGTGGAAACAAAAGAAGGATATTATCTACTTCACAGACTTTTGTTTTTATTTTTGTTTTTTCTCTTTGATTTTCAGGGAAACAATCAATCAAAACTTAAAAATTACTTTAAAAATCCATGATAGAGTCATCACTCAATCGCAAGAGCTATTGTTTTGTGTATATCATAAAGGATTGATTTATAATAAAAGAAAACTTCAAATAAAGTTAATAGGTTTGTCCATTAAATATGTTTTTAAATGTTTAACTTGAACATCCCTGAAGGTAAGAATTATTAAGACTTAGCTGGCAGTTAAATGGTAAAATATCTGCCTGCTAATGCAGGAGACACGAGAGATGTGGGTTTAATCCCTTGGTCAGGAAAGTTCTTTGAAGGAAGAAATGACAACCCACTCCAATATTCTTGCCTGGAAAATTGTAGGGACAGAGGAGCCTTGTTGGCTACAGTCCATGAGGTCACAAAGAGTCAGACATAACTGAAGACTCCTGCAAGAAGTTATATCTGGAAAATAATGTTCTGATATGTTTACACAAAACAAGGAAATTACCACCTTCCTATAAACACACATTTTTGGTCAGTAAATTATTATTTAAAATTAGATAACTTTGTTAACTACAACATAGGTCTCTGAGTGGTACATGTAAGAAATAACTAAACTATTGTCTGTGCTGCAAAAGATATTCAATGTATTATCTGGTCACATTGTATACTAGATACAGGATAAAAATGCAATGGACAAACACCACCTTTTACTTAGCTACACATGGCTTGAAAAGAATGGATACCAATGGTCATGGAACTGATTTTTTGGCAAAATGTTTCTAGATGTATTTGTTTTTGAAAATCTCAAATTTGTTCAACACAGCTCTTAAAGTGAGCCTGAAATAGACAAGGAAAGGAACCTTTATGGAATAGCCAAACATTATAAAAAGTTAAAATATATATACCATTATGTTTATATAAGACTATATGGAAAGATTTAGACATTATCAATTTAATGTAACTGGGCGTACAGGTTTATGAAATGCCGTGCAATTGTATTTCTTTAACATGCATGTTGTTTACAGATTTCTAGCCTGGAAAATCCCATGGATGGAGGAGCCTAGTGGGCTTCAGTCCATGGGGTCTCGAAGAGTTGGACATGAATGAGTGACTTCACTTTCACTTTTCACTCTCATGCATTGGAGAAGGAAATGGCAACCCACTCCAGAGTTCTTGCCTGGAGAATCCCAGGGACGGGGGAGCCTGGTGGGCTGCCGTCTATGGGGTCACACAGAGTCAGACACGACTGAAGCGACTTAGCAGCAACAGTAGCAGTAGATATACTACAGACTATAAAGGCCTTTCTGGAAAGAATAGTAGCAACATAACCAATATACATGTTGTTAAAAAAAGAAAAACATCAATACAGTATACTTACGCATATATATGGAATTTAGAAAGATGGTAATGATAACCGTGTATGCAAGACAGCAAAAGAGACACAGATGTATAGAACAGTCTTTTGGACTCGTGGGAGAAGGAAAGGGTGGGATGATTTGGGAGAATGGCCTTGAAACATGTATAATATCATATAAGAAATGAATCACCAGTCCAGATTCAATGCAGGATATGGGATCCTTGGGGCTGGTGCACTGGGATGACCCAGAGGGATGGTATGGGGAGGGAAGAGGGAGGGGGGTTCATGATTGGGAACACATGTACACTCGTGGAGGATTCATGTTGCTGTATGACAAAATCAATACAATATTGTAAAATAATTAGCCTCCAATTAAAATAAATAAATTTAAATTAAATTTAAAAAAAAATGAGTATACTTCTGCAGCCCACTCATGGAAATCCCAGTGATGTCTGCACAAGCATACCCACTTTAGACATGATTTGCTCTTTTGTTTTTCAACAGAAAATTGGATTAAAGATTTACTGAGGATGGCCCCAACCATCTGAACAAGACCCAGTTTCCCCTACAGTCTTTCCCATCAGAATGCTTCCATAAGTCTCTTGTTCTTACCCATCAGAGGGCAGACAGAATGAAAATCACAATCACAGAAAGCTAATCAAACTGATCACATGGAACATAGCCTTGTCTAAATCAATACAGCTATGAGCCATTTCATATAGGGCCACCCAAGATGGACGGATCATGGAGGAGAGTTCTGAAAAAATGTCAGCACTGGAGAATGGAAAAAAAACTTAATGCAAATCTATGCCTCAACCAGGAATGTTGAAGAAGCTGAAGTTGAACAGTTCTATGAACATCTAAAAGAACGTCTAGAAGTGAGATTGAAAAGAGATATCCTTTTCATCATAGGCTACTGGAATGGAAAATTAAGAAGTCAAGAGATATCCAGAGTAACATGCAAATTTAGCCTTGGAGTACAAAATGAAGAAGGGGCAAGGCTAACAGAGTTTTGCCAAGAGAATGCACTGGTCATAGCAAACACCTTCTTCCAACATCACAAGAGAAGACTCTACACGTGCACATCACCAGATGGTCAACACTGAAATCAGATTGATTCTATTCTTTGCAGCCAAAAGTGGAGAAGCTCTATACAGTCAGCAAAAATAAGACTGGGAGATGACTTTAGCTCAGATCATGAACTCTTTATTGCAACACTCAGACTTAACGTGAAGAAAGTAGGGAAAACCACTAGTCCATTCAAGTATGACTTAAATAGTGTCCTTTATGATTACAAGGTGAAAATGATGAATAGATTCACGGGATTAGGTCTGATAGACAGAGTGCCTGAAGAACAAGGGATGGAGGTTCGTAACATCGTACATAAGGCAGTGATCAAGACCATCCCCAAGAAAAAGAAATGCAAAATAACAAAATAGTTGTCTGAAGAGGCCTTGCAAATAGCGGAAAAAAAGAAGAGAAACAAAAGGCAAAGGGGAAAAGGAAAGATATACCCATCTGAATGCAGAGTTCCAAAGAAGAGGAAGAAGAGATAAGAAAGTATTCCTCCATGATCAATACAAAAAAAATAGAGGACAATAAAATGGGAAAGACGGGAGATCTCTTCAAGAAAATTAGAGATATCAAGGGAAAATTCCTTGCAAAGATGGGCACAATAAAGGACAGAAACAGTTTGGATGTAACAGAAGTACAAGATATTAAGAAGTGGCAAAAATACACAGAAGAACTATATAAAAAAGATTCTAATGAGCCAGATAACCACAAAGTTGTGATCACTCACTGAGAGCCAGACATCATAGATTGTGAAGTCAAGTGGGCCTTAGGAAGCATCTCTATGAACAAAGTTAGTGGAGATGATGGGAATTCTAGTTGAGCAATTTCAAATACTAAAAGGTGATGCTACTACAGTGCTGTACTCCATATGCCAGCAAATTTGGGAAACTCAGCAGCAGCCACAGGACTGGAAAAGTCAATTTTCATTCCAATCTCAGAGAAAGGCAATGCCAAATAGTGTTCAAACTACTGCACAGTTGCACTTATCTCACATGCTAGCAATGTAATGCTCCAAATTTGTCAAGCCAGGCTTCAATAGTACATGAACTGTGACCTTCCAGATATTCAAGCCGGATTTAAAAAAGGCTAAGGAATGAGAGATCTAATAGCCAAAACCCATTGGATCATAGAAAAAGCAATAAAGTTCTAGAAAAACATCTACTTCTGCTTTACTGAATATGCCAAAGCCTTGATTCTTTGGATCACAACCAATTGTGGAAAATTCTTAAAGAGATAAGAATCCCACACTGGATATACTCACCTAGGAAACAGAAATTGAAAGAGACAAGTGTACCCCAATGTTCATCACAGCACTGTTTACAATACCTAGGACATGGAAGCAACCTAGGTGCCCATTGGCAGGTGAATGGATAAGAAAGCCATGGTACATATGCACAATGGAATATTACTCAGCCATTAAAAAGAATGCATTTGAACCAGTTCTAATGAGGTGGATGAAACTGGACCCTATTATACAGAGTGAAGTCAGAAAGAAAAACAGCAATACAGTATATTAATACATATATATGGAATTTATAAAGATGGTAATGATGACCCTGTATGTGAAACAGCAAAAGAGACAAGAGGTAAAAAAACAACAACAACAAAAACAAACAAACAAACAAAAAAAACAGTCGTTTGGACTCTGTGGGAGAAGACAAGGGTGGGATGATTTGAGAGAATAGCATTGAAACATGTTTATCACCATATGTGAAATAGATCCCCAGTCCAGGTTTTATGCATGAGACAGGGTGCTCAGGGCAGGTGCATTGAGATGACCATGAGGGATGAGATGGGAAGGGAGGTGGGAGGGAGGGTCAGGATGGGGGACACATGTACCACCCATGGCTGATTTATGCCAACGTATGGCAAAACTACCACAATATTGTAAAGTAATTAGCATCTAATTAAAATCAATTAATTAATTTTAAAAAGAGAGAGAGGGGGGAATACCAGACCACTTTACCTGCCTCTTGAAAAATTTGTATGCAGGTCAAGAAGCAACAGTTAGAACTGGACAAGGAACAGCCAACTGGTTCTGAATTGGGAAAGGAGAACATCAAGGCTGTATATTGTCACCCTGCTTATTCAACTTATATCCAGAGTACATCCTGCAAAATACTGAGCTGGATAAAGGACAAGCTGGAATCAAGATTGCTGGGAGAAATACTGATAACCTCAGATATGCAGATGACATGACCCTTATGGCAGAAAGCGAAGGAGAACTAAAGAGCCTCTTAATGTAAATGAAAAGGGGAAGTGAAAAAAATGGCTTAAAACTCAACATTCAAAAAATTAAGATCATGGCATCTGGTCCCATCACTTCACTGCAAATAGACTGAGAAACCATGGAAACAGTGACAAACTTTATTTTCTTGGGCTCCAAAGTCACTGCAGATGGTGACTACCGCCATAAAATTAAAAGACACTTGCTCCTTGGAAGAAAAGCTATGACCAAACTAAACAGCATATTGAAAAGCAGAGACATTTCTTTGCCAGCAAAGGTCCATCTAGTTAAAGCTATGGTTTTCCAATAGTCATGTATGGATGTGAGTTGGGCTATAAATGAAGCTGAGTGCTGAAGAATTAATGCTTTTGAACTTCGGTGTTGGAGAAGACTCTTGAGAGTCCCTTGGACTGCAGGGAGATCAAACCAGTCAATCCTAAAGAAAATCAGTCCTGAATATTCATTGGAAAGACTGATGCTGAATCTGAATCTTCAGTACTTTGGCCACCTGATGTAAAGAACTGACTCACTGGGAAAGACCCCGATGCTGGGAAAGATTGAAGGCAGGAGGAGAAGAGGATGACAGAAGATGAGATTGTTGGATGGCCTCACCGACTCAATGGACATGAGTTTGAACAAGTTCTTGGGGTTGATGATGGACAGGAAACCTGGCATGCAGCAGGCACACCTAAGCAACTAAGCTGAATTACTCTTTTTAAAACCAGAATTCAATTGTTCTAATTATCAATAATCCCACAAATGGCCATAGGCTCCTTCAAGACTCAGGAAACTTAGGGTGAATGGTTAGCTTTCATAATGTTTTAATTTATATTCTGTGATGTTGGCATCACTGTCTAGATTGTATATTCTGTTCTTTCCGTTGCTCTGTTGCTAGTATCCCAAGAAAACTGCAAATTAATATTCACTCCTATCTAGTAGAAGAAGCTGCCTTTCTCAACTGAAAACCCCAGAATACAGGAAGAGAAATGTGTGTGTATATGCGTGTGTGTGTCTCTACAGATGTATAGTATACATATATGTATACATTTATGTGTTTCAATTCTAGCACTCTTAGTTGTGTATTGTGAGCTGTCTGTTTTTTGTTTACTTGTTTGATTTTTTTTTTTAATTTTCAGACTTCTTATCTCTCCAATACAATAAAAATTACTGGTAAATTGCAAAATCCAATCAAAAATAAGACTAATTTCTCAATGAAAAACTGTTTGAAACAAAACTTCCTTTTTCCATTTAGTACAACTTTTTCTGTGCTGGTGAAGCAAAATTAAAAAGAATTAACACCACTATTAAAGTGGATGATATACAAAGTATACATTGTTTATCAGGTAAGACATTTTTTTTCCACTTCATCTCACATGCAGAAAAGACTACTTTGTGTATATTGCTTTTCCACTTTAAAGTGGAAGTTCTTCTGATTAATATTCACATGCATTTGTATATGAATTAATGTTTAACTGTACTTTTTATTTTTTTTCTCTATGTCCTAAAATAGTACTGGGGAAATAATGCTAAAGCGGTTATATTATCAGTGAATTTACATAAGCAGATTTATAAAGAAACTTCACATCATTTTCCACTTAGAGAAGTTATAAAAACCCACTGGTATTTCTTTTGATAAACAGAGTCAAGTATATTCACTTAGAAAAATGTGAAACATTCAGAAAAACAAAGAAGAAAGGTAAAATGATCATTATAGCACAATCAATATAGAATAATAAACATGTTATTATATTCCTAAAAAATGCATTTGAAGTTGACTTTACCCCCAAATTCTCAACCAAACAGATGTATTTTTTTGCCAATCTGTTAAAGTGAAAATGACATTTTACTTAATTTGCCATTTTTGTTTTTTAGTAAGATTTCGATGTGAGAGTTGGACTGTGAAGAAAGCTGAGTGCCAAAGAATTGATGCTTTTGAACTGTGGTGTTGGAGAAGACTCTTGAAAGTCCTTTGGACTGCAAGGAGATCCAACCAGTCCAGTCTAAGGGAGATCGGTCCTGGGTGTTCTTTGGAAGGAGTGATGCTAAAGCTGAAACCCCAGTTCTTTGGCCACCTCATAGATGCTGGGAGGGATTGGGGGAAGGAGGAGAAGGGGATTACAGAGGATGAAATGGCTGGATGGCATTACAGACTCGATGGACATGAGTTTGAGTGAACTCCGGGAGTTGGTGATGGACAGGGAGGCCTGGGGTGGTGCAGTTCATGGGGTCACAAAGAGTCAGACATGACTGAGCGACTGAAATGAACTGAACTGAACTGAAGGGTTTCACTTAAACTTCTCATCTTCTTAAAGACCCTGTCTTCACACAGTCACATTCTAAAATACAGAGGGTTGGGTCTTCAATATATGAAATTGTAGGGGGGGGGGGCAGTGCATAATTCAGCCCATAACACTTATTTAGCACGTTTTAAAGCAGAGGCTCAGAGACGATAGGCATCTTTCTCAAGATCACATAATACTAGTCAGTGGGAGTTCAAGATTAGAAGCCAGATCTCTTACAGTTTTCTACTGTAGAATGCCCAGTCTATTTTTCACAAGTGACTACACACTCTTTTGGGGAAGGAAATGGCAACCCACTCCAATATTCTTGCCTGGAGAATCCCATGGATGGGGGAGCTTGGTGGGCTACAGTCCACAGGTCGCAAAGAGTCGGACATGACTAAGTGACTTCACATTCACTTTACACACTCTTTAAAGTGTTTGCTTAAAATAAATACTTTGACTGCAAAACATTTCAGGGCACTTATTTTCCACTATCATCATCACCATGTGTCACTTTTAAGGATATTTAACAAGAAAAATAATCACTTACCTTAATATTATATAACCACAATTTGCTTTTTTTTTTTTTTCGCCATTTACAGACACTATTGGCTTTTATTTTTTAGAAAAGTAGTTGACTATTTATGTCTGGTGTAAGTTATCTAAATTCAGGAATATTTCTTCAAAGATCCTGGGTTTGTTTGAAGTAGTGGAAAATTTATAGAAATATGTATTTTCCTTATCTTTATCATCTATAAAAAACAATGGAATCAGTGACAGATTTATTTTATTAGCCTCCAAAATCACTGCAGATGGTGATTGGAGCCATGAAATTAAAAGATACTTGCTGCTTGGAAGTTAAGCTATGGCCAACTTAAACAGCATATTAAAAAGCAGAGACATTAATTTGCCAACAAAGGTCTGTCTAATCAAAGCTATGGTTTTTCCAGTAGTCATCTATGGATGTGAGAGCTGGACCATAAAGAAAGCTGAGCATTAAAGAATTGATGTTTTTGAACTGTCGTATTGGAGAAGACTCTTAAAAGTCCCTTGGACTGCAAGAAGATCCAATCAGTCAATCCTAAAGGAAATCAGTCCTGAAAATTCATTGGAAGGACTGATGCTGAAGCTGAAAATCCAATATTTTGGCAATCTGATGGGAAGAACTGACTCATTTGAAAAGACCCTGACACTGGGAAAGATTGAAGGCATGAGAAGGGGACGACAGAGAATGAGATTGTTGAATGGCATCACCGACTCAATGGACATGAATTTGAGCAAACTCTGGGTGTTGGTGATGGATAGAGAAGCCTGGCATGCTGCAGTCCATGGGGTTGCATAGTGTTGGACACGACTGAGTGACTGAACTGAACTGATAAAGAACAGGAGTGGGGCATCACTAATTTTTGTTTTCTACACATTTAAAATATACTCCTAGAAGGAAAAAAGGAAAAAAAAAAAAAAGAGAGAGAGAGAGAGAGAGAGACCTTCAATTTTAACTCATTTCAGGAATGCTAAGGCCATAAATTTTTACTATTAACATATTTTGAAAGTAAAGATAGATGGTTTGCACACATAGCACTCCCAGATCTACACTTTTTCATCTCTTTCTTGTTAGGCAATGACATTCCCTTGAATATTAACATAGAAGAAGTGTCTTTCCTCCCACACTCTAATGGAATCATGAGAGAAGAACAGCAAGACTGTGCCCTGACCTTGATGAAGGGCTCTCTCATAAAAACAGAAACAAATATTCTTAAAAAAAAAAAAAAAGTGATTTGAAAAGCTCATTGTTTTTTGAAGAAGGAAAGACAAGATGTTCTGCAGAGTATTGCTTAACTAATAGAAACAGGTAAAAAAATAAGAAACACTTAAGTCAGGTGAAATACTCATTATCAGTCACTTAGTCATATCCAACTCTTTGCTACTCCATGAACTGCATCCCACCAGGTTCCTCTGACCATGAAATTTTCCAGGCAATAAAACTGGAGAGGGTTGCCATTTCTTACTCCAGGGTATCTTTCCAACCCAGGTATCAAACCTGCATCTCCTGTGTCTCATGCACTGGCAGGTGAATTATTTACCTCTCCTCCACGACTGGCATAGTAAAGGTGCTAAAAGTACACATACTAAATCTATTTTAGTGAGATACTATCTCTTTTAATTAAAGAGAAAAATGCATTATGAATGAGACCAAGGAGTGACGTTAGGCTGCTAAACCAGAGCACATCCACATGAAGAGGAAAAACAAATATTAATAGATAAGCTTTTGTCACCTCACTCCTGAACACCTTGGTACATTGAAGGATTAGGTGCTGGGAGAGCTTAAGGTAGCTGTGTAGTATCTCCTGGCAGACACAAATCTGAGAGTATAATATTGCACTGAGAGTGTAATTTACTGCTGTTTGTTAGTATATTTATAATAACTGTGAATGGCCTTTATATTAATTATGTTGCTAACACACCACTTGGTGTATTATGTTTTTAATATGTTAACACCCCTGCCTCCTCCCTCCCCACTTCATTCCTCTGTGTTGTCCCAGAGCATCAACTTTGAGCCCTGCTTCATGCATTGAACTTGCACTGGTCATCTATTTTACATATGGTAATATACATGTTTCAATGTTATTCTCTCATATCATTTCACCCTTGCCTTTTCCCACACAGTCCAAAAGTCTGTTCTTTACATCTGCATTTCTTTTGCTGTCTTGCGTAGAGCATCATTGTTACCATCCTTCTAAGTTCCATATATATGCATTAATATACTGTATTAGTGTTTCTCTTTCTGACTTACTTCACTCTGTATAATAGGCTCCAGTTTCATCCACCTCATTAGAACTGATTCAAATGTATTCTTTTTAATGGCTGAGTAATACTCCATTGTGTATATGTACCACAACTTTCTTATCCATTTGTCTGCTGATGGACATCTAGGTTGTTTCCATGTCCTGGCTATTATAAACAGTGTTGTGATGAGCATTGGGATACACATGTCTCTTTCATTTCTGGTTTCCTTGGTGTGTATGCCCAGCAGTGTGATTGCTTGTCATATGACAGTTCTATTTCCAGTTTTTTAAGGAATCTCCACACTTTTCTCCATAGTGTCTGTACTGGTTTGCATTCGAACCAACAGTGAAACAGGGTTCCCTTTTCTCCACACCTTCTCCAGCATTTATTGTTTGTAGACTTTTTGATAGCATCCATTCTGACCGGTGAGAGATGGTAGCTCACTGTAGCTTTGATTTGAATTTCTCTGATAATGAAGGATGTTGAGCATCTTTTCATGTGTTTGTTAGCCATCTGTATGCCTTCTTTGAAGAAAGGTCTGTTTAGTTCTTTGGCCAATTTTTTGATTGGGTCATTTATTTTTCTGATACTGAGCTCCACATGCCACTTGTATATTTTTGAGATTAATTCTTTGTCAGTTGTTTCATTTGCTGTTATTTTCTTCCATTCTGAAGGCTGCCTTTTCACTTTGCTGATAGTTACCTTCATTGTACAAAACCTTTTAAGTTTCATTTCAGTTCAGTCGCTCAGTCATGTCCGACTCTTTGCGACCCCATGAATCTCAGCATGCCAGGCCTCCCTGTTCATAACCAACTCCCGGAGTTCACTCAGACTCATGTCCATCGAGTCAGTGATGCCATCCATCCATCTCATCCTCTGTCGTCGCCTTCTCCTCCTGCCCCCAATCCCTCCCAGCATCAGAGTCTTTTCCAACGAGTCAACTCTTCACATGAGGTGGCCAAAGTGCTGGAATTTCAGCTTTAGCATCATTCCTTCCAAAGAAATCCCAGGGTTGATGTCCTTCAGAATGGACTGGTTGGATCTCCTTGCAGTCCGAGGGACTCTCAAGAGTCTTCTCCAACATCACAATTCAAAAGAATCAATTCTTCAGCACTCAGCCTTTTTCACAGTCCAACTCTCACATTCATACATGACCACAGGAAAAACCATAGCCTTAACTAGATGGACCTTAGTTGGCAAAGTAATGTCTCTGCTTTTGAATATACTACCTAGGGTGGTCATAACTTTTCTTCCAAGGAGTAAGCATCTTTTCATTTCATGGCTGTAATCACCATCTGCAGTGATTTTGGAGCCCCCAAATATAAAGTCTGACACTGTTTCCACTGTTTCCCCATCTGTTTCCCATGAACTGTTGGGACAGGATGCCATGATCCTCGTTTTCTGAATGTTGAGCTTTAAGCCAACTTTTTCGCTCTCCTCTTTGATCAAGAGGTTTTTTAGCTCCTCTTCACTTTCTGCCATAAGGGTGGTGTCATCTGCATATCTAAGGTTATTGATATTTCTCCCAGCAATCTTGATTCCAGCTTGTGCTTCTTCCAGTCCAGCATTTCTCATGATGTATTCTGCATATAAGTTAAATAAGCAGGATGACAATATATAGCCTTTACATACTCCTTTTCCTATTTGAAACCAGTCTGTTGATCCATGTCCAGTTCTAATTGTTGCTTCCTGACCTGCATAGAGATTTCTCAAGAGGCAGGTTAGGTGGTCTGGTATTCCCATCTCTTTCAGAATTTTCCACAGTTTATTGTGATCCACACAGTCAAAGGCTTTGACATAGTCAATAAAGCAGAAATAGATGTTTTTTTGGAACTCTCTTGCTTTTTCCATGATCCAACAGATGTTGGCAAACCATGTGTATTTTTTGTTTTTTATATTTTGTTTTTATTCCCATTACTCTGGGAGGTGGGTCACAGAGGCTCTTGCCATGATTTATGTCAGAGAGTGTTCTGCCTATGTTTTCCTCTAAGAGTTTTATAGTTTCTGGTATTACATTTAGATTTTTAATCCATTTTGAGTTTATTTTTGTTTATGGTGTACCTTAAAGTGAGGTAGAATTTGGAATTCAAAAATAGAAATAAAAGTATCTCCTCAAATATGGAACTTGAAAATTTTGTTAATGGTCTACTAATTTAAAATACAGCCCTGCATTAAAGAAAGCAACAACAACAAAAAATATTTTATGGTCTCAGTCTTAAGCTCTGAGTACATCTTGATTTTTAAGTAAATAGCATAAGTCATCTGAATTCTCAAAAAAGTCTCCCATTGGAAAATTTGTTAGTTTGGCCCTTTGATTAAAGGTAGGTCGATCCTATACTAAGATCTGTACAGAACAAAACATTAGAACAAATAAGAACAGATTCAGTTACCCATGACAGAATCCTTTACTACTTACTATTTGTTCATAGCTACATGGACATGCGAGAAATTACGGTGAGTTATAAAGAAAAACAACAACATAGTGGTTATATGAACAGTCAATGACACTAGGAAGGCTGTTGTTTAGCAATAAAACCCACACATAAACAAATATTTTCTTAAGTGATACAGCACTAAATACAAAACCCACAGAACACTATATTGTTTCTGTTAGATGATGATGAAAGGATGTTCCTTAGTGAGGAATAGGAGCAAAGAAGGAGAAGAAAGAAGTAATGTGTATTTGAGTCCATTAGGTAGGGAAAGTGACTATAAGGTCAGCAAAACCAGTGGCAGTCAGATAGTACAGGTCATTAAAATCCACCATAAGACTGTTAACTACATCATAAGTAAGAGAGACCTACTCGGTAAGAGAGCAAATAATGTGATAAAAGAAGTATTCACTTTCCTTAATAGAGTAGGCCAAGCTGTGGGGCTTCCCTGGTGGCTCAGAAGGTAAAGCATCTGCCTGCAAGGCGGGAGACCTCAGTTCAAATCCTGGGTTCAGGAAGACCCCTGGAGAAGGAAATGGCAACCCACTTCAGTATTCTTGCCTGGAGAATCCCATGGATGGGGGAGTCTGGTAGGCTACAGTCGACAGGGTTGCTAAGAGTCAGAGATGACTGAGAGACGTCACTTTCACTTTCAAGCTGCAGTACACACCAGAGTCTACATTTCTGTCCCTCTTCAGATCCTCTCTGCAGTCTTCCTCTCGGTCCCAGTCTTTTCAAATTAATCTTTGTAGATCATATCAATGGTCTCTCTCATAGGCTCAATTTTGTCTCCAGAAAATATGTTCTGAAGTGCTAATCTCTACTATCTCATAATATGACTTTATTTGAAGATAGTCTTTAAAGAGGTAATCAAGTTAAACCGGCATCATTAGCATGGGCCTTAATCCAATATGATCATTATCCTTATAAAAGGGGAAATTGAGACACAGAGAGACATGCATAGAAGGAAGATGATGTACAGGTAGAAGGGGAAGATAGCCATCTACAAGCCAAGGAGAGGGCTCAGTTCAATTCAGTTCAGTCGCTCAGTTGGGTCTCACTCTTTGAAATCCCCTGGACTGAAGCACTCCACACCTCCCTGTCCAACACCAACTCCCAGAGTTTACTCAAATTCATGCCCATTGAGTCAGTGATGCCATCCAATCATCTCATCCTATCTCGTCCCATTCTTCTCCTGCCTTCAGTCTTTCCTAGCATCAGAGTTTTTTCTAAGGAGTCAGTTATTCACATCAGGTGGCCAAAGTATTGGAGTTTCAGTTTCAGCATCAGTCCTTCCAATGAATATTCAGGACTGACTTCCTTTAGGATAGGCTGGTTTGATCTCCTTGCAGTCCAGGGGACTCTCAAGAGTCTTATCCAGCAACATAGTTCAAAACCGTGGATTCTTTGGTGCTCAGTTTTCTTTACAGTCCAACTCTCACATCCATACATGACTACTGGAAAAACCAAAGATTTGAATAGACAGACCTTTGTTGGCAAAGCAATATCTCTTCTTTTTAATATGCTATCTGTGTTGGTCATAACTTTCCTTCCAAGGAGTAAACATCTTTTAATTTCATGGCTGCAATCACCATCTGCAGTGATTTTGGAGCCGAAAAATTTAAAGTCTCTCACTGTTTCCACTGTTTACTCTTCTATGTGCCATGAAGTGATGGGACCAGATGCCATGATCTTAGTTTTTTGAATGTTGAGTTTTAAGCCAACTTTTTCACTCCCCTCTTTTGCTTTCATCAAGAAGCTCTTTAGTTCTTCATTTTCTGTCATAAACGTGGTGTTATCTGGGAGAAATATCAATAACCTCAGATACACAGATGACACCATCTTTATGGCAGAAAGTGAAGAACTAAAAAGCCTCTTGATGAAACTGAAAGAGGAGAGAGAAAAAGTTTGCTTAAAGCTCAACATTCAGAAAACGAAGATCATGGCATCTGGTCCCATCATTTCATGGAGAATAGATGGAGAAACAGTGGAAACAGTGTCAGACTTTATTTTTGGGGGCTCCAAAATCACTGCAGATGGTGACTGCAGACATGAAATTAAAAGACGCTTATTCCTTGAAAGGAAAGTTATGACCAACCTAGATAGCATATTGAAAACCAGAGACATTACTTTGCCGACTAAGGTCCCTCTAGTCAAGGCTATGGTTTTTCCTGTGGTTATGTATGGATGTGAGAGTTGGACTCTGAAGAAAGCTGAGCACCGAAGAATTGATGCTTTTGAACTGTGGTGTTGGAGAAGACTCTTGAGAGTCCCTTGGACTACAGGGAGATCCAACCAGTCCATTCTGAAGATCAACCCTGGGATTTCTTTGGAAGGAATGATGCTAAATCTGAAACTCCAGTACTTTGGCCACCTCATGTGAAGAGCTGACTCATTGGAAAAGACTTTGATTCTAGGAGGGATTGGGGGCAGGAGGAGAAGGGGACGACCGAGGATGAGATGGCTGGATGGCATCACTGACTCGATGGACGTGAGTCTGAGTGAACTCCGGGAGATGGTGATGGACAGGAAGGCCTGGTGTGCTGCGATTCATGGGGTCACAAAGAGTTGGACGTGACTGCGCGACTGAACTGAACTGATTTGCGTATCTGAGGTTATTGGTATTTCTCTAGGCATTCTTGATTCTAGCCTGTGCTTCATCCAGCCTGGCATTTTGCATGATGCACTCTGCATCTAAGTTAAATAAGCAGAGTGACAATATACAGCCTTGATGTTCTCCTTTTCCTATTTGGAATCAGTCTGTTGTTCCATGTCCAGTTATAATTGCCCCTTGTTGACCTGCATACAGATTTCTCAAGAAGCAGGACAGGTCGTCTGGTATTCCCATCTCTTTAAGAATTTTCCACAATTTGTTGTGATCAACACAGTCAAAGGCTTTGGCATAGTCAATTAAACAGAAGTAGATGTTTTTTCTGGAACTCTCATTTTTGGGAACACATATTTATCTCTTAGCTCTCAGAAGGAACCCAAAAGGCTGACACCTTGATCTTGGATTTCTAGCTTCCAGAATTGTGAGGCAATAAATGTCACTTGTGGAAGCCACCCACTTTGTGGGACTTTGATGAGGCAGCCTTAGCAAATGTGTATAAGCTTCCTTGTCCCCTGACTTTTATGTATTGCATCAATGGGGAACACTGACAGGAAATTCAGGAGGTCAGCAAGTGGTGTCAGGATCTACACTCCCTGGATGTTCATGTGGTGTCCTAGGGGCTGGCTAGTCCCCCTGCAAAGGTCTCAGCTCCTGGAAGATGCCCCCGGATGGCGGTTTTGTTATAGCCCAGGATAGTATAGTATCCCTCTGAGTTCTACCTCCAACCACATCTTTATAAAGAGTTCTTTGGTTTAATCTTATTCAAGTTATGATAGCTTAAATGTGCTTTCATCCCAAAACATGAGTCTTCTCCAGTCAGCATGGCAGAAAATGGTTAAAGGGCTTAAAGGGGTGGGGCAGGACTGGAGGTGGCATATTTCATTTCACTGGCATTCTGTTGACTAAAACTTTGTCATGTGAACACACTTAATGGTGAAGGAGCTAGCAAAGGTCTTCTAGCTTTGCATCCAAGTAGAGAAATGATGTAAAACAACGCGTACTGGACAGGATGAAAAATCTTTCTAAGAAAATAAGATAACTATCCAACTTTAGATATAAAGGAAAAAAATAATCAGTAAACACAGTTTATAATACTTAATAGTTTAATTTGAACTACTGTATATTTATATTTCTTTAAATCCTGTCTCTGCATAGGTGACTGGAAATAAAGTATAAATTAATGCACATCCTATTTACCTATTAAATTATTGTAACTGCTTTAAAATGGATACAATATCCTATTACCTATTAGAAATAACTGCTTCATTTCATTGTCTATGACTTAAATTATCCCAACAGATGAATTGTCTTACCTAAACTATCGGTACACAATGCCTAGGAATGATCAGTTATTTTATCTTCACACTGTAAATCTTGAACTTATCTGTTTGAGTGGTAGAAAATATCATAAAAATACAGCAGACTGTGGAGTCAAAACACAGAATAATTTGAAAGAAATGTTACTTTATATATGTATTTATATATAAAAATAAAGATGTGTATGTATATGAACACACACACACACACACACACACACACACACATATATACATACTGGAACAGTGTTACCACAGTAAGCATCAAAGTTTTGCACTTTGAAGATACTAATAGAAAGCCAAGGACTTGGCATGTGTCAATCAAGAGAATAGTGCTTTAACTCAGAGAGCTAGAAAGTCGGTGAGGTAGAAAAGCAAATGAATAAATCATTTAACCACTTAAAAAAAATAAAAATTTCTTTTTTCTCTAATGAACTGTGTGCATAAATTCATTAATATTTTCATTAATTACTGTCAATAATATCAAGAAAAATATTCCAATAGAATAACAACTTTATTGATACTTCAACAAAAAAATGAGCAATTTATTCTGATTTTAATTCTAATGATATTTAAAGACTCAGCAAAATGTCCATGTAACAAAAATGTACTTTTCTTTCCTTTATCTTAATGGTGTATATATATTTATTCAAAATAAACTACAGTGAATGGGAGTGAAATTTTGTCATTTAATTTTTTTAATAAAATTTATTTCTTTTCATTAAAGGCTAATTACTTTAGCCTTCAATTAAATTAAAATTACTTTGTAGTGGTTTTCCCATACATCAACATGGATCCACCACAGATGTACATGTGTTCCCTATCCTGAACCCCTCTCCCTCTTCCCTCCCCATCCCATCCCTCTGGGTCATCCCAGTGCACCAGCCCCGAGCACCCTGACTCATGCATCGAATCTGGACTGGAGATCCTTTTCACATATGATAATACGCATGGTTTCAATGCCATTCTCCCAAATCATCCCACCCTCTCCCTCTCCCACAGAGTCTAAAAGACTGTTCTATACATCTGTGTCTCTCTTGCTGTCTCACATAAAGGGTTATCGTTACCATCTTTCTAAATTCCGTATATATATGTGTTAGTTGGTGTTTTTCTTTCTGGCTTACTTCATTCTGTATAATAGGCTCCAGTTTCACCCACCTCATTAGAACTGATTCAAATGCATTCTTTTTAATGGCTAAGTAATATTCCATTGGGTATATATACCACAGCTTTGTTATCCATTCATCTGCTTATGGACATCTAGCATGCCTCCATGTCCTGGCTATTATAAACAGTGCTGTGATGAACATTGGGGTACACATGTCTCTTTCAATTTTTGTTTCCTCGGTATGTATGCCCAGCAGTGGATTTGCTGGGTCATATGTCAGTTCTATTTCCAGTTTTTTAAGGAATCTCCTCGCTGTTCTCCATAGTGGCTATTACTAGTTTGCATTCGCACCAACAGTGGAACAGGGTTCCCTTTTCTCCACACCCTCTCCAGCATTTATTGCTTGTTGACTTTTGCATAGCAGCCATTATGACTGGCATGAGATGGTACTTCACTGTAGTTTTGATTTGCATTTCTCTGATAATGAATGATGCTGACCATCTTTTCATGTGTTTGTTAGCCATCTGTATATCTTCTTTGGGCTTCCCTGGTGGCTCAGACGGTAAAGCATCTGCCTGCAATACGGGAGACCCGGGTTCGATTCCTGGATTGGGAAGATCCTCTGGAGAAGGAAATGGCAATCCACTCCAGCACTCTTGCATGGAAAATCCCATCGACGGAGGAGCCTGATAGGCTACAGTCCATGGGGTCGCAGAGTTGGACACGACTGAGTGACTTCACTTTCACTTCCTTTGTCTGTTTAGTTCTTTGGCCAATTTTTTGATTGGGTCTTTTATTTTTCTGGAATTGAGCTGCAGGAGCTACTTGTATATTTTTGAGATTAATTCTTTATCTGTTGCTTCATTTGCTATTATTTTCTCCCATTCTGAAGGCTGTCTTTTCACCTTGCTTATAGTTTCTTTTGATGTGCAAAAGCTTTTAAGTTTAGTTAGGTCCCATTTCTTTATTGTTGCTTTTATTTCCATTACTTTGGGAGGTGGGTCTTAGAGTATCTTGTTGTGATTTATGTTGGAGAGTGTTTTGTTTTGTTTTGTTTTTAGGCATTTAATTTTTTTAATATAAATTTATGTATTTTAATTGGAGGTTAATTACTTTACAATATTGTATTGATTTTGCCATACATCAACATGAATTGGCCACAGGTATACATGTGTTCTCCATCTGCACTGGGACAACCCAGAGGGATGGTACAGGGAGGGAGGAGGGAGGGGGGTTCAGGATCAGAGAGTGTTTTGCCTATGTTTTCCTCTAAGAGCTTTATAGTTTCTGGTCTTACATTTAGATCTTTAATCCACTTTCAGTTTATTTTTTGTACAGTGTTAGAAAGTGTTCTAGTTAACCAGTTTTTCAAGCACCACTTGTTAAAGAGATTGTCTTTTCTCCTTTGTATATTCTTGCCTCCTTTGTTGAAGATAAGTTGTCCATAGGTGCATGGCTTTATCTCTGGGCTTTCTATTTTGTTCCATTGATCTATATTTCTGTCTTTGTGCCAGTACAATACTGTCTTGATGACTGTAGCTTTGTAGTAAAGCCTGAAGTCAGGCAGGTTGATTCCTTCAGTTGTATTCTTCTTTCTCAAGATTGCTTTGGCTATTTGAGGATTTTTGTATTTCCATACAAATTGTGAAATTATTTGTTCTAGCTCTGTGAAAAATACCATTGGTAGCTTGATAGGGGTTGCATTGAATCTAGATTGCTTTTGGTATCATATTCATTTTCACTATATTGATTCTTCCAATCCATGAACATGGTATATATCTCCATCTATGTGTGTCCTCTTTGATTTCTTTCATCAGTGTTTTAAAGTTTTCTATATATAGGTCTTTTGTTTCTTTAAGTAGATATATTCCCACGTATTTTATTTTCGTTGCAATGGTGAGTGGAATTGTTTCCTTGATTTTTCTTTTTGTTTTCTCATTGTTAGTGTATAGGAATACAAGGGATTTCTATGTGTTAATTTTATATCCTGCAACTTTACTATATTCATTGATTAGCTCTGGTAATTTTCTGGTAGAGTCTTTGGGGTTTTCTATGTAGAGGATCATGTCTTCTGCAAAGATCACTTTGTGGGAGAGTTCTACTTCTTCCTTTCCAACCTGGATTCCTTTTATTTCTTTTTCTGTTTTGATTGCTTTGGCCAAATCTTCCAAAACTATGTTGAATAGTAGTGGTGAGAGTGGACATCCTTGTCTTGTTCCTGACTTTAGGGGACATGCTTTCAACTTTTGACCATTGAGTATAATGTTTGCTGTGGGTTTGTCATATATAGCTTTTATTATGTTGAGGTATGTTCCTTCTATTTCTGATTTCTGGAGAGTTTTATCACAAATGGATATAGAATTTTGTCAAAGGCTTTCTCTGCATCTTTTGAGATAATCATATTTTTTTTATCTTTCAATTTGTTAATGTGGTGTATCACATTGATTGATTTGTGGATATTGAAGAATCCTTGAATCCCTGGGATAAAGCCTACTTGGTCATGATGTATGATCTTGTTAATATGTTGCTGGATTCTATTTGCTAGAATTTTGTTAAGGATTTTTGCATCTATGTTCATCAGTGATATTGGCCTGCAGTTTTCTTTTTTTGTATGTGGCATCTCTGTCTGGTTTTGTTATTAGGGTGATGTTGGCCTCATAGAATGAGTTTGGAAGTTTACCTTCCTCTGCAATTTTCTGGAAGAGTTTGAGTAGGATAGCTGTTAGCTCTTCTCTAAATTTTTGGTGGAATTCAGCTGTGAAGCCGTCTGGTCCTGGGCTTTTGTTTGCTGGACGATTTCTGATTACAGTTTTAATTGCCGTGCTTGTGACGGGTCTGTTATGATTTTCTATTTCTTCCTGGCTCAGTTTTGGAAAGTTGTACTTTTCTAAGAATTTGTCCATTTCTTCCAAGTTGTCCATTTTCTTGGCATATAGTTGTTGATAGTAGTCTCATGATCCTTTGTATTTCTTTGTTATCTGTTGTGATTTCTCCATTTTTATTTCTAATTTTGTTGATTTGATTCTTCTCCCTTTGTTTCCTGATGAGTCTGGCTAATGGTTTGTCAACTTTATTTATCTTCTCAAACAACCAGCTTTGTTGATTTTTCTATAGTCTCTTTTGTTTCTTTTGCATTTATTCCTGCCCTAATTTTTAAGATCTCTTTCCTTTGACTAACTCTGGGGTTCTCCATTTCTTCCTTTTCTAGTTGCTTTAGGTGTAGAATTAGTTTATTTATTTGACTTTTTTCTTGTTTCTTGAGGTATGTCTGTATTGCTATGAACCTTCCCCTTAGTACTGTTTTTACAGTGTTCTACAGGTTTTGTGTTGCTGAGTTTTCATTTTCATTTGTTTCTATGCATATTTTGATTTCTTTTTTGATTTCTTCTGTGAGTTGTTGGTTATTCAGCAGCGTGTTGTTCAGCCTCCATATGTTGCAATTTTTAATAGTTTTTCTCCTGTAATTGAGATCTAATCTTACTACATTGTGGTCAGAAAAGATACTTGGAATTACTTCAATTTTTTTGAATTTACCAAGGCTAGATTTATGGCCTAGGATGTGATCTATCTTGGAGAAGGTTCCATGTGCACTTGAGAAAAAGTTGAAATTCATTGTTTTAGGGTGAAATATCCTGTAGATATCAATTCGCTCTAACTGATCTATTGTATCATTTAAAATTTGTGTTTCCTTGTCAATTTTCTGTTTAGCTGACCTATCCATAGATGTGAGTGGGGCATTAAAGTCTCCCACTATTATTGTTTTATTGTTAGTTTTCCCTTTCATACTTTTTAGCATTTGCTTTACATATTGCCGTGCTCCTATGTTGGGTGCATATATATTCATAATTGTTATATCTTCTTCTTGGATTTATTCTTTGGTCATTATGTAATGTCCTTCTTTGTCTCTTTTCACAGCCTCTATTTTAAATTCTAGTTTATCTGATATTAGTATTGCTATTCCTGCTTTCTTTTGGTCTCTATTTGCATGGAATATCTTTTTCCAGCCCTTCACTTTCAGTCTGTGTGTGTTCCTTGTTTTGAGGTTGGTCTCTTGTAGACTACATATATAGGGGTCTTGTTTTTGGATTCATTTAGCCCGTTTTTGTCTTTTGATTGGGACATTCAACTTATTTACATTTAAGGTAATTATTGATAACTATGATCCCGTTTTCATTTACTTTGTTGTTCTGGGTTCAAGTTTATACACCCTTTCTGTGTTTCCTGTCTGGAGAAGATCCATTAGCTTTTGTTGAAATGCTGGTTTGGTGGTGCTGAATTCTCTCAGCTTTTGCTTGTCTGTAAAGCTTTTGATTTCTCCTTCATATTTGAATGAGATCCTTGCTGGGTATAGTAATCTGGGTTGTTGGTTTTTCTCTTTCATCACTTTAGGTATATCCTGCCATTCCCTTCTGGCCTGAAGAATTTCTATTGAAAGATGAGCTGTTATCCTTATGGGAATCCCCTTGTGTGTTATTTGTTGTTTTTCCCTTGCTGCTTTTAATATATATATTTTTTTCCTTTGTGTTTGATCTTTGTTAATTTAATTAATATGTGTCTTGGGGTGTTTCACCTTAGGTTTATCCTGTTTGAGACTCTCTGGGTTTCTTGGACTTGGGTAAATATTTCCTTCCCATTTTAGGGAAGTTTTCAACTATTATCTCCTCAAGGATTTTCTCATGGCCTTTCTTTTTGTCTTCTTCTTCTGGGACTACTATGATTCAAATGTTGAGACATTTCACACTGTCCCAGAGGCCTCTGAGGTTGTCCTCAATTCTTTTAATTATTTTTCCTTTTTCCTTCTCTACTTCATTTATTTCTACCATTCTATCTTCTACCTCATTTATCCTATCTCTGCCTCTGTTATTCTACTGTTGGTTCTCTCTAGAGTGTTTTTTATCTCATTTATTGCATTATTAATTATATATTAACTCTTTTTTATTTCTTCTAGGTCCTTGTTAAACATTTCTTATATCTTCTCAATCCTTGTCTCCAGGCTATTTATCTGTAACTCCACTTTGTTTTCAAGATTTTGGATCATTTTCACTATCACTATTCTGAATTATTTATCAGGTAGATTCCCTATCTCTTCCTCTTTTGTTTAGTTCAGTGGGCATTTATCTTGTTCCTTTACCTGCTGAGTATTTCTCTGCCTTTTCATCTTGTTTATATTGCTGTGTTTGAAGTAACCTTTCCGTATTCTAGCAGTTTGTGGTTCCTCTTTATTTCAGAGATTCCTCACTGTGGGTTGGGCTGGATGGGTGGCTTGTCAAGGTTTCCTGGTTAGGGAAGCTTGTGTCAGTGTTATGGTGGGTGGAGCTGGATTTCTTCTCTCTGGAGTGCAATGAAGTGTTCAGTAATGAGTTTTGAGATGTCAATGGGTTTAGTGAGACTTTGGGAAGCCTGTATATTGATGCTCAAGGCTATGTTCCTGTGTTACTTGAGAATTTGCATGGTATGTCTTGCTCTGGAACTTGTTGGCCCTTGGGTGGTGCTTGGTTTCAATGTAGGTATGGAGGTTTTTTATGAACTCTTATTGATTAATATTCCTGAGAAGTCAGGAGTTTTTCAGTCTTATTCTTACAGTAGCCTCAAGACTTCTCCATCTATACAGCACTGATGATAACACATCTAGGTTAATGGTGAAAAGTTTCTCCACTGTGAGGGACACCCAGAGAGGTTCACAGAGTTACATGGAGAAGAGAAGAGGGAGGAGGGAGATAGAAGTGACCTGGAGGAGAAGGGGGGGAATCAAAAAGGGAGGGAGAGAAAGCTATCCTGTAATCACTTCCCTATGTGCTCTCCACAGTCTGGACCCTTCAGAGATGTTCACGAAGTTACACAGAGAAGAGAAGAGGGAGGAAGGAGACAGAGGTGGCCAGGAGGAGAAAGGGGGGAATCAAAATGAGATAAACAGATTCAGCCAGTAATCTGTTCCCTAAGTGTTCTCCACAGCCTGGAACACACAAAGAGATTCACAGAGTTGGGTAGAGAGGATAAGGGGGAGGGAGGAGATAGAGGCGACCTGGTGGACAAAAAGGAGAGTCCAAAGCGGGAGAGAGCAATCAAGACAGTAATCTCACTCCCAGGTAAAAATGGATACTGAAAATTGCGTTCTTAAATGTACAAATTAGTAACAAATACCAGAAAGCAAAGGTTAAAAATCTAGAGTAGGCAGTAACTCTCCTGTCTGCTTTATAAGACAACTGTGTAAAACAATATTAATAAAAATGGACTTAGAATGTATAAAGATATAATTTGTATGACAGTCATAGCACAAAAGAAGTGGGGGGGGGGGGGCGGGGAGGACCAAGGTACATTGGAGCAAGTCTTGATTACCCACTGTTGAAATTGAGTATGTTTCCAAAGTGAATTGTTTTAAGATGCTACTTGTAATCTCTAGAATGGCCACTAAGAATAGATTTTTAAAATTATATTAACAAAAAAAATCTAGAGTAGAGGTTAGATTCTCAAAAATACAATATTAAAAAACCAAAAACAGTCACAAAAATCATAAAATTATATCTATATCTATCTATATATATGAAGCTTGCTTTAAAAATAGGGTCTTCTTTTGCAGGGTAATAGCAGTAAGTTAGAAAAATGAAAATTAAAGGAGCAATAGAGGACTTAATTTTTTTTAATTTAAAAAATGATAATAGTAAAAATATTTCTAGGACTTTCTCTGGAGCTGTTGTGGACAGTGTGGGGTCAGTTCATTTTCAGATAGTTCCTTGATCTGGCTTATACTTCTCAAGATCTATAGGCCCCTTCCTATGTAGTCAGTGCTAATTACAGGGTTTTAATCTGTTGCGCCTGTCACTTCCAAAGCAGTTCCCTTTGTTTATTTTAGCTTCTTCTGTTTGCTGGTCTTTTCAGTGTCTAATTTCCACCCTGACACAAGGGGGTGATGGTAGTAAATTCTTTAGGCTCACTTGTTCAGTAATGCTGTGGGGAGGGAATAACACTGTAAACAAATATCACTGGGGTGTGTGGGGAATTCTCGCAGTGTTTCAGCTGCACTGGGTTTTCCCCAGCTCACAGCCTGTGTGCTTTCACGGTCTACACTTCTCAGGCTCTAGGTTGCTCTGCCAGGAACTGTCTGTGGTGGGCCCTGGGTTGCCTGTGCTTCTCAGGTCTAAGCCACTCAGGTTCAGGTTCTTGGGTACTCCACAAAGGTGTAGACTCAGTTGGACTTCTGTTTTGTGCCCTCCCAGGTCCAAGCAGCTCAGGTGAGCAGGTACTTTATGAGTCCAGTCACCCTCAGATGGGAGCTGTGTCTTATCACCTCCCCCGTGCCAACTGCTTGGTTGTCTGGGTGTATAATGGGCATGCCTTCTCGGGTGTGCCGTATGTTTCTTCTTGGGGACTGATCTCTGGTTGTGACCCTCCCAGCTGATGTCAACCAACCAGAATCCCAAGAAGTCTTGGTTAGTAACCAAGCCTGTTTGCACTTTGGTAGAGGATGCCCCTCTGGGGCCGTGATTGTCCCCTTCTGGCTCTGGCTGCCCCCGCCTGCCTGTCTCTGGTGGAGGATGGAACAGTCTGCAGTCGGCGAGCTCTGCTCAATCCTTTGTTCTGTGAGCAGGTTTGGCAGTATTTTAGGTTAGGTCTTTTGGCTGGTAGGTCTCTCTCTCTCTCTTTTCTCCGCGCCCCCCCCACCCCCCCTTCTCTTTCTCTGGCTATTCCACAGTCTGGGTTGCTATCTCAAGCTAGTTCCCTCAGATTGCCCTCGGGGCATTCAGGCCCGGTCCCTCAGTCAGTCAGTCAGTTCAGTCTCTCAGTTGTGTCCTACTCTTTGTGACCCCATGAATTGCAGCACACGAGGCCTCCCTGTCCATCACCAACTCCCAGAGTTTACTCAGACTCGTCCATCGAGTCGGTGATGCCATCCAGCCATCTCATCCTCTGTTATCCCCTTCTCTTCCTGCCACCAATCCCTCCCAGAATAAGGGTCTTTTCTACTGAGTCAACTCTTTGCAAGAGGTGGCAAAAGTATTGGAGTTTCAGCTTCAACATCAGTCCTTCTAATGAACACCCAGAGCTGATCTCCTTTATGATAGACTGGTTGGATCTCCTTGCAGTCCAAGGGACTCTCAAGTCTTCTCCAACACCACAGTTCAGAAACATCAGTTCCTCGGCACTCAGCCTTCTTCACAGTCCAACTCTCACATCCATACATGACTACTGGAAAAACCATAGCCTTGACTAGACGGACCTTTGTTCGTGAAGTAATGTCTCTGCTTTTGAATATGCTATCTACGTTGATCATATCTTTCGTTCCAAGGAGTAAGTGTCTTTTAATTTCATGGCTTCAATCACCATCTGCAGTGATTTTGGAGCCCAGAAAAATAAAGTTAGCCCCTGTTTCCACTCTTTTCCCATCTATTTCCCATGAAGTGATGGGCCAGATGTCATGATCTTAGTTTTCTGCATGTTGACCTTTAAGCCAACTTTTTCACTCTCCTCTTTCATCAAGAGGCTTTTTAGTTCCTCTTCACTTTCTGCCATAAGGGTGGTGTCACCTGCATATCTGAGGTTATTGATATTTCTCCCGGCAATCTTATGGCTTTCCTGGTAGCTCAGATGGTAAAGCGTCTGCCTGCAATGCAGGAGACCTGGGTTCGAACTCTGGGACAGGAAGATCCCCTGGAGAAGGAAATGGCAACACACTCCAGTATTCTTGCCTGGAGAATTCCATGGACAGAGGATCCTGGCAGACTACAGTCCATGGGATTGCAAAGAGTCGGACATGACTGAGTGACTTCACTTTACTTCACTTCACTTTACTTCCAGCAATCTTCATTCAAGCTTGTGCTTCCTCCATCCCAGCATTTCTCATGAGGCACTCTGCATATAAGTTAAATAAGCCGGGTGACAATATACAGCCTTGATGTACTCCTTTTCCTATTTGAAGCCAGTCTGTTGTTCCATGTCCAGTTCTAACTGTTGCTTTCTGACCTGCATACAGGTTCTCAAGAGGCAGGTCAGGTGGTCTGGTACTTCCAGCTCTTTCAGAATTTTCCAGTAGTTTTTTTTTTTTTTTTTTTTTTGTGATCCACACAGTCAAATGCTTTGGCATAGTCAATGAAACAGAAATAGATGTTTTTTCTGGAACTCTCTTGCTTTTTTGATGATTCAGTGGATATTGGCAATTTGATCTCTGGTTTCTCTGCCTTTTCTAAAACCAGCTTGAACATCTGGAAGTTCATGGTTCATGTATTGCTGAAGCCTGGCTTGGAGAATTTTGAGCATTACTTTACTAGCATGTGAGATGAGTGCGATTGTGTGGTAGTTTGAGCATTCTTTGGCATTGCCTTTCTTTGGGATTGGAATGAAAACTGACCTTTTCCAGTCCTATGGCCACTGCTGAGTTTTGCAAATTTGCTGGCATATGAGTGCTGCACTTTCACAGCATCATCTTTCAGGATTTGAAATAGCTCAACTGGAATTCCATCACCTCCGCTAGCTTTGTTCATAGTGATGCTTTTTAAGGCCCATTTGACTTCACATTCCAGGATGTCTGGCTCTAGGTGAGTGATCACACCATCGTGATTATCTCGGTTGTGAAGATCTTTTTTGTACAGTTCTTTTGTGTATTCTTGCATCCTCTTCTTAATATCTTCTGCTTCTGTTAGGGCCATACCATTTCTTTCCTTTATTTAGCCCATCTTTGCATGAAATATTCCCTTGGTATCTCTAATTTTCATGAAGCGATCTCTAGTCTTTCCCATTTTTTTGTTTTCCTGTATTTCTTTGCATTGATCACTGAGGAAGGTTTCCTTATCTCTCTTTGCTATTCTTTGGAACTCTGTATTCAAATGGGAATATCTTTTCTTATCTCCTTTGCCTTTCACTTCTCTTCTTTTCACAGCTATTTATAAGGCCTCCCCATACAGGCATTTTGCTTTTTTGCATTTTTTTTCCATGGGATTGGTCTTGATCCCTGTCTCCTGTATAATGTCATGAACCTCCATCCATAGTTCCTCAGGCACTCTGTCTTTTAGACCTAGTCCCTTAAATCACAGCCCCCACATAAGAGTGGCAGATTCAAGTGTCTGGGCTGCTGGGAGCCTCTCTCTGCTGGGAGTTGCCACTAGGCACATAATCTGTGGGTTTTATTTATTTATTTTCCCTCCTGGTTATGTTGCCCTCTGAGATTCCAAGACTCACCACAGACCTGCCAGTGAGAGTATTTCCTGGTGTTTGAAAACTTCTCTCTTTTTTAAGACTCCTTTCCCAGGATGGATCTCCATCCCTACCTCTTTTGTCTTTCTTTTTACCTTTTATGTTTTGTCCTACCTCTTTTTGAAGACAATGGGCGGCCTTTCTGGGTGCATGATGTCCTCTGCCAGCATTCAGTATTTATTTTGTGGAATTTGCTTGGCCTTTAAATATTCTTTTGATGAATTTTGGGGAAGAAAATGGTCTCCCCATCCTATTCCTCTGCCATCTTAGGACTGCCTTGTCATTTAATTTTGGAAAGAGGATTTAAAGTGTAATTTATATACGTCAGTTCATCCAAATAGAAATTAAGCGTTTGTAAAATTATAATTTTTAAATCAACTTATACAAATACTCCAATAAAGTATCAACTATCTTTTATAAATTTTAAGATACAAGTTAAAATAACCATTTAAAAGTAGGACATTTCCCATTATTTTATTTGAATATCTAAAAACATATTGCCTATTAAAATTACAGAAATTAATATCAGAAAAATTACTCCTATTATTCATACTTTTAGTGAAAGCAAAAGAACACAGAGCTAATTTTAGTTGTATTTAATATATCCATAAAACCCAAGAATTTCTTTTTTTTTTCTTTCCTTAAGCAAACAATTAGTCATTGATCTATGGAAGCTAAGGTTGAAACTATGTAGCTGAGGTTGGAAATATTTTAGGTGGGATCATTTGCAAAGAGCATGGACATTACCGCAAGCAGCATCTGGCAGCTATGTGCTTATGCATTTATGGGGAATCTATCACATGTATGTATTCTTACCACACACCCAAGATATAAAAACTCAAAATACACAAAGGACAAAAGCCTGAGTCCTTTTTCAGAAAAAAGATAATTTAAAACTACATTTTTGAGCACCTTTTAAAACAAGATAACATTATAGGCTCAAAATAGACAAGTTCATGAATTAGAGTTGGCTTCTTCCATCCATATGCATGCTCTCAGTGAATAAGAAATGATGGATGAATCCTGACAATTCAAGGACAACTACTGAGCTATCCAAGTGCATGGTTCTTTAGAGGCACAACTCCCTATGGAAACAAAGATTAGCAAAGCATAAGATACAGGATTTAACAGGTGACCATTGATTACCCATGTTCTTTAATTTGCCCTGATATCTGCCTTGATTTAGATGTTTATTTGTGCTTACCCCTTATAAGAGAAGGGGCTTCCCATATGCTTCCCTGGTGGCTCAGATGGTAAACAATCTGCCTGCAATTCAGGAGACCCAGGTACAATACCTAGATCAGGTCTATGGGGTCTCAAAAGTGTCAGAAATTGCTGAGCAACTTAACATTGATAAGAGAGACTCTGATGGAAGTGACTTAGAGTTGAAAATTCCTACTACTTGGATTTTCCTGCTGTTTAATATACAGCTTGACTCACAGCCTCTTTTTCTGGCTGTCCCGCTGTCTTCTTAACCTTCTGAGAAGTGAATTCTGTCACCTGTGCTGATATAAACACAGATCAGACTTCCTTACTGGTGCAGTTGTTAAGACTCGGTATTTCCAATGCAGGAACCATAGATTCAATCCCTGATTGGGGAACTAAGATCCTGCATGCTATACAGTGCATCATTTTGTTTTTTAATTTAAAAATAAGCATAACCAAAAACAAATAAAGTGGGTAGCTGATAAATTTAACATTACACATTAGAATACAGAGACTAAAGGAAGGTCTCACCAAAATAGATAAAACAATGTTATGCCAGTCATGATTTTGCAATCATGTATAATAACTAAATGTAAAAATAAAGACTTGGATTGTCTTATTAAAGGAAAGTGGCAATTATTTTTTTAACTTTAGACCTTTTATTTTGTATTGGGTATAGGCAAATAACAATATTGTAGTTTCAGGTGAACAGTGAGGGGACTCAGCCATATATATACATGTATCCATTCTCCCCCAAATGCACCTCCCATCCAGGTTGACACATAACATTGAGTAGAGTTCCATGTGCTATACAACATGTCTTTGTTGGTTATCCACTTTAAATATGGCAGTATGTACATGATCTTCCCAAATTCCCTATCTCTTCCCCCTCAGAGGCCGTAAGTTCATTTCTAAGTCTGTGAGTCTCTTTCTGTTTTGTGAGAAGCTCTGCATCATTTCTTTTTAAATTTCACATTCGAGGGATGTCATATCACATTTCTCCTTCTACATCTGATTTACTTCAGTATGACACTGAGTCCATTTATGTTGCTGCAAATGTCATTATTTCATTCTTTATAATGGCTGAATAATATTCATACACCACACCTTCTTTATCCATTCCTCTGTTGATGGATGTTTAGATTGCTTCCATGTCTTGGCTATTGTAAACAGTGCTGAAATGAATGTTGAGGTGGACATATCCTTTTAGATTGTTTTTCTCCAGGTATATGCCCAGGGATGGGATTGCAAGGTCATATTATAGCTTTACTTTTAGGTTTTAAGGAATCTCAACAGTGCTGCACTCAATATGCCAGCAAATTTGGAAAACTCAGCAGTGGCCACAAGACTGGAAAAGGTCAGTTTTCATTCCAACCCCAAAGAAAGGCAATGCCAAGAATCCTCAAACTACCGCACAACTGCACTCATCTCACACTCTAGTAAAGTAATTCTTAGAGAATTCAAAATTCTCCAAGCCAGGTTTCAGCAATACATGAACCATGAAATTCCAGATGTTCAAGCTGGTTTTAGGAAAGGCAGAGGAACCAGAGATCAAATTGCCAACATTCGCTGGATCATGGAAAAAGCAAGAGAGTTCCAGAAAAACATCTATTTCTTCTTTATTGACTATGCCAAAGCCTTTGACTTTCTGGATCACAATAAACTGTGGAAAATTCTGAAAGAGATGGGAATACTAGACCACCTGACCTGCCTCTTGAGAAACCTGTATGCAGGTCAGAAAGCAACAGTTAGAACTGGACATGGAGCAACAGACTGGCTTCAAATAGGAAAAGGAGTACATCAAGGCTGTATATTGCCACTGTGCTTATTTAACTTATATGCAGAGTACATCATGAGAAACGCTGGACTGGAAGAAGCACAAGCTGGAATCAAGATTGCCAGGAGAAATAACAATAAGATCAGATATGCAGATGACACCACCCTTAATACAGAAAGTGAAGAGGAACTAAAAAGCCTCTTGATGAAAGTGAAAGAGGAGAGTGAAAAAGTTGACTTAAAGCTCAACATTCGGAAAAGTAAGATCATGGTATCTGGTCCCATCACTTCATGGCAAATACATGGGGAAACAGTGGAAACAGTGTCAGACTTTATGTTTTGGGGCTCCAAAATCACTGCAGATGGTGATTGCAGCCATGAAATTAAAATATGCTTACTCTTTGGAAGGAAAGCTATGACCAGCCTAGATAGCATATTCAAAAGCAGAGACATTACTTTGCCAACAAACGTCCATCTAGTCAAGGCTATGTATTTTCCAGTGGTCATGAATGGATGTGAAAGTTAAACTGTGAAGAAAGCTGAGCACCAAACAATTGATGCTTCTGAACTGTGGTGTTGGAGAAGACTCTTGAGAGTCCCTTGGACTGCAAGGAGATCCAACCAGTCCATTCTAAAGGAGATCAGTCTTGGGTGTTCTTTCGAAGGACTGATGCTGAAGCTGAAACTCAAATACTTTTGCCACCTCATGCAAACAGTTGACTCATTGGAAAAGACTGATCCTGGGAGGGATTAGGGACAGGAGGAGAAGGGGACGACAGAGGATGAAATGGCTGGATGGCATCACCGACTCGATGGACATGAGTTTGAGTGAACTCTGGGAGTTGGTGATGGACAGGAAGGCCTGGTGTGCTGCAATTCATGGAGTTTCAAAGAGTCAGACAAGACTGAGTGACTAAACTGAACTGAACTGAATACTCTTCTCCGTAGTGGTTGTAACAATTTACATTCCAAGTAACAGTGCAAGTGGATTCCCTTCTCTCCATATCTTCTCAAGATTTGGTTGCTTTTTGATGAGACCCATTCTGACTGGTGTGAAGTGATATATTATTGTAGTTTTGATTAGCATTTCTCTAATAACTAGCATTGTTGAAAATCTTTTCATGTCCCTATTGGCCATCTGTATGCAGTCTTTGGAGAAATGTCTATTAGATATTCTGCTCATTTTTGGAGTGGGTTGTTTGTTTTGATGCTATTAAGCATCATAAAGTGTTTGAAAATTTTAGAGACAAATTGGTCACGTCATTTGCAAATATTTTCTCCCAATCTGTGGGTTGTCTTTTTGTTTTGTTTATTGCTTCCTTTGCTGTTCAAAAGGCAGTAGTTTCTATATGTAAAGTAGGCTCTATATCTTTATTTTTGCTTCTATTTCAATTATTCTGGGAGATGAATCAAAAAGATGTGATTTATGTCAGAAAGTGTTCTGCCTAGGTTTCCTTCTAGAAGTTTTATAGCGTCTGGTCTCATATTTAGGTCTTTAATCCATTTTGAGCTTATTTTTTGTGTACGCAGTTAAGCCATGATCTAATATTATTTTGTTTTTTCCAAGTGGCTGTCCAGTTTTCCAAGCAGCATTTGTTTGAGACTGTCTTTTCAACATTGTGTAGTCTTGCCATTTTTGTCATAAATTAATTGATTACACGGGCATAGGCTTATTTCTGGGTTTCTATAGGTTCTATTGATCTATATTTCTATTTTTGTGCTAGTACCATATTATTTTGATGACTTTGGCTTTGTAGTTTAGTCTGAAGTCAGGAAACCTGATTCTTCCCACTCCGTTTTTCTTTTTCAAGATTGCTTTGGTTATACAGTGTCTTTTGTGTTTTCATACAAATTTTGACATAATTTGTTCTAGTTCTGTGAAAAAAAAAGTCATTGGTAATTTGATAGGAATTCTATTGAATATGTAGTTTGTGTGGAGTAATATAGTCATTTTGACACTATTGATTCTCCCCATCCACAAACATGGTATATCTTTCCATCTGTATATGTCTTCTTCAGTTTCTTTCATCAGCATATCATAATTTTCAGAGTATAGGTTTTTGTCTCTTTAGGTAAACTTATTCCTAGGTATTTTATTCTTTGATGCAATGGTAAATTGAATTGCTTCTTGAATTTCTCTTTCTGTTCTTTCATTGTTTGTGTTTAGAAATCCAACAGATTTTCTGTGTATAAATTTTATAACCTGCAGCTTTCACCAAAATCATTGATGAGTTCTAATAGTTTGCTGGTAGCATGTTTAGGATATTCTAGTATAGTATCATGTCATCTGCAAACAGCATCAGTTTAACTTATTTCCAATTTGGATTTCCTTTGCTTCTCTTTCTTCTCATGTTACTGTAGCTAGAACTTCCAAAACTATATTGAATAAAACTGGTGAGAGTAGACGTATTTGTCTTGTTCCTTATCTTAGAGGGATCAGCTTTACACCCTGGACATACCTTTTCTCACTGCCTTACTTTCAGTATGTAAGTGTCCATAGGTCTCCTGTGGACAACATATATATGTATATTGTTTTCTGATCCACCCAACCAGTCTATGTCTTTTAGTTAGGGCAATTTTGTTGTTTGGGTTTATTTTATGTAGGCATTTTCTTTCTCTTATGTTTCTTATCCAGAGAAGTTTAGCATTTGTTGTAACACTGGTTTAGTGGTGCTGAATTCTCTTAACTTTTTTTCTTGTTTGGAAAGCTTTTGATTTCTCCCTCAAATCTAATTGAGAGTCTTGCTGGGTTAGTGTTCTTGATTGAAGATTCTTCACTTTCATCACTTGAAATATATCTTGGCATTCCTTTCTGCCTTGTAGAGTTTCTGTTAAGAATTCGGCTGATAACCTCATGAGGTTTCCATTGTATGTTATTTGTCTTTTTCCCCTTGTTGATTTTAATATTTTATCTTTGTCTTTAATTTTTGTCAGTTTGATTACTATGTGTCTTGGTGTGCTCCTCCTTGGGCTTATCCTGCCTGGGACTATTTGCACTTCCTGGTATTGGTTGACTATTTCCTTTACCATGTGGGGAAATTTTCAGCTATTATCTCTTTAAATATTTTCTTGGGTCCTTTCTCTCTCTCTTCTCCTTCTTGGACCCCTATAGTGCAAATATTGGTGCATTTAATGTCACAGAGATTGCATAGACTGTCTTCATTTCTTTTCATTCATTTTTCATTCTTGTGTTCTGTGATAGAATGATTTCCACCATTCTATCTTCCAGGTCACTTATCCATCCTGCCTTTATTATTCTGATATTGATTCCTCCTAGTGCATTGTTCATTTCTAATTGTTCATTATTTCTACAAGGTCTTTGGTAAACATTTCTTGCATCATCTCCATTCTTCTTCTGAGATCCTGGATCATCTTCACTATCATTATTCTGAATTATTTTTCTGGAAGGTTGTCTATCTATTTATTTGTTTTTCTAGGGATTTACCTTGTTCCTTCATCTGTGACAAAATCCTATTTCTTTTCACTTCTTTCTGTGATCTTACTAGTTCTAGAGGCTGTGGAATTGTAGTTCTTGTTTCTTCTGTCTGCCCCCTGGGGGATGAGGATAAAAAGCTTGTGCAAGTTTCCTGATGGGGGAGACTGGCTGTGGGTAAAACTAGGTCTTGCTCTGGCAAACTCTGCTCAGTAAAGCTTTAATCCACTTATCTGCTGATGGGTGTGGCTGTACTCCCTCCCTGTTAGTTTTTTGGCCTGATGTAACCCAGCCCTTGAGTCTACAGGCTCTACTTGCATGCTAAGTCATTTCAATCATGTCTGACTCTTTGTAACCCTACAGACCATAGCCTGCCAGACTCTTCTTTCCATTGGATTCTTTAGGCAAGAATGTTGGAGTAGGTTGTCATGCTTTTCTCTAGGGGAACTTCTTGGCCCAGGGATCCAAACTACATCTCTTATATCTCCTGCATTGGTAGCCAGGTTCTTGAGCATAAGCACCACCTGGGAAGCCCTTTACAGGCTCTATGTTAGGGCTATTTGTGACTTCCAAGAAGACTTGTGTAGAGACACATATCCCAGGATGGCTGCTTCCAGTGCCCCTGTCCCTGAAACAAGCTTCTGCCAATCCATGCTTCTGCAGGAGACTCTCAAACACTCACAAGGTAGGTCTGACTCAGTATCCTATGGGGTCTCTGTTCCTTTCTCCTGGTCCCTGGTGCACATAAGGTTTTATTCATGCCTTCTGAGAGTGGAGTCTCTGTTTCCCCCTGTCTTGTGGCAGTCCTGCAATCAAATCCCATTGGCCTACAAAATCAGATTTCCTGGGGACTTCCAGTCCCTTTTCTGGATCCGTAGGCTTGGAAGCCTGATATGGGGCCTAGAACCTTCACAATAGTGTAAGAACTTCTTGGGTATTATTGTTCTCCGGTTTGTGGGTCACCAATACAGCAGGCATCAGGTTTCTTTTTATTATACTTGTGCTCTTCCTACTTTCTTTTTGCGTCTTCTCTTTTGTTCTTGAATGTGGGATTTCTTTCTTTCTTTCTTTTTTGGTTCCAGTGTCTTCCTGTCTATGGTTGTTCAACAGCTGGTTGAGATTTTGGTGCTGTCTCAAGAGAAGATGAGTGCATGTCTTTCTACTCCACCATCTTGAACCAATCTTGAGAAACTTATAATATTGGGGATAATTACTGAATAATAAGTTTTAATTCTCATTAATTTGAAAGGCTATGATTCAATTTAGTGTGTTTTAATATGCTAGATATATGATACACTGAATTTAAATCTTTATTTTTTTTTTTTCAGTAAACTAATACAATGTAATTAACTTACCAAATCAATGTCAGGAAAGTTAAATGTTGGGATTCAATTGGGTAGTGGAAGTTGAACTCACTTTTTAAAAACATTTAAAATAATCATCATTATTATTTGTGAAGGTGACACAAGTCAACTCCTTTCATAAATAGTTTAGATATCTTTCAAAAATTAAAATGATTTATTTCTTTAAATATTATTTCTAAAGTTGCCTCTAACGATGGAAAATGATTTTATTGTAAAGAATTCCAAAGCAGAAGTAATTTATTTGCTTTAATGTGAATTTTCATTATATGTTCAATGGAACAAATTCAGAATCAAAAGTGTAGTCTCTACAGTCATCCTTACAAATCTGCAGATGCTGAATCTCTGAATATCTGTTTTTACAACATGATTTACTGTAGGGACGTTCAGCATCTGTAGCTTTTCGTGTGAGAGGCAGTGCCTGGAATATATCCCTTTTGAACACCAAGAGATTACTAGCTTTCTTCAGTTGTCAATTATCAGTTTTAAATTATGTAAATGTGTTCTGTTGACATTAAACTTATCAAAAAGGATCATCTTTTTGCTAGGACAGACTGTTTTTACAACCAGAAGATATTAAACATAGTAGGCTTCAAGTTAAATCAGTATAACAATAGCATTTAAGTTTCAAAGTGGCATTCTAAGTGGACAGTAAAGCTCATGGCACAAAGGGTTTTCATAGTTCATTTCCTTGAGCCTACAAAACATGGTTTGATACACATATCATTCATGTTGTTCGCATGATTTTCTCTCTAGGTCCTTATACTTGAAGCCATCAGTTACCTGCTGCTTTGGTTCACCTCCTGTGTGACCCTGAAAGTTGCTTTGTTAAAGCCTCATTGATCACTACATGCCATTAGAGCTGCATCCATCAATTCAGTAGCAGAAAAATTCTAGTAAAGAGTGAATTCTTAATTCCTCAATAATCCTGTCTGACATGTTTATTTATGTAGTAACAAGTCATTAATGACTGATTACCATGCTCCTGTGAAGAAACACTATGCTAGTGATTTGGCCAAATTCATGCTAAAATCCTCTAGGTTTCTTTTTTTACAGAAAAAATTTTTCTAGAAAAAGATGAAACTTTTGAAATATTTTGTTAAATGATGTGGGGATATAATCCTCATTACCTCCACCATAGCTTGGCCCCAGGTAGAGAGCAGGTAGAAAACACAGCTCCACCCATCAACAGAAAGTTGAATTAAAGATTTACTGAGCCTGGTCCCGCCCATCAGAACACAGTCAGTCTCCCTAATCAGGAAGATTCCATAAGCCTCTTATTCTTCTCCATCAGAGGGAAGACAGACTGAAAACCACAAACACAGGAAACCAAAAGATCTAAACACATGGACCACAGCTTTGTCTAACTCAATGAAACTATGAGCCATGCTGTGTAGGGCCACCCAAGATGGACGGGTCATGGGGAGACTTCTGACAAAATCTGGTCCACTGGAGAAGGGAATAGACCTGGGTTTGATCCCTGGGTTGGGAAGATCCCCTGGAGAAGGAAATGGTAGCCCACTCTAGTACTCTTGCCTGGAGAATCCCATGGATGGAGAAGTCTGGTGGCCTACAGTCCATGGAATTGCAAAGAGTCGGACACGACTGAGTGACTTAACTTTCAGTATTCTTGCCTTGAGAACCCTATGAACAATCTGAAAAGGCAAAAAGATATGACATAGAAAGATGAACTGCTCGGGTTAGTAGGTGCTCAATACACTACTGGAGATCAGTGGAGAAATAACTCCAGAAAGATTGGAGAGATGGAACCAAAACAAGAACAACACCCAGTTGTGGATGTGACTGGTGATGGAAGCAAGGTACAAATTATAAACTGCAATATTGCATAAGAACCTGGATTGTTAGGTCCATGAATCAAGGCAAATTGGAAGTAGTCAAATGGAGATGGCAAGAGTGAATGTCGACATTCTAGAAATCAGTGAACTAAAATGGAATGGGATGGGTGAATTTAACTTAGATGACTGTCTACTATTGAGGGCAAGAATCCCTTAGAAGAAATAGAATAGCCATCACAGTCAACAAAGGAGTCCAAAATGCAGTAGTTGGGTGTAATCTCAAAAACGACAGAATGATCTCTGTTTGTTTCCAAGGCAAACCATTCAATATCATGGTAATCCAAGCCTATGCCCTGACAAGTAATGCTGAAGAAGCTGATGCTGAATGGTTCTATGACGACCTATAAGACCTTTTAGAGCTAACACCAAAACATATGTCCTTTTCACTATAGAGGACTGGAATGCAAAAGTAGGAAGTCAAGAAACATCTGGAGGAACAGGCAAAGTTGGCCTTGGAGTACAGAATGAAGCAGGGAAAGGTCTAATAGAGTTTTGCCAAGAGAACACACTGGTCATAGCAAACATCCTCTTCCAACAACACAAAAGAAGACTCTATACATGGACATCACCAGATGGTCAACGCCAAAATCAAATTGATTATATTCTTTGCAGCCAAAGATGGAGATGCTCTATACAGTCAGCACAAACAAGACCAGGAGCCGACTGTGGCTCAGATCATGAACTCCTTATTGCTAAAATCAGACTGAAATTGAAGAAAGTAGGGAAAACCACTAGACCATTCAGTTATGACCTAAATCAAATCCCTTATGATTATGTAGTGAAAGTGAGAAATAGATTTAAGGCACTAAATCATATAGAGTGTATGAGGAACTATGGCCAGAGGTTTGTGACATTGTACAGGAAACAGGAAGCAAGACCTTCCCCAAGAAAAAGAAATGCACAAAAGCAAAATGTCTCTCTGAGGAGGCCTTACAAAGAGCTGTGAAAAGAAGAGAAGTGAAAGCCAAAGGAGAAAAGGAAAGATATACCTATTTGAATGCAGAGTTTCAAACAATAGCAAGGAGAGATAAGAAAGCCTTCCTCAGTGATCAACGCAAAGAAATAGAGGACAAGAGAATGGGAAAGACTAAAGATCTCTTCGAGAACATTAGAGATACCAAGGCAACATTTCATGCAAAAATGGGCTCAATAAAGGACAGAAATTAGACGGAACTAACAGAGGCAAAAGACATTAAGAAGAGTTGACAAGAATACACAGAACTGTACAAAAAAAAAAAAAAAGATCTTCATGACCCAGATTATCACAACAGTGTGATCACTCACCCAGAGTCGTACATCCTGGAAAGTGAAGTTAAGTGGGCTTTAGGAAGCATCTCTATGAACAAAGCTAGTGGAGGTGATGGAATTCCATTTGATCTATTTCAAATCTTAAAAGATGATGCTGTGAAAGTGCTGCACTCAACATGCCAACAAATTTGGAAAACTCAGCAACAGCCACAGGACGGGAAAACTCCAATTTTCATTACAATCACTAAGACAGGCAATGCCAAAGAATGTTCAAACTAGTGCACAATTACATTCATCTCACAAGTTAGTAAAGTGATGCTCAAAATTCTCCAAACCAGGTTTCAGCAATACATGAACTGTGAACTTCCAGATGTTCAAGCTGGATTTAGAAAAGTCAGAGGAACCAGAGATCAAATCGCCAACATCCACTGGATCATCGAAAAAGCAAGAGAGTTCTAGAAAAACATCTATTTCTGCTTTATTGACTGTGCCAAAGCCTTTGACTATGTGGATAAAAACAAACAAACAAACAAACCTGTGGAAAATTCTGAAAAAGGTTGGGAATACCAGATCACCTGACCTGCCTCTTGAGACATCTGTACGAAGGTTTGTTATGCAACAGTTAGAACTGGACATGGAATAACAGACCGGTGCCAAATAGAAAAAGAAGTATGTCAGGAATAGTCACCCTGCTTGTTTAACTTGTATGCAGAGTACATCATGAGAAACACTGGGCTGGATGAAGAGCAAGTTGGAATCAGGTTTTCTAGCAGAAATATCAATAACCTCAGATATGCGAATGACACCACCCTTATGGCAGAAAGCGATGAAGAATTTAAGAGCCTCATGATGAAAGTGAAAGAGGAGAGTCAAAAAGTTGGCTTAAAACTCAACATTCAGAAAACTAAGATCATGTCATCCAGTCTGATCACTTCATGACAAATAGATGGGGAAACAGTGGAAACAGTGTCAGACTTTATTTTAGGGGGCTTCAAAATCACTTCAGATGGTGATTGCAGCCATGAAATTAAAAGACGCTTACTCCTTGGAAAGAAAGTTATGACCAACCTAGATAGCATATTGAAAAGCAGAGACATTACTTTGCCAACAATGGTCCCTCCAGTCAAAGCTGTTTTTTCCAGTGGTAATGTATGGATGTGAGTGTTGGACTATAAAGAAAGCTGAGTGTTGAATATTGATGCTTTTGAACTGTGATGTTGGAGAAGACTCCTGATAGTCCTTTGGACTGCAAGGAGATCAAACTATTCCATCCTAAAGGAAATCAGTCCTGGAGTGTTCATTGAAAGGACCAATTTTGAAACTGAAATTACAATACTTGGCCACTGATGCAAAGTGTTTACTCACTTTAAAAGACCCTGATGCTGGAAAAGATAGAATGCTGCAGAAGGGGACGACAGAGGATAAAATGGTTGGATAGTATCACTGACTCAATCGAGATTAGTTTGAATAAACTCTGGGAGTTGGTTATGAACAGGGAGGCCTGGTGTGCTGTAGTCCATGGCATCACAAAGAGTTGGACATGAGTGATTGACTGAACTGAACTAGCCTGAACTGTGGAGATACTATATGAAATCATCTTATAAAATTGACCACAATGGAATGAAATAGGGAGAGCAATTGTCAAAATTATCAATAAACAAGAAAACCTGACTAACTAAGCTTGGTTGCAAACTTGTTAACAGTGAGAGCCATGGCAGGATAAGTGGCTGATGGTAAAGCAGGAAGAGTTTATGAGAGAATGCTAAGTCAGAAGGAAGGGACTTAAAAGAAATAGAGTGTCCCTCTTGCTACTTAGAGGACTTGATCCACTTCTGTCTAAGGTCAACTCCTTCCTTTGTAATCTTTTCTTCATTAACTTTCTTCCTTTCAGTAGTCATGTATGGATGTGAGAGTTGGCCAAGTAATGTCTCTGATTTTTAATACACCAGACTCATACAACATCTCCTCTTGGAAGTCTCATCTGTATCTTAAACTTAATGCTTCTAAAATAGAGCTCCTTGTGATTTACCTCTCCGAAACATCTCCCTTGTCCATTCCCCTCATCTTCCCACAGCTTTTCTTTTTTTTTTTTTTCACAGCTTTTCTATCTCAGCAAATAACTCCCATTTTCTTCTGTACTTAGAGTTACATTTCATTTCTCCTATTGTTTATTCTTTACCTCCAAGCTTTATCAGAAAGTCCCTTCTGAAATTTCATCTTCCATCTGCCCATTTCTCTCTTTCGTCTCTGAAAATATCCTGGCCCAAGTCGCTGTCATTTTCTTATATGTACTGTTATAGTTCTCCATTCATTACAGTTCAGTTCAGTCATTCAGTCGTTTCTGACTCTTTGCGACTCCATGGACTGTGGCACGACAGGCCTCCCCGTCCATCACCAATGCCCAGAGTTTACTCAAACTCATGTCCATTGAGTCGGTGATGCCATCCAACCATCTCATCCTCTGTCTTCCCTTTCTCCTCCAGCCTTCAATCTTTCCTAGTATCATGATCTTTTCAAATGAGTCAGTTTTTAGCATCAGGTGGCCAAAGTATTGGAGTTTCAACTTCAGCATCAATCCTTCTAATGAATATTCAGGACAGATTTCCTTTAGGATGGATTTCTTGGATCTCCTTGCAGCCCAAGGGACTCTCAAGTCTTCTCCAACATCACAGTTCAAAAGCATCAATTCTTCAGCACTCAGTTTTCTTTATATTCCAACTTTCACATCCATACATGACTACTGGGAAAACCATAGCTTTAATTAGGCAGACCTTTGTTGGCAAAACAATGTCTCTGCTTTTTAATATGCTATCTAGGTTGGTCATAACTTTTCTTCCATTGAGCAACCGTCCTTTAATTTCATGGCTGCAGTCACCATCTGCAGTGATTTTGGAGTCCAAAAAAATAAAATCTGTCCCTGTTTCCCTATATATTTGCCATGAAGTGCTGGGACCAGGTGCCATGATCTTAGTTTTCTGAATGTTGAGTTTTTTCTTTTTTTGATTTTTTTTTAAAATTTTTATTTTTACTTTATTTTGCTTTACAATACTGCATTGGTTTTGCCATACACTGACATGAATCAGCCATGGGTGTACTTTCACTCTCCTCTTTCACTTTCATTAAGAGGCTCTTTAGTTCTTTGCTTTCTGCCATAAGGGAGGTTCTCCTTTACCTGATTCTAAACAGCCATCATGCTTTGGCCAGATGAATTAAAGTATAACATATCCAGTCACTTCTATTTGAAGTTTCTTCAGTGGTTCATCCTTATGCTGAGAATAAAGTACAGACTCTTTGCTCTGCCAAAAACTCCTGCACAACTGGGTTCCTTTCCAAGTTCCTCTGCTTACTTGATGCCAGGCAGTGTCCAATCAACTGACATCCTGTCACTCCCCAGACTTTAGAATACTTTCTACTTTAAGAACTCTCCTCTCCTCCCGGTTTTCATACTTCTCCTCCTAAGTCTCTTTCCTCTCATTTCTCAGTCAGTCCTTAAGGCAAACCATCCTAAACTGTCTAAAGCCTTTCCACTCAAGTATTGCCTGTCCTGGCCTCCATTTTTATTGTCTGCCACTTGTTTTACTGCTTGGTGTTCTGTATTTCTAACTAGAATGTGAGTTTCAACGGTTCAGGGATTTTGCCTACCTTGTGGTTGTTGAACACATCCCTAGCATAGTAACTGGAATATGAAAGTGAAAGTTGCACAAGCATGTCAGATTCTTTGTGGCCCCATCCATGGATGGTAGCCCCACCACCACCCAGGCTCCTCTGTTTGTGGAATTCTCCAGGCAAGAATACTAGAGTGGATAGCCATTCTCTGCCCCAGTCAGGGATTGAACCCAGGTCCTCTGCATTGCAAGCAGATTCTTTATTGCCTGAGCCACCAGGGAAGCCCAAATGAGTAGTCCATTAATAAATACGTATTAAATAATTATTGGAGAAGAAAATGGCAACCCACTCCAGTATTATTGCCTGGAGAATTCCATGGACAGAGGAGACTGGCGGGCTGCAGTCCATGGGATCACAGAGAGTTGGACACAACTGACTGACTAACACACATTAAATAATTAATGAGAGGCAGGAATAAAACTTGATTTCAGATCTCAAAGATGGGCAGTTGCTGAAGAAAAAAATTCCAAGGGAAAGAAGGAAATCATAGAGTGAGCCCTGTCTGTTGTCCTAAAAAGAACCAGTGTTTAGAATAAACAGAGATAGTTTGGAGCAGCCATAAAAATGAGAAGTCCTAGTTACCTAGTGCCTCTGGGCCTTCCAACTACCTAGATTCACTGCCAGAAATTCTCCAGGCCAGAATACTGTAGTGGGTAGCCTTTCCCTTCTCCAGGGGATCTTCTGAACCGAGGGATTGAACCCAGGTCTCCTGCATTGTAGGTGGATTCTTTACCAGCTGAGCCACCAAAGATATCACCCAAGAGACATGACAATTCTGTTATTTTAGGAAATTCTACCTCTCACATTACTGTCAATACCTAAGACTAATTAGAAATATTGTGTAATGTATGCCTAACCTTCCAGTTAAAATGGTTATCTGTCTGAATTTGGAATGGACATTGATTTTACAACCAAGGAGTGAAATTGCTTAATTTTCTGGATTTGATGGCTTCAAATTGATATATACAGCATATGACAACCTACATAAAATTAAAACAGTTATACAATTGGATTGGCTTCCTTTCCAAGCAAACTTTATACCATTAATAATTAATCCATGCAGAGTAAATATTCTAAAATTAAACACTGAGCATTTGGAGAATGGGTACTTTGCTTATTAATATCTACATTCTCAGGATCTAACCAGTTGCTTCAAAGAATAATTAATGTTTACTGAATGATTGATTGGTTGAATGAATGAACAAAATATTTTAAAATAGGCATTCTACATGGTCAGAACCAAATTATCCTCAGAATACTGAAAGAAAGCATTTAATATGCCTATAGTTCTAGAAGCAAAGCATTACATTTTAGAAGGCAATTATAAAATGTTATCTATTCTACCAAATGTAAAATGTGCTGTCTATTATGCACCTTGTTATTCTGGAGGAAAAAATCTACACTACAAATAAAAGTAATGGGTACTCTCTGATCTACTTGTGAGGTGACAGGGATATTAAACCAAATAGTGACACAAGGTGAATGGAGATATTATATTCATAATAATTAACCTTTTGCCCCATCATTGTAAGACTAATTAAGAAGAAATTTATTAATGTTTCATTGCACCAGTGTGATCATAATCATCATGTGAAATTAGCTCCTGAGACTTAAAAAAAAAAATAAAAAGCAAAGAAGGGATCAATGACAACACTAAGAAAACATTTGCTCTCTATCAACTGTTCATGGTGATAAGGGCAGTGTGTGCTCCCTGAGGTTCAACTCTGCCCTTATTGAGTTCCTGAGGCCCTAGGGACAAAGGGGATGGGCAGTCTGCTTCCTCAGCAGGATGATCCCTCTACCAGGACACTTACCAAATAAATAACAGAGGTGTTTGTGTGCTCTGAGAGGGATAGACCTGTTCAAACCTTTGTCACAATGCACAGATGCTCATGCTATTTTTGTCTAACTGAAGGAAGCTATTTGAGTGACTGTTCCCAAAACAAGGATGTTGGGTTCAGGTAACATGAAGTCTTCCCTTCAGTGGGCACCCAATTTAATCTCCAATTTAATTGGAAAAGTCTGCCCTTGAGCTATAGTTGAATTTCTCAACCTCAGCGGTGTTTATTTTGGGGGTTAAATAATTACTTGTTTTGAGGTGTTATCCTCACAACAAGGATACTTAATGGCAACCTGGCCAACTATGTCTTCCCTCAGTTGTATGGACCAAAAACATCTCCGAGCATTGCCAAATATTTCTGGGGAGAAGTGAGGACAAATTACATATCTCCACTGAGAACCACTTATGCACACATATATGCATACTTCTTGAGCTATTTCAAAACTCTAATGAGCACTTTTCAAGCAATCATTAAAAAGAATGAGCTTTTTTTTTTTTTTTTTTAATCCTAGATTGGGGAAAAAAGAAGCCAAACTGTTAGCTTGTGTATTTTTAATTTCTTTGATGAGTAAATAGCACATTGATTATGTTTAGAATTTAGAAAGTGAATTATCATTAAATGCTTCATGAATCAAGATAAATTTATAGCCAGTATGACCTAGCTAGAAAATGATATTTATTTAAAAAATTCTGAAGAAAATAATACATATTTCTGCTTGAGTCTATAAGATAAACTGATGAGAAATAACAACCTCCCCACTTACCCTCCGGTCAACAACCCAGAGAAAAGGACTCGTGAAGAACTGACTAGGAAGGTTTTCAATGAATGAGAGGGGAATACTATAGAAGGTTCAAATCACATCACAGACTGGATTGTTGTGACCAATCTTGCCTTTTCCCAGATCAAGTGATACCTGGGACCCCACACTATTTACGTGGCCATTTCTGTAGCAGTCAAGCTGCTGGCTCTGGGACCAGATCATTGCTCATGGCTTATCCTTGGCACCACTGCAGGTCTTCCCTCTTTCAGGGCTATGTCACCAGACCTCAAATGAGGTTAACTTGGAAGAATATGACGGGAACGTGAATTTGGTGAAACTTCCTCCATTCTCCACATTAGAGACCCCCTCCCTCTCTCCCCACCACCAGTAACACTAGGCATCTTTTCCGGTTGTAGTATATACAATCTTAGTCAATAATATGTATGCAAGACATATGATCTTATTTCTACAATTTCTTTCCATTTCTATCCTTTATTCAGATGAAGTAACAGAAAGTTAATTTCAGTCCCCCTGCAGGGCCTATGCTTTCATCATGTGGCCAAGGCCTAGGTGATGCAGGTGGTCATGTGCACACATGGCCTTAAGTGAACAGGCCTCATGCAACATCTGGCTTTACTCATTAGATCACACAGAAGGTAGAATCTAGGACTTCTTCAGACTCAAAGACAGGAAGAAGCTCACTTAGTGCTTTTTATCCTGTAAGGAAGAAATAGCACAGGGGTGCAGGTTAAAAAATAAAAAGGTAAAAATTTCCTAAAGCTTCTTAAAGCACACATCTCAATATATATTCAATTGTACTGTGGACTCAGTTATGAATAATTGGAAAAATTATGCCACAACTAAATAAAGATATTTTTATAAGTAGGATTTTATGTGGATATGAAAATTTACAGTATGAAGTAAAGGTGCCTCTCCCCGAGTTGGGACTTGGATTGGGAACAAGGGGACAACATGAGTAGGGGAGCTATTATGCCTGTCCTATGTCTTCCCTGTATCCCCTGGAACTGTTTCTATCACTGCTCAAAAACATATAAACATAAAATATATATTTTTAAGTATTGTATGTGATTAGTGCTTTTTTGGAATAGCATCAGTACAAGTTAGAATGTGTTTTTGGCTAGAGTTGAAAACCAGAATTATTTTCTTCATCTTTCTGAAATAAGAGTTAAGGGATAACTCAACCCTAAAAAAGCAACTTTAATAAACATTATATTTTTAATTGTGTGAAAATTGTCATTAGTCAATGCAATTTAGTTCAACAACAACAAAAATTACCTTAACAGTTCATTTTTATCAAGCAAGGATAGTTTTACTTTTCTTGTTATTGAAGAAAAAGTTTAATGTTTTACCAGTTAAAGCAGGTTTCCAGAAACAAGAAACTTAGAGGCAAATACTGGCATTGCCAATGATAGTGAGTGGTTGCTTTTTACTGAACAACTCAGAACCTCACCTCCCTCACTTGCCAAATGCAAAAAAATAATACTTCCTTCAGCAGAGGGTCATGGTTCATATCATAAAAGGTACTGAAAATGCTTTGCAAGCAGAAGATGCTCAGCAAATATTTCTAATTATTTTTACTATCGATCATCTTAAAATTATACATACATGTATACAACTTTTCAGGCTTCCCAAGAGGTACTAGTGGTAAAGAAACTGCCTGCCAATGCAGGAGATATAAGAAATGCAGTTTCCACCCCTAGGTTGGGAATATCCCTTGGAGGAGTACACAGCAACCCACTCCAGTATTCTTACCTGGAGAATCCCATGGACAGAGGAGCCTGGTGGGCTATCATCCTTAGAGTCGCAAAGTGTCAAACAGGACTAAAGCAACTTAGCACACATGTATACAACTTTCCAATCCCTGGATCAGGAAGAATCCCTGGAGAAGGAAATGGCAACCCTCTCCAGTATTCTTGCCTGGAGAATCCCATGGACAGAGGACCCTGGTGGACTACAGTCAGTGGGATCCGAAACAGTCAGACACACTGAGTGACTCACACACTCACATACAAATTTTCATTGGATCCAGTTCCAATCGTGCTACTACAGTGTCCAGGAACATGAAGTGGCAAGACCATTCAGTTACCACTATATCACTCTTATCTTGGGCATATACAATGTGGTTTTTCTTTTTAACTGAAGTATAGTTGGTTGATGACAATGTCATGCCAGCTTCAAGTGTAGAGAACAGTGATTCAGTTAAGATTTTCTTTCTTTATAGACTACTGCAAGATATTGAACAGACTTCTCTGTGCTATACAGTAGGTCCTTGTTGATTATCTATTTTATATATGGTAGTGTATATGTTGGAGAAGGCAATGGCACCTCACTCCAGTACCCTTGCCTAGAAAATCCCATGGAAGGAGGGTCCTGGTAGGCTGCAGTCCGTGGTGTCGCTAAGAGTCGGACACGACAGCGACTTCACTTTCACTTTTCATTTTCATGTATTAGAGAAGGAAATGGCAACCCACTCCAGTGTTCTTTCCTGGAGAAACCCAGGGACGGGGGAGCCTGGTAGGAGGGTGTCTATGGGGTCTCACAGAGTCGGACATGACTGAAGTGACTTAGCAGCAGCAGCAGTAGCAGTGTATATGTTAATCCTAGCTGTGGTTGAGAAGACTGAATTTTTGAGTTAGACAACCAGAGTTCTACTACAGCTGTCATCACTGACTATGAAATTTAGAGCAAGTTCCATAGTTTCTAAACTTTTACTGGGTACATTGGGGATCAAAAATCTAGAACAGGTTAAAGCCTTTAGTAATCACTTAATAACTGTTAGCCATTATCACTATGTTAACTTTTTTTTTTTTTTCTTACCTACCATAATCTTTTACTTGGTAACAGCCATTTTAGGCTAGATAAGATTTGGAAAATAGATACCTGGGTATGATTTAGAAAACATTACCAAAATATATCTGTATATCAATAGTGTCTCAAAAACGTTCAACACAATTAGACAGAAATTAAAATAGAAGCAACCTCTCATAGCACTTAGCTCTGGCATTTGAAGGAATTAAATATCCTATAAGCTTTGGTAAATAGATGAATGAATGAAGCTATAGATGGCAGAATAAAGGAATAACTATAAGGGAAAAAATGCAGATTATAAAGAACTCACACAGAAATCCACTCATGTACCTAAAATGTGAAATAATTTAAATAAGCTCAGAAGTTGAGTGATTCACTGTCACTCTTGTCAATTTAGTGCAAGTTCAGTTGCTATGAACTAAAATTCAGAGAATGAAGATTTGTTCAACCCAGAATGGGAATTACTTTAAGCATCAGAATTTCATATCCAAGTTTATGTTCTTATTCCTTTTTATTATAAAAGTAGGAAAAAAAATTTAACTTTGAAAGTGCTTGCTAAGGAATGATCACACGAGCAAAAGCACAAATTCTAGGAACTGAGCCAGACTCTGATTTCTTCTGTTCCTGCAGTGTTTTATTTAAGGAAACCATTTATTTCTGCCACTACTCTGAAAAAATTCATGTGTGAGGTGGCAAAAAAATCTGCATCTACTTCTGTGCTCTAGGATTTTTTCCAAGGGGAGAGCAACTGCTCTTGGATTAGCACATGAGCAGCTTTGCTGAAAGTAACCTTTTATGCTTTAAGCTCAATTTTTTACTAGCATGTATGTTGAAAAAAAAAAACTCATTATGATAGTGTCTACCAATTCTAAAATCTTAGCTTGCTTCATTTGAATATTTAAGAGAAAAACAATACTAGTATAATCAAATAACTTTTTTTTGCAAAGGAACTATCAACAGTTACTATTTGCCTGAGTACTTGAAGGCTCCTCTTTATTAGATACTAAAGCAACATTTAAAAACATCTGGATTTATGCCTTATGATTTGAAGAAAACTGCAAAGTCATTATTGGTTTTTATTAATGGCTAAACATACTTTCAAAATGGGCCCTGTTACTTTAATGATCGTGAACAGACATTCTAGTCTCCAAAGTGGCCTCATATTCAAACCTAAAATATCAGAAAGCACTGTGACATATGTAACGCATACCTGATGTCCTTGCCAAGAGTAATCCTGTTCTAGTAAAGAGAGAAAGTAAACTGTAATTATGTTTAGTCTTAATAAACATAGCCAGTGATGCCTTATGTCTGAGTTTTGTAGATGCATTTTGAATAAGAAGTTTATTATTTTTGGTACCATCATGAAAAACAGAGCTGAAAATACAGGGAAGCACTGACCTTATTGAAATCTTATTTTCTGTATTAGGAGATATAAGTCCTATGTTCTCATTTGAATTTAATTTATCCAGAATTTTATTGACAAAATCTTTATCCACATTGTGCTCCAACCCCAACCAAGGGCTACCATCAGATGCCATAGGTGCACACATAGGGTAGTTTTGGTCATCACCACACAGAATCCTTCCTTTCTTCATCAAGGTGCCACTTTGTGTCACATGTAGCTTAGCCTTATTTTTGTTCCTTTCCACTATTAAGTTTAGTGAATTTTTGCATTTGATTATTTTTGCATCAAAGTAATCAAAAAACTAATTAAAAGTTAAATAGGAAAAGAAAGACACTCATCCCCTTTTCAAGGCCCACCTATTTTAGAGATAATTACTTTAAAACTTTTTGAGGTTTCATGTATATTCCTACTTTTATACTTCTAAATAATGAATGCTTTTTGCTGTATTCATTTGGTCATTTCCAAAATTATCCCTAATTTCTGAGGTTTCTGGGTGGGGATGCAATAAAACAAGAAACAGTAGAGAAATTTCACCACTAAGTTGTAAGGTGGTAGATCTGATCAAACATCTAAAGAAAACAAAGGAGAGGCATATCGAAAACTATGCAAATTTTAAAAAAAAGAAAACAAACAAACACAAAAAAACAGGGAAATTATTTACTGGGGAAAATGTGATAAGGGGAATGTGTCTAAAAAGAAAGATAACTGTAATATAATATATATATCTGTATAAAAATTGTTTACAATAAAAGATTGTAGATATCTATGTTAAAAAAAAGAAAATCTGCAATGACCTTTTTATTATCTGCTTGTTGCTTTTCAAAAATCTACAGGCAGATCTACTGTTAGGTCAAATGATTCCTGGATGTCCCATTTCCTCTTTCTTGTTTTATTGCATTTTCCTAAAGTATCTTATATGTCAGCGTTTCTGAATCAAAGGATGTGAAGAAAGCCTTGTCACATCTGTATATAACATTTATTCTACCCTCAGACTTAATTTTAGGCTTGTAATTTTATACAAAAAAAATCTGACAACCACTGGGCATACGGATGCACTTGGCTGCACCAGGTGGGGAAGAGGGGCCATGTCTTCACTCTACCACCTCTGGTTTTACTCCTGTATTCTCTTGGTTCACTGTACAGTTTATCCTGTCTCATTCCAGAGTTCTGCAGAGTAGACCCTCTCCATAAGAACTTCAGGGTGAAGTGCCTCCAGCTCTGCTAAACTGACTAGCAGCCCTCCCTCTGGTTTGTCTCTGAAACATTTCTGAACTTTCCCACCCACTGATCTCCATTTTATATTTTTTGTGATATTATTCTTTATTTGTAGTAAAGGAAATGTCAAGTCTCATTGAGAAGTGATAAAAGATAATCATATAATTCTGACCTTCCTGTTTTAACCAGAACAGCTAATACTAATTTAGTTTTACAATTCTATCCAGTTGTGAGGTTGGGACTATATTAATTACTCTTAAGAGAATGTAGTATATGCTTTAGAGCAGAAACATGTGATATTCTTCAAGTAAGAGAGGAAACTATGAAAGAACGTTCTTGTAGTTGTCGAGTCTCTTAAGTTGTGTCTGACTCTTTTGTGACCTGAAGGACTGTAGCCAACCAGGCTCCTCTGTCCATGGGAATTCCCAAGCAAGAATATTGGAATTGGTTGCCATTTCCCCTTGCAGGGTATCTACCCAACCAGAGATAGATCTTGCATCTAAGACTGCATTGTAAGGCAGATTCTTTACCACTGAGCCATTAGGGAACTAGACATCAACTTCTGCCACTTCTGAACATCAGTTTCCTGGTCAATGGGCCTCGCAGGTGGCACAGTGGTAAAAGAATCTTTCTGTCAATGCAGGAGGTACAAGAGATGTGGGTTCAATACTTGGATCCCTGTTCCATTATTCTTTACTGGAAAATTCCATGGACAGAGGAGACTTGTGGGCTACAATTCATGAGGTTGCAGAGTCAGACACAACTGAGCATAAGAGTAGAGTTTAGTGGTCAATACCCCTAACCCCAGAACCATTCATGCTTTCTCTTCTCTCCCCTTTATTAACCCATGACACATCTCCACCAATACTTCTGTTCATCCAACACAATTAGGTGGACATAGATTTGTAAATATTGGTAAATACCTTTCTTTTTTCTCTTTTCTTTAATATAAATTTATTTATTTTAATAAATATCTTTCTTTTTCCCTTCAGCCTAAATCTCCTGAGTCTTCACTCTTCATAATTCCTTTAAAAACAATTGCTGTCTGCCTGGAATGCAGGAGACCAGGGTTCAATCGCTGGGTCGGGAAGATGCCCTGGAGAAGGAAATGGCAACCCACTCCAGTACTCTTGCCTGGAGAAGTCCATGGAGGGAGGAGCCTGGTAGGCTACAGTCCATGGGGTCGCAAAGAGTCGGACACAACTGGGTCACTTCACTTCACTTCACTTCACTTAAATATGCTACTTAATTTTTTTCTCTGAGAATTCTCATTTATGCTAGATCTGTTGTATCGTCAAATAATACCTATTGTATGTTTTTAATATAAATTTATTTATTTTAATTGGAGGATAATTACTTTACAATATTGTATTGGTTTTGCCATACATCAACATGACTCCGCCACAGGTATACACGTGTTCCCCATCCTGAACCCTGCTCCTTCCTCCCTCCCCATACCATCCCTCTGGGTCATCTCAGTGCACCAGCCATTGTATGTTTTATAGGAAAATTTACTGAAATATTTTTGGTGGCAAAATATAAAAATAAAATATTCAATTGATGTTGGAAAATCAGTTATATTCTACATAAGGAAAAATTTGACATATATCTTTTAATTGTATTTTATCAATCCTATTTTCCAAATATTCTGTTATTTATTTTTTCAACTTGCTATTTCATAATTTAGTGGTAAAGTATTGGTAATAAACTCCCAGACTACATTTGTATTTCAAGCCATTTCCTCTTGAATTCCTAACAGATTTTGCTTTACACATTCATTATGTTATATATTTAAACAGTTTTGTGGCTTTTGTAAGTACATGGCCTAGTCTAATTTTCTCTTTTCGGTTTTTATTGGTATTGAATGCTATTGCAATTGTTATTGAATGTCCCTGAACTTTTATTATTATTGTTATTTATTTATTTATGTTTTTATTTGCCTGATCTAAATTTGCCTACTCACTTCTGAGTCATTGGATGTCACCTGTCTTTCAATGATAATTCTCCAGTTGTAAAGTATGTGAAAAACATTAATTTTACTTCAATAATCTGTGTTCCTCTTGTTACTATAATTTTATGTTTTGTCAGCTTTTAACATTTTCCTTTCCTCCTCTGTGGTGATATATTACAGTTTATTGTAATCACTTTCACTGACTATAAAGATAAACCTCCTACTTTTAATTTTGTGCATAGTCACATTATCATTTTCATAAAGTATCAAATCATTTGCCAAATAGTTCTTATACTTAGAACTATGATTTTTCATCTTCCTTTGGAACAAGATTCAGTGTTTATTGTCATATGCCCCTCCACTAGCTTTTCTATTATTTGCTAAGTATTAGACTGGCAACAATTTATGGATTTTTACAATACAGACCCTTTCAAATAAAGTCATTTTCATTAAATTTTAACTATACTTGACACAAGTATTTAGAAATGTCCACATATCTTTCAGAGTTCAACTCTTACCACTAATCCTTTCCAGCTATAATTTTCTTATTGTGAATTCCTATCTGCTGATTCATATCTAAATTTTTGTGAGCAGGTTCTCAATGGACAACTTTGTAGATGCACTTCTTCTAGGTAAGGGTTTTCATTACAATTTTTACTTATTAACTGTGTGATGCTTGCTTCCTCCAGTTTTCATAATCTCAAAGTGTTTCCTTTCACTGACTAGTTGGTCAAGTTATATAAATGGAATGGTGTGTAAATTCAATAAATAATACTTTTACAATACAATTACTTTCTTCCATTTTATAATAAATTCATTTTTGCACCTTCAAACACTAGCTCCCCATTTATATCTTCAAGTTTAAAAAGGAGCTCTAGCTTATACTAGCCTATACTCTCTATAGATATCATATGTATCTTCATTTTTGCTCTCCTTTACTTGCAGGTGGAGATTTTATCTGGGTTTGATATCAAAGAGAAGTTGCACTCTGTTTTGGCAGAGAGAAAGGATGGGAGTAATGTAGCAAAAGCACAGAAGTTTTTCTTGCTTTAAATTGTAATATCTTTTATGGGGGTGGTTGGATGGACAGGACCCCAAAGTCAGAGAGAGGAGGAGAAAAGTTAAATAACAAGAAGCAAAAATAGCAATCTTGTGCAACAGAGTGAAAGCCACTGTCCGCAATATTCACAGTGGAAAAAAAAAAAAGTACTGCCTGGGCTAGAGTTCCACATTAACTCAACAAGAAAAGCATTTCCACTGGGTTGATGTGTGTGCTAGCACCAAAGCTATCCTTCAGCATCACACACAACCAGATTATCAATTTAGCTTGTGTTTCAAGAGGCAAAACTAGTGAATGCTTCTACAGCACTAATGCTGAATTCTCACAAGTGGAAAAGAATTTCAATTGGACAACTTTGGCTTAAAACATGTCTAACATTTAGAGGTCAGAAAAATGAGGTGAGAGTGGAAATGGAGAGAGATAATGAGCTGCAAGTGAGACATAAACCAAAACAAGAGGAAAATGAGTTCAGGAAGTGAAAATGTGTATCCAGGACAGATGCCATTATTAACTCACAAAGAGTTGGACATGAGTAACCGACTAACACTTTCACACTTTAGTATATTTTTTCACCATACGCTTGAGAAAGTAAAACGCATCCATGCATCTTAGGGTAACACTGGCAACCATTGGCTCTCACCATTCTGTTGATGCTACATAGTATTTGAGGGGAGGATTTTGTGTTTTGACCCTGGAGATTAAATTTGAATTCTTCTGCTTTATTAAAATTTCCGCTCATCACAGGAGGGCCTAGAGGAGCTATCCCACAATGAAGGTCAGGAAGGGCAGTGGTGAGGAGATACCCTATGTCCAAGGTAAGAAGCAGCGGCTGCACTTTGCTGGAGTAGCTGTGAAGAGATGTCCCACACCCAAGGTAAGAGAAACACAAGATGGTAGGTGTTGAAAGAGGGCATCAGAGGGCAGACACATTGAAACCATACTCACAGAAAACTAGTCAATCTAATCACACTAGGACCACAGCCTTGTCTAACTCGATGAAACTAATCCATGCCCATGAGGCAACCCAAGATGGGCAGGTCATGGTAGACAGGTCTGACAGAATGTGGTCCACTGGAGAAGGGAATAGCAAACCACTTCAGTATTCTTGCCTTGAGAACCCCATGAACAGTAGGAAAAGGCAAAATGATAGGATACTGAAAGAGAAACTCCCCAGGTGAGTAGGTGCCCAACACACTACTGGAGATCAGTGGAGAAATAACTCCAGAAAGAATGAAGGGATGGAGCCAAAGCAAAAACAATACCCAATTGTGGATGTGACTGGTGATAGAAGCAAGATCTGATGCTGTAAAGAGCAACATTGCATAAGAACCTGGAATGTCAGGTCCATGAATCAAGGCAAATTGGAAGTGGTCAAACAAGAGATGGCAAGAGTGAATGTTGACATTCTAAAAAACAATGAACTACAATGGAATAGAATGGGTGAATTTAACTCAGATGACCATTATATCTACTACTGTGGGAAGGAATCCCTCAGAAGAAATGGGGTAGCCATCATGGTCAACAAAAGAGTCTGAAATGCAGTACTTGGATGCAATCTCAAAAATGACAGAATGATCTCTGTTCATCTCCAAGGCAAACCATTCAATATCACAGTAATCCAAGTCTATGCCCCAACCAGTAATGCTGAATAAGCTGAAGTTGAACGGTTCTATGAAAACCTACAAGATCTTTTAGAAATAACACCCCAAAAAGATGTCCTTTTCATTATAGGCAACTGGAATGCAAAAGTAGGAAATCAAGAAATACCTGGAGTAACAGGCAAATTTGGCCTTGGAATGTGGAATGAAGCAGGGCAAAGACTAATAGAGTTTTGCCAAGAAAATGCACTGGTCATAGCAAACACCCTCTTCCAACAACACAAGAGAAGACTCTACACATGGACATCATCATATGGTCAACACCGAAATCAGATTGATTATATTCTCTGCAGCCAAAGATGGAGAAGCTCTATACAGTCAACAAAAACAAGAGCAGGAGATGATTGTGGCTCAGATCATGAACTCCTTATTGCCAAATTCAGAATTAAATTGAAGAAAGTAGGGAAAACCGCTAGACCATTCAGATATGATCTAAATCAAATCCCTTATGATTATACAATGGAAGTGAGAAATAGATTTAAGGGTCTAGATCTGATAGATAGAGTGCCTGATGAACTGTGAAATGAGGTTCGTGACATTGTACAGGAAACAGGGATCAAGACCATCCCCATGGAAAAGAAATGCAAAAAAGCAAAATGGCTGTCTGGGGAGGCCTTACAAATAGCTGTGAAAAGCAGAGAAGCAGAAAGCAAAGGAAAAAAGGAAAGATATAAGCATCTGAATGCAGAGTTCCAAAGAATAGCAAGAAGAGATAAGAAAGCCTTCTTCAGCGATCAATGCAAAGAAATAGAGGAAAACACAGAATGGGAAAGACTAGAGATCTCTTCAAGAAAATCAGAGATACCAAGGGAACATATCATGCAAAGATGGGCTCGATAAAAGACAGCAATGGTACAGAACTAACAGAAACAGAAGATATTAAGAAGAGGTGGCAAGAATACACAGAAGAGCTGTACACAAAAGATCTTCATGACCCAGATAATCGTGAAGGTGTGGTCACTCATCTATAGCCAGACATCCTGGAATGTGAAATCAAGTGGGCCTTAGAAAGCATCACTGCGAACAAAGCTAGTGAAGTTGAAGGCATTCCAGTTGAGGTATTTCAAATCCTGAAAGATGATGCTGCGAAAGTGCTGCACTCAATATGCCAGCAAATTTGGAAAACTCAGCAGTGGCCACAGGACTGGAAGAGGTCAATTTTCATTTCAATCCCAAAGAAAGGCAATGCCAAAGAATGCTCAAACTACTGCACGATTGCACTCATCTCACACGCCAGTAAAGTAATGCTCAAAATTCTCCAAGCCAGGCTTCAGCAATATGTGAACTGTGAACTTCCTGATATTCAAGCTGGTTTTAGAAAAGGCAGAGGAACCAGAGATCAAATTGCCAACATCTGCTGGATCATGGAAAAAGCAAGAGAGTTCCAGAAAAACTTCTATTTCTGCCTTATTGACTATTTCAAAGCCTTTGACTGTGTGGATCACAATAAACCGTGGAAAATTCTGAGAGAGATGGGAATACTAGACCACCTGACCTGACTCTTGAGAAATCTGTATGCAGGTCAAGAAGCAAGAGTTAGAACTGGACATGGAACAACAGACTGGTTTCAAAGAGGAAAAAGAGTACAACAAGGCTGTATATTGTCACCCTGCTTATGTAACTTCTATGCGGAGTACATCATGAGAAACACTGGACTGGAAGAAACACAAGCTGGAATCAAAATTGCTGGGAGAAATATTAATAACCTCAGATATGCAGATGACACCACCCTTATTACAGAAAGTGAAGAGGAACTAAAAAGCCTCTTGATGGGCATCTGGTCCAATCACTTCATGGGAAATAGATGGGGAAACAGTGGAAACAGTGCCAGACTTTATTTTTGGGGCTCCAAATCACTGCAGATGGTGATTGCAGCCATGAAATTAAAAACGCTTACTTCTTGGAAGAAAAGTTGTGACCAACCTAGATAGCATATTGAAAAGCAGAGACATTACTTTGCCAACAAAGTTCCGTCTAGTTAAGGCTATAGTTTTTCCAGTAGTCATGTATGGATGGGAGAGTTGGGCGATTAAGAAGGTTGAGCACTGAAGAACTGATGTTTTTGAATTGAGGTGTTGGAGAAGACTCTTGAGAGTACCTTGGACTGCAAGGAGATCCAACCAATCCATTCTGTAGGAGATCAGCCCTGGGATTTCTTTGGAAGGAATGATGCTAAAGCTGAAACTGCAGTACTTTGGCCACCTCATGTGAAGAGTTGACTCATTGGAAAAGACTCTCATGCTGGGAGGGATTGGGGGCAGGAGGAGAAGGGGATGACATAGGATGAGATGCCTGGATGGCATCACTGACTCAATTGACTTGAGTCTGAGTGAACTCTGGGAGTTGGTGATGGACAGGGAGGCCTGACATGCTGCGATTCATGGGGTTGCAATGAGTCGGACACTACTGAGCAACTGAACTGAACTGAATTATGGTTTGAAAATAGTCATTCATTTGTGTCTGACCCTTTGAGACCCCGTAGCCTGTAGCTTGCCAGGGTCCTCTGTCCATTTGGATTCTTTTCTTTGTTTTACTGAAGTGGGTTGCCATTCTCATGCCAGGGGATCTTCCTGATCCAGGATCCAACACAGTTCTCCTGAATTGAAGACAAATTCTCTATCTTCTGAGCCACCAAGGCTTAATTATGCTCTGGTGGACATTACCTATTGATTCCATTCTCAAACTATTAATACTTTTTTAATGCTACTGGTACAACCTGGTGGTCTTTAAGATAGAAATGTAAAGGGGAGGGAGTGTGAGACACGTATTTATGGTCATCATATTACTTGAATTGTTTTTCAAAATTAAACGTTATATAAGTATTACCTTTGATAATACTTTTAATTGTGCTTTCAATTTGTTCTAAAATTATTTTTTAAGAAATATTTTAAGATGAATAATTTCTTTTTCTCTCCTGTTTATCCGTACTACATGCACTAATGTGTGGAGTCATTAGTTTATAATTTCTAAAAACTTACAACTGCATATTTTTAAGCTGAATATTTTCTATGCTGACAGTTATATCATGATTAAAATAAAAATTACTACCCAACTGAAAATTTTGAGTATTTAAAAATGTAATTTTTTTTCACTTAACATAAAAGTTACAGATTTTATCTAATGAAATAAAATGTCCCTGACCTGTACACAGAAAGTTTATTACCGTAGTAACTGAGGGTACACAAAGAGGAGGGGCCAATATACACACATCAGATTCCAGTCTAGCTCATATGCTGGCATGATTCAGCGTTTTTTTGTCACATTCTACAAGATAAAAGCTTTTGTTTGTTTGTTTGTTTGTTTGTTTTAGCTTTATAAACATAATACAAACATGCCTCCACATCAAAAATTTGGGTTTTGATTTTTGAAATGTAATAGCATTTGGAATCAAGTGATACAAAAATTGTCTAACAATGGCAGTGACAATTAGCCTTCTCTTGCCCTCAGAGACCACTACAACTCTTGCTTAAGTTGAAATAAAAGGCTCATTGGATGTGGAGATTCCAATAGTATCAAGACAGCAATTTGATTCTTATTTCTAATTAGTAAAGCTGATGAAATAGGTGAACTTTCAGATGTTCAAGCTGGTTTTAGAAAAGGCAGAAAAACCAGAGATCAAATTGCCAACATCTGCTTGATCATCAAAAAAGCAGGAGAGTTCCAGAAAGAAATATATATATATATATTTCTGCTTTATTGATTATACCAAAGCCTTTGACTGTGTGGATCACAATAAACTGTGGAAAATTCTGAAAGAGATGGGAATACCAGACCACCTAACTTGGCTCTTGAGAAACCTATATGCAGGTCAGGAAGCAATATTTAGAACTGGACATGGAACAACAGACTGATTCCAAATAGGAAAAGGAGTCGGTCAAGGCTGTATATTGTCGCCCTGCTTATTTAACTTCTATGCAGAGTACATCATAAGAAACACTGGGCTGGAAGAAGCACAAGCTGGAATCAAGATTGCCAGGAGAAATATCAATATCCTCAGATACGCAGATGACACCACCCTTATGGGAGAAAGTGAAGAAGAACTAAAAAGCTTCTTGATGAAAGAGGAGAGTGAAAAAGTTGGCTTAAAGCTCAACATGCAGAAAACTAAGATCATGGGATCTGGACCCATCACTTCATGGGAAATAGATGGGGAAACAGTGGAAACAGTATCAGACTTTATTTTGGGGGGCTCCAAAATCATTGCAGATGGCGATTGCAGCCATGAAATTAAAAGATGCTTACTCCTTGGAAGGAAAGTTATGACCAACCTAGATAGCATATTAAAAAGTAGAGACTTTACTTTGCCAACAAAGGTCCATCTAGTTAAGGCTATGGTTTTTCCAATGGTCATGTATGGATATGAGAGTTTGACTGTAAAGAAAGCTGAGCACCGAAGAACTGATTCTTTTGAACTGTGGTGTTGGAGAAGACTCTTGAGAGTCCCTTGGACTGCAAGGAGATCCAACCCGTCCATCCTAAAGGAAATCAGTTCTGGGTGTTCATTGGAAGGACTGATGCTAAAGCTGAAACTCCAATACTTGGCCACCTCGTGTGAAGAGTTGACTCATTGGAAAAGACTCTGATTTTGGGAGGGTTTGGGGGCAGGAGGTGAAGGGGGCGACAGAGGATGAGATGGCTGGATGGCATTACTGACTCGATGGACATGAGTTTGAGTAAACTCCAGTAGTTGGTGATGGACAGGAAGGCCTGGCGTGCTGTGATTCATGGGGTCACAAAGAGTTGGACACGACTGGACGAGTGAACTGAACTGAACTGAACTGATGAAATAGGTATAGTATAAATGCTCTCAGATGCATTTTTAAGAATTCATTCTCATTCCATGAAAAGAAGTGAAATGCATCATTTCTCTCCCCCCCCGCCCCCAACACACCTTACTTTCCATTAGCCATCAGAGAATGTTCCATAACATAGAAAATTATTTTGGGGAGCCCAGAGAAAAGGTGAGCTCGGAATCTGAATGTTATGTAAATTCATGGGCTTCTGGGTCCCGCCAGGTTGTTGTACTTTGAGTCCACTACTATCTCAGTTAACACACTTTTAAGAGTCTACGAATGTCCTGGGTTTGGAAATTGTAATTGTCTCAAGCGAGTAACTTGTGTCTCTTCCTACTGATTGAAAACACAAATTAATCTGAAAAGACAGTGTTGGATTATTCAAATACCAGGCTATCTTAATGTAAAGTGAAAGTTAAGTCGCTCAGTCCTGTCTGCCTCTTTGCGACCACCTGGACTGTATCCTACCAGGCTCCTCTGTCAATGGGATTTTCCAGGCCTTAGTACTGGAGTAGATTGCCATTTCCTTCTCCAGGGGATCTTCCCGACCCAGGGATCGAACCCAGGTCTCCCACAGTGTAGACAGATGGTTAACCATCTGAGCCACCAGGGAAGTGAAAGCTTTCCCCTAAAGAAATGAACTTATCGTTCCTCCCTTTTTCTCCAAAGTAAACCATCACCAACAGCACTTGCATAGTATGCATCCTTTAAAAAAAAAAAAAAAAAGATTTATAAAAATGTTTACAAATGAACTTAAGGCCTTGTAGACCCATCATACAAAACCAGTGTAGTGGCTGGTTATCTGATCAGCAGCCCTCAAAACGGACCATGCTTCTCCTAACTTTACTTAAGACTTTTGTTTTTCCTTCCTTTAAAAAGCCAGCAAAACAACAAATGACAATAAAAACAGTTTTCAGATCCCAATTGTCAAAGTGTGTACTCAGTGACGTTTGTTCAACCAAAGTCTGATAGTTTGTGGCATGGCCTATTTGTGACCACTTCCTTCCAAGTTCCTATTGTTTGCCCAAACTCACAATATCTGCCTCAGAGTTGATTTAGTATTTTGATACATTAAACTTCCAAGTCTTTTCTGAAAGGAGAAATGAAACAAGAAATCCTCTGCACTGTTCTCAACAGTGAGTCATCTAAAGTTTCAGAATTTTCCAATTCTCTGTACCCTACAGATAACATAGGTGTTTATTTCTTATGTTATATATATATATATTTTTTAACAGAAGAGTGAATCCATGCTACATGAGGCTTTCTAGAAGAGACTTTCTCTGCATTAGAACACCTTCTCTTAGAATTCACATTATCACTGCATGCAAGTGTGGCTTAAGTCTTGGGATTGTTACTTCCCCATCCCTCATTTAAGTATTAAGATAATCATCCCCCCTCTAAGTATTCAGCTTAAAAATGTTATAAAAACATATTCACTTTTTTATCTAAAGATATTTAGCCACAGAATGTTTCTTTAAACTATTCTTAGGGATCCTCTGACTTCTCAGTTAACTTGGTTTTCATGTAAGAGAGACTAAGCCACATAATTGTCACTTCATTTTTCTTTCTTACAAAGCAGTCACACGCACATCTATGTTAGATCCTATAGGTCTTGTCCTAAAGCATTATGTTTCAAACACATAATAATAAGAAAGTATTTTGATTCCGTTGCTATTAATTAATTTTATCTATTCTCTGTTCTGTAAAACTTTTTCTAATACAAATGAATAGAACAGAAATTGTATTTCAAAGGCAATTTCTGATAAAATTCTGTTATGTATAGCTTTAAAAAATATGTGTGAGACATGGGTGTATATGTGTGTGTATGTATGTATGAAACATATAGTTAGATTTGAAATTGTTTTTATTTAATTCTAAAAACAGCTTGAAAAATAAATCTAGAGATTTCTTTTACATTTGTGCAGCACTGAACTGGCTTAACATCTCAGATGATGTATTAACACCCCTACCTTTTTCTGGCCTCCAAATTCGTTGCAGATGGTGATTGCAGCCATGAAATTAAAAGATGCTTACTCCTTGGAAGAAAAGTTATGACCAACCTAGACAGCATATTGAAAAGAAGAGACATTACTTTTTTAACAAAGGTCCATCTAGTCAAGGCTATGGTTTTTCCAGTGGTCATATATGGATGTGAGAGTTGGACTGCAAAGAAAGCTGGGCACCAAAGAATTGATCCTTTTGAACTGTGGTGTTGGAGAAGACTCTTGAGAGTCCCTTGGACTGCAAAGAGATCCAACTAGTCCATCCTAAGTGAAATCAGTCCTGAATATTCATTGGAAGGACTGATGCTGAAGCTGAAATAATAATACTTTGGCCACCTGATGCAAAGAACTGACTCATTTGAAAAGACCTTGATTCCGGGAAAGATTGAGGGCAGGAGAAGAAGGGGATGACAGAGGATGAGATGGTTGGATGTCATCACCGATTCAATGGACATGGGTTTGGGTGAACTCTGGGAGCTGATGATGGACAGGGAGCTTGGCATGCTGTGCTTCATGGGGTTACAAAGAGTCGGACACGACTGAGTGACTAAACTGAACTGAATCTTTCTCCTTAGCGCAAAGTACAAGGGGATGTTCCAGCACCTCCATTTAGCCATTTTAAATAGTATTATCTCCCATGACTGATATAGCCTTTCTTTTAGAGTCAATTTCACCCCAAAATTTGTGAGTTTGACTCTATGCAACCAATAAAACATAAAGCTAAATTTTATGGCTCAAGAGATCAATTTTCATTTCAGTTTTATTGTCCATCTTCAAGTTATCTGAAAGGATGGTCGTAAGTGTGATCTCTGAGTCTCAAGTCACTGCAATTTGAGACCCGGTAAGTATAGATGTCATAGTGATGATGAATTTTACTAGGTTTGCTTAACAAGTAATAGGTTTGCTTAAACAAGTCCTCCCAGAGTGGCCCTTTTGTGATTTCAAGTAATGGATAATGAAACCCAATTGTTCATGAAACTTTACATTTCTCTGTGTGTCTGTGTGCACGTGTTTCTGATGGAGGTGTACATTGAACAATAGTTCTCAAATATACTATACTTTTATTTCCATGAATAACCTTTAATGCCCCATAACCATAGTTTCTTGGCCATGTTTACACATCACCCCCGCTGCATCTTACACGATGACATGTCTTTCTATTTTTTCCTTTGCATATCACAAAAAGTTGAAGAAAGCAGCAAGGTTTGGAGGCAAGGATCAAGAAATCCAGTTCTAGAGCTATTGGCAATAGCCTTGGGCAAGCTTCTGATCTAGTGGAACCTCTGAAGCTTGATTTTCTCAGATGTTAATAGGGATAATAACTCTTTACAATAAATAGGATAATGCAATATAGAAAACATAATAATATTAATATGGGTAAATAAGGAGAATTGAATTAATCAGTTTCACCCAGAATGTACGGTGGTATTACATATTTGGGTGAGCTAGATATCTGCATTTTATTATGCTTCCACTGAGTAGTATATTTTTAATGGTTCATTGACATTTTTTCTCAAGTTGATTGTCATTTAAGCAATTTTTGCTTTGTCTGGTTGTCAATAATAACACTGTGTTGTGAAAGTGTTAGTTGTTCAGCCATGTCTGCCTCTTTGTGACCCCATAGACCTGTCAGGCTCCTCTGTCTATGGAATTCTCCAGGAAAGAAAACTGGGATGGGTAACCATTCCTTTTTCCAGAGTACCTTCCCAAACCAAGGATCAAACTTGGGTCTCCTGCATTGCAGGCAGATTCTTTACCATTGCTTCTACCACAATACTTGGTTATTTCATTATTCTCTTACCCTTTCAGCGTTTTCCTTAAAACACTTGTATCTACATTTGTTCAATATATAACTTGTTCTCACAGCTATGTATAGTGTATAGTCTACAAAAACTGTTTGTTTTTTTTTTTGTATACATGATATAGAGAATGGCATAGCAACCCACTCCAGTATTCTTGCCTGGAGAATCTCCATGGACAGAGGAGCCTGTCCATGGGGTCCCAAAGAGTCAAGACATGACTGTGTGACTATGAATATATACAAATATGATTATAAAATTATCTATTTTATGACCCAGAATTGGAGAACAAGTTCAGAGCAACCAGAGAACTGACACTTTGAAACAAGAATATACAACTGCAAACACAGCATAACATGAGAGGGGAAATAAGACAAAAGAGAGATAGTGAAAAACATATCCTGAGGGAAAAATGAGTTCCAAAAGATTTTCTAGCCTGGAGTGAAAGAGAGAAAACAGACTTACAGTTTACAACAGTCTGAGCAAACCAAATGTTATGCACTGAATTTCTATATAAACTTAGAGAATTTCTATGTAAAGTCTTAATTCTGAGTACCTTCCAGTGTGACAGATCTGGAGATTGAGTCTTTAAAGAATTAAGTAGGTGAAGTGAACATGTGTAGGTGGAGTCCTAATGCAGTATGACTGATGTCCTTGTTAGAAGAGGAAGAGATCCCAGAAATGCATGTGCACAGAGAAGAAACTGTGTGAGGACATGGGGAGAGAGCAGTCAAGGCAACCAAGGGCCTTGGGGTAAATCAAACATGCTGGCCCCTTGATCTTGAATTTACAGCCCTAAAGCTACAAGAGGACACATGGCTGTTGTTTAAAACAAACAGTCTGTGGTACTTTATTATGGCAGTTCTAGCAGACTAAGACAGTAAACAAAACCAACCAAACAAAAAGCTAGCATCCATAAGACATCTAACTTTTCTTTAACTGCACAAGCCTCCTGTTTGAGAATCATGGGATGAGTGCATTAAGGTACACTTTTTTTAACACTAATGTAAGTTTCATATTTTATTTTATGGATATGAAAGTGAAAGTCATTCAGTCATCTCCCACTCTTTGCGACCCCATGGACTCTATAGTTCATGGGATTTTTCAGGCCAGAATACTGGAGTGAGTACCCTTTTGCTTCTCCAGGGGATCTTCCCAATCAAACCCAGGTCTCCTGTATTGCAGGTGGATTCTTTACCAGCTGAGCCAGCAGGGAAGCCCATGAATATGAAAACTGAACATCAAAAAAATTTAAAGTTCCCTTGCCTCTCTCTCTAATTATATTGTCCCACCCAGATTCCCATACATGGGTCATAATTGTGCTCCAGGCCTCCCTGCTCATACTTTCCTTCAATACCCCTGACTCTTACCCTCTGCCCCCAGATTTTCATATGCTTAGCACACTCTTCCCTAATTCTGCTCATCTATTGAGTCCTATTGGTTTTTCAGATTCTATCTCAAATCTCATTTCCTTATTCTCTGATATCTCAGATTAAATCAGTCCCTAGCCCCTTTACGCTTTTGGTGCTTCATACATGTCACCATATCTCTTGAGATTTGAAATATAAAACAAGAGCAGTAATGCTATTCTGTCAGTCTTGTATCCCAACATGGACTGTCTTGACACATTGTAGGATGGAAAACACCTGCTTGACCAAGAAAGGGTGAGTGTATCCCAGATAATACATTGTGAAGCTGGTAGTCAAAAGGAATTTTTTTCAGGCTTCAAACTCCATGCTTTTGTTCTTTCCTCTTAAAAGTGTACATAGGTGTAATCCATGCATATATTAAGAAGTCTGGGACAGGACAGCACAGAATCAGATACTTTTGTCATTTCTAAAATAAAATTCTAATGAGCAAACTGGCATATCTGGCATCTGGTGGCTCAGGTGCCTCACCTTCCCTGCTCAACCCTAAGTTGTGTGATAGAGAAGAATCATCTAGAATACCCAAGTGACATTTCTAAGGCAAACAGGCTTTACAAGTAGTGGGAAAATGCAACTGGACTGAACAGATAATACCTGCTTATGTGTTGGCACTCTGGAATTTAATTCTGTGACTAAATTCATTATGGATCCACTTCCTTAACTCTCATAATTAGATGAGAATTGTATCACACTTTGGAATTGTGATGTGCTGACTACACTTGAAATAATACGTCTATATTAATTCCCAACACCTCAGTAACTCAAAGGCAAGAATGAATGAATGAAGAGGTGAATCTAGGTTTTCTGGGGATGATTTCATCACCAAATCATTTTGTACATTTCCATGTGATTTTTTGATCCTCTCTTACTTATTTGAATAATGGAACTTCCCCTGTCACTTCCACTCCCGATATTTTCTTCAATGGAATTGGAGGCAGTCACACTATAACCCCATATTCTCCTGTGGTTTCCTATGGTAGAAACTAAAGTACCACTAAATAAACCCTTTTTAACAAATAAATTGTATTTCAAAATTAATCTAATGGTTTAACTTTATCTTTACAATTGTTCATGAAAACAAAATTTCAAAGATGTATTTTATGAGTATTCAGAAATTATAACATTATATTTTAAAATATTTTATTTATGTAATTTTCCCTGGTGATATAAGGTATAAATATGTGCTAAATTATCTATTTTTACTTAGTATTGTTTAGATAAAAGTAGATATTTCACTTAAAGCTAAGATAACATTGAAAATTATACTTCAGTTATTTAATGCATCTATTTTTGATTTTTATTGGAACACTTGGGATTAACAATGTTGTGTTAGTTTCAGGTGTATTGTTGTTCAGTCTCTAAGTTGTGTCTGGCTCTTTGGACAGCATGGACTGCAGCACGCCAGGCTTCCCTGTCCTTCACTATCTCCTGGAGTTTGCTCCAACTCAGCAAAGTGATTCAGTTGCACATATTTATGTAAATATTGTTTTTCAAATTATTTTCCCATTTATCTTGTAACAGAATTGAGCAGAGTTCTTTGTGCTATGCAATAGATCCCTATTTGTTATCTATTATAAATATAGCAATATGTACATTTCAGTCCCAAACTACCAATCTATTCCTCCCCCACTCCTTTCTCCTCTGGTAATCATAAATTCTCTAAGTCTGTGAGTCTGTTTCTGTTTTGTAAATAAGTTCATTAGTAGTATAATTTTTAGACCCTGCATATAAGCAATATCACATATCATTTGTCTTTCTCCGACTTCCTTAGTATGACAATCTCCAGGTCCAACCATGTTGCTGCAAAAGTTGTTATGCCATTCTTTCTAATGACTGAGTAATATCCTATTTCAAATATGTCCCATATCTTATTCATCTGCTCATCTGTCGTTGGGGATTTAGATTGCTTCTATGCCTTGGATATTGTAAACAAAATTGCAATGAACATAGGAGTGCCTGTATCCTTTCAAACCATGATTGTTTCAGGATATATGCCCAGGAATGGGATTGCTGGATCATAGGATAGCTCTACTTTTAGTTTTATAAAGAACCTCCATATTGTTCTTGATAACTGCTTTACCAACTTATATTACCACTAACAGGGTGGGAGGGTTTACTTTGCTCCACACTCTCTCCAACATCTGCTGTTTGTACATTTTTTGAGGATGATCATTCTGAATGGCATGAGGTGACATCATATTACAGTTCTGATTTGCATTTCTCTAATAATTAATGATGTTGTACATGTTTTCATATCTTGGCCATCTGTATATCTTCTTTGGGGAAATGTCTATTTATGCTTTTTGCTCATTTTTGATGAGTTTTTGTTTGTTTGTGTTTTGTATTGAGCCACAGAAGCTGCTTGTAAATTTTGAAGACTAATTCCTTTTCAATAGCATTTTTTGCAAATGTTTTTTCCCATTCTGTGGATTGTCTTTTCATTTTGTTTTTGGTTTCCTTTGTTGTGCAAACGTTTTGAGTTTAATTAGATTCCATTTGTGTTTTTTGTTGTTGCTGTTGTTAGTTTGTTTTTATTTTGATTACTCTAGGAGATGAATTGAAAAAAATATTGCTGCAATTTATGTTAGAGAATGTTTAACATTTGTTTTCTTCTAAGAGACTTATAGTATCTGGTATTACATTCAGGTCTTTAATCCATTTTGAGTCTGTTTTTTTTAATATGGTGTTGAGTAGTATTCTAATTTCATTCTTTTACATGTAGCTGTCCAGTTTTCCAGAACCACTTATTGAAGAGACTTTCTTTCTCAAGTATATAATCTGTGTCCTTTGTCATAAGTTAGGTAACCATTGGGTATATGGTTTACTTCTGGGCTTTCCATCCTGATCCATTGGTCTATGTTTCTGGTTTTGTGCCAGCACGATATTGTCTTGATGACTGTAGCTTTGTGGTATAGTCTGAAGGCAGGGAGTCTGATTCCTCCAGCTCTGCTTTTCTTTCTTAGGATTATTTTGGCTATTCAGGTATTTTGTGTCTCCATACAAATGGTGTTTCTTGTTTTAGTTCTGGGGAAAATGCCATTTATAACCTAATAACAATTGCATTGAATCTGCCATGAGTAATAAAGTCATTTTGAAGATATTGACTGTACCAATTCTAAGAACCTGGTATCTCTTTGTGCCTTTATTTTTCTTTCATCAGTGTCTTATAATTTACAGAATACAGGTCTTTTGTCTCCTTAGGTGACTTTATTCCTATGTATTTTTATTATTTTTGATGCAACAGTAAATGGGATTTTTAAAAATTCTTCTTTCTGATCTTTCATTGCTAATGTATGGAAATAAAACAGATTTCTGTGTACTAATTTCCTATCTGCAAATTTACCAAATTCATTGATAAGTTTTAGTAGATTTCTGGTAGCATCTTTGGAATGTTCTATATATACTATCATATCATCTGCAAACCGTGACAGTTTTGTTTGCCCCTTTTCAATTTGGACCCCTTCTATTTCTAGGACTTCCAAAACTATGTTGACTAAAATTGGTGAGATTTGGATAGTCTTGTTGTCTTCCTGCTCTTAGAGGAAATGTTTTCAACTTTTCATCAAGTATGATGTTAGTTATAGGTTTGCTTTAGTGTAGTGGTATTAGTCAGTCAGTTGTGTCTGACTCTTTGCAACCTCATGGACTGTAGCCCACCAGGCTCCTCTGTCCATGGGATTCTCCAGGCATCTGGAGAATCTGCAGACTCTTTCATCTGCAGTGGGTAGCCATTCTCTTCTCCAGAATATCTTCCCAACCCAAGAATAGAACCCTGGTTTCCTGCATTGCAGAAAGATTCTTTACTGTCTGAGCTACAGGGAAGTCATATGGCCTTTATTATATTGAGGTATTTTCAGTCTATGTCTATTTTCTGCAGAGATTTTATCATGACTTTTTTAATTTTTTCAATGTTTTTCTGCATCTATTAAGATGATCATGCTGTTTTTATTCCTTAATTTGTTTATGTGGTATATCACACAGATTGATTTGAGTATATTGAAAAATCCTTGCATCCCTGGGATAAATGCCAGTTGATAATGGGGTATGATGATTTTAACATGTTGGATTCTGTTTGCTAGTATTTTGCAGAGGCTTTGTGTCTATTTGCATCAATGATATTGTTTTATTTTTTTTTTCTGTGATGTCTTTGTCTAGTTTTAGTATCAGAGTAATGACCTCATAAAACAAGCTTGGAAACATTCTTTCATCTGCAAATTTTTTGAAGAGTTTTGAAGGATGTATGTTAACTCTTCTCTAAATGTATAATAAAATTCACATATGAAACAATATGATCCTGGACTTTTGTCTGATGGAATATCTTTTAATCACCAATTTCAATGCTTTTGATTTGTCTGTCCATATTTTCTATTTCTTCCTGGTTCAATCTCAAAAGATTGTAGCTTTCTAGGAATGTGTCCATTTCTTCCAGTCTGTCCACTTATTGGCATGTAGCTGCTTGTAGTAGTCTCTTAAGATCCTGTTTATTTCTGTTTGTCCCCTGTAACTTCTTTTCCATTTCTAATTTTACTGATTAGAGTTTTTCCCCTTTTATTCTTAATGAGTCTGGTTAAATGTTTATCAACTCTGTTTATATTTTCAAATAACCAGGTTTTAGTTTCATTGATCTTTTCTATTATTTTCTTTCTTTTTCATCTATTTCTCCTCTGATGTTTATCATTTCTTTCCTTCTACTAACTGTGTGTTTTGTTTGTTCTTCTGTCTCTAATTGCTTTAGGTATAAGGTTAAGTTGTTCATTTGTGATTTTTCTTGCTTCTTGAAGTAAGATTTTCTTGTTATAAACTTTCCTTTCAGAACTACTTTTGCTGCATCCCATTCGTTTTGAATTATTTTGCTTTTGTTTTGATTCGTTTCCAGGTTTTTTTTTTTTTTTTCCTTTCAATTTCTTTATTGATTTCTTCAGTGATTCATTGATTGTTTAGTAATATCTTGTTTAGCTTGCCTGTGTTTATGTTTTTTAACAATTTTTTCTTTGTAGTTGATTTCTAATATCATATTATCATTGTGGTTACAAAAGATACTTGATATTATTTAAATGTTCTTAAATTTTCCAAGGATCACTTTGTGGTTCAGCACGTACTCAATCCTGGAGAATGTTCCATGTGCACCTGGATAAAATGTCTATTCTATTGCTTTTGTATGAGAAGATCTGTAAATATCCATTAAGTTCATCTGGTGTAATGTGTCATTTAAGGCCTGTTTTTCTTTATCGATCTTCTGCCCTGATGATCTACCCACTGATAAAAGTGGGGCTTTAAATTCCTCCACTATTATTGTGTTAATATCTATTTCTTCTTTTATGGCTGTTAGTATTTGCCTTACATATTGGGATGCTTTTTTGTTTGCTGCTTATATGTTTACGATTGTGAAATCTTCTTGGATTAATGTCTTGATCTTTATGCAGTGTCCTTCCTTGTCTCTTGTAACAGTCATTTTTTAAAGTCTATTTTGCTACTCCAACTTTGATTTCCATTTGAATTGAATATATTTTTGTACTCCCTCATCTGTATGTGTTCCTAGGTCTGAAATGGGTCTCTAATAGATAACATATATACAAGTCTTGTCGAGGTCTTTTGGATGGAGTATGCTGATCACATTAAGGTAATTATCAATATGCATGTTCCTATTGTCATTTTGTTAACTGTTTTTTATTTGTTTTGTCTTTTTTCTTTCTCTTAAATATATTGTGCCACTCCCTTCTGTCCTGCAGAATTTTTGTTGAGAAATCAGCTGACAATCTGATGGGAGTTCCTCTGTATGTTATTTGTTGCTTTCCCCTTTAGTACTCTTTCTTTGCCTTTAATTTTTGTAAGTTTGATTACTATGTCTTGTGGCACATTCTTCCCTGGGTTTACCATGCCTGGAACTCTCTGCACTTCCTGGACTGGTGTGACTGTTTCCTTTATCATCTTTGGGAAGTTTTCAGCTATTTTCCCTTCAACTATTTTCTCTTCTCCTTCTGGGACCCCTATAAGGTAAATGTTTTTGTACTTAACGTTGTCCCAGAGGTCTCTTAGACTGTATTAATTTCTTTTAAATCTTTATCTTCATTCTGTTCTATTGCAGATTCCCACCATTCTGTTATCAGTTCACTTATCCATTCTGCCTCGGTTACTTTGCTCTTGATTTCTTCTAGTGCATATTTTTATTTCATATATTATGTTGTTCATCTCTTTGTACCTTAGGTTTTCTATGTCTTTGTTAAACCTTTCTTGTATAGTCTCGATCTGTGCCTCCATTCTTTTTCTAAGATCTTGGATTATATTCACTATCATTGCTCTGATTTTTTTTTTTTTTTTTTCCTGGTATGCTACATACCTCTACTTCACTTAGTTGTTCTTCTAGGGTTTTACCTTGTTTCTTTATCTGGGACATATTCCTCAACCATCTTATTTCATCTAACTTTTGTGATTGTGGTTTCCATTCTGAAGGCTGCAGCATTGTAAGTCCTCTTGCTTCTGCTATCTGCCCACTAATGGATGGTGCTCTCTAAGAGTCTTGTGTATGCTTCTTGGTGGGAGGTACATGTTTCTGCCCACTGGTGGGTGGAACTGAATCTTGTCCCTCTGATGGATAGGATTTTTTTTCCGGAAGAATTTAGGCAGCCTGTCTGCTGATGTGTGGAACTGTATCCCCACTTTATTGGATTGTTGGCCTGAGGCATCCCAGCATTAGAGCCTATTAGCTGCCGGGTGGAGATAAGATTTCAGGAGGAAATAGCAGCCTCCAGGAGGGCTCATGCCAATGAGTACCCACCATAACTACTGTTGTCAGTGTCTTTGTCCTTACAGTGAGCACAGCTGACTCCTGACTTTGCAGAAGACCCTCCAATAATAAAAGGTAGTTCTGGCCCAGTCTTTTATGAGATCACTGTTTTGTTTTTGTTTTTGTTTTCTGAGTCTTTGTGTGCAATAGACCTGGTGTGCATTAGACCCTGTGCGCACCAGACCTTGTGTGCACCATCCAAAAATGTTGTTTCTTTTTCTTTCAGTCCTGTGGAGTTCCTGCAATCAAACCACTGGCCTTCAAAACCAGGTTTTCTGTGGGCTCCTATTCTCACTGCCAAATCCCCCAGTCTGGGAAGAATGACATGAGGTTGAGGATTTTCACTCCTGTAGGAGAAATTTTGTGGTATAATTATTTTCCAGTTTTGAGTTGCCCACCCAGTGGGTGTCAGATTTTATCGTGACTGCACCCCTCCTAACATCTCATTGTAGTTTATTCTTTTTTAATATAAATTTATTTATTTCAGTTGGAGGTTAATTACGTTATAATATTGTATTGGTTTTTCCATTACATCAACATGAATCCGCCACAGGTATACACGTGTTCCCCATCCTGAACCCCTCTCCCATTCTTTGTAGGTAGGGTATGATTTTTGGTAGGTTCCAGCTTTTGTTGTTTTTGTTACTGATGATAGTTGCTTAGCAGTTAGTTGTGAGTTTAGTGCTTTTTTAAGAAGAGGTGAGCTCATACCCTTCTATTCTGCCATCTGTAAACCACTGTAGATACTTCACTGGGTTTGAAAGATCTATTAAAACATCAATGTGTTTTGCTGTTTGTGGAATCAGTACTTTAAAAAGCTGAGCATATTTGAGTTCATGTAATCCTGCATCTGTGTGAGCTTATCTGCCATGTTCTTCCTGCAAACAAAGAGATTCAAAAGCCAATTTCAATTAAAAATAATAAAATAGATATTTCATCTCAAGAAAATATTGCTAGCATTGACTTCAGTTCAGTTCAGTCATTCAGTTGTGTCCGACTCTTTGCGACCCCATGAATAGCAGCACGCCAGGCTTCCTTGTCCATCACCAACTCCCGGATTTCACTCAGACTCATGTCCATCGAGTCAGTGATGCCAGCCAGCCATCTCATCCTTTGTCGTCCCCTTCTCCTCCTGCCCCTAATCCCTCCCAGCATCAGAATCTTTTCCAATGAGATAACTCTTCGCATGAGATGGCCAGAGTGCTGGAGTTTCAGCTTCAGCATCATTCCCTCCAAAGAAATCCCAGGGCTGATCTCCTTCAGAATGGACTGGTTGGATCTCCTTGCAGTCCAAGGGACTCTCAAGAGTCTTCTCCAACACCACAGTTCAAAAGAATCAATTCTTTGGCGCTCAGCTTTCTTCACAGTCCAACTCTCACATCCATACATGACCACAGGAAAAACCATAGCCTTGACTAGACGGACCTTTGTTGGCAAAATAATGTCTCTGCTTTTCAATATGCTATCTAGGTTAGTCATAACTTTTCTTCCAAGGAGTGTCTTTTAATTTCATGGCTGCAGTCACCATCTGCAGTGATTTTGGTGCCCCCAAAAATAAAGTCTGACACTGTTTCCACTGTTTCTCCATCTATTCCCCATGAAGTGATGGGACCGGATGCCATGATCTTCGTTTTCTGAATGTTGAGCTTTAAGCCAACTTTTTCACTCTCCTCTTTCACTTTCATCAAGAGGCTTTTTAGTTCCTCTTCACTTTCTGCCATAAGGATGGTGTCATCTGCATATCTGAGGTTATTAATATTTCTCCCAGCAATCTTGATTCTAGCTTGTGCTTCTTCCAGCCCAACATTGACTTAATTGCTCATAATTATAAAGATAATAATTTTATATATGTTTTTGGATTAAGCTTAAGCAGTGATCTTAGTATTTAATAACTTAATGTCAAATATTCTATTATTGAGTATTGTTTCACAGATATTAAATATAATTTAAATGGAATCACAAGAGTTAATGTCTACCAATGATATTTTATTTCAATCACAAATGCAATATATATATTTTATTCATGTATCCAGTGAAGATGTCTGAAGTTTAAGATGGAAACAGTCTTCTAGACGAACCATGACATATATTGAAAAATGTTTTCCACAGAAGAGCATAAAGGAAAAAAAAAAATGTCTGCACATGTGCTTCTTAAAAGAATGTGCCATGAAATAAAAGATTAACTAGAATAATACTTTGTTTATAATTAGCCAGATAGCAACTCAATTACATGGGCATTTTCAATTTGAATACAAATCTTTTAGCTTCTCTTTATGGAGCTGCCCATAATTTTTAGACAATCTGACTTTGGCTCACTGAATGCAGACAGCTATTTTGCCAGCAGAAAGCCCCATGGGCAGAGGGTAATCATGCCTCACATGGAAGCCAGGGCCAACCTGTGGTCCCGGAAAAGGAAGCAGCCAAGCACCAGACAGAGTGTGGGCTCCTATCAACCACGAGCTATCATCTTAGAATCACACTTGCAAACATAAGACAGAAAACTGATATATTTCTAGGAACACAGTTGATGTATGTAGAATTGATATTTCTAAGGTCAGTAAGACAATGCCTAAGTTTTATTTAAAAATTAAAGATGGACAAATAAAAGTGCTGCAGATAGATTCTTTCTTCACTGGATAATGAATGTGAAAATATTAAGTAATCACATAAGAGAAAATAGTACATGAATGGAAATTAATGGCACACTATGATGGTACTAGATGGGAAAGAAATCTGCAAATATTAGTAACATTTTAATTAAAACTGAATCTGAAGTAAGCTTTGATTATGAGTAGTGTTTAAATGGATAAAAGAGAAACCTGTGGGGCAGGGAGGAGACAACAAGTGTGGCCGAAACTTCCTCTTGTCCAGCTGCCAGGGATACAGATAGTAAGAGCCTAAACTGGAAGGAGTGGAAGTTGAATTCCAAATGAGGGCTTTTCTACTTAGTTCTTTTAACAATAATCTGTCATTCAAAGTGTTACATCTGGGAATTTTAACTCATTCTATTAATTTTTCAAAGGTAGGATGGGAAAGTGAAAGCTGAAAGCAATTAATTGCATTGTTACCTGTGAAAAACACCTGAATAAATATTACAAGAATTGAAGCAGTCTCCTTTTGAATCAGAATTCAATTCTGAATCAGAATCTTCTATATTTGATTTGACAAATCAGTTTTCAGATGGAACTTAACCAGTCATCTTCTAGATTAAATAAATATAAAATTTCCTTAGATATCTGGGGTAATTTGATGTGACTAAAAATAGTGTATCAGCATCGAATATTTAAATTGATGCCTAGCATTTACTTCAGTTTCAGTTTATGAGTCTGAAGTCTCCCTAAAAAGATAGAGCTGCTATCTTGATTTTATAGTAATTTCTTTATATTTTTATGACTGATTAAACAAATTGATATTGTTTTTAATATAAATATTATAGGCAATAAACAAGAAACAAATATTCAGATTTTGTGGGATTATTTACCACTGTCAATTAAAAGCAACTGAGTAATTGCTAAATCATGATTTTTATAATCACAAGATACTGAGTTGAGAGATGATCTCCAACATGAAGGAATATTGCTATTTGCTGCCTTTTTGATTATTTATTTACAATATTGGTCTCCTTCATGTAGGCCTACTCCAGTTTTTGCTAACATATATGGAAGCTTAGAATTTATTAGTATATGATAAATGATAGTCACACAAATAGGAAAACAGAGGGTCACTCACATTGCCACTGAGTTCAGTAAGAATATTCGATATTTCTTGGCATCTATCCTGAGTACATTAACATAATAGATAGAATTTGTGGCACACTAATCTTGTCTTTTAGGTCCTAAATACTAGAGAGTTGTTAGTGATTCAGTTCAGTCATTCAGCTGTGTCTGACTCTTTGCTACCCAATGAAGTCCATCCTATTTTTAGAGAATAAAATGAACATTAGTATAATAAAGACTGAGAATACTTTCAGAGAAAAAGCAAAACAAATAGAATAGCCTGTGTAAACAAGTTGAATTCAGTATTTCAAACTTCTCCCATTAGTTCGTAAGAAAGTTTGTTTTTTATTTTAAATAAATAAATAATTTAAAACAATAATTCTATCTGTTCTTCAGATTTCAGTTCAGTTCAGTTCAGTTGCTTAGTCGTGTCTGACTCTGTGGCCCCATGGATTGTAACACACCAGGCTTCCTTGTCCATCACCAAATCCCAGAGCTTGCTCAAACTCATGTCCATCAAGTCGGTGATGTCTTCCAACCATCTCATCCTCTGTTATCCCCTTCTCCTCCCACCTTCTATCTTTCCCATTATCAGGGTCTTTTCCAATGAGTCAGTTCTTCAAATCAGGTTGCCAAAGTATTGGAGCTTCAGTATCAGCATCAGTCCCTCAATGGGTACTCAGGACTGATTTCCTTTAGGATGGACTGGTTGGCTCTCCTTGCAGTCCAAGGAACTCTCAAGAGTTTTCCCCCAACACAACGGTTCAAAAGCATCAGTTCTTTGGTACTCAGCTTTCCTAATGGTCCAACTCTCACATCCATATATGACTACTGGAAAAACTGTAGCTTTGACTAGATGAACTTTGTTGGCAAAGTAATGTGTCTGCTTTTTAATATGCTGTCCAGCCTTGTTATAGCTTTTCTTCCAAGGAACAGGAGTCTTTCAATTTCATGGTTGCAGTCACCATCTGCAACGATTTTGGAGCCCAAGAGAATAAAGTATGTCACTGTTTCCACTGTTTCCCCATCTATTTGCCATGAAGTGGTGGGGCCGGATGGCATGATCTTAGTTTTCTGAACGTTGAGCCAGCTTTTTCACTCTTCTCTCACTTTTATTAAGAGGCTCTTTAGTTCCTCCACTTACTGCCAGTTGGATGCTGTCATCTGCATATCTGAGCTTATTGATATATCTCCTGAGTATCTTGATTCCAGCTTGTGCTTCAGCCATTATAGTATTTCTTACTATGTACTCTGCATAAGTTAAAGAACAGGGTGACAATAAACATCCTGATGTACTCCTTGCCCAGTTTGAAACCAGTCTGTTGTTCCACGTCCAGTTCTAACTGTTGCTTCTTGACCTGCATACAGGTTTCTCAGGAGGCAGGAAAAGTGGTCTGTTATTCACATCTCTAAGAATTTTCCAGTTTGTTGTGATCCACACAGTCAAAGTCTCTAACATAGACAATAAAGCATAAGTAGATGTCTTTTTGTTCTGGAATTCGCTTGCTTTTTCTATGATCCAATGGATGCTGGCAATTTGATCTCTCACTCCTCTGTCTTTTCTAAATCCAGCTTGAACATCTGGAAGTTCTCACTTCACATACTGTTGAAGCTTAACTTCAACCTACTGTTGAAGAATTTTGAGCATTATTTTGCTAGTGTGTGAGATGAGCACAATTGTGCAGCAGTTTGTACATTCTTTGCTATTGTCCTTCTTTGAGATTGGAATGAAAACTGACTTTTTCCAATCCTGTGGCCACTGCTGAATTTTCCCACTTTGCTAGCATATTGAGTACAGCACTTTAACAGGATCATCTCTTAAGATTTGAAGTAGATCAACTGGAATTCCACCCCTTTCACTAGCTTTGTTCATAGTTTTGCTTCCTAAAGCCCATTTGACTTCACATTCCAGGATGGCTGGCTCTATGTGAGTGATAACATCCTCATGTTTATCTGGGTCACTAAGATCTTTTTTGTAGTTAGATGTAGTTAATATTTACTTATGTGAGTACAAGTGACAAATATAAATAAATCACTACAAATTTTGTGAAAGAACAGTTAAAAGATAGTTCAACACCAGGAGTCCTCAAGAGAGTGCTATATACGTTTTTAGTTATCCAAAACAACAAAACTATTCTACTGATTTTACCTTTAAAGAATCTTCTGTGCTGGTTTTAGAGACAGCATTAAAAATATTTGATGGAAAAATATTGCATTGCACAATGTGCTAGGGAAACTGTATCATCAACAACTGCTAAATAAGAATGTTGTATGATGGTTTTCCTACGTTCCATCAATTCCTGCTGGATTCAGTTGGTCATAATCAGAACAGCATTGTCACTCTAATGAGCCTATGGGGAAAGATATGACTGCTGTTAAAAGTGTGTCTCTTGATTAAAATAACAATACTGTTAGATGAAATATTACAATTGCATTTTCAGCAAAGAAAACCTGATAGTCTACATTGTCATGATGGAGGTGGACATACTTACTTTTCATCTTCCTTCAGTTTAATGGCCAGTTTGCTGAAATATATGTATGAGAAAAGATGAAACACCATCCTGGTTTTCATTTACAATGTATAATTTATTTAAAAAATGATAATAGCTTGGAAAACAAGAATAAACAAGGCAGAATTTTAATTTGAAAGAAAAGTCCCATGCTTATTTAAAGATGAAAGCCTGCAGAATTAGTACATAGACAATATATATATATATTCTTGATGGTGAAACAACCTAGCTGATGTGATGAGTAAAAATTGTATTGAAATAATAAAAATCATAATAAATTTCAAGGAATAACCTCAAATTTGATATGCTAAAAATAATTTTCCACAATGATACATGAGCATGAGTTCTTCTGTTCATTTATTCAGATGAAAGGTCGTGACAAGTCTATGGATTGGAGTTGATGGTCAAAGGTTCATCACCTGACACACTGCTATTTATCAAAAAAAATGGGAAAAAAAATGCCTTAAGAAATTAAATTCCATGTGCCTAGTGCTAATTAAGAAAGACATGTCTTGAGATTTTGACCAAAAAAAAAAAAACTATCATAACGTGCAGCTCCAATTAAGAATCAAATTCATTTCAATGTATGGCAAAAACTACCACAATATTATAAAGTAATTAGCCTCCAATTGGAAAAAATATAAAAAATAAAATAAAGAAAGAATCAAATTCCATGCTCAGTTAACATTAATCCTGCCTCGATGGTGTAAATGTAATGGTAAAACGCTGGCTATACATTAAAGCAAGCCTTCATCCCAGAACTCTCTGTACTTTAGGCACCAGTATCTGTATCAGTGAAAGCTTTCCCAGAGAAAGAGACCCAGCAGGAAATATATATCAGGGTAATTATTTTGAGGAACTGGTATATGCAATTGTGGTGTCTGGCTGGATAAGTACAAGAGCAGGGCTTCAAGCTGAAAATTTTGGGCAGGAATTGACACTGCAGGTCACAAGCAGAATTTTATTCTTCTTCAGGGAAACGTCGGTTTTGCTCTCAAAGTCTTTCAATTGATTAGATGAGGTCTATTCACATTATGGAGGGTCATCTCCTTTATTTAAAGTCAACTGATGCAAACAACATAAAAAGTGCCTTCACAGCAACACCTAGGCTAGTGTTTGAATAACAGGAAACTATAGCCTAGCTATATTGCCACATAAAACTAACCATAACAGATAGTAAATTGAGAATATTTTTAGAAGAAAAGGTAGAAATATACTGCAAATCAACTGCTGGAATTTACCCTAAGAAAATAGAATGTGTGTATTAAAGTGTATGGAAAAGACATGCATTGTAGTTTTATAGAATGGTGTAAAAATTGGGAAAAATATATTCAACGGTTAGATATTTTAGAAATGAAGTACAGACAAATGAACAATTACTATACACTCATTAAGATCAATAGTTTGGAATAATATTAAGACATGTAAATGTTTATATCATGTTCATTTTATTACATTAAGAAAGAAGATAAACTATGGAAGAGTTTATATGTTACATATCAGTTTTGGAGTAAATTCTATTAAAAAATGAAAGTTTTTTTTTTCTTTTTTAGATATAAATTTATTTATTTTAGTTGGAGGTTAATTACTTCACAATACTGTATTGGTTCTGCCATATATCAACATGAATCTGCCACAAGTATACATGTGTTCCCCATCCTGAACTCCCCTCCTTCCCCCTTCCCTGTACCACCCCTCCAGGTCGTCCCAGTGCACCAGCCCCAAGCATCCGGTATCACAGCACTGTTTATAATAGCCAGGACATGGAAGCAACCTAGATGTCCATCAGCAGATGAATGGATAAGAAAGCTGTTGTACATATACACATATACACATAGACACATTACATGTGTAATGGAGTATTACACAGCCATTGAAAAGAATACATTCGAATCAGTTCTAATGAGGTGGATGAAACTGAAGCCTATTATACAGAGTGAAGTAAGCCAGGAAAAAATGAAAGTCTTAAACTGTAGTAAAAGAAAAAGAATACTTCCTTCTGGAATCAATGCAGACACTGTGCTTTGCCCTTTTTATATTTTCAACACTTTGTGAAATATTTTCTAGCAAACACTTGTAACTGGACAAAGTAAAGCACATGCTCTCTTCAAAATAAAAATGCTATCAGTCATTAAGCACATATTTCGGATGGTGTCTTGGAAAAAACTGCTCAATATTCAACCCATACTGTAGTTCTTGCCACGCACAAGGTCCTGTTCTATGTGTGAGGATGAAGTGATAAAGTAAGAAAGAGCTCTCTTTATGATGTTTACCTTCTGCATAGAATGAATTACCAACCTCTGCACAGATTGTAACATGTTCCACATCTCATAGTAAACAAGCTTAAAGACCTGGTATTGAACTGAAGTCACTTTCTCAACTATAAGCAAAGTAAAGCCTGGAGAACCCCACTTTATTATTTTTTTCTTCTAGCTTTCATCTACACTGAAGATCTTATATCTGTAGCTTCTACTTACTAAACTTCTCTTTTTCTCATCATGAACATCTTAATCACATAGAGATCAATGTGAAATGTCTAACTTTAATTAGTTTTTATTTCATTGTCATCTGCAAAATACAACTTAGTGGAACTGTGTATGAAATTAATATATATGATATGTCATTTTTTCTCATTATTCTTCTCTAAGTAGACAATTCCTCAAGGATGGAGGCTACAGTTGAAAATGGATTAAGCATAAATGGGTAAATGAAGGAATAAAAGTCGATATTTTTCTCCCTATTAGGATAAATATTATAATTTGTAATATAAATACTCTAAATACACACATATATACCCATTTTAGATATATATATGCAGATGTATGTGTGTGCATATGTCTACATGCCGGTATATACTGTTGTTGCTATTTAGTCACTAAGTCATATCTGACTCTTTTGTGACCCCATGAACTGTAGCCTGCCGGGCTCCTCTCTCCACAGGATTTCTCAGGCAAGAATACTGGAGCGCATTTCCTTCTCCAGGGGATCTTCCTGACCCAGGCGGTGAGCCCACATCTCCCGCATTGCAGGCAGACTCTTTACCACGGAGCCTCAAGGGGAGAGCCTGCAAGGAAGCTCAGGTATAGGTACATGTGCTCACTCCCTCAGTCGTGTCCACTGTTTGCAACCCCATGAACTGTAGCCCGCCAAGCTCCTCTGCTCATGGAATTTTCCAGGCAAGAACACTGGAGTGGGTTGTCATTTCCTACTCCAAGATATTTTTCTTTTTTTTTCAAGATATTTTTCTGACTCAGGGATCAAATCCATATCTTTTGCTTATCCTACATTGGCAGGTGAATTCTTTACCATTGTGCCACCTGGGAAGCCCTTGGTTATATGTAAAATATAAGCATATCCCTTTAAATTTGAAACATAAAATAACTTTTATTTCTTGATAAAAATGCCACTGACAATTTTTGGAATGGAAAATAAATTATAAATGATAAACATGCCAATACATCAAGAAAATCTTGAAAAAAGAGTCATAAGAGACAATACTGGGCTAACAAATATTAAAATCAATTGTATCACTACAATAATTAAAACAGTATAATCAGTTTCAAATATCATGCTTAAAAACTGTAAAATACAAAGTAAAAATAAGTGTATGGCTTATTGTGAAGTGCTGGTGAGTTTCAAACTTGTCCATAAGTATAAACTATGGGCAAATATTTATTTCTTGGACAGGAAACTTTTCCATTCAGATAATATATTGAAAATATTCGTATATATTATCATATGAATATAAATATAAAACAACAAAATCTTTGGCTTTCTAACAATGTTAATTGGGACAGTTTCTTCAGTGTACCTTGGAAATTTGATAATAAATCCTGAAAAGTGCCAACAATTTACTTGAATAATTCACTTTTAAGAACACTTCTTTCAATTCTGGTTTCCTCAGTGTGTATGCCCAGCAGTGGGATTGCTGGGTCATAAGGCAGTTTTATTTTCAGTTTTTTAAGGAATCTCCACACTGTTCTCCATAGTGGCTGTACTCAGCCATTAAAAAGAATACATTTGAATCAGTTCTAATGAGGTGGATGAAACTGGAGCCTATTATACAGAGTGAAGTAAGCCAGAAAGAAAAACACCAATACAGTATACTACCGCATATATATGGAATTTAGTAAGATGGTAACGATAACCCTGTATGCGAGACAGCAAAAGAGACACAGATGTATAGAACAGGCTTTTGGACTCTGTGTGAGAGGGAAAGGGTGGGATGATTTGGGAGAATGGCATTGAAACATGTATAACATCATATATGAATTAAATCGCCAGTCCAGGTTCGATGCATGATACTGGCTGCTTGGGGCTGGTGCACTGAGATGACCCAGAGGGATGGTATGGGGAGGGAGGAGGGAGGGGTTTCAGAATGGAGAACACGTGTATACCTGTGGTGGACTCATGTTAATGTATGGCAAAACCAATACAATATTGTAAAGTAATTAACCTCCAATTAAAATAAATAAATTTACATTAAAAAAGAATACTTCTACAAAAATTATTAAATAAATGCTAGATAACCTTTCACAAATCACAAAATCATTTATTATTTTTGATTCTTAAAAAAGTAAATATCCAAAGATAGATTATACAGTCATTTAGTAGAAAATCATGTAGATCAAAACATTTTAATGAAATGTATAGTTTTTGACCATATTCTATTGATATCTTTGTAAAAACCAACTGGCAATGATTCCAGGTGATTGCTTTAGTTGACAGTCTGAAAGCATAGTTCAATTGAGTAAAATTTAAGATCCTACCGATTTGATTCAGTGATTCATTGATCATGTAGCATTCAATCTATCATCTAGAAAGGAGATTTGAAGAGCTACGCAAGGCAAGAGATTCTATAGGCCCTAGGAAGCAGAAGCAAGAAGTCATAGGAGGAAAAAAGGTAAACCGGCTATTGTAAGGTTACTTTCTTTATAGGGATGGAAGGGTGTTATCAGGCAGATAACCTAACTAAAACTGGTTAGGCAACTCCTTGTTGATTGGTATAAGATTCCATTCCTGGGAACATCAAATTAAGTTAATTAAGTTTTGGCTTGGTGACATGGGCTCTACTCACTTAAGTGATTCCATCTGGGATCTGTTTTCCTCTATTTAATAATTATGTTGGATAATTTTTTCTATTTTTTATATATTAATTTATGTATTTTAATGTAAATTTATTTATTTTAATTGGAGGTTAATTACTTTACAATATTGTTTTGGTTTTGCCATACATCAACATGAATCCGCCACAGGTATACACATGTTCCCCATCCTAAAGCTCTCCTCCCTCCTCCCTCCCCGTACCATCCCTCTGGGTCATCTCAGTGCACCAGCCCCAAGCATCCAGTATACTTATATTGGTTCTGTAGTCAGAGAAAATTGAATTTGTATGTATTATTTTAAAGTTACCCTTTCTGATATTATAATCAAACAGGAAATGAGCAGCATTTGCTTCATGACATATGGGAAATGAGTTTATTAACAAAATATTAGTGGGTAATTATTATAGCTATTTTACTATCTCAAAACAGTTCAAATTATTAAAGATTGATTGGAATAAAAGTAGCTGTGCTTTTTATTTGTAGCATTTAAAAATAACTTCCTGGAAGCTATATTCTTCTGAAGATATTTTTAACAATTAATTGAAAGAAATAATTAACCGAGAAGGCTTCTTGTTTGATTCTAATACAGAATCCAAGAATATCAAGTGGGTTCTGAAAATGTTCAATTCATTTTTCTCCCATATTTTTAATATAGAGAACATTGTTTTTTTAATTCAGAGCTTCATCAAAACCTCAAAATGGCAGTATGACTACACCTGATCTTATGATATTAACTTTATATCATGATATATCATAGGAGGAAGTGTACAAAAACAACTCTGTATTTTTTTCTTTAGGAAAAAAATTCATGCATCATAGTCACATTTCAATTATTCTATTGTTTCATTCTATATTCATGCCAAAAGTGGTTTAATGTTTGTTTGTGTGTTGTGTGAAAACTGACCATATTCACATATATAGAAAACTACAATTAAGTATTAACTCCAGAGCTGTGAAAGTATTGCTAAAATTGACCATGTCCTGGACTGTGCAGCCTAAGTCAATATACTTCAAAAAATTAACAGCAAATAGAGAATATTCTTTGAACAAGCTTGATTTAAATAAAGTTTGATAAAATTTTATAATATAAAAAATGAACAGAAAGTTTCTTTATACTTGCACATTTGCAGTCCAATTTTGAATAATTCTTGGAACAAAGAAAAAAAACCCACAAAATAAGTTAGAAAACATTTTGAACAGATGATGATAAACAGTAGAACTTGCATATAGCTAAATCTATTCTTTAAGGGAAAATTTGCAATCTGCAGAGCATATATTAGATTAAAACCTCTAGAATCAGATTAAATTCATCCCAAAGGAAAGTTAAAGGACAAAAATCATAGAAATAAGAGCAGAATTTAGCGAACCAGGAAACAGAGAATGGCCACCATCAACAAAGCCAAAACATTCCATGAAATTTAATACTCCGTAACAATATTGATATAATACTCTACTGGGTTTCAGTACAGCATTTTTAGAGTAAATTTTAAGACAGTGATGTATTAATACAAAGATAGAAAAACTGACCAATGAAACAGAATAGAGTCTAGAAACAGACCCACATGCATATGAACACGAATTATGATTGATATATACCTGGGAAACAGTGGAAACAGTGTCAGACTTTTTTTATTTTTGGGGGGCTCCAAAATCGCTGAAGATGGTGATTGCAGCCATGAAATTAAAAGATGCTTACTCCTTGGAAGAAAAGTTACGACCAACCTAGATAGCATATTCAAAAGCAAAGACATTACATTGCCGACTAAGGTCCGTCTAGTCAAGGCTATGGTTTTTCCAGTGGTCATGTATGGATGTGAGAGTTGGACTGTGAAGAAGGCTGAGCCCTGAAGAATTGATGCTTTTGCACTGTGGTGTTGGAGAAGACTCTTGAGAGTCCCTTAGACTGCAAGGAGATCGAACCAGTCCATTCTGAAGGAGATCAGCCTGGGATTTCTTTGGAAGGAATGAGGCTAAAGCTGAAACTCCAGTACTTTGGCCATCTCATGCGAAGTGTTGACTCATCGGAAAAGACTCTGATGCTGGGAGGGATTGGGGGCAGGAGGAGAAGGGGGCGACAGAGGATGAGATGCCTGGATGGCATCACTGACTCGATGGACGTGAGTCTGAGTGATGTTGGGAGTGAGTCCAGGAGTTGGTGATGGACAGGGAGGCCCGGCATGCTGTGATTCATGGGGTCGCAAAGAGTCAGACACGACTGACCGACTGAACTGAACTGAACTGATATTAAAACAAAAAATTAAAAGCAATCCCTAGTCCATCCTGGAACCAACTGTCAGTAGAAAAAAATATTTTCATAAATGGCATGAAAAAGGAACAGCATAAAATCACCACAATATAAATAATTACATAAAATTATTCAATTGCTATAAGTTAAAATTGATACAGTTGATAATTAAAAGCCATTATTAAGAAGGGCTTCCTTGGTGGCTCAGTGTTAAAGAATCCACCTGCCAATGCAAAAGATGTGGGTTTGATCCCTGCATGTGGAACATCACCTGAAGAAGAAAATGTCAACTCACTGCAGTATTCTTGCCTGGGAAATCCCATGAACAGAGGAGTCTAGTGGGTTATAGTCCATGGGGTTGTAAAAGAGTCAGATGCGACTTAGCAACTAAACAACAATAAGAGCATACAATAGAGATGAATCTATATTTTATTAAACAATATGCACAAGCACGTTTATAGCACTAGAATAATTTGTAAAATATCAACATAATGTATCTTGAAAAAGAAGAAATTACTATTAAGTTGAATAACGAAGATGAATATTGATAGTAGAAGATGAATAGAAGCTGAAGATGGAGAGTAGGTAGTAAAATGTATCTGTGTTGAAGTGGAGTTTTTATCTCTTGACTAGGTAGTGGGTGCTTGATAAATACACAAGATGATAGTTCATAGATATTTATCCTTTACCCTTTGCATAATGCATATATATAAACACTATGGTGTTTTACAAAAATTTATGTAAACATTTAGACTGTTTTTATAATTTATAACTTTGGGTTATAATTATAAAATTTTTGAATCACTATGTGGTACATTTGACACTAATATACATTAACTAAAACCTGATTTTAAACATTGAAATTTTGCCGTTTGTAACAACACGGATAGGTCTAGAGGGTATTATGTTTACTGAAATAAGTCAGTCAGAAAGAGATAAACACTGTGTGTTGCAAGTTATATGTGGAATCTAAAATATAAGACGAAAGAGTATAGCAAACAGAACGGACTCATGGGTACAGAGAACAGACCAGTGGGTACCAGTGGGGAAGATGTGGTGGTGAGGGGAAAGATGGGAATAGGGGATTTAGCACAGTTCAGTTCAGTCGTTCAGTTGGTCCAACTCTTTGCGACCCCATGGACCACGGCACACCAGGCCTCCCTGTCCATCACCAACTCCCGGAGTGTACTCAAACTCATGTCCATTGAGTTGGTGATGCCATCCAACCATCTCATCCTCTGTCGTCTCCTTCTCTTCCTGCCCTCAATCTTTCCAATCATCAGGGACTTTTCAAATGAGTCAGTTCTTCGCATCAGGTGGCCAAGGTATTGGAGTTTCAGCTTCAACATCAGTCCTTCTAATGAATATTCAGGACTGATTTCCTTTAGGATGGACTGGTCCCTTGAAGTTCAAGGGACTCTCAAGAGTCTTCTCCAACACCACAGTGCATAAGCATCAATGCTTTGGTGCTCAGCTTTCTTTATAATCTAACTCTCATATCCATACATGACTACTGGAAAGACCATAGCCTTGAAGAGATGGACCTTTGTTGGCAAAGTAATATCTGCTTTTTAATATGCTGTCTAGGTTGATCATAACTTTTCTTCCAAGAAGGAAGCATCTTTTAATCTCATGACTGCAATCACCAACTGTGGTGATTTTGGAGCCTCCCAAAATAAAATCAGTCACTGTTGCAACTGTTTCCCCATTGATTTGCCGTGAAGTGATGGGGCTGAATGGTGTGATCTTAGTTTTCTGAATGTTGAGCTTTAAGCCAATTTCATGCTCCTCTTTCAATTTCATCAATAGGCTCTTTAGTTCTTCTTCACTTTCTGCCATAAGGCTGGTGTCATCTTCATATGTGAAGTTATTGCTATTTCTTCCAGCAATCTTGATTCTAGCTTGTGTTTCATCCAGTCCAGCATTTCTCATAATGTACTCTGCATAAAAGTTACATAAACAGGGTGACAATATACAGCCTTGACATACTCCTTTTCCTATTTGGAACCACTCTGTTGTTCCATGTCCAGTTCTAACTGTTGATTCCTGACCTGCATACATATTTCTCAAGATGCAAGTTGGGCGGTCTGGTATTCCCATCTCTTTAAGAATTTTCCGTAGTTTGTTGTGGTTCACCCAGTCAAAGGCTTTGGCATAGTCAATAAAACAGAAGTAGCTGTGTTTCTGGAACTCTTTTGTTTTTTCTATGATCCAACGGATGTTGGCAATTTGATTGCTCGTTTCTCTGCCTTTTCTAAATCCAGCTTCAATATCTGGAAGTTCACAGTTCATGCACTGTTCAAGCCTGACATGGAGAATTTTGACCATTACTTTGCTAGCATGTGAGATGAGTGCAATTGTGTGATAGTTTGAATTTTCTTTGGCATTGCCATTCTTTGGGATTGGAATGAAAACTGATTTTTTTCCAGTCCTGTGGCCACTGCTGAGTTTTCCAAATTTGCCAGCATATTGAGTGCAACACTTTCACAGCATCATCTTTTAGGTTTTGAAATAGCTCAACTGGAATTCCATGACCTCCACTAGCTTTGTTCATAGAGATGCTTCCTAAGACCCACTTGACTTCTCATTTCAGGATGACTGGCTCTAGATGAGCGATGAAACCATCATGGTTATCTGGGTCATGAAGATATTTTTCATATAGTCCTCCTGAGTATTGTTGCCATCTCTTCTTAAGGTCCATTAATTCTCCATTTCTGTCATTTATTGTGCCCATCTTTTCATGAAATGTTCCCTTTGTCTCCAATTATCTTGAAGAGATCTCTAGTCTTTCCCATTCTATTGTTTTCTTCAATTTCTTTGCATTGATCACTAAGGAAGACTTTCTTCTCTCTCCTTGTTATTCTTTGGAACTCTGCATTTAAATGGGTATATTTTTCCTTTCGTCCTTTGCCTTTCATTTCTCTTCTTTTCTCAGCTATTTGTAAGGCCTTCTCAGACAACAATTTTGCTTTTTCCATTTCTTTTCCTTGGGGATGGCAGAAAGTGAAGAACTAAACAGCCTCTTGAGGATAGTGAAAGAGGAGAGTGAAAAAGTTGGATTAAAACTCAACATTCAGAAAACTAAGATCATGTCATCAGTCCCGTAACATCATGGGAAATAGATGGGGAAACAGTGGAAACAGGGAGAGATTTCATTTTTGTAGGCTCCAAAATCACTCCATATGCTGACTGCAGCCATTAAATTAAAAGACACTTGCTGCTTGGAAGAAAAGTTATGACCAACCTAGACAGCATATTAAAAAGCAAAGACATTACTTTGCCAACAAAGGTCCATATAGTCAAAGCTATGTTTTTTCCAGTAGTCATGTATGGATGTAAGAGTTGTGCTATAAAGAAATCTGAGTGCCAAAGAATTGATGCTTTTGAACTGTGGTGTTGGGGAAGGCTATTGAGAGTCCCTTGACTCAAAGGAGTTCAAACCAGTTCATCCCAAAGGAAATCAGTCCTGAATATTCATTGGAAGGACTGATGCATAAGCTGAAACTCCAATACTTTGGCCACCTGATGGGAAGAACCAACTCATTGGAAAATACCCTGATGCTGGGAAAGATTGAAGACAGGAGGAGAAGGGGATGACGGAGGATGAGATGGCTGGATGACACCACCAACTCAATGGACATGAGTTTGAATGAGTTCCCAGTATTGGTGGTGGAAAGAGAAGCCTGGCATGCTGCAGTCCATGGGGTTGCAAGGAGCTGGACACCATTGAGCAACTGAACTGAAATGAACTGACTGGCACAGCACCTATACTAGTTTTCTCTCCTGGTTGACACAGCAGCCATAGCAGCAGACACACTATATTTTCTCTCATGTCTGATTCAACAGACACAGCAGTGATGCAGCAGTAATTCCTGCCACTTTCTAGGTGGAGCTCATATAAGCAAACCTCACACAACCCATGAACAAGCAAGTATCTCGTGATGCACATGTGCAGTGCTATAAATGATCTCAGCTATTACATAGTCAATATTTACAAATCGTGGAGTGAGAGAGTCTAAACATGCCATCTTGGCCAATTTGCTCTCTCCCTACACTCCACCCTTTCAAGGGTCTCTTGCCTCACATTCTATGCACAGTCCATCTTCTGTGATATTCCCTTGGCGAGTAACACTGACCCTTGGATTTACATCTTGAAACAGCAGTAGCTGCAACAGCAATCAGTTACATCCCTGCTGCTGCTGCTACTGCTAAGTCACTTCAGTCGTGTCCAACTCTGTGTGACCCCATAGACGGCAGCCCACCAGGCTCCCCCATCCCTGGGATTCTCCAAGCAAGAACACTGGGGTGAGTTGCCATTTCCTTCTCCAATGCATGAAAGTGAAAAGTGAAAGTGAAGTCGCTCAGTCGTGTCTGACCCTCAGCCACCCCATAGACTGCAGCCTACCAGGCTCCTCCATCCATGGGATTATCCAGGCAAGAGTACTGGAGTGGGTTGCCATTACCTTCTCCGAGTTACATCCCTAATACATAGCAAAACCCAACACCAGGTATCACCTGGAAGTCATGTTGAATCCTAGCCCTCACCAGGCTATAAGAGCCACCCATGTGGAGTGCCTTTATTTTCTATGTCCAAGTCCAGTCCACAGTTTGACCTTGTGAAACTGCAGGAAAGCCTCCATAGGGGCAACTCCAACCACTGCAGGTTTTTTATTAAGGACCTGAAAAGCCCCACAGGTGTCAGGCCCACCCTTTGAAGGAGGGGATCTTTGCAGGGTCCACAGTCCATCCACATGATTACACTTTTCTGAATCTGAGGACACACACTTTATAATGCACTGTCTAAATAGGACACCACCCTTACAATATACCTCGGCATGGATCAGCCCACATTTGCATCCATATAAGGTAGACGGGAGCCCTGCCAGCTCCAGCCCCCTTCAGGGTCTTCACACTTTTAAAATGGCGTCTCGCATTCTGTCCCTCTACTTCTCTGAGTAAAGACCTGCAAAATCACCAATAGGTGCTGGGCCCATTCCTCTGTCCAGAGTCACAAAAGCCAAGCTGCCAAGTTTCCCCTTGATTTTGCTGCTTACCCAAGTCGACCAACTCCACCTGAGTATATGATCGATATGTCGTTAGTCACATTGGGGGCCCCTTGAGGACGTACCCAAGGGGCCATTGGCAGCTTATGTTTCACTTTTTGCCGCACAATGGGCCTCACCATCAAGCAGAGACCCACGGTCTCACAGTGTTCATCATCATCCCTCATTACCTCATAGGTCGAGGTGCTGGCTTCCTCAAGACCACACATCTCTTGTTTAGCATGTGTATATGCTACTCTAGTTCCTCTTCTTGTCTCTGCAGTTTGTGCACTGGTGCAGCATCACATAAGGCACTATCCATATTCGCCTTCAGGTCAGTCAGGAAAACCCACCCCATGGTGCCAGCGGCAGTCTGTGCTGTCTTGTTTGGTAAATGGGAACTCACTGCCTGTAACGCACTTTCCGTGCTACCCAGGGAACCGTCCACCACCTTCCCAATCTTCCACTGGAACCCAAGCTGAGAGAATTGCAGCCACACACACAGCACCACACTGTATATGGTGGCCACGGGCTTCCTCCATCCAGTGGAGTCTCACCCGCTGGATATCCTGCCGCCTTTTCTTCTGTGGAGCCTCAGGCTCCTCTACCTCCTGGGTATCCTGTTGACCACACCAATTGTATTACTGATCCTGATTGTGACGCCAACTGTCTTGCTATATCTCACTGTGCACACTGTTCGCTGAACCCAGGCTAGGTAAATATGAGTTAAGAGGAAGAGGACTGGAGAGGCCATAGGAACTACAGACACTGTTTTTCTCTCCTGGCTGACACAGCAGCCATAGCAGCAGACACTCTGTATTCTCTCCTCTTGTGGCTGACTCAACAGACACAGTCGTGATGCAGCAGTAATTCCCACCACTTTCTAGGTGGAGCTCCTATAAGCATACTGCACACAACTCCTGACCAAGCAAGGACCTCGTAATGGACATAAGCAGTGCTATAAACGATCTCAGCTATTACATTGTCATTATTTACAAAACACGGCGTGAGAGAGCCTGAACATGCCATCCTGGCCAATTTCCTCTCTCCCCACACAAGTCTGCTGCTGCTACTAAGTCGCTTCAGTCGTGTCCGACTCTGTGTGACCCCATAGATGGCAGCCCACCAAGCTCCGCCATCCCTGGGATTCTCCAGGCAAGAACACTGGAGTGGCTTGCCATTGCCTGCTCCGCCACACAAGTCTACTATACTTCAATAAAGATAGATGAGAGGCAGAATGTCACATCCTCATAATATGACAGGTGAATGTTACATGGATGTCTTACAATATGAGTATCTTGAGAAGGATTATAACTAAAGTTATATTTAAAGTTACTTTCTGGATAAATAAATAAATTGTCTAGACAGTGGATCTACCAAATTATTCTATAAAATGTTATGTAATAACTCTTTCAGAGTCTTCAGTCTCGAGAGTCTTTGTTGCAGTCACTCAAGTCTGCTATGAAAACAGCCTTAGATTATATGCAAAGAAATGTGTGGCTATGTTCCAGCTAAACTTTAATTATAAAGTGGTGGCAGGCAAGATTTGGCCCATGGGCCACTAGTTTCCAATCTGTGGATTAGATAATTAAGCAGATTATCCAAAGTGGATATCTACATATTGAAGCTTTTGTTCTCATCTTTCTAAAAAAATGAATACATGAAAATTATTGTTGGAAATCTCCTAATTAAGTTATATTTAGTCAATTTATTTTTTAATTTAAATGTATTTATTTTAATTGGAGGCTAATTACTTTACAATATTGTATTGGTTTTGCCATACATCAACATGAATCCACCACGGGTGTACATGTGTTCCCTATCCTGAACCCCTCTTCCACCTCCCTCCCCATACCATCCCTCTGGGTCATCCCAGTGCACCAGCTTCAGCAAATTAAGCAACTGACAAAGAACTAATCTCAATTTATTTTAAAAAAGTTTCCTAGGTATACTTCTCAACATGATTTATATTTCCACAACTAATTACTCTGCAATTTCATTGTTTTTTACTTAAAGCTATATTGTACACTAAATAATCATATCTAAACCTGGTCTATTTCACTCAAAGAAAAAAAATTAACCATGAAAAAACTGAAGTAGAACATTGTACTCTAATCTTATTTTAGTCATTGTTGAGAAAGACCTGTTTATTATCAGGATTTGTTTATTTTATTAGGTGATTGCTACAATTGGTCATTTTATTAAAGTTAAACTTTATATTTAAGTACTGAAATCATTAAGGATTTCTAATTTAGAACAGACTCATCTACTTCTGGTTTTATTTGCTTTATGGTGAAACAATCTCTTTACTAAAGTCTTCTTTTGTTAACAGCTTAATTAATTGGTCAAACAAATGTTTTACAGCACATACTAAAACCATAAGTTTCTTATCTAAATGATTGCAGGCAAGAATTGGATCCATGTAAAGCTGAACTGATTATTCTAGGAAAGACTGTAAAAAACAAGTGAATCTACCAGCCACATACCTGGAAAATCCCTGCCTGAATCTAGGGCTGTCTTTATTGGCAGAGTTCCAGATCTTCATACAGTGTATCAGGTTATTCTGTTAATGATACAAAATATTTTCATTACGTCTTTTTTGAAAAAGAGAAGTAGGATTAGTAGGGCCATCTACACAGTTTCTTTTTCTTATTTTTTTCATTCTACTAACATATACGGCTTCACCTATTCTCCCAGATTGTACTAAAAATGTACTGTTCTCATTACACAGAAATATTCCAGTATCAAGTTGCTTTTCTATCTTAATGGCTATACATGCCCATTATATTTCATGATAAGATTAAACATAGGTCCTTTTGTTCATCCCTAGTCTCTGGCTGGCTTAATAATACACACAAAAAATATGATTCAAGAATGGGAATTGGAACTTCATCCCCCTATCTCTGTTTCACAGAGTTCCAAAATGTAAGAACACTCTCTACTGAGTTCTGTCCATATGCCAGGCTATTCTCTAAATTTCCACTTAGATAATTAGCTTATTCTTGTTATTATTAACTTGTATTTTAGAATGATAGCTTGTGTGCTGACTTAAATGGTATTGATTATTTGGTTCTACTTTGTTATTATGGATCATTACTTTAAAAATTTAATGTTTCTTATTGTGTACCAATAGCTTAATGTACCATAAATGTACCATTAATTAATCTTATCTCATACTATATTTATCATTGTGCTCTACAAACTAGAACATAGTATTTTTATGTTTTTGGAAGTAAAAAATTCTTTATTTCAAATTCTAGCAAGTAATACAAATTGGAGAAAAAATAACCTCTTCAATAAAAGGTGTTGGGGAAATGAATGGCTTCATACCAAAAAAAAAAAAAAAATGAAGCTATCTCACACCATACACAAAAATAAAATAAAAATGAAATAAAGACTTCAGTGTAAGACCTGAAATCATCAAATACCAGGAGGAAAACATCGGCACTACACATTTTAAGATCCATCTTAGCAATAACTTTCTGAATATGTCTCTACAGGCATAAGGAAACAAAAATGAAAAGAAACAAATGATACTATATCAGAATAAAAACTTTCTGCAGAGCAAAAGAAGCCATTGACAAAACAGAAAGACAACCTACCAAAAGGGAGAAGATATTCACAAATCATTATCCAATAAGGAGTTAGTATATAAAATAAGTCAAGAGATATATGGAGTAACAGGTAAGCTTGGCCTTGGAGTACAAAATGAAGCAGGGCATAGGCTGGAAGAGTTTTGCCAATAGAATGTGCTGGTCATATCAAACAGCCTCTACCAACAACACAAGAGACGACTCTGCACAAGGACATCACCAGATGGCAAATACTGAAATCAGATTGATCATATTCTCTGCAGCTGAAGAGGGAGGAGCCCTATATAGACAGCAAAAACAAGAATGGAAGCTGACTATGGCTCAGATCATGAACTCCTTATTGCAAAACTCAGACTTAAGTTGAAGAAAGCAGGGAAAACCACTGGGTGATTCAGGTATGAACTAAATCAAATCCCTTATGATTATAGTTGAACTGACAAATAGATTCAAGGGATTAGATCTGATAAAGTGCCTAAAAACTATGGGTGAAATCTCGTTACTTTGTACAGGAGGTGGTGATAAAAACCATCCCCAAGAAAAAGAAATGCAAAAGGACAGAATGGTTGTCTGAGATGGCCTTACAAATAACAGAAAAGAAGAGAAGTGAAAGGCGAAAAGTGAAAGGAGAAAAGAAGAGATACACCTATCTGAATGCAGAGTTTCGAAGAATAGAAGGAGAGATAAAAGAGTCTTTTTAAATGAATAGTGAAAAAAAAATTGAGAAAAAAAAAGAATGGGAAAGACTAGTGATCTCTTCAAGAAAATTAGAGATATCAAGGAAACATTTCATGCAAAGATGGCACAATACAGGACAAAAGAGTATGGACTTAACAGAAACAGACAAGATTAAGAAGAGGTGACAAGAATACACAGAAACTCTACCAAAAAAAAAAAAAGTGTTAATGACCCAGATAACCACGATGGTACGATCACTCACCAAGAGCTAGACATCGTGGACTGTGAAGTCAAGTGGGCCCTAGGAAGCATCTCTACGAACAAAGCCGGTGGAGGTGATGGAATTCCTCCTGAGCTATTTCAAATCCTGAGAGATGATGCTGTTAAAGTACTACAGTCAATATGCCAGCAAATTTGGAAACCTCAGCAGTGGATAAGAGTGGAAAAAATCAAATTTTATCCAAGCCCAAAGAAAGGCAATGCCAAAGAATGTTCAAACTACCACACAATTGCACTCATTTCTCATGCTAGCAAAGTAATGTTTAAAATCCTTCAAGCTAGGCTTCAACAGTATGTGAACTGAGAACTTCCATATATTCAAGTTGGATTTAGAAAAGGCAAAGGAATCAGAGATAAAATTGCAAACATCCATTGGATTATATAAAAAGCTAGAAAATTTCAGAAAACCAAAGTTTTGCTTCATTGACTATGCTAACACCTTTGACTGTGCAGACCACAAAAATAATGTGGGAAATTCACCAAGAGATGGCAATACCAAACCACCTTACCTGGCTCCTATGAAATGTGTATACAGGTCAAGAAACTACAGTTATAACTGGACATGGAACACCAGAATAATTCAAAACTGAGCAAGGGATAGTACATCAAGGATGTATATTGCCACCCTCCTTATTTAATTTATATGAGGGGTACATCATCTGAAACACTTGAATGAATGAAGCACAAGAAGGAATCAAGATTGCCAGAAGAAACATCAATAACCTCAGCTACGCAGACGACACCACTCAAATGGCATAAAGCAAAGAGGAATTAAACAGCCTCTTGATGAAAGTGAAAGAGGAGAGTGAAAAAGCTTGTTGAAAACGCAACATTCAAAACACAAAAAATCATGGCATCCACCCCATAACTTCATGGCAAACAGATGGGGAACAATGGGAACAGTGACAGACTTATTTTCTTGGGCTCCAAAATCATTGCAGATGGTAACTCCAACCATGAAATTAAAAGATGCTTGTTCCTTGGAAGAAAAGTCATGACAAAACTAGATAGCATATTTAAAAGCAGAGATATTACTTAGCCTACAAAGGTCTGCCTAGTCAAAGTTACGGTTTTCTCAGTAGTCATGTACAGACATGAGAGTTGGACCATAAAGAAGGTTGAGTGAAAATCATTGGTGCCTTCAAACTGTGTTTCTGGAGAACACTCTTGAGAGTTCTTTGGACTGCAAGATCAAACCAGTCAATCCTAAACAAAATCAGTCCATTAGAATGACTGATGCTGAAGCTGAAGCTCCAATACTCTGGCCACCTGATGTCAAGAGTCAACTCATTGGGACAGATTGAAGCAGGAGGAGAAGGGGATGACAGAGGATGAGATGGTTGACTGGCATCACTGACATGAGTTTGAGCAAGCTCTGAAAGATGGTACAGGACAGGGAAGCTTAGCATCCTACAGTCCATGGAGTCACAAAGAGTCAGACATGACTGAGAGACTGGATAACAACAACAATATAAAACACAAAAAGAACTCATGCAACTTATCAGCAACAATGGCAACAGTGCTTAAAAAATGTGCAGAAAATGTCAATAGAATTTTTTTTCAAAAAAAGGTGCACAGATGACAAGAGATAAATGAAATGATATTTGCATCACTAATTATTAGGAAAATCCAGATCAAAACCATGACAAGATATATCACTTCACAATTGTCAGATTGCTTATTATCATAAAAGCAAAAAATAAAAAGAGTTGATGAGGATGTGAAGAAAAGGTAACCCTCATGCATTGTTAGTGGAATTGTAAGTTTGTGAATTGTTCCAGCCATTATAGAAAAGAATAGGAGGCAAGTATATACAATGGATTAAAGACAATCTCTTTAACAAGTGGTGCTGGGAAAACTGGTCAACCACTTGTAAAAGAATGAAACTAGAACACTTGTTAACACCATACACAAAAATAAACTCAAAATGGATTAAAGATCTAAATGTAAGACCAGAAACTATAAAACTCCTAGAGGAGAACATAGGCAAAACACTCTGACATACATCACAGCAGGATCCTCTATGACCCACCTCCCAGAATTCTGGAAATAAAAGCAAAACTAAACAAATGGGACCTAATTAAACTTAAAAGCTTCTACACACCAGAGGAAACTATAAACAAGGTGAAAAGACAGCCTTCAGAATGGGAGAAAATAATAGGAACTGAAGCAACTGATGAACAACTAATCTCAAAAATATACAAGCAACTCTTGCAGCTCAATTCCAGAAAAATAAATGACCCAACCAAAAAAATGGGCCAAAAAACTAAATAGACATTTCTCCAAAGAAGATATACAGATGGCTAACAAACACATGAGAAGATGCTCAACATCACTCATTATCAGAGAAATGCAAATCAAAACCACAATGAGGTACCATTTCATGCCAGTCAGAATGGCTGTGATCCAAAAGTCTACAAGCAATAAATGCTGGAGAGGGTGTGAAGAAAATTGAACCCTCTTACTCTGTTGGTGGGAATGCAAACTAGTAAAGCCACTATGGAGAACAGTGTGGAGATTCCTTAAAAAACTGGAAATAGAACTGCCTTATGACCCAGTAATCCCACTGCTGGGCATACACACCAAGGAAACCAGAATTGAAAGGGACACGTGTACCCCAATGTTCCTCACAGCACTGTTTATAATAGCCAGGACATGGAAGCAACCTAGATGTCCATCAGCAGATGAATGGATAAGAAAGCTGGGTACATATACACAATGGAGTACTACTCAGCCATTAAAAAAAATACATTTGAATCAGTTCTCATGAGGTGGATGAAACGGGAGCTGATTGTACAGAGTGAAGTAAGCCGGAAAGAAAAACACCAATACAGTATACTAACACATATATATGGAATTTAGAAAGATGGTAACGATAACCCTGTATGCGAGACAGCAAAAGAGACACAGATGTATAGAACAGGATTTTGGACTCTGTGGGAGAGGGAAAGGGTGGGATGATGTGGGAGAATGGCATTGAAACATGTATAATATCATATATGAAATGAATAGCCAGTCAAGATTTGATGCATGATACTGGATGCTTGGGGCTGGTGCACTGGGATGCCCCAGAGGGATGGTAAGGGGAGGGAGGAGGGAGGGGTTTCAGGATGGGAAACGTGTATACCTGTGGTGGATTCATGTCAATGTATGGCAAAACTGATACAATATTGTAAAGTAATTAACCTCCAATTAAAATAAATAAATTTATATTTAAAAATATAATAAAATATCAAAAAATAAATAAATAAAAATAAAGGCAAAAAAATTTTTTTAAAAGAATACAGAAGTTTCTTTAAAAAAGTATAGAGCTATGATACAATTCTGCTCTCCCACTTCTATGTACTTATACAAAGTATATGAAAACAAAAACTTAAAACAGTATATACATCCCAATGTTCATCAAGACATTGTTTACAATAGCCAATATATGAAAGCAATGTAAGTGCCCACAATTTCATGAATTGATAAAGATTTGATATACACACACACACACACACAGAGTCATATTATTGAAACATTACTCAGCCATAAAAAGATATATTGACCTTTACTTGGCCATAAAAATATTAAATCTTGCATTAGCTTCAAGGATGGACCTAAGTGAAATAATTCAGAGAAAGACAAATACCATATAGTTTATTCATATGTTGTCTATAGAAAACACACAAGCAAAATAGCAAAGTAAAATAACAAACAAAACCAAAATAAGCCATAGACACAGAGAACAGAATAGTGGTTTAAAAACGAAAGGCAAAGCAGGAGGAAAATGGGCAAAAGGAACCAACTGAATGGATAGAAATTAAATTTTTGATGGTGAGCATGCTGAAGTGTATTCACAATATGATATTAATTCACAGAAAACTTATATAGTGTTGTGTACCAATGTGACTATGGAAGTCTTCATACAGGTGATGGTGGAAGTCACACTGATTGAATTGACTATAGAATGAGAGAAGAGAAAGCTAAGGATTGGGGATTAAAGTCAGAGAGTGGGCTAAAGAGGTACACAAAAAACTGAACAAGGAGTAGAGAGATTGGTAATGAGTAGAAAGAGGAAAACATCTCATCACAAAAACCAAGGATGGAAAACACTTCCAAATGAGCACATATTCAGCACCAAAGCTACAAATGACCAGTTAGCAGTTTCAAGAGAACAATAAGAACAGAAAACAAACTGTATCACTTCAAGTAAGAACAAACAGAATAGAAGAAGCAGCAATGATTTGGGGTTATTTTTACTGGCAGTTGGTTAATACATATAGAAAGAAATGTTGGACTATCTAGGGAATAATAGAGTGTTAAAGCAGAGTTGCGGAGAGGATTGTTGTTGACTATAATCTAAAGACGTTTTTCTTTCTGGCTTACTTCACTCTGTATAATTGGCTCCAGTTTCACCCAGAGGGATGGTACGGGGAGGGAGGAAGTGGGGGGGCGGCATTCAGGATGGGGAATATGTGGATACCTGTGGCAGATTCATGTTGATGTAGGGCAAAACCAATACAATATTTTAATTAACCTCCAATTAAAATAAATTTATACTTAAAAATAATTCAAAATAAAGACTTTTTCCCTAAAATATTGTTTATGAAGATTAACATGCACTATGCCAAAGCCTTTGACTGTGTGGATCACAATAAAATGTGGAAAATTCTGAAAGAGATGGGAATACCAGACCACCTATCCTGCCTCTTGAGAAATCTGTATGCAGGTCAGGAAGCAACAGTTAGAACTGGACATGGAACAACAGACTGGTTCCAAATAGGAAAAGGTGTACGTCAAGGCTGTATATTGTCACCCTGCTTATTTAAGTTATATGCAGAGTACATCATGAGAAATGCTGGACTGGAAGAAACACAAGCTGGAATCAAGATTGCCAGGAGAAATATCAATAACCTCAGATATGCAGATGACACCACCCTTATGGCAGAAAGTGAAGAGGAGCTAAAAAGCCTCTTGATGAAAGTGAAAGAGGAGAGTGAAAAAGTTGGTTTAAAGCTCAACAATCAGAAAACAAAGATCACGGCATCTAGTCCCATCACTTTATGGCAAATAGATGGGGAAACAGTGGAAACAGTGTCAGACTTTATTTTTGGGGGCTCCAAAATCACTGCAGATGGTGACTGCAGCCATGAAATTAAAAGACGCTTACTCCTTGGAAGAAAAGTCATGACCACCTTAGATAGCATATTCAAAACCGGGGACATTACTTTGCCGACTAAGGTCCATCTAGTCAAGGCTATGGTTTTTCCTGTGGTCATGTATGGATGTGAGAATTGGACTGTGAAGAAGGCTGAGTACCAAAGAATTGATGCTTCTGAACTGTGGTGTTGGAGAAGACTCTTGAGAGTCCCTTGGACTACAGGGAGATCCAACCAGTCCATTCTGAAGGAGATCAGCCCTGGGATTTCTTTGGAGGGAATGATGCTGAAGCTGAAACTCCAGTACTTTGGCCACCTCCTGCGAAGAGTTGACTCATTGGAAAAGAGTCTCATGCTGGGAGGGAGTGCAGGCAGTAGGAGAAGGGGACGATCGAGGATGGGATGGCTGGATGGCATCACAGACTCGATGGACATGAGTCTGAGTGAACTCTGGGAGATGGTGACGGACAGTGAGGCCTGGCATGCTGCGATTCATGGGGTCGCAAAGATTCGGACATGACTGAGCGACTGAACTGAACTGAACTGAAAGGACTCCTTTACTAAAAACTTGTTATTAGCCCTGTTATGTAAAGCAACTGGACATTTGTTGCAATCAAATTTAGAGGAACTTCAGTGTGTGGACCAGTAAAGTTACCTTGAATTTAAAAGCAACAGTCAACTCTAAGCATTTTTTCACCTCCTTGTTAAATATGCTGTATTTGAAAGATTTTATGTCAGTCCCTTATTGATTTTTCTTTATTTTCTTCTTATACTATTATTGTGTCGTAGTAACTTCTGTGTATGTGCAAATACATGTTTATGTGATATATACTGAAATGATTGATTGAACAGTTCAGTTCAGTTCAGTTGCTCAGTCGTGTCCGACTCTTTGCGACCCCATGAATCCCAGCACACCAGGCCTCCCTGTCTATCACCAACTCCCGGAGTCCACTCAGACTCATGTCCATCAAATCAGTGATGACATCCAGCCATCTCATCTTCTGTTGTCCCCTTCTTCTCCTGCCCCCAATCCCTCCCAGCATCAGGATCTTTTTCAATGAGTCAACTCTTCACATGAGATGGCCAAAGGACTGGAATTTCAGCTTTACCATCAGTCCTTCCAATGAACACCCAGGACTGATTTCTTTTAGGAAGGACTGGTTGGATCTCCCTGCAGTCCAAGGGACTCTCAAGAGTCTTCTCCAACATCACAGTTCAAAAGCATCAATTCTTCAGGGCTCAGCTTTCTTCACAGTCCAACTCTCACATCCATACATGACCACAGGAAAAACCATAGCCTTGACTAGACGGACCTTTGTTGGCAAAGTAATGTCTCTGTTTTTCAATATGTTATCTAGGTTGGTCATAACTTTCCTTCCAAGGAGTAAGCATCTTTTAATTTTGTGGCTGCAATCACCATCTGCAGTGATTTTGGAGCCCCCAAAAATAAAGTCTGACACTCTTTCCACTGTTTCCCCATCTATTTCCCATGAAGTGATGGGACCAAATGCCATGATCTTCATTTTCTGAATGTTGAGCTTTAAGCCAACTTTTTCACTCTCCTCTTTCACTTTTATCAAGAGGCTTTTTAGTTCCTCTTCACAAGCAGACTATAAAATATATCCATGTAATAAAGATAAATCATATAATAAATCATAAAAAAGGAAATCAAATTTTGTGAATTTGTGTTTAGTACAGACTCTGAATATTATGTAAATATTGTGTTCTGATTATGAGCTGTTGTTTAAGCTCAATGTGTTGTCAGTGCTCAGAAAATTAAAAACAACAGGCCTGAAATATAAAACACTAAGGAAGAAAGCAATAGTTGATTCCTCTAGCCAATAAGTGCTAATCTGCAATTATTCTCCTGCCTCTGAATTTCTAATAATGCCCTTCTGTACTGGACAGAGCCCCTCCACATGATAAAAGTCTAATCCAATGTGTATGTTGTTTAATGCTGCCTTTAACAGGTTGTTTAATGCTGTTTAATGTTTCCTGACAGGTTGCTTAATGTTTCCTTTAACAAAAACACACAGAGCTCAGTATGTGAGGAGAGCCTGAAACAGTTAGACCATTCAATTTTCTGCCAAAAGTGTGAAAAATTCTGCATCCCTTAATGAAAATAATGGTGATAGCTTCTAAGGTCTAGAAGTAAATTCTCCTTCTCTGGAGGAAGGAAAACACTCTTCTTGGTAGTGCTTTAATTACTTACACTTTTCAGTACATGGACTCTTGCTTTGGGGTCCAAATTGTTTAACGACAACAAACCATAATCCCTAATGAATCCAGACCAAGTTACAGTAGTACCAACTCTTCTTTTTGCTAATATAAAAGCAAATAAAATAATTATGCAAGTAAATGAATGTTACTTTTAATCTATTAGAGGATTTTTTCCTCTTTCTACAGAAACTGATAAACATGAAATGTGTTCTAGAAAGATGCTAGCTTTTTTCCCCCGCAGTTATTAATCACTAATATTCAAAACAGAATATATGATGGCATATACTCTCATGTAACGTGGGAATTTTTCAAGAATCAAGGACTGACTTAGTCCATTTGGGATGCTATAACATAACAAAATACCATAGACTGGCTTAAACAACATTTATTTTTCAAAGTTATGATGGTTTGGAAGTTCAAGATCCAAGTGCTAGTTGATTGGAATTTGATGAGGGCCTACTTTCTGCTTCATAGACAGGTGTCTTCTAACTGGGTCCTCACATTGGCAGTAAAATTAAAAAGTCCTAAGGGAGTCTTTTTCATAAGCACACTAATTCCATTAATTAGAACTTCACCTTCATTTCCCAAAGGTCCCCACCTCTAACACCAATGTATTGGAGGTCTAGGATTTCAACATGGGAATTTGAGGGGAACACAAGCATTCAGTCCATGATAGTGACCAATGTATTCAAAACGTTGATTTGTATATACAATGGCTAATCTGACACAGTTACATACACTTTTATAAAAAATCCTGTCACTCATCAGCCATGAAAATATTTTAGCCATGAAAGTTACTCTTAATAGTCTAAGACATAAAGACAGGATTATTTTTTAGAAGTTGTGATAGATTCCTGAAGAATGAATTTTAAAAATTACCCATATTATCCATGTTTCTCTTACTATAGAACATTTTGATGTCTTATATTACTTGTTACAGTTTATTATCAATTTAGAGATATAATGACATTTTAGTAAATTTTTTATAATACTTGTTAGAGGATGTTTGTCAACCTATTTTACCTCTTCCAAGACACCTGCTAGATGGATACAATGTAGTCAAAAATAAATTGAAACACATCAGTGGAAAAATATCAAGAAAAATGAAAATATTCAACTGTTAATGCTTAATCTTTCCTCATTTTTTGTCCATTCAGTCTCAAGAACAGAATCGCTCTACAGTAAACAGAACATTTTAAAGAGGCATATCTCTGACAAACATAACCAAAATAATAAAGACATGAAGGTTTCATTGAAACATTCTAAAATTCATTGTTATAAGTCATTAATTCATTCATTTGATCATTCTAGTGGACCCACTTGACTCCTTGGCTGCCTTTTTCTAACATTAGTGGCTCCTGGCCTCAAATAACAAAATATCAGATACAGACCAACTTGAGACACAAACCAATGAGAATTATTTCTTATTACTTGCTTATATAAAAACCACTTTCTATTTATTCCCACATGAGGCCATGCCATTCTTATCTGGCATCTCATCGTGGACTGAGCCTCACTTTGTAGGCTTCCCTGATAGCTCAGTTGGAAAATAATCTGCCTGCAATGTAGGAGACACCAGTTCCATTCCTGGGTGGGAAAGACCTGTTGTAGAAGTGATAGGCTACCCACTCCAGAATTCTTGGGCTTGCCTTGTGTTCAGCTGGTAAAGAATCCATCTGCAATATGGAAGCCCAGAGTTGGGAGGATCCCCTGGACAAGAGAAAGGCTACCCACTCCAGCATTCTTGCCTGGAGAATGCCATGGACTGTACACTCCATGGTGTCACAAAGAGCCAGAAACCACTGAGCAACTTTCACTTTGTAATACAGCAGAAACTGTCCCTTAGCCTCAGTTCAGTTCAGTTCAGTTGCTCAGTCTTGTCCAACTCTGCGACCCCATGAATCACAGCACACCAGGCCTCCCTGTCCATCACCAACTCCCGGAGTTCACTCAGACTCATGTCCATCGAGCTTTAAGCCAACTTTTTCACTTAAAGTTGAGCTCAACTTAAAGTTTAGCTTTAAGCCAACTTTTTTACTCTCCTCTTTCACTTTCATCAAGAGGCTTTTTAGTTCCTCTTCACTTTCTGTCATAAGGGTGGTGTCATCTGTATATCTGAGGTTATTGATCTTTCTCCTGGCAATCTTCATTCCAGCTTGTGCTCCTTCCAGCCCAGCGTTTCTCATGATGTATTCTGCCTATAAGTTAAATAAGCAGGGTGACAATATACACCCTTGATGTACTTCTTTTCCTATTTGGAACCAGTCTGTTGTTCCATATCCAGTTCTAACTCCTACCCTACAGTAAGACAAATGCTGTTTCTACACTAACTGCTTTTCCATTTTGTGCACTGACCCATATCTTTAACTGACCCATATCTTTAACAGCTTTACATCTATTTTTTGCTATCCTTGCAAAATTTCTGTCAGAAAACTGAAATTCTTCAGGCAAGAAACAATCATAGTCTCAACTTGAACAAAAAGTAAGGGTTAGAGAAGAGGATGCCTCCAATTAAAATAAATAAATTTATATTTTTTAAAAAAATTGGATTAAAATCAAGACATGTTAACAGTTGGATTTCACCTGAAGTTGTCAGAGGAATCAAGGAAAAAGGCCAGGCTTCTGTCTTGAGCTGATTTTCTAGCTGAGAAAACCAACCCTGAGATAGGAAATATTGGAAGGGAAATGATTGGATGGGGAGAGATGTTGTCTTTTTATCCTGAGTCTAAAATGCCCTGGACAGGTCAGCCTGAGATTCCCATCAAGGAACCTATGACCAATTCTGTGCTATAGTTGAAGCAAAGGGAGGGAATCAGACTCCAGGAAAAACACAGAATTTAAAACCCACTCTCTGAAAACAGAAAAGCACATCCTTCTAGAAAGCATTGGCATTCCAGTTAGTATGTCTCACCAGGACTGTCAGAGGAGAGTTTCTAAGATATGATATCTCTTTGTTCCTTGGTTTGCAAACACTCCTAGGTGCCTCCATTTGCCATGTTTCAGATTCCCACAGCACAGCAGTTCCCCACTTGTGGTATCCAGACTCAGCCTGTCTGCTGCCTTTGATGTGTGCCCCCTTCAGCCAAAGGCCACCACTAGTAGTTTGCACAGCAGCCCCTGTCCCCCTTCCTGGGTTCCACAGGCAGCTTTTTGACAGCGAGGTCTGAGTTATTTTCCCCTTAATAGGACTCCTTGCAGCCTTTATTTATGTCTCTTTTAGCATTTCTTATTTGTACTGCACTCATCACTTATCTTCTGTCTTATTCCATGACCATAGATGCTCCTGAAATGATGGACTTTTCTTGTTTTTTTGTTTGTTTGTTTGTTTTGTTTTTTTAATTTTCCCTGCTGATATCTGAGTCTACAGGGACCCATAAATGTTGACTAGAAAGACATTGAATTTAATTTTATTTTTAGATTGTATTAACTTCAGTAGACTAGAATTAAATTGGCATGAGATTTACTAGTAAATGTGAAGGAAAATGCAGTTTTTGACAACAGGAGAGTTTCAAGCTAGAAATGCTTTGATGAGTTACAAGCTCTTATACTTAAGATCATATATCATGGGATCTCATAAAATGTATCATTTTTAAAATTTTTCAAATATATCTTAACTTTTGTCTGTCTCCTTTCATGCGTTCCTCTCAAGAATCTATTAATACAGAGTGGAGAGAGGTGTCCACTCTAGTTGAACTTCTTTTTTCCTTACACTCACTGCATTGCCCAGAGAGTCAGTGTCTTTTTTAACCATTACAGATTTGTGTAAGCATTCGTGAACTCTTGTCACTAGTGGTAGGTGTGGTCTATTATGTGCCTTTTTCCCACAACCTCACCAGCAGGGACTGTGCTGTGGCTCAGACAGTAAAGAATCTGCCTGCAACTTGGGAGACCTGGGTTTGATCCCTGGGTCAGGAAAATCTCCTGGAGGAGGTCATGGTAGTCCACTCCAGCATTCTTGCCTAGAGAATCCCATGGACAGAGGAGTCTGCAGGAGTCATAAAGAGTTGGATGTGACTGAGCAACTAACACACACACACACACACACACACACACACACACACACACACACACACACAATCAGCAGGGGTTATGTTACAAAGAAAGAAAGCCTAGGTTAAAATCCGTCAAATATATATCAGCCTAGAAGCATAAAAATGTTGCCTCATCACATTGTTGAGCCATATGTCCTTAGGTCTCTGAATTCATTTTTAATGAAAGGTTAATTTTAAGGCTAATGCATTAAATTCTGATGTCTTCAGCAGCAAACAGCTTTGCAGTACAGTCGAGTGACAGCTTATCCTATAAAGTGAAGACAAAATGACAAAGAGGGCTACAGACTGAGAGCTATTCTGTGATTACCACATTCATGCACTTAATTATGAAATCTTTCTAATTGACCAAAAGCCTGAAAATGATTATTTGTTTAATTAAAAATACTAGAGGCAAAATCCAGGGTGCTAATTGACAAAATATATTTTGATAAGGACTTCTGAAGTGTTAAGTAACCAACCTCATAATGAATCATTTCCCCAAAACTCAGTCATTAAAACAACAGATATCATTTATTTGCTTACAATTCCACAATATTTATAGGACTTAGTTAGGAGAGCTTAGTTTTGCTCGATTTCTGAGGCTTGAATATCCAAAAAGACTTAGTCATTATGTCTTACAACTCAGCAAGAATGGTTGGAAAAGCAGAGGAATGGCTGGGCTTCTCTGTCTCTCAGATATAGATATATATGTAGATATAGATAGAGATATAAATATAGATGCTGATATTGATATAGACTTTAGACATAGATGTAGTTAGGTTTAGCTGAGATATATCTTAGCTGTATATATATTTATATATATATGTATATATATTCCCCCCTCATTACCTATTATTTGGCTAATTTGGCCTTTTTTCAGATAAAACATGGCCATCTCAGGTTACTTAGGATTCCTTGTACAGTGATTGGCCTTTCTCAGAGCATGAAAGCAGAAGCTGCTAGGCCTTCATAATTACTGAGCTCCTCAAATATCACTATTTAGAAAAATGTCACTTCTGTTGCTTTCACAATGCTATCATCAGATCAGCCCACATTAAATGGGAGAAGAAATAGACTTCAGTTCTTGATGGAGATATGACAAGTTCTTAGTAAAAGAGAAAATAAAAGATAGAAAATGTAAGGATAGAGACAAGATTACAATCTTAGGAATATGATCTACCATGACAATTAAACATATTAATCAAATGCTCTGAGGTATAGATTACAAATAATTCATATCTATACATTCATCACTATTTCTACTAATGCACCTTCAAAGCACACTGTGTGAGTGTGCTTAGTCATTTAGTCATGTCCAGCTCTTTACAACTCCATGGACTGTGGCCCACCAGGATCATTTGTCCTTGGAATTTTCCAGGTGAGAATATTGGAGTGGATTGTCATTTCCTACACCAGGGGATCTTCCCAACTCAGGGGTCAAAAATGCATCTCTTGTGTCTCCTGCATTGGCAGGTGGATTCTTTACCACTGTGCACCTGGGAAGCTCTCAAAGTGCATTGCAAATACTGTAACTCTCTGAATCTGTTCTGGCAGTGGCTGTGCAGATTAGACACTAAAGGCTCTGTTGCTGGTGCAGCATGTGGTGCATTTCCCACACAGGGGTGTCAAAAACTTCAGGCTGTGGATCCTCCTGTGAGTTACTGTGGATTGCTCCACAATGTCTGACCTCCTCCAAGGTGGCCTGGCCTGCCTTGACTTCAAGGAACTCCTGGCATGAGAGCAGGAGGCTAGGACCTTGCTTGCTCTCGGGTGTTTCCCTCTCCCCTCTAAAGGTTGGTCTGTTCACTGCTGTCTCTGCTTCACATTCCAGAGGCATGTGCTGCCCACATTTAACGATTTCTGATTGTTTCTTTGACCCAGCACTCACTCTTCTTCTCCTTTGCTCTTTTTTGTTTGTTTGTTTTTCTAATTCCTGCCCTTTTCTCCCTTGTTCTTACTCCAAGTTCATTCTTCCACTGTATCGGTAGTATTCCTTACATTATTATAGCAATTGCCCATTGAAAGCAATCTTCTTTTCTGTGTCTTTATTTTCTGGTTTTTCTTTGGCTTTTCTTCTTGTGTCTTGATTGCTTTCATTATTCTCTGATTTCACATCTTGTTTACTTTCATGTGATGCTCTTCTGAATGATCCACTTTATTTCAGAACACTTAAATAATCCCCAAACAGTAAAAATTACAAAAAAAAAAAAAAAACTTGCCAGGACTAAACGAATGAAAATAGATATTTATTGTTGCTTTTTTTTTAAATATGAACATACACTTTCTTCAATTAAATTCCAAGAGCCACTTAATTTGAACTAACTAGATTGATTTTTCTAACAGCGATATACTTTGAAGGTAAAGAAATTTTAGCTTCAGTACTTCATCCAGAATAGATTTATTTGCCATTGACAGGAGGAAGAAAAAGAAAGAAACTGTTTTTACTTCTGTAGACCACAGGGTTTGTATCCTCCCCTGACTGAGCAAGAATCTTCTTGACAAAAGTGATCAAATATTTATTTTCATTTTTCAAGTATACTGCATGTAACTGTTCTTAAATTTGGAGTTTATATAATTAGAAACTCATATACAAAATTTTAGTTCAAAGTTAGTTTAGAAATCATGGAGTTAAAATTCCTCGTTCTATTGGTGAAGAAATCGAGCAGTACACTGGATACCCAAGTTCATAAGGCTGCTAAGGACACAAGAGCAAGACCTAGGGGATTCTCCTTGTTGGTCTCTATAGGAGATTCCTGATGGACTTGCTTAGTTCCTGATCTTTGGTGGGAAGATATGATTGGTGAAGAGAACAGGAAAAAGCCTGGAAGCTAAATTTGAGTGGATAAGAAAGGAGAGGAAATTAATTGTGTATACAAGTCTGGAACACTAAAGAAAGAGGATAAGGGGTGTGTGGTGTGTCAGAAAACAGACAAGAGAGGTTGGGGTTAAAAGCAAGTGAGAGATTGATCAGCTACTAAAATTTTGTGGGGTTTATGGAGAAGGAAGAAAGTCTAAAGATACATTTTAGGAAGTATTGTACGACTATCCTGCATCCCTTTGCTCTTTGATGAATTTTCAGTATTGGCATACCTTGTTTCCTCATGCTGTTGTGCAGTTACTTACCTTTCTTTTTGATGCGTTGCTGTGAAATTTGAGAAATAAGAAAGAAGGCTTAGTTTAAGTTATTCTCAGTCCAAGTTATCTTCCATAAATTGTGCTTCTATTCCTAATGAGTTTGATAAAAGGATGCTGATTTTTGTGTAGCTTCTAATGAAGTAATAGCTATGTACAAAACACATCTGAGCCAGAAAGCCTATTAAAATATTTACAGAAAATACTTAATTTCCTCATCATAACCAGTCTAAAGGGTAAGAACTATTATAATCTCCATTGGAAAACAAACAAACTAACTAAATTTAGAAATACTAAATAATTTGTCTGTGTCACAGCTAATTTGTTACAAAGGGAAGAAGACTCACCGAATGTAAAAACATTTGGTAATGAAATGACTGCCTTCAAATCTCTCCCATCTAAGCATATTTCTCAGCTTAACATCAGTGTTAAACCCATCACATCAATATCAAAATAATGTCAAGTGTTAACACAAGGACATTTCAATACAAATTGTTTATAAAATGAAAAATTGCATATCTTTCAAAGATGGGAGACTTTTCAATATTGAATAAATTGATATTGAAAACAAATAATCACATGCAGTATGTATGTTAGTTGCTAAGTCACGTCTGTCTTTTTGTGACCCTAAGGACTGTAGCATGTCATGCTCCTCTTTCCATGGAATTCTCCAGACAAGAATACTCGAGTGGATTGTCATTACCTTCTCCAGGGGATTTTCCTGATGTAGGGATCAAACCCAGGTCTCCGACACTATGGGCAGAGTCTTTACTGTCTGAGCCACCTGGAAAGGGAATCACATACAAATCAAAGATAACTGTGAATATTGCAGAGTTTGATATTAAAAACTGAACAGAAGGTCCAGAAGGTTGGTGACAAGATAGACACTTTAAAAGAAATTATTTGAATTATGACAAATTAAATGAGACACCTGGGAAAACTGATGAAGTCTCAGAATAGTTTCACAATGAAAACCCGATGATAATGCACGATGATAACATTGCTGTTAAAATAGAAAAATGAAAACAAAACACATTCTTTCACATTGTTATAGTGTTTTATTAGGATTATTCATGCCTATTCCTTCCCCCATACCCCCCTTCCAAAACATTAAATTAATCTCCAATTCATTGTTGGTCTGTTCTAATAGCATAATCATGATATTTTTTTATAATTTCAAAATTTTATTAAAAATCATGCATTTAGCCACATATTCTGAAATAATGTCACAAGGAAATATGTTTTCATATGTATTACAAGATGTTGATTCAATTTATGAATATAATATATTGCCTTTACATGGTCTTATCTGAGGACCTGTTATCCTCCTGATGGCAGCCTCTGCTTCTCAGAGTAAATAAATCTCCCAACATCAATTGGAAGAGTTATGTTGACTCTTTCTCTTTTGTTTTTCATATAACTATTACTATGACCATGGAAAATATATTATTGTGCTTTAAACATTATTTCACGAACTTCCACTAAAATTCATTTAGGATTTGATCTAGGACTGTGTTCCTATCTCCATGTTTAGTGATTTTCAGTATAGATTTTGTTGGCAGTGCACACTGCTTTTCAGTCTTTCCTGTTGTCATTCCTAGTTGTTGTTTGAAGGAACGACTTTGAAGCAGTTGATGTTGAAAACATTGAAGTTGAAGCTTTTGTATCAAATCAGACGGTGATTAAAAAAAACAGTACTAAATCCTGCCTGCAATGCGGGAGACCCCGGTTCAATTCCTGGGTCAGGAAGGTACCCTGGAGAAGGGCTAGGCTACCCACTCCAGTGTTCTTGGGCTTCCCTTGTGGCTCAGCTGGTAAAGAATTCACCTGAAATGTGGAAGACCTGGGTTCAATCCCTGAGTTGGGAAGATCCCCTGTAGAAGGGAAAGGCTACCTACTCCAGTATTCTGGCTTGGAGAAATCCATGGACAGTCCATGGGGTTGCAAAGAGTTGGACATGATTGAGTGACTTTCACTTTTACATTCTTTCAAATCCAGAAAACAAATTATTGAGACTTCTTCCAAGATATTTGATATTGTAACTGTGTTAAGTGTTCAAACAATCTCAAGCAGAGGCAATACAAGAAATGATCCTAGAAAAACAGTACTAACTATCCTGAAACTGCTGTATAAAAGTCAACCTGACTCCAAGTTCAAGAAAGCAAAGAGGCTTCTGAGAAAACATTTGGAGAAATATAATAGAAGCACTGGCTGTCTGTAAATGTCATTTCCATATGTGGGTCCAGCTTACATTTAAAATTATAGTTACTACTGAATTGCAAAGGGAAGGGAAACATAAAATGCTCTGTACTCAAAGCAATGAGTAGAACATTTCTATGAATAGGGTGTGTTTTAAGTAAAGTAACTTTTGAGAAAAAGAAAAGCATGCAATTATTAAAGCAACATGTTTGTGATATGTTTTCCTGAAATCCAAGAGAAGTTTTATATTTGCTTGATTTGTGAGAATTTATGTTTTTGGAGGTCATTGCTTTTATTATGCAGTAGAAAAATATCTAGAAAATGTAATTAAAATGTAAAATCATGACTCTGGATATAAGCCAAAAATATTTCAGTTCAGTTCAGTTGCTCAGTCGTGTCCAACTCTTTGAGACCCCATGAATCACAGCACACCAGGCCTCCCTGTCCATCACCAACTCCTGGAGTTCACTCAGACTCATGTCCATCGAGTCAGTAATGCCATCCAGCCATCTCATCCTCAGTCGTCCCCTTCTCCTCCTGCCCCCAATCCCTCCCAGCATCAGAGTCTTGTCCAATGAGTCAACTCTTTGCATGAAGTGGCCAAAGTACTGCAGTTTCAGCTTTAGCCTCATTCCTTCCAAAGACATCCCAGGGCTGATCTTCAGAATGGACTGGTTAGATCTCCTTGCAGTCCAAGGTACTCTCAAGAGTCTTCTCCAACACTACAGTTGAAAAGCATCAATTCTTCGGCACTCAGATTTCTTCACAGTCCAACTCTCACATCCATACATGACCACAGGAAAAACCATAGCCTTGACTAGACGGACCTTTGTTGGCAAAGTAATGTCTCTGCTTTTCAATGTGCTCTCTAGGTTGGTCACAACTTTTCTTCCAAGGAGTAAGGGTCTTTTAATTTCATGGCTGCAATCACCATCTGCAGTGATTTTGGAACCCACCCCCCAAAATAAAGTCTGACACAGTTTCCACTGTTTCCCCATCTATTTCCCATGAAGTGATGGAACCAGATGCCATGATCTTCATTTTCTGAATGTTGAGCTTAATGTTTTATACTCTATTAAAAGTAGATGGATTATAGGATACATGTTTCTTCAAATTATTCCACTCTGTGACTGTTTCTTGTGACCCTTCAAGGGAATCATCTTTCCCTTATTCCCTATAGGAATTGCTTACACAATCTCTTGTGTCTGTGTCCTCTCCTTGATATTAAGGTCTTTTTTTTATTTGCATTTCTATCCCAAAGGTCTTGGACAGGGCTTGGCACATAGTAGGTCCAAAGTATATTTTCTGAATAAATCATGAAATCATTTTCTTCAAATTGCATTTGTATGGTTCTTAATACAATAGTATGACAATATGAATATATCATAGGGCCATGTTCTTTGAAACTACATTTTCCAGAAAGGGCAATTTTTTGGATGCATTATTTATTGTGTCCAAAAATTTACAGTGTGTTTGTTTTGCCTAAGATTAGTCTTCCTTGTCTTTATCTTAGATTTTCAAGATAAATCATCTCTGGGCCCTTTTACTATAAAGGGTTACATTAACGAAGGCTTGTTGGTTTGTTTTGTTTGTGTACCTGAGTGCCCACAGGCATCAGAGTAGGAAAACATATGCACTGGAAATGAAGTCCCTTAAAATCTGCCCTTCTTTAAGAAGTAGTTACTTTCTTTGGCATTCACTAACCTAGCCAGTGAGCTTCTCAGATGGCAATACTAAAGAATCTGCCAGTCAATACAGAAGACATAAGAAGATGCAGAGGGAACCTGCTGTATAGTCCATGGAGCCACAAAGAATCAGACAATACTGTGTGACCAAACACACACACACACACACACACACTAGCTAGTTGTGATGCCATACAACCATCTCATCCTCTATCATCCCCTTCTCCTCTCCTGCCTTCAACTTTTCCCAGCATCGTGGTCTTTTCCAATGAGTCAGTTCTTCTCATCAGGTAGCAAAAGTATTGGAGTTTCAGCTTCAGCATCAGTCCTTCCAATGAATATATTCAGGGCTGATTTCCTTTAGGATGGTCTGGTTGGATTTCCTAGCTGTCCAAAGGACTCTCAAAGGACCACAATTCAAAAGCATCAATTTTTCAGTGCTCAGCTTTCTTTATAGTCGAACTCTCACTTCCATTCATGACTACTGGGAAAACCATAGCTTTTACCATATGAACATTTGTTGGCAAAGCAATGTTTCTGCCCTTTAATATGCTGTCTATGTTGGTCATAACTTTTCTTCCAAGGAGTAAGCATCTTTTAATTTCATAGCTGCAATTATCATCTGCAGGGATTTTGGAGCCTAAGAAAATAAAGTCAGCCACTGTTTCCATTGTTTCTGCATCTATTTGCCATGAAGTGATGGGACCAGATGCCATGATCTTAGTTTTCTGAATGCTGAGTTTTAAGCCGATTTTTTCACTCTCCTCTTTCACTTTCATCAAGAATCTCTTCACTTTCTGCCATAAGAGTGGTGTCATCCGCATATCTGTGGTTATTAATATTTCTCCTGGCAATCTTGATTTAAATAAGGTCAAAAGGATGGGGCTCTAATTATCTCATGAACTTGGGCAAACCCTGGGAGATTGTGAGGGACAAGGAGGACTGGCGAGCTCCAGTCCATGGGGTCACAAAGAATCGGACACAACTGAGTGACTGAACTACAACAGCAACAACTAATTCTCTAGAGCTAGTACCCCATTATAAGAATTTGGATCTCTCTCTTGGCCATGTTAGGACACAGCAATAGGTGGCCCTCAGCAAGCCAGAAGGAGAGCTCTTGCCAGAACTGAATTGACTTGATTTTGAACTTTTAGTTTCTAGAGCTGAGAAAATAAATTTCTGTTGTTTGAGCCACCTGCCCCATGTTATTTTCCTTATGCAAAGTCCAGCAGATTAAGATAAAGACTAATGGCATGATTATAGAAGGACAGATTTCAGTGAAAAGTAGAAAAGCTCTTTTAAAAAAAAAAATTAAAGTATGTTGATTTACAATGTTTCATTTAATTTCTTTCCTACAGTAAACTGATTCTGTGTCACAGAAATTTTATATTCACACAAATTTTTATATTCTTTTCCATATTCTTTTCATTATGCTTTATCATAGGATATTGAATATAGTTCCCCATGGTATACGTTACTACCTTGTTGTTTATCCAGCCTATATATAATAGCTTGTATCTCCTAATCCTAAAATCCCAGTCCATTTCTCTCCCACCCCCCTCCCTCTCGGCAACCACAACTTTGTCCTCTATAATGATGCCTATTTTTCTTTCATAAATATGTTAATTTGTGTTGTATTAGTTTAGCCCAAAATTTCTTTCATTTTTTCCCCAAAATGTTACAACCTAGTATTTAGATTTCATCCCACATATAAGTGATATCATATGGTATTTGTCTTTCTAAAAATTCTCTATGAGATATTTCAGGTGGTACACAGTTTTCTATAACTAGAACAATTCAGACAGAGACCAGAATATAATATCCCAAGGAGTTTACCAAAGATTCAAATATCAGAATAGTTTTCAAATTAGGTTAATGATTCTGGCAAAACCAATACAATATTGTAAAGTAATTAGCTTCCAATTAAAATAAATAAATTTATATTAAAAAAAATGATTCTCAAACATCAAATAACAGACAAATTCCAATGTTTATCACTCCTGGGTAAAATGAGGATCTTTATTCAATTTTATAAACATTTTGAAATTAAAAACTTCCTTAATGTTTTTCTATTTTTGACAATAGAATATTCTTTTATTTGAAACTATAATGCAAATTATGATAGTTATTATGCCATTACTGAGAAAAATAAGAAATTAACAACCCAACATTAGTCCTTTCAGTATTTGTGGAAATTTGAATTATCTGTAAGTTCTGGAAGAATAAGACTAGAGGTCATCCTAAAATATTTATATTTTATGATTCATCATCTTTATTACCTCTGATATAGAATATATCAAATATATTGTATAAAAGGGAAAATAATACATAAATTCCTTTTTGGTGGTGAAATCATGGATGCTCTTTATCTTGGAAGGCACTGGACTTGCTTAGCCATTGGTTTCAGTACTCATGCAGCTAGTTAAGAATTAATTCCTCTCCTGATTTGATATGTGCAGTTGTCTTTCCTATGACTACTCTGTCTACTCTCAACCATAAATTTCTTCCATTTCCATTTCCTGGCCCCAAATTCTTGGCTTGCTTTGGACACTGTCTCAATCCAACATGACGCCTGAGATTACTCCTGTCTGCAGGGGCATGTATCATACACTACATCCCATGTCACTTACCATTTTGGTCAGGACTCTGGAGAGTGAGATAGTCAAGTTCCAATATTTCAGCCAAGGTACTGAAATAACCATGCCTGGCTATCCTAGAAAGAATGGAAAGATCTTTATCTGAGATCTGAGGGGGAGTAGTTTGGGAGTAGAGACTGAAGTTCCTTCAAAGGTACCCAAAACTCACTCCTTGGAAGGAACTGCAGGCCTCATTTCTAAACCAGAGCACTTTCCCAGCAATTGATGACACCTGCCCTCTTTTCATAATGCAGTTTAATTTGGTTTTGTCTGCAAAGCCTTGCCAATGGGAACCAGGTTCAGCCTACTTGACAGAGGTCTGAGAATGGTGAAAGAGACCCCAAGATGATGCTAGCCACCTTTGACTACAAACATTAATGCACAAATATCCACTGCAGATACAAGAGGCAAAGGGGCCAAGATGTGACTCTATCTGAGCAAATAAAACTAATTTTGCTTTTATAATGGACACACATACACTAAATCAGTTCAGACAGGATATTCAGTAAGGACATGAGCATCACTATCCAGTATTAATGAAATGACTCCATTCTCATTACCAAAGGCCCAAGGATCCGACCAGGCCTGCTGGAAATGCCCACTGATTCCCTCCTTACAGCTTTATGGTCACAGGTTAAAGCCACATAGAACACAGCTTCTCCTGAAAAACTGACAGGAAATATTCCCCCTGAACCAGAATCATCTCATTCATCCTGGGATTTCACTACCTCAGGGGTCAGCAAATCAGAGCCCAAGGACAAATCTTACCTGACATTCATTTATTTTACTTTTATATACTTTTATTTATTTTAATTGGAGGCTAATTACTTTAAAATATTGTGTTGGTTTTGCCATACATCAACATGAATCCACCACCAGTATACACGATGCTGACATTCATTTCAAATCCAAGTTTTATTGGAGCAGAGCTACTCCCATATGTTCATGTATTGTGTAGGGCTGCTTCCTCTATTATAGAGATAAAATACCCCTCAAGGCCTAAAATATTTTACTATCTTTCTTTTTTGAGAAAAACTTGCTCACTTCACTATTATATAATGAGAATCAGAGCATTCACCCAGAACTACCTCACTTCTGTCCACAAGAAGTTCCAACAGCTTGGTTCAAACACAAACTTTTGTTCAGGGCTATGAAATTAGTAAAAGGGTGAGTTACCAGGTACATCTAAGAGTTTAGGAACATCTTATACATATCTGCCAGAGATAAATATTTTGAAGAATTTACCTGATGGCAAAGAATAATAAGCACTGTTTGGACCCCTTTTAGGTGAAAAATAAAAACATCATTTTTCCTATATCATCTTAATTTATTGTCAGTTGTACTGTGGTCTCTTTAAACTGGAAACTAAAGGCTATCTATACACAGAGTTGTCGTTGCTTTTTGTGTTTGTTTGTTTGTTGTTTGCTTGTTTTGTTTACTATATGGCATTTCCTGAAATATATGCTTCCCTTGTGGCTCAGATGGTAAAGAATCTATGTAAGAGACCTGGGTTTGATCCCTGAGTCAGGAAGATCCTCTGGAGAAGGAAATGGCAATCCACTCCTTTATTCTTGCCTGGGAAATCCCATGAACAAAGGAGCCTGGCGGGCTACAGTCCACGGGATCACAGGGAGTCAGACACGACCAAGTGATTAATATACACATTCCCTGGAAGAAAAAAAATCAATAATTGCATATATAATTCCCTCATAAGACAGAAAGGACCAGAGTCAATTACAATGAGTTTTATTCTCATTTTTTTCAATGGAATTTTCTTATTACATATTTTTATTATTTTTGTTTTGATTCAAGTTGCTTAATGTGATCACACAAATATTAGTTGGCCAAAGAGAACCACTGAATAATGCAAACTGATTCTGCCCCCAGAAATAGATGTTGACTAATTCAAGTTTAATGAGGCTCAAAATAGCATTTTAAGTAAATTTTTATTTTTTGTAGACTTTAATCATATCTGTCTTTAGGACTTGGTTTCAGGAGTGCTGAAGAACTGTTTTGGGCTAACTTTCTCACCTGACAGATTTTCCAAAGCTTGCCTGGCTCTGCTCAAGGCCACAACAGCCACAGTTAAAATAGGAGAGGAAAAAAGATTATAATGGAACAGATTTTGCCAATACGGAGACAATTCCATCTCCCAAATCATTCTGCATAACAATGGCATGCATCACTTCAAAATTTCACATCTCTGGCAAAAGCTGGACAGATGTCATCTCTACACCAGAGTCCCCAGCCCTTGCAGTTATCCTCCCCCGTGGTGAGGTGAATTGGTCCATCTGATAAAGATGTACAAAGGGCCAGCTTTTAACAGACTGGGGACAAATTTTTTAAAAATAAGAAAATAACTAAAATTTTAAAAATGAGATTATAAGACCAGGGAAATGTGAAATTTAAGGTGTGTTATTTGAGCCCAGACTTAGAACATTCATTTTGATTATTGTGAATTATGACTTAAATATTCAGATATATAATCACTCAGCACTGAAATAAACTCATTCTTCTAATGTATAAGCTGCTTCAGGGAGAAGAATTTCAATAATTTTGGAAGATGTGCCAACTCTCATAGGATACCGATGTGCTACTTAATTTCTTTTTAAGAAATGTGTTAGTAAATAGTGTTCAAATGGCAAACAGCAAGTGAAATGGAACACAACTAAAATCATAACTCCAAACCCCTACATGTGGCTTTTTTCTCTTCCATAATGGATATTTAAATGATGTAAGTGTAATAAGATGTCATAATATTGGATCTGGGACCAAGCTTCACTTTACTACTACAGTAAGCCTCCTTTTTCAGGGTTTCCCTGAGAGCTCAGTTGGTAAAGAATCTGCCTGCAATGCAGGAGACCCTGGCCAATTCATGGGTTGGGAAGATCTACTGGAATCTTTCCAACTACCAGTATTCTGGCCTGGTACCACTAGGTACCCACTCCAGTATTCTGGCCTGAAGAATTCCAAGGCCTGTATAGTCCTTGGGGTCACAAAGAGTCGGACATGACTGAGCGACTTTCACTCACTTTCACTCTTTCAGTTACTGCTTCTGCAAAAGGGGAAATTTATTGGCATGTGGTCAGGATTCAATGAGACAAATCACATATAGTGTTTTGCAGAATTCCTGGCATCTGAAGGTTGCCCATCATATACTTCCCAGATCCCCTAATCTAGATTCTACTCCTGCCCCACATCCTGAGCTGTGGTGGGGCTGTGGATCTCTCCTGGGCTTCTTCTTTGTCAATTCCATGGACATCATCTGTTAACTCTCCCAGGTATGAGCTCTGCCTGCTTCTTTATCACAGCTTCTGTTTCATGCACAGTATCCACCCAGTAAATATTTGAATCAAAATTTGAACTGATTAATGTATTCTCAAAAGAATAAGTTAGACTCTCCCAGGAAATAAACCACTCAAGAAAGTGACTTAGACCTATTTAGAAGCTTCAGCTACTTTTCTTGGAGCTTGAATTTGGATCAAATAATCTAGGCTTCAGTCTCAACTGAACAGCCAATATTGGAGCAATGCTCCTGTAGAAAAATCAATAGATACAAACACCTGTGTAATGATTTCTTCATCAACAGTAAAAAGTTAACATAAAAATATGTCTGTATCATACACTATATGAAATAACCCAGAGTTTCTATACACATTATCTTAATTTTGGCTAATAATTTTACTGTGGCCATTTTACCACTGAGGAAACAGTACTAGGGAGATGACACAGCTGAGCATCAGGGTCTGAATCTAAGCCTAGTTACTTAACCCCAACAATATGTGCTGAATTAGTTCACATGCAAACTGCCTTTATTATTTCCCCATGTGTGAGATAATTTTTGGTCATGTGTGGACAAAGATTTACTTTATTTGTTCTAAGTCTAATTTTATTTGAGTGTGGTTACTCTAACCTGCCTGTCAAACTTGTGATTTCATGAGTGTTTATGCTTAGGAAAAAAATGAGTGGGTAGTAGCATTGGTGCTGAGTTGTTTAAAAAAAAAAAAAAAAACCAAACATAAAATAAATAGTTATTTAGGAGGTTTTCAGCTACAGTCACAATCATTAGGTAGTTTGTGAATATCTGAGGGCTAAGAAACCATATGAAGAAATATCCTGGGAAATGCTACCTACATTTCAACTCATTAGAATATATTTCTGCCTTCTCTGAAGCATAAAATAAGCTATCAAATAATTAGATAAGAATTTTTATTGTATACACATAATTATAATGAGGCTTTGTACATGTGGACCATATTATTTACACAATTTCACTAAAGATATTGTATATATGCATATATTATTGAAATTTAGTGATAAAAAAGAGTAGAGCTTCTAATGACACTACACATTTTTAGATGTGGAATTAATTTATTTACTAGGGAATTTTGGAATGCCAAATTTACATTATATCTCACATTAAGAATAAGAAGTAGATGGTTATGTTAAGAGGGTAAACAATGTAGGTGGAGTATAGAGATGAGAAAGTTGTAGGAGTTTTCATTTGTGTGAATCCTGCATCAGAGACAATTAAAGCTGAAGGAAAACACCCTGGTCAATGCTTCCTTTTCATTCACAAGGAATCAAACTTGAAATTAAACTTATGTCTTCATTTTTACTACCTACCTTCAGAATCAATATCTAGCACACAAGATTAGAACACGTATGCCCTGTGTGAAAATTTAAAGTTAGCTCCTTCCCCCCGCAAAAAAAGACAAAGAGTAGATTATGTTGCTCATATTCACAAGCCTTTTTAGGCTTTGCTGAACTAATCACTCTGAAATTTATTTTAAAATAAGTGTCTCTCTTTGCAAAAAATTATACTTAAAAAAATTATTGGAGTTTAGTTGTTTTACAATCTATGCTTGTTTCAGGGGTACAACAAAGGGAATCAGTTGTATATATCCATTATCCATTTTTAATTTGTTCTCCCATATGGCTTCCCTGGTGGCTCAGAGGTTAAAGCGTCTGCCTCTAATGCGGGAGACCTGGGTTCGATCCCTGGGTCAGGAAGATCCTCTGGAGAAGGAAACGGCAACCCACTCCAGTATTCTTGCCCGGGGAATCCCATGAATGGAAGAGCCTGGTGAACTACAGTCCACGGGGTCACAAAGAGTTGGACACGACTGAGCGACTTCACTTAACTTAACTTTACCATATTGGCCATTATAAAATATTTAATAGAGTTCTCTATGCTGTACAGTAAGTTCTTATTAGTGATCTATTTTATGCATATCAATGTACAGGGTGTTATGTCAATTGCTCAGTCATGTCCAACTCTTTGAAACATCATGGACTGTAGCTCACCAGGATCCTCTGCCCAGGGAATTCTCCAGATAAGAATACTGGAGTGGGTAGACTTTCCCTACTCCCAGGGAATCTTTCTGACCCAGAGATCAAATCCAGGTCTCCTGCATTGCAGGCAGATTCTTCACCATTGAAAACCACCAGGGAGAATCAATGTATGTCAATCCCAATTTCCTAATTTATCTTTCTGACCCCTTTCCCTCTGGTAAGTTTTTTTTTTTTTTTTTTTTTTTCCCCTACATCTGTGACTCTACTTCTGTTTTCTAAATAAGTTCATTTGTACCTATTCTTTTAGATTCAATTTATATGATATTTGTATTTGTTGCACCTGATTTACTTCACCCAGTATGACAATCCCTAGGTCCATCAATATTGCTGCAAATGAAATTATTTTGTTATTTTTGTAACTAACATCCCATTGTATATATGTACCACATCTTCTTTACCTATTCTTCTGTTGATGGACATTTAGATTGTTTCCATCTCCAAAGTAATATAAAATATTATAAACATCTTCATATCTCTGATATGGGGAAAAAACCTAAATTAAAATGAAAATAATGGATATGTATAACTGATTCCCTTTGCTGTACCCCTGAAACAAGCATACATTGTGAAACAACTAAATTCCAATAATATTTTTAAAGTACAATCTTTTTTTTTTTTTTTTGCAAACAGAGATAGTTATTTTAAAATAATTTTCAGAGTGATTAGTTCAGCAAACTACTATAAACTATCCTGCAATGAACATTGGATTACATGTATCTTTGCAAATTTGGGTTTTCATTGAGTATATGCCCAGAATTGGGACTTCTGTGTCATATGGTGTTTCTATTTTTAGCTTTTTAAGGAACATCTGTACTGTCTCCAGTAGTGGTTACACCAACTTACTTTCCCACCGGCAGTGTAGGAGGGTTCTCTTCTCTCCCACAGCCTCTTCAACATTTATCATTTCTAAATGTTCTGATGATGGCCATTGTGGCCAGTGAGAGGTGATATGTAGTTTTGATTGGCATTTCTCAAATAATTAGTGATACTGCACATGTTTTCATGTGTTTGTTGACTCTCTGTATATCTTTGGAGAAATGTCTATTTAGATCTTCCATCCTTTTCTTGACTGGGTTATTTGTTTGTTTGTTTTATATTGAGCTGCATATGCTGTTTTTATATATTAGAGATGAATCTGTTGTCAGTTGCCTCATTTGCAAATATTTTCTCCCATTCTGAGGATTGCCTTTATGTTCTATTTATCATTGTCTTTGCTGTGCAAAAGCTTTTACGTTTAATTAGGTCTCTTTTTTTTTTTTTTCATTGCTTTATGAGGTGGATCATAAAAAGTCATACTGCAATTTATATCAAAGAGGGGTCTGCCTATGTTTTCCTCTAAGAGTTTTATAGTATCTGATCTTACATTCAGGTCTTTAATCCATTTTGAGTTTATATTTGTGTGTACTATTAGAGTATGTTCTAGTTTCATTCTTTTGCATTTAGCTGTTTGGTTTTCCCAGAACCATATATTGAAAAGACTGTCTTGTTTTCATTATATAGTCTTGTCTCCTCGGTCTTAGATTAAGTGACCATGGGAATATAGATTTAACTCTGGGCTTTCTATATGTTCCATTGATCTATATTTCTATGTTGTGTCATTACCATACTATTTTGATTACTGTAGGTTTGTAGGATAGTAGGAAGTCAGGAAGCCCGATTTCTCCAGCTTTTTCTTTCTTAAGGTTGGCTTGACTATATGGGGTTTTTGTGTTTCCATACAATTTGTAAAATGTTTTGTTCTAATTCTGTGAAAAATGTCATTGGTAATTTGATGGGAATTGCATTGAATCTGTATGTTGCTTGGGTAGTATAGTCATTTTCACAAAACTGATTTTTCCAATCCAAGAACATGGTATATCTCTCCAACTACTTGTGTCATCTTTAATTTCTTTTGTCAATATCATGATTCCTATGAACAGATCTTTTGCTTCCTTGAAGTGAAGTGAAGTGAAATGAAATTGCTCAGTCATATCCGACTCTTTGTGACCCCATGGACTGTAGCCTGCCAGGCTCCTCCCTCCATGGGATTTTCCAAGCAAGAATACTGGAGTGGGGTGCCATTTCCTTCTCCAGGGGATCTTCCTAACCCAGGGATCAAACCCAGGTCTCTCACATTGTAAGCAGATGCTTTTACAGTCTGAGCCACCAGGGAAGTTTGCTTCCTTAGATAGGTTTATTGTTAGGTATTTTATTCTTCTTAGGTAATGATAAAAGATATTGTTTCCTTAATTTATCTTTCTGATTTTTTGTTTTTGTTGTTGTTAGGATATAGGATTCAGAGAGATTTCTGTTTATTAATTTTGTAACCTGGAGCTTTAACCAAATTATTGTTGAGCTCTAGAGGTTTTCTGATGGCATCTTTAGGATTTTCTATCTATAGTATCATGTCATCTGTAAACAGTAACAGTTTTACTTCTTATTTTCAGATTTGGATTATTTTTATTTCTTTTTCTTCTCTGATCACCATGGCCAGGACTTCAAAGACTATGCTGGATAATAATGGTGAGAGTGGACATCTGTGTCTTGTTCCTGACCTTAGAGAAACTGTCCTCAGTTTTCACCATTGAGAAACATGTTTTCTATGAGTTTGTTGTATTATACTGAGGTAGGTTCCCTCTATGAAAAGTTTTTTTTTTTTTTAAGCAGAAATGGATGTTGAATTTTGTTGAAAGCTTTTCATGATTCTACTGAGATGATCATATGGATTTTATTATTCAATTTGCTAATACGGTGTATCACATAGATTGATTTGCAGTTATTTATATTCTTGCATCTTTGGGATAAATCCTACTTAATCATGGTGCATGATCCTTTTAATCTTTGTTGGATTCTGTTTGCTAATATTTTGTTGAAATTTTTTATGTATATATTCATCAGTGATATGGCCCTGCAATTTTTATTTATTTATTTATTTTTTTATGATAGCTTTGCTTGGTTTTGGTATCAGGGTGATGGTGGCCTTGTAGAATGAGCTTGGATGTGTTTTTCCTCTGAAGATTTTTGGAAAAGTTTGAGAAGAATAAATGTTAGCTCTTCTCTAAATGTTTAATAGAACTCACCAGTAAAACCATCTGGTCCTAGACTTCTGTTTGTTGGGAATTTTTAAATCACAGTTTCATATTCATTATTTCATTATTGGTCTGTTCATATTTTCTCTTTATTGCTGGGACAGTCTTGGAAGATTATATCTTTCTAAGAATTTTCCCATTTCTTCCAAGTTATCTATTTTTTTAGCATATAATTTTTTGTATTAATTGTATTCTCTTATGATCCTGCGTGTTATTGTGGTGTCTATTGTAACTTCTCCTTTTTCATTTCTAATTTTATTGATTTGAGCCCTCTCTCTTTTGCTTCATAAATCTGGCTAGAGGTTTATCAATTTTGTTTATGTTTTCAAAGAACCAGGTTTTAGTTTAATTCATCTGTGTTATTGTTTTTTTTTTAATTTATTTATTTTTTGACCTGATTATTATGATTTATTTCCTTCTACTAAATCTGGTCTTTGTTCTTCTTTCTCCAGTTGCTTTAGGTATGAAGTCTGTTATTTATTTGAGCTATTATTTGACATTAGATTTTACTGCTGTAAATTTCCCTCTTAGAACTACTTTTGTGCATCCCAAAGGTTTGGATCATTGAGTTTTTGCTGTCATTTGTTTCAGGTACTTTTTAATTTCCTCTGATTTATTCAGTGATCTTTTGGTTGTTTAGTAACATAGTGTTGAGCCTCCATGTGCTTGTTTTTTTTTTTTTTTTTCTTGTTGATTTCTAATCTCATAGTGTTGCATTAAAAAATGCTTGAAATATATCAATTAAATCACTTAGGCTTGCTTTATGACTTCAGTTCAGTTTAGTTCAGTTCAGTCACTCAGTCATGTCCAACTCTTTGCGACGCCATGAATTGCAGTATGCCAGACCTCCCTGTCCATCACCAACTCCGGGAGTTCACTCAGACTCACATCCATTGAGTCAGTGATGCCATCCAGCCATCTCATCCTCTCTCGTCCCCTTTTCCTCCTGCCCCCAATCCCTTCGAGCATCAGACTCTTTTCCAATGAGTCAACCCTTCACATAAGGTGGTCAAAGTACTGGAGTTTCAGCTTCACATCATTCCCTCCAAAGACATCCCAGGGCTGATCTCTAGAATGGACTGGCTGGATCTCCTTGCAGTCCAAGGGACACTCAAGAGTCTTCTCCAACACCACAGTTCAAAAGCATCAATTCTTCGACACTCAGCTTTCTTCAGAGTTCAACTCTCACATCCATACATAACCACTGGAAAAACCATAGCCTTGACTAGATGGACCTTTGTTGGCCAAGTAATGTCTCTGCTTTTGAATATGCTATCTAGGTTGGTCATAACTTTTCTTCCAAGGAGTAAGTGTCTTTTAATTTCATGACTGCAGTTGTGATCAATTCTGGAGCATATTCCATATCCACTTGAGTAGAAATGTCTATTCTACTGCTTTAAAGCATGCTCTATAAATATCAGTTAAGTCCATCTGATATAATGTGTCTTTTAAGGCTTGCCTTTCCGTATTAAATCTGTTGGGATGATCTGTCTATTGATAAAAATGGACTTTTAAAGCCCCCTGCTATTATTTTGTTACTGTCTATTTCTCCTTTTATGGTTGTTAGTATTTTCCTTATGTATTGAGGCACTCCTATGTTGGGTGTATAGATATTCATAATTTTATATATTCTTTGTGGATTGATCCCTTGATCATTATGTAATATCCTTCCTTATCTCTTACAACAGTCTTTAATCTGAAGTCTATTTTGTCTGATATGAGTATTGCTACTCCAGCTTTCTTTTGATTTGCATTTTTATGGAACATTATTTCCCATCCCCTCACTTTCAGTCTATATGTGTTCTAATGTCTGAAATGGATCTCTTGTAGGTAGCATATATACAAATCTTGCTTTTGTATCCATTCAGTCTGTGTATGTCTTTTGGGTGGAACATTTTCTCTGATTACATATAAGGGAATTATCAATATATTTGTTCCTCTTGTTATTTTGTTCATTGTTCTGAGTTTGTTTTCATAGGTCTTTCTCCTTCCTTTCCTCTTTTGCTCTTCTCTCTTGTGTTAATTTTTCTATTTCAGTCTCTGACTATCCTCATTCCTTTTCTTTATCCTGTTCTACAGTAGAGATATACACAATTATTTCTTTCAGTTCACTTATCCATTCTTCTATTATTCTGCTACTGATTCCTTCTAATGCATTTTGCATATTTCTTGTTCATCTCTGTTTTTTTGTTCTTTAGTCCTTCTAGGTTTTGTTAAACTTTTCTTTTATCTTCCCAATCTATCCCTCCATTCCTTTTCTGAGATCTTGGATCATCTTTACTATCACTGCTCTGAATTATTTGGGGATTAGAGTGCTTATCTCCTCTTCAACCAGTTGTTCTTGTATGTTTTTAACTTTCTCCTTCATTTGCAACATATTTCCCTGTCATCTCATTATATAAAATTTACTATGTTTTTGTTTCCTTTCTTCAAGCTGCTGGATTGTAATTCCTCTTGCTTCTCATGTCTGTCCCCTAGTGGATGAGATTGGTATAGAAGTTCATGTCAGTTATCCCCTTGATATAGGATGGAGAACAACACCTACCCTAGATATAGTGTGGGGCCTCCCCTTTGCTTTGTGATTGTCACTGCCCTGTCATGTATGGATCTGCTCCCCAGGTGTTGATTTATAGGCCTACAGATCTGTTCCTAGGTTGTTATTCCGATCTGTGGTACAAGGAAGTGGGAATTGGAGCACTACTACCAGGAGAGAAGCCACTGAGTATTTCTCCTCAGGAGCTGTTCACCTGTGAATGTGATCTTTTGTGTTCCCTTTCACCTGTTGTATGATCTCACGAAGTATACTGTTATTGGCACTGTTCTTGTTCCCTCTATAACTGCATATGTCGGCAATTGGCCCTGGTGACTCTCAGGCCACTCACTGGCACAGGTCCACTGAGATCAGGTCCCAGGTTCCACTGAGATCAGGTTCCGGGTTCCACTAAGCTCAAGCCCCAGGACCGCAGTAGTTATGCACCTGAACCTACCGTGGGAGCTATACAGGCAGCTCAGATTCTGTTCTGGCCCACCTCCTGTATGTGTATGCACAAAAGACCACAGATACTAATGTGAGACCCTTCTGAGCTGTGAGTGCAGTTGCTGTCCTTCCAGATGCTTCACAGGTGCTGAATTTAGGAAGCCATCAGCAGAGATGCAATTCTGCAGTTTGTGCAGACACAAGGAGAAATTTCATCTCTTCTTACTCACTTAAACAGCTTCTGAGGCTCACCTTTGGTTTCAGCCTCTGCTCTGAGCAGATTTCTTAGTGAACAGAGCTACCTGCACCCTCCCAGGACAGCAGAGTAGATCCCATCACTTACTTCCAAATTTCCTAGTGAGGGGAGTTATCCAAATGCTGCTCAGATAGAAGGATGAATTCTGCCTCTCACTGATGAATTTCTTAGTCGCAGTTATCAGAGCCCTCCAGGGACAGAGGGGCTCGTCCCAGCACCAACTGTTGGATTTTGTAGTAGTTGACGCTCTTTGTTCCCTCCCAAGATATCGTGGGTAGGTCCTGGGGTCTGCTGGTAGAATTCCTAGCAGGAAGCTGTCTCTGCCCTTCCAGGTCATCAAGGGAGGATGTTGGCATATGCCTGCAGCTCTGGAAGAGGCAATCTTTGTGCTTATTGGAATCCAAAATGGAAGCAGGGACTCTTTCCTGCTCCTGGAGCTCCTGTAGGCCAGTGGTCCTCATCTTTTTTGTATCAGGGACTGGCTTCATAGAAGAAAGTTTTTCCACAGACCAGAGTGAAGGGGCTTGTTTTTGGAATGATTAAAGCACTTGAAACTTATTGTACAATTTGTGCTCTGTTGTGCTAAGATGCTTCAGTTGTGTCCAACTCTTTGCAACCCTATGGACTGTAGCCCACCAGGTTTCTTATTCCATAGGATTCTCCAGACAAGAATACAGCCAGAATCCTGGAGTGAGTTGTCACGCCCTCCTCCAGAAGATCCTCCCAACCCAGGGATTGAACTCCAGTGTCTTCAGTCAGTCAGTTCAGTTGCTCAGTCATGTTTGACTCTTTCTGATCCCATGGACTGCATCAAGCCAGGCTTCCCTGTCATCGCCAAAGCCTGGAGCTTGTTCAAACTCATGTCCATCAATTCAGTGATGCCATCCAACCATCTCATCCTACGTCATTCCTTTTTCCCCTTCCCTTCAATCTTTCCCTGCATCAGGGTATTTTCCAATGAGTCAGTTCTTTGCATCAGGTGGCCAAAGTATTCAAGTTTCAGCTTTAGCATCAGTCCTTCCAATGAATATTCAGGACTGATTTCCTTTAGGATTGAGTGGTTTCTCTTATGTCCCCTGAATTGTCAGATAAGTTGTTTAACACTAGTGTCACCTGAGAAGTCCCATTTTGCACTTTATTTCATTACCACTACATTGTGATATACATAATGAAATCATTATACAACTCACCATAATTCATAATCAGTGACAGCCCTGAGCTTGTCTTTCCTGCAACTAGATGTTCCCTTTTGGGGATAATGAGAGACAGAGATATGCAAAGTATGTTGCTTAGGTCCAGTCTATTCTATAATCTCATTTTGGTTGCTGTCACTGTAGAAAATCCTGTGTCACAAAGATAGGATATTGGAAATGGAAGCAAGCTTTTCAGTACTTTTGTGGCAGTCTCAGGATATTTCACCCTAATTTTAATTTATAATGTACGAAGAGTTTGAAGTTGTGTCAGTCATACTTTTAAGGCCACCATCATTTGTGATCTCCAGCAAATGATCCTTTTCTAGCACAGAAAATTTGATTTACCTGGCTTGTTCACAGATAGGTCACAGATCCATTCTTTTCCACTTTGAGGTCTTTTGTGATTAGGAAATAGTGCACAAACTCTTTTGAAAGCTGAGACTCTCACAAGCTGGGAGAAAGAAGGCACTAACTCAGTCTCTTAAAATTTCTGTTATTACTTGAAACGTGTTAAAAATATCAATAATCACTCATCATTCCCATAATTCTAGTTTAACTTTGAGTGAAGCTACTTTATCTGCTGACTTGAACACAGTTGGCATTTTCTCCTGAAGTGACAGACTGAATTTGTTGAGCAGGTTGAAAATATCACACAAGGAAGGAAGTTTTGTGACCCATTCTGGTGTTATTGAAATGTGCTGCCAGCGATGACCTTTTTTAAAAAAGAAATCTCTGGAACAATCCTTATAACTCAAAAACTCTGGCCAGCAATCTACCTTTAGAAGCCATCTCGCTTCTGTGTGTAAGAGAAGATGTGTGTGCTCTGCATCCATCCCGTGACAGAGCTGGGTGAACAGATGTGTGTTAAGGGGATGTACTTTAATGTGGTTGATACTTTCAATCCCATCCTGAAAAATGTTAGATTTTTTTTCAGCTAGCCAGCATTTCTCTATGAATGACACAGTGTGCAGTCTCATATTCAGAAGAGATCTCTTTGACCCAAGTAGTGAAACCGGAAGGTCATCCAGTCACAGCAGCTACTCTATTCCTGCATATTATGACACAAAAAGACCAACTCAGCTTTCCTTATATGTAATCATTCAAAGACTTGAATAGTTCTGCCACTGTATTCTTGGTTGGCAACAAAAGTGTAAATAATGTATCCTCATGCACATCTTCTTGAAAAATATATCACACAAAAACAAGCATTATTGACTTGTTGTCAACATCAAGAGATTTGTCAACCTGGATTACATACAATGATGACTCATAAATCGTCTCTAACAGTTGTGCCTCAATATCCTCTGCTATTTAATAAATTAATCTATTTATGGTGTTAGCTGGAAGAGGAACAAGTGCCACTTTTTCTGCAGCTTCTCTTAAAAGTTCAAGGCAAATGTCCTTAGCAGGAGGTAGGATCAACTCTTCACCAATAGTAAAGGGCTTCTCTCATAGCTCAGTTGGTAAAGAATCTCCCTGCAATGCAGGAGACCCTGGTTTGATTCCTGGGTTGGGAAGATCCCCTGGAGAAAGGATACATTACCCACTCCAGTATTCTTGGGCTTTCCTTATGGCTCAGCTGGTAAAGAATCTGCCTGCAATGCAGGAGACCTGGGTTCAATCCCTGGATTGGGAAGATCCTCTGGAGAAGGGAAAACTTACCCATTCCAGTATTCTGGTCTGGAGAATTCCATGGACAGTCCATGGAGTCACAAAGAATTGGACACCACTTTCACTTTCTTAATTTTAGCAATGCAGTTAGCCATTGAGAATAATTCTCTCATTACAGACATACTTGATGAAGTGGTGGCCTTCAACAATTGCTTCTGTTCTTCATGTTAACATTATTGTCTTTTGAAAAACTCCAAAGCTTGTCTTTTAATGGAGAATACTTGATATCCATATGGTAAAGCAGTTTTCAAGATTTCATGGCTTAGTTGGATACCCAGTCGTCAAACATTAAACAAAGTGGACTGGAGACTATGAGTCACTTGTTGCAATGAACCCATAATTTTAAGTAGGACTCTTGGTATTTTCTTTTACATCCATCTTTCTTTTTGTTGGCAGTCTCAGAGTCTTCTGTTTCATCATTGATGTATTTTCTCCCTTTCCAAGGAGCTCTCCAGTAACTTTTTTTTTCATTATTTCATTTTTGCTAGGGTTGCCTTGTGAGTTTACCAAAACTGTGATGGAGACAAGTGCACAGTGCAAGAAATAGGTACAGAAGGAAGTGGCAAATACAATAATGGGCAGGCCATGTGCAGACTAAAATAAGCGTTGGATTATGACTTAAAACCTTCCACCAGACACAGCTCAATTTTCACTTGCCACTCACTGATAGGGCTTTGATAAATCTTCAAGTGGTCGATTTATTATGGTCTCTGTGAAGTCAAATCTCTCTGCTAATGATAATCTGTATTTGCAACTGCTCCTGAGCACTACCATCACCACCTCAGCTATATCTCAGATCATCAGGCATTCAATTCTCAGAAGGAGCATGCAACCTAGTTCCCTCACGTGGACAGTTCACAATAGGGTTCACACACCTGTAAGAATCTAATGCCACCTATGATCTGAGAGATGAGTTCAGGTGGTAATACAAGTGACGGGGAGTGGCTGTAAATAGGAATGAAGCTTTGCTTGCTCACTCACCAGGCAGCTCCTGCTGTGTGGCCTGGTTCCCAAGAGGCCCCTGACGGGTACCAGTCCAGGGCCTAGCAGTTGGGGAAGCCCTGCTGTGGGCAATGTCCTGTTGCCTGGGAGCAATCACAGACATAAGAGTTCTTATGGGGTCCCACCCCTCTTTCAAGCACCTCCTAATATCAGTGCCTTGCTTCTTTGTAGGCACAGGCTTCTTCCTAGTTATACCCTCAGTTGACACTATCCAACCCCTTCAGACTATTTCTGCATCTAACCCTGGTCGTCTCCTGGGGACTTAGCTTCTGAGTCTGAGATTTAGCATCTAACTTCAATTCTCACCAGCAGAGGAGTGTCTCAGGGTGGGGAGCACAGGGGAGCAATGCCAGGCCTCTGTTCAGGCTGTCTCTTTCACCTTCCACAAACCAGCTGCTACTCTTCCCTTTTGGAATACAGAACTCTCCCTTCATCCAGTCTAATTTCTCCCAAGGCGTGTGAACCTGCCTTCCCCATGGCACAAGCCCTGTCCTCATTCCTTCCTTTTTTTCCTTTTGCTATACCCAGTTATGTGAATGTTTTCTTGTCTTTTGGGGTGTCTGAAGTCTTCTGTCAGTGCTCAGTAGCCTTTCTGTGTGAATTGTTTTACTTGTAAATGTGTTTTCAATGTTTCTGTTGAGGAAGATAAACTCTGTTTCCTACTCCTCCACCATCTTGATAGCCAACTTATAAAATGGTGATTTAATTTGTATTCTTCAGGAAAGAATATGTGATTGTTTACATCGGACATGAAAGCTATTTTCTTCTATTCCTGCCAAAATTTGCTCAGATAAATCAGAATATTGCTACTGTACATCTAGTACTGTGTATATTGGACAAATTTTTTTTTTTATTTTTAGACTTATCAAACAATCCTCATAAGATAAACTGAACTGAATTTTTTGGAAGGTTTTTGGTAAGCATTTTGTGCTTTTTTTTTTTTTTTTTAAGCTGTTTTGAATGGCTGCCCTGTGCCATCAATGAAAACAGTGTTCAGGCAGGTCTTTGCTGATTTCATTACTGCTGCTGATCTCTGGGGCTTGAAGTACCAGTTGCTTCCCTCTGTATTTACAAATCTATTTCTAATAAATTAGATTTCTGCACCTGTGGGACTCTGATATCCCCAGCACAGATGTTACCCCATCCCACCAGACTAGAAAAGCTGGATCACAGACAACAGCAGCCCCCTGTGGTGGAGCCAGCCTCCCAGCTGGCATTGCTGGGCATCCTCTGTCTGTCTTCTCCCCCTCCTTCCTCCCATGTCTTGAAACCCAATTTTCCTGCACTTCATGAATTCCTACCCATTAATTCAGGCTCTCTAGAAAGGGTCTGATGAAAGCAATTATAACAAGCTTTTAAATGCTTGATAACTTAATATGTTTCTCTCCTGGGGCATTTACACTTCAATAAGCTAAAAGTCTTCATCCAGAAGAATAAATCTCAGAGCAGGGGACATCTGGTATTAACAAGCCAGAAGAGAAAAGCTTTTGTTTGTATTTGAGGTTTTCTTAATGCCCTTGAAATCTTACCAGGTCTGTTTCAGCCACATCATGGGAAGATCCTTTAAACTGATAATATTACCTTTCATGCAGGATTTTCAAATGCCTAATTTAGGAGATGCACAGGTAATTATAGGGAAAAGGAAACTTAAATAGGAAAATAAATTTAAAAGGCACAGAGCTCACAGGATTGTCACAGAACCCAGATGAAGTATGTAGCTTAAGTCCTAGGGCATTTGGACTTAAAAGGTCATAAGTTTTCCCATTTCTAACTGAGTTTTATAGACTATTGCCTTGTACATACTACTACAATATTATATCACATCTATTCTAAGATTATGTACCAGGAATAAAGCAGTGAAGAGGGCAAATCAAGTCCATATCTTCATGAAACACCTGGACTTGTTCCATTACAAATTTTGCTTTGCATCTTTATCCTCTGGCCGACACTAGAAACGCCTTTAGGGAAGAGACATGTCTTGTTCAGTCATCTGTCTACAGACCATACCACAGTTTCTAGTGAATCTACCTCTAAATACATAGTTGTAGAATAAATTTTAGGGAAATTTTTCTGTTGGGCCTAAGTCAAAACCATCAGACAGCATGATGTAATTAGTTGATATTAGAGTTTTGGAGAGAATTAACAATAAAGTGATGTTTTCTCAAAAGACAAAATCAATATTTGTTCTTAAAATAGTTATGACTTTATTTTCCTTTTTTGCATCCAGGTGTAAGAACAGGAGCTTAAAAATGTGAGCAAACAAATGGTCTTAGACTGTTAAAGTTGCTATAACAAAATGACACAGCCAGGGTAGCTTATAACCAATAGAAATTTATTTCTCACAGCTCTGGATTCTTAAATTATGAGATGAAGGTGCTAGTGTGGTCAGGTGAGGGCCTTCTTCTGAGTTAGAGATGTCCTGTATTCCCATAGGGCAGAAAAGTCTAGGGAATTCTGTAGGGGCTTTTTTATAAGATTACTAATCCCATATATGAGTTTTCTACCCTCTTAAAGCCCCCACCTCCTAATACCATCACATTGGGCATACGAATTTCAACATATGAATCAGGGGTACAAAAACCATGGCATTCAATCTGCCTTCCCCCAATTCATGTTCTTGCTGCATGCAAAATACACTCAATCCATTGCAATAGCCCCAAAATTCTTTTGTTCTAGCATCAACTTAAAAGCCTAAATCCAAAGTCTCATTTAAATATTTGCTTAAAAAATGCCAGTGAGACAATTCACCCAGAGGAAATTGCTCTTCAGCTGTGAATCTCTGAAATCAAACATGTGATCCATTCCCAAAATATATGTGAGACAGGCATAGGACAGTTATTCCCATTCCAAAAGAGGTGGGGGGGTGCAAAAAAAGAAAAACCATAACTAGCAAGTAAGTAACAAATAAGTTCTAAACCTTAAGATCTATGGGGACATCCCCCTATGTGGTTTTCCAGGCACAACATAATGGGCAGCTTGACAGAGCTGGAGCTGTCTGCCTGCAGCTCACAGGTGGGTGCTCCAGCCATCTCGGGTTGCAGTCTCACAGTTCCAGCAACCCATCCTGCAAAATCTAGGTGGATGTAGCCAGAAGCCTGTGCCTTGCTGGTCATGGTCCTGCCCTTACAGGCTGTAAGCAGCACTCCCCCAGGCTTTGGTGTGGGAAAGAGTGTCTCCAGAACTGCTGAAACCCAGTGACCACCTCCCTTTTGAAACTGAGGAGGCTGCTCTGATGATCTCTGAATCCTCTTTGGGGTCCTCATTCTCTGTCTTGAAGAACAGAGCTTGTTCACAGTCAATAACTGAGATCCCATCATGTAAAATCTAAGAAGTCTGACACCTGTCTTCCTTCCTTCCCATCTCCTTCTGCTTGGGTTCACATTGACTTTTTTTCCGCCAAGGTGATGATGAATGTCAGACTTAAGTCAGACTATTCTTTATCAAAGGATCACCTGGTCACACTGTTAGTGTTTTCTTCCAGATGTACTTTCTTATTTTTTTGCAATAAAAGGCTGAGAATTTTCCAAATTTTAAAATTATGCTTCCTTTTTGATTAACAATTCCATCTTTAAATCATTTTTGTCTTCTCTCACTTTATTGTAGTCACTGAAGAGAAGACAAGCCACATCCTCAACATTTTGCTTAGAAATAGCGTCACCTATGTTAACTAGCTCGACTGGTAATCATTAAACTATGTATACGTAATCAAGTTATCATGTTGTGCACCTTAAATATATGCAAGTCTATTAAATAAGTAAATACAATATAAAGAAAAAAGAGTTTCAGCCAAATATTCAATTTCATTTCTCACCAACAATAAGACACAAACACAATTCAGCCAAATTCTTTGCCAGTTTATAGGAAGGGTGGCATTTCCTCCACCATCCTGTTCCTCATTTCCATCAGACTTCATTCATAATGGTCTTTACCATCCTTCCTTCTACTGAAGTCTGATTTCCAACCATTTGGCATTCTCTGAGAAGACTGAGGCTCCTTCTATAGACATCGTCTTCTCTTGAGTCAAGAATGGCTTCTGATGGTCTCTCCACAGCAGTGTAGGCTTCTTCTAGGATACCACTGAAAACTCACCCAGCATTTACCCATTACCAAGGTAAAAGACATCTGCACATTTTTAGATACTTTTTTATTGTAGCAATACTCCCAAATCTTAGCACCAATTTTCTTAGTCCATTTGCACCACAGCAACAAAATAACAGAAACTGTCTATCTTATAAACACCAGAAATGTATTTCTTATGCTTTTGAGGACTGAAGGACCAAGATCAGTGTGCCAGCATGATCACGTGACAGCCTCTTCCTGGTCACAAGTTACTCGTTTTATCCTCATATGGCTGAAGGGACCAGGAGACATGTAGAGTATCTTATAAAGACACCTATTCCATTCATGAGGGCTCAAACTTTACGACCTAAGTGAAGTAAAATCGCTTAGTTGTGTCCAACTGTTTGTGACCCCATGGACTGTTGCCTACCAGGCTCCTCTGCCCATGGTATTTATGACCGAAGAACCTTCAAAATGTTCTGCCTCCTAATACTTTCACACAGGGCACTAAAAGTTCAGCATATGCACTTTGTGGGGACACAATAATTCAGACTGTTACAAGTAAGTCTATGTTGACTTTGTTTTTCCATCATGGGTAATTTTATTTTATTTTATTTTATTTTATTTTATTTATTTATTTTTTTTTTACTTTTTCTACATTTATTCATATGACCACGTGATTTTTTTGTCTTCAGCAGGTTGATGGGGGATAAATTACAATAACTGACTTTTAAATGTTGAAGCAGCTATAGATCTAGGATTAAATCCCACTTGGTCATGGTGTATAATTATTTTTATACATTGTTGAATTTCTTTTTATACATTGTTCAATATACTAATATATTTTGGAGAATTCTTGCACATGAGACATTCTTGTACATAAGAATTCTATGTACATGAGAGATGTTGGCCTGCAGTTTTCCCCTCTTGTTATGTCTTTATCTAGTTTTGAAACTAGGGTAATGCTGGCCTCACTGAGTAAATAGGAAGCATGGCCTCTGCTTCTTTCTTCTGAAAGAGGCTGTAGAGAACTGATACAATTTCTGCATTAAGTATTGGTAGAACAGTGAAACAATCTGGGCCTAGTGCCTTCTGTTTTGGAAGGCCCTCAATATTCATTATTCTTTACTATATGTAGGACTATTCATATTATCTATTTCTTCTTGTGTGAATTTGGCAGATTGTAACTTTCAGGGAAGTGGTCTGTTTCATCAAGGTTATCAGATCTGTGGGCAGAGTTATTCACTGTATTACTTTACTGTCTTTTTAATGATCATGCCATCTATATGAACTCCCCTCATTTATTTCTATTAGTAATTTGTGCCATCTCTTATTTAGCCTGGCTAGAGGCTTGTAAATTATATTGATTTTTTCAAAGAAGCAGCTTTTTTCTTAATGATTTTCTGTTTTCAATTTCATTGAGTTCTGACCTAATTTTTATTATTTCTCTTCTTGTACTTTCTTTGGATTTAAAATTATTAAAACATACACCCACTTAATCAGTCAACATACTTATCATGAATTTACAAGGTGCAAACACTGAGGGAGGTACAGAGCAGGATGAAGACAAGCATCCATTTAAACACATTGGTGGATCAGACAAGTGTCACATGGAGTCATGGGGAGAGAAGCAATATCAGAACATAATAAAGATTGTAAGAATGGCAGGATTTCTCAACATTTGCTTTTAAGTGGCTGCATGATAATGATACCAGCTAACATATACTGAACATTAAGGGACAAGTGTTATCTTAAAATATGTTATATGTATTAACAATAGAGTCCCATAATGACTATAGAAAATATGTTCTTTTCTGTTACTATCATTATTTATATCATTACCCTTTTCATTTTACATATAAAGAAGCCAATATACTGATAAGTTAAAAAATTTGTGTATAATTATTCAGAGTAGAGGAGTTAGAATGGAAAGCCATGCTAGATATCACTGTGCTCGTTCTACAGGGTCAAGAGGGATCCAGAAAGGACTTTGCTTTGTATTTATACTAAGGCATGCTGCTAAGTCGCTTCAGTGGTATCTGACTCTGTGAGACCCCATAGACGGGAGCCCACCAGGATCCGCCACCCCGGGATTCTCCAGGCAAGTCCTTCTCCAATTCATGAAAATGAAAAGGGAAAGTGAAGTCGCTCGTGTCCGACTCTTTGAGACCCCATGAATTGCAGCACGCCAGGCCTTTCTGTCCATCACCAACACCCGGAGTTCACTCAGACTCAGGTCCATCCAGTCAGTGATGCCATCCAGCTATCTCATCTCTGTCGTCCCCTTCTCCTCGTGCCCCCAATCCCTCCCAGCGTCAGAGTCTTTTCCAAAGAGTCAACACTTGGCATGAGGTGGCCAAAGTTCTGGAGTTTCAGCTTTGGCATCATTCCTTCCAAAGAAAACCCAGGAATGATCTCCTCTAGAATGGACTGGTTGGATCTCCTTGCAGTCCAAGGGACTCTCAAGAGTCTTCTCCAACACCACAGTTCAAAAGCATCAACTCTTCGCTGCTCAGTTTTCTTCACAGTCCAACTCTCACATCCATACATCACCAGAGGAAAATCATACCCTTGACTAGCTGGACCTTTGTTGGCAAAGTAGTATCTCTGCTTTTCAATATGCTATCTAGGTTGGTCATAACTTCCGTTCCAAGGACTAAGAGTATTTTAATTTCATGGCTGCAATCATCATCTGCAGTGATTTTGAAGCCCCCCAAAATAAAGTCTGACACTGTTTCCACTGTTTCAACATATATTTCCCATGAAGTGATGAGGAGAGATGCCATGATCTTCGTTTTCTGAATGTTGAGCTTTAAGACAACTTTTTCACTCTCCTCTTTCACTTTCATCTAGAGGCTTTTTAGTTCCTCTTCACTTTCTGCCATAAGGGTGGTGTCATCTGCGTATCTGAGGTTATTGATATTTCCCCTGGCAATCTTGATTCCAGCTTGTGCTTCTTCCAGTCCAGCGTTTCTCATGATGTACTCTGCATATTAGTTAAACAAGCATGGTGACAATATACAGCCTTGACACACTCCTTTTCCTATTTAGAACTAGTCTGTTGTTCCATGGCCAGTTCTAACTGTTACTTCCTCACTTGCATAAAAGTTTCTCAAGAGGCAGGTCAGGTGGTCTGGTATTCCCATCTCTTTCAGAATTTTCCATGGTTTATTGTGATCCACACAGTCAAAGGCTTTGGCATAGTCAGTAAAGCAGAAATAGATGTTTTCTAGAACTCTCTTGCTTTCTCAATGATCCAGTGGATGTTGGCAATTTAATCTCTGGTTCCTCTGCCTTTTCTAAAACCAGCTTGAACATCAGGAAGTTCACAGTTCACGTATTGCTGAAGCCTGGCTTGGAGAATTTTGAGCTTTACTTTACTAGCATGTGAGATGAGTGCAATTGTGAGGTAGTTTGTGCATTCTTTGGCATTACTTTTCTATGGGATTGGGATGAAAATTGACCTTTTCCAGTCCTGTGGCCACTGCTGAGTTTTCCAAATTTGCTGGCATATTGAGTGCAGCACTTTCACAGCATCATCTTTCAGGATTTGAAACAGCTCAACTGGAATTCCATCACCTCCACTAGCTTTGTTCGTAGTGATGCTTTCTAAGGCCCACTTGACTTCACCTTCCAGGATGTCTGGCTCTAGATGAGTGATCACACCATCGTGATTATCTGGGTCATGAAGATCTTTTTTGTACAGTTCTTCTGTGTATTCTTGCCAACTCTTCTTAATATCTTCTGCTTCTGTTAGGTCTGTACCATTTGTATCCTTTATCATGCACATCTTTGCATGAAATGTTCCCTTGGTATCTCTAATTTTCTTGAAGAGATCTCTAGTCTTTCCCATTCTGTTGTTTTCCTCCATTTCTCTGCATTGATCACTGAGGAAGGCTTTCTTATCTCTTCTTGCTATTCCTGGAACTCTGCATACAGATACTTATATCTTTCCTTTTCTCCTTTGCTTTTTTTTTTTTTTTAATTTTAAAATCTTTAATTCTTACATGTGTTCCCAAACATGAACCCCCCTCCCACCTCCCTCCCCATAACATCTCTGTGGGTGATCCCCATGCACCAGCCCCAAGCATGCTGTATCCTGCGTCAGACATAGACTGGCGATTCAATTCTTACATGATAGTATACATGACAGAATCTTGTCTTCCTTTCACAGCTATTTGTAAGGCTTCCCCAGGCAGCCATTTTGCTTTTTGGCATTTCTTTTCCATAGGGATGGTCTTGATCCCTGTCTCCTGTACAATGTCCCAAACCTCAGCCCATATTTCATCAGGCACTCTATCTATCAGATCTAGGCCCTTAAATCTATTTCTCATTTCCACTGTATAATCATAAGGGATTTGATTTAGGTCATACCTGAATGGTCTAGTGGTTTTCCCTACTTTCTTCAATTTCAGTCTGAATTTAGCAACAAGGAGTTCATGATCTGAGCCACAGTCAGCTTCAAGTCTTGTTTTTGCTGACTGTATAGAGCTTCTCCATATTTGGCTGCAAAGAATATAATCAATCTCATTTTGGTGTTGACCATCTGGTGATGTCCATGTGTAGAGTCTTCTCTTGTGTTGTTGGAAGAGGGTGTTTGCTATGACCAGTGCGTTCTCTTGGCAAAACTCTAACAGTCTTTGCCCTGCTTCATTCTGCATTTCAAGGCCAAACTTGCCTGTTACTCCAGGTGTTTCTTGACTTCCTACTTTTGCATTCCAGTCCCCTATACATCTAATTCCATTTTTTAGAAAGAAAAAATTCATGGCATTTTTTTGGTCTAAAAATTTTTAGTCATCTGCTAAATTATTTATTTATGGATTTGGTGTCTATTTCTGTTTCAAATCATTACCTGGTTCATTTAAACACATAGCTTTTTAAAACATTTTTTGTAGGTTTAGATACTTTAAATGGAAGTTATTCTGCTTCAGATATCCTTGTAAAGATGAAAAATAGAATAGAAACAGCTGATAAATTTAAATTATCTATCAATAGTTTCAAAGATGGGTATAGATATAGATATGATACAGAAAAGACATGGATAGGTATATAAATTGGCTTTCCAGTAGCTCGGTGGTAAAGAACCTGCCTGCCAATGCAGGAGATGTCAGTTCGATCCCTGGGTGGAAGAAATACCCTGGAGAAGAATATTGGAGTGGCTACCCACTCCAATAGTTTTATTCATAGTTTTATTTTATTTTATTTTATTTTTGTCAACGGCCTCCTTTGCTGTGCAGAAACATTTAAGTTTAACAAGATCTTGTTTCTTTTTGCTTTTACTTTTGCCTTAGGAGATAGATTCAAAAAAATACTGTTGCAATATGTTAACATTGTATTATTTTTTCTCAAATGCTTTTATCAAGTATTTCAGTAGGGAATCATAGCATAGTCATTATATTTTGACATGGGGGCAGAGTATTGTGTGCCTTATATGTTTTTGGTCTTATAAACAGGAAGAAAAAATTATGTTAAAATTAGTGGAAAAATTCTGTTATACATCAATACTGCTATAGACTGAATGTGTCCCTCTAAAATTCACATATATATTTTTTTTAATTTTGACAGATCGACTTATGCTTATATTTTTCTGTTACCATTTTTTTTAGAGAATACTTTATTAGTTTCTGTAATCAAACCCATGTAGATAAGACCTTACATATTTAATACAGTGTGTTACCCCTGTACAAATGGAAAAAATTATGTTTAACATTTCTACACCAATATGGCTGTTAATTTCTGTACAATGCCAACCCAACACGGTACAACTCGGTACCATTTTTTAAATGTAAATTTATTTATTTTAACTAGAGGTTAATTATTTAACAATATTGTGTTGGTTTTGCCATACATCAACATGAATCCATCATGGGTGTAAACGTGTTCCCCATCCTGAACCCCCCTCCCACCTCTCTTCCTGTACCATCCCTCTGGGTCTTCCCAGTGTACCAGCCCCGAGCATCCTGTATCCTGCATCAAACTTGAACTGGCAATTCGTTTCATATATGATATTATACATGTTTCAATGCCATTCTCCCAAATCATCCCACCTTCTCCCTCTCCCACAGAGTCCAAAAGACTGTTCTATACATCTGTGTCTTTTTTGCTGTCTCACATACAAGGTTATCATTATCATCTTTCTAACAGTTTTAATTTTAAAAAAGATTAAAAAGTTGAAAAAGCTCCCCAGAAAACCTCAATCTAACTTTAAAATGTATTGATGCCATATTACAATGTCCGTCTAGTCAAGGCTATGGTTTTTTCCAGTGGTCATGTATGGATGTGAGAGTTGGACTCTCAAGAAAGCTGAGCGCCAAAGAATTGATGCTTCTGAACTGTGGTGTTGGAGAAGACTCCTGAGAGTCCCTTAGACTGCAAGGAGATCCAACCTGTGCATTCTGAAGGAGATCAGCCCTGAGATTTCTCTGGAAGGAATGATGCTAAAGCGGAAACTCCAGTACTTTGGCCACCTCATGCGAAGAGTTGACTCATTGGAAAAGACTCTGATGCTAGGAAGGATTGAGGGCAGGAGGAGAAGGGGACGACAGAGGATGAGATGGCTGGATGGCATCACTGACTTGATGAACGTGAGTTTGAATGAACTCCGGGAGATGGTGATGGACAGGGAGGCCTGGCATGCTGTGATTCATGGGGTCGCAAAGAGTCGGACACGACTGTGCGACTGAACTGAACTGAACTGATGCAAGCTTTGTTTTCAGTTATTCTGTGAAATGGAATATTTAAATGTGGGGAAAATGGAAAAAAAAATATTCTGATAGACATCAGTCTGAGCAAAGTAGTATTCACAGGTTCTAGAATTGCTTCTTTCTGTTACGTATTTATAGACACCTTGTTGTTGTCATTTTAGTCACTTAGTCATGTCTGACTCTTCTGTAACCCCATGGACTGTTGCCCACCAGGATCCTCTGTCCTTGGGATTTCCCAGGCAAGGGAGAAAATATTTCCACATGATATAGATGACATGATTGATGGGGGGATTAATATTCATAATATATAAACAGCTTATTAACTCAATATGTACAATGTAGATATAGGCTACATTATTTTTCCAAAGACAATACACAAATGGCCAACAGGCACATTAAAAAAGCACTCACCATTGCTAATCATCAAAAAAATACAAACCAGAACAGCAATGAAATATCCCCTCACATCTGTCAAAATGGCTGGCATCAGAATGTCTATAAATAACAAATGTAGGTGAAGATGCAGAGAACAAGGGACCTTCGAGCCCTATTTGTGGGATAGTAGATTGATGGAGCCAATATGGAAAACATATGGAGATTCTTAAAATCTAAAACTGGAATTACAAAATGATCAAGCAATTCCATATCTGGATATATATCCAAAGAATTAAAACCAGTAATTTGAAAAGATGCATGCACCCCAATATGCAGAGCAGTGTTATTTACAAAATTTAAGATATGGAAGCAATCTAAGTGTCTATTAACAGACGAATAGATAAAGAAGATGTGGTATATATAATAAGCAGTGATGAGCATCTCTTCATATGTTTATTAGCCATCTGGATGTCTTTGGAGAAATGTCTATTTAGGTCTTCTCTCCATGTTTTATTGGGTTGTTTGTTTTTCTGGTATTGAGCTTCATGTGCTGTTTATATATTTTGGAGGTTAATTCTTTGTCAGTTGCTTCATTTGTTATTATTTTCTCGCATTCTGAGGGTTGTCTTTTCACCTTGTTTAGAGTTTCCTTTGTTGTGCAAAAGCATTTAAGTTTAAATAGGTCTCATTTGTTTATTTTTCGTTTTATTTCTATTACTCTAGGAGGAGAGTCATAGAGGATCTTGCTGTGATTTATGTCAAAGAGTGGACTGCCAAAGTTTTCCTCTAAGAGATGTATAGTTTCTAGCCTTACACTTAGGCTTTTAATCAATTTTCAGTTTACTCTTCTGTATGGTGTTAAAAGGTGATCTAGTTTCATTCTTTTACATGTAGCTATACAGTTTTCTGGGAGAAAGTAATGGCAACCCACTCAATGCCAGTACTCTTGACTGGCAAATCCTATGGATAGAGGAGCCTGATAGGCTGCAGTCCATGGGGTCGCTAGGAGTCGGACACGACTAAGCGACTTCACTTTCAATTTTCACTTTCCATTTTTATGCATTGGAGAAGGAAATGGCAACCCACCCCAGTGTTCTTGCCTGGAGAATCCCAGGGACATGGGAGCCTGGTGGGCTGCCATCTCTGGGGTCGCACAGAGTCGGACACGACTGAAGCGACTTAGAAGCAGCAGCAGCAGCATACAGTTTTCCAGCACCAGTTATTGAAGAGACTGTCTTTTATCAATTGTGTATTCTTGCCTCCTAATGTCAAAGATAAGGTGCCCATAGGTGTTTGTCTTTAGGCTTTCTGTCATGTTCCTTTGATTTATATTTCTGTTTTCGTGCCAGTACAATACTGTCTTGATGAATGTAACTTTGTAGTATAGTCTGAAGTCAGGAAGACTGATGTCTTCAGCTTCATTTTTCTTTCTCAAGATTGCTTTGGCTATTTGGGGTCTTTTGTTTTTGTTTTCCCCTATACAAATTATTATTTTTTTTTGTTCTAGTTCTGTGAAAAGTACAACTGGTAGTTTCACAGAGAATGCATCGAATCTTTAAATTGCTTTGATCATTTTTCACAATATTGATTCTTCCAATCCAAGAACATGATATATCTCTCTGTCTTTGTTGTCTTTGATTTCTTTAATCTGTGTCTTATAGCATTCTACATACAGGACTTTTATTCTTTATGTAGATTTATCCCTACATGTTTTATTATTTTTACTGTAATGGTGAATGAGATTGTTTCCTCAATTTCCCTTTCTGATATTTCATTTTAAGTGTATAGGAATGTAATGAATTTCTGTGTGTTAAATTTATATCCTGCAACTTTACTATATTCATTCATTAGCCAGAGTAATTTGCTGGTGGCATTTTAGGGTTTTCTTTACATAGTATCAGGTCATCTGCAAACAGAAGGGGTTTTACTTCTTTTCCAATCCAGATTCCTTTTACTTCTTTTTCTTTTCTAAATGTTGCGGCCTGGATGTCAAAAACTATGTTGATTAATAGCGGTGAGAGTGGGCACACTTATCCTATTCTTGATCTTAGAGGAAACGCTTCATCTTTTCACCATTGAGAATACTATTGGCTGTGTGGATTTGTCATTTAAAGAATTTGTTATGTTGAGGTATGTTATTTCTATGCCTACTTTCTGGAGATTTTTTGTAATAAATGGGTGTTGAATTTTATCAAAAACTTTCTCTGCATCTACTGAGATAAGCAGAAGTTGAATGGATCTGTGAAGACATAAAGACCTTCTAGAACTGACAAACAAAAAATATGTCCATTTCATTATAGAAGACTTAAATACAAAAGTAAGAAGTCAAGAAATATCTGGAGTAACAGGAAAATTTGACCTTGGTGTACAAAATGAAGCAGGGAAAAGGCTAATAGAGTTTTTCCAAGAGAATGCACTGGCCATAGCAAACACCCTCTTCCAACCACACAAGAGAAGACGCTATGCATGGAAATCACCAGATGATCAATACTGAAATCGGATGAATTATATTCTTTTCAGCTAAAGACCAAGAAGCTCTATACAGTCAAAAAAACAAGATGGGTAGCTGACTGTGGCTCACATTATGAACTCCTTATTGACATATTCAGATTTAAATTGAAGAAAGTAGAGAAAACCACTAGACCATTCAGATATGACCTAAATCAAATCCCTTACAACTATACAACTATATATAATTCAATGGATTAGATCTGATAGGCAGAGTGCCTGAAGAAATATGGACTGATGTTCATGACATTGTACAGGAGGCAGTGATCAAGACCATCCTCAAGAAAAAGAAATGCAAAAAGGCAAAATGGCTGCCTGAGGAGACCTTACAAACAGCTGTGAAGAGAAGTAGAAGACAACAAAGAAAAAGAAAGATATACCCATGTGAATGCAGTGTTCAAAAGAATATCAAGGAGAGATAAGAAAGCCTTCCTCAGTGATCAATGCAAAGAAAGAGAGGAAAACATAGAATGAGTAAAGGAGAGATCTCTTCAAAAATATCAAAGATACTAAGGCAACATTTCATGCAAAGATGGGAAAAAAAAAAAAAAAGGACAGAAATGGCATGGACCTAACAGAAGCAGAAGATATTAAGAAGAGGTGGCAAGAACACAGAGAGCTATACAAAAAAGATCTTCATGACCCAGATAATCATGATGGATGATCACTCACCTAGAGCCAGACATCCTGGAATGTGAAGTACAGTGGGCCTTGGAGAGCATCATTACAAACAAAGCTAGTGGAGGTGATGGAATTCCAGTTGAGCTATTTCAAATCCAAAAAGATAATGCTGTGAAAGTGTTGCACTCAATATGCCAACAAATTTGGAAAACTCAGCAGTGACCACAGGACTAGAAACGGTCAGTTTTCATTCCAATCCCAAATAAAGGCAATGCCAGAGAATGCTCAAACTACAGCACAATTGCACTCATTTCACACACTAGTAAATTGATGCTCAAAATTCTCCAAGCCAACCTTTCAACAGTACATGAACTGTGAACTTCCAGATGTTCAAATGGAACTTAGAAAAGCCAGAGAAATCAGAGATCAAATTGCCAACATCCATTGGATCACTGAAGAAGCAAGAGAGTTCCAGAAAAAAACATCTATTTCTGCTTTATTGACTATGCCAAAACTTTTGACTGTGTGGCTCACAACAAACTGTGGAAAATTCTAAAAGTGATGAGAATACCAGAACACCTGACCTGCCTCTTGAGAAATCTGTATGCAGGTCAGAAAGCAACAGTTAGAACTGGACATGGGGAAATAGCCTGGTTGCAAATAGGGAATGGAATATTTCAAGGCTGCATATTGTCACCCTGCTTATTTAACTTATATGCAGAGTACATCATGAGAAAACCTGGACTGGATGAAGCACAAGCTGGAATCAAGATTGCCAGGAGAAATACCAATAACCTCAGATATGTAGATGGCAACAACCTTATGGCAGAAAGTGAAGAAGAATTAAAGAGCTTCGTGATGGAAGTGAAAGAGGAGAGTGAAAAAGTTGGCTTAAAATTCAACAGCTGGTGCACTGGGACGACCCAGAGGGATGGTACAGGGAGGGAGAAGGGAGGGGGGTTCAGGATGGGGAACACGTGTACACCTGTGGTGGGTTCATATTGATGTATGGTAAAACCAATACAATATTGTAAAGTAACCTCCAATTAAAATAAATAAATTTATATTTTATTTTATTTTTTTCACTGTTAATTTTTTATTAGTTTTTTTTATTTTTTAAATTTTAAAATCTTTAATTCTTACATGCATTCCCAAACATGAACCCCCCTCCCACCTCCCTCCCCATAACATCTCTCTGGGTCATCCCCATGCACCAGCCCCAAGCATGCTGTATCCTGCATCGGACATAGACTGGCGATTCGATTCTTACATGATAGTATACATGTTAGAATGCCAGTCTCCCAAATCATCCCACCCTCTCCCTCTCCCTCTGAGTCCAAAAGTCCGTTATACACATCTGTGTCTTTTTTCCTGTCTTGCATACAGGGTCATCATTGCCATCTTTCTAAATTCCATATATATGTGTTAATATACTGTATTGGTGTTTTTCTTTCTGGCTTACTTCACTCTGTATAATCGGCTCCAATTTCATCCATCTCATCAGAACTGATTCAAATGAATTCTTTTTAATGGCTGAGTAATACTCCATTGTGTATATGTACCACAGCTTTCTTATCCATTCATCTGCTGATGGACATCTAGGTTGTAAAGAAAACTAAGATCATGGCATCGGGTCCCATCACTTCATGGCAAGTAGATGGGGACACAGTGGAAACAATGACAGACTTTATTTTGGAGGGCTCCAAAATCATTGCAGATGGTGATTCTAGCCATGAAATAAAGACACTTGCTCCTTGTAAGAAAACTTATCACCATCATAGACAGCATATTAAAAAGCAGAGAAATTACTTTACCAGGAAAAGTCCATCTAGTCAAAGCTATGGTTTTTCCAGTGGTCATGTATGGATGTGAGAGTTGGACTATAAAGAAAGCTGAGCTCCAAAGAATTGATGCTTTTGAACTATGGTGTTGAAAAAGACTATTGAGAGTCCCCTGGACTGCAAGGAGATCCAATCAGTCAATGCTAAGGGAAATCAGTCCTGAATGTTTATTGGAACGATTGATGGTAAGCTGAAACTCCAATACTTTGGCCACATAATGGAAAGAACTGACTCATTTGAACACATGTAAGAATTAAAGATTTTAAAATTAAAAAAAAAAAAAGAAAAGACCTTGATGTTGGGAAAGACTGAAGGTGGGAGGAGAAGGAGATGACAGAGGGTGAGATGGTTGGATGGCAACCCCAACTCAATGGAAATGAGTTTGAGTAAACTCCAGGAGTTGATGATGGACAGGGAGCCCTGGTGTGCTGCAGTCTATGGGGTTGCAAAGAATCAGGCACAACTGAATGACTGAACTGAGCTGAACTGATTTTGGTAATACAATTTATTTAGCATTTTAGATATGTGTATATTTTATGATTTAAATAAAATAAATAGGTTAACAAAAGTAAAAAAGAAGTCTAACATTCACAATCATTATAAGAAAAAGGATTTTTCACGATCATTTCAATTTTATATATAGCATTTTAATTGTAAATTTTACTAATTACATGTTTATGACATCTCAGGTATAGTAAATAAGCTGTATTTTCAATTTTCAAAGTAAGCTTCATGTATAACTTTGATAAAAATAAAAAATAAATTTGGAAAGCAAAATTATGTATAAAAACTTTAAGCTAACAATTACAGATTTCCCTCCTTTAGCATATAAGAGGCAAATGTTTCTATTTTCCTCATAATCATCTGACTTCTTTGAGCACTTATACTGTTTTTTTTTTTCTAATTCAGTGCTTTTGACACTCAATAGAATGCTTCTTGTTGAGAGGATTTGCAGTATATTTGAGTCAACATCAAAAAAGGAAGGAAATGTTTAAAAGTTTTAAAACTAAGATTGTTAAATTAAAAGATGAAATAAAATACATTAACCCAAAACATGTTTAAACAAGACAAAAATATCTTTCCTCCCTTCTTTCTTTTATTCTTTCTTTTCCTTCCTTCCTCCCTTCCCTCCTTTACCCTCCTCTTTCCTTCTTTCACATTACATTCAATGTGAAGTGAAGTTGTGAGAACGTGACTAATATATATTATTAGCTAAAAAATCAAGATGAGTAACTTATTTTTCAGTGTCAATAGTCAGTGATTACACTGGTCATGATTTGTTCCATCTTAGCTTGAAAATTTTTAACAATATTGAGAAACAGAAGACAGAACCTGAAATAAATACTCATTTCAAATCATTGAAATTTTAGCTGAGCCCATTTTAGCTTTCCAAATTAACTTCTTTTACATAATATAATAATTATTGGTGAAATACTGCATATTCACACTGAGTACAATGAGAGGAAATGTCTGTTTAACAGGTTATATTTGTTTATCAATAATAATACTTTCCAGTCATTTTCTCTTTTTGCTCTTGGCCCTTTGGCAATCTTTCTGCATGTTATTTTATGCTCAAGTTATTCTTAAAATGAATAGGCCACACAACAACTGAATGCAATAATCATGCAGAATGCATCAGGGGTACAGTATATTAAAAAAAAAAAAATTGCAGCTTAGTCTATGCCCTGGGAAGAGAAATTTTCCTTGATGTTTCCATAGCTGTGGATGGGATAAGGTAACTAAAGTCTGAAAGAAAATATCCCAAGAACAGAGGCAAAAGATGGAAAAGGATAACCTCCTGATGGAAAAGACCAACGTTCTCCTATGTTTCAATAAGTAATAAAATATTTTGTTTATTCATATATAAGTGACTTTTTATAATTTATACCATAAGATACAGATTTCAAGTAATTTTTGAATAAAGTGGTAACCTTTCCTACCAATTTTTCAAATAATCTTTGTGAGAAGAGTTGTATTGCTTTCTACCAATATATTGAATAAATCAAATCAGACCCCCCAATCTGGTTCTCCTCTCTGATTAGTTTATAGCAGAAATAATACATTGAAGAAAATAATATAAATTATCCTTTCTTTCTCTCTGCCTCATTCCCTCCTCCCCTTTCAGATTTCTGGACCAGTTGAGAATTTTACTGACTGCATAAAAATTTTAGAAATCAATAACTGGAGATCTTTCATCCCATTCAAGGCAGTGAAAAAAATTCACATTGACAGCTGCAGGTAAGATATTACTAATGATTCTTCAAATACTTGTTCAAATAATCTCACCAGAAGTAGCATATCCACTTTGAAATCATCTAAACAATGCTAGAATATATTTTATTCATTTCATTTTCCATCCCACTTTCACATTTACTTCACTTTCTTTACAGACTATATCATTTCTATGCTACATCCCAATTAAGTTGGACCATTTATTTATAATGTGTCTCTGTTTTGTGCTGTATAAGAATCAGTGTATCTACCAACAAATTATCAGTTACATATGATCAGAAAATGTAATCTTTCAGAGCATTTCAAATATAAGCATGCTGACACTCATACATGTGGTGTATTGTTTAAGGTATTGCTTACTTCTAAGATATTACACTCAAAATGTTGTCATTGTGCTTAAACTTTATTTTTCAGTGACACTGCTTTCATAAAACCTGCTTCTCAATATAGAAATCTCTACCTGTGGGTTCAGGAGTTGGGGGGAGGGCAGGCAGGACAGCATAAAAGTCTATTTGTCAGCAGAAGAAACACATTGATATATTTTACCAAAGTTTTTTGAAATATTAAAATTCTGCTATTTACTATGGTCCTTGGAAGAAAAGTTATGAGCAACCTAGATAGCATATTCAAAAGCAGAGACATTACTTTGCCAACTAAGGTGCATCTAGTCAAGGCTATGGTTTTTCCAGTGGTCATGTATGGATGTGAGAGTTGGATTGTGAAGAAGGCTGAGCGCCGAAGAATTGATGCTTTTGAACTGTGATGTTAGAGAAGACTGTTGAGAGTCCCTTGGACTGCAAGGAGATCCAACCAGTCCATTCTGAAGGAGATCAACCCTGGGATTTCTTTGGAAGGAATGATGCTAAAGCTGAAAGTCCAGTACTCTGGCCACCTCATGCGAAGAGTTAACTCATTGGAAAAGATCCTGATGCTGGGATTGAGGTGTGGAGGAGAAGGGGACGACAGAGGATGAGATGGCTGGATGGCATCACTGACTTGATGGACGTGAGTCTGAGTGAACTCCAGGAGATGGTGATTGACAGGGAGGCCTGGTGTGCTGCGATTCATGGGGTCACAAAGAGTCGGACACGACTGAGTAACTGAACTGAACTGAAGGTGAATCAACAATCACATGGTGACTGTCTCTAAGGAGTTTATATGGTAGTAGTGGAGATATTCATGAAATATTTAAATGAAGGTATAAATATGAAGAGTTCTTTAAGAAAAATAAAAAGGAGAAGGCTATGAGAACTTTATATATTTGAATGTAATCAAACCTGCTTTGTTCACAGGTAGAGAGATATTATGTATATTCAAAAATAAAGGAAACACTTCTGAAAGTAAAAGGATAATTCATTCCTCATTGTTTCCCCTTTGGCTAATACATTTAAATATTTTTGGCACCTACAGTGGTTGAGAGGGTGCTTTTTGGTTTGCTTACTTTACATCAAATGAAAACCTGCAAATTCACACTAGATGGATTCTAGAAATTTTAATATAAATTCAACACCAGAAAGTCCTTATATTTTACTGTTTATTCTTAATTTATTTTAGAAGTCAGTATTCATTTTTAATAGGTTTACTGTTAGCAGTATTTCCTAATATTTAACTCCAAGACTCCTTGCTCTCTACCTTCTCTGTTAAATACTATGATACATTAACTGATACTTAAATGAACTAAGGACAGTCAGTTCAGTTCGGTCACTCAGTCGTGTCCACCTCTTTTCGACCCCATGAGTCACAGCACTCCAGGCCTCCCTGTCCAACAACAACTAGTAAATTCATTGAAAAATGATAAAATCCTTTGAAAATTTATATAATCATCTTCTAATTTAGCAATCTGGTAAAGAATTTTCTTTTTTTAATTTTACAATGATGTGTGGCAAAACCAATACAATATTGTAAAGTAATAAAAAAATAAAGTAAAAAAAATAAAATGAAGGACACGTTTAGCTTTTGTACGAATAAGTATAAAACAAAAACAAAAATTGCATGATCTCAGATATCTGCAATGCAATTAGTAAATGCTTCGGTTTTTCTTGGCTTCTCTTGTATGTGTTAGTCGCTTAGTTATGCCCAACTCTTTGTGACCCCATGGACTGTACTTTGCCAGGTTCCTCTGTCCATGAAATTCTCCAGGCAAGAATATTAGAGAGGGTTGCCATTTCCTTCTCTAGGGGATCTTCCTGACGCAGGGATCAAACTTGGGTCTCCTGAATTGCAGGTAGACTCTTTGTGGTCTGAGCCACCAGAGAAGCCTGGGCTCTATTAGAAGACCTATTTTATCAGCTAGCAATGCTATTCAGTCATTTGACCTCCATTTTGTTGTATTGATTCTTCAACGTGAAGTAATATCATCCCTCTCTATAATGTCTAACATAGCTGACAACATATAAAAGACACTTTACTTGTGTTTAGACTTAGAGCAAGTGGAGACTGTTACATTTCTCTGAACATTTACTCAGTTTCCCTCAACATCAGTTCAGTTCAGTTCAGTTCAGTTGCTCAGTCGTGTCCGACTCTTTACGACCCTATAGACTGTAGCCCAATAGGCTCCTCTGTCCATGGGAGTCTCCAGGCAAGAATACTGGAATAGGTTTACATGTTTTCCTCCAGGTAACCTTCTCAGTCTAGGAACCAAACCCATGTCTCCGGTATTGAAGGCATATTCTTTATCACTGAGCCACCAGGGAAGCTCATGTATGACACAAAGTAAGGTTTAAATTTTTTCACAGTCCTTAGTCTTCTCTGTAAAATCAGTAACATTTCCCTCATAGTTCTAAATAAGTTATAATTGGTCTCTTCTCTTTGTTAAAATCTCAGTGGCAGTGGCCTTCTTTGCTAAATTCGCCACCATCTCCAGAAAGTTGCACCTCTAGTTCTTTCTCCAGAAGCAACTTCTCCATTTCCCAAGCCCTTCTTCACTAGTCCAGCTACTTCCCAGGCTCAACAATGACCTCATCAGGGAGACTCCTAGATCTGGCAAATGGCAGTGACCTCCCACTCATATCTTCTAGTCACTCTTTATTTCCGTAATTTGTTTTTTATGCTTACCAGAGATGTCACTTTTTCAATGTATTTCTCTATTTGCTCTTAAGTTTGCTACATGGCTCACTTCACTATGATTTGAGCTCCTTGCAGGCATGAATCTGCAGGCTTCATCTATTTCTGTTTACCCAGGGCCTGGAATGCTCAAAAATGCTCAAAGATGTGCTATGTAAAATATTTTGTGATTCTTCTATGATTATTTCTTCAAACAAATTTTTATCTTGAAATTCTTTGAGTGACTCTACTCACTGATCCTCAAACATTTTGATCATTGTGCATTTAAAAATTACTTTGCAAATAACATTTTTTAGTGGAATTATTGATCACTATGCACAGGAGATGGCAAGAGAGAACGTGAATATTCTAGGAATCAGCGAACTAAAATGGACTGGAATGGGTGGATTTAACTCAGATGACCATTATATCTACTACTGTGGGGAGGAGTCAGTTAGAAGAAATAGAGCAGCCATCATGGTCAACAAAAGAGTCTGAAATGCAGTACTTGGATGCAATCTCAAAAACGACACAATGATCACTGTTCCTTTCCAATGCAAACCATTCAATATCACCATAATCCAAGCCTATGCCCCAACCAGTAATGCTGAAGAAGCTGAAGTTGAACGGTTCTATGAAGACCTACAAGACCTTTTAGAACTAACACCCAAAAAAGATGTCTTTTTCATTATAGGGGACTGGGCTACAAAAGTAAGAAGTCAAGAAACACCAGGAGTAACAGGCAAATTTGGCCATGGAGTACAGAATGAAGCAGGGCAAAGGCTGATAGAGTTTTGCCAAGAGAACACACTGGTCATAGCAAACATTCTCTTCTAACAACACAGGAGAAGCCTCTACACATGGACATCACCAGATGGTCAACACCAAAATCAGATCGATTATATTTTTGCAGCCAAGATGGAGAAGCTCTATACAGTCAACAAAAACAAGATTGGGAGCGGACTGTGGCTCAGATCATGAACTCCTTATTGCCAAATTCAGAATTAAATTGAAGAAAATGGGGAAAAAAACTAGAACATTCAAGTATGACCTAAATCAAATCTCGTATGATTATTTAGTGGAAGTGAGAAATAGATTTAAGGACTAGATCTTATAGTCATTTAGAGTGTTTGATGAACTATGGATGGAGGTTAGTGACAGTATGCAGGAGACAGGGATCAAGACCATCCACATGGAAAAGAAATGCAAAAAAGCAAAATGGCTGTCTGAGGAGGCCTTACAAATAGCTGTGAAAAGAAGAGAAGTTAAAGGCAAAAGAGAAAAGAAAAGATATAAGCATCTGAATGCAGAGTTCCAAAGAATAGCAAGGAGAGAAAAGAAAGCCTTCCTCGGCAATCAGTATAAAGAAATAGAGAAAAACAACTGTATGGGAAAGACTAGAGATCTGTTCAAAAAATTAGAGATACAAAGGGAATATTTCATCCAAAGATAGGGACGATAAAGGATACAAATGGTATGGACCTAAGAGAAGCAGAAGATATTAAGAAGAGGTGGCAAGAATACACAGAAGAACTGTACAAAAAAGATCTTCACGACCCAGATAATCACGATGGTGTGATCATTCACCTAGAGCCAGACATCCTGGAATGTGAAGTCAAGTGGGCCTTAGAAAGCATCACTACGAACAAAGCTAGTGGAGGTGATGGAATTCCAGTTGAGCTGTTTCAAATCCTGAAAGATGATGCTGTGTAAGTGCTGCACTTAATATGCCAGCAAATTTGGAAAACTCAGCAGTGGCCACAGGTCTGGAAAAGGTCAGTTTTCATTCGAATTCCAAAGAAAGGCAATGCCAAAGAATGCTCAAACTACAGCACAATTGCTCTCATCTCACATGCTAGTAAAGAAATGCTCAAAATTCTCCAAGCCAGGCTTCAGCAATACGTGAACCATGAACTTCCAGATGTTCAAGCTGGTTTTAGGAAAAACAGAGGAACCAGAGATCAAATTGCCAACATCTGCTGGATCATTGACAAACCAAGAGAGTTCCAGAAAACATTTATTTCTGCTTGATTGACTACACCAAAATCTTTGTGTGGATCACAATAAACTGTGTAAAATTATGAAAGAGATGGGAATACCAGACCTCCTGATCTGCCTCTTGAGAAACCTATATGCAGGTCAGGAAGCAACAGTTAGAACTGGACATAGAACAACAGACTGGTTCCAAGTAGCAAAGGAATACGTCAAGGCTGTATATTGTCACCCTGCTTATTTAACTTATGGCAGAGTACATCATGAGAAATGCTGGCTGGAAGAAGCACAAGCTGAAATCAAGATTGCCGGGAGAAATATCAATAACCTCAGATACGCAGATGACACCACCCATATGGTGGAAAGTCAAGAGGTACTAAAGAGCCTCTTGATGAATTTGAAAGAAGAGAGTGAAAATGTTAGCTTAAATGTCAACATTCAAAAAACGAAGATCATGGCATCTGGTCCCATCACTTCATGGGAAATAGATGGGGAAACAGTGTCAGACTTTATTTTTGGGGGCTCCAAAATCACTGCAGATTGTGATTGCAGCCATGAAGTTAAAAGACGCTTACTCCTTGGAAGGAAAGTTATGACCAACCTAGACAGCATATTGAAAAGCAGAGACATTACTTTGCCAACAAAGGTCCGTCTAGTCAAGGCTATGGTTTTTCCAGTAGTCATGTATGGATGTGAGAGTTGAACTGTGGAGAAAGCTGAGTGACAAAGAATTGATGCTTTTGAACTGTGATGTTGGAGAAGACTCTTGAGAGTCCCTTGGACTGCAAGGAGATCCAACCAGTCCATTCTAAAGGAGATCAGTCCTGGGTGTTCTTTGGAAGAACTGATACTAAAGATGAAACTCCAATACTTTGGCCTTCTCATGTGAAGAGTTGACTCATTGGAAAAGACTCTTTTATACTGGGAGGAATTGGGGTCTGGATGAAAAGGGGACGACAGAGGATGAGATGACTGGATGGCATCACTGACCTGATAGACATGAGTTTGAGTAAACTCCAGGAGTTGGTGATGGAAAGGGAGACCTGGCATGCTCCGATTCAGGAATCACAAAGAGTCGGACATGATTGAGCAACTGCACTGAACTGAACTGAATATATTTTTATGAAAATTAAATGCATTTACCATAAATGGATGTTCAATTTTGTCAAAGGACTTCTCTGCATCTAGTGAGATAATCATATGGCTTTTATTTTTTAATTTGTTAATGTGGTGAATTACATTGATTGATTTGCGGATATTGAAGAATACTTGCATCCCTGGGATAAAGCCCACTTGGTCATGGTGTATGATCTTTTTAATGTGTTGTTGGATTCTGATTGCTAAAATTTTGTTGAAGATTTTTGCATCTATGTTCATCAGTGATATTGGCCTGTAGTTTTCTTTTTTTATAGTATCTTTGTCAGGTTTTGGTATTAGGGTGATGGTGGCCTCATAGAATGAGTTTGGAAGTTTACCTTCCTAGGCAATTTTCTGGAAGAGTTTCAGTAGGATAGGTGTTAGCTCTTCTCAAAATTTTTGGTAGAATTCAGCTGTGAAGCCGTCTGGACCTGGGCTTTTGTTTGCTGGAAGATATCTGATTACAGTTTCAATTTCCATGCTTGTACATCCATTTATGATAAAAACTCTCCAGAAAGCAGGAATAGAAGGAACATACCTCAACATAATAAAAGCTATATATGACAAACCCACAGCAAACATTATCCTCAATGGTGAAAAATTGAAAGCATTTCCCCTAAAGTCAGGAGCAAGACAAGGGTGCCCACTTTCACCGCTACTATTCAACATAGTTCTGGAAGTTTTGGCCACAGCAATCAGAGCAGAAGAAGAAATAAAAGGAATACAAATTGGAAAAGAAGAAGTAAAACTCTCACTGTTTGCAGATGACATGATCCTCTACATAGAAAACCCTAAAGACTCCACCAGAAAATTACTAGAGCTAATCAATGAATATAGTAAAGTTGCAGGATATAAAATCAACACACAGAAATCCCTTGCATCCCTATACACTAATAATGAGAAAGCAGAAAAAGAAATTAAGGGAACAATTCCATTCACCATTGTAACGAAAAGAATAAAATACTTAGGAATATATCTACCTAAAGAAACTAAAGACCTATATATAGAAAACTATAAAAGACTAATGAAAGAAATCAAAGAGGACGCTAATAGATGGAGAAATATACCATGTTCACGGATCGGAAGAATCAATATAGTGAAAATGAGTATACTACTCAAAGCAATTTACAAATTCAATGTAGTCCCTATCAAGCTACCAGCGATAATTTTCACAGAACTAGAACAAATAATTTCAAGATTTGTATGGAAATATAAAAAACCTCGAATAGCCAAAGCAATCTTGAGAAAGAAGAATGGAACTGGAGGAATTAACTTGCCTGACTTCAGGCTCTACTACAAAGCCACAGTCATCAAGACAGTATGGTACTGGCACAAAGACAGAAATATAGATCAATGGAACAAAATAGAAAGCCCAGAGATAAATCCACACACATATGGACACCTTATCTTCGACAAAGGAGGCAAGAATATACAATGGAGTAAAGAATCTCTTTAACAAGTGGTGCTGGGAAAACTGGTTAACCACTTGTAAAAGAATGAAACTAGATCACTTTCTAACACCACACACAAAAATAAACTCAAAATGGATTAAAGATCTAAATGTAAGACCAGAAACTATAAAGCTCCTAGAGGAGAACATAGGCAAAACACTCTCCGACATAAATCACAGCAGGATCCTCTATGATCCACCTCCCAGAATTCTGGAAATAAAAGCAAAAATAAACAAATGGGATCTAATTAAAATTAGAAGCTTCTGCACAACAAAGGAAAATATAAGCAAGGTGAAAAGACAGCCTTCTGAATGGGAGAAAATAATAGCAAATGAAGCAACTGACAAACAACTAATCTCAAAAATATACAAGCAACTCCTGCAGCTCAATTCCAGAAAAATAAACGACCCAATAAAAAAAATGGGCCAAAGAACTAAATAGACATTTCTCCAAAGAAGACATACGGATGGCTAACAAACACATGAAAAGATGCTCAACATCACTCATTATCAGAGAAATGCAAATCAAAACCACAATGAGGTACCACTTCACACCAGTCAGAATGTCTGCAATCCAAAAATCTGCAAGCAATAAATGCTGGAGAGGGTGTGGAGAAAAGGGAACCCTCTTACACTGTTGGTGGGAATGCAAACTAGTACAGCCACTATGGAGAACAGTGTGGAGATTCCTTAAAAAGTTGCAAGTAGAACTGTCTTATGACCCAGCAATTCCACTGCTGGGCATACACACCAAGGAAACCAGAATAGAAAGAGACACATGTACCCCAATGTTCATCGCAGCACTGTTTATAATAGCCAGGACATGGAAACAACCTAGATGTCCATCAGCAGATGAATGGATAGGAAGGCTGTGGTACATATACACAATGGAGTATTACTCAGCCATTAAAAAGAATACATTTGAATCAGTTCTGATGAGATGGATGAAACTGGAGCCGATTATACAGAGTGAAGTAAGCCAGACAGAAAAACACCAATACAGTATACTAACACATATATATGGAATTTAGAAAGATGGCAATGATGACCCTGTATGCAAGACAGCAAAAAAGACACAGATGTGTATAGTGGACTTTTGGACTCTGAGGGAGAGGGAGAGGGTGGGATGGTTTGGGAGAATGACATTGAAACATGTATACTATCATGTAAGAATCGAATCGCCAGTCTATGTCCGATGCAGGATACAGCATGCTTGGGGCTGGCGCACAGGGATGACCCAGAGAGATGTTATGGGGAGGGAGGTGGGAGGGGGGTTCATGTTTGGGAATGCATGTACACCCATGGTGGATTCATGTCAATGTATGCCAAAACCAATACAGTATTGTAAAGTAAAATAAAGTAAAAATAAAATTTTTTTTAAAAATTGAAAAAAAAATGCATTTACCAAATCAAGCAACTAAAAATAATGCTTGGCATTTCACATTTTTATCAAATATCTTTTATGTCTGGCTTAATGAAGATACTGGATTTCAATATTTACTTCTGCGTTCAGCCTGTCCAACAACTCTTTCATTGAGATAGCTAAAGAAGTTCAGTCCTCACAAAGATATGCACTTGGAAATAATCCAAGTACTCAGAGTCTTTTCAGGCAATTGGGAACATTCCTCTTTGACATTTTACCAAAATTTGATGTCATAGATTGTTAAAGTTTAGTTGCAATGTGGATTATAAAATCTAACCATGAATCGAATCATATTCTGCAAATGTAAATCCATGTCCTATGTTGCATTTTTGAATGAACCTTCTACTACTCATGCATAATTTTGTACTGTGTCTGGAAAAATACTGGTTTCTTGCATTATCCAATCCAGATTTCAACACATATCAAGATAAAATATTGAAAAATATTGTTCATGAATATCCATTCCAACCTATAAGCACTGTAAAGCTGTCAAGGGTGAAAGAGTGCAAAAGATTTTTCCAAAATTCTAATGTTTGCCTTAAAATTTAGTTTTTATTATTGGCAATGAATACTCTTAGTTGTTTTCCTTGGAGTCATAGTCTCATTTTGTTTTTGAGAAAATGTATACCTGATACCTAAGATTGCATAACCATAGTTTGAATACTAATTATTTCACGTAAAATTACCTGTCATGAAAAGAAGCAGTTTTGTTGCTGTTCAGTCACTAAGTCATGTCTGACTATTTGGAACCCCATGGACTGCAGCACACCAAGCCCCTCTGTCCATCACTATCTTCCAGAGTTCACTCAAACTCATGCCCATTGAGTCACTGATGCCATCCAACCATCTCATCCTCTGTCACCAACTTCTCCTCTTGCTCTCAAAATTTCCCAGCATTAGGGTCTTTTTCAGTGTGTTGAGACAAGCTAACTGCTTTATTATCTTAGTCCAAAAGAAGAAACTAGTTGGTCTAAACACACCAAATATTCATTAAAGCACTTCTTATGGAGAGAACCTTCACACTTCATCATGCAGAAATGTACTTTATGCATACTCCCCTTTTCCTCACACACATTAGTAAAAATTTGAAAGTGTAAAAAATAACAATTTTGCCTCAGCCTCAAATACACTTAGGTGAAATTAGGATTTTTAAACTGAAAATAAACACTATTGTTGTTGCTCACTAAGTCGTGTCTGGCTCTTTGTAACCCCATGGACTGCAGCTTTCCAGGTTCCCCTATCCTTCACTATCTCCAGGAGTTTTTTCAAACTCAGGTACACTGAGTCAATGGTGCCATCCAATTATCTCATCCTCTGTCACCCTCTTCTCTTCTTGCCCTTAGTTTCTTCCAGCATCAGGTCTTTTCCAGTAAGTCAGCTGTTTGCGTCAGGTGGCGAAAGTTTTGGAGCTTCAGCATCAGCATCAGACCTTCCAATGAATATTTAAGGTTGATTTCCTTTAGGATTGACTAATTTGATCTCCCTACCGTCCAAGGTACTCTCAAGAGTCTACTCAATCACCATAATTCAAAAGCATCAATTCTTTGGCACTCAGCCTTCTTTATGGTCCAACTCGTACATCCATACATGACTACTAGAAAAATTATACTTGTTAATATATAGTATGTACCTCCCCAGGTGGCACTAGTGAAAGAACCCACTTGCCAATGCAGGCGATGTAAAATATGCAAGTTCAATCCCTGGGTAGGGAACATCTCCTGGAGAAGGAAATGGTGATCCACTCCAGCATTCTTGCCTAGAGAATCCCATGGACAGAGAAGCCTGGCAGGCTACAGTCCATAGGGGCACAAAAGTAGACACGACTGAAGTGATATAGTATGTAGTATACGGTATATGTGCCTGTGTGCATGCTAAGTTGCTTCAGTGGTGTGTGACTGCAACCCTATGGACTGTAGCCTGCCAGACTCCTCTGCCCATGGATTCTCCAGGCAAGAATACTGCAGTGGGTTGCCATTCCCTCTTCCAAAGGATCTTCTAAACCCAGGGATTGAATCCATGTCTTCTGCAGCCCCTGCACTGCAGGTGATTCTTTAATGCTGCACCACCAGGGAAGTTGTTATAGTTTATAGTAAGCAGTATACCTGTTGGTACTACTATTTTTACTCATCAGTAGTTTTCTCCACCATTGTCCTTAGGTCATCAGTGCAAATGTAAACATAGTGAAAAAAGCCAAATAATATCTTAGTATCATCATTAAAAATATTTAAACCTCACTGACCATATGAAAAACCATGGGGCCTCCTAGACTTCATGATATTTCCCATGAGAACTGCTGCTTTCCTTTACAATGCCTGATGGTGCTCTGTTTATGTGACTATTAAAACAATGTTTGCCTACAGAAAACTGTTTCTTCAGTGGAAGACTGCATGATTCAGAATTTTATTAGAGGGACTACAGTACTAACATCCTATAATTTTAGCACAAAGTTGCTGCTTTTGAGAAGCCAAAACCAAAATTAATACTAATTATTGTCTTTAATACATAAAGAAAGTGAACATCACCACAATTTTTGGATCTCTGGCTTAATACAATTTTTAATTGACTAAACGACTCAAATTTTTAGAATATTATGTTCTAGTTCCTCTTTTTTAGCAATCAGATTTATAGTGATGATATAAGAAAATACAACAATAACTATAAATTTCAGCATACCATTGTCAAGAAAATCTATTTACCGGTTATGGTATTTGGAGTTTTCTTTACTTGGTTGTTATTTTTTCCTCATGTTTGTTTGCTTGAATTTTTCTAACAAGATATTTTCCAGTGATAGAATTGTCAATTATATTTATTTATAGACAAAATTTTTCACCTTTAAATTAATTGTTAGGTTATGTCCTGTCTATTTTAATAGGAGCCTATATTTTCTTCACTGTGTTCTTAATAACTACATAGTATATAATGAAAGCAGGAAATTATCACCATTTACTGGTTTATGTCTTGTGCACACTATGTGAATTTAGTCTTTCATTCAGGCTCTGTGGTCAAGTATCAAGGAAGTATTTTGTCAAAACAGCCAAATCATTTACTCCACCTCCAGCTTTCAACCACAGAAAGGCATCCTGATATGATCCAATGACATTCTAATGAACCATATTAGATACAGTAAAACTTTTAAAAGGAGGGAGTGCATGTTTAAAAAGATGGTAAACATGACAAAATACAAGACAGCTGAAAAGAATTAGATACTCCTATGTGTCACTGTGGATAGATTTTTTTCTTTGCATTTCATACAAATATGGGAACACTAAAGGACAGAAACAGCAAGGACCTAAGAGAAGCAAAAGAGATTAAGAAGAGGGGAAAGGAATACACAGGAAAACTGTACAAAAACACTCTTAATGACTCCAGATAGCTATGATGGTGTGTTTATTCACCTAGAGCCAGACATTCTGGCAGTGAAATCAAGTGTGTCTTAGGAATCATTACTATGAACAAAGCTAGTGGAGGTGATGGAATTTCAGAAGAGCTCTTTCAAATCCTAAAAAGATGATGCGGTTAAAGTGCTTCACTCAATATGCCAGAAAATTTGCAAAACTCAGCAATGGCCACAGGACTGGAAAAATTTTATTTCCAATCCCAAAGAAGGGCAATGACAATGTTCAAACTACCACACAATTATGACCATTTCACATGCTAGCAAGGTAATGCTCAAAATCCTTCAAGCTAGGCTTCAACAGTAGTTGAATCGAGAAATTCCATATATAGAAAAGGTAGAGGGGCCAGAGAGCAAATTGCCAGCATCCATTGGATCATAGTAGAAACAAGAGAATTCTAGGGGGAAAAAATGAATCTAGATCTATTTCATTGACTATGCTAAAGTCTTTGACTCTGTGGATCATTACAAACTGTGAAAATTCTTAAAGAGATAGGAGTACCAGACCACTGTACCTGCCTCCTGGAAAACCTGTATCCAGGTCAAGAAGCAACAGTTGGAACCAGACATGGAAATGCGGACTCATTAAAAACTGGGAGAGAAGTACACCAAAGCTGCATATTTTCACCCTGTTATTTAACTTATATGCAAATTAAGTATAAAATGCTGGGGTGGATGAATCATGAGCTGAAATTAAGACTGCAGGGGAAAATATCAGTAATCTCAGATACTCAGATGATACCACCGTGTCAGGAGCCACGTTAGGCACGGCCCTAAACCTCCTCTCTTTGTTTCATAGGCACGGACCCAGAATGAAGGAGTTAGGCTTTGTGATTCTGATTTGATTTTTCCTTTCCTAGGCTGAGTTGACTGAAGAGAATATTAAGTTGCTTATTGTTTTTGAGAGGAGCATAAGAAGGCATAAAGCCTTCTGCAGCTGTGCTCAAAGAATAATTCATAAAGTTAATCACTGACATTTGTTCAAGGACTTTTACAAAAGACTGTTCCAGGGTGAGCACACAGGCCGCAGCTTAAGGCCATGGAAGGGATTGCTATCTGAAGCCCATTTGTGAGAAAAGTGTTTATGGCAAAGGAGTTTGCTGAATTTAGACTTAGGAATAATTAAAATAGTTAGAAGCTAAAGATTTAAGGGATGCTATAATGTTAGCATATTCTACTATAGCTTATAGAAATTAGGGACTATAGAGATATTATTAGCTAGAAGCCCTTTCTAAGATATAGTGAGCTTAGGATATTAGGGGGAAACAGGACTTAGAAAGAAAAGAATTAAACTAAGGAATGTGGTATGCAGCCCAGATATTAGCATGAGTTACAGTGTATTCGAAAGGACACATGAGAAAAATTAGATAAGAGAATCGCTGAGGATGGAACTCCTTTTGAGGGGCAACAATGATTTTTGGAGAAAGATGAAAGAGAAGAGTGAAAAAGTTGGCTTAAAGCTCAACATTCAGAAAACTAAGATCATGGCATCTGGTCCCATCACTTCATGGCAAAGAGACAAGGAAACATTGAAAACAATGACAGACTTTATTTTCTTGGGCTCTAAAATCACTGGAGATGGTGACTGCAACCATGAAATTAAAAGACACTTACTCCTTGGAAGTAAAGCTATGACCAAATTAGACAGCATATTACAAAGCAGAGACATTACTTTGCTGACAAATTCTGTCTAGTCAAAGCTGTGGTTTTTCCAGTAGTCATGTATGGATATGAGAATTGGACCATGAAGAAAACTGGGCATCAAAGAATTGATGCTTTTGAACTATGATGTTGGAGAAGACTCTTGAGAGTCTTGTGGACTGCAAGAAGATCAAACCAGTCAATCCTAAAAGAAATCAGTCTTGAATATTCATTGGAAGGACTGATGCTAAAGCTGAAACTCCAAAACTTTGGCCACCTGATGCAAAGAACTGACTCACTGGAAAATACCTTAACGCTGAGAAAGATTGAAGACAGGAGGAGAAGGGGACACCAGAGGATGACACAGTTGGATGGCATCACCAGCTTGATGGACGTGAATTTGAGCATGCTCTGGGAGCTGGTGGTGAACAGAGAAACCTGACATGCTACAGTCCATGGAGTGGCAAAGAGTCGGATATAACTGAGCAACTGAACTGATGAAACTTAAAAATAAAATCTAAAACAAAAATTTGATTATTCAGAAATCAGAATTCAAAGGTTCGTTATTTTATGTGTTCAATGACATAATAGAATAAAATCTAAAATTAAATGAAGTAAGTTACAATAGTCTCCAGTATTTTCCGTTCAGTTCAGTTCAGTCACTCAGTCTTGTCCGACTCTTTGCGACCCCATGAATCGCAGCACGCCAGGCCTCCCTGTCCATCACCAACTTCCAGAGTTCATTCAGACTCACATCCATCGAATCAGTGATGCCATCCAGCCATCTCATCCTCTGTTGTCCCGTTCTCCTCCTGCCCCCAATCCCTCCCAGCATCAGAGTCTTTTCCAATGAGTCAACTCTTTGCATGAGGTGGCCAAAGTACTGGAGTTTCAGCTTCAGCATCATTCCCTCCAAAGACATCCCAGGGCTGATCTCCTTCAGAATGGAGTGGTTGGATCTCCTTGCAGTCCAAGGGACTCTCAAGAGTCTTCTGCAACACCACAGTTCAAAAGCATCAATTCTTCCATGCTCAGCTTTCTTCACAGTCCAACTCTCCCATCCATACATGACTACTGGAAAAACCATAGCCTCAACTACATGGACCTTTGTTGGCAAAGTAATGTCTCTGCTTTTGAATATGCTATCTAAGTTGGTCATAACTTTCCTTCCAAGGAGTAAGGGTCTTTTAATTTCATGGCTGCAATCACCATCCGCAGTGATTTTGGAGCCCTCCCCGCAAAAAAAAAAAAACCAACAGTCTGACACTGTTTCCACTGTTTCTCCATCTATTTCCCATGAAGTGATGGGAACAGATGCCATCATCTTTGTTTTCTGAATGTTGAGCTTTAAGCCAACATTTTCACTCTCCTCTTTCACTTTCATCAAGAGGCTTTTTAGTTCCTCTTCACTTTCTGCCATAAGGGTGGTGTCATCTGCATATCTGAGGTTATTGATATTTCACCTAGTAATCTTGATTCCAGCTTGTGCTTCTTCCAGCCCAGAGTTTCTCATGATGTACTCTGCCTACATGTTAAATAAGCAGAGTGACAATAAACAGCCTTGATGTACTCCTTTTCCTATTTGGAACCAGTCTCTTGTTCCATGTCCAGTTCTAACTGTTGCTTCCTGACCTGGATACAGGTTTCTCAAGAGGCAGGTCAGGTGTTCTGGTATTCCCATCTCTTTCAGAATTTTCCACAGCTTATTGTGATCCACACAGTCAAAGGCTTTGGTATAGTCAATAAAGCAGAAATTGATGTTTTTCTATAACTCTCTTGCTTTTTCCATGATCCAGAAGATGTTGGCAATTTGATATCTGGTTCCTCTGTCTTTTCTAAAACCAGCTTGAACATCTGGAAGTGCATGGTTCACATATTGCTGAAGCCTGGCTTGGAGAATTTCAAGCATTACTTTATTAGCGTGTGAGATGAGTGCAATTGTGCTATAGTTTGAGCATTCTTTGGCATTGCCTTTCTTTGAAATTGGAATGAAAACTGAACTTCTCCAGTCCTGTGGCCACTGCTGAGTTTTCCAAATTTGCTGGCATATTGAGTGCAGCACTTACACAGCATCATCTTTCAGGATTTGAAATAGCTTAACTGGAATTCCATCACCTCCACTAGCTTTGTTTGTAGTGTTGTTTTCTAAGGCCCACTTGACTTCACGTTCCAGGATGTCTGGCTCTAGGTGATGATCACACCATTGGGATTATCTTGGTCATGAAGCTCTTGTTTTGCACAGTTCTTCTGTGTATTCTTGCCACCTTTTCTTAATATCTTCTGCTTCTGTTAGGTTCATACCATTTCTGTCCTTTATCATGCTCATCTTTGCATGAACTGTTCCCTTGTTATCTCTAATTTTCTTGAAGAGATCTCTAATTTTCCCAATTCTGTTGTTTTCCTCCATTTCTTTGCATTGATCACTGAAGTCCCTAAATCTATTTCTCACTTCCACTGTATAATCATAAAGGATTTGAATTAGGTCATACCTGAATCGTCTAGTGGTTTTCCCTATTTTCTTCAATTTAAGTCTTAATTTGGCAATAAGGAGTTCGTGATCTGAGCCATAGTCAGCTCTTGGTCTTGTTGTTTTTGACTGTATAGAGCTTCTCTATCTTTGGCTGCAAAGAATATGATCAATCTGATTTTTATCTTGACCATCTGGTGATGTCCTTGTGTAGAGTCTTATCTTGTTTTGTTGGAAGAGAGTGTTTGCTATGACGACTGAGTTATCTTGAAAAACTCTATTAGCCTTTTCTCTTACACAATGTGGTTCACTGGAGAAGGGAATGGCAAATCACTTCAGTATTCTTACCTTGAGAACCTCATAAACAGTATGAAAATGCAAAATCATAAGATACTGAAGGAGGAACTACCCCAGGTTGGTAGGTTCCCAATATGCTATTAGAGATCAGTGGAGAAATAACTCCAGAAAGAATGAAGGTACAGAATCAAAGCAAAAACAATACCCAGTTGTGGATGTGACTGGTGATAGAAGCATGGTTCAATACTGTAAAGAGCAATATTTCATAGGTCCATGAATCAAGGCAAATTGGAAGTAGTCGAACAGGAAATGGCAAGAGTGAACATCAACATTCTAGGAATCAGCGAACTAAAATGGACTGGAATGAGTGAATTTAACTCAGATGACCATTATATCTACTACTGTGAGCAGGAATACCTTAGGAGAAATAGAGTAGCCATCATGGTCAACAAAACAGTCTGACATGCAGTACTTGGATGCAATCTCAAAAATGACAGAATGATCTCTGTTCATTTCCAAGGCAAACCATTCAATATCACGGTAATCCAAGCCTATGCCCTAACCAGTAACGCTGAAGAAACTGAAGTTGAACGGTTCTATGAAGACTTACAAGACCTTTTAGAACTAATAACCAAAAAAGATGTCCTTTTCCTTATAGGGGAGTGGAGTGCAAAAGTGGAAGTCAAGAAACACCTGGGGTAACAGGCAAATTTGACCTTGGAATATGGAATGAAGCAGGGCAAAGTCTAATAGAGTTTTGCCAGGAGAACGCACTCATCAGAGCAAACACCCTCTTCTCATACTTTAGATTGTCCCATACTTCTCTCACGGAAATGTGCTATGATTTCTTTTACTCGTGGTTTCCTAGAGACATGATTATCATTTAAAAGTAAAAATTAGATGATAGAGAACAGTTGAAATTGAGAATTAGTATTAACTATGTATTTATACATTTGGATCTGAAGAGAAGAAAGCTTGTCATGTCAAGCTGAGTTTATCACATTAGGTTTTGAATATGTCTGCCCTGACTTGACTGCCTTTCAGGACCATCAGCTTAGTGTAATGGTTTCAAAGAGCTGAAATGTGTCACGAGTTGCTGATTCCCATGGAGATCAGAGTAGGATAAGGGAATTTTAATATTTATAATGTCATTTGATAACAAATGACTAAAGTTAATAATGCTGCACTGAACACTGGAAATCTGCAGTAGATTTCAGGTGTTCTCACCATAAAAGCTGTGGTAATAATGTGAGGAGATGAGTGTGTTAGTTAGCATGACTATAATAAACATTTTACTATGTATATATTTATCAAATCATTTGTACTTTTACAATATATAGTTTTCATTAGAAATAAAAATGAGTGAAGTAAGCCAGAAAGAAAAACACCAATACAGTATACTAATGCATAAATATGGAATTTAGAAAGATAATAATGATAACCCTGTATGTGAGACAGCAAAAGAGACACAGATGTATAGAACAGTCTTTTGGACTCTATGGGAGAGGGCGAGGGTGGGATGATTTGGGAGATGGCATTGAAACATGTATAGTATCATATATGAAACGAATAGCCAGTCTAGGTTCAATGCATGATACTGGATGCTTGGGGCTTGTGCACTAAGATGACCCAGAGAGATGCTACCAGGAGGGAGGTGGGAGGGGGGTTCAGGATGGGGAACACGTGTATACCTGTGGCAGATTCATGTTGATCTTGGCAAAACCAATACAATATTGTAAAGTAATTAACCTCCAATTAAAATAAATAAATTTATATTTTAAAAAATAAATAAAAAGAAAAGAAATCAAAATAATAAACTTCAAAGGGAGCACCTGAAATCTATAGTATTATTAACTATAGTCATCATTTTATACATTAAATCTCGAGTATATAGTGTACACATGTTACATACATTTTATTCATTTTGCTATATACTTGAAACTAACACAACATTGTAAATCAACTGTACTCCTATAAAAATATTTAAAGAAAGATCTAAGTGTTAGACTGAATACTATGAAACTCCTAGAGAAAAACATAAGCAGAACACACTTTGACATAAATTGCAACAATATATTTTTGAATGTGTTAAACTGGGAGTGTGGGATTAACATATAGAAGCTGCTGCTGCTGCTGCTAAGTCACGTCAGTCGTGTCCGACTCTGTGCGACCCCATAGACAGAAGCCCACCAGGCTCCTCTGTCCCTGGGATTCTCCAGGCAAGAACACAGGAGTGGGTTGCCATTTCCTTCCCCAATGCATGAAAGTGAAGTCAAAGTGAAGTCGCTCAGTCGTGTCCGACTCTTAGCGACCCCATGGACTGTAGCCTACCAGGCTCCTCCACCCGTGGGATTTCCCAGGCAAGAGTACTGGAGTGGGGTGCCATTGCCTTCTCCATATAGAAGCTACTATATATAAAATAGATAAACAAGAACCTACTGTATAGCACAGGGACCTATATTCAAAATCTTTTAACAATCTATAATGAAAAAGAATCTGAAAAAATATTTATATATATATTCATATATAACTTATCTACAAATACATTTATAATTTATTTCATATATGATATACAATATATAATTTTATATCTATATAAATATATTACATAAGTAAACATAGTTATTTATATTTATTATTTATATAGTTATAGTAAATAATATATATTAGTAAATATTTACTATGTATATAATTGTATACAATTTATATATATAAAGTGATCTATATTCAGTATCTTTTAATAACCTATAATGGAAGAGTAACTGAAAAAGAATATACATATATATATATACACACACATATATATTCAATATATATAATTATACATCAATCAGTCATTCAGCCATGTCTGACTCTGAGACCTCATAGACTGTAGCCTACGATCCATGAAATTTTCCAGGCAAGAGTACTGGAGTAGGCTGCCATTCCCTTCTCCAGTGGATCTTTCCAACCCGGGGACTGAACCTGGGTCTCCAGTATTGTAGGCGGACACTTTACCCTCTGAGTCACCAGGGAAACCCGTAATTATATACACTTATATGATTAGACATAATTTATACAGCTAAAATATATAATTTAATACAGAATTTAACATATATGAAAATTTATATAATTAATATGTTATATATGCTAAGTTGCTTCAGTCGTGTCTGACTCTGTGCGACCCCATAGACGGCAGCCAACCAGGCTCCCCCGTCCCTGGGATTCTCCAGGCAAGAACACTGGAGTGGGTTGCCATTTCCTTCTCCAATGCATGAAAGTGAAAAGTGAAAGTAAAGTCACTCAGTCGTGTCCGACTTCGCAACCCCACGGACTGCAGCCTACCAGGCTCCTCTGTCCATGGGATTTTCCAGGCAAGAGTACTGGAGTGGGCTGCCATTGCCTTCTCAGATAAGTTATATATAATCATATGTATTTGTGTATAGCTATAATTATATGTAATATATAAAAAGTTATATAAATTTTGTGCTTATGTAAATATAAAAGTACATAGTTATATATTGTATATATAAATACATTTTATATAATCACATATATTTAAGTATATGTTATGTACTTCCCCAGTGTCTGAATGGTAAAGGATCCACCTGCAATGCAGGAGACAGGGGTTAAGCCTCTGGGTGGGAAGATACTCTGAAGCAGGGGATGACAATCCACCCCAGTATTCTTGCTTGGAAAATCTCATGGACAGATGAGCCTGCCTGGCTACAGTTCATAGGGTTGCAAACAGTCAGACATGACTGAAGCACCTTAGCAAGCATGCAAATATATATGTATATAATATTCTTTTCAGATTCTTTTCCATTAAAAGTTACTAAGAGATACAGAATATAGGTCCTTGTGGTATACAATAGGTAAACAGTAGATTGCATATGGTAGCTTGTATGTTTATTCCAAACTCCTGATTTAAAACGTTTAAAAAATATTGCTGGAATTTGTAGTAAAATGTGTTCTGCCTACGTTTCCCTCAGATACTTTTACAGTATCCAGTCTTACACTTCAGTTCAGTTCAGTCACTCAGTCGTGTCCGACTCCTTGCGACCCCATGAATCACAGCACGCCAGGCCTCCCTGTCCATTATCAACTCCCGGAGTTCACTCAGACTCACGTCCATCAAGTCAGTGATGTCATCCATCCATCTCATCCTCTGTCGTCCCCTTCTCCTCCTGCCCTCATCCCTCCCAGCATCAGAGTCTTTTCCAATGAGTCAACTCTTCACATGAAGTGGCCAAAGTACTGGAGTTTCAGCTCCAGCATCATTCCCTCCAAAGACATCCCAGGGCTGATCTCCTTCAGAAGGGACTGGTTGGATCTCCTTGCAGTTCAAGGGACTCTCAAGAGTCTTCTCCTCAGCACAATTCAAACACATCAATTCTTCCATGCTCAGCTTTCTTCACAGTCCAACTCTCACATCCATACATGACCACTGGAAAAACCATAGCCTTGACTAGACGGACCTTTGTTGGCAAAGTAATGTCTCTGCTTTTCAATATGCTATCTAAGTTGGTCATAACTTTTCTTCCAAGGAGTAACGGTCTTCTAATTTCATGGCTGCAGTCACCATCCGCAGTGATTTTGGAGCCCTCCCCAAAAAAGTCTGACACTGTTTCCACTGTTTCCCCATCTATTTCCCATGACATGATGGGACCAGATGCCATGATCTTCGTTTTCTGAATGTTGAGCTTTAAGCCAACTTTTTCACTCTCCTCTTTCACTTTCATCAAGAGGCTTTTTAGTCTTACACTTAGAATTTTTAAAAAATATTTTAATTAATTATAGTTGATTTAGTTGTGTTTCATGTGTACAGCAAAGTGAATCAGCTCTACATATACATATGTCTACCCTTTTGTTAGTTTCTATTCCAATGCAAGACATTACAGAATATTTAATAGAATTCCTCTGTTAAACTGTAGGTTCTTTTTTGCTATTTTATATGTAGTAGTGTGTATACATCAATCCCAATCTCCTAGTTTACCCTTCCCCCCACCTTATTGCCTGGTAATCATAAGTTGTTGTTGTTGTTGGTTTTCTACAAATGTGACTACTGTTTTGTAAATAAGTTCATTTGTGCCTTTTTTTAATATAGATTCCACATACAAGAGATATTATATATCTTTCTTTGTCTTACTTCACTCAGATCTACATCTAGTTTTATTTCTTTTCTTTTCTTTTTTTTGAGTGTGGTGTTAGATAATGTTCTAATTTCATTTTTCTACATGCAGCTGTCCAGGTTGACCATGACCAGTTATTGAAGTGACTGTCTTTTCTCGATTGTATATTCTTGCCCCCTTTGTTGATGATTGACTGTAAGGACGTGACTCTATCTATGTCCTGTTCCATTGTTCTATATTTCTGTTCTTGTGTCAGTACTGTACTATTTTGACTCCTGTAGCTTGGTAGTATAGGGAAGTCTGAAATTGGGAACTGTGATTCCTCTAACTCCCTTCTTCTTTCTCAATATTCTTTTGGTTATTTGATGTCTTTTGTGTTCCCATTCACATTTTACATTTTTACTCTAGCTTGTGAAAAATGTCACTGATTTTTTGATAGGAACTGTATTAATCAGTATATTGCCTGGGGTGTTGTTGTTTAGTCACTAAGTTGGGTCTGACTCTTCACAACCACATGGACTGCAGTACACCAGGCTTCCCTGTCCTTCACTATCTCCCAAAGTTTGCTCAGATTCGTGTTCATTGAGTTAGTGATGCTATCTAACCATTCAGTCCTCTGCCTCCTTCTTCTCCTGTTACTTTCAATCTTTCCCATCATCAGGGTATTTTGCAGTGACTCAGCTCTTCACATCAGGTGGCCAAAATATTAGAGTTTCAGCTTCAGCATTAGTCCCTCCAATGAACATTTAGGATTGATTTCCTTTAGGATTGACTTATTTGATCTCCTTGTCAGACAAGAGACTCTCAAGTCTTCTCCAGCACAATTTAAGTGCATCAGTTCTTTGGTGCTCAGCCTTTTTTATGGGTTGTTGTTCAGTTGTTTAATTGTTCAGTCATGTTTGACTCTTTGCAACTCCATGGACTGCAGCACACCAGGCTTCCCTGTCCTTCACTATCTCCCAGAGTGCCCCAAATCATAAACACTGGGTCAGTGATGCCATCCAAACATCTCATCCTCTGTCACCACTTTATCCCTCTAACCTCAATCTTTCCTAACATCACAGTCTTTTCCAATGAGTCGGCTCTTTGCATCAGGTGGCCAAAGTATTGGAGCTTTCATTTCAGAATCAGCCCTTCCAATGAATATTCAGGATTGTTTTCCTTTAGGAATGACTGAGTTGATCTCTTTGCTGTCTAAAGAACTCTCAAGAATTTCCTCTAGCATCACATTTCAAAATCATACTATAGAAAGTGCTTTAGCTGTATTTTAATCAATGTGTACAGTTCTACAAGGAAAATACAAATACAATCTACTGCACACTTGGAAAAAATATTTTTCATATAGCTATACTTCCTCCAATTTATCAAAAATTTTTTGTTTTTATTTTTAATTTTGTATATATCTGACAAGTTTTGCAATAAAAGGACACGTGTGTATATACTTGAAAATAAGTTTCTTTCTTAATTTCTGGACACTACAAATCCAAAATAGATAAACCCAGGAGTCTTAATAATAAATGAAATTTTGAAAATGCATATTTAGTATATCTATAAGTGAAACTTTTATTATTTCTACTCTTTTGTGATATTTTGGTATCTTTAGTTACCTTCACAATATGTTTAAATGATTTCTACTCTAGAATACCATAATGGATTTGATCATATATTTCAGGATTGTTTTGGTTTGAGAATGGCAAAATAGCTTTAATCTGTATGAACAGAAATTTTTGAGTACACAGGTACATGAGTTATCCAATGACTAGACAGGCAGTTGTATCTAAAGCTACATGAGAATAGAGCTTGTAAGTGCATAATTAAAGTCTTTAACAATCTAGGCTTTACTACCAGCTAAGATACTTAATTGTATATTTTTGCAAATATTTGCATTACTTGGCAACTCCTCAGATCAGAAATGGAGTGACCATTGTGAAATGACAATTTCCTTTAATGTATCTAAAATTGACTTGATTCCCATGTATGTATAAGTTCTGTTCTCCCAATGGTCACTAGGGAATTTAATACTTAAATGCATAGTTTTTGTCACACTCTCTCTATTTATATTCTCTCTGATTCAAAGGTGCAAAGCAATCCCGTGGTAAGGTGAGAACAGTGACTCGGAAACCATGAATTTGTTGATGTTGCATGATATCATCTGTGTAATTTAGTGCTTCCTTTACTTGTAATGACAGTGACAAAATGCATGGTTAAGTGTACATTTAAAAACAATTCCTAAAATGGTGCCAAATACCTAGGAAGCACTTATCATTATTAGCTACTATTTTCAATATAGTCATTGTTTCTCCTTTGTTCTTTCGCAAATTAAGACTCAACATAATCCTTTTTTCTTATATTTTTCCAGGGAACACCTGGAAATCTCAGGTGATGAAAGTTAGGAAAAGGGGTCAAGTATTTCAGAGAACAGCAAAACAAGGCAAAAATAAGGAACACTGAAGATTATCCATCTTTCTTTTCAGAAACCCCTTGACCATTCTAACCTCAAGTATTAAGATCCCTCTAAGCCTCAGTGCAAGTATTCCCACCCCAGAGCCTATGCTCATCTTATAATTCTAGGAATCCTTAATCCTTCACACTCTAGAAACTCAATTAATTTTTTCTATCATATTAAGTAGAGCAATTGACTTTCATAATGACTTTTTTTTTTTTTACTTCTGCACTATACCTTAGGCAAATTAAATGGTCTACCATAATATTTCTCAAATGAAAGAAAATCTTTCCATAAAAGGAATGGAAAATGTTTTTGTTCTTATTTCACAGATTTGATCACAAAACATGGTTGATATGTGACAGCTCCAGAAGAATTGCCTCTGCTGTGTTACTCAGATGAGGACAAGAGAAACGTTTAGCTGCTAGTTGATCAGCTGGTTTTGTGAAAAATGACTGTGATTCAAGTTGCATTTCTGTGGCAGAGAGTCAGAGTCAGATCTGTATCAAATTGCAGGTTCAGCTGTCTTGCTTCCTATAGACATAATCTTGGCAAAAGAACCTCTGAATTTCAGTGTCCTTATCTTTAAAATAAGGACAGTAATAAAGGCCAACATGAGGACCGAAAGACATTGTATTTGAAAACGCAAGGGAGTTCCAGAAAAACATCTATTTCTGCTTTATTGACTATGCCAAAGCCTTTGACTGTGTGGATCACAATAAACTGTGGAAAATTCTGAGAGAGATGGGAGTACCAGACCACCTAACCTGACTCTTGAGAAACCTGTATGCAGGTCAGGAAGCAACAGTTCGAACTGGACATGGAACAACAGACTGGTTCCAAACAGGAAAAGGAGTGCATCAAGGCTGTTTATTGTCACCCTGCTTATTTAACTTTTATGCAGAGTACATCATGAGAAACGCTGGACTGGGAGAAACACAAGCTGGAATCAAGATTGCCAACGAGAAATATCAATAACCTCAGATATGCAGATGACACCACCTTTATGGCAGAAAGTGAAGAGGAACTAAAAAGCCTCTTGTTGAAAGTGAAAGAGGAGAGTGAAAAGGTTGACTTAAAGTTCAACATTCAGAAAATGATGATCATGGCATCCAGTCCCATCACTTCATGGGAAATAGATGGGAAAACAGTAGAAACAGTGTCAGACCTTATTTGTTTGGGCTCCAAAATCACTGCAGATAGTGATTGCAGCCATGAAATTAAAAGATGCTTACTCCTTGGAAGAAAAGTTATGACCAACCAAGATAGCAGATTCAAAAGCAAAGGCATTACTTTGCCGACTAAGGTCCATCTAGTCAAGGCTATGGTTTTTCCACTGGTCATGTATGGATGTGAGAGTTGGACTGTGAAGAAGGCTGAGTGCTGAAAAATTGATGCTTTTGAACCGTGGTGTTGGAGAAGACTCTTGAGAGTCCCTTGGACTTCAAGGAGATCCAGCCAGTCCATTCTGAAGGAGATCAGCCCTGGGGTGTCTTTGGAAGTAATGATGCTAAAGCTGAAACTCCTGTACTTTGGCCACCTCATGCAAAGAGTTGACTCATTGGAAAAACTCTGATGCTGGGAGGGATTGGGGGCAGGAGGAGAAAGGGACAACAGAGGATGAGATGGCTGGATGGCATCACTGACTCGATGAACGTGAGTCTGAGTGAACTCCGGGAGGTGGTGATGGACAGGGAGGCCTGGCGTGCTGCAATTCATGGGGTTGCAAAGAGCCGGACACGACTGAGCAACTGAACTGAACTGAATGCAGTTAGCACAATACTAGACATGGGAAAGGCTCCATTTTGGTAACTATTATGATATGATTGGCTGTCTTTACATATGTTTATTTGACCACAAGTACAATCAAGTAGTATAATAGTCATCTAAGAAGAATAGCAATTTCCATGAGAAGTTCAAATGTGCTACCTTTATTTTTTAACTATCTAGTTTTTTCTGGGGCAAAATGAAAAGGAGTACAATAAAGTAAATAAGAAGAAATGAATGCAAAGATTTTTAAGAAAAGAGCACAAACAAGAAATATTTAGGTTTTGTTAAACTGTAAATTGGGTTCATATCGATTCCAATTTAGCTTTTTCATTTTGCATAAATTTTTTTATCTAAATTTATTTTCATTTTCCTACATTGTAGAAACTTTCCAAAATTCTATTTCTATCTCATCCAAATCTTTGTGCATTGTATACTTTCCTTGACAATTGAAAGATATCAATATTTGTATTTTAAACTCTATTTTAATACTTAGGAAATGAAATGTTCAGGAAAAAGAAACTATTTTAGTTTTGCTATGAAGTGGATATAGATAACTTTTTTTTATACAAATATATCTGGTAGAATTTAATATGATTATTTTTCAAATGTTACTATTTGAGGGACTGGTTATATAACTAGCTTTATAATTATAAAAAATAGAAGTCTTATTTATTTTGGAATGATAGTTCCCATGGTAGTGTTTATGATTAATGATAGCTCTGAAAAAAAATTGTCTCCTATGTTCAAAACAGTGATGAGCTTGTGAGCTACATATTTCTTGGGGCCTTTGGGCTTCAGTATACTGCACTACCCTTTAGACATATTTTCATTTTCTACGTTTGGTTTTAATTGATGCCAGTCTTCTAAATGCTTACCATTACTTTCAGAATAAGAGATAAATTCACTACCACTTTGCAACAGAACAGTTCATGACCCCCTCTATAAAAGAGAAGTGTCCCTCAGAAATAGTTACACAGCCAAGAACACATTTTCCCAATTCCCTCCCTCACCCACAACCCAGTTTCTTACATCTGTTTGATGTACAAAGCTAGTTCTCACCCACAGATATGAATTGACCTCTGGATTGTAATGTTCAGGAAATGCATTTGTCATTTTCTAGGTGAAGAGAACTTTAACGATCTAACATATGATTGAAAGTTCTAGAGTTTAGAAAAGTTGACTATTTCTAGAACCCCATCCCTCAAAAGAATTAGAATATATAATGCCAAGAGCAACACATAGAACCCCTGCCAAAAAAGAATTAAGAATAATAATGCCAAGAGCAACACAGAATATATAATGCCAATAAGTTTAATAAACTCATTGAGATCTATTTTGTATGCATAAGAACTAAGCCATGCAGCAAAGATCAATTCAAAGCATGCTCCATCTGCTTCAAGCATATTGTTCAGATGACCTCAAATTAGCTGTTGTTGAGAGATAAAGATATAAAGGAGAAGAAAATGAAAACTAAAATCAACTTGAGAATTGGAACAAAAAGAAAATGTTGCAGGTTGACACTAACATTGACCAGACTAGATGCAAATAGAGCAGTGCTTCCACACTGTTAACGTTTCTCCAAGAAACCAAAATCTTGTTTCAAAAAAAAAAAAAAATTTGCAAATATAACATGTCTTTCAGTTCAATTCATTCACTCAGTTGTGTCCGAGTCTTTCCAACCCCATGAATCGCAACACACCAGACATCCTTGTCCATTACCAACTCCCGGAGTTCATTCAGACTCATGTCCATCGAGTCGGTGATGACATCCAGGCATCTCATCTTCAGTTGTCCCTTTCTCCTCCTGCATCCAATCCCTCCCAACATCAGAGTTTTTTCTAGTGAGTCAACTCTTCTCATGACATGGCCAAAGTATCAGAATTTCAGTTTTATCATCAGTCCTTCCAGTGAACACCCAGGACTGATCTCCTTTAGGATGGACTGGTTGGACATCCTTGCAGTCCAAGGGACTCCCAAGAGTCTTCTCCAGCACCACAGTTCAAAAGCATCAGTTCTTCGGCGCTCAGCCTTCTTCACAGTCCAACACTCACATCCATACATGACCACTGGAAACAAAATAGCCTTGACTAGATGGACCTTTGTTGGCAGAGTATTGTCTCTTCTTTTCAATATGCTATCTAGGTTGGTCATAACTTTCTTTGAAGGAGTAAGCGTCTTTTAATTTAATGGTTGCAATCACAATCTGCAGTGATTTTAGAGCCCAAAAAATTAAAATCTGACACTGTTTCCACTTTTTCCTCATCTATTTCCAATGAAGTGATGGGACCAGATACCATGATCTTCGTTTTCTGAATGTTGAGCTTTAAGCCAACTTTTTCACTCTCCTCTTTCACTTTCAACAAGAGGCTTTTTAGTTCCTCTTCACTTTCTGCCATAAGAGTGGTGTCATCTGCATATCTGAGGTTATTGATATTTCTCCCAGCAATCTTGATTCCAGCTTGTGCTTCTTCCAGTTCAGCGTTTCTCATGATGTACTCTGCATATATAAGTTAACTAAGCAGAGTGACAATATACAGCCTTGATGTACTCCTTTTCCTATTTGGAACCAGTCTGTTGTTCCATGTCCAGTTCTAACTGTTGCTTCCTAACCTGCATATAGCTTTCTCAAGAGGCAGGTTAGGTGGTCTGGTATTCCCATCTCTTTCAGAATTTTCCACAGTTTATTGTGATCCACAATAAACTGTCAAAGTCAAAGGCTTTGGCATACTCAATAAAGCAGAAATAGATGTTTTTCTGGAACTTTCTTTCTTTTTCAATGATCCAGTGGATGTTGGCAATTTGAGCTCTGGTTCTTCTGCCTTTTCTAAAACCAGCTTGAACATCTGGAAGTTCACGGTTCACATATTGCTGAAGCCTGGCTTGGAGAATTTCAAGCATTACTTTATTAGCGTGTGAAATGAGTGCAATTGTGCTATAGTTTGAGCATTCTTTACCATTGCCTTTCTTTGGAATTGGAATGAAAACTGACCTTTTCCAGTCCTGGGGCCACTGCTGAGTTTTCCAAATTTGCTGGCATATTGAGTGCTGCACTTACACAGCATCATCTTTCAGGATTTGAAATAGCTCAACTGGAATTCCATCACCTCCACTAGCTTTGTTCATAGTGATGCTTTCTAAGGCCCACTTGACTTCACATTCCAGGATGTCTGGCTCTAGGTGAGTGATTACAACATCGTGATTATCTTGGTCGTGAAGATCTTTTTGGTACAGTTCTTCTGTGTATTCTTGCCATCTCTTCTTAATATCTTCTCCTTCTGTTAGGTCCGTACCATTGCTGTCCTTTATTAAGCCCATCTTTGCATGAAACGTTCCCTTGGTATCTCTAATTTTCTTGAAGAGATCTCTAGTCTTTCCCATTCTGTTTTTTTTTTTTTTTTTCCTCCATTTCTTTGCACCGTTCACTGATGAAGGCTTTCTTATCTCTTCTTGCTATCCTTTGGAACTCTGCATTCAGATGCTTATATCTTTCCTTTTCTCCTTTGCCTTTAGCTTCTCTTGTTTTCTCAGCTATTGTAGGACCTCCTCAGAGAGCCATTTTTCTTTTTGCCTTTTTTTCCCCCTTAGGGATGGTCTTTATCCCTGTCTCCTGTACAATATCATGAACCTCCGTCCATAGTTCATCAGGCACTCTGTCTATCAGATCTATTCCCTTAAATCTATTTCTCACTTTCACTCTATAATCATAAGGGATTTGATTTAGGTCATACCGGAATGGTCTAGTGGTTTTCCCTACTTCCTTCAATTTAAGTCTTAATTTGGTAATAAGGAGTTCATGATCTGAGCCACAGTCAGCTTCTGGTCTTGTTTTTGCTGACTGTATAGAGCTTCTCCATCTTGGCTGCAAAGAATATAATCAATCTACTTTCAGTGTTGACCATCTGGTGATGTCCATGTGTAGAGTCTTCTCTTGTGTTGTTGGAAGAGGGTGTTTGCTATGACCAGTGTGTTCTCTTGGCAAAACTCTGTTAGCCTTTGCCCTGCTTCATTCCATAGTCCAAGGCCAAATTTGCCTGTTACTCCAAGTGTTTCTTGACTTCCTCCTTTTGCATTCCAGTCCCCTGTAATGAAAAGGACAACTTTGTTGGGTGTTAATTCTAAAAGGTCTTGTTGGTTTTCATAGAACCGTTCCACTTCAGTTTCTTCAGTGTTACTGGTTGGGGCATAGGCTTGGAATACAGTGATATTGAATGGTTTGCCTTGGAAACGAGCAGAGAGCATTCTGTCATTTTTGAGATTGCATCCAAGTACTACATTTCAGACTCTTTTGTTGACCATGATGGTTACTCCATTTCTCCTAAGGAATTCCTGGCCACCGTAGTAGATACAATGGTCATCTGAGTTAAATTCACCCAATCCAGTCCATTTTAATTCGCTGATTCCTAGAATGTTGACATTCACTCTTGCCATCTCCTGTTCACTTCTAATTTGCCTTGATTCACAGACTTAACCTTCCAGCTTCCTATGAAATATTGCTCTTTACAGTATTGGACCATGCTTCTATCACCAGTCATATCCACCACTGGGTATTGTTTTTGCTTTGGCTCATCCCTTCATTCTTTCTGGAGTTATTTCTCCACTGATCTCCAGTAACATATTGGGCACCTACTGACCTCGGGAATACCTCTTTCAGTATCCTATCATTTTGCCTTTTCACACTGTTCATGGGATTTTCAAGGTAAGAATACTGAAGTGGTTTGCCATTCCCTTCTCCAGTGGACCACATTCTATCAGACCTCTTCACCATGACCTGTCCATCTTGGGTGGCCCCACAGAGCATGGCTTAATTTTTTGAATTAGACAAGGCTGTGGTCTGTGTGATCAGATTGGCTAGTTTTCTCTGATTATGGTTTCAGTCTGTCTGCTCTCTGATGCCCTCTCGCAAGACCTGCTGTCTTACTTTGGTTTCTCTTACCCTGGACATGGGCAATCTCTTCATGGCTGCTCCAGCAAAGCACAGCCGCTGCTCCTTACCTTGGACGAGGTGTATCTCCTCATGACTGCCCCTCCTGACCTTGAACGTGGAGTAGCTCCTTTTGGCCCTCCAGTGCTCATGCGCAGCTGCTGCTCCTTGGTCATGAGGTTGCTCTTCTTGGCCACCACCCTGACCTCGGATGTGGAGTAGTTCCTCTTGGCTGCTCCTGCACCATGTTAGCCTGGCACTCTCTGTTGCCACCCCTGACCTTGGTCAAGGGGTAGCTCCTTTCGGCCACACTTCTGTGAGGTCCATTGCAGCCGGCATGCTTCTGCACTGTCCCCAAATTCACAGCAGCATGAAACACTGTGTTCTGCCTTCCATGAGAGGCACATGCTACCCAGAGTCCATTTCAGATGTGACCAGAGAGGTGATCCAAGCACTGTGGACAGGAGATCAGTCTAACATAAGAACGAACTCGCTGTAGGGTGAGGCAGAGGTGTCACAGAGGATAACTTCCTGCTTTGCCTCTTAGCTATGTGTTCCCAGACTTCCCTGATAGATTAGTTGGTAAAGAATCCACCTGCAATGTGGGATACCTGGGTTCAATCCTTGGGTTGGGTAGATCCCCTGGAGCAGGGAAAGGCTACCCACTCCAGTATTCTGGCCTAGAGAATGCAATGTACTGTATAGTCCATGGGGTCACAAAGAGTTGGACATGACTGAGCAACTTTCACTTCACACTATGTATTCCCACCCTTCCCTTTCAAGGGGACATTCAGTGTAAGAATCCTGCCCTTGATTCATTTGTTTAGATTAAAGGTGGGGGGTGTTTTTGAGTCTGTAAAAGCCAGATCTAATGGGAAGGTTTGGACATCACCCAGAAACTCCTGACTTTGAGCTGGAGGTAGTATCTGTATGAGAATGTGTTCTGTGACTCTTAGGAAGGGACTGGGTATCTTCTATATGGGAGAAAGTGTTGTGTATGGATATTTAAGTAGCCAGAGGCACAGACTAAGGAAACACCACTATCAGTCAGCATTTACTAAAGGCAGCTGCTGAGAGAGGAGCAACTTTTTCCAAGCACTCTGTCTCCAGGTTCAGGGTCAGCAATTTGATGCCACAGGCTAAGTTCAGCCTACTACTTACCTATCCTCACAAGGCTTAAGGACAGAGAAAGCATTTTACATTTTAGAATAGTTGGGGAAATATTTTTAAATAATGTTCTGTGAAATTTATTAAATTAAAATAAATTAGGTAAAATTAAATAAAATTCAAATTTCAGTGCCCGTAAATAGAGTTGCACTGGAACACAGCCACGTCCAATCATGTTATATTATCTTTGGCTGCTTTCAGACTAAAATCATAGTGATGAGTAATTGTGACAGAGATGAATGGGCTGAAAAAGCTTAAAGCATTTACTCTTTACCTCTACAGAAAAGAAGTTTTCCTATGGCTTATATAGAGGATGCCACTGAACTGATGAGAATGAGTTCAGGCCAGCTTTTTCTGCACTTTCTCCTGTCACCTTCTGACTGTATGTAGAGGCTTCTAAGACACTGGTTAACAGTTGGAGCACATGACAGAAGGAGCCTAAGGTCTTGCATTACTGTATGGAGAAATCTCACCCTCTTAATCCCACTGAATAGAGATACTTCTATTAGCAGCTACTTGAGAAAGATGAATGGTCATTAACCTCCTGAAATTTCGTGGTTACTGGTTACAGCAGTAAAGATTCAAAAAACTAAGACAGACTGCGAAATTTTTAACCCATCAGAGTGCCAGAGAATTTCTGATTAGTCTTGAACATCCTACTCATCTGGTTCTACTGTTTCCACCCAGTTCCTGTCTTACCATTCCTCCATCCTCTCATAAAGGTTCTTCCACTTTACAATGTTTTAAACTCCTGATATGCTGTGGATTATTGAGATAAATAAAGTCACTTAGAGGGTGAAGGATGTGACTAATAGCACACAGTCACCTTAGTGAGCAAAGGACTAGTCAGAGAGATACTGCACTGGCTCTTAATCACACAAAAAAAGTTACTCTGTTGAAGCAGATGCTGCTGAGTGTGGTGGATAAGTCCCTTTAGGATTTTAAAGAAACTCTTTGATTACCAGAGTCAGGTTCCTTCTTTTGGAACCTTTCTGACAATGTGGTTACCCACTGAGCAGCTGTATGTAATTGGTAACCTTGGAAAGTCAATCCCATGTGCTTACTATGAGACTATACAAATTAAGCTTCTTAAAAATACTGTTTGACCAAAACTTGTTCTGACCTCAGATGTGCCTATAATATTCATTCATACTTTATCTATTCAGTAAATATGTATTGACTTCTTAGTTGATGGTTGGATTCTTTTCAAGGTATTGAGATATTGTTGTTCAGTCACTCAGTATTTTCCACTATTTGCAATTCCATGGACTGCAGCACAGCAGCACATCAGGCTTCCCTGTCTTTCGCTGTCTCCCAGAGTTTGCTCAAACTCATGTTCATTGAGCTGCCATCCAATCATCCCATTCTCTGTCGCCCCTTCTCCTTCTGATCTCAATCTTTCCCAGCATCAGGGTCTTTTACAGTGAGTTGGCTATTTGCATCAGATGGTCAAAATATTGGAGCTTCAGTTTCAGTATCAGTCCTTCCAATGAATATGCAGGGTTGATTTTCTTTAGAATTCACTGGTTTGCTCTCTGCTGTCCAAGGGACTCTCAAAAGTCTTCTCCAGCATCACAATCTGAAAGCATCAATTCTTCGGCATGCTTTATGGTCCATCTCTCACATTTCTACATAACTATTGGAAAAACTATAGCTTTGACTAAATAGACCTTTGCTTTTTAATATACTGTCTATGTTGGCCATAGCTTTTCTTCCAAAGAGCAAGCATCTTTTCATTTCATGTCTGCAGTCACCATCTGCAGTGATTTTGGAGCCCAAGAAAATAAAATCTGTCACTGTTTCCATTGTTTCCTTGTCTATTTGCCATGGAATGATGGTACTGGGTGCCATGATCTTGGTTTTTTGAATGTTGAGTTTTAAGTCAACTTTTTCTCTCTCCTCCTTCACATTCATCAAGAAGCTCTTTAGTTCTTCACTTTCTGCCATAAGGGTGGTGTCATCTGCATATCTGATGTTATTAATATTTCTTCCATCAATTTTGATTCCAGCTTGTGCTTCATCCAGTCCAGCATTTTGCATGATGTACTCTGCATAGAAGTTACACAAGCAGGGTGACAATATACAGCCTTGATATAGTCCTTTCCCGATTTATAACCAGTCTGTTGTTCCATGTCTCATTCTAAGTGTTGCTTCTTGATCTGCATACAGGTTTCTCAGGAGAGATATTGAGATACAAAGACACACGAAGCAGGCCTTGTCTGCCCCTCAGGGAGTATGCTAAGTCACTTCAGTCGTGTTTGACACTGTGCGACCCCATAGACGGCAGCCCACCAGGCTCCCCCATCCCTGGGACTCTCCAGCAAGAACACTGGAGTGGGTTGCCATTTCCTTCTCCAATGCATGAAAGTGAAAAGTGAAAGTGAAGTCGCTCAGTCGTGTCCAACTGTCAACGACCCCATGGACTGCAGCCTTCCAAGCTCTTCCTTCCATGGGATTTTCTAGGCAAGAGTACTGGAGTGGGGTGCCATTTCCTTCTCCACAGGGAGTATAGTCTGGTGTATTTTCAGGAGAAATGGGTGGAGGGGAAGCAAAAGAGCAAAATCTTGTCAGAGCAGGCATCTCAGAATCAGACACTTTACCTGGTCCCTCTCTTTCAGAGTCTGAAACAGCTTTTAAGTATTGGGAAGATGTAGATGCTCCCCATATCAAAAGCATCTCTGCCATAGTGATGAATGTCATAGCCAACAAGGCTATGTGATACAAGAAAACAAAACCGAGAGTCATTCTCTTGATGGATTTATAAATACCATAAAGAATCTTGTGTTGCACAGAAAAAAGGTGTCTATCTCAGCTTGGGGTAAGGTGGATATGATTTAAGAAGAAAATTATGTCTGATCTTGGTTATAAACTCAGAGTTTACCAGAAGAGGAGGGAAAAGTTTCTAGTTTTGGGAGAGAAATTACAAGACAGGAAGACATGAGAGACCACCCTCAAAATGTAAGCTCTGATCGGACAATGAAATTTGGTAGGTGATGGGTTTTGAGTGATGAGAGTGTGTTCAGATCCATTTTAGGTGAATCAGCTGGACTTCTGTATGTTGCTTGGAGACTAAATGTCAAGATATGAGACTAGCCTCAGAAGACCAGACAGGGAGCCATTCCAATAATCTAAGGAAAAGTGAGTGCCTGACACAAATCAGTATTGGCAGACATAGTGAGGGATGAATGAATCTTTTATTTAGAATCAGCAATGGCTAGTGTCAAGCAGATTAAGAAGAAAAGAAGGGAGGAATGACTCCTATGTTTTTTGCTGAAGTTTCAGTGTACAGGGCAGGACACCAGCAAGTACCACCAGAGGAGACACAGATGGTGGTGTGTCAGCCTGGGCTCCTCTGTGCTATTCCTTTGTGGAAAAAGAGAAAAAAAAAGTAATCCCAGGGATTGGAGAGACAAAAGGGAAGAATAATGTAGAATTTACAAGAGGAAGTGCTCTCCTGCAAGGAACTGCCTGACCATAAATAGGACTGAGAGCTCAGTCTCACTGGACTCCCTTAGAGGCAGCATAAATGACTGCTTCTCAGGAGGAAGGGAAACCCTGCTGAACAGCAGCTAAGGCTTGGTAGAGAGACCCAACTCTCTAGAAATGCTGAAGCTCAGAGGATATGAAGGGTTATGTTTAAGATTCTGATATAAATAGTTACATACAAACCTCTATTTTGAATATGTATAATAGATTTGAACTTTTTTTTTTAACTTTGGAGTATAGTTGACTAACATTGTTGTGTTAGTTTCAAGTGTACAGTAAAGTGATTCAGTTATACATATACATGTCTTCACTCTTTTTCAATATTTTTTTTTTCCCCATTTAGGTTATTACAAGCAGAGAACTCTGTTCAACACTCTGTAGATTTGGACTCAGGTGGGAATAAGCCTCTGGTTAGATATGTACAGCAGATAGATTTATATTAGGGAGTCTGTGGCTTAAAATGATATGAATTAAAAATATGTTTGGGAATGTTAGGTATAAAAATAGCAGCTAAAACTATGAAAGTAAACAAAGGCATCCAAGGACCATTTGCAGAGTGAGGAGACCAGGGGACCAATTGCAAACATCTGAGCACCATTTGTTTCTTACAGCTGTCAGTCCATAAAGCACATAGAAAACACAGCTCTTTGGAGGACCTGCAACTCTGTTCACATATCTTCTTGTAGCAGAATTTCAAATACAAGTGACTCTAATGTTCTTCAAAGGTGTTCTGTCTATCTGGAATGCTTTGTCATTTATCTGTCTCATTTGAGAACACATCAGTTCACTCATTCAATTATTCAAAAATTTGCATAAGAGCCCATGCTAAGTGTTTGGGACTCAAGGCTGAACTTCCCAGGCTTGGATCCTGAGTGCATGGAACATTTGGCAAGGTTGCTTCATACCAACAACTGAGACTCCAAGAGTTCACTATTAGGCACGCTATGAAAATATGGTAATGTCTAGAGTCTATTATTAAGCATGATGTAGAGGTATGTACATCACCAACGCATAAATGCTCCTGGTCTTATTGTCCCCTGACATCCAAGAAAGGCCAGACCCTTCACATAGATTTATTGCTGATTTTGCAAAGACTGAAACTTCTAAAGACAATCTGCTTGTTGCATATGTGCTCTTTAGTTTTTGTGATGAGTATCAGTTCATTTGAGTCACTAGGTCATGTGCAGCTACTTGTGACTCCATTGACTGCAGCATACCAAGCTTCCCTGTCTATCACCAGCTCCCAGAGCTTGGTCAAAGGCATATCCATTGAGTCGATGATGCCGTCTAACCATCCTATACTTTGTTGTCCCCTTCTCCTTCCGTCTTCAATATTTCTCAACATCAGGGTCTTTTCTAATCAGTGAGTTCTTCCCATAAGGTGGCCAAAGTATTAGAACTTCAGTTTCAGCGTCAGTCCTTCCAATGAATATTCAGGAATGATTTCCTTTAGGATTGACTGGTTTGATCTCCTTACAGTCCAAGAGACTCTCAAGAGTCTTTTCTAACACCACAGTTCAAAGCTATCAATTCTTCAGTGCTCAGCTTTCTTTGCAGTCCAACTCTCACATCCATTCATGACTACTGGAAAACCATAGTAATTTGACTAGACAGACCTCTGTTGGCAAAGTAATATCTCTGTTTTTTAATATGCTGTCTAGGTTGGCTATAACTTTTCTTCCAAGGGGCAAGAGTCTTTTAATTTCATGGCTGCAGTCACCACTGCAGTGATTTTAGAGCCCAATATATAACTATAACAGATAGTGTTCACTGTGCATCTAGTCTCTGGGAACACAGTGTGAACTAAATGAAGTTCCTGTCATCAAATAACTGATATTCTGGTAGAGAAAGTGAGCGATGGACTGATAAATGAATAATTATATGTATGGCCCAACTGTTAGAGATAAGTAATATATAAAAGGTAAAATAAAGAATCAGAGAATATTGATACTTCTCTCACTTAAGTAACCAGTTTAGTTAGACTGGGAAAGAAAGGCATCTCCATAGGGGTGATGATTGAGAAAACACATGACCAAATGGAGGACCTAGCCAGAAAAATATTTGGGGGGGTTATATTTTAGACAAAGAACCTGTTAGCACAAAAATCCTTAAGTGAGGGTGAGGTTGATGTATACAAGTAATACTCCCTTAAGAAGAACTGGACAAGGACATATGAGGTAAGACATTAGGTAAAAAAGATTCCTGTGGAGTTGATAGTCCATATTAAAAACTTCAAATTTCCATTTCAGTGTGACTGGGAAATAAGAAGAGTTTAGAGCAGCAAAAAGACATGATATGATGCATTTATTAAATTTATGTGATTCTGGCTACTGTGTGGTAAACACATTCTGAGGGATGCAAGAGAAATTAGGGAAATAATTTTGGTAACCATGAAGATGGTGAGAAATGATTGGATTATTTTATTTTTTGTGTAGAAGCAACAGACTTGTTGATGGATTGAATTGCAGTGGAACGGATTGAAAGAAACTTCTCACTAGTTCAGGCATAACGTGATAGTGTCTAATCCTGGAGAGGTGCTCCAATTAGTGTTAGTAACAAATCACCCCAAGACCCACTAGTGTGAAACAATTCTTTATTATGCTTATGAATTTCATGAGCCAGAAATTCCAACAGAACACAAAATGATTAGCTTGTTCCTCCTCACAATGTTTAGAAAGAACTTCAGCTTGAAGACTTGAAGCCTGGCATCTGGAGTCAGAGAAGGATTCTAAATTGATTGAAGTCAATTTTTTATATTGAAATTAATGATTATTGAAAATATAAAATGATTTAGCTTTTTCTTCACTTTGCTTCAAGCGGACTTCAAGTTGGACTTTGTGAGAATACACAAGATTTTCTCTAATTTGGAAGCATCAGACTTGGAAAAGAGAGCTTATTGCAGAATTGCACTTGACCATCTTTGTTGAACCCTGTTCCAAAATCTTTGCAGCGAAGCATGTATTAGTTTATTACCCTCAGAGTAAGAAATGTCCACGTGTATATATGGACAATTTCAAGTTGTCTGTCTATGGGTTAATTGAGAAAAACTGACTGAGACTATTAGATATGATGTATTTATTTCATATTGCACACTAGTGATTTTAGAAGTACATGTTTGTTGCCAACCAAGATATCAAGATAGAAACATGTGTCTTATTTAATGCCTCCACTGTCATATACAATCACAGTCAATCCTTTCTTCCATCACCTGCCCTTTCATGCAGTTAGCAATTTCTATCAACTGTATCTCCTAGATATATCTCAAACATTTCCCTCCATTCCATATTCAGGGACAGTACCTTGAATCCTTAGATCAGGATTATAGTGCAAAGTCCTCCAAAATTCTGTATTGGCCCCAAGAATTCCTCTTTCTTGCATATCACAATATACAAGAATTAGAGTAAGCAATCTAAACTGACAATCATGCCATATATACACAGTGATTAATGAGGAAATCTAACATATATATATATATATATATATATATATATATATATATATATAATGATGGTGAATTATGCCTTTTATGATCTATCCTTGAGCGAGATACTGATGAAATGTTACACTAATACAAATAGAATTCCTATTTTACTTTAGAGAATTTTGTGTCCTTTAAGCTACCATGGTTAAGCTTGAAAATGTTAAATTAACTTTTCTTAGTGCTTTACCAGTGAATAGTAGTTGAGTTAATCTTGCATATATGTTTAAAAAATTTTATCATTCTTCAACACAAATACTTGTGTACCCTGATTTGGGCTTTTTAATTTACAGATTTTGTTAAGTATTCATAGTCCATAAATAACAGATTTAACTGAAATAATTCAATATTTCAAGATTTTTTTTTAATATGCTTTAAAACATATGAGACTTCGATTTGACTTCTGTATTTGGCTCTCACTTTGACAGTCCTTTCTCACGGTTTAATAGTATACATCTTGTTACTTACCTTTAGGGTTATCTTGAACTACCACTGTTTCTGAGCTTCTTTATTTTTAAAAGATGTCGTAAGTCAGAGAGTTTATATAATTATTCAGAGCCTTCTGGTTAGAGATTAAGCATAGCAATGGCAAAGCCAATTAAAAGATTCAGGAAACACCTATGCTATTTCTGTTCTTATTTTTGAATTTTAAGTCAGAATGCTTTATATAATTCCATACCAGTAATGCATATTGTCCTTAGTGAGACCTTGACTGGAAAAATTAATAAAAACATGCCTATCTATAACCGATTTACTTGCTACAGAAAGACAGATATTCTTACCAACAAAAGAAACATACATTTCCAAAAACTATATATAAATATTTTACACAGTTACCTAGTTTTCTCAAAGTTTGAATTGATTATAAATAGTTTATGTGCTTTTTCTGTATCAGAAACCTGCAGAATTCTTTAATGAAACCTAGATTAAACCTCTGTCCAGAAACCCAACTTGATACACAGTACAGCAGTGCCCTCTAGAGCCCGATAGTATTACAAATCAACCTTTTCCAGAAGCTTTGATTAAGACTTCAGAAGCAGCGATTAATGTTCTCAAGCATTGTTTCCTGTAATCTAGAGAATAATGCAATGATAACCAGAGAACTTATTCAGAGTTCAAGGGATTTGATTTTATTTAAAATGTCTTTCCATTGCTCTATTGTACAGTATTGTGTTATGAGCATACATAGTCTTCCTTAAAGTATATGAAGTGAAGTGAAAAGTCGCTCAGTTGTGTCTGACTCTTTGTGACCCCATGGACTGTAGCCTACCAGGCTCCTCTTTCCATGGGATTTTCCAGTCAAGAGTACTGGAGTGGGTTGCCATTTCCTTCTCCAGAGGATCTTCCTGACCCAGGGATCGAACCCGGGTCTTCCGCACTGCAGGCAGACCCTATACTCTCTGAGCCAGAAGTAAGAAAAATTCATATTTGTCTTCATTCCCATTGATGAAGTCACACAGTTACAAGGTTGACTTGAATGGTGTTAAAAGGCACTATTACATTTTTATGCTTTATTAAAAATGTCTTCTATATAGTCTGTTCCTGAAGTCATAAGTATAAGAAAAATTTTAAGCTGGAAAATATCCCAGAAATCAAGCAAATGTGCTCACTTTTTCATCTGAATAAGGGTAAGCCACCTGTCTGCAGTTACAGAATCTTGGTCACAACAATTCAAAGCAGGATATTTGTGCATGGGATAATTACTAATTAAAAATGTTGATACCAATCTTGTACTTGATAATACAGTCATTTATATTAATCATCATATATATCTTCCTAATTTCTTGGAGTTTTTTCATTATTTAAGAATAAGCCCTGGGGGCTTCTCTTCTCTTCACATCTTTTGAGTCGACCTACTGTCATGTATCAAGGATGCATTTTCCTTCACTTTCTAAATAAAACTGAGCAGTAACATGGAGCTGTAACACTTCAAATTTTTGTTGTGGTGAGACAGAACCAAGAAAATTGTGAACTCCCCCAACATATATGGTGCCATGACTCAGATTTGACCTGGCTGAAACAACTTCTGCTCAGCCCCCATGAGGTGGAAGCCAAGCACAGTAGAAGCCCAACTCAGCAAAAGTGCTTATGTTGGAAGTTGAACACAAAGAAAACCCAGTGCAGTGGAAGTGACAAGTAGCCCAACGTGCTGGAAACCTGGACAACAGAAACAAGCTCAGATGATGGACATTCTGACTGGCATGAAATGGTACCTCATTGTGGTTTTGATTTGCATTTCTCTGATAATGAGTGATGTTGAGCATCTTCTCATCTGTTTGTTAGCCATCTGTATGTCTTCTTTGGAGAAATGTCTGTTTAGTTCTTTGGCCCATATTTTTATTGGGTCATTTATTTTTCTGGACTTGAGCTGCAGGAGTTGCTCGTATATTTTTGAGATTAGTTGCTTGTCTGTTGCTTCATTTGCTATTATTTTCTCCCATTCTGAATGCTGTCTTTTCACCTTGCTTATAGTTTCCTTTGTTGTGCAGAAGCTTTTAACTTTAATTAGGTCCCATTTGTTTATTTTTGCTTTTATTTCCAATATTCTGGGAGATAGGTCATAGAGGATCCTGCTGTGATTTATGTTGGAGAGTGTTTTGCCTATGTTCTCCTCTAGAAGTTTTATAGTTTCTGGTCTTACATTTAGATCTTTAATCTATTTTGAGTTTATTTTTGTGTATGGTGTTAGAAAGCTCCAAAAGTCTACAAGCAATAAATGCTGGAGAGGGTGTGGAGGAAAGGGAACCCTCTTACACTGTTGGTGGGAATGCAAACTAGTACAGCCACTATGGAGAACAGTGTGGAGATTCCTTAAAAAACTGGAAATAGAACTGCCTTATGACCCAGCAATCCCACTACTGGGCATACACACCGAGGAAACCAGAATTGAAAGAGACACCTGTACCCCAATGTTTATCACAGCACTGTTTATAATAGCCAGGACATGGAAGCAACCTAGATGTCCATCAGCAGACGAATGGATAAGAAAGCTGTGGTACATATACACAATGGAGTATTACTCAGCCATTAAAAGAATACATTTGAATCAGTTCCAATGAGGTGGATAAAACTGGAGCCTATTATACAGAGTGAAGTAAGCAGGAAAGAAAAACACCAATACAGTATACTAACACATATATATGGAATTTAGAAAGATAGTAACAATAACTCTGTATGTGAGACAGCAAAAGAGACAGAGATGTATAGAACAATCTTTTGGACTCTGTGGGAGAGGGAGAGGGTGGGATGATGTGGGAGAATGGCATTGAAACATGTATAATATCATATAGGAAACAAATCGCCAGTCCAGTTTTGATGCAGGATACAGGATGCTTGGGGCTGGTGCACTGGGATGACCCAGAGGGATGGTACGGGGAGGGGGCAGGGAGGTTCAGGATGGGGAACACGTGTATACCGGTGCCAGATTCATGTTGAGGTATGGCAAAACCAATACAATATTGTAAAGTAATTAACCTCCAATTAAAATAAATGAATTTATATTAGAAACAAACAAACAAAAAAGAGCAGATATAAATTAGTATAACAACTCAGCAGAAAAACTGAACAAAAGAAATATGAAAAGATACAAATTAAGGTCACAATTAGGTCTGTCAAACACATACTAGGTAGGCAGAATTTTTTTGAGTTTAGCAATAAAAGTAACAAGTATCAACAAAATAAAAGAACCTGTTTATTGAATAAGGTTGCATACAACTCTATTCTACAAGAAATCCTACTTCCTGTTCCTGTATATAATCTCTAGGAAGCACATATAACAGTGCTTCTAAAATCATTGTTTCTGACTCAAAACTGAAACCCACATTTCTGTCAACAATAGAGAAAAATACTCGTTAACACAATGAAAGTGAAAAGTGAAGGTGAAAGTGTTAATCACTGTCTTGTCAGACTCTCCGCGACACTGGACTGTCACCCATCAGGCTCCTCTGTCCGTAGGATTTCCCATGCAAGAATACTGGAATGGGTTGCCATTTCCTTCTCCAGGGGATCTTTCTGACCCAGGAATTGAACCTGGGTCTCCTACATTGGAGGCAGACTCTTTGCCATCTGAGCCACTGGGGAAGCCTCTGAGCTACCGTTCTGGTATTTAATTGAATTATACAGATTTGATTAAACATTCATTTATTCACACTTTAAGTTTTAAAATTAGTCAGTTAGAGTAAATATATGTCTTTCCTCATACCTCTCAGTGCTCTAAATAATTTTGAAGTCTTAATGTGCACAAGAACAAAAGTTGTCTCCATCTTTGCCATTATCTCCTCCTTACCTAGTACAGGGATTAGTGCTGTATTTCAAAAAGCTATGCGCACATGCATGATGTATTTCATGTGCAAGCTACTCTCTTGAATAGAACTCACAATTGCCCCAAATGAAAACCATAAAGCAAAGTGTTCACTTTCTGTAGTGGACCAAACACAAAGAGTAGCCTATAGGAAACTGCACTATTATTCTCTTCAGAAATGACCAAATTTGAGATTAAAACTGTAAAGATATATCTAACCCCAAAGTATAATGAATATATGTAATAATATTATATAATATAAAATCTATATATGTACTATAATAAATAATATATAAATACATAATGTGAGTTTAAGGAATATATACTATATATAATAAATGCTTAGACTATATTTGGTGTTCTTGAATCACTATTCAGCCAGTAAACAAGATAAATAAGGATACTAATTTAAATTAACTGTCTGGGAATAATTTTACTCAAAGTAGATTAATGTCATTCAATACAGTAAGCTTTATTTTAATCCATTGTAATGAATTATAACAGATTTCTAATAGAAATTATTTCTATTTTTCATTACAAAAGCATGTCTTTATATATCATGTATATGCTTTTGAAGGTACTAAACACTTGATAATGTTAAAATATAAAAGATGGAAATTATTTACAGAATGTGAAGAAAAAAAAGTACAGTTTTAGAATCTAAGGTAGCAAGAAGTTAAAAGAAGTAATACCATGGCATAAATTATCTGTTGACTGACAATGAAGGTACATCTTGTCTGAAATCTTATATATCAACTTGGTATCTCTAACTTGACACCTCTACTTGTATGTTTATTATTAGCAGGAATAAAATTTAAATTAGGACAGTTTCTGAAATTCATTTTCTTGCTTATTTCTGTTTATTTCATTGCTTTGTTTCAAGTATCCTGCAAAGCTGAGGGATTACTTTGTTTTTCACTTCCAGACCTTAAAACTTTAATTCGCTCCCTTTAAGGCAGTAAAATAGCATGAATCAGTTTAGACTATAATTTTTCAGCACATTTCCTTTATTTTCTTCTATTTTATGCTATAAAATAATCCAATATAATCTGATTTGCACTGGTTTCACAAGCCCCATGACCCCTATGGTTTTTCTTTGACTTCAGTTTTCTCTTATAATGTGAAATCATTCCTTCTTAGATGGGGAAAGCGGTGCACTTTCCTTGGTCAAGCTGTAAAGTTAGCTGGTACCAGCTTCAAAGAGAAGTGGTTTCTCTTGATAGCCATGATCCCACTTCCATAGCCCAGTTGACTAACTGTGATGAAGACAATTGGATACAAGGAACATCATGTTGAATACCTTAAATACACACAACTTTTGTATGTCAATCACATCTTAATAAAGCTAGGAGAAATCAACTAGAATATTTTTTATTATTTTAAAGCACTGAGAGAAATTACCAGTTCTGTCATAGAAACTTCACATGATAAAATCCATATTTTTTTTCAGCCAAAGAAAGATATATAAATAGTCATTTCCTTTTTGTTAAACCATATCTAGATTAACTTCTGGAAATAATATCATTCTGTCTCAGAGCATGAAGTACCACCTGAAAGAGGCTATGAAGAACATTTACCAATTCCCTCTCTTCCTGAGAGAAGGGAGAACTAAATCATGCAAATCTCTGAATACAATCTCCTCAGCCTCAACGTAGGATTGTCTAAGCATCTCCTATAATCCTGCCCCTCACACTTCTCCCATGGTTGTAATCAGCACTCCAGTTTATTCAACTGCCTAGGTCAAAACCCTAAACCAATTCTCAATTCCTCTCTTCCTTGTCACCAAAATTCTATCGAACAGGAAGTGCTATGTGTCTACCACTAATATGGACCTCTAACCCATTCATTTTTCTCCCTGTTTTCTCCCTAGTCTGTTGAACCATCCTCTCTGCTTGATGCACTCATTCCCCAGGCTTCTCCACCTGTCCTGCTTTCTCCAGTGTGTTCCCCACAAAACAACCAGAGTCATCTTCAGATTACTCTTTTACCATTATAAAGACAATGTATATAAGAAATTTAAATTGCCCAAAAGAGTATATATTGAGTGATTTTCTTTCCTACCCAATATTTTTATTTCCATTCCCCAGAATTCTTTCTCCTGAAACTGTCCTCTTATGCATATACTTATTTATATGTGCAACATACATATATAATATGTATTTGCATATATATGTATGTATGTAAGAATGTATGCATGTATGTGTATGTATGTATTTAAGAATGTATGCATATATATTATTTTTCCATGACTGAAAAGAATGTATGCATATATATTATTTTTCCATGTACACTGTAAACATTATTCTGTTTGGTTTGCACCAGATCTTAATTTATGAAAGTGACAGAATGACACTGTGGAGAGGACGACACCATTGAGAGGAAAGTTAAGTGTACTCACAGTTCCCCTAGATTCGAGGCACAGCTGATGATCACACAGGGTCCCTGGAGGAACAGCTGGTTTGGAGACAGGAGAGAAGGGAACACTCAGATCACTGTCTTTATTGGAATTTTCTCAAGAAAGGGCAGGTAAAGCAGGGTAAATAGTTTAGGTTTGACTGGCTTGAATAATTTCAGTGGACTTTGGATTATAGGGTGGTCTCTAGCTGCCTGGTACCTGCCTTGGAATGATTAAGGCACAGGAATATTTCTCCCTGGAGTGCACACAGGTCAGATATGGGAGGTAAGTTTCTGAATTGATTAGTTTGCTTGTCAAAGGCCTACTTCTGGCTAAGTCTTGTTGTCTCTCTGAGCTGTAAAACCATCTGGTTCTGGGCTTTCGTCTGTTGGAAGACTTTTGACTATGCTTTTGATTTCTGTGTTTATGATTGGTCTGTTCAAATTTTTTATTTCTTCCTGGATGAGTTTTGGAAGGTTATACTTTTCTAAGAATTTATCCATTTCTTCCAAATTGTCCACTTTATTGGCATATCGTTGCTCATAGTAGTCTCTTATGATCATTTGTATTTCTGTTGCAATTTCTCCATTCTCATTTATAATTTTATTGATGGTGATCTCCTTTTTTTAATGATATGACTAATGGCTTGTCTATTTTATTTATCTTCTCAAAGAACCAATTTTTAATTTTAATGATCGTTGCTATAACCTTCATTTCTTTTTCAGTTATTTCTGCTCTATTTTTTATTATTTCTTTCGTTCTACTAACTTTGGGTTTGTTTGTTTGTTTGTTTTTCTTCTAGTTGCTTTAGGTGTAAGGTTAAGTTGTTTATTTGATCTTTCTCTTATTTCTTGAGGTAAGATTGTATTGTTATGAATTTCTCTCTTAGCACTGCTTTTACTGAATTCCATAGATTTTGGATTGTTGCATTTTTGTTGTCATTTGTTTTTATGCATATTTAATTTCCTTTTTGATACCTTAAGTGATCTTCATTATCATTCATTTATATGCATATTTTGATTTCTTTTTTGATTCATTCAATGATATGTTTATATTTTTTATAGTTCTTTTTCTTTACCCCCTCTAGTCTTACAGCATGGTGTCAGAAAAGATGCTTGAAATGATTTCAGTTTTTAAAAAATTCACCAAGGCTTGATTTGTGGCCCAGGATGTGATTTATCCTGGATAATGTTCCATGTACACTTGAGGTAAAGGTGAAATCCATTGTTCCGGCAAGAAATTCCCTGTAGATATCAATTAGGTCTAACTAGTCCAATGTATCATTTAAAGTTTGTGTTTCCTTGCTAATTTTCTGTCTGGATGATCTGTCCATTGGTGTGAGTGGGGTATTAAAGTCTCTCACTATTATTCTGTTACTGTTGATTTCCCCTTTAACAGTTGTTAGCATTTGCCTTATGTATTGAGGTGCTCACATGTTGGGTTTGTATATGTTTATAATTGTAATATTTATTCTTGGATTGATCCCTTGATCATTATGTAGTATCCTTCTTTGTCTTTTATCATCATCTTTATTTCAAAGGCTATTTTATCTGATATGAGTATTGCTACTCCCACTTTCTTTTGGTCTCCATTTGCATGAGATATCTTTTTCAGACCCCTCACTTTCAGTCTGTATGTGTCCCTAGATTTGAGGTGGGTCTCTTTTAGAGACTTGTTTTTGTGTCCATTTGGCCAGTCTATGTCTTTCAGTTGGAGAATTTAACCCCCAGTTTGAGATAATTATTGATAGGTATGCTCCTGTTACCATCTACTTTATCGTTTTGGGTTTGTTTTTATATACCTTTTCTGTGTTTTCTATCTAGTGAAGATACTTTAGCGTTTGTTCAAGAGATGGTTTGGTGGTGTTAAATGCTTTCAGCTTTTTCTTGTCTGCAGCGCTTTTGATTTCTCCTTCAAATCTGAATGAGATCCTTGCTGGGTAGAGTAATCTCGTTTTGTTTTTTTTTTTTTAATCACTTTAATTATATCCTTCCATTTGCTTCTGACCAGCCAAGTTTCTGTTGAAAGACCAGCTATTATCCTTATGGCATTCCCTTGTAGGTTGTTTCTTTCCTCTAACTGCTTTTAATATTTGTTTTTTGTTTTTAATTTTTGTTGATTTGATTAATATGCATCTTGCCATGTTTCTTTTTGGATTTATTCTGTATGGGACTCTCTGGGTTTCTTGGATTTGGGTGGCTATTTCCCTTCCCATTTTAGGCAGGTTTTCAGATATTATCTTCTCAAATGTTTTCTTAGGCCCTTTCCTTTTGTATTCTTCTTCTAGCACACTTATGATTCAAATGTTGAGGTGTTTAATATTGTCCAAGAGGTCTCTGAGGCTGTCCTCATTCCTTTTATTTTATTTTATCCACTCTGTTTCATTTATTTCCACCATGCTGTCTTCCAGCTCCCTTATCTTACCTTATGTTTCAGTTACTGTACTGTTGGATCCCTCCAGAGTGTTTTAAATCTAAGTTATTGCATTGTTCATTACTGATAGACTATTGTTTATTTCTTCTAGGTCCTTATTAAACATTTCTTGCATCTTCTCAATACGTGTCTCTAGTCCTTTTATCTGGATCTCCATTTTGTTTTCAAGAATTTGGATCATCTTTACTAATTCTAATCTAATAATCTAATAATTCTGAATTATTTTCATCTAATAATTCTGGATTATTTTCAGGTAGACTCCCTATTTCTTCTTTTGTTTGGTTTGATAGGTCTTTATCATGTTCCTTCACCTGCTGGATATTTCTCTGCCTTTTCACTTGGTTTAGTTTGCTGTATTTGAGGTCTCCTTTCTGAAGACTGGAAGGTCATAGTTCCTCTTAATTGTGGAATCTGTTCCCTGTGGGTGGGGCTAAACCTGCAGCTTTTGAAAGTCTCCTGATTGGCGGAACTTGTGTCTCTGTTCTGGTGGATGGGACTGGATCTTCTCTCTTTGGAGTGCAGTGCAGTGTCCACTGGTGGGTTTTGGGTATCTGTGGGTTTGGTATTGCTTTGGGCAGCCTGTCTTTTAATGTTTAGGGTTGCATTCCTGTTTTGCTGGAGCTTTCCACCCCACACACTTTTACTTTAGGGTGTCTTGCACTGGAACTGCTGGTTCTTAGGTGGAACTTGGTCTCAGTGTAGGTATGGAGGCTGCTTTTGGGAGGGCTCTCATCTATTAATGTCCCCTTGGGTAAGAAGTTCTATGATGGTTTAAATTTCTGGAGTTGAGCCTCCTGCATCTGGGTTTCAGTCCCAACCTCTTACCATAGCATCAAGACTTCTTCATCCACACAGCACAGAAGAAAAAACCCCTAGGTCAATGGTGAAGCAACTCTCTACAGCCAGGAATATCCAAAGTGATTCACAGAGCTATATAAAGAAGAGAAGAGAAAGGAAAGAAACAGAAGTGACCAGGATGAGAGAAAGGAGAGTCAAAAGGGAAAACAGCAATCAAGCCAGTAATTAAATCCGTAAGTGAAAACGGATACTAAAACTTAGACTCTTCAGTTCAGTCAATTCAGTTCAGTCTCTCAGACGTGTCTGACTCTTTGCGACCCCATGACTCACAGCACGCCAGGCCTCTCTGTCCATCACCAACTCCCGCAGTTCACTCAAATTCACGTCCATAGAGTCAGTGATGCCATCCAGCCATCTCATCCTCTGTCATCCCCTTCTCCTCCTGCCCCCAATCCCTCCCAGCATCACAGTCTTTTCCATTGAGTCAACTTTTCACATGAGGTGGCCAAAGTACTGAAGTTTCAGCATTAGCATCATTCCTTCCAAAGAACACCCAGGATTGATCTCCTTTAGAATGGACTGGTTGGATCTCCTTGCAGTCCAAGGGATTCTCAAGAGTTTTCTCCAACACCACAGTTCAAAAGCATCAATTCTTCAGTGCTTAGCTTTCTTCACAGTCCAACTCTTACATCCATACATAACTACTGGAAAAACCATAGTCTTGACTAGATGGACCTTAAAGATATATAATTAATAACTAAAGATCAAAATGCAAAAATAAAAGCCTAGAATAAAAATTAGACTCTCAAAAGTATTAATTAAAAAGTCAAATTAAAAAATTAAAAAAATGGAATTTATTTTTAAAATGTCTTCTTTTTTAGAAATGCAAAAGTAGGCTATAAAAAAAGATAAAAGTTAAAGGAGTAATACAGAACCATGTTAGGACAGTATAAGGGAATAAAGAAAATAAGAAGGGGAGGAAAGGGAAAAAAGAGAGAAATAAGAATAAAAAATTAAAGAAATTTTAAAAATATTTCTTAATTTAAAAATAATATTAATAAAGAAAAATATATCTAGGGAGTTTTTTGGAGCTGTTGTGGGCTGTGTGGAATCAGTTCAGTGCCAGTTATTCTCTTGTTCCAGCTTGTTATCAAAGTTTATAGTTGCCCCTCAAATGCACAGTCTCAGCTTAACTGCAGGATTTTAATCTGATGCACCTGCCACTTGTGGGGCAGTTCCCCCTTCTTTTCTGTGCTTAGGTTCACCTCCTCTGCTTCCAAGTCTCTTCAGTGCCTGATCTTTGCCCTGACGAGGCGGTGAAAGTGGCCACTCATTCAGGCTCACTTGCTCAGTTGTGCTGTGGAGAGGGAAGGACGCTGCAAACAAATGCCGCTGGTGTGTGTGGGGAGCACTCGTAACAAATATACCACATGGAGGTTTCCACAGTCCAAGATGGCACACACCTCCCAAGCTGTTCAGGCTCCCAGGTGCACCAGGAGGGAACAGTCTCAGGTGGGTAGTGTGTCTCAACAGGGGAGCGGTTCTTAGGCTGTGACAATCTCCGCAGATATGAACCATCCAGGATCCCAGGAAAACATGATTAGAGACTGGTGGCCTGCTCACAGTTTGGCGTGAGATGCAGTCTTTGTGGTCAAGATGGCAGAGACCCTAGCTTTGTCTGCCTCTGGCTATTACTCACCTTTCTCTCTGCCTCCAGGAAAGGTCACACAAATGGCAGCTGGCTTGCTCTCCTTTGGTATTTGCTAGGGCACAATCCTTTGTTCTCTGGGCATGCCAGGGGTCACAGCACAGTGTTAGAGTTTTCCTGAGGGAATGGTCCATTGTTTTTGTCCTCTGGTGTTCACACAGTTTGGGTTTTACCCATTCTGTCTGTGCTATGTCACGTTAGTCCTTTCAGAATGTCCTCACACCATTCAATTCTGGATCTTTCCCTAAGGACCAATGATGCCCACGCCTCCGCACCCAGACCCCACCCACTGCAGGCGGATGTGTGCAGGTGTGCTTCTTCTCAGCTGGTAATTGCCATTTGGCATGACTGTGGTGATTTATTTTTTGTTGTTGTTATACCGCCCTCTGAGATTCCAAAGTTCCCCACTGACCCTGCCTGTGGAACTGTTTCCTATTGTGTGGAAATTTCTTCTCCTTCAAGTCTCCCTCCCCAGGATGGATCTCTGTCCTGAAATCTTTAGTCTCCCTTTTCATCTTTATCTTTATCACTTCAAAGAGGTTAGTTTGCCTTCCTGGGTATCTTCAGTCCTCTGCCAACATTCAGAAGTTGTTTTGTGGAAGTTGTTCCACATGCAGATGATCTTTTCATGTATTTGTGGGAGAGAAAGTAATCTCCCTTTTCTATTCCTCCCATCTTCTACTTCTATCATTTTAACAGCCACTTAACTGTTCATTTAATTGATATTCCATAATTTAATTTTATTCCCATGAGGGCGATATGTTGATGGTTTCTAGCATTTTTCTAGGAAAAAGCAATGCTGCAATTAAAATATCACCCATTATGTATGTGCATATAAGTACAAATGCATCTGTAAGATAAACTCCTAAAGGCAGAAGCTGTGTGTCTGTGTGCTCAGTCGCTTCAGTTGTGTACAATTCTTTCAGTCCCAAGGGCTGCAGCTGCCAGTCTCCTCTGTCCTCCTGTGTTCACTCTTCTCCAGGCAAGAGTATTGGAGTGTGTTGCCATGTCCTCCTCCAGGGGATCTTCCTGACCCAGGGACCAAATGTGTCTCCTTAGTCTCCCACACTGCAGGCAGATTCTTTACCCACTGAGTCACCTGGGAAGCCCAAAAGCAGAAGATATATACTCTTAAATACAAAATAAATATTGGCAGTTAAGTAGATTCTCAATAGAGGGCACCATTTCAATTCCTCTACTGGCAACAGCCTACAACATCAAGATTCTCTGATGCCTCACCATCAAGTTTTCAGATTAATCAGCTTCTCAAATCTTGCCAATCAGTTTTGCAGAAACTGAAAATATTCAATATTGACCATTTTTTTATGTTTATAAATTATTCATATTTCTTGTTTGGTTTCTCTATATTCTGACCATTTTTTCTCCCTATTGGCTTTTTGGTCTATATATATATTGATCTCTTCTGTCATATACATTGGAAACAGAAATTAAATTTTTTTATTTAATCAAATTTATCTTTAACTTTTGGTATCTAGTTTAATGAAGGTTTCTCTTAATCAAGGTTTTGTTTTGTTTTGTTTTAATTTTATGTAGACTTTCTGTGCCATGATGGTTTTATTGTGTTTCTTATATTAAGGTCTTTAATTCTACTGGAATTTATTTTGCTATAAGGATGTATCTAGTGAGGATGCTTGGAGAATTATTTATAGTTGTTGGAGAGGCAGCTGGCAAGTATAACAGAAAAGAAAATGGTCATGGTGGAACATATGTATAAGAAGACAGATGAAACATTTAAGAAGGGCAGAAGTTATTAACAGTGTGAAGGGAAAGAGGTAACAGTTCAAGAAGGGGCACAGAGCCCCAGGGTCCTCTTCATGTCAGGGTAAGATTTTGATGTATGAGGAAGACATCTGTAACTGCTTTTCTTTTATGACACTGGCTCTTTGACTAGCAGTTTCATTAGAATATTTCATATCTCATTGAGTGTTGTGTTGTAGTGCTAATTCCATGCAATATTTCCCTTCAAAAAATAAAAGGTGGGATAAGTGATTTCATGGTAGCATGTAAGAAAACCTTTATTTGACTTCATATCTTCAAAAAGTTCTTCAAAAATTAAATATACTACATAAATAAAACAGCACTTCATTTTTCAGTAGCCCCAAAACACATTCTAAATAATTATTTGGAAAATTAAATACTTAAAGCATGCAAAATGTGTTTTCTTTTTCTCATCTTCTTAAACAGAACACACAATCTATTTAGTGAATATTTTCTTACAAACATCAAATATTGCAGAGAGAGCCTTTAGTGGTCACCGTTTGCCATCATTTTATCTTTTAGTATTTTTAACTCCTTTTTCTGCTGTCAGTCTGTTGTCCTATATCTTATTTGGTGCAGTGTTATTGAACACCCCAGTGCCTGGTTCAAAACTGAAGGTTAACCCATGTTCCCTGGGATGATGTAGATGACTCTGCTGACAGATAGGGCTGCACAGAGGCCTGGCTGATTGATGCCCTGATTACCATTGTTTTCTGGATGAGTGGGGTTACTATAAATCTGCCTCTGTGTAAGTGAAATGCCACTGTGACATCTCATCAGATTTTGTCCTCAACTCATTGTGGAGTTTCTTTAGCCAGACTTAGGATATAAGATCTTAAATTAGCATTAGTTCAGTAAATGTCCTTAAAAAGTGCTTTGTAATAATGGACTCCCACTGGACTCACTGGACTCAACAAAATTTCACCATGAGGAATATAATTTCTGTTACATTTCTGCTGACTGGTAAAACATTACTGAGTTGTGTGTGTGTGTGTGTGTGTGTGTGTGTGTGTGTGTTTTAAGCTAAACACCCTCTCTTTATTGTCTTGCTTTTCAACTGGATTGTTTCAGTAACCTCTCATCCAAACTTAAAACACTGTTGCTTGACTGTTACTTATATATTAATACCAAGTTAGAACTCAATCATAGTTCTATTAAAATACTCACTTACTAATGAATTGAATATTTAATATCTGGGTGTTATGAACTTGTAATTTTGAGAGATGAAATTGTAAGGTGAGTTAAAAAGTGTAAATTGATTATCTTAATGTTTCATTTACCCTTTGCAACTCTTCCCTCTTGATTCTCTTTTTGATATATGAACACTTGAAAATTAGGCATTATTTTGTTTGACATTCTTGGAGTAGACTATTCTTTGCTGGGTTCTCAGAATGCAAAGCTGAAAGTGACACAGTGCATATCCCCACGTCTTCAAATCTGGTGATAACCTTGTCACTTCTAAATGAAAAGACAGCATATCATATAGAGCAAACAGCCACAGGTTAAAACCAGATTTCTGTTTCAAGCCACCCTCAGTGACTGGCACAAGATCATATAGTTTATCACTTCAGTTCGGTCTCTCAGTTGTGTCCGACTCTTTGCGACCCCATGGACTGCAGTACACCAGGCCTCCCTGTCCATCACCAACTCCTCGAGCTCACTCAAACTCACATCCATCGAGTCGGTGATGCCTTCCAACCATGTCATCCTCTGTCGTCCCCTTCTCCTCCTGCCTTCAATCTTTCCCAGCATCAGGGCCTTTTCCAACGAGTCAGTTCTTCACATCAGGTGGCCAAAGTATTGGAGTTTCAGCTTCAGCATCAGTTCTTCCAATGAATACAAAGCACTGGTCTCTTTAGGGTGGGCTGGTTGGATCTCCTTGCAGTCCAAGGGACTCTCAAGTGTCTTCTCCAACACCACAGTTCAAAAGCATCAGTTCCTTGGTGTTTAGCTTTCTTTATAGCCCAACTCTCACATCTATACATGTCTCCTGGAAAAACCACAGCTTTGACTAGTAGGATCTTTGTTGGCAAAGTAGTGTCTCTCGTTATATAGGTTATGCTAACCCTTAAATCTCCACTGCTTCATCTTAAAAATAGGTGTAACTTCTGCATGCATGCCAAGTTGCTTCAGTGGTGTCCAACTCTTTGTGACCCTATGGACTGCAGCCTGTCAGGCTCTTCTGTCCATGGAATTCTCCAAGCAAAAATACTGCAGTGGGTTGTCATGGCCTCCTCCAGGGGATCTTCCTGACCCAGTCTTTGAACCCATGTCTCTTTTTTGTCTCCTGCTTTGGTAGGCAGGTGCTTTACCACCAGTGCCACTTGGGGAGCCCCATAAAACTTCTAATCTGCTATTTTTTCAGATTTTATTTATGAGAATCAAATAAGATGATAGAAGTAAACACTATTACTGTAGCATTTTCCTACTATTTACAAAAAAAATGCAGTATTCTTAGCTATGTTAAAATTTTTATATATGCATTTCAGAACAAGATTTCAATACTACAAGGGTGTGCATACTTGAGGAACCTGTACCAGCACATTATTTTAAAGTATTTACATATCTGAAAGAGAATCAGAGACAAAAAATTGTTCATCATAAATTAAGGCTGATTCATGTCAATGTATGGCAAAACCAATACAGTATTGTAAAGCAAAATAAAGTAAGAATAAAAATTTTAAAAAAAGAATCACCTTGGCTTACCTACGAACTATTCATTACATATTTTGAAAAAAAACTTAGTATCTGGATCTAAAAACCATCCCCATTCATTATTGTTTGGCTGAGTGATTAAATCAGCTAACAGGGAACATGAAGGGCAAGAATCCAGAATGAAGATATGGTCATAATTTTGCAACTATTTAACTGTACTGACCTCAAGAAGTCTCAATCAAGGCAACACTTAGAATAAGAAGTGTTATTTTTTGATGGATACCTACTGTAATCCAGACATTGTACCAAGCACTTCATGTAAAAATTCCATTAAATCTCAGAACAGCATTCCATTTCAGAGTTCATTAAATTGCCAAAAGTCACACTGGTAATTAGAAGTACTCATATTTACTCTCTCCAAGGTTCTTGTTTTTCTTGTCCCCCCCCCCCCAAATTTTTTGATTTTTGAGATATAGTATTTGTTAAATTTTACATGGTTTTCTAGTCTCAATTTCTAATCATTACCTGGTTAAAATAAGTCCTTCAAAGGAGTAAGACCATACCATGTTCTAGAAATTATTCTCTACATGTCTGGAAATCATAGAAAGTTCAAGTTCAGACCCAGGAGGACCCCAAGAGACTCAGCTCAAAGTCGAGAAAACTCAGCATTGGATCAGGGTACTTCATATGTCCCTAAGTAGACAAGACAGATAGTGATTAAGTTCCTATATCCCCAAGTTTGAACTATACTATATTTAGCCATTTAATCTACATACTGTTGGTCTTTTCTTTCAAGTTTTCAATTTGCTGTGAAAAACTAGAAGTTCTATAGCAAAGTACCTATACATGGAAAAAAATAAGTATTCTACAACAGGCATACTGACATTTTGGAGATCTTATATAGAATGTGTTAAATATTTCAAAATAACAAAGAATAAGAAAATAAACCTAATACCAATATTTTCTCTCTTAAGTTTTGGGAAAAATAAACAGATGGCCCTAGGAATAACAAAGGGGCCTTCATGATGGTTCAAACGGTAAAGAATCCAACTGTAATGTGGGAGACCTGGGTTCAATCCCTGGGTTGGGAATATTTCCTGGATAAGGGAAAGGCTACCCACTCTGTATTCTTGCCTGGAGAACTCCATGGACTGTATAGTCCATGGGGTCTCAAATGATACAGGTAATCAAAAATTACCTAGTATTAGATATATATTTATACCATCTGTACACCCAATAAGAAAATTATTATAGGCAGGATCATCTTAATAAATACCAAAACATTTCAGAAGTTCTTATCACTAGCATCCTTTTGATTAAACTTCCTAGAGTAACAAGAATGAGAGAACACGATGATTAAAATCATGTTAAGCAAACAGAGAGCATCACAGTTAATTATAAGATGATAATGATATAGAAAAAAGTGTTATTGAGACATGAATAAAAAGAGAAACTGTTTTTATTATCATTTACCATTGTTGTGGAAGTTCTCAATGATGAAATAAAAACATAAATAAGAAAAATAAATGGTAAAACAAGTGCAAAGTAAAGGTTTTACTTACAGTGACTACATCGTAGTTAAACATATCAACCCAAAATCTATGAAAATTGATAAAAACTCCTTTCAATAGTCACATTCAAAAAACCCATAAAGTAATTTTGCACATTATCTTTAATTAGTTAAAGGATACTATAGAAAAAAATTGGCTTATTTTAATAATGCTAGGAATAACCAAGAGAATGTCCACTCCATTAGAAAACACCTCCAAATATTTCCCATTTACTTCGATATCCCTTTGGCTAGAACTTACATTGGAATATTTGACATCAAGAGAGACTGAGAAACACAGTATTTACTTGAGATAGGCAAATGTCCAGAATGTACAAAGCAGATGAATTGTTTTGTATTGTTTTGTTTATGAAATAACAATAGAGGTGAGAAATATAACCCTGTATCTGAAAAAGAGGGAATTGCTCCATCAACAAAAATTTTCACAGGGCAAAGTTAAATGGGCAAGGATGAGTATATTCAAAACTATTGCAATCGATGAGAGAGATTTAACTCTACTCTGCTGAGAAAAGACACACAGGCAGCACAAGTTTGAGCTCTGGAGTGAGCTAGTGGAAAGGTAGTAGAGGCTGTTAATGAGCAGGTGGTCAGTGTGGCTAGGTCATCTATGTTTTTTATGAGGAGCTTGTCTAACTTAGCACATACCCTCCCACAGATTCTGGGAGACAGGGTCACCAACTTCCCTGATTGATTCTGATTTCAGAGAGACAGCAGTGAGCCCTCCTGAAGACAGCCTAGTTTCCTGTCCAGGAATTGAGCCTGGGTAGAAAACCAGAATCCTAGCCACTAGACCACTAGGGGCTACAGGCTAGAAGCAAAGTTCCCCTGGCTCTTTCCCCAATTTGAAAACAAGAATATTTCAAGGAGTCAAAAACTGTAAAAACAGGTACAAAGTTTGTTATTAGAGACAGCACAATGTTTAGAAGAGCACACTGAGAAACAGTTTACTTAAAACAGAAGCAAGGCAGAAATGTACCCTTAGAGAGAAAGGGTATGGGCATCCTCTCTAATGAGGAGGAATGCAGTAAGTCAGAAGCTAAACAGAGATACATACCAGGAGAGGAGCGTGGGTGTGCTGGGTGAGGAGGAGCAAAGTAAAGAGGTGATTGAAATCACTTACAGAGAATTTACAATAAAAGAAATGCCCTAATTAAAAGGAAGTAAGAAGCTTATAACCTGGAAGAAGCCAGTTTAATGTTGAACCTAATTGAGTGAGATGGCCCCACTCCAGTGCCCACTTCAGAAGTAAGCCTCAGTAAGTGGGCACTGGAGTGGGGCCATCTCCTTTATGATGAATTGGCTTCTGACACTTGAAAATTGGGTCTCCGAGGTAGAGTCTTTCCAGGTAAAGAATCATTGACAGCGGTAAAGAATCTGCCTGACAATGCAGGAGACCTAAGAGATGTGGGTTCGACCTCTGGATTAGGAAGATCCCCTAGAAGAGGAAATGGCAACCCACTCCAGTATTCTTGCCTGGAAAACTCCATAGACAGAGGACTCTGACAGGCTACAGTCCACGGGGTTGCAAAAAGTTCGGCATGACTGAGTGACTGAGCATGCCTGAACCTGAAAATCAGAAGTCTAAAATGAACAGCCTATTTCACACTGTCCCATCATACTATTAAAATATTGAAAGTGAAAGTGTCCAACTCTTTGCGACCCCATAGACTATAGCCTGCCTAGCTCCTTTGTCCTTAGAATCCTCCAGGCAAGAATACTGGAGTGGATTTGCCATTTCTTTCTCCATGGGATCTTCCTGACCTAGGGATCAAACCTGTGTCTCCTGCATTGTGGGCAGATTCTTTACCATCTGAGCCACAAGTGAAGCCCATTAAATTCTTACTTACTCCTAAATACAGCTTTTGAATCCAACTCCTGCTGTAGAGGAAAATGCAAGGAAGATGGATTGAAGGTAGAAGTGAACAAAGAACTAAAATGCATTGTACCTACTATATGATGCTGGAGACATAAAGGTACATAAATTATGAAATTTGCATAATTCTGACATCATATGACATGCAGTATAGGGACACAGAGGAGAGAATTCAGGTCAGCTTGAAAACTGAGGTTAAGCTGATCCTTGAAAAAGTGAGAACAAATAAATAAAAATGAGTAAAAAGGAGGTTGTATGTGCTGTGTTTAGTTGCTTAGTCCTGCCAGCCTCCTCAGTCCATGGGATTCTCCAGGCAAGGATAATGAAGTGGGTTGCCATGCCCTCCTCCAGGGGATCTTCCCAACCCAGGAACTGAACGCAGGTCTCCTGCAAAGCAGGTGGATTCTTTACCATCTGACCCACCAGGGAATACTTTTCCAGGGGATCTTCCTGACCCAGAAATTGAACCAGTGTCTCCTGCATTGCAGGCAGATTCTTTAATAGCTGAGCTACCAGGGAAAAAATATATACATAAAAGATAAATAACTCTGCTAGGAAACAATCATCAACTACTTAATAAAGAAAGGAAGACATTCTGTAGGTAGGGATTTTCAAAAAAAAAAAAAAAGCATCCAAGAATAGACAGATCTCAAACCACAGGGACAAACATAAGGAAAATTATAGGCAGGAAATTCTTGGAAACACTGGACCCACAGAGCAAAAACACAGAGAAAGGGTGTTGGCTATCTCTGCAATATGTTAAATTCATTTTGTTACAGCAGGAAAAATAATGCAAAATATTTTGGTGTCAAATACCTTCTGGGGTATTTTTACTGATCTATTTATATCATTAAATACAATTACTTACAACATGTATAATGTCATATATGAGAGATTAAAAAAATGAAGTCTGCATGTAAACCAAGGCAAACAGTGGACAAAATCCTATTTTGAATTTTGCACTTTTATAAGTAACACCGGGATGTTTAAACTTCATAATACTTGATTCTCTAAGAAATTAAGTATATTCATTGAATGTTTGAAAGCAAAGGAAGTTCTCTTGTTGTTTTAAAACTTAAATTTCTTAGCCTTTGCTCTATCAGTTGTAAGAAAAGCCAAAGTTTGTGAGAACAGTTGGGAAAGTATTTCAATAGTCCAAATTCAGAGAGATTTAAGCCTAAATAGGAGCAGAGATTTAAACCTAAATAGCATTTTGTCTGCCACAAAATGAAGAAAAAGGAAAGATAAGTCAAAAATACCTCAAAGATCTTCACTTTGAATACGGAGAACCGAGAGTTAGTTTTGAAAGAAAAAAAATCTATTTCATTGTGAGATAATAGGTTTTGTATGTTGACAAGATATCAGAAAGGAAATGACCTGTAAGGGACAAGATATAGCACTCAAGTCAGAGAGAGCTAAGGAAGGATAGATGAACCAGAAATTTTCAGCTGACACAGATTTATTCCTTACTTCTTTCTCTGAGGCAGCCATCTACGTAGCTCTCATTACCTTGATCTCTGTGGCCTCACCAGGCTCATGCGCCAAAGACATTTATTGTTAAGCCTATAAAGGGTAGGTTATGTCCTCTAGAGGCTTCATTCTTTCCTACTTCGTGGTTCACGACAGCAAATCTAGTTACCATCATTGTGGTAGATGGCTGTGGCTCCTCTGTAGACAGACAGCACACAGCCTTCTTAATAACTTTGCCACAGGATGGACAAACCTCAGCAGCTACTCAGGATGCTTAAGTGTTACTTCTGCTTTCTTCTGCATCTTTGTCTTTTTTTCCTTTGCAGTTTAGCAGTAAAAAGAAAGCTGGTGGGCCTGGAAGGAAATTGGAGCCAAATCCACAAGACCCTCTTAAATGATAAATCCAAGCACTAGCTCCTCAACATAAGGGCTCCACACAACCATTCACTGTGAGCCGTTACTGAGCCAAGGGCTTCCTGGTGGCTCAGACTGTAAAAGAATCCACATGCAATGTGGGAGACCTGAGTTTGATCCCTGGATTGGGAAGATCCCCTTGAGGAGGGCATGGCAACCCACTTTAGTATTCTTGCCTGGGAAGTCCCCATGGACACAGGATCCTGGTAGGCTATAGTCCATGGAGTCACAGTCGGACATGACTGAGAGACTAAGCACACACATGTATAATGAATCCACCAGAGAAGCAAAATCAATAGGAAATATACATATATATATATATATATACAGATATAGATATATAGATATAGCTATAAATATATAGATAGACATAAAAAATTTAATATGGAAATTGGTTTAAGCCATTATGGGTGTTGATAGATTCATGATTTCTTGTCTGCAAGCTGGAGAACCAGGGAAATTAATGGTATAATCCAGCCTGAATAGCAAAACCTTAGATTGGAGGCCACAGGTCTAAATCCAGGAGTCTGAAGTCCTGAGAATCTGTCCAAGGGGAGAATATGTAGACATCCCAGCTCAAGAAAAACAGAAGTAATTCACACTCCTTACATATATTTGTCCTATTAGGGCTCTACAACAGGTTGGACAGTGTCTGCCATACTGGGAAGCATGGATCTTCTCTACTCAGTCTAATGATTCAAATACTATTATTTTTTGAAAAGCACTGTCTTAGTCCATTCAGGCTGCTACAAAACATTACAAGACTGAGTAGCTTATAAAGAGCAAACATTGATTCCTCACAGTGATGGAGGTTGGGAGTTCAGGATCGTGGCATCAGCAGGTTCGATGTGTGGTTGCTGATGGCTTCCTGATTCAAAGAGGACTTTTTTTTTAATAAATGTATTTATTTTAATTGGAGGTTAATTACTTTACAAATTTGTATTGGTTTTTCCATACATCAACATGAATCTACCACAGGTATACACGTGTTCCCCATCCTGAACCCCCCTCCCTCCTCTCTCCCTGTACCATCCCTCTGGATCATCTCAGTTCACCAGCCCCAAGCATCCAGTATCATGCATCAAACCTGGACTGGCTATTCGTTTCTGGCATTGAAACATGTATAATATCAAAGAGGACTTTTTTTTTCTCTGTGTCCTCACTTGATGAAACGGTCTGGGCCTCTTCAGTAAAGGCACTAATCTCATTATGAGAGCTCCACTCTCATGACCTAATCACCTCTCAAAGATTCTAATAACATTGTTGTGAGGGCTAGCATTTCAACATATAAATTGGCAGGGGACTCAAACATTCAAACTCCATTATAGCCTAAATACATGTTAGAACAGGAAGTGAAGTCAGAAAATACAAAATTTTTGTGATAAATTGGCATAATGTTCAAAGTGAAAGTGAAGTCATGTCTGACTCTTTGAGACCCCATGTACTGTAACATACCAGGCTCCTCCATCCCTGGAATTTTTCAGGCAAGAGTATTGGACTGGGTTGCCATTTCCTTCTCCAGGGGATCTTCTCAACCCAGGGATCAAACCCTGTTCTCCCACATTGTAGGCAGATGCTTTACCGTCTGAGCCACCAGGGAAGTAAATAATGGTCAAACATACTACCTAAGTGACTGAATTACTGTATACTATACATGAGGAAATATTTTACATAGAAATATATATACACATATATATATATCCAAATACAAACACACACATATATATATAGATACACATGTACACACATGTGTAAGCATTTTACATACACAATTGGCTGTTAAAGTGATATGACTGAATTAACTCAAAATAGATTAGATAATGTTCTTCAAGGTGAAATATTTGAATTAAAAGAGCAATAATTCTTGTTTATTATATAAATGATGTGCATTTAATTCAATTAGAAACAAATCAAAATGTCAAGAATAATTTTTAAAATTCACTGATAATTGAAAAGAATATTTTACAACATTAATTTATATTGTGTTACCAGTAACAATATTTTGTTACCAGTAACTCATTTGTACAATGATTTTTTAGTTATTTGTTTAGTAGAACCATTTATATAAAATAAATAACCAAAAGAAAACTAGACAGAAAAGAAAGGTGATGATGATGGACAAACTGGATAAGTGTCATTTCAGTTGAAGTTTCTATGAGGATTTGAGCATCTAATCACTTCAGAAACTCTTTTTTCTTCCCCTAGGTTTTAGGTTTTGGACAAGAGTAAGCCTCACTTTCTCTCTTCACCTCCACACCTCCACACTCAGAACATAGTTCATAACTGACTACTTTTTTGCTTCAAACACCTCTACAGAAATTGCTGTCACCGTAATTGACAATGATGGCTTAAAGGCTACAAATAATTTAACATATCTTAAGCCTCAATTCCTTAACTTCAAAATACTTTATACTTGATTTTCCACCTAATCCTTACTGTATATTGTTTTTTCCTTTCTATCTTGGTCAAATCATCATTTGTACCAAATTTCTCTAAATTCTGATAGTCTCCAAAACTGTTCTCTTAGCCCTGCTTCCCTTTACTTCCTATATGTGATTTCATATATTTATATACCTTATATCAGTTCTGCAAGATCACTCTCAGGTACGTTGACATGTGTATTGGTCAGGGTCTAAACAGGAAATAAATGCACAACATGTTACAACTCAAGCAGGATTTACTTAGTAGATGGCAATGATACAGGGGTGGGTGGATTGTGGTAGAATCACAAAGTTAGCACAGGGACCCCATAAAGCACCTGGTGAATTATCACCATCCATGGCCCAAAGAGATGAGGTAAGAGGAAGATGAGGATGAGTGCCTTCCACACTCACGAGTGCATCCAGCTCTAGGTGACCTCAGAGACAATTTCACAGGAACCAATACTATGCTAACCTCAGTCTCATGCTTCCCTCCCAGCTCCTGCTAGGTGCCTCATTGGGGCAGATAAACCAAAATCAGAGAGCACTGGAGACCCACTGGGGTAGTTGAACGCATGGATTTCCTGGGTATGGACCACGATGAACAAACCAGAGAGAGACTCTGGAAAAGTCAATTGAAGTATCTGCTTGTTCTTGTTGTGTGGCTACTTTGTAAACCACACAGAGTCATATACTCATATTGATTTTCAAAGCCACATGTCATGAAAAATATGATAAATCTTTTAAAATAATGGGATGGTAACTCAAAATCACGGACACAGGGATGCATGAGGGAGTTTCAAGGAAGGAAGAAGGCAAATAGTTGTTTAATCAGGGTCTCCCAGGTGCAGAAACAGTTTGTCATCACTTTCTAAAATCTTGCTTTCTTGCACCAAATTCCCAGAAAACAGAAACTTTCTTAAACATTTATGTGGAGTTCAGCCCCTAGAATGAGGGATGAGGGAAAGTGAAGCAGAGGGCCATGCAGATGAACAGGAAGTGGTGTGTAACTAAGGGATCACAACTTCACGACTGTTGCTTCTGATTGTTCATCCCTGCAGGACATCTGAACAGAGGCTTACACATGGCAGAACTGCCTGTGGAGAGAAGGGAGACGAATTTACCTACATGTCTTCTCTCTACCCAAGCTCCCAGTGGGTAAAGCCCTTTCCCTTGGAATTAACTCTTCCACACTTAGAAGCTGCATTGGCAATCACTGATGTCACATGTGGAAGAAACCAGAGCCTTGTGTTTTGGGTGCAGTGTTCCCTCCAGCATAGATGGTGTCATGTGAGGGATCATTCCACTCAGGCCTGATGCTTCTTTCATGATGTGGAAGCTGAAAAGATGCCAATGCTTCTTACTATGGTCATCATGGTCATCAAAAAATCCTAAAAAGATTACTTAAGATATCATTTGTGATGCTGGTCATGGCATCAGCAGTGCGTGAGACCCTAAACTGGAGATGTGAACACGGCAAACCTGCATCAGCCATTCTTATCAGATAGTTGATATATAAAGTATGATACTTGCTTCTAACTTACCATAAAGTATGTACTTTCAAATGATGTGTCATTTAAATCTGGACCTGTCATTCCACTCTGCATAAAACCTGCCAACATTTGCAACAGCTGCTGTAGGGAATCTCCGTGGTGTACAGTTAAATGCTGAGAATGGTAGAGGAACACAGATATCTGTTTCAATCTAGCAGCAGTGGCAAGAAAAGTTCGCTAAAATGTTATGTTTTGTTTTAGGCATGCAAGTATTAATTACACAATTGAAATCACTAGTTAATTAACTTTCAGGAGTACTAATGTTCCCAGAAACTTCCCTGAATTTATCTTATGGATCCCAGTATTCCTGGCATGTAGTTAAAAGCACTGATATAAATAGAATAAAGCCCAAGCTTCTCAACATGATAAGTAATGGCTTTTCTAATCAAGACCCTACACACTTATTCAACATTCTATAAACACAATGCCAACATAATTCAAAGGACTGAGTGGGCACATCAAATACCTTGAAAAGGGAAGAAGTACAGAAAATCCCTGAATTTACAGTTAGATTCTAGGGGAAATATACAAACAAATAAGCTATTTCAGTACAAGGTGATGAGACTTCAAAGAAAAGTACAGGTCTCTAAATACATAGGATGTGTGTCTAAACTGAACTTGAGTGTCAAGTGAATCTTCCGAGAAGAATCATCTTCTAGGTTAAGAATATAAGTACAAATAGGTATCAATCAGGAAAAGTAGAACAAAGCAAGGAACAAATTTTTTGAAAGCTGAGAAATGAAAGGTTCAGGAGGTATTAATAGAACAAACTTGTGAAGGGCTTTGAGAGCCAGAGAATAAGATTACACTGGATCCTGAGAGCAGGAAGGGAGTCTCTGATGTTCTGAGAAGGAGGGTGATGTGCTCAGAATCACCTTTTGACATGATCACTTTCACTGCACTGTGGCAAATAAATGGACAGGATCCAGACTGGATATAAAGAAATCAATTGGATTGTTTTTGCAATCACCCTAGCAGGAACTGATGTTAGTAACAGCAGGCTGAGTCTAGAGATACTTACCCCATAGGTTGAAGAGATCCTGGTGATGGGGTGAATGTGTAGATCAAGGATGAAGGAGCACAAAGGACTGTTCTCAGGTTTCTAACCTGAGTTGTGGCCATGTGTGAGAACCACCTAAGAGGGTGAAATTTGGGGCATGGAGAGGGTGGGACCCCAGGTGACTGGGAAACACCCAAAGTTGCTGCACAGTTGCATGTATGACTCTGATCTGAAGCTCTGAAGAGCACCTGGGACTTCTCAGCAACTTGAAGACAAAATGTTCAAAAGATGGCACTTAAGAATAAATGATAATTTCATCGCAATTTATATTGACTTCCAAATTCATTCTCTATAGCATGTAAAAATTTCCAATCATATCAATAGAAATATTTTCAATTTTTCAGAGGCTGTTTTTTTCAGCCTAGGACAGTTGCTGCTACTGGGATCTCATCTCTAGCCTTCAGGATTTAGATCAGTTGACCTCCCTGAGAAGCCTCCTTAAATTCTTGATGCTGACCTAATTTCTTCCTGTGAAGCTCATCCTATTTTACCGTGTTTGTCTATTAGTTTGACTCACCTAACCCAAACTTCTTAACGATGTCTGACATATATGCTTTCCACACTCACTACCTAGCATATAGTAGGATTAATGGAATAGATGAGCACACTTTACCATTTCTACCAAATATAACCACAATAGCAGTTTCATAATAAAACAAATAGAGAACAAAAATAATAAATGGAGTTTTACTTTTGGAGAAAACACTTCCGCTTGCTTTCTTGGCTGGAAGAGAAGTCACAACTATGAAAAATTTATTCTTTTTTTTTTTTTTTGCATTATGCCCCAGTGCTTGTGCCACGATTGTTCCCCTTTAGGTGAGTCTTTCCTGGAAGCCCTGAAGGTGTTAATATTTTATCAAACTCAGGAAAATAAGACCTTAGTTGTGTAGACATCAGATGCAGTCCCATTTATCATTGGTTATTGACATTTGTTACACAGTAATGCCTGTGAACCATTTATTCTCACCTTGGATAGTCCCAATAGTCCTCTGAAATGTGATGTTAAAATTTACATAAATTATGAACTTGGAGCATTTATTTAACATGTCTACTTTGTTTGAGATTAAACCAAAAGATTACAAAGCTATTTTAAGGTATCACTTTCGAATACACAGAAGACTGTCTCTTCTGGCCTGAGTCCTTTGCTAGCTAAAGCCAATAGCCCAGCTTCTCACAGACAAGCCATTAACAGATGTTCATATCGGACAAGGCTAAATATGCATTAGTGATATAACACTGAGTGTTTAAGAACAAGATGAGATAGACAATGCTGTTATAATATCTGTGACTATCCTTTGCTTCAGCAACTTTTGATCCAATCTTGTTTTCTTAGGCTGTCTAGTATATTTTTGGAAAAGATTGACCTACACAAATAAGTTAACATTCTTTTTTAATACAAAGCTGGTATAAAGGGAAAATTGTAAGCAAAACATTTTTTAAATTAAAATAAATAAATTTATATTTTTAAAAAATTAGTGAAAGATACAGCCATATTTGGATCTCTCCTTAGGACTTAAGTGGAAACTGACTTAGAATGCTGGCTGCCTGAGCTTGTTCTATGCACAACAAAATAATTTTAGTCAATGATTTTACACTTGAATTTGAGTTTAATTTTTCTGTGCATACTTATATAAGATTCCAAAGCTTATTTATCATGTTTTTCACAGCAATAAGAAACCAATGACTACCCTTTAGTACAAGCTATTATGTTTTGAAAGTAGATTTATTGTGTCCATTTTTTTAAATTTTGAACTTTGAAATGAACATTTTATCATCATTGCTTCAACTATTTGTGGCTCTATTTTATTAGGTCTAATGAAATAAATCTCTTAAATTAATTCCTTGATGCAGTAGGCATTTGTAATAACTGTATGGATTTCTCTTTGGAGAAAGGGCTATAGCCTTTGGCCACATTGCTAGCAATTCTGCTAGCTACTCCCCAGATAAACAATGACATTCAGGGCCATGATTTCATCACCCAACTGATCAAGAACATAATGAAATGGATCAATGTTTCTTTTTGAAAGATGTATTTCACTGGCTTCTCATGCAAAGTGGTGATATAAGTTCATGTGCTCAAGTTTCTTCTCTCCCAAATAGCCAAAAGAAAGAAAAGTTAAAAAATCAGTCATTTATGGAAAAGGGGTATAGGTGCTACTAGGAATTTCTATAAGCGATCACTCACTTATACTATGAAATTAATATCTTCCATCTCACTAAATCTTAGTATTCATTATTCATTCAGTTACCCAGTGACAAAACTAAGATTCACCTACCACACTTTTCTCTCTTTCCCTCTAGATTAGATATTCTTTGCTTCACTTCCATATCTATTCTCCATCTTTTTTTTCCCTGCTTGATATTCTGGGAGACTGGCTTCCATGGGCTACAACCACCCAGCTCCCCTTGGTTTCTGCCTTCCAAATACATTTAGTCAGTAGGATGGCAGGATATGGAAGGAGTAGAAAGAAAAAGAAATACATTGCTGGCATATTGAGTACAGCACTTTCATAGCATCATCTTTCAGGATTTGAAAAAGCTCAACTGCAATTCCATCACCTCCATTAGCTTTGTTTGTAGTGCCCACTTGACTTCACATTCCAAGATGTCTGGCTCTAGATGAGTGATCACACCATCGTGATTATCTGGGTCGTGGAGACATTTTTGTACAGTTCTTCCGTGTATTCTTGCCACCTCTTCTTAATATCTTCTGCTTCTGTTAGGTCCATACCATTTCTGTCCTTTTTCGAGCTCATCTTTGTATGAAATTTTCCCTTGGTATCTCTAATTTTCTTGAAGAGATCTCTAGTTTTTTCCATTCTTTTCTTATCCTCTATATCTTTGCATTGATCGCTGAAGAAGGCTTTCTTATCTCTTCTTGTTATTCTTTGGAACTCTGCATTCAGATGTTTATATCTTTCCTTTTCTCCTTTGTTTTTCACCTCTCTTCTTTTCACACCTATTTGTAAGGCCTCCCCAGACAGCCATTTTGCTTTTTTGCCTTTCTTTTAAATGGGGATGGTCTTGATCCCTGTCTCCTGTACAATGTCACGAACCTCATTCCATAGTTCATCAGGCACTCTATCTATCAGATCTAGGCCCTTAAATCTATTTCTTACCTCCACTGTATAATCATAAGGTATTTGATTTAGATCATACCTGAATGGTCTAGCGGTTTTGCCTACTTTTGTCAATTTAAGTCTGAATTTGGTAATAAGGAGTTCATGATCTGAGCCACAGTCAGCTCCTGGTCTTGTTTTTGTTGACTGTATAGAGCTTCTCCATCTTTGGCTGCAAAGAATATAATCAATCTGACTTCGGTGTTGACCATCTGGTGCTGTCCATGTGTAGCGTCTTCTCTTGTGTTGTTGGAAGAGGGTGTTTGCTATGACCAGTGTGTTTTCTTGGCAAAACTCTATTAGTTTTTGCTCTGCTTCATTCCACATTCCAAGGCCAAATTTGCCTGTTACTCCAGGTGTTTCTTGACTTCCTACTTTTGCATTCCAGTCCCCTATAATGAAAAGGACATCTTTACTGGGTGTTAGTTCTAAAAGGTCATGTTGCCTTAAAAGTGGCCAACAAATCTTCTCACAATCCAGCCTTTGCCTATATCTAAAAACTCACCTATTCTGTCTCTCCACCCTCCCCCGCCCCATCTCTCTCTCTCTCTCTCTCTCTCTCACACACACACACACATACACACACACAAACACACTGTAGCTGTCTCCATGGAAGAGCACATGCAATTCTTCTCACTCGCTATCTCTTTCTTTGGGGCTTAAACCTTCCCTAGTGGGGCTCTGAGCACTCTCTCAAAATCACGGGTATTTGTCCTGCCATCCTACTCCAGCCAATTCCATCTGGCCTTTTAAAATTCAGCTGTAAACCTCTCGAAGAAGCCTTTCCCAATGAGTCCTTACTCATTTATCTTCCCATAACAGCTATCCATGATTCAATCATTGGCATGTCCCCTCTCACCTTCCATCACAAGTCTATAAGTTTTGAGAAGCTTTATTAATAGTTCAAGGTTCAGACTTTATGGGTTCAAATTCATTTCTACTATATATTTTCCTATGATCCTGAGCAGGTTTATTAATTGTGTATCTCTGTTTTCTCACCTGTGAATTTAGGAATAAAATAGATGTGCTTTTGAACTGTGAAGAAAGCTGAGCGCCAAAGAATTTATGCTTTTGAACTGTGGTGTTGAAGAAGACTCTTGAGAGTCCCTTGGACTGCAAGGAGATCCAACCAGTTCATTCTAAAGGAGATCAGCCTTGGGTGTTCTTTGGAAGGAATGATGCTAAAGCTGAAACTCCAGTACTTTGGCCACCTCATGCGAAGAGTTGACTCATTGGAAAAGACTCTGATGCTGGGTGTGATTGGAGGCAGGAGGAAAAGGGGATGACAGAGGATGAGATGGCTGGATGGCATCACTGACTCAATGGAAGTGAGTTTGAGTGAACTCCGGGAGATGGTGATGGACAGGGAGGCCTGGCGTGCTGCGATTCATGGGGTCACAAAGAGTCGGACATGACTGAGTGACTGAACTGACTGAGTATTAAATTATGTTAGCACATTTTGAAACATGTGCCAGGGTTAGAACAGGCACTCAATGTGTTATGCAAGTTTGCAATTGCTTATTTTTTTCAACCTCACAAAACTGAAAGCTCACAAAAAGGAGGGTAGTGTTCTACCAATAACCATGTCGTTTTGATTTTAATTTCTGTGCACAGAGAGAACTTCATAAGTCCTCATTGGTTGAACAAATAAATGAAAAAACGAAGTGCAGTGAATTCTAGGTTGATAGGCATGACCTCTCGGCTCATCTTCAGTTTTCAAATCCTGAATAGTAACTTCTAGGTCAAAATTCCTTATAGGAATCCTTTTTCTGAAATACACACTCTTGGGCTCCTATGAACCTGAGAAAGTACTGCTGTCCTTATCAGAGTAGAAGAAAAAGTTACATTTGTCTTTGCCAGTGCACACATTCTTATGGTCATTGGGTTAAATCTATGGCTTTCATCATGACACTGTGATTGTTCACTTGTCTTTCTCTAACTTGGATGAAATTTTCATGTAATAAGCAATCATAGACTTTCATTTGTTTGTTTTTAATTCTGGCTGATAATTTAGAATACTCTTTTGTCCTGCAATTTTTATGTTAATTTGAAAGTATTTCAGCATGATATCACTCCATAAAGGAGGAAATACACTAAATTTAATTAATAAAATGACTGTTCCTATTTGACACAAAATGCTTACTAAAAATACTGGGGGCCTATAGTCAAGCTGGAGGAGTAGAAGTGTATGTGCTCATCTCTTCCTGTGAGAGAACCAAACTAAAAACTAGCTGTTGAACAACCATTGACAGGGGGACATTGGAACCCACCAATAAAAAATTCTATGTTCAAAGAAAAAAAAGAAGCCACAGCAAGATGGTAGAAGGGTTGCAAACACAATAAAATCAATCCCATACCCACCAGGTAGGCAATCCATAATCTGGAAAATGATAATACCAAAGAAGTTCTCCCACTGCTGTGAAGGTTCTGAGCCTCATGTTAAGCTTCCCAGCCTGGGGATCCAGCAAAGGGATTGGAAATCAGAAATCTGACTTTGAAGGCCAGTGGGATTTGATTACAGGACTTTCATAAGAAGGGAGGATACAGAGACTCCACCCTTGGATGGCACAAACAAAATATTGTGCAGACTAAGACCCAGGGGAAAGGTACAGTGACCCCACAAGAGATTGAACTAGATCTACCAGCTCATGTTGAAGGGCTTCCTGCAGAGGTTTGGGTTGGCAGTGACTCGCCATGGAGATGGGGGCACTGGCAACAGCAGTACTGGAAGGGGCCCCTGACATAAATCCTCTTGGAGGTCACTCTTAACCCTACCCTAGAGCCCATAGAGCCCATAGAGACCACATAGAGACCAGGACTAGGTTGCCTCAGCCCAAAAAACTAACAGGGAAGAAGTGCAACCCCACCCATCAGTGGGTAATTGGATTAAAGTTTTACTGAGTATGGTCCTTCCCACCAGAACAGGACCCAGTTTTTCCCACCACCAGTCCCTACCATCATGAAGCTTATACAAGCCCTTTAGCCTATCCACCAGAAGGCAGACAGAACAAACAAGAACAGTCACAATCCTGCAGTGGCTAGAACCAAAACCATATCACAGAATGTGGCTTTGATAACCAAGGTGAAAAGGCAAAGGGTTTTGTTCCAGATAAAGGGACAAGATAAAACTTTAGAAAAACAACTAAATGAAATGGAGATAGGCAACCTTTCAGAAAAAGAAATCAGAATAATGATAGTGAAGATGATCCAAGATCTCAGAAAAGTAATGGAACAAAAACTGAGAAGATGCAAAGAATGATTACCAAAGATCTAGATAAATAAAGAACAAACAAACAGGGATGAAAAGTACACTGGAAGGAATCAATAGGAGAATAACTGATGCAGAAGAATGGATAAGTGATCTGGAGAATAAAATGATGGGAATTACTGCCACAGAACAGAATATAGAAAAAAGAATGAAAAAAAAAAAAAGAAGAAGAAGACAGCCTAAGAGACCCGACCCATGGGACAACATTAATGACACCAACCTTCTCCATTATATGGGTCCCAGAAGAGAAGACAGAAAGAACTCAAGAAAATATTTGAAGAAATAAGTGAAAACTTTCCTACCATGGGAAAGGAAATAGTCAACCAAGTGCAGGAAGCACAGAGAGTCCCAAGCAGGATAAACCCAAGGATGAACACACAAAGACACTTAGTAATCAAAATGACAAAAGCTAAAGACAAAGATAAACTATTAAAAGCAACAAGGGAAAAATGAGAAATAGCATAGAAGGGAATTCTCATAAGGTTATTAGCTGATTTCTCAACAGAAACTCTACAAACCAGAAAGGAATGGTACAATGTGTTTAAAGTGATGAAAAGGAAGAACCTACAACCAAGAATACTCTACCTAGCAAGACTCATATTCAGATTTGATGGAGAAATCAAAAGCTCACCAGACAAGCAAAAGTTAAGAACATTCAGCACCACCAAACCAGCTTTACAACAAATACTAAAAGAACCTCTCTAGAGAGAAAACACAAGAGAAGGCAAAGATCTACAGAAAATAAACCCAAAACAATTAAGAAAATGGTAATAGGATAAAACATATTAATAATTACCTTAACTGTAAGTGGATTAAATGTACCAATCAAAAGTTATAGACTGGCTGGGCAGATGAGAACATGCACCTCTATGCGCTTCCACTCATCACATCATTCTACTTAACCCCTCAAGTTGTATTTAACTATTTTATATTGTTAAATTAATCATGTTCTCATTATGGTTTGCAGTTGTAATTATCTTATATTTTTTGTCTGGATGTTGATTGTTAACATTGATAAATATCTTTTACTAGAGTGATTATGTAACCATATTATTTATATTAATGAATACCATTATATCATGATTGATTAACAGGAGATAATAGAATTCTATATCACTGAAACTACTGTATAATAGAAAAACTTGTCATCACTGTAAAAAATCCAGATGCATAGCCGAATTATCTTGGAGTTTTTCAAAAACTATAAATGCCTAAGTATTGCTATACTTCTCCAAGCTCCAGATGTGTTTATAATGAGCATCCATGTCTAAAAACGACTGGGCTGTTGATCTTTTATCTTTATCTGTGAAGTGAAGTCGCTCAGTCGTGTCTGACTCTTTGCGACCCCATGGACTCCTCTGTCCATGGGATTTTCCAAGCAATAGTACTGGAGTGCCATTTCCTCCTCCAGGGGATCTTCCCGACCCAGGGATCGAATCCGGGTCTCCTTCGTTATAGACAGGCACTTTACCGTCTAGTTTGTTTCATTTTTATTAGTTCATATTCAGTGCTCCCATTTCATTTAGCTTATTTTTCCAATTTCTCTATCTTTTTTTATTGTTGCTATTCTTTCTCAAGATTTTATCAAGCATAGTAGAAAAACTTTTGTACACACACACACACGAATATATAGTATATATAATGTAATACATATATTAGAAAATGTATAAATTTTTGCCTAGCTAAAAAAATTATTACCTTTTTATTCCATTTATTTGACTTACTATGAATAGAATGTTAGATTTCTAATTTATATTCACTCAAAACTTTTATATATTCCATGTATCTTGGCATCTAGTATTATGGCTAAAAGTCTAAAAAATTAATTCCCTGAGTTATTTTTAAAAATTTGAATGGGTCTTGAAACTTCCAATCCAATTCTGAGAATATAAAGAAATGCTGTGGTGTTTAAAAGAAAAGGGGGGGGGGGAATTAACAAATGGTACAGTATTATTAACTAAAGTACAGATTTTTTTTCAAATTTCACAAAATTTTATATTAGTGTCCATTATTTGTCTTTGTGCCTTATTCAAAGTTCCACACTGTGTTTAATTTCATTGAGCAGCTTCAGCTATGTGCAAAAAATTCTGATAAATTTTCTTTTCATTGTTATTCTTTACAATACTTTTTTAATTTTCCTTGTTATGGCTTCTTAGATATACCCATCATTTAAAAGTGGACTTTTAATTTACAAAGAAATGGGATTTTGTTTAAAGTATCTTTAATATTAATTTCTCATTTTGATACTAATTTCTTATTTAAATGCTTTTCTCTTTACATTAACCTTCTATTTTTTTTTCAAATTTTATTGAGGCTTTCAATGGCCTGTTGATAAATATTACACTGCAATTGAGAATATGTGGGTTCTTTTCAAATATCTTTTGATATTGGTTTCTAACATAAACCCACAGTAATAAGAGAATACACTCTCCATGATTTCACAGTACCTTTAGACCATGCAAATTTTTACAGCTTCTTTTATGTCCCTGGGTATGTTCTAGTGTCTCCAAGTTTATAGTCTATGACAACTTGAATAGAATTTTTTATTCTACAGTTGTGTGAAAATTGTATAAATCTTAATTATGTTGAATTTGTTCAAAGGTCTACTATATCCTACTTCTCTGTATATTCATTCTATTAAGTTTTGAGAGCTTGATATTAAAACTCCAACTAAAAATATGATCTATTTAAAAAATAATTATAATATATAGTGGACATATATGCAAACTTGCTCTGTATTTTCCAAATTTCCTGTAAATGTGTTCTCACACATTTATAATTTTAAAAAACATAAAATAAAAATAAAAAATAAAAATACTGTTTATTTATGTATTTCTTACTCTTCATAATGGAAAGATATTCAAACTTTAATGATTTCTAAATCTAAATGTAGCCACTAAATAAACACATGCTCTTAGTCAAAAATAATGTCTTTATAAATTATAAATTCAATTTTCTCTCAAAAATGTAAATAGTATCAGCTTTAAAATGGGAATGTATATATTTATTTAAGGATCCTAGAGTTTGGTTTCCATAACGGTCTATTATACTTTATATTTTAAAATTATTTACTTCTTTTACATCATATTTCAGATGGTATTCATGGATAAGAAAAGGTATTAAGTAAATAAATGCATCTTTATCCATGAAAATAACTTTGGAGTTGTGTCCTAAGAGGAATTAGGTAAAATTTACTTCAGGGGAATCTCAGCATATGTAATACATGAAGTATTGAACACCGAAAAAATTAGACTAGAAAGTGTTTAGAACATATATTGGACATATATTAAGGTATTGGAAGAAGATAAAACTGAAAGGTAAATAGAACCAAATAATAGAAGAATATATACTTTCAATCAGGGTAATTTTTGGCAAAGAAGTAATAAGAACAAGAAGAGTAAGGATGGATTGGGAAAAAATAGGAACTAGAGTCAGACACACTGACAAAGAAATATGAACATAAAACTGACAAAAAGCAAAAAATCAGTTTTGTTAGTTTATAAAAGGGAAGATAGGTTCATTTTGCCATATTTTGGATTCCACATATAAGCGATATCATATGGCATTTGTCTTTCTTTATCTGATCTACTTCCCTTAGTATGACAATCTCTTGTGGCATCAATTTTGCTGTATATTGCCAACATCCGCTGGATCATTGAGAAAGCAAGAGAGTTCCAGAAAAACATCTATTTCTGCTTTATTGACTATGCCAAAGCCCTTACCTGTGTGGATCACAATAAACTGGAAAATTCTGAAAGAGATGGGAATACCACACCACCTAACCTGCCTCTTGAGAAATCTGTATGCAGGTCAGGAAGCAACAGTTAGAACTGGACATGGAACAACAGACTGGTTCCAAATAGGTAAAGGAGTATGTCAAGGCTGCATATTGTCACCCTGCTTATTTAACTTCTATGCAGAGTACATCATGAGAAATGCTGGGCTGGAAGCAACACAAGCTGGAATGAAGATTGCTGGGAGAAATATCAATAACCTCAGATATGCAGATGACATCACCCTTATGGCAGAAAGTGAAGAGGAGCTAAAAAGCCTCTTGATGAAAGTGAAAGAGGAGAGCGAAAAAGTTGGCTTAAAGCTCAACATTCGGAAAACGAAGATCATGGCATCTGGTCCTATCATTTCATGGGAAATAGATGGGGAAACAGTAGAAACAGTGTCAGACTTTATTTTTTTGGCTCCAAAATCACTGCAGATGGTGACTGCAGCCAAGAAATTAAAAGACACTTACTCCTTGGAAGAAAAGTTATGACCAACCTAGATAGTATATTCAAAAGCAGAGACATTACTTTGCCAACTAAGGTCCATCTAGTCAAGGCTATGGTTTTTCCTGTGGTCATGTATGGATGTGAGAGTTGGACTGTGAAGAAAGCTGAGCACCGAAGAATTGATGTTTTGAAGTGTGGTGTTGGAGAAGACTCTTGAGAGTCCCTTGGACTGCAAGGAGATCCAGCCAGTCCATTCTGAAGGAGATTAACCCTGGGATTTCTTTGGAAGGAATGATGCTAAAGCTGAGGCTCCAGTACTTTGGCCACCTCGTGAGAAGAGTTGACTCACTGGAAAAAACTCTGATGCTGGGAGGGATTGGGGGCAGGAGGAGAAGGGGACGACTGAGGATGAGATGGCTGGATGGCATCACAGACTCGATGGACGTGAGTCTGAGTGAACTCCGGGAGATGGTGATGGACAGGGAGACCTGGTGTGCTGGGATTCATGGGGTCACAAGGGTTTGACATGACTGAGCGACTGAACTGAACTGAACTGAATGACATTATTCCACTACTTTTATGGCTGAGTAGCAGTCTATTGTATATATGCACTACACCTTTATGCATTCATCTATCAATAGCATTTAGATTGTTTCTAAGTCTTGTCTATTGTTAATAGTGCTGCTATGAACATAGGGGTGCATGTATCTTTTTGAATTATAGTTTTTTCAGTTTATGCCCAGGAGTGGGATTCACAGACATAAAGAACAGATTTGTGGTTGCCAATGGAGAGAGGTAAAGGCAGAGGGATGGGCTGGGAGTTTAGGATTAGCAGATGCAAACCATTATATATAGGATGGATAAACAAGGTGCTACTGTATAGCACAGGATATATATATATATATATATATATATATATATATATATATATATATATGAGTTAGACCATAATGAAGGCTGAGTGCTGAAAAATGTTTGCTTTGGAACTGTGATGCTGGAAAAGACTCTTGAGAGTCCCTTAGACTGCAAGGAGATCAAACCAGTCAATCCTAATGGGAAACAGTCCTGAATATTCATTGGAAGGACTGAAGTTGAAGCTGAAGCTCTATTTCTTTGGCCATCTGATGTGAAGAGCCAACTCATTGGAAAAGATCCTGATGCTGGGAAAGACTGAAGGCTAAAGGAGAAGGAGGCAACAGAGGATGAGATGGTTAATTAGCATCACTGACTCAATGAACATGAATCTGAGCAAACTCCAGGAGATAGTGAAGGAAAGGGGACCCTGGTGTGCTTCACTCCTTGGGGTTGCAAAGAGTCAAGCTCAATTTAGCAACTGAATAACAACATATATATATATATATAACTGAGTCTCTTTGATGCACAGGAGAAATTAACACATTGTTATCAACTATACTTCAATAAAAAATAACAAAAAATAAATATATAAATAAATAAAATTTTATAAGGGAGAGTAGTATTTGAAGGCAAATATGGAAAACAAGATAATAAAGAAATCCAGGATTTTGATAGTTCTGGATTTCCACACAGGCCGAAAATGTTCATCTAAGTTTCATCCAGCTTTGGACTCTAGGCTCAGACCCTTCATATCCTCTATGATCAAGAAACATTTTCTGTAAGGATGGCATGAGAAAAAAGGACCATAATTTATCAAGGCAGTGGGGTAGGGGAGGTCTACCTTTTCAAAAATATCCTCTCTAGATACTGAGAAACTGTGGTCTGAAGTGCCCTGGAGTTCAATTGTTTGCCTAACACATGTTGACACTGAGAATATCATCCTGTGAAGACTAGTCTCAAGAACCCTAACTATGAATATATAAGAGCTAACAAATAGAAGACTGTGAAAATGAGAAATGCATTCTTTTAGTAAGACTAATTAGACAATATGAAAGCAAGACCTATTAAAATTATACTATTATGTTAATAATGAATTAACTTGTCTTTAAATGTTAAATTTATTACATAAATTATAAGGATATAATGGTATTGTTCAATTGCATAATTTTACATTTGCAAAAGTAACTAAACTTGGCATTATGATTGTTTAGATTGACTTGCCAAGTATAATTGGTTGTTTTGATATCTAAGCACAGGCGGCAGCGGCGGGCCGGTGCACTAAGCGCGGCCGAGAGCCACCCCACTTCTGAAGTCAGGGAGAGTGGCCCAGAGTGCCAGGCTGCGATGGCAAAGGAACGGCCGGGAGGAGCTACCCCACGTCCGAGGTCAGTGGCGGCCGGAGGAGACACCCTGTGTCCAAGGTCAGGGCGGTGGCCGGGAAGAGCTACCCAGCGTTGGAGGCCAGTGGCATCCCGGAGAAACCACCTCGTGCCCGAGGCCAGGTGCGGTGACCCTGAGGAGCCACCGCGAGCCTGAGGCCAGGGTCGGCAGCTGGGAGGAGCCACCCATGCCTGAGGCCAGGGCTGGCGGCCTGGAGGAGCAACCTAAAGAGCGGTGGCTGAGCAGGCACAGGAGGGCCTAGAGGAGCTATCCCACAATGAAGGTCAGGAACGGCGGCGGTAAGGGGATACCCCTCGTCCAAGGTAAAGAGCAACAGCTGTGCTTTGCTGGAGCATCTGTGAAGAGATACCTCACGCCCAAGGTAAGAGAAACCCAAGTAATATGGTAAATGGTGCAAGAGGGCATCAGAGGGCAGACACATTGAAAACATACTCACAGAAAACTAGTCAATCTAATCACATTAGGATCACAGCCTGGTCTAACTCAGTGAAATTAAGCCATGTCTGCAGGGCAACCCAAGACGGGTGGGTCATGGTGGAGACGTCTGACAGAATGTGGTCCACTGGAGAAGGGAATGGCAAGCCACTTCAGTATTCTTGCCTTGAGAATCACATGAATAGTATGAAAAGGCAAAGTGATAGGATACTGAAAGAGGAACTCCCGAGGACATTAGGTGCCCAATATGCTACTGGATATCAGTGGAGAAATAACTGCAGAGAGAATGAAGGGATGGAGCCAAAACAAAAACAATAGCCAGCTGTGGATGTGACTGATGATAGAAGCAAGATCTGATGCTGTAAAGAGCAATATTGCATAGGAACCTGGAATGTCAGGTCCATGAATCAAGGCAAATTGGAAGAGGTCAAACAAGAGGTGGCAAGGGTGAACGTCGACATTCTAGGAATCAGCGAACTAAAATGCACTGGAATGGGTGAATTTAACTCAGATGACCATTATATCTACTACTGCAGGCAGGAATCCCTCAGAAGAAATGGAGTAGCCATCATGGTCAACAAAAGAGTCTGAAATGCAGTACTTGGATGCAATCTCAAAAATGACAGAATGATCTCTGTCTCCATGGCAAACCATTCAATATCACAGTTATCCAAGTCTATGCCCCAACCAGTAACACTGAAGGAACTGAAGTCGAACAGTTTTATGAAGACCTACGAGACCTTTTAGAACTAACACCCAAAAAAAGATGTCCTTTTCATTATAGGGGACTGGAATGCAAAAGGAGGAAGTCAAGAAACACCTGGACTAACAGGCAAATTTGGCCTTGGAATGTGGAATGAAGCAGGGCAAAGACTAATAGAGTTTTGCCAAGAAAACACACTGGTCATAGCAAACACCCTCTTCCAACAACACAAGAGAAGACGCTACACATGGACAGCACCAGATGGTCAACACCGAAATCAGATTGATTATATTCTTTGCAGCCAAAGATGGAGAAGCTCTATACAGTCAACAAAAACAAGACCAGGAGCTGACTGTGGCTCAGATCATGAACTCCTTATTACCAAATTCAGACTCAAATTGAAGAAAATAGGGAAAACCGATAGACCATTCACGTATGACCTAAATCAAATCCCTTATGATTATACAGTGGAAGTGAGAAATAGATTTAAGGGCCTAGATCTGATAGATAGAGTGCCTGATGAACTATGGAATGAGGTTCGTGACATTGTACAGGAGACAGGGATCAAGACCATCCCCATGGAAAAGAAAGGCAAAAAAGCAAAATGGCTGTCTGGGGAGGCCTTACAAATACCTGTGAAAAGAAGAGAGGTGAAAAGCAAAGGAGAAAAGTAAAGATACAAGCATCTGAATGAAGAGCTCCAAAGAATAGCAAGAAGAGATAAGAAAGCCTTCTTCAGTGATCAATGCAAAGAAATAGTGGAAATGAACAGAATGGGAAAGACTAGAGATCTCTTCAAGAAAATTAGAGATACCAAGGGCACATTTCATGCAAGGATGGGCTCGATAAAGGACAGAAATGGTCTGGACCTTACAGAAGCAGAAGACATTAAGAAGAGGTGGCAAGAATACACAGAAGAACTGTACAAAAAAGATCTTCACGACGCAGATAATCATGAGGATGTGATCACTAATCTAGAGCCAGACATCTTAGAATGTGAAGTCAAGTGGGCCTTAGAAAGCATCACCTCAAACAAAGCTAGTGGAGGTGATGGAACTGCAGTTGAGCTGTTTCAAATCCTGAAAGATGATGCTGTGAAAGTGCTGCACTCAATATGCCAGCAAATTTGGAAAACTCAGCAGTGGCCACAGGACTGGAAAAGGTCAGTTTTCATTCCAATCCCAGAGAAAGCCAATGCCAAAGAATGATCAAACTATCACACAATTGCACTCATCTCACATGCTAGTAAAGTAACGCTCAAAATTCTCCAAGCCAGGCTTCAGCAATACGTGAACCGTGAACTCCCTGATGTTCAAGCTGGTTTTAGAAAAGGCAGAGAAACCGGAGATCAAATTGCCAACATCTGCTGGATCATGGAAAAAGCAAGAGAGTTCCAGAAAACATCTATTTCTGCTTTATTGACTATGCCAACCTTTGACTGTGTGGATCACAATAAACTGTGGAAAATTGTGAAAGAGATGGGAATACCACACCACCTAACCTGCCTCTTGAGAAATCTGTATGCAGGTCAGGAAGCAACAGTTAGAACTGGGCATGGAACAACAGACTGGTTCCAAATAGGTAAAGGAGTACAAGGCTGTATATTGTCACCCTGCTTATTTAACTTCTATGCAGAGTACATCATGAGAAATGCTGGGCTGGAAGAAACACAAGCTGGAAGAAACACAAGCTGCCGTGAGAAATATCAATAACCTCAGATATGCAGGTGACACCACCGTTATGGCAGAAAGTGAAGAGGAGCTAAAAAGCCTCTTGATGAAAGTGAAAGAAGAGAATGAAAAAGTTGGCTTCAAGCTCAACATTCAGAAAACGAAGATCATGGCATCTGGTCCCATCACTTCATGGGAAATAGATGGGGAAACAGTGGAAACAGTGTCAGACTTTATTTTTGGGACTCCAAAATTACTGCAGATGGTGACTGCAGCCATGAAATTAAAAGACGCTTACTCCTTGGAAGAAAAGTTATGACCAACCTAGATAGTATATTCAAAAGCAGAGACATTACTTTGCCGACTAAGGTCCGTCTAGTCAAGGCTATGGTTTTTCCTGTGGTCATGTATGGATGTGAGAGTTGGACTGTGAAGAAGGCTTAGCACTGAAGAATTGATGCTTTTGAACTGTGGTGTTGGAGAAGACTCTTTAGAGTCCACTGGACTTCAAGGAGATCCAGCCAGTCCATTCTGAAGGAGATCAACCCTGGGATTTCTTTGGAAGGAATGATGCTAAAGCTGAAGCTCCAGTACTTTGGCCACCTCATGTGAAGAATTGACTCTTTGGAAAAGACTGTGATGCTGGGAGGGATTCGGGGGAGGAGGAGAAGGGGACGATCAAGGATGAGAAGGCTGGATGGCATCACAGACTTGATGGACATGAGTCTGAGTGAACTCCGGGAGATGGTGATGGACAGGGAGGCCTGGGGTGCTGTGACTCTTGGGGTTGCAAAGAGTCGGACACGACTGAGCGACTGAACTGAACTGAAGTGAACTGAACTGAACTGATATCTAATTCTTATTTTGAGAGGCAAATGAGATTTTTATACATACTAACAGTAATTTCATATATTTCTTTTTTTAATATAATTCTACCAATTAAATACATTTTAAATAACACTTTTCTGTGTTGTTTCACAATCATATAAAATTATTTTAAAATGCATTAGATCAAACTAGAAACAATATAAATTTTAGAGCTAGTAGAAAATGATGATAATTTAAATAAAACTTTGAAGCCATATTTCAATAGGGCTTTGTTTCATATTAAAAACTCTATTGAATATTATGTTGTTGATATTATTTTGAGAGTTAGAGTAGGAATTAAATTCTTCTCTAGATTTTTTTTTTCTATTAGCCACCACCACTAAAAATCACTAAGTGTCCTTTACTATCTGCTTGAATGCAAGGTCCTAATCACTAAAACACTCAACAAAAATAGTAATGGAGGTCAATGTAGATAGATACAGGCATAGTAAATACAGGTATATGAAGTATGATAATACATAAGTAGAGAAATGGATATGTAGAAGGATTGAGTAAGCACTTTGAGTAACTTTTTCAGTACCTTAATCTCAAAGGCAGTATGGCTTACCTGGCCTGCCCAGGTATGATTCCAAGAAAAATGACAGATATTAGTGAATCCTGTTCATAAAACTGCTTTTTAAAAGGACTTTAGGAAATTGCCTGGTTGTCCAGTGGTTAGTGTTTCCACTGCCAAGGCTCCAGGTTCGATTACTGATTGGGGAACTAAGATTTTGTAAGTAACCAACAATAAATAAATAATAACCTTAAATGATAACAATAATTTTTAAAAGACTACAAAGGGAGTTGTTGAGGAAAATGAAGCTCCCCTTTGACATAAATCATTTTAATGTAGATAAAAATATATGTTATATCCATACAAAGTTAAATGCATGCAACATAAGAATATATGATCCAATGTGGTTGTGCTGAAATTAGAATTCTCATATTTTGTTGGGAGGAATGTAAAACAGTACAGTTTCCTTGGAAAATATTAATATCTCTGCTGCTACTCAAAATGTTAACCACAAGATATAAGCTTTAACAATTCTATTCCTAATTATATAACCAAGAGAATGCAGACAAAACTTGGACATGAATATTCATAGTAGCATTGTTCCCAATAGCCAAAGGAAAACAACCCCTAATGATCAGTTAATGAATAGATACATAAAATATCAGAAGTAAAAGGAAATAAGTTTATTTTACATGCAAAAACTATGAATGAAACTTTAAAACATTCTGCAAAGTGAAAAAGCCCACCGTAAAAGACCACATGTAAATGATTCCATTTATATCATGTTCAAAATTGACAAATTCATAGAGACAGTAGGCTAAAGGTGAATTACATGGGACTTATTATTCAGCATTTCTTGTTCTAATTTAATTTTAGTTTTAGTGTTTTTGAATGACATCACCATTTTGTCTAACTTTTGCAATGAACTTTGTCAACTTAAGTCAATCACATTTTTCTCAGAAAACAAATTAAACTGAGTTAAATGTTTTTTTTCTCCTAGTGTAGCTGCTTAGGGAGCCCATGTCTCACCTGAGTAAATCAATGCTTGGCACACTTCAGTTGCTGATTACATAAAAATAATTGTTATCAATTGACCAATCAATTAAAATGTCAGACTCATAAATCAAAGTTTGAAAACAGCATTAACCAAATCTATTTTCTTATGATCAGATTTTCTATCAGACATATTATTAATAGTCCTTGACCATCAGTGATTTTTTATTAGCTGTAAATTATGCCATGAATCTACTTAGATTTTGGAATAAAAATTAATACAATTTATTCATTGCATAACATATTTTTCTAAAAAAAGATTTATTCTGCCTGTTAAATTTTCAATTTTTTTTACATAAGAGTTTAAAAATATAAACTATGTGGAAAATTCTTCAAGAGATGGGAATATAAGACCACCTGACCTGCCTCTTGAGAAACCTATGTACAGGTCAGGAAGCAACAGTTAGAACTGGACATGGAACAACAGACTGGTTCCAAATAGGAAAAGGAGTCCATCAATGCTGTATATTGTCACCCTGCTTATTTAACTTTTATGCAGAGTACATCATGAGAAGTGCTGGGCTGGATGAAGCACAAGCTGGAATCAAGATTGCCAGGAGAAATATCAATAACCTCAGATATGCAGATGACACCACCTTTATGGCAGAAAGTGAAGAGGAACCAACAAGCCTCTTGATGAAAGTGAAAGAGGAGAGCGAAAAAGTTGGCTTAAAGCTCAACATTCAGAAAATGAAGATCATGGCATCTGGTCCCATCACTTCATGGGAAATACATGAGGAAATAGTGGAAACAATGTCAGACTTTTATTTTGGGGGGCTCCAAAATCACTGCAGATGGTGATTGCAGCCATGAAATTAAAAGACGCTTACTCTTTGGAAGGAAAGTTATGACCAACCTAGACAGCATATTGAAAAGCAGAGACATTACTTTGCCAACAAAGGTCCATCTAGTCAAGGCTATGGTTTTTCCGGGGATCATGTATGGATGTGAGTTGAACTGTGAAGAAAGCTTAACGCCGGAGAAATGATGCTTTTGAACTGTGGTGTTGGAGAAGACTCTTGAGAGTCCCTTGGACTGCAAGGAGATCCAGCCAGTCCATTCTAAAGGAGATCAGCCCTGGGTGTTCTTTGGAAGGAATGATGCTAAAGATGAAACTCCAGATTTGGCCATCTCGTGAGAAGAGTTGACTCATTGGAAAAGACTCTGATGCTGGGAGGGATGGGGGGCAGGAGGAAAAAGGGACAACAGAGGATGAGATTGCTGGATGGCATCACTGACTCAATGGACATGAGTCTGAGTGAATTCCAGGAGTTGGTGATGGACAGGGAGGCCTGGCGTGCTGCTATGCATGGGGTTGGGAATAGTCGGACATAACTGAGTGACTGAACTGAAGTGAACTGATGTGGATGTTCATTAAACACAACCAAATGACAACCATATTAATATAATTAACAATGTAAGTTATGAGATTGTGAACTATAATTTTATTCTCCCTTCTTACATTGTTAATTCTATTAATATGGTCAGTTGATAATAATTAATTTTATGTAATCAGCATCTGAAAGCTATGGTTTTTCCAGTAGTCATGTATACATGTGAGAGTTGGACAATAAAGAAAGCTGAGCACCAAATAATTGATGCTTTTGAACTGTGGCATTGGAGAAAACATTTGAGAATCCCTTGGATTGCAAGAATATCAAACCAACCAAAATGGTGATATCATTCAAAAACACTAAAACTAAAATTAAATTAGAACAAGAAACGTTGAGTAATAAGTCCCATGTAATTCAAATTAGCATTGCCATTTAACTTAACGAAAATTACCTTAAAGGGACAAACATATTGAGTACAAATGAGTACTACTCTAATACAATAGAATGAAGTCAGAGAAAGTTTTGATTGTGGAGCTGCATCAAACTGATAGAATTTATATTATCTATAAAACCAAAGAACCATGTAATTGAGTTATGAAATTGACCTCAAAATTACCAAATTATTTCTACTTGCTGTTTTTCTTGTTAGTAGAATATACATTGCATATTTACAAGAGTGATTCAAATTCACTTATAAAATATTTGTATTTGGGAATACTCATTGTTAAGAACGTGATGAAGAGCAGAAGTGATCTATCTATTCACAGAGATTTCAGTCCAGAGGAAAAAGAGTCAGGCTTAACAATTATCAAAATAAAAATTGGTCATGTTCCCTTAAAAAAATGAATTTTCAGTGTCTTAATGAGGCTTGTAGCCTGGGAAGCAACCTCTCAGAAAGAGGCTCTATTCAAATGAGTCAGCACATATATAAACTTTTCTTTGGAGGGAAAGGTTACTTACTCACACATCAAAAGATTACTGCTAATTACAAAGAGTAGACATCTCCAGTTAATGATTTTAGTGCCTTTCTATGTTTATCCCAGATGCAAGAATCTGGGATCATTGAAATCTCTCCCTAGATATGTATCTTAATTATCTCATGCCAGTATCCAAAACACATAATGATTCCTGTTTTATTCATCCTGAATTCCTGCAGTGGCAAATGACTTGACCCTTTTAGAACTGGAACACATGCAACATTTTTTTCTTCACAGTTACAAACTATGATAAACACTATAATGAAGAATTTCAGGTTACAAAAAGATTGTAAAACAAAAGAAACTGACCTCTACATTAACTTTATTTTGGTAAGATATTTTTATGAGTTATCAATTTTATTTTCTTTAGCTTCTCATTCCAGTGAGTTGACATATGAATACCAAGTAGACAAAAAATTAGTCTTTAATTATCACTCAGATGTTATTTTTGAACTTCTTTTACCAAGATCTTATATTTATAAAAATGTACAAAACAAAGATTTACACAAATAGTTACATTGTTGGTTATTTTTAATGGCAAGGAGATTTTTTGTATTTAAAAGATAATTATTTTAATGATATTATGAAAGAAAAATTTCAAAAACACCACCTCTCAAACAGTATATAACACTCAGGAGTACACTGAGGAAATTAATTCAACAAATATATACACAAAGTCTTTATAAGAATAGGGAATTTTGCCAAAATGAGAAATCTGTGTGTGGAAGAAGGGTGGAGAAAATAATGATCAATATAACATACAATCTAGTAGGAATATGTACATAAAATAGTAACCATACTAAAAGCAGGTAGGAATATTCTAACAGTGGTACAATGACATGTCAAGGAATTGTAGACAGAAGACACATCAACTTCATCTTGTTATGTTAGAAAAAAACCAAGAAGGCTATGTTGAAGAAATGACAGAGATCTTGATTCATCAATTTAGATGAACTATACACAGGAATCAGAGAAAGCAATGGAAACCCACTCCAGTACTCTTGCCTGGAAAATCCCATGGATGGAGGAGTCTGGTAGGCTGTAGTCCAAGGGGTCACGAAGAGTCTGACACTTACTGAGTGACTTCACTTTCACTTTTCACTTTCATGCATTGGAGAAGGAAATGGCAACCCACTCCAGTGTTCTTGCCTGGAGAATCCCAGGAACGGTGGAGCCTAATGGGCTGCCATCTGTGGGGTCGCACAGAGTTGGACATGACTAAAGCGACTTAGCAGTAGCAGCATACATAAGAATATAATCAATCTGATTTCGGTGTTGACCATCTGGTGATGTGGACTGTGCCTCAGATCATGAACTCCTTATTGCCAAATTAAGACTTAAAATGAAGAAAGCAGGGAAAATAACTACACCATGCAGGTATGACATAAATCAAATCTCTTCTGATTATACATACCAGTGGAAGTGAGAAATAGATTTAAGGGAGGATCTGCTAGACAGAGTGCCTGATGGACTATGGATGGAGGTTCATGACATAGTACAAGACCATACCCATAGAAAAGAAATGCAAAAAGGCAAAATGGCTGTCTGAGGAGGCCTTATAAATAGCTGTGAAAAGAAGAGAAGTGAAAAGCAAAGGAGAAAAGGAAAGATATAAGCATCTGAATGCAGAGTTCCAAAGAATAGCAAGGAGAGATAAGAAAGCCTTCCTCAGTGATCAATGCAAAGAAATAGAGGAAAACAACAGAATGGGAAAGACGAGAGATCTCTTCCAAAAAATTAGAGATACCAAAGGAACATTTCATGCAAAGATGGGCTCGATAAAGGACAGAAATGGTACGGACCTAACAAAAGCAGAAGATATTAAGAAGATGTGGCAAGAATACACAGAAGAACTGTACAACAAAGATCTTCACGACCCAGATAATCATGATGGTGTAATCACTGACCTAGAGCCAGACATCTTGGGATGGGAAGTCAAGTGGGCCTTAGAAAGCATCACTATGAACAAACCGAGTGGAGGTGATGGAATTCAAGTTGAGCTGTTTCAAATCCTGAAAGATGATGCTGTGAAAGTGCTGCACTCAATATGCCAGCAAATTTGGAAAACTCAGCAGTGGCCTCAGGACTGGGAAAGGTCAGTTTTCATTCCAATCCTAAAGAAAGGCAATGCAAAAGAATGCTCAAACTACAGCACAATTGCACTCATTTCACACGCTAGTAAAGTAATGCTCAAAATCCTCCAAGCCAGGCTTCAGCAATGCGTGAACCATGAACTTCCAGATGTTCAAGCTGGTTTGAGAAAAGGCAGAGGAACCAGAGATCAAATTGCCAACATCTGCTGGATCATGGAAAAAGCAAGAGAGTTCCAGAAAAACATCTACTTCTACTTTATTGACTATGCCAAGCCTTTGACTGTGTGGATCAGAATAAACTGTGGAAAATTCTGAAAAAGATGGGAATACCACACCACCTAACCTGCCTCTTGAGAAACCTATGTGTACAGGTCAGGAGGAAACAGTTAGAACTGGACATGGAACAACAGACTGGTTCCAAATAGGAAAAGGAGTATGTCAAGGCTGTATATTGTCACCCTGCCTATTTAACTTATATGCAGAGTACATCATGAGAAACGCTGGGCTGGAAGAAGCACAAGCTGGAATCGAGATTGCTGGGAGAAATATCAATAACCTCAGATATGCAGATGAGACCACCCTTGTGGCAGAAAGTGAAGAGGAGCTAAAAAGCCTCTTGATGAAAGTGAAAGAGGAGAGTGAAAAAGTTGGCTTAAAGCTCAACATTCGGAAAACGAAGATCATGGCATCTGGTCTCATCACTTCATGGAAAATAGATCAGGAAACAGTGTCAGGCTTTAGTTTTGGGGGCTCCAAAATCACTGCAGATGGTGATTGCAGCCATGAAATTAAAAGACGTTTACTCCTTGAAAGAAAAGTTATTGACCAACCTAGATAGCATATTAAAAACAGAGACATTACTTTGCCAACAAAGTTCTGTCTAGTCAAGGCTATGATTTTTCCTGTGATCATGTATGGATGTGAGAGTTGGACTGTGAAGAAACCTGAGCACCGAAGAATTGATGCTTTTGAACTGTGGTATTGAGGAAGACATTTGAGAGTCCCTTGGACTGCAAGGAGATCCAACCAGTCCATCCTAAAGGAGACCAGTCCTTGGTGTTCATTGGAAGGACTAATGTTGAAGCTGAAACTCCAATACTTTGGCCATCTAATGCGAATATTTGACTTACTGGAAAAGACTCTGATGTTGGGAGGGATTGGGGGCAGCAGGAGAAGTGGACAACAGGGGATGAGATGGCTGGATGGCATCACCACGTCGATGCACATGAGTTTGAGTAAACTCCAGGAGTTTGTGATGGACAGGGAGGCCTGGCATGCTGCGATTCATGGGGTTGCAAACAGTCATGACTGAGCGACTGAAAGGAATGGAACTGATACAGAAGAATGTACTATACTGTGCTGTCGCTAATTCATGTGACTCTTTGCAACCCCATGGACTGTAGTCCAGTAGGCTCCTCTGTTCATGTGATTTTCCGGTAAAGGATACTGGATTGAGTTCCCATTTCCTCCTCCAAGGGATCTTCCTAACCCAGGGGTCGAACACCAGTTTCTTGTGTCTCCTGCATTGGCAGGTGGATTTTTTATCACTAATCCACCTTGGAAGACTATATATAGGAACAAAGGAATAAGAATGTGTAGAAAGTGGTTTCAGCAAACTTCAACAATTAGGAAAGCCTGGGCCTTTAAGGAATAGTAATCTCATAATGTTTGAGAGAAGTTAAGGTACTTATTAGGAATCATGATAAAACAGGCTGAAAGGCAAAGGGTATCCAATTATTGATAAGCTTTGAATGTAAAAATAAGGAATTTCAATTTAATTCAAATAGAACTGGCTTTTGTTCATCAGTTTTTAGGGAAGAAAAAATCAAACTGGCTGTAAAGTTTGTGAAAAGAGTAGGGAGTCATTAGTACCATTCCTAAAGTATCTCTTGCTTAATTTATCAAATGAATGCAAGTGACTTTGAAAGAAAAACATATTTCTAGTGATCAACCTAGAAAGAATTCAAATTCAAGCAATTTTACCACTAAAATGTAATATGGTATTACTTTGTTTCAGGCTCATTAGGAGCCAAAGTAAACTATGCTCAGCCCAAGTTTGAATTATTCTCAAGAGCTGACTCTGAGCCTTATGCAGGCTGATATATTCGGATTGCCCAGGACTTTGAAGAAATTAATACAGCTTCACAGAACCACAGAGATGGATTCTATGATTCACCCCGGGTCACACTTCCAACATTTTAAAAATCCACCATGGAATAATCATATGGCTTTTATTTTTCAATTTGTTAATGTGGTGTATTACATTGATTGATGTGCAGATATTGAAGAATCCTTGCATCCCTAGGATAAAGCCCACTTGGTGCACTGGGATGACCCTGAGGGATGGTATGGGGAGGGAGGTGGGAGGGGGGCTCAGGATTGGGAACACGTGTACACCCGTGGAAGATTCATGTTGATGTATGGCAAAACCAATACAACATTGTAAAGTAAAATAATAATAATAATAAATAGTAAAATTTAAAAAAAATCCACCATGGAAAACAAATGTGACAGTTTTATTTGCTTTCAGTTGAACCTTGCATGACTGCCGTTTTTTTTTGCTTTATTTTAAAAATTAATTTATTTTAATTGGAGGCTAATTACACATGGGTAAAATAATAACAAATAAAATAATAATAATAAATAATAAAAAAATTTAATCCACCATGGAAAACAAACGTGACAGTTTTATTTGCTTTCAGTTGAACCTTGAATGACTGCTGTTTTTTCCCCCTTATTTTTTTAATTAATTTATTTTCATTGGAGGCTAATTACTTTACACATGGGTGTACATGTGTCCCCATCTTGAACCCCCCCTCTCAACTCTATCCCCATCCCATCCCTCAGGGTTGTCCTAATGCACCAGCTTTGAGTGCCCTGTTTATGCATCAAACGTGGACTGGTGATCTATTTCACATTTGGTAATATACACGTTTCAATGCTATTCTCTCATATTGACCCCTATCTTGTTCCATTGGTCTATATTTCTGTCTTTGTGCCAGTACCATACTGTCTTGATGACTGTAGCTTTGTAGTATTGTCTGAAGTCAGGCAAGCTGATTCTTCCAGTTCTATTCTTCTTTCTCAAGATTGCTTTGGCTACTCGAGGTTTTTTGTATTTCAATACAAATTGTGAAATTATTTGTTCTAGTTCTGTGAAAAACACTATTGGTATCTTGATAGGGAGTGCATTGAGTCTATAGATTACTTTGGGTAGTATACTCATTTTCACTATATTGATTCTTCCAATCCATGAACATGATATATTTCCCCATCTACTTGTGTCATCTTTGATTTCTTTCATCAGTGTTTGTTAGTTTTCTATATCCAGAACTTTTGTTTCTTTAGGTAGATTTATTCCTAAGTATTTTATTCTTTTCTTTGTAATGGTAAATGGAATTGCTTCCGTAATTTCTCTTTCTGTTTTCTCATAGATAGTGTATAGCAATGCAAGGTTTCTGTGTGTTAATTTTATATCCTGCAACTTTACTATATTCATTGATTAGCTCTAGAAATTTTCTGGTGGTGTCTTTAGGGTTTTCTACGTAGAGGATCATGTCATCTGCAAGCAGTGAGAGTTTTACTTCTTCTTTTCCAGTCTGGATTCCTTTTATTTATTTTTCTTCTCTGATTGCTATAGCTAAAACTTCCAAAACTATGTTGAATAGTAGAGGCGAGAATGAGCACCCTTGTCTTGTTCCTGACTTTAAAGGAAATGCTTTCAACTTTTGACCATTGAATAAAATGTTTGCTGTGGGTTTATCATATATGGTTTTTATTATGTTGAGGTATGTTCCTTCTAAGCTTGCTTTCTGGAGAGTTTTTAATCATAAATGGATGTTGAATTTTGTCAAAGCCTTTCTCTTCATCTACCGAGGTAATCAGATGGTTTCTATCTTTCAATTTGTTAATGTGGTGTATCACATTGATTGATTTGAAAATACTGATGAATCCTTGCATCCCTGGGATAAAGCCCCCTTAGTCATGATGTATGATGTTTTGAATATGTCGTTGGATTCTGTTTGCTAAAATTTTGTTGAGGATTTTTGCATCTATGTTCATCAGTGATATTGGCCTGTAGTTTTCTTTTTTTGTGGCATCTTTGTCTGGTTTTAGTATTAGGGTGATGGTGGCCTCATAGAATGAGTTTGGCAGTTTACATCCCTCTTCAGTTTTCTGGAAGAGTCTGAGTAGGATAGATGTTAGCTCTTCTCTAAATTATTGGTAGAATTCACCTGTGAAGCCATCTGGTCCTGGGCTTTTCTTTGTTGGAAGATTATTTATTACAGTTTCAATTTCCATGCTTGTGATGGATCTGTTAAGATTTTCTATTTCTTCCTGGTTCAGTATTGGAAAGTTATACTTTTCTAAGAATTTGTCTATTTCTTCCAAGTTGTCCACTTTACTCTCATATATTGTTGATAGTAGTCTCTTATGATCCTTTGTATTTCTGTGTTGTCTGTTGTGATTTCTCCATTTTCATTTATAATTTTGTTGATTTTATTCTTCTCCTTTTTTTTTTTAATGAGTCTGGCTAATGATTTGTCTATTTTATTTATCTTCTCAAGAACCAGCTTTTAGTTTTGTTGATTTTTGCTATAGTTACCCTTGTTTCTTTTTCATTTATTGCTGCCCTAATTTTTATGATTTCTTTCCTTCAACTAACCTGGGGTTCCTCATTTCTTCTTTGTCTAGTTGCTTTAGGTGTAAAGTTAGATTATTTATTTGATTTTTCTCTTGTTTCTTGAGGTTACCTTGTATTGCTATGAACCTTCCCCTTAGCACTTCTTTTATTGAATCCCATAGGTTTGGGGTTGTTGTGTTTTCATTTTCATTCGTTTCTGTGCAAATTTTGGTTTCTTTTTTGATTTATTCTGTGATTTGTTGGTTATTCAGAAGTCTCTTGTTAAGCCTCCATATGTTTGTACTTTTAATTTTTTTTTCCCTATAGTTGACATCTAATCTTACCACATTGTGATCAGAAAAGATACTTGAAATTATTTCATTTTTTTCTGAATTTACCAAGGCTAGATTGATGGCCCAGAATGTGATCTATCCTGGAGAATGTTCCGTGTGCCCTTGAGAAAAGGGTGAAATTTATTGTTTGGGGTGAAATGTCATATATATATCAATTAGGTCGTACTGGTCCATTGTATCATTTAAAGTTTGTGTTTCCTTGATAATTTTCTGTTTGGTTGATCTATCCATAGGTGTGAGTGGGGTGTTAAAGTCTCCCACTATTATTGTGTTATTGTTAATTTCCCCTTTCATACTTGTTAGCATTTGCATTATGTATTTAGGTACTCCTATGTTGAGTGCATATATATTTATAATTGATATATTTTCTTCTTGGATTGATACTTTGCTCATTATGCAGTGTCCTTCTTTGTCTCTTTTCATGGCCTTTATTTCAAAGTCTATTTTATATGATATGAGAATTGCTACTCCTGCTTTATTTTGGCCTCCGTTTGCATGGAATACCTTTTTCCAGCCCTTCACTTTCAGTCTGTATGTGTCCCTTGTTTTGAGGTGGGTCTCTTGCAGACAGCATATATGAGAGTCTTATTTTTGTATCATTCAGCTAGTCTTTGTCTCTTGCTTGGAGATTTTTCCCCTTATTTTAAACCAAAGTTTCTGTTATTTCTATTTAAATACCTGGCTCTTTTACTTATATATATTTTTTTCCTGAACTTTTTATAAGTTTAGATCCAAGTATCCCACTCCATCCAAAAGGCCCCAGCCTTTCATTCCTTGTGGGGTCCTGCTAGCCCCCAGCATAGCACCTGCCGCCCACCAGGGGCCATTGTGTCACAACCGGGGCCCTTGCCTCACTGTCCTCCTCCCAGGGGGCGCCTTCTCCTTCTAATGTGACTGTCTGCTCCTATTTACCCTCCAGTTCTGAGAACAAGGTAAACAAACTTCACTGTCCTTTATTTCTTTTATAAACCTTTTCCAGAGGGTGGAAGAGAAGAGAAATCTATCATAAACATCTTGAGGGCTATTAGCACAAACAAGAAATATCTGTATAATTTTATTTAAAAATGAATTCTGATAGAACGTTTTTTGTTCAGGGTTGCAAAGCAAACACTGTTTGTTTGTTTGTTTCATTAAACTTGTCATTTAAAATATGTTTATAATAGCCATACAAAAAAGGAGTTGCAATTCAAATGTAGTGTTATTTAGATAGTTTCTTGAAAATTGTGATGCATCCATCTTTGTCACCATAGAAACAACTAAGTTCTAATTAATATTATTTTATTGCTTATTTGTTAATCAAATTGCTTTTTTGTGCTTCATAAGCAGATCTCTATATTGAAGTTGTTTTGGTGTTTCAGAAGAACACTTTATTTTATGATGCTTAAGAATTAATGAAGCTATTTATGAATCAAAAGGAAAGTCTTCTATTGTCAGCATCTAATGACTTTCTACGAGTATTTCAGTTAACTATAGCAGCGCTGGGCAAGAGAGCAAAAATTGCCCTCAGCAGATGACAAAGGCATTAGGTGTCTATGCAGCTGGCCTGTACGTGCACTAAGCATGGAGATTTTCATTATTTTTTATGTAAAATTTATCACTTGTTCTATATTGGGGGGAGGGATAGGAATTACTATTAGGTGATGGTTCAGATGGAAGAGAATTTCATTACTTTTTCCAAGATTGTGTTAAATAACTCTTTTTTTAAAATAGCAAATTGTGGGGCCTCCAAAAGTGACGTCAAAGATACATATATCTGATATTCCACTCTTCTTCCCAATCTTGTGTGACTGTAATGAACCTGTTACTATTTAACCAAGTAAGCCAGTAAGTATAGCCAAAAGCACAGAAATCGAAACATGGTCTCTTTTCATATTCATTGTAAACATATTATATCCATAAAGTTTATTTTTTACCTGTAAGATGGTTTTGAAAACACATCACTATTGCTTGATTTTTGAGTGACTATTTTATGTTTGCAAAGTACCATGAGACTTGCCTCCTCTGTTCCCATCCGAGACCATCTGTGTTATGTACTATGAATGGACCTCTAGGGACATAATTTGGATGATAAAGCTCTTTTAGCTCCACATGTAAAACTGAGAGCGTTTTTCCTCTTTTAACTTCATGATACTAAATTACTCTCCTTACTTTTGTTAAAATACATTTTGATATTTTATTTTATTTATTACCAGCCCAAATTTACTGATTGGTGAAACTGATGCTGTGAAAGCAGGGGTTCTCAGTTATGTGTGTCCCTCCCTGGTCATGGGCCAGACCACAGAGGTTCCGAGGTCCACAACTGCCCTCTTCCTCCTTGACCCCTCACTCCGTGGCTTTAATGCTTCATACAGTAACTCATACTTTTCTCCAGAAAAACAAAAACCCAGGTTTACCCGGAGTTAAACCCCAGGCTTGACTGAGCTTTGATTGTTTGGTGTTTGGGTGGCAGAATGAAAGACCCTGAGTTTATGAAAAGAAGCAAGGAACTCTGCTCTATATTCACTTTAAGAAAAATTTTATTGCTTCCAACATTATTAAGCAGTTTCTACCATTTATATTTTAATTGTTTTTTCCTGTTGAATTTGCAATATTTTAAACGGATAAATTGGATGTTAACATGATGCTAAATCTATATAATCCACCACAGAATATTTATTTCTAAGTGCAAAATAGTTAGGAACTGTGAATAATCTTACCAATGAATTTTTTTAAGAAAATTTAAGTCAATGATATATGAAACAAAATTCTTGAAGTAGGAATACTTAGATTATATCATAGTATTACTGATAACTTTTTTTCTTGCCTTTTGAGGAAATATTTCAGTATAAAACTTAGAATGTGATGAGAAGTACATTTTTAGAATTGGAAATGGAATGGCGGTGGTAAGGAGATACCCCTCGTGGAAGGTAAGGAGCAGTGGCTGTGCTTTTCTAGAGCAGCTATGAAGAGATACCCCACACCCAAGGTACGAGAAACCCAAGTTATATGGTAGGTGTTGCAAGAGGGCATCAGAGGGCAGACACACTGAAACCATACTCACAGAAAACTAGTCAATCTAATCACACTAGCACCACAGCCTTGTCTAACTCAATGAAACCAAGCCATGCTGGCAGGGCAAGACGGGTGGGTCACGGTGGAGAGGTCTGACAGAATGTGGCCCACTGGAGAAGGGAATGGCAAGCCACTTCAGTATTCTTGCCTCGAGAACCTCATGAACAGTATGAAAAGGCAAGATGATAAGATACCAAAAGAGGAACTCCCCAGGTCACTAGATGCCCAATATGCTACTGGAGATCAGTGGAGAAATAACTCCAGAAGGAATGAAGGGAAGGAGCCAAAGAAAAAACAATACCTAGTTGTGGATGTGACTGGTGATAGAAGCAAGGTCTGATGCTGTAAAGAGCAATATTGCATAGGAACCTGGAATGTCAGGTCCATGAATCAAGGCAAATTGGAAGTGGTCAAACAAGAGGTGGCAAGGGTGAACATCGACATTCTAGGAATCAGCGAACTAAAATGCACTGGAATGGGTGAATTTAACTCAGATGACCATTATATCTACTACTGCAGGCAGGAATCCCTCAGAAGAAATGGAGTAGCCATCATGGTCAACAAAAGAGTCTGAAATGCAGTACTTGGATGCAATCTCAAAAATGACAGAATGATCTCTGTTTGTCTCCAAGGCAAACCATTCAATATCACAGTTATCCAAGTCTATGCCCCAACCAGTAACACTGAAGAACCTGAAGTTGAATGGTTCTATGAAGACCTACAAGACCTTTCAGAACTAACACCCAAAAAAAAAGATGTCCTTTTCATTATAGGGGACTGGAATGCAAAAGTAGGAAGTCAAGAAATACCTGGAGTAACAGGCAAATTTGGCCTTGGAATGTGGAATGAAGCAGGGCAAAGACTAATAGAGTTTTGACAAGAAAATGCACTGGTAATAGTAAGCACCCTCTTCCAACAACACAAGAGAAGACTCTACACATGGACATCACCAGATGGTCAACACGGAAATCAGATTGATTATATTCTTTGCAGCCAAAGATGGAGAAGCTCTATACAGTCAACAAAATCATGACCAGGAGTTGACTGTGGTTCAGATCATGAACTCCTTATTACCAAATTTAGACTCAAATTGAAGAAAGTAGGGAAAACTGATAGACCATTCACGTATGACCTAATCAAATCCCTTATGATTATACAGTGGAAGTGAGAAATAGATTTAAGGGCCTAGATCTGATAGATAGAGTGCCTGATGAACTATGGAATGAGGTTCGTGACTTTGTACAGGAGACAGGGATCAAGACCATCCCCATGGAAAAGAAATGCAAAAGAGCAAAATGGCTGTCTGGGGAGGCCTTAAAAATTGCTATGAAAAGAAGAGAGGTGAAAAGCAAAGGAGAAAAGGAAAGATATAAGCATCTGAATGCAGAGTTCCAAAAGATAGCAAGAAGAAATAAGAAAGCCTTCTTCAGTGATCAATGCAAAGAAATAGAGGAAAAGAACAGAACGGGAAAGACTAGAGATCTTTTCAAGAAAATTAGAGAAACCAAGGGAACATTTCATGCAAAGGTGCGCTTGATAAAGGACAAAAGAAGTATGGACCTAACAGAAGCAGAAGTTATTGAGAAGAGGTAGCAAGAATACATGGAAGAACTGTACAAAAAAGATCTTCACGACCCAGATAATCATGATGATATGATCACTAATCTAGAGCTAGACTTCTTGGAATGGGAAGTCAAGTGGGCCTTAGAAAGCATCACTATGAACAAAGCTAGTGGAGGTGATGAAATTCCAGTTGAGCTCTTTCAAATCCTGAAAGATGATGCTGTGAAAGTGCTGCACTCAATATGCCAGCAAATTTGGAAAACTCAGCAGTGGCCTCAGGACTGGAAAAGTTCAGTTTTCATTCCAGTCCCAAAGAAAGGCAATGCAAAAGATTGCTCAAACTACAGCACAGTTGCACTCATCTCACATGCTAGTAAAGTAATGCTCAAAATTCTCCAAGCCAGGCTTCAGCAATATGTGAACCATGAACTCCCTGATGTTCAAGCTGGTTTGAGAAAAGGCAGAGGAACCAGAGATCAAATTGCCAACATCCGCTGGATCATGGAAAAAGCAAGAGAGTTCCAGGAAAACATCTATTTCTCTTTATTGACTATGCCAAATTATTTGACTGTGTGGATCAGAATAAACTGTGGAAAATTCTGAAAGAGATGGGAATACCACACCACCTAACCTGCCTCTTGAGAAATCTGTATGCAAGTCAGGAAGCAACAGTTAGAACTGGACATGGAACAATAGACTGGTTCCAAATAGGAAAAGGAGTACCTCAAAGCTGTATGTGTCACCCTGCTTATTTAACTTATATGCAGAGTACATCATGAGAAACGCTGGGCTGGAAGAAACACAAGCTGGAATCAAGATTGCCACGAGAAATATCAATAACCTCAGATATGCAGATGACACCACCCTTATGGCAGAAAGTGAAGAGCTAAAAAGCCTTTTGATGAAAGTGAAAGAGGAGAGTGAAAAAGTTGGCTTAAAGCTCAACATTCATAAAACTAAGATCATGGCATCCGGTCTCATCACTTCATGGGAAATAGATGGGGAAACAGTGGAAACAGTGTCAGACTTTTTGGGGGGGGGGCTCCAAAATCACTGCAGATGGTGACTGCAGCCACGAAATTAAAAGACACTTACTCCTTGGAAGAAAAGTTATGACCAACGTAGATATCATATTCAAAACCAGAGACATTACTTTGCCAACTAAGGTCCATCTAGTCAAGGCTATGATTTTTCCTGTGGTCATGTATGGATGTGAGAGTTGGACTGTGAAGAAAGCTGAGCACCGAAGAATTGCTGCTTTTGAACTGTGATGTTGGAGAAGACTCTTGAGAGTCCCTTAGACTGTAAGGAGATCCAACCAGTCCATTCTAAATGAGATCAACCCTGGGATTTCTTTGGAAGGAATGATGCTAAAGCTGAAGCTCCAGTACTTTGGCCACCTCATGTGAAGAGTTGACTCATTGGAAAAGACTCTGATGTTGGGAGGGATTGGGGGCAGGAGAAGGGGACAACCGAGGATGAGATGGCTGGATGGCATCACTGACTCGATGGACGTGAGTCTGAGTGAACTCTGGGAGATGGTGATGGACAGGGAGGCCTGGCGTGCTGCGATTCATGGGGTCGCAAAAGTTGGACATGACTGAGCGACTGAACTGAACTGAATATCTTTCTAATTGGAAAAAGTACGCATTTTCCCTTGTTCAAATAGTTTTTATTGAAGTATAGTTTATTTACAGTATTTTATTGGTTTTAAGTTTACAGCATTTTATTCATTTTTTTGCATACTATACTTCATTATAGATTATTACAAGGTATTGCATATCAATCCTTGTGCTATACAGTTAATCATTATTCTTTTTGTACATGTTTGAAAAGACCCTGATAGTGGGAAAGATATAAGGTGAGAGGAGAAGAGGACGACAGGATGAGATGGTTGGATGGCATCACTGTTCAACGGACATGAATTTGAGTAAGCTCTGGGGGTTGGTGGTGGACAGGGAGGCCTGGTGTGCTACAATTCATTTGGTCGCAAAGAGTCGGGCACAACTGAGTGACTGAACTGAATTGAACTGATACATGTTTATTTTTAACCATTTACCCGCTATATTTGAGTTTACCTCCTTTCTTTTTTAGTCATAAAGAAAGCCAAGGACAGATTTGTGTTTTTAATTTGATGCTATTAATATAAATCATACTAGGATGCATCTTAGAATCCAGATCCACAGATGATGAATACCACCTAAGGTTCACAATTCAGGGATCTGGTACCATGACAAGACTTATGTATAGCATTATCCATTTGCCATGATTTCTAAGTGTACATTTCAATAAATTAGCATTGTAAGCCAGTTTCAGTGTATTTCAACTACCTGGTAAAAACCTTGCTTTGGATACACAATCTCTAAACCACCTCTCTCTATCTATCTATATATGGATACTTCTTATGATTTCATTTATATATTAATATTTAATATATTTCATATAGCTTTTAATTTACTTTTGAAATGTAATTGACTTACAGTGTTGTATTAGGTTTCAGATGTACAGCAAAATTATGTATATATATATATATTCTTTCTCAGATTTTTTTCACAAATAGGTTATTATAAAATATTGGATATCATTTCCTGTGTTATACAGTAAGTCCTTGCTGTTTAATTATTTTATATATAGTAGTGTTTATATGTTACTCCTAAATTTCTAATTTATCCCTCCCCCTGATATTTTCACTTTGGTAACCATAAGTTTGCTTTCTATGTTTTTGAGTCTGTTTCTGCTTTGCAAATAATTCACTTGTGTCATGTTTCTTTAGATTCCACATATAAGTGATATCATTTGATATTTGTCTTTTTCTGTCTGACTTACTTCACTTGCTATGATAATGTCTATCTCCATGTTGCTGCAAAAGACATCATTTCATTCTTTTTTATTCTGAGTAACATTCCATTTTATATCGATACCACGTCATCTTCATTCATTCATCAATGTAGACTTAGGTTGCTTCCATATCCTGGCTATTGTAAACAATGTGGCAGTGAACACTGGGATAAATATGTCTTTTCAAATTCTGGTTTTCTCTGGATATATACCCAAGAGAGCTACCGTGTGATCCTGTAATATATAATTTCTGAGAAATATTCTCAGTATTAATATGCTTAAATTTGCAGAGAGATTGCTACATCTAAAATATGTGAGCTTCCACTTTAGGAATGAAGTTTGCATATTGTCATTGTGAAGAGTTCTGATCGAGCAGCAACAGATCCTGGTTGCTTCATGTGTCTTATTTGACTTAGTACTCAGAGCAACCCACCTGAAGTCAGCACTCTAAGTCACTCTCCTGTTTACAAATGAGAAACCGAAGGCCTCGAGCTGTTGAATTACTCTCTTTAGGTCACACAGCTTGCACATGGTGGAGATGGAATTAAAAGCCATTTCATCAGACCCTAGAATTCATATTTAACCACCATGTTCTATGGACACACTCATCAGAAAATCAAATTTAACACGACATAGAATTTCTAATTTTCCTCTGCTTCATGTTTAAAAAAAAAAAAGTACCTTTATTTCAAGGAAAAGAGATTTCTTTAAAAAGAATAAAAATTTCTAGAATTATAAAACCAAAGAAGTGAAAATTAATCTAATAATTTTTCATGACCCAACTAAAATTAAGTCAATAAGTGTATTAGGTGATCTGAAGAGAAGTGGTAGTATCTTTCAATAACAACTTCAGTAAAACTAAAATGTGGAAAGTAAATTAAGAAGATTTGAATTTCAGAAAAATCTAGACACAGATGATGAAAAACACCACTCTCTGAAAATATATATATAACTTCAGAGACATCTACATGTAAGGATATCTTCAAAATTGATTTTTCCTCATAGCCTTACTCCTTTTTCCTTCCAGTAAATACTCTCAACCTTTGAAAAAATATTATTTTATCTTAACAACCTTGAAATCTCACAGCAAAATGGAGATGTCAGATGTCAGTTACATATGAGCCTTAACTAAAATAGCATTAGATTCAGCAAAACAAAGCAAGGATGTGCAAAGCTATATGACTCAGTAGTAGGTCACCAATCCACTATTTCCCATCTACTTGACATTATATCAGTGTCTTTACTTCATAAAATCATGTCTAATCACCTAATAATACTGACTTACAGAATCAGTTTGATTTAATATGTTGTTTTCCTCAACACATGCTGTCTTAGTTCATATTAGCTGAACCTGTTGCCTACTTTATCTTGATCCTGCATCTCACCATGGGAGACATAAGAGCCTATAGTCTTGCTTTGTTTTAGATGGCTATGTGCAGGCAGATGGCTGTCCCAACTGTAAAGTTCAGAGTGACAGATTTAGAATATCAGCACTTTGTGCTGGAGGAAAGCGTATGCTTCTGACTATTAATTATAGGATTAACATTTTTAAACAGTCCCATAAATTTTAGTGCTCTATAAAACAGTTTTATAAATAGTGCAATAAAGGAGCATTTAAATGCCAATACATTAAAACCAATAAATTATTTATTTTATATTCTGTCTGTGTATATTCCATATATGCTTAAAGATCAGCTGCATTAAGTAAATTGCAAACTTAGAAATAAAAATGAGAGGTTTTACTAAGTGTTTTGTCTTGTTTAATTAAAAAAAAAAGACTACCTACATATCTGCTTTGTTTTCACATTAACTGGAGCATATTTTAAATGCACATTACAGTAGTCTGAACTTATATAATAACAATAGATCAGATGGCTGAATGTGGAATTTTCTAGGGCCAAAGAAGGCAGATACAGTCAGCATCTAATAACAATTACTTGTCTCCCTCCAGAGGAGTGATGGGTCTACATCTTCAGAGAAGGGCTGAGAAATGGGTGTTGCCATAAAATTCCTATCTGAGTCTGTCTTTAAAAGCATAGGGAAATACTGCATGTCTATTCAGTTCAGTTTAGTTCAGTTCAGTTGCTCAGTCATGTCTGACTCTTTGCGACCCCATGAATCACAGCACGCCAGGCCTCCCTGTCCATCACCATTTCCCGGAGTTCACTCAAACTCATGTCCATCGAGTCAGTGATACCATCCAGCCATCTCATCCTCTGTTGTCCCCTTTTCCTCCTGCCCCCAATCCCTCCCAGCATCAGAGTCTTTTCCAATGAGTCAACTCTTCGCATGAGGTGGCCAAAATACTGAAGTTTCAGCTTTAACATCATTCCTTCCAAGGAACACCCAGGGCTGATCTCCTTTAGAATGGACTGGCTGGATCTCCTTGCAGTCCAAGGGACTTTCAAGAGTCTTCTCTTAACAGCACAATTCAAAAGCATCAATTCTTCGGCGCTCAGCCTTCTTCAGATTCCAACTTTCACATCCATGCATATCTATTAGTAAATGGCAACTGCTGAAATATTAAGATGTTGAGTTGAAAGTGAATGGGGATTGAAGTCAAAGGCAGAGACTGACAGGAGGTGAGACTACCTATGGGTATGACAGAGGGTTTTATTTTTGGATCAAGGGCAGGGGAAGCCGCCCGCCCTTCCCTACTCTTCTCACTACTTTTGCTGTGTTCTCCACCAGTGAGCACCAAGTTCAGCTGGTAAAAAGTGACAGCTCCCCACCCACATCCAGGTGCTTGTAACTGTAAAAATTACGTGCCCATCAATCTATTTACATTGGTGATAATCTAGAAATGTCCATCTAGGAAGAGAAGAACATACATATTCTCCTCTTTCCATCAAAAAAGGATGACATTTCTCCCTTATCGCCTTAATTAACATCCTGTTTCCCCTATAATTTAACACATCCAATTAAAAAAACATGAATTGAACATATAGGTATCAGTATTACACATGAAACTAGTCGTTAGAGGTGGTATGAAGATGTTGTTATTTTTTGTTTAGCCACTGTTGTGTCTGGCTGTAGCCCACCAGGCTCCTCTGTCTGTGGGATTTCCCAGGCAAGAATACTGGAGTGGGTTGCCATTTCATTCTCTAGGGGATATTTCTGACCCAGGGATCAGACCTGTGTTTCCTGCACTGGCAGGCAGATTCTTTACCACTGAGCCACCAGGGGGAACCTTGGTATGAAGATCAAGAAAGCACATTTTTATCCCTCAGTTTGCAAGTAGTGTGAGCACAGAGTGAGGATTGAAGGGACATAGGGAAGAGAAGACCTGTGTGATACACATGTCAGCTCCCATTCCCTCTCCCTTCTTTAGGCTACACAACCTCAGCTCAGCATCACCACCACTCCCACAGAAGTGTCTTCTTGAGGACCTATACTAGTTTTCTGTTGCTTCCATAGCTATCACACAACTTAGTGAATGCACCAACACAAGTGTTATTATCTGAAAGCTCTATAGATCAGTTCTCAGCATGTTGGGGTCAAGGTGATGGCAGGGCTGTGCTCCTTTCTGGAGGTTCTAGGGGCTAATTTTTATCCTTGCTTCTTCTTGCTCCCAGAGACTTCCTGCTTTCCGTAGCTCAGGACCCCTTTAATTTCATACTCAATGGAAAAACTGATAGCTCCAATCTTTTTCATATAATGTCAATAGATTTACTCTCTTCCACTTCCCTTTTCTATATTTAAGGACACTTGTTATTGCACATCTTTTGGGGTGTTAGTTCTAAAAGGTCTTGTTGGTTTTCATAGAACCTTTACACTTCAGCTTCTTCAGTGTTACTGGTTGGGGCATAGACTTGGATTACTGTGATATTGAATGGTTTGCCTTGGAAACAAACAGAGATCACTCTGTCCTTTTTGAGACTGCAGCCAAGTATTCCATTTCGGACTCTTCTGTTGACCATGGTGGCTACTCTATTTCTTCTGAGGGATTCCTGACTGCAGTAGTAGATATAATGGTCATCTGAGTTAAATTCACCCATTCCGTCCATTTTAGTTCACTGATTCCTAGAATGCCGATGTTCACTCTTGCCATCTCTTGTTTGACCACTTCCAATTTGCCTTGCTTCATGGACCTGACATTCCAGGTTCCTATGCAATATTGCTCTTTACAGCATCAGACCTTGCTTCTATCACCAGTCACATCCACAGCTGGGTATTGTTTTTGCTTTGGCTCCATCCCTTCATTCTTTCTGGAGTTATTTCTCCACTGATCTCCAGTAGCATATCAGGCACCTACTCACCTGGGGAGTTCCTCTTTCAGTACCCTATCATTTTGCCTTTTCATACTGTTCATGGGGTTCTCAAGGCAAGAATACTAAAGTGGTTTGCCATTCCCTTCTCCAGTGGGCCTCTCCACCATGACCTGCCTGTCTTGGGTTGCCCCGCAGGCGTGGCTTAGTTTTACTGAGTTAGACAAGGCTGTGGTCCTAGTGTGATTAGATTGACTAGTTTTCTGTGAGTATGGTTTCAGTGTGTCTGCCCTCTGATGCCTTCTTGCAACACCTACCATCTTACTCGGGTTTCTCTTACCTTGGGCGTGGAGTATCTCTTCACAGTTGCTCCAGCAAAGTGCAGCCGCTGCTCATTACCTTGGATGAAGGGTATCTCCTCACTGACACCCTTCCTGACCTTCAACGTGGGATAGCTCCTCTAGGCCCTCCTGCACCCAGACAGCCACTGCTCTTTGAATGTGGGGTTGCTCTTCCCAGCCACTGCCCCTGACCTCTGACACAGGGTAGCTCTTCTTGGCCGTTCCTGTGCCATTGCAGCCTGGCACTCTCAGCTGCTGCCTGTGACCTCGGACGTGGGGTAACTCCTCTTGGCCGCCACGCTTCGGGCATGGGGTCCTCCCAGCTTCTGCCCCTGACCTCAGACGTGGGGTAGATCCTCTCGGCCATGCTTAGTGCACTGGTGGCAGCCGCCCACGCTTAGTGTGCTGGTGGCAAACACCCTCTTCCAACAACACAAGAGAAGACTCTACACATGGACATCACCAGATGATCAACACTGAAATCAGAATGATTCTATTCTTTGCAGCCAAAGATGGAGAAGCTCTATACAGTCAACAAAATCATGACCAGGAGCTGACTGTGGCTCAGATCATGAACTCCTTATTACCAAATTCAGACTTAAATTGAAGAAAGTAGGGAAAACCGCTAGACCATTCACGTATGACCTAAACAAATCCCTTATGACTATACAGTGGAAGTGAGAAATAGATTTAAGGGCCTAGATCTGATAGATAGAGTGCCTGATGAACTATGGAATGAGGTTCGTGACATTGTACAGGAGACAGGGATCAAGACCATCCCCATGGGAAAGAAAGGCAATAAAGCAAAATGGCTGTCTGGGGAGGCTTTACAAATAGCTGTGAAAAGAAGAGAGGTGAAAAGCAAAGGGGAAAAGGAAAGACATAAGCATCTGAATGCAGAGTTCCAAAGAATAGCAAGAAGAGATAAGGAACCCTTCTTCAGTGATCAACGCAAAGAAATAGAGGAAAACAACAGAATAGGAAAGACTAGAGATCTCTTTAAGAAAATTAGGGACACCAAGGGAACATTTCATGCAAAGATGGGCTCGATAAAGGACAGAAGTGGTCTGGACCTTACAGAAGCAGAAGATATTAAGAAGAGGTGGCAAGAATACACAGAAGAACTGTACAAAACAGATCTTCATGACCCAGATAATCACGATGGTGTGATCACTCACCTAGAACCCGACATTTTGGAATGTGAAGTCAAGTGAGCCTTAGAAAGCATCACTACAAACAAAGCTAGTGGAGGTGATGGAATTCCAGTTGAGCTATTTCAAATCCTGAAAGATGATGCTGTCAAAGTGCTGCACTCAATATGCCAGCAAATTTGGAAAACTCAGTAGTGGCCACAGGACTGGAAAAGGTCAGTTTTCTTTCCAATCCCAAAGAAAGGCAATGCCAAAGAATGATCAAACTACCACACAATTGCATTCATCTCACATGCTAGTAAAGTAATTCTCAAAATTCTCTAAGAAAGGCTTCAGCAATACATGAACTGTGAAATTCCAGATGTTCAAGCTGGTTTTAGAAAAAGCAGAGGAATCAGAGATCAAATTGCCAACATCTGCTGGATCATGGAAAAAGCAAGAAAGTCCAGAAAAACATCTACTTCTGTTTTATTAACTATGCCAAAGCCTTTGACTGAGTGGATCACAATAAACTGTGGAAAATTCTTCAAGAGGTGGGAATACCAGACCACCTGGCATGTCTCTTGAGAAACCTGTATGTAGGTCAGGAAGCAACAGTTAGAACTGGACATGGAACAACACACTGGTTCCAAATAGGAAAAGGAGTACGTCAAGGCTGTATGTTGTCACCCTGCTTATTTAACTTATATGCAGAGTACATCATGAGAAACACTGGGCTTTAAGAAGCACAAGCTGGAATCAAGATTGCTGGGAGAAATATCAATAACCTCAGATATGCAGATGACACCACCCTTATGGCAGAAAGTGAAGAGGAACTAAAAAGCCTCTTTTTGAAAGTGAAAGTGGAGAGTGAAAAAGTTGGCTTAAAGCTCAACATTCACAAAACGAAGATCATGGCATCTGGTCCCATCACTTCATGAGAAATAGATGGGGAAACAGTGGAAACAGTGTCAGACTTTATTTTTCTGTGCTCCAAAGTCACTGCAGATGGTGATTGCAGCCATGAAATTAAAAGACACTTACTCCTTGGAAGGAAAGTTATTGACCAATCTAGATAGCATATTGAAAAGCAGAGACATTACTTTGCCAACAAAGTTCTGTCTCGTCAAGGCTATGGCTTTTCCAGTAGTCATTTTTGGATATGAGAGTTGAACTGTGAAGAAAGCTGAGGGCCAAAGAATTGATGCTTTTGGACTGTGGTGTTAGAGAGGACTCTTGAGAGTCCCTTAGACTGCAGGGAGATCCAACCAGTCCATTCTAAAGGAAATCAGTCCTGGTGTTCTTTAGAAGGAGTTATGCTAAAGCTGAAACTCCAATACTTTGGCCACCTCGTGCGAAGAGTTGGCTCATTAGAAAAGTCTCTGATGCTGGGAGGAATAGGGGTCAGGAGCAGAAGGGAACGACAGAGGATGAGATGGCTGGGTCGCATCACTGACTTGATTGATGTGAGTTTGAGTGAACTCCGGGAGTTGGTGATGGACAGAGAGGCCTGGCATGCTGCAATTCATGGGGTCACAAAGAGTTGGACACGATTCAGTGAGTGAACTGAACTGAATAATTTCTTAGAACTTGGTATCCAGTGATACTAAAATGATTTCAATGGTTCTATAGGACTGTTCAAAACTAATCTAATGCAAGGCATATATGCAACTTTAAAATTTTCTTGTTACCACATTAAAAACCTAAATAGAAGGAATTAATTTTAATAATATATTTTATTTAGCCAAGTATATCTAAAATACTATCACTTCATCAATATGAAAATATTAGTGGATTATTTAATTGTTTTTCATATCAAGTATTCAAATCTGCTGTATACTTGACACAGCACATTTTAGTTTGAACTAGCTTCATTTCAGGTGTTTACATGTGGCTGGTGGATATCATTGGATGACACAGCTCATGAGACCAAAGGAAAGTGCCTTAACAGTTTTGAACGTTGCTTGTACAAAAGTACTGCGGTTGAAAGAAGATGTGAATAGTATAAGAGATGCTGAAAGCTGCTAAAATCATAGAATATGTCAATTAAAATACTAAACTATCCTATTTTTTTAATGTGTGTGTGTATGTATGTTCAGTTGTTAAGCTGTGTCTCTTTGTGACCCCTTGTACTGTAGCCCACCAGGCTCCTCTCTGTCCATGGGATTTCAAAAGCAAGAATACTGGAGTGGGTTGCAGTATGTGTTAAAAAGACATTGACTTATCAAACTCTAGAGCACTCACTTTGATCTCTCTTTTCTTAATTGTGTTTACTTTATCTGTCTCCTGGTAGATGAGAGGGTCCAACAGAACCCTGAAGCTTCACGTGACATCTACAATGGTAGCTGCCCATTTGCAATTCAGCTCCAACCTTCACTGTCTGCCAGACATACAAGTTACACTTGTATATAAAACAAGACCTTTCACACAAAAATGGGCCTTGACTCAGAAGGTATCAGGCAGGAAGGCCAGAGGTCTCCAAACAGAGGAAATAGGCTGCCAGTGTCAGATATTTTTTATGTCTCTCTTCAGCAGCAGGAGAAAACAAACTACAAGTATTAGATTTGTTTTTCCCTTTTCTATACAAATTTAAAAAGATGCTTCTTTTCAATCAATTACGGAGAAATATTTGACTTGTTCAGGAATTTCAGACAATAGAATGTAAGGATTATACACCACGGGGTATAAAGGAACTTCAGCCTCGTTTATTATTTGTAAATCTTGAGCTAGTCTCCATTTATCATTTGACTTCTTTACACCCAAATTAGGAGTGTTGCATGGACTGTTACAAGGAATTAATAACCCCTGCTCCTTTAAATCCTCAATGTTGGATTTTTAACCCTTACTTAACCTCAGGTTTCAGTGGATTCTACTTTTTATGTGGAAATAAGTGCAGGTCTTTGGGCTTGACAACTATAGGAATAGCAACTTGTGCTCGACCCACAGATTTCCCATCAGCCCACACTCTAGGATTTACGTTGTTTTCAATTAAAGGGGGAGAAAGGGAGGCTTCTATATTCATGAAAACAGAGGCATGGACCTTGCTTAGTATATCCCTCCCCAAAAGGGGTGAAGGAGACTCTGCCACAATCAGAAACTCATGTGAAAATAGCACAGAGTCCTAGTTGCAGCTTAGAGAACAACTGAAATAATAATATTTGGCTCATCCCGACAGTCCCATTACAGAAGCAGATCGGGGAGAAAGTGAGCCAGGGGTTTCAGTAAGCACAGGGTAAGTTGTCCCAGTGTCCAAAAGGAAATCTACAGATTGACCCCACAGTTACTAATACCTGGGGTTCCTCAGGTGTAATTAGGATGGGACCTTGTGTGGGGACCCCCGAGCAACTTCAGTCCTGATTGCCTTGAGAGTCTGAGCCCTGAAACATACACCTCTGAGGCACACAGCTCTCCAGTGTAGTCCCTTACAGACCGGACATGGAGCTAGGGGGCGGCTTAGATGCCTGAGGGCAATCCCACTTGAGGTGCCCCTCCTTTCCAGAATAATAGCAAGCCCATCCCTTTTCACCTGCATCCCTCTGGGAATTTTTCTCAGGCTGTTTAAGAACAGTACCGACAGCCATTACAAGGGCTTCCACCTGTTCCTTTGTTTTCTCTACCTTTCTTTCTTTTCCTCACATTCCCTATCATAATAGACTGTCTGACCCAGTTGCAGCAGATTATCTAAAGACTGATTTGGCCCGTCAGTTCAGTTCAGTTCAGTCGCTCAGCTGTGTCTGATTTTGTGACCCCATGGACTGCAGCACACTGGGCTTCCCTGTCCATCACCAACTCCCAGAGCCTACTCAAACTCATGTCCATTGAGTCGATGATGCCATCCAACCGTCTCATCCTCTGTTATCCCCTTCTCCTCCCACCTTCAATCTTTCCCAGCATCAGGGTCTTTTCCAATTTGGTCCATATGCCTATTTTAATAGATATCTGGAGCTGACTGAGTGTGAAATATTTTAAGATCACTCTTCTGTCTTCATTTTCAATCTCAGTGATCAATCTCAGGGATCAATCTCAGTGAATCTGCAAAGGGCTTCCCTCAGTTTACCTAGGAATTTACCAGGAGCTTCCTTCTCTTTCTGTCCTGTTTGCCAATTTGGCATAAAGTCTTAGCATGTCTTGAGTCCTTCAAGAACACATATGACAAAGTTACTCTGATCCCATCTTCCTTTAGCCATGTTATAGCATAGTTCCAATCTGGTTCTATAGTTGGGACTGCCTGATTCCCACTAGGGAGGGTGGCTATCTCATCCTCCTTCTTCTCTACTGATTTATTACCAAGCCATTCATCTCCGTAGGCAAGAGCTTTCCCCAAAACTTGAGTTTTTGAGTTGAAAGTTAGCGTTTGTCCCAGGATACACATTACATCCTTCCAAGTAAGATCATAAAGCAGAGTAACACCTTTAAAAGCTCTAATATATTTTTCTGGTTCTTCTAAATTGTCTCCCAGATATTCCTTGATTCTTTGTATTTCTTGATAAGAAAGGGCTTATTAACTCTCATAGACTGATTGTTTCTCCCAATGGGTGCTTCCTGAAGAGGCAACAGCTTGTGTTCCTCAGCCTCTCTGGCTGCTCTGTACATATGATCCCAGGGATAGATTGGTGAAACCTGCTTTTCTTTATCTCTTTGTCTCGTATCTTCCATCTCATCCTGTATTTCACCCTTAGTTTTTGCTGTCTGAGCTTCTTACTTTGTTTGTCTGAGTTTCTATTGAAACCAGAGTAGTCTGATTTTGTACTCAGATGGGTTGTTTGGACCGCTACTTGGGCAGTTTAAATCTCAATTTGGGTTTTTACCAAGATCAAGGTAACTTGAATTTTGGTTTGAGCTTTTACTGAGATCAAGGCAACTCTTCCCGGGGAGGGTCCCTTGACTTTCAGTTTGCTCAGTTTGGAGCCCTGGGTACAGGGGCAAAATAGGAGGACAGGAAGGAGCTGAAGGTTTCATACCGAAATCTATACCCTTAGGACGTAAGTCTGGCATACCTCACAGAGAAAAAAAGGGCAACACATATGCTACTTCTATCCATTTCTCTGGTTTTCTACAGAACTGGCCTAATAGTAAAACAGTATTATAATTAAGAGACCCTCCAACCAGCCTCCATTTGTTATCCTCCAGTGGATACCGTGGCCATGCACTATCCCATAGGAAGATCAGACATGTCTTCTTTAAGCTCTGGGGATCAAATCTATCCAGTTTTTTCAGAATACAGTTCAAAGAAGTGAGGCTGGAATTGTTAGCTCCCATCTGTAAGAGAGAAATAAAAGCATCCGGAGCCATCCTTCTGCCAGAGGCAGCAGCGAGTAAATATCTACACTGATTCTTAAGTATGCTTGTTTGACTTTGCATGCCCATGCTGCAATATGGAAAGAAAGGCAATTTTAAATGGCAAAAGGAGAACCTATTAAGCATTTCAGAGAGATCGAGAGACTTTTAGCTGCTATATATTTTCCTAAAGAAGTAGTTGTTATGCATTGCAAAGGGCACAGTTGGAATGGGAGTAAAGTAGCCAAGGATAATCAGCTGGCTGACTGTCAAGCCAGAAAGGCTGTGCTTTATCAAATCCCTTAACTACAGACACCTTTATCTGGAGAGGTCCTGTGGAACAGGAAAAACACAATATGCTGAGGAAGAATTGGAAAGATATGAGAGAAGAGGAGAAAAGATTGCTGATAAAGAATGGTTACAGTCCAAGGATGAATGATTAATAATTCCTGAAAATGCTCAATGGGAAATTCTTAAGGGTTTATACCAGAGTTTTCATTTAGGTGTTGAGAGTACTTATCATATGGCTTTTAGTTTGTTTGAAGGTAAAAATGTAACGAAAACTTTAAAGAGCATTATCAAAAGATGTGAGGTTTGTCAAAAAAATAATCCAGAGACTGAAGAGCTAGCAAAATCTGAGTTACAATGAAGTGGAAAATATACTGGAGAGGACTGGGAACTTGATTTCACTCATATGCCAAAAGCAAATGGATATTTTTGCTTACAAGTTTAGGTGGATACTTTTACTGGATGGATTGAGGCTTTTCCCTGTTATAGTGAAAAGGCTAAGGAGGTTGTAAAAATTTTAATCCATGAAATTATTTCCAGGTTTGGGCTGCCACAGAGCCTCCAGAGTGACAATGGCTAGGCCTTTAAATCTGCTGTAATTCAGTGGGTGTCAAAATCTCTAGGAATAGAATATCACTTATACTGTTTCTGGAGACCCCAATCCTCAGGAAAGGTAGAAAAAGCTAATGACATTATTAAGAGACTTCTGTGCAAATTAACTCAAGAGACACAGGACAACTGGCTTAAAGTTCTACCCATAGCTTTAATGAGGGCTCAACCTGCCCCCCAAAAGGAGGGATTGTGCCCCTTTTAATGTATTTATGGAAAGGCCTTCTTATGTACATTGTTATAGATCCTGAAGCCTTGTAATTAACTAATTATGTAACTCAGCTCTCAGCCTTTCAACAGGCAATAGCAGAACTCTGGGAGGTGATTCCCGACCCAGTCTTTGAATCAAGCAAGCCTCTATTTGAGCCAGGAACCAAGGTCCTGATAAAAAAACATTGGGATCTGGGGATCAATCCCTCGAGCCCCTCTGAGACGGCCTTTACCAGGTTATTCTTTCTTCTCCCACAGCTGTCAAAGTGTCATGAATTGATTTGTGGGTACATCACACCCTAGTTAAAAGGTGGCACCCTGACCAGAACTAAGTGATGTCATTTTATGTCTTTACTTTCCCTGCTCTGACTTTCTTCTTTTCAGATGGGCCTGATAATATATGTGAGCCTGCTTCTGCTGACTCCAAAAATCCTGAGTCTGCTGTTTGATTCTCAAGACAATGCTTTCCTGTCCTGGGCTCACTCTTATGCTGCATTCCACAATTGGTCTAACTGCTGGGTCTGCAGAGTGCTCCCCTGTTCATCAGTGGAAGGCTTCCCGTAGTAGACATCTTCACTTCAAGGAAAAGATTTTCTCCAAGTCTGTGAATACCTTTGACAACAACAATCATATGTTATGCTTTTTCTTAATCTGATGACATCTAACAATCCTAAAATGGACTGGTGCGACACTTTTTGCTTTAACTATGGACATAATGTGACTTTTAATTTTGATTATACATTGTCTTGGTTTAATGAATATTTTGCTGCACATAAGAAGGTAAATGGGGCTAGATCTGGTGGCTTTTTACCTGATAGTTATGAAATATGGGATGAGGTTATATGGCTAACTCCTGAAAAGGGATCTCTAATATCTAGCATCCCCATATACTTGGAACAAATAGAGCCATCCCCAGAAGTTAGCCAACAACTTAATTATAATGATTGAAAACAGTTGGGATTTTTGTTCAGGAAATATGCAATGTAATCATTCCCGTGTTTTCCAATCCCAGTTCAGGTCCTCATTTTGCTTGGCCAGGATTGGGACTGGATCCCTAAGTCATGCTGGCTTGCTCCAAACCGGACCTACTGGATATGTGGCTCTTATCTCTGGCCTGACTTCCTCCTGGCTGGATAGGGAGATGCAGCCTAGGTCTAACTTTTACTCATGGCTTCATATTTTCAGAGCTTCCAGAGAAGCTTGATAATTTACCACACATTAGAACTCACTGGGTAAGGTGTGTATTTCACTGCTATGATTATTTGGCTGCAGTATTTGTTCCCTCTCTGGGAAGTACAGATGTTATGCTATGAGTTGATGTTCTGACTAACTCTACTCAAAAGGTTTTAGAAGAATCTCAAAAAGCTATTTCAGGTCTTAATGCTAAACAAATACAAATTAGAAAAGTGATTTTACAAAACAAATTGGCCTTAGATATTCTGACAGCTGCATAAGGAGGAACTTATGCCATTATTCATACCCAGTGCTGTACATATATATCCAATATGAGCACTAATGTTACTCAGTTTACTAAGCACATGAACAAAATAATTCAGGCTATGGATACTCATGAAACCTCAACTGCCTCACTTTGGGGGAAATTAACTAGTTCCCCATGGTGGAAAACTTTCCTACTTGCAATAATTCTGATTGTTCCAATTTTGCTGTTTGCTCCCTGCATCTGTAATTGTGTAACTGGATTTGTTTCTAGTCACATGAAGACTTTCAAGTTACAAATGGTTGCTCAAACTCCTGTGACTGCAGCAGCTTCCTCCAACTATTACTTGGGGCCCCTGGATCAGAGACCCTCATTATGAGGGTTAGGAGAATATGTTGCCTCAACAGTTTAGGGACGACTCCTCTTCTCAGCTCAGAAGCAGTTACAGAGTTAGAATGATGCCTCTTTCCCTAGGCAACATAATTCTCCTAAAAGAAAAGGGGAGAGTGAGGGGGTAACAGGCAGGAAGGCCAGAGGTTGGCAAGTGTCAGACACTTTTTATGTCTCTCAAGCAGCAGCAGTAAACAAACCACAAGTGTTAGATTTTTATCCCTTCTCTACACAAATTTAAAAAGAGGCTTCTTTTTTAATTCTCTGTTGCCATGACAACACCTGTTTCCACCTGAATTTAACTTTTCTCAAACCTTGAGCTAACCAATGTGTTTTTCTTGTGGGAATATTTGTCTTCACTGTATTAATGAACTATGTATTTACCCTAGACTCAGTCTTCAAGTCAGTTCCGCCTAAGACTCAGAATGGACTTGACAAACCAGTATGTTTTACTAATGCAATATTATCACAGGCTATGCTAAATGAGACTATGTCTTTGCTTGGAAACCTGCCATTCTTCAAGATTCATGTCAATCATTTTATGGCCCGGGACAACTCACTTTATGCCAATGTTATATCAGAATGCATGTTGTGGATGAGGGGCCTGGTGCCAATCTTTGAATTTTGAGATATTTCCTTTCTCTATTTAGCAGCCTGCTAGTAGCTATATAACATCCGGCTAAAGACTAGCAGGGAGACACTCTTTCTTCCCCCTTCTGATGTCTATGTCAGAAGCTTTCTCTCTCTCTTTTATATTTTAATGAAACTTTATTACACATAAACTCTGAGTGATCAAGCCTTGTCACTGGTCCAGGATTGAATTCCACTCCTCCAGAGGCCAGAAATACCAGTGCCTTTCATGGCTCAGCAACAACTTTTCAACTCTTTCAGAGGCAATCTCTCTCATTCTCACAATAATGTATTAATTCATTTGCAAATTATTAGATGATGTCATTCTTCCACATTTCCACCACACATTATTTACATATCTCTTTATTTTTAATTGGAGGATAATTGCTTTACAATGTTGTGTTAGTTAGTGTCATACATCAACATGAATCGGCTCTAAGTGTGCATATGTTTCTTTAATCTCATCCCATCTCCCACCCCAGCCCACCCTCTAGGTTATCACAGAGCACTGGATTGAGCTCCCTGCTTCATACAGCAAATTCTCATTAATCAATTATTTTATATATAGTAATGTATATGTTTCAATGCTACTTTCTCAATTTGTCCCTCCCTCTCCTTTCCCCATCATGTCCACAATCTCTTCTCTATGTTTGCATATGCAAAATGTTCCTCAGTACCATTTTTCTAGATTCCATATATATGAGTTAATATATGACATTTATTTCTCTCTTTCTGACTTACTTCACTCTATATAATAGATTCTAGGTTAATTCATCTCACTAGAACTAACTCAAAATCATTACTTTGTATGGCTGAGTAATATTTCATTGTATATATGTATCACAATTTCTTTATTCATTTATTTGTTGGTGAACATCTAGGTTGCTTCCTTGTCCTGATTAATGTAAATAGTTCTGCAATGAACATTGAGGCATATGTGTCTTTTAAAATTGTTGTTTTCTCAGGGCATATGCCCAGTAGTGGGATTGCTGGATTCTATGGTAATTTTATTCCCAGTTTTTTAAAAAGAAATCTCCACACTGTTCTCCGTAGTGGCTGTATCAATTTATATTCCCAACAACTGTGCAAGAGGGTTCCCTTTTTTCCACATATCTCCAGCATTTATTGTTTGTAGATTTTTTTTATGATGACTATTCTGATTGGCATGAGATGATACGTCATTGTACTTTTGATTTGTATTTCTCTAATAATAAATGATACTGAACTTTTTTTATGTGTTTATTAGCCATCTGTATATTTTCTTTTTAAAAATATATAAATTTATTTATTTTAATTGGAGGTTAATTACTTTACAATATTGTACTGGTTTTGCCATACATCAACATGAATCCACCACAGGTATACACGTGTTCCCCATCCTGAACCCCCCTCCCTCCTCCCTCCCCGTACCATCCCTCTGGGTCGTCTCAGTGCAACAGCCCCTTGGAGAAATGTCTGTCTATGTCTTCTGTCCATTTATTGATTGCATTGTTTGTTTTTCTGGTATTGAGCTGCATGAACTGCATGGAGATTGAGTCTTTTTTGGTGGCTTCATTTGCAATTGTTTTTTCCCATTCTGGGGATTGTCTTTTCATCTTTTTTATGATTTCCTTTGCTGTGCAAAAACTTTTAAGTTTAATTAGGTCCCATTTGTGTTTTTCTTTCCATTACTATAGGATGTGGGTCATAGAGGATCTTGCTGTGATTTATGACAGTGTACTGCCTGTGTTTTCCGCTGCTTTATAGTTTCTGATCTTACATTTAGTTTTTTGATCCATTTTGAGTTTATATTTATGTACGGTGTTAGGAAGCATTCTAATTTTGATTCTTTTCTCGTGTGCTTTAAACAATGGTCACATGCTGAAGAATAAGATGGACATATTCCCTGCCCTTTGTCTTTACAAGAAGTATAAACCAATTGAGAAGTAAATGTTCAAATATATAATTCAAACTGACATACAGACTCTGAAACAGAGTGGTGTAGCAAAGAAAAACAGAGTGGGGTGTGGTGGAAGTGGAGGAAGACCCAATTAGAAATTTACAACTAGCAAATGTCATTTAACCTAAAATTAAAAATCAGAAGGTGCCATGCTTTTGGAAAGGAGAAATGAGTGATTCAGACAAAGAGAATATTATGTTATCGTGAAAATGAATATGTGAGAATGGCTTTCTACCAGTTATTGTTTTAAAAGAAAAACTATAAGTAGAAATGATTTTTTTAGCTAAAGTTGGAGAGGAGGATAAAACAAATTAACAAAGAGAAAAACAATTGCATTAATTTCATTCATCTATTCAAATTTTTAGTAGGCCTACTGATCCCCATCTCAAGAAATATGGTAAAGTTTTATGATCAGATGCTATCTTTTAGTCATAATAATGACTATTTTCTCACAATTGCTGCAGTACACTCTTTCAAAGAAAGCACTAAGCTCTTCTATATGAGAATGTCTTACCGATACTTAATTACAGCTTGTTAATAGTACTTTTTTCTTTTATTTTAACATTTACATAATGAAAGAAAAACCTATACTAATACTTTTGTATTGTACTGTGAAAGTGAAAGTGAAGTTGCTCAGTCATGCCTAACTCTTTACGATCCCATGGACTGTAGCCTACCAGGTTCCTCCATCAGTGGGATTTTACAGGCAAGAATACTGGAGTGGGTTGCCACTTCCTTGTCCAGGAAATCTTCCTTGCCCAGGGATTGAACCTGGGTCTTTAATACAGTGTATGAAATAGTAAAATTCTAATTTACAGTTAGCTAGAAGAAATCAGCACAAAGAATTGGAAGACATAAACTTAGAGGATACAAGAACAGAGCAAGAACAGAGCAATAGCAAACAGGATGGCTGATGTTGACCTGTCCTACAGAGTTGTTACATAATAGCAAAACAGAAGACCTAGGAGGCCCAGAGCTTAAAAAAAAAAAAAAAAAATCACATGGCCTCTGGGAAACTGAGTTTTAAGCAAGTATTTTCTTAATCGTATGATGTGATTTTGGCAGGAAACAATCAATAAAACTTGTATATAAGTGGCAACATCATAGCCTTACTCATAAATGTAATTTGATTAATGAAACTGAAAAACATCTGAGCAAAAGAATTTTTTCTTTAAACTGTCTGTCCTTGAAATACTAAATCAATTTCAATTACTTTAATTTACTTTGTTAAGATATCTCTGTGGATATCTCTTTATTATCTGTCCTAGGATCATAGATATGGATAAGAATAAATATGAATATGTAGCGAGAGAGAATATGTAGATGGGAAAACAATGGAAACAGTGAGAGATTTTATTTTCTTGGGCTCCAAAATCACTGAAGATGGTGACTGCAGGCAAGAAATTAAAAGACACTTGCTCCTTGGAAGGAAAGTTATGATCAACCTAGGCAGCATATTAGAAAGCAGAGACATTTCTTTACCAACAAAGGTCCATCTAGTCAAAGCTATGTTTTTTTTTCCAATAGTCTTGTATAGATGTGAGTGTTGGACTATAAGGAAAGCTGAGTGCCAAAGAATTGATGCTTTTGAACTGTGGTGTTGGAGAAGATTCTTGTGAGTTGCTTGGACCACCAGAAGATCCAACGAGTCAATCTTAAAGGAAATCAGTCTTGAATACTTATTGGAAGGACTAACGCTGAAGCTGAAACTCCAATACTATGGCCACATGATGGAAAGAACTAACTCATTAGAGAAAATCCTGATGCTGGGAAAGATTGAAGGCAGGAGGAGAAGGGGACAACAGAGGATGGGATGGTTGGATGGCATTACTGACTCAATGGACATGAGTTTGAGTAAGCTCTGAAAGTTGGTGATGAACAGGGAGGCCTGGTGTGCTACAGTCTTTGTGGCTGCAAAGAGTTGGACATGATTGAGCGGCTGAACTGAACCGAGAGAGAGACTTGGAAATCAAAACCACTCCGCACATGTATATTTGTCATGCTCTCTCTGTAGACCTGTTTGCTGCTTGTGGATTAAAAATAAGGACTGGACGATATAGGTAATCTTTGTGTTAATTGGCAATTAACGTCAGATACAGTGGTAACTAGGAAATGAGGGGGCAAGAGACAATAACAGCTAGTAATGACCATTTTACCCTTGGTACTTACCTTGCTAAGCTCATTTCTTGCATTTTCTCTTTCATCATCACACCAACTCTATGGGTCAGAAAATACTTTTTTTTTTAACAAATTTTTATTTACTTATTTTATTTTTGATTTTTGATCTTGCCAAGTCTTCATTTTTGTGTGAGGGCTTTCTCTAGTTCCAACAAGCAGGGGCCACTGTTATTTGCAGTGGCTTCTTTTATCGTGGAGCACAGGCTTTAGGCATGCGACTTCAGTAGTTGCAGCATATGGGCTCCATTTGTGTGTTCAATAGTTGTGACTTACAGGTGGGGTCGCAAAGAGTCGGACACGACTGAGCAACTGAAATGAACTGAACTGAACAGGCTGAGTTGCTCCACAGCTTGTGGCATCTTCCCAGACCAGGGATGAAACCCATGCCCCGTGCATACAAGTGGATTCTTAACCAATGGGCCACTAGGGAAGTCTGTAAATGATACTTTATTGGTCAAAGTTATTTTAGTTTTCAAGTGATGAAAGTCAACTCAAAAAATAATAGCTCATTGAACCTGGACTGGCGATTCATTTCTTATATGATATTATACATGATTCAATGCCATTCTCCTAAATCATCCCACTCTCTCTCTCTCCCACAGAGTTCAAAAGACTGTTCTATACATCTGTGTCTCTAATAAAATTGCATTGCTTAACGTTAAAAAAAATAATAGCTCATATTTATTCGATACTTAAGGTGATTGCAGCCATGAAATTAAAAGACGCTTACTCCTTGGAAGGCAAGTTATGACCAATCTAGATAGCATAGTCAAAAGCAGAGACATTACTTTGCCAACAAAGGTCCATCTAGTCAAGGCTATGATTTTTCCAGTATTCATGCATGGATGTGAGAGTTCGACTGTGAAGAAAGCTGAGTGCCAAAGAATTGATGCTTTTGAACTGTGGTGTTGGAGAAGACTCTTGAGAGTCCCTTGGACTGCAAGGAAATCCAACCAGTCCATTCTAAAGGAGATCAGTCCTGGGTGTTCTTTGGAAGGAATGATGCTAAAGCTGAAACTTCAGTACTTTGGCCACCTCATGCGAAGAGTTGATTCATTGGAAAAAACTCTGATGCTGGGAGGGATTAGGGGAAGGAGGAGAAGGGGACAACAGAGGATGAGATGGCTGGATGGCATCACTGACTCGATGGACGTGGGTCTGAGTGAACTCCGGGAGTTGGTGATGGGCAGGGAGGCCTGGCGTGCTGCAATTCATGGGGTCACAAGAAATCGGACAAGACTGAACGACTGAACTGAACTAAACTAAGATGTGTTAGGCATTTATCTTAACCTTAGCCTGTAGTGAGCCATGTATTCCTCAAGGATGAGTATTATTTCAAAGTAAGTGCTATTCTCTCCCCATAATGGGAGAAAAAATGATGCAGAGTTTAAGCAACATGGTTACTTAGCCAGTAAGTTTGGAATTGGAATTGGAATCCAAGTTCTTAAACTATCCTTCTTTTCTAATCCAAGTTAATGTCAGCAAAGACAGAAAAATTTACTTATGAAAGTATAAATGTGGCATCTTATAGAACTCCTGAATAAGGTAAAAATGTATCCCCAGAAAAAGACTGGAACTAGGAACAAAAGCACCCACGTACATTCTCTGCTAGAGTTCTGTTCATTCTTCTCACCAGGTCCTAGCTGACGATGGTGTTTGAACACTGTAGAGTCCTACTCAGCACTGTAGAGTCCTTCCTCTAGGGAAAGACTGACCCTAAGATCAACCCTGGGGTGGAGATGCATGACTAAGTTCACCATCACTAGCCCAGTAACTGTGGCTAAAACTGCTGTATCAACTTGGTTGCTAAAAGAAATCAGAAAGCATTGCTCAAGAAAGAAGAATCCTGGTGGGCTTGGAATTCACCATAAAATGTGTAAACCTCAAATGTCAATATCCCCATCCTACTAAAGGAGAAACTGAGGCACAGAGAAAGTAATTTGCCATGGTCTCACAGTGATGAGCAAAGCCAGAACTCAAACCAAGTTGAGTTTGATGCCAAAAAAAAAAAAAAGTTCTTTTAACCACTCACTCATTTCTGTTTTAAAATCTCCTTTAAGAATATAGGGTATGCAATATCACCTATATTGACATAGTAATTGATGCTTTTGAACTGTGGTGTTGGAGAAGACTCTTGAGAGTCCCTTGGACTGCAAGGAGATCCAACCAGTCCATTCTAAAGGAGATCAGACCTGGGTGTCCTTTGGAAGGAATGATGTTAAAGCTGAAACTCCAGTACTTTGGCCACCTCATGCGAAGAGTTGACTTATTGGAACAGACTCTGATGCTGGGAGGGATTGGGGGCAGGAGGAAAAGGGGACAACAGAGGATGAGATGGCTGGATGGCATCACCAAGTCGATGCACATGAGTTTGAGTGAACTCTGAGAGATGGCAATGGACAGAGAGGCCTGGTGTGGTGTGATTCATGGGGTCACAAAGAGTCAGATGTGACTGAATTGAACTGAAGTGAACTGAATGAATTTAGTTTCTTAAATGAGCTGATTTGGCAGGTTACATTCAGGAATAATTTAATTTCTCCCAGCAATCAACTTAATATATTTTCTGCTATGTTTATCTTTTCTTTATTTGAGATAACATAGATACAGTCCAAAGCTTTCAGGTCACTGGCTGATAAAAAGTTTAATCCAATTGACCTAATTACTTCATCTCTACACCCAATTGGAAGTTGTCCACATCCTCCTATCTCTCCCATAGTTACATCTCCTCCCAGGGTCAGTTCAAGAGTAGAAGAAATCAGGAAAAGTGTGAAATCTGATTCCTGAGTGGCTCCTGATGGAGAGAACAAGTGCATTCTCTCACCACAGGGGCATCAATGTCTTGTTGGTGTTCCCTGCAGCACTTCTCTCTGTGCTGGGCTGTGCCCTCTCTCATATAGATTTGGAGGGTGAGGATAATTGGACCAACTGACCTCTTCTTAGTGTGCACCGCTCAGATGTGTGTAATACCATCTTTGGAATGAGGGATAGTTATCATGAATTGTCTGCAGTTTGGTGACTAATAAAGTCCTCATATCAATAGATGCTATTACACTTATATAAGTACATTTTAACCAAGATGAAAAAGAATCGAATACCTAGGAATAATGGAATTTCTTTCTGTGGTTCTTTTCAAATATATACACTGATTTATCCCTAGTAGCGGAGGAAATTCAACTCTGCATAAAAGGGTTCTAAGCTGAATTCCAAAGATCTTGGGAGACTCTTGCCTCTTTCATCTTAAAAACCACATGCTCCTTACATTTTATAAATAGTGATATAAGAGGGAAGTGAAATCCTTCTCTAAGAATTTTCATGTTTCTCCTGTGGCTAAAAGCAAACAATATGCTGAAGAAAATTCCCAGAAATACATCTTTGTGAGAAGCAGAGGTCTAGTTTTGTATGCTGGAAAAAGACAGTATGTTAGAAGTGAGAAGACATGAAATCCTCAGCCCAGTGCTTAATTGGCTGTGCAGAACTAGGGGAATCATGACTCTTTTGACCTTCAGGTTCTCTACCGTCAAAATGACAGAGCTATAATCAAGTTGCAGCCCATTTTAGCTCTAAAAAGGGATGTACTCACCTCACACACTAGCAAAGTAATGCTCAAAATTTTCCAAGCCATGCTTCAACAGTATATGAACAGAGAACTTTCAGATGTTCAAGATGGACTTAGAAAAGGTAGAGGAATCAGAGATCAAATTTCTAACATCTGCTGGATAATCAAAAAAGCAATAGAGTTCCAGATAATTATCTACATCTGCTTTATTGACTGTGCCAAAGCATTTTACTGTGTGGATCATGACAAACTATGGAAAATTCTTAAAGAGATGGGAATACTACACCACCTTACCCACCTCAGGAGAAACATGTATGCAGGTCAAGAAGCAGCATTTAGAACTGGGCATGAACAATGGACTGGTTCAAAATTGAGAAAAGAGAATGTTAAGGCTGTATATTGTTATCCTGCTTATTTAATTTATATGCATAGTACATGATACAAAATGCTGGGCTGGATGAAGATCAAGGTGGAATCAAGATTGCCAGAATATCAATAACCTCAGATATTATCCTCTTAATGGCAGACAGCAAAGAGGAACTAAAGAGACTCTTGATGAAAGAAAGAGAAGAGTGAAAATACTGACTTAAACTCAACATTCAAAAAACTAAAATCATGGCACCTGGTCCCATCACTTCATGGCAAATAGATGGGGAAACAATAGAAACAGTGGCAGAATTTCTTTTCTTGATCTCCAAAATCACTGCAGATGGTAACTGCAACCATGAAGTTAAAAGATGCCTGCTCCTTGAAAGAAAAGCTATGATCAACCTAGACAGTGTATTAAAAAGCAGAGATCTTAATTTTCCATCTGGTCAAAGTTATGGTTTTTCCAGTAGTCATGTATGGATGTGAGAGTTGGACTATAAAGAAAACTGAGTGCCAAAGAACTGACACTTTTGTACTGTGGTGTTGAAGAAGACTCTTGAGAGTCCCTTGGACTACAAGGAGATCAAAATAGTAAATCCTAAAGGAAATCAGTCCTCAATATTCATTGGCAGGGCAGATGCTGAAGCTGAAACTCCGATACTTTAGCCACCTGATACAAAGAACTGACTCATTGGAAAAGACTCATGTTGGGAAAGATTGAAGCCAGGAGGAGAAGGGGATAACAGAGGATGAGATGGTTGTATGGTATCACTGACTCGATGGACATAAGTTTGAGTAAGCTCTGGGAGTTGATGATAGACAGGGAAGCCTGGCATGCTGCAGTCCATGGGATCCCAAAGAGTCAGACACGACTGAATAACTGAACTGAACTGACCCTATCTCTAAAATGTACTAAACCCAGATTGGTCTCTAACATGAAACTGCTCCTGAGTGCAAACTTATACTACTCACCACATGATAGATCAATAAATTGAAAGAAAAGGTGTTGGTGTAAGGAATTGTGACTGTATTTGGAAAGCCAGCAGACAGAGAAAATGGTGGACTATTGTCCCCAAGGACCATCTTCCTCGAGTTAGAGAGTTATAATTCAGGCTTCTTTTAGACTCAAAGGGTACAGTCATTCCCTAGTCCTAGTCAAACGTTAGAGGGCATGTGTTAATTCTCCCTTCCTGTAGTCATTCACCAGTGGGCCCATTCAGGATATTTTCTGTGAGCTAAAGAGAGGTGTTTTAGCTTAATGTTCATTATACAGAAGGCAGAGTTCTCAAAGACAGGTCATTATGTATAATTTAAGCTTATAGGCAACATCCTTTTAGTGATTAATTTGTAACAAAAGCAATAGAATACAAAGGTTAAAGTAAAAGAAACAGATCCAATATTGAAGTGGATTTATTCTTCCCTGTTACGAAATCCTTGGCTCTATTTCGCAGTCACTCTAAGAGTTGGACACAACTGAGCGACTTCACTTTCATGCATCGGAGAAGGAAATGGCAACCCACTCCAGTGTTCTTGCCTGGAGAATCCCAGGGACGGGGAAGCCTGGTAGGAGGCCATCTATGGGGTCGCACAGAGTCAGACACGACTGAAGTGACTTAGCAGCAGCAGCAGCTGCTGCTGCACTTGGGACTTAGGGGACGCCTCTTCATCTTGCCTGAAGAGCTTGCTTGTCAGGCCATTTTATAAATTTGCTCCCCAGTTGTTACAGAGTGAGTTCCCAGAGAAACAGAATCCTAGAAAGAGATTATAAAACAAGAATTTTATTAAGGGAGCATTTTTAAGATCAACACATGTACAAGAAAGAAGGCAGCTGTGTTTGACAGCTAGTGCTTCACAGCATCTGCCACATCAATATCTCTCTGCATCCTTTAGGTTCAATCATGAACTACCGTCTTGCTGATCCCTGAGTTCAGAGTAGGCAAGGTATGAGCTGTCTAGCTGAAAGAAAATTCCAGAAGCCTTAGGAACTTCAGACATGCTTTATCCATGGGTGGCTGAAAGGCACAAGGGCTGTTTCGGGTGGTGCTTACATATGTATACATGAACAAGTGTGGCGCGTGGCCAAGAGATTACATCATGATGTGTGTTTGAAGGATTATATATGATCTCAGCTATTACATACCATACAAATTCATTGTTTATAGAATGTGAGGTGAGAGAGCCTAACTATATTCCATCCCTTCAGGGTCTCTCACCTCACAATCTATGTGCAGTCTGTCTTCCGTGATACCCACTTGGTGAGTAATGCTGACACTTAGACCCACATCCCACAGCAACAGTAGAGGCTACAGCAACAAACTACTAGAGCACAAGTTACATCCCCATTGCATAGCAAAACCCAATGCCAGGTACTGGATAGGTGACTCACACATGAGAGGGCCAGGGATTCATCAACCAGGACACCACCTGGAACTCATGTTGCAGTCCTTGACCTCATGGGGCTAGAAGAACCACCAACTTTATGTGGGATGCCTTTATCCTCCATGGCCAAGTCCAGTCCACTGTCTGTCCTTGTGAAATCCCTGTCGGAGTTGGCAGCAGGATATTACTTTGGATTCTGTATCCAAACTTTAACAAAATGTTGTTGTTACTTGCAATTGTGTGAATGTGGTAGCATGATGCAAGAGAGTCTCCACAGGGGCAACTCCACCCCTGCAGGGTTTCTTATTAAGGAACCACAAAACTCCCCATAGGTGTTGATCCCACCCCTTCAAAGAGGGAATTTGGTGGTGTTCACAGCCCACCCACGTGATTTCAAATGGTCTACAAGCTCTGGTATACATTGTTTAAAATCTTCAAGATAATTAGAGGTTAGTAATACATCACCAATATAATGAAAGAGCTTCACTGATGTTGGGCACTTCCATTTGTCACGTCCTTTGCAACCAGCCCATGACAAATAGTTGGGCTGTGCAGGTACCCTTGGGGAAGAACCTGAAATGTCCACTGGCATCCCTCTCAAGTGAATTCAAATTGGTCTTGGTTCTCATCAGTTATAACAATAGAGAAAAACACCTTAACTAAGTCCACCACATAGTGATAAGCACCCAACGCTGTGGTCAGTCGGTCCATCAAGTCATGAATCTCTGGCATAGAAGCATGCATAGGTGGCATCACCTTATTCAGTTTTCTATAGTCCACAGTCATTCACCATGAGCCACAGATTTGCAAACAGGCCACACTGGGGAGTTAAATGGACTATGAACAGGTGGTACAATACCCGCTTTTGCCAGTTCAGCAATGGTGGCACTTATTTCTTCATGCCCACCTGGTAAATGACTGTCTCACAGAGGTTACCCTCCAAGGTGTGAGTAAAGACTGTGAGGGATGCTTTGTGTATTCCCTCACAACAGCCTTCATCATACACACTCAAAGACAAAATTCCCCCACAAAGGTTTGCAACATTAGGCCTCATGGAACATCTGTCTCCCAAATATATCCCAGGATCAGGGATACATACAAAGTATACCTCTACATAGGGAGTCGTCCAATTTCCAAAGGTAAAGACACAGCCCTTACCTTAACTGCTTGGCTTCTATAGCCATTAATTTGTGCACAAGGATCTGGAAACTATTCTGGCTTGCCATAAAGCTGCCTCCAGCACCAGTGTCAACCAGAGCCATTACTCTCTATACACTAGCCTGTGACCAATGAAATGCAAGCTCTACATGGGGCCTCCTGTCCCTGCTTGGGCTCTCTGGGTGGGCACATTAGTCTGAGCCCTATTCAAAGTGGAAAAGGGCATCCAAAGGAACATCCTTGGGTGTTATGTAATCTTCTAACTGAACCGCTTGTATCTCTTGCTGTGGGTACTTCCCACACTTGGTACTGTTTCTCTGGTCTCAGTTGCCTCCATAACTCTAGGAGCAGAGCATTGGGCTGTTTATCAATTTTATTTCTGTCAACTGCTGCTGCCAGCAAATTGGCCAACATTTGCATTTGTGTCACCCAGATGAGGTCTTTACCAGCTTGGCCCCCTTTGGGGTCTTCACACTTCTAACCCGCTTTGCCTGCCACCGTCCCTCTACTTCTCCCAAGCTCGCCACCATTGAGATCTCCTCATAGATGGGGTGGCCCACACAGAGTGCAAGAATACCCTTAAGGGTCCGAAAGAGGTAGATGGGGCATTGTTCAAAATGGCATCTCGCATGCTGCTATAAAATGCTCATCATAGGTTAAACATAAACAGTTTCATGCCCAGCTCTCTCACAACTTGCGTTAACTCAGCAAAGATATGCCATTTACTCAGTTTCTGAGAGTTCGCCCACATTTGTCTGCATGGAGCAAATGGCAGTGTTAATCCATTCTATCAGGGCATGTGTTTGGTTAGGTACCCTGTAAGTGTGTCACCTAACATTCTGTAATCTTTGTCTCAATGAGAGGTGAGCAGTTATAGATGACAAGTGTTCTGTCTCATTCATGAAACAAATAAAACCCATCCTCCCCCATGTTCCAGAGTCACAAGAGCCAAGCTACCAAGGGTTCCCCTTGCTTCTGTGGAAATTGCTTACCCAAATCGACCAACTCCATCTAGGTATATCATCAATACATTGTGTACTCAGTCACATTGGGGGCCCCTTGGGGATGCTCCCCTGGACCATAGGCTGCTCATGTTTCTCCTTCTGTTGCACAGTGGGCCTCTCTAACATGTGGGGACATGTGGTCTCATAATGTTCATTGTCACTGTCCCTTATTACCTCATTGTCCAAGATGCTGGGTTCATTAAGGCCATGTAAGTCTTGCTCCAGCATAGGTATATGCCGGGAGCCAGCGTGAGGAACTCCGCCCATGGCAAAGGTCATGAGGAAGGAGGCTTTGCATACGCAAAGGCGTGATCAAGCCTCAGGAAATCCCCTGTTCCGGAGCATCTACCCCAAAACCAGAGTCTGTTTTATGCTCTCCCCCATAACCATTTTTCTTGGAGAAGGAGTAAACGTGCAGCTCCAAGGCAATAAAATTTCTTGGGCGTGACAAGAGTGTTTCAGCTTATGCACTCCTCTGAAGGTTATCTAGCCCACCTGTATAGGTTCATCTGGCCACATGTGATTATTTACAGCCTCCCAATCTGAGAGGCACGAGATGTTTTAGACTTACTAAAGGCAAATTCTTTTGGGGAGTTGGAAATTATTAGTATAGTGGGTTGGTTAGGAATTATATTGGTGAAGGGTTTTTCATGTGTTGTGCCAATAATTGCTGCTAATTCCCTGCCCTGGGTGTGACAAGGGTGTCTTAGGTCAAACCTCTCTGCTGACAGACTAGCTTGTGTGACAGGATTATCCATACTCCTGCCACTACACACATTTTTGTTTACTACCTCTCAACCATAAACAGCACAGAGAGTTTTGGAGTATTTTTAAAGTCTTAATTAGCATAGGGCTTTTCTCATTGTTGAGTCAATGATTGCCGCCAGGCTTCCATATCCTTAGGCACCTGGGAATATATCAATCAATGTATTTGGAATATAGAAAAGGAAATATAGTAGTTTTTGATGTTAGCAATACTAGACTTTTTGAGTTAATGAATTTTCTCTTTTGTAATAGATCACTGTACTTTGTTATAAATCACTGTGTCCTTGGTATGTAAAAATGTAACTTTATCACTATCTTAAGACTAAATAGATCTTAAGGGGAGCATTGGTGAGAGGATTTTCATTTGTTGGGCTGATGTTTGCTGCTAAATCTCCATATTCCCTGCTCTTATAGTGAATATAACTAACATATAGGAGAAATAAGTATTAACCTTTAAGCATATAGGAGAAATAAGTATTAACCTTTAAGATTAATCATGTTAACCTTGGGTTAAATAAATTCCTTTCTTGACTGTAACTCACTACACCCTCACCCTATAGGAATGCAACTTTATTTGGAGGGTGGTGCCTGGTTTAAGAAAAAACACCCTTGGAAGAAATAAGTTTTTTGGTTATCAGAAAGAAAGGATCATAAAATGTCAGCAGGTCTCATGGCCAGAAGATGACGTAAAATCCCTAAGACCTTTTTATGTGAAGCACCTGATTTTGGTAAAGGTCAGGACTGCTGACCCCTGCGTGACTCTGTATTCATCCCTATGTGTAACAAAAGGTATGTAAACAAACCCAAAAATAAAGAAATTGGATCAGTTTCTGGAAAGACTGATTCCCTCATGTCGTTCTTTTCTGTTCCCCATTTTTCTGGCTGAATTCCCATCTGGAGCATGGGTGCCCTCCAAGTCTACTTATTTGCCCCAGTTTTCAAGCCCACGCGAGAAGGAGCCCAAGGAGGGGCACCTTCCGATATTCAAGTGGCACCGGTGGCCCAACATAGATGGTGCAAATTCCTTGCCTTGGAATTTTCTTGGTATCCCACATAAACCAAGTTATTCAGCCTCTTTTTCTCTCCTACTATTTTCTGGCCGAATTGCCATCTGGTGCATGGGTACCCACCAAGCCTATTAATTTTGCCTGGGCTTCTAAGATCGGACCAGGGGGGCCTCAGTGCCTCCTCTCCTTCGGGAGAACAGGAAGACGCCTGCGGCCTATGTAGGTGGTGATTGGTATTCCATGTGAACCAAGTTATTCAGCCTCTTTTTATCTGCTAATTTTCTAATCCCTCTCTATCTGTAATTAAATAAGTTATTTCCAAGGACGCCAACACCTTCCCCACCTTCGAATTCCCTGGATCCACCGGAGCTGGACCCCGGCAGGTATACACTGTTCTAACTCTTCTCTCATCTCTGCAATTTGCACACTTGTGCATCATCACAGAGGGCACAATCCATATTAGCCTACAGGGTAGTCAACAAAATCCACCCCATGGTGCCAGCCACAGTATGACAGTACGAGCTGCTTTGTCTGGCAAATGGGATCTGACCACCTATAATGCCTTTTCAAGGCTAACCCGTGACCTGTCCACTACCTTGCAGCCTTCCACTGGGGCCCACACCAAGAGAACGGTCAACACCAGGTACCACATGCTATGTGGTGGCCACTGTGGCCATTGTAGCCTCAGGCTCCCCTATCTTCTGGGTATCTTGCCAACTATACCAATTGTCTTGCTGATTGACGAATCCATTGTAGGCAAAGCATGAGCTGGAAAGCTGAAAGAAAATGAGAGGAGCCTTGGGAACTGCAGACATGCTTTATTCACAGGTGGCTGACAGCTGCAAGGGCTGTTTCAGGTGGTGATTATGTGAACAAAGGTGGCACATGGCCAAATTATATCAAGATATATGTGCAAAACCAATACAGTATTGTAAAGTAAAATAAAGTAAAAATAAAATTTTAAAAAATATATATGTGCACAGTGTTATAAATGACTTCAGCTATTACATAACCATGCTGTCATTGTTTACAGAACATGGGGTGAGAGTGAGAGGACATGGAGCAAGAGATTCTTCTACAGTTACACTAGTACTTTCCAGCCTAGGAATTCTAAAAGTGTCTTTGCTGTGTGCTCCTCTGACATTACTCACAGAACAATTTCTGAAAAAAGCAAATGGCTTTGGGGGAAACGATGCTGTTTGGAGTTGGAGTTGTAGGGAATATCTTGAAGTCTGCAGTTTCACTTCATTTGCTGTTTCTAATTGGGACACTTGGTCTCCCTCATGGAGTGAGAGAATGCAATTTCTCAATGACACTCAGGTGCTTTATTCGCCTAGATCCATGACATTCTTCTTTAACAAATGATCTGATCTGTGCTTGGTTTTTCTTCCAAACTCATTTCTTTTTCTGACACACATTGCCCTCCATGATCTGATTCCTGCTTACTTCTCTGGCTTTGTTTTCCTCCAATCTCTTGCCATTCAAAACTCCAATCCAGTTATGATGAGGGATTTGTAATCTCCTAGCCTCTCTTGCCTATTCAGGCATCATGCCCCACGCTCTCAACCCTTCCTTATATGTGGAATAGTCTTCATAATCTGTTCAGCTGCTTCTCTTCCTTAAAGAATTGGATCAATTATTATTTTCTTTGGGAAGCTATCTTCTGTGATTCACATCCCAATCTGCTTTCGTTTCCAACCTATTTTCCCATATTATGTTGTGCCTTTCCTTATTTGTGTATAGATTTTTTCATAGCATACTTACTTTCATCTTCCTCCTAGATAGGAAGATATCAAGGACAGTAACTCTCTTCATTTATGTATTTCCAACCCAGGTATCTAGTGTAGCACCTGAGATATAACAGGAAAACGTATATTTTTGTTTAATTTAAATAAAACTATTTTTAAACAACTGAATAACTATTTAGCTATTTAAGTAAATAAATGCTATCATACTTGGAAAAAATATAAAACTTGCTCTCTCTATAACAAATTTATAGCCCAAATCTCTGACTTTTTCCCCATCTGAACTAGTTTTGGATTTGAACAGTTTTCAAACTTTATATTCATTTCAATCTGTGCCTGAATATTCAGGCAGCACTTCTAACTTGGGTTTATTAGAATACATTTACCCTTCTTTCGTAGCTAAAGTGAAAGTGAAAGCCGCTCATTCATGTCTGACTCTTAGCGATCCCATGGACTGTATAGTCCCTGGAATTCTCCAGGCCAGAATACTGGAGTGGATAGCCTTTCCGTTCTCCAGGAGATCTTCCCAACCCAGAGATCAAACCCACGTTTCCCACATTGCAAATGGATTCTTTACCAGCTTAGCCACAAGGGAAGTCTGAGAATATTGGTTAGCCTATCCCTTCTCCAGGGGATCTTCCCGACCCAGGAATCAAACTGGGGTCTCCTGCATTGCAGGCAGATTCTTTACCGACTGAGCTATGAGGGAAGCCCTAAAGTCTAAACTATTTAGACTATGATATTTACAAACATGCTTGAAATCAAACTAACACAAATTTTCCAGGATGTATCATAGGATTTAAAACATATCAACATAAGAACTAGACAAAATATTTTCGGTTTATCACTCAATTTTTGCTATAATCCCTTTTCCTGAATAAACTAAAAATGACCCTTAATTTTTAAAAGGATTTCAAAAATATCTACTACTTTTAAAAAAATTTAAGCAACTCTAGTAAATTTTGAGTTTGGAGTATCATAAACCACTGAAGGTTATCCTCTAGAGCTTTCTATTATAGAACTCAGAGTAAAGAAAATGGGATAACTTGCAATCTTGAAGTAAAATAGAAGTCTGAAATCAACAATGTAAATTTTCTAAAAAAAAAAAGACAAATTTTACTTGTTATTTCTATCATGTTGGCATCATTACACACACATATCACATGCATTTCAAATTGGACATTACACTTGAATTCTTCCATTATTCAACTACTGAATTCCTTTACATGAATGTGAATTCCAAATCCCATAGACAGACTCTAAGCACCTATATCTCTTTCTACAATGTTGATTGGGAATTATTTTGAGAAGGTCATTTTTATCGTATCTAATTACATGGAACAAGCAGTATTTCCATACTCATGATTTTCTGTAGTAGGCATCATATTTAACCACATCTTTCACATTTGTATCAATATGCATTCATTGTGCACAGACTCTGGAATATGTGGAAGAAGGTTGTTCAGAGTTTGTATTTTCATGCAGAGTGATGTAGTTACATTTCTTTCTAGGATATAAAAGAAAGTTGGAAAACGATGTCTTTAACTAGATGTATTTCAGTGACACCACCAAACAACTATTTAAGTTTTCTATGATTCGAACTTTTCAGAAAAATGTTTTTTAGTCTTTCACAAATTTCTAATACCTAGTTTAATAAGGACTCTAAAAGCCCTATCTACTGTGGATTCCTATGTGCGGCACATCTGACATTTCTTGGCATAAAAAGCAAAAAAGCCACTTAAAATTTGTTCCCTTATTCAAATTAGTGTTTTCAGTGCCAAAAATATGTTCTGGAAAGAAACTGTACACAATATTTGAAAGCAAAAAGAAAAGAAATCTGAATGAGTTTTTTCTCTTACACATTGAGTTTATATATATTTTTCTGTTTCTTTACTAGATAGAAATGTAACTGTACACATTTCATGTTAAATTGATTTATAATTCACTTTTTATACAGGTGATAAAAATCATTATGTATGAATATCCAAAAAGTTTTAATGTAGTCACTTGAAAATAGCCAATGTTGCAAATTGCTAAAAATGATGAATGTGTAACTCTGGACACAATTAGAGTTTGTGAAATCAACCATACCATTGTTCAGATGTTTGAACATATGTTCGAAAACCCAAAGCATAGCTGTGTAGGACTGTTCCCTATTGTAAAGCAATGGTGCCTTCATTTTAAACTCAATTTTACTTTTTTGAAATGTAATGTGCATATATCAGGTTAATTTGCATTTAGATAATTTGAAATGCTCTGTTTAAAAAATACACTCTGACATTTCACTATTCATATATTTTAAGGCATTAACATCTCACATTAATGCTTCACATAGTTCTAGATTAGAATGCTATGCTTCTGCTTTTTAACTCAAAGCCAGAAATTTTGGTAGTAATTGTGACCTTCATGTAAATGCTATTTACACTATTCCTATACAGGTTTTTAACATCACATTCAATAATTGAAATCATTCATATTAATTTACAAATATAATACATATCCAGTCTGGCACATATCATTCTTATTCTGATTTTTTCTGTTCCACATCACTATTCATATTATTTTGAAATTATGTATTTGCCAAAATCTCTGCTAGTGAACTTATTTCCATCTGTCTTTAACGTGGAGACTTAGGCAGTTTTGCTCTTATTTACTCTTCCAATATTACATGACATTTTCAAACTTTAGAAAAGACTCATTTCTAATGAAAGCACACTCTCAAAATACATTTCACAAATATAATTCTCCACATATTTGTGATGGAGTAAATAAAATGTCAGTTACTCTCACTTTAGGGAAGAAAATAAAGTCTTCCAGTTTCAGATACACCTCATTAATTATTAAGTCCTTCTCCCTCTGGTCATTTCTTGTTTATCACTATCAGTTTTACACTGATTGGACCATCTGAAATTTAAAATAATCCTTGCTACTGCTGCTGCTAAGTTGCTTCAGTCATGTCTGACTCTGTGCAACCCTGTAGAAGGCAGCCCACCAGGCTCCCAGGTCCCTGGGATTCTCCAGGCATGAACACTGGAGTCGGTTGCCATTTCCTTCTCCAAAATTAGTCCTTAGCTGTCTCTAAAGATTTATGCCCTCTTTCATGTGGTTTATATAAGTATAAACTGATCTTTATCCAGTGCACTGATTTAAACAATGATTAAATAGGTCCAAAGACAAAGGCCTATACCCTCTCAATAATACTGTTTCTAGACCTAACTTTAGATTATTTGTCTATCAATATATTTTGGACAAATTGCTCAACTAGCTGTAGATACAAAATATTATCAGAACATTCACATATATCTGCAGTCATATAGTTGCCAGGCAAAATGCAAGTTTCTGAGTGAAATTTAAATTTCAGAGAAACAATGAATAGTATTTTAGTATAAGTATGTCCCAAATACTTCATGGGATATACTAGTTCAAAAATATTTTATTTGAAATTCAGATTTAAGTGAATGTCCTGCATTTTATTGAATGACTCTGACAACACTGCAGTCATCAAGGTGACTATACCTTAAAAATCTAACTTAAGAAACTTCAGAAATGGTTTGTTTGAAGAGTCAGAAAAATTTTTCTATAAAGGGCCAGAAAATAAATATTTTAGGTTTTGTGGGCCACATAGGGTCTCTTTCATAGATTTTCCTTCTTTTTTTATGAAACAACTTCTTAAATATATATCACTCATAGCTTGCACATTGTACAGAAGTAGGCTATGGACTGGATCTGGCCTAGTGCCATATTTTGCCAACTTCTGGTCCAGGTCATCACCTTTAATTTTACACAAGCCTCAGATGCTTCATTAAAAACAAGAACTGATGTTTTCATCATCTTTCCTTGATCTGCATACAACCTTAGATCTTAAATCTTCTGTAATTCATACATTTTTGCTTTTCATGCTAGGTTTGCTTGTCTCCAATTTTTTTTTCCCTTACTTTCTTTTTTTTTTTAATTTTCATTTTTACTTTACTTTACTTTACTTTACAATACTGTATTGGTTTTGCCATACATTGACATGAATCCACCACGGGTGTACATGAGTTCCCAAACATGAACCCGCCTCCCACCTCCCTCCCCATACCATCTCTCTGGGTCATCCCTGTGCACCAGCCCCAAGCATCATGCATCCTGCATCGAACATAGACTGGCGATTCGTTTCTTACAACATAGTATACATGTTTCAATGCCATTCTCCCAAATCATCCCACCCTCTCCCTCTCCCTCAGAGTCCAAAAGTCTGCTCTACACATCTGTGTCTCTTTTGCTGTCTCGCATACAGGGTCATCAATACCATCTTTCTAAATTCCATATATATGCGTTAGTATACTGTATTGGTGTTTTACTTTCTGCCTTACTTCACTCTGTATAATCGGCTCCAGATTCATCCATCTCATTAGAACTGATTCAAATGTATTCTTTTTAATGGCTGAGTAATACTCCATTGTCTATATGTACCACAGCTTTCTTATCCATTCATCTGCTGATGGACATCTAGGTTGTTTCCATGTCCTGGCTGTTATAAACAGTACTGCGATGAACATTGGGGTACATGTGTCTCTTTCTTTTCTGGTTTCCTCGGTGTGTATGCCCAGTAGCGGGACTGCTGGGTCATAAGGCAGTTCAATTTGCAACTTTTTAAGGAATCTCCACACTGTTCTCCATAGTGGCTGTGCTAGTTGGCATTCCCACCAACAGTATAAGAGGGTTCCCTTTTCTCCACACCCTCTCCAGCCTTTATTGCTTGCAGACTTTTGATCACAGCCATTCTGACTGGTGTGAAGTGGTACCTCATTGTGGTCTTGATGTGCATTTCTCTGATAATGAGTGATGTCGAGCATCTTTTCATGTGTTTGTTAGCCATCCGGATTCTTCTTTGGAGAAATGTCTATTTAGTTCTTTGGCCCATTTTCTGATTGGGTCATTTATTTTTCTGGACTTGAGCTGCATAAGTTGTTTGTATATTTTTGAGATTAGTTGTTTGTCAGTTGCTTCATTTGCTATTATTTTCTCCCATCCAGAAGGTTGTCTTTTCCCCTTGCTTATAGTTTCATTTGTTGTGCAGAAGCTTTTAAGTTTAATTAGATCCCATTTGTTTACTTTTGCTCTTATTTCCAGTATTCTAGGAGGTGGATCATAGAGGATCCTGCTGTGATTTAGGTCGGAGAGTGTTTTGCCTATGTTCTCCTCTAGGAGTTTTATAGTTTTTGGCCTTACATTTAGATCTTTAATCCATTTTGAGTTTATTTTTGTGTGTGGTGTTAGAAAGTGATCTAGTTTCATTTTTTTACAAGTGGATGACCAGTTTTCCCAGCACCACTTGTTAAAGAGATTGTCTTTACTCCATTGTATAGTCTTGCCTCCTTTGTCAAACATAAGGTGTCCATAGATGCGTGGATTTATCTCTGGGCTTTCTATTTTGTTCCATTGATCTATATTTCTGTCTTTGTGCCAGTACCATACTGTCTTGATGACTGTGGCTTTATAGTGGAGCCTGAAGTCAGGCAAGTTGATTCCTCCAGTTCCATTCTTCTTTCTCAAGATTGCTTTGGCTATTCGAGGTTTTTTATATTTCCATACAAATCTTGAAATTATTTGTTCTAGTTCTGTGAAAAATATGGCTGGTAGCTTGATAGGGATTGCATTGAATCTGTAGATTGCTTTGGGTAGTATACTCATTTTCACTATATTGATTCTTCTGATCCAGAACATGGTATGTTTCTCCATCTATTAATGTCCTCTTTGATTTCTCTCATCAGTGTTTTATAGTTTTCTATATATAGGTCTTTAGTTTCTTTAGGTAGATATATTCCTAAGTATTTTATTCTTTTCGTTGCAATGGTGAATGGAATTGTTTCCTTAATTTCTTTTTCTACTTTCTCATTATTAGTGTATAGGAATGCAAGGGATTTCTGTGTGTTGATTTTATATCCTGCAACTTTATTATATTCATTGATTAGCTCTAGTAATTTTCTGGTGGAGTCTTTAGGGTTTTCTATGTAGAGAATCATGTCATCTGCAAACAGTGAGAGTTTTACTTCTTCTTTTCCAATTTGGATTCCTTTTATTTCTTCTTCTGCTCTGATTGCTGTGGCCAAAACTTCCAGAACTATGTTGAATAGTTGTGGTGAAAGTGGGCACCCTTGTCTTGTTCCTGACTTTAGGGGAAATGCTTTCAATTTTTCACCATTGAGGATAATGTTTGCTGTGGGTTTGTCATATATAGCTTTTATTATGTTGAGGTATGTTCCTTCTATTCCTGCTTTCTGGAGAGTTTTTATCATAAACGGATGTTGAATTTTATCAAAGGCCTTCTCTGCATCTATTGAGATAATCATATGGCTTTTATTTTTCAATTTGTTAATGTGGTGAATTACATTGATTGATTTGCGGATATTGAAGAAACCTTGCATCCCTGGGATAAAGCGCACTTGGTCATGGTGTATGATCTTTTTAATGTGTTGTTGGATTCTGATTGCTAGAATTTTGTTGAGGATTTTTGCATCTATGTTTATCAGTGATATTGGCCTGTAGTTTTCTTTTTTTGTGGCATCTTTGTCAGGTTTTGGTATTAGGGTGATGGTGGCCTCATAGAATGAGTTTGGAAGTTTACCTTCCTCTGCAATTTTCTGGAAGAGTTTGAGTAGGATAGGTGTTAGGTCTTCTCAAAACTTTTGGTAGAATTCAGCCGTGAAGCCGTCTGGACCTGGGCTTTTGTTTGCTGCAAGATTTCTGATTACAGGTTCAATTTCTGTGCTTGTGATGGGTCCGTTCAGATTTTCTATTTCTTCCTGGTTCAGTTTTGGAAAGTTGTACTTTTCTAAGAATTTGTCCATTTCTTCCACATTGTCCATTTTATTGGCATATAATTGCTGACAGTAGTCTCTTATGATCCTTTGTATTTCTGTGTTGTCTGTTGTGATCTCTCCATTTTCATTTCTAATTTTATTGATTTGATTTTTCTCCCTTTGTTTCTTGATGAGTGTGGCTAATGGTTTGTCAATTTTATTTATCCTTTCAAAGAACCAGCTTTTGGCTTTGTTAATTTTTGCTATGGTCTCTTTTCTTTTGCACTTATTTCTGCCCTAATTTTTAAGATTTCTTTCCTTCTACTAAACCTGGGGTTCTTCATTTCTTCCTTTTCTAGTTGCTTTAGGTGTAGAGTTAGGTTATTTATTTGACTTTTTTCTTGTTTCTTGAGGTATGCCTGTAGTGCTATGAACTTTCCTCTTAGCACTGCTTTTATAGTGTCCCACAGGTTTTGGATTGTTGTGTTTTCATTTTCATTTGTTTCTATGCATATTTTGATTTCTTTTTTGATTTCTTCTGTGAGTTGTTGGTTATTCAGAAGCGTGTTGTTCAGCCTCCATATGCTGGAATTTTTAATAGTTTTTCTCCTGTAATTGAGATCTACTCAATGCATTATGGTCAGAAAAGATGCTTGGAATGATTTCGATTTTTTCGAATTTATCAAGGTTAGATTTATGGCCCAGGATGTGACCTATCCTGGAGAAGGTTCCATGAGCACTTGAGAAAAAGGTGAAATTCATTGTTTTGGGGTGAAATGTCCTATAGATATCAATTAGGTCTAACTGGTCTATTGTATCATTTAAAGTTTGTGTTTCTTTGTTAATTTTCTGTTTAGTTGATCTGTCCATAAGTGTGAGTGGGGTATTAAAGTCTCCCACTATTATTGTGTTATTGTTAATTTCCCCTTTCATACTTGTTAGCATTTGTCTTACATATTGTGGTGCTCCTATATTGGGTGCATATATATTTATAATTGTTATATCTTCTTCTTGGATTGATCCTTTGATCATTATGTAGTGGCCTTCTTTGTCTCTTCTCACAGCCTTTGTTTTAAAGTCTATTTTATTGGATATGAGTATTGCCTCTCCTGCTTTCTTTTGGTCTCTATTTGCATGGTATATCTTTTTCCAGGCCTTCACTTTCAGTCTGTATGTGTCCCTTGTTTTGAGGTGGGTCTCTTGTAGGCAGCATATAGAGGGGTCTTGTTTTTGTATCCATTCAGCAAGTCTTTGTCTTTTGGTTGGGGCATTCAACCCATTTATGTTTAAGGTAATTATTGATAAGTATGATCCCATTGCTATTTACTTTATTGTTTTGGGTTTGGGTTAATACACCCTTTTTGTGTTTCCTGTCTAGAGAATATCCTTTAGAATTTTTTGGAGAGCTGGTTTGGTGGTGCTGAATTCTCTCAGCTTTTGCTTGTCTGTAAAGCTTTTGATTTCTCCTTCGTATTTGAATGAGATCCTTGCTGGGTACAGTAATCTGGGCTGTAGGTTATTTTCTTTCATCACTTTGAGTATGTCTTGCCATTCCCTCCTGGCCTGAAGAGTTTCTATTGAAAGATCAGCTGTTATCCTTATGGGAATCCCCTTGTGTGTTATTTGTTGTTTTTCCTTTGCTGCTTTTAATATTTGTTCTTTGTGTTTGATCTTTGTTAATTTGATTAATATGTGTCTTGGGGTGTTTCACCTTGGGTTTATCCTATTTGGATCTCTCTGGGTTTCTTGGACTTGGGTGATTATTTCCTTCCCCATTTTAGGGAAGTTTTCAACTATTATCTCCTCAAGGATTTTCTCATGGTCTTTCTTTTTGTCTTCTTCTTCTGGGACTCCTATAATTCGAATGTTGGAGCGTTTCATATTGTCCTGGAGGTCTCTGAGATTGTCCTCATTTCTTTTAATTTGTTTTTCTTGTTTCCTCTCTGGTTCATTTATTTCTACCATTCTATCTTCTACTTCACTTATCCTATCTTCTGCCTCCGTTATTCTACTATTTGTTGCCTCCAGAGTGTTTCTGATATCATTTATTGCATTATTCATTATATATTGACTCTTTTTTATTTCTTCTAGGTCCTTGTTAAACCTTCCTTGCATCTTCTCAATCCTTGTCTCCAGGCTATTTATCTGTGATTCCATTTTTATTACAAGATTTTCACTATCAGTATTCGGAATTCTTTCTCAGGTAGATTCCCTATCTCTTCCTCTTTTATTTGGTTTGGTGGGCATTTCTCCTGTTCCTTTACCTGCTGAGTATTCCTCTGTCTCTTCATCTAGGTTATATTGCTGTGTTTGGGGTGGCCTTTCTATATTCTGGGAATTTGTGGAGTTCTCTTTATTATGGAGCTTCCTCACTGTGGGTGGGATTGTACGGGTGGCTTGTCAAGGTTTCTTGGTTAGGGAGGCTTGTGCTAGAGTTCTGGTGGGTGGAGCTGGATTTCTTCTCTGTGGAATGCAATGGAGTGACCAGTAATGGGTTATGAGACATCAATGGTTTTGGAGTAACTTTGAGCTGCCTGTATATTGAAGCTCAGGGGTGTTTTCCTGTGTTGCTGGAGAATTTGTGTGGTATGTCTTACTCTGGAAATTGTTGGTCCTTGGGTGGTGCTTGGTTTCAGTGTAGGTATGGAGGCATTTGATGAGCTCCTATTGATTAATATTCCCTGGATTCAGGAGTTCTCTGATGTTCTCAGGATTTGGACTTAAGCCTCCTGCTTCTGGTTTTCAGTTTTATTTTTACAGTAGCCTCAAGACTTCTCCATCAATACAGCACTGATGATAAAACATCTAGGTTAAAGATGAAAAGATTCTCCACATTGAGGGACACCCAGGTAGATTCACTGAGTTACATGGAGAAGAGAAGAGGGAGGGGGTAGTTAGAGGTGATTGGAATGAGATGAGGTGGGGTCAAAAGAGAAGAGAGTAAGCTAGCCAGCAATCACTTCCTTATGTGCACTCCACAGTCTGGACCGCTCAGAGGTATTCACGGAGTTATACAGGGAAGAAGAGAGGGAGGAAGTAGACAGAGGTGGCCAGGAGGATAAGAGAGGGAAATGAAAAGGAGAGAGACAGATCCAGTCAGTAACCAGTTCCTTAGGTGTTCTCCACCATCTGGAACACAGAGATTCACAGAGTTGGGTAAGAAGAGAAGGGAGAGAGAAGAGACAGAGGCCACCTGGTGGAGAAAAAGGAGAGTCCAAAGGAGGAGTGAGTGGTCAAGCCAGTAATCTCGCTCTCAGGTAAAATTAGGTAGTGACATTTGGGTTTTTAAATGTACAAAATTGACTACAAAAACCAAAAAGCAAAGATTAAAACCCTAGAGTAGAGGTTGGATTTTCAAAAATATAATATTAAAGAAAAGTAGAAGAAGAAGAAAAAAAAAAGCCACAGGAATTATTAAAAAACAACAACTGCAACCACACAAAGACTATATATGGCGTTTGCTTTAAAAAATAGGGTCTTTTTTTTTTTTTTGAAAAGTAATAGTAGGTTATAGAAATAAAAATTAAAGGAGAAATAGAGGACTTAACAATTTTAAAAAGTTAGGGAAAAAAAAGAAGAAAAAGAAAAGAAGAAAAAACAACCACACAAGAAGATCAACAAAAACCAAACAAACAAACAAAAAAAGATTAAAAAAAAAAAAAAAAGAATGATCGTAAAAATAGTAAAGATATTTCTGGCCCTTTCTCTGGTGTTGTGGGCAGTGTGGGGTCACTTCCAAGGTGGTTCCCTCTGTTTAACTCTGTTTGCTGGTCTCTTCAGTGTTGGATTTCCGTCCTGACACGGGGGGGCGGTGGTGGACACTTTTTTTTTTTTTTTTTAGGCTCACTTGTTCAGTCGCGCTGTGGGGAGGGAGGGATGCTGCAAACAAATAAGACTGTCGTGTGCACCCAGTGTCTCAGCCCCACTGGACCTACCTCTGCTCCCAGCGCACAAACTGCTCAGGCTCTACGTTGCTCCATCAGGAACTGTCTGAGGCTGGTCCTAGGCTGCCTGCATCTCCCCAGTCTAAGCCTCTCTGTTTGGCATGCAGATAGCCTTCAGAGGTGCAAATTCAGTTGTGACTGCATTTTGTGCCCTTCCCAGGTCTGAGTAGCTCAGGTGTTTGACGAGCACGGTCGCTGCAACTTATCGCCTTTCCCATCTCTGCTGCTCAGTTTTCTGGGTGTACCACTGGTACCCCTTGTGAGGTGGATGGTGACTGTCCAGAACCCCCAGAAGTCTTAGCAAAGAAGCCTGCTTGCAGTTTGGTAGGTAAAGTCTCTCTGGGGCTGCGATTGCCCCTTTCCAGCCCTTAAGGCTCTGGATGCCTGTCCCTGGCGGGGATGGTCTGCAGCTGGCTATTTCCCTTCCGTCCTTTGTTCTGTGCATGGTCCTGGCAGTGTCTTATGTTCAAGCTTTTCACCTGGTAGCTATCCCACAGTCTGGTTTGCTAGCCCAAGTTAGTTCGTTCTGGTTACGCGTGGGGCTTTCCTGCCTGATTCTTAAAAAGCTCTGCAGCCCACATCTCCCGCGCCTCTCTGCCCTGCCTCCACTTGCTAGTGGTGGATGCAGGCGTCTGCGCTGCTTTTCTGCTGGGGGAGTTACTGTTGGGCTTGTAATCTGTTGGTTTTAATTATTTATTTATTTTTCCTTCTTATTATGTTGCCCTCTGTGCTTCCAAGCCTCGCCACAGACTCGGCAGGGAGAGTGTTTCCTGGTGTTTGGAAACCTCTCTTCTTAAGATTCCCTTCCCGGGACAGGATTCCCTTTGTGGGACAGAGCTCCCTCCCCACCTCCTTTGTCTCTTTTTTTCGTCTTTTATATTTTTTTCCTACCTGTTTTTGAAGACAATGATCTGCTTTTCTGGGTGCCTGATGTCCTCTGCCAGTATTCAGAAGTTGTTTTGTGGAGTTTGCCTAGCATTGAAATGTTCTTTTGATGAATTTGTGAGGGAGAAAGTGGTCTCTCTGTCCTATTCCTCTGCCATCTTAGGACCACCTCCCTCCCTTACTTTCTTCACAGAAAGTTAGAGCCTGACTAAATAGTTCTGAGCTTGAAAAATCTCTAAAGGTAATTTGAAAAGTACTAGCTCTTAATCCAGGTGAACAACTTCAGATAAATTATTAATAGCTTTCACAAACATAATATAAGCATTCATCATTCTAAAATGTTTAAAATGTTTTCTAAAAGGCTTGTTAAATATGTTCCTATAAAAATAATATCTCCTCAGGATCCATTTATTTTCACCATTCCCATTTGGTCTGGCGTAGTCTGTTTGATCTTTTAGCCTCTGACTTCTTAGATCTGATTTCAAACGTAGATACTTACCTAAAGCGGACATCTCAACCTTCCCAACTTCCTCGTGTGTGTGAAAGTCACTCAGTCGTGTCTGACTCTTTGTGACTCCACAGACTGTAGCCCATCAGGCTCCTCCATCCATGGGATTCTCCAGGCAAGACTACTGGAATGCATTGCCATTTCCTTCTCCAAGGGATCTGCTTAACCCAGGGATTGAACCTGGGTCTCACACATTGCAGGCAGACTTTTTCCTGTCTGAGCCATCAGGGAAGTGATTACCTTTTCTACTTTTGATTTTACATATGTATTCTGCTTCAGGTAAATCTTTTTGCTTTCTTTAGCATCTTCCCAAGAATGTGATTTAGGCAGAGTAGAGCTATGTAGACACACCAAGTTCAGTGTCTATGGTTGCAAAATGATTGCAGGTATCAACAGGTATTTTAGAATCAAAACAAGAATCATATTCCCCTAGTGATCTCTTACCAATACATTAAGCAATAATTTATCCAATATTAAGGATAGACAGATAATTTAGTTACAAATGCAACTGTGATAATAAACATATATACAGATGTATTTTTAACATATATTAGCAGATATGAATTCTTCCTGTTTAAAATATTAGCAGTTTGTCAAATTTATTTTAAACTCTTTCCTTCTAGAAATTATTTTCTGTTTCTACTTTTTATTTTTTCTTTTCATCCATGACTGAATATCTTTTCATCCATCATCCATTTATGGTTTTTTAAAAACTGAGCTCATCAATAAGCTATTTAAATAGTCCTGCTGTTTAATTATGTAAGTCCAATTTTTCTTTTTTGGGGGGCGAGCAAAACACAAAGGAGAAAAAGAAAGATATATCCATCTGACTGCAGAGATCCAAAGAATAGTAAGGGGAGATAAAAAAGACTTCTTAAGTGATCAATGCAAAGAAATAGAGGAAAACAGCAAAATAGGAAAGACTAGAGATCTCTTCAAGAAAATTAGAGATAACACGGAAACATTTCATGCAAAGACAGGCACAATAAAGGACAGAACAATTATAGACCTAACAGAAGTAGAAGATACTAAGAAGAGGTGGCAATAATACACAGAACAAGAAAAAAGAGATCTTAATGACTCAGATAACCATGATGGTGTGATCACTCACAGAGCCAGACATCCTGGAGTGTGAAGTCAAGTGGGCCTTAGGAAGCATCACTACAAAAAAAGCTAGTAGAGGTGATGGAATACCAGCTGAGCTATCTCAAACCCTAAAGGATGATGCTGTTAAAGTGTTGCAATGAATATGCCAGCAAATATGAAAAACTCAACAGTGGACACAGGACTGGAAAAGATCAGTTTGCATTCCAATCCTAAGAAAGGCAATGCAAGAGAATGTTCAGACTACCACACAATTGCACTCATTTCATACACTAGCAAAGAAATGCTCAAAATTCTCCAAGCCAGGCTTCAATGGTATGTAAATCAAGACCTTCGAGATGTTCAAGCTGGATGTTGGAGAAGCAGAAAAACCAAAGATTAAATTTCCAACATCTGTTGGACCCTAGAGAAAGCAAGAGAATTCCAGAAAAACATCTGCTTCTTTGACTACACTAAAGGCTTAGACTGTGTGAATCACAACAAACTGTGGAAACATATGAAAGAGATGGGAATATCAGACCACCTGACCTGCCTCCTGAGAAACTTGTATCCAGGTCAAGAAGCAACAGTTAGAACCTTACATGGAACAATGTACCGGTTCCAAATTGGGAAAGGAATATGTCAAAGCTGTATATTGTAACCCTGATATTTCACTTATATAAGGAGTACATGATGTGACATCCAGGGTGGATGAAGCACAAACTAGAATCAGGATTGCAGGTTAAGTTCGATTCAGTTTAGTTTAGTCACTCACTCATCTCTGACTCTTTGGGACCCCATGAACCACAGCACACCAGGCCTCCCTGTCCATCACCAACTCCTGCAGCCTACTCAAACTCATGACCATCACGTCAGTGCGGCCATACAATCATCTCATCCTCTGCTGTCCCCTTCTCCTCCTGCCTTCAATCTTTCCCAGTATCAGGGCTTTCTCAGATAGGTCGGTTCTTCGCATCAGGTGGCCAGAGTATTGGAGTTTCAGTTTCAGCATAAGGCCTTCCAATGAATATTCAGGACTGATTTCCTTTAGGATGAACTGGTTGGATCTCCTTGTAGTCCAAGGGACTCTCAAGAGTCTTCTCGAACACTACAGTTAAAAAGCGTCAATTCTTCGGCCCTCGGCTTTCTTTATAGTCCAACTCTCACATCCATATGTCACTACTGGAAAAACCATAGGTTTGACTAGATGAACCTTTGTTGACAAAGTAATGTCTCTGCTTTTTATTATGCTATCTAGATTGGTCAGAACTTTTCTTCCAAGGAGCAAGTGTCTTTTAATTTCATGGCTGCAATCACCATCTGAAGTTATTTTGCAGGCCAAAAAAATAAAGTCTGTCACTGTTTCCATTATTTTCCCATCTATTTGCCATGAAGTGATGGGACCAGATGCCATGGCTTTCTGAGAGTTTTAAGCAAAATTTTTCACTCTTCTTTCACTTTCATAAAGAGTTTCTTTAGTTCTTCTTCACTTTCTGCCATAAGGGTGGTGTCATCTGCATATCTCAAGTTATTGATATTTCTCCCAGCAATCCTGATTCCAGCTTGTACTTCATCCAGCTCAGTGTTTCTTATAATGTACCCTGTATATATGTTAAATAAGCATGATGACAATATACAGGCTTGACATACTCCTTTCCTGTTTTGTAACCAGTCTGTTGTTTCACATCCACTTCTAACTGTTGCTTCCTGAATTCCATACAGATTTCTCAGGAGACAGGTCAGGTGGTTTGGTATTCCCATCTCTTGAAAAATTTTCCACAGTTTGTTGTGATCTTCACAGTCAAAGGTTTTGACATAGTTAATAAAGCAGAAATAGATATTTTTCTGGAACTCTCTTGCTTTTTCGATGATCCAATGGATGTTAGCAATGTGATCTCTGGTTCCTCTGTCTTTTCTAAATCCAACTTGAACATCTGGAAGTTCATGATTCATGTATTGGTGAAGCCTGGCTTGGAGAATTTTGAGCATTACTTTACTAGTGTGTGAGAGGAGAGCAATTGTGCAGTAGTTTGAGCACTTTTTGGCATTGCCTTTCTTTGGGATTGGAATGAAAAATGACCTATTCTAGTCCTGTGGCCACTGCTGAGTTTCCCAAATTTGCTGGCATATTGAGTGCAACACTTCCACAGTATCATCTTTTAGGATTTGAAATAACTCGTGTGGAATTCTATCACCTCCACTAACTTTATTTGTAGTGATGCTTCCTAAGGCCCACTTAACTTCTCATTCCAGCATGTTTGTCTCTAGGTGAGGGATCACACCATCGTAATTTTCTGGGTCACGAAGACCATTTTTGTATAGTTCTTCTGTGTATTCTTGCCACTTCTTAATATCTTCTGCTTCTGTTAGGTCCATACCATTTCTGCCGTTTATTGTACATATCTTTGCATGAAATGTTCCCTTGGTATCTCTAATTATCTTGAAGACATCTCTAGTCTCTCCCATTCTATTTTTTTTTACTTTTTTGCATTGGTCACTGAGGAAGGCTTTCTGATCTCTTCTTGGTATTCTTTGGAACTCTGCATTCAAATGGGTGTCTTTCCTTTCCTCCTTTGTCTTTCATTTCTTTTTTTCTTTTTTTTTCACACTTACTGTTAAGGCTTTGTCAGACAACCATTTGGCCTTTTTGCATTTGTTTTTCTTGGGGATGTTCTTGATCCCTACCTCCATACATAGTTCTTCAGGCACTCTGTCTATCAGATCTAATCCCTTGAATCTATTTCTCACTTTCACTGTATCATCATAAGGGATTTGGTTTAGGTCATATCTGAATCGTCTAGTGGTTTTCCCCACTTTCTTCAACTTAAGTCTGAATTTGGCAATAATAAGCTTCTGGGTCTTGTTTTCGCTGACTGTATAGAGCTTCTCCATCTTTGGCTGTAAAGAATATAATCAATCTGATTTCGGCATTGACCGTATAGTGAAGTCCATATGTAGAGTCTTCTCTTGTGTTGTTATAAGAGGGTGCTTGCTATGACCAGTGTGTTCTCTTGGATAAACTCTGTTATGTTTGCCCTGCTTTATTCTGTACTCCAAGACCAAATTTGCTTGTTACCCTAGGTATCTCTTGACTTCCTACATTTGCATTCCAGTCCCCTATAATGAAAAGGACATCTTTTTGGGGTGCTAGTTCTAGAAAGTCATGTAGGTCTTCATAGAACCATTCAACTTCAGCTTCTTCAGCATTACTGGTTGGAACATAGACTTGAATTACTGTGATATTGAATGGTATGCCTTGGAAACAAACAGAGACAATTTTGTCATTTTGGGGATTGCATACAAGTACTGCATTTCAGACTCTTGTGTTGATTATGATGGCTACTCCATTTCTTCTAAGGGATTCTTGCCCACAGTAGTAGATATAAAGGTCATTTGAGTTAAATTCACCTGTTTCAGTCCATTTTAGTTTACTTATTCCTAAACTGTCAATCTTCACCCTTGCCATCTCCTGTTTAACCACTTCCAATTTACCTTGATTCATGGACCTAACATTCCAGGTTCCTACTCAATATTGCTCTTTACAGCATCAGACTTTACTTCCATCACCCGTCACATGAACAACTGGGTGTTGTTTTTGCTTTGGCTCCATCTCTTCACTCTTTCTGAAGTTATTTTTCCACTGATCTCCAGTAGCATATTGGGCACCTACAAACCTGGGGGGTTCATCTTTCAGTGTCCTATATTTCTACCTTTTCATACTGTCCATGGGATTCTCAGGGCAAGAATACTGAAGTGGGTTGCCATTCCCTTCTCCAGTGGACAATGTTTTGTCAGAACTCTGCACCATGACCTGTCCATCTTGGGTGGCCCTACACAGCATGGCTCATAGTTTCACTGAATTAGACAAGGCTGTGGTCCATGCTATCAGATTGGTTCAGTTCAGTTCAGTTCAGTTCAGTCGCTCAGTCGTGTACAACTCTTTGTGACCCCATGAATCGCAGCACGCCAGGCCTTCCTGTCCATCACCAACTCCTGGAGTTCACTCAGACCCACGTCCATCGAGTCAGTGATGCCATCCAGCCATCTCATCCTCTGTCGTCCCCTTCTCCTCCTGCCCCCAATCCCTCCCAGCATCAAAGTCTTTTCCAATGAGTCAACTGTTCGCATGAGGTGGCCAAAGTCCTGGAGTTTCATCTTTAGCATCATTCCTTCCAAAGAAGTGATTGTGGTTTTCAGTCTGTCTGCCCTCTGATGGAGAAGGATAAGAGGCTTATGGAAGCTTCCTGATGGGAGAGACTGACTGTGGGGGAAACTGTGTCTTGTTCTGATGGGCAGGGCCATTCTCAGTAAATCTTTAATACAATTTTTTGTTGATGGGTGGGGCTGTGTTCCTTCCCTGTCACTTACCTGGTGATACAAACTATGGTGGGGAGAAGGCAATGGCAACCCACTCCAGTACTCTAGCCTGGAAAATCCAATGGATGGAGGAGCCTGGTGGGCTGCAGTCCATCGAGTCATGAAGAGTTGGACATGACTGAGCAACTTCACTTTCACTTTTCACTTTCATGCACTGGAGAAGGAAATGGCAACCCACTCCAGTGTTCTTGCCTGGAGAATCCCAGGGATGGTGGAGCCTGGTCTATGGGATCACACAGAGTCTGACACGACTGAAGCAACTTAGCGGCAGCAAACTATGGTGGAGGTAATGAAGATAATGGCTACCTCCTTCAAAAGGTCCCATGCATGCACTGCTACACTCAGTGCCTTCAACCCTGCAGGAGGTCAGTGCCAATCCACACCTCCATCGGAGATTCATGGACACTCTCTGGCAAGTCTGGGTCAGTCTCTTGTGGAGTCACTGCTCCTTTCTCCTGGGTCCTAGTGTGAACAAGGTTCTACTTATACCCTCCAAGAGTCTCTTTTCCCAGTCCTGTGTAAGTTCTGTTGGCTCTATGGTGGGGTTAATGGCGACCTCCTCCAAGAGGGCTTATGCCATACCCAGATCTGCTGCATGCAGAGTCCCTGCCCCTGCAGCAGGCCACTGCTGACCCGTACCTCCACAGGAGACACTCACACACAGCTCTGTCTCAGTCTCTGTTGGGTCTCTGGGTCCTGGTAAGGTCCTCATAAGGTTTGTTTGAGCCCTCTGAGTGTCTCTGGCGGGTATGTGGTTTGATTCTAAATGTGATTTCCCCACCTCCTGCCACCTTGCTTGGGCTTCTCTGCCCTTGGGTGTGGGGCATCTCCTTACATCAGCTCCAACACCACACAGCTACCACTCCAGCAGGGGTAAACATCAATAACCTCAGATATGCAGATGACAGCATCCTTATGGCAGAAAGAAAATAGAAATTAAAGAACTTCTTGATGAAGGTGAAATACAAGAGAGAGAAAAAGCTGGCTTAAAGCTCAACATTCAAAAAACGAAGATCATGGCATCCAGTCCCATCACTTTATGACAGATAGATGGGGAAACAATGGAAACAGTGACAGACTTTATTTTTTTGGCCTCCAAAATCATGTCAGATGGTGACTGTGGCCATGAAATTAAGACACTTGTTCCTTGGAAGAAAAACTATGTCAAATCTAGACAGCATATTAAAAGCAGAGACGTTACTTTGCCAACAAAGTTTCATACAGTCAAAGCTATGGTTTTTCTAGTGGTCATGTATGTATGTGAGAGTTGGATTATAAAGAAGGCTGAGTGCTGAAGAATTGATGATTTTGAACTGTGATGCTGGAGAGGACTCTTGAGAGTACCTTGGATTGTAAGAAGATCAAACCAGTCAATCCTAAAGAAAATCAATCCTGAATATTCATTGGATGGACTGATGCTGAAGCTGAAATTCCAGTACACTGGCTACCTGATGTAAAGAACAGACTCATTAGAAAAGATCCTGATGCTGGGAAAATTGAAGACAGGAGAAGGGGACAATAAAGGATGAGATGTTTGGATGGCATCATGAACTCAATGGGCATGAGTTTGAGCAAGCTCTGGGAGATGGGGGTGATGGACAGGGAAGCCTGGCATGATCACAGAGTCAAATGGGACTGTGGAAATAAAAAGCAAAATTTTCTCTGTAGATAAGATTACTTGAAATTGCACAGAGACAATTTAACTTAGTAACTTTCTTTTTAATTTCTCTTGGGCTGTATTATATTCAAGAGAATTAAACAATATCATATCTATTTTACATTGTGTATGTATTGTAAATTACAAAAAGTTAATATATTTACCTATGTTAATTGGATTAATTTCACTTAGCAAGACTTCAGCTAAAGAGAAGATATAGTGTCTATCATACACACAGAGATGAAAAACAACCTACCTGAGCTGACAGCGTGAGACATGGAACCCTGAGCAAAGGTGAGTTCCTCCCATATAAGCTGTGGGGTGATGTCAGGGGCTTTGGGAACTGACATGATATTTTATCATCCAGGGAGAAAGTTATTTTCCTATTAGTTGTTTGTTGATCTTTCAGATTATCTAAAGTCTCAGTTTGGTGCTGATATATCTTTAGTGTGTCTACATTTGTCAATTGTTTTTCCTCAGATTTGAAACCTTGAAGAAGATAAAAGGTCAATCTAGATATTAATCATTGTGATTATTTTTATAGATACTGTTGTGGACTGAATTGTCTCCTCTAAAATTTTTGTGCAGTCTCCAAGTCTTAGTATTCCACTATGCGACTGTATGGGGAAGGAGGTGGGAGGGAGGTTCAGGATTGGGAACTCATGTACACCCATGGCAGATTCATGTTGATGTATGGCAAAACCGATACAGTATTGTAAAGTAAAATAAAGTAAAAGAAAAGAAAAAAAAAAAGAAGTAATTAAGCATAATGTCCTTCAGGTTCATTCATGTTGTCACAAATGGCAGGAAAAAAAAATCCTTCTTTCGTCAAGCTGGATAATATTTATATATATTCCATATATATGATTGAAATACATATGCATGTATGTATGTGTTTGCGTACATACATTTCAATTTATACGTACATATATGTATACATACATTTCAATCATATATATGTGTGTGTGTGCGTGAAAGTGAAAGTGTTAGTCACTCAGTCATGTGCAACTCTTTATGACCCCATGGATTGTAGCCCGCCAAGCTTCTTCCTCTGTCCATGGTATTCTCCAGGCAAAAACACTGGAGTGGATAGCCATTCCTTTTTCTAGTGGATCTTCCAAAACCAGGGATTGAACCCAGGTCTCTTGCATTGTAGGCATATTTTTTTACCCTCTGAGTCACCAGGGAATCCCCTAAAAGAGGTTCAAGATATGTGCATGCTTAGTCATGTCTAACTTTTTATGACCTTTTGGACTATAGCCACTGGGCTCCTCTGTCCATGGGATTTTTGAGGCAAGAATATTAGAGAGTGTGTGTGTTTCTGTGTGTGTGTGTGTAATTTTCTTTATCCATTTAGCTGTTAACAGACACTTAGGCTGTTTTCATATTTTGGTTATTATGAATAATGCTACATTGAACATGAGAGGAAAGATATCTCTTTTATTAAGCTATTTTACTACCTCTGGGGATTCCCGGAATGGAATTATTGGATTGTATGGTGGTGTTATATTTAATTGTTTGAGGAACCACCAAACTTCTACAAAGTGGCTCCACCAGTTTGTACTCCCACTAACAGTCCACCAGTGTTCCCTTTCCTCCATATCCTCACCAATATTTGTTATCTTTTAACCTTTTGATAACAGCCATCCTTGCAGGTTGGTACGATCTCATTGTGGTTTTAATTTGCATTTCCCTGATGATTAGTGACAGTAAGGATTTTTCGTATATCTATTAGCCATTTGTGTATCTTCTGTAGTTAATATATTGTATATATGGTGACTGTAGTTAATATTAATATATTTTACATTTGAAATTTACTGATAGAGTAGATCTCAAGTGCTCTCAACACACAAAAAGTAACTATTAATATATTAAGTGATAGTTTATGCTAATTAGTCTGATTGTGGCAATCATTTCATAAAGTGAACATATACCAAATAATTATATTGTACAAATTCAATACACACAATTTGTATTTCTCAACCATATCTCAATAAAGCTGGAAAACTTTTTGATTAAAAAAAGTAGATGATTAAGTTAAAAGAAGGTCATCAGGATGGGTCCTAATCCAGTCTGTCTGGTGTCCTTACAAAAGGGGAAAATTTAGACACAAAAGGAAACACGTGCACAAAGAGAGACCTGTTTAGGGCACAATGACAAAACAGCTGTCTGCTAGCCAGCAGAGAGGCAGTAGAAGAAACTGAACCCACCAATACCTTGATATTGGACTTTCTCCCCAAACTGTGATAAAATACTCTATTGTTGTTTAAGTCAGTCAAGTCTGTGATATTTATTATGGCAGCCCTTGGAAGCTAATATAATTTTCATTTATTTTTGAAAATGCTAATGTATCCATTTACCATAGTGATAGAAGTCTACCTTTTAAAAATAAAGTAAACTTAAACTATAAAAAAATAAAAATAAATTAACTCATATTAACAGGTAAAGAATAAATATAAATAAATAATGGTAGTGCTGATCAGCTTGAAATGAAGGCTAAATAGAAAATGAGTTGCAGTCTCCACCATGGAAAAACCAAACTTTAGAGTTAGATTAGGGGAAAGTGATTAAAGTGACAAAAGAGTAACAGGTTATCAAACAAGCAAGGAGCAAAATAGAACAAAGTAATCATTTAGAAAGTTAAAGGAGAGACATTCAAGACTCAGGGCCTTTCCACTGGGTAAAGCACAAAGATCAAGGAAAATAAGGGTTCAGAAATAAGCATTGGATTTGGTGTTATAAAATATAGACCCACAACCAGAATTATAGGAGGTGAAATGAAAAGAGACCGAGACCCAGTGGTTATGTAGAAATGGTAGAACTAGGGCAGAGGCTGAAGGCCAAATGGGACCTAGGAAAGAGATTTAGTCAAAAGCAAGAGATGTAGCTCTTACAAGTAGAAGGGAAGGGGCTAAAAAGGGGAGATTTTTGTTTTTTAAAAAAGGAGAAAATTGTAGTATTGGAGAGGTGAGATCCTGAAGAAGTATGGAGGAAAGAATAGAGTTAAGAATAGGATAGGCAGCCTAGTAGCAGAAAATGAAAGGGGGATGAAATATAAATGATGTTTAAGCTTGGGTGTCATTGATTGAAAACAAATGAATATGCACAGTTGGAAGAATTGAAAATAATGTCTACAGGTATGATATAAAGAACTGTTGTTTGAATCAATTGTAACAGCTTAATCAATTGTCAGGGTTTCAGGGAGAGGAGGGGATTAATGAAAAGGATGAAAGAAAGAGAAGGGAATTCTAAGAAATGATCACTATAATAGCACATTTATTAGCCTCTATTTGAAAATAAACCTTTGTTATTAAATGGACTTCATATCCTTAAGGGGAAAAAAAAATCTTTACAGAATTACTCCCACTTCACCTAATCTGTCAATCATTGTCATTTATACTTAAAATTTTTAAGAAATATGACCTTAAAGAATAACTTTTAAAATTATTGACTTGGCAATTGTTACTACAATTTTATTTTCTTGGTATTTGAAAGATTTACTAGTCTATTATTTTGAGAGACTGACAATAGTCCCTCAATCCTGAAATGGGAAATATGAATGAAGGAGCAGTAAGACAGCCAAGAAAGAAAATGAAGAGAGCTAGTCATTTTCTTGCAAGAGAATATGAGTGTATATGATCAATATGGCCAGCTTTTACCTATTCAAAAACATTTATTGAACTCTCACTACATGAGCAATTTTGGAGTGGTAGGTACCTAAGAAGATGAACAACAGTCTCTTTCTCCAATTGTGATGTAATTTTTAGATGTTTCTTCCTACTTTACTCTTTATCCCATAAAGATTGTCCCAATTAAATTGGCAACATTGTTATATTCAAAAGTTCATTAAATCACGTTAAAATACTTCATTGAGAGAAACAAAATATAAATACAAATGTAACTCAAAATACTATCACATATCATAAATGTGACTTTAGATTTTGTTTCTTTTACATTTTTACTTCACTTTTTTTTTTTTTAGTAAATCTAGTTTTAAATTTTACCTCAAGTTACCTGAACTTAAAAGAGTCATTTAAAATTCCTCTCTATTGTTCTTTTTCTGTGGTTAACTCTCCAGAGAACAGTCAGGCAAAGTCTGATATTTTAATGAATAAGAGAAGAGATGCTAGAGAGATGGTATCCACATACTAATATTTACTTCCTCTAAAGTAGTATGTGTTCATTTAGTTGTATATTGATGTAATAAAATACACATTTAATATTACACTAATGGCTTTAAGATAATCCAAAATACATAAGTGGTTTCAAAAGCCTGCATCATGTTATCACCAACAGTGAAAGAAATCAGACACAAAAGTTTCCTGCTGTAAAAGCTGACTGTGTAATTGCAACACTCACACGTAAAAATGACAACAGATTGTCACAGAACAATGACAGTGTAAAACATACAGACAAACACTGATGAGGTGAAAGTTAGCTGCATCTTTCAAATAACAAAGTGAGATAGTTGATGAAGAGTTGCTCTCCTCCACAGTGCTCCATAGCTCACATGTGTCTCTATTAGAGAAAGACAGAAAAATCTCAAGATCTCCACATGCTTTCACCTGCTATAGAGAACAGTATTTAAAATTTGTCATAAATCTGACACCTGGGGAAGAAACTTGATTAATCTGCCAATTTCTAGAAAAGTCTCTGTTCTTCCCTTTGTCTTCTCACATCTCCCCACACTCCATACTGTCTCTGTCAGACATTGGAGACTGAGCTGTTCAAGGAGTGAGTGTGTGAGTGCTCCCTATCAAGCAGCCACTATCAGTGATGTTAATTCTATTTAATAATAAATCATAGACAAACAACTCCTTGTGTAAGTATTCATTATTTGAGGGCTCTATAATCTGAGTCCCCACATTCAGTGTAGCATAAGGCAGTTAAGTTTGCCACGGTATAAAAATATTCACTGGTAAAACGATTGTCCACTTATTATTCTTCCTGAAAGGAAGACTCTCATAATCAATCAGGGTTGTATCTTTGGATGTTTCTCTCTGAATTTCAAATAACATACAATTAATGATAGGAAATTGATTTTGAAGTACAGTTGCAAATATGGCAAATGTTACAGGAGTACATAAAGTCAATTATTGCATTAAAAGTCATTGTCTAGTGATACTCTGGCAGATACCAGCTACCTAACAATGGCCTACAATTAGATAATCAAAAGTGGTTTTTTTATTTTATTTTATATTTAATTTTTTTAATTTTAATTTTACTTTATTTTATTTTACTTTACAATACTGTATTGGTTTTGCCATACATTGACATGAATCTACCACGGGTGTACATGAGTTCCCAAACATGAACGCCCCCCTCCCACCTCGCACCCCATATCATCTCTCTGGATCATCCCCATGCACCAGCCCCGAGCTTCCTGTATCCTGCATCGAACATAGACTGGCGATTCGTTTCTTACATGAGTGTTTATGACAAGAAATGTGCTTCAAATGAAAATTATTTGAATAACAACATATGGAGAGAGGCTCTAGGGAAACTGACAAAATCAACAAATATTCTTGACAAAAATAACCTGGAGCACAAACTGAAAAATAAAATGTGTTGTAAATACTGCTATATTGTGTTACTAATTTTAAGAAGGATTTAAGAAAAGTTCCAACTGTACAAAAAAGATCTTCAAGACCAAAATAATCACGATGGTGTCTCACCTAGAGCCAGACATCCTGGAATGTGAAATCAAGTGGGCCTTAGAAAGCATCACTATGAACAAAGCTAGTGGAGGTGATGGAATTCCAGTTGAGCTATTTCAAATCCTGAAAGATGATGCTGTGAAAGTGCTGCACTCAATATGCCAGCAAATTCGGAAAACTCAGCAGGGTCCACAAGGACTGGAAAAAGTCAGTTTTCATTCCAATCTCAAAGAAAGGCAATGCCAAAGAACACTCAAACTACCACACAATTGCACTCATCTCACACGCTAGTAAAGTAATGCTCAAAATTCTCCAAACCAGGCTTCAGCAATATGTGAACCATGAACTTCCAGATGTTCAAGCTGGTTTGAGAAAAGGCAGAGGAACCAGACATCAAATTGCTAACATCCACTGGATCATTGAAAAAGCAAGAGAGTTCCAGGAAAACATCTATTTCTGCTTTATTGACTATGCCAAAGCCTTTGACTGTGTGGATCACAATAAACTGTGGAAAATTCTGAGAGAGATGGGAATACCAGACCACCTGACCTGCCTCTTGAGAAACCTGTATGCAGGTCGCGAAGCAACAGTTAGAACTGGACATGGAACAACAGACTGGTTCCAAATAGGAAAAGGAGTACGTCAAGGCTGTACACTGTCACCCTGCTTATTTAACTTATATGCAGAGTACATCATGAGAAACGCTGGGCTGGATGAAGCACAAGCTGGAATCAAGATTGCCAGGAGAAATACCAATAACCTCAGATATGTAGAAGACACCACCCTTATGGCAGAAAGTGAAGAGGAGCTAAAAAGTCTCTTTATGAAAGTGAAAGAGGAGAGTGAAAAAGTTGGCTTAAAGCTCAACATTCAGAAAACTAAGATCATGGCAACCAGTCCCATCACTTCATGGGAAATAGATGGGGAAACAGTGGAAACAGTGTCAGACTTTATTTTGGGGGGCTCCAAAATCACTGCAGATGGTGACTGCAGCCACGAAATTAAAAGATGCTTACTCCCTGGAAGAAAAGTTATGCCCAACCTAGATAGCATATTGAAAAGCAGAGACATTACTTTGCCCGCAAAGGTTCATCTAGTCAAGGCCATGGTTTTTCCTGTGGTCATGTATGGATGTGAGAGTTGGACTGTGAAGAAAGCTGAGCGCTCAAGAATTGATGCTTTTGAACTGTGGTGTTGGAAAAGACTCTTGAGAGTCCCTTAGACTGTAAGGAGATCCAACCAGTCCATTCTGAAGATCAGCCCTAGGATTTCTTCGGAAGGAATGATGCTAGAGCTGAAACTCCAGTACTTTGGCCATCTCATCCGAAGAGTTGACTCATTGGACAAGACTCTGATGCTGGGAGGGATTAGGGGCAGGAGGATAAGGGGACAACCGAGGATGAGATGGCTGGATGGCATCACTGACTTGATGGACGTGAGTCTGAGTGAACTCCGGGAGTTGGTGATGGACAGGGAGGCCTGGAGTGCTGCGATTCATGGGGTTGCAAAGAGTCGGACACGACTGAGCAACAGAACTGAACTGAACTGAACTGAAACCAAATATTACTGTATGATTATAATGTATAAACTATATTATTTAATATTAAATACACTTATTTTTATAAATATTTCTCTTCTTTCAAGAAGATAAATTACTAGTGAAATATTTTGAGTATTTTTTCCTTTTTTAAAAGTGAGTTTCAAGAAAAAAGTGAGTCTCATCAAGTGATTTTGATTTTGAGAGGATGTACATAGTAAACATTCCTTCAAAATAAGAACCTTAGGTTCATTCAGATCAATTTCTTGCCTGTCTTTTAGGTCCTTTCTCTGAAAAGTGGAGTGTAACTTGAGTACCCATTTAAAAGTTCACTTGCAGAGTCTTGTTGACTAAGAGTGAAGAAAAGAATAAAAGTAAGAGAGAGAGAGAGAGGAAGGAAAGAAGAAAGTGTCAGCAGAAGAGGAGTCTGGAGATCATTCCTCCTGTGGGCCCTAAATATTCTTTGGGAGGACTGATGCTGAAGCTGGAGCTCCAATACTTTAGCCATCTGATGCAAAGAGCTGACTCATTGGAAAAGATCAGATGCTGGGAAAGATTGAAGGCAAAAGGTGAAGAGGGCATCAGAGGCTGAGTTGTTTAGATAGCATCACTGACTCGATGGACATGAGCATGCTGGGAGTCAGTGAAGGAGCGTGAACCCTGGCATGCTGCTTTCCATAGGGTCAGAAAGAGTTGGACACGACTTAGCAACTAAACAACAAAATTCAGCTTCAGTGAGTCCAGTGGCCGCCAAAGGTTACTTTAGTACATGATAAAGTGAGGTGTGAGCATGTACCAGAGTAGGAAAAGTTCCACCAATCACCAGTGTGAGGTTTTTAATAGCCCCTAAATGGCAACCCACTCCAGTATTCTTGCCTGGAGAATCCCAAGGACGGAGGAACCTCATGGGCTACAGTTCACGGGGTTGCAAAGAATTGGACATGACTGAGTGACTTCACTTCACTATACTATTTTTGGTGTAGAAGGGGTATATTAGGTCAGGGCTGATAAATTGTTTGGTTGGATTAGATAGCTAATATATGATTAGCTGAAGTGGCTGTCTCTGCTTGCTCTCAGCTAAGGAAGGAAGAGAAATTTCTAAGGCAATTCCCTTGAAGAGCCCTTTTAAACTACCATATAATGGTACTGGTAACATGAGAGTGTGACAAGTTGATCTTCATTCTTTCCACATCATGTGATACTTTCAAATCACCCTAGGGAATATCAAAGTCTTCATGCACCTTGATGATTTAGGAATTGGGTTGACTCTGCAATTACTTCAAAAAATGCCCTGTAAGGAACTCTGTGGACTATATTTCTTCAATCAATTACCATCATTACAAAAAAGGGAATTAATCTTTAAATCTAGATCATTATGTATCTTGGCTAGTGGGATTCAAACAGAGAACTTTAACTGCAAATTTACCATTTCACACTAGTTCCACACAAACTACCTTTAATGGCATCAGTAAACTGCTCAAATTGAAATTCATCAGGTCATTGTCATCTGACTAACAAATTGTTTATACCAGGACATTTTGTAATGTACTGTGGATTGATAAAGTTAGCCATTTTAAGATTGAAACATATTCAGTTCAGTTCAGTCTCTCAGTCATGTCTGACTCTTTGAGACCCCATGAATCACAGCACACCAGGCCTCCCTGTCCATCACCAACTCCCGGAGTTCACTCAGACTCAAGTCCATCGAGTCCGTGATGCCATCTAGCCATCTCACCCTCTATTACCCCCTTCTCCTCCTGCCTCCAATCCCTCCCAGGATCAGAGTCTTTTCCAATGAGTCAACTGTTTGCATGAGGTGGCCAAAGTACTGGAGTTTCAGCTTTAGCATCATTCCTTCCAAAGAAATCCCAGGGCTGATCTCCTTCAGAATGGACTGGTTGGATCTCCTTGCAGTCCAAGGCACTCTCAAGAGTCTTCTCCAACACCACAGTTCAAAAGCATCAATTCTTCGGCGCTCAGCTGTCTTCACAGTCCAACTCTCACATCCATACATGACCACAGGAAAAACTATAGCCTTGACTAGACGGACCTTAGTTGGCAAAGTAATGTCTCTTTGAAACATATTACTTGGCTATAATTAAAAAACTGGAAAAAACAAGGAATAGAAAAAATATGACAAATCTTTACAAACAAACTAAATTGAATAAAAATTTGTAGTGAACTAGAATTATGAAAATATTTTCATTTCTATGGAAATAAAATATTCTTAAATGATTAAGTCATTCTGTGAATGTTAACTAAAAAGGAAGTATAAGCTAGGAAAATTGCTTTTAATTTTTTCTTACATTTTATCATGAAAATTTTCAAACTATAGAAGAGCTGAAGAATTTTAATGCCGATACAATAGTGTCACCATCTAAATTGTATCATGCATGTCTCATTACACAGTTATCCATTCCTCTCTGAGTTCAACAGCCTACTTTTGATGCATTTCAGAAGTTGTCCATCAGTACCGTATACCCTAAAAACTGCAGTGTACATGTCACTAGATTCACTTCAGAACTCTTTTTTTCTTTGGAGGTAAAAGTCACAGAGATTGAAACACTCTTAGATGTACTACTAGATGAATTTTGACAAATAATGCTCCTGTAAAACGTGAACTCCTAGCAGACATAGGATGGCATCTTAAAAGTTTTTCTGGTGTTCATTCACGATGAACCCTTTCCGCTTGACCTTCCAGGGGCAACTGTTTTTTTTATTTTTTTCCCACATAGGTCAGTTTGACCTGTTCTTGAATTTCATTTACATGGAATGTTCTAGAGTATACTATATACTATTTGATAAAGTTATTTTCTCCCAGCATGTACTAGAGATTCATTCATGTGTTTGGTGTATCAGTGAGTATGTGCTAAGTTGCTTCATTTGTGTTGGACCCTTCGGGACCCTATGGACTGTAGCTCACCAGGCTCTTCTGTCCATGGGGATTCTCCAGACAAGAATACTGGAGCAGGTTGCCATGCCCTCCTCCAGAGGATCTTCCCAACGCAGGAATCAAACTTATATCTCTTATGCCTCCTGCCTAGGTAGGCAGGTTCTTTACCACTAGCACTACCTGGGAAGCCAAATGTAGCAGTAGTTCATTACTTTTTATTCCTGAGTAATATTCCATTCTGCTTCCCCGGTGGCAGTAAAGATTCTACCTGTGAATGCAGGAGACATGGGTTCAGTCCCTGGTTTGGGAAGATCCCCTGGAGAAAGAAATGGCAATGCACTCCAGTATTCTTGTCTGGGAAACTCCATGGACAGAGGAACCTGGCAGGCTGCAGCCATGGGGTTGCAAAGAGTTGGACATGACTTAAAGATTAAACAACAATATTTCATTACATGCCCCCTTTGGATGGCCACTTGAGCGGTTTTCAACATTTTGCTATCGTGAAAAAACTTCTATGACATTTTTGTAAAAGCCATTTCAGAAACATGAATATTTTTTTATTTCTTTTGGGTCAATTCACAAAAGTGAAATTGGTAAATCATGGGGTAGCTTCAGTCTTAATTTTATAAGACATTCCCAGATCTTCCAAAGTGATTGTTTAAGTGCTTTTGTGTTTAAAATACAATCAAATACTCAAGGAACACTGGTCTGAAGCAATAACCTTCAACATCAATGACATGAAATATTAGAGTATTTAACACATTATTACATGCTTTCATAAGACACAGATAAATTACTCTCTTTTGATTATGTATTGTAGATTATTTCAGTGTACTTAAATAAAATATTTAATGGCAAGTGTTTTAGTTTTAAATGAATCATTTTCATATATAGCCAAACAGTTCAGTTCAGTAATTCTGTCATGTCCAACTATTTGCAACTCAATGGACTGCAGCAGGCCAGGCTTCCCTGTCCATCACCAGCTCCCAACACTTACTCAAACTCATGTCCATCGAGTTGGTGATGCCATCCAACCATCTCATCCTCTGTTATCCCCTTCTCCTCCTGCCTTCAATCTTTCCCAGCATCAGGGTCTTTTCCGATGAGCCAGTTCCCGAGATCAAGTGGGCAAAGTATTGGAGTTTCAGCTTCAGCATCAGTCCTTCTGAAGAATATTCAGGACTCATTTCTTTAGGATTGACTGGTTTGATCTCCTCACAGTCCAAGGGACTCTCAAGTGTCTTCTCCAACACCACACTTCAAAAGCATCAATTCTTTGGTGCTCAGCTTTCTTTATCGTCCAACTCTCACATCCATACATGACTACTGGAAAAACCATAGCTTTGACTAGATGGACATTTGTTGACAAAGCAATGTCTCTGCTTTTTAATATGCTGTCTAGATTTGTCATAGTTTTTCTTCCAAGGAGCAAGTGTATTTAATTTAATGGCTGCAGTCACGATCTGAAGTAATTTTGGAGCCCAAGGAAATAAAGTCTATCACTATTTCCATTGTTCCCCCACCTATTTGCCATGAAGTAACGGGACAATAATGCCAAGATCTTCATTTCTGGAATGTTGAGTTTTAAGCGAGAATTTTCACTCTCCTCTTTCACTCTCATCAAACATGATTTAATTTTTAATTTAGAAAGAGAATATCATTGGAAATTATATAATTATGTTGAATGTTTATGTATTTTAATAAAATTTAATAGTAATGATAGTTGGCATCAGAGTTTCAGTGTGGAATTTGATCAGTGAAGAACTGAGTATAAACTTTTATCTTCTCCCCCAAAGGATGTGTTCATTCATCGTAAATTTACTCATCAATTCAGTAGTAATTTATCGAGTGCTTACTACGTGTCAGGTATTATTCTAGATCCTGAACAAGGCAAATATATCTGCAGTGTTATTGCTATAGTTTTTTTATTGTATCATCTTATTAATCTATTTTTTTTTACATACAGTCTTTTTATGTTTATTGCCCCTCACTTACCTTTCTAATCTCTTATTAATGGTAGCTATAATACTTTTATATTTAGGACTTTCAGAAAAACCTGGTCAAAGTCAACAATTTCAGAATTATCTTAGGGAAACTGTGTGCGCATGAGCTCCACTGCCTTCCAATGAGTCAAAAAGATGCTGGGCTTCAAGGATCCTCTCCAGGGCCCAGAACCTTTCCCTGAGCAACAGGATGGCATGCATCTCTCCTGTCTCCTTCACTCCAGTTGGTGACTGGAGTCCTTCCCCAAAGTCACCAATTCTCAGCTTCACAGTGATGGTCTTTACCTCACAAATCACCATTTGGGACTTTCTTAGCTGTTGAAATCACGGAGAAGGCAATGGCAACCCACTCTAGTGTTCTTGCCTGGAGAATCCCAGGGATGGCGGAGCCTGGTGGGCTGCCGTCTATGGGGTCGCACAGAGTCGGACACGACTGAAGTGACTTAGTAGTAGTAGTAGTAGTAGCTGTTGAAATCAAGCTCCTTCAGACACTAGGTATTTACCGGCTATTCCTACTCACAAGCAGCATCCAGTCATGCATTGTTGCCCTTCACAACAGACCTCCAGCACATACTGATGCTCATTTCTGCCCCTATTGGCACTCCTTTGAATCACCTGGAATTGTCAGACATGCCACTCCTCCAGCTTCCTGGGACACCAGCATGGACACCAGCAGACGCTCAAGGTGTACCTCAGGTGTTTTGGCTCCATAGTATCAATCATATCCTGGGACAGCTGTAACAAATCTCCTTGAATGGTGGCTTAACAACAGGAGTATGTTCTCTCACTGTTTGGAGCACAGAAATGTAAAAGGAGGTATTGGCTTTGAGAGTCTGTGGTAGAGCATCCTTGTCTCTTCCAGCTGCTGGTGGTTCTGGGTATCCCTTTATTTGGGGCCAAATAATTCCAGCCTTTGCCTTCATCTTCATAACACTGCCACTGCCACATTCTCTCTCCCTTTCTGTTCTCTAAATGGGACACTAATAATCAGACTTAAGGCCCATCCTCATCAGGATGGCCTTATTCCAAGATGATACCTCCATTGTATCTGCAAATACTCTTTTTCAAAATAAGATCACATTTTCTAGATCTGGATGGATATATATTTTGGTGGACTGCAATTCATCTCACATCTACAAGTTCTGTCAACACACTTTTCTATTATTCCTGCTGGTTTTTACAGACCTAATACATTTTCACATTTGAATAAGGAGCAGAGCAAAGTTGCAGATATTTATTTTCTAAAATGTGTTTTTGTTACTGTTGTTGAAGTAGGAAATTGTTGTTTCTTACTTCCTTTTTCCCCTAATGAATAAGTAAGAAATTTCATGCAGCATTATGCTCTTTGCTTTGGTGATGATAGGGAGAGGTTAAAAAAAAAAAAAAGTATCTCACCTCATCTTCCAACAGCATACTTTAAAGAGATGCTTCTTAGAAAACACCCCAGGGCTAGGATTACAAGGGCCAGAATTAGTTTGACCACCATTTTTAAAGCTGAACTGAGCAGTTCCCCTTTGGAAGAAAGGGAAACACATGGAGAAGACCCTATCCTTAACTGACAGTGTCTGTTAGGTCATACTGAAAAGAAATGATCATCACAGCTCTGTTTACAATAGCCAGAACATGGAAGAAACCTAGATGTCCATCAACAGACAAACGGATAAGAAAGATGTGGTACATACACACAATGCAATATTACTCAGCTATTAAAAAGAATGTATTTGAATCACTTCTAATGAGTTGGATGAAACTGGAGCCTATTATACAGAGTAAAGTAAGTCAGAAAGAAAAACACCAACACAGTATATTAACACATATATATGGAATTTAGAAAGATGGTAACAATGACCCTATATGTGAGACAGCAGAAGAGACACAGATGTAAAGAAAAGACTGTTGGACTCTGTGGGAGAAAGCAAGGGAGGGATAACTTGAGAGAATAGCATTGAAATATATATATTACCATATGTGAAATAGATCACAAGTCCAGGTTCAGTGCATGAGGCAGGGTGCTCAGGGCTGGTGCCCTGGGATGACCCAGAGGGGTAGGATGGGGAGGGAGGCGGGAGGGAGAGTCAGGATGGGGAACACATGTACACCCATCACTGATTTATGTGAATACATGTCAAAAACCACCACGATATTGTAAAGTAATTAGCCTCCTATTAAAATTTAAAAAATAATAATAAAATAAGAAAAGAAATGAACCCCAAATCACTGATACTTCTTGATATGACTCAAACCATGATTATATAAATTTGATATTTATTTGCAGCTGTTTGTCACTCTCACAGCTTCTTAAATGTGGCACCTCTGGTATCCCTTCTGTGGGCTGTCCCTTACATCATAGGAGCTTTAGCAGCCTGACCCATTGGATACCACCAGGACCAACCCTCAATTGTGATAATCAAATATGTCCCCAGACATGGCCAACTGTCCCATTGAGAGCAAAATTACTCCTAGTTAGAATCCATTGGTATAGTTGAATCCTAATAATATTCACTAACAAAATTAGGTCCTTAAAAAGACATTTGTATTACTTTAAAGATGTCATGCAGCCATCTTCCAAGATTCAGATATTTTTTAATTAAAAGTAGTTTAAAAAATATTTGGGGTTCTCTGAAATCAGTCAATTTTTTGTTCCATTAAGTGCATCTCTTAGGTAAGTGCAACATCCATTTCACTCTTATGAATTGATGGAATTTTTTCCAACTTCATAGGCTATTTAGGCCTCTCATATTCCAAGCCATTAGTTTTAACTCTTCAGCCATTGTTATATGGCACTCTCAGGAGGAGAAGGTGCATACTGATAATACTGCTCTTGTGCAGGAAGTTATTGTTTTCCTTGGTAAAGACAAACCATTCCTTTGAATTTAGAAACATTTAGTTTCTAAGACTCTGTTACCATTTTATTTAAAGCTCCATTAGCCTCAGCATATTGAATAATAGTTCACCATTCTTCCCCATATATGATTCATGTAGAGTAGCAGAAAGGCTCATACAAATATATGACTATTGTATTGATAGACCTTCTGTTTCTCTCTAAAGCTATAAGAAGTGTTTCTAATTACTGGAACCAGAAGTATAAAGGAAACAAGCAAACACAAAGATATGAGACAACTGCCTATCTTTTATGTCTGATAATATTCTGTCTTGACTTGAATATACAGTATGTATTATAAAGTTATCTATTAATGTAACAGGGGGCTTCCCTGGTAGCTCAGTGGTAAAGAATCTGCCTGCAATGCAGGATCCACAGGAGACAACAGATTCAATCCCTGGGTCAGGAAGATGCTCTGGAGAAAGGCATGGCAACCCACTCCAGTATTCTTGCCTAGAGAATCCCATTGACAGAGAAGCCTGGTGGGCTGCAGTCCACAGGGTCATAGAGTCAGACACGACTGAGGTGACTTAGCACACATTAATATATCAAATCTCGTTCATGTGAAAAAGGTATGCTAAAATATCGTGAATTATTCAAGAAATTTGTAATCTGATTTAAATCTGAAGCATATTGGCTTTCATCTTTAAGATCCCAGGAAATTTCAGAGTTAGGTGAATTATTAAGAAAATAGCTTAATCTGGGCAGTTTCAGTTCAGCAAGGCATTAAAAAATATGATTAGCACACCAAGAGAAAAAGAGCTATATGAATGGTATAAACTAAGGACTCGCTGGGCCTCCTTACTTTTCTTATGTTGGGCCAGAACATCAGATTTGGATGACTTTCTTTTATAAGTCCTTTCCAGGTTTTGTGGGGACTTGAATCGAGATTGCCAGGAGAAATATCAATAACCTCAGATATGCAGATGACACAACCCTTATGGCAAAAAGTGAAGAGGAGCTAAAACGCCTCTTGATGAAAGTGAAAGAAGAGAATGAAAAAGTTGGCTTCAAGCTCAACATTCAGAAAACGAAGATCATGGCATCCGGTCCCATCACTTCATGGGAAATAGATGGGGAAACAGTGGAAACAGTGTCAGACTTTATTTTTGGGGGTCCAAAATTACTGCAGATGGTGACTGCAGCCATGAAATTAAAAGATGTTTACTCCTTGGAAGAAAAGTTATGGCCAAACTAGATAGTATATTCAAAAGCAGAGACATTACTTTGCTGACTAAGGTCCGTCTAGTCAAGGCTATGGTTTTTCCTGTGGTCATGTATGGATGTGAGAGTTGGACTGTGAAGAAGGCTGAGCACCGAAGAATTGATGCTTTTGAACTGTGGTGTTGGAGAAGACTCTTGAGAGTCCCATGGACTGCAAGAAGATCCAACCAGTCCATTCTAAAGGAGATCAGTCCTGAGTGTTCTTTGGAAGGAATGATGCTGAAGCTGAAACTCCAGTACTTTGGTCACCTCATGCAAAGAGTTGACTGATTGGAAAAAACTCTGATGCTGGGAGGGATTGGGGGCAGGGAAAATAGGGGACGACAGAGGATGAGATGGCTGGAAGGCATCACCGACTAGATGGACGTGAGTTTGAGTGAACTCCGGGGTTGGACAGGGAGGCCTGGTGTGCTGTAATTCATGGGGTCACAAAGAGTCGGACACGACTGAGTGATTGAACTGAACTGAACTGAAATTTTTATCATTCTGAGTGTGAGAGCTTCTTAAGGAAAATAATACAAAATTACAAATTTTTATTTAGGAACACAATCACGAAAAAAAGTGATGAAGAGCCGTGAAACTAATTCTTCCAGTCATCAGGGTCTTTGTTCCAAGATCATGACCCCTGACTTCCTCCTTCTCTTTAGTTATGTAGACTCAATCACCACCAGAAATTCTGGGTCATGATGGTCTCAAGCCTAAATTCTCAGAGAGACAGAGGCAGAATAGCCCTTTCATCCTCCTTGATGTTTTTTTTCTTTAATTACCATAGGCTACAATATAATACTTACAGCTTTTTGTTTTACTTTTTCTCTATTTTAAAACCTTTTTCTTAAGCAATTAGTACAGAGTTCCCATACACCCCCTACTGCCATGCACACTTCCAACTTATTAACATCTTGTATCAGTGATTGATGAACTATTATTGATATATCTTTTAACTGAAATGAATAGTGAACTTTGGCACTCACTCTGTGTCGTACAGTCCTATGGTTTTGGCAAATGTGTAAAGCCATGTATCCACCATTATAACCAATAGGATGTAGAATTTCGTCACCATAAAAATCCCCCGTGTGTTTTGTATTATTTGTATTTTTCTCCATCTCCATGTAATTTTGGCAATCACTGCTTTGCTTTTTTATTGCCTTTAGAGTTTTTCTGTTTTCATGCTAGCATATATTGGAATCATATAGCATGACACATATGCATGTAACTTTCCTCCATGTCTTTTCATTGCTTGATGGATATTTTTCTTAAACATTGATTCATTTTCCACTGTATAGGTGTACACAGTTTGTTTATCCATTTGCCTATTGAGAGACCATAGCTATATTCTAGTTTGGGCAGTTATAAAAAATATGTAAGAAACATTCATGTACAGGTTTTGTGTGGATAAAAAGTTTTAAATCTTTCCAATAAAAACATAGGAGGAAAATTGCTAAATCATATAAAGCTGTTTAACTTTGTAAAAACTACCAATCTGTCTTACTTTCTCCACATTAGAAAAAGTAAACATTCCTCCCCACCATGCCATCTAGAAAAATCACTCCAAGTGAAATCAGAGACTTAAATATAAAAATTCGAGAAGCAACCTTACCTGAGTATATAAGAAAGTTTCTCTTTGAGCTGGGGATAGGTAAGGATTTCGTAAGACACACAAAAAAATGCTTTACAATGAAGGAAAAGATAAATAAGTGTAAAAAATACAAGAACTCAAATTCCTCAGAAGACACTAAAGAAAGTGGAAAAATAAGCCAAAAAATGGAAAAAAATTCACAAAAAGAATATATGCAGAAAATGTACACAAAGGATTAATACTATAACAGTTTAATTCCCATAAATTAATAAGAAAAAAGCAAAACAACTTATGGAAAATTAGATAAATAAAAAGATACCTTTTAGGAGTAGAAATAAATAATTTGTAAATGTATGAAAGTCCATTTATTATTAATCGGGAAAATTAAAAACAAAAACAACAGGAAAATATTGTTTTTACACACTTCCTTCAAACATCAGGGCACCTGGCAACATCATAAATGACATAAATGTGTATATGTATACTTAATGTATTCCTTGCTGTGAATTCTGAAGGGAAAGGTTCTTTCTCCAGTTTTGAATTCCATTCCTCCTCTGATAATCCTATCCTAATCTTCAGAGGTCTGTCTATGGAAAGAAGTGAGGAAATTCAGTGAGAGCCAAAAGACCTTTTTCCAGTCTGATCTATGCCTTGAATAAATAGAAGTTCTTTAGTCAAAGTCCTTAAGATCTTGATTTTGTAATTCCCACTTATGAAATGAGGAGAGGTGGGTTTCATCTCAGAGGTTTCAAACTGTCATCATTTGAAGGCTGAAGACTTGTTTTGTTTGGCTTGGATCAGACTTTTAAGTTTTTTAGATTAAAATATCAGCATGTGGAGACAGCATGTTCTGAGATGTAGTGGTCCCCACTGTTCCACATATGTTAATTGATTTTATTACCTACCCACCCTTGAAGGCAATTGAGTTTGTGACCTCTTTAGGTAATATCTAAATTTGGTCAATCCAGAATGTCTATAAGATATCAGATCCATGCCAAAAGGTCCTTGATATTTGTTCCTGTCCAAAACCATTTGGTATGAACCAAAAATGTTCATGGATGTTTTGGATAGGAACTAATTCAAGGAGGTTTTGGGGGAGATTAAATGTCTTATGGACATTTTGCACTGGCTTTAGTGCTTGCTAATTTTGACAGCCTCAACATGCAGGTTTGTTTGCACTGCCTGATCTAATGATCATCTATGAGATGCTAATCTGTGAGAGTCATTAGCACAAAGTCTATGTCATTGATTCTGTTGCTAGTTCTCTCAAAATCCTGGTACACAGGCACCAGTAAATAATGACTGAATACAAAGTTGTGTGGATAAATGAAGGAACATGATTTACTTCAAATATATATGTCTATTGGAGAAGGAAATGGCAACGACTCCAGTGTTCTTGCCTGGAGAATCCCAGAGACGGGGGAGCCTGGTGGGCTGCCGTCTATGGGGTCGCACAGAGTCGGACACGACTGAAGCGACTTAGTAGTATACAGTGTCCATAACAACTGCTCGATTTCTGCCATTGTAGCAAGCATCATTCAGGACACTTCAGAGAAACATTGTTGTATTTATTCAGTCGCCTAGTCATGTCTGACTCTTTACGATGCCAGGGACTGAAGCATGCCAGACTTCTCTGCCCTTCAGTATCTCTTGGAGTTTGCTCAAACTCGTGTCCAGTGAGTCAATGATGCCATCCAACCCCTTCATCCTCTGCTGTCCCCTTCTCCTTCTACCCTCAATTTTTCACAGCATCAGGGTCTTTTCAAATGAGTCAGTTCTTCACACCAAGTGGCCAAAGTATTTGAACTTCAGCTTCAGCATCAGACCATCCAAAGAATATTCAGGACTGATTTCTCCAGCGTTGACTGGTTTAATCTCCTGGCTATTCAAGGTACCCTCAAGAGTCTTCTCCAACAACACAGTATGAAAGAACAAATTCTTCTATGCTCAGCCTTCTGTATGGCCCAACTCTCACATCCATACATGACTACTGGATAAACCATAGCTTTCACTATATGGACCTTTGTTGGGAAAGTGATGTCTCTGCTTTTTAATATGCTGTCTAGGTTTTTTATTGCTTTTCTTCCAAGGAACAAGCATCTTTTAATTTAATAGCTGCTGTCAGCCTCCGCAGTGATTTTGGAGCCCAAGAAAATAAAGTCTGTCACTGGTTCCATTCTTTCCCTATCTATTTGACGTGAAGTGGTGGGACTCGACGCCATGATTTTAGTTTTTGGAATGTTGAGTTTTAAGCCAGCTTTTTCACTCTCCTCTTTCATCTTCATCAAGAGACTCTTTACTTCCTTTCCACTTTCTGCCATTAGAGTGGTGTCATCTGTATATCCGAGTTTGCTTATATTAGGGGCGGTGACCTTGAGGAGCCACCATGAGCCCGAGGCCAAGGGCAGCAGCTGGGAGGAGCCACACACGCCCGAGGCCAGGGCCGGCAGGCTGGAAGGAGCAACCCAGGAGTGGTGGCTGCACACAGGAGGGCCTAGAGGAGCTATCCTCCTCAAAGGTAAGGAGCAGCGGCTGTGCTTTGCTGGAGCAGCCGTGAAGAGATACCCCATGCCAATGTAAGAGAAACCCAAGTAAGATGGTAAATGTTGCAAGAGGGCATCAGAGGGCAGACACAATGAAACCATACTCACAGACAACTAGTCAATCTTATCACATTAGGACCACAGCCTTGTCTAACTCAATGAAACCAAGCCAAGCTGGCAGAGCAAGACGGGTGGGTCATGGTGGAGAGGTCTGACAGAATGTGGTCCACTGGAGAAGGGAATGGCAAGCCACTTCAGTATTCTTGCCTTGAGAACCCCATGAACAGTATGAAAAGGCAAAATTATAAGATAACAAAAGAGGAACTCGCCAGGTCATTAGGTGCCTAATATGCTACTGGAGATCAGTGGAGATATAACTCCAGAAAGAATGAAGGGATGGAGCCAAAGCAAAAATAATACCCAGTTCTGGATGTGGCTGATGATAGAAGAAAGATCCGATGCTGTAAAGAGCAATATTGCATAGGAACCTGGAATGTCAGGTCCATGAATCAAGGCAAATTGGAAGTGGTCAAACAAGAGATGGCAAGGGTGAACGTCGACATTCTAGGAATCAGCGAACTAAAGTGGACTGGAAAGGGTGAATTTAATTCAGATGACCATTACATCTACTACTGCGGTCAGGAGCCCCTCAGAAGAAATGGAGTAGCCACTATGGTCAACAAAAGAGTCTGAAATGCAGTACTTGGATGCAATCTCAAAAACGACAAAATGATCTCTGTTCATCTCCAAGGCAAACCATTCAATATTACAGTTATCCAAGTCGATGCCTCAACCAGTAATGCTGAAGAAATTGAAGTTGAATGGTTTTATGAAGAACTACAAGATATTTTAGAACTAACACCCAAAAAGATGTCCTTTTCATTATAGGGGACTAGAATGCAAAAGTAGGAAGTCAAAAAACACCTAGAGTAACAGGCAAATTTGGCCTTGGAATGTGGAATGAAGCAGGGCAAAGACTAATAGAGTTTTGCCAAGAAAATGCACTGGTCAAAGCAAACACCCTCTTCAAAAAACATAAGAGAAGACTCTACACATGGACATCACCAGATGGTCAACACCGAAATCAGATATATTATATTCCTTGCAGCCAAAGAAGGAGAAGCTCCATACAGTCAACAAAAACAAGACCAGGAGCTGACTGTGGCTCTGATCATGGACTCCTTATTACCAAATTCAGACTTAAATTGAAGAGAGTAGGGAAAACCCTAGACCATTCAGCTATGACCTAAATCAAATCCCTTATGATTATACAGTGGAAGTGAGAAATAGATTTAAGGGCTTAGACCTGATAGATAGAGTGCCTGTTGAACTATGGAATGAGGTTCATGACATTGTACAGGAGACAGGGATCAAGACCATCCCCATGGGAAAGAAAGGCAAAAAAGCAAAATGGCTGTCTGGGGAGGCCTTACAAATAGCTGTGAAAAGAAGAGAGGCGAAAAGCAAAGGAGAAAAGGAAAGATATAAGCATCTGAATGCAGAGTTCCAAAGAATAGCAAGAAGAGATAAGAAAGCCTTCTTCAGTGATCAATGCAAAGAAATAGAGGAAAAGAACAGAATGGGAAAGACTAGAGATCTCTTCAAGAAAATTAGAGATACCAAGGGAACATTTCATGCAAGGATGGGCTCGATAAAGGACAGAAATGCTCTGGACCTAACAGAAGCAGAAGCTATTAACAAGAGGTGGCAAGAATACACAGAAGAACTGTACAAAAAAGATCTTCACGACCCAGATAATCATGACGATGTGATCACTAATCTAGAGCCAGACATCTTGGAATGTGAGGTCAGGTGGGCCTAAGAGAGCATGACTATGAACAAAGCTAGTGAAGGTGATGGAATTCCAGTTGAGCTGTTTCAAATCCTGAAAGATGATGCTGTGAAAGTGCTGCACTCAATATGCCAGCAAATTTGGAAAACTCAGCAGTGGCCATAGGACTGGAAAAGATCCATTTTCATTCCAATTCCAAAGAAAGGCAATGCCAAAGAATGCTCAAACTAACGCACAATTGCACTCATCTCACATGCTAGTAAAGCAATGCTCAAAATTCTCCAAGCCAGGCTTCAGCAATACATGAACAGTGAACTTCCTGATGTTCAAGCTGGTTTTAGAAAAGGCAGAGGAACCAGAGATCAAATTGCTAACATCTACTGGGTCATGGAAAAAGCAAGAGAGTTCCAGAGAAACATCTATTTCTGCTTTATTGACTATGCCAAAGCCTTTGACTGTGTGGATCACAGTAAACTGTGGAAAATTCTGAAAGAGATGGGAGTACCAGACCACCTAACCTGCCTCTTGAGAAATCTGTATGCAGGTCAGGAAGCAACAGGTAGAACTGGACATGGAACAACAGACTGGTTCCAAATAGGAAAAGGAGTACGTCAAGGCTGTATATCGTCACCCTGCTTATTTAACTTATATGCAGAGTACATCACGAGAAACGCTGGACTGGAAGAAACACAAGCTGGAATCAAGATTGCTGGGAGAAATATGAATAACCTCAGATATGCAGATGACACCAGCCTTATGGCAGAAAGTGAAGAGGAACTAAGAAGTCTCCTGATGAAAGTGAAAGACGAGAGTGAAAAAGTTGGCTTAATGTTCAACATTCAGAAAATGAAGATGATGGCATCTGGTCCCATCACTTCATGGGAAATAGATGGGGAAACAGTGTCAGACTTAATTTTGGGGGGCTCCAAAGTCACTGCAGATGGTGACTGCAGCCATGAAATTGAAAGATGCTTACTCCTTGGAAGAAAAGTGATGACCAACCTAGATAGCATATTCAAAAGCAGAGGCATTACTTTGCTGACTAAGGTTCGTCTAGTCAAGGCTATGGTTTTTCCTGTGGTATTGTATGGATGTGAGAGTTGGACTGTGAAGAAGGCTGAGCACCGAAGAATTGATGCTTTTGAACTGTGGTGTTGGAGAAGACTCTTAAGAGTGCCTTGGACTGCAAGGAGATCCAACCAGTCCATTCTGAAGGAGATTAGCCCTGGGATTTCTTTGGAAGGAATGATGCTAAAGCTGAAGCTCCAGTACTTTGGCCACCTCATGTGAAGAGTTGACTCATTGGAAAAGACTGTGATGCTGGGAGGGATTGGGGGCAAGAGGAGAAGGGGATGACCCAGGATGAGATGGCTGGATGGCATCACGGATTCGATGGACGTGAGTCTGAGTGAGCTCCGGGAGATGATGATGGACAGGGAGACCTGGCGTGCTGTGATTCATGGGGTCGCAAAGAGTCGGACACGACTGAGCGACTGAACTGAAGTGAATCTTTATTCCAGCTTTTATTTCATCCGGCTTGGCATTTTACATGATATACTCTCCATAGATGTTAAATAAGCAGAGTGAAAATATTCAGGATTGACATATTCCTTTCCCAATTTTGAACCAGTCCTGTACTGATAGTAGTATTAGTCCTGGGAGCAGCAGCAGACCTGTGAAACATAGCATACTGGCATAATTCTTTTTGGAGGGGGTCACTATTAACCCTACCACAGTGCCTATCATTTCATTCAGTCACTCAGTCGTGTCCAATTCATTGCCACCGCATGAATCGCAGCACACCAGGCCTCCCTGTCCATCACCATCTCCCGGAGTTCACTCAGACTCACGTCCATCAAGTCCGTGATGCCATCTAGCCATCTCATCCTCAGTCATCCCGTTCTCCTCCTCCTCCGAATCCCTCCCAGCATCAGAGTTTTTTCCAAAGAGTCAACACTTCACATGAGGTGGCAAAAGTACTGGAGTTTCAGCTTTAGCATCATTCCTTCCAAAGAAATCCCAGGATTGGTCTCCTTAAGAATGGACTGGTTGGATCTCCTTGCACTCCAAGGGACTCTCAAGTCTTCTCCAACACCACCGTTCAAGAGCATCAATTCTTCGGTGCTCAGCCTTCTTCACAGTCCAACTCTCACATCCATACAATACCACAGGAAAAACCATAGCCTTGACTAGAAGGACCTTAGTCAGCAAAGTAATGTCTCTGCTTTTGAATATGCCATCCTTGCATGAAATGTTCCCTTGGTATCTCTAATTTTCTTGAAGAGATCTCTAGTCTTTCCCATTCTGTTCTTTTCCTCTATTTCTTTGCATTGATCACTGAAGAAGGCTTTCTTATCTCTCCTTGCTATTCTCTGGAACTCTGCATCAGATGCTTATATCTTTCCTTTTCTCCTTTGCTTTCCGCCTCTCTTCTTTTCACAGCTATTTGTAAGACCTCCCCAGACAGCCATTTTGCTTTTTTGCCTTTCTTTCCCATGGGGATGGTCTTGATCCCTGCCTCCTGTACAATGTCATGAACCTCATTCCATAGTTCAACAGGCACTCTATCTATCAGATCTAGGCCCATAAATCTATTTCTCACTTCCACTGTATAATCATAAGGGATTTGATTTAGGTCATCCTGAATGGTCAATGACTGCAACCTCTTGGACTGGGCCAACTCAGGCCAAACTATAAAGAAGGAGCACAGCCCCACCCACCAGCAGAAAATTGGACTATATATGAGTGAAAAAATTGGCTTAAAGCTCAACATTCAGAAATTGAAAATCATGGCATCCTGTCCCATCACTCCATGGGAAACAGATGGGAAAACAGTGGAAACAGTGTCAGACTTAATTTGGGGGGGCTCGAAAATCACTGCAGATAGTGATTGCAGCCATGAAATTAAAAGACGTTTATTCCTTGGAAGGAAAGTTATGACCAACTTAGATAGCATATTCAAAAGCAGAGACATTACTTTGCCAGCAGAGATCCATCTAGTCAAGGCTATGGTTTTTCCAGTGGTCATGTATGGATCTGAGAGTTGGACTTTGAAGAAAGGTGAGCACCAAAGAATTGATGCTTCTGAACTGTGGTGTTGGAGGAGACTCTTGAGAGTCCCTTGGACTGCAAGGAGATCCAACCAGTCCATTCTGAAGGAGATCAGCCCTGGGATTTCTGAGGAGGGAATGATACTGAAGCTGAAACTCCAGTACTTTGACTACCTCATGCAAAGAGTTGACTCATTGGAAAAGACTCTGATGCTGGAAGAGATTGGGGGCAGGAGGATAAGGGGACGACAGAGGATGAGATAGCTTGATGGCATCACTGACTCAATGGACGTGAGTTTGAGTGAACTCCGGGAGTTGGTGGTGGACAAGGAGGCCTGGCTTGCTGCAATTCATAGGGTGGCAAAGAGTTGGACACAACTGATTGTCTGATCTGAAGTGAACTGTCCATGCTTCGCCCACCAGAACAAGATTTAGTTTTCCCCACAGCCAGTCCTTCCCATCGGGAAGATTCTACAAGCCTTTTATCCTCATCCATCAGAGAGCAAATAGAATGAAAAGCACAATCACAGAAAACTAATCAAAATGCTCATATGGATCACAGTTTTGTGCAACTCAGTGAAACCGTGAGCCATGTTGTGTAGGGCCACCAAAGATGGATGGCTGATGGTGGAGAGTTCTGACAAAGCATGGTCCATTTGAGAAGGAATGTGAAACCACTTCAGCATTCTTGCCTTGAGAACCCCGTGAGCAGAGAAATATTACATATATATTATTTATTACATGGCATTGGCTCACATATTTGGTGTTGGCAAATCATAAATCCTGTGGGGCAGGTTAGCAAGCTAGAAACTCAGGCAGGAGTTAGTGCTACAGCCTTGAATGTAAATTTATTGGGCAGGCTGGCAGGCTAGAAGGTAAAGGCAGGAGCTCATATTAGTCTTCTTATTCTCCAGGAAACCTCTCAAGGCCTCCACTGATGGAATGAGATCTACCCTTACTATTGAGGTTCATCTCCTTTATCTATAGTCAGTTGATTGTAAATGTGAAGCACATCTTCAAAATACCTCATTGTTTAATCAAGTTCAGTTCAGTTCAGTTGCTCAGTCATGTCCGAATCTTTGTGACCCCATGCACTACAGCACGCCGGGCCTCCCTGTCCATCACCAACTCCCAGAATTTAGTCAAACTCATGTCCATTGAGTCAGTGATGCCATCCAACTATCTCATCCTCTGTTGTCTGCTTCTCCTCCTGCCTTCAATGTTTCCCAGCATCAGTTTCTTTTCAAATAAGTCAGTTCTTTGCATCAGCTGGCCAAAGTATTGGAGTTTCAGCTTTAACATCAGTCCTTCCAGTGAATATTAAGGATTGATTTCCTTTAGGATTTACTGGTTGGATCTCCTGGCAGTCCACAGGACTCTGAAGAGTCTTCTCCAACACCACAGTTCAAAAGCATCAATTCTTCAGTGCTCAGCTTTCTTTATAGTCCAACTCTCACAAGCATACAAGACCAACCACTGGAAAAACCATAGCCTCGACTAGACGAAAATTTGTTGACAAAATAATGCCTCTGCTTTTTAATAAGCTGTCTTTATTGGTCATAACTTTTCTTCCAAGAAGTAAGTATCTTTTCATTTCAAGGCTGCAGTCACAATCTGCAGTGATTTTGGAGCCCAAGAAAATGAAGTCTTCCACTGTTTTCCCATCTATTTGACATGAAGTGATGGGACTAGATGCCATGATCTTAATTTTCTGAATGTTGAGCTTTAAGTCAACTCTTTCAGTCTCCTTTTTCACTTTCATCAAGAGGGTCTTTAGTTCTTCTTCACTTTCTGCCATAAGAGTGGTGTTATCTGCATATCTGAGTTTATTGATATTTTTCCCACAATCTTGATTCCAGCTTGTGCTTCATCCAGCCCAGCGTTTCTCATTATATTCACTGCATATAAGTTAAATAAGCAGGTTGACAATATACAGCCTTGACGTACTCCTTTTCCTATTTGAAACCAGTCAGTTGTTCCATGTCCAGTTCTAACTCTTGCTCCTGATCTGCATACAGATTCCCCAAGAGGTGGGTCAGGTGGTCTGGAATTCCCATCTCTTTCAGAATTTTCCACAGTTTATTGTGATTCACACAGTCAAAGACTTTGGCATAGTTTGCAAAGTTTGCATAGCTTGCAAACGAAACGTTTGATTAAACAACTAAATAGCATAGCCTAGTGAAATTAATACATGAAACTAATCATCACATAATGCTAAAGCAACCATAGAAATTATGCAAACATACAATAGCTAGGACATGGAGACAACCTAAATATCCATCAGCAGATGAATGGATAAGTAATTTGTGGTACATACACACAGTGGAATATTACTCAGCTATAAAAAGAATACATTTGAGTCAATTCTAATGAGATGGATGAAACTGGACCCTATTATACAGAATGAAGTAAGTCAGAAAGAGAAACACCAATACAGTATATTATACATATATCTGGTATTTAGAAAGATGGTAACAAAGACCCTATATGCAAGACAGCAAAAGAAACACTGATATAAAGAACAGACTTTTGAACTCTGTGAGAGAAGGCAAGTGTGGGATGATTTGAAAGAATAACATTGAAACATGTATATTATCATATGCAAAATAGATCCCCAGTCCAGGTTCAATGCATGAAGCAGGGCACTCAAAGCCAGTGCCCTGGACAACCTAGAGTGATTGGATAGGAAGGGAGATGGGAGGGGGCTTCAGGACGGGGGACACATGTACAACCGTGGCTGATTCATGTCAATGTACAGCAAAAACCACCACACTATTGTAGAGTAATTAGCCTCCAATTAAAATAAATTAATTTTTAAAAGGAATGTATGTAAACAAATTGATATATAGATATTTTTGTGTTCCAATAAGTTTTTATTCAGTTTGAATTTCATATGCTTTTCATATGTCACAAATTATAATACTTTAATTTTTTTCACCCTGAAAGACTACAAAATATAAAAACTATTTTTAGCTCATAGATATAGACCATATAAAACCAAGTGATGTGTCAAATTTGGACCAGGGTCCATATTGCTGATCCCCGTTCCAGGACAATATGTTTTATTTATGTTAATTATAAATATATTGCGCTGAACAATCATGAAGAATGCCAGGTTGGATGAGTTACAAGCTGGAATCAAGATAGGTGGGCAAATCATCAACAATCTCAGGTATACAGATGATACCACTCTAACGGCAGAAAGAGAAGAGGAACTAAAGACTCTCTTAATGAGGGTGAAGGAGAAGAGTGAAAGAGCTGGCTTAAAGCTAACTACTAAAAAAATCAAGATTATGACATCTAGCCCCATTACTGCATGCAAATAGAAGGGGAAAAGGTAGAAGTAGTGACAAATTTCCTTTTCTTGAGCTCCAAAATCACTGTGGATGGTTACTGCAGCCATGAAATCAGAAGACAATAGCTTCTTGGCAGGAAAGCAATGACAAACTTAGACACCATGTTGAAAAGCAGACATTACTCTGCTGACATAAGTCCATATAGTCAAGGTTATGGTCTTCCCAGTGGCTGTGTGTGCATGTGAGAGCTGGACCTTAAAGAAGGTAGAATGCCAAAGAATTAATGCCCTCGACCTGTGGTGCTGGAGAAAACTCCTGAAATTCCCTTGGACAGCAAGGAGATCAAACCTGTCAATATTAAGGGAGATTAACCCTGAATATTCACTAGAGGAACTAATGCTAAAGCTGAAACTCAAGTATTTTGTTCATCTGATGCAAACAGATGTCTCATTGGAATAGTCTCTGATGCTGAGAAAGGTTGAGGGCAGAAGGAGAAGAGGGCATCAAAGGATCAGAGTGCTGGATGGCATCATTGATGCAATGAACATGAACTTGGGCAAACTTCAGGAGATGGTGAGGGACAGGGAGGCCTGGCGTGCTGCAATCCATGGGGTCACAAAGAGTCTGACGTGACTGGGTGACTGAACAACAATAACAACAATATTAACACATACCTAGCAACTTAGCAGCTGCAGCAGCATACATATACAAAGAACTTTAAAACTAGTGTTACTGACAGCTATTCTCAAAGCAAAGCTTAAATGTAACAAGTGAGTAAATGTTAAGGGAAATTATAAAAGTTCAGTTACTGGAGTCTTTTATCAATGTTAAATATTGTGGTTATCCCAGTAGAGTTTCTGTATAATGTTCTCTGAGGAAAGAAGAATGGACTAAAGTATCTACCAAAGTCCTTCTAGGTCTCTAATTTCACAAAATAGTGGGCAAAGCGTGCTTAAATATGTTGATAAGTCATAAATGTATTAATATCCCCATTTCTTTTTTATATGTTATTTTACATATTTTAATTCAATTTTATTTTTTCCAGAAAAAAATATACTTTATACATGTATTTATTTTATATTAGAGCACAGTTAATTAACAATGTTGTGCTAGTTTCAGGTGTACAGCAAAGTAATTATTGGACATACGCATATATATATTCTTTTTCAAATTATGTTCCCAATTAAGTTATTGCAGAATAGTGAACAGAGTTTGTTATGCTACAGAGTACATCCTTGTTGGCCATCTATTTTAAATAGCAGTGTTTACATATCAGTCCCAAAGTACCAATCTATCCCTCCCCCTACAAAGTCCATCCTCTAAATCTGTGAATCTGTTACTGTTTTGCAAATAAGTTTTTTTTTTTAGATTCAATATATAAGCAATATATGATATTGTCTTTCTCTGTCTGACTTAACTTCACTTAGTATAACGATTGCCAGTTCCATCCATGTTGTTGCAAATGACATTATTCCATTCTTTTTATGATTAAGTAGTATTCCATTGTATGCATTTACCACATCTTCTTTATTTATACATCTATTTAGGTTACTTCCATGCCTTGGCTTTTGTGAACAGTGCTGCAATGAATATTGGGGTGCTTGTATCGTTTTGGACCATGTTTTTCTCCAGATGGCATATGCTCAGGACTGGGGTTACTGGATCTTATGGTTGTTCTATTACTAGTTTCTTAAGGGTCCCCCATAATGTTCTCCATAGAGGCTGCACCAATTTAAATGCCCACCAAAAGTGTGAGAGGATTTCCTTTTCTCCACACCTCCAAAATTTATTGTTTGCAATTTTTTTTGATTCTACCTAGTTTGATGTGACATCTCATTGTAGTTGTAATTTCCATTTCTCTAATAATTAACCATGTCGAACATCTTTCCATGTGCCTCTTAGCCATCTGTATGTCTCCTTTGGAGAAATGTCTCTTTAGATCATCTGCCCATATTTTGAGTGGGTCACTTGTTTGTTTGCTTATTGACCCACATGAGCTATTTGTAAATTTTGAAGACTAATATATCATCAGTAGCATTGTTTGCAAGTATTTTCTTTTGTTCTATGGATTACCTTTTGGTTTTGTCTATGCTTTCCCCTGCTGTGCAAAAGCTTCTGAGTTTAATTAGGCCCCATTTATTTATTTTTTGTTTTATTTCCATTTCTTTAAGAGAAGGGTCAAAAGAGATATTGCTGTGGCTATGTCAAATAGCATTCTACCTATGTTTTCCTCTAAGAGTTTTATAGTATCTGGTCTTACACAAAGATCTTTAATCCATTTTGAGTTTATTTCTGTGTGTGGTGTTAAAGAGTGTTCTGATTTCATTTTTTAACAAGTAACTGTCCAGTTTTCCCAGAACCATTTATTGAAGAGTGTGTGCTTCCTCCATTGTATGGTACTGCCTCCTTTGTCATAGATTAATTGACCATAAGTGTTTGGGTTAATTTCTGGGTTTTTTATTTTCTTCTTTTGATCTATATTTCTTTTTGTGCCAGTGCCATACTGTTTTGATCACTGTAACTTAGTAGTATAGTCTGAAGACAAAGAACCTAATTCTTACAGCTCTGCTTTACTCTCTCAAGATTCCTTCAGTTATTCAGGATCTTTTGTGTTTCCATACAAATAATAAATTTTCCCTTTTGTTATTTGTGGCTTTTCCCCTGTTTATTCCCCCCCCCCCCCCCCGTTTGCTTAATTTTTTTTTTCTTTGCCTTTAGTTTTTATCAGTTTGATGAATATGTGTCTTGGTGTGTTCCTACTTGGATTTATCCTGCCTAGTACTCCCTTGCCCTTCCTAAACTTGAGTGACTGCTTCCTTTCTAATGTTTGGGAATGTTTCAGCCACTTTTTGAAAACTCTTCAAATATTTTCCCAGGCCATCTCTCTCACTCTCTCTTCTCTTTCTGAGACATCTATAATGTGAATGTTGGTTCATTTAATGTTACCCCAGAAGTCTCTTAGACTATCTTCACTTATTTTCATTATTTTTTCTTTATTCTGTTCTGTGGCAATGATGTCCACCCCTCTGTCTTCAAGCTCATTTATCTATTCTTCTGTCTTAGTTAATCTTCTATTGATTCTTTCTGTTGTATTTTTCTTTTTAGTTACTGTATTATTCACTTCTACTTCGTGTAAGTCTTTCTTAAGGATGTCTTATATTTTCTCAATCTGTGCCTTCATTCTTTTCCCAAGGTCTCAGATCATTTTCACTCTCATTATTCTGGATTATATTTTCTGGTAGATTGCTTATCCCTACTTTAGTTAGTTGCTTTACTGGAGTTTTATCTTGTTTCTTTATCTGAGACATATCCCTCTGCCATATCATCTTGTCTAACTTTCTGTAACTGCAGTTTCCATTCCACAAGCTTCTTGCTTCTGCTGTTTTCCCCCTGGCTTGTGCAAGCTTCATGGTGGGAAAGACTGGTTCCTGCCCACTCATATGTGGAGCTGGGTCTTGTCTGTCTGGTAAGTAGGGACATGCTCCATAAGACTTTAGGCAACCTGTCTGCTGATTGGTGGGGCTGTGGTCTCAACCCGTTGATTGTTTGGTCTGAGCCATCCCTGCACTGAAGACTACAGTCTGTTGGTTGGGGGTATGTCTTTGGGAGGAAATAGTGGCCTCCAGGAGAACTCAGGCTAATAAACACTTGCTAACAATGCTGCCACCAGCGTCTTTATCCCCACAGTCATAGATTACCCCTGTCTCTGCAGGAAAACTCCAGTACTAGTAGGAAATGTATGGCCCAATATCTTATTTCACTGCTGGGTCTAGGTATGCACTTGACCTTTGTGCACCCTTCAGGAGTGGAGTTTCTATTTCTCCCAGTCCTGTGGAATCCTGTGATCAAATCACAGTGGCCTTCATAGTCAGATTCTCTGGGGGTCCCTCTTCCCATTGCCAGACCTCTAGATGTGAGGGTCAGGATTTAAACTTCTATGGGGAAACTTCTGTGGTACAATTATTCTCCCATTTGTGGGTCACCGACCTATCAGGTTTGAGATTTGATTTTATTGTAATTACACCTCACCTATTGTCTCATGTGGCTTCTTTGTCTTTAGATGTAATGTATGTTTTTTGGTATGTTCCACCATTTTGTTGTTGATGATTATGGTTTTTAGCAGTTTTCAGTGTTTTCGTAAGGGATGATGGCACGTCCTTCTACTCTGCCATGTTGCCGGCCTTTATCATAATCAATCTCCCCTTTGCATACTAAATAATCTTCAACTCCATCCCCTGAACACAGACACACACAGACACACACACACACACACACACACACACTTCATTTATTCTGTTCTATATATACTTACTAATGTCCTTATAATATGTCAGGCTTTTCACCAGATACAGGATATAAAGAAACGGCCTAATTTAAGTCAGGTTTCTTTAATAAAATAAATCATGGGACTAGGCAAGAAAAAAAATTGTTAGGTATTTACCATTTTTATCAGGCATGCTAGATAAGTCATCTGATTTAATCCCCAAAACAACTCAATGTAGTATTGCCAAGTGAAAGATAGAATATATTCAATTCAGATTTCATAGGAATAGTGAATATTTTTTTAGTATAATATTTTCCATGCACTATTTGGGACATACTTATACTAAAAAATCAGGGCACATGTGTTTAGAAAAAAATCCTTGAATTAGGAAATGGCTTGTCACAGTCCATGGGTTTGCAAAGAGTTGGAAACATTGTGCATACACACACATATGCTAAAAATTATATGAAATTCATATTTATACTTTCATTTGCTAAATTTTGCAACTCTAACTCAATGTGATGTAGGGAATGCTGTATCAAGTTTATATGGGAGTAAAGTGATGCTCAAGAAGATTAATTTAGTTGTTTAGGTTCATGCATCTGGAATTCCCTATAATGTCTCCCCTAATGAATATCAAATAAAGAAACAGACTACAAAGAAATAGATGTACTCCAGTGTATTGGAAAAGCAAAAAGGATGAAATTAATTCCATCTGGATAACTTCATATGACCAAATAGTAGGTAAAGTATAAGTAAAAATCAGTCAACTAAAACAGATATGAACCATTTAATTATTATTTCTTCTTCCAAAATAATGCTCGCTTTTATAAGATTCCTTTGAATTTAATATTAGCATCTCGACATTATTCTGCTACAGAAAATTTTCCCATAGGTAGTAACATTTTATTGCCTTTTTTTCAGAATTGAAAAACAGTTATTAAGATTCTAATTCCAGTTATCATCAACATAAAAATGTCCAAATCTTATTTTATCATTTGTGTACAAAGAAGCTATGCTGAAGACAGAGGTCAAGTGAAATTTAAGAAATGTGTAAAGTAATTAACCTCCAATTAAAATAAATAAATTTATATTTTAAAAAAAACTGTGTCCAGTTACTTTGTCTCAACAGTTCATTGCAGATCAAAAAAAGAAAGCCAAGAATCTTTATTAAAGAGCTAAAAGAATAATTTCACACAGCAATTGCTAATGAAACAAGAATATTTATTTCTTCCTGGTTCCTCTTCTTTAGATGAAAAAGAAAATTATATCTGACAGCTGAATTCTGATTTCATGTAACTATTTCTTAACTTCAAATGAAGTCTGTTGTGTAGTAGAAAAGATTCATTTCCCCAAACTATATAGAATATGAACACTAAGTAAACCTCTGCTACAATTGATATAAAATATTTAAATCTTTTTAAAAATTTTACTGAAGGCTCATTGCTTTACAGAACTTTGCACTTTTCTGTCAAACCTCAATATGAACAAGCCATAGGTATACATAAATCCCCTCCCTTTTGAAACTCCCTCACATCTAGGTTGATACAGAGCTGAGCCCCTGTTTGAGTTTCCTGAGCCATACAGCAAATTCCCATTGGTTGTCTATTTTACATATGGTAATGTAGAAAATTTCAGAAAAAAATGCATTCTGTAGTAGCACTTAGTAATCATCGCAACGTGTTCATGAGGAAGTGTTCTGTCCCCTAAGTGAGGCAGAAGGGAGATAAATGATAGCACAAGCCTTTCTCTTCATAAAGAGCTGTCACTTATAACCATCTTCATGAGAGATTTGACTCACGTCTACTATTAAAGTTTCAAAACATATCCTACTTCTCTGGTGTTCATATTTTTAAAATAGTCAAAATTGAGCTGAGATAGTCCACTTAGTTTTCTCTGTGAGAGAAGAATGCCTGACAAGTGATAGAGGAAGCCTGCTCTTTATCTGTCTGGTGGCCGTGCATCTCTGCTGCTTTTACTCGGGAGAGAAAAGTGTAAAGACTGCTCCTGAGAACAGGATGCCTACAGTGACTGTCTAATACATTTCTTTGTTCTTCTGGTGATGTTCAAAGTAGAAAACAAAGAAAAAGAAAAGTACATTGAAACACTTATCCAAAAATATGCATTAGATGACACAGGCTGAATTATATTCTTCCTTTTCACAAAAGTTTTAAACATTTTCTCTGGTACCAAGTTCACTTTAATGTACTAAGATTTATTCAGAATTCTTTAGTCTTGCTAATATAACCTGGGGATTGAAAGTACCCCCCACCATATATTGTATTTGGTCCCCCATTATTTTATTAACACATATTTGATTACCTTCAAAACTCAAAACTGTATGTGTGTGTGTGTGTGTGTATGTGTGTGTGTGTGTGTGTGTATCTGTCACAACAGACCCCTTTAGCACTTAATATGTCCAACACAGGATTTTAAATCATGTTCCCTGTGAATCTAGATTTCTACAGAATAAGCCTCACAGTATTCACACTAAAGTATGTCTATAGGAACCCAGTGTTTTGTGTTTTTTTTTTCCAATGCCTATGAAAAAACTCAGCTAAAATTAACTAATTAATTTGCCATTCACTAGTTGTAAAAAAATAAGATGGATTGAGTCAGTTGTGAAATTTCAGATTTTCAGGAGTATGAGATAACTTAGAGGAGAATAATATGTTTAAATAAAACAAGATGGGCAAATAATCCTAGAAAGTGAAATAAGGAATTTTCTCACTGATAAAGCTTTTTTATTGATTGAAAAATGATAATCGACAACATATAGCTTTGTGTATTAAATGCTAAATTATTTTCAGTGCATCAGTGTGTTGGTGAACAACGATTATTTCAGAATATATGGAGGTGGGACTTCCCTGGGGATTCCAGTGGTTAAAAATCCACCTTGCAATGCAGGGGACATGGATTCAATTCCTGGTCAGTCAGGGGACTAATATCTCACATACTGGGGAGCAACTAACCCCCACGCCACAACTACTGAACCATGAGTTGTAAAACCTGAGTATCACAACTAGAGAGCCTTCATGCCACAACTAGAGAGCCCTCGTGCTGCATGTTGCAAGTAAGACCCAGCACAGTCAAATAAATAAATAAATAAAATATTTAAAATAGGAAATATGTGGTCTATAGACATTTATAAATAGCCTGAATATCAATAAAAGCAAGCTGGCTAGGTATACATCTTGGAGATTTTTTTTTTTTAATGAAATTTTTCTCTTCACTCCTTGAATCTATGAAATCTGAGCATGGAGAAAAAGGCAAATTTTATATTTTCTAGATTACTTTCAGTGTCTTTTGTTAATTTAGCTACTTGTCTACAAGTAATTTCAAATGCCAGCTTCCATCTCCATCTCCTATATGTATGTATGTGTGTGTGTATATATATAATGCTAATAGTTCAAAGGCATTTTTTTGCATAATGGCAACTTTATATTAAAACAGAGTTCAAAGAAACCAGAGTAATAAATGGCTTTGAATAAGTGGCTTTCTCCAGTTTTTTAAGGAATCTCCACACTGTTCTCCATAGTGGCTGTACTAGTTTGCATTCCCACCAACAGTGTAAGAATGTTCCCTTTTCTCCACACCCTCTCCAGCATTTATTGCTTGTAGACTGCCTTATGACCCAGCAATCCCACTGCTGGGCATACACACTGAGGAAACCAGAATTGAAAGAGACACGTGTACCTCAATGTTCATTGCAGCACTGTTTATAATAGCCAGGACATGGAAGCAACCTAGATGTCCATCAGCAGATGAATGGATAAGAAAGCTGTGGTATATATACACAATGGAGTATTACTCAGCCATTAAAAAGAATTCATTTGAATCAGTTCTAATGAGGTGGATGAAACTGGAGCCTATTATACAGAGTGAAGCAAGCCAGAAAGAAAAACACCAATACACTATACTAACGCATATATATGGAATTTAGAAAGATGGTAATGATAACCCTGTATGCGAGATAGCAAAAGAGACACAGATGTATAGAAAAGGCTTTTGGACTCTGTGGGAGAGGGAAAGGGTGGGATGATTTAGGAGAATGGCATTGAAACATGCATAATATCATATATGAAACAAATCGCCAGTCTAGGTTCGATGCATGAAACTGGATGCTTGGGGCTGGTGCACTGGGATGACCTAGTGGGATGGTATGGAGAGTGAGGGGGGAGGGGGGTTCAGGATGGGGAACACGTGTATACCTGTGGCAGATTCATGTTGATGTATGGCAGAAACAATACAATATTGTAAAGTAATTAACCTCCAATGAAAATAAATAAATTATATTTTTAAAAAAGTGGCTTTCTCAAAGAATTCAGATATCTTTCTCATTTACAGAAGTGAAGTGGAAATGTGAAGTACAAGCTTCCTGCCAACCACAATGGGAGGTACACTTACTTTAATTTTATATATAGTTTATCCTATTTGAAAGCACCCATTTCCCCACAAAGTAAAGAAAGATAAATTCTTACACTGCAATCTCATGATGAAAAATTGTATCATCAATAAAGTAGATCCACCATTAAAAAAGAACATTTTATTTCATTTTTTTAGCCCTTCTGTTTTTTTTATTTTTTAATATAAATTTATTTATTTTAGTTGGAGGCTAAAAAACAAGAACATTTTAGGAAATCAACATTTATTCTGAAGGTTGTGAAATTTTTATACACATTGATGACCTGTCAGTGTTTCAGACAACTCATGGGAAATAATTTTGCAAAACCTAATGGAAGAAGAACATTTTATTTCCATTTGGTTAGGAAGAAATTTTTTATTAGATTTTTACATTTAAACAAAGAGAATGTTAGAAATTATGTTGGCCAGTATCATCTAAGAATCTATAAATCATGCTTCAAAACCAAATTGCTGTATTGTTTTTACTGAAAACACTTTCTTCTTCAATTTTTTTTTAAGTTGGGTAGTCAACAAATATTTATTGAGCAGCACTGAGTGTCCTCTGTTCTTGCTCCCTTCATTTATTCACTCAAATTAAAATATTTTCTGATTTCCTGTCGTGTATTAAGTACCAGGAATACAGAGGTAACAAGACAGATAACCTGTGGCCCATACAATGACCTGGTTCTGGCTTTGACTGAGACAGCTCACACAGCGAACTCTTGGGAGCAAGGGACTGTAGTTAAGAAGTGAATTCAGAGTGACAGGACCTTAAGATGTCAAAGCTGAGGCTGAAGACCTCAGTAGCCCAGTGAGGAAACTGGCCTTTGTCCCAAGGGTGAGGGTAAGCTTCTGGAACCTTAAAGGAGGGACAGTGTTTTCTGATGGTGGGTGGAGATAAAAGAGAATGGAAATTTGTTTCTCTGTTTCTTTTAAGAGGAGAAAAATAACAGTAAGTTTGTATGCAAATGGGAATGGGTCAATAGAAACAAACAACAACAACAACAAAAACTTCATGTGTAAGAAAAAGCAGGAAAGTTATGACAAACCTAGACAGTGTGTTAGAAACCAAAGACATCACTTTGCTGACAAAAGCCCATAATGTCAAGCAATGGTGTTTCCAGTAGTCACTACTTTCCAGTAGACTCACATAAGATTGTGAGAGCAAGACCATAAAAAAGGCAGAGAGCCAAAGAATTGATGCTTTTGAACTGTGGTGCTGGAGAAAACTCTTTTTTTTTTTTTTTTTTTTTTTTTTTTTGAATTCTCAAAGTCTTTGACTTTATTTTTTTTTTTAATTTTTTTTTATTTTTTTAATTTTAAAATCTTTAATTCTTACATGTGTTCCCAAACATGAACCCCCCTCCCACCTCCCTCCCCATAACATCTCTCTGGGTCATCCCCATGCACCAGCCCCAAGCATGCTGTATCCTGCGTCAGACATAGACTAGCGATTCAATTCTTACATGATAGTATACATGATAGAATGCCATTCTCCCATATCATCCCACCCTCTCCCTCTCCCTCTGAGTCCAAAAGTCCGTTATAGACAGCTGCGTCTTTTTTCCTGTCTTGCATACAGGGTCGTCATTGCCATCTTTCTAAATTCCATATATATGTGTTAGTATACTGTATTGGTGTTTTTCTTTCTGGCTTACTTCACTCTGTATAATCGGCTCCAGTTTCGTCCATCTCATCAGAACTGATTCAAATGAATTCTTTTTAACGGCTGAGTAATACTCCATTGTGTATATGTACCACAGCTTTCTTATCCATTCATCTGCTGATGGACATCTAGGTTGTTTCCATGTCCTGGCTATTATAATCAGTGCTGCGATGAACATTGGGGTACATGTGTCTCTTTCAATTCTGGTTTCCTCGGTGTGTATGCCCAGCAGTGGGATTGCTGGGTCATAAGGGAGTTCTATTTGCAATTTTTTAAGGAATCTCCACACTGTTCTCCATAGTGGCTGTACTAGTTTGCATTCCCACCAACAATGTAGGAGGGTTCCCTTTTCTCCACACCCTCTCCAGCGTTTATTGCTTGCAGATTTTTGGATCGCAGCCATTCTGACTGGTGTGAAGTGGTACCTCATTGTGGTTTTGATTTGCATTTCTCTGATAATGAATGATGTTGAGCATCTTTTCATGTGTTTGTTAGCCATCCGTATGTCTTCTTTGGAGAAATGTCTATTTAGTTCTTTGGCCCATTTTTTGATTGGGTCGTTTATTTTTCTGGACTTGAGCTGCATAAGTTGCTTGTATATTTTTGAGATTAGTTGTTTGTCAGTTGCTTCATTTGCTATTATTTTCTCCCATTCAGAAGGCTGTCTTTTCACCTTGCTGATATTTTCCTTTGTTGTGCAGAAGCTTTTAATTTTAATTAGATCCCATTTGTTTATTTTTGCTTTTATTTCCAGAATTCTGGGAGGTGGATCATAGAGGATCCTGCTGTGATTTATGTCTGAGAGTGTTTTGCCTATGTTCTCCTCTAGGAGTTTTATAGTTTCTGGTCTTACATTTAGATCTTTAATCCATTTTGAGTTTATTTTTGTGTGTGGTGTTAGAAAGTGATCTAGTTTCATTCTTTTACAAGTGGTTGACCAGTTTTCCCAGCACCACTTGTTAAAGAGATTGTCTTTACTCCATTGTATATTCTTGCCTCCTTTGTCAAAGATAAGGTGTCCATATGTGTGTGGATTTATCTCTGGGCTTTCTATTTTGTTCCATTGATCTATATGTCTGTCTTTGTGCCAGTACCATACTGTTTTGATGACTGTGGCTTTGTAGTAGAGCCTGAAGTCAGGCAAGTTGATTCCTCCAGTTCCATTCTTCTTTCTCAAGATTGCTTTGGGTATTCGAGGTTTTTTGTATTTCCATACAAATCTTGAAATTATTTGTTCTAGTTCTGTGAAAAATATGGCTGGTAGCTTGATAGGGATTGCATTGAATTTGTAAATTGCTTTGGGTAGTATACTCATTTTCACTATATTGATTCTTCCGATCCATGAACATGGTATATTTCTCCATCTATTAGTGTCCTCTTTGATTTCTTTCATCAGTGTTTTATAGTTTTCTGTATATAGGTCTTTAGTTTCTTTGGGTAGATATATTCCTAAGTATTTTATTCTTTTCTTTGCAATGGTGAATGGAATTGTTTCCTTAATTGCTTTTTCTACTTTCTCATTATTGGTGTATAGGAATGCAAGGGATTTCTGTGTGTTGATTTTATATCCTGCAACTTTACTACTACTGGCCGAATGGATACAAAAACAAGACCCCTCTATATGCTGCTTACAAGAGACCCACTTGGAGAAAACTCTTAAGAGCCCCTTGGACAGCAGGGAGATCAAACCAGTCAATCTTAAAAGAAATCAACACTGAATACTCAGTGGAAGGACTGATGCTGAAGCTGAAGATCCAATAATTTGGCCACCTGATGCAATGAGCCAACTCATTGGAAAAGACTCTGATGCTGGGAAAGACTGAGGGCAAGAGGAGAAGGGGATGACAGAGGATGAGATGGTTGGATGGCATCACCAATGCAATGGATATGAAATCGGGAAAACTCCGGGAGATGGTGAGGGACAGAGAAGCCTGGTGTGCTGCAGTCGATGGGGTCATGAAGAATTGGACACGACTTGGCACCTGAACAACAACAACAAGAAAATGCAGAGATGGTAGAATGGTGCCCAGGACTGTGCTGGGGTGCAATGCAATGGGTTGGAGAGATCCTAGGGACCTGAGGAGAAGCACAGCCTCCCTATTAACAGTGCCTAAAAGCACTCATAGGAGCCTCTTCAAAACTACTCTTTTCTCACTGAAAGGAGAGTGGTGTAATTTTAGGGAAAGACAAGTCATGAGCTCTCCCTGAGGGTTAGTGAAAGGAAAAGACTAGGGAAACATAGTGAGATTACCAGACTTATTCCATATGATTATTTCACAGAGATATAAAACATTTTAAAGTTCTTTCAACAAAGTCAGAAAAAAAAAGCTGTATTACACAAAGCCTAACAGATAAAATTAGAAATATTTGAAAGACAACCAAATTTCTGACTTTATTCAATACTTCTATATTAAAATTCAATTAAGGAATCAGTAAGAAGGAAAGTTTAACACTCAAGAACACGCTAAATCTTTTTTAACCAGTTAGAGAAAGGATGGGTGAGTGGCAGCTGTAAATACAACTGTAACAAGAAGTGGGCAGACAAAATTAAATTCTGACAGATGGAACTTTTTGAACTAACTTAGAACACTGATAACAAAAATGAATTGTTTGCCAAAGCTGTGACCTATTTAGCAGCTAATTTTCTAACCCTTGGAAAAAATCTGTCAAAGTAAACTGAGGTAGAAGTAGAAATAATTACTTTTTTCAACCCTACTTATGGCATTTTAGAGATAAAAGACATTTTTTTTTTAAGTAGGACTGATGCTACTATTTATTCTGTTGGTAGTAATTTTCTGATAATTAAGTAATCTGAGAAAATGTTATGTCTCTCCTTCAGCACTGTGGAAATGCAAGGCAGTTGTTGTTTCCAAAGGATTCATTTGCATTATTCAAAAGCATCAGTTCTGTGGTGCTCAGCCTTCTTTATGGTCCAACTCTCACATCTATACATGACTACTGGAAAGACCATAGCTTTGAATATATGGACCTTTGTCAGGAAAGTGATGTCTCTGCTTTTTAATACACTATCGAGATTTGCCATAGCTTTCCTTCCAAAGAATAAGCATCTTTTAATTTCACAGCTGCAGTCACTGTCCACAGTGATTCTGGAGCCCAAGAAAATAAAATATGTCATTGCTTCAATTTTTCCCTAATCTATTTGCATGAAGTAATGGGACCAGATGTCATGATCGTAGTTTTTTGAAAGTTTAGTTTTAGCCAGCTTTTTCACTCTCCTTTTTCAGTTTCATCAAGAGTCTCTTTAGTTCTTCTTCACTTTCTGCCATTAGGGTGGTGTCATCTGCATATCTGAGTTTTTTTATATTTCTCTCAGAAATATTGACTCCAATTTGAGGTTCATCCAACCCATGCATTCCACATGATGCACTCTGCGTAGAAGTTAAATAAGTAGGGTGATAATATATGCCTTAACATACTCCTTTCCCAATTTTGAACCAGTCCAGTGTTCCATGCCTGCTTCTAACTGTTGAACTGCTTCTAGCTTCTTGACCTGCATACAGGTTTCTCAGGAGGCAGGTTAAGATGATCTGGTATTCCCATCTCTTGAAATATTTTCCACAGTTTGTTGTGATCCACAGAGTCAAAGGGTTTAATGTAGTCAATGAAACAGAAGTAGGTGTTTTTCTGGAATTTCCTTGCTTTTTCTATGATCCAATTGATGTTGGCAACTTGATCTCTGGTCCCTCTGCATTTTCTAAATCCAGTTTGTACATCTGGAAGTTCTTGTTTCACTTACTGATGAAGAATAGTTTGAAGGACTTTGAGCATTATCTTGCGAGTATGTGAAATGAGCACAACTGTGCAGTAGTTTGACATTCTTCGGCATGGGCCTTCTTTGGAGTTGTAATGAAAACTGATCTTTTCCAGTGCTTGCTCACTGCTGAGATTTCCACATTTGCTGGCATATTGAGGGTAGCACTTTAACAGCATCATCTTTTAGGATTTGAAATAGCTCAGCTAGAATAACCCGGAGAAGCAAAATCATGTGATCACTCACCTAGAAGCCAGACATCCTGGAGTGTGTAGTCAAGTGGGCCTTAGGAAGCATTATTATGAAAACAGCTAGTGGAAATGATAGAATTCCAGTTGAGCTAAGCAGAGACATTACTTTTCCAACAAAGGTCCATCTAGTCAAAGCTATGTTTTTTCCAGTAGTCATGTATAGATGTGAGCAGTGAAGAATTGATGCTTTTGAACTGTGGTGTTGGAGAAGACGCTTGAGAGTCCCTTGCACTGCAAGGAGATCCAATCAGTCAATCCTAAAGTAAATCAGTACTGAATATTCTTTGGAAGGACTGATGCTGAAGATGAAACTCCAATACTTTGACCACCTGATGCAAAGAACTGACTCATTGGAAAAGACTCTGATGCTAAGAAAGATTGAAGGTGGGAGGAGAAGGGGATGACAGAGGATGAGGTGGTTGGATGGCATCACGGACTCAACGGACATGAGTTTGAGTAAGCTTTGGGAGTTGGCAGTGGACAGGGAAGCCTGGTGTGCTGCAGTCCATGGGGTCATAGTGTTGGACATGACTGAGTGATTGAACTGAACTGAAAATGAGGTTTAAGCCTAATTTCATTGACTCCTTTTTTGTTGATAATAACACTTGGTTGGAAAATTTGAAGACAAAATAAGCATTTTTATTTAAAGATAATTTCAACAGATTAAAGTATAATACATGAACATAAGCATTCTTGACCAATTGCCTACAAAGTTTAAACTGTGAGGCATTAATATAGTGCCAAACAAGAGGAAGAGTGATACTTTAATATGCCAGCTTGAAATTTTTGAAATGAAAAAATATTTACGTACTTAGTTTTTAAGCTGATAGTGTGCTGGCTAGTTTAATAATGCAAGAGTGGTATGTAGCAAAACCCTTAACTGGTTTAGATATATCCAAGCCCACGTACATTCTCCCTAGGACTTTATGGCCTCTATAAATCCAAAATACTGCCTTGTTCCTTTTGTTTTATCCCAAACCTCAGATTTTGTAATGTCTTCCCAATGCATAGTGTCACTTACATACAATTTGGAAATTACTTCCTTCTTCCCACTTTCTACTTAACATATATTTATCAACTATATATTGAGCTCCCTCAATTCACTGTCTCTGAAATGACTGAATAGACATAAAACCCTATTTTCCTAATCTGTTCCCAGGGCTTTGTGAATCAGTTCATAAACTCCAGTACTATTTTTTACCTATAACACAGGCCAAAGTGTAGATGAAGAAAAGGAATGAGGAACCCTCATTAGTAAGGATTCACATCCAAGAAGCACAGTATTTGGAATTTTATGTTAATTATAAAGAAGACTTTATAAATTTTGAAAAACTCTTTTGCTTTTAATTTATTCAATTTATTAATTGAACATTTTTAGAATACCTACTAATTTTCAGGTCCTTTACTAATGCTTGACATATGTAATGTATGGCAGTTGTGTGAACATCAATTTAAAACTTTAGGGAAAATAACCAATTCATGGTTTTCAACCTTAAGATTCATCATACAGTGGATATTTTGGTTATTTCTAAAACTCTAAAAGTTTGTTGGTTTATGCTTTAAGTTAGAACTGGCACTTTACATCTTTGTAAAAATAATTTCTCTAGTGTCATGCTCAGATGCTTTTAATGTGGAATCAGCCCAAGGTAGTATTGTAGCAATAAGAGATGTCGTATTGAAGAAGCCTGCTAATACTTTACTTTTTATTTCCTACTCCAAAACCACTGAAAACTAGAAACTGTACCCAAGGGAACTAGCTTTCAAGTATGATCAGAAACTATTGGGACATATGTTTTTTAGTTCCTAAGTAAGATGATATTCATTCCATTCTCTCATTAGAGAAACTATTGAGTTGGTTTTCAAATGAATCAATATGTACCTGAGGCTTTGGATTACTTTTTAATGCTAAGGAGATATCGAGCAATTCTAAAACCTGACTGTCACAAGTGTATTGCCACACTATGAGTATAATTTCAAATTACAAGGCAAGCAGAAAAGTAAGAATGAAAAGCCAACATTCTTGCCTAGGAAAGCGATTGTGAATCTGCTCAGAGGCCAAATTTAGCTTATAAATTCATGATCTCATGATAATAATGATTTAATATTAATTTACAAGTATGGGCAGAGAACTATTATTGTCAGGAATAAGGGATTATATATTAGTTATATGACATTTATTAGTGGTGCTTTTTTCCCATGGTGAGTTAAGTGGTTTTTAAATATTCTCCTGGCAATCCTGAAGATTTCTTTGTTTTTTTATGTCAGTTCCTTCCTTCAGATGGAGAAAGTGAATTAATAGTATATCACTGGCCTAAGGTTACATTTTTCTGATTCCTGATAAGTGTAAGGGGATGATCCTGAGCAAATTATAGAAATCTATCTTCCCCCCTCATTTCCATCTACAGAGTTAACACTTTAACCCCACCCATAATATCTGCAAGTCCACTACTGTGATATACTATGTCACAAGGGATATCTTGAACTTAGGGACCCTAAACTAATTCCAACTATGTAGAAAATTATAGTCAGAAGTAATTTATTAATAGACAAGAAATTTGGTATTGTCTTATATAACCAAACCAAGGAAAGAGCTTCATACAGTTGAATTCAAAAGCAGCTAGAACCAGAGGTGGAAACATCATAATAATGCCTTTTTATTGACTGTCTCTAATTTTGTTTCCATTTGCTGGTCAAATTACTTTATCTGGATACACAGCAGTGCAATCATCTCATTAAATTAGAAGAGCTTCCCAGCAAAAGGTATGGCAGCCACATGTACACCAAAATAACTAATTCAGAAAAATTTACCAGCTGGAAAACTCATCACTTATAGTTCTTCTTTCATGGTATTGGTTTTTATTCTGAGAAAGGAAAACAAACCTAAGAGAAGAACATTAATTAGCTAGGTTTGGGTCACATGCTCACCCCACTGGCTAATGAATCTACTGCTAAAATTAACAGGAATCTTTGGAAGTTGTAGTAGAGTGAATATGGTAGAATTAATTCCATAAAGTTATGGGAGTTCATATTCCTGAAGAAGAGGAGATATTCCTGGAGGAATAAAACATAGATGACCACTCAAATTATGAAGTGATATTTGTGATCAACCACTGCAAGCTCTTTATTGCATCTAAAGTATCAGAGAAATTAAGTTATAGGCAAGAAAGAGAATGAAGTGTGGAAAATTAAATAGATTTGGAAAGGGTGAGCCACAGTAATGAAACTGTAGAAGGCTCTTATAGCACTTGTCATAGTTGTTCAGTCGCCAAGTCGTGTCACTTGTCATAGTAGTATTTCATAAACATAAGCCTCAATAGACATTATTGGATGAAGATAACCAAAATTCATCTAGATAATTAATAGGACAATCAGCAAACTAGATAGACTTCCTAGAAAAAGACAGCTTGCATATTCATGTGAAAATAATTAATTCAAAGGTTTAATTATATTTCAGATAGGGATAACTAATTAGAATAATAATTTAAAATATAACCTCATTAACATTGATTAGTTCTACAATAATTTAAAGAACAAGTCTAAAAAAGAAGAAATGAGCCATAGTAAGTGAAAGATAGGGGAAATATAAGGTAACAATGCAAAAAAATAAGAATACATTAAATTGTCTCATTTCAAAAAAATTGGTGTTTTTCTCGTAGGTAAATAGAAACATGAAAACCACAGAAAAACAATGAGTATAAAAATTTAGAGTTTCAGTAATTTATATTCAGTTGTTAAATGTGTGCTTAGTTGCTCAGTTGTGTCTGATTCTTTGTGAACTCATGGACTGTAGCCCGCCAGGATCCTCTGTCCATGGGGATTCTTCAGGCAAGAATACTAGAGTAGATTGCCATGGCCTACTGCAGGGAACCCTATAACCCCAATAATTATGGACAAAAAATGTATATTTTTGCTTTTCTTCTAAAAAGCAAAATCACCATAATGAAGTGAAGGTGATAGCTATGGAAATCATGTATAATGTAAAGCAAATTATTAGTAATATCTATCATTTACAACCATTTGTGCAACAAAACAATAAACAATAAAAGAGGAAGAATTTTTAAAATCCACATTACATCTTTTATTTTATATCAGATGATACATTTACATTTTTAATTCAGTGTTCTCTTCAAGCTAAATGGAAAATAATACTAAAAACGTAAGTTCACTTCATGAAACTTTTTCAGTAATGGTCCCTGACATTAAAATTTTTCTAAGTGAACACAAAAAGCAAGACCCAGATTTAATTTTAATGCACTTTAAAAATTAAACAACAGATTATTTATCAGCGGCAACGTGTAATTGAGAGATTTTTTAAACAAAAACTAGCATCATATTTAAAGCATCTATATCCTCAGAAAACACAGTAGCTTATTTTCCATGATAGAATCCATAATTGAAAATTTGATTAGAGAAGTATTTGTCACATTCACTCAAAATAAAATGATCAAATCGGATTCCAAATTTCAATACTAAATAAAACATTTCATAAAGTTAGGGCTTATCAAGATATATTTATGATGGTGTGATATGTTAAAATCTTATTCTATCCTACAAAAAGTGTTTCAGCATCAATAATTTTTGTTATCAAGGTCTTTCATAGTAAGGAGCTGTGCAACAGTATAAAATTAGTTGGAATATTCTAGTATACTGTCTGATGCTCCTGCTTCCACCTTGTACTTCCGTTGTCTGTTCTCAGTATAGAGGCCAGAACCTGATTTATACATTCATATAGTCCTTTTTTGGCACAAAGCCTTGCTCAATTCAGTTCAGTTCAGTCACTCAGTCGTGTCTGATTCTTTGCGACCCCATGAATCACAGCACGCCAGGCCTCCCTGTCCATCACCAACTCCCGGAGGTCACTCAAGTCCATCAAGTCAGTGATGCCATCCAGCCATCTCATCCTCTGTCGTCCCCTTCTCCTCCTGCCCTCAATCCCTCCCAGAATCAGAGTCTTTTCCAATGAGTCAACTCTTCACATGAGGTGGCCAAAGTACTGGAGTTTCAGCTTTAGCATCATTCCTCCAAAGAAATCCCAGGACTGATCTCCTTCAGAATGGACTAGTTGGATCTCCTTGCAGTCCAAAGGATTCTCAAGAGTCTTCTCCAACACCACAGTTCAAACGCATCAATTCTTCGGCGCTCAGCCTTCTTCACAGTCCTACTCTCACATCCATACATGACCACAGGAAAAACCATAGCCTTGACTAGATGGATCTCTGCTGGCAAAGTAATGTCTCTGCTTTTGAATATGCTATCTAAGTTGGTCATAAATTTTCTTCCAAGGAGTAAGTGTCTTTTAATTTCATGGCTTCAGTCACCATCTGCAATGATTTTGGAGCCCCCAAAAATAAAGTCTGACACTGTTTCCACTGTTTCCCCATCTATTTCCCATGAAGTGATGGAACCGGATGCCATGATCTTCGTTTTCTGAATGTTGAGCTTTAAGCCAACTTTTTCACTCTGCACTTTCATTTTCATCAAGAGGATTTTTAGTTCCTCTTCACTTTCTGCCATAAGAGTGGTGTCATCTGCATATCTGAGGTTATTGATATTTCTCCTGGCAATCTTGATTCCAGCTTGGGTTTCTTCCAGTCCAGCATTTCTCATGATGTACTCTGCATATAAGTTAAAAAAGCAGGGTGACAATATACAGCCTTGATATACTCCTTTTCCTATTTGAAACCAGTCTGTTGTTCCACGTCCAGTTCTAACTGTTGCTCCCTGACCTGCATACAGATTTCTCAAGAGGCAGGTCAGGTGGTCTGGTATTCCCATCTCTCTCAGAATTTTCCACAGTTTATTGTGATCCACACAGTCAAAGGCTTTGGCATAGTCAATAAAGCAGAAATAGATGTTTTTCTGGAACTCTCTCGTTTTTCCCATGATCCAGCAGATGTTGGCAATTTGATCTCTGGTTCCTCTGCCTTTTCTAAAACCAGCTTGAACATCAGGAAGTTCACAGTTCACATATTGCTGAAGCCTGGCTTGGAGAATTTTGAGCATTACTTTACCAGCATGTGAGATGAATGCAATTGTGTGGTAGTTTGAGCTTTCTTTGGCATTGCCTTTCTTTGGGATTGGAATGAAAATTGACCTTTTCCAGTTCTGTGGCCACTGCTGAGTTTTCCAAATTTGCTGACATATTGAGTGCAGCGCTTTCACAGCATCATCTTTCAGGATTTGAAATAGCTCAACTGCAATCCCATCACCTCCACTAGCTTTGTTCATAGTGATGTTTTCTAAGGCCCACTTGACTTCACATTCCAAGATGTCTGGCTCTAGATGAGTGATCACAACATCGTGATTATCTGGATCATTAAGATCTTCTTTGTACAGTTCTGTGTATTCTCGCCACTTCTTCTTAATATCTTCTGCTTCTGTTAGGTCCAGACCATTTCTGTCCTTTATCGAGCCCATCTTTGCATGAAATGTTCCCTTGGTATCTCTAATTTTCTTGAAGAGATCTCTAATCTTTCCCATTCTGTTTTTTCCCTCTATTTCTTTGCATTGATCACTGAAGAAGGCATTCTTATCTCTTCTTGCTATTCTTTGGAAATCTGAATTCAGATGCTTATATCTTTCCTTTTCTCCTTTGTTATTCATCTCTCTTCTTTTCACAGCTATTTGTAAGGCCTCCCCAGACAGCCGTTTTGCTTTTTTGCATTCCCTTTCCATGGGGATGGTCTTGATCCCTGTCTGCTGTACAATGTCACGAACCTCATTCCATAGTTCATCAGGAACTCTACCTATCAGATCTAGGCCCTTAAATCTATTTCTCACTTCCACTGTATAATCATAAGGGATTCAATTTAGGTCATACCTTAATGGTCTAGCAGTTTTCCCTACTTTCTTCAATTTAACTCTCAATTTGGTAATAAGGGGTTCATGATTTGAGCCACAGTCAGCTCCTGGTCTTGTTTTTGTTGACTGTATAGAACGTCTTCATCTTTGGCTGCAAAGAATAGAATCAATCTGATTTCAGTGTTGACCATCTGGTGATGTCCATGTGTAGAGACTTCTCTTGTGTTTTTGGAAGAGGGTGTTTGCTATGACCAGTGCATTTTCTTGGCAAAACTCTATTAGTCTTTGGCCTGATTCATTCCGCATTCCAAGGCCAAATTTGCCTGTTTCTCCAGGTGTTTTTTGACTTCCTACTTTTGCATTCCAGTCCCCTATAATGAAAAGGACATCTTTTTTGGGTGTTAGTTCTAAAAAGTCTTGTAGGTCTTCATAGAACTGTTCAACTTCAACTTCTTCAGCATTACTGGTTGGGGCGTAGACTTGGATTACTGTGATATATGAAAAGCCTTGCTAAGTCTCCCCTTTTCATTCAGACTGAAAAATGCAGCCTTTGCAGTGTCCTCTGAGATGCTGCCTGACCCGGTTTACCTCACTCTTTCCCTCCTGCCCCTGTCACTGCACCCCGGCCACATCAGTTCCTTCCAGCTCAGTATCTTGGGACTGTGCGCTGCCTGCTTTCACTCAGACGTCACCTTCTCAATCAGGCTAACCCTCACCATCCATATCTATAACTGAATCCTGCCAGCCCCAAATCCCTCTCTACCCTCCATATGCTCAGTGTTTCCCGTGGCACTTATCTTCTAATCTTCAGCATGCAAAATGGACTATGTATTTCTTTATTGTCTGTTTCCCAATGTTAGAACAGAGTCCAAGTGAGCAGTCTCTGTCTGATCTGTCCTCAGTATGTGTAGTACACAGGATGTATATCAGGCAAGTCTCATGTACTAGATCAAGTCTTCTTTATAGATGCCCTGGGGATCGTCTCTGATATTTCAGCCTTGTTCTGGCCACAGCTATCACTAAGGTAGCCTAGCTTGCATGGCACACTCCACAGAGCACATCCTGATAGCAATTTGTCTCAGGCCCTGCCTGTATCCCCTCACCCACTGTTCCCTGTAAGACTGAACCACAGTAGCTTTGTGTACGTACCCATGCAGGCACAACCCAGAATGAGGGAAAGTCCACAACCTCACCCTGTAGAGGAAAAAGGCAGGGAAATATTTCCTCTTACTCAAACTTCCGAAGTGAACCTTTATATGACCTCTCAGAAGATAACTTTATGAAACAAAGCAATAGCACATCCTTGACACTGAGTCGGGGCAGGTGAATTACCCACTCCTGCATAGGTTTTCTCTCCTTTCCTGCCTCAGGGCTCTCTTCTCTCATTTCTGCTCCTTGGGATTGAGTCTCCTGAAAAAGATAGCAGAATGCTACCTTTATCTCAGGCTCTAATTTCTGAAAAACCTAGGTTAGGCTAGTAGTTACTAAACAAATATTTACTTATTGAATGAATTAAAATTAATTTATAACATACAATAAAGACAGAAATACTGAGTGAGTTACACTTATGCTATGACATCCAAGAAATCAGATATAACACCAAGCCTAAAGAATGAGAAAATATTTATTCACAAGTCAACTTATAACAAGGTAACTGATATAAATGTGCTGTATTTTCTCAATCCATTTCTTGGACATAAAGACAAGGCAAGAAGCCATAAATATTTAATGTAAGACATCTGGAAACCCTCAGTACCTTATAAGCAGTATTATTATTTTGAGCTTCTAGTGACCTTGAATAGACAACTATCTTTAGTCCACTAGTTTCAGAAAAAAAACTTTTAAAACTCAACATGAGTTTGTATAGACTCAAGATTATATGACTTAACTATTTACTGGATATTTTACCTTGTTCCTAAGTGGTTTAGTTGTTTTCAAAAATTAAATATGGTCGAAACAAGCTTTGCAATATTAGAATAAATTGCTGTGTACATTCTAATGAGATATTATCTTCATATTAATTTAAAACAAATATCTTTTACAAGTTAATGACTGAGATTTGTTTAATATATGTCCTATCAGACATGTAAATCTCATTGTCTTCAATATTTTGTATTGTACAAATACAGTAGTCCATATTTGTATTTCTACCCTTACCTAAATAGTTGGAAAAAATGTTTGTCCTCATTTTAAGATGGTTTTAATTTTAAGTCTAGGGTAAGTATTTGTATATTAATAAAATTATTTTCTTACCAATATAATTTTAAAAATTTAACTTTACAGCTTTAGATGAAAAATACTTATTAAAGATCTTGAGTGATAATCAATATTATTTCATCTTGCAAATGTGGAATTACCATAATATGATCCCATACAGTAATATAACTTTGATATAAGAAAAATATATGTTCAACAATGAAACACTTATATTCCTCTAAGTTACATTTTAACTTATAGCATAAGATTAGAAACTTATCAAAAATGGAGAGAAGTAAAATGCACCTTCATTTTAAGACATTAAAAATTAGCATTGATGAAAGAATTGTTTTTCATTTCAGTTGGAGAAATTAGACTTCTGCCTTCATGGCCCAGGGACTTTATCTGAAGAAACTCAAACTTACAAAAAAATGTAAACAAAAAAATTCTTTTATATACCTCATGTGGGTGGAATCACAAATTTGTCCTTCTGTGACTGACACATTTCACTTAGCATAGCATCTTCCACATTCATCCACGTGGTTGCATGTAGCAGGATTTCTTTCTTTCTTAAGGCTGAATAACATTCTACTGTGCATGTGCGTGTGTGTGTGTGTGTGTGTGTGTGTGTGTGTGTGTGTGTGTTAGTCACTCAGTCATGTCCAACTTTTTGCATCCCCATGGACTGTAGCCCACCAGGTTTCTCTGTCCCTAGGATTCTCCAGGCAAGAATGCTGGAGTAGGCTGCCATTTCCTTCTCCAGGATATTTGTATATATACCATATTTTATTTATCCATCCATTTACCTATTGTTTCCATATCTTGACTATTGTAAATATTACTGCAATGAAGTAGTTCTATTTTTAGATTATTAAGGAACGTTCATTCTGTGTTTTCATACTGGCTGCACTAATTTACAATCCCACCAATGGTGTTGATTTCCATTATATGAGGAATCTAAATAGTCAAACTCATTTAAGGAAAGAATTGAATGGTGATTTCTGGAACTCTGAGGTAGAGAGGTGAGGTGGTTGGGAAATTAGAAGCTGCTGGTCGATGGGTGTAAAATTTCAGTTACATAAAATGAATAAGCTCTAGAGTTCTGCTCTACACTGTTGTATCTATACTTAACAACACTGTATTATGTACTTAAAAATGTAAGAGGGTAGATCTAAAGTTGTGTTTTTATACAATAATAAAATGATAAAATAAATAATAAAAACAGAGAAGAAAATATCTTATAAAAGTTATATGTTTATATGCATTTTTCTGAGGATATGCATAGCCACACCAAAAAGAGATCAAGAAACATTATTGAAAAAGATTATGAACATTTTTTATGGACATTTATTGATCATTCCAATGTCATTGTTGTTCAGTTGCTATGTCTTCTGCAACCCTGCCAGGCTCCTCTGTCCATGGAATTTCCTAGGCAAGAATACTGGTGTGGGTTGCCATTTCCTGCTCCAGATCTTCCTGACCCAGTAATCAAACCCACATCTCCTGCCTTAGCAGGCAGATTCTTTACCACTGAGCCACCAGAGAAGCCATACCTCCTGCTGTACCACTTCTTAAATTTATTGTAATTTTCATTCAGGTATCCACCTATTAGCACTGATCTGGGGACAGTGTCTGATTTATCTAAAGCAATCGGTATGTTTCATTCCCCTGCCAGGAGGAATGGCTCAGGGCAAGCCTGTGTCCACACTCACCTCAATCATTGTGAATCTCAGATCCTTTGATGAAAACACTTAATAAGCCTGGTTCTCTGGATCTGGAGGATGAATAATATAGACCACAAATGGTCAGCAGCCTTCCTGTTTGAGCCACGGACGTCAGCCCAGTAAAAATCCTACTCACAGAGAAGAAAAGTGCTACAAAATAGCCAAAAATAAACTTATGACCCTGCTGAAATCCATCAGAAACTTGTCCATCTACAGAGGTTTTTAGTTACCTAAGACAATAAATTCTTATTATCACTTAGGCCAGTTTAAGTTGGGAATTATGTTATTTGCAGTAAAGAATCCTAACTGATTTAACAATGATCATTAATCAAAATTATGTTTTCAAAGTGTGGGGAGAGAGCAAATTAGCCAAGATAGCCTGTTCAGGCCCTCTCACCCCGCATTTTGTAAATAATGACGATGTAACAGCTGAGATCATTTGTAGCACTGTGCATGCATGTTATGGGATTCTCACTTGGTCACAGGATACTTTGGGCTTACACCTGTTTGAGCTTCACCTAAAAAAACCTGCAACATTACTTCTGTGCCACAGCTGTGTCCACTGGGTCAGACACTAGAGAGAATACAGCATGTCTGCTGCTATGGCTGCAGCGTCAGCCAGGAGAGAATGCTGTTACAGCCGCTGTGCCAGCCAGGAGAGAGGTGGTGTTGTGTTAGGTTATGCTATGGCTGCTGCGTCAGCCAGGGGAGAATAAACATGTCTGCAGTTCCTACAGCTGCTCAAGTCTCCTTCCAGCCTCTTACCTCGTATCTTGCCTGCTCTGGATTCAGCAAACAGTGCAGAAAGTGTGAACAGCGAGACAACTGGCGCTGTGAGCAGGATCAGCAAGACACAAAGGATTTCCTTCCTTTCAGAATGCTATATACTATATGTAGTTATTTCTCAATGGTGTTTTAAGAATAAGTTAGTCCTTCTAGCTTAAATCAGTAAAAGGTTTGATTGTTTAGCAATAAAGCACAGATATAACATAGATTGAAATGTATCTATACACTCATTCAATAAATGTTTTTAGAACATATTGGGTAGCCTAAAGAACTTGAACACTAAGCAGTAAATATCACTATTTGATACAACATTGTATGCTGACTACTCCAGGTGTTGTTCTGAACCATAATGTTTTAAGAGACCACAAATCCCTACAATTCATAAGATGTTTACTGTCTTTATATTCAGTTTACTTACTTACTGTAATAAACACATATATAAACAGAGAGGTGGTCAAGTACATAAACTGATATCACTGAAATTATTACTTGTTTTAACCGATTCAGCAAAGCTCAACATTCAGGAAACAAAGATCATGGCATCTGGTCTCACCACTTCATGGCAAATAGATATGGAAACAGTGGAAACAGTATCAGACTTTATTTTGGGGGGGCTCCAAAATCACTGTAGATGGTGATTGCAGCCATGAAATTAAAAGACGCTTACTCCTTGGAAGGAAAGTTATGACCAAACTAGATAGCGTATTGAAAAGCAGAAACATTACTTTGCCAACAAAGGACCATCTAGTCAAGGCTATGGTTTTTCCAGTGGTCATGTATGGATGTGAGAGTTGGACTATGAAGAAAGCTGAGCACCGAAGAATTGATGCTTTTGAACTGTGGTGTTGGAGAAGACTCTTAAGAGTCCCTTGGACTGCAAGGAGATCCAACCAGTCCATTCTAAAGGAGATCAGTCCTGGGTGTTCTTTGGAAGGAATGATGCTAAAGCTGAAACTCCAGGACTTTGGCCACCTCATGCGAAGAGTTGACTCATTGGAAAAGACTGTGATGCTGGGAGGGATTGGGGGCAGGAGGAGAAGGGGACGACCAAGGATGAGATGGCTGAATGGCATCACTAACTCGATGGACGTGAGTTTCAGTGAACTCCAGGAGATGGAGATGGACAGGGAGGCCTGGCATGCTGTGATTCATGGGGTCGCAAAGAGTCAGACACGACTGAGCAACTGAACTGAACTAAACTAGCAGTATCACATAGTGATATTTAATTCAAAATTTAAAATTTAAAAAGAACTTTCCTTTGTATCATACAGTAGTTAGTAGATTCATTCTGGTGTGTTAACTGCTCAGGTGTGTCTGGCTCTCTGTGACCCCAGGGACTGCTGCCTGCCCGCATCCTCTGTCCATGGGACTGCCGAAGCAAGGATACTGGAGTGGGTTGCCATTTCCTTCTCCAGGGGGTCTTCCTGACCCAGGGATCAAAACCAGGTCTCTTTCATTGCAAGGGGATTCTTTACCATCTAAGCCACCAGGAAAGCCCTAGGGATTTACCTTACCACTTTAAAACTGTAAAGGAATAAATTTAGTCATAGGCCACATATTAAGCAGAAGAAGTGACAGTAAGTTCAGAATCAGTGATAGAAGAGGGTCAAATAAGATCCGCGGCTGCAGAAAGTAAGACAGTGCCTTTCTGCCCACCCATGTGTTGTGTGCTATGCCCACCTGCCCACCTGTCACTCAGTGTAGAGATTTGAAAAAATAGACAAAGGGGCGCAAGGAGTATGAAAGTAGTATATTAAATTCTTCATAAAAATAAAGCCATATTTATTATTTTTATTATTGTTGTTCATTGTTTTGCACTGGGAAATGTGCCCCCCCCCCAAAAAAAAATTTGTTGAATTCCTTGTACCTGATACCTATGAATGTGATCTTGTTTAGACACAATCTTTGCAGATGTAAAGAAAAAGTGAAGCCATACTGAACAAGGGTGGGCCCTGGATCCGATGACCAGTGCCCTTAGAAGGAAGGAGGGATGTGGAGTCAGGGAAGACAGCCATGTGAAGATGAGGCCGAGATCTAGTGATGAAGCTGCAGTCCAGGGAACAGCAAGGATTGGCACCCACCACCAGAAGCTGGGAGGAAGCACAGAAGGACTTTTCTGTGGCATTTCAGAGGGAGCATGGCCTTGCTGGTGCCTTGATTTCAGACTTTGAGCCTCCAAAACAGTGAGAGACTGCACTTCTTTTGTTTTAAGCCATTCCATTTGTGGCCATTTGTAACAAAAACCCTGAGAAACAAGTAATCTAAAGACAAGCACATCGCTCAGGAGGTGCATCATGTCTTGAATCCCTGCCTCATGAGTATCCTGAGCCTCCTGAATCAAGATCGATTATCTTCTCTTGGAGGCTATTTTTCCTAAGTGCAGGAAAAAGTGGTAAATGGTTTTGCTTTTTTGAGAGTGGCACAATTAGAGCCTCAAACCTAATGCGACTCACTACAGAAAAGATAAACACTTCCTTTCTTTTACCTCTCCCAACTCCTGTAATCTGGCCCATTAATTGCCTTCTGAAATCTCACCCCTGCCATACCGGAAGGATTATAGACTAAGGCAGATGGTCTTAAAACCTCCTCAGCCTGTCTCCAAAGGGCTGGTTGCTTGTCCAGCCTAGCAATTTAGCTAAGAAGTATTGATCCTCAGCCTCTGCATTTTACCTCAGTTCTAGAGACAGAGGGACATGTCAGCAGGCTCCCAGGGCCCCAGGCTTTGATCAGGGCTGGACCATGAAGAGCCCCAGAGGGACATCAGAAAGAAAGAGGAGGATGAGGTCAGGGTGTTGTTTTTTTTTGTTTAGGTCACTGCTGGCTGGGAGACCAAAGTGCCCTCCCCACTCCAGGCAGCTGTCTCTACAAAGCCCTCTGCTCTGTGCCCCAGGAGCTCTTCCTGCCCTCCTTCCTCAGGCCTTTCTCCTGAACTCTTCCCATTTTCTAGCGCTATGTCTCTGCTCCAACACTACAAGTCTCTTATATCATAAGCATGGATTTTCAAAAATTGTTTTTTAAAAATTTCCCTCATATCTTCCAATTTGAATACGTTAACTTTCTTTCTATTAGGATTGGTTGGTCTCCAACCAATGGGGCTCCACTTAAGGGTCCTCTGCTATCACCTGTTTTATTCTTTTCGGTGACCTCATGCCTGATTGTAAACCCCAGCTGAGAGGATGGGAAATTTCTCTTCTGGAGCTTGACTACCCAGATGAGGATCATGCCACTCACTCACTTATCAACTGTGTTCAGTGACACCCCCGAGACAGGAAGCATTCTAAGCCAGGACTAAACTAATGACAAGAAGACTGATGTCTATTCTCAGGGAGCTCGTGAATCTAGGGAGAGTAACAACTGATACAAGACACCAACATACATTTTAGAGAGCTGTTTGTAGACTCAAAATCTTTTTAAAAATTCCTCTCAGGAATTCTATAAATATTGAATTTTTCCCTAGTCTCTAAAGTGTTTATCTTGCTGATTCTACTTTGAAGCTTTAGCACTAATTAATATCTAACAGTATAATTTACTTAAGAGTATTACTCAGTTTTAATTGACATACCATACATTTCACCCATTTTAAGTAAATATCCAGAGCTATACAACCATCACAAAAATCCAACTTTAGAACATTTACATCACCCCAAGTCTCTTTGTACCTAGTTGTATTCAGTTAGTCTTTTCATCCCCCAGTCCAAGATTATGGTAAGCTTATTTGCTTATAAAGTGCCCTTTTCTTGACATTTAATAAAATAAACTTTTACAATATGTGGACTTTTACCCATCTTCTTTTACATAGCAAAGTGTTTTTTAGCATTTAGTTTCAATACTCTATTCATTTTTATTGTTGTTATTGTTGTTCAGTCGCTCAGTCATATCCAGCTCTTTGAAACCCCAAAGTGGAGACCCCAAAATGCTTTTTATTACCAAATAGCATTTTGTTGTATGAATATGATATATTTTTTAATCCATTTACTGATTGGTGAATGTTTAGATGGTTGTTTCTAGGTTTTAGCTATTATGAATAAAGCTGCATTAAGCATCATGTACAGGTCTTTATGTGGACATGTTTTTATTTCACTTGGGTATATACCTAGCCCCTGGAGAAGGAAATGGCAACCCACTCCAGTATTCTTGACTGGAAAATCCCATAGATGGAAGAGCCTTGGCAGGCTACAGTCCATAGGGTTTCAAAGAGTCAGACATGACCAAGCAATTTCACAAATATACCTAGGAGCAGAAACTCTGGCTTGTATGACAAACTTAAGACTGTTGAAGACTCTGCCGAACTGTTTTCCCAAATGGCTAAACCGTTTTACATCCCTATACACATGTATGAGCTCCATTTCTCCATGCTTTCACCCATACTTACTACTGTCTGCCTTTGAATCATAGCCACTCTGATGAAGTGATATCTATCATGGTTTTAGTTTGTATTTTTCTAGTGACAAACGGTGGTGAGTATCTTTTCATGTACTTAATGAACACTCATAGATCTTCTTTGTTGTATTTTCTTTACAAATATTTCCTTTTTTAAAATTTGGATTATTTGTCTTATTATTATGTTGTTTTTTATATTTTCTGGGTACAAGTTTTTCACCAGATACAAAAGATTTGCAAATATTTTCTCCCTGTCACCTGTCGTTTCATGTTCTTAATATAATTTTTATACAATATGTATGTATGTAAATGTATGTAAATACACATGTAGGCATGTGTGTGTTTATTTGCATATGCAAATACATATATATACAAATAATAAGTATTTAGACATATGTAGAATTTGCCATACTTGTAGTCTTTGGACCTTATTTATTACCTACCTTTCAGATTCAAGTCAGATTCTGCATCTATTCTTCTAACCTTTTCTGAATTTCATGAAATTGAAACTTCTAATCTTATAACTCAGGGAATAAAGAGGCTCAGAATGTATACCTATCTCCCATAAATTAGCCCATGCACTAAATTTAGAAGAAAAAAGCCAGATGATGGCACTATTCTAAGTATTGGCATCATCATATTTGTGTTGTGAAACGTTCCTCTTCATATCATCTTACTGTCATGAGATGAAATATCAACAATCCATCATCACCATCACAATCCTAACCTTCTGACATTAAGACTGCTCAAACCACAAAAAGTCCATCATTCTCCACGTTGCTGTGTAATTTACTTTTGTATCAACATAACCATTAACTAAAAGAACATGAAGATTTAGACTATCTAAATGAAATCTTCCTCACTTCTCCCATCAAAGTACTTTGGATCAGCCAGCAGGACATCCTTTACTGCTCATTCAATTTCAGAAAATTATAAAATAATCTATTTTTGTGCACATGGTGGGAAATCTAAATGAAGCCCTCTCTTATTGTACAAGCTGTGATTCTACAACCTTAGAAAAATCTTTATGCATTGTGAGTCAAAAAGAAATAACATAATATTGTATCTAGGAAAAATTTTCGCTAAATTAAAGTAGAGCATTAATTGTGCCACTGTGAGATTTTAAGATACATTACTATTAACAGGCTACCTTTACAGAGAAGCATATAAATGAGAGTCAGTTATGACAAGCACCATGCTCTGTCCCCTGATTAATTTCTGTAGCTCACTCCAAACTTGGATGAAAGGGCCAGAACACTTTCTGGCTCTGGTGCTGTTAATGATTTCCCAGAATGCTTCTCCAGCCAGCTCAGGAGTCCTGTCCTAAAATTATAGCATGTATCATGATAAAACTGATAGGTAGGTATATCCAAGGCAAGAGATAAATAAATACATAACTTAATGTGTAGATTATAGTTACTTTGTCTCTTGTGGATGTCAGAAAATATTAATACAACATTGGAAGGAATATTTGTTATTTTAGCTTAAATTGGCTTTCTGCAAACTTTTAGGGTTAAAAAAAAAAAGGATTAATGAACTTTTTAAATGGTGAAATACAACAAAAAAAGCCAATCTGAATAAAATGACTACAATAAGAGCTAATCATTTCTGTAACTTGAGAAGATAAAAAATGAGAATAACAATATAATATTCTCCTTATTTTTTGTTTGTTTTCTTGGCTAGAAAACTTTGCAGAGTCCGATAGACTCTTTTGGTCTCTGTTAGAACACTTCCCCACCCATCTTACTTTCTTACTTACCCTTTCTTACTGACTCCTACCAATGCCCCAAGGTCTCATATCACAGAAGAACAGGTTTATGTTTTTGCCTGGCAGGCTCCTTGAGGTCCGGAGCAACCTGCCTTCTTCTCTCAACATCCATGCCCTGGGGTAGGAGCAGAGTTTAGAACAGCACTCAATAAATACTTTATGAGTTGAACAAATACATACATCACATTACCTGTGAGCAGTAAACTACGAAGGCTGAACATACCAAAGTTTGGAGCAATAATGCATATTGCAGGCAACTAATTTATCCTTAATAATTTAATAGCATAATTAATCATTATTGCAACACAAGCTAATCAATCATAAATGGTAATATGCTTACAAAATTAGCGTGCTGCTCTTTCTCTGGCAGAGCCTTGCCAAAACTTCTTTGAATTAAGGAGGAGGAAGGAAGAGGCATGGAGAATGAAGATTAAAGTATCCTCGAGGCTTCTGGACTTCTCCGCCTCTGAACTGTGTTGATAGGAATCTGAGTTCTGACTCCCAGTCTGTGAGCAGAGGTCAGTGTGATTTCAGCAGAGACAATAACTTTCCTGGACTCCCCTAAGGGGGACCAAACCCAGAGCCCTAGGGCTCCCCAGGGACACTGGTGAAGGAGCAGAGAGACACTGGTCTCTTCTGTATTGCAAAATCACTCATTACTCAGGCCAAGTTGAAGATACATGGAAACATGTTGAAACCATGGTTATCAGAGCCTTCATAGAGGGGATGGCAGAAATGAATCAAATAGTCCCAGAAATAAATGTACAAATGCCATTGTGATATTTTTTGCAAATGAGAGGTTCTCTGAGTTTAAGGTGATGGGAAAGACATGAATCTTCAGAGGATCTCAAAATCGCATTTTCTCCCAATGAGTTTCTCATGCATCTGTTCATTGGGGTGAAGTGGGTAGACAGAGCATGTTTCCTTCCCCCTCTTTGTAAGGCTAGAATCTACATGTTGGCCAAGCAGGAGCAGCTCATATTTAAGTTCTCAGCATAAAACTGCCCACTTTTTGGAAATTACCACAAACCAAAATATATTTGACTTTACAAACAAACAACAACAACAACAAAAAGCTAAAAACAACAATGGAAAAAGAGAGAAAAGTAACAGTCATGTAAATATAGTTTAAAAGTTGTCTTTCTGAGCCTTGGCCTAGAAATTCCAATAAGTGGAAAAATCCATGAATAATAGCCAGTATCATACAACTGCTAGCCCTCCTCTACATGTAAAGATCATAAGTTGTTTCTTAGCTTATAAATGACAGACATCCCCCACACAGAGGTATCTACATAATTTTATTTTTAAATTATTTCATAATAAAAAATGATTTTAATAATTTTCCATTTGTATTTAGCAAGATATGAAAAAACTATTCTCTCACATTATCCCCAGTTGTTTGCTACTGTTTAAAAATTGCAGATGCCTTTTACAAAAAAAAAACTAAAATATGCTTTATTTAGTCCTTGAAAGAAATTGTTTCCCAAGAAAAATAATCATGTGTTAAGAATCACTGCATCAAAAGTGATTATTACACCCAAGATACACCACTTCTTTCTGCTTTGTGGGAGACTGTAGTTGGTTTATTAACTCCGTCACAGCAGTAGCCTACTGATGGCAGATAAATATTTGCTCCCCTTTGGGTTTGACATGCCCTAAATGCTTATTATCAGTTATGAAAAGTTTCTTGATTAGACATGAACAACTGAATTCTTAGATAGCTGTATATACATAGGTGATCTATCAAGTTATGCAGCAGTACACAAGCTTCCCCTCTAGGAACATGTGTTTCTTTATACGATCTAAGAAATTTTTAGAATAATAGTACTGCATTTTCTACAGTTCTACTGAAGAGAGGTAGGTAAAGGAAATGTTGATCAAAATTGGTATTTTGAGTTACACATATTATGCTGGTTCATTAAAGCAATAGTACATTAATTGATGAGTCTCCTCTTACATGGATTTTTAAAAATTAAAAGAATGAAATAATTTATGATATTCACCAAGGCCTATATAACTTTATTTCCCAGGACATCTAGTAGCTGTATATTAGCATGTGCCCTTCTTTGCAAAGGAACAGCATCCCTGGCATCACCCACAAGAGCCAGGGTTGTCCTTGAAGAACTCTATTCCCAAGAGGGAACATATCATTAAGAATCCTTTCATCAACCAGCATATAGGGTGGCTATCTGGCAGGTACACACACGTCCTTGTCAAAAGTGTGTTGTATCAAATAGCTGCACATATTCTGTCCTTCATTCTGAAACAGCCCATGACTGAAAAGGCAAAAAATATTACACGTTAAAGCAGAAAATGCCTGCAATGAAAAGATAAAACCTAAGTTTAGATTTAAACTACTTCAATTAATCCAGCTGAAGGTCCCAAATTCAGGCAGACAGTGTAATAGTTAGAAAAAAAAAAAAAGTTCAAATTTAACTCTATCCTGAATAAGTAATCATTTTGCTACAGAAGGAGCTGGATTTGGAAACAGAGAACAGAAAGCAAATACATTTATCCTCTATATCATGGAATGCTTTAAACTGTTAAATATTAAAATCTATTTGGTGTTCAATAAACAGTCAATACAATATCTGTAGAAAAATGATACACTCAGTTCATGAAAATGAATAAGATATCTTGAGCATTTATGTCATTGAACCCAGTGGTCCAATTTTTTCAGGAAAGTAATAGCATATATACTATAGTTATCTATAAATGGCATCTATAGATGATATAGTTATACCATGTGGTCAACATCGAAATCAGATTGATTGTATTCTTTGCAGCCAAAGATGGAGAAGCTCTATACAGTCAACAACAACAACAAAAAAAAAAAAACACCAGGAGCTGACTGTGGCTCAGATCATGAACTCCTTATTGCCAAATTCAGACTTAAATTGAAAAAACTAGGGAAAACCGCTAGACCATTCAGGTATGACCTAAATCAAATCCCTTATGATTGTACATGGAAGTGAGAATAGATTTAAGGGACTAGATCTGATAGATAGAGTGCCTGATGAACTACAGATGGAGGTTCGTGACATTTTACAGGAGACAGGAATCAAGACCATCCCCATTGGAAAGAAAGGCAAAAAAGCAAAATGGCTGTCTGAGGAGGCCTTACATATAACTGTGAAAAGAAGAGAAGTGAAAAGCAAAGGAGAAAAGGAAAGATATAAGCATCTGAATTCAGAGTTCCAAAGAATAGCAAGAAGAGATAAGAAAGCCTTCCTCAGTGATCAATGAAAAAAAATAGAGGAAAACAACAGAATGAGAAAGACTAGAGATCTCTTCAAGAAGATGGGCTCGATAAAGGACAGAAATTGTATGAACCTAACAGAAGCAGAAGATATTAAGAAGAGGTGGCAAGAATACACAGAAGAACTGTACCAAAAAGACTTTCAAGACCAAGATAATCACGATGATATGATCACCAGATATTCCAGTCTACCTAGAGCCAGACATCCTGGAATGTGAAGGCAAGTGGACCTTAGAAAGCATCACCTCAAACAAAGCTTGTGGAGGTGATGGAATTCCAGTTCAGTTATTTCATATCTGAAATATGATGCTGTGAAAGTGCTACACTCAATATGCCAGCAAATTTGGAAAACTCAGCAGTGGCCACAGGACTGGAAAATATCAGTTTTCATTCCAATCCCAAAGAAAGGCAATGCTAAAGAATGCTCAAACTACCACGCCGTTGCATTCATCTCACACGCTAGTAAAGTAATGCTCAAAATTCTCCAAGCCAGGCTTCAGCAATACATGAGCCGTGAACTTCCGATGTTCAAGCTGGTTTTAGAAAAGGCAGAGGAACCAGAGATCAAATTGCCAACATCTGCTGGATCATGGAAAAACCAAGAGAGTTCCAGCAAAACATCTATTTCTGCTTTATTGACTATGCCAAAGCCTTTGACTGTGTGGATCACAATAAACTGTGGAAAATTCTGAAAGAGATGGGAATACCAGACCACCCGACCTGCCTCTTGAGAAACCTATATGCAGGTCAGGAAGCAACAGTTAGAACTGCACATGGAACAACAGACTGGTTCCAAATAGGAAAAGGAGTACGTCAAGGCTGTATGTTGTCATCCTGCTTATTTAACTTCTATGCGGAGTACATCATGAGAAACTCTGGGCTGGAAGAAGCACAAGCTGGAATCAAGACTGCTGGAAGAAAGATCAATAACCTCAGATATGCAGATGACACCACTCTTACGGCAGAAAGCGAAGAGGAAGTAAAAAGCCTCTTGATGAAAGTGAAAGAGGAGAGTGAAAAAGTTGGCTTAAAGCTCAACCTTCAGAAAACGAAGATCATGGGATCTGGTCTCATCACTTCATGGGAAATAGATGGGGAAACAGTGGAAACAATGTCAGACTTTATTTTTTGGGGCTCCAAAATCACTGCAGATGGTGACTGCAGCCATAAAATTAAAAGATGCTTACTCCTTGGGAGAAAAGTTATGAGCAACTTAGATAGCATATTGAAAAGCAGAGACATTACTTTGCCAGCAGAGATCCATCTAGTCAAGGCTATGGTTTTTCCTGTGGTCATGTATGGATGTGAGAGTTGGACTGTGAAGAAGGCTGAGCGCCGAAGAATTGATGCATTTGAACTGTGGTGTTGGAGGAGACTCTTGAGAGTCCCTTGGACTGCAAGGAGATCCAACCAGTCCATTCTGAAGGAGATCAACCCTGGGATTTCTTTGGAAGGAATGATGCTAAAGCTGAAACTCCAGTACTTTGGCCACCTCATGAGAAGAGTTGACTCATTGGAAAAGACTCTGATGCTGGAAGGGATTGGGGGCAGGAGGAGAAGGGGACGACAGAGGATGAGATGGCTGGATGGCATCACTGACTCGATGGACGCAAGTCTGAGTGAACTCCGGGAGTTGGTGATGGACAGGGAGGCCTGGCGTGCTGTGATTCATGGGGTCGCAAAGAGTCAGACACGACTGAGCGACTGAACTGATCTGATAGTTATCTAATACATGTGCTTATTAATTTCTTAGGTGACTCTCAATTTGAAATGATTGTTCTGACCCCCTTGAAAGTCATTAGAAAATAAAAGTCTATATCTATTTTTTTATATTTTTTTCTTCACTAGAAGTTACAATTGCTGAATGGACAAGGATTAGTAAAATTTCTCAAATCATTTTGGACAATAAGAGGTGTTTAAATTTGGTTCTCTCCTGTTACAGGTCTGGTACTTTGAGCAAGTGACTGCTTCAGTTCCTACTTCAGTTTTATCATTCTGAAAATCAAATAATAGTACCTAGTTCACTTTTTTAGTCAGAATTAAATTAGTACTATATAAAAAAAAGAACCAATGTGAACAAAAGAAACCTCTGACAACAGTCTGGCATGAATGCTTCCATCTCTGAGGGGCTTTTATTTCTTGTTAGAGCAACTTCTCCTGGGTGTGAGGATGTCCTGTGCATCAGGTTAAATAGCTGCAGAGGAAAAAGGAATTTCTCAAATGGAAACTAAAGAATTGGTTGATACTGAAAACATACACTATGTTTTCCATCAATAGCTTCAGGTTTTAATTCATCTACTCCAGATCACACAGTTCAAATATTGTCACAGTTAAGTCCATAGCACCCAACACTATGTTCACACATATAGAAATGAAAGTGTTAGGCACTCAGTTGTGTAAGACTCTTTGCAACCTCATGAATTGTAGCCTGTCAGGAATCTCTGTCCATGGGATTCTCCGGGAAAGAATACTGGGGTGAGTAGCTCACCCCTTTTCCAGGGCATCTTCCCAACCGAGGGATCAAACCTGGGTATCCTGCATTGCAGGGAGATTCCTTTCCCTCTGAGCTACCAGGGAGATGTTCACTAAGTGTTTGCTGAATAAGTAGAATGAAAAATGGAATGAATTCATTTGTTTACCTTATGCTCACATAATTGTGGGATCTCCATAATGCAAAACAGGAGGGGTTGTGTTTAGTTCTATGGGTTTTTAATGTATACTAAAATTATAGTTAATTGATATTTATTGTTGTTTAGTTGTTAAATCAAGTCCAATTATTTGTAATCCCATGCCTTGTAGCACTCCAGGCTTCCCTGACCGTCACAATTTCCTGGAATTTTCTCAAACTCATGTACATTGAGTCAGCAATGCCATCCAACAGTCTCATCCTCTGTCATCCCCTTCTTCTCATGCTTTCAATCTTTCCCAGCATCAGGGTCTTTTCCAATGAGTCAGTTCTTTGCCTTGGGTGGCCAAAGTCTTGGAACTTCAGCATCAGTCCTTCCAAAGAATATCCATGAGTATTGACTGGTTTGATCTCTTTGCAGTCCAAGAGACTCTCAAGAGTCTTTTCCAGCACCACAGCTTGAAAGCTCAGTTCTGTGGTGCTCAGCCTTTTTTATGGTCCAACTCTCACATCCATACCTGACTACTGGAAAAACCGAAGATTTGACAATATGAACCTTTGTCAGCAAAAAGATATCTCTGTCTGTTAATACAGTGTATAGGTTTGTCATAGCTTTTGCTTCAAGGAGCAAACATCTTTTAATTTCATGGCTGCAGTCAATGTCCACAGTGATTACGGAGCCCAAGAAAATAAAATCTGTCACTCTTTCCACATTTTGTTATGAAGTAATGGGACCAGATGCCATGATCTTCATTTTTTGAATGCTGAATTTTAAGCCAGCTTTTTCACTCTCCTCTTTCACCCTCAACAAGAGGCTCTCCAGTTGTTGTTCACTTTCTGCCATTACAGTGGTTGATATTTCTCCCAGAAATCTTGATTCCAGCTTGAACTTCATCTAGCCCAGAATTTTGCATGATGTACTCTGCATAGAAGTTAAATAGGCATTAAGACAATAAAAAGCCTTGATTTACTCCTTTCCAAATTTTAAACTAGTCCATTGTTCCATGTCCAATTCTAATTGATGTTTCTTGGCTTGCATGCAGGTTTCTCAGGAGGTAGGTAAGGTTGTCTGGTATTCCCATCTCTTGAAGAATTTTCCAGTTTGTTGTGATCCACACAACCAAAGGCTTTAGCTTAGTCAATGAAGCAGAAGTAGATTTATTATTGAAATTCCCTTGCTTTTTCTATGACCTAACAGATGTTTCCAATTTGATCTCTGGTTCCTCTGCCTTTTCTAAATACATTATACATCTGGAAGTTCTTGGCTCTTGTACTGCTGAAGCCTAGTTTGAAGGATTTTGATCATACACTTGCTAGTATGTGAAATGGGTGCAACTGTAGGGTAGTTTGAAAATTCTTTGGCATTGACTTTCTTTGGGATTGGAATGAAAATGACCTTTTCCAGTCCTGTGGCCACTCTTGAATTTTCCAAATTTGCCAGCATACTGAGTGTACCACTTTAACAGCATCATCTTTTAGGATTTGAAATAGCTCAGCTGATATTTTTGTACAGATCTTCTGTGTATTCTTGCCAACTCTTCTTAATATCTTCTGCTTCCGTTAGGTCCATATCATTTATGTCCTTTATTGTGCCCATCAACATGAAATGTTCCCTTAATATCTCCATTTTTCTTGAAGAGATCTCCAGTCTTTCCCATTCTATTTTTTTCCCTATTTCTTTGCATTCTTCTCTTAAAGCTTTTTTGAAAAATTACTCCTTGCTATTCTCTGAAACTCTGGATTCAGTTGAGTATATCTTTCCTTTTCTTCTTTGCCTTTCACATCTCTTCTTTTCTCAGCTATTTGTAAGGTCTCCTTAGGCAATCACTTTGCCTTATGGCATTTCTTTTTCTTGGGGGTGGTTTTGTTCACTATCTCCTGTTCTATGTTATGAATTTCTGTTCACAGTTCATCAGGCACTCTGTCTAATTCAAGATCTCATAACTTGAATCTATCTTTACACCTCCACTGTATAATCATAAGGGATATGGTTTAGGTCATACCCGAATGGCCTAGTGGTTTTCCTTACTTTATTCACTTTAAACATGAATTTTGCAATAAGGAATGGATAATCTGAGCTGAGATCAGCGGAGAAATAACTCCAGAAAGAATGAAGGGATGGAGTCAAAGCAAAAAGAATACCCAGTTGTGGATGTGACTGGTGATATAAGCAAGATCCGATCTCCGGGAGTTGATGACGGACAGGGAGGCCTGGCGTGCTGTGATTCATGGGGTCACAAAGAGTCGGACATGACTGAGCGACTGAACTGAACTAAATCTTAGCCACAGTGAGCCCCAGGTCTTGCGTTCGCTGACTGTATAGAGCTTCTCCATCTTTAGCTGCTAAGAATATAACCAATCTGATTTTGGTATTGACCATCTTGTGATATTCATGTGCAGATTCATCTCTTGTGTTATTGGAAGAGAGTGTTTGCCAGAGCATTTTCTTGGCAAAACTCTGTTAGCTTTTGCCCTGTTCATTTTGTACAGTGAGGCCAAACTTGCCTGTTATTCCAGGAATCACTTGACTTCCTACTTTTGCATTCTAATCCCCTATCATGACAATGACTTGTGTGTGTGTGTGTGTGTGTGTGTGTGTGTGTGTGTGTGTGTGTGATATCTTGGTCTTATAGATCATAAAATCTTTCCATTTCAGCTTCTTCAGAATTAAGTTGGGGCATAGATTAGATTACTGTGATGTTGAAGTTTATTGGAAATGAACTGAGATCATTCTGTCATTTTTAAGACTGCATCCAAGAACTGCATTTTGGACTGTTTTGTTGACTATGATGGCTACTCCTTTTCTTCTAAGGGATTCTTGCCCACAGTAGTAGATACAATGGTCATCTGAGTTGAATTCACCCATTCCAGTCCATTTTAGTTCACTGACTCTTAAAGTGTCGACCTTCACCCTTGCTATCTCCTATTTTTGACCACTTCCAATTTGCCTTAATTCATGGACCTAACATTCCATGTTCCTATGCAATATTTCTCTTTACAGCAATCAGACTTTACTTTCATCACCTGTCTCATCCACAACTGGGTATTGTTATTGTTTCAGCTCTGTCTCTTCAGTTTTCTGGAGTTATTTCTCCGTTCTTCTCCAGTAGCATATTGGGCACCTACCAACCTAGGGAGTTCATCTTTCAGTGTCCTATCTTTTTGCCTTTTCATATTCTTCATGGACAGTATTCCTGTCTTGAGAACCCCATGAATAGTGTGAAAATTAATATATCAATCCATGATAAATAAAATATCAAAATTTTAAATAGAGACAGGATGAGACTTACCTTTACATACCTCACTTGTCTCACGCTAATCATGAACCTGACTGAGGTTTTAATTCTTCCTTTATCTGCAGAACAAGGAGATGAACATTAACCTTAACCCTTCATGGGGTATGGTGGCACGTGACAAAAGAAATCTCTACTGACATAGTGTAAGGCCAGCACTTTGTAGTTCTGCCTTTGTATTGACCCATTAAATAATCTCATGAACATGACCTCCCAACTTTTCCTAAAAGCAAAGCCAGTTTCCCCAGACTGTGATGAAAAGGAGAACTCTTTTACAAATGCACACAGAACTACACAGGAATGCTCAATCTTCAATAAGTCACAACAGGAACATTAAAAAGAAAGAAAAAAAAAACTGTCCTGATTAGAAATACTTAAATCCATTAAGAGGCTCATGAAATGATATGTCTTAGACAGTGTTTTTATTTTTTGTTTTGTTTTTAAATTTTTATTTTTACTTTATTTTATTTTACAATACTGTATTGGTTTTGCCATACATTGACATGAATCCACCACGGGTGTACATGCGATCCCAAACATGAACTCCCCTGCCACCTCCCTCCCCACAACATCCGTCTGGGTCATCCCCGTGCACCAGCCCCAAGAACAGTGTTTTTAATGACAAGCTATTGTTTCAAATTGCTTGTTAGCTACAGCATGACCTTAAATCCAATGGATTTATTTATTATCCTCTCCAGAGTTGGCCCTAGGCTAAATTGTAAAGTAGGTTCAGTTTAACCTGAGACAACTCTTGGCCCATAACATATGCAGATGCCCACTCTCTTTTTCAAATACTGACACCCTCTGACCTGCCCTTGAGGTAGGTCTGCTAGGAAGCTCATCAAACTTCTCCGTACCCCCCACAGAAGTATGCATATCAGCTCTTCAACCTCAGGTAGCTGTGATTGGAAAACAGTCACTTATAATAAGCTGCCTTGTGGTGTGTTGTTCAATAATATTTCAATGTGTTTTCATAGCCAGAATATTAGCATTTGAACAGAGGCTGGAGAAAAATGCATGGCATACCTTTTGGGGCAACAAAATCGTACATATGATATACTGTCAGCTATAAACTAATCCTATGATGGTAAGAAAATATACTGAATTTTTAAAATTACACTTAAGTGACAGGATAACGTCATTTTTTTTTGCAGTTTCCATTTTCTTATGACTAAATATTTGCTTATTGTGAATTATTTTATTTATATAAATAAAAAACGGTGGTTTAGTTGCTATCATGTCTGATTCTTGCAAACCCTTGGACTGCAGCTGTCCAGTCTTCTCTGTCCATGGGATTTCTCAAGCAAGTATACTGGACTGGGTTGCCATTGCCTTCTCCAGAGGTATCTTTCCTACCCAGGGATCAAACCCATGTCTCCTACATTGCAGGCAGATTATTTACCACTGAGCCACTATGGAAGCCCAAATAGTCAGTTCTGTCACTCAATCATGTCTGACAATTTGCAGTCCATGGATTGCAGCATGCCAGACTACCCTGTCCATGGCCAACCCGCAGAGCTTGTTCAAATCCATGTCTGTTGAGTTGATGATGCTATCCAACCATCTCATCCTCTGTCATCCCCCTCTCCTCCTGCCTTCAATCTTTTCCAGCATCAGGGTCTTTTCAAATGAGTCAGTTTTTCAGAATAGGTGGCCAAATACTGTAATTGCAGCTTCAGCATCAGCCCTTTCAATGAATATTCAGGACTGATTTCCTTTAGTATGGACTGGTTGGATATCTGTGCAGTCCAAGGAACTCTCAAGAGCTTTCTCCAAAACCATAGTTCAAAAGCATCAATTCTTCAGTGCTCAGCTTTCTTTATAGTCCAGCTCTCACATCCATACATGACCATAGCTTTGACTAGACTGACCTTTGGGGACAAATTATGTCTCTGCTTTTTTTTTTAACATAAATTTATTTATTTTTATTGGAGGTTAATTACTTTACAATATTGTATTGATTTTGCCATACATCAACATGAATCTGCCACAGGTATACACGTGTTCCCTATCCTGAACCCCCCTCCCTCTTCCCTCCCCATACCATCCCTCTGGGTCATCCCAGTGCACCAGCCCCAAGCATCTAGTATCATGCATCAAACCTGGACTGGTGATTCATTCCATATATGATATTTTACATGTTTCAATGCCATTCTCCCAAATCATCCCACCCTTTCCATCTCCTACAGAGTCCAAAAGACACAGATATTCTATACATCTGTGTTTTTTTGTTTTTTTTTTTTTTTGTTTGTTTGTTTGTTTGTTTTGCTATCTCGCAGACAGGGTTATCATCACCATCTTTCTAAATTCCATATATATGTGTAAGTATACTGTATTGGTGTTTTACTTTCTGCCTTACTTCACTCTGTATAATAGGTTCCAGTTTCATTCAACTCATTAGAACTGATTCAAATGAATTATTTTTAATGGCTGAGTAATACTCCATTGTGTATATGTACCACAGCTTTCTTATCCATTCATCTGCTGATGAACATCTAGGTTGCTTCCATGTCCTGGCTATTATAAATAGTGCTGTGATGAACATTGGGGTTCATGTGTCTCTTTCAATTCTGGTTTCCTTGGTGTGTATGCCCAGCAGTGGGATTGCTGGGTCATAAGGCAGTTCTATTTCCAGATTTTTAAGGAATCTCCACACTGTTCTCCATAGTGGCTGTACTAGTTTGCATTCCCACCAACAGTGTAAGAGGGTTCCATTTTCTCCACACCCTCTCCAGCATTTATTGCTTGTAGACTTTTGGATTGCAGCCATTCTGACTGGTGTGCAATGGTACCTCATTGTGGTTTTGATGTGCATTTCTCTGATAATGAGTGATGTTGAGCATCTTCTCATGTGTTTGTTAGCCATCTGTATGTCTTCTTTGCAGAAATGTTTATTTAGTTCTTTGGCCCATTTTTTGATTGAGTCGTTTATTTTTCTGGAATTGAGCTGCATAAGTTGCTTGTATATTTTTGAGATTAGTTGTTTGTCAGTTGCTTCATTGGCTATTCTTTTCTCCCATTCAGAAGGCTGTCTTTTCACCTTGCTTATAGTTTCCTTTATTGTGCAGAAGCTTTTAAGTTTAACTAGGTCCCATTTGTTTATTTTTGCTTTTATCTCCAATATTCTGGGAGGTGGGTCATAGAAGACCCTGCTGTGATTTATGTCAGAGAATGTTTTGCCTATGTTCTCCTCTGGGAGTTCTATAGTTTCTGGTCTTATGTTTAGATCTTTAATCCATTTTGAGTTTATTTTTGTGTATGGTGTTAGAAAGTGTTCTAGTTTCATTCTTTTGCAAGTAGTTGACCAGTTTTCCCAGCACCACTTGTTAAAGAGATTGTCTTTACTCCATTGTATATTCTTGCCTCCTTTGTCAAAGATAAGGTGTCCATATGTGTGTGGATTTATCTCTGGGCTTTCTATTTTGGTCCATTGATCTATATTTCTGTGCCAGTACCATACTGCCTTGATGACTATGGCTTTGTAGTAGAGCCTTAAGTCAGGCAGGTTGATTCCTCCAGTTCCATTCTTCTTTCTCAAGATTGCTTTGGCTATTTGAGGTTTTTTGTATTTCCATACAAATTGTGAAATTATTCGTTCTAGCTCTGTGAAAAATACCGTTGGTAGCTTGATAGGGATTGCATTGAATCTATAAATTGCTTTGGGTAGTATACTCATTTTCATAATAGATTCTTCCAATCCATGAACATAGTATATTTGTCCATCTATTCGTGTCCTCTTAATGTCTCTGCTTTTTAATACACTGTCTAGGTTGGTCAAATCTTCTCTTCCAAGGAGCAAGAATTTTTCAACTTCATGGCTGCAGTCACCATCTGCAGTGAATTTGGAGCCCAAGAAAATAGTCTGTCACTGTTTCCATTGTTTCCCCATCTACTTGTCATGAAGTGATTTGCCATCATCTTTAGTTTTTGAATGTTGAGTTTTAAACCAAATTTTTCACACTCTGCTTTCACTTTCATCAATAGGCTCTTAACTTCTTGTTCACTTTCTGCCATTAGGGTGATGTCATCTGCATATCTGAAGTTATTGATGTTCCTCCCACAATCTTGATTCTTGTCTTTGCTTCATCCAGCCAGACATTTCTCATGGTGTACTCTTCATATAAGTTAAATAAGCTGGGTGACAGTATATAGCCTTGATGTACTCCTTTCTCAATTTGGAACCAGTCTGTTGTTCCATGTCCATTTCTAAATGTTGCTTCTTGACCTACATACAGATTTCTCAGGAAGCAGATAAGGTGGTCTGATATTCCCATCTCTTTAAGAATTTTCCATAATTTGTTGTGATCCACACAGTCAAAGGATTTGGCATAGTCAATAAAGCAGAAATATATCTTTTTCTGGAACTCTCTTGCTTTTTCTATGATCCAATAGTTGTTGGCAATTTGATTTCTGGTTCCTTTAACTTTTCTAAATCCAACTTGAGCATCTGGAAACTGACGGTCCACATACTATTGAAACCTGGCTTGGAAAATTTTGAGCAACACTTTGCTAGCATGTGAGGTGAGCAAAATTGTCTGGTAGTTTCCTGTGGCCACTGCTGAGTTTTCCAAACTTGCTGGCATATTGAGTGCAGCACTTTCACAGCATCATCTTTCAGGATTTGAAATAGCTCAACTGGAATTCCATCACCTCCACCAGCTTTGTTTGTAGTGATGATTCCTAAGGCCCACTTGACTTCACATTCCAGGATGTCTGGCTCTAGGTGAGTGATCACACCATCATGATTATCTTGTTCATGAAGATCTTTTTTGTACAGTTCTTCTGTGTATTCTTGCCACATCTTAAGATATTAAGAATATCTTCTGTCGCTGTTAGGTCCCTACCATTTCTATCCTTTATTGAGTCCATCTTTGCGTGAATGTTCCCTTGGTATCTCTAATTTCCTTGAAGAGATCTCTAGTCTTTCCCATTCTATTTTCCTCTATTTCTTTGCATTGATCACTGAGGAAGGCTATCTTATCTCCCCTTGCTATTCTTTGGAACTCTGCATTCAAATGGGTATATCTTTCCTTTTCTCCTCTGCTTTTCACTTCTCTTCTTGTCATCACTATTAAAAATGCCTCCTCAGACAGCAATTTGGTTTTTTGCATTTCTTTTTCTTAGAGATACTCTTGATTCCTATCTCCTGTACAATGTCACAAACCTCTGTCCATAGTTCATGAAGCACTGTATCAGAGCTAGCCCCTTAAATCTATTTCTCACTTCCACTGTATAGTTTTAAGGGATTTGATTTACAATGACCTGAATCAGCCATGAGTGTACCTGTGTCCCTCATCCTGAACCCCTCTCCCAACTACATCCCCATCTCATCTCTCAAGGTTGTCCCAGTGAACTGGCTTTGAGTTCCCTATTTCATGAATCCTGCTTGGATGGATGATCTATTTCACATATGGTGATATACATGTTTCAATGTTATTATCTCAAATCATCCCACCCTCACCTTCTCCCACAGAGTCCAAAAGTCTGTTCTCTATATCAGTGTCCCTTTTGCTGTCTCACATACAGGGTCATTGTTACCATCTTTCTAAATTCCATATGTATGCATTAATTGGTACATATGTTTTTCTTTTTCTTTCTGACTTACTTCATTATGTATAATAGGCTCCAGTTTCATCCACCTCATTTGAACTGATTCAAATGTGTTCTTTTTGAGATGGGAATACCAGACCACCTGACCTGCCACTTGAGAAATCAGTATGTAGGTCAGGAGGCAACAGTTAGAACTGCACATGGAACAACAGACTGGTTCCAAATAGGAAAAGGAGTACATCAAGGCTATATATTGCTACCCTGCTTATTTTATTTATATGTAGAGTACATCATGAGAAACGCTGGACTAGAAGAAGCACAAGCTGGAATCAAGATTGCTGGGAGAAATATCAAGAACCTCAGATATGCAGATGACACCACCCTTATGGCAGAAGGTGAAGAAGAGCTAAAAAGCCTCTTGATGAAAGTGAAAGAGGAGAGTGAAAAAGTTGGCTTAAAGCTCAACATTCATAAAACTAAGATCATGGCATTCAGTCCCATCACTTCACGAGAAATAGATGGGGAAACAGTGGAAACAATGTCAGACTTTATTTTGGGGGGCTCCAAAATCACTGCAGATGGTGACTGCAGCCATGAAATTAAAAGACGCTTACTCCTTGGAAGAAAAGTTATGACCAACCTAGATAGCATATTCAAAAGCAGAGACATTACTTTGCCGACTAAGGTCTGTCTAGTCAAGGCTATGGATTTTCCTGTGGTCATGTATGGATGTGAGAGTTGGACTGTGAAGAAGGCTGAGCGCCGAAGAATTGATGCTTTTGAACTGTGGTGTTGGAGAAGACTCTTGAGAGTCCCTCAGACTGCAAGGAGATCCAACCAGTCCATTCTGAAGGAGATCAGCCCTGGGATTTCTTTGGAAGGAATGATGCTAAAGCTGAAACTCCAGTACTTTGGCCACCTCATGCGAAGAGTTGACTTATTGGAAAACACTCTGATGCTGCGAGGGACTGGGGGCAGGAGGAGAAGGCGACGACAGAGGATGAGATGGCTGGATGGCATCACTGACTCAATTGACATGAATCTGAGTGAACTCTGGGAGTTTGTGATGGACAGGGAGGCCTGGTGTGCTGTGATTCATGGGGTCACAAAGAGTTGGACACAACTGAGTGACTGAACTGAACTGAATATTCCATTGTGCATATGTACCAAAGCTTTTTTATCCATTCATCTGCCAATGAACATAGGTTGCTTCCATATCCTAGCTGTTGTAAACAATACTGCAATGAAAATTGGGGTACACATGTCCCTTTCAATTCTGGTTTCCTCAGTGTGTATGCCCAGCAGTGGGATTGCTGGGTTGTGTGGCAGTTCTATTCCAGTTTATTAAGGAATCTCCACACTGTTCTCCATAGTGGCTGTATCAGTATGTTTTCCCACCAACAGTATGAGTGTTCCCTTTTCTCCGCACCTTCTCCAGCATTTATTGGATGTAGACTTTTTGATAGCAGCCATTCTGACTGGCATGAGATGGTATCTCATTAAGTTTTTAATTTGCATTTATCTGATAGTAAGTGATGTTGAGCATCTTTTCATGCATTTGTTAGCCATCTGTATATCTTCTTTGGAGAAATGTCTGTATAGTTCTTTGGCCCATTTTCTTGGTTGGGTCATTTATTTTTCTGGAATTGAGCTTATTTTTGTGCATGATGTTAGAAAGTGTTTTAGTTGCATTCTTTTACAGGTAGTGGGCCAGCTCTGCCAGCACCATTTGTTAAAGAGATTATCTTTTCTCCATTGTATAGTCTTGCCTCCTTTGTCAAAGATAAGGTATCCATAGGTGGGTGGATTTATCTTTGGAATTTCTATTTTGTTCCCTTGATTTATATTTCTGTCTTTTATCCAGTACCATGCTGTCTTGATGACTGCTGCTTTGTAGTATAGTCTGAAGTCAAGCAGGATGATTCCTCCAGTTCTATTCTTCTTTCACAAGATTGCTTTGGCTATTCGAAATTTTTTGTATTTCCATACAAATTTTGAAATTATTTGTTCTAGTTCTGTGAAAAATACCATTGGTACCTTGATAGGTAGTGCATTGAATCTATAGACTGATTTGGGTATTATATTCATTTTCACTATATTGAGTCTTCCAATCCATGAACATGGTATATTTCTCCATCTATTTGTGTCATATTTGATTTCTTTCACCAGCGTTTATATTTTTCTATACATAGGTGTTTTGTTTCTTTAGGTAAATTTATTCCTAAGTACTTTTTCTTTTCATCTCAAAGGTTAATGGATTTGTTTCCTTAATTTCTTTTCTGTTTTCTCATTGTTACTGTATAGAAGTAGAAGAGATTTTTGTGTATTAATTTTATATCCTGCAACTTTACTATATTCATTGATTAGCTCTAGTAATTCTCTACTGGTGTCTTTAGGGTTTTCTATGTAGAGGATCATGTCATCTGAAAACAGTAAGAGCTTTATTTCTTTTCCAATCTGGATTCCTTTTATTTCTTTTTCTTCTCTGATTGCTGTGGCTAAAACTTCCAAAACTATGTTGAGTAGTAGTAGTGAAAGTGGGCACCCCTGTCTTGTTCTTGACTTTAGAGGAAATGCTTTCAATTTTTCACCAGTGAGGGTATGTTTGCTGTGGATTTATCATATATGGCTTTTATTATGTTGAACTATGCTCCTTCTATGCCTACTTTCTGGAAGGTTTGTATCATAAATAGATGTTAAATTTGGTCAAAGGTTTGCTCTGCATCTATTGAGATAATCATATGGTTTTTATCTTTCAATTTGTTAATTTGGTGTATCACATTGATTGATATGCAAATATTGAAGAATCCTTGCATCCTTGGGATAAAGCCCACTTGGTCATGATGTATGATATTTTTAATATGGTGTAGGATTCTGTTTTCCACAATTTTGTTGAGGACTTTTGCATCTATGTTCATCAGTGATATTGGCCTGTAGTTTTCTTTTTTTGTGGCATCTTTGTCTGGTTTTGGTATTAAGGTGATGGTATTTAGTATTAGGCCTCATAGAAAGCGTTTGGCCATTCACATTCCTCTGCAATTTTCTGGAAGTGCTTGAGTAGGATAGGTGTTAGCTCTATAACTTAGAGAGTTATAACTATAACTCTCTATGACTTAATTAGTTCTGTAACTCTCTAACTTAGAGAGTTTTTGGTAGAATTCGCCTGTGAAGCCATCTGGTTCTGGGCTTTTGTTTCTTGGAAGATTTTTGTCTATAGTTTCTATTTTTGTGCTTGTGATGGGTCTGTTAAGATTTTCTATTTCTTCTTAATTCAGTTTTGGAAGCTTATACTTTTCTAAGAATTCATCCATTTCTTCTAAGTTGTCCATTTTTATTGTCATGTAGTTGCCAATAGTAGTCTTTTATTATCCTTTGTATTTCTGCTTTGTGTGTTGTGATTTCTCCATTTTTATTTCTAATTTTGTTGATTTGATCCTTCTCCCTTTTTTCCTTGATGAGTCTGGCTAATCGTTTCTCTATTTTATTTATCTTCTCAAAGAACCAAATTTAGTTTTGTTGATTTTTGCTATAGTTTCATTTGTTTATTTTTCATTTATTTCTGCCCTTATTTTTATTATTTCTTTCCTTCTACTAACCTGGGGTTCTTCATTTCTTCTTTTTCTAGTTGCTTTAGGTGTAAAGTTAGGTTATTTATTTGATTTTTCTCTTGTTTCTTGAGGTAAGCTTTTATTGCTATGAACCTTCCCCTTAGCACTGCTTTTATGGAATCCCATAGGTTTGGGGTTGTTGTATTTTCATTTTCATTTGTGTCTATGCATATTTTGATTTCTTTTTTAATTTATTCTGTGATTTGTTGGTTATTCAGAAGTGTGTTGTTTAGCCTCCATATGTTTGTATTTTTAATGGGTTTTTCCCCCTATAGTTGACATCTAAGCTTATCGAATTGTGATCAGAAAAAGATGCTTGAAATTATTTCACTATATATTTTTTTTAATTTACCAAAGCTAGATTTATGGCCCAGGGTGTGATCAATCCTGGAGAATGTTCTATGTGCCCTTGAGAAAAAGGTGAAATTCACTGTTTTGGGGTGAAATGTCCTATAGATATTAATTAGGTCTAACTGGTCCATTGTATCATTTAAAGTTTTTGTTTCTTTGCTAGTTTTCTGTTTGGTTGATCTACCCATAGGTGTGCATGGGGTATTAAAGTCTCCCGCTATTATTGTGTTATTGTTAATTTCCCCTTTCCTACTTGTTAACATTTGTCTTACATATTGCAGTGATCCTATTTTGGGTGCATATATAATTATTATATCTTCTTCTTGGCTCGATTCTTTGATCATTAAGTAGTATCTTTCTTGTCTTTTTTCACAGCCTTTATTTCAAAGTCTATTTTACCTGATATGAGAATTGCTACTCCTGGTTTCTTTTCTTCTTGATTTGCATAAAGTATCTTTTTCCAGCCCTTCACTTTCAGTCTGTACACGTCCGTTGTTTTGAGGTGGGTCTCTTATAGACAGCATATATGGGGGTCTTGTTTTTGTATCCATTCAGCCAGCCTTTGTCTTTTGGTTAGGGCATTCAATCCATTTGCATTTAAGGTAATTATTGATAAATATGATCCCATTGCCATTTACTTTGTTGTTTGGGGTTCAAGTTTATAAACATTTTCTGTGTTTCCTGTCTAGAAAAGATCATTTAGCATTTGTTGAAGAGCTGGTTTGGTGGTAATGAATTCTCTCAGCTTTTGCTTGTCTGTAAAGTTTTTGATTTCTCCTACATATTTGGATGAGATCCTTGCTGGGCATAGTAATCTGGGTTGTAGTTTTTTCTCTTTCATCACTTTAAGTATGTCCTGCCATTCCCTTCTGGCCTGAAGAGTTTCTATTGAAAGATCACCTGTTATCATAATGGGGATGCCCTTGTGTGTTATTTGTTGCTTTTCCCTTGCTGCTTTTAATATTTGCTCTTTGTGTTTGATCTTTGTTAATTTGATTAATATGTGTCTTGGGGTGTTTCACCTTGGGTTTATCCTGTTTGGGACGCTCTGGGTTTCTTGGACTTGAGTGGCTATTTCCTTCCCCATTTTAGGGACTTTTCAACTATTATCTCCTCAAATATTTTCTCGTGCCCTTTCTTTTTGTCTTCTTCTGGGACTCCTATGATTTGAATGTTAGGGCATTTAACATTGTCCCAGAGTTCTCTGAAGTTGTCCTCATTTCTTTTAATTCTTTTTTCTTTTTTTCTTCTCTGCTTCATTTATTTCCAACATTCTATCTTCCACCTCACTTACTGTATCTTCTGCCTCCGTTATTCTACTGTTGGTTCCCTCCAGAGTGCTTTTGATCTCAGTTATTGCAGTATTCATTATTGATTGACTCTTTTTTATTTATTCTAGATCCTTGTTAAATATTTCTTGCATCTTCTCAATCCTTGTCTCTAGTCTACTTCTCTGTAACTCCATTCTGTTTTCAATTTTGGATCATCTTTACTATCATTATTCTGAATTATTTTTCAGGTAGACTCCTTATCTCATCTTTTGTTTGATTTGGTGGGCATTTATGATGTTCCTTTACCTGCTGAATATTTCTCTGCCTTTTCATTTTGTTTATATTTCTGTGTTTGGGGTGGCCTTTCTGTATGCCAGAGTGTGTGGTTCCTCTTTATTGTGGAGCTTGCTCCCTGTGGGTAGGGTTGGAGTAGTGGCTTGTCAAGGTTTCTTGGTTAGGGGAGCTTTCATCTGTTTTCTGGTGAGTGGAGCTGGATTTCTTCCCTCTGGAGTGCAATGAAGTGACCAGTAGTGAGTTTTGACATGTCTATGGGCTTAGCATGGCTTTGGGAAGCCTGTAGTTTAATGCTCAGGACTGCATTCCTTCATTGCTAGAGAATTAGCATGGTATCTCTTGCTCTGGAACTTGTTGGGTGAATCTTGGTTCCAGTGTAGGTATGGAGGCTTTTGGATGAGTTCTTTTCTACTAATGTTCCCTAGAATCAGGAGATCTCTGGTATTCTCAAGTTTTGGATTTAAGCCTCCTGTCTCTGGTTTTCAGTCTTATTCTTACAGTAACCTTAAGACTTCTCCATTCATACAGCACAGATGATAAAATATCTTGAGTAATAGTGAAAAGAGTCTCTGCAGTGAGGGATACCCAGAGAGATTCAAAGAGTTATATGGAGAAGAGAAGAGGGAGGAGGGAGATAGAGGTGGCCAGGAGGAGAAGACGGAATCAAAATGGAAGAGAGCAATCTAGCCAGTAATCAATTCCTTATATGCTCTCCACAGTCTGGAACACCCAGAGAGGTTCATGAGTTACATAGAGAAGAGAAGAGGGAGGAGGGAGATAGAGGTGACTAGGAGGAGAAGAGGGGGTGGCAAAAGGATAAAGAGCAATCAAGCCAGTATTCACACCCCTAAGTGAAAATAGATATTGAAGATTAGATTCTTCATGGTACAAAATTGATAACAAATACCAGAAACCAAAGATTAAAAATCTAGAGTAGGCGGTCCTAAGATGGCGGAGGAATAGGACGTGAAGACCACTTTCTCCCTCACAAATTCCTCAAAAGAACATTTCAACACTGAGCAAACTCCACAAAACAACTTCTGTAGGGTGGCAGAGGACATCAGGCAACCAGAAAAGCAGACCATTGTCTTCAAAAACAGTGAACCTCTCTGGGTGTCCCTCAATGTGGAGAAACTTTTCATCTTTAACCTAGATGTTTTATCATCAGTGCTGTATAGATGGAGAAGTCTAGAGGCTACTGTAAAAATAAAACTGAAAACCAGAAGCAGGAGGCTTAAGTCCAAAGCCTGAAAACATCAGAGAACTCCTGAATTCAGGGAACATTAAGCAATAGGAGGTCATCAAATGCGTCCATACCTACACTGAAACCAAGCTCCACCCAAGGACCAACAAGTTCCAGAACAAGTCATACCACACAAATTCTCCAGCAACACAGGAACACACTCCTAAGCTTCAATATACAGGCAGCTCAAAGTTACTCCAAAACCTTTGACATCTCATAGCCCATTACTGATCACTCCACTGCACTCCAGAGAGAAGAAACCCAGCTCCACCCACCAGAACTCCAACACAAGCCTCCCTAACCAGGAAACCTAGACAAGCCACTGATACAACCCCACCCACAGTGAGGAAGCTCCATAATAAAGAGAACTCCACAAATTCCCAGAATATAAAAAGGCCACCCCAAACGCAGCAATATAATCAAGATGAAGAGACAGAGGAATACTCAGCAGGTAAAGGAACAGGAGAGTTGCCCACCAAACCAAACCAGAGAGGAAGAGGTAGGGAATCTACCTGAGAAAGAATTCCAAATATTGATAGTGAAAATGATCCAAAATCTTGAAATCAAAATGGAATCACAGATAAATAGCCTAGAGACAAGGATTGAGAAGATGCAAGAAAGGTTTAACAAGGACCTAGAAGAAATAAAAAAGAGTCAATATATAATGAATAACGCAATAAATGAGATCAGAAACACTCTGGAAGCAACAAATAGCAGAATAACGGAGCCAGAAGATAGGATTAGTGAAATAGAAGATAGAATGGTAGAAATAAATGAATCAGAGAGGAAACCAGAAAAACGAATTAAAAGAAATGAGGACAATCTCAGAGACCTCCAGGACAATATGAAACGCTCCAACATTCGAATTATAGGAGTCCCAGAAGAAGAAGACAAAAAGAAAGACTATGAGAAAATCCTTGAGGAGATAATAGTTGAAAACTTCCCTAAAATGGGGAAGGAAATAATCACCCAAGTCCAAGAAACATGGAGAGTTCCAAATAGGATAAACCCAAGGCGAAACACCCCAAGACACATATTAATCAAATTAACAAAGATCAAACACAAAGAACAAATATTAAAAGCAGCAAGGGAAAAACAACAAATAACACACAAGGGGATTCCCATAAGGATAACAGCTGATCTTTCAATAGAAACTCTTCAGGACAGGAGGGAATGGCAAGACATACTCAAAGTGATGAAAGAAAATAACCTACAGCCCAGATTACTGTACCCAGCAAGGATCTCATTCAAATACGAAGGAGAAATCAAAAGATTTACAGACAAGCAAAAGCTGAGAGAATTCAGCACCACCAAACCAGCTCTCCAAAAAATTCTAAAGGATATTCTCTAGACAGGAAACACAAAAAGGGTGTATAAACCTGAACCCAAAACAATAAAGTAAATGGTAACGGGATCATACTTATCAATAATTACCTTAAACGTAAATGGGTTGAACGCCCCAACCAAAAGACAAAGACTGGCTGAATGGATACAAAAACAAAACCCCTCTATATGCTGCTTACAAGAGACCCACCTCAAAACAAGGGACACATACAGACTGAAAGTGAAGGGCTGGAAAAAGATATACCACACAAATAGAGACCAAAAGAAAGCAGGAGTGGCAATACTCATTTCCAATAAAATAGACTTTAAAACAAAGGCTGTGAAAAGAGACAAAGAAGGCCACTACATAATGATCAAAGGATCAATCCAAGAAGAAGATATAACAATTATAAATATATATGCACCCAATATAGGAGCACCGCAATATGTAAGACAAATGCTAACAAGTATGAAAGGGGAAATCAACAATAACACAATAATAGTGGAAGACTTTAATACCCCATTCACACCTATGGACAGATCAACTAAACAGAAAATCAACAAAGAAATGCAAACTTTAAATGATACATTAGACCAGTTAGACCTAATTGATATCTATAGGACATTTCACCCCAAAACAATGAATTTCACCTTTTTCTCAAGTGCTCATGGAACATTTTCCAGGATAGATCACATCCTGGGCCATAAATCTAAACTTGATAAATTCAAAAAAATCGAAATCATTCCAAGCATCTTTTCTGACCATAATGCTTTAAGAGTAGATCTCAATTACAGGAGAAAAACCATTAAAAATTCCAACATATAGAGGTTGAACAACACGCTTCTGAATAACCAACAACTCACAGAAGAAATCAAAAAAGAAATTAAAATATGCATAGAAACAAATGAAAATGAAAACACAACAACCCAAAACCTGTGGGACACTATAAAAGCAGTGCTAAGAGGAAAGTTCATAGCAATACAGGCATACCTCAAGAAACAAGAAAAAAGTCAAATAAATAACCTAACTCTACACCTAAAGCAACTAGAAAAGGAAGACTTGGAGAACCCCAGAGTTAGTAGAAGGAAAGAAATCTTAAAAAAAATTAGGGCAGAAATAAATGCAAAAGAAACAAAAGAGACCATAGCAAAAATCAACAAAGCCAAAAGCTGGTTCTTTGAAAGGATAAATAAAATTGACAAACCATTAGCCAGACTCATCAAGAAGCAAAGAGAGAAAAATCAAATCAATAAAATTAGAAATGAAAATGAAGAGATCACAACAGACAACACAGAAATACAAAGGATCATAAGAGACTACTATCAGCAGTTATATGCCAATAAAATGGACAACGTGGAAGAAATGGACAAATTCTTAGAAAAGTACAATTTTCCAAAACTGAACCAGGAAGAAATAGAAAATCTTAACAGAACCATCACAAGCACGGAAATTGAAACTGTAATCAGAAATCTTCCAGCAAACAAAAGCCCAGGTCCAGACGGCTTCACAGCTGAATTCTACCAAAAAGTTTGAGAAGACCTAACACCTATCCTACTCAAACTCTTCCAGAAAGTTGCAGAGGAAGGTAAACTTCCAAACTCATTCTATGAGGCCACCATCACCCTAATACCAAAACCTGACAAAGATACTACAAAAAAAGAAAACTACAGGCCAATATTACTGATGAACATAGATGCAAAAATCCTCAACAAAATTCTAGCAATCAGAATCCAACAACACATTAAAAAGATCATACACCATGACCAAGTGCGCTTTATCCCAGGGATGCAAGGATTCTTCAATATCCACAAATCAATCAATGTAATTCACCACATTAACAAATTGAACAATAAAAGCCATATGATTATCTCAATAGATGCAGAGAAGGCCTTTGACAAAATTCAACACCCATTTATGATAAAAACTCTCCAGAAAGCAGGAATAGAAGGAACATACCTCAACATAATAAAAGCTATATATGACAAACCCACAGCAAACATTATCCTCAATGGTGAAAAATTGAAAGCTTTTCCCCTAAAGTCAGGAACAAGACAAGGGTGCCCATTTTCACCGCTACTATTCAACATAGTTTTGGAAGTTTTGGCCACATCAATCAGAGCAGAAAAAGAAATAAAAGGAATCCAAACTGGAAAAGAAGAAGTAAAACTTTCACTGTTTGCAGATGACATGATCCTCTACATAGAAAATCCTAAAGACTCCACCAGAAAATTACTAGAGCTAATCAATGAATATAGTAAAGTTGCAGGATAAAAATCAACACACAGAAATACCTTGCATTCCTATACACCAATAATGAGAAAGCAGAAAAAGAAATTAAGGAAACAATTCCATTCACCATTGCAATGAAAAGAATAAAATACTTAGGAATATATCTACCTAAAGAAACTAAAGACCTATACATAGAAAACTATAAAACACTGGTGAAAGAAATCAAAGAGGACACTAATAGAAGGAGAAATATACCATGTTCTGGATCAGAAGAATCAATATAGTGAAAATGAGTATACTACCAAAGCAATTTACTAATTTAATGCAATCCCTATCAAGCTACCAGCCATATTTTTCACAGAACTAGAACAAATAATTTCAAGATTTGTATGGAAATACAAAAAACCTCAAATAGCCAAAGCAATCTTGAGAAAGAAGAATGGAACGGGAGGAATCAACTTGCCTGACTTCAGGCTCTACTACAAAGCCACAGTCATCAAGACAGTATGGTACTGGCACAAAGACAGAAATATAGATCAATGGAACAAAACAGAAAGCCCAGAGATAAATCCACACACATATGGACACCTTATCTTTGACAAAGGAGGCAAGAATATACAATGGAGTAAAGACAATCTCTTTAACAAGTGGTGCTGGGAAAACTGGTCAACCACTTGTAAAAGAATGAAACTAGATCACTTTCTAACACCATACACAAAAATAAACTCAAAATGGATTAAAGATCTAAATGTAAGACCAGAAACTATAAAACTCCTAGAGGAGAATATAGGCAAAACACTCTCAGACATAAATCACAGCAGGATCCTCTATGATCCACCTCCCAGAATACTGGAAATAAAAGCAAAAATAAACAAATGGGATCTAATTAAAATTAAAAGCTTCTGCACAACAAAGGAAAATATAAGCAAAGTGAAAAGACAGCCTTCTGAAGGGGAGAAAAGAATAGCAAATGAAGCAACTGACAAACAACTAATCTCAAAAATATACAAGCAACTTATGTAGCTCAATTCCAGAAAAATAAACGACCCAATCAAAAAATGGGCCAAAGAACTAAATAGACATTTCTCCAAAGAAGACATAAGGATGGCTAACAAACACATGAAAAGATGCTCAACATCACTCATTATCAGAGAAATGCAAATCAAAACCACAGTGAGGTACCACTTCACACCAGTCAGAATGTCTGCGATCCAAAAATCTGCAAGCAATAAATGCTGGAGAGGGTGTGGAGAAAAGGGAACCCTCCTACATTGTTGGTGGGAATGCAAACTAGTACAGCCACTATGGAGAACAGTGTGGAGATTCCTTAAAAAACTGCAAATAGAACTCCCTTATGACCCAGCAATCCCACTGCTGGGCATATACACCGAGGAAACCAGAATTGAAAGAGACACATGTACCCCAATGTTCATCGCAGCACTGTTTATAATAGCCAGGACATGGAAACAACCTAGATGTCCATCAGCAGATGAATGGATAGGAAGGCTGTGGTACATATACACAATGGAGTATTACTCAGCTGTTAAAAAGAATATATTTGAATCAGTTCTGATGAGATGGATGAAACTGGAGCCGATTATACAGGGTGAAGTAAGCCAGAAAGAATAACACCAATACAGTATACTAACACATATATATGGAATTTAGAAAGATGGCAATGACGACCCTATATGCAAGACAGCAAAAAAGACACAGATGTTTATAATGGACTTTTGGACTCAGAGGGAGATGGAGAGGGTGGGATGATTTGGGAGAATGGCATTGTAACATGTATACTATCATGTAAGAATCGAATCTCTAGTCTATGTCCGACGCAGGATACAGCATGCTTGGGGCTGGTGCATGGTGATGACCCAGAGAGATGTTATGGGGAGGGAGGTGGGAGGGGGGTTCATGTTTGGGAACGCATGTACACCCGTGGTGGATTCATGTCAATGTATGGCAAAACCAATACAGTATTGTAAAGTAAAATAAAGTAAAAAAAAAAAAAAAAAAGAAAAGAAAGAAAGAAAAAAAAGAAAAAATAAAAATCTAGAGTAGAGGTTAGACTCTCAAAAATACAATATTAAAAATAGAAAATAAAATCAATCACAAAAATTATATATATATATATGACATTTGCTTTAAAAATAGGGTGTTTTATTGCAAGGTAACAGTAGGTTATAGAAGTGAAAATTAAAGGAGTAATAAAGAACTTAAAAATGAAAACCATTTAAAAATAATAATAGTAAAAATATTTCTATGAATTTCTTTGGAGCTGTTGTGGGCAGTGTGGGGTCAGTTCAGTTTCAGATAGTTCCTTGTTCCAGCTTGTACTTCTTCTCAAGGTCTATATGCGCCTTCCAATACTTAGTCAGTGTTTACTATAGGGTTTTAATCTGTTGCACTTGCAACTTGCAGAGCAATTTCCTCTTCTTTGTTCATTTTGGTTTCCTCTGTTTGCAAGTCTATTCAGTGTCTAATTTTTTCCCTGATACAAAGGGGCAAAAGTGGTCACTTATTTAGGCTCACTTGTTCAGTTGCATTGTGGGGAGGGAGGGACACTACAAGCAAATATCACTGGCATGTGTGGGGGGTGATCACAGTGTATAGACCACACTGCATTTGCCCCAGCCCACTGAGGCATGTGCTTTCTTGGTCTACACTGCTCAGGTTCCAGGTTGCTCTCCCAGTATACTGTCCAAAGAGGACCGTGTTTCATGCACTTCTCAGGTCTAAGCCACTCAGGTTCAGGTTCTCAGGTACTCCACAAAGGCATAGACTTGGTTGGGCATGTGTTTTGTGCCTTTCCCAGGTCCAAGAAGCTCAAACGACCAGGTGCTTGGCAAGCACACTGTCTCAGGTGGGCCGTTCATCTTAATTACAATTAATCACCTTCCCAGTTCCAGCACTCGGTTCCCCAGGTGCACCACAAGAGCACTGTCTCTGGTGTACCCTGTGTCTCTGGGGAGCTGACATGGTTAGCAACTAGGAGCCTACTCATAGTTTGGTGGAGGATGCCATCTCTGGGGCCGAGATTGCCTCTTGCCTTCCAGCTCTGGCTGGCTGTCGCTTGCCTGCCTCTCTGCCTCCAGCGGGGGAGGGGCCTGTACGCAGCCTGCTAGCTCTCCTTTGGTATTCACTTAATTCTTCATTCTGTGAGCGGACCAGGCTTCCTGTTAGGTTAGAGCCTTTCATGAGAACATCCTCTTTATTTTTTCCCCTCTCTGGCTATCCCACAGTTTGGGTTGTTATCTCATGTTAACTCCTTCAGATTATCCTCAGGGCATTCAAGCCCAGTCCTTACCCTAAGGACCAATGATGCAGCCTGCAGCTCCCTGTCCAGCCCCTGCTCACTGATGGTGGACATGAGCATCTGGGCTACTTCTCTGCTGGGAGTGGCAATTAGGCATGTATTCTGTGTTTTTTATTTTTTTATTTTTCCTCCCAGTTATGTTGCCCCCTGAGATTCCAAAACTCTCCACAGACCAGCCAGTGAGACGGTTTCCTGACTCCCTCCCCAGGATGGGTCTCTGTCCGTAACTATTTTGTCTCTCTTTTTGTCTTTTATATTTTGTCCTACCTCCTTTCAAAGAGACTGGGCTACCTTTGTGCATGCCTAGTATCCTCCAACAGCATCCAGAAGTTGTTTTGTGGAGGTTGCTCAGCATTCAAATGATCTTTTGATGAATTTGTTGGGAAGAAAGTGGTCTCCTCATCCCATTCCTCTGCTGTCTTGGGACCACCCCCCACTTTATACATTGTTAAGCCACTTAAATATAGCCGCTGCCCCCCAAAGAAGTATCATTTTGGACATTTTCAAACATTGTATAAATCCCATTATTCTGTATATATCTCCTGATAATCAACTATGTTTTGTGTGAGATTTTTAGTTGAAGGATAGTTGATTTACAATATTGTGTTAGTTTCAGGTGTACAGTAAAAGGAAGTTTATACACACACACACATATATATTCTTTTTTCAGATTGTTTTCATCATAGGTTATTACAAAATATTGAATATAGTACCCTGTGCTATCCAATAAGTCCTTGTTTATTCACTCTATATATAGGAGTTTATATATAGTTTATATAAACTATTTTTAATTGACCCCCATTTGTATCCATGTAGCTCTTATTCGTTCATTTTCATTCATTTATATCCTTTCTATTATTGTTTTTTTCCATATAACCAATGCCTCAAAATTCTCAATTTTGTAAATGTCTCCTTATGCACATATGTGCTTTCTCTACTTTAGTTACTTTTAGCCAGTAACTAAAAGTAAAATTGCTGGCTCAAAATGTATGAACATCCATGACTACACTAGACAATTTCAGTTTGCTCTCACAGTGGTCTATATTCTAACCTGTGAAAGGTGAGAGCTACTGTGTCTACACATTATTACATTGTCAGACTTCTAAATCTTTGCCAACTATAGGATATGAAAGGGTACTTCTTAGTCATTTAACTGGCATTTCCCTGATAACTTGTGAAGTTAAAAAATCTATTCATGTGTTCATTATCCATTTAGGTTTCTTCTTCTGTGATTTACTGCTTTATATCACACTCTATATTTTGTAATGACAAAAAATACTCTAGTCCAATGAAAGTATCTAACATTGACTTCTCAATTAATTGGAACTTAATAAGGAAGATCTTTCACTTGAACTGGGGCCTCCCCATAACCCTTAAATACATCCACTGCTGCTTTAGAGAAAGACTGTTTCTCAGTCATCATTCATGTGATCCACAAAGTATGATCACATACTACAAAGTATGATTAGATATATACACCCCCCAAGCACCAACACTGAGTTAAAATCCTCATTTACTACTTGTTATGTGTGACTTTGGATAAGAAACTTATCTCAGTGCCTCAGTTTCCTCAACTTGAAATGAGATAATAATATAATTCCAACCCCCAGATTCTAAATGCAAACAGGATTGTTGGGAGTATATAATAACTGGTAACTGATGTTAAGTTACACTATTGTGTGGGCACAGTAATTATGATGATAATGGTGATAGTGTATTAGACACAGCATAAGTCACGTGACACCGTAGGTAAACTGAGACGTGAGAAAATCCTTCAGTAATCATAGTTTGGTCTATGTAATTTGCTTTGTGCAAATGGCATATAATTAAGTTTTGAACCATTATGTTTCTCCTCATCTCCACAGATTTTTAAAATTTATTTTTGTCCTATTAAACTATTTTTTATCCTCTATTTCAGAGAAAATTTCTCTCCATTTACATAGATCCCCTGCAAACCTTAATGAATGTCATGTAAATGCTTTGAAACTTGTCAGTGAAAAATATGATGAAAATGTAATTGGTTTCCACTTTCAGGGACTCTAAAGGTGAATCTCTAGATGCAAAAACATATCCTTTTCCAAAATCTTAGCAAGAAATGACAATCTTAGAATCTTGCTATAACTGGAAATATAATTTGATTGTAATGCTACAAAATAATATCCTTGACCCCAGAACTAAAATCTGGGTTAAAAGCTTCAAGACCAGAGACATTCCTTGTAATTGACTGGGAATCCCCGTAAGGGACTAGAAATTGAAGGATCAAGATGGAAAATTATGAGAGCAGCATGAGATAGCTGATACCTATCAGCACTGAAATCTAACCACAAACTGGAAATAAGGCATATTCAACCACACATTTAAAATAGTGTCCAACATTTCTTCCATGTTCATAACTCATGTGTCTGTCTCTGTTTTCTATCAAGAGAAACTACCCAGAACGATGAATATGATGAACTTTCAAATTTACTACTCCCTTTTTTCTTTATGATAATCTAACATTACACTTAAGACATTTTTGTCTGTTTTTGTCAGCTGTCCCACAAAAATCCTGTCTCTTTCCCTGTCCCTATTTCTCACATTTTAAAGTTGCATTAATATTTCAATGAGCTAATGCTTTAGCCATTTTTTAATTCAAAAATTGTCCTTGACTTTGTGTTAATCAAGGTAGAAAACAAGTTTTAGAATGGAAACTGAGCACATAGTTGAATAACACGTAGCATCTTGGACTTGTAGACTGCACCACTGCTGTTACTGAAGGGGAGAGTTGCAGCTCAGCTGGAGGAGAGACAGCCTCAGAAGATACAGAGATTCAGAATGTCACAAACAACAGCTTTCTTTGTGAAAAGGGATAAAGACATGGACAGAGAAGTGCCAACTATTTTAATCTTTATTTTTATCATAAATCTCCTTGCCTGCCTTATGAATTCAAATAATGCAATAATTATGTTAAAACCAACAGTTCCTCATCCCTTTCCAGAGTCATCTCCACATAGTTCCAGTTCACAGTTTTACTTTCTATTTTGAAGACTGTTTTAATATGTAATAAATTATATAATTATATAAATACTTTAAAGTGATAATATATATACACATATAAATATGTGTATATGAGTACATATATCTGCAACTTATTTTCACTGAACCATATATCATGGACATTTGTAATATAAATATTCTTTACATAAACTATCTCTCTGTAATTACAGCAGATTATTCTGACATATCATTAAATGCATTTATCCATTCCCCTACTGATAGACGTTTTGGGTTCTCCACATTTTTCTTACTGTCAAACATGTAAAACATTATACAGAAATATCAATATGTTTATATTTAAGCAAAGACAGGTATGTCACATAAGAATATTTACATGCAGTGTAATTTCTTGGTTATGAAATGATCACTTTAAGTGTGCATAGCATCTACAATGGAAACTTCCAAACACATTGCCTCAATTTGTACTTCTACTAGCAGTCAATGAGAGTGAGGGATCCCTTGTAAAACTGTCAACATTTAACATAATCAAACCTTTCTAAGACTGTGTCTATCTGATAGAGTGAAACACGCATCTCACTGAACTTTAGATTTGCATTTTCTTGACATCTCATAAGGTTAAGAATTTTTGATAAGTTTATTGCTTATACAGTTCCAAAAAAAATTATAACTGAACCACTGTGCTGTACACTTGATTCTGTAAATCAACCATATTTAAATAAAATTTAAAATTTTTTCTGTATATTCTGATACATACTATATATAATATGTATATCTTATGTGTACATATGACATTTATTTATGGAGCATTTTATTATACGATGTTTTCAGCTTTGATGTAACCAATTTGCAAATGGATTTTGAAATTGTATAATTATTAGTAAGGCCTTCACCTTAGACACCACATTCTATAAAATATTTTCTTCTGAAAATATGTTGTAGGTTTATTTACATTCTTCCTTTAATATATTGTTTTGTTGTTGCTTTGTTTGCTTGCTGTTATCACATGCCAATGGAATAATTCATTTCCTGCTCTGCCCCAAGTTAGTCTTTGTTTTCATACTCACATAAGACATTTTCAGTGACTGTAAATCCTACCTGTTTACTCTGAATATATGTAATACAATAGTTTATAAAAAATGTTTATTAGCCTTTTCCTTCATATCATCATTTTAAAAATATCTTGTACTTCCTCTAAAGCCTTTGCTCCTAAATCTGATTCTGATTCTAAATTTGATTTCTATCCAAACTATGAAGCCTTCTCATCATGCAAGCTGGTGTCTTCAAGAATATTAACCCTGCAGCTTTAGAATTCACCTGTGGGTCTTTGTAAATCTCTGACCATCCTAGGTAAAAGCAACTTAGAGACCGTTTTGTTTTCTAAATAGGATCATAATTTCCTTAATCTTCTGATAAATATTCCCTCTACTAAATATATTTATACATTTTTGTAAAGAATACTTGAATATGTTAGAAAACTCAAGTTCTTGTCCAGTGGATCTTGTCCAGTGGTTGTGCGATCTGTTGAGATCTTTTATCCAGCCTACACCTTGCCTCCTCTTAAATTCTGGCTGGACAATACACTCCTTAGTGAATTGTCTGTTTCATGCTTTTTCCTCCTTCTGAGCAGGCTGCACCATGCCTTTTGAACTCATTTATTGGCTTCCATTTTTGTATTCAGATTCTGCATCATAGTTTTTAATTAAAAACTCTCTTTCCACAAATTGTCTTTAGTTTTTTCCAGTTAGTTTTTCAGCTAAAAGTTCTTTAAGGAAAAAATTTCAAAGATTTATTATTACTGCCATTTTCCCTCATTTCTTTCCCATATTTTTCCCATAGTCAAACTTCAACAAATCCATTGCTGAAACTCACTGTTTTCATTATTCTACACACATTTCTCTCATCTAATGCCCTTTACTGCCTTACAAGGGAATTATTACTCTCTTTATTCCTTTGGTATAAAGGAATGACACTTCCTGTCATGTTCCTTATGTCTGTCCAAAGATGTCACATCATTGGTCTCATTTCTCATTGGTATCATTCCTCTTTTAGAATTTGAAACCTTGATGTATGTAACCTATATCAGCTCCCAATATTTGCCAGATCTCTCTAAGTGAGCCTGATACCATTTTTCCTCCAGTAAAAACAGTAAATATCATACATAAAGTAAAATATGTGAAAAGCAAAAGAACAAAAAATAAGACCATCACTTGGAAATCATATCAATACAGCACATGTCTATCCCCACAGTCTGGTATATTGCCAGAGCTTCAGGTATTGTTATAAGGGAGCTTGTAAGAAAAGCCCATTCTTGTGACTCAGTATAGTTTGGGCTAAGAAACTGCCTGAGATAGATGGGTATATTCAGATCTTAAGTCTAAACCACTCATATGGGGACAGCTCAATGATCTGGAGAAACTTAAAGAAGGCTGACGAACAATTTGCATGCCTCCCAATCTTTCACCCATATTAAAATCTAAAATCTCTAAAACTGCTAAACCGATAACTATCCTTTCTCCAGCCTCTATCTTTAGGCTTCTCAAACTTAATATAGTTAAGAATCATCTGAAAATCTTGTAAAAATGGAGATTCTAATTCAGCAGGTGTGGTTGGGGCCTAAAATTCTGCATTTCTTAAAACTTCCTGAGAGATGCTGACACAGATCTGTGGACCACGCCCTGAGTCCCAGGTCTCAGATTCATTCTTTTCATTAGAGAAACTGCTGGATGTTTCTAATTATGAAGGCAATTACTCTGACCAGTAATGGTGACTGTAAAATAGCTCACATTTATGTGACATTTCAAGCTGACAGAATACTTTGACATTAGTTGACTCTTTCTGATATTTACAGTAATTCCCCGAAAAGGCAGGATATTAATTAATCAGAGGACAAGTTGAGGAATGATAACTTTCCTGGTCAATGTCATGCAAGAAATAAGTGGCAAGGTGATCTGTGAAGTTCCCTCAGACATAGAGACAGTGTAACAAAATGGCCAAGAGCACAGGCTTTGGAAATTACCTGTCTTTGAATCAGGTGACTTCCCTGATAGCTCGATTGGTAAAGAATTCACCTGCAATGCAGGAGACCCTAGTTCAATTCCTGGGTCTGGAAGATTCACTGGAGAAGAGATAGGTTACCCATTCCAGTATACTAAGGCTTCCCTTGTGGCTCAGCTGGTAGAGAGTCCAACCATGATGTGGGAGATCTGGGTTTGATCCCTGGGTTGGGAAGATCTCCTGAAGAAGGGAAAGGCTACCCACTCCAGTATTCTGGCCTGGAGAATTCCAGGGACTATACAGTCCATGTCACAAAGGATCGGACACCACTGAGCCACTTTCACTATCTTTGAATATCGTTTCCTTCACATCTTAACTATATACAGTATCACAAGTTACATAACCTCTCTATTTTAGTTCCCTCATTTATAACCTGAACATGCCTATTTCATACACTTGTTAGATTCAATCATCTCTAAAGTCCCTAGTATAGGTAGCTGTCACCTGTAATCACGACATAAATGGTAACTACTACTGGTGTTTTGGTTTTGTCCTTGGTATTCCAGAACGCTGGTGAATTTCCCCATAACTTAGCAAAACCCTAGTGCCCACCTATAAGAAATATCAAACTTCCCTGAAGAACTTGACCATCATACACTCTACATGAAAAATATAACAGAATTAGACACCTCAGTGAGCCCTTTTTCAGTGTGTTCTATTTAGCTGGATGCATGGGAGAACTTGCAGGGTACTGCCTATCGATGTGTTGTTACGTATACAAAGAACTTCTGCATGCAGAGTTTCTAGTATGGCTCTTTTCACAAGGCTACAAATCCATGCACATTTTCATAAAGTGCAGAATAGAAGTTATTTTTTGGCTAATAGGATGCTGGTGAACCATTATATGGCCAAGTTGCACATGGTTTCATCACTTATGTTTTCTGCAAAATTAACTGAGCAGTACCCCTAGAAAAAGCTGAAAAATGACCTCTATGTCAGTGACAGATAAACAAGAAAAAGCCAAAACGAAAGAGCTGTACTGTATAGATAATACTAACATCCAGGATAGGGTAGCACAATCTTTTAAAATGCCTCAACAAATAAAAACTATTCATCCTATCTTGGATTAGTTTTTTTTTTTTTTTTTAGATGGACTAACAGTGCAATGTTTTTCCTATTTAAAATTACCATAACTTCTTTTTGTAACATATCAATTCTGTGGTTGGAAAGTTCATATTTCTAGGTATTTTGACTTATAATCATTTCTCCTTGAACCCAATCATTATAACATGATTTTTAGAGTTGTAGTGTTTTTCAGAGAGTTCAGATATGTAAGAAAAATAGAAGTTTGTATAACAAAATAGATATTTAAGATAAGTTTTAGGGTAAAAATTACAAGATCATGCTTTTACGGGACTATCAGTAAGCTGAACAATTAAGGTTAGAGTTAGGATTAGCTCAGTCAACTCTTAGCCAGTCAACTGTTATTTTACTTGAATATCTGATTGACTTGCTGTGAGCAAATGAACTATTGGTGTACAAGCTGGAATTTAAGGACAACATTTCTTATCATAAGGGACTAGGTTCCTGGATCAAGGTAACAGAATATCTATCCCCTTTTCACAATGAAAAAGTAATATTGAAAAGTGCACTTTAAAACAGGAAAAAAAAAAAGATGGCAGATGAATAGAATGAGGACACCACTTTCTCACCCACAAATTCATCAAAAGAACATTTAAACGCTGAGTAAATTCCACAAAACAACTTCTGAATGCTGGCAGAGGACATCATGCACCCAAAAAAGCAGCCTATTGTCTTCGGAAGTAGGTAGGAAAAAACATAAAAGATTTAAAAAGAGACAAAAGAGGTAGGGACAGAGCTCCATCCCAGGAAGGAAGCCTTAAAAAGAGAGAAATTTCCAAACACCAGGAAACACTCTCACTGCCGAGTCTGTGACGAGACTTGGAACCACAGAGGGCAACATAACTGGGAAGAAAAATAAATAAATAATTAAAACCCACAGATTACATGTGCAATAGTAACTCCCCCAGTGTAGAAGCAGCACAGATGCCTGCACCCGCCAATAGCAAGTGGGGACTGGGCAGGGAGGCTCGTTCTGCATTGCTTAGAGTAAGGACCAAGCCTGAATGCCCCAAGGGCAATCTGAGGGAACTAACTTGGGCTAGCAAACCAGATTGTGGGATAATTACCACGTGAAAAGCACTAACCTAAGCCACAGCCAGGCCCACTCACAGAACAAAGGACTGAACAGAGCTAGTCGGCTGCAGACCATCCCCCTCAGGTGACAGGCAGCCAGAGCCAGAAGGGGGCAATCGCAGCCCCAGAGAGACATTATCTACCAAACTGCAAGCAGACTTCTTTGCTAACTAAAACTTCTTGGGGTTCTGGACAGTCAACATTCACCTGAGAAGGTGTGCCGGTTATACACTCAGAAAACTGAGCAGCAGGGATGGGGGAGGTGATAAGTCACAGCGACTGCACTCACCAAACACCTCATCACCTGAGCTGCTCAGAACTGGGAAGGGCACAAAACGCAGGCCCAACTTAGTCTGCACCTCTGAGGACTTCCTGAGTGCCTGAACCTGAGCGGCTTAGAACTGGGAGGTACATGCAGGCCAGGGCCAGCCTCAGACAGTTCCTGGCCTTGGACAGTTCCTGACGGAGCAACATAGAGCATGAGCAGTGTGGGCAGGGAGGGCACATGTGCTGTGAGTGGAGGCAGGCCCAGTGTGGCTGAGACACTGCGAGTACACGCCAGTGTTATTTGTTTGCAGCATCCCTCCCTCCTCACAGAGCGACTGAACAAGTGAGCCTAAAAATGTGCCCACTACCACCCGCCTTGTGTCAGGGCAGAAATCAGACACTGAAGAGACGAGCAAACAGAAGAAGCAAAAACAGACGGAACTGCCTTGGAAGTGACAGGTGCAATAGAATAAAACCCCGAAGTTAGTACCGACTACATAGGAAAGGGGCCTATAGATCTTGGGAAATATAAGCCAGACCAAGGAACTATCTGAAAATGAACTGACCCCACACTGACCACAACAACACCAGGGAAAATCCTAGATACATTTTTACTATTTTTACGATCATTCTTTTTTTTAATTTTTCAAAAATTTTAAGTCCCCTATTATTCCTTTAATTTTCATTTTATATTTTTTCCTCAGATTTTATCTTTTTTTTTAAAATTTACAATATTGGATTGGTTTTTCCATACATGAACATGAATCCACCACGGGTGTACATGTGTTCCCAAACCTGATCCTCCCTCCCACCTCCTTCCAAATACCATCTTCCTGGGTCATCCCAGTACACCAGCCCCAAGCATCCTAATTAAACTTAAAAGCTTCTGCACAACAAAGGAAACTATAAGCAAGGTGAAAACACAGACTTCAAAATGGGAGAAAATAGCACCAAATGAAGCAACTGACAAACAACTAATCTCAAAAATATACAAGAAACTCCTTTAAAACAAAGTCTGTGAAAAGAGATAAAGAAGGACACTACATAATGATCAAAAGATCAATCCAATAAGATATAAAAATTATAAATATATATATATACACCCAACATAGGAGCACCGCACTATGTAAGACAGATGCTAACAAGTATGAAAGGGGAAATCAACAATAACACAATAATAGTGGGAGACTTTAATACCCCACTCACACTTATGGATAGATCAACTACACAGAAAATTAACAAGGGAACACAAACTTTAAATGATACAATAGACCAGTTAGACCTAATTGATATCTATAGGACATTTCACCCCAAAACAATGAATTTCACCTTTTTCTCAAGAACACACATAACCTTCTCCAGGATAGATTACATCCTGGGCCGTAATTCTAGTCTTGGTATATTCAAAAAAATTGAAATCATTCCAAGCATCTTTTCTGACCACAACACAATAAGATTAGATCTCAATTACAGGAGAAAACTATTAAAAATTCCAACATATGGAGGCTGAACAACACGCTGCAGAACAACCAACAAATCACTGAAGAAATCAAAAAAGAAAACAAAATATGCATAGAAATGAATGAAAATGAAAACACAACAACCCAAAACCTGTGGGACACTGTAAAAGCAGTGCTAAGGGAAAGGTTCATAGCAATACAGGCATACCTCAAGGAACAAGAAAAAAGTCAAATAAATAACCAAACTCTACACCTAAAGCAACTAGAAAAGGAAGACTTGGAGAACCCCAGGTTTAGTAAAAGGAAAGAAATCTTAAAAATTAGGGCAGAAATAAATGCAAAAGAAACAAAAGAGACCATAGCAAAAATCAACAAAGCCAAAAGCTGGTTCTTTGAAAGGATAAATAAAATTGACAAACCATTAGCCAAACTCATCAAGAAACAAAGGGAGAAAAATCAAATCAATAAAATTAGAAATGAAAATGGAGAGATCACAACAGACAACACAGAAATACAAAGGATCATAAGAGACTACTATCAGCAGTTATATGCCAATAAAATGGACAACTTGGAAGAAATGGACACATTCTTAGAAAAGTATAACTTTCCAAAACTGAACCAGGAAGAAATAGAAAATCTTAACAGACCCATCACAAGCACGGAAATTGAAACTGTAATCAGAAATCTTCCAGCAAACAAAAGCCCAGGTCCAGACGGCTTCACAGCTGAATTCTTCCAGAAATTTTGAGAAGACCTAACACCTATCCTACTCAAACTCTTCTAGAAAATTACAGAGGAAGGTAAACTTCCAAACTCATTCTATGAGGCCACCATCATCCTAACCAAAACCTGACAAAGATGCCACAAAAAAAGAAAACTACAGGCCAATATCACTGATGAACATAGATGCAAAAATCCTCAATAAAATTCTAGGAATCAGAATCCAACAACACATTAAAAAGATCATACACCATGACCAAGTGGGCTTTATCCCAGGGATGCACCACATTAACAAATTAAAAAATAAAAGCCATATGATTATCTCAATAGATGCAGAGAAGGCCTTTGACAAAATTCAACATCCATTCATGATAAAAAAAAAAAAAACTCTGCAGAAATCAGAAATAGAAGGAACATATCTCAACATAATAAAAGCTATATATGACAAACCCACAGCAAACATTATCCTCAATGGTGAAAAATTGAAAGCATTTCTCCTAAAGTCAGGAACAAGACAAGGGTGCCCACTTTCACCACTACTATTCAACATAGTTTTGGAAGTTTTGGTCACAGCAATCAGAGCAGAAAAAGAAATAAAAGGAATCCAAATTGGAAAAGAAGAAGTAAAACTCTCACTGTTTTCAGATGACATGATTCACAGTTACATGAAAAGAATAAAATACTTAGGAATATATCTACCTAAAGAAGCTAAAGACCTATATATAGAAAACTATAAAACACTGGTGAAAAAAAACAAAGAGGACACTAATAGACGGAGCTATATACCATATTCATGGATTGGAAGAATCAACATAGTGAAAATGAGTATACTACACAAAGCAATCTATAGATTCAATGCAATTCCTATCAAGCTACCAATGGTGTTTTTCACAGAGCTAGAACAAATAATTTCACAATTTGTATGAAAATACAAAAAAAAAAAAAAAACCCTCTAAAAGCCAAAGCAATCTTGAGAAAGAAGAATGGAACTGGAGGAATCAACCTGCCTGACTTCAGGCTCTACTACAAAGCCACAGTCATCAAGACAGTGTGGTACTGGCACAAAGACAGAACATATAGATCAATGGAACAAAATAGAAAGCCCAGAGATAAATCCACACACATATGGACACCTTATCTTTGACAAAGGAGGCAAGAATATACAATGGATTAAAGACAATCTCTTTAACAAGTGGTGTAGGAAAACTGGTCAACCACTTGCAAAAGAATGAAACTAGAACACTTTCTAACACCATACACAAAAATAAACTCAAAATGGATTAAAGATCTAAACATAAGACCAGAAACTATAAAACTCCTAGAGGTGAACGTAGGCAAAACATTCTCTGACATAAATCACAGCAGGATCCTCTATGACCCACCTCTCAGAATATTGGAAATAAAAGCAAAAATAAACAATTGGGGCCTAATTAAACTTAAAATCTTCTGCACAATAAAGGAAACTATAAGCAAGGTGAAAAGACAGCCTTCTGAATGGGAGAAAATAATAGCCAATGAAGCAACTGACAAACAACTAATCTCAAAAATATACAAGCAACTCCTGTGGCTCAATTCTAGAAAAATAAATGACCCTATCAAAAAATGGGCCAAAGAACTAAATAGACATTTCTGCAAAGAAGACATATAGATGGCTAACAAACACATGAGAAGATGCTCAACATCACTCATTATCAGAGAAATGCAAATCAAAACCACAATGACTGTGCTTGGGTCAGTGCACTGGGATGACCCAGAAGGATGGTACGGGGAGGGAGGTGGGAAGGAGGTTCAAGATGTGGAACCCGTGTTCACTTGTGGTGGATTCATGTTGATGTATGGCAAAACCAATACAATATTGTAAAGTAAAAAATAAAAAACAAAACTTCCCTTGCAAGTAATAAGCGGTTCTTTATTAGGGTTGCCAGATCTAGCAAATAAAAACATAGAATGATTAAAAAAAAAAAAAGGAAAAAGAAAGCTGGCAAGTGAGACAAAGATAAGTAGATATTTACATCTTCCACTAACCAAACTTCAAAGACCATCTAATGACATTGGACAAAACTTGCTCACAATATTTTATATAAGAAGCAGTAAATTTACCATAGTATTACTGGCAGTGATTTTTCAATGATGTAAAAATATGTGTACTCATACATAGAAAATAAATCTGGAAGTATATACACCAAAGCTGTAATTGTATTGGACCTGTGAGCAGACTTTTCATCTCTGAGTACATTCTATACATTTTTACAAAATGTTCACACAGTTCACAAACACTTTAATTACAAAATATATGGCAAACATTTTTAAAACAAAATAATCTAGAAGAGACACTATTTTGCACTTAAAAGGATATATATGACCATTGAAGTTACAGTACCTTGGATTCAGATGATGTTTTCTCCAAGCAACAGTATCAAGCCGCCCCAGAAGTCTCATTGGCTTTAACAATCTAAATGTTTATTTCTGAAGCATGCAAAAGCCACACTTGCTGGCAGGAAGCTGTGTGGGGATGGAGTGGGGAGAGGGGGTCGCTTAGCATCCAGTCTGCGCTGCTCTGCTAGCCCCAGGGCACCTGAGCACGCTACCGCAAGCCCGGGTGGTTCCAGAAGGCGGCCCACAGAGCTGAGCAGCAGAAGTGAGCACATCCGTTCAGAAGCTGCCCATTCACTTTAGCTCCACTGCCAAGGACAATGCTGGAAAATTCAGTTCTCCTGCTTCTAGAAGTAGACAGAAATTAAATCCTGGTAAACCTGAGGTATTGTCTACCATCGTCACCAATCGCCTGGATACCACTGGAAAATGAACTTCTCTCAGATTATTTATTTAATCATACAAATGTTTCACTTCACTATTTGAATCATAAAACATATGTAAAGGCATTACTGTGTTGCCTGGCATGAAGTAGTTAGTAAATGTTCACTGTATTCCCCTTTGGGCTGTAGCTGTGGTCAAATGTATAAAACCTTATTGTAAGTCATCTGTATTAGAATGTCACCATTCCTCCGGCATTTGAAGGTTGGTATCTGACATGACCTGAGCAACTATGCTCTTTGACTCAGTTTAAAAACTGAATTTTTTATTTTGTATTATACCTTCTTATTCAGGGTCTCCAATAGGTCTGTATGAATCTGTGATGTGTTCATAAAGCTTAATATGCTTTTCTACAAGCAAAGAGTGACCAACAATTCACCTTCCCACAGCCAGCACTGGGAAATACTAGCATAGTCCTTAACCACCATGTCGACTCCATCCTTTCCTACTGCTTCTGCAGTATGTACCCTGTGAGTGAACGGTGCCAAGTGTTCTTCCCATTGGCTCAGATGCTCTCCATGCACATTAAGCAAGTATACATTGAAATCTTTCTTTACCATGCAATCTTAGGAACCTGACTATCCTCACTGAACTTCAGTTTCTTCATCACAGAACAGAGGTAAAAAATTTCCATCTCCCACATCATATCTCTTAGGCCCACATCTAATTTCAGCCTCAGTTTGGGTGAACATTGGGCACAGTTCTTGCCCATGGGTCCCATTCTGCTTCTCTGGTCTGGAGCCTTCTGCCCTGGTGCCCAGGCATTTCATGGGAGCTCAGTCAAGTGGAGGGGCATTAACACCTTGTGGGCACAGAAATCTTCCATCCTCTGCCTTCTGCCCTCAAAGTGAGAGTTTGTGAGAGGTGGTCCCTACACAACCTGAAGTCCACATTAGGACCCCCAGTCACACACTCCATGTGGGCTCACCTTTCTCCTCCTACCCTAGGCCTGAGTCTATGGATCACATCCCATGTAAACCATCTATGCTCAATACTTGCCTCATGTTCTGCTTTGAGACAGCCTATAGTTAGACACAGCAAACCTTGGGAAATATTTATAATGCTTCCTTTGTATATTTCAGGCCATTTCAAGAGTTTTCTCATATTGATTAATCTGAAATAAAACCACACAGTTCTTGCAATATACCCATACTTTAAATGGCCACTGGATGTGTAACTCCTTGTCATGACCCCAAGTGACTCAGCACAGTGGCCACCAGTGTTCCTGACACCTGTTTCCATCCTAGGACAGCTAGAAATCAGCCAATTATATCACAAGCCTCTGTGAACCTCATAAATAACTGCTTACAAAACCCAAATAAAGGTATTTGCAACTCAGCTACCACTAACTAAGTCCACAGAATGCCCCTGGTCACTCAAAATTATGCAACCCAAGGAGGAATGTGACTGAGGACTTCAGAATGTAGTTCATCTTGGAGTTGTACTAACTTACCTGAGGAGACTTATAAACACCCTGCTGGAGCTCCTGAGGGCCAGCGCCCTTGAGGCCCTGCAGCTTCAACTCAATTCACCCCATGACACATGCTGTCAGGTCTGGCTACTGCCGATAGAAGAACTGGGAGGGAAAGATGATAGAGAAGACAGATCCTAGGAAAGCATTTTCTGTTCCATGTGGAAATATAGCCAAGAGTCATATGTAAACTTTTAATTTTTCCTTTAATTATTAAAACCTTTATTTTAAAATACATGAGCTTTATTTTAAGAAAAAAGATAAGATTTCAAAATTTAAGTATTCATTCTAGTGAATGAATTGGAAATGACCAAGAGGAGGAGTAAAACTCCATTAATTTGGCACTTGCGATTGATTCCTCATACATACCTGTGGCAATAAAGAAAGAACTTGACAAGTAGAGGTTTCAGAAGAGAAAATAACTTAAAGTGACAATGTCTTTTCAAATAATTGATTTATAATTACACTTTTGTATTTTATCTCTGGTATGCTAGATCCACTCTTTTATTGAAGTATAGCTAATTTACAATGTCGATTTAGTTTCAAATACACAATATAGTTGTTTGATATTTTTATAGATTATACTCCATTTAAAGTTTTTATAAAATATTAGCTATATTCTCTGTGCTATACAATGTATCCTTGTAGCTGATTTATATTATATCTAGTATTTTATACCTCTTATTCCCCTACCCCTATCTTGCCCCTCCCTCACTTCTTTCCTTACTAGTAACTGCTAATTAGTTTGTTCTCTACACCAATTTAGACTTTCATCATCTTCTATTAATACTTGATATTAAGCAGCATACTCTACTTTTAAACAATTGACGTATGCCCTACCCTGCAGGAATTGTCATTATAAACCATAAGGTTGATCACTGCCTCTCCTTTCCTTAATCCTCAGTGGCTTTCCATATATAGTAAATTCAAGCTGTGTTGTGACCTAGTTCAGCACACCCAGCCAGTTTCATCTCTTAGCAACCTTCCTTTCCCTTGAAAGCATTTGCCTCCTATACCCTAGGCTCCAGGCACACTGTATTGTTATTGCTCAATGAACTGTCTCATTTTTCCAACCTGTGTCTCTGTACGTGATGCTTCCATGCCTTGGACTTGTCCTGCAGTATGCTGCTGGCTAATTCAGGTCCTCCTTTTAGAGCTCATTTCAGAGCTCACCCCTGCTGGGAGTGCCTTCCCATCGTTATTTGTCTCTGTAGAGGATTCTCCTATGTGTTTCCATAGCACCCCAGACTATTTGCTGTACTCCAGTACCAACCTCTTCATTTGTCTGGCTTGGAACTTCATGTATCCTGTTAATAAACAGGGTGCTCTTTACAGGTGCAGGTTTTATCCACTCTCTTCAGGTACCTTCTTCATGGAAGATGTTTCTTCTTCTCCCCATTTTGAGGACTCCTTCACTGTTTATTATCCAATCCACAGTGCTCTGTCTTTTTGCAAGGCCAACCTAATCTGGTAGGGAAAAAAAAAAAAAACTATACATCAAGCTCTAATTTGAATATGTCTAACTCAAACCTAAGCTGGTAGCATAATTTTATTTCTGCTTTTGGTACAGGATCAAGAAGGGAAGAGTAGTTTCTAGGGGTATCAATGACAGCCCAATAGAGAGTATAAATACACAGAATATTCAAAATAAACTTCTAGATATAAAATACTGCCATACATTCAATACTGGTTTTATATATCTATTTAACATATTCTTGCATTGAAGGAAAAAAATGTCCATTATTAAAAAAAGAATTAGCATTTTATGCTGTAGACTATTCTAAGTGATTAAAATCAATTAAGAATGAACTAGAAGCATAGTTATATTGTGAATGGTGATGGAAGTAAAGTCTGATGCTGTAAAGAACAATATTGCATAGGAACCTCGAATGTTAGGTCTATGAATCAAGGCAAATTGGAAGTGGTCAAACAGGAGATAGCAAGAGTAAACATCAGCATTCTAGGAACTAGTGAACTAAAATGGGCCAGAATGGGTGAATTTAATTCAGATGACCATTATATCTACTACTGTGGACAGGAATCCCTTCGAAGAAATGAAGTAACCCTCATACTCAACAAAAGAGTCTGAAATGCAGTACTTGGGTGAGGCTCAAAAATGACAGAATGATCTCAGTTCATTTCCAAGGCAAACCATTCAATATCACAGTAATCCAAGTCTATGTCCCAATCACTAATGCTGAAGAAGTTAAAGGTTAACAGTTCTATGAAGACTTAAAAGACCTTCTGGAACTAATACCAAAAACAAAAAAAAAAAGTCCTTTTCATGATAGGGGATTGGAATGCAAAAATAGGAAGCCAAGAGATTCTGAGACTAACAGGCAAATTTGGCCTTGGAGTACAGACTAAACTGAAGCAGGGCAAAGGCTAACAGAGTTTTACCAAGATAACACCCTGGTCATAGCAAACATTCCCTTCCAACAACACAAGAGATGACTCTACACATGGACATCATCAGATGGTCATTTCCAAAATCACATTGATATTATTCCTTGCATCCAAAGATAGAGAACTTTCTAAAGAGTCAACAAAAATAAGTCTGAAACTGTTGGTCAGATCATGAACTCCTTATTGCAAAATTCATACTTAAATTGAAGAAAGTAGGGAAAACCACTAGACCATTCAGGTGTGACCTAAATCCAATCCCTTATGATTATACAGTGGAAGTAACAAATAGATTCAAGGGATTAGATCTGATAGACAGAGGTCCTGAAGAACTATGGATGGAAGTTTATAATATTGTACAGGAGGAGGCAATCAAAACAATTCCCAATAAAAAGAAATGCAAAAAGGCAAAATAGTTGTCTGAGGAGGACTTGCAGATAGCTGAGAAAAGAAGAGAAGTGAAAGACAAAGAAGAAAAGGAAAGATATACTCATCTGAATGCAGAATTCCAAAGAATAGCAAGGAGAGATAAGAAAGACTTCCTCATGATCAATGCAAAGAAATAGACAATAACAACAGAATGGGAAAGACTAGACATCTCTTCAAGAAAATTAGAGATGCCAAGGGAACATTTCATGCAAAGATGGGCACAATAAATGAAAGAAATGGTATGAACCTAACAGAAGCAGAAGATATTTAGAGGTGGCAAGAATACAGAAAAGAACTGTACAGAAAAGATCTTAATGACTCAGATAACCACATAGGTGTGATCACTTATCTAGAACCAGACATCCTGGTGTGTGAAGTCAAGTGGGTCTTAGAAAGCATCACTATAAACAAAGTTAGTGGAAGTGATGGATTTCCAACTGAGCTATTTCAAATCCAAAAAGATGACGCTGTTAAAGTGATCCACTCAATATGCCAGCAGCAAATTTGGAAAAGTCAGCAGTGGCCACAGGACTAGAAAAGGTCAGTTTTCATTCCAATCCTAAAGAAAGGCAATGCAAAAAACCTCACAATTGTCCTTACCTCATGCTAGCAAAGTAATGCTCAAAATTCTCCAAGGTAGACTTCAACAGTACATGAACCAAGAACTTCCAGATGCTCAAGCTTGATTTAGAAAAGGCAGAGAAACCAGAGATCAAATTCCCAACATCCACGGGATCATTGGCTTTTCTAGTGGCTCAGACAGTAAAGTGTCTGCCTGCAATGAGGGAGACACAGGTTTGATCCCTGGTTTGGGAAGATCCCCTGGAGAAGCAAATGGCAACCCACTCCAGTACTCTTCCCTAGAAAATTCCATCAATGGACGAGTATGGTAGGCTACTGTCTATGGGTTTGCAAAGAGTCAGACATGACTGAGAGATGTCACTTTCAATGAATCATAGAGAAAGCAAGATAAGTCCAGAGAAACTTCTGCTTCTTTGACTACCCTAAAGTCTTTGACTGTGTGGATCACAATAAACTGTGGAAAATTCTTCACGTGATGGAAAGACCAGAACACTTAACCTGTCTCCTGAGAAATCTGTATGCATGTTGATAAGAAACAATTAGAACCGGACATAGAACAATGGAAGGGTTCCAAATTGGGAGAGGAGTACGTCAAGGCTGTGTATTGCCACCTTGCTTATTTAACTTATATACAGAGTACATCACATGAAATGCCGACCTGGATGAAGCACAAGCTGGAATCAAGATTGCCAGGAAAATTATCAATAACCTCAGATATTCAGATGACACCATCTTTATGGCAGAAAGCAAAGAGGAACTAAAGAGCCCCTTGATGAAAGTGAAAGAGGATAGCGAAAAGGCTGGCCTAAAACTACATTAAAAAAAACTAAGATCATGGCATCTGGTCCCACCACTTCATGGTAAATAGATGGGGAAACAATGGAAACAGTGACAGACTTTATTTTCTTGGGCTCCAAAATCACTGCAGATGATGACTGTAGCCATGAAATTAAAAGATTCTTGCTCCTTAGAAGGAAAGTTATGACCAACCTAGACAATTTATTTAAAAGTAGCAACATTACTTTGCCAACAAAGGCCTGTCTAGTCAAAGCTATGGTTTTTCCAGTGGTCATGTATGGATGTGAGAGTTGGAGTATAAAGAAAGCTGAGCGGTGAAGAATTGATGTTTTTGAACTGTGGTGTTGGAGAAGACTCTCGAGAGTCCCTTGAGTTGCAAGGAGATTCAACAAGTCCTTCCTAAAGATCAGTTCTGAATATTCACTGAAAGGACTGATGCTGAAGCGGAAGCTCCAGTACTTTGCCCACCTTATGGGAAGAACTGACTCATTGGAAAAACCCTTATGCTGGGAAAGATTGAAGGTGAGAGAAGAAGGGGACAACAGAGGATGAGATAGTTGGATGGCATCACTGAGTCAATGAACATGCGTTTGAGCAAGCTCCGGGAGTTGGTAATGGACAGGGAGGCCTGGCATGCTGCTGTTCATGGGGTCACAAATAGTCACATAGGACGGAGTGTTTGAACTGAACTGAGAAGTGCAGTTCCCATATGATAATAGCTTGTGTATTTAAGGCATTTCCTGAAGTTAATGGATTTCAGCTTAGAATAAAGATATTCTATTAAGAGGGCTTGTTTTCACTGCTTTTATGATCTTCCACATTGTTCTTTAGTTGGGTGCCAAAAAAAAAAAGAGGATATTTCAAGTATTAACACTTGTTTTGGTACATGGGCTTTCTTTCCAGTCAATCATCTGCAATACTAAAATTGATCAGCCTGCTTTCCATTTAAGGAAGAATTTCTGAGAAGCAATCTCTTTCCTTATAATAACTACTGCATCTCATTTTCAGATATCACACAATTCTTGCCAAGATAAAGCCCTCTGACCTTTTAGTAATTCAACATAACCATTCCAACCAACACCATTGATTCAAATGTTTTTTAGGATGGGCACATATATATCTATACCTAAAGTGTTTTGCTAGATATCTTTGGGTGTCTCACAAGCCAAAGACTGAAGAATGCATTGTTCTACCAGTAATGTTACTTAGTATAAACTAGTTAAGAAACATAAAGAAATATACATTTGAAATTTTGCCTTATACAAAATAAAATTAAAATGGAAATGGAAATTGTCTTGGTCAGGATGCCAGTAGGAAGCACACACTCAAATTAGGGCAGCTGGAGGATGATTCACAGGTATGTTTAAGACCATATGATCAAGGAATAGAGAGACCATAAAGGACTGTGTGGTATCTTAGGGCTGGTAAGAGAGGATATTTTATTACTCTGAAGTTATATCATAGAGAAGGATGACAGCTGTTACCAAAATCTGGAAAAGGAAAGCTGTGTAGAGAGGGCTGGTGGCCTTCAGTAACGAGGCTCAGCATGAGCAGAAGAGTACCGTGTGCAGGATGAAGCTGGCATCATATCAGCCCATACTCAGTCTTCCCTGCTTCATGGAGCTCTTGCTGAGGGTCCCCACTGGTTGGACCCAGTAGGGCACCAGAAGACAGAGTGGCCCAGTGATGAGGTTCATACAGATTAGCCTCCATGGGCTGAAAGCAGAGTGGACATGGGGAGGAGGGGTAGGGAGCACATCTTAGAGAAACAGATAAGAAATATCCAACAGAACTACCAATATTAAACAGTATCTGCTCTGAAAATAAATTAGATTTAAAGAATTTTTAACTCAAATACTCTATAGAAAAGGAAATAAAGTCATCATCATCTAAATCCTCAAAGTTTAAAAATATGTAGAATAACTTCTTGTTAGATATTTGCAGATAATAGCAAAATATTTTTGTGTGATTTAGGTTGATTAACCAGTATAAACATCTGGACAAAGTAGTCTGAGGGTCTCCCCAGGAATGGAATTCAACTGATCGGGTTGTTGTATTGTCCATCACCAACCAACTGGACTTTCATTTATCCATACTTTTGTCTACCTACCCAGTTACTCACCTGCCCATTTGTTTGCTTATTCATTTGCCAATATTCAATAAGTGTAATTCTATGCTGTCTTTGTTCAAACTCTTCATTATCCATACTGATGGCCCCCTAACATGTTAGATTTTAGTGATCAATTTTGATGCATATTGTATGAAATCAATATTGCAAGGCCTATTTTTGGAATCAAAAATGAAAGATTGTAGAATGCCATACCAGATATTCTTCCCCTTTCTAATATCATGTTTTAACTTGTTTTCATGGGGTGGCTTTTCAGAATTTGTAGGTTCCCACATTCTGTTCAACTTAACTAATACTGGCTTGTTTTTTTATAGTGAAAGATTAGTTTTAAAACATTGTGATACTGATACAGAGAACTTGATGCAGTAATTGTATCTTTTAATCACTATAATCTTTGCAGTTTTGAGCTTCTGCTTCTCAAGAGCTGAGTCAGTACAATTTGTGTTCCATCTCGCCTCTTGAGAGTAAGGAGCTTCGGAATTGAATGCTCCATGATCAGAGACAGCATCCTCCACACCCCTTTACATTCACATCAAGTACTACACCACTGCCTAGGCAGCATAGCTACAAGCTTGGTTTAGGTTGTAGCTATGTGATTCAAATGGGCCCCCAATTTGAATCACACTCTAGGGCTTCCCCTGTGGCTCAGACAGTAAAGAATCTACCTGAAATGCAGGAGACCTGGGTTTGATCCCTGGGTTGGGAAGATCCTCTAGAGAAGGGAATGGCTACCGATTCTAACATTCTTGCATGGAGAATCACATGGACAGAGGAGCCTGGTGGGCGACAGTCCATGGGGTCTCAAAGAGTCAGACAAGACTGAGCAACTTTCAGTTTCACCAGGCTTTGAGGGTGATTTTGAAGGAAACCTTTGTGTAGTGCTTTAACCTAATAAAGTTGATGAGAACAGAGGGAAAATAAACCTATCATAAAGCCAGTAGATGTAGACGATTCTTTTGTTTCCTAGGTATGACTTTCTCAGCAGACCAAGCTGCAATGCAGTACTGATTTGACAGAGCTTCTACTTCAGTGCTGTCTGTATACAATGGCTCCAAATAATTCATATGTCAACTGATTTTTACCTTCTGAGGTCTCTTTTATTCATCTCTTCTTGATTTTCCATAAATTTCTTTTTATTATTATGCCAAAGTGATTTAACTTATATGCAAAGTACATCATGAGAAACGCTGGGCTGGAAGAAGCACAAACTGGAATCAAGATTGCCGGAAGAAATATCAAGAACCTCAGATATGCAGATGACACCACCCTTATGGCAGAAAGTGAAGAGGAATGAAAAAGCCTCTTGATGAAAGTGAAAGAGGAGAGTGAAAAAGTTGACTTAAAGCTCAACATTCAGGAAATGAAGATCATGGCATCTGGTCCCATCACTTCATGGCAAATAGATGGGGAAACAGTGGAAACAGTGTCAGACTTTATTTTGGGGGGCTCCAAAATCACTGCAGATGGTGACTAGAGCCATGAAATTAAAAGACTCTTACTGCTTGGAAGGAAAGTTATGACCAACCTAGATAGCATGTTCAAAAGCAGAGACATTACTTTGCCAACAAAGGTCCCTCTAGTCAAGGCTATGGTTTTTCCAGTGGTCATGTATGGATGTGAGAGTTTAACTGTGAAGAAAGCTTAGCACCAAAGAATTGATGCTTTTGAACTGTGGTGTTGGAGAAGACTCTTGAGAGTCCGTTGGACTGCAAGGAGATCCAACCAGTCCATTCTGAAGGAGATCAGCCCTAGGTGTTCTTTGGAGGGAATGATGCTAAAGCTGAAACTCCAGTACTTTGGCCACCCCATGCAAAGAGTTGACTCACTGGAAAAGACTCTGATGCTGGGAGGGACTCGGGGCAGGAGGAAAAGGGGATGACAGAGGATGAGATGGCTGGATGGCATCACCAACTCGATGGACGTGAGTTTGAGTGAACTCCGGGAGTTGGTGATTGACAGGGAGGCCTGGCATGCTGTAGTTCATGGGGCCGCAAAGAGTCGGACATGACTGAGCGACTGAACTGACTGACTGACAGGTCTGTCACATCTAGTCTGACCTACAATCTTTACCTGGTCAGAGTTGTCATGAGCAACTGGTTCTCTTGCTTGGAACTCCTCTCCTCTAGATTCACCCTTCATTAGGTTGCTAACCCTGTCTTTCAACTGTCCTCCAGTTTCAGTTCCATTCCTGCCAACTTAACCACCTGCCATTACAGCTCAAACCCTTTCTTTATAATTTAGCCAGATCCCTCATTTGATGCCACCCATGTCCTTACATGATTTTTCACTTGTACTGGAAGAAAAATGGCACAATTCTGAAAACACTTTCTTTTCTCTAAACCACTGTGTTTTCCCCCTTGTTCTGAGAATAGTTGTTCTAGATCAGTCACAATTTTGAAGTGCCATCTTCTCATTCCAAGAACACCTTGCCTCTGAACTCATGATTAAAACAGAAGCCAGAAGAAGTAAACACTTTTGACATACCACACACTTAGCATTCTTATTTATATTTGCTCTTACTCACCTTCCTCTCATATCATTTGAAAATGAAATGCTGTGATTCTCACTCAAATGGATTCCTACCTTCTGCCTGGGTTTTATACTCTATCCCTTTCTTCTGTTCCTCTAATACCTTGCTGTATTATGTACCCCTCTCTTCAATATCTTCCTTCTTTCTTACTTCACAACTGCCTCAAATTTTCTCATGCTTATTAAATAACTGCCCTAGAAATATCTTCTTTAGTTCTATATATGCTTCTAGCCACCTTTTCTCTGTGTAACTAACTTTCTTTAGAGAGTTGCCTAAACTAATCACCTGTTCTTGTTCATCTATGAACTATAGGTCATCTTCTATTAATATCCACTTTTTACAACTGGAATTCTGTCACAAGCACATAAATTGTACTTGAGTTTAGGAATGTTCAAGTCTAATGAGCTTATTTACAGAGCTTCTTTTCTCCATGGCATTTAACACTAGTTATATTAGTTCATTTAAATGTTCTTCTTGCATGACTTCTTTGACAAAACTGTAGTTTTATTTTTGTTTTCTCTCACCTTCCAGCCATTACCAATCTTTTCTAGTTGCTTCTCAAGACTGTCATTCTTGTCTTATTTTCTTTTCTCTAAATACTCTTTCATTTGCCTCCATATGTCTCTTATATTCCCATGCCTTCAAATAATAACTATACACCAATATTCTCCCAAGTTTTATACAACAAAATGAGAGAAGAATAATAACAAATAACATATGTAGTGAATGCCAGCTCTGATACTTAATAGCCAGAGAAAATTGAGCAAAAGCTTCTCTGAGCCATGAACTCCTCAAATGTAAAAGTGAAAATGAAACTGTTAGCTTATGGTGAATGGTGTCAAATTCGTGATTTCCAAAGAAGAAGATTTAGCTTCGGGACTAGAGACCAGGCTTGACCACTCAGGGCTCTTGTGTGACAGAAGCTTTATTACAGAGAAAAGGGACAAAGAAAGATTCTGACATAGACGTCATAAGGGGGCAGAGAGTCCCCCCCCTTGCTAGTCTTAGCAAAGGAGCAATATACTTTCTAATTAGTTATTATAATAAATCAAAAGAATGCCTCAATGTTGTAAAGATTTTACCAGACCCACTCCCACAATTTGCCTTTTAAGATATCAGGATTAGAACTTCGCAATAGAAAGATCTTACCAGACCCACTCCCATAATATACATTCTAAGAAACCAGTGGTTTTGGAGAATACTCTTGAGAGTCCCTTGAACTGCAAGGAAACCCAACCAGTCCATCCTTAAGAAAATCAGTCCTAAATATTCATTGGAAGGACTGATGAAGCTGACATTCCAATACTTTGGCCACCTGATGCAAAGAACTGACTCATGTAAATAGACCCTGATGCTGGGAAAGATTGAAGGTGGGAGAAGACGGGATGACAGAGGATGAGATGTTTTGATGGCATCATCAACTCAATGGACATGAGTTTGAGTAAACTCAGGGAGTCGGTAATGGACAGGGAGGCCTCTGCTGTGGTCCATGGTGTTGCAAAGACAGACACGACTGAGCGACTGAACTGAACTGAACTGAACTGAAGATAACAGGATTAGTCAGAAGGTTTTCAGGAAGGAGAAACTGTCCTCAAGCAGGATATATTGCTGTTATATAATCCTTAGTACAGAGTTCAAGCTGAGTTGTGTTGTTGTGCAGTCATCACTTCTGGGCCATATATATATATATATGCGACTAAAGAATGTAGAGGGAAAAAAATGAAAGACGTTTGTCCTTTCCTCCTTCTTGAGAGTTCCAGACCCCTATCTCCTCTTCAAGAGCTCCAAACCCCTCTCTCCTTCTCGGGAACCCCAGACTTTTCCTTAACAACCTACCTAGAAATTGACTCTCTCAAAACCAACCACACAGATCTTGTGTTAGCACAGTTTCTAGTATGTAGCAGGCCCTCAAGAAAGCTGACTCATTTTCTCTCTTCTTCCTAATTATCCCACACCTTCCCCCTACACAAACATTTCTCCTATATCCTAGTTCCATCATCTGTCTAAGCCAAGCCAGCTTTTTCTTCTACATCCCCAGCCTAGCTACATGGAGTCATCATTATCTCAGTTGCTTACAGGGGAAGTCTGGTTGTCTTCATCCTTCTTTAGGTCAGCTCTATCCCAAGTCCTATCCTATTAATTTTGTTTAAATGTTTTTCACATACTTTATTTCCCTTCCCTCTGCTCTTGTTTAATTATTCTATTTTAAAATATCTCTATAGCATTACAGTCTTTGCCTCCAATCTCAATCCCTTTCCACTCAGTCCCAAAAATAATCACTCTACTTTGATCACAAGAATATTTCTGAATTAAAAAATCTGATTATTATTCACGATTTTCTATGATGATACCTAAATGCTAAAGCATCCTCCTCATGGGATTTCATGACCTAGGTTTTGCTTTCTGTTCTTGTTTTCTGAATATTTGAGGGCTTTCCATACTATAAAACTTGCCCTTTCCAAAGTCTAGTATTGTTCTTTCTGTTAAAAAAATAAATGTATTATTTCTTTCAGAAATTCCCTCCAATGACCATCTCTGTGTCTACTATTGAGTAGTAGCAAATCAGCAAGTCACCACCTGCTCTGTGAGGCCTTCCCTCAGCTTTCCACCTTAATCAGAAGAGTTACTCCATCCCTGGGTACTTGTATTGTCTTACAGCATCCTGTGGAATTAAGCATATTTAATGCTTTGCTGCCCTTACTAATTGTGAACAAATGAGAACAGAGAACATGTTTTGTCATCACATCCCTAGCACCTGGCATATGCCTAACAAATAGATGCTCAATGTATTTGTTAAGTACATAAAGAGACATTCATTGAATTCATTTCTTACTTGATGGATATCTGTTTCCTCCTCTGTTTTTACTTTCTCAGAATCTCTCTAGATCAGTAAGCAGTCTCCTTGTTCTCTGTAGTCTGAATTCTCAATCTGTCAGTCTCTGTGTGGACTCTTGTGCAATCACATCCCTGGTTTTACATTTTCTCCATTTGCTACCTTCACCTTAAGCATCTTCATGTTTCCTGCATCCTCTTTATCTACACTAACCTTTTTGGCATCTATATTTCTAAACCCTTCATTAAATGCCCTTCCCCATCAAGCTGATTTTTTTTTTTTTTTTTGCCTTTCAATTCATTTTCAAAACTTTAAAAAATGTTTTCTGCTTACATTTATTTCTTCACCATCTGCCTATTCCTTAAGTGGGTATGTATTTTTGCTAAACATATTTTAGAACTGTTATCCTACAAGTGTGTTAATATTTGCTGTTATTTAAAAAAACACTATTTTACTGGATATACCTACCCCTTTAATCCATATTACTAAAATATATTTGATCATTTTTTTTCTATGTACTTCGTTGGGTTTTTCTTCTTCAGATGAAGAAACACAGGTCATCAAGAACACCCGTCCTTGGCATTTCTTTATTATAATAATGTCTCATCACTCCTTGGCTTAAAACTGGCCAGTGACATCTCACTGAAATGAAAATAAATTCCAAAACTATTGTCATGGATTAAAAGCCCCTAAATGATCTGGATCCTGTTTAAATAAATCTTGGACCTTTTAAAGCACCATCCATAGTTTTTCCTTAAGTAAGCCATATCTTTCCCTCTGTTACTAACATCTGTAACACACTACTTCCTTAGGAACTTTTAATGTCACTACTCCCTCATTCTAGATCTTTGATGGTTCAAGTTTCTGATTAAAGATTACTCTTCTTGGAAGTGTCCCTGACCACCTCTGTGACTGGAGCCATCTCCAACTTGACTCATTCCTTATGAGACACTAGGGATAAAACTCAGGAAAGAGAGTGAAAAAGGAAAAGGAACACCCGGGATACAGGGGCTGGGGCAGTCATAGGAGAGCAGTGAAGGCAGGTCCTATCCCAGAGCTGTTCTGCTGCTAAGTCACTTTAGTAGTGTCCGATTCTGTGCAACCCCAGACACAGCAGCTCACCAGGCTCCACCATCTCTGGGATTCTCCAGGCAAGAACACTGGAGTGGGTTGTCATTTCCTTCTCCAATGCATGAAAGTGAAAAGTGAAAGTGAAGTCACTCAGTCGTGTCCAACTCTTAGCGACCCCATGGACTGCAGCCTACCAGGCTCCTCTGTCAATGGGATTTAGGCCCAAAGGTCAGTGTTGTGCAGCAAGCTCCAGGAGAAGGACCTCTCAAGTAAAGAAGAACAGGTGCTCATGGAGGGACTAACTGATATGATGGGGGCAGAGCTGTGTGTCTGATAATGACTAAAAAAATTACAGGATACAGAAAAAAGGAAAATTAAAAGCACAACAATGTTTGTATATGAATATAAATATATAAATATCTTTGCATTGAACATTATTAATATAATTAAAAGAGTACAATTGAATTGATCAAAATAGTTTGAAATTGTGATACACGCAGATTAAGACACATAGATATATAGATAATCAGGATACGTGAATAATGTAAAAAAAAAAAACTCAAGTCCTCCTCTTTCTTAATAAATCAATAAATAGTGCCTAAAGTTTGTCAATTTAAAAAATCAGTAAACATATATTTTTAGAGCTATGGAGGAAGCCACCAGATTAAAGAACTGAAAGTGTTATTTTAACTGACTCTGGGAATAAGTTTGAGGTGTGTGAAGCTCTGCTGTTTGGTCTGCTAGTTTTACAGCAAGCATGCTGGTACCACATGACATATATATATATATATATATATATATATATATATATACACATATATATATGTATAACTTTGACTAATTTTTTAACTGAAATAAAGAATAAGATTTATAAATTATGTGTAAAATGTTAGCCATAGAGTTGCAGTCAAAATTTCAGCCAATATAAGCCCAAGAACTGCACAATTTATGAAGTACTTCTTCCATGTTGCACTGTTTGTAACAGCAAAGCTCTCAGGGATAGGGCAGAGAAACTGAGTGGCTCATGTGGGCACTTATACTCAGTTTCCCAAAGAAGGTCGATAATTCTGTTAGCTATAACATGAAGTTTTGTCATTTGACTGCCACCACCAGAACTTTTCAGAAGTGAGTGAGAATGCTGCACACATCTGATAAAAACACTAAAATAATTGTTCTGAGTTTCTTAGATGGCCAGGAGAAAACTGAAGTTGAAGAAAATAGACTCATAGTCACCACAGTCCTGATACCATGCCTGCTTCAAACCCAATTTTATGTTGTGACAATTCAATTTCCTTTAATAACAAATTAACAAGTACACATTTATGCACAACCTATATATGTAAGCATCCATGGCCACTTTTCATAAAAGAACTCAAAATTCACTAACTTATAATTAGGTGAAAGAAATGTTTAAAAACATACCATGAGATGGCAATGATTAAGGAATTACTGAGAAGATGAAACTACACATTTTATTAAGAATATTAGAGTAAGCTATTATTTTTCAACAATAAAACAAAATAAAAAAACAACTCAAGAAACAAAAGAAAATAGGAGAAATAAGAAACTCATTAGCTCATAAATAGATGAGAAAAAGAGTGAAAGACATGAAATAAAATAAAATTTGCTTAATTCCAAATATCAAATTTTTCCATAGATTCAGAAAAATACACAATCAGTTCCAAATATAAACTGTCTCATCTCAAGAGTGAAAGAAGTTTATCTCTTTCACTTAATAGAATATTGCTTCAACAATAGTACATAACAAGAGTAGGAATTTGAATAATGATGGGATTTTCCAGTCAAGACATTTTCAAAATTATTTTACAAATTTAAGAAGGTTTTTGATGTTACTATATTCCAAAATATACTACTTCCAAATATACTGGAGTACAGTATAAATATTTGGAAAGATAAATATAGATAGATAAAACAACATAAAAGTAAATTTGTAGAATATGTGCTTTGGATGTTAGTCTACAATGTATTTCTAAATCCAATTCATTCTTCATTACTTAGCAGTAGAATAAATTTGAAGCCATTTATTTCACCTTTGTAGAAACATGACATGTATGGGGAAAAATTCTTCCTATTTATTCACTTTCAGTTAATTACTTTATGGGGCTTACATGGTGACTCACCTGGTAAAGAACCCAACTGCCTATGCAAGAGATGAGCTTGATTCCTGGGTCAGGAAGATTCCCTAGAGAAGGAAATAACAACCCACTCCAGTATTCTTGCCTGGAAAATCCCATGGACAGAGGAGGCTGATGGGCTACGGTCCATACGGTCATAAAAAGTCAGACATGACTGAGCATGCATGTACACAATTACTTTATGATCAGACATCCTGGAGTATGAAATCATGTGGACTTTAGGAGGTATTACTACAAACAAAGCTAGTGCAGGTGATGAAATTCCAGCTGAATTTTTTTTTTTTTAATTCTAAAAGATGCTGCTGTTAAAGTACTGCACTCAATATATCAGCAAATTTGGAAAACTCAGCAGTGTCCATAGCACTAGAAAAGATCAATTTACATTCCAATCCCAAAGAAAGACAATGCCAAAGAATGTTCAAACTACCATACAATTGTACTCATTTCATATACTAGTAAGATTATGCTCAAAAGCTTTCAAGCTAGATTTCAGCAATACATGAACTGAGAACTCCCAGAGGTACAAGTTGAATTTAGAAAAGGTAGAGAAACCAAAAGTCATATTGCCTACATCTGTTGGATCATACAGAAGGCAAGGAAATTCCAGAAAAACATCTACTTCTGCCTGATTGATTACATAAAGCCTTTAACTATGTTGATAAAAAAAAAAAAAAAAAAAAAAAACCCTGTAGGAAGTTCTTCAAAAGATAGAAATACCAGACCGCCTTACCTGTCTCCTGGGAATCCTGCATGCAGATCAAGAAGCAATATATTGTAAAGTAAAATAAAGTAAAAATAAAAATTAAAAAAAAAAAAAAAGCAATAGTTAGAAATGGACATGGAACAACCGGCTGGTTCAAAACTGGGAAAATAGTAAGACAAGGCTGTTTACTGTCACCCTGCTTATTTAATTTCTATGCAGAGTTCATCATGCAAAATTTTGAGCTGGATAAATCACAAGCTGGAATCAAGATTGATGGGAGAAATAACAGCTTCAGATATGCAGACGATACCACTCTAATGGAAGAAAGTGAAAAAGAACTAGAGCCTCTTGATGAGGGTAAAGAAGAGATTAAAAAGCTGGCTTGAAACTCAACATTCAAAAAATGAAGATCATAGCATCCGATCCCATCACTTCATGGCAAATAGAAAGGGGAAAAGTGGAATCAGTGACAGAATTTCTTTCCAATTAATTTCTTTCAAAGCTCCAAAATCACTGTGGATGGTGACTGTAGTCATGAAACTAAGAGATGCTTGCTCCATGGAAAGAAAAATGTGACAAACCTAGAAAGCAGAGACATTACTTTGCCAACACAGGTCTATATAGTTACACCTATGGTATTTCCAGTATTCATGTATGAATGTGAGAGTTGGACCATAAAAAAAGGCTGAGCACTGAAGAATTGATGCTTTTGACCTGTGGTACTGGAGAAGACTCTTGAGAGTCCCTTGGACTGCAAGGAGATCAAATGAGAATATTTATTGGAAGAACTGATGCTGAAGCTGAAACTCCAATATTTTGGCCATCTGATGTGAAGAGCCAACTCATTGGAAAAGACCCCCATGCTGGGAAAGATTGAGGGTGAGAGGAGAATGGGGCAACAGAGGATAAGACGATTGGGTGGAATCACTAATTCAATAGATGTGAGTTTGAGCAAACTTTGGAAGATAGTGAAGGACAGGGGAGCCTGGTGTGCTGTGTAGTCCATGGGGTCGCAAAGAGTCAGACACAACTTAAAGACTGAACAATTTAGGATTGATGTTGTGTCTCTACCTTCAAACATTTTTTAAAGTACATTCAATCCCTGTAAGTGGCTTGTGACTGGCTAATGAAATATTTGATGCTTCCAAAATAAGGATAAATAATTTTTAAAAGATTTTGGAGCCTTTTCAAGTGCTGTTCCAGTTATATTTGAGGTTTTTAAGAGTATGTTTATTTGAATAAATAACTTCAGAAAGTGAATTCTTTGAGTCCTGCCATTGGTGAAGGTGACTAATTATAGTGAATCTGAGTGCACATGTGTGTGTGTAAATACACCTATAGACAAAAGCATGAACATTTTTATTCAAGACATTGCTTTATTATAATGTTATTCTATAGGTAAATTCAATATAACTAGAATTAGACACAAAAACTTCAGGAGAAACTGCTCATCTAAATGATAGTCTAAAATTTATTGCAATAATGTTAATATGTGGCACCTATCTGAGACACTAAATACAATTTTATCCTTTTATTCATTTTTCAGTTACAAAATAAATAAAACCTTTCCTCCCAAGAGTCTCTTTAAAGTTCTAACTTCATTTTGTCAGAGTATACAACGTTTAGTACATCATTTGCATATGAACATAAAGGAATTCTACACTGTAGCAAAAATTTAAATTTGTGTCATGTACACCTCAGTATAATTGTCACCTTAGAAAACTATAATAATTATTCTGCCCATTGTGTACTACCTTATTCACCTTCAGTCAGCAAATACATTAAACTTAATTTGTATTGTAGTTACTTCTCTGGTTTACCTTATTGCAAAATGTAGTTTTAAAATCTAGATGACATATTGAATATGATGGAATAGTAATGAGTATGTTGATGATTTTAAAATATGTAAATCTTAGAATTCTATATACCCAGACATGAGGGAATTATGAGGCCAAGTATGAGTTGCAGATATTTTTTAATGCTCAAAACTTAAATGTAATTGTCTCCGTATAGGAGAGAATATTTCTCCTATAATCAACTTAAATTTGTTATGCTGAATAATTGACTTTCCCGAGATGAAAAGTCACACAGTAACTCTTGACAGAAAAGATTCTTGATGTTTTAATGCTCTCTAAAAATGATTACAATATCCCACTTACCTTTTTTGATTATATTAATATTGTTGAAGGTAGTTATTTCCTAAATAAGAGAATTGCAACTGCTGTTACTTCACTTGGATATTTAGCAACTCATTACCTTCAATTCTTAACTTGTTTATTCAAACTCAGTATATTCAGTGACAGGCTATATTTAAGAAAAAGTGTAACTACTATACCTTATTTTCTAATGTTAGCAAAGTGGTTTCTTCAACCTATATATGAAAGCAAATCAACTAGATTCAAAGAACAGAAATTATAATTCTATATGACATTGCATTCTTTGGCAGATATTTTACTCATAAAAAGTTCACTATAATTCATGAAATATAAAATGAAAATATTATGTAATGTAACATTAATCTCCTGAAAAGTTCTAATGTAGAAAATAGAGCACATTATAGGTGACATTTTTGGTAAACTGGAGAATAAAAAATTAAAAGAAAACTCAGAAGGAAAGGAAATGAGTTTTCTATCATAGTTTAATCATATTTATGTTACCTTTCTGGGAAAAAAAAAAAACAGAAATATTAGTTTAATACAATTGTCTTATTTGTCTGTAGCACAAATTATGGTTTCTGAATAATACTTTACTAGTTAACTGCTCTGTCCAGAACAATGGTCTCCAGACTGAAAAATCTAGGGTACACTTTTCAGTTCTCATGCCACTTCACCATTTCTTGGTACTGAATGTGGATAACTGTTTCTTTCTCAAAATTATTCTTCCTCTAAGGCATCCCTCTAAGTCATTCAATATTTTCATTTAAGTTCTAGTCCCATTTACCAGGGCTTTCCATTATTTATTACACCTTTACTTTTCCACAGTCCCTTAAGATACTCATTTCTCCATTTCTGTCCAGTATACACACACACAGAGCACATGACCATCCTAGACATCACAGCAGACATGATTCTACAGACATTCAGACAAGTGAGGTAAGTTCAGATAAGTAGTGAAAAGCATGGATTTTGCATCAAGAATGTTTGGATTTGACAAAACTATAATTTGAAAAGATATATGCATCCCCCTGTTCATAGTAGAAACATAGATGGAATATTACTCAGCCATAAAAAGAATGAGATAACACCATTTGTGGCAACATGAATGGACCTAGAGATTCTCATATTCAGTGAAGTGGGTCAGAGAAAGACAAATATCATGATATTTTTTATATGCCAAATCTAAAATATGAGACAAATCGACTTATTTACAAAAGATAAATAGACCCACAAACAAAGAGAACAGGTTTGTGGTTGCCAAAGAGAAGGAGGGTGAAAAATGGATGGACTGGGAGTTTCCTGTTAGCAGATGGAAACTATTACATAGAGAATGAAAAAGCAACAAGGTTCTACTATATAACACAAGGAACAATATTCAGTATCCTGAGATAAATCACAATGGAAAAGAATATGAAAAAGAATGTGCTTGTATATGTATAACTAAATAATTTTGCTGTGTGGTAGAGATTAACACATTGTAAATCAACTGTACTTCAATAAAATAAAATAACATTTCAATAAAATAAAATATGCTTCAATAAAATAAAACCTTTTTAAAAAAATGTTTGAATCTATATCCTGCCTCTACCATTTGCAAGTGTATCATGTTGAGCAAACTAAATAGCCTTTTTTTTAAAACAGGGAAAATAATAGTTCTTACTTTATAACATGTAAGAATGACATTGATCAATGGATACAAATGGCGTACAGTGTGCATATAATAAGTTAATATCAGCTGCAAAATCTATGAAAAATCAGATTATATAAGATTATATCACTCCCTTCTAAAAATCCTCCACTAACTTTCTCTAATACTAAGAATTAAAAACCCAAACTCCTCACCACCCCCTCCGAAGCTCAGGGTCACCTGACTCCTACTGACCCCCCATCTCACCTCTTGTTACCTGGCTTACTTTCAATTTCTTTAATATGCCATGGGTTTTGTTTTTATTTTTTCTGTCAGTAACTTTTCCCCTGTGATTCCCTCTGTTTGAAAAGCTTCTCAATTCTTTGAGTGGATGACACCTTCTGCTAAGATCAGAACATTTGTTTAATAAAAGGACTGATAGTAAAGACTTTCAAATGGGTAGACCATCTCTGTTGCAACCACTCAGCTCTGCTGGTCCAAAAATAGCCATAGAAAACTCGTAAAACCCCAGACAGAATAGTCATAATAATTAAAAAAAAAAAAAATCACAAACAAGTGCTGGAGAAGGTGTGGAGAAAAGAGAACTCTCCTGTACTATTGGTGGGAATGCAAATCGATAGAGTCACTATGGAACAGTATGGAGAGTTCTTAAAAAATTAGGAATAAAACCACCATATGACCCAGAAATACCACTTCTATACATATACCCTGAAGAAACCAAAACTGAAAAACATGTATCCCAATGGTCATTACAGCACTATTCACAATAGCCAAGACATGGAAACAACCTAGATGTCCATCAACAGATGAATGGATAAAGAAGCTGTGGTACATATATACAATGGAATACTGCTGCTGCTGCTGTTAAGTCACGTTAGTCATGTCCGACTCTGTGCAACCACACAGATGGCAGCCCAACAGGCTCCTCTGTCCCTGGGATTCTCCAGGCAAGAATACTGGAGTGGGTTGCCATTTCCTTCTCCAATGCATGAAAATGAAAAGTGAAAGTGAATTCGCTCAGTAGTGTCTGACTCTTAGCAACCCCATGGACTGCAGTCTACCAGGCTCCTCTGTCTATGGGGTTCTCCAGGCAAGAGTACTGGAGTGGGGTGCCATTGCCTTCTCTGCAATGGAATACTACTCAGCCGTAAAAAGGAACACATTTGAGTCAGTTCTAATGAGGTAGATGAACTTAGAGCCTATTATAAAGAATGAAGTAAGTTAGAAAAAGAAAAGCAAATATTGTATACTAATGCATATACTTGGCAGGAAAGTAATGACCAACCTAGACAGCATATTAAAAAGTAGAGACACTGCTTTGCCAACAAAGGTCCATCTAGTCAAGGCTATGGTTTTTCCAGTAGTCATGTATGGATGTGAGTGCTGGGAGCCAGCACGAGGAGTCTCGTCCATGGCAAAGGTCATGAGGTTAAGGGGCCCTACAGGCAAAGGCAAGTCAGGCCTTAAGGGAGCCTCGCTGGATTTTCTCGAGCATCTACCCTCAAAACCAGAGTCTGCCTGCCTTACTGCATTGTGCTTTTAGCCTACTTTTCTGACATTAACAGGGGGCTGTCCCCTCTTCTGGAAAAAGTTAATTTAGAGCTTTTAGATTATAAGTCTCCTGGGTGTAAAAAGAATGTCTCAGCTTAAACCCCTCTGATAGCTTTATAACTTACCTGGCTGGTTTGTCCGGATTTTGACAACTGCGCATGTGAATCATTTATAGCCTCCCAACCGTGAGAGGCACTGAAAGCTTAAGAAATTCTAGGAAAAAATCATTAGAATAAAACTGATTAAGGGTTTCATTGTTGAGCCAATACTTGCTGCCAAGTTTTCATATCTTTTAATGTAATTTTATTTAGTACTCTGAAGGTGATGCAGATTAAAGAAAAATACTACAGGGAAATGAGATTAACATTCATTAAGGAAGAGAGCCATAAAATGTTAACAGGCCTTTTGGCCAGAAGATAATGTAAATCACCTGAGACCCTTTGTATACGGAAAGATTTGCAGAAAGAAAGCCTGGTCTTGATAAGGGTCAGGGCTGCTGATCTTGTATAACTTTGTATTATCCATTGATCTCTATGTACAACCAAAAGTATAAAAAGCTTTCCTGGAAAATAAAGGACAGACCAGTTTCTCGGACCAGTTTCTCAGACCAGTTTTTCGAACTAGTTTCTTGGAAATCTGGCTCCCCGCATGTCAACTCTCTCTTTCTCCCTCTCCCTCCCTCTCCTTTTCAGGCTGATCCCTTGGAACGCAGAGGCTCTCCATGTCTACTTATTTCCCCAGGCTTCTAAGACCCAAGCGAGAGGGAGCCCAAGGCGGGGCACCCTCCGCTATTCAAGCAGGCACCTGTGGCCTAATGTAGACGGTGCAAGTTTCTTGTCTTGAGAAAGAAAGTTTTCTGTGTAAACCAAGGAATATCAGCCTCTTTTCTCCACTAATTTTCCTACTACACTATTCTTTCCTAATCTCTCTTTATATCTCTAATTAAATAATTCTTTCCGAGACACTGACTCCATCCCCACTTTGAATTACCCTGGATCCACTGGGGCTGGACCCCAGCATGTGAGTGATGGACTATAAAGAAAGCTGAGCACCGAAGAATTGATACTTTTGAACTGTGGTGTTGGAGAAAACTCTTGCAAGTTCCTTGGACTACAAGGAGATCCAACCAGTCCATCCTAAAGGAGATCAGTCCTGTGTGTTCATTGAGAGGACTGATGTTGAAGTTTGGCCACTTGATGAAAAAGCTGAGTCATTTGAAAAGATCCTGATGCTGGGAAAGATTGAAGGTGGGAGAAGGGAATGACAGAGGATGAGATGGTTGGATGGCATCACTGACTTAATGGGCATGGGTTTGGGTAAACTCCAGGAGTTGGTGAAGGACAGGGAGGCCTGGTGTGCTGTGGTCCATGGGTTCGTAAAGAGTTGGACACAACTGAGTGACTGAACTGAACTGAACTGAATGATTATATACAGAATCTAGAAGGATGGTACTGACAGATGGGTTAGTAGAGCAGCAATTGAGAAGCAGACATAGAAAACAGTTATGGACAAGAGTGGGAGAGAAGAGGGGGAGGGTAATATAAATGGAGAAAGCAGCATGGATGCATATGCAGCAACATATGTAAAAAGACAGCCAATGGCAATTTGCTGTATGACTCAGAGAACTCAAACCAGGGCTCTGTAATAACTTAGAGGTAGGAAGATAGGAGGTAGGAGGAAGATTCAGGAGGGAGGAGACATATGTACATCTATGATTAATTCATGTTGATAGGAATCAAACCAGTATTGTAAACCAGCCATCAATCAATTAAAAATAAATAAATATCTAGAAAGAAAAAAAAAAGTAAAACAAGAATGTGGCTATGTTCTGATGGAATGGGGAGGGAGGTGGGAAGGGGGCTTAGGATGGGGAACACATGTACACCCATGTCTGACTCATGACAATGTATGGCAAAACCACTACAATATTGTAAAGTAATTAGCCTCCAATTAAATAAATTTTAAAAAATAAAATAAAAATAAAAACAAAACCAGGCAATGGTCAGCATTTGGCCAGTGGGCTATAGTTCATTTTATGACTATAATGTAACCCCTTCCTGTCTAATTTAAAAGCTCTTTCTCAGAGACAGCTTTGCTGACTGTGCTGTTACTTTGCATCTCAGCCTTGTGATTGGTTTTTCCATGGCATATATCACAATGGGTAATCATTTAATGTATTCGATTGTTTACTATTCCTTGTGAGACCTACCACATATACTCAGTGGTAGCATTTAGCATGTCTGTTGCTTAAAATATGCTTAATAAGTACTTTTTTGAATGAAAAAATAAATACCACTAAATCCAACTTTGAGATTCAAGAAAATCAAATCAATAGGATATTGCTGAACAATATATATATATATATATATATATATATATAGATTACAAATTGCAAGAATACATCCTTTATAAAAGTTTTTGAAATAAGCTTTATTCAAGAATGTAGAAGAGGGAGAAATTCTCCTTTGCAGTCCCAAGTTCCCATGATTATGGAGTGTTGGTAGTATTTATGTTTCTGCTACCTTGGGATTGCCTAGGGATTAGAGATAAGCATGACCTCATTTTTGTTGAATATGCATGTTATGAAAATAAGAACAAGACAGGCCATCTGGGAGACAGAGTCTTCCCATAGCATTGTTCTTCTTATATTATATACATGGGGGATATTCATTTCTTGGAGAAAATTAAGTCATAGCAATCAAAGCATGCTTCATTTTAGAAAGTTCATGGTTTGCTTTAGGGCTAAATATTCACAGCATGCATTTTAAAGATGCAATTAGGGGCAATGATGCACAAAATTGCATGTTCAAAGAAAATATTATTTTTAGAAATGTTATTGGAACATCCAAAAGAGCTAAAAATAAAAGTTTATACTGCTCAGGTGAGAAGTTCTAGCAATATAATAAGCTCTGTACACAACAGGAAGTACATTAGAGACAGTTGTTTTCTGTGAAGCTCTTCAGTGTTCCCGATTCAATAGCCTTTGACCTAGATGGATGGATCTCATATCCAGGACAGTCAAGATTTTGCATGATATTGTCAAACACTATTTAGATACCAATTTTTATAATTGCACACATCTGTTTAATGTCCAATTTTCTATATTTCACATCTCTTGTTAAAATTAACATTGAACTGTCAAGATCATTTTTTTGAGACAATTCTTGGGAGGGTTAAACTTTCTACTTTTCTACTATAGAGGATGAATAAATTTTCCTCTTCCCTTGCAGGTTTTTCTGGCTGGTCTAAGAATTAAATTGACATGAGACTGATTAACAGGAGAAAGACAAACAGAAGCTCAATTATTGTATACTTGGGAGAGACCCAGGAAAAATTAATAACTTGCCAGAATGTCTGAAACCCTTACCTTATATGCTATCTTCAGCTAAAAGCAACAGAGGATGTTTTGGGTAGTGGTCTAGTACTTCAAATGGCAAGAAGTCACTTCACATGAATGTGGAAAAGCAAATGTTTAATTGATAAATGTTTGCTGGGCCTGCAGAAACAATGAGATGCCGAGTAGACTCTGATCTCCAGGCCCTGTTTCCCTTCCACATCCAGCCCACATCCTTTGCAGCTACCTCTGATGATAGCTCGATTTCAGGAACAATTATTTTAGGCCGTTAGGAGAAAGGTCAAACATTCTTCCTAAATCTTCTGCTTCTTAAAAGTAATCTGCCTAAGTTAGTCCTCATGCCAAGTGAAGTGAAGTGAAAGTGTTAGTTGCTCACTCATGGGGTTAGTTGCAACCCCAAGGACTATAGCCTTCCAGGCTCCTCTGTCTATGGAATTCTCCAGGCAATAATACTGGAGTGGCTTGCAATGCTCTTCCCCAGGGGATTTTCCAGACCCAGGGATTAACATAGGTCTCCCGCATTGCAGATGGATTCTTTACTGTCTGAGCCACCAAGGAAGGCTTTACTGTCTGAGCCACCAGGAATATCCTCATGCCAAAAAGACACATTTTGGAGTAGTAAATTATACTCCCCTATGTTACATTATATTAACATGTAAATAATAGCAAATGCCATGCTGTTAATGGTGGTCAAAGTTTTTCAAAACAATTTCAGCAGTGATCTTCCCAGTGTATTTCATCTGGGTGTGGTGCCTCAAATACAACACATTTTATTTTCATTCTGTTGATTTTTAAACTATTTTTTTCCATGCTTTGACCCACAAATATGGCTTACATCAATTTTAAAAGGTTGTAAATTATATTTCAATATATTGAAATTTCAATAGAAATTACTTTATGTGAACTATTATCAAAACTGCAAAAATTTTTACAAGTTTTCTTTTCTCTAAATAAATAGGAATATAGAGAAATCACTTTGGACACAATATAAGACATTTGTAGAGAAAAAAATTATATAATTTGTATTAATATTAAAAAAAAGAGAGAGAGAAAAACTCTGGACCAACGAAAGTTAAGCGTTTTGACTAAAAACATCTTTCAGTGAAAAGTAATTTTCACAGCTTATCTTCTTATAATTTTTTAGATGATTGAAAGTAGTTACAGTTATTGTGTGTCAAGTTGCTAACATTTGAAAAGTCACTTAGTATAAGAATCACACACATAAAATGTTGTTCAGGTAAATTAGTGGAATTTTTTCCTTTCACATAATTGATATTGAATCTGTCTTTAAGCTTCAAAAATATGTAGGTACAAGTGAGACAAGAATCAAGATTGCCATGAGAAATATCAATAACCTCAGATACACAGATGACATCACCCTTATTGCAGAAAGTGGAGAAGAACTAAAGATCCTCTTGATGAAAGTGAAAGAGGACAGTGAAAAAGTTGACTTAAAACAACATGCAGAAAACTAAGATCAAGGCATCTGGTCCCATCACTTCATGTCAAGTAGATGAGGAAACAATAGAAACAGTGAGAAACTTTCTTTTCTTGGGCTCCAAAATCACTGCAGATGGTGACTGCAGCCATGAAATTAAAAGACACTTACTTCTTGAAAGGAAAGTTATGACCAACCTAGTCAGATTATTAAAAAGCAGAGACATTACTTTGCCAACAAAGGTCCATCTAGTCAAAACTGTTGTCTTTCCAGTAGTCATGTATGGATGTGAGAGTTAGACTATAATGAAAGCTGAGCACAGAAGAATCGATGCTTTTCAACTGTGGTGTTGGAGAAGACTCTTGAGAATCCCTTGGACTGCAAGGAGATCCAACCAGTCCATTCTATAGGAGATCAGCCCTGGGTGTTCATTGGAAAGACTGATGTTGAAGCTGAAAAGAAACTCCAACTCTTTGGCCATTGGTGTGAATAACTAACTCATTAGAAAAGACCCTGATTCTGGGAAAGATTGAAGGCAGGAGGAGAAGGGTACAACAGAGGATGAGATGGTGGGATGGCATCACTGACTTGATGGATATGAATTTGAGCAGGCCCAGGGAGCTGGTGGTGGACAGGAAGCCTGGCGTGCTGCAGTCCATGGGGTTGCAAAGAGCCAGACATGACTGAGGGGTGGAACTGAACTGAACAAACAAGACTAATAATATTCAGCTTATATAGTGGTAAACTACATGATTTCTAAAAGCACAAAGTTTTAAGTTTTATATTAGTAGTGAAAAATCGGTTAGATATTTTAAATGAATAAATATAGTCATCATTCAATACATACTAGAGTGATGTTGCTCAGTCACTAAGTCATATCTGATTCTTTGTGACCTCATGGACTACAGCCTGCCAGGCTTACCTGCCCTTCACTATCTTCTGAAGTTTACTCAGTTTCATGTCCACTGTGTCAATTATGCCATCCATCCATCTCATCATCTGCCATCCACTTCTCCTCCTGCCTTCAATCTTTCCCAGCATCAGGATCTTCTCCAGTAAGTCAGTGCTTTGTATCACATGGCCAAAGTATTGAGCTTCAGCTTCAGCATCAGTCCTTCCGATGAATACTCAGGATTGATTTTCTTTAGCATTGACTGGTATGATCTCCTTGCAGTCCAACAGACTCTCAAGAGTTTTCTCCAGAACCACAATGTGAAAGCATCTATTTTTCTGCTCTAAGCCTACTTTATGGTCCAACTCTCACATCTGTATACATGACTACTGGGAAAACAATAACTTTATACGAACCTTTGTCAGAAAAGTGATGTCTCTGCTATTTAATATGCTATGTAGGTTTGTCATAGCCTTTCTCTGAAGGAGCAAGTGTTTTTTTCGTTTTTTTTTGTTGTTGTTGTTGTTGTTTGTTTGTTTGTTTTTAATTTCATGGCTGCAGTCACCATCCATTGTGATTCTGGAGCCCAAAAAAATAAAGTCTGTCACTATTTCCACTTTTTCCCCAACTCTTTGCTATGAGGTGATGGGACCAAATGCCATGATCTTAGTTTTCTGAATGTTGAGCTTTAAGTCAACTTTTTCACTCTCTTCTTTCACTTTCATCAAGAGGCTCTTTAGTTCCTCTTCACTTTCTGCCATTAGAATGGTATCGTCTATGTATCTGAGCTTGCAGGTATTTCTCCCAGCAATCAAGACTCCAGCCTGTGCTTCATCCAACAGGCATTTCACATGATGTACTTTCCTTTTCTGACGTACATGATGTACATCACTTTTCTGACAAAGGTTCGTATAGTTAAAGTTATTGTTTTCCCAGTAGTCATGTATACAGATGTGAGAGTTGGACCATAAAGTAGGCTTAGGGCAGAAAAATAGATGCTTTCACATTGTGGTTCTGAAGAAAACTCTTGAGAGTCTATTGGACTGCAAGGAGATCATACCAGTCAATGCTAAAGAAAATCAACCCTGAATATTCATTGGAAGGACTGATGCTGAAACTCAATACTTTGGCCATGTGATACAAAGCATAGAAGTTAAATAAGAAGGGTGACAATATAAAGCCTTTTGTACTGCCTTCTCAATTTGAACCAGTTCATTGTTCATGTCCGTTTCTAACTGTTGCTTCTTGATCTACTTACAGGTTTCTCGGGAGACAAGTAAAGTGGTCTGGTATTCCCATTTCTTTAAGAATTTTTCCATTTGTTGTGATCCACACAGTCAAATGCTTTAACACAGTCAGTGAAGCAGAAGTAGATTTTTTTTTCTTTCTGGAGTTCTCCTGATTTTTCTGTGATCCAACAGATATTGGCAATTTGATCTCTGGTTCCTCTGTCTTTTGTAAATCCATCTTGTACATCTGGAAGTTTTCACTTCAGGTACTGCTGAAGCCTAGCTTGAAGGATTTTGAGCATTACCTTGCTAGCATGTGAAATGAGCACAATTGTGCTGTAGTTTGAACATGGCTTGGCATTGCCCTTCTTTGGGGCTGGAATGAAAACTGACCTTTTCCAGTCTTGTGGCCAATGCTGAGTTTTCCAAATTAGCTGGCATATTGAGTGCAGCACTTACAGTATCATCTTTTAGGATTTTAACTAGAGTGATGGATAGTGTTCAAATATTGAGGAGACCTAAGAAGTAAGCTAACAGGAACAAAAAAAAAGAGAGAGAGAGAGAAGATATAAGCTGATGTGGACAAGAGCAATGTAAATACACAAACCCCAACTGGCAATTTCTGCTGAGTATTACAGTAAAAATTCTTATACATTTTCTGGTTTTTGCTTTTTAAACCTGACTCTGTCTTCTCCTGATGCCCCCTTTCTGGGCATGCTTCTGCAACAGTGGGAAATTTAAGCCATACAAGCCCAGATCCAGGCCAAGAAACACTCAGCACAGCCCTTCCCACTAAACACAATAAAAGCCCTGCCAGGCTCTTTCCCTGCCCTCTCTTAAATGTTTCATCCCAACTTGGGAGGTCTGTCTGGTTATTCCCAGAGAGTCTGGTCCTATGTTTACAAGCCTTTCATCTACACCTTGACATGCTCCCATCATCGCTATCTACATAAGCACCAAACTTCCAGCCCAAGTCCACCCTGCTGACGCAGAGTGACTACAAAACATATGTTCCAAAATATATTTGAATTTAGACCAAAAGCTTTTTCTTTGTTTGATGCAAGACAATAATAGCCACTTCCTTAAAGAAAGACTGCCTCCATCTTCATTGGACAGAGTGTTCTTAACCCACTTGGCCAAAACCGAAGCATCGCTGAAGACCAAGGTGCCGTCATGCTTGGTTTCTTCCACCTCTCTCCTCTCATCATCTTTCTCACTGCTCATGGCCTCATTCTTAAATCATGTCCTTTTTTTTTAATGAAGTAAAGTTGATTTACAATGCTTAAAGTGTACAGCTTATATTTATAATTTCAGATTCTTTTCCATTATAGGTTATAACAAGATACCGAATATAATTTCCTGTACTATACCTTCCTTCCTCCTTTTTGCTAATGTCATGCTGCTTGAGTTTCTGATTATATTTGAATATTTGAAAAGTTTTATTTGCACAGCAAAATTAGTTCTTGGAACATAGCAGTGATCAAGAAGCTCACTGTCATTGATAGCCATTGATACAGCATCTAGAAGCACTTTACATAAGAAGACAGTTGGCTATTCTCAATGACAAGGTACTTAAATAATTCATAAATCGTGGCTCCTGGGGAAGTCTAGAATATTTTTAAAATCACATATGGCATGAACAATTGTTTTTCATTGAATTTCAATTATTCCAATATCAAATGCTTTTATTTATTTATTTATTTTAATTCAAACCCAACAACTGCCTGGGAGAACTTCCTTTTCATCTATTTCTAGCCAGCTTTCAAAATTTTCCCCTGCAGATAGGATGAAATAGATGGGAGGAGGACTATAAGAGAAAGGCCAGAATGCAGGGTGGACAGAGTAGGAAGAACCTCACATCATCAATATGTTTGTCATATTTATTTTGAGTAAAATAAAACTAGCCCTATATATCTAACCTGTTGAAACTAAGTGAATCTTTGCTCCTGGCTCTAGCTTTCAAATGAAAATAAGACTCTATGAGACTCCTTGCTTTAAATATCTTTTGAAACTGTATAATTTCCCTTCATTTTTCTTGATATTGCTCCATGGAACTTGCTATTTCATACATCACTTTTATTTTCTCTAAGCCAGAAAAATACTGGTTTGGATGTTTTGCCTTCCAGTGACCCAGCTACTTTCTGATTTTATCTAATAGTTGTAAATTAGAAATCTCTAACAAATCCCTTCTGGCCTTATTGAGCCAAAGGAAAGAATTTTCAGTGGATCCTGGAAATGGGGACTCTGCAAAGAGATTTTGCTGTGGGTAACTTTTAAACCAATGATATAAACTTTGAATGGGGATTTTGAGACTGAAATCACTCTGTAACTTAATTGTATCAATTTTACTTTTTTATTTCCATCTTTTGTTTGCTTTTGCCAGTCTGTCTGGGTGACACTTCGGGCTGCCATTCCACTTTGTTTCCTAGTATGTTTCCCAGGGCATACTCCATAGGATTTATGACTCAATTTTTGCCTTTTGATTTAACCTGAAAGACATTCAGCTCACATCAAGTCCACAGCTAGCAGTCAGGAGTGATAAAGTTGTCTGTATCCTAACGCAAGTTTGCTAAAAGTTTCACACTGCATCTGCATCTCATTCCTGTACCACAGTCTCTTCCTACTAACAAATATATTTGACTTCTGCTACTGTGCTTTTTAAGTATGCTGTTGTTCAGAGAAATTTAACTACATGGCAAAAGTCCTCAAAAATATATCTGTTAAAATCAGGCAATTCACTAAGTTTGTTCCCAGATGAAAGCTGGACCTGGTATGGAAAAATTATATAAAATAGTAAGAGTTAACATAGCAATTTTAATATGATATTGATAATAATATGAGACTATTTCTCTACTTTTAAAATATGCTTTGTAAATGTTATCTTTCCAGGATAACTATTAATAAAATTTTATAAATTATTTCATCATAAAAGACATGCATTTAAAAGGATCCTTTTTAAATATCCTTAAAAAATATCCTCAAATTCAAACTACATCTATATAGTCTTAGAAAAATTAATCTTTAAAATATCCAAATTATTCTACTAATCTAATGTTAATATAGTGATTACAAAGTACAAGACAAGGTCCTAAATTCTTTCAAAATTAATTCGTTTGAAGAAGGCTGAGCACCAAAGAATTGATGCGTTTGAACCGTGGTGTTGGAGAAGACTCTTGAGGATCCCTTGGAATGCAAGGAGATCCAACCAGTCCATTCTGAAGATCAACCCTGGGATTTCTTTGGAAGGAATGATGCTAAAGCTGAAGCTCCAGTACTTTGGACACCTCATGTGAAGAGTTGACTCATTGGAAAAGACTCTGATGCTGGGAGAGATTGGGGGCAGGAGGAGAAGGGGATTACCCAGGATGAGATGGCTGGAGGGCATCACGGCCTCGATGGACATGAATCTGAGTGAACTCTGGGAGATGGTGATGGACAGGGAGGCTTGGCGTGCTGCGATTCATGGGGTCGCAAAGAGTTGGACACGAGTTCTGAGGGACAGAACTGAACTGAACTGAACTGAACATAAATATGATATGCATATTCAGTTCAACTCAGTCACACAGTTATGTGTGAATCTTTGTGATCTCATAGACTGCAGCATACCAGGCTAACCTCAGTTCAGATCAGTGAAGTTCAGTCAGTAAGTCGTGTCTGACTTTCTGTCACCCCATGAACTGCAGCACTCCAGGCTTCCATTTCCATCACCAATTCCCAGAGCTTGCTCAAACTCATATCCATAGAGTCGGTGATGCCATCCAATCATCTCATTCTCTGTTGTCCCTATCTCCTTCCACCTTCAAGCTTTCCCAGAATCAGGGTATTTACCAATGAGTCAGTTCATCACCTCAGGTGGCCAAAGTATTGGAGTTTCAGCTTCAGCATCAGTCCTTCCAGTGAATATTTAGGACTGATTTCCTTTAGGATGGACTGGTTGGATCTCCTAGCTGTCCAAGGGACTCTCAAGAATCTTCTTCAACACCACAGTTCAGAGGCATCAACTCTTTGAAAGTGAAAGTGAAAATGAAGTCACTCAGTCGTGTCCAACTCTTTGCGACCCCATGGACTGTACCCTACCAGGCTCCTCTGTCCTTGGGATTTTCCAGGCAATAGTACTGCAGTGGATTGTTATTTCCTTCTCCAGGGGATCTTCCCAACCAAGGGATCAAACCCTGGTCTCCTGCATGTAGACAAACACTTTACCGTCTGAGCCACCAGGGAAGTCCATCAACTCTTTGGCCCTCAACTTTCTTTATGGCCCAACTCTCCGATCCACACGTGACTATTGGAAACACCGTAACTTTGACTAGATGGAACTTTATCAGCAATTTAATGTCTCTGCTTTTTAATATGCTTTCTAGGTTGGTCATGGATTTTCTATCAAGGAGCAAGTATCTTTTAATTTCATGTCTGCAGTCACCATCTGCAGTGATTTTGGAGCAGAAGAAAATAGTCTCTCACTGTTTCCATTTTTTCCCCTACTATTTGCCATGAAGTGATGGGACTGGATGCCAAGGTCTTAGTTTTTTGAATGGTGAGCTTGAAGACAGCTTTTTTCACTCTTTGCTTTCACTTTCATCGAGACTCTTTAGTTCCTCTTTACTTTATGCCATAAGGATGGTATCATCTATGTATATCAGGCTATTGATAGTTCTCCTGGTGATCATGATTTCATCTTGTACTTCATACAGCCTGGTATTTCACACGATGTACTCTGCATATAAGTTAAGTAAGGAAGGTGACAGTACGCAGCCTTGATGTACTCCTTTCCCAGTTTTGAACCAGTCCATTGTTCCATGTCTGGTTCTAAATGTTGCTTCTTGACCTGCATACAGATTTCTCAGGAGGCAGGTAAGATGGTCTGGCATCCCATCACCTGAAGAATTTTACACAGCTTGGTGTGATTCACACAAAGGCCTTGGCATTATCAATAAGCAGAAGTAGATGTTTTTCTGGAATTTTCTATGCTTTTCTATGATCCAAGAAATGTTGGCAATTTGATCTCTGGTTCCTCCGTCTTTCCTAAATTCAGCTTGAACATTTGGAATTTTGTGGTTCATCTACTATTAAAGCCCAGCTTGGAAAATTTTGAGCATTACATTGCTAGCATGAGATATGAGTACAATTGTATGATAGTCTGAACAGTCTTTGGCGTCTTTCTTTGGGACTGGAATGAAAACTGACCTTTTCCAGTCCTGTGGCCAATGCTGAGTTTTCCAAATTTGCTGGTATTTTGATTGCAACACTTTCACAGCATCCTCTTTTAGGATTTGAAATAGCTCAGCTGGAATTCCATCACCTCCACTAGTTTTGTTTGTAGTGATACTTCCTAAAGCCCACTTTAATTTGCACTCCAAGATGTCTGGCTCTAGACGAGTGATCACACCATCATGGTTATCTGAGTCATGAAGATCTTTTGTGTATAGCTCTGTGTATTCTTGCTAGCTCTTCTTAATATCTTCTGCTTCTTTTAGGTATACCATTTCTATCCTTTATTGTGCCCATCTTTGCATGAAATATTCCTTTGCTATCTCTAATTTTCTTGAAAAGATCTCTATAGTCTTTCCCATTCTATTGTTTTCCTTTATTTCTTTGCATTGATCACTGAGGAAGACTTTCTTATCTCTTCTTGCTATTCTTTAGAACTCTGCATTCAGTTGGATATATCTTTCCTTTTCTCCTCTGCCTTTCACAGATTATGCACATTACATGTGTTTATTCCCATCAACTAACATTAAATTCAGGAAGTCCTTGTAGGTACTCAGAAATCTAGAGCTATGCAAGCCTATCTAAGGCATTACCTTACTAATTTATATTCAAAAACAACTTTTCAAATTAGCACTCTTGGGGATATGCTTATGTTATGAAAGTAGGTTCTATATATTTAATTATAATTTAATAATCAATTTATTAATCACTAATAATTTTTAATCAAATTGTTGGCAGCATATCTGTAATTCTTCTTTTTTTCTTTTTTTTTCTTTTTTTTCCATTGGAGTATACATCTTTAGATAAATTATATGCATTTGAAATGCTCCATCTGAGTAAAAGGAATGTATGTTGCAGTATTTAGAAAACAACTAGCACATTTATTAAATGACTGTAAAAGAACATTTACCAAAAATAGGGCAAATCTTGCATTATCATTACTAAATGTAATGAATGAAGCAAAACAGATGGATATCAGATGTATTTCAAATTAAGAAATAAAAGAATTATTTACTAACTGACGAGCCGGCACACTGAGCCAGCGCACTGAGCCTAGAGCCAGCGCAGCGGCCTAGAGTGCCAGGCTGCGACAGTGCGGGAACGGTGGAGAGGAGCTACCCTGCATCCGAGGTCAGGGTCAGCGACAGGGAGGAGGTACCCCGCGTCCGAGGTCAGGGGCAGCAGCTCAGAGGAGCTACCCCGCGTCCGAGGTCAGGGGTGATGGCCGGAGGAGACACCCTGGGTCCAAGGTCAGGGGCAGGAGCCAAGAGGAGTTACCCTGCGTCGGAGGTCAGTGGCAGCCTGAAGGAGACACCCCGCGTCCGAGGTCAGGGGCGGCCGGGAGAAGCCACCTCACACCAGAGGCCAGGGACGGTGACCCTGAAGAGCCACCCCGAGCCGAAGGCCAGGGGCAGCAGCTGGGTGGAGCCACCCAGGTCCAAGGCCAGGGCCGGCGGCCAGGAGGAGCAACCCGAGGAGCTGAGGCTACACAGGCGCAGGAGGGCCTAGAGGAGCTATCCCACATTGAAGGTCAGGAACGGCAGCGGTAAAGAGATACCCCTCATCCAAGGTAAGGAGCAGTGGCTGTGCTTTGCTGGAGCAGCTGTGAAGAGATACCCCACGCCCAAGGTAAGAGAAACCCAAGTAAGATGGTAGGTGTTGCAAGAGGGCATCAGAGGGCAGACACACTGAAACCATACTCACAGAAAACTAGTCAATCTAATCACACTAGGACCACATTTCAGTTCAGTTCAATTGCTCAGTCATGTTTGACTCTTTGCGACCCCATGAATCGCAGCACGCCAAGCCTCCCTGTCCATCACCATCTCCCGGAGTTCACTCAGACTCATGTCCATCGAGTCAGTGATGCCATCCAGCCATCTCGTCCTCAGTCATCCCCTTCTCCTCCTACTAAATCCCTCAGAGTCTTTTCCAATGAGTCAACTCTTCACATGAGGTGTCCAAAGTACTGGAGTTTCAGCTTTAGCATCATTCCTTCCAAAGAAATCCCAGGGTTGATCTCCTTCAGAATGGATGGTTGGATCTCCTTACAGTCCAAGGTACTCTCAAGAGTCTTCTCCAACACCACAGTTCAAAAGCATCAAATCTTCAGCGCTCAGCCTTCTCCAAGTCCAACTCTCACATCCGTACATGACCACAGGAAAAACCATGGCCTTCACTAGACGGACCTTAGTTGGCAAAGTAATGTCTCTGCTTTTGAATATGCTATCTAGGTTGCTCATAAATTTTCTTCCAATGAGTAAGCGTCTTTTAATTTCATGGCTGCAGTTACCATCTGCAGTGATTTTGGAGCCCCCCAAAATAAAGTCTGACACTGTTTCCACTGTTTCCCCATCTATTTCCCATGAACTGGATGCCATGATCTTCGTTTTCTGAATGTTGAGCTTTAAGCCAACTTTTTCGCTCTCCTTTTTCACTTTCATCAAGAGGCTTTTTAGCTCCTCTTCACTTTCTGCCATAAGGGTGGTGTCATCTGCATATCTGAGGTTATTGATATTTCTCCCAGCAACTTGATTCCAGCTTGTGTTTCTTCCACTCCAGCGTTTCTCATGATATACTCTGCATATAAGTTAAATAAGCAGGGTGACAATATACAGCCTTGACGTACTCCTTTCCCTATTGGAAACAGCCTGTTGTTCCGTGTTCAGTTCTAACTGTTGCTTCCTGACCTGCATACAGATTTCTCAAGAGGCAGGTCAGATGGTCTGGTATTCCCAACTCTTCCAGAATTTTCCACAGTTTATTGTGATCCACACAGTCAAAGGTGTTGGCATAGTCAATAAAGCAGAAATAGATGTTTTTCTGGAACACTCTCTTGCTTTTTCCATGATCCAGTGGATGTTGGCAATTTGATCTCTGGTTCCTCTGCCTTTTCTAAAACCAGCTTGAGCATCAGGGAGTTCACAGTTCACGTATTGCTGAAGCCTGGCTTGGAGAATTTTGAGCATTACTTTACTAGCATGTGAGATGAGTGCAATTGTGCGGTAGTTTGAGCATTCTTTGGCATTGCCTTTCTTTGGAATTGGAATGAAAACTGACCTTTTCCGGTCCTGAGGCCACTGCTAAGATTTCCAAATTTGCTGGCATATTGAGTGCAGCACTTTCACAGCATCATCTTTCAGGATTTGAAACAGCTCAACTGGAATGCCATCACCTCTGCTAGCTTTGTTCGTAGTCATGCTTTCTTAGGCCCACTTGACTTCACATTCCAAAGTGTCTGGCTATAGATTAGTGATCACATCATCATGATTATCTGGGTCGTGAAGATCTTTTTTGGACAGTTCTTCTGTGTATTCTTGCCACCTCTTCTTAAGATCTTCTGCTTCTGTTAGGTCCATACCATTTCTGTCCTTTATTGAGCCCATCTTTGCATGAAATGTTCCCTTGGTATCTCCAATTTTCTTAAAGAGATCTCTAGTCTTTTCCATTCTGTTCTTTTCCTCTATTTCTTTGCATTGATCACTGAAGAAGGCGTTCTTATCTCTTCTTGCTCTTCTTTGGAACTCTGCATTCAGATGCTTATATCTTTCCTTTTCTCCTTTGCTTTCCGCCTCTCTTCTTTTCACAGCTATTTGTAAGACCTCCCCAGACAGCCATTTTGCTTTTTTGCCTTTCTTTCCCATGGGGATGGTCTTGATCCCCGTCTCCTGTACAATGTCACGAACCTCATTCCATAGTTCATCATGCACTCTATCTATCAGGTCTAGGCCCTTAAATCTATTTCTCACTTCCACTATATAATCATAAGGGATTTGATTTAGGTCATACCTGAATGGTCTAGCGGTTTTCCCTATTTTCTTCAATTTGAGCCTGAATTTGGTAATAAGGAGTTCATGATCTGAGCCACAGTCAGCTCCTGGTCTTGTTTTTGTTGACTGTATTGACCTTCTCCATCTTTGGTTGCAAAGATGACCATCTGGTGCTGTCCATGTGTAGAGTCTTCTCTTGTGTTGTTGGAAGAGGGTGTTTGCTATGACCAGTGCATTTTCTTGGCAAAACTCTATTAGTCTTTGCCCTGCTTCATTCCGCATTCCTAGGCCAAATCTGCCTGTTACTCCAGGTGTTTCTTGACTTCCTCCTTTTGCATTCCAGTCCCCTATAATGAAAAGGACATCTTTTTGGGGTGTTAGTTCTGAAAGGTCTTGTAGGTCTTCATAAAACCGTTCAACCTCAGTTTCTTCAGTGTTACTGGTTGGGGTATAGACTTGGATAACTGTGATATTGAATGGTTTGCCTTGGAGAAGAACAGAGATCAATCTGTCATTTTTGAGATTGCATCCAGGTACTGCATTTCGGACTCTTTTGTTGACCATGATGGCTACTCCATTTCTTCTGGGGGATTCCTGCCCACAGTAGTAGATTTAATGGTCATCTGAGTTAAATTCACCCATTCCAGTCCATTTTAGTTTGCTGATTCCTAGAATGTTGACATTCACCCTTGCCATCTCTTGTTTGACCACTTCCAATTTGCCTTTGTTCATGGACCTGACATTCCAGGTTCCTATGCAATATTGCTCTTTACAGCATTGGACCTTGCTTCTATCACCAGTCACATCCACAACTGGGTATTTTGTTTGTTTGTTTTGGCTCCATCCCTTCATTCTCTCTGGAGTTATTTCTCCACTGATCTCCTGTAGCATATTGGGCACCTAATGACTTGGGGAGTTCCTCTTTGGTATCCTATCATTTTGCCTTTTCATACTGTTCATGGGGTTCTCAAGGCAAGAATACTGAAGTGGCTTTCCATTCCCTTCACCAGTGGACTGGAAGAAACACAAACTGGAATCAAGATTGCTGGGAGAAATATCAATAACCTCATATATGCAGATGACACCACTCTTATGGCAGAAAGTGAAGAGGAAGTAAAAAGCCTCTTGATGAAAGTGAAAGTCATAGTGAAAAAGTTGGCTTAAAGCTCAACACTCAGAAAACTAAGATCATGGCATCCGGTCCCATCACTTCATGGGAAATAGATGGGGAAACAGTGGAAACAGTGTCAGACTTTATTTTGGGGGGCTCTAAAATCTCTGCAGATGGTGGAAACAGTGTCAGACTTTATTTTGGGGGGCTCCAAGATCTCTGCAGATGGTGACTGCAGCCATGAAATTAAAAGACGCTTACTCCTTGGAAGAAAAGTTATGAACAACCTAGATAGTATATTCAAAAGCAGAGACATTACTTTGCCGACTAAGGTCCGTCTAGCCAAGGCCATGGTTTTTCCTGTTGTCATGTATGGATATGACAGTTGGACTGTGAAGAAGGCTGAGCACTGAAGAATTGATGCTTTTGAACTGTGGTGTTGGAGAAGACTCTTGAGAGTCCCTTGGACTGCAAGGAGATCCAACCAGTCCATTCTGAAGGAGATCAACCCTAGAATTTCTTTGTAGGGAATGATGCTGAAGCTGAAACTCTAGTACTTTGGCCACCTCATGCGAAGAGTTGACTCATTGGAAAAGACTGTGATGCTGGGAGAGATTGGGGGCCGTAGGAGAAGGAGATGACCAAGGATGAGATGGCTGGATGGCATCATGGACTCGATGGACATGAGTCTGAGTGAACTCTGGGAGATAGTGATGAACAGGGAGGCCTGGCGTGCTGCAATTCATGGGGTCGCAAAGAGTCGGACACGACTGAGCGACTGAACTGAACTGAACTGACTGAATGACCTGGGGAGTTCCTCTTTTGGTATCCTATCATTTTGCCTTTTCATACTGTTCATGGGGTTCTCAAGGCAGGAATACTGAAGTGGTTTGCCATTCCCTTCTCCAGTGGACCACATTCTGTCAGACCTCTCCACCGTGACCCACCCGTCTTGGATTGCCCCGCAGGCATGGCTTGGTTTCATTGAGTTACACAAGGCTGTGGTCCTAGTGTGATTAGATTGACTAGTTTTTTGTGAGTATGGCTTCAGTGTGTCTGCCCTCCGATGCCCTCTTGCAACACCTACCATCTTACTTGGGTTTCTCTTACCTTTGGCATAGGGTATCTCTTGACGGCTGCTCCAGCAAAGCACAGCGCTGCTCCTTACCGTGGATGAGTAGTATCTCCTTATTGCCACCGTTCCTGACCTTCAACATGGGATAGCTCCTGTAGGCCCTCCTGTGCCTGTTCAGCCACTGCTCCTTGGGTGGCTACCCCAGCTGCCGCCCATGGCCTCAGGCTTGGGGTGGCTCTTCAGTGTCACCGCCCCTGGCCTCGGGCACGAGGAGGCTTCTCCTGGCCGCCCCTGACCTCCTCGGACTTGGGGAGTCTCCTCCTGGCCGCCAATGGCCTCAGACGATGGGTAGCTGCTCCCGGCCACCGCCCTGACCTTGGACGTGGGGTGTCTCTTCCCAGCTGCCACTGACCTTGGACATGGGGTGGCTTCTCCAGGCCTTTCCTGTGCCATCGCAGCCTGGCACTCTGAGCCGCTCTCCCTGATTCAGACCTTGGGTAACTCTCAGCCACGCTTAGTGAGCGAGCCCGCGCCATGGCCTGCCCTTAGTGCGCCAGCCCACCACTGCTGCCTGCATTTCTAACTCAGTAAAACCAAGCCATGCCTGCAGGGCAACCCAAGATGGGCGGGTCATGATGGAGAGGTCTGACAGAATGTGGTCCACTGGAGAAGGGAATGGCAAACCACTCCAGTATTCTTGTCTTGACAGCCCCATGAACAGTATGAAAAGGCAAAATGATAGGATACCAAAGAGGAACTCCGCAGGTCATTAGGTGCGCAATATGCTACTGGAGATCAGTGAAGAAATAACTCCAGAAAGAATGAAGGGATGGAGCCAAATCAAAAACAATACCCAGTTGTGCATGTGACTGGTAATAGAAGAAAGGTCCGATGCTGTAAAGAGCAATACTGCATAGGAACCTGGAATGTCAGGTCCATGAATCAAGGCAAATTGGAAGCGGTCAAACAAGAGATGGCAAGGGTGAACGTTGACATTCTAGGAATCAGAGAACTAAAATGGACTGGGATGGGTGAATTTAACTCAGATAACCATTATATCTACTACTGTGGGCAGGAATCCCTCAGAAGAAATGGAATAGCCATCATGGTCAACAAAAGAGTCCGAAATGCAGTACTTGGATGCAATCTCTGAAACAACACAATGATCTCTGTTCGTCTCCAAGGCAAACCATTCAATATCACAGTTATCCAAATCTATGCCCCAACCAGTAACGCTGAAGAAACTGAAGTTGAACGGTTTTATGAAGACCTACAAGACCTTTCAGAACTAACACCCCAAAAAGATGTCCTTTTCATTATAGGGGACTGGAATGCAAAAGGAGGAAGTCAAGAAACACCTGGAGTAACAGGCAGATTTGGCCTAGGAATGCGGAATGAAGCAGGGCAAAGACTAATAGAGTTTTGCCAAGAAAATGCACTGGTCATAGCAAACACCCTCTTCCAACAACACAAGAGAAGACTCTACACATGGACAGCACCAGATGGTCATCTTTGCAACCAAAGATGGAGAAGGTCAATACAGTCAACAAAAACAAGACCAGGAGCTGACTGTGGCTCAGATCATGAACTCCTTATTACCAAATTCAGACTCAAATTGAAGAAAATAGGGAAAACCGCTAGATCATTCAGGTATGACCTAAATCAAATCCCTTATGATTATATAGTGGAAGTGAGAAATAGATTTAAGGGCCTAGACCTGATAGATAGAGTGCATGATGAACTATGGAATGAGGTTCGTGACATTGTACAGGAGACGGGGATCAAGACCATCCCCATGGGAAAGAAAGGCAAAAAAGCAAAATGGCTGTCTGGGGAGGCCTTACAAATAGCTGTGAAAAGAAGAGAGGCAGAAAGCAAAGGAGAAAAGGAAAGATATAAGCATCTGAATGCAGAGTTCCAAAGAAGAGCAAGAAGAGATAAGAACGCCTTCTTCAGTGATCAATGCAAAGAAATAGAGGAAAAGAACAGAATGGGAAAGACTAGAGATCTCTTTAAGAAAATTGGAGATACCAAGGGAACATTTCATGCAAAGATGGGCTCGATAAAGGACAGAAATGGTATGGACCTAACAGAAGCAGAAGATCTTAAGAAGAGGTGGCAAGAATACACAGAACTGTCCAAAAAAGATCTTCACGACCCAGATAATCATGATGATGTGATCACTAATCTATAGCCAGACACTTTGGAATGTGAAGTCAAGTGGGCCTAAGAAACCATGACTACGAACAAAGCTAGCAGAGGTGATGGCATTCCAGTTGAGCTGTTTCAAATCCTGAAAGATGATGCTGTGAAAGTGCTGCACTCAGTATGCCAGCAAATTTGGAAAACTCAGCAGTGGCCTCAGGACCGGAAAAGGTCAGTTTTCATTCCAATTCCAAAGAAAGGCAATGCCAAAGATTGCTCAAACTACCACACAATTGCACTCATCTCACATGCTAGTAAAGTAATGCTCAAAATTCTCCAAGCCAGGCTTCAGCAATACGTGAACTGTGAACTCCCTGATGCTCAAGCTGGTTTTAGAAAAGGCAGAGGAACCAGAGATCAAATTGCCAACATCCGCTGGATCATGGAAAAACCAAGAGAGTGTTCCAGAAAAACATCTATTTCTGCTTTATTGACTATGCCAAACTTTTGACTGTGTGGATCACAATAAACTGTGGAAAATTCTGAAAGAGATGGGAATACCAGATCATCTGACCTGCCTCTTGAGAAATCTGTATGCAGGTCAGGAAGCAACAGTTAGAACTGGACATGAAACAATAGACTGGTTCCAATAGGAAAAGGAGTACGTCAAGGCTGTATATTGTCACCCTGCTTATTTAACTTATATGCAGAGTACATCATGAAAAACGCTGGACTGGAAGAAACACAAGCTGGAATCAAGATTGCCGGAGAAATATCAATAACCTCGGATATGCAGATGACACCACCCTTATGGCAGAAAGTGAAGAGGAGCTAAAAAGCCTCTTGATGAAAGTAAAAGAGGAGAGTGAAAAAGTTGGCTTAAAGCTCAACATTCAGAAAACGAAGATCATGGCATCCAGTCCCATCATTTCATGGGAAATAGATGGGGAAACAGTGGAAACCATGTCAGACTTTATTTTGGGGGGCTCCAAAATCACTGCAGATGGTGACTGCAGCCGTGAAATCAAAAGGCACTTACTCTTTGGAACAAAAATTATGACCAACCTAGATAGTATATTTAAAAGCAGAGACATTACTTTGCCGACTAAGATCAGCCTAGTCGAGGCTATGGTTTTTCCTGTGGTCATGTATGGATGTGAGAGTTGGACTGTGAATAAGGCTGAGTGCCGAAGAATTGATGCTTTTGAACTATGGTGTTGGAGAAGACTCTTGAGAGTCCCTTGGACTACAAGGAGATCCAACCAGTCCATTCTGAGGGAGATCAACCCTGGGATTTTGGGAAGGAATGATGCTAAAGCTGAAGCTCCAGTTCTTTGGCCACTTCATGCGAAGATTTGACTCATTGGCAAAGACTCATGCTGGGAGGGATTGGGGGCAGTAGAAGAAGGGTCCGACCGAGGATGAGATGGCTGGGTGGCATCACTGACTCGATGGACATGAGTCTGAGTGAACTCTGGCAGTTGATATGGACAGGGAGGCCTGGCGTGTTGCGATTCATGTGGTAGCAAAATTTTGGACACGACTGAGTGACTGAACTGAACTGAACTGAATTGCTGGGTACCAAAAAAAAAAAGCAACCAACAAACAAACAAAAAAAAAATATATGTATCAACAAAGCTCCGTCTGCAGATGAGTTCCGTTATAGGAAAATGATGCATGTGTGCATGCTCAGTGATGTCCAACATTTTGAGATGCTGTGGACTACAACCTGCCAGGTTCCTCTATCCTTGGGCTTCTACAGGCAAGTATATTTTAGTGGGTTGGCATTTCCTCCCCCAAGAGATCTTCCCAATCCAGGGATTGAAATCATACCTCCTGTGTCTCCTGCATTGACAGGCAAATTATTTACCACTAAACCACCTGGGAAACCCAGGAAAAGGATATTAGCTTTCAACTAGGCCACAATACAGCTGAGTAGAGGGAAGGAAAAAATATGGCAGTACAGACAAGAAAAATGGTAATACACCGAATGGAAACTGGAACTTTTTTTAGGAGGGATTATATCCTAAAATTGGCTTTGGATGATTTGAATTTGAACTGGGTCATGAAACTATAAAGTTGCAGAAGATGCTAAGAGATAGGGACCTATAGGTCAAGCAAGGCATCAGAATTAAGGACATGCAGTTGGAAGTTTTCTATACAGACTGGAAAACTGAAAATAAGGAAGTGAATTAACTACACTAAGGAAAATTTGATTACCATTAAGCCTAAAAAAAAAAAGTGAAAAGTGAGAGTGTTCGTCGTTCAGTCATATCCAATTCTTTGCGACCCCATGGAATGTTGCTGCCAGTCTCCTAGGTCTATGGAACTCTCCAGGCAAGAATGGAGTGGGTAGCCATTCCCTTCTCCACAGGATCTTCCCAACCCATTGATTGAACTCGCTTCTTCTTCATTGCAGGCAGATTCTTTACCATTTGTGCCACCAGAGAACAGACATTAGTTCTAAAGAGGGTGTTAAACATAATTGTTTTGAGTTCTGTCTTAAATCAGACTGATATCACCCCTGCCATATATCAGCATTATGAATTTAAGCAAATCACTAAACTTTTATAAATCCTAATTCCCTAATCCATAAAATTGAAGGAATATGTACATAGTTGTGGTAGCAGAATTTTAAGATTGTCCCCAGGATTCCTCCTCTAGACTTCTACCCTGTAGAATCCCCTCCCCTTAAATATGTGTGGAACCTATAAGTGTAAGATAGTCAGATTTCTTGATGGGGTTGTGTTACACAGCAAAAGATGATGACATTGTCACCCCCAGGATTATAAATTTTGTCAGACTGAGTATAAAGGGAGAAACTGGAGGGAGGCATGCCTGCAAGTCTGGAGTAAAACAAACATCTGTGCTGTGATCTGCTTATGGTGGTCACACAGCAGGGAAGCATGAGTGGCCTCTAGGACCTGAGAGCAAAGAACAGCCAGCAAGAGAAAAGAGGGTCTCATTACTCCATCTAGAAGGAAATGAATGTGCTAATAACCGGGAAGCTTAGAAGAGGATACTGAGGCTCAGGTGAGATGAAGTCCCTCACCAGTACTTTGATTTCACCCCAGTGTAAGCCTGAGCAGAGAACTCAGCTAGTGGAAACTGTGAAAAAAAGAAATGTGTATTGTGTTACGCCACTAGGTCTGTGATAATTTATGATGCAACAGTATAAAACTAATATGTTGACAGAATTAGATGACTAAGTGTAACGGCTATGTCTATTATAGTATTTCCTGCATAATAATATCCAGTAATTGCTACCTTAGTAGCATTGTTATGTATCCTCCTGAATCCTATTTCTCTTTCTAGATTTGAAAATAAATACCAACTTATGTGCAAAGGCTTAAAGAAATTCATCAGGAGGTAATGCTTTAATGACAATAGAGTAGCATTTCTAAAAAATTTTGATCTGTGTTATCATTTTCTACCATTTTATTTGATTTCATTAAAATTTGGCTAAAGGAAGATCTCAAAAAATCGTTTGAATAGGCCATTATTAGTAAACTTCGTTGTTTTGATTGACATTTACTTTGTGTCTAAGAATATGTGAGCTTTAAAAAATGAGTGAATACATTCATAATGGTACTTATTTTTAATTGGTGGACAATTGCTTTACAGTGTTGTGTTAGTTTACACTGTACAATGACACAAATCATTCATAACTATGTATATGCAAGCGGCACGGCTTACTTGATATGAAAGCAGCCATCAGTTCAGTTCAGTTCAGTTCAGTTCATTTCAGTTCATTTGCTCAGTCGTGTCTGACACTTTGCGACCCCATGAATCGCAGCACTCTAGGCCTCCGTGTCCCTCACCAATTCCCAGAGTTCATTCAGATTCATGTCCATCTAGTCAGTGATGCCATCCAGCCATCTCATCCTCTGTCGTCCCCTTCTCCTCTTGCCTCCAATCCCTACCAGCATAAAGTCTTTTCCAATGAGTCAACTCTTCGTGTGAGGTGGCCAAAATACTGGAGTTTCAGCTTTAGCATCATTCCTTCCAAAGAAATCCCAGGGCTGATCTCCTTCAGAATGGACTGGTTGGATCTCCTTGCAGTCCAAGGTACTCTCAAGAGTCTTCTCCAACACCACAGTTCAAAACCATCAATTCTTCAGCACTCAGCTTTCTTCACAGTCCAACTCTCACCATCCATACATGACCACAGGAAAAACCATAGCCTTGACTAGGCAGACCTTAGTAGGCAAAGTAATGTCTGTGCTTTTGAATATGCTATCTAGGTTGGTCAAAACTTTTCTTCCAAGGAGTAAGCATCTTTTAATTTCATGGCTGCAGTCACCATCTGCAGTGATTTTGGAGCCCCCCAAAATAAAGTCTGACATGGTTTCCACTGTTTCCCCATCTATTTCCCATGAAGTGATGGGACCAGATGCCATGATCTTCGTTTTCTGAATGTTGAGCTTTAAGCCAACTTTTTCGCTCTCCTCTTTCACTTTCATCAAGAGGCTTTTGAGCTCCTCTTCACTTTCTGCCATAAGAGTGGTGTCATCTGCATATCTGAGGTTATTGATATTTCTCCCAACAATCTTTATTCCAGCCAATCCTTTATTCTTCCAGTCAAGCGTTTCTCATGATGTACTCTACATATAAGTTAAATAAGCAGGGTGACAATATACAGCCTGAACGTACTCCTTTTCCTATTTGGAACCAGTCTGTTGTTCCATGTCCAGTTCTAACTGTTGCTTCCTGACCTGCATACAGATTTCTCAAGAGGCAGGTCAGGTGGTCTGGTATTCCCATCTCTTTCAGAATTTCCCACAGTTTATTGTGATCCACACAGTCAAAGGCTTTGGCATAGTCAATAAAGCAGAAAGAGATGTTTCTCTGGAACTCTCTTGCTTTTTCCATGATCCAGTGGATGTTGGCAACTTGATCTCTGGTTCCTCTGCCTTTTCTAAAACCAGCTTGAACATCAGGGAGTTCACGGTTCATGTATTGCTGAAGCCTGGCTTGGAGAATTTTGAGCATTACTTTATTAGCATGTGAGATGAGCGCAACTGTGCAGTAGTTTGAGCATTCTTTGGCATTGCCCTTCTTTGGAATTGGAATGAAAACGGATCTTTTCCAGTCCTGTGGCCACTGCTGAGTTTTCCAAATTTGCTGGCATATTGAGTGCAGCACTTTCACAGCACCATCTTTCAGGATTTGAAAAAGCTCAACTGGAATGCCATCACCTCCACTAGCTTTGTTCACAGTCGTGCTTTCTAATGCCCGCTTGACTTCACATTCCAAGGTGTCTAGCTCTAGATGAGTGATCACGCCATCATGATTATCCGGGTCGTGAAGATCTTTTTTCTTCAGTTCTGTGTATTCTTGCCACCTCTTCTTATAGATGTTATGTAAATACTGGGTGTGTCTCCAATGTTTTATGTGCAAAAATAAGAATGCATTCATATTGGATCTGCTTGTCAACTCCTGAGAAGACTGATGTCCACAATTTTATAACCATTTTAAGCAAGACTATAAGCAACAAGATAGTTTCACAGTTAATAGTGAATGTTCTTGACTTAAAGAAAAGCACACAACATAAGAGTTGTGAGTTTAAGTTTTACTTAGGAGCTTACTGAGAACCATAGCTCAAGACAGCTCTGAGGAACTTCTGTGAAAATGTTGGAGAAGAACCAGTGTATATACATATATATATAATTTTTGGCTGGGAAATACATGTAGTCAAGCACACATCTTGGTAAAAGGTTACTGTTAGTCATAAAGAACAAATATCTCAAGTTAATGATATCAGTGCTTTTCTACGTATGAAAACATGGAAGACTCTGGAACCATTGGAATCCTTCCAGAAATATATATATCTAACCATCTAGGGGCTGCTTATCCAAAGCACAAAAGGCTTTATCTTGATTCCATCCTGAATTCTCCCTGCGGGAGCAATGTCAGTTGGCAACTGCAGTGGGTTGACCCTTGTAGAACAAAGTGGTGAGCAGTGTTCTGTATTCTTCTTTGTTTACAGTATACAAAAGAAAATAGTCATGGTCACATTTTGCAGTACAAATACTATAATTCTGTTTGCTGCATTACCATGGTGAAATTTATAGTTTAACTAACTTCATCCAGAAAAAAAGAACAGATTTTATGTGTAGGATTTTTACCTCCATTCTTCTTATTCTAGGGACTCAAAAAATGCATCTTATACAATAAAATAGCAATTGTTCTTTACACTTCAAAATATCATATAGTTATTTACTTCTCAGCCCACTGAGGCAGGTTATATCATCCCAATTTTCATGTGAGTAAACTGAACCTGGAAAGACTACTTGGCCCTCTCTGACAATCACAACTGTACTGTGACAGAGCTGAAGTGTAAACCCCAAATGGCTTTCAAAACCTATGCTATAGTACTGCAGTAATTAAATGAGTGTGAAAACATCCTCAAATCTAAATTCTAATTTGTTCCTAACTGGAAAAAAAAATAGAGATACTCTTAAAAATCTTTATAAGTCTAAATAGTCTAACACCATTTATAATTAAACTTACAGTTCAGAAAAGTTTTCAAATAAAATTTTGTATATTACAGTTTGAATGTTGACTATGAATGAATACTTTTTTTTTTTAAATTAGTCAATAGCTATAAAGACAGTTTGCGGTTTCCAGTCAACATAGCCTTAAGGAACAGACAGAATCAAAATGTGCTTATCATTAGAGAACTCGAATTTCAGCTTAATTTGCATTGGTGTTGTCATGATTCCAAAGAATTATTTATCTCCTAACTATAATCTTAGGATACAGACAGATGATGTGAATGTAACATTCTCCCTCGGATCTCATCCATAGTAATTAGTTGTACTAAAAAGAGCTGCTTAAAAGTGGAGAAATAGTTTGACTGAAGGCATAGTAATCTTATTCTTCATTCATTAATAGAAAATAAAAATTTACTTAAAATATAGAAATCTTCTAATTTGAAAAGAATTTGAATCATATAAAAGAAAGGAGTAGTGTGGGAAGAGAAACCAATCCCAGCCTCAGTTGTCAGAAAACTCAGTTCTGATCCTGAACACCTAGTTGATGACTTTGAGAAAATCATGTAACTTCCTTAAGCATCTTCTTGCTCAGCTATGAAAGAATTAGGAAGGAAGGTTATGGGAGTAGCTTTTAAAATTCTATGATTCTGTCACTGAGAAAAAGGATTACTCAAGTCCATGTATCTAAGCATTTGGGTTAATTTCTTTAGCACATTATAGGGCCATATAATTAGCTTGTCCTGCCCAACTTCTTCAGCAGGTATTTGGATGGAGATGTAGTCTGTTTATCAAATTTCTAGCTGCAACAAACACAGGGGGAGAAAGTCAATATGAGGTATGACAAAATCAAAGTCAAAAACCATTGATGGGCTAGAATAACAGGCCAACTCACATCATATGGGATCTTTCTTTATGTGCCTAATTCCTCAACTACACTTCAGGTGTTACACCATAACACTAGCTAATTGCAATGATGGTTATGCAAGCTTATTTGGGATTTGTACATCTATGACTCATCTCTAATATATTTAACCTCCTGGTCTTCTCTAACATTTTACATGACTTCCAAATAAAATTGAAACCTGGAAATCTATTTTTTTCCATGTTGCCACCCTGTCTCTTGTGGTTATTTAAAAATAAAGTCATTTAATTGGAAAAGTTATAAGTTCATAGTCACCATCTTACTGTGAAAATATCTACACAGTTCATAAATGTTATGTCTGCTTTTTCAGCCTTCTTTCTCAGTCTCCACAATGACCATTTTAAATCTCCACATTGCCAAGCCACAGATCATCACTCTCCCTGCAGTCTCAGAGAATGAATTTATGTCCTGCTTCTCTGAGAGAAATCATTACCGTCCAATGGCATCTCTCAAAACTAACTTTCAGATCCTCATCAATTTATTATTTCTTCCTTCTCTACCACAGAGAATACCTAAGCTTACTAAGGCTCATTCTTCCAGCCATGTGTTGGCTCTTATAGTAGATATCTCTTCTATATTGGATGTCCATCATGTTTAATATCCTTCTATATTTTATAAAATCACATGTTATGAGACTTGCCTCTGTAATGTAACACAAGGTTCAAATTTCCACCTGCCTTACAACTTGGACATAAACGTGACGGAGGTTCTACAAATCAGGAAAGTGAATTTTGTTTTTTGTTTTTTGTTTTTTGTTTTTGCAGCTAAGAACCCTAAAATGCTGATCACATATTTCCTCTCTCCTTTACAGAAGTCTTAAAATGTTAACTCTCCTGTGCCCACAATTTCCTCAATTCTGCTATATCCTCTCAAAAGCATTTAGACCACTTTAGTCTTCCCATTTAATACTGTCATCCCAAGAATCCTATTACTCTTTAGCTACCACCCCATGGCTTTTCTCTCTTCTTCAAATAAAACACTCATTTATTGGATCGGTTTTAATACTTCTGGTTTCTTACTTCCAAGCTCAGCCAAAACAAGCTGATCCAGAGCCTCTACCTTTTGAGGTTCTCTTTTACCAAAAGACTCCATTTTTTGTTTCTCTAATGTCATACTCCCTTGTGATACCTATTTTCTTAACTATCCCATTTCAGTCTTGTTTGCTATTTTCCCTCCCTCTTCACAATTCCTTAGGTCCTGATCTTTGTTTTCTCTATAATCCACTAAATTTCCATAGGAAATATTTTCCAATTTCATTGTAGATCTTCACCAGCAATATTCCCTTAAGTTTAAAATTTATATATTCAAAAAAAACCATACCTTTGAGCTTCAGGCCCATATGGTCAACACACGTTATATAGGCTTCTTCATATGGATTCTTTCCAGGTATCACAGTCAAGTGATCAAAACTGAACTCTTGATCTACATACACTCACACGCACATACAGAGCCACCATCTGCCAATGTTTTTTATATGTGATACACCTATTTACTCCAGTGCTGGACCCAAGAAATCATACAATCAGAGGTCAATGCAGAGTTGTCTAAGAGTATATCTAAGTAATATATATATATATATATATATATATATATATATATATTCAGATAATGTACAAAGTGTGTATGTGTGTATACAGTAAGTTTCCTATATTAGAACCTTCAAGTTACAAACTTTCCGGGATGGGAATATGCATTAGCATGTCCAAACACATAAGTTAGTTTACATCTCTGGTGTACTTTGTCATCCTCTACAAGTGGTTAAACTTGTGTACTTTACTTCACAGTACTTCACAGAGGGCTATAGTTCAGTTCAGTTCAGTTCAGTCACTCAGTATGTCCGACTCGGTGACCCCATGAATCGCAGCATGCCAGGTCCCCCTGTCCATCACCAACTGCCGGAGTTCACTCAAACCCATGTGCATCGACTTGGTGATGCCATCCAGCCATCTCATCCTCTGCGGTCCCCTTCTCCTCCTGCCCCCGATCCCTCTCAGCATTAGGGTCCTTTCCAATGAGTCAACACTTCTCATGAGGTGGCCAAAGTATTGGAGTTTCAGCTTCAGCATCAGGCCTTCCAATGAACACCCAGGACTGACTCCCTTTAGGATGGAAAGGTTGGACCTCCTTGCAGTCCAAGGGACTCTCAAAAGTCTTCTCCAACACCACAGTTCAAAAGCATCAATTCTTTGGCGCTCAGCTTTCTTCACAGTCCAGCTCTCACAATTCATACATGACCACTGGAAAAACCATAGCTTTGACTAGATGGACATTTGTTGGCAAAGTAATGTCTCTGCTCTTTAATATGCTATCAGGTGTGTCATAACTTTCCCTCCAAGGAGTAAGCGTCTTTTGATTTCATGGCTGCAGTCACCATCTGCAGTGATTTTGAAGCCCCAAAAAATAAAGTCTGACACTGTTACCACTGTTTCCCCATCTATTTCCCATGAAGTGATGGGACCAGATGCCATGATCTTCGTTTTCTGAATGTTGAGCTTTAAGCCAACTTTTTCACTCTCTCTTTCACTTGCATCAAGAGGCTTTTGAGTTCCTCTTCACTTTCTGCCATAAGGGTGGTGTCATCTGCATATCTGAGGTTATTGATATTTCTCCTGGAAATCTTGATTACAGCTTGTGTTTCTTCCAGTTCAGTGTTTCTCATGATGTACTCTGCATATAAGTTAAATAAGCAGGGTGACAATATACAGCCTGAACGTACTCCTTTTCCTATTTGGAACCAGTCAGTTGTTCCATGTCCAATTTTAACTGTTGCTTCTTGACCTGCATATAGGTTTCTCAAGAGGCAGGTCAGGTGGTCTGGTATTCCCATCTCTTTCAGAATTTCCCACAGTTTATTGTGATCCACACAGTCAAAGGCTTTGGCATAGTCAATAAAGCAGAAAGAGATGTTTTTCTGGAACTCTCTCTTGCTTTTCCGATGATCCAGCGGATGTTGGCAATTTGATCTCTGGTTCCTCTGCCTTTTCTAAAACCAGCTTGAACATCAGGAATTTCACAGTTCACATATTGCTGAAGCCTGGCTTGGAGAATTTTGAGCATTACTTTACTAGCATGTGAGATGAGTGCAATTGTGTGGTAGTTTGAGCATTCTTTGGCATTGCCTTTCTTTGGGATTGGAGTGAAAACTGACCTTTTCCAGTCCTGTGGTCACTGCTGAGTTTTCCAAATTTGCTGGCATATTGAGTGCAGCACTTTCACAGCACCATCTTTCAGGATTTGAAAAAGCTCAACTGGAATGCCATCACCTCCACTAGCTTTGTTCATAGTGATGCTTTCTAAGGCGCACTTGACTTCACATTCCAGGATTTCTGGCTCTAGGTGAGTGATCACAACATCGTGATTATGTAGTTCATGAAGATCTTTTTTGTACAGTTCTTCTGTGTATTCTTGCCACCTTTTCTTAATATCTTCTGCTTCTGTTAGGGCCATACCATTTCTTGTCTTTATCGATCCCATCTTTGCATGAAATTTTCCCTTAGTATCTCTAATTTTCTCTAAGAGATCTCTAGTCTTTCCCATTCTGTTCTTTTCCTCTATTTCTTTGCATTCATTGCTGAGGAAGGCTATCTTTTCTCTCCTTGCTATTCTTTGGAACTCTGCATTCAAATGGAATTATTTTTCCTTTTCTCCTTTGCTTTTCACTTCTCTTCTTTTCACAGCTTTGTAAGGCCTCACCAGACAGCCATTTTGCTTTTTTGCATTTCTTTTCCATTGGGATGGTCTTGATCCCTGTCTCCTGTACAATGTCACAAACTTCCATCCATAGTTCATCAGGCACTCTGTCTATAAGATCTAGTCCCTTAAATCTATTTATCATTTCCACTGTATAATCATAAGGGATTTGATTTAGGTCATGCCTGAATGGTCTAGTGGTTTTCCTTACTTTCTTCAATTTAAGTCTGAATTTGGCAGTAAGCAGTTCATGATCTGAGCCATAGTCAGCTCCTGGTCTTGTTTTTGTTGACTGTATAGAGCTTCTCCATTTTTGACTGCAAAGAATATAATCAACCTGATTTCAGTGATGACCATCTGATTATGTCCATACGTAGAGTCTTCTCTTGTGTTGTTGGAAGAGGGTGTTTGCTATGACCAGTACATTCTCTTGGCAAAACTCAATTAGCCTTTGCCCTGCTTCATTCCGTACTCCAAGATAAAATTTTCCTGTTACTCCAGGTGTTTCTTGACTTCCTACTTTGCATTCCAGTCCCCTATAATGAAAAAGACATCTTCTTTTTTTTTTTTTTTTTTTTTTTTTTTTGGTGCTATAATACAGTATCTTTATTCCAAGCCCATGGTGCCCAAAAGCCAGTGTAAAAGCAGCAGTGATGTAGATGGTATGGCTAAGGAAAGTGTCATGACAAAGGAAATGGCAAGGGGATTTCTTTATTTGAGGAGGCACTGTTTTTGAGGCACAGGACCCAAACATAGAACAATACATGAAAGTTACAGCAACAATTCAGAATGCAATCCAGTACTATCATCTATGTCATCTGTGCGTCATCTGTGATGAGGAAAAAAGCTACTACCCAAACGTAACTGAATCATTTTTTAAAGAGGTTATATAGAATTAAATCCAGGAATCTGTGCCATCAGCATTAGGCATGAGAGAAATTGCAGCTTGTCTTCCATCTCCTATTGCTAATGATGCTTCAGCTCTACCATCTGCTTTCTCCTCTCCTTCTTCCAGTCAGTAACTCTTCTTGCCATTTCACTCGATTGTGAATGCCTATATGCCAGCTATTGTACTGTAATCCTGTACATTTTAAGTTACTGTACAGAACCTAACAGAAACAGAAGATATTAAGAAGAGGTGGCGAGAATACACAAAACTATACAGAAAAAGGTCTTAATGACCCAGATAACCATGATGGTGTGATCAATCACCTAGAGTCAGATATCCTGGAGTGTGAAGCAAGTGGGCTTTAGAAAGCATCACTACAAAGAAAGGTAATGGAAGTGATGGAATTCCAGTGGAACTATTTCATATCCTAAAAGATGATGGTGTTAAAGTAGTGCACTCAACATGCTGGTGAATTTGGAAAACTCAGCATGGCCACAGGACTGTAAAAGGTCAGTTTTCATTCCAATACCAAAGAAAAGCATTGCCAAAGAATGTTCAAACTACTGCACAATTGCACTCTTTCCACATTCTAGCAAAATAATGCTTAGAAATCTCCAAGCCAGGCTTCAACAGTGTGTGAACCAAGAACTTTCAGATATTCAAGCTGGATTTGGAAAAGGCAGAGGAACCAGAGATAGAACTTCCAATATCCATTGGATCACAGAAAAAGCAAGAGAATTCCAGAAAAACAACAGCTTTATTGACTACGCTAAAGCCTTTGACTGTGTGGATCACACATGGAACAATAGACTGGTTCCAATTTGGGAAAGGAGTCCATCAAGACTGTACATGGCCATCTTGCTTTTTTAACTTCAAGGCAGAGTGCTTCTCTTGTGGCTTCCCTTGTGGCTCAGCTGGTAAAGACTCTGCCTGAAATGTGAGCCATCTGGGGGTCAATCCCTGGGTTGGGAAGATCCCTGGAGAAAGGAAAGGCTACCCACTCCAGTACTCTGGCCTGGAGAATCCCAGGGACCATATAGTCCATGAGGTGGCAAAGAGCCAGAGGCAACTGAGTGACTTTCAATTTCACTTTCATGAAGATTACGTCATGCAAAATGCTGGACTGGATGAATCACAAACTGGAATCATGATTGCCAGGAGAAATATTGATTACCTCAGATATGCACATGACACCACCCTTATGGCAGAAAACGAAGAGGAACTAAAGATCCTCTTGATGAAAGTGAAAAAGGAGAGTGGAAAAACTAGCTTAAAACTCAACATTCAAAAAACTAAGGTCATGACATCTGGTCCCATCACTTCATGGGAAATAGATGGAGAAACAATGGAAACAGTAACAGACTTTATTTTCTTGGGCTCCAAAATCACTGCAGATGGTGACTGCAGCCATGAAATTAAAAGACACTTGTTCCATGGAAGAAAAGCTATGACCAACCTAGACAGCATATTAAAAAGCAGAGTTATTACTTTGCAGACAAAGTTCCATCTAGTCAAAGCTATGGTTTTTCCAATAGTCATGTATGGATGTGAGAGTTTGAGTATAAAGCAAGCTGAGGGCTGAAGAACTGATGCTTTTGAACTGTGGTGTTGGAAAAGACTCTTGAAAATCCCTTGGACAGAAGAAGATCCAACCAATCCATCCTAAAGGAAATCAGTCCTGAATATTCAAGGACTGATGCTGAAGTTGAAGCTCCAATACTTTGGCCACCTGATGCGAAGAACTGACTCACTGGGAAAGACCCTGAAGCTGGGAAAGATTGAAGGCAGGAGGAGAAGGGGACAACAGAGCATGAATTGATTGGACAGCATCACTCACTCGATGGACATGAGTTTGAGCAAGCTCTAGGAGTTGGTGATGGACAGGTCTGGCATGGTGCAGTTCATGGGTTCGGAAAAAGTCAGATACAACTGAGGGACTGAACTAAACTGAGCTATAATATTAAAAGTGTTTATTTTTTGTATTTGTTTTTTATTTATTATTTGGGTGAAAATTATTATAAACCAATTACTGTGAGTACCATATAGCCGATTGTGTTAGTTGGGTACCTAGGCTAATTTTGTTGGAGATTTTGAACAAACTGGACTCATGAACACAGTCTCAGAAATGAACTTGTTCATATCTAGGGCACTTCCTGTGTGTGTATAAATATGTATTTAATATTTTACTCCATTCTTTATCCCTGATATCTGCATTATTGATATGAAGTAAAGTATAGAAAGAGAAGGAAGTGAAAAAGTTTCTACATTTCCTCCATGCTTACAATTTTTAAAAAGATTCTTTAGATTCTGTGTGCACAAAATGCCATTAATCATTGGGTTCATACTGTGTAGCACTTTCCAATGTATTTTTATCTTTAATCCAACAGAAGTACCTATCCAGTTATAGAAAGAAGACAAAGTGGGCCTACCAGCTAAACAGTATGTTTGCAATCTCTAGCTGTGATTTCAAAAAGGTTTATTTGGAAGCAGATTTCTATCCCACTAGATTTTAATAGGAAAGGGAAAATTGGTTTACAATATGAACTTTTAAACTTTCCCTTATTTTCATACCAATTGCTTGCCCCACACTTGAACCCACCAATTTCCCATATATTCAAGTTCTTTTGTACTCTTAGTTCTTAGCCAGAATCAAAGCAGTTTGGCTGAATGAGACTGTGCTGTCATACGGGCCATAGATAAAAAGACCAAGCACATAAGTGGAGGCAATTCATGGACTTCCTAATGCATTTTTTCCCCCACTTTTGAGCTTATTGAACTAAATATCTGAACATTTTTAAGTTTATCTCTGGATTTTGACCTCCATGTGTCCAAGTTTTTACTGAACTTTGAGGCATTTCAACTCATGTGGTTATATAGCTGAAATAGTATGCTCCTGTAGTTATAGTCAATTCCTTACTATTTGTAGTAATTTATTGCTTAACTTTTTCAGAATTGGTGACTATTTTCAATGCTTAATATAACTTCCTAATTATATCCTTGATATTACATCAGAGACCTCAAAATGACTATGGGGTACATGCATGCTCCGTCCTGTCTAACTCTTTATCACCCCATGGATTATAGCCCTCCACGCTCTTCTGGCCATGGGATTTTCCAGGCAAGAATACTGGAGTGTGTTTCCATTTTCTTCTCCAGGGGATTTTCCTGCCCCAGAGATCGAATCCATGTCTCCTGTACCTCTTGCATTGGCAGGCAGATTCTTTACCAGTAGCACCACCTGGGAAGCCCCACAATAACTATAGGTGGCTAAAAATTGTGTTCATATTATGTTGATATCTAGTCCTTAAAAATGCCTATGCAAGTTATAAGAAAAATAAAAGGAATAATAGAAGGACCATTAAATGGGACAAAGAGTTGAATAATGAAAATTAAATGAGAGACTTAGAATAGTAGTAGAGTTAGAAGAACAGACTACCTTATGCCTGTGATGCATAAAATTGTATCATGGGGTAAAGTTGAGGAGGAAAAATGTAGTAATGCTAGACTAATGAGTAGTGTTTCCAGAGATTGATATTTTATTTTCAAAGCTGGGAAAGCACAAAAACAGTTTACTTTCTTCCTTGTACTCTTGCAAACATGCATGGTGCGTGTGTGTGCGGGTGCACACATATAATTTTTATCATCTGCTTGTTACTTCTATACAGATACCACATTTGTATAACAGAATCAAATGTACAAACTTTGACTCTATCACACTTCGCACTGCTAATCCTCTTTTTCCTGAGTTTCCTACTTTAGTTTCTATCCCTTCTGTTACTATCCAGGTTACTCAGACTTGAAAGCATTACTTTCCCTCTTCAGATCTCATTTCACCTTAACCTACACTTTACTCATTTCCAAGTCCTGTCCCTTCTTATTCAGAATATCTTCTCCATCTGTTCCTCCTTCTTTCACTATTGCTATCATCCTTGATTTGACCCTGGATTTCACCACCTGAGCTATTGCTATACTTGTTGAATCTGAATTCACTACATCTCACTCTTCGTAATGCAAGCTATCTGTACATTGCTGGGAGATTTGCATTCCTGAAGGTAGAATTTTCTGTTTCTTTGCTCATAGAAGTTTAGTATCTCTGGCTGCAGAATGAAGTTTCATCTCTCTATTCTGGCATGCCCACCCCTAGAAGGCTTCTCCAAGTCTATTTTCTATTACATAGTCTGCCCTCCTGGTAACCTGAACTAGACTTTTCTCTCCAGGCTGTTCCATTATTGCCTTTACTCATGTTCTTACCTCTTTCTCATGATATAACATGCTCATTGTTTGCTGAATGAAATAATCAATTAATTATTTCACTATTTTTTTCCAGTTATAATGGAAACTCAATGAATCAAGGATCTATATCTGATGCATTTGTATCCCCCCATACTTTAAGCAAAGTTGACTTGAAATACTTTTAAACAAACAACTATTTAAGCTATGTAATCTTCTATTAAAATTCATCATTCAAAAAAGTAAGATCATGGCATACAGTCCCATCACTTCATGGCAAATAGAGGGGAAAACAATGGAAACAGTGATAGACTATTTCCTTGTGCTTCAAAATCACTGCAGATGGTGACTGCAGCCATGAAATTAAAAGAAAATTGCTCCTTGGAAGAAAATCTATGACAAATCTAGGCAGTATATTAAAAATCAGAGGGATTAATTTTCCAACAAAGGTTCATATAGTGAAAGCTATGTGTTGTTCGTTTCTTTTTTTTTTTTCCAGTAGTCATGTATGGAGAGTTGGAACATAAAGAAAGATCAACACCAAAGAATAGATGCTTTTGAACTGTGGGATTGGAGAAGACTCCTGAGAGTCCCTTGGACTACAAGGATATCAAACCAGTCAATCCTAAAGTAAATCAACCCTGAATAGTCATTGGAAGGACTGATGCCAAACTCCAACACTTTGACCATTTGATGCAAAGAACTGACTAACTGGAAAAGACCTGATGCTGGGAAATACTGAAGGGGATGACAGAGGATGAGATATTTGGATATCATCACCTACCCAGTGGACATGAGTTTGATCAAACTCTGGGAGATGGGGAAGGACAGGGAAGCCTAGAGTGTTGCAGTCCATGGGATCACAAAGAGTTGGACTCAACTGAGTGACTGAAAAACAGCAACAACAATGAGACATAAGATATGCACTGAGAAACTGCCAGACACTGATGAAAGATACTGAAGACTACACAAGCAAATGGAAAAGTACACCACGTTCATGGATTGGAAAAATTAATATTTTTACAATGACCAACCATTTTATGCAAAGCAATTTGCCTGGTCAATGAAATTCCCATCAAAATACCAGTAGCGCTTTTCAGGGAACTAGAACACAGAATTTTAAAATTTGTATGGAAATGCAAAAAACCTAGAGTAGTTAAAAACAATCTTGAAAAAGAAAAATAAACCTGAAGATATCTTTCCCCTTATTTCAAACAGTACTACAAAATTGAACAGTATGATATTGGCACAAAAACAAACACACAGACGAATGTAACAGAGTAGAGAAGTCAGATAAACTATCAAGAAAACAAAAGAGCTACTTTATGAGATGTTCAATAAAAGCCTAATATCCATAATATACAAAGAACTGTTGCAATTCAACATTAAAAAAATAAAACATAAGCAATCCAACTTTAAAAGGGGCAGAGGAGACTTCTCTGGCAGTCAAGTGGCTAAGACTCTGCACTTCCAATGCAAGGTGTGTGATTCTATCACTGGTTAGGGCAATAGGATTCCACATTTCGTGCAGCATGGCCAAGAAAATATTTTTAAAATGGGCAGATGATCTAAACAGACATTTTTCCAAAGAAGACATGCAGATGGCCAACAGACACATGAAAAGATGCTCAGCATCACTATTAGCTGGGGAAATATCAATCAAAACTACATGAGATATCATCTTGCATCTGCCAGAGTTGTTATTAAAAAAAGAACAAATAACAAGTATTGATGAGCATATAGAGAAAACATAACCCTTATGTACAGTTGGTGGGAATGTAAATTGGTGCAGCCACTGTGGAAAACATGAGGATTCCTCTAAACATTAAAAGTAGAACTATTAAGTGATTCATTCTACTCCTTGGCATTTGTGTGAAGAAAATGAAAATATTACTTAGAAAAGATGTATGTACCCTTCTATTCGCTTCCCTGGTGGCTCAGTTGGTACAATAGGCAAGATACGGAAGCAGTCTAAGTGCCCAGAAGTAGATGAATGGATAAAGAAGCACAAGTATATTAGATTCTTTGAATGATTTTAATGTGAAAAGTTCAGGACATAACAAAAAGCAAAAAAGATAACAAAGGTTCTACTCTGCCTACATGTCTTAATAAATGTGATGTAATAAATACTCAACAACAACAGCAAAAAGAAGTAGTACTGGCACATATGTACAGTAGAATAGTACTTAGCGGTAAAAAAGAATGAAACGTCACCATTTGGAACAGCATGAATAGACTTAGATTGCCTTATGCTAAGTAAAATAAGTCAGAGAAATGCAAACACTGTATAGTTCCACCTATATGTGAAATCTAAAAATAAAATGAAAAAACAAAAATGAGTAAAAAAAAATCCAGAGAAGAGGGTAGTTGCTAGAGGGGAAGTGGTTGGTATAAGGAGAGAAATGAGTGAGGGAGAAAAAGAGATACATAACTTCTAACTGAAATAAATGAGTCACAGGTATAAAATTTACAGTAAAGAGAATATAGTTGAGGATGCAATATCTTTGTATGGTGACATATAGTAACTAGGCTTACCACGATGATCATTTTGAAGTGTATAGAAATGTGGAATCACTATATTGTGCAACAAGAACTAAGAAGTGTTTTAGGTCAATTATACTTCAAAACAAAACAAACAAAAACTAGAAAAAGTAGTTAGATTTGTTGTTCCTATCAGTGGGGTATAAGGAATTGGATAAAGGCAGTCAAAATGTTCCAATTTTCATTTATAAGATAAATATGTACTAGGGATGTAATGTACAGCATGACAAATATAATTTGCACTGTAGTGTATTATATGTGAAAGTCTTTCAGAGAGTAAATTCTAAGAGCTATAATCACAAGGAATTTTTTTTACATTTAATTTTTAGCTGAGTCATGTTCATTAAACTTAAATTGATTATCACTTTATGACATATGCAAGTCAAATTACTGCACTGTACACCTTAAATATCTAATTTCTCTCTGTCAATCATATCTCAATAACACTGGAAGAAAACAATTAAACCGTGATTTTAAGGAATTTATAACCATCATATAGTAAGTCATACAGGGAAATATCATTGTACAATTCAATAAGGGCTATAATAAGAATATATAATGTATCTGTGATAATAAAAAGGAAGATATTATCAAGTTGATATTGAGAAGGAAGAATAAATTTCAAAAAAGAAAAATCAGTAAACTGTTTTGGATATGTTTAGTTCAGGTTGCCTATATTCCTTCCAAGTGGGATCTATATAATACACAGCTGAATATAGATAGGGTCAGGTGTTATCTGTGCTAAAGACAAAAATTTGAGAGTTTTCAGAAACTGTGAAATAGCTAAAGTTATGGGAATGGGTGAGATAACTCAGGGAAAATTTCTCAACTAAGTGAAGAAGAAAGGGTATAAATAGACTAAAGATTGGTAGCTACTATGACAACATGTCAAGTACAGTGTGAGATATTGGTGGTTCTTTGTATTTTTCTTGTCCTAGCTTTATTTTTACTACACAGAAGATATTTTGGGGGTGTTAAATGATGTTTTACTCAGTTTTATTTTGTAAAAGGAAGAAGGTAGTTTTACAGCTTTAAAGCTTCAGATTTTTGAGAGAATCAAAGGACAGAACATGATGATTGACCTTCTTTGACAGAGAAACCAAGGAATAAAGAAAAGCATCACTAGATTGGTTGTGACAATGAAGGATGGATTTTCTTTTTTTTAAATCACAACTTGTTTCTTTGTGCGTTACTTTAGTCAGATGCAGAGCAACTCTCCTCTTGCTTTAAACTGAGGAATGAAATAGCAATGGTCAGAAGGAAAAATATTAGTTCTGTCCTGACTTTTGCAAGTGCTTTCTATGGAGAACAGTAGTTACAGCAAACACAGCAGCTCTGCTTGCAGTAGCAAGAGTACTTGATAATTCTCATCAGCCACTTAACAAGTTGATCAACTTTTATGAGTTAATATAAAGGTGACTGTCTACTATAGGGAAATTATTCAGAGTAAAGGTAGTAATTTGTTTCATGAGACTTGGGTTATCCAAATCTAAATAATTTTTGCATATACAAAAAGTGTTTTTACTATGTATACATATGTTTTGTATATACTATGCATGCATATGTATACATAGATGTTTTGTCTAATACCAAGAATTATACATATATATGTACAAATCTTTTAAGACACTGAAGTTTCTCATGATTAATATGTATAGCATTTAATTCTATTTCATTGGTCTTGATATTTAATTTTATATTAATAATTTTGGAATAATATGAATGATTATAAATTTTATATATTTAAATATTTTTGTTAGACATACTATGTTTAAGTGATGATTCTTTAGGAAAAGAGATATATGCATTTATTAACTGGTGATATTCTTTTTAATTGCAGAATTTAATAAAATTATAAAAGAAGGAATGTGATAGTTTTAAACTAAAAGGATAAAAAAATAAACTAAAAGATATTTGCTAATAATTGTATTGCATTTGTATGATGTTCTTTCTGGAGAAAGTAAGAAAAATTGAACAAAAATGTTTCAATACTAATTTTTAATATCTACTGAATAAATCAGTTTATTTCCATTACAAAGAAGAAATAGTCTCAATATTACGTTTTGTCTAATACCAAGACTTGCAGTGAAGGTATATGGATAATTCATGATTTACTGCATTTATAGCTTTATTTGTATGTTAGTATTATTTTTTGGGATTAGATCAAGACCTTTACATAAGCACAAGAGGACTGTGACTCATGTAGACAGGAGTTCCATTTCTATTTAGAGAGACTATCATTTGTGCTTCACAGTTCCACTTTGTTCAGAATACAGATATTTATCTCTTCTGTGTTTTCTTTATCATAACATTCTTCATGGTGCTCTCCTAGATAAATTACAATGTGTTGTTATTAACTGACTATAGCTCTGCTTCATACTTGAGAAATGCCTTTGATAATACCAATTAAATTCATTCATATTTGTAATATGAAAGTGTGAAAGTAAAAGTCATTCAGTCATGTCTGGTCTGTCAAGCTCCTCTGTCCATGAAACTCTCCAGTCCTGAATACTGAAATGGGTAACCATTCCCTTCTCCAGGGGATCTTCCCAACCCAGGTCTCCTGCATTGCAGGCAAGTTTTCTTTACGGAGCCACCAGGGAAGCCTAAGAATACTGGAGTGGGTATTCTGGATCAAACCGGGGTCTCCTGCATTATAGGTGGATTCTTTACCGGCTGAGCTAAGAGGGAAGCTCATAAGGTGCTTCAAACTCAGACTGAGATTCCATACCTTCCTTAGACAATTTGAGAATTTCAAAAAATTTAGAAATTTAAAAGTTCTTTCTCCTGGGTTAATTTATTGTATTTTCCCATTGTTCAGACTGATTTTAGATGTTATGCGGAGGGAGGTGGGAGGGGGTTTCATGTTTGGGAACGCATGTACACCCGTGGTGGATTCATGTCAATGTATGGCAAAACCAATACAGTATTGTAAAGTAAAATAAAGTAAAAATAAAAATTAAAAAATAAATAAATAAATAAAAATTTTAACCATATTAAAGTTAATATTGTATGTTAGATCTATCTGTATGATCTTTTAACACATTTATACATTGCAGATATCTATATTGTAGCCAGAAGCCACTAATTGATTACTACATGACATATTTTTAAGATGTTTGATACAAATTTCTATATAAGGACCATGAGGTTTTTTTCTAAATTTATAATTATAGGAAAAATAAATCTGGACTCTGTTCAAATAATATTGCTGAAGGGCTTTTGGAAGCAGCAAGAAAACACTCCATCTAACTCCAATTAGTCTTGTTTTCTACATTCAGTGCAGTTCTGCTTTTCAGCATATTCACTAAACAGGATGATAAAGAAAATTAATGTGATTAGAAAGCAATTCAATACCAAATATTTATAATTAATAATTGTTTTTTCCTGTCATAATTTTCATAAAACCTGTCAGCTCTGATAAAAAGGTTCAAGGAGCATGGAAGCCGGGAAAAAGGCACACACACCTAAATTATACCTAAATGACACAATAGCTATGCTCCTTCAAAGTAACATGGAAGTCATTTTTTAGCAATTTAAATTATAATTTTATTGCTCTTGGTGAGCTCACTATGTCTCAGAATAAGTAAGCCTGATTATGAATTCAAATATTTTAATTCATATGTGAAAGCTTATATAAAGAAAATTCCTTATGGATTTAAAAATAACAAAAAAAGTTTATCCACAATAAAAATGCCACAGCTCCATCTCTATAGAGTTTCCTCATTCTATTTTAATTATAAGAATGTCTTTCTGTCCCATTTTTTCCAAAATTCCCACAAATGAAAAATTTAGCAATAGTTTTATTTGTCTAAGGATGCCTTTGTTGAAAATGTAAGAAAAGTGTTATGCCATAGAGAACTGAATGGGTGAATTTAATTCAGATGACTATTATATCCTTCCCTTAGAAGAAATGGAATAGCCCTTATTGCCAACAAGAGTCCAAAGTGCAGTACTTGGGTGCAATCTCAAAAATAACAAAATTACCTTGGTTTGTTTCCAAGGAAAACCATTTAATTATCACAGTAATCCAAGTCTATGTCCCAACTACAAATGCCAAAGAAGCTGAAGTTGAATGGTTCTGTGAAGACCTATAAGACCTTCCAGAACTCACACCAAAAAAAGAAATCCTTTTCATCATAGGGGACTGGAATGCAAAAGTAAGAAGTCGAGAGATACCTGGAGTAAGAGGCAAATTTGACCTTGAAGTACAGAATGAACAAGGCAAAGGCTAATACAGTTTTACCAAAAGAATGCACTGGTCATAGAAAAAGCTCTCTTCCAACAACACAAGGAATAATTCTACACATGGAAATTGAAAAATGATCAATATCAAACTGAGATTGATTATATTCTTTGCAGCCAAAGATGGAGAAGCTCTACGCAACAAAAATAAGACTGGGAGCTGACTGTGGCTCAGATAATGAGCTCCTAATTGCAAAATTTTAAATCGAAGAAAGTAGGGAAAACCACTGGAGAAGGCAATGGCAATCCACTCCAGTAGTCTTGCCTGGAGAATCCCAGGGATGGCAGAGCCTGGCGGGCTGCCGTCTATGGGGTCGCACAGAGTCGGACATGACTGAAGCGACTTAGCAGCAGCAGCAGCAGGGAAAACCACTAGACCATTCAGGTATGACCTAAATCCAATCCCTATCATTATACTGTGGAGGTGACAAATAGATTCAAGGGATTAGATCTGAAAGACAGAGTACCTGAAGAACTATGGATGGAGGTTCATAACATTGTACAGGACAAGGTGACCAAAACCATCACCAAGAAAAAGAAATGCAAAAAGGAAAAATAGTTTTTTGCAGAAGACTTACCAATAGCTGAGAAAAGTAGAGAAGCAAAAGCCAAAGGAGAAAAGGAAAGATATACTCATTCAAATGCAGAGTTCCAAAGAATAGCAAGGAGAGATAAGAAAACCTTCTTAAGTGAACAATGCAAAGAAATACAAGAGAAAAATAGAATGAAACAGAATAGCAATCTCTTCAAGAAAATTAGAGATACAAAGGGAACATTTCATGCAAAGATGGACACAATAAAGGACAGAAACGGTGAGGACCTAACAAAAGCAGAAAAGAAGAAGAGATGGCAAGAATACACAGAAGAACTGTACAAAAAAAGGTCTCAATAACCCAGATAACCACTATTGTGTGGTCATTTACCCAGAGCCAGACATCCTGGAGTATAAAGTCAAGTGGGCCTTAGGAAGCATTACTACCAACAAAGCTAGTGGAGGTAATGGAATTCCAGTTGAGTTATTTCATATCCTAAAAGATGATGGTGTTAAAGTGGTGCACTCAATATGCTGGTGAGCTTGGAAAACTCAGCAGTGACCACAGGACTGGAAATGGTCAGTTTTCATTCCAGTCCCAAAGAAGGGCAATGCAAAAAAAAAAAAAATCAAAGTACAAGAGTCAGTACAAAGTGAAAAATCAGAGTAGGGCCAAGTTAAAAATGTGGGACTAAAGTCCTAGAAAATTGCAGCTGGCAAAGGTGTCTAAAGATTACACAAATGCTCATGAATCATACAGTTGCCAGATGTAAGAAGTTAAAACATAGAACATTCAGTTAAGTTAGAATTTCAAATAAACAACACATAGGTTTTTCATATAATTTTATCTCATGCAATGTTTGGGACATATTTACACTGAAAAATTATGTGTTATTTATCTGAAATTGAAATTTAACTGAGCATCCTATATTTTATATGACATCCCTACTGTAAGAAAAGCAGTTTTAGACATCTGTTCTTCTTGGAGAGCAAAGGACTGCTTTTAACAGTATTGATGGCCACGTCTAATAGCTACTCTTTACCATGAACTCTCTTTCCTTTCCACCCACTTCGCCTTCTCTGCAAAGATGAAAGTACCTAAAATAGTAGCTAGTTTGATGGGAGACCCTAGGAGAAAAAGAACAGGAACTAGCTTCCTCCTGCCCCTAAAGACAGCTGGTTTCAGGTGCTCTGCAGGCCTTGGCTAGTGGAGGGGGCTGCAGAAGTCAGGTCTCTGAAGGGAAACTTAAGTGCTGATAAATGTCTTAGCCTAGATTCATCTCTGTATCATTGTATAACTCAGAAAGAATGTAGGACTTAGAGGTACTGCCAAGTTTTCCTCCAGAGGTAGATAAAATTACCCCCACTGTGACAGACACAAAACATAAAGATGGATTTCCAACATCCCATGTATTACACTTGTTCAGTATATCAAGCACATATGACAATAAAATACTTTGCAAATTTTATGTGCCTCAAGATTTCATGAGATTAATTCATTTAAAAGAATAATTGTAAAAGGATAACTCAAAACTTAGTAATATGTACTGCTATTTGGATCAGAATACTTTAAAAATCTAATGAAAACTGTTATTTCACATATGCAGGGACACAGATTATTTTCATACAATTTTTGGGTGCTTTATCACTCATTCAAAATTTTTGCTTAAAGTTTTTTCCTACAGGCTGACTGTTAATTATTCAAGACAATGACTTTACAAATGTATTATACTTATATATGTAAATTTCTTGAGGTTGGATGATTTTTTTTTCAATTGATCAATTTATTTTAACTGGAGGATAATTACTTTACAATATCGTGATGGTTTTTGCCATACATCAACATGAACCAGCCACAGGTATACACGTATTACCCCCCCCCATCCTGAACCTCCCTCCCACCCCCTTCTACTATATTCCTCTGTATTGTCCCAGAGCACTGGCTTTGGGAGCCCTGTTTCACGCATCAAACTTGCACTGGTCATCTATTTTACACATGGTAACATACATGCTTCAATGCTATTCCCCCAAAGCATCCCACCCTCACCTTCTTGTGCCAAATATTTATAAATATCAGTGTTACTGTTTTAAATGAATGTTAACTATGAATGCTATATTCTCATCTATTTGATTAGCAACAGAATGCTATTAGAATATACTCATGTAAGTTTTTTTTAGATGTAGATTTATGTTTTCCATATTTCAATGGGAAGTCCTACTTAGAACTGCCTTTTTTACAACCTTGGAGAAGGAACGTAACAGAATCGTTAACATCTACATGAGTATAAAAACAAAGGCTTTGAATGGTATGATTCCCTACAGAAAGTATTAAAAGTTTGACCTTCTGTATTTCATGTTTCTTTCTCAAATGTTAACCTACTAAATTATTGAATTATTCATTTAAATGTTTGGGATAAATCTTTCTAGTCCAGTGTATGAAGTAATACTAAAGTGAAATGTTGGCTCTTTCTAGTTTTCTTTAAAATTTCTTCAATTTATGAGTTAGTTAATGAAACATGACTTACAAACAAGCTCTGAACCAGAAAGAAAGATATAGCGAGCATACATAAGTGATGGCATATGGCTATAGCAGGGAAACAGCAATGTGGGAAATGTTTCAGATGACACATTTTTATAACACAAATAACCAAATATGAAATGCATTCATACTTGGTAACTTGGAAAAAGGCATTCAAACCTGGTATTCATTTAACAATTGGGAAAGTTCGTATCACTCTTAAAGCACTATCATAAAATTAGATGTCTTAAAAAAAAATAGTATTACCAATGTTTGTCTAAGGAAATACTTCCATGTGCAGGGTTCTCTACGTTATGGTCTCTGCCATTTATGATGGATACCACTAAAGTGTATTGCTTGCAATGTTCCAAATGTGATAATTGTTTTCTCTCTTTTGAAATGAATATACCATAGTTCAAATAGTTCCCTACATTGGAGATGTTGTCTTCAGTACTTGGTCCGATGATCCATTTCAAGGCAACTCGTTTCCCAAGTGAGTTTCTCATCTACTTTAAAGTATTTTGGAAACTAATTCATTATTCTGTACTTTTTAAACAAAATTTAACCTCTTTTGTTATTTGAATATGAGAAAAATTCCTTAAAGTAGCATTTTTGGAAAACGAGATACAGTTAAAAGTTTTGAACATTAAGTTAAAACTGAGAATTTCTGTTATATTTTAGAAAGAAATTAACTTGTCAAAATTATGTCAGCCTTGTTTATTTCCCAGAAGTGTTAGCACTCATGTTTAAATAATGGCTTTAGAATACTTATGTTACAAGAGAGAAGATTTTAAAAAAAGAAAAACTGATTTTTATATGGGAAACCTAAGTGGTGGTATTTGACCATGAAATTTGTAGGTAATAGTGCATTGCTAGAAAAACAAAAAATCAAAACCTAGAACAAAGGAGGCAAACATAACACTTTAAAACCACAAAGAAAGCAAAGTGGATTTCTGGCTTTGCAATGTGTTGAATTACATAGATTTGGAAGGTAAAAAGTGTGTTTTTACCATCTAAAAAAAGCTTATAGCCAAAGAAACAACCAACTTATGGGAATTCCCTTCCTCTGATCTCAACTGCAGGCCCAGTTCCATACTGTAACTCAAAGTGCTCTTTTTGAAGGCTATGAAGGTACATGCCATGTGTTCTTGTTCTGTTCAGGCTGGTGCTCTAAACAGGTAAACCCAAGCTGACATCAGTGCCATATGAGTACTTTCGTCTTTTGTAGCCAATTGCTGGAGTCCAGCAGCCAGGGATTCAACCTGAAGGGAGGGATGGTGTTAGCTGGTAATGACACAGCCTCTCAGTTTTCTTCAACTGCACATTTATTTCAAGTTTAAGATTTTCTTTTAAACTTTTACAAAAGCATTAGGTCAGAGGTTTGACATTTTCAGTTCCCCCTCACCCAGATTTATTATCTCCATAAATCATTGTTGCCCTTCAAACAGAGTTCCTGCTTCAACAATTCTCTCGGAATCAGCTTTACCATCTATTATCTACTTCCTCTTATCTGTCCTATAGTTAGCTTGTGATTACATTGTAACTCATGCCACATTCCTCAGTTTATTTCTTATGTTTATAAATCCTGTTTGCCCCTAACATCCTGAGCTCACTATCTCTTTAAAAGGCTTCTAACTATTAGTATCTCTAAAATTCCTAACTTCTATAAGCTATAGTAAAATATGCTAACATTACAACATTCCTTAAATCTTTAACTTCTAACTATTTTAATTATTTCTAAGACCTAAATTCAATAAACTCCTTTGCCATAAACATTTTCCTCACAAATAGGCTTCAGATAGCAATCCCTCCCATGGCTTCAAGCTGCAGCCTATGTGCTCATCCTGGAACACTCTTTTGTAAAAGTCCTTAAAAAAATGTCAATGATTAACTTTATGAATTATTCTCTGAGCACAGCTGCAGAAGGCTTTGTGCCTTCTCATGCTCCTCTCAAGAACAATAAGCACCTTAATATTCCTTTTCAGTCAACCCAGCCAAGGAGAGGAAAAAACAAGTCAGAATCACAAGACCTAACTCCTTCATCCCGGGTCCATGCCTGCAAAACAAAGAGAAGGGGTTGGGGCCATGCCTCCATTTTGTCAGTAATGCCTAATGTGGCTCCCAACAGCCAATGACCTACCAAAAGTCTAATGAGAGATTATTAGTGAGAAAAAGTGCCCATTGAATGACAAGCACTCTGTATCTTTGTCTCACATAATTGTTGCAATCACTGTGATGGATACACAGAAGAACTGTACAAAAAAGATCTTCATGACCCAGGTAATAACGATGGTGTGATCACTCACCTAGAGGCAGACATCCTGGAATGTGAAGCCAACTGGGCCTGAGAAATCATCACTATGAACAAAGCTAGTGGAGGTGATGGAATTCCAGTTGAGCTATTTCAAATCCTGAAAGATGATGCGGTGTAAGTGCTGCAGTCAATATGCCAGCACATTTGGAAAACTCTGCAGGAGCCTCAGGACTGGAAAAGGTCAGTTTTCATCCCAATCTCAAAGAAAGGTAATCCCCAAGAATGTTCAAACTACTGTACAATTGCACTCATCTCACATGCTAGTAAAGTAATGCTCAAAATTCTTCAAGCCAGGCTTCAGCAATATGTGAACCATGAAATTCCAGATGTTCAAGCTGGTTTTAGAAAAAGCAGAGGAACCAGAGATCAAATTGCCAACATCTGCTAGATCATCAAAAAAGCAAGAGAGTTCCAGAAAAACATCTATTTCTGCTTTATTGACTATGCCAAAGCCTTTGACTGCGTGAATCACAATAAACTGTGGAAAATTCTGAAAGAGATGGGAGTACCAGACAACCTGACCTTCCTCTTGAGAAATCTGTGTGCCGGCCAGGAAGAACAGTCAGAACTGGACATGGAACAACAGACTGGTTCCAAATAGGAAAAGGAGTACGTCAAGGCTGTATATTGTACCCTTGCTTATTTAATTTATATGCAGAGTACATCATGAGAAACACTGGGCTGGAAGAAACAGAAGCTGGAATCAAGATTGCTGGGAGAAATATCAATAACCTCAGATATGCAGATAACACCACCCTTATGGCAGAAAGCAAAGAAGAGCCTCTTGATGAAAGTAAAAGAGGAGAGTGAAAAAGTTGGCTTAAAGCTCAACATTCAGAAAATGAAGATCATGGCATCCGGTCCCATCACTTCATGGCAAATAGATGGGGAAAGAGTGGAAACAGTGGCAGACTTTATTTTTTGGGGCTCCAAAATCACTGCAGATGGTGATTGAAGCAATGAAATTAAAAGAAACTTAACCCTTGGCAGGAAAGTTAGAAAGCATATTAAAAAGCAGAGACATTACTTTGCCAACAAAGGTCCGTCTAGTGAAGGCTATGGTTTTTCCAGTGATCATGTACGGATGTGAGAGTTGGACTATAAAGAAAGCTGAGCGCTGAAGAATTGATGCTTTTGAACTGTGATGTTGGAGAAGACTCTTGAGAGTCCCTTGGACTGCAAGGAGACCCAACCAGTCCATCCTAAAGGAAATCAGTCCTGGGTGTTCATTCAAAGGACTGATGTTGAAGCTGAAATTCCAATACTTTGGCGCCCTGATGTGAAGAACTGACTCATTTGAAATGATCCTGATGCTGGGGAAAATTGAAGGCAGATGAAGAAGGGGACCCAGAGGATGAGATGTTTGGATGGCATCTCCAACTAATGGACATGAATTTGGGTAAACTCCGGGAGTTGGTGATGGACAGGGAGGTCTGGCATGCTGCCATCCATGGGGTTACAGAGAGTCAGACATGACTGAGTGGCTGAACTGAAATGACTGAACTGAAGATGTTTTTGTAGTTCTTCTGTGTATTCTTGCCACCTCTTCTTAATATCTTCTGCTTCTGTTAGGTTCATACCATTTCTGTCCTTTATTCTGCCCATCTTTGCTTGAAATGTACCTTTGCTATCTTTAATTTCTTAAAGAGATCTCTAGTCTTTCCCATTCTATTGTTTTCCTCTATTTCTTTGGATGTATCACTTAGGAAGTCTTTCTTATCTCTCCTTGCTATTCTTGGGAACTCTGCATTCAAATGGACATAACTTTCCTTTCCTCCTTTGTCTTTTGCTTCTTTTTTTTTTCTCTCAGTCATTTGTAAGGCCTCCTCAGACAACCATTTTGCCTTTTTGCATTTCTTTTTCTTAAGGGTGGTTTACAAACTTCTGTCCACAGTTTTCCAGGTACTGTATCTAATCCCTTGAATCTATTTGTCACTTTCACTGTATAATCATAAGGAATTTGATTTAGGTCATGCTAGAATGGTTTAGTAATTTTATGTGACAGTCAATCCGTCAGTTTAGTCACTCAGTCATGTCCGACTCTTTGCCACCCCATGAACTGCAGCACGCCAGGCCTCCCTGTCTATCACCAACTCCCAGAGTTCTCTCAAACTCACATCCATCGAGTCGGTGATGCCATCCAGCCATCTCATCCTCGGTGTAGAAGCAATGAAATAGGGGAATTTGCTTTTTATTTTGGTAATTTTCCTATTTCTGAACATATTAGCAAAAACTGAATTTCTTTTCACAAACATTTGTTGATCATTTATACTTTGTGTCATAAACTATTAAAGGGAAAAAATAAAGAAATATCAGGTTGATAAGTCAATGCCAACTTTGAATTATATTTCTAATTCAAAACTGTAGATTTATCTCAGTTTGCCTCAACTAACTGATCTTGAAAATGAACAAAAGAGAAATAAACCTGTAAACCCCCTTTATGGGGTTACAGTAAAATTCCTTAAAAGAGATAGTATTAAAAGAACGTTCTGTGGGAGAGAGATAGCTTTGAGAACAGTAGTCAAGATGGAAAGAAAGCTTTTGAAACTGCCACTGAACAATTCAGAATTTAAAAGTCCAGTCAGAGGAGCTGCTGATATGTTACGGGGTTTGGAGGTGGGGCACACAAAACCCTCTGCACTACCATGCGATGGTGCTTGGTCAGCAAGCAGCACCAGTCAGGTTTTGTCATGGGGCCCATTACCATGCAGGTTAATCCATCCTGTGCTTTTACTTTGAGAGGAAACAAGCCGGCCTTTCGAAGGATGTGATCTGAGACCTAGGCGCAGACATCTGACTGAGTTGCAGGAAGAAATTCCATGAGCAGGTCTAGTAGGAGAACATAATTCAGAAATAATGTTTCTTATTAGTCCTTGCATTAAGAAAGAGAGTAAAAGGACTGGTCTTAGGAACTTATTCCTGGTAGGAATTGATAGAACAGATAAAATTACTTAGGGCCTCCTTTTTGGTATATCTAGGAAGGATTGATGGAGAAGGAAATGGGCAACCCACTCCAGTATTCGTGTCTGGAGAATCTACAATCCATGGGGTCACAAGAGTCAGACACAATTTAGTGACTAAAGAGAGAGAGAGAGAGAAAGGATTGAAAGAAGAGATTTTTTTATATTACTGAAGAGAAGAAAATTAAACTTTAAGATTAAACAGAATCATAACTTGTCTTTCTCTATAAAATGACTCCCAGAAGAACACACAATATCTTCACTAGATATCTTTTATGTCAAGGCCAATGAAATCCCACACTACTTCCTGACACTATATTAAAAACATCTTTGCCTGTAGAAAGTTTGCTATGTTTTTTTTTTTTAAATCAGTTTTACAATGTGTACCATAAACATCCTTGAATATCTTTGCCCATCCTTACTAACTCCTGATGGAGCCTGGAAAGAGTGGAATTGAGCACAGGGGTGGAAGTCATGCATTACCATTCATAAGGTATACTAACACTGCTTTAATTGTAACATTGTTTCTGATAGCAAAGTCAAATTCAACAAATTTTGACTGAGTGCCTGTAAAGTGCACCTCACTCTGCTAGGCCCTAACGGGTATTAAGATGAATAAGATGTTGTCTGTGTCCTATATCTAATCATTCAATGGAGAGACCCTATGAGCCTAACTCCGTGAGAGAGCTAACTGTGAAGATTTTCTAACAGCAGTACAGAGTAAGAAGAAGGACTGAGTGGAAATTCACCATACCCGGAATCTGGGCTTATGTTTCTTCTCTAACTAGGGAATATCTCATTTTCCCAGTTGGATTTTACATCTATTTCACCTACCCACTCAAGTACTTCAACCATGGCATAGATATCAACACCTGATTAGAATAGTTCTTAAAGTTCTGTTTGTGAGTTACTCAACTTTGATAGTTGAGTAATAAAAAATTAGTAGTAATTGAAACTTTACCTTAGGAAATTTTTCTGTTAACCATTGCTATATTTTCTTCCAACAAAAGGATATAGATTTTCAAGGTTTAGTCAAAACAGAGGTTGAATCAACATAATTTTTTCTTAGGTCTACTTCAACAATCAAGAGCAGAATGGGGGTTGGCAAATTTTTCTGTAATAACCAGAGAGCAAACTTTTTTGTAGGCAGACAGTGTCTGTCACAAATGCTCAGCTCTGCCAGTGTAACCTGAAAGTGGCCATAAAGAAAGCAAATAAATCAATCTTGTGTTCCAAAAACATTCTGTTACAAAACCAGATGATGGAAAATTTTGGTCATTGGGCAAAAGTTTGCCAAGCCTTGACCTAGAACAATCTGATTCATTCAGCATCTCTTGAAAGAGAAGAATTGTGTTAAGGACAATTAGATTCTATTTCTGTGACTAAATTTTATGAAGAAATAAATCAGTGAGCAATTCAACTCTGCTTCCTATATTATTACAAAGGCAATGGACCAATAAGGAACAAGTTCACTTCTGGTAGACAGAGGAAGGGGCAGAAAGAAACAAATGAACCCAGTCAGGATTGCATTTCTGGCCATGGTCAGTTCAAGAACAGTGTGATCTGTGATTAAGAAAATTACTGCAAAGCTGCTCCACATGGCTCTGTCATTTGGCATATTACTGAACATCTTTGTAAAATGGAATTCTATTAATAATGACAATGCCAAAGATGTTTAAATAGTTATTGTTAGGATTGAAAGAGTTACCATATTTAATGTGCTTAATACTGTGGTTGAGCACACAGCAAATCGCATAAGAGCTCAAACATCCTATTCAGATAGGCTTCAATCTCTCCTCCCTCACGCATTCCTGATGAGGAGTCTAGGAATGGGAGGCCATTTTGTTTGAATGAATGTCACTCATATTGCATCGGTTTGGTAGACATATCCACCATGAAAAATAAGAATTTGATAATGAAAAATTCTAAATCAGGAATGCTACAGTAGTGGGATGAAATTGGTATAATGTTTAGTTTTCATTCTTATCTGTTTCTTCCAAATGAAGATGCATTTCCTCTAAGACTCTGCTTTACTGATTAAGCACAGCTAGCAGGCTTGGAAAAATTAAAATAGGTTCTCTTTAAGTTTCATAAACTGGTCCACTCTGCAGCAGCATGTGGGAAACAAGCAATAATTAAGTATGCATGCCAGCCTACCTGAAGGCTCCTTCACTCTTTTCAGAGCTTCTCTGCATGCTGTCTGTCCAGGGGCCAGCCAGCTCACCCCAACCACAACTTAGATAAATATCACTGCCCACGTTGCCACCTGTGCTCCATGCTATCTGCAAACCCTGAACTGCTGAGGTTGCTGTTGGCTTGCTGTTGCTTCTGCAGACAAATACAAGCCTTTCAGGACAGCAGGTAAAGTGGAGTCCTAGAGCTGCATCAAGAGCCTGTGTTCAACAGAGAACTCAGGGCAAACTTGGAGAATAGTCTTTATCATATTCACCCAAGTGGCAGGCACTGGGGAGGAAGAGATCATCAGCTGCTGGCACAGGCAGTTCCGATGCAAGTGTACGGAGGGAACAAAATCACCCAAGACCTGAGCCCAAGTTTAGTTATGAGCCAGCTGTACAACATACAGTCAATCAATTAAACTTTCTGTATTTCTGACTACAAACATGCAGATGTAATTTTTATAATCAAATTTATAAAGTTTGAAACAATGGACATAAAAGTGTTCCAAAAAATACAAAGTACCATGAAAATTGCGTGGGTTTTTGTTTTTGTTTTTAATGGGACATGGCATTATAGAAATCCATGTCACTTTATGGAAATTTTTTAATTTGACTATCTGTGTACCGGATCTAAGAAACATATTATCTGTATTCATCACCATCAATTCTATAAGGAATGATGTTGAGTTTTATTTTAATTCAAATGATGATGGTGAATCTCTTCTGATCACTTGTTTATGCATGATCTCATATCAAGCTGTCATTCCGCCAGTCTATGTCTGACGCAGGATACAGCATGCTTGGGGCTGGTGCATGGGGATGACCCACAGAGATGTTATGGGGAGGGTGGTGGGAGGGGGGTTCATGTTTGGGAACACATGTAAGAATTAAAGATTTTAAAATTAAAAAAAAATAAAAAAAAAGTGTCATTCATGTTTGGGAGCATTTATAAGAATAGTTCAAATAGAGAAAAACTCAATTTTTATTGGAAGTAGTAAACTATATAATCATATAAACCATAAATACCTTCAATATTTCAGTGAAGTGATGAAGTATTGATGCTTAGAAAATCACATATCTATAACCTAATTCAATATACAAGCAAGCCAATTTTTTTTTTAAAGTTGAGTGGGATATCATTCTTTCTCTCTCTGAGTTATTTCATTATTATTTCTTTCTTATGAAATTAATAACATATGCTTGTGTAATATATACTATGCTATATTTAAATATGTACTATATACACTAAACACATATAAATTTTAGACTCAAGATTATTAGAATTATCTCTTGAAAAGAGATCTATAGAAACTAGAATCCACTGTTTTACAAGTAAAGATTACAGTTCTTCATTTTAAGTAGCATTTCTTATAATCAATAAATCTTAATTGGATAACAAATCAATAATTTCATTAAGATGAAATTTCATAATTTTAGACTTTATAGAATTTCAAAATATTTTCTGGATAAATAAAAGCTCAATACATTAAAGATTTATTGAAACAAATTATTACACAGCTTAAAAGCATAAAGAATTATTTCAAAAAAATAGGTTCACTTTTCTGTGTTAATCATTAAGCATCTTTTCAGCGAAGCAACAGACTTTTCTCTTTTTTTTACTTTTCTTTTTTTGATTTTTTTTTTTTACTTTTCTTTTCTTTTTTTTTTTTTAATGGTAGTAAGCATACAGGATTTATTAGAGAGATGGAAAGTACAAAGCTCTCAGCATAGGCACTGAGAACACTTAGAGTCTCCCAAAAGGCAAGGATTACTGCAGTTTTATATCTTTGCCAGTATTAATCTGTACATTTGTCTTGGGTGCTGTCCTTAAAATATGTGATTTCTAACCAATCAGTTTAAAGGTCAAAGTGTTTAACTTAACATCAGAATGACTTAAGCAACGGAGTGACTTTTCTTCCATGGCTTAATAATGAACTCTTTAAGGGTTTTCAACTCCTGTCCAAAGATAGGATGAACTGGAATAAAATGGAGAAAGAGATACAAGAGAGATTCATATTTGCTTTTTACTTTTGGGTTCAGTGAGCAATGATGAACTCAATTCAATGTGGCATATGGATTACTCAATCCATAAGGTATAATATAAAAATATATCTGAGTTGTCATTACTTATAATTTTCTTTAATGCTTCTATTTGAAAATCTTATATTTTATTACTCATTTACTAATTGTAACTAATTTTTCAATTTTAAAAGTCAAATACTAAGTTACTACTAAGTCGCTTCAGTCGTGTCCGACTCTGTGTGACCCCATAGACAGCAGCCCACCAGGTTCCCCCGTCCCTGGGATTCTCCAGGCAAGAAAACTGGAGTGGGTTGCCATTTCCTTCTCCAATGCATGAAAGTGAAAAGGGAAACTGAAGTCGCTCAGTCGTGTCCGACTCCTAGCAACTTCGTGGACTGCAGCCTACCAGGCCCCGCCGTCCATGGGATTTTCTAGGCAAGAGTACTGGAGTGGGTTGCCATTGCCTTCTCCTTAAAAGTCAATAACATAATTGTATTTGAAGTATAATGTCTTTAGTGCTGTTTGTGAAAATCAAAGTATTCCTCTAGGTTTCGTGATATTAAATGATTAAGAAGTTAATCATTTAACTTAAAAAATTAAATGATTCAGAAGTTAAGGGACTAAACAGTAAGACTCATATACCTTGAATAATTTGCTGTTGAATCATGTAAATATATCAGTAGATGCAGGTCTTCCATTTCCCAAACCATCATTACATGTTACTAGCAAATCTAAATTTCTTTATGGGATTTCCCTGGTAGCTCAGAGAGTAAAGAATTTGTCTATAATGTGGGAGACATGGGTTTGATTCCTGGGCTTGGAAGATCCCCTGAGAAATGAACTGGCTACCCACTCCTGTATTTTGCCTAGAGAATTCCATGGACAGAGGAGCCTGGCAAGCTACAGTCCAAGGGGTTGCAAAGAGTCAGACACCACTGAACGACTTTCACTTTCACCATTAATAGTAATAAATTGCTTATTAATAAAGCAGTACAGTGAATCAAAATGTATTACTCTTTAGCAGACTAGGCAGAACTAAGCTTAGCTGTTTATTTTTATTTTCATTCTTAGTACCTTTATGAAAGCAGCCTTAATCATGTACTATAATACCAGGTACCTATGGTTCACAGTGGGATGTCGATATACTTAGAAGGCATGCATCACTGACTCGATGGACATGAGTCTGAGCAACCTCCAGGAGTTGGTGATGGACAGGGAGGCCTGGCGTGTTGCAGCCAATGGGGTCACAAAGAGTTGGACAGGACTGAGCAAATGAAATGAACTGAACTGAACTGAAACTTAGATAAGACTGTTCATCCTTGTCACTGACGTTAGTGGCTGAGCTTCATTTATAAGCAACTTATTCCTGCATGGTGCTATATAAATCTTGCTTAATGTACATAATTAATCTTTAAAATTCAGTTTTTGAAGCTTTGAAAAACAAACCTTGTGCATGTGGCACAACAGTTTGACCTAAATGTTCAGTTATATTCCATTTTGCTCTGTATATCATATTTCTAAGTTGTATCTCAAAAATACATCTGAAATGGCAACATAAAGCAATTTATAAATATATTAAACAATATAAACTTCTGAGTAAAAAGAGTGGATGGAGCAGGGTAACAGACTGTCCATTTGTGCATAATAAAATAAACCATCCTCCCCCTGCCAAAAGGATTAAGGAGGAGAACAAGCTAACAATTCAAGAGAGAAGAACAAACCAATGTCATTTTACGACACAACCTTTTATGTATTCAAGAGCAGAAAACACAAGATGCTGGTACAGAGGTCAATATTTTAAATGTGTTCCCATTGCCCCTAACTGCCTCCCCCCAGTAAAAAGAGGAGTTAAAAATAATACTATCATAAAAAGTTTAATTATACTCTCAAATTCAAAAGAAAAGCAGCCTGAGAAATTGATCAGGAAGTCATGGGTAAAATAAGGGAAATACACTAAAAATAAAAGCCTAAAGTACTGCCAGTGGAGAGGTAGAAAAGGTAAAGCTATTTTTCTCTGTTGGGCAGGGGCTAATTTGGAGAATTGTTTAGCTGAAGCCCTCAGAAATATGATAAAAATTTGGATGGACTGAGTGTACTCTAGTAAGGAACATTTAGGAGGATCTCGAAAGAATGATTTTCAACTATGCTTATCCTGTCCTTTGCTACTCATATTTCATACTTAAATCTTTTTAATTTATGTATTTTTGATTGGAGGATAATTGCTCTACAATATTGTGTTGATTTCTGCTGTACATCAACATGAATCAGTCATAGGCATATGTATACCCCCTCCCTTGGGAACCTCCCTCCCAACATCCACCTCATCCCTGCCTCTAAATTATCACAGAGCAACAGAGCACTCTGTTACTCAGCAAATTCCCACTGGCTATCTGTTTTACGTATGGCAATGCATGTTTCAAAGCTACCCTCTCTATTTGCCTCACCCTCTTCATCCCCCACTGAGTCCACAAAAGTGTTGTCTATGTCTATGTCCATTGCTGCTCATGATTAAATCTTAAGTGCTGTTCTTTTGTCCAGTTTGTTTGCTTACTTCTGCAATATTGATTTACTCTATTTCATATTATATTTTCATTTTGTGTTATTCTTTTACTGGATTTATAGTCTCAATAAGTTCTATAGCTTGGAGCAATCATGGAATATCTGCTTCTATTTTTTAGATATCAGCCTATTGTGTAGATTCTATTTTTTAGACATTTGTTTTTATTATTTAGATACCAATCTGATCTCACTACTATCAGATTCTTTAATTGTATTTTGAGTTCTTCCTTCTTTTTCTTCCCAATCTTGATTATCTGTGATGGTGGACATTGCTGTCCAGTTTAAGACTTCTAAGTTGCTTAATACCAGGGGAACCAATTCACATTACATTTGATGAAATTTTTCTCCTTGGAGTTGATTTTCATTTTATTTACTCTAGTACACTGTGAATCATTTCTCCTGATGCACCTAATAATTTCAGAAACTGAAATTAGCTTATTTTCCTTTGTTAAAGGACACTTCAAAAAGACATATAAAATGAGCTCAAGTCAAAGATTTTATTTAACATATAATTAATGGTGGAACTGGTAAGACATTACAGCCATTGCAAAGGAAAATTCAAGGAGTAAAGTAAAACTTGCCAAAAGATGGAAAGCAGTTTTAGGGTAATAAGCAATTGCATTTTACTAGATGCAATTAGTTTGTATTCTATAGAAAAGAATTATTTCAATTATTATTCATTTCCTCCAACTTACAGAGTTGCAAAATAGTTCAAAGATAAAAATGACAAGAAGCGAATGGATGAGTTAGAATTTTTCTTTCATATTTGAATTTCTTTCACAATCTTTTCTGGCATTTTCTCTGAACCATTCTTGAGATCTGAGTGTTGTTTTATTCCATTCTTGTAGAGCCTGGGGCCTAGGCTTCATGACATTCTTGCTGAGATGTTAAAGAAACATTTATCTGAGATTAAGCAATACCTTTGAGCATTATGTTACCAGTATGTGAAATGAGTGCTATTGTACAGTAGTTTGAACACTCTTTGGCATTGCCCTTCTTTGAGATTGGAATGAAAACTGACATTTTCCAGTCCTATGGCCACTGCTGAGTTTTCCAAATTTGCTGACATATTGAGCAGCACTTGAACAGCATCATCTTTTGGAATTTGAAAAGGCTCAGATGCAATTCCAGCACCTCCACTAGCGTTGTTAATAACGATGCTTCCTAAGTCACACTTGAATTCACATTCCAGGATGTCTGACCCAGGGTGAGTGATCACACCATAGTGGTTACCCAGATCATTAAGATATATTTTTAAGATATCTTTTAAGTTTCATAAAGCAAGTCTGTTACATACTACATACTATTGATATTAAAGATATCTTTTTTAAGAAGATATTAAGTTCTTCTGTGTATTCTTGTTACCTCTTCTTAATCTCTTCTGCTTCTTTAGGTCCATACCATTTATGTCCTTTATTGTGCCCATCTTTGCATGAAATGTTCCCTTGGTTTTGAAGAGATCTCTAGTCTTTCCCATTCTATTGTTTTCCTCTATTTCTTTGCATGGATCACTTATGAAGGCTTTCTTCTCTCTCCTTGCTCTTCTCCGGAACTCTGCATTCAGATGGATATATCTTTCCTTTTCTCCTTTGCCTTTCTATTCTCTTTTCTCAGCTGTCTGTAAGGTCTCCTCAGGCAACCATTTTGCCTTGTTGCATTTCTTGAGGATGGTTTGATCACTGCCTCCTGTACAATGTTATGAACCTCTGTCCATAGTTCTTCAAGTACTCTATCAGATCTACTCCCTTGAATCTATTTGCCAGTGCCACTGTATAATCATAAGGGATTTGACTTAGATCATACCTGAATGCCCTGGTGATTTTCCTTGCATTCTCCAATTTAAGTCTGAGTTTTGCAATAAGGAGTTTGTGACCTGAGCCACAGTCAGTTCCTGGTCTAGTTTCACTCTATGTTTTTTCTTTTAAATTGATTGAACTGTAATACAGATATTATTCAAATTTATCCAGATCCCCGAGTATCTTCACAACCCTTTCAGGTTTCCACAATATCTCGATTTTTTTTTTTTTTTTTTTTACCTAAACTAAGCCATTTGTCTTTTTCACTGTGATGATGTTTGCACTCATGATAAAAAGGTCAGAATGGATGAAGCTTCTGGCAATGGCACCAAATTTTATTTGTTCATTTTATTCTACTCCACTATTGACTCAAAGTACAAATAGACACAGAAATATCCTTAATGGTGCAGGAAAATGAATTCACTTTTTTAAATCCTCTATCCTTGTGTGTGAAATGTGTAAAAGGGGAAGTTTCATAAAGCAAGTCTGTTACATACTACATACTATTGATACATGCTGCACAATAAAGTACAATAAGTGATTTGAGTAAAAGATCATGTGCTCAACATCACTCATTATCAGAGAAATGCAAATCAAAACCACAATGAGGTACCACTTCACACCAGTCAGAATGGCTGCGATCCAAAAATCTGCAAGCAATAAATGCTGGAGAGGGTGTGGAGAAAAGGGAACCCTCCTACATTGTTGGTGGGAATGCAAACTAGTACAGCCACTATGGAGAACAGTGTGGAGATTCCTTAAAAAATTGCAAATAGAACTCCCTTATGACCCAGCAATCCCACTGCTGGGCATACACACCGAGGAAACCAGAACTGAAAGAGACACATGTACCCCAATGTTCATCGCAGCACTGTTTATAATAGCCAGGACATGGAAACAACCTAGATGTCCATCAGCAGATGAATGGATAAGAAAGCTGTGGTACATATACACAATGGAGTATTACTCAGCCGTTAAAAAGAATTCATTTGAATCAGTTCTGATGAGATGGATGAAACTGGAGCCGATTATACAGAGTGAAGTAAGCCAGAAAGAAAAACACCAATACAGTATACTAACACATATATATGGAATTTAGAAAGATGGCAATGACGACCCTGTATGCAAGACAGGAAAAAAGACGCAGCTGTGTATAATGGACTTTTGGACTCAGAGGGAGAGGGAGAGGGTGGGATGATATGGGAGAATGGCATTCTATCATGTATACTATCATGTAAGAATTGAATCGCTAGTCTATGTCTGACGCAGGATACAGCATGCTTGGGGCTGGTGCATGGGGATGACCCACAGAGATGTTATGGGGAGGGAGGTGGGAGGGGGGTTCATGTTTGGGAACACATGTAAGAATTAAAGATTTTAAAATTAAAAAAATAAAAAACAATACTAAAAAAAAAAAGATCATGTGCATCTTTTAAGTTGCTAATTGAAGCAGCTACAATGAAACTATTATGTGAAAAATGACTAAAAGATAAAGTATTATTACTTAGAGTTGTGTATTTTACAGTATTTTTCTCAAAAATTAACAAACTAAGCCTATTATTTTAAGTTAAGTAATAATATTATCTGTTGACAATGATAAAACTCAAGTTTCCCAAGAAAAATTGCAGTTTTAGTAAACTTACCTTCTCTATGATGAGCTTCAGAATTTCCCAATACTTTCTGATGAATTCGGTAGTTATATTAATGAATTTAAAAATATATATATAGGGAACTAATGTACACTGGTGGTGGATTCGTGTTGATGTATGGCAAAACCAATACAATATTGTAAAGTAAAAAATAATAATAATAATAAAATTAAAAATATATATAGATGGAAAAATTAAAAAACTAAAAAATATACATATAGTAAAATACGTCAACATTTAAAAGATTTGTTTAACCTATGAACCAATATTTTTCAAGTAGTTAATGCACAATGTTATAAAATCGTGTACAAGTAGAATATCCATTCAAAGTGCAAGAAAGACCAATGGAATTTTAATATAACAGAGTATGTAGTGATCGTTAACATAGTTTCTGATTCCTCTTTGCAACTAAACTTTAAGGAATTACTATTTGTCCAATTTGTCTGTATTTAGAAAGCTACTAAACTAATCCTTTCTTTCCAACTACATTCTGCATGAGGCTAGAATTCCTATAAATCAACCAAAGCAACAATTTTCAACAGATTGAATACAGAAGTAGATATAAGAATCCATTTGTCTTTTATTAAGCATTACACTAACTATATTTGCAAAAGTATAGAATAATACTGCTCCTCTCATTATTTCACTTTTGTTTTGGGAAACACAATGCTTTTCACAAAATATGTTTATTTAGGTTATAAGCCATGGATTTTACTGTTACTTTTAACTAAACTAATTGGTAAACATTTGAAAATTTTATGTTTTAAATTCTAATCCAGTTAAATATTAAAAGATACAAACCATGTAAACCAAAGCTTTTGGGACTTCTCAGTAGATTTTAAGTATGCTAAATGGTACTTCAGATGGTAAAGAAACTGCCTACAGTGCAAGAGACTCTGGTTTTATATCTGGGCCAGGAAGATCCCTTGGAGAAGAAAATGGCAACCCACTTCAGTCTTCTTGCCTGGAGAATTCCATGGACAGAAGAGCCTGGCGGACGATAGTCCATGGAGTCACAAAGAGTCAAACATGATTGAGCAACTAACACTTTCACTTTTCACTTTCCACTGTCAAAGCATTCTTAGACCTAAAAGTTTGAAAACTACTGATTTAATGTAATTTTCACTTCAAAATCCATGGACAATATGATTTTCCTTTAAGAAAAAGAAAAAACTTTCTATATATTCATCTATCCAGTTATCTACTTTCATAGATATGGAATTGTTCACCAAATATTAATGCTGGTCATTTATTTTTTATTTATGGAAGTACAGTTGATTTACAAAGTTATGTTACTTTCAGGTGTACAGCAAATTAATTCAGTTATATTCTCTTTCAGATTCTTCTCCCTTGTAAGTTATTAAAAGATATTTAATATAGTTCCTTGTGTTATACAATAGGTCCTTGTTGTTTATCTACTTTATATAGTAGTACTTATATGTAATTACCAAATTCCTAATTTATCCCCCCAGCTTTTCCCCTATCCCCTTTTATATTCTATGTCTATGAATCTATTTCAGCTTTGTAAATAAGTTTAATTGTATCAAAATTTTTTAGATTCCACACATAATTGGTGTCATATATTTGGCTTTGTCTGGCTTATTTCATTTAGTATGATAAACTCAAGTGAAAAAGTTAGCTTTCAACTAAACATTCAGAAAACGAAGATCATGCCATCCAGTCGCATTACTTCATGGCAAATAGATGGGGAAACAGTGACAGATTTTATTTTGACAGGGGAGGGGGCTCCAAAATCACTGTGGATGGTGAAACCAGCCATGAAATTAAAAGACGCTTGTTCCTTGGAAGAAAAGCTATGATCAACCTGCTGCTGAGTCACTTCAGTCATGTCCGACTCTGTGTGACCCCATGGATGGCAGCCCACCAGGCTCCCTTGTCCCTGGGATTCTCCAGGCAAGAACACTGGAGTGGGTTGCCATTTCCTTCTCCAATGCATGAAAGTGAAAAGGGAAACTGAAGTCGCTCAGTCGTGTCCGACTATTCACAACCCCATGGACCTCAGCCTACCAGGCTCCTCTGTCCATGGGATTTTTCAGGCAAGAGTACTGGAGTGGGGTGGCACCGCCTTCTCCAATGACCAACCTAGACAGCATATTAAAAAGCAGAGACATTTCTTTGCTGACAAAGGTCTGTCTAGTCAAAGCTATGGTTTTCCAAGTAGTCATGTATGGATGTGGGAGTTGGACTGTAAAGAAAGCTGAGTGCTGAAGAATTGATGCTTTTGAATTGTGGTCTTGAAGACTCTTGAGAGTCCCTTGGACTGCAAGGAGATCCAACCAGTCAATCCTAAAGAAAATCAGTCCTAAATATTCATTGGAAGGACTGAAGTTGAAGCTGAAGCTTCAATACTTTGGCCACTTGATACAAAGAGCTGACTCATTGGAAAAGACCCTGATGCTGGACAAGATGGAAGGCAGGAGGAGAAGGGGATGACAGAGGATGAGATGGTTGGATGGCATCGCTGAGTCAGTGGACATGGGTTTGAGCAAGCACAGGGAAGCCTGGTGTGCTGCAGTCCATGGGATCACAAAGGGGCAGACAAAACTGAGTGACTGAACTGAAATTATATACATCTGATTTATCTGTCAGTGGACATATATGTTAATTCTATGCCCTGGCTATCATAAATAGTGTTGCAGTGACATTGGGGCACATGTATCTTTTCAATTTGTGGTTTTTGCTGGATATATGCTCAGGAGTAGGATTGCAGTATCATACAATAGCTCCACTTTTAGTTTTGTGAGGAACCTCCATACTGTTCTCCACAGTGACTGTTCTAGTTTACATTCCTGGCAACAGTGTAGGAGGGTTCTCTTCTCTCTACACACTCTCCAACATCTAACTACTTCTGACAGTTGTACTTTCAGTTTTTAGTGCATTTTCACATTTATTTTTTATATTGCTTGAGTAAAAAGTAAACAATAAAAGCATTCTCTTAAATGTATATATTCACAAAAATAAGTAAATGTTAAAATGAATAGAGTAGGGATACTAGAAATTTTAAAAATATATATTCCATAAATATCTGAGAATTCAATAAAAAAACATCATGAGAATTATTTGCTTTGATGATTTTTGATCAATTGGAAATCAAGAGAAAAAATTGAAAATTGAACTTTTGCATTAATTCCTTGTTGCTGCTGTAACAAATTACCAAGACTAAGTGGTTTAAAACCACAAAAATATATTCTCTTACAGTTCTGGAGAACAGAAGCATAAAATGTGTCTTATATGATTAAGATCAAGTTGTTAGCAGAACCAGTTCCTTCTGCAAGCTCCAGAGAAGTTATTCCTTGCCTCTGATGGCTGCTGGCATTTTCTGGCTTGTGCTACATCACTTCAATCTCTACTTCTACAGTCATATAACCTGCCACTTCCACTGTCAAAACTCCCTCTGACTCCCTTTTAAAAGGACGCTTTTGACTAATTTTATGACCCAATCAGAATAATCTCCCCATCTCAGATCTTTAATTTAATCACACCTGCAAAGTCTCTTTGTACCTTTATATTCACAGGTTCCAACTATTAGGACATGAGTATCATTTGGAGCCATTATTCAACATACCACAACACCTTATTTCACATCATATACCAAAGTCAATTCTAAGTAGAGTGTAGATCCTAAATAAAGCTTATGGAAGATAACAGGAGAGAAAAACTTCATGACATTAGGCAGACAAAGATATCTTAAAGATGATATTGAAAGGACTAATTATAAATACAAAGAAAATAATTGATAAATTGATTCATGCTAAAATTAAGAATGTATGTTCATTAAAAGTGACCCCCAATAAAAGAATGGCCAGATGGTCTACAAGCTTGTAGAAGTTACCTTCAATACATATGATTGACAAAGAGCTTGTATGCTCTTTTATCTGTACACACTGTTGTTGTTGTTGTTGTTGTTTAGTCACTTAGTTGAATCCGACTCTTTGTGATGCCATGGACTGCAACACACCAGGCTTCCTTGTCCTTCTCCATCTCCCAGAGCTTGCTCAAACTCATGTCCATTGAGTCGGTGATGCCATTGAACCATCTCCTCATTTCCAAACTCATTCTATGAAACCACCATCACCCCAACACCAAAACCAGACAAAGACAACACTAAAAAAAAATTGCAGGCCAATATCACTGATGAACATAAATGCAAAAATGCTCAACAAAAATTTTAGCAAACAGAATTCAGCAACACATCAAAAAGCTCATACACCATGATCAAGTTGGTTTTATTCCAGGGATGCAAGGATTTTTCAATATATGCAAATCAATCCTGTGATACACCATATTAACAAATTGAAAGATAAAAATCATATGATCATCTCAATAGATGCAGAAAAAGCCTTTGACGAAATTCAGCACCTATTTATGATTCAAACTCTTCAAAAAATGGGCATAGAAGGAACTTACCTCAACATAGTAAAAGCCATATATGATAAGCCTACAGCAAATATTATTCTCAATGGTGAGAAACTGGAAGCATTCCCCCTAAGATCAGGAACCAGACAAGGGTGTCCACTTTCACCACTATTATTCAGCATAGTTCTGGAAGTCCCAGCTACAGCAATCAGAGAAGAAAAAGAAAAAGAAAAAAAAATACAGATCGGAAAAGAAGTAAATCTCTCACTGTTTGCAGAGGATATAATACTGTACAGAGAAAACCCTAAAAATAGCTTTAGAAAAACTAGAGATAATCAGTGAATTTAGCAAAGTTTCAGGATGCAAAATCTATACACAGAAATCACTTACATTTCTATATACTAACAATGAAAAATCTTAAATATAAATTAGGGAATCAATCCTATTCATCACTGCAACAAAATTAAATATCTAGGAATAAACTTACCTAAGGAGACAAAAGAACTGTATACAGAAAATTTTAAGACACTAATGAAAAAAATCAAAGATGACATAAACAGATGGAGAGATATTCCATGTTCCTGGGTAGGAAGAATCAATATTGTGAAAATAACTATACTACCAAATGCAATCTACAGGTTTAATGCAATCACTATCAAATTGCCAATGGCATTTTTCACAGAACTGGAAACAAAATTTCACATTCATATGGAAACGCAAAAGACCCTAAATAACCAAAGCAGTCTTGAGAAAAAAGAATGGAGCTGGAGGAATCAACCTTCCTGACTTCTGATTATACTACAAAGCTACAGTTATCAAGACAGTATGGTACTGGCACAAAAACAGAAATATAGATCAGTGGAGCAAGATAGAAAGCCCAGAAATAAACTCATGCACCTATGGGTACCTTATTTTTGACAAAGGAGGCAAGAATAAACAATAGAGCAAAGATAGCCTCTTCAATAAATGGTGCTGGGAAAACTGGGCAACTACATGTAAAAGAATGAAATTAGAACACTTCCTAATGCCATACACAAAGATAAGCTCAAAATGAATTAAAGACCTAAATGTAAGACCAAAAACTGTAAAACCCTTAGAGGAAAATATAGGCAGAACACTCGATGACATAAGTCAAAGCAAGATGCTTTATGACCCACCTCCTAGAGTAACAGAAATAAAAACAAAAGTAAGCAAGTGGGACCTGATTAAACTTAAAAGCTTTTGCACAGAAAAGGAAACTACAGCCCTCTGAAAGTGGAAAGAAAAAGCAAATAAAAGACAACCTTCAGAATGGGAGAAAATAATAGACAATGAAACAACTGGCAAAGGATTAATTTCCAAAATATACAAGCAACTCATACAATTCAATACCAGAATAAACAAACAATCCAATCAAAAAGTGGGGAAAAGACCTTAACAAAGAAGACATAGAGATGGCTAACAAACACATGAAAAGATGCTCAACATCACTCATTATTACAGAAATGCAAATGAAAACTACAATGAAATATCACCTCACACCAGTCAGAATGGCCATCATCAAAAAGTCTACAAACAATAAATGCTGGGGAGGGTGTGGAGAAAAGGGATAACTCTTGCACTGTTGGTGGGAATATAAATTATATAGCCAGTATGGAAGATGGTATGTTGATTCCTTAAAAAACGAGGAATAAAACCACCATATGACCCAGAAATCCCACTCCTAGACATATATCCTGAGGAAACCAAAATTGAAAGAGACACATGTATCCCACTGTTCATTGAAGCATTATTTACAATAGCTCGAACATGGAAGCAACCTAGATCTCCATCGACAGATGAATGGATAAAGAAGTAGGGGTATATATAAACAATGAAATATTACTCAGCTATAAAAAGGAACACATTTGGGTCGGTTCTAATCAAGTGGTTGAACCTAGAACCTATTATACAGTGAAGTGAGTCAGAAAGAGATAAATGCTGTATTCTAACACATATATACAAATCTAGAAAAATGGTACTGAAGAATTTATTTAGAGGGCAATAATAGAGACACAGACTTAGAGAATAGACTTATGGACATGGATGGGGAGAAGGGAGGGAAGGATGAGATGCATGGAAAGAGTAACATGGAAACTTACATTACCATATGTAAAATATATAGCCAATGAGAATTTTCTGTATGGCTCAGGAAACTCAAACAGGGGCTCTGTATCAACCTAGAGGGGTGGGTTTGGGAGGCAGATGGGAGGGAGTTTTGAAAGGGAGGAGATATATGTGTACCTATGGCTGATTCATGTTGAGGTTTGACAGAAAACAGCAAAATTCTGTAAAGCAATTATCCTTCAAAAAAAAAAAAAACAATTACACTTAATCATATTTTTTAAAAAAAGATTAAAATGCCTAAAAATAAATCTAATTATGGAGATGGAATATTTTTAATATAAATTTATTTATTTTAATTAGAGGTTAATTACTTTACAATATTGTATTGGTTTTGCCATACATCAACATGAATCTGCCACAGGTATACACGTGTTCCCCATCCCTCCTCCCTCCCCATACCATCCATCTGGGTCATCTCAGTGCACCAGCCCCAAGCATCTAGTATCATGCATTGAACCTGGACTGGCTATTCGTTTCATATATGATATTATACATGATTCAATGTCATTCTCCCAAATCATCCCACCCTTGCCCTCTCCCACATCATCCCACCCTTGCCCTCTCCCACAGAGTCCAAAAGACTGTTCTATACATCTGTGTCTCTTTTGCTGTCTCGCATACAGGGTTATCATTACCATCTTTCTAAATTCCATATATATGTGTAAGTATACTGTATTGCTGTTTTTCTTTCTGGCTTACTTCACTCTGTATAATAGGCTCCAGTTTCATCCACTTCATTAGAACTGATTCAAATGTATTCTTTTTTAATGGCTGAGTAATGCTCCATTGTGTATATGTACCACAGCTTTCTTATGCATTCATCTGTTGATGGACATCTAGGTTGTTTCCGTGTCCTGGCTATTATAAACACTGCTGCAATGAACATTGGGGTACACGTGTCTCTTTCAATTCTGGTTTCCTCAGTGTGTATGCCCAGCAGTGAAAATATTTATACTTGAACTATAAAACATTGAAAGATGTACTGTGTCCATGGTTTGGAAGATTTAAAGTAATCATACTACACAAGGCTATTTAAAGGTTCAGTGTATTTCCTGCCAAAACACCAATGACACTTTATAGAACTAAGTCAAAGGATTCTAAAATGTGTATGGAAACACAAAAGAACCCAAATATCCAAAACAATCCTGAGAAAAAGGAACATAACTGGAAGTATCTTACTCCATGACTTCAAACTTGTACTATCAAATATGTAATAACAGAACTAGTATAATCAGAACAGTACATTACTGGCACCAAAACAAATAAACAAATGAAACCAGTGAGACAGAAGAGAAAGCCCAGAAATGAACCCAGGCTTATCTGATTATTTAATCTACAGCAAAGAAGACAAAATTATACAATGATGGGGAAAAAAAGTCCCTTTAATAAATGATGTTGCGAGAATTGGTCAGTTACATGCAAGAGAATCAAACCAGACTACACTTTCACACCACACACAAAAATCCACCCACAATGGATTAAAAACTTAAATGTAAGACCTAAAACCATAAAGCTGCTAGAAAAAATAGTAATAATAAGTAGTCTATTCCTTGACACAGATCTTAGTAATAATTTTTAAAATAGGTTATATATTCTCAGGCAAAGAAAACAAAAGCAAAAATAATTAAATGGTACTGCATCAAATTAAAATATTTTTACAGAGTGAAGCAAATTATCAGCAAAATTAAAAGGCTAACTACTAAAAAATAAAAGATATTTGTAAATAATGTGTCCAATAAGGAGTCAATATACAAAACATACAAAGAATCTTTACTACTCAACATCAAAAATAATAGTAATAATAATCTGACTCAAAATTGGGCAGAGAATGTGAATAGATATCTTTCCAAAGAAGACATATAGATGACCAACAGACACATGAAAAGATGGTCAACATCACTAATCAACAGGTGTTTGCAAATCAAAACCACAATGAGATATCATCTCACACCTGTCAGAAAGACTATTATCAAAAAGACAACAAATTACAAGCACACAAACACGCACACACACAATGAAATAGTACTTAGCCATAAAAAAGAATGAAATATTATCATTGGCAGCAGCTAAGTTGGACCTAGAGAATATTATGCAAGGTGAATTAGGTCAGACAAAGAGAGACAAATACTGTATTACTTCTCTTATTGTGAAATCTAAAAAACAAACCAAAGGAGCAAACATAGCAAAATAAAGTCATAGATACAGAGGACAAGTAGGTGGTTGCCAGAATGGAGCAGATTGGTGAGGAGGATAGAAATAGGTGAGAGAGATTAAGAGGCACAAACTTCCAGCTGCAAAATAAATGAGTCATGATTATTAAATATACAATGTGGAGAAAATAGTCAATTACTTGTGATTTTCAGAGGCAAGGAATGGGGGAGGGGAGTTGGATGAAAGCAGTCAAAAGGTACAAATTTTAAGTTATAAATAAGGAAATAATATGATAAATGATAAATATGATTAGCACTGCTGTATGTTATATATGAAATTTGTTAAGAGATTAAATCCTAAGAGTTCTCATCACAAAGAAAATTTTTCTCTATTTATTTAATTTTGTATCTATACAAGGTGATGAACATTCACTAAACTTATTGGGATAATCATTTCATGATGTGTTTAAGTCAAATCATTATGCTGTACACCTTAATTTCATACAGTGCTCTATGTCAATTAGACCTAAACAAACCTAAAAGGAAAAACACCTAATTAGGAGTAAGGTAACAAAGCAAAAGAGAGGTATCAGAAATGAATACACATCTTCTGTTGTGCAACTAGATAGATTTTAGCAAACAATACAAGAAAATCATTTTTGATAGAGAAGATTGCTAATGGCTGAAAATTGATGAAATTAGGTGGCTTGATACATCAAAGTGGAGTTTACAAGCTGTGTATATGGATACAACACTCAGAAGAGAGGTCTGACTGGGAAATATGATATATGAGTCATCAGCATACAGGTCGCAACTGAAACCATGAGTATAGAGGCTGAGGTGAAAAAATTGTCTGGGACAGAGTGTTGAGAAGCTAACATTTAATGACTGAATAAAAGATGACATTATAAAAGAGTCTGAAAAGGAGTACCAGTCTGAGAAGTAGGAGGCAAACAAAAGGAGTAGAGTGTCAGGGAAAGCAGTGGAAAAGTTTATGAAAAGCTCTGATAGTCCATTGCACTGTCTGCATGATTCCATGCTCTGAAGACATTATTGCGGGAAGATACAGTAAGAAGACAGATTGGAGGAAATTGAAATAACAAGTATAGACAGCTTTCAATAAGTTTTGCGCTGAAATATTAAAAAGGTTAGATGAAATCTAGAGAGAGGTGAGGAATTAAGAGGTAAAAAATGTAAGATGAGAAATTTGAGCATATTTAATTGCCAATTGGGGTTATTAGAGAGGAAGGTGTTTAATACATGCAAAAAAAAAAAAAAACTGAAAACAGCAATTCCCTTAGAAGTTTGGGGCCAGGAGATGAAATATACACGAGAAAAGACTCCTGGCAGAGGACCGAGGAAGGGATGAAACATGCAGACCTTAAGGCTGTGATTTCTGACTTCCGGTAAAATTTTGGCCTATGACTGCCTTGATTTACCTCAGTTTATTCAGTCATTTATGCCTCATTCTCACTCCATCTTGTGTGCTCCACTCTTATCTCTTCAACCTTGAAGTAGTGAAAGTCACTCAGTCATGTCTGACTCTTTGCAACCCATGGACTAGACGGTTCATGGAATTCTCCAGGCCGGAATACTGGAGTGGGTAACCCTTCCCTTCTCCAGGGGATCTTCCCAACCCAAGTCTCCCACATTGCAGGTGGATTCTTTACCAGGTGAGCCACCAGGGAAGCCCAAGAATACTGGAATGGATAGCTTATCCCTCCTCCAGAGGATCTTCCTGACCCAGCAATTGAATCAGGGTCTCCTGCATTAAGTACATACTTCAGAATTGAAATCATGGTTTCTTACTAACAGAACTCTTTCTATGCAAAGTCAGAACAAATCCTAAAAAGCATGCAAAAAAGATTCCTTTTTAATTATACGAATGTTGATGAAATTTGTCTTCTGTATTTAAGAGTTCGTGAAGATAAAATACCATAACATGGTTGATAAGAACTTATTTTCAAAACTTAATGGAATGAGCTCAAAGATAAACGCATAAAAGATGGCTTTGATTTTTATTTTGTTATGTCACTACTTCCTCCAACTAAATCTGCATCATGTCTGTAGGAAAGGAGATGGCAAAGTAAAACAAACTTGAATAAGCCACTTTCAGTGATTGAGGTCAATTCAATATCAAGATAGAAGTTCTTAAATAAAATGGAGCAGAGTACACAGTTCTACAGATACCTTGTAATTCATAGTCATGCACAGTTTGTCTTTCACTTCAACAAATTTTGAAAGGGATCACAGAAAATCTTGGTTTCCACAAGGTCTATTCTCCTTTAGAAAAGTTTAAACAGTGTCTTACTATATATATATATATATCTTCTAAGTTTAATTTTTATGGTACCTTTTGTGTCTGTTGTATACAAAAGCTGACTTATCATTCATTACTTTTTTGTTTTTTCCCCTAAAGAACCCCTATGTCCTTTCTTCTAGGGAATTTACTGCTGTATCTGCATGTTTTAGAACCCCACACCCTCTTCTGCCTTCCCTAGTTCACCATCCCAAACACCTGACAACATTCTCTCAAAGATTTATCCAAAGGTGTAAAGTCATCCATGTACATCTAAGGCACACTGTAGTATCTAATCATTCATTTTGGTTAACTTCTGGGTAGTCAAAGGAAAGTAGGAATTGGCCAAGTATTGTCTGAATGCCAGGACTATAGACACATCCTTGTTATTTGCAAGCCATTTGTTATTAGCAAGTCAGTGTAAAGGAATTAATGCTTGGTTTAAGGCCAGAACAGAGGCTGGAAAAATTCCTAATAGTTGGATAGCAAGAACCTCAGTACTTGAGAAAGCTCAAACAAATGGTAAGGAAAACCATTGCAAGCATTTCTGTCACACTGGAGGTTTAGTCACTAAGTCGTGTCTGACTCTTGAGACATGAGTCAGATCACCCATGTTGGTGGCTCAGACAGTAAAAACTCTACCTGCAATGCAAGAGACACAGGTTCAGTCCCTGATTTGGGAAGATCCCCTGGAGAAGGGAGTGACTATCCACTTCAGTATTCTTGCCTGGAGAACTCCATGGACAGAAGAGCCTGGTGGGCGACAGTCCATGGGATCACAAAGAGTTAGACATGACTGAGTGACTAACACAAACTGTGTCACAATACTGTCCTAGATACTTTGTCCAGAAAACAAAATAATCTAATAAAAACTGCTATTGAGTTTTATAAATGGATTTATTTTTACCTCTTTTTTGATCTTACTAATTTCTATGAGATAAAATCCTCATACAGGTAGGTATATATCTATGTGTGAGGGAGATGTGAAGGTCGAATACATTTTATTAGTTCATTTCCAACAGTTGTTTGATGAGGAAAGTAGATTAAAAATTTATTATAATGCAAAACCAGAATTAACTTCAAAAAATGGGAAGTAAAAAGGATTCTGATTAGGATTGATTTGGGCTATATCAGACGCATAAATTTACTAGTAAATAGCTTATGAAAAATAAGAAAGGAACAACAACTTCTTACAATACCAGCATTTAATTGTCAAAGGCCTTACAGACGATTCTGCTCACAATCAAATTGCAGTGCTTTGCTATATTCCCATGTAAATTTTCTGCATTACAACTCAGCTGGCACTGCCCTATAATTCCAAATAGAAAATGAATAGAAGACCACCCATGTAAGAATAATATTCTTAATGGACTGTCAGATATAATTTTGAGAATAGCTCAAAATATTCTTTATGTTTGTTATTTTCAAAAATATATAGAAATTTTCACACATTCCTAACAGGTAATATTATATAAGCTAGGATTCTATGTCTTTAGTCTTAGAGCCAAGAAACTATGCAATTGTGAGAACCTTCACTTCTTGAAACAGAAGATGATTTTTGAAATGTGCTAAATCTATAAGATATTAGATTTATTCATTAAACATTGCCATGTCAATGGAAAGTTTGGCAAGCTTTTCATCTTAAAAAGGTCAGACTTCATCATTTCAATATTAATTTCCTTATCTTCTCCATCAACTCCTCCATCTGGTATTTCCTAGAGAAAACTGGAGCTCAGTATAGAAAATATACCATAATACTTTGTTATTACATTGACAAGTACATAAACACACAGATTTAACCATTGCTCTTGCTCTTTCATCTATACAACACACACTAATCATACATAATATGTGCATAAATAACATATATCAGTATTAGCTATACAACAATCTATAATGCTATCTATCCACTGCAAATCTAAGATTTCTTTCTTTAAGTAAATTAAAGAAAATCTTTAAAGAATGCCCTTGAGTCTAGAAGTTGGTGTAAAGGGTTAAGATTACTGCATAGACTTCTCTGTTAGCTTTCATATGTATTTTGAGAAGCAAGGAAGTTAAATATCAGTTTGGTACTTGGTGATGCAGAAACAGAGTTTTCTGAGCAAAGACATCATAATTTGAATATGAACCTGAGTCTTCACAATATGTTGACTGAATAATATATCAACAGACTTGATTAGTATATATAAATTTAGTGTAATATAAAAAATTTCAAGTGATTATAATCACATATTTGTTCTTCTTAAATGTGCTATTCAGTTCAAATCTCTCAAATGAAATGGCTAACAGCAAAGTTACAGAAGTGAAGACTCAGGACCACAGCTTCTCTTCTTCCTGTGTGTTGAGATACCAGAGAGCTGGCTGATCCTTGAGTCCTGACAGCAGCACAAAGGCTCCACCTAAGAGGAAGAGAGATGCAGTCAGCAATTGCATCTATAAAATGGAGAACGGAGCAGGAAATGAGCTGGATTTGCAAGGAGAATTAGGAATTTGTCAGGGGCAAGCATATAGAAAAAGGATCAGCAAAGACATTATGGTGAAGAGTAATAACATCACTCGTGAGAAAATTGTATAGCGATGGGGTATAATGACGACATAAAGTTCAAGGTACAAAGCCACTTAGCTATTCAGCAAATCAGCATCAAACACTGTAATTCCCAGCACAAGAAATAACAATCAATTAAAACAAAGGCCAAAAAATGTGTTTAAGGATTAACAACATACACTGAGGAGTGCTTCAGACACTTTTTATCCTTTACTGTCAGTGGTAGATTTGCTCAACTGTCAAAGGAGCTACTGAGGAAGTTTGAATTACTCTTACATGGTGGCAGAGTGTATAGCAAAATAGACTGCAACCTTTCCAAGTTTTCTGTCTGTACAATTCTAAAATGCATTAGCGCAAGGTTATATAAGAAAGTAAGAGGAAGCAAACAAATACTTAACAGCAAATTAAATACATAGTAATTTAAGCAGAAATCATAATTGATAGTGTCAAAAAACACTTCTTGCCACACAAGACAATTAAATAAAGGGATTTAATAGGTTGAAATATGCCTCTTGATATTATGTAAAGGGATTTAATATTAAATCCCTTTAATGTTAAATATTAACTAAAAGGATTTACTAAATTAAATTAAAAATCAAATTAAAATTAAATAAACAATAAATTAAATAAAGATACTAAATAAAGGGATTCAGTATGTTTAAATGTTCCCTGGTGGCTCAGTGGGTAAAGCGTCTGTCTACAATGTGAGAGAGCTGGGTTCAATCCTTGGGTCGGGAAGATATCTTGGAGAAGGAAATGGCAATCCACTCCAGTATTCTTGCCTGGAAAATCCCATGGATGGAGGAGCCTGGTAGGCTGCAGTCCATGGGGTCGAAAGGAGTTGGACACCACGGAGTGACTTCACTTTTCAGTATGTTGAAATATGCTTCTTGGTAATATGTCTTTTTGAAAGAAGACAGTGAAAAAGTTGGCTTAAAATTCAGCATTCAGAAAACTAAGATCATGGCATCTAGTCCCATCATTTCATGGCAAACAGATGGGGAAACAATGGAAACAGTGACAGATTTTATTTTTTTAGGCTTCAAAATCACTGCAGATGGTGACTGCAGCCATGAAATTAAAAGATGCTTGCTCTTGGAAGAAAAACTATGACCAAAGTAGACAGCCTGTTAAAAAGCAGAGACATTGCTTTGCCAACAAAGGTCTGCCTAGTCAAAGCTGTGATTTTTCCAGGAGTCATTTTGAATGTGAGAGTTGGACTATAAAGAAAGCCAAGTGCTGAAGAACTGATGCTTTTGAACTGTGGTGTTGGAGATGACTCCTGAGAGTCACTTGGATGGCAAGAAGATCCAACCAGTCTATCCTAAATAAAATCAGTCCTGAATGTTCACTGGAAGGACTGATGCTGAAGCTGAAATTCCAATACTTTGGCCACCTGATGTGAAGAACTGACTCATTTGAAAAGACCCTGATGCTGGGAAATTGAGGGTGGGAGGAGAAGGCAACGCCAGATGTTGAGATGGTTGGCTGGCATTACTGTCTCTATGGACTATGAGTTTGAGTAGGCTCTGGGCGTTGGTGATGGACAGGGAAGCCTGGTGTACTGTAATCTGTGGGGTCACAAAGAGTTGGACACGACTGAGCGACTGAACTGAACTGAACTGGACATATCAATATAAACTATTTCACAGTTTAAATCTGTGAACTCTGTTCTGCTTCATGCAGACTCATTTAAGAATAGCTTAAGACTTTTTAAAAGATTTACTAAAATTTTATTTTGAAAGCTGGTTTCATAGCTAGGCACTAGTACTGGGGCCATAGTGTTCTAATTCAACAAATATAGAACAATGACTTTTAATATTTCTTCAGATAATTGCTCCAGTGCCATCATGAGACAGTTAATTCCTATCTTATGGTGTTTGATATCAAATTCTGTCCTGGTTCCTCCTACTTCTTAACTTTGTAATAGTTGGCTTAATTCTAATTGCCACTAATATCAGAATCCCAATCCTGCCTTCAAAGACAAAAATGTTACACAGATAAGAAGGAGATTCCAGGACAACATCCTATGTCAAATACCCTAAAATTTTACATAAGGGCTTACTACTCACCTCAGCAGAGAGATTGTGCTGAAAAAGAATTCCATCTGCTCTAGCACACAGCCCTCAAAGAAAAGTGATGAGTGAAGGACAGAAATTTTCAATTATAGGTGTTGAAATAGGATGAACTCAACCCAGGGCTCTCCTATCTTCCAAATGAATAAAATAGCAAAGAAGCATTCTCCTTCTTTTTTTTTAATATAAATTTATTTATTTTAATTGGAAGTTAATTACTTTACAATATTGTATTGGTTTTGCCATACATCAACATGAATCTGCCACAGGTATACACGTGCTCCCCATCCTGAACCCCCCTTCCTCCTCCCTCCTCATACCATCCCTCTGGGTCATCCCAATGCACTAGCCCCAAGCATCCAGTATCATGCATCGAACCTGGACTGGCAATTCGTTTCATATATGATATTACTCATGGTTCAATGCCATTCTCCCAAATCATCCCACCCTTGCCCTCTCCCGCAGAGTCCAAAAGACTGTTCCTTACATCTGTGTCTCTTTTGCTATCTCGCATACTGGGTTATCGTTACCATCTTTCTAAATTCCATATATATGTATTAGTACACTGTATTGGTGTTTTTCTTTCTGGCTTACTTCACTCTATATAATTGGCTCCAGTTTCATCCACCTCATTAGAACTGATTCAAATGTATTCTTTTTAATGGCTGAGTAATAGTCCATTGTGTTAGCAATGACACTCATCCTTGTTACCAGGGTGCAGTAGCAGAGATGGTGCTGAAGAAGAATTCCATCTACTCTAACACACAGCCCTCAAAGAAAAGTGATGAAAACACAATTCTAGTCAGCATGGCCTTTGTGGAAAATTACTGGAATAAGAAAAAGTAAAGATTTGGATTGGCAATGCCCAGAAATCAACAATGAGCAAGTCTGCTACTTGAACATCCCATGTACAAGCAGTCCTGAGGATTGCTAAAAATATTTACAGAGGAAAATTCTATACATGACTTAACTCCTGCAATCTGAGTTGGTTCTCAGTCATCAAAATTTCATAAATAGTGTCTTAGGTCAGAATCCTTGGAAATGGTAAAGATTTGCTTGCAAAGAAATTTATTAGGGAGAGCTCATCTATAAGGCAGTGAAAAGGGCAACATTGACAAAAGCTGGAAATTGAATTGCAAAACAGTCCCAGCAAGACTACAACTGACCCTAAAGGGAGCTCCAGAGAAAGGGAGCTCATAGTTGCCTGAAGTGAGAGAAGCAATCCAGGGCAGCACCCACAGCACCCACAGCACCCACTGCAACTGGGGAATCTCACGGCTACATCAGGACTCAGAGGTTGATGAACCACAAAGCACTTGGGTTTGACTGACATCTAAACCAGCTAGTGTTGTTTTATACTGAGATGGGCATACCAGGCCACCTGACCTGCCTCCTGAGAAATCTGTATGCAGGCCAAGAAGCAACAGTTAGAACTGGATATGGAACCACAGGCTGGTTCCAAATTGGGAAAGAAGTATATCAAGGCTGTATATGGTCACCCTGCTTAATTTATATGCATAGTGCTGCACTTAGTCACTCAATAGTGTCAGACTCTTAGCGACCCCATGAACTGTAGCCTGCCAGGCTTCTCTGTCCATGGGATTTCCCAGGCAAGAGTACTGGAATGGGTTGCCATTTCCTTTTTCAGCGGATCTTTTCCACCCAGGGATCAAACCCACATCTCTTTCATCTCTTGCACTGCAGATACATTCTTTATCACTGAGCCACATAGAGAAACTCCCTATACGCACAGTACATCATGCAAAATACCAGGCTGGATGAATCACAAGATGGAATAAGATTGCTGGGAGAAATATCAATAACCTCAGATATGCAGATGATACTATCCTAATGGCAGAAAGTGAAGAGGAAATAAAAGTCTCTTGATGAAATTGAAAACCTTGCTTAAAATTCAACATTCAAAAATCTAAGATCATGACATCCAGTCCCATCACTTCATGGCAAATAGATGGGGAAACAATGGAAACAGTGGAAAATTTTATTCTGTTGGTCTCCCAAATCACTGTAGATGGTGACTGCAGCCATGAAATTAAAAAAACATTTGCTCCTTGGAAGAAAAGCTATGACACAACTAGACAACATATTAAAAATCAGATACATCACTTTGTGACAAAGTTTCTATAGTCAAAGCTATGATTTTTCCAATAGCCATGTATGGTTGTGAGAGTTGGACCATAAAGAAGGCTGAGCACCACAGAACTGATGCTTTTGAACTGTGGTACTGGAGAAGACTCTTGAGAGTCCCTTTGTCTGTAAGAAGATCAAACCAGTCAACCCTAAAGGATATCAATCCTGAATATTCATCAGAAGGAGTAATGTTGAAGCTGACTCCAATACTTTGGCCATCTGATGCAGAGAGCTGACTCATTGGAAAAGACCCTGATGCTGGGAAAGATTGAAGGCAGGAGGAGAAGGGGGCAAGAGAGGATGAGATGGTTGGATCACTGACTCAATGCACATAAGTTTGAGCAAACTCCAGGAGACAGTGAGCAACAGGGGTCATAAACAGACATGACTTAGTGACTGAACAACAATGATAAGACATGTATTACACAACTTCTATAACATCCAGCACGGTAACTAGCAGGCTGAGTTCCTCTTGTTAATGACATGTTTCCACTGTCTCTTGTCAAGAGCGATCTGAAGAAACAGTGATAGGAAGAAAAGCTGAATACTAATCACATCAAAATCCCAAAATGCCAGTGTTGTATATGTGCATTAATGTGGACATAGAGAACCGCAAATGATGCCATGTATTGATGTATCATTAAAACATAGAGCACTGCCCAGTAGGCTATATCTTGATATAGAGTAAAATCATAGGTCTTTGCATGTTCATCATGATTCAAAATGAAGCCACAACATAAAAGGAAGTAAAATAATGCCATTTGCAGCAACATTGGTAGATGTTTATCATAGAACTTCTTTTACCTACAGCTTATCATACTAAGTGATATTAGAAAGAGAAAGACAAATACCATACAATATCACTTATATATGGAATCTAGAATATGACACAGATAAACTTATTTACAACCCAGAAATAGACCCATAGACATAGAAAACAGACTTGTAGTTGCAGGGGAAAGGGGATGGGAGAGGGACAAACTGAGAGTTTGGGACTAGCAGATGTAAACTATTGTATATGGAATGGATAAACAACAAAGTTCTACTGTAAAACACCAGTATCTATATTTGATAGCCTATAATAAATCATAATAGAAAAGAATATGTAAAATAATATATATATGTGTACATGTGTGTGTATAACTAAATCATTTTGCTGTATACCTGAAATTAACATAACATTGTAAATCAACTATACTTCAAGATAAATTTAAAAATTCAAAAAGTAATATAAAAGTTTAAACAAATGAAGGCACTAGACACCTAATAGGCAAAATTCTGTAAATGGGAAGTGAGGTAGCAAACCACTGTCCATATAACTCCAAAGAAGGATTTTACCCTACGTCCTTTTCTTTGAAACATAAAGATAATATCACCTATTTTCTGCTATGCAGGCCTCTGTGAGTATCACACATATGAAAGTTCTTTGAAGCATCAGGTGTCCCTCATGTGTAGTATTATTATAATGATTTATCATCCACAAAAGTCTATTTCTTCTATTGCTGCCCTTGGACTAGAAAAAATCCTCACTACTCTTTATTTTTTGTCATCTCATTAAAACTCCTCATAAAAGTATAATGAAGTTTTCTATGGATATTTCTCCTTCCAATTAAATAAACTTACTTCCTCGTGTTTTTGTCCCTGAATCATTTAATTTTTTAATGACACTATGTTTAAGCATATATTAATATTTTAGACACTATATTTAATTACTGGAAAAGGTCAGTTTTCATTCCAATTCCAAAGAAAGGCAATGAAAAAGAATGCTCAAACTACCGCACAATTGCACTCATCTCACATGCTAGTAAAGTTATGCTCAAAATTCTCCAAGCCAGACTTCAGAAATACATGAACCGTGAACTCCCTGATGTTCAAGTGGGTTTTAGAAAAGGCAGAGGAACCAGAGATCAAATTGCCAACATCCACTGGATCATCAAAAAAGCAAGAGAGTTCCAGAAAAACATCTATTTCTGCTTTATTGACTATGCAAAAGCCTTTGACTGTGTGGATCACAATAAGCTGTGGAAAATTCTGAAAGAGATGGGAATACCAGACCACCTGACCTGCCTCTTGAGAAATCTGTATGCAGGTCAGGAAGCAGTAGTTAGAACTGGACATGGAACAACAGAATTGGTTCCAAATAGGAAAAGGAGTACGTCAAGGCTGTATATTGTCACCCTGCTTATTTAAATTCTATGCAGAGTACATCATGAGAAACACTGGACTGGAAGAAACACAAGCTGGAATCAAGATTGCCGGGAGAAATATCAATAACCTCAGATATGCAGATGACACCACCCTTATGGCAGAAAGTGAAGAGGAGCTAAAAAGCCTCTTGATGAAAGTGAAAGAGGAGAGCGAAAAAGTTGGCTTAAAGCTCAACATTCAGAAAACGAAGATCATGGCATCTGGTCCCATCACTTCGTGGGAAGTAGATGGGGAAACAGTGGAAACAGTGTCAGACTTTATTTTTTGGGGCTCCAATATCACTGCAGATGGTGACTGCAGCCATGAAATTAAAAGACGCTTACTCCTTGGAAGAAAAGTTATGACCAACCTAGATAGCATATTCAAAACCAGAGACATTACTTTGCTGACTGAGGTATGCCTAGTCAAGGCTATGGTTTTTCCTGTGGTCATGTATGGATGTGAGAGTTGGACTGTGAAGAAGGCTGAGCACCAAAGAATTGATGCGTTTGAACTGTGGTGTTGGAGAAGACTCTTGAGAGTCCCTTGGACTGCAAGGAGATCCAATCAGTCCATTCTGAAGGAGATCAGCCCTGGGATTTCTTTGGAAGGAAAGATGCTAAAGCTGAAGCTCCAGTACTTTGGACACCTCATGCAAAGAGTTGACTCATTGGAAAAGACTCTGATGCTGGGAGAGACTGGGGGCAGGAGGAGAAGGGGATGACCCAGGATGAGATGGCTGGATGGCATCACGGCCTCAATGGATGTGAGTCTGAGTGAACTCCAGGAGATGGTGATGGACAGGGAGGCCTGGTGTGCTGCGATTCATGGGGTCGCAAAGAGTCCAACACGACTGAGCGACTGAACTGAACTTAGGCACCTCTTACCAGGTATCTCTAGTGGCAAAGAAAGTACCTGCCAATGCAGGAGACATAACAGGCACAGGGTTCAATCCCTGGATCAAGAAGATCCCCTGGAGAAGGGAATGGCAACCCACTCCAGTATTCTTGCCTGAAGAATTCCAAGGACAGAGGATCCTGGTGAGCTACAGCCCATAGGGTCACAAACAGTCAGACACAACTGAAGCAACTTAGCGTGCACTATATTCTGGATTTCCTCCAAAGTTTTCCCAAGCTCTATTAGTTGAATTTTATGGCTGATTCTGTTTTTACATGGACAGGAGGATCAAAGTCACTCACATGTTTCTTCTTATGGAATTTTCCTAGATTATTTACAACATATTTTTCAATCAGCAGGCAGGTCTAAAAATCATATATATGTATATATACACAATATACTTATCAGTTTACATTTATTAAATGTTCATTATAGGTATTATTCAAGGAATATATTTGAGGAGATAATAATATGTTTAGTGAAAGTAAAAATCTTCTCTATATCTTTTCACTTCTATTTCAACATATATTCATTTTCAGTTCATCTGTTTCTTGAAAAGATTGGAAAGTCTTTCAACAGATTTAGACAATATATATTTCAATGTATCTTTAAAAATCTGCTAAAGAAGGGTTTTTTATTTTTATTTACTTTTTTTTGTTTTTTTAAGTTATTTATTTTTTTATATAAATTTATTTTAATTATTTACAATATTGTAGTGGTTTTTGCCATACATTGGCATGAATCAGCCAGGGGTGTACATGTGTTCCCTATCCTGAAACTCCCTCCCACCTCCCTCCACCTCCCTCCCCATCCCATCCCTCAGGGTCATCCCAGTGCACCAGCCCTGAGCACTCTGTCTCATCCATCAAACCTGGACTGGCGATCTATTTCACATATGATAATATACATGTTTCAATGCTATTTGGAGGAAGCTAATATGTACTTTGTGTGATATAGGAGATGCAGTGGCTTATTCTGAAAGCTGTTGTCTTTGCACTGCAAATTAGTAGGATAATTAATCCACTACCCTCTGGTGGAAATGTATTCGAGAAGTTCCTTGCTCATTAAGTTTGCTTCCTTTTAGAGTTTCATGGATGGGAAAGTGATAAGCCTGAAGCTATCAGAGGCAGGCTGTGGTATGCAGTATAAAAAGCAGATGAGTAGAATAGTAGACCAAGCGCACACACACACACGCAAAATCTGTACCATGAGAGGCAGATTTATTTCCATGACCATAGAGAAGGATGTCCAGGTGACTGTGAAGTGGACATGTCTGCTAAGTTTTGGGTGGATCCAACAAACAAAATTTTATCTACAAGGACATGCTAGAAACTTCACTTGCATAACAATAATCTCAATTATTTACTCAATTATTATTTACTCATGCCCATTAATAGCTATATAATAACAGTACATATTTTGCACTATAATATATCCTTTTACATACAATCTCATTTAGTCTTGACAATATCCTGCAGAGGTAGTTATGTCTATGATATCTACTTAAAAGACGAAGAAACTGGGGCTTAAAGAGATGAAGTAATTTATCTAAGGTCATGCAATGAGTAGCTGAAGCAGTACTTAGACAGTTTTATTCTAGATTCACTATGTTTAGTGGTGTTCATATTTTCCTTCCTGAAATACTCCTAAAACAAAATCATCTCAAGTCAAAGCATCTTTGAATCCCTCCTTTATCCTGTATCGTTTCAAGGACAAATCATGAGGTTTAGAATCAAGGTCATTTTCAGCTTCTTTCCTTCATGATGCAACATGGACTATCCAGTTCTATTAAAATCACAGCTCTTAACTATTCCAAACACAATCCTAACCTTTTCCTACATTGCTAGTTTCTCCGCTGAAATTCTCTCCTTGCTGTTTTCTCCTGAATTGTACAATATGCTCCTGGAAAGTAGTCTAGACTGGCCCCAACTCACACTCCTCTTCCTTACTGTCAATTCCTGGCATGTTCATGTCTTGTGATACTCTTTGTTGGTCTTTTGGATGGATTGATCTCCAAAACCAAAAATTTCTTCCCTTTGTCACATTTAAAATACTATTAAAAATTCTAGGAATACAGTAAGTATTTAATAAGTAAGTAAGTACATGGCCCCATAAATGACCAGTGAAATGAATCAATCGAGTATAAGCAAGCATGTAAAGGATGAGTATATGACAAGTGGAAGAAAATCAATTAGACTGCATCATGAAAATCTTACTAAAGGAGATCAGGTAAATAGATGAATGTTGTAGAAATTTAGCTTCTTAGAGAAAATATTTAGGCATTGGGTTTGGCATAGACAAATTCACAGTTGATCAAAATGTTCATATCAGAAATTAGAAAATTAACTTAATCCTAAAGAGAACTCTGGAAGTCGTGCTGCAAAAGAATAAGCGGCCTTCAAGATTAGACAGAGCAGCAATATTCTTTAAAAAAATATAAATTAAGAGAAGCAATTAATTCTAATTTCTTCTTGAAAAAATGTCTAAATCATAATGTTAATAATGAAATAGCTACCATGAACTAAGCTCCTAGCACTTTGTAAACACATTTTTAAGCTCTTTACCTAGATTTTAATTACTTATTATAAACCATCCATTGAGGTTCTATTATACTCATTTTAAAGAGGAGGACAGGAATGCACCAGAGCCTTGGGGCAGTGGAAAACCATAGAGAGAGGTTTCCAAGTTCAGGAGGTATGAATCCAGAGACTACCACTAATCACAACCCAGCATACCATGTACTATAGTATATGTAACAAATACAGGTAAAATGTTTTTTACTTTGCACATTTCATAAAGCAAGACATATTCAAAATTCTCTATCTTTTTTACTTTAATAGACATCAATCCATTAGTCAATGCCCTTTGGACACAGTGGTTCAACAATAAATCTACCCAGCTGTCCACGTTGGCCCCTGCCAAATGCCCTGCTAAAGCTGTGTTGTCTGTGTCACTCCCCAGTTCTCTCATCTCTACAGTGGGCTGCTGGACTTGCCCATCTGTCATCTGTGTTCCTTGCTAGGTGTGGAAGATTGAGTTATTGACCCAAGTTTTCACTCCTCTTTGCATTTACACCCTTGCCATAGCCTTAGGAATGGAGCACCCTTTACCTCCTATACTTTGATTTTGACCACAGGATTTGTTTTGACCAATGGCATGTGGATGAAAGATGTAGTGTGCCAGTTCCAAGCCTGTCTTAAGACGCCTCACATGTTTCTGCTCATCACCTTGAACCTCTGCCATCACTCTGAGAAGAGCATGTCTAGGCTAGTCCTCTGGTCCAAGGAAGATGAGAAATGTGTGGAGCTAACCACATTAGGCTCACAATCCTATGGCAGGAAAAAGAACCTCTCCAGCCAACCTTTCAAATCCCCAAGAATCAATGATGATTGTTTCAAGTCATTGGATTTTGAGGTGGGTGGTTACACAATGTTGGCACAATACCTGACCAACAGATTAAGTAAGACCCATCTGTACATGTGGTGTTTCACCAAGTATGAGAAGAAACTATAGAGCTACCTTAAAGCTGAGACTCTGCTCTGAGTCTCAGTGGAAAGCACTTTGGGCTAAGGATGGTTCAGAAGGCATCTAATTTGGGCCCAATATGCTCAGGCAGTTCTCACATCTCTCTGCAAATATGGGTCTCCCACCAGCACAGCAGTCCTGTGATGTTTTTCTGTAATGGGGCATCTGGTGGGCAAGGCCACCTGAATGGATGAGTTTGAGTTGAAATGCAAAGATGCATTTCCCCCACAAAATATAGATTTTGACAAAACTCCAAAAGATAGTTTTGGAGAAGTAAGTCTCTTCAACAATTGACAAGCACCACAACAACTCATGATGAAGTAGTAAAGAGCACTCACACCAGGTTCTGGCTCAGTTCCCAGGTGCTGTGGGTGATGTGAAAGTCCAGCATCTCTACAACTTATTTAACATCTTTCTTATCCATTCAGGAAAAGTGGGGAGTGTGATTGTTATTATCCATCAGAGGCTAATTCACCCATAAGCGAGTAAAGCTTTGACTTTGGGCCTCTCAAATTCTAGTTCCCTTCAAGACTCTGGGGAGGAGCCTTCACAATATATGCAGATGGACCCACATATTTGCAAAGTCTGCAAAGCTGGGGGTTTGAATGGCAACAGTGCAACCATTGTCACTCTCCATCCTCTTGTCTGTTCTGTCAAGCTTCTCTCTGTGTCATTGGTGGCACTGGAGTGGCTAAGGGCTTTACTGTGTCTGTTACAGTGGTTTGAGTTGGATGGATTGAGTTTGGGTTTAGTGGGATGTATTTCTGTGGTTTGCATCACTGTCAATGATAAATCATTGCTAGCCATATTAGTATAGGAATGACTTCCAAGAATGTGCCTACTGCCCATTCTGCAAACTCTCTCAGCACCTGAGGCATCCAGCTCCTGATATATGTGAGTAATGCAGAAGACATATGGCTTTAAACATACACAGACTACGGTAAGGTAATCTTCTAGTTATACAGCAAATAAAATTGTAAGCAATGGATTCAATTATCATCAATGCCTAGTCAAAACTGAAGTTCACTTATGCAAGAATATACTCAGTAAGGCAGAACAGACAATTATAATTGTGCTATGTGTTCTTTTTCCTTTTTCAGTGGGACTCATGTAAAACAGAACTGATTAGAATTGCTATGTTACAGGCACAGGCCCATAACAGTATTTCACACCTCAAGCACAATAGCAGCACCTCAGATATGAAAGAAATTTGATAAAAGTTTTCTTAAACTTGACAACAATCCTAAAAGTTTATGTGACACTACCAGTAATGAGAGGTGAAGCTGGAAGAAACTCTTTTGTGCTATCAATAACTTAAACCAAATTTCAAACAGCTGATCTAAGGGAAAGAGTGAATTTTTATCTATTCTTTCTAGGGAAAATATTACACAATCATTTTCATAAGAAGACTTAATCAAAGAGTATGCAGTCAAAAAACAACATTAAAAAAGAGTATTAAAGAGGTTTGTCATGCTTGAAGTATTATTTTTTTAAAATAATATTTTTCAGGATTTTGTGGTAAGGGTATTGTTATCATTGTATAGCTTGTAATTGTCATCATTGATATTTGTCATCAAACTTGTAAATAAATCTACAATTTGTCAACTAGAATTTGTCATTTTAAATAAAGATTTGTTTTACATTTAAAAATAAAATATGCGTTAGAAAATTAGTAAGCATAACAGCTTTGAAAACTAAACTATTATAAAAATTAAAAGTATACAAAATCTAAAACTTCTTTGAGTTTCTGTTTTCTTTTTTTATTTAAATTAATTTATTTTAATTGGAGGCTAAGTATTTTATTGTTCAATTACTATTTTCCTTCTTAGGGTATTTCACAAAGTGAAGTTGAGTGAAAATTATGTTTTAATTGTAATGACATACTGAAACAAAAAGTGGAATTAGCACATCATCGGTCAATTCTGCAATTAATAAGAGGAGTAGATAGAATTATTTTTTTCAGCATACAAAATATGTAGTAGTAGTAAACTTAAAGATATATTGAAGATACTCATGAAATTTCATATGCTGTTGTACTTATTGTAAGTTAAAATTTTAATGTATTTGTTATTGTGAAAAAGCCATCCCATGTTGTTACAAACTCATTAGGCTACAATTATTGAGTACTATACAAAAAGCTTTTAAAAAGGATAATTTTCATCCTTGAAAATTACATAGGCCAATTATATTCTATTGTGTGTAGGCATATATTTTTTAGAAGTCTAAAATAGCAGGAATGTTCAGCACAATATCCTACTGTGTAATGAAAGGAGGAATAGTATACTAAAGTTAGCATTTCTTATTAAAAGACTGATACAAACTAATATATCTTTTACAGATTTTTCTCAAGCAAGAATAGTGTATTCTTTCAGATATGCATTCCCTCTGAAATCACCAATTTTGTTGAAATGGACTTCAGATATCCAATTCACAGAATAAAACAGAGGAATACAAGCTGCAATAATATTTATTATTTGAGAGAATAACTGCTTTAAAATATCACATACGAGCTATTTGAAAATATTTCTAAGTGCTTATTCAAAAACTTTTCATTGCTGAATTTATGGCTGGATTCGAGAATCAAAAGAGCAGTATTTTTTATATGTGATGATTCTAACTGATCCACTGAGATGACACATATTATTTCCAAAATGCTATCTTAATTGTCCAAAAAATTTAGTTAAGCATCCTTACAAAATATGCATTTAATGCTTTCCAAAGTATTTAAACATGAGACTAAAAAGTTGCATTAGAGATAAAAATATAATCCCTCGTTTTTCTGCTGAAGAAATTTCATGCCAAAGAGGAAAAGGGACTTGCTTGGAGCCATGAGAATCAGGGAAAAATCAGAAAGTTAGAAAAAGAGTCACACTTGACATTCTTTCTGCTGCACCCATTGCTGTCTACTTTTGTAGGTGACATGTTCCTGCCTTAATCTTTGCCTTGTGTGACCTAGATTACACTTCCTGTTAAGAGAGTTGTCAGCTGTTTATTCTTCATGCCAGCCCCCCCAGGACCCTTCATCCTTTCCTTTGTGAAAAGGATCAAGAAGTCCAAATCAAATGACTCCTTATTTATAAACATGACCTGAATAAACAATCATGCTCATTTCTCTGGTCATCATAAGCGAAAATTTGTGATCTTGACTAACAAAGTTTCATAGAATTTATGGACAAGTCTCTGTTTTTGTGCCTAGTGCATATGGACTCTCATCTACAGCCACCTTGAACCTTGCTAGTATTAAGTAAATATTATCAATAATGGGAACTTGCCACCCCAGAAAGCATCTCATTCCAGGTTTTCCTACTCTGTAAATGTTAGAGACTTATTGAGATTAAGTAAATGTATTTTTATGCAATCTATGTGTATTGGTCCTTTATCTGCTCTTTTAAGACAAAGAAAAGGAAAAGCACATATTTATTTTCTGCCTAATAGTCTTTATTTCCTTTTCTACCTGATCATATTTATTTCCTTAACTATAGAATCTAAGTTCTCTGTGAATAGGACTACTTTGATTTTCATCACCATTTTCCCTCAGCTCCTAATTTAGTGCTAGCATATAGGCGGTCAATAGTTATTTTCAAGTGGATGAAACAATTTTACTGATCTTCCCTAAGTCTTTTCTTCTGCAAACTAAATATTTCCAACTCTTAAGTGATTCTTCAACTGACATAATCTGAGAGGGCCTCACACCCTAATCATTCTCTGCATCCTTCAGTATGTCAACTACCATATAAACTGTCAAGGTCAATGAAAATCAGTATTTCCTGTGTACTGTAAACATGCACAACATCAGTTGAGGCTATATTGCACTTAAAGAAGAAGCAACTAACTCTTCTCAATTTAAAGGTCATTCAGATTGCGTTTTTATTTAGCTAAATCCCTGGGCCTTTTTCATATAAACTGCTTGAAATTATTTCAATTGCTTAATCACACTGCCAGAGTTTACTACTCTTTGTAATATGTAAACATCCTTAGGAGATTTAATACATTAAGCAAGCCTATCAGTCACTCACAGCTTGTGATCAATTTCCTCCATTAGATCTAGTCATCTCATAACTTCTAGCTGAGAACAGCATGCTAAAGGTGTGGGAGTTTTCAGAGATGGGGTAGATGACTTTGTAACATGTGGCACAGTTCAGAGAGTCAAGTCTGAGTGCAGGCCCCTTGAGGGTAAATATTAGGTAAGTATTAGGATTCAGAAAAGGTAGGGAAACCAGAGAACAAATTGCCTACATCTGCTGGATCACAAAAAAAGAAAGGGAATTCTAGAAAAAACAACTATTTCTGCTTCATTGACTATGCTAAAGATTTTGACTGTATGGATCACAAAAAATGTGGAAATTCTTTAAGAGATGGGAACACCAGATCATCTTACCTGCTTCCTGAAAAACCCGTATGCAGGTTAGATACCAACAGTTAGAACCAGACATAGAACAAAGGACTATGTCTGGAAAGGAGTATATGTCAAGGCTGTATATTGTCACGCTGCTTATTTAACTTCTATGTAGAGTACATCATGCAGAATGCCAGGTTGGATGAAACTAAAGCAGGAATCAAGATAATCAGGAGAAATATCAATAACTAGATAAGCAAATGACACCACCCCTTATGGCAGAAAATGAAAAGTAACTAAAGAGCCTGTCAGTGAAGGTGAAAAGGGAGCATGAAAAAGCTGGCTTAAAATTCAACATTCATAAAACTAAGATTGTGGCACATAGTCCCATATCGTCATTGTAAACATATGGGGGAAAAAAATGGAAATAGTGACAGATCTTATTTCCTTGGACTTAAAAATCACTGTGGATGGTGACTGCAGCCATGAAATTAAAAGACACTTTTTTGCTCCTTGCAAGAAAAATTATGACAAACATAGACAGCATATTAAAAATCAGAGACTACTTTGCTGGCAAAGGTCCATACAGTCAAAGCTATGGTTTTTCCAGTAGTCATGTATGGATATGAGATTTGGACCATAAAGAAGGCTGAGTGCTTAAGAATTGATGCTTTCAAACTGTGGCATTGGAGAAGACTCTTGAGAGTCCCTTGGACTGCAAGGAACTCAAACCAGTCAATACTAAAGGAAATCAACCCTGAAAGGACTGGAAGGACTGATGCTGAAACTGAAGCTCCTATACTTTGGACACCTGATGCAAAGAGCCAACTCATTAGAAAAGACTCTGATGTTGGGAAAGATTGAAGGCAGGAGGAGAAGGGGATGAAAGAGGATGAGATGATTGGAAGGTATCACCAACTGAGTGAACATGAGTTTGATCAGACTCTGGGAGATGGTGAAGAACCAGGGAACCTGGCATACTGCAGTCCATGGGGTTGCAAAGAGTCAGACATGACTGAGCAATTGAACAACAATAAAAGAAATGCATTCCCATTTATTTATCTTTACTTTTTTTTCCCTTGCTTGAGGAGACATGTCCAGAAAGATTACATCAAACTAAAAAGCTTGTGTTCACCAAAGGAAATCTTCAACAAACCAGAAAGATAGCCTCCCAAATGGAACAAGATACTTGCAAATCATATATGATTATATATCCAAAATATATGAAGAACTCATATACTTCAACAACAGAAATCAAACAACTGTAATTTCAAACTTGCAGAGGAGCTGAATAAATGTTTTTGCAAAAAAGACATGCAGATGACCAACAAGTACATGAAAGAATACTCAACATCATTAATTAGTAGAAAAATGCAAGTCATACCATAGTGAGATATCACGTTATGTGATATCACCTTATATATCACCTTGTGCTCATCAGAATAGCTATCATTAAAAAAAATAAAAAATAAATAAATAACAGTGCTGATGAGAATGTGGAGAAAATGGAACTCATATACTGTGATGGGAATGTAAATTGGTGCAGCCACTATGGAAAGTAGTATGCGGCTTTTAAAAAATGAAGAACAAAATAGCTTTCAAAAAAATGAAGAACAGAACCACTATATGATCCAATAATTACACTCCTGGGTATTTATCTGAAAAAAAAAAAAAAAAACTCCACACTAGCTAGAAAAGATACATGCACCGCTATGTTCATTGCAGCATTATTCACAATAGCCAAGATATTGAAACAACATAATGTCCATTAACAGATGAAAGGATAAAGAAAATGTGGTAACTGCATACAGTGGAATAGTACCCAGCATTTAGAAAGATGAAACCTTGCCATTTGCAACAACATGGATGAATCTTGAGGGTATTTCAGTAAATGAAATAACTCAGACAAAGGAAGACAAATACAGTAAGGTTACACTCTTATGTGAAAACAAACAAAAAAAAAATAAATGAATAAACAAACTAAGCAAAAAGAGACATGTAGAACAAGATAATACAGTAGTGACTGCCAGAACAAGGGAGGTCACAGGAGAGGACAAAATGGGTACACTCATCAAGTATATGGTGACAAGTATATGGAAACTATATTTTTGGTGATGAGCATGCTGCAGTTTATACAGAAGTAGAAACAGCATTATGTGCATGAAATGTGTAATGTTATAAGCCAACAATACCTTAATAAAAAGTATCTGGAAGTGGAGAAGGAAGAAGGCCAGCATAGGTAGGGCTCAAATACAGCAAGGACACTTGGAACAATACTGGAACAATTTTTTTTCCCTATTCATATTTTTAGTATCTATAATTCAGTACATTTTCATAAGGAATCTGTCATGGATCAAGCTCTCTGATAGCCTATCATTGCACAGGCGAATGGGAAAAGGTGATTCTACAGTCATAAAATTTTAGCCTACTAAGATAGAAAGATAAGAAATAGGTTAAAAAAGGTATAGCGAGTAATTGTATTGGGCTTCCAGGTAAAATAGAATGCAGTGATAGAATGTCATCCAGAAAGTGGCCGTCATACATGGATGAAAGATGAAGGAATAAAAATATAAATATCAGTTCAGTTCAGTTCAGTCACTCAGTCGTGTCCTACTCTTTGCTACCCCATGAATCGCAGCACACCAGGCCTCCCTGTCCATCACCAACTCCCGGAGTTCACTCAGACTCACGTCCATCGAGTCCGTGATGCCATCCAGCCATCTCATCCTCTGTCGTCCCCTTCTCCTCCTGCCCCCAATCCCTCCCAGCATCACAGTCTTTTCCAATGAGTCAACTCTTCGCATGAGGTGGCCAAAGTACTGGAGTTTCAGCTTTAGCATCATTCCTTCCAAAGAAATCCCAGGACTGATCTCCTTCAGAATGGACTGGTTGGATCTCCTTGCAGTCCAAGGGACTCTCAAGAGTCCTCCAACACCACAGTTCAAAAGCATCAGTTCTTCAGTGCTCAGCCTTCTTCACAGTCCAACTCCCCCATCCATACATGACCACAGGAAAAAACATAGCCTTCACTAGATGGACCTTTGTTGGCAAAGTAATGTCTCTGCTTTTGAATATGCTAGCTAGGTTGGTCATAACTTTTCTTCCAAGGAGTAAGTGTCTTTTAATTTCATGGCTGCAGTCACCATCTGCAGTGATTTTGGAGCCCCCCAAAATAAAGTCTGACAATGTTTCCACTGTTTTCACATCTGTTTCCCATGAAGTGATGGGACCAGATGCCATGATCTTTGTTTTCTGAATGTTGAGCTTTAAGCCAATTTTTTCACTCTCCACTTTCACTTTCATCAAGAGGCTTTTTAGTTCCTCTTCACTTTCTGCCATAAGGGTGGTGTCATCTGCATATCTGAGGTTATTGATATTTCTCCTGGCAATCTTGATTCCAGCTTGTGCTTCTTCCAGCCCAGCAGGGTGAATAATTGTTATAACAATAACATTTTGCTGTACTATGCTCAGTCACTTCAATCATGCCTGACTCTTTGTGACCTCAAGTACCCCACCAGGCTCCTCTGTCCAAGGAGGATTCTCTGGGCAAGGATACTGGAGTGGGGTGCCATGCCCTCCTCCAGGGGATCTTCCCAACCCAGAAATTGAACCTGCATCTCCTCCAAATCAGAAAGTCACTGCCTACACTGGTTTAGAGCAGCTTCCTCACAGATTCTTCAGCCTGGGCCCAAAGTGTCTCTTTAGAGTGTGTACTATTCTGTGGAAGAATTGAGTCAACCCAACCAACTGCAATAAAGCTGTATGAGCTGCTGCACAGACACCCATTTTCTGCCTTTTTTGGCTCTTTTATTCTCTCATTTCAATGTATCTTTAGAGAAACTGGATTGTCCTTCTCTTCTTTATTAAGCACTCAATGCAAGTAGCACCATGGCAGTACTTCAGTCAGTCAGATGTTGGCCTGTCTGGTCTCTTTGCCAACTGCCTTCCAAAACTTTGCCTGAGAAACACCTAAAGTATATTCCATAGGTCACAAGTTGAACTGGTTTAAACTATGCATAAATATGTCTCTTCCCAGCTCCACAAGACCCACCCACATCCATGTTCCTTTGAGGCTCCAAAAACTATTTATCTGGGCTTCCACACTTTTAGATTCCAATGAATTTCAAAGTGCTGTCTAAATTCAACCCAATATGAACATATTGATGTTCTAATTCCTGGTCAATACTCAACAGAGAACTGTGAAATACTGAAAAGTTAGTAGCAAAACAATGTGAAAAATTATTGACTCTTGTGAGAGGCATGCTACAGTGTTGGAGATGAAGCACACTGATGTCTTTAACTTATTTCTCAATGTATCACAAAAAATAAGGTGAAACAATGGAAGGATGGAAGGATATACTGAGGGGATGTGTACATGATAAAGTGAATATAGAAAAATTTTAACTGTAGGGTCAATGTATATGCATGACTGTTCACACTGTGAAATACCTCTATTTTGTGTTTACATTTTTGACAATAAAATATTGGGGGGAAAGCAGTTGATGACTGTTTACCTGAATCTTTCCACTCATGTATGAATTTAAATACTCACATGTGAAACAATTACTATACTGTGAGGCACTGATTGGAGAGCATTTAGGAGTTCAAAGAGAAATCAGCATGGATTGATACATAATGAAGAAGGACCATTTAAGACTTGACGGTGTAGAATTTTAAAAGATGAAGTGGGAGAGAGAGAGCATTCCAAGGGGATAACAGCAGGAGTAAATGTGTTGGATCAAGAAGAAATCAAAGCTTCAGGAGAAAAAGACAACTGGGCCTGGTGTCAGAAATGGCTTTGGATACACATGGCAACGCTAGAGTATGGCAGGTAACAATGGGTAGAAAAACATGACCCTTCTCTTAAAGGGTCAATAATATACAGCCTCAATAAGAGAAAATAAAAACAGATTTATGAACAAAACAGTCAGACAATCTTATAGACATTTACAAAGAAACATCAGGATGAACATAAGCACTTAAATGCTACAGACTATAGGTAATCATTACTTTGATGACACAAATAATTGGGTGAAAAAAGTTTAAGGCCACCTCCATCAGCATGATTTTATTGTATTAGAGAAATCAAGTGTCAGGTCTGTATTGGGCCTTCCGAGTCCTCCCTCTCCCAAGACAAAGGATTCCAGCAATTCCCCATCTCCAGATGGAGTGTAGGGGACCTTGGCAAGTGCATGCCAACCTTTCACCCAAGCATAGGGAACTGAAGCGCCAAAGTCACAGTGGAAAAAACAGAATATAATGGAAAGGTACAGGGTAGTCAAGAACTGAAATGAAATCTCAAGAATCAGGCTCAGAGAGCATTTACACTAGGGTATCTTCCAGGGATCCAGGTCAGCCTCTCCAGGGTGCAATGTTGATGAATTTCAACAGTTTGAGATTTAAATTTCAAAATCGAGGGACTTCCCTGTCAGTCCAGTGGTAAGGAATCTGTGTTTCTACTACAGGGGATGCAGGTTGCATCTCTGGTCAGGGAACTAAGATCCCACATTCCACATGGTGCATCCAAAAATAAATAACTAAATTTCAAAATAAAGAGTGCATCTGAGAATAGCAACTTGTGTTTCTGCTCACTCCTTGGCCAGAGAAGGGTGGTCACCTTAATGAGAGTTCCACCAAGACAATTCAGTGAGGACATAGAGTTTCTCCTAAGGATATGACTTGACCCCCAGAGATGCATATGAAAAGGGAGCAATGTTAATATCTACCCTATAGGATTGGGCAAGGACAAACTGTAATAAACACAGTAAAAAGGAGCTCATATAATGCTTGCTATGTGACAAACACTGTGCTAAATATTTCACAAAAATTAGTCATTCTGATCCTTATAATGACATTTGAGCTTTCTCTTTTTTATTATTATTTTTATTTTTACTTTAAATATTGTATTGGTTTTGCCATACATCAACATGAATCCGCCATGGGTGTATACGTGTTCCCAATCCCAAAACCCCCTCCCACCTCCGCCCATTCCCACCATTCCTCCATGTCATCCCAGTGCACCAGCCCCAAGCATCCTGCACCCTGCAGTCTAGGATCACCTAGACTGGTGATTCGTCCCTTATATGCTATTATACATGGTTCAATGCCATTCTCCCACATCATCCCACCCTCGCCCTCTCCCACAGAGTCCAAGACTGTTCTATACATCTGTGTCTCTTTTGCTGTCTCGCATACAGGGTTATGGTTACCATCTTTCTAAATTCCATATATATGCATTAGTATACTGTATTGGTGTTTTTCTTTCTGGCTTACTTCACTCCATATAATAGGTTCCAGTTTCATCCACCTCATTAGAACTGATTCAAATGTAATCTTTTTAATGGCTGAGTAATACTCCATTGTGTATAGGTACCTCAGCTTTCTTATCCATTCATCTGCTGATGAACATCTAGGTTGCTTCTATGTCCTGGCTATTATAAACAGTGCTGCAATGAACATTGGAGTACATGTGTCTCTTTCAATTCTGGTTTCCTTGGTGTGTATACTCAGCAGTGGGATTGCTGGGTCATAAGGCAGTTCTATTTCCAATTTTTTTAAGGAATCTCCACACTGTTCTCCATAGTGGCTGTACTAGTTTGCATTCCCACCAACAGTGTAAGAGGGTTCCCTTTTCTCCACACCCTCTCCAGCATTTAGCACTTGTACACTTTTGGATCGCAGCCATTCTGACTGGTGTGAAATGGTACCTCATTGTGGTTTTGATGTGCATTTCTCTGATAATGAGTGATGTTGGGCATCTTTTCATGTGTTTGTTAGCCATCCATATGTCTTCTTTGGAGAAATGTCTATTTAGTTCTTTGGCCCATTTTTTGATTGGGTCATTTATTTTTCTGGAATTGAGCTGCAAGAGTTGCTTGTATATTTTTGAGATTAGTTGTTTGTCAGTTGCTTCATTTGATAATATTTTCTCCCATTCAGAAGGCTGTCTTTTCACCTTGCTTATATTTTCCTTTGTTGTGCAGAAGCTTTTAAGTTTAATTAGGTCCCATTTTTTTATTTTTGCTTTTATTTCCAATATTCTGGGAGGTGGATTATAGAGGATCCTGCTGTGATTTATGTCTGAGAGTGTTTTGCCTATGTTCTCCTCTAGGAATTTTATAGTTTCTGGTCTTAAGTTTAGATCTTTAACCCATTTTGAGTTTATTTTTGTGTATGGTGTTAGAAATTGATCTAGTTTCATTCTTTTACAAGTGGTTGACCAGTTTTCCCAGCACCACTTGTTAAAGAGATTGTCTTTTATATTTTTGCCTCCTTTGTCGAAGATAAAGTGTCCATAGGTGTGTGGATTTATCTCTGGGCTTTCTATTTTGTTCTGTTGATCTATATTTCTGTCTTTGGGCCAGCACCATACTCTCTTGATGACTGTGGCTTTGTAGTAAAGCCTGAAGTCAGGCAGGTTGATTCCTGATTAACTTGGAAGCTCATATTTTAAAATTTAACTCAAAACTGACAAGAAGCACTTCTTGTTGTCAGGCATTTTTCTGCCTGGACCCTGAATTCTCATCAAGAGCATCTTTAAAAAAAAAAAAAAAAAAAACTTCTCACTCGAAAATATGAGCTTCATTTTCCCTTTTCTCATTTTTGTAGAGATTCTACCTCATTTGTACCTCATATGTCTGCTACATATTGATATAATCAGCTTTTGTGTTTATTTTTTAGTGTCATTCCCATCTGTTCCTCTCTTCATGACTAAAGACCTCCCTTACTAACAACCTCTGATCTCTGTTAATACCACTTCACCAATAATATGTCATAATATCATTGCTGCTGCTACTAAGTTGCTTCAGACATGTCTAATTCTCTGCAACACCATAGACAGCAGCCCACCAGACTCCTGTGTCCCTGGGATTCTTCAGGCAAGAATACTGTAGTGGGTTGTCATTTCCTCTCCAATGCATGTATGCATGCTAAGTTGCTTCAGTTGTGTCTGACTCTGTGTGACCCTATGAACAGCAGCCCCCCAGACTCCTCTGTTCAAAGGATTCTCCAGGGAAAAATACTGGAGTGGGGGCCATTTCCTTCTCCCCATAAATTATTATCACAATGTTATCTTCTTTATTTGCTTAATGATATACTTTAGAATTAGAGATATGCCAGCAATACGCTTTTGGACATATACCTGAACAAAACTATAATTGGAAAAGATGCATGCACCTCGATGTCAATAGCACTTACAACAGCCAAGACATGAAAGCAACTTATGTGTCCAATGACAGATGAATGCATAAAGAAGATATTATATATACACACACATATACACACACAATGGAATATTCAGTTCAGTTCAGTTCAGTCGCTCATTGTGTCCAACTCTGCGACCCCATGAACCACAGCACACCAGGCTTCCCTGTCCATCACCAACACCTGGAGTCCACCCAAACCCGTGTCCATCAAGTCAGTGATACCATTCAACCATCTCATTCTCCGTTGTCCCCTTCTGCTACTGCCCTCAATCTTTCTCAGCATCAGGGTCTTTTCAAAAGAGTTAGATCTTCGCATCAGGTGGCCAAAGTATTGGAGTTTCAGCTTCAGCATCAGTCTTTCCAATGAACACCCAGGACTGATTTCCTTTAGGATGGACTGGTTTAATCTTCTTGCAGTCCAAGGGACTTTCAAGAGTCTTCTCCAACACCACAGTTCAAAAGCATCAATTCTTTGGTGCTCAGCTTTGTTTATAGTCCAACTCTCACATTCACATATGACCATTGGAAAAACCATAGCTTTGACTAGATGGACCTTTGTTGGCAAAGTAATGTCTCTGCTTTTTAATATACTATCTAGGTTGGCCATAACTTTCCTTCCAAAGAGTAAGAGTCTTTTAATTGAATGGCTTCAATCACCATCTGCAGTGATTTTGGAGCCCCCCAAAAGTCTGTCACTGTTTCCACTGTTTCCCCACCTATTTGCCAGGAAATGATGGGACTGGATGCCATGATCTTAGTTTTATGAATGTTGAGTTGTAAGCCAACTTTTTCACTCTCCTCTTTCACTTTCATCAAGAGGCTCTTTAGTTCTTCTTCACTTTCTGCCATAAGGGTGGTGTCATCTGCATATCTGAGGTTATTGATATTTCTTCTGGCAATCTTGATTCCAGCTTGTGCTTCCTCCAGCCCAGCATTTTGCATGATGTACTCTGCATATAAGTTAAATAAGCAAGGTGACAATATACAGCCTTGATGTACTCCTTTTCCTATTTGGAACCAGTCTGTCGTTCCATGTCCAGTTCTAACTGTTGCTTCCTGACCTGAATACAGATTTCTCAGGAGGCAGGTCAGGTGGTCTGGTATTCCCATCTCTTTCAGAATTTTCCACAGTTTCTTGTGATCCACACAATCAAAGACTTCAGCATAGTCAATAAAGCAGCAAAGATTTTTTTCTGGAACTCTCTTGCTTTTTCAATGATCCAGCAGATGTTGAAAATTTAATCTCTGGTTCCTTTGCATCTTTTTTAAAATATTTTTTTAATATTTTATTTTTTTATTATTATTATTAGTTTTTGAACATCTGGAAATTCACAGTTCATGTATTGCTGAAGCCTGGCTTGGAGAATTTTGAGCGTTACTTTACTAGCATGTGAGATGAGTGCAATTGTGTCATAGTTTGAGCACTCTTTGGCATTGCCTTTCTTTGGGATTGGGATGAAAACTGACCTTTTCCAGTCCTGTGGCCACCGCCAAGTTTTCCAAATTTGTAGGCATATTGAGTGCAGCACTTTCACAGCATCATCTTTTAGGATTTGAAATATCTCAAATGGAATTCCATCACCTCCACTAGCTTTGTTCAGAGTGATGCTTGAACATTGCTCATCCATAAAAAGAATAAAACAAAATGGCATATTTGAAGCAACAGACTGTCATGGTAGGTCAAAGTCAGACAAAGACAAATAGCATATGAAACCTTTTATGTATGGAATCTAGGAAAAAAGATACAAATGAACTCATTTACAAAACAGAAACACACTCACAGACATAGAAAGAAAACATATAGTTACCAAAGGAAAAAGAGGGAAAGGGATGAATTAGTAGCTTGGGATTAATAGATACATACTACTTTATATCAGAGAAGGCAATGGCAACCCACTCCAGTACTCTTGTCTGGCAAATCCCATGGACAGAGGAGCCTGGTAGGCTGTAGTCCATGGAGTCACATATAAAATATTAATAGCCAAATAATAAGGTCTTATTGGGTAGGACAATGAACCATATTTAATATTTCACAGTAACCTATAATTTAAAAAACTGAAAAGGTGGGTCTGTCTGCCTGCAAGGCAGGAGACCCAGGTTCAATCCCTGGGTCAGGAAGATCCCTTGGAGAAGGAAATGGCAACCCACTCCAGTACTCTTGCCTGGAAAATTCCATGGATGGAGGAACCTGGTAGGTTATATAGTCCATGGGGTCACAAAGAGTCGGACACGACTGAGCTACTTCACTTTCACTTTTCACTTTCACACACATATATATATATATGTATACATATATATGAATCACTTTGGTGTACACCAGAAACTAACTTAATATTGTAAATCAACTATAATTTTTTATAAATTAGGCTATGAATTGCATAAAGTCCTTTACCTGATAAAAGAGGTGTTAATTTTAGTGTTTGGTTAATTTCAAATATGTAATAAGGAGAAGGAACAAAAGTCATTGGGTGCAATGCCCTCAGTGCCAGAGGTGATGTGTCAGAGGCACCTGTCCTGTATCTTTCTGAATACCCATGGTCTGCTATGAGAATAAAGAAAATTTCCAAAGACTTGCAAGCTAAACCTACCCTCCACCCTGAAACATCTAAAATGAATAGAAAATGTGAGGAGTCGCTGAAATCATGATCTTCTGACAAATTGTACCTCATTTCTAGGAGGTTGTAAATACAGAAACAATTTTTTAGGCAAAGAAAAATTGTGATTAAAAAAAAACTATACCATAATCAAATGCAAATGTCAGGGTGTGACATGCTGGCTTGATTTTATAGATTAATTTTGTAAGGAGAAAAGGCAGGGCTTACAATTCAGTCTTTCCTTGATTTTAAAAAAGTTTATGCAGCTTTTAAAATATATTACTCTCCTAAAAGGGGGCTCCTTTCCTTCAGTGTAAAAAAAAATTTGGGAGGAATAAATTTTGCTATTTTTCTGTTTGCAAAAAGAGAATAATATTTGAGCTCCCTTCAACTCAAGTTACTACTTCACAATTAAATGTATATGTAGAGAAGTGTAAGTACTAATTAATGTGTGTCCTCTCAGCTGGATGGTCAAGTAGAGGACTACTTTCTCTCTCCATGGGTCATCCAAGTAGATGACTGAGGGAAGATGACATAGGACAGAGAGATAGGTAGATAGGTAGATAAAGATACATAGGTGATAGCTATTTTTTAAAGTAATGGGATATAAAACCACATTTAAAAATCCTCCTTCCCTTAGATTCCTTTTGTACTTCAACTCTGAAGTCTAACCCTTCATATTTTCACTGTTACCTCTGAACAGATACAGAAGAGTCAAGGTCTTGTATCCAACCTCAGGGAGAAAAGTGCTCTATTATATTTAAAATCTTAAAAATACATTACATGTATGCATAGTAGTAAATATATATTTAATAAGTTATTGTAACTTGTTTTACCCAAACAAAAACTTAGTTACTCTCAGGGAAAACAGGAAAACAAATTTGAAAACAATCCTAAAATGTTTATCTTCACATTTTAAAAGTTTTCCTAAAGAAAGTTTTTGCACTGATAAAAAGTAAAGATTAGGCAGTTTTCATTATCAGATGGGAGAAGGTAATGGCAACCCACTCCAGTACTCTTGCCTGGAAAATCCCATGGGCAAAGGAGCCTGGTAGGCTACAGTCCATGGAGTCACAAAGAGTGGGACACGACTAAGTGACTTCACTTTCACTTTTCACTTTCATGCATTGGAGAAGAAAATGGCAACACACTCCAACGTTCTTGCCTGGAGAATCACAGGGACAGAGGAGCCTGGTGGGCTGCCGTCTATGGGGTCGCACAAAGTCGGACAGGGCTGAAGCGACTTAGCAACAGCAGCAGCAGCATTATCAGATGGAGGCTCGATAACTAAAACTTGACATTTTTTAGTCCATTTTTAAATGTTTCAAATATGTGTGGACAAAGGATCCTCACATGATTACCATCAGTTGATGGGCTGAAAGTGATCGTTGCCCCTGTGCACCCCCTGTAAACATGCAGAGGGAAGAGGAAGAGCAGGAAGCCTCTTCCACTGGATTCAGTTCAGTTCAGTCGTTCAGTCAAGTCCAACTCTGAGACCCCATGAACCGCAGCAAGCCAGGCCTCCCTATCCATCACCAACTCCCACAGCTTACTCAAACTCATGTCCATTGAGTTGGTGATGCCATCCAACCATCTCATCCTCTGTCGTCCCCTTCTACTCCCTCCTTTAACCTTTCCCAGCATCAGAGTTTTCCAATAAGTTGGTTCTTCACATCAAGACGCCAAAATATTGGAGTTTCAGCTTCAGATCATTCCTCCCAATGAACATTCAGGATTGATTTTCTTTAGGATGGACTGATTGGATCTCCTTGCAGTCCAAGGGACTCTCAAGAGTCTTCTCCAACACCACAGTTCAAAAGCGTCAGTTCTTTAGTGCTCAGCTTTCTTTATAGTCCAACTCTCACATTCATACATGACTACTGGAAAAGCCATAGCCTTGACTACACTGACCTTTGTCTGTAAAGTAATATCTTTGCTTTCTAATATGCTGTCTAAGTTGGTCATAGCTTTCCTTCCAAGGAGCAAGCATCTTTTAATATCACATCTGCAGTCACCATCTGCAGTGATTTTTGAGCCCAAGATAATAAAAGTTTCTCACTGTTTCCATTGTTTCCACATCTACTTACCATGAAGTGATGGGACCCGATGCCATGATCTTACTTTTCTGAATGTTGTTTTAAGCCAACTTTTTGACTCTCCTCTTTCACTTTTATCAAGAGGCTCTTTAGTTCTTTACTTTCTGCCATAAGGGTGGTGTCATCTGCATGTCTGAAGTTATTGATATTTCTCCCAGCAATCTTGATTCCAGCTTGTGCTTCATTCAGCCCAGAATTTTGCATGATGTACTTTGCATATAAGTTAAATAAACAGGGTGACAATATACAGCCTTGACATACTCCTTTCCTGATTTGGAACCAATCTGTTGTTGCACGTCCAGTTCTAACTTTTGCTTCCTGACCTGCATACAGATTTCTCAGGAGGCAGGTTAGGTGGTCTGTTTTTTCTGACCTCTTTAGGAATTTTCCAGAATTTTTTGTGATTCACACTGTCAGAGGCTTTGGCATAGTCAATAAAGCAGAAATAGATGTTTTCCTGGAACTCTTTTGCTTTTTCCATGATCCAGCAGATTTTGGCAATTTGAGATCCTGTTCCTCTGCCTTTACTAAATCCAGCTTCAACATCTGGAAGTTCACGGTTCATGTACTGTTGAACTCCAGCTTGGAGAATTTGAGCATTACTTTGCTAGTGTGTAAGATGAGTGCAATTGTGTGGTAGTTTGAAAATTCTTTGGGATTGCCTTTCTTTGGAATGGGAATGAAAACTGACCTTTTCCTGTCCTGTGGCCACTGCCGAGTTTTCCAAATTTGCTTGCATTTTGAGTGCAGCACTTTCACAGCATCATCTTTTAGGGTTTGAAATAGCTCAACTGGAATTTCATCACCTTCACTAGCTTTGTTCATAATAATGCTTCCTAAACCCCACTTGACTTCACATTCCAGGAAATCTGGCTCTAGGTGAGTGAACACACTATCGTGGTTATCTGGGTCATTAAGCTCTTTTTTGTACAGTTCTTCTGTGTATTCTTGCCACCTCTTCTTAACATCTTCTTCTGTTAGGTCCATACCATTTCTGTCCTTTATTGTATCCATTTTGCATGAAATATTCCCTTGGTATCTCTAATTTTCCTGAAGACATCTCTAGTCTTTCCCATTCTATTTTTTCCCTCTATTATTTTCCACTGATCCCTGGAGAAGGCTTTCACGTCTCTCCTTGCTGTGGTTTGGAACTCTGCATTCAGATGGGTATATCTTTTTTTCCTCCTTTACTTTTAGTTTCTCTTCTTTTCTCAGCTATTTGTAAGGCCTCATCAGACAACGGTTTGCCTTTTTGTGTTTCTTTTTCTTAGGGATGGTCTTGATCACTGCCTCCTGTACAATGTCATGAACCTCCATCCATAGTTCTTTAGGCACTCTGTCTATCAGATCTAATCCCTTGAATCTATTTGTCACTTCCACTGTAAGGGATTTGACTTAGGCCATACCTGAATGGTCTAGTAGTTTTCCCTTCTTTCTTCAATTTAAGTCTGAATTTGGCAATAAGGAGTTCATGACCTGAGCCACAGTCAGCTCCTGGCCTTGTTTTTTGCTGACTGTATAGAGCTTCTCCATCTTTGGCTGCAAAGAATAAAATCAATCTGATTTCAGTATTGACCTTCTGGATTGAAAACAATTAAACATCATTTTTCTGCTGAAGATTATTTCAATGTTCTATACACAATATTCTACATACAGTTAATCCCTATGGATTTAAGAAATCTAAATTTAATTTCAGCCACTTTATTTCACATTTTAATGAGTTATATTTGTCATCTGGATTATAACTCTCTTATTTGGTCTAAACTGTTCAGTTCTGCCTTTTATTTTCTTGCTCACTTGGGAGCTAAATCAACAAAACAACTTAGTGCAGTAAACCACATGTTCACACCATAGAGTTCTATCATGTTTTTCAAGTAAGAAATCATTTAAAACAATCTATATCAACAGTAAAAAAGGAAAAGTTAGTTTGTTTGTTTGTTTGTTTTTTCCCTGAGTGGAATGGTAAGAATGTTAAGTACTCTAAGAGATGTATGGTGAATGTTGAAGACCAAAAGACCAATACATTTGCACAGCTACATGAAGTAACAAATAGAGCTGCAAAGAATTATTCAGCTAAAATTCAAGTTGAATTGAGCAACACCAGGGTGCAGCCCTCACCCAACACAAGCCCTTTACCTTATAAGCAAATTTATATTTCACCTGAAGAGTCCCCCGACTCTCTACTCAGATGATTGTAGTTTCCATCACATTTCTAACCAGAAAGCCTTTGATCTGAATCATCTTGAAGTAATACTGGCAGGCAGAAAGCCAATAATAGAAAAACTTTAGTAAATCTAAATGTGAACAAAAACAAATCAATTAATATCACTGTTGGCCAAATCACCAAAGTTCTCTACTGATCAGTGGGAACATTTTGAAGCATGGTAGGAGCAAGGGTCACTAAGAGTCGGACACGACTGAGTGACTTCACTTTCCCTTTTCACTTTCATGCATTGAAGAAGGAAATGGCAACCCACTCCAGTGTTCTTGCCTGGAGAATCCCAGGGACGGGGGAGCCTAGTAGGCTGCCGTCTATAGGGACGCACAGAGTCAGACACGACTGAAGCGACTTAGCAGCAGCAGCAGCAGGAGCAATAATGGGCCTTCCCTGGTGGTTCAGTTATAAAGAACCCACCTGCCAAATAGAAGGCCTGAGTTCAATTCCTAGGTCAGGAAAATCCCCTTAAGACGCAATTGGCAGCCCACTCCAGTATTCTTGCCTGGGAAAGCCCATGGACAGAGGAGTCTAGAGGACTACAATCCACCAGTCACAAAAGAGTCAAACATAATTTATGTCTCAACAACAAGAAGGAGCCATAATGACAGCATAGATGGAAAATAGGAAAGATATGTTTTTCAACCTTTGTTGCAAAAAGCAAGTAATATGTTGGCTGAAAAGATCCCTGAAAGTACTTGCAAGTTTTTGTTGTTTGTATGTTTGTTTTGAGAAAATTTAGGAATATAACATACTTTTGTGGAAGAAGATTATATAAATAAAACTAACTGAACCTGCCCCTCAGTAGCTTAACTAATGAACTCACTTCTCAGGTCCAGGGGCTGCAGGGCCAGTTCCTAATAAGAAGATTTTTGTGTATACCTAGAAGACAAAATAACAGTGAACAATAAGTTTCCTTGTAATTCCCCCTTTACAGTATAAGGGGAGTAATACTAGTGGGATTTTAAAGCAATATCCCACTAGAAATAAATGCTTTTCATTCATCCACATTCAATGCCGAGGTGCCTTGCCCAGGGAAAAAGAGGGCATTTGCTGCCTTGAACAAAGAGGTTGTTAAATAGCGCTGATCTCCAGCTAACTTTTTTTTTTTTTAAGCAAGTAGTCTTGGAGGAGAGAGGAAGCAAATTTCTAAACTTCTTCAGATTCTATTAACATTAAAGAGTCAGGCCTATCAGAATGAATCTTAGATATTTACTGTATGCCCAAAGTAGGAAGAATTCAAGACATGGAAAGAAGAAAAAGCCCATGGCTTCCACACTGCTATTGTCACTGTTGTTTAGTCAACAAGTCATGTCCAACTCTGTGAACCCATTAATTGCAGCACATCAGACCTCCTGGTCCCTTAACCATCTCTGAGTTTGCCCAAGTTCATGTCCATTGAATTGGTGATACCATTCAACCATCTTATCTTCTGTCGTCCTCTTCTCCTCCTGCCTTCAATCTTTCTCAGCATTAGGGTATTTTTCAAAACGTTGGCTCTTCACATCAGGTGGCCAAAATATTGGAGCTTCAGCTTCAGCATCAGTCCCAATGAATATTCAGGGTTGATTTCCTTTAGGATTGACTGGTTTGATCTCCTTGCTGTCCAAGGTACTCTCGAGTCTTCTCCAGCACCACAGTTTGAAAACTTTAATTCTTCAGCACTCTACCTTCTTTATGGTCCAACTATTACATCTGTATGTGACACTGGAAAAACCACCGCCTAGGTTATATGGACTTTTGTCAGCAAAGTATTTTCTCTGCTTTTTAATATGCTGTCCATGCTGGGCTTCCCTGATAACTCAATATGCTGTCTAGATTAGTCATAATTTTTTTTCCAAGGAACAAGTGTCTTTTAATTTTATGGCTACAATCACCATCTGCAGTGACTGGGCAGGGAAGCCCAAGAATACTGGAGTGTGTAATCTATCCCTTATCCAGGGAATCTTCCTGACCCAGGAATCAAACTGGGGTCTCCCGCACTGCAGGCAGATTGTTTACCACTGAGCCACCAGCTTTTTCACTCTCTTCAAAAGGGTTTTTCACCCTCATCAAGAGACTCTTTAATTCCCCTTCACTTTCTGCCATTAAAGTGGTATCATCTGCGTATCTGAGGTTGTTGATATTTCTCCCAGCAATCTTGATTCCAATTTGTAACTCATCCATCCTGCATTTCGCACGGTGTGATCTGCATAAAAATTACATAAACAGAAGGATAATATACAGCCTTAACATGCTCCTTTCTCAATTTTCAACCAGTCAGTTGTTCCATTAAGTTTTTAACTGTTGCTTCTGGGCCCACGGTTTTCTCAGGAGACAGGTAAGACGATCTTCTCTTTAAGAGTTTTCCACAGTTTGTTATGATCCACTAAAAGGCTTTAGCATAGTCAATGAAACAAAAGTAGTTGGGTTTTTTTTTTTGTTTTTTTTTTGTTTTTTTTTCGGGAATTTCCTTGCTTTTTCTATGATCCAACGAATGTTACCAATGTGATCGCTGATTTATCGTCCTTTCCTAAACCCAACTTATACATCTGGAAGTTCTCAGTTTATGTTATGCTGAGAACTAGCTTGAAGGATTTTGAGCATAACCTTACTAGCCTGGGAGATTAGTGAAATTGTCTGGTAGTGTGAATATTCTTTAGTACTCCCCTTCTTGGGAATTGGGATGAAGATTCACCTTTTCCAATCCTTTGGTAATGGTTGAGTTTTCCAAATTTGCTGACTCATTGAGTGAAGCACTTTAATAGCATCATCTTTTAGGATTTTAAATGGCTCTGTTGGAATTTCATTACCTCCACTAGCTTTATTGACAGCAGTGCCTCCTAAGACCCATTTGAACTCACAGTCCAGAATGTCTGGTTCTGGGTGAGTGACCACCCCATCATGGTTATCCAGATTATTAAGTTTTTTTTTTTTTTTTGTACAGTTCTTTTGTGCATTCTGGTCATTTCTTCTTGATCTCTTCTACTTCTATTAGATCTTTACCATCTCTATCATTTATCGTATCCATCTTTGGATGAAATAGTCCTTTGATGCTTCCAATTTTCTTGAAGAGATCTCTAGGCTTTCCTCTTCTGTTGTTCTCCTCTATTTATTTGCATTGTTCATTAAAGAAGGCCTTCTTGCCTCTCCTTACTATTTGAACTTAACAGAAATTTGCATTCTGTTGTGTATTCTTTTCCCTTTCTCCCTTACTTTTCACTTCCCTTCTTTTCTCAGGTATTGGTAAAGCCTCCTTAGACAAATACGTTGCTTTATTGTATTTCTTTTTCTTTGGAATGGTTTTGTTCATCACCTCTTGTACAATATTATGAATTTTGTCCATAGTTCTTCAGGCACTCTGTTTACTAGTTCTGATCCCTTGAATCTTAGGTGGACATAACAATAAGGTTTGGAAGAGAATGATGAAATTATTGCCAAAGTCTTCTGCTTCCTTACATCTTCAGAGACTTATCCAGAACTTGAGGAAGAAAAAGAAGTGGAACTGTAGGACCATTCAGAGAGGATGAGGAGTTCAATGTTAATGGGTATATATTTATGACAGAGCCTTGGGGCACCCAGGAGAACCCCAAATTTGAACTCCATATGAGATCCAACATGGTGCAGGTGGGATGGTGCAGAGGAAATGGTGAAAGATGGCTGACAAAGTGAACATAAAGCAGTAGTTCTGGTTACTGATGATGTATGTGTAGCATATAAGTATCTAGATATTCCCACACCCCTCAGGAAGGCACCCGATGAATACCTTTCCTATATTTATGATCATTTCCAAGCACCTTCACATGGAATATTGAGTCCTGTGGTGGTGCATTTTATATTATCCATTAAGCCCCCACCAATTACATTTTTACTGGCAATATCAATTTCTCCAAAGTTTCCCCAACACTAAATGTTTCCAATCTTTTTAAGTAGCTAAATTATTAGATGTAAGTGATTTTTTATCATTATTTTTCAAGATTTTTATTCAGCACTTGTGTCATAAGCCTTTCTCAAGCCAACTTTTCAAAAACACTTCAAGTAACTCAAGAGACCAAGATGGAAACTTTGGATTTTTTCTCCTCCAATGAATGAACTGAACATACAGCAACATGTAGAGCAATTCCCTCTAAGGGAAATCCAGAAAATGGATAAGCAACTCTTACACATTGGGCAAATGAGAAAACACATCAAAACAAGTAAGAAAAGCTGAGAAGCTCCCTCTTCATAAACCTCACGATATCATAAAATTGGAAAGAAACAGCTAACTTTCAGCTCCTCACTAAGAAGCAAAGCGTTTGTATCACACATCTAACATGTCAGCTTCTAAGACTCCCACCAAAAGATGGACTGACTCCCAAGATACCTAGACCTGAAAGCCAATGGGGCAAGAGAAATAAGCCTCACAAGACTACTAAAAATAAGAGTCCTTATTGGGCATGTGAGCACTTTTGCTAGGAAAAAATGCCCCCAAGAAATAATATCTGAAAATTTCTTAACCTGGGGAAAGAAATGTACATCCAGATAAAGGAAGCACCAGAAGTGGAAAAAGAAAAAAACAATCTAAAAGACCCATACAGAAACACACTGTAATTAAATTGTCAAAGATTAAAGGCAAGAAATAGAGTAAATAAAGAAACAATAGAATGAGAAACACTATAGATATCTTCAAAAAAATAAGAGATACCAAGGGAACATCTCATGCAAAGATGGGCACAATAAAGACAGAAATGGTATGGACCTAACAAAAGCAGAAGATGTTAATAAGAGGTGGCAAGAATACACAGGAGAACTGTACCAAAAAAAGATCTTCATGACCCAGATAACCATGATGGTGTGATCACTCACCTAGGCCCAGACATCTTGGAATGCAAAGTCAAGTGAGCCTTAGGAAGCATCTCTATGAACAAAACTAGTGGAGGTGATGGAATCCCAGTTGAACTATTTCAAATCCTAAAAGATAATGCTGTGAAAGTGATGTACTCAATATGCCAGCAAATTGGAAAACTCAGCAAGTGGCCACAGGACTGCAGAAGGTCAGTTTTCATTCCTATCCCAAAGATGGGAAATTCCAAAGAATGTTCAATCTGCCGCACTTGCACTCATCTCACACGCTAGTAAATTAAACCTCAAAATTCTCCAAGCAAGGCTTCAACAGTACATGAACCATGAACTTCCTAATTTTCAAGCTGGATTTAGAAAAGGCAGAGGAGCAAGAGATCACATTGCCAACATCTGTTAGATCATAGAGAAAACAACGGAGTTCCAGAAAAACATCTATCTCTGCTTTATTGACTATGCCAAAGCCTTTGACTGTGGATCACAACAAACTGTGGGAAATTCTTAAAGAGATGGGAATAACAGACCACTTTACCTACCTCCTGAGATATCTGTATGCAGTTCAAGAAACAAAATTTAGAATCGAAATGGAACAATGAACTGGTTCCAAATTGAGAAAGAAGTACATCAAGGGTGTATACTGTCAGCTTGCTTATTTAACCTATATGCAGAGGACATCATGTGAAATGCCAGGCTGGATGAAGCACAAGCTGGAATCAAGATTGCCGGGAGAAATATCAACAACTGCTGATATACAGATTACACCACTCATCGAAGAAAGTGAAGAGGAACAAAGAACCTCTTGATGAATGTGAAAGAGGACAGTGAAAACGCCTCCTTTAAACTCAACATTCAAAAACCTAAGATTGGAGGTGGTCCTAAGATGGCAGAGGAATAGGATGGGGAAATCACTTTCTCCCCCACAAATTCATCAAAAGAACATTTAAACGCTGAGTAAATTCCATAAAACAACTTCTGAATGCCGGCAGAGGACATCAGGCACCCAGAAAAGCAGCCCATTGTCTTCAAAAGAAGGTAGGAAAAAATATAAAAGACAAAAAAAGAGACAAGAGTGGTAGGGATTGAGCTCCATCCCAGGAAGGGAGTCTTAAAAAGAGAGAAGTTTCCAAACACCAGGAAACACTCTCACTGCCGAGTCTGTGGCAAGACTTGGAACCACAGAGGGCAACATAACAGGGATGAAAAATAAATAAATAAATAAAACCCACAGATTACATGCGCAACAGTAACTCCCCCAGTGGAGAAGCAGCACAGATGCCTGCACCCACCAATAGCAAGTGGGGGCTGGGCAGGGAGACCTGGGCTGCATTGCTTAGAGTAAGGATCTGGCCTGAATGCCCTGAGCTCAATCTGAGCAAACTAACTTGGGCTAGCAAACCAGACTGTGGGATAACTACCACACAAAGAGCCAGCCCTAACCTAAGACACTGCCAGGCACATGCACAGAACAAAGGACTGAACAGAGATAGCAGGCTACAGATCTTCCCCCTCCGGTGTCAGGCAGCCAGAGCCAGAAGGGGGCAATCTCAGCCCCAGAGAGACATTATCTACAAAACTGTAAGCAGGCTTCTTTGCTAACTAAGACTTCTTGGGGTTCTGGACAGTCAACATCTGCCTGAGAAAGTGTGCTGGTTCTACACCCAGAAAATCGAGCGGCAGGGATGAGGGAGGTGATAAGTCGCAGTGACCACACTCGCCAAACACCTCATCACCTGAGCTGCTCGGACCTGGCGAAGGCACAAAACGCAGGCCCAACCGAGTCTGCACCTCTGAGGACTACCCAAGCGGCTTAGACCTGGGAGGTGCATGCAGCCCAGGGCTGGCCTTGGACGGTTCCCTGTGGAGCAACCTAGAGCCTGAGCAGTGTGGGCAGGGAGGGTACACGCGCCGTGAGCATGGGCAGGCCAAGTGTGGCTGAGCCACTGCAAGCACACACCAGTGTTACTTATTTGCAGCGTCCCTCCCTCCCCACAGTGCGACTGAACAAGTGAGCCTAAAAAAAGTGTCCACCACCACCCCCTTTGTGTCAGGGTGGCAATCAGACACTGAAGAGACCAGCAAACAGAAGCTAAAACAGAGGGAACCGCCTTGGAAGTGACAGGTGCAATAGATTAAAACCTTGTTGTTAGTGCCGACTACATAGGAAAGGGCCTATTGATCTTGAGAAATATAAGCCAGACCAAGGAGCTATCCGAAAATGAACTGACTCCACAATACCCACAACACCACCAGAGAAAGTCCTAGAATATTTTTCCTATTTTTACAATCATTCCTTTTTTTAAAATTTTAAGTCCTCTATTACTCCTTTAATTTTCACTTTTATAACCTACTATTACTTTGCAAAAAAAAAAAAAAGACCCTATTTTTTAAAAGCAAACTTCATATATATATATTATAATAATAATATTTGTGACTTTTTTCTCTCTTTTTTTTCTTCTTTTCTCTAATATTGTATTTTTGAAATTCCAAACTCTATTATAGATTTTTAATATTTGCTTTTTGGTATTTGTTATCAATTTTGTACCTTTAAGAACCCAATTTTCAGTACCTGTTTTCACTTGGGAGCAAGATTACTGGCTTGACTGCTCTCTCCCCCTTTGGACTCTCCTTTTTCTCCACCATGTCGCCTGTGTCTCTTCCCTAAACCCTCTCTTCTCTACCCAATTCTGTGAATTTCTGTGTGTTCCAGACGGTGGAGAACACTTAGGGAACTGATTACTGGCTGGATCTGTCTCTCTTCTTTTGATTCCCCCCTTTTATCCTCCTGGCCATTTCTGTCCCCTTCCTCCCTCTTCTCTTTTTTTCTCTGTATAACTCCATGAACATCTCTGAGTGGTCCAGTTGTGAAGTGCACATAAGGAAGTGATTACTGGCTAGCTTGCTTTCTCCTCTATTGATTCCACCTCATCTCATTCGGGTCACCTCTAACTCCCTCCTCCCTCCTCTCTCCTCCATGTAACTCTGTGAACCTCTCTGGGTGTCCCTCACTGTGGAGAAACTTTCCATCTTTAACCTAGATGTTTTATCAATGGTGCTGTATAGAAGGAGAAGTTTTGAGACTTCTGTAAAAATAAGACTGAAAACCAGAAGCAGGAGGCTTAAGTCCAAACTCTGAGAACACCAGAGAACTCCTGACTCCAGGGAACATTAATTGACAGGAGCTCATCAAACGCCTCCATACCTACACTGAAACCACGCACCACCCAAGGGCCAACAAGATCCAGAGCAAGACATACCATGCAAATTCTCCAGCAACAAAGGAACACAGCCCTGAGCTCCAATATACAGGCTGCCCAAAGTTACTCCAAAATAATAGACATCTCATAACACATTACTGGACACTTCACTGCACTCCAGAGAGAAGAAATCCAGCTCCACCCACCAGAACACCGACACAAGCTTCCCTAACCAAGAAACCTTGACAAGCCACCCGTGCAACCCCACGCACAGTGAGGAAACTCCACAATAAAGAGAACTCCACAAACTGCCAGAATACAGAAAGGACATCCCAAACTCAGCAATATAAACAAGATGAAGAGACAGAGGAATACTCAGCAGGTAAAGGAACAGGAGAAATGCCCACCAAACCAAACAAAAGAAGAAGAGATAGGGAATCTACCTGAGAAAGAATTCCAAATAATGATAGTGAAAATGATCTAAAATCTTGAAATCAAAATGGAATCACAGATAAATAGCCTGAAGACAAGGATTGAGAAGATGCAAGAAAGGTTTAACAAGGACCTAGAAGAAATAAAGAAGAGTCAAAATATAATGAATAATGCAATAAATGAGATCAAAAACACTCTGGAGGCAACAAATAGTAGAATAACAGAGGCAAAAGATAAGATTAGTGAATTAGAAGATAGAATGGTAGAAATAAATGAATCAGAGAGGAAAAAAGAAAAATGAATTAAAAGAAATGAGGACAATCTCAGAGACCTCCAGGACAGTGTTAATGCCCCAACATTCAAATCATAGGAGTCCCAGAAGAAGCAGACAAAAAGAAAGACCATGAGAAAATACTTGAGGAGATAATAGTTGAAAACTTCCCTAAAATGGGGAAGGAAACAATCACCCAAGTCCAAGAAACCCGGAGAGTCCCAAACAGGATAAACCTAAGGCAAAACACCCCAAGACACATATTAATCAAATTAACAAAGATCAAACACGAAGAACAAATATTAAAAGCAGCAAGGGTAAAACAACAAATAACACACAAGGGGATTCCCATAAGGATAACAGCTGATCTTTCAATAGAAACTCTTCAAGCCAAGAGGGAATAGCAGGACATATTTAAGTTGATGAAAGAAAATAACCTACAGCCCAGATTACTGTATCCAGCCAGATCTCATTCAAATATGGAGAAATCAAAAGCTTTACAGACAAGCAAAAGTTGAGAGAATTCAGCACCACCAAACCAGCTCGCCAACAAATGCTAAAAGATCTTCTATAGACAGGAAACACAAAAAGGGTGTATAAACTCAAAACCAAAACAATAAAGTAAATAGCAGTGGGATCATACTTATCAATAATTACCTTAAACATAAATGGATTGAATGCCCCAACCAAAAACAAAGACTGGATGAATGGATACAAAAACAAGACCCCTATATATGCTGTCTACAAGAGACCCACCTCTTGTAGAGGGAACATACAGACTGAAACTGAAGGGCTGGAAAAAGATTTTCCATGCAAATAGAGACCAAAAGAAACCAGGAGTAGCAATACTCATATCAGAAAAAATAGACTTTAAAACAAAGTCTGTGAAACGAGACAAAGAAGGACACTGCATAATAATCAAAGGATCAATCCAAGAAGAAGATATAACAATTATAAATATATATGCACATTGAAAAGCAGAGACATTACTTTGCCAAAAAAAAGGTCCATCTAGTCAAGGCTATGATCTTTCCAGTGGTGATGTATGAATGTGAGAGTTGGACTGTGAAAAAAGCTGAGTGCCGAAAAATTGATGCTTTTGAGCTGTGGTGTTGGAGAAGACTCTTGAGAGTCCCTTGGACTGCAAGGAGATCCAACCAGTACATTCTGAAGGAGATCAGCCCTGGGATTTCTTTGGAGGGAATGATGCTGAAGCTGAAACTCCAGTACTTTGGTCATCTCATGTGAAGAATTGACTCACTGGAAAAGATTCTGATGCTGGGAGGGATTGGGGGCAGGAGGAGAAGAGGACGACAGAGAATGAGATGGCTGGATGGCATCATTGACTCGATGGACATGAGTCTGAGTGAACTCCGGGAGATGGTGATGGACAGGGAGGCCTGGCATGCTAAAATTCATGGGGTCACAGAGAGTCGAACATGACTGAGCGACTGAACTGAACTGAACATAGGAGCACCACAATATGTAAGACCATTGCTAACAAGTATGAAAGGGGAAATTAACAATAACACAATAATAGTGGGAGACTTCAATACCCTACTCACACTATGAATAGAGTAACTAAACAGAAAATTAACAAGGAAACACAAACTTTAAAAGATACAATAGACCAGTTAGACCTAACTGATATCTATAGGACATTTCACCCCAAAACAATGAATTTCACCTTTTGCTCAAGCGCACACAGAACCCTCTCCAGGATAGAACACATCCTGGGCCATAAAGCTAGCCTTGGTAAATACCAAAAAAAAAAAAACAATTGAAAACATTCCAAGCATCTTTTCTGACCACAGTGCAGTAAGATTAGATCTCAATTATAGGAGAAAAACTGTTAAAAATTCCAACATATGGAGGCTGAACAACAAGCTGATGGATAACCAATAAATCACAGAAGAAATAAAAAATGAAATCAAAATATAAAAATACTTTTGGACTCTGAGGGAGAGGGAGAGGGTGGGATGATTTGGGAGAATGGCATTGAAATATGTATACTATCATGTAAGAAATGAATCGCCAGTCTATATTCGATGCAGGATGCAGGATGCTTGGGGCTGGTGCACAGGGATGATCCAGAGGGATGATGTGGGGTGGGAAGTGGGAGGTGGGTTCATGTTTGGGAGCTCATGTACACCCATGGCAGATTCATGTCAATGTATGCCAAAACCAATACAGTATTGTAAAGTAAAATAAAGTAAAAATAAAAATTAAATAAATAAATACATTTATATTTTTAAAAAATAATAAAAATTTTTAAAAAAGAAATTAAAATATGCATAGAAATGAATGAAAATGAACACACAACAGCCCAAAACCTGTGGGACACTGTAAAAGCAGTGCTAAGGGGAAAGTTCATAGCAATACAGGCATACCTCAAGACACAAGAAAAAAGCCAAATAAATAATTTAACTCTACACCTAAAGCAACTGGAAAAGGAAAAAATGAAGGGCCCCAGGGTTAGTAGAAGGAAAGAAATCTTAAAAATTAGGGCAGAAATAAATGCTAAAGAAACAAAAGAGACCATGGCAAAAATCAACAAAGCAAAAAGCTGGTACTTTGAAAGGATAAATAAAATTGACAAACCGTTAGCCAGACTCATCAAGAAACAAATGGAAAAAAATCAAATCAATAAAATTAGAATGAAAATGAAGAGATCACAACAGACAACACAGAAATGCAAAGGATCATAAGAGACTACTACCAACAGGTATATGCCAATAAAATGGACAACCTGGAAGAAATGGGCAAATTCTTAGAAAAGTACAACTTTCCAAAACTGAACCAGGAAGAAATAGAAAATCTTAACAGACCCATCACAAGCATGGAAATTGAAACTGTAATCAGAAATCTTCCACCAAACAAAAGCCCAGGTCCAGATGGCCTCACAGCTGAATTCTACCAAAACTTTTGAGAAGAGCTAACACCTATCCTACTCAAAATCTTCCAAAAAATTACAGAGGAAGGTAAACTTCCAAACTCATTCTATAAGGCCACCATCACCCTAATACCAAAACCTGACAAAGATGCCACAAAAAAAGAAACCTACGGGCCAATATCACTGATGAACATAGGTGCAAAAATCCTTAACAAAATTCTAGCAATCAGAATCCAACAACATGTTAAAAAGATCATACGCCATGACCAAGTGGGCTTTATCCCAGGGATGCAAGGATTCTTCAATATCCACAAATCAATCAATATAATACACCACATTAACAAATTGAAAAATAGAAGCCAATATGATTATCTCATAGATGTAGAGAAAGCCTTTGACAAAATTCAACATCCATTTATGATAAAAACTCTCCAGAAAGCAGGAATAGAAGAAATATACCTCAACATAATAAAGCCTATATATGACAAACCTACAGCAAACATTATCCTCAATGGTGAAAAACTGAAAGCGTTCCCCCTAAAGTCAGGAACAAGACAAGGGTGCCCACTGTTACCATTACTACTCAACATAGTTTTGGAAGTTTTGGCCACAGCAATCAGAGCAGAAAAAGAAATAAAAGGAATCCAAATTGGAAAAGAAGAAGTAAAACTCTCACTGTTTGCAGATGACATGATCCTCTACTAGAAAACCCTGAAGACTCCACCAGAAAATTACTAGAGCTAATCAATGAATATAGTAAAGTTGCAGGATATAAAATCAACACTCAGAAATCCCTTGCATTCCTATACATTAATAATAAGAAAATAGAAAGAGAAATTACGGAAACAATTCCATTCACCATTGCAACGAAAAGAATAAAATACTTAGGGATATATCTACATAAAGAAACTAAAGACCTATATATAGAAAACTATAAAACACTGATGAAAGAAATCAAAGAGGACACTAATAGATGCAGAAATAAACCATGTTCATGGATCAGAAGAATCAACATAGTGAAAATGAGTATACTAAACAAAGCAATTTATAGATTCAATGCAATCCCTATCAAGCTACCAACGGTATTTTTCACAGAGCTAGAACAAATAATTTCACAATTTGTATGGAAATATTAAAAAACTCAAATAGCCAAAGCAATCTTGAGAAAGAAGAATGGAACTGGGGGGTTCATGTTTGGGATCGCATGTACACCCATGGTGGATTCATGTCAATGTATGGCAAAACCAATACAGTACTGTAAAGTAAAATAAAGTAAAAATAAAAATTTAATAAAAAATAAAATAAAATAAAAGACCCCCCCCCCAAAAAAAAAAAAAAAAAGAATGGAACTGGAGGAATCAACCTGCCTGACTTCAGGCTCTACTACAAAGCCACAGTCATCAAGACAGTGTGGTACTAGCACAAAGACAGAAATATAGATCAATGGAACAAGATAGAAAGCCCAGAGATAAATCCACGCATATGGACACCTTATCTTTGACAAAGGAGGCAAGAATATACAATGGAGTAAAGACAATCTCTTTAGCAAGTGGTACTGGGGAAACTGGTCAACCCCTTGCAAAAGAATGAAGCTAGAACACTTTCTAACACCATACACAAAAATAAACTCAAAATGGATTAAAGATCTAAACGTAAGACCAGAAACTATAAAACTCCTAGAGGAGAACATAGGCAAAACACTCTCAGACATAAATCACAGCAGGATCCTCTATAATCCACCTCCCAGAATATTGGAAATAAAAGCAAAAATAAACAAATGGGACCTAATTAAACTTAAAAGCTTCTGCACAACAAAGGAAACTATAAGCAAGGTGAAAAAACAGCCTACTGAATGGGAGAAAATAATAGCAAATGAAGCAACTGACAAACAACTAACCTCAAAAATATACAAGCAACTCCTGCAGCTCAAGTCCAGAAAAATAAACGACCCAATCAAAAAATGGGCCAAAGAACTAAATAGACATTTCTCCAAAGAAGACATACAGCTGGATAACAAACACACGAAAAGATGCTCAACATCACTCATTATCAGAGAAATGCAAATCAAAACCACAATGAGGTACCATTTCAGTCAGAATGGCTGCAATCCAAAAATCTGCAAGCAATAAATGCTGGAGAGGGTGTGGAGAAAAGGGAACCCTCTTACACTGTTGGGGTAATGCAAACTAGCACAGCCACTTTGGAGAACAGTGTGGAGTTTCCTTAAAAATCTGGAAATAGAACTGCCTTATGACCCAGCAATCCCACTGCTGGGCATACACACCAAGGAAACCAGAATTGAAAGAGACATGTGTACCCCAGTGTTCATCACAGCACTGTTTATAATAGCCAGGCAACCTAGCTGTCCATCAGCAGATGAATGGATAAGCTGAGGTACATATACACAATGGAGTATTACTCAGCCATTAAAAAGAACACATTTGAGTCAGTTCTAATGAGATGGATGAAACTGGAGCCGATTATTCAGAGTAAAGTAAGCCAGAAAGAAAAACAGCAATACAGTATACTAACGCATATATATGAAATTTAGAAAGATGGTAATGATAACCCTGTATGTGAGACAGCAAAAGAGATACAGATGTATAGAAAAGGCTTTGGACTCTGTGGGAGAGGGCCAGGGTGGGATCATTTGGGAGAATGGCACTGAAACATGTAAAATATCATATATGAAATGAGTTACCAGTCCAGGTTCAATGCATGATACTGGATGCTTGGGGCTGGTGCACTGAGACGACCCAGAGGGATGGTATGGGGAGCGAGGAGGAAGGGGGGTTCAGGATGGGGAACACATGTATACCTGTGGTGGATTCATGTTGATGTCTGGCAAAACCAATACAATATTGTAAAGTAATTAACCTCAAATTAAAATGAATAAATTATGTTAATAAAAAAATAATTTTTTAAAAAAAAAAGCTAAGGTCATGGCATCTGGTCCCATCACTTCATGGCAAATAGATGGGGAAACAATGGAAACAGTGACACACATGATTTTCTTGGGTTCCAAAATCACTGAAGATGGTGACTGCAGCCATGAAATTAAAAGATGCTCGTTCCTTGGAAGAAAAGCTATGACCATCCTAGACAGCATATTAAAAAGCATTACCTTGAGACATTACTTGGCTGACAAAGGTCCATCGAGTCAGAGCTATGGTTTTTTCATGTATGGATGTGAGAGTTGGGCTGTGAAGAAGGCTGGGCACTGAAGAATTGATACTTTTGGACTGTGGTGTTGGAGAAAACTCTTGAGAGTCCCTTGGGCTAAAAGGAGATTAAACCGCTCAATTCTAAAGGAAACCAATCCTGAATATTCATTGAAGGACTGATGCTGAAGCTTAAGCTCCAATAATTTGGCCACCAGATGTGAAGAACTGACTCACTGGAAAAAGCCCTGATGCTGGGAAAGATGGAAGACAGGAGGAGAAGGGGATGACACAGGATAAGATGGTTGGGCGGCATCACCAGCTCAATAGACTTGAGTTCAAATAGGCTCTGGGAGTTGGTGATGGACAGGGAAGCCTGGCATGTTGCAGTCCATGGGGTCACAAAGAGTAGTACATGACTGAGTGATTGAAGTGACTAACTGAAAGGCAAAGAGAATCTTGAAACAGTAAGAGAAAAACAACTTTTTACATACAAGGGAAGCCCTGTAAGATTATAAGCAGTTTTTTCAGCTGAAATTCTGCATAAAGAAGGGAGTGGCATTATATATTCAAAGTCATGAAAGAAAACTCTCAACCAATAATTTTCTACCTAGTAAAACTGTCCTTCAAAATTGAAGGAGAGATTTAAAATTTTCCTAATAAAAAATAGCTAAAGGAGTTTGTCACTCTTAGATGAATTTTATAAGAAATGTTAAATGAAGCTCCTCCAGCTGAAATGGAAGAATGATAGCTAACAACTTAAAAACATATGACAGCATAAACTCACTGGTTAAGGTAAATATACAGTTAAATCTATTAATATAATACTCTAATATTGCAAAAGTGATGGATTAATCACTTGTAACTCTAGTAGAAATATTTTAAAAGTATTGCAAATTACAAAACTTTGTTAATTAATAATATAAGAATATGAAATCATGACATCAAGAACATAAAACGTGGGGTAGTTAGTTATTTCAATCATTCAGTCATGTCTGACTCTGCAAGCCCATGAACTGCAACATGCCCCGCTTCACTATACATCACCACTTCTGGAGATTGTTCAAATTCATACCCAAGTCAGTGAGGCCATAAAACAATCTCATCCTTTGTCATACTGATTTCCTCCTTCCTTTAATCTTGCCCAGCATCAGGGCCTTTTCCAGTGAGTTGGTTCTTCACATTAGGTGGCAAAAGTACTAGAGCTTCAGCTTCAGCATCAGTCCTTTCAATGAATATTCAGAGTTGATTTCCTTTAGGATTGAATGGTTTCATCTTCTTCCTGTACAAGGGACTCTCAAGAGTCTTTTACAATACCACATTTCAAAAGCATCAGTTCTTCAGTGTTCAGCTTTCTTTATGGTCTAAACCTCATATCTATACATGACTACTGGAAAAACCATAGCTCTGACTATATGAACCTTTGTCAGCAAAGTGATGTTTTTTGTTTTTTGATATACTATATAGGTTGGTCATAGTTTGCTTCCACAGGACAAGCGTCTTTTAATTTCATGGCTGCAGTCACCATCTGCAATGATTCTGAAGCCCCAAAAAGTAAAGTCTGTCACTGTTCCACTGTTTCTCATCTATTTGCCATGAAGTGATGGGACCTGATGCCACGTCTTCATTTCTTGAATGTTGAACTTTAAGGAGGCTTTTCACTCTCCTCTTTCATTTCATCAAGAGACTTTTTAGTTGTTCTTCACTTTCTGCCATAAAGGTGGTGTTATCTGCATATCTGAGGTTATTGATATTTCTCCCAATAATCTTGGTTACAGCTTGTGCTTCATCCAGCCTGGCATTTCACGTGATGTACACTGCATACAAGTTAAATAAGCAAAGTGACACTTACATTAAGTATACATCCTTAATGTACTTATTTCCCAATTTGGCCTGTGTTCCATGTCCAGTTCTAACTGGCCTGCATACAGATTTCTCAAGAGGCAGGTATTCCCATCACTTTAAGAATTTTCCAGTTTGTTGTTATCTGCAAAGTCAAAGGCTGTAGTATAGTAAATGAAGCAGATGTAGATGTTTTTCCTGAAATTCTCTTGCTTTTTCTATGAGCCAATGGATGTGAGTATTCTGATCTCTGGTTCCTCTCCCTTTTCTAAATCTAACTTGAACATCTGGAAGTTCTCACTTCAAATCCTGTTGAAGCCGAGCTTGGGGAATTTTGAGCATTACTTCGCCAGGTTAGGAGATGAATGTAATTATGCTGTAGTTTGGATAGCTTTTGGCATTGCCTTTCTTTGGTATAGGAATGAAAACTGACCTTTTCCATTCCTGTGGCCACTGCTGAGTTTTCGAAATTTGTTGGTATATTGAGCACACACATTCACAGCATCATCTTTTAGAATTTGAAATAGCTCAACTGAAATTTTATCACCTCCACTAGCTTTGTTCATAGTGATGCTTTCTAAGGCCAACTTGACTTTGGACTCTAGGATGTCTGGCCTTAGATGAGTAAGCACACCATTGTGGTTATTTGGGTCATTAAGATCTTTTTTGTATAGTTCTGAGTATTCTTGCCACCTCTTTTTAATCTCTTCTTCTTCTATTAGGTCCATACCATTTCTGTCCTTTATTGTGTCCATCTTTTCATGAAATGTTCCCTTGGTATCTCTAATTTTCCTGAAGAGATCTCTAGTCTTTCCCATTCTGTTGTTTTCCTCTATTACTTTTGCATTGATCACTGAGGAAGAATTTCTTATCTCTCCTTGCTATTCTTTGGAACTCTGAATTCAAATGGGTATATTTTTCCTTTCCTCCTTTGCCTTTCACTTCTCTTCTTTTCAGCTATTTTTAAGACCTCCTTAAACAATCCTTTTGCCTTTTTGTATTTCTTTTTCTTTTGGATGATTTTGATCATGGCCCCCTGTACAATGTTACAAACCTCCATCCATAGTTCTTCAGGCACTCTATCAGATCTAATCACTTGAATCTATTTGTCACTTCCATTGTATAATCATAAGAAATTTGATTGAGGTCATATCTGAATGGTCTAGTGATTTTCCCTACTTTCTTCAATTTCAGTCTGAATTTGGTAATAAGGAATTCATGATCTGATCCACAATCAGCTCTCAGTCTTGTTTTTCTGACTGTATACTTTCTCCATCTTTGGTTGCAAAAATATAATCAATCTGATTTCGGTATTGACCATAGGGTGATGTCCATGTATAGAGTCATCTCTTGTGCTGTTGGAAGATGGTGTTTGCTCTGACCCTTTTTGCAAAACTCTGTTAGCCTTTGCCCTGTTTCTGTTTGTACTCCAAGACCAAACTTGCCTATTACTCCAGGTATCTCTTGACTTCCCACTTTTGCATTCCAGTACCCTATGATGAAAGGACACCTTTTCTTGGTATTAGTTCTAAAAGATCCTATAGGTCTTCATAGAACCATTCAATTTCAGCTTATTCGGCATTAGTGGTTGGGGCATAGACTTGGATTACTGTGATATTGAATGGTTTGCCTTGGAAATGAACAGAGACCATTCTGTTCTTTTTAGATTGTCCCAAATACTGCATTTGGGACTCTTACATTGACAGGAGGGCTACTCCATTTTTTCTAAGGGTTTTTTGCCCTTAGTATTTGATATAATGGTCATCTGAGTTAAATTCACCCATTCCAGTCCATTTTAGTTCACTGATTCCTAAAATGTCGATGTTCACTCTTTCTATCCCTTTTTAACAACTTCCAATTCATAGACCTAACATTCGAGGTTTCTATGCAATATTGTTCCTTACAGCATGAGACTTTTTACTTCCATCACTAGTTACATCCACAACTCAGCATTGTTTTTGCTTTGGCTCAGCATCTTCATTCTTTCTTGGGCTATTTCTCCACTCTTCTCCAGTAGCATATTGGGCACCTACTGACCTGGGTAGTTCATTTTCAGTGTCTTATCTTTCTGCCTTTTCATACTGTTCATGCAGTTTTCAAGGCAAGAATATTGATTTGTTTTGCCATTCCCTTCTCCAGTGCACCACGTTTTGTCAGAACTCTCCACCATGACCCATTCATACTGGGTGGCCCTACATGTCATGGCTCATAATTTCATTGATTTAGACAAGGTTGTGGTCCATGTGATAAGTTTGGTTAGATTTCTGTGGTTGTTTTCATTCTGTCTGCCCTCTGATGGATAAGCATAGGATCTTTGTAGAAGCTTCCTGATGGGAGAGACTAGCTGTGGGGGAGTCTGGATCTTGCTCTGATTGGTGTGGTCATGCTCAGTAAATCTTTAATCCAATTTTCTATTGATGGTTGGGTTGTGTTCCCTCCCTATAGTTGACCAGAGGCCAAACTATTGTAGGGGTAACGATGGCAATGTCAACTTCCTTCAAAAGAATTTATGCCTGCTTGCCTTGGCTCCCAGGACTATTTTATTCAGTGCCTCTGACTCCCCAGCAGGCCACAGTTCATCCACACCTTCACTGGAGACTCCTGAACATTCTCTTGCAAGTCTGGCTCAGTCTCTTGTGAGGTCATGGCTCCTTTCTCCTGGGTCCTGGGTGCAAACACAATTTTGTTTGTGCTCTCCAAGAGTCTTTTTCTGCACTCCTGTGGAAATTCTGTAATCAAATACCATTGGCCTTCAATGTCAAATTCCCTGGGGGTTCTCAGTCCCTTTGCCAGATCCCCAGGTTGGGAAATCTGTTGTCGGCCCTAGAGCCTTCACAACAGTGTGAGAACTTCTGGTATAATTGTTCTCCTGCATGTGGGTCGTCTGTTGCTGGCTTTATGATAGGGCTAGTGGCAACCTCCTCCAAGAGTTCTTAAGCCACACACTGCTCCTCCCAGGTCTTTTGCATCCAGAGCCCCTGTCCCTGCAGCAGGCCACTGCTGACCTGTGCCTCCACAGGAGGCACTCAAACACTCAAAGTCAGGTCCCTGTGTCCTGCTGAGCACAAGGTTTTGCTTGAGCCCTCTGAGAGTCTCTGGTGGGTCTGGGCTTTGATTCTAAATGTTATTTTTTTCCCCTCCTATTGTCTTGTTGGGGCTTCTTCTTTGCCCTTGTATGTAGGGTGTATTTTATCATGGAATCCAACATTCTCCTGTCAATGGTTGTTTAGTGGTTAGTTGCAATTTTCAAGTTCTTGCAGGAGAAGTTGAGTGCACCTCCTTCTACTCCACTATCTTGTTTCTTCAGATGTGGGGGAAAGTGTAAAATTGTAGAACTTCTGTGAGTATCCAAAGTTAAGTTGTTACTTTTTAAATAGGCTGTTATAACTATAAGCTCTTTTATGTAAGCCACATGGTAAACACATTTGACAAAAAAAAAAAAAATTTCATAGATACACAATAGATTTTTTGAATGAATCAAAATATATCATGACAGAAGATCACTAAATCAAAAATTAAGACAATAAGGAAAGAAAAAATAAACTACAAAACAATGAGAAGACAATTATCAAAATAGTCATAGTCTATCCCAATCAATTAATTACTTTAAATGTAAATGGACTAAATTTTCTAACCAAAAGAAAGAGTGACTGAATGGGTAACATAAAACAAGACCCAATTATTCACTGCCTATAATAGACTCCCTTCAGCATTATAAACAGAAATAGGCTGGAAACAAAGGGTGAAAAACATATTTTATGCAGATGTAAGACAAAAGAAAGCAGGGGTAACTATGCTTTACAGACGACTTTAAATTTAAGCCAAAAAGTATAGCAAGAGACAGAAAAGGTCATTATACAATAATGATAAATGTGCCAATTCATCAAAAGGATATAATAATTATAAATATGTATACACCCATTATTCCAATATCTTAATAATTAAGTAATCATTAATAGATTAAAAAAAGGAGAAATAGCAACAATAATGGTAAGCAACTTGAACAACTTGCATTCAGAAACAGATGATACTGACAAAAAATTAATGAGGAAACAACGGACTTAAATTGAACCTTAGATCAGATGAACCTAACAGATATACACAGAACGTCTATTCAATAGCAGCAGAAACACAATTTTTCTAAAACGTACATGGAATATTCACCAAGATATATAATATGTTGGCTACAAAACAAATCTTAATAAATTTAATCAAGATGGAAATCAATCTTTTCTGAGAGTTTTAATATGCACTGGAAATCAATTAACAGAAGAAAACTGGAAATTTTGTAAGAAAAAGAAATCAAAAGAAAAATCAAATCATATCTTGAGATAAATGCAAATAGAAACACAACAAACGTGTGAGATTCAGCAAAAGCAGCTCTAAAAGAGAATTATACCAATTATATTTATAGCAGTAAGTGTTAATATAAAAAAATATCAAATGAGCAACCTAACATTTCACCTCAAAATGTAAGAAAAAGAAGAAGAAACTAAGCCCAAAAATTAGTAGAAGGAAGGAAATAGAAAAGATTAGATAGGGAAAAAGTAAGAGATGACTCAAACAAACAGTCAAAACAAAAGTATCAGAGAGAAGAGAATTTATTATTGATATCACAAAAATACAAAGTATCTTAAGAGCCTACTATGAAAAACAGATTAGATTACCTAGAAGAACAGATAAATTCCTAGAAACATATTAAATCACAATTAAATCATAAAAATATAGAAAGACTGAACAGATCAATTATTTGTAAGAGTACTGAATTAGTGATAAAAGCTTCAAAGAAAAATCGAGGACCAGAAGGCTTCACTGGTAAATTCTACCAAAAATTAAAAGAAAAAATTAGTAATAATTATCCAATTTTCCAAAAAAAATAGAAGAAAAGGATATGATTCCAACTTACTTTATAAGGCCAAAATTATCCATCCTGATGCTAAAACCAGACAATGTGATGTTAGTTACTCAGTCGTGTCTGACTCCTTGCAAACCTATGGACTATAGCTTGCCAGGCTCCTCTGTCCTTGGAGTTTTCCAGGCAAGAATACCGGGGTGGGTTGCCATTTCCTCCTCCAAGGGATCTTCCTGATCCATGGATTGAACCTGTTCCTCCTGCACTGCAGGCAGATTCTTTACCATCTGTATTACCAGGGAACCAGAGAAGGAAAGTACATTTTAAAAAGTCACAGGCCAATATCTCCGACAAGCATAAATACAAAAATATTCAACAAAATATTATCAAACTGAATTTAATGGCACATTAAAATGATTATACACTATGACAAGTGGGTTTTATTCCAGGGATGCAAGGATGATTAGACATCTACAGATTATGAAATGTAACAATCCTGATCATCTCATTAGATGCAGAAAAAATGTTTGAAAAAGGACTTTTGATTTCCAAAGTCTTTTCATGATAAAAACATAAACAAACTGGGTATAGGATAAGATCACAGATAAAACGACATGTAATGGTGAAAAGGAGCACTGACCTGAGGCACTGAGGCCATTTAGTGTTTTATATTTTGACTTAGGTTTTCTGCTTCTGTATCTCTTTCCTACCCTTTGGCTTGTTCCTTTCAGTGTCTTTTCTCTCTCTTTTCCTCTTGTTCATGTCTTCTGGTTTTTTTTGTTTGTTTGTTTGTTTTTTCATTTCTTTGGAGCACAACTGCCTAATCAAGATGTTGCCTTTTAGTTTAATGTCACTTAAGAGTTGTGACTGCATGTTTCCCAGCTGAAATTTTCAGAGTGCTCAGACAGTATTTATGGTTTATGGTCGTAAAAATGGCAAGAGATCTGGTCTTTCCAGATTCCTGGAAAAGAAGCTCATCCTCCCCACCTCCTCACCAGCCCATATTCATAATGATAAAAAAGTCTCATGGGAACATTGTTATTGACCCACATAGGAGTGAAGATTTGAGATAAACTGGATCCAAAATATTTGGATATTGTGTTTTCAATGGTCATCAAGAGAAAGTGGAGAGTGAGTGGCATAAAAGGCTTGAGAGAACCTGTGGGCCTGATGTCTGTGGCTCATCCATGACGGGTCCAAACCAGTGGTGCTTTGTCTAGGAGTCAGATAAAATGAGGGAAGAAGGGCTTGCAAGGACAGAACCACTGCAGAATTACTGTTGGTCACCCCCTCTTAAGTTTATTTCCAATTAGGATGAGGTCTCCAAGGACATAGACTTAGCAGTGGAGTTTGAAGGGAGTTTGATAGGTGGCCAAATGTCATCTGGGAAAACCAGTCACCAGTTGGAGTTCTGTGACCATGTTTCTCCTGGTTTAGGCCCTAGCTTTCTAGGGTGTTACCTTAGAGCAAGAACAGGAAGAATAACTAGCTCTTCATTCACTAATGTCTGCCTTTGGAACATGAGAGGGGTATTTGCTGAACTCTCTAGGACCTCCAATGCCCAAAAAGCAAGTGATCACATGCAGGTCTCTTCCCCTCATCCTGTCTTTTATCGAGCACCTGGGGAGATTGGTGCTTCCTAGGAATGAAGCACATGGATAAAACATATATGAGAGGGAGGTGGGTAGTTCTTTTTGTCCCTTCTTATTTTCCACTGCTAAAGTTGCAATATTTATAACAGTAAAAAAAAATATTCTGAGGGTGGGGATGAATGTTTAATACACAAAGTCATTGTAAAAAGAAAGCTTTATCTTTAAGATCAGGAAAAAGATGAAGATTCCCACTCTAACCACTTTTATTCAACATAATATTGGAAGTCCTAGCCAAAGAAATTAGGCCAGAAAAAGAAATAAAATACATCTAAATTGGGGCGTGAGTGAGGATATAAAATTTTCTCTATTTACAGATGGTAAGATATTATATAGAGAAAACCATAAAAATTCCACCAAAAAACTCTGAGAAATAGCCATTGAATTCAATAAATTTGAAGCATGAAAGATCAATATACAAAAAAGTCAGTTGCACTTTTATACACTAACAATGAAATATCAGAAAGATATTCTATAGCATCTAAAGAATAAAATATCTAAGAATAAATTTAAACTAGGAGATGAAAGATTTGTTCACTGAAAACTATTAAAAAATAATTAAATTTGAAAAAACACAAATAAATGAAAAGATACCCTATGTTCATGGATTAGAACAATTAATATTGTTAAAATGCCCATACTAACCTATGGAATCTACAGATTCAATGCAACCAAAATCCGAAAAACATTTTTCAAAGAAATAGAAAAAAAAAAAAAAAAAGGTCCTAAAATTTACATGTAACCACAAAAGACCCAAAGTAACCAAAGGAATCTTGAGAAAGAAGAGCCAAGCTAGAGGAATCACACTTTCTGATTTCAAACTATATATAACAATGCTGATAATAATCAAAGCAGTATGGCACTGGCACCACAAACAGCAATATAGAGGTGCAGTCCCAAGATGGCAGAGGAATATGATGGGGAGACCACTTTATCCCCCACAAATTCATCAAAAGATGATTTTATCAACTCCCACAGAACAATTTCTGAATGCTGGCAGAGGACACCAGGCACCCAGAAAGGCAGCCCAATCTCTTTAAAAGGAGGTAGGACAAAATATAAAGAACAAAAACTGAGACAAAAAATTTAGGGATGGAGATCCATCCTGGGGAAGGAGTCAGGAAGGAGAAGAAGTCTCCACATAGTAGGAACCCTCTCACAGGCATGTCTGTGGCGAGTTTTGGAATCTCCCAGGGCAACATCAGTTCAGTTCAGTCACTCAGTCCTGTCCGACTCTTTGTGACCCCACGAATAGCAGCACGCCAGGCCTCCCTGTCCATCACCATCTCCCGGAGTTCACTCAGACTCATGTCTATCGAGTCCGTGATGCCATCCAGCCATCTCATGTCTGTCGTCCCCTTCTCCTCCTGCCCCCAATCCCTCCCAGCATCAGAGTCTTTGCCAATGAGCCAACTCTTCTCATGAGGTGGCCAAAGTACTGGAGTTTCAGCTTTAGCATCATTCCTTCCAAAGAAATCCCAGGGCTGATCTCCTTCAGAATGGACAGGTTGGATCTGCTTGCAGTCCAAGGGACTCTCAAGAGTCTTCTCCAACACCACAGTTCAAAAGCATCAATTCTTCAGCTCTCAGCCTTCTTCACAGTCCAACTCTCACATCCATACATGACCACAAGAAAAACCATAGCCTTGACTAGACGGACCTTAGTCGGCAAAGTAATGTGCAGGTCATGGTGGAGAGGTCTGACAGAATGTGGTCCACTGGAGAAGGGAATGGCAAACCACTTCAGTATTCTTGCCTTGAGAACGCCATGAACAGGGCAACATAACTGGGAAGAAAAAAGAAAAAACTTACAGAATATGAAATTAATTGCAACTTCCAGTAGAGAAGTGGCCCAGGTGCTCCTGTTCGCAACCAGCTAGTGGGGGCTGGGCAGGAAGGCGCAGACTGCATCATTGGTCCTTAGTGTAAGGACCAGGCCTGAATGCCCTGAGGACAATCTGAGGAGCTAATGTGAGATAGCAACCCAAATCTTGGGATCACTAGAGAGACCAAAAAAAAAAAAATTTTCCCGGGAAGGTTTGTATCCCCACACACAAAAGGCTCTATTGAGTGAATACCAAAGGAGAGCAAGCCGGCTGCATATAGGACCCTCCCTCCCCGGAGACAGAGAGGCAGGCGAGCAACATCCAGAGCCGGAAGGCAAGGGGCTGCTGCAATCTTCACAGAGACCACATCTTCCACCCAACTGTGAGCAGGCTCCCAGTTGTTAACCTCATCTTCCTGGGATCCTGCATGGTTGACATCTGCCAGGAGTGTCACAGCCTAAGATCAGCTCCCCAGAGGAGACACACGGCACACCTGGGACTATGCTCTCACATTGCATCCTGGAAACTGAGCCTCTGAGACTGGGCAGGTGAATAAGATGCATGGTCCACCTGGGACAGTGTGCTCACCAAGCATCTGGTAGCCTGAGCTCCTCAGACCTGAAAAAGGCTCAAAATGCACAGCCCATCCTGGTCTGTGCACTTGCACTGTACCTGAAAGCTTAGACCTCAGAAGTGCATGTAATGCAGGGCCCACTTGGGTCAGTACCCTTGCAGAGCACCGTGGAGACTGAACAATGTAGACCCGGGAAGCACATGTTGCCTCGGGCTGTGGCAAATCCAGTGTGGTCCACCCTCTGTAAGCACTCCCCACACATGCCAGCAGTATTTGTGTGCAGTGTCCCTCCTTCCTCACAACATCCTGAAGAAGTGAGCCTAAATAAGTGGCCACGTTTGCCCCCTTGTGTCAAGGTGGAAATCAGACACTGAAGAGTCTTGCAAACAGAAGAAACCAAAATAAACAAAGAAGAGGAAACTGCTCTGGAAGTAACAGATGCAACAGATTAAAACCCTGCATTTAATACTGGAGACATTGAGGGGCACCTATAGACCTTGAGAACAAGTACAAAAAGGAACAATTATCTTCCCCCGAAAACAAACCTTATTTTTTTTAATTCCATGTATATTTTTTAATTATTATGATTGATAATGTTTTGTATTTTTATATTGTATTTTTGAGTTTAACATCTACTCTCTGTTTCTAATCTTTGCTTTTTGATATCTGTTATCAATTTTGTACCTCTAAAAATCTAATCTTCAGCATCCATTTTCACTTAGGGATTTGATTACTAGCTTGATTGCTCTCTCCCTTTTTGACCCTCCCTTTTCTCCTCCAAGTCACCTCTATCTCTTTCCTCCCTCTTCTCTTCTATACATAACTCTGTGAATCTCTTTGGATGTTTCAGGCTATGGAGAGCACTTAGGGATTAGATTATGGGGTAGATTGCTCTCTTCCCTTTTGACTCCCCCTTTTCTCTCCTGCTCACTTCTATCTCCCTCCTCCCTCTTCTCTTATCTATATAACTCTGTGAATCTCTCTGGGCTTTCCTAGCTGTGGAGAATTGTTTCACCAATAAACCTAGGTTTTATATTCTATGCTGTATGGATGGAGAAGTATTGAGGCTACTGTAAGAGAAGAATCGAAAGCCAGAGGCAGGAGGCTTAACTCAAACTTTAGAACATCAGAGGACTCCAGAATCCAGGGGACATTAATAGACAAGAGCTCACCCAAAAGTCTCCACACCTACACTGAAACCAAGCTCCACCCAAAAGCCAACAAGATCCAGTGAAAGACACACCATGATAATTTTCCAGAAAAACAGGAATACAACCCTGAACATAAAAAGATGGGCTCCCCAAAGCCACGTTAAACCCATAGACATCCCAAAACTCACTTCTGGACTCTTCATTGCACTCCAGACAGAAGAGATTTAATTCCACTCACCAGAACATAGATGCAAGCTCCCCCAACCAGGAAACCTTGACAAGACATTTGCCAACCCCACCCACAGGGAATAGATGCCACATTTAAGAGGAACCATGAAGTTCCACCCTGCAGAAAGGGGACCACAACCATAAAAATCTAAACAAAATGAAAAGACAGAGAAATATTCAGCAGGTGAAGAACATGATAAAAATCCACCAAACCAAACAAAGGAGGAGGATATAGTGAGTCTACCTGAAAAAGAAATAAAAATAAAGTAAAGGTGATCCAAAATCTTGAAAACGAAATGGAGCTGCAGATAAATAGACTAGTGACAAGAATGTCTCTAGAATGTCACTAGAATACAAGAAATGTTTACCAGGACTTAGAAAAACTAAATAAGAATCAATCAATATGAATAATGCAGTAGCTGAGATCAAAAGCACTCTGGAGGGAACCAACAGTAGAATAACTGAGGCAAAAGGGAAGATAAGTGAGGTGGAAGATAGAATGGTCAAAATAAATGAAGCAGAGAGCAAAAAAAGAAATAATTAAAAGAAATGAGGGCAACCTCAGAGACCTCTGGGACAATGTAATATGCCCTAAAATTGAAATTATAGGTGTACAAGAAGAAGAAGACAAAAAGAAAGGGCATGAGAAAATACTTGAGATAATAATTGAAAACATCCCTAATAAGGGCAAGAAAATAGCCACCTAAGTCTGAGAAAACAAGTCCCAAACAGGATAAACCCAAGGCGAAACACCCCAAGAAACATATTAATCAAACTAACAAAGATCAAAGACAAAGAGTAAATATTGAAAGCAGCAAGGGAAAAACAACAAATAACACACAAGGGGATCCCCATAAGGATAACAGCTGATCTTTCAATAGAAACTCTTCAGGCCAGAAGGGAATGGCAGGACATACTTAAAGTGATGAAAGATAAAAACCTACAATCAAGATTACTCTACCAAGCAAGGATTTTGTTCAGATATGAAGGAGAAATCAAAAGCTTTACAGACAAGCAAAAACTAAAAGAATTCAGGACCACCAAACAGGCTCTTCCACAAATGTTAAAGGTTCTTCTCTAGACAGGAAACACAGTAAAGGTTTATAAAAATGAACCCAAAGCAGCAAAGTAAATGGTAACAGGATCATACTTATCAATAACTACCTTAAGTGTAAATGGGTTGCATGCTCCAACCAAAAGAAAAAGCCTGGCCAAATGGGTACAAATATAAGACTGCTATATATGCTGTCTACAAGAGATCCTCCTTAAACCTAGGGACACATACAGACTAAAAGGGAAAGGCTGGTAAAAGATATTTCATGCAAAAAGGGACTAATAGAAAGCAGGATGAGCAATACTCATCAGACAAAATAGAATTTGAAATAAAGACTGTGGTAAGAGACAAAGAAGGACACTACATAATGATCAAAGGATCAATCCAAGAAGACATAACAATTATAAATTTATATGCACCCAACACAGGAAAACCTCAATAAGTAAGGCAAATGCTAACAAGTATGAAAGGGGAAATTAACAGTAACCAAATAATAGTGCAGAACCTTAATACCCCACTCACACATATGGATAGATCAACCAAACAGGAAATTAGCAAGGAAAAATAAGCTCTAAATGATACAGTGGACCAGTTAGACCTAATTGATATCTATAGGGCATTTCACCCAAAAGCAACAGAATTCACCTTTTTCTGAAGTGCACACAGAACATTCTCCAGGAGAGATCACATCCTGGGCCATAAATCTACCCTGGTAAACTAAAAAATAAAAAATAATAAAATAAATCATTTTAAGTATCTTTTTTCTTTTCTTTTTTTTAAACTTCTTTTAATGTAAAATTTTTACTTAGGTGAAATTCACATAACATTAAATTAACCATTTTAAAGTACCCAATTCAGCGGCATCTAGTACATTTACAGTATTGTGCGACTGCCACTTCTACCTAATCCCACAATATTTCCATCACCCCAAAAGATGCTCCCAAGCCATTAAGCACTCACTCCCCATTTGCCCCTCCCCCAACCCTGGGCCACCACGAGTCAGCCTCTGTCTCTATAGATTTGCCTATTTGGGATCCTTCATCAAGTATTTTTTCCAATCACATTGTGGTAAGACTAGCTGTCAATTACAGGGGAAAAAAAAAACACTAAAAATAAAAACACATGGGGGCTAAACAACAAGCTTCTGAATAACCAACAGATCATGGAACATATCAAAAAGGAAATAAAAATATGCATAGGAACAAATGAAAATACAGCAACACCAAACCTATGGGATTCAGTAAAAGCAATGCTAAGAGGGAGGTTCATAGCAATACAAGTATACCTCAAGACACAAGACAAACATCAAATAAACAACATAACTTTACATCTAAGGCATCTAGAAAAAGAAGAAGAGAACACCCAAGTTATAAGAAGGAAAGAAATCATGAAAATAGAGCAGAAATAAATGAAAAATAAACAAAGGAGAATATAGCAAAAATCAACAAAACTAAAAGCTGCTTCTTTGAGAAGATAAATAAAATAGACAAACCATTAGCCAGACTTACATGCTTCCCTGGAAACTCAGATGGCAAAGCATCTGCCTGCAATGCAGGAGACCCTGGTTCAATCCCTGGGTTGGGACAATCCCCTGGAGAAGGAAATGGCAACCCACTCCAGTACTCTTGCCTGAAAAATACCATGGACAGAGGTGCCTTGTAGGCTACGGTCCATGGGGTCTCAGACATGACTGAGTGACTTCACTTTCACTTTCATTAGCCAGACTCATAAGGAAAAAAAAAAAAAAAAGGAGAAGAATCAAATGAATAAAATTAAAAATGGAAATGGAAAAATCAAAACAGACACAGAAATTCAAAAGATCATAAGAGACTACTATGAGCAATTTTATGCCAATAAAATGGACAATGGATGAAATGGACAATTTCTTAGAAAATTATAATTTTTCAAATCTGAACCAGGAAAAAAACAGAAAATCTTAACAGACCCATCACAAGCATGGAAATCAAAGCTGTAATCAAAAATCTTCCAACAAACAAAATCCCAGGACCAGATGGCTTCACAGGTGAATTCTACCAAAAATTAGAGAAATGCTAACACCTATTCCATGCAAACTCTTCCAGAAAATTGCAGAGGAAAGCAAACCCAAACTCATTCTATAGGTCCACCATCACCCTAATACCAAAACCAAAAAAATGATGCCACAAAAAAGAAAACTGCAAGCCAATATCACTGATGAACATAGATGCAAAAATCCTCAACAAAATTCTACCAAACAGAACTTAACAACATATTTAAAAAATCATATATCATTACTAAGTGGGCTTTATCCCAGGGATGCAAGGACTCTTCAATATTCAAAAATCAATCAATGTGATACACTATGCTTCAACATAATAAAAGCCAAGTACAACAGACAGAGCAAACATCATAAAAAGTATTATGATAAATACTCTCCAGAATGCAGGAATAGAAGAAACATACCTCAACATAATAAAAGCCACATATGATAAAACCACAACAAATATTATCCTCAATGGTGAAAAATTGAAAGCATTTCCCCTAAAGTCAGGAACAAGACAAGGGTGCCCACTCTCACCACTACTATTCAACATAGTTTTGGAAGATTTAGCCACAGCAATCAGAGAAGAAAAAGAAAAGGAATCCATATTGGAAAAGAAGAAGTAAAACTCTCACTGGCAGATGACATGATCCTGTAAGTAGAAAACCTTAAAGATACCACCAGAAAATTCCTAGAGCTAATCAGTGAGTATAGTAAAGTAGCAAGATATAAAATTAATACACAGAAATCCCTTGCATTCCTATACACTAACAATGAGAAAACAGAAAAAGAAATTCAGGAAACAATTCCATTCACCATTGCAACGAAAAGAATAAAATACTTAGGAATAAATTTACCCAAAGAAACAAAGGACCTATATATAGAAAACTGTAAAGCACTGATGAAAGAAATTGAAAATGACACAAATAAATGGAGAAATATACCATGTTAGTAGATTAGAAGAAGCAATATAGTGAAAATGAGTATACTACCCAAAGTAATCTATAGATTCAACACAATCTTTATCAAGCTACCAACAGTATTTTTCATAGAACAAATATTTCAAAATTCATATGGAAATACAAAAAGTCTCAAATAGCCAAAGCAATCTTGAGAAAGAATGGAACTGGAGGAATCAACCTGTTTGACTTCAGACTATATTATAGAGCTATAGTCATCAAGATAGCATGGTACTGGCACAAAGACAGAAATATAGATCAATGGAACAAAATAGAAAGCCTAGAGATAAGTCCATGCACCTATGGACACCTTATCTTTGACAAATGTGGCAAAGACACACAATGGAGAAAAGACAGTCTCTTTAACAAGTGGTGCTGGGAAAACTGGTCAACCACCTGTAAAAGAATGAAGCACTTTCTAACACCGTACACAAAATAAACTCAAAATGGATCAAAGATCTAAATGTAAGACCAGAAACTATAAAACTCCTAGAGGAAAACATAGGCAGAACTCTCTTTGACATAAACAACAGCAAAATCCCCTATGATTCACCTTCCAGAGTAATGGAAATAAAAACAAAAATAAACAATGAGACCTAATTGAACTTAAAAGCTTTTGCACAATGAGGAAATCTATAAGCAAAGTGAAAAGACAACCTTCAGAATGGGAGAAAATAATTAGCAAATGAAACAACTGACAAAGAATTAATCTCCAAAATATATAAGCAACCCATGCAGATCAATACCAGAAAAATAAACAATCCAATCGAAAAATGGGCCAAAAAACTATACAGACATTTCTCCAAAGATGACATACAGATGGCTAACAAACACATGAAAAGATGCTCAACATCACTCATTATCAGAGAAATGCAAATCAAAACCACAATGAGGCACCATCTCATGCCAGTCAGAATGGCTGCCATCAAAAAGTCCACAAACCATAAATGCTTGAGAGGGTTTGAGAAATAGAAACCCTCTTACACTGTTGGTGGAAATGCAAACTAGTACAGCCACTATGGAGAACAGTGTAGAGAGTCCTTAAAAAACTGGAAATAGAACTCCTATATGATCCAGCAACCCCATTGCTGGGCATACACCTGAGGAAACCAGAATTGAAAGAGACACATGTACCCCAATGTTCATTGCAGCACTGTTTACAATAGCTAGGGCATGAAAGCAACCTAGATGTCCATTAGCAGATGAATGGCTAAGGAAGTTGTGGTCCATATACACAATGGAATATTATTCAGCTATAAAAAGAATGCACTTGAGTCAGTACTAATGAGGTGGATGAAACTGGAGCCTATTATACAGAGTGAAGTAAGCCAGAATGAGAAACACCAATAAAGTATATTAGTGCATATATATGGAATTTAGAAAAATGGTAATGACAACCCTATATACAAGAAAGCAAAAGAGGCATATATGTAAAGAGACTTTTGGGCTATGTGGGAGAAGGTTAGGGTGGAACGATATGAGATAATAGCATTGAAACATGTATATTACCATCTGTAAAATAGATAACCAGTACAAATTTGATTCATGAATCGGACCACCCAAACCTGCTGCTCAAGGACAACCCAGAGGGATGGGATGGGATTGGTGGGGTGCTCAGGATGTTGGGACACATGTACACCCATGGCTTGTTCATGTTTATGTATGGCAAAAACCACTACATTATTGTAAAATAATTAGCCTCCAATTAAAATAAATTGATTAATTTTAAGAAAAATAAAAAATAGCAATATAGATGGATAGAACAGAATAAACCGCCCAGAAATAAACCCATACATATTGTTCAGCTAATTTGTGACAAAGTAGCCAATACACACAATGAAGAATGGATAGTTTTTTCTATGAATGGTGTTTGGAAAATGAAACAGCCACATGCAAAAGAATGAAATTGTATCTATATTTTATATCACACACACACATACACACACACACACACGCCTCAAAATGGATTAAAGACTTGAATGTAAGACCTAGCACCATAAACTCTTAAAAGAAAACATAAGGTTAAGTTCCTTGACACTGGTAATGGAATTTTTTTTTTTTTTAACACCCAAAGCAAAGCAACAAACAAAATAAATGAGACTTCATCAAATGAAAGGGTAACTGAAACCAGCTTAAAAAGAAAAAAGGAAAATCCAATTAAAACTCACAGAGGAGCCACATAGACATTTTTCCAAGGAAAACATGCAAATGGCCAACAGATACATAAAAGATGTTCAACAATACTAACCATCAGAGAAATGCAAATCAAAACCTCATTGATGTATCACTTCACGGTTATTAGAATAGCTATTGTGAAAATGACAAGAGATATGTGTTGGCAAGGATATGGAGAAAATAGCAGCTCTGTATACTATTGGTGAGAATGCAAAATGGTGAAACAACTATGGAAAATGGTATGGAGATTCCTTAAGAAACTGAAAATAGAACTAACATGTGACCCACCAATTCAAATTCTAGGCACATGTCCAGAGTTTATAAAATGAATATCTCACTACAGCATTATTCACAATAGCCAAAGTCTGGAAACAACCAGAGTTGGTCTACCAGTGAATGGATCAAGAAAATGCACACATACACACACACATACACACACACACACACACACACAAAATGGAATATCGTTCAGCTTTTCAGAATAAGGAAATCTTGCATTTGCAACAACATGGATGAACCTGGATGGCGTTATGCTAAATGAAACAAACTGGACAGAAATAGAGAAAAGCAAATCGTTTACATATGGAATTGTTGTGAAGGAAAGCCACTCATAGAAACAGAGAGTAGAATGGTGATTAATAGGGACTAGGAAGTGAGGGAAATTGGGAGGAGGCTGGTTAAAGGACACAAACTTTCTGATATAAGATAAATAAGGTCTGAGAGTCTCATGTACAACATGGTGACTATAGATAGTAATATTATATAGTGTTACATCTGATAAGAAAATAGAACTAAAGTGTTCTTACAAAAAAGAGGAAAAAAATGTTTATATATAAGGAGATGAATGTGCTGATTTACTTAACAGTGGGAAGCTCTTCATAATGCATATTATACCTTGTGAATATAAATATATATATATATCAATATATATATCAAATATGTATACTACAATATGTATATAAAACCATCACATTGTGCATTTTAAGTATATAATTTTACTTGTCAATTATACTCAGTAATTCTGAAACAGTTAAAAATTTTCTTTAGTGTTTACTGTTTATCTCCAACACTATTCCAGATATTTTTATTATATTGTCTCATTTAGTAATCATAAAAATCCCATGAGAAAAAAATGTTACTGTCATTCTCATTTTACAGAAGAGGAGGTTAAGCACACAAATACTAAATAACTTGCACAAGCTAGCATTCAAGTGCAGACAACCTGGCCCCAGATGTGGCACTCCATATTATTATGGAACGTACTTTAGAAGGAAAATATACAACATGGGGAGTGTCACGTGGAGGCAAAGAAAGATGATGAATGCTGGTTGTAGAGCTGCAAGGGTGGCCTGAGGAAGGTGTGGACTGACTGTAGGCTGAGCAAAACTTGAAAGATCAGGAAGAATAATTGTGTAACAGAAAGAATGGACACATGTTATGGTGTTCAATTGCTGAAAAATGTATAAAGGATGAATTTGATAGAGAAATCCACAGAGAAATACAGAGAAGCCACTAAGTTAAACTTAAGTGGAAACTATGGTTTCCATTCGGTCCCAAGGAGCATATCTGAGAAAGTTAAGAGGGACGTGCATGCAGGACATCATGTGTAAGCAAAATGAGAAGAACTTCCTTCCCAGGGCACTGTCTTGGCTGTTCACGGAAAGTTGTTTCTCAGTCTTCTAAATACTACAGAGAAGGATACATCATATGTTTACATTGTTATTGTTGATACTGTTTTTCAGTCACTAAGTCATGTTCAACTCTCTGTGACCCTAGGACTGCAGCACACCAGGATTCCCTGTCCTTCACTGTCTCGTACAGTTCACTTAAATTCATATCCATTGAGTCACTGATGCTATCTAACCATCTCACCCTCTGCCACCCTCTTCTCCTTTTGCCTTCAGCATCAGGGTCTTTTTCAATGAGTCAGTTCTTCACATCAGGTGGCCAAAGTATTGGAGCTTCAGCATCAATCTTTCCAATGAATATTCAGGGTTGACTTCCTTTAGGATTGACTGGTTTGATCTCCTTGTAGTCCAAGGGACTCTCAATAATCTTCTCCAGAACCATAAGTTGAAAGCATCAGTTCTTCACTGCTCAGCCTTCGTTATAGTCCAATTCTCACATCTGTACATGACTACTGGAAAAACCATAGCTTTGACTATAAGGATCTTTGTCAGAAAACGGACATCTTTGCTTTTTAATATGCTGTCTAGGTTTGCCATAGCTTTCCTTCCAAGGAGCAAATGTCTTTTAGTTTCATGGCTGCAGTCACCATCTGCAGTGATTCTGAAGTCCAAGAAATTAAAATCTGTCACTTTTTCCCTTTTTAATGTTGAGTATTAAGCCAGATTTTTCACTCTCCTCTTTCACCTTCAACAAGATGCTCTTTAGTTCCTCTTCACTTTCTGCCATTAGAGTGGTATCATCTGCATATCTGATGTTGCTGATATTTCTCCCAGAAATCTTGATTCCAGCTTGTGATTCACCCGGTCTGGCATTTCGCATGATGTACTCTGCATATAAATTAAATAAGCAGGGTGACAATATACATCCTTGTCTTACCCCTTTCCCAATTTTGAAGAAGTCAGAACCAGTCAGTTGTTCCATGTAAGTTTCTAACTGTAGCTTGTTGAATCACATACAGATTTCTCAGGAGACAGGTAAAGTGGCCTGGTATTCCCATCTCTTTCAGAATTTTCCACAGTTTTTGTGATCCACACAGTCAAAGGCTTTAGTGTAGTCAATGAAGCAGAAGTAGATGTTTTTTCTGGAATCCCCTTGCTTTTTCTATAATCCAATGAATGTTGACAATTTTATCTCTGGTTACTATGTCTTTTCTAAATCCAGCTTGTTCTAAATCTGGAAGTTCTCAGTTCACATACTGTTGAAACCTAGCTTGAAGAATTTTGAAGTTAACCTTACTGGCATGCAAAATGTGTGCAATTGTCCAGTAGTTTGAACATGGTTTGCCACTGCCCTTCTTTGGGATTGGAATAAAAACTCACCTTTTCCAGTCTTTTTCCAGTCAAATCACATGTTTATATGTGCACCTAATAGAAATTGTCTCACTCTATCACAAAGTAGCCCCGAAATTGTGTTTTTGTAATAGAGCATGACATATTTTCCCCCATTTTCCAGTCACCAGTCAAATGTTTTCCTGAAGTTATACATCAAATAGTTAAATCTTGTTACTAAAGGAAAAGCAAGTCATTGCATGAACATTTGTATATAGGTCCACATGAAAAGTTCACAATCATGGAACTGTTGCACTCTTATCTCCTGATTCTAACCAGGTCCCTAGATTAAATCTACAAGTGACCTCAAGTCCAGTCTATCAGTAACCAAGAAAATGATGTGCTGCTTTATAATTCTTACTTTTTTAATTAACAGGAACTTTCTACTTCCACTCATCATTATGTTAAATTGTATCTTGAGGAACTAAGATACAGACTTTTCAAACATATTTTTGCCTTTTCTCATTTACTCTGGCATTTTTAGAGACTAAAATGAACCATGCAGGGAAGAGTTGAAAGTGAAAGTCGCTCAGTCCTGTCTGACTCTTTGTGACCCAGGCCAGAATACTGGAGTGGGTAGGCTTTCCCCTCTTCAGGGGATCTTCCCAACCCAGGGATGGAACCCAGGTCTCCCACATTGCAGGTGAATTCTTTGCCAACTGAGCTATCAGGGAAGCCCTGCAGAAGAGAGTTGGTGAGTTTCAAATGCATGAAAATAAAAGACAAGTAACACTTGAAGGGGATGTAAAGAACCTAAAATGCTTTAACATTAAAAAATAAATGATTATGTTTACTTTAGGACTTCCCTAATAGCTCAGTTGGTAAAGAATCCACTTGCAATGCGGTGACCTGAGTTCAATCCCTGGGTTGGAAAGATCCCCTAGAGAAGGGAAAGACTACTCACTCCAATAGTCCGGCCTGGAGAATTCCATGGACTGTATAATCCATGGGGTCACAAAGAGTCAGGCATGACTGAGCGACTTTCACATCTTTGCTTTGGATTCCAGCTGAGATACAGACCAGTGGGTTTGGGGGGCTTTTCTTGTTTATGTGTTTGTTGTTTTTTTTTCTCTTTCTGTCTCTCTGCTTTAGATATCAACTTACAGCTAGAACTAGTAAGATCTCCAATTAACACATGGACAGCAGAAATGTCAAAACAAGGAAAATGAAAAGGCCAAAGCATTTTTATGCTTATTCAGTGTTTTGTCTCATAGTTTCTTCAGTTTCCATCCCACATGGAGAAATTGATACGTACTGAAGATTGCCTTCTGAACATGAATGAGCTGTGACACGAAAGGAAATTTGGAGCTTTATGATTTATTGCTTTATCATTTTTAATGCTATCTCTGTTCATTCTCAAATCCAGGGCAAGCTACAGGACATACTAAAAGGGCAACATTTTCTGTATTCCTTTTTTTAAGTGCAAAGCACTTAACATTTTCTAAGTACGAGGCATTTAGCTCACTGCTTGATGAGTAACATTAAAGCCTATATTTTAGACCACTTCAATACAGAATGCATTTTCTCAATTCTCAACCAACTTTTAAATGTTTGCACTGTGATTCTTATTATCCTATTAGCCTGTAGCTATTTTAACTGACATTCTCCTTTTAAGTGAAATGTGTTTTGTCATATACACAAAAATTACATATACACACAGATCCGCGTTGCAACTAGCTTCAGACTGGCCAGGTCCGTATAATCTTCCGTCATCCAAGCCCATCACTCATTATCTGAAGAAGCAAAAACAAGTTGTCCAAATTTGTGATGCCATCCAACCATCTAATCCTCTGTTGCCCCCCTTCTCCTCCTGCCCTCAATCTTTCCCAGCATCAGGGACTTTTCCAACAAGTTGGCTCTTTGCATCTGGTAGCCAAAGTATCAGAGTTTCAGCCTCAGCATCAGTCCTTCCAATGATATTCAGGGTTGTTCTCGTTTTGGATTGACTGATTTGATCTTGCAGTCTGAAGGACTTTCAAGAGTCTTCTCTATCACAATTCAAAATCATCAATTCTTCAGCACTCGTTTTAAAGCTCAGTTTCAGTTTTTCATGAGCTCTAGAGCATGGGTTGACAAATGTTTCCTCTAAAGAGCCATATAGTAATATTTTAGAGTTTTCAAGCTAAACAGTCAGCCTGTGTTGCAACTGTTCTATTCTTGTACCTCCTAGAACTACCATAGACATATTATCAGTAAATGGCTGTGACTCTAATCAATACAATTTTCTGCATGTGGGTTTAGTTCTGATCTTTCACTGTGGACCTCTGCCCTAGAGTGCAAACTAATACCTTTATCTTAGTTATGCACTACATTGAAATTTCTGAAACCAATTTAAAATGTCAGAAAATAGAATTGAATTAGCATTCGAAGATCAATAATGTGCCAAATAGCACATTTTTTTTTTAATTTTGCCAAAGTTTACTCAGGATATTTTTTAAAATCCATTAATTTTCACAAGGTTGACTGTTTTCAGAAAATAAGTTATAAAATACACACTCACAGACAAATAAAAGTGCCTTTCAATTGCAATTACATATTCAACAAGGAAGGAAGGAAGAATTTGTAGATAACCACAATGCTGGGCATATTGCCATAGAAGGATTTCTTCTTCTCATCTCTTTTATTTCTAGTGCTATGAAGTTATCTTTCTAAGAACAAATTTGAGTCTAAATCATGGAAATAGAAATTTAAAAAGAGGCCCTATTCTATTAGCATTAACATTTAATTCTGTACATCAGAATTCTTAAAATTGTGGGTAATCTCATAAAGGTAAAATGTATAGCTCCTTAATTTTTAACTTGACACCCAAGCTCCTGTCCTGGATGCCACATCCACACACTCATTTCATAAATTTTGAGAAAAATTATTTACCTATTTTAATAAATATTGGCATCCCTATATCACCGTTTATATAAAATTTAAGACCTCAAAACATATTTTTATCCCCCATTAGTTCCCATTATATACACAAATTCCCAAAATTCAAATCCAAAACATTTTTAGCAGGGAATCTATTTAAATGCAGAATTACTCATAAGCAAAATCTTTAACTTGGAAGAGCTTCCTCTTTCATTTCTCCAAGATGTTTCGCAAAGTCACTTTTTCTCAAATTTACTCTATCATTTTATAATTTTTAAAATACTTTCTCTTATTTTTCAGCACTTCTACCTCTATTTCAAATTTTTTTCTCACTTCCCAGTAAAGGAATATTTCACATGTGAAAGAGCCAGGCCTAATCCTCAGTTATCTATGTATTCTCTTTGTTCTTTCCATCTTGAGAACTGATTAGCCCTAAACCCCTAAGAAGAACTGAATTCCAAAAGCAGAAGAAGTTCTGAACTACAACCCAGAAAGTTCTCTCCTTCACACACATCACCACCTCTGGCATCCAGTCTGTCATCTGGAGTCCACAGCTGGCTATGCTCAGAAGTGGCTGAGACACAAGGACAGGGGACTTCACACCTCACTCCTCATGGTCCTCATGGACCCCAGGGATCCTTCTTCATGGGCAACAAAAGGAACAGGAGACTTCTTTTCCTTGTTGTTAGTCAGAAAATACACAATTTGAAGCCAGAGATTTGCCTAATTTGGTAGTGATCGAGAAGAACTTAACTTTTCTGAACTTCAAGATCTTCATCTATAAGATGACAATAACAATTTCTATTTCATTTAGTTCTAAAAATAGACAGCCAATAAAAAGCACTTGTGATGGCTATCAAATTAAAACATGAAATAGCATTTTTAAGTTAAAAATGTTCAAATACTATCAATCTCATTTGGTTGAATCTAATATATTTTCACTTTAGAGTAACTGGATATATAGATGCAATGTTATTTTATGTGTCTTTGTGTTGAAATAATGAGGAAACAGGTTGAGGTCAGTGCCCCCGTTAATGAGCCCCAAACCAAAACTAATCCCAACTAATCCTGACTGTGGGCTCTTGATATGGTCTTAGCAAGGGGGCCTTCCTTGGTGACTCAGATGGTAAAGAATATGCCTGCAATGCAGGAGACCCAGGTTTGATCCCTGAGTCAGTAAGATCCCCTGGAGAAGGGAATGACAATGTTGTAGCCATACATTCTGGGAAACAAACTCCCTCAGAAGGACAATGCAGATAGTAGAGTGAAGTTTATTACACTGGCAGGCCCAAGGCAGAGTCTCCTCTTAGCCAAGGACCCTGACCAGCATTTGTGAAAATCTTTTTTACCCCAAGTATACGTATCTGAACCCACCACTCCAAATTCCTTGAGACTTACATAAACCAAGGAAAATACAACCCCAATAACACCATCATTCACGTGCTATTTGCTCATGTGCTCAAATAAACAAACAATTACCCAATAGTCAATAAACCCCAGGTTACACTCCGATAGATACAGAAAAATGTATGGCCTGTCTGGAGAAAGGGGTGATTAGTGTACATTTTCTCTTAGGCAATGAGAAATCTAGATATGATCTTCAAGGTTCCCCTGTCTGGAGGTGGTCTTATCCTTCTGTTGTTGTTTTCATAGGCACTAAACACGGAGTTCAGAGTCCATTGGAAAGGTGGCCGAGCGTGATCAGCATGAACAGGCCTAAGATGGAGTCCAGGCCCTATGAATCCCTTCTTCAGCAACCCCTCCAATATTCTTTCCTGGAGAATTCCAGGGACAGAGAAACCTAGTGAGCTACAGTCCATGGGGTTCCAAAGAATTGGACACAAGTTAGTAACTAACACTTTCACGTTCACTAGAAAGAGGGCCTAAAGGAGGAAGCAGAGAGGAGAGAGATTCCATTATGTTTCAGGTATTCATTGCACAATTGGATTTAAGCTACTGTTTCAGATAAAATTGTATGTTTGAGGTTTGTTATCAAAAGATAAACTAAAGCATCTGACAGCTTATTCTAATATACTACTTAAGATTATAAACAAGTGAAGTATCAAGCCAATCAAAAACTGTTGAGTAAGTTATTTGTTAGGAGGGCATAGCAACCCACTCCAGTATTCTTGCCTGGAGAATCCCATGGATAGAAGAGCCTGGCAGGCTACAGTCTGTGGGGATGCAAAGAGCTAGACATGACTGAAGGGACTTAGCACACATAACACAGCACAAGTTATCTATACTAATGTAAACAACATAAGTCATGGCCTTTTTTGTAATTAAAAAACATACAATTTACCATCTTAACCCTTATTAAGTATACAGTATAGTAGTATTAACTATATGCACATAATTATTTCATTTAAAAAAATTCATCAACTACCATTTTATCTTACCCATATTCCATAAAAATCACTAAATTAATAGGCCAAATTTAATAATTTTTGATTACCATTCCAAAACTCTATGGGTTTCCTTCGTGGCTCAGATGGTATAGAATCGAGCTGGAATGCAAGAGACCCAGGTTCAATCCCTGGGATTTGATACTTTTTTATTATTATTCCAAAATTCAATCTATACCTATAAAAAAAGAAGAAGAAACTTCCATCTACAGTAATATTATGAAATGACAATAATCCTAATATGCAAGTAAAAAGTAATCAACATTTTTAACTTAAAAAAAGAAAGGAAAGGAAAGATTATAAATACTTCCCAAATATCAGACAGGGTATAGATTACTCCTTGCATAAGAGAATCCTAAATAAATGGTTCAACGAATGCCTATATGTAAAATGAAGAGAACATATAAGAATGTGAAGTCAAGCAGGCCTTAGAAAGCATCATTATGAACAAAGCTAGTGGAGGTGATGGAATTCCAGTTGAGCTATTTCAAATCCTGAAAGATGATGCTGTGAAGCTGCTGCATTCAATATGCCAACAAATTTGGAAAACTCAGCTGTGGCCTCAGGACTGGAAAAGATCAGTTTGCATTCCAATCCCAAAGAAAGGAAATGCCAAAGAATGCTCAAACTACCACACAATTGCACTCATCTCACATGCTAGTATAGTAATGCTCAAAATTCTCCAAGCCAGCCTTCAGCAATACGTGAACCGTGAACTTTCAGTGTTCAAGCTGGTTTTAGAAAAGGCAGAGGAACCAGAGATCAAATTGCCAACATCTGATGGATCATGGAAAAAGCAAGAGAGTTCCAGAAAAACATCTATTTCTGCCTTATTGACTATGCCAAAGTCTTTGACTGTGTGGCTCACAATAAACTGTGGAAAATTCTTAAAGAGATGGGAATATCAGACCACCTGACCTGCCTCTTGAGAAACCTATTAGCAGGTCAGGAAGCAACAGATAGAACTGGACATGGAACAACAGACTGGTTCCATATAGGAAAAGGAGTACGTCAAGGCTGTATTTTGTCACCCTGCTAATTTAACTTATATGCAGAGTACATCATGGGAAACACTGAACTGGAAGAAGCACAAGCTGGAATCAAGATTGCTGGGAGAAATATCAATAACCTCAGATATGCAGATGACACCCCTCTTATGGCAGAAAGTGAGGAGGAACTAAAAAGCCTCTTGATGAAAGTGAAAGAAGAGAATGAAAAAGTTGGCTTAAAGCTCAACATTCAGAAAACGAAGATCATGGCATTTGGTCCCGTCAGTTCAGTTCAGTTCAGTCACTCAGTCATGTCCGACTCTTTGCGACCCCATGAATCGCAGCACGCCAGTCCTCCCTGTCCATCACCAACTCAAGGAGTTCACTCAGACTCACGTCCATCGAGTCAGTGATGCCATCCAGCCATCTCATCCTCTGTCGTCCCCTTCTCCTCCTGCCCCCAATCCCTCCCAGCATCAGAGCTTGTTCCAATGAGTCAACTCTTCACATGAGGTGGCCAAAGTACTGGAGCTTCAGCTTTAGCATCATCCCCTCCAAAGGAATCCCAGGGTTGATCTCCTTCAGAATGGACTTGGATCTCCTTGCAGTCCAAGGGACTCTCAAGAGTCTTCTCCAATCCACAGTTCAAAAGCATTAGTTCTTCGATGTACAGCCTTCTTCACAGTCCAACTCACATCCATACATGACTACTGGAAAAACCATAGCCTTGACTAGATGGACCTTAGTCGGCAAAGTAATGTCTCTGCTTTTGAATATACTATCTAGGTTGGTCAAAACTTTTCTTCCAAGGAGTAAGTGTCTTTAAATTTCATGGCTGCAGTCACTATCTGCAGTGATTTTGGAGCCCCCCAAAAATAAAGTTTGACACTGTTTCCACTGTTTCCCCATCTATTTCCCATGCAATGATGGGACCAGATGCCATGATCTTCGTTTTCTGAATGTTGAGCTTTAAGCCAACTTTTTCATTCTCCTCTCTCACTTTCATCAAGAGGCTATTTAGTTCCTCTTCACTTTCTGCCATAAGAGTGGTGTCATCTGCATATCCGAAGTTATTGATATTTCTCGCGGCAATCTTGATTCCAGCTTGTGTTTCTTCCAGTCCAGTGTTTCTCATGATGTACTCCGCATATAAGTTAAATAAGCAGAGTGACAATATACAGCGTTGACGTACTCCTTTTCCTATATGGAACCAGTCTGTTGTTCCATGTCCAGTTCTAACTGTTGCTTCCTGACCTGCATACAGATTTCTCAAGAGGCAGGTCAGGTGGTCTGATATTCCCATCTCTCTCAGAATTTTCCACAGTTTATTGTGATCCACACAGTCAAAGGCTATGGCATAGTCAATAAGGCAGAAATAGATGTTTTTCTGGAACTCTCTTGCTTTTTCCATGATCCATCAGATGTTGGCAATTTGATCTCTGGTTACTCTGCCTTTTCTAAAACCAGCTCGAACATCAGGAAGTTCACGGTTCATGTATTGCTGAAGCCTGGCTTGGAGAATATTGAGCATTACTATACTAGCATGTGAGATGAGTGCAATTGTGCGGTAGTTTGAGCATTCTTTGGCATTGCTTTTCTTTGGGATTGGAATGCAAACTGACCTTTTCCAGTCCTGGGGCCACGGCTGAGTTTTCCAAATTTGTTGGCATATTGAGTGCAGCACTTTCACAGCATCATCTTTCAGGATTTGAAATATCTCAACTGGAATTCCATCACCTTCACTAGCTTTGTTCATACTGATGCGTATTTTTGGGGGTGCTCCAAAATCACTGCAGATGGTGATTGCAGCCATGAAATTAAAAGATGCTTACTCCTTGGAAGAAAAGTTATGACCAATCTAGATAGTATAGTCAAAGGCAGAGACATTACTTTGCCAACAAACGTCCATCTAGTCAAGGCTATGGCTTTTCCAGTAGTCATGTATGGATGGGAGAGTTGGACTGTGAAAGAAACTGAGCACTGAAGAACTGATGCTTTTGAACTGTGGTGTTGGAGAAGACCATTGAGAATCCCTTTGACTGCAAGGAAATCCAACAAGTCTATTCTAAATAAGATCAGTACTGGGATATCTTTGGAAGGAATGATGCTAAAGGTGAAACTCCAGTACTTTGGCCATCTCATGCGAAGAGTTGACTCATTGGAAAAGACCTGATGCTGGGAGGGATTGGGGGCAGGAAGAGAAGGGGATGACAGAAAATGAGATGGCTGGATGGCATCACCAACTCTATGGACGTGAGTTTGAGTGAACTCCAGGAGTTGTTGATGGACAGGGAGGCCTGGCGTGCTGCGATTCATGGGGTTGCAAAGAGTCGGACACGACTGAGTGACTGAACTGAACTGAACTGATATGTTATTAAATCTATCTAGTCTTTCTCTAGTTGATCTTTAAGAGATTTTAAATTTATTCTAATTTGTCTCACCACCAAAGTCACCAATGGAATTGTGGTTCCTGCCAAAAACATCTTAATAGATTTTGTGATTGCTACTGAGTAACAAAGAACAGTTTGCTATTTTCACAAACTCCCAATGATCCAGGGATGGTATAGCAGAAACTGTCTTCTCTACTGAGTTTTAGACTCCTGTCCAAAAGTGTTTAGCTTTCTTCTTTAGTAAATATCACAATAATATTGATATAAAGTAAATAATACTCAAAGTAAGAATTCTATACAGATGAATGAATGGTGTATTAAAATTTTAATTTTTTATAGATTAAAGTGACCAACTGATTTATGGAGTTCCTCATTTGTCCATCAGGTATTTGAAAATCAGGAAAAATAAAGTAAGTTAGTCAAACTACTAAACACCTACTTTTTGAAAATGGTTCCACCAATAAGAGTCCTGTATCACTTAATAAAATTGAGGAAACAAAGAAATTGCCTTTAATTAATCCTGCATGGTGACATAAACCATCACTAATCAGGAGAAAGTCAATTTGATCTAAAATGAATTTTAGTTCACTTTGGATGTTTATTCAGTTTCATTCAGACAAATTGAAACTTTACTCAGTACCTAAATTATGATTTAAGTATCTATATGATTAATGTTCCCACACAGTTTTAGAAAATGAAATGCCACATTTCAACTCATCTCAACTAATGAAATATCATTCAATAAATTAAATCCTGATGTATTTTGAAGCAGGCATACAACTCACAGTGACTATGTGTACCCTATTAAGTATTTTGAGGACAAAGTTCAAAAAAACAAAATAATGACAGATGGGAATTTCTAGCAAATCCAGAGCAACCTACAATCTCATCTGAATATGTATGCATGTTCACTGCTTTATATTCACTAATGATTCATATTCATTGAATATGATTTTATTAAGATGAAGCCAAAGGGAGTACTTTATTCAAAACCATATTTATGAAGAAATCTATCATATTTCTCATAATATGACTATCTTTTTTCCATGAATGCTTCACATTTACATTTTTAAAGTAACTAAAGCAATCTATCTTGTTTGGAAATAGCAATTCCAAAAAAGAATGAATTGTACGCTTTGTGATACAATCTCCAATGCATCACATTTGTCTGCCTTTCAATTAATATTCATGAAATTTTTTGCACTATTTATTTTCTAGATTGCATTTAATTCAATTCTACTTTTCTAGTAAATGTGGTTGAACAAAAACACAAATTGCTATTTTAGAAGGGTACTGAAGTGTTAATTGTAATATGATCAAAAATGGCTAATGAGAAAGTTAAGAGAATGTTTTTCCATAGTGTACTTCTCAATAAGTTCTATAGCATGCTTGCATTATCATTGGTCTTCTTAGATTTTGACATACATTATAAATATTTGTCATCATCATTATCAATGTAAAATCCAGCAAGCTAAAATACAATAGGGGAGGGCAGTATAAACCTGAACTTTAAAATTCTAATAAATTAATTGCCTATTATGAGATCTAACTGTATTCTATAACCATCTCAGGCTCCAAATTTCTAAAATATAATGTTTTATTTTACCTAACATCACAAATATTCTCTTCCTTTTGCATTATCAATCCTAGTTAGTAAGAAGAATTGAAAGTATCTTTGAGATTAGATGACCTGAGTTTCACGTCCTAGCTTTGCCAAAACCTTCTGTGTAGTTTTAGGCAGGTTAATTAACAGAAGTGTCTTCATCTGAAGAATGTAGATGATAATCATTACATAATAGACTAAAAGAGATGATGAAGGTAAACTGTTTTGCAGCTTCCTAAATATAAGTCTTCTGTGTATTTACACAGAAGAACTATACACTAAAAGAACTTCATGACCCAGATAACCACAATAGTGTGATCACCCACCCTGAGCCAGACATCCTGAAGTGAAAATTCAAATGGGCCTTAGGAAGCATCACTATGAACAAAGCTAGTGGAGGTGATGGAACTCCACTTGAGCTATTTCAAATCCTAAAAGATGATGCTATGAAAGTGCTGCACACAATATGCCAGCAAATCTGGAAAACTCAGCAGTGGCCACAGGACTAGAAAAAGTCAATTTTCATTCCAATTCTAAAGAGGGACAATGAAAAGAATGCTCAAACTACTGCACAATTGCACTCATCTCACACATTAGCAAAGTAACGACCAAAATTCTCCAAGCCAGGCTTCTCAACAGTACATGAACTGGGAACTTCCAGATGTTCAAGCTGGATTTGGAAAAGGCAAAGGAACCAGAGATCATATTGCCAATATCGGTTGGATCATTGAAAAAGCGAGAGTTCCAGAAAAACATCTACTTCTGCTTTATTGATTACGCTAAAGGCTTAGACTGTGTAGATCACAAGAAATTGTGGGAAATTCTTCAAGTATTGAAAATACCAGACCACCAAACCTTTCTCCAGAGAAATCTATATGCAGATAAAGAAGAAACAGTTAGATCCAGACATGGAAAAACAGACTGGTTCCAAATTTGGAAGGGCCAAACTGGAAAATTGTGAAAGAAATGCGAATGCCAGACCACCTGACCTGCCTCTTAAGAAACCTATATGCAGGTCAGGAAGCAACAGTTAGAACTGGATATGGAACAACAAACTGGTTCCAAATAGGAAAAGGTGTACGTCAAGGATGTGTATTGTCACCCTGCTTATTTAACTTATATCCAGAATACATCATAAGAAACGCTGGGCTGGAAGAAGCACAAGCAGGAATCAAGATTGCCAGGAGAAATATCAATAACCTCAGATATACAGATGACACCACCCTTACGGCAGAAAGTGAAGAGGAACTAAAAAGCCTCTTGATGAAAGTGAAAGAGGAGAGGGAAAAAGTTGACTTAAAACTCAACATTCAGAAAACTAAGATCATGGCATCTGGTCCCATCACTTCATGGCATCTGGTCCCATCACTTCATGGCAAATAAATGGGGAAACAGTGGAAACAGTGTCAGACTTTATTTTTCTGGGCTCCAAAATCACTGCAGATGATGATTGCAGCCATGAAATTAAAAGACGCTTACTCCTTGGAAGAAAAGTTATGACCAACCTAGATAGCATATTCAAAAACAGAGACATTACTTTGCCAACAAAGGCCCGTCTAGTCAAGGCTGTGATTTTTCCAGTAGTCATGTATGGATGGGAGATTTAGATGGTAAAGAAAGCTGATCACCAAAGAATTGATGCTTTTGAACTGTGGTATTATAAAAGACTCTTGAGAGTCCCATGGACTGCAAGGAGATCCAAATAGTCCATTCTAGAGGAGATCAGTCCTGGGTGTCCTTTGGAAGGAATGATGCTAAAGCTGAAACTGCAGTACTTTGGCCACCTCATGCGAAGAGTTGACTCATTGGAAAAGACTCTGATGTTGGGAGGGATTGGGAGCAGGAGGAGAAGGAGATGACAGAGGATGAGATGGCTTGATGTCATCACTGACTTGATGGGCATGAGTTTGTATGAACTCCAGGAGATGGTGATGGACAGGGAGGCCTGGCGTGCTGCATTTCATGGGGTTGCAAAGAGTCGGACACGACAGAGTGACTGAGCAGAACTGACGTCAAGGTTGCATATTGTCATCCAGCTTATTTAACTTATATGCAGAGTACATAATATGAAATGCTGGCCTGGGTGAAGCACAAGCTGGAATCAAGATAGCCGGGAGAAATATCAATAATCTCATATATGCAGATGATATCACTGTTATGGCAGAAAGTGAAGAGACACTAAAGATCCTCTTAATGAAAATGAAAGAGGAGTGTAAAAAAACTGGCTTAAAACTCAACATTCAAAAAATGAAAATCATGGCATCCAGTCCTGTCACTTCATGGCAAATAGATGGGCAAACAATGGAAACAGTGACAGACTTTATATTCTTGGGCTCCAAAATCACTGCAGGTCATGACTGCAGCCATGAAATTAAAGGATGTTTTTCCCTTGGAAGAAAAGCTATGACCAACCTAGACAACATATTAAAAAGCAGAGACATTACTTTGCCAACAAAGGTGCATCTAGTCAAAGCTATGGTTTTTCCAGGAGTCATGTATGGATCCAAGAGTTGTACTATAAAGAAAGCTGAACGCTGAAGAATTGATACTTTTGAACTGTGGTGTTGGAGAAGACTCTTGAGAGTCCCTTGGACTGCAAGCAGATCCAACCAGTCCATCCTAATGGAAATAAGTCCTGAATATTCATTGGAATGACTGACGGTGAAGCTGAAACTCTAATAGTTTGGCCACCTGATACGAAGAATCGACTTATTAGAAAATACCCTGATGCTGGGAAAGATTAAAGGCAGGAGAAGAAGGGGGTGACAGAGGATGAGATGGTTGGATGGCATCACCAACTAGATGGACATGAGTTTGAGCAAGCTCCAGGAGTTGGTGATGGACTGGGAAGCCTGGCATGCTGCAGTCCATGGGGTCGCAGAGAGTCGAACAAGACTGAGCAACTGAGCTAAACTGAACTAAACTGAGACTTACTTAGTCTCCTTCTAGGCCCTTTTACAGCCAGTCCAGCCTTGAATTTTGTTACTCCTTGATTATTTAAATCTCTCATAATCTGCCCCTTCTTCTTCACCCTGACCATGACAGTTTCAGTTTGTTCCCCCTCTGCAACTCTGTATTCTGTCTTTGCACTTCTCAATGGTCTCCCACCTAAGCTCTAAGCCCTTCAATCCATTTTCCATGATACCTTCAGAATAGGTCACAAAATGTCTGGAATCATGTCAATACAACACAAATCTGAATATTTCACTTTCCCAAATTAAGCTTTGAGTAGCCTAAGCTGAATTCATTTGCATGATTTTGAAAGCCCTCCATGATCTGAGATGCAGCTCTTGATCACATGGTCTGCATTAGCTTCTCCTCATCCTCCGCTCAACTCTGTCATTGAATAGGTGTATCATCATCACATACTTTTGCAGGTGCTGCTTCCTAGTCTGGAATAGCACAAAAGCAATAGACATACCTCTCCAGATAGATCTAAACTTCACTTTATGTTACTGTGTATACAACATGATTTTCTATGTAAGATTTTTTTTTAAGATTATTTGGTTATTACAGAAATAGCCAGTATAAATGAGGAAATTCTACTTTAAAATATTTTCAGACATGCAACCCTGCTCTTTATTGCTAATATAATTAAATGTCTTCAACAAGTTCAAATGTAGAACTTTCCAAACCAAAACTTCAGAGGTCAACCTAGAATCCAATTTTAAGAGGACATTTTAGAGTAGATTCTGAGAATTTATAATCAGATGTCCAAATAATCACTTCCTTATATAGTGTTAAACGTACTAGAATTTAAAGAGGTGAAAATTGAACGTTTCTTTAAAAGCAACACAGTGAACATTTTTCAAAAGAAAAAACATTTAGGATGTCATAAAAAATGCAATTCTACAGAGTAAGAAAAATTAGAGGCATCAATTTGAAGTTTATCCTCTTACTGCTATTACTTTAAGTAATGCATGAAATTTTTCTTCACATTTCAATGATCCATTGTGTCTCCCTTCCATGATTGTTTACTGTGGTCTCAGATGATATATTACTACCTCATGGACAGGTGAAAATAAACATATTCTGAGCACGAAAAAATCTTCAAATTGCTCATCTGTCTCTAGTTATCTCCCTCAGTGGTCTGAATGTGTCTGATATTGATATATCACGTTTTCTTCTCTATTGTTGTCCTACCTACTTCCCTCCTTCTCTCTGTGAATCACAGGATTTCAAGCCTATAGCTACCCTTAACTTCATGGCTAGAAATTTTCACCAAATTTGTCTTTTTGAGTTTTCTTTATGGCAGTACTTTTATAGGAACTCAAGAGTTCTTTCAATTGTTGCAACACTGTTATGTAGATCTATCACACTGATTGAATAAAAGAAATGAACCACAATCCTGCCTTAAAGGAAATGACATATACTTAATCTCTTTACTGTCCTTATAATTAAGAGAAAACAGCCATTAGTGAAGATCTTCTCAAAACAGGCACTATTGACCCCTTGGTCCAGGTCAGGTTTTGCTGTGGAAGCATGCTCTGTGCACTGTAGGATGTTTAGCAGCATCTCTGGCCTCTACATTCTGGATGTAAAAATATATCCCCAAAATATCTCCTGACATTAACAAGCATCTCCCGAGGAGTGACAAAATCACCCCTGATTAAGAATCAGTGCATCAGATTGTGTTATTTTTCAGGTGTAACATCTACATTAGAGGCTGGCAAGCTATGAACCAGAAGACAATCTGACCACAGCCTGTTTTCATACGGTCCATGATCCAAGAATAGTTTTCACATTTTTAAAGGATTGTAAGGAAGAAGAGGAAGGAGAAGAGTATGAAATAGAGACTATAGATAATGTACACAGCTTAAAATATTCATTATCAAAAACTCTAGAGTAAAAGTCTACCGATGTTTGAGATGAATAAACCGAAACTCCAGAGACATAAGTGTCCAGCCCAATTCACAGATTCTGATATTTGCAACTCTCTCATTAGTCCCAGCTTCTTCCACTTCTGTAATGTATGGTACACAGGACAATTAGGGTTAAAAATAAGGTTCCCCATAAGGAGGGAGACAAAAGTGGTTATCATACATATATTTGAGTTTATAGTTGATGTTCATTTTTCTGACTTACTGATTTGTACAGTAAGAATCCATGCAAGATGTGTTCTATTTCCATTTGTATGAAAAAAATACAATAAAATTAATATTTTATGTATCTTAAATTTTGGAATCAGGTTTTTACCTACCTAATTATAGAGAATATCATAAACTAGAATTACACATTGAAATTCAGAGACCTGGTAAAAAAGCTTTAAATTGTTTTCCTAGACCCCTATTTCTAAACATACTACCACTTTTATTCCAAATAAAGAGTAGATAGCTCTTTCTTTAAAAAGCTCATCACTTCATATTGCTTTGATGAGTAGGATAATAACAGTAAAAATACCCAATTTCATCTTGTTGCAGCTTAAATTTTTTTTTTCCTTTAGGAGTATAAGAATGCTGTGTGCTGCTTGTAGTTCACTGTATGTTTAAGATTATCCTTTCTTCTTAAAGCTTCAGTTGTAGGTTTCCTGGCTCGATAACTGGTTTCTTTGACGTCTGAAGTTTAAGGCAACCCAAGATTCCCAAATTTGTCTGAAATCACACGGGTAACTTCAAAAACTGCATAAACCTGTGTTCTACCCCAGACCTGGGAGTTAATTGGTCTGGGATTTAGCCCCAGATTTGTAAGACCAAGTGATGCCAAAGTGGAGACAAGTTTTGGGACCACTGGCATAGGAGTTAAATATACATATTCAGGGCCAGGCTACCTGGGGCCACATTCCTGGTTCTGTTCCTTGTGAGCTTTGGCAAATCACTTAAAATTATGTGCTTCTATTCCTTTATCTGTAAAATGGATACTGTAAGATAATACTTACAGTATAATACAGTAATACTTATAATACTGTAACCTACTTTAAGATAACTACTTCTGGAGGATGCTGAGAGTTAATATAAAAAGCACTTGATCTTCAGCATTTAGTAAGTATTACTTAGTAATCATTAGCAATTAGTGGTATTTATAGTGATGGTATTAGTAATATCAATAATTTGTAATTCCCCAATCATTCTTTCTTCAATGTTGTTGTTGTTCCTGCTGTTGTTTAATTTAACACTTAATTGGATCCAGGAATTGACCAAGCATTTAATTTGGGCCATTACAAAACGCAGGCATGACCAATGAGTATCTGTTAGGAATCTAGTACAATTTTAGTTCCACTTTTTAGATTTTTTAAAATCATTAAATCAATGTCCTTTATGAATCAGAGTAAACCATGGAAATATTCAAGAGGAAGAATATTATTGGTTTTTTAAAGTTTTTTCTCAGTCACTCAACCACTGACTATTAAGGCCAAATGATTTAGATTATCTGTACATATAAAAAGGTTGGTTCAACTCACAAATATATGTATATTCTGTTCTCAACTGTGTCTTTTTCCTTCTTTTTTGTGTGTCTAAATTACTTTTTACATATTGAATTTACATATACCAAACAAATTACCAATATGACTAATTTGAAGGGAGGTTATAGAAAAACTTATTCTTTTAATTTTTCCAACGATTAAATTTAGTTCTTTGACTTGTTCAGTTCAGTTCACTTCAGTCACTCAGTCGTGTCCGACTCTTTGCAACCCCATGAATCGCAGCATGCCAGGGAGCACTGTCCATCACCATCTCCTGCATTCACTCAATCTCACATCCATAGAGTCAGTGATGCCATCCAGCCATCTCATCCTCTGTCGCCCCCTATTCTTCCTGCCCCGAGATCCCCCCAGCATCAGAGTCTTTTCCAACAAGTCAACACTTCGCATGAGGTGGCCAAAGTACTGGACTTTCAACTTTAGCATCATTCCTTCCAAAGAAAACCCAGGGCTGCTCTCCTTTAGAATGGACTAGTTGGATCTCCTTGCAGTTCAAGAGACTCTCAAGAGTCTTCTCCAACACCACAGTTCAAAAGCATCAATTCATTGCCATCTTTCTAAATTCCATATATATGTGTTAGTATACTGTATTGGTGTTTTTCTTTCTGGCTTACTTCACTCTGTATAATCGGCTCCAGTTTCATCCATCTCATCAGAACTGATTCAAATGAATTCTTTTTAACGGCTAACACATATATATGGAATTTAGAAAGATGGCAATGACGACCCTGTGTGCAAGACAGCAAAAAAGACACAGATGTGTATAACGGACTTTTGGACTCAGAGGGAGAGGGAGAAGGTGGAATGATTTGGGAGAATGGCATTGTAACATGTATACTATCATGTAAGAATCGAATCGCCAGTCTATGTCTGACGCAGGATACAGCATGCTTGGGGCTGGTGCATGGGGATGACCCAGAGAGATGTTATGGGGAGGGAGGTGGGAGGGGGGTGCATGTTTGGGAACGCATGTACACCCGGGGTGGATTCATGTCAATGTATGGCAAAACCAATACAGTATTGTAAAGTAAAATAAAGTAAAACAATAAGAAAACAAACAAACAAACAAACAAAAAAATACACACTTAAGAATGTCCTTGGATTTCACTTTCACAGTCTATATCATTAGGAAAAGAATATTTTAGGGAAAAGGAAATGATGCCTTTGAGAGAAAGTTTCTACCTGAACCTGCACATTTTTATTTTTGTGTACTGTGAAGAAGCCAGTGACTCTTTGACTTTGATAACATTAATAATTATTGTTGAGCTGCTTAAATTTCCTACTCAAAACATTTCATTTTATGTAAATTTCCTATTCTAAAGTTTTTTTTAAACACGTGTATACCTGTGGCATATTCATGTTGATGTATGGCAAAACCAATACAAAATTATAAAGTAATTAAGTTCCAATTAAAATAAATAAATTTATATTAAAAAACAAAAAATTTAAATTTAAATTTAAAAAAAAGCATCAATTCTTGGGCGCTCAGCTTTCTTCACAGTCCAACTCTCACATCCATACATGACCACTGGAAAAATCATAGCCTTGACGAAATGGACCTTTGTTGGCAAAGTAATATCTCTGCTTTTGAATATGCTATCTAGGTTGGTCATAACTTTCCTTCCAAGGAGTAAGCGTCTTTTAATTTCATGGCTGCAGTCACTATCTGCGGTGATTCTGAGGCCCAAAAAGATAAAGTCTGGCACAGTTTCCATTGTTTCCCCATCTATTTCCCATGAAGAGATGAGACCAAATGCCACGATCTTCGTTTTCTGAATGTTGAGCTTTAAGCCAACTTTTTCACTCTCCTCTTTCACTTTCATCAAGAGGCTATTTAGTTCCTCTTCACTTTCTGCCATAAGACTGGTGTCATCCGCATATCTGAGGTTATTGATATTTCTCCCAGCAATCCTGATTCCAGCTTGTGCTTCTTCCAGTCTAGTGTTTCTCATGATGTACTCTGCATATAAGTTAAATAAGCAGGGTGACAATATACAGTCTTGACGTACTCCTTTTCCTATTTGGAACCAGTCTGTTGTTCCATGTCCAGTTCTAACTGTTGCTTCCTGACGTGCATATAGGTTTCTCAAGAGACAGGTCAGGTGGTTTGGTATTCTCATCTCTTTCAGAATTTTCCACAGTTGATTGTGATCCACACAGTCAAAGGCTTTGGCATAGTCAATAAAGCAGAAATAGATGTTTTCTGGAACTCTCTTGATTTTTCCATGATCCATCAGATGTTGGCAATTTGATCTCTGGTTCCTCCGCCTTTTCTAAAACCAGCTTTAACATCTGGAAGTTCACGGTTCATGTATTGCTGAAGCCTAGCTTGGAGAATTTTGAGCATTACTTTACTAGCATGTGAGATGAGTGCAATTGTGCGGTAGTTTGAGCATTCTTTGGCATTTTCTTTCTTTGAGATTGGAATGAAAACGGACCTTTTCCAGTCCTGTGACCACTGCTGAGTTTTCCAAATTTGCTGGCATATTGAGTGCAGCACTTTCACAGCATCATCTTTCAGGATTTGAAATAGCTCCACTGGAATTCCATCACCTCCACTAGCTTTGTTCGTAGTGATGCTTTCTAAAGCCCACTTGACTTCACTTTCCAGGATGTCTGGCTCTAGATTAGTGATCACATCATCATGATTATCTGGGTCATGAAGATCTTTTTTGTACAGTTCTTCTGTGTATTCTTGCCATCTCTTAATATCTTCTGCTTCTGTTAGGTCCATACCATTTCTGTCCTTTATCGAGCCCATCTTTGCATGAAATGTTCCCTTGACATATCTAATTTTCTTGAAGAGATCTCTAATCTTTCCCATTCTGTTCTTTTCCTCTATTTCTTTGCATTGATCGCTGAGGAAGACTTTCTTATCTCTTCTTGCTATTGTTTGGAACTCTGCATTCAGATGCTTATATCTTTCCTTTTCTCCTTGGCTTTTCACCTCTCTTCTTTTCACAGCTATTTGTAAGGCCTCCCCAGACAACCATTTTGCTTTTTTGCATTTCTTTTCCATGGGGATGGTCTTGATCCCTGTCTCCTGTACAATGTCATGAACCTTATTCCATAGTTCATCAAGCACTCTATCTATCAGATCTGGTCCCTTAAATCTATTTCTCACTTCCACTGTATAACCATAAGGGATTTGATTTAGGTCATACCTGAATGGTCTAGTGGTTTTCCATACTTTCTTCAATTTAAGTCTGAATTAGGCAATAAGGTGTTCATGGTCTGAGCCACAGTCAGCTCCTGGTCTTGTTTTTGTTGACTGTATAGAGCTTCTCCATCTTTGGCTGCAGAGAATATAATCAATCTGATTTCGGTGTTGATCATCTGGTGATGTCCATGTGTAGAGTCTTCTCTTGTGTTGTGCTATGACCAGTGTGTTTTCTTGGCAAAATTCTTTTAGCCCTTGCCCTGCTTCATTCCGTATTCCAAAGCCCAATTTGCCTGTTACTCCAGGTGTTTCTTGACTTCCTACTTTTGCATTCCAGTCCCCTATAATGAAAAGGCATCTTTTGGGGGTGTTAGTTCTAAAAGGTCTTGTAGGTCTTCATAGAACCGTTTAACTTCAGCTTCTTCAGCGTTATTAGTTGGGGCATAGACTTGGATTACTGTGATATTGAATGGTTTGCCTTGGAAACAGAGATCATTCTGTCATTTTTGAGATTACATCCAAGTACTGCATTTTGGACTCTTTTGTTGACCATGATGGCTATTCCATTTCTTCTGAGGGATTCCTGCCTGCAGTAGTAGATATAATGGTCATCTGAGTTAAATTCACCCATTCCAGTCCATTTTAGTTTGCTGATTCCTAAAATATCGATGTTCACTCTTGCCATCTCCTGTTTGACCACTCCCAATTTGCCTTGATTCATTGACCTGACATTCCAGGTTCCTATGCAATATTGCTCTTTACAGCATTGGATCTTGCTTCTGTCACCAGTCATATTCACAGGTGGGTATTGTTTTTGCTTTGGCTCCATCCCTTCATTCTTTCTGGAGTTATTTCTCCACTGATCTCCAGTAGCATAGTGGGCACCTACTCACCTGGGGAGTTCCTCTTTCAGTATCCTATCATTTTGCCTTTTGATACTGTTCATGAGGTTTTCAAAGCAAGAATATTGAAGTGGTTTGTCATTCCCTTCTCCAGTGGACCACATTCTGTCAGATCTCTCCACCATGACCTGCCTGTCTTGGGTGGCCCCACAGGGCATGGCTTAGTTTCATTGAGTTAGACAAGGCTGTGGTCCTAGTGTGATTAGATTGACTAGTTTTCTGTGAGTATGGTTTCAGTGTGTCTGCCCTCTGATGCCCTTTTGCAACACCTACCGTCTTACTTGGGTTTCTCTGACCTTGGACGTGAGGTATCTCTTCACGGTTGCTCCAGCAAAGTGCAGCTGCTGCTCCTTACCTTGAAGGTGGAATAGCTTTTGACTTGTTAATCATACCCAATCTGAATGTAATTAAATTAACCTACTAACCCTTGGACTGCAAAGAGATCCAACCAGTCCATTCTAAAGGAGATCAACCCTGGGTGTTCTTTGGAAGGAATGATGCTAAAGCTGAAACTCCAGTACTTTGGCCACCTCATGTGAAGAGTTGACTCATTGGGAAAGACTCTGATGCTGGGAGGGATTAGAGGCAGGCAGAGCATGAGATGGCTGGATGGCACCACCGACTCGATGAACGTGAGTTTGAGTGAACTCTGGGAGATGGTAATGGACAGCGCTGCCTGGCGTGCTGCAATTCATGGGGTCTCAAAGGGTCAGACACGACTTAGTGACTGAACTGAACTGAACTCTGACAATTAATATAAGTTTTATTCCCAGCTTTGAATTGTTTAAAAACAGCTGCATAATAATTTCTGAACTTTTTAGACATATAATTAACCTCATTATTAGAAATATAATTGTTTGCCTACATATGTAGTTACAAATACTCTTTCTCCAATTCAGAAATAAGAGTGTCCCTTGGACAATCCCTGGTGGCTCATTTGGTAAAGCATCTGCCAACAATGCGGGAGACCAGGTTTCAATTCCTGGGTTGGGAAGGTCTCCTGGAGAAGAAAATGGCAACTCACTCCAGTATTCTTGCCTGGAAAATCCCATGGACAGAGGAACCTGGTAGTCTACAGTCCATGGGGTTTCAAAGAGTCAGACACGACTGAGTAACTTCACTTTCTTTCACTTGAACAATCTACTTAAAAGTGTTATAGAAAATAAAATCCTTGCACTTTTAACTTTTGTCTAATCCTCTTGAGAAGGTTAAATAAGTCCTGCCAGAATTGTTCAAGAAAACTCATTTAATGACTATTAGGATCAAAGGATTTTGTCTTCTTTCAAGGAAGTAGCCTTATGATTAATGGATGAAAACTAACTTGAGGAAGCTTCTGGCTCTGTGTGCAAGGAGGAAGAACAATAATCAAAAGACAGCTCCATTTCAAAACAGGTGAAGGACTTGAATAGACATGTCTCCAAAAATGATCAATAAACACATAAAGAGATGCTCACTTCATTAGGCATTAGTGGAATGCAAATCAAAACCACTCTGAGGTACCACTTTATACCTACTACAATGGCTATATACATTTTTAATAAAAAATGACAAGTGTTGGTAGAAAAATAACAATTGTTGATGAAAACACTGAAATCCCAGTACATTGCTATGGGGGGATTTTAAATGGTCCAATTGCTGTGGGAAACAATTTGATCATTTCTTTAAAAGTAAAGCATCATGGCAATTTTTTTTGACTTGTCTCCTGGAGTAATATAAATAAAAACAAAAAATGATCAAATGCGACCTAATTAAACATAAAAGCTTTTGCACAGCAAAAGACACCATAAACTAAGTGACAGCTTATAGAATGGAAAAAAAATCTGCAAATAATGTAACAGATAAGGGATTCATTTCCAAAATATGCAAATAGTCCTTGTAACTAAAAAAATAAATAAATAAAAAATGGGTAGAAGATATAAACAGACATTTCACCAAAGAAGATACAGATGGCCAACAGACACAGGAAAAATATTCAACATTGATAATTCTTAGAGTAATGCAAAACAAAACTGCAATGAGATATCACTTCACATTAGTCATAATGGCCATCAACAAAATGTCTTTAAATAATAAATGCTGGAGAGGATGTGGATAAAAAGGAATCTTTCTACACTGTTGGTGGGAAAGGAAATTGGTGCAGTCATTATATAGAACAGCAGGAAGTTTTCCTGAAAAGAAACTTAAAATGCAGCTACTCTCTGATCCTCCCATCCTACTTCTGGTCATATATCACAAAAAAATTATAATTTGAAAAGATACATGCACCCCAATGTTAATGTAGTACTATTTACAATAGCCAAGACCTGGAGGCAACCTAAATGTTCATCAACAGATGAAAGGATGAAGAAGATGTGATGATATATGCATACAATGAAATATTACTCAGCCATAAAAAAAGAATGAAATAATGTCATTTGCAACAACATGGATGGACCTAGAGATTGCCATATGTGAAGTATGTTTAAAAAAAGATAAATATCATATGATATTGCTAGTAAATTGAATCTTAAAAAAGATACAGATGAACTTATTTACAAAACAGAAATAAACCCACAGACATAGAAAACAAACTTATGGTTACCAAAGGGGAAAGAGGTGGGGGAGGGGTAAATTAGGGGGAGTTTGGTATTAATATATACAGACGACTATATATATAAATAGATGACCAACAAGGATACACTGTATAGCATGGGGGACTATAGTCAATAATTTATAATAACCATTAAGGGAAAAATATTTATATGTAGATAGATATCGTAAGATATGGATTCAATCCCTGGCTTGGGAAGATTCCCTGGAGGAGGGCACAGCAACCTGCCCCAGTATTCTTGCCTGGAGAAACCCATGAACAGAGAAACCTGGCAGGCTACAGTCCATAGAGTCGCAGAGTCCTACATTTAGCATGCTCACGCAGATACATATAGATAGATACAGGGCTTCTCTGGTGACTCAGATGGGAAAAAATGCAATGCAAGCGACCTGGGAACAGTCCCTGGTTTAGGAAGATCTTCTGGAGGATGAAATGGCAACCCACTTTAGTATTTTTGCCTGGAGAATTCCACAGATAGAGGAACCTGGCAGGCTACAGTCCACAGTATCACAAAGAATCAGTGAGAACTGAGCAACTCATACACACACACACACACACACACACGCACACACACACACATACATCTTCTTAAGTGAGCAATGCAAAGAAATAGAGGGAAACAATAGAATGGGAAAGACTAGGGATCTCTTCAGGAAAATTAGAGATACCAAGGGAATATTTAATGCATAGATGAGCATAATAAAGGACAGAAATGGTATGGACATAACAAAAGCAGAAGAGGTGGCAAGAATACACAGAAGAACTATACAAAAAAGGTTTTAATGACTTGAATAAGCACAATGATGTGATCACTCACCTAGAGCCAGACATCCTACAGTGTGAAATCAAGTGGGCCTTAGGAAGCATTGCTACCAACAAAGCTACTGAAGGTGATGGAATTCCAGCTGAGCTATTTAAAAATACTAAAAATGATGTTGTTAGTATACTGTATTGGTGTTTTTCTTTCTGGCTTACTTCACTCTGTATAATTGGCTCCAGTTTCATCCACCTCATTAGAACTGATTCAAATGTATTCTTTTTAATGGTTGAGTAATACTCCATTGTGTATATGTACCACAGCTTTCTTATCTATTCATCTACTGATGGACATCTAGGTTGCTTCCATATCCTGGCTATTATAAACAGTGCTGGAACCAATACAATATTGTAAAGTAAAAATAATAATAATAAAAATAATAAATAAATAAATGATAAATGGTTAAAAAATAAAAATGATGTTGTTAAAGTGTTGCACTCAATATGTCAACAAATTTGGAAAACTCAGCAGTGGCCACAGGACTAGAAAAGGGCAGTTTTCATTCCAATCTCAAAGAGAGACAATGCCAAAGAATGTTCAAACTACCAGAAAATTGCTCTCATTTCACGTGCTAGTCTGGTAATGAACAAAATCCTCCAAGCTAGGCTTCAACAGTATGCAACCAAGAACTTCCAGATGTACAAGTTGAATTTAGAAAAGCAGAGGAACCAGAGATAAAACAGCCAACAACCATTGGATCATAGAAAAAGCAAGGAAATTCCATGAAAACATCTATTTCTGCTTCATTGACTATACTAAAGACTCTGACTAAGTAGATAAAAACAAAACGTGGAAAATTCTTCAAGAGATGGGAATACCAGACTATCTTACCTGCCTCCTGAAAAACCTGTATGCAGGTCGAGAAGCAACAGGTAGAACTGGACATGGGAAAATGGATTGGTTCAAAATTGGGAAAGGAGTATGTCAAGGTCTTGTCACCCTGCTTATTGAACTTCTACACAGACTACACCATGCAAAATGCCAGGCTGGAGAAGCACAAGCTGTAATCAAGATTGCTGGGAGAAATATCAGTAAACTTAGATATGCAGATGACACCACCCAAATGGCAGAACGTGAAGAGGAACTCTTTAGAGTCTCTTGATGAAGGTGAAAGAGGAGAGTGAAAAAGCTGATTTAAACTCAACATTTAAAAAACTAAGGTTATGGCATCGCATCCATTTCCATCTCTTCATGGCAAATAGATGAGGGAAAAAATGGAAACAGTGACAGAATTTGTTTTCTTGGGCTCCAAAATCACTGTGGACAGGAACTGCAGTCATGAAATAAAAAGACACTTACTCCTTGGAAGGAAAGCTATGACAAACCTAGACAGCATATTAAGCAAAGACATTACTTTGCAGACAAAGGTCTGTATAGTCAAAGCTATAGTTTTTCCAGTAATCATGTATGGATGGATGTGAGAGTTGGATGGTAAAGATGGCTGAGCACTGAAGAACTGATGCTTTCAAACTGTGGTGTTGGAGAAGATTCTTGAAAGCCCCCTTGGACAGCAAGGACATCAAACAAGTCAATCCTAAAGGAAATCACTCCTGAATATTCATTGGAAAGACTGATGCTGAAGCTGAAACTCTGATACTTTGGCCACCTGATACAAAGAGCCAATTCATTGAAAAAGATCCTGATGCTGGGAAAGATCAAGGGCAGGAGAAGGGGGTGACAGAGGATGAGCTGGTTGGGTGGCATTAGCAATTCAATGAACCTGAGTTTGAGCAAACTCTGGGAGATAGTGAAAGACAGGGAAGCCTTGGCTTGGTGCAATCCATGGGGTCACAAAGAGGCAGAGACAATTGATCAACAGAACAGCAACAAAAGCATGCAAAACTGAAGCACTCTGATATTACTTTAAGGCAGAGTTTTCCAAGATGGGGAGTGTTAATAATTTGGGGCTGAATCCTTTGTTGCCATGTTTACTGTAAGCATTTTTGCAGCATTGTTGATCTCTCCCCACTAAATTTCAGTAGCATCCTCCTACTCATGCAGTAATAAAGGTGTGTCCAGACATTGCTAAGTGTTCCCCAGGGATAGAAGGGGTGGTGGGGCAAAAACCTCCACCTGAGAACCACTGCCTTGAGATAATGATGTTCAACAGTACATCATACTTGTTGAACAGTATGATGTTCAACAAGTACCTGGCTTAATAAAATCTTCAAAGAAAAAAAAAGGAATGGATTTTGTACAAATAGTAGCAGAGCTGTCAAACAATTTTAAAAAGGCCTTATGACATAATGAGCTCTCCTTCAATGGAGTATTTATAACTCGAGGTTCATTCTTCACAAAACCTTTAAAAAGGGTCTTCCTTTGAGTGGAAGAATGGACTATGCATCACAAGTCCTTCCCACTACTAAGATTCCTTATTTCTAAATATGGTTTATGCTGTTCCATGTTGGAATATACAAGTATAGCACTGTTAACTGGTTGTGAGAAATTCATCTTTGTAAAGTTTATTAAATTATTCTATTCTGCGGGTAAAAAGTGGGTGGAACTGCATTGTATTTGGATGTTTTGCAAAAAGATCGTGAAAAGAGAAGGAGGAATAGATACATATTTTTCCTAAGTGCTGAAAGAAAAATAAATTGATCCTTATAATTCTCCATTAAAGTATTCATTTGGAATTAAACATTTAACATTGTGTATTTTAATATCCCCCCTTTTTATTTTACCGTGCCTCACAGCTTGTAGGGTCTTAGTCCCCAACCAGGAATTTAACTTGTGCCCCAGTAGTGAAAGTGCCAAGTTCTAACCACTAAATCACCAGGGAATTTCCTAATATTCCTATTATATCTAGTGCCTTTTTCTTTGAAAACCATCACTTCAAGAGACTCTAGGCTCTGGCTCTTATACCGACAAGATGAAAAACATTTCTCAATTCAGAAAAAGCTTTTGGGTAGAAAGAACACTTAAGGATCCTTTAGCAAGAATGAGAAGGCTTTCTCATTGTGGACACTTTGTTCTTCCCTTTACATTTCACAGTGTAGTGTAGCTGTGCTTCTATGCTCACATAATGCTTGGTACCCTAGGCAATCTTTGAAAATAAGAATGGGTTTTCTCCATTTTTCTAAAACACCACTATCGAGATCTTTCTTTATCATAAAGAACATATGATTTTAAAATTTGTAGTATTATTCCTAAGATTTGCACATGACTCACGATTAAAGAAAGCCACCCTGGCTTGGTTTGATGAAAAAAATGTCTGCCATTTATAAAAACCTTTCAATATCAGTGTTTATTTTGTCATAGATAGTAACTATAATCTCTCTCCCTAAGAGGTAATAAAAAATTTAAAGGTGATGTTTCTGTACTTCAAAATTTCAAAAGAAAAACAGGAATGAAAATTGCTAAATAATTTTCTGGCATCTTTTCTAATCACTACTATAACTATATTCATCCCTTGAAGCCATTGTTGTTAGTTAAATAGTGAGTATAATCACCTTTGCAACTTTACAGAAGTCTGTTAGAATGTTTTTATTACTCTTTTTGAATTACAATAAATGTAGATACTAGAGTTATATGTTTCCAACAGACTTATGTTATCAATGCTGCTGCTGCTGCTAAGTCACTTCATTCATGTCCAACTCTGTGCAACCCCATAGATGGCAGCCCACCAGGCTCCTCTGTCCATGGGAGTCTCTAGGCAAGAATACTGGAGTGGGTTTCCATTTCCTTCTCCAGATCATATCGATGTTTCTTGTCAAATTAGACTATACTATGAAAATGTTAAGAAGGATATACACTATTGCTCTCTGCTCTCTCTCTTTCATAGCCACTTCACAGAGCTGAGATATTTGCTAAATCAAATCACTTAAATTATTTGTATATCTTAATAAAGTTTTCATTGATAATGCAACATATTCACATTCTAATCTCATTCATGTCTGAATTCCATTTTAACATGAACACTGATAATATTCCAATCCTTGCCTCTTGCTTTTAATATTGTTTCATTAAAATAAAAAGCTTTCTGCTCTATATTTCCTTATTGTGGCTGCTGTGACCAAAACTTGAGGGTTTGAGACAACAGGAATGCATCCTCTCACAGTTCTAGAAGCCAGAAATACTAAATCAAGATGACACATGTACCCCAGTGTTCATTGCAGCACTGTTTACAATAGCCAGGACATGGAAGCAACCTAGATGTCTATTGGCAGACAAATGCATAAGAAAGCTGTGGTACATATACACAATGGAATATTACTCAGCTATTAAAAAGAATGCATTTGAATCAGTTCTAATGAGGTGGATGAAACTGGAGCCTATTATACAGAATGAAGTAAACACCAATGCAGTATATACAGAAAGAAAAACACCAATACAATGTATTAACACATATATATGGAATTTAGGAAGATGATAACAATGACCCTATATGTGAGACAGCAAAAGAGACACAGATGTAAAGAACAGACTTTTTGACTCTATGAGAAAAGGTGAGGGTGGGATGATTTGAGAGAATAGCATTGAAACGTGTATATTACCATATGTGAAATAGATTGTCAGTCCAGGTTCAATGCATGTGACAGGGTGCTCAGGGCTGGTGCACTGGGATGACTCTGAGGGATGGGCGATGGGAGGTGGAAAGGGCTTCCGGACGGGGGAACACATGTACATCCATGGCTGATTCATATGAATATATGGCAAAACCCACCACAATATTGTAAAGTAATTAGCCTCCAATTAAATAAATTAATTAAAAAATAAAAATAAAAAAGAGGGAGAGGGTGGGATGATTTGGGAGAATGGCATTGAAACATGTATACTATCATGTAAGAATCGAATCCCAGTCTATGTCCGATGCAGGATACAGCATGCTTGGGGCTGGTGCACGGGGATGACCCAGAGGGATGTTGTGCGGAGGGAGGTGGGAGGAGGGTTCATGTTTGGGATCGCATGTACACCCATGGTGGATTCATGTCAATGTATGGCAAAACCAATACAGTATTATAAAGTAAAATAAACAAAAAATAAAAAGTTTTTTAAAAAATTAAAAAAAGAAAGAAAAAGAAGGTAAATAAATAAATAAAGGTGTCAGGAAAATGACCCTCCCTCCAGAGGCTTGAGGAAAATGTGTTTTTCACCTCTAAGAGATTTTGGTCTCTGCCAGGTGGTGTTTCTTGATATCACTCTAATCTCTGCTTCCATCTTCAAAATCCAACTCTGTCACTTAGGGACAATTTGAACTTGAATAAATTACATAACCTTTCAGTTTTCTTCATCTCTAAATGGGAAATGTATCCCTACTTAACTCATGGGGTGAATGTTGCTTAATATTTTAAAGTAGTTAGAATAATACTGGGTCCATAATAAATGCAACATAGAATTTTATTACAGCAAATTAATTCCATTATATTTCATTATAAAAAGTCATTGCTTATAACAATGCATACTCTATGAAGATTTCTATTTTTTGAAATGATGCATTCCAGTCTGTACTGATTAGATAAGTGTTCTTGCAATAGTTAGGAGACAGGACAAAGCAACAGAAAGGCACCAGATGTTGGATTAAGGATCAAAAAGGTGAGCAAAAATGCTAAAGATGAGAATAATGATATTTCACCTTTTTGTTTGTTTCTATAAGCAAAAAGCTAGTCATTCTTTGAATTTCTGACTTTCATTTTGCCTCATGAGTCTGGCAATAAAGAGGTCCCAGCTTGTGTTCTGTGAGTGAGATCTTCCTGCCATTACTTGCTAACTCAGTTTGAATGTCTCCTGAAGACGTAACACAAATCTGTCAGCCCCATTAGCACTAACCTACACTCCTGATCTTGTGCCTTGGCTCGGATCCCTCTGGTTTCAATGAAAACTGACCTCTCGGAGAAGGGCAATATTTCCGCTCCCTACCCTCTCTGACAACCTTCAGAGGACAACTGCTTTATTGTTCTCTATCTTCCCACCACCTTACAGTTTCTTATGTAATAAGCATCTATTCATTTGTCTATTGAAATGAACATATCCATTTGAAGCTGTATTTAAGATAATCTGGCTAAATACTAATTTCTTTTATGCTTTATTTTCCTAGACAATTTTTCTCTTCTCTTCTTCAATATTATTACCTGATTTTAATCTCCAATTAAAAAATAAAATAAAAGCTGCCTTAATCACTTTTGGATTAAGATTATGTAATAAAATTAACAGAGTATAGGCTTTAAAGCTTATAAAATTTCTTTGTCATCTTGGACCTCTTAGACTTGCAATAATTTTGTTTTCTCTTTGAATTAAGTAATACAAAACTTTGAAATCAAATCTAACTATCAGTGATTTTTCTCTCAAAGTTAGATGAGGTGGACTTTGGTTCTATTTGGAGTATTTCATATATCGGCTTCTGGAAATTTTCCAAATGGTTTAGTGTAATTGTTTTCTTATCAAAAGCAACTCCAAAAGTGTTCTGTCTCTCTTGTAAGGGTGGAAAAAGAACATTTTTCATCATCCTAATCACTTATCCTAGTAAATCTCCTCAATCTTTAGATTAGAAGTGCTTTCATTGAAGCTATTAATAAGAAATAGATTCAACATAAAGGAAGGAATACTCATTCTTTTAACCATTGAGCCTAGAATACAGACATTCATTAGTTCCATTTATTTTCATATTGATTGAATTTCTAAAATTTTACTTCTCTGATTGTCTCCAAATTGAAAGTTTGCTTGGGATAAGAATTCATTTGACTTTTCCTCTTTTCCTGTCAGAAATTTTAAAGATGGGAAGCCATATGTGGCATAGGTGTATAATAAGGACAATAAGAGAGGAAAGTGGCATACATAAGATCTTAGCAGTCATAAAGAAAACCCTATAAATAAGAATGAGAAATGGATCTAATTTCCCAGGAAAAAAAAATGAAATGAGCTAAGACAAGGGACATACATGGGATGCTAGCTGGTAAAGAAATATGAAAGGAAAGTTACTGATCTGAGACTCAGCTCACTGGAAGCACAGTACAGCATTTTTACAATTAGAGTGATGAGAATATTACAACTTTGGCCAAGAGAGCACATCTGAAATTTAAACCACTTGCATCTCTATTAATCTACTTTCACTTCATAATTTTTAACAAAAGGCGAATTTTTTCATGCATTAACTGGATTAAACATAAAGAGTAAAATATTTTAACATTAAAATATTTTTTCAAACCTCAGTTAAAATATGCTTCCAAGAAAGTCACATGTTACAAATAATACTAACCATATGGAAACTGCAGTATTTAAAATATAGAAAAACTACAAACTTATTAACATAGCAAAGAATCACCATCACTCTAACACTTCTAAAAACATGGGGACACACGTGGTATTTTCCTGAGGAAACGTGTCTTTAGCTTCATTCATAACCACATGCACATATCATCAGAATTGCCATTTTTTCAAAATTGATCATCTATTTTTCAACAAATTGAGTTTGTTCATATGTTATTTCAACTTGAGAAATTTTGAGTTCAGTCGCACAGTTGTGTCCAACTCTTTGTAACCCCATGGACTGTAGCACACCAGGCTTCCCTGTCCATCACCAACTCCTGGAGCTTCCTCAAACTCACGTACATTATGACGGTGATGCTATCCAACAATCTCATCCTCTGTCGTCCCCTTCTCCTCCTGCCTTCAATATTTCCCAGCAGCCTCCTGCCTTCAATATTTCCAAGGAGTCAGTTCTTTGCATCAGGTGGCAAAACTGTTGGAGTTTCAGATTTAGCATCACTCCTTCCAATGAATATTCAGGACTGATTTCCATTAGGATTGACTGGTTGGATCTCTTTGCAGTCCAAGGGACTTTCAAGAGTTTTCTCCAACACCACAGTTCAAAAGCATCAATTCTTCAGTGCTCAGCTTTCTTTATAGTCTGACTCTCATATCCATACATGACTCCTGGAAAACCATAGCTTGGACTAGACAGACCTTTGTTGGCAAAGAAATGTCTCTGCTTTTTAATATGCTGTCCAGTTTGGTCATAACTTGCATGACAAAGAGCAAGCATCTTTTAATTTCATGGCTGCAGTCACCATCTGCAGTGATTTTGGAGCCCAAGAAAGTAAAGTCTGTCACTGTTTCCATTGTTTCCCCATCTATTTGCCATGAAGTGATGGGACAGAGTGCCATGATCTTTGTTTTTTGAATGTTGAGTTTTAGACCAGCTTTTTCACTCTTCTCTTTCACCTTCATCAAGAGACTCTCTAGTTCTTTTTTGCTTTCTGCCATAAGGGTGGTGTCATCTGCACATGCTAGGTTATTGATATTTCTCCCAGCAAACTTGATTCCGGCTTGTGCTTCATCCAGCCTGGCATTTTTCATGATGTACTCTGCCTAGAAGTTCAATAAGCAGGGTGAAAAGACTTTGACATACTCCTTTCCCAATTTTGAACCAGTCCATTTTTCCATGTCTGCTTCTAACTGTTGCTTCTTGACCTGCATACAGATTCCTCAAGAGGCAGGTAAGGTAGTCTGGTATTCTCATCTCTTGAAGAATTTTCCAGTTTGTTGTGATCCACACAATCAAAGGATTTTGGCATAGTCACTAAGCAGAACTAGATGTTTTACTGAAACTCTCTTGCTTTTTCAGTGATCCAGTGGATGTTGGCAATTTGATCTCTAGTTCCTCTACCTTTTCTAAATCCAACTTGAACATATGAAAGTTCCCATTTCACATACTTTTGAAGCCTGGTTTAGAGAATTTTGAACATTACTTTGCTAGTATGTGAGATGAGTGCAATTGTGTGGTAGTTTGAACATTCTTTGGCATTGCCTTTTTGGGGGGAATGGAATGAAAACTCACGTTTTCCATTCTTGTGTCCACTGTGAGTTTTCCAAATTTACTGGTCTTTTGAGTGCAGCTCTTTCACAGCATCAGTTTTTAGGATTTGAAATAGCTCAACTGGAATTTCATCACCTCCACTAGCTTTGTTCATAGTGATGCTTCCTAAGGCCCACTTGACTTTACATTCCAGGATGTCTGGCTCTAGGTTAGTAATCATACCACTGTGGTTATCTGGGTCACAAAGATCTTTTTTGTATAGTTCTGTGTATTCTTGCCACCTCTTCTTAATATCTTCTGCTTCTGTTAAGTCCAAGCCATTTCTGTCCTTTATTGTGCCCATTTTTGCATAAAATGTTCCCTTGGTATCTCTAATTTTCTTGAAGAGATCTCCAGTCTTTCCCATTCTATTGTATTCCTCTGTTTCCTTGCATTGATCATGGAGGAAGGCTTTATCTCTCCTTGCTATTCATTGAAACTCTGCATTCAAATAGGTATATATTTCTTTATCTCCTTTGCCTTTCACTACTTTTCTCTTGTCAGCTATTTGTAAGGCTTCCACAGACAAGCATTTTGCTTTTGCATTCCTTTTCATGACAATGGTCTTGATCACTGCCTTCTGTACAATATCATGAACTTCCATCCATAATTCTTTTAAACTCAAGAAAATTTAGTGTCTCAAAATAATGTTTGTGTGAGAGTTCAAGTATTGGAAAGAAAAGAATTTGCAATCAATATGTTTAACTCTTGGATTTTGATTGATTACTCAGTGGATTGAATATAAATACCCCCAAAGCTGCTAAAAATAAAGAATTAAAATAATAGTAAATATGAAAAATAAGGGTAAAAGCAAATAATACCCAGTATTTGTATAATGAATACTGCAGCTTTTAGGTATAATATTTTTACAACTCACATTCATCATCAGTATAAGTTGATCCAACCTAGTCAATTCAGTTTAGTTCAGATGCTCAGTCATGTCCGACTCTTTGTGACCGTATGGCCTGCAGCATGCCAGGCTTCACTGTCCATCACCAACTCCCGGAATTTACACAAACTTATCTCTGTTGAGTCGGTGATGCAATCCAACCATCTCATCCTCTGTCGTCCCCTTCTCCTCCCACCTTCAATCTTTCCCAAGATCAGGATCTTTTCAAATGGGTCAGTTCTTCACACCAGGTGGCAAAAGTATAGGAGTTTCAGCTTCAACATCAGGCCTTCCAACAAATATTCACAACTGATTTCCTTTGGATGGACTGGTTGGATCTCCTTGCAGTCCAAGGGACTCTCAAGAGTCTTCTCCAACACCACAGTTCAAAAGCATCAATTCTTCAGAGCTCAGCTTTCTTTAGTCCAACTCTCATATCCATATATGATTACTGGGAAAACCATAGCTTTGACTAGAGGGACCTTTGTTGACAAAGTAATGTCTCTGCTTTTTAATATGCTGTCTAGGTTGGTCATAACTTATCTCCCAAGGAGCAAGTGTCTTTTAATTTCATGGCTGCAGTCACCACCTGCAGATATTTTGGAGCCCCCCCAAAAAGTAAAGTCTTCCATTGTTTCCATTATTTTCCCTTCTATTTGCCATGAAGAGATGGGACCGAATACCATGATCTTAGTTTTCTGAATGTTGAGCTTTAAGCCAACTTTTTCACTCTCCTTTTCCACTTTCATCAAGAGGCTGTTTAGTTCTTCGCTTCCTTCCATAAGGGTGGTGTCATCTACATATTTGAGGTTATTGATATTTCTCTCAGCAATCTTGATTCTAGCTTGTGCTTCATCCAGCCCAGCGTTTCTCACGAAGTACTCTGCATATAACTTAAATAAGCAGGGTGACAATATACAGCCTTGATGTACTCTTTTCTCAAGTTGGAACCAGTCTGCTGTTACATGTCCAGTTCTAACTATTGCTTCCTGACCTCTGACCTGCATACAAATTTCTCAAGAGGCAGGTCAGATTGTCAGGTATACTCATCTCTTTCAGAATTTTCCACAGTTTGTTGTGATCCACATGGTTAAAGGCTTTGGCATAGTCAATAAAGCATAAGTAGATGTTTTTCTGGAATTTTCTTGCTTTTTTGATAATCCCAATTGATGTTGGCAATTTGATTTCCTCTGCCTTTTCTAAATTCAGCTTGAACATGTGGAAGTTAACTTTTCACGTACTGTTGAAGCCTGGCTTGGAGAATTTTGAGCTATACTTTGCTAGCGTGTAAGATGAGTGCAATTGGGTATCATTGGAAGGACTCATGCTAAAGCTGAAACTCCAATACTTTGTCCACCTCATGCAAAGAGTTGACTCACTGGAAAAGACTCTGATGCTGGGAGGGATTGGGGACAGGCAGAGAAGGGGATGACAGAGGATGAGATGGCTGGATGGCATCACCAACTCTATGGACATGAGTTTGAGTGAACTCCAGGAGTTGGTGATGGACAGGGAGCCTGGCATGCTGTGATTCATGGGGCCGCAGAGAGTCGGACACAACTGAGCGAGTGAACTGAACTTGAGCATTCTTTGGCATTCTTTCCAACCTAGAGCTATAAGCTAATAAATTATGAATAAAACAGATTTTCTACAGAAATTCCAAATGAAATGTCAACAGTGAAGCTTAGGCTTACAACTTTCAGTTGTCCTTGTTCTGAATATATGCTTACCCCACTAAGAAATATTCAAGAAATTCAGCATTGTGCTGCTGCTGCTAAGTCACTTCAGTCGTGTCCGACTCTCTGCGACCCCATAGATGGCAGCCCATCAGGCTCCCCCATCCCTGGGATTCTCCAGGCAAGAATGCTGGAGTGGGTTGCCATTTCCTTCTCCAATGCATGAAAGTGAAAAGTGAAAGTCAAGTTGCTCAGTCATGTTCGACTGTTCACGACCCCATGGACTGCAGCCTACCAGGCTCCCCCGTCCATGGGATTTTCCAGGCAAGAGTACTGGAGTGAGATGCCATTGCCTTCTCCATCCATCATTGTGCTAGTAAGTTTTTAAGAACATGCTCTCCGAAGAAAAATGATAAGATAGGCGGTTGATTTGATTTGTAGCGTCTGTCAATTTCCCAGGCATAATAAATATTCTCACCATAGCCAATTTCAAGCTACCAGCATGAACTCACTGATGTGGAGTTGAGAAACTGCACAAATGCAGCACTCATTAACCACTGCAAGCCGCTCCAGTAAACCACTGAAGGTTCTTATTATGTTCAGATAGGTTAAAGACAGATGTTGGGTTAAAAAACAATGCAAAATTTCTGGATGCAAATTTTAATTTGTATAGTTGTAATGGTCATTGTATGAATGCTTTTACTAAGTAAAGAAAGTAAGGGGATTCTGGCCATTTTCCCTTTCTGAGGAATTACATGGAAAGCAAGAAATCTGTAGAATACACAGTGAGTTCCATTGCACATGACTTTGGTAATGTGGTCAGAAGTACAACCACAATCCTTATGGTATCCCTGATATTTCATGACAGCTGGCTGTGCAGGTCTTTGATGACTTCTCTAGTTAATCAAGGGTGTAAATGAAGCTCCAGCTTCAGTGGTACTCAGGCATCCTCACAGATCTTTTCTTTTGTATCAGTGCTTCACAGGATAATGGCTTGGTTTTCTTTGCAATTTACTAGTAAACGTATGTGCACTCTTTCAATCAAAGAAAAGGCTAAGAAAAACGGCTAAAACCAATTAATATGGCAATCATCCAGAGACAGAAAGTCCTCATGACAGTCGTGCAGTGTCCCTTTACAATTTGCTTGTGTGGCCAAGCTGGCCAACTCCAATCTAAACAAAAAAGGATGCTTTGGGATACTTTGGTGTGTTTACACTGCTTTTACTTGGCTTTTATTTACACTATGACTTTTGTGCCTGATCTTTCTTTACAGTTTTAACATATAAGTTTACTGTGTCTCGCTGACAATCTCAAGATGTGTGGGTGTGTTGATAGGGCTCTATGAAACCATAATGCTCTTCAGCAAAATTTTCTTAAATTTGCTCACATAGCCATGACAATAGCATTAGATACAGGAACCAGTAAGGAAAACTGTATGTTTCTGGACACTTTCATCCATATTACCTGATGTGCAATATTTTAAATATATTTTTCCATGTTTTCCTGTTGCAAGCAAGGAGTTAAAGAAATCACACTATCAATTAGATACTACCATTTGGGGACAAAATGCCTTTCAGTGCCTCCATCTCTGGTGTATACCTTTACTGCCATCTGCTGATATGAGTTTTTCAATTCAGCTATTCTTCAGAGCTAAATGCCACAATTCACCTAAGATTTTTGATTGAACACAGAAGTCAGAGCTGCTAACAATCGAAGTTAACCTCTCTTAGTTCTGAGTCTCACCTAAGTTTTTTTAATGAAAATTCCAAGTTGAGGCTCAGTGTGTATTCTATCCATTCTCTTTAGAGCAATAATGCAGTTGGTAAACATTAAGACTGGCATTACATAGGCAAGCTTTGCAATGAATTAGAGCAGCAATAATTTTTGTAAATGAGCAACAGTTTATTACATCACTTCTTTTCCTCTTCTTTTTGTATGGAGTAGTATCAACAAATGACATGAAATAGAAAAGTCAACATAAATGTTTCAGAATAAGAGCCTAAGAGCCCAGATTTGTGATTCTTGGGGTGCGTCACTTGTGAATGAGATTCTAAAACCTTCCATTTAGCATTGCCAAATTTGCAAGCTTCATAGGGATGGACATGTTTATATTGAATGCCCTTCTATATGTGCTATCATAAATGTGAAATTATTGACCTTAATTTCATCTTTGAAAATGTTAAACTGAAGATTCTGTTAACTTGTATTTTGTAAATTATAATATTGTATTACTACAGAGATTTTTTTAGCACAGTGCCAAGATCTCTCAAATGAATATGCCTTTTTTCTAATTCCATTTTGGTTTAAAGCACATTTAAAATGCAGTTTTCACATTAATAAAAGTTGTCCATTTGAAAAATTGTCAAAATATAATCAAAATATTTTTAAAAGTCAAATGTTACTAATTTTTAGATTCATTTAATTGCTATCTATACTGCAAATTATCCATATAGAGAATCTGATTTAACATTAATTTTCAAGTCTAGGTCAGGTAAATAAAGAGATGAACTTGCTGGCAAATTTAATTCATGTCCAAAATTTAAAATCCACAGGCTAACAGCATTGTTGGTTAATAGCCAAACCTAGCAATAAGAGAAAGGAAGGTTTATATTTTATACCTATAAAAGCACTCAGTATTATAATAAATTTTGCAATATTCCTTAGAAAGGGTTAGTCCTGTTCAGTTTTTTGCTATTGTAATATCATGGCTTTAAAACTCTGTAGCTATGGCAATTATGCATGAGTAATATTCTATGAGCATGTAATACAGTACTACAGCAGCCATTTAAAGAATTTAATTCCATTGTTATTAATGCTAGTGATTCATACCTTTCAGATTTGGGAAATCAAACATGCTTACCTTAAAGGAAAAAAAAATCATGCATTCTACTTGTCTCTAGAGGGAAAAAAACTATTTTACTTATGTGCTTATGAAATATGCCACTGAAAATAATTGTGAGATAGATGCACTGAAATATCTTTAGCAGAAAACAGCCAAGAGATGGAAAAAGCCAAAGAAATATATATAAAGTTAATTCTAAATGGCTTGCTTAATTTTTCTTAACTCTTCCTCTCACAAATTAAAAATAATTTTGTATTTACATGGTACTCCTAAGACAAGGACTTAGTTTGATCTTTGCTGTTGTGTGTGTGTGTGTTTCTTTTTATTAAAAAAAAATGATCTCCTTAGTCACAAAGACTCTGTAACTCCATGTTTTGATGCACCTCCTTACTGTCATATACACATCATCAGTGAAAAAAAAATTTAAAAATTGGCTATTGAAAATACAAAAGCAAGTTCATAAATAGGATAAATATCTTCCCAAATGAGAAATGGACAAAAATACAGATTGGAATGCTTCAGGCCTACCAAGATATAGAGCCAGAAAGAGGGCTTCTCGGTTTCTCTATGACAAAGAGACATAAGCGACTCACTCAAGAAAACACGTGATGCCACCACACAGCACAGCCAGTCAATCAGAAATGGTCCAACACCCAAACCAGCATGCTTACAGTAGTCAGTACACCACAACAGAAGGACCAATGCATCGCTTATAGGATTACCTCTATAACTCTTGTGATCAGAGAGGAGAGTGGTGCTGGAGCCCATAGGATATCTCCTGCATAGAACCAATTCTCCAAAACTGGCAAATGTAACCATTCTACCTAACACATAGAAATAAACACTGAGAATTAGGCAAAATGAGGAAAGAGAGAAATATCCTCCAAAGACAAAACTTCAGAAAAAGAACTAAAACAGTGGAGATAGGAAATCTACCTGATAAATAAAATAATCATAAACACACTCACCAAACTCCAGAGAGGATTGGATAAACACAATGAGAATTTCAACAGACAGAAAATACAAAAAACAACCAAGCAGAGCTAAAGAATATAATAACTGATATAAAATTATAGTAGAAGGGATCAACAGTAGATTAGATTATATAAAGGAACAACTAAGCAAACTGGAAGACAGAATAGTCAAAATCACATAAGCTGAATAGAAAAAAAAAGGATTTTTAAAAATAAAAATGGTTAAGCATACTAACATTAAGATAACATTAAGCATGCAAACATTTGAATTAACTGGTACAGAAGGAGAAGACAGGAAGAACTGAGGTGACATTAAGCATACTAACATTTGCATTAAGTGGTACCAGAAGAGAGGAAGAAACAGACAAAGAAATATTTGAAGAAATGATAGTCGAAATTTTCCCTAATCTGGGAAAAGAAATAGACCATCCAAATCTGGAGAACACAAAGTCTCAAAGAAGATGAACTCAAAGATATCCACATTAAGACACAATATAATTAAAATGGCAAAACATTAAATATAAAAGGAATTTTAAAAACCAGAGAAAAATAACCAGTTATGTATAAAGAAGCACCAATATCCAATTATCTCATTCTCTATCAGCTGACTTTTCAGCAAAACTTTGCAGACCAGAAGACAGTGGCGTCATATATTCAAAGAGATGAAAAAAAAAGAAAAAGTAAACATAGAACCAAGAATACTCTGTCAAGGTTTTAGTCACTAAATTCAAATTTGAAGGAGAGATAAGTTTTCTAGGCAAGCAAAAGTTAAAACAGTTAAGCATCACTAAGACACTCATATAAGAACTATTAAAGGGAAATTATCTAAGTAAAGAAAAAGAAAAAACAATGACTAGAAATATCAAAATAAAGAAAAAATATATTTGATAAAGCAAACATACAGTAAAGATAGTGGCCCCCCCACATATAAAACCAGAGGGAGGTTGAAAGACAAATTAGTAAAATAATCTATATCCAAAATAAATAATAAGAAATACACAAAATAAAAAGATGTAAAATACAAAGTGAAAAATATTAAATGTTCTGGGGGAGTAAAAATGAAGAATGGTTAGAATGCATTCAAACAAAAATTATCAAGTTTTTAAAAATCACATATATATAAACTGTTATATACAAAATTCATGGTAACCACAAACCCAAGACCTATATAGATAAAACACCAAAATAAATAAATAACAGAGAAGAGAATCCGAAGTCCAAAGATAGTCATCTAATCACAAGGAAAGAGAGTAAAAGAAATAAGGACCAGAAAAATACTACAAAAACAACCGCAAAATAATGAACAAAATGGCAATTAATAAATATCTGTCAAAAATTACTTTTGATGTAAATGTAATAAAGTTTCAATAAAAGACATACAGTGGTATGATAATCAAGAAATCAATTACATAATTGATCTCATAATAATAAAGGAATCTTTCAACAGGATTATATAACAAATATGCACCAATAAATGTTGTCTTTGTTGTGACTAAGTCATGTCCCACTCTTGGTGACCCCATGGACTATAGCACACCAGGCTTTTTTGTCCTTCAGTATCTCTCAGAGTTTGCTCAAACTCATGTCCATTGAGTCAGTGATGCTATCCAATCATCTCATCCTCTGCCAACCCTTTTTCATCCTGCCCTGAACCTTTCTCAGCATCAAGGTCTTTTCCAGTGAGTCATCTTGTCACATCAGGTGGCCAAAGTACTGGAGCTTTAGCTTCAGAATCAGTCCTTCTAATGCATATTCAGGGTTGTTTTCCATTAGGATTGATTGGTTTGATCTCCTTGCAGTCCAAGGGACTCTCCAGCACCATAATTCAAATGCATGAATTCTTTGGCACTCAACCTTCTTTATGATCCAACTCTCACATCTATATGTGACTATTGGAAAAACTATACCTTTGACTATATGGACCTTTGTCAGCAAAGTGATGTCTCTGCTTTTTAATACTCTGTCTGGGTTTATCACAGCTTTCCTTCCAATGAGCAAGCATCTATTAGTTTCATGGCTACAGTCACTGTCCACAGTGATTTTGCAGCCCAACATAATAAAATATGTCACTATTTCTACTTTTTCCCCATCTATTTGCATGAAGTGATAGGACCAGATGCCATGATCTGTTTTTTGAGTGTAGAGTTTTAAACCAGCTTTTTCACTCTCCCCATTCCTCTCCTTAAGAGTCTCTTTACTTTCTTCCATTTAAGTGGCATATCTGAGGTTGTTGATATTTCAGAAATCGAGATTCCAACGTGTGATTCACCCAGGCTGGTATTTTGCATAATGTAACTACATAGAATTTAAATAAGCAAGGTGACAATATACAGTCTTGGCATACTCCTTTTCCAATTTTGAGCCAGTCCATTATTCCATGTCCAGTTTTAACTGATGCTTCTTGACCTGCATACAGGTTTGGTCTGGTTTTCTCATCTCTGTAAAAATTTTCCACAGATTTTTGGGATCCACACAGTCAAAGGCTTTCTCATAGTCAATGAAACAGAAGTAGATGTTTTTCTGGAATTCTGTTGCTTTCTTTATGATCCAACATATGTTGGCAATTTGATTTCTGTCTCTTCTGTCTGTTCTCGATCTAGCTTGTACATCTGGAAGTTTTCAATACAACTTTTACATCTCAGAAGCTCTGCTGAAGCCAACTTGAAAGACTTTGATCATATTCTTGCTAGCATGTGCAGCTGTATGATATTCTGAACATTCTTCGGTATTACCCTTCTTTGATACTGGAATGAAAACTGAACTTTTCCAGTCTTGTGGCCACTGATGAGTTTTCCAAATTTGCTGACATACTGCAGCACCTTGATAGCATCCTTTTAGAGTTTTATATAGCTCAGCTGGAATTCCATCACCTATACTAGCTTTGTTTGTGTTGATGTTTCCTAAAGCCCACTTAATTTCACCTTCCAGGATGAAGGTGAGTGGTCACTTTAGGTAAGAAACAGCATCATCATGGTTATCTGGGCCATTAAGACTTTTTTTGTATAATTCTAATGTGTATTCTTGCCACCTGTTCTCAGTCTCTTCTGCTTGTTATGTCTTTATCATTTCTATCCTTTATCATGTGCATCCTTGTATGAAATGTTTTCTTGATATCTCTAATTTTTCTTGAAAAGATATGTAGTCTTTCCCATTCTATTGATTTATTCTATTTCATTTCATTGTTTACTTAATAAGGCTTTCTAATCTCTCCTTGCTATTCTTTGGAACTCTGCATTCAGTTGGGTGTAACTTTCCCTTTCTCCCTTTCTATTTCTCTTCTTATCTCAGCTATTTTTAAAGCCTCTTCAGACAACCACTTTGCCTTCTTACATTTTTCCCCTTCTTTGGGATGGTTTTGGTCACCATTTCCTATACTGTGTCAAAAATCTCCATCCATAGTTCTTCAAGCACTCTATCTACCAGATCTAATTCCTTGAATCTATTTCCACCTCCTCTGTATAATCATAAAAGATTTGATTTAGGCCATATCTGAATGGCGTAGTGGTTTCCCCTACTGTCTTCAATTTAAGCCTGAATTTTGCAATAAGAAGCTCATGATCTGAGCCACAGTCAGATCCAGGTTTTGTATTTGTTGACTTTATAGAGCTTCTCCATCTTTGGTTGCAAGTATAATCAATGCGATTTAGGTATTGACCATTTGGTGGTGTCCATGTGTAGAGCTGTCTCTTGTGTTGATGAAACAGTGTGTTTGCTATGACCAGTGTGTTTTGTTTTGTTTTGTTTTTTTCTGTTTTGTTTTGTTTTGTTTTGTTTTGTTTTTTTTCACAAAACTGTTAGCATTTTCCCTGCTTCATTTTGTACTCCAGGGTCAAATTTGCCTGTTACTCCAAGTATCTCTTGATATCCTACTTTTACATTCCAATTTCCTATAATGAAAAGGACATCTTTGGAGGGGGGTGATTAGTTCTAGAAGGTTTTGTAGGTTTTCACAAAACCATTCAACTTCAGTTTCTTCGCTGTTAGTGGTTGGAGTATAGACTTGGATTACTGCGATGTTGAATGATTGTCTTTGGAAATAAACCGAGATCATTGTTGTTTTTGAGACTGTACCCAAGTACTGCATGTTGGACTCTTTTGTAGACTATGAGAGCTACTCCCTTTCTTCTAAGGGACTGTTGCCTACAGTAGTAGATACAATGGTCATCTGAATTAAATTCACTCATTTCCATCCATTTTTAGATCACTGATTCCTAAGATATTGATGTTCATTCTTGCCTTCTCTTGCTTGATCATGTCCAGTTTTCCTTGACTCATGGGCCTAACATTCCAGGTTTTATGCAATATTGTTTATAGCATTGGACTTTACTTTCACTACCAGACACATCCACAACTGAGCATCATTTCTGCTTTGGCCACCTTCTTCAGTCCTTCTGGTACTATTCTCCACTTTTCCCGAGTAGTTATATTGGACAACTTCAACCAGGGGAGCTCATCTTCCAGTGTCATACCTTTTTGCCTCATCATACTGTTCATGGGGTTCTTTACTGTAGTATCTTGCCAGTCCCTCCTCCTGTGTACTACATTTCATCATAACCCAGCCATCTTAGTTGGCCCTGCACAGCATGCTTCATAGCCTCATTGAGTTATAAAAGCCCCTTCACCATGACAAGGCTGTAATCCATGAAGGAGATGCACCAACACAGGATGACATAAATACCTGAAACGATATTAACTAACATGAAGAGGGAATTTAATAATAATACAATAAGGGTAGGGAAATTTAACACCCACTTACATCAATGAACAACTTATCAGACAAAACATCAATAAGGAAATGCTAGCCATAAATGACTCATTTAATCAGATTATATTCACAGGCAAAAATAAAACATACAGTCCAAAATCAGAAAAACTCATTTTTTTTCCAGTGCACATGAAACATTCTCCAAAATAGATCATATGCTAGGCAACGAAACAAGTCTCAGTAAATTTTAAAAATTCAAATCATAGCAAATGTCTTTGCCAAACACAATTTATTGAGGCTAGAAAATAGCTCTAAAAAAAACAAACGCACAAACATTTAGAGGCTAAACAATATGCTAGCAATAACCAATAAGAAGAAGATATTAAAAATATCTAGGAAAGTTAAAAAGAAAATATGGTAATAAAAAATCTATGAATTTTCTAAATGGAATGTATAAACATAAAGCAACAAAATCTACCACAGAAAATAAGAAAAATTTCAAATAAACAACCTAACCTTAAAACTAATAGAAAAGAGAAAAGGAAATGTAATCCCAAATTAGTAGAAGAAAGATCAGAGCAAAAAAATTTTAAGGGATCAGTATAAGCAAGACCTGGTTCCTTGAAAAGATAAACAAAACTGATAAATGTTTAGCCAGATTCATAGAAAAATAAAGAGAAGGCTCAAATAAACAAAATCATAAATGTAAAAGAAGTTATAAATGATACAACAGAAATGTAAAGAATCATTAAGAGATTACCATCAACAATTATATGCCAATAATATGGATTTTTTTTAACGGGTATTAAAAGATGCAATGCCAAGCTGGGTGAAGCACAATCTGGAATTAAGATTGCCAGGAGAAATATCAACAGGTCAGGAAGCAACAGTTAGAACTGGATATGGAACAGTAGATTGGTTCCAAATTGGGAAAGGAGTACATCAAGGCTGTATATTGCCACGCTGCTTAAGTTATATGCAGAGTACATCTTGAGAAATGCTGGGCTGGATGAAGTACAAGCTAGAATCAAGATTGCTGAGAGAAATATCAATAACCTCAGATATGCAGATGACACCACCCTTATGGAAGAAAGCAAAGAAGAACTAAAGAGCCTCTTGATGAAAGTGAAAGAGGAGAGTGAAAAAGTTGGCTTAAAGCTCAACATTCAGAAAACTAAGATCATGGCATCCAGTCCTATCAGTTCATGGCAAATAGACAGGAAAACAATGGAAACAGTGAGAGACTTTATTTTTTTTGGGGGGGGGGGGGTTTCCAAAGTCACTGCAGGTGGTGACTGCAGCCATGTAATTAAAAGACACTTGCTCCTTGAAAGAAAAGCTATGACCAACGTAGACAACATATTAAAAAACAGAGACATTACTTTATCAACAAAGGTCCATCTACTCAAAGCCATGGTTTTTCCAGTAGTTATGTATGGATGTATGGATGGACTATAAAGAAAGCTGAGGGTTGAAGAATAGATGCTTTTGAACTGTGGTGTTGGAGAAGACTCTTGAGAGTCCCTTGGACTGCAAGGAGAGTCAACTTGTCAATCTGAAAGGAAATCAGTCCTGAATATTCATTGGAACGACTGATGCTAAAGCTGAAACTCCAATACTTTTGCCATCTAATGTGAAGAACTGGCTCATTGGAAAAGACCCTGATGCTGGGAAAGATTGAAGGTGGGAGGAGAAGGGGATGACAGAGGATGAGATGGTTGGATGGCATCACCAACTCAATGGACATGAGTTTAAGTAAACTCCGGGAGTTGGTGATGGACAGAGAAGCCCAGCATGCTGAAGTCCATGGGGTCACAAAGAGTTGAACAAGACTGAGCAACTGAACTGACTGACTGAAGAGATACAAACCTTCGATTACAGAATAATTCAGGAACAAAGAAGTAAACAACTTAAGAAATATGGTCAATAATATTGTAATAACTTTGTATGGGGAGAGATGGTCATCTCTTTTGTAAAAGATGTATTTAACAATAAGATAGGTAGGTTGACTAGAAGAAATGCATAGAATCTAGAAAAACAGAAAAATGTCAATACAGCATCAAACTTTTGACTGTCTTATGTAAAACTGAATTTATCTTTTAAGAGATGAAATTTTAAAATATTGTGTGTTCAATGTCCAAATTTTAGAAAACACAAATAAGCAAAAGGAACAAATTCTTATTCCATTCTAATACCATTCTTATTCCCAGCATGCAGAGGTAGCCATGACATCATTGACAGTAGTTCTTATATCTCCATGAATATGAAAAAGTAATATATCATCCAAATCGTCTTTATCTCTTTTTTCTATTTTACATAAATATCTTTCTATGCCATCAATTATTATTCTACAACTTCTATTGAAAAGCTGAATAGTATTCTATTATATAAAAGTTTTGATTTGTAATTAAAATCCTCTCATCATTGTTTACATTTTTGGACTCTTTCCCTTGGTTTTGGATGCCCTGATGTTCAAGTTTGAGGAGAAACTTCTAAAAAATTTAAAAATAAGTTGTATTTTCCAAATCAGACTGTTTTTATCAAATTGTTTAGCAAGCACACATTAAGACAGTAAGTCTAAAGAACAAAAATGCTAAAGATACTTAAAAAATAGTCTGTTGTATCAATTTTTAATTTTTTAAATAATGTAACCCAAGTGTTTGATTTTGAACTCCACTATAAGCAATATTAGTAAAATTAGATGAACATTTCAACTTTGTGTAATTTATTTTCATAAAAATCTGTTTAAAGATCCCTGTCTAGTCAGCAAATAATTGTTTTAACTTTGAATTTTGATATTCTCACTGAATGATTTATGTACATTAAATAATGTAATTCTCACCAAGCATTTATGAGCTAAGAATGATTATTTCCCTTCTGTATATTATCACACCTCAGATAAGAAAGGTCAAGTGATTTGCCTAAACTCACTCAGCCAGTCAATGGATTATCTCAAAATATTATCCTTGAGTCTTTAATTCATTAGACTCAAATGGCCTCAGCAACACTTGAGAGGTATAACAGATATGCACTTATATTTTTCCTCAAACGATATATGTAGCACAATGTCTAATTTGTTTATAGAGCACTTTCTTTTTGGTTCTTATGACACAGTCTATCTGTAAGCAAATATGAGACATTATAAAAATGAACCTGGTAAGAATCCACATGTGGGAAAATTTCTGGTTGACCTAGAGGATCAGTTTCCAAAACAGTACATAAAGGAAGCAGACAACAGAATCGGCCACTTGGTGGAAGGATCGGGGAAGAAAGGCAGAAGGTTACAGAAAGCATACAGTGAAGAGTAGCTTTCTTCTGTAGAACTTCAATTCAGAGTGAGCTTTTAACATGCTCTACTTGAAGTAACAGGAGATCTTATTAGTTCTCACTAAGGATTTACGCATTCCCAAGAGCTGTTCTCCCATTTCTAATACAGGCCCACATTAGCTACGATGGTAAATGTGTGCCTTGTGTGCCTTGTGTGTCCCTACAATATCAAGTTCAAGCAAATGGAACTCTAGAGGGCATTCCTAGAACATAAGGATTTTGATGTGTGATTGATCTAATCCTGTTTTGCCAAGAACCTCCCTGGTTTTAGCTCTGAAAATTCCCATGAGCTGAAATACCTCTCATTTCTGAGCAAACTAGGGTAGTTGGTTAAAATTAACGTTAAAAACTAGATGTGTTCACTGTTCAAAATTTAGAAAATACAAATAAGCAAAAATGTACATTAAAATTTATTTTAATTTTAATTAAAATTTTCAGCCTACAGAGATAACCACTGTTAATATTTTGAATGTATTTTTACTACCTTTATGGAATAGACTTCATAACAGTGCAAGTTTCTGTTATTACATAGGGCAAATGACAGAGTACTATCACTTGTCTTTTAAATTTTTGCTTTAAAATTATGCCAAGTACTTCAGTATATATACTTTTTTATCTGGATTGCATCATTCTATAAACTCTGATAAATTTTCAACTGGTTATTGAAATTTTCAGTTGTGTAAATTTTCAAATGTGCCCTCAGTACTTCAAAGTGTTTAAGTTACTAAATATTAATAATATTTCTTTAGAAAACAGATTCATTATAAAAGCTCTCAACAGAATATCAGAATGTTTGGCTCTCATACTTTAGAGCTGAATATAATTAAATATAAATATTTAATAATATAAATATAAATAAATAAATATATACAAATATAATTAAATATATTTGATACTACCTGTCACTATAAAAGTTTTATTAAATTGAGCAATTAATTTTCCTCTAACACTTTTCATCTAATATGTTTTATTTTAAGAAACAGTCCAATAGTGGGGAAAGATTAACAAGATACAAAACAGTACATAAACATATTTTTATAGCCTATGATAGTGCTTGCATTATGCTGTTTACAAGTTCCTTCTCAGATTTTCAGATTTACAGTGGCCAGGAATTTTTTCTTAGAAATGTTGAATGACACTAAATTGAAAGAAGAGAGACTGTCTTCCCCTCCAGAGATAAGACAACTTGCCGAATTCTTTTAATTTTAATGATGTGGTTGGGTACATGTTTCTTAGTGTGGCTTTATGCAATACACTTAAGATGAAGAATCTTTCTGGTTCATTTGATCATTATGGAGAGTTAACTTATATAATTCGAGCTCCAAAGTGCTAATTTTGGTTAACATTAAAGCTGGCAATATGTAGTTCCCTAATGAATTGGACTGCTCTCCATCCGGGTGTCCTTCCCCAAAAAAACCTCTTGCTTTGCCAGCACATGTGTCTCCTCAGACAATTCATTTCCGAGTGTTAAACAAGAGCCCAGTTTCGGGCCCTGGAGGGGGTCCGCCTTCCTGCAACAAATGGCGACTCTGGCAGGGACTCTTCTTCGCTGAGACTGACATCCTGACCACTCGGGGTACTCAGGGGCCAGCTTGCCTGCCAATGGACCAGACCCAGCAGCCTCAACTGGGACTCTTTTGTCCCTGGTCTCCTCCTGATGTGGACAACTGGCCAGAGTGCCCCGACCAGTAAGGAACAAGAGACTTTATTGACCTCTCTCCTCTTCCCTCTCTCTTTCCTCTCCTTAACCCTTCCTGTCCTTCCCTGTTTTTCTAGTCCCCCAGTCCTGGACACAGGAATCTGGTCGAAGGGCCCTCAGCCTGAACTGAAGATTGGAGACTGATCACCCCCTCTTGGCAGAGAACTCGAATTCTGGTTCTGGTCTGGTCTGATTTCTGGTAGGGCCGAGTTCCAGTCCTCCCTTCTCTGGAGGCCCAGGGAAAAGTCCCATAATGCCTGGGTATCTGTAGGTGGCAGGAGATGTCTGTAAGGCCACCCCTTTTGCCGCCCCTCCCCCTCCCCCTTCTTTCAACCTGGCTTCCTTTCCTCCCTTGAAATCTTTGATGTTAGTACTTGGATCTGAAGTTTTCTGTGTCTCTATAGGAGGTTTTCTGAGAGATTGTATTCTTATATTTAAGGGCTTCCCTGGTGGTGCAGAGGTTAAAGCCTCTGCCTGCAATGTGGGAGACCTGGGTTTGATCCCTGGGTCAGAAAGATCCCCTGGGGAAGGAAATGGAAACCCACTCCAGTACTCTTGCCTGGAGAATCCCATGGACGGAGGAGCTTGGTGGGCTACAGTCCACGGGTCACAAAGAGTCAGGCACGACTGAGCGACTTCACTTTCACTTAATGGATTGGAAATTTCCTTTTATTTCTGTTTTTCCTTCTCAGTCTCCTGTTGAGTGCTTACAGGCATCCAAAAAAACCACATTGAAATATTGTAATGTGCTTATGCAAGTGTGCATATTTGCATAAGCATATTGAAAATGAAAGGGAGAGTTGTTCAGTCATGTCTGACTCTTTGCCACCCTATGGACTATAGAGTCCATGGAATTCTCCAGGCCAGAATACTGGAATGGATAGTCTTTCCCTTGTCCAGAGGATCTTCCAAACAAAGGGATCAAATCCAGGACTCCCCAATGCAGGCTGATTCTTTACCAGCTGAGCCACCAGAGAAACCCAAGAATACTGGAGTATGTAGCCTATCCCTTCTCCAGAGAATCTTCCCCACCCAGAAAATGAACCCGGGTCTCCTGCATTGCAGGAGGATTCTTTACCAGCTGAGCTACCAGGAAATCCATATTATATTTTCCAAATTATGGTCATATATATATGTTATATAACATATATATTAGCTCATATATATATAGGGTCATATATATATTAGCTCATCTGTCTTCATAAGAACACTCCAAAGAATGATTGTTTTTTTATAAAGGTAAGGAAACAATATCATATGTCCAAACTTTCACGGTAAAAAGGGAAGAGACTTGATCCCAAGTTTTCTGATTCCCAACTCTTGCCTTCCCTTATAACATACTTCACTGTTCCTCATTTTCTGCTGCAGCAGATTCAGAACTGTCGAGTGGATTGTCAAGATAGGTATAAAATTGGTTTTCGTGTTTTAAAAAGAGATGCTAGAGCCCAAGATAGCCAATTATTTAGAATTATGACATGGAATAATCAAACAGTGGAAAATATATAAAACACACATATTTTTGTGAAAAAGCCAATGTAAAGCAGCCAATGTGATTTTAATATTTATTAATTTCTTACAGCCATCCACTGTTTATGTTGGGAGTTCCATATTTTCTTACAAATGACATATAATATGCTATAGCATAAACATTAATGAATTGAACCTGGGTCTCCTGGATTACAGATTGTTTACTGTCTGAGCCACCAGGGAAGCAAACTTTAATGAATTACATCTTTAATTCATGGAATTCAACGTGTTCAATAAATGTCAATTGTTGTTGAAAATGATGAAAATATGTATGACAAATAAGTTTCCTCACACTTTAGGTTGACTGAATGCCCATCCCCACATAGGGGTTACAATTTATTATTTAAACCAAAAAGAACTTGGATAATTTTAGGATATTAAACAGGCTCCCCCGGAGGCTCAATGGAAAAGAATTCTGCAATCAGGAGATGCAGCTTAGATCCCTGGGTCAGAAAGATCCCCTGGAGGAGGACATGACAACCTACTCTAATACTCTTGCCTGGAGAATCCTTTCATGGGTGGAGAAGTCTGGAGGGCTATGGTCCATAGGGTTTCAAAGAGTCAGACATGACTGAAGTGACTTCGCATACAGGGTGGTAAAGAGAGATGCACTTAGGCTCTCTAAAGCTGTTTTCAACACTGCCTCTTCATGTTCATCCCAGTTCAAGAGTGTGAAGGGATCACTTCCTCCTTCCAAGGTAAGTTACATATAAAGCTCATCACCTGTGGACTTCTCATAGACTAGAAACCAGTCCAGGCAACTCCCCCATTGTTGCTGTGAATGACACATCTTGCTACCCCTTTTTCTCTGTGATTTTGGTAAGAGGATGGTGGAAATTCGGGGGGTAAGTAAGCTAAAGTCACTTAAATTTGAATCATATACTTTGGCCAAAATAATTAAAAACAGGTTCTATCCCCTCCCCTGCTTATCAGCAATCTAGTAGAGAATATTGTGTGTATATAACTTATTATGTACAAAATGGTACTTTTCAGAACAGAAACCTATAACAAAGCCAGATCTAAACCAAGAGAATTAAATCTCAAAATTATGCTAAAGATGAGATTTTTTTTTAAATGCACGTTAACTTGAAGAGAACTTTGTTTTGTTTTTGTTTTTGGGGTTGTTTTTTTTTTTGGTAATTTTGAAAGTAAAACTGTCTTTAATACTATTACCAATGATAGTTACCACATAGAGGACTATGTCCCAGGTACAGTTCTAAGAATCTTTTCTATTTTAATTCATTTAATCCATGCCAAAAAACAAACAAAAATTCTATGAAGTAAACTACTTTCTTCAAGTAAAGAGGAGGAAAGTTGAGGCAAAGAAAGGATCATTTCTTGTCCAAGGGCACACAGCTATTCTATGATTCAGATCCAGACATTTACATTAAAGAATCCATGCTTTTAATCAACACTTTTCCTCCTCACAACCTTTTAAATGGTGTTTTTCTCTTAATTATTCGATTGCAACTGTTTAACTGTTTTACATAATGCACACTTATTGTGTGCTGTTATTTTCTTTTTATGGTGATAAAAAAACACATAAGATCTATCTTCCTAAATTTTGAAGCATACTGTAAAACTTTGTTATCTGTCAGCACATTGTTGTACCGAAGATTTTCAAATTTTTCCATCTTGCACAACTGAAGCTTGATACCCATTGAACAGCAATTCCCCATTTCCTTCTCCAAGCAGCACATGATAACCACCATTCTCCTTTCTTCTTCTAAGAATGTTATTACTCTAGATACCTCATACAAGTGGAATTATGCTGTGCTTGTCCTTCTGAGACTCAGCATAATGTCCTCAAGTTTCTTCTTTGTTGTAACATTTGATAAGATTTCCTTCATTGAGAGGGCTAAATAATATACACTGCATGTACATATTGTGTTTTCTTTATCCATTTATCCATTGATCAGCATTAAGATTGTTTCCACCTCTTTGCTATTATAAATAATACACAACAAATATGAAAGTATACATCTTTTCCAAGCTCTAGTTTTCAGTTCTTCTGGATAAATCTGAAAATGGAATTGCTGGATCGTATGAAAGTTTACTTTTTGAGGAACATTGTCCATGGCAGCTGCATTATATTACAGTCCCACCAACAGTGTACAAAGATTGCAATCTCTTCACAGCCTTGTCAACACCTCTTACCCTCTGATTTCTTTTCTTTTTTTGGTAATGACAATCCTAAAAAAATGTGAGCTGGCATTACATTATTCCCTACTGGCATGGTGCAGTTCATGGGGTCACAGAGCCAGACACTACTGAAAGACTGACCTTAAGTGATGATTAGTAATATTGAACATCTTTTCATACACCTTTTCATTTCAGTTCCGTTCAGTCACTCAACGGCGTCTGACTCTATGTGATCCTATGGACTACAGCATGCCAGGCTTCCCAGTCTATCACCAACTCCCAGAGCTTGCTCAAATTCATGTCCATTGAGTCAGCGATGCCATCCAAAAATCTCATCCTCTGCCCTTCTCTTCTCGCCTTCAATCTTTTCCAGCATCAGAGGCTTTTCCAAAGAGTCGGTTCTTCGCATCAGATGGCCAAAGTATTGGAGCTTCAGCTTCAGCATCAGACCTTCTAATGAACATTTAGGATTGGTTTTCTTTAGAATTGACTGGTTGGATCTCCTTGCAGTCCAAGGAATTCTCAAGAATCTTCTCCAACACCACAGTTGAAAAGGATCAATTCTTCAGCACTCAGCTTTCTTTATAGTCCAAATATAACATCTATGCATGACTACTAGAAAAACCATATCTTTGACTAAACAGACCTTTTTTGGCAAAGTAATGTCTCTGCTTTTTAATATGCTGTCTAGTTTGGTCATACCTTTCCTTCCAAGGAGCAAGCATCTTTTAATTTCATGGCTGCAATCACCATCTGCAGTGATTTTGGAGTCCTCAAAAAATAGTCTGCCACTGTTTCCGCTGCTTCCCCACCTATTTGCCATGAAATGATAGGACCAGATGCCATGATCTTCGTTTTCTGAATGTTGAGTTTTAAGCCAACTTTTTCACTCTCCTCTTTCACTTTCATCAAGAGGCTCTTTAGTTCTTATTTGCTTTCTGCCATAAGGGTGGTGCCATCTGCATATCTGAGGTTATTGATATTTCTCCTGGCAATCTTGATTCCAGCTTGTGCTTCCTACAGCCCAGCGTTTCTCATGATGTACTCTGCATATGAGTTATATAATCAGGGTGACAATAGACAGCCTTGCTGTACTCCTTTTCATATTTGGAACCAGTCTGTTGTTCCATGTCCAGTTCTAGCTGTTACTTCCTGACCTGCATATAAGTTTCTCGAGAGGTAGGTCAGGTGGTCTAGTATTCCCATCTCTTTCAGAATTTTCCACAGTTTATTGTGATCCACACAATCAAAGGCTCTGACATGGTCAATAAAGGAGAAATAAATGTCTTTTCTGGAACTGTCCTGCTTTTTTGATGATCCAGTGGATGTCAGCAATTTGTTCTCTTGTTCCTCTGCCTTTTATAAAACCAGCTTGAATATCTTAAAGTTCACTGTTCACATACTGCTAAAGCCTGTCTAGGAGAATTTTGAGCATTACTTCACTAGAGTGTGAGATGAGTGCAACTTTGTGGTAGCTTAAACATTGTTTGGCATTGTCTTTCTTTGGGATTGGAATGAAAACTGACCTTCTCCAGTCCTCTGGCCACTGTTGAGTTTTCCAAATTTGCTGGCATATTGAGTGCAGCACTTTCACAGCATCATCTTTCAGGATTTGAAATAGCTCAACTGGAATTCCATCACCTCCGCTAGCTTTGTTCATAGTGAGGCTTCCTAAGGCCCACTTGACTTCATACACTTTTTACATATGCCATTTATACATCTTCTTTGGAGAAAAGTCTGTTCAAGTTCTTTTCCTGTTTTGTTGAGTCTTTTTATCATGAAATAAGGTTAAATTTTGTCAAGTGGTTTTTCTTCATTTGCTGAGATAATCACGTGATTTTTATCCCTGTTAGTGGTGTATCACATTCGTTGACTTTTGTATATTTAACTATTCTTTCATCACAGGGATAAATTTCACTTGGTCTTACATATCATTCTTTTAATGTGCTCTTGAGATTGATTTGCTCGTGTTTTATTTAAGATTTGCATATATATACCTCAAGCCTATGAGTTTGTAGTTTTATTTGTAGTGTCATTTTCTATCTTTGGTATTGATATAATGCTACCCTTATAGAATGAGTTAGAAAGTGCTCATTCCTCTTCAGTTTTTTGGAAAAAATTGAAAAATATCAATATTAATTCTCAATATTAATTCTTCTTTAAGTATTTTGTGGAATTCACCAGTGAAGCCATCTAGTATTGAGGTTCTTTGTTGGGATGTTGTATTTCTTAATTCTTTTTCATATTATTTTCCCATTTAGCTTATTACAGAATATTGAGCAGAGTTCCCTGTGTGCTGGGAGCCAGCACGGGAGATCCCACCCATGACAAAGGTCATGAGGAAGGGGCCTGACAGGCAAAGGCGAGTCAGGTCTCAAGGGGTCCTCTGCCCAAGCATCTACCCCGAAACCAAAGTCTGTCTGTTTACTGTCTGCTATACTACCCTCTTCTGACATTAACAGGGGCTATCCCTGACCACCTTTCTCTGAAAAAAGTTAACTTAGAGCTCCAGTTAATAGTCTCCTGCATATAAAAGGAGTGTCTCAGCTCAAACCCCTCTGATGGCTCTCTAACTTGCCTGACAGTTTTCCCTGGACTTTTACAACTATGCGTGTGATTGTTTACAACCTCTCAACTGTGAGAGGCATAGGAAGCTTAAAACATCTTAAAGATATAGAACCTTTTAAAGAGCTAAGAATTATATTGGTGAAGGGTTTCATTGTTGAGTTAATGATTGCCACCAGGCCTCCATATCCTTTATCTTTTAGGCACCTGGGAGTATATTAATCAATGTAATTGGGAGGTAGAAATAGGAATATAGTTGTTTTGATGTTAGCAATACTAGACTTTTGAGTTAATGAATTTTCTCTTCGTTATAAATCACTGTACTCCTCTTTCTTTGTTATAAATCATTGCATCCTTGCTATGTAAGAATGTAACTTTATTTAGTGCGTTCTGAGAGTGGCACCAGACTTTGGAAAGAACAACACTTTTAGGGCAAATAAGTTTTCTGGTTGACAAACCCTTATCAGAAAAGGGCCATAAAATGCTAAATAGGCCTCCTGGCCAGAAGATGATGTAAATCACCTAAGACCTGTGTATACAGATAAGTATGCAGAGAGAAAGCTTGGTCTCAGTAAGGGTCAGGGCTGCTGACCCTGCGTGACTTTGTATTTTCCATCATTCTCTATGTACAGCTTAAGGTATATAAGCTCCCTGGAAAAAAATAAAATTTTGGGCCTCGCCTCATCATTGCTTGGCTTCCCTGTATCTGTCTTTGTTTCTTCCTCTATCTTCTTTTCAGGCTGATCCCCTGGAGTGCAGGGGCTCTCTGCATTCACTTTTCTGCCCGGGCTTCTAAGACCGACGTGAGAGGGAGCCCAAGGCGGGGCACCCTCCGCTATTCGAGCAGGCGCCTGTGGCCTACGTGAACAGAGTAAGTCCCTTGTCTTGGGACTTTATTGGCTTTCTGCGTAAACCAAGGAATATCGGCCTCTTTCTCTCCTCTATTTTCTTAACTGCGACATTCTTTCTTTATCTCTCTCTATATCTTTAAATAAATCCTTATCTGCTTCTATACCTCTAAATAAATAAATCTCTCATCGCCAAGGCAGTCCATGCTTTGGATACCCTGGATCCAACTGGGGCTGGTCCCTGGTACCTGTGCTATACTGTAGGCCCTTATTGGTTATCTAATTTATATATAGCAATGTGTACATGTCAATCCCAAACTCCCAGTCTCTTCCTCCCTTTTCTTCTTTCCCCTAGTAGCCATGTGTTCATTCTCTAAGTCTGTGAATCTGTTTCTAAGTCTGTTTTGCAGATAAATTGATTTGTATCTTCTTTTGGATTCCACATATAAGTGATACCATGTGATATTTATCTTTCTCTGTCTGGCTTACATCACTTAATATGATCTCCAAGTCCATTCATATTGCTTCAAGTGAAACTATTTTATTCTATTTAATGGCTATTTAATATACCATTGTACATATGCACAACATGGTATTTATCAGTTCCTCTGCTAACAGATATATAGGTTGCTTCCATGTTTTTGCTATTGTAAATAGTGCTGCAGTGAACATTGAGGTGCATATAAAATTTTTCTCCTGATGTATGCTTAAAAGTGGAATTTCTGGATCAAATGGTAGCTTTATTTTTAGTTTTTTTTTAAGGAACCTCCATACTGTTCTCAATAGTTGCTGTGTCAATTTATATTCCCACCAAGAGTGTAGGAGGGTGCCCTTTTCCCTACACCTTTTCCAGCATTTATGTTTGCAGATTTTTTTATAATGGCCATTCGGACTGGTGTGAAGAAATATTTATTGAAGTTTTGATTTATGTTTCTCTAATACTTAGCTGAGAAATAAGCATGCAGGCTGAGCCGGACCATGCAGAAGTGCGCTGGCTGAGATGGACTGCACAGAAGTGTGGCTGAGAGGAGCTACCCCTCTTCCAAGGTCAGGGGTGGTGACTGAGAGTGCCAGGCTGCATCTGCACAAGAGAGGCCAAGAAGAGCTACCCCACACCCAAGGTTAGGGGCAGAGGCAGAGAGGAGCTACCCCATGTCCAAGGTCAAGGTTGGTGGCTAGATGAGCCACCGCATGCCTGAAGTCAGGGCAGGTCCAGGAGGAGTTACCATACGCCTGAGGTCAGGGGAGGCAGCCAAGAGGAGCAACCCCACATCCAAGGACTGGTGGCAGTATGGGCAAAGGAGGACTGAAAGGAGCTACTCCACGTTCAAGGTAAGGAGGGGCAGCAGCGAGGAGATACCCCTCATCCAAGGTAAGGAGCAGCGGCTGTGCTTTGATGGAGCACCGGTGAAGAGACACCCCACATCTAAGATAAGAGAAACTCAAGACAGTAGGTGTTGCAAGAAGGCATCAGAGGGCAGACACACTGAAACCATAATCACAGAAAACAAGCCAATCTGATCACAAGGACCACAGTCTTGTCTAAGTCAATGAAACTAAGCTATTCCCTGTGGGGCCACCCAAGACAGGAGGGTCATATTGGAGAGGTCTGACAGAATGCAGTCCACTGGAGAAGGGAATGGCAAACCACTTCAGTTTTCTTTCCTTGAGAACCCATGAATAGTATCAAAAGGCAAAATGAGAGGATACAGAATTGGTAACTCCCCAGGTCGGTAGGTGCCCCATAGACTAATGGAGATCAGTGGAGAAATAACTCCAGGAAGAATGAAGGGATGGAGCCAAAGCAAAAACTATACCCACCTGTGGATGTGACTGCTGATAGGAGCAAGGGCCAATGCTGTAAAGAGCAGTATTGAATTGAAACCTGGAATGTTAGGTCCATGAAACAAGGCAAATTGGAAGTGGTCAAACAGGAGATGGCAAGAATGAATGTCAACATTCTAAGAATCAGCGAACTAAAATGGACTGGAATAGGTGAATTTAACTCAGATGTCCATTATCTCTACTACTGTAGGCAGAAATCCTTCAGAAGAAATGGAGTAGCCATCATGGTCAACAAGAGTCCGAAATAAAGTACTTGTGGGCAATCTCAAAAACGACAGAATGGTCTCTGTTCATTTCCAAGGCAAACCATTCAATATCACGGTAATCCAAGTCTATGCCCCAACCAGTAATGCTGAAGAAGCTGAAGTTAAGACCTTTTAGAACTAACACCCAAAAAAGATGACCTTTTTATTATAGGGGACTGGAATGCAAAAGTAGGAAGTCAAGAAACACCTGGAGTAACAGGCAAATTTGGCCTTGGAATGCAGAATGAAGCAGGGCAACGGCTAATAGAGTTTTGCCAAGAGAACACACTGGTCAAGCACACACCCTATTCCAACAACACAAGAGAAGACTATACATAGACACCACCAGGTGGTCAACAATGAAATCAGATTCATTATATTCTTTGCAGACAAACATGGAGAAGCTCTATACAGTCAGCAAAAACAAGACTGGGAGCTGACTATGGCTCAGATCATGAACTCCTTATGGCCAAATTCAGACTTCAGTTGAAGAAAGTAAGGAAAACCACTAGACCATTCAGGTATGACCTAAATCAAATCCCTTATGATTATACAGTGGAAGTGAGAAACAGATTTAAGGGACTAGATCAGTTAGACAGAGTGCCTGATGAACTACGGAATGAGGCTTGTGACATTGTACAGGAGACAGGGATCAAGACCATCCTCATGGAAAAGAAATGCAAAAAAGCAAAATGGCTGTCTGGGGAGGCCTTACAAATAGCTGTGAAAAGAAGAGAGACGAAAAGCAAAGGAGATAAGGAAAGATATAAGCATTTGAATGCAGAGTTCCAAAGAATAGCAAGGAGAGACAAGAAAGACTTTCTCAGTGATCAGTGCAAAGAAATAGAGGAAAACAACAGAAAGAGAAAGACTAGAAATCTCTTCAAGAAAATTAGAGATACCAAGGGAACATTTCATGCAAAGATGGGCTCAATAAAGGACAGAAATGGTATGGACCTAACAGAAGCAGAAGATATTAAGACGAGGTGGCAAGAATACACAGAAGAACTATACAAAAAAGAGCTTCATGACCCAGCTAATCAGGACGGTGTGATCACTCACCTAGGCAGACATCCTGGAATGTGAAGTCAAGTGGGCCTTAGAAAGTTCACTACGAACAAAGCTAGTAGAGGCGATGGAATTCCAGTGGAGCTATTTCAAATCCTGAAAGATGATGCTGTGAAAGTGCTGCACTCAATATGCCAGCAAATTTGGGAAACTCAGCAGTGGCCACAGGACTGAAAAAGCTCAGTTTTCATCCAATCCCAAAGAAAGGCAATGCCAAAGAATGCTCAAACTACCATACAATTGCACTCATCTCACACGCTAGTAAAGTAATGATCAAAATTATGTAAGCCAGGCTTTAGCAGTACGTGAACTATAAACTTCCAGATATTCAGCTGGTTTTAGAAAAGGCAGAAAAACCAGAGATCAACTTACCAATATCCACTGGATCATCGAAAAAGCAAGAGAGTTCCAGAAAAATATCTACTTCTGCTTTATTGACTTTGCCAAAGCCTTTGACTGTGTAGACCACAATAAACTGTGGAAAATTTTAAAGAGATGGAAATACCTGACCACCTGACCTGCCTCTTAAGAAACCTATATGCAGGCCAGGAAGCAACAGTCAGAACTGGACATGGAACAACGGACTGGTTCAAAATAGGAAAAGGAGTAAGTCAAGGCTGTATATTGTCACCCTGCTTGTTTAACTTATATGCAGAGTACATCATGAGAAACGCTGGGCTGGAAGCAGCAGAAGCTGGAATCAAGATTGCTGGCAGAAATATCAATAACCTCAGATATGCAGATGACACCACCCTTATGGCAGAAAGTGAAGAGGAACTAAAGAGCCTCTTGATGAAAGTGAAAGAGGAGAGTAAAAAAGTTGGCTTAAAGCTCAACATTCAGAAAATGAAGATCACGGCATCTAGTCACATCACTTCATGGGAAGTAGATGGGGAAACAGTGGAAACAGTGTCAGACTTTATTTTTCTGTGCTCCAAGGTCACTGCAGATGGTGATTGCAGCCATGAAATTAAAAGATGCTTACTCCTTGGGAGGAAAGTTATGCCAACCTAGACTAGCATATTGAAAAGCAGAGATATTACTTTGCCAACAAAGGTCTGTCTAGTAAAGGCTATGGTTTTTCCAGTGGTCATATATAGGTGTGAGAGTAGTCTGTGAAGAAAGCTGAGCACCGAAGAATTGATGCTTTTGAACTGTGGTGTTGGAGAAGACTCTTGAGAGTCCCTTGGGCTGCAGGGAGATCCAACCAGTCCATTCTAAAGGAAATCCATCCTGGGTGTTCATTAGAAGGCCTGATGCTGAAGCTGAAACTCCAATACTTTGGCCACCTCATACAAAGAGTTGACTTATTGGAAAAGACCCTGATGCTGGGAGGGATTGGGGTCAGGAGGAGAAGGGGACCACAGAGGATGAGAGGACTGGATGGCATCACTGACTCGATGGACATGAGTCTGAGTGAATTCCGGGAGTTTGTGATTAATAGGAAGGCCTGGCATGCTGTGATTCATGGGGTCGCAGAGAGTCGGACACGACTGTGCAACTGAACTGAACTGAACTGAATAATTAGCACTGTTGAATACCTTTTCCTTTGCCTCTTGGCCATCTAAGAGGAATGGAGGAATGTTTTTTGAGTAATGTCTTCTTTGGAGGAATGTCTGTTTATGTCTTCTGTCCAGTTTTTAATTTGATTGTTTTTTACATTGAGCTGTTTGTAAATTTTGGAAATTAAACATTTATGTGTCAAATAATTTACAAATAATTTCTCCCGTTATTTGGATTATCATTTCACTTTGTGTATGGTTTCCTATACTGTGGAAAGCTTTTGAGTTAAATTAGTTCCCATTTGCTTATTTTTGTTTATGCTTAATTACTCTTGTTGTTGTTGTTCAGTCACTCAGTCATGTGAGACTCTTGTCCAACCCATGGTCTGCAGGATGCCAGGCATCTCTGTCCTTTACCATCTTCTGGAGCTTGCTCAAACTCATATACATTGAGTCAGTGATGCCACCCAATCATCTCGTTCTATCGTCCCCTTCTTCTCCTGCCTTCAATCTTTCCCAGCATCAGAGTCTTTTTTAATGAATCAATCTACACATCAGGTGGCCAAAGTACTGGAGTTTCATCTTCAGCATCAGTCCTTCCAATGAATATTCAGGACTGATTTCCATTAGGATTGACTATTTGATCTCCTTGTAGTCCAAGGGGTCTCAAGAGTCTTCTCCAACACCGCAGTTCAAAAATGTCAATTCTTCACTGCTAAGCCTTCTTTATGGTCCAAGCCTCACATCCATACATGACTACTAGAAAAACATGACTTTGGCTTATATGGACCTTTGTTGGCAAAGTAATATCTCTTCATTTTAATACACTGTCTAGGTTTGTCATAGCTCTGCCTCAGAGGAGCAAGCATGTTTTAATTTCATGGCTGCAGTCACCATCTGCAGTGATTTCTGGAGCCCAAGAAAATAAAGTCTGTCACTGTTTCCATTATTTTCCCATCTGTTTGCCATGAAGTGATGGGACGGGATGCCATGTTCTTTGTTTCTTGAATGCTGAGTTTAAAGCCAGCCAGCTTATTCGCTCTGCACTTTCACATTCATCAAGAGATACTCTAGTACTTTGCTTTCTGCCATAAGGGTGGTGTCATCTACATACACATGGTTATTGATATTTCTCCCAGCAGTCTTTTCCAGACATGTGGCCACAGGACTGGAAAAGGTCAGTTTTCATTCCCATCTCAAAGAAAGGCAATACCAAAGAATGTTCAAACTACAGCACAATTGCACTCATCTCACACTATAGGAAAGTAATGCTCAAAATTCTCCCAGGCAGGCTTCAACAGTATGTGAACTGTGAACTTCTAGGTGTTCAAGCTGGTTTTAGAAAAGGTAGAGGAACCAGAGATGAAATTGCCAACATCTGGTGGAACATTGAAGAAGCAAGAGAGTTCCAGAAAAACATCTACTTCTGCTTTATTGACTACACCAAAGCCTTTGACTCTGTGGATCACCACAAATTGTGGAAAATTCTGAAAGAGATGGGAATACCAGACCATTTGACCTGCCTCCAGAGAAATCTGTATGCAGGTCAAGAAGCAACAGTCAGAACCAGACATGGAACAATAGACTGGTTCCAAACTGGGAAAAGAGTATATCAAGGCTGTATATTGTCACCCTGCTTTTTTAACTTAGATGCAGAATACATCACAAGAAATGCTGGGCTGTAGGAAGCACGAGCTGGAATCAAGATTGCCAAGAGAAATATCAATAACCTCAGATATGCAGATGACACCACCCTTATTACGGAATGTGAAGAACTAAAGAGCCTCTTGATGAAAGTGAAAGAGGAGAGTGAAAAAGTTGGCTTAAATCTCAACATTCAGAAAATGAAGATCATGGCATCCGATCCCATCACTTCCTGGCAAATAGATGGAGAAACAATGGAAACAGTGACAGACTTTATTTTCTTTGGCTCCAAAATCACGGCAGATGGTGACTGCAGCCATGAAATTAAAAGATACTTGCTCCTTGGAAAGAAAGCTATGTCCAACCTGGACAGATTTTGCCAACAAAGGTCTGTCTAGTCAAAGCTATGGTTCTTCCAATAGTCTAGTCATGTATGGATGGGATAATTGGACTATAAAGTGCTGAAGCATTGATGCTTTTGAACTGTGGTGTTGGAGAAGACTCTTGAAAGTCCCTTGGATTTCAAGGAGATAGAACCCATCTATCCTAAAGGAAATCAGTCCTGAATATTCACTGGAAGGACTGATGCTGAAGCTGAAACTCCAATAATTCGGCCACCTGATGTGAAGAACCAACTCACTGGAAAAGACCCTGATGCTGGGAAAGATTGAAGGCAAGAGGAGACTCGGACGCCAGAGGGTGAGATGGTTGAATGGCATCACTGACATGATGGATATGAGTTTGAGTAGTCTCCGGGAGTTGGTGATAGACAGGGAGACCTGGCATGCTGCAGTCCATGGGGCCACAAAAAGTTGGACATGATTGAGTGACTGAACTGAACTGAACCCAACACTCTTGATTCCAGCTTGTGCTTCATCCAGCCTAGCATTTTACATGATGTAAACTCCATATAAGTTAAATAAGCAACGTGACAATATATAGCTTTGATGTACTTCTTTTCCAATTTGGGACCAGTCTGTTGTTTCATGTCTCATTCTAACTGTTGCTTCTTGATCTGCATACAAATTTCACAGGAGACAAGTTAGGTGGTATGGTATTCCCATTTCTTTAGAATTTAAACAAATAAAATGGGATATGAAACCCCCCAAAAAATGAAAAAAAAATGATTTTCTGTTAAAAAAAATAATAATTTCCCATGGTCTGCTCTGATCCACACAGTCAAAGGCTTTGGCTTAGTCAGTGAAGCAGAAATAGATTTGGGGGGTGGGGGGGTGGTTCTGGAATTCTCTTGCTTTCTCTATGATCCAGTGGATGTTGGCAATTTGATCTCTGTTCCCTCTGCCTTTTCTAAACCCAGCTTGAACATCTGGAAGTTTTTGGTTCATATACTGTTGAAGCCTAGCTTGGAGGATTTTGAGCATTACTTTTCTAGCATGTGAAATGAGTGCAATTGTGCAGTATCTTGAACATTCTTTGGCATTGCCCTTCTTTGTTATTGAGAAAAACTGAGAGCTGTGGTGTGCTGAAATAAGTCTTTTTGAAGGAGGTCGCCATTCCCCCTACCATTACTCTAGGAGTGGATCAAAAAAGATCTTGCCGTGATTTATCACAAACAGTGTTCTGCCTATATTTCCTCTAAGAGTTTTACACTATCCAGTTTTAGATTTACATCTTTAATCTATTTTGAGTTTATTTTCGTGTGTGGTGTTAAAGAATTTTCCAATTTCATTTTTTTTACATGTAGTCGCCAAGTTTTTCCAGCATCATTTATTGAAGACTGTCTTTCCTCCATTGTATAATCTTGCCTCCTTTGTTTTAGATTAATTGGCCGTATATGTATGGGTTCAGTTGTGGGCTTTATATCCTGTTCCATTGATCTGTCTTTCTGTTTTTGTGCCAGCATCATACTATTTTGATGACTGTAGCTTTGTAGTATAGTTTGAAGTTAATACACAGAAATCTGTTGCATTTCTATGCACTGATAACAAAGATCAGAAAGAGAAGTTAAAGAAATAATCTCATTTACCATCATATCAAAAAGAAGAAAATGTTTAGGAATAAATCTACTTAAGGGCTTCCCACGGGTGGCTGCAACCAGCGCACTAAGCAGGGGCGGCTGTGACCGGCGCACTAAGCACAGCCAAGAGGAGATACCCCACGTCTGAGGTCAGGGGCAGAAGCCGGGAGGACCCAATGCCCGAAGGATGGTGGCCAAGAGGAATTACCCCACGTCCGAGGTCAAGGGCAGCGGCTGAGAGGAGCTACCCCGCGTCTGAGGAGCTATCCCACGTTGAAGGTCAGGAAGGGTGGTAGTGAGGAGATACCCTTCATCTTAGGTAAGGAACAGCAGCTGCGCTTTGCTGGAGCAGCCCTGAAGAGATATCCCACGCCCAAGGTAAGAGAAGCCCGAGTAAGACAGTAGGCGTTGCAAGAGGGCATCAGAGGGCAGACACACTGAAACGATACTCACAGAAAACTAGTCAATCTAATCACACTAGGACCATAGCCTTGTCTAAATCAATGAAACTAAGCCATGCCCACAGGGCAACCCAAGATGGGTGGGTCATGGTGGAGAGATCTGACAGAATGTGGTCCACTGGAGAAGGGAATGGCAAAACACTTCAGTATTCTTGCCTTGAGAACACCATGAAGAGTATGAAAAGGTAAAATAATAGGATACTGAAAGAGGAACTCCCCAGATCAGTAGGTGCCCAACACGCTACTGGAGATCAGTGGAGAAATAACTCCCCTTCACAGAATGAAGGGACAGAGACAAAGCAAAAACAATACCCACCTGTGGATGTGACTGGTGATAGAAGCAAGATCTGATGGTGTAAAGAGCAATATTGCATAGGAACCTGGAATGTCAGGTACATTAATCAAGGCAAATTGGAAATGGTCAAACAGGAGATGGCAAGAGTGAACGTCGACATTCTAGGAATCAGCGAACTAAAATGGACTGGAATGGGTGAATTTAACTTAGATGACCATGATATCTACTACTGCAGGCAGGAATCCCTCAGAAGAAATGGAGTAGCCATCATGGTCAACAAAAGAGTCCAAAATGCAGTACTTGGAGGCATTCTCAAGAATGACAGCATGATCTCTGTTCGTTTCCAAGGCAAACCATTCAATATCACAGTAATCCAAGTCTATGCCCCAACCAGTAATGCTGAAGAAGCTGAAGTTGAACGGTTCTATGAAGACCTGCAAGAGCTTTTAGAACTAACACCAAAAAAAGATGACCTTTTCATTATAGGGGACTGGAATGCAAAAGTAGGAAGTCAAAAAACACCTGGAGTAACAGGCAAATTTGGCCTTGGAATGGGGAATGAAGCAGGGCAAAGACTAATAGAGTTTTGCCAAGAAAATGCACTGGTCATAGCAAACACCCTCTTCCAACAACACAAGAGAAGACTCTACACATGGACATCACCAGATGGCCAACAATGAAATCAGATTGATTATATTCTTTGCAGCCGAAGATGGAGAAGCTCTATACAGTCAACGAAAACAAGACCAGGAGCTGACTGTGGCTCAGATCATGAACTCCTTATTATCAAATTCAGACTTAAATTGAAGAAAGTAGGGAAAACCGTTAGACCATTCAGGTATGGCTTAAATAAAATCCCATATGATTACACAGTGGAAGTGAGATTTAAGGGCCTAGATCTAATAGATAGAGTGCCTGATGAAGTATGGAATGAGCTTCATGACATTGTACAGGAGACAGGGATCAAGACCATCCCCATGGAAAAGAAATGCAAAAAAGCAAAATGGCTGTCTGGGGAGCCTTACAAATAGCTGTGAAAAGAAGAGAGACGAAAAGCAAAGGAGAAAAGGAAAGATATAAGCATCTGAATGCAGAGTTCCAAAGAATAGCAAGAAGAGATAAGTAAGCCTTCTTCAGCAATCAATGCAAAGAAATAGAGGAAAAGAACAGAATGTGAAAGACTAGAGATCTCTTCAAGAAAATTAGAGATACCAAGGGAATATTTCTTGCAAAGATGGGCTCGATAAAGGACAGAAATGGTATGGACCTAACAGAAGCAGAAGATATTAGGAAGAGGTGGCAAGAATACACAGAAGAACTGTACAAAAAAGATCTTCATGACCCAGATAATCATGATGGTGTGATCAGTCGTCTAGAGCCAGACATCCTGGAATGTGAAGTCAAGTGGGCCTTAGAAAGCATCACTACGAACAAAGCTAGTAAGCTGATGGAATTCCAATGGAGCTATTTCAAATCCTGAAAGATGGTGCTGTGAAAGTGCTGCACTCAATATGCCAGCAAATTTGGAAAACTCAGCAGTGGCCACAGGACTGGAAAAGGTCCATTTTCATTCCAACCCCAAAGAGAGGCAATGCCAAAGAATGCTCAAACCACCACACAATTGCACTCATCTCACATGCTAGTAAAGTAATGCTCAAAATTCTCCAAGCTAGGCTTCAGCAATACGTGAACCGTGAACTTCCTGATGTACAAACTGGTTTTAAAAAAAGCAGAGGAACAAGAGATCAAATTGAAAACATCTACTGGATCATGGAAAAAGCAAGAGAGTTCCAGAAAAACATCTATTTCTGCTTTATTGACTTTGCCAAAGCCTTTGACTGTGTGGATCACAATAAACTGTGGAAAATTCTGAAAGAGATGGGAATACCAGACCACCTGACCTGCCTCTTGAGAAATCTGTATTCAGGTCAGGAAGCAACAGTTAGAACTGGACATGGAACAACAGACTGGTTCCAAATAGGAAAAGGAGTATGTCAAGGCTGTATATTGTCACCCTGCTTATTTAACTTATATGCAAAGGACATCAGGAGAAACGCTGGACTGGAAGAAACACAACTGGAATCAAAATTGCTGGGAGAAATATCAATAACCTCAGATATGCAGATGACACCAACCTTATGGCAGAAAGTGAAGAGGAACTAAAAAGCCTCTTGATGAAAGTGGAAGTGGAGAGTAAAAAAGTTGGCTTAAAGCTCAACTTTCAGAAAATGAAGATCATGGCATCTAGTCACATCACTTCATGGGAAATAGATGGGGAAACAGTGGAAACACTGTCAGACTTTATTTTTCTGTGCTCCAAAGTCACTGCAGATGGTGATTGCAGCCATGAAATTAAAAGATACTTACCCCTTGGAAGAAAAGTTATGGCCAACCTAGATAGCATATTCAAAAGGAGAGACATTACTTTGCAGACTAAGATCCGTCTAGTCAAGGCTATGATTTTTCCTGTGGTCATGTATGGATGTGAGAGTTGGACTGTGAAGAAGACTGAGCGCTGAAGAATTGATGCTTTTGAACTGTGGTGTTGGAGAAGACTCTTGAGAGTCCCTTGGACTGCAAAGAGATCCAACCGGTCCATTCTGAAGGAGATCAGCCCTGAGATTTCTTTGGAAGGAATGATGCTTAAGCTGAAACTTCAGTACTTTGGCCACCTGATGCGAAGAGTTGACTCATTGGAAAAGACTCTGATGCTGGGAGGGATTGGGGGCAGGAGGAGAAGGGGACAACAGAGGATGAGATGGCTGGATGGCATCACTGACTCGATGGACGTGAGTCTGAGTGAACTCCTGGAGTTGATGATGGACAGGGAGGCTTGGTGTGCTGCGATTCATGGGGTCGCAAAGAGTCGGACTCGACTGAGCGACTGAACTGAACTGAAGGGCTTCCCAGTTGGCACTAATGGTAAAGAATCTGTCTGCTAACACAGGAGACACAAGAGACATGTCTTTGATCTCTAGGTTGGGAAGATGGCCTGGAATAGGAAATGGCAACCAACTGACGTAGTCTTGCCTGGAAAATTCCATGAACAGAGGAGCCTTGCAGGTTGCAGTCCATGGGGTCACAGAGTCAGACACGACTGAGCATGCACACACACACAAACTGACTTAAGGCGACAAAAGACCTGTACTCCAAAAACTACAAGACAATGATAAAGAAAATCAAAGATACCACAAACAGATGGAAAGTATACCATGTTCTTGGATTAGAAAAATCAATATTGTGAACATGACTATAATACTGAAGGCAATCTATAGATCCATGCAATCTCTATCAGATTATCAATGGCACTTTTCAAAGATCTAGAACAAATAAATATTAAAATTTGCATTGAAACAAAAAAAAGACAATGCTGGGAGGTTTTTCATTACTGATTCATTCTTCTCTATCGATCTATTCATATTTTTCTATTCATGAGTCAGTCTTGGTAGGTTGTATGTTTCTAAGAATTTATCCACTTTTCTTTGGTTATCCAATTTGTTGGTTTATAATTGGTCATAACAAATATAATAGTTCAGTTCAGTCACTCTGTTATGTCTGACTCTTTCCGACCCCTGGACTGCAGGATACCAGGCTTCCCTGTCCATCAACAACTCCTGGAGCTTGCTCAAACTTACGTCCATCGAATTGGTGATGCCATTCAACCATTCTATCTTCTGTTGTACCCTTTTCCTCCTGCCTTCACTCTTTCCCAACGTCATGGTCTTTTGCAATGAGTCAGTTCTTCACATCAGGTGGCCATATAATTGGTCATAGTCATCACTATACATACATATATATATATATATATATATTTAATTTCTGTGGCACCAGTTGTAATGTCTCTTTTACTTCTGATTTTATTTGAGTATCTCTCTTTTTTTTAATTTGTGTAGCTAAAGGTTTGTTAATTTTGTTGAGCTTCTCAGAAATCTTGCTCAGTTTTGTTGATTTTTTTCTATTACTTTTTCTATTCATTTGTTTATTTCTGCTCTAATCTGTATAATTTACTTCTGTTTTCTAATTTTGAACTTAGTTTGTTCTACTTTTAGTTCTATGTAATGTAAAGTTTTGTTGATTTTAGATCTTTCTTCCTTTTTAATGAAAGGGTTTTTTGCTATAAATTTCCTTCACTATCACTTTTCCTCCATCCCATAAGTTTTAATATGTTGTGTTTTCATTTATCCCAAGATATTTTCCAAATTCTCCTTTGATTTCTTCTTTGACCCATTGTTTAATAACACTTTATTTAATTTGCACATATTTATGGATATTCCATTTTTTTTCTCTTTGTTGATGTTTAGTTTTATGCCACTGTGAATAGAAAAGATACCTGATATTATTTCACTCTTCTTAAACTTTTTAAGATTTGTTTTGTGACCTAACATGTAATCTATTCTGGTTAACATTTCATGTTCACTTAAGGAAGTTGTGTTTTGGCCTGCTGTCAGATGGAATATTTTTTATGTCTATTAGGTCTACTTGTTCTAGACTATTGTTTATGTCCTTTATTTTCTTATCATTTTCCATTTGTATGTTCTATTATTTATTAAAAGCAGGCTATTAAAACCTCACGAGTGAAAAATACTATTAATTTATCTCTCCCTTAGTTGTGAATGTTTGTTTCATATATTTAAGAGTTCTGATGTTGGGTGCTCAGTTTTTATAAGTAGTTGTATTTTCCTAGTCAGTTGATTCAGTTCAGTGCAGTCGTTTAGTGGTGCCCAACTCTTTGCCACCCCTTGAACTGCAGCACTCCAGGTTTCCCTGTCCATTACCAACTCCCAGAGCTTACTCAACCTCATATCCATAGAGTCAGTGATGCCATCCAACCATCTCATCCTCTGGCGTCCCCTTCTCCCCTCGCCTTCAATTTTTCCCAGCATCAGGGTCTTTTCCAGTGAGTCAGTTCTTTTCATCAGGTGGCCAAAGTATTGGAGTTTCAGCTTCAACATCAGTCCTTCCAATGGATATTCAGCAACTGATTATACTATTTTTATATAATATCATGCTTTGTCTCTTGTGACATAGTTGACTGAAGTCTGTCTTGTCCGATATAAGTGTAGCCACTTCTGCAATCTTTTGGTTACCATTTTGAAATATCTTTTTCCATCCTTTCAGGTTATGAAAGTGAAAGTGAAAGTTGCTCAGTCGTGTCTGACTCTTTGTGACCCCATGGACTATACAGTTCATGGAATTCTCCAGACCAGAATACTGGAGTGAGTAGCCTTTCCCTTCTCCAGGGGTTCTTCCCGACCTAGAAATCAAACCCAGGTCTCCCACATTGCAGGCGAATGGAAAGTGAATCTCTTAACAGAATATATTAGCAGCTGGATCTTTTTTTTTTTCTTTTAATCCATTCAGTCACTTTATGGTTTTTGATGGGGAAGTTACTCCATTTGCATTTAAAGTAACTACTGATAAATACTTGCTAATTCCACTTTAGTCATTGTTTTCTGCCTGTCTTGGAGCTTCTCCCCACCCCACCCCCCACCTCCTTTCCTCTCTTGCTCTCTTTGTATGTGTTTTATTAATGTTTCTTCTTAGTAACATACTTTGATTTCTTTATTTTCTTTCTTTCATCTTCTATAGGCATTTTCTTATGCTTATCGTAAGTTATCATTAGAACAGCTTTTATTTATAACAATTCTAAATTGATTTTTAAACTGATATTAACTTAACATCAATTACTACAAAAACTCTAATATTTTACTTCTCCCTTTCTCTACACTTTATGTAACTTATGATATATAGATACAGGTAATATGTAGGTAATTAACATATTTTACATATTTTAATTATTTGTCCTTTAATTTCAGTCCCAGAACTAAAATTGATTATGCACCACTATGATAGTATTACACTATTGTATGTGTCTATATAGGCTTCCCAGTTGGCACTAGTGGTAAAGAACCCTTCTGCCAGTGCAGGTAGACCTGAGACACAGGTTTAGTCCCTATGTTGGGAAGATTCCCTGGAGTGGGGCATGGCAACTCACCCCAGTATTCTTGCCTGGAGAATCCCACGGACAGAGGTCCCTCAAAGGCTGAAGTGCATAAGGTCACACAGAGTCGGACACAACTGAAGTGACTTAGCAGGCATACACACACATATGTCCGTATAGCCCCCTTTGTTGATGTTGGTGGTGGTGGTAAATGGCTAAGTGTCCATCTCTTTTGCAACCCCATGGACTCTAACCCACAAGGTTCCTCTGTCCATGAGATTCTCCAGGCAAGAATACTGGAATAGGTTGCCATTTCCTTCTCCAGAAGATCCTCCTGACCCAGGGATCAAACCCACCTCTCCTGCATTGCAGATAGATTCTTTACTTCTGAGCCACTAGGAAAGCCCTTAGCTCCCTTTACCAGTGAGCTTTATATTTTCATATGCTTTCATGTTGCTGTCTAGTGTTCTCTCATTTCAACTTGAAGGACTCTTTTCAGCATTTCTTATAATGTAGGTCTAGTAGTGATAAGCTTGATTGGCCTTTGTTTCTTTGAGAAAATCTTTGTCTCTTCATTTTGAAAGGACAGTTTTCCCAGATACAGGTTTCATATTTGGCAGCTTTTTATTTTGAGCACTTTGAACATATAATCCCACTCCCTTCTGGCATGTACAGTTTTTGATGAGAAATCCACTAAGAGTCTTATGGGATTCCCTTGCATGTGACAACTCACTTTTTTCTTTCTCCTTTCAAAATTCTCTATTATTTTGACATTTGACAAGTTGATTACAGCGTGTCCTGTTATGGATTTCTTGGAGTTCTTCTTGATAGTCCTTTGGGCTTCTTGAATCCTGATGTCTGTTTTCTCCCCTAGATTTGGGAAGTTTTCAGCCATTACATCATTAAATAAGCATTCTGCCTTTCTCTCTCTCCTCTATCTGGGACTCCCATGATTAGTTTATTTGATGGATGGTGTTCCATAAGTCCCTTAGGGCTTCCCAGGTGGCTCTAGTTGTAAAGAACCCACCTGCCAATGCAGGTAGCATAAGAGAATCTGGTTTGATCCCTGTCAGGAAGATACCTTGGAGGAGGACAAGGCAACCCACTCCAGTATTCTTGCTTGGAGAATCCACATGGACAGAGGAGTCTGGTGGCCTACAGTCCAAGGAGTCTCAAAGAGCAGACACAATTGTAATGACTGAGCACATAAGTCTTTCAGACTTCCTTCACTGTTGTGCAATCTTTTTTTTTTCTTTTTGCTCCTTTAACTGGATAATTTCAAATGACCTTTCTTTGATCTAACGATTATTTTTTCTGCTTGATCAAGTCCCTAGTTAAACCCTTCTAGTGGATTTTCAGTTCAGTTTTGTATATTCATCTCCAAATTTTCTGCTTGATTCTTTATTATATTTTTATCTCTTTATTGACCTTCTTGTTTTCTTTATTCTTCATTTTCCTGAGCTCATTGAGCATCTTTGACAGTAATTTTTTTTTTTTTTTTTTTTTTTGGTCAGTAATTTATATACCTCTGGGTTGATTTGTGGAGACTTTTTATTATTATTATTGAGTTATGTTTTTCTGTTTCTTCTTGTGTCTTGTGACTTTGTGATGGGATCCACACATTTGAAGAGACAGTTGTCTCTCCCAGCCATATGGACTTGCTTTGTATATGAAAGATCCTTCACTAATCAGCCCAGCTAGAGTCTGGGAATGTTTCAAAAGCTTTTCTGTGGATGTGTCTTCTCTTGTCCTGTATTTTAAATTCCCTATTATAGGAATTTGCCAGTTTCTTTTTTCAGTTGCTCTATCATACTTGCATATAACCTATGCATAATCCTCCCATATACGTTCAACCATCTCTGGGTTAGTTATAATGCTTAGTATAGTGCAAATTGTTCTGTAAATAGTTGTAAATACAGTGCAAATACCATGTAAATAATCGGCGCTGCTGCTGCTGCTAAGTCGCTTCAGTCGTATCCAACTCTGTGCGACCCCGTAGACGGCCGCCTACCAGGCTCCTCTGTCCTTGGGATTCTCCAGGCAAGGACGCTGAACGCTGGAGTGGGTTGCCATTTACTTCTCTAATGCATGAAAGTGAAAAGTGAAAGTGAAGTCGCTCTGTCCTGTCTGGCAAGCAGCAAATTCTAGTTTTGTTTTGTTTTGTTTTCAACTTTCTGGAATTTTTTCTGAATATTTTTGAAATGTATTTGATTGAACCTGCAAATTCAGAGCCCAAGAACACAAAGGGCTGAAGAGGGCTGACTGTATTGTCAGTGACTTAAAACAAAGGAGACAGAAAACCCATTTCTCAGGCAGCCTCCTTTAAAAGCCATTATTTTGAATACACATTCCATTCATAGGGAAAAATCAGCAGTTGAAAGGTTTACACATTTTTTCCACTGAGCTGGGTTTGGGGAGGGGAGGGCTGCAATGTTTGTAGTGAGTGAATGTGTGCTAGTCCAAACCTTTGTTTTCAGTGACTTCCAACCTTAAGCCCATTCCTGTTAGCACTTAGATTCTGGCAAGACAGAAAGTAGTCTGCTGGGCAGCACCCTGAAGAGTCTGCAGATTAGATGTATATTTTAGTCTTCTATTTCCCTCCTCAGGGAGAAAGTAGGAGCCAGAATTTTCCACCCTATTGTGTCTCGCTGAGTCTGGGGGAGAGCTGTAGTGAGTGAGTGTCAAATTTTCCTACTAGCCTCAATGCAGCTGGTTTCACATTTCCATAGCAACCCACTCTAGTACTCTTGCCTGGAAAATCCCAGGACAGGGGAGCCTGGTAGGCTACAGTCCATGGGGCCGCAAAGAGTCAGACACAACTGAGCGACTTCACTTTCACATTCCCATGGAGTACAAGTGCCTCTTAACTGAGCCTCTGAAGTCCACACAAAGGTACTTGGTCTGTGTATCGTTGTTGAATAATTGCATCCATAGAGGGGAAGAGTTTCTGGAGCTTCTTATTCTGCCATCCTGTTGATCTGCATGGTATTATTTTCTGTTTAATTTCTTTATGCTTATTTCCCATGATTATATTTCATTCTCTTATAGACAAGAATCATTCTACATCTTGCTTTTGTATTTCCATTTCCTTATACCACTTGCTCACAGGGTAAAAACTCAGTTCATTGATTGCTTCACTAAAGTTCAGTTCTTCCTTCAACAAATTGAGAGGATATTTTGAGAACATTCTCTATCCTAGAAAGCTTAATAATCAAATATTTAACTATGAAGTATAGGGCCAGTGAGGATTTCACTGATATTTGTTAAATTTAAAAAAAAAAGAACTCTTCATGTGAGCTACTTCATATTCATTTTATAAGAAATTTAAGAACTTCATGTAAGTACTTAAAGAACTTCATGCAAGTTCTCTATGCCATATGTATTAAATAAAAAGAGCTATATTAGAATTCAAGCAATATTAATATTCCTTCTTGGTTGGTATCCAGTGAGACTTCACATATGCTGAATTTAGCAAAATTTCAAGTTTATAAGGTAATGTAAAGTAGGGGAGGAGGCTTAAAATGTGGGAGAATGGAGAAGGGCAGGACTAAGTTTCATGAATCAGATCATTTGTAACAAACTTGAATTAAACCTCCTATTTGCAAAGCACTGCTGTGAACTGTGAGAGAACCCCATGACAACCATGTCAGAGGCCCTGTCCTAAAATGGGATATAGAAAAGACTCTATTCACAGATTATCAGGCTGGGGGGAGGGTGTCTTAACTGTAAAGGGAAGGAGAATTTAGATAATACTGATTCTATGTTTAATACCTTTTCATTTAATGTCTCTAAACAATTTTAAAGAATTTAAGACAAATCATATGTGAAAGTTATTTAAATAAATCCTACTTCCAAAACATTACCCATTATTTTTTATCCATCTTTATTGATTTGTTTTTTCTGGTTTTGAATTTGCCTGCATACAATTCAGATAATATTAAAAACAAAAATTAGGTAACATCACAAATAAAACTCAGTTCATCCCAATTACAAGTCATCATATTCTTGGATAAAGATAAGTACATGCCAACAGTTAAGTAAAAACTATGTTTGACATTACCTTCCCATTAACATGAGTCATATAACTTCAGAAAGATTTCAGGCTGTAAAACAAAACCATACAGTGAATCAAGGAATCACTACAGAAATGTATGTAGTACTCCAATATCTAAATTTAAATTAAAACAAAGCAAAAGGAAGATAAAGCAGTTCCTTATCTGCTTGCACCACTCCACAACCTCCAGATTTTAGAAATGTGTTGTCTTTTGCTTATCTTCTTATTTTACCCCTACCTATCATAAGACAGAAACTATATTCTTCCTTTAAAGAGAAAGTATGAGAGAAAAGGGAATGTTCATTTCACACCTGTCAGATGTGAAGCCTTTTCCTTACAGTCACCGTTCATATTTTTCATTATTCTGATAATCCCTCCTTGATTGTTCATGTCTGTTCTCTGTGGTTTTATCTTACAAGATCATATCTTGATGTCAGACTCTATTCTCCATAGTCTAATTCACAAGGAGTTATTAGAAAAGACTTATTTAAAGATTTGTCTACTTGGGAATGATTATATACACAAAAGACAGCTCCTGGATAATTGAAAGCCAGAGATGGAGGAAGTCAACCATTCTAATGGTTATCTATGTGCAGTCAATGAGAGCTGCTCTTTAGACATTTCAAGATTCTAACTACATGTAGGCTTCAAATCAGAAGAAATACGAGCCATCTACTTCCATTTCTTGGGTGTTTTTAATGATCTAATAAATCTCAGATTGCTCTGTAGATTCTGCCTCAGATCTGTCTGTAGCTGACAAAGAAGGAAGATATTTTCCCGTTCCCTATTAGCTTTGGGCTAAAACAGCTCACTTGCCAAAATAGTGGTGTTTGCTGTTTCAGGTGTGTGATCAGTACACAAAAATGTCAAAGGTCATTAGTGAGAGGAAGGTCATGGTCTTGGATTCACTGAGTCTGTAAATTCACAATAGATCCCAGATACTAGCAGTAAATCCCTTAGTTGATAAAAGAGCTCTGCTAATAAGTTGTTAGAGTAACTTAAATATGAGAAAGCATGGGAAAACAAATAGACATATTCCTATCTGCATGAGGGCTCAATACACCATGAAACCTTCATGCCACTGTACCCAAATATAGCTATCCTCTGGATGACTGTATATCTGAATCTTCTATGAAAATTCTCAGAGAAAAACTTAAGGACTGCCCTTAGGAGCAGAGCCTGAGTTATTAAAAAAAGAACAAGAGCTCCATTAATAGGCTAGTTTGGATCATGGATGTTTTGGTATTCTTAGAATTGAACATGCTTCTATTCTATAAAAGCACATGTAGACACTTCCCTAAGGCCCACTTGACTTCACATTCCAGGATGTCTGGCTCTAGGTGAGTGATCACAACATACTGGTTATCTGGGTCATGAAGATTTTTTGTGTGTAATTCTTCCGTGTATTCTTGCCACATCTTCTTAATATCTTCTGCTTCTGTTAGGTCCATACCATTTCTGTCCTTTATTGTGCCCAGCTTCACATCAATTTTTTCCTTGGTATCTCAAATTTTCTTCAAGAGATATCTAGTCTTTCCCATTGTATTATTTTCCTCTATCTCTTTGAATTGACCACTGAGGAAGGCGTTCTTATCTATCCTGGCTATTCTTTGTAGCTCTACGTTCAGATGGGTATATCTTTCCTTTTCTACATTGCCTTTACCTTCTCTTCTTTTCACAGCTATTTGTAAGGCCTTCACAGACAACCATTTTGTATATTTGCATTTCTTTTCCTTGAGGCTGGTCTTGATCACTGCCTCCTATATTATGTCACAAACCTCTGTCCCTATTTTTTCAGGCACTCTATCAGATCTAATCCCTTGAATCTATTTGTCATTTCCACTGTAGAATTGTAAGGGAATTGGGTTAGGTCATATCTGATTGTTCTAGTGGTTTTCCCTACATTCTTCAATTTAAGTCTGAATTTTGCAATAAGGAGTTCATGATCTGAGCCACAGTCAGTTCCCAGTCTTGTTTGTGCTGACTGTATAGAGCTTCTCCATCTTTGTCTGCAAATAATAATACTAATCTGATTTCGGTATTGACCATCTGATGATGTCCATGTGTAGAGTCGTCTCTTGTGTTGTTGGAAGAGGATCTTTGCTATGATGAGTGTATTCTCTTGACAAAACTCTATCAGCCTTGCCCTGCTTCAGTTTGTACTCTAAGATCAAACTTGCCTGTTACTCAAGGTATCTCTTGACTTTGTACTTCTACATTCCGATCCCCTATCATAAAAAGGACTTCTTTTTTTCTTTTTTGTTTGTTTGTTTTTAGTTCTAGAAGGTCTTGAGGGTCATCAGAGAACCGTTCAACTTCAGCTTCTTTGGCATTAGTGGTTGTATCATAAACTTGGATTACTGTGATATTGAATGGTTTGCCTTGAAAACGAACAGAGATCACTTTTGAGATTGCAGCCAAGTACTGGATTTCAAACTCCTTTGTTGCCTTTGAGGGTTACTCCATTTCTTCTAAGGGATTCTTGCCCATAGTAGTAGATATAATGGTCTTCTGAATTAAATTCACCCTTTGCAGTCCTAAAATGTTGATGTTCACTCTTGCCACCTCCTGTTTCACCACTTACAATTAACCTAGATTCATGGACCTAATATTCCAGGTTCCTATGCAATACTGTTCTTTACAGCATTGGACGTTACTTCCACCACCAGTCACATCCACAACTGGGCGCTTTTTTCACTTTTACTCAGTCTTTTCATTCTTTCTGGAGTTATTTCTCCACTCTTCTCCAGTAGCATATTAGGAACCTTCCAACCTGGGCAGTTCATCTTTCAGTATTATATCTTTTAGCCTTTTCATACTGTTTCATACTGTTCATGCTTAGGAAACATCACTACAAACAAAGCTATTAGAGGTGATGGAATTCCAGTTAAGCTATTTCAGATCTTAAAAGACGATGTTATTAAACAGCTGCACTCAGATGCCAGCAAATTTGGAAAGCTCAGCAGTGGACACAGGACTGGAGAAGGTCATTTTCATTCCAATCCCAAAGGAAGACAATGTCAAAGAATGTTCAAACTACCACACAATTTCACTCATTTCACATGCTAATAAAGTAATGCTCAAAATTCTCCAAGACAGGCTTCAACAGTATGTGAACCAAGAACTTCCAGATGTTCAAGTTGGATTTTAAAAAGACAGAGGAACCCAGAGCTCAAATTGCCAATATCCATTGGATCATAGAAAAAGCAAGGCGGTTTCAGAAAAACATCTACTTCTGCTTCACTGACTAAGCGAAAACCTTTGACTGTGTGGATCACAATGAACTGTGGAAAATTCTTAAAAGAGATGGAATATCACTTTACCTGCCTCTGGAGAAATCTGTATATAGGTCAAGAAGCAACATTTAGAACCAGACATGGAGCAGGACTGATTCAAAATTGGGAAAAGAATACATCAAGGCTGTATATTGTCACCCTGCTTATTTAACTTATATGCAGAATACATCATGTGAAATGCCCAGCTGGATGAAGCACAAGCTGGAATCAAGATTGCCAGGAGAAATATCAATAACCTCAGATATGCAGGTGACAACACCTTTATGGCAGAAAATGAAGAGGAACTAGAGAGTCTCTTGATGAAAGTGAAAGAAGACAGTGAAAAAGTTGGATTAATACTCAACATTCAAAAAAACAAAAATTATGGCATCTGGTCCCATCACTTCATGGCAAATAGATGGAGAATCAATGGAAACAGTGACAGACTTTGTTTTCTTTGGCTTCAAAATCACTGCAGATGGTGACTGCAGCCGTGAAATTAAAAAATGCTTGCCCCTTGGAAGAAAAGCTATGACCAACCTAGACAGCATATTAAAAAGCAGAGACATTGCCTTACCAGCAAAGGTCTGTCTAGTCAAAGCTACGGTTTTTCCAGTAGTCGTGTATGGATGTGAGAGCTGGACCATAAAGAATGCCAAGGGCTGAAGAATTGCTGCTTCTGAACTGTTGTGCTGGAGAAGATTCTTAATTAAGAGTCCCTTGGGCTGCAAGGAGATCCAACCAGTCTATCCTAAAGAAATCAGTCCTGAATATTCACTGGAAGGACTGATGCTGAAGCTGAAGCTCCAATACTTTGGCCACCTGATGCGGAGAATTGAATCATTGGAAAACACCCTGATGTTAGGAAAGATTGAAGGCAGGAGGAGAAAGGGATGGCAGAGGATGAGACGATTGGGTGGCATCACTGGCTCGGTGGAATGAGTTTGAGCCAGCTCTGAAAGTTGGTGATGGACAGGGAAGCCTGGAGTGTTGCAGTCCATGGGGTTGCAAAGAGTCGGACACAACTGAGCCACTGAACTGAACTAAAGGACTTCCCTGGTGATCCAGTGGTTAAGAACTCACCTGCAAATGCAGGTGACACCAGTTCAATCCCTGATTCAGGAGGAGCTCACAAGCCACAGAGAAAGTAAGCCCTTGCACTACAGGTACTGAACTCCTTGCCCTCTTGAGCCCATGCACCACAGCTACTGAGCCTGCATGCTATAACAACTGAAGCCCATGCACCCTAGAGCCTGGGTTCTGCAACAACAGAAGCCACACAATGAGAAGACTGCACACAGCAATGAATAGTAGCCCCCACTCTGCAGCTAGAGAGCCTGTTTATCAATGAAGACAAAGCACCACTAACTAATTAATTAATTTTAAAAAAAAAAAAGCACTATACATCAAACTAACACATACTAGTATAAATATTAAGTGATATTACTGGACATCTCCCATTCTCTCCTCCCCTTAGTTTTAATTTGGTTATTTGTCTCTAGCTCTTTAATTCTTGCAATCATGCTTTTCCACATTAATGAATCTGAATTATCCATTTAAATACATTTCATACATCATTCCAGATTGTATGAGTGTGTTTGGGTAATAAGTATGTCACAGGTGTAAATGCACCAGTCCTGCTACACCTCTGTCATATGCCCTGCAGTCCTGAAGGACAGAGTCTCATTACTAGTCCATCCTGACTCTAACTGCAGCTCATAAAGTCCTGTTGAGGGGAGGTAAATTTTATATACATCTATACCTGGAGGGAAAGGAGAAATCAAGTAGTAGTTTACATTGTGAAAATGATTTTTGTGTCAATGGGGTATAAGCTTTGTTTTCAAATAAAGTCCCATTCTGAATAAAGAAGATGTGGTACATATACACCATAGAATACTTCCTAGCCATTAAAAATAATGCCATTTACAGCAATATGGTGGACCTAGAGATTATTATACTAAGTAACATAAGTCAGAAAGGGAATGACAAATATCATATAAAATCATATATACAGAATCTAAAGTATGACACAAATGAACACATCTATGAAACAGAAACAGATTCACAGACATAGAGAACAGGCTTGTGGTTGCCAAGGGGGAAGTGAGTAGAGGAGGGATGGATTGGGAATTTGGAGATTAGCATATACAAACTATTATATATAGGATGGGTATATAGCAATGTCTTATTGTATAGCACAGGGAGCTATATTCAATATCCTGAGATAAAGCATAATGGAAAGAATATGAAAAAGATAGTTATTTTGGTAGATATTCAGTTCAGTTCATTCAGTCACTCAGTCATGTCCGACTCTTTGTGACTCCATGAACCACAGCACATCAGGCCTCCCTGTCCATCACCAACTCCCAGAGTCCACCCAAACCTGTGTCCATTGAGTCAGTGATGCCATCCAACCATCTCATCCTCCCTTGTCCCCTTCTCCTCCTGCCCTCAATCTTTCCCAGCATCAGGGTCTTTTCAAATGAGTCAGCTCTTAGCATCAGGTGGCCAAAGTATTGGAGTTTCAGCCTCAACATCAGTCCTTCCAATGAATACCCAGGACTGATCTCCTCTAGGATGGACTGGTTGGATCTCCTTACAGTCCAAGGGACTCTCAAGAGTCTTCTCAAACCCCTCAGTTCAAAAGCATCAATTCTTCGGCACTCAGCCTTCTTCACAGTCCAACTCTCACATCCATACATGACCACTGGAAAAACCATAGCCTTGACTAGATGGACATTTGTTGGCAAAGTAATGTCTCTGCTTTTCAATATGCTATTTAGATTGGTCATAACTTTTCTTCCAAGGAGTAAGCATCTTTTAATTTCATGGCTGCAGTCACCATCTGAAGTGATTTTGGAGCCCAAAAAAATAAAGTCTGACACTGTTTCCACTGTTTCCCCATCTACTTCCCATGAAGTAATGGGACTGGATGCCATGATCATAGTTTTCTGAATGTTGAGCTTTAAGCCAACTTTTTCACTCTCCTCTTTCAGTTTCATCAAGAGGCTTTTTAGTTCTTCTTCACTTTCAGTGATAAAGGTGGTGTCATCTGCATATCTGAGTTTATTGATATTTCTGGCAGCAATCTTGGTTCCAGCTTGTGCTTCTTCCAGTCCAGCGTTTCTCATGGTGTACTCTGCACATAAATTAAATAAGCAGGGTGACAATATACAGCCTTGACGTACTCCTTTTCCTATTTGTTGTTCCATGTCCATTTGTAACTGTTGCTTCCTGACCTGCATACAGATTTCTCAAGAGGCAGGTCCTGTGGTCTGGTATTCCCATCTCTCTCAGAATTTTCCACAGTTTACTGTGATCCACACAGCCAAAGGTTTTGGCATAGTCAAGAAAGCAGAAATAGATGTTTTTCTGGAACTCTCTTGCTTTTTTGATGATCCAGTGGATGTTGGCAATTTGATCTCTGGTTCCTCTGCCTTTTCTAAAACCAGCTTGAACATTAGGAAGTTCACGGTTCACGTATTGCTGAAGCCTGGCTTGGAGAATTTTAAGCATTACTTTACTAGCATGTGAGATGAGTGCGATTGTACAGTAGTTTGCAAATTATAATAATTCAAGTCAAGGGAAAATTTATCCAATCTATCAGGAAATATGTTAATTAATTCAGGTTTCTAAGGGGCAAGCTATCTAGTAGTTAATTACTCTATAAATGTAAACATCTATGTACAGAGTGTGAGAAAGAGAAAAATTCTATCAAAAAAGAATAGAAAGTGGCAGGAAGAGGTGGGCTCTGAAACTGATCACTCAAACAGAAAAAGAAAATGATAGACGGAGAGAACAAAATGTCAAAGACAAGGACAGAGGCATGGACAGATATGACAAAGTCAAGATAATGAACTTTTCAGGCAACCAGAAACTGCCCATAATAAAGTCGAAGAAAATGCACAGTGAGAAAGGAAGTTACCAGCTCTTACATATATAAAAGTATTTGCTTCCAAATAACTGTGACTTGATTTACACATTTGTAAAATAGTAACCCATCTCATATAAGAAAAGGATAACAGGTAAAGTTTTAAAGGATTTTAAATGAGTGGATTTTACTTGGAAGAAGGAAATTGATCTGAAGGAAACAAAATCAAGCCTTTATTTTAAAAGAATTCTGTTTTATAAGGAACCCACTATAGTGATTATTTTTAAAATTATAACAATGCAAAAATTATCCAGCAAGATAGTCTTCAGACCCTGCAGAAAAAAATGTATTTTTGTTTAATTAAGTGAAATAGAAACAAGAACAAATCTTCTCTTATTGACTTTCTAATGCCTAAAACCAATGACTTGCCTTTAACCAACAGAATAACCAATAAAATAGGGTGATAAGATGTAACTTCCATGATTTAGTCACACAAGATTGTGAGCAAGGAGACTCTCTCTTTTGCTCACTTTGATAAAAGCATGAAGCAATTTGAAGAAGGCCCATTTGACAAGGCAGTGAGGGCAGCTTCCTCGAGGCAGCAACAAGGATGGCCACTGACTGACAGGCAGCAGATCTGATTATTCACTTCTTTAACTGTAAGAAACTAAATTTTACCGCAAATACATAAGCTTGGGAGCAAATCTTCCCCAGCTGAACCTTGAAATGAGACCCGAATCTGACTAACACCCTGACTGAGCTTGTGATAACTTACACAGAGGACCCAGTGAGGCTCTCCCAAACTTTTCACTCAGGGAAACAATGAGATAATAAATGTATATTGTTTTAATCTGCTTTTTGTGTGATAGTTTTGTTATACAGCAAAGAAAAGAAATACCATCTAATTTTCTGCACAAATATCTAACATCACCAACTTGGAGAAGTAGGGAGGGAAGGGTTAGTTTTACTTTAGAACATTTACTATCTCTGATATTGTAAACCAGGTACATGTTAAGTAAAAGAAATCTCTTATTTTCATAAAAGAATCTCATATTACTTCTAATTTTGTTATTTAATATATATTTGAAAACAAAAGTAAAGATAGTCATCCTAGAAGGAGAGTTATAAACAATCCTAGGTTGAATCATACTTTGTAGGTTCATTCTCCAGCAAATATTGCCTGAGCACCAACTAAGACCCAAGGAGTTTGTGAAGCAAAGATGTGTATTCAAGACATTGTCCTACACACAGGGAGTTTTCACTCACGTGTAGAAGCATTATCAGCTCTTCAGATCTTAGGGTGACTCTTCCCACAGAAATGTGTCTCTCTTCTGTCACATACATCATTCAGACCCGTCCATATCCATTTCTCAGTCTTTCAAACTCTCAGTCTCTACTCTAGAGAAATCCATTCAAACATCAGCAGGCTTTGGCAAACACTATTTAAGGTCTTTTAAATTTGTACATGCTTTTCTATGGCCAGTCAAATGGAGATTTGCCAGCTGTGTAGCCAGCAAAGAAAACACTTTTTCTATCCTGTGAACCATGAGATTTCTATCTTGATTGCCAAAGCTGAACCCCCATAACTCACACTTTGCATCACTACATCCAGGGCAAACTGATCTATGGTAACTATGTCTTCATTTCACCATCTCCCCATATATGTCAATAACATAGTACACTGGAATTGTTCAGTTCTAAAACAATAACAAAAAGAGATTCTCAGAAGGATCATAAGAACAACCCCCAGGAGGTCAAAAGTCCAGTACAAGGAGAGTGCAGATAGTGAAATGTACACAGGGAAGATCATCAGAATGAGAATGATGATTTCATTTTTTGCTGTTCCATCTAAAACATCAACATGCAATCATAACAGGACAGTTCAGCAGTTTGTGCAGTAACCCAAAGGGAAAACCAGAATATGTACTGAGGAGGTCTCTGTGAGGCTGTGAGCAGCTTCAGTCCAATGAGAACAAAAACCAAAGAAGTAGGTCTCTAAGAACCACTACCACGATCAATACTCTGCCCTCAGTGGATTTCTGCCCACACTTGGAATGCAACCAGTGGTGTAAAAGCTTTCCGACCAAAGAACCAAAAGAAACTTGCTACTGAGCCCCATCCTGACTTAGAGAACATGGATCTGAACTGGCTTAATGCCTTTGGAAATTCACTTCTCATCTATGTTGTTGGCCAAAGCCAGAGGTTCCTTTCCTCTCTTGCCACTATACAGTAAAATGCACCTCTCAAAGATGTTTCAAGCTCTCTTCCAACACATTTTACACTTTGGGTCTGTCCACACCATCTGACTTGATCCTGCTCCCAAGCCTAGCCAGGCAGGCTTCTAAACTGCTCTCTTCTTTTTTCCTATTTTCTCAAAAAGTAAGTTTTATATTCAAAACAGTTTTCACAAGGGCAGAACAATTTAAATAAGTTATATTAATATTCAACATTTCTGGATCCAAAAAGGATGGGAAAAGTAACCTGATGGAATTCTTTTTATGTCTACCAGTTTTATTACTTTGTTTGCAAAGTAATAGGTCATCCATATTCAAAATGAGTCATTATTACAAAGACAAGAAGAAAGGCCTTGTACTTTTCTGCTTTCTTGTCTTAAGGTATAAAGACATTAGTATTTTAAGACTATAGCATGTATACATGATGTTTTTACTAGAAAATGCAAATAATAATTTCTCATCACAGTTTAATTGCTCTAATCCAGGAACTATCATTTTAAGTTTGGGGAATGTCTGCTAATGAGGGAGAAATGTTTCAGCTACAAACACACACATACACAAACATGCCCTTGAACATTCCGATGGGTATCTTCTTGGAATGCAAGTCCACTTATCCAAACATGTTAAGAATAATAGTGTTTATCTCTATTAATAGCCATAAAATGGTTACTAATAACCATTAATTACTGTAATACTGGTAATTAATGACCATAATTGTCGGGACCAGCGTTAGGCATTAATGAAAAAATGGAGGCATGGCCCCCAGCCCCCTCTCCTCATTCCACAGGCACAGTCCCAGGATTAAGGCATTAGGTGTTGTAATTCTGACTTGTCTTTTCCTCTCCTCGGCTGAGTTGAGTGAAAAGGAATATTAAGGTGCTTATTGTTCTTGAGAGGAGCATGAGAAGGCACAAAGCCTTCTGCAGCTGTGCTCAGAGAATAATTCATAAAGTTAATCATTGACATTTGTTTAAGGACTTTTACAAATCAGTGTTCCAGGATGAGCACATAGGCTGCAGCTTGAGGCCATGGGTGGGATTGCAATCTGAAGCTTATTTGTGATGAAAATGTTTATGGCAAAGGAATTTACTGAATTTAGGGCTTAGAAATAATTAAAATGGTTAGAAGTTAAAGATTTAAGGAATGTTGTAAAGTTAGCATATTTTACTATAGCTTATCAGTTCAGTTCATTCACTCAGTCATGTCCAACTCTTTGCAACCCCATGAATCGCAGCACGCCAGGCCTCCCTGTCCATCACCAACTCCCGGAATTGACTCAGACTCACGTCCATCGAGTCAGTGATGCCATCCAGCCATCTCATCCTCTGCCGTCCCCTTCTCCTCCTGCCCCCAATCCCTCCCAGCATCAGAGTCTTTTCCAGTGACTCAACTATTTGCATGAGGTGGCCAAAGCACTGGAGTTTCAGCTTTAGCATCATTCCTTCCAAAGAAATCCCAGGGCTGATCTCCTTCAGAATGGAATGGTTGGATCTCCTTGCAGTCCAAGGGATGCTTAAGAGTCTTCTCCAACACCACAGTTCAAAAGCATCAATTCTTCAGCGCTCAGCCTTCTTCACAGTCCAACTCTCACATCCATACATGACTACTGGAAAAACCATAACCTTGACTAGATGGACCTTAGTCAGCAAAGTAATGTCTCTGCTTTTGAATATACTATCTAGGTTGGTCATAACTTTTCTTCCAAGGAGTAAGCATCTTTTAATTTCATGGCTGCAGTCACCATGTGAAGTGATTTTGGAGCCCAAAAAAATAAAGTCTGACACTGTTTCCACTGTTTCCCCATCTATTTGCCATGAAGCAATGGGACCGGATGCCATGATCTTCATTTTCTGAATGTTGAGCTTTAAGCCAACATTTTTACTCTCCTCTTTCACTTTCATCAGGAGGCTTTTTAGTTCCTCTTCACTTTCTGCCATAAGGGTGGTGTCATCTGCATATCTGAGGTTATTGATATTTCTCTCAACAATCTTGATTCCAGCTTGTGTTTCTTCCAGTCAAGCATTTCTCATGATGTACTCTGCATAGAGGTTAAATAAGCAGGGTGACAATATACAGCCTTGACGTACTCCTTTTCCTATTTGGAACCAGTCTGTTGTTCCATGTCCAGTTCTAACTGTTGCTTTCTGACCTGCATACAGATTTCTCAAGAGGCAGGTCAGGTGGTCTGGTATTCCCATCTCTTTCAGAATTGTCCACAGTTTATTGTGATCCACACAGTCAAAGGCGTTGGCAAAGTCAATAAAGCAGAAATAGATGTTTTTCTGGAACTCTCTTGCTTTTTTGATGATCCAGTGGATGTTGGCAATTTGATCTCTAGTTCCTCTGCTTTTTCTAAAACCAGCTTGAACATCTGGAAGTTCCCAGTTCATGTATTGCTGAAGCCTGGCTTGGAGAATTTTGAGCATTACTTTACTAGCATGTGAGATGAGTGCAATTGTGTGGTAGTTTGAGCATTCTTTGCTATTGCCTTTCTTTGGGATTGGAATGAAAACAGACCTTTTCCAGTCCTGTGGCCACTGCAGAGTTTTCCAAATTTGCTGACATATTGAGTGCAGCACTTTCACAGCATCATCTTTCAGGATTTGAAACAGCTCAACTGGAATTCCATCACCTCCACTAGCTTTGTTCATCGTGGTGCTTTCTAAGGCCCACTTGACTTCACATTCCAGGATGTCTGGCTCTAGGTGAGTGATCACACCCTCATGATTATCCGGGTCATGAAGATCTTTTTTGTACAGTTCTTTTGTGTATTCTTGCCACCTCTTCCTAATATCTTCTGCTTCTGTTAGGTCCATACCATTTCTGTCCTTTATTGAGCCCATCTTTGCATGAAATGTTCCCTTGGTATCTCTAATTTTCTTGAAGAGATCTCTAGTCTTTCACATTCTGTTCTTTTCCTCTATTTCTTTGCATTGATCGCTGAAGGCTTTCTTATCTCTTCTTGCTATTCTTTGGAACTCTGCATTCAGATGCTTATATCTTTCCTTTTCTCCTTTGCTTTTTGCCTCTCTTCTTTTCACAGCTATTTGTAAGGCTCCCCAGACAGCCATTTTGCTTTTTTGCATTTCTTTTCCATGGGGATGGTCTTGATCCCTGTCTCCTGTACAATGTCATGAAGCTCATTCCATACTTCATCAGGCACTCTATCTATCACATCTAGGCCCTTAAATCTATTTCTCACTTCCACTGTATAATCATAAGGGATTTGATTTAGGTCATACCTGAATGGTCTAGTGGTTTTCCCTACTTTCTTCAATTTAAGTCTGAATTTGGTAATAAGGAGTTCATGATCTGAGCCACAGTCAGCTCCTGGTCTTTTTTTTGTTGACTGTATAGAGCTTCTCCATCTTTGGCTGCAAAGAATATAATCAATCTGATTTTGGTGCTGACCATCTGGTGATGTCCATGTGTAAAGCCTTCTCTCTCTAGCAGCCAGGGATTCAACCTGAAAAGATGATGGTGTTGGCGATGAGAAATGAGACAACCTCTCAGTTTTCCTTAGTGCCTGTTTATTTTAAGTTTAAGATTCTCTTTTATACTTTTACAAAAACATTAGGCCAGAGGTTTGACATTTTCAGTTCCCCCTCTCCCAGATTTATTATCTGCACAAATCATTGTTGCTCTTCAGAGTTCCTGCTTCAGGGTTTCTCTCGGAATCAGCTTTACCACCTATTATCTACCTCCTCTAATGTGTCCTATAGTTAACTTGTGATTACATTGTAACTCATGCTACATTCCTCAGTTTACTATTTGTCTTCCTAAATCCTGTTTGCCCCTAACATCCTGATCCTAATGTTTTTGTTAAAGTGTAAAAGAGAATCTTAAAATAAACAGGTAGTCCAGAGAAAACTGAGAGGCTGTCTCATTTCTCGTCACCAACACCATCCATCTTTTTAGGTTTAATCCCTGGCTGCTAGAGTTGGACTGTGGCACATAATAATGATTATCTCTTTAAGAAGAGATAACCCTAAAAGAAGTGTGCTCTAGACTAGAGTAGAATGATAATGGAGCAGAGCTCCAGTGTCAGAGCTATACTTTAAAGTTCACACACACAAAAAAAAAAAGTTATATAGCTATTTATAAACACAATCTCCATTATATTTTTAGCGGCTTGGTTAATATAATTTGCTGATAATAAGTGCTGCTTCTCCTTTGCCTATGAAAGTAATCTCCTTAGAAGAGAGATTTCAACAAATTTCATGTTGAAAATTTTAAGGGGAGTAACTCTTCAGCAGCTTTACCAAGCAAATGTCATTCTGCCTTGAGTACCATCACATGTTTCTGGACAGTATCCAATCTTTTTTAATTTTGTTAAAAATCTGTGCTAGAATTTTCAAACCCCTGTGGTTGCTCATTTCAGAGAAATCTGAATTGTATGTAGCAAAATTCAGTTTAGAAAAATGATACAGAAGGGTTATTCTGAGTACTCTAACCTCTATGGACTTTGAATAAGCTGCTTCCAAAGGGCATGGGAAGATTAGCAAATTAAACAGAAAACATTTAAATCACTTTCTCCTTTCTTTGCCAGTTTACCAGATGTTTTAAAATAGGCTGGCTGGTGCTAATGGTAAAGAATCCAGAATCTGCCTGCCCATGCAGGAGACACAAGAGACTCAGGTTCGATCCTTGAGTCGGAAAGATTCCCTGAGGAAGGAAATGGCAACCCACTCCAATGTTGTTGCCTGGAAAATCCCACGGTCAGAGGAGACTGGCTGACTACAGTCCATAGGGTTGCAAAGAGTCAGAAGCGACTGAGCAAGCAAGCAATAATTATAAGGGAGCATTAGGTTTGGGAATATACCCTATGCAACAGCACAAGAATGTATGTCACTGGTATAATACTGAGCAATTATTGAGACATTAATTTTAGACTCAGTCTTAATTTTACCAGGAGCTGAGCAATGAGAGATGGATTTGACCATGCATAGAAAGTCAGTAATCCCTGGATGCAAATGAATGTGCTTCCTGTGCATCTTCTTGCTCTCTTAGTTTTAATTCACCTCAGAACAGGGCAGTCCTTCATGTGCTAAGGCAGGGGTCAGCAAGCCATTTGCATAAAGGGACAGGTAGCAAGTATTTTAGACTTTAGAATCACAACTATTCAACCCTACTACCATAACATAGAAACAGTCATTGACAATATATAAATGAATGTACATGGCAGTATTCCAACAAACTTTTATTTATTTAAAAAAAAAAAGATATCTGGCAAAATTTGTGCCAAAGACCATAGTTTGCAAATCATTGCACTATGCCAACAGTTTTAGTCAATTGATTGACCAGGAAAGTCCAACTCAATTTCATTTTTCTATTTTAAGTAATGTATGTATACATTATATATACATATAAAGTATTGGCTCATTGAATTGTGAGGACTAATTCTCACTATGTGCCACCTTCAAGTTGGTTGTATGGATTCCAATTTGAGTCTGAAGGCCTGAAACCCCTGACACTGATGACAGAAGGTCACAGCCATAGCTAACAGTCAGGCAGAGACTACACTCAGCCTTAACCTCTTTTGTTGTGCTCAGACCCTCAGGGGATTGAGTGAGGCCCAATCCACTGCAAAAGAGCCACCTGCTTTACTCAGTCTACCATTTCAAATACTAACATTGACTGTAAACAGCCACAGAGACACACTCAGAAATAATGTTTAGTCAGGCATCTTGTGACCAGTCAAGTCCATACATAAAATTACAACAAGAACCTCAGAAAATGTATGTTTCTTAATATTAGGGAACTACTGTGTCCAGTGTGAATAGAAATGAAAGCTGACTTCTTTCATTCTTTTCTTTCATCCATTTTTTTCTATATTATTTCATAGATATCTTTTTTGACATTATCAGGTGAAGAGAAGTTATTTTTCATAATTTCTGAGATATTTAGTTTTCAAATCATTTAGCACTTCAAAATGAGGTGGGAGACATAAATTGAACTTGAAATGACAATAGTGACAGTTACTACAGAACACAAAGTATTTAGGTATTGTGATCTAACTTTTCCATCTGTTGGATACTGAATGGTAACACCCCCACACAAGTACACTCGTCTTCACCATTATGTCACAGGGCCAACACTAGCCAACACTAGCCAACACTACTGAAATATTTTAATTAATCCAGCCCAGTAATCACCCAAGTCCTCTAAATACCAAAAGGGAAATGTGCCTGTTTCATATCAATTTCTGACCACATATTTAGACTAATAATATCTATAAATTTTTAACCCTTCTTCTTATTTGCTACTTTGTCTACATTCACCATCTTTGAAATTGTCCTCAGGATTTAAATGTCTCTTGTACTAGAGGAATTTTTGCATTAGGTTACATTATTCCTATCTATAAAAGTTTGCTGAGCCTCCAAACATCTCAGTTAAAGGGGGCCCCTACTGTTCAAACAAGGGGAAAAGGGAAATCATGCCACCAAGTTTCAGATAAAAACTTACAAATGTATGTAATGTCTCCATTTCTTTCATTTCCTCATTCTTTGTGCATTTAAGGCATTTATGGGCTTCACAGGTGGCAGAGTGCTAAAGAATGTGTCTTCCAGTGCAGGAGATGCAAGAAACATGGGTGTGACCCCTGGGTTGGGAAGATCCCTTGGAGTAGGAAATGGCAGCCCATTCCAATATTTTTGCCTGACAAGTCCCATGGACAGAGAAACTAGGCAGGTTACAGTCAATGGGGTCGAAATTTATCTATCTACTCCATTCATTAAAAGCAGTTTAACCTTTGCTGTTCAGTCACTAAGTCATGTTTGACTCCTGGCAACCCCATGGACTGCAAGTAAGCCAGGATTCCCTGTCTTTCACTATATCCAAGAGTTTGCTCAAACTCATGTCCATTGAGTCAGTGATGCATCCAAACATCTCATCCTCTATCACCCCCTTTGCCTCTTGCCCTCATTCTTTCCCAGCATAAGGGTCTCTTCCAATGAGTCATCTCTTTGCATCAGGTAGCCAAAGTATCGGACCTTCATCATCAGTATTAGTCCTTCCAATTGATATTCAGGGTTGATTTCCTTTCAGTCAGTTCAGTTCTGTTCAGTCACTCAGTCATGTCCGACTCTCTGCAACCCCATGGACTGCAGCATGCCGGGCGTCCCTATTCATCACCAATTCCCAGAGTTTACTCAAACTCATGTCCACTGACTCAGTGATGCCATCCAGCCATCTCATCCTCTGTCATCCCCTTCTCCTCCTGCCTTCAATCTTTCCCAGCATCAGGGTCTTTTCCAATGAGTCAGTTCATCACATCAGGTGGCCAAAGTATTGGAGTTTCAGCTTCAGTATCAGTCATCCCAATGAATATTCAGGGCTGATTTCCTTTAGGATGGACTGGTTGAATCTCCTTGCAGTCCAAGGGACTCTCAAGAGTCTTCTCCAACACCACAGTTCAAAGGTATCAATTCTTTGGCTCTCAGCTTTCTTTATAGTCCAAATCTCACATCCATACAACTGACTGATTTGATATCTATGCTGTCCAAGGGAATCTCAAGAATCTTCTCCAGTACCACAATTTAAAAGAATTCTTCAGTGCTCAGCGTTCTTTATGCTCCAACTCTCAAATACGTATACATGACTACTGGAAAAGCCATACTTTTGACTATATGGACCTTTGTAGGCAAAGTGATGTCTCTTCTTTTTAATAAGCTGTCTAGATTTGCACAGCTTTTCTTCGAAGGAGCTAGTGCCTTTTAATTTCATGGCTGAAGTGACAGTCCATAGTGATTTTGGAGCCCAAGAAAATAAAACGTGCCACTCTTTTCAATTTTTCCCCATCTATTTGTCATGACATGATCTTAGTGTTTTTAAATGTTAGTTTTAAGCCAGTTTTTTTTTTCTCCTCTTTCACCCTCATCAAGAGGCTCTTTAGTTCCTCTTCACTTTCTGCAATTAAAGTGGTATTATATACATATCTGAAGTTGTTGCTATGTCTCTGGCAATCTTGATTCCAGCTAGTGAGTCATCCAGTTTGGCATTTCGCACAATGTACTCTGCATATATGTTGAATAAGCAGGGTGACAACATACAGCCTTGAAGTATTATTTTCCCAATTCTGAACTAGTCTATTGTTCCATTTCTAGTTCCAACTAATGCTTCTTGACCAGCATATAGGTTTCTCAGGAGATATGTAAGATGATTTGATATTCCCACTCTCTTTAAGAATTTTCCATGGTTTGTTGTGGTCCAGACAGTCAAAAGTTTTAGCATACTCAATGAAACAATAGATATTTTTTTGGAATTCCTTAGCTAGTCTCTGGTGGCTCAGCTGGTAAAGTGTCTGTCTACAATGCAGGAGACCTGGGTTTGATCCCTGGGTCGGGAAGATCCCCTGGAGAAGGAAATGGCAATCCACTCTAGTACTATTGCCTGGGAAATCCCATGGACAGAGGAGCCTGGTAAGCTACAGTCTATGGGGTCGCAAAGAGTTGGACACGACTGAGCGACTTCACTTTCACTTTTATTTGTCTATGGTCCAACAGATGCTGGCAATTTGATCTCTGGTTCCCCTGACTTTCCTAAATCCACCTTGTACACCTGGAAGTTCTTGGTTCATGTACTGTTGAAGCCTAGCTTGAAGGATTTTGAGCATTAATTTGCTAGTGTGTGAAATGAGTGCAGCTGTATAGTAGTTTGACCATTTTTTGGCATTGTTCTTCTTTGGGATTGGAATGAAAACTGACCTTTTCCAATCCTGTGGCCATGCTGGATTTTGTAAATCTACTGGCATACTGAGTGCAGTGCATTAACAGCATCATCTTTTGAGATTGTAAATAGCTCAGCTATAATTGCACCACCTCCACTAGCTTTGCTGGTTGTAATCTTCCTAAGGCCCACTGACTTCCCTCTCCAGGATGTCTGGGTCTAGGTGAGTGACCACACAATCATGGTTATCTGGGTCATTAAGACCATTTTTTGTAAAGTTCTTCTAGATCAGTTGGTAAAGAATCCACTTGCAATGCAGAAGACCTGGGTTCGATCCTGGGTCAGGAAGATCTGCTGGAGAAGGGATAGGCTACCCACTCCAGTATTCTTGGGCTTCCCTTGTGTCTCAGCTGGTAAAGAATCCTCCTGCAATGTGGGAAACCTGGGTTCAATCCCTGGGGGGCTGGGAAGATTCCCCTGGAGAAGGGAAAAGGCTACCCACTATATCACTTATACATGTGTAGTACAATCTTAGGTTAAAACAGCCCACATTTCACATCCAGTTGTTTATCTTTTGATCTCATTTCTCTCCCCCATTCTACAAGTACCAGGTATGGTGAAAATGGATTGCTGTGGGGTCATTTATTATTGCATGAAGAGTGTGACTGAAGTTGCAGAGTTTTTAGTTGCTTATAAAAGTGGATTCCATCTTTGGGAAGCTTAGCCCTCACCAGTGTACCACAATCAGCATCACAGTTTTTTTGGTAAAGTACAAATGCAGTTTAAATTGATTTTCTAACTTTTATTACTGCCAGTCTTGAGTGTAGCAACAAGGGTTGGGCATTTCTTTTTATAGGGAAGGAAGCATTTTAGTCATCTGAGGAGTTTCATTAAAGTTGTGATTGCAAATTCAATTGTATTTAAATGAAAACAAATAGATTAAACATGAAAGAAATTATATAATTTACACCAAATTTAAAAAGTCTCAAAGAGTTAAATGTTTCAAGATTTGACTAATGGGAAAAGACCACTATCGAATTCCACGCAGAGTTTTTACATTGTATTTATGCAGCAAGGTCAAACAAGCAGGGGGGAAAATTTCATCTTCAATTTTCTCTACCCTTAGGTAGAGAAAATTTATTTACCCTGATTGATCTTCCTGGGCATAAGAGACCTCCCTGTCTTAAATCCCATCTGAAAACTATCTTCTTCACCTTGTCTTGTAGAATGCTAACATTTTTTTACTTTACTTCAAAGAACAAGCAAGTCAAAATATGAACTGCTAAGATACAATCCTTTACTGTTCTGCTTAAAAATTTATTTGCTAATGGGTTTTTAGTACGGAATATGTGTTTAAAAACTGTTTGTTTTTTAACTAGATGTATTTGTTCTTGTTTTAGATCTATATGGTTTACTTAAAGATTGAATTTGTGCATGCACTCACACATATACACAAAGACTTAGTAAACTATGTTAATCACTATGATTTTTACATATAATTAGAAAAAACACTGTTAAAATAGTGTGAAAAGCTTGACAAATAAAATCAGAGCAAAGGTAAAGCTCAAATCAAATGTGAGAGCTCTAGACTCCTTTGGTTTAGGTTTGCAAAATGCTATAAATAATTAATTTAAGAAGGAAACAAGCCAATCCTTTTGGTTCAGCAGTAGACAAAGTTCTCACACCTTACATTTTGTTCCTGGCCCATTTGCTAGCACATTAAGTACCTTATGAAAATTGCTCAACCTTTAGTCTAAAAAAAAATTAAGTAAAAATTAGTTTTTCTCACCTGCCTCCTAATCAAATGATTCGGAGCCAAAAGTTAAAATTGCTAAAGTCTTGAGAATATAAAGACTAGATAGAAGAGCACTGGGGAATAAATTTGATTATTGTCTATTGACATTAAAATGCAATTGTGGTTTCAAGCAAGTACTGTCCACCTATTAACACTGCTAATTGCCATTAATCTAACAATCACCAAGTGTTTTTATTTTGAAAAATTAAATAATGACATTGTTCTGATGTAATTTTATTTTAAAATGATATTAATACTTAAAGTATCTTTGGCAGACAGGTTTATATTTCTGTTTCACAAATGGAAAACTGGGGTGTGAGTTCAGAGATTTGTTCAAGTCAACACTGATAACAGACAGGATAAATCACAGCCTTCCAGACTTTAAGTCACTGTTTTCTGTCCCAAGCTTTGCAATATAAATCATCTACCTGCTCCATCACACAAAGAACTTAGTTGTCCAAATTAAGTGATTCGGTAACCATTTTCAGGAGTTCTCTGATTTGAGGATTACAATTATGCTCTGGGCTGTCTACAAAAATCATAGCTTTCTCCTTGCAGACCAGTCTAATGGGTAGGAGACTGTGTCTTGCCCCTGCTCTCAAGTACACCACTTATCGTTTCTGGGTTCATTTTTGTAAAGAGAGGATTAAGCTAGATGGGAATTTCTAAAACTATTTTTCAAGATATATTAATGAGCATTGCCTCCAGAAAAGAGGTGGGAGACAGCATTTTTTTTCCTTAAAGATACAGTCATATCTTCTATTCCCCTCTCAGAGTTCCACAACATATTTAAACATGTTAAAGAAGTCCTACAGAGGATAGCCGGTTTAACCCTAATTCGTAGAAGTTTCTAGTTTTGTCCCTAAATTTCTTTTCCAGAAATACCTTTCCCATCACACAGTACACTCTTTCTCAGAAGCAATGTGAGTACATGATGATACAAAGTGATGATACAAAAAGAATTTTTTCTACTTTTAAAAGACTTCTCAAATTGTACAACTGAGAATACACATGGGTTGTATGCTACAATATCAAGAATCCTTTATTCTTGACTACATTACCTTGCCATAGGCTTCAAGATATTTAGTTTTCTCTTTTCAGTACTGTATAACAGGTCTTATGACTAATACAGTTTAAGTTCAATAAGAACTGACAGAAAGTCATGTCTAAATGACTCTAGTGTTAAGATAGGAAGTTATCTGGATGTTAGAACTCTCTGGTAAGGTCACACCTAAACACTCGCCTTACTCATTGCCTTCCCCTCTGCTCTCTAACAAATGCTTTGGGCTTTCTATTTCCTTTCCCTATGCAAGAGTCAGACATGACTTAGTGACTAAAGAGAGAGAGAGAGAGAAAGAATCTACCTATCCACACAGAAACAAAAACTAAAGCCTCAAAATTGCTTTAGTCCTAAATGTCAGCCATAAACGTTTATACCCATGAATACAAAGTGATGTTTTCTGCTCCCAAGATGGAGGGAGGATGTGGCTGGGAAGGGTGGTTTGGAGGAAAGGGTCAGAAGAGCAGGAGTTTGCTGAAGTGGGAAGAGGAAGGCCCAGGATAGAGTGGATGCAACTCAGTGTCTCACTGGCTTTGGTGGTGGACCACCCACTATCACATCCAGGAGTCCTGAAAGTTTGCTATTTTCCACTTGTACACCTGGACAGGGATGCAGACGTGAATGGACACTAGATGTCAGCTGAGGCAGGACTGCTCAGAGCCACTGAGGAGGCCCTGAGAGCCAGGAAAATGATAAACACATGGGTGCGATTTCCTGTCTCCTCCCAAGTGTCTTTTCTCATCTGACTGAGATCACCCAGACTTTTGTCTCAAAATCTAAAGGCTCTTCCAAAGATGTTGTTTATAGTCTAGAAGAATATCAACTAATTTACATATTGAGAGTGATCTAAATATCTGTTGATTTAAATACATTGAGAAATATTTTCTAATTTTATACTTTTCCATGTGTATGTTAAACATCTGTTTCTGAGGAAATCTTTTAATATTATGGTTGGATGAAGTTAAAATTCAGATAAGCCTAGGTTGATTTTGACAGATAAATCATTCTCAAAGTGGAACGGTAGAAAAGATTATATGTATTTTCTGGGAGTTCAGTTTCCAGTGCTGGCATTGCCTTTCTATTGTTTGGTCTATTTTACAACTTGGTAGGGGCAGAGGTGAACTTGGAGAGTTTTGTCAGATGGAGATGAAAATAATTTTTCCAATGGAAAAGTACTCTAAATTTTGCAGTTTATTGTCCTGTTGGATGTTAACCAGCTCTACATCTAATCAAGCAATTTTACCTTAATATTACTTCTCAAATATTCTTGATATTAGTTTTGATACCTTACTGATTCCCTCATTAATTACTGAGTTAAAGAAAACCTTGACATACATTCACATTATATTTGCATGAAAGTATTAACTTCACTTATAGAAACTATACTTTATCAGAATACTTATAATTTATTATACTTTCTTCTTGTTCATCATATTTATATAAAATAAAGTAGATTAAATTGTAGACCAAGGGAAGAAATAATTGCTAAAGATAAGGAGAAAGACAATGTCAGCCCTCTCCCCTCAGGACTCAGGAGAGAGGCATCACTACTTCCCAATAGTCAATTGTGCTCCTTATCCCACACATCTTCCCTCTTAGAGCCTATTCAGCCAGTGACAAGGGTGTGAGGCCACCACATTTGCATGGTGAGCTCCATGTTGGAAAGGGTCTGCACCAAAGTCTTATGCTCTAATGCTGTTGTCTTGAAACTCTCCATATATTGTCTTTGATTTTGTTTTTGTAAGTGAAGTAAGAATAAACAGGGGCACATGCTAAGGTCTTGGAATCCTGAATTCCCACACTCCCCAGGTCTCCAGGAGGAGTTCTCGAGCACCTTCCTCCCCGCCCCCACTCAGCAGCTCTGGCCACCTCTATTCTTAACAGGGGCTTGGGTGTGGGCACATGAAACATAAGAGTTGGGTACACAAGAGCATTAGACAAACACAAATAGAGATCATGGTAACAGGTAGGGGTAGAGACCACCAGAGAAAGTGCAAAGCTTTTTTCTTCGTTTTGAACTCTGCATTTTTATCTTGAACTGGACCCTATGATTATGTGGTTGCCCTATTGGGGTGCAGTGAAGAGTTCTCAAAGACACATTGGTTGATGTTCAATCCCCACATACTCGGAATGACCCCTGCAAATATACTGAGCTGAGAACAGTGTGAAAGACAGAGTTTTCCATTTAACATTGTTCCTCCAACCTTTGTTTAGATTCAGATCACCCATTATATCCTAGTCATTTTGCAAGGTATCAAAAAAAAATAGCACAACACAATAAATAAATCAAAAATCTTACATTCAATAAGTTTAAGGGGGTGGAGCATGTTCCATCTTGCAGCTGTGGGCTGGGAGACAAGGACAGACCATACTAGGTGCCAGCCAGGATGCCAAGGCTGGAACAGGAGGTTCTACCTGAGATAGCACTATCAAAATTGCAGGGCTCCTGGGAAAGCCAATTGCAGAGCCTCCAAGAATGAATCTCTGGTACATCAAAACAGGAACAAAGTTGAGAATGCTGAGTTGAGAAAGTAGAAACGGGGGAAAAAGAAGTTTAAGGGGGATGAAGATGTCACAATATAAGTGCTGGTATCAAGATACACTGTGAAAGTGAAACTGTTAGTTATTCAGTCATGTTGGACTCTTTGTAATCCTATGAACTGTAGCCCACCAGGCTCCTCTGTCCATGAGATTCTCCAGGCCAGAATACTGGAGTGGGTACCATGCCCTTCTCCAAGGATCTTCCCAACCTGGGGATTGAATCTCCATTGCAGGCAGATTCTTTACCCTCTGAGCCACCAGGGAAGCCCATTAATATACTGTACTCCTTCACAACAAGGTCAATTTTGATACATTACACTTTTAGGTAAATATTTACGTGTAACTTGTATACAATCCAAAGCACATATCATGTAATATAGGCCTAGTTTTCACGTATTCCTACCAAGTTCCTTTCTTTTTCAATTTGCATTACTAAACCATCTAAAACTGCCACGTAAGGAAAAACTCCAGTGAAATTTCTCAACTGCCTGGCATGGCTGACTGGAGACTTAATAATGGTGAACATCATCCCTTCTGAACCCATCTGGGGGAACTTTTTACTGAAAGGAAGACTGCAATTTATCAAGGGTCATCTGGCAGGAAAGATATGTATTAGAGTTTCAAGAAACCTCTGAAATAGTCTGTCTTCACCTTTCTACCCTTATAGAACAGGGGACTGCAGATCACACAGCTAATATTCAAAGTGAAATTGGACCACATAGATATGAGAACTCAACTTGACATCAAAGGTTATCCATTCTTCCACATTTGCTTTTCCTGCTTTTCCATCTCAATTTCATTGGTGCTTCCAAGTTTTTCCTTCACTTTTTAGAATAAGATTTTAAAAAAAAAAAAAAAAACTGCCTTCATATATAACTCTACATTTTCCCCTATTGCAGCATCTGCAAACCCAGCTGTAATTTTTTTGTTGTTTCTCAGATGTAGGCAAATAAGCCATAAGCAAGTCTACAAAAATAAAGGATTTTATTTGTCCTTGAAATTTTTATGGTGTGAGCTATCGCATCTTTATTTTAAACTAAAGTTCTCTTCTAATCTCTGCATCCATATTTTTCTGATATCTCTTTTTTCAGAGAATATTCCTAGAAAAAAATAGAGAAATGTTCAACTGAAATAACCTCAGTAGCAGGTATAAATATAGAGGATATGTATAGAAGGCACACATGTATATTTATTAGAAAGGTTTCCTTTTTATAATTAGTGAAAGTAGAATTTTTTTTTAATGTGGCAGTAGCTCCAATAGAACTTGTGGCAGTATAGTCTTGCTACTGCTGCTGCTAAGTCACTTCAGTCGTCCGTCCGACCCCATAGATGGCAGCCCACCAGGCTCCCCCATCCCTAGGATTCTCCAGGCAAGAACACTGGAGTGGGTTGCCATTTCCCTCTCCAATGCATGAAAGTGAAGTCACTCAGTTGTGTCAGACTCTCAGTGACCCCATGGACTGCAGCCTTCCAGGCTCCTTCATCCATGGGATTTTCCAGGCAAGAGTACTGGAGTGAGGTGCCATTGCCTTCTCCGAGTATAGTCTTATATAACCTAAAATTAAGCTGCAAAATCATTGTTATCAAATGCAGCTGAGTTTTTAAATTTATTCTGCAGCTTAAAAGCTATGTAATCTAGTGCAAATCATTTCACCTCCCAAATCCTCAGTTTCTTGCCCATAAGATGAAGAGGATCTCAGTGCTGGCTGGGCCAGTTTCCCAGAGCAGTAAAAGGCTGAAGCAAAACTGCACATATGGAAATGCTTTAAACTGCAAAGCACCATCCAGATGCAGGGACATTTTATTATACAGGTGCAGGATGTTGAAAAAGACAGAATGTGAAGGTTCTTTTTGATTTGAATAAGCAGCTTCTGTACTGCCCATGGGGATTAATTATAAGACTTCCCACTTTTTCAAATATTTACAGATTTATTTAAGTAGTGAGATTCAGAACCTACTGAAACATGATGAGTTGATCAGAAGTATAAAGAAATTCTTCAACTTTTTTTAATACCCACTGTGCTGATTTCAAATCCATGCTTTTGATGCAAATATTCAGAGGAGGGAAACGTCCTGTGATTCCTGTAAATCACCAGTGCCACTGAGTCATTGCCTCTCTTCCCTACAGAGAAAGTCCAGTATGTGGCTACACTTGAGTTGTAAAGACACATCCTTTGTCTTTTCCAACCACACGGGTTACCTCTATTTCCAAATGACCTTGGCGATGAGAGGGAGGGAATAACAACAACAACAACAAAAATGTTGCTGCTCTTGCTGTTCAGTCACTAAATCACATTGTCTCTTTGTGACCCCATGGACTGCAGCACACCAGGCTTCCTTGTCCTTCAATATTTTCCAGAGTTTGCTCAAATTTATGTCCAATAAGTCAGTGGTGCTATCTAACCATCTCATCTTCTACCGCCCCCTTCTCCTTTTGCATTCAATCATTTCTAGCATTTGAGTCTTTTCCCAAATGAGTTACTTCTTCCCATCAGTTGGCCAAAGTATTGGAGCTTTAGCTTCAGCATCAATCCTTCCAATAAATATTCAGGGTTGATTTCGTTTAGGATTGACTGGTTTGATCTCCTTGCAGTCCAAGGGACTCTCAAGAGTCTTTTCTAGCACCACAATTTGGAAGCTTCAACTCTTCAGCACTCAGCCTTCTTTATGGTCCAACTCTCACATCTGTATACATGACTACTGGAAAAACCATAGGTTTAACTGTACCAACTTTTACCAGCAAAGTGATGTCTCTGCTTTTTAAAGCAGAGCAGATGTCTCTGCTTTTAAGCTTTAATACTGTCTAGGTTTGTCATAGCTTTCCTGTCAAGGAGCAAGTGTCTTTTAATTTAGTGGCTACAGTCACAATCCACAGAGATTTTGTAGCCCAAGAAAATAAAATCTGTAACTTCTTCCACTTTGCCCCATTCTATTTGCCATGAAATGATGGAATCAGGTGCCAATATCTTAGTATTTTTAATGTTGAATTTGAAGCCAGTTTTATCACTCTCCTCTTTCACTTCCATCAAGAAGCTCTTTAATTCCCTTTTACTTTCTGCTATTAAAGTGGTATCATCTGCATATCTGAGGTTGTTGATATTTCTCCTGTCAATCTTGATTCATCTTGTGATCCATTCTTGATTCCAGCTATATTTTTTCCAGTAGTCATGTATGCATGTCAGAGTTGGACCATAAAGAAGGCTGAGGACCAAGAAATTGATGCTTCTGAGCTGTGGTGTTGGAGAAGACTCTTGAGAGTCCATTGGACTGCAAGGAGATCCAACCAGTCAATTCTAAAGCAAGTCAGTCCTGAATATTCATTGGAAGGCTAATGCTGAAGTTGAAGCTCCAATACTTTGGCTACCTGGTGCAAAGAACTGACTCCTTAGAAAAGATCTTCATGCTGGAAAAGATGGAAGGCAGGAGGAGAAGGGGATGACAGAGGATGAGATGGTTGGATGGCATCACTGACTCGATGGACATGAGTTTGAGCAAGCTCTGGGAGTTGGTAATGGACAGGAAAGTCTGGCATGCTGCATGCAGTCTGTGGGTTGCAGAGTCAGACTGTGTGACTGAACTGAACTGAACTGAACTGTGATTCATCCAGCTTGGTATTTTGCATGACGTACTCTGTAGATAAGTTAAGTAAGCAGGGTGACAATATAGAGCTTTGCCATACTCCTTTCCCAATTTTTAATCAGTCAGTTGTTCCATGTCTGGTTCTAATTGCTCCTTCTTAACTCACAAGCAGGTTTCTCAGGGACTAGGTAAGGTGGTCAGGTACTCCCATCTTCTTAAGAACTTTCCACAGTTTGTTGTGATCCACATTGTCAAAGGCTTTAGTGTAGTCAATGAAGCAGAAGTAGATGTTTTTCTGGAACTCTCTTGCTTTCTTGGTGATGCAACAAATGTTGGCAATCTGATCTCTGGTTCTCCTGTCATTTCTAAATCCAGCTTGTACTGGTTCATGCACTGTTGAAGCTTAAGTTGAATAATTTTGAACATAACCTTACTAGCATGTGAGCTCAACTATACAGTACATTGAACATTCTTTGGAATTGCCCTTCTTTGGGAATGGAATGAAAACTGACATTTTCCAGTCCTGTAGTCACTGCTGAGTTTTCCAAATTTGCTAACATATTGAGTTCAGTACTTTAACAGCATCATCTTTTGGGATTTTAAATAGCTCAGCTGGAATTTTATCACCTCCATTAGCTTTGTTCATAATAATGCTTCCTAAGGCCCACTTGATCTCATGTTCCAGGATGTCTGGCTCTAGGTGAGTGACCACACTGACCACCATGGTTATTTGAGTCATTAAGACCTTCCTTGTATAGTTCTTCTGTTCTTCTGTGTATTCTTGACACCTCTTCTTAATCTCTTCTGCCTGTGTTCGGTCCTTACCCATTCTGTCCTTTATTGTAACCATTCTTGAATGAAATGCTCCCTTGATATCTCCAATTTTCCTAAAGAGATCTCTAGCCTTTCCCATTCTATTATTTCCCTCTATTTCATTCCATTGTTCACCTAAGAAAGCCTTCTTATCTCTGCTTGCTAGTCTCTGTAACTGTGCATTCAGTTGGGTATATCTTTCCCTTTCTCCCTTGCCTTTTCCATCTCTACTTTCCTCAGCTATTTGTAAACCCTCCTCAGACAACTACTTTGCCTTCTTTTATTTCTTTTCCTTTGGGATGGTTTTGGTCACTGCTTCCTGTACAATGTTATGAACCTCCCTCCAAAGTCTTTGGGCTCTCTATCTGCTGGATCTAATCCCATGAATCTATTTGTCACCTCCGCTGTATAATCATAAGAGATTTGATTTAGGTCAAACCTAAATGGCCTAGTGGTCTTCCCTACTTCCTTCAATTTAAGCCTGATTTTGCAATAAGAAGCTCATGATCTGAGCCACAGTCAGCTACAGGTCTTATTTTTGCTAACTGTAAAGAACTTCTCCATCTTTGCCTACAAAGAACATAATCAGCCTGATTTCAGTATTGACCTTCTGATGATGTCCATGGGTAGAGTCATTTCTTGTGTTGGAAAAGGGTGTTTTCTACGACCAATGTGTTCTCTTGACAAAAATCTATCAGCCTTTGCCCGGCTCCATTTTGTACTCCAAGTCCAAACTTGCCTGTTTTTCTGGAATCTCGACTCCCTGCTTTTGTATTCCAATCCCCTAAGATGAAAAGGACATCTTTTTTTAGTGTTAGTTCTAAAAGATCTTGTAGGTCTTCACATAACCAGTCAACTTCCGCTTCTTCAGCATTATTAGTTGGGGCATAGACTTGGATTACTGTGATATTGAATAATTTGCCTTGGAAACAAACCAAGATCATTCTGTCATTTTGGGGATTGCACCCAAGTACTCCATTTCAGACTCTTTTGTTGACTATGAAGGCTCCTCCATTTCTTCTAAGGGATTGTAGCCCACAGCAGTAGGTATAATAGCTGTCTGAATTAAATTCACCTATTCCCTTCCATTTCAAGTTCACTGTTTCCTAACATGATGTTCAATCTCCTTTTTGACAAGATTCAATTTACCTTGACTCATGGACCTAACATTCCAGATTTCTATGCAATATTGCTCTTTACAATATCAGACTTTATTTTCACCACCAATAATGTTAATTAAAGTAAAAATAACTGACATTATTGTTTGCACTATCTTAATTATTCTATATGTATTATCTCAACTAACATTTACAACAATGCAATAGTTTTCCTGCTATGGTTATCTCCACGGAATAAATGGCAAAAGCTAAGACAGAGGGAGAATAAGTGATCAATAACTCACACCAGTGGTGGTGGTGGGTTCACACGCCAGACAGGCTGCTTAGCCTCTGCTCCACAACAGCCCCTCCATGCATCCTACGGGTGGGCAGGTCTTCTGAAATGACTCCCTGCTGTTGCTGTTGTTTGGACACCTACCACTTATGAAGTGCTTTGCTATGTTTTTGTGAATGGTATTGAGTACTCTGTCTGATTAATTATACATTTTTAGAGTAGACATTGCAGATCCTATTTTACAAAATAAGGTACCTGAAGCTCAAAGAGGTTAAATAGCTTGCTAAAGTTTGTAGAGTAAGTATTATAACTGACTTATCTGGGATTTTAGACTGAATCTGTTTGAATCCTAAGCCACTTGTCATTTCAATAATATTTTCTTAGGTTTTCTCATGATCCTTTTCACATGGTACACATGATATCTTCTGTATAAGCTCCATGCTCTGGGTCTAACTTACTCCTTCTTCCTAGCTCCTTGAAACAAGAAGATTCTAGCTAATTCCTCAGATCATACAAACACCATGGCAGACTCTAAAGCTACACTATGGAGTTATTCATGTTTTTATTGAGGTCAGGTCAGTCAGTACAACTCACAAAGCCACCATGTTCTTCTCCACAGGAAAACAATTTAGGCAGTAGTGGGAACTGGATGACTAGAGAGCCCGCTTGTGAACAGGTGGTTACACACGGTTCTGCAGGCCCATGCTAGTCTACTCAAAAAGAAGGACCACTTGGTACTTGAGTGCTTGGTAAAAGGTTAAACCTTCTCTGCTCATCAAAAATAAAATGCACTTTGAATGTTTGAACCATTCTGATAAAATATGAAACAAACTGCTCAAAAATAAGAATTAAAACACAGCATAAATGTTACCTGTTAGATTGGGAAAGCTAGGGCAGCAAAACCTACAATTTAACGCATAGATATCATTCTGTCTTGTCTTCTACCAGCTCCTGCAGTAAAGACTGGAAAATAATAGAATCCCTGTCTTGTGGACTCTCATGCAGAAACAAAGCTTATGATAGTTGATACCCTGTACAAAATAAGAATCCCACGCTTACATAGCAAATACATGAATAGAAAAGTTATTTCAGGCCAAAAGCATTCTTGCAGCACAGGCAAAGTGATGTTAAGCATTTATCCCCAAGCCATTAAAAGGAAAAAAATTACTTAATTTCTATGGCCCCAGGTAAATGTTTTTAAAGGAATCCAAAAACAGATAATAAAAGCAGAAAAAGCTGGCTTATGCCAATAGGAAGTGTCCATGAGGCTAGGCTAAGCGGAAATGCAATGTATTCATGGTGCTGGGAAGATTGTTTTCTTTTAGAAACCTGGCAGCCTCTGTTAGCATAACATGACAGCAATTGCTTTACTGATTAGCTGTGTATTCTTTTTTCTATGGTTTTGTCTGCTGTAGCCTGAAATTGTCACTTTACTTGGCTAACTGCTAAATCACAAGCTTTAAAGGAGCTGATTATGGTTTTAATTGTATTAACAAGAGGAGAAGTATGAGGGGAAACTCACATTTCCTCTATTTCCCTTATACTTGTGGATCTTGTGTTTCTGATTTATAGTGTAACTTATGCTGTTTCAAGGCTCAAGGCTAAATTACAAAGTCAATTTCAGCTTCAACAAATACTCTACAGGTCCTGCTGTGTGTGTCTCCCTGAATGGCAGGACTCATGGATTCCATCTGTGAGGAAGCAAGCTTTGCATATGAAAAACCACAGGGCAGGGGACAAAGCAAGGAAGAACAGCAATTCAACAATTCCTTTCTTTTGTTGTGTGTGGTGTCTCTTTTAAACACTTATGATAAAAATCAATGAGTGCTTTAGAAACAAATAATTTTTATTGTGGAATTGGAAGAGCAATTATTTGATGTTCTATATGCATATGCTTGAAAGCAAAATGTCTTTGCTTAATGTAACAGCAAACTTCAAGAGCTGATATAATCTTGCTTTCACATATCATCTTAAGAAATGGTGGGTTTCTTGAGCTGCTGAGCTTTACTCTCTTGTTCTAGGTTTGTTTAACCTGATGTGAACGTAAGTTCATCCTAGAGAAAAAGTCAACTGACAATACATAAATGCTTCAATTTTACTTCAAATTAAGATGGGAGAGGGAAACAACCCTCCATTGAAAAAACCTGAGTTATTGTTTTTTATATTGGCCAAAAGGTAGAACAATATTATCTTTATATTCTGTTTCTCTAAACTGCATTTAATCTTCCACTGGGCAGAGTAGCAAAACCGGTAATAACTTACTGCCACCTACAGATGAGATATAAGTCTGCTGGTAGCAAAACAGGTGGGCCAGGATTCACACTGAAGCCCCCCCACCCCTGCCCTCCCCTCTGCTCAGCTCACAGAAGATCCTATAAATTTGAGGTGCAGAAAATGAATACTTCTCCACCATGAGTAATTGGATTGTGCTTGTAGTTTTGAGATATAAATGAAATTAGAGCTCACAAAGCAGACTCTCCAACAGTATTCAAGTCATTTTCTTCTCCTAAAGATTTTTTTCCTAATGGCAATGAGCTGTCAGTTACTGTAGGAGAAGAAATATTTATTACATTTTTCCAAGTCTAAATGTTAATTTGGGAAAAGAGAAACAGAATATATAGGGAAATACTTTTGAAGAAATGTTGGAGATCATCTAAAAAGTAATGACTAAGAACAGATTAGACCTATTTTGGACTACATTAATTGACTTACTGGTTACACTTTTCTCTCTCGTGAAACAGGAATGATAATGTTGCAGGAAGGCGGACCCCTTCCAGGGCCCGAAACTGGGCTCTTGTCTAACACTCAGAAATGAACTGTCCGAGGAGCCACATGTGCTGACAAAGCAAGAGAATTTATTGGGAAAGGGCACCCGAGTGGAGAGCAGGAGGGTAAGGGAACTCAGGAGAATTGCTCTGCTGCGTGGCTCACAGTCTCGGGTTTTATGGTGGTGGGATTAGTTTCCGGGTGGTTTTTGGCCAATCATTCTAATTCAGTCTTTCCTGGTGGTGCACGCATCACTCAGCCAAGAGGGATTCTGGGAAGTGGACGGACACACAGTGTCTCTTTTCGACCTTTCCCAAACTCTTCCAGTTGGTGGTGGCTTATTAGTTCTGTATTCCTTATCAGGATCACCTGTCATAAAACAACTCATGCAAATGGTTACTATGGTGCCAGGCCAGGGTGAGCGGTTTCAATCAGTGTGCTTCCCCTAACAATAACACTACATGCCTCACAGAGCTGCTACCTGGATTAAAGGCGTTACTGTATTTAAACTCAAATCCAAGCTATACCCTTTATTAGCTAATCATATTTTGCGTAGCAAATCCGAAAGGGCTTCCCTGGTAGCTCAGTTGGTAAAACTCTTGCAATACACGAGATCCCAGTTCAATCCTGGGTTGGAAAGATCTGTTGGAGAAGGGAGAGGCTACCCAGTCCAGTATTTTGGACTTCCCTGATGGCTGAGATGGTAAGGAATCCACCTGTAATGGGAGAAACCTGGGTTCCATCCACGGACTGGGAAGTTCCCCTGGAGGAGGTCATGGCAGCTCACTCTAGTATTCTTGCCTAGAAAATCCCCATGGACCTAGGAGCCTGGTGGGCTACATTCCATGGGATGGCAGAGTCAGACATGACTGAGTGACTAAGCACAGCACAGCACATAACTAATTCAAACTGACAAAGCTGATGCCTATGTGAAATTCTTTGCTTTAAAATTCCATTCTATCCTCACAATATTAATTTCCAGAAGCCTGATAAATATCATCCTAGCAAAAAAGTTTTCATTAAAAAATTTAAAATTTGTTTATTTATTAAGTCACTGTAACACCATTATTGTACACCTGCAATTTAAAATTAGGGAATATTCAAGAGGCACATGGAAAGAAGCTCAACATCACTAATCATCAGGCAAAAGCAAATAAAAACCACAGTGAGGTATCACCTCACAGCTGTCAAATAGTTGTCATCAAAAAGACAACAGATAACAAGTGCCAGAAAGGCTATGAAGAAAATCCTCTTGCACTTTTTGGTGCATGCTAAGTTGCTTCAGTCATGTCCTACTATTTGCAACCCCATGGACTGTATCCCGTCAGGCTCCTCTGTCCATGGGATTCTCCAGGCTAGAATGTTGAAGTGGGTTGCCATTTCCTCCTCCAGGGGATTGTCCCGATCTAGGAATTGAAACCTTATCTCTTCTGTCTCCTGCATTGGAAGGTGGGTTCTTTACCGCTAGTGCCACCTAGGAAGCCCTGCACTGTTTGATAGGAATATGAATTGGTGCAGACATTGTGGAAACAGAATACAGGTTCCTAAAAAATTAAAAACATGACTACTATATTATCGTACTAAGAAGGAATTCCACTTTTGGATATTCATCTGAAGAAAATGAAAACACTAATTAGAATAAATATGTGAACCCCTTTTTTCATTGAAGCATTATTTGTGATAGTGAAGATATGGAAGTAAACTAAGTGCCTGTGGCTAGATAAATGGATAAAGAAAATGTGGTACAAGGGAATATTACTCAGCCATCTAAAAAAATGAAATCTTGCTAACTATTTTAGATTATCTTCCAATTATGCCTTACTTCCTCTCCAAAGACAATTCCATCCATTCCTACAAGTGCGAGAGTCACCTGTCTGCTCACAGTGCCCATTTTGATCATCCTTGTTGTATAAACCAATTGCCAACTCAACTAGGATGTCTCAAATGCAAACATGCCATCTTCCCTCTTTAGTGGATAGCAGCACCATCTTCCCAGTTCACCAAAGAGAACCCTCTATCCCCTCTCCTCTCATATCCCACTGAAATCCAGCAATAAGTCCCATTTATAATGTATCAACATTTATAAAATGGTGAAAGTCCACACACTCTTTTCCATGTGCGCTGCCATGAACTGAGTCAAGACCACCATCTTCTATTTTGTATATAGTAGGTATATCTACTAATCCCAAACTCCTAATTTATCCCTCCCCTACCCTTTTGTTACCCTTCAGTTTGTTTTCTGTTTGTGAGTCTGTTTCTGTTTTGTAAACAAGCTTACTCTACAGAATCCTACTGATAGCACAGGGAACTATGTTAAATATCCTGTAATAATCCATAATGGAAAAATATGAAAGTGAATATATATAAATGCATGCTAAGTTGCTTCAGTCATGTCTGACTCTGCAACCTTATGGACTATAGGCCACCAGGCTCCACTGTCCATGGGATTCTCCAGGCAAGAATACTGGAGTTAGTTGATATTCCTTCTCCAGGGGATATTCCTGACCCAGGAATTGAACGCTGGTCTCCTGCAGCTCCTGCATTGCAGGCAGATTCTTTACCACTAAGCCACCAAGGAACCCATTATAGATAGATAGATAGAGAAGTCGCTCAGTCGTGTCCGACTCTTTGCGACCCCATGAACAGTAGCCAACCGGGCTTCTCCATCCATGGGATTTTCCAGGCAAGAATACTGGAGTGAGCTGCCATTTCCTTCTCCAGGGGATCTTCTCGTCCCAGGGATTGAACCCAGGTCTCCCACATTGTAGGCAGACGCTTTACTGTCTGAGCCACCAGGGAATCACTTTGCTATACATCAGAAACTAACACAGTGTTCTAAATCAACTATGGTGGTGGTTTAGTCACTAAGCCGAGTCCAGCTTTTGCAATCCCATAAACTGTAATTAGCCGGGCTCTTCTGCCCATGGGATTCTCCAGGCAAGAATACTGGAGTGGGTTGCCATTTCCTTCTCCAAAAACTATACTTCAATTTAAAAAAAAAAAAAAAAAAAAACCATCTTCTCTAACACAGGAAAAGATGCTCAACTTTGCTAATTATTAGAAAAATGCACATCAAAACTTCAATGAGATATCACCTAACACCTGTCAGTCTACAAATAAATATTGATAAAGGCATGGAGAAAAGGGAACTCTTGATGGGAATGTAAACTGATGCAGCCACTACAGATAGCAGTATGGAGATTCCTCAAAAACTAAAAATAGAACTACCAAATGACCCAACAATCTCACTACTGGGTACATACTCCAAAAAAACAAAAACACTAATTAGAAAAGATACAAGCATCCCAATGTTCATAGCAGCATTATTTACAATAGCCAAAGTATGGAATTAGCTTAAGCGTCCATCAACAGACAAACGGCTAAAGAATACTTATACAATGAAATGTTCTTCAAGCATTAAAAAGAATGAAATTCTGCCATTTGAGGCAATGTGGGTGGACCTAGAGAGTATTATCCTTAGTGAAATATGAAAGACAGACAAATACTACATGTTGTCACATATATGTAGAATTTTAAAAATAAAACAAATGAATGTACATAACAGAACAGTTACAGATACAGAGAGACAAACCAGTGGTTACCAATGGAAAGAGAAAAAGGTAGAGGGTAGGGTGTCAAGATAGCAGTGTGGGATCAAGAGACATAAACTACTATGTATGAGATAAATATGCAACAAGGATGTATTGAACAGAACAGAGAAATATAGCCATTATCTTGAAAACATTTCATATGGAGTATAATACATAAAAAATATTGAATCACTATGCTTTAAAACTGAAATGAATAAATTTTATAAATCAACTATACTACAATTTTTAATTTATTTAGTTTTTGTTGAAGGATAATTGCTTTCCAGAATTTTACTGCTTTCTGTGAAACCTAAACATGAATCAGCCATAGGTTGTTTATATATCTTGTTTATAGCCCTGTTGTTTATATACCCCCTCCTTCTTGAGGCTCCCTCCCATCTATCTCCCCACCCCACCCCTCTAGGTTGATACAGAGCATCTGTTTGAGTTTCCTGTGCCATACAGAAAATTCCCTTGGCTATCTATTTTACATATGGTAATTCAAGTTTCCATGTTACTCTTTCCATACATCTCACCCTCTCCTCCCCTCTTCCCATGTCTATAAGTCTATTCTCTATGTCTGTTTCTCCATTAATGCCTTGTAAATAAATTCTTCAATATCATTTTTCTAGATTCTGTATATATGCATCAGAATATGATATTTATCTTTCTCTTAGACGTCCCTGGTGGCTCAGATGGTAAAAGCATCTGCTTACAATGTGGGAGACCTGGGTTCAATCCCTGGGTTGGGAAGATACACTGGAGAAGGAAATGGCAACCCACTCCAGTATTCTTGCCTGGAAAATCCCATGGACAGAAGAGCCTGGCAGGCTACAGTCCACAGGGTCGCAAAGAGTCGGACACGACTAAGCGACTTCAATTCACTTCACTTCACTTCTGACTTACTTCACTCTGAATCATAGGTTCTAGGTTCATCCACCTCATTAGAACTGACTCAAATGCATTCCTTTTATGGCTGAGTAATATTCCATTCTGTATATTACCACTATTTCTTTATCCATTCATCTGTTGATGGACATCTAGGTTGCTTCCATGTTCTAGATATTGTAAATAGTGCTACAATGGACAATGGGATACATATGTATCTTTCAATTATGGTTTCCTCAAGGTATATGCCTAAGAGTGGGATTGCTGGGTCATTTGGTGGTTTTATTCTTAGTGTTTTTAAAGGAATCTCCATACCATCTTCCATAGTGGCTGTATCAATTTACATTCCCACCAACAGTGCAAGAATGTTTCCTTTTCCCCACAACTTCTCCAGTATTTATTGTTTGTAGACTTTTTGATGAGGGCCATTCCAACTCGTGTGAGGTGATATTTCATTGTAGTTTTGATTTGCATTTCTCTAATAATAAGCAATGTTAGAGCATCTTTTCGTATGTTTGTTAGCCATCTAGATGTCTTCTTTGGAGAAATGTCTGTTTAGGTCTTTTCCTCACTTTTTGATTGGGTTGTTTGTTTTTCTGATATTGAGTTGTATGAGCTGCATGTATATTTTGGAAATGAATCCTTTGTCAGTTGTTTCATTTGCTGTTATTTTCTCCCATTCTGAAGGTTGTCTTTTCATCTTGCTTGTAGTTTCCTTTGATGTACAAAAGCTTTCAAGTTTAATCAGGTCCCACTTGGTTACTTTTGTTTTTATTTCTATTACTCTAGGAGGTGAGTCATAGAGGATCCTGCTTTGATTTATGTCATCGAATGTTCTACCTATGTTTTTCTCTAAGAGTTTTATAATTTCTGGTCTTACATTTAGGTCTTTAATCCATTTTGAGTTTATATTTGTGTATGGTGTTAGGAAGTGTTCTGATTTCATTCTTTTACATGTAGCTGTCCAGTTTTCCCAGCACCATTTATTGAAAAGGCTCTCTTTGCCCCATTGTATATTCTTTCCTCCTTTGTTAAGAATAAGGTACCCATAGGTGCATGGGTTTATCTCTGGGCTTTCTCTCTTGTTCCATTGGTCTATATTTCTGTTTTTGTGCCAGTACCATACTGTCTTGATGACTATAGCTTTGTAGTATAATCTGAAGTCAGGAAGGTTGATTCCTCCAGCTCCTTTCTTCTTTCTCAAGACTGCTTTGGCTATTTGGGATCTTTTGTGTTTCCATATGAACTGTGAAATTTTTTGTCCTAGTTCTGTGAAAAATGCCATTGGTAATTTGATAGGGATGACATTGAATCTGTAGATTGTGCTTCGTAACAACAACTTTCACAATATTGATTCTTCTTGCCGAGGAACATAAAATATCTCTGCATCCATTTATGTCATCTTTGCTTCTTTCATCAGTGTTTTTTTTTTAGCTATACATTTATTTAACCCAACATATGAAAAATATTATATTTTCAACTTATGGTCAATACAAAAACTGTTAATGAGATATTTTACATTTTTTCAAGTAAAAAATCTCATCTACAATTTATAGTTACAGTATACAGTAGATTTGCCAAGTTATTCCATACATACTTTTAAGTATCATTAAAAAATTTAGCAGCTTTGTTAAGATGTAATTGGGTTATGTGTACAGTTCTTTTGTCTCCTTAGCTAAGTTTGTTCCTAGATATTTAATTCTTTTTGTTGCAATGGTCAATGGGATTGATTCCTTAATTTCTCTTTCTGATTTTTCATTGTTAGTATATAGAAATGCAAATTATTTCTGTGTATTGATTTTGTATCCTGACATTTAAAATTGTTAATATGGTGTATCACATTGATTGATTTGCATATACTGAAGAATCCTTGCATACCTGGAATAAATCCAACTTGATCATTGTGTATGAGCTTTTTGATGTGCTGCTGAATTCTGTTTGCTAAAATTTTGTTGAGGATTTTTGCATCTATGTTCATTATTGATATTGGCCTGTACTTTTCTTTTTTTGTGTTGTCTTTGTCTGGCTTTGGTATCAGGGTGATGGTGGCCTCATAGAATGAGTTAGGAAGTGTTCCTTCCTCTGCAATTTTTTGAAAGAGTTTTAGAAGGATAGGCATTAGTTCTTCTCTAAAAGTTTGATAGAATTCTCCTGTGAAGCCATCTGGCCCTTGGCTTCTGTTTTTTGTAAGATTTTTGATCACAGCTTCAATTTTAGTGCTTATAATTGGGTTGTTCATAATTTTTATTTCTTGCTGGTTCAGTCTGGGAAGATTGAACTTTTCTAAGAATCTGTTCATTTCTTCCAGATTATCTATTTTATTGCCATATAGTTGTTCATTTTAGTGTCTTATAATCCTTTGTATTTCTGAATGGTCTGTGGTAACCTCTTTTTTTTTAATATAAATTTATTTATTTTAATTGGAGGTTAATTACTTTACAATATTGTATTGGTTTTGCCATACATCAACATGAATCCGCCACAGGTATACACTTGTTCCCCATCCTGAACCCCCTCCCTCCTCCCTCCCCATACCATCCTTCTGGGTCGTCTCAGTGCACCAGCCCCTAGCATCCAGTATCATGCATCGAACCTGGACTGGCTATTCATTTATGGCATTGAAACATGTATACTATCATATATGAAATGAGTTGCCAGTACAGGTTCGATGCAACATCTTTTTTCATTTCTAATTTTGTTGATTTGATTCTTCTCTCTTTTTTTCTTGATGAGTCTGTCTAAAGGTTTGTCAGTTCTGTTTAACTTCTCAAAGAACCAGCTTTTAATTTTATTAATCTTTATTATTGCTTCTTTCATTTTCTTTCATTTATTTCTTCTTGGATCTTTATGATTTCTTTCCTTTTACTAATTTTGGGGTTTTGGGGTTCTTATTTTTGCAGCTATTTTAAGTGTAAATTTAGGTTGTCTATTCGATGTTTTTCTTGTTTCTTGAGGTAAGGTAGTATTGCTATAAATTTTCCTCTTAGAACTGCTTTTGCTGCATCCCATAGGTTTTGAGTTGTGTTTTCATAGTCATTTTTTTCTAGAAATTTTTTGATTTCCCTTTTTATTTCTTCAGTACCCTGTTTTTTATCTAGAAATGTGTTGTTTAATCTCCATGTGTTTGTGTCTCCTATAATTTTTTTCTTGTAATTGATATCTAGTCTCATCGTTGTTGTCAGAAAAAATGCTTGACATGATTTCAATTTTCTTAAATTTACTGAGGTTTGATTTGTGACCCAAGATGTGGTCTATCCTAGAGAATATTCCATGTGTACTTGACAAGAAGGTGTATTCTTCTGCATTTGGATGGAATGTCTTGAGGATATTAATGAGATCCCTCTCATCTAAAGTATCATTTAAGACTAGTGATTCCTTACTAATTTTCCATTTTGATGATCTGTCCATTGGTATGAACAAGGTGTTAAAGTTAATAAATTGTTAATTTATCTCCTAGTATTGTTGTGTTATTGTCAATTTCTCATTTGATGTCTGTTAGTGTTTGTCTTATGCGTTGAGGTGCTCTTATGTTGGGTGCCTAGATATTTACAATTGTTATGTCTTCCTCTTGGATTGATCCCTTGATCATTATGTAGTGTCCTTCCTTATATTTAGTAATATTCTTTATTTTAAGGTCTGTTTTGTGTGATTTGAGGATTGTTACTCCCGCTTTCTTTTGCTTCCCATTTGCATGGAACGTATTTTTCCATCCTGTCACTTTCAGTCTATATGTGTCTTGAAGTCTGAAGTGGGTTTCTTGTAGACAGCATACATATGGGTCTTGTTTTTGCATCCATTCTGCCAGTTTGTGCCTTTTGGTTGGAACATTTAATCCATCTATTTTTAAAGTAATTGTTTATATATATGTTCCTATTGCCATTTTCTTAATTTTGGGGGTTGATTTTGTAAATCTTTTTTCTTCTCTTGTATTTCTTGACTATGTAAGTCCCTTTAACACTTGTTGTAAAGCTGATTTGGTGGTACTGATTTCTCTTAACTTTTCCTTGTCTGAAAAGCTTTGATTTCTCCATCAATTTTGAATGAGATCCTTTCTAGTTACAGTAATCTTGGTTGTAGATTTTTCCCTTTCAGTACTTTAAATGTATCCTGCCATTCCCTTCTTTCAGTTTCTGCTGAAAGATCAGCTGTTAAGCATATGGGGTTTCCCTTGTATCTTACTTGTTGTTCTCCCTTGCTGCTTTTAATATTCTTTCTTTGTGTTTAGTCTTTGTTAGTTTGATTAGTGTCTTGGCATGTTGGAGAAGACTCTTGAGAGTCCCTTGGACTGCAAGGAGACCCAGCCAGTCCATCCTAAAGGAGATCAGTCCTGGGTGTTCATTGGAAGGACTGATGCTGAAGCTGAAACTCCAATACTTTGGCCACCTCATGAGACGAATTGACTCATTGGAAAAGACCCTGATGCTGAAAGGGATTGGGGGCAGGAGGAAAAGGGGACGACAGAGGATGAGATGGTTGGATGGCATCACCAACTCTATGGACATGAGTTTCAGTGGACTCCAGGAGTTGGTGATGGACAGGGAAGCCTGGCGTGCTGAGATTCATGGACTTGCAGGGAGTCAGACATGACTGAGCGACTGAACTGAACTGAATTGGCATGTTTCTCCTGGGTTTATCCTGTATGGGACTCTTTGTGTCTCTTGGACTTGATTGACTATTTCCTTTTCCATGTTGGGGAAATTTTCAAATATAATCTCTTCAAAAAATTTCTCCTACCCTTTCTTTTTCTCTTCTTCTTCTGGGACCCCTATAATTTGAATGTTAGTGTATTTGATATTGTCCCAGAGGTCTCTGAGGCTGTCCTCAGTTCTCCTCATTCTTTTTACTTTATTCTACTCTTCAAAAGTTATTTCTACCATTTTATCTTCCAACTCACTGATTCGTTCTTCTGCTTCAGATAATCTGCTACTGATTCCATTTAGAATATATTTCATTTCAATAATTGTGTTGTTTGTCTCTGCATGTTTATTGTTTAATTCATCTAGGTCTTTGTTCTTTGATTCTTGAATTTTCTCCATTTTGTTTTCAAGGTTTTTGATCATGTTTACTATCAGTTTTCTGAATTCTTTTTCAGGTAGTTTGCCTATTTCCTCTTCATTTATTTGGATTTCTGTGTTTTTAGTTTGTTCCTTCATTTGTATGATATTTCTTTGCCTTCTCATTATTTTTTTTTTAACTTATTGTGTTTGAGGTCTCCTTTTCCCAGGCTTCAAAAAAGTTGTTCATGGATCGGAAGAATCAATATAGTGAAAATGAGTATACTACCCACAGCAATTTACAAATTCAATGCAATCCCTATCAAGCTACCAGCCATATTTTTCACAGAACTAGAACAAATAATTTCAAGATTTGTATGGAAATACAAAAAACCTCGAATAGCCAAAGCAATCTTGAGAAAGAAGAATGGAACTGGAGGAATCAACTTGCCTGACTTCAGGCTCTACTACAAAGCCACAGTCATCAAGACAGTATGGTACTGGCACAAAGACAGACATATAGATCAATGGAACAAAATAGAAAGCCCAGAGATAAATCCATACACATATGGACACCTTATCTTTGACAAAGGAGGCAAGAATATACAATGGAGTAAAGACAATCTCTTTAACAAGTGGTGCTGGGAAAACTGGTCAACCACTTGTAAAAGAATGAAACTAGATCACTTTCTAACACCATACACAAAAATAAACTCAAAATGGATTAAAGATCTAAATGTAAGACCAGAAACTATAAAACTCCTAGAGGAGAACATAGGCAAAACACTCTCCGACATAAATCACAGCAGGATCCTCTATGATCCACCTCCCAGAATTCTGGAAATAAAAGCAAAAATAAACAAATGGGATCTAATTAAAATTAAAAGCTTCTGCACAACAAAGGAAAATATCAGCAAGGTGAAAAGACAGCCTTCTGAATGGGAGAAAATAATAGCAAATGAAGCAACTGACAAACAACTAATCTCAAAAATATACAAGCAACTTATCCAGCTCAATTCCAGAAAAATAAACGACCCAATCAAAAAATGGACCAAAGAACTAAATAGACATTTCTCCAAAGAAGACATACGGGTGGCTAACAAACACATGAAAAGATGCTCAACATCACTCATTATCAGAGAAATGCAAATCAAAACCACAATGAGGTACCACTTCACACCAGTCAGAATGGCTGTGATCCAAAAATCTGCAAGCAATAAATGCTGGAGAGGGTGTGGAGAAAAGGGAACCCTCCTACACTGTTGGTGGGAATGCAAACTAGTACAGCCACTATGGAGAACAGTGTGAAGATTCCTTAAAAAATTGCAAATAGAACTCCCTTATGACCCAGCAATCCCACTGCTGGGCATACACACCGAGGAAACCAGAATTGAAAGAGACACATGTACCCCAATGTTCATCGCAGCACTGTTTATAATAGGCAGGACATGGAAGCAACCTAGATGTCCATCAGCAGATGAATGGATAAGAAAGCTGTGGTACATATACACAATGGAGTATTACTCAGCCATTAAAAAGAATTCATTTGAATCAGTTCTGATGAGATGGATGAAACTGGAGCCGATTATACAGAGTGAAGTAAGCCAGAAAGAAAAACACCAATACAGTATACTAACACATATATATGGAATTTAGAAAGATGGCAATGACGACCCTGTATGCAAGACAGGAAAAAAGACGCAGCTGTGTATAACGGACTTTTGGACTCAGAGGGAGAGGGAGAGGGTGGGATGATATGGGAGAATGGCATTCTATCATGTATACTATCATGTAAGAATTGAATCGCTAGTCTATGTCCAATGCAGGATACAGCATGCTTGGGGCTGGTGCATGGGGATGACCCACAGAGATGTTATGGGGAGGGAGGTGGGAGGGGGGTTCATGTTTGGGAACACATGTAAGAATTAAAGATTTTAAAATTAAAAAAATAAAAAACTATTAAAAAAATAGATAAACAAGATCCAAATGTATAGCACAGGGAACTATATTCAGTATGTTATAATAAACTACAATGGAATAGAAAAAAAAAAAAGTTGACTTCTTTCTTCCTTTTGGTTTCTACCCTAAGGCTGGTCCAGTGGTTTGTGTAAGCTTCATGTAGGGTGAGATTTGTGCTGGGCTTTTGTTTGTTTGCTTTTCCTCTGATGGGCAAAGCTGAGTGAGGTGGTAATCCTGTCTATTGATGATTGGGTTTGTTGTTTAGCTGTTTTGTTTGTTGTTTAGATGAGGGATCCTGCACAGGGTGCTACTGGTGGTTGGGTGATGCTGGGTCTTGATTCAAGTGGTTTTGCTTCTGTATGTTCTCACTGTTTGATACTCCCTAGGGTTAGTTCTCTGGTAGTCTAGGGGCTTGGAGTCAGTGCTCCTACTCTAAAGGCTCCTGGCTAGATCTCTGGTCAGGAATGAAGATTCCACAAGTGGTTTGTTGTGGCATTAAATGAGATTAAAACAAATATCCAAAAATAAGAAACCAGAGATGAACCCCAGACAAATGGCAGTTACAAAATCAGGCAAATAATAATTAAAGTAATGGAATATACACATATACCTATACAGCAATGAGCAAAGTCAACACAGTCCAACAAAAATAAAGTACAATAGATTGATGTGGCAAACAAAGGAAATAAAAAATTATATTTGCCAATTAGAACAAAACTAACTAAAGTGCAAACTGGAAAACAAAACTAAAGCAAGGTGACAATTGGGAAATAAAGGAATGAAATTAAAACTAACACATATGCTGAGAGGAAAAGAGAGAAAAAAGAAAGAAAAAATAGATATGCAAAGTTAAAGTAGAGGTAGATGAAGATTTATATAATTAAAGAATAACTGCCAGGGGAAAAAAACAGTAGGAAAGTCAAGCAAAGGAATAAATGTAGAAAAAAGTAAAATCAGTTTTAAAAAATTAAAATTACAAAAAAGAGAAAAGAAAAAGGAATCATATAGAAAAAGGGGGTGTGGGGAGGAAAACTGCACAGAGCTACAAAAGCCCAACATAGAGGCAGAGGTTTAGAACAACAATAAAAAATGAGACCGACGGGGTGGGGGAGGGGGGAGAAAATGCTTAAAAGCTTAACTGGATTTCTTAGTGCCAATAAAATCGACAACTACAACAGTGAAAGTGAAAGTGACTCACTTGTGTCTGACTCTTTGTGACCCCATGGACTGTATAGCCCGTGGAATTCTCCAGACCAGAATCCTGGAGTGAGCAGCCTTTCCCTTCTGCAGGGGATCTTCCCAACCCAGGGATTGAACCCATGTCTCCTGAATTGCAGGTAGATTCTTTACCAGCTGAGCCACAAGGGAAGCCCAAGAATACTGGACTGGGTAGCCTACCCCTTCTCCAGCAGATCTCCCCCTGGCCCAGGAATTGAACCAGGGTCTCCTTCCTTGCAGGCGGGTTCTTTACCAACTGAACTATGAGGGAAGCCCAACTACAACAGAGGGGGAAAGAAAGGAAAGGAAAAGAAAAGAAAAAAAATGCAAAAGAATCTACAGAACCAATCAAAAATTAAGAACAATAAATGTTTTTCTTGAGTCACTGCTGTCAGAGTCCTTTCCCTCGCTGGGAGTCAATCCACCTCACCTCCCTAGGATGCCCTCCAACACTGTGCTGATCTCTGGACCTGCTGTGAGGGCAGCTCAGATTCTAATCTGGCCCTACTCCTATGTGTTCTTGCCTCCAATGTCCACAGCTATCAGGACTAGTGCACTTTCTTTTGTGGGAGCTCTCAAAGGCCTTATATATATTCCATAGACACAGAGTCTGCCTAGTTAATCATGCGGATTTTTTCTGAAGTTTGTATAGCTGGTGGGAAGGTTTTGGATCTTCTTCCTTAGACACACTGCCCCTGGGTTTCAATTGTGGTTTTATTTCCACCATGTGGGTTGTCCAATGGGGTTTGCTCCTGAGGCTGCCCTGGAAGACTTGGGTTTGCTCCTTTGAGGGCCAGGTGTGGAGGTTGTGCAGCTGCTTAGATCACAGGGGTTCTGGCAGCACCAGGTACTCAGGGGGGTTGGTGGTTAGGGCAGCAGGAAATACAGTGCTTTAGAAGGGTATAGCAACCAGTATTGGCCAATACACTCCAGCTCCAGTATTCTTGCCTGGAGAACCCATCCCCCTCCCTAACAGAGAATTCTGGCAGGCCACAGCCTACCGGGTCTCAAAGAGTTGGACATGACCAAAGCTACCATGTGCACATAGACACAAGACTTTTTTTGCCTGTGGCAGCTCTGTCCCAGTAAGAGTTGATCATGAATATGGCACAGCTGCTTGGCTTGCATGGGCCCTGGTGGGACCAAGTGTCCAGGGACACTGACTTCCTCCACCGCAGGAGTTATGGCCCTATCAGAATCTTTTTTCAAGCCTCTTGTAGCTGGTTATCAGAAGGCCTCTTTGGCCAGTCTTTCTCCATAGTTCCACCCATTCAGGCACTTAGAGTGCTCCCTTGCCTAGGGTCCTTTTCTGTTGTTCAGTGCATCAGGCACTTAGAGGAGCTCCTCTGGATGGGGTCCTACTCTGTGGTTCAGTGTGTCAGGCGTTTGATGGGCCAGCCTCTCTATTATTCAGCTGCCAATGCTGCCATGTGGGGAGAGAGCAGCTACGGTGATGGCTCCACCCCCTATGCATAACTCAGCAGTATCGCCTTGCTTCCATAGATGCCTGGCTTTCCTCCATCGGCATTTCCCACCACTAGCTCCTCCCTCACATCCCCTCAGTCCATCTCTCCACAGTCAACAGCAGCCCTCCCACCCTGAGATTGCTTCACAATCCCTTAACTCCAGCTCCCAGCCACTGGGCCTTCCAGGGGACCTGTGTCCCTCTCTGAGGTATGTATGACTATGGCAAGGACTGTCTGATTCTCATTCCATTTAGGCTCCCACAGATTAGCTGTTTTACTCTCAGCCTTAAATGTATCTCTTCTGACTCAGACAATTTCCCTGATGTGGGGATCAGATCCCTGCTTCAGTTCCCCCACCCACCGAGGGCAAGTCCATTCCTACTAACACTCCTGCTTTCCCCCCTAGTTCCTTTGTCCTACCGAGTTTTGCGTGGTTCTGTATATTCTTTTCCACTAGTCAGGTACTCCTGTGCGCTCTCAGCTGGTATTATGCATGCACTTCTGTGTCCAAAGGTGTATTCCTGATGTATCTGTGGAGAGAGATGCTCTACACGTCCACCTACTCCTCCACCATCTTGTTCTCCCTACAGTTTTTTTAAAAAACTGTTTTGGAGACAATCAGGAAAAAATCACCATGTTCTTCTACTTCGACTACTGTAAAAGCTCCTAACTGTTACCCCAGTCTCTACTTGCACCCTACCACAAATTGTCCAGCCGGCAACACAGTCTTTTTAAAATACAGTTCACATAATGATCCCTCTCCTTTTTAACACTCTTCAAAAGCTTCCAAGTATACTTAGAATCAAATTCAAACTTCTTACCCTGTTCTGCAAAGCCTTGTGTTGTCTATCAATGGATAAATCTCCAGTAGCACTTTGTGTCAACTCCCCTTGCTCACAATGGCTACTTGATGGTTGCTAAACCAAGGCAAGTTCACAGCAACCTCAGAACCTTCCCAATCACTATTCCCTGGGCCTGAGATAGTTTCCCACAGCTTTTACTATAAGAGGATTTTTTTTCTTTGTTAAACATCCATTCAAAAGTCCCCTTCTTAAAAAAGATCTTAATGAAATCCATCTAATATCTGCCCCTATATCACTGAACAGTTATTTTCTCCTTTCACTAGACTTACTTTCTCTATGGTACCCTTTACAATTGTACTTACATTATTATTTTTATTTTTGCTTGGTAAGTGTATATTTCTGGTAGACTCTGTAGGGATGGAACCATACCTATGAAATTGTGGAATTACTCACAATTTATTCCTGGCACTTAATGCAGGTCTATAATGTGTTCAGGGCTTCCCTGGTGGCCCAGTGGTAAAGAATCTGCCTGCAATGCAGGAGACCCAGTTCTATCCCTGGGTCTGGAAGAGTCCCTGGAGGAGAAATGGCAACCCACTCCATTATTCTTGCCTGGAGTATCCCACAGACAGAGGAGCCTGGAGGGCTACAGTCTATAGGGCCACAAAGAGTCGGACACAACTGAAATGACTGAACAAGAGAGAATGTGTTCAATTAATATTTGTCAGAACTCCATGAATATTTGTTGACTAAATAAATTATTTCCAAGTGGCCTCACATCCAGAATGGCAGGGTTCACTCTGGTGACATCCTCTGTATGAGATGTTCCTTTCCCTTTTTCCCTTTTGCTTAAGCAAAGGAAGCTTCCAGAGGAGAGTCTGAGCCCCTGATTTTCCATAACTGCTCAGTTATAAGAAAATGAGGGTTTCCCTGGTGGTTCAGCCAGATCTGCCTGCAATACAGGAGACCTGGATTCAATCCCTGGGTTGGAAAGATCCCCTGGAGAAGGGGACAGCTATCCATTCCAGAATTCTGGCCTGGAGAATTCCATGGACTGTATAGTCCATGGGATTTCAAAGAGACAGACACTACTGAGTGACTTTCAAATAAATTATATCAGTTGCTGATGACAATAGATTTGAGTTCGCACATTGGCACATTAGCAGTCATGTTTCTAGACCACATCACTAGATCTACAAACATTTGAAATGCTTTGTCCTTAACACAAAGAGAACCAAGTAAGAGGGTAAGTGTGCATCCATTCACAGTCTCTGCTCATTGAAAGTAACCTAAAGTGTATGTGTGTCAGAAGATTACACTGAATTCTGTGTAAAGGTTCATACTATCGTTCATGAAGAACTAGTTCTCTATATGTACTAATTTTATTTTTACTATAAATGTTCCTGTGGCACAGTGGTAAAGAATCCTCCTGCCAGTGGAGGAGATGCAAGAGAGGTGGGTTTGATCCCTAGGTTGGGAGGATTCTGCTGGAGTAGGAAGTGGCAACCCACTCCAGTACTCTTGCCTAGAAAATTCCATGGACAGAGGAGCCTGGTAGGCTACAGTCCATGCAGTCGCAAAGAGTTAGACACGACTGAGCAACTGAGCACAAACATACACACATGATGGAAATGGTGACCTTCAAATGTCTTTGTTTCTTCATTAAAAACAGGACCTTTTGGTAGTTTGTGCCAGAGACAGCTGATGTTGCTAGTTTGCTTTTCTGTTAGAGTAGATCACCACTCTATAAGTGATCTATAAGCTACATATCCTATAGCTTTACACACACAAAAAAAAATCCTTTACTATCATATTGAATAAAGACTGGTTAGGCTATTCTTTGAAGAAAGCATTTAAGAAATGCATGAGAGAGCTGAAATAGCTCAGTTGGGAGAGCATTCAGTTTAGTTCAGTTCAGTTCAAGCACTCAGTCGTGTCCAACTCTTTGCAATCCCATGGACTGAAGCACGCCAGGCTTTCCTGTCCGTCACCAACTTCCGGAGCTTTCTCAAACTCATGTCCATTGAATCAGTGAAGTCATCCAACCATCTCATCCTCTGGCATCCCCTTCTCCTACCCTCTTCCATCTTTCCCAGCATCAGGATCTTTTCAAATGAGTCACTTCTTCGAATCATGTGGTCAAAGTATTAGAGTTTCAGCTTCAGCATCCGTCCTTCCAATGAATATTCAGGACCGATTTGCTTTAGGATGGACTGGTTGGCTCTCCTTGCAGTCCAAGGGACTCTCAAGAGTGTTCTCCAACACCACAGTTCAAAAGCATCAATTCTTCAGCACTCACCTTACCTTATAGTCCAACTCTCACATCCATATATGACTACTGGAAAAACCATAGCTTTGACTAGATGGACCTTTGTCATCAAAGTAATGTCTCTGCTTTTTAACATGCTGTCTAGGTTGGTCATAACTTTTCTTCTAAGGTGCAAGTGTCTTAATTTCATGGCTACAGTCATCATCTACAGTGATTTTGGAGCCCCCCAAAATAAAGTCTGTCCTATTTCCACTGTTTCCCCATCTATTTGCCATGAAGTGATGAGACCAGATGCCATGATAAGCATTAGACTGAAGAAATGTGTGAGAGCATTGTTATATAAATATAGTACACACACAAGATTTTTCTTTAAATTTTAGGCTGCTTGGCTTAAAAAACTGTTAAATCAATAGTATCTAATAAGTAGTTTCAATTCACTGAACTTTGAGACTAGCTTTACACACAGTAGGCTCTCTTCATCCTATCAGTAAACATTTATTGAGCTCCCATTATTTAGCACAAGAAAAATAGCGTTGATCCTCATTATTCATGAATTCCATGTTTGGAAATTCATCTATTCCATAAAATTCATTTTTAATCCCAATATAAATTCTGGTGGCATTTTGATAGGCATCCACCAACATGTGCAGAGTGGTGAAAAGTGTGAGTCACCTGATGTGTGTGTACACTTCACCTGAAGGCTGACAAGGTTACCCTCTGCCTTCTTGTTTCAGCTCTTCTGGTATAAAAAGAGGTGTATTTGGGGGATCTATTTAATGCCACAACTTTTGCATTTTTGACTTTTTGTTGTGATTTCACTGTTTAAATTGGTCCACAAACATAGTGTGAACATGCTGCCAAATGTCCCTAAGTGCAAGCAGGTCATGTGTTGGATATGCTTTGTTTAGATGTAAGTTAGAGTGTTGATGGTCATGGGTTAATTGTTAATGGATCAACACATCCAGAAAAAAGACAGGGGAAATTCACTGATTTGTACATAAGGCCACTCCAGAAAGTGCTAAAGTAACAGCCATATCTTGTGAGAAGGTCTGGAAAAGATAGAAAATTGGCTAAAGTTGTCGATTCATAGGATAGTGACCACTAAAAAAGTGCAATGAACAGCATTGTTATAAGGCTGAAAGCCAAAAAATTGTTCATTATATCCAGGGTAAGAAAATGTTAAGTCCTTTCCTATTCATGCTGGCTGATTTATACATGTGACCTTTGGTGCATGTATTACCTTTGAAACATATGGAAAATGTTAAGCTAGTTTCAAGATCAGTTTTACAGATCAGGAGGCTATGGAACAATTCTTTAAATAACCACTAAGGGTTAGACAGAAAAAGTTTTATAGGGAAGAGCAAGTTTTTGACACTGATAAGACTGGATTGATTGTTTTACCGGGACATTAACAAATGAATCTATATAATGGTATTTTGGTTGAGGGAAATATGACCAGAGCCTTGTAGGACCCTAACCTTGTGATTTCCCTAGGGGCAATATGCCAGCATTTGCTATTTTGGTGTTCACAATAACTTTACAGGATATGAGAACCAGAAAGAACAAGAATCAACTGCATGTCTCTTACCTTTGAGAAGTCACAGTCTAGTGGATGAGAGACATGTCAGCAGGTGATTATATACATGGCCTCTATGAAGTATAGAATATATATGTGTTGAATGAATGAGTGAGTCAATAAAAAGGCAATGAAAGAAATATGTGAAAGATATGAGCAGTAGAAGGCATCTAAGCTAGCCTGAGAACTAAACAGATAATATCTTCCTAAAGAGTTTTGTTGGGTTTTTTTTGGGGGGGAGGGGGTCTCCAAAATCATTGCAAATGGTGACTGCAGCCGTGAAACTAAAAGATACTCCTTGGAAGAAAAGTTATGACCAACCTAGGCAGCATATTAAAATGCAGAGAAATTACTTTGCCAACAAAGGTCTGTCTAGTCAAAGCTATGGTTTTTCCAGTAGTTATGTATCAGTGTGAGAGTTGGACTATAAAGAAAGCTGAGTGCCGAAGAATTGATGCTTTTAAACTGTAGTGTTGCAGAAAACTCTTGAGAGTCCCTTGGACTGCAAGGAGATCCAACCAGTCCATCCTAAAGGAAATCAGTCCTGAGTATTCATTGGAAGGACTGATGCTAAAGCTGAAACTCCAATACTTTGGCCACCTGATGTGAAGAATTGACTCTTTTAAAAAGACCCTGATGCTGGGCAAGATTGAAGGCAGGAGGAGAAGGGGACAGTAGAGGATGAGATGGTTGGATGGCATCACTGACTAGATGGACATGAGTTTGATTGAGTAAACTCTAGGAGTTGGTGATGGACAGGGAGGCCTGGTGTGCTGCAGTCCATGGGGTCGCAAAGATTCAGACACAACTGAATGACTGAACTGAACTGATAGAGTTACAGACCAAAAAAAAAACTTGCCCAAGAAAAAGAGTTGCATGTACAAAGACATGGAAATAACATAACTAGAGAGTTTGAGAAATTCCAAAGAAGCCAGTATAGCTAGAATAAAGGATACCTATAGGAGAACAATAAAGGCGGAGGTAAATGAGGAGCCAGGGGCCATGCAAAGCAATTTAAATTGTATGCTGAAGACAATTGGGGAAGTGGAATGTGTAAAACACAGACAGTTTCCTCTCTTTTCTAGTAGAACTGCATCTACTTCTGTCTGGTTTTAAAAGAATCCATTGATGAGCCCTTAATTTTTCATGTTTTTTTAATATAAATATATTTATTTTCATTGGAGGTTAATTACTTTACAATATTGTATTGGTTTTGCCATACATCAACATGAATCCACCACAGGTATATGTATGGAAACTTCACTAGGAGGATAATTTAAAATACTTCAATTCAGTATATTTTTTTTTAATCTCAAATTGTTGTTGGCAACATATTGTTCTCTTTGGATAATTCAGAAAATATAGAACCAATAAGAAGACAGGAATGATAGACATACCATAAAAAGTAGAAGAGAAAAATGTGTAAATAAGTGTGTATGTATGTCAGGAATTACAGAACACTACTCAAATGCCCAGATGCAGAAATCTCTTTAAGCAGTAAAGAGCTTAACTCTGGTCCCTTGAACACTGCAATTTTGTCACTGTTTGAAACTAAGTTAATAGAATGGTCTTAATTGAAAACTTGGTTCAGGAGACAAGGTAAGGAGAGGGGAAAGAGAAGGGAAGGGAGGTGGAAATTTGAGGGAGAGACAGTGTGTGTGCAGGGGTGCAGCACCTTGTTGGGACCTTTTTGTCTGTGGTGTCACTAGCTTGCTCCTGGAGGCAGGTGTCAATGTGGCTGAGATTGCAATGAGAAACTTTACAATGTGAGACAAAGAGAAAAGGCACTTGTCTCACATTTCTGAGAGACAAAGAAATGGAGAAGCATGTTCTCCTCCGGTGCACAAATGGCAAAGATGTGTGCACAAGCTATAAGGAAGTGATTGAGATGGAGAATTTGTCTTTTGGGAGAAGAGGGAAGAAAAGGGCATATCCATCTTCATAGGATGGCAGTTCCTACAAGGAAATGACAGAGCGCAAGTGTTCTATGCAGCCAAGTATGATTAATAATGAAAGGAGAAGCCTGGAAGCTCTGAACCAATGTAAAAGCAAGACCTTTTGCATTTTCTCTTAGTCTTTGGGTTGTGCATACGTATTTAATGTTGTTTTAATCAAATGTCTAATGCATTTCTTGCATCATTTAGTTCAAAGCATTTTTACTCCTGAGGCGTTAGTATAGTATTTAATACTCCATTTTAGTGAAACCACAGGAGGATGCAAAGTGAGCAAGGAAAGCACTTTTGAATGAGCATTCTGTATAAGGCTCATTACTGAAAACCTTTCCATATTGTCCTAAATAAATAACATATGTCACAACCCTCACTTCGAAACATATCTGTTTTTCTCCAGTAATTCTGTAGAAAAGAACCATTTAATGAATTCTACAAAACAGAAGAGCTTAATAAAAAATATACTCAGAGTGTGCTTTCTGTCAGGGGCCCTTTTTTCCTGATTAATTGCTTATAATGCTGTTATAACAATATTCCTGAATGTTTTACAACTTTGGGGGCTTCCCTGGTGGCTCAGCTGGTAAAGAACCCACCTGTCAATGAAGGAGATGCAAGAGATGCAGGTTTGATCCCTGGGTCAGGAAGATCACCTGGAGAAGGAAATAGCAACCAGTATTCTTGTCTGGAAAATTCCGTGGACAGAAGAACCTGGCAGGCCACAGCCCATTGGGTCGCAAAGAGTCAGACACTACTGAGCACACACACGCACACACATGCACACACTACCATACTACCTTTTAACATCTTTGCTGGTATCCAGGAAAGAGTTGATTACAAGAATAGAAAATGTCAAGAGATTAGAGCTTTGAATCACATCGAGCAAATCTCAAGAAGCATTAAGGCAGGATTCACAGACCAGTCACACAAGTACATGTACAGCCCTGATAAATCTCAGTCCTTTTTCTTGAAGAAAAATCATTTGTCCTATAAAGAGCATCACTTCTCTTTCAAACAAATCAGTAGAAACACAACCAAATGAAGCTTGCAGCAATTATTTATCAGTTTTAAAGAGTAATATCAAGTAATTTTCTTCATAAAAGAGCAAACATTTATTGTGCATTTTTAGCCCTTTTCACACATTAGATTAATTTTCCCAACAATTCTTTGAGATAAGAACTGTTTATTACCTTCTTCTTTTTTTTTTTTTAAGATAAGAAACCTGAAACACAAAGAGGTTAAATGTTTGCCAAGATCAAATAATATAGAAAATTTGGGCACTGATATTTAAACACATTTAGTTCCATCAGCAAGCTCTAAGCTGCTAAAATACATTATTTTTTAATAATTTTTGAGTGATTTTTTTATTTAAATTTTTTTTTTTAATTGGAGGCTAATTACTTTACAATATGGTATCGGTTCTGCCACACATCAGTATGAATCCGCCACGGGCGTACACATGTTCTCCATCCTGGTCAGACTCAATACATTTTCCTCAAAAATTATGTTGCACAGTACTATCATCCTCATCTTCAAAAACTAAAGATTTTTAAGGTAATTATTGATAAGTATGATCCCATTGCCATTTACTTTATTGTTTTGGGTTCGGGTTTATACACCCTTTTTGTGTTTCCTGTCTAGAAAACATCCTTTAGCATTTGTTGGAGAGCTGGTTTGGTGGTGCTGAATTCTCTCAGCTTTTGCTTGTCTGTAAAGGTTTTGATTTCTCCTTCATATTTGAATGAGATCGGCAAAACCAATACAGTATTGTAAAGTAAAATAACGTAAAATAAAGTTTTTTAAAAAGAGAGGGGATATATGTATACCTATGGCTGATTCATGTTGAGGTTTGCCAGAAAACAACAAAATCCTGTAAAGCAATTATCCTTCAATAAAAAATAAATTTAAAACTAAATTTTAAAAAAAGATTTTTAAAAACTACAAGCTTGTATTTCATAATTTTAACACTTGGTAATATGTTACAAACATTTTTGTTCAGAATTCTTGAAAGTCTCTTGCTTTATAGTGTTTATGAAGGTATTTTATTGTGGAAAATAGAAGATTTTCTTCTAACTCTCTCATGTAGCCAAACAGAGTAGTGACACATAAACTAGGCTATATTCAGGATTTTACACAAAATTCTTTATTCTGTTTAACATATTTCCCTATGTCTACTATCTTACTTGTGTTAATTCAAAAACACACAAGCAAACACACAAAATTAGCCCAATATCTTCTAGATGAAAAGAACTTAATGAAAATTAAATGAGATTACCAGGAAGAATGATTAATATGATTTCATGCTAAAGAAAGAATCTAAGATTGTTAGTATATTTTATAGTACTTAATGGAAATTAAACTCAACAAAGAATCATTATTCTTCAATAATATGAATTTTTAAATTATTTAGTATAACAATCTATTGTGATTTATGATACTATGCTGAAACATAAAATTAAACATAAAATCAAATCAATACAATGAAAAATGCCAGGCTGTTTGCAGAGTATTTAAAAAATGGCTTTCCAATGGAAGACCTCTAAGATCTGTGTCCAGGCGTGATTCTGCCACTTGAGTCCTTGGACAGGCACATCAGAGCTCTGAACATGAGATTTCAATTAACTGGTAAGTGATGTAGATGTTTTATGGTCCCTACCAGCTGTGAAATTCTACATTTCTTGGATTTATTTATGGGTAAAGTTTGAATTATAAAGAGAACACTGAATAGTTACTGAACAGTTAGAGCAGCAGACCCAAAGAGAGCTTCAGGATCTGTTCCCAGATTCAGTCTACAGAACAGCTGCTGCAAACACTTACAAAGCCATTAGAGGAGGATCTGACAGATATGGTATTATGAGTACTGAGGTGGTATTTACTTGTACAAGCCAGTTCACCTCACCTGATTTCTCCATTCAAAAGATTGGTTCAGACAAATGCCCTGATGGAATTGAGCTAGAATTCTTCAATTCAGTTAGAAGAGTCAAATCCATCTAGTACAGAGAACAGCCTGAGATCTGAGGATTTCTTACAACACATGTACAGTTGTGTCCAAATACATTCATACAATTTAGTTTTCTTGGTTTATTGACTATAAACTTGTACTTAACATAATTATATTATTTGTAATGTGCAGTAACTAAGTGTATTTGCATGCATCTTGTATAGGTAGTGAGGAGGTGGGGATAGTTTAGGGATAAATAAATTACTCTGAACATTTTGCCCTTAATTTCCCTCAACTTCTGATCTTTACCTACCACTGCCCATCAATGTGGCCAGATGATACTGTGTCATTAAATAATTTAGTCAAATAAGCAAAAATAAGAGTCATTAACAATATAGTTTTTGCTAAAGTGATCATACCTTTGATCCTTAAATATACGTCTTTCATCACCTTTATAAACTTACTAGCAGACTAAAGCATGCGATCTACCAATACATTTTGTAAAATATACTAACAGTCTCTGAGTTCAAGATGCATTACAATGAAAATTTCTTATTTTTCCCTCTGTGTATACAGAAGGACACATAGAAAGCCAATTTTTGCTATCTGTGGGTAAGCACAAAAAGCACTGTCAGAATTTGCTGTAAATTATTTCCCTTCTAGCTTTTTCTATTGCTTATCTGTTGGATTAACCAGATTATTTTGGGTGCAAGGGACAGAAACCCAATACAAACTAGATTATTTTTTTTAAAAAAAGGGAGTCATTGTTTGTCTCTTATTAGAAAGTCCAAGGCTTCCAGGCAAGGATGAGTCCTGTCTCTGCACCTCTTTCCATCTTTACTCTGTTTTTCTCTCTGGTCTCATTCTACTGCTTCTTACCAGGCAGCTAGATAAGAAGCTGTTGGCATTCCAGCTAGAGCATCTTCACAGCATGTAGTTCAGGACAAAGATATACTTTTTCCTCCATCCTTTCATCATATGCTAGGAAAAACTCTCTTTGAAATATTATTATGGCCAGGTAGGTTGGATTGGCTGGCCTGGGTTGGTGCTCATGAAGGAAGAGAACCAGGCAGGCAAAGCAGCACATATTGTCCACCATGGACAGAACACAAAGTACTGCAGAGAAATAAAAACAATGGCCCCTGAGAATTAGTAGAAAGACTCATCTTCCAAAATAGGAACAGGACAAGCTTGAACCACTTTAAATCTAGCTCTTTAAAGCAAAATAACATTCTGGTCTAATTTATACTGCTAAGTTGCTTCAGTCGTGTCCGACTCTGTGCGACCCCATAGAGGGCAGCCCACCAGGCTCCACCGTCCCTGGGATTCTCCAGGCAAGAACACTGGAGTGGGTTGTCATTTCCTTCTCCACGTTTATAACGTTCTAGTTCACAGATACGTGTGAATACATGTCTTCACAGGTCCATGCAGAATCAAGTGGGACTAATTCTCTGATTTTAACTCATTGGTGTAAGCTACCTTACTTGGCATTTTTGCCTGTGATGAAAATCAAACCAACCAAACCTACAATTAGGATGATTGTCTCACTGGAATGTGTGGATAAGCTGGGTGGTTATCTAAGTAAATTAACACTGAATGTGATTTCATTTCCCCAGAAAGTAGTTTTATTTGGAGATAATTTTTTACATTCACTATGATTAATTATGGAAAACTGTAATGTTATTACAAAAACAAAACTCATTAAAAATATTTCTCATAAAAACTCCTCTTTGAAACTTTTAAATCAAGAAAAAATTAAACCAAGTTTTGAAACACTTTCCCAGTCCTGATAATATTATCATGCTTTCCAAACAGTATATTTTTATTTTGCCTAAAACACTAAAGAAATTAATGAGGGGGAAGGTTTGTGTGTGTCTTCATGATACAGATGAACATTTCACAAGCTTGGTTCTCCTCTTAATCTCACTATTCTGTGGCCCCTCAATGTGTAACTTTGAAGAAGTAATTTTAGACATGTTGAGCATGAAAGGGCTTTTGAAATATTTCATTTCTGAGCTGAGTCAAAAATAGGCATGTTTGTTAAAAAAAAAAAAAAGAGAGAGAGAGAGAGAGCTCACAAAGAAGCTTGTCTGGGAAAAGTATTCTTCAAAACTGCAGACATTTCTTTCAGAAAGCCTCTGTTCCAATTCATGGAGCTTATTGTTCTGATCTCAGAGCTCAGTCCCTGCAGCTTGAATTTCTTTTCAAAATGGTTTAATGACTTTTAAGAATGTGTTTCTTGCTAACTGTTGTGAGCTTCCAGTGTCAATGTTTGTTTTTTAATTTGTTATTTAGTTCACATTTGTGCTCCTGACCTTTGATAAAACAAGAGCCAGAACTATCTGGGTCTTTGTAAAATATGTGCCTATACTACACAGGACTCCTTGGTGCATGTGTGTGCCTTAGACATTAGGTTTTTCCTTACTGAAGCTACTTGTTTGTCAAGGCTTATATATCCAAGACATTCTGCTATGGTATTTGGATGAAATCGATGTGTTAACTCATAAAGGTTATAAATTAAACCAATAAATTATATCTGACACACTGGAGAGAAATTAAGGGAAACAAAGTCAGTAATTTATGTTGCAGTCACTTACAGACCACTTACATTTCCACTTTTAACCAAGAGAATTAAATCACATTTCAGTATTTCTATCAATTAAAACTATTTTAGAAAACATATTGAAGAAAATAACTTTTGCCAGTGGGTCTGCCTGAACAGTTGATGATGTTGACCAATGTCATCTTAAAAGTTACAACACTTGGTCCCATCTAGAACTTAGTGATAACTTTACAGGAGCCTGCTTTTTTTTTTTTAAAGTGGGATATTTAATGATCTTAGCATATGGATGACATGCCTGTTTTAGCACAGGACAGGACAAGTTATTTTAACAATATTTCAAAGACAGTGGATGATGCCATTCCCAGCCTTGTGACCAGATTGCAGTTGGGACATCATGGCCACTAATGGAAAGCAATTCTGAATACATAAACTCCAACAGAGGGGGTGATGGATAAGCTGGAGTCTCATGCTTGCCTTCTACTTGCCTTATCTTCAGAGTAGAGTTCAGTAAACTAATTTTATTGGTTTTCTCTGAAATGATTGATTTAGAAATCTAAATACAGGTGATTGATTCATCAATGAGACTTCCACCTCATTATTTGTAGTGAGAAATGTAATTCCACTTATATAGTAATAATTTTGTAATAAGGAATTCAAGATCTGAGCCAGTCAGCTCCTGGTCTTGTTTTTGCTGACTGTATAGAGCTTCTCCATCTTCAGCTGCAAAGAATATAATCAATCATACGTCAGTATTGACCATCTGGTGAAGTCCATGTGTAGAATCATCTCCTGTGTTGTTGGAAGAGGGTGTTTGCTATGACAAGTGTGTTCGTTTGGCAAAACTCAGTTAGCCTTTGCCTTGCTTCATTTTGTACTCCAAGGCCAAACTTGCCTGTTATTCCAGCTATCTCTTGACTTCCTACTTTTGCATTCCACTCCCCTACAATGAAAAGGACATCTTTCCTGGTGTTAGTTCTAGAAGGTCTTGTAGGTCATCATAGACCTGTTCAACTTCAGCTTCTTTGGCATTAGTGGATGGAGCATAGACTTAGATTACTGTGATATTGAATGTTTTGCCTTAGAAATGAACAGAGATCATTCTGTCATCTTTGAGATTGCACACAAGTACTGCATTTCAGACTCTTTAGTTGACTATGAGGGCTACTCCATTTTTTCTAAGGGATTTTTCCCCAAAGATGTAGATATAATGATCATCTAAATTAAATTCACCCATTCCAGTCCGTTTTAGTTCACTGATCCTAAAATGTCAATGTTCATTCATCATCTTCTGTTTGACCACTTCCAATTTACCTTGATTCAGACTAACATTCCAGGTCCCTATACAATATTTTTCTTTACAGCATCAGACTTTACTTCCATCACCAGTCACATCCATACCTGGGTACTGTTTTCACTTTGGCTCCATCTTTTCTTTCTTTCTGGAGTTATTTCTCCCCTCTTCACCAGTAGCATATTGGGAACCTATTGACCTGGGGAGTTCATCTTTCAGTGTCATATCTTTTTTGCCTTTTCATACTGTTCATGGGGTTCCCAAATCAAGAATACTAAAGTGGCTTGCCATTCTCTTCTCCAGTGGACTACATTTTATCAGAACTCTCCAGAACTTTCTCCTAGTTTGTTAGAAATAGGGAAAACCACTAGACCATTCAGGTATGACTTAAATCCCTCACAATTATATAATGAAAGTAACAAATAGATTCAAGAGATTAGATCAATAGACAGAGTGCCTGAAGAACTATGGATGGAAGTTCATGACATTGCACAGGTCGCAGTGATCAAAATCATCCCCAAGAAAAAGAAATGCAAAAAGGCAAAATGTTTGTCTGAGGAGGCCTTACAAATAGCTGACAAAAGAATAGAAGCTAAAGGCAAAGTAAAAAAGGAAAGATAGACCCATCTGAATGCAGAGTTCCAAAGAATAGCAAGGAGAGAAAAGAAAGCCTTCCTCAGTGATCAGTGGAAAGAAATAGAGGAAAACAATAGAATGAAGAAGACTAAAGATCTCTTCAAGAAAATTAGAGACACCAAGGGAATATTTCATGCAAAGATGGGTAGAATAAAGGACAGAAACAGTATGGACCTAAACAGCAGCAGAAGATATTAAGAAAAGGTGGCAAGAATACACAGACGAACTATACAAAAAGGATCTTAATGACCCAGATAACAACAATGGTATGATCCCTCACCTAGAACAGACATACTGGAGTGCAAAGTCAAGTGGGACTTAGGAAGCATCATTATGAACAAAACTAGTGGAGGTGATGGAATTCCAGTTGAGCTATTTTAAGTTTTATGTCCTAAAAGATGATGCTATGAAAGTGCTGCACTCAATATGCCAGCAAATTTGGAAAACTCATCAGCAGCCACAGGACTGGAAAAGATCAGTTTTCTTTCCAGTCCTAAAGAAAGGCAATGCCAAAGAATGTTCAAATTACTGCACCATTACACTCATCTTACACACTAGCAAAGTAATGCTCAAAATTCTCCAAGCAAGGCTTCAATAGTACATGGAATGAGAAGTTCGAGATGTTCAAGCTGGATTTAGAAAAGTCAGAGGAACAAGAGATCAAATTGCCAACATCCATTAGATCATAGAAAAAGCAGGAAATTTCCAGAAAAACATCTACTTAAGCTTTATTGACTATGCCAAAGCCTTTGACTGTGTGAATCACAAAAAAAACTGTGGAAAACTTTTAAAGAGATTAGAATACCAGACCACCTTACCTGCCTCCTGAGAAATCTGTATGCAGGTCAAGAAGCAACACTTAGAACCGGACATGGAAGAGTGTACTAGTTCTAAATTGGGAAAGGAGTACGTCAAGGCTGTATATTGTCACCCTGATTATTTAACTTATATGCAGAGTACATCATGAGAAATTCTGGGCTGGATGAAGCACAAGCTGGAATCAAGATTGCTGGGAGAAATATCAACAACCTCAGATATGCAGATGATACCACCCTTATGGCAGAAAGTAAAGAGGAGCTAAAGTGCCTCTTGATGAAAATGAAAGAGGAGAGTGGAGAAGCTGGCTTAAAACTCAACATTCAAAAAACAAAGATCATGGCACCTAGTCCCATCTCTTCATGCCAAATAAATGGGCAAAGAATGGAAAGAGTGACAGACTTCATTTTCCTGGGCTCCAAAATCACTGTAGATGGTGACTGCAACCATGAAATTAAAATATATGTGCTCCTTGAAAAAAAAAAAAAAACTATGACCAACTTAGATAGCATATTAAAAAGCAGAGACATTGCTTTGCTGACAAAGGTCCATCTAGTCAAAGCTATGGTTTTTCCAGTAGTCATGCATGGATGTAAGAGTTGGACCATAAAGAAAGCTGAGCACCAAAGAATTGATGCTTTTGAACTGTGGTGTTGGAGAAGACTCTTAAGAGTCCTTTGGACTGCAAGAGATCAAACAAGTACTAAAGGAAAGAAGTCCTCAATATTCTTTGGAAGGATTGATGCTGAAGCTGAAGCTCCAATGCTTTGGCCACCTGATGCAAAGAACTGATTCATTGGAAAAGACCCTGATATTGGGGAAAATCAAAATTAGGAGGAGAAGCGGAATGAGATTGTTGGATGGCATCACCAAGTGGATGGACATGAATTTGAGCAATCTTTGGGAGTTGTGATGGACAGGGAAGCCTGTCATGCTGCAGTCCATGAGATTGCAAAGAGTTGAACACAACTGAACCAAACTGAAAATATTATGCACACTATGTGTCAGGCTCTTTACTCAAGGTAGGAAATACAGCAGAGCACAGGCAGCTAAGTCCCCACTTCAGCACCTTCCATTCCAGGTGAGGAGTTTGGAGGGAAAACTAGATAAACTACTGAAAAAATTATTTCTTTTGTACATGTGTGTGTGTATGCTCAGTCATATCCAACTTTTTGTGGCCCCATGGAAGAGCCTGCCAGGTTCCTCTGCCCATGGAATTTTCCAGACAAGAATACTGGAGTAAGTTGCCATTTCCTTCTCCAGGAGATCTTCCAGGCCCAGGGATTGAACCTTTGTCTCTTGCATCTCCTACAGTGGCAGGTGGATTCTTTACCACTAGTGCCACCTGGGATAAACACTGACCTAGGAGTTTGGTTTTGTTAAACAGCTGATAAAGGAAATACATATGTTTGACTAAGGAAAGATACAGACCTATGCTTCCAAAGAGGTCAGTGAAAGAGCAGGTATGTGGTTAATGAAATGGTTAAGATGAGACAGCTCATTACATCACAGCAAAATGATGTGTGTTTCTCTTAAGACTGCATACATGGCACTGTACGCTTTATCCTAAATTTTTTTCCTAGAATCAGAACTAAGAAAGTAAAGCATCAGTTGGCAGAGAGAACGGAAGAAAGAACGTCAAACATGTGCCAGACAGAATAGTACTAAAAAATTTACTGATAAATAGGGAACAAGAGAAGGTGTAAAGGATGATTATGGAGTTTTGAACCAGGTCATCAGAAGTCCAGAATTACTGCAGGAGGAGGAGGGAAGAGGATGAGTTCTGTTTGGGTCATTGTGTCCTCAGGAGTCAAAACACATCCAAATGTGGATGTCCAGAAACAGCTGCAAATGTTGACAATGATTAGAGCTAATTCACAGATTTGGGGTCAGTTGTGTAGAGCTTAAGTTTGAACTACGTAATCACTGAAAGGAAGCAAAACAGAAGCACATAGAGCAAGCGGGCATTTTATAGAAAAATTATATCAGCTGCTGTGGGAAGAGGGCAGAGGGAGGGAGCCGTGGAGTGATCTAAAAGGAGCAGAAGAGGATGAGGCCACCTGAGGTGGGTGTGTGAACTGAACGTGCTCCCCAGCCCTCAGCCCAGTGTGACGGTGGGATGGGGGCACTGCTTTGGGGGATAATCAGGTCATGAGAGTGGGGTTGCCAGGAGTGGTATTTCATAGTGCGATATAGTGAGAGATGACCTTGCTGGCCAGCACCGGAAGACATGGCAAGAAGGCAGCCATCTACAAACCAGGACACTGACTCTGCTGGCACCTTCACCGTGGGCTTGCCAGTCTCCAAAACCATGAGAAATAAATCTCTGCTGTTTTTGTTGCCTGGTGTGTGGTGTTCTGGGCTAGCAGCCTGAGGTATCATCAAGAGTGAAGCACCAAAAACAAAGGGTAGGAAGATGGGGAAGAAGCTGCAGAGCAGTGAGTGGGAACCAGAGACAGACAGGGCTCTTATCCCGGGGTCTCAAGGACCTGTTTTGAGAGATTTGTTGGGGAGACCACAGAAAGCAAATGGATGAGGCGGAACCAAGACGGGAGGTCAGGAAGCAGCTGGTAAAGCAGATTCCTTCAAAGAAGGAGCAGGTGAAGCACCAGCGTCACAGGGGCAGTGATGGCTCCTCAAGGAGCCTGCTCCTGAGCGACCCACTTATACCTGGTCCTTCCGGTGAAAGACCTAACATGTCACCTTCTCACTCCTCAAATATAACGAGTTAGCAGAATACCTTTGGTAATGCCTGGCACAGTGAAAGATGAGCACTCATTCTGTAAGACAGCAAGAAAGGGGAAGAAATTTGATGACAACACAGGAAATATTGATATGAAAAACAGTGCTTAGGGACTTAGTCAAACACTGTTTATCTTTCCAATAGCATATGGAATTGGACAAAGGGGCAGTTGTAGACTTTGGGAAAGTAGCCTCTGTGAGGTACACTTATAGCAACAGAGAACACCCCCCAGAAAACACCCCAAGGACCCCACTTCCTTGCTGAGTTCGGAAGCTAGATTGGATTGACCAGTGTGATTCATCCATCTGACATTTCAGTGGAGAAAAAAAAAAATTGACTTATTTAACTTATATGCAGAGTACATCATGAGAAACGCTGGGTTGGAAGAAACACAAGCTGGAATCAAGATTGCCAGGAGAAATATCAATAACCTCAGATATGCAGATGACACCACCCTTATGGCAGAAAGTGAAGAGGAGCTAAAAAGCCTCTTGATGAAAGTGAAAGAGGAGAGCGAAAAAGTTGGCTTAAAGCTCAACATTCAGAAAACAAAGATCATGGCATCTGGTTCCATCACTTCATGGGAAATAGATGAGGAAACAGTGAAACAGTGTCAGACTTTATTTTTGGGGGCTCCAAAATCACTGCAGATGGTGACTGCAGCCATGATATTAAAAGACGTTTACTGCTTGGAGGAAAAGTTATGACCAACCTAGATAGTATATTCAAAAGCAGAGACATTACTTTGCCAACTAAGGTCCATCTAGTGAAGGCTATGGTTTTTCCTGTGGTCATGTATGGATGTGGGAGTTGGACTGTGAAGAAGGCTGAGCACCGAAGAATTGATGCTTTTGAACTGTGGTGTTGGAGAAGACTCTTGAGAGTCCCTTGGACTGCAAGGAGATCCAACCAGTCCATTCTGAAGGAGATCAGCCCTGGGATTTTTTTGGAAGGAATGATGCTAAAGCTGAAGCTCCAGTACTTTGGACACCTCATGTGAAGAGTTGACTCATTGGAACAAGCTCTGATGCTGGGAGGGATTGGGAGCAGGAGGAGAAGGGGACGACAGAGGATGAGATGGCTTGATGTCATCACTGACTCGATGGACGTGCGTCTGAGTGAAGTCAGGGAGTTGGTGATGGACAGGGAAGCCTGGCGTGCTGCGATTCATGGGGTCGCAAAGAGTTGGACACGACTGAGCGACTGAACTGAACCCATGTTAAGATGTTTAAATACCTTTATGGAATGGAATTTTTTAAATTTTTCTTTACACATTTTTTTACACAAGTTTACAAAATTTTTACTTTTCACATTTTTGTCTAAATGAGCATTACTTTGATAATAAGATAAAAAAATAGTTGTTTATATAGGAACCTCTCTGTGGCTTTGGGTCCCGAAGACCCCTTTGATATGTTAGGATGAAAGAAATTGTGAGACATTGATCTCAATTTATATCTCTAATCCCAGCATGCTATTAATCTGTACAGGGAACACTTTTAAATAATAGTGATGTAATGTGGGCCTCTTGGTATCCAATTTTTAGAATTTGCACTCAGGAAACTGTATAAAACTGAGACATGTTTACAAAACAGAATGTAATAGGATCAACCTTCACACTCTTAAAGTTCAGGTGGAACTAACTAGAGACAGGAGCTGGCCATGAGGACCGAGGAATGCAATTGGGGCAGGGCGCTAGTATTTCAATCCAACAGAGCAGAAAGGCAACGAATACTGAGTACATCTGATATAGAAAGAAACAGAAATGTGGGTGTATAATATAATGGCACAACGGTAACATAGGATAAGTCAATCACAAGTCATAGATATTGGAAGAAAGTAGTTTTCAGTTCAGTTCAGTCGCTCAGTCATGTCCGACTCTTTGCGACCCCATGAATTGCAGCACGCCAGGCCTCCCTGTCCATCACCATCTCCCTGAGTTCATTCAGACTCATGTCCATCGAGTCCGTGATGCCATCCAGCCATCTCATCCTGGGTTGTCCCCCTCTCCTCCTGCCCCCAATCTCTCCCAGCATCAGAGTCTTTTCCAATGAGTCAACTCTTCACATGAGGTGTCCAAAGTACTGGAGCTTCAGCTTTAGCATCATTCCTTCCAAAGAAATCCCAGGGTTGATCTCCTTCAGAATGGACTGGTTAGATCTCCTTGCAGCCCGAGGGACTCTCAAGAGTCTTCTCCAACACCACAGTTCAAACGCATCAATTCTTCGGTGCTCAGCCTTCTTCACAGTCCAACTCCCACATCCATACATGACCACAGGAAAAACCATAGCCCTTACTTTGACCTTAGTCGGCAAAGTAATGTCTCTGCTCTTGAATATACTATCTAGATTGGTCATAATTAACTAAACCCCAATTCTCTACAGAGAATTAATAGGGCATGTTAATGTGACTTGCAATGAAAATGCATTGCAATCATCCAATGGGAGTAAAAGACTAGAACTGTAAACAGCAAATCAAGCTGATTTCTGTGAGACATGGGCCAAAGGGTGGAGAAGGATGGGTGAGGGATTGCTATCTTTTATTATAAGTCCCTCTAATCTACTTAAATGTTTATCCTATGCCCATACTACTTTGATAAAATATTAAACAGAGAAAAAAATTAATAGCATTAGCAGATGACAGAGCTCTCTTCCTCTCCAAGAGGTTCAGAAAACGGAGAAAGTCACACTGACGCAGTCTCTGATTTTAGGATTCCAAGTCATGCATGCTAAAATCACCCTGAATTTATTTATACAAAATGTAGGGTTCCATAACCCAAAGAAGTAGGTGATTCTAAGAGATTAGATGGATATGCATCCCTTTCAATGACAAGTGCAGTACTGAGATCTACTTCCTGATTTAAGGGGAGAAAAAGCTCCAAATGACTTGTTTTCTGTCTGGGGGACAGATATGCTGAGTATTGCAGCTGTAAAAACCGAGGGCTCTAGCACAATTAGCAGCTGACACAGACCTGCAGACTGCAATTCCCCACAGTCTCCAGTCACCACCTATTTACTTTTTGTTAGATTCCCTGGGCTTTAGTTTATTAGAGCAGGGGTTAGCTTGATGCAGTGAAATTAGATTAGAAGCAGTTCACTGCATTTGACTTTATTTTCATTAAAATTCCTTAAATAACAAATCAGTAAACATCATTGGTGACCAAGCTCCTGGATCCCATTTGACCTGCCCTGCTTGCTAGTAAATCCAGGTAGCATCTTTCCAGGACTGAATAGAAATTGGACACTCAATGTTTCAGCCAGACTCCAGCATCTGCTGAAGTACTTGTGGGTTTAGCTCCAATGTAAGAAACTTTTTATTTAAAGACTGATTTTATTGTTAACAGTCCCTGTTGAATATTATTAGTGAATTCTTGAGTGCACTGGCTTCCTCTGTTGTGTTTGCGTGATGCTGTTTTCTCTGTAAGACTCTCAGGACTTGGTGAAGTTTCATTAAGCTGAGGGCACTAACAGATTGATCCAAGAGCAATCAGAACCAGTGGGATTTGAATTGTGACTTGAGTTGGAATGTCAGCAGGAAATGTATCCTTAAGTAGATACTATTTGACCCCAAAATGAGAATTAGGAGATTAATGTTTACTATCAAAGATGAGGTGGAATATACATTATATATATATATAATATGATAGGAGTGTCCCTGGTGGCTCAGTGGTAAAGAATCCGCCTGCAAAGCAGGAAACACTAGAGATGTGGGTTCAATCCCTGAGTCAGGAAGTTCCCCTGGAGAAGGAAATGGCAACCCACTCCAGTATTTTTGCCAGAGAAACCCCAGGGACAGAGGATCCTACAGTCCATGGGGTCACAAAAGAGTCAGACACAGCTTAGCGACTAAACAACAACATATACACAATACTTACCACCAAGCTTTCCCCAGTTCCCTTCTAAACACACACACTCAACTGAAAGGTGAGCAAAAGCAATATCTGTGCCTGCCTGCTTTACATCAGTCAGTCATCAAACAAACAATTGCACTGGTTGTTTGCCTGATACTATCATAGGCACTTTGGAAACCTCTTTGTACTAATCATACATAAATGCCTGCTCTCATGGAGCTTGCTTTCTAATGTGCTGTTCTTAGACACTCAGTCATGTCCAACTCTGTGAACCTTTGGACTGTAGCCTTCCAGGCTCCTCTGTCCATAGGGATTTTCCAGGCAAGAATACTGGAGTAGGTTGCCATTCCCTCCTCCAGGGGATTTTCCTAACCTAGGGACTGAACCCAGGTCTCCCACATTGCAGGTGGATTCTTTACTCCCCGAGCCACAGGGAAACCCTACTTTCTAATGTCATGCTGAGCAATTTGGAAATCCGGGGGTATGATACGGGTGTGAAGCTCATGCTGTGGGCAATTGACACTGAGATACAGGCACAGGGCCCATCAACCAAGCTATCAATGTGCTTCTTCGCTTTCTGTTAGTAATGAAATTCATTTTACAAACCAGCATTTGTTGTCACTCTAAATTTTCAAAGCATTTCAGACACAGCAATACAAATTAATCTTCTCAACCTCTGTATTCTTATTTTCCCCACTATACAGTGAGAAAAAGACAAAAGAGGTAAGTGACCTTTACCATAAGTAATCAGCAACCTATGCTTTTTCTTTTATGCCATGCTGTTTTCATAAATTAGCAGCAAAAGCATGAGACTTCAATCCGGAATAGAGAAATGAATCTAAGCATCAAAAAAACAAAAGTCCAGGCAGTTTATTGTAACTGCTTCAATTCATGTTTTCATTTAAATTTATGAATGGAGGTGACTTTGAACAACCACAACTAGAAAAAATGATCTCTGCATTCCTACCTGCATATGACCTAACACAGACATCCTGCTCCTAGTCAGTGGTTCTCAGTGGCTCCCACATGGCATCTGTCCTGGAACCTAGCTTCTAGGTTTGCTTAATGATCTCTTGTGCCAGAGATTCTGTACCAGCTGGTTCCCATTTTAAGGCTTTGATAATATGTCAGAATTAAAGTTAAGCAGCTCCTGGGCATTTCCGGTCACAGGAGGGATATAGAATACTGAGTTGAAGTGGTATCAAAGAAATGTCATCTCAGAAAAGAGCTGACCACACTCAGCCTGCAAGGAAAAAAAAATTAAAAGGAAAATCCATCTCAATTCAAGTGACATTGTTTCCAGATCAGCAGAATCACTAATTGTTTTATGATCATGACTTTTTAAGCTTCCATAAGGCAAAGTAATAATAAAACTTCCAAGCCTTTCGGTCAGGTGCTTTGGACATGACTCACAATACAATGACTGGTAAATGGCTGTCTTAAGTCTGACTGACTGCAAGGAGCGTATAACCCAAAGTCAGGAGCTCTGAGCTCTCATCTCATTTCTGTCTCTCAGTAGGTGCAGGACGTGGATCAGTAACATTGGCCCAGACACACAGTGTATGTAAATTCATTTATTCCTAACAATAACTCTTTGTTTTTTTGTTACTACCCCTACTTCTCTGTTAAGAAAACTGAGGTTCACAGAGTTCATTTTTATTGTTTGTTTGTTTGGGTTTTGGGGGGGGGGGGTTATGTTAATTATTATTATTTTTTTTTTTTTTACTTTACAATATTGTATTGGTTTTGCCACACATCAACATGAATCTGCCACGGGTGTACACATGTTCCCAATCCCGAACCCCACTCCCACCTCCCCCCACCACCAACACCATCCCTCCGGGTCATCCCAGTGCACCAGCCCCAAGCATCCTGCACCCTGCATGGAACCTAGACTGGCGATTCGTTTCTTATATGCTATTATACATGTTTCAATGCCATTCTCCCAAATCATCCCAGCCTCTCCCTCTCCCACAGAGTCCAAAAGACTGTTCTATACATCTGTGTTTCTTTTGCTGTCTTGCGTACAAGGTTATCGTTGCCCTCTTTCTAAATTCCATATATATGAGTTAGTATACTGTATTGGTGTTTTTCTTTCTGTCTACTTCACTCTGTATAATTGGCTCCAGTCACAGAGTTCAGATAAGCATCCCACAGCTAGTAAGAGCAAAACTGAGCCAAGAACCCAAATCACCTGACTCCACAATTCCTCATTATTTTATTGGTCTTTATCTGTTTCACAACAAAATTGGCATAATGACACCCATCCAATTTTTCCCAGAGAGCTTCTATGAAATGAAGTGAGCTAATATTTATTTTAAAAGATGTTTTAACACACAAATATTTATTGAAATTTTACTTCTGTTTAGTACTAAGCTAATATTAATATAACAGTTGAATTATGAAGTATAAGGTACAGCCTCTATCCAATTGTAGGCTGTTATTGTCACTGTCAGTTTTTACATATGATAATGTCATCACTCAGTAACTTCCTTATGTATTAATTATCCAAGGCTTCCAAAATCATCCTGCACCACTAGGAATTCATGACACCCGTGATATTACTAGAAAGTTATCACTGTCTTGGATATCAACCCTAACCCAGAAGGCTGTGATTCAGTTTCTGGACTGTCAAAATGTGATACACATTCTCATTCTGGTTCCTGTCATGTTAATTCTCTACAAACCTCTTCCACTGTCCATCCCTTCACCTTCTGTCTGCATATCATGGAGAAAGAGTAACCTGCTTTGAAGTGTGTGCATGTGCTCAGAGATGCTGCAGCTTTCAGAGAGGAGGTGTAAAACATGCTGAGCCCAACAGAGGCCCTGAGAAAGCCCCAGGTGGTGTCAATATTTAACTTTTATAATCAGTATGTCAACGTCACAGAAAATAAAACTGCAAAAGGCCTTTCCTGCAAGGCTATTACAGCCTAAAAAGAAGCCAATTATTCTCTTTATACAGGTTGTCATAATATGTGGTGAGGAGTCTTTCATTCTGTGGCGTTTTTCTGGAGTTATTGAAAGCTAAAGATATGATTGACTAGACTAATTCTCAATTAACACAGAATTTAACTATATATCTTAAAAGGTGATGGTTAAGGGGAACTTTGATAGAATTATGTACCTGTTAACATGACCATTCCGATGGGATGATCCTTGTAGATAAAGTACAATGACAAAGATACTAGAAATAAGTGAAAGTAATTTATACCAAATGAAAAGAATTACAACTCCTATTTTATCCAGGCCAGTAAAATTATTCTAATTTTTTCATGGAAGAATTCTCCAATTTATCTGCTGCCCAGAGTGGGTAAAATGTGCTCACTTTTTTGTGTCTGACATTATATTTTCCTTCTTTTTCTGTTACTGTTCTTTTCTGTTTCTGTTACTGATGAACAGGATGGGTCACATTTTACACCTGGAGAACATGAATAAATTGCAGAGCTGCAATTTTTCTCTAGAAACATAGGTTTTCTTCAGAGGTATTTGATAACACTGGCCAGATATTCACCCTTTTACACCCAGGGCATGTAAGTGAACATTTGCATCTTTTGTTTAATCCTCCACATGGCTTTCTTAAGTTTTTGACACCTTCGTTATGCAGATGTGGGATGGTACATGTTTACACCCCCATCACCTGATGCTTCTGTCACCTCAAGTACACATATGGATCATCGTGGTCTATGCCCTTAAGTCCTGCATCAACATTGTGGAGAGTATGGATGACAAAAGAAAATCTCACTTCACAGTTATGCCATCAGTGACAGGATTAGCCAAAAGCATAGAGAGGGCCCAAACCTTTGCATATGTATCATTTATGTCCTTTGCATATATATCATTTATGTCCCATTCTTACTTGTCTGGGCCAAAGAGGAAAATAAACAAAGGTAAGAACAGAAATTCTAATGCAGGAGGTCTAATTCATTCCATTGGCCTTAGTGCAATGAGTCATTGACTTTTCTGAAGTGACAGCTGCAGCATTCAGACCATCTGAGCTTGCCTCCATAGTTTACATGTTAGAAGTCTGCTCCCCAGTGAAGGTTAATGATTGCCTCTAAGGTTATAAAGGTTATGCAGGGCTGATTTTACTGATGGCAACCCAAAAGTGTTCTTTCAAAGTCAAGGTCAAAACCACAGCTGCACCACTGTTCGGTGCACCTTGAATTTACCATTAGGTATTTCTCAACCCCTGGTGCCATCTTTGATCTAACAGTGTATCTTATCTAAAACATTGTATAGAAATTATCATTGCACAGAGTGTACCTCTCATGATTTACCACCTACACTAACTTCAAGATGTTTTTGAGAATAAAAAGGCTTTTCCCTCTTGCAGAGCATTTTAAAAATCACTCTAAGTAATTCACTTAAAGTCAATGACAATAAACTGAGTTGTGACTTCCTACAAGCCTAGACATGGAAATCACATCATTTCACATTTGAGAACTGAATTATAATGCCAAATTAAAATTTTTATTGAAGTTTAGTTAATTTACAATGTTGTGTTAATTTCAAGTACACAACAGGGATTGAGATATGTGTATAGTCTCTTTAAGATTCCTTTCCATTATAGGTTATTAAAAGATATTGAGAATAGCTTCCTGTTCTATACAGTAGGTCCTTCTTGTTTATCTATTATATATAGTAGTATATTTATGTTAATCCCTAATTATGTTAACTCCTAATTTATCTCCTCCAAATCTGCTTTTTTCTTTGGTATCCATAGTTTGTTTTCTGCATCTATGAAGGACCCAATTAATTTTTTTTTTATTAAAGGTAATTTTTATTCTCTTTGTGTTTTCCACAATAAACATACATCCGTGTGTAATAAACAATTAAAACTTTCTTCCCCTAGAAAACTTAGAAACTTGTCTGAGTCTCTCTCACTCATTCTCACTTGTGCATCCTCAAATTTGTGCTCTACACTTGAATCTTGCCAACAGCGTGGATTCCACCAACTTCGAGATCAAGTCCAAAGCAAACACACTGGAATTCATGTCTTAACAGGACCTTGAGCTAGCTCTTCTCTGCAGCTTAGAAGAGGAGCTTTCCTGCTTGGCATCTTATAACGCAGAAGGGTTCCAGCAGATGCAGAGACCTAGAGAGGAATAGTCACTAGTTGCAGATCTTCAGTAGAGGGCAGCCCCTTGAAGTCTTAAAGATAGTTGCAGAGCTGGAAAGGCGGTACTTAGGAAAGCATTAAAGAACAGACGTTACCCAGAAGATTCTCTCTGATCAAGGCAAAATCGTCCATGCAGCTCTGCAGGAGACACTGACCATTCGTTTTAATACACCGACCCACTGACCATTCAGGGGAAAGAAATAAAATTTTTTAAAGAAGTGAATTACATTATGTTGTAATATAAAATTATATACAATAATGTAAACTTCCCATCGCTGAGCTCAATAGTACCTCCTTTAAACATTTTTTCAATTTATTATATTTTATCACTGTAAGCTTAAAAAATGACTTACAAATAACATCATTTGCTTGATTATTGTATTATGCAAACATTGATCACATCTCAGAAACAGAAGAATAATTCAATATTTGATTTCTTATGATACCATCCAAAGTCTATAAGGAGAGTAAAGATTATATTTAAACTGGTCCACTTAAGTTTCACTTCAATGGCTTTAATAGGCAGTGGGTTTTTTTTCTTTTATTCTAATTAACATCTTTTAAAAAGGAATGTAACCTCTAATTTCAATGACCTTTACTATTCCAAAGGCCTGGTTCATTCACCACAGGAAATATGATTGTCCAACTTTTAATCTTAGTTTACTCTTTGCTTCCACCTAGCGTACTTTCACTAGTATAACAAGTTTTAAAATGGCATATGTATTTACATAAAATGTCTTGAAAGAGAAACTTGGTTTATACAGCACACAGATTTTGTTCATTTTGTTTTTCTTGTCACTTAAAAATGACAGTATTTTATTTTCTATATGGGAAAAATGAAAAGAATACACTGAAAAAGTTGAGTATAATGAGTATATTTGCCTATCATTAAAAGAATTAATAGCAATGTTTTAGCAACATTCTCTTTTCAGACTAATAAATGAAAGGTTAGCAAACTTACAATGCATTGGCAAGCACATTTATAAATTGTAAGATTTCAAAAGAATCACAGACATCATTCTAGCACTGTTCCCCCTTTTAAAAAACAGATGAGGACACTGAGAGGTAAAATGACTTGTTCAAATTCACAAAGCCAGCTGCTTGTCAAGGCAGGACTAGAAATGGGGTCATCCAACTCCCTATAGAAAATTAGAGACACCAAGGGACTATTTCATGCAAAGATGGGCACAGTAAAGAATATCAAACAGTCAATCCTAAAGGAAATCAACCCTGAATATTTATTGGAAAGACAGAAGCTTCAATACTTTGGCCACTTGATGTGAAGAGCCAAGTCATTGGAAAAGACCCTGAGGTGGGAAAGATTGAGGGCAGGAGGAGAAGAGGACGACAGAGGATGGGATGCTTGATGGCATCACTGATTCAATGGACATGAATTTGAGCAAACTCTAGGAGACCGTGAAGGAGACGGAAGCCTAGTGTGCAGCAGTCCATGGAGTCATAAAGCGTTGGACAGGACCGAGCGACTGAACAACAAGCTCCCATAGAGGGTGCCGTGGGTCACACATCCTGCTTTCTGACTAGATGTCAGAGTTAGTGTTGTAAAATTACCCACATTAGATAAAAAGAATGATTATCTTTAGTTTACTTTATGGAGTTGTGTCCTCAGTCACTCAGTAGTGTCCAACTCTTTGTGACCCTATAGACTGTAGCCACAAGGCTCCCCTGTCCATGGAATTTTCCAGGCAAGAATACTAGAGTGGGTTGCCATTTCCTCCTCCAGGGGATCTTCCCAATGACCCAGGGATTGAACACTCATCTCCTGCATTGGCAGGTGAATTTTTTTTACCACTGAGCCACCTAGGAAGCCCAGATGCCAGGTGGGCCGACCTTCTCTAGTAATCTGGACCACACATTCTGCCTGACGATTATAGGGCATGACTCCAGGGCCACCGTATCAGAATGAAGACAACACTTGTATCTGAGGAAGAAGTTACCGAGCCACCCACTCAATACACCTGTGAACCTGTCACAGACCTTAAGTTACCTTCTTTTTTAGGGAGTTACTATCTCAAAATTCTACCTGATCACAAAATTTAACAGATTTTTCCACAGTAAGCACAGTCAATAATGCTTCTTATGAAGAACAATGTTAAGTGAAGTATGAATATTTATATTTTCATTTAACCTCACTAAAGCACAACACTTTATCTTTTCTGGCCATGCCCAATTATCTTCCCTTCTTAGACCTAAAGAATTTAAAAAGTTGTTGATAATCTGTGATACTAACATGGGTGAGTGGGTGCATGTGCTCAGTTGTATCCAACGCTGAGCACCCAGGGATTGTAGTCAGCCAGGCTCCTATATCCCTGGAATTTTCTGGGCAAGATACTGGAGTGGGCTGCCATTTCCTTCTCCAGGGGGTCTTCCTGATCCAGAGATCAAATCCATATCTCTTGCATCTCCTGCATTGCCAGGCAGATTCTTTACCACTGAGCTACCTAGGAAGCCCATGATACTAACAATTGAAGCTAATTCAAGTGTATGAGTCTGCTTGGACTACCAGAACAAAATACCATAGACAAGGTGGCTGAAGAAACAATGGAAATGTATTTTCCCACAGTTCTGGAGGCTAGAGGTCCAAGGTCATGGAGCCAGCAAAGGTCAGGTTCTGGTGACTGCGCTCTACGTGACTCGTGGGCAGCCACCGGCTTGCTATTTTTCACATGGCGTTTCCTCAGTGTAATTGCATGGAAAGTGATTGCTTAGAAGGACACGGCCCTCCAATGGGCTAGAACCCCATTCCAATGACTTCTTGCAGCCTTACCTACCTGTTAGGTGATCTCCATACACATTATCTCAGAGGTTAGGACTTATGTTTGGGGAGTACACAATTCAGTCCATTATATCAAGTATTTGATACATTAAAATGAAAAACTACTATTTAATTGATTCAAAACACAGCTATTACATATGTGATTTTGAGAGATTTATCCAAATTTGGTAACTTAGAAATCTTATGAACCCTACAGACTCACTTGAGAGGGAAAATAATAACACAAAGATTTTTATTGATAGTTAGTATTTGTTCCTCATCTTCTCCAAGACCTACCTCCTCAAAGCATTGCCAGTACAAGATGAGTGTTAAAGCAAAACTGTCTCCAGTATGTAGACACAGATCTCCATTTATCATTTGGCTTTAACACCATGTATGGATTCTTAGAGACAACAAGAGTTTTGAAGTTTGAATTAACCTCTAAACTTCCAGTCCCACTCTAGTATTTCCTATTTTATAGAAGAAGAAACTGAACCTCACAGATGTTCATAATAATAACATTGTTCCTATTAATTTAAAAAGTGCTCCAATGTTTTTTCATTATGTCTTTACACTATCCCATTGAGGAAGACAGTGCATGTCACTTTATGATTTCATCCACAAGAAAATGAAACCTCCAGAGGCCATGCAGCTTCCTCCACACGCCAATGTCCCAGAGTCAAGACATGAATATGTGAGCAGAAGCCTGAACCAACAGAAATGTCCACCAGATACATCCAAACTCAGCCATCCAACCACAGACACCCTGCCAGGATGTTCATAGTTAATTTAAACAATAGGAACCTAAACATCAATTAATGACAAATAAAAACACAAAATCATAAAGAGCAGCATGTAGAATGGGTTGGAAGAGAAAGAGGAATAACAGCGTGATGGGCCAGCAGCCTGAAGGCAAGACATTAGAGTCACACCTGGAAGCTTCACGGTTTTCAAGGGGGCTGCCACGCAGCAGTATCCCCCATGCTTCAGTCACCCGGGAAGCCCCCAGAGCTCACAAATGGACCCTCCCATGCCCTTTCCAGCACTCCTTACCCTGGGTCCATGGTCTGTCCAACCATCACCAGGTAGAAATCAGCACCCATGAAGTTAAAAGCATGATAAGTTATTCTCTTCTGAAAGCTCACAAAGTATGTTTTTGGAAAACACTCTCCTTAATATTAGTCACGATCCAGGCAGGAGACAGAATCCAAATCAGCTGATTCAGGAGACTAACGGGTTTTATTTTCAGAGATGCTGAGACATTGAGGGAACCAAAAAGTCATGTGAAAGCACCTAGAGGCCATCATAAGGGAAGCTGCTGCTTCCTGGGGACTGGAGGGACAGGAAGTGTCTTCAGAAGCCCAGTGAGATCGGGGGCTGAAAAGAAGGCAGTGTTGAGAGGGTCAGCACCCTCCAGAAAGCGTGGCTGGAGCAGATGATGCCTGCCTCCTTTTTCCTCCACTCTCCAGTTTCCTGGCTGTACTTTCCATTAAGTGAGACTAGACAGAAGCCACCCCGCAGTGGGTCCCAGAGGTGGAGCCAGTGGGGTCAGTTTCCAGGACACGGAGCAGAAGGGAGAAGGAAAAGTGGGTGGTAGGAGACAGTGAACAAGCCCTCCCCTTATCTTTGGCATCTAAGAGTACTTTCTATACAAAATGTACTACTTTGGAAAATTATAAATCAAACCTTAAGTGGTTCTGTAATTTTGCTAAAAGTAGAAGTGATTTTCTATACACATACCACAAATATAGGTAAACAGAGGGAGAAAGAAAGGTATGCATAAAGATCAGAATTTTCTTTAGGTGGTAACAGGTAAAGAATAAAACAGATGCAATTTGCCAAAGGATTCAGCAAACAGCAAATTGATTCACCTAACTTATTTAGCAGCAACCATCCATATATTTAGAAACATGGATGCACATTTCACTGGAATGTGGAGTCAAACAAACCACAGAGCCAGAGTCTTGCTAAGCAAAGACAACAAGCCACTGCCCTATGCCACACACACCCCCACACACACATGGGAAACTATGGGACATGAAAGGCCTGGGATGTGTGCAAGGCAGACAGTGCTGGTGGCCAGTGCCAGCAGCAAATGTGGTCCACATGCTCACTTCACCTCAGGGACTCATCCCAGGGCACAGGGTCTGATCAGACCAAGATGACCAAGATGAAGATGCTCAAACCTTCCACCAGTCCCTCCCAGGACAGAGAGTAGATTAAGTCTGTGTCACAGTTTTGACTTCCCTTATGGCTCAGTTGGTAAAGACTCTGACTGTAGTACAGAAGACCCACATTCAATCCCTGTGTCAGGAAGACCCCCTGGAGAAGGAAATGGCAACCCACTGATTCTCCCAGTATTCTTGCCTGGAGAACCCCATGAACAGAGGGGCTTGGCAGGCTACAGTCCATGGGATCCCAAGAGTCAGACAAGAATTAGCGACTAAACCTCCACCATGTCACAGTTTATAAAATATTTATTTTTCAAACTTTCTTGTTTGAAACTTGACATTAAGGAATGAGATCACTGCTCCCTCTCCCTTTCCTGGCCCCATCTCTCATGCCTACTTCTTACCACCACTTCTGATCACCACCCTGCTGTGGTCTCCCCCACCAACCTCACAGCCACCTTCCACTGGGACCATGGTTGCTGACCCACTCTGCTCCTTTCTCCCACAAATTTACTTTTCCCTCTCCTAGTTGGCTTGAACTTGACAAGTGGTCCCAAAGCACAGCTGCAAAGAAAGTAGCCACTGAAAATGAGCCCTAGGAACCCAAAGCAAGACTCATAGGAAGTTTCTCTATAAATATTGTGAAATGGACTAGAACAGTCACTTCTGAGAGTTTCTATATGATTCAATAAAGAGAATAAGAAATATCTGCTTTTCTTCTTTCTTCTAAGAGTATCACTCAATTAAAAGTTACATGTAGCACTTATAATAGCTCAAGTAACTTCTCTGGCCTTGAAGGCCCCTCCTGCCACCTGGTCAGTTCTCCTTAGGCTGTAAGGCTGGGCTCCACTTGGCCCCTCAAAGCCATTACTGATGCTTTACCCTGCTTTCCTGAGCAAAGCATTCCTCTCTGAACTCCCACTCAGATCTGAAAATACTCCCAGGATATTACTCATTTCATGACTTAGCAATTAATACATCTATGTTCTCTGGCAGAGATATGATTCTCAACTGTTGAACTGAACTAGCAGTCAAAGAAGCAAGAGGAATTACCGTATTAAATAGGCACATCATACAGTATCCAAACTTTGAATCAATGAATTCATATATTAATAGGCCATCCTATATTTTAGGATACAATTTTCCTTTTATATAGCAACCAACTATAAAATATTTCAGCAAACTGCTCATTCAAGAAAATCACAAACTCTCATGGCATCCTATAGCACCAGGTTGCAAAGGATGCTATGAAGCCTAGAAATGTTACCTGGTAATTCTCATTGTCAGTATTATTCAGCCAACAATATTTAATGCTCGTTTGCGGTTAGTTGTTAAAATCATCTGCATTAGAGGTTATTTTAAGGTAATTCTTAAGCATGCACATCAGAGAGTAAAGACACTCATAAACAGAGAATAACTGTTTATCTAGATCTCCTGAGTAAAGACTGGGCAGAATTGCAAATACTTTCTTAGCCAGGTATCTTTTATCTGAATAGTACCCAAAACGAATGCATGCTATGTGCTTTGTGAAGGGCTCTGGAGCCAGGACAGGAAAAGAGAGGTGGAGAATCCATCGTCCCCCATTTCCCACTGATAAGGCTCACTGAAGTCAATAGAGTGAGATGTGCACAGCGAGGGGAGAATCCATCTGCAGAATCCATTTTCTCGCTACTCTAAAAATTCGACTCATCCTAAAAGCTATGTAACTCAGTTTTTCTGTGAAATCAACTTTGACTTTACCTTTATCGCCTCTTTCATGTCTAATTTAATTTCACTCCCTGCCATTTGACATTTAGTACCAGCAATAATTTTAAGAAAGTTTTACCTACCACTTTGCTTAGTATTCATGATAACCTACACATTTACCTAAACAGACTTTAATATACTAAAGGAAAGGTAAGAACTGGACTTCGTCGAGTGCAAAAGCCGAAGCTGAAAGTGTTGTTCTTTATCCTGTTGCCATTTCTCTTTGGTGTAGACAAAGGAAATCTGCAAAGCCTTCAAAAAAATGCTGAATACAGTATATTTTTCTGAATATAGAAGTTGTTTGTAGTTGGCTTTGGGATGAATATTAAGGACTTAACCACAGTGCAAGGTGATTAGGAAGCTTTCTCTTTATATGACTTTATCTACCATTCTATCAACTAGAAGCCTCTATTACCCAGCACTTCTACACTTCGCTGTTCTTTGCTGTCTAGTCCCTAAGTCTTCTTTGACTCTGCAACCCCATGGACTACAGCATGCCAGGCTTACTTGTTCTTCACTGTCTCCAAGAATTTGCTCAGACTCATGTCCATTGAATCAGGGCTGCCATACACCATCTCTTACTCTGTTGCCCACTTCTTCCCCTGCTCTCACTCTTTCCCAGCATCAGGGTCTTTTCCAATGATTCAGCTCTTTGCATCAGGTGCCCAAAGCACTGTTAGCTTCAACTTTAGCATCAGGTCTTCCAATGAATATTCAGGGTTGATTTCCTTTAGATTGATTGGTTTCATCTTCTTGCAGTCCAAGGGACTCTGAAGAGTCTTCTCCAGCACCACAGTTCAAAAGCATCAATTGTTCGGTACTCACTTTTCATTATAGTCCAACTCTCACATCCATATGTGACTACTGGAAAAACCATAGCTTTGACTATATGGACCTTTATCAGCAAAGTGATGTCTCTGCTTTTTAATACCCTGTCTAAGTTTGTCACGCTTTCCTTTCAAGGAGCAAGCATCTTTTAATATCATGTCTGCAGTCATCATGCACAGTGATTTTTGAACTCAAGAAAATAAAATCTGTCACTATTTCCACTTTGTCCCCTGCTGTTTTCCATGATCTGATGGAACCTGATCCCATGATCTTAGCTTTTTGACTGTTGAGGTTTAAGCCAGCTGTTTCACTCTCTCCTTTCACCCTCATAAAGAGGCTTTTTAGTTCCTCTTCACTTTCAACCATAAGGGTGGTGTCCTCTGCATATCTGAGGTTATTGATATTTCTCCCGGCAATCTTGTTTCCAGCTTGTGATTTATCCAGCCCAACATTTCGCATGATATACTTTGCATACAAGTTAAATAAACATAGTGACAATATACAGCCTTGACACATATTCTGTGGCATATATCCTTTCCCAATTTTGAAGCAGTCCATTATTCTGTGTCCAGTTCTAACTGTTGCTTCTTGACTTACATACTGGTTTCTCAGAAGACAGGTAAGGTAGTCTGCTATTTCCATCTCTTTAAGAATTTCCCAGTTTGTTGTGATCCACACAGTCAAAGGCTTTTGCATAGTCAATGAAGCAGAAGTAGATGTTTTTCTGAAATATCTTTGCTTTCTCTATGCTTCAGTGAATGTTAGAAATGTGATTTCTGATTCCTCTGCCTTTTCTAAATCCAGTTTATACAGCTGAAAATTCTCAGATCACATTCTGCTGAAGCCTAACTTGAAGAATTTTTTAGCCTAATCTTGCTAGCATGTAAAATGAGCACAGCTGTAGAGTAGCTTAAATGTTTCTGGCATTGCCCTTCTTTGGGATTGGAATGAAAGCTGACCTTTTCCAGTCCTGTGGCCACTGCTGAGTTTTCCAAATTTGCTGGCATATTTAGTGAAGTACTTTAACAGTATCATCTTTCAGGACTTGAAATAGCTCTGCTGAAATTCCATCACCTCCACTAGCTTCATTTGTAGTGATGCTTCTTAAGGCCCATTTGACTTTATACTCCAGGATGTGTGGCTCTAGGTGAGTTATTGCACCTTCATGATTATCTGGGTCATTGAGACCTTTTTTGTATAGTTCTGTGTATCCTTGACACCTCTCCTTAATATTTTCTGCTTCTGCTAGGTCCTTACCTTTTCTGTCCTTTATCATGACCATCTTTGCATGAAATATTACCTTGATATCTCCAATTTTCTTGAAGATATTTCTAGTCTTTCTCATTCTACTATTTTGCTCTATTTCTTTGCATTGTTCACTTAAAGCCTTCTTGTCTCTCCTTGCTACTCTTTGGAACTCTGCATTCTGTCAGATATGGCTTTCCTTTTCTCCCTTGCCCGTCACTTCTCTTTACTCAGCTATTTGTAAAGTCTCCTCAGACAACCACTTTCTCTTTCGCATTCCCGTCACCCCCACTTTTGTATGGTTTTAGTCACAGCCTCCTGTATAATGTTACAAACCTCTGTCCATATTCTTCAGGCACCTTACCAAATCTAATCCCTTAAATCTATTCACCACCTCCGCTGTATAATCATAAAGGATTTTATTTAGGTCATACCCGAATGGCCTAGTGGTTTGAGCTACTTTCTTCAATTTAAACCTGAATTTTGCAATAAGGAGCTCGTGACCTGAGCCACAGTCAGCTTCATGTCTTGTTTAAGCTGACTGCATAGAACTTCATCTTTGGCTGCAAAGAACACAATCAATCAGATTTTTGTACTGACCATCTGGTGATATCCATATATATGGTCATCTCTTGTGTTGTTGGAAAGGATGTTTGCTACAACCAATGTGTTCTCTTGACAAAACTCTATTAGCCTTTGCCCCGCTTCCTTTTTGTACTCCAAGGTCAAACTTGCCTGTTGCTCCAGGTATCTTTTGACTTCCTACTTTTGCATTCCAATCCCTTATGATGAAAAGAACCTCTTTTTTGGTGTTAGTTCTACAAGATCTTATAGGTCCTCACAGAATCATTCAACTTCAACTTCTTTGGCATTAGTTTTTGGGGTACGTATAGACTTGGATTACTGGGATATCAAATGATTTCCCTGGTAAATGAGCAGAGGTCTTTCTGCCATCTTTGAGATTGCATTTTGGACTCTTGCTGACTATGAGGGCTACTCCATTTCTTCTAAGGGATTCTTGCTCACAGTAGTAAATATAATGGTCATCTGATTTAAATTCTCCCATTCCCATCCATTTTATTCACTGATTCCTAAGATGCCGATGCTCAACCTTGCTATCTCCTGCTTGACCATGACTAATTTACCTTGATTCATGGACCTGACATCCCAGCTACCTATGCAATTATTGTTCTTTACCTCATTGGACTTTACTTTCACCATGAGACACATCCACAGCTGAGCATCATTTTTGCTTTGGTACAGGCTCTTCATTCTTTCTGGAGCCATTTCTCTACTTTTTCCCAGTAGCATATTGGACAAGTTCTGACCTGGGGGGCTCATCTTCTGGGATCATATATTTTTATCTTTTCATATCGTTCATAAAGTTCTCAAGGCAAGAGTGCTGGAGTGGCTTGTCATTCCCTCCTCCAAGTAGTATTATTCAGTCAGAACTCTTCACTATGACCTGTCTGTCTTGGGTGGCACTGCCTAGCATGGCTTGTTGCTTCATCAAGTTATGCAAGCCCCTTCACCATGATAATTAGCCAAGTAATAACTGACCTAAAGAAAGATGGCCTAAAGTAGGCTGTAGGATGCTAAAATATGTGCTTCCTAAACACCCACATATACATGTTACATGACCCCCGGCCTTGTATCAGAAATCTGAGATTCATCACATTCAAAGTATTTTCAAAATTAAATCCATGAACAGCAAACATGACTGGATTCTTTCTTCTCCTGGGTGTTAAGTAATATTTTTTGACCTCTTCATTTCTACATTGTTCCCTCTAAAACGTTCTCTGGCTTCTCACCACATTCCTCCATGAAAATAGAGGCAATGTCTAGTTTTATTCAATGACAAAGGTGTTGAAAATGCAAGGCATCCTACCACACCAAAAGCAAAAATTACAAGAGAAAATGTGAATTGCATTTCATCATATTTAAAGCCTTTTGTGCTTCTAAGGACTTCGTCAAGAATATGAAAAGATAACATATAAAATGGGGGAAAAATGTGCATATCAGATACTGGATAAGGAATTTATGCAGACTTGTGTAATGAACACTTATAACTCAATAATTATTAAATGAATAACTTAACTTAACTTTGCCCAATTAAAAATGGGCAAAGAATTTAAACAGGCACTTCTCCAAAGAAGATACAACAATGTCCAATAAGCACATGAAAACTGTTCAATATTGTTAGCATTTAGAAAATGCAGACCAAAATAAGCAGGGTGACAATATACAGCCTTGATGTACTCCTTTGCTTATTTGGAACCAGTCTGTTGTTCCATGTCCAGTTCTAACTGTTGCTTCCTGACGTGCATATAGGTTTCTCAAGAGACAGTCAGGTGGTCTAGTATTCCCATCTCTTTCAGAATTCTCCACAGCTGATTGTGATCCACACAGTCAAAGGCTTTGGCATAGTCAAGAAAGCAGAAATAGATGTTTTTCTGGAACTCTCTTGCTTTTTTGATGATCCAGCAGACATTGGCAATTTGATCTCTGGTTCCTCTGCCTTTTCTAAAACCAGCTTGAACATCTGGAAGTTCACGGTTCACGTACTGCTGAAGCCTGGCTTGGAGAATTTTGAGCATTACTTTACTAGTCTGTGAGATGAGTTCATTCATGCAGTAGTTTGAGCATTCTTTGGCATTGCCTTTCTTTGGGATTGGAATGAAAACTGACATTTTCCAGTCTTGTGGCCACTGCTGAGTTTTCCAAATTTGCTGACATATTGAGTGCAGGACTTTCACAGCATCATCTTTCAGGATTTGAAATAGCTCAACTAGCATTCCATCACCTCCACTAGCTTTGTTCATAGTGATGCTTTCTAAGGCCCACTTGACTTCACATTCCAGGATGTCTGGCTCTAGGTGAGTGATCACACCATCGTGATTATCTTGGTCATGAAGAAAGCTGAGCACTGAAGAATTGATGCTTTTGAACTGTGGTGTTGGAGAAGACTCTTGAGAGTCCCTTGGACTGCAAGGAGATCCAATCAGTCCATCCTAAAGGAGATCAGTCCTGGGTGTTCTTTGAAAGGAATGATGCTAAAGCTGAAACTCCAGTACTTTGGCCACCTCAGGCAAAGAGTTGACTCATTGGAAAAGACTCTGATGCTGGGAGGGATTGGGGGCAGGAGGAAAAGGAGACAACAGAGGACAAGATGTCTGGATGTCATCACTGACTCGATGGACATGAGTGTGAGTGAACTCCGGGAGTTGGTGATGGACAGGGAGGCCTGGCGTGTTGTAGTTCCTGGGGTCGCAAAGAGTTGGACACGACTGAGCGACTGAACTGAACTGAACTGAACTGAGCCACTTTGGAGAATAGAGTCCACTACTAGATTTATGTCCAAAAAAAATTAAAACATATGTGCATAGAAAAACTTGTATATGAATATTCATAGCAGCATTATTCAAAGTAGCCAATAAGCGCAACACCCCCCCCCCCCAGAGGTCTAACAACTGATGAACAGGTAAACAAAATATTGTATATCTATGCAATGAAATATTATTTTTCCATAAAAAGTAGAATACTGATACACGCTACAACCATGGATGAATTAAAAACAATACTAAATGAAGGATGCCAGTCACAAACAAACACATATTGCATGATTCCATTTATTTGAAATATCATGATTAAGCAAATCTACAGAGATCTAAAATAGATCAGTTGTTGCTTAGATCTGGGGAATTGGGAAAGAATGGGTAGTGAATGTTAATAGGAGTGGAGTTTCCATTCAGGGAAATGAAAATATCCTAAAGGTTTTATGTACAGTAGTTAAGATATGGGAATAGCTTAAATGTCCATTGATGGATGAATAAAGAAATCATGGTACACATATAAGAGAATGTTATTCAGCCATAAAAATTATGTGTTGTTGTACATCCTACCATGTGCAACAACATGGATGGACCTCGAGGGCATTATGCTAAGTGAAATAAGTCAGACAGAGAAAGACAAATAGCATATGATCTCTCTTATGTGTGGAATCTAATGTATGTACATGAAACTCAAGCTCATAGGCCCAGAGAACAGATTGATGGTTGCAAGAGGGATGGGAGAAATGGGTGAGTTGTTTTTTGTTTAATAAATTGAAAAAAGCATTTTTAAAGAGTAGATATTGAAAAGAGGATGAGTCACTCCAATGTAGGGCACACTGGAAGGTCCTGGAAGCAGAGCATTATGCTGTATGGGTCATGAAAGGCAGGCTCCACCTCTCAGGTCACCAGCTGTACATCATAAGCAGCTGAGCCCCAAGATGATTCAGAAGCCCCACTCAGCATTCTCTTGGCTTTATATCATGTGTTTCACCTCAGATCAATGTCCATGTTCAGGAAAATCCTAGAACTGGCTGCCTAGAAAAATATTTAATTGAGCTTCCTCCAATGCTTATGTGTGTGCTAATTTGCTTCGGTCGTCTCTGACTCTTTGTGACACTAAAGACTATAGCCCTCCAGGCCCCTCTGTCCATGGATTTTCCAGGCAAGAATACTGGACTGGGTTACCCTCCTCCAGGGGATGTTCTCAACCCAGGGATTGAACACGTGTATCCTGCAGCTCCTGTGTTGCAGGTGGATTCTTGACTGCTGAGCCACCAAGGAAGCCCGATTTCTCCTATAGTGCCTATTTTAAAAATACAGAAAAGAATAACTAAGCCATATTGAAATATGTAGTCATAGATTATCTGTCCTGGTTTTGGGGGAAGTTACAAATATTAAGTATGCCTAAGAACTGCTGCTGCTGCTGCTGCTGCTGCTGCTGCTGCTGCTAAGTCACTTCAGTCGTGTCCGACTCTGTGCGACCCCATAGACAGCAGCCCACCAGGCTCCCCCGTCCCTGGGATTCTCCAGGCAAGAACACTAGAGTGGGTTGCCATTTCCTTCTCCAATGCATACAAGTGAAAAGTGAAAGTGAAGTCACTGAGTCATGTCCAGCTCTCAGCGACCCCATGGACTGCAGCCTTCCAGGCTCCTCCGTCCATGGGATTTTCCAGGCAAAAGTACTGGAGTGGGGTGCCATTGCCTTCTCCATGCCTAAGAACTACATGGTTTTAATGTTACTTTTAACAAGAAATTAAATAAATTAAAAACAAAATGGGATTGTGGTGATGATTGCACAGCTCTATAAATATACTAAAAATCACCATGTTCTATACCTTGAATGAGTGAATTCCATTGTATATAAATTACATCTCAGTAAAGCTGTTTATATACATACATTATTTAACAAATTAAAACATTATTTAACATGTTGGTTTTCTTCCTTCCTTCACACTCAGTCCCTGGAGCAATCTCATAGTTGGAAAATAAAATATGAAAATCCCCAGTGTTTGCAAGAATTTGGAGCTAAAGCAACTTAGTCATCTACAGCTCCCACAGAGTCGCTTTCTGGTTGCCCTGAGGGGATAATAAAAAGTTACTCTGGCTCACCCTGAAAAAAGGCATCTGTTAAGTTGTCAAGATTCTTATTCACACAGGATTGAGTGGATAAAGGGGAGCCCTAAACAGTGAGCTGCCTGGGAACGCTGTTCTGCCAACACCACCAGCAGCAACTGGCGACCTGATGTGCTGCTAGACTGGAGTTCTGCATTATGGTTCAAAATACATCTGGAATTTCTTAAAAAGTAAAATGTCTCACGGACAAGTTTTTCTATATAGATTATATTTCTTATTACAAATAAATAATACCAATATTTATGAGAGAGTTATCTAGCTTAGTTTCAATATAGTAGCATTAAAAGAAGAGAGAAATATAAACAGCAAAACCCATCATCAAATTGGGTTTTGACCAACATCCAGACTTAAATAACACTAGGAAGTCCCCCAACACAACACAACACATCTGGAGTCCCAATTGGGAAAAGGTCCCATACAGTGATTTCAGTGCGGGTTCTGCTTATAATCCCTGGACCCAAACTAATATCATCAGTTCACTTCGGTTCAGTCACTCAGTTGTGTCTGACTCTTTGCAACCCCATGGTCTGCAGCACGCCAGGCCTCCCTGTCCATCACCAACTCCCAGAGTTTATACAAACTCATGTCCATTGAGTTGCTTTTTTGATGATCCAGTGGAAGTTGATCTCTGGTTCCTCTGCCTTTTCTAAAACCAGCTTGAAGATCTGGAAGTTTACGTTTCACGAATTGCTGAAGCCTGGCTTGGAGAATTTTGAGCATTACTTTACTAGCATGTGAGATGAGTGCAATTGTGCAGTAGTTTGTGCATTTTTTGGCATTGCCTTTCTTTGCAATTGGAATGAAAACTGACCTTTTCCAGTCCTGTGGCCACTGCTGAGTTTTCCAAATTTGCTGGCACATTGAGTGCAGCACTTTCACAGCATCATCTTTCAGGATTTGAAATAGCTCAACTGGAATTCCATCACCTCCACTAGCTTTGTTCGTAGTGATGCTTTCTAAGGTCCACTTGATTTCACATTCCAGGATGTCTGGCTCTAGGTGAGTGATCACACCATCATGATTATCTGGGTCATAAAGCTCTTTTTTGTATAGTTCTGTGTATTCTTGCCACCTCTTCTTAATATCCTCCACTTCTGTTAGGTCCATACCATTTCTGTCCTTTATCGAGCCCATCTTTTCATGAAATGTTCTCTTGGTATCTCTAATTTTCTTGAAGAGATCTCTAGTCTTTCCCATTCTGTTGTTTTCCTCTATTTCTTTGCATTGATCACTGAGGAAGGCTTTCTTATCTCTCTGTCCTATTCTTTGGAACTCTGCATTCAGATGCTTATATCTTTCCTTTTCTCCTTTGCTTTTCACTTCTCTTCTTTTCACAGCTATTTGTAAGACCTTCCCAGACAGCCATTTTGCTTTTTTACGTTTCTTTTCCATGGGATTGTCTTGATCCCTGTCTCCTGAACAATGTCACGAACCTCCATCCATAGTTCATCAGGCACTCTGTCTAACAGATCTAGGCCCTTAAATCTATTTCTCACTTCCACTGTATAATCATAAGGGATTTGATTTAGGTCATACCTGAATGGTCTAGTGTTTTTCCCTACTTTCTTCAATTAAGTCTTGATTTGGCAATAAGAAATTCATGATCTGAACCAGTCAGCTCCCGGTCTTGCTTTTTTGCTGACTGTATATATCTTTACCATCTTTGGCTGCAAAGACTATAATTAACCTGATTGTGGTGTTGACCATCTGGTGATGTCCATGTGTAGAGTCTTCTCTTGTGTTGTTGCAAGAAGGTGTTTGCTATGATGAATGCATTCTCTTAGCAAAACTCTAGCAGCCTTTGCCCTGCTTCATTCTGTACTCCCAGGCCAAATTTGTCTGTTACACCAGGTGTTTCTTGACTTCCTGCTTTTGCATTCCAGTCCCCTATAATGAAAAGGACATCTTTTTGGGGTGTTAATTCTAAAAGGTCTTGTAGATATTCATAGAACCATTTTAAAACTTAGAATGTTGTTAAGCCTGAAGCTTGGTAGGTCTGACCCCCTCCAAGGGCTCAACAATTTCAGGATTCATCCCCTAACTCATCTAAGCTGCCATAAGTCTTGCACTCACAGCATGTTGCCAGGGCACTCACAGTCAGGGCAGTGTCCAGGCAGGTTAGAAGTAAGGTCAGAAGTCTGCTCTGTTTTGTGTCTGAAGTCTGAATAAGACTATTTATTTAATTTCCCAAGCACTCGGCCCCAGGATTTTTTAGGCTAAAGAGCATAGGAATATGGCAAAATAACATGAACAATCTTAAGAATTCTGTAAGTAACAATGTAGAACGTATTTTAGGTTCTAGGGAAAACAGTCTATTTGGAGTAATTCGTTCAGTTCAGTTCAGTCACTCAGTCATGTCCGAGTCTTTGCAACCCCATGAACTGCAGCACGCCAGGCCTCGCTGTCCATCACCAACTCCCGGAGTTCACCCAAACTCATGTCCATGGAGTCAGTGATGCCATCCAACCATCTCATCCTCTGTGGTCCCCTTCTCCTCCAGCCCCCAATCCCTCCCAGCATCAGAGTCTTTTCCAATGAGTCAACTCTTCGCATGAGATGGCCAAAGTATTGGAGTTTCAGCTTTAGCATCATTCCTTCCAAAGAACACCCAGGACTGATCTCCTTTAGAATGGACTGGTTGGATCTCCTCGCAGTCCAAGGGACTCTCAAGAGTCTTCTCCAACACCACAGTTCAAAAGCATCAGTTCTTCAGCACTCAGCTTTCTTCACCATCCAACTCTCACATCCGTACATCACCACTGGAAAAACCATAGCCTTGACTAGATGGACCTTTGTTGGCAAAGTAATGTCTCTACTTTTCAATATGCTATCTAGGTTGGTCATAACTTTCCTTCCAAGGAGTAAGTGGCTTTTAATTTCATGGCTGCAATCACCATCTGCAGTGATTTTGGAGAAAAATAAAGAAAGGCAGAAAAATAAAGAAAGGCAGAAAAATAAAGTCTGACACTGTTTCCACTGTTTCCCCATCTATTTCCCATGAAGTGATGGGACCAGATGCCATGATCTTAGTCTTCTGAATGTTGAGCTTTAAGTCAACTTTTTCACTCTCCTCTTTCATTCTCATCAAGAGGCTTTTTAGTTCCTCTTCACCTTCTGCATAGGGTAGTGTCATCTGCATATCTGAGGTTATTGATATTTCTCCCGGCAATCTTGATTCCAGCTTGTGCTTCTTCCAGCCCAGCGTCTCTCATGATGCACTCTGCATGTAAGTTAAATAAGCAGGGTGACAATATATAGCCTTGACGTACTCCTTTTCCTATTTGAAACCAGTCTGTTGTTCCATGTCCAGTTCTAATTGTTGCTTCCTGACCTGCATATATGTAATGTTCCAGTATATAGGTTATATTTTGAAGAGATAATGGTTTGGATATATTGGATTAAATAGAACATAGTATTAAGATTGGTTTCAACTATTTCTTCCTACATTTTATAATGTGGCTTCTGCTGCTGCTGCTAAGTCACTTCAGTTGTGTCCAACTCTGTGCGACCCCATAGACGGCAGCCCACCTGGCTCCCCCATCCCTGGGATTCTGCAGGTAAGAACACTGGAATGTGTTGCCATTTCCTTGTTCAATGCATGAAAGTGAAAAGAGAAAGTGAAGTCGCTCAGTCGTGTCCAACTCTTAGCGACTCCATGGGCTGCAGCCTACCAGGCTCCTCCTTCCATAGGATTTTCCAGGCAAGAGTACTGGTGTGGGTTGCCATTGCCTTCTTTGAACGTGGCTTCTAGAAACTGTTGAATTTCATATGTGGCTCAGATGATATATGTAGTGGGAAATTCTGACCCAGAACCTTGAATACTAAACGATGCCATATGACTAGTCAATTAAAAATCCTAGCAGCTTGGATAGAATCCAATATGGAAATAGAGATGCAGACAGGCAGGAAGTCAAATCTGTGGCTGGCACTCTTACTCTTCTCTTCCCCACTTCCCTCTTCCTTCATCTCTAAAATCCTGCAAATCCTCAGAAACAAACCTTGCTCTAGGACTTCTTGGACTTGCGTTAATAGTACATTAATTAAACCTTGACCTTGTGGGCTTCTCTGATCACTCAGCGATAAAATTCTCCAGCAATGCAGGAGATGCTTGAGATGTGATTTCCATCCCTGGGTCAGGAAGATCCCCTGGAGGAGATCTTCAACCCACTTTAGTATTCTTGCCTGGAAAATCTCATGGACAAAGGAGCCTGCTGGGCTATAGTTCATGAGGTGGCAGAGAGTCAAATCCAACGGAGTGCACACAATTAAATCTCAGAGTCTCTGAATATTTTTATGATTGTGCTGATTGGAATTATTAGTTTATGTAAACCATCTCCATTAAACTATTAGCTCTTTAAGGACAGCATATGTTTTATTCATCTTTGCACACATTCAGCATATAGCAGATCCTTAATAAATACTTGCTAAATTTCAGATAAATAGAAAAGAATATAGTTGGCTAAGCACACGCTGTTCAGTTTGTGTTTCCTTATCAGCTACTATGTTCAGTTCAGTTCAGTTCAGTCGCTTAGTCATGTCTGACTCCTTGCGACCCCATGAATCGCAGCATGACAGGCCTCCATGTCCATCACCAACTCCCGGAGTTCACTCAGACTCACGTTCATCGACTCAGTGATGCCATCCAGCCATCTCATCCTCTGTCGTCCCCTACTCCTCCCGCCCCCAATCCCTCCCAACATCAAAGTCTTTTTGCATGAGGTGGCCAAAATACTGGAGTTTCAGCTTTAGCATCATTCCTTCCAAAGAAATCCCTGGGTTGATCTCCTTTAGAATGGACTGGTTGGGTCTCCTTGCAGTCCAAGGGACTCTCAAGAGTCTTCTCCAACACCACAGTTCAAAAGCATCAATTCTTCAGCACTCAGCCTTCTTCACAGTTCAACTCTCATATCCATACATGACTACTGGAAAAACCATAGCCTTGACTAGATGGACTTTAGTCAGCAAAGTAATGTCTCTGCTTTTGAATATGTTACTTATTTCCAAATCTAGAGTCATAAAACCCCATGTAATCTTTTGCCGGGGTCCAGCCCCAGTTCAGTTCAGTTCAGCTCAGTTCAGTCGCTCAGTTGTGTTCAACTCTTTGCGACCCCATGAATCGCAGCACTCCAGGCCTCCCTGTCCATCACCATCTCCTGGAGTTCAGGTAGATCCAGAGAATTCGAAGGGTGGATGGAGTCAGCGAAGAGAGATTTATTTAATTAGAAATTAAATATTAGATTAGGAAAGAATAGTGTAGTAGGAAAATTAGTGGAGAAAAGATGCTGAATAACTTGGTTTACGTGGAGAACTAACAAAACCTCGAGACAAGAGGTTTGCACCATCTACGTTAGGCCACTGGCACCCATTTGAATAGTGGGGGGTGCCCCACCTTGGGCTCCCTTTCGTGTGGGTCTTAGAAGCCAGGGCAAGTAAGTAGACATGGCGAGCCTCCACACCCTACATGGGAATTCAGCCAGAAAATAAAGAAGACATGGGGAGACCAAGCTGCTTCAGTGAGCAAGGCCCCAATAACTTTATTTTTTAAAAGGACTTTTATACCTTTCCCACAAATGATGTTGTGTACATTATCTTCTGGCCTTGGAGGCCTGTGAAACATTTTAAGACCCTCTTTTGATAAAGGCTGCTCAACCAAAAAACTTATTTTCCCTTGAAATGTTTTTTCTTCATATTTCTAATCTATGTCAGCCTCAGAAAGTATCAAACAAAGTTACATTTTCACGAAGCAAAGGTGCAGTAAGTTACAACAAAGAAAGAACCAATTAGCTCAAAAGTCTGATGTGGTCAGTTTCAAGGCTACACTTGTTTTTTCTTACATTCTAATTACGTTAACGAATGTGCTCTCAGGTGCACAGTGGATAAGACATACGGAAACTTAGCAACAAACATTGGCTCAACAGTGAAATCTTACACCAGTGCTACTCTAATAACTTTTAATTCTTTGAAAGGCTTTATGTTTTAGGCTTCCCGTGCCTCTCACAGTTGGAGGGGCTGTAAACAATCACATGTGTAGTTGTAAAAGTCCGTGTAAGGCGAGTTAGAGAGCCATCAGAGGGGTTTTTGGGTTGAAACACTCTTATTATGCCCAGGAGACTTATTATCTAAAAGTTCTAAATTAGTTTTTCCCTAAAAAAAGGTGGTGGGGGGACAGCCCCCTGTTATGTCAGACGAGTAGGTGAAAAGCATAATATAGTAAAGCAGGCAGACTCTGATTTTGGGGTTAGATGCTCAGGAAATTCCAGGGGGGACCCCTGAAGCCTGATCCCCATCTTTGCGTTTTGTCAGACTTCCTTCTTCATGACCTTTGCCACGGGCAGGATTCCTCACGCTGGCTCCTGGCAATCTTTAATTGTTGTTCTTCACTTGCTAAGTCTTTTCCACTCTTTGGGACCCCATGAACTGCAGCACAGCAGGGTTCCCTGTCCTTCACTGTCTCTGGGTTTGCTCAAATTAATGTCCATTGAGTTAGTAAGTAAGTAAGAAAGTATTAGTCGCTCAGACATGCCTGACTCTTTGCGACCCCATGGACTGCAGCCCACTAGGCTCCTCTGTCCATGAGATTTTCCAGCCAAGGATAATGGAATGGGTTGCCATTTCCTTCTCTAGGGGATCTTCCCAACCCAGAGATCGAACCCGGGTCTCCTGCACTGCAGGCAGATTCTTTACCGACTAAGCTACGAGGGAAGCCCTTGAGTTAGTGATGCTGTCTAAATATCTTATCCTCTGCAGCCCTCCTCTCCTTTGCCTTCAGTCTTTCCCAGCATCAAGATGTTTTCCAATGAGTCAGCTCTTCATATCAGGGGGTCAAAGTATTGGATCTTCAGCTTTAGCATCAGTTCTTCCAATAAATACTCGGGTTCATTTCCTTTGGATTGACTGGTTTGATCTCCTTGCAGTCCAAGGGACTCTCAAGAGTCTTCTCCAAAACCACAATTTGAAAGTATCAGTTCTTCAGTGCTCAGCCTTCTTTATGGTCCAAATCTAACATCTGTACAAGACTACTGGAAAATCCATAGCTTTGACTATATGGGCCTTTGTCTGTAAAGTGATGGCTCTGTTTTTTAATACACTATCTAGATTTGTCATAGCTTTTCTTCCAAGGAGAAAGTATCTTTTATTTTCATGGCTGCAGTCACCATCTGCAGTGATTTTGGAGCCCTAGAAAATAAAATCTGTCACTATCTCCACTTTTTCCCCTTCTATGAAATGATGGGACCAGATGCTGTGATCTTAGTTTTTGGAATATTGAGTTTCAAGCCAGCTTTTTCACTCTCCTCTTCACCTTTGTCAAGAAGGTCCCTCTTTAATTCTTCTTTGGTTTCTGCCATTATAATGGTATCATCTGCATATCCAAGGTTGTTGATATTTTTCCTGGCAATCTTGATTCCAGCTTGTGTGATTCATTCACTCCAGCATTTCACATGATGTACTCTGCCTACAAGTGAAATAAACAGAGTGACCGTATACAGCCTTGACATACTCCTTTCCCAGTTTTGAACCAGTCCATTATTCCATGTCCAGTTCCAACCGTTGCATCTTAACCTGCATACAGGTTTTGCAGGAGCAGGTAAGGTGGTCTGGTATTCCCATCTCTTAAAGAATTTTCCAGTTTGTTGTGATCCACATAGTCAAGGGCTTTAATGTGGTCAATAAAGTAGAAGCAGATGTTTTTCTGAAACTCTCTTGCTTTTTCTATGATCCACCAGATGGCAATTTTATGTCTGGCTCCTCTGCCTTTTCTAATTCCAACTTGTACATCTGGAAGTTCTCAGTTCACAAACTACTGAAACCTAGCTGGAAATATTTTGAGCATAACCTTGCTAGCATGTGAAATAAGCACAATCGTACAGCAGTTTGAAGATTCTTTGTCATTTCCCTTTTTTGGGAATAGAATGAAAACTGACTTTTCCAATCCTTCAGCCACTGCTGAGTTTTCCAATTTTGCTGGCATATCGTGTGCAGTACTTTAACAGCATCATTTTTCAGAATTTTAAATAGCTAAGCTGGAATTCCCATCACTTCCACTAGATTTGTTCACAGTGATTCTTTCTAAGGGCCACTTGACTTCACACTCCAGGATGTCTGGCTTTAGGTGAGTAACTGCACCATTGTGGTTACACAGGTCATTAATAGTTTTTTGTATAGCTCTTCTGTGTATTCTTGTCACCTCCTCTTAATCTTTTCTGCTTCTGTTAGGTCTTTACTGTTTCTGTTTAATCATGCCCATCCTTGCATAAAATATTCCCTTGATATCTCCAATTATCTTGAAGAGATTGAAAGAAATTGAGAAAATAAATTTCTTGAAAGACTCTAGTCTTTTCCATTCTATTGTTTTCCTCTGTTTCCGTTGTTCACTTAAGAAGGCCTTCTTATCTCTCCTTGCTATTCTCTGGAACTCTGCATTCAGTTGGATATACTTTTCCCTTTCTCCTTTTTGTTTCACTTCTCTTCTTTTCTCAGCTGTGTGGAAAGCCTCCTCAGACAACCACTTTGCCTTCTTGCATTTCTTTTTCTTGGAGATGATTTTGGTCACTGCCTCCTGTATAATATCAGAATCATCTTGTCCAAAGTTTTGATAATTTTTAGTCTTACTAGTCATAGATTATCAATTGTAATATAAAAAAACAAATAAACAAAGAAATGAATGAAAAATATTATAAATACGAGCCAAACCATGTTTGATATCAGTAGGAGTTCTGGATACAGAGTGAGTTTCTTTTTGGTAATTTGGCTGTGTCAAGCTGATCACTTATTAGTTTGGTTTTACACAATTTCCTATTTTTGAAAGCAATTTTTAGTGAGCATAAGGACAGATGTTTAGCTTGGAAAACAAGTTATAGCAGTGTCAGGAGTAACAGACCTGTGTGCCTCCTGGACACTTGTAACACAGAATACATTATTTCTGACACTTAAGAGACAAGCAACAGGAAGTCAGCTTCAGACTTTTATCTGCTTCAAGTGCTAATGGGGCTGATAAGTCTGATTTGTGGGGAAACTGCTGTAGTTGAAAAGTGTTCAGATGCTTTTACAGTAGGGGTTGTTTTAACCAGTGTCATCAACCTAGATTTCAGAATGTTTTGCTTTGCTAGGCAATATCATAATCTGTGAGAGTCAAGGCCAAACAAAACGTGTTTGCACTCCTCTCTCACTTCTATGGCATATTATTTGTGGAAATCAGAATCAAGTAAACTGCCATGAACAAAAATCATGCTGGGAAACAACTTCGACTTATTTTTTCACTTCAATTAATGCAGTGTAATGAATAATTGTATTTAAAATAATTTTGCCATAACTTTAAGCCATAGCATTTAATCAACAAATGTAGAAAACAGTAGCAGAGAACAATTCTTTAAAATTTCTAAACATATGATATTTTAACTATCAATATGTTTTGAAGGTGTTTTAGTCCTGATATTGATGTGAAACTTCTTCTGCATGATAGCACAGTAAAAAACACAAGAACAACGATAGTAAAACAAATCATAGGATACGGAAGCTATAAAAACTAGTGTTAACTACACTGACTCAAAGGAAAGTGTGTACCTAGTGGCCATTTGAGCATAAGTATTTATTTATAAAAAGCCAGAGCATGCAGTCCCAAAGATCTGAATGTTTATTCCTTTTTTCCGTTTTTTTTTTTTCCCCCAGCAAGATTATTTTGAACATGGAATTCTGTCATAAATTAAATCAGAATCTCATGGCTCAATCTATCCAATCTCTGGATAGTCACTAAATTCTAGCATCCTTCTTATCTACAGATTTTTTGTTGTCCCAATTTTCCCTCCAATGGTGGATTCTTTTAACAATAACAATGACGTTTAGTCACACAGCTCTCAGGTTTCCCCTGAAAGTGGTCTATCGATTTGATAAAGTCTTAACAGCAGGACTAAATATTCCTTCCATGCTCTAATTCTACCTCATGGAGCTGGAAACCCTAATTCATTGATTTTTGTAACACTTTTTGCTTCCATTTCTACCATTTATCAGGCTTTGTAACATACTCCTCCTCTTTGACCTGCACCTTAAACAGCGGTTTTCCCTAAGATCTTTTCTAGGGATACTTTTAATAGTCAATATTCAGATGACATCCTCTACCAATTTAAATGAAATTTCTGGAAGTGGTGCCCAGGTACTCAAATTTTCTACATATCCCCAGATAAATTCTAAAGTTCCCTAAAATTTGAAAACTGGCAGTGGTGTCCTAGAAAGCATTTCAAAACAAGCTCTCTGCAGGAAAGCAAGATGGGCCAGAGAGTCTGATTTGTAGCATTTTCTGATTTCACTGGTTTAACTTCCTAACCATGAATTGGAGCTTCAATTTCAAGTTACCATGCTAATATCAACAAGCTCTACAAATTTCCAAAAATCAACAAGTACAGTCTTTTGGACTATGTTGGAGAGGGAGAGGGTGGAATGCTTCGGGAGAATGGCATTGAAAAATGTACAATATCATATATTAAGCAAATCACCAGTCCAGGTTCGATGCATGATACAGGATGCTTGGGCTGTGCCCTGGGATGACCCAGAGGGATGGTACGGAGAGGGAGGTGGGAGGAGGTTCAGGTTGGGGAAGACGTGTACACCCGTGGTGGATTCATGTTGATGTATGGCAAAACCAATACAATATTGTAAAGTAATTAACCTCCAATTAAAATAAATAAATTTATATTTTTTAAAAAAAGAATTTTTGAAATTCAACTAGCAAGATAGTCTGAGCCAGCACACACTGGAACTATAGTGCTATTGTATTTAGTCTCCTCCTGATACATTAAGCAGATGGTCCACTGGGTGTATGCGTCAGTATATTTCCTCTTCAAAGATAGTCTTACATAGACGCCCAGGTGATTAAAGATAGATATATGATAGATAATGTGAATGTGTGCTAAGTCACTTTATTCATGTTCAACTCTCTGCAACCCTATGGATTGTAGCCTGTCAGGCTTCTCTGTCCATGGGACTCTCCAGACAAGAATACTGGACTTGGTTGCCATGCCTTCCTCCAGGGGATTTTCCCAATCCACGGATTGAATCCACATCTCTAGCAACTCCTGCATTGCAGGTGGATTCTTTACCACTGAGCCACCAGGTACGCGTGATAGATAATAGATAGATGGGGGGAGGGTGCGGGGAAGAACAAAACAGACACAAGCTGAATGCCTCTTATAAAATGAGCTAGAGAGTTTCATCTACTTGGCTATCCTCCTTGCCCCCATGGGACTGCCTTCTAAAGGGCTTCCACGGAAACCAGAAGACTATAAAGAGGGCATAATCAAAATCATTGACCCACAGGCAAAACCCGTATTTCTTGTCTCTTTCTGGGCATCCTCCCCATGACCTGACCTAATGAATCCTTTTGATCTCCATCTTCCACCTCACATTTCCCATAATAAGCACAGCCAGTAATAAGATGTTCATATTTTATACTCTCCTTCCTCTTCCAAGAAAAGATAGGGCTCCACTAGTCCTCTAGAAGAGAAACTGCCCCAAAGAGGCAGTGGGGAAATGTCAGTGTATATGTTATTTTGGTGAAGGAAGAATATATGCTTGAAAGCATATATTTTTCCAGAATATTTTTACTAGTCTTGTGAAGCTTTGTTAGTCATAAGGAACAGTCATCACCATGAAGGATTTTAGTGCTTTTTAGATATGGAGAGATACAAGAACTGGGCCCATAAAATCAGCTCCTGAAAATATCTAACTATCTGAAAATCTGTCCTGCCAGGTTTTCCCCTGCTTCATTTCTGTTTTCCATCCTAAATTCCTTTCAGGAGATATTGAAGGTCAGCAGATACAGCAGTAGTTTGCCGACTAAGGTCCGTCTAGTCAAGGCTATGGTTTTTCCTGTGGTCATGTATGGATGTGAGGGTTGGACTGTGAAGAAGGCTGAGAGCCAAAGAATTGATGCTTTTGAACTGTGGTGTTGGAGAAGACTCTTGAGAGTCCCTTGGACTGCAAGGAGATCCAACCAGTCCATTCTAAAGGAGATCAGTCCTGGGTGTTCTTTGGAAGGAATGATGCTAAAGCTGAAACTCCAGTACTTTGGCCACCTCATATGAAGAGTTGACTCATTGGAAAAGACTCTGATGCTGGGAGGGACTGGGGGCAGGAGGAGAAGGGGACGACAGAGGATGAGATGGCTGGATGGCATCACTGACTCGATGGACGTGAGTCTGAGTGAACTCTGAGAGTTGGTGATGGACAGGGAGGCCTGGCGTGCTGCAATTCATGGGGTCGCAAAGAGTCGGACACTGAGCAACTGAACTGAGAGATAGATAACAAGTGCCCATGACAAGTGCCAATTTGTAGTTAACAAAAGAGATTCTTACAGATAATTTGGAGTATGATAAAGATTAACAGAGAAAGACTAGTATCTATGGATTCTTAGAACACATATTACTAAAATCAGAAGTGGACAATAGATCTTGAGGGTGAGAAAAATGAAAAGCAGACAGAAATTGGGTACCTCAAAACCTTAGGAACCCTTGATCCTCTAGATCTAGAGTGACTTGGATCACAGGGATGGGAAAACAATCCTTCTCCCAAATCTGATTCTACACTTTTCTTTTCCAAGGGCCGTGTAAGTCTAAGGTCTCAAGACAAGGGAAACCACTACAATACTGTAAAGTAATTAGCCATCAATTAAAATAAATAAATTAATTTTAAAAATAAAAACAAAACAAAACAAATCCACTATAAAAAAAAAAGACAAGGGGGGAGTATAGACAGAAACAAGGAAATTATGAATAAATTTGTTATGTTTGGGAATAGGCATTCTGCCAATCTTAAAAGAACAGGTAACAAGGCTTATTTCTTCCTTACAAGAGCCCACCAACCCTCAGTCCATGTGAACATGCCATAGTTAGGAGAGAACAGAAGTGAGGAGGGGACGCAGCTACCAGGAAGTGGTCTGACACAAACATGCTATGCAACTTTGACCTTCCTCCAGTGACTGTTAACACACTATCAATATTAGTTTGATATTAAACTATTAAACTTTGAAAATTTTGTTTATTTTTGAATTGAAGGATAATTAGTTTGCAGAATTTTGTTGTTTTCTGTCAAACTTTGACATGAATCAGCCATAGGTATACATATATCCCCTTCTCCTCAAATCTCTCTCCCATCTCCCTCTCCATCTCACTCCTCTAGGTTGATACAGAGCCCCTGTTTGAGTTTCCTGAGACAGACAGCAAATTCCCGTTGGCTATCTATTTTACATATGGTAATATGAGTTTCCCTGTTACTCTCTCCATACATCTCACCCTTTCCTCCACTGTCTCCGTGTCCATAAGTCTATTTAATATCTCTCTTTCTCCATTCAGTTCAGTTCAGTTCAGTCACTCAGTCGTGTTCGACTCCTTGCAACCCCATGAATCGCAGCACGCCAGGCCTCCCTGTCCATCACCATCTCCCGGAGTTCACTCAGACTCACGTCCATTGAGCCCCTAATGCCATCCAGCCATCTCATCCTCGGTCGTCCCCTTCTCCTCCTGCCCCCAATCCCTCCCAGCATCAGAGTCTTTTCCAATGAGTCAACTCTTCACATGAGGTGGCCAAAGTACTGGAGCTTCAGCCTCAGCATCATTCCTTCCAAAGAAATCCCAGGACTGATCTCCTTCAGAATGGACTGGTTGGATCTCCTTGCAGTCCAAGGGACTCTCAAGAGTCTTCTCCAACACCACAGTTCAAAAGCATCAGTTCTTCGGCGCTCAGCTTTTTTCACAGTCCAACTCTCACATCCATACATGACTGCTGGAAAAACCATAGCCTTGACTAGACGGACCTTTGTTGGCAAAGTAATTCTTCGGTAATATCGTTTGAGATTTCATATATATGCATTTGCATACAATATTCATCATTATTTTTCTAACTTACTTTATTGTTAATAATGGGCTCCAGGTTCATCCACCTCGTTGGAACTGACCAAATGCATTCACTTTTATGGTTGAGTAATAGTCCATTGTATATATGTACCACAGCTTCTTTATCCATTCATCTGTCGATGGACATCTTGTTGCTTCCATGTTCTCGTTATTATAAATAGTGCTGCAGTGAACAATGGGATACATGTGTCTTTTTCAATTTTGGTTTCTCAGGGTATATGCCTAGGAGTGGGATTGCTGGGTCATATGGTGGTTTTATTCCTAGTTTTCTGTTTTGTTTTGTTTTGTTTTGTTTTGTTTTGTTTTCAAGGAATCTCCATAGTGTCTTCCATAGTGGCTGTGTCAATTTGCATTCCACACCATCTCTAGCATTTTTTTTGGGGGGGGGGGGTGGGTAGACTTTTTTATGATGGCCATTCTGACTGGTGAGAGGTGATATCTCATTGTATCTTTGATTTGCATTCCTCTAATAATGAGAGATGTTGAGAATCTTTTCATGTGTTTATTAGCCATCTGTATGTCTTCTTTGGAGAAATGTCTGTTTAGGCCTTTTCCCCACTTTTTGATTGGGTTGTTTGTTTTTCTGGTAATGAGTTGTATGAACTGCTTATATATTTTGGAAATTTATCCTTTGTCAGTTGTTTCGTTTGTTATAATTTTCTCCCATTCTGAGGGTTATCTTTTCACCTTGCTTATAGTTTTCTTTCCTTTGCAAAAGCTTTCAAGTTTAATCAGATCCCACTTGTTTACTTTTGTTTTTATTTCTGTTACTCCAGGAGGTGGGTCATAGAAGATCTTGCTTTGATTTATATCATCGAGTGTTCTGCCTATGCTTTCCTCTAAGAGTTTTATAGTTTATGGTCTTTCATTTAGGTCTTTAACCTATTTTAAGGTTATCTTTGTATATGACATTAAAAAGTGTTCTAATATCATTCTTTTACATGTAACTGTCCAATTTTCCCAGCACCACTTATTGAAGAACCTGTCTTTGCCCCATTCTTTCTTCCTTTGTCAGAAATAAGGTATCCATCAGTGCATGGGTTTATCTCTGGGCTTTCTATCTTGTTCCATTGGTCTATATTTCTGTTTTTGTGTCAGTACCATAGTGTCTGGATGACTGTAGCTTTGTAGTATAATCTAAAGTTGGGATGGTTGATTCCTCCAGCTTCATTCTTCTTTCTCAAAACTGCTTTAGCTATTTAGGGGTCTTTTGTGCTTCCATATGGAGAAGACAATGGCAATCCACTCCAGTATTCTTTCCTGGAAAATCCCATGAACAGAGGAGCCTAGTAGGCTACAGTCCATGGGGTCACAAAGAGTCAGACACAACTGAGCAACTTCATTCACTTCATACTTTATCACTGGAGGAGTAAATGGCAACCCACTCCAGTATTCTTGCCTTGAAAATCCCATGGACAGGGGAGCCTGGCAGGCTGTGGTCCATGGGGTCGCAGAGAGTCAGACATGACTGAAGTGACTGAGCAAGCAAGCGAGTGCTTCCATATGAGTTGTGAAAATTTTTGCTCTAGTTATGTGAAAAAATGCCATTGGTAACTTGATAGGAATCACACTGAATCTGTAGATTGCATTTGGTGACAATAATTTTCACAATATTGATTATTCTTACCCAGGAACATGGAATATCTCTCCATCCATTTATGTCATCTTTTATTTCTTTCATTAGTGTCTTACAATTTTCTGTGTACAATTCTATTGTCTCCTTAGGTAAATTTATTCCTAATATTTAATTCTTTTTGTTTCAATACTGAATGGGATTGATTCCTTAATTTCTCTTTCAGATTTTTCGTTGTTAGTATACAGAAATGCAAATGATTTCTGTGTATTGATTTTGTATCCTGTGACTCTGCTAAATCGCTGATTAGCACTAGTAATTTCATGATCTAGTAAGATCTAGTAAGTATCTTTAATTTTTTTTCTACGTATAGTATCATGTCATCTGCAAACAGTGACAGCTATACTTCTTTTCTGATATGGATTCATTTTATCTCCTTTTCTTCTCTAATTGCTATAGCTAGGGCTTCCAAAACTTTGTTGAATAATAGTTGTTAGTGTGGACACCCTTGTCTGGTTCCTGATCTTAGGGGGAATGCTTTCAGTTTCTCACCATTGAGAATAATGTTTGCTGTAGGCTTATCACATAAGGCCTTTACTATGTTGAGGTAGGTTCCTTCTATGCCCATTTTTTGAAGAGTTTGAATCATAAATAGATGCTGAATTTTGTCAAAGGCATTTTCTGCATCTATTGAGATTATCATATGGTTTTTATCCTTCAGTTTGTTACTATGGTGTATCACATTGATTGATTTGCATATATTAAAGAATCCTTGCATCCCTGGAATAAACCCAAATTGATCATGGTGTATGAGCTTTTTGATGTGTTGCTGGATTCTGTATGCTAAAATTTTGTCGACGATTTTTGCATCTATGTTCATCAGTGATATTGGCCTGCAGTTTTCTTTTTGTGTGTTGCCTTTGTCTGGTTTTGGTACCAGGGTGATGATGACCACTTGGAATGAGTTTGGAAGTATTTTTTCCTCTGCAGTTTTTGAAAGTTTTAGAAATATAGGCATTAGCTCTTCTCTAAATCTGTGATAAAATTCACCTGTGAAGCCATCTGGTCCTGGGCTTTTGTTTTTTGGGAGATTTTTTTATCACAGCTTCAATTTCAGTGCTTGTAATTGGGTTGTTCATAATTTCTATTTCTTCCTGATTCAGTCGTGGAAGATTGAACTTTTCTAAGAATATGTCCATTTCATCCAGGTTATCCATTTTATTGCCGTATAGTTGTACATAATAGTCTCTTATAATCCTTTGTATTTCTGCATTTTCTGTTGTAACATCTCCTTTTTATTTCTAATTTTGTTGACTTGATTCTTCTCTCTTTTTTTCTTGAAGAGTCTGGCTAAAGGTTTATCAATTTTGTTAATCTTCTCAAACAATCAGCTTTTAGTTTTATTAATCTTTGCTATTGTTTCTTTCATTTCTTTCTCATTTATTTTTGCTCAGAACTTTATGATTTCTTTCATTCTGCTAATTGGGGGAGGGGGATTCTTCTTCTTTTTTCCAGTTGTTTTAGGGGTAAAGTTAGGTTGTCTCTTTGATGTTTTTCTTGTTTCTTGAAGTAGGATTGTATTGCTATAAAATTCCCTCTGAGAACTGCTTTTGCTGCATCCCATAGGTTCTGAGTTGTCATGTTTTCATTGTCATTTGTTTCTAGGAACTTTTTAATTTTCCTTTTGATTTTTTCAGTAATCTGTTCATTATGTAAAAATGTACTGTTTAATCTCCATGTGTTTGTGTTTCTTATAGTTGTTTGTGTTTTTTTTTCCTTGTAATTGATATCTAGTCTCATAGCACTGTGATTGGAAAAGATGCTTGACATGATTTCAATTTTCTTAAATTTACTGAGGTTTGATTTGTGACCTAAGATGTGGTCTATCCTAGAGAATGTTACATGTGCACTTGAGAAAAAGGTGTATTCTTCTGCATTTGGATGGAATGTCCTGAAGATATTAATGAGATCCATCTCATCTAATGTGTCATATAAGACTTGGGGTGTTAAAGTCTCCTACTATTATTGTGTTACTGCTAATTTCTCCTTTTATGTCTGTTAGAGTATATCTTATGTATTGAGATGCTCCTATGTGGGTGAATAGATATTTACAATTGCTATGTCTTCTTCCTGGATTGATCCCTTGATGATTATGTAGTGTCCTTCCTTATCTCTTGTAATATTCTTTATTTTGAGGTATACTTTGTATGATATGAGGATTGCAACTCCAGCTTTCTTTTGTTCTCCATCTGCATGGAATATATTTTTCCATCCTCTCACTTTCAGTCTAGAGGTGACTTGAGGGCTGAAGTGGGTTTCTTGTTGGCAACATATATATGGGTCTTGTTTTTTATCAATTTGGCCAGTCTGTGTCTTTTGTTTAGAGCATTTAATTCATTTACATTTAAAGCAATTATTCATAAATATGTTTCTATTGCCATTTTCTTAATTGTTTGGGGCTGGTTTTTGTAGGTCTTTTTCTCTATTCTATTTCCTGACTATATAAGTCTCTTTAACATTTGTTGTAATGTTGGTTTTTTAGTACAGAATTCTCTTAACTTTTGCTAGTCTGAAAAGCTTTTGACTTCTCCATCAATTTTGATTGAGATCCCTGCTGGGTAGAGTAATCTTGGTTGTAGATTTTTCCCTTTCAGTACTTTAAATATATCCTGCCATTCCTTTCTGGCCTGCAGAGTTTCTGCTGAAAGATCATTAAACATATGGGGTTTCCCTTGTATGTTACTGGTTGCTTTTCCCTTGCTGCTTTTAATATGCTTTCTTTGTGTTTAATCTTTGCTAGTTTGATTAGTAACCTGTCTCAACATGTTTCTCCTTGGGTCCTGTATGGGATTTTTGCACCTCTTGTACTTGACTGACTATTTCCTTTTACATGTTGGGGAAATTTTCAACTATAATCTCTTCAAAAATTTTCTCATACCATTTATTTTTATCTTCTTCTTTGGGACCCCTATAGTTCGAATGTTGGTGCATTTAATATTTCCCAGAGGAATTATTTTTATTTACTTTGCCTTTCAGCAGTTATTTCAACCATTTTATCTTCCATTTCAATGATCCGTTCTGCTTCAGATATTCCGCTATTGATTCATGCTAGAATCAATCAAATAGAATCATATTTTTAATTTCAATAATTGTGTTATTTGTCTCTATACGTTTATTCTTTCATTCTTCTAGGTCTTTGTTAGTTGATTCTTGCATTTTCTCCATTCTGTTTTCAAGGTTTTTAATCATCTTTACTATCATTATTCTGAATTCTTTTTCAGGTAGTTTGCCTATTTCCTCCTCATTTATTTGGACTTCTGTGTTTCTAGTTTGCTCCTTTATTTGTGCAGTATTTCTCTGCCTTTTCATTTTATTCTTAACTTATTCTGTTTGAGGTCTCCTTTTCCCACACTTCAAGATTGAATTCTTTCTTCCTTTTGGTTTCTGCCCTCCTAAGTTTGGTCCAGTGGTTTGTGTAAACTTCATAGAGGGTGAGATTTGTGCTGAGGTTTTTTTTGGCCCCCTCGGATGGGCAGGATTGAGTAAGGTAGTAATCCTGTCTGCTGACTATTGGGTTTGTATTTTTGTCCTATTTTTTGTTTGGATGAGGGATCCTGCACAGGGTGCTACTGGTGGTTGGGTGATGCCATGTCTTGTATTCAAATGGTTTCCTTCATGTGAGTTCTCACTATTTGATACTCCCTAGGCTTAGTTATGTAGTAGTCTAGGGTATTAGATTCAGTGTTCCACTCCAAAGGCTCAAGACTTGATCTCTGGATTATGACGATAGCCTTCTGACTTGTCTTACTGCTTCTGCCTTGGCCAACTTCAGTCAGTTCGCCATCACATTCTGCATGATTCATTCTGGAGGTCGGAAGTCCAAGATAAACCTGCTAGCTAGGCAAGTTTGCGTCAGAGACCTTATCTTTCAATTTGTGAGTCTAAACTATTAAATTTTTAATACCATGGATACACTGCATATTGGGGAACTTCCCTGGTGGCTCAAACGGTAAAGGGACTACCTGCAATGCGGGAGACTTGGGTTTAATCCCTGGGTCAGGAAGATCCCCTGGAGAAGGAAATGGCAACCTACTCCAGTACTCTTGCCTGGAAAATCCCATGGATGGAGGATCCTGGTAGGTTACAGTCCATGGAGTCGCAAAGAATCAGTGAAGGGTTAATAGGGTACCAGAGATGTGCCTGCAAATGGGTCTCTCTGCTCGGGCTGAGCGTCCTTGCATACGAGGCTTTCTGCCAAAGAGTCTGGACACAGCCTTGAGTTTAATGGTCCCTTGCAGACGAGGGAGCATTCCCTTCTTGAGATAAGAAGGAGATGAGGGCTTTGGGCAGACTCTGCAGTAGACAGAGATTTCACTCCCCTTTGCTATACGATAACATGTATGCACCTGCGCTGTGCTGAAAAGGCTTATTCATGCAGTCTGGAATTCTGCCTAGGGGGCTTCTATAATAAACGGCAATTACTTTTTTGCCCAGTTCTGTTCCTCTGGCCAGAGTGGTGTCCTGTCTGTCTCTTGTGTGTCTCGTATGTTCTGTGTCATTTCACTCATAATTACCAGTAATCTACAGTCAGACAGAACTGAGCGACTTCACTTATACTGCATATTGGTATATGTAATGTATGTATGAAGGTGAAGAAGCAACAGTTAGAACTGGGCATGGAACAACAGACTGGCACCAAATAGGGAAAGGAGTACATCAAGGCTGTATATTGTCACCCTGCTTATTTAACTTATATGCAGAGTACATCATGAGAAATGCTGGGCTGGAAGAAGCACAAGCTGGAATCAAGATTGCCAGGAGAAATATCAATAAACTCAGATGTGCAGATGACACCACCTTTATGGCAGAAAGCAAAGAAGAACGAAAGAGCCTCTTGATGAAAGTGAAAGAGAAGAGTGAGTGAGGTGGCTTAAAACTCAACATTCAGAAAACTAAGATCATGGCATCTGGTCCCATCACGGCAAATAGATGGGGAAACAATGGAAATAGTGACAGAATTTATTTTGGAGGAGCTCCAGAATCACTGCAAATGGTTATTGCAGCCATAAAATTAAAAGACACTTGCTCCTTGGAAGAAAAGTTATTACCAACCTAGACAGCATATTAAAAAGCAGAGACATTAATTTGCCATCAAATATCTGTCTAGTCAAAGCTATGGTTTTTGCAGTAGTCATGTATGGATGTGAGAGTTGGACTATAAAGAAAGCTGAGCACCAAAGAATTGATTATTTTGAACTGTGGTGTTGGAGAGGACTCTTGAGAGTCCCTTGGACTGCAAGGAGATCAAACCAGTCAATCCTAAAGAAAATACATCCTGAGTGTTCATTGGAAGGACTGATGCTGGAGCTGAAACTCCAATACTTTGGCCATCTGATGCGAAGAACTGACTCCTTGGAAAAGAGTCTGATGCTGGGAGAGATTGAAGGTAGGAGGAGAAGGGGATGACAGAGAATGAGATGGTTGGATGGCATCACTAACTCAATGGACATGATTTTGTGTAAACTTCAGGAGTTGGTAATGGACAGGGAGGCCTGGTGAGCTGCAGTCCATAGATAGGGTCACAAAGAGTCTGACACAACTGTGCGACTGAACTGAACTGAAGTGAATATATGTATATCTATGATTTACACATTAAAAAGAGTAAGATTTTTTTTTGCCACACCTGAGAAACAATATTCACTCTTGGGAACAATATTGTTAAGAATGCATGAACCAGGGAGACAAGAGCTGATTTTATTATCACACCTCGGTTTCCCAAGCAGGATGGGAGATTTTCAAAGCCAGGTGTAAGTGAAATGTGATAGAATTAATGTTTAACTATAATGTTGAAACTAAAAGCTTTTCAAAAGCATTCAGTAAGATTCAAATACAGGAAACTAAAATTTTACAGCTGAAGACTAAACAATGACACCACTTATACCAAAAAGATATGTATTTAGAGACTTATTGTTTCAATGAACATGAAGATTATACTAACCTCTCTGAAAATGGACACAGTTATGAGCAGAGCTAAGAAGCAAAATGTAAAAACATAAAACTGAGTGTTGATAGGCTACTTAAGTATAACAGCAGCAGATTTCTTTTGCAGGTGTTATTTGCACAATAATTTCAGCGATTTGTGCATAGTACCTCTGTGCTGAGGACTGCACTGTAGACTAAAAATAAGTCAACAAAATGCTAAATAAACTACTAAAAACTGCATGGTATTTTATGGTTATTTAAAGTAATTATGCTTCATAACAGGAAAAAATTGGATATACCTTTGTTTATGTCAACTCATTTGTTCAGAATGTTCTCCCAACACTTTACAACAAATTAAACGTGGGCAGCATAGTGATAACACTGTGAATGCAGTATTTATTTTTCACCTGGAGGTATCAGTTCAGTTCAGTTCTGTCGCTCAGTCGTGTCTGAGTCTTTGCGACCCCATGAACCTCAGCATGCCAGGCCTCGCTGTCCATCACTAATTCCCGGAGTTTACCCAAACTCATATCCATTGAGTCAGTGATGCCGCCCAACCATCTCATCCTCTGTCGTCCCCTTCTCCTCCTGGCTTCAATTTTTCCCAACATCAGGGTCTTTTCAAATGACTCAGCTCTTCCCATCAGGTAGCCAAAATATTGGAGTTTCAGCTTCAACATCAGTCCTTCCAATGAACACCCAGGACTGATCTCCTTTAGGATGGACTGGTTGGATCTCCTTGCAGTCCAAGGGACTCTCAAGAGTCTTCTCCAACACCACAGTTCAAAAGCATCAATTCTTCGGCGCTCAGCTTTCTCCAGAGTCCAACTCTCACATCCATACATGACTACTGGAAAAACCATAGCCTTGACTAGATGGACCTTTGTTAACAAAGTAATGTCTCTGCTTTTGAATATGCTCTCTAGGTTGGTCATAACTTTCCTTCCAAGGAGTATGCGTCTTTTAATTTCATGGCTGCAATCACAACTTGCAGTGATTTTGGAGCCCAAAAAAATAAAGTCAGCCACTGTTTCCCCATCTATTTGCCATGAAGTGATGGTACCAGATGCCATGATCTTAGTTTTCTGAATGTTGAGCTTTAAGCCAACTTCTTCACTTTCCTCTTTCACTTTCATTAAGAAGATCTTTAGTTCCTCTTCACTTTCTGCCATAAGGGTGGTGTCATCTGCATATCTGAAGTTATTGATATTTCTCCCGGCAATCTTGATTCCAGTTTATGCTTCCTCCAGCCCAGTGTTTCCATGATATACTCTGCATATAAGTTAAATAAGCAGGGTGACAATATACAGCCTTGACATACTCCTATTTTCAAGTGTTCTCACATAAATCAAGAAAAAGTAGTTTTTCTCTGGAATTTCAGTGAGTAACTTGCATGCTGACCCAGATTAGAAAGGCAGTAATTGAGATCAGGCAAAGAGGACAAAAAGAGGACTGGTGCAAGAATTATTTCTGCATAGAATAGATATGAATTAAGAAAGCCTTAGAAATTAGTCAAGACACTTGATTGAAATTGGAAGACTCGAGAAAACATCTAAATTCTAGTCCACTAGGTTAGAGAACAGAATACAATACAGTATCATAAAGAGTCCTGCCCATAGTATTTGGATCATGCTGTTGAGTTTTATTCTTGGAATTTTTGTAGTTAATTGGCTATATCCTCTCTATTATTTAGATTATTATTATTTATCTATGTCTTTTACTTAGAAGATTTTCTGCATGAAAAGGAATGACATACCGATTCTCACTACAACATGAATAAATCTTGAAAGCATGCTAAGTGAAAAAAGTCAGACACGGGCACAAAAGTCCATGTATTGCATGATTCCATTTTTATGAAATATTTCATCCCATAAAAATAAAAAGTAGATTAGTGATTGCCAAGGGCAGGAGACAATGGGGAATGGAAAGTTTACCTTTGGGTATGGTGTTTCCTTCCAGAATGATAAAAATGTTCTGGATCCAGATAGTGGTGATAGTTGCACAACATTGTGAATATGCTAAATGCACTGAATTGTACTTTTCAATCCTTAAAGTAACAAATTCTATGTTATGTGTATTTTACCACATGTGCAAAAGAGTCCTTTCCATTGATTTGACCCACACACAATTATGCTTCTTTCCAGTAGTAAACTTAAGCTTCCTTTCCAGTGGTAAATCTTTTGTGAGGGCCTGAAGCTTTTGCAGTTTGGGGGATGTATAATAAAAATAACTCAGAATTACAAACAAAAAATACCCATGGCTTCTCTGGGGTGGGCCTTCACACCTATGGGGCCCTGAGCTCCCATCCATTGTGACCAACACTTCTCTGCTCCTTCCACGAGGCCTGTGAGAGGGAGAGTCATGTCTTCTGGCCTAATTTTCATCAGTTCCCATTCCAGCCCATACTTGCCTACATTCCAGGAGGCGTTTAAAAGGCCACCAACTGTCATTTTTGACACCTTATATCAATTTTGAATTACTTACCTCTTTTTTCCTGAGTAAGATGAAGAGTCCCATGTCTGTCAGGCCTCTCCTATCCAGACATGCCACTATCAGCTCAGCTGAACCACGTATTCGTTGGCAGGTTTCCTACTGCTGGGTAGTGAGTTGCTCAGGGTATCAAGAGAGTTAGTGCAGTGTGAGGGCAGAAAAAATAAGTTCAAATGAGAACCTATTTTCATTATTATGATAAATATTGGAAATAAATATATCACACTATTACTAGAAATAATTCAGGTCAAGAAATTATTCAGATAAAACATAAAATGGTAAAGAAGATGAGGCTACACATTGTTTACATTCCCAAGACAATGAAATCAGGACAATAAACCCCCATTCAGGCAGGCAAAAGTCTAAACTGTGCAGACCCACTTCCAGTTACCACAATTACAAGTAGGACTTTTTAAAATATATAAAAACATTGCTATCATGTAAGAAATGAATCGCCAGTCTATGTTCAATGCAGGATACAAGATGCTTGGGGCTGGTGCACGGGGATGATCCAGAGAGATGATATGGGGTGGGAGGTGGGAGGGGGGTTCATGTTTGGGAACTCATGTACACCCATGGTGGATTCATGTCAATGTATGGCAAAACCAATACAGTATTGTAAAGTAAAATAAAGTAAAAATAAATTAAAAAAAAAAAAACATTGCCTAAGAAAAGCCACAGAAAACTAAAAAATTATTAAGAATGGAGCAATACTGGCCTAGTAAACTTGAAGTAAACTTTGAGCTGGAGGTGGCTGGAGGTGGCATGTAGAGGAATGAGGTTGTACATACAAAAAAATTAAATTTTGGATCATAAATAAAAATGTTTGTATAATCCCAACTTTGGAGAATATCTTTAGGTCCCTCCAGACTTTTATGTATCATTCTCACATGGGCAGTAAGTGAGAGTAAATTGGAAACATTGTGGTCTTGTAATATGCCCCATGAGCATTTCTTCTCCTTTTTATTTTTTATTTACTTATTTATTTTTCCTTGAAGGATAATCACTTTGCAGAATTTTGTGGTTTTCTGTCATACATCAACAAAAATCAGCCATAGGTACACCCATGTCCCCTCCCTCCTGGGCCTCCCTCCTATCTCCCTCCCCAACCCACGCTTCAGCCTGTTGCAGAGCTCCTGTTTGAGTTCCCTGAGTCATACAGCAAATCCCCACTGGCTATCTGTTTTACACATGGTATTATATATATCTATGTTACTCTCTCCATACATCTCCCCTTCTCCTTCCTCTTCTCCCACCGTGTCCATAGGTCTGTTCTCTATGTCTGTTTCTCCATTGCTGCCCTGAAAATAAATACATCAGTCCCATCTCTTCAGATTCCATATATATATCTGTCAGTATATGATATTTATATTTCTCTCTCTGACTTACTTTAGTCTGTATAATGGGCTCTAGTTTTGTCCACCTTATTAGAACAGATTAAAATTTGTTCCTTTATATGGCTGAGTAGTATTCCATTGTATATGTGTACCACAGTTTCTTTATCCATTCATCTGTCAATGGATATCTAGGTTGCTTCCATGTTCAGCTACTGCTACTGCTGCTAAGTCGCTTCAGTCATGTCCAACTCCGTGCGACCCCATAGACGGCAGCCCACGAGGCTCCCCTGTCCCTGGGATTCTCCAGGCAAGAACACTGGAGTGGGTTGCCATTTCCTTCTCCAATGCATGAAAGTGAAAAGTCAAAGTGAAGTAGCTCAGTCGTGTCCAACTCTTCGCTACCCCATGGACTGCAGCCTACCAGTCTCCTTCGTCCATGGGATTTTTCAGGCAAGAGTACTGGAGCATGGTGCCATTGCCTTCTCCTTCCATGTTCTAGCTATTGTAAATAGTGCTGCAGTGAACAATGGTGTACATGTATGTTTTTCAGTTTTTATTTCCTCAGGATATCAAAGGAATGGAATTTCCTAGAAGTGGGATTGCTGGGTAATATGGTGGTTTTAGTCCTAGCTTTTTAAAGAATCACCATACCATCTTCCAAAGTGACTGTATCAGTTTACATTTCCCACCAGCAATGCAAGAATGTTCTCTTTTCTCCACACCCTCTCCAGCAGTTTTTTTGTTTTTTTTTTTTTGTAGACTTTTTGATGATGGTCATTCTGACTGGTGTGAGGTGGTATCTAATTGTAGCTTTAATTTGCATTTCTCTAATAAAAAGTGATGTTGAGCATCTTTTCATGTGCCTGTTAGCCATCTGTATGTCTTCTTTGGAGAAATGTCTCGTCAGGTCCATTTCCCACTTTTTGATTGAGTTGTTTGTTTTTCTGGTATTGAATTGTATGAGTTGCTTGTATATTTTGGAAATTAATTCTTTATCAGTTGTTTCATTTGCTATTACTTTCTCCCATTCTAAGGGTTGTCTTTTCACCTTGTTTGTAGTTTCTTTTGCTGTACAAAAGCTTAGGTTTAACTAGCTCCCACCTGTTTGTTTTTGTTTTTATTTCCATTACTCTAAGGAGGTGGGTCATAGAAGATCTTGTTTTGATTTTTGTCATCGAGTTTTCTGCCTATCATTTCTTCTAGCAATTTAATAGTTTCTGCTCTTAAATTTAGGTCTTTAATCTGTTTTGAGTTTATCTTTGTGTATAGCATTAGATAGTGATCAACTTTCATTCTTTTGTATGTAGCTGTCCTTTCCCAACACCATTTATTGAAGAGGCTGTCTTTGCCCCATTGTATATTCATGCCTCCTTTGTCAAAAAATAAGGTACCCATATGTGCATGGGTTTATTTCTGCGCTTTCTTGCTTGCTCCATTGGTCTATATTTCTGTTTTTGTGCCAGTACCATACTGTCTTGATGACTGTAGCTTTATAGTATAGTCTGAAGTCAGGAAGGTTGATTCCTCCAGCTCCATTCTTCTTTCTCAAGACTGTTTTGGCTATTCTGGATCTTCAGTATTTCCATATGAATTGTGACATTTTTGTTCTAGTTCTGTGGAAAATACCATTGGTAATTTGATAGGGATTGCATTAAATCTGTAGATTGCATTTGGTAGTATAGTCATTTTCACAATATTGATTCTCCCTACCAAGGATCATGGAATATTTCTCCATCTGTTTATGGCATCTTTGATTTCTTTCATCAATGTCTTATGATTTTCTGTATACAGTTCTTTTTTCTCCTTAGGTAAGTTTATTTCTAGATATTTTATTCTTTTTGTTTCAATGGTGAATAGGATTGATTCCTTAATTTCTCTTTCTGGTTTTTCATTGTTAGTACATAGAAATGCAAGTGATTTCTGTGTATTGATTTTGTATCCTATGACTTTGCTAAATTCACTGATTAGCTCTAGTAACTTTCTGATAGTATCTTTAAGGTTTTCTATGTATCTTTTCTAAGTATTTGTCCATTTCCTCTAGTTTGTCCATTTTATTAGCATATAGTTGCTCATAATATTCTCTTATGATCCTTTGTATTTCTGTGCTGTTTGTTGTAACCTCTCCTTTTTCATTTCTAAATTTATTGATTTGATTTTTCTCCCTTTTTTCTTGATAAGTCTGGCTAGTGGTTTGTCAATTTTGTTTATCTTCTCCAAGAACCAGCTTTTCATTTTATTAATCTTTGTTATTGTTTCCTTCATTTCTTTTTCATTTATTTCTGCTCTGATTTTTATGATCTCCTTCCTTCTGCTGACTTTGGGAGGTTTTTGTTCTTCTTTTTCTAGCTGCTTTAGATGTAGAGTTAGGCTGCCTATTTCATGCTTTTCTTGTTTCTTAAGGTATGATTGCATCACTATAAACCTCCCTCTTACAACTGCTTTTGCTGAATCCCATAGGTTTTGGGTCAACATGTTTTCATTGTCATTTGTTTCCAGGAATCTCTTGATTTCTCTTCTCATTTCTTCAGTAACCTCTTTGTTATTTAGTAATGTATTATTTAATCTCCATGAGTGTGTGTTTTGCTGTTGTTTTGTTGTTGTTGTTGTTTTCCTGTGATTGATACCTACTCTCATAGTGTTGTGGTTGGAGAAGATACTTGATAAAATTTCAATTTTCTTAAATTTACTGAGGCTTGATTTGTGGCTCAAGATGTGAACTATCCTGGAGATTGTTCCATGTGCACTTGAGAAGAAGGTGTATTTTTCTGCATTGGATGGAAAGTCCTGAAGATATCAATTAGGTCCATTTTGTCCAATGTTTCATTTAAGGTTTGTGTTTCCTTATTGATTCTCTGTTTTGACGATCTGTCCATTGGGGAAAGTGGGGTGATAAAGTCCTCTACTATTATTGTGTTGCTGTCAGTTTCTCCTCTGATGCCTGTTAGTGTTTGCCTTATGTATTGAAGTGTTCCTATGTTGGGTGCATATATATATACAATTGTTATGTCTTCTTGTTATATCTTCTTCTTTGTCTCTTATAATATTCTTTATTTTAAAGTCTATTTTGTCTGAAATAAGGATTGCCACTCTAGCTGTTTTTTGGTTTCCATTCACATGGAATATCTTTTTCCATCCTTTTACTTTCAGTCTGTATGTGTCTCTAGGGCTGAAGTGGGTCTCCTGTAGGCAACATATATATGGGTCTTGTTTTTGTATCCATTTGGTCAGCCCATATTTGTTGGTGCACTAATCCGTTTATATTTAAGGTAATTATTGACATATATGTTCCTATCGGCATTTTCTTGACTGTTTTAGGTTTGTTTTTGTAGGTCTTTACTTTCTTTTGTGTTTATTGGCTATGTATGTCCCTTTAGTATTTGTTGCAAGGATGGTTTGGTGGTGCTGAATTCTCTTAACTTCTGCTTGTCCATAAAACTTTGGATTTCTCCATCAATTTTGAATGAGATCTTTGCCAGGTATAATAACTGTGGTTGTATGTTTTTCCCTTTCAGTACTTTAAATATATTCTGCCATTCCCTTCTGGCCTGTAGAGTTTCTGCTGAAAGATCCACTATTAATCATATGGGTTTTCCCATGTATATTACTCATTGTTTTTCCCTTGCTGCTTTTAATATTCTTTCTTTCTGCTTAATCTCTGTTAGCTTTATTAGTATGTGCCTCAATGTGTTTCTCCTTGGGTTTAGCCTAAAATGGACTTTCTGCTCTTCTTTTGAACTTAATTGACTATTTCCTTTCCCATGTTGGGGAAGTTTTCAACTATAATTTCTTCAAAAATTTTCTCAGTGCCTTTCTTTTTTTTCTTCTTCCTCTGGGAACCCATAACTAAAATGTTGGTGCATTTAATGTTGTCCCAAAGGTCTCTGAAGCTGTCCTCAATTCTTTTCAATTTTTTCCCTTTATTCTGCTCTTCAGCAGTTATTTCCACCATTCTATCCTCCAGTCACTTATCCATTTCTCTGCCTCAATTATTCTGCTATTGGGTCCTTCTAGAGTATTTTTAATTTCAGTAATTGTGTTATTCATCTCTGTTTGCTTATTCTTTATTTCTTCTATGAGCTTGGTGATTGTATTAACCATGTTAAGTGCTTCTTACATTTTCTCCATTCTTTCTCAAGTCTTCAGAGCATCTTTACTATCATTATTCTGAATTCTCTTTCAGGGAGATTACTTATTTCCTCTTTGTTTATTTTGTGTTGTGAGTTTCTACCTTGCTCTTTAATTTGTTTCACTTCTCTTCATCTTCTTTTCTTCTAACTTTCAAGATCACTTTTTCCCAGGCTGTAGGGTTGTATTACTTCTTCCTTTTGATTTTTGCCCTTGGAGGTAACTGTTGGTTGGGTGGTTTGTGTTGATTTCTTATTAAGGGTGACTTGTGCCTGTATTCTAGTGGGAGGTGATCAAGTAGGTAATTACAGAAATACTGGGACATACACACACACACACACACACTTCCACACATACAGTTATAACCAAAGAGTTCTAAAGAAAAGAGTAGAGGAGATTGACTTGGTGAACGAGGGAAACTAGAGGTGACATCAACCAACTGAAAGAAGAGTTAGCTAATACTCAATCCAGAAAGTTGAGCATAAGCAGAGGGCCAACTGGGGAATATAGCATAGAGAGCTCAACAATTTAACTTACTTGGTGAAAGAAGACAGTGAAGGGGAAAAAAGGAGAATAAAAAAAGAGAAAAAGGAAGAGGAGAAGGGAAGGACAAGAGAAAAGGAAGGAGTGGAGATTTTAAAAGAGAGAGAAAAGAAAAAGTAAAAAGGCAAAGATGAATAGACACATGTGGAAAAGATTTATATATATTCAGGAATAGCTATAGCCAGTATAGAACTATACGAAAGGCAGATAAATGTATCAAAAACAAAATCCAAAAAACTCATCAAGAATAAAGAAAAAAAAAGTGAGAACGAAAAATCTTAAAATGAATTTTTCTTTCTTTTCTTTCTTTTTTTTTTTTTTACAAGAAACACAAAGAGGGAAACTCCACAGCACCACAAAAGGCTAATATGGAGGTGGAAATATGTAGGTAGGGGGGATAAACCACGTGATTTATACGAAAAAGAGAAACAAAATCTTAAAATGAATTTTTTTAAAAACACGGAAAACTCCACATTGCCACGAAAGGCTAATGTGATGGTGGAAATATGTTGGGGAATAAACAATGTGCTTTATAAGAGAGAAAGAAAAAAGAAAAAATTCTAAAAAAGTTCTCGAGGTTGTAGCTCTTGGTTGTGGAGTCTGCCCCTGTGGATGGGGTTGGATTAGTGTACTGTGATGTTTTCCTGGTTGGCAGAGCTTGTGCCTGTGTTCTGGTTGATGAAGCTGGAGCTCCTCTCTCTGAAGGGCAGTGCAGCGTCCAGTAGTAGATTTTGGAGTGTCTATGGATTCAGTATGCCTTTGGGCAGTCGTTCTAGCTTTCACAGTGTTAAGCACATCTATTTCCACAGCGGCTTCAAAGTGGCCCTCTCAGCATATCTGCAGTGCCACCAGCCCCCTACTTGTCCCTGGGATCATTGCTGGTGCTTCTATTCCCCTGTCCTGCCCTGTGCTGTTGGCCCAAACTTGCTAGGTAGGTGCTTGTGTGGATCTTTCTGCATTGCGGTGACTTGTGTGGACTTCCCTCAGCCCCCTAAGCTCACTTTCTGTGTCGCAGGGCTTGTGTTCACTTGTTTTGGATCCCCAGGCCTGACCTTTGCTTTGTGGGGCTTGTGTGCACTTGTCTCGGCTTCCCATGTACACACTCTGCATCAGGGACCTTGTGTGCACTTGTTTCAGCTGCCTTGCCTGCCCTCTGTGTCGCAGGGCTGTGTGCACTTGTTTTGTCTCACTGCCTCCACTCTTTGTTGCAGGGGTTATTTGTTCTTCTTTCTTCAGGGAGGGTTGTGTGAACTGCCCAAGTTTATATACCTCCCCTCTTTTGGCACCCCAGTCCCTCACTGCACCAACTGTGTTTGTTGCATCATGCTTGGCTACCTGGTCCTGCCATCTGTGCTGCAAGGGTTGTGCACACTGGCTGGATTTGTCTGCCCCATCACATTTGGCTACCTGGGCCCACCCTCTGTGCTGCAAGGGTTGAATGTGCTGGCTGGGTTTGTATGCCACCACTCTCAGTTCCCCAAGCACGCTGTCTGGGGCCACAGTCCGTGAGCTGTTAATGGGTTGACAAGTGCAGCTTTTTCTGTTTGCTGCCCTCCAAGTCCCTGCTTTGCTTGGTTTTCAGAGACTTTTCAGCTCCCCTTTGGGCCTCCCTGTGAGGGAGTTTCCTTGTGCCTGGGAGTGCCTCCTGTTTCAGGGCTCCCTCCTTCTGTTGGGGCACAAGCTCCTGTCCAGAACTTGTCTCTCCTCTATCCTACCTCATTTCAGGGAGGTTAGTCTGTCCCCCCTGGAGGCCTGGGGTCTTCTGCTGTTACCTACAGTTTGCTTTGTAGGAGTTGTTCCATTTCTTGATGAGTTTTTTATTTATTTGTGAAGAGGCTGGCAATCTCCCCGTCTTACTCCTCTGCCATCTTCTTCTGTCTCCTCCTCCTTTTCATTTATTTTTAATTGAAGGGTAGCTGCTTTACACTATTGTGTTGGTTTCTGCCATACATCAGCATGAATCAGCCATAGGTATACATATGTCCCCTCACTCTTGAACCTCTCTAACCATTTTCCACCCCCTTCCACACCTCTAGATTGTCACAGAGCATCAATTTGAGTTCCCTGAATCATACAGTAAAACCACAGTGGCTATCTGTAAGTAGTAGTATGGTAGTATGTATGTTTCCATCCCATCAGGATTTACTGAAGATGGCAGGTGTTCAGAGTACTGTCCTAAGTGATGAACAAAACAGATAAAACAGCCCTGCCTTCATAAAGCTTATGTTCTGCTGATGGGAAAGAGACACTAAGCATACTCAATCAATAGATTATTAAGAATGTTAGATTATAAGTACAACAGGAAAAAAAAAAGGATCAGGGCAAAGGGGATGGAGAGTGCCTTTTTTTTTTAAGATATTTTTGATGTGGACCATTTTAAAGTCTTCATTGAACTTGTTACAACATTGTTTCTGCTTTGTGTTGTGGTTTTTTTGTGGCAAGGTATATGGGATCTTAGTTCCCTGACCGGAGAGTGAATCCATACCCTCTGTATTGAAAGTGTAGAGTCTTAACCACTGGACTTCCAGGGAAGGTTTGAGTATTCCATTTTACATAGACTCAGGTAAGGCCTGAGAATATGAAGGACACTGTGAAGGTGTCACTTGCTCAAGACTCAGAGGAGCTGAGGGAAGGAGCCATTTAGGGAGACTCATAGCCTGTCTGGAATGTGTAAGCAACACTATGAGGACAAGAGGCTGGAGCTAGGACAGTGAAGAAGGGCATCTAGAAGTAAGGGATACAGGACCTTGGCGCCCAGAGGAAGGTCTTTGACTCACACATGGGCAGAGGCTGACTGTCTCAGTGCAGCAACTTCTGTGGGTGACCTCAGCTCTCTATTGCCCAGAGCTGACAGCAGCCTTGACTGCTGTCCTCAACTTTGTTAGCACTAAGTGTCCTTAAACAAATCAAAGAGTCCCCAAAGTAAGTATCTATGTGTTGTTTGAGTCTATACGCCCTAGACAATTTTAGTCTCACGAATTTACCATTACCTGTCTGTGACATCAGGCAAACTGCTCTCCTTACTTTCTTTACATATGTATTTAATACTACCTCTATGTTTTGCTCATGTTTTTATCCCAAAATCCTGGATCTCCAATCCAATGGCCTTAACACCCCCGACATAGCGTTATTTTCTTGCACACCTAGCTTAGATTCCACCTTCAATTAGCATGTAGTACTCTCTTATTTCATTCAACCTCAAATCCCCTTTTTCCCTCCTACTGTACACATACTTGTGCAGCTGACCTTGGTTAGAGACAAACATAGAACCATTATGATTGGTTGAACTTTAAAAACATGATCAGCAACTTCCAACGGATCCTTAGTGTGACTTCAAAATTCTACAACTTTCCCCAAATTTATTCACCTTTCTCTTTTCCTAGGTGACATTTCACACTTCTCTTTTCCCCTCAAATGTCTAGCACCTCCTCCCTTGCTTAATGCTTAGCATAGTACCCTGTCAGAGCAATTAGAAGAGAACTCACAGGACAGTCTCAGAGACATCTGGGACAATATTAAACGCACCAACATTCAAATTATAGGGGTCTCAGAAGAAGAATAGGCAAAGAAAAGGTTATGAGAAAATATTTGAAGAGATTATAGTTGAAAACTTCCCTAACATGGGAAAGGAATCCAACTTCAGGAAGCCCATAGAGTCCCATACAGGATAAACCCAAAGAGAAGTACACCAAGACATGTACCAATCAAACTAACAAAAATTAAATAAAAAGAAAAAAAATACTAAAAGCAGAAAGGGAAAAGCAAGAAAAAAAAAGTATGAAAATGAATTCCCATTAAGGCTAACAACTGAATTTTCAACAGACTCTGCAGAGCAGAAGGGAATGGCAGGATACTTCTTTAAAGTGATAACAGAAAAAAAAAAAAAAACTATAACCAAGATTACTTTATCCAGTAAGGATCTCATTCAGATTTGTTTGTGAAATCAAAAGCTTGATAGATAAACAAAAAAAAAGAATGCATCACCACCCAACCAGCCTTACAACAAATGCTAAAGAAACTTCTCTAGCAGGAAACAAAAGAGACGATGTTGATGTATGGCAAAACCAATACAGTATTGTAAAGTAAAATAAAGTAAAATTTAAAAAAAGAAAGAAGAAAGAAAACGACCCAGGAAAACAAACTCTAAAACAGTAAGAAAATGGCAGTAGGAATATGCATATCAATAGCTATCTTAAATGTAAATGGATTAAATGATCCAACCAAAGACACAGGCTGTATGAATAGATACAGAAACAAGACCTGTGCATATGCTGTCTACAAGAGATCCACTTCAGACCTAAGGACAGATATAGACTTAAAGTCAGGGGATGAAAAAAAGATATTCCATGCAAATGGGAATCAAAAGAAAATGGGTGTAGCAATACTCAGAAAAACTAAGCTTTAAAACAAAAACTGTTACAAGAGATAAGGAAGGCCACTACATAATGATCAAGGGATTAATCCAAGAAGATATAACAGTTGCAAACATTTATGCACCTAACATAGGAGCACCTCAAAATATAAGGTAAATGCTAACATCATAAAAGGGGGAATTGATGGCAACACAATAGTAGTAGGAGACTTTAACATCCCACTTACACCAATGGACAGATCATCAGGACAGAAAATTAATAATGAAACACAAGCATTAAATCACACTTAGATTAAATTGACCTAACTGATATCTTCAGGACTTCCCATTTCAAACAGCAGAATACAATTTTTTCTCAAGTGCTTATGGAACATTCTTCAGGATAGATAACATCTTGGGTCACAAATTAAGCCTTGGTAAACTTAAGAAAACTGAAATTGTATCAAGCATCTTTTCTGATCACAATGTTATAGGACTAGATATCAACTACAGGAAAAAAACACAAACACATGGAGGCCAAACAACATGCTTCTAAATAACCACCAGATCACTGAAGACATAAAAAAGGAAATCAAAAACTACCTAGAAATGACAGCAAAACTACAACAACCCAAAACCTGTGGGATGCAGCAAAAGCAAGTCTAAGAAGGAAATTTACAGCAACACAAGTCTACCTCAAGAAAATTGAACACTATCAAGTAAGCAACCTAACCTTACACCTAAAGCAATTAAAAAAGAACAATCAAAAAAAAAAGTTGATAGTAGGAAAAAATCCTAAAGATCATAGCAAAAATAAATGAAAAAGAAATGAAGGAAACAATAGCAAAGATCAATAAATCTAAAAGCTGGTTCTTTGAGAGGATAAACAAAATTGACAAACCACCCTAAAGAGGCCACCAGAAAATTACTAGACTTAATCAAACAACATAGTAAATGTTGTTTTATATCATTTTCATGATATAAAATTAATATACAGAAATCCCTTGAATTTCTGTGCACTAACAGTGAAATATCAGAAAGAGAAGTTAAGAGGGAAATTCCATTCCCCATTACCGCAAAAAGAATAAATTACTTAGGAATAAACCTATCTAAAGAGACAAAAGATCTATATGCAGAAAACTATAAGACAATGATGAAAGAAATCAAAGATGACACAAGCATATGGAAAGATATACCATATTCTTGGATTGGAAGAAACAATACTGTGAAAATGACAATACTACCCAAAGCAATATACAGATTTAATGCAATCCCTATCAAATTACCAATGGTATTTTTCACAGAACTAGAACAAATAATTTCACAATTTGTATGGAAACACAAAAGATTCTGAATAGCCAAAGCAAATCTTGAGAAAGAAAAACGGAGATGGATGAATCAACCTTCCTAACTTCAGACAAAACAACAAAGTTACAGTCCTCAGTACAGTATGTTACTGACACAAAAACGGAAATATAAACCAAGAAAACAAGATGGAAGACCCACAGATAAACCCACACACCTATGAGCACCTTATCTTTGACAAAGAGGCAAGAATATACAATGGAGAAAAAATAGCCTCTTCAATAAGTGGTGCTGGGAAAGCTGAACAGCTATGTGTAAAAGAACGAGAGTGGAACACTTCCTAACACTGTACACAAAAATTAAATCAAAATGTATTAAATACTTAAATATAAGGCCAGAATATAGAGCTCTTAGAGATAAACATAGGCAGTACAATTTTGACATACATCACAGCAAGATCTTTTTGACCACCTACTAGAGTAATGAGGAACCCTTGGTGGTTCAGAAGGTAAAGAGTCTGCCTGCAGTGCAGGAGACCCAAGTTCAATCCCTGTGTAGGGAAGATCCACTGGTGAAGGAAGTGGTGACCCACTCCAGTATTCTTGCCTGGAGAATCCCATGGATGGAGGAGCCTGGCAGGATATAGTCCATGGGGTCGCAAAGAGTCAAATACGACTTCACTTTCACTTTCTTTCCAGAGTAACGGAACTAAAAGCAAAAATAAGCAAATGACATTGAATTAAACCTAAAAGCTTTTTCACAGCAAAGTGAAGTTGCTTAGTCATGTCCGACTCTTTGCAATCCTATGGCCTGTAGCCAACCAGACTTTTCAGTCCATGGGATTTTCCAGGCAAGAATCCAGTAGCATCATTTCATGGGAAATAGATGGGGAAACAGTGGAAACAGTGTCAGACTTTATTTTGGGGGGCTCCAAAATCACTGCAGATGGTGATTGAAGCCATGAAATTAAAAGACACTTACTCCTTGGAAGGAAAGTTATGACCAACCTAGAGAGCATATTCAAAAGCAGAGACATTACTTTGCCAACAAAGGTCCATCTAGTCAAGGCTATGGTTTTTCCAGTAGTCATGTATGGATGTGAGAGTTGGACTGTGAAGAAAGCTGAGTGCCAAAGAATTGATGCTTTTGAACTGTGGTGTTGGAGAAGACTCTTGAGAGTCCCTTGGACTGCAAAGAGATCCAACCAGTCCATTCTAAAGGAGATGAGTCCTGGGTGTTCTTTGGAAGTACTGATGCTAAAGCTGAAACTCCAGTACTTTGGCCACCTCATGCGAAGAGTTGACTCATTAGAAAAGACTTTGATGCTGGGAGGAATTGGAGGCAAGAGGAGAAAGGGACGACAGAGGATGAGATGGCTGGGTGGCATCACCGACTCAATGGACATGAGTTTGGGTGAACTCTGGGATTTGGTAATGGACAGGGAGGCATGGCATGCTATGATTCATGGGGTCACGAAGAGTCTGACACAACTGAGCGACTGAACTGAACTGATATAAGCATTCAAAAAGCTTAACATCAGGAAAATAAACAGCCCAACCAAAAAATGGGCAGAAGACCTAAATACACATTTCTCTGAAAAAGACATACAGATGGCCAATAAACACATGATAAGGTGTTCAATGCCACTCATTATTAGAGAAATGCAAATCAAAACTACAATGATGGATCACACCAGTCAGAATGACCCTCATCAAAAATCTACAAACAATAAATGCTGGAGAGGGTGAGGAGAAAAGGAAACCCTCTTGCCCTTTTAGTGGGAATGTAAATTGATACAGCCACTATGGAGAACAATATGGAGATTCCTTAAAAAAAAAAGCAAACTAGAAATAGAACTATCATATGAACCAACAATCCCTCTACTAGGCATATACCCTGAGAAACCCATGATTAAAAGAGATATATGTACCCCAGTGTTTGTTGCCACACCATTTACAATAGCTAGGACATGGAAGAAACCTAGATCCATGGACAGATGAATGAATAAAGTTGTGGTACATATACACAATCGAACAATACTATAAAAAAGCACACATTTGGGTCAATCCTAATGAAGTGGATGAACCTAGAGCCTGACATACAGATTGAAGTAAGTCAGAAAGAGTAAAACAAATAATGTATATTAATGCATATATACGGAATCTACAAAGATGGTACTGATGATCCTATTTGTAAGGCAGCAGTGGAGACACAGACATTGAGTACAGACTCATGGACACAGTAGGGGAAGGAAAGGGTAGAACAAATTGGGAGAGTAGCATAGAAACATATAAATTACCATATGTAAAATAGATAGCCAGGGGAAATTTGCTGTATGATGTGAGGATCTCAAATTAAGTGCTCTATGAAAACATAGAGCCAATGGCACCCCACTCCAGTACTATTGCCTGGAAAATCCCATGGATGGAGGAGCCTGGTAGGCTGCAGTTCATGGTGTGGCGAAGAGTTGGACACGACTGAGCAACTTCACTTTCACTTTTCATCTTCATGCATTGGAGAAGGAAATGGCAACCCACTCCAGTATTCTTGCCTAGAGAATCCCAGGGATGGGGGAGCCTGGTGGGCTGCCATCTATAGGGTCGCACAGAGTTGGACAAGACTAAAGCGACTTAGCAGCAGCAGTAGCAGCGTGAAAACATAGGGGAATGGGATGGGGTGAGAGGTGGAAGGGAGGTTCAAGAGGAAGGAGACATATGTATACCTATGACTGATTCATGTTAACATATGTATGGCAGAAGCCAACACAATAGTATAAAGCAATTATCCTCCAATTAAAAATTTTAAAAAAGAAAATAACTCACAGATATTTGTGCCACCAAACCTCCACAAATAGGACACACTTTACCCTCCTCTTTCAGTAGGTGAAATCTTCCTCTATTTCTCCCTTCAGTTCAGTTAAGTTCAGTTGCTCAGTCGTGTTCGACTCTTTGCGACCCCCATGGACTGCAGCACACCAGGCCTCCCTGTCCATCAACAACACCTGGAGTTTACCCAGACTCATGTCCATTGAGTTGGTGATGTCATCCAAACATGTCATGCTCTGGCATCTCCTTCTCTTCCTGTCTTCAATCTTTCCCAACATCGGGGTCTTTTCAAATAAGTCAACACTTCACATCAGGTGGCCAAAGTATTGAAGCTTCAGTTTCAGCATCAGTCCTTCCAATGTATATTCAGGACTGATTTCCTTTAAGATGGATTGGTTGCATCTCCTTGCACCCCAAGGGACTGTCAAGAGTCTTCTCCAACACCACAGTTCAAAAGCATCAATTCTCTTGTGCTCAGCTTTCTTTATAGTCCAACTCTCACATCCATACACGACTACTGCAAAAACTATAGCCTTGACTAGACGAACCTTTGTTAGCAAATTTCTCCTTTACTGATTTCTTTTATGGTAGGTAAATATTTCTCACTGTTGCAATTAAATTCCTTTGCATAGAATTCTTGGTTGACAGCTTTTTCAGCAAAGTGAATATCTTATTCCAGTGCCCTCTGGCCTCCATCAAATCTTATGAGAAATCAGTGAACTATCATACTCTTGTTTCACTGTATCTTATGAGTTGTTTTCTCTTGCTACTTTCAAGGATTCCTCTCTGGCTTTGGCCTCAAATTATTTGACTATTATGTGTCTAAATGTGGATAATTTTGTGTTGATTCTACTTGAGATTTCATGAGTTTGAATCTCAGTGAGATTTACTGAGTTTCATGGATTAGTAAGCTGATGTTTTTCATAAGTTTTGGAAGAGTTTAACCATCTTCTTCAAATATTTTTATCCCCTTTTACTGTTTCACTAGTAACACTCATTACACAAAGGTCTCTATGATTTATATTGACCCACATGTTTTTGCTATTATATTATATTATCCCACATGACTGATATTAAGAAGAGGTGACAAGAATACACAGAATAACTACACAAAAAAGATCTTCATGACCCAGATAACCACAATAGTGTGATCACTCACCTAGAGCCAAACGTCTGGATGCAAAGTCAAGTGGTCCTCAGGAGGCATCACTACAAACAAAGCTAGTGGAGGTTATGGAATTCCAGTTGAGCTTTCAAATCTTAAAAGATGATACTGTGAAAGTGCTGCATTCAATATGCTAGCAAATTTGAAAAAATCATCAATAGCCACAGGACTGGAAAAGGTCAGTTTTCATTCCAATCCCAAAGAAAGGCAGTGCCAAAGAATGTTCAAACTGCCACATCTCACATGCTAGTAAAGTAATGCTCAAAATTCTCCAAGCCAGCCTTCAGCAATACGTGAACCATGAACTTCCAGATGTTCAAGCTGGTTTTAGAAAAGGCAGAGGAACCAGAGATCAACTTGCCAACATCTGCTGGATCATTGAAACAGCAAGAGAGTTCCAGAAAAACATCTTCTTCTGCTTTATTGACTATGCCAAAGCCTTTGACTGTATAGATCACAATAAATTGTGGAAAATTCTGAAAGAGATGGGAATACCAGACCACCTGACCTGCCTCTTGAGAAATCAGTATGCAGGTCAGGAAGCGACAGTTAGAACTGGACATGAAACAATGAACTGGTTCAAATTGGGAAAGGAGTACATCAAGGCTATATATTATCACCCTTTTAATTTAACTTATATGCAGAGTATATCATGTGAAATGCTGGGCTGGATGAAGCATAAGCTAGAATCAAGATTGCCAGGATAAATATCAATAACCTCAGATACGTAGATGATACCACTCTTATAGCAGAAAATGAAGACGAAATGAAGAGCCTCTTAATGAAAGTGAAAGAAGAGAGTGAAAAAGTTAGCTTAAAATTCGACATTCAGAAGACTAAGATCATGGCATCTAGTCCCATCATTTCATGGCAAATAGATGGGGAAATAATGGAAACAGTGACAGACTTTATTTGAGTGGGCCTCCAAAATCACTGCAGATGGTGACTTCAGCCATGGAATTTAAAGGCGCTAACTCCTTGGAAGGAAAGTTATGACCAACCTAGATAGCATATTAGAAAGCAGAGACATTACTTTGCCAACAAAGGTCCATCTAGCCAAGGCTATCGTTTTTTACAAGTAGTCATGTATGGATGTGAGTGTTGGACCATAAAGAAAGTTGCTCACTGAAGAACTGATGCTTTTGAATTGGGGCTTTGCAACAACCCAAAACCTGTGGGACACTGTAAAAGCAGTGCTAAGGGGAAGGTTCATAGAAATACAGGCTTACCTCCAGAAACAAGAAAAAAGTCAAATAAATAACCTAACTCTACACTGACTCATTGGAAAAGACTCTGATGCTGGGAGGGATTGGGGGCAGGAGGAGAAGAGGACGACAGAGGATGAGATGGCTGGACGGCATCACTGACTCGGTGGATGTGGGTCTGTGTGAACTCCAGAAGTTGGTGATGGACAGGGAGGCCTGGCATGCTGCAATTCATGGGGTCGCATAGAGTCGGACACGACTGAGCAATTGAACTGAACTGAATTGAACACCTAAAGCAACTTGAAAAGGAATAAAGTATGAACCCTAGGATTAGCAGAAGGAAAGAAAACTTAAAAATTAGGGCAGACATAAATGCAAAAGAAACAAAAGAGACCTTAGCAAAAATCAACAAAGCCAAAACCTGGTTCTTTGAGAAGATAAATAAAATTGACAAACCATTAGCCAGACTCATCAAGAAACTAAGAGAGAAAAATCAAATCGATAAAATTAGAAATGAAAATGGAGAGATCACAACAGACAACACAGAAATACAAAGGATCATAAGAGACTACTATCAGCAATTATATGCCAATAAAATGGACAATCTGGAAGAAATGGACACATTCTTAGAAAATTACAACTTTCCAAAACTGAACGAAGAAGAAACAAAAATCTTAACAGAACCATCACAAGCACAGAAATTGAAAGAGTAATCAGAAATCTTCCAGCAAACAAAAGCCCAGGTCCAGACGGCTTCACAGCTGAATTCTACCAAAAATTTAGAGAACCACAAACACCTATCCTACTCAAACTCTTCCAGAAAATTGCAGAGGAAGGTAAACTTCCAAACTCATTCTATGAGGCCACAATCACCCTAATACCAAAACCTGACAAAGATGCCACAAAAAAAGAAAACTACAGGCCAATATCACTGATGAACATAGATGCAAAAATCCTTAACAAAATTCTATCAATCAGAATCCAACAACACATTAAAAAGATCATACATCAAGACCAAGTGGGCTTTATCCCAGGGATGCAAGGATTCTTCAATGTCCACAAATCAATAAATGTAATACACCACATTAACAAATTAAAAAATAAAAGCCACATGATTATCTCAATAGATCCAGAGAAAGCCTTTGACAAAATTCAACATCCATTTATGATAAAAACTCTCCAGAATGCAGCAATAGAAGGAACATACCTCAATATAATTAAAACTATATATGACAAACCCACAGCAAACATTATCCTCAATGGTGAAAAATTGAAAGCATTCTCCCTAAAGTCAGGAACAAGACAAGGGTTCCTGTTACCATTACTACTCAACATGGTTTTGGAAGTTTTGGCCACAGCAATCAGAGCAGAAAAAGAAATAAAAGGAATCCAAACTGGAAAAGAAGTAAAACTCTCACTGTTTGCAGATGACATGATCCTCTACATAGAAAACCCTAAAGATTCCACCATAAAATTACTAGAGCTCTATAAATGAATATAGTAAATTTGCAGGATATAAAATCAACACACAGAAATCCCTTGCATTCCTATACACTAATAATGAGAAAATAGAAAGAGAAATTAAGGAAACAATTCCATTCACCATTGCAACGAAAAGAATAAAATACTTAGGAATATATCTACCTAAAGAAACTAAAGACCTATATATATATATAATTATAAAACACTGGTGAAAAAAATCAAAGAGGACACTAATAAATGGAAAAATATACCATGTTCATGGATTGGAAGAATCAATATAGTGAAAATGAGTATACCATGCAAAGCAATCTATAGATTCAATGCAATTCCTATCAAGCTACCAACAGTATTTTTCACAGAGCTAGAACAAATAATTCCACAATTTGTATGGAAATACAAAAAACCTTGAATAGCCAAAGCAGTCTTGGGAAAGAAGAATGGAACTGGAGGGATCAACCTGCCTGACTTCAGGCTCTATTACAAAGCCACAGTCATCAAGACAGTATGGTACTGGAATACTGGAATATAGATCAATGGAACAAAATACAAAGCTCAGAGATAAATCCACGTACCTATGGACACCTAATCTTTGACAAAGGAGGCAAGAATATACAATGGAGACAGGACAATCTCTTTAACATGTGGTACTGGGAAAACTGGTCAACCATTTGTAAAAGAATGAAACTAGAACACTCTCTAACACCATATACAAAAATAAACTCAAAATGGATTAAAAATCTAAACATAAGACAGAAACTATAAAACCCCTAGAGGAGAACATAGGCAAAACACTCTCCGATATAAATCACAGCAGGATCACCAGTGACCCACCTCCCAGAATATTGGAAATGAAAGCAAAAATAAACAAATGGGACCTATAAAATTAAAAGCTTCTGCACAACAAAAGAAACTATAAGCAAGGTGAAAAGACAGCCTTCGGAATGGGAGAAAATATTAGCAAATGAAACAACTGATGAACAACTAATCTCAAAACTATACAAGCAACTCCTGCAGCTCAATTCCAGAAAAATAAATGACCCAATCAAAAAATCGGCCAAAGAACTAAATGGACATTTCTCCAAAGAAGACATACAGATGGCTAACAAACACATGAAAAGATGCTCAACATCACTCATTACCAGAGAAATGCAAATCAAAACCACAATGAGGTACCATTGCACGCCATTCAGAATGGCTGTGATCCAAAAGTCTACAAGCAATAAATGCTGGAGAGGGTGTGGAGAAAAGGGAACCTTCTTACACTGTTGGTGGGAATGCAAACTAGTGCAGCCACTATGAAGAATAGTGTAGAGATTCCTTAAAAAACTGGCAATAGAACTGCCATACGACCGAGCAATCCTACTGCTGGGCATACACACCCAGGAAACCAGAATTGAAAGAGACACTTGTACCCCAATGTTCATCGCAGTGCTGTTTATAATAGCCAGGACATGGAAGCAACCTAGATGTCCATCATCAGACAAATGGATAAGAAAGCTGTGGTACATTTACACAATGGAGTATTACTGAGCCGTTAGAAATAATACTTTTGAATCAGTTCTAATGAGGGGGATGAAACTGGAGCCTACTATACAGAGTAAAGTAAGCCAAAAAAAAAAACACCAATAAAGTATACTAGCACATATATATGGAATTTAGAAAGATTGTAACGATAACCCTTTATGTGAGACAGCAAAAGAGATACAGATGTATAGAACAGTCTTCTGGACTCTGTGGGAGAGGGTGAGGGTGGACTCATTTGGAAGAATGGTATTGGAACATGTATAATATCATATGTGAAACGAATCACCAGTCCAGGATTGATGCATGATATGACTGGTGCACTGGTATGACCCAGAGGGATGGTATGGGGAGAGAGGTGGAAGGGGGGTTCAGGATTGGGAACACGTGTACACCTGTGGTGAATTCATTTCAATGTATGGCAAACCAATAAAATATTGTAAAGTAATTAGCCTCCAATTAAAATAAATAAATTTCTATTTAAAAAAATAAAATAGAATGGAGAATCAACATGGTTGTGGGGGATAATTGTGGTGTTGGAGAAGACTCTTCAGAGTCCCTTGGCCTGCAAGGAGATCAATCCAATCAATCCTAAAGGAAATCAGTCCTGAATATTCATTGGAATGACTGCTGCTGAAGCTGAAACTCCAATACTTTGGCCACATGATGTGAAGAACTGACTTATTGAAAAGACCCTGCTGCTGGGAAAGATTGAAGGCAAGAAGAGAAGGGGCTGACAGAGGATGAGGTGGTTTGATGGCATCACCGACCTAATGAACATGAGTTTGAGAAAGCTCTGGGAGTTGGTGATAGACAGAGAAGCCTAGCTTGCTGCAGTCCACAGGGTTGCAAAGAGTAGGACACCACTGAGAGACTGAACTGAACTGAACTGAAAATGTCCCTGAGACTGTGTTGATTTTTTTCTCTATTTTTCTATTTGGATAATTTCTATCTATCTTCAATCTTTCTGCATTCAAGTTTTCTGTTGAGCCCCTCTAGTAAATTTTTCATTTCTATCATTGTACCTTTCAATTACAAAATTTCATTTGGTTCTCTATTTTAGAAATAATTTTCATGTCTTTATTGGATTTTTTATTCACTGAATGATTACATCATACTTTCCCTTAATTCCTTAAATACAGTTTCTTTGAACATATTTATAAAAGGTGTTTTTAAGTCTTTCTATGCTAAATCCAACAACTGAAGACATTCAGAAATAATTTCTATTCATTACTTTTTTCCCTAAGAAGCTTCATACTCTCTTATTTCTTTGCATGTCTCATACTTTTTTAAAATATTTGCCTTTTAGAGAATATATTGTAAAAATATCTGACTGTTTTCCCCTTGAGGGGTTGTCTTGGTTTTTTATGTTTGCTTAGTAAACTTGCCTAGACTAAATTTGTAAAGATGTGCAGCCATTGATAGTTCTGTTCAATTATTACTTTTTTTGCTTTTATTTTTAAGCTTGCTTTTCTAGATATCACATTTGCATAGTTTAGCATCCAGTAAAAGATTGCATGAAGGTTGTTCTTCACCATCTCTATTTTCTGCTGATATATCTGTGTGTGAGCTGGATAAACTATTAAACCTTTAGATCATTTTCTGCTCTTCCTCTGCTTTTAACTTTCCATCAAATTCTCTTACATCTTCTGTACCTGTGTGCAATTTCTATTATCCAGGGACAAGTGGGTGACCTGGGGTCTCTCTGATCTCTGCTATATATGTACATAGCCCCAATTTTTAGGTAGGTTCTGTCTGAGACATGAACATGTAAGAAAACTTATGGTGTACAAAAAGTGGAGTTTTCTTGTTTGCTATTAAGGCAAATTAAGTGTAATTTGAGTTCTCATGGATCACTCTCCATTACACTTATCTCCAGACAGTAATAAAGCTTATTACAAAGCAAGGGCATTTTCAAGCCAGGCACCTCCAAAAATTGTGTATATTCTAGTACAGTAAATGTTTATATCTAGAGGAGACTGATACATTTATTAAAGTTGTTATTCTATGTTAAGAAAAAATAAATAAAAGAAGAAAGAAACACAGGTGACCACTGAAAGCTGTTCAGTGTCACTAAAAACATGACTTTTTTATTATGACTTTTTAAAATAGCCATTCTAGAAGGAAGTAGCAGGTGAGAAAAATCTAAACAAGTCTGGTTTCATAGGTAGGTATAGAGCAAACTACAAATCTACATATGATTATTTTCTGAGTATTGAAGGAAGGAAAAAAGGATATTCAGCTAATGTCAACTGAAAGTGAATAAATAAATGGTATTCTCATAACACCAGGATACAAAATGCAGATTTCAGTCAAAGATACCAGAAAACCTACCCATCTAGCCTTCTGTCACTAAGTAACCTCTATCCTTGGAAAATCTATGTATTTATTCAGCAGGAATTTGATCAGTATCTGCTATGGAGCAGACACTCTGTGCCAAGTACTGAATATAAACTTCATGAGGCAGTTTCTGTGTCCCACCCCAAAGAACCTTACAACTAACCAATGGAGAAGGATGAGTAACTCCACAAGGCCGGCACACTGTTGTCAATACCATTACAAAGGAATCTCACCTGGAGGGATCAGATGTGCTTCTCAAAAGAGAGGACATGAATGGGTCCTGAAGCAGGAACAGGAATTGACTGCCATTTGAAGAAGGGACAGGGTGTTCTGGGAACAGTCAAAAGAATGGAGTACTACACATTGCTAACCAGCTAGAGGATGTGATTTTGAAGTAATGAGGGGAAGATCAAGAAAAGAGCAGGACCACGACATAAAATACTGATGGGGGATTTTGGAGAGGAGAGTAACACTTGAGGTCCTGTCCCCTACACCCGTTCCTTGTGTGGATATCAGCTCCACTAACACAACATATATCATGAAGATACTTATAAATAAAACTAGCTACTGATTTTGCTGATCCTTAGAAAGCAAGGGAAGAGAAATACATTAGTGGACAGAATGAGTCTGGTGGGTCCCTGAAATTATCTTCATTTTTAGAAGTTAAAGATGCCTGTTTGAGATTTAGTTATCAATCATTCCAGAACTGTCTATCCTCTGTCAGGGTCAGTCAATAAATGTAATCGTCTGCACTTTCTTTTTTCGCTTTAACTGTTTTCATCTTAACCTTTAGGAAGGTCATAGCTGCTTTTACTTGACATTTATTAACCTTTTACAAAATAATTATTTTTTCTTCTCTTATAACTTTAATTTATTTTAATTGAAGGCTAATTACTTTACAATATTGTGCTGGTTTTTGCCATACATTAACATGAATCAGCCATGGGTAGTAACTATTACTAGTACAGATCAACCTGAAAGTGACTCCATGTTTATTTGCTTCATTTATGTAAGAACTGAACTTATTCATCAGAATGATGCACTAAAAACTCATTACTTCCTAATATGAATAGCTTATTTTATTATTAGGGAAATTATTCCATCAATGTATATCCAGAATATTATTTATTAAATTTTACCCTTTCCTCTGGGATTTAATTCTTGAAAAGACGGTTACGTACATTCATAATAATTTGATTCATCATTCAAGTGATATTTGAGATCACTGCAGTGGCCACAGGACTTGAAAAGGTCAGTTTTCATTCCAATCCCAAAGAAAGGCAATGCCAAAGAATGCTCAAACTACCGCACAATTGCACTCATCTCACACGCTGGTAAAGTAATGTTCAAAATTCTCCAAGCCAGCCTTCAGCAATACGTGAACCATGAACTTCCAGATGTTCAAGTTGGTTTTAGAAAAGGCAGAGGAACCAGAGATCAAATTACCAACATCCACTGGATCATTGAAAAAACAAGAAAGTTCCAGAAAAACATCTTCTTCTGCTTTATTGACTATGCCAAAGCCTTTGACTGTGTGGATCACAATCTACTGCGGAAAATTCTGAAAGAGATGAGAATACCAGGCCACCTGACCTGCCTCTTGAGAAACCTATATGCAGGTCAGGAAACAACAGTTAGAACTGGATATGGAACAACAGACTGGTTCCAAATAGGAAAAGGAGTACGTCAAGGCTGTATATTGTCACTCTGCTTATTTAACTTCTATGCAGAGTACATCATGAGAAATGCTGGGCTGGAAGAAGCACAAGCTGAAATAAAGTTTGCCAGGAGAAATATCAATAACCTCAGATATGCAGATGACACCACCCTTATAGCAGAAAGTGGAGAAGAACTAAAGAGCTTCTTGATGAAAGTGAAAGAGGAGAGTGAAAAAGTTGGCTTAAAGCTCAACATTCCTAAAACTAAGATCATGGCATCTGGTCCCATCACTTCATGGCAACTAGATGGGGAAACAGTGGAGACAATGGCTGACTATTTTTCTGGGCTCCAAAATCACTTCAAATGATAATTGCAGCCATAAAATTAAAAGACGCTTACTCCTTGGAAGGAAAGTTATGACCAACCTAGATAACATATTAGAAAGCAGAGACATTACTTTGCCATCAAAGGTCCATCTAATCAAGGCTATGGTTTTTCCAGTAGTCATGTATGAATGTGAGAGTTGGACTGTGAAGAAAGCTGAGTGCCAAAGAACTGATGCTTTTGAACTGTGGTGCTGGAGAAGACTCCTGAAAGTCCCTTGGACTACAACTAGATCGAACCAGTCCATCCTAAAGATCAGTCCTGGGTGTTCTTTGAAAGGACTGATGCTGAAGCTGAAACTCCAGTACTTTGGCCACCTCATGCGAAGAGTTAACTCATTGGAAAAGACTCTGATGCTGGGAGGGACTAGGGGCAGGGGAGAAGGGGACGACAGAGGATGAGATGGCTGGATGGCATCACGGACTCGATGGACATGAATCTGAGTGAACTCCGGGAGATGGTGATGGACAGGGAGGCCTGGCATGCTACAACTCATGGGGTTGCAAATAGACATGACTGAGTGACTGAACTGAATTGCAAATTAAATCATTATATTAATTAATAGATTTTGATTGATGGAAGTAGTGTGTGGTATAAATTTCTGGGCTGATTTATTCACACTTAAAGAAAAACTATCAAAAATATGAGAATGATGCTTTTCACCTGAATCTATCACAACATTGTTTGTTAATCAGCTATACCCCAACACAAATAAAAAGTTTAAAAAAGAAAAAAGAATGAGAATGATTGTTCAGGGTCACATTTTAAAAATAAATTATCTCTGATAAATAATTTCAAAATAATACTTAAATCATTTTTCAGAAGAATTTCTATGATTTAAGTAGAAAAAGCCCAAACTTTCTAAGCAGAAACCATTACTAGGGAATTGTTTCTAGTGTTGATCCCAGAATGATAACATGACTCAAAAATAATGTAATTATCAAATTTCTCCAATTCCACTTCAGGAAAATCTCATAAATTCAAAACTCTCCTCCTCAGTACAGTTCAAACTCATCAGAGTAACAGTGTCATTAGTCAGTGTCCTTATTTCCAGATTCCCCATCTCTCAAAGACAAAGCTAATAGTACCACTCCCCTACTTTAAAACTCTCCTGGCTTCTTACTGGTCACCGGGAAATGAAAGTATCTTACCTGTCAGATAGCTGTTCACACCACTGCCAGCCTATCAAATCGACCCCACTCCCACTTTTCACCAAGTTCATTGCCTCATTTGTCTTCTTACCTGCACCATATGGTCAAGTTCAGAAGCATTGTAAAAGCATGTATTCATTTATCTGACTACTGTAACAAATTATGACAAAGTTAGTGACTTGAAACACCAGAAATTTATTTTCTTACAGTTCTGGAAGCTAAAAGTCCAAAAACAGGCTCACTAGGCTAAAACCAAGGACAGCTATATGACCTTGACATATGACAGCTATATCTCCAGAATCTGTAGGAGAAAATCTGTCTTGTATTTTTCAACTGCTAGCACTCCTCAGCTGTCTGCATTGTCCCAATCTCTATTTCCATGGTCACATCTCCTCTTCTTTCTGAGTCTTCTCTCGCTCTCTCTGCCTTTCTTATATAAGGCTAATTGTAATGACATTTTGGGCCCATCAGGTAATCCAAGATATAATCTCATCTCAAGATGCCTAAATATATCTGCAAAGAGACTTTTTACAGTACGAAAATGGTAGTTTTATTCATAATTGTCAAACCAAAATGTTCTTCAGTAGGTGAATGAATAAACTTGAACATCCAGACAATGGAATATTATTCACCACCAAAAAGAAATGAGTTATCAAGCCATGAAAAGACACAGAGGAAACAAATACATACTACTAAGTAAAAGAAGTCAATTTGAGAGGGCTGCATACTTTAAGATTCCTATATGACTTTGTAATAAAAGATATTCAAAAGGAGATTAATAAGTGGAGCACAGAGTACTCTTGGGCCAGAAATTATTCTACGTGAAACTGTAATTGTGAATATATGTCACTATACATTTGTCAAAACCCATAAAATTTACAGCAATAAGAGTGAACAGTAATGTAAACTATGGACTTTTGGTAATAATGATGTGTCAGTGAAGCTTTATTAAATATAACAAATGTCCCACTGTGGTATGGGAATTTGATAATGGGGGAGTCTGTGCACTCAGGGCAGGGAGTATATAGGATTTCTTTGTAGTCTCACTCCATTTTGCACTGAACCTAAAATTGCCTTAAAAATCATATGCATGAGAAAAATAATTAAGCAAAGAGTTTTAGCACATAATAATTAGTTAGTACATAAAAATTAGGTATACAAAATGATTTAAGATGCAATATTTCATGTTGAATGGTCTGACCTATGAACAAACGATTTAACTCACTGTGAGGCATAGAATGACAGAACCGTTTAGAACGTATAACAGTAATAAAGCTTTGGTACTCACAAGAAAGATCCAGAATAGACATATAGACTTGGGGCTCATGGTCAAGTAGGAAGTGCTTAGAGTTATGAAAACAATTTAACAGATTATGGAAGGCAGTTGTTCCAGTCCAGGGTCCCTAATCTCCCAAGCAACATACAGTAGAGTTGGACTGTAACCGTTGGACAGACATGCATCCCAATAATGTGGTGAATACTAACATGGAAATATGCACCAGGTGCTTTGGGGTAATAGAGAGACTTACTTAAGCCAAGTTCATAGAAGTTTAGAGAACACCTTACACTAAGCACCAATCCCAGGGGAGTAGAACAACAGTTACAAGTTCCACGGAGGACTTCACACATTTCTGCCTGTGGTATCTCGTAACAGAGTTGCTGGAGAAAACACAACACAGTCAGGCACCAATGGAACAGGGCTTTACTTGCTCTATAAAAGGGACAACAAAATCAGCTCCCATGGTGTGCCTCCTTCTCTCATGGACCAAGTTCCTCTCCCCAAGCCCCAACCCCAGCAGCTGATGCTGGCAACTGGCCTCCAAACCTGTGGAGCTGCAGAAGGACCTAGCTCCTCCCCACAAAGTCTAAATAAATGCCTTTGACACACACACATGTCAGCATAACAAAAGAGCAATCATTAAGCATGAAACAGGTGAAAAATAAACTCCCAGGAGGTGCTGCACACAGTACAGGCATGTGTGGCCTCTTTACCTCTAGGTCAGGAGAAGTTCCCAGCCCAGGGTCCTTTTTGATCAGCACAATAGGGGTTGAAAGCCTGTAAGAAACTTCCTTTCCCAAGAGAAGACCTATCAAGCTTATGGAACAGTTTCCTCTGGGGGAAAACTGACCTCATTCTTCAAGACTAAATGAAAATTACTCATGCAAAGAAGAGGAGGACTGGAGGAAAGGGAACACTAGACAGAGGGATAGCTCAGAAGAAAATGTGCAGAGGTGAGGGTGGTTCCCAGGAACAGCAATGTTCAATCTGTCACTGACAGCAAATCAAGGCTCTGGCCCAGGGCATCAGAGTCAGGTTGACAAGAATGAAGGGTAAGCAGACAGACTAGGTTTTACCTTCCAGGTGATGGATTGGTTGGTAGATTCACCTTACTGAAAGATTCCAGGGACATCAAGATGAGAATGGAGTTAAGATCAGAATAGTGTTAAGGTCCTCTGAAGTACAGAGATTCTGAGAATTTGGTACCGGTTAGCCAGCTATGTTCTAAAACTTTAGCTTTTATTCATAGGGGCATTAGTTTCCAGTTCAACTCTGATGATAACAAGCTGTGAAGACTTCATAGGTCATCTCTAAGATAAAACACATATTAAAAAAAATTTATGTCTCCAAAATCCAAAATGTTGATATGATAATGATGCCTCATTTTCTTTTATATCATTCAATTATTCTAATGATAATAAAATTTATTTTATAGTAGTGTGATACATTTTTACTTGAATTGATTAACAACTGAACCAAAATGAAATCATTGACATTGTGAGAAAAGCTGTTATCTAAACTCTAAATAGGCTATATCAAAAATAAAAAAATAAAAATAAATAAATAGGATATATCTTGACATCTTTGTGCTCAATACCAATGTTCTTTTTCCAAAAGCCAACAAAAAGACACTGTCCTTTTAGTTAAGATCTTTTCAGTTTGGACTGCATAATAGTCTAGTAACCAAGATAATTCCAGAAAAAAAATCTACTTCTGCTTCATTGACTACACTAAGGCCCTTGACTGTGTGGATCACAACACACTGTGGAAAATTCTTAAAGAGATGGGAATACCAGACTACCTTACCTGCCTCTTGACAAATCTGTATAGAGTTCAAGAAGCAACAGAACTGGACATAGAACAACAGACTGGTTCCAAATTGGGAAAGGAGTATGTCAAGGTTGTATGTTGTCACCCTGCTTATTTAACTTACATGCAGAGTTCACCATGCAAAATGCCTGGCTGGATGAAGCACAAGCTAGAATCAAGATTGCTGGGTGAAATATCAATAACCTCATATATGCAGATGACACCACACTTATGGCACAGAGTGAAGAGGAACTAAAGAGCCTCTTGATGAAAGTGAAAGAGGAGAGTGAAAAGAGTGGCTTAAAGCTCAACATTCAGAAAACGAAGATCATGGCATCTGATCCCATCATTTCATGGCAAATAGATGGGGAAACACTGGAAACAGTGACAGAATTTATTTTCTTGGGCTCCAAAAATCACTGCAGAGGTGACTTCAGGCATGAAGTTGAAAAATGCTTGCTCCTTGGAAGAAAAGCTATGACCAACCTAGCTATAATATTAAAAAGCAGACACATTACTTTGCCAACAAGGCTCCATCTAGTCAAAGCCATGGTTTTTCCTGTAGTCATGTACGGATGTGAGGGTTGGACCATGAAGAAAGTCGAGCATGGAAGAATTGATACTTTGAACTGTGGTGTTGGAGAAGACTCTTGAGAGTCCGTTGGACTGCAAGGAGATCCAACCAGTCTTTCCTAAAGGAAATAAGCCCTGAATATTCATTGGAAGGACTGATGCTGAAGCTGAAGCTCCAATATTTTAGCCACCTGATGCAAAGACCTGACTCATTGGAGAAGACCGATGCTGGGAAAGATTGAAGGCAGGAAGAGAAGGGGATGCCAGAGCATTAGATGGTTAGATGGCATCACCAACTCAATGGACACGAGTTTGAGCAAGCTCTGAGAGTTGGTGATGGACAGCGAAGCCTGGCCTGCTGCAGTCCACGGAGCCACAGAGTCAGACATGATGAGTGACTGAACTGGACTAATATTCTTATTATATCCTGTGCTCAACATAAATAGAACTGTATTCACACTTCCTTAAAAGAAGGCAGTGCATTTAGCGGTTGAGAGCTTAGGTTAATATCTAATAGGTCCTAATGTCTGCAAATGCTATCTTACTCATGGACCTTTGTCCCATCAATTTGTTTCTAGGTCAACTGCTTGAATTATATTTCATTAAATTAGCCAGAGAGTGTCCTGACCTACCTGCCCTCCAAATGTCTGATCTGAAGGAAAATCAGATTGATTATATTATTTGCAGCCAAAGATGGAGAAGCTCTATATAGTCAGCAAGAACAAGACCAGGAGCTGACTGTGGCTCAGATCATGAACTCCTTATTGCCAAATTCAGACTGAAATTAAAGAAAGGGGAAAAAACCACTAGACCATTCAGGTATGACCTAAATTAAATACCTTATGACTATACAGTGGAAGTGAGAAATAGAGTTAAGGGACTAGATCTGACAGACAGAGTGCCTGATGATCTATGGAAGGAGGTTCATGACACTGTACAGGGGACAGGAATCAAGACCATCCCCAAGAAAAAGAAATCCATTTTTTTTAAAAATGGCTGTCTGAGGAGTGCCGGGGGCCAGCGTGAGGAACTCCGCCCGTGGCAAAGGTCATGAGGAAGGAGGCTTGGCATACGCAAAGGCGTGATCAAGCCTCAGGAAACCCCCTGTTCCCGAGCATCTAACCCCAAAACCAGAGTCTGTTTTATGCTCTCACCTACACATCTGACTTTACGGGGGGCTCTCCCCCATAACCGTTTCTCTCGGAGAAGGAGTAAACGTGCAGCTCCAAGGCAATAAAAATTCTTGGGCGTGACAAGAGTGTTTCAGCTTACGGACTCCTCTGAAGGTTATCTAGCCCACCTGTATAGGTTCGTCCAGCCAAATGTGATTGTTTACAGCCTCCCAACCTGAGAGGCACGAGATGTTTTAGACTTACTAAAGGCAAAATCTTTTGGAGAGTTAGAAATTATTAGTATAATGGGTTGGTTAGGAATTATATTGGTGAAGGGTTTTTTCATTTGTTGTGTCAATAATTGCTGCTAATTCCCTGCTCTGGGTGGGACAAGGATGTCTCAGGTCAAACCTCTCTGCTGACAGACTAGCTTGTGTGACAGGATTATCCATACTCCTGCCACATGATTGTTTACTACCTCTCAACCATAAACAGCACAGAGAATTTTGGAGTATTTTGAGAGTCTTAATTAGCATAGGGCTTTTTCTTCTTGTTGAGTCAATGATTGCCGCCAGGCCTCCATATCCTTAGGTACCTGGGAATATATTAATCAATGTATTTGGAATATAGCAAAGGAAATATAGTAGTTTTTGATGTTAGCAATACTAGACTTTTTGAGTTAATGGATTTTCTCTTTTGTAATAGATCACTGTACTTTGTTATAAATCACTGTGTCCTTGCTATGTAAGAATGTAACTTTATCATATCTTAAGACTAAACAGATCTTAAGGGGAGCATTGGTGAAAGGATTTTCATTTGTTGGGCTGATGTTTGCTGCTAAATCTCCATGTTCCCTACACTTATAATGAATATAACTAGCATATAGGAAGAAATAAGTATTAACCTTTAAGCATATAGGAGAAATAAGTATTAACCTTTAAGATTAATCATGTTAACCTTGGGTTAAATAAATTCGTTTCTTGATTGTAACTCACTACACCCTCACCCTATAGGAATGTAACTTTATTTGGAGGGTGGTGCCTGGTTTAAGAAAAAACACCCTTGGAAGAAATAAGTTTTTTGGTTATCAGAAAGAAAGGATCATAAAATGTCAGCAGGTCTTACTCATGGCCAGAAGATGATGTACCCTTTTTTATACATTTATGTGGAGCACCTGATTTTGATAAAGGTCAGGACTGATGACCCCCGCGTGACTCTGTATTCATCCCTATGTGTAACAAAAGGTATATAAGCAAACCTAAAAATAAAGAAATCGGATCAGTTTCCGGAAAGACTGATTCCCCCATGTCACTTCTTTCTTGCTCCCGTTTTTCTGGCTGAATTCCCATCTGGAGCATGGATGCTGTTCCACGTAATCCAAATTATTCAGCCTCTTTTTCTCCACTAACCTTCCTACTACACTATCCATTTCTAATCTCTCTATATCTGTGATTAAATATGTATTTTTCCAAAGATGCCGACTCCGTCCCCACCTTCGAATCACCCTGGATCTACCGGGGCTGGACCCCGGCAGAGGAGGCCTTAAAAATAGCTGTTAAAAGAAGGGAAGCAAAAAGCAAAGGAGAAAAGGAAAGGTATACCCATTTGAATGCAGATTTCCAAAGAATAGCAAGGAGAGATAAGAAAGCCTTCCTCAGCAATCAATGCAAAGAAATAGAGGAAAACAATAGAATGGGAAAGACTAGAGAGCTCTTCAAAAAAAAATTAGAGATACCAAGGGAACACTTCATGCAAAGATGGGCTCAAAAAAGGACAGAAATAGTAGAGACCTAACAGAAGCTGGATGGCATCACTGACTCGATGGACGTGAATCTGAGTGAACTCCAGGAGTTGGTGATGGACAGGGAGGCCTGGCGTGCTGTGATTCATGGGGTCGCAAAGAGTTGGACACGACTGAGTGACTGAACTGAACTGAACAGAAGCAGAAGATATCAAGAAGAGGCAGCAAGAATACACAGAAGAACTGTAGAAAAAAAGATCTTAATGATCCAGATAATCACAATGTTGTGATCACTCACCTAGAAACAGACATCCTGGAATGTGAACTCAAGTGGGCCTTAGGAAGTATCACTATAAACAAAGCTACTGGAGATGATGGAATTCCAGTTGAGCTATTTCAAATCCTGAAAGATGATGCTGTGAAAGTGATGCACTCAATATGCCAGCAAATTTGGAAAACTCAGCAGTAGCCACAGGACTGGAACAGGTCTGTTTTCATTCCAATCCCAAAGAAAGGCAATGCCAAAGAATACCCAAACTATTGCACAATTGCACTCATCTCACATGCTAGTAAAGTAATGCTCAAAATTCTCCAAGCCAGCCTTCAGCAATACGTGAACCATGAACTTCCAGATGTTCAAGCTGGCTTTAGAAAAGGCAGAGGAACCAGAGATCAAATTGCCAATATTCACTGGATCATCAAAAAGGCAAGAGAGTTCCAGAAAAACATTTATTTCTGCTCTATTGACTATGCCAAAGTCTTTCACTGTGTGGATCACAATAAACTGGAAAATTCTGAAAGAGATGGGAATACCAGACCACCTGACCTGCCTCTTAAGAAACCTATATGCAGGCCAGGAAGCAACAGTTAGAACTGGACATGGAACAACAGACTGGTTCCAAATAGGAAAAGGAGTACGTCAAGGCTGTATATTGTCACCTTGCTTATTTAACTTATATGTAGAGTACATCATGAGAAATGCTGGGCTGGAAGAAGCACAAGCTGAAATAAAGTTTGCCAGGAGAAATATCAATAACCTCAGATATGCAGATGACACCACCCTTATAGCAGAAAGTGGAGAAGAACTAAGGAGCCTCTTGATGAAAGTGAAAGAGGAGAGTGGAAAAGTTGGCTTAAAGCTCAACATTCATAAAACTAAGATCATGGCATCTGGTCCCATCACTTCATGACAAATAGATGGGGAAACAGTGGAGACAATGGCTGACTTTATTTTTCTGGGCTCCAAAATGACTTCAAATGATAATTGCAGCCATAAAATTAAAAGACGCTTACTCCTTGGAAGGAAAGTTATGGCCAGCCTAGACAGCATATTAGAAAGCAGAGACATTACTTTGCCAACAAAGGTCCATCTAGTTAAGGCTATGGTTTTTCCAGTGGTCATGTATGGATTGAGAGTTGGACTACAATGAAAGCTGAGTGCTGAAGAACTAATGTTTTTGAACTGTGGTGCTGGAGAAGACTCTTGTGAGTCCCTTGGACTGCAAGAAGAACGAACCAGTCCATCCTAAAGGAGATCAGTCCTGGATGTTCATTGGAAAGACTGATGTTGAAAGCTGAAACTCCAGTACTTTGGCCACCTGATGCGAAGAGCTGACTCATTGGAAAGACCCTGATGCTGGGAAACATTGAGGGCAGGAGGAGAAGGGGATGACAGAGGATGAGAGGGTTGGATGGCATCACTGACTCGATGGACATGATTTTGGGTAGTCTCCGGAAGTTGGTGATGGACAGGGAGGCCTGGTGTTCTGCAGTTCATGAGGTCACAAGGAGTCAGAAACGACTGAGTGACTGAACTGAACTGAGTGCCCATCTTTGAATGAAATATTCCCTTGGTATCTCGAAGATATCTCTAGCCTTTCCCATTCTAATGTTTTCCTCTATTTCTTTGCACTGATCACTTAAGAAGGCTTTCTTTTCTCTCCTCATTATTCTTTGGCACTCTGCACTCAGATGGGTATACCTTTCTTTTTCTCCTTTAATTTTCACTTCTCTTTTTCTCTCTGCTTCCTCTAAGGCCTCCTCATACAACCATTTTGCCTTTTTTTCATTTCTTTTTCTTGGGGATGGTTTTGATCACAACCTCTTGTACAGTGTTATGAACTGCTGTCCACAGTTCTTCAGGCACTCTAGCTAGCAGATCTAATCGTTTGACTCTACTGTCACTTCCACTGTATAATCATAAGGGATTTGATTTAGGCCATACTTGAATGGCCTAGTGGTTTTTCCTGCTTAAATTTCTGCCTGAATTTTTCAATGAAGAGCTCATAACCTGAGTCATAGTCAGGTCCTGCTCTTGTTTTTACTGACTGTATAGATCTTCTCCATCTTCAATTACAAAGAATATAATCAATCTGTATTCAGTTTGACCATATAGAAGTGGACACTTCTATACTCAGAGTTAATTTTCCCAGGCACATTTTCCTTACTTGGTAATATTAACATTTTGAAACTAGTATTGCACATTTTGCAATTTTGTAAAATGTCAACACAATTTTATAGCATTTGACTTAACACTTCTGTGGGTACTTTTGACCTTTCATAATTATAGTAATCTCCCACAATGTGTGACAGGCACAGTTAAGGTAGCAGTCAGAATAAAAGGTCAGTATTTATTGATAGATTGAAGTCTTATAAACCATCAATAAAGATAATGGATTAAAAGAAAATCATAGCAGAAGCTAATTTCTTTAACACCTCATCATATTCTTATTACTTTTTTACCAAATGCCTAAGGAATTCATCATTTTTACAATGTGTTATGTTACAATTTCCCTGACAACACTTATTTCTGGAATCTTCCAAATATTTAATACATTAACCTAAAATAATACTATTTTTTAGTGCAACCATATATATGCATTTCTCTCTTTTTGTTTTGTCTATAGAGACTATGATATTTCCAATTGTGACTTGGTTTCACACTATCTAACATTCAAACTGGGGAATAGGTCTGTTTTTTTTAGACTAAATATCTTAAAATACAAACTTAAAATATACCAAGTTTTAATCCTGTAAATGTACTCAAAAGAAAATTCAATACTCTTAAATAAAACAAGATGACCCTAGTATGACCCATGCCAGTAGATAAAGAGCTATGTTTCTTTTATTCAATAAAAAAATGTGTAGATTATTTAGACATTTAAATCAAGGCATGACATGAAGCATTGAACATCTTTTTCTTTTTTACTCTAGAAACAAGGAATCTCAGATGCCAAATTTTAAGTTTCTTTCTAAGTCTTGAAGCTATGCCATATAATAATGTTTTGTTTGAAGAAGGCTCACTTTGAAAAGACTGTCAATCTTCATTTACTGTTGGACAAATATCTGATATTAACTATATACCAATTTTACTTCCTTGTGGCTCAAATGGTGAAGAATCTGCCTGCAAAGCAGGAGACCCAAGTTCAATCATGGGCTGGGAAGATCCCTTGGAGAACAAATGGCTACTCACTCTAGTATTCTTTCTTGGAGAATTCCATGGAAGAGGAGCTTGGCAGGCTGCAGTCCAGTTGGGTTGCAAAGAGTCAGACATGACTGAAGTGACTATGTATGCACACATATAACATTCACTTTAGAAGAATATTACCCCCAAAGAGTACAACCATAACCAAAACTTTCATTTTTAAAAGTTGGAGAAAAAAATAAAAAATAAAAAGTTGGAGAAACTTGTTCAAAATCTTCTTTTTTCACTTCCAAAATGGGTTCAGTTCAGTTCAGTTCAGTTCAGTCACTCAGTCGTGTCCGACTCTTTGCAACCCCATGAATCGCAGCAGACCAGACCTCCCTGTCCAAAATGGGTTAGGTTTATGGAATAGAAATAAAAATATTTCTGGAAATAGAAATAGGAATATTGTGAAAGGGTACAGACTGGGTCACCAGATCTGATGTCTGAATGCATACCCCCAATTTCCACACCAACAAGTTCTGCCTCCAAAGGTTCCATGGTGGAGCTATGGAAAATTAACCATTTTTGACAAGCTGCTTTACTAAAACTAATTTGAAGAACTACTGATGAAAAACTAATTTTAGGAACTGCTAATCTAAACGAAAGTATAGTCATGTCTTATGTGTCTTTACATTCTCAAGGCCACTCTGTATCTGACACACGTCAGGACTTCATAAATATTTACTGAATGTTTGAATTCATAAGTGAATGTCATCAGTGTGACAATAAAATAGAAATGATTCTGGCTATGGATATCATTGAGAAGGTGGCATTGAACAGTTCTTAAAGTATAAAGGGAATGTTTAGTTCTTCACTGCAAAGAATGAAGCACTGAATGTAGATTTTCATGAAGCAGCTATAAAACAGTTGACAGCTATTGTTGGATTGGAGAACATCTAGCCTTTCAACCTGCACCAGAAAAGAAGCAGCCTATTTGGCCAGAAGGTGAGGTTTCCCTAGCGTTACTGAATTACACCTAGGTTTTTAGTGTCTCGTGGACTATATGCATCACCACTATACCACAAAAAGCCTTAATTGCTATTTATAAAATATATAATTTGTGATTAAAATACTGAATAATATCAGATTTACATTTTGACACTAAAATTTGTGTTAATCTAACCAAGTAATTTAATATGATTTTGTTCACTGTCTCCTGTACAATGTTACAAACTTCTGTCTATAGTTCTTCAGGCACTCGGTCTACCAGATCTAATCCATTTGCTCTATGCATCACCTCCACTATATAATCATCAGGTATTTTATTTAGGCCATACCTGAAATGGCTTAGTGGTTTTCTCTACTATCTTCAATTTAAGCCTGAATTTTGCAATAAGGAGCTCCTGGTCTGAGTCAGTCAACTCCAGGTCTAAAGCAAAATGGCTCTCTGAGGAGGATTTGCAAATAGTTGAGGAAAGAAGAGAAGCAAAAGGCAAGGGAGAAAGTGAAAGATATGCCCAACTGAATGCAGAGTTCCAAAGAATAGCAATGAGAGATAAGAAGACCTTCTTAAGTGAACAACGCAAAGAGAAAAAAACACTAGAATGGGAAGGACTAAAGAACTCTTCAAGAAAACTGGAAAGATCAAGAGAATATTTCATACAAGGATAGACATGATAGAGGACAGAAATGGAAATGTTTAACAGAAGCAGAAGAGATAAAGAAGACATAGCAAGAATACAAAGAAGAACTTTACAAAAAAAAAAAAAAAAGCGGGGGGGGGGGGGGGGCGGTTGATGTGAATAATCACATGGTGTGATCACTCACCTAGAGACAGACATCCTGGAGCGGGAAGTCAACTTGGCCTTAGGAAGCATCACTGAGCAAAGCTATGGAGGTGATCGAATTCCAGCTGAGCTATTTCAAATCCCAAAAGATGATTACATTAAAGTGCTGCACATGATATGATGGTAAATTTGGAAAACATAGCAGAGGCCACAGGACTGGAAAAGGCAGTTTTCATGCCAGTCCCAAAGAAGGGCAACACCAAAGGATGTTCAAACTGGTGAACTATTGCACTCATTTCACCTGCTAGTAATGTTATACTCAAAATCCTGCAAGCTAGGCTTCGATAGTACATAACCAAGAACTTCCAGATGTACCAACTAGGTTTTGAAGAGGCAAAGAAACCAGAGATTAAATTGCCAACATTCACTGCATCAAGGAGAAAGCAAGAGAGTTCCAGAAAAACATCTACTTCTGCTTCAGTGACTATGCTAAAGCCTTTGACTGTGTGGATCACAACAAACTGTGGACAATTCTTAGAGATGGAAATACCATACCATCTTACCTGTCTCCTGAGAAACCTATATGTGGGTCAAGAAGCAACACTTAGAACAGGACCTGGAACAACTGATTGGTTCAAAATTGAAAGAAGTATGACAAAGCTGTATATTGTCACCCTGCTTATTTAACATATGTGCAGAGTACATCATTAAAATACAAGGCTGGATGAAGCACAAGCTGGAATCAAGATTGCTGGGAGAAATAACAGGACTCTCAGATATGCAGATGATACCACATTAATGACAGAAAGTGAAGAGGAACTAAAGAGCCTCTTGATGTGGGTGAAAGAGGAGAGTGAAAAAGTTGGCTTGAAACTCAACATTCAAAAAACTATGGTATCCAGTTGCATCACTTCATGCACATAGAAAGGGAAAAGTGAAAACAGTGAAAGATGTTAATTTGTTGGGCTCCAAAGTCACTGTGGATGATGACTGCAGCCATGAAATTCAAAGACATGTTCCTTGGAAGGAAAGCTATTACAAACTTAGACAGCATATTGAAAAGCAGAGACATCATTTTACCAACAAAGGTCCATATAGTCAAAGCTATGGTTTTTCCAGTAGTCATGTGCGGATGTGAGAGTTGTAGCATAAAGAAGGTTGAGTGCTGAAGAATTCACGCTTTTGAACTATGGTGATGGTGAAGATTCTTGAGAGTCCCTTGGGCTGCAAGGAGATCAAAGCAGTCGATCCCAAAGGAAATCAACCATGAACATTCATTGGAAGGGCTGTTACTGAAGTTGCAGCTCCAATACTTTGGACACTTGATGAGAAGAGACAACTCATTGGAAAAGACACTGATGCTGGGAAAGACTGAAGGTAAAAGAAGAGGGTGGCAGAGAATAAGATAGATAGCATCACCTACTCAGTGGACATGAATTTGAGCAAACTTTCAGAGATAGTAGAGGACAGAGAAGCCTGGCATGCTACAGTCCATGAGGCTGCAAAGAGTTGGACACAACTTTGCAACTGAACAAGAGTAATAATTTAATATGAGACCTACATAGAAAGAACAGGCAAATACAAATTTAATAAAAATAGAAGTGCTCCACATAACCAATAGAGAAGTTCCTCATAGGACCAATGCTAAAGACTTTAAGATATAGCATTTTCATAACAGCTGACAAAGTAATTTAAATTAATATGCAAACTCCACTATCAAAAGTCCTATTTTTAAAAGCGTTCTCATGGAATGAAGACTTTTTCTCTGAAGGAATTTAAGTGGCAAAGATTGATCTTTTGCTGTGTTAAGAAAGTAAATTTGATAACAAATGTAAAAATGTACCCAAAGTATTCTTTAATCACTGATATTTCAAAAATTAGTATTTGATGGACTATCTGAAAATATATCAAGACAAAAGAAGCCTTTATAGTCTTAATAATGTGGAACTCATTTATATTTTGTTCACCAAGAACCAAACCAGGTCAAAAGTTTTGAAGCCTATATTTAAAGATAATTTACAGTAAAGCACATACATCTCAATGAATTTTCACATATGTATCAGTGTGCCTACTCAAGTATTCACAGCCCAGATCAAAATAATCAGCATTCCCTGCACCCGAAATGCACATATGCCCCTCTCTCACAAGGTAATCACTATATATATGTATATATTAAGCAGTGAAAACGTAAGAGTTTTAGCTATACGTGTTCTTAGAGAAATATTGCCTTGTATATTTTGTTTCACCTTTAAAATGAACAAAATTTTATTTTTAAAGTCCTTCAACACACATTTCTTGGGTAACCACTACATGCCAGCCATTTTTCTGAGCTCTAGGAGCACAACTTCATAGTGTAGCAGGCTTCTGCTCACCTGGAACTTGCATTCTAGGTGGCAGAAAGTAAGTAATCAACTAAATTAATAAAAAAAATAAAATTAGAGACATTCTTGCAAGATCTAGCCTCTGCTTGGTTCTTCAAGCTCTTTCCCTTCACCCAACTTAAGGCAAAAATGGCTGCTGTGGAGTTCTGGGATATGTCAGGTTCTACTCATATCCTTTGTAATAAAATATCCCTTAAGTAGTCTGTTTTACATATTATGATACACCTTCTTAGTTACAGGTTTCCTGAAGGAATTTTTCAGTTCAGTTCAGTTGCTCAGTCGTGTCTGACTCTTTGCAACCCCAAGGGCTGCAGCACACCAGGCTTCCCTGTCCATCACCAACTGCCGGAAATCATGTCCATCAACTCAATGATGCCATCCAACCGTCTCATCCTCTGTCCTCTCCTTCTCCCCCCACCTTCAATCTTTCCCAGCATCAGGGTCTTTTCCAATGAGTCAGTCCTTTGCATCAGGGGGCCAAAGTATTGGAGTTTCAGCTTCAGCATCAGTCTTTCCAATGAAAACTCTGGACTGATTCCTTTAGGATGGACTGGTTGGGTCTCCTTGCAGTCCAAGGGAATCTCAAGAGTCTTTTCCAACACCACAGTTCAAAAGTATCAATTCTTCAGCTTTCTTTATAGTCCAATCCTCATATCCATACATGACTACTGGAAAAATCATAGCTTTGACTAGATGGACCTTTGATGGCAAAGTATTGTCTCTGTTTTATAATATGCTGTCTAGCTTGGTCATAGCGTTTCTTCCAAGGAGCAAGTGTCTTCTAAGTTCATGGCTGGAGGCAACAGCTGCAGTGATTTTGGAGCCATAAATAAATAAATAAAGTCAGCTACTGTTTCCACTGTTTCTCCATCTATTTGCTATGAAGTGATGGGAACAGATGCCATGATCTTCGTTTTCTGAATGTGGAGCTTTAAGCCAACTTTTTCACTCTCTTCTTTCACCCTAATGAAGAGGCTCTTTAATTCTTCTTCTCTTTCTGCCAGAAGGGTGGTGTCATCTGCATATCTGAGATTATTGATATTTCTCCTGGCAATTTTGATTCCAGCTTGTGCTTCATCCAACCCAGAATTTCTCATGATATACTCTGCTTATAAGTTAAATAAGCAGGGTGACAATACACAGCCTTGAAGTACTCCTTTCCTGATTTGGAACGAGTCTGTTATTTCGTATCCAGTTCCAACTGTTGCTTCTTGACCTGCATACAGATTTTTCAGGAGGCAGGTAAAGTGGTCTGGTATTCCCATCTCTTTCAGAATATTCCACAGTTTGTTGTGATCCAGACAGTGAAAGACTTTGGCATAGACAATAAAGCAGAAGTAGATGTTTTTCTGGAACTCTTTTGCTTTTTCAATAATCTAATGGATGTTAGCAATTCGATCTCTGGTTCCCCTGCTTTTTTGAAATCCAGCTTGAACATCTGGAAGTTTTTGGTCCACATAGTGTGAAGCCTGACTTGGAGAATTTTCACCATTACTTTGCTAGCATGTGAGATGAGTGCAGTTGTGTGGTAGTTTGAACATTCTTTGTCATTGCCCTTCTTTGGAATTGAAATGAAAACTGACCTTTTCCAATCCTGAGGCCACTGCTGAGTTTTCCAAATTTGCTGGCATACTGAGTGCATCACTTTAAAAACATCATCTTTTAAGGTTTTAAATATCTCAACTGGAATTCCATCACATCTACTAGCTTTGCATGTAGTGATTCTTCCTAAGGCCCACTTGACTTCACATTCCAGGATGTGTGGCTCTAGGTGAGTGATCACACTATCGTGGTTATCTGGAAAGAATTGAGTTAGTCACTAATGATATTTTTGAGAATAAAGACTCCTAAACAGCTTACAGATTAGCTAGTTTAATTTTCTTTTTAAAAAAAAAAAACGATTTTAAATATTAGAGCTTAATACAGAGATTTTCAATTAAAATTTCTAGTGTGTCTCTTCTTTCTTGTGTGAAAGGCTAAGTCAGTTTCAGGAAAATGCTGACCTAGGATTAAGATAAATTGTGTCTAGTCTTTTAAAATTCTGTAGAATAAGCAACCTCCTAAAGAGAACAATAGCTTACTACATCTAATTAAACTAGCAAACAGGTCTTTGTCCTTTGACCTGTTTTTTGGTTTCTGTTTTACTTGGATTAGACTTAAAACACTGAAGATAAATGAAGATTTTCTTAACCCATTTTACACTTTAATGTAAATGAAACCTATACCCAAAATTCCACCTTATTATATGAGTAGTAGAAAGAGCTTCTCTGTACTGAAAACTAATACTTTACATATTTGTACTGTGGAAGAGGGTAGGGCAGAATTAACTTGAAATGAAATAAATGAAGAATTAAATTCAAGATTTATAAATTCTGAGAAAAAGGTATTTAAACATGTCTATTCAAGTGCTATTTTAAATTGCATAGAAAAATTTAATTCAGTTTTTACTGATTAGAAAGTTTACACTGGGAGGTGGTCCTAAGATGGCAGAGGAATAGGACGGGGAGACCACTTTCTCCCCCACAAATTCATCAAAAGAACATTTGAATGCTGAGTAAATTTCACAAAACAACTTCTGAATGCCAGCAGAGGACATCAGGCACCCAGAAAAGCAGCCCATTGTCTTCGAAAGGAGGTAGGAAAAAATATAAAAGACAAAAAGAGAGAGAAAAGAGGTAGGGACAGAGTTCCATCCCAGGAAGGGAGTCTTAAAAAGAGAGAAGTTTCCAAACAACAGGAAACACTCTCACTGCCGAGTCTGTGGTGAGCCTTGGAACCACAGAGGGCAACATAACCAGGAGGAAAAATAAATAAATAATTAAACCCCACAGATTACTGCGCAATAGTAACTCCCCCAGCTGAGAAGCAGCGCAGACGCCTGCATCTGCCACTAGCAAGCGGGGGCTGGGCAGGGAGGCGGGGGCTGGGCAGGGAGGCCGGGGCTGCATTGCTGAGAGTAAGGACCAGGCCTGAATGCCCCGAGGGCAATCTGAGGGGCTTAACTTTGGCTAACAAACCAGACTATGGGATAGCTACCATGCAAAAAGCCCTACCCTAAGACACCGCCAGACCTGCTCACAGAACAAAGGACTGAGCAGAGCTAGCTGCCTGCAGACCATGCCCCTCTGGTGACAGGCAGCCAGAGCCAGAAGGGGGCAATCGTGGCCCCAAAGAGGCATTATCTAACAAACTGGAAGCAGGTTTCCTTGCTAACTAAAACTTCTTGGGATTGTGGACAGTCAACATCCGCCTGAGAATGTGCGCCGGTTGTACATCCAGAAAACTGAGCGACAGGGATGGGGGAGGTGATAAGTCGCAGCGACCGCGCTCGCCAAACACTTGGTCACCTGAGCTGCTCAGACCTGGGAAGGGCACAAAACACAGGCCCAATCGAGTCTGCGCCTCTGAGGACAACCCGAGTACCTGAACTTGAGAGGCTTAGACCTGGGAATTGCACACACAGGGCCAGCCTCAGACAGTTCCCAGCAGAGCAACCTGGAGCCTAAGCAGTGTAGACAGGGAAAGCACACACGCCATGAGCAGGGGCAAACCCAGTGTGGCCAAGTTACTGCAAGCACATGCCACTGTTATCTGTTGGCAGCATCCCTCCTTCCCCACAGCAGGACTGAACAAGTGAGCCTAAAAAAGTGTCCACCACCACCCCCTTGTGTCAGGGTGGAAATTAGACACAGAAGAGACCAGCAAACAGAAGACACTAAAACAAAGGAAACCTCCTTGGACGTCACAGGTGCAATAGATTAAAACCCTGTCAATTCAGTTCAGTTCAGTTGCTCAGTCGTGTCTGACTCTTTGTGACCCCATGAATTTCAGCACGCCAGGCTTCCCTGTCCATCACCAACTTCCAGAGTTCACTCAGACTCACGTCCATCGACTCAGTGATGTCATCCAACCATCTCATCCTTTGTGGTCCCCTTCTCCTCCTGCCCCCAATTCCTCCCAGCATCACAGTCTTTTCCAATGAGTCAACTCTTCACATCAGGTGGCCAAAGTACTGGAGTTTCAGCTTTAGCATCAGTCCTTCCAAAGAAATCCCAGGGCTAATCTCCTTCAGAATGGATTGGTTGGATCTCCTTACAGTCCAAGGGACTCTCAAGAGTCTTCTCCAACACCACAGTTCAAAAGCATCAATTTTTCGGCACTCAGCTTTCTTCACAGTCCAACTCTCACATCCCTACATGACCACAGGAAAAACCATAGCCTTGACTAGATGGACCTTAGTCGGCAAAGTAATGTCTCTGCTTTTGAATATGCTATCTAGGTTGGTCATAACTTTTCTTCCAAGGAGTAAGCGTCTTTTAATTTCATGGCTGCAGTCACCATCTGCAGTGATTTTGGAGCCCCAAAAAATAAAGTCTGACACTGTTTCCCAGTCTATTTGCCATGAAGTGATGGGATCAGATGCCATAATCTTAGTTTTATGACTGTTGAGCTTTAAGCCAACTTTTTCACTCTCCACTTTTACTTTCATCAAGAGGCTTTTTAGTTCCTCTTCACTTTCTGCCATAAGGGTGGTGTCATCTGCATATGTGAGGTCATTGATATTTCTCCCGGCAATCTTCATTCCAACTTGTGTTTCTTCCAGTCCAGCATTTCTCATGATGTACTCTACATAGAAGTTAAATAAACGGGGTGACAATATACAGCCTTGACGTACTCCTTCTCCTATTTGAAACCAGTCTGTTGTTCCATGTCCAGTTCTAGCTGTTGCTTCCTGACCTGCATACAGATTTCTCAAGAGAGAGGTCAGGTGGTCTGGTATTTATTCCCATCTCTTTCAGAATTTTCCACAGTTTATTGTGATCCACACAGTCAAAGGCTTTGGCACAGTCAATAAAGCAGAAATAGATGTTTTTCTGGAACTCCTTTGCTTTAGTACCGAATACATAGGAAGGGACCTACAGATCTTGAGAAATATAAGCCAGATCAAGGAACTATCTGAAACTGAACTGACCCCACACTGCCCACAACAACACCAGAGAAAGTTCTAGATATATTTTTGCTATTTTTGCTATCATTCTTTATTTTTTGTTTTTTAATTTTTAAGTCCTCTATGACTCCTTTAATTTTCATTTTTATAACCTACTATTACTTTGCAAAAAAAAGAGAGAGAGACCCTATTTTTTTAAAGCAAATTCACATATATATATTTTATACTCTCTGTGACTTTTTTTTTCTTTAACGTATTTTTGAAAATCCAACCTCTGCTCTAGATTTTTAATATTTACTTTTTGGTAATTGTTGTCTATTTTGTACCTTTAAGAACCCAATCTTCAGTACCCATTTTTACCTCAGAGTGAGATTACTGGCTTGACTGCTCTCTCCACCTTAGGACTCTCCTTTTTCTCCACCAGGTTGCCTCTATCTCCTCCCTCTCCCTTCTCTTCTCTACCCAACTCTGTGAATCTCTTTGTGTGTTCTGGACGGTGGAGAACACTTAGGGAACTGATTACTGGCTGGATCTGTCTCTCTCCTTTTGATTCCCCCCTTTATCCTCCTGGCCACCTGTCTCCTTTCTTCCTCATCTCTTCTATGTGTAACTCCGTGAACATCTCTGAGTGGTCCAGACTGTGGAGTGCACATAAGGAAGTGATTACTGGCTAGCTTGCTCCCTCCCTTTTGATTCCACCTCATCTCATTCACATCACGTCTATCTCCCTCCTCCCTCTTCTCTTCTCCAAGTAACTCTGTGAACCTCTCTGGGTGTCCCCCACTGTGGAGAAACTTCTCAGCTTTAACCTAGATGTTTTATCAACAGTGCTGTATAGATAGAGAAGTCAGGAGGCAACTGTAAAAATAAGACAGAAAACCTTAAGCAGGAGGCTTAAGTCCAAATCTTGAGAACACCAGAGAACTCCTGACCTCAGGGAACATTAATCGACAGGAGCTCATCAAACACCTCTATACCAACACTGAAACAAAGCACTACCCAAGGGCCAACAAGTTCCAGAGCAAGATATACTATGCAAATTCTCCAGCAATACAGGAACACAGCCCTGAGCTTCAATATACAGACTGCCCAAAGTCACTCCAAACCCACTGACATCTCATAGCTCATTACTGGACACTTCATTGCACTCCAGAGAGAAGAAATCCAGCTCCACCCACCAGAACACTGACACAAGCTTCCCTAACCAGGAAATCTTGACAAGCAACTCGTACAACCCCACCCACAGTGAAGAAACTCCATAATAAAGACAGCTCCACAAACTGCCAGAATACAGAAAGGCCACCCCAAACACAGCAATATAAACAAGATGAAGAGACAGAGGAATACCTAGCAGGTAAAGGAACAGGATAAATGCCCACAAAACCAAACAAAAGAGGAAGAGATAGGGAATCTACCTGATAAAGAATTCCGAATAATGATAGTGAAAATGATCCAAAATCTTGAAATAAAAATGAAATCACAGATAAATAGCCTGGAGACAAGGATTGAGAAAATGCAAGAAAGGTTTAACAAGGACCTAGAAGAAATAAAAAAGAGTCAATATATAATGAATAATGCAATAAATGAGATCAGAAACACTCTGGAGAGAACAAATAGTAGAATAACGGAGGCAGAAGATAGGATTAGTGAGGTAGAAGAGAGAATGGTAGAAATAAATGAATCAGGGAGGAAAAAAGAAAAATGAATTAAAAGAAATAGGGACAATCTCAGAGACCTCTGGGGCAATGTTAAATGCCCCAACATTCGAATCATAGGAGTCCCAGAAGAAGAAGACAAAAAGAAAGACCATGAGAAAATATTTGAGGAGATAATAGTTGAAAAGTTCCCTAAAATGGGGAAGAAAATAATCACCCAAGTCCAAGAAACCCACAGAGTCCCAAACAGGATAAACCCAAGGTGAAACACCCCAAGACACATATTAATCAAATTAACAAAGGTCAAGCACAAAGAACAAATATTAAAAGCAGCAAGGGAAAAACAACAAATAACACACAAGGGGATTCCCAGAAGGATAACAGCTGATCTTTCAATAGAAACTCTTCAGGCCAAGAGGGAATGGCAGGACATACTTAAAGTGATGAAAGAAAATAACCTACAGCCCAGATTACTGTACCCAACAAGGATCTCATTCAAATATGAAGGAGAAATCAAAAGCTTTACAGACAAGCAAAAGCTGAGAGAATTTAGCACCACCAAACCAGTTCTCCAACAAATGCTAAAGGATCTTCTCTAGACAGGAAACACAAAAAGGGCATATACACTCGAACCCAAAACAATAAAGTAAATGACAACGGGATCATACTTATCAATAATTACCTTAAATGTAAGTGGGTTGAATGCCCCAACCAAAAGACAAAGACTGGCTGAATGGATACAAAAACAAGACCCCTATATATGTTGTCTACAAGAGACCCACCTCAAAACAAGGGACACATACAGACTGAAAGTGAAGGGCTGGAAAAAGATATTCCACGCAAATAAAGACCAAAAGAAAGCAAGAGTAGTAATACTCATATCAGATAAAATAGACTTTAAAACAAAGGCTGTGAAAAGAGACAAAGAAGGACATTGCATAATGATCAAAGAATCAATCAAAGAAGAAGATATAACAATTATAAATATATATGCACCCAACATAGGAGCACCACAATATGTAAGACAAATGCTAACAAGTATGATAGGGGAAATTAACAATAACACAATAATAGTGGGAGACTTTAATACCCCACTCACACCTATGGGCAGATCAACTAAACAGAAAATTAACAAGGATACACAAACTTTAAGTGATACAGTAGACCAATTAGATCTAATTGATATCTATAGGACATTTCACCCCAAAACAATGAATTTCACCTTTTTCTCAAGCACACACGGAACGTTCTCCAGGATAGATCACATCCTGGGCCATAAATCTAGCCTTGGTAAATTCAAAAAAATTGAAAGCATTCCAAGCATCTTTTCTGACCGCAATGCAGTAAGATTAGATCTCAATTACAGGAGAAAAACTATTAAAAATTCCAGCATATGGAGGCTGAACAACACGCTGCTGAATAACCAACAAATCACAGAAGAAATCAAAATAGAAATCAAAATATGCAGAGAAATGAGTGAAAATGAAAACACAACAACCCAAAATCTGAGGGACACTGTAAAAGCAGTGCTAAGGGAAAGGTTCATAGCAATACAGGCATACCTCAAGAAACAAGAAAAAAGTCAATAAATAACCTAACTCTACACTTAAAGCAACTAGAAAAGGAATAAATTATGAACCCCAGGGTTAATAGAAGGAAATAGGTCTTAAAAATTAGGGCAGAAATAAATGCAAAAGAAGCAAAAGATACCTTAGCAAAAATCAACAAAGCCAAAACCTGGTTCTTTGAGAGGATGGATAAAATTCACCAACCATTAGCCAGAGTCATCAAGAAACAAAGACAGAAAAATCAAATCAATAAAATTAGAAATGAAAATGGAGAGATCAGAAAAGACAGCAGAGAAATACAAAGGATCATAAGAGACTACTATCAGCAATTATATGCCAATAAAATGGACAATCTGGAAGAAATGGACAAATTGTTAGAAAATTACAACTTTCCAAAACTGAACCAGGGAGAAATAGAAAATCTTCACAGACCCATCACAAGCAGGGAAACTGAAACTGTAATCAGAACTCTTCCAGCAAACAAAAGCCCAGGTCCAGACAGCTTCACAGCTGAATTCTATCAAAAATTTAGAGAAGCACGAACACCTATCCTACTTAAACTCTTCCAGAAAATTGCAGAGGAAGGTAAACTTCCAAACTCATTCTATGAGGCCACCATCACCCTAATATCAAAACCTGACAAAGGTGCCACACAAAAAAAAACTACTGGCCAATATCACTGATGAACATAGATGCAAAAATCCTTTAAAAATTCTATCAATCAGAATCCAACAACACATTAAAAAGATCATATATCATGACCAAGTAGGCTTTATCCCAGGGATGCAAGGATTCTTCAATATCTGCAATCAATCAATGTAATACACCACATTAACAAATTAAAAAATAAAAGCCATATGATTATCTCAATAGATGCAGAGAAGGCCTTTGACAAAAGTCAACATCCATTTATGATTTAAAAAAAAAACTCTCAAGAAAGCAGGAATAGAAGGAACATACCTCAACATAATTAAAGCTATATATGACAAACCCACAGCAAACATTATCCTCAATGGTAAAAAATTGAAACCATTTCCCCTAAAGTCAGGAACAAGACAAGGGTGCCCACTCTCACCACTACTATTCAACAGTTCTGGAAGTTTTGGCCACAGCAATCAGAGCAGACAAAAAAATAAAAGGAATCCAGATTGGAAAAGAAGAAGTAAAACTCTCACTGTTTGCAGATGACATGATCCTCTACATAGAAAACCCGAAAGACGCCACCAGAAAATTACTAGAGCTAATCAATGAATAGAGTAAAGTTGCAGGATATAAAATCAACACACAGAAATCCCTTGCATTCCTATACACTAATAATGAGAAAGCAGAAAAAGAAATTAAGGAAACAATTCCATTCACCATTGCAACAAAAAGAATAAAATACTTAGGAATATATCTACTTAAAGAAACTAAAGACCTATATATGGAAAACTATAAAGCACTGATGAAAGAAATCAAAGAAGACACTAATAGATGGAGAAATATACCATGCTCATGGATCAGAAGAATCAATATAGTGAAAATGAGTATAGTGTGCAAAGCAATCTATAGATTCAGTGTAATCCCTATCAAGCTACCAACGGTATTTTTCACAGAGCTAGAACAAAGAATTTCACAATTTTTATGGAAATACAAAAAAACCTCGAATAGCCAAAGCAATCTTGAGAAAAAAGAGTGGAACTGGAGGAATCAACCTGCCTGACTTCAGGCTCTACTACAAAACCACAGTCCTCAAGACAGTATGGTACTGGCACAAAGACAGAAATATACATCAATGGAACAAAATAGAAAGCCCAGAGATAAATCCACACACCTATGGACACCTTTTATTTGACAAAGGAGGCAAGAATATACAACGGAGAAAAGACAATCTCTTTAACAAGTGGTGCTGGGAAAACTGGTCTACCACTTGTAAAGGAATGAAACGAGAACACTTTCTAACACCATACACAAAAATAAACTCAAAATGGATTAGAGATCTAAATGTAATACCAGAAACTATAAAACTCCTAGAGGAGAACATAGGCAAAACACTCTCTGACATACTATCATGCAAGAATCGAATCACCAGTCATTGTTCAATGCAGGATACAGCATGCTTGGGGCTGGTGCACGGGGATGACCCAGAGGGATGTTGTGGGGAGGGAGGTGGGAGCGGGGTTCATGTTTGGGATCACATGTACACCCGTGGTGGATTCATGTCAATGTATGGCAACACCAATACAGTATTGTAAAGTAAAATAAAGTAAAAATAAAAATTAAAAAAGAAAAAAAATCACAGCAGGATCCTGTATGATCCACCTCCCAGGATACTGGAAATAAAAGCAAAAATAAACAAATGGGATCTAATTAAACTTAAAAGCTTCTGCACAACAAAGGAAACTATAAGCAAGCTGAAAAGACAGCCTTCTGAATGGGAGAAAATAATAGCGAATGAAGCAACTGACAAACAACTAATCTCAAAAATGTGCAAGCAACTTATGCAGCTCAATTCCAGAAAAATAAACGACCCAATCAAAAAATGGGCCAAAGAACTCAACTGACATTTCTCCAAAGAAGACATAAGGATGGCTAACAAACACATGAAAAGATGCTCAACATCACTCATTATCAGAGAAATGCAAATCAAAACCACAATGAGGTAGCACTTCACACCAGTCAGAATGGCTGCGATCCAAAAGTCTGCAAACAATAAATGCTGGAGAGGGTGTGGAGAAGAGGGAACCCTCTTACACTGTTGGTGGGAATGCAAACTAGTACAACCACTATGGAGAACAGTGTGGAGATTCCTTAAAAAATTGCAAATAGAACTGCCATATGACCCAGCAATCCCACTGCTGGGCATACACACCAAGGAAACCAGAATTGAAAGAGACACATGTACCCCAATGTTCATCGCAGCACTGTTTATAATAGCCAGGACATGGAAGCAACCTAGATGTCCATCAGCAGATGAATGGATAAGAAAGCTGTGGTACATATACACAATGGAGTATTATTCAGTCGTTAAAAAGAATACATTTGAATCAGTTCTAATGAGATGGATGAAACTGGAGCCGATTATACAGAGTGAAGTAAGCCAGAAAGAAAAACACCAATACAGTATACTAATGCATATATATGGAATTTAGAAAGATGGTAATGATAACCCTGTATGCGAGACAGCAAAAGAGACACAGATGTATAGAATGGATTTTGGACTCTGAGGGAGAGGGAGAGGGTGTGATGATTTGGGAGAATGACACTGAAACATGTATACTATCATGTAAGAAATGAATCGCCAGTCTATGTTCGATGCAGGATACAGGATGCCTGGGGCTGGTGCAAGGGGATGATCTAGAGAGATGACATGGGGTAGGAAGTGGGAGGGGGGTTCAGGATTGGGAACTCATGTACACCTGTGGCAGATTCATGTCAATGTATGGCAAAACCAATACAGTATTGTAAAGTAAAATAAAGTAAAAATTAAACAAATAAATAAAATAAAATAAATTAAAAGCTTCTGCACAACAAAGGGAACTATAAGCAAGGTGAAAAGACAGCCTTCGGAATGGGAGAAAATAATAGCAAATGAAGCAACTGACAAAGAATTAATCTCAAAAATATACAAGCAACTTATGCAGCTCAATTCCAGAAAAATAAACGACCCAATCAAGAAATAGGCCCAAGAACTAAACGGACATTTCTCCAAAGAAGACATAAGGATGGCTAACAAACACATGAAAAGATGCTCAACATCACTCATTATCGGAAAAATGCAAGTCAAAACCACAATGAGGTACCATTGCATGCCAGTCAGAATGGTGTGCAAAGTCTACAAGCTATAAATGCTGGAGAGAGTGTGGAGAAAAGGGAACCCTCTTACACTGTTGGTGGGAATGCAAACTAGTGCAGCCACTATGGAGAACAGTGTAGAGATTCCTTAAAAAACTGGAAATAGAAAAGCCATATGACCCAGCAATCCCATTGCTCAGCATACACACTGAGGAAACCAGAATTGAAAGAGACACATGTACACCAATGTTCATCGCAGCACTGTTTATAATAGCCAGGACATGGAAGCAACCTAGATGTCCATCAGCAAATGGATAAGAAAGCTGTGGTACATTTACACAATGTAGTATTACTCAGCCATTAAAAAGAATACATTTGAATCAGTTCTAATGAGATGGATGAAACTGAAGCCTATTATGCAGAGTGAAGCAAGCCAGAAAGAAAGACATCAATACAGTATACTAGCACATATATTGGAGAAGGCAATGGCACCCCACTCCAGTACTGTTGCCTGGGAAATCCCATGGATGGAGAAGCCTGGTGGGCTATAGTCCATGGGGTCGCTAAGAGTCAGAGACAACTGAGTGACTTCACTTTGACTTTTCACTTTCATGCATTGGAGAAGGAAATGACAACCCACTCCAGTATTCTTGCCTGGAGAATCCAAGGGACAGCGGAGCCTGGTGAGCTGCCATCTATGGGGTCTCACAGAGTTGGACACGACTGAAGCGACTTAGTAGTAGTAGTAGCACATATATATGGAATTGAGAAAGATGGTAATGATAACCCTGTATACGAGACAGCAAAAGAGACACAGATGTATAGAACATTCTTTTGGACTCTGTGGGAGAGGGCAAGGGTGGGATGATTTGGGAGAATGGCATTGAAATATGTATAATATCATATGTGAAACGAATCACCAGACCAGGCTTGATGCATGATACAGGATCCTTGGGGCTGGTGTACTGGGATGACCCAGAGGGATGGTATGGGGAGTGAGATGGGAGGGGAGTTCAGGATGGGGAACACGTGTACACCTGAGGTGGATTCATGTTGATGTATGGGAAAATCAATACAATATTGTAAAGTAATTAGCCTCCAATTAAAATAAATACATTTATATTTTTTAAAAAAGTTTACACCATCTAAATAACTCATAGATGTTGATCACTAGGAATATAACTTTTTACTAGGTAATATTTCAAAGCAATGAAGCAAAACTTCAAACAATTTACAATAAAAAAAAATATAAGTAACTTCTAACATTCAGAGATTTGCTCCATGCCATAACCTGTCTCAGAAGAAAATTTTCTGAACCCAAGAGGTAATCCCTTTCCAAATCAGTCCTATTTCTGTGCTATAGTGAGCCTAGCAATTTTGAATTTGTTGAGTGAAGAAATTTAAGAATTGCCTCCTGTAGATTGAGATGCATTTTATGGTGAATCATTGGAGGTTTAAAAATAACAAACTGATGGAAAAGAGACTTAAAATGATACCCCCAAATAGCAAAATCTTATTGAGCCAATCTGATGGAGTAATTGATGGGAATAAACTAATTGAATCTATTGAAAGCTGACTATTCTTTTTTTTTTTAATCCATTCAACGTGAAAGAAAATTGTTACATCTGAGCATCCAAAAAAGTGTTAACTAGATATCAGTGCCTTTTAAAACCGTCCTTTATGTCCATAAGGTCACTGAACTGAGAAGCTTGCCTCCAGCCAAAGCATCTTTTGATGAATGCTAGCACATTGTATAGGGTTTTCAAAGAAATAGTTCACTTTAACATCATATCAACCAATATCAAGAAGACATTTAGTCTTTTCCAGGGCAAAAAAAAAAAAAAAAAAAAACGTGAAAACTTAAATTTTTAATTGAAAAGATCTGAAACCATTTTCAACCTCTTGTATTTAAAACTCAAATTATCTCTTTTAGGATTAAAGGATAAAAGAAAAAGGAAAAATAGCACACTTAGATCAAAGGTAGCAAAGCAGTGATTTATTATCAGCAGTTTTTTCTTCAGGAAAGCTGTTTTCAGTTCTCCAAGCTTCGTATCTCAATTTTGTCAACTTAATACAAAATAATACTCTAATACTTTGCCTGGAAAATCCCACGGATGGAGGAGCCTGGTAGGCTGCAGTCCATGGGGTCACAAAGTTGGGCACGACTAAGCAACTTCACTTTCACTTTTCACTTTCATGCATTGGAGAAGGAAGTGGCAACCCACTCCAGTATTCTTGCCTGGAAAATCCCAGAGACGGGGGAGCCTGGTGGGCTGCCGTTTATGGGGTCGCACAGAGTCGGACACGACTGAAGCAACTTAGCGGCAGCACTATGCCTTAAATTATGTAAATTTGAACCCTAATAGAATGAGTTTCCAGATAGTACAGCAGTTAAAATGAAACAACAGCCTTTCTATTTCAGAGTTACTTTGAAGAGGGAACTCTATGTTTATTCAGTACGTTCAATATAATAATAAGCTAAGGGAAAACATTATGGCCCCAAACAAAGGACAACCACACACCCGCTTTGCTAGGGACGATTCTTGTTTAGTCCTGTTGCCCTGACATCCTCTCAGCTTAGCACCCCTCCCTGACGGTTCATCTGTTAATGAATTACCATCATCATCATCATCATCATCATCCACAGAAACAGTTGTGTTAAAAGGAGCTGGGATGCTTTCTATCTAGTCACCTTTCTCCCAAGGACATAGCTGTCACCTTCACAGCTCTCCCTGATAAACTAACCAAATTGTCCCCGGAAGAACAACTATTTCGTGTATGGTAACTGTTTATCCAAGAAAGAGTATAGATTCATTTAAGCTCAAAAAGAAGTTTCCTATACCGTGTTTCCATACACACATGGTATCTTTCCATGCAGTCAAAAGAAAGTATAATGAATAAATAATTTTAATGCAATTTTTCTCATTTCATTTACACGGTAAAGTTGCTGATCCAGCGCTTTAAATTCTTTAGCTGTTTAAGTCAAAGTTTATTTTCCTTCAGTTGCCTCTCCCTCAACACTAACTAGCATTGTAATCCATAAGTTCTCTTAATTCTAATCAAAGCCAGATTATTTTTACATTCATGCAGCTTATTTTGACACTACCTCAAATATCCACTAGGATATTCATGGATGATTCAAATAATGTATGTGTAAAAGTCAGGTCATTATATATTCCCTCTATATTCCAAATCTGTAAACTTCAATTCCAAGAATGGCATCAAAATCTATGCAGTTGACCAAACTAGAAACCAATCATCAGGTTAGCTAAGTATGCATCATCTAAATAAATATAAATGAAACAGTGTTCAGTTGTGTCTGACTCTTTGTGACCCCATGGACTGTAGCATGCTAGGTTCCTCTGTCCATAGAATTCTCCAGGCAAGAATACTGGAGTGGGTTGCTTTTCCCTTCTCCAGGGATCTTCCCAACCCAGGGACCCTAGAGAAGCTACCAAAAGGACTGCTACTGAGTTACTAGCACTCTTCCCACAATAAAAGAGAGCCAGGTGTCCCGCATTCCCTCTCCTCTCTTTACACACATTGGCTGGTATTTAGACCATTTTGCATAGAGAGTGGTCACTGGATGTATAGAAGTTCATGGATGTGCCAAAGAGGATCCCTGCCAAAGGCCAGAACTGGGAGAGGAAGCTCCCAACCAGGGTGCTGAAGAAGCTCCCAGGAAGCCACAGGCAGGAGCACTGCTGACACTCGTCCTCTGGGATATGAGGAATCCTTGAGAAGCTACCAAAAGGACTGCTACTGAGTTACTAGCACTCTTCCCACAATAAAAGAGAGCCAGCAGAACTCACTGAGAAGCCCTACATGGAGGTGGTGCTGAAAACTGCTGGTTTTGATCTGTCCTCAGGGACACTTGAACCTGGCAGGGCAGCCAACTGGAGCAAAGGCTGGATATCCCCAGTAGGAATCCACCTGCAAAGATATCACTGAAACTTGCTGGAGGTGAGCATTACTGGAAGACCTTAGCAGGAGTAAGAAGAAGAAAGCACAGCAGAACTGGGAAAGAAGCACTCACTTGTCTCATTGCCCTCCCCAGTACATATTCCACAGTGTAGGTCTGAAACGGAGCCAGACTGTGGGCCTTTCCAGGGAGAGATCCCCAGGTTGCCCACCTCTTGTTTGTAGAAAAAGCTTTAGCCTCCTAGGTCTTCTCCAAATTCCAAAGAGCAATTTTATGCAGAGAAGTGAAACAAGGCAGAATCAAGGAAAACAGTCAAACAAGACAAAATGATAATAGTTTAGTCATAAAACAAAGTCAGTGACCAATAGTTTCTCTTCAAGGGCTATAGATCATATCCCGAGCCATATCCTTGAGTTGTTTTGCAGATATTAAAACTCCCACTGCTTGCAGATACTAATATACCCTCAGTGTATTAAAAAGCAGAGACATCACTTTGCTGACAAAGGTCTGTATAGTCAAAGCTACAATTTTTCCAGTAGTCATGGATGGATGTGAGAGTTGGACCATAAAGAAGGCTAAGCTCTGAAGAATTGATGCTTCCAAATTGTGATTCTGGAGCAGATTCTTGAGAGTTCCTTGAACAGCAAGGTGATAAAACCAGTCAATCCTAAAGGAAGTCAACCCTGAATAGTCATTGGAAGGACTGATGCTGAAGGTGAATCTCCAATACTTTGGCCACCTGATGTGAAGAGCTGACTCACTGGAAAAGACCCTGATTCTGGGAAAAATAGCAGGCAGGATGAGAAGAAGGCGGTTACAGAGGATGAGATGGCTGGATGGTATCACCAATTCAACAGACATGAGTTTGAGCAAACTCTGGGAGATAGTGCAGGACAGGGAAGCCTGGCGCGCAGCAGTCCATGGGGTCGCAAAGAGTCAGCCATGATTTACAGACTAAATAACAACAAAACTCCCACCAGGTGAAAGAAATTAACTGCAACAAGCCAATCAGAAAGATGAGCTCTGTGCTCATACACCATGATCAAGTTGGGTTTATTGCAGGTATGCAAGGGTTCTTCAATATATGAAAATCAATCAATGTGATAAAAACCATATGATCATCTCAATAGATGCAGAAAAAGCTTTTGACAAAATTCACCACCTATCTATGATCAAAACTCTTCAAAAAACGGGCATAGAAGGAATCTACGTCAACATAGTAAAGGCCATATATGATGAGCCTACAGCACACATTATTCTCAAAGGTGAAAACCTGAAAGCATTCCCCCTAAGATCAGGAAAAAACAAAGGGTGTCCATTTTTGCTACTATTATTCAACATAGTTCTGGGAGTCCTAGCTACAGCAATCAGAGAAGAAAAAGAAATAAAAGAAATCCAGATGGGAAAAAAAAGAAGTAAATCTCTCACTGTTTGCAGATGACCTGATACTGTACATAGAAAACCCTAAAGATAGTATCGAAAAATTACTAGAGCTAATCAGTGAATTTAGCAAAGCTACAGGATACAAAATCAATACACAAAAGTCACTTGCATTTATATATATTAATAATGAAAAATAAGAAAGAGAAATTGAGGAATCAATCCCATTCACCATTGCAACAACAACAAAAAAATTAAATATCTAGGAATGAGCTTACCCAAGAAGATGAAAGAACTGTACACAGAAAATAATAAGACATTAATGAAAGAAATCAAAGATGACATAAATAGAAGGAGATATATTCCGTGCTTCTGGGTAGGAAGAATCAATATTGTGAAAATGACTATATTACCAAATGCAATCTACAGATTTAATGAAATCTCTATCAAATTATAAATGGCATTTTCCATAGAACTAGAAGAAAAAATTTCACAATTCATATGGAAACACAAAAGACCCCGAATAGCCAAAGCAGTCTTGAGAAAGAAGAATGGAGCTGGAGGAATCAACCTTCCTGACTTCAGGTTAAACTACTACAAAGCTACAGTCATCAAGAAAGTATGGTACTGGCACAAAAACAGAAATGTAGACCAATGGAACAAGAGAGAACGCCCAGAAATAAACCCATGCACCTATGGGTACCTTATTTTTGACAAAGGAGGCAAGAATATACAATGGGGCAAAGACAGCCTCTTCAATAAATGGTGGTGGTAAAACTGGACAGCTACATGTAAAAGAATGAAATTAGAACACTTCCTAACACCATACACAAAGATAAACTCAAAATGGATTAAAGACCTAAATGTAAGACCAGAAACTATAAAACTCTTAGGGGAAAACATAGGCAGAACACTCGATGACATAAATCAAAGCAAGGTACTCTATGACTCACCTCCTAGATTAACAGAAATAAAAGCAAAAGTAAACAAGTGGGACCTGATTAAACTTGAAAGCCTTTTCACAGCAAAGGAAACTACAACCAACGTGTAAAGACAACCCTCAGAATGGAAGAAAATAATAGCTAATGAAACAACTAACAAAGGATTAATTTCCAAAATATACAAGCAGCTCATACAACTCAATACCATAAAAACAAACAACCCAATCAAAAAGTGGGGAAAAGACCTAAACAGACATTTCTCTAAAGAAGACAAACAGATGGCTAACAAACATGTGAAAAGATGCTCAACATCGTTTCTTCTTTTTTTTTCTTTTTTTCTATTTTAAATTTTTATTTTTACCTTAATTTACTTTACAATACTGTATTGGTTTTGCCATACATTGACATGAATCCACCACGGATGTACATGAGTTCCCAATCCTGAACCCCCCTCCCACCTCCCTCCCTATATCATCTCTCTGGATCTTCCCCATGCACCAGCCCCAAGTATCCTTTATCCTTTATCAAACATAGACTGGTGATTCATTTCTTACATGAGAGTATACATGTTTCAGTGCCATTCTCCCAAATCATCCCACCCTCTCCCTCTCCCTCAGAGTCCAAAATCCATTCTATACATCTGTGTCTCTTTTGCTGTCTCGCATACAGGGTTATCATTACCATCTTTCTAAATTTCATATATATGTGTTAGTATACTGTATTGGTGTTTTTCCTTCTGGCTTACTTCACTCTATATAATCAGCTGCAGTTTCATCCACCTCATTAGAACTGATTCAAATGTATTCTTTTTAACGGCTGAGTAATACTCCATTGTGTATATGTACCACAGCTTTCTTATCCATTCATCTGCTGATGGACATCTAGGTGGTTTCCATGTCCTGGCTATTATAAACAGTGCTGTGATGAACAGTGGGGTACATGTGTCTCTTTCAATTCTGGTTTCCTCGGTGTGTATGCCCAGCAGTGGGATTGCTGGGTTCTATGAGGCCACCATCACCCTAATACCAAAACCTGACAAAGATGCGACAAAAAAAGAAAACTACAGGCCAGTATCACTGATGAACATAGATGCAAAAATCCTTAACAAAATCAGAACAATCAGAATCCAACAACAATTAAAAAGATCATACACCATGACCAAGTAGGCTTTATTCCAGGGATGCAAGGATTCTTCAATATCCACAAATCAATTAATGTAATTCACCACATTAACAAAGTGAAAAAGAAAAGCCATATGATTATCTCAATAGATGCAGAGAAGGCCTTTGACAAAAGTCAACATCCACTTATGATAAAAACTCTCCAGAAAGCACGAATAGAAGGAACATACCTCAACATAATAAAAGCTATATATGACAAACCCACAGCAAACATTATCCTCAATGGTAAAAAATTGAAACCATTTCCCCTAAAGTCAGGAACAAGACAAGGGTGCCCACTCTCACCACTACTATTCAACATAGTTCTGGAAGTTTTCGCCATAGCAGTCAGAGCAGAAAAAGAAATAAAAGAATCCAAATTGGAAAAGAAGAAGTAAAACTCTCACTGTTTGCAGATGACATGATTCTCTACATAGAAAACCCTAAAGACTCCACTAGAAAATTACTAGAGCTAATCACTGAATATAATAAAGTTGCAGGATATAAAATCAACACACAGAAGTCCCTTGCATTCCTATACACTAATAATGAGAAAACAGAAAAAGAAATTAAGGAAACAATTCCATTCACCATTGCAACGAAAAGGATAAAATACTTAGGAATATATCTACCTAAAGAAACTAAAGACCTATATATAGAAAACTATAAAGCACTGATGAAAGAAATCAAAGAAGACACTAATAGATGGAGAAATATACCATGTTCATGGATCAAAAGAATCAATATAGTGAAAATGATTATACTACCCAAAGCAATCTATAGATTCAATGCACTCCCTATCAAGCTACCAGCGGTATTTTTCACAGAGCTAGAACAAAGAATTTCACAATTTGTATGGAAATACAAAAAACCTCGAATAGCCAAAGCAGTCTTGACAAAGAAAAATGGAACTGGAGGAATCAACCTGCCTGACTTCAGGCTCTACTACAAAGTCACAGTCATCAAGACAGTATGGTACTGGCACAAAGACAGAAATATACATCAATGGAACAAAATAGAAAGCCCAGAAATCAATCCACACACCTATGGACACCTTATCTTCGACAAAGGAGGCAAGAATATACAATGGAGAAAAGACAATCTCTTTAACAAGTGATGCTGGAAAACTGGTCAACCACTTGTAAAAGAATGAAACTAGATCACTTTCTAACACCATACACAAAAATAAACTCAAAATGGATTAAAGATCTAAATGTAAGACCGGAAACTATAAAACTCCTAGAGGAGAACATAGGTAAAACACCCTCCAACATAAATCATAGCAAGATCCTCTATGATCCACCTCCCAGAATACTGGAAATAAAAGCAAAAATAAACAAATGGGATCTAATTAAACTTAAAAGCTTCTGCACAACAAAGGAAACTATAAGCAAGCTGAAAAGACAGCCTTCAGAATGGGAGAAAATAATAGCAAATGAAGCAACTGACAAACAACTAGTCTCAAAAATATACAAGCAACACCTGCAGCTCAATTCCAGAAAAATAAACGACCCAATCAAAAAATGGGCCAAAGAACTAAATAGACATTGCTCCAAAGAAGACATAAGGATGGCTAACAAACACGTGAAAAGATGCTCAACATCACTCATGATCAGAGAAATGCAAATCAAAACCACAATGAGGTACCATTTCACACCAGTCAGAATGGCTGCGATCCAAAAGTCTGAAAGCAATAAATGCTGGAGAGGGTGTGGAGAAAAGGGAACCCTCTTACATTGTTGGTGGGAATGCAAACTAGTACAGCCACTATGGAGAACAGTGTGAAGATTCCATTAAAAATTGCACATAGAACATCGCTTCTTATTAGAGAAATGCAAATCAAAACTACAATGAGATATCACCTCACACCAGTCAGAGGGCCCTGATCAAAATGTCTACAAACAATAAATGCTGGGAAGGGTGTGGAGAAAAGGGAACACCCCTGCCCTGTTGGTGGGAATGTAAATTGATACAGCCACTGTGGAAGATGGCATGGAGATTCCTTTAAAAACTAGAAATAAAGCCACCATATGACCCAACAATCCCATTCCTAGGCAAATACCCTGAGGAAACAAAATTGCAAGAGACCTAGGTATCCCATTGTTCGTTGTAGCACTATTTACAATAGCTAGGACATGGAAGCAACCTAGATGTCCATTGGCAGATGAATGGATAAAGAAGCTGTGGTACATATATACAATGGAGTATTACTCACCATAAAAAGGAATGCATTTGAGTCAGTTCTAATGAGCTGGATGAACCTAGAACCTATTGCTCAGAGTGAAGTGAGTCAGAAAGAGAAAAATAAATATCGTATTCTAACACATATATACGTAATCTAGAAAAATGGTACTGAAGAATTTCCTTACATGGCAACAGTGGAGAAACAGACATAGAGAATAGACTTGTGGACATGGTAGAGGGGAGGAGAGGGTGAGATGTATGGAAAGAGCAACACGGAAACTTACATTACCATATGTAAAATAGATAGCCAATGGGAATTTGTTGTATGGCTCAGGAAACTCAAACAGGGGCTCTTTATCAATCTAGAGGGTTGGGATGGGGAGGGAGATGGGAGGGAACTTCAAGAGGGAATATATGTATACCTATGGCTGATTCATGTTGAGGTTTGACAGAAAACAGCAAAATTCTGTAAAGCAATTATCCTTCAATAAAAAATAAATACTTTTTTTATATAAGAAGGATGTACACGAGCTGATCACACACATCCCCAATCCTCTCCCTTACCTTGCCTTTTTTTTTTTTTTTTGGTTATTACATTATTATACTTAGCATATGAATAAGCAAAACTCCAAATATTTCAAACTAATCAAGACTCAGTAAAAACCAGCTTATAGTGGGAAGAAAATTATTTCATTTTATTGTTTGATCCCTTCTATCAAGGATATTACATGGGATCTCAGATGTGTAACTAATTCCAAGATATTTCTCTCCAGAGAGGAGAGCTAAGAGAGATTTTTACAAACAGCATGCTAGATGCTGGCTATTGAATCTAAGGCTGTATGTTACGGCTTCAAACCAATCCATTCACTTTGCAATCAGTGCTGTCCTTAGCGACCTTGAGAATGTTCATTTAAGCTCTTTTCAAGCAATCTCAGAAGCCTTAGACACAGTACAACTTGACAAAAACACTTGAGACTTACAAACAAAAGTTACTATATCCACAGAGTCTCCCCAGTGTAAAATAAAAAAAGTTTAATGCCTTCACATTATCCAAGCATAAATTCTGAGTTTCTTAGATTGACATCTATGTTCCTTCACAATCTGCCTCAGTCTTATAATTTTCCATGACACAGATCCTACACTCATTCAAGCTATGATACTTGCTATTCTGCAAAACATCTTGCATTTCTGTTCTTCTGGCCCTGGATTCATGCCTTCCACTGAAATACTCTCTACTTCCATTTCTACTTAACTAGTTGGGTAACTAGTTTTTACCCATACATCAAGATCTAGCTCAGAGTCTCTCTTCTCCATGAATTAATCATTGTTCTTTAATGAGGAAATTTCTCATCATTCACAATATTCCTTTGGTACTTAACCTATGTTACCTGGCATTGTTTTTCCCCATTGTATAACTTTGATTTCTTTTTATTATTTTTTTTCCAAATTCTTTCCCGATTTGAGCAGTTTCCTGGGTTATACACTAGGTCCTTGTTGGTTGTCCATTTCAAACATAGTAGTGTGTACATTGGGTGGCCCCACACCACATGGCTTAGTTTCATTGAGTTAGACAAGCTGTGGTCCGTGTGATCAGATTGGCTAGTTGTCTGTGATTGTGGTTTCAGTCTGTCTGCCCTCTGATGCGCTCTCTCAGCGCCTATCAACTTACTTGGGTTTCTCTTACCTTGGACGTGGGGTATCTTTTCACAGCTGCTCCAGCAAAGTGCAGCCACTGCTCCTTAGCTTGGACGTGGGGTAGCTCTTCTCAGTTGCTCCTGTGCTGTCGTGCAGCTGTCATGAAGGAGAGGTCTGACAGAAAGTGGTCCACTGGAGAAGGGAATGGCAAACCATTTCAGTATTCTTGCCTTGAGAACCCCATAAACAGTATGAAAAGGCAAAAAGATAGGACACTGAAAGATGACTCCCCAGGTTGAAAAGTGCTCCATATGCTACTGGAGATCAGTGGAGAAATAACTCCAGAAAAAATGAAGGATTGGAGCCAAAGCAAAAACAACACCCAGGTGTGAATGGGACTCGTGAGAGAAGCAAGGACCAATGCTGTAAAGAGTAATATTATATAGGAACCTGGAATGTTAGGTCCATGAATCATGCAAATTGGAAGTGGTCAAACAGGTGATGGCAACAGTGAACGTCAACATTATAGAAATCAGCTAACTAAGATGGACTGGAATGGATGAATTTAACTCAGATGACCATTATATCTATTACTGTGGGCAAGAATCCCTTAGAAGAAATGGAGTAGCCATCATAGTCAACAAAAGAGTTCAAAATGCAGTACTTGGATGCAATCTCAAAAACGACAGAATGATCTCTGTTAGTTTCCAGGGAAAACCATTCAATATCATGGTAATCTAAGTCTATGCCCCGACCAGTAACACTGAAGAAGCTGAAGTTGAACAGTTCTATGAAGACCCACAAGACCTTTTAGAACTAACACCCCAAAAAGATGTCCTTTTCATTATAGGGGACTGGAATGAAAAAGTAGGAAGTCAAGATATACTTGGAGTAACAGGCAAATTGGCCTTGGAGTACAGAATAAAGCAGGGCAAAGGCTAATAGAGTTTTGTCAAGAGAACGCACTGGTCATAGCAAACACCCTTTTACAACAACACAAGAGAAGACTACACATGGACATCAGGGAAATCAGATTGATTACATTATTTGCAGTCAAAGATGGAGAAGCTCTCTACAGTCAGCAAAAACAAGACTGGGAGCTGACTGTGGCTCAGATCATGAACTCCTTATTGCCAAATTCAGACTGAAATTAAAGAAATTGGGGAAAAGCAGTAGACAATTCAGGTATGACCTAAATCAAATCCCTTATCATTATACAGTGGAAATGAAAAATAGATTTAAAGGACTAGATCTGATAGAGTGCCTGATGAACTATGGATGGAGGTTCGTGACATTGTACAGGAGATAGGGATCACGACCATTCCCCAGAAAAAAAAATGCAAAAAAATCAAAATGGCTGTCTGAGGATGCCTTACAAACAGCTGTAAAAGGAAGAGAAGCAGAAAGCAAAGGAGAAAAGGAAAGATATACCCATTTGAATGCAGAGTTCCAAAGAACAGCAAGGAGAGACAAGAAAGCCTTCCTCAGCAACCAAGGCAAAGAAATAGAGGAAAACAATAAAATAGGAAAGACTAGAGATCTCTTCAAAAAATTTAGAGATACCAAGGGAACATTTCATGCAAAGATTGGTTCAATAAAGACAGAAATGGTATGCACCTAAAAGAAGTAGAAGATATTAAGAAGAAGTGGCAAGAATACACAGCAGAACTATAGAAAAAAGATCTTCATGATCCAGATAACCACGATGGTGTGATAAATCACCTAGAGCCAGACATCCTGGAACGTGAAGTCAAGTGGGCCTTAGGAAGCATCACTACAAAAAAAAGCTAGTGGAGGTGATGGAATTCCAGTTGAGCTATTCAAAACCTAAAAGATGATGTTGTGAAAGTGCTGCACTCAATATGCCAGCAAATTTGGAAAACTCAACAGTAGCCACAGGACTGGAAAAGGTCAGTTTTCATTCCAATCCCAAAGAAAGGCAATGCCAAAGAATGCTCAAACTACTGCACAATTGCACTCATCTCACAAGCTAGTAAAGTAATGCTCAAAATTCTCCAAGCGAGGCTTCAGCAATATATGAACCGTGAACTTCCAGATGTTCAAGCTGGTTTTAGAAAAGGCAGAGGAACCAAAATCAAATTGCCAACATTCACTGGATCATTGAAAAAACAAGAGAGTTCCAGAAAAACATCTATTTCTGCTTTGTTGACTATGCCAAAACTTTTGACTGTGTGGAACACAATAAACTGTGGAAAATTCTGAAAGAGATAGGAATACCAGACCACCTCACCTGCCTCTTGAGAAACCTCTATGAAGGTCAGGAAGCAACAGTTAGAACTGGACATGAAAAAACAGACTGGTTCCAAATAGGAAAAGGAATACATCAAGGCTGTATATTGTCACCCTGCTTATTTAACTTATATGCAGAGTACCTGAGAAATGCTGGGCTGGAAGAAGCACAAGCTGGAATCAAGATGCTGGGAGAAGTATAAATAACCTCAGATACACAGATGACACCATCCTTATGGCAGAAAGTGGAGAAGAACTAAAGAGCCTCTTGAGAAAATTGAAAGAGGAGAGTGAAAATGTTGGCTTAAATTCAACATTCAGAAAACTAAGATCGTGACATCTGGTCCCATCACTTCATGGAAAATAGATGTGGAAACAGTGTCAGACTTTATTATTTTGATCTCCAAAATCACTGCATATGGTGATTGCAGCCATGAAATTAAAAGACACTTACTCTTTGGAAGGAAAGTTATGACCACCCTAGACATCATATTAAAAAGCAGAGACATTACTTTGCCAACAAAGTTCCATCTAGTCAAGGCTATGGTTTTTCCAGTAGTCATGTATGGATATAAGAATTGGACTATAAAGAAAGCTGAGCACAGAAGAAGTTATGCTTTTGAACTGTGGTGCTGGAGAAGACTCTTGAGAGTCCCTTGGACTGCAGGAAGATCCAACCAGTTCATCCAAAAGGAAAACAGTCCTGGTTGTCATTGGAAGGACTGATATTGAAGCTGAAACTCTGATATTCTGGCCACCTGATGCGAAGATGTGACTCATTTGGAAAGACTCTGATGTTGGGAAAGACTGGGCAGGAGGAGAAGGGGATGAGGGAGGATGAGATGGTTAAATGGGATCACCGACTCAATGGACCTGAGTTTGGGTAAACTCCGGGAGATGATGATGGACAGGGAAGCCTGGCGTGCTACATTTCATGGGGTCACAAAGATTCGGACACGACTGAGGGACTGCATTGAACTGAATCTGTACACTGTCAGTCCCAACTCCTTAACTATCTCTCCCCTCACCCTTCAGCACTCGTAACCATAACTTCATTCTCTAAGTCTGAATTTGTTCATTTTCATCATTTTTTTAAGATTTTTGCATATAAGGTATATCATACAACATTTCTCTTTGTCTGATATACTTCACTCAGTAAGACAATCTCTAGGACCATCCATGTTGCTACAAATTGGCTATTTTATTATCTCATTCTTTTTGATGGCTGAGAAATATTCCATTGTATCTGTGACTGCATCATTTTTACTCTTCTGTTGATGGGTATTTAGGTTGCTTCATGTCTTTTCTATTATACACATCACTGAGGTGAACACTGTGGTGCAGATATCTTTTCAGAGTGTTTTCCTCTGACTATAAGTCCAGGAGTGAAATTGCAGTATCATATGGTAGCTCTATATTTAATTTCTTAAGGAACCTCTGTATGTTTCTCCATAGTATCTGCACTGATTTACATTCATACCAACAGTGTAGGAGAGTTCCCTTCTCTACAAATCCTCTCCAGCATTTATTCTTTGTGTATTTTTTTGTGATAGCCATTCTGACTGGTGTGAGGTGATATCTCCTCGTAGTTTTGATTTGTATTTCTCTAATTGTCAGTGTTAAACACCTTTTCATATGCCTCTTGGCCATCTGCATGTCTTCTTTTGAGAATTGTCTATTTGGGTCTTGTGCCCACTAAATTGATTTGGTTCTTTGATTTGAAAATCTTGAGCTGCATGAGTTGTTTGTAAATTTGGGGGATTAATCATTTGCCATGAAATTAAAAGATGCTTACTCCTTGGAAGGAAAGTTATAAACAACCTAGATAGCATATTCAAAAGCAGAGACATTACTTTGCCAACAAAGGTCTGTCTAGTCAAGGCTATGGTTTTTCCAGTAGTCATGTATGGATGTGAGAGTTGGACTGTGAAGAAAGCTGAGCACCGAAGAATTGATGCTTTTGAACTGTGGTGTTGGAGAAGACTCTTGAGAGTCCCTTGGACTACAAGGAGATCCAACCAGTCCATTCTAAAGGGGATCAGTCCTGGGTGTTCTTTGGAAGGACTGATGCTAAAGCTGAAACTCCAATACTTTGGCCACCTCATATGAAGAGTTGACTCATTGGAAAAGACCTTGATGCCGGGAGGGATTGGGGGCAGGAGGAAAAGGGGATGACAGAGGATGAAATGGCTGGATGGCATCACTGACTCGATGGACATGAGTTTGAGTGGATTCCGGGAGTTGGTGATAGACAGGGAGGCCTGGCGTGCTGCAGTTCATGGGTCACAAAGAGTGGGACACGACTGAGAGACTGAACAGAACTGAACCGAATCATTTGTAAATATGTATTCCCATTCTGTGGATTGTCTTTATTTTGATTATGGTTTCCTTGGTTGTGAAACATATTTTGAGTTTAATTAGATCATATTTATTTATTTTTATTTTTATTTCCATTACTTTGGGAGATGAATTGACAAAGATATTGCTGTAATTTATGTCAGAGAGTGTTCTACTATGTTTTCCTCTAAGAGTTTTATAATGTCCAGTCTCACATGTAGGTAATTAATCCATTTTGAGTTTACTTTTGTGTATGATGGTAGAGGATTTTCTACTTTTGTTTTCACATGTAGCTGTCCAGTTTTCTCAGCACCATTTATTGAAGAGACTGTCTTTCCTCCATTGTATAGTCTTGACTCTTTTGTCATAGAGTAATTGACATAGGTGTGTGGGTTTATTTCTGGGCTTTCTGTCCTGTTCCATTGATCTATATTCCTATTTTTGTGCCAGTATCATACTGTTTAGGACCTCCTTGGTGCTCAGATGGTAAAGAAACTTCCTGCCATGTGGGAGATCCAGATTCAATCCCTGGGTCAAGAAGATCCCCTGAATGAGGGCATGGTAACCCACTCCAGTACTCCACGGATAGAGGAGCCTGACAGTCAATGGGGTCACAAAGAGCTGGACTCGACTGAAGTGATTTCACATACACACACACACATACACATGCACACCCCATACTGTTTTGAGGACTGCAGCTTTGTAGTATAGTCTGAAATAAGGGAGCATGGTTCCTTCAGCTCCATCCTTCTTTCTCAAGGTTGCTTTGGCTATTTGGGGCTTTTTGTGTCTCCATACAAGTTTTAAGTTTTTCTTCTAGTTCTAGTTCTGTGAAAAATACCATTGTTAACTTGAGATTGACTACATTGAATCTACCAAGGGTAGTAAAGTCATTTTGACAATACTGACTGTGCCTATCCATGAACATATTTCTTTTCATCTGTTTGTGTCATCTTTTATTTCTTTCATCAGCATCTTATAGTTTTCAGAGTACAGGTCTTTTGCTTCCTTAGGTAGATTTATTCATAGGCATTTTATTATTTTCGATGTGATTTGAGATTATTTTCTTAATTTTTTTCCAATCTTTTTTTTGTTGTTGTTAGAGTATAGAAATGATAACATATTTTTGTGTATTAATTTGAAAACTGCAACTTTGCCAAATTCATTTATGAGCTCTAGTAGTTTTCTGGTAGTGTCTTTAGTATTTTCATGTCTTCTTTTCCAATTGGGATTCCTTTTATTTTATTTTCTTCTCTGATTGTCATAGATTGGAATTCCAAAACCATATTGAATAAAAGTGGCAAGAGTGGACATCCTTGTCTTGTTCTTGATCTTAGAGGAAATGCTTTTAGCTTTTCACTGTTGGATATGATGTTATCTGGTCATGTTGAGATCCATTCCCTCTTTGCCCACTTTCTGGAGAGTTTTTATCATAAATGGGTGTCGAATTTTTCAAAAGCTTTTCCTGCATCTACTGAGATGATCATATGGTTTTTATTTTTTAATTGGCTAATATGGTGTATCATACTGATTGATTTGGATATTGAAAAAATCTTTGCATCTCTGAGATAAACCCTACTTGATCACAGAGCATGACCCTTTTAATATGTTGTTGGATTGAGATTGCTAGTATTTTGCTGAGAATGTTTAGATCTATATTCATTAGTGATATTGGCCTTTAATTTTCTTTTTCATGGTATTTTGTCTGATTTTGCTATCAAGAAGATGGTGGCTTCATAGAATGAGCATGGGAGTGTTCCTTCCTTTGCAAATTTTTGGAAGAGTTTGAGAAGAAAAACTACTAATTCATCTCTAAATGTTTGATAGAATTCACCAGTGAAGCCATATGGTTCTGGACTTTTGTGTGTTGGGAGGTTTTTTAAAATCATAGTTTTCATTTCATTACTTGTGATTGGTCTGTTCATATTTTCTGTTTCTTCTTGGTTCATTCTTGTGGGATTGTGCCTTTCTATGAATTTGTCCATTTCTTCCAGGTTGTGCATTTTATTGGCAAACAATTGCTTGAAATAGTCTCTTATGATCCTTTGTATTTCTGTGGTGTGTATTGTAACTTTTTTTTCATTTCTAATTTTATTGAGTCTTCTTCCATTTTTTTCTTGATAAGTCAGGCTAAAGGCTTATCAATTTTGTTTATCTTTTAAAAGAACCAGGTTTTAGTTTCCTGAATCTTTGTTATTGTTTTCTTCATGTCTATATTATTTATTTCTGCTGTGATCTTTATAATTTGTTTCCTTCTACTAGCTTTAGATTTTGTCTGTTCTTTTCCTAGTTGCTTTAGGTGAAAGGTTAGGCTGTTTCCTTTTTGTTTGTTTGTTTTTTGAGATTTATCTTGCTTCTAAATATAAGATTTTATTACTATAAATTTCCCTCTTCAGTTCAGTTCAGTTCAGTCACTTAGTCGTGTCCAACTTTTTGTGACCCCATGGACTGCAGCACACAAGGCCTCTCTATCCATCACCAACTCCTGAAGTCCACCCAAACCCATGTCCATTGAGTCGGTGATACCATCCAAACATCTCATCCTCTGTCATCCTCTTCTCCTCCTGCCTTCAATCTTTCCCAGCATAAGGGTCTTTTCAAATGAGTCAGCCCTTCGTGGCCAAAGTATTGGAGTTTCAGCTTCAACATCAGTCCTTCCAATGAATATTCAGGACTGATCTCCTTTAGGATGGACTGGTTTAATCTCCTCGCAGTCCAAGGGACTCTCAAGAGTCTTCTCCAACACCACAGTTCAAAAGCATCAATTCTTCGGTGCTCAGCTTTCTTCACAGTCCAACTCTCACTCCATACAAAACTACTGAAAAAAACATAGCTTTGACTAGATGGACCTTTGATGGCAAAATAATGTCTCTGCTTTTTAATAGCTGTCTATGTTGGTCATAACTTTCCTTCCAAGGAGTAAGTGTCTTTTAATTTCGTGGCTATAGTCACAATCTGTAGGGATTTTGGAGCCCCCCAAAAAAATAAAGTCAGCCACTGTTTCCACTGTTTCCCCATGTATTTGCTATGAAATGATGGGACCAGATGCCATGATCTTAGTTTTCTGGATGTTGAGTATTAAGCCAACTTTTTCACTCTACTCTTTCACTTCCATCAAGAGGCTCTTTAGTTCTTCATTTTCTGCCATAAGGATGGTGTCACCTGCGTATTTGAGGTTATTGATATTTCTCCTGGAAATCTTGATTCCAGCTTGTGCTTCATCCAGCCCCAGCATTTCTCAAGAGGTACTCTGCATATAAGTTAAATAAGCAAGGTGACAATATACAGCTTTGAGGTACTCCTTTTCCTATTTGGAACCAGTCTGTTGTTCCCAGCATTTCCCTTTTAGGACTGCTTTTGCTAACTCCCATAGGTTTTGAATCATTGTACTTTATTTTCATTTGTCTCTAGGTATGTTTTTATTTCCTCTTTGATTTCTTCAGTGATTCATTCATTTCTAGTTTGTTTGTAATCTCTTTTGATGGAATGATCTATAAATATCATTTTATGCCCATGTGATCCGATCTGTTATTTAATCTGTTTGTTTCCTTATTAATTTTCTGTCTGTATGATCTGTTCATTAATGTCCTCTACTACTACTGGATTACTGTTGATTTCTCCCTTTATGGTTGCTATTATTTGCTTTATAGATTGATTTTCTCCTATGTTAGGTTCATATGTATTTATAATTGTTACATCTACTTCTTTGATTAATTCCTTGATCATAATGTAGTGTCTTTCTTTTTCTCCTATAATAGTATTTATATTATAAAGTCTATTTTGCCTGATATGAACATTGCTGTTGAGGCTTTCTTTTGATTTCCATTTTCATGGAATACCTTTTTCCATTCCTTCACTTTTAGTCTGTGTGTGTCCCTAAATTTGAAATCAGTCTCTCATAGAGTTTGTGTGTGTGTGCATATATATATATACACACACATATATATATGGATCTTTCCTCTGTATTCATTCAGCCAGTCTATGTCTTTTGGTTAGAGCATTTAATCTATTTGCATTTAAGGTAACTATTGATTTGCAAGTTTCTATTGTCATTTTTCCTAATTGGGGTTTATTTTTGTTTGCTACATTAAAATCTGATGGGAATAGCAAATCCAAAACTACAATAGATACACACACAAAAAAAAAAAGGCAATTCAAACACAACTTACACCACAAGAGAGAGAACAAAAGAGGAAGAGAAAAAAAAAAAGACCTGGAAAGACAAACCCAGAACAATTAAGAAAATGGCAATAGGAACTTACCTTGCCTTTAAAAACCCTCCCCTGAAAGCCATCAGGGAGTTCAGTCTTTTGAGCATGAGCTGTCCATTTTCCTTACTTGACCCTATGTTGTACACCTTATAATAAAGGCTGCAATTTCCTTCAGCACAACCTAGGTTCAGTAGGCTTTTGTGTCGGATCAGTAACAGTTCCAGAGTGATAATTCTAACATACGATATGATTATTTCCCTAAAAAAAAAAAATCCTTCAATAAGGTAAAAGGAGAGAAGGATGAAGAAGTAAGTGCAGCAAGAGATAATGTGGAAAGTCAAGTGCTAATGTTTATGACTGTAATTTTAACTATTGAGTCATAAATGAAGTCATCTCATGCCAATGTGGGTCACAGGGCTTAGAGACTAGAAAATATCTAAACAATCATTTTCGTAGAGGAGGAAAGGAGTCAGATAAATAAAGAACACTATCTGGACTAATAGAAACATATAAGATATGCTATAGGGATGAAACTGCACAAAATAAAGGCCTAAACTTGGCTTGGGGTTGAGGAAATGATCTCTTGTACAGAGAGTCAATATTGAGTGGCAAACTTGACATTCTTTCTTATAGTTTTGTGCCAAAGCTGTGTATGACCATCAGAATTATAAGCTAAATATACCGTGTGGTTCAAGGGATAGGTAATAAACATCTTGTCAGTTAGTAATCTCTGGTCTGTATCTCTCAGGACACTGAAACTTTATGTAAGGAGATTTGACGGTTCTGGATGTGACCTTCTTACTAACAGCAGATGAAAAGTGTAATATAACAGCAAGCTTGTGTAAGTAAAACGTTTTCCTGGTGGTTCAGATGGTAAAGCTTCTGCCTGTAATGTGGGAGACTGAGTTCGATCCCTGGGTGGGGAAGATTCCCCAGTACTCTTGCCTGGAAAATCCCAGGGACAAAGGAGCCTGGTAGGCTACAGCCCACGGGGTCACAAACAGTCAGACATGACTGAGCGACTTCACTTCCACTTTCATAAGTATAAAAGTATAAAAAGGAAGAAGTCCTCTAAATTTCTTGCTTTTTCCTAACCCAAAATTAAAACATAAAGGTCTGAGGAAAAAGAGAACCTGGAACAAGTAAGAAATTTCAAAAAAAAAAAAATCCATTTCTTATTGCAAGTTCAACAATGTAGCAATACTTATTAAAATGTTTCAGTGTTCATAAATGTGTGTCATTCTAGAGAGTCGTTATTTACTATTCTTATATTTGTGAGGAATAAATTCTACCCTCAACAGCAATTTTGTAAATAGTTCTTAACTTTATAAAAGAGCAAACATCAACATTGTGGGTTATATTTCCACCTTCTGACAACAGTTGAACTCACTACGAAAACGGTTGAATAAAACACGTCTAAGGTCAAGGGACTGCATGAAACAACACTTTCTTGGCATAAATATTTTAAGAAAAAATTTTGTTTCTTTTTAGTAGGAGTTAAAATAGCATTTTAAAAGTTTATAACAACCCTAGTAGCCTGAAAAGGCCTCCAAATAGGCACATTATCTATACAGGAAATTATATGAGAACTCCAGAGCTTCATAAGCATCATGTTCACTGAGTCGATTATATTAGGTCCTGCTGCAAATGCTCTTATGGTGCAGGGAACTGGAAACTGCCTAATCTTGCAATGAACATAGAGTAAGAAAATTACTCTGAAATAATTTTGGGGGTGGATACAAAGTGTAATCTCAAGATCCTGAAATTTTTTTCATTGGGGGATGTATGATATGATGCATCCATTCAATAGTATTAATGCACCATTTTATTTTCTCACCCAACAATATCTTCTAGCTCATCCTTCTTTCCCAGCCCACTTCTTTTTATTGTTTACTTCCTACTTCTTTGAATATATACATATATGCTCGTTTTAATTTTTTTATATTTGCTTTTCATTGTATATCAGTTCAGTCCAGTTCAGTTCAGTCACTCAGTCGTGTCTGACTCTTTGCAAACTCATGGACTGCAGCATGCCAGGTCTCCGTGTTCATCACCAACTCCCAGAGTTTACTCAAACTCATTATATATGCTAACAGTTTTATTAAGATATAATTCATATAGTATAAAATTTACATGCTTAAATATCAATAATATTTAGTATATTCATAGAACTGTGTAACTATCACTGCAATCAATTCTAGAACATGAAACACCCCACAAAGAAAACCTGTACTGTTATTACCCCCAAGCCCCTCCACTCCCCAACTCAGCACTAGGCAATCCCTAATCTACTGTTTCTATAGATTTCCCTGTTCTGCAAATTTCATGTTAATTGTTTTCTGTCAGCTGATGGATATTTGGGTTGTTTTTTATCTTTTGGTTATCATGAGTATTCTATGAACATTCATTATGAGTTTTGTGCAGGCATATGTTTTCATTTTTATTGGCTATATTCCTAAGAGTCAAATTGTTGAGTCAAATGAGTCTACTTCTCTTTGTATCTGATTCCATTCTATAGCTCTTATGCCATCATTAACTGATTCAGGCTCAATTAATTATGTTTCACCTATGCCCCTTCTTTTCTCTAAATAAAAACGAATAGCTGATTAGTGTCACATACTGTGCTGGGCACATTTTCATGGATATCTCATTTAATTTATTTAGATTATGGCTATTTTTGCCATGTTAGCTCTACGTTTAAGGTTTGATATTTTCTGAAGATCCTCATTTGAAAGCAAAGTTTAATTCCATTTTATAAGGCCCAAACTAAAGAAATGGAAAAGATGTCCTTGCTGGAAAGGAATTTATGATCATCTTTCTTTTACCAATGAAGACTTTTTATAGAATGAACCATGAGAGAGAATGAGGGAAAGAGGAAGAAAGAGAGAAAGATTATAACATAAATTCAGATTTTCTTCACAAAATACCCATGAGATAGAATTGGATAGATCCCAGAACAGAAAGAAACAAAAAAATATTTATTCCTTATGTGAGTTATTCCTGAAAGACAACAGTGGAGTAAAAGGATATGCGCTCATCTTCTCCTGTGAGAACACCAAATTGCAACTAGATAAAAGACCCTTACTCCTTGGAAGGAAAGTTATGACCAACCTAGACAGCATATTAAAAAGCAGAGACATTACTTTGTCAACAAAGGTCCATCTAGTGAAGACTATGATTTTTCCAGTGGTCATATATGGATGTGAGAGTTGGACTGTGAAGAAAGCTGAGTGCCAAAGAATTGATGCTTTTGATCTGTGGTGTTGGAGAAGACTCTTGAGAGTCCCTTGGACTGCAAGGAGACCCAACCAGTTCATCCTAAAGGAGATCAGTCCTGGGTGTTCATTGGAGGGACTGAAGCTAAGGCTGAAACTCCAATATTTTGGCCACCTCATGTGAAGAGTTGACTCATTGGAAAAGACCCTGATGCTGGGAGGGATTGGGCGAAGAAGGAGAAGGGGGCGACAGAGGATGACTCGATGGCATCACTGACTCGATGGACACGAGTCTAGGTAGACTCCGGGAGTTGGTGATGGACAGGAAAGCCTGGTGTGCTGCGATTCATGGAGTCGCAAAGAGACATGACTGAGCGACTGAACTGAACTGATTCCAACCATCAGCAAGAGAATGTTGAAATCCACCAAAAAAAGATGTCCCACCTCCAAGGACAAAGGAGAAGCTGCAATAAGACAGTAGGAGGGGCACAAGCACATTTGAAATCAAACTTCATATCTGCCAGAGATGTTCAGAGGGTGCAAACAAAACCTTTGCACCAGAATCCAGGGAACAGAGCAGTGACATCCACAAGAGACTGAGCCAGACCTGCCTTTGAGTGTTAGTGTTTACTGCAGAGGGATGGGTCAGCAGTGGCCTGGCATCGGGACAGGGGCTCTGGTGCCAGCAGTCCTGAGAGACTCAGTGTGTGGCATAAGTCATCTTGAAGGAGGTTGCCACTAGCCCCACTACAGAGCTGCCATGCAAGTGACCCACAAACTGGAGAAAAATTATACAAAAGAAGTTCTCACACTGTTACAAAAGTGCTAGGCCCCACAACAGATTTCCCAACCTGGAGATCTGCCAAAAGGACTGAGAACCCCTAGGGAATTTGACTTTGAAGGCCAGTGGGTTTTGATTATAGAACTGGGAAAACAGACTCTTGGAGGGAACAACAAAACCTTGTGTACACCAGGACCCAGGAGAAAAGAGCAGTGATCCCACAAGAGACTGAGCCAGTCTTGCCAGTGGTTGACAGTGGCCTGCTCTAGAGTCAGGGGCATTGACTGCAGCAGTCCTGGGAGGCACAGCAAAAGTCCTTTTGGAGGAGGTCACCATTACCCCTACCATATCTTGGCCTCAGGCCAAACTATAAGGAGGGAACACAGCCCCACCCATTAGCAGAAAATTGGAATAAAGATTTACTGAGCATGTCTTTGCCCACCAACTGCTGCTGCTGCCAAGTCACTTCAGTCATGTCCGACTGTGCGACCCCACAATGGCAGCTCTCCAAGCTCCCCCGTCTTTGGGTTCTCCAGGCAAGAACACTCAAGTGGGTTGCCATTTTCTTCTCCAATGCATGAAAGTGAAAGGTGAAAGTGAAGTCGTTCAGTCGAGCCTGACTGCTCGACTACCAGGCTCCTCTGTCCATGGGATTCCCCAGGCAAGAGTACTGGAGTAGGGTGCCATTGCCTTCTCCATTTGCCTACCAGAGCAACACTCGATTTCCCCACATCCAGTCCCTCCCATGAGGAAACTTCCACAAGCCTCTTACCCTCATCCATCAGAGGGCAGACAGAATGAAAACCACAATTACAGAAAACTAACAAAATTGATGATATGGATCACAGCCTTGTCTAACTCAATGAAACTATGAACCACGCCATATAGGGCTAAGCAAGATGGACAGGTCATTGTGGAGAGTTCTGAAAAAACGTGGTCCACTAGAGAAAGGAACAGCAAACCACTTCAGCATTCTGGCCTGGAGAACACCATGAACAGTATGAAAAGCAAAAATATATGACACTGAAAAATGAACTTCCCAAGTTGGTAGTGTGTAATATGCTAATGGAGAAGACCAGAGAAATAGCTCTAAAAGGAATGAAGAGGCTGAGCCAAAGCAGAAGCAATGTCCAGGTATGGATGTGTTTGGTGGTGCTTGTAAAGAACAATATTGCATGGAAACCTAGAATGTTAAGTCCATGAATCAAGGTAAATTGGAAATGGTTAAACAGGAGGTGGAAAGAGTGAAAACTGACATTTTAAAAATCAGAACTCTAATGGACAGAAATGGGCAAATTTGATTCAGATGACCATTATATCTACTACTGTGGTCAAAAATCTTTTAGAATAAAAGAGTAGCCATCATAGTCAACAAGAGTCTGAAATGCAGTACTCAGGTGCAATCTCAAAAATGACAGAATGATCTCAGTTCATTTCCAAGGCAAATCATTAAAAAATCACATTAACCCAAGTCTATATTCCAACCATTAATGCCAAAGAAGCTGAAATTAAACAGTTTTATGAAGAACTACAAGAACTTCTAGAAGTAACATTAAAAAAAAAATGTCCTTTTCCTCATGGGAGGTTAGAATGCAAAAGATGGCAGCCAAGAGATACTTGAGTAACAGGCAAGTTTGGCCTGGACTACAAAATGAAGCAGTTACTATTGTTGTTCAGTCACTCATTCATGTCTGACTCATTGCAACCCAATGGACTGCAGCATGCCAGGCTTCCCCGTCTTTCACCATATCCCAGAGTTTCCTCAAACTCATGTCCTTTGAGTTGATGATGCCATCCAACCATCTTGTCCTTTGTCTTTCTTCTTCTCTTGCCTTCTGTCTTTTCAAGCAATAATGTCTTTTCCAATGAGTCAGCTATTCATATCAACTGGTCAAAGTATTGGAGCTTCAGCTTCAGCATCAGTCTTCAAAGAATATTCAGGATTGGTTTCATTTAGTATTGACTGGTTGGTTTGATCTCCTTGAAATCCACGGAACTTTGAAGAGTCTTCTCCAACATCACAATTCAAAATGAAGCAGAGCAAAGGCTAACAGAGTTTTGCCAACAGAATGCACTGGTCACAGCAAACACCCTCTTCCAACAACACAAGAGATGACTCTACACAAGGACATCACTAGATGGTCAATACTGAATCAGATTGATTATATTTTTTGCAGCCAAAGATGGAGAAGCACTATACAGTCAGCAGAAAGAAGACCAGGAGATGACTGTGGCTCAGATCCTGAGCTACTTGTTGCAAAATTCAGACTTAAATTGAAGGAAGTAGGGAAAACCACTAGACCATTCAGTTATGACCTAAATCAAATCCCTTATACAGTGGAAGTGATAAATAGATTCAGGGGATTAGATTTAATAAACAGAGTGCCTGAAGAACTATGGATGAAGGTTCATAACATTGTACAACAGATGTGATCAGAAGCATCCCCAAGAAGAAAAAATGCAAAAAGGCAAATGGTTGTTTGAGGAGGCCTTACAAATAGCTGAAAAAAAGAAGAGAAGCTAAAGGCAAAGAAGAAAAGGAAAGAAATACCCATTTGAATGCAGAGTTCCAAAGAGTAGCAAGGAGAGATAAGAAAAACTTCCTAAGGGATCAATGCAAGGAAACAGAAGAAAAAAATAGAATGGGAAAGACTAGAGATCTCTTTGAGAAAATTAGAGACAAGAAGGGAACATTTCATGCAAAGAGGGGCAAAATAAAGGACAGAAATTATATGGACCTAACAGAAGCAGAAGATATTAAGACAAGGTGGCAAGAATACACAGAAGAACTTTACAAGAAAGATTGATCTTAATGACCCAGATGACCACGATGGTGTGATCACTCACCTAGAGTCAGACATCCTAGAGTGTGAAGTCAAGCGGGCCTTAGAAAGCATCACTATAAACAAAGCTAGTGGAGGTGATGGAATTCCAGTTGAGCTATTTCAAATCCTGAAAGATGATGCTGTGAAAGTGCTGCACTCAATATGCCAGCAAATTTCGAAAACTCAGCAGTAGCCACAGGACTGGAAAAGGTCGGTTTTCATTCCAATCCTCAAGAAGGGAAATGCCAAAGAATGTTCAAACTACCACACAATTGCACTCATCTCACACACTAGCAAAGTAATGCTCAAAATTCTCCAAGCTAGGCTTCAATAGTACATGAGAGGAGAACTTCCAGATGTTCAAGCTGGATTTAGAAAAGGCAGAGGAACCAGAGATCAAATTGCCAACATCTATTATATCATAGAAAAATCAAGAGAATTCCAGGAAAACATCTACTTCTGCTTCACTGACTATGCTAAAGCCATTGACTGAGTGGATTATAGTCAACTGTGGAAAATTCTGAACTAGATGGGAATACCAGATCACTTTATCTGCCTCCTGAAAAATCTGTATGCAGGTCAAGAAGCAACAGTTAGAACCAGACATAGAACAATGGACTGGTTCAGAATTGGGAAAGGAGTAAGTCAAGGCTGTATATTGTCACCCTGCTTATTTAACTTATATGCAGAAAACGTAATGCAAAAGGTCAGACTGGATGAAGCATAAGCTGGAATCAAGGTATCAGGGAGAAATATCAATAAACTCAGATATGCAGATGACACCGCCATTATGGCAGAAAGCAAAGATGAACTAAAGAGCCTCTTGATCAAAGTGAAAGAGGACAGTGAAAAAGCTGGCTTAAAATTCAACATTTGAAAGACTAGGATCATGGCACCCAGTCCCATAACTTCATACAAATAGATGGGTATCAATGAAAACAGTGACAGACTTTATTTTCTTGGGTTCAAAAATCACTGCAGATGGTGACTGCAGACATGATATTAAAAGATGCTTGCCCCTTGGAAGAAAAGCTACGACCAACCTAGACAGGATATTAAAAAGCAGAGACATTACTTTGCCAACAAAGGTCCATCTAGTCAAAGCTATAGTTTTTCCAATAATCATGTATGGATGTGAGAGTTGGACCATAAAGAAAGCTGAGCACTGAATAATTGATACTTTTGAGCTGTGGTGTTAGAGAAGACTTGAGAGTTCCTTGGACAGCAAGGAGACCAAACCAGTCAATCCTAAAGGAAATCAATCCTGAATATTCATTGGAAGAACTGATGCTGAAGCTGAAGCTTCAATACTTTGGTCAACTGATGCAAAGGACTGACTCATTGGAAAAGACTCTTATCCTGGGAAAGATTGAGGGCAGGAAGAGAAGGGGACTACAGAGGATGAGATGGTTGTATGAGATGGTTATCCACCGAGTTGATGGACATGAGTTTGAGCAAACTCTGGGAGTTGGTGATGGACAGCAAAGCCTGGCGTGCTGCAGTCCATGGGGTCATGAAGAGTCGGACACAAGTGAATGACTGTACTAAGCTGAACTGAGTCAAAGAAGGTATTTTTCCCCTTTCATGGAGTTTTCCTAGAGGATCACTGTTCCTCTCTGCTTTAGCTGTATACTGATGTACAGTGCACATCGTTGTCATCTTCCCATGAATTTATACAGGCAAATTCTCCCAACACCTGTTGAAAACAAAAAGGAAATGAGGATTGATTTATCAATGGTGTATGATTAAAATTAGCTTTATTTTTTAATTAGTTTTGTTTAACATAGCCTCTTATGTTAGGTCTTTATGATTAAAGCAGCCAATCAATATTTAGATTCATTTGACCTTTGCATATGTGCTGTTCTCCTTTATTATTGAAAGATAAATTTGATTTTTCTAGCATGCAGCTTTCAAGAATATTATACACCTAGACTTTGTCCTAGAAAATATATGCTTGTTGCTGAACTTTCAACTCCAAGTTAGGTGAGTGAAGGTGAAATTACATTAGATTCATCCGTGGCCCCAAACACCATGCTAAATAGTGGCTCAGATGGTAATGTATCTGCATGCAGTGCAGGAGATCCAGGTTTGATCCCTGGGTCGGAAAGACCCCCTGGAGAAGGGAATGGCAACCCACTCCAGTCTTCTTGCTTAGAGAATTCCATGGACAGAAGAGTGTGGTGGCCAATATTCCATTGGGTCGCAAAGAATCAGACACGACTGAGCGACTATCACTTTCACTTTCCAAACAGCATTAAGCTGCTAACCAACCTTTTTAAAATTAATTTTTATTGGAGTATAGTTGCTCTACAATTCTGTGTTAGTTTCTACTGTACAATAAATTAATCAGTCCTGCATACACATATACCATCTCTCTTCTGGATTTCCTTCCCATTCAGATCACCACAGTGCATTAAGCAGAGTACCTTGTGCTACCCAGTATGTTCTCATTAGTTATCTATTTTATACACTGTATCAGTACTGTATAGATGTCAAACCCAATCTCCCAATTCCTCCCACTCCTGCTTTCCCCCTGGGTACTCATATTATTCGTTCTTCATGTATGTGTATTTCTGCTTTGCAAATAAGATTATTTATATCATTTTTCTAGATTCCACATATATGCATTGTGTGCTGTGCTAAGTCACTTCAGTTGTGTCTGACTCTTTGCAACCCTACAGACTGTAGCCAACCAGGCTCCTCTGTACATGGGGTTTTCCAGGCAAGAATACTGGGGTGGTTTGCCATTTCCTCCTCCAGGGTATCTGCCCAGCCAGGCTCTTATGTCTCCTGCATTGGCAGAGGTGTTCTTTACCACTGACGCCAGCTGCTAAGCAGTTATATATGCATTAAAACATGATATTTGTTTTTTCTCTTTCCAACTTACTTTACTGTGTATGATACTCTCTCGGGATGTGGATGGACCTGGAGAGTGTCTAACTAACCTTTAAGTCACACCAGAAGGTGTCTCTGTACCTGCCAAGTAGTTTGGCTATTCTTTCACCACTTTGAGCAAGAAGGAACAACATGGGCTCAAGAGTCCTTAAGACTGTTCTCTTGCCCCAAAACATAAGCGTCTGTCTAGGGTGCTTTATAACCACCTGACTGACACTGATCTTTGATTATTTTTTTCCCAACGCTAAAAACCTATGTGATTTTATATCTACTATGTGTAAACTGTTATTAGAGTTGCCATGAAGTTATAAAATTAGTAAATTATTAATCACTTACAAGATCACTTTATGTGTTGGCAAAACGTGAGGGTCTCTAATCCTCACCCCACCAAAGCTAGCTTTACTTGCTCCGTGGTTCATGCTTTCTCCACAGTGCTCCCCCCATTACTATAGGGAAATATTATATAGAGGTTTTTAGAAAGGGAAACTTCACCATATTCCCTAGTAGGGTATTCATTAGCATGAGAGAATCTGATACATTCCTGTGAGTAAATTTATCTTAGACTAAGGGGATTAAAAGATATAAGGAAGATATCAAGAGACCAGAAAGATGAGAAGGACAAATGGAAAATTCCATAGTGTTGGTAAGGTCTGCAATTATCCATAGATTGGGAGGCTGAGTCATGAAGACAAAAGATGCTAGCTTCCTAATTTTCAGGGCAGTCCTGACATGCACCCTTAAGAATTAACACTGATATTTAGAAGACGAGATAAAAGCAGAAAAGATAAAAACCTAGATCCATATATGGCAAGTTGGACCAAGGTAATAAGGAGAAAGAAAAAAGGAAAGGAAGAATATCAATATTAAATGGACCTTTACTGTAAGTGAAAACCCCCAACTCAAACTGGCTTAAAAAAACGGGGGGGGGGGGGGCGGTAAAAATATCTAGTTTATATAATTCCTGTATAATGGTTGGATTTAATACCCAAATAATGTCAATAACCTTTCTACCTCCCCTCAGTTCAGTTTAGTCACCCAGTCGTGTCTGACTCACTGCAAACCATTGAATTGCAGCACACCAGACCTCCCTGTCCATCACCACTCCCGGAGTTTATTCAAACTCATCTCCACTGTCTCGGTGATGCAATCCAACATCTCATCCTCTGTCATCCCCTTCTCCTCCTGCCCTCAATCTTTCCCAGCATCAGAGTATTTTCCAATGAGTCAACTCTTCATATGAGTGGCCAAAGTATTGGAGTTTCAGCTTTAGCATCAGTCCTTCCAACGAACACCCAGGACTGATCTCCTTTAGAATGGACTGGTTGGATCTCCTTGCAGTCCAAGGGACTCTCGAGTCTTCTCCAACACCACAGTTCAAAAGCATCAATTCTTCGGCACTCAGCTTTCTTCACAGTCCAACTCTCACATCCATACATGACCACTGGAAAAACCATAGCCTACACTAGACATACCTTTCTTTGCAAAGTAATGTCTCTGCTTTTGGATATGTTATCTAGGTTGGTCATAACTTTCCTTCCAAGGAGTAAGCGTCTTTGAATTTCACGGCTGCAATCACCATCTGCAGCGATTTTGGAGCCCCCAAAAAATAAAGTCTGACACTGTTTCCACTGTTTCCCTATCTGTTTCCCATGAAGTGATGGGACCAGATGCCATGATCTTCGTTTTCTGAATGTTGAGCTTTAAGTCAACTTTTTCACTCTCTCACTTTCATCAAGAGGCTTTTTAGTTCCTCTTCACTTTCTGCCATAAAGGTGGTGTCATCTGTATATCTGAGGTTATTGATATTTCTCCTGGCAATCTTGATTTCAGCTTCTGCTTCTTCCAGCCCAGCTTTTCTCATGATGTACTCTGCATATAAGATAAATAAGCAGGGTAACAATATACAGCCTTGACATACTCCCTTTCCTATTTGGAAACAGTCTGTTGTTCCATGTCCAGTTCTAACTGTTGCTTCCTCACCTGCATATAGGTCTTTCAAGAGACAGGTCAGGTGGTCTGTATTCCCATCTCTTTCAGAATTGTCCACAGTTCATTGTGATCCACACCATCAAAGGCTTTGGCATAGTCAATAAAGCAGAAGATGTTTTTCTGGAACTCTCTTGCTTTTTCCATGATCCAGCAGATGTTGGCAATTTGATCTCTGGTTCTTCTGCCTTTTCTAAAACCAGCTTGAACATCTGGAAGTTCACAGTTCACGTATTGCTGAAGCCTGGCTTGGAGAATTTTGAGCATTACTTTACTAGCGTGTGAGATGAGTGCAATTGTGTGGTAGTTTGAGCATTCTTCTTTGGGATTGGAATGAAAACTGACCTTTTCCAGTCCTGTAGCCACTGCTGAATTTTCCAAATTTGCTGGCATATTGAGTGCGGCACTTTCACAGCATCATCTTTCAGGATTTGAAATAGCTCAACTGGAATTCCACCACCTCCACTAGCTTTGTTCGTAGTGATCTTTCTAAGGCCCACTTGACTTCACATTCCAGGATGTCTGGCTCTGGGTAAGTGATCGCACCATCGGGATTACCTCGGTCTTGAAGATCTTTTTGTACAGTTCTTCTGTGTATTCTGCCACCTCTTCTTAATATATTCCACTTCTGTTAGGTCCATACCATTTCTGTCCTTTATCGAGCCCGTCTTTGCATGAAATGTTCCCTTGGCATCTCTAATATTCTTGAAGAGATCTCTAGTCTTTCCCATTCTGTTGTTTTCCTCTATTTCTTTGCATTGATCACTGAGGAAGGCTTTCCTATCTCTCCTTGCTATTCTTTGGAGCTCTGCATTCAGATGCTTATATCTTTCCTTTTCTCCTTTGCTTTTCACTTCTCTTCTTTTCACAGCTATTTGTAAGGCCTCCCCAGACAGTCATTTTGCTTTTTTGCATTTCTTTTCCATGGGGATGATCTTAATCCCTGTCTCCTGTACAATGTCATGAACCTCTGTCCATAGTTTATCAGGCACTCTGTCTATCAGATCTAGTCCCTTAAATCTATTTCTCACTTCCACTTTATAATCATAAGGGATTTGATTTAGGTCATACTTGAATGGTCTAGTGGTTTTCCCTACTTTCTTCAATTTAAGTCTGAATTTGGCAATAAGGAGTTCATGATCCGAGCTGCAGTCAGCTCCCAGTCTTGTTTTTGCTGACTATATAGAGCTTCTCCATCTTTGGCTGCAAAGAATAGAATCAATCTGATTTCGGTATTGATCATCTGGTGATGTCCATGTGTAGAATCTTCTCTTGTGTTGTTGGAAGAGGATGTTTGCTATGACCAGTGCGTTCTCTTGGCAAAACTCTATTAGCCTTTGCCCTGCTTCATTCTGTACTCCAAGGCCAAATTTGCCTGTTACCCAGGTGTTTCTTGACTTCCTGCTTTTACGTTCCAGTCCCCTATAATGAAAAGGACATTTTTGGGGGGGTGTTAGTTCTAAAAGATCTTGTAGGTCTTCATAGAACCGTTCAACTTCAGCTTCTTCAGCATTACTGGTTGGGGCATAGACTTGGATTACTGTGATATTGAATGGTTTGCCTTGGAAATGAACAGAGATCACTCTGTCACTTTTGAGATTGCATCCAAGTACTGCATTTCAGACTCTTTTGTTGACCATGATGGCTATTCCATTTCTTCTAAGGGATTCCTGCCCACAGTAGTAGATATAGTCTCTTACATTTTTGCTGCTATGCATTAGTATCTATTCTATTCTATCTAGATAGGTAGATGTTATCAGCACTTGGCCCTGGGATCCACTTTACAATAGTCACTGTGATTGACACCAAGATCGTGCCTGCCCACCGCCCCCCCCCCAATCCCCCCCCCCCCCCCCCGCCCAAGTCGGGGGCAGGGAGGGCAGGGCTGAGATTGGTGGAGGGATGGATCTGCAAGGGAAAATGAAAACTACTGCTACTTTAAAAATGCAATAAATGCAGTGAGGACAGACACCAGAGACTCTAGTCACTCTCCCTCTGGAGAGTGTTTCCCCAGCAGATGAGAGGAGTATTTTTCCCGAGCTTTGCTTTCACAGATGATTCTGGGCCTAGGGTCACTAAACCAAAGTCTGCCCTGGAATGCTGTGTGGTCATTACAGCTCCCCACTGAGCTTTCTTTCCAAATTATCACAGGGGCATCTCTCAGAGGGCTTGTTTTTGGTGGAGGAAGCTTAGCCTCAATATGAAGTTATCCTAAGAGCTTTGAGCCTAAAATGGATTTTTCTAATGGACATTTAAAGTGTTTCATTGACACAACACCACCCCTGTTTAATGAAGCCCTGAAAATGCATCTTTTCTGCAGTCAGGCAGTAGTGTCCAACTGTTTGCAGCCACATGGACTGCAGCACATGAGGCTTCCCTGTCCTTCACCATCTCCCGGAGCCTGCTCAAACTCATGTCATTGAGTCGGTGATGTCATCTAGCCATCTTGTCCTCTGTTGCCCCCTTCTCCTCCTGGCTTCATTCCTTCCCAGCATCAGGGTCTTTTCCAATGAGTCAGCTCTTCCCATCAGGTAGTCAAAGTATTGGAGCTTCAGCTTCAGTACTTCCAGTGAATATTCAGGGTTGATTTTTCTTTAGGTTTGACTGATTTGATCTCCTTGAGGATCAAGGGACTCTCACAGTGCCAAAGCATCAATTTTTTGACACTCAGCCTTCTTTATGGTCCAACTCTCACATCCATACATGAATACTAGAAAAGCCATAACTTTGACTAGACAGACCTTTGTCAGCAAAGTAATGTCTCTGCTTTTTAATATGCTGTCTAGGTTTGTCATAGGTTTTCTTCCAAGGAGCAAGTGTCCTTTAAATTTCATGGCTCCAGTCACCATCTGCAATGATTTTGAACCCCCCCCCCCAAATAAAGTCTTTCATTGTTTCCATTGTTTCCCCACCTATTTGTCATGAAGTGATGGGACTGGATGTCAAGAACTTAGTTTTCTGAATGCTGGGTTTTAAAGCAGTTTTTTCACTCTCCTCTTTCACTTTCATCAAGAAGCTCTTCCTCTTTGCTTTCTGCCATATCCTTTCCCAATTCTGAATCAGTCCATTGTTCCATGTAAGGTTCTAACTGCTCTTTCTTGACCTGCATACAGATTTCCCAGGAGGCAGGTAAGGTGGTCTGGTATTCCCATCTTTTAAGAATTTTCCACAGTTGATTGTGATCCACATAGTCAAAGGCTTTAGTGTAGTCAATGAAGGAGAAATAGATGTTTTTCTGACATCTTAGGTGAAATAAAAGATAAAATAAATAAAAAATTAAAATAGCTTAAAATAGAGTACATGACTCTGCTTTCAATGTAAAGTACACAGCTACAAATACTTAAAAGTTTAAAAACACAGAAAGAGAAAGGGAGAAGAAAAAGCTCCACATACAGACCTTATTGTTATTTTCCAGTGTGTGTGTGTGTGTGTGTGTGTGTGTGTGTGTGTGTAAAAGATCAAGTGCTTTTTTTCTGATTGATTTTATAATTGCTTTTCCCTTCTCAGTGATCATGAGACTTGGTTTTGTGAGTGCCCAAAGCTGTACTTGGGGAAACTGTGGCAGTTTGCAGCTTGTGAAAACAACCCATGTAGAAATGGTGCCACATGTGTTCTGAAATCCAGGACAGACATTGTCTGCCTCTGTCCATGTGGGAGGTCTGGACTCCTCTGCAGTGCAGGTAAGAGTTTTCATTGCTGAGCATGAGTCCAGGTAGAAGGGGGTGAAGAGGAGAGAAAGTTACTCAGAAAAATCAAGAACAGCACCTCACTGAGCAAATTAATCAAATCTTTCTCTTCATTCTTTTCAAGTCAGTCAAGACAAGGCCCATTAATGAGATGGATCACTGAGTAAGTATTTCTCATACCCACTGAGTAATTACGAAGGAGATAATAAGTTTTCCCTGAAGTTAGACTACAGAAAATCTCTGTATTATTACATAGCAAGAGTATTCTAATACTCAGAGTAACAAGGAAAATCAGAACAATATGTAAAATCAAATTATTTTACATAATTTTGTTAAACTGAGGATATAATATTAACAAATATCTATGTATTATGAAGCTGTTTTTATTTAAAGATAACAAAATCCATGACATAGTTATTATATATCAAGAAACTAAATCAGAAATAAGAGCCATGTTCTTCTCCTTAGGAAAATTCACAATGTAGAAACCCTGTATTACAAAACTGTACAAGAAACTATAATATAAAATACTTTCAATTGCCTAAGAATGAAATATTGGCTTTGATATAAAGAAATAAGTATGTCTGTAAACATTTTCAGAAATAATTAAAAGTATTTGGTATTAATATTGAATCAACTCAGGACTGGACTTATTTCATCTTTATTTTCATGATAAAGATTAAATAAAACAGTTTATCCCTTTGTAACTAGTGGTATTCATTGCCAAATTTTAGAATAGTCTCCCAAAGTAAGCACAGACCCTGTGTCCCAGGACATGCACACAGTGACAAAAATACATCCAAATTGTGATGACTCATCAAAAATCTGGGCCCCCCCCCCCCCCCCCCCCCCCCCCGCCACACACACACACACACACCTTATGATACAGGCACTAAAATTGAAACTAGAATAAAGAATCTGTCACCAGAAAGCACTGATGTTTTTGATGCATACTTCTTTGCAGGGAACTGACAACAGATTCAATGCATCGCTGAGAGAGGAGCTCCCCCTGCAGCTGTGGCAGGGCCATGTTCGAAGTGAGCCTTACCTTTGCAAGGAGCACTGTAGACAAATGGAACTGATGGTGTCTTGTCCTTCCTTATAAAAATCTCATGCTTCATAGACATAATCATTCTACTTAAATAAAAGCTAATGGAAAATGTAATTGATGGCAATACATTTGATTACTATAGGATAAATCATTAATTTTGCTTCCTACCTGAAAATGACTGACTATACGAAATAAGAAATGAAGATATTTATGAACATCTGCACATATTTACAAAAATGCTTGTTTGTGCCCCTCTCTTCCAAAAAATTTTAGGCTTCCAAAAATGCAAAGATTTATGGATTATTTAAACAGAAAAGATCAGACAAAGTTTATTAGGCTCTTTGCCTCAGTGTTAGTAAGAAGAAATTCCTACATGTACCCATGCAGAGGAATGTCTCAGGATATTTAACCTACCCTTTACAATGTCCACAAATATGCCAGATCCACTGGAAAATCCTTCCGTTATAGAACTTACATTCTAACTGAGAAGATAAAAAAGAGAATAGAAATGGCTAAAGACACAATGTAAATGAAGAGAATTATGAAGGAAATCAGGATGAAAGAGTTATTGGGGGGTGCAATGTTCACAGCTAGATTGACCTCAGGAGACGGAAGGTCTGTGCTGAGGCCTAAGAATAAGGAGGAAAAATCAGTCTCCAGGCAGAAGGTTCAGGAGATAGAAGACCCTGGAGAGAGAGCCTGATCCTTTTGAAGACTGAGAGGTGCTTCCACTGCTGGAACACAGGGAGCAAGGCATAGGCTGTTTCTAGAGGCCTTAGACAGCCATGGGGAGCGGGGAGAGGGTCAAACAGGCAAGGGGTTTAATATGTACTTGTTTAAACCATTTTTATTTTGGAGATGGATTTAGAAAGCTTCTGTTCCCGAATCCTGACAAAAGATACCTTTGCCTTTGTTTTAGTTGCTAAGCTGTGTCCAGCTTTTGCAACCCCATGTACTATATAGCCCACCAGGCTCCTCTGTCAATTGGATTTCCCAGACAAGAATACTGGAGTGGGCTGCCCTTTCCTTCTCCAAGAGATCTTCCTCACCCCGGGATCAAACCCAAGTCTCCTGCATTGGCAAGTGAGTTCTTTACCACTGAGTTACCAGGGAAGTCTTGTCTTAGACAAGGATAATGGCAGTGGAGACTGAAGTGAGTGAACCTGAGATCAGTTCTGGAGACAGAGGTGGCAGAACTTGCTGAAAAACCCGTGAGAAGGGCTGAATTAAGAACAACTGTGGAATTTTTGTTCGTTAGTTTGTTTCAACTGTAGGTAGATGGTGGTGCCCAAATCATTGGTTGGAACAATCTGACCTCCAGAGGGTCATCCAGAACACGCTGAATGTATGTCTACTCAATAGACAGAAGTGCAGAGCAAACCAATGAATATAGTTGTTTCCCAGTTACAACTGAATGTGAGAACAGGCACAGAATAAAACCAAGTCTTCCTTACTTATCTTGGCCTTTTTGTTAACACTAGAAGATGGAAAAATCAGCTTGTTTTATTTTATCAGCACTTGCATTTGCTGTGTAGCACTCTCCTTTCAAATTATAGCCATGTCTGCCAGGGTAATATATTCTTTGGGAGATGGTAAAAAATACAGTTATGACATTTCCCACCTTGTTGATATTTCACTGGGGGATTCATTCCTGGGTGATCATGGCAGAACTGAGGGAGACTAACTCCAGCTGCCTTCTTTGTAAAGTGCTTAGCGCTCCTCGGCCACTCTTCCTGCTGTGTGCTCCTACCAGGAGCGATCTTTTCTTGCTTTCTTAACTACCTCATTCCAAAGACAAAGGGGAAAGGCTGTTTTTTGTATCTTGCCCTCTGGTGTTCCCTCTAGAAATACTTCCCAGTTTACATTCTCCCAACCTAGATCACTCAATGGACATAGGATTTGAAGAAAGTGACCTCTACTGTCTAGTCAGCAGGAGCAAGGGAATTTGAACCCAGCACACTGATTGCAGGGCCTGGCTCTCAGTCAGGGCAGTGTGCTGCTTTCTTCAAGTCTTGATGCAAGACCGTGTATCAAGTCAGGGTCTCTCAGAACTCCAGCCTCAATTAGTCTAACAATAGGACCTGCCTTACAGATTTAGTGTGAGAGTCTTCATGTAGAGTACCTAACATGTTACTAATGATACATAAAATGCTTTTGGAATAAAATAATGCCATTTGCAGCAACATGGATGAACCTAGAGATTATGATACTAACTGAAATCAGTCAGACAGGAAAAGATAAATACCACTTACATGTGGAATCTAAAATATGATACAAATTAACTTATTTACGAAACAGACTCACAGACATAGAAAACAAACTTGCAGTCGCCTGTGGGTGAACAGGAAGGGATGGATTGGGAGTTTGGGGTTAACAGATGCAAACTATTATATATAGGTTGGATAAACAGTGTCTTACTATATCACACATGGAACTATGCAATATCCTGAAACAAACCATAATGGAAAAGAATATTTCTATATATATTTGTATAACTGAATCACTTTCCTGTACAGTAGAAATTAATACAACACTGTAAAAATCAACTATACTTCAATTTTTAAAATGCTTTTGTTTCTTAAGCATGTCAAGCCAGGATTCTCAAACGCATAGCAAACTGCCACATCTTAATGTGAGAGAGAAGGCCAGATCTCCACCCTAGCTAAAAAGAAAGCTCTCTAGGATGTCAAAGGAAATCAAAATTAATTTCCTTTTAAGAATTTTTCTAAGTTGGTGACACTCTTTGCTGTGATTGGAGATAAGCCAGAGCATCATAAAATCAGGGAGGAGAGTATACCCCAAAGACACAGATAATCAGCAGGCTGTTTAAGGACATGATGCCTCTATAAAGCAGCTTAATGTCAGGCTGGCATTTTGTGATGGCATATTTCAAATATGTATAATTTTTTGTCATGTAAACTTGTGACTCTTTTGACAGCATCCAGTCTGATGTGATCCAGCTTTTTCTCTCCAACTCAGCAGCTGCTTGATTGCCCTGCTGTTCACCTGACCTCAGCATCCCCTCTTTCCCACCATGTCCAAACCCAGTGTTTTCTAGCTCCTGGTAACAAAGAAGTGTTTAAAAAGATCAGCCTAATCCCAGAGGGGATTGTGACCACATGAAGAAGCACTTGGGAAAGTGATCGCATTCGCTCTGAGTTGAAGCCAACCCTTGAAGTCTGCTTTTTCTCCTTTTTAAGAACTGAAGGAATTGCCTTTCCTTTTGCTCAGTGGGAAGGTGCACACCTCCGGCTTTTCACTTTTTTCTATCTATAAAGAAAAAAGTTAGATTGACACATATGAAAAAGCAGCAATTAAAATAAGTATATATCTCAATATACACCAAAATGCTCACGACAGGTGACCTTGATGGATATTTGCACATGGATTGGTACTTTTCCTCTATTCCTGTCAGAGGCAGTTCCAGCAAAGAAAAAAACTGATTAAAAGTGGAATGACCCCCACCCACCAACCCTCCTCATTTCTTAAGCCTGGAATGTGGATGAGATGTTTCAAATTCCAGAAATCATCATAGATCATAAGGCAGCCTTGAAAATGAAAGACACGTGCTAGGATGGTAAAGTGAAAAGATGAAAAAGCTAAATCCCTGATAACTATAAAACTATCACAACAGTCAGGGCTTGGCACCATCAGATTTTTGTTACTAAAAGAGAAATAATCTATTTTATTTAAACCTCTGCTGTTTTGCTATGTGTTATTATTTGTACTTAAGCCTAATTCTTACTAATGCAATCAGTGTCAAGATTTCTCTGAACTTTATATCCAGAAATATTTCTTAAATATTTCTGGTTTTGTTCATAAGTCCTTAAAACTCCTTCTCAAAAAAAATAATTATGGACTTTCTTGGGTTATTTATCTTATTTCAGTATATAAGATTTAATAAACTGTAAGTTTATAAAATATATTTTGAAACTCAATGGAAGCATGGAATGAACGTTATTCCAATGTTGTAAAAGAAATATCAAGGCAAACAGCAAAAAGGAAAGGCTTTATTTTTCCAAATTAGAAAAATAATTTAGAAATTACATTTTAGACCTTACTTATGAAGCATTGTTGTTGTTTATCCACTAAGCTGTGTCTGACTTTTTTGCAACCCCAAGGATTGTAGCCTGCCAGGCTCCTCTGTCCAGGGGATTTCCCAGGCAAGAATATTGGATTGGGCTGCCATTTCCCTCTCCAGGGGATCTTCCAGACCCAGGGATCAAACCCTCATCTTCTGCACTGACAGGGTTCTTTACCACCAGGGAAGCCTTATGAAACATAGAGTCAGTGGTATGAAACATTACCCGGCTCTTAAAACTACCCCCAAGGCAATTTCTAACAATCATGCTAAATTTAAAAATCAAATTCTGTAGATTTTCACATTTCAAATCCTAAGGAGGCATGCATCTGTTACTGTCTGCTTTTAAATGGAGAACAAAGACTATTCATTGTCAAACTCTCCCTGTTTGCCTCTGGAATTCTGTCAGTAAAGCATTAAACTCTAATAGCCAAATGTCCTTTCTGTTCATTCCAGGGCTTTGTCATTGTCTACCAACCTCCCAGAATGCTCCCTTCCAACACAAGCATTTTCTGCTTGTTAAAAATGTCTTTAAAATGGATAGACTATGGACAGGGACAAAATATATTCTCCTGAATATATTCACGGCAATTAGCTTCGTCACCCACACGTGGAAATGTAAAGCTCTGTAGTTTGTTCTCAGCTTACCAGAGACTTTAACTTCACAAGTCTGTCAGTCCACAGTCGATTTTGTATAAAACAGGAACACTGTCAGATCCCACCACACCCATCAGGTTATGCTCGACTGGGTTGAAAGCTGCACTGCTGTGATGACTGCACCAGCGACAAGCAGCAGAGTGCGAACATATCAAATATTCTTCACAGAAAGGGAAAGCTTGTTATAGTATGCTGCATGCAAGACTGCAAAGTCAACATTTTGCAAAGAGGCAATGACATTTATTGATTGAAATAAAAAGGGACAAAGGTGCTGCTGTGTCCTGTAAACTGCCTCTCACTCTATATGCTGGCAGCAGCTCTCTAGTTTGCGGGTTGTGTTTGTTCATAATCACTGACATGCTCATATTGTGTCTTTTCTAATATTTTGTCATCTCGTGACTTTGAGCTTGAAAATGGCTTCCTGTGTTCCTGTGTTTTTAGGATGAGATAAGAACTGTTCAAAATGATGTATAAACCTATAATCCTGCCATGGGCAGACCTTCACTTATCCTCTAGCTCCCCATTCACTTTGTGTTTCTTGTTTAATGCTGGCTACACACCACATCCCTCTCTCAGACTGCTGTGTGAAAGCATACATTACCCAGTTTGAGCCATCACCACAGTGGGGAAGGGGCCAACAATGCCTGCACATGGCAGCCTTCCAATACTTTGCTGAATTGGAAATTATTTGAAAGTTCTTCAGAATAATCATCTAAGCTGGTACCCCGAACCTACCACTGTGCCTATCACTTAGACAAACGTCAATAAGTATTTGTCATATTGAAAAGACAAACCAATAAAATAATCAATGAATGAAGAGGCTAATATGGAACTTTCCAAAACTGTATCCATGGCAAACCAGAGCAACAGGAGGGGTTGAGATGAACTCACACCTATTGAGAGTTTTTGGTATGCCAGGCCCTCGGCTAAGTGTTTATTTTACATCTTTCTGCATGATCCACACAATAACCTAGGGAAGCAAAAGTCATTATTCATCATGCAGATAGGGAAACTGAGGCGGCAAGAATTCAAATAACTAGTCAAAAGTGATATAGCTCATGAGTTATGGATAAATCTGAGTCCAAAGTTCTCTGACTTCAGCCTTTCTTTAAAACATTGTGTAGTTTTAACATGTCCCCTTTTGGGAGCTCATAGTGTGTAGTCACACAGCAAAGACTCCAAGAAGTTGTAGAACAGCACAGCACTAAACCATGGTACTCTTCTTTCTCATGGAACAAGAACAAGTCTTTCACAGGATACTTTGGAGCAGCTCCCAAAGTGGTGTATGTACACTCCACTGTGGTATTGGAAGAAAATATTACTTTTCTTTTTCTAATGTTAGTCTTTCTTGGGGGTTTGTGTGTTTTGTGATGCCCATGCTATTTTAGTATATGTATATAATTTTAAATACCTAATATATATAAGCTGTGATCACAAAAATTTAAACTACCAATTTAGCGATTATCTTTCACACATGACCTGAAATTTTTATTCATACCGCTGATTTCATGAGACTAATTTAGCGAAGTTGATTTCAAATTATGCTTGAAATGCTTGGGATATATAATCTATAAATGTATGATTCCAGTTGGTTGATATTGTTAGAAGAAACAATATCAAAAGCTGCTTATTCTTGTTCTGAAAGTCCTTTAAAATCATCCATTCCCCCCAATATGATTAACTGACTTAAATTTGCATCCTCTGAGTTCATGCTTCTCGAGCGATGGGAAAGATAATAGGCAGCCTTCGGTAAGGCAGAGTGACTGCATCCTCAGCTGATACCAACAGCAGCCTCACTGTAGAAAGTCAAGGTTAAGTGGACATTTCATGGAAATGTGTCCTTCTGGGCAGGCTTTCTCCAGTATGAAGAAACAGGTAAGGCTACGTATGCCTAAACTGAACAGAATAAGTTTAAGTGGAAATTACTCTTCCTTCTCTGCATCACAATTGAATAAAAATTAAAAGTGCTTAAAATTACTTTATGCATTTATCCCTTAGCATTCTGTTTTGTTTCAGTTTTCCTCAGTGAGTCAATGACTTCATCCTTGCTTTCTTCGTGGCTCTTTTACCAAATGACTCTTCGCTTAAAACCACACAATCATTTAATGTGAATTTTCACTCATAAAATTGGATAGATTTGAGTTGCAATTCATGTACTTGATATGACCAACTAAACCTGAAAAGATTGATACTTTCAAAGGAATGATTTTTTTAACTGAAATAAATAAACAATTTCTTATCAAAAAAATTACTCCAGCAATGAAGTATTTTTAAAAGTGTAGCATTTACTGTAGAATTGACTAATCAAAGTAATTAAACTGATAACTGCAGGAAACTCATGACCTAATGTGAAGGAGGAAGTGAGGAAGTGTTAGTCACTCACTCGTGTCTGACTCTTTCCAACCCTATGGACTGTATAGCTTGCCAGGCTCCTCTGTCCCCAAAATTCTTCAGGCAAGAATACTGGAGTGGGTAGCTACTCCCTTCTTCAGGGGATCTTCCAGACTCAAGGATCAAACTCAGGTCTCCTGCATCACAGGCAAATTCTCTACCATCTTGAGCCACCAGGGAAGCGCCATGACCTAATATCAGAGATTAAATGACTCAACGAGTGGGGTCTGGGATTCCTATCATTATGCACTTTTAAAAACAAAGATTAAACTGGGGGATAGTGAGAAAAAAATAGAGAGGGAGAAAAGAGAATACTTCTGAAAATTAATTACAGCTCATAACCAAGACCTGACATCATATGCCGCTATGTTGATTAAGATTATTCAATGTATCTTACACTACATACTTTTCACAATTATGAGTGTTCTATATGCCTTCCCTTGCATTATCCTACCCCTATTCTTCAGAAATTAAGGATAAATCCAAAAGTGAGACTAAGGCAAGGTTAAATTATCCCAATTTGGTTGTAATCATGATGTCATAAACCCTGAATCTGAATGTGAAGTGCAAATGGGAATTATAAACACTCACTGTCAGAAACACGGCTCATGTCTCAAAATGTATGAATTACTTAATATGAACAATGATTCCTGAAATGGTATTTCAGTCCTTATTTTTCTAAGGAGAGCATGATATAAGGAGTACTAAGAACTGGACTTCCTATTCATTTCCGAAATTAAAAATCTGAAGAGCAAACAGGAATAATTCATAAAAGTTCATCTATTTATATATTTTAAACTAAGTTTTTTCTATGGGCTAAACAATAAACTAATATAGGTATATTTTTTATTCCTTTGTACTACTGATAGCACCTTGGTCCTGAATAAGGGATTTTCTTGGAGTGAATTAACTCTTTCTTGCCTCTAATGCCTCTTGGTCATTAGAGTGTAACTGGTGTGCCAGTGGCATGTAAAGTTCTTTGAAAGTTAGCATTTTACTTCCCATTTTGCTTTGCATCATAACTTAACATCTGGCATGGAACATCCAATCTTTTCCAGAAGTCTAAAAACTGAATCTATGATTTAGTTCCTAAAATGACATTTTGTAATACTTTTTGCCATTCTGAAGGAGCCAAGAATATTTTTGAATCTCATCTTTTTTGTTCTTGTGTATTAAATCAACTTGAAATTGTTAAACTGAGACTGTTTCTCCCTTAAATCTTGAAGCCCTAGGGAAAGAAAAGCTGTCATCGGGTGAGTGCCTCATAATCTTGCTTGTTGGAGTGTATCCCTGTCAGTCTCCAGGTAGATGGCTTAACACACACCTTGTTGACAGCAAACACCAAAGGGGGCTTTCCTGCAGGAACATCAATGTGACTGCCTTGTCCAGTGAGTCCCCAAGTCCTTGTCAGTCTTGCTATCACAACCATGATAGGGATTGCTATATCCACTGCATTTTAGGTTGACTGGTTGTGTAAGCTTTAAAAATAGAATGTTTAAGAAATGTGTATTTCAGAGGCTTTTTTGTTGGTGGCTGTAAAATGCCTTCACAGTGCTATTGCATCACACCTTCCTCCTCTATGACTTTTGATAATAAATAAGCACTTTTGAGAATCTTTAGGGTCCTGGATAGTTAGGACTGAGATACTCTTATAGTTGCTATTATAGTTACTACCAATCCATATAGCAAAATGAGGATGGAAAGCCTCAACAGCCAAATCTCTTATGTGTTGTGATATTTAAGGAATTACTTGATTTTCCTTCCTGAAAATCAAAAGACTCAATGTACCTCTCTAACAAAGGCTTTTTTTTTTTTTTTTTTTTTTTTTTTGGTTATTCAATGCTTGTTCTGTCCGAGTAGGAGAACATCAGAGCATCTGTGAAGTACACAAAAGGCTGCAAATTTATGGGTGTATTAAGTGAACTCTAATTATAACTTGATTTTTTTTTAAAAAAAATCCCCATGGAAAAGTCTATTTCCAGAGAAGCCGCTCTTGTAAGGACAAACTTAGAAATGATCGTTTCCCAAATGTGTTACTTGATAAAACTGAAAAGTGTTGTGCAAAGTCTTCTTAGAAACAGAAAGCAAAAGAATGACATCCTTTTTTTTTTTTTTAACACTCCATTCTCTGGGGCACCGCATTTTAGTCAGCACTTTATTCTTTTAACATCTACATGCTGTTAACGAACTTCACCATTTAAGCAAAGTTGGGTATTATTTTATTAACTAAAAAATCCTCATCTCACTTTATAGCTGTTATATTGAAGTCAACAGTGTTGGACTCAAGTGATGAGAAGGCCCTACTCTTGGAGAAGAGAGCCAAATCTAGGTCCAGGGTAGGGGAGAGCCAGCTCTGTCATTTTCTTCTTCAATTTTTGAATTTCAAATTTTTCAATATAATTTATTCTGACTCTGTCCATACTTGTACTGTTCTCTTATTTCTGATAGCCTCAGTCTGTTTTCTAAGTAAAACTCACTCAAATCTGAAATATATTTGTATGATGAATACTTTGAACGTGACTATTTCTACACATACAACATGAAATCTGCTCCTAACTATTCATTCCTTATAATAGCTCACTGGGCTAAGATAACCAATTCATGACTTCATTTTGCTTCATGCTTCATTATATTTGAACTTAAGTGTTAAAATTATTGGCTGAAAAAAAGATCAAGAAGATAATGGGGTTTGGTAAATGTCTTCCAAAGTTTACACATTAGTTGCTGAAGGCTGAGGTTGAGAGGATAAAAAGTACGATGATTAAATATGTTTAAGGAATGTTGTACACATTTGTATATAGGCAAAAAGGCCATGAGAAGTCCAGCACCAAATAGACCTATATGATTTCTTTGATGTAAAAAGAATTTTTTTTAATTCCAATCAGAATCCTAGATTGACAATAGGGAAAATGAATTGTGAGTTATTCCTACTGATTCAAATGCAGCTTTATTTCCTTGTCTCCTTTGTTACAAGTCCAGGGTATTGGAGAAGACATCTTGAGAGTCCCTTGGACTGCAAGGAGATCCAACCAGTCCATCCTAAAGGAGATCAGTCCTGAGTGTTCATTGAGAGGACTGATGTTGAAGCTGAAACTCCAATATTTTGGCCACCTGATGTGAAGAACTGACTCATTGGAAAAGACCCTGATGGTGGGAAAGATTGAAGTTGGGAGAAGAAGGGACGACAGGATGAGATGGTTGGATGGCATTACCGACTCAATGGACATGAGTTTGGGTAAACTCCAGGAGTTGGTGATGGACAGGGAAACCTGGCATGCTGCAGTCCATGGGGCCGCAAAGAGTCGGACACGACTGAGTGACTGAACTGAACTGAACTGTTACAAGTCATGACAGTTCATGGAATGGCTAAGAGTGGGCAAGGATTGAGTGCTTGCAATTGAGAGCTTTGTATAGGATATCTCATTTTAGTCTCAATAGACCACATAGAGAAGCTATTTCCCCCACTTTATAGATGAGAACATTAATGGAGGCAAGAACTCCTGAGGAATGGATAAATAGTGGCAGGGCTGTAATCAGAATCCTTAACTGACTACACAGCCTCTGCTCTTTTCTCTTATATTACTTATCTTACTCTGAATCCCATGAAGATGCCTCAAACACACCAATCTAGTTACATAGTGTTTAAAGCAAAATCTACTCATGGAAGTGACTCATTATTTTAACAGAAACTGAAATAAGAACTGTCTTCTTAGGAAAAATGCTCAAGTATAAAATTGTGAACCATTGATCAAGTCTCACCATGTAATTAAGATGTTATCAGAACAAACCCTAGGTATTTGAGATGTATTCATTACCAATGATAGTCCATTCCATTGGCACAGCAATGTATTAAATTTGGCATCAATATGCTTTACTTTTTTAGCATTAGAAATTGTCTGGCAAGCTATGAAATAATAAATATGGTTTAACTATGTTATGTTAATTGTAAAACTGTATAATTTATTCATTTAACAAATGCTAATTAAGAACTTTTATGTGCCAGGCCTGTCCTTGGTGTTTAGTATCAGTAAAATTTGGCAAATAAGCAAACATAATCTTCTTTCCTCCATGAGGTATAACATCTAAAAGGGAGACGGGCAAAAACAAATAAATGTCAGATTCCAAACTGGGATCAATGCTATGTTGGAAATAAACAGATGACAGGGTGTGTTTTACTAAAATTATATGCATTTTATATAAGTTTTCAACTGTATTGTCATGAAGTGGTTCCTTATACTCTCTTAGTAAGCGTTTATCATTGTACTCTCTTAATAACATCTGTCATTAAGGGTGTGACCTACTCAGATAGGGTCGGTGAGGGAAGTGATGAAGTTAGAGTCTAAAAGCCAAGGCAAGGGCAGCATATGTGGCTTTAGAGAAGTAAGGAGAGGCCATATCATTCAGGCCTTTGTGGGTCGTGATGATGAGTGGATTTTCTTCAGTGTTCATGTGGGTTTAAAGAGGGGAGTGATTCATGTTTGGAGACTATCACTTGGGTTTCTCTGTTGGAGAGGGAGTAGCAGAAGGGAGGCAGAGGAAGTGAAGGCAGTCCATAGAAGCAGCCATGTTGTCTGATGGGAGTGGGGAAAATTTGGCCAAGGTCAAGTCTTATTTAGAAATAGATTCTATGACTCACCAACAGCCTATATCAGAGATGAGGAGGAGAAGGGATAAAATCTGGCTCCCAGATGTTTGGGAACTTAGATAATAAAATGGTTTACTGAAATGTGAGACACACACACACAAAAAAAAAAAAACGTGAGTTGATAATAGTTTTGCTTTCAATGACTGTAGCATATGTGAGTGGAGATTTCAAGGAGACAGTTGCATATTTCATTTTACCTTCACATGAGAGGTTTGGCCCACAGAAATGAAGTTGGGGATTGTCAGCAGATAGTTTTAAACTCATGAAAATACATAAAATCACTTAAGAAGAGAAAGCAGAGAAAGCTACATCCTGGGAGCTATAACATTTGGAATTTAGGTAGAGAAGAAAAAGGAGCAAAGGAATGGAGAAGATGTGGTCAGACAGGCAACAGAGAGGCACCATGGAGAGTAAGGTGTCGCAAAGGCCACCACAGTCTGCTTTCCAGAGCAAAAGGCTTCTCCAGCACCTTATCTCACTTCAGAGGTGGCATGTTTCCCACTTCACCCTTGCCAGCCTTTCTGTCTCATCTGAGGAGGAAAATGAATCTTAGAAATATTACTCCTGAAACAGCCTCCTCCTGAAAGACTGGGAAGTAATCATGAGACCAGAGGACTCTTCCATCCACACTCATCACCACATACCTGGGCTCCAGGGTAGAATCAGTGGGTCACCCCCAAGATGTGCTATCCTTGGGGAGAATCACAGTCAACAGAAGAAGACAAAATCACAGGTGTTAGAGGAATTGGAAGCCTCTCAGCTTCAGCAAACATTAAATAAAGCCAACCTCTAAGCCATATTAGTACAAAACTTTATATCCTATTATGTGACACATAACGTCCAGCTTTCAACAAAAAAATGACAAGACATGTTAAAAGAATTCATTTTTTTTTAAAAAGGTGAAGAGTAAAGAAAGAAAACAGTCTGAAACAAGCAACAGAACTAGACACAGATATTACACAGACACTTAAATGATCATACAGAGAATTTTTTTAAAAAATCAGTAAGACATAGATATCACTTTGAATCATCCAGATACTTACTAAGAGAGTATAATGAACCACTTCATGTCAATACAGTTGAAAAATTATATAAATGCATATAACTTTGGTAAAACACAATTAAAACTAGAAAAGTAACAAACATGAATAGCTTTGTAGTTAAATTCCTAATTAAAAATCTTCCCACTGAGAAAATGCAAAACTCATGTGCGTTCACTGATGAACTCATTATTTAAGGAAAAAAATAGCACCAGTCTTACACAGACTCTTCACATGAATAAAACAAGACTGAAAACTCTTCCATGAGGCAAGTTTAATTTAGACATTAAACTTGACAAGAAAAATAATTTAAGGGCAGACCTGAATGTTGAAGCAAAATCCTAAGCAAAACAATAACAAACATAATCTAGAAGTTCTTACCTTGAATGATGATTACATAGAGACAATGAGTTCACTAGGTGAGCTGTACAATTTTGATTTGTAAGCTTGTCTGAGTTACAGTTAAACAGAAAGTTAAATACAAGAAAAACTAGCTTTCTAAACTTTCAACCTTTGCCTATTCAGAAGAGAGAGTGCCATTTGCAAATCCCTTACATTTTATTGTAATAATTTTATGGGCTTCCCTGCTGGCTCAGATGGTAAAAAAGAATCTGCTTGTAATGGAGGAGACCAGGGTTCGATCCCTGGGTTGGGAAGATCCCCTGGAGAAGGGAATGGTGACCCATTCCAGTATTCTTACCTGGGAGGATCCTCATGGACAGAGGAGCCTGGCAGGCTACAGTCCCTGGGGTTGCAAAGACTCATGCAAAGACATGACTGAGTGACTAAGCATAGCACAATTTTTATCCATTCCCCCTTTCTTGCATCTTGTTCAGAACACATAACCTGCATCATTTCAGATCAACCATTGAAGATTTGCCCATGTAGCAAATCTTCTGTACATCTGCAAATCTTTATGACTGAGCAACTGAACTGGAATAAATTAACTTGATGGAATGCCATAGGATCAGATGCCATAGGGAATACAAAACAAATGCAGCCCTTACTCTCAAATTTACTGTTTGGAAAAATAAGGGTGGAGTGAAAAGAGCAAGAAATTCTTTCCACTAAAGAGAAAGAGAGAACCAAGTTGATTTACAGCAAAGGACTACATCTTCCTCATCTCTGTGTCTCTCAGAGTTATTAGGTGCTATGATTTTCCTGTACTGTGTTAGTAGAGTATCAAATATTTGCTGAACGAACACATTAAATTCCTGCACTATGAGAGAGATTTGTGAATATCTGAGCGATGTTTCATTCCCCAAGTGACAGACAGCCCAATGGATCTGCTTCTTCCCCTGCACTTTTGAAAATCTTCCTTCTACCATAATTATAGCTTCCTCCCCACAGTAATGATAGATATGATTTAGACAGGAAAATAGATTTTATATTTTCTCCCTTATTTTTTAAGAACAATGACTATTGCCGTTGTTTAGCCCTAATTTCAGATAGACCATATGTTTATTTCAGTACAGTTCACTTTTTTCTTTCTTGTTCCTACATTAAGTGAAGTGAAAGTCGCTCAGTCATTTCCAACTCATTGCGACCCCATGGACTATACAGTCCAAGGAATTCTCCAGGCCAGAATACTGGAGTGGGTAGCAGTTCCCTTCTCCAACATTAAACAAACATTTAATTTTCATACATTAAATTTCATGCTCCTAATTAGGGCTTTTGTTATTTGCCAATAAGTTTATGTGAATCTTTTATCCATTTTTATGTTTCTCATTTCCTTAGCAGTTTTATATTCTTCTTATTAAAGACAAAATTGTTACATCTTATGTTCCCCCAAGAACATACAGAATTTCTTTCTCTGGAAAATCATCAGCAGAAGGAAATTATCTGTTAGTGGAATGACTGGGTCAAATAGTATGCTTGTGTTTAATTTTGAAAGATTTTACCAAACTGTCCTTTAAACAATTAATGCTCCCACCAAAATATGAGAGAGGCTTTCCAAAAATTTTTTAATCACATGAGATAAAAAAGTTGCTCTCACCAGTTTGGATTCATATTTATCTATAGGTGAGATTGAGCTATTTGTATTTTTATTTCCCAGTAAATCAGATTTTGTGCCCAGTCTCACTTGCCTGCAGTGTGTGTGTTCAAGCTGAGGTTGTCAACAGTGGCTTGAAACCAATCAGGTAGGAATATTTACAGTCTGAAAATCAGCAAAAGCTGCAAATGAGTGTTTCCCTCCCCAGGCCCAGGGTTTCCTGGTGGCTCAGTGTTAAAGAATCCCTCTGTAATGCAGGAATTGCAGGAGACAGGGGTTTGATTCCTGTGTGGGGAAGATAGCTTGGAGGAGGGCATGGCAACCCACTTGTCTTCTTGCCTGGAGAACCCCATGGACATAGGAGCCTGGCGGGCTACAGTCTACAGGACTGCAAAGAGTTGGACATGGCTAAGGGGACTTAGCATGCACGCATGCACTCGCCAGCCTGCACACCCCCAACCCTTCCTCCTTCCCACTTCCCATCCCCTCCCCATCTCCCCCACTTCCTCCCCGACCAGCACGCCCCAGCACCATGGCGGCTGGGAAAACTTTGTGGAATCTAAGGGGCTGTGGGGAGAGCAGTGGAGATTGTTGGACTGCTGGATGGTTTATCCTTGCCTTGCCTTCCATTTCAAACCAGCTCTTTGTAACAAGGAAAAGTGCGTTTTGACTGTAGTGGGTATTATGATAAAAAGAATTTTCTCTCCTGTCCATTTGTCTTTTCTTTCATTAGCAACTGTATTGAGATGAAATTGCTCCTAACCCTAACCCTCTAACCCTTTTAAAATGTACCAGTGTAGCCACTACTAATTTCACTAATTGTTCAGTTTAGTCGCTCAGTCAGGTCCGACTCTTTCCTACACCATAAATCACAGCACGTTAGGCCTCCCTGTCCATCACCAACTACCTGAGTTCACTCAAACTCATGTCCATCGAGTCGGGGATGCCATCCAGCCATCTTCTCCACTGTTGTCCTCTTCTCCTCCTGCCCCCAATCCTTCTCAGCATCAGAGCCTTTTCCAATGAGTCAACTGTTCGCATGAGGTGGCCAAAGTATTGGAGTTTCAGCTTTAGCATCAGTCCTTCCAGTGAACACCCAGGACTGATCTCCTTTGGTATGGACTGGGTGGATCTCCTTGCAGTCCAAGGAACTCTTAAGAGTCTTCTCCAACATCGCAGTTCAAAAGCATCAGTTCTTCGGCACTCAGCTTTCTTCACAGTCCAACTCACATCCATACATGACCACTGGAAAAACAATAGCCTTCACTAGACAGACCTATCTTGGCAAAGTAATGTCTCTGCTTTTGGATATGTTATCTAGGTTGGTCATAACTTTCCTTCCAAGGAGTAAGCACCTTTTAATTTCATGGCTGTAATCAACACCTACAGTGATTTTGGAGCCCCAAAAAATAAAGTCTGACACTGTTTCCACTGTTTCCCCATCTATTTCCCAGGAAGTGATGGGACCAGATACCATGGTCTTAGTTTTCTAAATGTTGAGCTTTAAGCCAACTTTTTCACTCTCCTCTTTCACTCTCATCAAGAGGCTTTTTAGTTCCTCTTCGCTTTCTGCCATAAGGGTGGTGTTGAATGAAAAGATGGCCGGGATTCTTGGCCTTAGGAGGAAAAGAATTCAATCCGGGGCCAGAGACGAAGCTTGATCACTCAGAGATTTGTGTAATAAAGTTTTATTAAAGTATAAAGGAGATAGAGAAAGCTTCTGACATAAGCATCAGAAGGGGGCAGAAAGAGTACCCCCCTGCTAGTCTTTAGCTGGATGTTATATAGTTACTAGCAGTCTGTTAATGAAACAAAGGAATGTCTTAAAACTCAGAATGGCACCAAGCCCCTCACCCATAAGATGCATTTTGGGATCATCTTGGCACCAAATGGTTCATCCTGGGCCATAAAATGATTAACTTGAATCTTGTAGAAGGCAGATTACCATACAAATAGTTTCGTTTACATAGATTAGGGAAACAATATCTGAGTATAACATACTGGTTTGTCAAGTAGGTTCTGAGCCATTAGGCGGAACCAACTTGAAGACAGAGTTTGGGGTAAATGAATAGTACACTAGCATAGCTTAAGAACAAACATTTCCATAAGAAAAATGCATTGGTTATCTCAAGGTTTGAGAATAGTTAACTTCAGGTGAAACCAGGTGTCATTATGGCAACACAGTATTTTAACAGGAACCTCCTTTTATTTTTTTTAATATAATTTTATTTAATTGGAGGTTAATTACTTTTACAATATTGTATTCGTTTTGCCATACATCAACATGAATCCACCACAGGTATACACGTGTTCCCCATCCTGAACCTCCCACCCTCCTCCCTCCCCGTACCATCCCTCTGGGTCGTCTCAATGCACCAGCCCCAAGCATCCAGTATCATGCATCGAACCTGGACTGGCTATTCATTTCATATATGATATTATACATGTTTCAATGCCATTCTACCAAATCATCCCACCCTCTCCCTCTCCCACAGAGTCCAAAAGACTGTACTATACATCTGTGTCTCTTTTGCTATCTCGCATACAGGGTTATCATTACCATCTTTCTAAATTCCATATATATGCGTTAGTATACTGTATTGGTGTTTTTCTTTCTGGCTTGCTTCACTCTGTATAATAGGCTCCAGTTTCATCCATCTCATTAGAACTGATTCAAATGTATTCTTTTTAATGGCTGAGTAATACTCCATTGTCTATATGTACCACAGCTTTCTTATCCATTCATCTGCTGATGGACATCTAGGTTGCTTCCATGTCCTAGCTATTATAAACAGTGCTGCGATGAACATTGGGGTGCACATGTCTCTTTCAATTCTGGTTTCCTTGGTGTGTATGCCCAGCAGTGGGATTGCTGGGTCATAAGGCAGTTCTATTTCCAGTTTTTTCAGGAATCTCCACACTGTTCTCCATAGTGGTTACACTAGTTTGCATTCCCACCAACATTGTAAGAGGGTTCCCTTTTCTCCACACCCTCTCCAGCATTTATTACTTGTAGACTTTTGGATTGCAGCCATTCTGACTGGCGTGAAATGGTACCTCATTGTGGTTTTGATTTGCATTTCTCTGGTAATGAGTGATGTTGAGCATCTTTTCATGTGTTTGTTAGCCATCTGTATGTCTTCTTTAGAGAAATGTCTATTTAGTTCTTTGGCCCATTTTTTGATTGGGTCATTTATTTTTCTGGACTTGAGCTGCAGGAGTTGCTTGTATATTTTTGATATTAGTTGTTTGTCAGTTGCTTCATTTGCTATTATTTTCTCCCATTCTGAAGGCTGTCTTTTCACCTTGCTTATAGTTTTCTTTGTTGTGCAGAAGCTTTTAATTTTAATTAGGTGCCATTTGTTTATTTTTGCTTTTTTTTCCAGTATTCTGGGAGGTGGATCATAGAGGATCCTGCTGTGATTTATGTCGGAGAGTGTTTTGCCTATGTTCTCCTCTAGGAGTTTTATACTTTCTGGTCTTACATTTAGATATTTAATCCATTTTGAGTTTATTTTTGTGCATGGTGTTAGTAACCTCCTTTTAAATTTGTATAGAGAAGGAAAAAAATATTGCTAGTTTGTTTCCTCCTGCCGCTTAAGAGAGATAAAAAATGTCTGACACTTGCAGGCTATTTCCTCCATTTGGAGACCCCTGGCCTTCCTGCCTGTTACCCTCTCAACACCATCTTGGCTAATTTGCTCTTTCCCTACAGATATCTACTGTTACTATCATTATTCACCATTGTCTTTAATGATCCAAGCAAATGCAATGAGGAAAAAGTAATACTAAGTAATCAATATAGAAAAGAAGATACAAATCAATTTCTTGTTGGTATTACTTAAATGAGAAAATCTGGTGTCATCACTAGTTCCAAGACAAAAAATGAAAATCAGCAGTTTTTATTCACAATAATATGGGTGTAAAGATACTTTTACTTGGTCCTCCACTCTTCTTTTAAATTTCCTCAGTGATTAGTTCTTCTTTTTCCCTCAAATGAAAATTTAGACATGATCTTTCCTGGGTCACAAAATATCAGTTCCACTTAGTAACTAGGTTGTCCATTTTAAGAGGATTGGCGGATCTTCTATCTGCTTTAAACTCTTTAGAAACTGTATAGTCAGAGTAAATAGAACCACCAATCCTCCCCTGTTCCACTGACTGTGGGGCATGGAGCTCATGGAGGACGAGGAGACAGGAAACCCCTCTCTTGACTGATAGGGTCCAGTTGATTTACCTTTGCTGATCTCAGGGTTGGGCAGATATTAAAGCCAGCCTTGTCTTGTGGGGCACCTCAATGGGTTATTTGGAGACCCCATTGCTGTTAATCTCTCACTTGCAATTTTCTTTGTTCTGGAGAAGTTCTTGCTTGTTTTCTCTCTAGCAATTTAGTGATATCTCCACTCCTCCCCCTCAGAGCTCTTATCCCCTGAAGTACTTCTTTTAGTCAGAACTGAAGACAAACACCTCAGTGTATCCGTTCTACAGAACTCACATCAGGGAAACATGTATACCTCCTGACTCTGCAAACCAAGGGAGCCCGCCTCATCCTGGTCAACAATCAGGCTCTCACTTGCTCCAGCATCAACACAGCAACACTTAGAATTTCCAGGCTGGAGTCTGCTCACCACGTCCCCACCTCAAATTTCAGGAATACACAATATGATCTCCAAGCTGCGTCCCAACTCCTTTCTCTTGGTTTAAGGTGGAAGCCTGAAGGAAAAGTCTCTATGGGCTTCTTTCACCCTTAATGACATAGGAAATTCGAGTCACCAGCTGATTAGCAGCCCTGCTTTGTAAATCCCTGTGACCTCCCAATCACGTGTCATTCCTATCTTCTTGGTTTTCAACTGGAACTTCTATTTTAATATTTTGTTCCAGTTCTAGCTCAGTCGCTCTGTTGTATCCAACTCTGCGACCCCATGAACCGCAGCATGCCAGGCCTCCCTGTCCATCACCAACTCCTGGAGCCTACCCAAACTCAGGTCCATTGAGTTGGTGACGCCATCCAACCATCTCATTCTCCATTGTCCCCTTCTCCTCCTGCCCTCAATCTTTCCCAGCATCAAAGTCTTTTCAAATGAGTCAGCTCTTTGTATCAGGTGCCCAAAGTATTGCAGTTGCGTCTTCAACATCAGTCCTTCCAATGAACACCCAGGACTGATCTCCTTCAGAATGGACTGGTTAGATCTCCTTGCAGGCCAAGGGACTCTCAAGAGTCTTCTCCAGGATCACAATTCAAAAGCATCAGTTCTTTGGTGCTCAGCTTTCTTTATAGTCCAACTCTCACATCCATATATGACTACTGGAAAAACCACAGCCTTGACTAGATGGAACTTTGTTGACAAAGTAATGTCTCTGCTTTTCAATATGCTGTCTAGGTTGGTCATAACTTTCCTTCCAAAGAGTAAGTGTCTTTTAATTTCAAGGCTGCAATCATCATCTGCAGTGATTTTGGAGCCCAGAAATACAAAGTCAGTCACTGTTTCCACTGTTTCCCCATCAATTTGCCATGAAGTGATGGAGATCCAACCAGTCCATTCTAAAGGAGATCAGCCCTGGGTGTTCTTTAGAAGGACTGATGCTAAAGCTGAAACTCCAATAGTTTGGCCACCTGATGTGAAGAATTAACTCGTTGGAAAAGACTGATTCTGAGAGTGATTGGGGGCAGGAGGAGAAGGGGACGACAGAGGATGAGATGGCTGGATGGCATCACCAACTAGATGGACATGAGTTTGGGTGAACTCCAGGAGATGGTGATGGACAAGGAGGCCTGGAGTGCTGCGATTCATGGGGTTGCAAAGAGTCAGACATGACTGAGCTACTGAACTGACATGAACTGATGAGACCAGATGCCATGATCTTAGTTTTCTGAATGCTGAGCTTTAAGCCAACTTTTTCACTCTTCTCTTTCACTTTCATCAAGAGGCTTTTTAGTTCCTCTTCACTTTCTGCCATAAGGGTGGTGTCATCTGCATATCTGAGGTTATTGATATTTCTCCCGGCAATCTTGATTCCAGCTTGTGCTTCTTCCAGCCCAGCGTTTCTCATGATGTACTCTGCATAGAAGTTAAATAAGCAAGGTGACAATATACAGCCTTGATGTACCCCTTTTCCTATTTGAAACCAGTCTGTTGTTCCATATCCAGTTCTAACTGTTGCTTCCTCACCTGCATATCGGTTTCTCAAGGGGCAGGTCAGGTGGTCTGGTATTCCTATCTCTTTCAGAATTTTTCAGTTTATTGTGATTCACACAGTCAAAAGGTTTGGCATAGTCAATAAAGCAGAAATAGATGTTTTTCTGGAACTCCCTTGCTTTTTCAATGATCCAGTGAATGTTGGCAATTTGATCTTGGTTCCTCTGCCTTTTCTAAAACCAGCTTGAACATCTAGAAGTTCACAGTTCACATATTGCTGAAGCCTGGCTTGGAGAATTTTGAGCATTACTTTAGTAGCATGTGAGATGAGTGCAATTGTGCAGTAGTTTGAGCAATCTTTGGCATTACCTTTCTTTGAATTTGGAATGAAAACTGACCTTTTCCAGTCCTGAGGCCACTGCTGAGTTTTCCAAATTAGCTGACATATTGAGTGTAGCACTTTCACAGCATCATCTTTCAGGATTTGAAACAGCTCAACTGGAATTCCATCACCTCCACTAGCTTTGTTCATAGTGATGCTTTCTAAGGCCCACTTGACTTCACATTCCAGGATGTCTGGCTCTAGTGTGAGTGTGAGTGTGAGTGAATGTAAGTGATCATTCCATTGTGATTATCTTGGTCGTGAAGATATTTTTTTGTACAGTTCTGTGTGTTCTTGCCACCTCTTCTTAATATCTTCTGCTTCTGTTAGGTCCCTACCATTTCTGTCCTTTATTGATCCCATCTTCATGAAATGTTCCCTTGGTATAAATTTCCTGAAGAGATCTCTAGTCTGTCCCATTCTGTTCTTTTCCTCTATTCCTTTGCATTGATTGCTGATCTTGTTACACTAGCAAAATATACATATATGTAGAAACTTGAAAATTCCACTCACAATTGTGACCCCAAAAAATCACAGAATACTTAGATTAAATTTGGTGAGAAAGGTCCAGGACTATAGTATCAGAAAGTATAAAACCTTAATGATTTTAAAATAATACATGAATGGCTAGGGGAAAAAAATCAAATTCCTAGATGAAAAGAAAATACAATAATAAATTTTCACATAGTATATAAAAATTTCAAAGCTTTTCATCTTGATATGTAGAAAAATATATTAAAATAAAATCCAGAATTATTCAAGATAAATATAAATTAGTAAATATCTTAAAACCAAGTCATGGAAACTACTTGTGCAATCTAAATATGATGGAAGAGTTCTTAATCAAGTTAGAGAATTCTGGAGCTATAAAGAAAATATTTAAATAGTATTTTTAAAAATAAGCTTTGAGTTGCAAAAGATATCATATCTAAAGCTAACAGAAAAACAATAGACATGGAGAAACTATTTTCAATATGACACCCAAAGGATTAACATAACCCTGAGATAGCTCTTAAGAATGTCAAAATAAACTTAAAAGAAAAATGAGCAAAATTTATTAACAGATATTTCACTGAAAGATATACAGGTAGCCAACAAATAAAAGGTGCTCAAACTTAACAGTAATCAGGGAAATGTAATTAAAGTAGTATCTAGACAAATTACTCTTGTCAGACTGTCGAAACCTAGAAAGAGTAATGTCACCTATTACTGAAAGGCCTGTAAGAAAAATGTTACATGTATTTTTGGGTAGAAGGAGCAAGAGTACTTAGAGCATTTTAGGATACAATCTGGCAGCGTGTGGAAGTGTCTGTGGCAGCAGAATCAGAGGCAATGAATGGCCTCAGCAATGATTTTCCCTAATACAAATGACTTCACATCTAGCACTTCAAAATTCTCATTTCCCAGTGACTACAAAGAACCCTGACACAGATGTGATCTCGAGGCTTAAGGGGAACTACCAGTGGCAGATCATGGTGGTGACAAGAATATGTCCTGTTGTCCTAATTATTTGTTCAACTGGTTATGTTTCTTCCAGTATTTCTACTGATGAACTTAGTCAACAGTGCAAAACCATTGTGCAGAATGTTATTTCCAATCAACAGACTTAATTTACAGAGAAACAAATTGAGCAATGGCAGATACTGGTCTTATTATGTAACCCATCATCCAAAATCTATTGGCTTTTCAGAATGGCAAACTAGTCTATGATGACTCCACCCGGGCCACCTTTCAGGGTCACTATGCTGTCCCACAAGTTACCATGTGTGTTTTGAAACTAGAATCGATGCCCAGTACTACGTCTTCTGCAGATTAGTACCACGTGTCACACAGATTCAGTGCTATGGGGCAGCAGAAGGGTAGTCCCTCTCAGGATGAGACTGGGTGCCCCAACACCAATTTCAGGGTGCCACTTGTGTGGTGGGGGTGGGAGGACGCCAGCTAGGTTTCAAGGGCTCCTTGTGGATTGGCTAACCAAGTGACTTGTGAACTCCAGAGCAGAGTGACTGCCCCTACTGTCTAGGACCAGTTCCCCAATCAAAATGATTTGTCATGGGGTATATGGACCTATCTGCTCAAGAAAGGAACTGACAAGCCTCTAACCAGGCCTTAAAACTGGGTCAAAACAGGGCTTTTAAAAGTTGTATTACCCAGGAGGGAGGGTGGGATTAAACATGGTAGACAGAGCAGGACAGGGCAGGCCTGCATAGAAAGGGGTGGGCCAGGCACACGCTGCAGGTCAGGACAGTCAGCAAGAGCAAGGGTGCCCAGCAGGACTCAGGCCATCCTCCAGGTGAAAGAAGCTCTGAACGTGGTTAAGAAGAAAAAAATTACATCTTTTTTACAAACTCCCACAGAAATTTAGCAAATCCTCAATTATGGATGTCAGCAACAAACCACAGCAATGTCATCAGAATCTGTGATCTTGTCACCAAGGAAAAATCAGATTCCTCTTACATCATGTTACATTATACACTGTATTAAAATATTCTTGTGCTCTTCACATTTTGAAATTGCTGTAGTTATCTACCAGCTGCTGATCTTTCTATTCAAGTGCATTATGAAAGAAGTATACTTTTATTTTATCACAAAATTCTTATATTTTTAAACTATATTTCAAAAAATGTTGTTTTCTTATATAATTCTGTACATTTTAGTTCATGAATTTAGAAACTTTATTCTGAGGTAGTTTCCCCACTGGCTTCCCTAGGCTTCAACCACCAAGGCTTCTACTCTGGGCCTTGCCTCACACATCTAGTGTGGAGAATTAACACAGTCATCATGAAGCTGGGCAGCAGACCCACCATGGCCAGGGATGTCAGAAATGAAGACCCCAGCCACTACCCCCAGCATAAACTCTCAGTGGTAGTGCTAGCTAGTCAGGAGAACACAAAGGGAGAATTCAATGGGAAGAGATAACTCATTGGAAAAGACTCTGATGCTGGGAAAGATTTAAGGCAGAAGGAGAAGGGGCAGTAAAGGATGAGATGATTAAAGAGCATCACTGAATCAATGGACATGAATTTGAGTAAACTCCGGGAGATAGCAGAGGACAGAGGAGCCTGACGTGCCACCGTCTAAGGGGTCACAAGGAGTCAGACATGACTTAAGCTACTGAACAACAACATGAAAGGAAAGAGCATTCTGAGAGGAAAGTCATAACACCAGTGGTGGCCTTCTGGCAAGCTCTGGAATAAGGATTATAGCCCCAGTCCCTGAGGCCTGTGCCAGGCGTCTACCTCTTTGCTCTGAATTTCACGTCTCCAACAAGCAAACTCCACCCTCCCCTGCAAGGGGAGAGACCCTATTAGGAGACCAGAGGAGGGAGGTGCTTCTGCCCCACCTGTACTTCTGGTGACATGCCATCATGTGTTGTGGTCCCCAAAAAATGAGTTAGTATATTGCTGACTCCCAACACTTTGACAGCTAAGTCACAGATATCTAAAAAATATGGTGCTAGTAAAATTTTTTCCTTTTCTCTCAGACACAATTATAGTACATGTTGCTCTTTAATGAACCAACCTTATTTTTTTTGGAGGGGGGGAACCTTAAGATCTTGCTTTTCCTAAACTGTTTCTGCACAATATCAAAAACAAAATGAAATTATAGTTAACTATCTGAATATAAATGTATATGTGTGTGTTCAAACATTGAAATACTTAGAAACCTTTAAAAATATACTAATCTTTTTAATCACTATTTTTCATTCACATTCTCTGAATATTAGAAAACAAGACCCTAGAAAAACCTATTTCTTAATAAATTCACTGGTATATATTAGGTACCAATTAAGTGCTTGACACTGCAAAACAATGAGTATGTTTTACATTTTTCATGAGGGAGTATGGAAGAAGAAATATGATTTCTATCAGTTTTCATGAGTCCTTGAGGCAAGACTTGGGAAAAAAATAACATAAAGTTGCATGAAATCAATTTATGAGGACTACAAACTTTAATAATAAGAAACACCTACCAATAGATTTTCATGAATATCTCAACCATTATTAGAAAGAGCACAAGCTTTGAAGTTAAATGTGACTGGGTTCAAATCCCAACTCCACCATTTTTTAGCTCTTTAACTCTCAGACCCTCAATTTCTTCCTCTGTAAAGTAAGAACCTAGGAATAAGAACATCTCATTGGGGTACTCTAAGAAACAAAATAATTTAGACAGAGCACCTAGCAACTGGAACATATCACGCATTATAATTGTTATTGTTTTTGTTACTTTGGATAATAAAAAGTACATTTATAGATACATGGCTTTAAAAAAGATAAAAAAGATTTTTCCACTGAATTTGAATGATGACCCATTACAACCTTGATGCTTCTTAATTTATTATTTAAAGAATCTGGTAAAAAGAAACTTATGAGTCAAGAATGAGAAGTGTTCAAAACATATCAGTTTTGAAATATTCCATGTATATAATGTCTGGGAAGTTTACTTCATCACAAAGATTATAAACCTAGTATAAACCTGCAGAGTTTATGTAATAGGAGTTTTACAGATATATGAAAATGTTATCATTCTCAATATTATGCCATAAACTGTATTGCAAGTATTACAGTGTGAACCCATACATTTCAGGGGGTTTTTTGTTTTTGTTTTTTAATTAAAGTATCAGTTCAGTTCAGTTCAGTCACTCAGTCCTGTCCGACTCTTTGTGACCCCATGAATTGCAGCACGCCAGGCCTCCCTGTCCATCACCATCTCCCAGAGTTCACTCAGACTCACGTCCATCGAGCCCGTGATGCCATCCAGCCATCTCATCCTTGGTCGTCCCCTTCTTCTCCTTCCCCCAATCCCTCCCAGCATCAGAGTTTTTCCAATGAGTCAACTCTTTGTATGAGGTGGCCAAAGTATTGGAGCTTCAGCTTTAGTATCATTCCTTCCAAAGAAATCCCAGGGTTGATCTCCTTGGAGTCTAAGGAACTCTCAAGAGTCTTCTCCAACACCACAGTTCAAAAGCATCAATTCTTCGGTGCTCAGCCTTCTTCACAGTCCAACTCTCACATCCATACATGACCACAGGAAAAACCATAGCCTTGACTAGACGAACCTTAGTCGGCAAAGTAATGTCTCTGCTTTTGAATGTACTACCTAGGGTGGTCATAACTTTTCTTCCAAGGAGTAAGCGTCTTTTAATTTCATGGCTGCAGTCAACATCTGCAGTGATTTTGGAGCCCAGAAAATAAATCCTGACACTGTTTCCACTGTTTCCCCATCTATTTCCCATGAAGTGATGGGACCAGATGCCACGATCTTCATTTTCTGAATGTTGAGCTTTAAGTCAACTTTTTCACTCTCCTCTTTCACTTTCATCAAGAGGCTTTTTAGTTCCTCTTCACTTTCTGCCATACGGGTGGTGTCATCTGCATATCTGAGGTTATTGGTATTTCTCCCGGCAATCTTGATTCCAGCTTGTGTTTCTTCCAGTCCAGCATTTCTCATGATGTACTCTGCATGTAAGTTAAATAAGCAGGGTGACAATATACAGCCTTGATGCACTCCTTTTCCTATTTGGAACCAGTCTGTTGTTCCATGTCCAGTTCTAACTGTTGCTTCCTGACCTGCATACGGATTTCTCAAGAGGCAGGTTAGGTGTTCTGGTATTCCCATCTCTTTCAGAATTTTCCACAGTTTATGGTGATCCACACAGTCAAAGGCTTTGGCATAGTCAATAAAGCAGAAATAGATGTTTTTCTGGAACTCTCTTGCTTTTTCCATGATCCAGAAGATGTTGGCAATTTGATCTCTGGTTCCTCTGCCTTTTCTAAAACCAGCTTGAACATCAGGGAGTTCATGGTTCACGTATTGCTGAAGCTTGGCTTGGAGAACTTTGAGCATTACTTTACTAGCATGTGAGATGAGTGCAATTGTGCAGTAGTTTGAGCATTCTTTGACATTGCCTTTCTTTGGGATTGGAATGAAAACGGACTTTTTCCAGTCCTGTAGCCACTGCTGAGTTTTCCAAATTTGCTGGCATATTGAGTGCATCACTTACGCAGCATCATCTTTCAGGATTTGAAACAGCTCAACTGGAATTCCATCACCTCCACTAGCTTTGTTCGTAGTGATGCTTTCTAAGGCCCACTTGACTTCACATTCCAGGATGTCTGGCTCTAGATTAGTGATCACATCATCATGATTATGTGGTCGTGAAGATCTTTTTTGTACAGTTCTTCCGTGTATTCTTGCCACCTCTTCTTAATATCTTCTGCTTTTGTTAGGTCCATACCATTTCTGTCCTTTATCGAGCCCATCTTTGCCTGAAATGTTCCCTTGGTATCTCTAATTTTCTTGAAGAGATCTCTAGTCTTTCCCATTCTGTTGTTTTCCTCTATTTCTTTGCATTGATCACTGAAGAAGGCTTTGTTATCTCTTCCTGCTATTTTTTGGACTCTTCATTCAGATGCTTCTATCTTTCCTTTTCTCCTTTGCTTTTCACCTCTCTTCTTTTCACAGCTATTTGTAAGGCCTCCCCAGACAGCCATTTTGCTTTTTTGCCTTTCTTTTCCATGGGGATGGTCTTGATACCATTTCCTGTACAATGTCACGAACTTCATTCCATAGTTCATCAGGCACTCTATCTATCAGATCTAGTCCTTTAAATCTATTTCTCACTTCCACTGTATAATCATAAGGGATTTGATTTAGGTCATACCTGAATGGCCTAGTGGTTTTCCCTACTTTCTTCAATTTGAGTCTGAATTTGGTAATAAGGAGTTCATGATCTGAGCCACAGTCAAGGTGACTTATAATATTGTGTTAGTTTGAAGTGTACAGCATAGTGATTCAGTTTGGGTTTTTTTAATACCATATTACACTCTTTCATAGCTTATTGTAAGATATTATCCATAAATATGCTTCTGTCTTGTACATAGATTCATCTATATTATTTTTTAGATTACATGTACAAATTGTATCATATAGTATTTGTATTTTTCTGATTTATTTCACTAAGCATAATGTTCTGTAGGTCCATTCAGATGGCAATATTTCATTCTTTTTTATGACTAATACTCCACTATATGTGTGTGTATATATATATATATAGAGAGAGAGAGAGAGAAAGAAAGAGAGAGAGGAAGTGCATATATGTATATAGTATATGTATGTATGCATGCATGCTCAGTCACTTCAGTCATATCCAACTCTTTGTGACCTTATGGACTAGAAAGAGACATGCTCCTGCCAGGCTCCTCTGCCCATGGTATTCTCCAGGAAAGAATACTTAGTAGGTTGCCATGCCCTCCTCCAGGGGATCTTCCTGACCCAGGGATAGAACCCAAGTCCCTGCATTTGCAGGCAGATTCTTTACTGCTGAGCCACCAGGAAGCTATATATATATACATATATGTATATGTATATATATATAGCTATTCTCTATCCATTCATCTGTCCATCTGTCAATGGACATTGAGGTTGCTTCCATGTCTTGGTTATTGTAAATAGCGCTGCTATGAATATTTGGGTGTGTGGATATTTTAAAATTATGTTTTTCTTGGGATATATGCCCAGGAATGGGATTGCTGGATCATGTGGTAATTCTATTTTTATATTTTTAAAGAACCCCTTGCCAGGAGCCAGCACGAGGAGTCCCACCCGTGGCAAAGGTCATGAGGTTAAGGGGCCCCACAGGCAAAGGTGAGTCAGGCCTTAAGGGAGCCTCACTGGATCTGCTCGTGCATCTGCCCCAAAACCAGAGTCTGCCTGCCTCGCTGCATTCTGCTTTTTGCTTACGCTCCTGACATTAACAGGGGCTGTCCCCCACTACCTTTTTCTGGAAAAAGTCAACTTAGAACTCCAGCTAACAGTCTCTTGCATATGAAAGGAGTGTCTCAGCTCAAACCCCTCTGGTAGCTTTCTAACTTGCCTGGCAGGTCTGTCTGGACCTTTTACTACTGCGCATATGATTGCTCACAGCCTCCCAACCATGAGAGGCACAGGAAGCTTAAAACATCCTAGGAATGTAGGGGCTTCCAAGGAATCAAAATCATTAGAATAGGACTGATTAAGGGTTTCATTTGTTGAGCCTATACTTGCTGCCAAATTTTCATATCTTTTATTTGTTGATATAGCTGGTATATAGAAAAAAACAAGTAGCAACATAGATCTTTGAGTTAAGTACCTTCTTTTTTATAATCCACTGCACCTTTGTTCTACAGGGATGTAACTTTATTTAGTGCTTTAAAGGTGATGCAGATTAAAGAAAAACACTTCAGGGGAAATGAGATTAACATTCATTAAGGAAGAGAGCCATAAAGTGTTAACAGGCCTCTTGGCCAGAAGATAATGTAAATCACCTGAGACCTTTTGTATACGGAAAGATATGCAGAAGGAAAGCCTGGTATTGACAAGGGTCAGTACTGCTGCCCCTGCATGTCTCTGTATCTTCCATTATGTAAAATTTAGGGTATATAAGCACCTTTTGAAAATAAAGTTATGGGGTTTTTGCACAAGCTTGGCCTCCCCCGTGTCGACTCTTTCTCTCTCTTTCTCCCTCTCCCTCCCTCTCTTTTTCAGGCTGATCCCTTGGAACACAGAGGCTCTCCATGTCTACTTATTTGCCCAGGCTACTAAGACGCACACGAGAGGGAGCCCAAGGCGGGGCATCCTCCACTATTCAAGCGGGCACATGTGGCCTAACATAGACGGTGCAAGTTTCTTGTCTTGAGACTTTATTCGCTTTCCATGTAAACCAAGGAATATCAATCTCTTTTCTCCTCTATTTTTTCACTACATTTTTCTTCTCTAATCTCTCTTCAAATTTCTAATTAATCTCTCTCTAATCGCTGACTCCATCCCCGCTCCACTGGGGCTAGACCCCAGCAACCCCTATAGTGTTTTCCATAGCGGCTGCACTAATTTACATTCTCGCCAACAGTGTAAGAGAATTCTCTTTCCTCTACTCCCACTCCAGCATTTATTATATTTTGATGATAGGCATTCTGACTGATACGAGGTGATACTTCATTGTGGTTTTGCTTCACATTTCTCTAATAATTAGTGATGCTGAGCATCTTTTCATGTGTCTTTTGGTCATCTGTATGTCTTCTTTGGAAAAAGGCTATTTAATTCTTCTGCCCATTTTTCAATTGGGTTGTTTGGGGGTTTTATTCAGTTATATGAGATGAATGCATTTTGGAAATTAAGCCCTTGTCAGTACATCATTTGCAAATATCTTCTCCCAGTCTATAGGTTGTCTTTTTGTATTGTTTATGGTTTCCTTTGCTGTGAAAGGAAGAAGGATAAGGCGATGGCACCCCAATCCAGTACTCTTGCCTGCAGAATCCCATGGATGGATGAGCCTGGTAGGCTGCAGTCCATGGGGTCGCAAAGAGTCGGACATGACTGAGTGACTTCATTTTCACTTTCACTTTGCCGTGAAAGAAAAAAACTTATGTTTAATTACTTCCCACTTCTTTATTTTTGTTTTTATTTCTATTGCCTTGGGAGACTGACCTAAGATAACAGTACTACAATAGATGTCAAAGAATGCTTTGCCAATGTTCTCTTCTAAGAGTTTTATGGTGTCATGTCTTACATAAGTCTTTAAGCCATTTCAAGTTTACTTTTGTATACAGTGTGAGGGAATGTTTTAATTTCATTGATTTACCTGCAATTGTCCAGCTTTCCTGGGCCTTGCCAGGTGGCACTAGTGATAAAGAACCCACCTACCAATGCAAGAAACATAATGAGACATGGATTTGATTCTGGGGTCAGAAAGATCTCCTGGAGAAGGAAATGGCCACTCACTCCAGTATTCCTCCCTGAAGAATTTCATGGACAGAGGAGCCAGGCGGGCTGCAGTCCACAGGTTGGCAGAGTCAGACACAACTGAAGCGAAGCATGCATGCACATCCAGCTTTCCCAACACCGCTTGCTAAACAAACTATCTTTTTTCCACTGTATATTCTTTCCTTCTCTGTCAAAGATTACTTGACCATAGGTGTATGGGTTTATTTCTGGGCTTTCTGTTCTGTTCCATTGATCCATATGTCTGTCTTTGTGCCAGTACCATACTGTTTTGATTACTGTAACTTTGTATTGTCTGAGAGAGTTATGCCTCCAGATTTGTTTTCCTCAGGATTGTTGTAGCAATTCTAGGGCCGTTTATGGTTCCTTATAAATTTTAGGATATTTGTTCCAGTTTTGTGAAAATGACATGGGTGATTTGATAGGGGTCACGTTAAATCTGTTGATTGGTTTAGGTAGTATAGCCATTTTGACAATATTAATTCTCCCAATCCAAGAACATGGGATATCTTCTACTTCTTTGAATGATCTTTAATTTCCTTATCAATGTTTTATAGTTCTCAGCATATAGGTCTTTCACTTCCTTGGTCAGTTTTATTCCTAAGTATTTTTTAAATGCAATTTTAAAAGAGATTCTTTTCTTTCCTTTCCCTTTCAAATATTTCATTGTTAGTGTAAAGAAATGCAACAGATTCCTGCATGTTAATCTTATATTATACTACCTTGTTAAATTTATCAGTTCTAGTAGTTTTGGTGGAGTCTTTAGAGTTTTCTGTATGTATTATCATGTCATCTCCAAATAATGACAATTTTATCTCTTCCATTCCAAATTGGATACTTTTATTTCTTTTCCTTATCTGATTTCTGTGGATAGGGCTTCCAATTCTACATTGAAAAGAAGTTGTAAAAGTGGGCATCCTTGTCCTGTTCCAGGTTTTAGCAGGAAGCTTTTCAGTTTTTCAATCTTGAATATTATGTTGGCTGTGGATTTGTGGATTTGTTGAGATATGGGCTTCCCTGAAGGCTCAGATGTTAAAGAACCTGCTTGCAGAAAAAACCTGCAATATTCTTTTTCTGTAGTTACTTCATCTGATTTTGGTATCAAGGTGTTGGTGACCTCATTGAATGAATTTGGAAGTGTTTCCTCCTTTTTAGTTTTTTTTTTTTTTTAATAGTTTGAAAGTAGGTATAAGTTTTCTTTGTCTGTTTGGTAGAATTTCCTGGTGAAGTCATTCATTCCTGGACTTCTGTTTTCAGGGAACTGGTTTTTTGCTTTGTTTTGTTTTGTTTATACAGATTTTATTTCACTTCTAGTGATTGTCTCTTTCTTCTTGACTGTTGTCAAGAAGATTAACTCTTACTTCTTGGCATGCTGTATGTTTCTAGTAATTTGTCCCTTTCTTCTAGGTTGTTCAATTTGCTGACATATAACTGTTCATAGTATTCTCTTATGATTTTTTTTTATATTTCTGTGGTATCAGTTGTTATTTCCACTCTTTTATTTATCATTTTGTTTATTTGCATCCTCTCTCTTCTAGATGAGCCTGGCCAGAGATCTGTCAATTTTATCTTTTCAAAAATACACTTCTTGTTTTTACTGATCTTCTCCAATTTATTTCTATTTTTAAAATTTCCTCTCTGATCTTTATTATTTCCTTTTATCTGTTGACTGTGGGCTTGTTTGTTCTTTTTTTATAATTCTTTTAGGTGGTAGGTTAGTTCATTTATTTGAGACATTTCTTGATTCTTTAGAAACAACTTATCTCTATCAACTTCCCTGTTAGAAGTGATTTTGGTACACCCCATCCCATACATGTTGTAAAACTGTGTCTTCATTTTCTTTTGTCTCATTTTCTAATTTCTTCTTTGATTTCATCATCACTCCATTGCTTTTTGTTTCTTTTTAGTAGCATGTTGTTTATCTCTATGTCTTTGTTTGTCTCCCATATTTCTTCTTAATGTTGCTTTTTAATTTCTTATTATTATGATCAAAAAAGATGCTTGATATAATGTTTATCCTATTGAATTTATTGAGGCTTGTTTTCTGACCTAGCATGTGATCTGTCCTAGAGAGCATTACATGCACACTTGAGAAAATGTAAATTCTGCTTTTTTTTATTTTGGTTTGCTTGTTTTTATTTCTTTAATTTGGTTGCACTGGGTCTTTGTTGTGGCATGTGAGCTTTCTCTCTAGCTGCAGACAGCAGGGGCTACTATCTACTTGTTGATGAGCTTCTCTTTGTGGTGTTTCCTCTTGTTGGGGAGCAGAGGCTCTAGGCACATGGGCTTCAATAGTTGCATCACACATGCTCAGCAGTTATAACTTGCTGGCTTTAGGGTTTGTGATCTTCAGTAGTTGCTGTATCTGGGCTCAGTAGTTGTGGCACATGGACTTGTTCTGGAGCCTGTGGAATCTACCTGGACCAGGGATAGCACTCATGTCCCCTGCACTGACAGGTGGATTCTTATCCACTGTACCACAAAGAACGTCTTATTTTGCTTTTTTAGATGCAGTATCTTGTAGATATCAACTAATTTTAACTGGCCTAATGTGTTATTTAGAACCTCTGTTGCCTTATTGCCTTTCTGTCTGGATGATTTATCACTGATGGATGACAATGGAGTCTGAAAAATCCCCTAATATTATTGTATTATTGTGAGGTTTTCCCCTTATGTCTGTATTTGCTTTAAATATTTAGATGTTCCTATATGGGGTGTACATGTGTCAATGAGTATAATATTCTTTTTATGTATTAATCCCTTAATCACTATATAGTGTGCTTCTTGTATTGCTTTATTCCCTTTTTTAAAAATGTCTATTTTGTCTGAGTATTGCTACCTCCACTGTCTTGTTGCTTCCATTCGCATGTATTATCTTTATCTCTCCATTCATTTTCACTCTGTATATGTTTTTGCCTCGAAATGAGTCTCTTGAACACAAAATATTATAGGTTTTTGGTTTGTTTGTTTCTTTGTTTGATTTTTGTCCTATAAGCCAACCTGTGTCTTTTGATCAGAGCATTTTATCCATTGACAGTTTGTACTTCAGGTCAGTTCAGTCGCTCAGTCGTGTCTGACTCTTTGTGACCCCATGAATTTCAGCACGCCAAGCCTCCCTGTCCATCACCAACTCCCGGAGTGCACCCAAGCTCATGTCCATTGAGTCGGTGATGCCATCCAGTCATCTTATCCTCTGTCGTCCCCTTCTCCTCCTGCCCCCAATCCCTCCCAGTATCAGAGTTTTTTTCCAATGAGTCAACTCTACGCATGAGGTGGCCAAAGTATCGGAGTTTCAGCTTTAGCATCAGTCCTTCCAATGAACACCCAGGACTGATCTCGTTTAGAATGGACTGGTTGGATCTCCTTGCAGTCCAAGGGACCCTCAAGAGTCTTCTCCAACACCACAGTTCAAAAGCATCAATTCTTCGGTGCTCAGCTTTCTTCACAGTCCAACTCTCACATCCATACATGACTGCTGGAAAAACCATAGCCTTAACTAGACCGACCTTAGTCACCAAAGTAATGCCTCTGCTTTTCAATATGCTATTAGGTTGGTCATAACTTTCCTTCCAAGGAGTAAGAGTCTTTTAATTTCAAGGCTGCAATCACCATCTGCAGTGATTTTGGGGCCCCCAAAGTTAAAATCTGACACTGTTTCCACTGTTTTCCCATCTATTTCCCATGAAGCGATAGGACCAGATGCCATGATCTTAGTTTTCTGAATGGTGAGGTTTAAGCCAACTTTTTCACTCTCCTCTTTCACTTTCATCAAGAGGCTTTTTAGTTCCTCTTCACTTTCTGCCATAAGGATGGTGTCATCTGCATATCTGAGGTTATTGATATTTCTCCTGGCAATCTTGATTCCAGCTTGCGTTTCTTGCAGCCCACCATTTCTCATGACGTACTCTGCATATAAGTTAAATAAGCAGGGTAGCAATATACAGCCTTGACGTACTCCTTTTCCTGTTTGGAACCAGTCTGTTTTTCCATGTCCAGTTCTAAATATTGCTTCCTCACCTGCATATAGGTTTCTCAAGAGGCAGGTGGGGTGGTCTAGTATTCCCATCTCTTTCAGAATTTTCCACAGTTTCTTGTGATCCACACAGTCAAAGGCTTTGGCACAGTCAATAAAGCAGAAATAGATGTTCTTCTGAAACTCTCTTGCTTTTTCGATGATCCAGCAGATGTTGGCAATTTGATCTCTGGTTCCTCTGCCTTTTCTAAAACCAGGTTGAACATCTGGGAGTTCACAATGTGGCCCACTGGAGAAGGGAATGACAAACCACTTCAGTATTCTTGCCCTGAGAACCCCATGAGCAGTATGAAAAGGCAAAATGATAGGATACTGAAAGAGGACTCCCAGGTCCGTAGGTGCCCAATATGCTACTGGAGATCAGTGGAGAATTAACTCCAGGAAGAATGAAGGCATGGAGCCAAAGCAAAAACAATACCCAGTTGTGGATGTGACTGCTGATAGAAGCAAGGTCCGATGCTGTAAACAGCAATATTGCATAGGAGCCTGGAATGTTAGGTCCATGAATCAAGGCAAATTGGAAGTAGTCAAACAGGAGTTGGCAAGAGTGAATGTCAATGTTCTAGGAATCAGTGAACTAAAATGGACTGGAATGGGTGAATTTAACTTAGATGATCATTATATCTATTACTATGGGCAGGAATCCCTTAGAAGAAATAGAGTAGCCATCATGGTCAACAAAAGATTCCAAAATGCAGTACTTGGATGCAATCTCAAAAACGACAGAATGATCTCTGTTCGTCTCTAAGGCAAACCATTCAATATCACAGTAATCCAAGGCTATGCCCCAACCAGTAATGCTGAAGAAGCTGAAGTTGAATGGTTCTATGAAGACCTGCTGCTGCTGCTGCTGCTGCTAAGTCGCTTCAGTCGTGTCCAACTCTGTGCGAACCCAGAGATGACAGCCCACCAGGCTCCCCCATCCCTGGGATTCTCCAGGCAAGAACACTGTAGTGGGTTGCCATTTCTACAAGAGCTTTTGGAACTAACACCCAATAAAGATGTCCTTTTCATTATAGAGGACTGGAATGCAAAAGTAAGAAGTCAAGAAACACCAGGGGTAACAGGCAAATTTGGCCTTAGAGTACAGAATGAAGCAGGGCAAAGGCTAATAGAGTTTTGCCAAGAGAATGCACTGGTCATAGTTTGTACTTAGTGATATTTCAATTCTTGTTTTCCAGTTGTTTTTGTAGTCCTTTGTTCATTTCTTTTTTGTTGTCTTTCTGTTTGTGATTTGATGAATTTTTGTTGTTGTATGCTTGAGTCCCTTTCTTTCTGGCTTTTGTGAATCTATTGTATGTTTTTGATTTATAGTTACCATGAAGTTCATGTATATTGACCCACTACTATGTCTACTTGCTTTAAAGTGATAGTCATTTAAGTTTAGATATATTCTTAAAAATATACTTTTTTCTTCCCTCCCCCACATTTTGTAATTTTGATGTCCAATTTTACATCTTCATATGTTAGCCTTTTACTGTTTATTGAAGTTATAATTGCTTTTACAATTCTTTTATTGTTTCATAGTGTATGTGCTGATTTATTTAAGTGACTTTCAATATTGATTATATATTTTAAATTCCTATGTGATTTTCTTTTCTTTTCCTATAGATTCTTGCTTCTTTTCTACTTAGAGGAGACCCTCTGATGTTTCTTTTAGGGTAGGTTTAGTGTTGCTGGCTTCTTTTAGTTTCTGCTTGCCTGAGAAAATTTTTATCTCTCTTTATTCTAAATTATAAGCTTGCTGGATAGAGTACCCTAGGTTGCAGATTTTCCCTTTCAAGACTTTGAATATATCATGTCAGTCCCTTTGATCTGCAAAGCTTCTGCAGAAAATCAGTTGAAAGCTTATAGATATTCCCTTGTAACTGACTGTTTTCCTGTTGCTACCATTAGAATCCTCTCTTTAACATTTGCCATTTTAATTATGATATATCTTGGTGTATGTCTCTTTGAGTTCATCTTGTTTGGGACCCTCTGCTCTTTCTGCATCTGGATATCTGTTTCCTTCTTTAGGTTTGGTAATTTTCCAGCCCATACCATGCATAAGATGGCTTGCTTTATATTTTCCCATAGATCTAGTAAGTTCTTTTCAGTGTTTTTATTAGTTTTTCTGTCTTTCTTCTGACTGGGTGATTTCCATTATTTAATCTTCCCATCACTAATTCATTATTCTGTCATTTAATTGGCCATTCATTCTAGATTTCTTCTTTTTTGAAGTATAGCAGATTGATAATGTTGTGTTAGTTTCAGGTGTGCAGTAAAGTGATTCAGATAGTTTTTTTTTTCAGATTCTTCTCCATTATAGGCTATCACATGATGTTGAATATAATTCAGTCTGTTGATTGCTTCTTATCTCAGAAACTAAATTATTTTTCATTGAGTCTCATGTATAATTTCTAGTTCCTTGTTAGAGCTATCTGTGTTTATATTGATAATCTTTCCTACTTCAGTAAGCATTTTCATTACATCCTCTTTGAACTCTGGGTCTGTTGGACCAGTAATGTCTGATTCATTATCTGTTCTTTTCTGTGTGTGTGTGTGGGTGGGGGGTGAGGGGGAGGTGTTGAGGGGTGTCTCTTGCTTTTAATTGATAGTAGTTCCTGTCATTTTTATTTTACTTAACATTCTCTGTCTCTATGAATTTAGGAGAAACAGTTATCTCTTGTGGTCTTGAAGTGATATTTTCATATGAGAGTACCTTCCCTGGTGGCTTAGATGGTAAAGATTCTGCCTACAATGCAAGATACCTGGGTTCAGTCTTTGGATTGGGAAGATACTCTGGAGAATGAAATGGTAACCCACTCCAGTATTCTTGCCTGAAGAATCCCATGGATAGAGGAGCCTTGCAAGCTACCGTTCACAGGGTCACAAAGAGTCAGACATGACTGAATAACTAACACTTTCGCTTTTCACACTTTAATATGAGATCATTTTTGAGTAAACTATATGTTGCCAATATTTTTGATGGGAAGGTTGGTTTTGGTATGTCAGTTCAGTTTGGTTCAGTCACTCAGTCGTGTCTGACTCTTTGTGACCCCATGGACTACAGCATGCCAGGCTTCTCTGTCCCTCACCAACTCCCAGAGCTTGCTCAAACTCATGTCCATCGAGTTAGTGATGCCATCCAACCATCTCATACTCTGTCGTCCCCGTCTCCTCCTTCCTTCAATCTTTCCCATCATCTGGGTCTTTTCCAATGGGTCGGTTCTTGGCATCAGGTGGCCAAAATATTGGAGTTTCATCTTCAGCTTCAGTCCTTCCAATGAATACTCAGGACCAATTTCCTTTAGAATTAACTGGTTTTATCTCTTTGCAGTCTAAAGGACTCTCAGAGTCTTCTCCAACACCACAGTTCAAAAGCATCAATTCTTCAGCATTCAGCTTTCTTTATAGTCCAAATCTCATATCCATACATGACTACTAGAAAAAACATAGCTTTGACTAGATGTACCTTTGTCGGCAAAGTAATGTCTCTGCTTTTTAATATGCTGTGTTGGCTGTAATCTCCTTGACAGGGCATGTAGTTTGTGTTTGGGGATTTTTTTCATTTTATTTATATTTTAATTAGAGGATACATTTTTATGGCATTGTGCTTGGTTTTGCCATGTACTAACATGAGTCAGCTGTAGATAAACACATGTTCCATCCCTCCTGAACCTCCTGCTAACCTCCCACCCCATACCACCCCTCTAGGTTGTCACAGAGAACCAGGTTTGAGCTCCCTGCATCATACAGAAATTTTCCAATAACTATCTACTTTATATATGATAAAGTATATTCTTCACTGCTACTCTCCCAATTTGTCCCACTGTCTCCTTCCCCCACTGTGTCCAAAAGTCTGTTCTCTATGTTTGCATCTCCATTGTGCCCTGAAAGTTGGCTCATCAGTACCATGCTTCTAGATTCCAAATACATACATTAATATATAATATCTGTTGGTCCCTTTCTGACTTACTTCACTCTGTATAATAGACTCTAGGTTCATCCACCTCAATTAAAACTGACCCAAATGCAGTCCTTTTTATGGCTATTTTATCCCATTGTATATATGTACAGAACTTCTTTATCCATTCATCTATCAGTGGGCATCTAGGATGCTTCCATGTCCTCACTATTGTACATAGGGCTGCAATGAACATTGAGATAGGTGTCTTTTTCAATTATGGTTTCTTCTAGGTAAATGCCCCATAGTGGGATTGCTGGGTCATATGTTAACTCTATTTTTAGTTCTTTTAAGGAATCTCCAGGCTGCACTTTATAGAAGCTGTATCAATTTGCAGTCCCACCAACAGTGCAAAAGGGTTCCTTTTTCTCCACACCCTCTCCAAAATTTATTGATTGTGGGTTTTTTGATGTTGGCCATTCTGACTGGTGTGATGTGACACCTCATTGTGGGTTTGATTTGCATTTCCCTAATAATGAGCGATGCTGAGCTTTTTCCCATGCGTTTATTAGTCATCTGTATGTCTTGTCTGGAGAAATGTCATCTAGTTAGATCTTTTGCCCACTTTTTGACTGGGTTGTTTGTTTGGCTTTTTTTTTTTTTTTTCTTTTTTTTTTCATTGAGCTGCTGGTACATTTTGGAGATTAATTGTTTGTAAATTGATTCATTTGGTGTTATTTTCTCTGATTCTAAGGGTTGTCTTTTCACTTTGTTTATAGTTTTCTCTGCTGTGCAAAAGCTTTTAAGTTTAATTAGGTCTCATTTGTTTATTTTTGCTTTTACTTCCATTATTCTAAGAGGTGTGTCACAGAGCATCATGTTGTGATGTATGTCAAAGACTGTTCTGCCTATGTTTCCCTCTAAGAACTTTAAAATTTCTGGTCGTATCTTTAGGTCTTTAAACCATTTGGGGTTTACTTTTGTGTTTGGTGTTAGGAAACGTTCTAATTTTACTCTTTTACATACAGCTGTCCAGTTTACCCAGCACCACTACTGTAAATTCTTGCCTCCTTTGTCAAAGGTAAGTTGCCCATAGGGGCATGGGTTTATCTCTGGGCTTTCTATCTTGTTCCATTGGTCTGTATTTCTGTTTTTTGTGCCAGTACCATACTGTCTTGAGAATGTAACTTTGTAGTGTAGTCTAAGGGTAGGAAGGTTGATTCCTCCAGCTCCATTTTTCGTTCTCAAGATTGCTTTGGCTATTTGGGGTATTTTGTATTTCCATACAAATTACGAAGTTGTTTGGTCTAGTTCTGTGAAAAATACCATTGGTATTTTGATAGGGATTGCATTGAATCCTTAGATTGCTTTGGGTATAATAGTCATTGTCACAGTATTGATTCTTCCAAACCAAGAACATGATATGACTCTCCATCCATGTCATCTTTGATTTTTTTCATCAGTGTCTTATAGTTTTCAGCATACAGTACTTTTGTCCCTTAAGGTAGGTTTATTCCCAGGTATTTTATTCTTTTTGTGCAATGGTGAACGGGATTGTTTCCTTAATTTCTCTTTCTGATTTTTCACTGTTAGTATTTAAGACTGCTAGAGATTTCCTGTGTGTTAACTGTGACTTTTAATATTCTCTTTTTATTTTTTAATTAACTTATTTATTTTAATTAGAGGCTAATTACTTTACCATACTGTAGTGTTTTTTGCCATACATTGACATGAATCAGCCGAGGGTGTACATGTGTCCCCCATCCCAGACCACCCTCCCACCTCCCTCCCCATCCCATCTCTCTGGGTTGTCCCAGTGCACCAGCTTTGACTGCCCTGTTTCATGCATCAAACTTGGACTGGTCATCTATTTCACATATGGTAATATACATGTTTCAGTGCTATTCTCTCAAATCATCCCACCCTCACCTTCTCCCACAGAGTCCAAAAGTCTGTTCCTTATATCTGTGTCTCTTTTGCTATCTTGCATATCGGGTCAATGTTACCATCTTTCTAAATTTTGTATATATGCCTTAATATACTGTATTGGTGTTTTTCTTTCTGACTTACTTCACTCTGTTTAATAGGCTCCAGTTTCATCCACCTCATTAGAACTGATTCAAATGTATTCTTTTTAATAGCTGAGTAATACTCCATTATGTATATATACCACAGCTTTCTTATCCATTTGTCTGCCGATGGACATCTAGGTTGCTTCCATGTCTTACCTATTGTAAACAGTGCTGCAATGAACATTGGGGTACATGTGTCTCTTTCGATTCTGGTTTCCTCAGTGCGTATGCCCAGCAGTGGGATTGCTGGGTCATATGGCAGTTCTATTTCCAGTTTTTTAAGGAATCTCCACACTGTTCTCCATAGTGGCTATACTAGTTTGCATTCCCACCAACAGTGTAAGAGGGTTCCCTTTTCTCCACACCCTCTCCAGCATTTATTGTTTGTAGGCTTTTTGATAGGAACCATTCTGACCAGTGTGAGATGGTACTTCATTGTGGTTTTGATTTGCATTTCTCTGATAATGAGTGATGTTGAGCATCTTTTCATGTGTTTGTTAGCCATCTGTATGTATTCTTTGGAGAAATGTCTGTTTAGTTGTTTGGCCCATTTTTTGATTGGGTCATTTATTTTTCTGATATTGAGCTGCTTGTATATTTTTGAGATTAATTCTGTGTCACTTGCTTCATTTGCTTTATTTTCTTTCATTCTGAAGGCTGTCTTTTCACCTAGCGTATAGTTTCCTTCGTTGTGCAAAAGGTTTTAAGTTTTATTAGGTTCCATTTGTTTATTTTGCTTTTATTTCTGCTTTTATTTCCATTACTCTGGGAGGTGAGTCATAGAGGATCTTGCTGTGATTTAGGTCAGAGAGTGTTTTGCCTATGTTTTCCTCTGGAGTTTTCTAGTTTCTGGTCTTACATTTAGATCTGTAATCCATTTTGAGCTTATTTTTGTGTGTGGTGTTAGAAAGTGTTCTAGTTTCATTCTTTTACAGGTGGTTGACCAGTTTTCCCAGCACCACTTGTTAAAGAGATTGTCTTTCTCCATTGTGAAGTTTTGCTTCATTTGTCAAAAATAAATTGTCCATAGGTGTGTGTATTTATCTCTGGGCTTTCCATTTCATTCCATTGATTTATATTTCCATCTTTATTCTTAAGGATATAAGGATTCAATAATCCTGTGACTTTACTATATTCCTTGATTAACTCTAGGAATTTTCTGGTGGCCTCTTTAGGGTTTTCTATGTATAGTATCATGTCATCTGCAAACAGTGAGTATTGCTTCTTCTTTTCCAACCTGGATTCTTTTTATTTGTTTTCCTTCTATGGTTGATGTGACTAGTACTTTCAAACTATGTTAAATAATAATTGCCAGAGTGGGAACCCTTGTCTCATTCCTGATCTTAGAGGTGATTTAATTACTCAGTTGTATCCAACTCTTTGCAACCCCGTGGACCCCCTGCCAAGCTCCTCTACCCATGGGATTCTCCAGGCAAAAATACTGGAGTGGGTTGCCATTTCCTTCTCCAGATCTTAGAGGAAATGCTTTCAATTTTTCACCATTGAGAATAATGTTTGCTACAAATTTGTCATATATATATTTGTTAAGTTGAGGTATATTCCTTCTATGCCTACTTTCTGGAGAGTTTTTATCATAAATAGGTGTTGAATATTTTCAAAAGCTTTATCTATCTAAATGATTGTATGCTTTTTATTTTTCAATTCATTAATATGGTATATGACATTGATTATTTACATATATTGAAGAATCTTTAAATCTTTGGGGTTAAAGCCCACTTGATCATGATGCCTGATCTTTTTAATGTGTTGTGGATTCTGTTTGCTAGAATAATGTTGAGTATTTTTACATCTATGTTTATCAGTGATATTTACCTGTAATTTTCTTTCTTTGTGGCATCTTTGTCTGGTGTTGGTATTAGGGTGATGGTGGCCTTATAGAATGAGTTTGGCAGTTTTACTTCCTCTGAAATTTTCTAGAAGAGTTTGAGTAGGATAAGTGTAGGCATTTTTCTAAATTTATGGTAAAATTCACCTGTGAAGCCATCTTGTCCTGGGCTTTTATTTATTGGAATTTTTTTTTTATTATTACAGTTTCAATTTCCATGCTTCTGATTGGTCTGTTCACATTTTCTATTTTTTCTTGGTTCAGTTTTGGAAGATTATACTCTTCTAAGAATTTGTCCATTTCTTTGAGGTGTTCATTTTATTGGCATATAGTTGCTCATAGTAGTCTCTTATGATACTTTGTATTTCTGTGTTGTCTGTTGTAACTTTTCCATTTCTAATCTTATTGAGTCTTCTTAATTTTTTTCTTGATGAGTCTGCTATTAGTTTGTCAATTATGTTTATCTTCTCAAAGAACCAGCTTTTAATTTTCTTGATCTTTGCTATTGTTCCTTCATTTTTTTTCCAGTTATTTCTGCTCTGATCTTTACAATTTACTTCCTTCTACTATCTTTGAAGTTTTTTAATTAATTTATTTTTTAATTGAAGGATAATTGCTTTACAGAATTATGCTGTTTTCTGTCAAACCTCAACATGAATCAGCCATAGGTATACATATATCCCTTCCCTTTTGAACCTTCCTCCCATCTCCCTCCCCATCCTACCCCTCTAGGTTGATACAGAGCCCCTGTTTGAGTTTCCTGAGACATAGAGCAAATTCCCTTTGACTATATATTTTACATATGGTAATGCAAACTATCTTTGAAGTTTTTTATTCTTATCTTTCTAGTTGCTTTAGGTATAAGGTTAGGTTTTTAGATGGTTCTCTCGTTTCTTCAGGTAGGTTGTATAGCTATAAACTTCCCTCTTAACGCTGCTTTTACTGCATCCCATAAGTTTTGAGTTGTGTTTTCATTGTCATTTTCCTCTAGGGATTTTTTTTAGTTCTTCTTCGATTTCTGAAGTGACTCTTGGTTATTCAACAGTGTATTATTTAACATCCATAGGTTTGCTTTTTTTATATAGTTTTCCCTTGTAGTTGATATGTAATCTTATAACACTGTAGTTGGAAAAGATACTTGAAATGATTTCAATCATTTTTTAATTTACTAAGGCTTGATTTGTGACCCAAGATGTGGTCTATCCTGGAGACTTTTCCATGTGTATGAGAGAAAAATGTGTAATCAACTTTTTTTGGATGAAGTGCCCAGTAGATATCAATTAGGTACAACTGGTCCAATGTATCATTTAAAGTTTGTATTTCCTTAATTTTCTGTCTGAATTATCTCTCCATTGGTGTGAGTGGGGTATTAAACCCCCCACTATTATTGTGTTACTGTCAATTTCCCTTTTAATAGTTTGAGCATTTGCCTTATGTATTGAGGTGTTCCTATGCTGTGTGCATACATATTTATAATTGTTATATCTTCTCCTTGGATTGATCCCTTGATCATTATGCAGTATCCTTCATTGTCTCTTATAATAGTCTTGATTTTAAAGTCTCTTTTATCTCATATGAGTATTGCTACTCCTGCTTTCTTTTGATTTCCACTTGTATGGAATACCTTTCTTCAGGCTTCACTTTTGATCTGTATGTGTCCCTAGGTCTGAGGTGAGTCACTTGTAGACAGCATATAGGGGTCTTGTTTTTGTTTCTATTCAGCCAAACTGGGTCTTTTGCTTGGCACATTTAATCCTTTTATATTTAAGGTAATTATTGATATGTATGACCCATTTACTTTATTAATTTGAGTTTGATTTTGTATGTCTTCTCTTTCTCTTCTGTTTCCTGTCTAGAGATAGTCTTTTACCATTGTAGAGCTGGTTTGGTGGTGGTGAATTCTCTTAACTTTTGCTTATCTGTAAAGCTTTTTATTTCTCCTGAGAATCTGAATGAGATCTTTGCTGCAAAGAGTAAATTTTGCCGTAGCTTTTTCACTTTCATCACTTAAAGTGTATCCTGCCACTCCCTTCTGGCCAGCAGAGTTTCTGTTGAAAGATCAGCTGTTAGCCTTATGGGAATCCCTTTACACTATTTGTCGCTTTTCCCTTGCTGCTTTTAATATTTTTTCTTTTTTTGTTAGTTTTATTTATATTTGTCTTGGCATGTTTTTCCTTGGGTTTATCCTGTATGGGACTCTCTGTGCTTCTTGGACTTGGGTGACTATTTCCTTTCCCATGTGAAAAGTTTTTCACTATAATCCTCTCAAGTATTTTTCATACCATTTCTTTTTCTCCTCTTCTTCTGGGGTCCCTATAATTCAAATGTTGGTTCATTTAATGTTATCCCAGAAGTCCTTATTTCCTTTTATTCTTTTTTTTCTTTATTCTCCTCTGCTTCAGTTTTTCCACCATGCTATTTTCCAGCACACTTCTGCATTCTTCTTCCTCATTTATTCTGCCATTGTTTCCCTCTAAACTATTATTAATCTCAGTTATTGTATCGTTCACTGTTGATTGTCTGTTTTTTAATTCTTCTATGCCCTTGCTAAATATTGCTTGTATATTCTCAATCCGTGCCTCCAGTCTATCTGTCCCTCCTTTTCTAGATTTTAGATCATCTTTACTATCATTACGCTGAATTCTATTTTAAGCAGACTGCTTATTTCTTCATTTGTTTGGTTTTGTCAGTTTTTACCATATTTTTTCTGCTGGATGTCTCTCTGTCTTTTCATACTGTTTAATTTACTGTGTTTGGTATCTCCTTTCTGCAGGCCAAAAGTTCATAATTGCTCTTCATTGTTTAGTCTGCTCCCCATGGGTGGGTTGGACCAGTGCCTTGTGGAGATTTCCTAGTTGGGGAGACTTATGAGTGTGATAAGGCTTATGGTAAATAGGGCTGGATCTTATCTCTTGAAGGGCAGTATCACACCCAGTAGTGTGTTTGGATGCCTATGTGCTTGATATGACTTTGGGTAACCTTTCTGCTAATAGGCAGGGTTGTATTCTTGTTTCGCTAAAGTTTGGGTGTGAAGCTTCCAGCACTGGAGCTTGCTGGCCTTTGGGTAGGGCTTGGTCTTAATGTTGAGATGGAAGCCTTTTTGAGAGCTCTTACCTATTAATGTTCCATAGGATTGAGATTTCTCTGGTGGTCCAAAATCCTGGATTCAGGTCTCCAGTCTTGGGAGTTCAGGCCCGACCTCCTACTGAAGCACCGAGACTTCACAGCTCATACACCACAGAAGACAAAATCCCAGGACTAATGGTGAAACAACACTCAACAGCTAAGAACACACAAAGAGACCCTCACACTCATTCTTAGGAGATGGGCTTGCTTTTTGGAAGTGGGTTCTTCTGCCAGCATTCAGAAAGGGTTCTGTGGGAGTTGTTCCACATGCATATGAATTTTTATTTGTATGGTAGAAGGTGATCTCCCTGTCTTATTCCCCCACCATCTTGAGAGCTAGCTCTTTGTTGGGGGACTTAAAGGCTATGTAGAAGGATATGAGGCAGGGCTTCCTTTCTGTTCCATAATTGTTACCGCCTTGTCAGGGTCAGTTCTTCTCCTCAGCTGCAGTAGAAGCCCTAAGGGCCAAGTTCAATAAGACTTCATTGCCCTTAAGTTTGTTATAAGGCAAGTGATGTCATGTGAAAGCATGTGAAGGCATGCAGTCACAGCAAACCTATATGTCTCCCAAGCTGGTGCCTACAGTTCTGCTCACGATCAGCCCTTTCTGTGTTGTGTCTGCCCCAAGTCTAGTGCAAGGCTGTGGTGTGGTGTAGGCTAGGGTTGGATGTCAGTGTGTTGTTGCTATAGCAGTTGAAGTGGCTGTGCTACTGCCTAGGATCTAGACTGCCTTGAGGCTGACTTCTCCAGGACCTGTCAGCCTCAGGTCCAGCACTACGGTGCCAAGTGGGGTGGGCAGAGCTGGGTGCTCTTGCTGGGGGACAAAAGACTGTGCACATCTGAACAGCAGAAAATGGCTGCCGCTGCCCCACCTGGCTCACACCCTAGGCGCCCCTCATCTAGCTCTGTGTAGTCAGTCTGAGTCTTTGCCCAGATCTTGCACCAGGCTCTGGTGTCTCCCTGGGCTTGCCTGGTGGCTCAGAAGGTAAAGCCCTTTTGGATTGGAAAATGAGGCAGTAGACAGCGGTGCTCTGATGGTTAGCATATCAGCACAGACACTCCTACTGAGTAAAGTCAAATCTAGGCTTCTCCAACCCTTCTCTCTTTCTCAAAGGACTTCCCAACAGACACAGGGTCTCATGTCCTCTGCACAGAAACTCAAGACTGAGACACCCAGAATGACTTGACCTTCTCATTCCCAGGGCAGAGGTTTGCATGTGTGGGCCTTTTTTTTTTTTTTTTTCAGATCCTTCCCAGGAGCACAAATACCAACCCAAATCCTTTTTTTCCATCCTACTCAATTAAGTGGAGCTCTTTCTTGATTATATAGGAGTTCTGTCAGTTTCCAGTTAGCTTTCTGTGAGAATTGTCCCACATTTTGATGCTTGCTGGGGAAGCTGAGCTACATGTCTGCCTATTCCAACATCTTGATTCCTCCTTTTTTTCTTTTTTGATATTTCATAGTATTGTAAAGGTCCTACCAAAACCTGGTTGAGATTTTAAGCAGTACTTTGAGAAGCCAGAAGGTGGCACTAATTTCTAAGAATTGAACATCTTAAAATAATGTGCTGCTTTGACTTCTAATCATTTGCCATTTCTTTTCCTGGTTAGAACTATGAGGCTTTACATTTTCATCAGTTTTCTGATCTAAATGTAAATTCTTTGTTCTTAACATTCTCTTCTTTAGATAAAGAAGTAAGAGTGGTATTTGAATGAGTTAGTATGAGAAGGAATTGACAGGGCTTCTCTGGTGGCTCAGTGATAAAGAATTCACCTGCCAATGCAGGAGACACAGGTTTGATCCTTGGGTCAGGAAGACTCCATGGAGAAGGAAATGGCAACACACTTCAGTATTCTTGCCTGGAAAATCCCATGGACAGAGGAGCCTGGCAGGCTACCATCCATGTGGGTGCAAAAAGTCGGACACAACTTAGCCACCAAACAACAACATTAAGAAGTTAAAAATAAAAAGAAGAAAGATGCTTATACTCAAATTTACCAAAGACACCTGGAGAAGCAAGCATCGGTCCTGTATTTTTCCAAATATATCCATTTGCGACCCCATGGACTGTAGCCAGCCAGGCTCCTCCATCACAGGATTTTCCAAGCAAGAATACTAGAATGGCTTGCCAGTTCTTTCTCCAGGGGATCTTCCCAAGCCAGGGATAGAACCCAGTTCTCCTACATTGCAGGCAGACTCTTTACCATCTGAGCCACCAGGGAAACATCCATCTGCCTAAGTATGTATTGAATTTCCTGGCAAAGTTAAATATCTATTTCAAGGTACTGTATGCTACCAAACACCACACTTGCAAGACTAGCATATTGGAGTCTTTCTAAATTAGTAGTTTCCAGGGGAAAATCCATCTACCATCTGTTGCTTTATTAAAATACACAATAGAAAATGAACAACTGAACTGGATTTTCACGAGGTCAGTACTGCCTGGTGTTCACTCTGCAGCTTATGTAAAATATAGAATCCAAGTGAAAATCAACCACAGTCTTTTGTATTTGTATAAGAACAGAACAATGAGTTTTATTTCAAGAACTAGATTTAGACAAGAGAATCTCTTCTGAAAATACTGTTCATTTTCAAGAATTCTTCCTTAATGAATTTAAGAAAATTTTTCAAGTCTATATTATAAAAATTTAAGCAACATTGTGAGGGAATCACACATATATTTGTCATGTAAAAGCCAAAAAAAAATTTTTGTCAAAAACTTTATCAATTGCTCAAAGAAAAATATTTATTATTTTAGCTTATAGGTTACAAAAGATATTACTATCAAATATCAAACAGAAAACAATGTTTGTAAGATAAAAACTTATGAAATTGTAGTTATATTTATATAACTTAGTTATGAAAAACAACTGACTTGTCAAGTTGGAGTCCTCTGTCTTGATTCAGTATCAATATACAACATATTATGTCAATTTTTGCCCATATTCAAAGAGTCAAAATTCTAATGTTTTTGCAAAAATCCAGATGACTTTAATGGCAGATGACTAGAAACATGCAAAAAATAAATAAATAAGCAATGATTAGCATTGGTGGTTGTACAGAAATTCTACTTTTCAAATTCATCCAAGAGCACCAATTTTTCCCTTCATCACTTAAGAACAGAACAGTTAAGATACTATATAAATAATAACATCAGAGCAACAACATATAGGTATATGTATCCCTGGGCTTGCCTGGTGGCTCAGAAGGTAAAGATTTCTCCTGCAGTGCAGGAGACCTGGGTTCAATCCCTGGGTTGGGAAGATCCCCTGGAGAAGGGGATGGCAACCCACTCCAGTATTCTTTCCCAGAGAATCTCATGGACAGAGGAGCCTGGCTGGCTACTGTCCATTAGGTCACAAAGAATCAGACATGACTAAGCAACTAAGTGCATACAAACACACATAAATATCACTCACTGTGTTTTCAACTCTATGTTAAGCCCTTTATGTGTGCCCATTCAATCATTTGATAATATGTATTCTGGACTCACCTAAGCCAGGCACTGTCACACATCCTAGAGTCCACAAGAGACAGGCAAGCTCTTTGTCCTGATGGAGCCTACAAACTAGTTGGGGAGGGAGACAATTTAAAGTAAACAAATAAATAGCATATAATGTAATTAGGCTGAAGTAAACAAAACAGGTTAAGGAAATAGAAAGTGACAGGGACAGGAAGAGATCAATAGTTTATCAGGGTGGTCAGTAAAAGCCCCTTAAGTGGGGCCCTTGAGCAGAGTCTTGGAAGAAGTGAGGGAGTGTCCATGCACCCTCAAGGGAGCTTATGCTTTAGGTATTGAAAACCAGAGGAGCAGAATTCTGAGCGCATTTAGTTTGAGAAACACAAAGAAGTTAGCATGGTTGGAGCAGAGTGAACCAGAACAAATGGATATAAAATAAATTTGGAGAGTAGGGGTTTTAGGCTATGCTAAGGAACTTTCTTTAATTCAAGTGAAAACACTGGAGGACTTTTAACATGCAACTAATATCTAAACAGTTGCACCAGCTGGATATGGGAAATAGTCTATAAGGGGACAAAGGAGACTAGGTAAGCAAACACAGAAATATAGTTGTCCATGTAAGGTATAGTTTGGGCAGAGGCAGAAAGAGGAAAGACGACCTCAACAGAAGTAGGTTACTTTTATTCAGGCAAAGAGGGGCAACAGTCGGCCTAACGACCACACTGAGCACGGAGAGGGATCAGGGAGGCTCCACATTTATAGGGAGGTTTGTGGAAGCGATAAGGGAAACATTAATCAGGCGGGATGTTTTGGGTATTATTTAGTTGAGACGGCATTTGTAGTTGGACAGGGGGTGATAAGTCTTCTGTGCAGGCGTAGGGGGTGGAAGGTTTCTGGACAGGGGGTGATAAGTCTTTTGGGCAGGTATAGGGGGTGGACGGTTTCTGGACAGAGGGTGATAAGTCTTCTGTGCAGGTGTAGGGGGTGGAAGGTTTCTGGACAGAGGGTGATAAGTCTTTGGGGCAGGTGTAGGGGTTGAAAGTTTCTGGACAGGGGGTAATAAGTCCCAGATAGATGTAACCGGCCTGGAGCATCAGGGTGGAACCTAAAGTTCTGTTTTGTTTTCTCTGAAGTTAGATGATTCAGCAAAGGCCTTTGAAACTGTTGTTTTCTTTTCTAGGCCCAAAAGACTCCTTCAGTCCAAGCTTGAGAGAACAATACATTGAACTATGATGGCATTAATGGAGGTGCTGAGAAGCAGTGACGTTCAGGATACATTTTGAAGATGAAGCTAACAAGACTTCCCAGTTGACTGACTGAGGTGACAGAAAAAGAAACAATTTAAGAATAATGACTAGCGTTTTTTTCTGAACAAAGACAGGGAAGAAAAGACTGGGGAAGAGATCTGGTTGATAGGGATGGGTTATAAAAGCATGAGAATAAAGACTTCTGCCTTGTATATATTCAATTTGAGATTCTTGTTGGACATGAAAATGTATAACAGATATCTAGTAGGTAGTTCGGAGAAGGCAATGGCACCCCACTCCAGTACTCTTGCCTGGAAAATCCTATGGACGGCGGAGCCTGGTGGGCTGCCGTCTACGGGGTCGCACAAAGTCAGACACGACTGAAGTGACTGAGCAGCAGCAGCAGCAGTAGATAGTTAGATATATGAATCTGGAGCTCTGGGAAAAAGACAAAAATGGAAACCTTGACTTAGGAGCCATCAGAGAGGATGGAGGCCGTGGGAGGACAAGGAGGAGCAGTTCGTGGTGGAAAGAACACCAGAGGAATTCAGGCAAAGCAGGCGTTTCAAGAGAAAAGAAATTCCAACTATGTAAACTGCCTTTGAGGCATAGGATAAGACAGAAACAAAGAATTTAAATTGAAACTAGAACGATGGTGGTCACAGGCAACCTAAGAGAAGAAGAGGTTTCACAGGAAAGATAGAAAAGATAATCTGGCTGGAATGAAATCTAGAATGAATGGGTGGTATAAACTTCAAAGAATCATATACTATTTAGAAAAGTCTTGCCATGAGCAGAGAAGAACAGTGACGGGGGCAGCTGAAGAGAACATGGGGTTGAAGAAAGCAGTGTGTCAGCTGGAGACATGTGAGCATGTCTGATGTTGAAGGGGATGATTCCATAGAAAAGAAGAGTTTAGTGTCCCCTAGGAGATAGTAAAGAATTGCTGGAGTGATGTCCTTGTCTCAGGGAGCGGTGGTTCCAACACCAAGACAGAATTAGCCTGGTAAACAGAGGAGAAAGAGAACAGGCAAATCCAATGAGAGAGTGGAGGACAGGGAGGTTCTGTGATGAAAGGATGGGTAATTCTCTGTTCTTAGGACTTACTTTTCTCAGTGAAACAAGAAGCAACATCATTAACTGAGAGAGAGATGAATATCAGACGTTAGAAGAGAAAAGAAAAGGCATAAATTAGTCACCTTAGAGACTGGGAAAACACAGTAGGGCTGCAGGGCTGGTGCAAAGCTCTGCCAAGTTGGTGCAAAGCTCTGCCCATCTAAGCATGCTTAGATGTGTTTCCTGCAGCCACATGCTTTTCTCATCCTTTACAAAAAGTTTAGGTACTTACTATCCTCATTTTACATACGAAGAAATTAGAGAAGTTAACTTGCCTGAATTCACACAGGAAGTGAGGAAATCCAGAATCCAGGCTGAGCTGAGGCTCTATCACTCTGCAGACAGCCTGCATCTCATGGCAGCCAGGAAAGGAAGATGGATCTGCCTTCTGGGCTTCAGACATGTCTCCTTCCTTTTCATCCCACCAGCTCATCTTGGTCACTCCTATGCATAAAACTTCAGCAATTCAGATGGAGAAGGAAAGGGACTAACTGCAGAAGGTTTTTGAAAGGAAAAAAAAAAAAAAACATATATATATATATATATATATATATATATATAATAGTAACATTTAAAACAATTTGTCTAAGTAAATTTTATTTTAAAACAATAATGATTATTTCTCTGCCTTTATTGGGAATGAGACAAATTTGTCTAAGTAAATTTTCTAGAAGACAGAAGTTTATACCCTTTTTGTGATGTAGTTTGCTAAAATATGTTCTGTAAGCATAATAAAACATGCTGTGCAGAGATGCTACACCAAGTCACAGCATAGCATGTATTATAGTAAAGATTATGACACTCCTTTCATGAGGGTTTCTAGAATTTTTAACGATCCTAGAGAACAATGAGATATATGAGGTTCTTTGAGTGCCTGAGATGTTCCTTCATTTCTTCCACACACTAAATAAGTTTAGTTCAAATGTCAGTTCTTCGCTTCCTCATTCCCAATCCACTGCTGTCACTTTAAAAGAAAAATCCATAATTTCACATGTGGAAGCCATGAGACAACTAGGATTACAAAAGAAAAAAATGAACTTAATAACCCTAAAATAGTCTCTTCAAAGTCTGTTCATTCACCAGATTTAATGAGGACTGGTGGTCCCAGAGTCTGATCTGGGAATCTATTTAACAGAGCCACCAATTTCCCCCAATGTTGCTGGTTAAAGATCATAAAGAGCTTACTTTAAAGAACTGGAAAGAATCACTCATGAGAATGAAAGGCCTCTATGTGGGCCCCTCTGTGTCCTCCTACCTGATCCAGCAGGATGGAAACAGTGTGGGTGAGGACACAGGGTCCTCTGAGTGCAGTCCAGACATTCTTTGACCCTCTTCTATTCCTATTGCTCTCAAAGAGGTGTTTCTTTCACAGCTTCAAAGTTACCAAAAGACAAAGTCCCTTGAAGAAAGTCACAGCAAAGGGTTTAGAGAAAGAACTTACCTGCCAGGAGACATGCAGCTCTCCCTACGGCTCTGCTCAGCAGATAGGAGGTGAGCTGCCTGTGAAACTGTGCTTTCTAGTAGGTACATTTTTGGGCTTCCCTCGTGGCTCAGATGGTAAAGAATCTGCCTTCAAAGTAGGAGACCTGTGTTCAATCCCTGGGTTGGGAAGATCCCCTGGAGGAGGGCATGGCAACCCACTATTATTGCCTGCAGAATCCCCATGGACAGAGGAGCCTGGCAGGCTACAGTCCACAGAGTTGCAAAGAGTCGGACATGACCGAGTGACTAAGTGCAGCACAGGCACATTTTTAAAAGTAAAAAGAAACAGGGAAATTTATTTTAATAATATATTTTATTTAACCTAATATTTAATGACTATGAAAGTGAAAGTCACTCAGTCGTGTCTGACTCTTTGCGACCCCATGAACTATACAGTTTCAAGGAATTTTTCAGGCCAGAATACTGGAGTGGGTAGCCTTGCCCTTCTCCAGGGGATCTTCCCAACCCCGGGATTGAAGCCAGGTCTCCCACATTGCAGGTAGATTCTTTACCAGCTGAGTCACAAGGGAAGCCCAAGAATACTGGAGTGGGTAGCCTATCCCTTCTCCAGTGGATCTTCCTGACTCAGGAATCAAACTGGGGTCTCCTGCATTGCAGGTGGATTCTTTACCAACTGAGCTATCAGGGAAGCTCCCTTTAATGAATATAAAATATTATTAATTATATATTTACATTATATTCCCCATACCAAGTCCTTCTCAGTCAGGCTCAGCCAGAGTGTGAGATCACAGGTCACGTGGTGTAGACCTGTCATTTGTCAGCATGGCTTCAGATCAAGAGGCTCTGAGAGCATGACAGACCCATCCCTGTAGGCACAGCTAACCTCCACCTTCACTATCTTGCCTGCTTCTTTTTAGCACTATCATTGATAACATATTTCTTTTATTGTTTATATCAATATCACACCATTATGTTTTTCAATGAGTCACTCACAAATTGCTTACAGTTACAATTCAGTGTAAGCTGAACTCATTGTTAGAATTCCTGAGGTCCTCAAAGTCCTCATTATCACTCTTGACTGAAGGCTGCTCCCTTGACTGAAGGCTCCCTTGACTGAAGGCTCCTCCCTCTCCCTTCATCTAACCCAGCTTTCACATTTCATCACTGTAGTGATATTTGTAAAAAGAAATTTGATCATTGCTTAACTTACACAAAAATTATGAGGAAAATATCAAACACTTCATAATTTGACCACTATCTCGTTTTATTTGCTTCCAGTTTCCTTTTCATACTTCATTCTAAACCTTGCAAACTCCACGTGTTCTCTGAATATGTCATGTTGTTTGGCCTCCCTGTCTTCGAATATGCTATTGTTTCCACCAGAAATGACCTTTGCTTGTCACCTGCCAGGTGGATTTCTATCATTAGCCAAGCCTCAGTCTGTTCTGTTAAGTAAGCTAAGTGGCCACACACTTGAGGGTAAGGATGGTATTTTCTTATCCCATGTCGCCAATATCTAATTCGGGGTCAAACACTGAACTAGAGATATATTTGTTGATCTATCCTGACTATACTAAAACTTTTAGCAGACTTAGTTGTAATAGGAAGAAATGTTATAAGAGAAAGACATTACTGTATTTTAGTATTAAATTTAACTGAATTCCATTTTAACTGTTTTTAATGCCAACATGCAAACTCTCAGTATTTTTATTTTGGCTCAATTCCAGTCAATCTTATTTCATTTCCTTCAACCATCTTTCCTACAGAACCATTGAAATTCCTGATGGGAAGTCTTATTACCTTTGAAGTGGAAGCCACAAATTACTTCATTCAGTTCAGTTCAGTAGCTCAGTCATGTCCAGCTCTTTGTGACCCCGTGAGCCACAGCACACCAGGCCTCCATGTCCACCACCAATTCCTAGAGTCCACCCAAACCCATGTCCATGGAGTCGGTGATGCCATCCAACTATCTTATGCTCTGTCATCCCCTCCTCCTCCTGCACTCAATCTTTCCCAGCATCAGGGTCTTTTTAAATGAGTCGGCTCTTCATATCAGGTGGCCAAGGTATTGGAGTTTCAGCTTCAACATCAGTCCTTTCAATGAACACCCGGGACTGATCTCCTTTAGGATGGACTGGTTGGATCTCTTTGCAGTCCAAGGGACTCTCAAGAGTCTTCTCCAGCACCACAGTTCAAAAGCATCGATACTTCAGCACTCAGCTTTCTTTATAGTCCAACTCTCACATCCATACATGACCACTGGAAAAACCATAGCTTTGACTAGATGGACTTTTATTGACAAAGTATTGTCTCTGCTTTTGAATATGCTATCTAGGTTGGTCATAACTTTTCTTCCAAGGAGTAAGCATTTTTTAATTTCATGACTGTAGTCACCATCTGCAGTGATTCTGGAGCCCCAAAAAATAAAGTCTGACACTGTTTCCACTGCTTCCCCATCTATTTCCCATGAAGTGATGGGACCAGATGCCATGATATTCATTTTCTGAATGTTGAGCTTTAAGCCAACTTTTTCACTCTCCTCTTTCACTTTCATCAAGAGGCTCTTTAGTTCCTCTTCACTTTCTGCCATAAGGGTGGTGTCATCTGCATATCTGAGGTTATTGATATTTCTCCTGGAAATCTTGATTCCAGCTTGTGCTTCATCCAGCCCAGCGTTTCTCATGATGTACTCTGCATAGAAGTTAAATAAGCAGGGTGACAATATACAGCCTTGATGTACTCCTTTTCCTGTTTGGAACCAGTCTGTTGTTCCGTGTCCAGTTCTAACTGTTGCTTCCTCACCTGCATATAGGTTTCTCAAGAGGCAGGTCAGGTGGTCTGGTATTCCCATCTCTTTCAGAATTTTCCACAGTTTATTGTGATCCACACAGTCAAAGACTTTGGCATAGTCAATAAAGCAGAAATAGATTTTTTCACCATATTTAATGATGTGTACATACATTTAATGATGCATCACCGTATATATATATATATATATATATATATATATATATATATGTATAGTATAGGTGTGTATGTATATAGATGGAAAGATAGGTAGATAGAAATAGTGATATGTCTCAAAATCCTAACTCAGAATCCAGTGAGTTTGGAGAAAAAATATATTTATCCTAGTGCACACATCCCTAGGAATAAACTGATAAGATTTTAATAAAATATCAAAATTAAGTGTTCAGCTGATTCCACACAGATCCCTACGCTTGACTAGTTATGAAGCAAGCAGAAATAAAAGCCTCTGATACATAGAAATCTTTTTCCCAAGATAGCAGAATTATTTGTTGTGTAAACAATTATAACCAGACATAACAAGCTGGTTTAAGTGTTAGTACTAGAGTGAGGATATTTCTTAAGGCTTGTAAAAATTCTCTTCTTACAACTTCCTGAGACATTCATCATCTCTTCAGAAAGGAGCATTATAAGGTAACTGAGACAGGCTCTTCTTTTCTCTATTGAGCTGACTTAAACTAGTAGAGATGGATTCTAGGAACATCCTTTAATCTGGGAAAACCATCCACAACAGTTAGGATGAGGATCAAAATCCCCCTTCCTGCTCCCTGTGGTCCTCTAGGAGTGTGGAAATAAGAGAGACTTGGGAATATTTATGAAGGAAACAGAGCAATGAAAGAGAAAATGTGGATGCAAGACTGGAGGCAGGCTGAAAAGAAAGGCTAGCCAGCTAACAGCACTTCACAACTCAATCCTATTTGTCTACCCAGGCCAGGCACTTCCAGTTTTCACCATTTATTGTTTCTACTAAATCTCCCTAGAGTTTCAGGCCTATTGAAATCCATGCTTTTACTATCTAACACGTGTGGGAACAAAGCAAGGAAGAACATTTCTTTTAGACAAAGACCTTTACTTCAAGAATGGTTCTGGTCATTCAACATATGGTGATGGAAAGTGACCTGTTTCCTCCCCATTTCCTGGCCTTCCTGTCCTTGTCTGATGGCCCTGACTCATGCAAAAGTGAAGAATTAGAGAAGCTCAGCTTGTTCCAAGCTGCATGTGTCCCGCTTTCTAAGTCATAAACAGTGTTTGAATGCCAAATTATGGTTACAAAGCACCTAGGCAAATACTTTGACTGCTGTGATCTTTTCTATTTCTAAAACTAACTTCCAAAATGTAGGATCTTGCTTTTTAAGTAAATTCTTCATTATCTCGAAAGGATATGTGAGTGAAAGTCTTATAGATAGGATCTCAAAAACACCACACTTCCTTGGTTCTGGATTTGAATTCCCTATGAAGCCTCTGAGTTGCTCAGTGCTGAAGGGCACTTGAGTATAATTAACGTGACAGTAAACAGACTATATGGCAAGCTGCATCCAGTGGGATGGGTGCCTTTGAATACACCTCATTCTTGGCATACTCACGGGTCCCAGCCATCAGCTCTGATTACAAGTTCCACTTAAAGTTGCAGCTAGCAAACAACCACTCTGCAGTCCAAGACAACTTGGTATTTTTCACTGGACAGAAGGGCCATGGTAGAGTCCTTGAACTTGCTTAGCTTCCTTAACAGTACTTGAGAGATTCTCAGGGACTCTGGCTGTGGAGAAGTAGACACTTGCCTAGGTCAGCCTCCTCCTGTCCGCTGCTCAAGCCTGCACCTCATCCAAGATGTGCAGCAGCCCTTGGCACCCTGAGTGCTGGTCACTCCAGGCCACCTCTTATAACCAGTGAATCGTAATTCCTGCCAGCAAAAGTGAAGATACAGCAGGGGGCGAGGCACACGAGATGCCAGCTTAACAATTGGCCCTGTCCTGTTTCTTTCCATTTCCACAGAAAAGGAGAGATGGGAAATTCTCAGAAGGAACACATTTTATGATGCGTCATGAAATGGGAATGGTTGCCTTCAAAGAAAACCATCCCAAATTAAAGGAGTAAGAAATCAAGAATGTGCAGGGCCTGTGACCATGCACTCCAGGGCCCAGTGATTGGTGGGAAAGCAACATATAAGCTAAATTTGCCTGCGTTAAGTAGAAACCAGTTATACACATGTGGAATCAAGGAAAAACACATATGTTTTATCCTCAAGTCAGCAAATAACTAGTTAAGCAATTAATCATTCATCTTCTCTGAGCTCAGGGTCCTCAACTGTGAAATCAACATGTTTCACCAGAAAATAACCTTTCTCATCAGTGATTCTATCGTGCTAGGGTAACTAACACATGCTGTTCTTTTTCACTTACTCAATGCCTGTGTCTATGTTAACATGTGTCTGAAAGGAGCCCACACTCCTAGGGTAGGGTGGTGTGCAGCCTCCCCCACCTCTGGGAGGGTGAGGGCCCCTTTTCTCATGAGCATTTTCCCACTCCCTCCTTGGCAGGAGATGCCTGTCAGAGTAGTGAAGATAGCAGCCTCTGGGCCTGAAATGTAGGTTTGGATCTGATCTCTGCCGCTTAACAAACCACAAGTTAAGTTAGTTCAAGTCTCTGCCCCTCAAGTCTTTTCACCACTCATATGGGCATAATGCTGGTGATTGTCTAACAGTGCTGGGAGGACTGCCATGGCTCAGACATGGACTCATAGCAGGGAGCACCTGCCCCATAACACGGCAGTCTGCGCTGTCTCTAGGAGGGCTTCTTGAGCCACCTCCAAGGAGCAGGTCTCACCTCCCCCATCTACGGTATTCTCTACCTCAGCCTCATGCTTATTTCCTTCAAAGTCCTTACCTCAATTTACAACTCATTTTGTATATAATTGGTTTCTATCTACCACAATAGGAACACTAGGTACACAGAGACCAAACCATCCTTTTATTGAACCAAACTTGGGTCCACTTGCCCTACAGTAAAACCAGTCTACTGACCCAAGTTGTGGTGAAGGAAAGTACAATGTTTATTGCAGGCGCCAAGCAAACAGTCCAGGAGTCCAGGCAACTAGTGCTTAAAAGGCGCAAACTCCCAAAAGGATTTCAGGCAAAGGTTTTTAAAACAGGGTGAGGGTGGGGAGTTGTGGGCTGTGTGATCAGCTCATGGACATTCTTCTGATTGGTTGGTGATGAAGTAATCAGGAGTCAACATAATCAGTCTCCTGATTCTGATCATTCTGGTGTCTACATGCTTGTGGGCAGCAAGCAGTTAATTTCTTCCACCTTGTGGGGTTTTCAGTACCTGCAAAACAGCTCAAAGGACATGGCTCAGAATATTATCTGAGCACTTGAGAAGGAGCTAAAGGTCCTTAATTTTGTTTAACGGCAAAACTATTAATATTATTAGCTTTGTCATGCTTGACTGTCCTCCTTTCTGCATTTTCTCACTTGTCTGATTAAATTTATTTGTTGACTAAAGTTTCTTTACAGACAGAAGGCTGGCAGAGGACGTGGTGGGAGGGTTATCTTTTCTAGGAAGGCCCCATAGGATCTTACTCAGTTACAAACCCTCTTGAACCTTATATACCCACACTTAACACACTGCCTGACACATGATTTGCTTTGACTACATGAATAAACTAATCACAAAAAGAACACACAATTGTATGTCGTGTAAGTCAGCAACTCTGTTGCACAAAGCCTCTTAGAGTGGCCATTCTCAGGGGTTTCCAGTTTAGATGCCTTCTGCTCCGTTCAGGTTTCCCCAGCACTACCCTCCTCCACCCTTTCAGTTACTCTCTCCTCCCCCTGAGCTGCCCTGAACTTGGGCTTGGAGCTTTCACTACAGGCCTTGGTGGCTGCATTTCTCACCTCATTCAGAGAAATGGTGTCTTGATTATCACTACATCAGTCACAAAGCCTCCCCTGGGGGCTTTAATAGGCATCTGCTGAATGACTGCCAGAAGGCAAGGAGGAAAGAAGGAAAAGAAGGAATTTCTACCCCTCACTCTTTACTCTGCCTTCAATTATATCCTGCTCATTAGCAAAAACAAAAAACAAACACACACAAAAACTGGCAAATGAAAAATTCAAACGAGCATCACAAACCTCGAGTCTGAATCCTAAAAGACTCACAGAGGACGACCAAAGCAAAGGATAAACATCGGCCCAGAAAATGCTACCACCAAATGCCTCTTCAGTACTCTTCTATTACAAATTTCCTCAAGATTCTCCAAATGACAAAAAAAAAGTAAAATGTCTTGGCCACAACATTTCTAGAAGTGTGAAGTTTTACACATTTTTGGTCTTCTCGTGTCTGTTTTGTATGTAGGGAGGTAAACACTAATGCAGCACTTGTATCTGTAGGCTGACAGCACTGCTAAATAAAGGCTGCATAACCCAGGGTTCGGAGAAGGCAATGGCGCCCCACTCCAGTACTCTTGCCTGGAAAGAGTACTTTTCACTTTCATGCATTGGAGAAGGAAATGGCAACCCACTCCAGTGTTCTTGTCTGGAGAATCCCAGGGACGGAGGAGGCTGGTGGGCTGCCGTCTATGGGGTCTCACAGAGTCGGACACGACTGAAGCGACTTAGCAGCAGCAGCGCAATCCATAGTTACCTATCAGTGAAAATGAGAAATCTGAAACGTACAATTCCACATTTTACCAGCAGAGGGAGCAAAACACCAGCTCAGAAATGCAAGTCGGCCCAAAGAGCTTCTCAAGGTGGGATTTCTCCAAGTAGAAGCACTTCACACCTGTATCAGAATCACACGATGGTGCTGGTTAAAATATTAACTCACAGGCTTCTTGAACTTTAAAAATAGAATTTTATCAAGAACCTTGAAAGTGAAAGTGACATCGCTCAGTGTGTCCGACTCTTTGCGATCCCATGGACTGTAACCTACCAGGCTCCTCCATCCTTGGGATTTTCCAGGCAAGAGTATTGAAGTGGGCTGCCATTTCCTTCTCCAGGGGATCTTCCCGACTCAGGGATCGAACCCCGGTCTCCTGCATTGCATACAGACGCTTTACCGTCTGAGCCACCAGGAAAGCCCATGTCAAGAACTTTGGGTGTTTTTTTTTTTATGTGATTAACATTTTACAGCAACTATTCAAAACCTCTAGGGACTAGGGAAATTAGACCATATATGTTGTTTAGTCGCTAAGTCGTGCCCAACTCTTTTGCACCCCCATCGACTGTAGCCCACCAGGCTCCCCGGTCTGTGGGATTTCACAAGCAAGAATACTGGAATGGATTGCCATTTCCTCCTCCAAGAGTTCTTCCTGACCCAGGCATCGAAATCCTGTCTCCTGCACTGGCAGGCAGATTCTTTACCACTAAGCCACCAGGAAAGCCACACAAATATAGGGATGAACTAAGATATACAGTATTTGTTCATAATATCATAGGCAGGGAGGATTCAGCAATTTATGCAACGTAAAGTTATTGGATAAGGAAATATACATTCCTTTGAAATTTATTATTTTTTATTTTTTAAATTTTACATCAGTAGAAAATTGCTTTACAATTTTCTGTTGGTTTCTGCCACATAACAACACAAATCAATGATAATTTTATATATACCTTTCCTCCTGAGCCTTCTTCCCTCCCATGATCTGACCCCTCTAGGTCATCACAGAGCTCCAGGTTGGGGTCCCTGTGTTATTTAGCAACTTCCCACTATCTATTTTACACATGTTAGTGTGTATATGTTAATGCTGCTTTCTCAGTTCATCCCACCCTTACCTTCCCCCATTAAGTCCACAAGTCTGTTCTCTACTAGTTTCGTCAGTACCATTTTTATAGATTCCATATATATGAGTTATTATACCATATATGTTTCTCTCTTTCTGACCTACATCATTCTGGTATAACAGCCTCTAAGTTCATCCACCTCACTGACTCAAATTTTTTCCTTTCTATGGCTGAGTAATAGTCCATTGATATATGTACCACAACTTTTTTATCCATTCATCTGTCAATTAACATCTAGGTGGCTTCCATATCCCAGCTATTATAAATAGTGCTGCAATGAACATTGGAGTACATGTGTATTTTAGAATCATGGCTTTCTCAGGGTATATGCCCAGTACTGGGATTGCTGGATTGTAAGCCAATACTTTGGCCACCTCATGCAAAGAGTTGACTCATTGGAAAAGACCCTGATGCTGGGAGGGATTTGGGGCAGGAGGAGAAGGGGACGACAGGGGATGAGATGGCTGGATGGCATCACCGACTCAATCAACATGAGTTTGGGTAAGCTCTGGGAGCTGGTGATGGACAGGGAGCCCTGGTGTGCTGCAATTCACGGGGTCGCAAAGATTTGGACACGACTGAGCAACTGAACTGAACTGAACTGAAGCAAGTTTTATTCCTAGTTTTTTAAGGAACCTCCATACTGTTTCCCATAGTGGCTGTATCAGTTTACATTCCCACCAACAGTGCAAGAGGGATTGCTTTTCTCCACACCCTCAGCAGCATTTATTGTTTGTGGATTTTTTGACAATGGCCATTCTGATCTTTGTGAGGTCATACCTCACTATAGTTTTGATTTATTTTTCTCTAATAATGAGAAATGTTGAGAATCTTTTATTGTGTTTATTGGCCATCTGTATGTCTTCTTTGGAGAAATGTCTATTTAGGTCTTCTGCTCATTTTTTGGTTTTTTTTTTTTTTTCTGATATTGAGCTATATGACCTGCTTATACATTCTGGAGATTAACTCTTTGTCAGTTGTTTCATGTGTAATTATTTCCTCCCTTTCTGAGGGTTGTCTTCTTATCTTGTTTATAGTTTTCTTTGCTGTGCAAAAGCTTTTAAATTTTATTAGGTCTCATTTGTTTATCTTTATTTCCATTAATCTAGAAAGTGGGTCAGAGAGAATTTTGCTGTGATTTATGTCAAAGAGTGTGCTTCCTATGTTTTCCTCTAAGAGCTTTACAGTTTCTGGCTTTACAATTAAGTAAGTTAAGTTCAATATTAAGAGCAATATTGCATAGGAACCTGGAATGTCAGGTCCATGAATTAAGGCAAATTGGAAGTGGTCACACAGGAGATAGCAAGAGTGACCATCGACATTCTAATAATCAATGAACTAAAATGGACTGGAATGGGTGAATTTAACTCAGATGACCATTATATCTACTACTGCAGGCAGGAATCCCTGAGAAGAAATGGAGTAGCCATCATGGTCAACAAAAGAGTCCAAAATGCAGTACTTGGATGCAATCTCAAAAACAACAAAATGATCTCTGTTCATTTCCAAGGCAAATCATTCAATATCACAGTAATCCAAGGCTATGCCCCAACCAGTAACACTGAAGAAGCTGAAGTTGAATGGTTCTATGAAGACCTACAAGACTTTTTAGAACTAACATGCAAAAAAGATGTCCTTTTCATTATGGGGGACTGGAATGCAAAAGTAGGAAAACAAGAAACACCTGGAGTAACAGGCAAATTTGGCCTTGAAATACGGAATGAAGCAGAGCAAAGACTAATAGAGTTTTGCCAAGAAAATGCACCGGTCATAGCAAACACCCTCTTCCAACAACGCAAGAGAAGACTCTACACATGGACAACACCAGATGGTCAACACCCAAATCAGATTGATTCTATTCTTTGCAGCCAAAGATGGAGAAGCTCTATACAGTCAACAAAAGCAAGACCAGGAGCTGACTGTGGCTCTGATCATGAAATCCTTATTGCCAAATTCAGACTTAAATTGAAGAAAGTAGGGAAAACCACTAGACCATTCAAGTATGACCTAAATCAAATCCCTTATGATTATACAGTGGAAGTGAGAAATAGATTTAAGGGCCTAGACTGATAGGCAGAGTGCCTGATGAACTACGCTCGGAGGTTCGTGACATTGTACAGGAGACAGGGATCAAGACCATCCCCATGGAAAAGAAATGCAAAAAAGCAAAATGGCTGTCTGGGGAGGCCTTACAAATAGCTGTGAAAAGAAGAGAAGTGAAAAGCAAAGGAGAAAAGGAAAGATATAAGCATCTGAATGCAGAGTTCCAAAGGATAGCAAGAAGAGATAAGAAAGCCTTCCTCAGTGATCAATGTAAAGAAATAGAGGAAAACAACAGAATGAGAAAGACTTGAGATCTCTTCAAGAAAATTAGAGATACCAAGGGAACATTTCAGGCAAAGATGGGCTCGATAAAGGACAGAAATGGTATGCACCTAACAGAAGCAGAAGATATTAAGAAGCGGTGGCAAGAATACACAGAAGAACTGTACAGAAAATATCTTCACAACACAGATAATCACGATGCTGTGATCATTCACCTAGAGCCAGACATCCTGGAATGTGAAGTCAAATGGGCCTTAGAAATCATCACTATGAACAAAGCTAGTGGAGACGACGGCATTCCAGATGAGCTATTTCAAATCCTGAAAGATGATGCTGTGTAAGTGATGCACTCAATATGCCAGCAAATTTGGAAAACTCAGCGGTGGCCACAGGACAGGAAAAGGTCAGTTTTCATTTCAAATTCAAAGAAAGGCAATGCCTAAGAATGCTCAAACTACCACACCATTGCACTCATCTCACATGCTAGTAAAGTAACGCTCAAAATTCTCCAAGCCAGGCTTCAGCAATACGTGAACTGTGAACTTCCAGATGTTCAAGCTGGTTTTAGAAAAGACAGAGGAACCAGAGATCAAATTGTCAACATCTGCTGGATCATCAAAAAAGCAAGGGAGTTCCAGAAAAACATCTACTTCTGCTTTATTGACTATGTCAACACCTTTGACTGTGTGGATCACAATAAACTGTGGAAAATTCTGAAAGAGATAGGAATACCAGACCACCTGACCTGCCTCCTGAGAAACCTATATGCAGGTCAGGAAGTAACAGTTAGAACTGGACATGGAACAACAGACTGGTTTCAAATAGGAAAAGGAATACATCAAGGCTGTATATTGTCACCCTGCTTATTTAACTTATATGCAGAGTACATCATGAGAAACACTGGACTGGAAGAAACACAAGCTGGAATCAAGATTGCCACAAGAAATATCAATAACCTCAGATACGCAGATGACACCACCCTTATGGCAGAAAGTGAAGAGGAACTAAAAAGTCTCTTGATGAAAGTGAAAGAGGAGAGTGAAAAAGTTGGCTTAAAGCTCAACATTCAGAAAACGAAGATCATAGCATCTGGTCCCATCACTTCATGGGAAATAGATGGGGAAACAGTGGAAACGGTGTCAGACTTTATTTTTGGGGCTCCAAAATCACTGCAGATGGTGACTGCAGCCTTGAAATTAAAAGACGCTTAGTCCTTGGAAGAAAAGTTATGACCAACCTAGATAGCATATTCAAAAGCAGAGACATTACTTTGCCAACAAAGGTCTGTCTAGTCAAGGCTATGGTTTTTCCAGTGGTCATGTATGGATGTGAGAGTTGGACTGGGAAGAAGGCTGAGTACTGAAGAACTGATGCTTTTGAACTGTGGTGCTGGAGAAGACTCTTGAGAGTTACTTGGACTGCAAGGAGATCCAACCAGTCCATTCTGAAGGAGATTGGTCCTGGGTATTCTTTGGAAGGAATGATACTAAAGCTGAAACTCCAGTACTTTGGCCACCTCATGTGAAGAGTTGACTCATTGGAAAAGACTCTGATGCTGGGAGGGATTGGGGGCAGGAGGAGAAGGGGACGACAGAGGATGAGATGGCTGGATGGCATCACTGACCCGATGGACATGAGTCTGAGTGAACTACAGGATTTGGTGATGGACAGGGAGGCCTGGCGTGCTTGATTCATGGGGTTGCAAAGAGTCGGACACGACTGAGCTACTGAGCTGAACTGAACTGTAGTTAAGTCCACTTGGGCTCATTTTTGTGTACACTGTGATGAAGTGTTCTAGTTTCATTTTTACAGAGTATGAAATCTAATTTCATTTACACAGAACTATCCAGCTTTCCCAGCACAACATACTCTAGAGGCTATCTTTTCTCCATTGTGTATTTTTACCTTCTTTGTCGAAGATAAGTTGCCCATAGCTATGTGGGTTTATTCTGGCCTTTCTATCTTGTTCCATCGGTCAACATTTCTATTTTTTGTGCCAGTACCATACTGTCTGGATGACTGCAGCTATATAGTATAATTTGAAGTCAGGGGGGTTGATTACACTAGCTCCATTTTTCTTTCTCAAGATTGCTTTGGCCATTTGAAATCTTTTGCATTTCCATACAAATTGCGAAATTTTTTTGGTCAGTTCTGTGAAAAATACTATTGGTAGGTTACTAGGGATTGTACCGAATCTGTAGATTGCATTGGGTAGTATAGTCATTTTCACAATATTGACCCTTCCAATCCAAGAACATAGTATGTCTCTCCATATGTTTGTGTTGTCTTTGAGTCCTTTAATCAGTGCCTCATAGTTTTTGGCATACAGGCATACATATAGTTTTTAGTCTTTTTAGGTAGGTTTATTCTGTGGAAAATTCTGAGAGAGATGGGAATACCAGACCACCTAACCTGCTTCTTGAGAAACCTATATGCAGGTCAGGAAGCAACAGTTAGAACCGGACAGGGAACAACAGACTGCTTCCGAATAGGAAAAGGAGTACATCAAGGCTGTATATTGTTACCCTGCTTATTTAACTTATATGCAGAGTACAGCATAAAAAACGCTGGACTGGAAGAAACACAAGCTGGAATCAACATTGCAGGGAGAAATATCAATAACCTCAGATATGCAGATGACACCACCCTTATGGCAGAAAGTGAAGAGGAACTAAAAAGCCTCTTGATGAAAGTGAAAGAGGAGAGTGAAAAAGTTGGCTTAAAGCTCAACATTCAGAAAACGAAGATCATGGCATCAGGTAGGTCCCATCACTTCATGGGAAATAGATGGGGAAACAGTGGAAACAGTGTCAGAGTTTATTTTTGGGGGCTCCAAAATCACTGCAGATGGTGACTGCAGCCATGAAATTAAAATATGCTTACTCCTTGAAAGAAAAGTTATGACCAACCTAGATAGCATATTGAAAAGCAGAGATATTACTTTGCCAGCTAAGGTCCATCTAGTCAAGGCTATGGTTTTTCCAGTGGTCATGTATGGATGTGAGAGTTGGACTGTGAAGAAGGCTGAGCGCCGAAGAACTGATGCTTTTGAACTGTGGTGTTGGAGAAGACTCTTGAGAGTCCCTTGGACTGCAAGGAGATCCAACCTGTCCATTCTGAAGGAGATCAGCCCTGGGATTTCTTTGGAAGGAATGATGCTAAAGCTGAAACTCCAGTACTTTGGCCACCTCATGTGAAGAGTTGACTCATTGGAAAAGACTGTGATGCTGGGAGGGATTGGGGGCAGGAGGAGAAGGGGACGACCAAGGTTGAGATGGCTAGATGGCATCACTGACTCGATGGACATGAGTCTGAGTGAACTCCGGGAGTTGGCGATGGACAGGGAGGCCTGGCGTGCTGCAATTCATAGGGTCGCAAAGAGTCGGACACAACTGAGCGACTGAAATGAACTGAACTGAACTGATTCCTATGTATTTTACTCCTTTTGTTGCAATGGTAAATGGAATTGTTTCCTTAATTTCTCTTTCTGATTTTTCATTGTTACTGTATTAGAATGCAAGTGATTTCTGTGTATTAATTTTATGTCCTGTGACTTTACTGAATTCATTGATTAGCTTTAATAGGGTTTCAGTGGCATTTTAAGGGGTTTCTATGTGTAGTATCACGTCATCTGCAAAGTGTGAGAGTTTTACTTCTTCTTTACTAATCTGATTCCACTTATTTCTTTTTCTTCTCTGATTGCCTACGACTAGGACTTCCAGAACTAAATTGAATATAGTGATGAGAGCAGACACCCTTGTTTTGTTCCTGTTCTTAGAGGAAATACTTTCAGTTTTTTGTTATTGAGAATAATGCTTGTTGTGGGTTTGTCTATATGGCCTAAAGATAGACTCTTTCTATACAAATTTTCTGGAGAATTTTTATCATAAATTGGTGTTGAATTTTGTTGAAAGCTTTCTCTGCGCCTACTTAGATGATCATATGCTTTTATCTTTAGTTTGCAAATATGGTATGTCACATTAATTGATTTACATGTACTGAAGAATCCTTGCATCCCCGGGATAAACCCCACTTGATCATGGTATATGATTCTTTTAATGTGTTGTTGGATTCTGTTTGCTAGAACTTTCTTTAGGGTTTTCGCATCTATGTTCATCAGTGATATTGGCCTGTAATTTTCTTGCGTGTGTCTCTGTGTGTGATATCTTTGTCTTATTTGGCTATCAGGGTGATGGTGGCCTCATAAAATGAGTTTGGCAGTTCATCACCTCCCCCTTGCAATTTTTTGAAGTTTGTGCAGGACAGGTGGTAGATCTTCTCTAAACTTTTGATAAAATTTGCCTGTGAAGCCATGTGGCCTTTGGATTTTTTTTCATGGGAAGATTTTTTAAATCACAGTTTCAGGGCTTGTGATTGGTCGGTTCGTATTTTCTACTTCTTGGTTTGGCCTTGGAAAGTTGTACTTTTTAAGAATTTGTTTATTTCTTCAAGGTTGTCTATTTTATTGGCATATAATTACTCATAGTAGTCTCTTATGATTCTTTGTATATCTGTGTCATCTGTTGTAAGTTCTTCTTTTTTATTTCTATCTTATTGATTCAGGTCTTCTCCCTTTTTTCTTGATGAATCTGGTTAATGGCTTGTCAATTTTGGAACCAGCTTTAGTTTTATTGGTCTTTGCTATTGCTTCCTTCATTTCTTTCTCAATTATTTCTGCTCTGATCTTTATGATTTCTTTCCTTCTACTAATTTGGGTTTTTTTTTAAATTCTTCTTTTTCTAGTTGCTTTAGGTGTAATATTTTGTTTATTTGATGTTTTTCTTATTTCTTAAAGTAGGCTTGTACTGCTATAAACTTCCCTCTGTCTCTTGGTGTGAGTGAGGTGTTAAAGTCCCCCACTATTACTGTGTTACTGTCAATTTCCCCTTCTATAGTTGTTAGCATTTGCCATATGTATTGTGATGTTCCTATACGGGATGCATATATAATTGCTTTATCTTCTTCTTGGATTGATCCCTTCTTGATCATTGATCCCTTGGTTCAATGTCTTGATTTTAAAGGCTATTTTATCTGATATGAATATTGCTACATTCACTTTCTTTTGGGCTTCCCTTGTAGCTCAGCTGGTAAAGAATCTGCCTGCAGTGCAGGAGACCAGGGTTCGATCCCTGGGTTGGGAAGATCCCCTGGAGAAAGAAATGGCAACCCACTCCAGTATCATTGCCTGGAAAATCTCATGGACAGAGGAACCTGGTGAGCTGCGGTCCATGGGGTCGCAAAGAGTCGGGCATGACTGAGTGACTAACACTTTCTTTTGATTTCCATCTGTATGGAATGTCTTTTTCCAGTCCCTCACATACAGTCTGTATGAGTCCTTAAGTTTGGAATGAGTGTCTTGTAGACAACATATATAGAGGAGGTCTTGTTTTTGTATCCATTCAACCAGTCTGTGTCTTTTGGTTGGAGAATGTAATCCGTTTACATTTAAGGTGATTATTTATATATATGACCTTATTACTGTTTACTTTATTGATTTGGGTTTGATTTTGTAGATCTTTTCTTTCTCTTGTGCTTACTATCTAGAGACGTTCCTTTAGCATTTGTTGTAGAGCTAGTTTGGTGGTGGTGAATTCTATTAACTTTTGCTTATCTGTAAAGTTTTTCATTTCTCTTTTGAACCTGGATTAGATCCTTGCTAGATAGAGTAATCTTCATTTTGGCTTTTTTTTCCTCTCATCTCTTTAAGTATATCCTGCCACTCCCTTCTGGCCTGCAGAGTTTTTGTGGACAGAGCAGCTGTTAGCTTTAATGTAATTCCCTTGTATGTTACTCATTACTTTTCCCTTGCTGCTTTTAGTATTTTTTCTTTGTGTTTAATTTTTGTTACTTTGATTAATACATGTCTTGGTGTGTTTCTTTTTGGGTTTATTCTTTATGGGTTATCTGGGCTTCCTGGATTTGGGTGGCTATTTCCTTTCCCAAGCTAGGGGAGTTTTCATCTATAATCTCCTCAAGTATTTTCCCATACCATTTTTTTTTCTACTCTTTTTCTGGGATCCCTATAATTCCAATGTTGGTGTGCTTAATGTTGTCCCAGAGGTGTCTGAGACTGTTCTCATTTATTTTTATTCTTTTTTCTTTATTCCACTCTGCTTCAGTTATTTCCAGCATTCTATCTCCCAGCTTACTTATCTGTTCTTCTGTCTCATTCTGTTATTGGTTTCCTCTAGTGTAGCTTTTCTTTCTGTTATTATGTTGTTCATTGTTGATTGTGTGTTCTTTATTTCTTTTAGGTCCTTGTTAAATGTTTCTTGTATCTTCTCAATACACGCCTACATTCTATATTTTTGTGCCTCCATTTTATTTCCAAGATTTTGGATCATCTTTACTATCATTCCTCCTAATTCTTTTTGGGTGAACTGAGTATTTTCTCTTTATTTGCTTGACCTGGTGGGTTTTTACCATGATCCTTCATTTGCTGCATGTTTCTCCCACCTCAGAGGTTCAGGCCCAACCCTTGTTGGACCAGCAAGACTCGACAAGTCACATAGCACAGAAGGGAAGAAAGAAACAGGGGGAGGGGGAATCAAACCAACCTATAAACAAAAAAGGACAAACTGACAAAACCCCAAGACAAATGGTAAAAACTACATTAATCAGACAGGAACACACAAAGAAATTCACAAACTCCCACACACAAAATAAAAAAGAAGAAGAAGAAGAAAGGAACTGAAAAAGAAAAGAAATTCAAAAAACAAAAGAGCAAAAAACTAGAGTAGCAAAAATACAAAATGAAAACATGGCAGAAATGCAATATAACAAAAATGTATTCTAGAAATATGAATAAAATAAAATAAATCTGTTTAAAAATAGAATATTTGGAAAGTTGTACTTTTCTAAGAATTTGTCCATTTCTTCCAAGTTGTCCATCTTTTGGCATATAGTTCCTGATAGTAGTCTCTTAGAAAAGCATAACTTTCCAAAACCAAACCAGGAAGAAATAAAAAATCTTAACAGAACCATCACAAGCACAGAAATTGAAACTGTAATCAGAAATCTTCCAACAAACAAAAGCCCAGGACCAGACGGCTTCACAACTGAATTCTACCAAAAATTTAGAGAAGAGGTCACACCTATCCTACTCAAACTCTTCAAGAAAATTGCAGAGGAAGGTAAACTTCCAAACTCATTCTACGAGGCCACCATCACCATAATACCAAAAACTGACAAAGGTACCACACACAAAAAAGAAAACTACAGGCCAATATCACTGATAAACATAGATGCAAAAATCCTTAACAAAATTCCAGCAATCAGAATCCAACAACACATTAAAAAGATCATACATCATGACCAAGTGGGCTTTATCCTAGGGATGCAAGGATTCTTCAATATCCACAAATCAATCAATATAATACACCACATTAACAAATTGAAAAATAAAAGCCAAATGATTATCTCAATAGATGCAGAGAAAGCCTTTGACAAAATTCAACATCCATTTATGAAACCAACTCTCCAGAAACCAGGAATAGAAGGAACATACCTCAACATTATAAAAGCTATATATGACAAACCCACAGCAAACATTATCCTCAATGGTGAAAAATTGAAAGCATTTCCCCTAAAGTCAGGAACAAGACAAGGGTGCCCATTCTCACCGCTACTATTCAACATAGTTTGGGAAGTTTTGGCCAGAGCAATCAGAGCAGAAAAATAAATAAAAGGAATCCAGATTGGAAAAGAAGAAGTAAAACTCTCACTGTTTGCAGATGACATGATCCTCTACATAGAAAACCCTAAAGACTCCACCAGAAAATCATTAGAGCTAGTCAATGAATAGACTAAAGTTGCAGGATATAAAATCAACAGACAGAAATCCATTGCATTCCTATACACTAACAATGAGAAAACAGAAAGAGAAGTTAAGGAAACAATCCCATTCACCATTGCAATGAAAAGAATAAAATATCTACCTAAAGAAACAAAATATAAGCATCTGAATGCAGAGTTCCAAAGAATAGCAAGAAGAGATAAGAAAGCCTTCTTCAGCGATCAATGCAAAGAAATAGAGGAAAACAACAGAATGGGAAAGACTAGAGATCTCTTCAAGAAAATTAGAGATACCAAGGGAACATTTCATGCAAAGATGGGCTTGATAAAGGACAGAAATGGTATGCACCTAACAGAAGCAGAAGATATTAAGAAGAGGTGGCAAGAATACACGGAAGAACTGTACAAAAAAGATCTTCACGACCCAGATAATCATGATGATGTGATCACTAATCTAGAGCCAGACATCTTGGGATGGGAAGTCAAGTGGGCCTTAGAAGTCATCACTACGAGCAAAGCTAGTGGAGGTGATGGAATTCCAGTTGAGCTGTTTCAAATCCTGAAAGATGATGCTGTGAAAGTGCTGCACTCAATATGCCAGCAAGTTTGGAAAACTTAGTGGTGGCCACAGGACTGGAAAAGGTCAGTTTTCATTCCAATCCCAAAGAAAGGCAATGCAAAAGAATGCTCAAACTACCGCACAATTGCACCCATTTCACATGCTAGTAAAGTAATGCTCAAAATTCTCCAAGCCAGACTTCAGCAATACCTGAACCATGAACTCCCTGATGTTCAAGCTGGTTTTAGAAAAGGCAGAGGAACCAGAGATCAAATTGCCAACATCCGCTGGAGCATCGAAAAAGCAAGAGAGTTCCAGAAAAACATCTATTTCTGCTTTATTGACTATGCCAAAGCCTTTGACTGTGTGGATCACAATAAACTGTGGAAAATTCTGAAAGAGATGGGAATAACAGACCACCTAACCTGCCTCTTGAGAAACCTATATGCAGGTCAGGAAGCAACAGTTACAACTGGACATGGAACAACAGACTGGTTCCAAATAGGAAACAGAGTACGTCAAGGCTGTATATTGTCACCCTGCTTATTTAACTTATATGCAGAGTACATCATAAAAAACGCTGGACTGGAAGAAACACAAGCTGGAATCAACATTGCAGGGAGAAATATCAATAACCTCAGATATGCAGATGACACCACCCTTATGGCAGAAAGTGAAGAGGAACTAAAAAGCCTCTTGATGAAAGTGAAAGAGGAGAGTGAAAAATTTGGCTTAAAGCTCAACATTCAGAAAATGAAGATCATGGCATCTGGTCCCATCGCTTCATGGGAAATAGATGGGGAAACAGTGGAAACAGTGTCAGGATTTATTTTCTGGGCTCCAAAATCACTGCAGATGGTGACTGCAGCCATGAAATTAAAAGACGCTTAGTCCTTGGAAGAAAAGTTAAGACCAACCTAGATGGTATATTCAAAAGCAGAGACATTACTTTGCTGACGAAGGTCCATCTAGTCAAGGCTAAGGTTTTTCCTGTGGTCATGTATGGATGTGAGAGTTGGACTGTGAAGAAGGCTGAGCGCCAAAGAATTGATGCATTTGAACTGTGGTGTTGGAGAAGACTCTTGAGGGCCCCTTGGACTGCAAGGAGATCCAACCAGTCCGTTCTGAAGGAGATCAGCCCTGGGATTTCTTTGGAAGGAATGATGCTAAAGCTGAAACTCCAGTACTTTGGCCACCTCATGCGAAGAGCTGACTCATTGGAAAAGACTCTGATGCTGAGAGGGATTGGGAGCAGGAGGAGAGGGGGACGACCCAGGATGAGATGGCTGGATGGCATCACGGACTTGATGGACGTGAGTCTGAGTGAACTCCGGGAGTTGGTGATGGACAGGGAGGCCTGGTGTGCTGCAATTCATGGGGTCGCAAAGAGTCGGACATGACTGAGTGACTGAACTGTACTGAAAGAAACAGAAGACCTATATATAGAGAACTATAAAGCACTGGTGAAAGAAATCAAATAGGACACCAACAGATGGAGAAATATACCATGTTCATGGATTGGAAGAATCAGTATAGTGAAAATGAGTATACTACCCAAAGCAATCTATAGATTCAATGCACTCTGTATCAAGCTACCAAGTTCTGTATTTTTTACAGAACTAGAACAAATAATTTCACAATTTGTATGGAAGTACAAAAAAACTCGAATAGCCAAAGCAATCTTGAGAAAGAAGAATAGAGCTGGAGGAATCAACCCGCCTGACTTTAGGCTCTACTACAAAGCCATAGTCATCAAGACAGTCTGGTACTGGCACAAAGACAGAAATATAGATCAATGGAACAAAATAGAAAGCCCAAAGATGAATCCACGCACCTATGGACACCTTATCTTTGACAAAGTAGGCAAGAATATACAATGGAAAAAAGGCAATCTCTTTAACGAGTGGTGCTGGGAAACTGGTCAACCACTTGTAAAAGAATGAAACTAGAACACTTTCTAACACCATACACAAAAGTAAACTCAAAATGGATTAAAGATATAAATGTAAGACCAGAAACTATAAAACTCCTAGAGGAGAACACAGGCAAAACACTCTCTGATATAAATCACAGCAGGATCCTTCATGACCCACCTCCTAGAATATTGGAGATAAAAGCAAAGATAAATAAATGGGACCTAATTAAAATTAAAAGCTTCTGCACAACAAAGGAAACTCTAATCAAGGTGAAAAGACAGCCTTCAGAATGGGAGAAAATAATAGCAATGAAGCAATGGACAAAGAATTAATCTCAAAACTATACAAGCAACTCCTGCAGCTCAATTCCAGAAAAATAAATGACCCAATCAAAAAATGGGCCAAACAACTAAACAGACATTTCTCCAAAGAAGACATACAGATGGCTAACAAACACATGAAAAGATGCTCAACATCACTTATTATCAGAGAAATGCAAATCAAAACCACAATGAGGTACCATTTCGTGCCAGTCAGAATGGTTGCTATCCAAAAGTCTGTAAGCAATAAATGCTGGAGAGGGTGTGGAGCAAAGGGAATCCTCTTGCACTGTTGGTGGGAATGCAAACTAGTGCAGCCACTATGGAGAACAGTGTGGAGATTCCTTTAAAAACTGGAAATAGAACTGCCATATGACCCAGCAATCCCACTGCTGGGCATACACACCGAGGAAACCAGAACTGAAAGAGACATGTGTACCCCAATGTTCATTGCAACACTGTTTATAATAGCCAGGACATGGAAGCAACCTAGATGTCCATCAGCAGATGAATGGATAAGAAAGCTGTGGTACATATACACAATGGAGTATTACTCATCCATTAAAAAGAATACATTTGAATCAGTTCTAATGAGGTGGATGAAACTGGAGCCTATTATACAGAGTGAAGTAAGCCAGAAAGAAAAACACCAATACAGTATACTAACACATATATATGGAATTTAGAAAGATGGTAATGACGACCCTGTATGCGAGACTGCAGAAAGACACAGATGTATAGAACAGTCTTTTGGACTCTGTGGGAGGGAGTGAGGGTGGGATGATTTGGGAGAATGGCATTGAAGCATGTATATTATCATATGTGAAACAAACCATCAGTCCAGTTTCAATGCATGATACAGGGTGTTCGGGGCTGGTGCACTGGGATGACCCAGAGGGATGGAATGGGGAGGAAGGTGGGAGGGGGTTTCAGGATGGGAAACACATGTACACCCGTGGCAGATTCATGTCAATGTATGCAAAACCAATACAATATTGTGAAGTAATTAGCCTCCAATTAAAATAAATAAATTTATATTAAAAAACAATAAAAATAGAACATTAAAAAGATAAAAGTAAGTAAAAACAAAAGGTTTAATAGCAAAGGAACAGAGAGATAGAGAAAGAGTGGTAGTAAGAAGAATGTTATCCTGTGACGTCAGTTATCCTAACCACAGAGTGTATTCTAGTCAATCTGACTTCTCAGAAAATCCTCCAATATTTCTAAGAAGGTCTCAGCGCCTACTCAGATCTGGCCTTACTCCAGCTTGTTCTTGATTCCAAAGTCCACAATCCCCCCAAAGTCCACAGTCTCAAGCTCATTGCAGGAATTTAATCCATGGCACCTCCCACTGCAGGAGTGAGCTCCTATTCTCGTCTTTGATCACACACCCCCTGCTGCTCTGCTTTGCTTTTGGCCCTGCCTCTGTTTATAGGCCACCCTCCAGCATCTCTTCCCAACCTATACAAGAAGGGGCAAAGAATGAGGCTTATTAGGGCTCACTTAGTTTGGCTGAGGAGAGGGAGGAGTATAGCAGCCACAATTGGGATGTGCAGGGAGTGTTTGCAGTGGTAGAGACCTGTCAGATGTTACTACTGTCTGAGGTGGGTCTTGCACTCTCCCAGAGGAATTGGCCCCAGGTCTTGGGTCCCTAGGAAGAAACAAGCTGCACAGGCTCCCAGGAAGGTATAGGCAGTAACCTGTGCCTGTTCATGACTTGGTGGCTGCTTTGGTGGCCATCAGGCCCACCTCTGAGGTGGGAGACCACAACCAGTTTGTCCCACCTATGGCATTCACAAAAACGGGGTCCTGTAGTCTGGGAGTACTTGTTTTGAGTTAGAGGGCCCACTGGGTTAGAGGCTCCTTGGGACAATGATCTCTTGACCCTTTGGCAGGCCCAGGCCTTTCCCTGGACTCCCTCAGCTGGGTAGTACCAGCCCCCTCAGAGTATCTTCATGGCAGTCAACACCAATCCTCTCCCTGGGGTCCGACCCCAGAAGCCTGAGCCTCAGCACCCAGCCCCCACTTGCTGCGTTGAGCGTGCAAACAGCCTCTCAGCTGGGAAGTGCTGCTTGGCACTGATCTTTTTGTCAAATTCTTTCTGCTTTGTCTTCTACGCACTTGTTACTGTGCTTCCCTCTGAGGTTCTGAAGCTCATTCTTGTCCCCACAAGTACAGGGATTTCTGAATGTGTGGAAACTTTTCTTCCTCTTTGAGATACGGGACCCGTCCCATTTTCTCTGTATCTTTATTCTCTTATTGCCTTTTCCTATTGACTTATGTGGAATGGCTCAGAGGTTAAAGCATCTGCCCGCAATGCGGGAGACCTGGGTTCGATCCCTGGGTCAGGAAGATCTCCTGGAGAAGGAAATGGCAACCCACTCCAGTATTCTTGCCTAAAGAATCCCATGGATGGAGGAGCCTGGTGGGTTACAGTTCACGGGACTGCAAAGAGTCGGACACGACTGAGCCACTTCACTTATGTGGAATTTAATTTGCTTTTTTAGAAGTCTGAGGTCTTCTGTCAGTGTTCAGCAGGTGTTCTGTAGTTGTTCCACATGCAGATGTATTTTTGATTTATCTGTGTGGAGGAAGATGATCTCCATATCTTACTCCTCTGCCATCTTCAACCCCTCCTCCTCCTAAAATATATTTTTATGATCAACATTAATCAGACAATTTGCAATTGCCTGTATAGCATCGAAGTTAGTATTTCTATAGGTGGTATCTCCTCTTTTAGGTGCTACTGTTTAGTAACATCAATCTCTGACCTATGTTTTGGTTGTTATTAAAATCATCATTTCACATGCTATCTTTGTCTTTCTCATGTTAAAAGATGCACAAAGCCACAGAATTCAGATGATAACTTGAAACATACACCAACCTCTACTTTCAGACATGAAAAGGCAAGTGATCTTCGCTTCCCATACTGGTGCTGTTCTTCCTTGAGTCCCCAAAGCCAGATTCTGATTTTGCCAGACTTCATGAACATTGGACTCTGGACAAATTACCCTGTCAAACATTCCAACTTGAACCTGTCTTTCTTGACATAGGATTTTATCCTAAGATAACCCTATTCTGCCTTTCTGCAGGTATATCTGGCATTCCTGTCTCGCTCTTCAGTCCCTTATAAATCTATGTTGTAGAGTTCAGCTCTTCTAAAAACCACCAATCTGTCCCACAGCAGTCCACAGAGGAATACCTGATCTTCCCCTCCAATATACTTCTGTTGGCTACTGGCATAAACATTATATTTCTGCCAGAACCCAGGAGTCATCTGGATTCTTCCCTTGGATTCATTTTGACCAGTATTTACTGGGAGCCTAGAAGAGGCATTCTTCCAGGTGCTGGAGACACAGTTGTGAATAAGACAGACAAGTTTCTTGTCTTCTCTCCATCTGATCCCCCATGTTCTATCAAACACAAAGATCTGTCTATTTCACCTTCCAATGACTTTTTCACCTTTTCTCCTTCTTTTTTCCTTTCCTTGCTCCCAACTTATCTATCACAGGCTATCACAGCAGCAATAACCTCTCTCTGTGTCATCCTGCCCTCTCCTCCTCTATTCTCCACGTTTAAGTCCCAAAGTATTCTACCTAATCAGCATGCTTCCTCATAACATACCATTAAGATCCTTTGCATAACATGTGCAAACTTGTATCCAGCCCTCACCAACTTGCACAATCTCTTTTTCCTTCATTCTGCCTCAACATCAGCACCTATGCATATCCTGGGTCATGTCACTGTGCCACATCACTGTGTCCTCCACCTTCGTGCCTTTGCCCTGGCTGCCCCATTTTCCCAAGCCACCTACACTTCACTTTTATGCTTCAAAACTCTGCTATTTTTTAAGCTTTGGTTCAAAGGATCATTTTAAGTCTTTAACACTTCTAGGAAATTTAAGAATTCATCTCACTGCAGCTTGCTGGGAACAGTTATATTTTATTATAACTTTTTGTCTGGATCTCTCTCAACTAGGTCTGTGGTTTTTCTTTTTCTATAAGGAGTAGCTGTCACATGTAGACACTCATTGCAGTTTTGAATGAATGAATACAGAAATCTCTCTCTCTATTACACTAAAATGTGTAATCAATTTAGGGAAGCATAACATATGTACTTAAATTTGTGAACTTGTTGTTAACTTCAAATTTGCTACAACTCTGTTGACAATACTAATCCAAAGATCTGAAATTATCTCTGGTACACACAGCATCCATCACGGTGTCTAATACTTCCCTGGAACATAGGCATCATCGAATGCAAAGAAGTATATAACTGATAGAAGAGATGGAACTCAGAAAGTAGAATTCTCATCCAGCCATTAATAGGACAGTCAGGGAGTTTGCTCCATTTTTGTATGTTTCCTATCTTTTCATTTCCACTTCAGCCAGTCCTCTACAATTAGTGCTGCATCAGCCCCAATGGCATCCCCAGTTGCACTCTCTCAGCCCATCCCCAGCCCACCAGTCTGTGTGAGCAGCCAGTTTATTCCATCTGAACACCATCACCGCATCTTCTCCCCCTTCCCTGTTCCCTCCTACTGGAGCACTTGCCCCAGGCCTCTTCTTTTTCTTGATACAACCTATCCAGGTAGTGGTTTTCCTACAAACCTATATCCTACTTATACAAAACCTGTAGAGAACAGGTAGCTTCTATCCCATCGGTGATGCAATGGTAAAGAATCCACCTGCCAATGCAGGAGACATGGTTCAATCCCTGGATCAGGAAGATCCCCTGAAGTAGGAAATGGTAACCCAAAGCAGTATTCTTGCCTGGAAAATTTCATGGACAGAGGAGCCTGGTGGGCTGTGGTTTTCAAAAAGTCAGACACAAATGAGCAAACAAGCACATACACTATGCTGTTACCATTTTCACGAAGCAAAAATAGTAGGATAAAAGCAATTGCATAATCCCTTAGCAAGATTAATCTTAAATTCCTTTTGGATGAACTAAGGCTTTAATTTTTCTTTATATGCCCCAATGCAACACTCAAATGGCAGGTATTGCTTGAGAAATCAATAATCACATGCTTACTGATTCTTTCACTCACTAAAGGACTCACCATAGACAGCTTTCAGGGTTCATTCATAATACTATATGGGCATAGATTGATCTAGACTCTGTTGGGAAAGTTAGGACATAAGTTAGGGGAGGGGAGGACATGCATCACTGTTAACATCATTGAAATATAATTTTAAATCTCAACATTTTCTTGTATTAAAAAGTGTGATGCTAGGACAGACTTTTTCAGAAAAACATGCAGCTCCCTGAATATTTGATCTTTGTAGCTGAGCACTTTGTGTGTGCGACTTTCTGTCCATTACCTGTGTGATATGCTGTATGCTGTATGCTGTGATAATTATGAAAGGTTATCTCATGTTTCACACCAAATAATTTGCTTGTTTACTTCAAGTGTTAGTTATTAACAGTAACAGAAATAAGAGCACATAAATATAGCTGGATGTTCTTGCGTGGAAAAAATGAGGTGAATGTCATCTACAGAAAAAGAAAAATGAAGAAAACCAAACACAAACACAAAATGAAGAAAACCAAACACAAAACTATCAGCTCAGACTTTCTTTGTGGTCCAGTGGTTGGGAATCTGCCTGCCAAGTAGGGGACATGGGTTCAGTCTCTGATCCAGGAAGATTCCACATGCCATACAACTACTAAAGCCTGCACTCTAGAGCCTACATTACTGGACCCAAATGCCACGTCTACTAAAGCTGCTGCACATAAAGCATGTGCTTTGCAAAAAGAGAAGCCACTTCAGTGAGAAGCCTGTGCACTCCTCACCAGAACTAGAGAAAGCCCTCACACAGCAACAAAGACCTGGTGCAGCCAAAAATTAATTGGAAGAAGAGGATGAGAGCAGAGCAGCTCCTTCCTCTCTGGGCACATCGCCCAGCCACACAGCCTGAGCACACCTAATCACAACTAACAGTGTGTGCCTATGTTCTACAACAGAAAAAAGTCCATCAGGTGACTGAAGACCATGAGAATTTCTACCTGATAACCTCAAACTATCAAATCTCCTTTTTCTTGAAATTAAACATTCTGGACTGTATCATCCAAGTCATCTACATTATTAAATAACTTGAGTTCTTAAGATTGCTCAAAAAGAAGGTATGCTAATTCATTTTACTGACTGAGAAATATGTAAAAATTGTGACCTTTGAGCAGTGCTCAAATAACTTAAAAATGACAAAAGTATGTAGATCCTAGCAAATCATCCTCCTTGTTAACCTTATATGGAGGGGAGTAAAAAAACTCTCATGAAAAAACTCTGTCAGTCACTAAAAGTCTCTGTATAATCATATTAATATAAACACCAAACATCATCTGTTATTGTGTGAATTTGCTCCTTTATTTCTCAGAGCTGTGCATAAAATAGTGTCCTAAAAAACACTGAATTTGCAAATAAAATTAGTCCATAGCATGGGTGGCTGTTTGATATAAGTTATTGCTTAGATAACTATTAAGCCAAGAAATTCCCATTACAGTAAATTACAGGAAAGTGACACAAGGTATATACATTGATGTAAGAAACTATATCTTCAAGTTACTTCTCTTCACCTCCATGACTGACCCTTCAAAACAGTTTAGTTGGATCAGAATACACTGAAGAAATCAGGGCTAGAGCTTCAAGGAAAAATAAGAAAAATTCTACTATTGTCCCAGCAACTGGCTGTGCAATGTGGCTTGTCCTGGACTAGTACAAGAAGAGGGCAAAGAGGGGACACAGAAACAGCCAGCCTTGAGCTAGTCATGGAAGCATGGCCAAGAGTTTTAGCAACAGAATAATAAGAACATACTCTGAACAACTACATAAATAAACCATCTTTATATTCTCCTCAACCACAGAGAGAACTTCAGACTGATGCTATGTTATCTCAGTCATGCAAATCTAGTTCACTACCAGAGTAGTTCTACTCCTTTATGAAGATTTAATTGTGGTAAAGGACACACTGGATTCAATTTAGACTAAAAGGACATTTTAATCCCCCCTTGTTAGTTGTCAAGCATTCCCCTGAATTAACCAGAACCCTCATGCTCAGACAGTGTCTGTGGATTTGGACAATAATGTGCAGTTGCACACATACCTGAGTGCCAGTTATAACTGAATGAGAAGTTAAATGTCTGTTATAACTTGCTGTTCAGGTATGTAACTCAAGAGTTAGAGGGTGAAGTGAGCTTCCTGGCCTTCTGGGTTTCCTCTCAGTTGGCCTGCCCTCTGTGTCTTCTCCTTCCAGGGCTGAGTGGTGATGACTTTCTGGCCATTGGTCTGTGTAGAGGCCGCGTGGTTTACAGTTACAACCTTGGATCTGCCACAGCAAGTGTCAGCAGCAATCCCTTAGATCTGAGTCATGGAATCCACACAGTCCATTTGGGGAGGTCCTTCCAGGTGGGCTGGCTGAAGGTACATACTCACCACTCCATCTGTCCCACCATCTTACTGAGTGCTGCTGAGGGACAGAGGTAAATGGGTCAGGCTGCCCATCCCACGAAGTTCACAGATTTGGCACACAAAATGGAGCACTAGGGTATGATTGCACCTAAGTGCTTGTGCAAATAAACTAGATGATGACTAACATAAATAAGGTGAGAGAGAGGATTCATGCAATACTTCTCAAAAAAGGTGACAATAACATACATACCTTCAAGTAAATAGCAGTTCAAGAATAGAACAGGGGCTAGAGTGGGCTTAAGAAATGTAGATAATTCCATTTGGCTTTCAGTCCAGGAGAAGCAAAAGAGGTAGACAAGGTCTGTATCATCAAAAGACTTATCTAAGAAGTTTAGATTTTTTAACCCAGAGTGCTATGGAGAGCTACCGAGAAATTTAAGAAAGGGGACGGGTGCTGTTGGGAGCCACGTTAGGCATTAATGACAAAATAGAGGCATGGCCCCAGACCCCTCTCCTCATTCTGCAGGCACGGTCCTGGGATGAAGGAGTTAGGCCTTGTAATTCTGACTTGTCTTTTCTCTCCTTGACTGAGTTGACTGAAAAGGAATATTAAGGTGCTTATTGTTCTTGAGAGAAGCATGAGAAGACACAAAGCCTTCTGCAGCTGTGCTCAGAGAATAATTCATAAAGTTAATCATTGACATTTGTTTAAGGCCACCTAATGCGAAGAGTCGACTCAGTGGAAAAGACTTGGATGCTGGGAGGGATTGGGGGCAGGAGGAGAAGGGGACAACAGAGGATGAGATGGCTGGATGGCATCACTGACTCGATGGACATGAATCTGGGTGAACTCCGGGAGTTGGTGATGGACAGGGAGGCCTGGCATGCTGCGATTCATGGGGTCGCAAAGAGTCGGACACGACTGAGCAACTGAACTGAACTAAGGACTTTTACAAAAGAGTGTTCCAGGATGAGCACACAGGCCGCAGCTTGAGGCCATGGGAGGGATTGCTATCTGAAGCCTATTTGTGAGGAAAATGTTTATGGCAAAAGAGTTTGCTAAATTTAGGTCTTAGGAATAATTAAAATAGTTAGAAGCTAAAGATTTAAGGAATGTTGTAATGTTAGCATATTCTACAATAGCTTATAGAAATTAGGGACTTTAGAGATATTATTAGCTAGAAGCCCTTTCTAGGAAATAGTGAGCTTAGGATACTAGGGGCAAACAGGACTTAGAAAGATAAGAAATAAACTGAGGAATGTGATATGCAGCCCAGACATTAGCATGAGTTACAGTGTATTCACAAGGACACATGAGAAAAAGTAGATAAGAAAATCACTGAGGCAGAAACTCCTTTTGAGGGGCAACAATGATTTATGGAGACAACAAATCTGGGTCAGTGGGAACTGAAAATATCAAACCTCTGACCTAACGCTTTTGTAAAAGTATAAAAGAGAATCATAAGCTTGAAATAAATAGGCAGTTCAAGAAAACTGAGACGCTGCCTCAGTTTCTCGCTGACACCGCTCACCCCTTCAGCTTGAATCCCTCGCTGCTGGAGCTGGACTCCGGCAGGGTGCCATGGTCAATTATCAATTTCTAATAAAAGACAAGTAGTAGTTTGAAAATAGATGGGAGAGGAAAGGGAGACCAGATGGAGGAGGCCCAGTGGGATGCTAGCTCCTAAACTTTGAAGAACTGTGATTTTGATAAAAATGAAAAATCATGACTGCTATATTAATATGTTATGCAGAGAAGCAGGGAATTAAGTGGTGAAGTGTTTTTATTTTTATTTTTTCAATTTTATATACACATTTTAATTCTTCTTTTTAACAAGGGCCACCTGGGGTTTTATTTTTAACTAATTAATTTATTCTAATTGGAGGATAATTACTTTACAATATTGTGGTGGTTTTTGCCATATATTGACATGAATCAGCCACAGGTGCACATGTGTCCCCCCCATCATGAAACCCCCTTCTACCTCTCTCCCCACTCCATCCCTCTGGGTTCTCCCAGAGCACCAGCTTTGAGTGCCCTGTTTCATGCATCAAACTTGTACTGGTCATCTATTTTACATATGGTAATATACACGTTTCAATGCTATTTTCTCAAATCATCCCCCCTCACCTTGCCCCACAGAGTCCGAAAGTCTGTTCTTTACATCTGTGTCTCTTTTGCTGCCTTGCATATGGGATCATCATTACTGTCTTTCTAAATTCCATATATATGCATTAATATACTGTATTGGTGTTTCTCTTTCTGAATTACTTCACTCTGTATGATAGGCTCCAGTTTCGTCCACCTCATTAGAACTGACTCAAATGTATTCTTTTTTATAACTGAGTAATATTCCATTATGTATATGTACCACAACTTCCTTATCCATTCATCTGCCGATGGACATCTAGATTGCTTCCATGTCCTGGCTACTGTAAACAATGCTGCAGTGAACATTGGGCTACATGTGTCTCTTTCGATTCTAGTTTCTTCAGTGTGTGTGCCCAGGGCATTGCTGGGTAGTATGGCCATTCTGTTTCCAGTTTTTTAAGGAATCTCCACACTCCATAGTGGCTATACTAGTTTGCATTCCCACCAACAGTGTAAGAGGGTTCCCTTTTCTTCACACCCTCTCCAGCATTTTTTCTGTAGACTTTTTGATATCAGCCATTCTGACCGATGTGAGATGAAACCTCATTGTGGTTTTGATTTGCATTTCTCTCAAAAGAGCATCTTAACAGTTTACCCTGAGGAATCAATTTCTTTTTTAATAGGTTTTGATAATTTTTTTCCTTTTGAAGGTAGATGATCAGCAAAATAAATCCACCATCTCCCCAGGAAAACTGGCTGGTCTCAATGTCTTCAGTCAGTTTTATGTAGGTGGCTACAGTGAATACATTCCAGATCTCCTGCCAAATGGAGCCAATTTTTAAAATGGCTTTCAAGGTAAGGCATAGACAGATTTAACACCATACCTACTTTTCTCAAAATCTGAGAAAAGAAAAAACTTTTAGAGTATACTTCTAGTTCCAAAACCAGCAATGAGGATTGCTTTCTAATTGGACTTGATCAGAGTGGGATTTTAATGGAAAGTGTTCATTCATCATTTTTTTAATCACTTACTACCTATGTCCTAAGTGTTGGGATGTTTCAGTGAACAAAACAAGAATTTCTGCACTCAACAGTTTACATTCTAGTTGGATAAAGGCAGTAACAGACAATAAACAAGTAAATTATATAGTAGTACAAGATGATAATTTCTGTGGAGGGAAAAGGACAAGTACAGCATAATACGGGTTATCAAGATTGTGGGTGATTTTTTATATAGGATATTTTTAATATGGGTAAGTATGGTAGACCTCATGGAGTCACAGTAAAAATTGACATTCCATATAACTTTGGAATATAGTTGATATAAAAGATGAGAGACAGACTGCTACCCACACCATCAATATATGGCTCACAAACATCATGAGAGGCCAAGGGGATTAAGAGAAAACACTGTGTTTGAGCAAGCAATCATATTGCCTTAGTCTGTGTCCCTGTGTTCAAAAAAGAGCATAGGCTCAGACCTTCCCTATAAAGCTGATTCACCAGTAGGTCACAACATAAAGGTATGCTTTGAATTACTAGAATAATGCATTTGGTGAAAATAAGCTTTTTGGTGGCTCCTTTGTGTACATGCATGCTAAGTCGCTTCAGTCGTGTCTGACTCTTTGAGACTTTATGGACTGTAGTCCTCCAGGCTCCTCTGTCCATGGGATTCCCCAGGCAAGACTATTGAGTGGTTTGCCATTCCTTCTCCAGGAGCATCTTCCCAACTCAAGGATCGAACCCACATCTCCTGTGTCTCCTGCATTAGCAGGCGGGATCTTAACCACTAGTGCCTTGGTGGCTCCTTATCCCAGAATATTTGGTCTAGAGGCTGCTCCTGTAGTGTTCCTAAGTCACTCACCCATGATCAAAACAGCCCAAGGGTGGAGACCTGGACGTGATGAGACCTCAAACTCATTTTGGGCACTTGAGTTCTCTGCCTGCCTGGCAACACTCTTCTCCCCACCACTGACTTCTGCCTAAATGAAGATCCAGGGAGCCATGTCCTTGAAACATGCAAAAACAACACAGCTAATCTAACATAGTACAAGGTCAGTTTTCTATAAAATTAGTTCATCCTGCCGGGGCTCTCAAAGAAACATTTTCTTTGAATATGTAATCAGAGCTGGATTCTCAGAACAGTATCTTTAAGATCAGTTTAAAGAATATTAAGGCCTATGATAAACATTTAACAATTCTTTCACTGCAAGAGATCATCTGAAGGGCAAAACAAATCAATGAACTTTTAAAACATTATGTTCAAAGAAAAACATGGGTAAATGGGAGGGAAATACACCTGAAGGAAAGCACATCGTCTGCTCAATGAAACAGAGACCTTGTGGGGGTCATTTGTTCCTGGACACAATGTTTCCACAGATGCTTCAGATATAGAGTCAGGGATGTGAGTGTAGACTCTGGAACCCAGCTGCCAGGATGTGTGTCCCACCCTGCCACCCACAAGCTCCACAGCCCTGGCAAGCCAGCCAATCTCCCAGGGACTCACTGTCCCTCAGCTGTAAAATGGGGCAATCACAGCACCTTCCTACTTCTGAGAATAAGTTAATGGAGAGAGCACACAGACTGCCTGGCTTTGAGCTCTCACTGTGTCAGCAATGATGACAGAGCTGGTGGAAGGAGGTGGCACAGATCCAGTCACATCCTTGCTGCTACTTCTCTGACCTCTGGACTCAGGTTGCCTTCAGATTCAGCCTCTGCCAGCTAGTAGCTGTGTGACTTTTAGCTTGTTGCTTACAGTCCCTGAGCCTCCATTTTCTTTGTTAAAAAAAAAAATACCCCATAGAGTGCTTGTGAATTAATTAAAATAATTGTGTTAACTGCTTATACCAGAAACTAGTACATGATAAACACAATAAAGGGTATCCTATCCTGCTGTCAGAGAACTTGATACTTTTAAAGTTGTTGATGTCTTTCCTAGTATCCTGCTGTCTTGTGTTTTCCTTTCTGTTGGGAACTTTTTTCCGCATTTTGTTAACAAGAACCAACAGGCTTTCATCAATATTTGTCATTTTTTTCCTGAAATGTGTTAATGAACCTACATTCAGCACACACATAGCTGGCCCTTCCTTCAACAGAAACAACTAGATTGGCAGGCTCCAAAGAACACCAAGCTTTTTAGGATGAAACTCTTGGGCAGGTCTACTTGGTAATTGCCTCTTAATCCAGGTCTTATGGAAACACCAGGACCTTAGCTTAGCCCTTAATTTTATCATTTGTCTCTTTAATCCTTCCTCTATATCTGTATCTCCTTCATCAAAAACTAGCATTTACTATGTACTGTAAATTATGGACAAGAATCACCAACCTATCATCACAACCAGATCACAGCTGTACTAAACACCTGATTACCCAGAGCTGATCTCACTAACTCTAAAGAATAATAAAAGGTGACTTCTTTAAAATATAGATTTCTGGACCCTCCCCAGAACTGCTTCATCAAAATCTCTATAATGGGGGTCTAAATTTTTTTCTGAAAGAGATGGGAATACCAGACCACCTGACCTGCCTCTTGAGAAATCTCTATGCAGGTCAGGAAGAAACAGTTAGAACTGGACATGGAACAACATTCTGGTTCCAAATAGGAAAAGACTGTATATTGTCACCCTGCTTATTTAACTTCTATGCAGAGTACATCATGAGAAACGCTGGACTGGAAGAAACACAAGCTGGAATCAAGATTGCCGCGAGAAATATCAATAGCCTCAGATGTGCAGATGACACCACCCTATGGCAGAAAGTGAAGAGGAACTAAAAAACCTATTGATGAAAGTGAAAGAAGAGAGTGAAAAAGTTGGCTTAAAACTCAACATTCATAAAACTAAGATCATGGCACCTGGTCCCATCACTTCATGGGAAATAGATGGGGAAACAGTGGAAACAGTGACAGACTTCATTTTTGGGAGCTCCATAATCACTGCAGATGGTGATTGCAGTCATGAAATTAAAAGACGCTTACTCCTTGGAAGGAAAGTTATGACCAACCTAGATAGCATATTAAAAAGCAGAGACATTACTTTGTTAACAAAGGTCCGTCTAGTGAAGGCTATGGTTTTTCCAGTCATCATGTATGGATGTGAAAGTTGGACTATAAAGAAAGCTGAGTGGCGAAGAATTGATGCTTTTGAACTGTGGTGTTGGAGAAGACTCTTGAGAGTCCCTTGGACAGCAAGGAGATCCAACTAGTCTATCCTAAAGGAAATCAGTTCCAAATATTCATTGGAAGGACTGATGTTGAAGCTGAAACTCCAATACTTTGGCCACCTGATGCGAAGAGCTGACACATTTGAAAACACCCTGATCCTGGGAAAGATTGAAGGCAGGAGGAAAAGGGGATGACAGAGAATGAGATGGTTGGATAGCATCACTGACTCAATGGACATGAGTTTGAGTAGGCTCCAGGAGTTGGTGATGGACAGGGAGGCCTGGTGTGCTGCAGTCCATGGGGTCACAAAGAGTCAGACACGGCTGAGTGCCTGAACTGAACTGAAAATTTTACATTTCAGTAAGCCTCCCCAGATTTGGAAACCACTACATTAGTTAATCATAACAAAGCAAATACAAGAGTTTTATGGGAAAATGTAATGATTAAGTTAAGGTTATCACATTTGTCTTTGGAATGATGATTAATCACACAGCAAAAGAATATCTGACATAGACTTTCAAATTTCTATTAAGTTTCCAGGTATATAATTTGAATCCAGAAGTTTTCGGTAAAATACAAACTTTTACTTTATTTTCTTTATAACCTTTCATGCTCATGAAGTTATTTAACCCTTCTCCACATTAAAAAGTCAACATATGCTAGGCAGAGAAAGCCTTGCTGTTTCCCTTGTCCTAAGAAGGATTCTTCCCTCATCTCTGAAGGTGTATCTCCTACGGAGCTGCAGGGTTCTCAGGCTGAGGATCATGGATGGGACTCAGAGAGTCCTTGCATCCCCTAAAATCACACATACAATTGTGTGTGTACCTGTGTACATTTTTCTAGAGAGGAGAATCACATCTTTCATCAATGTTCTAAGATCTGTTACTTTCACTGACAGACTGTTTTAATTCTAATATAGAATTAAACATTACTTTTAACTAGTGTGAACATGGGAAAATCTATTAATGCAACTATTGATTATTCTAGTGTCACAGTGACTCATGTTCATTGTTACAGGGATTATTAAACATTACTCATTCGAATACAGTGGACATACAATAATGCATTAACACCGTGAAGATGTTATTTTAACCTGAGAATGCTTCACACTGTTAGTGCATACAGTTTCTGGCTACTTCAGCTTTTATCATTTTCTCTGTCTCTTTCTTTCTCTCTTTAAATTGCATGGGGTTTTTCATACCAGAGCCCATAAGGGAACAGTAAGAGTTTCCTGAAATAACTTAAAAATTCTCTTATTGTCAAAAAAAAATAGCTATCACTCATATGGAACTTCACCAGTCTTTCCAATATCATCGCTCCAAAAGTCTTTTTTATAGCTACTTTACCACATGGAAAATCTAGGCATGGAATACCTAGTGCATGGTACTATACTAAGCAGATTATGTTTAACCTGCTATATAAACAGCAATGAAAGTATATGATATATATTCTACAAATCACCTTTACACTGTATCTTGCATTGAATGACACAAAGCATCTCTCTGTGAAAGAAACAAATATAACAATCAGTGTTAGCCAAATGTTTCTCTAAATATAGCATTGTCATGTTTTTAGTCAAAACTGTATTTTAGCAGTTCCTCATAACAAAAGTATTTAATTTATTCATATAAAAGAGAAATGGTTTTAAGTGAACACTTCAGACATTAATATATATTACAGTGATTTAAACAAAGTTCAGCATGTGATTATTTTTTTAATATAGATTTATTTATTTTAATTGGAGGTTAATTACTTTACAATATTGTATTGGTTTTGCCATACATCAGCATGAATCCGCCACAGGTATACACGTGTTCCCCATCCTGAACTCCCCTCCTGCCTCCCTCCCCGTACCATCCCTCTGGGTCATCTCAGTGCACCAGCTCCAAGCATCCAGTATCACGCATCAGCTTCCCACCATTTTTGCAAAAAAGAAATCTTTTTTTCATAAAGGAAATACCATCATGAATTTCTGAGAGTATGAAAGGGAAAATAAGTCCTACCTGTTGCCAAACATTATACTGGCTTGTCATGCCTATTTTCTTATTCCTCTTAACTCATGGAATAGTTACATTTGTCCCCATTTTAAAGGTAGAAAAATTGACAGATTTCAGTCATCTATCCATCATGTGGCAGAGATTGCAACTGAATCCAGACCCACCTGACTCCACCCTCTACTTACACTTTTCCTCTCTGCTGGGCGCATTTCACTCTGCAAAAGGAAGATTTTACATTCCATATGTAAATAAGATCATACATTGTACATCTGGGAAAGACCTTTCTATGGATATGTGGAAAGGCAAATCCATAAGAGAAAAAAATGCAACATAAGTATAATAAACTTCTCTACCTAAAAATAAAAAGCCATCATAAGCAAAATCAAATGGCAAATATTAAACTGGGGAAAGTATTTACAACATGTGACAAACAGCTAATGTGCTTATAGTATAAAGAGGTCTTTCAAGTGTTTAACAGGGTATAGAGTAAAAGAGTAAATAGAGAAAAGCAGAAAAATTAGCAACTGAAAGGAAGAAATTACAAATGACTAATAAATTCATTAAAAGGTTTTCAACCACAATTAAAAATGGCAAAATACATTTTTTAATTTATTTCCTTTAAAAATGAAACAGATGATAACATCTTACATTGTGGTGTCTGTGAAGAGGCAGGTGTCCACATGTTTGGTGGGTTAATTGTAGCTGTGCAAAATATCCATGACAGTTGCAGACACTGTGAAGCATCCATGTCTTTTACCCTAGCAGTTTACTTCTGTAAATTTATAATAAGGAAGTTATTATCAAATTCACAAATATATACACATGATAATATTTCTTATAGCATTATTTTTAATAACAAAATATAGAAATGAGTCAAGTGCCCAATAATTGAAGGTTGATTAAATATCTTATGATCTTAAAGACTATTAAGCCATCATTTAAAAACATTTAATGATATGAGAAAAGAGTTAATGCTTTTCCTGCTATGCAAATTTTTGGCATAACATATACATTATATATTTAATACAAAGCTACACTTTTGTCTAAAAGAAAATACAACTAAGCATAGAAAAATTCTTTCTCTCTCTCTCTCTACATATATATATATATATATATATATATATATATATATGTATCAGTCAGTCAGTTCAGTTGCTCAGTCGTGTCTGACTCCATGGACTGCAGCACGCCAGGCCTCCCTGTCCATCACCAACTCCCAGAGTTTGCTCAAACTCATGTCCATTGAGCCGGTGATGCCATCCAACAATCTCATCCTCTGTCATCCGTTTTTCCTCCTGCCTTCAATCTTTCCCAACATAAGGGTCTTTTCAAATGAGTCGGCTCTTCACATCAGGGGTCCAAAGTATTGGAGTTTAAACTTCAACAGCAGTCCCTCCAATGAACACCCAGGACTGATCTCCTTTAGGATGGACTGGTTGGATCTCCTTGCAGTCCAAGGGACTCTCAAGAGTCTTCTCCAAAACCACAGTTCAAAAGCATCAATTCTTTGCTGCTCAGCTTTCTTTATAGTCCAATCCTCACATCCATAGTTGACTACTCGAAAAACCATAGCTTTGACTAGGTGGGCCTTTGTTGGCAAAGTAATGTCTCTGCTTTTTAATATGCTGTCTAGTTTGGTCATAATTTTTCTTCCAAGGAGTAAGCATCTTTTAATTTCATGGCTGCAGTCACCATCTGCAGTGATTTTGGAGCTCCCAAAATTGAAGTCTGTCACTGTTTCCACTGTTTCCCCATCTGTTTGCCATGAAGTGATGAGACCAGATGACATTAATCTTAGTTTTCTAAATGTTGAGTTTTAAGCCAACTTTTTCACTCTCCTCTTTCACTTTCATCAAGAGGCTCTTTAGTTCTTCTTCACTTTCTGCCATAAGAGTGATGTCATCTTCATATCTGAGGTTATTGATATTTCTCCCAGCAATCTTGATTCCAGCTTGTGCTTCTTCGAGCCCAGCGTTTCTCATGACATAAGCTGCATATAAGTTAAATAAGCAGGGTGCCAATATACAGCCTTGACATACTCCTTTCCCTATTTGGAACCAGTCTGTTGTTCCATGTCCAGTTCTATCTGCAACAGATTTCTCAAGAAGCGGGTCAGGAGGTCTGGTATTCCCATCACTTTAAGAATTTTCCATAGTTTGTTTTGGTCCACACAGTCAAAGGCTTTAGCATAGTCAATGAAGCAGAAGTGTATATATATATATATATACAGTGGTGGATTAGTCGCTAAGCCGTGTCCAACTCTTGTGACGCCATGGACTGTAGCCTGCCAGGCTCCTCTGTTCATGGGATTCTCCAGGCAAGAATACTGGAGTGAGTAGCCATCTCCTTCTCCATAATGAGTATTCAGTTCAGTTCAGTTCAGTCGCTCAGTTGTGTCCAACTCTTTGCGACCACATGAATTGCAGCACGCCAGGCCTCCCTGTCCATCACCAACTCCCGGAGTTCACTCAAACTCATGGCCATCGAGTTGGTGATGCCATCCAGTCATCTCATCCTCTGTCATCCCCTTCTCCTCCTGCCCTCAATCCCTCCCAGCATCAGAGTCTTTTCCAATGAGTCAACTCTTCGCATGAGGTGGCCAAAGTACTGGCGTTTCAGCTTTAGCATCATTCCTTCCAAAGAACACCCAGGACTGATCTCCTTTAGAATGGACTGGTTGGATCTCCTTGGAGTCCAAGGGACTCTCAAAAATCTCCAACACCACAGTTCAAAAGCATCAGTTCTTCGGCGCTCAGCTTTCTTGCCAGTCCAAATCTCACATCCGTACATGACCACTGGAAAAACCATAGCCTTGACTAGACGGACTTTAGTCAGCAAAGTAATGTCTCTGCTTTTCAATATGCTATCCAGGTTGGTCACAACTTTCCTTCCAAGAAGTAAGTGTCTTTTAACTTCATGGCTGCCGGCACCATCTGCAGTGATTTTGGAGCCCCCCAAAATGAACTCTGACACTGTTTCCACTGTTTCCCCATCTATTTCCCATGAAGTGATGGGACCAGATGCCATGATCTTCATTTTCTGAATGTTGAGCTTTAAGCCAACTTTTTCACTCTCCTCTTTCACTTTCATCAAGAGGCTTTTTAGTTCCACTTCACTTTCTGCCATAGGGTGGTGTCATCTGCATATCTGAGGTTATTGATATTTCTCCCTACATTGAAAAATGTTACTTTATTTTTTAATATTTATTTATTTTGTCTGCTCCAGGTCTTTGTTACTGCACATGGGCTTTCTCTAGTTGCAGCAAGTTGAGGCTCTAGTTGTGGTGCATGGGCTTCTCATTGTGGTGACTTCGCTTACTGTGGAGCACAGACTCTTGAGCGCTGGCTCAGTAGTTGAAGTGGTCAGGCTTCATTGCCCTGTGGCATGTGGAATCTTCCCAGACAAAGGATCAAACCCATGTCCCCTGCATTGCCAGGTGGATTTTCAACCACTGGACCATCAGAGAAATCTGAAAAATGTTACTTTAAAAATGAAAAATAATTGTCCTCTTGCTTTATTCATTTCTTCCATTTTAAATGTGAAGCACTTTCTTCTTTTCAAGATTGTATTTTTACTCTTCAAGTTCACACTAAGAATAGCCATTTTAGAAGCCTGGAAACTTCTGAAGGCCACCCAAATACTGGGCACAGTGTGGGCCAGAGTGATGCTTCTCCTTGTCACCTGATGAACTGTGGCAATGGTGGCACATATGTGGAGCATGGATTGACAGTCTAGTAAGTGTGATGTCATTAGGAAACAAAGTGGCAGGTGATTTGCATTCTACCTGGTCTCCACTGGCACAAACTAGGAACACACACTGATTCTTATGTTTAAAATGTTTTTATGGAGACTTGCTAAGTGACTGGGGGACAGATAAAGGCAAGTAGGGAAGGATCGGCACAGTGTTTATCCCTTTTTTTAAATAATGAACATGAATCACTACATCTCATTCCAAGCACCGTGAGAAAATAGACCATCATAAATTTATAGTGTTGAGAGTGTTTCCAGAAATTTTTGCCATACAAGGGCTTACACATAGTTCACATATGTGATCTGCTTTTGTATTGGGGTTCTTTTGGAAAGGACCCTCTCTAGGTGGACCCCAGCAAGGCTGCAAACTTTGATTTCTGAACTACTTTAATATGAAACAAAATATAAGCCTGTTGAGTAGGAAGAAATAAACCAAAGGAATTTTGTCTTATAAATAAGTTATTTCATTGAGCACATCCTCTGTGCATAAGTGGCATATGGCAGGCTCCAGGAATATATCAAATAAAGAGGGAGGAAGCACTCTATCGTTCAGTTTCTTACAGTCCAGCTACCCATATATTTCTAATATCTCATACACATGTGAGATGGCTGTAGAAGTGATTTGTCCAAGTTTCTTCCCCAGGACAATTGGAAGGTATGATTCACTGCTAACATGGGCTACTGCAAAGTGCCTGGGGTAGTGGAATGTCAGAGTCTCCCCTGGAAGACAGGGAATAGCAGGTGGTTGTGAAAGTAACAGCTCCCTTCCACCTCCTCACTATGAAATGATCAAAAATAAACTGCAAAGTTCAAAGAGCTGCTCATCACTGTACCTTGGCCTGGGTTAGAAAACACTTAGGGAGGTGGTGGATGGGGGAGGAGATGGTCATTAGATCTTCCTGTTTCTTACCAAAACACTCAAATGTCTTCTCAGAGCATGAGAAGACATGTCTTAACCCTTCCCCACAAGCTATAAAACCCTAAGTAATCTGGCCCTGCAACCTCTCAGATGCTGTCTTACTCCTCCCTCACCACAGTTAGCCTACTTTTATTTGTGAACACACCAAGTTCATTTCTGTTTCCAGACCTTCCTGCTATGTCTTCCAGCTGGAAGACCTTTGCCACCAGTCTCCACTTGGCTGCCTCCCTCTCGTCATTGGCTCACCTCCTCAGAAAGGGATTCCCTAAGATCAGCCCAAAGCCATCCCCTCCCTCTGATCATTATCATGATATTGCATTTTACTTTCTCCATAATATATTGCTCCCCTACTTTGTTTATTGTTTGTTTGTATATTGGCTACTATTTTTCTCTGACAAGGGGCCTGATCATTCATCTTACCATTGTATCCTTCATATCTAGAGCAGCAAGCTTTCATTAAGTGTTCATTCAGTTAATGAATCAATGAAAAAGTAGAAGGAATCTTCATTCCAAAAGTTCTAAGCAAAAGTACAAATGGAAGGACAGGTAAACTGATCCCATGCTCACAGTAATGAAACCAAATTGACCAACCAAGATATTCTATTGAGTGGCCATGAGAAATGTGACTGAAAAAGTATAGAAGGATGAGAAACTTATATGAAAGGTAACAGATTTGATTTACATCAAGAATGAGACACACACAGTTCCTGAGCAGGAAAGAGCCATGGTAATGACAGATGTTTGCACGTCTTAACATCCTTTGCAGGATGGGTATATGGGGGTTACTCAGAGACAGTTTTGGAAATCCATGCACACTGCAAAAGTCCTAGTTTTATGAAATAGCCACAGAAAGGAAAGAAAAAATTAATTTAGAATATATTACAGAGAAATATTCATGGTGTTTTGTGATCTGCTGAATGTGAGTTTGTGGCAGGAGGGTTAGTGGGGAGTCCAGCCTGAATTAATCCGAACTGAGTTTGAATAGGCTTGCTATGCTCTGGGTTATCCAAGACACCTAATGTGCACAGTAATAAGTTAAAAATGTTAATTTATTAACTGAATTTTATGGATATTTTTCAGGAAATACATGTATAGTTTGACCAAGTCCATGGAAGTGCTAAGGACAAACTCTGAGGCTTGGGATGCCACCATCAGAGAACAATACTTTTTTGCACAGCTTCGCCATTATGAATTTATCTTTACTTCCTTACAATTATTAATAAAATGTTTTACTTGCTCTACAACTTATGCATTTTAATTTGTCCCACAATTAACTTAATTATTTACAAGCACAAATTTATCTCATTTTATCTAAAGAATCAGGTCTTTCTTCAGGTGACTTACTAGGTGTTTTCATTATTTTTAATGTGATAATAAGTAAACTACTACTAATAAAGGATGTAATAATTCAGAATGGGAAAGTGGCAGGAACAGAGCACCTGAAGTTGAAGGTACAGGTGTGTGAGGTTCACGTAATCATTATGGCTGTGGAACAAAGGCCCTACATGTGTCCATTTAAGAGCCACCTTGGAATATATATCATCAAGATGGATATGTTGTCAACCCAAGTTTATGTGTCCAATGCACAGGAAGGTCAAACAAACGGAGATCCAAGTTTGGAACAGAGAAAGGTTTATTGCAGGATCAAGCAAGAAGAACAGACAGCTCATGTTCAAAAACCATGAACTCTCTGATGGTTTGGAGGCAGGATTACAACAGCATCTTCATCAGTTCAACTTAGTTCAGTCGCTCAGTCGTGTCCGACTCTTTACGACCCCATGGACTGCAGCACACCAGGCTTCATCACCAACTCCCAGAGTTTACTCAAACTCATGTCTATTGAGCCGGTGAGGCCATCCAACCATTTCATCCTCTATCATCCCCTTCTCCTCGTGCCCTCAATCTTTCCCAGCATCAGGGTCTTTTCCAAGGAGTCAGCTCTTTACATCAGGTGGCCAAAGTATTGGAGTTTCAGCTTCAACATCAGTCCTTCCAATGAACACTCAGGAATGATCTCCTTTAGGATGGACTGATCTCCTTGCAGTGCAAAGGACTCTCAAGAGTCTCTTCCAACACCACAGTTCACAAGCATCAGTTCTTCGGTACTCAGCTTTCTTTATAGTCACACACAATATAGTCTCTTTCTATACAGTCTTTCTTTATACTCTCACATCCATACATGACTATTGGAAAAACCGTAGCTTTGACTAGATGGACCTTTATTGGCAAAGTAATGTCTCTGCTTTTTATATGCTATCTAGGTTGGTCATAACTTTACTGCCAAGGAGTAAGTGTCTTTTAGTTTCATGGCTGCAGTCACCATCTGCAGTGATTTTGGAGCCCCCCAAAAAATAAAGTCAGCCACTGTTTCCACTGTTTCCTCATCTATTTGCCATGAAGCAATGGGACTGGATGCCATGATCTTAGTTTTCTGAATGTTGAGCTTTAAGCCAACATTTTCACTTTCCTCATTCACTTTCATCAAGAGGCTCTTTAGTTCTTCTTCACTTTCTGCCATAAGGGTGGTGTCATCTGCATATCTGAGGTTATTGATATTTCTACTGGCAATCTTGATTCCAACTTGTGCTTCCTCCAGCCCAGCGTTTCTCATGATGTATGCTGCATATAAATTAAATAAGCAAGGTAACAATATACAGCCTTGACATACTCCTTTTCCTATTTGGAACCAGTCTGTTGTTCCATGTCCAGTTCTAACTGTTGCTTCCTGACCTGCATACAGATTTCTCAAAAGGCAGGTCAGGTGGTCTGGTATTCCCATCTCTTTCAGAATTTTCCACAGTTTGTTGTGATCCACGCAGTCAAAAGCTTTGGCATAGTCAATAAAGCAGAAATAGATGTTTTTCTGGAACTCTCTTGCTTTTTCAATGATCCAGCAGATGTTGGCAATTTGATCTCTGGTTGCTCTACCTTTTTTTAAAACCAGCTTGAACATCTGGAAGTTCACGGTTCACGTATTGCTGAAGCCTGGCTTGGAGAATTCTGATCATTACTTTACTAGTATGTGAAATAAGTGCAATTGTGCGGTAGTTTGAGCATTTCTAGGCATTGCCTTTGTTTGGGATTGGAATGAAAACTGACCTTTTCCAGTCCTGTGGCCACTGCTGAGTTTTCCATGTACAAGCATTAAACAGAAGGCAAAGCCACCTCCTTGTTTTGCACTTAATGAGGCCATGACACAGAGGAATGGCATCTAAAATAGAAAGTTTGTAACATCTGAGGAGGAAACTCTGACCACGAAAACTGTGAAGCATGCACCCTGAGGTAGGAGATAGAGAGGTGTCAGGTTGATCTTCTGCAGCCAGTTTCATGCTGATCCTTTGAGAGACAAACTACCGTTGAAACTGTGAGCCCTAATCAATAAAAGATGAGGAGGCCCACCTCATCCTGAATATTTTTGTGTTCATAGAGATTTCCTAGCAGGACACATGGGCAGAGGGGTCTCTAGTGGTCCTCTAGTAACATTGTCCTCATTGTAATATCATTATATCATTAGCACTGCAGTTTTGACCCCACCACCCCTTGGGTTTCAGTTAGGAGCTCATGAGAAAGATTCAAAAGGGCACCTGGTAGAAGTCCCTTGGACTGCAAGGAGATCCAACCAGTCCATTCTGAAGAAGATCAGCCCTGGGATTTGTTTGGAGGGAATGATGCTGAAGTTGAAACTCCAGTACTTTGGTCACCTCCTGTGAAGAGTAGACTCTTTGGAAAAGACTGATGCTGGGAGGGATTGGGGGCAAGAGGAGAAGGGGACGATAGAGGATGAGACGGCTGGATGGCATCACGGACTCGATAGACGTGAGTCTGAGTGAACTCCAGGATTTGGTGATGTACAGGGAGGCCTGGTGTGCTGCGATTCATGGGGTCGCAAAGAGTCAGACACGACTGAGTGACTGAACTGAACTGAGAACCCCAAATGAAGAATCACAGAGTCATCCTCATCTAAACCCCAGAAGGTTAACACCATATTAACATCCTAAGCTGCCCCTATTGTGTGCCCCTCACTTGCAAGGATGCCCACACTCTTCTTCCCCAAGTGTATACCATTCATATATGCCCCAAATAAACTGCTCCTCTGTGTGCTCTCCCACGCATACGTGCATTCAATAAACTGATCTCTTTGTGGGATTCTTTCTTCATAGAAGACAAGAACACTGGTCCTCTCACCTGCCAAAAGTAGTTTTTGGGTAAGAGATTATAGGAAGAATTGGGGGTAAGGCCTGCAGGGTGATGTTGATTTTGATACATTGGCTTTCCAGTTCCACACAGACTGGGTCCACATGCTTATGCTCAGCCTGAAGTTACCATCCTCCACCTCGGTGAGGACTTTACTTCCTGTAGAAGAGCCCAGAGACATGTATCAGATTGTTAAATATGCATGTCACCCAAGGAGGAACCGGACCCTGTCCCATTGGGCACTGTTGTTTCTTTCTGCATTCCCTCACTCCCCTAATTAGTAACTGTTTGCACTTTGGAACTCAGAGGAGGCCTAGGAGGCTGAAAGCCTTTTTCTAACAAAAAGAAATGAGGGACATGGAAAGGTTTGACGGCCTGGGAGTTTAATCTCCCCTTTTCTTTGATACTCCTCAATCTTGAGGGGAATGGGGTTGGATAAGAAAGGAAATAACATCCTTGATGGAGAGTTAGCAGAGGAACAAACTTAGCAGAGGAACTTGATTTTAGAGGGACTAGGTTTCAGAAGGACACTGAGAAATTCTTGCAGATTATTTTGATTAATAAAGAACATTTTCTGGATTTGTGATAATAAAAATAATATTTTTCAATTGTCCAACACTTCACAGCTAACAAACCAAACCATTTTTTTTGCTTACATTATTTCCATTGCTTCTAATTAAAACTCTCTAAATTAGTCAAGGCAGTTTTCTTTAATTCAGCTTCATGGATGGGACACTAAGTCCCAGAGATTACGAGTGAACCAAGACAAGGTTTGAGAAACTTGTAAGTAGTCCAGCAAGACCCAAAACCAAACCTTCAGGTTTTGAGTCAAGACTCAGAGACTGTAAGTAACACACTAAAAGTCACACGGCTACTAGCTGGCAGACCCTGAATCTGAAGGCAGCCTGAGTCCAGAGCCGGAGAAAGAGGAGTAAAGGTTTGACTAGAGCTGTGCCGCCTCCTTCCACCAGCTCTGTTGCTGTTGCTGACATAGTGAGAGCTTGAAGCCAGGAGTCTGTGCTCCCTCTCCATTAACTGCCTCTAACAACTATGTAAAATTTATAAAGTATAAAATGAAAAATATATTCATGATCATAGTTAGAGATAGCTATCTTTAAAATTGGGCGATGTTTTATTCCAGTTTCCCTCCACCTTAGTGGCCAAAACAAAGTAAATCCACTATTTGGTTCCACCTATGGAAAATGGATTTGAAGGATATAAATTATAAATTGAACTTATATTTTCTGCTCCTATATTATTGGAGAAGCTAGAAAATAAGGCAATGGCAACCCACTCCAGTACTCTTGCCTGGAAAATCCCTTGGACGGGGGAGCCTGGTGGGCTGCAGTCCATGGTGCTGCTAAGAGTCAGACACAACTAAGCGGCTTCACTTTCACTTTTCACTTTCATGCATTGGAGAAGGAAATGGCAACCCACTCCAGTGTTCTTGCCTGGAGAATCCCAGGGACGGGGGAGCCTGGTGGGCTGCCATCTATGGGGTTGCAGAGTCAGACACGACTGAAGCAACTTAGCAGCAGCAGCAGAAAATGAGTCAAAAGTAAAAATCCAGTGTAGATTTTATCAAGCCTCCTTATCACTGTGGTTTAAGGATTACAACTTTTCTCTCCTGGTTTTTGCATAACTCAGATGGCATTCACTTTCTATAAGACCCTTGAGATCTACATAAACTATGAAAGTCCAAAGACCTTTCCAAGATTAATGCAGATTCCATGAGAAGGGAGAATATTCTCAAAGCCGTCTCTAATTCCATGGCCCTGCTTCCATTCATACAGCCTCTACTGACAATCAAACTCTTTGATTTTTACTAAATTAACAAGGTCACTCACTTTGAGGTGGATCAGACTGTTTATGTTGGTTTGGGAGCTGAGAGTGATTCATGCAGATATGGAAGGGAAATGTTTATATCCACCTAAACAACTCTCAGCCTGTGTTTTGGTCATCCCACCAAGGCAATAAGTACTTGGCCATTCCACCCCATCTCTTTGTTTTCTTCTTGTCATTGCTTCATTTTATTGTGAATTATTCTCTTGATTAAAATAAACCAAGTTTCTCTCCTGGCACTGGACAGAGCAGTTTAGCTGTTTTTTTTTAATATAAATTTATTTATTTTAATTGGAGGTTAATTACTTTATAATATTGTGTATATATATATATATATATATATATATATATATATATATATATATATAATAGTACAGGTTTATGCTCACATCAGTGCAACTAGGATCCACCATCTACTCCAAGCAGCTCACTCAAAGAGTTTCCCTAGAATAATTCCGCTTCTCTAACAGAATTGAGTTCAACTGTTAACATAAATCAATGCTCAGTCTCTTACACCTGGAGAACAGAGCCCCAAAGATTTCCATGAGATTGACAGACTGGAGTTGTGGTTGTGTGTGGACTCCTCACCCACTACCGGCCATGCAAACTGCCTCCTGCTCTGCTCCTCCAGTTCCTGCTCTGTAAAATGAGGCTGAGGGCAGTGCCCCCTGGAGAGCTGTCAGGAGGGCTGATGGGCTAACACATTTGACCTGCTTGGAAGCTCCTGCACAAGGTGAGCCTCCATAAAGGTTCACTGTTGCTAGAATCTTTCATCTCAGTACCAACTCACCTACAAAGTGCTTTCATACCCAAGCCAATCTTTCCATCCTCAGAGTAATTTCCCTGTCCAGGCCTCGTTGCATCAAGCTATTTCCATTCATTTGTCAATTGTTGGTGACTGGCTTTCAACAGTTGGTAGAGCTGGGTTATTGTGACAGAGTCTGATGACCTACAAAGCAAACTGTACAGTGCCAGAGCTCACCAACCAATGTCTGGTAGCAAAAATTCAGTAACACCCCACCAAGAGTAAACCTACATCACTAGAGAGCCTATTGTTGCACCATGGGGGCATCCTACACATACCAGATTAATGTACTTTTTTTAAATTTTTATTTTATTTTTAAATGGAGGATAATTACTTTACAACTTTGTGATGGTTTCTGCCATACATCAACATGAATCATCAAGAGGTATACATATGTCCCCTTCCCCTTGAACCTCCCTCCTACCTCTTTCCCCTTCCCACCCCTCTAGGTGTCACAGCGCACTGGTGTTGAGTTCCTTTGCATCATAGGAGGCTTTGCATCATACAACAAATTCCCACTGGCTATCTTATTTTACACATGGTAATGTACATGTTCCAATGCTACTCTCTCAAATCATCCCACCCTCTCCTTCCCCTGCTGTGTCAAAAACTCTTTTATGTCTGCTTCTCCTTTACTGCCCTGCAAATAGGCTTTTTAGTACCTTCTTTCTAGATTCCTTATATATGTGTTAATATACAATATTTGTCATTATCCTTCTGACTAGGACTGATTCAATGCATTCCTTTTTATAGTTGAGTAGTATGGATGTGAGAGTTGGACTGTGAAGAAGGCTGAGCGCTGAAGAATTGATGATTTTGAACTGTGGTGTTGGAGAAGACTCTTGAGAGTTCCTTGGAATGCAAGGAGATCCAACCAGTCCATTCTGAAGGAGATCAACCCTGGGATTTCTTTGGAAGGACTGATGCTAAAGCTGAAACTTCAGTACTTTGGACACCTCATGCGAAGAGTTGACTCATTGGAAAAGACTGTGATGCTGGGAGGGATTAGGGGCAGGAGGAAAAGGGGACGACAGAGGATGAGATGGCTGGATGGCATCACAGACTCGATGGACGTGAGTCTGAGTGAACTCCGGGAGTTGGTGATGGACAGGGAGGCCTGGAGTGCTGCGATTCATGGGGTCACAAAGAGTCGGACACGACTGAGTGACTGAACTGAACTGAACTGAACTGAACTGAATATTACATTGTGTATATGTACCACTTATCCATTCATCTATCAGTGACAACTTCTGGATGTACCAAGTGGATTTAGAAAAGGCAGAGGAACCAGAGATCAAATTGCCAACTCCCTTGGATCATAGAAAAAGCAAGAGAATTCCAGAAAAATATCTGCTTCTGTTTCATTGACTATGCTAAAGCCTTTAACTGTGTGGATCACAACTGTGGAAAACTCTTAAGGAGATAGGAATACCAGACCACCTTACCTGCCTCCTGTAAAACCTGTATGCAGGTCAAGAAGCAACAGTCAGAACTGGACATGGAACAATGAACTGGTTCAAAATTGGGAAAGGAGTACGTCAAAGCTGTATATTGTCAGCCTGCTTATTTAATTTATATGCAGAGCACATTATGCAAAATGCCAGGCTGGATGAAGCACAAGCTGCAATCAAGATTGCCAAGAGAAATAGCAACAGCCTCAGATAAGCAGATGACACCACTCTCATGGCAGAAAGCGAAGAACTAAAGAGCCTCTTGAGATGAGATCTAAAGATGAGAGTGAAAAAGCTGGCTTAAAATTCAACATTCAAAAATGAAGATCATAGCATCCAGTCCCATCACTTCATGGCAAATAGATGGGAAAACAATGAAAACGGTGACAGACTTTTATTTTCTTTGGCTCCAAAATCACTATGGACGATGACTGCAGCAATGAAATTAAAAGATGCTTGCTCCTTCAAAGGAAAGCTATGACAAACCAAGACAACATATTAAAAAGCAGAGACATTACTTTGCTGACAATGCTCTGTATAGTCAAAGCTATAGTTTTTCTAGTAGTCATGTAGGGATGTGAGAGTTGGACCATAAAGAAAGCTGAGCATGGAAGAACTGATGCTTTTGAACTGTGGTGTTGGAGAAGACTCTTGAAAGTCCCTTGGGCTGCAAGGAGCTCAAACCAGTCAGTCTTAAATAAATCAGTCCTGAATGTGCATTGGAAGAACTGATGCTGAAGCTGAAACTCCAGTACTTTGGCCACCAGATGCAAAGAATTGATTCATTTGAAAAGACCCCGATGCTGGGAAATATTGAAGGCAGGAGAAGAAGGGGATGACAGAGGACGAGATGGTTGGATGGCATCACTGACTCAATGGGCGTGAATTTGAGCAAGCTGTGGGAGTTGGTGGTGGATGGGGAAGCCTAGTATGCTGCAGTCCATGGGGTCACAAAGAGTCGGACACAACTGATCAACTGAACAACAGCAACAACAATTGGTGAACATCTAGATTGCTTCCATGTCCTAGCTATTGTAAATAGTGCTGCAGTGAATATTGGGGTACATGTGTCTTTTTTAGTTATGGTTTGCTCAGGTTGTATGCCCAGTAGTGGGATTGGTGGATCATATGGTAGCTTTATTCCTAGTTTTTAAAGAAAGCTCCATACTGTTCTCCATAGTGGCTATATCAGTTTGCACTCCCACCAACAATGCAAGAGGGTTTCCTTTTCTCCCCACCCTCTCCATTATTTCTGTCTGTAAACTCCATTTATTGTCTATTGACTTTTGATGAAGGTCATACTTCAGCGAAGTGTGAGATGATACCTATTGTAGTTTTGATTTGCATTTCTCTAATAATGAGTGATGTTTAGCCTCTTTTCATGTGTTTATTAGCCATTTGTATGTCTTCTTTGGAGAAATGTCTGTTTAAGTTTTCTGTCCACTTTTTGACTGGGTGCTTGCTCTTCTTTTCTATTGGGTTGCATGAGCTGCTTGTATAATTTGGAGATTAACCTTTTGTTAGTTTTTTTTCATTTGCTATTATTTTTTCCCATTCTAAGGACTGTTTTTTCACCTTATAAAGCTACAGTCATCAAGACAGTATGGTACTGGCACAAAAACAGAAATATAGACCAATGGAGCAAGACAGAAAGCCCAGAGATAAATCCATGCACCTATGGGCAACTAAAAGGAGGCACTAAAGACCTAACTATAGGACCAGAAACTATAAAACTCTTAGAGGAAAGCATAGTCTGAACACTCTTGACATAAATCACAGCAAGATCCTCTATGACCCACTTGCTAGAGTAATGGAAATAAAAACAAAAAATAAACAATTAGGATCTAATTAAACTTAAAAGGTTTTGCACAGGAAGGAAACTATAAGCATATCAGTGTTCTTAAATACAGCTCCTTGTTCACATCATTCCTCATATGTCTGTGTATCATTTACAGGTTGAACCACCTCAGCTGGTCATCCACAGCCCTCCATTTAGTCTCCTTTTCCAGCCCACTCACCTCTGCCCCATCCCTTCAATGCTTGCATTCTGTAGAAAATCTCACTTCAGCAGCCTTCCTTGAATTCACTAAGATTGCATAGGTGTCCTTCCAAAGGGTTCCAATATCATTCATTTTAACACTCTGCTTACTAATCTGATCACCTCAAAACAGAGTCCACGAGGTCAAGAATAAGGATGTAAGTGTTGCGGAAGGCTCATTGTTCAGCACAACAGCAGACACTTAGCATGTAAACACAGTAATGATAAATATTCTTTAAATAAATGAATATCTATCTCTGTTTTTTTCTGCTTTTCCCGCTATGTGGACATCCCCCCTCTCACACATACCTCTCCAAAACCCACTCTTCCTCAAGAAAGAGTAGTAAACACATGGTTAAAGGAATAAACGTTAATGAATCAATTTTAAGGATTAGAAAACAAAAGATTATTTTCAAGTAAGTTTATAGCATTTGCATTATTTTATAATTAATGTGATTTAAGACCCACTTAATAGCAAAATATTTTATTATTGCCATATCTGCCTGTAAGGCAGTGAGACAAATTTGTTCTTAGGTTTGTTTTTTCAGGTAAATGAAATGAACCACCAGATGGTGTAATTATTTTAAAATGTAATGACATTACAGAGATTTATGAAATTGGTTAAGATAGTCTATTTTTGTATAAAGATCTTTACATATTTTATACTCCTTGGGATCTTCAAATAATAAACAAAATCATTATGCAATTTTATAGCAGGTTAATTCTGTATTTTGTTTTTTGGAGAAACTCACAACTTTTCAAACTTCTTTTACACAACTATTAACTCAGATTCAATATGAATACAAATTTTCTTCCATCATGACACATCTAATCACCCTATCTAATGAAATGTCAATACCTCTCAGAGACTTAGGTTTCTTCTTTTACCTTTTTATGTATGTGCCTCCACCTCTAGGTTTCAAACTGAAGGGAATTATTATTTTAAATTCTAACAGTGCATTGAGGCACATGCAGTGGTAATGTTAGTCATTTTCTCACCCCCCAAACTTTTCCTCGTGCTGGTCTCAGGTTCCCAGCAGTACCTCTCTGTGCTTCTCACTTGGTCCCTCAGAGTGGGCAGTGCTTTCCCTGATCATCGCCCTTGCCTGACACACCTGCCCATTCCATAGGACCTGGCACAGTGCTATGCACATCAGTTCAGTTCAGTTCAGTCGCTCAGTTGTGTCCGACTCTGCAACCCCATGAGTCGCAGCACACCAGGCCTCCCTGTCCATCACCAACTCCCGGAGTTCACTCAGACTCACGTCCATCGAGTCAGCAATGACATCCAGCCATCTCATCCTCTGTCGTCCCCTTTTCCTCCTGCTGCCAATCCCTCCCAGCATCAAAGTCTTTTCCAATGAGTCAACTCTTAGCATGAGGTGGCCAAAGTACTGGAGTTTCACCTTTAGCATCATTCCTTCCAAAGAAATCCCAGGGCTGATCTCCTTCAGAATGGACTGGTTGGATCTCCTTGCATTCCAAGGGATTCTCAAGAGTCTTCTCCAACACCACAGTTCAAAATCATCAATTCTTCAGCGCTCAGCCTTCTTCACAGTCCAACTCTCACATCCATACATGACTACTGGAAAAACCATAACCTTGACTAGACAGACCTTAGTCAGCAAAGTAATGTCTCTGCCTTTGAATATACTATCTAGGTTGCTCATAACTTTTCTTCCAAGGAGTAAAGGTCTTTTAATTTCATGGCTGCAGTCACCATCTGTAGTGATTTTGGAGCCCCAAAAAATAAAGTCTGACACTGTTTCCACTTTTTCCCCATCTATTTCCCATGAAGTGATGGGACCAGATGCCATGATCTTCGTTTTCTGAATGTTGAGATTTAAGCCAACTTTTTCACTCCCCTCTTTCGCTTTCATCAAGAGGCTTTTTAGTTCCTCTTCACTCCCTGCCATAAGGGTGGTGTCATCTGCATATCTGAGGTTATTGATATTTCTCCTAGCAATCTTGATTCCAGCTTGTGTTTCTTCCAGCCCAGCATTTCTCATGATGTACTCTGCATATAAGTTAAATAAGCAGGGTGACAATATACAGCCTTGATGTACTCCTTTTCCTATTTGGAACCAGTCTGTTGTTCCATGTCCAGTTCTACATAGGAGATACTACATAGATATATCTATGCGCATATATATAGAGAGAGCAATAAATAAATTTTGGTGAAATAAACATGATTAGACTACCAAATAATGTAGGAAAATATAGAAATTTGAAATGAACAGGTTCTTTTTTCTTTAATTTATTTTATTGAAGTATACTTGATTTACAACATTGTGTTAGCTCCTAGTGTGCAGTAAAGTGATTCAGTTATACGTATATACAGTTCATTTTCATATTCTTTTCCATTATGGGACCCACCAAGATCCTCTATCCGTGGGATTTCCCAGACAAGAATACTGGAGTAGGTTGCCATTCCCTTCTCCAGATAATCTTCGTGATCCAGGGATCTCACTCAGGTCTCCCAGATTGCAGGCAGATCCTTTACCATCTGAGCCACCAGGGAAGCCCCATGGTTTATTACATGATATTGAATAAGTTCCCTGTGCTGTACATGAGTAGGACTTCGTTGTTCTTCCATTCTATATATATTAGTTTGCCTCTGCAAATTCCAAACTTCCAATCCATTTCTCCTCCATTGTCTTCCCCCTGGGCAACCACAAGTCTGTTCTCTACTATGAGTAGTTTCTGTTCTGTAAATAAGTTCATTTGCATCACATTTTAGATTCCACAAGTAAATGATATCATTTACATATGATATATGTAAAATGGACTGGAGTGGGTGAAGTTAACTCAGATGACCATTATATCTACTACTGTGGGCATGAACCTCTTAGAAGAAATGGAATAGCCATCATGGTCAACAAAAGAGTCCAAAATGCAATACTTGGATGCAATCTCAAAAATGACAGAATGACCTCTATTTGTTTCCAAGGCAATCCATTCTATATCACAGTAATCCAAGTCTATGCCCCGACCAGTAATTCTGAAGAAGCTGAAGCTGAATGGTTCTATGAAGACATACAAGATCTTCTGGAACTAACACCCAAAAAGTATGTCCAAAATATAAAGGACTAGAATGCAAAAGTAGGAAGTCAAGAGATACCTGGAGTAACAGGCAAATTTGACCTTGGAGAACAGAATGAAGCAAGATAAAGGCTAGTAGCATTTTGCCAAGAGAATGCACTGGTCATAGCAAACACCCTCTTCCAAACACACAAGAGAAGACTCTACACATGGACATCACCAGATGTTCAATACTGAAACCAGATTGATTATGTTCTTTTCAGCCAAAGATAGAGAAACTATAGACTCAGCAAAAACAAGACTGGGAGCCGACTGTATCTCAGATGATGAACTCTGTATTGCCAAATTCAAACTTAACTTGAAGAAAGTGGAGAAAACCACTAGACCATTCAGGCGTGACCTACATCAAATTGCTTACGACTATACAAGGAAGTGACAAATAGATTCAAGGGACTAGATCTAATAGACAGAGTGCCTGAAGAACTATGTAGAGGTTCGTGATGTTTTACAGGAGGAAGTGATCAAGACCATGCCCAAGAAAAAGAAATGCAAAAAGGCAAACTGGTTGTCTGAGGAGGCCTTACAAATAGCTGTGAAAAGAAGAGAAGCGACAGGCAAAAGATGCAAAGGAGATGCAAAGATCTCTTCCAGAAAACTAGACATACCAAGGGAATATTTCATGAAAAGATAGGCACAATAAAGGACAGAAATGGTATGGATCTAACAGAGGCAGAAGATATTAAGAAGAGGTGGCAAGAATACACAGAAGAACAGTACAAAAAAGATCCTCATGACCCAGATAATCATGATGGTATTCTCACTCACCTAGAGCCAGACATCATGGAATGGGGAGTCAAGTGGACCTTAGGAAGCATCACTATGAACAAAGCCAGTGGAGGTAGTGGAATTCCAGCTGAGCTATATCAAATCCTAAAAGATGATGCTGTGAGAGTGCTGCACTCAATATGCCAGCAAATTTGGAAAACTCAGCAGTAGCCATAGGACCAGAAAAGGTCAGTTTTCATTCTGATACCAAAGAAAGGCAATGCCAAAGAAGGCTCAAACTACTGCACAATTGCACTCGTCTCACACACTAGCAAAGTAATGCTCAAAATTCTCCAAGTCAGGCTTCAATAGTACATGAATGATGAACTTCAGATGTTCAAACTGGATTTAGAAAAGGCAGAGGAACCAGAGATGAAATTGCCAACATCCACTGTATCATCAAAAAAGCAAGAGAGTTCCAGAAAAGCATCTACTTCTTTATTGATTATACCAAAGCCTTTGACTCTATGGATCACAATAAACTGTGGAAAATTCTGAAAGAGATGGGAATACCAGACCTCCTGACTTGCCCCCTGAGAAATCTGTATGCAGGTCAGGAAACAAGTTAGAACTGGACATGGAACAACAGACTGGTTCCAAATTGGGAAAGGAGTATGCCAAGGCTGTGTATTGTCACCCGGCCTGTTTAACTTATATGCAGAGTACATCTTGAGAAACGCTGGGCTGGAGGAAGCACAATTTGGAATCAAGACTGCCGGGAGAAATATGAATAACCTCAGATATGCAGATGACACCACTCTTATGGCAGAAAGTGAAGAAGAACTAAAGAGCCTCTTGATGAAAGTAAAAGAGGAGAGTGAAAAAGTTGGCTTAAAACTCAACATTCAGAAAACTAAGATCATGCCATCCGGTCCCATCACTTCATGGGAAATAGATGGGGAAACAGTGGAAATAGTGACAGACTTCATTTTGGGGGGGAGGGGGGGAGGGGCTCCAAAATCACTGCAGATGGTGACTGCAGCCATGAAATTAAAAGACGCTTACTCCTTGGCAGGAAAGTTATGACCAACCTAGAGAGCATATCAAAAAGCAGAGACATTACTTTGCCAACAAAGGTCTGTCTAGTCAAAGCTATGGTTTCTCCAGTAGTCATGTATTGATGACAGAGTTGAACCTTAAAGAAAGCTGAGTGCCTAAGAATTGATGCTTTTGAACTGTGATGTTGGAGAAGACTTGAGAGTCCCTTGGACTACAAGGAGATCCAACCAGTCAGTCCTAAAGGAAGTCAGTCCTGAATATTCATTGGAAGGACTGATGCTGAAGCTGAAACTCCCAATACTTTGGCCACCTGATGCCAAGAACTGATTCATTGAAAAAGATCCTGATGTTAGAAAAGATTGAAGGTGGAAGGAGAAGGGAACAACAGAGGATGAGATGGTTGGATGGCATCACTAACTCAATGGACATGAGTTTGAGTAAGCTCCGGGAGTTGGTGATGGACAGAGAGGCCTGTCATGCTACAGTCCATGGGGTTGCAAAGAGTCAAACATGACTGAGTGACTGAACTGAACTGAACTGATGAAAATTTGTCTTTCTCTTTCTGACTTTCTTATTAGGATAATTTCTAGGTCCATCCATGCTGCTCAAATGGCATTATTTCACTCTTTTGTGGCTAAGTAATATTCCATTGTGTATATATACCACTTCTTTATCCATTCATCTGTTGATGGGTGTTTAGGTTGTTCCCATGTCGTGGCTATTATAAATAGTGTTGCAATGAATATTGGGATGCATGTATATTTACTAATTAAAATTTTCTCCAGATATAGTACCAAGAGTGGACTTGTTGGGCCACATGGTAACTCTAGATTTTTGAGGAACCTCCAAACTGTTTTCCATAGTGGCTACACCAATTTACATTCCTACCCACAGTGTAGAAGGGTTCCCTTTTCTCCACACCCTCTCCAACAGTTACCGTTTGTGGGCTTTTTAATGATGGACATTCTGACCAGTGTGAGGTGATATCTCATTGTAGTTTTGATTTGCATTTCTCCGAAAGTGAGTGGTGTTGAGCATCTTTTCATGTGCCCATTGGCCACCTGTATGCCTTCTTTGGAGAAATATCTATCTAGGTCTCCTATCCAAAATGAATATATTCTTGGCAAATATGTTTATCAAGCTATTGATAACATTTTTATTTAATAAAAAATTCTTATTTTAATAAAATAAAATAATAATTATCGGGTTACTAAAAATAAGAAACCATTTAAATTGTTCCATATTTTCAACAAATCTGTTATTTCAGAGGCATCCTCATAAGCTGACTTTACTAATGGAAATTGGTTCAATTATTATGAAGCACAGGTTGTAAATACATATATATATATATTTATCAAGCCTAGAAGTCATGATAATATTTGAATTTGTCTTGAGAAAATTACCATAGAGATGCTGAAAGATTTAGTTATAGGAATTATAGCACAGTGTTGTTTGTAGAAAGTGAAAATTAAAAACATAATATTCTCACAGTCACTTGTGAGAATAAAGTATATTTCAATAATTCAATGAAATATAAACCATTAAATATGAAGCTGTAGGGAAATTTATAAATATAGAAAGATGTTTCTAAATATTATATTTTATTTATTTTTAAGAAATTTATTGATGTTTGGGAAATAAGAGTGCTGCTTGGGAAAGTATGGGAGATTTTATACACTGAATGATATTTCCAAATGAAAGTATTCAAATCTGAATAAAATATAAAATGTATATTTTCAGAACACTGTATCTGAAGTGAAAAGTACATGAAATGAAAGCAAGAGTCTAGAAAATAGGTATCACAATTGGCTTTTCCTGCGAGTTCCTGCTAAAAACTGGGAACAGTGTAAACTTACATTTGAGGGCTGCACAGACTACAGTGGACCAGACCTAAAGGCAAAGGGTTTCTGTGAGTGGGGATTTTTTAAAGTATGCTATTCATAAGCATAGGGCCTGTAAGAGCTACACCCTCAATGTAAGGGGGAAAAAAATGAAGAAAAAAAAAACATTTTACAGCAAAAATAAAGAAAGAAAATTCGCCTATCTTGAATTTAGAACTCAGTTCAGTTCAGTTACTCAGTGTGTCCAATTCTTTGCTACCCCATGGACTGCAGCACACCAGGCTTCCCTGTCCACCACCAACTCCTGGAGTCTACCCAAACTCACGTCCATTGAGTCAGTGATGCCATCCAACCTTCTCATCCTCTGTCGTTCCCTTCTCCTCCTGCCTTCAATCTTTCTCAGCATCAGAGTCTTTTCCAATGAGTCAATTCTTCATGTCAGGTGGCCAAAGTATTGGAGCTTCAGCTTCAGTATCAGTCCTTCCAATGAATATTCAGGACTGATTTCCTTTAGGATGCACTGGTTGGATCTCCTTGCAGTCCATGGGACTCTCAAGAGTCTTCTCCAACACCACAGTTTAAAAGCATCAATTCTTCAGCACTAAGCTTTCTTTATAATCCAACTCTCACATCCATACATTAGGATTGGTTGATGGGAAAATATGTGAAAGAGCAAAGGGCCAAGATTATAACCAAGACAGCCATGAACAGAAAAACAAGGTAGCAGAACTTTCCATCCTAGATATCAAGACATATTATAAAGCAGGAAAAGTTAAGACACAATTAAGACACAAGATTAGACCAACAGACTAATGGAAGAGGATGAAGATGCATAGGACCATGCATAAATGGAAATGTTCATCAGTGGGAAGGGTGAACTAATCAATAGAGAGTGTTAGGACTATTTGTCATCCATGTGGAAAGCTAATTGAATCTTTACCCCAAATGCAAAAAATAGTTTCAGAAGTATTGCTAGCATCTGCTAAAGGTGCTAATGGACACTTAGGCAGCTTCAATATTTGGCTAAATAGTGCTGCTATAAACATTAAGGTGCATGTATCTTTTAAAAGCAGTGTTGTTTTTTTTTCTCCAGGTATATATATACACACACCCAGCAGCAGAACTGCTGGATCATATAATAGTTCTATTTTTAGTTTTTTGAGGACCCTCCATACTGTTTTTCACAGAAGCGAACCAACAGTGTACAAAGGTTCTCTTATCTCCACATCCTTATAAACACTTATTATTTGTTGTCTTTTTGCTAATTTCTATTCTGACAGGTGTGACATGATATCTCACTGTGGTTTTGACTTGCATTTCTCTAACAATTAATAATTTTGAGCATTTTTCATGTGCCTGTTAGCCATCTATATGTCTTCTTTGAAAAAATGTTTAGCTAAGTGTTCTGCCTTTTTTTTTATTGGGTTGTTTTTTTGATATTGAGTTATATGAGCTGTTTATATATTTTGGACATTAACTCCTTGTTGATCGTAGAATTTGCAAATGTTTTGTCCCATTCCATAGGTTGTCTTTCCTTTTTTGTCTATTGTTTCTTTGGCTATGCAAAAACTTTTACGCTTAATTAGATCTCATTTTTTTTCTTTTAGTTCTTTCATCTTTGGAGACATATCCAAAATCATTACTATGATTTATGTCAAAGAGTGTTTTGTCTACGTTCTCTTCTCTGAATTTTATGGTTTCAGGTCTTACATTTAGGTCTTTACTCCATTTTGACTTTATTTTTGTGCATGGTGTCTGGAAGCATTCTAATGTCATTCTTATACATGTAGCTGTCCAGTTTACCCAGCATCAATTGTTGGAGAGACTATCTTTTCTCCATTATATATTCTTATTTCTTTGTCATAGATTAATTGACCACAGTTCATGAGCTTATCTCTGAGATCTTTATTCTCCCCCATGTGATCTACTTTTGTGCCAGTACCATGTTGTTTTGATTATTGTAGCTTTGTAGTATAGTCTGAAGTTTGAGATGTGATGCCTCCATCTTTGTTCTTTTTTCTCTGGCAACTTGGAGTCTTTTGTGGTTCCACATGAATTTGAGGATTATTTGCTTTAGTTCTGTGAAAAATGTCATGGATATTTTGATACACTAACAATAACCTATGAGAAAGAGTAAGTTAAGATACAATCTCATTGAAAATTGCATCAAAATGAATAAATTACCTAGGAATAAACTTAACCAGTAGGTTAAAGACATACAGTCAGAAAGCTATAAAACACTGAAAAGGGAAATTGAAGATGACAACAAAGAAATGGAAATATGTCCGTCCTCTTGGCTTAGAAGAGTTAAAATTATTAAATAGCTATACCAACCCAACCTACTAAGCAACCTACAGTCCCAATCAAAATATCCATGCCACATTTCACAGAGTTGTCCTTTGCTTGGTCCTGGATTAAAACATGCAGAAGTCCATTGAACTTTCTGTTTTAACTTCACCAAAAAATACACTCTTAGTCATTAATTCAAAGGTCCACTTCAAAATACTAATAACACTTTACTGTTTGAAGCTATTACCCTAAACCCAGCCAGGGCTAGTCACATGAATGAAAGGTCTCAGAAACAGGTATAATTTGTCACTGTCTTTCCCTGGGCCAATGGTTTCTGACTGTGCACCTACACTATCCTTGAATGGTCTCCTTGACTCACACTATTTACCTGACAATTTAGTATGCTCTGGGCCAGGCAGGAATTTAAAACTAACCATTTCTCTCATGTGCTACAGAGTTGTCAGATTTAAGGGGGAAAGTACAGGGCATCCAGATAAATTTGTGACTCTTTGTGACCCCATGGACTGCAGCATACCAGGCTTCCCTGTATTTCACTATCTCCTACAGTTTGCTCAAACTCATGTCCATTGAGTCAGTGATGCCATCCAACCAACTCATCCTCTGTTATCCCCTTCTCTGCCTGCCTTCAATCTTTCCCAGCATCAGGGTCTTTTTCGATAAATTAGCTCTCCACATCAGGTGGCCAAGCTATTGGAGTTACAGTTTCAACATCAGTCCTTCCAATGAATATTCAGGGTTGATTTCCTTTAGGATTGCCTGGTTTGACTTCCTTGCTGTCCAAAGGATTCTCAAGAGTCTTCCCTAGCACTACAGTTAAATAGCATCAATTCTTTGGCACTCAGCCTTCTCTATGGTCCAGCTCTCACATTGGTACATAACTACTGGAAAAACCATAACTTCGACTGCAGACTTTCGTCAGCAAAGTGATGTCTCTGCTTTTTAATATGCTATCTATGTTTGTCATATCTTTTCTTCCAAAGAGCAAACATCTTTCAATTTCATGACTGCAGTCACATTTGCAAGGAATTTGGAGGCCAAGAAAATAAAGTCTGTCACTGTTTCCACTTTTTCCCTATCTGCTTGCCATGAAGTGATGAGACCAGATGCCATGATTTCAGTTTTTCAAATGTTGAGTTTTAAGCCGGCTTTTTCACTCTCCTCTTTCACCTTCATCAAGAGACTCTTTAGTTCCTTGTAGCTCTCTGCCATTAAGGTAATAATATCTGCTGTTATTGATATTTCTCCTGGCAATCTTGATTCCAGCTTGAGCTTCATCCAGCTCAGCATTTTGTATCATGTATTATGCATATGTTAAATAAGCAAGGTAACAATATACAGCTTGACATTGACATTCTCCTTCCCAATTTTGAACCAGCCCATTGTTCCATGCCCAGTTCTAACTCCAGTACTGGAAAATCCCATGGATGGAGGAGCATGGTAGGCTACAACCCATGGGGTCACAAAGAGTCGGACACAACTGAGTGACTTCATTTTCACTTTCATTGTTCCATGCCCGGTTCTAAATGTTGCTTCTTGACCTGTATACAAGTTTCTCATGAGGCAGGTAAGGTGTTCTGTTATTCCAATCTCTTCAAGAATTTTCCACAGTTTGTTGTGACCCACAGTCAAAGGCTTTAGCATAGTCAACGAAGCAGAACTAAATGTTTTGTGGTTGTTTTTTTTTTTTAATTCTCCTGCCTTTTCTATGACCCAGCAGATGCTGGCAATTGTTTTTTGGTATATCTCAAATATCGCTTAACTGAAATTCAAATATTGAACGGAACATACTTATACTAGAAAAATATTTCTTGTTTATCTGATATTTAAATTTAAGTAGGTGCCCTGCATTTTATCTGGCAACTGCACCTTTGATGGGTTCATCAGAGACTGCTATGTTCCTCCCAATATCACTCTTTAAACCAAGATAAAATCTCTCTTTGCACTGCCCACTGCCCTTTACCCCTCAGATTCTGCTCCAGCTGTAAATTCACTGCCTCTTATTGCCAAGTTTCCTTCAGATACCAGGATACACTCTGGGCAAGGTCCTTTTCATATGTCCCCAAGCTGATCCTAACTCAGAGTTCCACAAAACATTTCTGTTTCACTCCCATTGGTCTCATCCTGGAGAGTTTTCAGGCTCTGCAGCCTGAGGAGCTGGGTCTGTCCATCCCTCAGTGTCAGAGGACATAGGGAACTGAACTTCTATTTTCCAGGCTTAGGTTAGGAGACAGTCACTCCATTCACAGCCTTCCTCCTGGCAGCATGGTAGTGTAGGGAGAGGGACTTATAGCACTATTTTCTCCAAATAAATGATTCTCATATTTTCTTTCAACTTTCTCACCCTTAATGTAGAGTCCCATAACCAGTTATTAGCTCTTTCCTTTGACAATATGAATCTTGGCTTTCCTACAAATCATCTTTTTTATTTTGGAACCTTAGCAAAATTTCCAAGTTATCATCAGGATGATACACAAGTATATATCTATCTCTGATCAAGTGTTCAAATCATGTTGTCTTCTTTCTTCCTACAGCTGTAACTGTCCTAGTGGGTGGAAAGGAGCCTTCTGCACCAAGACAGTTTCCACTTGTGACCCAGAGCGTGACCCTCCACACCACTGCAGCAAAGGAGCAACTTGGGTCTCACTGTTTCATGGGTATAACTGTCACTGTCCTCTAGGAACCACTGGAATCTACTGTGAACAAGGTGAGGCTCAGTTCATGCTCTCCATGGATTTAACTCAGTCCATTTCCTTTTGAGAAAGTGAAATGAAAGCTGTGTTATAATGAAAGAGTACATTCTCTTCTCTCCCCCAGCATGTTTGACATTATATTTCACAAACAGGATAGTACTAAAATTCAGTATTACAAAGATACAGCTTTACTTTTGCACAACAAAGAAACCATAAACAAGATGAAAAGACAACCCCCAGAATGGGAGAAAATAATTGCAAAGGAAGCAACTGACAAAAATTAATTTCCAAAATATTCAAACATCTCATGAAGCTCAATATCAGGAAAACAAATAATCCAATCAAAAAATGAGCAGAAGACCTACACAGACATTTCTTTGAAGAAGACATACAGATGGCAAATAAATACATAAAAATACTCAATATCACTCATTATTAGAGAAATGCAAATCCAAACTAAAATGAGGTATCACCTCACACAGTCAGAGTGGCCATCATCAAAAAATCTACAAATAATAAATCCTGGAGATAATGTAGAAAAAAAGTTGCACAGTTGGTGGAAATGTAAACTGGTACAACCACTATAGAGACAGCATGGAGATTTCTTTAAACACTAGGAATAAAATTAGCATATGACCAAGCAGTCCCTCTATTGGGCATGTACCCTGAGAAATCCAAAATTCAAAAAGACACATGTACCCCAATACTTATTGCAGTACTATTTACAATAGCTAGGACATGGAAGCAACCTAGATGTCCATCAACAGATGAATGGATAAAGAAGCTGTGGTACATTTATACAATGGAATATTATGCAGCCATAAAATGAAATGAATTTGAGCTCAATTCCAGAAAAATAAATGACCCAATCAAAAAATGGGCCAAAGAACTAAACAGACATTTCTCCAAACAAGACATACAGATGGCTAACAAACACATGAAAAGATGCTCAACATCACTCATTATCAGAGAAGTGCAAATCAAAACCACAATGAGGTACCATTTCACACCAGTCAAAATGGCTGCTATCCAAAAGTCTACAAGCAATAAATGCTGAAGAGGGTGTGGAGAAAAGGGAACCCTCTTACACTGTTGGTGGGAATGCAAACTAGTATAGCCACTATAGAGAATAGTGTGGAGATTCCTTAAAAAACTGGAAATAGAACTGCCTTATGACCCAGCAATCCCACTGCTGGGCGTACACATCGAGGAAACCAGAATTGAAAGAGACACGTGTACCCCAATGTTCATTGCAGCACTGTTTATAATAGCCAGGACATGGAAGCAACCTAGATGCCCATCAGCAGATGAATGGATAAGAAAGCTGTGGTACATATACACAATGGAGTATTACTCAGCCATTAAAATAATACATTTGAATCATTCTAATGAGGTGGATAAAACTGGAGCCTATTATACAGAGTGAAGTAAGCCAGAAAGAAAAACACCAATGCAGTATACTAACACATATATATGGAATTTAGAAAGATGGTAATGATAACCCTGTATGCAAGACAGCAAAAGAGACACAGATGTATAGAACAGTCTGCTGGACTCTGTGGGAGGGGTGAGGGTGGGATGATTTGGGAGAATGGCATTGAAACATGTATATTATCATATGGGAAACGAATCGCCAGTCCAGGTTCATAGCATGATACAGGGTGCTCAGGGCTGGTGCACTGGGATGACCCAGAGGGATGGAATGGGGAGGGAGGTGGGAGGGGGATTCAGAATGGGGAACACATGTACACCCGTGGCAGATTCATGTCAATGTATGGCAAAACCAATACAATATTGTGAAGTAATTAGCCTCCAATTAAAATAAATTAATTTATATTAAAAAAGAAATAAAAACTTGAGCTTTGATCAGAAAAAAATAGATACATGTAGTTTATTATAAATTCATTCCCTTTCTAAAATTAATTTTTATTGGATTATAGTTGCTTTACAATGTTGTGGTAGTTTCTACTGTATCCCTTTTTAAAATGACTAAAATCTTGTATTTCTCTGATTTAAAAAAAGGAATACAGAAGATGTGGTACATATATACAATGGAATACTATTCTTTTTAGAATGAAGTGATGCCATTTGCAGCAACATGGATGGACCAAGACATTGTCAAACTCAGTGAAGTAAGAGAGAGAAGGAGAAATATTGTAGGGCATCCCTTATATGTGGAATCTAAAAAGAAATGTATCATTTGTGACATTTACCAAAATGAAAGAGGCTCACAGACTTAGAGAGCAAACTTATGGCTGCCAGTGGTGGGAAGTTGGGGGGTTGAGGGGTGAGAGGAGGAGGGCGGGGAGGAATAGTTAGGGAGTTTGGGATGGACATGTACACACTGCTCTATTAAGAGTTGATAAGCAACATGGAAAAAAGCAAAATGGCTGTCTGAGAAGGCCTTACAAATAGCTGTGAAAAGAAGAGAAGCAAAAAGCAAAGGAGAAAAGGAAAGATACAAGCATCTGAATTCAGAGTTCCAAAGAATAGCAAGAAGAGATAAGAAAGCCTTCCTCAGCGATCAACACAAAGAAATAGAGGAAAACAACAGAATGGGAAAGACTAGAGATCTCTTCAAGAAAATTAGAGACACCAAGGGAACATTTCATGCAAAGATGGGCTCGATAAAGGAATGGACCTAAAAGAAGCAGAAGATATTAAGAAGAGGTGGCAAGAATACATGGAAGAATGGTACAAAAAAGATGTTCATGATCAAGATAATCACAACGGTGTGATCACTCACCTAGAGCCAGACATCCTGGAAGGTGAAGTCAACTGGGCCTTAGAAAGCATCACTACGAACAAAGCTAGTGGAGGTGGTGGAATTCCAGTTGAGCTATTTCAAATCCTGAAAAATGATGCTGTGAAAGTGCTGCACTCAATATGCCAGCAAATTTGGAAAACTCAGCAGTGGTCACAGGACTGGAAAAGGTCAGTTTTCATTCCAATCCCAAAGAACGGCAATGCAAAAGAATGCTCAAACTACCACACAATTGCACTCATCTCACACGCTAGTAAAGTAATGCTAAAAATTCTCCAAGCCAGGCTTCAGCAATACGTGAACCATGAACTTCCAGATGTTCAAGCTAGTTTTAGAAAAGGCAGAGGAACCAGAGATCAAATTGCCAGCATCTGCTGGATCATGGAAAATGCAAGAGATTCCAGAAAAACATCTATTTCTGTTTTATTGACTATGCCAAAGCCTTTGACTGTGAGGATCACAATAAACTGTGGAAAATTCTGAAAGAGATGGGAATGCCAGACCACCTGACCTGCCTCTTAAGAAACCTATATGCAGTTCAGGAAGCAACAGTTAGAACTGGACATGGAACAATGGACTGGTTCCAAATAGGAAAAGGAGTACGTCAAGGCTGTATATTGTCACCCTGCTTATTTAACTTATATGCAGAGTACATCATGAGAAACGCTGGGCTGGAAGAAGCATAAGCTGGAATCAAGATTGCCGGGAGAAATATGAATAACCTCAGATATGCAGATGACACCACCCTTATGGCAGAAAGTGAAGAGGAACTAAAAAGCCTCTTGATGAAAGTGAAAGAGGAGAGTGAAAAAGTTGGCTTAAAGCTCAACATTCAGAAAATGAAGATCATGGCATCTGGTCCCATCACTTCATGGCAAATAGATGGGGAAACAGTGAAAATGGTGTCAGACTTTATTTGGGGGGGCTCCAAAATCACTGCAGATGGTGACTGCAGCCATGAAATTAAAAGACCCTTACTCCTTGGGAGAAAAGTTATGACCAATCTAGATAGCATATTGAAAAGCAGAGACATTACTTTGCCAACAAAGGTCCATCTAGTCAAGGCTATCGTTTTTCCTGTGGTCATGTATGGATGTGAGAGTTGGACTGTGAAGAAGGCTGAGCACCGAAGAATTGATGCTTTTGAACTATGGTGTTGGAGAAGACTCTTGAGAGTCCCTTGGACTCCAAGGAGATCCAACCAGTCCATTCTGAAGATCAGCCCTGGGATTTCTTTGGAGGGAATGATGCTGAAGCTGGAACTCCAGTACTTTGGTCACCTCATGTGAAGAGTTGACTCACTGGAAAATACTGTGATGCTGGGAGGGATTGGGGGCAGGAGGAGAAGGGGATGACAGAGGATGAGATGGCTGGATGGCATCACCGACTCGATGGACATGAGTCTGAGTGAACTCCAGGATTTGGTGATGGACAGGGAGGCCTGGCGTGCTGCGATTCATGGGGTCGCAAAGAGTTGGACACGACTGAGCGACTGAACTGAACTGAACTAAAGCAACATGGAATTCCTGTATAGCACAGGGAACTCTACTCAGCGATATGTGACAGCCTGCATGGGAGAGTTTGGGGGAGAATGGATACATGTATGGGGGCTTCCCGGGTAGCGCTAGTGGTAAAGCACCTGCTTGCCAGTGCAGGAGATGTATGAGACATAGATTCAATCTCTGAGTCAGGAAGATCCTCTGAAGGAGGGCATGGCAATCCACTCCAGTATTGTTGCCTGGGAAATCCCATGGACAGAGGAACTTCGAGGGCTAGAGCCCATAGGATCAAGTTGGACATGACTGAAGTGACTTAGCATGCACACAGGCATGGATACATGTACATGTGTGGCTCAGTCCCTTCACCGTTCACCTTAAACTATCACAATGTTAATTACCCTAACACAAAGGAAAAATTCCAAAAACGTCAAAAAAAAAAAAAAAGAGAGAGAAATGAATTTCAGTTGGTTCTAGTGAGGTGGATGAATCGAGAGCCTATTATACAGAGTGAAGTAAGTCAAAAAGAGAAAAACAAATATATATAAATGCATATATATGGAATTTAGAAAGATGGTACTGATGAACCTATTTGCAGGGCAGGAATAGAGATGCAGACATAGAGGACAGACTTTTGAACACAATAGGAGGAGAGGGTGGGAAGAATTGAGAGAGTAGCTTTGAACCATATATATTACCATATGTAAAATGGATGTTAATAGCTAGTGGGAACTTTCTCTATGACAGGGAGCTCAACCTGGAGGGGTGGGAGGAAGGGGGATGTTCAAGAGGGAATGGTCACATATATACTTATGGCTGATTCACATTGTTGTATGGCAAGATTGCTTTACACAACACTGTAAAGCAATTATCCTCCAATTAAAATCTTTTTAAAAATTAAATAAAAATGTACAGCTTTATTTTTAGGATTGCTTTAATTTACTAATTCAAATCCACCTGTCTGTTTAGTCTAGATGTTCTAGATGTTTGGTGCCAAATGCAATCCAATCAAGCAAGTTCATAACTCAATTCAAGAACAAGGTTCTGTCTTTAAGCTTCTTCCTCTGTGCCTTCCACTTGGCTAAGATCTTTGGGAGTATCACGGGCAGATACATTAGCTCCTGCGCAACAGAAGGAAATCTGAGGGGGAAATGGCCCATGTCCAGTGCAACAATAAGGAATGTTCAATTTTCTAGGTCTCATCAGGGTACATTCCTCACTGTACCTTATGACTGATGATATCCTTACCACTGGGTATATTAGAGAACTGCCTTGAGGAATCTAGAAGTCTCCTGAGTGCTCCCCACATGGGCTACAGCTGATATAACAGTACTTCTATGTCTGTTTAAAGGAGGAAGACCCTTTAATCCCCAGCTTGCCTTGGAACTTCTGGATCTCCTGCACATCACCCACTCTGCAGGGTGAGAGGTTGCAGGGAAAGCATGGCAGTCTCGTTCTCTCCTTTCCAAGGTGAGTGGGATCAGAGTCATTCCTCTCATATCCTTGCAGCCAGTAGCATAAACTCATATTCATGGGCAAGAGAAAGAATGTGATTCTGTACCACTGGTCATTCCCAAGCTGCACCCCACACCCACTGCACTGCACGCTTTCATCTCCTCCTGTAATTTCCCCCAAACACCTTCCCCTATTCCAGCTCTCTTCTTATAGTAAAGATTGATGGGAGGTGCAGTGGAATGCAGCCACCTTTAAATCTTCCTCATCACACAAGGATCCTCTACTAAAACTCTAAGAACCCCTAGGGCAAGAGGTAACAATATCCACAAACACAAAGTCTACACGAGACTTTGATAAGGCACACTGTGGGGGAAAGTAAAGCACATGCCACTCAACATCTCAGGTTATGCATCTTCCATAAATCAACACGTATGCTTCACTGTGTCATGTCTGGTGCAGTTCTAAACATCACAGCAAAGTTGGTGTTGTAAGAAGACTTCGTAACACCATGCTCAGAGTCCTAAAAATCCACTTCTGTGGCAGGCACAGTCATGATGCTTGAGGCTAATGGGACAGCCCAAGTGAGACTCCAGCTGCCAGTTCAGAGTCCTGCTTCAGTTTGTGCAGTGCCCCCACCCACCCACCCAATCCTGTTCTAGGGCTGGCTGGGACTCCCAGGAGAGTGTGGCAGGGAATTTAGGAAACTTGCAGGTAAGGAAGCTGGAAAAAATGAACCAGAAAAATACAGGGAAATGGGATCCCTCTGCCACCTCCTGGTATCCTGAGACTGGATAATCTACGGTTTCTCTATCCCACCTCGCCCTTCACATAGAACAGAAAGCCTCAGTCTCTGTCCCCTGTGGTACCAAAAGTCGAGGAGCCCAGCACTAGTTTTGTTATATATGCCTTGGCATGACTGGGGGGTTTTATTGTAGCATCACAGTCATATATGATACTCTTTTCTCTGCCCAAAATGCTCTCATCTTCTCATCAACATGCTACTAAGACTTCTTCATTCTTCAGATTTTGACTCAGACCTTCCTTCTTTAGGACTTCCCTGACCCTCTTTCACAGAACCAGGAAAGTGTTCAACCTATATGTGTACAGTGATGTAGAATTTCTAGGGATTGTCATATAGTGCAGTGTAAAATGCCTGCTATACATTTTACTAAGCAGTTCACAAAGGATAAATGCAAACTGTGATCATTTTCAAAAAATAGTTTTTTATTTTAGTGAACAGCAAAGTACTCAAAACTTTACCAAGATGGTGCACTTGTATTACTACTAAAGGAACAGCTATTATTAATAGAAAATGAGGGATAAATTGGGAGATTGTGATTGACAGATACACACTACTATGTATAAGCTAGATAACTAATAAGAACTTACTGTATTACACAGGAAACTTTACTCAATACTCTGTAGTAACCTATATGGGAAAATAATCTAAAAAAGAGTGGATATATGAAAATGTAGAATTGATTCACTTTGCTGTATAGCAGAAACTAACACAACATTGTAAACCAACTATACTCTAATAATTTTAAAAAAAAAAAAAACTGAAGGAAATAATAGGACAAGTTAACCTAAAGAGCTAGTGCTTGTAACAATAGTCAACTTTTTGCAGTTTAAAGTCTCAAGTGATGAAAGCCCAGGGAATTAACCTAAAATTTATTTGGGCATGTGTATGTGTACAAATATATATTAGTATGTATATAAATAGATCATATAGAGATATGGCAAAGACAGATAGACACAGTAATGAAATCATTTCATTTAAAGAATCTAGAAATTTTGATAAAAGATGACAGAAAAAAATTTGTCACTCTCATAGAATTCTGAACAAAAGATGACCAAAGATATACCCTGCTATTGACGTTTTTGAACTGTGGTGTTGGAGAAGACTCTTGAGAGTCCCTTGGACCGCAAGGAGATCCAACCAGTCAATCCTAAAGAAAATCAGTCCTGAATGTTCATTGGAAGGACTGATGCTGAAGCTGAAACTCCAGTACTTTGGCCACCTGATGCAAAGAACTGACTCATTGAAAAAGACCCTGATGCTGGGAAAGATTGAAGGCAGGAGGAGAAAGGGACAACAGAGGATGAGATGGTTGGATGGCGTCACTGAATCAATGGACATGAGTTTGAATAAACTCCAGGAGTTGGTGGTGGACAGGGAGGCCTGGCTGTCCAACTCTTTGCAAACTCATGGACTGCAGCACTCCAGGCCTCTCTGTCCTTCACTCTCTCCCAGAGTTTCCTCAAACTGCTGTCCATTGAGTTGATGATGCCTTCCAATCATTTCATCCTCTGCCACCCCCTTCTCCTTGAAGGATTTTGAGCATAACCTTATTAGCGTGCAAAATGAGTGCAATGGTATGGCAGTTTGAATATACTTTGGCATTGCCCTTCTTTGGGATTGGAATGAAAGCTGACCTTTTCCAGTCCTGTGGCCACTGTGGAGTTTTCCAAATTTGCTGGCTATTAAGTGCAGTACTTTAACAGCTTCATCCTTTGGGATTTGAAATAGCTCAGCTGGAATTCCTCCAATAGCTTTGCTCATAGTGATGCTTCCTAGGCCCACATGACTTCACATTCCAGAATGTCTGGCTCCAGGTAAATGGCCACAGTTACCTGTAGTTATCTGGGTCATTAAGACCTTTTTTGTACAGTTCTGTGTATTCTTGCCACCTCTTCTTAATCTCTTCTGCTTCTCTTGGGTCCATACCAATTCTATTCTTTATTATGCCCATCCTTATATGAAATATTCCCTTGATATCTCTAATATTCTTGAAGAGATCTCTAGTCTTTGCCATTCTATTGTTTTCCTCTATTTCTTTGCATTGTTCATTGAATAAAGCCTTCTTATCTCTCCTTGCTATTCTCTTGGAATTCTGCATTTAGTTGGATATATCTATCCCTTTCTCCCTTGTTTTTCACTTCTCTTCATTCCTTAGATGTTTGTAACACCTACTCAGAAAACCATTTTAACTTCTTGCATTTCTTTTTCTTTGGAATGGTTTTGGTCACTACCTTGCATAGTGTTACAAATCTGTCCATTGTTCTTCCTGTACTCTGCCTACCAGATCTAATCCCTTGAAACTATTCATCACCTCCACTGTAAGAGATTTGATGTAGATCACATCTGAATGGCTTAGCCATTTTCCCTACTGTCTTCAATTTAAGTCTGAATTTTGCAGTAAGGAATTCATGATCTGAGCCACAGCCTGTTCCTGATCTTGTCTTTGCTGACTGTATAGAGCTTCTCCATCTTTGGCTGCAAAGAACATAATCAATCTGATTTTGTTATTGACCAACTGGTGATGTCCCTGTGTAGAGTTATCTCTTGTGTTGTTGGAAATCGGTGTTTGCTATAACCAGTGTGTTCTCTTCACAAAATTCTGTTAGGCTTGGCCTTGTTTCATTTTGTACCCCAAGGTCAAACTTGTCTCTAGGTATCTCTTGAATTCCTACTTTTGCTTTCCAATCCCCTATGATGGAAAGGAAATCTTTTTTCGTTCTTAATTCTAGAAGGTCTTTTGAGACTTCATTGAACCAGTGAACTTCAGCTTTTTTGGTACAGTGGTTGAGGCATCAGTTCAGTTCAGTTCAGTTCAGTCACTCAGTCGTGTCTGACTCTTTGCAACCCCATGAATCACAGCACACCAGGCCTCACTGTCCATCACCAACTCCTGGAATTCACCCAAACTCATGTGAATCGAGTAGGTGATGCCATCCAGCCATCTCATCCTCTGTCATCCCCTTCTCCTCCTGCCCTCAATCCCTCCCAGCATCAGGGTCTTTTTCAATGAGTCAACTCTTCATATGAGGTGGCCAAAGTATTGGAGTTTCAGTTTCAGCATTAGCCCTTCCAATAAACACCCAGACTGATCTCCTTCAGAATGGACTGGTTGGATCTCCTTGCAGTCCAAGGGACTCGCAAGAGTCTTCTCCAGCACCACATTTCAAAAGCATCAATTCTTCGGCACTCACCTTTTTAAACAGTCCAACTCTCACATCCATACATGACTACTGAAAAAACCACAGCCTTGACTAGACAGACCTTTGTTGGCAAAGTAATATCTTTGCTTTTCAATATGCTATCTAGGTTGGTCATAACTTTCCTTCCAAGGAGTAAGTGTCTTTTAATTTCATGGCTGCAATCACCATCTGCAGTGATTTTGGAGCCCAAAAAAATAAAGTCTGACACTGTTTCCCCATCTATTTGCCATGAAGTGATGGGACCAGATGCCATGATCTTCGTTTTCTGAACGCTGAGCTTTAAGCCAACTTTTTCACTCTCCTCTTTAACTTTTATCAAAAGGCTTTTTAGTTCCTCTTCACTTTCTGTCATAAGGGTGGTGTCATCTGCATATCTGAGGTTATTGATATTTCTCCCGGTTCCTATGCAATACTGCTCTTTACAGCATCAGACCTTGCTTCTATCACCAGTCACATCCACAACTGGGTATTGTTTTTGCTTTGGCTCCATGCCTTCATTCTTTCTGAAGTTATTTCTCCACTGATCTCCAGTAGCATATTGGGTACCTACCAACCTGGGGTGTTCCTCTTTCAGTATCCTATCATTTTGCCTTTTCATACTGTTCATGGGGTTCTCAAGGCAAGAATGCTGAAGTGGTTTGCCATTCCCTTCTCCAGTGGACCACATTCTGTCAGACCTCTCCACCATGACTGTCCATCTTGGGTGGCCTCCCATGGTGTGGCTTAGTTTCACTGAGTTAGACAAGGCTTGGTCTGTGTGCTCAGACTGGCTAGTTTTCTGTGATTATCATTTCAATGTGCCTGCCCCTGATGCCCTCTAGCAACACCTACCATCTTACTTGGGTTTCTCTTACCTTGGACATGGGGTATCTCTTCATGGCTGCTCGAACAAAGAGCAGCCGCTGCTCCTTACCTTGGAGGAGGGGTTGCCCCTCCTGACCTTGAATGTGGAGTAGCTCCTTTCAGCCCTCTGCACCCGCACAGCCACTGCTCCTTGGACTTGGGGTAGCTCCTCTCTGCCTCTGCCCCGACCTCGGGCATGGGGTGGCTCTTCTTGCCCACAGCCCCTGACCTCAGACGTGGGATAGCTCCCGTTGGCCACTGCTGTGCCATCGCAGCCTGGCACTCTTGGTCACTGCCCCTGACCTTCAGCGTGGGATAGCTCCTCTTGGATTACTGTGATGTTGAATGGTTTTCCTTGGAAACGAACCCAGGTCATTCTGTCTTTTGTTCATTTGTTTTTTTAATTTATTTATTTTTTAATTGAAGGAATATTGCTTTACAGAATTTTGTTGTTTTCTGTAATACCTCAACATGAATCAGCCATAAGTATACATATATCCCATCCCTTTTGAACCTCCCTCCCATCTCCCTCCTCATCCCATCCCTCTAGGTTTATGCAGAGCCCTGTTTGAGTTTCCTGAACCATACTGCAAGTTCCCATTGGCTATATAGTTTACATATGGTATTGTAAGTTTCCATGTTACTCTTTCCATACATCTCACCCTCTCCTCCCTTCTTCCATGTCCATAAGTCTATTTTCTATGTATGTTTCTCCATTAATGCCCTGTAAATAAATTCTTCAGCACAATTTTTCTAGATTCCATATATATGCAGTAGAATATGATATTTATCTTTCTCTTTCTGACTTACTTCACTCTGTATAATAGGCTCTAGGTTCATCTGCCTCATTAGAATGGACTCAAATGCATTCCTTTCTATGGCTGAGTAATATTCCATTGTGTATATGTCCCACAACTTCTTTATCCATTCATCTGTTGATGGACATCTAGGTTGCTTCCATGTTCTAGTTATTGTAAATAGTGCTGCAATGAACAATGTGATACATGTGTTGTTTTGTTTTGTTTTGTTTTTCAATTTTGGTTTCCTCAGGATGTATGCCTAGGAGTGGGGTTGCTGGGTCATATGGTGATTTTATTCCTAGTTTTTTAAGGAAACACAGAAGACCCAGAATAGCCAAAGCAGTCTTGAGAAAGAAGAATGGAACTGGAGGAATCAACCTTCCTGACTTCAGATTATACTACAAAGCTACAGTCATCAAGACAGTATGGTACTGGCACAAAAACAGAAATGTAGACCAATGGAACAAGAGAGAAAGCCCAGAAATAAACCCATGCACCTATGGGTGCCTTATTTTTGACAAAGGAGGCAAAAATATACAATGGGGCAAATACAGCCTCCTTAATAAATGGTGTTGGAAAAACTGGACAGCTACATGTAAAAGAATGAAATTAGAACACTTCTAACACCATAAACAAAGATAAACTCAAAATGGATTAAAGACTTAAATGTGAGGCAAGAAATTATAAAACTCTTAGAGGAAAACATAGGCAGAAAACTTGATGCATAAACCAAAGCAAGATCCTCTATGACCCACCTCCCAGAGAAATGCAAATAAAGACAAAAGTAAACAAGTGGGACCTGATTAAACTTAAAAGATTTTGCACAGCAAAAGAAACTACAAGCAAGGTGAAAAGACAACCCTCAGAATGGGAGAAAATAATAGCAAATGAAACAACTGACAAAGGATTAATTTCCAAAATATACAAGCAACTTATACAACTCAATACCAAAAAAAAAAAAAAAAACAAACAATCCAATCAAGAAGCGGGGAAAAGACCTAAACAGACATTTCTCCAAAGAAGACATACAGATAGCTAACAAACATGAAAAGATTCTCAGCATCGCTCATTATTTGAGAAATGCAAATCAAAACTACAATGAAATATCACCTCACATCAGTAAGAATGGTCATCATCAAAAAGTCTACAAACAGTAAATGCTGGAGAGGGTATGGAGCAAAGTGAATGCTTTTGCACTGTTGATGGGAATGAAAATTGATACAGCCACTATGGAAGATGGTATGGAGATTCATTCTGTCATTTTTGAGCCTGCACCCAAGTACTGCATTTCAGATTCTTTTGTTAACTATGAGTAGTACTCCATTTCTTCAAAGGGATTCTTGCCACAGTAGTAGATACAATGAATTCAATTCACCTATTCCAGTCCACTTTAGTTCACTGATCCTTAAGATGTCAATGTTCACTCTTAACCATCTTCTATTTGACCATATCCAGTTTACCTTGACTCATGGACCTCACATTCCAGGATCCTATGAAATATTTTTCTTTACAGCATCAGATTTTACTTTCACCACAAGACACATCCACAACTGAACTTCATTTCCACTTTGGCACAGCTCTTTCATTCTTTCTGGAGATATTAGTAATTGCCCTCTGCTCTTCCCCAGTAGCATACTAGACATCTTTCCACTATGGGGCTCATCATCCAGTGTCTTTTTTTTTTTTTTTTTTTTTTGTCTTTTCATACTGTTCATAGCGTTCTCTTGGCAAGAATACTGGAGTGATTTGTCATTCCTTCCTCCAGTGGACCACAGTTTGTCAGAACTCTTCACCATGACCAATCTGTCTTGGGTTGTCCTGCACACCATGGTCCATACTCCATTGAGGTATGAAATTTGCTTCACCATGACAAGGCTGTGATCCATAATGGGGCTCATATAAGTTAGGATCATACTATTAGATTTTTAACATTTTTTAATTATAGGATAGTTCCTTTACAATGTTGTGTTGGTTTCTGTCATACAACATGAATCAGCCATAAGTATACATATGTCCTTGCCCTCTTGAGCCTTTCCACCCCAATTCTATCCTACCCCTATAGGTTGTTACAGAACACCAGGTTGAACTTCCTGTGTTATACACCAAGTTCCCAGTAGCTATTAATATCTATTTTACATGTGGTAATGTATATGTTTCAATGCTACTCTCTCAATTCTTCCCACCCTCGCCTTCTCCCATAATGTCCACAAGTCTGTTCATTATGTCTGCGTCTCTATGGCTGCCCTACAAATAGATTCATCAGTACCATTTTTCCAGATCCCATATATATTCATTATTATACAATATTTTTTTTCTCTTTCTGACACTTCACTCTATACAACAGACTCTATGTTAGTCCATATCACTAGAACTGACTTCAATTCGTTCCTTTTTATGTCTGAGTAGTATTCCATTGCATAAATGTGTCACAATCTCTTTATCCATTCATCTGTCGATGGACATCTAGGTTGCTTCCCTCTCTTAGTTATTGTAAATCATGCTACGATGAATATTGGGGTACATGTGTCTTTCTGAATTATGGTTTATTCAGGGTATATGCCCAGTAGTGGGATTGCTGGATCATATGCTAGTTTTATTCCAGCTTTTTAAGAAATCTGCAGACTGTTCTCCATACTGGTTGTATCAGTGGTTGTATCAGGACTGTTCATCAGTGGTTGTGCAGTGAGATTCCCTTTTCTGTACATCCTCTGCAGCATTTATATTTGTAGTTTGTTTGGTTTTTTTTTGTTTGTTTTTTTTGATGATGGCCACTGTGACCAGTGTGAGATGATACCTCATTGTATTTTTGGTTTGTATTTCTCTGGTAATGAGTGATGTTGAGCATTTTTTTTTCATATATTTGTTAGGCATCTGTATGTCTTCTTTGGAGAAATGCCTATTTAGGTCTTCTGCTTATTTTTTGATTGAGTTTTTTTTTTATACTAAGCTTCATGAGCTTTTATACTGTTTATATATATTATAGGTTAATCCCTTGCCAGTTGCTTACTTGTAAATATTTTCTCCCATTATGAGAGTTCTTTTCCTTGTTTTGGACTTCCTTTGCTATGCAAAAGTTTTTAAGTTTAATTAGGTCTCATTTGTTTATTATTGTTTTTATTTCCATTAATCTAGGAGGTGGATCAATAAAGATCTTTCTGTGATTTATGTCAAAGAATGTCCTGCCTGTTTTCCTCTAAGAGTTTTATAGAATCTGGCCTTAATTTAGGCTTTTAATCAATTTTGAGTTAATTTTTGTGTATGGTGCTGAGGAGTGTTCTAATTTCATTCTTTTACTTGTGCATATGTGCTAAGTCACTTCAGTCATGCCCAAATCTTTGCAACCCTATGGACTGTAGCCCTCCAGTCTTTTCTATCCATAGGATTCTCCAGGCATGAATACTGGATTGGGTTTCCCCTCCTCCAAGGGTCTTCCTGACCCAGGGATCAAAGCCACATCTTTTATGTCTTCCTGCACTGAAAAGCAGGTTCTTTACCAGCAGTGCCATCTGGGAAGCCCTTATTTTACATGTAACTGTCCATTTTTCCCAGCACCACTTATTGAAGAGACTGTCTTTTTTCCACTGTGTATTCTTAACTTCTTTGAGAAATAAAAAAATTAAACTTTGTATCAAAAGATCTATTTTCTTTATCTGCATTGACTTATTGAATTTGCAATTTTCCAACATAGTAGTTATGGTACTAAATTTTAATTTCAAAAACAAAAACAGAGAACAGATAGCAACGAGTCTCTGAAACAAGGCAACACTGTGCTCCTGTGTCTTGTCAATGGCTGCGTTTTCCTTATTTCCAGAGAGCTTGCTCTTAATTGCATCATAACCAGTAGCTGTTTGTGACATGCAATCATAATTTCTACTTAGTTGATCAAGTTATGGGCATCTAGAATGTAAAGAAATGCCTGGGGTTCAATTCACCTTTATTGTAGTTATAAACTGGTGTATAAATTATTACCAAGAAATCCAATACCAACGTCCTTAAATTTACAAATCCCTAACTTCTATGTCATCTTTTCCCTTTCTGCCTCTTCTCTTTCCCCAGTCCAAGAAACTTAAGTCTTAGGAACTTAGTTCTACTGCATTATGAAACTCACAGCTGTAATATTTGTCTAACCTCATGATCCCCTTTATTGTAAATAAGCTCCACCCCCAAGAAGAATTAAAACTCATGTTTATAAACTCTGAATGACAGGGAACCAAATGCAATTGATTGGCAAACCCAATGAAGCTTTGAGGGAAGCAGGGTGGTGAAAAGCATCTGCCTGAAAATTCTCCTCTAATTAGTGTTCTTTGTGCTTTCCTTCTCCCCTGGCAGTAACACCTGGCAGTAAGAATTATTCACCAGTTCACTAAGATTGCTTACCGTCTCCAGACCATGTGCTGGGAAGTCAGCCTGAACAAGACAGACAGGTGCCTCTCCATAGAATGACCTTCTAGTAGGAGGAGGCAGGCAAAGAATGTGTCCACCAGTCAGCCTGAGTTAATGCCATAAAGGAAAGCAAAATGGAGAAAAGATGGACAGTCTCTGGAGGGTACATTTTAGCTAGGATTGTCAGAAAACACCTCTGGGAGTAGTGACAGCTCACCTGTCAGTTGAGAAACCCACGTGTGATGGTAGGCAGGTAGGGGGAGAAGGGGCGAGCCCTCTGGCTGAGGATAAATCTGAAAACAGGAAAATTATGTTACTTGTTTGAGAGACAGAAAGGCAGACAGTATTCACAGATTAGGAATTGGTATTATAAGATGAATTTGGAAAGGCAAGCAGAAGACAGATCATGCAGAGTATTGGGAAATATGATAAAGAATTGCATTTCCATGCTGAGAAAATAAGAAGCCTTTAAAATTGTAAGCATGTCAGAAAACCTGAATTTAAGTCTTCATATTTCTAGTAACTAGCAGTTCGATTTCTGCTGCATCATTTAAATCTCTGAGCCTCCATTTCAGTATCTGTAAAACAGCAACGTTAAGTATGTCAGCTGTTTTGCCTTTGCCCACGCTTCTTGCCTGTTCAGTGCAGGAGATGTAAGAGATGTCGGTTCAGTGCCTGACTCAGGTAGATCCCTTGGAGGAGGGCACATCAACCCACTACAGTATTCTTGCCTGGAGAATCCCATGAACAGAAGAGCCTGGCGGGCTACAGTCCACAGGGTCGCAAAGAATGGGGCACAACTGAAGTGACTGAGCAGGCACGCAAGCACCCTTCTCCCTCTGCCATCATCCACTTCCCACCCTGGACTCTAGCACCTTCTGCAGTGGATAAAAATGGAGTTTGGCCAACACAAGTCACCAGCAGTTGATGAGGTGACTGGAGGAGAGTGAGACAGACTACTTACCCCTCTAGGTGCCTCACCACTAGGTCAAAACAAAATTTACCTTGACCTAAGGACACAACTTCCATTAGGAGGCTGTCAACAAAAATTCAATAAACTATCAAGTTAAGATGAAAAGTGGGATTTTATTTGAGCCAATCTGAGGATTATAATCTAGGAATCAGATTCTCAGAAGTTCTGAGAACTGTCCTGCCTATTAGGAGTTGAAGGCACAGTCACATACATTTTCATGACAAAGATGTACATCAAAATGACACACTGATAATTGACATAAGGTTCACCAAGGATACACAGTCTAGGTGAGCCTGTACAAAGCCAGCAGCAGGTTACTATGACCCTGCAGAGCAGGAAAAGAGCACTATTCTTTTAAGAAGTCACATTGTCAGTTTCAGAAGGAAAAGAAATGGGTCTCTGTGGTCCAGCAGGCACAGCTGTCTTTGAGGAGCCCTGGTTAGTGTGACAGAGAGGCAGGCTGCAGACTGGGCAGGGAGGAAAGAGGCTCAAACACAGAGAGATTTCATGTTTAATTTTTTTTCCTGTACTGCCTTAAAATACAAATTTTATTGAATCAAGGCCCTCACTTTCTTCAGCTTTAGGCCTGGGGTGGAAACAGCTCCCCCTTGAGACTAACCTCTATGTCACATTCTATTTCTTGTAGCTTCCCTAAGCCCTCCCATACCTTTGTAAATAGTTCTTTCATTCCATTATTTTCAAAGAATAGGTATGGCTCCCTGTTTACTGCCAGGGAGTGAGGGAGAAGACCCAAACACAGAGATATTTTAAGTTTAATTTTTTTCTTGTACTGCCTTAAAATATAATATTCTCACTAGTGTAATAAGTATCATTTTGCCTACCTGACAGAATTCATATGCAGTGAGGTATCAAAAGTTGCTTATTTAGTATAATATATAGATTATTATTTTTGTCTCCTTGTTCTCAAGATCTAAAACTCAGACCAACATTCCTAATAAAATAATTCAATTATAATGAATTAAATATACACCTTGGTATAAAGAGTTCTAGAGTATAGAACCATCGGACATTACCCACCATCTTCTTTTTTTTAATTTAAATTTATTTATTTTAATTAGAAGATAATTACTTTACAATATTGTATCGGTTACCCACCATATTCTAACAGTATCAATTTATAAATGAGGAAACTAGTGCTCCAGGAAATTAAATCACCAAAAGTCTCAGAATCAAGTCTCCTGTCTCTCAATCCAATCAGGAGTAGGTCCTTACTAGTCCCTTAGTAAATATGAGCACAGTAGATCATCAACAAGTCCAAAACACTCAATTTCTAGATCTTAGCAGCTGCACAAGATAGCCATTTCCTAAGTAAAAACAGCATAGGAATGGACAACATACAGGTAACATATTGATCAAGCATTGTAATACTCCAATTGTCTAAGAAGCAATAAAATCACTAAAAACTGAATAATTTTAAAACTATACTTTGTATTTAAATAACTCATGAAAGGTCACAGTTGAAAACAGCCTTAAAAATTACTCAGTCCTGGGACTTCCCTGGTGGTCAGGTGGTTAAAATTCTGGACTATATGCAGGGGGCATGGGTTTCATTCCTGGTCAGGGAACTAAGATCTGCAGCTGCACAGTGTAGCCAAAAGGTTAAAAAAGAAAAGAAAAGAAAAGAAAATTTAAGTAATTAATCCTAACTCTTTTACCTTGAAAAAGGAAAAATCAAAATTATGAAAGAGCAGGATGGAGAATTTAAGTCTTCACACTGCCAATGCAGTGAGTTTCCATGACACTCTATTGCTTATATTTCATACTCAAAATATAAAAAAAAGAAAAGCCACATTAAATAAGTGGAAACTTGTGTGGTCTATGGTATGCAAAATTGGTTAATAAAATGTCCTTGTACCAGTATTTCAAATAGCCAAGTATTTTAAAGTATTATGTGTATATCTGAGAAGAGGATGGCTGGGGGAAATTTCCTGTCCCAGAGTAGTGAGATCTGATTTTATCTATCCCTTGATTTTAAATGTCTGACTGATGGGAAAAAATTTATCTTTCAAGTCCCCTAAAACATTCACCTTATAGCTTACAGAAAGAAAAAATCCATTTAAAGACAAGAGAAGGAAAATCCTGGTTGGCATACTTGTTTTTCACTAAGGCCCCTCCCCAGACTCTGTTCAAATTCTCCTAGGTGTTGCACTGGGGTATGGAGAGCATCAACAAACCACTGAAATCCAATGGCTTTTAGGGTCACAGCCACCAAAAGTTCAAAATATCTGAGCCTTGCTCCAGAAATGCAGGAATCCACAATATGCACATCAGAACTAGATCAGATGTGTGCTTTTAAACACCCAAGGGCCCTAAACCAGCATTATACTTAAACTGAAGATGCAGGAGGTTGTCAGCAAACAACAGCCTATGGGGTGGATATTTCACAGGGTCTGTTGACCTTAATTTAAAAAGAAATCCAATTAAAATAAATAAATTTATATTTTTAAAAAGGAAATCATAATGGGTGAAACTAGGTAAGTATTTTACATTCCAGTATAGTCATTAAAATATTCTATTCTAGAAGAAATCTGGTTTACAATTATTTTGTGAGATAGACAATATGGCTAATTCCTTTTCTTGTACACTCAAGTCTTACTCATTTGCTCTTTTCTTCTATTGTAATTGTCTTTCCTGTTGGAATTTATGATTTACAACTACACATATAACCTTTCCTGAATCACAAAATCTCTCCTGTGGATGTTTTCCCCCACATGATTGGTAACTTGCTTTTTTTGAAATAGTTTTATGCTAACTAAATTCTAGCTATTGTGCATCATTGACACTTACTCAAGTCAGATTCCATGATACATGTTTTTAACTTTAGCCTAGGACACATTGAAAATGCTTCCATTTTTCCTATGTTTTTTCCACTCATAGTGTGATTTTCCTTCCACTCATTTCTCTCATTTCTCTAAGGTAAAGAAACCAAGCAATTGCTGGCATTTTGAGTGAGGTAGGCAGATGTTCAAGCTACTTAGCGTCTTGATGCCTTACTTTATGGTCCACCTTTCCCTGGTTTCATTTAAATTAATTCAAGCTAATGGAGAAGTTCAGATCTCCAAGTCTTCCCTGACACATGGGATGTTTTCTTGCCAAGTCATGGCTTTCCTAGTAGTATAGACATGGGTCCACAGTATCGTAAAGGGTAATTTCAGGGATGATTACCATTGGCCTTTTTCAGATGCTCACTTTAAGGTGCATTTAGTCATGTGGGAATACAGCAGGTAACATGCAAGATTTCTTCATAGAAAAAATGAACTGAAGTCTTTATTTCCCGACTTTCAATCCCATCATGATAATTATTAAAGATGAAGTTACATGTGAATCAGAGCCTCTTGTTTTTCATTTGCTAAGTCATATCTAACTCTTTGAGAACCCCAGGACTGCAACACTCCAGGCCTCCCTGTCCTTCACTCTCTCCCAGAATTTCCTCAAACTCATGTCCATTGAGTTGATAATGTTGTACAACCATCTCATCCTCTATTGCCCTCTTTTCCTCCTGCCCTCAACTTTTCCCAGCATGAGGGTCTTTTCCAATGAGTCAGCTCTTCGCATCAAGTGGACAAACTATTGGAGCTTCAGCTTCAGCATTAGCCCTCCCAGTGAATATTCAGGGTTGATTTCCTTTAGGATTGACCTATCTGATCTCCTTGCAGTCCAAGGGACTCCCAAGAGTCTTCTCCAGCACCACAATTTGAAAGTGTCAATCTTCAGCCCTCAGCCTTCTTTACGGTCCAGCTTTCACATCTGTACATGACTACTGGAAAAACTATAGCTTTGACTAGGACTTTGTCAGCAAAGTGATGTCTCTGCTTTTTAAAACACTATCTAGGTTTGTCACAGCTTTTATTCCAAGGAGCAAGCATCTTTTAATTTCACAGCAGCAGTGATTTCATCATTTGTAGTGATTTTGGAGCCCAAGAAAATAAAATATGTCATTGTTTCCAATTTTTCCTCATCTATTTGCCATGAAGTGATGGAACCAGATGCCATGATCATAGTTTTTTGAATGTTGAGTTTTAAGTCAGCTTTTTCACTCTCTTATTTCACCCTCATCAAGAGGCTCTTTAGTTTCTCTTTGATTTCTGTCATTAGAGTGGTATCATCTGCATATCTGAGGCTGCTGATATCTCTCCTAGTAATCCTGATTCCAGTCTGTGATTCATCCAGCCTGGCCTTTTGCATAAGGTATTCTGCATATAAGTTAAATAAACAGGGTGACAATATACAGCCTGATGTACTCCTTTCCCAATTTTGAATCAACAGTTGTTCCACGTCCAGTTCTAACTGGACTGGTATGCTTCTTGACCTGCACACAAGTTTCTCAGGAGACAGGTAAGGTGGTCTGGTATTCCAATCTCTTTAAGAATTTTCCACAATTTATCAGACTCTCTACCTCTATGATTTAATGATAGTTATAAAATGTAAAAAAAAAAATTAATAGGCACTAGCTATCATCCCCATGTACACACATTTTAATTCCTTAGTCTTTTTTTTGTGCTCTTCAAAACAACCTGCTAAATTGTAAGTGAAACAGTGTGTGGGTTATATACAATAATTCTGAGGTTTATATGAATGTTCAACTTTTTGAGTATCTAAAAGAATAGACTCTAGGAAAGTCTTAGTAGAAAGAAATATGCACAGTTGCCATTTCTTAGTCTTGGACTTTGAGGAAGCAACTTAACTTTCCTGAACATCAGGTTTCTCACATGTGAAAAGGGTGTATTTTTAAATCTTTTTTTAGGGGAATTTTTGCCCAAAGTCCAAGGAGAGTCCATTCTTCTTGTCACATCCTAAAGTAATAATTGTACTTGGAAAACTCTAAGAAACAGAGTGAGAGTTTTTTCTTCAACAAAGCCCTTTTTATTTTCTATTCAAGACAACATTCAGTTCAGTTCAGTTCAGTTCAGTTCAGTCGCTCAGTCGTGTCCGACTCTTTGCGACCCCATGAATCACAGCATGCCAGGCCTCCCTGTCCATCACCATCTCCTGGCATTAAGTAACAACAAAAAGTCCTCACAGGGGATTTTCAGCTCTCTACTGATGAATTTTTTCCCTCAAAATGTTTTATCTTTGAGTCACATTCCCCATCCTAGGAAGGCAGACAAAAAAAAAAAAAAATAGTTTGCTTGGAATTAATTTCTATGGATGGGCTTGGTGGCTTCTTTCTCTGAGGGAGACCCACCTCTCTTTTAATCTGAGATGATTGACAGTGATGAAATCCAACCATAAACTTTACTTTCTTATTTGAGGAACTGAGAGACAGGCTTCCTCTAGTTTCTAACAGAGGTAATGCAAAATCTCCATGATCATATTGGGAGATATAAAGATTGCAAGATATTTCAACATTTCATTCCTTCCTTTGTTGAAATCTCTATAATTTATCCTAAGAAAAATGGAAAAGCAAACTTTCCTGTACCATCCTGACTAAGGAATACAACAAGGCAAATGGTCGAGAAAGCCCTTTAGTCTCAGCAGCAGAATTGTCAGAGAGTCCAAAACACCTTTAGAAAAGTCATAATGAAGGGTCAGTAACAGAAAGAGGCCAGCACAGTACTTGGCACATAACAAGTACCCCTTAAATATGAGCCCCCCCTCTTACAAAGGAATGAAGTATTAGATTAGACTTGTTCTAAATGCAGATCATGTCCACATAGGTATTTTTTATCATTTTCTTTTTTAAAGTATGGATTAGTTTTAAATAAATTCTTGGGCTTCCCTGGTGGCTCAGCTGATAAAGAATCCACGTGCAATGTGGGAGATGTAGGGTCAATCCCTGGGTTAGGAAGATCCCCTGGGGAAGAGAATGGCTACCCACTCCAGTTTTCTGGTCTGGAGAATTCCGTGGACTGTATAGTCCATGGGGTCACAGAGTTGGACACAACTGAGTGACTTTCACTCACTAAGCCAAAATATGATGAGAGGACAGAGATGGTGAAGGACAGGGTAGCCTGGCATGCTGCAGAGGGGTCGCAGAGTCAGACACAACTGAGTGACTAAACAATAAAGTTAAAATATTTTAAACTTCCTATTTTAAAAAGACAGTAATTTTTATTATATGAAATAAATATATTTAAATCAAATAGTCTATTTGATCAATTATGATCAATATAGTATGATCAATATTATGATCAATATAGTATACATAAACTTTTCAAAAGGGCAAAAATGATTTTTTAAAGTAGTATTCATTATCTATAGGAGTATAGCAGATTATTACATTTTTAAAAATATTTATTAAGAAACCACTCAGGCAATATGGACAGATCCAAAGCATGATAAGCCAGGGTCCCTCCTTTCTAAGAACTAACAGTTTAGTAGAGATTAGGCAAAAATCTGTGAAAATTAAGTATACAATTTCAAAAACGATGCAGGGAAGAGTAAAAGCATCCCAGGGTATTGAATGCTTTAGCTGCTCAACAAATGACACTACATGCATAACTTTTGGCTAGTGGGACCTCCTGAATAGGCATTAGAAAGCAATGGAATTAATAACTGCTTTATGTGATATATGAAAGAGAATTATTATTATTAACAGAGTTCCTAAGAGTTCTCATCACAAGGAAAAATTATTTCTTTTCTTTTGCTTTGTATCTATATGAGATGATGGATATTCACTAAATTTACTCTCAGGATGCATGTAAGTCTAATCATCATGCTGTATACATTAAATTTACATCGTACTGTATGACAAGTATATCTCAATAAAACTGGAAGAAAAAAATCTCAAAAATAATAAAGCAATGGAATTAAATTAGGTATTAAAAAATTGGTAAGTTTTGGATAGTCTCACAATGGGATGATGAGGTAACTTTCCTAAGAGTGAAAATCCCTTCAGCATCATGGGGAAGATTGGAAAGGTGCACTTGGAAATATGAGTAAATCTCTTCATCTGAAAATGAAATTTATGTTAGGTGAGTTCTAAATTATTATAATATCTCTAAGACTAGAAAAGGCCAATGTAAGGCATACTGAATTTAAAAATCATCAGGACTGGCTTACTGGTCTGGTATGCTTATCACATAGATGGTGCCCAGTTAACATTTGTGAAATGAATGATGAATTATTCAAGGTTTAAAAACCTGAATGGCAAATGCACATATTTAATGGGGTCTTCCATACTTGATGTAAATGAGCCTTTGAAACTCCTGAAACAGCCACAAACCTACACAAGTTTCCTGACTTGGTGGCTGACTTTACTATTTAAGTTACTTCCAAACAGCTTAAGAGAGAGCTCATAGTAAAAGGTACATGTATTTGAAAAGTAGCCAAGATATGGTTATTGTAAATGATGCTTCAGTGAACTTTGGTGTGTATTGTTAATGATTTCTAATTACATTCTACTGTGATCAATGAACATACTTTGTATTATTTCAGTATTTTTAAATTTAATGAGATTAATTTTGTGGTCTACTATGTGATCTGTCCTGGAGAATGTTTCTTGTGCCCTTGAGAATAATATGTATTCACTGCTGTTGGGTGAAGTGGTCTATAGATGCTGTTAGGTCAAGTTGATTTATACTGTTGTTCAAGTATATTTCCTTGCTGATCTTTTCTCTTTTTTTGCCACACTGTGGGTCATGTGAGATTTTAGTTCCCTGATCAGGGGTCAAACCCATGACCCCTGCATTGGAAGCACAGAGTTTTAACCATTGGACCACCAGGGAAGAGCCTCCTTGCTCATCTTCTGTCTACCTGTTCAATTCACTGATGAAAGTGGGATTAATGTCTCCAACTTTTATTTTTAAACTGTCCAAATCTCTCTTCAATTCTGTCGCTTTTTGCTTTGTGTATTTTGGAGCTCTATTATTAGGTATGTAAACAATTTTTAATTAAATGCTTTTTTCTTGAAACAAAAAGAAAGAAAACTGGCCAAGATAGCAATAGAAATACAAATTATGCCCTCCTGTCATGGAAAGAAGAGAAGGAAAGGGAAAGAGAGGGAAAGGGAGAACAAGCAAGACAAAGCAAGGTGAGTCTAAGTCACAACACACACACAGCTGAATGTAAAATTAGCTCTGGGCTTTCTAGAAGTGAAGTAAAACATAATATACAACGGACCACAGCTCATTTATTGCCTAACAAAACAAAGTATAACAGCCATCACATCAAGGAGAGAAAACTATGTCCTGGCACTGAACTTTAATAAAAATGCATTGAATAAGATACCCGTGGCAGATTCATGTTGATGTATGGCAAAACCAATACAATATCGTAAAGTAATTAACCTCCAATTAAAATAAATAAATTTATATTTTAAAAAAGATATGTTTTTTTTTTAAATGAAATCAGCATAATAAATATTGTGTTTGATAACAATTTTCTAGGCAATGAAGAGGCATTATGTATATGGTCATTTTTTTAATTTATTTTTAATTGGAAGATAATTGCCTTACAATATAGTGTTGGTTTCTGCCATACATCAATAAGAATCAGCCATAAGTAGACATATATCCCCTGCCTGTTGAACTTTCCTCCCACCTCCCATCACATCCCATCCCTCTAGGTTGTCACAGAGCACCAGGTTTCAGTTTCCTGCATCTTACAGCAAATTCCCACAGGCTAGTTGTTTTATAGTAATGTATAAGTTTCAATGTTGCTCTAATTGTCCCACACTCTCATTCCCCTACTGTGTCCAAAAATCTGTTCACTATGTCTGTATCTTCATTGCTGCCCTGCAAATAGGTTCATCAGTAGCATCTTTCTAGATTCCATATATATATGTATTAATATGCAATATTTGTCTTTCCCTTTCTGACTTGCTTTACTCTATACAACAGGCACTAGGTTCATCCACCTCATTATAACTGACCCAAATGTTTTCCTTTTTATGACTGAGTAATATTCCATTGTATACACACACACACATATACCAGATTGCTACCATCTTTCTAAATTCCATATATATGTGTTAGTATACTGTATTGGTGTTTTTCTTTCTGTCTTACTTCACTCTGTATAATAGGCTCCAGGTTCATCCACCTCATTAGAACTGATTCAAATGTATTCTTTTCAATGGCTGAGTAATATTCCTTTGTGTATATGTACCACAGCTTTCTTATCCATTCGTCTGCTGATGGACATCTAGGTCGTTTCCATGTCCTGGCTATTATAAACAGTGCTGCAATGAACATTGGGGTACATGTGTCTCTTTCAATTCTGGTTTCCTCGGTGTGTATGCCCAGTAGTGGAATTGTTGGGTCATATGGCAGTTCTATTTCCAGTTTTTTAAGGAATCTCCACCTGTTCCCCATAGTGGTGGTACTAGTTTGCATTCCCACCAACAGTGTAAGAGGGTTCCCTTTCCTCCACATCCTCTCCAGCATTTATTGCTTGTAGATTTTCGGATAGCAGCCATTCTGACAGGCGTGAGATGGTACCTCATTGTGGTTTTGATTTGGATTTCTATGATAATGAGTGATATTGAGCATCTTTTCATGTGTTTGTTTCCCATGTGTATGACTTCTTTGGAGAAATGTCTCTTTAGTTCTTTGGCCCACTTTTTGATTGGGTCATTTATTTTTCTGGAATTGAGCTGCAGGAGTTGCTTGTATATTTTTGAGATTAATTCTTTGTCAGTTGTTTCATTTGCTATCATTTTCTCCCATTCTGAAGGCTGTCTTTTCACTTTGCTTACAGTTTCCTTCTTTGTGCAAAAGCTTTTAATTATGTCCCACTTGTTTATTTTTGCTTTTATTTCCATTACGCTGGGAGTTGGGTCATAGAGGCTCCTGCTGTGATTGATATCGGAAAGTGTTTTGCCTATGTTCCCCTCTAGGAGTTGTATAGGTTCTGGTCTTACATTTAGATTTTTAATCCATTTTAAGTTTATTTTTGTGTATGGTGTTAGAAAGTGTTCTAGTTTCATTCTTTTACAAGTGGTTGTCCAGTTTTCCCAGGACCATATGTTAAAGAGACTCTCTTTCCTCCATTGTATATTCTTGCCTCCTTTGTCAAAGATAAGGTGTCCATAGGTGCGTGGATTTATCTCTGGGCTTTCTATTTTGTTCCATTGATCTGTATTTCTGTCTTTGTGCCAGTATCATACTGTCTTGATGACTGTGGCTTTGTAGTAGAGCCTGAAGTCAGGCAGGTTGATTCCTCCAGTTCCATTCTTCTTTCTCAAGATTGCTTTGGCTATTTGAGGTTTTTTTTTTGTTTTGTTTTGTTTTGTATTTTGCATACAAACTGTGAAATTATTTGTTCTAGTGCTGTGAAAAATACCATTGGTAGCTTGATAAGGATTGCACTGAATCAATAGATTGCTTTTGGTAGTATACTCATTTTCACTATATTGAATCTTCCAATCCATTAACATGGTATATTTCTTCATCTATTTGTGTCCTTTTTGATTTCTTCCACCAGTGTTTTATAGTTTTCTATATATAAGTCTTCAGTTTCTTTAGGTAGATATATTCCTAAGTATTTTATTCTTTCCATTGCAATGGTGAATGGAATTGTTTCCTTAATTTCTCTTTCTGTTTTCTCATTGTTAGTGTATAGGAATGCAAGGGATTTCTGTGTGTTAACTTTATATCCTGCAACTTTACTCTATTCATTGGTTAGCTCTAGTCATTTTCTGGTGGTGTCTTTAGGGTTTTCTATGTAGAGGATCATGTCATCTGCAAACAGTGAGAGTTTTACTTCTCTTTTCCAATCTTGATTCCTTTTATTTCTTTTTCTGCTCTGATTGCTGTGGCCAAAACTTCCAAAACTATTGAATAGTACTGGTGAGAGTGGGCAGCCTTGTCTTGTTCCTGACTTTAGGGGAAATGCGTTCAATTTTTCACCATTGAGGATAATGTTTGCTGTGGGTTTGTCATATATAGCTTTTATTACGTTGAGGTATGTTCCTTCTATTCCTGCATTCTGGAGAGTATTTATCATAAATCATGTTGAATTTGTCAAAAGCTTTCTTTGTATCTATTAAGATAATCATATGGTTTCTATCTTTCAATTTATTAATGTGGTGTATTACCTTGATTGATTTTCTGATATTAAAGAATCCTACATCCCTGGGATAAAGCCCACTTGATCATGATGTATGATCATTTTAATATGTTGTTGGATTCTGTTTGCTAGAATTTTGTTAAGGATTTTTTCATTGATGTTCATCAGTGATATTGGCCTGAAGTTTTCTTTTTTGTGTGGCATTTTGTCTGCTTTTGGTACTAGAGTGATGGTGGCTTCATAGAAAGATTCTGGAAGTTTACCTTCTTCTGCAATTTTCTGGAAGAGTTTGAGTAAGATAGGTGTTAGCTCTTCTCTAAATTTTTGGCAAAATTCAGCTGTGAAGCCACCTGGTCCTGGGCTTTTGTTTGTTGGAAGATTTCTGATTACAGTTTCAATTTCCATGCTTGTGATGGGTCTGGTAAGATCTTCTATTTCTTCCTCGTTCAGTTTTGGAAAGTTATACTTTTCTAAGAATTTGTCCATTTCTTCCAAGTTGTCCATTTTATTGGATATACTTGATGACAGTAGTCTCTTATGACCCTTTGTATTTCTATTTTGTCTGTTGTGATTTCTCAATTTTCATTTCTAATTTTGTTGAGTTGATTCTTCTCCCTTTGTTTCTTGATGAGTCTGGCTAATGGTTTGTCAATTTTATTTATCTTCTCAAAAAGCCAGCTTTTAGCTTTGCTGATTTTTGCTATGGTCTCTTGTTTCTTTTGCATTTATTTCTGCCCTAATTTTTAAGATATTTTTCCTTCTACTAACCTAGGGTTCTTCCTTTCTTCCATTTCTAGTTGCTTTAGGTGTAGAGTTAGGTTATTTCAGTTCAGTTCAGTTCAGTCACTAAGTCGCATCCGACTCTTTGTGACCCCATGAATCGCAGCACACCAGGCCTCCCTGTCCATCACCAACTCATAGAGTTTACAAAAACTCATGTCTATTGAATCAGTAATGCCATCCAGCCATGTCATTCTCTGTCGTCCCCTTCTCCTGCCCTCAATCCCTCCGAGCATCAGGGTCTTTTCCAATGAGTCAACTCTTCATATGAGGTGGCCAAAGTATTGGAGTTTCAGTTTCAGCATTAGCCCTTCCAATAAACACCCAGACTGATCTCCTTCAGAATGGACTGGTTGGATCTCCTTGCAGTCCAAGGGACTCGCAAGAGTCTTCTCCAACACCACAGTACAAAAGCATCAATTCTTCAGCACTCACCTTTGTAAACAGTCCAACTCTCACATCCATATATGACCACTGAAAAAACCATAGCCTTAACTAGACGGACCTTTGTTGGCAAAGTAATTCTCTGCTTTTCAATATGCTATCTAGCTCATAACTTTCCCTCCAAGGAGTAAGCATCTTTTAATTTCATGGCTGCAATCACCATCTGCAGTGATTTTGGAGCCCAAAAAATAAAGTCTGACACTGTTTCCACTCTTTCCCCATCTATTTCCCATGAAGTGATGGGACCAGATGCCATGATCTTCGTTTTCTGAATGTTGAGCTTTAAGCCAACTTTTTCACTCTCCTCTTTCACTTTCATCAAGAGGCTTTTTAGTTCCTCTTCACTTTCTGCCATAAGGGTGGTGTCATCTGCATATCTGAGGCTATTGATATTTCTCTCGGCAATCTTGATTCCAGCTTGTGCTTCTTCCAGCCTAATGTTTCTCATGATGTACTCTGCATAGAAATTAAATAAACAGGGTGACAATATACAGCCTTGACGTACTCCTTTTCCTACTTCGAACTAGAATGTTGTTCCATGTCCAGTTCTAACTGTTGCTTCCCGAACTACATATAGGTTTCTCAAGAGGCAGGTCAGGTGGTCTGGTATTCCCATCTTTTTCTGATTTTTCCACAGTTTATTGTTGTCCACACAGTCAAAGGCTTTTGCATAGTCAAAAGCAGAAATAGATGCTTTTCTGGAATACTATTACTTTTTTGATGATCCAGAAGATGTTGGCAAGTTGATCTCTTGTTCCTATGCCTTGTCTAAAACCAGCTTGAACATCTGGAAGTTCACGGTTCACATATTGCTGAAGCCTGGCTCAGAGAATTTTGAGCATTACTTTACTGGTGTATGAGATGAGTACAATTGTGTGGTAGTTTAAGCATTCTTTGGCATTACCTTTCTTTGGGATTGGAATGAAAACGGACCTTTTCCAGTCCTGTGGCCACTGCTGAGTTTTCCAAATTTGTTGGCATTTGAGTGCAGCACCTTCACAGCATCATCTTTCAGGATTAGAAATAGCTCAACTGGAATTCCATCACCTCCACTAGTTTTGTTCATAGTATGCTTTCTAAGGATGTCTTCACATTCCAGGATGTCTGGCTCTAGGTGAGTGATCACACTATTGTGATTATCTGGGTCATAAAGATCTTTTTTGTACAGTTCTTCTGTGTATTCTTGCCACCTCTTCTTAATATCTTCTGCTTCTGTTAGGTCCATACCATTTCTGTCCTTTATCGAGCCCATCTTTGCATGAAATGTTCCCTTGGTATCTCTAATTTTCTTGAAGAGATTTCTGCTGCTGCTGCTGCTGCTGCTAAGTCGCTTCAATCATGTCCGACTCTGTGTGACCCCATAGATGGCAGCCCACCAGGCTCCCCCATCCCTGGGATTCTCCAGGCAAGAACACTGGAATGGGTTGCCATTTCCTTCTCCAATGCATTAAAGTGAAAAGTGAAAGTAAAGTGGCTCAGTCGTGCCCAACTCTTAGCGACCCCATGGACTGCAGCCTACCAGGCTCCTTCGTCCATGGGATTTTCCAGGCAAGAGTACTGGAGTGGGTTGCCATTGCCTTCTCTTGAAGAGATCTCTAGTCTTTCCCATTCTATTGTTTTCCTCTATTTCTTTGCACTGATCACTGAGGAAGGCTTTCTTACCTCTCCTTGCTATTCTTTGGAACTCTGCATTCAGATGCTTATATCTTTCCTTTTCTTCTTTGCTTTTCGTTTCTCTTCTTTTCACAGCTATTTGGAAGGCCTCCTCAGACAGCCATTTTGCTCTTTTGCATTTCTTTTCCATGGGATTGGTCTTGATCCCTGTCTCCTGTACAATGTCATGAACCTCCATCGATAGTTCATCAGGCACTCTGTCTATCAGGTCTAGTCCCTTAAATCTATTTCTCACTTCAACTGCATGATCATTAGGGATTTTATTTAGGTTTTACCTGAATGGTCTACTGGTTTTCCCTACTTTCTTCAATTTAAGTCTGACTTTGGCAATAAGGAGTTCATGATCTGATAGAAGCAAGGGTCCAATTGCTATAAAGAGCAATATTGCATAGGAACCTGGAATGTAGGTTCATGATTCAAGGCAAATTGGATGTGGTCAAACAGGAGATGGCAAGAGTGAACATTGACATTCTAGGAATCAGTGAACTAAAATGGACTGGAATGGGTGAATTTAACATAGATGACCATTATATCTACTACTTTTGGCAGGAATCCTTTAGGAGAAATGGAGTAGCCATAATGGTCAGCAAAAGAGTCTGAAATGCAGTACTTGGATGCAATCTCAAAAACGACAGGATGATCTCTGTTCAATTCCAAGGCAAACCATTCAATATCACAGTTATCCAAGTCTATGCCCCAACCAGTAATGCTGAAGAAGCTGAAGTTGAACAGTTCTATGAAGACTTACAAGACCTTTTAGAACTAACACCCCAAAATGTTTTCCTTTTCATTAGACAGGACTGGAATGCAAAAGTAGGAAGTCAAGAAACACCTGGAGTAACAGGCAAATTTGGCCTTGGAATATGGAATGAAGCAGGGAAAAGGCTAATAGAGTTTTGCCAAGAGAACGCACTGGTCATAGCAAACACCCTCTTCCAACAACACAAGAGAAGACTCTACACATGGACATCACCAGATGGTCAACACCGAAATCAGATTGATTATATTCTTTGCATCCAAAAATGGAGAAGCTCTATACAGTCAGCAAAAACAAGACTGGGAGCTGACTGTAGTATTTATTTGTTTTTTTCATGTTTCTTGAGGTAAGCCTGTATTGCAATGAGCCTTCCCCTTAGCACTGCTTTTACAGTGTCCCATAGGTTTTGGGTTGTTGTGTTTTCATTTTCATTCATTTCTATGCATATTTTGATTTGTTATTTGATTTCTTCTATGATTTGTTGATTATTCAGAAGCGTGTTGTTTAGCCTCCATATGTTGGAATTTTTAATAGTTTTTCTCCTGTAATTGACATCTAATCTTACTGTATTCTGGTCAGAAAAGATGCTTGGAATGCTTTCAATTTTTTTGAATTTACCAAGGCTAGATTTATGGCCCAGGATGTGATCTGTTCTGGAGAAGGTTCTGTGTGCACTTGAGAAAAAGGTGAAATTCATTGTTTTGGAGGAGAAATGTCCTATAGATATCAATTAGGTATAGCTGGTCCATTGTGTCATTTAAAGTTTGTGTTTCCTTCTTAATTTTCTGTTTAGTTGATCTATCCATAGGTGTGAGTGAGGTATTAAAGTCTCCCACTATTATTGTGTTATTGTTAATTTCCCCTTTCATACTTGTTAGCATTTGCATTACATATTGTGGTGCTCCTATGTTGGGTGCATATATATTTATAATTGTTATATCTTTTTCTTGGATTGATTTTTTGATCATTATGTAGTGTCCTTCTTTGTCTCTTTTCACAGCATTTATTTAAAGTCTATTTTATCTGATGTGAGTATTGCTAATCCTGCTTTCTTTTGGTCTCTATTTGCGTGGAATATCTTCTTACAGCCTTTCACTTTCAGTCTGTATATGTCCCTTGTTTCAATCTGGGTCTCTTGTAGACAGCATATATAGGGGTCTTATTTTTGTATCCATTCAGCTAATCTTGGTCTTTTGGTTGGGGCACTCAACCCATTTACATTTAAGGTAATTATTGATAAGTACGGTCCCATTGCCATTTACTTTGTTATTTTGGGTTCGAGTTTATAAACCTTTTCTGTGCTTCCTAGAGAAGATCCTTTAGTATTTGTTGAAGAGCTGGTTTGGTGGTGCTGAAATCTCTCAGCTTTTGCTTGTTTGTAAAGCTTTTGAATTCTCCTTCACATCTGAATGAGATCTTTGCTGGGTATAGTAATCTGGGTTGTAGGTTTTTCTCTTTCATCACTGTAAGTATGTCCTGCCATTCTCTTCTGGCCTGAAGAGTTTCTATTGAAAGATCAACTGTTATCCTCATGTGAATCCCCTTGTGTGTTATTTATTGTTTTTCCCTTGCTGCTTTTAATATTTGTTCTTTGTGTTTGATCTTTGTTAATTTGATTAGTATGTGTCCTGGGGTATTTCACCTTGGGTTTATCCTGTTTGGGACTCTCTGGGTTTCTTGGACTTGTGTGACTATTTCCTTCCCCATTTTAGGGACGTTTTCAACTATTAGCTCCCCGAGAATTTTCTCATGGCCTTACTTTTTGTCTTCTTCTTCTGGGACTCCTGGAGAAGGAAATGGCAACCCACTCCAGTATTCTTGCCTGGAGAATCCCATGGACGCAGAAGCTTGGTGGACTACAGTCCACAGGTCGCAAAGAGTCAGACACGACTGAGTGACTTCACTTTCGCTTTCTTTTTTTTTCACTTTCACTTTCTGGGACTCCTATGATTCGAATGTTGAGGCATTTCACATTGTCCCAAAGGTCCCTGAGGTTGTCCTCATTTCTTTTAATTCTTTTTTCTTTTATCCTCTCTGCTTCATTTATTTATACCATTCTATCTTCTACCTAATTTATCCTATCTTCTGCCTCCATTATTCTACTATTTGTTCCCTCCAGCGTGTTTTTGATCTCATTTATTGCATTATTCATTATTAATTGACTTTTTTATTTCTTCTAGGTCCTTGTTATACAGTTCTTGCATCTTGTCATTCCTTGTCTCCAGGCGATTTATCTGTATCTCCATTTTGTTTTCAAGATTTTGGATCATTTTTATTATCATTATTCTAAATTCTTTTTCAGGTAGACTCCCTATCTCCTCCTCTTTTGTTTGGTTTGGTGGGCATTTATCATGTTCCTTTACCTGCTGAGTATTTCTCTGTCTTTTCATGTTATTTAAATACTGTATTTGGGGTGGCCTTTCTGTATTCTGGCAGTTTATGGTTCCTCTTTATTTTGGAGGTTCCTTCCTGTGGGTGGGGTTGGACGAGTGGCTTGACAAGGTTTCCTGGTTAGGGAAGCTTGCATCAGTGTTCTGGTGGGTGGAGCTGGATTTATTCTCTCTGGAGTGCAATGAAGCATCCAGTAGTGAGTTTTAAGATGTCTGTGGGTTTGGTGTGACTTTGGGAAGCCTGTATATTGAAGCTCAGGGCTATGTTCCTGTGTTGTTGGAAAATTTGCATGGTATGTCTTGCTCTGGAACTTATTGGCTCTTGGGTCGTTCTTGGTTTCAGTGTAGGTATGGAGGCTTTTGGATGATCTCTTATCAATTGATGTTCCCTGCAGTCAGGAGTTCTCTGGTATTCTCAGGTTTTCAGCTTAAGCCTCCTGCCTCTGGTTTTCAGTCTTATTCTTACAGTAGCCTCAAGACTTCTCCATCCATACAGCACTTATAATAAAACTTCTAGGTTAATGGTGAAAAGATTCTCCACAGTGAGTCACACCGAGAGGTTCACAGAGTCACATGGAAAAGAGAAGTGGGAGGAGGGAGATAGAGGTGACCAGGAGGAGAAGAGGGGGAATCAAAAGGGGAAAGAGCAATCTAGCCAGTAAACAATTCCCTATGTGCTCTCCACAGTCTGGAACCCTCAGAGATGTTCACAGAGTTACATAGAGAAGAGAAGAGGGAGCAAGGAGATAGAGGTGAGCAGGAGGAGAAAGGGGGAAATCAAAAGGAGAGAGATAGATCTAGGCAGTGCTCTATTCCATAAGTGTTCTCCACAGCCCAGAACACCCACAGAGATTCACAGAGTTGGGTTGAGAAGACAAGGGGGAGGGAGGAGATAGAGGTGACTTGGGGGAGGAAAAGGAGAGTCAAAGAGAGAGAGTAATCAAGCCAGTAATCACACTCTTAAGTAAAAATGGGTACTAATATTGGACTCTTAAATGTACAAAATTGGTAACAAATAGTATAAAGCAAAGATTAAAAATCTAGAGTAGAGGTTAGGCTCTCAAAAACACAATATTAAAAAAAATCACAAAAAGTATAAAAATATATATGAAGTTTGCTTTCAAAATCAGGTCTTTTGTTTTTCTGCAAGGTATTCAGTTCAGTTCAGTCATGTCCAACTCTTTGTGACCCCATGAATCGCAGCACGCCAGGCCTCCCTGTCCATCACCAACTCCCGGAGTTCACTCAGACCACGTCCATCGAGTCAGTGATGCCATCCAGCCATCTCATCCTCTGTCCTCCCCTACTCCTCCAGCCCCCAATCCCTCCCAGCACCAGAGTCTTTTCCAATGAGTCAATTCTTTGCATGAGGTGGCCAAAGTACTGGAGTTTCACCTTTAGCATCATTCCTTCCAAAGAACTCTCAGGACTGATCTCCTTCAGAATGGACTGGTTGGATCTCCTTGCAGTCCAAGGGACTCTCAAGAGTCTTTTCCAACACCACAGTTCAAAAGCATCAATTCTTCGGCACTCAGCCTTCTTCACAGTCCAACTCTCACATCCATACATGACTACTGGAAAAATCACAGCCTTGACTAGACAGACCTTAGTTGGCAAAGTAATGTCTCTGCTTTTGAATATACTATCTAGGTTGGTCATAGCTTTTCTTCCAAGGAGTAAGCGTCTTTTAATTTCATGGCTGCAATCACCATCTGCAGTGATTCTGGAGCCCCAAAAAATAAAGTCTGACACTGTTTCCACTGTTTCACCATCTATTTCCCATGAAGTGATGGGACCCGATGCCATGATCTTTGTTTTCTGAATGTTGAGCTTTAAGCCAACTTTTTCACTCTTCTCTTTCACTTTCAAGAGACTTTTTAGTTCCTCTTCACTTTCTGCCATAAGGGTGGTGTCATCTGCATATCTGAGGTTATTCATATTTCTCCCGGCAATCTTGATTCCAGCTTGTGTTTCTTCCAGTCCAGCATTTCTCATGGTGTACTCTGCATATAAGTTAAATAAGCAGGGTGACAATATACAGCCTTGACGTACTCCTTTTCCTATTTGGAACCAGTCTGTTGCTCCGTGTCCAGTTCTAACTGTTGCTTCCTCACCTGCATACAGATTTCTCAAGAGGCAGGTCAGGTGGTCTGGTATTCCCAGACCCCAGAATTTTCCACAGAATTTTCCACAGTTTATTGTGATCCACACAGTCAAAGGCTTTTGGCATAGTCAATAAAGCAGAAATAGATGTTTTTCTGGAACTCTCTTGCTTTTTTGATGATCCAGCAGATGTTGGCAATTTGATCTCTTGTTCCTCTGCCTTTTCTAAAACCAGCTTGAACATCAGGAAGTTCATGGTTCACGTATTGCTGAAGCCTGGCTTGGAGAATTTTGAGCATTACTTTACTAGCATACGAGATGAGTACAATTGTGCAGTAGTTTGAGCATTCTTTGGCATTGCCTTTGTTTGGGATTGGAATGCAAACGGACCTTTTCCAGTCCTGTGGCCACTGCTGAGTAACAGTATGTTATAAAAATTAAAAATAAAGGAGTAGTAAAGGACTTTAAAAATTTTTAAATTAAAAAACAAATGATAATAGTAAGAATATATCTAGGAATTTCTCTGGAGCTGTTGCAGGCGGTGTGGGGTCAGTTCAGTTTCAGATAGTTCCTTGTTCCAGCTTGTACTTTCCAAGATCTATAGGCCCCTTCCAATGTAGTCAGTGTTAACTATAGGGATTTTAATCTGTTGCACTTGTCACTTCCAAAGCAGTTCCCTCTGTTTATTTGTCTTCTTCAGTTTGCAGGTGTCTTCAGTGTCTAATTTCCCCCCTGACACAAGGGGGCAAAAGTGGTCTCTGGTTTAGGCTCACTTGTTCAGTCGTGCTATGGGGAGGGAGGAACACTGCAAACAAACATCACTGGTGTGTGTGGGGAGTGCTCACAGTGTCTCCGCCACACTGGGTTTGCCCCCGCTCACAGCATGTGTGCTTTCCCAGTCTACTCTGCTCAGGCTTCAAGTTGCTCTGTGGGGAGTGGGCCCTGGGTTGCGTGCACTTCCCAGGTCTAAACCACTCAGGTTCAGGTTCTTGGGTACTCCACAAATGGGCAGACTCTTTGGGCCTGCGTTTTGTGCTGTTCCCTGGTCCAAGCAGCTCAGGTGGTCAGGTGCTTGGTGAGCACACTCTCCTCAGGTGTGGTGCATCTTATCACCTCCCTGGTCCCAGCCACTCCCACACCAGTCTCAGGTGTGCCATGTGTCTCCTCTGGGGAGCTGATCTCTGGCTGCAACCCTCCCGGCGGATGTCAACCATCCAGAATCTTTGGTTAGAAACTGGAAGCCTATTCACAGTTTGGTAGGGGACACCCTCTCTGAGGCTGAGCTTGCCCCTTTCCAGCTGTGGCTGGCACCCGCCTGCCCCCTGCCTCTGGCAGGAGATGGGCTGGTCTGAAGCTGGCTAGCTCTTCTCTGGTATTGGCTCAGTCCTTTGTTCTGTGAGCGGGCCAGGAGTGCCTTCAGTTCAGTTCAGTTCTGTTCAGTCAGCTGTGTCCAGCTCTTTGCGACACCATGAATCACAGCACGCCAGGCCTCCCTGTCCATCACCATCTCCCGGAGTTCACTCAAACTCATGTACATCGAGTCAGTGATGCCATCCAGCCATCTCATCCTCTGTCATCCCTTTTTCCTCCTGCACCCAATCCCTCCCAGCATCAGAGTCTTTTCCAATGAGTCAACTCTTCATATGAGGTGGCCAAAGTACTGGAGTTTCAGCTTTAGCATCATTCCTTCCAAAGAACACTCATGATTGATTTCCTTTAGGATGCACTGGTTGGATCTCCTTGCAGTCCAAGGGACTCTCAAGAGTCTTCAACACCACAGTTCAAAAGTATCAGTTCTTCAGTACTCAGCTTTCTTCACAGTCCAACTCTCAAATCCATACATGACCACTGGAAAAACCATAGCCTTCACTAGACAGACCTTTCTTGGCAAAGTAATGTCTCTGCTTTTCAATATGCTATCTAGGTTGGTCATAACTTTCCTTCCAAGGAGTAAGTATCTTTTAATTTCAGGGTTGCAATCACCATCTGCAGTGATTCTGGAGCCCCAAAAAATAAAGTCTGACACTGTTTCCACTGTTTCACCATCTATTTCCCATGAAGTGATGGGACCCACCTGATGCCATGATCTTAGTTTTCTGAATGTTGAGCTTTAAGCCAACTTTTTCGCTCTCCTCTTTCACTTTCAAGAGGCTTTTCAGTTCCTCTTCACTTTCTGCCATAGGGTGGTGTCATCTGCATATCTGAGGTTATTCATATTTCTCCCGGCAATCTTCATTCCAGCTTGTGCTTCTTCCAGCCCAGCATTTCTCATGGTGTACTCTGCATAGAAGTTAAATAAGCAGGGTGACAATATACAGCCTTGACATACTTCTTTTCCTATTTGGAACCAGTCTGTTGTTCCATGTCCAGTTCTAACTGTTGCTTCCTGACCTGCATATAGGTTTCTCAAGAGGCAGGTCAGGTGGTCTGGTATTCCCATCTCTTTCAGAATTTTCCACAGTTTATTGTGATCCACACAGTCAAAGGCTTTGGCATAGTCAATAAAGCAGAAAAAATTTTTTGGAACTCTCTTGCTTTTTTGATGATCCAGCAGATGTTGGCAATTTGATCTCTTGTTCCTCTGCCTTTTCTAAAACCAGCTTGAACATCTGGAAGTTCATGGTTCACATATTGCTGAAGCCTGGCTTGGAGAATTTTGAGCATTACCTTACTAAGCAGTGCCTTAGCTTAGGGCTTTTCACAGGATAGTTCTCTCTCGTGCGTGTGCACACGCACTTTTTTTTTTTTTTTTCTCTCTCTCTCTGGCTATCCAACAGTTTAGGTTGCTATCTCAGGTTAGCTCCCTCAGATTGCCCTCAGGACATTCAGGCCCGATCCTTACCCTAAGCAATGCTGCCCGCTCCTCTCCGTTCAGCGCCTGCTTGCTGGTAGAGGATGCGAGCATCTGGGGTACTTCTCTGCTGGGAGTTGCCTTTAGGCACATAATCTATGGGTTTTATTTATTTATTTTTCCTCCCGGTTATGTTGCCCTCTGAGATTCAAAAACTTCCCCCAGAACTGCCAGTGAGAGGGTTTCCTGGTGTTTGGAAACTTCTCTATTAAGACTCCCTTCCTGGGATGGATCTCCGTCCCTAATTGTTTTGTCTCTCTTTTTATCTTTTATATTTTGTCCTACCTCCTTTTGAAGACAATGGGCTGCTTTTCTGGGTGCCTGATGTCCTCTGCCAGAGTTCAGAAGTTGTTTTGTGGAGTTTGCTCAGCATTCTAATGTTCTTTTGATTAATTTGTGGGGGAGAAAGTGGTCTCCCCATCCTATTCCTCCACCATCTTAGGACCGCCCACTGCCCACTTTTTGATTGGATTGGTTTTGTTTTGTTTTTTCTGGTATTGAGCTGCATAAGCTGCTTGTGTATTTTGGAGATTAATCCTTTGCCAGTTGTTTCATTTGCTATTACTGTCTCCCATTCTGAGGGTTGTCTTTTCACTTTAGAATTTCTTTAGCTGTGCAAAAGCTTTTAAGTTTAATTAGGTCCTATTTGTTTATTTTCATTAATCTAGGAGGTGAGTAGTAGAGGGTCTTGCTGTGATTTATGTCGAGGAATGTACTACCTGTGACCTTACAATTAAGTCTTTAACCCATTTTGAGTTGTGTATTGTGTTAGGAGTTGTTCTTGTTTCATTCTTTTACAAGTAACTGTCCAGTTTTTTCAGCACAAGTTATTGAAGAGATTTTTCCATTGTATATTCCTGCCTCCTTTGTCAAAGATAAGGTGCCCATAGCTACATGGGTTTCTCCCTGGGCTTTCTATCTTGTTCCATTGGTCTATATTTCTATCTTTGTGCCAGTACCATACTGTCTTGATGACTATAGTATACTCTGAAGTCAGGAAGGTTGATTCCTCCAGTCTATTTTATCTGATATGAATACTCCATTTTTTTAAATTTCCATTTGCATGGAATATCTTTACCAGCCCCTCACTTTCAGTTTGTATGTGTCCCTAGATGTAAGGTGGGTCTCTTGTAGCCAGCATATATAGGGGTCTTGTTTTTATCTCCACAGAAACACAGGTAGAGTCAATCTGTGTCTTTTAGCTGGAGGATTTAATCCATTTACATTGGAGGTGATTATTGATATGTATAATCCTATTACCATTTACTTAATTGTTTTGACTTTGTTTTTGTAGGCCTTTTCTTTCTCCTGTGTTCCCTGTCTAGAGATTTGTTTTAAAGCTGGCTTGGTGTTGCTGAATCTCTTAATTTTTGTTTGTCTGTAAAGCTTTTGATTTCTCCTTTGAATGTGAGCCAGATCCTTGTTGGAGAGAGGTCATCTTGGTTTTATGTTTTCTCCTTTCATCACTTTAAATATATCTTGCCACTCCATTCTGGCTTGCAGAGTTTCTGTTGAAAGATCATCTGTTAGCCTTATGGGGATCCCCTTTATGTTATTTATTGCTTTTTCCTTACTGCCTTTAATATCTGTTCTTTGTGTTTAAATTTCATTAGTTTGATTAATATGTGTCTTGGCATTTTTCTCCTTGGGTTTATTGTATATGAGACTCTTAGGCTTCCTGGACTTGGGTGGCTATTTCCTTTCCCATGTTAAGAAAGTTCTTGACTATAATCCTCTCAAATGTTTTCTCATACACTTTCTTTTTCTCTTCTTCTGGGACTCCTATAATTCCAACTTCAGTGCATTCACTGTGTCCTTGAAGTCTCTGAGACTGTCCCCATTTATTTTCATTCTCTTTTCTTTATTCTGCTCTGCTTCAGTTATTTCCACCATTCTACCTTCCAGGTCACTTATGTGTTATTCTGCCTCAGTTATTCTGCTATTGTTTTCCTCCAGGGTATTTTAATCTCAGTTATTGTGTTGTTCATTGCTGATTGTCTATTCTTTATTTCTTCTAGATCTTTGCTAAATATTTCTTTTATCTTCTCAATCCGTGCCTCCAGTCTATTTATCTTTGCCTCCATTATATTTCCAAGGTTTTGGATCATCCTTACTATCATTATTCTGAATTCTTTTTCAGTAAATTACTATTTCCTCTTCATTTTTTTTTTTTTTTGGTCTTGTGGATTTTTACCACGTTCCTTCTTCTGCTGCATATTTCTTTGTCTTTCCATTATGTTTAATTTACTGTGTTTGAAGTCTCTTTTCTGCAGGGTGGAAGGCTCTAGTTCTTCTTTTTTAATTTTTTAAATACTTTAAAAATTAGAGGATAATTAATTTATAATATTGTAATATAATTAGAGGATAATTACAATATTGTGATGGTTTTTGCCTTACATCTACATGAATCAGTCTAAGCATACATATGTCCCCTCCCTCTTAAGCACCACTCCCACCTCCCTCACTGTCCCCCTATCCTAAGTTGTCACAGAACTCCAGTTTTGGGTTCCATGCATCATACAGCAAACTCACACTCACTATCGATTTTACATATGATCATGAATATGTCTCAGGGCCATTCTCTCAAATTATCCCATCCTCTCCTTCCTCCACTGTGTCCAAAAGTCTGTTCTTTATGTCTGTGTCTCCTTTGCTGCCCAGCATATAGGATCATCAGTACTATCTTTCTAGATTCCATCTATATGTGTTAATATATGATATTTATCTTTCTGTTTCTGATCTACTTCACTCTGTATAATAGATTCTAGGATCATCCACCTCATTAGAGGTGACTCAAATATGTTCCTTTTTATGACTAATATTCCATTGTGTATATATACCACAACTTTTTTATCCATTCATCTGTTGGTGGACATCTAGGTTGTTTCCATGTCCTAGCTATTGTAAATAGTGCTGCAATGAATATTAGGTTATGTGTGTCTTTTTCATTTATGGTTTCCTCAGGGTATATGCCTAGTAGTGGGGTTGCTGGGTCATATGGTAGTTTCATTCCTAGCTTTTTTAATGAAATCTCCATACTATTCTTCATAGTGGCTGTAGCACTTTACATTCCCACCAACAGTGCAAGAGGGTTCCCTTTTCTACACACCCTCTTCAGCATCTATTGTCTGTATTTTTTGATGATGGTCATTTTGACTGGTGTAAGATGATATCTCACTATAGTCTTGATTTGCATTTCTCTAATAAAGAATGATGTTGGCATCTTTTCATGTTTTATTACCCACCTGTATCCAACCAGTCCATTCTGAAGGAGATCAACCCTGGGGTTTCTTTGGAAGGAATGATGCTAAAGCTGAAATTCCAGTACTTTGGCCACCTCATGGAAGAGTTGACTCATTGGAAAAGACTCTGATGCTGGGAGGGATTGGGGACAGGAGGAGAAGGGGACGACCAAGGATGAGATGGCTGGATGGCATCACAGACTCAATGGACATGAGTCTGAGTGAACTCCGGGAGATGATGATGAACAGGGAGGCCTGGCATGCTGTGATTCATGGGGTCGCAAAGAGTCGGACACAACTGAGCGACTGAACTGAACTGAACTGAACTGTATGTCTTCTTTGAAGAATTGCCAGTTTAGGCCTTCTGCCCAATTTTGATTGGATTGTTTATTTTTCTGGTATTGAGCTTCATGAGTTGCTTGTATATTTTGAAGATATTTCTGTTTCATTTGCTATTAATTTCTCCCATTCAGAGGGTTGTCTTTTCAACCTAATTGTGCAAAAGCTTTTAAATTCAATTAAATCCCATTTGTTTTTTTTTTCCTTTTTTTAAAATTAATTAACATATTTTAATTGGAGGCTAATTACTTTACAATATTGTAGTGGTATATATTTATACATATATTATTATTGTAGTGGGTTTTGCCATACGTTGACATGAATCAGCCATTGGTGTACATGTGTTCCCCATACTGAACTCTCCCCATCCCCCACCTACCTCGCCATCCCATCCCTCAGGGTCATCCCACTGCACCAGCCCTGAGCACCCTGTCATATGCATCAAACCTGGACTGGCGATCTATTTCACATATGATAATATACATGTTTCAGTGCTATTCTCTCAAATTATCTCACCCTCGCCTTCTCCCACAGAGTCCAATAGTCTGTTCTTTATATCTGTGCCGTTTTTTTTTAATTTTTTTATTTTTTTTTACTTTACAATACTGTATTGGTTTTGCCATACATCAACATGAATCCACTGTGGGAACTTATGTATCTGTGCCTTTTTTGCTGTCTCACATATATGGTCATCGTTATCATCTCTCTAAATTCCATATATATGACTTAATATACTGTATTGGTGTTTTCTTTCTGACTTACTTCACTCTGTATAATGGACTCGTTTCATCCACCTCATTAGAATGGATTCAAATGCATTCTATTTAATAGCTGAGTAATATTCCATTGTGTATATGTACCACAGTTTTCTTATCCGTTCATCTGCTGATGGACATCTAGGTTGTTTCCATGGCCTGGCTGTTATAAACAGTGCTGCAATGAACATTGGGGTGCACGTGTCTCTTTCAATTCTGGTTTCCTCGGTGTGTATGCCCAGCAGTGGGATTGCTGGGTCATATGGCAGTTATATTTCCAGTTTTTTAAGGAATCTCCACACTGTTCTCCATAATGGCTGCACTAGTTTGCATTCCTACCAACAGTGTAAAAGGGTACCCGTTTCTCCACATCCTCCCCAGCATATATTGATAACAGACTTTTTGATAGCAGCCATTCTGACCAGCGTGAGATGGTACCTCATTGTGGTTTTGATTTGCATTTCTCTGATAATGAGTGATGTTGAGCATCTTTTCATGTCTTTGTTAACCATCTGCATATCTTCGTTGGAGAAATGTCTGTTTAGTTCTTTGGCCCATTTTTTGATTGGGTCATTTATTTTTCTGGAATTGAGCTGCATGAGCTGCTTGTATATTTTTGAGATTAGTTGTTTGTCAGTTGCTTCATTTGCTATTATTTTCTCCAATTCTGAAGGCTGTGTTTTCACCTTGCTTATAGTCCTTTGTTGTGCAAAAACTTTTACGTTTAATTGGGTCCCATTTGTTTATTTTTGCTTTTATGTCCATTACTCTGGGAGGTGGGTCACACAGGATCTTGCTGTGATTTATGTCAGAGAGTGTTTTACCTATGTTTCCCTCTAGGAGTTTTATATTTTCTGGTCTTACATTTAGATCTTTAATCAATTTTGAGTTTATTTTTATGTATGGTGTTAGAAAGTGTTCTAGTTTCATTCTTTTACAAGTGGTTGGCCAGTTTTCGCAGCACCACTTATTGAAAAGATTGTATTTTCCCCACTGTATATTTTACATCTTTTTCAAAGATAAGGTGTCCATAGGTGCATGGATTTATCTCTGGACTTTTTATTTTGTTCCATTGATCTATATTTCTGTCTTTGTGCCAGTACAATATTGTTTACATGACTGTAGCTTTGTAGTATAGTCTGAAGTCAGGCAGGTTAATTCTTCCAGATCCACTCTTCTTTCTCAAGATTTCTTTGGCTCTTCGAGGTTTTTTTGTATTTGCATACAAACTGTGAAATTATTTGTTCTAGTTCTGTGAAAAAAGCTGTTGATGGCTTGATAGGGATTACATTGAATCTGTAGATTACTTTGGGTAGTGTACTCTATTTCACTATATTGATTATTCCAATCTGAGAACATGGTATATTTCTCCATCTATTTGTGTCATCTTTGATGTCTTTCATTAGTGTTTTATAGTTTTATATATATAGGTATTTTGTTTCTTTTAGGTAGATTTATTCTTAAGTATTTTATTCTTTCTGTTGCAATGATGAATGGGGTTGTTCCCTAATTTCTCCTTGTTTTCTCATTGTTACTGTACAGGAATGCAAGGGATTTCTGCATATTAATTTTATATCCTGATACTTTACTACATTCATTGATTAGCTCTAGTAATTTTCTGGTGGTGTCTTTAGGGTTTTCTATGTAGAGGATCATGTCATCTGCAAACAGTGAGAGTTTTACTTCTTCTTCCAATCTGGATTCCTTTTATTTCTTTTTCTTCTTTGATTGTTGTGGCTAAAACTTCCAAAACTATGTTGAATAGCAGTGGTGAGAGTGGGCACCCTTGACTTGTTCCTTACTTTATGGGAAGTCCTTTCAATTTTTCACCATTGAGGATAATGTTTACTGTGGGTTTATCATATATGGCTTTTATTATGTTGAGGTATGTTCCTTCTATGCCTCCTTTCTGGAGAGTTTTTATCATAATTAGATGTTGAATTTTGTCAAAGGCTTTCTCTGCATCTATTGAGATAATCATATGGCTTTTATTTTTATTTTTTGAATATAAATTTATTTATTTTAATTGGAGGATAATTACTTTTACAGTATTGTATTGGTTTTGCCATAGATCAACATGAATCCATCTTCAATTTGTTAATGTGGTGCATCGCATAGATTGAGTTGTGGATACTGAAGAATCCTTGCATCCCTGAGATAAAGCCCACTTGGTCATGATGTATGATCTTTTTAACATGTTTTTGGATTCTGTTTGCTAGAATTTTGTTGAGGATTTTTGCATGTTTGTTGTTTTCTTGTTTTTGTGGCATCTTTGTCTGATCTTGGTATTAGGGTGATGGTGGCCTCATAGAATGTATTTGGCAGTTTACCTTCCTCTGCAACTTTCTGAAAGAGTTTGAGTAGGATAAGTGTTAGTTCTTCTCTAAATTTTTGGTAGAATTACCTGTGAAACCATCTATCTTGGGCTTTTGTTTGTTGGAAGATGTTTTATTACAGTTTTGATTTCCATGCTTGTGATGGGTCTGTTAAGATTTTGTATTTCTTTCTGGTCCAGTTGTGGAAGGTTATACTTTTCTAAGAATTCATCCATTTCTTCCAAGTTGTCCGTTTTTTTGGCATATATTTGCTGATAGTAGTCTTTAATGGTCCTTTGTATTTCTCTGTTGTCTGTTATAATTTCTCAATTTTCATTGCTAATTTTGTTGACTTGATTCTTCTCCCTTTTTTTCCCTGCTGAGTCTGGCTACAGCTTTGTCTATGTTATTTATCTTCTCAAAGGACCAGCTTTCAGTTTTGTTGATTTTTGCTATAGTCTCCTGTCAGGTGACGTTCAACTTTAAGGGATCCAATATGTTTTCTTCCTTCGTGTGCTGTTTTTCAAGGACTCTCTGTTCCTTATCAGTTCCTGGAAAACAGGAACGAGTAGAACTGCATGCAGTTCTCAGGACTGAGATCATGGGAAAGGGCACCCGCTTGGATTCCCTTCAGTAACTCTCTTCAGTGACCTTGTACTTAAAGGGCTATCCATTTTGTTGCAGCTGGTGGAATTTCATTCTTTTTAATGGCTGAGTAATCATTTTATTGAAGATATATAAGCATGCATTTCTGCAAATAAAGTACCCTTGTTTCACTTGAGACTTGGGTCTCCTGTGTCCTTTTCTTCAGCTCCAGTCCCCGGGTCCTGGTCTGCAAAGATTGTGACAATTGGTGCCCAAACAGGGACCTTGTGAACACCCTTGGCAAGTGGACGGAATGACTGTTAGGATCTACGGAGGTCGGTAAGTGCGGGGTTATGGGACAAACAACTGGAAAGCCCCACCACTTTTCTACTTACTTCATCATTTATTTAAGGTTCAAGGACTTTTGGTTTCATGTCGGCAGACAGAGGCTTGTCTCCAAACAGTGGTTGAATATAATCCTGGTTCCCTGAAGAAGGCAGTTTCGATTTAAAAATTTGGAAACAGGTTTAAAAAAAAATGTTGAACGAGCCGCAAGACAGGGAGAAAATATTCCAATAGATTTCTGGCCCTTGTGGGCCCTCATTAAAGCCATGATCTTGCCATTTCAAGGCAATTCTAGCCCCCCTGATATTCGTCAACAAGCAGAACACTCATTATACGAATATAAATTAGATGATAAGACTTTACAAAAGGCCCAATTAGAGAAACATAAAATGTTTCAAAACTTTCCCACCATCCCTGCTCCGGCTGTCCCAAGCACTCCTCCTCGGCTTGTAACAGGCACAAAACCAAAGGTCCCCTAGATTCAAGGACAAGATGAATCTGATGATGATTCTTCTGATGCTCTCTTTGACCCTAAAGCCAACAATACTTTTTTTGATGACAATGATAAGCCACTAACACACACTAATATTTATGATTACAGACGATCCACTCATTCTCCTTCAAGACAAATGCTTTCTGATATACTGGCTTTGCAATCTCGAGTCTCTGAGGCCGATGATCTTTTTGCCTTTCCTGTGTTAAAAAATGTTAATGCTCAAAGACAACTAATACCTCAATATGAAAATATTAATTTTTCTCACATGCAACAAGTGAAAAAGGCTATAACTATGTATGGCCCTCATTTGCCTTTTACAAATAACAGAGGGGACAACAGAGGATGAGATGGCTGGATGGCATCACTGACTCTATGGACGTGAGTCTGAGTGAACTCTGGGAGTTGGTGATGGACAGGGAGGCCTAGCGTGCTGCAATTCATGGGGTCACAAAGAGTTGGACACAACTGAGTGACTGAACTGAACTGAAATAACTTCTAAACATTATGACATCTTCTATTGAAAATTGTATTTCTTATGATTGGCAAATTTTGATAAAAGCTCTTCTTAAACCAGGAAAATATCTTCAATAGATAATACGGTTTCATGATGTGGCCTGAGATCATGCCAATTCTAATGCTCGAGCTGGCACTCCCCAAAACCAAATTACTTTTAAAATGTTAACTGGTACAGGGAAATTTAATTCAATGGAAGCTCAGATACAATGCCCTCCTTTGTTACATGAGTAACTGAAAGAAGTTGCCCTTGAAGCTTGGGGTCAAATTACTCCTCAAAGAGAACTAAAGATGGCTACACAAAGATATTACAAGGACCGAATGAAGCCTCTGCTGATTTTTTAGCTAGACTGGGAGTTGCTACCTCCCATAGTGTTGTTGGAGAGGAGGCTAGAGTACAATTAGAAAAACTGTTAACATATTAAAATGCGAATCAGAAATGTCAGAGAGCCATCGCTCCGATTTGTGAGACAGGAAATGTTATTCATTATTTAAAGCCTTATCACAACTTAAGATCAAAAACTCAGAAAATGCAAATGTTAGCTGAAGCAATGGCTGCTACCTTTAAAAAGAAAAATGAAAGAAGTTTTGTTTGTAGGGATAAGAGCCATTTAAAAAAGGATTGCCTGATTACCTCTTTTACCTTACATTTCTATTAATTCCTCTAATGATATACAGACAGATGGATTTGGTAATACTAATCAAAAACAATCCTTATGGACATCAATAGTGTCTAAATATGCATGACCAAATATAAATATCAAAATTAATGACAAAACATTTTCTGGTCTTCTTGATACTGGATCCGATATTACCATTATTTCCAAACATTTATGGCCCAAATCTTGGCCTATACAAAGAATTTCTCGCCAAATTGCAGGAGTTTCTCAAACCAAAATACAACAGGTTTATCAAAATGTCCAAATATATTCATGTGAGGGACCAGAAGGCTAGCCTACAACATTACAACATTATGTGATAGATGCATTCCTTAATTTAATAGGAAGAGATTTACTTATACAATGACAAACTCAAATATATATCCCACATTTTTCCTAGGGGCACTCCTCATTTAATAAACAATACAAGCAGAAAGTGAAGAGGAACTAAAAAGTGTCTTGATGAAAGTGAAAGAGGAGAGTGAAAAAGTTGGCTTAAAGCTCAACATTCAGAAAACGAAGATCATGGCATCCAGTCCTGTCACTTCATGGGAAATAGATGGGGAAACAGTGGAAACAGTGTCAGACTTCATTTTTTTGGACTCCAAAATCACTGCAGATAGTGACTGCAGCCATGAAATTAAAAGACACTTACTCCTTGGAAGAAAAGTTATGACCAACCTAGATAGCATATTCAAAAGCAGAGACATTACTTTGCCAACAAAGGTCTGTCTAGTCAAGGCTATGGTTTTTCCTGTGGTCATGTATGGACGTGAGAGTTGGACTGTGAAGAAAGCTGAGTGCAAAAGAATTGATGCTTTTGAACTGTGGTGTTGAAGATTTTTGAGAGTCCCTTGGAATGCAAGGAGATCCAACCAGTCCATTCTAAAGGAGATCAGTCCTGGGTGTTCTTTGGAAGGAATGATGCTAAAGCTGAAGCTCCAGTACTTTGGCCACCTCATGTGAAGAGTTGACTCATTGGAAAAGACTCTGATGCTGGGAGGGATTGGGGACAGGAGGAGAAGGGGACAACAGAGGATGAGATGGCTGGATGGCATCATCGACTCAATGGACGTGAGTTTGGGTGAACTCCAGGAGTTGATGATGGACAGGGAGGCCTGGCATGCTGCAATTCATGGGGTTGCAAAGACTCAGACACGACTGAGCGACTGAACTGGACTGAACAATTATTAAAATAACTTGAAAAAATGATGAGCTCCTTTAGACAGAGCAGTGGCCCCTTACAAGCAAGAAATTAAAGGCTACTAATATAGATACACAATTGAAATTAAAACATATTGAAAAATCTTGTTCCCTTTGAAATTCTCCCGTATTTGTGATAAAGAAGAAATCTAACAAATGGCTTCTTTTAACAGACCTTTGAAAGGTTAATGCATCCATGAAACCTATGGATACATTACAAACAAAAATTCCATCACCTACCACTATTCCTCAAAACTGACATATTATTATTATAGATTTACAAGATTGCTTTTTTACTATACCTTTACACCCTCTAGACCGAGAGAGATTTGCTTTCTCTCTCCCTTATCCTAATCATATCAGGCCTCACAAACGATATCAATAGACTGTATTGCCTCAAAAAATGATAAATTCTCCCACTATGTGTCAATATTATGTAGCCAAAGCTTTTAAACCTATAAAAGAAACAATTTCCTAACATTCTGTTATTCACTATATGGATGATATATTGTTTTCAGCTCCTTCTATTTTAAAAACTCAACAGATGTTTGACATAGCTCAACAGTACTTAAAATATTCTAGATTAATCATTACCCCTTAAAAGATTCAAACCTCTACACCTTACCATTACTTAAAATTTATTGTTAATAGACAACATATTACTCACCAACTAACACAGATTCATGTTAATAAATTATCAACCTTAAGTGATTTTCAAAAACTTTTAGGCGATATAAATTGGATTAGACCCTCTTTAGACATTACAAATTATCAACTGACTAATTTATTTAACACTTTAAAAAGAGATCCCAATTTAAATAGCCTTCGTTCACTTTCACAAGACATAAGAACTCTGTTTAATACAAAATAAATTGCAAAAACAGTTTCTTACTCATATTAGACTTGATTTACCTCTAGAGTTATTTATGCTCCCCTCTCTCCATTCTCCCACAGGACTTCTCACCCAACAAGAATACCCAATAGAATGGATCTATACCCATTTTAGAGGGACAAAGTCACTTACACCCTATCTTGATTTGATCACTCTAATCATTATCAATGGAAAAAAATAGAGCTAAGACTCTAATTGGCTCCAATCCGCATAAAATTGTAGTACCTATTAATAAATCTCAATTCGAAAACACATTACAAACTTCTACCGATTTCCAAATAGCCTTTCTGAAATATTAAAGAAATTTCATTTCATTATCCTTCTAAAAAACTTTGAAATTTCTTCAAAAATACTGAATTTATTATCTCTCACATTGTCACATCACAACCTGTACCTCAAGCTGATGTTTTTTTTATATAGATGGGACTAAAAATGCTAAATCCTCATTCTTGTCTCTCAAAGAATATAAATTTTTTATACTAAATTTCACTCTACTCAACAAAATAAATTTTATGCTCTTATTCAGGTTATTCACCTACATCCTTACCCTATTAATATAGTTTCTGATTCTTTATATTCAGTTTTTGTATTACAACATATAAAAACTTCTACATAAATTCTCAGCAGTCTATTATTCAACTTTTTCTTGAACTACAATCTATTGTTAAGAACCTCAATCCCCCCATTTATATTACCCATATTCAAGCACATTCTTGTCTTCCTGGCCCTATGGCTCATTGCAATGAACAAGCTGATAAACTTGTCTGTTTTGCTACTCCTGAAGAGCAACATGCTCTATTAAACAATAATGCTGGCTCATTACATCAAGTTTAGAAAATTCCATACCGACATGCTAAAAAAAAATCATTAATAATTGCTCTACTTGTAGGCCCCTACATCTTCAACACATTGCACAAAATATCAATCCTCGAGGATTACAACCCAATAAACTATGGCAAATAAATATAACTAATTGCCCTAAACTTTCCCCCTCTGCCTTCTTACATGTCTCAATTGAGAACAAATTCTTCTTTTATGTGGGCCACACCTCTCCAAGGTGAAACTACATAACATGTTATAACCCACCTGTTAACTTGCTTTATAATAATGGAAACACCTAGTTCTATAAAAACAGACAATGGCCCTACCTATATTTCTAGGCAATTCAAAAAATTTTGACATCTATTTTCTATTAAACATATTACAGACATTCCTTATAATCCACAAGCACAGGACATAGTTGAATGAACACATCACACACTGAAACTACAAATAAAAAAATTTAAAAAGGGGGAATACACAGGAACACTTCTATGTTCCTTATCCACAGCAGACTTTACTAGATTCCAATGCAATACATTCTTTATAACTATTGTTAATACAGCTTTATTTGTTATAATTTTTTTAAACTTACTGCAAGGAGATATTTTGACAAAAGCAGAAAAATATTTCAAGACATTGAAGGATACCTCCCTCCGCCCATTTCGTATCAAGACGGGTTGACTCAACGATGGAAATCTTAAAAATAATAATATTACAGGGAAAGGGGTATGCTTGTATTTCTCCAGATAGATCCAACGAAATCAGTTGGCTCCCTCTTCGGAAGATCTGCCCCAGAAGAGCCACCAGCGTCCAAGATAGAGAAGAAATGGCGAAATCCCCAGGAGGAGGAGATTCCGGTACAAGCCATGGTGGCTTTAAAAATTTCCAAAAAAACGCCGCACTCAACCTCATCAACCTTATGATCTCCCTGCTTGGAGACAGATTTAAAACCCTTACTAATCAGGCTGAAAATCTGGTTTCTCAACAGGGAATGCCTCGAAATCCTGAAAATATTTTTGTCGCTATGATTGCTTTGCTTGCTTTTGCTTCCCCCGCTCAGGCTGACTTGATTAATCACACTTATTGGGCTTATATACCTAACCCCCCTTTATTGCAGGTTATAAAATGGACAGACATAGGACCAATCATATCCACTAATGACTCAGTACATATGCCTCCTCCTTGGAACTTGGAGGGGCCCTCTCATCCTGAGAAAGAAGGAAGACTAATTAACATTTCTCTAGGCTATGAAATCCTTACTTTATGCGTGGGCCCAGCAGAACTATGTATTAATAATGTTCGTCATCAAACGTGGACTTTTGTCCTGCCTCCAAAAAAGAACTTCCACACATTGCTTGGACTGTTTACTGCCCTGTCCTTTTATGAAAACCATGTCTATAACTACCAAAACTCTGGGAAAAGGACAAAAGTTGGAATGTAAGGGGTTTACTTATAAGGACTTTAAATATACCCTTGTTTATTGGGATAGATGTCAAGCTAAATCAGGGAAATTAATGGTTGTGGCCAATTACACTATTGTTGATTGGGGACCCCATGGTATGTGACTATCTAACTTCTCAGATGGTATTAATAGTACGATATGTGATTATGTTACTTAAGTAGCATGGAAGATTACCAACAGTTCAATGAAACACTTCCATGACAAAGGACTTCTTGGCTGGCTTGACGGTGAAATGGCACCTCCTCATCCTCAAATTGTCCTCAAGAAATGAATAGGGCCTGAACAGTGGGACATCTGAAAACTTGCTGCAAGTACTGAAAAACTTGGAACTTGGACTAGATATTTCACAGAGACCAGTTGTAGTCATAGTAACTATTCCTTCCATTATAATCATTCATATTTTATGCAAGCTTGTGTTCCCCTTTCTTTTGTTATAGCCATAGGAAATTTACAATTTAATGACTTTACGTTCTGTGACTTGTATAGGTTGCAAATTGTATACTTGTCTTAATTCCTCTATTTCCCTAAAAAACAAATCCCTTGTGATTCTTCAATCTCGACGTAGTCTGTGGTTGCCAGTAGATCTCCAACGACCCTGGGAAGAGGCTCCCATGGCAGGACTTGCCTCCTGGTTACTCACTAAATTACTCCGACGATCTAAGTGGTTCATTGGATGGCTAATTCTTCGCATTTTGGGGTTAATAGCCGTTTGCACCACTGCTGCTGTCACAGACATTGCTTTACAAACTCCAATTCAAACAAAGCTTTACTCAAAATTGGACTAAAGATGCTCATACTATATGGGTCACTCAGGTTCAGATAGATGAAAAAGTTCAGGATAAAATTCAGGAATTAAAAACAGCCATCCAATGGGTTGGAGATCAATTAATAGATTTACCAAAACAAGTATTATTAAATTGTGATTGGAATTCTACTTAATTTTGTATCACTCCTGTTCAGTTCAACCATAATGCTTACAATTGGAAACAAATCAAATTTCATTTGCAAAATATACATAATAATGCTTCCTTAAAAGCACAAGTGTTGCAAAAGGAAATATTTGAAACCTTCTCTAAGAGTCTACCCTCTTCCAACAATTTGGAAACCTTAGCTGAACAGCTAGCTAATCAATTATCTGGGCTAAACCCTCGAAGATGGTTTCAAAACATTACACATAGTATTGGATCTGAAACTATAATGCTGATAATTATCCTGGTGATTATATTTGTAGTATACCGATGCCTTTCAACTAAAATTGTTCAAACTAAACAAACTCAATTGGTCAGGGCCTTTTTCACAAAAGTATCTACAGTCACCAATCATGCAAAAATAAAAAAGGGGGAATTGTCAGAGGACGTTCAACTTTAAGGGATCCAATATGTTTTCTTCCTTCGTGTGCTGTTTCTCAAGGATTCTATGTTCCTTATCAGTTCCTGGAAAACAGGAATGAGCAGAGCTGCATGCAGTCTCAGGACTGAGATCATGGGAAAGGGCACCTGCTTGGATTCCCTTCAGTGACACCCTTCAGTAAATCTCTTCAGTGACCTTGTACTTAAAAGGACTATCCATTTTGTTCCAACTGGTGGAATTTCATTTTTTAATGGCTGAGTAATCATTTTATTGAAGATATATAAGCATGCGTTTTTGCAAATAACATACCCTTGTTTCACTCGAGACTTGGGTCTCCTGTGTCCTTCTTCTCGTCGACTCCAGTCCCCAGGTCCCAGTCTATGAAGACCATGTCAGTCTCCTTTGTTTCTTTTTCATTTATTTCTGCTCTGATTTTTATTATTTCTTTCCTTCTACTAACGCTGGGGTTCTTCATTTCTTCTTTTTCTAGTTGCTTCAGGTGTAAAGTTAGGTCACTTATTTGATTTTTGTTTGTTTGTTTCTTGAGGTAAGCTTGTCTTGCTATGAACATTCACGTTAGCACTGCTTTTCCTGAATCCCATAGGTTTTGGGTTGTCTTGTTTTCATTTTCATTTGGTTCTATGCATATTTTGATTTTATTTTTTATTTCTTCCATGATTTGTTGGTAATTAGAAGTGTGTTGCTTAGCCTCCATATGTTTATATTTTTAATAGTTTTTTTCCCTGTAGTTAACATCTAATCTTACTGTATTGTGATCAGAAAAGATGTTTGCAATGATTTTGATTTTTTTTAATTTACCAAGGCTAGATTTATGGCCCAGGATGTGACCTATCCTGGATAATGCTCCATGTGCACGTGAGAAAAAGGTGAAATTCATTGTTTTGGGGGTGAAATGTCCTATAGATATCATTTAGGTCTAACTGGTCCATTGTATCATTTAAAGTTTGTGCTTCCTTGCTAATTTTCTGTTTGGTTGATCTATCCATAGGTGTGAGTGGGGTATTAAAGTCTCCCACTATTATTGTGCTACTGTTAATTTCCCCTTTTTACTTGTTAGCATTCGCCTTACATATCAGGGTGATCCTATGTTGGGTGCATATATATTTATAATTGCTATATCTTCTTCTTGGATTGATCTTTGATCATTATGTAGTGTCCTTCTTTGTCTCTTTTCATGGTCTTTATTTCAAAGTCTATTTTATCTGATCTTTGTTATTCCTGCTTTCTTTTGGTCTCCAATTGCATGAAATATCTTTTACCATCCCTTCACTTTCAGTCTGTATGTGTCCCTCGGTTTGAGGTAGGTCTCTTTTAGACAGTGTATATAGATTGTCTTGTTTTTTTATCCATTCAGCCAATCTTTGTCTTTTGGTTGGGGCACTCAACCCATTTACATTAAAGGTAATTATTGATAAGTATGATCCTGTTACCATTTACTTTGTTGTTTGGGGTTCGAGTTTATAAACCTTTTCTGTGTTTCCTGTCTAGAGAAGATCCTTTGGCATTTGTTGAAGAGGTGGTTTGGTGGTGCTGAATTCTCTCAGCTTTTGCCTTGCTGCTTTCAATATTTGTTTTTTGTGTTTGATCTTTGTTAGTTTGATTAATATGTGTCTTGTGGTGTTTCACCTTGGGTTTATCCTGTTTGTGACTCTCTGGTTTTGGACTTGGGTGGCTATTTCTTTCCGCATTTTAGGAAAGTTTTCAACTATTATCTCCTCAAGTATTTTCACATGCCCTTTCTTTTTGTCTTCTTCTGGGACTCCTATGATTTGAATGTTGGGGTGTTTAGCATTGTCTCAGAGGTCTCTGAAGTTGTCCTCATTTCTTTTAATTCTTTTTTCTCTTTTCCTCACTGCTACATTTATTTCCACCATTCTACCTTCCACCTCACTTATCGTATCTTCTGCCTCGGTTATTCTACTGTTGGTTCCCTCCAGAGTGCTTTTGACCTCATTTATTGCATTATTGACAGACTCTTCTTTATTTCTTCTAGGTCCTTGTTAAATATTTCTTACATCTTATCAATCCTTGTCTCTAGTCTATTTATCTGTAACTCTATTTTGTTTTCAAGATTTTGGATCATCTGTACTATAATTATTCTGAATTCTTTTTCAGGTAGACTCCCTATCTCCTCCTCTCTTGTTTGGTTTGGTGGGCATTTATCATGTTCCTTTACCTGCTGAATATTTCTCTGCCTTTTCATCTTGTTTAGATTGCTGTGTTTGGGGTGTCCTTTCTGTAGGCTGGAAGTTTATGGTTCCTCTTTATGGTGGAGCCTGCTCCCTGTGGGTGGATTTGGACTAGTGGCTTGTCAAGATTTTCTGGTTAGGGGAGCTTGTGTCTGTGTTCTGGTGGGTGGAGCTGAATCTCTTCTCTCTGGAGTTCAATGAAGTGTCCAATAGTGAGTTTTGGGGTGTCTATGGGTTTGGCATGGCTTTGGGCAGCCTGTCTTTTAATGCTCAGGGCTGTGTTCCAGCTTTGTTGGAGAATTAGCATGGTACGTCTTGCTCTGGAACTTGTTGGCTCTTGGGCGGAGCTTGGTTTCAATGTAGGTATGGGGGCTTTTGGGTGAGCTCTTGTTTATTAATGTTCCCTGGAATCAGTTCTCTGGTGTTCTCAAGTTTGGGAGTTAAACCTCCTGCCTCTGGCTCTCAGTCATATTCTTACGGTAGCCTCAATACTTCTCCATCCATACAGCACTGATAACAAAACTTGTAGGTTAATCGTGAAAAGATTCTTCACAGTGAGTGACACCCAGAGTTTCACAGAGTTACATGGAGAAGAGAAGAGAAGAGGGAGGAGGGAGATAGAGTTGACCAGGAAAGAAGACGGAGAGTCAAAAGGGGAGAGAGCAATCTAGCCAGTAATCAGTTCCCTGTGTGTTCTCCAAGCCTGGAACACCCAGAGAGATTCACAGAGTGAAGTAGAGAAGAGAGAGGAGGGAGGAGATAGAGGTGACCTGGGGGAGAAGAGGGAGAATCAAAAGGAGAGAGAGCAATCAAGCCAGTAATCACACCCCAAAGTGAAAATGAGTGCTGAAGATTAGATTCTTAAAGGTACAAAACTGATATACCAAAAAACAGAGATTAAAAATCTAGATTAATGGTTAGACTCTCTAAAAAAAAATTAAAAATACAAAACAAAAACAATCACAAAAATGATAAAAACTATATATATGAAATTTGCTTTAAAAATTGGGTCTTTTTTGGCAAGGTAGTTGTAGGGTATAAAAAAGAATTTAAAGTAGTAAAGAACTTAAACTTTTTTAAAATAGATAAAAGTGATAATAGTAAAAATATATATATCTAGAAATTTCTCTGGTGCTGTTGTGGGCAGTGTGGGGTCAGTTCAATTTCAGATAGTTCCTTGTTCCAGTTTGTATTTGTTCTCAAGGTCTATAGGCCCCCTCCAATGCCTAGTCAATGTTAACTACAGGGTTTTAATCTGTTGCACCTGTCACTTCCAGAGCAGTTCCCTCTTGTTTATTTTGGCTTCCTCTGTTTGCAAGTCTCTTCAGTGTCTAATTTTGCCCCTGAACCAAGGGGGTGAAGGTGGTCACTTATTTTGGCTCACTTGTTCAGTTGTGTTGTGGAGAGGGAGGGACACTGCAAACAAACATCACTGGTGTGTATGGGGAGTGCTCGCAGTGTATGGACCACACTGGGTTTGCCCCAGCTCAAGGCAGCGTGTGCTTCCTGGGTCTCCACTGCTCAGGCTCCAGGGTGCTCTGCAGGGGCACTGTCCAAAACAGCCCTGTGTTTTATGCACTTCCCAGGTCTAAGCTGCTCAGACTCTTGGGTACTCTGCAAGGGCACAGACTCAGCCTGGGCGTGCATTTTTTGCCTTTTCCAGGTCTGAGCCACTCAGGCGATCAGGTGCTTGGCAAGTGCACTGTCCCAGGTGGACCATGCATCTTAATCACCTCCCGGGTCCTGGCTGCTCAGTTTCCTGAGTGCACTAGGAGAGGACCATCTCAGATATGTCATGTGTCTCCTCTAGGGAGTTGATCACAGGCTGTGACCCTCCTGGAAGATGTCAACCATCCAGGATCCCAGGGAGACATGGTTAGCAACTAGGAGCCTGCTCACAGTTAGGTGGAGGATGCCAGTCTCTGGGGTCAACACTGGAGCAGCCCCTTGCAGCTATCGCTGTGGCAAGCCTGCCTCTCTGCCTCCGGTGGGGGGGTGGGGGGTGGGGGGGTGGGGTTGGTTAGACTGTACGAAGCTGGCTAGCTCTCCTTTGGTATTCATTCAGTCCTTTGCTGAGAATTGAGGATTGAGGCCAGGCTGCACGTTAGAGCCTTTCACAGGAAAGTTCGTTTTTTTCTCTCTCTCTGGTGATCCCACAATTTGGGTTGTTATCTCACGTTAGCTCCCTCAGATTGTCCTCAGAGCATTCAGGCCCGATCCTTACCCTAAACACCAATTATGCAGCCCGCGTCTCCCTGTCCAGCCCCTACTCACTGGTGGCAGACACGGGCATCTGTGCTACTTCTCTGCTGGCATCGGTTAGGTGTGTAATCTGTGGGGTATTTTTTTTCTTCTTCTTCCTGATTATGTTGCCCTCTGAGATTCCAAAACTCCCCACAGATGCCTATGAAAGGGTTTCCTACTGTTTGGAAACTTCTCCTTCACGACTCCCTTCCCAGGACAGGTCTCCATTCCTAACTCATTTGTCTCTCTTTTTCTTTCGTATTTTGTCCTACCTCCTTTCAAAGAGAATGAGCTGCCTTTCTGGGTGCCTGGTGTCCTCCGCCAGCATTCAGAAGTTGTTTTGTGGAAGTTGCTCAGCATTCAAATGATCTTTTGATGAATTTGTTGGGGAGAAAGTGGTCTCCCTTGTCCTATTCCTCCATCATCTTGGGACTGCCCCCTGAGGTAGAATCTATTATTCCCTCTAATTTACAAGTGAGGAAATGGAGGGTCAAACAGCTAAGTGACCTGTCCTAGAGCATTTCAGAAGCTGGCAGGGCCCAACATGGCCCCCAGGTCTGGGTGGCAAGGCAGAGCTAAACAAGTGACACCAGTAATGGGCCAAGTGAAAGACTCACACCCGAGCTGTGTCCTGAAGGAAGGTATTACAGAACCATAACATTTATATATCAGTCAGTCTGCAGGAAGGTGTTTATGTAGATACAGAATTCAGAAAACGAAAAGCCAACTAGGGTCCAAATTTGGAAATATCCCGGGATTGGATTATGGATTTAATTTGGTGAGTGCCACCTCCTACCCTCAATGTTTCCATACTTATACTTGGAGGAAAATTTTTAAATCGAACTGTGACAAATTTGTAAATCTGGGCAACTTTTACTTATTGGTTGGTTTCTTCTTTTGGCCTTGTCGAACACTCATCAAACCAGCTATTTCTAGTGGTGACATGCTTTCCAGTCTTCCCTGTGCTAGTGGAAGAAATTCTTATTTGTTAATTCACGATTTCCAGTGTGATCTGCTCCTGCCGTCATATCACATGACTTATATGCTGCTTCTCTGTAGGCACAGTGCTTTACCTTTTTGATTCATGAATATGTCTCTGTTTACATGTTTTAAATTTTACACAGTTTTACAGTTCTCTCCCCAAAATCCTACATGAGTTTTGTGAGATTTATACATTTTCAAACTATTTAATACATTTTCTTACTGACATTTGGAAAGATAATTAGCTTTTTCATATAGAGATTTTTTTAAGTAACCTAGTTTTAAATCTTATCAATTTTGATAGATATATTATTAAAGATTATTTTTTTCAATAAATAAATATTTCATCTAAGAATAATGACAGTTTTTTCTTCCTTTCCAATCTTATACATATTATTTCTTGTTGTGGACACATAATTTGTTCATCTTAAAAAGAATATTTTTAACATTTCAGTATTAATTATGGTAAATTTCGTTACAGGTATTTGGTAATCCTCCTTTATTAGGAAACAAAATTCTAGCCCTAATTTGTTGAGTTTTCATCAATTTGATGTTGAATTTTATCAAATATTCTTGGATAGACTGAGATAACCATATGATTTTTCTCCTTTAATATAGTGAGTAATCAGGGCTTCCCTGATGGTTCAGCTAGTAAAGAACCCACCTGACAATGCAGGACACTCAAGAGACATGGGTTTGATCCTTGGGTTGGGAAGACCCCCTGGAGAAGGAAATGGCAACCCACTTCAGTATTCTTGCCTGGAAAATTCCATGGACAGAGGAGCCTGTCAGACTATAGTTCTTGGGGTTGCAAAGCTCCCATGCATACATACACATGGTCAATTATGTTGGTTGATTTCCTAATGATAAATTAAATTTGTAACCCTGTGATAAACTCAAATTGGTTATGACATATCTTTTTTTTACACATAAGGTTGGATTCTGTTTGATAGTACTCTGTTTAGAATCCTAACAGCTAGGTGAGATCACTCTATAGCTATCCCCTCTCATACTGTCCATCATACTGTCATAGGGTTCTCAAGGCAAGAATACTGAAGTGGTTTGCCACTGTCCTCTGCAGTGGAAATCCAGTGGAAGGACTGATGCTGAGGCTGAAACTCCAATACTTTGGCCACTTGATGCAAAGAACTCACTCACTGGAAAAGACCCTGATGCTGGGAAAGATTGAAGGCAGAAGGACAAGGGGATGACAGAGGATGAGATGGTTGGATGACATCACAGACTCAATGGACATGAGTTTGGGTGAACTGAGAGAGTTGATGATGGACAGGGAAGCCTGGTATGCTGCAGTCCATGGGGTCATAAAGAGTCAGACACAACTGAGCAATTAAACTAAACTGATAGTGTCCTTCACAGAGTTTTATATCAGGCTTACGCTATACTCAAAATATGAATCATAGAGTATTATATCTTTCATGTATGTGGAAGAGTTTGTGTAGGATGGTAATTATTTCTCTTTAATTGGCAGAACTAGTATAATCATCTTGGCCTGATGTGTCTCTGTGGGAAAATTTTGATAACTGATTCAATTGCCTTAATTCTTATTGACACATCCATGTTTTTTAATTTTATTAATTCAGTTTTTATAAGCTGTATGTCTTTAGGAATTCATTGATTTCTCTTAATCTTCCAATTTATTGCCATAAATATGACATTAGAATCTCTCATCTTTTTAATATCTGCAGCATTTAAGTACAGTATAATGTATTTTTTCCTTGGAGAGTTGAATTGTGAAGCTTAACAGGCTTGAAAAATAACCTGACGGCAAAATCTGATTTTATCATCATATTTACTAAGCTTCTATTTCCATTTTTTTCACTTCGTTCTTTTGTTTCTGTTATTATCTGTTTTGCCTCTTAGTGTTCTTTCTTCCCAAATCATCAATTTATCTAAAAAGGTGTTTTAAAATAATTTCTCCAACATTTCTACTTATTTTCATGATGGAGATGGGGTTAACCATGCTATCTAGCCTCCTAGGTTATGGAAACTAAAGATGACTAGATGATATATTTTAAAGAAAGGATAATAGAGTTTTGCCAAGAGAATGCACTGGTCATAGCAAACACCCTCTTCCAACAACACAAGAGAAGACTCTACACATGGACATCACCAGATGGTTAACACCAAAATCAGATTGATTCTATTCTTTGCAGCCAAAGATGGAGAAGCTGTATACAGTCAGCAAAAAACAAGACCGGGAGCTGACTGTGGCTCAGATCATGAACTCCTTATGGCCAAATTCAGACTGAAAGTGAAGAAAGTAGAGAAAACCAGTACACCATTCAGATATGACCTAAATCAAATCCCTTATGACTATACAGTAGAAATGAGAAATAGACTTAAGGGACTAGATCTGACAGACAGAGTACCTGATGAACTATGGACAGAGGTCCGAGATATTGTACAGGAGACAGGGATCGAGACCATCCCAATGGAAAAGAAATGCAAAAGAGCAAAATGGCTTTGTTTTCCTCTCAGAATACAACAGAATGGGAAAGACTAGAAATCTCTTCAAGAAAATTAGAGATACAAAGGGAATATTTCATGCAAAGATGGGCTTGATAAAGGACAGAAATGGTATGGACCTAACAGAAGCAGAGATATTAAGAAGAGGTGGCAAGAATACACAAAAGAACTGTGCAAAAAAAGATCTTCATGACCAAGATAAACTCGATGGTGTGATCACTTACCTAGAGCCAGACATTCTGGAATGTTAAGTCAAGTGGGCCTTAGAAAGCATCACTGCGAACAAAGCTAGTGGAGGTGATGGAATTCCAGTTGAGCTGTTTCAAATCCTGGAATATGACGCTGTGAAAGTGCTACACTCAATATGCCAGCAAATTTGGAAAACTCAGCAGTGGCCACAGGACTGGAAAAGGTTCGTTTTCATTCCAATCTCAAAGAAAGGCAATGCCAAAGAATGCTCAAACTACCACACCATTGCACTCATCTAACACACTAGGAAAGTAATGCTCAAAATTCTCCAAACAAGATTTCAGCAATATGTGAACTGTAAACTTCCAGATGTTCAAGCTGGTTTTAGAAAAGGCAGAGGAACAAGAGATCAAATTGCCAACATCCGCTGGATCATCAAAAAAGCAAGAGAGTTCCAGAAAAACATCTTTTTCTGCTTTATTGACTACACCAAAGCCTTTGACTGTGTGGATCACAGTAAACTGTGGAAAATTCTGAAAGAGATGGGAATAACAGACCACCTGACCTGCCTCTTGAGAAACCTATATGCACATCAGGAAGCAACAGTTAGAATTGGACATGGAACCACAGACTGGTTCCAACAGGAAAAGGAGTATTTCAAGGCCGTATACTGTCACCCTGCTTATTTAACTTCTATGCAGACTATATCATGAGAAACGCTGGGCTGGAAGAAGCACAAGCTAGAAGGAAGATTGCTGGGAGAAATATCAATAACCTCAGATATGCAGATGACACCACCCTTATGGCAGAAAGTGAAGAGGAACTAAAAACCCTCTTGAAAGTGAAAGAGCAGAGTGAAAAAGTTGGCTTAAAGCTCAACATTCAGAAAACGAAGATCATGGCATCTGGTCCCATCACTTCATGGGAAATAGATGGGGAAACAGTGGAAATAGTGTCAGACTTATTTTGGGGGGCTCCAAAATCATTGCAGATGGTGCGTGCAGCCATGAAATTAAAAGATGCTTACTCCTTGGAAGGAAAGTTATGGCCAACCTAGATAGCATATTCAAAAGCAGAGACATTACTTTGCCAACAAAGGTCCGTGCTTGATTTTTCCAGTAGTCATGTATGGATGTGAGAGTTGAACTGTGAAGAAAGCTGAGCACTGAAGAATTGATGGTTTTGAACTGTGGTATTGGAGAAGACTCTTGAGAGTCCCTTGGACTGCAAGGAGATCCAACCAGCCCATTCTAAAGATCAGTCATGGGTGTTCTTTGGAAGGAATGATGCTAAAGCTGAAATTCCAGTACTTTGGCCACCTCATGTGAAGAGTTAACTCATTCGAAAAGACTCTGATGCTGGGAGGGATAGGGGGTAGGAGGAGAACGGGACGACCAAGGATGATATGGCTGGATGGCATCACTAACTCGATGGATGTGAGTTTGAGTGAACTTCAGGAGTTGGTGATGGACAGGGAGGCCTGGGGTACTGGGATTCATAGGGTCGCAACGAGTCGGACACGACTGAGCGACTGAACTGAACTGAATCAAGAGATAACAGTGACCTCAATCTGAAGAATGGCAATGGAAAGTTTTGGACAAGCATAGATATTCTAGATAGGATCTCCAAGATCTGCTGATGCATTATACTGTCAAAGGGAGAGGAAATTGGATGCAATTGGATGTGCAATTAGGGTGACTTGTTTTCTGCATGAAGCTGTCAGAAGATGATGGATCTATTTACTTACCTTAGGAAATCTGGGGGAGGAATATTTTTGAGCAGTACAACTTAAAACATGCTAAGTTTGATATGACTGAGACATCCAGGACAATTTATCAGTGATAAAGATGGCTGCATGAGATTGAGCTCAGAGAAAAGGTTTAAATGGATACAAATTTTCCAGGAGCCGTGATGTGGTTTTTGAGTCCACAGAACTAGACGAGAGATCACCAATAGAAAGAAAAAAGAGGGAAGAAGCCAGGAAAGCACTGAGGAATTATAAAATTTAGAAGACAGAGGCACATGCAGCTAGAGATAGAATAAGAAGCCAGAAGAAATGGCTGAGATGTCCTTCAGTGAGGGAACTGCTAAGGAAATTAACTTATACCCATCCTATAAAATAGTGTTCACGGGGTTCTCAAGGCAAGAATACTGAAGTGTCTTGCCATTCCCTTCTCCAGTGGACCACATTCTGTCAGACCTCTCCACAATGACCCGCCTGTCTTGGGTTGCCTTGCAGGCATGGCTTGGTTTCATTGAGTTAGACAAGGCTATGGTCCTAGTGTGATTAGACTGACTAGTTTTCTGTGAGTATGGTTTCAGTGTGTCTGCCCTCTGATGCCCTCTTGCAACACCTACCATCTTACTTGGGTTTCTCTTACCTTGGGCGTGGGGTATCTCTTCAAGGGAATGGCAAGTCACTTCAGTATTCTTCCTTGAGAACTCCATGAACAGTATGAAAAGGCAAAATGATAGGACACCAAAAGAGGAATTCCCCAGGTCATTAGGTGCCCAATATGCTACTGGAAATCAGTGGAGACATAACTCCAGAAAGAATGAAGGGATGGAGCCAAAGTAAAAACAATACCCAGGTGTGGATGTGAGTGGCGATAGAAGCAAGATCTAATGCTGTAAAGAGCAATATTGCATAGGAACCTGGAATGTCAGGCCCATGAATCAAGGCAAATTAGAAGTGGTCAAACAAGAGATGGCAGGAGTGAACGTCGACATTCTAGGAATCAGCGACCTAAAATGGACTGGAATGGGTGAATTTAGTTCAGATGACCATTATACCTACTACTGAGGGCAGGAATCCCTCAGAAGAAATGGAATAGCCATCATGGTCAACAAAAGAGTCCAAAATGCAGTACTTGGATGCAATCTCAAAACGACAGAATGATCTCTGTTCGTCTCCAAGGCAAACCATTCAATATCACAGTTATCCAAGTCTATGCCCCAACCAGTAATGCTGAAGAAGCTGAAGTCGAACAGTTTTATGAAGACCTGCAAGACCTTTTAGAACTAACACCCAAAAAAGATGTCCTTTTCATTATAGGGGACTGGAATGCAAAAGTAGGAAGTCAAGAAACACCTGGAGTAACAGGCAAATTTGGCCTTGGAATGTGGAATGAAGCAGGGCAAAGACTAATAGAGTTTTGCCAAGAGAATGCACTGGTCATAGCAAACACCCTCTTCCAACAACACAAGAGAAGATTCTACACGTGGACATCACCAGATGGTCAACATCAAAATCAGACTGATTATATTCTTTGCAGCCAAAGATGGAGAAGCTCTATACAGTCAACAAAAACAAGACCAGGAGCTGACTGTGGCTCAGATCACGAACTCCTTATTACCAAACTCAGACTCAAATTGAACAAAGTAGGGAAAACCACTAGACCATTCAGGTATGACCTAAATCAAATCCCTTATGATTATACAGTGGAAATGAGAAATAGATTTAAGGGCCTAGATCTGATAGATAGAGTGCCTGATGAACTATGTAATGAGGTTTGTGACACTGTACAGGAGACAGGGGTCAAGACCATCCCCATGGAAACGAAATGCAAAAAAGCAAAATGGCTGTCTGGGGAGGCCTGACAAATAGCTATGAAAAGAAGAGAGGCAAAAAGCAAAGGAGAAAAGGAAAGATATAAGCATCTGAAAGCAGAGTTTCAAAAAATAGCACGAAGAGATAAGAAAGCCTTCTTTGGTGATCAATGCAAAGAAATAGAGGAAAACAATAGAATGGGAAAAACCAGAGATCTCTTCAAGAAAGTTAGAGATACCAAGGGAACATTTCATGCAAAGATGGGCTCGATAAAGGACAGAAATAGTATGCACCTAACAGAAGCAGAAGATATTAAGAAGAGGTGGCAAGAATACACGGGAAAACTGTACAAAAAAGATCTTCATGACCAAGATAATCATGATGATGTGATCACTAATCTAGAGCCAGACATCCTGGAATGTGAAGTCAAGTGGGCCTTAGAAAGCATCACTATGAACAAAGCTAGTGGAGGTGATGGAATTCCAGTTGAGCTGTTTCAAATCCTGAAAGATGATGCTGTGAAAGTGCTGCACTCAATATGCCAGCACATTTGGAAAACTCAGCAGTGGTCACAGGACTGGAAAAGGTCAGTTTTCATTCCAATCCCAAAGAAAGGCAATGCCAAAGAATGCTCAAACTACCACACCATTGAACTCATCTCACACACTAGGAAAGTAATGCTCAAAATTCTCCAAGCCAGGCTTCAGCAATATGTGAACCGTGAACTCCCTGATGTTAAGCTGGTTTTAGAAAAGGCAGGGGAACCAGAGATCAAATTGCCAACACCTGCTGGATCATCAAAAAAGCAAGAGAGTTCCAGAAAAACATCTATTTCTGCTTTACTGACTATGCAAAAGCCTTTGACTGTGTGGATCACAGTAAACTGTGGAAAATTCTGAAAGAGATGGGAATACCAGACCACCTGACCTGCCTCTTGAGAAATCTGTATGCACATCAGGAGGCAACAGTTAGAACTGAACATGGAACAACAGACTGGTTCCAAATAGGAAAAGGAGTACGTCAAGGCTGTATACTGTCACCCTGCTTATTTAACTTATATGCAGAGTACATCATGAGAAACGCTGGACTGGAAGAAGCACAGGCTGGAATCAAGATTGCAGTGAAAAATATCAATAACTTCAGATATGCAGATGACACCACCCTCATGGCAGAAAGTGAAGAGGAGCTAAAAAGCCTCTTGATGAAAGTGAAAGAGGAGAGCGAAAAAGTTGGCTTAAAGCTCAGCATTCAGAAAACGACGATCATGGCATCCGGTCCCATCACTCCATGGGAAATGGAGAAACAGTGGAAACCGTGTCAGACTTTATTTTTTTGGGCTCCAAAATCACAGCAGATGGTGACTGCAGCCATGAAATTAAAGACGCTTACTCCTTGGAAGAAAAGTTATGACCAACCTAGAGAGTATATTCAAAAGCAGAGACATTACTTTGCCGACTAAGGTCCGTCTAGTCAAGGCTATGGTTTTTCCTGTGATCATGTATGGATGTGAGAGAAGGCTGAGCGCCTAAGAATTGATGCTTTTGAACTGTGGTGTTGGAGAAGACTCTTGAGAGTCCCTTGGACTGCAAGGAGATCCAACCAGTCCGTTCTGAAGGAGATCAACCCTGGGATTTCTTTGGAAGGAATGATGCGAAAGCTGAAACTCCAGTACTTTGGCCACCTCATGTGAAGAGCTGACTCACTGGAAAAGACTCTGATGCTGGGAGGGACTGGGGGCAGGAGGAGAAGGGGACGACCGAGGATGAGATGGCTGGATGGCATCACGGACTCGATGGAAGTGAGTCTGAGTGAACTCCGGGATGGTGATGGACAGGGAGGCCTGGCGTGCTGCGATTCATGGGGTCGCAAAGAGTCGGACACGACTGAGCGACTGAACTGAACTGAATAAAATTGTGTGTGTGTGTGTGTGTGTGTGTGCACTCAGTCATGTCTGACTCTTTGCAACCCTATGAACTACAGCCTAACAGGCTCCTCTGTCCATGGAATTTCCCAGGCAAGAATACAGGAGCAGATTGCCATTTCTTTCTCCAAGGGATATTCCCGACCCAGCAATTGAACCCACGTCTTTTATCTCCTGCCCTGGCAGGTGGATTCTTTACCACTAGCACCACCTGGGAAAGCCATATAAAATTGTATGCCCACACAAATATAGTCTATTAATTTTGACAAAAAGCAAAAGGAATACAATGGAATAAAGGATAGTCTTTCAAACAATGGTGCTGAAAAACTAGATGTGCATATGCAAAAAAGTCTAGACAGATATTATCTTCCCAAAAATTAACTCACAATGGATTACAGAGCTAAATATAAAATGCAAAACTGTAAAACTCCTATTAGATATGAGAAAAATCTAAATAACATTGAGTTTGGTACTGACTTTAGATACAACACCACAGGCAAGATTCATGAGAGAAAGAATTAAGTTGGACATCATTAAAAACGTCTGCTCTGCAAACGGCACTTTCAAAATAGTGAGAAGATAAGCCACAAGACTGTGGAGAAAATATCTGCAAAAAGATATCTGAGAGAGGACTGTTATACAAAATATGCAAAGAACTTGTAAAACTCACCTACAAGAAAATGAAAAGCCCAATTTAAAAATGGCAAAGGATGTGAACATACGCTTCACTAAAGATACAGAGATGGAAAACATGCAGAGGAAAATGATCCGCATCATATGTCATTTAGTTCAGTTCAGTCACTCAGTCGTGTCCAACTCTTTGTGATCCCATGAATTGCAGCACGCCAGGCCTCCCTGTCCATCACCAACTCCCAGAGTTCACTCAGACTTACGTCCACCGAGTCGGTGATGCCATCCAGCCATATCATCCTCTGTCGTCCCCTTCTCCTCCTGCCTGCAATCCCTCCCAGCATCAGAGTCTTTTCCAATGAGTCAACTCTTCGCATGAGGTGGCCCAATTACTGGAATATCAGCTTTAGCATCATTCCTTCCAAAGAACACCCAGGACTGATCTCCTTTGGAATGGACTGGTTGGATCTCCTTGCAGTCCAAGGGACTCTCAAGAGTCTTCTCTAACATAAAGGAACTGCAAATTACACCAAATGCTGGCAGAGGTGTAGAACAACAGGAATGATCATTCACTGCTACCAGGAATGCAAAATGCTACAGCTACTTTACAGTGGGCAAATCTTACAAAGCTAAACATGCTCTTACGTTGATCCAGCAATAACACTCCTTGGTATTTAACCAAATGAGTTAAAAACTTGTATACACACACACACACACACACACACCCCTGTGCACAGATGTTTCTAGAAACTTTATTCAAAACTGCCCAAACTTGGAAGTAGTTAGGATGTCCTTAAGCCAGTAAATGGATAAATAAGTAGTGATTCATCCAGATAATTATATATTTTTCATCATTGAAAATGATCATGACAGGGACTAGATCTGATAGAGTGCCTGATGAACTATGGACGGAAGTTTATGACATTTTACAGGAGACAGGGATCAAGAACATCCCCAAGAAAAAGAAATGCAAAAAGCAAAATGGCTGTCTCAGGGGGCAGTATAAATAGCTGTGAAAACAGGGAAGCGAAAAGCAAAGGAGAAAAGGAAAGATATGCCCATTTGAATGCAGAGTTCCAAAGAAGAGCAAGGAGAGATAAGAAAGACTTTCTCAGCGATCAATGCAAAGAAGTAGAGGAAAACAATAGAATGGGAAAGACTAGAGATCTCTTCAAGAAAATGAGAGATACCAAGGGAACATTTCATGCAAAGATGGGCTCGACAAAGGACAGAAATGGTAGGGACATAACAGAAGAAGATTTAAGAAGAGATGCAAGAATACACAGAACTGTACAAAAAGATCTTCACAACCAAAATAATCACGATGGTGTGACCACTCACTTAGAGCCAGACATCCTGGAATGTGAAGTCAAGTGGGCCTTAGGAAGCATCTCTACGAACAAAGCTAGTGGAGGTGATGGAACTCCAGCTGACCTGTTTCAAATCCTAAACGATGATGCTCTGTGAATATGGCAGCAAATCTGTAAAACTCAGTAGTGGCCACAGGACTGGAAAAGGTCAGTTTTCATTCCAATCCCAAAGAAAGGCAATGCCAAAGAATGCTCAAACTACTGCACAGTTGCACTCATCTCACACGCTAGTAAAGTGATGCTTAAAATTCTCCAAGCCAGGCTTCAGCAATACATGAACCGTGAACTTCCAGATGTTCAAGCTGGTTTTAGAAAAGGCAGAGGAACCAGAGATCAAATTGCCAGCATCCGCTGGATCATGGAAAAAGCAAGAGAGTTCCAGAAAAAACTTCTATTTCTGCTTTATCAACTGTAACAAAGCCTTTGACTATGTGGATCACAATAAACTGGAAAGTTCTGAGAGTTGGGAATACCAGACCACCTGACCTGCCTCTTGAGAAACCTGTATGCAGGTCAGGAAGTAACAGTTAGAACTGGACATGGAACATCAGACAGGTTCCAAATTGGAAAAGGAGTACGTCAAGGCTGTATACTGTCACCCTGCTTATTTAACTTATATGCAGAGTACATCATGAGAAATGCTGGGCTGTAAGAAGCACAAGCTGGAATCAAGATTGCTGGGAGAAATATCAATAACCTCAGATATGCAGATGACACCACCCTTATGGCAGAAATTGAAGAACTAAAGAGTCTCTTGATGAAAGTGAAACAGGAGTGTGAAAACGTTGGCGTAAAGCTCAACATTCAGAAGACTAAGATCATGGCATCCAGTCCCATTACTTCATTGAAAATAGATGGGGAAATAGTGCAAACAGTGGTTGACTTTATTTTTCTGGGCTCCAAAATCACTGCAGATGGTGATTGCAGCCATGAAATTAAAAGATGCTTACTCCTTGGAAGGAAAGTTATGACCAACCTAGATAGCATATTAAAAAGCAGATACATTACTTTGTCAACAAAGGTCTGTTTAGTCAAGGCTACAGCCTTCCCTGGTGGCTCAGAGGTTAAAGTGTCTGCCTCCAATGCGGGAGACCTGGGTTCGATCCCTGGGTCGGGAAGATCCCCTGGAGAAGGAAATGGCAATCCACTCCAGTATTCTTGCCTGGAGAATCCCACGGACAGAGAAGCCTAGCAGGTTACAGTCCACAGGGTCACAAAGTCGGACACGACTGAGCAACTTCACCTTATGGTTTTTCCAGTGGTCATGTGTGGATGTGAGAGTTGGACTATGAAGAAAGCTGAGCACTGAAGAATTGATGCTTTTGAACTGTGGTGTTGGAGAAGACTCTTGAGAGTCCCTTGGACTGCAAGGAGATCCAACCAGTGCATCCTAAAGGAGATCAGTCCTGGGTGTTCATTGGAAGGACTGATGTTTCACTCCAATTGGCCACCTGATGCAAAGAGCTGACTCATTTGAAAAGACCCTGATGCTGGGAAACTTTGAGGGCAGGAGGAGAAGGGGACAACAGAGGATGAGATGGTTGGATGGCATCACTGACTCAATGGACATGGGTCTGGTGAACTGAGGGAGTTGGTGATGGACAGGGAGGCCTGGTGTGCTGCGGTTCACAGGGTCACAAAGAGTTGGAAACAACTGAGGGAGTGGACTGAACTGAACTGAGAAAAGCCAACCTGAAAAGGCTATATACTGTGTGATTCCAATTCTATGGCATGCTGGAAAAACAAAAGTATGAGGACAATAAAAATATCAGTAATTACCAATAGAAGGGGAGGGAGGTGTCCAAGCAAAGAGGATTTTTATTCTACATACTATAATGGCAGGTACATGTCATTATATATTTGTCAAAATCCTCAGAATGTACAATAACAATGAACCCTAATGTTAAGTTCAGTTCAGTTCAGTTGCTCAGTCATGTCCGACTCTTTTGTGACCCCATGAACTGCACCATGCCAGGCCTCCCTGTCCATCACCAACTCCTGGAGTTCACTCAAACTCACGTCCATTGAGTCAGTGATGCCATCCAACCATGTCACCCTCTGTCGTCCCATGTAAACCATGGACTATTTTTAATCAGGTCTATTTTTTAAAATATTTTGCAAGTATTTAAAAGAAGCAATAGGCAAAACTCATTAACATCAAACTTTCATGTGGAGTAAAAAAAAAAGTAATAAGTATACTATGTATAGTTTGTAGCTATGGTTTCATTTATATGATATATACATCTAGATATATGCATATATTAAATATGTATACTTATACTAGTATATATTAACTGTATGTGCACTGAAACAAATTGTTAATAATGATTCCTGGGAATTAAGAGAAAGAACAGTGAAATTCACCCTTTTATTTACACTCTTCTATATTGTTTAAACGTCTTACAATGAATTTTGTATTGCTTTAGTAATAATTTCAAAAGGACATACACTTGATAAACCTCTGTATTCTTAAACTTTAACTCAGTATCTGTGAAAATACTGAATCCACTTGATGCCGCGTTTAAGTCAGAAATACTGGTGTTGATTAAAATATACTTCTGAGACCTCATCTCAGTTTTAGTAAATCAGATATTCTAGCCATGAGGTACAGGTCTTTGCATCCTTAGCAACCACATTGGGTGATCTTAACCTCTGTCATTCTAAATTTCAGTAAGCCAAAATGAATATATTTGCTTAAAAATCAGCAAATGCCTCTGGGATGAATACTTATGATAGCTATCAGTCTAAAAGACAAGTTAGCACAGGCCTGACCCAGAGGGAGAAAAGGGAAAAAACTAGATTAATTACTTAACACTAAATGTGGCGAGTACAGCCATGAAATTAAAAGTCGCTTGCTCTTTGGAAGAAAAGCTATGGCCAACCTAGAGAGCATATTAAAAAGCAGAGAAATTTCTTTACCATCAAAGGTCTGTCTAGTCAAAGCTATGGTTTTTCCAGTATGGTTTTTCATGTACGGATCTGAGAGTTGGACCATAAAGAAGGCTGAGCACCAAAGAATTGATGGCTTTTGCATTGTTGTGTTTGAGAAGATTCTTGAGAGTCCCTTCGACAGAAAGGAGATGAAACCAGCCAATCCCAAAGGACATCCACCCTGAATATTCATTGGAAGGACTGATACCAAGCCTGAAGCGCCAATACTTTGGCCACCTGATGTGAAGAGTTGACTCACTGGAAGACTCTGATGTTGGGAAATATTGAAGACGGGAGAAGGGGACGATAGAAGATGAGGTGGTTGGATGGCATCACTGATTCCATGGACAGGAGTCTGAGCAAACCCCAGGAGATAGATACATCATTATGTTTATGTATATAAAATAAAAATCTCATTTACATTAACACACATAGAAAAAAAGCACATCTTCTTACATCTGTTATTAAATGGCTTTGCATTTCCGTTCATAATAGTCAAGATTTTCCTTTTTCAGTCCATTAGACACTATTTACAAAGATGAAGAGATTTATCAGTTTCATGTCATAATTGGTGCTGCATTTGACACTCATGTAAGGAATTCACGAAAAGCTTAAAATATTAAATCTATATCTACATTCTCAGGCTTGGATTAACTTGAAGGTAATTATCAGACGAAAAACATAAACTTATTAATAATCAGGTGATAAGATGTTTCAGGCTTCCCCGGTGGCTCAGCAGTAAAGAATCTGCCTGCAATGCAGGAGACCCAGGTTCGATCCCTGGGTCAGGAAGATCCCCTGGAGGAGGGTATGGCAACCCATTCTAGTACTCTTGCCGAGAGAATCCCACGGACAGAGGAGCCTGGCATACTGCAGTCCACAGGGTCACACAGAATCGGACACGACTGAAGTGACTAAGCAGCAGCAGCACTACTTGTTCTTGCAGCTGCTTGCCACATTGGGCTGGAAACACGTGACCAGTCTGTACTGTTTGAATAATCTTTGCCTCCACCAATCTCTATGTATACCTGAACAATTATTTTCTTACAGTTGTTTGTGCTCTCGGTTGGGTGGGAAGGTATTGTGAAAACAATACTTCCTTTTCAACTGTAAAATTCATGACTAATCCTTACATTAAATACATTGATCCAGATTACAGACTGAGAAATCTTCAGTTCACTACTATATCCTTAAACTTTGGTACTACTGAAACTGAAGTTTTAATTGTATGGATAGGAAAAGCTCAAAATGAAGAAAATGGTTTTCTGGCAATTGGCCTCCACAATCAGACCTTGATAATAGCAGTTAACTTAGGAGAAAGTATCTCTGTATCTATGATTTATAACAATGGGACATTCTGTTGTAATAAATAGCACCATTTAATCATAATTCAAAATCAGACACTTATTAAAGCCTACCTAGATGACAACCTAATTCTGAGGATACTGATACAAACAAAAAATGTGCTGCTCTAAACTATGAAGGTATTTGTTATCTAGGAGGCTTTGAATATGGCCAAAAGGTAAATATTGTTACTCAAGAGATTTTTAAAAGAAATTCTGCTGGCAAAATTGAAGATGTATTTTTTTCAGGATACAAAAAAAAATCGAGTTAATTAAATCAGGATACAATGTTTGTAATGCTGATGAACAAGATTAGGTTAAATTAGTAATTTAAATATTATATATATATATAAATGTATTGATAGTTATTTCTCTGGCATACCGTTTACTCAAATCAACTGTTCACTATTACCTAAAATAGTTTAAATGTTAACAGTTCTTTTTATATAAGCTTATAAAATATACCTGAAGAAAACACTTTGGTCATTTTATCCAACATCCAATTTATCTGAGTCCTGGTTTTCACTCTATTAGTGTTTATTCATCTGTAAATTGTTTTTAAATGAAATTTAGATGAGAATAAATTAGTGATACAAAGAAAAATAAGAAAAAGGTAAAAGGTATTAACCAAAGGAAAAATTTAAATTATTAAGAAAGGAAATATCATCGTCTACTACACGGCTCAGCTATGAATAGTTACAATTGAAGTAATGTGAAATTTGAATATGGACCTAAGCCAAAGACCAGAGTGATTGTGGGGAGGCGGAAAATGGGGGAAAGGAGAGTTGGCTTGTAAAGGTTAAATCCTTGTCTTCCACAGCAAGTTATCAAAAGATATTCGTTTTTTAAGTTAAAAAAAAAAAAAAGGCATATACATGTCACTCACAAATATAAAGGCAAATATCCTAAGAAACATCTAACAGATTTGAAAGCAGTTACTTTGGGTTTTGTTTATAAACCTTGTAGAATTTCTTGACATTTTAAGCCATGTACTTATAAAACTGTTTAAATTTTTAAGTTAAACATTTACGTTTAACTATTCAATTCTACAGGTCTCCAAATTGAGCTTAAAACAGGTTCTGACTAATGTTATTGAAAATTTTTGTCCTGATATCTGTACCTTTAAAAGCATAACTGAGGAAGTCCATTTTGCCCAAACATCTGTTACTAACATAATTGTGAACAACATTTGCACCCCCCCTCCACTTAGACCGGGAGGTAGTTATCATTGCTGTTGTTACTTAACATTTTCAGTTTGGGATTTACAATTTTGCCACCGAAAAAACCACCTGACAACACATGACTGACAGAAAGTACTACCAGGTAGAACAGGACAGTGAGGAGGAAAAAAATCTTAGTAATAAGGAGCATGCGTAAAGTTGAAAAGAAAAACTCTGTAATTATCTATTAAATGGAGAAAAGATTTTACACACATAAGATTGATGCACATTTAACTTCCAAGTGCTATTAAAAAGCAAAATCTGCCTGTTCAGATTCCAGTCTATACAAAGAAGCTAGGTGAACAGTTTATCACTGCAGAATCTGAGATTTTTTTTTTTTACTTACTTTTGCCCCTGTACTGCAATCAGAAAGCTAGTTTAGAAAAGCTCCAGAACCAAAGTTAAGAACTTTCATGTCATTTGATAAGATACAAATGCCCCCATACATACTATTACCATCAACATTCAAAAGTGTGTGAGCAAAATATAATGTAAGGCAAAACTGCAGAATGTCTATGCATTGATTCAAAGGTTTTGTAACAGAAACCACACAACTTCAACATATGCTGAAAAACTGCCATAAATTTGCTTAATCCATACCATTTAACTTTGGAATTATTGAGATCACAAATGCTCTAAATAAATTCTTTTTGATAGCTGACTTTTAAAGGTACACATTTTATGCATAAAGGCAAGAAAGTTGTTCTAGGAAGGTTATGAAGGCTTCGCCTAAACCACACACCCTTCACATTGGGTTTTTCTTTAAAGAGTCACTTCCCAAAGTATAGCTGAAGGACCCCTGAGGACCCCTAGATATTTTCAGGGGATCCACAGTGATTCCTTTCTCAACAAAAATTGGTGGGAAGTCAAATTTCCTTCATATTTCTGCAGAAGAGAGTCCAGCAGTCATCAGATATTAGAGATGTACAAATATGAAAACCACCTGTTAACTAAATTGACTTAGCTTGGAAGTTATTTTATATAAAATGTTATTAACACAGAATGAGATTACTGTCAAACAAGTATTTATTTTTACAATTAGGGCACTCAAAGCTGGTTGTCTGGGACAACCCAGAGGGATGGGATGGGATGGGGAGGGATGGGGGAGGGGGGTTCAGGATTGGGGACACCTGTACACCCGTGGCTAATTCATGTCAATGTATGGCAAAAACCACCACAACACTGTAAAGTAATTAGCCTCCAATTAAGATTAATAATTTAAAAAATAAAAAAGTGCTCATAATAAAATTTTGATTTCCAATATGCTAAGTATAGACAATTTATAAAAACAAAAGCTCTTTAGAGGTTTCAATAATTGTTAAGAGTGTAAAGGGGTCTTGAAACTAGTTATCTTTGAGAACTGCTGCTTCAAAGCTGCTTCTCACAGATGGCATCTTACATTCAGATGCCTTCTACACCTCACTGCAAGCACTGAATAGGGTACTACTCACCACTGAATTCCAAGAACTGAGCAAATGCCTGAAGAATAGGCACAAGACTGAAAATTGCAACCTAGAGTCTGTAGGTAAAATTCATGTCAAAATGGTTAATATTTTTTCATCTTAAAATCCAAATTTTCCTGTGGTAAATTATCAACATTATTTGTTTTTGCTATCCTAAAGTGATGATGGTGTTGAGGATGATTTCCTGTGTGACATGCTTTTCCAGCACAAAATAAAAGTAATTCCTTTCAGATAATTTTACTACAAATGGCATGATGCTTTTGTAACAAAAGCGTTGAATATAAACAGGAGAACATTTTTTAAAGTAAGCTGAAACACCTTAGCCAAGAAATTGCACTTCTATTTACATAATTTTTGTTTCAACTCACACATTCATGTACCCTCTTGCTCTACACATTATTGGAATTCTTTATGAAACAAATCAAAACATCAGGGTGTTTGGCACCTTCATAATAGCAGTAACCAATTTTACTCATGATTTGCTTTGGGAAACAAACTACTTGTTAACTGGTGAAGTTACATATAGCTGTTTTCAGTATTTTTAACAGTGACTGGGCATAAATCAAGTTCTGTGCATTCTAGCACCTTGCTGATGAAGAACCAGGTCTTATTAAAGCAAATAGTTCAATGTATGAACACATCAATTGCATTATATTCATCTCCTCAGATCCCTCGAAAACTTTAGGTCAGGTTGCCACTTACTAATGACCACAAAGTGCAATAAACATAATCAACACTTGACTTTTATGTTACCACACATACAAAGACATGTTAATATTCAAGAAGCTTGTCACTCCATTTTCTTCTGTTTGTATTTTTCCTTAATTTTTAAGCATTTACATGGCCTTAGATGTTTTATTCAAAAGCAGAGACATTACTTTGCCAACAAAGGTCCATCTAGTCGAGGCTATGGTTTTTCCAGCAGTCATGTATGGATGTGAGAGTTGGACTGTGAAGAAAGCTGAGTGCGAAAGAATTGATGCTTTTGAACAGCAGTGTTGGAGAAGACTCTTGAGAGTCCCTTGGACTGCAAGGAGATCCAACCAGTCCATTCCAAAGGAGATCAGTCCTGGGTGTTCTTTGGAAGGAATGATGCTAAAGCTCAAACTCCAGTACTTTGGCCACCTCATGTGAAGAGTTGACTCATTGGAAACGAGGGATTGGGGGCAGGAGGAAAAGAGGACGACAGAGGATGATATGGCTGGATGGCATCACCGACTCAATGGACCTGAGTTTGAGTGAACTCTGGGAGTTGGTGATGGACAGGGAGGCCTGGCATGCTGCAATTCATGGGGTTGCAAAGAGTCAGACAAGACTGAGTGACTGAACTGAGATGTTTTATAACTCCAAAAGACTTGTAATTAAGATCTCATTCACTATAATTTAAGCAAATTAATAATGTAAACAATGGCCCTCAAAGTTGTAAATCTCCATCCCTGGAACGTGTAAATATGCTAGGTTACACAGGGAAAGAATTAAGGTCACAGATGGAATTCAAGTTGCCAATCAGTGGATCATAAAGTAGGATTGCCCTGGACTAAACGGACTGTCTGGACTATAGACCCACTGTGCTCCCAACGGTCATTAAAAGTGGAACAAGAAATACGAAGGGTCAGACATGGCAGAGAGTAAAACTCATGTCGCTGACTTGGAAGATGGAGAGAGGTGCCATGCGGCAAAGCAGGCGGGTGGCCTCCGGAAGATGGAAAACGAAAGGAAATGAGTTACTTTCAAAGCCTCCAGATAAGGAATGCACCCTCTAACACCAGAGATACCCATCAGACTTTACATAGAAGTGTAAGATAAATCTGTATGATTTCAAGCCACTAAGCTTGTAATAATTTGCCAGAGCAGCAAAAGGAAACTAATAAAAGAGGACTGGCAAATGAGGGTTTGAAATGAATACAAACTTTGCACATCTGTACAGAACCCACAGACTTTTGGCCTTTTCTTCTTGCTCACTCTGAGGCATGGGTGGTCCATGGGTAGATGAGACAGCAGGAAAAAGGGCTGTGAAAGGCAAGTGCACTCATGAGGCTTCTGTCCCTCTTCCATTCTCCAGCCTCAGAGCACAACCACACCACTGGACTTCTGAGAAAAAGTAGAACTGAGCTAGGATTCCAGTTCTGACAACATCAATATAACCTCGGGGCAGTACCGGTTTCTGAGTACCAGTTTCCTCCGCTCTAAGGTAAGTCTTCACCTGGCAAGCTGACCAAGGTTCACATAAAGCACTCAGCATGAGGTCTGACCCACAGAGGGTACATGGAGGCTTTCTTACGAACACAAGGATTACAAGGAGTGGACTTGGTAAGCACTGAGACATCCTGGTACATTTTACTTAACAAGTGTTTAAACTTTTAATCATAAGATTGTTCTAAATTTTTTAAAGCATCAAACTTTTTAAAGAGCAAGCTTTTCTTAAAACAGGAGAAACAGAGAGATGACTTTCACTAGTTTGTGCAAAGAGGTTGGTAGGTGAGACGAAGCATGAGAATGGCTTTGGAGCTACTGCTCCTCACTGAAAACTTTTCTCATTTTCCCTTTCTTTTCTCACAAAACCCTCAAAATACTCAATATACCCATACTTACTCTCCACAGTAGTCAGTCCCTGGGGTTAAGAGACCTGGTTCCAGCATTCAGTAGCCCTGTAATCCCAGAGGATGGTCATTACTAACAAAGAGCTATATGGAATCTACCATGATTCTACTAGATATGAACAAAGAATTGTACACTTCCCAGCTATATGTATAAAAACTATTTGCTAAGAGTAATCAAAAACTGACTTAAAGGCTTTCCTCAGTTGGTTAACCCATTCTTCTTTACTTGTATTTTGCAGAAGAAACCTGTTGTCTGATCAGTTGGATCAGTGAAAGCACATTTACTGAGATACAAATAGTTGATTTTCCACATCTGTGGATTTTCATCTTTTTTTTTGATTTTCATCTTTGAATTCAACATTAGATGGGGGGAAAAATGCCAGAAAATTCCAAAAACTAAAACCTGAGTTTACTGTACATTGGAAACTATTTACATAGCATTTGCCTAATATTTACAACTATTTAAATAGTATTTACATTGTATTAGACTTACAAAATTGTAAGTAATCTAGATAGACATGATTTGAAGTATATAAGTACATAGGATATATGCAAATTTATGCCCTTTTATATAAGGGACTTGAGCATCCATGCATTTTGGTATCGGTGGGGGGTGGGGGGTGGTCCAGGAACCAGTTCCCCACTGATCACCAAGGGATAATTATATATGAAATAAAAAACCTAAGGTTTCTTTGGTTCAGGGGCTTTTTTTTTGGTAAAACCTTAGTAACAATTTCTTCATAATGATGCAAAAGCTGACTGACCTTAGTTTTTTTAATCTGCACTAATTTGTTTTCTAACAAGCTAGTTTCCAAAAGAAAAAGTGCAAATCAAAAAAAAAAAACACACACACACTTTTATTTAAATACAAATCCTCCTGTTTCAGAACCTGTGCTGCATGCTTTGATTAGCCCCTCAGTTGTGTCCGACTCTGTGACCCCATGGACTGTAGCCCGCCAGGCTCCTCGGTCCATGGGGATTCTCCAAGCAGAAACACTGGAGTGGGTTGCCATATCCTTCCCCAGGGTATCTTTCTGACCCAGGGAATGAACCCAGGTCTCCTGCACTGCAGGCGGATTCTTTACCATCTGAGTCACCAGGGAAGCCTGTTTCAGACTCCATGTGATGATAAATTTCAGAGGATAAGGATGACAAAAAAAAAGGGATTTCAAGTTGCTGCAAATTAGACAAAATGATTTGGTTTTGAATTTCCACTCATTTTCTCTCCAGTTAAAAACAGCAAGGCTGATTCAGTTTCAAAACCCATTATCTGTAAACTTTTTAGGAAAACAAACTTATCTTCCTAATTTTGTGAAGTCGTGTGTATTTTTCTTCACTAATACAGGTAAATAAAAATACTGGCTTTTCTTTCTCTCCTTTTAGTCTCAAGGATTAGCATCATTTGGTAGCTACTACTTTAAAGCAACCAATATAGTATTATGCAATTTAGGGTGGAAATAAACTTAGGTTTGGATTAACAATAGCCTACCTGTGCTTTCAAGAAAAATGAGCATCCAACATTATATTTACTCCCCAAACAAGCTAGGGTTAATTACACATTTTACAAAGAAATTCACATGTTTCTCTTAAATAAAAGTTCTATGGTCTTACAATGATTAGTCAGTGTATCAAATTTTGATGGTGTACCAGTTTTCAGAAACATACCTATAAATTGGATTACAGCTGCAGTTTTTCAACAGTAACTCTAAATTCTAGTCTCATCAGAACTACATGATTTATCTCAACAGCCTATAATCTAAGATAAAGAAATCATTTTTCCCCTCATCTTACTCAACCTATATGCTCTTGGTTGAGTAAGAGAAAAACAGTGTCTAAAGGTATTTAAAGCCTCAAAGAAGAAACTCTTTTACTACTGAATTTCAAATCACAACACAAAATAGGTGAGAAATTCTTTTATCATATTTAGAATCAAAATATCCCTTAAAATATTTACATTTTACAGTAAAAAGGATAGCAAAACACAAGATCATGTACAAGCTTAAGTATTCAAGTTTCTGAAAAGCCAAAAAGAAAAGGAAAATAATGGACTACCACAAAGCTGTAGCACAATAATAAACGCCTTCAGTGAGTGCAGATTAAAAGCAATACATGTACTCCTTGGGCTTCTGATTCTTGGTCAAAAACTGCCAAATGAAATGATTAATATAATCTGATTATGAAGTTGCTTGGCTTTTTGTTGCTCCTTTAGAGTTTCTTTAAAAACAGTGCAATTTAAAACAAAGTTACAGAGTACACATTACTCTCAAATTAGTCATTATAGAAAGGACATTCACTAGAGGTGGTAAATATATTCCACAGTTAACCATATTTACCAATTAAGGAATAAAACTAAAATTTCTAAGCCTTTATTGCATATTAATAAAACAAATCTTTGAATATACAGCGATGTAAATTTTTAAAAATATTAAATTCCTGTAACTAGGGCTGTTGGTATGAAAAAGGGATGATGAGCAACTGGCACAGAGCACTCTGCACCAACACACACAATTTATTCTTCTGCAAACCACCAATATTAAAAATTCAAAAGATGGCACGATCCTAGCAGGCAGTCATGAAGTTTCAAAGACACGACATCGAACAGTTATTAAATGCACCCCTGCAGCCGCCCGCCGGCTTTACCTCTTGCTCTTAGCTCTCTCAGCGTGGTCCCTGTCTTTGTGGTACCTGTCTCTGTCCTTCTCTCCCTCTCTATGCTTACTCTTCTCCCGCTCCTTGTCCTTCTCCTGGTCCTCGCCCTTCGGCTTGTCGGGCTTCCTGTCTGCACTCCTGCTCTCCCTGCTCGCCCTGCCGTCCACCCCGCGCTCCCCATGAGGCAGCCGCGCCCGCTCTTTATCCTTATGCCCCTCGTCCCTGCCCTTCCTGTCTCTGTCCTTGTCCTGGGCTCTGTCTCTGCGCCTGTGCCTTTCGGGTTCCTGCTCCCACTCCTTCTCATGGCGCTCTCTTCTCAGGTGGTGTGAGTCACTGTAAAACCTCTGACGATCCCCCTTACCCCTGTTAAATGGTCTGTCCAGTTGCTGCTGGTCTTGCCTACCCCAAGGGTCACTATGGCGCCGTTCCGGCCTCCGAATGTCTTTAACTTGGTAAAAATTCTGTGGGCCCAAATACCTTGACGCTTGTGAGAGGGGACCCATCATACGCTGCGGCTGGCCGGTCAGATGGACAACAGGTGGCCAGGGAACCAAGGGATTTGGGGCAAAGCCAAAGCCTGGAGGGGGAAGTAATGGGGGTGGCAAATGTGGAGGAAATCCAAACATGCTTTGTGGGGGGAAATTAGGAGGTCCTGGAAATGGAAACCCAGGTGGGCAAGACTTGAGATGCTGAAGGCTGGGCTGCTGCGGCCTTATGGGTGAAAAGTTTGCACTTGTTCTGGGGCTGGTGCTTCTGGAAGTGAAACTGATGCTTTTAGAAGGAAATTCGGATTGGGATGTATTTCCAACCTCAAAATGAGATGCTGTTGCTGCTGATCCTCTTCGAAATGGGTGTACAGTTTCAATATTTTGCATTAAAATTTCCTGTAAGGGTTTTGCTTGTTCCACTTGAGAAGACTGTATGTTTTCTACCGATGGTGAGTCTTGTACAGCCCCTGAATCGTCACTCTGCTGAACACAGGGGCTTTTCTCTACAGAAGGCATCTTCTCCTCCACGCTGCTCTGCTCAGTTAAGTGCGATGGGCCAGGCAGCTGCGGCTTCTCTCCCTGACGGCAGCCTTCTCCTTCTCTGTTTTCAGGAGCAGTCACCTGCTGACTTCTTCCAGCTGCTTGCCGAGGATCCCTTTTCAGGTTGATAAACTGTGGGGCCCTTGTCGTGTTAGTAACAGCATTTTCACTGCAACTCACGTTACCATCTACGTTTCCTCTCCCTACATTAGACCTACAGGGAGGACTAGTATTTGAAGTCCTGTTATCTTGCAAATTATTCTCTTGATCTTGCAGCAGCTGTTTTAACACTCTCTCTTTACTCTCCACAGTGTCCTCTTGTTTTGACTGAATTGATAAATTTGTTAGGAATGCTTCTGTAGAAACATCTGGTGGTTTACCTCTGAGACTAAGCCCTGTCAAAGGCCCAGCAGAAACTGAAGAGACCCCCAGTGCAGACGTCTCTTCTCCTCCTACTGCATTATCTGTCAATTCTGAAGGGTTATCTCCTTTAACTTTCACTTCCTTGGCTTCACCACCAGTTGCTTCTCTTGTATCTATCGTCCCTGCTTTTGGATTAGCTTGCTCATTTATAAATGGAATTTCCTTAAGAGTGTTTTGTTCTGTCCCTAACTGAGCTTGTTCGTATGTTTGACCAGTGGTGCCCAAGAGGCTCTGAAGGATATCATCCACAGGAAGAGGTTTATTTGCCAATTCCAGAGTAGAAGGTTGATTTTCCCAGCCAATCAAGACCCCAGGAAGGAATCTTAAAGGTTTTGGTGGTTCCTGTTTGGTGACTTCCAATAAAGGTTCAACGACTGTTGGAAGGTCTTCCTGAAGAGTTTGCTGAGGCTTATTTCTCTGTTTGTGCAATACGGTTGTAAAAGAATTAAAAAAGTCACTTTCCTCCTCTGCTGCCCCCTCTGTGGACACTTCTGTCTTACTTTTCTTGTCAGGTGGTACTGTCACCGGTGCGCTGTCAGATGTCTCAGCTGTGCGACCAGCACCAGCACCAGCACTAGCACTGTGCTGCCGCTTCAGCCTCTGACGAATAATCAAGCCCAGCAACAGATTAGGTCTATGCAACTCAAGGCCTGTACAGAATCAAAAACATCAATCAAGAGTCATTTCCAATCATTACAATAAAGAGTAAAATTCTGCTTACTACAGTCTCCTAAACAGGTGCCTGTTCCTATCTGGGCAGATCCTGAGGGCCAAGTCCCAAGAAGGAAAGCAGGCTCAGCTTTCCCACTCGGGCCCTCTCACCCCATTTCACTCATATTCTACTAATTAAACAGATACCTACCAGGTCCATCAAAGGGCACGAGAGGGTGTGGGATTTTATCCGTGGCGCCCAGAGGGATGAGGTACATGTCTTTGACCTGCTTCATGTTGTTAGCGGCCACTCCATAGCGCTTCCTGCTACTGAAGTATGCAAACAGCAAAGTATAAGAAATTTGATCTTCTTCAGTCACAGGTGTGAAGCGAACCACACAAATTTCCTATTCAAGAAAATAACAAATAATAAAAATAATAACCTAAACAATAGCTTGGTTTTAAATACCATTCTCAATTATAATAACCTATTGCGTTTTCTGACATTTACCAAGTAATAACATGGCTTACCAACCTAAATGCAGATATGAATACTATAAGGAAACAACTTTTAGGAAAAGATCTTTGCTGATCCAGAGGTGGATCTGTTTTATCTGAAAGTGTTTCACAGAAACTCAGTCCTAAAGTAATTAATTTGTTCAAGGTGACACACTTATCAGTGGCAAAGAAGAGATTTACAGCCACATGTCTTGATATCTATACTATGTCCTATTTCCAATGTTATAACTTCTACAGAGGGCTGTCTATATTCTCAGCACACTGCAAATTAATAGCAGCCACCACCACTGCCCCACTATGTACAAACACAGAGAAATGCACAAGTCCACTGATATTCCAACTTAGAGGAACTGAATCTAGGAATAAAGGGGGCTGAGTGAAATCACCTCAAATACACATAGGCCATACATTTTATAAAATCATTTGGCTTACTCAGAAACTTATTTGCTTGACTCTGAGTTCTTGGCTTTGTTTCAGATTTAAAAAATAAAAAAAAGAGTCCCAATTTGGTATTAATTTGGTAGAATGAAAAACTGATGTTTTTTCATGAAAGTATACAATCAAAAAGTGGAGAGTCAGGTCAACCACAAAGCCTAAACTGATGCAAGACCGCAGGAGGAGAGCACGTGAGCTGGACTAAGGCTCCAGCTCTTAGATCTGTCACCTCAAATGCCCTCATCTGGAGGCAACAACCGTGACAGTGTCTTGGTCAGTTCTAGACGGAGGCACACTATGCCGTATTTGCGATAATAAAGGGGCAGATGAAGAGCAATTCCCCAAATGTCCAAGAGTAACACTTCCCAACACTTTCCTGACTTCACTATCATAAGAAAGTAAAAGCAAATAAATAAAACTTTTCTTATAGTGCTTCAAAGTTTTATCTGTACTCTAACAGTGTATCAGTTTAAATTCTACAATCTATATTGGAAAAAAAATTATTTTCAGCTGAAGAGCATCCATTTTGAATTATTACTAACCTTACTAAAGACTTCTGATCATAAGAGAAAAAAATTAATGTTCATTTATTCAAGATTTATTTTTTGAATGTCTGTAACATGCTGAGTATTAACATCCTTGGAGAGAAAAATGATTTCTTCTAATGATTAAATATTCCTGTGTAGCAGTGTTCTATGAGTTAAAGAAATGATAGAAGATATAGAGAGAAAAGAAAAAGAGAAATATTGCTGTAAAGGTTATTAACTATATCCCAATATCTATCCTCCTCATTTCCTACTAGAGAGCCCTCTTAACCTTCAGTTGGGCACCTGGCCATCCAACAGAGATCACACTTCCCAGCCTCCTAATAGCATATAAGCTCTTGCCAATGGCAGTTAGAGGAAGTGAAAAGAAAACTGCACATTCCAGGTCTTACTTTTAAAACAACTCAACAGCCATTCTTCTTTTTTCCCCCACTTGGAGCTGATAAATCAGCTTTGATTTTGCTTGATTGCTAAGGGCCACAGTCTTAAAAACAATAAGACAGAAGAGCCCAATCCATGAATGATCTAACAACTGAAAGACTCTGAATTATGGACCTACCTATCATAACAAGAAAAGTTTATTTTTTGAGCCACTGTATTTTAGGATCTCTGTCCCAACAGCTTAGCCTGTGCCCCAACCAAAACTAATGTCTATAATCAAAGCAAGGCAACATTCCAGAATGAATCTCAATACTTATTCTAAAGCATTCCTTTCAAAACAATGATAGAAATCACTGAGACAGCATACCAAAAGTGGGAAAAGAAAAAAAAAAAAAAAAAAACTAAAGGAATAATGGGTTTGAACTTTGGCCAATGGCATATTATGTCAATATAGGTCCTCCCTAGGGGACCTTGCATAAAAAATCTCAGTGGTTTACTTTTCAAATATTTTCACATATTGGTAGAGAGAAAAAAGTTCTCCTCACCTTGGTTCCTGAAGCTTTAATTTTTTCCACATAATCCCAAACTGTCTGAGGTGATATCCTACCACCTACTTGAATACTATCTGGTAGGTCCTGTGGTAAAAAATGAAGGTGATCAATGTATACAGGTTATCTTCATTATAATATCTATATTTCATACAAATTTAACTCTAAGACTAATTTGAAAAAGTGATTTAAAAAGAGATTATAAAATACATCAATGAATATAAGAAAATATAGGGAGAGGTGACTGAGGTGGATGCTCAAATACAATTAAGAAAGAATCTCAGGTCAAGAAAAAGCAGCAGCACCAGCATCCCATTCTGATAACCCAGGAAGACTACAACAGACTTCAGAATATTAGGGGGCACTGTTTTCCCCATCCTTTTTTTTTTTTGGTGATAGTAAACTGGAGTATGCCTTAATCACTAACAGCTGGATTTCAGAAGTTATCAAGTTTAACTATACAGTATAATTTTGCACAGAAGAGGATAATATTGTAATAATGCAAAGTTCATTTCTTTTTTAAAGGCCCAATCTTTCTGAGAAAAGATGACTATACATAAAATCAATTATGAGGGGTATAGTTAAGAATATTTGAAACTTTAATCAGTATATTTGTTTTCTGATGAAGACAGAAAAATCATAATCAATATTAATTCAATTAAATTTAAATAATTAATTGCTTTAAATAGTTTATTTGGAATTTTAGTCCAAATCAAACTAGAAATAAGTAGGAAGCAGAGGTGGAGTTCTGAAAAACAACCACAAATAAACTGGCTCAGAAAAAATAACAATAGTTTTGTTTAAAATCAAAAGGTTTCCATAGTTTAGGACTTAATTATTCATTTAAAAGAAGTATTATTTTCACTGTGGACTGATCTAGAAATTTAGAAGACTAATTATGCTATAAGAAAAGCATAATGGGTCTATTGAATTTTTTTCTTATAAAATCAATGTGTCTGAAATATTACTTCCCAAGCAAACTATATGCAAAAGTAATAACTAAGTTGTTTATTAATCAAAAACACAACTAGACAAATAAGCTGATAGATAAGCAATATTACACTGACTTAAATTAATTTCACTCTAATACAAAGAAGAGTTTATCTTAGTCTTAAAAGAAAACAGGCATACGTAAGATTTATGTCTTATAAAATACTGAAAACTTTGCCTTTATGGTCAGCAGACTGAGAATGGATAGAAAATTTAATGTTAAATAGCATAATAGCAAAACGTAATCTCAACAAAAATATAGTACACATATACTGATTTATTTTCCTTTTTGCATAAACACAGAAAAGCACAAACTATTCAAAAGAATTTTTAAAAGTCGTACTTTCTCATTTATCATATTCCTGATATAATATTGTATATACTGTAGTACTACAGCTTATTTCCCACAAATGCTGCTGAATAGTCCTTTCCTATTGTCTCAGGTATAAAATCAACCAAGGGCACCACTGCAGCAACCATGGTCACTGACCTCAGGACTGTCAACTAGCTGGAAAGATTCAACTAGGCAGCTGACCCTTGAACAACACGAGGATTAAGGGTGCCTATCCTCTGTGCAGTAGATAATCTCAGTGTAACACATAGTCGGCCCTCTGTATTCACAGTTCCACACCTGAGGATTCAACCAACTGAAGGTCATGTGGTACTATGGTATTCACTATTGAAAAAAATTCACGTATAAGTAGACCCAAGTACTCCAAACTCATGTTACTCAAGGCTCAACTGTGGTCTTTACCTCATTCACAGAAATGGGCAGGTAAGAACCATAGTCGTGAAGTTGTGGAAATACAAGCAATAGGAGAATCAGAAGACTTGTTAACAATGAAAAGTCTTCCCAAGAGACTAGCACTGGAGGCCATAAACATGTTAATCTTTCATGTAAGTCTGTATTTCAAGAAAAACTTAGATATCCATGCAAAATATCCATTAATTTTTAATTGATATAGTGAAAGAGTACAATTGATATTGGAAAGAGTACAAGACGTGGATTTAAAACTTTCGGAGAACAATTTTCTATAGTTCTGAAACTCCATTTGTGAACTTATAATTACATTAATTCAATGTTTAACAGTCACTGTCAATAAATACTTTTACCATGAATGAAAATAAATATTTTTATTATTTTATTATGCTGTTTCCTTGCCCTTTGCCTTCAGAAACATATATGTCAAACCAGTCATAGAAGAGCAGAAAAGTTTACAGTACCTCTGTCAAGTATTCAGGGGAACCAGATACTGGGTAGGCTTTGGTAACAAATTTTGCTACAGACGGCATGTTGATAAAACCTTTCCAGATGAAGTTCAATCGAGCTAGAAAGGTACACTCAACTTCAACAGTTCCAGGCATCTCTGGACTAAAAAAAAATGACATTAAGAAATTTTCACCCTGAGGATCTGCTCATGATAAATGTATATTCTACTTGCTCATCAATTATTTCTACTTTAGCATGTCAAGAAGGCCAAAGCAGGACTTCTCTGGTGGTCCAGTGGTTGGGAATCCATCTGCCAATGCAGGAGACACACGTTTGATCCCTGGTCTGAGACAATGCCACATGCCACAGAGCAACTAAGACTGTGCACCACAAATACTAAGCCAGCACTCTACAATTACTGAAGCCTGCATGCCTAGAGCCCATGCTCCCCAACAAAGAGAAGCTCCCACAATGAGAAGCCCATGCATCGCAACTAGAAAAGGCCTACATGCAGCAACAAAGACCCAGCAGAGCCAAAAGTAAAGAAATGAACCAAAAGGCCGAAGTACATAAAGCTATGATTAGAGTTTATATTTTCACTTCATAAAACATACTCATATTAACATAGTCATGTTTTACATGATTTTCTTCTAGACTGGCTTAGGTGGACTAATGGGGTCCAGAGAAACGTAAGCAATTTTTCTTTAATTCTTGCCTCTTAGGAAAGACTTATTTCTTAGACTTATTTCTTGCCTCTTAGGACTAATATAATGAAAGAGAGCTTTAAAGTCAAGTCTGCTGCTGCTGCTAAGTCGCGTCAGTCGTGTTCGACTCTGTGCGGCCCCATAGATGGCAGCCCACTAGGCTCCCCGTCCCTGGGATTCGCCAGGCAAGAACACTGGAGTGGGTTGCCATTTCCTTCTCCAATGCATGAAAGTGAAAAGTGAAAGTGAAGTCGCTCAGTCGTGTCCGACTCTTAGCGACCCCATGGACTGTAGCTTACCAGGCTCCTCCGTCCATGGGATTCTCCAGGCAAGAGTACTGGAGTGGGGTGCCATTGCCTTCTCCAAAAGTCAAGTCTGCATATACTCAATTCTAACTTTTAGAGTCTTTAAAAATCTCAATTAGTTGAAAATAAAGGAAAGTACAGTTACCATCTCAAAAGAAAGATTCCTTTCTTAAGAAACATGTCACTTTTCTGTTTCTGAAGACTTCCAAGTACAATCTAGCAAAGAGGTATAAAGATTAGAATTTATAACTAAGGGGAAATTACCGTGGAGCAGGAGAGAATGTTGACTTTGGAGATTCTTGTTTCTCCTCTTCAAAGAATTCAGAGGCCAAAATATTTGAGGTTGAAGACAAAGCATCTGCTATACTTTCTGCTTCATTGTCTGAATGTTTACGAGACACGCCAACAACAACTTTCACTTTTTTTGGAGAAAGATCATCTACAGGTGGTGCCATTCTACCTAAAGCCAGAAAACACCAAAATAGACCACTTTTGTAAACCGAAATTTCTGTAACTTTATCCATTTTCACTGCTAGAGTTATTCACTTTCCCTGACTGCACTGCTGCATACCTGGGGTAATTTTTAATTATCATCATTTCTCACAATGATTTATGGAACACACCTCTCTTACTGATGTGGGAAAAGAGAACTTTAAACAACTCAGACAAGCTTTTGAAAAGGAAACATGATAACCATACCCTAAAACAGGTAGCCTGATCCCCTAGCAAACATTTTTCGAACTAAACTACACCAAATTCCAACAGTCTTGAGAGGTAATGTGAAGACCAAGTAAAACAAATCTGTATATTACATCGTATTACATACAACAGCAATTCATGACATATGCATACTGCAAAGTGACTTGGTTATTTACTAAGAATGAAAAACACTAGTAAAGTTTAGAAAATGACACTAGTTTTACCTATAGAACCACAAGAAAAAATCATTCCACCTTTCTAAAAATAGGTCAAGTCTTAGTAGTGTTTAACAAATGTATTGTGGGCTACCATTAAATCTGAGCTATTACAATATTAAACAATATATTAATTATAAATGTTACAATGTTAATCATTACAATTAATAGAAATTAATAGATTCAAAATAATAGAAAAATTACTAAGATTTTTCCCAAACAAAACAAACTAATGAGTATACTAAAAATACTATGACAGTATAAGATAGCTTTCTTCAGGGATAACAATATCTAAAAGCACCCTGTCTTTAAGTCTTTACCATTATATACATTGTAAAAATATGAACACACCATTCTGAGAAGACATGTGATTTGTATTATCAGAAAGTTACCAAATTTATAATACATTTCAGTCAGTCTCTAATACAGTGATGGAGGATAGCATACTGATTAAAGAATCTTTCATCTTACTGAACAAAATATGTTCAGTATTCCTTTAGCATACCACAGTAAAAAAATTAAAACTGAGAGCAACAACTCTAGAGTTAATTAAAAAAACTCGTAATCCTCCATCTCTCCCAACAGACTGAATATAAACTTTCTCAACACATTCCATCTTCTTCACATCCCCATTTCTAACGCCCTAAATCCGGTCAGTCTCTAACATTCTATCAGTATTACCTGAGTATATCAAAGCTTACTCACCTCCACCTCCAATGCTTCCACTTTAAATAAAACCATTTCATCTCCATCTTGCACCAGTGCATAAAGGTCTACCACTTAGGTTCCTTCACCATAATCTCTACTCAAAGTCAAAGAAATCTTCAAATTTCCAATCTGATCATGTCATTCCCCTGCTAAACACCCTTCAATCACTATCCACTGCTCCTAGATAAAAGACTAAAATCTTTAATATGGCCTACCAAAGTAGGTTTTCAGTAGTTTTCATTGTAATTTGTAAAGTATATTTTTTATCATGATCTGTAACTCACATACATACACACTCCATATACCCCTGTGTGTTTGTGATGTGTGTAATACATGTATGTATGCATGTGTGGAGTTTTTTATAATATGGCAAGTAGATGGGGAAACAATGGAAACAGTGACAGAGTTTATTTTCTTGGGCTCCAAAATCAATGCAGATGGTGACTACAGCCATGAAATTAAGACACTTGCTCCCTGGAAGATAAACCATGACAAACCAACACAGCATATTAAAAAGCAGAGGCATAACTTTGCCAGCAAAGGTCTATATAGTCAAAGCCACAGTTTTTTTCAGTAGTCCTGTATGGATGTGAGAGTTGGACCATAAAGGCCAAGAGCCGAAGAATTGATGCTTTTGAACTGTGGTGTTGGGGAAGATTCTTGAGAGTCCCTTGGACTGCAAGGAGATCCAACCAGTCTATCCTAAAGGAGGTCAGTCCTGAATATTCACTGGAAGGACTGACGCTGAAGCTGAAACTCCAATACTTTGGCCACCTGATGCGAAGAGCTGGCTCATTAGAAAAGACCCTGATTCTGGGAAAGATTGAAAGCAGGAGGAGAAGGGGACGACAGAGGATGAGATGGTTGGATGGCATCACCTACTCGATGGACATGAGTTTGAGCAAGCTCCGGGAGATGGTGAAGGACAGGGAAGCCTGGCATGCTGCAGTTCATGGGGTCGCAGAAAGTCAGACACAACAGAGCGAATGAACAACATAGTCTCTCAAAATTGCACTTATCTTTATCAGTGCAATTCACTGCGATGTTTCCCATTTTCTGTTTTTGTTTGTTCTGAAATGCTAGTCACTACTCACTAAACTGGTTTCACTACTACCCCTTAAGTCATAAACTGACTCACATCAACACTGGGGAAACAAAAACCAACTTAAATCACAAGTGTCCACATTTCAAAATGAAAGCAACATTTTAGGAAGAAATAATTCCAATTACCTATGCAAATCTTGCAGTTAAGATCAAAAAGATGCTGTCTGTGTTGACTAGTGGTATCTTTAGACATCGAGTCAACCTCTCCTTTTTGTTTTTCAGATCCTTCTGTCTTCTCCATTGACTTATTAGCTGTAGGTTCCTAACAAAAGTGAAAGTAAAAATTAGGTTAACAGAAAATAGTTGGCCTCAGTTATTTATGAACTTGTATTTCATACTGCTATTTTTTCCCCAAAATGAAACTGTCCCATTCATATGTTGTTTCTATTTCTTTAAAAAATAAATGCTAGATGTTAATTATGACATAAAATGAAGTAAAAACTCAAACATTCCCATTCTCCAAGGCCTTAAATAAGATTTCATATTATTACCTCACTGATATTTGAAAATAAGAAAAGTCACATCAGATCTCAAAGTACAGTCTGCCTGAGAAGCACCTACAGAGTTTAAGGCCTACTAAGAAAATTTCTAAGTCATAAAGACCCTAGGAATCTACATTATTAAGTGTTTAACTGTCTTTGTCTGTGATGCAGGTGGTCTGTACGCTTCATGGAGAGAAACAATACTTTAACACTCTCAAAGAAACCACCAAACTACTCTAATAAACACACAGGTTAAAAAATTATTTTTTTCTGCTTTAAGAATATTAGGCAAATAAACCTTTTCTGAATCCTCATGTTTTGGGCACTACAAAACATGCTATTTTTATCATCATTTACCTGAATCTCCATGGCTGCTTCCTGTTCTTTCATTGGAGCATCACTCTCAATTTCTATCTCACCTTTATGTGTTATTTTTGTGATAGGTCGTCTTTCCACTTCTCTCTGCTCTTTCTCAATCATCTCTATGGTCTAACAGGAAATATTTTAAAGAAATACTTTACAAATTTGGGAACACATGTAAGAATTAAAGATTTTAAAATTAAAAAAAATAAAAAAAAAAAAATAAATAAAATAAAAAAAATAAAATCATAGATGATTTTTAACCTTTCGTTTGTCTGTCAAAAAACAAATATATACTGAGTACTTGCAAATGTCAAGAGACTGTTTTAAGTGCTAGGGTTTTAAGAATGAGACCTCATATCTCAGCCCAGAAAGGTTTCAATGTAAGAATGAGACCTCATTTCTCAGCCCAGAAAGGTTTCAATGTAGAGAGTGTGTGTGTGTGTGTGTGTGTGTGTGTGTGTGTGTGTGTGTGTGTGTGTGTGTGTGTGTGTGTGTGTGTGTGTGTGTGTGTGTGTGTGTGTGTGTGTGTGTGTGTGTGTGTGTGTGTGTGTGTGTGTGTGTGTGTGTGTGTGTGTGTGTGTGTGTGTGTGTGTGTGTGTGTGTGTGTGTGTGTGTGTGTGTGTGTGTGTGTGTGTGTGTGTGTGTGTGTGTGTGTGTGTGTGTGTGTGTGTGTGTGTGTGTGTGTGTGTGTGTGTGTGTGTGTGTGTGTGTGTGTGTGTCAGTCGCTCAGTCGTGTCCGACTCTTGCAATCCCATGGACTGTAGCCCAGGCAAGAGTACTGGAGAGGGTTGCCATTTCCTTCTCCAAGTCAATGTATAGTAACTGGAGGCAACTGAAGTGCAACGTTATTTGCAAAGTGATGAAACATAATATTTACATTTAAAACCTGCTTTCTGATCTACTATTTTAGCAGCTGCCAAAGAGAAATAAATGAGAACAAGTTCCTCTTAGGTTCTTAACCTGATGTTCTAACACTCCCCAGAACAGTAATTTACTCAAATAACAAAAACAGGCAGTCCTCCATCAGTAGACTATTGACGGAACATACTTGGTTACAGTGAATACAGCAATAAAACATAATAAACAAGTAAGCACAGAAAGAACTAGCAAAAGGAAGTTGACAGCAGAAAGATAGGTCCAGTCACTTGTCTTGCCATTGTTAAGTGCAAATTTTCCTTCAAAGAAAGAAGTCTCTGGATGCAGATGATACTTGTAGGCATAGATTCAAAGCAGAAGCAAGGCATGTGCATATTTGGGATTCAGAGGGAAAAAAGGAAATGGTGATACTATTTGCAAAATAAGAGAAATTACACAAAGTGAAAGTGAAAAAATACATAAATGATGTGAATGAACGCAATCTATCAAATTAAGGCCTCTTGCACTTTGAACCAGATTTGGTAGAAAATCAATTTAGAGGCTTAAGATCAAGTATATCATGGACAATTAACATGAACTATAAGGAATCAGTATTTTCTAGAATAAAGGGCTACTACTCTAAGTTTATTGTAATAAAAAACATGAGATAATGTGGCTATCTTGCTGACACAGTAACTCAAAGATACATATTCACCTCACCTTCAAAGGTATATCAAGTTCACAAACCCCAATTGAAAACTCTTGGCATGGTGACTTTCAGGATTTTTTAGTTACAAAATGCAATACAGTGTACATACTACATATGTTATATAATACACTAGTTAGGTCTGGAACGTCGCCACTTAACAAGAAGTATTTCTGTGACTATGAACTTTCATACATGACACTTCAGGATCACATTTTATCAATAAATTTGTAACAGGGGAAAAAGAAGCCCTTATTTTTCAAAGCATTTGGTATTTGAAACTGAATAGTATGGGGTTATAAACATAGACTTTTTCATTCTGACTTAATTTGGCTCCACAAATTACCAAAATTCATAATCTTCAAAGTGTGTTTCTGAAATATGAAAATGTGAGTGAGAATAGATTCACCAATTTTTCCATCCTTCTGATTTACAAAATATAAGGTTATATAAGCTGATAACTGGAGAAAATGAGGAAAAAGCAGAACAGAAAAGAAAAAAGAAAAAATTTAAGATTAGGCTAACAGAGGATGCGGAGAAGGCAATGGCACTCCACTCCAGTACTCTTGCCTGGAGAATCCCATGGATGGAGGAGCCTGGTGGGCTGCAGTCTATGGGGTCGCACAGGGTAAGACACAACTGAAGCAACTTAGCAGCAGCAGCAGCAATGGAGGATAAGTACTGAGAAGTACAGAACAAAAGGTCTGTAACTGTGTACTCTGAGTTTAATTTCCTCTGTGTATATACCTTTTCTCTGTGGCTAAAAAAATGTATGTTTTAATATAGACAAACACGTATTCATAGATAATCTTACATGTCTGTTTTCTCTTCGTCTCCAAGCAGCTAACTCTTTAGAAGCAAGCTCTTCTGGACTCATTCTTATAAGGTGATCAGGGGTTACTTCTCCTTTCAGCACTTTTTTAAATAATATCTGGAGGTATTTAAAAATGGGAAGGAGAGAAAAACATTTTTAAAACAAGGAGAAGCTGCTGTATAGAAACATAATAAAGATGCAATTTTGAAATCTGATTTATAAATGTTTAATGATTCACATATCACCTACTGCAAAGAGAATAAATGACAGCCTCGTGTTCTAGAAACATCAAATAAGGCAGCAAAATAAACATTTTGTATAAAAATCAACACATAATGGAGAAGCATGTATGGTGGTGAAGTTATTACAACACCTATCCAAAATTGTATTAAGTCTTCCCAGGGACACACACTATCACAACAGCCAACCCATGACTATATAAAAGCTACTGCCTAAAGGAACTTTACTGAAGACAGTCTTTCATATTCTTAAAACTTCACATCTTTAAATCCTAACAGGCTTGGAGGAACTCCCAAGCAAAGAACCAATTGAAAGAAAAAAATCTAAAGGAAATAAACATTTACTTGAAGAAAAGTTTTCAGATTATATAATTCAAAAAGTATCTGATCCCCTGGACCATGACAGCAGAATTTACATGAAGATTTTTCTTAAGTAGTAGTTAGAAGACTTCAAGAAAATATCTCATATCACACTTACAGCAAGTATCATTACACAAACTGTTGCACTCATGTGAAAACCTTATAAAACTTAAGCAAATATTTAAGGAGTTTGAATCTACACCCACAGCCTCTAAGTCCCAAATAAAAAAACCCTAGGAAAAGATCAGGTATTCAATTAAAGTTTACTGCATTGCTAAAAGATTTTTAAGTCATTTTTAAATTAATAATAATATTTTAAAAGCTATCTTTTTATCAAATTTAAATCAGAAAGTATTAATTATAGTGTTATAAAATTTGCCTTAACAAATTTTTGAAGATTACATAGGAATGAATTTTTTGATGAACTGGATTAAACAAAGAACATAAAGGAAAGAATTCACCTAAATCAGGTTAAGACATATTTAGTATTTTATATTTTAAAAGACTGTATAACACTAGTCACCACTGTGCAGAATTTGTAACTCAATTCAATAGCAGAAGACTTTTTAAAATTACTGGTCTCACTTCAAGAAATAAATTATAGATCTATTGTGTTAAATTATTAACCCCTACGTCTTGTATATGTGCTCAGTAGGAAAGCTGGGAACATAAATGTCCAGACATGAACAAAATATACTTACGTTGTTTTTAGGATCTTTCAAATTGAACATCAAACTTCTATATTTGTTCTTATATTTAGCATCTGTGTCCCGAAAAAAAGAGAAAAGCTCTTTTTCAATTTTTGTGGCAACTTTTGCTGCCTTTTCCTCTGGTACCTTCAAATTTGAGTCTGTAAGTCTTAAAATTAGAATAACTCAATTATTTTTCAAATACATGAAGCGTACATTATTCAACCTTCTACAGTATCAACGTGTGTTACCTTTTCATAAGAATGTCTTTTAGAGAATGTCGGACACTCTGTCGGATCTGGTCTGCAGAAGGCTTGGAAGCAGGAACAGCTGGAGGGTGCACACCAGGCAGTCCCTTTTCAGTTTTCTTCTTCTTTATCTCCTGCTTCTCATGAGCACCTAATTTAAATAAATATCAAAACTCACTAAGCTGCTTTTAAAAAAATATTTTCCTTTTTAATGCACAATCTAAGTTTACAACAGAGCTGACTGATTAAATATCACTACTTTTAGGGACTTCCCTGGTGGTCCAGGGTTTAAGACTCTGCTTCCACTGCAGGGGGTGCAGGTCTGATCCCTGGTTGGCAAACTAAGATCCCATGTGCCACGAGGAAAAAAAAAAAAACATCACTTTTTTAAAATCATTAGCTCAGAATCCATATCCCACATTGAAATATTCTTGACAAGGAAATTCTAACCTATGTATGATGACAGATGTTAACTAAACTTATTGCAGTGGACCATTTTGCAATATATACATATATCCCAAAACATTATATGGTACAACTGAAACTAATGTAATATGGCAATTATACCTAAAAAAAAAAAAAAAGTTCTAAATGAATTTTACTAAACTTTAACTAAGTTTCCCTGGAGAAGGGAATATATATGTTGTTGTTTAGTCACTCAGTCATGTCCAACTTTTCTGCGACCCTATGGACCGCAGCCCACCAGGTTCCTCTGTCCATGGGATTTTCCAGGCAAGAATACTGGAGTGGGTTGCCGTTTCCTTCTCCAGGGGATCTTCCTGACACGGGGATCAAACCCATGTCTCTTGCAGTGGCAAACAGATTTGCTACAAGTAAGTCACCAGGGAAGTTCATTTTATTTTTATATATATCCACACAGTGTGATCAGATAGCCCAAAATGTACCCTTCCCCTGTAGCCTTCGCATCTTTATTCTCTCTCCTTTAAACATCTACATTGGCAAAAACAATAACCTGGTGAAAGCTAACTTTTATCCTTCACCCAAATAGCCTACAAACAGGTAAAGATAATTGGAGAAAGCAAGAACTGGTACTAACAGATCTCACTTTAAATTTATAACCAAAAATCTCAAGTGGACAGCTCAATGTACTACCCTAATCCTATTAAAAGGTCCTAGAATTTAAATTTGCTTTCCCACTTTCCAAAACATATATTTTAGGCTTTTTCTTCTTTCTTCTCAAACCAACAACACCTGCCTCTCCAACTTCAACCTCGTCTGACTTTCTCACTTCGTATTTCATTAAGGAAATAAAAACGTCACCTATTTTCCCATCACCAAACCTACTAACATCACTCACGCGTCCCTGCTCCTTCTGCATGCAGCCTTCCTACCATTACAGGGCATCAGCTGTCCCTTCTTATGACCAACCCCTCCGGCGGAATCCCATCTCCTCTGATCTCTTCAAGGACTTTGAACCTCAACCATCATCTCTCTCCTATCTCATCAAATTCTCTCCCTACTGGATCATTCCCAATACCCTTACAAATATGTTATCTCCTTAAAGAGAAATCCTGACCTCATATCCACCTCAAGTCACTCAGGTCATTACACCATTTCTATTTCCTTTAACAGCAAAATCCCTAGGAAGAGTTATGCACAATCACCATCTCCACTTCCTCACCCTCCATTCTTCCATCCACCACTACAACCGGCTTTTGTCCCCACTGGTTGGTTGCATGGTTTAGTTGCTAAGTCATGTATGACTCCTGAGACCCCATGAACTGCCACGCTCCTCTACCCATGGGATTCTCCATGCAAGAATACTGGAGTGGGTTGCCATTTCCTTCTACAGGGGATCTTCCCAACCCAGGAATCAAACCCAGGTCTCCTGCATTGCAGGCAGACTCTTTACCAACTGAGGTATGAGGGAAGCCCAAATAGCTATCTAGACTGCATCTGACAGTTGATCATTACCTTCTTCTCAGAACTTAACCTGGCCTCCAGGTCGCCATGGTCTCTCAGTTCTCTTACATCAAAGGCCATCTCTTGATCTCCTCTGCTGGAGCCTCTCTCCCGCCCAAGTTCTAAATGCTGACATGCCCCGAGGCCTCTGCTTCTATTCCTTCATCCTCAAACTCATGTAGCTCTTCACCTTTAAGTGCATGCTTTAAAGTAACGACTACACAACACTAAATCCCAAATTTATACTCCACGGCCCAAAGTCCAGACTCATCAGCCAAAGATTTACTCTAAACATCTCCTTGCGGATCTCTTAGTAAGCATCTCAAAATTCCCAAAACATAATTTTTCAGTTTTTTCTCCCCAAATCTCTCTCATCTCCACAAAGTACACCAACACTGATCTAATCATCTGCTAAGACTCTTTTTTTCTTTCACCTACCTACATCTAACCTGTCAGCAAGTTCCACCAAGTCTACTATAAACGTATCTGAACCTGACCACCTCCACCAGCCTTACTGTGCTGTTTCAGGCTACCATCCTTTCTTCTAGATCCTGGTAGACTCCTAACCAGTCTCCTCTCCTTCTCTCCTATTCCCTGACAGTCCAGTCTCCACAAAAAAAAAAGGGAGCCAGCATTCCCTCATGTAAATTCCTCTAAAGGTTCCCCACTCTATTCAGAATAAACAATAAACTCCTGTCATAGCCTCAGTTTCTACATAATTTTCTCTCAACTCACCTTCTGCCACCATTCTATCCCTCATGTATCTGTAACATTCTAACCATTCCACAGGGACCTTCTTGCTCCTCAAATGCAGACTGCTTCCACTTCAAAGCCTTCAGCTCCACTGTGCCCTCTGTGGATTCCTGCCTCCAACACAATTCTGCATTCCTTCAGATCCCATCGCCTCCATTTTCTTTGACACAAATTCCTCCCATTCTCCTTGACCTTGACTCTCTGTTCCATTATTCAAGTTTTTCTTCAGTGCCTAAATTCTCTAATTTTTTTTGTCTCCCTATTATCTGTCATTTCCCATTATTATTTAAATGCCATGAGGGCAGGGGTCTTATCTTACTGAGGTTGTTAGTTCTTCCCAAGAATTCCAAACAATAATGTCTTATTTCAAGTAAAGTCAATCACCTAAACTATTTTTCTTGCCATTAAAATATAAAAACATTAGTATACAATAATTTCTACTGTTCTTACTACCTGGTTTTGAAGCTTTTTCTCCTGTGCAAATAACAGTTGTAGACTCTTTTGTCATTTTTTCACTTTTTTCTTCTGAGGATCTCCGAGGTAACACTGGTTGTCCCATCTTTCGAAAAGGTGCTAGCTGCCATTTTTTAATTTCACTATCCCTACAGTCTGATGAATTTTTGCCTTCACCAGATTCCTAGGAAAAATAGTATTTAATTCATTAGAATGAAAACTACTAAAATATCTTTAAAATACAAAGCAACCTTCATGAGTATGTAGATGAAACAAATTAAACGTAATTAGTATGACAACTTTTTAAGATCATACCCCATTCTTTGGCCCAGTAACTGTTCTGTGAAGATATACATAACTCTCAACAGCAAAATGGACCTTCATCCTTTCATCCAAAACCCACCTGTTAAGCACCTATTTTCTGCAGAACACACAGTAGTCTATAAAGGGAACTAAAAAACACTGAGATTATATTCCCAATAATTGTACTAGAAAGAAAATTAAATATAAGATTTCCCTTTGTCAGCTGTGGATATGGAAAAAAAGGAGAGGGAAAAATTGTAAAGATATCAATTATCTATATTTTTCTTTACTACTATCTAGAACAAAGTCATATTTACCTATAAAAGTATCAAATGTTCAGTGTAGCTATAATTATAACCCACAAAGAACTACAAATGAAACCAGAATTTGGAGACCCCTGGAAACAAGTAATATCATTTAATAAGAACATTATGTATAGAAATAAAATCATAGTTTTTAGGAAGACAGTATATACAAAAAAAAAAAAACTGATTTTCTCTGGACTGGGAATCCTCTTTTTTATTTACTTGTGTTTATTTTCTACCTCTCCAACTAGAGTTGAGAGCAGGAACATATTTCAATCAGTGATACATACTCAAATCTGGTATCATGCTTGGCACACAATAGGAACCCAATAAATGGTTCAACATAAAATCATAAGAAGTGATCTTTAAAAAGCATATTCCATAAACTAAATTCAGAGTAGTTCAAAGATGATTTAACAATTCAACATGAAAAAGAAAAGGAAGCAGTAATTACTTCATTCATGTATTTATTTATGAAATCAGGCTAACCTCTCAGTTCCTTATCTGGTAAGACTGGCTAGAGGGTTTCCTAAAACACTCAGTGTTAATGTTTTATAATTTTTTTTAGACAAGATGGAGGTTTTCTATGACAAAACAATAAGCTGTATTTCTGAGTGGCCAAGAAATTGTACCCAAGGAATGATGATTAAACGTTAAAAGAACCTTTCCAAGACTTGCTATAAACTGTCTGCAACGGCACTCTCAGTTCTATATTATCAATTACTTTGGTGCTAATCAAATCAACAGAAAAATAGTAAATATTAGGAGGACATAATCTACTTCTCAGAAAGTCTTGGCAGACAGAAAATGTTGGATGCCACAAGGATCTGGCAAACTAGAATTTAATCCAGATTTGTCACATAAGCAATGTCTGGAAGAACTACATTTGTAAATAAAAGAGAAAGTTTTAGAGAAAACATGCTTATGTTCTTCAATCTGAATGGTCAGACTAAAAAATTTCCAAGGCTCCTTCCAACTCTATAACTTGTGTTCTCTGTATCTTGGAATTATTATATTTGACCATCCATGTGTTTGTTACCAGTGTTTCCTCCCTAGAGCTACCTACAAGAATAACCAATGATTAAAAAAAATCATAGTATAAAAAAGGTAGAAAATGAAAATAAAACTTAATTAGATAAAAGGCTGTGTACACTTCTCCTGTAACTGACCAAATATCTTAAAATTTCTATTTAGAAAATACAGTAGTTGAAAATGAAAGATGAGGGGAAACTAACTTTTTAAGACACCACATTATAAGGGAGGAATTATGAAGTAAGGCTTCCAAGCAAACACTGGGAACAAAAATCAAAAGAATTAAGATTACATTTCCTTACAGAGAGAACATTCACAGATATTTATGGACTGAAAAGCTTTTTCGAAAAACTTCTCAGTAAGCACAATTTATATCTCGCCCCGCAAGATTACATACACATTCTACCACTGAAAATCCAAATACCAAACTAGAGACTAGACATAGCACAAAGACTTTAGGAGTAAGTCTGCATATTTCGAAAATGTCACTAACTGGTTTCACCAAAACTAACAAAACATTTTAAGTAAACCTTCATTTTTGTGGAAAAATAAATGTGAAAATGTACACTACAGTGAAATCTAAAAAATTTCAAATTCTCAGTCAGTCCATACAAGTTCTTAAATAAAAAGAATGCAGAATGAGAAGCTCACCCGTTTTAAAATTTTGACCTTGTGCTTCACTGGATCATCTACATACTTGGTTTTATCATTTGCTGTAGTGTGCTTTGGTAACCCAAGCTTTTCATGTTCCATTGTTTTATCTTCACTATGGATTTCAGCTTTAGCCTGGTTTCCCAAAATATCTGGATCGGCTATTTCAGTCTTTTTATCTTCTTCAGCACAACATTTTACACACACATATTCTTTGTCTTCCTCTCCCATTTGCTGTGCTTGAGAAAGACTTAACCCAACACAATCACCATGAAACCAGTCATCACATCTCCCACAGCCAACCATAAACCTGGAAAGAGAAAAGAACACTCTGATTTGATACATTTTCTAAAAAACCAATGCCAAGTGAGCCTAAACTGAATTTTCTGTTGTGGTATTGTGCATGTTTTCTGTCCTTACACATTCTATCAGCTCAACATTGTCAAAGTTTTCCAAGCAAAGAATATTGTATGAAAATGAAACTTTTTAAAGAAGTCAGTATTTCCCCTCTAATGTAAGTGAGAAAATACTGGGGGCGGGGGGTTGGTGGAGCACATAAAGATAAAAACAAACAGCAACTGGTCTGTCTGCATACTGTATGGAATAATTAACATATAGAATAAGGGTATTTCTCCACTGAGAAGGGTGATAAGCTTTGACATTCAACCTATCCAAGTTACATTTACCACATAGACCTGAATTATACATAAAATTGCAGTCAGTTACCCAACTAATTTAAGTGACAAAAAGAAAAACCAGATGCAACAAAAATGCAACTCAAAAACTAATTTAATTAAGCCTCACTGACTGTTCCTTATTAACCACCTTAACTATATAACTATTCTTAGAGCTCAAAATATTCTGGTTCATCACATCAGACTGATTTAGCTTAAGAATTTTTTACATACTTTTGAGTGTGAGCTTACTACTTGACCTTGTACCTCAGATAATAAACCTGTTTTCCCAAATAATGACCAACAGTGTATCAACATGAAGATATTACTATTCAGGCTAAGTTTTCTTTAATTTCCAAACAATCTTCTTATATTTCCCCTTTACTGCATTTTATCTAACAAATTATTTCATTAGCCAATTAAAGTCTAAGGGCATATTTACCACTCTAAAAAGTTTGCTTTTTTAACTTAGAATATCTGGAATTACTTTAGAATAAAATAGCAAAACAGATGCATAAACAGCAATTTGAGGGTGAAATTATCTTTTTCACATACTTTTCAACCCACTGTTAAGAAAATGACAAAAGCTCACTTAATTATGTTTAACATTTTCTTTTTTTCTTCTTCAGGTAATTCATGGTATATCTGGAAGATTTAGGATAATTTAAATATGTTCTTTAAAGATCTAAAAATTTTGTGCTGATTTTGATAATAGTGCCACCACCAACGACAAAACTTTTTTTCTGTTACTATACTTAATTAACCATAGAAGAGGTTGTATTAGATCAAATGCCTATTTACAAAAGCCCTACAAACATATAATTACAGACATTTGGAACACAGTAGACTTGCATATTAAACCATAATCCACGAGTAAAAACTGAAATGGTAAAATAAAGCAGCTGGTGGTGACAGACACCAGTGTAAAACTCCTTTTAAAAACCTATTGTCCAGTAAGATGCTAAAGGTAATATACTGGGTGATATAGCTGACTCTCTCTAAATATAATCAGAGGTCCTATTTTAACACAGAGACTATAAAATTCAGAGCACTGAGTTTCAAACCTTGCAGGATATCTTGAAATCAAGTCCCTCACTGCAGACCACTCCACTCTTCCATCTCGTGTGCCCTTGTCTATATTGTGGACCAACCACTGCTGTGCACTAAGGAAACTGTGTTTTTTCATGTCTGTAATTCACCATTCTTGAAGTGGTGATATTTATGCTAGCTTTTCAGGGTTAAGTCACCATTTCTTCCATGGTTCATTTAAAAAAAAAAAAAATTCATTGAAAAAAACAAATTAAAAAACTCATGCCTTAAGTAAAAATACAGAATATTTTGGATTCATAGCCCTAGTGAGAAAACTTTCTAACAATGTGGTATTTGTCTGCAAGACAGAAACGGTTTCTAGGTGTGGAAGATTTTAGACAGGCCTATTGCATGTTGCACTTCCCTGGTGGCTCAGACGGTAAAGCGTCTGTCTACAATGCAGGAAACCCGGGTTCGATCCCTGGGTCAGGAAGATCCTCTGGAGAAGGAAATGGCAGTCCACTCCAGTACTATTGCCTGGAAAATCCCATGGAGAGAGGAGCTTGGTAGGCTACAGTCCATGGGGTCGCAAAGAGTCGGACACGACTGAGCGACTTCACTCACTATTGCATGTTTCAATGACACAGATCATATAGCCAACAGAAAAATACAAAGCTTAAAAAATAGAAAAGTTCTTCTATTTCAGACTGCAAAGTTGTAAGAACTCCCATTTCTTGAAAATAACTATCTAGGTTGATACTTTAGAAATACTGAAGGAAAGCTAATGTGTTCCCCATCACAGCTATATTAACAATTTCTTCAAAGCAAGCCTGGAATAGTTTCAACTATGACCATGGCTATGCTTTTGTCCCAAATCCAAACCTAACTAACAAACTATAAAGCACATATTAGGAAATTTCAAATCTTTATTTGACCAGGGAACAGTCACTTTATGATGTAGAATGTATTCACTGTATCACCATACCCCAAGTTTATTCTGGAAATATCTCCTCGAACTTGAGAAGCTATGAAAAACAAATCTCAAAACTATAGTGCCAACCACAGATGTAATCTTAATGATTTATATTTTAAGTAATAAATACACTTAAATATAATTCTGAAAAACCACAAAATTACACTGATGAATATTATTACCGTGTCCTAGGGGAATATGTAATTGACTTGAAAATGAAACTAGAGAATTTCAAGAGGAAATAATTAGCAGTATTACAAACTTTATTAACCACATATGTATTTTTAAATGGCTTTTCAAAAAAGAGAAGATACACTGTCTTCCCTTTTCATGATATTCCTCATGGCTTACAAATGGAGTATGGATCAAATAATGAACATACTCTCCTACTTTCTGCTCTGTCGAAATTCTCATCACCAACAGGCAAAATCACTCAAAGAAAAGACTATAACCTGGGTGTTAAATATTTCACCAAAAACAATTAACGTGTGAAGTTTAGCTCTGAATTAATTGGACCAAGTCAGCATGAAATCAATTAAATGGAAAACTTCAGAAATATCGGTTGTGTTCTACTACTGTTATATGTTCATATACAAAATTTTAAATCCTACTATAATTTAAACAATTTAAAATGTAATCCTAATTCTAATCTTTTTGGCACAAATTAAAACATATTCTTAGAAAATTTCCATGTTTCTTCAGAGCAAACCACAAAGGCAACATTGAGAATTCCTGTTCTTAAAAAGTCACAAACTCACTAACAACAGAGATATTTTAAGATGAGCCATCAAGTTCTAAGTATAAAAGTAATTGAGACTGTATTACTGTGAATGTACATGTACTCACTCTTCCCTAGGATAAAATGACTTCCACATAAACACTAAATCATTGTTGTTGTCACTAACAATCTAATGTGCAGAGAAAAATATTTATCTATCAAACTTGTAAACTCCTGAGAAAAACCAGAATCACTAAGAGAAAATTTCCTTTTAAGAAAAAGGTTTCTTGCTTAAAGCTATGACTCAATTATGCTAAGTAGACTTTTTTGTTTCTAAATTTCATCCAATGAACTAATCTTTTAAAACTGGACAAGAAAGTGTAATACAAACTGAAGATGCAAATGTCACCTGAAGAGGGAGGGAATACTAGAAACTACAACATAGGTTATTATGAAAAGACTAAGATCTCTTCCTTCCAAAATGCCAACTAGTTTATGTTTAAAAAGAAGTTCAAAGGTAACTTTTAAAAAAAGGATTAAATAGTCTGGTTTTTACAGTAATGAATATGCCTTAGCTGTAAGGAGAATCCAGAAAATAAATGGAAGCCGAAACAGGATGAAGCGTAAACCGTAAGGCAGTCGATGTCTACTGCCTTTAGGCCATGTACAGAAGTTTAAGGTCAAATACTGTATTTGGCCACACCATGAACAAATCTGTATTTAAAAATATAATTTCCAAATGGAAGCATAAACACGAAGCTAACTTCAGTTGCATTATATATAAAATGCTGAAGTAATAAAATAACTTTTATAGGAATAAATATGTCACAAGTGCTAAAAACAAAAAGTCACATTAACAAATAGTTTTCACTGAATGTAGCTAGTGCATGAGGTCAAAGAAACGGATGAAAATTATTTCCACATATGTCCTTCCTAATAAATTCATATACTTACACACGGATTAAACTAGGAAAATTACATGCTGCACGGCGGTTGCATTTTTTTGAGTAACCTCAGTGTATACAAGCAGAAAGCATCAAAGAAGTAGTGAAGGCTAATTAACATGTAAAGAAAAAAACAATCATTAACTTAAGCTTCTTTATTCACATAACTGAAGTAATGAGAAATGTCGCTTCCAAAATTGATTTTCCAATATTATAATATTCATTTCAATTACATAGGGTAAACTCAAAATCCCTACACATCTAATATTAGAATATTAGGTCATTTTCCAGATGGAGGCAAAGAAACTCTAGGTTTTATAGGGTAGACCCAAAAGGCAGCTTTAGGTAAAAGAACAATGGGACTTAACACTAAATCTTTATTTTAGGAAAATAACTGATGTTGGTGAAGTGACAGTCTTCATTCAAAAGCCTGAGCAAACTCCTGAGACCATCATAACAGAAGTTATCTCAAAAAAGCTACTTTATATCATGGCTTCCAACTCTAGGCCAAAGTTTGATTTCAGAAACTTATTCACTTTAAGGCTTCTGATTACTCTAACAACACGTCAGTGTGATCATTTTTAGAAGATGCTTGCAAAGAAACAAGGTCTTCTAAAAGACACAAGGCCCATCCAGCCCTTAATTCTCTTAAGCCCACTTAAGAATATTTTAATACGGTATTTTCAACAAGCAAACAAAAAAGCATAAACAGCACAAAAGTGAGGACAAATGTAGCACTATATTCAAATAAGTCAGTTTTAAAAACTGGGAATATGCTGTTATAAAGTAACTACTGACACTAAAAATAGGCTACAGGCTGGATCACAAATGAAGGAACTTGACATGAAAGTTATTTTTTAACAGAACAGCCCCAGCAACTCCCAACTACCATCTTCCACACCAAATAATGTATTACAGCACACTGCACTAAACTGTCCCTCCCTAAAGAGTTTCATTTTCATACTAACATTCACTTTCATGAGTAAAGATAATATTACAATGTGAAAGTTACAATGTTCTTTTATTATATCAATGTTGATAGAAGTTCCAACAGCAATCTCAACACTTGAACAGGATAATCTTGTAGCTGAAAACTCCACTTCATCTCTTGTTCTCTTTTTCTGAAAAAGCTAGCAAATAAAAAACACAAGGGGGCAGAGGGGAAGCAGAGGATGGCAGTGTCATAAAACTAAGGATAACACTGAGTCCTGTGGAAAGAATGTCAAGGGCAGCGCTATAAAATCACCTCTTAAAAGAGGAGAATTCACAGGAAATCCAGATCACTAAAATAGCAAAAAACAAAATATAGGTTTCACTCCATCCCATGTTACATACAAAATTCCCCTGGGTAATTTAATAGTTGTTTTAACTATAAAATTTCATTCTAAAGTCAAGTTTGATAGTTATAAAGTAGCAGTATTAAGTCATAGGTACTGCTTCATTAAAAATAAACAAACAAAAGTGTGTGTGTGTGTGTGTGTGTGTGTATATATAATTTCCATTATGCCCTTCACATTTTATTATTAGTTCTTCTCAAGCCAAAGAAAATAACATATAACTTACAGGCCCAAAGCCCTATAAAAATGTTCCAATTTTTTTTTTTCTTTTTAAGATGCAATGACTAAGTTACAGTCTCCAACTGATTACAATGACAAAACAATTCCATATATATCAATTTTTGGTCAGACTATGTATTTTAAAGTGTTCTAGAATACTGATGTACTCAGTGGCTCCATCTTTCTATCATCCAGGACTGAGGAGGGGTTTTTGTTTTTGCAAAAGTCTTTGCATACAAATAATCTTTCTATAAAAAGTTCTCACACTAATCTCACTCTAAAAAACAGCAATTTCTCTTTAATGTACGTATCACATACACACACACACACACACACACACACACCTGTTGCCATGTGGTTTTTTGCAAAACCCACACTGCTTGCTCGGAGTCCAGATATATTTGCATTCGAATGAAGAGCTATGATCTAAGCCTTCCCTTTTTACAGTAGCTATGTTGTCTGGAATGAACAACGGTGGCTCATCCAAAGAAAAACTTTTGCTGCTTCTTCTTTGGCGGGGTTGTAGGTTCTTCTCAGGTTTTTTTAATTTCAATTTTTCCTCTTCCTTTAAATGTTCTCCACCACCTGCATGCTCCAGCTCTTCCTTCACATGACTATTGGTTCTCGCAGCTAGAGTCAGCTGCTGGGGCTTATGGCACAGTTTCTGACTGGCCTGCAATGAATGTCCAGTTTGTACAGGATGGTGAGGTTCTTTAGAGCAACTAGGGTGACCATGAGGTTTATCACTCATAGAATGAGTTAAGGGTTTGGAAATCTGTCCTAAATTTTGATCCTGTGATGTTTTTTTGAATATAGAATGAGCTTGATTTTTCACAGATTTAACCCCAGAAATGCAACTCTGAATCTTCGAATCCTTATCAACTTGTTTTTTTCTCACTTTGACTGGCCTTTGAAAATTCTGCTTAGATTCTGATTCATCAGCATTCCGCTTCACACTTTTGACATTAGCTTTAGTTTTGTTATGCATTAATTCATGCTTTGCTGTAGCAACTTTTTTCTGAATATCTGCTGTCAAGGTTTGCTTAGGATGAATTACAGGTTTTTTATGTTTAGATTTTATGTTTTTTGATTCTAAGGAAGAAACACTACTTGACTGGCTATCTCTATCATCCTGAAGGGTTGCTGTTTCATGTAACTCCATTTTAATACCTTCAACAATATTCAACTGTTCTGAATTTTGGTCAGGTGCATCACAAATAGCATTTTCTAAAGTATTCCTTTCTGGTTCAAAAGCACCAGTATTAACCACCTCCAAGTTTGATTTATTAAATCTGGTGCCCTCCAATTGCTTATCATTAGACTCTGTACCTTTACAATAAGCCATTTCTATTTCATTTCTTTGAAATAGAGGGGAGTTCTTAGCTTTATCAGCAACTTCCATGCTATCTTGCAATTCCAAACTACTTTCATTTACTTTATCCACAGAACCAGACAAACTGACAAAGTTCTTTTCTGTCTTGTTTGGGTTTGTACAAGCAGCACTGCCAGAGAAAGCATCAGAAGATGCAGGTTCCTTAATGACACTGTCATCTTTGTGGGGTAATTTAACTGTCTCCTTTGATTCTTGTTCAACTTCTTCTGCCTTCATTTCTTCAACAACAGTCTCATCCATTTTACCTGAAATGGAATCGTTCCGTTCACTTTCTTCTTTATCTGAAAACTTAAATAATGGGCTAACAGACTTGGTTTTACATTCCAAAGTTTCACTTTTCTTTTCTTCAATATTAATACAAGTCTCTGAAAGGAGTGGACAATTTAACTCATGAGATGGCACATTTGCTTCTCCCTGATTATTACACTTCTGCTCAGAATCTAATCCAGCTTCATCCTTCATTTCAAGACAAGATGAAACTGCTGCTTCAACCTGTCCACTGTGTCGGTTGCTCCTTCTGCTCTCTTTCTGGTGTTCCAATTTCGGTGATGTACCAGCTTCTTCTTTAATCTGACACCTTTCTGGTTGTTTCACGCCTACTTTAGGGGCAGACACAGTCTTCCCAGGTGCCTTTTTTGTGCTATTTAAAGGTGCTGCATTTGAACGCTTGGCAATAGTGCTTTGTCGCAAATTTCTTACTTGTTCTATCACAAGGGAAAAAAATAAATAAAAATAACTTAGTTATGTTGCCATGTATTTTTATTTCAGTGCAATTTATTCTGAGCTATAAAATTTATTTTCCCATTTCAATGAAAATGTATTAAATATCTACTCGTGATGGACCATATTTTAGATATGTTAAATTTTATACTTATCAAAGTTCTAGCAATCTGAGGCAGGAAAAAAACCTCTATAAAATTCAGACTGATATTATACTTCACAATAAGACAAATATTTTTATCAAGTTTCCTTTTTATAAAAATAAGCTGAGACTGAAATTAATTAAGATCCTTTATATTACTACCCATCTCAAACAAGATTATCATACAGTTTTAAATATTAAATACCTTTAAGTATATAAAACCAAACAATTCAAGTGCCAATTAAATCTGAACCAAACTATCTATCACAATAGGATCTGTGTGAGTTTCACTACAGCCTCAAAGGAATTCTAATGCCCTTATAAATGTACTTCCATTGTATCTCCATTTTAGCACTCAATCTATTCCTTGACTAGTTTAAATATACCAAGAAGTCAAATATACACTGAAGTACTAGACACAGATCAACCAAAAGAGAAATTATATTTTAAAAGATTGAAACCATGAAAATGTTTTAGAAGGGAAAATGAGGAAAGTATGAAAATAATACTGGATACATCCTCCAAAGAAAACAGAAACACAAAGTGAAAAAAAATTGGAAAGAAAGCTAAATAATACACTAAGAAAAAAATGTAACAATTCACTAAGCAGAAAAACAACCCACAAACTGAAATACAAAATAAGGACCTATATATCCAAGCCTACGCACATCAATACCTCTGCATCAACTCTGCATGAAAACTAAAAGTCACCAATTTTAAAAAGCCTCTTTCCTTTTTAACACAAAACCCTACAATGCACTGATATTTAGAACTTTATCCTAGTTTGTCACGTATCACTGACCCTGAGCTGTGACTGTCTCACAGAAGGTGCTACACATCCTCCTCCATCTCTAACTTCCCTAGGAAACGCCTGCAGTCACGACACTCAAGTGTCCCCGTTTGGATTATAAATTATATGGTCATCCTAACCTTAGAAACCCTTCCTAATCCTCCCAAGACTTGGTGCAGTATCTAGTCTTCAGGTAGGTACCCAACAACTTTAAAAAAATTACTTACTGGATTATGAACCACTCTAACTCAGATACATTAACATTTTTAAATAACTAAAATTTTTATGGTTATCAATATTTTGATGATTTTTAAAGTTTTGAAGGCAGTAATAATTTATAACTCTACTATATTTATCTGCCCTGAAATAAATGAAAAACTTTTAAAACCCATTATCTAAGTGGTTGATAAATGAATAGCACACTCAACTGTGAAGGTATTTAAACAAAAAGCTATTTTCCAATAGTAATTGATTAATTACCAAAGGATAATTTAACTATCTCCTCTAACTATAAACTGCCTTGGTTTGAAGCTGGACTACACAGGCCAAACATTTATCGTTATTTGTCTGTAATGTTCATTCTTTCATTTCTCAAAGTCACAAATATCCACCAAATAACCAATTTTTAAAAAAAGTGAGGAAAAGGTAAGTAAATATATACATCTCAGTTAATTTACTTCTTAAACCCCACATCAAAACTACCCAAAAGCTACAAATCTAAAAGGAAAGGAAGAATAAGAGAAAACACGGACAATTTAGGAGGCCTAACAACAGATGATCAAACACTGATGCAGAAAATCCCCCCAAGGTAAACACTAACTGGCAGTGCTGGCCAAACCAATACCACTGTCATCTCCAAAGGTTTAGAAGCTGGTGACCCCAGATGATCCTAAAGCAGGGAGGAAGGCAGGCAGTTCACCAGAGGAGTTGAAAGCCAAGCTATTTAAGAAGCAGTTGGACCCCAAGCTCCCTCTCCTCTGTTCCATCTATTGGGCAACTGCTCTTCCCAGTTTCTTATCCAAGACCGGAGGCTTACTCTTTAAGGAGTATAAAAACAGTTTTAAGACTAAGGAACATTAAGTACAAATAAGAGTGGCGGTCAAGTACACTGAAATTTCTAAGATTATGTGAATCTCTATGTGCTGAAAGCTGAGATGCCCCATCAGCTTCCCTAAAGGGTTTCCATGTATGCTAGTAATCTAACAATCTAAATTCTAATATCAGGGATTCCTCCAAAAAGTTACACAGCCAGATTACCACAGAGAATGCTCACAGTCAACAAAACATTAAACACTGAGCAAACTACCAATGATCAGACATTTTAGGAAAGTCTCTTAACATGAAAGACAGAAGCAAAAAAAAAAAGGAAGAAAAATTTTAAAAAGTTTAAAACACTGTTAAGTACCTTATGAAAGACAACATAAGATACCACATGCGTGAAACAAGGCCAAAATGCTACAAAAAGCATTATTCCAAAAACCAAAAAGGAACACTCAGAATTTGATGAAAAAGTTGATGGATAAACATGAGAAAAACTCAGTAAAAAGAGGAAGAAGATAGAGGTGGATAAGTGAAGAAAATAGAAGAGCCAGTCCCTACTATCTAATGCTTGAATGATAGGAGTTCCAGGAAACAAGAGCTAAGAATATAAAGGGGAAAATAATTAGTGAAATAATTCAAGATTTTCACAGACTGAAAATAGAGTATCACTTTCAAGTTTCTGAGGAAAAACAATTAGCAACCTTGAATTCTATGTTTAATCAGACTATGATTCCAATGTGAGAACAGATTATAAATATATTTGCAAACATACAAGGTTTAAATATATATATATATATATATATATACACACACATACTCCTTTTCCTCACAAAACTACTAGAAGAGGTGTGTCACCACAACGAAGGAACTAAACCAAAGCAAAGTAAATAGGAACTGCAATACAGAACAGAATCCTCAGAACTCCAGTAAAGGGAGCTCTGTGGACAAGAGCCACGCCTCTAGCTTACGTAGGGCTAACATAGCACTGCACGCAGCAGCAGATCAGAAGGTCCCCAAAGACACTTTCCTCAGCAAGATGAAAATGAACAGAATGCCTGATATGCACAAATACATTCAGAAAAGATTCAGACCACTGGCAGAGTAGTTAGGGTGTAATTACTGATTAAAAGCTGTGTGTGCAAACGTGTAAACTAATAAGCAAATGATCAATTATTAAATCAGAAAGACAAAGTTGTATAGAACAGTTTATTAAAAGGATCATCACTAACAGCATACTGACTCATAATAACGTAAGTAATTCCTACTGATCTTGTGAAATTATCTATTAGAAAAACGAGAAAATATACTTTTGTTTCATGGGGGAACAAGAGGAGAAAAGGGTGCTAAATTCACCATCCAGAATGGGAAATCAATAAATACAATCATCAGAATAGTCAAGAAGTAGCAATATACATGTGTTACTTAAGAGACATGGAATACCAAAAAAGTAACAATAATTAATAAAACCAAAGTTTCCTCTGAGAAAAGGGAAAAAAGTAGTAGGATGGCAAGTACTGGAAACTCAGGACTAGTCAACTCTCTGAATCATGTGTAATTTCAACAAAAATTTTTTAAAAATCATACCAACAGATTGATACAATCTCAAAACTGATGATCAAAATGCCTCAGGTTAGCAAACACCAAGAAAATACTATCAGTATTACAAGTTTACACTCTATCACATCTGTCCCTACGTTTGATTTTCTAGCTAGTTCTCTTTGGTAGTTACCTTGTGCCATTAAACGAGGTGATTTTCTTGGTGATCTCACTGAATTTTCTTCTACTTTGTCCCTCAAATTCCTGTTAGGTAAAATCAGTTCTTCGTCATCAATGGTATCATTGCCACTTTCTTTAACAACTCCTTCATCCATAATATCGTCAAGACCAACAACTAGGGGGAAAAAAAAAAAAAAAATTTTTTTTTTTAAAATATTGGTGATGTTAAGTGTTTAAAGGCAGTACAGAAAACACTGTGAGACAGTTTCCTAAAATGGGATAATGCCACTAACAAGCTCCCAATTCAGTTTACAAACTTCTACCGTATGAGGCCACTGGTCAAAGAGAAGACTGGCTGAGATTCTTCTTGGTTTGCCCTCCACTGTCACACACTCTCACTTATCACTCACTGTACCTCTGTGAACATCGTAAGCAGCTACACCTGGAGTACTTACTTAATCCCAATTTTGGTTAAAGAAATACAAAAAAGAGTAAATACCCTGAAAAGCTTGCAATTCTAGGATCATGCTAGAATCAAAAGATTCAAGTTCTAGCTGTACTGTATTCCTTGAAGACTTTTATCCTACATGTGTGAGACTAAGTAATGGAGATATACTTTTGAGTTACATTAAGTGCATGCGCACGCAAACACACACACACACAGAATGAAAAACACAATGTAACTTCCCCCTCCCCCCACAAGTTGGGGTAAACAGTAGGTGTTTAATGTAACTATATAATTAAGTTACCTTCCCCTAATCAAAAGAGAGTCATTCGTTTAATGGCAGGGGAGGAGGCATGGAAAAGGAATGCAAGACACTGTATTTATATTATCAACAGGTTTATTTCTGTACTGAACAAATGTCATTTTACTAGCTGACATATCGCAATTCTAAATGTGCAGCTGTATAAAATCTTGTGAAAGGAACGTGATTATTGCAGTCATATGACCTGGATTCAAGTCCCTACTAAAACACTTAAATAAAACCTGACCAAATCCTTAACCTCTCTACCAGTTTCTTTTATCTCTAAAACGAGAACAACAATACCTGTCCTACCTACCTCACAGGGCTGTTGTGAGGATCAAGTGAGATGATGTATGGGAACTCACTTTGTAACTTTAGAGCACTACACAAATGTTAGTTATTATCTTCATCCTAGGGGTTAGAAGGAACCTCAAGAAGTTATCTAGTCCTCATCTTTGTATCCAAGTAGAACTTCATTTAAGAGTTCAACAAGAAAGTGGTCTATCCTAAAAATTTAAAGAGAACAAAATTCTTTATAAATATACTTTCAAATGGTACAATCCTTTCGAAGAGCAATTTGACAACAAACAGAATTATGAAACTCCTTACATACTTTGACCAAAGTATTATATAAGTATAGAAGAGAGAATAAATTATGAAAAAAATGCTGGCTAAAAAACATAGTGTGATCCTTGTTAGTAACAGACAAACAAAATGTGTGCATGCACATTTAGACAAACGAAAAAAAAAAAGATCAGCAAGAAATGGATGAAAATTATAACAACAATTATTCTATAAAATAATACACTTTTTCGCTATTTTCCACATTTCCTGCTATATGCATGGATTACTCTCAAAAACAGAGTCCATGTTTTTTATCACTATGCTATATGTACTAAAGGCTTAAAGAAGAATTTATCTTAGGAAAATTCATCAGGACTCATTTAAGATATAAACTGGGGGAAACACAGGGAGTTCCGTTAGAAGGTTACTCCACCATGATGGATGCTGCCACACATTCTAACACATTCTCAGAGAATCTCTAACATTAGATAATTAGTTCTACCATGTTTATTTTAAAAAGCAAAAGTTAAGCATTATATGCATACATGTATGAAGAGATAGAAATGGATGGGGGAAGGAAGGTTATCTGTGGCTATCTGGTGGTAAGGTGTGGTAAGGAACTGGGGAAGCGGGGTTTAAATCACTGTGTATTTTCTACAATAAACATGCATTTTGTATTGTAATCAGGAGAGAAAGTAATAATTCAAAAAACAGTCCAGGAGAAAAGTGATTAAAACCTGATTAACAGTGTTCATTGGCAGGATTATAAAAGGCCAGTCTGAATTTTAGGGTTATACTGCACAGCAGGATTGACAGGATTTAGCAAAGACAAATCTGGAGGTCAGTTACTAGGTTTTACCTTATTCCCTTTCCTGGCAGCTACAGCTGACCCCTCTCCCCATCCTGAACCCTGTTTCTCACTTGATTTCTGAACATCACACACTCCTCCCTCACTGGCTACTTCTCAACACCCTTTATAGATCTCTTCTTGCAGGTATCACACAACAAAGGACTTAAAAGGTTCAGTCTTCCCATCTCCCCTTTATGTGCACTCACTTCTCCCCGAACGACTTTATCCAGTCCATATATACTCGCTTGACTCCCAAAGTTATCTTCCCCAGCTCCAAACTCACATACGACCTCCTAAGAGTGTGATCTGACATGTCCACTAGGTTGTCAAACAGGTATCTCAAGATCAATATAGAAAAGAAACACCAATTCTACCCATTTCCCCTCCCCTCAGTAAAACTGCCCTCCTAAGACAGTCCTGGTCATGGAACCCAGCTGCTCAATGCTAAAGCTCTAGAACTATCCCCAGAAGGATCCTCCTCATATCCTACATTCAAGGGTCAGCTCAACCTGCTGGCTCTATCTACAAAACACATCACCTGTCTGATCACCACTGACCACTCCCACAGTTCACCTTCTCCCCACACCACCATCATCTCCCATCAAGCCCCCTAGTGTCCCAGGATCCTCCACGGCCACCCACTACAGACACAGACTCATACTCACAGTTTGTTTTTCAGACGTCATAACTATATCTTAGATTCTTCCAAAATATAGTTATATCATGTTACCATTCTTCTATCCCCCAAACCTTACCAATACAGATGTATGTTCACACACTTCAGATACATTTTCAAAATCCCAGCCAGGGCCTCCGGGATCCAGAGAAGAGCAGCCCCAACCCACTTTCCTGACTTCTCGACCACTGACTCACAGTGCTCCAGTCACACTGGTCTCTCCATAACACGGGGAAGCAAAAAAAAAAAAATCAAGCTCTAGGTTGTTTCCAACATGTCCAGGGCTCTCAAGCAGTATGCCCCCAAAACCAACGCATCTGCTTAACCTTGCTGTGCCTCAAGCTGCTCTATCTATGAAGCAGAGATCATGCTAGTGGTCAGCGGCGCACTGTAATGATTACATCAGAACTGTGGACTTTGGTTCACAGTCTCCCTATCATGGACCCCACCATCACAATGTATGTATTCTTTTTCCCCTCAATTCCCCGGAGAACAAATCTTCCATTAAAAATGTACCTGAAATTTCCTTCTTCTAATCCATTAGTCTGATTAAAGTAAATCAGAGTACAGAATGAACAATCTCTTGTAAAACCCATCCAATTAGATACTTAAGTTTTGGAAAGTTCAGTCCAACAACTTCCACCAAGAAAATGAATAGAAAGCAGTGACGTAGAATCTGTGCTCTTTTCAAATTTCTGTTTATTCTCAGTTCAGTTCAGTTGCTCAGTCGTGTCCAACTCTTTGTGACCCCACGAATCGCAGCACACTAGGCCTCCCTGTCCATCACCAACTCCTGGAGTTCACTCACACTCATGTCCATCCAGTCAGTGATGCCATCCAGCCATCTCATCCTCTGATGCCCTCTTCTCCTTCAGCCCTCAATCTTTCCCAGCATCAGAGACTCTTCCAATGAATCGGCTCTTCACATTGGGTGGCCAAAATACTGGAGCTTCAGGCTTCAGGGGCAGTCCTTCCAACCGGTATTCAGAGTTCATCTCCCTTAATATTGATGGTTTGATCTCCTTGCGGTATAAGGGACATCCAGGAGTCTTCTGCAGCTCAAAAGCCATCAAGTCTTCTGACACTCTGCCTCCTTTATGGTCCAGCTCTCACAGCCATAAGTGATCACTGGGGAAACCACAGTGACCATACAGACCTTTGTTGGCAGTCACATCTCAGTTTCTCAACACACTTTGTAGGTTTGTTATAGCTTTCCTGCCAAGAGGCAATAATCTTCTGATTTCATGGCTACAGTCACCATCTGCAGTGATATCAGAACCCAAGAAGAGGACATCTGTCACTACTTCCACCTTTTCCCATTCTATTTGCCATGAAGTAATGGGACTGGATGCCATGATCTTCGTTTTCTTAATATTTAGTTTTAAGCTGGAGCTTTCACTCTCCTCCTTCACCCTTATCAAGAGGCTCTTTAGTTCTTCTTCGCTTTCTGCCATTAGAGTGGTATCATTCACATATCTGAGGTTGCTGATGTTTCTCCCGCCTACCTTGATTCCAGCTTGTAACTCATCCAGCCCAGCATTTCTCATGATGTGCTCAGCATATAGGTTAAATAGTGACAGCAGACAGCTCTGTCATACTCCTCTCTCAATCCTGAACCAACCTGTTGCTCCATACATGGTTCTGTTTCTTGACCCAAATACAGGTTACTCAGGAGACAAGTAAGATGGTCTGGTATTCCCATCTCTTTAAGAGCTTTCCACAATTTCTATGATCCACATAGTCAAAGGCTTTAACATGGTCTATGAAACAGATAGATGTTTTTCTGGAATTCCTTTGCTTTCTCTATGATCCAGGGAATGTTGGCAACTTGTCTCTGGATCCTCTGACTTTTCTAAACCCAGCTCAGACGTCTGGAACTTCTTGATTCAGGTAATGGTGAAGCCTAGCATGCAAGATTTTAAGCATGACCTTACTACCACAGGTGATGAGTGCAACTGTCTGATGGTCTGAACATTTTTTATCACTCTTTTTGGGAACTGGGATGAGGCCTGACTTTTTCCAGTCCTATGGCCACTGCTGGCTCTTCCAAATTTGCTGACATGTTGAGTGCAACAATTTGACAGAATCATTCTTCAGGGTTTTGAATAGCTCTACTGGAAATCCTACTACTGGAAAAGTTCAGTTTTAATTCCAATCCCAAAGAAAGGCAATGCCAAAGAATGTTCAAACTACCGCACAACTGCACTCATCTCACACGCTAGCAAAGTAATGCTCAAAAATCTCCAAGCCAGGCTTCAGCAATACGTGAACCGTGAACTTCCAGATGTTCAAGCTGGTTTTAGAAAAGGCAGAGGAACCAGAGATCAAATTGCCAACATCTCCTGGATCATCTAAAAAGCAAGAGAGTTCCAGAAAAACATCTACTTCTCCTTTATTAACTATCCCAAAGCCTTTGACTGTATGGATCACAATGAACTGCGGAAAATTCTTGAAGAGATGGGAATACCAGACCGCTTTACCTGCCTCCTGAGAAATCTGTATGGAGGTCAAGAAGCAACAGTTAATACTGGACATGGAACAACAGAGTGGTTCCAAATCAGGAAAGGAGTATGTCAAGGCTGTATACTGTCACCCTGCCTATTTAACTTATATGCAGAGTGTATCATGCAAATACTGAGCTGGATAAAGCATAAGCTGGAATCAAGATTGCCGGGAGAAATATCAATAACCTCAGATATGCAGATGACACCACCCTTATGGCAGAAAGCAAATAAGAACTAAAGAGCCTCTTGATGAAAGTGAAAGAGGAGGGTGAAAAAGTTGGCTTAAAACTCAATATTCAGAAAACTAAGATTACGGCATCTGGTCCCATCACTTCATGGCAAACAGACGGGGAAAAAACTGAAACAAAGACAGACTTTATTTTGGGGGGCTCAAAAATCACTGCAGACGGTGACTGCAGCCATGAAATTAAAAGATGCTTACTCCTTGGAAGGAAAGTTATGACCAACCTAGACAGCATATTAAAAAGCAGAGACATTACTTTGCCAACGAAGGTCCATCTAGTCAAAGCTGTAGTTTTTCCAGTAGTCATGTATGAATATGAGAGTTGGACTATAAAGAAAGCTGAGCACCAAAGAATTGATGCTTTTGAATTGTGGTATTGGAGAAGACTCTTGAGAGTCCCTTAGACTGCAAGGAGATCCAACCAGTCCATCCTAAAGGAAATTGGTCCTGAATATTCATTGGAAGGAGTGATGCTGAAGCTGAAACTCCAATACTTTGGCGAGCTGATGAGAAGAACTGACTCATTGGAAAAGACCCTGATGTTGGGAAAGCTTAGGGGCAGAAGAAGGGGACGAGAGAGGATGAGATGGTTGGATGGCATCACTGACTCGATGGACGTGAGTCTGAGTAAGCTCCGGGAGTTGGTGATGGAGAGGGAGGCCTGGCATGCTGCAGTCCACAGGGTCACAAAGAGGTGGACACGACTAAGCGACTGAGCTGAACTACAATTCCACTGCATCCACTAGCTTCACAGCAGCGATCCCTGAGGCTCACTTGACTTCACACTCCAGAATCACACCACCATAGTTAGCCGGTTCATTAAGATCTTTTTTTGTACAGTTCTTCTGTGTATTCCTTCCATCTCTTATTGATCTTCAGCATCTACTAGGTCTCTACTGTTTCTGTCCCTTATTGTGCCCATTTTTAGGTGAAATGTTCCCTTGTTAAGGTAAAATTTATTAAATTTCTCACAACTGGCGTAAGTTTAAGTCACTTTACACCATACAGAAGGGAGAACCACAGTACTGCAGAGACTTCACATCTGACAAGCCTTAATTCAACTCACGCTGGCAGTACAAAGGCCAAACTCCACTGCTTCTAGGAACTTATCTCCTCTATTATGAAACTTGGCCCTAATTATCAGACTTGAGAAAAATCTAAAGAGCATGGTCTCTTTGCAAAGTCACAACGATAAAGGTTACGTATCTATTTCAGAGCTTGTGATCTGAAGTAAAATAAAAACTTCCACAGATATATCCTCTTAACAGAGTCCCCCTCAGGTTTCTCCTCTAACACAGCAGCAGACCACCACTCAGCCTCTAAGGGCCTCCCTTCAGAAAGTGTTTCCTTTATGGATGATTCACATGCTCCTTCCAAAAAGAGTCCACATTATGACACACATCATCAATTTGTGTGCTATATATACAATGAGTCATTTGGGGGTGAATTTATCATTTTAAATATTGGTACATTTCTCATTTTAAAAATACAAATAATGCTACTACCCTTTTTCCCTCTTAAACTTCTTTACAATAAATTTAAAAACACAAGTTTACTGAGTCAAAGAAGGCAAATTTATATATTCTACTATTTTTCAATCTCATCACATGACTTCTGATAAAGAGTATAAATAATTTACAGTGCAAAAAGTTTCATATTAAGTCTCAATTAAGAACTTACCAGCATTGAGTTGCAGATTTTTAAAAGAAACACTGTTACTATAATCCTGACATACATACTGCTTTTCTGTTTTTTTTAGCTCAGCCTTCTCTTCTAGGCTTGTCTTAATGCATTTTTCTCTCAATAATTTATACGAACTCTTTGTGTAATATCTGCGTTACCTATTTAATGCAAGTATTTTCCCTCGTTTATCTTTATTTTAGTATTATCTCATGCTGCTGCTGCTGCTGCTAAGTTGCTTCAGTCATGTCCAACTCTGTGCGACCCCACAGATGGCAGCCCACCAGGCTACCCTGTCCCTGGGATTCTCCAGGCAAGAGTACTGGAGTGGGGTGCCATTACCTTCTCCGATTATCTCATAATCTAATTTTTCTTCAGAATACTGTCTTCAGTTACTCCAACAGGATTAAGTTATCCATCCTTTCTGTTGAAATTTAACACATTCTAAAGTCTTATATTTAAACATATATTTCGACTTTTGTCAAATATTTAAATATTTAAACAAATATTTCGACTTCTGTCAAACAATTCATACTTTGGGGAAAAACTGATTAATATTTCCAGAAAGAGAGTTTCTATCAAACAAATCTAAAAGACACTAGGCTAAATGAAGTTGAAACAGTTTTTTCACTGCAAATCTTTAGAGCCTTCAGTATGTTAAAGGCATATAATATGAGGGAAAGAAGTGCACATGGTAAAACTGCTTCCCAAACTTTATGTTCTCACACACACACCAATAAAACACACACCAAAATGCAACGATAGTTATCTCAGAAAGCAGCTTTCTCCTCCTTCTTATTCATGCTTTCTAATCCATATCATATTAAAAACACTTTGTCAAAAAGAATTTCCCCAAAAATATATAATCACTGGTGCCACTTTTTAAATATTTTCTTTCTAAAGTTATACATGTACCTGATTTTAAAGAATTGTGCCTAATTCTATAAAATTTATAAAGAAAAACACTAATGCTCAGCACCCACTCACTTTCCTTCTGCTTCTCCCTTCACTGGGAAAATGTAGGTAGTATCTCCCTCCACTGAAAGGCTACTGTAAAAACTATCCTAACAAGTGCCTGACTGCATGCTTGACTGAAAACATAAGACAGTAGCCATTATAATATCTTAGCAGATACTAATTATTTTTCAAACCATTTTCTGTAGCCCTAAGTACCCTTCACTATGACCCCTCCCCAACTGTCAAAATAATTTCTCTTATTGCCAAAATGATTCTATCACATTATTATAAAAGTGAGATAATAATCATTCCCTAACTTTTGAGCATTTTAATTCCATCCTAAAATACCATAAATTATGTACCTTTATAGTAATTCATTCAAAAATACTGAGCACCTACTATGTGTCGCATGCTGGCATAGATTATTCCAGATACCAATGACACAGAATTCTCAAGACAACCAACCTGGTTTCTTCACTAAGTGTGAAGAAGTAAGGGATTAGAAATAGAAACGTGTGTGCATGCTCCGTCGCTCAGGTGTGTCTGACTCATTGAGACCCTATGGGCGATAGCCCTCCAGGCTCCTCTGTCCATAGGATTTCCCAGGCAAGAACACTGGAGTGGGTTGCATTTCCTTCTCTAGGGGAACATCCTGGCTCAGGGATTGAACCCATTTCTCCTGCACCTCCTGCACTGGCAGGAGGATTCAGCTGGGAGATCATTTAGTAATAGTAAGGGGCGGGTAAGTGTTTACATAGACTGATACATACTAAAGTCACACAGCAACCAAATGAACATATGAACACACTGACCTATTTCAATTCTAATTCAAACTGTAAAAATAAAAATGTGTGGGAACTGGGTAAATAAATGAACACTGACTGCATACTTGGAAACATTAAAAAGTATCTTTATTTTGGACAGGATAATATTTATGCTATTTTTTTAAAATAAAGAATTCTTTTATTTCAGAGATACATACTAAAATATTTACAGATGAAATTATATGATTTCTGAGCTCTTCTTCACAGTAGTCTTGGTTGAGGGGAGGTAAGGAGGACTGAAGTTTGGCATGCTGAGGTCTATGGGGTCGAAAAGAGTTGGACACGACTGAGTGACTGAACTGCAGTGAAGGAGAAGTGAGTGGGGTTTAAATGGAAAAAGAAGAACTATTAACTAACTGTATAAGTAACAGGGAGATTCATTTATTATACTAGTCTCACTACTTTGATGGAGAAGGAAACGGCAACCCACTCCAGTATTCTTGCCTGGAAAATCCCATGGACTGAGTATTCTTGCCTGGAAAATCCCATGGACGGAGGAGCCTACCGAGGCTCCTCCGTCCATGGGGTTGCAAAGAGTCGAACATGACTGAGCGACTTCACTTCACTTCGCTGCTTTGATGTTTTCCATAAAACAGAAAAAATTTTAAAAACTGTTGCCATGAAGTTTCCTTTCAACTAGGATGAGACAAATAAAAAAGATATACAGTGTATAAACAAAAGGGAAGAATAATAGGGAGTACAAAGAAGGGAACCAACAGTAGTCTATAATTTTAAACTGAGAGGCCAGGGAGAGCCAGGGATACTGGTACCAGTTGTCTCCTGCGCAAGAGCTTCCAGGGCAGGAGAAAGCTCACTGCTCAGGCCAGAAAGAGCCTGGGGACGGCAATGCCGAGGTGAATTTTCAGCAAAAGCAGAACAAGTTGAGGGAATAGCTTTCTAGTTAGAAGGCACATCAAGTACCTAGACTCTGAGGCAGGAGCATGCCCAGGATAGTGGAAGAACAGACAAATGGGGGCAAGTCTATATAGCCTGATTAGCAAAAAGGGGGAGAAGAGCAGGTAAAAATAGAAAGGTACAGGGGGCAAGCCAGGCTCAGTCTCACAGGCCAGGAGAACTTTAGTTTTCTCCTTTGTGTGAAATGGAAAGTGACCAGAGCACTGTGAATAAAAGTGTGATAGGATCTAACTCTCCAAGATTACTCTAGATGCTGTTCTGAGAACATATGGGACAGAAACCCCAGAGGCAGAAGCAGGGAAACCACTTCCAGGCTAATGCAATAATCCAGATGAGAAATGGTAATGACTAAAACCACAGTGGCACTGAACAAAGTGAGATTGTATGAAATACCAGAGTCTGGATATATTCTGAAAACAGTGTCAACAGGATCTGCTGATCAAGTGAATACAGAACACGAAAGAATTAAAAATGACTTCAATGTTTTTTGTTAAGCAACTCAAAAGAAGTTAACATTTCTAGAAATGAGGGAGACTGTAGGCATAAAGTGGTACAAGCAGAACTGGGAGTTGGAGAAGCAGGTACCACGAGTTCAGTGTTAAGACATTAAGTTTAAAATGCCCAAGAGACAGCCAAAGAAGTAAATACAGGAGTCTGGAGTATATATATTTAAGAGCTGAATTATAAAGCATGTTTTAAGTCATAAAATTAGGGCTTCCCCAGTGACTCAGAGGGTGAAGAATCCACCTGCAATGTGGGAGACCTGGGTTCAATCCCTGGGTTGGGAAGATCCCCTGAAGAAGGGAATGGCTACCCACTCCAGTACTCTGGCCTGGAGAATTCCACGGACAGAGTAGCCTGGCAGGGTCCATGGGGTCATAAAGAGTTGGACACGACTGAGCGACCTTTACTTTCACTTTCACTTTTCAATTCATAAAATTATACAACATCACCATAAAAGTGAGTAGAAATAGAGATGCTTAAAATCTGAACCCTGAAATACTCCAGTGCCTAGAGGTCAAGAAGATGAAGAGGAGAATCAGAAGAAACTGAGAGGAAGACAGGAAGGTGAGAGAATAACCAGGAATGGTGACCCAAAGATCGCAGCTGGCAGACTGACACTGCGTGAACCCAGAGCAGCTGATGACAGTGAAATCAGAATGTGGAGGAGAGATTCTGGGGATGACAGCACTAAAATCCTTTCCAGGAGTTTGTTGTAAACAGACAAAAAGAACAGGGCAAGACAACTATACTGACGAATAAATATAAAAGATGATATGTGGCTAACACTGAAATTCAACTGTAAGGACCTCGACAGAGACTTTCAGACTTCTACCAAGCACAGAGAAAAAGAGATATTCCATTTTGTTAATTACATATCATATCCATGAAATACAGAAAATAGAAACCTAATCAGAGGGGACTTTCCTCGTGGTCCAGTGGCTAAACCTCATGCTCCCAATGTAGGGGGCCCAGGTTTGTTTCCTGGTGAAGGAAATAGATTCCATGTGCCACAACTAAGACCCAGCACAGTCAAATTAATTAAGTTTTTTAAAAAGGAAACCTAATCAGAAAACACAAAAACCTAATATCACAAATACCTAAGTATCTGATTTCATGAATATCTAAATATGTACCTAAGTATAGGATATAAGGGCAAAAAAAATACCAAAGGTTTTTCTTTCTTTTTTTAACTACCAGGCAACATTATGAAATTAAGGAAAATATCAAAATGTACATAACAATTTTTCAGTTGAATTAGCTCCACTCCATAATTCTAAGAAGCACAGAGAAGAGGCACTTGGCCACCAACACAGCCAACTCCAGAAAACTTAAGAGTAGCCAGGTAAGCCTCATCAATACAAACTGGAGTGTTAAGTGGGTACTGGGGAGTATTGAGTTGCTTCAGAATCTGCTCCTTGGTTGTATGGAAATCATTGTCTTACAGCTGATTTACATAATCCACTAATTACAGACTCAACTTGGCTGAAAACTAAATATTAAGGTATTCCTATAAGCAAAACCCAAGGAGATACTATAGTTGATCCTTGAATAACATAGGTTTGAACTGTAGGAGTCCACTTATTCACAACTTTTTTTTCAACTGTAAATAATCAGTATCACATGACCCATGGTTGGCTGAATCTCTGAACTTGAAACCACAGATACGGAGGAACTGTGGACAGTAAGGAACCTCTGATATGGAAGGCAGACAGTACATTATACTCAAGATTTTTGACTGTGCTGAAGGCTGACATCCCTAAATCACAGTGTTCAAGGGTCAACTGTAAAACTACTTATTAACATTGGATTACTTTAATCTGACAAAAGGATTAACTAACAACCAGTTAGGAAAAGGAGTACGTCAAGGCTGTATATTGTCACCCTGCTTATTTAACTTCTATGCAGAGTACATCATGAGAAACGCTGGGTTGGAAGAAACACAAGCTGGAATCAAGATTGCCGGGAGAAATATCAATAACCTCAGATATGCAGATGACACCACCCTTATGGCAGAAAGTGAAGAGGAGCTAAAAAGCCTCTTGATGAAAGTGAAAGAGGAGAGCGAAAAAGTTGGCTTAAAGCTCAACATTCAGAAAACGAAGATCATGGCATCTGGTCCCATCACTTCATGGCAAATAGATGGGGAAACAGTGGAAACAGTGTCAGACTTTATTTTGGGGGGCTCCAAAATCACTGCAGATGGTGACTGCAGCCATGAAATTAAAAGACACTTACTCCTTGGAAGAAAAGCTATGACCAACCTAGATAGTATATTCAAAAGCAGAGACATTACTTTGCCGACTAAGGTCCGTCTAGTCAAGGCTATGGTTTTTCCTGTGGTCATGTATGGATGTGAGAGTTGGACTGTGAAGAAAGCTGAGCACCGAAGAATTGATGCTTTTGAACTGTGGTGTTGGAGAAGACTCTTGAGGGTCCCTTGGACTGCAAGGAGATCCAACCAGTCCATTCTGAAGGAGATCAGCCCTGGGATTTCTTTGGAAGGAATGATGCTAAAGCTGAAGCTCCAGTACTTTGGCCACCTCATGCAAAGAGTTGACTCATTGGAAAAGACTCTGATGCTGGGAGGGATTGGGGGCAGGAGGAGAAGGGGACGACAGAGGATGAGATGGCTGGATGGCATCACGGACTCGATGGACATGGGTCTGAGTGAATTCCGGTAGATGGTGATGGACAGGGAGGCCTCGCGTGCTGCGATTCATGGGGTCACAAAGAGTCGGACACGACTGAGCGACTGAACTGAACTGAACTGAACAACCAGTTAAATTAAGTATACTTTTCATTTGCTATTTCTCTACTAGGAATGTTCCTCCCTTACCCAGGAACCCACGATCTTCAAAAGGTTAGCCACTACATGTGTCCAAGCACACTGCTTCTCTTGGGTCACCTCTACCCACAGACCTGCCCTGACCAGCCCAACTCTCTGAGATGGCACTGGCCACCAACCAACCAACCAGACAGTCTCTATCACCTTACATTCTACTTGGAAGCTCCACGACAGGGAGTTTGTCTCAAACACAGCTGTATCCTCCAGCACATGATGGGCACCCAACAACTGTTTCCTGAATGAATAAAGAGCTCCAACCACTTTTTGCCAAATCATTACACCTTACAACTGTGGAATCACATGCTGCTGGTGCTTGGAATGCATTTTAATGAGAATGTTACCATAAAGCAGGAACGGGGTGAAAAGATGACTAACTCTCCTATAATATGGATCTTACCTTTATTTATTTTCACACTGCAATGAACCACATCCCAACAACGCACTTTGTTCTATAATATTTTGTTTGCTTCTATTCAAACATAAAAGAAAACCAGAGACAAATGAGGCTAAGCAAAAAGTTCTTAGAGGATTACATATTTTTCAGTAGGTAAGACTGATTAACATCCTTAATCCATAGCACCCCGTGACAAGACTCTGATATTTTACACAAAACTAAATAGAATATAAACTCCATGAGAGCAGAAATTTGACTACTGTTTTCTGATATGTCTGTAACTCCTATAACAACCAATGTAATTCCTATTAACATCAGCAGATTGAAAACATAACCTAACTGCACCAAAACTCAAATATAATTCCTGGGTATTTTATTCTCTTTGGTGCAATTAAGATTGTTTTCAATCTCTATTTAATGTCAAAGTTTCTTTTACACAGTAACATTGATCTCTTGTAATGCAGCTTTAGCTCTGATGTATTACTAATTCTATCTTTCTGAGCAGGTAGCTTTTCTGTTGTTTGGCTGTTTGATGTTGGGATCCTTCCTTCTACTCTCTGGTGTTTAAAAACTATAAGCATTCTTACTCTGAGTTCTGGAAGGAGTTAGCCAATGCTACTGTGATATGGAGTTCCATTCAGTTCAGTTGCTCAGTCGTGTCCAGTTCAATGAGACACCATGGACTGCAGGATGCCAGGCCTCCCTGTCCATCACCAACTCCTGGAGTTTACTCAAATCCATGACCACTGAGTTGGTGATACCATCCAAACATCTCATTCTCTGTCGTCCCCTTTTCCTCCTGCCTTCAATCTTTCCCAGCATCAGGGTCTTTTCAAACGATTCAGTTTTTTGCATCAAGTGGCCAAAGTACTGGAATTTCAGCTTCAGCATCTGTCTTTCTAATGAATATTCAGGACTGATTTCCTTTAGGATGGTCTGGTTGGATCTCCTTGCAGTCCAAAGGACTCTCAAACAGTCTTCTCCAACACCAAAGTTCAAAAGCATCAATTCTTCGGCGCTCAGCTTTCTTGACAGTCCAGCTTTCACATCGATACATGACAACTAGAAAAACCATAGCCTTGACTAGACAGACCTTTGTTGGGAAAATAATATCTCTGCTTTCTAACATGCTATCTAGGTTGGTCATAATTTTCCTTCCAAGGAGTAAGTGTCTTTTAATTTCATGGCTGCAATCATCATCTGCAGTGATTTTGGAGCCCCAAAAAATAAAGTCTGACACTGTTTCCACTGTTTCCCCATCTATTGGCCATGAAGTGATGGGACTGGATGCCATGATCTTAGTCTTCTGAATGTTGAGCTTAAAGTCAACTTTTTCACTCTCCTCTTTCACTTTCATCAAGAGGCTCTTTAGTTCTTCACTTTCTGCCATAAGGGTGGTGTCATCTGCATATCTGAGGTTACTGATATTTCTCCCGGCAATCTTGTTTCCAGCTTGTGTTTCTTCTAGTCCAGCATTTCTCATGATGTACTCTGCATGTAAGTTAAATAAGCAGGGTGACAATATACAGCCTTGACGTACTCCTTTTCCTATTTGGAACCAGTCTGTTGTTCCATGTCTAGATCTAACTGTTGCTTCCTGACGTGCATATAGGTTTCAACAGAGGCAGGTCAGGTGTTCTAGGATTCCCATCTCTTCAAGAATTTCCCACCATTTATTGTGATCCACACAAAGGCTTTGGCATAGTCAATAAAGCAGAAATAGATGTTTTTCTGGAACTCTCTTGCTTTTTCGATGATCCAGCGGATGTTGACAATTTGATCTCTGGTTCCTCTGCCTTTTCTAAATCCAGCTTGAACATCTGGAAGTTCACGGTTCATGTACTGTTGAAGTCTGGCCTGGAGAATTTTTAGCATTACTTTGCTAGTGTGTGCGATGAGGGCAATTATGTCATAGTTTGAACATTTCTTTGGCATTGCCTTTCTTAGGGATTGGAATGAAAACTGACCTTTTCCAGTCCTGTGGCCACTGCTCAGTTTTCCAAATTTGCTGGCATATTGAGTGCATCACTTTCAAGCATCATCATTTAGGATTTGAAATAGCTCAACTGGAATTCCATCACCTCCACTAGCTTTGTTCATAGTGATGCTTCCTAAGGCCCCCCTGACTTCACATTCCAGGATGTCTGGGTCTAGGTGAGTGTGAATGATCACATCATTGTGATTATCTGTGTCGTGAAGATCTTTTCTGTACAGTTCTTCTGTGAATTCTTGCTACCTCTTCTTAATATCTTCTGCTTCTGTTAGGTCCATACCATTTCTGTCCTTTATTGTGCCCATCTCTGTTTCCTTGGTACTTCTAATTTTCTTGACGAGATCTCTAGTCTTTCCCATTCTGTTATTTTCCTCTATTTCTTTGCATTGATCGCTGAGGAAGGGTTTCTTGTCTCTCCTTGCTATTCTTTGGAACACTGCTTTCAAATGGGTGTATCTTTCCTTTTCTCCTTTGCTTTTCGCTTTTCTTTTTTTCACAGTTATTTGTAAGGCCTCCTCAGACAGCCATTTTGCTTTTTTGCATTTCTTTTTCTCAGGGATGGTCTTAATCCCTGTCTCCTGTACAATGCCACAAACCTCCATCCATAGTTCATCAGGCACTCTATCTAAATCTATTTCTCACTTCCACTGTATAATCAAAGGACTTGATTTAGGTCATACCTGAATGGTGATATGGAGTAGAGGTTTGTTATTTTGTTTCTTTTGTTACTCATGGTAACTTCCTGATTGGAGTCAAATTTACAGGGTGGTTCTAATCTCTTGAGATAAAAATTTGGAATCCTTGAATTTTTATATATATTCATGTATCTGTTTATCAAAGCTGTGCTTAGGACTGAAAATTCACTGTATGTTTTGGCTGCTGTTACAGGAATTCCAGATATATCAGAAAACAGTGACAAATTCCTGCCCTCATGGAGTTTATATTCTACTTAATGTTGTGTATAATATCAGTAAAAGTCATCTCCTGGGCTGCTATGGACTGCAGCTGACATACATTTCTGCTCAACATCAGTTAATTCACTTGTAAGCAAATAATTTGAGCCTGAAATCAAGTATAAAATGGGCAGAGAAGAATCTTCATAGCCTCACTAGCAAGGCTCTTGGCAAAGATAATCTGGATGCTAAAATTTCTAGCTTGAACAGTGAAGTTCTGGTACTTGACGAACAAATCATTCACATAAAGACAAAATTTTGCCTGCTATGGTAAAAAAAAAAAAATTGTCCAGTTATTGACTATGCCAGTTGGAAAGGGAGATTTGATCTGCAGAGTAAACAAGACTATTACACAGCCAGACAAAAGTTATTTTTAAATCAGCTGATAAAACAAAGGGCATCATTTGAACATGTACAATTATCACATGAAACTGAACTGAGAAAGCATTAGCACATGAATTGTCTGCTTGAAAACTTGGTTCAAGTACTTAGTCAAAGTAATTTGATGCCCCAGCAGTGACTGAAAATGCTAACAGACCCATCAGTATCTCAGCAGATAAATCCTAGGAATACCTTTGATACCAAGGATTATTCTACTCACAGGCTTTATTGACTTTTAGAAGGAGAAAATAGGAAAAAAGAATTATTACCCATGTAAATCTAGAGAAGTGGCCGAGAAACTAAAACAGGATGTTTCTTTGGTACAACAACAGTTGGCAGAATCTCCTCAGGAATATTCTTTCTTTCTGTCCAAACTAAATAATGATATGGACATGCTCTGTGATGCTTTGTATCAAGGAGGAAATCAGCCTTTGCTTAGTGATCAGACACTTGAGTTGTTTACAACTTTTGGCTGTTGGGTACAATACTGCTGTCAACATTGTTGTACAAGTATTCAAGCCCCTGTTTTCATTCCTTTTGGATATATACCTGTAAGTGGATGCTGGAACAGAGTTAATAGAACAGTTTCACTAGGTTGAATTTAACTAAACAACCTAATTCATCTTCTTATTGATATTCTTGCTGATGTGAAGACTAAAAGAAAAAATTGGGTATCTAGTAAACTGCATCAAGTGGAAAGATAATTATATGTATATTTTTTAAAAGATGAAGATTAAAGAATCTTCATCAAGAATTTAGAAAACCAAAGATTAAAGCTATTGGTTTTGCAGACTGAAATTTGCCAAAAATGAGATCTTCACTGCCTGTGCTACGTTTTAATGTTTTAAATATTTGGAGAAGAACATAGCTAATAATGGAAAAGAAAATGGCAACCTACTCCAGTATTCTTGCCTGGGAAATTACATGGACAGAGGAGGCTGGTGGGCTACAATCCATGGGGGTCACAAAGAGTCAGACACGACTGAGCAACTGAACAACAAAATATCTATTAATAACATGCCCCAAACAATCTACAGATTCAATGCAGTCCCTAACAAAATTCCAATGGCTCTTTCACAGAAATAGAATAGGTAATCCTAAATTTGTATAGAACTACAAAAGACCTTGAAAAGCCAAAGCAATCTTAAGAAGAACAAAGCTGGAGACATCATACTTCCTGTTTTCAAGCTATACCATTTTCAGAATATATCATATATACCATATAATCATACCATAAAACAATCAAAACAAGCACACTGATCAACAGAACAGAACTGAGAACCCAGAAACAATTCACGCATACACTGTCATTAATTTATGACAACGGAGCCAAGATTACACAAAGCAGTAGTCTCTTCAATAAATGGTGTTGGGAAAACTGAATAGCTCATGTAAAGGATGAAACTAGACCACTATCTTATATCACACACAAAAATCACCACAAAATGAGTTAAAGACATGAACATAAGACACGAAACCATACAACCTCCTGGAAGAAAACATAAGGGAAAAAGCTCCCTGATATTGGTCTTGGCAGTAATTTTTTGGATTTAACACCAAAAGCAAAAGCAACAAAAGCAAAAATAAACAAGTGTGACTACATCAAACTAAAAAGCTTCTGCACAACAAAGGAAACCATCAATAAAATGAAAAGGCAACCTATAGAACTGGAGCAAATACTTGCATATCCTACAGCTGATAAGAGGTTAATATCAAAAATATATGAAGAATTCATTCAACTCAACAGCAAGAAAATAATCCAATTAAAAAATGAATGAAGCACTAAATAGATATTTTACCAAAGGAGACATACAAATAAATGGCCAATAAATACATGAAAAGGTGCCAACAATCCCTAATCATCTGCTGCTACTGCTGCTAAATCACCTCAGTCATGTCCGACTCTGTGCAACCCCACAGAGAGCAGCCCACCAGACTCCCCCGTCCCTGGGATTCTCCAGGAAAGGACACTGGAGTGGGTTGCCATTTCCTTCTCCAATGCATGAAAGTGAAAAGTGAAAGTGAAGTCGCTCAGTCATGTTCGACCCTCAGTGACCCCATGGACTGCAGCCCACCAGGCTCCTCCATCCATGGGATTTTCCAGGCAAGAGTACTGGAGTGGGGTGTCTGAGAAATGCAAATAAAAACCACAATGAAATATCACCTCATACGTCAGAAAGGTTATCTTCAAGAAAAACAAGAGAAATACAAGTGTTGTCAAGGATGTGGAGAAAAACTACATTTGTACTGTTGGCAGGAATGTAAACTGTACAATCGCTATGGAAGTTACCCAAAATACTAAAAATAGAAATACCATGTTGTTATTTTAGTCACTAAGGCCTGCCTGACTCTTTGGCAACCCCATGGACTCTGGGCTTGCCAGGCTCCTTTGTCCGTGGGATTTTCCAGGCAAGAATATTGAAGTGGATTGCATTTCCTTCTCCAGAGGATCTTCCCAATTCAGGGATAGAATCCACGGCTTCTGCCACAATTCCTGCACTGCAGGCAGATTCTTTACCGCTGAGCCGGTAAAGAATCCACCTGACAATGCAGGAGATGTGGGTTCTATCCCTGGATTCGGAAGATATCCTAGAGGAGGAAATGACAACCCACTCCAGTATACTTGCAGGGATAATCCCATGAACAGAGGAGCCTGACAAGCTAGAGTCCTTGGGGTCGCAAAGAGCAGGACGTGACTGAACATGCATTTAGAACTACCATATGGTGAAGCAATTTCACTCCTGGGTATATATCCAAAGGGGATGAAAACAAGATATTGGAGAGATATCTGCACTCCCACATCCACTGCAGCATTAGTTACAACAGCCAAGATACAGAAACAACCTCATCTAACAAAGGCTGACTAGGTAAAGATGTGGAATATATACGCTGCAGAATATTATGAGAAAGAAGAAATCCTGTCATTAGGGATGACACGAATGGACCCTGAAGTCATTGCGCTAAGTGAAATAAGCCAGCAAAGAAAACACAAATACTACACAGCTATCACTTGCATGTGGAATCTAAAAAAAGGTCAAACTTAGACAAAAAGAGGAAAAAGGTAGTTTCCCAGGGAAAATAATGAGACTAAGATTGGTAAAAGGGTACAAACTTTCAGCTGTAAAATGTTAAGGCCTAAGGAGCTTAAAAAATGAATTAATATTTTACATATTTAGCCTCAAGCAACTATATAGCATAAAACATCTCATTCCATTCTACAATATAGGTTTGAGTCAGTAAATACTTTGTTATCTTCAATGGCCCCTCTGGGCTCCTGTGAGCAGTAATGGACTGAGAGATCCTTCACCAAGTTCATTTTAGTTAAAATTCTAATTCTAGAACCCTTTCTAAGGAAAATCAAGTAAATAGAAGTCCTCAGAGAAAAACTACTAAAGTTTATTTCTGCCACGTTACAACATTTATAAGACAACTTTATCCATAAGCATGTACAATCTTACATTTATTTCACACATTTCTAGTAATCTGTTTCCTGGACTCTCAAATTAGATGGACAGAATACACCACATGTCCGAGAAAGATATACCATGAGGTCCAAAGACATCATATAAAAAAAAGAAGTAAACCATTAAATTTTTCCAGGTGTACTTGTCTCAGATTCAATTAATGTAGGAACCGAAAGCCCCACCTACTAACACAATGCCTCAGGATGACACTAATAACGAGTGATGGTGTGCTCAGCCACTAAGCTGTGTCTCACTCTTTTGTGACCCAATGAACTGCAGCCCACCAGTCTCCTCTGTCCATGGGATTTCACAGGCAAGAATACTGGTGTGGGTTTCCATTTCTTTCTCCAGAGGATCTTCCCAAGCCGGGGATCAAACTTCATGGGCAGGTGGATTCTTTACCACTTGAGCCACCTGGGAAGCCCTCAATAATGAATTATATAATAATTTATTTCCTAGGATAATGCAATCAACAATTAAATTATGCTCATTATATTGTCTTTTAAAAAGGAAGAGCTATCTAATTATTTTAGAAAATGACCCATCCAAAGTAGTCAAAATAAAAAATGGCTTTAAAACTATCTGCTCCTTTGGAAATTTTTTTCATGCAATAACTATTTCCCTAAAATATCATATGAATATTTCCATATTAAAGACAACATTTCTTGCCCATTAGTCAGTCATTTGTTTGACAATTTTCCTGTGACTTGTTTGTATCAAACTTGATTATCATTTGCTATAACTAATTCCACCAAATACCATCAACAGATGCACAAAACCATAAAGGCTATTTGAGGAACTAAATATTTCCATACTGCAAAGTTATACCCCTACAAATCACTTGCTAATAACTCAAATATTTAGGATGGAGAGCTTTGGCTGCCATCACCTTAACCGGGCAACAAAACTTAACATCAAAACTAAACAGTGTAAAACTTCTATTGTGATGTAATATTAACTACCTAGTTTCATCCATGAGTCTTGCCAAATTACATTTAACCTGAATCTCATCAAGTTTATTTAAAACCTAACTTACAATTTACAGGAAATTGAAGAAACAGAGGAACAAGCCAACTGACATTACTTACACACACACACACACACACACACACACACACACACTCCAAAATTTGGCATAATCCTTATAGACATTTTTGGTCTTATCTCTTCAAAGTCAGTATCACTGGAAAAGTGTGTGGGAGGCCTCAGATATGAAACTAAAGACTAGGACCTTGACTGCAAATCAAGTGAAAATGGTATTTAGGGGACAAATGGCAAATTTGAATATGGATACGTATGAGATTTTTGGAAACTATTTTTTCAGTGTAGACACTGCTATGCAGAAATCCTTTTTCTGGAAATACATGGTGAAGTTAAACTAATTGGGCAGAAGAACTGGATAAATAAGTAAACTGATAAATGGATGCAGAAAATACAGCAAAACATTAAGAGGTGAATCTTGGTGATGGGTAAATGTGTGTATATTCTACTATTCTTTGCTTCAGTATGTCTTTAGTTTTCAAACTACAAAGTTTCAGAACAAAAAAGGCCAAGATGAAAGTATGTCCTTAATTAGATATCTAAACAGCATTTAACTGATTTATAGTCCATCTTTTTTCAAAACAGACTTAAAGTGGCTTTTAAAAAGATATACAATATAAGGTAATATCTTTTTGAAAAAAAGGTAAGAAAAATTAAGCAAAAGAAAAATACATGTAAGACACCAAGGTGAGGTCAAGGATTATATCAATAAACTGAATGAGCTACAAATATTGACATTTTACTAGGAGTTCCTCGATTCTTAATGAAGTTTAAAGATTGTCAGGCAAACAAAACACTTAACAAAACATTTGGTAAAACACTTCAGGGGAAAGGTATGAAGAAATAGTCATTATATATTCAAACAGTAGTGCCTCTAAATAAAATGCTTTACCATTTCTTTCAACAGACACCTGTATAACAGCTTTCATTAGACTTAAGTATACATTTGCCAGGAAGACCTAAAGGGGTACATACAAAATCAATCTATGTCCAAAGAGAAAATATCACTATGTATATTGTGAGCTAAAAACTAAAAAGAAATTAAACTTTACCAAAATTAAATCAAACTGACATGATACCTCGCTAGCTTCATGAGAGAAAAGAATTTCATAAAATGAAAAAAGTTGACACCTTTAATCTCATTTGTTTGCCTGCAGCATTCTGCAATACTTAAGGATGTTATCAATGTAGCTCTTTTTACATATATTTTTAAAAACTTTTAAACAGACTGCTTGCAGTAATTTTAATGAAATGGGAAATGACTATTAAAATTTTTGCAGTGTCCAACTCTTCACAAACCCATGGCCTGTAGCCCACCAGGCTCCTCTATCTATGGAATCCTCTAGGCAAAAATACTGCAGTGGGTTGCTATTCCCTTCTCCAGGGGATCTTCCTAACCCAGCGACCAAACCCAGGTCTCCTGCATTGCAGGTGGATTCTTTAGCAGCTGAGCCACCAAGAGACCCATATGGAAACACTAAAGAACCCAAACAGCAAAAATAATCTTGAGAAAGAAAAATGGAGCTGTAGGAATCAACTTTCCTTACTTTACACTATATGACAAAGCTACAGTCATCAAGACAGTATGGTACTGGCACAAAAACAGAAATACAGAAGAATGGAACAAGACAGAAAGCCCAGAGATAAACCCACACACCGATGTGCACCTTGTCTTTGAAAAAGGAGGCAAGAATATACAGTGAAGAAAAGAAAACCTCTTCAATAAGAACTGCGGGAAAACTAGACAGCTACATGTAAAAAAATGAAGAGAACACTTCCTAACACCATAAACAAAAATAAACTCAAAATAGATTAAAGAATTAAACATAAGACCACAAACTATACAGCTCTTAGAGGAAATCACAGGCAGTACACTCTTTGACATCAACCACAGCAAGACCCTTTGTGACCCACTTCCTAGAGAAATGGAGGAAAAAAAATCAACATAACCTAATAAACATAGACATTTTTCACAGCAAAGGAAACAATACACAAGACAACACTCAGAATGGAAGAAAATAATTGCAAAGGAAGCAACTGACAAAGGATTACTTTTCAAAATATATAAGCAGCTCATACAGCTTAGTATCAGTAAAACAAACAGCCCAATCAAAAAATGGGCAGAAGACTTAGACATTTCTCCAAAGACATACAGATGGCCAATAAACACATGAAAAGATGGTCAATATCACTGTTAGAGAAATGCAAATCAACATCATTCAGAATGGCAATCGTCAAAAATCTACAAACAATAAATGCTGGATAGGATAAGGAGAAAAGGGAACCTTCTTGCACTGTTGGTGTGAACATAAATTGATACAGCCATTACAGAAAACAGTATAGAAATTTCTTAAAAAACTAGAACTTAATCTACCATATGACCCAGAAATCCCAATACTGGGCATATACCCTAAGAAAACCACAAATCTAAAAGACACGTGTACCCCCAAATTCACTGCGGCCCTATTTACAATAGCCAGGACACAGAAGCAACCTAGGTATCCACTGATTGAGTCGGTGGTAGTGAGATGAATGAAACAGAGCCTGTTATACACAGTGAACTAAATCAGAAAGAGGAAAATAAATATCATATATTAACACATACACATGGAATCTAGAAAAATGGTACTGATGAACTTATGAATGCATGGAAGGAATGGAAATACAGATGGAAGTCCGGACATGTGGGGACAGCAGAGGAAGGGGAGAGTGAACTGAAAGGAGAAAGTAGCACTGACATTGTACACTATCATGTGTAAAACAGACAGCTGATGGGAAGCTGTTATACAACATGAGGAGTCCAGCCTGATGCTGTGATGACCTAGAGGGTTAGGATGAGGGGTGAGGAGGCTCAAGGAGAAGGGGATGTATATGCAATTAAGGCTGATTAGTGTTGCTATATGTCAGAAACCAATACAGCATTGTAAAGCAATTTTCCGCATTTAAAAAATAAATTTAAAATAAATAAAACTGTGCTCATTTCCATGCTCAAAACCCTTCAAGCTAAGTTTCAGCAGTGTGTGAGCCGAGAAACTCCAGACATACAAGCTGGGTTTCCAAAGAGGCAAAGGACCCAGAGATCAAATTGCCAACATCCATTGGATCATGGAGAAATCAAAGAAGTTCCAGAAAAAAACATCTACTTCTGCTCCACTGACTACACTAAAGCCTCTGACTGTGTGGATCACAACAAACTGTGGAAAATTCTTAAAAGAGATGGGAGTACCAGACCATCTGACCTGAGAAATGTGTATGCAAGTCAAGAAACAACAGTTAGAACTAGACATGGAACAACAGCCCGGTTCACAACTGAGTAAGGAGTATGACAAGGTTCCCACTTATTTAATTTATATGCAGAGTACATCATGTGAAATGCCAGGCTGGATGAATCACAAGTTGGAACCAAGATTGCCAGAAGAAATATCAACAACCTCAGATATACAGATGACACCACTCTAATGGCAGAAAGTGAAGAGGAACTAAAGAGCCTCTTGATGAGGGTGAAAAGAGAAGAGTGAAAAAGCGGGCTTAAAATTCAACATTCAAAAAACGAAGATCATGGCATCTGGTCCCATCACTTTGGCAAATAGATGGGGAAAAGGCAGAAGCAATGACAGATTTTATCTTCTTGAACTCCAAAATCACTCTAGGTAGTGACTACAGGAATGAAATAAAAGATGCTTGCTCCTTAGAAGGAAAGCTATGACAAACCTAGATCCCATATTAAAAAGTAGAGACATACTTTGCCAACAAAAGTCTGTATAATCAAGGCTATGGTTTCTCCAGTAGTCATATATGGATGTGAGTGTTTGTCCATAAAGATTGAGTGCTGAAGAACTGATGCTTTCAAATTGTGATGCTGGACAAGAGTCTTGAGAGTCCCCTGGATGGCAAAGAGATCAAACCAGTCAATCCTAAAGAAAATCAACCCTGAACATTCATTGGAAGGACAGCTGCTGAAGCTGAAGCTCCAATACTTGGCCACTTGATGAGAAGAGCTGGCTGACTCACTGGAAAAGATCCTGATGCCAAGAAAGATTGAAGGCAGAAGGAGAAGGCGAGGGCAGAGGATTCAATGGCTGGATGGCATCACTGGCTCAATGGACATGAATCTGATCAAACTCTGGGAGATAGTGGAGGACAGAGGAGTCTGGCATGCTGCAGTTCATGGGGTCGCAAGAGTCTGACACAACTGAGTGACTAAACAACAAAGTAGGACAAGTATATAAACTCACATATAAGGATGAATGAGCGCTTTAAAATGTTTTACTGATAAGCATTTACAGTCAGAAGGTCTGGATATCGTCCCTTAATGAAATGAAGCTTCTGGTACAGGAGCAACAATTCTGACACCCACCCCCTCTTCAGGGTGCAACAATACAAGAATCATTCTCCGGCTAAAACTTTTTATATGATGATTTATCAACAAAGACCTAAACTTCACAAACTAAGTGTGTTAGTCACTCAGTTGTGTCTGACTCCTTGCAATCCCATGGACTGTAGCCCACCAGGCTCCTCTGTCCATGGGATTCTCCAGGCAAGAACACTGGAGTGGTTTGCCATGTCCTTCCCCAGGGGATCTTCCTGACCCAAGGAGTCTCCACATTGCAGGCAAATTCTAAACCATTTGAGCTATCTGGAAAGTCGTTATACAAACTAAGACCCATGTTCTATTAGTTAGGAGTGAAAAACATACACTCACCCTAGAAAAATCTTTGAAGAGTATAGCAGGTTCAGTTCTGAAAACAGGTTAAGTATTTAAACCCAGGTAGATCTGTGAGCTGGCACAGACCTATCATTAAAAACAGGTCCTGATCTCAGCGCCTGAACAGAGTGAACTAAAGATACTGTGCCTGAGCCCGCTGGCTAGCAGCTGGTCAAAGTCCATTCAGCCTTCCTTCCTCATTCATGAATTCCTATTATTTCACATGGTCATCCAAATTAAGACTACACCTTTCAATCTACCCTACTATCAGATCTGGCCACTGTCCAAGTACATGCAATTCTCAGGATGTGATCGTAAAGGAAGGGGGCATGCCTTTACCTTCCCTTTTACTGGCCAGGCACCAACCTGACAGCTGGAAGAGCCATCATAAACTATGAAGTGACTCTAGAGCCAAGGATCACACCTGATAGTGCAAGGAAGAGGGAACTGAAGTCCCTGACACTGTGGAGCCCCATCAGCTCTAGGCTACTTTCTTCTGAGCTATTTCATGAAAAAATAAATTATTTTTTTTCAAGATGCACTTAGCTAACACAGGTGGCGGTGGTGTTTAACTCTATGCCAGTAAGCCAGACAGAGGGAGGATCAGCATGCCATGCAGAAGATTCACTGGGGAGTGCTCTTGAGACAGATGTCTGCAGAAGGGAAGGGAGGAAACAGGGATGGAGTGAAGGAAAAGCTGGGATGTGGTATAGCAGGAACAAAGGCCTCGGCCAGCCTTGGGGGGAGCTCAGAAGCTGAGGGGATCTTCCTGAGTTCAGTCATCACCGCCTGAGGTGAGTCATCAGGAGTTGTGATGATGGCACCAGCTTTTGTACCCCCATAGCACCCAGTCACTGGATGCAGACTGCCCTGGGAAGAGTGGGTGACTCAGGGTGAAGCAACTCCATCACAAAGGCAATACTGAAGTGGGTTCTCTGCTGGCAGCATTCCTTTATTACCACTGTTACTTAGAAGTTTCCTGTCACTCCCAGCTGAACCTAAACCAAGGCCAAAAGGCCAAAACTTTTTCATCAAGATGACCCAGTGAGTTACAATCCATGAGAATCAAATCTATGACAGCAACAGACCAGGAAAAGAACAGAAAGCCTTGAACAGATAAAGCACTTCTAGGGTCAGCCAGGAGACCGAGGATGCCTAGATCTATGATATGGAAAAATCCAGGTAACCAGATTTTCCTAATTTTTAATAGCCACTTTCACTTTTCACTTTCATGCATTGGAGAAGGAAATGGCAACCCCACTCCAGTATTCTTGCCTGGAGAATCTCAGGGACAGGGAAGCCTGGTGGGCTGCTGTCTATGGGGTCGCGCAGAGTCGGACACGACTGAAGCGACATAGCAGCAGCAGCAGCAGCAGCCACTGCCACAGAATTACGAAATTCAACTCCTCTGGCTGGCAGGTACACTCATCTCCAGGACAAGGAGGGCAGGCCAGGGGTAGGGCCCTAAAACATGCTAATCTCTCTCTTTGACCAATGAAAGTCAGTCAAACAGTCCTGTCAAGATCTCATAAGAAGAACTGCAGGTACAGCTCTTTTATCGGAATTCCTTTTTCACTAGCAAAAGATAGCAAAGTAAAGAGTTTAGAGATTTCATAATTCAATTTTCTCCATGATGGGAAAAAAAATTAGAATAAAAGTATCAGAGTAATTAGATAAAGGAACAGAAAATCAAAAATCAAGATGAAGAAAGCAAGGATCTTTAGGTTTCTTTATACCCAAATTATTTTCAAACTACGAAGCAGAATAATTCACCACTTTAAACATTAACAAGCTGTTTATAAGCCATTCATGTTGATTAATAAGTAAGCTAAGTACCAACTTTCACTCATCTAGCATGGAACAATATTTGATAATTACAAATACATTCTATCTTTTGGTACCACATTAAACAATTATCAAATTAAGAACCCTAGTCTATCAGATTGCAAAATCATAGACTACTAGCCTTTCTGCCCAAAGAATACTACCCATTACCCACACACAGTGCCATAAAACTTTTTTATTGCACTGTTAATATGTACCAACATAATTACTTGCAAAATCACCTACAAAAGAAAAAATTTAATAATGCAAATAATTGTGGAACTGTTAAGGAGTTAATGATCTTGTTTAAATTAGCTACATACTTATGGCAACTAGAAGCACGGTACTGACAAATTTGTAAACAGAGCAGCAATTGAGATGCAGACACAGAGGACAGACTTATGGACAAGGGTGGGGAACAACAGGGAGAGGGTGAGATGAATGGAGAGCAGCATGGACCCATATACACTAACATATGTACACAGACAGCCAATGGGAGTTTGCTGCAGGTTCAGGGAGCTCACACTGGGGCTCTGTAACAACCTAGAGAGGTGGGAACAGGTAGGAGGTGGCAAGGAGATTTAAGAGGGAGGGGACGTATGTGCAGCTACGGTTAACTCATGTTGATGTATGACAGAAATCAAAACAATACTGTAAACCAATAGTCAATCAATTAAAAATAAATATTGAAAAAAGGGGAAAAAATAGCTATATACAAATGTGATATGCTTACATGCTTTAATTCTGAGCTATGATCCATATAAGGTATAAAAACTGGTTTTCATTATAGATAAAATAAGCAACTAATTCTGGAGGGAAAAGAAAACATTCTGCAAATAAAGAATGAGGCTGAAAGGAATTCAGCTGAGAATAAAGGAAGAGGTAGCGAGGTAAGAGAATTCAGAAAATAAAAGATGGTCAACAAGAAGCATAACACATTATTTTCAAAATACTGTAGGATAAAGGATTTAAAAACACCTCTCTTTCATACCTCTGCACAAAACTAGGACTCACAGATCAGGCTCACTACATTAGTACTCTAAAACAACAGAGTTACGGACTTAAAAAACTTATGAAAAGCCAATCTGAAAATATGACCATTCTAAACTTTGTTAAAGAGAAACTTCAAATTTATATATCTTCAAAACTGACTCATGTCTGTTATGTTCTTCTTGTATTTTAAATACAATTTAAGATATCTTTAAAATCTGACAAGTATTCTCTTCAAAATATTGTACCAGCCATATTTTATGAATTCTACATCTTTAAATAATAACAACAAAAAATTTCCAGACTGTGACAAAAGTGATAAAATTATTAAACTATTTTTACTCTGGCAAGAGAAAAAAATACCTTGCCTTTCTGACTTAAAATACAAGCAATAGTTTTCTCTTTTTGTACACCACCACCAGGAGGTAGTAGTTCAATAATCACAGACTGAAATCAAATTTTAGACTACATTTCCAAACCAGTGGTCTTACAATGAGATTTCTCAGCTGTACCTTTTCTCCTGTTAAAGAAAGCATAAAACTATTTAAATTACCACACTGCAATCAAATAATTATCAGACATCATTTTAAGTTAAAATATCTAAACAGAAATTAATGTTCACTCCCTTTAACTACCCCAGGCTGCTATCCACTCAAAGGGGCATCATTCACACTGTATTCTCTGACTGGTACTCACTGGAGCTGTACAAGCCAACCAGTAAATTGCTCTCATCCTAATCTTGAACTCTAGTTACAGGAAAACAGCTTTACCACGCAAAAGGAGTAAAATTGTGTTTAGAATAATGTCATCATTTTAGATTCCTTGATTTCAGTAAACTTCTAAATAATCATACCCTGACAATTTACCTCTTTGCTATGTAAATATAAACTGAGTAATCAATTATCATTCAAGATGACCTAGAGACATAGACAAAAGTTTATGATAAAAGATTCAAAATTAAGGAAAAACAGTATTTTAGGGAAGAAAAGATCACAAAGGACAGTACCAACGACAGTAGCTCCAGTCCAGGAATCTTTTCAGAACATTCTCAACTAAGGCAAACAGAATAATGAAAAAGTACAAGTGGCAGAAGTACAAAGTACAGGGCTAAAGCAATTCCAACAGAATCCAGGCAATGCTCATGGTGACAATGGCCACAAAGGATTCTGTAATCCTGCCTGACTGGAAGAAAACTCCAAGAATAATATATATACTGGAACTAAAGGGTTTAGAAGACTATGAATTTTACTCAACAAGTTGCCAGTTTAACCATGGGCTATAAAATGATCTTCACTTAGGTCTGAAATTAGGCTTCTCCTATTTACATGTTAGAGAATCCAAAAATCATTTTCTGAGAAAAATCCTGACTCTGCCCTCCTCTCCACAGGAGGGCAGAGCAGCCTCCTACTATTCACAAAGATGTCACTGCCAGTGCCTTTAAAATTTCATATCCCATCACAGCCCAGTTTATTTATAAATAAAGCTTCTCTATGCACGTAGCTGGCAAAAAAGAAGGGGAAAGGTGAGAGATAATTGCATTGCCAACAGTTCTCAGAGAAGATGAGCTATCAATATACTCAGAAATCTGATGTTGAAAATGATATCCAAGATGAGTTGTCTGAAAAATAACCTAATATCGAACCTAGGACTAGGTCAGACCATTCCATTAGTCCCTGTAATTCTACTGGGATACACATTGAGGGATACCACAAGAAAAGGTCGTATGTTCATTGAAAATATGTTAAGGATTTTCTTTTATTGTATCACATCACAATCAAACTGTGAATGAAATATCTAATTTTAATATCAGAAATAGCTTCCCTTTCCCTGGGCATTGGATTTGTTTCTACCTACACTGTTCTCCTCTTCAACAACTTTGAAAAATCTGAGAATCAAAGCAGTGCCCCACCTGCAGACAGTACTTTATTTCCTACTTTAATCTCTGGTCCCACTACGGAGCCCTACTTCTCTCCCTTCTTTGTACTCTTTTTCTTTTTTTCTTTTTCCAGATAAAAAATGTACTTAATATCTACTACCACCTCCTTTGATCTTCTAACAAAACCTTAAAAAACAAAAAAAGAAAACATCTTCTAATTTTTCTAGTCTTAATTTTAAGAGCACTCATGTACTTGAAGGCAGGAAGAAAATCTATTCCAGTTCAAGTAATATGACTTATTATAAATTTTGGGAATTACTTAACTACCTCAAAATCTGTTTATGCAGCTATAAAATGGGATTATTTCTACTTATCTATAGCAAAGAGATAACACTGGCAAAGTACTTCTATACGGTATCTGGCATATTAACATCCACATGGTATTAACTATTTTATCAACTTCCTTTATATCTAATCCCTGAGAGAAAAGACCTGGGGACCATATAAGCTGACTCTGCCTACAAACTGCCTATGAAATGACATTCCCCAAAATCCTGAGATTAAAACTAGTTTCAGGACAACACATATAAACTAATTATAAAAGCTGAAAGAATATCATGTTCTGAATTAACTTTATTATGCCACAGTACTCAGATATTTAGTGAAGTGCCAGCCTAAATGTGACTGTGAAGGTATTTTAACATGAGATTTAAAACAACAGAGTTTGAGTGAAGCAGATTATTGTACATAACATGGGTTCAGTTCAGTTGCTCAGTCGTGTCCGACTCTTTCCGACCCCATGAACCGCACCACGCCACGCCTCCCTGTCCATCACCAACAGCCAGTTTACTCAAATCCATAGTCAGCGATGCCATCCAACCATCTCATTCTCTGTCGTCCCCTTCTCCACCTGCCCTCAATCTTTCCCAGCAGCAGGGTCTTTTCAAATGAATCAGTTCTTCGCATCAGATGGCTGAAGTATTGGGAGGTTCAGCTTCAGCATCAGCCCTTCCAATGAATATTCAGGACTCATTTCCTTTAGGATGTACTAGATGGATCTCCTTGCTGTTCAAGGGACTCTCAAGAGTCTTCTCCAACACCACAGTTCAAAAGCATCAATTCTTCGGTGCTCAGCTTTCTTCCCAGTCCAACACTCATATTCATACATGACCACTGGAAAAACCATAGCTTTGACTACACAGACCTTTGATGGCAAAGTAATGTCTCTGCTTTTTAATATGCTGTCTAGGTTGGTCATAGCTTTTCTTCCAAGCAAGTGTCCTTTAATTTCATGTCTGCAGTCACCATCTGCAGTGATTTTGGAGCTTAAAAATATAAAATCTCTCACCATTTCCACATCTATTTGCCATGAAGTGATGGGACCGGATGCCATGATCTTACTTTTCTGAATGCTGAACTTTAAGCCAACTTTTTCACTCGCCTCTTTCACTTTCATTAAGAGGCTCTTTAGTTCTTCGCTTTCTGACATGAGTGTAGTGTCATCTGCACATATGAAATTATTGATATTTCTCTCGGCAATCTTGATTCCAGCTTGTGCTTCATCTAGTCCGGCATTTCTCATGATGTACTCTGCATGTAAGTTAAATAAGCAGGGTGACAATATATAGCCTTGATGTATTCCTTTCTTGATTTGGAACCAGTCTGTTGTTCCATGTCCAGTTCTAACTGTTGCTTCTTGACCTGAATACAGATTTCTCAGGAGGCAGGTCAGGTGGTCTGATATTCCCATCTCTTTTAAGCATTTTCCACAGCTGACTGTGATCCACACAGTCAAAGGCTTTGTCAGTCAATAAAGAGAAAGTAGAAGTTTTTCTGGAACTCTCTTGCTTTTTCAACGATCCAACGGATGTTGGCAATTTGATTGCTGGTTCCTCTGCCTTTTCTAAATCTAGGTTGAACATCTGGAAGTGCACAGTTCACGTACCGTTGAAGCCTGGCTTGAAGAATTTTGCTAGTGTGTGAAATGAGTACAATTGTGCAGTAGTTTTGAGCATTCCTTGGCACTGCCCTTCTTTGGGATTGGAACAAAAACAGACCTTTTCCAGTCCTGTGGCCACTGTTGAGGTCTCCAAATGTGCTGGCATATTGACTGCAGCACTTTCACAGCATCATCATTTAGGATTTGAAATAGCACAACTGGAATTCCATCACCTCTACTAGCTTTGTAGCGATGCTTCCTAAGGCCCACTTGACTGTGCATTTCAGTATGCCTGGTTCTAGCTGAGTGATCACACCATCATGATTATGCGGGTCTTGAAGATCTTTTATGTACAGTTCTTTTGCGTATTCTTGCCACCTCTTCTTAAAATCTTCTGCTTCTGTTATGTCCATAAAATTTCTATTGTTTATTGTGCCCATCTTTGCATGAAAATTCCCTTGGTATCTCTAATTTTCTTGAAGAGATCTCTAGTTTTTCCCATTCTATTGTTTTCTGCTATTTCTTTGCAGTGATCACTGAGGAAGGCTTTCTTATCTCCTCTTGCTATTCTTTGGAACTCTGAATTCAAATGGGTATATCTTTCCTTTTCTCCTTTGCCTTTTGCTTCTCTTCTTTTCATAGGTGTTTTAAAGGCCTCCTCAGATAGCCATTTTGCCTTTTTGCATTTCTTTTTCTTGGGGATGGTCTTGATCCCTGTCTCCTGTACAGTATCACGAACCTCATTCCATAGTTCATCAGGCACTCTGTCTACCAGATCTAATCCCTTCAATCTATTTCTAACTTCCACTGTATAGTCATAAGGGATTTGATTTAGATCTTAACTGAATGGTCTAGTGGACTTCCCTACTTTCTTCAAGTTAAGTCTGAATTTGGCAATAAGGAGTTCATGATCTGAGCCACAGTCTGTACCAGCTTTAGGACGTTCTTATCTTTTGGTGTTTAGTCTTTGATTTATTTTTGCTGGCACTTGGTGGGCCTTTTCATTTGAAGAGTGATCCCTTTAGTTCTGGGAAGTTTTCTCATGTTTTTTCTGCAAACTCTAGTAGCTGGTGGCCCTTTTGGATTAATTGCCCATTTTTCTTATCTCTTTCTTGCATCTTTTCCATCATTTTGCTTTGTGTCTTTTTAAAGATTCACTGACATATTTTCCATCTCTTTAAATATGTAATTTTGACAGTTACGGTTTCTGAGAACTGTTCTCTTTATCTGTAACATTTTAAAGTGCTCTGTTGTCATAGGAGCATAGCGCGTGTGTCTGTGATAAGCCACCTCAGTCGTGTCTGACTCTTTGCGACCCTATGGACCGTAGGCTCCTCTGTCCATGGGATTCTCCAAGTGAGAATACTGGAGTGGATTGCCCTTTCCTTCTCCAGGGATCAGTTCAGTTCAGTCGCTCAGTCGTGTCTGACTCTTTGTGACCCCATGAATCGCAGCACACTAGGCCTCCCTGTCCATCACCAACTCCCGGAATTCACTCAGATTCATGTCCGAGTCAGTGATGCCATCCAGCCATCTCATTCTCTGTCAACCCCTTCTCCTTCTGCCCCCAATCCCTCCCAGCATCAAAGTCTTTTCCAATGAGTCAACTCTTCGCATGAGGTAGCCAAAGTACTGAAGTTTCAGCTTCAGCATCATTCCCTCCAAAGAAATCCCAGGGTTGATCTCCTTCAGAATGGACTGGTTGGATCTCCTTGCAGTCCAAGGGACTCTCAGGAGTCTTCTCCAACACCACAGTTCAAAAGAATCAATTCTTCGGTGCTCAGCTTTCTTCACAGTCCAACTCTCACATCCATACATGACCACTGGAAAAACCATAGCCTTGACTAGACAGACCTTTGTTGGCAAAGTAATGTCTCTGCTTTTCAATATGCTATCTAGGTCGGTCATAACTTTTCTTCCAAGCAGTAAGCGTCTTTTAATTTCATGGCTGCAATCACCATCTGGAGTGATTTTGGAGCCCCCAAAAATAAAGTCTGACACTGTTTCCTCATCTATTTCCCATGAAGTGATGGGACCAGATGCCATGATCTTCGTTTTCTGAATGTTGAGCTTTAAGCCAACTTTTTCACTCTCCACTTTCACTTTCATCAAGAGGAATAGGTATATAGTAAGAGTTTCTTTATAGTGTGAATTTGTTTTTTCTATTTGTTTATTTTGATGTTTCCCATAATGTTGCAGACTTCCCCTAAGTGATTATTTTTTGGTCGCTTGCTGTTTAAAATGGGAGGAAATAGAAAATTAATGTTAAATTTTGCTGTGGGATAAGTGGGCTTCAACTGGATAATCCTATGGTTATTTTAAGAACCTCTGAATGTCAGGGAGAGAAGCTCCTTATTATTACGAGGTTGTGGTCTTGTTTCCTGCAGCTTGTTCATTCACTTTCAGTTTAGGGTTAAGAAGATACTTCCTTGATTGGAGTTCAGTGCTTGGCTATTGGCTTTACTGGGTGCTGAAGTCAGGGAAGGTGTGAAGTTGACTTCTCAGTATTTAGTCCTTAAGTTAATTCCATATTTCTAGCCTAACTCACTGTCAGTACCCTCTATCATTCCATAATGGATATAAAATTTCTGACACCCAGTAATTCTTACTTAATGGATTTTGGAATCCTGTATATTGCTCTCTAGCTTTTGTCAGTGTTGAATTTTACCTTATTGTTTGTTTCTTCTGTGGTCAGTTGGCATTTGTTCCCTTCTGTTCAAAATTTCTTAACCTATAAGTTAGATTGCTAGTTTTGTTAGTAATAAACCTATGAACAGACTTCTCAGAGTTTGCAAATCTCTCCTACCTCTCATCAGATTTTACGGAGAAAATGGAATGTGTGTGTATGGAGAGCACACGAGATTGCTTGCTTGACTGATTGAGACTTATCTTAAGAAAAGTTTTATATAATTATAGAGGCTAGTGACGGAGAAGGCAATGGCACCCCCACTCCAGTACTCTTGCCTGGAAAATCCCATGGGTGGAGGAGCCTGGTAGGGTGCAGTCCATGGGGTCGCGAAGAGTCGGACACGACTGAGCGACTTCACTTTCACTTTTCACTTTCACGCATTGGAGAAGGAAATGGCAACCCACTCTAGTGTTCTTGCCTGGAGAATCCCAGGGACGGGAGAGCCTGGTGGGCTGCCACCTATGGGGTCACACAGAGTCAGACACGACTGAAGCGACTTAGCAGCAGCAGCAGAGGCTAGTGAACCCACACCTTCAAGGTAGACTGGAAACCCAGGGAAGAACTGATGTTGCAGCTTGAGTCTGAAGGCAGTTTGGAGACAAAATTCCCTCCTACTTGGGGAACCTCTACTTTTTTTTCTCTTTAGGCCTTCAACTGATTTGATGAGGCCCACCCACTTCTTGAACTAACACCCAAAAAAGATGCCCCTCTCATTATATGGGACTGGAATGCAGAAGTAGGAAGTCAAGAGATACCTGGAGTAACAGGCAAATCTGGCCTTGTAGTACAGAATGAAGCATGGCAAATGCTAACAGAGTTTTGCCAAGAGAACACACTGGTCATAGCAAACACCTTCTTCCAACAGCACAAGAGAAGACTACACATGGACATCACCAGATGGTCAACACCGAAATCAGACTGATTATATTCTTTGCAGCCAAAGATGGAGAAGCTCTATACAGTCAGCAAAAACAAGACCAGGAGCTGGTCCCATCACTTCATGGCAAATAGATGGGGGAAAACAATGGAAACAGTGACAGACTTCATTTTTTTAGGTTCCAAAATCACTGCAGATGGTGACTGCAGCCATGAAATTAAAAGACGTTTGCTTCTTGGAAGAAAAGCTACAACCAACCTAGAGAGCATATTAAAAAGCAGAGACATTACTTTGCCAACAAAGGTCCATCTAGTCAAATCTATGGTTTTCCCAGTAGCCATGTTTGGATGTCAGAGTTGGACTTAAAAAGAGTTGAGCACTTCTGAACTGTGGTACTGGAGAAACTGCACTCAATATGCCAGCAAATTTGGAAAACTCAGCAGTGGCCACAGGACTGGAAAAGGTCAGTTTTCATCCCAATCCGAAAGAAAGGCAATGACAAACAATGCTCAAACTACCATACGATTGCACTCATCTCACACACTAGCAAAGTAATGATTTGCTAGTAATATGGTATTGGAGTCCCTTGGACTGCAAGGAGATCCAACCAGTCAAGGAAATCAGTCCTGAATAATCATTGGAAGGACTGATGCTGAAGCCAAAACTCCAATACTTTGGCCACTTGATGCTAGAACTGACTAACTGGAAAAGACCCTAATGCTGGGAAAGACTGAAGATGGGAGGAGAAGGGGACAACAGAGGATAAGATGGTTGGATGGCATCATGAACTCAATGGACATGAGTTTGAATAAACTCCAGGAGCTGGTGATGGACAGAGAAGCTTGGCATGCTGCAGTCTATGGGGTCATAAAGAGTCACACACAACGGAGCAACTAAACTGAAAGCAGGGTAGGGTACAGAAAAGGCCACCTAACAAAGCAACAAACCTCATACAAACCCAAGCAGCCAACCCATCAGGAATACCAGTTACAAAATTTTAAGGAAAGTGATATTCAATTTTGTTTCTATAAAGGCAAATTATCAGTCAAGTGTAATACTATTAGAAATGTACTAAGGATGTCATTAAGTAAAGAGGGCATAGCTAAAGAAACTGACATCCAGGAAAACAACAGCTTCACTCAAGGAGAGCAAAGACACTCAGGGATGACAGGTGTACAAGCCTGGAGCATGGCAAACGCAGACAGAACAGGACAGTGACAGAAGGCGCTGGGAGCAGGTAGTTTCAGTAAACTCAGAACTATGCCCAGGACCGTGGGTAAAGAAGTCTGTTCTATAACAGTTCAGAAATGCAAGCTAAAAAATAACACTGGAACATCCCTGGTGGTCCAGTGTTAAAGAATTCACCTGCCAATCCCTGGTCTTAAAAGATTCCACACGCCTCAGGGCAACTAAGCCAGCACACCCCAACTGCTGAGCCCCCGTCCTAGATTCTGCAAGCTACAACTACTGAGCCTGAGAGTCCTGACTGAAGTCCCCGCCCGGGAGCCCACGCTCCACACCAGAGAAGCCACAGCAAAGGGCAGCCTGCGCACGGCTGTGGCTCCCACTCACCGCAACCAGAGAAAGCCTGTGTGCAGCACTGAAGACCCAGGACAGCCAGAAACTAAAAATAATAATAACACAGAGCAAATTTTAAGTAACAGGGGAAAGGAAGAAACCGAAAGATATTAGGAATATAGTGACGAACACATGATTAATTTTATTCCACATTTTAAACTTACAAGACAGAAAATTAAATTCTCAGTCAATGTAAAGTAAAATTAAAATATGTCCTGCTTTATACTATATCAAACTAAGAAAAGCAAAAGTCAACTGAATCAAATAGAGGTAAAACAGAAAGGCCACAAAATATACCAACTAAAACCATAAACTGGAGAACTCTGGTTGGGCCAAAAATTTCCTCTCTTCATTTTCTGAATTTAGAAACTGGCATTTTAATGTTTGTGTTAAAGGGCTTATTTGTTTTATCTCTGAGTTCAATTTTGTTATTTTGGTAGTTAAGGATGACTTGTGGCAATGATTAATGAAAAATACATGTGTGTGAAGAATTGACTATCTATTTAAAATGTCTGAATTGAATACAGTGAGGGAATAAGAAATAAGATGGAAAGAATCAGTGAATTAAGAGCAATGAAAGTTGCTTACATAAAAGTAGTTATCACTGCTTTTCAAGTTGTATTTCAAATAATTTAAAGAAGCAATGAAATACATTAAGTCTACAAACAAGATTTATATTAAAGTTAACATAATTTAATTTTTAATAAGAAATAACAGGCACTTTATGTTGGGACAGACAATGACAGAGGACTCTGGGAGGACACTGGCCATGAAAGGTCACCTGACAGAAACTCTGTTGGACAAAATTCCCCAATGAAAAACCTGGGCCAAGGGGTCACACCCAGCAAAGGCATAAATCCCATAACCCCAGGGAACCTATCATTCTATCTTGAGGGAATCCCAAGTTCTCCCTTTCAGCCGATCAAACTCTGCCCCCTCTCTTTCCTATTATTCATAAAAGAGTCAAATCTCTTGTCCAAGTGACAAACTTTCAAAAATCTATGACTGCTGTTTTGTCCTCTGTTTCCACTTTCCAGTATTTTCTCTTCTCCACTGATTGTACAAAGTGTTTGCCTCTCTCGTTTGTTCTCCCGATAGCGTTAGTGGTAAAGAACCACCCCCTGTCAATGCAGGTAGATATAGAGAGACATGCGTTCAATCCCTGAGTTGGGAAGATCCCCTGGAGGAGGGCACGGGCAGCCCACTCCAGTATCCTTGCCTGGAGAATCCCATGGACAGAGGATCCTGGCGGGCTACAGCCCATGGGGTCCAAAGAGTCAGGCATGACTCAACACGCATACACACCCGAATTTCACTGAAACCCCTCTAACTCAAAACATATAATATTAATCATCAATCTCAACAGAAAAAAATCTCTATCCTTAAAAGCTATGAATGTTCTTACAAGGTTGATCAGTTACTCTTTACTAACATTCAACTAAAGGGTATACATTTTGTCTTAACCAATATACTGTCATTTCATTTGCATAGCTACTTTACATGTACTAAATTTGTATTTTATTATTCAAGTGTAACTCAAAAATAAGATCAATGGCAAAGAGATGGTCACTAAAGCACTGAAGTTTAAAAAAAAAAATCAGTGAACACTACTATTCAGAAAAATAATATTAATGGAAAAAAGACCCCAGTACAAATATGTAATGAATGCATATGTGAAGTTGGATCTACAAATTTAATAAATGGGCACCATCTGCTGCCGATACAACATACAAATAAGGAAAACAAAAACTACTATCTGCCAACTGAATCTTACTGAACCAAGGGTCCACTGTGTTTAGTTCAACGTACTGACTGGAAATGTTGTCCAAGAGCAGCATGAAGCCATAAAAAGCTGTAAATACCTTCTAAACAAATCTCAGTGAGGCAAAAAGAACAATCATCTTTTCAGAACAAGTACCATAATTTTTTAATATTACACAGATGAATTTTGCCTTTAATGATGAAGGAGCCCCAAACTACAGAACTATGTTTAAAAGTTAAAAATCTGTGTGCTAAAAAAAAAAAAAGGCCCAAATTACACTACTGCTGAGCAGCTTGTAAAACTAGTTTTAACATGTATTAACAATACTTGGCTTAGAAGAAAAGCAGCACAAGCTAAAATTCTTATTAAACAACTCTACTTGATGTCATAAATTACCAGTGGCATTCTTGATAGGAAACAACTATCACACATACATGGTAGCAGAAATTTACAACTGGAAAAACTATACAATATGAACTTCTTTACAACTGAAAAAACACCTAGCCACACGATATGAATCAACTCTTGGCAAATATGTAAGCTACTGAATTCAACGACTGTTTGATACTTTTAATCTCCAAAACCATGCTAAATTAGGGACTTTTTCTTTTTTAATTCAGTCAGTGATGGTTTTTTAAGCAATGATATAGCCTGGAAAGGACATCCTGGTTTCACTCAAGGATGCAATAGCTACAAGCACTACCTAAATGAAAGGCTCCTTGGCATATCCATATTATCTACAGCGCATCCCTCCTCCTCCTGGTCTCAAGGAAATAAATCAAATTACAGCCACTGAACATTTCTCTTCTACCACATAAAGAAATGGTTTCATAAATACAAGATTTGTTTCACACTTATGAATCATGGTTGTTAAGTAAGAGATAAAATTAACATTTCTTTATTACACTGACAATGTCAGTTTTTCAAACAGCACTTCAATGATTTTTAATACATTCCTAATGTAGTATATTTAACCAATATAGTCAATATCCTGAACCTATTACTTGGGAAGTATTATTTTTATTTTAAAGATAACAGGAATTTTTAAGAATACAAATAATTGGTTTCATCGTCAAGATCGAACACTTTCCAAATTTAAAGGGTTTCCTCAATTATTAGAATATTTTTTAAATTTATTACCAGGCAAATCTAAAAACCATACACAAACACTACATTTACATAAATACTTTTAGAGTCAAAAGCACCCAAGAGGATCAGAAATCTACTGCTTATCTCTCAAGATTAAACAGTGAGCATCCTAACTCTGGGCATCTGACAGCACTAAAGGTGAGCCTCCATGTGTCTTTCCTATTTTTAAAACTGTTAAAGCTTCTCCAGGATTTCTGGAGACGATGAAATATAATGAAAAATTTATATAAGAAATATAATGGAAGACATTCAACAATAGCGCTTTAACAACCACAGCAACCAACCTATGTCAGCATAGGAGAACAAGACAGCAGTTATTGTTTGCTATCTTTTGCACTGTTAAAACCAAAGATACAAAATAACCATAATCTATAACTTTCCATGGCCTGAGAAATACTAAAGAGCCATTATCCTGCAAAGCTTTAGTCAAGACAATTAGTAAAAACCTAGAGAGTCCACTCCTCACATGAGGTGGCCAAAGTACTGGAGTTTCAGCTTTAGCATCATTCCTTCCAAAGAAATCCCAGGGCTGATCTCCTGCAGAATGGACTGGTTGGATCTCCTTGCAGTCCAAGGGACTCTCAAGAGTCTTCTCCAACACCACAGTTCAAAAGCATCAATTCTTCGGCGCTCAGCTTTCTTCACAGTCCAACTCTCACATCCATACATGACCACTGGAAAAACCACAGCCTTGACTAGACTCACTGGAAAAGACTCACTGGAAAAGATGCTGGGAGGGATTGGGGGCAGGAGGAGAAGGGGACGACTGAGGATGAGATGGCTGGATGGCACCACTGACTCGATGGACGTGAGTCTGAGTGAACTCTGGGAGTTGGTGATGGACAGGGAGGCCTGGCGTGCTGCGATCCATGGGGTCGCAAAGAGTCGGACACGACTTAGCGACCGAACTGAACTGAACTGAGAGAGCCAAGTACAAACATCTGGGTAAGAAGCTTACCCTTTTTAGTTTATATCAAAAAGCTGAAGCAGTCTGTGAACAGCTTAAAGTTACAATAGGGTTTCACTAGTTTACAAAAAAAATTTTTTTAATGTTTCCACTTTGCTATCATTAGAAAATATGTTGGCCTTTTACTGAACCAAATATCCCAAAGGACCAAAGAAATTCTGAAATAATCCAAGGTAAATCCACTGCTTTATGGCACAATGAAATCTAAGCAATCCTACAAGGAGCTTTAAAAATTTCCCACACATATTTCCTTATATATCTTCAAAGTGTATGGATGCATACCATTAACACAGTTTTGCTTTAAAACCAAGATAATTGTAGCAAACAAAACAGAAAAATTTAGAAAGTATTTCTATTTGTAGATTCTTAATAAAAAAGTTAAAAGTTTACAATGAAATTGTAAACAAGTATTAACCAGAACTCAAAAAAATTTAAGTATTTCAATATAGAGCTCTAAGTCTTCTATTAGCAAAAGAAATATTCAACCAAAGAGACTTTTCACATGAAAAAAAACTTTTCACATCAACAGAAATTTTAAAAAAAGACTGTAAGTAAGAACACCAGTATTACTCAGGGACTAAAAGATAAATTTGCCAGTTCCAGGCCTAACAGAACATCCTTCAGGGTAACTGTACTTCTAGTAATAAGCATATAAGTATTCAATAATCGTTCTTCCTGAAATCAGACTAAGCTGTGAAACTTTGTGCATATAATCAAACAGTGTCAAAAGTGCTTGACAATAATTAGATATACTGTACTGACACAGGAACAATGCATACATAAAACAAAACTTTAAAAGCTTAAAACATTTAAGAATACAATGACAACAAAAAACAATGTAAACCTATGCAATAACACAATACAATGTATATAATTCAGAGATACACCATTATTAGCAAGCAATTAAAAAGACTTCAGTATTAAAGAGTTGTTAAAATGAAAGATCCTTAGAAGCAAAAGTGTTGAGTCAGAGTAATCTGAAAAATTTACAAATGAATAGCAGGCCACCTAATCCAAACTTTAAGTTATTTATATCAAAACATTAGGTAGGAAATTTTTAAAAGGTAATGAAAATTATTGAAAAACTATAGTGCATAAGTCTTGAGTCATTGAAAAACAGAACACTACCACATACACCTGAATTAAAAGCCTAACTTCTCCATGTGAAGCTGCTTTTCCTTTGTCTGATTTTAGCGTACAGAACAGCTAACTGCTCCAAAGTTTGTTGCAGTATTTTCTCTGCTTTATTAAAAAAAAAAACCTACATATTTTTCCACATATTAATATGATCTCTGAAGTAATCTCTTATTAAGAATCTGACTAGCAGTACAGAAAGTTATCCTCTGAAAGTTACTTTCAATTACTTCAACTATAGATCCAAAAGAAGTGTCATCTGTCCAGTGGAAATATAATGCAAGCCACATAAGTAATTTTAAATTTTCAAGGAACCACTTAAAAAAAACACTAAAAACAGGTGAAATTAATTTTAATGTTTTATTTAACCAAAAATACCCAAAATATCACCTCAACATGTAATCTACATTGTTAAAACTTAATGAAACATTTTACAATCTTTTTATTCACAATGAATGTTTAAAATAAAATGTGCAATTTACAGCACATCTCAACTAAGAGAGACTCATTTCAGGTGGTTAACAGTTAAGTGGATAGTGGTTGCTATGCTGGACAGCACAGGCCTAGAGCTCTTCCTCTGGTTTTTGAGCTATTACACAAGTTGAAATGAGAACACACAATAAGAGCTAGGATGGGTACTGGGAAAGGTCAATTCAGCCATTTCCCTTGATTCCAACAGATGTAGGATTACATCACATCGCAACTGATGAGGCAATCACTATCTGCTAGGAGTCCCAATTTATACCTGTTGTCATGATGTAATTATGAACAGCACCCCCTATGATTCTCAAAAAAGGCATCCCATTCTGGATGATAAATTACACAGTTACCCTATCTATATCCACAACATCCTCAAAGATAACTCCACATTCTTTGGAAGAAAATTTAAATTCTAATTCTGATGACTCGAAAAGGAGCTCTAAATCCAAAGGAAAGAATCCTAAATGTACTACCCTCATCAAAAAAAAAAAAAAAAAAAAACTGCTGAAAATTCCTTTTATTTTAAATTGCAGACTAAAAAAAAAAAAAGTAAGAATTACCTGTTGAACAAGGCATCTGGAAATTGGGATCATTGCTATCCAAAACAGGCAAACAGAACTGGTTACTTGCAGATCCTAGCATAGGATCCTTATCGCTGAGCATGTTCTTCAGCGAGTCCTCTAAGACATTTTGACTTGTACTAAAATCCTCACAGACTTCATTCTCCAGGTTGGATCCTAGAAATAGGGCATCATCTAAGTGTTCAGTAGGAATTAAATGATTAAATGTATCAACTATATCCATGAAGACTTCTGTGTGTCTTTCAGCCCTATAGAAAGACAAAAAAAATACCATAAGAAATAAAGCTATCAACTGATAATCACCTAAAACCAAATTATTTTAATAGTTTTGAGTCTATGAACACACTTAGGTTATTTCTAAATTGTTTTAAAAAAATCCTCACTGCTTTTAGAATATACATTTGGACATGTAGAACGAATCTTTGGTAAACAATGCTTCTCCATCATGCATGTAGAATTTCATTTTAACAGAGATCCTATTAAAGGTTCACTTAATTAATTTTAGAGAAAAAAACTATGTATATATAGTCCATTAACTTGACACATTTGAAAGAATTCCATGGTTTAAATCATAAAAACCATATGTTTTTAACCACACTCTCTTCATAAATTTAAGACTCAGACACTGCATATTAGTAAAGGTCATATAAAAGAACTAAAATCAAATCATTTAAAGTACTGTCCCATATTTATTAAAACTGTAAACACCCTTGCTTTATTTACAACGCATTTAAATTATGTAAAGAAACACAAAAATTTTTTTGTGGGACAACAAGAAAAAAATGGAAAGAAACTATTAATTAAACCCAACAAATCAAAACTCAAAAAAACTACAGACACGCAGGCACAGATGTGCACACACACACACTTAGAGGGAGCATCTCTTTTAAGATAAAATAAATGTCAAGAAAAGAATGTATCAGAGATTTATATTTGTCTTAGTGAGCTATGTGGGGTTTATACAGATATCAAGCTAATCCCCTATTCAAACTGTACCTAGGCATTGCTCAACAAAGGTCATTTCAAGCTCCAGAGGAGCCTTAATTATCAAAAGCTGAATTATTACTGGTTTCAGAGAATAATGAACTAATAATGTATTTTGGGTGACAGGGAAGAGTCAACTAAATAAGACCTAGTCATATTTAATTAGCTAGAAAATTCCACTAATTAACCTACAACATCTTGGATTTCAAAATTCCAAACATTAGCTCCAATTCTACCAAACTTTCCTCAAACTGTCCTTGAATTCTTTAGCCTATAAAAATGAGAAGAGGAAGTTCAAAAACACTCTACAAACTTGCTGGGTGTATATTATATGCTGCTAAACATTTTGCCTACATTTTTAATTCACTTATTCCCAGTGATAATAATAACAGACTCTATTAATATCCTAGTTTTGTAAACAAAAGGCATTTAAACATGTTCCCTGAAGGCAGAGCTAAACATCCAAACCTAGGTTTTAAGGCTATATGGCCCACTGCTGTAACTCTAACCCTTTGATACTGGTAGAAAGGCAGGTAGAAACTAACTAGATTTGACTCCTTAAAGGTTCTTCTTTTAAAAACATTTTCCAACAAATCAGTAGTTGCCTGGGGCCTTGGATAAGAGAGGGACTGACTGCAAATAACAGGAATGTATTCTGAAGGATGATGAAAATGTCCTGAAATTTGACTGTACATATACCCTGAAATTTGACTGAGTACATATACCCACGAAAGTTCACCAATCTGTTCATTTTAAATGGATGCAGTTTCACTGCAACTCAATTTAAAATTTAAAGAAAAGGAAAAAAATGGCCTCTTACAAAAGTTGATCCTCTTCTAAATATAAGATTTTGGTATCTATTCTCAAATTTTGCAAATTATTTACACTGAAATATTAACAAAGCACCAAAATAAACTGATTATCTTACATGCATTCTCTAATTACAACATTTAGAGAAAATTGAGCTACAATAGTCATGAAGTCAGGAAAAGTTTTAATTTCTTGAAGCTATATGATCTCAGTACCTAAGAAAGGTTCAATTATCATACATCCTCAATACTTCCACTAATATATTTTTAGATTCCAAAGAAATTTTAGTATAATAAATTTCTGGTAATTAAAAATAATTTACAAAAATGTTACTAAATGTTTACAAATTAGCTAGAACTACCAACAAATTTGTTTATCTGAATATGCTAGAATCCAAAGTTAATCACAAGCCAAAACAAACTCCTCTTCAGAGTTGCATTCCAGGTGAAACAGAGAAAAAAAGGCAATTCCAATTCAAGAAACAGTTATCTTTCTTTATAAATTTGTATGTTGAATCTACTAACTATGCACTCATTCCTACAGCAACACAAGTTTGGGAAATTCTACAAATTTCACCCAAGGTCAGTCTTTGTTGCACCAACTTCTGATCATGTGCATTTTGGGGACATTCACGACGTTTAGAAGGTACAGTATTATACGGCTTGAAATCACCGAGCTACACCGAAGACCAGCCCATTCTAAACGAGCAATATTTTTTTTCAGTGATACTACTACTGAACCATCCCAAACTCTTTAACTAAAAAGTCCCTTCAGAACCTCTGGCATAGCCGCTTTTTTTTTTTAATTGATACATGGTTGCCTTACAGTGTTGTATTAGCTTCTGTTGTACAATGAAGCAAATCAGCCATATATACATATATATCCCCTCCCTCCTGGACCCGGATCCCAGCCCCCATCCCATCCCTCTAGGTCACTGCAGCGCTGAGCTCCCGGCACTACAGAGCAGGTTCCCACTAGCTATCTATTGTATACATGGTAGTTTCAACAGCAGACAATATTTAGTCTTTAAAGATCAATTTTTTTTAAAAAGTAAAGCACACTGTATATAAGATGGGTGAACCTAATTCTCCAAATTTTTTTTTTTTGGACAAAACTAGTATGACTTATAAAGTATGTTGCCCTGGATTAAATAAGCAGATTAGGAAAACTGTAAAAAGTCAAGAAAGACCAGTATAGCAAAGTTACATTTCTTTAATATCTTTAATTTATTCAGCAAGTGATCACTAAGCAGTTACCAAGACACACAGAATGTGCCAAGGCAACTGGGGATCCTACAAGACAAAATATGGTATAAAGCACCCCAAACTTATGGGTCCAAACAAGACAATTTCAACAGAAGTGTTTTGTACAATTGTTATAAACTGATAAGACTGAATTTTCATAAGTTGTTCCAACAGGCTTTGGAGCCAATTCCACACAATGCCAAAAAATCACAGTATACAGCCATACGGCAAGATTGTCTTGAAAGTAACACTGATTGGAAGTATAAATCTTTTTTTTTAATCAGTTTTATGTATCAAGTACTCAGTATCAAAAATAAAAACTCTCCATGCTAAATTGTAAAACAAATGTTAGCCAACTATAGAAATATTAACTTACTTAACACAAATACCCTAACCTACTAAATGCAATGTGGTATCCTGATCTGGATCATGGAACAGAAAAAAGAGAGTAGTGGAAAAACTGGTGAAATCAGAATAAAATCTGGAGTTCAGGTAATAGTAATGTTAATCTCTAGTTCTGATTTTAAAAAAAAATTAGCACTAGGACTTCCCGAGTGGTCCAACGGTTAAGAATCCACCTTTCAATGCAGGGGACAGGGTTTGATCCCTGCTCAGGGAACTCAGATGTCACAGGCCTCAGGACAACAAAGCTCCAGGCTGCAACTCCAGGCTGAGCCGAAGAGCCACAGGAAAACTGGAGCACTGCAACTAAGACCCAACGCAGTCAAACAAACACTAAAGGAAAAAAAAAAAAGGGCACTAGCATTATGTCGGGTGTAACAATCAAGAAAACTCGATTCTACACCATGTTTGCAATTTTTCTATAAATCTAATACTACTTCAAAATAAGGTTAAAAAAAAAAAAAAAAACACTAACCTAAAATACAGTGTCCTGAAATACCTAGCCATGCAGATAGACAAAGATAACTGATCCAATAAAGGAGAAATTTAAGAAATGATTCGGTGTCCCTTTTATTATAATTAAACAAATTGCCTGATTTAAACAAATTTCTGGGAATTCCTTTTTTTCCCCAGAGGCTCAGTGGTAAAGACTCCACCTGTAATGCAGGAGACTTAAGTGCAATTCCTGGGTGGGGAAGATCCCCTGGAGAAGGAATTGGCAACCCACTCCATTATTTCACCAGGAAAATCCCATGAACAGAGAAGCCTGGGAGGCTACAGTCTGTGGGGTCGCAAAGAGTCAGACGCAACTGAGCAGATACACACCAGACCAGAGTTTTTAGACTCTGAAGGTTCACTGCTGAAGGCCTGGGGTTTGATCCCTGGTAGAGGAACTAAGATCCCACAAGCCATGCAGTACAGCCAAAAAATAAATAGACAAATTCCTGTTTCTTACACTGAAATTGTACTTACATGCATCTTTATATTTGGCATCATAAAGTTAATAATTAAAACATAACAAACCTATCCAGGATATATTTTAAGATGCTAATGAAATGTATTTATGCCATTAAATTGATAATATTAACTAGGGAATGCATATATCTTAAAATCAGAAACTACTTCTGGGGGTTCACAGTCACACCTCAACATGACAATAAGATGCATAAGTCAGAGAATTGAATAATTTCTTAATTCAAAATTATTCCTCTATGCATGTATTTATCAAGCATCTACTATAAAGCACTATCATAAGTATACCAGTGAAACAAACCCTATTATCAAATTCAAGGAACTTATGGTGCAAAACAAAGTATAGACTTATAAACAAATTTGAAAACAGGCACACATCACAACAAAATACGAAAGGGTCAAACTCAAGGGCTCAGATGGCACCATAGAGCAAGGCAGAATCCATGGGGCCAAGAAAGGCTAAGTAGGTGATGTGAGCTGGGCCCTAACGGTCCAGGGACTACTTCAAACAGATGAACAGCACTTGCTGACTATGAAAGGTAGAGTTTGGTCCTAATGGAAGATTTAGAAAGACTCAGAATACAACCAAAAATAAGTATTAGTACTAACATGCTGAATCTGAGTCCAAAGATATTTCCCACTTGTTTCATCTGTAACAGAGAATTACAGTGCAGCCAAATTTTGTTTACACAGATAAAACCAACATATATTGTTTTCTAAGTGTTTCCTGCATGCACAAAATGCAAAAAGATTTAAAAAGCATCAATGGAAAAAAATTACACTTCTACCAAAATCCCCTTTAAATTAAGAGTAAATTAAAACTACCCCAAACTCTCAGAAATATCCTCAAAATAAAATTATGTATTTTATCACATTTTCTTTTTAAAAAAATCACACACACACACACATAGTAAGCTTAACAATAAATCACTAAAGCTATTAAAGTCGTGTGTGTGCGTGTGCACATAAGAATGTAGAGGAGGGAACAAACATATATCAGGACATTATAAAATCTATGAAGAATAATTAAACACTGTAATAGTGGTGAGAAAAGAAAGGCCTTCCATGTATGACAGTAAATGAAGGCCTTGTTAACAAGGGCAACATGTGAGCCAAAACCTGAAATGAGGCAGTGATCCACACATAAATGGGGAACAACAATTCAAGTAAAGACCTAAATGCAAAGGCCCTGGGTTCCTTCCAACCACTACACCACAGTTTAAATTAAGCTGTCAATTCACCAAGCACGCTCACTATTAGCAAATTCTAACAGGCGGTAGTAGTAGCAGTAAAAAGAAAAAATAAAAGTACCACTACTAAAACAATGATAAAATGTAAAAATGTGCTCTGGTCGACAGCGCTCCACATCAGCAGTTCTCTAGCGGAGGAAATTACGCCTCTCCAGAGGGCATTTGGCCACGTATGGAGACATTTTTGGTCAACAAAACTGGAGGGCACGCATGATACTGGCAGCTAGTAAACATACTACACTGCATTTAGGAAAGCCCCATTATAAAGAACCAGCCAGCGAAAAAACAGTGCTGAGGTTAAGAAATCCTGCTCTACACTTATTAATTTAATCCTCTTGACAATGCTATAATCCTGATTGTACAGAAATAAATAAAATTGGGATCAGAGAGATTAAATTACTTGCTGTAGTCAGTGGTGGAGCTGAAATTTGAATCCCAAATGTTTCATTCAAGAGTCAATACACTTAACCACTACCTAGTATTATCTCTTCACAGTTAAATTCATTGACTATTACATGCCAGGCAACAAGCTAACTTAAATATATAATGTCTTTAAACTTCACAGCCACACAATTTGGTGAGCTAAAGCTGAGCCAAGTTACAACCAATATTACAGAATAAGTAAGTAACAGAACTCAAAACCGCCTCTGACACACAGGTCAGTTCTTCACCACCATTAATACAAGAAAGTTAAAGAAGAATAAATTATCCTTTCGGGACAGAGTCAAGAAAAATTATTAAATGGTTAATATGTGTGGTATGACATAATTCTAAAAAGCACATTTCTACAAAGCAATGCAACCTCATCACCTGCTCTACAAGCCCATTTCAAATTCAGGTCCACTTTAGTTAGAATCTATGCACAAGACTACCTAACAAAAAAAAGAAGCATCATAACTTTGTCACTGAATTTATCAGGTAAAAAGAACATTTAAGAATCCAAGATGACTGCCATACTAAGATCAGAGAAGACCTAACAACCTAGAAAAAGAACCCTCAAGCTGAAACTGGCAAAAGCAGAATTAACTAGCCCTCAGTGAAAAAGTTACCTTTAAAATTTACAACTATGATGCCCTATTGTCATTATCAGAAGCATCAATACTTTGGATTAACCACAGAAATAGTACAAGCAGCTCATCATCAAAACTATGGCAGCCCAAGTTAACACGTACTTCACGTGTACTATGTGTGAGGCCCTATGCTAACTGTACTGCGTGCGTATCTCACTAGTCTCTCACAACTCTGAGAAACAGAGTAGATGCGATTACTCTGTTTTGCTAATGAGCAATCTGAGGCCCAGACCATTATGTAGGTCAAGTAAGCTGTCAATTCACCAAGCATGCTCACTATCAGCAAATCTGTAACAGGTGGTAATAGCAGCAGTAAGAAAAAATAAAAGTACCACTACCAAAACAATGATAAAATATAAAAATTGTCCTGGTCACATACCCAGGACAGGTGTTCCTCAAAGATATTGCAGTGTAATTCCCAAACCACCACAATAAAGTGAGTATTGTACACAATGAAGTCACACCAATTTTTTGGTTTCTCAATGCATATAAAAGTTATGTTTATAGTCTAGTCTACTAAGTATACAATAGCATGATGTCTAAAAATACAAGATACAAACCTTAATTAAAAATAATTTATTGCTAAGAAATGCATCATCTGAAACTTCAGCAAGCTGTAATCGTTTTGCAAATGGAGGGTCCTTCCTCAATGCTAGTGGCTGCTGAAGGTTGGGGTGGCTGCAGCAATTTCTTACAAGACAACAATGAAGTCTGATACACCGATTGGCTCTTCCTCCCACAATTTCTCTGTAACATGGCATGCTTATTGAATGCACATTACACACCATAGAACTTCTTCCAAATTTGGAGTCAGTTTTCTCAAACCCTGCAGCTGCTTTATCAATTAAGTTAACGTAATATCTAATCCTGTATTGTCATTTCAATCTATATAGCATCTTCACCAGGAGTAGATTTTTTCTCAAGAATCCACTGACTTTGCTCATTCATAAGGAACAATGGATGAAGCAACACCTTCTCCATTTAAATTTTATTACAGGGTTGCAGCAATTCAGTCACATTTTCAGGCTCCACTTCTGATTTTAGTTCTCTTGCTATTGCCACCACATCTGCAGTTACTTCCTCCACTGAAATTCTGAAACCCTCCAAGCCATCCATGAGGACTGGAATCAACTTCTTCCAAACTCCTCTGAATGTTGATCTGACTTTGCCCAGATCCTTTAGAGGAATCAGTATCTATGGTAGCTATAGCCTTACAAAAGGTATTTCTTAAAAATAAAACCTGAAAGTCGAAGTGACTCCATGATCCATGCGATGCAGAACGGATGTTGTTGTGAGCAGGCATTACAAGGTGCAGACCAGGTCGATGAGCAATGACACTTGGGAACGTTTTTCTAAGCAACAGAATAACAGTGGGCTTAAAATATTCAGTAAACCATCCTGTAAACAGATGTGCTGTCATCCAGGCTTTGTTGCTCCATTTACAGAGCACAGGCAGAGTAGATTTAACGTAATTTTTAAGGACCCTAGGACTTTTAGAATGAGCACTGGCTTCAACTTGAAGTCACCAGCTGCATTAGTCTCTAACTAGAGAACCAGCCTGTCCTTTAAAATCAGGCACTGATTTCTCCTCTCCAGCTATGAACATCCAGGACGGCACCTTCTTCCAACAGAGGGCTATTTTGACTAGACTGAAAATCTGTTGTTCAGGGTAGCCACCTTCATGAATTATCTTAGCTAGATCCTTTGGATAACTTGCTGCAGCTTTCACATCAGCATGCACTACTTCACACATTTGTACTTTAATGTTATGGAGACAGTTTCTTTCCTCAAACCTCATGAACCAACCTCTCCTAGCTCCAAGTTTTCTTCTGTGTTTCCCCACATCTCTCAGCCTTCAAAGAATAGAAGAGAGTTAAGGCAATGGCACCCTACTCCAGTACTCTTGCCTGGAAAATCCCATGGACGGAGGAGCCTGGTAGGCTGCAGTCCACGGGGTCGCGAAGAGTCGGACACAACTGAGCGACTTCACTTTGACTTTTCACTTTCATGCACTGGAGAAGGAAATGGCAACCCACTCCAGTATTCTTGCCTAGAGAATCCCAGGGATGGGGGAGCTTGGTGGGCTGCCGTCTATGGGGTCGCACAGAGTCGGACACGACTGAAGCGACTTAGCAGCAGCAAGGCCTTGCTCTAGATTAGACTTTGGCTTAAGAGGATGTTGTGTTTGGTTTGATTATCCACACCACTAAAACCTTCTCTGTATCAGCAATAAGGTCGTTTCACTTTCTTAATTCATATGTTCACTGGAGCTGCACGTTTAACTTTCTTCAAGAACTTTTTCTTTGTATCCACAACTCAGCTAACCGTTTGGCACAAAAGGCCTACTTTGGGAGATATCTTGGCTTTCAACATGCCTTCCTCATTAACCTCAGTCATTTCTAACTTTCGATTTCAACTGAGAGACATGGACTCTTTACTCAGAAAGTTAAGAGGTCATGGCAGGGTTATTAATTGGCCTACTTTCAATATTATAGCATCTCAATAACTAGGGAGGCCCAAGGAGAGGGAGAAAGATAGGGAACAGCCAGTCGGTGGAGGTGTCAGAACACACACAACATTTACAATTAACTTCACCATCTTATTAGGGTTGTGGTTTGAGGTAACCCAAAATGACAACATTAACATCAACACCAATCACAAAGCAATGACACAATAATGACAAAAAGTTTAAAATATTGTGAGAATTAACAAAACGTGATATAGAAGACTCAAAGTGAGCAAATGCTGTTTAAAAAAAACTGGCGGCAAGACTCGCTTCATACATGATTGCCACAACCTTCAATTTGTTTAAAAAAAAAAAAAAAACCTGCAGTATCTGCAAAGCACAATAAAAGAGGTATGTCTCTATACCCAAACTGGAATCCAGGCAGCAAGATTCCCGAGCCTGCACTTTTAACCTACTATACTTTATGAAGTCTACATGCATAACATATATCAATCTTTATATCATTAATGAAATCATTAAAATATTGAAAACAAAGTGACATGCCCACTTCCAAAATAAATTGGGAAATATGCACTTAGCCACTCCCTACATATAAAAAATAAAATAGATATCTTTAGTGTGTACATCATCATTGTGGAAGTGATGAACCACAAACTTCACAATTTTCAAAGTCTACAATTTTAGAATGTTTTCATGTGACCATCTCACACAAATTATGAGTGAATTAAAACTTAAGCCTTTGTGTACAATCCACTATGCCATTCAAAATTCTGTCTAATAAAGTTAGACTGCGACAAGATAAAACGTCAGGATACTATTTAAGTTTTTGCTTAACTGTTTCTCTTCACCCTCACTCCATTATACACATAATCCTAAATATTTAAATCTTGATCATTAAAAATGATCTAGATTAAATACACAATCCATGGCAATAACTGTCCAGTCTATACATTTGACAATTCCTCATACAATGTGTTTTGTAACTCTTGAAATATCTTCCCCTTTTAACTCTAATTCAATGATTTAATAGCACCCATCTGAATCTGGTTTCTCAACCTACAATACATTCCATGAGAATACAAATAGTACCTGAGTCTCAAATATTTTGAATCAAATCAATACTGTCAATATCATTCCCTATGTAATTAAAGGGAAACATTCAAGGAGAATTTTTTTTTACTGTTCTTAAAAATGCAAGGGCTAGAAATATGTAAAAATTTGCCAAGTTATTTTTGTAGTGAAAAAATAAGATATCTACACTTCTGAAAAGATATTACAGGATTCTCACAGGGTGCTCTAAAAAATGAAAGCAGTAGAGCCTAAGATGTACTGTTCCAAGAAAGAAAACCAGCAACCCCAAGTCCAAAAGAATTGATGAAATGTAAATGAATAAAAACATTTAGAAGTCAGCACTTCAAGAACCTTGCACTCCCTGACACTTTGGTGGTGATCCACAAACCTGAGAGGCTAATCAATAACTATATTTCCTCATTAAAAAAATAATAAAGATCTTACCTCCAGATTATTATCCTTAAAAATTAACTAAAAAAGATTTCATGAGATATCTGTGTAAAGATAAAAAAAAAAAACACCTTTAAGAAACCAAAACATATCAAAAAGGTAAAAAGTTACCATGTCAAGAAAGATAACCATTATTTATATTTTAGTACCCAAAACTAACTTTCATCAAAAATAATTTTAACTGCCTCAAACAGGAGCTCTGTATCAACCTATAGGGGTGGGATGGTGAGGGAGATGGGAGGGAGTTTCAAAAAGGATGGGATATATGTATATCTATGGCTGATTCATGTTGAGGTTTGACAGAAAACAGCAAAATTCTGTAAAGCAATTATCCTTCAGTGAAAAATTAATTTTAAAAAGTTTTATTAACTGCTATTATAAAGTCAAAAATTATCAACCCTTCCCGATTCTAGTACTCAAAATAATTATGATTTTAACATTACGGTTTTAAATAAAAACAACTTCCTTTCCATATGTCCATCCTGAACGTTGCTTTGAACCAATGTGATTTTTCACCTACATTTACACAGACCACTTCTCATAGATTTGACTTATCTGAGTATGCAACAGATGAATATGTCACAGGATCAGCTAGACACTTATCTGCCGTCTATCCAAAGAGCACTGAAAGCGTAACTAATTCAGTGTGATCGTTAAGGAAGTTCCCTATCCTCCCAATGGATGCTAAAGCAGTATTATTTACATTTCCATGTTCTTCAACAAATGGACCTACAAATCATGCATGAAACCGGGAAACTTGTCCCATCACTGCTACTGCTGCTGCTGCTAAGTCGCTTCAGTCGTGTCCGACTCTGTGCGACCCATAGACGGCAGCCCACCAGCCTCCACCGTCCCTGGGATTCTCCAGGCAAGAACTCTGGAGTGGGTTGCCATTTCCTTATCCAACGCATCAAAGTGAAGAGTGAAAGTGAAGTCGCTTAGTCGTGTCCGATTCTTCGCGACCCCATGGACTGCAGCCTACCAGGCTCCTCTGTCCATCACTAACTCCTCACAAATCTCCGGTACAGCTACCAAATAAAGCTTACACTCTAAGGTTGTAGTTCTGCATACTTAACAAGAGGCTCACCTCGGTTGAGTGGATGTCTTTCTGCTGCTAAGGAACTGACTGAACTGTTACTGGTTTCATCAGCTCAGTAAGAACTGTTAAAAGTACCTCCTTCAATTCTGTTACTATCATGGGGAAATGGAGCATATATTTTAAAATAGTGATGACGACGATGCTGATGGAGGGAAACTTCATTATCGTTATATACGTCCAGTAAACAGAACTGGATAGAAATAATAAAGGAAAGGTCTAAGTGGTAATCATGATAAAGAAATCACTATTTCAAACAATAATATTCACAACACACCATGTGTGCTCTGGAATGAAGATACAAGTTCAATAACATAAGAATGCTGCAAAAATTTCCTGGTTCTTTGACTCCTCTCTCGCCTACCAGAAAAACACATCTACAAACATTTTCTCAATCCCAAACACTTCATTCAAGAGTCAAAAAATGGTAGCTAATGAATGGAAACACAGTTTTGGAAGATCTCAACCAGCTTAGAAGAGGGAAGACAAGTTCGAATCCAAAATAGTAACTAAATAGAAACAATGTAGTATTTAAGTACCCCCCCCCCCCCAGCTTAAAATAACTTGGTAAAGAGAGCATTTGCGAAGGCTCAATTACCTCCGTTTCATTTTAAATTAAGTGTCAATAAACGCAATGAAAATTAGGACTGGGAAGATATTAAAGCGTTCTTGCCGCCTACAGTAATCACTATTCATAATCATGCAAATAATTCCTGAACAGCACCAATAATCACATACTCTTCTTAGAATCAGAGTCTTGAAAAACAGCATTTAAAAACTCAAAGATGGGAACGAACCCTCGGACCCCGCGATACACGGCTGGGGAGAAGCAGGGGCGCTGCGCAGCACCAGCATTCTCCCTCTTTCTCCGTCCTCCCCGCCCCCGGTCAGGTGACCAACTATTTAGCACCATTAACACCCACGGGTCGACAAGTGGTTCATTAAATTACACGTATTATGGAAGGCCAGGTTCCGGGCTCCTCACTTCAAACTATGCAAAAGGAGGAGACAGTTTGGGGCCCGACCACAAAAGCGTGCGGCCGCGGGAGGGAGGATGGAGCGCCGGCCCCGCGTTCCGGCGGCGGGGACCCAGCTCGGCTCCGCGGCCGGACCCGGGCCCCAGGCTCGACGCTGCAGTGCCGGGGCGAGGCCTGCGGGCTGGGCCTCCGGGCCGCGCCGCCGCGCCTCCCCGCCCGAGCGCCTGCGCGGCGGCGGGACTCACCCGAGGCGGGGGCGCGGAGCCGGCGGGGAGGCCGCGGCCCGACCCTAGCCGGGCGGCCCCGCCACCGCGGCCCAAACGGTCCCGGGCGGCCGAGGCGGCGCGGGCAGGCCGAGGCGTTGCGCAAGAGGCCGGGGGGCGCCCCGGTCTGCGCGGGAGGGAGGCGCGGAGCCCGGCCGGCGGAGGGCGGGAGGCCGCGGGGTGCGGGGCAGAGGGGGAGGGCCGCGCGTCGCCGGCCGCCGCCGCGCCGCCACTCACCAGCTCCGCCGACAAGCGCTACCTCAGGCAGCGAGGGAAGATGGTGGCCGCGCCGCGCGGAGGAGGGGGCCGGCGAGCCGAGAGGGGGTACGCGCGGGACGCAGGCGTCGCTGCCGAGGCTTCTTCCTCCTCACGGCCGGCTGGCCGCCGCGGACCCCGGCGCCCCGGCTTCCGCGCCGCCCTCCTCAGCCTTCGTGCAGCCGCCGCCGCCGCTCAGCGCCCCAGCAGAGCGCGCCTCGTGGGGACGGTGCAGCGGCGCGAGACCCCGAGGCCATCTGCGTGCGGCGGCGGCCCGGCGGCTGGAGCGCGGCCGCGTCACGTGACCACACTGTTTACCGTTCCGGGGCAGCGCCGCGCCTGCGCGCTGCAGGCCTCGGGCCTCCGAGGGCGCGGTCCGCCCGCGGGCCCGCCGGAGCTGCGCGCGCTCTCTCCTCCGCGGCTCGGTGACCGCCCGCTCAGTGTGATACTGACGGGCACGTCTCTCCCCCTCCGCTGCTCTTTATGAACGGGGCTTGGGTCCCAGAATGGCGGACGACGGCGGAACCGATCGACCCCGAGCCGGGGGATCCCTGCTGGCCCTGCACCACAGTCCGTTCGTGAACCGCCTCGCCCTCTGCTTGCGCTTGTTAGCTATCCTCTCTGCTTTCAGGACTCGAGAGGCCTCCTTCTCCTCCAAGTGCCCCTGATCTAACTCAGCAGCTTTCAACGGTGGCCATAGGTTTCCTGCAGGGCCCCAAGACGTTTCAGAGGGTCTCCAGTTCTTGCAACTGTCAAAGACGAAATTTTCTTCGTCTCCTTCAACCGAAGCAGCGTGTAGCAGTTTAATGCAGAAGCAGATATGAGAATTCAGCCATTGTGTACTAAGGCAGACATTGCGGATATTTGCAAAAATTTTAAATAATGCCACTCTTTCGTTATGTTTTGTTGGAGAATGTATTTTTCATAATAAATATTTATGTTAACAATGTATTTCGTTATTTTTTAAATGTTCTTTATTGTCCTTTGGTTTAATTTCTAAGAGTAAATATCAATACATGAAACTAACGCACATAAACAAGAAGTCTACGAACTCCCTCAGTAATTTTTAAGAGCATATAGGGGTGGGTTCTGAGACCAAAAAGTCTGAAAAACGCTGGTTTAATTTACGTTCTTCCACAGCAGGTTAGACTAACCCCTATCTCAACCCTACCAGAAATGTCTCCTAACTGGAGGAACCATTGCAATTACCCACTAAAAAATGATCGCTTTTAAAACCTTTACTTGTTTAGTTAAGCCTCAAGGCAACAGCAGGATGGCCACATTGGAGGATGTAGTGTGAAGCATTAATAGAGCAATAGTTCATAGACAGGTGGTGAAGATCTGTGCGCTACTCTATCAGTTGTTACGGTATTTTGAGCGCTCCCCAAACCAAATGCTCTTCCAGAATGGAAGTTTAGATGGTTCTAATTCTGGAATCCTAGAGTTCAAGCCCTGTCTTGATTCATCAGTTCTTCAGAACTTTGTTTTATAATCTCTCTTTTTTAAAGGTTTTTTTTTCCCCCCCTTTGAGAAAGGTAAATAGAAATGAATAGTCAAGTTTTTGGTGGTTTTTTGTTTGTTTGTTTCACTTCCAGTATCTGGAATCAACTGCAAAAATAAATCTAACTTTACTCTTCTCCTGGACCTCAATGTAAGATTTGCAAAAGGCCTTAGAAGATTATTGTCATAGGACTTCTCTGGTAGTCCAGTGATGGGTTCCATCCCTGGTCGGGGAAGATTCCACATGTTGGGGGCAACTAAGCCCCTGTGCCACAACTATTCAGCCTACAAGTGCCTGGCCACAACAAGAGAAGCCACTACAATGAGAAGTGCACACACAACTAAGGAATAGCCCTTGAGTAGAAATGAAGATTCAACGCAGTCATTAATTAATTAAGTTTTTTAAAAAGATTATTTTCATAAACAAAATTCCACCATAGTGGTGGTTAAAGTCACTCAGTCATGGCCGACTCTTTGCAACACCGTGGACTATACAGTCCATGGAATTCTCCAGGCCAGAATACTGGAGTGGGTAGCCTCTCCCTTCTCCAGGGGATCTTCTGAACCCAGGCATTGAACCCGTGTTTCCCACATTGCAGTCAGATTCTTTACCAGCTGAGCCACAAGGGAAACCCAAGAATACAGGAGTAGGTAGCATATCGCTTCTCCAGGGGATCTTCCTGGCCCAGGGTCTGCTGCATTGCAGGCGGATTCTTTACCAATTGAACTTTGAGAAAAGCCCAAATTCCACCATAAAGAAATTTATGCAGGAGACCTTGATTGGAAGAGATTTTCTATAGATAGAAAATCCCCTTAGAAGAACTGGGGGAAATTTTACCTTGTTAGAGAAATTTTCATATATTTATGAAAAAATAAAATGGAATAACAAGAAAGTATAGAAACCATAAGTCTTTCACATTTATTGGGCTGATGAAAATGTTCATTCGGTTTTTTCCATAAGATGGCTCTTTTTTCTAAGACATGTCTGACTCTACAACTCCATGAACAGAAGCATGCAAGGCTTCCCTGTCCTTCACTATCTCCAGAGTTTGTTGAAACTCATATCCATTGAGTCAGTGATGCCATCCAACCATCTCATCCTCTGTTGTCCCCTTCTCGTCTTGCCCTCAATCTTTCCCAGCATCAGATCTTTTCCAAGGAATCAGTTTTTCCTATCAGGTGGCCGAAGTATTGGAGCTTCAGCTTCAACATCAGTCATTCCAATGAATATTCAGGGTTGATTTCCTTTAGGGTTGACTGGTTTGATCTCCTTACAGTCCAAGGAACTCTCAAGAGTCTTCTCCAACACCACAGTTCGAAAGCATTCATTCTTGAGTGCTCAGCCTTCCCTATGGTCCAACTCTCATACCCATACATGACTACTGGAAAAACCATAGCTTTGACTATATGCATCTTTGTTGGCAAAGTGACATCTCTGCTTTCTAATACAATGTCTAGGTTTGTCATAGCTTTTTCCCCAAGAAGCAAGCATCTTTTAATTTTGCGGCTACAGCCACAGTCCACAGTGATTTTGGAGCCCAAGAAAAACAAGTCTGACACTGTTCCCACTTTTTCCCCATCTATTTGCCATGAGGTGATGGGACCAGATGCCATGATCTTTCAGTTTTTTGAATGTTGACTTTTAATCCACTCTCCTCTTTCACCTTCATCAAGATGCTCTTTAGTTCCTCTTCACTTTATGCCTTTATCATCTACATATTTGAGGTTGTTGATATTTCTCCCAGCAATCTTGGTTCTAGCTTTTGAGTCATCCAGCCTAGCATTTCACTTGATGTACTCTGCATATAAGTTAAATAAGCAGAGTGACAATATATTGACCCATGGACTGTATGTAGCCTGCCAAGCTCCTCTGTCCACAGAATTCTCCACGCAAGAATACTGGACTGGGTTTCCATTTCTTTCTCCAGGGGATCTTTCCAACATAGGGATCGAACCTGGGTCTCCTGCATTGCAGACAGTGTTTACCAACAGAGCTACAAGGGAAGCCTGACAATATACAGCCTTTCCTTACTCCTTTCCCAATTTTGAACCAGTCCATTGTTCCATCTTCAGTTCTAACTGTTGCTTCTTGACCTGCATACATGTTTCTCAGGAAGCATGAAAGATGGTCTGGTATTCCCATCTCTTCAAGAATATTGCACAGTTTGTTGTGATCCACACAGTCAAAGTCTTTAGCATAGGCAATGAAGCAGAAGTAGATGTTTCCCGGAATTCCCTTGCTTTCCCTATGATCCAGCAGATGTTGGCAGTTTGACTCTAGTTCCTCTGCCTTTTCTAAATCCAGTTTGTACTTATGGAAGTTCTCTGTTCATGTACTGCTGACTTTTCCAAGTTTGCTGGCATATTGAGTCCAGCACTTTAACAGCATCATCTTTTAGGATTTCCATCACCTCCACTAGCTTTGTTCGTAGCAATGCTTCCTAAGACCCACTTGACTTCACACTCCAGGATGTCTGACTAAGTGAGTGACCACACTATCGCGGTTATCTGGGTCATTAAGAGCTTTTTTGTACATTTCTTCTGTGTAAGATGACTCTAGTAGCTCTTCTGTGTAAGATGGTTCTAGTAGCACTTCCTTGTCTTTAACTTTATTTGAAACAATTTTGCTCCATTATATTGTGACACCTGTGCTGTCACATGCATTTTTAAAAAATTATTAAAATTGGTGTAGCTATTTTAATATTGAAGGTGGAAGGGAAAAGCAACATTTTTGGCATATTATGCTTTATTGTTTTAAGAAAGGTAAATATACAATTGAAATGTAAAAAAAACATTGTGTAGTGTATGGACAAGATGCCATGACTGAACATATCAAAAGTGGTTTGCAAAGTTTTCTGCTGAAAATCTCTTGCTGGACAATGCTCCACTATCTGGTAGAACAGTTGAAGTTGGCAACAATCAAATCAAGACATTAATTATGATCAAATAATGTTATACCATGTGGGAGAGAGCTGGCATACTCAAAATATCCAAATAAAGCATTGAAAATCATTTGCACCAGCTTGGTTATGTTAATTACTTTAATGTTTGAGTTTCACATAAGTTAAACGGAAACAAAAAATTCTTGACCATATTTCCACATGCAATTCTCTACTTAGATATAAAAAGCATTGTGTTCTTAAAACAAATTGTTACTGGCAATGCAAAGTGGATACTGTATAACAATGTGGAATGGAAGAGATAGTGGGGCAAGGGAAATGAACCACCAACAACCATACCAAAGGCCCATCTTCATCCAAAGAAGGTGATATTGTATATAGGGTAGGATTGGAAGGGAGTTCTCTATTATGAGCTCCTGCTGGAAAACCAAAAGATTAATTCCAACAAGTACTGCTACAAAAGAGACCAACTGAAGGCAGCAGTTGATGAATAGCATCCAGAATTAGTCAACAAAACAGGCATAATCTTTCATCAGGACAATGCAAGACCACATGTTTCTTTGATGACCAAGCAAAAGCTGTTACAGCTTGGATTCATTGTATTCACCAGACAGTGTACCTTTGGATGTCCATTTACTTCAGTCTTTACAAAATTCTCTTAATGGAAAAATTTTACACTTCCCTGGAAGACTGTAAAAGGCACCTGGAATAGTTCTTTGCTCAAGGAGACAAAAAGTCTGGGGAGGATGGAATTCCATCATTGTCTGAAAAAATGGCAGAAGGTAGTGGAACAAAATGGTTCTTGATGAAAATGAAAAATGCATCTTTCATTTTAACTTAAAAACCGGAAGGAAATTTTTGGCCAACTCAATACTGGTGGGGCTTCCTAGGTTGCATCAGTGGTGAAGAGCCCGCCTGCCAATGGAGGAGATGTAAGAGTTGCGGTTCAACCCCTGGGTTGGGAAGATCCCCTGGAAGAGGACACAGCAACCCATTCCAGTATTCTTGCCTGGAGAATCCCATAGACAGAGGACCCTAGTGGGTTATGGTCCATAGTGTCGCAAGGAGTCAGACAAGACTGAAACAACTTAGCACAATACAAAACAAAGATTTCTAACTTTAAAAAGCCAGCATATTTGTCACAAAGCATGTTCTTTGAACTTTATTATTTTGAACCATCTGAAAAGCCAGATTCTCATTTGTCCTGCTTTTTGCTTCCAGATGTAAACACAAACTATGTGATTCTTATCCAGTTCACACATAATAATACTAGGAAAGCTCTAATTTCATGCATGACACTGTTTTAGTTAAACAATCTTTTGAAAACAATCAGATTGTACTGGTAACATTACAAAGAGTTGGACACAACTGAGCAACAGAACAATTGGTAACATTGAAAACTCCCAATTAACTTAGGAAAATTAAATATGACAGAAAACAAGACAAGACAACTAAAAGTAGTGCAAATTGACAGTACAATTATTGTTTAATTGCTAGGTTGTGTTCAACTCTCTGTAATCCCATGGACTACAGCAAGCCAGGCTTCCCTGTCCTTCAGTGTCCTGAGTCTGCTTAAACTCATGTTCATTGACTCAATGATGCCATCCAACCATCTTATCCTCTGTCACTTCCTTCTCCTCCTGCCCTCAATCTCTTCCAGAATCAGGGTCTTTTTCAATGAGTCAACTCTTTGCATCAGGTGGCCAAAGTATTGGAGCTTCAGCTTCAGCACCAGTGCTTCCAATAACCATTCAGGGTTGATTTCCTTTAGAATTGACTGGTTTGATTTCCTTGCAGTCCAAGGGACTCTAAAGAGTCTTCTTTAGCACCACAATTCAAAAGCACCAATTCTTTAGCAGTCAGTCGTCCTTATGGTCCAACTTTTACATCTATACATGACTACTAGAAAAATCATAGATTTAACTAATTGACTATAAAAAAAAAAATGACAGAATGAAAATTGACAAAATTTGTATCCTGTAAAATTGAGCCTGGCAGGAAAAGTGGTCATGAAAGACAGTTCATGATGCAGATAAAAAGATTGATTTTCATATTAAAAAAATGCTTGTCATCATTAAAAATTGAAAAGATTAAGAAGAGGTGCAAAAACACAGAAGAGCTATACAAAAAAGTCTCAATGACCTGGATAACCACAATGGTGTGATCATTCACCTAGAGCCAGACAGCCTAGACTATGAAGTCAAGTGGGCCTCAGTAATCATTACAACAAACATAGCTAATGGAGGTGATGGAATTTCAGCTGAGCTATTTGAAATCCTAAAAGATGATGCTGTTAAAGTGCTGCATTTAATATGCCAGCAAATTTGGAAGACTCAGCAGTGTTTTCCAGAACTGGAAAAGGTCATTTTCCATTTCAATTCCAAAGAAAGGCAATGCCAAAGAATGTTCAAACTACCATGCAAAATGTGCTCATTTCACATGCTAGCAAGGTAATGTTCAAAATCCTTCAACCTAGACCTCAACAGTACATGAACTGAAAACTTCCAGATATACAAGCTGGATTTAGGAAAGGAAGAGGAACCATAAATCAAATTACCAACATTCACTGGATCATAGAGAAAGCAAGGGAATTTCAGAAAAACTTCTGCTTCATTGCCTATGCTAAAGCCTTTGACTGTGTGGATCACAAAAAACTGTAGAAAATTCTGGAAGAGATGGGAATACCAGACCACCTTACCTGTCTCCTGAGAATCCCATTTGCAGGTCAAGGAGCAACAGTTAGAACCAGACATGGAACAATGGACTGGTTCAAAATTGGGAAAGGAGTACATCAAGGTTGCATATTGTCACTCCACTTACTTAACTTACATGCACAGAACACTATGGGAAACACCAGAGTGGATGATTTACATGCTGAAATCAAGATTGCTGGGACTAATATCAACAACCCCAGATATGCAGATGATACCACTCTAATGGCAGAAAGCAAAGACGAACTGAAGAGTCTCCTGATGAAGGTGAAGAGCAGAGTGAAAAAGCTGACTTAAAACTCAACATTCAAAAAATGAAGATCATGGCATCCGGTTCCTTTACTTCATGGCAAATAGATGGGAGAATAGTGGGAAAGTGATAGATTTTATTCTCTTGGGCTTCAAAATCACTATGGACAGTGACTGCAGCCGTGAAATTAAAAGACACTTGCTCCTTTGAAGGAAAGCTATGACAAACCTAGGCAGGGTGTTAAAAAGCAGAAACATCACCTTGTCAACAAAGATCCATGTAGTCAAAGCTATGGCTTTTCTAGTAGTCATGTACAAATGTAAGAGTTGAAGCATAAAGAAGACTGACTGCTGAAGAATGGATGCTTTCAAATTGTGGTCTTGAGAAGACTCTTGAGAGTCCCTTGGTCTGCAAGGAGATCAAACCAGTCAACCCTAAAGGAAATCAACTCTGAATGGTCATTGGAATGACTGATGCTGAAGCTGAAACTCCAGTACTTTGACCATCTGACAGGAAGAGCTGAATCATTGGAAAAGACCCTGATTCTGGGAAAGATTCAGGGCAGGAGGAGAAGGAGGTGACAGAGAATGAGATGGTTGGGTGGCATCATTGGACATGAGTCTGGCAAGCTCTGAGAGATAATAAAGGACAGGGAAGCCTGGCACTCTGTAGTCCATGGGGTCACAAAGAGTTGGACATGACATAGAGACTGAACAACAGCAACAACACTGTATCAGAGTAAAGATGGAGAATAATTGAAACAATTAACTGTAAGGTGCAGAAAATTGATAAAAATATTAAATTTATTTAATGAGGCTTTCTCTGGAAAAAACTTTTTAGATACACTTTCAAGTTAGTTTCAGAGATGTAAATGTTTTTATTCCTAAACATGGGATCAAAACTGTGGGATTAAAATATCCTGAGGTCATTTTATTGAGCTCATCATGAAATTTAGAGGCTTTGTCCAGAACTCTGTGCACTTCATTACTCATAGGCTCGCTCCCTTTCCCTCCATAGTCTGACTATTTTATTCAGAGAGATGGCTCCCAACCACCCAGGCTTTCAGCAGCAAACAAGGGATAGAGAGGAACTGCATGCCCCATCCAATTTGCACAGCATAACAGAGTTCAGGGAGAGCTAGAGAGTGTGAGTCCAATAATGCCATAAAGCTTTTCCATGCACCAGGACTGCACAAGGTGTAGAAGCACCTTTACCCACTTCAGCAACTTTAAGGTACAGGGAGGGAGCAAAGTGAGACCTGAGACACAGTCTTCTAACCAATTCTGTCCTTAATGATCTGTATGACGTTACCTCTCCCAACTCCTCTATAATTCTCTCCCTGCCAACCCACAACTACATTTATTTGCTCCTTTATTAAATCATTTCCATTATATAGCCCCAATGGATTTCAGAAAAAAAAAGCATTCCTCCTGGCGTCAAGGAACTCAGAAGAGTAAGAAAGACGAGCCAGTGGACAATTACACTAACTTGTAATTGCTTGTACATTTACCAAGCAACTTGGTAAATGCATTGACAACAGTTGGTACAGGGGACATGTAGTCATGCCTCACCTGACTTAGAGTGGACAGAAGGCCTTTCTGACTGAGGAGATGCTTTCAACGCTAAGAAAGTACCAGAGAATCTTGCTGTGTTTCTGGAATTCCTATTGATTCATTACTTAGTCAGACATACTTTAACCACGAAAATAATTAAACATCTTTTAACAAAGAAGGTATGATAAAGACCCTCAGAGACAGTGTCAACACCCTACTTGAAATCTTTCCATGGCTTTCCAAAGTAAAAAGAATAAAATTCAAATTTCTCAATATGGCCATTATGATCCTGTAGGATTGATCCTTCCCTAGCTCCTCAGTCTCGCCTCTCCCTATTCTCTACTTTTAAAATTTATGCTACACAACATAAACTTTCTTGCTGTTTTTTACACATATCCTTACTGTCCCTCAACATGAAGTCTTTGTTCATGCTATTACCCCTGACAAGAATGTCCTCCTCTCCACTGATACAAACGCCCCCACAATTCCTTCCACTACTTTCTCTGGATTGCTCTTGCATCCTTTTTTTTTTTTTTTTTTTACTTTATTTTACTTTACAATACTGTATTGGTTTTGCCATACATTGACATGAATCCACCACAGGTGTACATGAGTTCCCAAACATGAACCCCCCTCCCACCTCCCACCCCATATCATCTCTCTGGATCATCCCCATGCGCCAGCCCCAAGCATCCTGTATCCTGCCTCGAACATAGACTGCTAATTCGTTTCTTACATGATAGTATACATGTTTCAATGCCATTCTTCCAAATCATCCCACCCTCGCCCTCAGAGTCCAAAAGTCCGCTCTACACATCTGTGTCTCTTTTGCTATCTTGCATACAGGGTCATCACTACCATCTTTCTAAATTCCATATATATGTGTTAGTATACTGTATTGGTGTTTTTCTTTCTGGCTTACTTCACTCTGTATAATCGGCTCCAGTTTCATCCATCTCATTAGAACTGATTCAAATGTATTCTTTTTAATGGCTGAGTAATACTCCATTGTGTATATGTACCACAGCTTTCTTATCCATTCATCTGCTGATGGACATCTAGGTTGTTTCCATGTCCTGGCTATTATAAACAGTGCTGCAGTGAACATTGTGGTACATGTGTCTCTTTCTATTCTGGTTTCCTCGGTGTGTATGCCCAGCAGTGGGATTGCTGGGTCATAAGGCAGTTCTATTTGCAATTTTTTAAGGAATCTCCACACTGTTCTCCATAGTGGCTATACTAGTTTGCATTCCCACCAACAGTGCAAGAGGGTTCCCTTTTCTCCACACCCTCTCCAGCATTTATTGCTTGCAGACTTTTGGATTGCAGCCATTCTGAATGGTGTGAAGTGGTACCTCATTGTGGTCTTGATTTGCATTTCTCTAATAATGAGTGATGTTGAGCATCTTTTCATGTGTTTGTTAGCCATCCGTATGTCTTCTTTGGAGAAATGTCTATTTAGTTCTTTGGCCCATTTTTTGATTGGGTCATTCATTTTTCTGGAATTGAGCTGCAGGAGTTGCTTGTATATTTTTGAGATTAGTTCTTTGTCAGTTGCTTCATTTGCTATTATTTTCTCCCATTCAAAAGGCTGTCTTTTCAGCTTGCTTATAGTTTCCTTTGTTGTGCAGAAGCTTTTAATTTTAATTAGATCCCATTTATTTCCAGAATTCTGGGAGGTGGATCATAGAGGATCCTGCTGTGATTTATGTCAGAGAGTGTTTTGCCTATGTTCTCCTCTAGGAGTTTTATAGTTTCTGGTCTTACATTTAGATCTTTAATCCTTTTTGAGTTTATGTTTGTGTGTGGTGTTAGAAAGTGATCTAGTTTCATTCTTTTACAAGTGGTTGACCAGTTTTCCTGGTACCACTTGTTAAAGAGATTGTCTCTACTCCATTGTATATTCTTGCCTCCTTTGTCAAAGATAAGGTGCCCATATGTGTGTGGATTTATCTCTGGGCTTTCTATTTTGTTCCATTGATCTATATGTCTGTCTTTGTGCCAGTACCATACTGTCTTGATGACTGTGGCTTTGTAGTAGAGCCTGAAGTCAGGCAAGTTGATTCCTCCAGTTCCATTCTTCTTTCTCAAGATTGCTTTGGCTATTCGAGGTTTTTTGTATTTCCATACAAATCTTGAAATGATTTGTTCTAGTTCTGTGAAAAATATCGCTGGTAGCTTGATAGGGATTGCATTGAGTCTGTAGATTGCTTTGGGTAGTATACTCATTTTCACTATATTGATTCTTCTGATCCATGAACATGGTATATTTCTCCATCTATTAGTGTCCTCTTTGATTTCTTTCACCAGTGCTTTATAGTTTTCTATATATAGGTCTTTAGTTTCTTTAGGTAGATATATTCCTAAGTATTTTATTCTTTTCGTTGCAATGGTGAATGGAATTGTTTCTTAATTTCTTTTTCTACTTTCTCATTATTAGTATATAGGAATGCAAGGGATTTCTGAGTGTTGATTTTATACCCTGCAACTTTACTATATTCATTGATTAGCTCTAGTAATTTTCTGGTGGAGTCTTTAGGGTTTTCTATGTAGAGGATCATGTCATCTGCAAACAGTGAGAGTTTTACTTCTTCTTTTCCAATTTGGATTCCTTTTATTTCTTTTTCTGCTCTGATTGCTGTGGCCAAAACTTTCAGAACTATGTTGAATAGTAGTGGTGAAAGTGGGCACCCTTGTCTTGTTCCTGACTTTAGGGGAAATGCTTTCAGTTTTTCACCATTGAGGATAATGTTTGCTGTGGGTTTGTCATATATAGCTTTTATTATGTTGAGGTATGTTCCTTCTATTCCTGCTTTCTGGAGAGTTTTTATCATAAATGGATGTTGAATTTTCTCAAAGGCCTTCTCTACATCTATTGAGATAATCATATGGCTTTTATTTTTCAATTTGTTAATGTGGTGAATTACATTGATTGATTTGCAGATATTGAAGAATCCTTGCATTCCTGGGATAAAGCCCACTTGGTCATGGTGTATGATCTTTTTAATGTGTTGTTGGATTCTGATTGCTAGAATTTTGTTGAGGATTTTTGCATCGATGTTCATCAGTGATATTGGCTTGTAGTTTTCTTTTTTGTAGCATCTTTGTCAGGTTTTGGTATTAGGGTGATGGTGGCCTCATAGAATGAGTTTGGAAGTTTACCTCCCTCTGAAATTTTCTGGAAGAGTTTCAGTAGGATAGGTGTTAGCTCTTCTCAAAATTTTTGGTAGAATTCAGCTGTGAAGCCGTCTGGACCTGGGCTTTTGTTTGCTGGAAGATTTCTGATTACAGTTTCAATTTCTGTGCTTGTAATGGGTCTGTTAAGATTTTCTATTTCTTCCTGGTTCAGTTTTGGAAAGTTGTACTTTTCTAAGAATTTGTCCATTTCTTCCACGTTGTCCATTCTATTGGCATATAATTGCTGATAGTAGTCTCTTATGATCCTTTGTATCTCTGTGTTGTCTGTTGTGTTCTCTCCATTTTCATTTCTAATTTTATTGATTTAATTTCTCTCCCTTTGTTTCATGATGAGTCTGGCTAATGGTTTGTCAATTTTATTTATCCTTTCAAAGAACCAGCTTTTGGCTTTGTTGATTTTTGCTATGGTCTCTTTTGTTTCTTTTGCATTTATTTCTGCCCTAATTTTTAAGATTTCTTTCCTTCTACTAGCTCTAGGGTCCTCCATTTCTTCCTTTTCTAGTTGCTTTAGGTGTAGAGTTAGGTTATTTGGCTTTTTTCTTGTTTCTTGAGGTATGCCTCTGTTGCTATGAACTTTCCTCTTAGCACTGCTTTTATAGTGTCCCACAGGTTTTTGGTTGTTGTGTTTTCATTTTCATTTGTTTCTATGCATATTTTGATTTCTTTTTTGATTTCTTCTGTGATTTGTTGGTTATTCAGAAGCGTGTTGTTCAGCCTCCATATGTTGGAATTTTTAATAGTTTTTCTCCTGTAATTGAGATCTCATCTTAATGCATTATAGTCAGAAAAGATGCTTGGAATGATTTCGATTTTTTTGAATTTATCAAGGTTAGATTTATGGCCCAGGATGTGATCTATCCTGGAGAAGATTCCGTGAGCACTTGAGAAAAAGGTGAAATTCATTGTTTTGGGGTGAAATGTCCTATAGATATCAATTAGGTCTAACTGGTCTATTGTATCATTTAAAGTTTGTGTTTCTTTGTTAATTTTCTGTTTAATTGATCTGTCCATAGGTGTGAGTGGGGTATTAAAGTCTCCCACTATTCTTGTGTTATTGTTAATTTCCCCTTTCATACTTGTTAGCATTTGTCTTACATATTGTGGTGCTTCTATATATAGGTGCATATATATATAGGTGCTCCTATATATAGGTGCATATATACTTATAATTGTTATATCTTCTTCTTGGATTGATCCTTTGATCATTATACAGTGGCCTTTTTTGTCTCTTTTCACAGCCTTTGTTTTAAAGTCTATTTTATCAGATATGAGTATTGCCACGCCTGCTTTCTTTTGGTCTCTATTTGCATTATATATCTTTTACCAGCCCTTCACTTTCAGTCTGTATGTGTCCCTTGTTTTGAAGTGGGTCTCTTGTAAGCAGCATATAGAGGGGTCTTGTTTTTGTATCCATTCGGCCAGTCTTTGCCTTTTGGTTGGGGCGTTCAACCCATTTACGTTTAAGGTAATTATTGATAAGTATGATCCCGTTATCATTTACTTTATTGTTTTGGGTTCGGGTTTATACACCCTTTTTGTGTTTCCTGTCTAGAGAAGATCCTTTAGCATTTGTTGGAGAACTGGTTTGGTGGTGCTGAATTCTCTCAGCTCTTGCTTGTCTGTAAAGCTTTTGATTTCTCCTTCATATTTGAATGAGATCCTTGCTGGGTACAGTAATCTGGGCTGTAGGTTATTTTCTTTCATCACTTTAAGTATGTCTTGCCATTCCCTCCTGGCCTGAAGAGTTTCTATTGAAAGATCAGCTGTTATCCATATGGGAATCCCCTTGTGTGTTATTTGTTGTTTTTCCCTTGCTGCTTTTAATATTTGTTCTTTGTGTTTGATCTTTGTTAACTTGATTAATATGTGTCTTGGGGTGTTTCACCTTGGGTTTATCCTGTTTGGGACTCTCTGGGTTTCTTGGACTTGGGTGATTATTTCCTTCCCCATTTTAGGGAAGTTTTCAACTATTATCTCCTCAAGGATTTTCTCATGGTCTTTCTTTTTGTCTTCTTCTTCTGGGACTCCTATAATTCGAATGTTGGAGTGTTTCATATTGTCCTGGAGGTCTCTGAGATTGTCATCATTTCTTTTAATTCGTTTTTCTTTTTTCCTCTTTGATTCATTTATTTCTACCATTCTATCTTCTATTTCACTAATCCTATCTTCTGCCTCCATTATTCTACTATTTGTTGCCTCCAGAGTGTTTCTGATCTCATTTATTGCATTATTCATTATATATTGACTCTTTTTTATTTCTTCTAGGTCCTTGTTAAACCTTTCTTGCATCTTCTCAATCCTTGTCTCCAGGCTATTTATCTGTGATTCCATTTTTATTTCAAGATTTTGGATCATTTTCACTATCATTATTCAGAATTCTTTCTCAGGTAGATTCCCTAGCTCTTCCTCTTTTGTTTGGTTTGATGGGCATTTATCCTGTTCCTTTACCTGCTGAGTATTCCTCTGTCTCTTCATCTTGGTTATATTGCTGCGCTTGGGGTGGCCTTTCTATATTCTGGGAATTTGTGGAGTTCTCTTTATTATGAAGCTTCCTCACTGTGGGTGGGGTTGTATCAGTGGCTTGTCAAGGTTTCTTGGTTAGGGAGGCTTGTGTTGGAGTTCTAGTGGGTGGAGCTGGATTTCTTCTGTCTGGAGTGCAATGGAGTGACCAGTAATGGGTTATGAGACATCAATGGTTTGGAGTAACTTTGAGCTGCCTGTATATTGAAGCTCAGGGGTGTGTTCCTGTGTTGCTGGAGAATTTGCATGGTATGTCTTGCTCTGGAACTTGTTGGCCCTTGGGTGGAGCTTGGTTTCAGTGTAGGTATGGAGGTGTTTGATGAGCTCCTATTGATTAATGTTCCCTGGATTCAGGAGTTCTCTGATGTTCTCAGGATTTTGACTTAACCCTCTGCTTCTGGTTTTCAGTTTTATTTTTACAGTAACCTCAAGACTTCTCCATCTATACAGCACCAATGATAAAACATCTAGGTTAAAGATGAAAAGTTTCTCCACATTGAGGGACACCCAGAGAGGTTCACTGAGTTACACGGAGAAGAGAAGAGGGAGGGGGTAGTTAGAGGTGACTGGAATGAGATGAGGTGGGATCAAAAGAGGAGAGAGCAAGCTAGCCAGTAATCACTTCCTTATGTGCACTCCACAGTCTGGACTGCTCAGAGGTATTCACAGAGTTATACAGGGAAGAGGAGAGGGAGGAAGTAGACAGAGGTGGCCAGGAGGATAAAAGAGGGAAATGAAAAGGAGAGAGACAGATCTAGCCAGTAACCAGTTCCTTAGGTGTTCTCCACTGTCTGGAACACACAGAGATCCCCAGAGTTGGGTAGAGAAGAGAAGGGGGAGGGAAGAGACAGAGGCCACCTGGTGGAGAAAAAGGAGAGTCCAAAGGAGGAGAGAGTGGTCAAGGTAGTAATCTCGCTCTCAGGTAAAAGTGGGTAGTGATGTTTGGGTTTTTAAATGTACAAAATTGACAACAAAAACCAAAAAGCAAAGATTAAAAATTTAGAGTAGAGGTTGGATTTTCAAAAATACAATATTAAAGAAAAGAAGAAGAAGAAAAAAGAAAAAAAAAGCCACAAGAATTATTAAAAAACAACAACAACCACACATAGACTATATATGGCATTTGCTTTAAAAAATAGGGTCTTTTTTTTTTTTTGAAAAGTAATTGTAGGTTATAGAAATAAAAATTAAAGGAGAAATAGAGGACTTAACAATTTTAAAAAGTTTGGAAAAAAAGAAGAAAAAACAACCACACAACAACATCAACAGAAAACAACAACAACAACAAAAAAGAATGATTGTAAAAATAGTAAAGATATATCTGGCCCTTTCTCTGGTGTTGTGGGCAGTGTGGGGTCACTTCCAAGGCGATTCCCTCTGTTTAACTTCTTCTGTTTGCTGGTCTCTTCAGTGTCTGATTTCTGTCCTGACACAGGGGGAGCAATGGTGGACACTTTTTTTTTTCAGGCTCGCTTGTTCAGTCGCGCTGTGGGGAGGGAGGGATGCTGTAAACAAATAACACTGTTGTGTGCACGCAGTGTCTCAGCCTCGCTGGGCCTGCCTCTGCTAGCGGCACACAAACCACTCAGGCTCTACGTTGCTCCACCGGGAAATATCTGAAGCCGGCCCTAGGCTGCATGCACCTCCCCTGTCTAAGCCGCTCAGGTTCAGCACTCAGGTAGCCCTCAGAGGTGCAGATTTGGCTGGGACTGTGTTTTGTGCCCTTCCCAGGTCCGAGTAGCTCAGGTGTTTGGCGAGCACGGTTGCTGCGACTTACCGCCTTTCCCATCTCTGCTGCTCAGTTTTCTGGGTGTACCACTGGCGCCCCTTGTGAGGCAGATGGTGACTGTCCAGAACCCCCAGAAGTCTTAGCAAAGAAGCGTGCTTGCAATTTGGCAGGTAAAGTCTCTCCAGGGCTGCGATTGCCCCCTTCCAGCCCTTACGGCTCTGGCTGCCTGTCCCCGGGGGGGGGGGGGGGGGGGGGATGGTCTGCAGCCGGCTATTTCAGTTCTGTCCTTTGTTCTGTGCATGGTCCTGGCGGTGCCTTATGTTCAAGTTTTTCGCGTGGTAGCTATCCCACAGTCTGGTTTGCTAGCCCAAGTTAGTTCATTCTGGTTACGCGTGGGGCGGTCCTGCCCGATTCTTAAAAAGCACTGCAGCCCACGCCTCCCGCGCCTCCCTGCCCTGCCCTGACTTGCTAGTGGTGGATGCAGGCGTCTGCGCGGCTTTTCCGCTGGGGGAGTTACTGTTGGGCTTGTAATCTGTTGGTTTTAATCATTTATTTATTTTTCCTTCCTGTTATGTTGCCCTCTGTGCTTCCAAGGCTCGCCACAGACTCAGCAGGGAGAGTGTTTCCTGGTGTTTGGAAACCTCTCTTCTTAAGTTTCCCTTCCCGGGACAGGATTCCCTTCCTGGGTCAGAGCTCCCTCCCCAACTCCTTTGTCTCTTTTTTCGTCTTTTATATTTTTTCCTACCTGTTTTTGAAGACAATGATCTGCTTTTCTGGGTGCCTGATGTCCTCTGCCAGCATTCAGAAGTTGTTTTGTGGAGTTTGCTCAGTGTTGAAATGTTCTTTTGATGAATTTGTGAGGGTGAAAGTGGTTTCCCCGTCCTATTCCTCCACCATCTTAGGACCGCCTCTCTTGCATCCTTTTAAGATTTAGTTCAGTGATGATTGTCTAAATCCACAACACTTAATGATAAAGCATTAGAAACACCCTCACTCAGGCCAGGGATGAGTAAGGCTCCTACTACAACCACCGTTATTCAATATTGCCCAATATAAAATGGGCAGAAAAGAAAGAATACAAAGATATGGGAAAAGACACAATGATAGTTATTTGCATATAGAGAATAGTATGGAGGTTCTTTAAAAACTAAAAATAGAGTTACCATATGATCCTACAATCCTACCCTGGGATTTCACTTTATCCAGAGAAAGTGAAAGTCACTCAGTGGTGTCTGACTCTTTGCGACCCCATGGACTATACAGTCCATGGAATTCTCCAGGCCAGAATACTGGAGTGGATAGCCTTTCCCGCCTAGAGGGGATCTTCCAAACCCAGGGATCGAACCCAGGTCTCCTGCATTGCCATTTCAGGAGGATTCTTTACCAGCTAAGCCACAGGGGAAGCCCATCCATCCAGAGAAAAACATGATCCAAAACTATATATATATATATATATATATATATATATATATATATATATACACACACACACACACACAAAACAGTGTTCATTGCAGCACTGTTTACAATAGCAAGACATGGAAGAAACTTAAACGTCCATCAACAGAGGAATGGATAAAGAAAATGTGGTATATACATACACAATGGAATATTACTCAGCCATTAAAAAAGAGTGAAATAATGCCCTTTATAGCAACATGGTTGGACCTAGAGAGTGTCATACTGCTTGAAGTAAGTCAGACAGAGAAATATTATATGACATCCCTAATATGTTGAGTCTGAAAAGAAATAAAACAAATGAAGTTACTTACAAAACTTGCAAAACAGAAACAGACTCACAGACTTAGAGAAGGAATTTATGGTTGCTAGGGGGAAAGAATGGGGGAAGGGATAGTTAGGGAGTTTGGGATGGACATACACACAGTTATATTTAAAATGGACAACCAACAAGACCTATTATATAGCACATGGAACTCTGCTCAATGTTATGTGGCAGCCTGGATGGGAGAGGAGTTTGGGAGAGAATGAATAGATATATATGTATGGCTGAGTCCCTTCACTGTTTACCTGAAACTACCACAACATTGTTAATCAGCTATACCCCAAAACAAAATTAAAAGTTTTTAAAAATGGACTAAGTGAAGGGCAAAAATTATTAAACTCTTAGAAGAAATCATGAAGGTAAATCTTCATGATTTTGTATTTGGTGATAGTTTCCTAAGTATGACACCTAAGCACGAGCAACAACAGCAAGAAAAATAGGTAACTTAGATTTCATCAAAATTAAAAACTGTTGTGCTTCAAGAGACACTATCAAGAAAGTGAAAAGACCACTCATAATGGGAGAAAATATTTGCAAATCATATAACTGGTGATAGCCTTGCATCCAAAATATACAAAGAACTTTTACAACTGAACAATAAAAGATGAATAACCCAATTCAAAGGGGGCAAAGGATCTATAAATGCACTTCTCAAGGAAATATGCAAATAGCCAATAAACATACCAAAAAATGCTCAACATTAGTCTTTAGGGAAATGTAAATCAAAACCACACTGAAGATGGACCTAGAGAATATTATGCTTAGTGAAATAAATCAGTCAGAGAAAGACAAATACTGTATGATATCACCTATACATAGAATCTAAACAATAATGCAAACAAATGTAAACAAAACAGAAACAGACTTACTGACACAAAAAATAAACTAGTGGTAATCAAAATGGAGGGGGGATGGGGAGGGATAAATTAGAGGGAGAAGATTAAGAGATACTAACTACTATGCATAAAATAGACAAGAAACCAGGATATTGTACATCACAGGAGAGTAGAGCAATTATCTTGTAATAACTTTTAATGGAGTATAATCTGCAAAAATCTTGAGTCATTGCTGTTCACCTGAAACTAATATTATAATTTAAAAAAACTCACAGTGAGATACTACTTTACATACACTAGGATTTCTATAATAAAAAAATAGATGGTAACAATTATTGATGACGATGTGGAAAATCAGAATACTTGTGCACTGCTGGTGGGACTGCAAAACGGCATAGCTGCTTTGGAACACAGTGTGCAGTTCTTAAACTGTTAAACACAGTGTTACCATATGACCCAGTAATTCCAATCCTAGGTATATAAACAAGAGATATGAAGACTATGTCCTTGCACAGAGGTTATTGATACTTCTCCCAGCAATCTTGTTTCCAGCTTGGGCTTCACCCAGCCCAGCGTTTCTCATGATGTACTCTGCATATAAGTTAAATAAGCAGGGTGACAATACACAGCCTTGAAGTACTCTCTTTTCCTGTTTGGAACCAGTCTGTTGTCTTATTAGTCTGCTGTCTTTCCCATTGAGAATCTGAGCTCTTAGGAAACTGGAGTGTCATTTCATTTCTACATCCCTAGTAGTAAGCACATTGCCTGGCTTATTTAGTTAATTTTGTTCCGTATACCAATAGTTTTTCCCAGGTTCTTTTTTTGCCTTTGTTGAGGTATAGTGGATGTACATTATCATGTAAGTTTCAGCCATATGAAATAGTGATCTACAATTTACAAGGTTATATTCCATTTATAGTTATTACAAAAATTGACCATGTTACTTGTGTTGTACCATATATCCTTGTAGTTTATTTATTTTATACATAATATGTACCTTTTAATCCACTACCCCATTTGCCCCTCCTTCCTTCCCTCAGCACTAATTCTTTTTGTAACTGGAAAAAATTTATACTGTTTATACAGTGTTGAAACAACCAAAACATTCAAACACCCATGAAGTGCAAAATTCTAAGTAATACTAAATAATAATTGTTAATTCTTTAGTACTGCAGCATCTTGAAATACCTTCCAAATGACCAACAACAGATGAAATTTTGCTTGGTGTAACGTCATTTTTTTCTAAACAGAACTAAATATTTTTTTAAACTCGTGATCACATAAGATATACACAAAATTTTGAACTGCCTAGATTATTCAATGAATAACACTCCACATTGTTTTGTTGTTATAGACAAATGAGCTAATAACTCAGTGAAATCCATTTTAGAAGCTCTAGTCTATAGAATAACATATCCAAACTGTTTGGTCCTATTAGTTTTATTAACAAAAACATCACATTCCTTAATAAGATATTTAATTTCACTGAATATCGTCTTCAAAAGGCTTGATTGTTGTTAAAATAAACCACAGGTCAAGTGCAACGTCAGTCTTCCTTGTCCTTCACTATCTCTTGGAGTTTGCTCAAACTCATGTCCATTGAGTTGGTGATGCCATCCAACCATCTCATCCTCTGTCACTCCCTTCTCCTCCTGCCCTCAGTATCAGGGTCTTTTCCATTGAGTCAGCTCTTCACATCAGGTGGCCAAAGTACTGGAGCTTTACCTTGTCTTATTATGTCCACATAAAGGAAGTGCTCATCCTCTAAGAATAATGCTAACACTCTGTCTTCCTTTCAGTCTGTTGGCCTAAAAAGAAAAATGTAAGAACCTCATAAGTCTAATGGCCTACCTAGCCTTCACATCTGAGGGGTGTGAGGTCACCAGGATGACAAGAAATGGGTTTTAATGAGAGCAGTCTGAATACTCTCAAAGTGTGAAGCAGAAGTCTTATCTGTAAATGGGCTCATACTCATAGAAGTATGTCCAGCTCACCTGTTTTATCACATTGCAGTAGGGCAGAGTGAGGTACCACATCTGGGAAACTCAGGAGTGACGGCAGCAGGAGGCTCCATTTCAGAGATCTCAGTGACATCCTACACAAAACAGTGGTAAGGAACACTGAGGCCATTCACAGCAGCTCAGGAGCACGTGAGCCTTGGGTTTTTCTTGCCTTACTTCTTCTGAATGAAGACCTTAAGTTTCACCATCTTGGCATTCAGTAGCCGGTAGCAGTCCAAAATAATGCTTGCAGTTTCTGCAATGGGGCAGTTGATCATCACTGAGGCCGGAGCCCCAGCTCAACCCCAGCAGCATTCCAGGAATGGGCAGGAGGAGTAGGCAGCACTGTCCTGCCCACCTCCCACCCCAGCCGCCCTGGCCTCGGTCAGCATTAATTTTCTATAATGGTACTTGGTTCTGATATATTTTAAAAGTGCCCTTGGACTTAGAGTAAGGCACTGACAGTTAACCCTGGACAGACGAAATCGTAAACCCTCAGTCAACGTGTTGCAGCACAAATCACACTAAACAGTCTCTGAAGTACTGTGGGTTCTGGTGCTCTCCTCATAATTATGCTCTGCAAAAGGTGTGGTTGACTTTGTTGGAATTTTCTTTCTGTAGTTTATTTTAGGGTTTTGAGAACAGTTTTTGATTCATAGTGTTTGACAAAAGATATGCAATTTGTGATAGTTTTGTCACATAAGAAACAGAGGAATAGTATCAAGCTTGATACTGAGAGACAAGCTGATTTGCAGCTAAAGCTTCCTCTGTGGAAATAGAAGAAACCACAGTGGATATTGATAATAAAAAAAAAAAAAAAAAAAACAGAGGCAGCATGTATAGCAGCTGTTCTCAGAAGCTTTGTTAAAGGAGACATATAAATGGAGTAATGACAGGAGGAACAGAGACCTGCTCAAAGCGGAGTAGCATGTATGTGAGGGTTCAGTTAGTCTGTTAGAGCGCTAACGATAAGCCACTGTAGGTTGGCCTTACATAGAGGTTAGGATACTCTCACCTTTTTATCATCAGGGAAGAATGGCTAAAGCTGCCATTAAAGCTATTGATTTGCTGCTGTGAGATGATGGAGGCAGTTCTTTCCTAAACACGAAGTGGAAACAGAGGTTGCATGTTGGCACATGGGAAAAGAAGGAGAAGCTGTGAAACTCGTGTCTAGGAATGGAAAGCAAACGTACCAAGGGAAATGCGGAAGACGTTCTGGGTAATGCTGGGTGCCTCTTTAAGGTCTGTGTTGATACTGGGTGGGCCACCAAAGCTGTTCAGGTTTTTTCATAAGATGTTATGGAAACACCCAAATGAATATTTTGGCCAACCCAATAAACGAAGCATAGGCATAGGCACTGACGATGTGGGTAATTCGATTCAATTAGAGTTGATTTTGCCAGACAAGTGTAGTGGAAGAAGAGAAGAAATGAATCAAAGATACTTTTTAGGAAGTAATAACAATAATAACCCGGTAACGCAGAAAGTAAAGACAGGAAGGAGATGATGGAAACCAAGAAAAGGGTGTGGTCCAATAGGTTGGTATCTGAATGATAAAATTATAGGACTGTGGACAGTAAAGCAAGTGTGGGGAAGGCCCGGCTGGTGACTCAACCGTAAGGTGTTTGAAATCAGGACAATTGGAGACTCTGTAATCTCAGGTGATGTCAAGTTCTCACATATGATTTCAAGAATGTGTAGTTAAGGTAAAGTGGAGGTTAATGTCAAGGACCTGAGGTTCATCATATTAAATAAGTCGTCCCTTGAGCATGATGGTAGGAACAGAGTGCAGAAGGCTGAGCTAAAAGCTATAGTCATCATGGAAGTGGGAGGACTAGGAAAAGGCAGATGACTGTGACAAAGACATGGATACCTGTACACCTAAGGAGCATGAATGTCCAAGGAGCAGTTTTTAATTTTTTCCCCCAAACGGAGAGAAAGAAATAGTGGAGAAGTAGCTTCCATAGAGAAATGTAAAGCCTAGCCCAATGTAAGAGCGGTGTGAAAAACATGTAGCCTCCACTTGAGAGGGTTAAAAAACAAATAAGGTCCTCAGGGAGTAGTCAGAAGTCACCGAAGTCAAGGAGATGAAGGGCACCTGCTGAAAGGCAGGTAAATAAACTTTCCACTGCTTCAAGACTGATCTTCCAGTTGTGAGAGCTGTTATTTGTACTTTGAGGACACAGAGAGCCAGATTCACCAGATCTATTAATAATTATAATAAAAGGAAGCCTTATGTGGGAAGGCAAAAGGCACCAAGAGGGTTGCAGCCCACCCTGACACCGCACATGCTAGGCAGACTACAAAGTACAGGCAGTTGTCACTCCTGCAGCTTGCAGCTTCCTGAGACACAGTGAGTCTACGCCATCCAGTCCCAAGACGGAGAAGGAACACCATGAAGAAATTCAACAAGTTCGAGCAACAGCCAAAGGCCTGTCCATGGACAGGTCTGCTCCAAGATGGGGGTTAAGGGGCTTCTTTTCATGGGACTTTTGTAGTCATGACTTTTCTCAAAGGTACAAGTCCTAGCATTCCTGGGCTAGGTTGCCCATTCAGAACTCTCCCTAATTATATCACTAAAAGCTAAGAACTTGTTTATTATCTGAGTTTGAATTCAAACTATTGCTGAAGAAAAAGTTACAGGATCCTGTGTGCAAGTTAGCATCTACAGAGAGAAAGCCTCAGGCAAATGCAACATTTGCCAGGAGGACCCAGGCCCTACAATAAAAGCTCTCTCGGGTGGTCTTAACAATAGGAATATTTAGAAAGTGTTGCTAATCCCAAATTGGAAGTCAGAGTACATATTGGAAGGGTAGGAAGGGAGGCCAGGGAAGAAGATTTCACTGGCCTAGAGCACCTGGGAAGTAAGGGGACGAGGCTGTCTGGTTATTCACTAATAACTAAAGAGGTTGTGGAGGTATGGAGTTCCAGGGAAGAAACACTAAATCCAAAACTCTATGGTGGTGACAAATCTGGGATGTACTAGAAACAGAAAAAATCTAGTGTGACTGGAGCATAAGGGTGCCAGACTGAAAGCTGAGAGATTGGCAAGAGCCTGGTGGGTTAAGGCAGGGTATTTGGAGTCTATTACAAGCACAATTGGAAGCATTGGAGGACTTTTAAAAATTAATTAATTAATTTTAATTGGAGGACAATTGGTTTATAATATTGTGATGGCTTTTGCCATACATCAACATGTATCAGCCACGGATACACAGTGTCACCCCATCCTGAACCCCTCTCACCTCCCTCCCCACCCCATCCCTCTGAGTTGTCCCAGAGCATCAGCCTTGGGTGCCCTGCTTCATACGTCAGACTTGAACTGGTCATCTATTTTACATATGGTAATATACATGTTTCAGTGCTCTGTCGAATCATCCCACCCTCACCCTCTCCCGCAGAGTCCATAGGTCTGTTCTTTACACCTATGTCTCTTTTGCTGCCCTGCATTTAGGATCATCGTTACCACCTTTCAAAATTCCATATATATGCATTAATAGTATTTGTGTTTCTCTTTGTGACTTATTTCACTCTGTATAATAGGCTTCAGTTTTATCCACCTCATTAGAACTGACTCAAATGCATTGCATTTTATAGCTGAGTAGTATTCCATCGTGTATATGTACCCACAACTTCCTCATCCATTTGTCTGCTGATGAACACCTAGGTTGCATCCATGTCCTGCTGCTGCTGCTGCTAAGTCGCTTCAGTCATGTCCGACTCTGTGCGACCCCATAGACGGCAGCCCATCAGGCTCCCCGTCCCTGGAATTCTCCAGGCAAGAACACTGGAGTGGGTTGCCATTTCCTCCTCCAATGCATGAAAGTGAAAAGTGAAAGTGAAGTTGCTCAGTCGTGTCCGACTCTTAGCGACCCCATGGACTACAGCCTACCAGGCTCCTCCGTCCATGGAATTTTCCAGGCAAGAGTACTGGAGTGGGGTGCCATCGCCTTCTCCAACATCCATGTCCTAGCTACTATAAATATTGCTGCAGTGCACACTGGGCTACATGTGTGTCTTTAGATTCTGGTTTCCTCAGGATGTGTGCCCAGCAGTGGTATTGCTGGGTCATGTGGCAGTCCTATTTCCAGTTTCTAAAGGAATCTCCACACTGTTCTCCACAGTGGCTCTACAAGTCTGCATTCCCACCAACAGTGTAAGAGGGTTCCCTTTTCTCCACACCCTCTCCAGCATTATTGTTTGTAGGCTTTTTGATGACAGCCATTCTGATTGGTGTGAGATGATACCTCATTGTGGTTTTGATTTGCATTTCTCTAATAATGAGTGATGCTGAGCACTTTTCATGTGTTTGTTAGCCATCTGTACGTCTTCTTTGGAGAAATGTCTGTTTAGTTATTTTGCCCACTATTTTGGAGGCTCTTTCTAAGCAAAATTTTTAGCAGAACTTTTTACAGCTTTGTTGAAACATAATTTATATATCATACAATTTGTCTATTTAAGTACACAATTGAATGATTTTTAGTACAATCACAGAGTTTCACACCATCACCACAGTCAATTTTAGAAATTTTAATCATTTAAAAAGGAAATCTCATATCTCTTAGTCATTACCAACCCCAGTCCCCCATCCACCATCCCTAAGCAACCAGTAGTCACTTTCACTAGTATACTATTGGTCTTTCTAGTTTCACCCATGCTGGATCTTTCATATAAATGTACTCATAAAACTATCTGTTTTTCTGGCTTCAACTCAAAAATCACTTCTGATAGAGCATGGTCCCTAGCTCTCTACACCACAGGTCTCCCATTATATTCTTTGCGGCACCCCTCAGCTTTGTCCTAACTCTGGAAGCATGTGTACATTAATTGGTTAATGTTCTTCCTCTGTCCCAGATTCCAGGCTTCAAAATAGCGGTAAGCATATGCTGCTCAAACCTTTATCTCTAGCACCTGGCACAATATTTGGCTCATAGTGTTACTGTTCAGTCTCTGAGTTGTGTCCTGCTCTTTGGGACCTCCTAAACTGAAGCATGCCAGGCTTCTGCAATGAAGCAGAAGTAGATATTTTTCCAGAATTCCCTTCCTTTCTCTATGATCCAATAAATGTTGTCAATTTGATCCCTGGTTCCTCTGCCTTTTCTAAATCCAGCTTGTACATCTGGAAGTTCTCAGTTCACACACTGTCAAACCCTAGCTTGAAGGATTTTGAGCATAACCTTATTAACATGTGAAATGAGTGCAATTGTGCAGTAGTTTGAACATTCTTTGGCATTGCCCTTTTTTGGGAGTGTAATGAAACTGACCTTTTCCCTTTTCCAGTCCTGTGGCCACTGCTGGGTTTTCCAAATTTGCTGACATATTGAGTGCAGCACTTTAACAACATCATCTTTCAGGATTTGAAGTAGGTCAGCTGCAATTCCATCATCTCCACTAGCTTTGTTTGTAGTGATGCTTCCTAAGGCCCACTTGACTTCACATTCCAGGATGTCTGACTATAGATGAGTGATCACATCATCACGGTTATCCAGGTCATTAAGATCTTTTTTATATAGTTCTGTGTATTCTGCACACCTCTTCTTAATATCTTTCTCTTCTGTTAGATCCATACCGTTTCTGTCCTTTATTGTGCCCATCTTTGCATGAAATATTCCCTTGGTATCTTTGATTTTCTTGAAAAGATCTCTAGTCTTTTCCATTCTATTGTTTTCCTCTATTTCTTTGCATTGTTCACTTAGAAAGGCTTTCTTATCTCTGCTTGCTATTCTTTGGAACTCTGCATTCAAATGGGTATATCTTTCCTTTTCTCCTTTGTTTTTTGCTTCTCTTGTTTTCTCAGCTATTTGTAAGGCCTCCTCCTCCGTTTGCCTTTTTGCATTTCCTTTTTTGGGGGATGGTTTTGATCACTGCCTTGGGCTTCCCTTGTAGCTCACTCAGTTGGTAAAGAATTCGGCTGCAATGCAGGAGACCCCAGTTTGATTCCTGGGTTGGGAAGATCCCCTGGAAAAAGAATAGGCTACCCACTCCAATATTCTTGGGCTTCCCTTGTGGCTCAGCTGGTAAAGAATTCACCTGCAATCTGGGAGACCTGGGTTCGATTCCTGGGTCGGGAAGATCCCCTGGAGAAGGGAAAGACTGCCCATTCCAGTATTCTGGCCCAGAGAATTCCATGAACTGTATAGTCCATAGGGTCGCAAAAAGTCAGATATGACTAAGCAACTTTTACTTTCACTGTCTTTTCTGTATAATGTTATGAACTTCTGTCCATAGTTCTTCAGACACTCTGTCAGATCTAATCCCTTGAATCTACTTGTCACTTTCACTATATAATTGTAAGGGATTTGATTTAGGTCATACCTGAATGGCCTAGTGGTTTTCCCTACTTTCTTCAGTTTAAGTCTAAATTTTGCAATAAGGAGGTCATGATTTGAGCCACAGTCAGCTCCTAGTCTTGTTTTTGCTGACTGTATAGAGCTTTTCCATCTTTGACTGCAAAGATACAATCAATCTGATTTCAGTATTAACCATCTGGCAATGTCCATGTGTAAAGTTGTCTCTTGTGTTGTTGAAAAAGGGTTTTTGCCATGACCAGTGAGTTCTCTTGGCAAAACTCTGTTAGCCTTTTCTCTGCTTGATTTTGTACTCCAAGGCCAAACTTGCCTGTTACTCCAGATATCTCTCAACTTTCTACTTTGCATTCCAGTTCCCTATGATGAAAAGGACATATTTTTTGGTGGTAGTTCTAGAAAGTCTTGTAGGTCTTCATAGAATCATTTAACTTCAGCTTCTTTGACATTAGTGGTTAGAACATAGACTTGGTTTACTGAGGTGGTGAATGGTTTGCCTTGGAAATAAACCAAGATCATTCTGTCATTTATGAGACTGCACTGAAGTACTTCATTTCAGACTCTTTTGTGAACTCTGAGGGCTGCTCCATTTCTTCTAAGGGATTTTGCCCACAGTAGTGGATATAATGGTACATCTGTGCATGTGATATATAACTGTTTAAATAGATCAACCAATTCATACTGGGGCATTTTGTTTTTCATTACTACTGATTTGTAGGAACTCTCTTCATATCCTGGACACTAATGTTCTATAAATTCTATGCTCTGTAAGAATCTTTTTTCAGTCTGTGACTGCTTTTATTAAAAAATGAATGTATTTATATGTTTGCTTGGCTGTGCTGTGTCTTTGTTGCTATGTGGGCTTTCCCTAGTTGAGGAGATCAGGGTCCATTCTTTGTTGTGGTGCATGGGCTTCTCATTGCGATGGCTTCTCTTATTGTGGAGCATGGGCTCTAGAGCACAGACTGAATAGTTGTGGTGTATAGACTTATTTGCTCCATAGCATGTAGGATCTTCCTGGACCAGGGATTGAACCCCCACATTGGCAGGTGGATTCTTTCTCATTCTCTCTTTCTTTTTTAAAATTTATTTTTAGTTGAAGGATAATTACAATATTGTGATGGTTTTTGCCATACATCAACTTGAATTGGCCACAGGTATACATGTATCCCCCCCATCTTGAATCCCCCTCCCACTTCCCTCCCCACCCTTTATGTATGGTGTTAGAAAGTGTTCTAATTTCATCTTTTTACACATAGCTGTCCAGTTTTTTCTCAGCCGCACTTATTGAAGAGATTATCATTGCCATAGATGCATGGCTTCATTTCTGGTCTTTCTACCTTGTTCCATTGGTCTATATTTTTGTTTTTATGCCAGTACCATACTCTCTTGATGACTATAGCTTTGTAGTATAGTCTGAAGTCCAGAAGGTTGTTTCCTTCACCTCCATTCTTCTTTCTCAAGATTGTTTTGGCTGTTTGGGGTCTTATGTGTTTCCATTTGAATGGTGAGGGTTTTTTTGTTTTTTGTTTTTCCTTGTTCTGTGAGAAATGCCATTGGTTTTTTGATAAGGATCACATTGAATCTGGAGACTCCACTTGGCCATATAGTCATTTTCATAATATTGATTCTTCCAAGCCAGGAACATGGAATATCTCTCTTTCTCCTTATGTCATCTTTGATTTCTTTTATCAGTGTCTCCTGGTTTTCTGTATACATGTCTTTTGTCTCCTTATCCAGGTTTATTCCTACATATTGTATTCTTTTTGTTGTAATGGTAAGTGGGGTTTATTCCTCAATTTCTCTTTCTTATTTTTCATTGCTAGTGTATAGGAATGCAAGTGATTTCTGTGTATTGATTTTGTATAGCTCTAGTAATTTTCTGGTAGTATCTTTTGGGTTTTCTATGTATAGTACCATTTCATCTGCAAACAGTGAGTTTTACTTCTTCTACTCCAATCTGTATTCTTTTTATTTATTTATTTTTTTATCTGATTGCCATAGCTAGGACTTCCAAAACCATGCTGAATAATAGTGGTGAGAGTGGGCATGCTTGTCTTGTTCCTGATTTTAGAGGGAACACTTTCCGTTTTTCACCATTGATAATAATGTTTGCTGTGGGTTTATCAAATATGGCCCATCGCACGTTGAGGTAGTTTCCTTCAATGCCTACTCTTTGAAGAGTTGTGTTTTTTTAAATCATAAATGGGTGCTGAATTTTTTCAAACATTTTCCCACATCTATTAAAATTATCATATGGTTTTTATCTTTCAGTGTGTTAATATGGTGTGTATCACATGGATTGGTTTGTGTATATTGAGGAATTCTTACATCCCTGGGATAAACCCAACTTGATAATGCTTATCTTTTTAGTGTGTTGCTGAATTCTGTTTGCTAGAATTTTTTGAGGATTTTCCATCTATGTTGATCATAGATATTGTTGTTGTTCAGTCACCAAGACATCTCTGACTCTTTGTGACCCCATGGCCTGTGGGATACCAGGCTTCCCTATCCCTCACCATCTCCTGGAGTTTTCCCAAATTCATGTCCATTGAATCGGTGATGCCACCCAACTGTCTCAAACTCTGTCACTCTCTTCTCTTTCTGCCTTCAATCTCTCCCAACATTAGGGACTTTTCCAATGAGTCAGCTCTTCACATGAGGTGACCAGAGTATTGGAGCTCCAGCTTCAGCATCAGTCTTTCCAATGAGTATTCAAAGTTAATCTCCTTTAAGATTGACGGATTTGATCTCCTTGCTTTCCAAGGGACTCTCAAAAGTCTTCTCCAGCAACACAGTTTGAAAGAACCAATTCTTTGGTGCTCTGCCTTCTTCATTGCTCAGCTTTCACATAGATACATGACTGCTGGAAAGACCATAGCCTTGATGATACAGACCTTTGTGGCCAAAGTGATGTCTTTTCTTTTTAATATACTGTCTAGGTTTGTCATAGCTTTCCTGCCAAGAAGCAATTGTCTTCTAATTTCATGGCTGCAGTCACTATCTGCAACGATTTTAGAGCCCATGAAGAGGAAATCTGTCACTGCTTCCACATTGGATGGTATGTGGTACCATCCACATATCTGAGGTTATTGATGTTTCTCCCAGCAATCTTGATTTCAGCTTATAACTTATCCAACCTGGCATTTCACATAATGTACCTTGCATATAAGTTAAATAAACAAGGTGACAATAAACAGCTTTGTCATACTCCTTTCTTAATCATGAACCAGGCTGTTGTTACATACAGGGTTCTAACGTCTGCTCCTTAACCCACATACAGGTTTCTCAGGAGACAGATAAGATGATCTGGTGTTCCCATCTAGGTGAGAGTTTTCTACAGTTTCTTATGATCCACACAGTAAAAGGCTTTAGCGTAGTCAATGAAACAGAGAGAGATATTTTTCTGGAATTTCCTTGCTTTCTCTATGATCTAGCAAATGTTAGCAATTTGATCTTTTGTTCCTCTGCCTTTTCTAAACCCAGCTTCACCATCTGAAAGTTCTCAGTTCACATAATGCTGAAGCCTAGCTTGACAAATTTTGAGCGAAATCTTACTAACATTGGAGATGAATGTAATTGTCCAGTGGTTTGAACATGCTTTAGCACTGCCCTTCTTGGGAACTGGAATGAAGATTGATGCTTTCTAGTCCTGTGCCCAGAGAAGGCAATGGCACCCCACTCCAGTACTCTTGCCTGGGAAATCCCATGGACAGAGGAGCCTGGTAGGCTACTACAGTCCATGGGGTCGCTAAGAGTCGGACACAACTTAGCGACTTCACTTTCACTTTTCACTTTCATGCATTGGAGAAGGAAATGGCAACCCACTCCAGTGTTCTTGCCTGGAGAATCCCAGGGACAGAGGAGCCTGGTGGGCTTCCGTCTATGGGGTCGCACAGAGTTGGACACAACTGACGCAACTTAGCAGCAGCAGCAGCAGCAGTCCTGTGACCACTGCTGGGTTTTCCAAATTTGCTGACACACTGAGTGCAGCACTTTAATAGCATCATCATTTGGGATTTTAAATAGCTGTGCTACGAAGTGCCAGTCTATGTTCTATACAGGATACAGGATGCTCGGGGCTGGTGCATGGGGATGATCCAGAGAGATGATATAGGGTGGGAGGTGGGAGGGGGATTCAGGGTTGGGAGCTCGTATACACCCATGGTGGATTCATGTCAATGTATGGCAAAACCCATACAGTCTAGTTAAGTAAAATAAAGTAAAAATAAAATTTTAAAAAAATAAAATAAAATTCACAAAAGAAAATAAATAAATAAATAAATAGCTGTGCTGGAATTCCATCACCTCTACTAGCTTTATTGGCAACAGTGCTTCCCTAGGCCTGCTTGACTTCACACTCCAGAATGTCTGGCTCTGAGTGAGAAACTACACCATCGTGGTTATCAGAGTCATTAAAATTCTTTTTGCACAGTTCTTCTGTGTATCCTTTCCATCTCTTTTTGATCTTTTCTGCTTCTATTTGGTCTTTATTATTTGTGTCCTTTATTGTGCCCATCTATGAATGAAATATGCTTTCAATATTTATAATTTTCTTGAAGAAATCGATAGTCTTACCCTTTCTTTTGTTTTCTTCTATTTCTTTGCATTGTTCATTGAAAAGCATTTCTTATCTCTCCTTGCTATTCTCTATAACTCTGCATTTAGTTGGGTGTACCTTTCCCTTTCTCCTTTGCTTTTTGCTTCCCTTATTTCCTCAGCTACTTATAAAGCCTCCCCAGACAACCACTTTGCCCCCTTGCATCTCTTTTTCTTTGGGATGGTCTTGTTCACTGCTTCGTGTACGATATCATGGACCACTTTCCATAGTTCTTCAGGCACTCCATTTTGTTGTTGTTGTTGTTCATTCAAGCAGTCGCACCTGACTCTTTATGACACCATGGACTGCAGCACGCCAGGCTTCCTGTACCTCACCATCTCTAGGAGCTTGCTCAAGATCATGTCCATTCAGTCAGTGATATCCTCCAACCATCTGTCTTCTGTCATCCCCTACTCCACCTGCCTCCCTTCTTTCCCAGTTACAAGGTGTTTTCCAATGAGTAGGCTCTCTGCATCAGGTGGCCAAAGTATTGGAGCTTCAGCTTCAGCATCAGTTCTTCCAATGAGTATTCAGGGTTGATTTCATTTAGGATTGACTGGTTTGATCTCCTTTCAGTCCAAGGGACTCTCAAGAGTCTTCTCCAACACCACAGTTTGAAAGCATCAATTCTTCGGTGCTCAGCTTTGTTTACGGTCCAATTCTCACATCCATACATGACTACTGGAAAAACCATAGCTCTGACTATACAGACCTTTGTTCTTTGTTGGCAAAGTGATGTCATTGCTTTTTAATATGCTGTCTAGGTTGGTCATAGCTTGTCTTCCAAGGAACTTTTCATTTTATTTTAATTTCATGGCTGCAATCACCATCTGCAGTGATTTTGGAGCCCAAGAAAATAAAGTCTGACACTGTTTCCATTGTTTCCCCATCTATTTGCCATGAAGTGCTGGGATCAGATGCCATAATCTTAGTGTTTTTGAATGTTGGGTTTTAAATCGGCTTTTTCACTCTCCTCTTTCACCTTCATCAAGAGACTCTTTTTTTCCTCTCCACTTTCTGCTGTAAGTATGGTGTCATCTGCATATCTGAAGTTATTTCTCCCCACAATCTTGGTTGCAGCTTCTGCTTCATCCAGCACAGCATTTCACATGATGTGCTCTGCATAAAAGTTAAATAAGCAGGGTAACAGAGACAGCCTTGGTGTATTCCTTTTCCAATTTTTAACCAGTCCATTGTTTCATGTCCAGATCTAACAGTTGCTTTTTGACCTGCATACGGGTTCCTCGGGAGGCAGGTAAGGTGTCTGGTACTCCAATCTCTTCAGGAATTTTCCACAGTTTGTTGTGATCCACATTGTCAAAGACTTTAACATAGTCAATGAATCAGAAGTAGATGTTTTTCTGGAATTATCCTGCTTATATATGATCCAACAGATGTTGGCAATTTGACCTCTGGTTCCTCTGCCTTTTCTAAATCCAGCTTGAACATCTGGAAGTTCTCTCTTCAGGTACTGTTGAAGCCTACCTTGGAGAATTTTGAGCGTGACCTTGCTAGTATGTGAAATGAGTGCAATTGTGCAGTAGTTTGAACATTCTTTGGCATTGCTCCTTGGAATTGGAATGAAAACTGACCTTTTCCTGTCCTGTGACCTCTGATGAGTTTTCCAAATTTGCTGACATATTGATTGCAGCACTTTAACGGGATCATCTTTTAGGATTTGAAATAGCTCAGCTACAATTCCATCACCTCCACTAGTTCTCTTTGTAGTGTTATTTCCTATGGCCCACTTGACAGCCAGGATGTCTGGCTCTAGGTGAGTGATTACACCATCATGTTTATTCATCATGTTTAACACCACCATGTTATTCAGGGTCTTAATGTTTTGGGGGGATTGTTTGATCACTGCCTCCTGTACAATGTTACAAACTGCAATCTTCAGTTCTTCAGTTAGTTATTCTTTAGTTCTTCACTTTGTCTATCACATCTAATCTCTTGAATCTATTTGTCACTTCCCCTGAATACATAGGGTATTTGATTTAAGTCATACAGAACTGGTCTAGTGATTTTCCTCACTTCCTTTAATTTAAACCAGAATTTTGCTGTGAGTAGGTGATGATCTGAGCCACAGGCAGCTCCATGTGTTGTTTTGGCTGACTGTATAGAGCTTCTCCTTCTATGGCTACAAAGAATGTAGTCAATCAGTTTCAGTATTGACCATTTATTAATGTCCATGTGTAAAGTCATCTCTTGTGTTATTGAAAGAGGATGTTTGCTATGACCATTGAGTTCTCTTGGCAGAGTGCTGTTAGCCTTTGCCCTGCTTCATTTTGTACTAAAAGGCCAAACTTGCCTGTTTCTCCAGGAATCTCTTGACTTCCTACTTTTTCATTCCAAACCTCTATGATGTGTAGGTTGTCTTGGTTAATTCTAGGAAGCCTTCTAGTTCTTCATAGATCTGATCAACTTCAGCTTCTTTGGCATTGGTATTTGGGGCATAGACTTGGATTACTGTGATGTTGAATGGTTTGCCTTGGAAACAAACCGAGATCATTCTATCATTTTTGAGATTGCACCCAAGTACCTCATTTCAGACTCTGTTGTTGATTATGAGGCCTACTCCATTTCTCCTATGGGATTCTTGCCTGTAGTAGCAGATATAATGGTCATCTGCATTAAATTCATCCTTCTTGACCTATTTAGTTGTTGATTCCTATGATGTCAATTTTTACTCTTGCCATCTCTTGCTTGAGCACATCCAATTTACCCTGATTCATGGGCCTAACATTCTAGGTTCCTATGCAATACTGATCTTTACAGCATCGGATTTTACTTTCATCACCAGACACATCCACAACTGAGCATCATTTCTGCTTTGACCCAGACACTTCATTCTTTCTGGAGTTATTAGTAATTGTCCTCTGTTCTTCTCCAGTAGCATATTGAGCACCTTCTACCCAGGAAGGCTCATCTTTTGGTTTCATATATTTTTGCCTTTATATACAGTTCATGGTGTCCTCATGGCTAGTATTCAGGAGTGGTTTGTCATTCTGTCCTCTGGCAGGTCATATTTTGTCAGAACTCTCTACTATGACCCATTCTTCTTGGTTGGCCCTAAATGGCATGGCTCATAGCTTCATTGGGTTTCACAATCCCCTGCACCAGGACAAGACAGTGATTCATGAAGGGGTGATCAGATATATTGGCCTGTAATTTTCTTTTCTGTGTGTGATATCTTTGTCTTGTTTTGGTATCAGAGTGATGGTGGCCTTATGAGTGAACTTAGAAGTGTTCCTTACTCTGCAATTTTTTGAAAGAGTTTCAAGAAGGATAGGCATTAGCTTGTCTCTAAGTGTTAGAATTCACCTGTGAAGCCATCTGGCCCTGGGCTTTCGGTTTTGGGGATTTTTTTTTTTTTCTCATGGTTTTGATTTCAGTGCTTGTAATTGGCTTGTTCATAATTCCTGTTTCTCCCTTGGTTCAGTCTTGGAAGGTTGAACTTTTCTAAGAATCTGCACATTTCTTTAAGGTTTTTCATTTTATTGGCATGTAGTTGCTTTCTTATGATACTTTGTATTTCTGCATTGTCTGTAACCTATCCTTTTTCATTTCTAATTTTGCTGATTGGATTCTTCTCCCTTTTTTCCTTGATAAGTCTGGCTAACGGTTTGTCAATTTTGCTTATCTTCTCAAAGAAATAGCTTTTAGTTTTATTAGTCTTTACTATTGTTTCTGCCATTTCTATTTTACTTATTTCTGCTCTGACCATTATGATTTCTTATTTCTACTAATTTATGGATTTTTTTGTTCTTCTTTTCCCAGTTGTTATAGTTTTAAAGTTATGGTGTCTATTTGATGTTTTTCTTGTTTCTTGAGGTAGGATTTTATTGCTAAAAACTTCCCTCTTAGAATTGCTTTTGCTGCATCTCATAAGTTTTGGGACATTGTGCTTTTATTGTCATTTGTTTCTAGGATTTTTTAAATTTCCCTTTTCATTTCCTAAGTAGCTTGCTCTTTATTTAGAAATGTATTGTTTAATCTCCATGTGTTTGTATTTTTTATGTCCCCCCCCCCCCATAATTGATATCTAGTCTCATAGAGTTGTGGTCAGAAAAGATGTTTGATATGATTTCAATTTTCTTAAATTTACTGAGGCTTGATTTGTGAGCCAAGATGTGATCTATTCTGGAGAATGTTCCATGTGCACTTGAGAAGAAAGTGTATTCCTTTGCATTTGGGTGGAATGTCCTGAAGATATCAATTAGGTTCATTGGTCTAATGTGTTTCTGTTTCATTATTAATTTTCTGTTTTGATGATCTATTGGTGTAAGTGGGGGTGTTAATGTCCCCTACTATTATTGTATTACTGTCAGTTTCTCCTTTTATGTCTGTTACTGTTTGCCTTATGTATCGAGTTGCTCCTGTGTTGGGTGCCTGGACATTTATAATCATTCTGTCTTCTTAGATTGACCCTCTTGATCATTATGTAGTGCCCTTTATCTCTTGTAATATCTTTAAGTTCTACTTTGTCTGATATGAGAGATGCTACTCTGACTTTCTTTTGTTTTCCATTTGTGTGGAATATCTTCTTCCATCCTCTCACTTTCAGTCTATATGTGTCTCTCTCTGGACCTGAAGTGGGTCTCTTGTAGACAGCATATATATGGGTCTTGGTTTTCTTTCCATTCAGCCAGTCTGTGTATTTTGGTTGGAGCACTTAATCCATTGACATTTAAACTACATAGTGACATATATATGTTCCTATTGGCATTTTCTTAATTGTTTTGGGATTGTTTCTGAAGGTCTCTTCCTTCTCTTGTGTTTCTTGCCTATAGAAGTTGCTTTAACATTTGTTGTATACCTGGTTTAGTGGTGCTAAATTTTCTTAACTTTTGCTCGTTTGTACAGCTTTTGATTTCTTCAACAATTTTGAATGTAATCCTTTCTGGGTTGATTAATCATGGTTGTAGTTTTTTTTTTTTTTCCTTTCATTTCTTTAAATATAGCTTCCCAGGTGGTACTGTAGTAAAGAATCACCTGCCGAAGCAGAAGACTCAAAAGACACAGGTTCAGTCCCTTGGGTAAGAAAGATCCCCTGGAGTAGGAAATGTCAACCCACTCCAGTATTCTTGCCTGAAAAATTCCATGGACAGAGGAAACTTGTGGGCAATAGTCCATGGAATTGCAAATGAGTCAGGTACCACTGAGCAAGTGAGCTGTCACTCATACACTTTAAATATAGCCTGCTATTCCCTTCTGATCTGCAGAGTTTCTGATGAAAGACCAGCTATTAATTGTATGGAGATTCCCTTGTATGTTACTTGTTGCTTTTCCCTTGCTGCTTTTAATATTCTTTCCTTGTGTTTGATATATTTTAGTTTGATTAGTATGTGTCTCAGCATGCTTGTCCTTGTGTTTATCATCTGTAGGACTCTCTGCTCTTCTTGGACTTGATTGACTACTTCCTTTCTGATGTTGTGAACATTTTTGAATATAATCTCTCAAAAATTTTCTCAGACCCTTTTTCTCTCTTTCTTCTGGGATGCCTATAATTTGAATGTTCGTACATTTAATATTACCCTAGAGGTCTCTGAGACTATGCTCAATGCTTTTCATTTGTTTTCTTTTATTCTCCTCTTCAACAGTCATTTCCACCATGCTATCTTCCAACTCCCTTATCCACTCTTCTGCCTCAGTTTTCTTTTATTGATTCCTTCTAGAGTCTTTTTACTTTCATTAATTGTATTGTTTGTTTCTGTTTGTTTATTCTTTATTTCTTCTAATTCCTTGTTAGTGCATTAATTGATTTTTACATTTTTCTCCATTCTATTTTTGAATCATCTTTACTATCTTTACTCTGAATTCTTTTTTCAAGTAGTTTGCCTATTTCTGCTTAATTTATTTGGTCTTATGAGTTTTGGACTGTGAAGAAAGCTGAGCGCTGAAGAATTGTTGCTTTTGAACTGTGGTGTTGGAGAAGACTCTTGAGAGTCCCCTGGACTGCAAGGAGATCCAACCAGTCCATTCTGAAGGGGATCAGTCCTGAGTGTTCTTTGGAAGGAATGATGCTAAAGGTGAAACTCCAGTACTTTGGCCACCTCATGCGCGAAGTTGACTCATTGGAAAAGACTCTGATGCTGGGAGGGATTGGGGACAGGAGGAGAAGGGGACGACAGAGGATGAGATGGCTGGATGGCATCACTGACTCGATGGATGTGAGTTGGAGAAGGAAATGGCAATCCACTCCAGCACTCTTGCCTGGAAAATCCTGTGGACGGAAGAGCCTGATAGGCTACAGTCCATGGGGTCACAAAGAGTCGGACACGACTGAGCGACTTTACTTACTTACTGGGAGTTGGTGATGAACAGGGAGGCCTGGTGTGCTGTGATTCATGGGGTCTCAAAGAGTCAGAAATGACTGAGAGACTGAAGTGAACTGATGAGTTTATACCTTGTTACTTCATTTGCATAATATTTCTCTGTCTTTTCATGTTTTTTCTAACTTATTTTGTTTGCTGCTGCTGCTAAGTCGTGTCAGTTGTGTCCGACTCTGTGCAACCCCATAGATGGCAGCCCAACAGCCTCTTCTGTCCCTGGGATTCTCCAGGCAAGAACACTGGAGTGGGTTGCCATTTCCTTCTCCAATGCATGAAAGTGAAAAGTGAAAGTGAAGTCGCTCAGTCGTGTCCAACTCTTAGTGACCCCATGAACTTTAGCCTACCAGGCTCCTCCGTCCATGGGATTCTCCAGGCAAGAGTGCTGGAGTGGGTTGCCATTGCCTTCTCCTACTGTGTTTGAGATCTCCTTTTTTCAGGCTTTAGGGTTGTATTCCTTTTTCCTTTTGGTTTCTGCCCTCAGTGGGTAAGGCTGGTTCAGTGGTTTGTGTAGGCTTCATGTTGGTAGTGACTTGTGCCTGCATTCTGGTGGGAGTAAGTGAGTTTTTTCCCCTCTGTGGTGGACAGGGCTGTGTGAAGTGGTATGTTTTGGGATGTTGGTGAGAATCCTGTCTGCTGATGATTGGGTTCATGTTTTTGTCTTGCTTGTTGTTTGGGTGAGACATCCTGCACTAGGTGCTGCCAGCAATTGGGTGATGCTGAGTCTTGTATACAGGTGGAGGCTTTTGTGGGAGTTCTCACTAATTAATACTCCCTGGGGTTAGGAGTTTCTGGCAGTCTAGGGTCCTGGATTCAGTGCTCCCAAGCCAAAAGCTCAGGCTTGATCTCTGGCTGGGGAATTGAGATTCCACATATCATTTGTTAGGCCATTAAAAGGAATTAAAACAAACACACAAGAACAAAACACAGAACATAACGAGAAACAAAAGAGAAACCCAGAGAAATGGTATTTAAAAAATCAGACTAATAATAACAAAAAGAATGGAACACACACACATACCCACACATACAAAACCACAACATTTCAAAGAAAAGAAAGTAAAAGAGAGTGAGCCAGTGAGCAAAGGAAACCAAAAATGATATCAACCAATCAAAAACAAAACTAAAACACAAACTGGAAAACAAAACCAAAGCAGAATGCCAACTGGGGAATAAAGGAAAGAAAGCAAAACAAAGTAACAAACATGTTGGAAAAAAGAAAAGAAACGAAGAAAAGTAGAAGGTAGAAGGAAAAAATAGAAAAGCAAAGTTAAATAGAAGTATATAAAAAAGATTTATATATATTAAGTAATAACTATAGCAGGAAAAGAATAATAAGGAAAACAAGCAAGCAAGCAAAACAAAAAATCCCCACAGAACTGCAAGAGGCCACTGTAGTGGCAGAAGTATATAAAAGAAAAAAAATGTGATTAAAAAACTCTTCAAAAATGTAAATAGAATTAATAGTAATAATAAAATGAACAACCTCAGCAGCAGATGAAAAGGAGGAAAAAAATAATCCAGCATGAGCTACAGAACAAATCAAAATAAATCTTTTTATTGGATCCCAGCTGTCAGTGTCCTTTCTCTTATTGTGTGTCACAGTTCACCTCCACCTCCCTAGGAGGCCCTCCAATACTCCAGGGATAAGCCTGGACCTGCTGTGGGGACAGCTCAGTGTCGAATCTGGCCTTACTCCTGTGTGTTCTTGCCTCCAATGTCCACAGCTTCCAGAGCTAGTGCATTTTCTCTTGTGGGAGCTCTCATTGTCCCTTTTATACAGACACAGAGCCTGCCTAGTTGATCTGGTGGATTTAATCTTCAGCTTGTACAGCTGGTGAGAAGGTTTTGATCCTCTTCCTTAGCCACACTGTCTCTAGGTTCAATTGTGGTTTTATCTCTATCTCTGCATGTGGGTTATCTACAAAAGTTTGCTCCTGGGGCTGCCTTGGAGGACTTGGGTCTGCCCCAAGGAGGATCAGGGGTGGAGGTGGTGCAGCTGCTTAGATCATGTGACCCCGGGGGCACCAAGTGTTTAGGGATCCCAACTCTCTCAGCTGCAGGAGCTGTGGCGTCGTTAGAGTCTTTTTCTAACCTCTGCCAGCTGGCGTTCAATGTGGCCTTTTTGGCTGGTCCTTCTCTGTTACCTGGTGTGTCAAGTAGTTAATGGTCTCCGCTTGGCTGGGGTGCTTTTCTTTTGCTCGGCACATCAGTTTTTCTCTATTGGTCAACTGCTAGTGCTGGCATGTGAGGAGAGAGAAGCTATGGTGATGGCTCCACTCCCTGTGCGTGACTCAGCGTTATCACCTTGCCTCCATGTCTTCTCTGCTTTCCTCCAAAGGCATCTTCCACCACGATCTCCTCCCTCATGTCCCTTGGGCCATCTCCTCACAGTCCACATCATACTTCGCCCTGGGATTGCTCTCAAACGCCAGTGTTCCAGCTCCTAGCCACCATGCGTTTCAGGGGACTTGTGTCCCTGTCCAGTGTACATAGGTCTGTGGCAAGGATTGTCTGTGTGCTTCTCATTTCATTCAGATTATCACAGATCAGCTGCGGCACTCTCCAACAGCCTCATACGCTTCTCCTCTGTCCCAAACAATTGCCTCAGTGTGGGTATCTGACCCCTGCTTCTGTTCCCCCACCTCCCAGGTGCAGATCCAGTCCTGCTAACTCTACCCTTTTTCTCCTCCTTCCTTTGTCCTACCAAGTTTTGTGTGGATCTATATATTCCTTTCCAGTGGTCATGGGCTTCTGCTCATTCTTAGCTGGTGTCCTACAAGAACTTGTGTCTGAAAGTGTATTCCTGATGCATTTCTGTGGAGAGAGATGTACTCCACATCTACCTACTCCTCTAATCTTGTCTCCCTCTCATTGTGGTTTTAATTTGCATTTTCCTGATGACTAGTGATGTTGAGCATCTTTTCATGTGTCTGTTGGCTATCTGTATGCCTTCTTTGGAAAAATGTCTATTCAGATCACTGTCCATTTTTTAATCAGATTGCTTGTTTTTTTGATGTTGAGTTTTTTAAATTTAGATTTATTTATTTTAATTCCAGGCTAATTACTTTACAATATTGTATTGGTTTTGCCATACATCAGCATGAATCTGCCACAGGTGTACACGTGTTCCCCATCTTGAACCCCCCTCCCCATACCATCCCTCTGGGTCATCCCAGTGCACCAGCCCCAAGCATCCTGTATCATGCATTGAACCTGGACCGGTGATTCATTTCACATATGATATTATACATGTTTCAAAGCCATTCTCCCAAATCATCCCACCCTCACCCTCTCCCACAGAGTCCAAAAGACTGTTCTATACATCTGTTTTTCTTTTGCTGTCTCGCATACAGGGTTTTCATTACCATCTTTCTAAATTCCATATATATGCATTCAGTTCAGTTCAGTTCAGTTCAGTCACTCAGTCGTGTCTGACTCTGCGAAACCATGAATCGCAGCACACCAGGCCTCCCTGTCCATCACCAACTCCCGGAGTTCACTCAGACTCACGTCCATTGAGTCAGTGATGCCATCCAGCCATCTCATCCTCTGTCATCCCCTTCTCCTCCTGCCCCCAATCGCTCCCAGCATCAGAGTCTTTTCCAATGAGTCAACCCTTCGCATGAGGCCAACGTACTGGAGTTTCATCTTTAGCATCATTCCTTCCAAAGAAATCCCAGGGCTGATCTCCTTTAGAATGGACTGGTTGGATCTCCTTGCAGTCCAAGGGACTCTCAAGAGTCTTCTCCAACACCACAGTTAGTATACGGTATTGGTGTTTTACTTCACTCTGTATAATAGGCTCCAGTTTCATCCACCTCATTAGAACTGATTCAAATGTATTCTTTTTAATGGCTGAGTAATACTCCATTGTGTATATATACCACAGCTTTCTTATCCATTCATCTGCTGATGGACATCTAGGTTGTTTCCATGTCCTGGCTATTATATACAGTGCTGCGATGAACATTGAGGTACACGTGTCTCTTTCAATTCTCGTTTCCTTAATGTGTATGCCCAGCAGTGGGATTGCTGGGTCATAAGGCAGTTCTATTTGCAATTTTTTAAGGAATCTCCACACTGTTCTCCATAGTGGCTATACTAGTTTGCATTCCCACCAACAGTGTAAGAGGGTTCCCTTTTCTCCACACCCTCTCCAGCATTTATTGCTTGTAGACTGTTGGATAGCAGCCATTCTGACTGGCGTGAGCTGGTACCTCATTGTGGTTTTGATTTGCATTTCTCTGATAATGAGTGATGTTGAACATCTTTTCATGTGTTTGTTAGCAATCTGTATGTCTTCTTTGGAGAAATGTCTGTTTAGTTCTTTGGCCCATTTTTTGATTGGGTCATTTATTTTTCTTTTTCTAGAATTGAGCTGCAGGAGTTGCTTGTATATTTTTGAGATTAGTTTGTCAGTTGCTTCATTTGCTATTATTTTCTCCCATTCTGAAGGCTGTCTTTTCACCTTGCTTATAGTTTCCTTTGTTTGATGTTGAGTTGTATGAGTTCTTTGTATATTTTGAATATATCATTTGTAAATGCCTTCTCCCATTCAGTAGGTGGCCTTTTTGTTGACAGTTTCTTTCACTCTATAAAAACTTTTTAGTCTGATGTAGTCCCATTTATTTATTTTTTTAAATTTCTTTTTAGTTTATTAATATGATGAGTTATATTGAATGTTAAACCAAATTTCCATTCATGGAACAGATCCCACTTGTTCATGGTATATTATTTTTTTAAAAAAAAAACATTAATTTATTTTAATTGAAGGGTAATTACTCCACAACATTGTGATGGCCTCTGCCATACATCAATATGAACCAGCCATAGGCATACACGTGTCCCCTCCCTCCTGAATCCCCCTCCCACATCCCTCCCCACCCCATCCTGAGCTTCAGGTTGCCACAAAGCACTGGTTTTCGGTTTCCTGTGTCACACAACTCCCACTGGCTATTTACTTCACATATGGCAATATATATGTTTCAATGCTATTCTCTCAAATCATCCCACCCTCTCCTTCTCCCACTGTGTTCAAAAGCCTATTCTTTACATCTGCGTCTCCTTTGCTGCCCTGCATGTAGGATCATCAGTACTATCATTCTAGATTCCATATATATGTCTTAATATACGATATTTGTCTTTCTCTTTCTGACTTAACTTCACTCTGTATAATAGGTTCTAGATTCATCCACCTCATTAGAACTGACTCAAACGTGTTCATTTTAATACTTGAGTATGTCAAGGCTGTATATTGTCACCCTGCTTATTTAACTTATATGCAGAGTACATCATGAAAAACGCTGGGCTGGAAGAAGCACAAGCCAGAATCAAGATTGCAGGGAGAAATATCAGTAACCTCAGATATCTAGATGACACACCACCCTTATGGCAGAAAGTGAAGAAGAACTAAAAAGCCTCTTGATGAAAGTGAAAGAGGAGAGTGAAAAAGTTGGCTTAAAGCTCAACATTCAGAAAATGAAGATCATGGCATCTGGTACCATCACTTCATGGCAAATTGATGGGGAAACAGTGGAAACAGTGTCAGACTTTATATTTTTGGGCTCCAAAATCACTGCAGATGGTGACTGCAGCCATGAAATTAAAAGACACTTACTCCTTGGAAGAAAAGTTATGACCAACCTAGATAGCGTATTCAAAAGCAGAGACATTACTTTCCCAACAAAGGTCCATCTAGTCAAGGCTATGGTTTTTCCAGTAGTCATATATGGATGTGAGAGTTGGACTGTGAAGAAATCTGAGTGCTGAAGAATTGCTGCTTTTGAACTGTGGTGTTGGAGAAGACTCTTGAGAGTCCCTTGGACTGCAAGGAGATCCAACCAGTCCATTCTGAAGGAGATCAGCCCTGGGATTTCTTTGGAAGGAATGATGCTAAAGCTGAAACTCCAGTACTTTGGCCACCTCATGCAAAGAGTTGACTCATTGGAAAAGACTCTGATGCTGGGAGGGATTGGGGGCAGGAGGAGAAGAGGACAACACAGGATGAGATGGCTGGATGGCATCACTGACTCAATGGACGTGAGTCTGAGTGAACTCCGGGAGTTGGTGATGGACAGGGAGGCCTGGCGTGCTGCAATTCATGGGGTCGCAAAGAGTCGGACACAACTGAGCAGCTGAACTGAACTGAACTGAACATTTCATTGTGTATATGTACTATAACTTCCTTATCCATTAATCTGCTGATGAACATCTAGATTGCTTTCGTGTCCTATATATTGTATATAATGCTGCAAAGAACATTGAGGTACATGTGTCTTTTTCAGTTATGATTTCCTCAGGGTATATGCCACATAGTAGAATTACTGGGTCATATGGTAAATTTATTCCTGATTTTTAAAAAAGTAGTCTTCATACTGTTCTCCACAGTGGTTCTATTATTTTACCCTCCCACCAACAGTATAAGAGGGTTTCTTTTTCTCCACACCCTCTCCACAATTTATTGTTTGTAGACTTTTTGATGATGGCTATTCTGACTGATGTGAGATGATACCTCATTGTAGTTTTAACTTGCATTTCTCTAATAATGAGCAATGTTGAGCATCTTTCATATGTTTATTAGCCATTTGTATGTCTTCTTTGGAGAAGTGTCTGTTTAGATCTTTTACCCACTTTTTGATTGACTTGTTTGTTTTTCTGGTATTGAGCTGCTTGTATATTTTGGAGATTAATTCTTGGTCAGTTTTGTTTTTTTGTTTGCTGTTATTTCCTCCCATTCTGAGGGCTGTCTTTTCACCTTGCTTATATTTTCTTTCATTGTGCAAAAGCCTTTAAGTTTAATTGGGTCCCATTTGTTTATTTTTGTTTTTATTTTCGTTACTCTAGGAGGTGGGTCATAGAGGATCTTGCTTTGATTTATGTCAGAGAATCTTCTGCCTATGTTTTCCTCTAAGAGTTTTATAGTTTCTGGTCTTATGTTTAGGTCTTTAATCCATTTTGAGTTTATTTTTGTGCATGATGTTAGGAAGTATCTAATTTTATTCTTTTACACAAATCCTTTCACAATTTGTGTGGAAATATGAAAGATTCCAAATAGCCAAAGCAATCTTGAGAAAGAAGAATGGAACTGGAGGAATCAAGCTCCTTGTCTTCAGACTATACTACAAAGTTACAGTCACCAAGTCAGTATGGTACTGTCACAAAAACAGAAGTATAAACCAATGGAATAAGATAGAAAGCCCAGAGATAAATCCACGCACCTATGGACAACCTTATCTTTGTCAAGGAGGCAAAAATGTACAATGGAGAAAAGACAGTTTCTTCAACAACTGGTGCTAGGAAAACTGGTCAACCATTTGGTTATTTTTGCTTTTGTTCCTTCCCTGGGGAGACAGAGCCAAAAATTATTTCTAAAACCTATGTGAAAGAATGTATTGCCTATGTTTTCTTCTAGAAGTTTTATGTTTTCTAGTATTATATTTAGGTCTTTAATACATTTTGAATTTATTTTTGTTTATGGTATGAGAAAATGTTTTAATTTCATTCTTTTACATATGGCTGTCCAGTTTCCCCAGTACTACTTATTGAAGAGGCTGTCTCTTCCCCACTGAATATTTTTGCCTCTTTTGTTGTAAGTTAATTGACTATGTGTGTGTGTGTGTGTGTGTGTGTGTGTGTGTTTATGTCTGAGCTCTCTATTCAATGTTCCATTGACCCGTGTTTATGGTTTTTTACCAGAACCATAGTCTTTTAATTATTATAAACTTGTAGCATAGCTTTGTAGAAGTCAGGAAGCCTGATACCTCCAACTTTGTTTTTTTTTTTCCTCAAGATTGCTTTGGAAATTTGGGGTCTTATTGTTCCATACAAATTTTAGGATTATTCATTATAGTTCTGCAAAGCATGTCGTGGGTATTTTGACAGAGTTCGCATTAAATCTGTAGATTGTTTTTAGTGATATGGACATTTTAACAATATTAATTCTTTCAATCCCAAACATGGGATTCCATTTAAAGTACTGATGAAAGGATTTTTATTGTGTGTCACCATCATATTTTACTCTGTCCTTATCCACTGATGTCCCAGTCAATCCACTCCAGCACTCCTCATGCACCAGTTGTCAATGGGAGTAGACTGAATGATGTGGGTATTGATTCATGAGCTAGGTTCAGTGTAATTTTGTCCCAGTGTTTCTGTAGACAGAAGCCAAGGGAGTTGTTTTCAATGAAGGAATCCGAGAGATATACAGATATTACAAAGCTCAGCTCTATTGGTACCAGAAGACCAACTGTAGTACAGAAGAGGAGTAATTTCCTCCATTTCTGGAGGAGAACTTACATGACTATGGCACCTACAAGAGGTGAAGAAATGTGTCGCTTTGTTGGGAATGTAAGAGTCCACAGTTTTGGTAGCTCCTAGGGTCGTGACCTTCAATTCAGCCATCACCATTGTTATGTTGCCCCCCTCCCAACCCCAGACACAACAGTAGTGACTTAGTACGTAATAAACATGGGGAAAGAAGGGGAAAGTTAATAGAAGACTGAGCTCATGTGCAGATTAAGCCAAATACATTTAAACCAAAAACCTTAACCATTGACCTTTGTTATGCCCTTGCAAGACTTTTGCCTCCCCACTGTAAGTGGCAGGAGGTATGCTTGGTTCAAATATGTTATCACTGATTAAAGGATGAGATCAAATTCTGGTAGACTAAAGATGGGGTGGAGCACCCCAGCTTCAGCTCCTTGTGGAGGCAGGATGAAGTGGGCATTCTGTTCATGTTATAATGAAGCATTTAGACATACACAGACTAACATTTTAGGTAAATGACAAATGGTTGAATGGTACAGTTAGTATTTAGCAAAACCAGATGCCAAAACAAATGATACATAAAAGAATAAACTTCTAGAAAATAGTAATTAATCTGAAATTGTCAAACTTTTCTTTGTTAATAGGTCTATTATTAGTTCAATTATAAGAGTTTGATTTCACAGTGCAGGAAAAATTATTAATCAGTCACAGCCACTATATTTCTCTTATGGTTACTCTGTGCATTTGTGACAGGATGTATCTAACGGGGGTTTTGTGATAATGTATTTTCACCTGAACTCGTTAGAGGAGCTACATCCCTTCACGGTGAGGTTGCTCAGCGTAGTTACCACAAATGCTGGTGTTTCTGCTGATGGGATTGGCTTTTCCTTCCTCTTCAGTAGGAAATGAAAAGATTTTGTTTTACTTCTGGACCTGAATATTTGATTGAGGCTTTTGATATGTATTTATCTTTAAGATCATCCCATGATATAAACTTTGTTAACTACTTCAAAAAATGTTTCTGATTATTTTTCAGAAGCAGCCTGAATATTGTTCTTCCCTTCACAACAAAGATATGATAGTCAAATAAAAAATGTGGACAATTCTGCAAGTCAAATTATGAAGTTTATTCAACAAATTAATAACATTGTTTTAAAAAGAACTAAAATGAAGGGGAAAATATCTTGATTTAGAGAAATTTACACATGAAACAAATACAATGTATGAATGTTTGTATTCTTATTTGAATGAATAAACAATTGAACAAACTAATACCTGGGCAAAATGATAACTAAACTGTAAAAATACTTTTAAAGTAATCAGGGAAAATTGAACATAGGCTAGGAATTTAAGGCATTTAAAAATTGTGACAATAGTATGCTTTTCTTTTTTAATTGTTATTTTATATTGGATTGTATTTTCAGTGTGTGCTACTTTCAGATGTATAGCAAGGTGATTCAGTTGTACATATAATACATGCATATATATGTATGTACATATATATATATATATATATATATATATATATATATATACATTCTTACTTGTTTTTTTTTATTTTTATTACTCTGTGAGGTGGATCCAAAAGGATATTGCTGTGGTTTATGTCAGAGTGTTCTAACAAAGTTTTCCTCTAAAAGTTTTATAGTATTTGGCCTTACATTACAGTATTTAAATTATTTTGAGGGTTTTTTTTTTTGTTTATAGTATTAGAGAATGTTCTAACTTCATATTTTTACATCTGGCTCTCCAGTTTTCCCAACACACCTTGTTAAGACTGTCTTTCTCGACTGTATAGTCTTGCCTCCTTTGTCACAGATTAATTTACCATAGGCATGTGAGTTTATTTATGGGCATTCTATCCTATTCCATTAGTTTATAAGTCAGTCTTTTTTTTTTTCCCAGCCCTCCCCACCCCAACCTATAAGTCAGTCTTAGTGCCACTACCATACTGTTTTGATTGCTGTTTAGTTGCTTAGTTGTGTTTGACTCTTTTGCAACCCTATGGACTGTAGTCTGCAAAGCTCTTCTGTTTATGGGATTTCCCAGGCAAGAATCCTGGAATGACTTGCCGTTTCCTCCTCTAGGGGATCTTCCCAACCCAGGGATCAAACACATGTCTCCTGCATTGCAAGACAATTCTTTACCACTGAGACACCAGGGAAACCCACTGTTTTGATTACTGTAGCTTTATAGTATAGTCTGAAGTCAGGGAGCCTCATTCCTCCCATCCTTATTTTTTCTCAAGATTGCTTTGGCTATTCACAATCTTTTGGATTTCCAATTTTAAGATTTTTCATTCTAGATCAGCAAATAATGCCATCGATAATTTGATGCACCCAATTTGAGTGCTGCAGTCAATAAGCCAGCAAATTTGGAAAACCCAGCAGGGGCCACAAGACTGAAAAAGGTCAGTTTTCATCCCAATTCCAAAGAAGGGCAGTGCTAAAGAATGCTCAAAGTCCTGGACAATTGTACTCACTTCCCATGCCAGTAAGGTTATGCTCAAAATCCTTCAAGCTAGGCTTCAGCAGTACTTGAACCGAGAACTTCCAGATGAACAAGCAGGGTTTAGAAATGGCAGAGATCAAATTTCCAACATTTGTTGAATCCTAGGGAAAGCAAGAAAATTCCAGAAGAATATCTACTTCTGTTTCATTAACTACGCAAAAGCCTTTTACTGTGTGGATCACAGCAAAGTGGAAAATTCTTAAACCCATGTGAATACCAGACCATCTTACCTGTCTCCTGAGAAACCTGTATGTGGGTCAAGAAGCAACTGACTGCTTCCAAATTAAGAAAGGAATATGACAGGGCCATATATTGTCACTCTGTTTATTGAAATTATATGCAGAGTGCTGTGCTGTGCTAAGTTGCTTCAGTCGTGTCTGACTCTATGAGACCCCATGGACGGTAGACCAACAAGCCCCTCTGTAAATGGGGATTCTCCAGGCAAGAATACTGGAGTGGGTTGCCATGCCCTTCTCCAGCGGATCTTCCCAACCCAGGGATTGAACCCAGGTCTCCTATGTTGATGCTGGGTTCTTTACTGTCTGAGTCACCAGGGAAAGCCAAGACTACTGAATGGGCAGCCTATCCCTATATGCAGAGTTCAGTTCAGTCGCTCAGTCGTGTCTGACTCTTGCGACCCCATGAATTGCAGCATGCCAGGTCTTCCTGTCCATCACCAACTCCTGGAGTGCACCCAAACTCATGTCCATCGAGTCGATGATGCCATCCAGCCATATGATTCTCTGCTGTCCCCTTCTCTTCCTGCCCCCAATCCCTCCCAGCATCAGAGTCTTTTCCAATGAGTAAACTCTTCGCATGAGGTGGCCAAAGTACTGAAGTTTCAGCTTTAGCATCAGTCCTTCCAATGAACACCCAGGACTGATCTCCTTTAGAATGGACTGGTTGCAGTCCAAGGGACTCTCAAGAGTCTTCTCCAACACCACAGTGCAAAAGCAGCAATTCTTCAGCGCTCAGATTTCTTCACAGTCCAACTCTCACATCCATACATGACCACTGGAAAAACCATAGCCTTGACTAGATGGACCATTGTTGGCAAAGTAACGTCTCTGCTTTTGAATATGCTATCTAGGTTGGTCATAACTTTCCTTCAAAGGAATAAGCATCTTTTAATTTTATGACTGCAGTTACCATCTGCAGTGATTTTGGAGCCCCCCAAAATAAAGTCTGACACTGTTTCTATTGTTTCCCCATCTATCTCCCATGAAGTGATGGGACAAGATGCCATGATCTTCATTTTCTGAATGTTGAGCTTTAAGCCAACTTTTTCACTCTCCTCTTTCACTTTCCTCAAGAGGCTTTTTAGTTCCTCTTCACTTTCTGCCATAAGGGTGGTGTCATCTGCATATCTGAGGTTGTTGATATTTCTCCCAGCAATCTTGATTCCAGCTTGTGCTTCTTTCAGCCCAGCGTTTCTCTTGATGTACTCTGCATAGAAGTTAAATAAGCAGGCTGACAATAGACAGCCTTGACGTACTCCTTTTCCTATTTGGAACCAGTCTGTTGTTCCATGTCCCGTTCTAACTGTTGCTTCCTGACCTGCATACAGGTTTCTCAAGAGGCAGGTCAGGTGCTCTGGTATGCCCATCTCTTTCAGAATTTTCCACAGTTGATTGTGATCCACACAGTCAAAGGCTTTGGCATAGTCAATAAAGCAGAAATAGATGTTTTTCTGGAACTCTCTTGCTTTTTCCATGATCCACCGGATGTTGGCAATTTGATCTCTGGTTCCTCTGCCTTTTCTAAAACCAGCTTGAACATCAGGGAGTTCACGGTTCAGGTATTGCTGAAGCCTGGCTTGGAGAATTTTGAGCATTACTTTACTAGCATGTGAGATGAGTGCAATTGTGCAGTAGTTTGAGCGTTCTTTAGCATTGCCTTTCTTTGGAATTAGAACGAAAACTGACATTTTCTAGTCCTCTGGCCACTGCTGAGTTTTCCAAATTTGCTGGCATGTTGAGTGTAGCACTTTCACAGCATCATCTTTCAGGATTTGAAATAGCTCTACTGGAATTCCATCACCTCCACTAGCTTTGTTCATAGTGATGCTTTCTAAGGCCCACTTGGCTTCACATTCCAGGATGTCTGGCTCTAGGTTAGTGACCACATCATCATGATTATCTGTGTAGTGAAGATCTTTTTTGTACAGTTCTTCTATGTACTCTTGCCACCTCTTCTTAATATCTTCTGCTTCTGTTAGGTCCATACCATTTCTGTCCTTTATCAAGCCCATCTTTGCATGAAATGTTCCCCTTAGTATCTCTAATTTTCTTGAACAGATCTCTGGTCTTTCCCATTCTGTTGTTTCCCTCTACTTCTTTGTGTTGATAGCTAAGGAAGGCTTTCTTATCTCTTCTTGCTATTTTTTGGAACTCTGCATTCAGATGCTTATATCTTTCCTTATCTCCTTTGCTTTTTGCTTCTCTTCCTTTCACGGCTATTTGTAAGGCCTCCCCAGACAGCCATTTTGCTTTTTTACATTTCTTTTCCATGGGGATGGTCTTGATCCTTGTCTCCTGTACCATGTCAAGAACCTCCGTGCGTAGTTCATCAGGCACTCTATCTATCAGATCTAGGCCCTTAAATCTATTTCTCACTTCCACTGTATAATCATAAGGAATTTGATTTAGGTCATACCTGAATGGTCTAGCGGTTTTCCCTACTTTCTGCAATTTAAGTCTGAATTTGGTAATAAGGAGTTCATGATCTGAGCCACAGTCAGCTCCCAGTCTTGTTTTTGCTGACTGTATAGAACTTCTCCATCTTTGGCTGCAAAGAATATAATCAGTCTGATTTGGTGATGTCCATGTGTAGTCTTCTCTTGTGTTTTTGGAAGAGGGTGTTTGCTATGACCAGTGCATTCTCTTGGCAAAACTCTATTAGTCTTTGCCCTGCTTCATTCCGCATTCCAAAGCCAAATTTGCCTGTTACTCCAGGTGTTTCTTGACTTCCTACTTTTGCCTTCCAGTCCCCTATAATGAAACAGACATCTTTTTTGGGTGTTAGTTCTAAAAGGTCTTGCAGGTCTTCATAGAACCGTTCAACTTCAGCTTCTTCAGCATAACTGGTTGGAGCATAGACTTGGATTACTGTGATATTGAATGGTTTGCCTTGGAGACAAACAGAGATCATTCTGTCATTTTTAAGATTGCATCTAAGTACTGCATTTCAGACTCTATTGTTGACCATGATGGCTATTCCATTTCTTCTAAGGGATTTCTGCCCACAGTAGTAGATATAATGGTCATCTGAGTTAAATTCACCCACTCCAGTCCATTTTACTTTGCTGGTTCCTATAATGTTGATGTTCACTCTTGCCATCTCCTGTGTGACCACTTCCAATTTGCCTTGATTCATGGACCTAACATTCCAGGCTCCTATGCAATATTGCTCTTTACAGCATCGGACCTTGCTTCTATCACCAGTCACATCCACAACTGGGTATTGTTTTTACTTTGGCTCCATCCCTTCTTTCTGGAGTTATTTCTCCACTGCTCTCCAGTAGCATATTGGGCATCTTCCAACCTGGGGAGTTCCTCTTCCAGTATCCTATCATTTTGCCTTTGCATACTGTTCATGGGGTTCTCAAGGCAAGAATACTGAAGTGGATTGCCATTCCCTTCTAGTGGACCACATTCTGTCAGACCTCTCCACCATGACCCACCCGTCGGCTTAGTTTCATTGAGTTCGACAAGGCTGTGGTCCGTGTGATTAGATTGACTAGTTTTCTGTGATTATGGTTTGTGTGTCTGCCCTCTGATGCCTCTTGCAACACCTACCGTCTTACTTGGATTTCTCTTAACTTGGACGTGGGGTATCTCCTTTGCTGGGCTGCTCCAGCAAAGTGCAGTCACTGCTCCTTACCTTGGACGAGGGGTATCTCCTCACAGCCACCCCTCCTGACCTTCAACATGGAGTAGCTCCTCTCGGCCCTCCTGCACCCGTGCAGCCACTACTCCTTTGATGCACAGTACATGCATATGCAGAGTACATCATGCTAAATGCTGACTGGCTGAATTATAAGCTGTAATCAAGATTTCCAGGAGAAATATCAACCATCCTAGATATACAGATGATGGCACCCTAATGGCAGAAAACAAAGAGGAACTAAAGAGCCTCTTGATGAGGGCAAAGAAAGAGGGTGAAAAAACTGGCTTAAAACTCAGCATTAAAAAGCTAAGATTATGACATCTGGTCCCATCACTTCATGGCAAGTAGAAGGGGGAAAAGTGGAAGCAGTGACAGATCTTCTCTTCTTGGGCTCCAAAATGACTGCAGATGGTGACTGCAACCATGAAATTAGAAGATGCTTGCTTCTTGGAAGGAAGGCTATGACAAACCTGTGCTGTGCTTAGTCACTCAGAAGTGTCTGACTCTTTGTGATCCCATGGACTGTAGCCCACCAGGCTCCTCTGTCCATGGGGACTCTCCAGGCAAGAATACTGGAGTGGGTTGCCATGCCCTCCTCCAGGGGATCTTCCCAACCCAGGTCTCCCACATTGTAGGTGGATTCTTTACCATCTGAGCCACCAGGGAAGCCCAAGAAAACTGGAGTGAGTTGCCTGTCCCTTCTCCAGGGGATCTTCCCAACCGAGGAATCAAACCGGGGTCTCCTGCATTGCAGGCAGACTCTTTACCAGCTGAGTTACCAGAAGCCCCATGACAAACCTAGACAGCCCATTAAACAAAGACATCACTTTGCTGACAAAGGTCCATATAGTTGAAGCTATGGTTTTTCTAGTAGTCATGCATGGATGTGAGAATTGGACCATAAAAAGGCTGAACATCAAAGAATTGATGCTTTCAGACTGTGGTGATGGAAAAGACTCTTGAGAGTCCGTTGGAATGCAAGGAGATCAAACCAGTCAATCTTAAAGGAAATCAATCCTCAGTACTCATTGGAAGGACTGATGCTGAAGCTGAAACTCCAATACTTTGGTCACCTAATGTGAACACCAACTCATTGGAAAAGACCCTGATGCTGGGAAAGATGGAAGGCAAAAGGAGAAGAGGGTGGCAAAGCATGAGATGGTTGTACACCGATGCAATGGACATGAACTTGGGCAAACTCTGGGAGATGGTGACGAATAGGGAAGCCTGGCTTGCTGCAGTCTATGGGGTCACAAAGAGTTGGATACAACTTTGTGACTGAACAACACCAATAATTTGATAGGGATTGCACTGAATCTGTTTATTGCCTTGGGTAGTATAGTCATTTTAACAATATTGGTTCTTCCAATCCAAGAACATGGTATAGCTTTCCATCTGTTTGTGTCATTTTTTAATTTCCTTGATAATTTTCAGAGCACAGATTTTTTTGTCTCCTTAGGTAGGTTTATTTCTATGTGTTTTACTCATTTTGATGCAATGGTAAAAGAGATTTTTTCCCTTAATTTCTCTTTCTGATCTTTTGTTGATAGTGTATGGAAATGCAACAGATTCCTGTGCATTAATTTTTTATCCTGCAACTTTACCAAATTCACTGATGAGCTTTGATAGTTTCTGCTAGCATTTTAAGGATTTTCTGTGTATAGTATCATGTCATCTGCAAATGGTTTTACTTCTTTTGGGGGGCAGGAGGAGAAGGGGACGACCCAGGATGAGATGGCTGGATGACATCACGGACTCGATGGACGTGAGTCTGAGTGAACTCTGGGAGATGGTGATGGACAGGGAGGCCTGGCGTGCTGCGATTCATGGGGTCGCAAAGAGTCAGACACGACTGAGCGACTGAACTGAACTGAACTGAACTGACTTTGACTTCTTTTATTTCTGTTTCTTCTCTGAGTACCCTGACTAGGATTTCCAAAACTTTGTTTAATAAAATGGCAAGAGTGGACATCCTTGTCTTGTTCCTGATCTTAGAAAAAATGTTTTCAGCTTTTCACCCTATGTATGATGTTGGCTGTAGATTGGTCATGTATGGCCTTTATTATATTGAGATATGTCCCCTCTATGCTCACTTTCTGAGTAGTTTTTATCACAAAAGCTGAATTTGTCAAAAGCTTTTTCTGCATCTATTGGAATGATCATATATGTTTTATTCTTCAATTTGTTAATATTGTGTATTACACTGATTGATTTGTGTATATTGAAGAATCTTTGCATCCTAGGGATAAATCACACCTGATCATAGTGCATGATCCTTTTAATGTATCATTGGATGAGGTTTGCTAGTATTTTGTTGAGGATTTTTGTGTCTTTGTTCATCAGTGATATTGACCTGCAGTTTTCCTTTTTTGTGGTTCTTTGTCTGGTTTTGCTATTAGAGTGACTGTCACCTTATAGAATGAATTTGGGGGTGTTTCTTCCTCTGCAGTTCTTGGGAAGAGTTTCAGAAGAATAGGTGTTAAGTCTTCTCTAAATGTTTGATAGAATTCATTTGCAAAGCCATCTAGTTCTAAACTTGTTTATTGATAATTTTTAAACTACAGTTTCACTGTCAGTACTTATGATTGGTCTTCACATTTTCTGTTTTTTCCTAGTACAGACTTGAAAGGTTGTGCCTTTTGAAGAATTTGTCCATTGTCTATTTAATACAACCATATAGTGCATATAGTTGCTTGTAGTAGTCTTGTATAATCCTTTGTATTTCTGTGGTGTCCATTGTAACTTCTTTATTTATTTATTTTTTCATTCTTAACTTTGCTGATTTGCATCCTCTCCCTTTTTTTCTTGAGGAATCTGGCTAAAGACTTTAGTTTAGCTTTTAGTTTCATCTTTGCTATTGTTTTTTTCATTAGTATTTCATTTATTTTTGCTCTGTTCTTTATAATTTCTTTCCTTCTACTACCTTTGGGTTTTGTTTGTTCTTCTTTCTCTAGTTGCTTGAGGTGTAAACTTTGATTGTTATAATTTTCTTATTTCCTGAGGTAAGATTATTTTGCTATAAAATTCCCCTTTAGAATTGCTTTTGCCATGTCCCATAGGTTTTGGACCATCATATTTTCCATGTCATTTGTCTCTAGGTACTTTTTAATTTTCTCTTTGATTTCTTCTGTGATACATTGGTTACAAAACATTATTGTTACAAAAAATGATTGTTTAGTCACCACGTGTTTGTATTTTTTACAGTTTTTTTCCCCCATACTTGATCTCTAGTCTCATAGTACTATGGTCAGAAAAGATGCTTGATATGATTTCAATTTGCTTTATTTGCCAAGGTTTGATTTTTGATCCAAGATGTGATCTATCATGGAGAAAGTTCCATGTGCCTTTGAGAAGAATGTGTATTCTGCTGCTTTTGTATGGAATGCTCTACAAATATCAATTAAGTCTATCTGGTCTAATGTGTCATTTAAAGTCTGTGCTTACTTATTGATTTTCTGTTTGGATGAATTATTCATTAATGAAAGTGAGGTGTTTAAATCTCCCACTATTTTGTGTTATTTCTGATTTCCTCCTTTATGGGTATCAGCATTTACCTTATATATTTTGAGGTGCGTCTATGTTGGGTGCATACATATTTACAATCGTTATATCTTCTTCTAGGATTGATCTTTTGATTATTAGGTAGTTCCTTCTTTGTCTCATAACAGTCTTTATAGTCTATTTTGTCTGATTTGAGTATTGCTACTCTAACTTTCTTTTGATTTCCATTTGCACAGAATATCTTTTTCTATTCCAACCCCCCACCCCCACCCCATTCTTTTAGTCTATGTGTGTCCCTAGATCTGAAATGGGCTTCATCTGGACAGCATAAAGAGATGGGTCTTATTTTTGCATCCACTTGATAGCTTATGGTGAACAATGTTGGATTCGTGATCACTGAAGAAGACTTAGCTTTGAAACTGGGGACCAGGCTTGATCACTCAAGAGCTTTTGTGTAGCAGAGATTTATTAAAGTGAAAAAGGGACAGAGAAAACTTCTGACATAGACATCAGAAGGGGGATGGAGAGTGCCCCCCTCACTAGTCTTAGCAAGGAAGCTATACACTTTTTAAATTGGTTATTACAAAAAATCAAAAGAATGTCTCAAGACTGTAAAGGTCTTACCAGACCCACTCCCACAATTTACAAGTTTCAAGAAAACAAGATTAGCCAGAAGGTTCTTGTTAAGAGAAACATATCCTTGAGCAAAATACACCATTATATTGACTAATGAAAAACAATGTAGAAAAAAAATGTTTGCCCCTTTCTCCTCCTTGGGAGCCTCTGACCCCTTTCTCCTTCTCAAGGACTCTGGACCCCTTTCTCCTCCTCTGGAACTGCAGACCACTTTCTCCTCCTCAGGGACCCTGCACTTCTTATCAACCTGCCTAAGAATTGACCCTCTCACATTCAGTCAGTCTCTGCCTTTTGGTTGGAACAGTTAATCCATTTACATTTAAGGCAATTATCAATATGTATGTTTTTATTGCCACTTTGTTAATTGTTTTGGATTTTTTTAAAAAATCTTCTTTCTTGTCTTCCTCTTTTGATCTCTTCTCATGTGACTGATGACTGTTTTTAGTATTGTGTTTGGATTTCTTTTTGTTTTTTGTGTGTATATCTATGATAGATTTTTGGTTTGCACTTACCGAGAGGTTTAGATACAACACACACACACACACACAAGATTGTTTGAAGTTTCTAGTCTCTTCATTTCAGATGCATTTTCAATATTCTGCATTTGTATTCTCATTTTCTCATGATTGCTAGTTTTGATATCATATTTGTATATGGATTATTTACTACCCATGTTGTTTATTCACCTTTACTGGTGAGCTTTCTCATTCTTAATTTTTTTGTTTCTAGCTGTGGCTTTTTGTTTTCCTCCTAGAAAAGTTCTTTCAACATTTGTTGTGAAGCTGATTTGGTGATACTGAATTCTCTTAGCCTTTATTGATCTGTAAATGTTTTTATTTCTCCATCACAGTTGAATAAGAGCCTTTCTAAGTATTCTTGGTTATAGGTTTTTCCCTTTTATCACTTTAAATATATTGTGCCACTCCCTTCTGGCCTACAGTCTCTGATGAAAATTCAGCTGATAACTTTTTGGGAATTCCCTTGCATCTTATTTGTTGCTTTTCCTTTGTCACTTTTAATATTTTCTTTTTATCTTTTTTTTTTTTTTCAATTTAGTTGATGTGTGTCTTGACATGTTCTTCTTTGGGTTTAGCCCGCATGGGACTCTGCTCTTCATGGACTTGGGTGACTATTTCCTTTACCGTGTTAGGAAAGTGTTCAGTTATTATCTCTTCAAATATTTTCTCAGGCCTTTTCTCTCTCTTCTCCTTCTGAGAACCACATAATGTGAATATTGGTGCATTTAATGTTGTCCCAGAGGTCTCATTTAGTCTAAATTTCTGGTGTTTGTGGTCTGTTGCATAGGCTGCAGGACTGTAGTAACTCTTGCTTCTGATTTCTGTCCCCTGGTGGGTGAGACTGGTCTAATAGGCTTGTGCAGACTTCTTGGTAAGTGCAGCTGCATCTTGCCTCTCTGGTGGGCAGGAGTGTGTCAAGGGGTGTGTTAAGAGACAACTGTAGGCTCAGGAAGGCTTTGGGAAGACTGTGTGCTGATGGTTGAGCCTTTGTTTCTGCTCTTCCATCTCATCTCTCAGATCTTCTGTTCAGTTTAGTTGCTCAGTTGTGTCTGACTCTTTGCAACCCCATGAACTGCAGCACGCCAGGCTTCCCTGTCCATCACCAACAGCCAGTCTACCCAAACCCATGTCCATTGAGTCAGTGATGCGGTCCAACCATCTTATCCTCTGTTATCCCCTTCTCTTCCTGCCCTCAATTTTTCCCAGCATCAGGGTCTTTTCCAATGAGTCAGCTCTTCACATGAGGTGGCCAAAGCATTGGAGTTTCAGTTTCAACATCAGTCCTTCCAATGAACACCCAGGGCTGATTTCCTTTAAGATGGACTGGTTGGATCTCCTTGTTGTCCAAGAGACTCTCGAGAGTCTTCTCCAACACCACAGTTCAAAAGCATCAATTCTTCAGCACTCAGCTTTCTTTATAGTCCAACTCTCACATCCTTACACGCTGCTAAGTCACTGCTGCTAAGTCACTTCAGTCGTGTCCGATTCTGTACAACCCCATAGATGGCAGCCCACCAGGCTCCCCCGTCCCTGGGATTCTCCAGGCAAGAACACTGGAGTGGGTTGCCATTTCCTTCTCCAATGCATGAAAGTGAAAAGTGAAAGTGAAGTCGCTCAGTCGTGTCCGACTCTTAGCGACCCCATGGACTGCAGCTGACCAGGTTCCTCCGTCCATGGGATTTTCCAGGCAAGAGTACTGGAATGGGATGCCATTGCCTTCTCCTCATCCATACATAACTACTGGAAAAACTATAGCCTTGACTAGACAGACTTCTGTTGGCAAAGTAATGTCTCAGATCCTCTGTTAGGCACTTTTAAAAGCCACTGTTTATAATGGAAATTCAAAAGGAATCATATACAGTACATTTGAGTGAGTGGTTAAGGGCTCAAACTTGGAAAGTAGGCAGTCTAAGTTAAAGTCCTGGATCTGGCTCTTGGTAGCTATGGAATCATGAGCTGATTAAAAATAATTTTAGTATTTTTAAAAAAGATATATGGAACTTCATATGAGCAAACCATATCTGGAATTTAAGCTAAAAAGACTCCAGAAAATACCAATAAAATTTTAAAACCATGTATTGAGACTAGATACAAATAGGAAAATAAAATTCTGATAATTGCAGACGTTAGATGATGGGTAAAAGAACGTCTCTTGCACATATTTGAAAAATTTGAAAAACTTTACGATAGAAAGTAAATTTTTAAAATTCTTGCTTTTACATATACACATTTAATTTATGTCTATGAGATATTTCCTTTACACAAATATTTTCTTCCTTAAGCTTTGAACCTAAAAATGTGGCAATGAAACATGAATTTGACTTCAAATAAAATCACCGCTGAATTCCTGTCTTCTTCTCAGTTTTCAGTATGTGCATACCAATTGCAACCTCTTCCTTGGAGGTAACAGAATTTACGACAGAACAGACTTTATGCAAGGTGTCACATGAGAAACATTTGCCTTTTCTAGGTACATCTATTAACTTCCTCAGCAGCAAATGAACTTCTTTTGCAGGTAAACAGTGGTTATTAGTAAATCCTGCTATGTTAGTGTTGTAACCTTCAAAGTATAATAAAAAGGCTTTCTTTTGTTCCATCAGCCCTTTATATATGCAATAGCATAATATATCCTATCTCACTTGAACATGAATGAGATAAGAACGTGATAAGATAAGAATGAGATAAGAACGTGAATGAGAAACTTGAAAATCTGAGTTGAAAAAATTAATATTCTATTTATAATACCTCCTCACAGAAATAAAAATTCCCAAAAGGACTTTTTTTCCTTCAGACTTTAAAATACAAAGGAAATTAAATATCTAACAGTGAAAAATAGCTTTTAAACATTTTTTTGTTTGATGCTATGGATTCTAGTACACCAAACAGTTCTACTAAAGCTTTACAAAAATCATAACTATGATGAAAAAAACTAATATCTGTTATTATTCATTATCATTTACATTTTTATAAAAATCTGTTGACTCAGGATGGATGTAGTGTTCTTAAATTTACCTAGCAAATATTTTTTCTTAACATTTTTATTTATTATAAAATATACTATCCTATGTATTTAACTATTTAAAAGTTCTCAGAAATTGTTTCAATATATACAATTAATGGTTTTTACAGTGCATACAGTAGCATCAAGAATCCAGGCAGGAAACAGGTGAGTGAGGTGGAATCTGGTCCTGAGGAGGGGTAGTGTGTGGGATAGCCCATCAGCAACTTGGAATGGAAGTTTAGACTGACTCATGTACTGGAGTCTGGTGCCAAGCTGAGGGCTGAAACAACAACAAGACTGGCCATGCTGGGCTATTAAATAATAGCTCTGGAATTCATGGATCACTGAGTTACAAAAACCCCTTCATGGGTCACAGCCTTGCTGTGGAGAAGGGGCTTACATAACTCAATGAAGCTATGAGCCATACCATGCAGGGCCACCCAAGATGGACAGGCCATGATGAAGTTTCTGACAAAATGTAGTCCACTGGTGAAGGAAATAGCAACCCACTCCAGTATTCTTGTCTGGAGAGCCCCATGGACAGTATGAAAAAGCAAAAAGATATGATGCCAGAAGATTAACCCCCCTAGGTGGGAAGGTGTCCAATATGCTACTGGGGAAAAGCAGAGAGTGATTACTAATATCTTCAGTAAGAACGAAGGGGCTGGGCCAAGGCAGGAATGATATGCAGCTCTGGATGTATCTATCTGGTGGTGAAAGTAAAGTTCAATGATATGAAGAGCAATATTGCATAAGAACCCGGAATGTTAGAGCCATGTTAGTCCCTTAGTCATGTCTGACTCTTTGGGACCCCTTGGAATATAGCTTGCCAGGCGCCTCTGTCCATGGAACTCTCCAGGCAAGACTACTGGAGTGGGTAGCCATTTCCTTCTCCAAGGGATCTTCCTGACCAGGGATCAAACTCAGATCTCTTGCATTGCCGGCAGATTATTCAGTGTCTGAGCCACCAGGGAAGTCTGTTAGGTCCATGAATCAAGGCAAATTGGATGTGGTCAAGCAGGAGAGGCAAGATTGAACATTGACATCTTAGGAGTCAATGAACTAAAATGGACAGGAATAGGAGAACTTAATTCAGATGATCATTATATCTACAACTATGGCATCTGGTCCCATCACTTCAAGGCAAATAGAGGGAGAAACAGTGGAAAGAGTGACAGACCTTATTTAGGGGGGCTCCAAAATCACTGCAGATGGTGACTGCAGCCAAGATATTAAAAGATGCTTGCTCCTTGGAAGAAAAGTTATGACCAACCTAGACAGCATGTTAAAAAGCAGAGATATTACCTTGCCAACAAAGGTCCATCTAGTCAAAGCTATGGTTTTTCCAGTAGTCATATATGGATGTGAAAGTTGGACTATAAAGAAAGCTGAGTGCTGAAGAATTGATGCTTTTGAACTGTGGTGTTGGAGAAGACTCTTGAGAGTCTCTTGGACAGCAAGGAGATCCAACCAGTCCATTCTAAAGGAAATCAGTCCTGAATATTCATTGAAAGAACTGATGCTGAAGCTGAAACTCCAATACTTTGGCCACCTGATGCGAAGAACTGATTCATTTGAAAAGACCCTGATGCTGGGAAATATGGAAGGCAAGAGGAGAAGGGGACAACAGAAGATGAGATGGTTGGATGGCATCACTGACTCAATGGACATGAGTCTGAGTAAACTGTGGCAGTTGGTGATGGACAGGGAAGCCTGATGTGCTGCAGTCCATGGGGTCACAAAGAATTGCACATGACTGAGCAACTGAACTGAACTGAAATAATGGGCAATAAACCCTTAGAAGAAATGGAGTCTCTCTCATAGAGAGTCCAAAATGCAGTCCTTGGATGAATCTCCAAAATGACAGAATGATCTTGGTTCATTTCCAAGGCAAACCATTCAACATCACAATAATCCAAGTCTATGCTCCAACCACTGATGTTGATGAAGCTGAAGTTGACTGGTTCTAGGAAGACCTACAAGACTTTCTAGAACTAACATCCCCCAAACCATGTACTTTTCATCACAGGGGATTGGAATGCAAAAGTAGAAAGTCAGGAGATACCTGGAATAACAGGCAAGTTTGGCCTTGGAGTACAAAATGAAGCAGGACAAAGGCTAACAAGAGTTTTGTCAAGAGAAACCCTGGTCATAGCAAACATCATTTGCCAACAACATAAGAGATGACTCTACACATGGATTTTACTAGATGGTTAATATCAAAATCAGTTTGTGTTCTTTCAGTCAAAAATGGAGAAACTCTATACAGTCAATAAAAACAAAACCTAGAGTTGACTATGGCTCAGATCACGATCTCCTTACTCAAAATTCAGGCTTAAATTAAAGAAAGTAGGGAAGTGGCTCAGCTGGTAAAGAACTCACCTGCCAATGCAGGAGACACAAGAGACATGGGTTCAATCCCTGGGTTGGGAAGATTCCTGGGGAAGGAAATGGCAAAACACTCCAGTATTCTTGCCTGGAAAATTCCATGGAGAGAGGAGCCTGGTGGGCTACATAGTCCATGGGGTTGCAAAGAGTCACATACAAATGAGCATGCATATGCACATTCAGCTATGACCTAAATCAAATCCCTTGTGACTATACAGTGTAGTATGGATGAGTACTATCCATCTCTGATTAATAGATTCAAAGGATTAGATCTGGCAGGCAGAGTGTCTGAAGAACTACGGACTGAAGTTCATAACTGTATAGGAGGCAGTGACCAAAACCTTCCCAAAAAAGAAGAAATGCAAGAAGGCAAATGGTTGTCTGAGGAGACTTTATAAATAGCTGAGGAAAGAGAAGCAAAAGGCAAGGGAGAAAGGAAAAGATATACCCAACTGAATGTAAAGTTCCAGAGAATAGTAAGGAGAGATAAGAATGCTTTCTTAAATGAACAAGACAAAGAAATAGAGGAAAAGAATAGGATGGTAAAGACTAGAAATCTGTTTAAGAAAATTGCACATATCAAGGGAATATTTCATGCAAGGATGGGCATGATAAAGGACAGAAATGGTAAGGAGCTAACAGAAGCAGAAGAGATTAAGAAGAGGTGGCAAGAATACTCAGAAATACTGTATAAGAAAGGTCTTAATGACCCAGATAACCAAGATGGTGTGGTCACTCATGTGGAGCTGGACATTTGGAGTGTGAAGTCAAGTGGGCCTTGGGAACCATCACTATGATCAAAGCTAGTGGAAGTGACTGTATTCTGGTATTTAAAGCTATTTAAAATATTGAAAGATGATGCTATTAAGTGCTGCACTCAATATGTCAGCAAATTTAGAAAACTCAGCAGTGGCCACAGGACTGATAAAAGTCAGTTTTCATTCCAATCCCAAAGAAGAAGTAAAATTGCTCAGTCATGTATGACTCTTTGCGATCCCATTGACTGTAGCCTACCAGGCTCCTCTGTTCATGGCATTTTCCAGGCAAGAGTACTGGAGTGGGTTGCCATTTCCTTCTCCAAGGGGTCTTCCTGACCTGGAGATCAAACCCAGGTCTTCCACATTGCAGGCAGATGCTTCACCCTCTGAGCCACCAGGGAAGCCCAGAGAAGGACAGTGCTAAAGAATGTCCCAGCTACTGTACAACTGAGCTCATTTCACATGCTAGCAAGGTTATGCTGAAAATCCTTCAAGCTAGGCTTCAGCAGTACATAAACCAAGAACTTCCAGATGTAAAAACTGGGTTTCTAAGAGGCAGAGGAGCCAGAGATCAAATTGCCAACATTTATTGGATCACAGAGAAACCTAGGGAGCTCCAGGAAAACATCTACTTCTGCTTCATTAACTATGCTAAAGTCTCTAATTGTATGGATCACAATAAACTGGAAAATTCTTAGAGATGGGAATACCTCTCTCCTGAGACACCTTTTTGGGGGTCAAGAAGCAATAGTTAGAACCTTACATGAAACAACAGACTGGTTCAAAATTGCAAAAGGAGTATGACAAGACTGTATATTGTCACTTTGCTTATTTAAGTTATATGCAGTGTACAAAATGCAAAATGCTGGGCCAGATAAATCACAAGCCGGAATCAAGATTGCTATGAGAAATTTCAACAACTTCAGATATAGCGATGATACCACTCAAGGCAGAAAGCAAAGAGGAAATAAAAAGCCTCTCACTGAGGGTTAAAGAAGAGAGTGAAAAAGCTAGCTTAAAGCTCAGAATTCAAAAAGCTAAGATCATGGCATCCGGTCCCATCACTTTATGCAAATAGAAGAAGAAAAGTAGAACAGTGACAGATTTTCTCTTCTTGGGCTCCAAAATCACTGCAGAAGGTGACTACAGTCATGAAATTAAAGATGCTTGTTTCTTGGAAAGAAAGCTATGATAAATCTAAGCAGGGTATTAAAAAGCAGAGACGTTACTTTGCTGACAAAGATCCATAGAGTTAAAGCTGTGGTTATTCCAGTAATCATGCACAGAGGTGAGTGTTGGTCCATAAAGAAGGCTGAGCACTGAAGAATGGATGCTTTCAAATTGTGGTGCTACAGAAGATTCTTGAGTTTCCCTTGGAATGCAAGATCAAGCCAGTTAGTCCCAAGGAAATCAATCGTGAACGTTCATTGGAAAGACTGTTGCTAAAGCTTAAGCTCCAGTACTTTGGCCACCTGATGGGAAGAGCTGACTCATTGGAAAAGACCCTGATGCTGGGAAAGATTGAGGGCTGAAGGAGAGGGGAGTGGCAGAGGATGAGATGGTTAGATAATATCACAGACTCAATGGACATTAATTTTAGTAAGCTCTGGAAGATAGTGGAAGACAGAGGAATATGGCATACTGCAGTCCATGGGGTTACAAAGAGTCAGACATTACTTTGGGACTGAACAACAGCAACTGGTATTCTGTTGTTATAATCTTTCTGTCCAGGCAGTCAGGCAGAGAGATAAAAGAGCAAACAAGTAGCACTTGCTGAGAATGATTGCTAAATACCATCCACACTCTATGTTTAGTTGTCTCAACAGCCCCACATGACTGTTGGCCTTATTTGGAGGAGATAAAAGGTTAGGTAACTGGCCCTTGGTTTCTGCCTGGAAGTCATGACCTAGGGTTGGACCCTGGACTTGCCTCCTAGGCTATTCTCTCTCTTCAAAACTGTATCCAAACATATCTTCTGCATGTGACCTTCTCTTTTTCCTTCTTGTCTCAGCATAAGAGAGACTTTTCTCCTCCCCAGGGCTAATGTTACTATGTGTGTTTGCTTTCCCGCCTTCCCACATGCACAGAGATCCCGCTCTATTGGTCGCCCCCTTTCCTCTCTGGCTTGTTTCCCTGTTAACACCTTCTGACTCTTTCTCTACAGAAATTAATCATGTTTGTATGTCCCTTCTCCTTCCCCTCCACAACAAGCTTAAAAAGACCAGTAATTTTCTTATAAAAGTAACACATGTCCACTGATTCTTAAAAAAAAAAACCTAATAGAAATTGAAAAGGAAAAAGTCTTCAATCCCTTAATATCTAGTCTCACCACCAAATTTCACTCCATATAATGTGTATCCTTCTTACCATTTCTATACACACACCAGATGTTTGTCATTGGGTTACACTTGCTTTCCTGAACCCAATTACCACACACTACTCTAACCTCAGGAGAAGGCAATGGCACCCCACTCCAGTACTCTTGGCTGGAAAATCCCATGGATGGAGGAGCCTGGTAGGCTGCAGTCCATGGGGTCACTGAGGGTCGGACACGACTGAGCAACTTCACTTTCATTTTTCACTTTCATGCATTGGAGAAGGAAATGGCAACCCACTCCAGTGTTCTTGCCTGGAGAATCCCAGGGACGGGGGAGCCTGGTGGGCTGCCGTCTATGGGGTCGCACAGAGTGGGACACGACTGAAGCGACTTAGCAACAGCAGCAGTAGCATAGCAAATAGTATTTATGTAGTAATAATATAAATGCTATCTTTTTGGTGGAAATTTTCAGTTTTCCAGAGTATTCTACATAAAACACAGAAACTTTTTCAAAAAATTGTTTTCTTTTTGGCTGTGTTGGGTCTTCACTGCTGTGTGAGGGCTTTCCCTAGTTGCAGCGGGTGGGGGCTGTTCTTTGTGGCAGTGCTCGAGCTTCTCACGGCAGTGGCTTCTCTTGTGGAGCACAGGCTCTCGGTGCTGGAACTTCAGGAATTAAGGCACAGGCTCGGTAGTAAGGGTTCACGAGCCACAGGGCACGCAGACCTCAAGGGTTTTAGTGCGTGAGCTAAGTGGTTGTGACTGGCAGGCTCTAGAGTGCTGGCTCAGTGGCTGTTGTGCACAAGCTTAGTTGCACCACAGCATGTGGAATATTCCTGGACCAGGGATCGAACCCATGCCCCTTGCATTGGCAGGTGGATTCTTACCACTGTGCTGCCAGGAAACTCCAGAAACATTTTTTTAAATTATAATTTGTTTACAACTGGAGAAGGAAGTAGCAACGACTCCAGTATCCTTGCCTGCAGAATCCCATGGACAGAGGAGTCTGGCAGGCTACAGTCCATGGGGTCCCAAAGAGTTGAAAAAGACTAAGGGACTAACACTTTCACTTTTGTTTAGAATGTTGTGTTAGTTTCAAGCGTACAGCAAAATTAGATTGGGTTTTTCATATTCTGTTCCTTTCCTTATAAGACATTACAAAGTATTGAGTCTAGTTTCCTGTGCTATACTTTGGGTTCTTGTTGTGGAAACTTTAATTTTGGCTACAAAACTGAATTATTGAATTAAGTTAATAAATTAATCACACAATTTTCATAAACTGAAAGGATAGACGAAAAAAAAGGAAAGAATAGCTTACATAGTAGGAAGCCAATATGTATGTTTTAAGTTGATGCAAGGAGAAACTAAGTTTAAGAATATTATGTTAACATGAATCCACCACGGGTATACACGTGTTCCCCATCCTAAACTCCCCTCCCACCTCCCTCTCCGTACCATCCCTCAGGCAAAACCAATACAATATTGTAAAGTAATCAGCCTCCAATTAAAATAAGTAAATTTGAGAGATGTTATGGGGAGGGAGGTGGGAGAGGGGTTCATGTTTGGGAATGCCTGTACACCTGTGGTGGATTCACATCAATGTATGGCAAAACCAATACAGTATTGTAAAGTAAAATAAAGTAAAAATAAAAAATTTTTTTAAATAAAGAAAGAAAGAAAGCTGAGCACTGGAAAATAAAAAATAAATAAATAAATAAAATGGTGAAATGAAAGAAAAAGAATATAATGTTAATTTATAAGTGTAAACTTGAAGAAAACAACAATAATAATAGTTATTACTTACATGACATTTGCTATGTGCTGGGCATAGTTCCTTAAATATTTTAACTCCTTTAATCTTCACGACAATCCTATGAACTTTTAGCTTTTCTTAATCTGAATCCTCAGCTTTTCTCCATTTGAGAGAAAGAAAAGCTGAATCACAGTGAGTTAAGAAACTTGCCAAAGTTTGCATACCTAGTAATGGTAGGTCAAGAATGGAAATAAAAAACAACTATTTAATTTGGAAGATGATGTAGATGAAAAATTAGGCAGTGTTACAAACAATTTGTAATAGGGATCAATATGTAGTACATAGTCAGTGAAATTGACAAATCTAGAAATAATAAGTTATTTAGGACTCTGGAGCTCTGACTGCAATTACTAGAGGGACTTACACAGCAGAGTATCAGTGCACTTCACATTTTATTTTCCATTTTAAATCATTCTTTACAGTAATTTACTTCATATGTGCATAATATTTTAAAATTTTAAACATCATTTTCTCCCAAACTGTCACATTTCTTAAAACTTCTTCCCACTCATTCACATTTAATAAAGCTTCTCTTAACTAAAAGATAGCTTCCTTTCAATTGTAGATATTAGCATCAAATCTTCATACTTAGGAAGATTGCAGATAACATCCCCAAATGGAAAAAGTGGTCTGCACTCATTCCAGGTGAAAGTGCCTCATCTGCCACGTAGCTGCACAGAGTTCATTTCATGTTCACTAAAGATGACATTTAAAAATGCATTACAAATTTATTAAAATGTGTCACCCTATCACAACAGTAGGCAATATGTAATGACCTAAGAAAGTGAAGGTAATGGAGACATTTTAGTGAGAAAAAAATATGTAGTAAAAATATCAAAGTTTAAAGATGCCAAAAAAAGAGCAGAGCTATCGCAGAGTTGTAGGAGAGAACAGTTATTTATTCAAACTCTTATTCAGCCAGCATGTATTGAGCATCTGTATGTTCTCAGTATGTATCAGGTGTTAGGTGTGTGTATTTGAGAAAAAGTTCTTAAATAGTTTACAATATAGCATAGAATATAATGGATGCTTTTTACATATGATACTTTTGGTATCATATATATACATACTATTTACATATGATACAATTTGGTAAGTATCACCACATGACAAAAGTATGATACAGTAACAGAAGTAAGGAAGGTAATAAAAAAAGAGCAATTTAGCAATTTAGTATTGTGTGCTCCATGACAAGCAGGAATCAAGCTAAGATGTAGGCTCATTACTGGGATAGACAATAGGGTCAGGAGCTAAAGAAATATGTGATATTGCTGCTGCTGCTGCTGCTGCTGCTAAGTCGCTTCAGTCGTGTCCGACTCTGTGCAACCCCATAGATGGCAGCCCACCAGGCTCCCCCATCCCTGGGATTCTCCAGGCAAGAACACTGGAGTGGGTTGCCATTTCCTTCTCCAATGCATGAAAGTGGAAAGTGAAAGTGAAGTCGCTCAGTCGTGTCCGACTCTTAGCGACACCATGGACTGCAGCCCACCAGGCTCCTCCGTCCATGGGATTTTCCAGGCAAGAGCACTGGAGTGGGTGCCATTGCCTTCTCCATGTGATATTGCTAGTGAACCACAGATATGTAAAAGTAATCTTGGTAAGAGATTCTTGGTTCTTGGTAAGAGACTCCACTTCCCTCCAATCCTCAATATAATTCACCTCAAGCCAGGAAAAGGCAAGGAGATGGATAAAAAATACAATGTGTGTGTGTGTGCTAAATCACTTCAGTTGAGTCTGATTCTGCAACCCTATAGCCCGCCAGGCTCCTCTGTCCATGGGATTTTCCAGGCAATACTGGAGTTAGTTAACATGCCCTCCTCCAGAAGATCTTCCAAACTCCGGGAATGAACCTACATCTCTTATGCCTCCTGCATTGGCATGTGGGTTCTTCACCACTAGCTCCACCTGGGAAACCCAGAAAATTTAATACTCGTTAGAAAAATTACACACATGATTCAATAGTGAAGTAAAGGTTTGTGGTCCTGGTCATTTTGACCTTGAGACTGAACCAGGTAATGTTTCCTCTCTTCTCCCTTTTGTGTAAAGCTGAGAGATTGCAGTCCTCCCCTACATTTCCCATCCCCACTTCTCTCTCATCCTCTAGCTCAGGCAGTTAGATTCAGAAGCCTCAGCCAGAATGAGGAAAAGGAAGTAGATAGGGAGGGTGGAAGGAGAGAGGTGGAAAGGGATGAAGAAGCCTACTGGGATCTTAAGGGAGGAGCAAGAAGAGAGAGACCAAGGGCTTTTGACTGCAGAAGACTCCAGGTGGTCCAGAAGTAAGAAATCTGCACTCTGTGGGTTTTGATCATTCATCTGTAAGCTTTTCTTACTGGTAAAAACTCAACTTTCTCTACCTTCCAAACACTGTTGAAATGTTCATATTGTATGGTGTAAAAAAAAAAAAAAGAAAGAAAGTGAAATTCACCCAGTTGTGTCCGACTCTTTGTGACCCCACGGACTGTAGCCCGCCAGGCTTCTCTGTCAGTGGAATTCTCCAGGCAAGAATACTGGAGTGGGTTGCCATGCCCACCTCCAGGGCAGCTTCCCAACCCAGGGATGGAACCCAGGTCTTCTGCCTGCAACATGGGACACCTGGGTTTGATCCAATGGTGTAATTATTTGCAAATGAAAATTGCAGGGAATTTTGGAAATTGTAGCAGTAGCCTTCAGCAGGGTGCCTCTGCTCTGACAGCATGAAGGGCTTAATTCACACCCTGCTGTGCTTGGGGGTGACAACAGCTCTTGAGCACACCCTTCAAATTCTGCATATGATAGGAAGGCAGAATTGAAACTGATCAGAACATGTTAAGATATTATTGCCCAATGAATACATTGAGGTTAATCAAGCAGCTCCCTCATGATATAGAAAGTTGGCTTTGAAAGGATAAAAGGAAGTGGTGCCATGTGTGAAGGCCAAAGAGCAGATCCAGATGAGGCAGCTCTGCAGAGCAGCATTGGTTGGTATGTGATTCTGTAGGTCTTGAGGTTAAATGCAGCACAGTCAGTCACCCACTTGTTGTATTTACTCCTGTCTCTAAATTACAATTTGAATAGTTTCAGGCAGTTAAAAATAATAGGCAAATTCAATAATTATGGATGTGTTTACTTTTATATTGTCAGTTCTGGCCACTTACCTATTTAAACATCCAAGTCGTCTTCTTTATTTCTATTATTCTCTCTCACAGATAGATCTCTACTTTTCCTACTAGAAACTCAGGCTATCTCTTGGCTTTATAAAACACAGGAATTTCACTTTAATTAACAAATTATTGTCCTTTAATTTATCTTAATTTTGAAATAAAATTATGACAAAAATAATTTAATAAGTATACTAATTAGATTGTGTGTTGGCATATTTCTCATGTATTAAACACTGACAGTGTTAAGCATTATGCTAAATTCTAGGAATTGTCACATTTACTAATTTTTTCCCAAAAAGCTGTAAAAGCACTTTTCAACCTATACTCAGTATCAGTGTCACTAATGAGGTATATAGAAGTTGAAGCACTTCACTAGGGGCCCTGAGCTCCCTGCACATTCTTTCTAGATATGCCAAAGACCCAAGTCTCTTATAGCTCCTTACCCAGGATGTTTCTCAGGGTTATGTTTGCAGTGAGTAACCTTAAGGATGAGGTAATATCTCCCTCAAAGAGTAGATTTGCTTAATTCCCAAAGCTCTGTATTTTTGTATCCAGAGCAACTTCCTACATAGGTACCATCCACCTGGAGCCCATGCTCCTTATTGTGCTGTGAGTAACAAAGTCCTTTGTATCTGCCCATGGGTCATGTGTTATTGACCAGTATTCATGAAACAGTAACATACTAACTTGTTTGTAAGAAGGAGAAAATCAAAATCCAGGCCCTGACTTTAAGTAGGTAACACAAGGATTGCAACTTCTATTTTACTAATCACTTTCCTGGTCCTCAAGTAACAAACATCATTACTTTGATGACTTAATTATGGATGTGCCTTAAGGAGAGGAATATTATGTTATAGTGATTTATTCAGTGTTTTCTGTATCTCAGGTACTGGAATAAGCCCAAGCAGTTACTATGATTCCTATCTTACAGATAAGAAAACTAAGATTCACAGTGGTTAATAATCTTCTAGGTCAAACAACTTGTTAATGATGAAGCAAGGTTCTAAAGGCAAGCTGCCATAAGTCTAAAATTCAGGTATTTGCCATATATTTAGAAGAGAAATTCTGGGAAAGATATTGAAAATTACCTGCATCAGTATCTTATTTGAGATTTGATAAGTTATAATCACAGAATATACTTTTCAATGTCAGCTTTAGATAATTACAACAGAAAAGAGAATTAAAGAATCTTTAATTAAAAAAAAACTTGTTGCAAATAACAACTGATACCACAGAAATACAACAACAACAAAAATCATAAGACAGTACCAAGAAATTGGACAACCTAGAAGAAATAGACAAATTTCCAGAAACATACAGCTTGCCAAGACTGAGTCAAGAAGAAATAAATAATTTGAACAGCCCAATCCCTAGAAGTGAAACAGAAACTATAATTTAAAAAACTTCCTACAAGCAAAAGTCTAGGACCAGACAACTTCAAGGGTAATTCTACTAAACACATAAAGAAGAACTAACATCTATCCTTCTCAAACTCTTCCAAAAAATTGAAGAGGAGAGAGCACTCCCAAATTCTTTCTATGACGCTACTATTATCCTGATACCCAAGACCAGACAGAGACATTCCAAAAAAAGAACACTAAGGACAATATCTTTGATGACTATAAATGGAAAAGTCCTCAACAAAATATTAGCAAACAGTATTCAACAACACTTGAAAAGGATCATTAACCATGATGAAATTGGATTTATTCCAGGGTCACAAAGATGGTTCAACATTTGCAAGTCAATCAATGTGATTCACCACATTAATTAAAGGAAAGGCAAAAATCACACGATCATTACAATAGATGCAGAAAAAGCACTTGACAAAATTCAACATCCATTTATTATAAAAGTTCTCACAAATGTGGGTCCAGAGGGAATATATCTCCACAAATTAAAGGTCATTTATGATGAACTCACAGTCAACCTGATACTTAACAGTGAAAAGATGAAAGCCTTTCTGCTAAATTCAGGAACAAGACAGGGATGTGCATTCTCACCATTTCTATTCAAAATAATGCTGGAAGCTCTTGCTACAGTAATCACACAAGAAAAGGGGGAAAAAAGGTATTCAAATTGGAAGGGAAGTGGTAAAACTGTCACTATTTGCAGATGGCATGATACTCTATATATAGAAGTCTGACGTCTCCACACAAAAACTATTGGAGCTAATAAATGAATTCAGCAAGGTAGCAGGATACAAGATTGATATACAGAAATATGTTGCATTTCTTTATACTAATAATGGAATAGCATAAAGAGAAAGTTTTTTTTTCATCCTGTTTAAAATGACAAAAAATTAAAAGCCTAGGAAAAACTTAACCAAGGAGATAAAAGACCTATACACTGAAAACTATAAAATATTGATAAAACTGAAGATGACTCAAAAAAATAAAAGATATTCCAAGCTTTTGGATGGGAAGAATTATTATTAAAGTGGCAATACTACCCAAAGCAATCTATAGATTTAATGCAATCCTTATCAAAATACCCAGGGCATTTTTTACAGAACTAAAACAATCCTAAAATTTATATGGAACCAGTAAAGACTGAGAATTGTCAAAGCAATCCTGAGGAATAAAAGAACAAAGTTGGAGGAATATCTCTTCCAGACTTCAGACTATACTACAAAACTACAGTAATCAACACCGCATGGTACTGGCACAAAACCAGACTAGATCAATGTAACAGGATAGAGAGCCCAGAAACAAATCCCCTAAATACGGCCAATTAATCTATGACAAAGAAATCAAGAATATACAATGGAGAAAAGATAGTTCCTTCAATAAATTTGTTGGGAAAGCTGGATAGCAACATGTAAGTCAATGAAACAAGAACATTCCATCATATTGTAACAGAGCAGGATGAGCACAGCTCTTAGCAGGTAGCCATTGCTGTGCCTCATTACTCTGCTCCCCGTTACTAGGCAACAGGTCTTACTCAACCATTGCTTGGTGCCTCATTGGGCCCTGCCCACTAGCAACTAACTGTCAATGAGCAACTGTTAGTTTTCCTGCTATTGGTCAGCCCTGCCCACTGATAAATATCAATGAAGGACCATTAGGGAAATTATTCAGTCAAGTGTCGGTGGTGTGGTGGTCATCAGGTGGAAAATGAGATAAGAGGCAGAATCAGACCTTCTCCTGGAGACCCTCCAGCTTACACAGCCTTGGGCCAGTGGGTGAGCTGGAGGGCTCAGGAAACAGACTGGGAGCTCCAGAGCCCTCACTATGGCCCTCCACTAGTCGTGGCCCAGGCCTTGAGGAGTGATGAGCCTCTCCCCCATGCCTGTCTCTGTGAGTCGCTAGCAGTGGCCGTCTGTCTGAGTCACAGTCTGTGAGACTTGGTCTCCCCATTTGGGTGGCCTGGAGAGACTGAGAGTCAGTTGGGTTGGATGCCTGTCTTCTTAAGGGATGACAGCTGGGCCAGATATGGGAATCTTGCCGTGAAGGAGCTGCCAACTGAGATCTGCCTCCTGTTAGCCAGGACTGGGACCTTGGAGAGTAAACATTGTGCCTTGGGACTTTGCCCTGTCTGGTCAGGACAGAGAATAACATTCATTTGGTAGAGATTTACACAAACATTGTTACCTGACCATGACTGGACCTCAAGAACAAAGGATCTGACGCCCAGAAGTCTGCAACAACTAACCATGTCTATCCCTCACCTTTTGCTTTTTAAAGGACTTGCTGAAAGCTTTTAGCAACTTTGGAGTTCTTAGGGTTACCCAACTCGTTGTATGAAGCTGTAATAAACTTTTTTCTGTTCCAAATACTAATGTTTAGTACTGATGGGCCTCACTGTATGTCAGGCACACAGACTTGGTGATTTCAGTAACAATACCATATACAAAAATAAACTCAAAATGGTTTAAAGGCTGAAATATAAGACATGACACCATAAAACTCCTAGAAGAGAATATAGGTAAATATTATTTTCATAAATTGTAGCAATATTTTTAGGTCAATTTCCCAAGGTAAAATAAATAAAAACAAAAATACACAAATGGGCCCTAATCAAACTTACTAGCTCTTACACAGCAAAGAAAACCATAAACAAAATGAAAAGACAACCTACAAATCAGAGAAAGTATTTGCCAATGATGTGACCCAAAGGGTTAATATCTAAAATACACAAAGAGTTTATACAACTCAGAATCAAAAAACAACCTAAATAAAAATGGGCAGATGACTTAAGCATACATTCTTCCAAAAAAGACATACAGATGGCTAACCACACATGAAAAGGTGTTCAACATCACCAGTCATTCAGTTCAGTTCAGTTCAGTTCAGTCGCTCAGTCGTGTCTGACTCTTTGTGACCCCATGAATTGCAGCACGCCAGGCCTCCCTGTCCATCACCAGCTCCCGGAGTTCACTCAAACTCATGTCCATCGAGTCAGTGATGCCATCCAGCCATCTCATCCTCTGTCATCCCCTTTTCCTCCTGCCCCCAATCCCTCCCAGCATCAGAGTCTTGTCCAATGAGTCAACCCTTCACATGAGGTGGCCAAAGTACTGGAGTTTCAGCTTTAGCATCATTCCTTCCAAAGAACACCCAGGGCTGATCTCATTTAGAATGGACTGGTTGGATCTCACTAGTTATTAGGGAGATGCAAATCAAAAATGCAAAGAGGTATCATCTTAAACGGGTAAGAGTGCCCATCATCCAAAAATCTGCAAATTATAAGTTCTGGAGAGGGTGTGGAGGAAAGAAAACCTTGTTCACTGTTGGTCAGAATGTAAATTGGTGCAGCCACTATGGAAAATAATATGGAAGTCCCTCTAAAAACTAAAAATAGAGTTACCATATGATCTAGCAATTCCACTCCTGATATGTATCTAGAAAAAAATGAAAATACTAATTTAAAAGATGTATGCACCCCAATGTTCACTTAAGCGTTATTGGCAATAGCTTAAACATGGAAAAACCCAAGTGCCCATCAACAGATGATTGGCTTAAGAAAATGTTTCATATATATATACATATATATATAATGGAATATTACTCAACCATAAAAAATAATAAAATAATGCCATTTGCGACAGTGGACCTAGATGGACCTAGAGCATACTATGCTTTGTTAGAGAAAGACAAATGCTACATTATATCACTTATACATGGAATCTAAATGATAATAAAAATGAATCTGTATACAAAACAAACTCATGGGCATAGGAAACAGATTTATGGTTACCCAAGGGGAAAGGGGTGGTAAGAGACAAATCAAGAGTATGATATTAACAGATACAAACTACTATACATAAAATAGATAAGCAGCAAGAATTTACTGCAGAGCACAGGGAACTGTACTCGTATCTGTAAGACTGTATAATGGAATATAATATGCAAAGCAAAAATAAATCAGCAGACTATACACCTGAAAGTAACACAATATTGGAATCAATTATGAAAGTGAAGTTAGTGAAAGTGAAGTTGCTCTGTCGTGTCTGACTCTTTGCAACCCCATGGACTGTAGCCTACCAGGCTCCTCCCTCCATGGGATTCTCCAGGCAAGAGTACTGGAGTGGGGTGCCATTGCCTTCTCCAGGGGATCTTCCCGACCCAGGGATCGAACCTGGGTCTCCCTCATTCCAGGCAGACAGACGCTTTAACCTCTGAGCCACCAGGGAAATACTTCAATTAAAAAAAGAAACTTGTCTTGTTAATTATCTTCAAGCACACTGAAATCCTGACCACATTCAGATCTAGTACCTGTTTTAGTGGACATGAGATTTTAGAAAGTCTGCATACTAATGAAAAATAATGTGTGTGCAGCTCAGTCACGCAGTCGTGGATGACTCTTTGCGACCCCAAGGACTGCTGCCAGCCAGGACCCTCTGTCCATGGAATTTTCCAGGCAAGAATACTAGAGTGAGTTACCATTTCCTTCTCCTGGATCTTCCCCATTCGGAGATTGACTCCGAGGCTCCTGCCGTATTTCCTGCATTGCATGTGGATTCTTCACCACTGTGCTGCCTGGGAGGCCTGAAAAACACTGAGTTGGACCTAAATGTTCAAAGGCATTATATTTTAGAAATTGAGAACATCAGTGAGACTTCAAGTGTTCTCCCCCTGCTCACCTGGAACAAAGATTCTAAAATTTTGGCATCAAAAGTCAGGGGTGTTTTACTGAATTTTCTCTGGAGGTTGGCCTCCAAATCTGTGGTTACCATGAGAATGGGAAAGAAATTCAACACTTTTAATTATGAAGATTTAGCTCTCCAGCTCCTTCAGTAGACAATAAGTTCTAAAGGGTTAGATTCAGTTCTTACTCAGTGTTCTAATATTATTACTTTGTGCTATATCAGGTTTCTTTTATTTTCCACTTTTCCCCCTTTCCTCCTTTGCTTGCTCTTTCTTCTTTTTAAGAATGTAACAGGAGGTGGTCCCAAGATGATGGAGGAATAGGACGAGAGACCACGTTCCCCCCCACAAATACATCACAAGAATATCTGCATTTGAAGTATCTTCCACAAAACAACTTCTGAACACTGGCAGAGGACCCCAGATACCCAGAGATGCAAACCAATCTCTTCAGAATGAGGTAGGACAAAAGATAAAGACAAAAAGAGAGACAAAGGATTTAGGGACAGATACCTGTCCTGGGGAGGGAATCCTGAAGGAAGAGAAGTTTCCATTACAGTAGGAAACCCTTTCACAGGCGGGATCAGTGGGAGAACTTTGAAATCTCAGAGGGCAGCATAATAAAAAAATAAAATAAAATCACCACAGAATTCGCACCACAGGCAATTACCAGCAGAGAAGTGGTTCACACACTCCTGTCTGCCCATAGCGAGTAGGGGCTGGGTGTGAAGCCGCAGGCTGCATGCTAGGTTCTTAGGGTAAGGACTGGGGTTGAATACCCTGAGGACACTCTGAGGGGACTTAAGTGACAAAACAACCCAAACTGTGGGAATGCCAGGGAGACAAAGAAAAACAAAGGACTTTTCTTACAGAAAGGCTCTAACACCACACTGTGACCCCTGGCACACTCATAGAACAAAAAATTGCACCCTAGGGAATACCAAAGGAGAGAGAGCCAGCTGGCATTTAAGGCCCTCCCTCCCTGGAGGCAGAGAGGCAGGTGCGGGAAGCAAGGGGCCGCTTCAATCTTGGCTCCAGAAACTGCATCTCTTACCCATCTGTGAGCAGGCTGACGAGTCACTAGCCTCATTGTATTGCTGATCCTGTATGTAATGCCAATTGTCTTGCTGTTCCCGCTGTGCTCACTGTTTGCTGAACCCAGAGTAGGCAAGGCTCAAGCTAAGAGGCTGGAAGAAGACGCAAGGAGCCAAAGGAACTGAAGACACAGTTTATTCTCTCCAGAGAATAAACCATGTTATGGTGGCCATAACACAGCCTCTCTCCTGGCTGACGCAACAGCAGCAGCCACAACGTAACCATACCGTAACCATAGCATAATCTCACAGAACATAGCCATGATGTTGCTCCAGCGTAGTCCCAAAGCAGCAGATTTCAGGGCTTTCATGGCGAAGTTCACACAGGCGTATTGCACGAAGTAGCCCGTGACCAAGCGAGTACCTCATGACACACATGTGCAGTGCTACACATGATCTCAGTTGTTACATAACCATGCATAGTCATTGTTTACAGAGCATGGGGCAAAAGGGCTGAGAGCGTGGGGTGAGACAGCCTGACTGGCACCATCCTATTAGTTTCCTCACACACATCTTCCTGGGACCCTGGACGGTTCCTATCTGCCAACAGTGTCACAGCCTGAGACCAGCTCCCCCAAGGAGGTGCCCGGCCCACCTGGGACTGTGCCCTTTAGGAGCACTTGGGAAGCTGAGCAGCTTGGACCTGGGAAGTGCATGCCGCCTTGGGCTGTGGAAACTCCCATGTGTCCATCCACTCTGAGCGTGCCCACACATGCCAGTGGTACTTGTTTGCTGTGTCCCTCTCTCTCCACAGCACAACTGAGCAAATGAGCCTGAATAAATGGCCACTTTTACCCTGTCATGTCAGGGTGGAGATTAGACACTGAAGAGACTCGAAAACAGAGGAGCCAAACCTAAACAAAGAAGGGGGACCATCTCAGAAGTGGCAGACGCAGCCGATTAAAATTCTGCAGTGAAGCTGAGACGGTGCAACTGAGGGACACTGTAGACTATGAGAATAAAGTGGAAGTGAAGTCATGTCTGACTCTTTGTGACCCCATGCATTGTAGTATAAGCACAAGCCAGAACAAGGGATTATCTGACACTGAACTGAGCCCACATTATATTAAAAAAAAATTTTGTGTGCTATTTTTTATTGTACTTTTGAGAGTCTAATCTTTATTCTAGGTTTTTAATTTTTGCTTTCTGAAATTTGTTATTAAATTTGTACCTTTAAGAGTCTAATTTGTAGTATCCATTTTCACTTATACATTTGATTACTGGCTTGATTACTCTCTTCCCTTTTGACTCTCCCTTATCTCCTCCTGGTCAGCTCTATCTCCCCCCTCCCTCTTCTCTTCCCTATATAACTCTGTGAATCTCTTTGAGTGTTCCTGCTTGTGGAGAATTATTTCAGCATTTAGGGGTTTTGTCTTCTATGCTGCGTGGATGGAGAAGTTTTGATGCTATTGTAATAGGGGGACCGAAACCCAGAGGCACGAGGCTTAACAGCAGAACTTTGGAGCATCATAAAACTCATGATCCCAGGGAACATTAACAGATGAGAGTCCACCCAAAAGCCTTCATCCTACCCTGAGACCAACCTCCACCCAAGAGCCAGCAAGCTCCAGTGCAAGACACCCCATACTAATCCCCCAGCAAAACAGGAGCACAACACTGAACATTGAAAGACAGGCTGCCCAAAGTCATACCAAATTCATAGAAACCCCAGACTCATTACTGGACACTGCATTGCCTTCCAGAGAGAGGAGACCCAGATCCATCCACCAGAACACAGACAGAAGTTTCCCAGCCGGGAAACCTTCACAAGCCATTGGTTCAACCCCACACACAGGGAGCAGACTCCAAAATTAAGAGGAACTGCGACCCTCTAGCCTGCAGAAAGAGGACCCCAAACACAGCAAACTGAACAAAATGAAAAGGTAGAGAAATAACCAGCAAGTAAAGGAACATGATAAAACCCCACAAAATCAAACAAAAGAGAAGGAGATAGGGAGTCTATCTGAAAAATTCAGAATTCAGAATGATGATGGTAAAGTTGATCCAAAATCTTGGGAGGAAAATGGAGACTAGAGACACAGATTAAGAAGATGCAAGAAACGTTTAAAGAGAACTAGAAGAAATAAGTGAAGTGAAGTCGCTCAGTCGTGTCCGACTCTTTGGGACTCGTGGACTGTAGCCCACAAAGCTCCTCCATCCATGGGATTCTCCAGGCAAGAATACTGGAGTGGGTTGCCATTTCCTTCTCCAGGGGATCTTCCTGACCCAAGGATCAAACCCAGGTCTCCCACATTGCAGGCAGACACTTTTACCTCTACACCACCAGGGAAGAAGAAATAAAGAAGAGTCAATCAGTAATGAACAATGCAATAACTGAGATTAAAAACACTCTGGAGGGAATCAACACTAGAGTAACTGAGGCAGAATAAAGGATAAGTGAGCTGGAAGATAGAATGGTGGAAATAAATGAAACGGAGCAGGAAGAACAAAAAAGAATTTTAAAAAATGAGGACAGCCTCAGAGAGAGACCTCTGGGACAATGTTGAACACCCCAACATTCTAATCATAGGTGTCCCAGAAGAGGACAGAAAGAAAGGGTATGAAAAAATATTTGAGGAGACCATAGTTGGAAGCTTCCTTAAAAAGGGAAAGGAAATAGACACCCAAATCCACAAATTCAGAGTCCCATATAGGGTAAACTCAAGGCCCCACACACTAGGAAACATATTAATCCAACTAATAAAATTAAACACAAAGAACAAATATCAAAAACAGAAAGGGAAAATCAACAAAAAACATACAAGGGTATCCTCATAAGTATAACAACTGATCTTTCAACAGAAATTCTGCCGCCCAGAAGGAAATGGCAGGATATACTTAAAATAATGAAGGGGAAAGACCTACAACCAAGATTACTCTACACATCAAGGATCTCATTCAGATTTGAAGGAGAAATCAAAAGCTTAACAGACAAGCAAAAGCTGAGAGAATTCAGCACCACCAAACCAGCTCTTCAACAAATGATAACGGATCTTCTCTAGATAGGAAACACAGAAAAGGTTTATAAAAACAAACCCAAAACAATAAAGTAAATGGTAATGGGGTTATACTGATCAATAATTACCTTAAATGTAAATGGGTTAAATGCTCCAACCCAGAGACAAAGACTGGCTGCGTGGATACAAAATCAAGGTCCCTATATATGCTGTCTACAAGAGACAAAGAAGGACACTACAAAATGATCAAGGGATCAATCCAAGAAGAAGATAAGACAGTTACAAACATATATACACCCAACACAGGAGCACCTCAATACATAAGACAAATACTAACAACTATTAAAGAGGCAATTGACAGTAACACAATAGTAGTGAGGGAAATTAATACTCCACCCACACCAATGGACAGACCATCCAGACAGAAAATTAACAAAGAAACACAAACTTTCAATGATACATCGGACCAGTTAGACCTAATTGATATCTACAGGGCATGACACTGAAAAACAACAGATTTCACCTTTTTCTCAAGGGCACATGAAAAGGGCCATGATAGGTCACATCCTGGGCCACAAACCTAGGCTTAGGAAATTTTTTTTAAATGAAATAATTTCACGCATCTTTTCTGGTCACAGTGCTGTAAGGTTAAATATCAACTACAGGAAAAAATTATAAAAAACACAAACATATGTAGGCTAGGCAGTATGCTTCTGAATAATCAACAGAACACTGAAGAAATCAAAAAGGAAATCAAAATATGCATAGAAAGAAATGATAGTGAAAATATGACTACTCAAAACCTATAGGATTCAGTAAAACAGTGCTAAGAGGGAAGTTCATAGCAATACAAGCCTACCTCAAGAAACAAGAGAAACATCAAGAAAGCAACCTAATTTTACACCTAAAGCAACTAGGAAAAGAACGAAAAATCCTAGAGTTAGTGGAAGGGAAGAAATCATAAAATTCAGGGCAAAAATAAATGAAAAAGAAAAGAAGGAGACTATAGCAAAGATCAACAAAACTAAAAGCCAGTTCTTAAGAAGATAAATAAAATTGACAAACTATTAGCCAGACACAGCAAGAAAAAAAGGGAGAAGAATCAAATGAATAAAATCAGAAATGAAAATCAAGAAATTACAACAGACAACACAGAAAAACAAATGATCATACGAGACTACTGTGAGCAACTGTAGGCCAATAAAAATGGACAACTTCGAAGAAATGGACAAATTCTTAGAAAAGTATAACCTTCCAAACTGAACCTGGAAGAAATAGAAAATGTGAACAGACCAATCACACACATGGAAATCGAAACCGTAATAAAAAATCTTTCAACAAACAAAAGTCCAGGACCAGATGGCTTCACGGGTAAATTCTACCATAAATTTAGAGAAAAGCTGAAACGTATCCGACTCAAACTTTTCCAGAAAATTGCAGAGAAAGGAAAACTCCCAAACTCATTTTACAAGGTAACCATCACTCTGATAACAAAACCAGACAAATATGCCACAGAAAAAGAAAACTACAGGCCAACATCGCTGATGAACACAGATACAAAAATCCTTAACAAAGTTCTAGCAAACAAAATCCAACAACATATCATACATCATAATCATACATCATGATCAAGTGGGCTTTATTTCAGGGATGCAAGGATTCTTCAATATTTGTAAATCAATCAATGTGATACACCATATCAACAAATTGAAAGATACAAGAATATGATTATTTCAATAGATGCAGAGAAAGCCTTTGACAAAATTCAACACCCATTTCTATTAAAAACTCTCCAAAAAGTAGGCATAGAAGGAACATCAGTTCAGTTCAGTTCATTTCATTTCAGTCGCTCAGTCGTGTCCAACTCTTTGCAACCCCATGAATCGCAGCACAGCAGGCCTTGTCCATGACCAACTCCCAGAGTTTATGTAAACTCATGTCCATCGAGTCGGTGATGCCAGTCAGCCATCTCATCCTCTATTGTCCCCTTCTCCTCCTGTCCCCAATACCTCCCAGCATCAGAGTCTTTTCCAATGAGTCAACTCTTCACATGAGGTGGCCAAAGTATTGGAGTTTCAGCTTTAGCATCAGTCCTTCCAATGAACACCCAGGACTGATCTCCTTTAGAATGGAGTGGTTGGATCTCCTTGCAGTCCAAGGGACTCTCAACAGTCTTCTCCAACACCACAGTTCAAAAGCATCAATTCTTTGGCGCTCAGTGGTTGGATCTCCTTGCAGTCCAAGGGACTCTCAACAGTCTTCTCCAACACCACAGTTCAAAAGCAGCAATTCTTTGGCACTCAGCTTTCTTCACAGTTCAATTCTCACATCCATACATGACCACTGGAAAAACCATAGCCTTCACTAGATGGACCTTTGTTGACATAGTAATGTCTCTGCTTTTGAATATGCTATCTAGGTTGGTCATAAATTTCCTTCCAAGGAGTAAGCGTCTTCTAATTTCATGGCTGCAATCACCATCTGCAGTGATTTTGGAGCCCCCCAAAATAAAGTCTGACACTGTGTCCACTGTTTCCCCATCTATTTCCTATGAAGTGATGGGACCAGATGCCATGATCTTAGCTTTCTGAATGTTGGCCTTTAAGCCAACTTTTTCACTCTCCTCTTTCACTTTCATTAAGAGGCTTTTTAGTTCCTCTTCACTTTTTGCCATAAGGGTAGTGTCATCTGGATCTGAGGTTATTGATATTTCTCCCAGCACTCTTGATTCCAGCTTGTGCTTCTTCCAGCCCAGCATTTCTCATGATGTACTCTGCATATACGTTAAATAGGCAGTGTGACAATATACAGCCTTGACATACTTCTTTTCCTATTTGGAACCAGTCTGTTGTTCCATGTCCAGTTCTAACTGTTGCTTCCTGACCTGCATACAGATTTCTCAAGAGGCAGGTCAGGTGGTCTGGTATTCCCATCTCTTTCAGAATTTTCCACAGTTTATTGTGATCCACACAGTCAAAGGCTTTGGCATAGTCAATAAAGCAGAAATAGATGTTTTTCTGGAACTCTCTTGCTTTTTCCATGATCCAGTGGATGTTAGCAATTTGGTCTCTGGTTCCTCTGCCTTTTCTAATACCAGCTTGAACATCTGAAAGCTCACAGTTCACATATTGCTGAAGTCTTGTTTGGAGAATTTTGAGCATTATTTTACTAGTGTGTGAGATGAGTGCAATTGTGAGGTAGTTTGAGCATTCTTTGGCATTGCCTTTCTTTGGGATTGGAATGAAAACTGACCTTTTCCAGGCCTGTGGCCACTGCTGAGTTTTCCAAATTTGCTGGCATATTGAGTGCAGCACTTTCACAGCATCATCTTTCAGGATTTGAAATAGCTCAACTGGAATGCCATCACCTCCACTAGCTTTGTTCATATTGATGCTTCCTAAGGCCCACTTGACTTCACGTTCCAGGATGTCTGGCTCTAGGTGAGTGATCACTCCATCGTGATTATCTGGATCGTGAAGATCTTTTTGGTACAGTTCTTCTATGTACTCTTGCCACCTCTTCTTAATATCTTCTGCTTCTGTTAGGTCCATACCATTTATGTCTTTTATTGAGCCCATCTTTGCATGAAATGTTCCCTTGGTGTCTCTAATTTTCATGAAGAGATCTCTAGTCTTTCCCATTCTGTTGCTTTCCTCTATTTCTTTGCATTGATTGCTGAGGAAGGCTTTCTTATCTTTCCTTGATATTCTTTGGAACTCTGCATTCAGATGCTTGTATCTTTCCTTTTCTCCTTTGTTTTTCGCTTCTCTTCTTTCAACATAATAAAAGTCATATATGACAAACCCACAGCAAACATTATCCTCAACGGTGAAAAACTGAAAACTTTTTTTATAAAATCAAGAACAAGATAAGGGTGCCCACTCTCACCACTACCATTCAGCATAGTTTTGGAAGTCCTAGCCACAGAAATCAGAGAACAAAAAGAAATAAAAGTATCCAGATTGGAAAAGAAGAAGTAAACTCTCACTGTTTGCAAAAGACATGATCCTCTACAAAGACAACCCTAACTATGTCACCAGAAAATTACAGTGGTGGCATGATGCCACCACTAGAGGTAATCAATGGATATGGTAAAGTTGTAGGATATAAAATTAATACGCAGAAATCCCTTGCATTCCTATACACTAACAATGAAAAATCAGAAAGAGAAATTAAGGAAACAATCCCTTTCACCATTGCAATGAAAATAATAAAATACTTAGGAATAAATTTACCTAAAGAACAAAAGACCTTTATATAGAAAAGTATAAAATACTGATGAACGAAATAAAAGATGACACAAATAGATGGAGAAATATACCTTACATCATGGATTGGAAGAATCAATGTAGCGAAATTGAACATATTATCCAAAGTGAAGTCGCTCAGTCGTGTCTGACTCTGCAACCCCATGGACTGTAGCCTACCAGGCTCCTCCCTCCATGGGATTCTCCGGGTGAGAATATTGAACTGGGTTGCCATTTCCTTCTCCAGGGGATCTTCCCGACCCAGGGATCGAATCTGGGTCTCCCACATTGCAATATTATCCAAAGCAATCTATAAGTTCAGTGCAATTCCTAGCAAACTTTCAATGATACTTTTCATAGAGCTAGAACAAATAGGTAATATATTCATATGATGCAAATTTATAATATATACAGCAAGGAAAACAATGGAAGTTTCTTCCATCCTTTTCTCCAAAATACTATTTCCCTTTCCAGGAGGTTATCAGTATTACCACTTTCTTGTGCATCCGTGGATATCTTAAAATGAGACTCTTCTCACACTGCACAGTGAGATATGCTCCACATATTTCCAGGGATTAGCATGGCAGACCCAGCAGAGCCTGCTGGAATCCAGTTTATTACTCAAATAAAGCAACTGTTTTATTTATTTCATCCCTTTTAACCAATATTCTTAAATAGGTGCTTAAAATATATTGAAGGAAACTAATTTTTAAATAAAAATTGGAGTTAGACAACAATCCACTTACTTCCATTAGCTAGTTAGTGTTAAAAAAATTAAAAAATATTTTCTAAAAGTTTTATAGTTTTCACACCCTCCAGTTTTGTTGTGAGTTTTCCAAATGAGACAAATTTATAGGGAGTCTTGTAAAAAAAGTACTCAATGAAAATATGTTGGTAGAATGAGGACTTCTTGAAACTTCTACTAGAATTGTTGTGTACACTGGTTACGCTGTTGTTGTTCAGGCACCCAGCTGTGTCAGACTGATTGCAACTCCACGGACTGCAGTGCAATAGGCCTCCCTGTCCCTCACCATCTCCCAAAGTTTGCCTAAGTTCATGTATATTGCATTGGTGATGCCATCCAGCCATCTCATCCTCTGAGGCCCTCTTCTCCTTCTGCCCTCAATCTTCCCTAGCATAAAGGACTTTTCCAGTGAATCGGCTGTTCACATCAGGTGGCCAAAATACTGGAGCTTCAGTTTCAGCATAAGTCCATCCAACAAGTATTCAGGGTTGTTTTTCCTTAAGATTGACTGGTTTGATCTCCTTGCTGTCCAAGGAACTTTCAGAAGTCTTCTCTAGCACCACAGTTCAAAGACATCAATTCCTTGGTGTTCTGTCTTCTTTATAGTCCAGGTCTCACAACCATACATGACCACTGGGAAGACCATAGCCATGACTTTTGTCAGCAGAGCAATGTCTCTGCTTTTCAACACAATGTCTAGGTTCGTCATAGCTTTCCTGCCAAGAAGCAATGATCTTCTGATTTCATTGTGCAGTCACCATCCACAGTGATTTTAGAGACCAAGAAGAGGAAATCTGCCACTACTTCCACATTTTCCCCTTCTATTTGCCATGAATAAATGGGGATGGATGCCATGATCTCTGTTTTGTCAGTATTTAGTTTTAAGCTGGCTCTTTCACTCTCCTCCTTCATCTTCATCAAGAGGGTCTTTAGTTCCTCTTCAGTTTCTGCCATTAGAGTGGTATCATCTGCATATCTGAAGCTTGCTGATATTTCTTCCACCTGTCTTGATTCCAGCTTGTAACTCAAATAGCCCAGCATTTCTCATATGGAGAATATAGCTCAGCATATAGGTTAAACAAACAAGGTGGCAAGAGAGAGCTCTGTAGTACTCCTTTCTTAATCTTGAACTGGTCAGTGGTTCCATACAGGGTTCTAACTGTTGCTTCTTCACCTGCATACAGGTTTCTCAGGAGACAGATAAGATGGTCTGATATTCCTGTATCTTTAAGAGCTTTCCACAGTTTGTTATGATCCACACAGTCAAAGGCTTTAGCATAAGCGATGAAACAGAGGTGGATGTTTTTCTGGAATTCCCTTGCTTTCTCTATGATCTAGAGAATGTTGACAATTTGATCTCTTGTTCCTCTGCTTTTTCTATGCCCAGCTTGGATATCTGGAAGTTCCTGATTTGCATAATGCTGAAGCATAACATGCAAGATTTTTAAGCATGACCTTACTAGCATGGGAGATGAGTGCAATTGTCCGATGGTTTGCACATTTTTAGTACTACCCTTCTTGGGAATTGGGATGAGGTTTGACCTTTTCCAGCCCTATGGCCACTGCTGGGTCTTCCAGATTTGCTGAATGCAACTTGATAGCTTCATCCTTTAGGGTTTTGAATAGCTCTACTGGAATCCATCACATCCACCAGCTTTATTAAATTAGCAGTGCTTCCTAAGGCCCACCTGACTTGCCACTCCAGAATGTCTGGCTCTGGGTGACTGACCACACACTATTGTAGTAATCTAGCTCATGAAGATCTTTTTTGTACAGTTCTTTCACGTTTTCTTTCCATCTCTTCTTGATCTCTTCAGTGTCTAGCAGATCTCTACCATTTCTGTCCTTTATTGGGCTCATCTTTGGGCAAAATATTCCCTTGATATTTCCCATATTCCTGAAAAGATCTTTAGCCTTGCCCCTTCTGTTGTTTGCTTCTAGTTTTATGCACTCCTTTTATGTTCATTGAAGGTCTTCTTGTCTCTCCTTGCTCTTCTTTGGAACTCTGCATTTAGTTGGATGTACCTTGCCCTTTATCCCTTGCTTTTCACTTCTCTCCTTTCTTCAGCTGTTTGTAAAGCCTCCTTAGAGAACCACGTTGCCTTCTTGCTTTTCTATTTCTTTGGAATGGTTTTGTTTGCTGCCTTCTGTACAATATTATGAACCTCCATCCATAACTCTTAGGCACACTGTTAACTAGATGTAATCCCTTGAATCTATTTGCTACCTCCACTGCATATTCACAGGGGATTTAATTTAAGTTGTACCTGGCTGCCCTAGTGGTTTAAGCCTGAATTTTGCTGTGAGAAGCTGATGATCTGAGCCACAGTCAGCTCCCCGTCTTGTTTTTGCTGACTGTATACAGCTTCTCCATCTTAGGCTGCAAAGAATACAAACAATTTGACTTTGGTATTGACCATTTGAAGATGTCTATGCATAAAGTCAAATAAACACTGGGTTACTTGAAGTAATTTCTTTATATAATATCATTTCATCTGAATATATTTTGGTTGCATTGCTAAAAGATGATTTATCTTTTCTAAATATTCCACATCTTTATCGCACCTAAAAATCAACAATAATTGCCTAATCTCATCCAACATCCAATGAGATCAAGAATCCAATCACTATACAAATTTCTCTGATTGTCCTATTATCAAAACATCAAGAAAAAGTAAGTGTTGGTGAGCATGTGGAGAAAATGGAACTTTCATACACTGATGGTGGGAATGTAAATTGGTATAGCCACTATGGAGAAAAGTATGGAAGTTCCTTAAAAAAACCTAAAAATAGAATTACCATGTTGTTGATCAATCACTAAGTCATGTCCAGCTCTTTGCAACCCCATGAACTGCAGTATGACAGGCTTCCCTGCGCTTTACTACCTCATGGAGTTTGCTCAAACTCTTGCCCATTGAGTCACTGATGCCATCCAACCATCTCAATCTCTGTTGCCTCCTTCTCCTCTTGCCCTCCTTCTTTCCCAGCATCAGGGTCTTTTCTAATGGTCAGCTCTTTGCATCAGGGGGCCAAAGTATTGGAACCTCAGCTTCAGCATCAGTCCTTCCAGTGAATATTCAGGACTGATTTCCTTTAGGATTGACTGGTTTGATCGCCTTGCAGTCCAAGGGACTCTCAAGAGTCTTCTCCAATACCACAGCTTGAAAGCACCTTCGACACTCAGCCTTCTTTATGGTCCAACACCCACATCCATATATGACTATTGGAAAAGCCATAGCATTGACTATACAAACCTTTGTCAACAGAGTGATGAATCTGCTTTTTAATACGCTGTCTAGGTTTTCCATAGCTTTTCTTTCAAAGAGTTAAGTGTCTTTTAGTTTTGTGGCTGCAGTCACTGTCCAGAGTGATTTTGTAGCCCCAGAAAATAAAGTCTGTCACTCTTTCCATTGTTTCTGCCTCTATTTGCCACAAAGTGATAGGACTGAATGCCATGAAATTTGCTTTTTGAATGTTGGGTTTTAAGCCAGCAATTCCGTAAAACTGACATATATTCAGAAAAAATGAAAACACAAATTCAGATGTACCCCAACCTAGATGTCCATCGACAGATGAATGGTACATATACACAATGGAATATTACTCTGCCATAAAAAGGAATGCATTTGAGTCAGTTCTGATGAGGTGGATGAACCTGGAACATATTTTACAGAGTGAAGTGAGTCAGAGAGAGAAAGATAAATACCATATTGTAACGCATATATATGAAATCTAGAAAAATGGTACTGAAGAATTTACAGGAGTGCAATGGAGAAACAGACATAGAGATTAAACTTATGGACATGGAGAGAGGGGAGAAGAGGGTGAGATGTATGGGAAGAGTAGTATGGAAACCTACATTACCACATGTAAACTAGATAGCCAACGGGAATTTGCTGTATGGCTCAGGAAACTCAAACAGGGTCTCTGTATCAATCTAGAATGGTGGAATGGGGTGGGAGATGGGAGGGAGATTCAAAAGGGAGGGTATATACGTATACCTATGGCTGATTCATGTTGAGGTTTGACAGAAAACAAGAAAATTCTGTAAAGCAATTATCCTTCAATTAAAAAATAAACAAATTATAAAAAATGTTTCAAAAAAATGTTATGATGTAGATGACTGCATGGTATATAAACCAATACTTTAGATTTGATAGCTCCCTGGACAAGCTGGAATCAAGAGTGCTGGGAGAAACATCAATAACCTCAGATATGCAGATGACACCACCCTTATGGCAGAAAGTGAAGAGGCACTAAAAAACCTCTTGATGAAAGTAAAAGAGGAGAGTGAAGAAGTTGGCTTAAAGCTCAACATTCAGAAAATGAAGATCATGGCATCCAGTCCCATCACTTCATGGGAAATAGATGGGGAAAGAGTGGAAACAGTGTCAGACTTTATTTTGGGGGGCTCCAAAATCACTGCAGATGGTGACTGCAGCCATGAAATTAAAAGACACTTACCCCTTGGAAGAAAAGTTATGACCAACCTAGAGAGTATATTCAAAAGCAGAGACATTACTTTGCCGACTAAAATCCGTCTAGTCAAGGCTATGGTTTTTTCTGTGGTCATGTATGGATGTGAGAGTTGGACTGTGAAGAAGGCTGAGCGCCGAAGAATTGATTCTTTTGAACTGTGGTGTTGGAGAAGACTGTTGAGAGTCCCTTGGACTGCAAGGAGATCCAACCAGTCCATTCTGAAGGAGATCAGCCCTGGGATTTCTTTGGAAGGACTGATGCTAAAGCTGAAACTCCAGTACTTTGGCCACCTCATGCAAAGAGCTGACTCACTGGGAAAGACTCTGATGCTGGGAGGGATTGAAGGCAGGAGGAGAAGGGGACGACAAAGGATGAGATGGCTGGATGGCATCACTGACTCGATGGACGCGAGTCTGAGTGAACTCCGGGAGTTGGTGACGGACAGGGAGGCCTGGTGTTCTGCGATTCATGGGGTCGCAAAGAGTCGGACACGATTGAGCGACTGACCTGAACTGAACTGAACTGGAGTGCACGTGACAGTGACTAATAATTTTAATACTGATTAGATTGCAAAACTAAGGACCTGGTGTATTTCTTTTTCTTCACAGAACATACATTTTCTTACATTCAAAGCTATATTCCCCCAATTGCAGCTCTTAGCAAAAGCACTTTTAACAAAGATATAGCTGGACTGGGGAGTAGGAAATGGCAAGCATCTCCAGTGTTCTTGCCTGGAGAATCCTGTGGACGGAGGAGCCTGGTGGGCTGCTGTCTATTGCATCGCACAGAGTCGGACACGACTGAAGTGACTTAGCAGCAGCAGCAGCAGCAGCAGCTAGACTGGAATATTCTGATCAATGTCCAATCTTGGGACTCCCTTAGCATTTTATAGTTTATCTGACTGAAATACCATTAGTCAAATCCTTGACATGACTAGGAAATTTCTGGAAATCACTTAAGATTTCTCTTGATCAGTGATTTGTACATTTATTTCAAAATTGTATGTGCCCCACCGAGGAGTCTGTGTGTAGCTTGAGCCTTGTGTAACTTGGTTTGGGAGCGGGTTCAGACTGCTTTACCTCAAGTAGCTAACAGATGGGAGAATACCTGTTCTATGCCATCCCTAGAAAGTGAAAGTTGCTCAGTCTTGCCTGACTCTTTGGGACTCCATGGACTATACAGTCTATGGAATTCTTCAGGCCAGAATACTGGAGTGAGTAGCCTTTCCCTTCTCCCGGGGATCTTTCCAACCCAGGCCTCCTGCATTGAAGGCAGATTCTTTACTGGCTGAGCCACAAGAGAAGCCCAAGAATACTGGAGTGGGTAGCCTATCCCTTGGAGAAGGAAACAGCAACCCACTCCAGTATTGTCGCCTGGAGAATCTCATGGAAGAGGAGCCTGGTGGGCTGTAGTCCTTGGGGTCGCAGAAGAGTCAGAGATGACTTAGCGACTGAACAACAGCCTATCCCTTCCCCAGTGAATCTTCCTGATCTAGGAATTGAACCACAGTCTCCTGCATTACAGGAGGATTCTTTACCAACTGAGCTATGAGGGAAGCCCTATGCCACTCCTAAAGTTAGTCAAAATGGAACATGCACATTAAATGTAGAACCTGGTAGTGCTTAGTGATGTCATATGATGCAAGCCAGATGGAATTTTAGTCATATCTCTAGCTGTCTTATAGATTGTCCTCAGATGAGATAATCTAGATGGATTAAAAAAAAAATCCTAAAACACTCTTGATTTCCTTTCCCACAGCCATTTAATCCTTCTACTTTATACAGAACTCTGATTTTGTTTGTTGTGCCATAGATCCAACAAATGAATCATGTTTGATCCAAGCAGTGGTTCTCCACCATGGCTGCATATTTAAATCCCTATAAGGGAATTTTACAAATATTAATGCCAGGGCACCACCCTAGAGCAATTAAATCAGAATCTCTGCAAGTTGGGCACAGGTGAAAGCATGTTTTGAAAGCTTTCTAAGTTATCCTGCTATTCGGCCAAGGATAGGTCCAAGCCAGTCATGGCCTGCAGCCTCTATGTCAGTGATCAGTAGAAGATACACAACTCTGTTCTGACTGTTGAGACTGATGGGGAGTTCTGCAGAGATAAAATTTTTCCTCCATGAAAGAGGAGAAGAATGTAAGGAGATATATTTTTTAGCACCAGTACTCCTGCTTCACGCTTTGGCAATGTCCTGTGAGGGCATAATGCCTGGTGGTTGTTGCCTATTTTGCAGTCATGATGTTGTTGAAGATGGCAGAGCCAAAAGATCCCAAGTGCATCAGTAGGAAAACAGAGCCACTGCAAATATAAAGAGAAGAAGGAATTATAACAATTATACCTCAAACAAACATAAGTAGGCTTGCAAAAGTGAAAGTCTGGAAAGGAAGACAGGATCAGAGAAATAGGCACCAAACATTCCATCTGAAGCACTGGTGTGAGGGGACAAATTGAAGATAGTGGGGAAACTCAGCGAAACCAACACAACTGCTTGCCAGAGTGGGACTGCAGGGAGAGTACTTGTGGAAAGATTTCTTCAAGTGTCACCACTGGGGAAATAGTTGCCTTCGCGTGGCTGTCACCCCTAGGTCTGCATCTAAGTGACCTATGGCAGGTCAGGGGCTGCCAGTGGCCCAGCAGGTGGCAAGAGGCAAGAGAAGAGATAGAAAAATGTGGGGCTCACCAGGCACCTCTGTCTCTACTGTCACCTGGTCTGACAGCAATGACCATTAAGGCTTCAATTTCTCTCATTTTCCAAATTTCATACAAATTCTTGTGTCCAACTCCAGTCTGGAACCATATAGCAAAAGGGATTCTGGGAAATGTAGTTCCCAACCTTAGCCAAGGAATGAGGCAAACAAGCTGTAATCCTTCTGTAAAGTCTAGATTTGGTGGTTAAAATCAGCAATCAAGACATATTTAGAGATGATAGCAATTGACTATCAATCACAACCCTACTTTTCCCCCATTATTAAAAGTGAAAGTCAATTTCTGCAAACTTGTCCATGCCTCTTTTTGACTAAGTTCTAGTACTTCTTTCTTATACAGATAAATCTGTAATAAACACAGACTGTAAGTAATAAATAGATGGGGACCAAAATTCAATGCCTAAAAAGAAATTGTAAAGACTTTATTTATTTATTTGGCTGTGCCAAGCCTTAGCAAGATCTAGTTCCCTGACCAGAGATGGAACTTGGGCCACCTGTACTAGGAACCCAGAGTCCTGGCCACTGGACCACCAGGAAAGTCCCAAGAAGAAACCCTTTAGTGCAATTAATTAAAATGTAGAGAATCAGATTAATGTGAAAATAAAGATTAATAGGAATTAAAGCTACTCGATAGACAGGAAAAACAGAGTGAGGTGGGAAATAATAGCAAGCTTCCACTTTTGAAGCTGGATGGTAAAATAGAAGGGTATAAAAAGAAAGAAAAACAAGCATAAATTTAGACAATGCTATCAATTAAAACTGTGAGGGTGATTTGAGCAGGATTAAGTCATTATTAGAATAAATTGTAATTAATTCATTCAGGTCACAGAGTTAACTAACACTGAGGAAAAATTAAATTTGCCCCATTCTAACCAATGTAAATATTGGCTAGCTAGGTACAACTTAAATCAAATCCTCAATGGATATGCAGGGGAGGTGATGAATAGAGGAAAGGGTTAGATCTAGCAGTGTGCCTGAGGAACTATGGATGGAGGTCTGTAATATTGCACAGGAGGCAGCAAACAAAACCAACCCAAAGAAATAGAAAAGCAAGAAGGCAACGTGGTCATCTAAGGGGGACTTACAAATGGCTGAGGAAAGAAGAGATGTGAAAAGTAAGCAAGAAAGGGAAAGATACATCCAACTAAATGCAGAGTTCCAACGAAGAGCAAGGAGAGACAAGAAGAACTTCTTCAACGAACAGTGCATAAAAATAGAGGAAAACAACACAAGGGGAAAGCTTAGAGATCTCCTCAGGAAAATTGGTTATATCAAGGGAATATTTTGCCCAAAGATGAGCACAATAAAGGACAGAAATGATAGAGACCTAGTAGACACTGAAGAGATCAAGAAGAGATGGAAGAAGTGTACAAAAAAGATTTTCATGAACCAGATAACCACAATGGTGTGGTCAGTCACCCAGAGCCAGATATTCTGGAGTGTGAAGTCAAGTGGACCTTAGGCAGCCCTGCTCTCAATAAAGCTAGTGGATGCAATGGAATTCCAGTAAAGCTATTCAAAACCCTAAAAGATGATGCCATCAAAGTATTGCACTCAATAAGTCAGCAAATCTGGAAGACCCAGCAGTGGCCATAGGGCTGGAAAAGGTCAAACCTCATCCCAATTCCCAAGAAGGGTAGTACTAAAAATGCGCAAACCATCAGACAATTGCACTCATCTCCATGCTAGTAAAGTCATGCTTAAAAATCTTGCATGTTATGCTTCAGCATTATGCAAATCAGGAACTTCCAGATATCCAAGCTGGGCGTAGAAAAAGCAGAGGAACAAGAGATCAAGTTGTCAACATTCTCTGAATCATAGAGAAAGCAAGGGAATTCCAGAAAAACATCCACCTCTGTTTCATTGCTTATGCTAAAGCCTTTGACTGTGTGGATCATAACAAACTGTGGAAAGCTCTTAGATACAGGAATACCAGACCATCTTATCTGTCTCCTGAGAAACCTGTATGCAGGTGAAGAAGCAACAGTTAGAACCCTGTATGGAACCACTGACCAGTTCAAGATTAAGAAAGGAGTACTACAGAGCTCTCTCTTGCCACCTTGTTTGTTTAACCTATATGCTGAGCACATCATGAGAAATGCTGGGCTATTTGAGTTACAAGCTGGAATCAAGATAGGTGGGAGAAATATCAGCAAGCTTCAGATATGTGGATGATACCACTCTAATGGCAGAAAGTGAAGAGGAACTAAAGACCCTCTTGATGAGGATGAAGGAGGAGAGTGAAAGAGCCAGCTTAAAACTAAATACTGACAAAACAAAGATCATGGCATCCATTCCCATTTATTCATGGCAAATAGAAGGGAAAATGTGGAAGTAGTGGCAGATTTCCTCTTCTTGGTCTCTAAAATCACTGTGGATGGTGACTGCACAATGAAATCGGAAGATCATTGCTTCTTGGCAGGAAAGCTATGACGAACCTAGACACTGTGTTGAAAAGCAGACACATTGCTCTGCTGACAAAAGTCATGGCTATGGTCTTCCCAGTGGTCATGTATGGTTGTGAGACCTGGACTATAAGGAAGACAGAACACCAAAGAATTGATGTCTTTGAACTGTGGTGCTAGAGAAGACTTCTGAAAGTTCCTTGGACAGCAAGATCAAACCAGTCAACCTTAAGGAAAATCAATCCTGAATACTCATTGGAAGGACTGAGGCTGAAGCTGAAGCTCCAGTATTTTGGCCACCTGATGTGAATAGCTAACTCACTGGAAAAGTCCTTTATGCTAGGGAAGATTGAGGGCAGAAGGAGAAGAGGGCCTCAGAGGATGAGATGGCTGGATGGCATCACCAATGCAACGGTGGCCTTCATGCTACAGTTAATGGGGTCTCAAAGTGTTGGACGTGACTGAGCAACTAAACTGAACTGAACCCAGTGTAGGGTATTAAATGGACTTCCCAGATGATCACAGCGGTAAAGAACCTTCCTGCCAACGCAAGAGACATGAGAGATATGGATTTGATTCCTGGGTCAGAAGATCTCCTGGAGGAAGGCACGACAACCCACTCCACTATTCCTGCCTGCAGAATCCCATGGACAGAGGAGTCTGCTGGGCTAGAACCCACAGGTTGCAAAGAACGAGACATAACTAAAGCGACTTAGCACACATGCATGCAGGGTGCTTATGTGTTCAGTCATGTCCGACTCTGCAACTCCGTGCACTGTAGCCCACCAGTTCCTCTGTCCATGGGGATTCTCCAGGCAAGAATACAGGAGTGAGTTAACATGATCTCTTCCAGTGGATCTCCCTGCCTCAGGAATCAAACCCAGGTATCCCACAATGTGGGTGGAATCTTTACTGTCTGAGCCACCAGGGAAGCCCAGGTACCTACTGCCATATAAAAAAATTACCCTTCCAAATTTAGTGATTTAAAGCAACAAACATTTATCTTGCAGTTTTTGTAGGTCAGGCATCTGAAAGTAGCTTAGTTGCATGGTTCTGGTTCAGCATCTCAGTTATCTGAAGGCTGGAGGATCGACTCCCGTGTTTATCCAGTAATTGCAAGCTGATCTCAGTTCCTCACTGACTGTAGCTGGAGGTCACTCTTTCCTTTCTTGTTTGCTTGGGTATTCTCAAGATGTGGCCAGTGACTTCCCCTAGAGTACAGCCCAAGATGAGAGTTGTGGTCTGTTATAACCTAATCTCAGGAGTGACATACCATCACTTCTGCCACATCCCATTGGTCATGCAGGCCAACCTTGGCACAACATAGAAAGGACCAATGATAGGTATAAACACAGGAGGTTGTTAGGGGCCATCTTAAAAACTGATCACCACATTGACCCAGTGCTTTATGGGCTTAGGTCAGGCATCCATCTGTCCTATTAACTTCCATAAACACAAACACTTACTGTTGGCCTGTGGAGCTATTTCTGGTCTCTGGTTTCGGTGGAGGTTCAGAGTGGTTGTCACAGGCTGGTGCAGCAGCCATAACAGCAGACACACTGTATTCTCTCATAGCTGACCCGGTGGACAGTTATAACACAGCCTTAACATAGCCCTAATGTAGTCACAAGAGCTTTTCAGGTGGAGTTTACATATGTTTACAGAGCAAAGTGGCCCATGGCCAAGCAGATGTGCATGTGCAGTGCTATAAGTGATCTCAGCTGTTACATTACCATGTATTTACAAACATGGGGTGAGAGTGAGAGGTCATGGGGCAAGAGAGCCTGACTGCCGCCATCTTGGCTAATTTGCTCTTTCTCTACATCAAGTAAAAGATTTTCTCTCGTGATGATTTTGTAAGCAATATTTGTAACCAGTAAGTCTCTTGCAAGCTGCTTGCAATTAAGGAGACCAAACGTTGTCATCAAATGAAAAGTTACTAGTACTAGTTTTGCCTGTATTGTACAGTCACAAGAAATAAAACTTTCAAGGAAAGAAAAATGATACTGGCACAAAGACAGAAATATAGATCAATGAACAAAATAGAAAGCCCAGAGATCAATCCACACACCTATGGACACCTTATCTTTGACAAAGGAGGCAAGAATATACAATGGAGAAAAGACAATCTCTTTAACAAGTGATGCTGGAAAACTGGTCAACCACTTGTAAAAGAATGAAACTAGAACACTTTCTAACACCATACACAAAAATAAACTCGAAGTGGATTAAAGATCTCAATGTAAGACCAGAAATTATAAAACTCCTAGAGGAAAACATAGGCAAAACACCCTCCAACATAAATCACAGCTGGATCCTCTATGACCCACCTCCCAGAGTAATGAAAATAAAAGGAAAAATAAACACATGGGACCTAATTACACTTAAAAGCTTTTGCACAATGAAGGAAACTAAAAGCAAGGTGAAAAGACAGCCTTCAGAATGGGAGAAAATAGTAGCAAATGAAGCAACTGATGAAGAATTAATCTCAAAAATATACAAGCAACTTCTGAAGCTCAATCCTAGAAAAATAAATGACCCAATCAAAAAATGGGCCAAAGAACTAAATAGACATTTCTCCAAAGAAGACATACGGATGGCTAACAAGCACATGAAAAGATGCTCAACATCACTCATTATCAGAGAAATGCAAATCAAAACCACAATGAGGTACCACTTCACACCAGTCAGAATGGCTGCTATCTAAAAGTCTACAAGCAATAAATGCTGGAGAGGGTGTGGAGAAAAGGGAACCCTCTTACACTGTTGGTGGGAATGCAAACTAGTATAGCCACCATGGAGAACAGTGTGGAGATTCCTTAAAAAACTGGAACTAGAACTGCCTATGACCCAGCAATCCCACTGCCGGGCATACATACCAAGGAAACCAGAATTGAAAGAGACACATGTACCTCAATGTTCATCGCAGCACTGTTTATAATAGCCGGGACATAGAATCAACCTAGATGTCCATCAGCAGATGAATGGATAAGCAAGCTGCAGCACATATACACAATGGAATATTACTCAGACATTAAAAAGAATACATTTGAATCAGTTCTAATGAGGTGGATGAAACTGGAGCTGATTATACAGAGTGAAGTAAGCCAGAAAGAAAAATACCAATACAGTATACTAACGCATATATATAGAATCTAGAAAAATGGTAACGATAACCCTGTATGCAAGACAGCAAAAGAGACACAGATGTAAAGAAGAGTCTTTTGGACTCTGTAGGAGAAGGCAAGGGTGGGATGATTTGAGAGAATAGCATTGAAACATGTATATTATATGTGCAAGAGATCGCCAGTCCAGGTTCAATGCATGAGACAGGGTGCTCGGAGCTGGTGCACCGGGAAGACCCTGAGGGATGGGATGGGGAGGGAGGTGGGAGGGGGGTTCAGGATCGGGAACACATACACCTGTGGCTGATTCATGTCAATGTATGGCAAAAACCACTACAATATTGTGATTAGCCTCCAATTAAAATAAATATTTTTTTTAAAAAAAGAAAGAAAAATGATAGATGAGAGAAGCAGCCTTCATTGTTTCCCTGTCAGGGTTGGTAGAACAAAATCATGAGAACTTTTTTTCCATCCATCAGGAGACAGAATTAGTGGGCAGAATAATTTTCCAAGTAAAAATTTTTGGTCACTAGATCCTCCACAAGAACCACCTGATTTGTACATGAAGTGAAGTCGCTTAGTCGTGTCTGACTCTCTGCAACCCCATGGACTGTAGCCTCAAGCCTCCTCTGTCCACAGAATTTTCCAGGCAAGAGTACTGGAGTGGGTTGCCATTTCCTTCTCCAGGGGATCTTCCCAACCCAGGGATCGAACCCAGGTCTCCTGCACTACAGGCAGATGGTTTTCCGTCTGAGCCACCAGGGAAGCCCATTTGTATGTGTGACTAGTCAAACAACTCATTGCCAGGTTCATCATGTCAATTTTTGCTGTTTGAGCTACATTTCTGTGATGGGTTTAGTCTGATGTACCCATGAGCCCTACCAAAATCTGGCAGTGTTTTCATGCACAGCATATATAACAGGCATAACTACAATGATCATTTAATTAATGTCTATGCTATGCTTAGTTGCTCAGTCCTGTCCAACTCTTTTGTGACCCCATGGACTGTAGCCCACCAGGCTCCTCTGTCCATGGGGATTCTCCAGTCAATATTGGAATGGGTTGCCATGCCCTCCTCCGGGGGATCTTCCCAACCCAGGCATCAAACCCAGGTCTCCTGCATTGCAGGCAGATTCTTTACCATCTGAGCCACCAAATATTTGCTTTCTTTGAATCTCTGTGCTAATGGCTTTTGTCTGATAGCTACCCATGAAAATTATTTGAATACACTTTTGCAGCAGGGGCATTTTAACATATTTCTTTTGCAAGCCAGAACCTTTAGGAAAAGGTTGTGTTGGTTTAGATACACTGGTTTTGTTATGCTATACTCAGCAGTTTAAATTTCATGAAGACAAACTGCTAGTTTAAATATCATGGAGGCAGGGACCAAGTTTGTGCTAATCACTTTGTCTTCAGTACCAAACACATGGTACATAATGTTCACTCAGTGAACATCTATGAAACTATTGCACAATTTCCTGATTCTAGTCAATTGAAAACCTCAATAGCTCTTTCAGGGTTAGAATTTTGCTTCTCTATTTGCCCCAGCCTTGCCAACAAACCACAGAGGCTATTATTAGTACTTTCAGAATGAAAAACTTTTTTCCTAAGATGGATATATAAGTATTGGAGTTACAAAAAAGCATCTGATAATTGGGCATTTAATCCTTGAGTAAATCCTAGCCAATGTAACAAGTCATACACACACACACACAAATATATGCATATGTGTATATATATATATACAAAATTAACTAGTAAGCCAAATTACCACAGCTAAAGTTTTACTTAAAATTATAGGTTTAAATAAGCACCTATAATTCCCTAATATGCATACACTTTAATAAACTTCATGACCTCTATTTTGGTTGTTGGGAAACATTGTCCCGTTTATTCCAGTTATGTAGGATGTTGCTTAAGATACCCATTTTATAAGCTGATGTGGTAGTGATTAATGCTATTTTTGTCTTTTTCAGTACATTTTACGTTCTGAGTGGCCAGTTTTGTCCAATGAATTGAAGTATGATTTCTTAGTCAAGAAATTTGACACTCCAAAGCCTTGCCTTCTTTCACAACTAGCACTGTCCCAGAGTAGATGCTCCAAAAGCTTGGGTCCTCTGGTAGGTATGAAGCTTAAGTGAGAAATAAATCCAAGTTATTCTCAGGGTGGTTGCTTCTGCAGCATATCTTAGCCTAAAGTGAAAAGTGAAAGTGAAAGTCACTCAGTGGTGTCTGATTTTTTGGGACCCCATGGACTAGAGCCTGCCAGGCTCCTCTACTATCCTGACTTAATTAAAAAAGCTTTTTTTCCTGCAAAAATAAAACAGGTTTCAATCTAAATAAAAAAATTTACAAAATCACAGCATTTACGAAGAACACTGTTCTTAAACAAAATGAGTTCCACAGGCAAGAGTTTAAGAAGTCATATACTACGGCAGATTCATGTTGATGTTTGACAGAAAACAAAATTCTGTAAAGCAATTATCCTTCAATTTAAAAAGTCATATAAAATTAACAACTGGTAACAGAAAAAATGGCCAAGCATACATGTATAGTCATACTTTTGTGGTATAGTGGATAGTCACATAGGTTTCATTCCTTGAGTTTTAAACCACGTTATCAGCTAGTCACCGAACTAGAGGCTCATATCCCTTAATGTGTAAAGTTTGTGAAAACCAACATAGGATTATAAAGTAATCAAATTATGAAAACTTGGTAAGACCCTTAATACACACACACACACACGACTTACTCAAGGAATCAGGGAATATGTAAACATACTGCAAACACTACTGTTTCTTCAAAATTGTACTTTAAAAGAATGTCTACAAGTGAAAAAAAAGGGGTGCTCATTTTAGTGCCTAAAACCTGACACCACTGTCTTTCATGTTCTCCATGATACTCTTAGATGCTTATCAAATAGTATTTAAGAACAGAACAGCAGTTAAAAAGATTCCAGAGATTAAGATTCTGAAACTAAGTTGGGGGACAACAATATAATTTTTAAGTGCTCTGGTTGAAGACAACCAGATGTGGTTGCATGCCTGGGTTGGAAGCGTCTAGGCATGGAGCTGTGGGAATAAGAGCATTGTCTCAGGAAAAGGGGGCATTAGAAGGAATAACAGAAGTTTCTGTGTGATGCAAAATGACCACTTACATGTATTTCTAGGTTTTCCCTCCAACTAGACTGTATTTTCTCTGATTGAGTAATAACATACTGAATTTTAGAACACCATCTGATAACTTCATGTATTCAAGACAATTCATATTTCAGCTATTAGATATATGGAATCTCCCAGGATATATTATGAGGATTTCTGTAGATTTACAAGATGCAAAATAGATAAAAAATTAAATATGCTGAACACTGCAGAGATGAGGTTTATAAAGTAAACTGAAAATCCAACACTCCAAACTAAATGTTTCAAACTCAAAATGTTTTTCACTAATCATGAAGGACTTCTCAATAAACACAAATGCTATTTTACATGTTCTGTGATAATACTAATTATCATGTAGTAATCAATTACACTTCCCAAGAGCAGGCTGCAAAACAAAACAACCCAGGTCAAGTTAACTAGGCTGTCACAAAATAAGATTTAAAGAAGCAATGGCCCCCAGGACCCCCTTTTGTTTTAGCTTTAAGTTTCAAGAATGGAGTATATTAAATGCTAAATTGGTATATGAAGAGATGGAATCAAATTCTTTAAAACAAAAGGTGAAGCATTGTTGCTCACTCAAATTTTGAGGCTTTTACTCAGTTTTATTTAAAAAAAAAATCAGACATGTGTGTCTTTCAGATTAACACTGAAATACACAAAAGCTTTTCAGATGGCTGAAAGTTAACTTCACATGCCAAAAGCTTAGATTTGGATTAACTTCAAAACTTAAAAAGGTATGCAATTATTGATAAGCAAATGAGAACACATGCCTGGAAGGTAAGCTGCACAAAACCACCTGGTTGGTGGAACTGCGCTTCAATTCATGGCGTTCCTCTACTAGTTTCTCCTCAGTACAGAATCGGGTCATTGGTCCAAAGTTATCTAAACCTTAAAAAGTTTTATAATGGAAAGCACTTTCATTAAAGTTCCCTAACTGTGTCTGCAAGGAACTTATCATGTCAACTTCATTTAATCCTTCATTTGTTAAACAAAATCCACACTTCAAATGGCACTAAGAGCAATTATTTCATGTGGTGTCCTACAAAGTAAGTTAACCAGAAGCAAAACAACTTCAGTGACGATAAATGCATATCATCATTTATTTAATGTTTAAGCTCTTGCACTAGATTTTTACAAGCTGGTGAACACTGACAAATTATTTCTCCCACAGAACTATAACCACTTGTTCCCAGACAGTATAAATATATGGTTGAGCTAACGTTAATACACATCACCATTTTATCAATTACATAATAAAACAAATTGTCAAGTATCCAAATATTAAGTTACACAGCTCAAAAGGTATATAAAATATTAAATGTCTGCTCAATTCATTAGCAGAAACCCACTTTTTTTTTTTGCAAGAGAGGCTGGGAATCACACTTCAAACAAAACTAAGTCGGTAAACAACTTCAGGTAAGTATGAAAAAAAATTACAAGAATTTCAGAAATTTTGATTTAAGAATTGTTTTAGTTACAGTAACAAAGTATTTCTACCTTTTAAAAAAATATTTACTAAATTAAAGCACATATTCTACATGTTCTGCACAAGACAAAGGCAACATTTTACTAAAAATACTTAATAGCCCCCTCCCTTTCTTTTTTCAGGCCCTCCCTGTAAGTTGCACCCCAAAGTGCAAACATTAAAATGAACTGTAAGGCTTTTGTCTGGAGACATTAAAGACATGTGCTTCTGTACAATGTAGATTTTCAAAATGGAGGCCTTCTACAACATAAAATGCGATTTATAGAAAGATATTAAATAATCACTGTAAGACTTGGTTAATAAAAAGGGAGCAAATCTGATGTATACTGGTATGAATGTGGGAGATGTAAACATATTGTGAGCAAACAAACCTCATAGGCCCTATTTTCTATGTTTGAAATGATGCAAGGAATAAACCACATAAGGTCCAGAGTGTTCATAGTTCCTGGGATTTGTTCTATATGATACTAAAAATATACAAGTATTGTGCTGGGTATTTTGGCACCTAGTCTTTCTAAATTTCTTATATATTGGTAAGATTCTGGCATGGAAACAGATTTAATGACATGACTCAATACTGCATGATTTCAGGAAAGGTCAACTGGTATAAATTATAAGCACATATTAAATGCTGAACAGCAAGAATTCTTTACTAGTATCCAAATAGGCTGATCATAACCTGAACAGACACTACAATTCTGCCAGGCCTACGGCCTGGTGAAACTGCTCTTCAACACTCCTATGGAAGCTTCATCAGACATATTCACCAAGTCAACCAGGCTATCTGCTATGTACGACAAATTCCATTCCATCTCAGGTTCCACTTCCAGTCAATGGCATCATGCACCCTGGTTTTACTGAATGCAACAGTTGTTTCTATGCCCATTGGAGTCTTTGAAGCGCAGCCGCATTTTAGGACGATACTTCTCCAAATACAAAAGTTGCTTGCTGTTAAAAGCTCCTCGCCGCTTTCTAGAAGGAAGAAAACAAAGGAAGTAATTAAAGCAAAGTCCTTCTAGCATATTAACATTTACTGTTCCATAGAAGGCAATTATCACCTTTCTTGTAGCAATTTATCTTCTGATTATTAAACTGTAACTTAATGGAGAAATATGGACTGGCAACATGTATAAAGGGGAAGAGAGCTGTAAAAAGTTAATTTTCTAAATCTTTGGGGTGGTGGTAATTAAAATATGAATCCATTCATATAAAGTCCAAGAAAAGGCAAAACTAGTTTACTGTAATATGTGGCCAAAAGAGTGCCTCTGGTGGCTGGGAAGGTGACTACAAAGAGCATGAGGGCATTTTCTGGAATTACCTAAATATTCTATATACTGCATTGAGTAGCTCTTTTATTTAGCTGTTATGGTCAATTCATCTATCTTTGAGATCTATGCATTTTACTCTATATAAATTACACCTCAATAAAAAGGCAAATAAACAACTTCATCAAGAATTTAAAGTAAATCAATAATTCACAGAATTATTACTGGATTAGAATTTTTATAATATGAACATCTACATGAATGGGAAAGATATTTCCTGGTGTCAATACTATCTCAAGAATGAACAAAATGGTCAGATAGGCTCTTAGAAACAAATTGCTTTCACAGTATTAATATATTTAAATTCACCAACATTAATGAGGAAATAAAAAGTACAAATGAAAGAACTTATTAAATACATACTGTCTTATGAACTGTACTGCATCTTCGTATTTCATTCCACCTTCAATTAATGCTAGGGCAACAAGCACTGGAGCTCTGGGAAGAATTTTTGATATATTATTTTTCAAAGTCAAATTCTGGAAAATTCAATACTCCAAACATTCCCCAATCCAAAACCACTATTATTTATGCCACACTTCCTGTGTTAGTATTTATAGAAAACGTTGGACATTAATAAAATATCACTTTGGCATCAAATCCAGGTTTTCATCTAGAACTAAAAAGAAAACTAGTAACTACATAAACTAACACAAGTAAGTCTAGAAATTAAGACTTATATTACTGGACAGCAGTATCTTGATAAATGTTGACAATACTTCCTTAAGTTCCTAGCAGTGAAAAACACTTTCCACTTAAGCATCTTTCAGAAAAATTTTCTTTGTTTCATGATCAATTAGACTGAGACACAGCTGCATGCCCACCTCTGCAGGGCCATGCTGTTTCACTTCACTCTTCTCCACTTGGACTTTTTTGGGGGCAGCAGGGGCCGAGGGCATCGGTAATTATATGGACACATGTATTTTGGCACTACTGGGTAATGAGTTCCTACTGAATCAGGATGCAAAAATATACCATATTCAATGCAAAACCATCTTAGTGATTTTCCCAGTAAGCTTGGACACTACTATAGGTACAACTTAGGACACATCATTAAGCAATTGTGCCCATGGAAGCAAGTTTAAATTTTAGCAATAGCACTCGTCAGCTCCAAATATACTGGAATACATTACTGTTACACTCACCTACTTTCATTAAGCCAACAAAGCAACCTGATTCACAAACTGGTGACTGTCTTTATAGGAGTCAAAAGTGAAGCTTTCACTAAGAATTAAGATCCACACCATTAAATGGGTTTAAGAAACTCTCTTACCTGCCAAGGCCTGCAACACAGTGAACAGCAATACAACAACCAGGGTCCTCACGAAACTTAATTTTCACAAGACTTAACCAATCATCAACAATCTGGTTAGATGGTGGTGCGCCATCATCAAAAGGCCAATCCTAAGTCAAAAGAATATACATCTTAGATTTTTAATATAAATACCACACTGATAGTTCTAAAATTCTAACACCCAAATGTTTTCAAATTTTATCTTTAGTAAGTGCTTCTTTATGAAACCCCACAGTCAATGAAATGCAAATAAATGCTGAATCTTTACGAAGATCTTTTATTACTTCAACTCTCTGGTCAGCTTTCACCTTTATTTGGAAACTAAGACTGTAATTTTATAACAACTTAAACTTGCAGCACAGTACTATAAACACAGAGGAACCATTAAACACTCACAAGAACATGGATGCCTTCTTTCTCCACAAGAGTAGTGTCATAAGTTGCTTCACATACTCTTACAATTGTGGTAACTCCATACTTCTTAAGTTCCTGGATAAAAACATGGAAACAGCGAAGGATTTATACAAACGTTATTCTTTTGTTTTGTTCTTATTTTTAATGGGCTCTAGAGGATGGGATGGAAAAATAATCACATTATTCTTGCTCACAGTTTGCCATTTTGATCATCTCTCTAACAGGTATTGTTGGTTAACAGAAGATCATCTATGTTGAAAAGAGAAGCAGTCTTTTGCTTTCAATGACTATACTAAAATAGCACTGAACAGAAATGTTAAAAAACCACATATTTTTAATAAATTTTAAGTTTAAAAAAAAGTCCATGACCCTTCATATCCTGAAGTTGTTTACAGTCATGGCAACGCTGGCTGGCTGAGGCACCGACAAGAGGATCAGAAGCCACTCAGGAGCCAAAGGAATCACTCATGACAAAGTCATCTGACTTGACATATATTAATTCTTTAAACTTCTTCTCATTTGCAGCATACAGTATATAGAGTCTTAAAAATATCCTTAAAGAATCTAAAATCTCAAAAATGCAGTGTTAAACTTCCAACCATTTAAGATTATAGGCTTTAAAATGCAATGTATTATTACTAATTATAACACTTGGCATTTAAAAAATATATTGACGATAAAATTTAAAAGCACTTCTATGATCTGGGAGGCCTATTTTTTATTTGATTATCTATAAATATTTATAAAATAAAAGGCATACAAATCAATTATTCAACATTACAATCCTTTCTGACAGTCAAAAGAGGTTAAGCAGTGGGACAGTTTTGACTATCTAGCAACCACCAGAAACAGAATTATATCAGTGGCTGGAAACTGTATCCTAAGCGTCAAAAGAGGGCCAAGACATAAACTAACTTTGGTTTATAGTTGTCAGCCATTATGCTTAGAAAATGTAAAAAACCCACAAAGTGAGCCTCCTTCCAACTTTACAAGCAACAGCCACAGGTAACAGTCCACATATAAATTTAAATGAAGAAAACTGTGAGGCATGAAGAATTAGATATTATTAACTTATAAACCTAATCTATTTCAAGTACATGGCCTTCTCAAAAATGTATAAAAAAATTCACCTAACCTAGAGAAGACAGTGATATATCTGGGAGTTGGAGCTACTGTCATCAACCACCTCACAATTTTCAAAATACTGCTATATAAAAGCTCTACCATTACACTACAATCAGTTTAAGCTATTAAAAAGCATCAAAACTTACCTCTATAAATTTGCTTAATGTTGCATTAGTTGGGTTGTGTGTAATAAGAAATCTCATGTTCCTGTATGTAACTTCCACAGGAGCTGGGCGGTTCATTCGAGCCATGTTAATTTACTTAAAAAACACTCAATAGGGATATGAAAGAATTTAAAAAATTGAATACAGAAATGATGCAAAGAAACACAGTCAACTTTAATATACTCCACTTGAAATTCTCAGTGCTTTTAAGTATGAAGTTGGGAGTAATGAATGAATGAACCTCTTAACAAGAAGCAGCAATTCTTCAATCCAGTAATACTGAGGCAATAGAAAGGAAGTGCACTGAGGTTTACCCCATCCAGATCAGAATTATTGTATAAAAATGCTCTGTGGATTTCAATTCAACACCTGTGTCCAGGTTAACCAGTCTTATGGGGGCTTCTTGGTTGAGCAGTAATGAATTTCTGCAGTTCACTTGTCTGCATAGAGGTCGTGCTGTGCCTGGCAGTAATCTCCACTGCCCTTCAGAAACTCCATAAATGTGTGACCGAGAACACCACAGAACTGCTGTTTAAAAGAGAGAAAAATGTTGCTTTCAATTCAAAAGGAACATGTTATGTTTTTACAGTATTTAAGTACATAGCTATCTTTTCAAATTCTGGCCCAAGCTAACTTTTTAACTTTCACTTGAACCACAAAAATACAAGGGTGACTACAGGTTAAGTCAATAAGCAAAGATTACTTTAAATTGAAATTACTGATCTAATACAAGTACTGCTTAAAGAATATCACTGTCACTTTTGGTGAATATCCCGTATATACATTCTTCTATTAATTACTCCTTTTAATACTTAGCTATTTGCTTTACACTGTTATAAACTATTATGCACAACTTTCTACATTGATTTTTTTCCAACTGCCAAAATATTTTTATGTATCACAAAAATTCACTATATTGGTCAATACATTTAGAAAAGAAACTGGTTTTCAAAATGCTACCATATATACTGTCCCATTCATTCCTTCACAACCTATTAACTTACTATTTCCCTTTAACAGTTATCCCTCATCTGAGTCTGGAAGTTGATCAACTAGTTACGTGAAATACAAGCACACTACATACACATACATAGAACTTCCATTTATAATTATAAAAAAGATGTTCATAATTGTAATACTCTTTTGTATTTTAAAATAAAAATTTCACTAATCCCGTCTTAAACTGAAATCTAATCCAAAGAAAACGACAGAGGGAAGTGGTAGTGTTGTTTAGTCACTAAATTGTGTCTGACTCTGCAGCCCCACTGACTAGTCCATCAGGCTCCTCTCTCTCCATGTGATTTTACAGGCAAGAATACCAGTGTGTGTTGCCACTTCCTGGGGTGGTAATCTAGGGAACTGGTGGTGGGGTGGTGTGAATTACCTTACACTTTGCCCACCAAGTCTCAAAAAGCAAGTTAACTGTTACCAATTATACTTTTCCCAAGTTCCGCTTAAAGACCTAAATGAGTTTTATGCTAACATCAAACATAATATGAATGTTCACAGGATATTTTCAGAATATATACAGGAAAAGCACTGATGTTGACATTAGTCTTATTCCAAGTAGTTTATAAGGAACTTGTGTGGTGGGAAGTAAACAGGACTGAAAAAATATTAACAGCAGGTTAACAAGAGCACTAAGAGCCAGCCACTGCCTCAAACACTTTACAGGTATTCTAGTGGATAAATTATCTAATAAAATCCTTATACTACTTCCTTAGAATGAACAGTTTATTCTGGCACCTTTCCAATGACAGTGAATTAAAATATAATCTGCAAAGCTGTTAAGGTCAAGGGCTCTTATCTCAGTATTCTGATTTCCAAGTGATACCCTCTTTCAATTGAAAGCTATTTTAGAGAGACAGTATTGCACACCACTGATTTCCTTATTTAACAGCTAAAATTCCTGATACTGCCTAGTCTGGCCACATCTTTTCCAAGTAAGCTGTTTAAGGAGAAATCACAGAAAGAAATAATTTATTTAACAAAACGGTGGTTATTTCAGGTTTTTTTTTTTTTCCTTCTGAGTGGAGCCACGCTGTGATTGTGGGGGGTGGGTGGGTGGGGAACAGACAAATTACGGATTTCCACAAAAGCATAAATATCTAACGTCTTTCTGTTTTGCCCAAGACGTTCCCCTATTTCCAATTTCTTCGCCCCAGCAAAAACTATCTATGAAAGGAAGTTTGGAAATCCCAAGTAATTTCCCCATCCCACTTATCAACTGCATATAATCACAGACGATCGGGGCGGCGGCAATATCTGTGCAGAAATTTGTCATATTGTAGAGTCAAAGCAATATATCTCTGTAACTGTTTGACAAATGGTTAACTGGAGTTTTTTCCACAACTTATACTTTATATAATGCACCTGGAACAATGCATGTATAAAATGCTGCTTACTCCTGAGAATGATCTAGCATTCCTGTCTTCAATTTTTTCACTGCCATCACACAAAAATTCATATAAAAAGAGTAACAGAATGGGAATTTCCTGGAGGTTCAGTGGTTAGGACTACGTGCTCTCACTGTGCTGAGTTTAGTCGCTCTGTAGTGTCCGACTCTTCGCGACACCACGGACCGTTTGTCCGCCAGGTTCCTCTGTCCATGGGGATTCTCCAAGCAAAAACACCGAAGTGGGTTGCCATGCCCTCCTCCTCCAGGGCATCTTCCCAAACCAGGTCTCCCGCATTGCAGGCGGATTCTTTACAGTCCGAGTCACCAGGGAAGCCCGAAAATACCGGAATGAGTAACCTATCCTTCAAGGGATCTTCCCGACCCACGAATCGAACCGAGGACCCGCGTTGCAGGCGGATTCTTTACTAGCTGAGCTATCAGGCAAGCTCTGCGCTCTCACTGTCAAGGGTTCAACCCCTGATTGGTAAACTAAGATCCCACAGGGCTTTCCTTGCGGCCAAAAAAAAAAAAAAAAAAAAGCTCATCATCTAGATCTCATGAAATCAACGGTTCCAGACTACTGTGCAAACAACTTAGTATTCGTGGAATACTAGAGTTCCACGGGCGGGAGCTCAACCTCATTGTGGTCTGGTTGGCCACGGTACCACAAGCCGGCCAGAGGCAACAAGACGAGTTTCAAGAACAGCCTGAAGGGCCCAGATTACAGAGCGCCATGAGTCGCTCGAGGCCTGAGCGGAGCGTGCCAGCAGCTCCCACGGGTCTAAGGCTGGCCGCTCCTCGCCTGCCGGCCCGCCCCGCCGCGGGGCGGCGACAAGCCCAGACTTGCTCCCGCCGGCCGGGAGGGGCGGGCGGCTCACCTGGCGGGGCCGCGCAGCCTGGGTCACGGGTCCGCGCCGCGCCTTCAGTCCGGCGCCGGCGCCGAGGCCATTTTGTCCGAGCGCCGGTCGCGGCCGCGGAGCGCAGGATGGCCGCACAGGCCGAGTCCCGCCGGCCCGCGCCGGAGTCCCGGGCCCGGTCCGCGAGCGCTTCGTTGCCCGCCCGCCCGCCGGGTCCGGGGGCGCGCCCGCAGCACTGACGCGCAGCCCGCGCCCCACCCGGGCCACGTCCCCGCTGCCGAGCCCCGCGGCAAACAAAGGGGCCTGGGGCGCTGGCCGGCCCGCCGGACGTCAGGGCCGATGACGGTCACAAAGCGGCTTCTGTGCCGCCGGGCGCCCCGCCCGCCGCCGGGCCTCGGGCCGGGACGCGGGCGGGCGCCGAGCTGCTAACAAAGGCGGCGGCGCGGGGCGTGCGTACTCACAGGAATATGTCTACTCATTGAAGATTGTGGCCTAACCATACAGCCGGTCCCGAGGCGGCGGCGGCGGGGCAGGGGCGGCGGCGGGCGTCGTGCGGCGGCGGCGGCGGCGACGGCTTCGCGGGCGGCGGGGGCACCGGAGTCGGTCCTGCAGTGAACGGCCCGGGGAAGAGCACGCAGCCTCGCCGCCCGCAGCCCAGGCAGCCAATGCGCGCGTCGCAGCGCCCTTGCGTCATAGGCTCTCCCATTTATACCTGGAGTGACGTGAGGGCCCCGGCGACCAATCGCAGCCAGGCTCCTGGCCGAACGCCGGCGACAGGGGGGCGGAAGCCCGGCCCCGCGGACGTCACGGCGCGGCGGCGGCTACCGGCGTGAACCGGTTGATGAATGGCGGCGGGTCGCCGTCGGAGCGCTGGCCAGCGGGGGGGGGGCGGGGAGGTCCGGGAAGGGCGCGGGAGGGAGGCCGGGAGCGGGAGGCGACGCTCAACTGCCTGATTAAAACCCCAGAGGGCTGAGGACATCCTCGTCACCGGAGCAGGCCTGAAGCTGGCCTCGGCTCAGCACGCAGTGCCGGCTGGGCCGGCACCGAGCCGCAGTCCCAGCCCGGGCTCCTTTAGCTGAGAGTCAGATAGATCACAGTCCGCTCTACCCGCGGTTTTCCCGGGCACCGCGCCCCGCGATCCCCATCGCCAGACAATGGTTCTGCGGGCTCCGCAGCCCTGACTGCGGGCGAGCCGAAGCGGGCGCTCTCGAGCAGGACGGGCGTGATTCAGCGAGCAGCCCACAGGAGACGGCAGAGTGCCTTGGATGCGCATAAACTCTCCTGCTCCCCACAGGCGGCGTTGGTCGCGCCTTCACACGCCGCATGCGGACGACTGCAGTTGGCTCGAGCGTGGCATTTGGAAATCGCACGCGTCCTTTGTACCTCTGCACCTCTGATGTGTTGTCACGGATCATGAAAGGTTAGGCAGCACTCTAAAAATTAATCTTCGGTTTGGTCAAGGATTGATATAATTGCGTCAAAGCTAAAGCTTTCCTTTTTGTTCGTTTTCAGAACTCTTTCACTCTTCATAATTGAGGCCCATCACCATTGTTCTTACACAAGGGCAGCTCTGTCATTTGTAATCTGAAAACTTTCTCCTCTGCTTTCTAGAAGGAATAAACCCGAATTTTACTTGCTTTGAAGAACTCGGTTTTCTACTAACATTGAGGCCTTTTGTTTGCTGTTTTCATTGAGCATAGATTGGAGAGGCTTTAGGGATCAAATCTTTTTTAGTGTACAGACGCATTTTAGGATTTATTTAGAGTTTCTACTTAGAAATTGTGCTTGCATAGTTATTCAACTTTTTAATAAACATATACTCTATAAATAAAGTAAGTGCTTTCAGTAAAGAGGTTTGGGTCGACCGCAAGGTTTTAGAGGAATCAAAATAAAATTGTCTTCATTTTAAAGAAATTGCTTGCCTTGGAAACTTTTGACTCCATCTAAGTAAGGAAAAATCAAAGAGCTTGAGAAATAATGCCCTTTCATTACATAAAAATTTAAAACTTTTATATGGCAAAAGGCTTTTGACAAACGTAAATTATTTAATGACCCACTGAAAGTATTGGTGATGTATCATGGGCAGAATTAACACCATAGTGAATAAAATACTTAAGCGACATTTACAAGAGTGTGGTTAAAAAACATGTTCAGTCGGCGACTCTCCATCCAAAAGTTTGTCCGCACAGTGATGCTACTTGGAAGAGTGAGAGCTTTTAAACAACTGAATTTGGTGGGATGAGACGTAAATTTAGCCAAGCAGAGCCAAATCGGTATTAACCAGTTTTCTTGTAGAACTTGTGATACAAGTTCAGCCTTGTGAGCCAGATCCTGTAATTAATTATCACAAGCAGTGCTGACACAAAATATCCAGTTAGCTGTTGCTCATCAAGCTCTGAAAGCTAGACTCAGACTCACAAGTGGACTAATCAGCTTTTCGGGGGATCGGTGAGGGTGTGGTCTTTGCCGCTCCTGTGCGGTACCACCTTGTCCTACTTTGAAAACACGCCTGCCATACCACCTAGCAATCCCACTGCTCTGCATACACACTGAGGAAACCAGAATTGAAAGAGACACGTGTACCCCAGTGTTCATCGTAGCACTTCCAGGGCATGGAAGCAACCTAGATGTCCATCAGCAGACGAATGGATAAGAAATCTGTGGTACCTATATACAGTGGAATATTACTCAGCCATAAAAAAGAATACATTTGAATCAGTTCTAATGAGGTGGATGAAACTGGAGCCTATTATACAGAGTGAAGTAAGCCAGAAAGAAAGACACCATTACAGTATACTAATGCATATATATGGAATTTAGAAAGATGGTAGTGATAACCCTGTATGCAAGACAGCAAAAGAGACACAGATGTATAGAACAGTCTTTTGGACTCTGTGGGAGAGGGCGAGGGTGGGATGATTTGGGAGAATGGCATTGAAACATGTATAATATCATATGTGAAACGAATCGCCAGTCCAGGTTCGATGCATGATACAGAATGCTTGGGGCTGGTGCACTGGGATGACCCAGAGGGATGGAATGGGGAGGGAGGTGGGAAGAGGCTTCAGGATGGGGAACATGTGTATACCTGTGGTGGATTCATGTTGATGTATGGCAAAACCAATACAATATTGTAAAGTAATTAGCCTGCAATTAAAATGAATATATTTTTAAAAAAAGAAAAGACATGGATGAAAAACTAGGTGAAGTTTTTGCCCTTAAGAAAAAAAAAAAAAACTTGAAACAAGATGTATTAATAAACGTGGTCTTGCTCACCAGCTCACTAAAGTTTCTCAGGGTAGTCGTGGGCCTGCCACTTTGGCAGCTGCCATGGTTACATGTGTCCTGTGGTGTTATGGTTCCCTGCTAAGCATGTGTGCTATACTGAGCCCAGTAGTTTTAAGCTGCTGATTAAAACTACTTAGAGACCAGTGGTCCATCCTGTCATTGGTTAGGAGGCTCCTGTGGTCAGAGTAGTACTCACCTACCTCTATAGATTCGCACTTGGAGCATCAGCACCTGAACTTGTTAAAGCAGTATTCAGACGAAGCTAACAGGCTTGCAAATAGTGGTCCAGCCATCCAGAGGTAAGGTAATAACCTCTGAAAAGGCAGTGCTCCAGAAAGAAGTCCTAAAGATGGAAGACTTCTCCAGCTGAACAGAATACCCATGTGGCAGTTATTAATACTTTTCTCAGCAAAACAGGTGTCCTTGAATTCATCATGGTAGGCAGGACTTCATCAGCATATTTAAAATGCAAACACCTACATTTGGGAGGTAAAGGAGACTATAAGAGCACTGAAGAAAATCCTTATGGAAGATGAAACACTGCAAAAGACTACAAATGAACAAAAACTGAAGAAGAGCAGAGAGTTCTTTACAGGATGGCAGATCTCCTGGTAAAGGAATTACTGATTCCACCTATACCAGACATATAAAAATTGGAGGATTTCAACTCTTTTTTATATTTCTTGGATTTATTAGGGCCATGAATGGTAGATTGAGGCTGTAATGAAGTCTGATAAAAAAAGAAGTTAAAGCAAGAGTATTGCCATTGCAATGATAGATCAAATGTGATGACAACCACCTAGAAAAATTACTATATTGAAAGGTATGATGATGTACCAAATGTATTTAATAGAGGCAAGTATCCCTGTGGATGTCTGGATACCAGTGAAGAGGGCAATCTTAAGCGTATCCTCAAACTTAAAAAGTGTCCTGAAAGTTCAGGGATATAACCATGGCTCCTATTAACACTGTAACAGTTTATTTTCCTTTTTCCATTATGGAACAGCCTATTTTATATCAAAAGTAAATCTTGTGTGATTTGTTTTAAAAAAAGTTAAAAATTGATAGTATACTTAAATTTCTGTGAACATATAATTTTCAGTGGGTGAATGTTGTTTAAAGCATGCTCTGTGTTAAAAAATGACAGTCTTCTTCCCCTAAGTTATTGACTTAAAGTTTTATTGGCATTTTAATAGCTATATATTTTGTGTATTTATTATTTTTAATTGAGGTATGATTGACATATAACATTATATTAGCTTCAAGTATATGAAATGAGTCAATATTTGTATTTCACAAAATAAGTCTCATATGTAAAGTATGATTTTTCTTGGGATGAGGATTTCAAGTCTTTTAAATATGCTAGATAAATAATAACCAAACAACAGTGATGCATCATCATTTCTATGCAATTTTTAGTCACAGAAATTTCCAGCAAGCAATTAAGCTTGTTTACAAGCCTTTCAAGTTCAAAGTCTGTATAGGCTAGTTCCTATACTTGGGCTATTATGTTTTGACCCAGTCAGACATGGAAACTGTCAGGTGATTGCTAAAATGTAAATATGTTTAGATAAAATAATCCTGCTGGATCAGAAATGAACGTTTTATTAAGTCATCAAGCCCAGTCATTAGAGGTATTTTTTCTCTGTAAAATTGACTTAAGGCAGTTTTCAAAAAACCTTTTAAAACTGTTTTAAGAAATAGTTCTCTTTAGTAAATCTCGATTATGTCTGTATTCTGTCCTTTTACTTATGTCTAACTTTAATCAACTTGAATACAGACCCTCAAGTTACTTAGATAAGTCTTCAATCAGATGAAACTGTTTTCACATTCAAAACCCTGCCTCTTAATATAATAAGTATTTACTTCTGTGGAGGTTCAGCATGCATATTCTGATGTGACAGATTAATAAAAAGAATATTTCTATTTGCCTCCTGGAAGGAAGTGTTTCCTTGGGATACTGAATAAAGGACTTACTGTCAACCTATAGCTCTTCATAGCATTTTCATACCATGTCATTATTAAGACTGATTCACATACTGGTATCTGGACTAATCTAAGAAAATTCTTCTTATGTTTAGATCATTTGGGAATTTTTGGAAATCAGGAGGGCCACAGTCTCCATGTAATTGTTTAGGACATGTTGAATTATGCCACAGTCTGAAGTGAGGCAAAAATAGCTTCAGTTCAGTTGCTCAGTTGTGTCTGACTCTTTGCGACCCCATGAATTGCAGCACGCCAGGCCTCCCTGTCCATCACCAACTCCTGGAGTTCACTCAAACTCATGTCCATCGAGTCGGTGATGCCATCCAGCCATCTCATCCTTGGTCGTCCCCTTCTCCTCTTGCCCCCAATCCTTCCCAGCATCAAAGTCTTTTCCAATGAGTCAGCTCTTTGGAAACTCATGAGGTGGCCAAAGTACTGGAGTTTCAGCTTTAGCATCATTCCTTAGGAAAGGAGAATTTAATTTGGCCAAAGAAAAGGAATGGAGTATAAATAAAATTTAAAGGTTTCTTATGCATGATATGGCAAAACTGTCGCTTGACAGGCTTAATTTACAGAGTTGGCATTTAGAGAGCAGATAATCCAGGCAGACACTGACTCAAGCAGCATTACTAGGGTCAACCTTATGTAAGAATGGAAGTTTCTTCTACTTAAGATAGTTATCGTGTAATGTATTTCTGGAGTCCTCTGACACATTAATACAGTAGCTGTCCAATTTGTCTGGATATGATTAGGTTATTTTCCCTCCAGAAATCCTTTCGGGTATCCCATTCCCTGTCTTCCTAAATTTTCTATGCAGGCTTTTCCTACTTTTTTTCTCAGTCCCTTTAATGATGGTGTTCACTGGGTTTTTGTCCCTGGCTACACGGGGTTTTCACTGCATGCACCCTGGCGTTTTCACTTACCCTCATAGCTTTGGCCTACACTTCTCCTCTTCTCTTGTTAAAATGCCTAGCCCATGCAAGGCACTCTGCTATCTTATGATGGATAATATAAACATTATTTCTACCTCCAATGGAATTTATATACAAATGAGGAAAGAGAAAAAAAGTTACTAAGTGAATAATATATAGTAATAGGTGCTATGAAGGAGTTTAACAATAGCTGGGGCAGTTACTTCAGACAGAGAAGTCAAGGGGCACTGTCTCCCAGGAGACCCAGACCTAAACGGTAAGAATTAATCATTTGGTGGAGGAGGAGGAGGAAAGAGATTCTTGGTGGAGGAAATGACAGTAGAAATACCCAAGGTGGGAAAAGTTTGGTTGTCCTCAAGAAGCTGATAGGCTTGAGGGGCTGCAGCAAATTCAAAGAGAAGAAAGGCGGGAGGCAGTTTTGCGATGTTGCAGGGGCTGCGTCACGCAGCAGCCTTGTCGTCCATGGTAGTAAGCACGCGCCTGTTCAGTCTCTTCAGTCGTGTCCCACTCTTTTCCACCACATGGACTGCAGCCCTCCAGGCTCCTCTGTCCATGGGTTTTCCTGGCCCGCATACTGGAGTGGGTTGCCATTTCCTTGGGGTTCCGGGTAGCTCAATCGGTAAACAATCTGCCTGCAGCATAGGAGACCTGAGTTTGATCCCTGGGTCGGGAAGATCCCCTGGAGAAGGAAATGGCTACCCACTCCAGTATCCTTGCTGGAAAATCCCATGGACAGAGGAGCCTGATGGGCAGCAGTCCATGGTGTCCTGAAGAGTCGGGTACGACTGAGCAACTGACACTTTCACTTTCTCCAATATAAGACCATTGTATTTTATTTTATCCTGTGGTGCTGAACTTTGTAGGCACACTGACATGTTTCATAATTCACATGTCCATTCTCACTGTCAAATGTTTGTAAAGAGTAAATCAAAAGCATAAAATAAAGATCCTCAAATTATGCTTGGAGAAAGGCACTATTTCTGAATATTTCAGGGATATAGATGTGTGGAAATGCCTAAAAGTTGTATATTTAAGTATTCATAGAACGAAGCCCTGATAACTATATTAGCAAGAAAAGCTAAAATGTCTTGTGCTCATTGTTTTCCAATCTGGGCTAAACACATTTGCCTTTTTTCTTGAACTTAGAAAAAAAGCAGGCTCTGTGATAGGAATTGGTTAAAAAATTAACATACAGTAGGTGATATCACTTGAGATATCTACACTTGTCATATTTTTCACTATGTCCGTTAGTGAGGAATTAACCAGTTGAATTTAATGAAGAAAATACTTGGTAGTATTAAATGAAAAATGGATACAAGTTACCATTGTACAACTACAAAACTACAACATTGTAAAAATACAAGTTAAAAATAGAAATAAACCAAATATGAGCAGTTTTATAACCGCTATTGTTGGGGGTGGGGAATATGAAATGAACACGGTGGATTTAAGCGTTATCCAATATTCTTAATATTTTCTGAATCTCAGTGACTACTTTCAGAAAATGAATGTCTGAAATGTTATTTATGTGGAAGAAATCTGAAACATGTCGTTGTATGATGACTACTGAAGGGGGAACAAAAGTCAAAATATTTTAAAAAGATCTTAAAAAATAATGCCTCTGTCTCACATGCCAACAAGATGCATTGATATTGTGAGCATTTGTGATACGTGTATTAATAAATAGTCATTACAGAAAAAGAAAGAAGGGACATTTGTGTGGCAATTTGAAACAGGGAGCTAGAATTTGTCCCAGAAGAGGTTGTTCTGTTAGGTCTGTAGCCTTGTTATAATCTCTGCAGCAGAGATGGAGGCACCAGGTTACCCTAATCTGACTCCAGTTGTCAAAATATAACAACCGTCTTTTTCTGAATCCACATTCCCAGGAAATTAATCCCACTATAATTTACTTTTAAGGTGAACTTATTTGCCATCACTTGTAGGAATATAAATGTCCAACCAGTGAGAAAATCCCTGAGAATTTAAATAAAAATAAACCTTCCATTTCCTTTCCTTTTTTTTTTTTTTTTTTTTTGCTTAAAAAATTCTTTAGAAAATTGCACCAGAAACTCTGCCACAATGAGGGCATTATTTTTTAAGATCTTTTAAAAATATTTTGACTTTTGTTCCCCCTTCAGTAGTCATACAATGAAACGTTTCAGATTTCTTCCACATAAATAACATTTCAGACATTCATTTTCAGAAAGTAGTCCCTGAGATTCAGAAAATATTAAGAATATTGGGCAACACTTAAATCCGCTAAGTGTTCATTTGATATGCCCCACCCTCAGCAGTTATAAAACTGCTGACTTTTGGTTTCTTTCTATTTTTAACTTGTATTTTTACAGTGTTGTAGTTTTGTAGTTGTACAAACCATATCTGTGGTTATAAACCAAAAGACTCCTTGTAAATATATGACTGACATTTGGAAACATCTAAAATTTGAGTCAAAGGTAATTTTTGTATCATGTAAGAGAAGTCAAACTGGAATGTGACTGTAAGCAGAAATTAAATCAGTTTTATTATATCTGTCTGGAGGAAGATTATGAGAACTGAAGCAAGAGGATAACCAGGTACATAGAACAGTAGAGCCTAAAGATTTGAGGGTTGCCAGTATCTATCCAACACTGTCTAGGGAAGAGGTGCTAAATCTGTATACAGTGAACATGTTGGCTATTTTGTATTCTGGTCTATATGTTATCTTCTATGAGTTTGGTGAAAGGGAATCACAAAATATGTAATAAGTTACTGAAGTTCCATCCTCCCTTCTCATTTTCATGAATATTTCAAGAGAAATTGTTCTCTAGACCAATCCTACTAAAAGTTTGGTCTGTGATCTAGAACCAACCAACCTACACACTCTTCGTTGCTGGTCTGAGAAAAGATAAGTATAAAAATATTTAAAACTTTTATAGCAATTTCATAGGGTAACTATGTCTATGAATTTAATTTTATAACTTAAGCTTGTATTTTTAAGTATTTGAAATTTTCATTTTTAATTAATTCACTTTTATTAAGAAATACTGCTGAAAACTTTGGAAATTGAGTAGTTATTTAATGAAAAGAATTGCTATGGGTACCTTCCTTTAGTCTTTGATGCATGAGGCTGCTCCATGATCTCTTGCAACAGACCACAGACCAGTACCAGTTCTGCACAGCAGGGCCAGTAACCCCAAGGCCACAGACCAGTACCAGTTCTACCCCGCAGGGCCAGTAACCCCAAGGCCACAGACCAGTACCAGTTTTGCACAGCAGGGCCAGTAACCCCAAGGCCACAGACCAGTACCAGTTCTACCCAGCAGGGCCAGTAACCCCAAGGCCACAGACCAGGAGCAGTTCTACCCCACAGGGCCAGTAACCCCAAGGCCACAGACCAGTACCAGTTCTACACAGCAGGGAAAGTAACCCCAAGGCCACAGACCAGTACCAGTTTTGCACAGCAGGGCCAGTAACCCCAAGGCCACAGACCAGTACCAGTTCTACCCCGCAGGGCCAGTAACCCCAAGGCCACAGACCAGTACCAGCTCTGCACAGCAGGGCCAGTAACCCCAAGGCCACAGACCAGTACCAGTTCTACCCAGCAGGGCCAGTAACCCCAAGGCCACAGACCAGTACCAGTTCTACCCCGCAGGGCCAGTAACCCCAAGGCCACAGACCAGTACCAGTTTTGCACAGCAGGGCCAGTAACCCCAAGGCCACAGACCAGTACCAGTTCTACCCCGCAGGGCCAGTAACCCCAAGGCCACAGACCAGTACCAGTTTTGCACAGCAGGGCCAGTAACCCCAAGGCCACAGACCAGTACCAGTTCTACCCCGCAGGGCCAGTAACCCCAAGGCCACAGACCAGTACCAGTTCTACCCCGCAGGGCCAGTAACCCCAAGGCCACAGACCAGTACCAGTTCTACACAGCAGGGAAAGTAACCCCAAGGCCACAGACCAGTACCAGTTCTACACAGCAGGGCCAGTAACCCCAAGGCCACAGACCAGTACCAGTTCTACCCTGCAGGGCCAGTAACCCCAAGGCCACAGACCAGTACCAGTTTTGCACAGCAGGGCCAGTAACCCCAAGGCCACAGACCAGTACCAGTTCTACCCCGCAGGGCCAGTAACCCCAAGGCCACAGACCAGTACCAGTTCTACCCCGCAGGGCCAGTAACCCCAAGGCCACAGACCAGTACCAGTTTTGCACAGCAGGGCCAGTAACCCCAAGGCCACAGACCAGTACCAGTTCTACCCCGCAGGGCCAGTAACCCCAAGGCCACAGACCAGTACCAGTTTTGCACAGCAGGGCCAGTAACCCCAAGGCCACAGACCAGTACCAGTTCTACCCCGCAGGGCCAGTAACCCCAAGGCCACAGACCAGTACCAGTTTTGCACAGCAGGGCCAGTAACCCCAAGGCCACAGACCAGTACCAGTTCTACCCCGCAGGCTTATTGAGTGCAGTAGTTTTACAGAGTCATTTTTTAGAATTTGAAATAGCTCAACTGGAATTTTATCACCTCCACCAGCTTTGTTGGTAGTGATGCTTCCTAAGATCCACTTGACTCCCCATTCCAGGATGTCTGGCTCACGGTGAGAGATCACACCATCATAATTATCTGGGTCATGAAGATCTTTTTTGTTTAGTTTTTCTGTGTATTCTTGCCACCTCTTTTTAGTATCTTCTGCCCTGTTAGGTCCATACCATTTCTGTCCTTTATCGTGCCCATCTTTGCATGAAATGTTCCCTTGCTAGCTCTACTTTTCTTGAAAGATCTCTAGTCTTTCCCATTCTATTGTTTTCCTCTATTTCTTTGCATTGATCACTGAGGAAGGCTTTCTTATCCCTTCTTGCAGTTCTTTGGAACTCTGCATTCAAATCGGTATATCTTTCCTTTTCTCCTTTGCCTTTAACGTCTCTTTTCTCAGCTATTTTTAAGGCCTCCTCAGACAACCATTTTTCCTTTTTGCATTTCTTTTCTTGGGGATGGTTTTGATCATATCCTACTGTATGATGTCACAAACCACTGTCCATAGTTCGTAAGACGTTCTGTCTATCAGATCTAATCCCTCAAATCTGTTTGTCACTTGCACTGTATAATTGTAAGGGATTTGATTTAGGTCATACCTGAATGGTGTAGTGGTTTTTCCTACTTTCTTCAATTTAAGTCTGAATTTGGCAATAAGGAGTTCATGATCTCAGCCACAGTCAGCTCCCAGTCTTGTTTTTGCTGACTGTATAGAGCTTCTCTATCTTTGGATGCAAAGAATATAATCAGTCTGATTTTGGTATTGATCATGGTGATGTCCATGTGTAGAGTCTTCCCTTGTGTTGTTGGAAGAGGGTGTTTGCTATGACCAGTGCGTTCTCTTGGCAAAACTCTCTTAGCTTTTGCCCTGCTTAATTCTGTACTCCAAGGCCAAATTTGTCTGTTACTCTAGGTATCTCTTGACTTCCTACTGTTGCATTCTAGTCCCTTATGATGAAAAGGACATCGTTTTTCGGTGTTCGTTCTAGAAGGTCTTGCAGGTCTTCATAGAGCCAATCAACTTCAGCTTCTTCAGCGTTTCTGGTTGGAGCAGAGATTTGGATTGCTGAAGGATTACTTCAGTTATAATTGGCTGCCAATTTCTACTGAGTCTGTCTACTAAAAATCTCAGAAAGTGGCCCTCTCCCTCCACTTTTTACTGTCAACCTTCCTTCATTCATCCCTGTAACAATTTATGCAAAGATGTATTGAAATAGCTTGATTCTATGACTTCTAGTCTTGTCTCCATCTGATCCATCCTATATTTTTTAGAAATTCAATGCCTTTTAAAGAAAAGCTAATCTGATCTTGTCATTCTCCTACTTAGAATTCTTCAATGGCCCTCTATTAACTTATAGAGAAAGTCCAAATTAGCTGACACTTCACTTCAGTTCAGTCGCTCAGTCATGTCCGACTCTTTGTGACCCCGTGAATCGCAGCACACCAGGCCTCCTTGTCCATCACCAACTCCGAGAGTTCACTCAGACTCACATCCATCGAGTCCGTGATGCCATCTAGCCATCTCATCCTCTGTCGTCCCCTTCTCCTCCTGCCCCCAATCCCTCAAGACTCCCCAAATTATGCCTTTGAATTCCCAGTGCGACTTCCTTCTCTACTGTTACTCTCTAGTCTTTGCAATCAGCTGTGGTTTCTGAAATGTTTGCCATGCTTTCTCATGGCATGGTCTGCAATTTCTTTTACCCAAAAAGTTCTCTTTCCACGTCCCCCAAAACACTACAATTAATTAGCTTATGAAGTTTTCCTGGTTGCATATCAATGTAGGTACCCCCTTCCCTGTGCTTCCACAGTATCTTGTGCATACCTCTATTGAAGCATTCATTGCATTATGATAGCCATTTTTGCAAACTGTCTGTCTGTCTCACACCCCATGAAATTTTACAAGGCAGAAGCTAGGTCCTATTAATTTCCCTGTGCCTAACACCTTACTTGGCACATAGTATTTAATGAACAATTCCATGTTTTGTGGCATTGCTTCATGCTTGATTTAAAGATGTTTAGAAGACAGTGCTGGTGGTTGGTAGGACACAGAACCCCAAAAATAGGATCTAGCAGCAAACAATTAGGTTAGAATGTGAAATCAAGAAAGTCATGATAGCAGGCTGGCTTATCTTGGATAGTATCAAAGACAGATTGTTTACTATCTTTTTTGCTTGTTATTGCTATATATGAGTATTTTTCCTAAAAGATTATTAGTAACTCAGTTTTACGTCACTATTTAGAATAATCTTACTTTTTATTCCTTGTAAAGAATAACAAGACAAAAGTACTCACAAGTAGTATCAGTGACTCAAAAATAAATTATTGATCAAGTACAGATTCACCTAAAGTGATAGTGACACACTAATCTCTTTGGCAGAGCCTTTTCACAGAGAGGGCTTTGCCAACAAAGGTCTGTCTAGTCAAAGCTATGATTTTTCCAGTTGTCATATATGGATGTGAAAGTTGGATGGTAAAGAAAGCTGAGCGCTGAAGAATTGATGCTTTTGAACTGTGATGTTGGAGAAGACTCTTGAGAGTCCCTTGGGTTGCAAGGAGGTCCAATCAGTCAATCCTAAAGGAGATCAGTCCTGAATATTCATTGGAAGGACTGATGCTGAAACTCCAATACTTTGGCCACCTGATTCAACAAATTGACTCATTGGAAAAAACTCTGATGCTGGGAAAGATTGAAGGCAGGAGGAGAAGGGGACGACAGAGGATAAGATGGTTGGATGGCATCACTAACTCGATGGATATGAGTTTGAGTAAGCAGCAGGAGTTGGTGATGGATAGGAAAGCCTGCGTGCTGCAGTCCATGGTGTCACAAAAAGTCAGACACGACTATGTGGCTGAACTGACTGAATTTGCACAGAGAATTCTAGACTTGACTTCCCCATTGGTGCCATCCTCCCTTTGGTGCACTGTAAGGCAGAGAGGAGTCATGGTCTGAAAAAAATACTTAACATGGAAAACCTAAAGCAAACTTATTATATTTTTTAGTTGTTCTATTAGTGTGATTAAGATTTTAGATTTGCCAAAATGTGTACTTGAAGATGGAGTTAACTTTTTAAAAATTTAAGGAAACTTTTCTTTTGTCCTGCCTATTGTACCAAAGGAATGTTAACTAGGATTCATGTTGATGTATGGCAACACCAATACAATATTGTAAAGTATTTAGCCTCTGATTAAAATAAATAAATTTATATTAAAAAATAAAGTTTGAGAAGAGTGTGGTATGTGTTCTGTTGACTGGTGGGGAATCGCTACATACACTGAAGTTGCTGACAAATCATTGGTAATGATAGTTATTTAAGAACAGATTTTATAATATTTATAATAGTTTTCCTTAAATCCTTTTTGAGAGGGAAAATCCTGGCTACTGGACATGTAAGATTTCATTCAGGATGGCAAACATCTTGTGGTAGTTGTATCCTATTTAGGATTTTATCCTATAACCATGCCCACAATTTATGATTATGAAATCATTAAACATGGCCCTTCAAGGTTTTTTGTTTTTTGTTTTTTTTTAATTCTTGGATCCCTCTATTCTGCATAACAAAATGTTTCATTTTTATAGGGGCTTTTTATCTTTTCACCAGGGCTTCCCTGGTGGCTCAGATGGTAAAGCGGGAGACCTGGGTTCGATTCCTGGGTCGGGAAGAGCCCCTGGAGAAGGAAATGGCACCCGACTCCAGCACTCGTGCCTGGAAAATCCCATGGACGGAGGAGCCTGATAGGCTACAGTCCATGGGGTCGCAAAGAGTCGGACACGACTGAGCGAATTCACTTCACTTTATCTTTTCAAATCACTCTTATGTGGCCCAGCCTGTCTGTCTCCCATGGTTATTGCATAAGGTTATAGTGTTTTTATCTGCGTGCCTTTTTGAAGCAGCTGAGATTCAGAAGCTGTTAGAATGATGAGAGGCAGCAAATACACTCAGGGGACGAAGGATGCTTTTCCAAAAGTAAGAAGATGAGAGAATTTTAGAGCCATATCAAGATGGAACTTGAAAGGCATAGAAAATTATCCAATTATACCTCAGGGAACAAAGCCCTAGAAAGAATAAGTGACTCACCAAATGCTCACAGAACGTAGTAAAGTCATATCAGAGCCAAGGGGAAGTCCTAACAGGAACATAACTTGTACTCCATGCAATTTAACTCACAAATGATTTCCTTTATATTATCTGATTGCATCTATTACTGATTGTAATAAGGTATTGGAAAGAGAGTTGGCTACCCCATCTTCCATAAAAAGAGGTTGAAACAGCTAGTAAAAACTGAAACCTGCTGCTAGCCTCATTTTTCTCAGAAAACCAGGACCCACAGGTTAAACAAATGCTCAAATCTCCTCTGAGGCTATGGATATCAAACTCTTTAGAGGCACCTGGGATTCTGATTCACAAGGTGGGATCTGGGAATGCTAAAAGTTCCCATGCGCTGCTGCTCTAGGGCAGCTTATCATCAGGCAGAGTGAAAGCGTGTCTTTGGTAGTATGTCACACAGGAAGACAAAATCATCTATTTCTAGTGCAATGGGGCACACAAAACTCCCTGTGGTTCCAAGAATCATGATTGCAGTAGCAGCTCAGCAGGCATAATAATATTTCTGGTAACTGAAATTTCTGAGGCCTATGCCACTTATACAAACTCTGAAGAGACAGGATAGAGGGGGACACAATTTCAAGGATTTTACCTCCTATAGGTCTAAATGTGCTTTAATGGTATGAAGACTGAATTCTTAAATGCTCTGATTTCCAGTGAATTCTCCAATGTCCTTATTTTTACTGTGAAAATCTGACTCAGTCCTCTAATGGTGGAGATGGTTGCTATGATGAGTCACACCTATGTCTTCACCTGTCTCAGGGCAGTTTCTTCTTAAGACGTTCTGAGTTCTATGCAGCCCATTTGCTTTGCTGAGACAACCGTGTTCTCCACTGAAGAAGGAAGGGTCAGTTAGCACTAACTTTCTATTACTAGAAATGAACAGCAATTGTTCCGGGAATGGACAAGATGAAAAGAAATGGAGGTCTGAGTTTTCTATAAATACTTGGAACGATTACTGCTTTGCTTGGCTCTGTTCTGATATCAGCCACATGTTAACATCTTTAGCAGAAACCATACCATATGTTTCAGAACTGCCTGTACTGCCTCTAAGAACAGTCTTCTTGGAGGATCTGACAAAAGTTTCTGTGAGCATTTACTATGCACTGATCTAAGGGATGGAGATCGGGGCTGGGGGGTGGAGAGAGTAATACAACTGTGGGAAAATGCTGTCCTCAGGAGCAACCCCTGTGTAAACAATTACTGTACGGCAAGATAAAATGTATAACATGTTTTCTGCTGGGCATCATGGGAACCCTGAGAAGTGATGCCTAGGACTTCCCTGATGGGGAAGTGGGACTTCCCCAGTGGGACGCTGTGCTCTCAAAACAGGGGACCTGGGTTCGATCCCTCAGGAAACTAGATCCCACATGCTGCAACTAAAGATTCTAAGACCTGGCACAACCAAATAAATACTTATGTATATTGTATATATATATCTAAGAAGAAGTGACGCCTAATTCTGCCAGGGTTAGAATGTAGGAGTGAAAGCAAAGAGTCTTCTTAAGAAGGCACTAGAGTCTGGAAGACAGTATAAGAATTTCTGGTCCCAGATTTTGAATCAAATACTCCTACTATGATAATTGGATGAAAAGAACATGAACACTTTTCATATTGGTTGAATTTTTGTAGAGGGATGAAAAACTTGACAAGAATAGAGAAAAATTCTATTGTAATGAAATGTGTAATGAAACTGCAAGACTGAATTGTAACTAAGTACACTTCTGGTGAGAAGAATTGTAAAGTCTTTTTTTATTGTCTTTGCTGAGAGGAGTCTATCATCTGTTAATCTGAATATTTGTGCTTCCAGTATTTTGCTTTTTTAAAAAAAATTTAATCAATGAATTACCAAAAAAAAAAGAAAAGAAAAAGAAAAAAAGAGTATAGTTTATGTCTATGAACATTTCTAGATTGATAACTGGGAACTTCCAAATGGGCTTGTAAGTTTCTTAAAATAATGTCTACTGATATGATATCACTAACTTTAATGCCCTACTATTATTCTTTCTTATCTTCTGCTTTAAACAATTGTAACAATTATCTTTTAAATAATCCAAATCAATATCAATTAAGTTAATTTCCCCATTGAAATGATATTCTCTAATGAGGCCAAACTTTCGTTTAGCTGTTCACACCATCATTTCCTTCCCTACAACAGCTGTATGAATTTTAAATCACACTTCTTGCTCTTATACACAAAGACACTGAATTCCTATTCTGTGATGTGATCAGAGATAATGCAATCAGTCACCAATAAAGACACATTCCTTAGGTGAGATGGCTTTTGTTGGGGGCATTAAGATCAAAATATGTGTAATGGCCAGAGAAGATCTAGCTACACTGTAGCACTTAAGTAGCTATACTACATGACAGGATTCCAAGTCAAGTCTCATTAACTTATCTTCAGTTCAGTTCAGTTTATTTCAGTCGCTCAGTCGTGTCTGACTCTTAGCCAATAAGAATTCTCTCTTTAGGCTATTCATGTAATTGGTTATTCATAAAGAGGAAGTATACCTTTGGCTTTCACTTTGGAGCATGGAGGCCAACACACTGCATTTTTACACACCACCATTCAATAATCTTGGAAAAGGAAATGGCAACCTACTTCAGTATTCTTGCCTGGAAAATTCCATGGACAGAGGAACCCAACAGGCTACAGTCCATGGAGTCACAAAGAGTTGGCCATGACTGAGCACATCAGCATTCAATTACCACAGCAGATTCTGTTCAAACTTGAGTAACCAAGAGTGGCATTGATAGCTTCAAAAGGCTCCATTCTTATGTCTTATAATATGATTACTGGAGACTTACTTGATTTAGCAAAAACCCTTGAACAACACAGATTTGAACTGTGTGAGTCCACTTATATGTGGATTTTTAAAAATAGTAAATACTAATAGTACGACTCGGTCTCAGGTTGGTTGAAACTGGATTTGGAACTGCAAATATGGAGGAAAACCACAGGTACATCAGTTCAGTTGCTCAGTTGTGTCTGACTCTTTGTGACCCCATAGACTGCAGCATGCCAGGCTTTCTTGTCCATCACCAACTCCCGGAGCCTACTCAAACTCATGTCCATCCAACCATCTCATCCTCTGTACATAATGCTGACTATAAGTTATGGGTGGATTTTCAACTGTGAAGAGGGTCAGTATCCCTAACCTCTGCATTGCTCAAGGGTCAACTGTAGTTTCAGGCTGAACAGTATCTCTTAAGAAAAAAGATGGTTTGAATTTAATCAAACTTTACCTTTGAGCTTTGGGGACCAGTTAAATATAGTCTGGTAAGTTTGTATGAAGAATCCTGTGCAGCTATCATATATCATGGGCTTCTCAGGTAGCTCAGCAGTAAACAATCTGCTTGCCAATGCAGAAGACTTACGTTCCATCCCTGGGTCAGGAAGATCCCCTGGAGAAGGAAATGGCAACCCACTCTAGTATTCCTGCCTGGTAAATCCCATGAACAGAGGAACCTGGCAGGCTACAGTCCATGGGTCACAAAGAGTCGGATACAACTTAGTGACTAAACAACAAGAACAAAATATTTATATGTATGATATATCATTTCCCAAGAATACTGAGAAGAGATATGGTCATGAAGCCATGTTAAAGGTATATCATAAATTTATATGACATAATCCTAATTTTGAAACAATATTTGTAGTACATTCAAAGAAAAAGTCTAAAGGAATACATTAAACTGCATATAATGGCTATTTCTGAAGTAGTATAAATTTTGAACATTCTGTATTGTATACTTTTACCTTTCAGATTATCCACAGTGCCTTGTATTGCTTTCATATATGAGAAAAACTCTATCCACATGTTAAAAAAAAAAAAAAAAGGTTGGGAGTTCCCTAGTGGCCCAGTGAGCTGGGGTTCAATCCCTGGTCGAGGAACCGAGATTCCGTAAGTCAAGCAGTATGGCCAAAAAAAAACACACAGACCCAGGTCATCATAATCAAGTATTGTATTAATATAATTATATTCCCAGAGCAAAGGTAATTTCAGATTATTAAGAAAATAAATTACAGTTCACCTTTTAATTATCATATTGATTTTTTTTTAATTATGAGAAGTACTGATGTTTAAACTTGCCAGTGACCAGACACTACAACTCAGGTGGCATAGTTGGTAAATAATCCGTCGGTCAATGCAAGAGGCCCAAGAAACTCAGGTTTGAGCCCTGGGTCAGGAAGATCCCCTGGAGGAGGAAACAGAAATCCACTCCAGTATTCTCGCCTGGAAAATCCCAAGGAAAGAGGATCCTAGCAGGCTATAGTCATCGGACAAAACTGAGTGACAGAGCAGGCATTGCAAAGCTCTTATTGGACCTGATTTCAAACTTTGACAATGCTTTGATAATCAAAACATAAATTTTGTGACCATAGTTCCCCCAATTATATGGAATATGTCCGATGTCAAATATTTGTTCTATTGATATTTGGACTATAAATATATGATCACATGTAATTTGGTGATGAAAGATTCAAATTACTTCTTAACAAAATGAAGCATTTTTTAACAGAAAAATTATGCACATAATTCTAATAGTCAAATGCTGTACATATATTCATAAGCAAAGTCCCCATCCACATCTGCACCCCAAATCTTGGAGAGAATGATTATTGATAGTTTCTAAGATGTGAGGATGCTTTCACACAGATTGGTATGGTCTACTCACATTCCCTCCAGTCTATTCTCTTGGTGCAGGTTTGGTTATCCCAGGAAAGCTCTGTTCTTTTTTTTTAATTTTTATTTTTTACTTTAGATCTATCAAATCTAAAGTATTGGTTTATATACCATGCACTTATCTGCATCATAGGTTTTTTTTTTTTCTGTGTGATATTTTTTTAAATTTACTTTTTAATTGAAGGAAAATTGATTTACAGAATTTTGTTGTTTTCTGTCAAACCTCAACATGAATCAGCCATAGGTATCCGTATATACCCTCCCTTTGAACCTCCCATTTCACGCCCTATCCCACCACTCTAGATTGATACAGAACCCGTTTGAATTTCCTGAGCCATACAGCAAATTCCCATTGGCTATCTAGTTTACATGTGGTAATGTAGGTTTCTATATTACTCTTTCCACACATCTCACCCTCTTCTCCCCTCTCTCCATGTCCATAAGTCTAATCTCTATGTCTGTTTCTCCATTGCTGTCCTGTAAATAAATTCTTCAGTACCATTTTTCTAGATTCCATATATATGCATTACAATATGGTATTTATCTTTCTCTTTCTGACTCACTTCACCCTGTATAATACATTCTAGGTTCATCCAACTTATCAGACCTGACTCAAATGCATTCCTTTTTATGGCTGAGTAATATTCCATTGTGTATATGTACCACAACTTCTTTATCCATTCATCTGTCGATGGACATCTAGGTTGCTTCCACGTTCTAGCTATTGTAAATAGTGCTGCAGTGAACAATGGGATACATGTGTCCCTTTCAATTTTGGTTTCCTCAGGGTATAAGTCTAGGAATGGGATTGATGGGTCATATGTTGCTTTTATTCCTAGTTTTTAAAGGAATCTCCATACCATCTTCCATAGTGGCTGTATCAATTTACATTCCCACCAACAATGCAAGAGAGTTCCCTTTTCTCCACAACCTCTCCAGCATTTATCATTTGTAGACTTTTTGATGATGGCCATTCTGACTGGTGTGAGGTGATATCTCATTGTAGTTTTGATTTGCCTGTCTCTAATAATGCATGATGTTGAGCATCTTTTCATGTGTTTGTTAGCCATCTGTATGTCTTCTTTGGAGAAATGTCTGTTTGGGTCTTTTCCCCACTTTTTGATTGGGTTGCTTGTTTTTCTGGTATTCAGTTGTATGAGCTGCTTGTATATTTTGGAAATTAATCCTTTGTCAGTTGTTTCATTTATTATTTTTTTCCAGTTACAAGGTTTGTCTTGTCACCTTGTTTATAGTTTCCTTTCTGTACATAAGCTTTTAATCAGGTCCCACTTGTTTACATTTGTTTTTATTTCTATTAATCTAGGAGGTGGGTCATAATGGATCTTGTTTTGATTATGTCTTTTTCATGTTCTATGTTTTCCTCTAAGAGTTTTCTAGTTTCTGGTCTTAAATTTAGGTCTTTAATCCATTTTGAAACAGCTCAACTGGAATTCCATCACCTCCAGTAGCTTTGTTCGTAGTGATGCTTTCTAAGGCCCACTTAACTTCACATTCCAAGATGTCTGGCTCTAGATTAGTGATCACATCATCATGATTATCTGGGTCATGAAGATCTTTTTTGTGCAGTTCTTCCGTGTATTCTTGCCACCTCTTCTTAATATCTTCTGCTTCTGTTAGGTCCATACCATTTCTGTCCTTTATCGAGCCCATCTTTGCATGAAATGTTCCCTTGGTATCTCTAATTTTCTTGAGGAGATCTCTAGTCTTTCCCATTCTGTTGTTTTCCTCTATTTCTTTGCATTGATTGCTGAGGAAGGCTTTCTTATCTCTCCTTGCTATTCTTTGGAACTCTGCATTCAGATGCTTATATCTTTCCTTTTCTCCTTTGCTTTTCGCCTCTCTTCTTTTCACAGCTATTTGTAAGGCCTCCCCAGACAGCCATTTTGCTTTTTTGCATTTCTTTTCCATGAGGATGGTCTTGATCCCTGTCTCCTGTACAATGTCACGAACCTCAGTCCATAGTTCATCAGGCATTCTATCTATCAGATCTAGGCCCTTAAATCTATTTCTCACTTCCACTGTATAATCATAAGGGATTTGATTTAGGTCATACCTGAATGGTCTAGCGGTTTTCCCTACTTTCTTCAATTTGAGTCTGAATTTGGTAATAAGAAGTTCATGATCTGAGCCACAGCCAGCTCCTGGTCTTGTTTTTGTTGACTGTATAGAGCTTCTCCATCTTTGGCTGCAAAGAATATAATCAATCTGATTTTGGTGTTGACCACCTGGTAATGTCCATGTGTAGAGTCTTCTCTTGTGTTGTTGGAAGAGGGTGTTTGCTATGACCAGTGCATTTTCTTGGCAAATCTCTATTAGTCTTTGCCCTGCTTCATTCTGCATTCCAAGGCCAAATTTGCCTGTTACTCCAGGTGTTCCTTGACTTCCTACTTTTGCATTCCAGTCCCCTATAATGAAAAGGACATCTTTTTGGGTGTTAGTTCTAAAAGGTCTTGTAGGTCTTCATAAAACCGTTCAACTTTAGCTTCTTCAGCATTTTTGGTTGGGGCATAGACTTGGATTACTGTGATATTGAATGGCTTGCCTTGGAGATGAACAGAGATCATTCTTCAGTTTTTGAGATTGCATCCAAGTACTGCATTTCAGACTCTTTTGTTGACCATGATGGCTACTCCATTTCTTCTGAGGGATTCCTGCCCACATTAGTAGATATAATGGTCATCTGAGTTAAATTCACCCATTCCAGTCCATTTTAGTTCGCTGATTCCTAGAATGTCGAGGTTCACCCTTGCTATCTCTTGTTTGACCACTTCCATTTTGCCTTGATTCATGGGCCTGACATTCCAGGTTCCTATGCAATATTGCTCTTTACAGCATTGGATCTTGCTTCTATCACCAGTCACATCCACAACTGGGTATTGTTTTTGCTTTGGCTCCATCCCTTCATTCTTTCTGGAGTTATTTCTCCACTGATCTCCATATTGGGCACCTAATGACCTGGGGGGTTCCTCTTTTGGTATCCTATCATTTTGCCTTTTCATACTGTTCATGGGGTTCTCAAGGCAAGAATACTGAAGTGGCTTGCCATTCCCTTCTTCAGTGGACCTCTCCACCATGACCCGCCCGTCTTGGGTTGCCCCGCAGGCATGGCTTGGTTTCATTGAGTTAGACAAGGCTATGGTCCTAGTGTGATTAGATTGACTAGTTTTCTGTGAGTATAGTTTTCAGTGTGTCTGCCCTCTGATGCCCTCTTGCAACACCTACCATCTTACTTGGGTTTCTCTTACCTTGGGCGTGGGGTATCTCTTCATGGCTGCTCCAGCAAAGCACAGCCTCTGTTCCTTACCTTGGACAAGGGGTATCTCCTTACTGCCGCCGTTCCTGACCTTCAACGTGGGATAGCTCCTCTAGGCCCTCCTGTGCCTGCGCTGCCACTGCTGCTCGGGTTGCTCCTCCCAGCCGCCACCCCTGGCCTCGGGCGTGGGTAGCTCCTCCCAGCTGCCACCCCTGGCCTCGGGCTCGGGGTGGTTCCTCAGGGTCACCACTCCTGGCCTTGGGCGCGAGGTGGCTTCTCCCGGCCGCCCCTGACTTCAGACGCAGGATGTCTCCTCTCGGCCGCCACTGGCCTCGGATGCAGGAAAAGATGATGCTGTGAAAGTGCGGCACTCAATATGCCAGCAAATTTGGAAAACTCAGCAGTGCAGTGGGCACAGGACTGGAAAAGTTCAGTTTTCATTCCAATTCCAAAGAAAGGAAATGCCAAAGAATGCTGAAACTACTGAACAATTGCACTCATCTCACATGCTAGTAAAGTAATGCTCAAAATTCTTCAAGCCAGGCTTCAGCAATACGTGAACCATGAACTTCCTGATGTTCAAGCTGGTTTTAGAAAAGGCAGAGGAACTAGAGATCAAATTGCCAACATCCACTGGATCATGCAAAAAGCAAGAGAGTTCCATAAAAATATCTATTTCTGCTTTATTGACTAGGCCAAAGCCTTCGACTGTGTGGATCACAATAAACGGTGGGAAATTCTGAAAGAGATGGGCATACCAGACCACCTGACCTGCCTCTTGAGAAATCTGTATGCAGGTCAGGAAGCAACAGTTAGAACTGGACATGGAACAACAGACTGGTTCCAAATAGGAAAAGGAGTACATCAAGGCTGTATATTGTCACCTCGCTTATTTAACTTATAGGCAGAGTACATCATGAGAAATGCTGGACTGGAAGAAACACAAGCTGGAATCAAGATTGCCGGGAGAAATATCAGTAACCTCAGATATGCAGATGACACCACCCTTACGGCAGAAAGTGAAGAGGAACTAAAAAGCCTCTTGATGAAAGTAAAAGAGGAGAATGAAAAAGTTGGCTTAAAGCTCAACATTCAGAAAACGAAGATGATGGCATCTGGTCCCATCACTTCATGGGAAATAGATGGGGAAACAGTGGAAACAGTGTCAGACTTTATTTTGGGGGCTCCAAAATCACTGCAGATGGTGACTGCAGCCATGAAATTAAAAGACGCTTACTCCTTGGAAGAAAAGTTATGACCAACCTAGATAGCATATTCAAAAGCAGAGACATTACTTTGCCGACTAAGGTCCGTCTAGTCAAGGCTATGGTTTTTCCAGTGGTCATGTATGGATGTGAGAGTTGGACTGTGAAGAATGCTGAGCACCGAAGAATTGATGCTTTTGAACTGTGATGTTGGAGAAGACTCTTGAGAGTCCCTTGGACTGCAAGGAGATCCAACCAGTCCATTCTGAAGGAGATCAGCCCTGGGTGTTCTTTGGAAGAGATACTACAGCTGAAGCTCCAGTACTTTGGCCACCTCATGTGAAGAGTTGACTCATTGGAAAAGACTCTGATGCTGGGAGGGATTGGGGGCAGGAGGAAAAGGGGACGACCGAGGATGAGGTGGCTGGATGGCATCACGGACTCGATGGACGTGGGTCTGAGTGAACTCCGGGAGATGGTGATGGACAGGGAGGCCTGGCGTGCTGTGATTCATGGGGTCGCAAAGAGTCGGACATGACTGAGCGTCTGAACTGAACTGAACTGAATCCATTTTGAGTTTTTCTTTGTGTATGGTGTTAGGAAGTGTTCTAATTTCATTCTTTTACCTGTAGCTGTCCAGTTTTCCCAGCACCATTTATTGAAGAGGCTGTTTTTACCATTGTATATTCTTGCCTCCTTTGTTGAAAATAAGGTACTCATAGGTGCATGGGTTTATTTCTGGGTTTTCTCTCTTGTTCCATTGGTCTATATTTCTGTTATTGTGCCAGTACATACTGTCTTGATGACTGTAGCTTTGCAGTATAATCTGAAGTCAGGAAGGTTGATTCCTCCACCTCCATTCTTCTTTCTCAAGACTGCTTTGGCTATTCAGGGTCTTTTGTGTTTCCATATGAATTGTGAATTTTTTTTGCATTTGAAAAATGCAATTGGTAATTTGATAGGAATCACATTCCATTTGATAGTATTCACAATATTGATTCTTCCTACCCAGGAACATGGAATATCTCTCCATCTGTTTATGTCGCCTTTGATTTCTTTCATTAGTGTCTTATAATTTTCTGTGTACAATTCTTTTGTCTCCTTAACTAAGTTTATTTCTAGATATTTAATTCTTTTTGTTGCCAGGGATTGATTTCTTAATTTCTCTTTCTGATTTTTCATTGTTCAGTTCAGTTCAGTTCAGTCACTCAGTTGTGTCCGACTCTTTGCGACCCCGTGAATCACAGCACACCAGGCCTCCCTGTCCATCACCAACTCCCAGAGTTCACTCAGACTCACGTCCATTGAGTCAGTGATGCCATCCAGCCATCTTATTCTCTGTTGTCCCCTTCTCCTCCTGCCCCCAATCCCTCCCAGCATCAGAGTCTTTTCCAATGAGTCAACTCTTCACATGAAGTGGCCAAAGTACTGGAGCTTCAGCTTTAGCATCAGTTCTTCCAAAGAACACCCAGGGCTGATCTCCTTCAGAATGGACTGGTTGGATCTCCTTGCAGTCCAAGGGACCCTCAAGAGTCTTCTCCAACACCACAGTTCAAAAGCATCAATTCTTCGGCACTCAGCCTTCTCCACAGTCCAACTCTCACATCCATACATGACCACTGGAAAAACCTTAGCCTTGACTAGATGGACCTTTGTTGGGAAAGTAATGTCTCTGCTTTTGAATATGCTATCTAGGTTGGTCATAACTTTTCTTCCAAGGAGTAAGCGTCTTTTAATTTCATGGCTGCAGTCACCTTCTGCAGTGATTTTGGAGTCCCCAAAAATAAAGTCTGACACTGTTTCCACTGTTTCCCCATCTATTTCCCATGAAGTGATGGGACCAGATGCCATCATCTTTGTTTTCCGAATGTTGGGCTTTAAGCCAACTTTTTCACTCTCCTCTTTTACTTTCATCAAGAGGCTTTTTAGTTCCTCTTCACTTTCTGCCATAACGATGGTGGTCATCTGCATATCTGAGGTTATTGATATTTCTCCCGGCAATCTTGACTCCAGCTTGTGCTTCTTCCAGTCCAGCGTTTCTCATTATGTGCTCTGCACATAAGTTAAATAAGCAAGGTAACAATATACAGCCTTGACGTACTCCTTTTCCTATTTGGAACCAGTCTGTTGTTCCATGTCCAGTTCTAACTGTTGCTTCCTGACCTGCATACAGATTTCTCAAGAGGCAGGTCAGGTGGTCTGGTATGCCCATCTCTTTCAGAATTTTCCACAGTTTATTGTGACCCACACAGTCAAAGGCTTTGATAAGCCTACAGGAAACATTATTCTCAATGGTGAAAAACTGGAAGCATTCCCCCTAAGATAAAGAAGACAAGGGTTGTCCACTTTCACCACTATTATTCAACATAGTTCTGCAAGTCCTAGCTGCAGGAATCAGAGAAGAAAAACAAATAAAAGGAATCCAGGTCAGGAGAGAGGAAGTAAACTTTCACTGTTTGCAGACGACATGATACTGTACATAGAAAACCCTAAAGGTAGTATCAGAAAATTACTAGACCTAATCAGTGAATTTAGCACTTTGCTACCTCTAAGATAAAGTACATTGCAGAAGAATATCTTTTTTTTTTCCAAATTTTCCATTACTGACTTCTTTCCATTTAAAAATTTTATGACTTACTGCCAGTGACACTTCTTTACACATTACAGCCTTTAAAAATAATAATATCATATAAGAAACGAATTGCCAGTCTAGGTTCGATGCAGGATACAGGATGCTTGGGGCTGGTGCACTGGGATGACCCAGAGGGATGGTATGGGGCAGGAGGTGGGAGAGGGGTTCAGGATTGGGAACACGTGTACACCTGTGGCGGATTCATGTTGATGTATGACAAAACCAATACAATATTGTAAAGTAAAAAAAAAAAAAAGTATTTATAAATAAATAAATATATGTAAAAAGTAACTTTCTAAATTTGCACTAATAGTATGAACACTACATGTAAATGACAAGCAGTGAGCAGGCACTGAATAATTGTTAAATGAATGGACAAATACATATGTTCTGTATCTGTAAATGTACAACCTCAGCTGAAAGTTTATCCAGCACTGAAACAATTTATTGTTTAAATGTTGTCTTTTCATGTATTAAATTTGTGTGTTCAAACTAAAAAAAACATGGGCTTTGGGAGTAAATTATAACTATAATATAATATAGCTATACATGTTCTAGTCTTTATTTACAAAAAGGAGTGCTTTGTGGAAATACCTAAGCTTAACACTCAGCAATAGAAGCAGGTAACTCTTCTGGATTAACTCTTTTAAAGAAATCCACTTGAAGTACAATACGTTCCTTTGGATCTCTCTCTTCTCAGTCTCAGCTTAATCTGACACGAATCTGTAGATCTTCACTCCAGAGCTTCTCATTCCACTTCAGTCCTTTCCTGGAGTCAATTCCCTCCTATTTCTAGTAACAAACTTTGGGGAAAATGGGCTTTTAAAAACTCTTACAAGCTTTTTTTTTAGCAATAACTTCTGAACTTCAACTTGGAGGAGAGCTCATTCCTGTAACCAGCTTCTATCACAGTTGCTAAAGCAATGTGCCCAGAAGTGTGGCTTCCTTTGCTCAGTTCTCTTATCTCCTCTCCAAAGGGGAAACGTGAGAGGGAAATGTAGAGGGATCTGCCCTCTGAGTACAACACCTATGTGGGGCCCTAAATGGGAAACCTTAAAACAGATGGGTTAGCTTTGCGGTCAGAAACTAAGATGACGCCTGGCGGAAGAGAGAGGGGAGTGGTCTATGTTAAAGTTTTTTATTGGCTCTCTTGATTTCTGTGCAGGTGGATAGCATGAGGACAGCACGTGATCACCACAGACTCCTGTTATAATGAGGGCACATGACGATTTGACCTTTAATGTGATTGGTGCAAATATGGCATATTATGATTTGACCTTTAACGTGATTGGTGCAACTATGGCACATGATGATTTGACCTTTAACGTGATTGGTGCAACTATGGAAAGCCCTGCTTGCCTATATAAACCAAGAGTTTGTGGCAATAAAGTGGAACTGCTTAGACGGAACCCCTGTCACTCGCGGAGGGGCTGGGTTGGTGGACAGCAGGCTCACCACTCCTCGGGACCCCTCGGCTTTGCTGAGGGAAGTTCCACTGCCTCTCTCTTTCTGCGGAGCGCCCCCCCGCACACCTGCCTCCTTTCGCTACTTTCTGACCAACCAGCCTCCCATCACCTAATGGATGGATTCTCTCCAGTATGATGGACACTGTAGAGACAGGGGATTCTTTTCTCCTCTTTTCCTGCTTTACTACTACTTTATCCACTCCTTCCTCTATCTACCCACAAGAGATGAAGATGTACTGAAAATATTGCCCAGCACCCAGGGCATGCCTCAGGTCACACTTGCCAGGAGCAGGCTCATGGTACCTTGGAGGATTACACGGATGGGGAGAGCTTTCTTGTCAGCCTCCTCCTGCACACTGTGCAGAAGCTGTCTTCATAGAGCATTCATTTCTCTTCTCCACCTCTTCCACACTTTACAATGGCATGCTAAGTGGGCCAGACTTCTCTTTAGTTCTCTCCCACCCCAAAGTTACATCTGAGTGGGTTGCACCAAGATTTAGATTCAAGGTGAAAAACAGAAGGTCCTCTTAGACAGTGAGCCTGAATCACATAATTCAACTCAGCTTCTACCAGAACATCAAGCCCTGTCTGGTCCTAAGCCTTGTTCAGTTATAAATTGAGTGGTGCTGGAGTGCCTCTCATTATATGAGAATCCAATATCTGTGGTTGTTTAAAAGAAGCAAAACTTCTTAAAAATTATTCATTAATAAACTGACTACTTATAAAATTAATGTCTAACAGAAGACCCATTCTTTCAAGACATTAGTATCCATCCTACCAACATTATAGCAGATAATAAATTCAAGGACAGTAAAAGTGAAAAGATATTGTAAATATTGCAAAAGGTATAGGATTTCATGAAGTTGATGAAAGCAATATCATAGAACTGCTTGAAATATGTCAAGCCAATAATAAATGAGAATATACACAGCTTGTGAAGGTGGTGGTTTAATCCCTAAGTCGTGTCCGACTCTTGCAACCCCATGGACTGTAGTCTGCCAGGCTCCTCTGTCCATGAGATTCTCCAAGCAAGAATACCAGAGTGGGTTGCCATTTCCTTCTCCGGGATATCTTCCCAACCCAGGGATCGAACCCGGGTCTCCTGCATTGTAGGCAGATTCTTTACCAACTGAGCTTACAAGGGAAGCCCTTATATACCACTTGACCAGTTAACAAATTTAAGAAGAGAAAATAAGATGTTGACAAAAATACAGAGGACGTGGGTAAAAATTAAAATTTTGAATATTTTTGCAAAAGTAGCCCTTTTCTGACTATATGGCAAAAGTCAAACGTGAAGTCAAAAATGTTTTATCCTACCATTATACAAGTGCATCTAAAAACGATTAGTGACCTGTTTGGCTGGTCTATTGCTGCATAAGAAACCACCCGTATACTTACAGACTTAATAACAAGGTAACATTTCTCCCAATTCCTCTGGATGATCTGGTAGTTCTGCTTTACATGGTACCTTTAAGATTCTTATAAGTTTTCTTCTTTAGCTGAAAGGACCACGAGATACTCTTTAAATCTTGCTCATGTTTTAACAGAGACATTGACCCTGAGGTCATATTTTACTAACAGTACTCTGGATTTCATCTTCAAACCAAGGCCATTTTTCACTTTGAGAAATTTTCCTTGGAGAGATGAAAGCAATTTTATTATCAGACCCACAAGGTCTAGTGCCTTTTTAGTTCTTCTAAATTTGCTTGAAATCTAAACATTTTCTTCTTTAGCTCAAGAAGCTCCTCCTGGACTTTACCACAGGTGTCTAAAAGGAGGCAGATGACACTTTCAGCATCCTGTCCAGGAATCTCCTTAGCCAGACCCCAAGTTCATGAGGCGCCTCTTTTAGTTCCCATATTTCCACCAGCATAGTTCTGGTAACTGTTCTTCGGCTATATGACTCAAGTTCTCTTTCCTGCAGCTTCCAGTAGGATAGCCTCCACTGCGTTTCAGCCTGTACCAAACAGTCTCTTCGTCATTCCTCCAAACTTCTCCACTCTTCCACCAGACACAAAAATCAATGCCGCCTGTGGTGGCAGGACTCCACATGGCTCTGTTTTAGCTATCGACTGCTGCATAACACATCACCCCAAATTTAATGGCTTCTCACAATTTCTTATTCCTTCCTACAGCTCTGGGGTTGACCACAAGGTTACCAGGCTTCAAGAATGTTGCTGGCTTTGAGCTGGATGTCTAGAAGATCTAAAATGGACTCGTACAGATGGATGGAAATCAGTACTGGCTGCAGGCTGGGAGCCCAGTTGGGAGTTGGCTTAAGGCCTCTATCCTCCTCCGAGTGGGCTTCTCCACACGGCTGCTTATGCGTCTTCACAGCATGGCAGGTGGACTCCAAGAAAACAGAGCCCAATGTGCAAGGACTTACCAGGCTTTCACTTGCATCGCTCTTGCTAAAGCGCCACTGGTCAAGGCTCATCACATGGCCAAGTCCAGAATCAGCGTGTGAGGGGACGGCCGGGGTACACATTAAAAGAAAGCCAGAATACTGAAGTGGGTCACCTTTCCCTTCTCCAGGGCATCTTCCCAACCCAGGGATTGAACCCAGGTCTCCTGCATTGCAGGCCGATTATTTACCAGCTGAGCCACCAGGGAAGCCCACGGTGTATATGAAGCCTCTACCACGCACTTTATCATTTAACCATTGCAGCACTACAAGGTAAATATTTTTAGCCTCATTTATTGATAATGAACTAAAACAATAGTTTAGAGAGGTTTTATTAACTTGCTTAAGTTCTCAGGGTCGTACTGCTAGTAAAGGCTGGAGCCAGCATTTAAACCTTCTATTCTATCTTCTCAATTAGTGATGGAAACCAAGGTTAATATCCCTCTTAGGGAGATACCATAATTCTGCAGTGGAATGCTGACCACATTTTTGACTAGGACCCCCCTGCTTTACAAGGGGACTTTCCTGGTGGCTCAGACGGTAAAGCGTCAGTCTACAATGTGGGAGACCCGGGTTCAGTCCCTGGGTTGGGAAGATCCCCTGGAGAAGAAAATGGCAATCCACTCCAGTACTATTGCCTGGAAAATCCCATGGACAGAGGAGCCTGGTAGGCTACAGTCCATGGGGTTGCAAAGAGTCAGACACGACTGAGCGACTTCACTTTCACTTTCCCCAGCTTTACAAAGGCCAGGTCGACATAAGACATGGTGTCTCAGTGTCGATAGTCAATGGAATATCTCAGAACAGAATTGGGAACACATGTGACCCAGACATCCGAACAACCTCACTGGGATTTCTAATTTATGTGTCAACTTTTTTCTAATTCACAGTTGCTAGAGCACTCCCAGATGACAGAGCAGTACCCAAACTTGAGGGATTTAGTGGATTATGCTACTTCACCCACCACACACACACACAAAAAGGGTATTGGAGCCAACTTGTGAACTACTGCTGGTTTCTTAGACTACTACATAACTGGTCTGAGTTGGAGTCCTAGGAGGACAAATTGACGCAAAAACACAAATACAGAAAATACAAGGACAGTAAAGTGTAAAGGGTACTATCTCTTTTCCTGACGATCAAATCTACCAAAACCAGGTTTCTGCCTCTTTATAAATGAGGTGTTACTTCAGACGTTGCTCGACTATAAATGCCACAACGACAGGAAGCATCATGTCCCAGTCCCGGCTACATCGCTGCACCCTGAAAAGTGGTGGCCACACTGTCAGTGCTCAACAGTGAATGGATCATTGTGTGATCTAACCGTGCATGGAATTTCCTGCTGATTTAGAGTAACCTGTTCTAAGCAAGGCGTGTGGTGTGTGAGCAAGGATGAGAGTGGAGGCTGGTAAGCCTCTCCCCCGGGCTCCTGCTGTGGGCTCTGACACCACTGCCTGCACTGGGGATCCACTTCTAAGTCTCACACTTCCGGAAATTTTTGTGACATGAGGAAAGCTGCTTTCTTTGATACTGCCTGAGGAACTAGTTTCATTCTGTCCATTTGAGTTACAAACAGAACAGACTGAAGGATCTCTCTGTAACATGCAGTTCTGGGATTATTTCAAGATGCCCGAGTAGAGCGCACCATGGCTCTCTCTATTTCTGGGTGGCAATCTTACATGTGGGGACTTTACCAGGTGGAAGTGGCCTCTGCAAGCTTCAGCGCTTTTTGCTCCTGTTTTGCTCCAGCATGTCTTACATTAATTTTCCACTAGCTTCCAGAAAGTCAGAAAAAAGAAACTTGCGCCTTTGAGCATGACACTATGATGGGTTTTATAGCACAGTGGCTAAACAATAGATATTAGGCACAAAAAAAAAAAAAAAAAGAGAGAGAGAAAGAGAGAAAAAAACCGAATACCACCAAAACTCAAGGGGTGGAGCAAAAGAAGTTCTCAGAGAAAAGTTTATAACAATAAATGTGTATGTTAAGAAAAAAGAATGCTCTCAGATAAGCAACCTAATAAGGAACCAGAAAAATAAGAACATATCAAGCCCAAAATTAATATAAGGAAGGCAAATAACAAAATGCAAATAAATGAAATAGAAACTAAAAAATTACATAAAATCAATGAAACTAATAACCTCTCTTTTTAAAAAATATAAACAAATCTTTAGCTAGACTCATCAAGAAAAGGAAAGGACTGAAATAAAATTCTAAATGAAGGAGAAGACATTACAAATGATAAGACACAAGAACAAAGGATTGTTAGAGACTTCAATGAACAATTATATACCCCCAAAATCGGATAACCTAGCAGATACAGACAAATTCCTATTTGTTCTCTTATATCCAAAAGTTCCTCAAATACCTAAAACACTCTTTCTTACTGTAGACTTCTTTGAGACACAATGTAAGGGATTATTATGTGACTTAGGTCTCTTTTACATTTCTTTCACATTAGAACATTCCCCTTCCTTTCCTATGTCATTGAGTAGCTTGAAAAAACTGGGCTCGGAATCCTGAAGGACTTGCCACACTCTGAATAAGTTATGAAGCCATTTCTTAAGCTGTGAACCACCCCCTGGCCAGCTAGGATTTCCAGAGGTGTATCGTTTGATATTGTGGACAATCTGCATTGTCTCATTTAATAAAACTGGTGCGTGTATCATCTGTGCCCACACCACCCTACTCCTCCCCTGAATCCACTTAGAACCCCAAGCAATAGCTTTCCTCTCTAGGAGGTCCCTAACAGTTTTCCAAGAAGAGCTGAGAAGGAGAGTAGTGTTTCCACAATCCAGAGAAACAGAAGCCTAGGGCTGTGTAGGTGCTCTGCTGGGAAAGAACACAAGTTGATTGTCTCAGGAAAACAAACAGCCAACAGGATCTGTGTTCTGGAAGAGGAAGCTCCTATCACAAACACATGTAGAGGACTTGCCGAGGCTCAGCAGCAGAGCTGCCGCATCTCTTCTTGGAAGGCAGGCAGCGAGCAGCAGGCTGGGGTGCTCAGGTGGATTTGCATGTGAGCCCAAGTCGTTCCTTTCCTCGTACTTACACGCAGCCTGCATCAGCAGGTTAGAAACAATAATACGGATGAAGCGCCCGCGGCTCCAGCTCGGACCACCTGGGAGCCAGCACCTTGCTCTGGATGCTAAGGCTCCTGGGCTGGGGGACTGGTGAGCTGGCCAGGGGGCCTCTTCTACACACCAGCCCAGCAGCACTGGCAGCTCGTCCTGGCCACATCTTGCATGGCTGCTTCAAGGTTCTGAACTTCAAGGCAAGAACTCATGGCTTCTGAGTTCCCACTCACCTGGGCTACTTTCAGGGTCCAATTTCCTCCCAATAACCCAGGGGAGCCTGATAGGAACCCCTGGAGGAATCAGAAATGAAAAACTCTAAGATACTCCTTCAGATGAGCTAAGAGAGCAGCTCATATGCAAATATGCACGTGCTTCAGTCTGGATGAACACACGCTGGCTGGCTGTCAGCTTTGAGCCAGGCTTGGTGCTTGGCACTAGGGCATTTGGAGAATATTCCAGACTACTCCAGACTGTAATATCCCACTCCTCCCAAAGCTGTCAGTCTGGGCACAGTTGTGTTCTTTCCTTCCCTGATCTTTTTTTTTTTTCCAAGTATTTTCAGAATGGATTCCAACTTAAATTTTTCTTCTATAGCTTATACTCCTCTTGCTACTGCTTTACACTATAAACAGATATCAAATCATACTAATAAAATACCATTAGCATCTTTGAAGCCTTTTCAGGCGGCAGAGTGGTAAAGAATCTGCCTGCCAATGCAGGAGATACAGGAGAGCTTGGGATGATGCCCTAGAGGAGGGAATGGCAACCCACTATTCCAGTATTCTTGCCTGGAAATTTGCATGGGCAGAGGAACCTGGTTGTCTACAGTCTATGGGGTCGCAGAGAGTTGGACAAACCTTACCAACTGAGTACACACACAAGTATCTTTTGCATAGGACATTACAACACTTCACAAACACTGGCCATGAGTACTACATTAATCTGTAAATTGATTCCAAATTCACAGATGGATAGTAGTAGGTGGGTGTGTAGAGTTGAGAGATATCAGAAAAAATTCTGACTTACCATTAATAACTTGCATTATGATCTCAGCAAGGCCCTCCACCTCCCTGGAGCCCTGTGTCCTCTCTGTATGCAGCACTGGCAGCTAAAAATAAAATGATCCTTGGTATTTGAAACTCTGGGAGAGGTGACTTTTATTCATCCTAATAACAGTAGCAGAAGCATTATTGATATGTAGACACCAGGGGTCTGGATGCTGTTTCTCCTGTACAACAAAGTTTCACAGAAATAGATTTTCCTGCCCCAAATGCCAGAGGAGGTCATTTACACTGGTCTCTTTCACCCTTCCCTGCTGGACAATCTATGCACGTCAGTCACTGACAGTGAGCCTGACTACTCAGCAAGTGGAGCTATGCTCAGAAGGAAACCAAAGAAGGCAATGGCACCCCACTCCAGTGCTCTTGCCTGGCAAATCCCATGGATGGAGGAGCCTGGTAGGCTGCAGTCCGTGGGGTCGCTAGGAGTTGGACCTGACTGACAGACTTCACTTTCATGCATTGGAGAGGGAAATGGCAACCCACTCCAGTATCCTTGCCTGGAGAATCACAAGGATGGGGGAGCCTGGTGGGCTGCTGTCTATGGGGTCGCACAGATTTGGACACGACTGAAGCGACTTAGCAGCAGCAGCAGCAGAAGGAAACAGCTGGAGCCAATCCACGAGGACAGGTAGAATAAGTCCAGGTTGCTGAACTCCTGGCCATGTGCACACCTGAAATTCCAGGTAGTCTTGGAGAGCAACCTTCAGCTGTTTATAAAGCCATAGTCCTTTCTTTAGTAAATGATGTCCCGCGTGTGCTAAGTGAACTAAAATTATTCAAGTGTTTCTGACTTACAGATCGACTCCTTTAAGTCCTAAGGAATCAATCACTCTGTTGTTCAATTGCTGTTTAGTCCCTAAGTTGTGTCTGAATTTTGTGACCCTAAATGCCAACTAACTTTACAATGTTCTTAAGGGCTGTCTCAAATGAAATATCTCAAATTGAAGAATAAAATATAAAGCTACAAAGTCGGAGTAATTTTTTTTTAACTGTATGTCTGAATGCACTTTAAAAAAAAAGGTATCTTCAAAAGTTTTCCAAAAATGACATAAAAGCATAGGTGAAATCAACATAGCCAGAAATAACTATAAATTTGGGCACTTTGAGGTAAGTAGAAACAGGTTTAGTATTTCTCTTGGTTTCTAAAAGTCAGTGTCTTTAATTAAAAATAAAACTAAAGTTAGATGACTGGTGTTTTGACATCCAACCAAGTTGTATTTCCGGTACAACTATCCAGACTTAAACACCACTCGCAGCAAAACTTGCCCATTTTTATGTGAATGTTTGTTTACACTCAGCTCTCTAAGCTCCACACCATCATGCCCTGTTCTGAGTTAAGTAGTCTTGTCCCACGTACGTGGAAGTACACTTAACATGCTCATTTCGCCTTGCTGTAAGTCCTTTCCAAATGTCTGACAGAGATCCTGGATGAAGTGTGAAGGCCCCAGATGGTAGCCATCAGACAAGGACCACGTGCGAACACCTACTGCACTCTCCACGGTTATATGATCAGTAAAGTTTCTGAGTGGGCCACCCCAGACTCAAAAGATTCCAGTTGGTTTTCTTTGACCTTGGACTTGCCCATGACGTCATGCATAAGGCGAAGAGTCTGAAGGCAGATGACCTGCTTCCAGATACTAACTCCACCATTTCTTGCTGCGTCATCACAGGCAAGCCATTTAAATCCTCTCGAGCCCCAGTTTCTTCTTTCTACCTACCTGTCCATCCATCCATCCATCCATCCATCTATCTTCTACCTTCATCGATCAGAGCAGGTTGTGGCAAAGAGGAAAAGAGGAAGCATAAAGAGGGAGGCACTTTGAAAACTGCAAATGCACAAATTAATAGCAATCGTTCAGATGATGATAGATGGACAAGGGCTGAGGGCCTAGGCCTCAACTTGGGCTTTCTATTGTCTGAGGGTTTCTGGGATTTGAGGCAAGAGTGAGGCAGGGAGCGTGGGCCAGGGGACAATGACTCCCCGGATAGTTCCATGAGGTGGTCCCAGGGCCAGGTCAACATGATTGTCATTAAGTGTGAAAGAAATGAGTGCCACACATGGGAGGAGGAGAACAGTGGTAACGTGGAATATTAAGCTGGGAGCTGAGGACCTGTTAGACCTGGATCCTGTGCTAGAAGGAGGGCAGTGGGAGAAAATGTGGGAAGAGCCTGAACCTGACCACATGGAGCCCTTTCTGGACCCTGTTTCTCCATTCTCCTTATGTGCTGCTGGATATAGAGACCTTCCACTTCCTGCTTGGTCACCCCTCAAAGTAACTCTTTAAACTGTGTGTCTCTTCAAATTATTCATTTGTGCATCTTTCAAAATCCATAGTGACACTATCACTTGACAAAAAAACAAAAACCACTATATGTCTCTTCACATGTGCTGAAGTTAACATCTAAACCATTTCTTCAACTTAAATCGTTGCAAAGGATATAATCTTTGGTGAATCAGAAATAGGAAATTTTAAAAATAAAATGCTAATATGACTTCTTCACTGTTTCCAGGACAATCTAATACCACAGCAATTTGATATCTACCATAATTCATTTTAATATACACGTACAAGCTCATCTTTAGTAGGCAAAAATTATTTACTTCTTAAACTGGTATTTCCACTCTACTTTCTTCACATAATTGTATGTTAATGTGATACATTTTATGCCTAAAATCCTTTCATTGATCATCCATAATTATCTGCAGCAAAAATATGTATATAACTTGAATTCAATTTTGTACATTTTAATTTGAAGGTAATGTTTAAATCCTGTAGCCAAGTAGCTCTAGATGTTAAAGAAATAATTCTAAACTGAATTTACCACTGTAGATACTATTAATATGTGATTTATCAAACAGGATTTTATTAATACTAAATAGAAAAAGTAAATTTTTATTGGAAAAAAGTTTTCATCAGACTTACTAAATTAAGATGCATCTATTTCCTAAAATAGATGGCAATCCTCACCAACATTAATCTCATTTTACAATTATTGTTGCTATGTGTGTTGTACACACTATGAAACATTTTTCATGAAAATGAACAAGAAAATGAAAGGAACTTTATCATAGCAATGTCTGTTACCGAGCTCCCTCTGATAGGGTGGTCTATCATCAAGATGATTTTTAATGATCTAATTTCTGATGGCTCAATTAGGTCTTCCCTCAATTTTCATGAAAGCAAAGTATTAGAAACCATCTGAGTTGCAAAAAGATTTAATACTAAATCAACAGACTCTTTCACTTTCTCAAAAAAACACATTTTATCTGGCACCTGGGAGATGTGTGGGCCCTGGAGAAACTCATCCTAGTAAGCAGAGAGAGAGAGAGGCAGGTCTCACCTTTATGGAGAGGTCTTTGTAGAAAGCAAGACCCTCTGCCCACCTGGGACCATTCACTACCCCTCAGCTCTCAGCAGAGCAACCTTTGGAAAGGGTGCACAGGCAGGCTGTGGATCTTCAAAATTTTTTTTTTCTTTTAAATCCACGTATTGATGTAACCTTAGCAAGCATTCACATACCACCAAGCATGTGGGGGTCCAATTGCGAAGGCCCTCCACCCGCAGACTGTCTGGCAGCTGATTCCCACTGACCTGGGAGCTGAGTCTCTGCAGAGCTGGCAACCCTGGACAGCAGGGGAGATTCCCTGACCTCTCCAGCTGCCATTCTCCAAACTGGGTTGGGGCAGGGGTGGGGGGTGGGGCATTTGTGTGCATTGAAATGTGATTCTCAGTGAAAATGGAATCTAAGTTGAAAAACATTTGGGAAAAGCTCCCTTTTATTTCCCCCTCTTAGAGATGTGCAATCAAACCAGAATATTAAAGGCTAAAGAAAGCTGTTTAACTTTCTTTAGTGCAGAATTTTGAAACCAGTTTGCTGCCCCACCCCAATCTTTTCTCCCAAAGAACACACAGTTATATAAAGAGACTTTAAATCATCTGCTCTGATCCCCAGAGCACCAGACTGAGTCTCCTATGAGATCTATGTGGTCTGACCTGTTCGTGACAGCTACAGGCCTCCCTAGTTTCCAGGGGACCTGAGATTGGTTGGTTTTCAAGGGCTGTTAACCTGCTAGGGCAGTGTTACCTTCTGCCCCAGTCTTCCGACTGATGTTACCCATGTTTAGATGGACGTTCTGGTACAGCAGGAAGGTTTCTGTGCTGCTGGTGTAGGGGCAGCACCCACTGCAGCCATGAACTTGAAGCCTGATGACCAGCTCTCAAATAACCAGCAGTGGAGGGTCAGTGTGGTGCCTCCCTAGCTGTCTTTCTGTGCCCCATGGTCCACGATGGTGCGGGCCAAGTCAAGGGAGGAGTATAAGTAGATGCAGAGTACAATTAAAATCAAACATATATGAGTGGAATGTGTGTGTGAGAGAGACTGTGTCTTATCATATGACTGTCTTTATTACATCCAGAGCCACGTGCATTACAATCATCTGGTTTGAATTGTCCATCTTTTCATTGCCAAGCACGAAGAGTTTGCTACATTACCATGATGAAGATGAGAATACACAGTTCAAGTACCCGCTGGGGAAAGATCCCTGATGCTGTTCAATACATGGGAAAGAGGGCTGGGTCAGCTGACTTGGGTCCCAGTTTGGAACTTCGCAGGCATTTGATCTAAGACACCACCACTGACAATACACAAGAACAAGTCTCTGCTATCTTTTCCTCCAGGAAGACCCCAGGACTTCAAGTTAGAAATCAGTCAATATGCGATGCACCAGTGCTGAACATTCTGGTTAGCACGGAGATCCAATCAGACTCTCCACTATGACAGCAGCTCAGAACTCAAACAAATCCGTCGTACCTGCTGCGAACAAGGTGCAAGAGTGAGCTGGTGGAGCATGTCTGTTCTTGGAACACAGGAACCGTGAAACGTTTCTGCCTGTACCTTCACTCTGCACACCATCTTCACTCTACACAGAACAAGACAGCTGATGAGAACCAGAGGCCAACCACATGGATGACTGGTCCAGCCTCAAATGGAACTGGATTGGCCCTTGGGAAGCCTCTGCTCTCACCTGTGAAGCTGCAAAATAACCAATGCTTTTTTAAAAAGCTTCTGCTAACCAAGGAAAATAGAACTCAAAGCAGCTGGAAGGAATGAGATAAGGCATCAAAACCAGTCTTTGATCTGAAAACCACTGGAGATTTCCTGGGAAATTATCCTCCGAAACTCCCTTTTACGGGAAGACAAGGGGAGCAGAAATCAAAAGGTTTGCCTACAGGTGAAGGGGGAGAGCTCTCCGCACTTCAGGTCATGGATTCTAGACGTTAAGGTTCAGAGAAACCTGCAGGGAAGTGCCAGGGAATAACCACCACACAGCGAGTCTGTGAGCAGGATACTCTACATGCTCAATGAAACCTCCTGGACAAATTTGGCTTAACTTTCTTTTTAATGCTTTGTAGGAGGGCTGGTAAGAAGAGCTGGGTGAGGAAAACAAAGTAACAAGATTCAAATTTCTTCCATAGTAATGAGATAGGCAAAATACAACCTCAAATAATAATATGTCTAAGTGTAAATCTTAAGGAATACAGCTTTCCTTATTAAACAAGTATGGGGTCACACAGAGTCAGACATGACCGAAGTGACTTAGCAGCAGCAGCAGCACTAATCTTCCTCCTTTGGTTTCAAATCGTCCTGATCCTCTTCTTAAGATGCTCATTATCTATGCCCTTCATGTGTCTTATGCTCATAATTTTAACTCTTTAAAGCAGCTGGATGATATAAATAAGGATCTGTGAAAAGCACACAATAAATATATCATGTCAAGCTTTCCTACCATTTACCAACTTATTAATTTTTTTAAAAAATATAGTACAATTGATGCAAGAACACTGAAAAAACAAGATGATGTTGCTAAATTGGGAACTTCTGGCTTCTCCTCCTTTATAACTCCTCTGAAGGCTGTTAACAGATTATTCTTTTAATCCCTTTGCCACTCTGCCATCTTTACTGTAGGTTTATGGATGTTCATAACAGCCTTGCTTAACAACTATTCTAGGAAGCAAATTCCGTTCATTCATCTCAAATATCCTGTTCATTCCCATCAATCAGGGCCCAGGCCATGTCCCAGCCCTCCCAACCTAGTCTTCTCTCCCGACCACACTAGCTCACTTCCATGCAACTTTCTCCTAAATTCCTGCCACACTCTCTTTGATATCACTGAAAATTCAAAACTTACCACCTGACATTGTCATTCACATATATATATTATATATATAATATAAACATATAATATGTAAAATATAGGTAAGATATATGTAAAATACAATATAGAGAAATTATCAGAGTCCTTGAAATAAAGAATTCCACTGAATTGGTTCCAGATGACCTGGTGTGTTTCTTCTTGTTCTCTACTTGTATGACAGTCATCTGAAATTCAACTATTATTAGAACTGCAAGAAAGAGAGGACCAGGATCTTGCCTCCTGGAGCTCACGTGGCAGTACTTTTATCCACCTTCCCCGGTCTCATGTTCCCTTGAGCTCTCCTTTCTCTCTTTCTCTCTCTTTCATGACCCACTTTTTTATTCTTTTTATAGGTTTTTCTACAATGTTTTCTCTTTACCGTTTTTTTAAAAGTATGTTTCACTTCCATTCTTTACTGTTTAATCTTTCTCAGAAGCACAAGTACGCACACGCGCACGCACACACACACACACGTTCCCATACAAGCTCTGTGTTTAGGTGCTGTTTGACCGGGCTGTCTCTGTGTTTGACTCACATTTTCATATTCCACAATATAACCACATGCCAGGAGAGGCAACCATTTTCCTGTCTGCTTCTCCTTTTGACCCACATTACACTCAAATGAAGCAAAAGGAAGGGCTGCAGACAGACCACTGAATGCTTTAAGATGCTGGCCTTTCAGAATTACATCTCACGTTTTCCAAAGCATCAGAGCCCTGGCCAGTCATTTGGCGCCCTCTGCAGGACACAAAGAGCCACAGGCTGGGAAAACCAGATCTGATTTAATGAATCTGATTGAATCTGATTGAATTCAAGGTGGCCACCACATACCTAGACCACTCTGAATACACCGTTTCCTGCTGTCAAAAATAACTATACTAACCAAAGCAATCTACAGATTCGATGCAATTTGTATCAAATTACAAATGGTGTTTCTCGTAAAACTAGAACAAAAAATTTTACAGTGTGTATGGAAATACAAAACACCCTGAAGAGCCAAAACAATCTTGAGAAAGAAGAGCAGGAGCTGAGAGGATCAGGCTCCCTGATTTCAGAGTATACCATAAGCTATAGTAATCAAAACAGTGGTACTGGCACAAAAATCAAAATATATTGCATAGATCAACGGGATAGGATAGGAAGTCCAGAGAGAAACTCATGCACCTGTGGTCAATTAATCCAGGACAAAGGAAGCAAGACTATACAATGGAGAAAAGATAACCTCCTCAATAAGCAGTGCTGAGAAAACTGGACAGCTACATGTATAAGAATGAAATCAGAACACTCCCTAACACCATCCACAAAAATAAACTCAAAATGGATGAAAGACCAAAATGTAAGCATAGACATTATAAAACTCTTAAAGGAGAACATAGGCAGAACACTCTCTGCCACAAATTATAGCGATATCTTTTTTGACCCACCTCTTAAGTGTAATGAAAATAAAAACAAAAATAATCACATGGGACCTCATTAAACTTACAAGCTTTTGTACAGCACAGGATATCATAAACAAGAGAGAAGACAACCCACAGAATGGGGGACAATATTTGCAAATGATGCAACGGACAGGAGATTAATCTGCAAACTATTCAAGCTTTCCAGGAGTCATGTACACATGTGCAAGTTGGACCATAAAGAAGGCTGAGCACTGAAGAACTGATGCTTTCAAACTGTGGTGCTGGAGAAGACTCTTCAGAGTCCCTTGGACAGCAAGGAGAACAAACCAATCAATCTTAAAAGCAATCAACCCTGAATATTCGTCGGAAAGACTGATGGTGAAGCTCCAATACTTCAGCCACTTGATGTGAAGAATCAACTTATTGTAAAAGACCCTGATGCTGCGAAAGACTGAGGGCCAGAATGAAGCGGGTGACAGAGGATGAGATGATTAGAAGGCATGTTTGATTCGATGGACGTCAGTTTAAGCAAACTCTGGGAGATGGTGAAGGACAGGGAAGCAAGGCGTGTTGCAGTCCATGCAGTCACAAAGAGTTGGACACGACTGAGCAACGAAACAATAACATGCAGAGGTTCACAAAGAAATGTGACTGTAAGGGGTGACTACAACTGGGGGTTGATATCGGTCAGTTCAGTTCAGTAGCTCAGTCGTGTCCGACTCTTTGCGACCGTATGGACTGCGACACGCCAGGCTTCCCTGTCCATCACCAACTCCCGGAACTTACTCAAACTCATGTCCATCGAGTCAGTGATGCCAACCATCTCATCTCTGTCATCCCCTTTTCCTCCCACCTTCAATCTTTCCCACCATCAGGGTCTTTTCCAGTTAGTCAGTTCTTCAAATCAGATGGCCAAAGTATTGGAGTTTCGGCTTCAGCATCAGTCCTTCCAATGAATATTCAGGACTGATTTCCTTTAGGGTTGATTTGTTGGATCTCTTTGCAGTCCAAGGAACTCTCGAGTCTTCTCCAACACCACGGTTCAAAATTATCAATACTTCGGTGCTCAGCTTTCTTTTTACTCCAACTCTCACACACATACATGACCACTGGAAAAACCATAGCTTTGATCAGACAGACCTTTGTCAGCTAAGTAATGTCCCTGCTTTCTAATATGCTGTCGAGGTTGGTCATATATTTTTCTTCCAAGGAGCAAGTATCTTTTAATTTCAAGGCTGCAGTCACCATCTGCAGAGATTTTGGAGCCCAGAAAAATAAAGTCTCTTACTGTTTCCATTGTTTCCCCATCTATTTGCAGTGAAGTGATGGGACCAGATGCCATGATCTTAGGTTTCTGAATGTTGAGTTTTAAGCCAACTTTTTCGCTCTCCTCTTTCACTTTCATTAAGAGGCTCTTTAGTTTTTCTTCACTTTCTGCCATAAGGGTGGTGTCATATGCATATCTGAGATTATTGATATCTTCCCAGCAATCTTGATTCCAGCTTGTGCTTCATCCAGCCCAGCATTTTGCATGATGTACTCTGCATATAAGTTAAATAAGCAGGGTAACGATGTAAAGCCTTGACGTACTCCTTTCCCGATTTGGAACCAGTCTGTTGTTCCATGTCCAGTTATTGCTTCTTGATCTGCATACAGATTTCTTAGATGCAGGTCAGGTGATCTAGTATTCCCATCTCTTTCAGAATTTTCCAGTTTTTTTATGATCCACACAGTCAAATGCTTTGGTCTAGTCAATAAAGCAGAAGTAGATGTTTTTCTGGAACTCTCTTGTTTTTTCGATGATCCACTGAATGTTGGCAATATGACCTCTAGTTCCTCTGCTTTTTCTAAATCCAGCTTGAACATCTGGAAGTTCAAGGTTCACATACTATTGAAACCTGGCATAGAGAATTTTGAGCGTTACTTTGCTAGCGTGTGAGATGAGTTCAATTTTGCAGTAGTTCGAACATGTTTTGGCATTGCCTTTCTTTGGGATTGGAATGAAAACGGACCTTTTCCAGTCCTGTGGCCACTGCTGTTTTCCAAATTTGCTGACATGGTGAGTGCATCACTGTAATAGCATCATCTTTTAGGATTTGAAATAGCTCAACCGGAACTTCATCACCTCCACTAGCTTTGTTCCTGGTGATGCTTCCTAAGGCCGTGACTTCCACATTCCAGGATGTCTGGCTCTAGAGGAGTGATCACACCTTTGTGGTTGTCTGGGTCATGAAGATCTTTTTTGTACAGTTCTTCTGTGTATTCTTGCCACCATTTCTTCATATCTTCTGCTTCTGTTAGGTCCACACCATTTCTGTCCTTTATTGCACCCATCTTTGCATGAAATGTTCCCTTGGTATCTCTAATTCTCTTGAAGAGATTTCTAGTCTTTCCCATTCTACTGTTATCCTCTATTTCTTTGTATTGATCACCGAGGAAGACATTCTTATGTCTCCTTGCTATTCCTTGGAACTCAGTATTGAGACGGGTATATCTTTCCTTTTTTCCTTTGCCTTTCGCTTCTCTTCTTTTCTCAGCTATTTGTAAGCCCTCCTCAGACAACCATTTTGCCTTTTTGCATTTCTTTTTCTTGGGGATGTTCTTGATCACTGCCTCCTGTACAGTATCATGAACCTCCGTCCATAGCTCCTCATGCACTCTATCGGATCTAATCACTTAAATCTACTTGTCACTTCTACTGTATAATCATAAGGGATTTGATTTAGGTCATACCTGAATAGCTGCAAAGAATGTAAACAATCTGATTTCAGTATTGACCATCTGGTGATGTCCATGTGTAGAGTCTTATCTTGCGTAGGTGGAAGAGGGTGTTTGCTATGACCAGTGTCTTCCCTTGGCAAAACTCTGTTAGCCTTTGCCCTGCTCCGTTTTGGACTCCAAGGCCAAATTTGCCTGTTACTCCAGGTATCTCATGACTTCCTACTTTTTCATTCCAGTCCCCTACAATGAAAAGGACATCTTTTGGGGGTGTTAGTTCCAGAAGGTCTTGTAGTTCTTCATAGAATGTTTGACGTCAGCTTCTTCAGCATTAATGGAATTCCTGGGAGTTGATACACTACTTAATAAATGATAGGGAGTAGGAGAAAAAGGCATCTTCTAAATAACAGGTGACTTGGGCTAGGCACTTATGGGAGAACAAATAACATTTAGGAAGGATAAATGGTACCTTAGGAGGATATATGGGAGTTAGGGGAGTTTTGTGATAACGTCTGTTTGTCTGGTGCTTTCTCCAAAAAAAGTCTTCCAAGGCATTTTCCAAAAAGCAAAGCAAAAATAGATAGATTGGTAGATAGGTAAAGATACGGTGAAAAGTCTTAGGCAAGTTTTATTTATCCAGAGGAACTTTCTCTAATTTTAACAGTCTCCAAAAGTAAATCAAAAGTCAACTAAAACTGACTCAAATGCATTCCTTTCTATAGTTGAATAATACACAGCTTCTTTATCCATTCATCTGTGGATGGACATCTAGGTTACATCCATGTCCTAGCTACTATAAGTAGTGCTGCAATGAACACTGGGGTACATGTGTCTTTTTGGAATTTGCTGTATGATGCAGGGAACCCAAAGTTGGTGCTTTGTGACAACCTAGAGGGGTCGAATGAGGAGGGAGGTTCCAGAGGGAGGGGCCATATGCATACCTATGGCCAATTCAAGTCAATGCTTGGCAGAAACCATCACAATATCATAAAGTAATTATCCTCTAATTAAGAATAAAAATTATAAAAAGCTAATTCATTTAAAAGGCAAAAACTCAGGCAAATCTTATTTCTCCATGAGGAAAGGCCTATGAATCTGTGTTTAAAGTTACATATAGTAAGTTTATGCCACTATTAACAATTGTAACACATCAAAACATTGACGGAAGCCATAACAGCAGTATCTAAATATCTAGGTAGTGACAAAAACTGGAAAATACAAAAATGCTATCAATCAACACCACTAAATATGAATGACAAGTCTGCTTGTTTGGGTGCTGTTTAAATAGCTGGTATTAGAGCTCAGTCTGAGTTTGTAAAGGGCGTCCCTGGTGGCACAAATGGTAAAGAATCCACCTGCAATGCAGGTGGCCTCAGTTTGATCCCAGGATCTGGAAGATCCCTTGTAGAAGGGAATGGTTCCCCACTCCAGTATTCTTGCCTGGAGAATTCCACGGACAGAGGAACCTGGTGGGCTACAGTCCATGAGCTAACACAGAGTCAGACACAACTGAGTGACTAATACTATCATTTAGAATATGGAAAACTCAACAGTGCTGATGTTTAAATCTGCTAAAAAGAAAGTTAGGTGCAGAGAAACATCACTTAACATGCTATATAAATTTTCATCATACAAATATAAAAATATTTTTCTTTAATAAAGATTTTTTCATCATGTTTAATGGGAAACAATGAAATGTCATGGAAACAGTCCAGTAGAGAAAATTTTCCTATTTATCTTTCTAAATCATGTATTTTTCCTTTCAACTCTGTATATCTTGTTCTTCTGTTTACAAAAGTAGGTCATCACACACATTTGACCCATCTGTAGATCCTCAAGAAGACACTCTAAAGACATCAGATGCAAACTGGGCATCAACTGAAAGAAAATGAAAGAATTATATTCTTCACCTAAAATACTTGGGTTAACTGAGATTAGTAAAACAAACAAACAACCTGAGACCTTTCCTAGGATTCTGAAAAATGAAATATATCTATAGAAGACACAACACAAAATACTAATCAAGATCACAATTTTATCATCTGCTTATGGTTGCAGTGGGGCTCAGCATCAGAGCTCCTGGTTTTCTCATTCTTCATTCATGTACTCATGCAATTGAGTGAATTGATGAATACTCATGTATTCATGCAAAGGTTCTGTGACAAGCACTGGAATTACAAGATGAAGGTGACCCAGTCCATCCTGAAAAATGATATGCCCTAAACTGGAAAAATAGACAAACAGGCAATTTCCGTACAGAGTCACAAATACTAAGATATAAAAGACGGCACAAGGAACATTGAGGAGGGGAAGCCAGCTTTGTGTCAATACTGACAGCTTTTTGGTGGAGGTGATAAAGTACGAGACAGAGGGGAGAAGCACATACAAAGACTGGAGGTGAGCAAGCGAATCTGTGGGATCCTACACAGCCTGGCTAGTTAGATGCAGAGCTAAGCGGCAGAATAAGCTGGTAAAGAGGTAAGGCCAACTACTTTGGCAGGACCCAAATTGATGTGGGTGTTTGGAGCATTTCCTGAGGGTAAAAGATAAACTGGTGACGTCGTATCTAGTGACAGAGAAATTTTGAAGTCACCCACCAAGTGACAGCTACACAAACGTGACTGCTTGAGTCTGGGTTTCCTAGCCTTAACCATTACCACACAGTTGAGAAGTTGATGAACGCCACCTTTTCTGAGAATAGTGTCAGGGTGTAGGAAGACAGCTCCACAGGGATGGAGAGAGTAGAAGGATACAGCTAGAAATAAAAAGAAATACACAGACCTTCAGAGACTGTTTTTCAAGCTATGGTACATGATGAGTAAATGAAGAAGGATATTTTTCACTATGACTGCTCATGTTTTCACATTTTTCATTAGCTATGTATAAAAAAAAAAATTTTAACATAGCATCTGTTATCCAAACAATGGAAAGAGATGCCATTTATTGTTTACAGTGTATTTCAGAAATCAATGTCTAAATTTAATTCATACATTTTGGCAACATACCTTCTCTTAGTTCTCTAGCTATGCTCCTGGTCTAACTTCCACTGCATCTGAAATAAGTCAAATATTTATCTTTAAGATAAACAAGTTATATGTTTATAACTTATTAAATGTGACTTTTAAATAATACTTTTAGAGACTAGACCTAACCTGAAGATTACCTCAGTAGAAAAAGAAAATCACATAAAAAAAAAGAAAATGAATTCCTACTTATTTTGCTTATAGATAACAGAGAACATATATATGGAATGCTATTTGGATTAATCTGATAAAAAGTACAATAAATATCAGTCTATCAAGTACACATCATTTCAGAGAATTAGGGAATGACCCATAATCCTCAGAATGACCCACAAGATGACTATCTTTTCCCCTAAAAGCTCCTGGCCTAAATATGTACTTCTGAGACTTTATTTTGATTTCTAGGTGAGGATCCTGTTCAAATGGAGGAAGTAGTTTGAGTCGAATGTTAATAAGAACACATCTGTGATTTTCTTTAAACTTTTCCATTTAATGAAAACACAGAAAGGTGAGAAAATTATACACAAGAAAACAATGTGCCAGCAAGATTTAATTCTGAAGATGTTTAGCGAGAAGGATTCTCTCTTAAGTGTTAGTTTCCGAACTATGTCCCATAGAAGGGGAAAATTGAACATAAGATATAATAATTCAAGATGGTACCAGTTTTAAACCACAATGTTTTCTTTTCTGCCTAATGGTCTTGTTTTTTACCAATTGGTCTTATAAGTAAAAGGATTCTCTAGTGAGAATCATTCGGAAAGGTCAATTTAGTGATAACTGTGATGGAAACTGAAATATTTAAAGGGAAAACAAGTGCCCCCTTCCTTCCAGAAATCTACAAAACTACCTGCTCTAAGGGAGGTAGAGGATACACATAAGCTGTATAGATCCAAAATGTAATGTGCAGTGAAAGTGAGTTCAAGCAGATGAGAGATCAGCAAATGAACCTGCAGACACAGGCTGCCTTCCTTCCACTTCTCTGCGAGCTCCCGGCTCGCGCTGTCTGCAGGCTCCTGCTGTCTGCAGGCTCCTGCTGACGCTGCTCTGCTTGCCTGTGCTCCACCATATCCATTTCTACGTGGCTTCTGAGGGTCACTGCTTCTTGCTCCAACTTCTTTTTCTTTCTAGTTTTTTACATTTCTTTGGCATTAGTTTCCTAGGTAACAACTCTTGTTGAAAAACGTGACTTTTTTGCATCCAGGTGCAGACATTTTGAAGATGTAGTTTCCAGCTCTGCTGGAAAATCATCAGTCTTCAAGAATAAAACAATACTGTTGCTAATGAAGAAAGTGGACTGAGCACAGCCTAACTCAAACCCAGGATCAAATAAATATGATGCTATCTGTATTGTAGACTGTAGGACCAGGGATTACTCAGAGAATCAAGGAAGAAGTTCAAACCAAGAGTCACAAAATATATTCTTCACTGTCATCTTTGTCAGACAACAATTGCACTTGATTTTACACTTTTATTGTTCTACAATAATATTTTTCTATCTTTCCTCATAAAATGACTACAAGTCACCTCTTAGTAGAATGTCTCTTACTTCTCCCCCCACCTTAATGTCCCAGGATTTTAAAGTTTGAGGGATACTGTATTGAGTTATCTAGGGCTAAGTTAATAAGTCCCTCCCAAAAGAAGACTGTGAGAATAAGACTCTAATTAATAAATCTTGTAAATATGGATTCTAATCCCATAAGCCTTTTTCTGAAGTACAGACTTTTTGCTAATTTGAATTGCATTCCAAAGGGAATTATTTGCAAAGTTAAAGAAATCCTGTTTCCTAACAGTTCACAGAGATGACCCACATATTTTTCTGAACAGCAACAAAAATTGCCTCATTCTTGTAATCCTTTGTTACTGTCCATTTACGCAAGACAAGTGCTGTGCATATCAATAAATATTCCGTTACACCAATGTATACTTAGCCAAGATTCCCCCTCATGGAAGAAATGTCAACAGTGTAAAATTAGGGGCTAAACTGTTCTTCAGAGACTAGGTAATAAGCACTGATGTGAAAAGGCTCCAAGAGCTGGACAGTCACGAAAGCTCCATGAAGGAGGAGAGACTGGGCGCCAGGTCTGAAATGATGAAGGACTACCCAAGAGGAAAAGAAACTGTAAAGACAGAAAGGAGAGTCTGAGCAAGGGCCAAGAAAAAGTGAAATCAGCCAGCTAACTCTGAGGATAAGATCCCACCACAGGGAAACAAAAACGTGCACACAGAATCCTGGAAATCAATGTTCACAACAGCATTATTAATAGTCCCAAAGCAGAAACAACCCAGAGCTCCATCAAGTGATGATGGATACATGGCTTAGTTTACTGTTCACAACCCACAGAAATGGAAGACCTGATACTTATCACACGGATGAACTGTGAAAACATGACATCAAATGAGCAAAGCTAACCCCAAAGGAGCATACTGCATGATTCCATTTATATAAAATACCGAGGAGAGGCTTGTCTAGAGACAGATGTTAGACTGGGGGTTTCCTGGGGCTGAGGGAGATGGGAGGCCACAGGTGGTGGCTAAGGGATGCAGGGTTTCTTTTAGGGGGTGATGGAAATGCTCTAAAATTGACCGTAGTCACTGGTTACACCTCTCTAGACTGAAAGATACTGAACTACACATGTTGAGTGGGTGAATTCTATGATACGTCAATTATATCCCAATAGCTTTTTTAAAAAATCCAATGGCAGGATCCAGATAATCTTCTTAATTCTCTAGTCTGGATGCATGTATTCTACACCATCTGAGTACCTCCATGCTTTTATAATATCCTTAAAATGAAAAGGAAAGAAGGCAATGCCTAAACTTCAACTGGTTTGTATAATACCCTTTCTGCACAAGTTATTCTGAAATCCATGAAATAAATATATACAGAACTCTACAGCCATTCACAAAAGGGAGGATGAGAAACGATAAAATTTTCCGAACGTTCCATTAAACTAATATTACCCTCTGATTTTAACCTGGCTTGCCTCATCATGGTAATACAGCTATCACTTTAAAAAGTATTGTTTCAAAGAAAAAAAAGGCTCTCAACTTGTGTGAATAATGAGGCACAATTCTCAAGTTTCCTAAGGGTAAATAATATAAGAAAGAAGTGGGATGCAAATGGTGGGATGAAAGTCAGAGTTTAAGGAACGAGTGCATTATAAAGATAAGAAAATTGTAGTAAGTTACTTGCAACAAAAATACAGAAGAAAGCTGACCATGAAAACGAGTGTCCTAAAACACTTTATCCTACATATTAACTGTTAACACGTTCAATTTCATACATACCTCACTTGCGAGTTGATGTAGCTGTAGTTCACAATTGTTCTTCAAATCCTGTGCCTCAGCTTCTAACTTAGCACATGACATGACTTTCAGTGAAGCCTCCAACATAGACTGCTTTTTCACAGTGTCATCCAGTTCTTGTTGAAGTTCTCACAACTGCCTAATAAGATGCTCTGTCACTGAGTTTATCAAATCACTTTACTATTATGTTAATAAGAGATAACTCCAACATATGGACTTTGAAAACTATCACCACAGACAGCAACTCACCTTCTTTTTCCTCCTCACTGAACCTGGTTACAGACACAGAAGGGGCCACCCTCCAGCCTTTCTGATATTAAGTTACTCAGACAAAGGATGTGGCCCCACTGTCCATGCCCTGCCCCTCCCAATAAATCTGCAGAGCTTCACTACCTCACGTCCAGAAAGAAATGAGTGTGTAGGTGGGAAAAGTGATGGAAAATTCCACACTGTGGAAACATTTTCCTTTCCTTTTTTCTTAGAAGCTTTAACTCAAGAGATCTTCACATATTCCAACCAGTGCTCAGATCTTTCCAACAGATTCCTACCTCAGCAGAAAAATGAGGCCACTCCTTTGTGGCTTATCTGTTTTATTTCTAGTAGTACCTCTATGTTAATCCCAGACTCCTAATTTATCCCTCCTCCCCACCTTTGCCCTTGGCTAACCACTCTACTCAATATTCTGTACACACCTACCTGGGAAAAGGAACTGGAAAAGAATGGATATATGTACGCCTATAACTGAATCAATCTGCTGTACATTTGAAACTAAGACAAAGTTGTAAACCAACCATATTCCAATATAAAAGAAAAACGAAATTTAAAAAATGAGGTTGCTCCCATGGCCTTCAAGGAGCCTCGATAACCTGGCCTCCACCTGCCTCCAGACCGCAGCCCCTACAACCCTCTCCATGACTCACTCCATTCCTGCTGCTCACGAGTCCTGCCATCCTTCATTTTTAGAGGACAAGCTTGTATTCAAATGATAGCAACTGATAACCTAAAATGAGCATTATGAGCAAATTGTTTGTAAGAATGTTAAGTAAATCATAAACAGCAGTGGGAATATTAAATCAAGAATAGTTTTGCTAAAGCTCACCACCTGAGTCCCAAATTATGATTTGATGATAAGTAGATGCATTGATCAAATTGCCAACATCCGCTGGATCATGGAAAAAGCAAGAGACTTCCAGAAAAACATCTACTTCTGCTTTATTGACTATGCCAAAGCCTTTGACTATCTGGATTACAATAAACTGTGGAAAATTCTGAGAGAGATGGGAATACCAGACCACCTGACCTGCCTCTTGAGAAACCTGTATGCAGGTCAGGAAGCAACAGTTAGAACTGGACATGGAACAACAGATTGGTTCCAAATAGGAAAAGGAGTACATCAAGGCTGTATATTGTCACCTTGCTTATTTAACTTCTATGCAGAGTACATCATGAGAAACGCTGGACTGTAAGAAGCACAAGCTGGAATCAAGATTGCTGCAAGAAATATCAATAACCTCAGATATGCAGATGACACCACCCTTACGGCAGAAAGTGAAGAGGAACTAAAAAGCCTCTTGATGAAAGTGAAAGAGGAGAGTGAAAAAGTTGGCTTAAAGCCAACTTCACAAAACGAACATCATGGCATCTGGTCCCATCACTTCATGGGAAATAAAGGGGAACCAGTGGAAACAGTGTCAGACTTTATTTTTCTGGGCTCTAAAATCACTGCAGATGGTGACTGCAGCCATGAAATTAAAAGACGCTTACTCCTTGGAAGAAAAGTTATGACCAACCTAGACAGCATATTCAAAAGCAGAGACATTACTTTGCCGACTAAGGTCCGTCTAGTCAAGGCTATGGTTTTTCCTGTGGTCATGTATGGATGTGAGAGCTGGACTGTGAAGAAGGCTGAGCGCCGAAGAGTTGATGCTTTTGAACTGTGGTATTGGAGAAGACTCTTGGAGAGTCCCTTGGACTGCAAGGAGATCCAACCAGTCCGTTCTGAAGGAGATCAGCCCTGGGATTTCCTTGGAAGGACTGATGCTGAAGCTGAAACTCCAGTACTTTGGCCACCTCATGCGAAGAGTTGACTCATTGGAAAAGACTCTGATGCTGGGAGGGATTGGGGGCAGGAGGAGAAGGGAACGACAGAGGATGAGATGGCTGGATGGCATCATTGACTCAATGGACATGAGTCTGACTGAACTCCAGGAGTTGGTGATGGACAGGGAGGCCTGGCGTGCTGCGATTCACGGGGTCGCAAAGAGTCAGACACGACTGAGCAACTGAACTGAACTGAACTGAGATGCATTTGAAGAGTTGAGAGGCTTTAAGAATAAATGATTCAAGGCTAAAATGTTTCCCATATTAACTCAAACTGACATGAATAAAAATAAAATTGTACCAACAAATCTAACAAAAAGCTATGACAAGCTACTGAAGCTAAAGTATGATATATAAAATATAGCCTCTGGGAAACCTGGAATTGACTATCAAGATAATCCATGTAACTGAAGCTTCATTTTGAAATATTCATTTCAGGTTTGAGCATTTCATTTATCTGCTTCATCATGATACTGAAATGTGGTAACTTAAAGATTAAAATTAACACCTTAATAGTAAAAGAGTAAATTACTAGTACCTGTCTAGGTTAACAATTTAGAACAAAATCTCTCAGCATTTCATAAACAACACGATGTCCCTACTCAAAGCGTTTCTTCAGTCTAATTTTTATTTGCTGGATACAAGGTATGCTTTTAGGCTGGTTTAGAGACCATAGATTCATAGCCTGTGTATTTTTTATACTCAACTAGATTCAACATGTAGCCAGAATCAATAATCACTTTGAATTTTCTTTCAGGAAGTCTGAGAATTATTTCTCCTTCTGGATACTCACTTCTCTTTCTGCTTTCTCTTTTTTGTACTGACACAGTCTCTCTTTTAAATGATTACACTCCTTGATTAACTGCTTGTTTCTTTCCTCCATCAGACCTCGCTGCTCATGTTCGGCCTGCAGTCCTCTCGCGATCTGCTACAGCTGGTCTTGGACGCTCATGACCGTCTTCTCTCTACTGCCGGCTCCATTTCGTGCATCGTCCAGCTGCTGTTGGAGCAACACGTTTTCACTCTGGAGCTGAGATAATCTCTCCTCTAAGGATTTCTGCTTTTCAAGGTATGTATTCACTTTGGCGTGTTCGTTCTGATACATGTGTTCAATTTCCTGCTTTTGACACTCTGTTTGGCTTAGGTCTCTCTGGACACGTTCTAACATTGAAGTCTTTTCTCTAAGATCATCTCTCATGTGCTGCAGCTTGATTTTCAGCTTATTGAGTTTACTTTCCACTATAGATGGTTGCTGCGAAAATGTCTCGGCCACATCATTTAGATTAGCCATATCGGACTTCATTTTGTCCTGCAAGCATAACCACTCGTCTCTTGCTCTCTGGAAGGCAAGTTCCAGATCTCTTTGTGATGTCTGACCTTGATCATGATCGCGTGAGGCAGCAGCCAGTCTAGAACGGTAGGATTTCACTTCCGTTTCCAGTCTTTGTTTGCTTTCTTTTTCATTCTCCAGCTTAAAGGTTAGCATTCTATTCTCAGCTGTCAGAGGATTAAGCTGGCGTGTATAGTGGGATACAGTCTTTGTTAACGTTTCCTCACTCAGTTTTATTGCCTTTTGAAGATCATCATTCTTTCCTTTGAGAATTTCCATGTCCTCAGAATAGTTCTCTTCCTTTTCCCGGTGCTGACGTTTCACTGCACCTATCTCCAGTCTCAGCGTGTGGTTTTTGCGCAACAGGTCTTGTGCTTCTTCCCAACCATCAGAAACCTAAGTGAAACAAAGGAGACTTTTAGCTAGTACTCAATAAAGTGACATTCCATGATTTCCTCTGAAAGGAAGGACTAACCTCTACGTTTACACAATGAAAAGACTGCACCAAGTGTCTCCAACAGGGAAAAATAAGGTTCAATACAAATCTCAGACTTTATACAAGCAGAAATACCCAAAGGTTCAAACATTTAATGGAAGACAATGAATCCACGAAAGTCAAAAAGAAATCCCAAGAGACTTTTCAAGAAGCTCAGAACTGGAAAGGCTTCTCTCTGAACTACAACAAACCCAGAAGGCTTAAAATAAAAGATTCATAGATCTGACTACACTTAAAAATTGCATCTGATGTGGAATATTTACATCATGGAAAACTAGTAAGCCATAAAAAAGAAGGAAATAATGCTATTTCCAGCAACAGGGATGGACCTAGACATTATCACCCTAAGTGAAGTAAGTCAGACCAAGACAAGTATTATACCATACTGTTTATATGTACAATCTAAAATGAACTTATTCACACAACAGAAAGAGACTCATGGACACAGAAAACAAACTTATGGTGACCACAGGGGAAAGCAGGGTAGGGGAAGGGATTAATTAGGACGCTGGGTTAACATATACCCACCAGTAGATATAAAATAACCAACAGAGAGCTACTGTACAATGTAAGGAACTATGCTTACTATTCTGCAAGAAGAGTCTGAAATGGAACGTGTGTGTATGTGTGAGTGTGTGTGTGAGTGAGTGTGTATGTATTAGTCACTCGGTCATGTCCAACTCTGTGAGCCCATAGACCATAGCCTGCCAGGCTCCTCTGTCCATGGAATTTCCCAAGCAAGAATACTGCAGTGGGTAGCCATTTCCTTCTCCAGGCTGCTGCTGCTAAGTCACTTCAGTCGTGTCTGACTCTGTGTGACCACATAGACGGCAGCCCACCAGGCTCCCCTGTCCCTGGGATTCTCCAGGCAAGAACACTGGAGTGGGCTGCCATTTCCTTCTCCAAAGCATGAAAGTGAAAAGTGAAAGTGAAGTCACTTGGTCATGTCTGACTCTTAGTGAACCCACGGACTGCAGCCCACCAGGCTCCTCCGCCCATGGGATTCTAGCTATTTATAATAGCTAGAACATGGAAGCAACCTAGATGTCCACTGACCGACGAATGGATAAAGAAGTTGTGGTACAAATATACAATGGAATACTACTCAGCCATAAAAAGGAACACATCTGAGTCACTTCCAATGAATGGATGAACCTAGAGTCGATTATACACAGTGAAGTAAGTCAGAAAGAAAAAATATAAATATTGTGTACTGACGCATATATATGGAATCTAGAATGATGGTACTGATGAATTAATTTTCAGGGCAGCAATGGAGAAACATACATAGAGAACAGACCTAAGGACATGGCTGGGGAGGAGGGGAGGGAGCAGGTGAGAGTATGGAAACTTACAATATCATATGTAAAATAGATAGCCAATGGGAAATTGCTACATGATTGAAACAGGGGCTCTGTGACAATCTAGAAGGGTGGGATGAGAAGCGAGTTGGGAGGGAGGGGACGTGGGTGTTCCTATGGCTGATTCTTGTTGATTTGTGACAGAAAACCACCAAATTCTGTAAAGAAAGTATCCTTCAATTAAAAAAATAAATTAAAAAAGATCTTATCCAAAGTAGTGACCAATATTTTAAGATGCCCATGACAACTGTAACAAGTTGTAACAACTGTAACAAGTTGCAACAACTGTAACAAGTTGCTACAACTATAACAAGTTGTTACAACTATAACAAGTTGTTACAACTTGTAATAACTATAACAACATAAACAAGTAACTTTGATATGTATTGGTGGGAAAGCTGCAGGCACTGCTTTTACTACTGTAAAAGTAATTTTACAATACTGATTTGCTGCCAGCATTCAGATTCTGGAGTAAAGCTAAAATTTCAGTTAGTAAAACTGATTTCCCTCCATCAAGTTCACAAATACCCCTGACTTCTACCCAGGGTTAAGAAGCCTTCTTTCAGGGTGAGTTCTGGACATATTCAGGACACAGGGCTGGAAAGATTTAGAGAAAGGCAAGACCCTACTCCAGCAAGACCCTACTCAAGAATCCCCCCTACAGTGCAGATGGACATGCCAGGATGTTTCTTTCCTTGTTGGGTTTGTGGTGGTTGCTGGAGGTTCTCCTTTGCCTTTTGCTTCTCTTCTTTTCTCAGCTATCTGGAAGGCCTCCTCAGACAACCATTTTGCCTCTTTGCTTTTCTCTTTCTTGGGGATGGTCTTAAGAACTGCCTCTTGTACAATGTCACGAATCTCCATCCATAGTTCTTCAGGCACTCTGTTTATCAGATCTAATCCCTTGAATCTATTTGTCACTTCCACTGTCTAATCATAAGAGTAAATATTACATGAAACTAATTTCAGAGCAGGAAAACTAATTTCACAACAGAACACTTTACCTTGGTTTTAAAATCTAAGACTTCGTCATTTGATGTAGGCCCTAAATCAACGCCAGGTTTGTTGGGAAACCTTTAAAGCAAAAACATACAATAAAAATGAGTGAGCTCATGTCCTTGAACAAAGAGAAAAAAAAAAAAAAACAAGTGAAAGTTTGTCTATATATTAAACGAACTTTCTTGACATGAATAAAATTTGGCCTGTTTTAAAACAGCTCTTTTTTAAATTTTTTAAAGATTTCTTGATGTGGACCACTTTTAAAGTCTTTACTGAATTAGTTCCAATGGTGCTTCTATTTTATGTTTTGGCTGTCTGACCCCAGGTCATGTGAGAGCTTAGCTTCTCTGACCGAGTATTGAACCCACACTGCCTACATTGGAAGATGTCTTACTAACCATCTTAACCACTGCACCCCCAGGAAAGTCTCCAAAAAAGTTTTTCATTACCTATTTCTGCATCCATCTCTCCCAACCTATGAAATATCTAGTTAACACTCATTCTTAGTTTCCATAACAGAGAGTGACAGCCAATGTATCAGCAGAGCCTAAAAATAATTTGTTTTCACTAAAAGTTCTAACAGCTGAACTGAAAATCCCATTGATGGACTGAAGTAATTCTTGTTTGCCCAAACTGGAGTAAACCTGATGACTTAGAACAAAGCGGAAGAATAGGCTTTCCTTCTCCATTGTCTGTTCAAGGTTCAGAGACGAATCTGAGTCCGTCCAAAATGGGACTCTTGGTCCGTCAGCAGGGATACCATTTACTGAGATGGCACCACTTCTCTCCTTTACTCTAAGGGAGTACAGGGAGTTTCCCCACAATGTCGAAACTTAAAATGTACTCAAGTCAAAGAACTAATTTATATCTTTAACTTATATGCTACACGGGTACTTCTCAGTCTCTGCTGAGGCCATGGGAGTGGACGTGGGAGCCAGGAAGGCCAACTGTCAAATCACAGGTCAGCTCATTTTACCCAGCATCAATTCACTAACCTCCTGAAACCACAGTTGCCTAATTAAGTAAAAGTAGGACACAGCTACTTTACAAAGCTGCTGTGATGACTCTATGAGGTCACAAATGTTAAGCACGTAATGCAGTGTCTAACCCAGAGTAGAACATTCAACAAACATTAGTTTCTCTTCTCCATGTTCCCTTAGTTAAACATATAATTTTAAACATCCATAAAATCCTACCTCCTTGAAGAGTCCTCTTCAGAACTCTCAACCACTATTAAAGAAAAAAGCAAAGATACATTTTAAATCAATGGAAGAAAAATACAGAATATTAAAACCTCAAGACTGAGGCTTTGTTTAAAAGTATTCTTTTTAAACCACACCTGGAGGCCACACTAGAGGAAGGGAACAGTGCTTGTACTCTACTCGTAGGCCACTAATGCCTAAGAACCACTCCTCCCCTTTATAGTCATCAAATGCAAAACAAAACAACAAAGAAAAGAACTGCTCTTTACAACGGCCATAATCCTAACCAAACTCCAGGAGACCGACAGAAAATGATACCATACCATTAACACAATCAGTACTATAAGCTGACAACAGCACGCCTAAACAGCACAGTGTTTCTGGATTTCTATCGCCTGGAGCACTGAGCAGAGACTAGAGGTGTCTTGCAGGGACACGACGACTTCTCTGGTTCTTCAGTTCACAGTGAAGACGCCCTGTCACAGGGAAGCTTGGTCAAAGGCACTGAGCCTCAGAGCAAGGGAAAACATCAGAAACAAAAGTCTTCTCTTCCTGGCCTTCTTTCCAAAGGCAAGAGAAGTATGAAAGATGTAGTGATTCCAGGTTTAGAAAGAATAATCTCTTGAAAGGCAGGTGGGGGAGGGCAAACGGGTAAAGGGGCTCAACTCAGTGGTGAGAATGGGGACTAGACTTGTAGTGGTGAGCATGAAGTAGGGTACACAGAAGCTGAACTTTTTAAAAAGTTCTCTCTCTCTCAATATATATAGTTCCCTATATATAGAGAGAGAAATATATATATATGTATAACTTCTTTTAAAAAGTTCAGCTTCTGTGTATATATATATACACTAACATGTTTAAAAAGAATCTCTTGAGACTATCTCCTTCTATTGCTCAAGAGTATCTGGACCACACAGAGCAGGATGGTCCAAAGAGTGCTGTGTACTAGTGAGGGATATCATTATATCAGTCCTTCCCATTATACGTCAAATGTTTACAGAAAACATGCTTTTTCAGCTTGGAAGGCATACATCATTAATCCCAAGCTAATGAACAAGAGGAGGGAGGGAAGGATGGAGGGAGCCACAGACTCTGGTGCTGTTGGACAACATTTCCCAGGGCCGTCATGATCTGATGCTGGAGGGATGACTCACACGCAGTGACTCCACGGGGAGAGGAGCACTGCAAGCTTGAGCAAGGAGAGCAGGCGCAGTTATTTTTCAATGTTTGCACCCTGTGACATCAGAACAATGCTTAGTACAGAAAAGACACTTGGAAGTTATCTGTTCAGTGAACAAATGAACAAATAAATAAGCATGATTTCTTTGAAAATTTTCTTTAGAAAAATACAGAAATTAACCAGAGAGATCTCTATTCTGAGCGTATTGAAGACCAAGACACTGTCATCTGTGTCTCCTCTGACTAATGTAATAAACAAACCTACAGTTTTTGTTGTTCAGTCACCAAATCGTGTCTGACTCTTGTGACCCCATGGACGACAGCTCACCAGGCCCTTCTGTCCATGGGATTTCCCAGGCAAGAGTACCAGAGTGGGTTGCCATTTTCTTCTCCAGGGGATCTTCCCAACACAGGGATCAAACTGTATCTCCTGCATTGGTGGGTGGATTCTTTACTACTGAGCCACCTGGGAAGCCTCCTTTGATTAGATCGCAGAGTCGGACACGACTGAGTGACTTCACTTTCACTTCACTCAGTTAAAGGAGTCCTTGGGTACCCTGTACAATGCGCTAGATGCCACATCCAGTGGACCTAATGCTGTTTTTGTTAATGCAAAGTATTTTTGTGCTTTTATTAGGACCTGCAGAGTCCCAAGTTGTTCTATTTGAATATCTGTTATGATAATCTTTTAACTGATGGCAGGAGAACAACTTGTTCTTACAAAACTATACTCTCATGACAACTGTCCAACACACAAAAGAAAATATCTGATCCTAATGAAGTCAACCTATCTCACTCTCTCAGGATCTGTAAGGAATGGAGTTGGTAATCTAGACCTGCTTGGTACAAGAGGCAAAACAACTGGCTCTCAACCAGGCATTGCTTTTGTACAACTGGTAGGTGAAAGTGAAAGTGAAGTTGCTCAGTCGTGTCCGACTCTTTGCGACCCCATGGACTGTACCCTATCAGGCTCCTCCGTCCATGGGATTTTCCAGGCAAGAGTGCTAGAGTGGGTTGCCATTTCCTTCTCCAGGGGATCTTCCCGACCCAGGAAACGAACCCGGGTCTCCCGCATTGCAGATAGACGCTTAACCATCTGAGCCACCAGGGAAGCCCCTACGTATCTTTCAGAAATAATCTCTCACTACTATGCTGCACACTGGCTCAGCTTTGCAGTTATTGTTTATCATTTTTTATCTTACTAGGAAGGGATTATTCAAGTTCCCAGTTTTAATGGTGGTAACTATTTTAGTGAGACTAATCACTACACAGTAACTACTATTCATTCACTAAATGCAAACCATTTCTAAAAACGAAAGTTCACTTTCATAAGACGTCCAATCTGCGATACTGTGACTATAGATGAAATGCACATCGTACTCACTTAAAATTTTTTTTCTGATTTACACAAAGATCCAACATAGGGCTTCAGGGGCCATGTTAAAGGGATGGATTTCTTTTCAGACAATACTGTCTTTGATGTTAAATCACCTACAATTAACTTCTTTTTTTTTTTACAATTAACTTCTTAAAGAGTTCTGAATACTAGAGTATAAAGAAACTAATTTAAAAAATAAAACACACATGCAATTTACACTAATTTTTTCACAGTTCTTTCATTATTGAAACTTCCTCAGTCCTACTTTATCTATGGTAGAATCACTGAGAGTAATTCGGTATCAGATGACGTACCTGGGTTGCTATTTTCAGGAGAAGCTTTAGATCTCTTTTCTTTATATTCAGAAATCAGTTAGCGAAAGCTATGTATTAAAAATGTGATAAATAATATATTAACACTGATATGAAAAACAACTACCAAATTCTTAGATCATTTCAGACAATGTCAGAGATAATATCAAAACTTCAATTGTCACATACATTTCAAGTTCTATAAACTTTTATTTGGCATGTAGTAAAGGAGAAAGTAAAGGTATATTTTCACCCTGCTTATTTAACTTATATGCAGAGTACATTATGAGAAACACTGGGCTGGATGAAGCACAAGCTGGAATCAAGATTGCTGGGAGAAATATCAATAACCTCAGATATGCAGATGACACCACCCTTATAGCAGAAAGTGAAGAGGAACTAAAAAGCCTCTTGATGAAAGTGAAAGAAGAGAGTGAAAAAGTTGGCTTAAAGCTCAACATTCAGAAAACGAAGATCATGGCATCCAGTCCCATTACTTCATGGCAAACAGATGGGGAAACAGTGACTGACTTTGTTTTTGGGGCTCCAAAATCACTGCAGATGGTGACTGCAGCCAAGAAATTAAAAGACGCTTACTCCTTGGAAAGAAAGTTAGACCAACTTAGCATATTGAAAAGCAGAGACATTACTTTCTCCACAAAAGTCCATCTAGTCAAGGTTATAGTTTTTCCAGTAGTCATGTATGTGTGTGAGAGTTGAACTATAAAGAAAGCTGAACGCAGAAGAATTGATGCTTCTGAACTGTGGTCTTGGAAAAGACTCTTGAGAGTCCCTTGGACTGCAAGGAGATCCAACCAGTCCATCCTAAAGGAAATCAGTCCTGGGTATTCATTGGAAGGACTGATGTTGAAGCTGAAACTCCAATATTTTGGCCACCCGACGTGAAGAGCAGACTCATTTGAAAAGACCCTGATGCTGGGAAAGACTGAAGGCAGGAGGAGAAGGGGAGGACAGAGGATGAGATGGTTGGATGGCATCACCGACTCAGTGGACATGATTTTGGGTAAACTCTGGCAGTTGGTGACAGACAGGGAGGCCTGGCATGCTGCGGTTCATGGGGTCCCAAAGAGTCGAACAAGACTGAGCAACTGAACAGAACTGAAAGGAGAAAAAAAAGGAAGATGAAGTAACCATGAACTCAGGGCCGCAGAGCTCCAATAATTAACTAGATTTAGCTTGGCATATGAAAAATCTCTCGAGCTTGCAAATCCTAGCTCTATAACCAACTGCTCTTTGTTCCTGGAAGAGTTGTTTCTCTTCAGTTCAAAGTCTTCCTCTACACAACGGGGATATTACTACCTTATTTCACAAGAGGGTTAACAGGATGTAATGTGATAATATACCCCCAAAATGCTTGCAGAAACAGTCAAAGAGTGGAATAATTTCATCTTCAACTTTATTGCTGTAACTACTTTGGAATTCCAAGTAAATCCCAATGTGTGCTTTTTCATATGTTTAACATTCAATGTTGCATGAAACTGTTATTAATTCTGGTGATTAGCTATTCTTTGTGGTTTGTAATGTAGGGAATCTCAGCTTTTAGATAATGTGTACCTAAATTTCTTTATAACATATGAATTCACTACATTACATAATGACCCCCCATTATTGCAGCTAATTACACCAAGAGCAGAAAACTAATCACAATCAAGACCTGGCCTGGACCACTACTCTTCCTTCTCTACCTACTCAAACTCTGAACCAGCAGATCTTTCTGACAATGATTTTTAATGTCTGTGTTCCTCTCCAATTCACTTGGAAGACATCTCCCTACTCTTACAGTGGGTACTGGCAAGCTCTAGACAGGGCTTAGCTCTCTGAATTCCAACTATCTTACTTGAGATTTAGGGATTTCTGCTGAAATGGGTTCCTTATGGGGCAGATTCTGAAAACATTTAAGGTGGAGGCAGACAGAAATCCGTTGGAAGATTTTCATTATGACAGGAAACAGATCCCATGAGGGGCCAAGCATAATTATGGACTCTCAGGCAAGCTAGCACCCACTACTCTGGGAAGGATGACAGGGCACCTGTGACCTAAGAAAAGGTGCCCCCACAGGACAGAAAGCCGCCTTGAGGTTCAAGTCTAGATACAAAGGAGAAAGGGAAGTCTGCTCAATCCCTGCAGGAGCACTTGACCCTCTCTGACAACCTAAAATGGTCCCCACTGACATCTGCTAGCGGAAAAGAGAAATAAGAGCCTCAAGGGCACCTCATCAGGAAGATCTAGGCTTCCACGTGGGCTCCACATAAGGTCTCTGAGTAAGGGGGGAAGCTAGGCAGCCCAGCTGCCCGAACTGGGTGCTGGACCTTTGTTTGTAACAGTGACTGAGGGGCAAGCACACATATGAGAACAAAGGAGCTCTCACTCTGAAGTCAACATGTGCATCACCTTAAAGGCTGGGGAACCTGGACCCAGAGGGGCGGCCTGGGAGCAAAGGTCAATCGTGAGCCCACTGCAGGATGAGTTGTTGTTTTTTTTTCCTTTTAAAATGATTTTATTAAAGGTCTTTATAGAGCCACATCCAGACTCCAGATCCAGCTGCCAAGCAGACCCTGTCAAGACCAGCTGTAGCAGCAGTGCTGCAGCAGTAGAATCAGTGGAAGCAACAGAATGATGAGAAGGAACTAACTTCTCCCCTCCAAATGATGTGTGGAAGAGGACTGTCTCTTTGATCTTAGGGAATCCTCCGGGTTCTTGGAAAATTCAAGCAGAAGCGTATAGAGAGGCAAGCCCTCAAGGGAAAACAGGATTTGATGCTGAACTAAACATTTCAAGACCCAAAGAACTAGTTAGAAATATCACAACTGTGACACTGTTCATACGCTGTATCGAGAGGTCACACTTGGAATGAAATGGCTAATGTCAAGCTTTCGAAGGATCAAGGTCTACATGTCCTGAGATTAAGCACCCCAAGCCCACAGCCAAGAGTAACTAATTGGCCTTTGCTTGGCTTTCAGCTCTTGAGGGGGAACATCTCACCACCATTCTCCAAACTGCACCCAACTGGAACTCTCACTGGTCACGTAGCAAATAACAGTTAAAATTATTTTTGGTTGCAGTTTAGTGAGAACTAGCATTTTAATGTGCACACTTACATCTTAAACCCACTAATAACAGCATATTCTTCTGCAGTCCATCCAAAAACATCTTTAGAAAAGATGTCAGCACCTTGCTGAAGGAGAAGTCTGACGACATTTGCTGATTCATACTTGACAGCAAGCATGAGGGCTGTTCTAAAACAACAGAGATGACTTCAGCCTCAGGAAGTTGAGTTGACTTCCTTAAACAGTTAATTTGATACGCTTTACCAAGTGCACGCCTTGCCCTTTCATGAAGAACTGACCATTTATAGGCTCAAGTGTTCATCTTTGTAAATTACCTCCAAGGCTAAAATGAAGGGACAGAAAAGAAGCCTCCTGTCCCACTGTGATGCCAGGTAGCAGCACTTACTATTTCAAAAGTCCCTGATGGGGACTTCCCTGGTGGGCCAGTGGATAAGACTCCAGGCTCCCAGTGCAGGGGGCCTAGGTTCCACCCCTGGTCAGGGAACTTGATCCCATATGCTGCAACTAAGAGTTCCCATAACTAGGACCCCATGCAGCCAAATAAATAAATGCTTTTTAAAAATAATAATAAAGTCCTTGATGGACAGGAAACGATACTGAGGTCACTTATCTGAGGCAGGTGACTATTTAAGGGATAAATTCCCCATTTCCTCCTTAGTCTGATATATTTGGCTTCAAAGTCAGCTAGAGGTTGGATTAAAGAAAGGCTATTTGCAGGTTTAAATCAAAAATATTGATAATAATGGGAATAAACATTGTCATGGTGGCAGGTAATGATGTGGACAAGCATGTGCTAGGCACTAAAAATGAAATACTATATACAAAATCTTTCTTACACACAGGCACCTTTGAAAGATGCATTACTATTTGCCTTTTGTTTCAGGAAACTTATTTGCTGATGATAACCCTGATCGGTAGGAAACCTAGGAACGGAACCTAGCCTGAATCTAAAGCCCATCATTTTTGTCTGTGTCGTACACCTCTGACTTGTCTTTGTTAAAGGAACTGTTTATCCGATCAAAGCTATCTTTCTTCCTTCTACCTGCATTAAAGATGAAAATATCAAAATGTACTAAAATGAGAAAGGATAAAAACTGGTGAGCCCACAGGATCTGGTCACAGTGAGTAACAATCACCTTTTTGTGGCTGTTGTTATTTAGTCGCTATGTTGTATCTGACTCTTCTGCAACCTAGTAACATCAGCATTCTTCAAACAAAGTACTTTAAAACAAACAGCTATCCAAAAGACAAAATCAAGTCTTTTAGGTTTATTATGCATCTTATAAAAATATATACATACACAGTAGAGGTTAAACAATTCTTTTAAAAGAATTAAGAAACTTGATACTGTCATGAGGTAAACTAAAAAGCAGAATCCATATTTCACAAAGCTAATAATACTAATTTGAAATCCCTCAGCTATTACAAGATCAACCAAACAAACAAAAAGAGGTTGCATATGACACTGGTCAATATTATAAAGGAATATGAATCCTGCTATATATTGTTCACGATTCCCAGTGAGAATAATTGATTTTCTACCTAAGTGATGATGTGTTGATCACAAATGAATCCTCTTATTCATTTAATCTTGATATTACCATCCTAGAACAGCACTAAGGGTTTTAAAAAGAAAAAGAACAACGGTACCTTTTCTTCTTATCAACCGCATGTATATTCGCACCTTTCTTCACTAAAAACTCCACCATTTGCCCTCTCCTTTCACGTATCCCAAGTAAGAGTGGTGTCAGGTTATCCTGTAAAACAGGGAAAACCATTTCTAATGTACACAGTTCACCTACTTCTAAACTGAAATTAAAATCGTGCAATCGATTCTCTGACCTTAAAAACAAGTCAAAAAGTAAATGAAAGAGAGCCCCCTCCTCATTACCCTGTGCATCTTCTTTCTCTTTAATATGCTCCTCCTCTGGGCCTTCCCTGGTGGTCCAGTGGCTCAGTGTCAAGCTCCCAATGCAGGGGGTGCAGGTATCATTTAGCTACTGTATCAACTGCATATTTTAGGGACAATGCTGAGGCAGAAATATATAATACTATCTGTAGCATGCATAACCTATCCAAGGATGACCATGAGTAAACTCAAAAGGTTTACAGACATTCCAGTGGGAATATTATTCTCTACATGAACTTGCAAAGAGAGAAACTCTTTTTTTGGCTTAAAGCTCAACATTCAGAAAACGAAGATCATGGCATCCGGTCCCATCACTTCATGGGAAATAGATGGGGAACAGTGTCAGACTTTATTTTTGAGGGCTCCAAAATCACTGCAGATGGTGACTGCAGCCATGAAATTAAAAGACACTTACTCCTTAGAAGGAAAGTTATGACCAACCTAGACAGCATATTGAAAAGCAGACACATTATTTTGCCAACAAAGGTACATCTAGTCAAGGCTATGGTTTCTCCAGTAGTTATGTATGGATGTGAGAGTTGGACTATGAAGAAAGCTGAGTGCTGAAGAATTGCTGCTTTTGAACTGTGGTGTTGGAGAAGACTCTTGAGAGTCCCTTGGACTGCAAGGAGATCCAACCAGTCCGTCCTAAGGGAGATCAGTCCTGGGATTTCTTTGGAAGGACTGATGCTAAAGCTGAAACCCCAGTACTTTGGCCACCTCACACGAAGAGTTCACTCATTGGAAAAGACTCTGCTGCTGGGAGGGATTGAGGGCAAGAGGAGAAGGGGATGACAGAAGATGAGATGGCTGGATGGCATCACCGACTCGACGGACGTGAGTTTGAGTGAACTCCAGGAGTTGGTGACGGACAGGGAGGCCTGGCGTGCTGCAGTCCATGGGGTCACAAAGAGTCGGACACAACTGAGCTCCTGAACTGAACTGAACTGACTGAAATGAACTCTCAGATTTTTTTTCTTTTCTTTTTTTGGTGCCGAAACCCAGGAAACTCCAGAATTGTTGCCTTTGAAATCATTCTTAGAAAGGTCTCTGGGGTGGGACATATGTATACTTACAACTGACTTATGATGTTGTACAGCAGAAATCAATACAACATGGTACAGCAATTACCATCCAATTAAAAAATATTAAGGTTAATAAACAGCAGAACGAGAAAAATAAGGTCTTTGTCAGCACACACAAAATGTAGACAGGAATTTCAGTTTTCTTCTGGTACTTTTCTCACCCTGTGTATTTACAATTTTTGATCCATACTCCATCTGAAACTTTTGGTGAGATAAAAATCTAGTTACTTTTCTCTAAATAGTTACCAGGTTATTTCTCTACCATCTACACGTAATTTATCTTTTCTAATAGAAAATGTCATCAAGCAAATTTTTATATCTAAAAGGTCAAAGCTTTGTCTACTATACAAAACTTTCAATTTCATCACAATTAAAGACAGCATGTGTAACCCAAAATCTTTAAAACCATGATATGTTTATTTGGTTTAAATATGAAAAGACAACAGATCCTAAGAAAACGTCCTCTTAGTCAAGGACACAGCCAGCTTATTTCAGTTCTGTGATTATTGACATTCAGTTACATAACTTTAAAACGACCAGTAAAGTGCTCTATAAGGGGAATTATAAGCGGGTCCAAAACCAGCTAAGGCTTTTGCAGCCTATCAAGTCTGTGGGGCGCTGGATCCCACAAAGGTGTCAGCAAGCCTTGGAGGGGAAACTCAGGAGGGACCCCTGCCAGGCCCTTCCTCCCCACTTACCTGTTCCTCTTGTCCCTGTTGTTCAGGCCATTCTCTCCCAGCAACAGAACCTGGTGCACTTTGGCTACATTACCTACGCTGGCAGCTCTGTGGATTTTTCTAAGCCCTCTGTCTCAGATGTGGTACCAGGGCTGGAAGTTGGTCCTATGATGACCTCTGTCTGTCCCCTGGCTGATGGAGGAGCCTAAGGGCGACTTGCCCTTCTTACAAATCTTCTTCACCTATGGGCTCCAAACACACCTCACCTCCCCCTAGGCTCTTCACAGTCCCCTAAACCCAACACAAACACTACAGGTAAGCCAGAGCCGTCCAGCCACAACCTCCCAGCTGGGAAGCTCAACGGTTTAGAATCTTTGATCCCAGAATGATCGTTGCTAAGCAACAGCGAGCCGAGCGCAGGCGGCTGCGACCGCGACCGCGACCGGGACCGGCGCGCTCGCGCGGCCGAGAGGAGCTACCCCACGTCCGAGGTCAGGGGCAGAACCCGGGAGGACCCCATGCCCGAAGGGCGGCAGCCAAGAGGAGCTACCCCACGTCCGAGGTCAGTTCAGTTCAGTTCAGTCGCTCAGTCGTGTCCGACTCTTTGCGACCCCATGAATTGCAGCACGCCAGGCCTCCCTGTCCATCACCAACTCCCGGAGTTCACTCAGACTCACGTCCACCGAGTCGGTGATGCCATCCAGCCATCTCATCCTCGGTCGTCCCCTTCTCTTCCTGCCCCTAATCCCTCCCAGCATCAGAGTCTTTTCCAATGAGTCAACTCTTCACATGAGATGGCCAAAGTACTGGAGTTTCAGCTTTAGCATCATTCCTTCCAAAGAAATCCCAGGGTTGATCTCCTTCAGAATGGACTGTTGGATCTCCTTGCAGTCCAAGGGACACTCAAGAGTCTTCTCCAACACCACAGTTCAAAAGCATCAATTCTTCAGCGCTCAGCCTTCTTCACAGTCCAACTCTCACATCCATACATGACCACAGGAAAAACCATAGCCTTGACTAGATGGACCTTAGTCAGCAAAGTAATTAATTATTATTATTTTTTAATTATGCATTTGGCTGTGCTGGGTCTTAGTTGAGGCACGTGGGATCTTCAGTCTTCATTGTGGCACTCAGGATCTTTAGTTGCGGCATGTGGGATCTAGTTTCCTGACCAGGGATCGAACCTGGGTCCCCTGTATTGGGAGCTCAGAGTCTTAGCCACTAGACCACCTGGGAAGTCCCTACGCGAGAAACTGGCCTGAGAAGTACTTTGGGAAAAGAAGTGCGTGGTCTAAGGCACAGGCTGGAGGAATGGCATTTTAAAAGGAGCTGTGCACTGACGGCCACGGGTGTCCTGACTTCTCTGAGCATCTGTGTCCCTAACCGGTGGCCTGTGAGCAACAGCAGGGAAGGTATTTTCTCATCGCCTTTACGATGAGAGACACTTTATGTATAACTGATCAGTAGCTAGGCTGAGTCTCCGATGCCGCACGCAGGTTTTCTCTTTGTGGCAACCAAGGGCTACTCTTCACTGCAGGGCGGGGCTGATCCTGTTGCAGAGCACAGGCTCCGGGTGTACGGGTCTCAGCAGTTACAGCTCGCGGGCTCAGCTGCCCCTCGGCATGCGGGATCCTCCCGGACCAGGAATCAAACTCGTGTCCCCTGCAATGGCAGGCAGATTCTCACCCACTGTACCACCAGGGAAGTCCAGTGAGAGACAGCTTTCAAAAAAAGAATCATCCCATGGCAAAGATACTTCCCTCTGATTCAGTGGCAGTGCAAACTGGCCTCAAGTAAATCCAGCTGGGTTCGCAGGAAAACGGGTCATGAGGAAAGCCAGGTTAAGACCTCAATCTTTTAAAGAAAAATACAGGCTGTGCACCCCAGATTGTGTGTGCCTGGGTGGTGAAGGGCTAGATGTTTTAGGCCAGAACCTAATGTTCTTTTCACTGGTGCCTATTCTACTCTAAACACACTAAGTTTCCGTTAGTTATTACAGCTTTTATTTCTATAATTAATTCTTTTATAAGCCATTACAACCTTGTAACTATTAATAGTTCAGCTTGCTGACAACATCCTAAGTCAAAACCACATGTTGAGATGAATACAAATGTTGTTTGGTTCCCAAGAAAGCCAATTTCACTCACACACCAGGTGGAGCAGCTAAAACTTTGATAGAAAAAAACAGTTTTGATAGCTTGCCACGTTTGGGGCAACCACAGCAACTGAAAAATGAGTGAGGAATCCTGAAAAAAAAACAAAAGAGAAGGAAAGACAGAAAGCCCCGAATTCCGCAAATGCTCCCTAATTCACCAGACAACCCAACTATGTGTGTGTGGAGCAGCCTCCAAGCAGCTAAGCCAAGAATAAAAGAACTGACGGACTTCCTTGGTGGGCCAAGAGTTAAGAGTCCTCCTTCTGACGCAGGGGACTTGGGTTTGATCGCTGGTTGGGGAACCGGATCCCACATGCCATGGGCAACTCAGCGTGCGTGCCACAGTGAAAGATCCTGCATGCCACAACTAAGACCAACACAGCCAAATAAATAAATACTTTTTAACAAAAAGAATACAAGAACTGAAATGAGATTTGAGCTGCTGCCCAGAGGCAGAGTTTTCAGTATGAGGCCAACAGCACTGCCTACTACAACAAACACAAATGAACACTCTTCAGAGAAATAGAACAGAAACTCCCTTCTCCATGATACACCTTCACAATGTCCAGGACATAGTCCAAAATTACTCACAAAAATGAAGAACCAGGAAAGAGTGAGATGTTGGAATTAGCTGCCTTAAAATCCTTTGCCAGATTAATTATACTCAAGGATGTGAAAGAAAAGATTCTCCTAATGAATGCACATATTGAAAACCTCAGCAGAGAAATAGAAACAATAAAACAACCAAGTGGAAATTTGAGAACTAAAATAACCTGTAATATCTGAAATTTTAAAATTCAAATAAAGGGCTTAATAGCAGAATGGATATGATAGAGGGGAAAAGTCAGAGAACTTGAAGACAGATGAATAGAAATCATCCAATCTTAATAGAGAAAAGGAAATTATTTAAAGATTAGCCTCAGGGATTAAAAAGATAATTTTCACAAGTCTAGCATACCTCCTAGGAGAAGAGAGGGAATTAGGCAGAAAAACGGACTGAAGGACAAACGGCAAAGATTCTCCCAAATTTGGTGAAAAACAAAACTGTACAGATTCAAGAAACTCAGTAAACCCCATTTAGCGTAAAAGTTAATAAAACTACACCCAGGCACATCAGAACCAAACTGATGAAAATCTTGAAAACATCCAGAGAAAAACAACACGTCACATATAAGGACGCAATAATTCAAAATAATTGCTGACTTCTCAGAAATAATGGCCTCCAGAGGACTGTGCAACTTCATCTTTCACATGCTTAAAAACAACAACAACAAGAAAACTCTGTCCAGCTATAATTCTGTACACCAAAAATATCCTTCAAGGGTTCTTGTCTTCTTTGAGGCACGCGAACTCTTAGCTGTGATATGTGAGATGCAGTTCCCTGACCAGGGATGGAACCCAGGCCCCCTGCATTGGGAGCACAGAGCTTCAGACTCTGGAACACCAGGGAGGTCCCCAAACGCATTTTCAATTAAAAACACAAACTGAGAGAAATGCCAATAGCCCTGTGCTAAAAGAAATGCTTTAGTTAAAGAGAAATTATGCCAGATGGAAACATATTTTTAGAAAGGAATAAACAGAATCCAAAAAACAAATATCTGATTAAAATGAGAGAAGAAAGTTGTAAACTTGGAAAAAATACAATTAAAGTTAAAAAAAAAAAAGGGAGAGGGAGAGGGTGGGATGATCTGGGAGAATGGCATTGTAACATGTATACTCACAGGTAAGAATCAAATCGCCAGTCTATGTCTGACGCAGGATACAGCATGCTTGGGGCTGGTGCATGGGGATGACCCAGAGAGATGTTATGGGGAGCGAGGTGGGAGGGGGGTTCATGTTTGGGAACGCATGTACACCCGTGGTGGATTCATGTCAATGTATGGCAAAACCAATACAGTATTGTAAAGTAAAATAAAGTAAAACTAAAAACTTTTAAAAAATAATTTTTTTTTAAATACCATTGTCTTGTCAAATTTGTAAGATATGTAGATGTAATACATATAACATCTAGACTATCAAAGTGGGTGAGATGGGGGTACACATTTGCAGGATTTCTATATTACATGTGAAGTGGCAGAATATTAATTCCAAATAAATTATGAAAAGTGAAGTCCACAAAAACACCTGCACACAAATGTTTAGAGCAGCTCAATTCATAATTGCCAAAACTTGTTAGTAACCAAAATATCCTCTGATAAGTGAATAGAGGGACTTCTCTGGCAGTACGGTGGTTCAGATTCCATGCTCCTGATGCAAGGGACATGGGTTCAATCCCTGGCTGGGGAACCAAGATCCAGTATGCCACACAGCATGGCCAAAAACAAAAGATAAATTGGAATACATCCATACAACAGAATATTATCCACCACTTTTTAAAAATGAGCTAGCAAACGTGAAAAGGCTTGGAAGAACTTTAAATGCACATTACTAAGTGAAATAAGACAATCTAAAGAGGCCACATAGTATAGAATTCCAAATATATGATATTCTGGAAAAAGTAACACTGTTGAGACAGTAAAAAGGATCAGTGGTTGTCAGGGGTGGGGAGAGGGCATGGATGAACAGACAGAGCACAGGGGATTTAAGGAAATGAAACTTCTCTGCCTGATACTGTAAAGGTACAAACATGTTATTCTACATTTCCAAAACCCATAAGGCGTAAAATGGAGCGAGCCCTAGTGTAAACTCTGGACTCTGGGTGATCATGGTATCAGTGTAGATTTGTCAACTGTAACCACAGTGGTGAGGGATGGTGGTGGTGGAAGCTATGGGGTGGGAGAAGTATTGGGTTGGCTAAAAAGTGTTTGGGTTTTTCCAGAAGATATTACAGAAAAACATGAATGCACTTGTTGGCTAACCCAATAGCTCTCTGCACTGTCTATTCAATTTTGCTGCAAACCTAAAAGTGATCTAAAAAATAAAGTCTCTTTTTTTTTTTTAAGAAAACACAAACAATGGTGGGATAAAATACTGAAACATGCTATAACACTTAGGACCCTTGAGAACATTATACCAAGTGAAAGAAGCCAGTCATAAAAACCACATATAGTATGACTTCATGTATATGAAATGCCTAGAAGAGGCAAATCTATAGAGACAGAAAATAAATTAGTGGTTGCCCTGGGCTCATGGGGGTGGGGTGTCTGAATGAAACGGGGAATGAGTGCTAACGTGGGATTCTTTTGAGATGAGGAAAATGTTCTGCAAGTTGTTGTGGCCATGGTTGCACAACCCTGTGAATGTACTAACCACTGAACTATACATATTAAGTGGGTGAACTGATGCTGTGTGAATTTTATCTCAATAAAACTGTCATTTCCTGAAGTAAAGCTGCAAATTTTTTAAAGTAACTGGTTAGAACCCATAGCATGCATACTTTAAACATTAGAATGCTGAAGAATACTGAAGTCTCTAGACTTCTAGAGATAGAAGATAGACTTCTCATAGTGATAATTCAGCAGGAAGGCATGTCATAAATATCCACATGCCTAACAACAGAGCCTCAAAACAAACCAAGCAAGAACTGAAGGAACCAAAGCCAGAAACAGATGGAAATTTTAGTTTCTTAACAGGTAACAGAAGTAGATCCAAAGTGTGTGTGGGGGGGGGGGGGGGGGCGGGTATTAACACTGTACACAATACCATCAACCACCTCGTCTAAAATAAATATGTTGAGGATTGACACATATACACTACTGACGTATAAGAGAGATAACTAACGGGAGCGTACTGTATAGCTCAGGGAACTCTAGCCAATGCTCTGTGGTGACTTAAGTAGGAAAAGAAATCTAAAAAAGAGGGGATATGTGTATACATATAACTAATCCACTTTGCTGTACAGCAGAAACTAAAGTAAGATTGCAAAGCAACTCTACTCCAATAAAAATTAATTTTAAAATATGTTGAGTATAACAAGCAGTGGTTAAGCATTCACTTCATAATAATTTTTTGTCTCCTGGGAACCTCTAAGGATCTTTCAGTGGTCTGAAATCTTTCTTTAAGATTTCCTATGATCTTCCTTCCTCTTATCATTTATGTATTTACTCTGGGCTGGGCCAGGTCTCCGTGGGCACACAGGAGCCGCCTCTGGCTGCGGTAAGGGGGCGCCACTCTCTGGTTGTGGGGTGTGGGCTTCTTGCTGTGGGGGCTTCTCTGGCTGTGGCAAGGGGGCGCCGCTCTCTGGTTGCGGGGTGCGGGCTTCTCGCTGCGGGGGCTTCTCTGGCTGTGGCAAGGGGGCGCCGCTCTCTGGTTGCGGGGTGCGGGCTTCTCGCTGCGGGGGCTTCTCTGGCTGTGGCAAGGGGGCGCCACTCTCTGGTTGTGGGATGCGGGCTTCTCGCTGCAGGGGCCTCTCTGGCAGCGCAGCACTGGCTCTAGGATGCGCGGGCTTCAGGCGCTGCGGGCTGCAGGCTCCGGAGCACAGGCTCAGGGGTGTGGTACACAGGCTTCATTGCCCTGCAGCATATGGAACATTCCTGGACCAGGGATGGAACCTGTGTCATTGTAGATGAACCATCAAGGAGGTCTTCTGAAAGGAGGTGACCAAAGTAATTTGCACAGATGCCTTTTTCCTTCTTAACACCCTTTCCAAACACGAAGACTTATTCAAAACCATCCCATTTTCCCCAAGACACAATCCCTGTATTCTTTCCTCTTAGATGTTTTCTCTACTGCCTGGAACCCAGGTGGTTTTGACAAGAAGCCCTGCTCCCCTGCAGAAGTGTGCTGGGGGCCAATCACAAGCCATCAGCCAGAGATAGGCAGCATCCAGGCGGGTGGGTCTGGAGTGCTGCCAACGGCACAGCAAAGGAAACGGACCTGGGCTGCACCCCCGTTTCATCACACAGCAGTGGCACCTGGCAGGCACGTGTTCATTTCCTATCAGCAAGCAGCAAAGGCAAGGCGCCAGCTGGAGCCTCCTGCTTTTCCCAGGAGGTGGTTTCACTGCCAACGCCTTGTGATGCTCTCCAGGGTCTTAGGCTCCATAGCACGGTTGCTTTTCAGCACTTACCTGCCAGCTTCTGACTCATGAGACCTGTACAACCTCTTTCAACAGACTGTGCTTAGTCACTCAGTTGTGTCCGACTGTTTGCGACACCATGGACTGTAGCCCGCCAGGCTCCTCTGTCCGTGGCGATTCTCCAGGCAAGAATACTGGAGTGGGTCACCATGCCCTCCTCCAGGGGATCTTCCTGACCAGGGATCGAAGCTGGGGCTCTTATGTTTCCTGCCTTGGCAAACAGTTTCTTTACCACCAGCGCCACCTGGGAAGCCCAAGGGTAGCAGGGGGAACATGAAAAGAGAGGAGGGTGCCCGGTGTGGTTATGTACACCATGGGAGGATGTCAGGGACAACTTCTTTTTAAAAAGAAAGAAAATCAAGTTGCAAAACTGTGTTCTTTCATCCAAGAAATATTTACTGAGGGAATTCCCTGGCAGTCCAGTGGTTAGGACTCCATGCTTTCACTGCTGAGGGCCTGGTTCAATCTCTGGTCAGGGAACTAAGATCCCACAAGCCGTGCAGCAAGGTATAAAAAAAAAATATATATATATATATATTTTTTTTTTTTTCCTTTAACTGAGCATGCACCATTCTAGGCACTTCAGTTCAGTCGCTTAGTCGTGTCCGACTCCTTGCCACCCCATGAATCGCAGCACGCCAGGCCTCCCTGTCCATCACCAACTCCCAGAGTTCACTCAGACTCACGTCCATCGAGTCAGTGATACCATCCAGCCATCTCATCCTCTGTCGTCCCCTTCTCCTCCTGCCCCCAATCCCTCCCAGCATCAGAGTCTTTTCCAATGAGTCAACACTTCGCATGAGGTGGCCAAAGTACTGGAGTTTCAGCTTTAGCATCATTCCTTCCAAAAAAATCCCAGGGCTGATCTCCTTCAGAATGGACTGGTTGGATCTCCTTGCAGTCCAAGGGACTCTTAAGAGTCTTCTCCAATACCACAGTTCAAAAGCATCAATTCTTCAGCACTCAGCTTCCTTCACAGTCCAACTCTCACATCCATACAGGACCACTGGAAAAACCACAGCCTTGACTAGACGGACCTTTGTTGGCAAAAGCAACACTAGGCACTTAGGACACTGCAACTAATGAAACAGACAAACCTGGCAAATAAGCAAACCCTGTCTTAAACGGTGATAAGTAACATGAGAGAAACAGAGCAGGAGGAGGTGGGGTATCGTCGACTCACAGCCTTAAATCGGGCAGATGGGGAAGGCCTTCCTGAGAAGGGGACCTTTCTGCGCGTCTGAAGGTAGTGTATCTTGGTCTGCATACATATGCCTGGTGCTTCCCTGGTGGTTCAGTGGTTAAGATCTGTCTTGCAATGCAGAGAACAAAGGTTCGATTCCTGGTTGGGGAACTAAGATCCCACATGCCATGGAGCAACTAAGCCAACAACTAGAGAGTCCACAACGAAGATCCCACGTGTGGAAACTAGGACCTGACGTAACCAAATAGATAAATAAATATTAAATGTTTCTGAAAAGCCAGCCTGGCCTCAAATGATTTCAAGAGGTCCCTAAACCCCCCAGTATTCCCCTGCCTTCTTCTAAAGCCTGAAGTTTCTTTAATGAGGGGGGAAAGAAACCTATTTAATTCCATTTAATTCTATTAAATTCCTATTTAATCCTGTACTACCAAAGAGAAACATCTGATGGTTTTGGGAAAGCTGGCGCACAGCGCTCCCCTGTCACCAGGTGACCGTGGAAGCGCATGGCTGAGGCCTGGACTTTGCTCCATCACAAGGGAAGGGGAGCACAAACCTCAAGAAGAAGGCGGGTCACTGAGTCAGAAGGAGCAAAGGCAGCCGTCAGACGGCACTCGTCCCGGCTCAGCTGCCTGTTTGGCGCAGGACAGGGCAGCTGTCTGCCGTGTGGCGAGCACGTCCTGTGACTGAAACCAGGCAATTCCAGTATGCTAACCATGACGTTCACACAAGGCAATTTAGCAGTGACCAGGCACCCTGGACACTCACTGATCAGCAGCGCTACGCTGGATCCTCACCTCCTGTACCATCTGCACTAAAGCGAGAAGGGAGCTCTCTAGCAGACCCACTCTGAAAGAAAGGCTGAAGGAAATTCTTCAGATTCAAAGAGAATAATACCAGAGGGAAACAAATTTCCAGAATAAAGGAAGAGCACTAGAAATGGCATGTAGTACTAGAAATAGCTATGTAAATATGAGACTTGTGGTTTTTCGGTCTGTGCCATCCAACGTGTGGGATCTTGGTTCCGCGACCAGGGGTGGAACCCTTGCCCACGGCAGTGGGAGCTCCTAGTCTTAATTGCTGGACTGCCAGGGCGTCCCTAATTGTAAAGAAATAGCCAAAGCAGCCAGCTTTTTACACTTATTTAAGAAATATTTATTTGTATGTATTTATGTAGCTGTGGCAGGTCTTAGTTGTGGCACTTGGAACCTTCCATCTTCACTGCAGCAGGGGGGATCTAGTTCCCTGACCAGGGAGCAAACCCAGGCCCCGTGCACTGGGAGCAGAGAGGCCTAGCCACTGGACCACCAGGGAAGTGCCGAGACTATTCTGTATGCATATACGAACGACAGCAGAAAGCAGAATTTCCAACACTGTCTGAAGCAGTTTCTGATGCACGAAGATGTAGCACTAAGTGGTGGTGTGGCTTCCATGTTCCCCTTGATATGGCACAATCTTATTTCCAAGCAGACAGAGAAAAGCTAAATATGAATACTATAATCTCCAGAGCAACCACTAAAATACAGAGATACATGGTGAAAAACATCAATAAAAATGATTAAAATGGAACACTAAGAACATTATCAACAGTACAGTCGAAAATAATGTAGGGGAGTATAGTCAGTAATAAAGTAATGCCTTTCATGGTGACAGATGGTAACTAGATTTACGGCGATCATTTTGAAATGTACAGAAATGTCCGATCACTATGCTGTGCACCGGGGAACTAACAGAGTGCTGTAGTCAATTATACTTCAAAAATAAACAAGTTCATAGAAAAAGAGATCGGATTTGTCCTTACTGGAAGTATGCAGAGGGGTGTTGGGAGGGGAATTAGAACAATCTGTTCAAAGGGTACAAACTTTCAGAGCACCACCAAGCCGGGTCAGGCGGCCGACCGGGGAGACCCAGCCCTCCCGGCCTCTGCCGCCGGACCCAGATCTAGAAGGAGCCCCGGAGCCGAAGCACCCTCTGCGCGCCTGCCACTGGCCTACCAGAGCCGCAAGCCCGAAACACCGAGGGGCACCCGGCCAGCCCGGCTCCCGCCACCCGCCAGCCAGCTGGCCCGTGTCCAGGCGCGTCCTCCCGTCCACGGGCTCGCCGGAGACATGCGCTCCGGCAGGCGATCGATTGGAGCGCTCCAGAAGGGCACGCGCCTGCTGCTAAGACAGATCCCCTTCTGCCGCCTGCAACTCTCTCATCCAACCAGCCTCCCATCCCTTCCCCTGCCCTGAGAGACTGTCTCCTCCTCTCCCACCGCCGCCGCCGCCCAGACCAGGAGAGCCGTGCCTGCCGTCTCTAGGCCCCTGGAGCTGACATCAGCCACTAGTTAGGTCCCAAGAGTAAGGACCAGGACTCGCGGACAGAGTCTATCTTCTCCTGAGTCTCCTTTTCCTCTCCACTCCTCCCCCCATCCCCGCTCCTTCACCGGCAAGAGAAATACCTGTTAAATTCACTCGTGGTGTGGACTTCAGTTGGCAAACCCAGGCTCTGTTGGCCCTGAAAGAGGCTGCAGAAGCGTTTCCAGTTCGTCTCTTCCAGGATGCCTGTCTCCTCTCCTTACATGCCGGCCGCGTCATGCTCTCCTCAAAGGATGCTCAGCTGGCCTGGAGGATCAGAGGCCAGGATAAGAGACTGCCAGGGAAATAGGAAGTGCCACCAGAAGACTTTTGATATTGTGTGTGATGAAAATGATTAGTGAGGGTGGATATTAATAATGGTGCAGTCAGCCAACTGAATTCAAACTAAATGGAAGGACCAAGTTCTGTTGTTTGATACATTTTAACCCTTTGAAAAAAACCTTCTCCTGTTCTACATCAAATCATTTTTATGTAAACACTGGAATAAACCTTATCTATGAATACATTTTTTTAAAACGGTACAAACTTTCAGTTGTAAGATAAATAAGTGCTAGGGATATAATCTACAACACAATAAATAACAATTAATAAACACTGTTCTATGTTATATATGAAAATTGTTAAAGAGGAGACTGAAAAGGTTGACTTAAAGCTCAGCATTCAGAAAACGAAGTTAATGGCATCTGGTCCCATCACTTCATGGGAAACAGATGGGGAACCAGTGGCAACAGTGTCAGACTTTATTTTGGGGGGGGGGCTCCAAAATCACTGCAGATGGTGACTGCAGCCATGAAATTAAAAGACGCTTACTCCTTGGAAGTAAAGTGATGACCAACCTAGATAGCATATTGAAAAGCAGAGACATTATTTTGCCAACAAAGGTCCGTCTAGTCAAGGCTATGGTTTTTCCAGTGATCATGTATGGATGTGAGAGTTGGACTGAGAGGGAAGCTGAGTGCCGAAGAATTGCTGCTTTTGAACTGTGGTGTTGGAGAAGACTCTTAAGAGTCCCTTGGACTGCAGGGAGATCTAACTAGTCCGTTCTGAAGGAGATCAGCCCTGGGATTTCTTTGAAAGGAATGATGCTAAAGCTGAAACTCCAGTACTTTGGCCACCTCATGCGAAGAGCTGACTCATTGGAGAAGACTCTGATGCTGGGAGGGATTGGGGGCAGGAGGAGAAGGGGACGACAGAGGATGAGATGGCTGGATGGCATCACCGACTCGATGGACGTATGTCTGAGGGAACTCCGGGAGTTGGTGATGGACAGGGAGGCCTGGCGTGCTGCAATTCATGGGGTCGCAAAGAGTCAGACACGACTGAGCAACTGAACTGAACTGAACTGAAGACAGTAAATCTCAACAGTTCTAATAAGGAAAAATACTATTTTTCTTTTTTTTCATTTTGCATCTTTATGAAATGATAAGTGTTCACTAAACCTACTGTGGTAACCATTTCAAGATGTATGTAAGTCAAATCATTCTGTAGACCTTAAACTTATACAGTGTTGTATGTCAATTCTATCTCAATAAAACTGGAAGAAAAAAATGAAGTAGAAGAAAAAAAAAGGAACACTGAGCAATATTCAAGTAATCCAGGAGAGGAAAAAAATTGAAATAAAAATATAGAGGATAGTTATATGTCAACTATACCTCAATAAACACACACAGGGGACAAACAGAAAACAAATAATAAAATGACAGACTTACACCCAAATATATTAATGGTCACATTAAATGTAAATGGTCTCATTACATGTAAATGGTCTAAATGCACAGACTAGAAGAGAGGGACTATCAGACCCAAATCCATGCTCTCTTCAGGAAATCTACTTCGTGTTTTAGTAGAAGGATGGGTGAAACAAGCCATAAACAATATTTCTTTCTGTAGAGTGACTATATTAACACCAGAAGAAGCAGACTTTGGAGGAAGGAAATTACCAGAGATAAAGAGGGGCATTAAATGATTTCAAAATGTCCACTCACCAAGAAGATATAATAAGTCTAAATGTAGATATACCTAAGGAGTACGTCAAGGCTGTATATTGTCACTCTGCTTATTTAACTTATATGCAGAGTACACTATGAGAAATGCCAGGCTAGATGAAGTACAAGCTGGAATCAAGATTACCAGGAGAAATATAAATAACCTCAGATATGCAGATGACACCACCCTTATGGCAGAAAACAAAGAAGAACTAAAGAGCCTCTTGATGAAAGTGAAAGAGGAGAGTGAAAAAGTTGGATTAAAACTCAACATTCAAAACACTAAGATTATGGCATCCGGTCCCATCACTTCATGGCAAATAAATGGGGTAACCATGGAAACAGTGAGAGACTTTATTATCTTGGGCTCCAAAATCCCTGCAGATCCCAAATCCCATTTGGGCTCCAAAATGACTGCAGCCATGAAATTAAAAGACGCTTCCTCCTTGGAAAAAAAGCTATGACCAACCTGGACAGCATATTAAAAAGCAGAGACATTACTTTACTAACAAAGGTCTGTCTAGTCAAAGCTATGATTTTTCCAGTGGTCATGTATGGATGTGAGAGTTGGAGCATAAAGAAGGCTGAGTGCCAAAGAACTGATACCCTGTGGTGCTGATGTTGATAACTGATATACTGTGGTGCTGGAGAAGACTCTTCAGAGTCCCCTGGACTGCAAGGAGATCTAACCAGTCCATCCATAAAGGAAATCAGTCCTGAATATTTATTGGAAGGACTCATGCTGAAGTTGAAGCTCCAATACTTTGGCCACCTGATATGAAGAACTGACTCATCAGAAAAGACCCTGATGCTGGGAACGATTGAAGGCAGGAAGAGAAGGAGACAACAGTGGATGAGATGGTTGGATGGCATCACTGACCTGATGGACATGAGTTTGAGCAGCCTCCAGGAATTGGTGATAGACAAGGAAGCCTGGCGTGCTGCAGTCCATGGAGTCACAAAGAGTTGGATATGACTGAGTGACTGAATTGAACTGAGATATACCTAAAAATAGTCCAACAAAAAACACGAAGCAAAAATGAACAGAACAACTGCTTTTTCACTTTCACAGCTTTCCTGGGGCAGAATCCTCCAAAAGCCAGTAACTGGTAGAACCACATAAACAGTAGTTGACAAATGCTGGAGGCTAGAGGTGGCGAGATGAAACTTAAAACTCCTGAGCTAGGGGGAGGGAAGGGGGATGACACGCTTACATGAGTTTTATTTCCAGGAGCCCCATGGCGTCTTCATGATAAAGACTTCAGAAAAAAAAGAATTAGACTTTTATTATTTAGACAGGGAAGAGAAGAAAACTAACAGTTTAGAAATGTACCCAGAGAAAAATAACCATTTTCAAAAACATCCACACCAAAGGGTGTTTCTTCCCTCAGAATAAATTATTTTATCAGACAGAGCCTTATCAGACATGGGGGAAGGGCAAAGAGCACCTTGCCAACTGGAACCTCTTCTAGCCTTCCTGTCTTACAACTGGGATGGAAAAAAAAAGATGGGTGGGAGCTAAGAAACTTCTGAAGGGCACAGTCCAGGACCTCATGACCACAAAAACAGTCTAACTCATAGGAATGCCTCCCTCACCCAGCACCTCTCCACCACAGGCATGGGGCTCTGGTAGAAAAGCCATGCATTATTCCACAGGCACTGCCAGACACAGACTCCGTTTCAGACAGTTTCTGGGAAAACCCAGAAACAACAGGGAGACAACAGAAGACACCTGAAGCCTCTGAAGCCTCTGACATCTACCACAAGTCCAGCTTTCAACACAAAGTTACAAGTCAAACTAAGGGCAAGAAAAAGCAGACCTTGAGGAGGCCTGAGAAAAAGCAGGCATGAGAACTTGGCTCAGGTATGGCAAAGATTTTGCAATTATTAGACTGAGAGTTTAACTATGATTAACATGCTAGGGGCTGTAAAGGGAAAAAAGTGGACAACCTACCAAAAAACCGATGAGTAATATAAGCAGGGGCTTCCTCGGAAGCTCAGTGGTAAAGAATCCACCTGCAATGCAGAAGATAGAGGTTTGGTCTGGGAAAATCCCATGGACAGAGGAGCCTGTCAGGCTATATAGTCTATAGGGTTGCAGAGTCAGACATGACTGAAGCAACTGAGCATGCATGCAATATAAGCAGAGATATGGGAACTCTTATAAAGAAGCAAAAATAAATGCCAGAAATCAAAAATACAGTAACAGAAATAAAGAATGCCTTTGATACATTCATCACTAGACGGGACATGGCTGAGGAAAGAATTCAGTACGCATTAATTTATATCATAGAAACGTCTCCAACTAAAAAACAAAGAGAAAAACTAACAGGGAGGGGGAGAAAAAGGAATAGAATATCCAAGAATTGTGAGACAATTACAAAAGGTGTAATATATGCATAATTGAAACATGAGACGATGAACAGAAGAAACATCTGAAGTCACAATGGCTGAGAATTTTCCAAAATTAATGGCAGATCCCAGAGGACACATCCAGGAATTTCAGAGAACAACCAATCAGGATATATCACCAAAGAACTACACCTAGGCACATCATATTCAAACTGCAGAAAACCAAAGACAAATCCTTAAGGAAAGCCCAAGGTGGGGAAACCACCTCACTTGTAGAGGAACAAAGTAAAGAATCACATCTGTCTTGTCAGAAACCAAGAGCAAGAGAATGAAGTAACACGTCTGAAGAGTTGAATGAATAAACCACCCACCTATGGTTGTATATCCAAAGAAATTATTCTTCGTAAGTGAAGAAGAAATAAAGACTTTCTCAGACAAAAACTGAAGGAATGCATTGCCAGGAGACCTGCCTTGCAAAAACTTTGTTCTTCAGAGAAAAGGAAAATCATATATACTAATAGGTCAGAGATTCAGATCAACATTTAAAAAGGGAAAGCGTTAGAGAAAGAATAAATGAAGGTAAAAGAAAGCATTTCATTCTTTTTTCTTTCCTTTTTTGTTTTGGGTGACGCCTCGTGGCTGGTGGGATCCTCGCTCCCGGACCAGGGATTGAATCCACATCCTCGGCATTGAGAGCATGGAGCCCTAACCCCCAGTCCACTGGCAAATTCCCTCATGTTTTCTATTATTAACTGATTCAGTATATAACTGTTCAAAATAAAAACAGCAACAAGGTGCTGGTGATCATAGCTTATGAATGAGTGAAATGAACAACTGCAACGTTCTAAGGAACAGGAAGGAGGAACTGAGAACACTCTGTTAAGAGGTACTTGCACTATCTGTAAAGTGAAACAGAGTTATTTGAAAGTGGACATAGATTAGTTGCAAATGTATATTGCAAACTCCAGGCCAACCATAATTTTTTTTCAAAAGAAGAATTGATATGCTAAGAGAACAGAGAAAATGAAATCATATAAAATGCTCATTAAAGTCAGAGAAGACAAGAAAAAAGAGTGGAGTATATTTTAAAAAGGTAACAAAGAATAAGTGCAATGAATGGAAGGTTCCTTTACAAACAGAGTAGATATTAATCCAACTGTATCAATAACCACTTCAATGTGAATGCTCTAAATACACCAATCAAAAGAGTCTGTTAGAGTGGATTAAAAAAATATGACCCAACTATATGTAGTCTACAAGAAACACATTTTCTTTTCTTTTTTTTTTTAAGTTTTTTATTTTTTAAATTTTAAAATCTTTAATTCTTACATGTGTTCCCAAACATGAACCCCCCTCCCACCTCCCTCCCCATAACATCTCTGTGGGTCATCCCCATGCACCAGCCCCAAGCATGCTGTATCCTGCGTCAGACATAGACTAGCGATTCAATTCTTACATGATAGTATACATGATAGAATGCCATCCTCCCATATCATCCCACCCTCTCCCTCTCCCTCTGAGTCCAAAAGTCCGTTATACACAGCTGCGTCTTTTTTCCTGTCTTGCATACAGGGTCGTCATTGCCATCTTTCTAAATTCCATATATATGTGTTAGTATACTGTATTGGTGTTTTTCTTTCTGGCTTACTTCGCTCTGTATAATCGAAAAACAGTGGTTAGATGCCACGAAGTAGGTGGCAATGCCTTAACCGTATGCGTGTTGTTAGGCCCGAAAGCCTCTTCCATCCTTGTCAAGGGGAGTGCTAACCTTCTCTCCTTTCATACAACACAAGAAACACATTTTCATTAAAAAAAAAATTTAATTCCAGCATGCAGGATTTAGTTCCCTGACCAGGGATCAAACCCTGGCCCCCTGCATTGGGAGTTCGGACTGTTAAATGCTGGTCTACCCAGAAAGTCCCCCAAGGGGTTATATTACAGGGCCAAAGGCAGAAGTTTTTAAAAAATGACCTCTCTCTCCCTTTAAAAACAAAACAAAACAAAACTGCTTACACAAAAATTGACCCATGTGTGCATGCATATATATGGTTCCAAGAGTTTTAACAGGCACAGATGTGTATAACTGTCACCACAATGAGAACACACAAGAGCTCCATCACCAAAACACACGCTGACCTCAAACAGTCCTAACACTAGCCATGTTTGCTGATCCCACAGTCCTGCCTTTTCCAGAATGGCATATAAATGGATCCTTACAGCACATGGCCTTTCTGAACTGACTCTCTCTTTCAGCATCGCCGCGGCTGCACAGATGGTTGTCGTTTCACGGAGGGCAGTGTTCCAGGAGAGGGTTGCCACAGTGGGTCCAGTCATTCACCTGATGGATGATGTTAGGATTGTCTTTAGAAAGACAATCTTTTTGATCTTTCTAAAGAGCCCCCATGCTGCAACTAAAACTCAGTGCAGCCAAATTAAACAAACAAACAACTCCATCCTTTGATTCCCATTTGAAAAAGAATCCTGGAGGCAAGGGAACACCAAGATCTGGTACCATCTTAGAATGGAAAAAACAGAAAAAATACACACTGACTTTCAATACATTATCCTGCGGCAGGTTTATAAATGCTAAGGTATATACAGCTAGTTTGATCAAACAAAATCACTTCAACTTACTTCGGAGGGTCTATCATTGACTTCCCAAGGAGTCTCAGCCTTCCCCCAACCTGAGCAACAAAAGCGTGCAATGTGAAGCTGCAATTCCCTTTTGTCCCACATGCAGCCTGTAACACAGTTTCTGAGGCACTGGAACGGGACAAGCCCCAGGAAACGGAGGTGGGTGGGTCACCTCCTCCCCAAACGCCACTACCTCCTCCCCAAACGCCACTGTGGAGGAAAGATGTGGGTGCAGACACGTTTCCAAAAACAAATGAGGAACCTACATTTCTCTGTCTGAAGGAAGAGGCGAGAGCACGCTGCAGCCAGCAGGGAGGAAGGCAGAGCAGACCCAAAGGTGCAGGTCCCGGGACACCTGTCATTACAGAAATGTTATCACTGGTCACAGAACCGGCTAGTTTGATCAGCGTTTGATTCTCTACCGAAGCTAGAAATTCCAGAAGAGACTTCACATAAACCTTTCGTTTCATTTCCAAAATGTCTGAGATCCCAGTGTTAAGTGAGTGGGTATTAGTGTGACGCCTCCTTGCTCACACGTGAGTCCAAGAACAGACCAGAAGGTCGGCACAAAGTACCCCTGCTGCTGTCTGCAGGCTTCCACACCTGCCAGAGCAATGTCCTCAGGATACCCAGGAAGATCGGCTGATTCCTACAGGCATGAGCTTGCTTTTCTTCATCAAATAAGTAAACACTTAACAGACACAGTCTTGCTAATGTCAACTTAAAAAATATTCACAACCTAAAAGTTGAGAGTTACGGTTTTTTGGTGGAAATTTTTAGGACTTCAAGCTTAAAGTAATCTCAAGTAACCCTGGGGAAGGGGGGTAGGGTGTCAGGTTATATAGGTTTGCAACAAAGCGCAAGTAGTCTGAACATCAAAAGTTATTTTTGTGAAAACGAAAACCAGATATCTCAAGGAATTTAGCACTTTTCTACATATGGGAAGATGCAAGAGTCTGGACCCACTAAAATCATTTCTCTCACACGCATCTCAGCTATCTGGGGGTCAGTATCCTACGTTTTTTCACATCCTGAGTTTCCTCAGTGCTCACGGTAAGGAATGGTGCAACCTCATGGCTGCCTTATTGCAGGCGCTGTTCTTCCCGGGTGCCCTCGGAGTTCAGAAATCCACATTTGGAGGGCTGAACTGCTGATGGCTCTGACAGCCTTGTTTACTGACACGGCTGGAAATACTTCATCTCTCACTCATCACTAAAAAAACCGGACTGAAACAACTCAGGCAACAGGTTTCCATTCAGATCTCCTCGGTCCTTCCTCCACAAACCACCGGTCTCCAGGGCGGCACAACACACCAGCAAAGTGAATGGCTAAAAGTTTCACTGTATTTTTCCAGGATACTTAAGCAACAGACCCTTGAAGGGAGGGGGTGAGGGGGGTTGGTCTGAATGAATCAGGTGCGCCCAGCCTTAGGGAAGGAGGTGGCAACCAAGACTATCTGAGGGATGTGAGGAGTCTGGGATCTGCCAGGGTGGGGGTGTTGGGAGTTAAACCGATAACCTGGGAAATTCGCGGGGCGGGGGAGACAGAGACGCGGGAGCCGGCGACACCTACTCGCAGACGCCCTTGGTAAGGGTTGGCTTTGGAAAAGTGGCAGGGGACCCAGTTCCGGGGAGTGGTCGCTGAGGGGTCTCGCGGAGGCTTCGGACAAAGAACAGCGGGGGCCGTAGTCACTGGAAGGTCGGGACCCCGGCGGCCCCTCCCCCCCACCCCGGGTCGAGGGGTGGCTACCTGTTGAGGAAGGCGTTGCCGAAGGCGTTGAGCTCGCGGAAGGGCCGGGTCGACGACGAGCGCGTTGCCGGGCACCACGCCCTCGGTGGGGCCGTGCATGACCGCGATGGTGGGCTCGGGCCCATGCGCATCCCCGGGAAGTCCTGCTCCATCGGGTGCCGGATGAAGGTGGTCTTGCCCGTGCTGTACTGGCCCACGAGGAGCACCATGGGCTTGTTGTCGAAACCGGCGTCCTCCAGCGCGGCCGAGTGGAACTCATGGAAGCGGTAGTGCTACTCCCAGGGGCAGCAGCTTCTGCGAGTACAGCTGCCGCAGCCCCTCGGACGCCGTCTGGAAGCGCTCCGGCTCCTTCTTGCGGGGGGCATCCTTGCTGACCCAGCTGAACATGCTGCTGGACACCGGGCTGGCTGCTGCAGGGTAAAGGGGCGGCTGAGAGCCGAGAGAGGACGCGGAGCCGAGGCTGGGCCCGCCGGGCCGGCTGAGTGGGGGGTGGGGCAGGAGGGCGGGGAGCCGCCCGCACTGCGCAGGCGCACGGCACTGCCGGCCGAGTGCCCTTCTGCGCAGGGGAACGCGCGCCTAGCCGTGCGCGCCTCAGGAGGCCCGGCCGCGCGCTTGAGCGCGCGCGCCGCCGCCACTGGGGGCCGCGGGGAACTGGGAGAGAGGAGGAGCCCCGCCCGCGCGCTCCGCGCCACGTCCTCCCCTCCCCCTCCTCTCATTGGCCGATTGCAAATCTCGCGAGCGCCGCTAGTTCCGTTGCAGTTTCCCCCCCAGACCCCGCCCAGGCCCGGGTGCCGAGGCAACGGTACCTGTTTCGCCCCGCCCCTTGGGGGCGGCTCGCGGAAGTGCTGCGGTCGCGAAGGCGGCTGGCCCGAGTGCGGCGCGTGGAGGTCCCAGGGTCTGCACGTCTTCCTCCCCTGCGAGATTCCCAGTTGGACGCCCCACCGCAGCTCCCTCAGTGGGCGGCCCTCCGCCTCCCACTCAGAATCCCCAGAAGCAGGGGAGAACCCCGGGTGCCGTGCGCCTCCTGTCTGCACTGCCCTTCCTCGCCTCCTCTCGCCCCTGCTTCCCTGACACTGCTTCTCATCCCCTCGTCTTCTATCTGCTCTGGGAGAGGGAGAGGCAGGAATGAGGTAGTGGAGAAAGCTGAGAGAGTAGACCATCCGAGGCGGGGTGGTGACGGGAAATAAAAATGGGAAGGGAGGAGGCTGGTGGGGAAAGTCTGATCCGTCGCAAGAGACCTGAGCGCCCCACAGGCCAGGAATTGGGAGCTGGACACTAGCAGTGGAGGACACATATGACATAGGACACGTGAGGGAGAAGAGACCGCCTCTCTCAGGAGGCTGCTTCTGAGGGTGGGGAAGTGGGGTGAAGAGGAAGTTAGACCCTCTGGCACTTCGAATTTTGAGGAAGTTAATCAGAAATTCCCTATGTAGGGTGGAAGGGAAACGTGGGGCAACAGTGAAATCTTGTGGGAACTCGGGGAATTAAGAAACCCAAATACTTCCGCCTTCCTCTCTGGGTCACCACCAGTTACCATGCTGTACTCTGACCTGTGTCCCCTGCCCTTACCGGTTCCTGGCTCTTCCGTTAGGCTCATTCCCCCGCCATCATCCCGGGCCACACATAGGTCCCCTTGGCTGTCCAGGCTGGTGAGAATCTTCAGTGGGTGATGTCAGAGCTCTGGGGACTGTGGTGGTTATGTAACCGGTATCAGGACACCAAAGTGGCGGGGGTGGTGGTGAGGGGGGCGCTCCTGGATAGATCTAAAATGCACCTGGGAGCGTGAAGGCCTCCGGTCCAACTTTCTGGCTGCTGGGAAATGTGGGAACCTGGAGGGCTGGGTGCCCGTTACCAGGCACCTGTTATCAGGGAAGAGAGCAGGCTGGCAGGCTAAAAGGACAGATGCAGGAACTCACATCTGAGAATCAGAAGAATATCAGGGGAGCTGAGTCAAGTGGGAACCAGAGGGGGCCAGATGGGAGGTTTGCTCATCCACCCCTTGTAGGATCAGGTCTCAGTGTCTTCTGAGGGAATAAACCACATTAAATTGATTGCCTTCCCTCAACCCCCCACCTCACCCCTTTAGAGAGCAGCTGAGTAATTCCAGCCCTGTCTGCAGTCTTAGCTCTCTGACCTAACTGCTTTTATTTGGGACTTCATTAGCATTCTTTTCATCAATCACAGTCAAACACAGAAACCATGAGATTCTGGCTTTCTCCTCAAAAGAGGATACTGAGACTCCTAGGCAGGGCTGTCACCCATCCAGACTTCCGGGGCCAGCCTTAGAAGCCAAAAGGACTTGCTTCCTCCATAGTACTTTGAGGGATCCAACCCAGAGATGCAACTTCTGGGGTGTTTCAGGGAAGGGCCTGAGGATCCTGAAAGAGGGAGGAGAGCTGGCTCCACCTCCCTGGCCCGGGGCAGAGATGGGGAGGAGAGGGCTGACACTCCCACCCACCTCCCAGGGAGGGGCCACTGAGGTTGTTCTGGTCGGAGACTCCACTGCACACCCATCCCACCAGCCACATAAAGGAGCAGTGGCGGGACTGGAAGAAAAAACCAAGGGGAGAAAGACAAGAGGAAGCCGAAAAGTTTTCATAGAATGCTATGTGAAAGTTCCTAGAAAAAACTAGAAGCCTAACCAGAGGGAACAACTCAGCACACCAGGTGGCTTTTTTTTTTTTTTGGCTGTACAGCCCAGCAGGAAGGATCTTAGTTCCTCAACCAGGCAGGGACGGCACCCATGCCCCCTGCATTGGAAGCAGCGTCTTAACCACTGGACCGCCAGGGAAGTCACCAGGTGTATGCTTTCAACAGCAATGAAAACGGACAGACCTGTAAACTGCATCATCACACAAATCTCATTTCAAAAGAAAAACTGCAGAAATTAGCAGAACAAAGCAGAAATCTAGCACACTTTTCGACTCCACTGAAAGGTTGTTGTTGAATTACGACGCAGGGATTCTTGGCCCCCGGAGGAGAAGAATTCAATCTGGGGCCAGAGACGACGCTTGATTGCTCAGAGCTTTTCTGTAATAAAGTTTTATTAAAGTATAAAGGAGATAGAGAAAGCTTCTGACATAGGCATCAGAAGGGAGCAGAAAGAGTACCCCCTGCTAGTCTTTAGCTGGATGTTATATAGTCACCAGCAGTCTGTTAATGAAAGAAAGGAATGTCTCAAAACTTAGAATGGCACCAGGCCCCTCACCCATAAGATGTATTTTGGGATAATCTTGGCTCCAAATGGTTCATCTTAGGCCATAAAAGGATTAACCTGAATCTTGAAGAAGGGCAGATCACCATACAAATAGTTTCATTTACACAGATTAAAGGAACAATATCTGAGTATAACATACTGGTTTATCAAGTAGGCTCTGAGCCCAAAAGGCGGAACCGGAACCAGAACCGACTTGAAGACAGAGTTTGGGGTAAATGCATAGTACATTAGCATAGCTTAAAATAAACATTTCCATAAGAAAAAGGCATTGGTTAACTTTAGGTGAAACCAGGTATCATTATGACAACACAGAATTTTAAGACAAACCTCCTTTTAAATTTGTATAGAGAAGGAAAAAATATCCCTAGTTTGTTTCCTCCTGCCGCTTAAGAGAGATAAAATGTCTGACACCTGCAGGCTATTCCCTCCATTTGGAGACCCCTGGCCTTCCTGCCTGTTACCCTCTCATCCACATGCTGCTTTCCTCCACAGCAGAGGCAAGGACAGAGCCTGCAGAGTAATGAGAGCATCCAGGTGAATATACTGCTAAGTCACTTCAGTCGTGTCTGACTCTGTGCGACCCCATAGACGGCAGCCCACCAGGCTTCCTGGTCCCCGGGATTCTCCAGGCAAGAACACTGGAGTGGGGTGCCACTTCCTCCTCCAATGCATGAAAGTGAAAAGTGAAAGTGAAGTCGCTCAGTCGTGTCCAACCCTCAGCGACCCCATGGACTGCAGCCCATCAGGCTCCTCCATCCATGGGATTTTCCAGGCAAGAGTACTGGAGTGGGGTGCCATTGCCTTCTCTGGTGAATATATTCTTTCCTTAAAGTTAACCTGTGTTTATCATTTTTTGAAACGTTTGCATATTTTGCCATTCTGAGTAGTTTCTCTTTGTAGGATAATTGTTGCAATTTATTTTTACTTCAGTCCAGTGACCTTAAAGGTTGAGAGAGAAAAAGTAAAACGGGCTCCAGGAGATTTTCTTAAAGCCCTGCTCCCAGCAGTGCAGGCACTGGGATCTACTTTCTGCGCACAGTCAGAGCCACAAGAGGGATGTCTCGACGTTTGACACCTCCACAGGATGCTCGCTCTTGCTAAATAACCTTTTGATAATACAAAACTAGTATTTCTTGAGCACTCATCTTTTAATGGGCACATTCCTAAAACTGAGGAATTTAGCCTTGTGAGGGAGGTGCTGTTATCATCCATATATATATGTATGTATATATATTATCATCTTTATATTAAAAGCAAGGAAACAAAGGCATAGAGAGGTTAGGTAATTTGCTCAAAGTCACAGAGTTGGTAAGTGAACACATACTGAGGTCTAACTACACAGAACTACCGACCTTTACATCCTGCCTCATGCCAACTGATAGCATATAAACCCACAAAGCAGTTTTAAATACCAAAAAAAAAAGTTTTGCCATGAATAAGTTCAGGAATCTGAAATCCAGAATATAGGAAAAAACATCCCTCTAGCTCTAAACCAAACCAAGAATGTCCTAATATACACAAGAATTGTATATTAGGAAACTTAATTATACGGAAAGAACATTAACGTGGATAGTCCCCCAAATTAAAAGCATTACTTTAACCAAACACTCTGTGTCCCAGTCCATTTCTATTCATCTGTCAAGAAACTTTCCCTTTGCCAGAACCTTTCTCATTTTGTGTTGGCAATAAAGAACACAAGAGAATAAAATAACAAAGACTACAAAATCTATTTAGAAAACCCTAGGAACAGTTTGCCCCTGCTCGGTGTTATCCAACTTTCTTATCTTAAATTCCAGCCAAGTCGTTAGGAGCCTAAAGGCAAATCACACAAAATTGCCGGTCTTATTTGTTTTCTTTGTTCTCTAAGTGTTAGTCGCTCAGTCATGCCCAACTCTTTGCGACCCCATGGACTGCAGCTCAACAGGTTCCTCTGTCCATGAGATTTTCCAGGCAATGATACTGGAGTGGGTTGCCATTTCCTTCTCCAGGGGATCTTCCCAACCCAGGGATCGAACCCAGGTCTCCTGCACTGCATGCAGATACTTTACCGACTGAGCTACAAGGGAAGCCCTCTTTGTTCTCTACACATATTTAAAAGTCCGCAGAATTCAGCAAAACTCAGAAACCCTGGGTTTCTCCTTCTGAAGAATGAGCCTGCTGTGAAGGTCACTGTCAACACCAACAACTCAGTGGCCCAGCAGCAGACTCAGAGATGCCAAGAAGTGGGCTTCCCTGGCGGCTCAGCAGTAAAGAGTCCACTAGCAACATGGGTTCCATCCCTAATTCAGGAAGACCCCACGTGTGGAAGAACAACTAAGCCCGCCCGCAAACCGGAACCACTGAAGCCTGCAGGCCCTGGAGCCCGTGCACAGGAGAAGTGACCGCAATGAGAAGCCTGCACACTGCAGCTAGAGCAAAAGGCCCCACAGCAACAAAGACCCAGCACAGCCAGAAACAAGCAAAGAAATACAATTCTTGTACAAAAAGTGCCAAGAAGTAATCACCCAAAATGTAGACAAAACACAGCAGTGAAGAAACCAGGTCATGGGGAAATCACCGTATGGTTATGCCTTCCCCTGTGATTGTGGGTCCCCTACCATGGCCCCAGATCAGAGTCCCCACCACAGCCCCTGAGAAAAGACCTCCAAAAAGCACTTTTCCCACAGGCTGGGAAGCAGAGTTCGCAGGATGAGGGGAAAGCCAGCCTCCTTCGGGGAAGAAGAGGCAGCAAACCGGAGTGTGTTTGCAAGCCTGAAGGAACGGGTTAGCTTCTACAATGGGAGACCTCCAGATCTGCTCAGAGGATCGAAACTCAGGGCCAGGGCCGAGCTCACAGGCAGGGCCAAGCATCTCGCATCCCATTTGCAAACCTTGCAAAGACATTCCTAGGTTACAGCGGCATTGCCCATGAAGGAGCATGCTGCGGCAGCGTGTCAGACATGTCTGGGCGCCTTACTGGGGTCAGCTCCACTATTGCCTTTCATGTGAATTTTGGTCCCTAGGCCTGGTATCGAGGGGCGCACACAGGGTGTTTCCCCCGCAGGATCCAAGAATGTTCCAGACAGACCTACGCTCACTAGCTGTTGCTAGGCCACACATTATGCTATATTTATTGCTAACAGTAAAAATACTATTGGAGCTCTAATTTTTTTTTTTTACTTGCAATGCTAGTGATAGAACAAAGGCCGATATCTACATCAAACAGGAGAAACATAATGGAAACTAGACAATTTAACGTAATAACGTTGCCATGCTCCTATACAGTCAAACAGACATTCAAAAGGACATGATTTTTCTGAATGTTAGAACTGGATGTCTGCAAACAATAAACCTAATAATATATTAATACATCATGTTAATAATATACAGTTGGTCATTCTTTTTCCTATTCTACCACAGCTAACTGACTGGAAGTCAGTTTTAGTAACTACTACTAACATAAGACCCTCATCAATAAGTGAAGATATATAGGAAAATCCATACTATATCTAAGAAGCATCAAAGATAAAATGATGATTAAAAAAATACAGTGACATCTTAGCTGGTATAAGAAACAGGATGATTATGAAAGCAAAGCCCACAATCACGTACAGGCCATGGAATCCTGTGACTGTCACGAGTGTTGACTTCTCCTTCATCTGAGGTTGTAAAAAGTGCTTTGTAACATCCTGAGGTTTACAGTAGTTGTAACCTCCTGAAGAGATGGCAACCAAAAGGGTTTCTAGAATATCCTGATGATTTCCATCTACCAGGCTGTGGTGAGCTCAAGCAATACATACTCCAGAGGACAGAAGACAGACATGTTGGGAAGTGGGAATGACTTTTACTGCACTTAGGGAGAAAGGGCACGTTGCTACTCAGCCTAGTACAAGTATAGAAGCAACACCTCAGTGATTCAACCTTTAAAGACTCTATACAAAAAAAATAAATTAAAAAAAAAAAATAAAGACTCTATACAAATGACAACGACTGGTAGGAATAAACCTTCAGAGGTGTCTTCTCAGACCTCCCGTAATAAGCACAAGCATAATAAAAGCACTGAGTTTTCATGGTCTCACACAAAATTGGACTCACTTATGACAATGGCCAGAGAGGCTCCTGTAAGACTTCAGGGCTGGGATTTACTGTAGGATGCACACCGGTTTAGTGCAGCACTGTGTGTTATGGAAATATGTGTTGTTGACAAGGTGAAGGCATATTCTTGAATAACACAGCAAATAACACTACAAATTCAAGGAACGTGGCTACAATGACAATAGCTAACTTCATGAGGGCTACTGCTTGGTAGAGCTAGGATTGCCTCTCCCATGAGGTACGTCAATGGCCAGCTGGGATATTAGCCATTAGTTTCTCACTGTAATTCTCACTTAGAAACCGAATCTAATACTTTCCATGTCTACTAGCACAAGAACAGTGAAAGATGCTTGTAGAAGAAAGTCAGACAGATATGCTTCTGTTTTATCACAGAAGCTGCTTAGGACCGGTCCTGCTCACAGACAGATTGCTAATTCCAAATTTATCAACAGGTATGCAGATATTCTTTACCAACTGAGCCACCAGGGAACCGCTAATAGCTCAGTTGGTAAAGAATCCGCCTGCAATGCAGGAGGCCCCGGTTTGATTCCTGGGTCAGGAAGATTCCCTGGAGAACGGATAGGCTACCCACTGCAGTATTCTGGCCTAGAGAATGCCATGGAGTCCATGGGGTCACAAAGAGTCAGGCACGACTAGGCCACTTACACTTTCACATGCGGATTTTTTTTTTTTTAATGTGGTAACAGACCTAGTACCTCTGTCAAGCTAACGAAATATAAATATGAATAATCAACTTCGTCCTTCGTCCTTCACAGTTATTACTGTCCGGTATTTGCTTTGAGAGGAGTTGAACTACTCATTGTTAAAGAGAAATGATCCTTTCCTCTCTGAAACGTTTGTGAACCATTCAGTTGGGTGTGGTGAATAAAATACTTAAGGATCTAATACATAAAAATGCAATAGGCAAAACACATTATTTTCTCGCTCCCTTTCTCCAAGGATGGTATATTTTGTATTTGCCCTGATTTTATGTCTTGACTTCATGTACAATTGTATATTGATATTTTTAGTTGAAATAGAGTAGGATGAAAAATATTGATATAATACTAATAAATCATGTTGGTATGTGTGGTTGTCACATAGGATTCACAGGAGATTTAAATTCCCCGTTGTCAACGTAAAGGATTAATGCTATTTAGCTTCTTCATGAATCTATACCATGAATGAAGAGCTTGTCTCAACATATTTCACTGAGGGAACTACGAGGATGACAGGCATAATACTATGCTTCAACTCAGGGATTTCTAAGCATTGCTCACCATGCAGATCTGATTTTCAGCATCAGGGTTCTTTCAGTGTCCTTGAACAGCATTTGTTTTGCTGTTCAGTTCAATTCAGTTCAGTCGCTCGGTCATGTCCGACTCTACGACCCCACTGTACCACAGCATGCCAGGCTTCCCTGTCCATCACCAACTCCCAGAGTTTACCCAAACTCGTATCCATTGAGTCGGTGATGCCATCTAACCATCTCATCCTTTGTCGTCCCCTTCTCCTTCTGCCTTCAATCTTTCCCAACACCAGGGTCTTTTCAAATGAGTCAGCTCTTCGCATCAGGTGGCCAAAATGTTAAAGTTTCAGCTTCAACATCATCAGTCCATCCGATGAACATCCAGAACTGATTTCCTTTAGGATGGACTGGTTGGATTTCCTTGCAGTCCAAGGGACTCTCAAGAGTCTTCTCCAACACCACAGTTCAAAAGCATCCATTCTTTTGTGCTCAGCTTTCTTTATAGTCCACCTATCTATTCTGTATACAGAGGAAAAACACTCATGAGTATAAAACTTGTTCACATAAAACGAGTGTATGAATTGTTATCTTCCCGACCCAGGCATCAAACCCACATCACTTCCATCTCCTGCACTGGTAGGCAGATTATTTACCCACTGTGCCACCTAGGAATCGATATACATTTCAAGAACCACTGCCATCAGCTTCTTCTGTTCATGACTGAAGTAGGAGAAAGAACACTGGAAGAAGTACTCGTAAGCGTATTATTTCGTCAAGGAACTGTTATGCTCGGTACTCCAGTTATTACTGGGACAAGTCGGTTCCTCCAATGATGATAGGTATACCTGAAAAATTCTTACAAATTCATGGGATGCGATGTCTACATGATAAACGTGTTCATCTTGTGCTACTGCTTCAGTTAGGCCTGCTTCAGCATGAAGGACTGCACTTAAAGGGATGCCTACTATTCCAGCTCAAGCAACAGATACTGAAGTGCAGATCATTGTCCTTTGTTGAAAATGATCAGCAGTTTGTCAACGTATTTAACATACCAGAGCAAGCCTTGGGATGCAACTCTAACAACAGGTTAGGCCCTCTTTTTTGCCAAGCCCTGCGATAAAATACAAATCAAAAAAAGAAAAATAGCAATGATTTTGTCAGGGCTTCCTCACCTTTTCTTTCTGGATGGCAGGAAGCAGACACTGAGGCCAGATGACTGCAGCATTTAATTGTGAGCTAACACTGGGTGGGGTGGAGGCTCATCACTCTAGTAAGAACGTGGCTCAATTAAACCGTTTGACTTTCATTCACTTCATGTACATAGAGTTCTATAATTCTTCGTTAAGAAATTCAGTAAGTTATACTTCCTTACACCTTCACAATCTCTTGGTTTACACCAATGTCAATTCCTAGCCCAGCACTTATACAATGAGTGTTACAGGTAGTAATAGTGCATAAATGATGAGCAATGACAGGAAGTTTATTTCTTTTCTGTTTGACTTCTCAATTTTTATATAATCAAGCAGTGAAATATACTTACGGATGTGAATATTTTAGTGGCGTGTATAAATACATGTTGACTAGTGCTATGATAACTCATAGTGTTGGCACAATAATTATCATGGTATTATGTCTTTTTCATATATTCCTTTTGATATTCTGTTCCATTATACGTTATCATAAGATATTCAATACAGTTTCCTAAACTATACAGTAGGTCCTTGTGGTTTCTTTCATATATAGTACTATGCAGTCATTAATAGTTCAAACAAAAACTGGTACACAAATATTCATAGTGACCTTATTCACAATAGCCCAAAGGTAGAACCCATTCAAGTGTCCATCGGTGGGTGAATGAATATGCAACACAGGGTATATTCAAAAGCTTGAACAGTATTCTACCATACAAAAAGATAAACTGAAATGGTTCTGCCACTGCGCAAGACATTACAGAAATTACTCCAAAACTAACACACGGAATAAACAGATATTTCAATTCTAATTCATGCTATGTACCCAAAAGGTTTGGAAAAGGGGCTGAAAAAATGCATATTTCTGCAGTCATAGTCACAACAGCATGATTCACACTGGCCAACAAACAGAAGCAATCTTAAGTGTCCATGGACAGCCAACTCCATAAACACACTGTGGTATGAACACAATGGAATCTGATTCGGCCCTTCAAAGTCGGTAATTCTGACAATGCTACAATGTGGACGAACCTTATGGTCATGATATTAAGTGAAATAAACCAGACCAAAAAAGGACAAATGTTCTGTAATTCCACTCATATGAGATATCCAAACAAGTCAAATCCAAAGCCAGAAGAAGCAGAAAGTGATTCCCAGGGATCGAAGACAGTTCATGTTTCATGGAACCCACCCAGTTTCCCTTGGGGAAACTGACTTCCCGTGACATCTCCAAAACCAGTTATACAAATAATTGGAAGTAATATCCAGTCAAATGAATGTAGACATTATTTTACAATTTACACCAACCTCACTCAAACTTCTCAACAAAAAGCAAAACTGTATCTATGGTACCTAAGTTTTGCTTAAAACTGTATTCACAGTACCTTAGTTTTGCGTATGAAATTTAACAAACAAACAAACAAAAAAACCCACTAAATTCTATCCAAAAAAGGACATAAATTTGTAACATGAACTTTAAAAAATTATAAACTGTGAAAAGTCTTATTCACAAAACTTAAACACAAGCCACAGAAAAATATATTTACAAAATACATATTTAATAAAGGATTGTACTCCAACTATACCAAAAAATCTGGAACAAACAACCTCATTTAAAATGTATAAATCTGAACGCCTGGCCAAAGAAAAGATACAGATAGTAAATCAGCATATCAAAAATACTCAAAATCATATATCATTAGGAAATTACAAATTAAAACAAGAGTGAAGTAGCACTGCACACCTATTAGATACAGTAAACTCAAAATAGCGGGGGTTGGGGGGGAGGGGGTGGGGCTTCTCTGGTGGCTCAGTGGTAAAGGATCTGCCTGACTATGCAAGACACTCAAGTTCAATCCCTTACCCAGGAAGATCCCACATGCCAGAGAAACTTGGCTGGATTTTTCCACAGCTAAACAAGGCTCACCTGTGACCTGAACACTACACGCCTGCTGCTGCTGCTAAGTCGCTTCAGTCGTGTCTGACTCTGTGTGACCCCATAGACGGCAGCCCACCAGGCTCCCCCGTCCCTGGGATTCTCCAGGCAAGAACACTGGAGTGGGTTGCCATTGCCTTCTCCAATGCATGAAAGTGAAAAGTGAAAGTGAAGTTGCTCAGTCATGTCCGACTTAGCGACCCCATGGACTGCAGCCTACCAGGCTCCTCCATCCATGGGATTTTCCAGGCAAGAGTACTGGAGTGGGGTGCCATTGCTAAACAGCTTTGAAAAAGTGTCCAGACAAAAAGGATCACACAATTATACACAGCAGCTCTACTTTTAACAGCTAAAAACTTTCAAATATCAGAATGTCTTCAGTAGATGACTGTGTAAGCAAATTGGGATACATCCAAAGTGAAGGGGAGCAAATGCTACCCCCAAATATACCTCTTCAGCATGAGAATTAGTGGGACTTAATTAACTTTTTATGAGGACACATGATCATCTCTGACACCCAAGTTCAAGACAGCTCTTCTGAGTCACGTTTACAAGAGAAATCTCATTTCAAGGGAATCCTCAGTATATACCAGATAGAAGGATGACAGTCTTGTGAAACTCTTTATCAACAGGGAAAGCTAAGATGTAATTCTGTACAACAACCATACCCTTCCTTTCCTTTGGTTTCATTTTTTTAATATTTATTTGTTTTTTTATTTGGCTGCGCCAGGTCGACCTTCGTTGAGGCAAGCCAGATATTTAGCTACAGCGTGCAAACTCCTCGTTGTGGCATGGGAGATCTAGTTCTCGGATCTCAGAAGGAGGCCAGGAACCTGGGCCTCCTTCTTTGGGAGTGTCCAGTCTTAGCCACTGGACCACCAGAAAGCCCCTGTTTTGTTTTTAGATGAAGATGGTATCTAAGGTGATATCTTGGGGCATTTCAGTCACTGACTCGGTTTCCTGAGTTTCTCCAAAGCACGCACAAGGCACACATTATTAAACTGGTTTGCAAAACATGTAAAGGTAGTTCATACTACAACACTGTATGCTTACAAATATTTAAATGGTGAATGGCATGTTATTTATTTTTACTTACTATGGGGAAAAAAAGAATGCAGGATTCATACATATTACAACATGAATAAACATGAAAACCATCTTTAGTGAAAAAAATCCATATGAAAAAGGCCACAGAGATCCCATATTCACCATGTCTGCTTTAAATCCATCAAGTTTGTCCAAATAACTGAGAATCTCAGTAACACTCTTAAAAAAAAAAAAAAAGGATGAGGAAAACCATGGGAAGAAAAGATATATTCATACAATTGAACAATTGCTGAAAGGGAAGTGGGACTGTGGATTACATTATAATGTAAAAACCATATGATTTCCTGATTTTGGAGGTTATGTGCTGGTTCTGCAGCAGAAGGCGCCCATTTTAGATAAAACACATAGAGTATTTCAATCTGAAATGAAGATCCAATATGACTTGATCGCTCAGAGCTTTTGTGTCATAAAGTTTTATTAAAGTATAAAAGAGATAGAGAAAGCTGCTGACAGACTTCAGACAGGGGCAGGAAGAATACCCCCTGCTGGTCTTTCAGTTCAGTTCAGTCGCTCAGTCATGTCCGACTTTTTGCGACCCCATGAATCACAGCACGCCAGGCCTCCCTGTCTATCACCAACTTCCAGAGTTCACTCAGACTCATGTCCATCAAGTCAGTGATGCCATCCAGCAATCTCATCCTCTGTCGTCCCCTTCTCCTCCTGCCCCCAATCCCTCCCAGCATCAGAGTCTTTTCCAATGAGTCAACTCTTTGCATGAGGTGGCCAAAGTACTGGAGATTCAGCTTTAGCATCATTCCTTCCAAAGAAATCCCAGGGCTGATCTCCTTAGCCAAATGTTATACAGCCACCAGCAGTCTGCTAAGGAAAGAAAGGCAATGTCTCAGAGAATGGCACCAGGCCCCTCACCCACAACATGCATTGAGATAACATTGGCAGCGGGTGAGTCATCCTGGGCCATAAAATGACTGACATGAATCTTGAAGAAAGGCAGATTTCCAGGCAAATATATCATTTCATTAACATAGATTAGCAGAACAAGGTATGAGTAAGACATGCTGGTTTGTCAAGTCAGTTCTGAGCCTTTAGGGGGAACCGACCTGAAGACAGAGCCTAGTGAAAATACACAGTATATCAGCATAGCTTAAGACAAACCTTTCCTTACAAAAAAATGCATTGCTTAGCTTAAGGTTTGAGAAAAGTTAAGTTTAGGCGGAGCCAGGAGTCGTCATGGCAACACAGAATTTTCAGAGAAACCTCCTTTTAAATTTGTATTGAGAAGGGGAAAAAAGGTAACACTAGTTTGTTTCCTCCTGCTGCTTGAGAGAGAAAAAGCATCTGACACTTGCAGCCTATTCCCTCTGTCTGGAGAACCCCCGGCCTTCCTGCCTGTTACCCTCTCCGGGCCTTTAGGAAGCAATACACAAGCTGACCCTAACATACACGTGGAATGACAAGGGACTCCAAAGAGCCAGAACAATCACGTGAGTCTGCAGTTCTAAGGTCCTCTGGTGTGCTGTATTAAGTCGCTTCAGTCACGTCTGTCAGAGCCCACCAGGCAAGAACACTGGAGTGGGTTGCCGTGCCCTCCTCCAGGGGGTCTTCCCAACCCAGGGATCGGATTCCTGCACTGGCAGGGAGGTTCCTTACCACTAGCACCACCGGGGGCAAAAGTGCCTAAACGGAGATCAGGGAAACCCAGTTAGGAGAAGGGACTCAGGGGAAAGGAAGTGAGGGAAGGAGACTCAGTCACACTCAGAGAAGCCCGGCAGGTAATTCTGCAGGTGGAAGAGGGGAGGAAGCAGGCTGGAGCTGTGTAGAAAATGAAAGAGGGAGCTAAAGCAGGGGCCCCCAACCTCAAGGATCTAATGCCTGATGATCTGAGGTGGAGCTGATGAAATCATACTAGAAATAAGTTTTCGGTCACTCAGCCGTGTCCAACCCTTTGTAACCCACCAGGCTCTTCAGTCCTTTGAATTCTTCAGGCAAGAATACTGGAGTGGGCTGTCATTTCCTTCTCCAGGAGATCTTCCCCACCCAGGGACTGAACCCGGGTCTTCCGCACTGCAGGCAGACTCTTTACCAACAGAGCCACCAGGGAACAGAAATAGAAATAGAGGCACAATAAATGGACTGCACTTGAAACATCCCCAAACCTTCCCCCACCCGTCTGTCAAAAACTTGTCTTCCAAAACAACTCCAGAGGTCAAGGAAGGAACGTCAAGTGTACTCGACTGTCCCACGTTGCTGGCTTAGGGAGATGCTGAAGCAGGGGTGTCCCAAGAGGTAGAACCTCCCTTGCGTGGGGTCCTCAACAGACCTCCGATAGCCTTGGTGATGAAGGGAGAGATTTGTTTCATTTTTTTAAAATATCCTTGTGAGATAAACTTAGCAATTCTCTTACAGTCTTCCTAATAGAATGTTTTCTTTCTTTACTGATCTGTGAAGTACCAACTGTGACAATCACTGTTTTAATATACCTCACAGTGTTGCTAACACTATGGATATAATTATGTGGAATTGAAGTTATTCAATAAGAATGATGAAGCATCTGCCCTGTGCCCAGCACTTTCCCAGGGTTGGGGAGCACAATGAAAATACTCCATAAGATGCACAGCTGGTAGGCACACTCTTTAAAAGAGCCTTTTACATTTCCACCAATAGTTTATTCTCAATGTCCACACTTGCCAATTAATGACCATGCTGGCTGGGAAGCTCATTAAAAACCCAGGAGCCAGGGTTCCTGGAAGGATATCCCATCCTCCCTTGGACAGTCCTCCACCCTCTGTGGCTCTCAGTTTCCTCATCGGCAAAATCATGGACAACTGACTATAATTCATCCCTGGAACCCAAGCCTATTGAGGGGGAGGAGACATATTACTCCAAGGCCTGGAGAGACCAGATTGAAAGAAAAATATGTCATTGCTGGTTTTCAGTCAGACAGACAGACACAATGAAGGAAGGAGCCCCTGGCCCTGCAGGGTTTGCCTAGGGGTCTAGCCTGGGAAATTCTTACACATCAGGAGATGGCTCCGAGCTGGATTTCCACCAACAAGAACATCCATGCAAAGGACAAGCCTGCAGAGCTCTGTGCCCATCAGCCACAGGAAGAGACTGCCTCCCGACAGCCAGCAGCATTTACAAGTGACCTCGTAAGGCCTTCGCCAAACTACAGGGGCACCTCTGGGTTTTCTGTTTCCCTCACTTTTCTCTTTTCTTAAAAAAACAAAAAACAAAAAAAAACACCCATTTCTTCATAGAATGCCACAGTGGAAGGAAAATAGGCCCTCAATTTTTAGACCTCAATTTGCAAAAAACTTGGAGCTTGTGTATTTTTTTTTAAATTAAAGCACCACATAATTTAAAATTTTTACACTTTCTAATTATTCAGTTCCAAAACACCAAACTTACTGCACAGGGTCCCCATGGAAAGGCCCCCTCTCAGCAGGACAACCACAGATTCCACCATGAAAGGGCAGCAAGGTGCCCTCTTCCCTTCTTTTCTGCCTGGGTGGCCACCAGGTGTTTAAATCCATGCACCCTACTAAGTTTATAGGGTGCAACTTGTGGACCCTTCCCTTTCCCATCCCAGCAGGTGGTCAAGGGCCCGCCGGGCTGCAAAGTGCCAGAAGCAGGGCTGGGCCAGCCGGCCAGAGTAAAGGTTATGAAGTCCCCGCAGGTGAAACCACCAGGCAGGATAAATCCCTTGGACTTCCAGCAGGCACTAGGGTGCTTGGGAAAACCCACACGGGTCTGAGCTTTATGCGAAGGGGTAAAGCGGTAAAGGCCTTGACCCCAAAGGCGAGGCCTTTCCTCGACCGCCAGGTTAGGGGGCTCCGAGACTGTGCCAACAGAGAGGGCGGAAAACGTGGTTCCCTGCTCCACCCAGTCCCAGTTCCCTTACCTGTGGCCCGCACCCCTCCGCTCCGCTCACTGGATGTCAATCGATGGGGACCCAGGAAATGGGCGTTCCCAGCCGCAATGGCGACCCCTGAGAGCACAACTGGGACTTCCCGCCCCCGATGCACTCCGGATGCGGCCCCCTCCCCCCACTCCCCCCAACCACGCGCTCCGTGTGCCCCGCCCCTACGCCCACTTCCAGGAGAGGCCCGCGGGCCTCGCTACTGCCGCCAGGTGAAACACAAGGACAAGCAAATCCACCCCACAGAGACAATCCAAGCTTTTTATCAGCTGATCTATGATTCAGGGATAAACCTATGACTACAGAAAGGAAAGACGACCTGACCTAGGACAGCCACGATATTCTATAGAACCAGACAAAATTGGTTACAAGGAAACTTCTTTTTTTCTTGGAAACAGTAAAGCTGGTTCTTTTGCATATGCAATTAAAAACAATTAGCTTGTTACAAAGGCCTGCCTAGGGCAAGGCTTGAAATTAACCCTTGCCTGAAAGATGATGCTGTGAAAGTGCTGCACTCAATATGCCAGCAAATTTGGAAAACTCAGCAGTGGCCACAGGACTGGAAAAGGTCAGTTTTCATTCCAATTCCAAAGAAATGCAATGCAAAAGAATGCTCAAACTACCGCACAATTGCACTCATCTCTCATGCTAGTAAAGTAATGCTCAAAATTCTCCAAGTCAGGCTTCAGCAATACGTGAACCGCAAACTCCCTGATGTTCAAGCTGGTTTTAGAAAAGGCAGAGGAACCAGAGATCAAATTGCCAACATCCGCTGGATCATGGAAAAAGCAAGAGAGTTCCAGGAAAACATCTATTTCTGCTTTATTGATTATGCCAAAGCCTTTGACTGTGTGGATCACAATAAACTGTGGAAAATTCTGAAAGAGATGAGAGTACCAGACCACCTAACCTGCCTCTTGAGAAATCTGTATGCAGGTCAGGAAACAACAGTTAGAACTGGACATGGAACAACAGACTGGTTCCAAATAGGAAAAGGAGTATGTCAAGGCTGTATATTGTCACCCTACTTATTTAACTTCTATGCAGAGTACATCATGAGAAACGCTGGGTTGGAAGAAACACAAGCTGGAATGAAGATTGCCAGGAGAAATATCAGTAACCTCAGATATGCAGATGACACCACCCTTGTGGCAGAAAGTGAAGAGGAACTAAAAAGCCTCTTGATGAAAGTGAAAGAGGAGAGTGAAAAAGCTGGCTTAAAGCTCAACATTCAGAAAACGAAGATCATGTCATCTGGTCCCATCACTTCATGGGAAATAGATGGGGAAACAGTAGAAACAGTGTCAGACTTTATTTTTTTGGGCTCCAAAATCACTGCAGATGGTGACTGCAGCCATGAAATTAAAAGACACTTACTCCTTGGAAGAAAAGTTATGACCAACCTAGACAGTATATTCAAAAGCAGAGACATTACTTTGCCGACTAAGGTCCGTCTAGTCAAGGCTATGGTTTTTCCTGTGGTCATGTATGGATGTGAGAGTTGGACTGTGAAGAAGGCTGAGCACCGAAGAATTGATGCTTTTGAACTGCGGTGTTGGGGAAGACTGTTGAGAGTCCCTTGGACTGCAAGGAGATCCAACCAGTTCATTCTGAAGGAGATCAACCCTGCGATTTCTTTGGAAGGAATGATGCTAAAGCTGAAACTCCAGTACTTTGGCCACCTCATGCAAAGAGTTGACTCTTTGGAAAAGACTCTGATGCTGGGAGGGATTGGGGGCAGGAGGAGAAGGGGACGACCCAGGATGAGATGGCTGGATGGCATCACGGACTCGATGGACGTGAGTCTGAGTGAACTCTGGGAGATGGTGATGGACAGGGAGGCCTGGCGTGCTGCAATTCATGGGGTCGCAAAAAGTCGGACATGACTGAGCGACTGAACTGAACTGAACTGAACAGAATTCAACAACTTCCCTGGTGGCTCAGACGGTAAAGCGTCTGCCTACAATGCGCGAGACCTGGGTCCAATCCCTGGGTCAGGAAGATCTCCTGGAGAAGCGAATGGCAACCCACTCCAGTATTCTTGCCGCCACCTGACCCCACCCCCCGAAAAAAAGCGGCTCAAAGAAATATTTTGAATCTCTGGCAGAAAACTAGAAGATCCCTTGTCTGTCTGTCTGGATTTATGTATGTCTCAGTGTGAGTCTTCTGTTTTTTGATAATTTTGCTCAAGTTCTGAGTTCTTATTTAAATGGTCTCAAGAAAAGGAAGCCCTTACATCAAACAGTTGGAAATACAAGAAAACATTGGCCTAAATGAATTTCAGATTCACGTGAACTGGGAAATAGTCAATATTAAATATCTAGTTGAACTGGGAAATAGTCAATATAAAATATCTAGTATTTTTTTTTCACTACTCTACTATAGACATGTCTAAGAGTCATTAACATTAAGCACAAAATTTTCATAGTGCCTAGGTTTATTATAAGTTAAAATTTGCTATATTGTTATATCTGTCACAAGCTTGTCAACAAGTACCTCTAAGCAACAACAAAAACTAAAAAAAGTAAATGTGATATGAGCTTTTAGATAAACTATTAACAATAATTACACTCTAAAAAATCTCTGTCTATAATAGTCTTGAGTGAAGGCAGAGGAGAAGGGGACGACGGAGGAGAAGATGGTTGGATGGCATCACTGACTCGATGGACATGAGTTTGAGCAAGCCCCTGGAGTTGGTGATGGACAGGGAAGCCTGGCGTCCTGCAGTCCACAGGGTCACAAAGAGTCAGACACGAGTGAGCAACTGAACTGAACTGAATTGAACAATAGTTTCTCCAGATTTTGGTTACCTGAGTTTCTATCATTTGTGCTAAACCAAGTGACGACAGTGTATTGAATAGCTAGGTCATTTCCAAATAAATTAAGGTTCTGAAACATTCACTACTTGAAAGGACCTCCCTCTTACACAGAAACAAAAGAGATTTTTGACTATCCATGAATAGTGTCTGGTGCCATCCTGACATGTTCAGTGTAAGAAAGCAATTTTTTGGGGGGTGGGTATTATCACTGGTACGTATGTTCACCAATCTATAGAATGCCAATATAAAAGTCAGTTCTTGGTTGCTTAAGGGAAATGTATGACTTGTTATTAAAGAAGGTATGAGGAATGAAATCACATATGAAGGAAAACGAAGTAGTTCTGTCTTATAGGTAGTAATTAGTTTCAGGATGGGAGAAGCAAAGGACTGGGTACAGAACGAGACAAGGAGGTTTTATGGAAAGTGGACCCACAGAAAAGAGTTTTGTGCCTAGTACAAGTTTTCTTGAGATGTTGAACTGCCTTTGCTAATGGATTTTAAGTTTCTTTACCTCTTAAGTAATCTGTTCTAGATTTACCTTTGAAATCTTTTGTTAACTTTGGCTAAGTGGAGAAGTATTCTTTCACATTGACTTATGTGATCCTACCTGACTGTTATAAACCCTTTTGATATCTATGAACAAGCCTGCCTAAATAATTGACTTCTAGCTAACTTTGGGATGTTTCAGAGGGCCCCTGAGACCTCCCAAAGGGAGATATTAAACAACCAGAGTTCATTTGGCATGTTAAACTACATGGGAAGTGCTGTCAGAAAGAGTGATGAATCTTCCCAAGTTATATTATATGGTGGAAGTTACTGTAAGGTATAGTTTGGGCTGAGGCAGAAAAGAAGGAGAGATGGCATTTGTAGTTGGGGAGGGGGTGATAAGTCCCAGATAGATACAACCGGCCTGGAGCCTCAGGGTGGGACCTAAAGTTCGGTTTTGTTTTCTCCTAAGTTAGATGATTCAGCAAGGGCCTTTGAGACTGTTGTTTTCTTTTCTAGCCCCAAAGACTCCTTCAGTTACTAATATGGGTATCCTAGAAATCATGTGACATCCATGAAAATCTGATACGTCCTGGTAAAATGCTGTCAGTTATAATTCTAGTTATCATATTCAAGTGTTTCAAGTCACAGCAGTGACCAGACTACTTTGTCACTTTCTCTCTAATCAGGTTTTAAACATGCCTTCTATGGTTTCACGCCAATGCCTTTGCAAAACTACTGCTACTTCAAATTATATGTGGAAAAGACTTTTCTAAGCTTACCCGTAAACAATTTTGTTTGTTTGTTTGTTTGTTACCTGGTAAGCTGGTACCAGACTGGAATTTAGTCTCCTCTCTAGGTTAAGAGAACAAAGTTTCCTTAGAATGCAGCTTTCGATCACAGATGATGAGTTTCTTTACCTTTCAGTGATTTATATTTGTTTCTATCAGCTGTGTTTTCACTTTAGTAAAGAAAATAAGCATTATTTAAGATTATGGTACACGTAGAACAGACCAAGCTTTCCCCACTCCTGCAAATTCCCTTAAGCCTTCAGATTTTTCTCATGGGACCAAGGTCTCACTTTCCTCCAGAGGGACAATCCAAGCTTTTGATCAGCTGATCTGCCCCTGATACCAGAGTCAATTTAAGCATGAGTTGGTCTGTAATTTAGGCATGAAACTATGACTACATAAAGGAAAGATGACTTTCTGATACAGGATGGCCATTATATTCCTTGGACTTCAGAGAAAATTGGTTAAAATGAACCTTTTTTCCCTTGGAAACTGCAAAGCCAGTTCTTTTAGCATATGCAATTGAAAACATCTAGGTTGTTAAGTCAGGTTTCATTCATTCCAGTCCCAAAGAAAGGCAACAACAAAGCATGTTCAAACTGCCGCACAATTGGACTCATTCACTCGCTAGTAAAGTAATGCTCAAAATTCTCCAAGTCAGCCTTCAGCAATACATCAACCATGAACTTCCAGATGTTCAAGCTGGTTTTAGAAAAGGCAGAGGAACCAGAGATCAAATTGCCAACATCCGCTGGAGCATCAAAAAAGCAAGAAAGTTCCAGAAAAACATCTATTTCTGCTTTATTGACTATGCCAAAGCCTTTGACTGTGTGGATCACAATAAACTGTGGAAAATTCTGAAAGAGATGGGAATATCAGACCACCTAACCTGTCTCTTGAGAACCTATATGCAGGTCAGGAAGCAACAGTTAGAACTGGACATGGAACAATGGACTGGTTCCAAATAGGAAAAGGAGTACATCAAGGCTGTATATTGTCACCCTGCTTATTTAACTTCTATGCAGAGTACATCATGAGAAACACTGGGCTAGAAGAAGCACAAGCTGGAATCAAGATTGCCAGAAGAAATATCAATAACCTCAGATATGCAGATGACACCACCCTTATGGCAGAAAGTGAAGAGGAACTAAAAAGCCTCTTGAGGTAAGTGAAAGAGGAGAGTGAAAAAGTTGGCTTAAAGCTCAACATTCAGAAAACGAAGATCATGGCATCTGGTCCCATCACTTTGTGGGAAATAGATAGGGAAACAGTGGAAACGGTGTCACTTTATTTTTGGGGGCTCCAAAATCACTACAGATGGTGATTGCAGGCATGAAATTAAAAGACGCTCACTCCTTGGAAGGAAAGTTATGACCAACCTAGATAGCATATTGAAAAGCAGAGATGGGGGGTGGTCCTAAGACGGCGGAGGAATAGGACAGGGAGACCACTTTCTCCCCGACAAATTCATCAAAAGAACATTTAAACGCTGAGTAAATTCCACAAAACAACTTCTGAATGCCGGCAGAGGACATCAGGCACCCAGAAAAGCAGCCCATTGTCTTCGAAAGGAGGTAGGAAAAAATATAAAAGACAAAAAAAGAGACCAAAGAGGTAGGGACGGAGCTCCGTCCCGGGAAGGGAGTCTTAGAAAGAGAGAAGTTTCCAAATACCAGGAAACAGTCTCACTGCCGAGTCTGTGGTGAGTCTTGGAAGCACAGAGGGCAAAATAACAGGGAGGAAAAATAAATAAATAATTAAACCCCACAGATTACAAGCCCAATGGTACCCCCAGTGGAGAAGCAGCGCAGACGCCTGCACCCACCACTAGCAAGTGGGGGCTGGGCAGGGAGGCAGGGCTGCATTGCTTCGAGTAAGGACCGGGCCTGAATGCCCCGAGGGCAATCTGAGCGATGTAGCTTGGGCTAGCAAACCAGACTGTGGGATAGCTACCACACGAAAAGCCCTAACCTAAGACACCGGCAGGCCCGCACACAGAACAAAGGACTGAACAGAACTAGCCGGCTGCAGACCATCCCCCTCCAGTGACAGGCAGCCAGAGCCAGAAGGCGGCAATCGCAGCCCCAGAGAGGCATTATCTACCAAACTGCAAGCACGCTTCTTTGCTAACTAAGACTTCTTGGGGTTCTGGACAGTCAACATCTGCCTGAGAAGTTGCGGTGGTTGTACACCCAGAAAACCGAGCGGCAGGGACGGGGGAGGCGATAAGTCGCAGCGACCGTGTCCAGCAAACACCTCATCAGCTGAGCTGCTCAGACCTGGGAAGGGCACAAAACGCAGGCCCATCCGAGTGTGCACCTCTGAGGACTACCCAAGTGCCTGAACCTAAGCGGCATAGACCTGGGAGGTGCATGCAGCCCAGGGCTGGCCTCAGACGGTTCCCGGCGGAGCAACCTAGTGCCTGAGCAGTGTGGGCAGGGAGGGCACATGCACCGTGAGCGGGGGCAGGCCCAGTGTGACTAAGACACTGCGAACACATGCCAGTGTTATTTGTTTGCAGTGTCCCTCCCTCCCCACAGCACAACTGAACAAGTAAGCCTAAAAACAAAGTGTCCACCACCGTCCCCTTTGTGTCAGGGCGGAAATCAGACACTTAAAAGACCAGCAAACAGAAGAAGCTAAAACAGAGGGAACAGCCTTGGAAGTGACAGGTGCAATAGATTAAAACCCTGTAGTTAGTACCGACTACATAGGAAGGGGCCTATAGATCTTGAGAAATATAAGCCAGACCAAGGAACTATCCGAAAATGAACTGACCCCACAATACCCACACCACCACCAGAGAAAGTCCTAGATATATTTTTACTATTTCTATGATCATTCATTTTTCTTTTAATTTTTAAGTCCTCTATTACTCCTTTAATTTTCACTTTTATAACCTACTATTACTTCGCAAAAAAAAAAACCCTATTTTTTAAAGCAAACTTCATGTATATATATATAATTTTTATAATTTTTGTGACTTTGTGTTTTTTTCTCTTTTTTTTCTTCTTTTCTTTAATATTGTATTTTTGAAATTCCAGCTTCTACTCTAGATTTTTAATCTTTGCTTTTTGGTATTTGTTATCAGTTTTGTACCTTTAAGAATCCAATCTTCAGTAGCCATTTTTACTTGGGAGCAAGATTACTGGCTTGACTGCTGTCTCCCCCTTTGGACTCTCCTTTTTCTCCATCAGGTCGCCTCTGTCTCCTCCCTCCCCCTTCTCTTCTCTACCCAACTCTGTGAATCTCTGTGTGTCCCAGACGGTGGAGAACACTTAGGGAACTGATTACTGGCTGGATCTGTCTCTCTTCTTTTGATTCCCCCCTTTTATCCTCCTGGCCACTTCTGTCTCCTTCCTCCCTCTTTTCTTCTCTGTATAACTCCATGAACATCTCTGAGCAGTCCAGTTGTGGAGTGTACTTAAGGAAGTGATTACTGGCTAGCTTGCTCTCTCTTCTTTTGATTCCACCTCATCTCATTTGGGTCACCTCCAACTCCCTCCTCCCTCTTCTCTTCTCCATGTAACTCTGTGAACCTCTCTGGGTGTCCCTCACTGTGGAGAAACTTTTCATCTTTAACCTAGATGTTTTATCAATGGTGCTGTATAGAGGAGAAGTCTTGAGACTACTGTAAAAATAAGACTGAAAACCAGAAGCAGGAGGCTTAAGTCGAAATCCCGAGAACACCAGAGAACTCCTGACTCCAGGGAACATTAATTGACAGGAGCTCATCAAATGTCTCCACACCTACACTGAAACCAAGCACCACCCAAGGGCCAACAAGTTCCAGAGCAAGACATACCATGCAAATTCTCCAGCAACACAGGAACACAGCCCTGAGCTTCAATATACAGGCTGCCCAAAGATACTCCAAAACCATGACAACTGATAACTCATTACTGGACACTTCACTGCACTCCAGAGAGAAGAAATCCAGCTCCACCCACCAGAACACCGACACAAGCTTCCCTAACCAAGAAACCTTGTCAAGCCACCGGTACAACCCCATCCACAGTGAGGAAACTCCACAATAAAGAGAACTCCACAAACTGCCAGAATACAGAAAGGCCTCCCCAAACTGAGCAATATAAACAAGATGAAGAGACAGAGACAGGTAAAGGAACAGGATAAATGCCCACCAAACCAAACAAAAGAGGAAGAGATAGGGAATCTACCTGATAAAGAATTCTGAATAATGATACTGAAAATGATCCAAACTCTTGAAATCAAAATGGAATCACAGATAAATAGCCTGGAGACAAAGATTGAGAAGATGCAAGAAAGGTTTAACAAGGATCTAGAAGAAATAAAAAAGAGTCAATATATAATGAATAATGCAATAAATGAGATCAAAAACACTTGGAGGCAACAAATAGTAGAATAATGGAGGCAGAAGATAGGATTAGTGAAGTAGAAGATAGAATGGTAGAAATAAATGAATCAGAGAGGAAAAAAGAAAAATGAATTAAAAGAAATGAGGACAATCTCCAAGACCTCCAGGACAGTGTTAAACGCCCCAACATTCAAATCATAGGAGTCCCAGAAGAAGAAGACAAAAAGAAAGACCATGAGAAAATACTTGAGGAGATAATAGTTGAAAACTTCCCTAATATGGGGAAGGAAATAATCACCCAAGTCCAAGAAACCCAGAGAGTCCCAAACAGGATAAACCCAAGGCGAAACACCCCAAGACACATATTAACCAAATTAACAAAGATCAAACACAAAGACCAAATATTAAAAGCATCAAGGGAAAAACAACAAATAACACACAAGGGGATTCCCATAAGGATAACAGCTGATCTTTCAATAGAAACTCTTCAGGCCAAGAGGGAATGGCAAGACATACTTAAAGTGATGAAAGACAATAACCTACAGCCCAGATTACTGTACCCAGCAAGGATCTCATTCAAATATGAAGGAGAAATCAAAAGCTTTACAGACAAGCAAAAGCTGAGAGAATTCAGCACCACCAAACCAGCTCTCCAACAAATGCTAAAGGATCTTCTCTAGACAGGAAACAAAAAAAGGGTGTATAAACTCGAACCCAAAACAATAAAGTAAATGGCAATGGGATCATACTTATCAATAATTACCTTAAACGTAAATGGGTTGAATGCCCCAACCAAAAGACAAAGACTGGCTGAATGGATACAAAAACAAGACCCCCTATATATGTTGTCTACAAGAGATCCACCTCAAAACAAGGGACACATACAGACTGAAAGTGAAGGGTTGGAAAAAGATATTCCATGGAAATAGAGATCAAAAGAAAGCAGGAGTAGCAATACTCAGATAAAATAGACTTTAAAACAAAGGCTGTGAAAAGAGACAAAGAAGGCCACCACATAATGATCAAAGGATCAATCCAAGAAGAAGATATAACAATTATAAATATATATGCACCCAACATAGGAGCACCTCAATATGTAAGACAAATGCTAACAAGTATGAAAGGGGAAATTAACAGTAACACAATAATAGTGGGAAACTTTAATGCCCCACTCACACCTATGGATAGATCAACTACACAGAAAATTAAGAAGGAAACACAAACTTTAAATGATACAATAGACCAGTTAGACCTAATTGATATCTATAGGACATTTCACCCCAAAACAATGAATTTCACCTTTTTCTGAAGCACACATGGAACCTCCTCCAGGATAGATCACATCCTGGGCCATAAATCTAGCCTTGGTAAATTCAAAAACACTGAAATCATTCCAAGCATCTTTTCTGACCACAATGCAGTAAAATTAGATCTCAATTACGGGGGAAAGCTATTAAAAATTCCAACATATGGAGGCTGAACAACACGGTGCTGAATAACCAACAAATCACAGAAGAAATCAAAAAAGAAAATCAAAATATGCAGAGAAACAAATGAAAATGAAAACACAACAACCCAAAACCTGTGGGACACTGTATAAACAGTGCTAAGGAAAAGGTTCATAGCAATACAGGCATACCTCAAGGAACAAGAAAAAAGTCCAATATATAACCTAACTCTATACCTAAAGCAACTAGAAAAGGAAGAAATTAAGAACCCCAGGGTTAGTAGAAAGAAAGAAATTTTAATAATTAGGGCAGAAATAAATGCAAAAGAAACAAAAGAGGCCATAGCAAAAATCAACAAAGCCAAAAGCTGGTTCTTTGAAAGGATAAATAAAATTGACAAACCATTAGCCAGACTCATCATGAAACAAAGGGAGAGAAATCAAATCAATAAAATTAGAAATGAAAATGGAGAGATCACAACAGACAACACAGAAATACAAAGGATCATAAGAGACTACTATCAGCAATTATATGCCAATAAAATGGACAATGTGGAAGAAATGGACAAATTCTTAGAAAAGTACAACTTTCCAAAACTGAACCAGGAAGAAATAGAAAATCTTAACAGACCCATCACAAGCACGGAAATTGAAACTGTAATCAGAAATCTTCCAGCAAACAAAAGCCCAGGTCCAGACGGCTTCACAGCTGAATTCTACCAAAAATTTAGAGAAGAACCAACACCTATCCTACTCAAACTCTTCCAGAAAATTGCAGAGGAAGGTAAACTTCCAAACCCATTCCATGAGGCCACCATCACCCTAATACCAAAATCTGACACAGATGCCACAAAAGAAGAAAACTACAGGCCAATATCATTGATGAACATAGATGTAAAAATCCTTAACAAAATTCTAGCAATCAGAATCCAACAACACATTAAAAAGATCATACACCATGATCAAGTGGGCTTTATCCCAGGGATGCAAGGATTCTTCAATATCTGCAAATCAATCAATGTAATACACCACTTTTTCAATTTTAACAAATTGAAAAATAAAAACCATATGATTATCTCAATAGATGCAGAGAAGGCCTTTGACAAAATTCAACATCCATTTATGATAAAAACTCTCCAGAAAGCAGGCATAGAAGGATCATACCTCAACATAATAAAAGCTATATATGACAAAACCACAGCAAACATTATCCTCAATGGTGAAAAATTGAAAGCATTTCCCCTAAAGTCAGGAACAAGACAAGGGTGCCCACTCTCACCACTACAATTCAACACAGTTTTGGAAGTTTTGGCCACAGCAATCAGAGCAGAAAAAGAAATAAAAGGAATCCAAATTGGAAAAGAAGAAGTAAAACTCTCACTGTTTGCAGATGACATGATCCTCTACATAGAAAACCCTAAAGACTCCACCAGAAAATTACTAGAGCTAATCAATGAATATAGTAAAGTTGCAGGATATAAAATCAACACACAGAAACCCCTTGCATTCCTATACACTAATAATGAGAAAATAGAAAGAGAAATTAAGGAAACAATTCCATTCACCATTGCAACGAAAAGAATAAAATACTTAGGAATATATCTACCTAAAGAAACTAAAGACCTATATATAGAAAACTATAAAACACTGGTGAAAGAAATCAAAGAGGACACTAATAGATGGAGAAATATACCATGTTCATGGATTGGAAGAATCAATATAGCAAAAATGAGAACACTACCCAAAGCAATCCATAGATTCAACTTGATAGCTATCAAGCTACCAACAGTATTTTTCACAGAGCTAGAACAAATAATTTCAAGATTTGTATGGAAATACAAAAATCCTCGAATAGCCAAAGCAATCTTGAGACAGAAGATTAGAACTGGAGGAATCAACCTGCCTGACTTCAGGCTCTACTACAAAGCCACAGTCATCAAGACAGTATGGTACTGGCACAAAGACAGACATATAGATCAATGGAACAAAATAGAAAGCCCAGAGATAAATCCACACACCTATGGATACCTTATCTTTGACAAAGGAGGCAAGAATATACAATGGAGAAAAGACCATCTCTTTAACAAGTGGTGCTGGGAAAACTGGTCAACCACTTGTAAAAGAACGAAACTAGAACACTTTCTAACACCATACACAAAAATAAACTCAAAATGGATTAAAGATCTAAACATAAGACCAGAAACTATAAAACTCCTAGAGAAGAACATAGGCAAAACACTCTCTGACATAAATCACAGCAGGATCCTCTATGACCCACCTCCCAGAATTCTGGAAATAAAAGCAAAAATAAATAAATGGGACCTAATTAAAATTAAAAACTTCTGCACAACAAAGGAAACTATAAGCAAGGTGAAAAGACAGTCTTTGGAATGTGAGAAAATAATAGCAAATGAAGCAACTGACAACTAATCTCAAAAATATACAAGCAACTCCTGCAGCTCAAGTCCAGAAAAAGAAACGACCCAATCAAAAAATGGGCCAAAGAACTAAATAGACATTTCTCCAAAGAAGACATACAGATGGGTAACAAACACATGAAAAGATGCTCAACATCACTCATTATCAGAGAAATGCAAATCAAAGCCACAACGAGGTACCATTTCACGCCAGTCAGAATGGCTATGATCCAAAAGTCTACAAGCAATAAATGCTGGAGAGGGTGTGGAGAAAAGGGAACCCTCTTACACTGTTGGTGGGAATGCAAACTAGTACAGCCACTATGGAGAACAGTGCGGAGATTCCTTAAAAAACTGGAAATAGAACTGCCATATGACCCAGCAATCCCACTGCTGGGCATACACACCAAGGAAACCAGAATTGAAAGAGACACGTGTACCCCAATGTTCATTGCAGCACTGTTTATAACAGCCAGGACATGGAAGCAACCTAGATGTCCATCAGCAGATGAATGGATAAGAAAGCTGTGGTACATATCCACAATGGAGTATTACTCAGCCATTGAAAAGAATACATTTGAATCAGTTCTAATGAGGTGGATGAAACTGGAGCCTATTATACAGAGTGAAGTAAGCCAGAAAGAAAAACACCAATATAGTATACTAACGCACATATATGGAATTTAGAAAGATGGTAACGATAACCCGGTATGCGAGACAGCAAAAGAGACACAGATGTAAAGAACAGTCTTTTGGACTCTGTGGGAGAGGGAGAGGGTGGGATGATTTGGGAGAATGGCATTGAAATATGTATAATATCATATAAGAAATGAATCGCCAGTCCAGGTTCGATGCAGGATACAGAATGCTTGGAGCTGGTGCACTGGGGTGACCCAGAGGGATGGTACAGGGAGGGAGGTGGGAGGGGGGTTCAGGATTGGGAACATGTGTTACCCATGGCAGATTCATGTTGATGTATGGCAAAACCAATACAATACTGTAAAGTAATTAACCTTCAATTAAAATAAATAAATTTATATTAAAAAATAAAAATAAATAAAAAGCAGAGACATTATTTTGCCAACAAAGGTCCATCTAGTCAAGGCTATGGTTTTTCCAGTGGCCATGTATGGATGTGAGAGTTGGACTGTGAGGAAAGCTGAGTGCCAAAGAATTGATGCTTTTGAAATGTGATGTTGGAGAAGACTCTTGGACTGCAAGGAGATCCAACCAGTCCATCCTACAGGAGATCAGTCCTGGGTGTTCATTGGAAGGACTGATGCTAAAGCTGAAACTCCAGTACTTTGGCCACCTCATGCGAAGAGTTGACTCATTGGAAAAGACCCTGATGCTGGGAGGGATTGGGGGAAGGAGGAGTAGGGGGCGACAGAGGCTGAGATGGCTGGATGGCATCACCGACTCGATGGACATGAGTTTGGGTAAACTCAGGAAGTTGGTGATGGACAGGGAGGCCTAGCGTGCTGCAATTCATGGGGTCGCAGAGTCAGACACGACTGAGCAACTGAACTGAACTGAATAAATTCAATAAAGTAAATTCAATAAATTTAGCTTTACTATAAACTCAGTAACTTGCCTTTGCTTATTTCATTTAAGTCAGGTCTGATGAAATCTCCATTCTATCTACAAACTGTTATTCAGGAACCACTGAGACAGAGAATTTCTTTAGAGATGACTATGAGAATCATGTAGAAACATATAGTCCATTCAAAGTAAGTGAAAAAGGAAGACATAGAAATGGTTAATACACAGCAATAGCAGTTTTATAAAATTGTGCTTATGAGCTGGAAGGAAGCCACAGAATTGGGAAATATTTAATTTATCACTTTTTGTGAGTTTTTTTTTTGCTAATTTGTGTTCCTACTGATGTTTCAGTCCGTCAGTTCAGTTGCTCAGTCGTGTCCGCCTTGACTGTGAGCCCCCTGCGCTGCAGTCGTGTCCGCCTTGACTGTGAGCCCCCTGCACTGCAGGACCGCCCGGGCTCTGCTCAGTCTTGTCTCTGGGAAGAGGGTGGCGCCTTCATGTGCAGGAGTCCCTAAACCAGGGAGACAGAGCCCTCCTCCGAGGACAGGACACCCCATATGTCTGCAGAGCGGCCAGGGCCAACCACCAGCTCAGCCTGCTTGGGGGCACATGCTGCTCTGCTCGACGGTTTTGTGAGGAAAACTGTGCTGCACAGGAGCTGGAAGTCTGGAATCTCCCCGATCCACACCCGTCTTCCCTCCCGTCTCCCCTCCCTCCTGACAGAACGGCTCCTTTCTCTGCTCCACTTCTATCCAAGGGCCTGGGGCCAGAGCACACTTGGGAATTGGGTGGGGGGGTACGACACAGTCCTTACGTGGACTGCAGACCCTTGAGGGTCTCTGAGGGCCACAAAGGGGGTTGGTCGCCCCTCAACCATCACCTCCCTGTCCCCTCGCGGAGTACAGCCTCCATCTCTCTCACCCGAGGATCTTTCCTTCGGAAGAAGGTCTCAGAGACAAGGTGACCAACTCCTCTGGGAGGTCCTGCTCCCAGGATGCTCAGTAATCTGCTCGTCTCATTTACAAGCCAGGTGATTCCTCCCACCACAGCCAAAGGTAAATCATGTCTCAGTCTCCATTCATGTAAAAAAGACTACAGGTTATTAACCTTCTGCAACTCTTAAGAAACATCAGTATCACAGTCTGTCAAGCCCCTCAAATGAATATACCCAAATATCAACTGGTCGGACCCCCACTCCAAACCTCTGCCTGAGGTTTTGAGTTTTGTCAATACTGTGACCACCACTCTCCCTGGTACCAAGTTCGACTCTAAGGAACGATGCTTGTCTCTTCCTTCTCACTGGCCACAAAGCTACAGGCTCCTTGAGGTGCAACCATGAGCGACACCCAGTCATACTGTCCACACACCAGACAGGCCTTTGTCACACTCAACAGTGCTGAGGGGAGCTTCCCGGGGAGCGGTCTACCCGTGGTGGAGGGGAGCCCCTCGCAGTCTCGTCTGGTCCAGTTCGGCTCTCAGGGTTTCCAGGTTTAGAATCATCTGGTCCTACGAAACAGCAAATGACACAGCCTGCACCTCTTGCTTTCCGGATGTAAAATGACTTGCAGCAAAATGTGCATAACAGGTTACATAAGTAGTTATTAACTCTGAACATTTTAATTCTGAGAAAATGTTCTCTAAGAGTCCCATAGCAAATATAAACACTCAGAACAATATTAACCCTTATAAACCATAATGAATAGGAAGATCCATCTCGGGTGTAGAAGAGCTTCTGGAGGAAACATGGCAAGCCATTAACAACAATGAAGTCTGTGGAGAGAAACTGGACTTGGGGTGGGGGTTCGGGTTGGGGGGGGCCGTGGACAGGACTCACTCTATTGCCCTTGCTCCTCTCATTGCTTTAAACTGTCTCCATGGAGCTCAGCTGCATTCCTTGGCATTCCTCACATTCGTTCCTCTACACCCCACTTCACTTCCTCAAGGGGTAAAACAAGTCAAACAGGCCAAGTTTCCGAGTCACTCAACTCAACCTGGCAGCTCTGTGCTGTCAGCCAGGGCGGTCACTCGCCTCATGCAGCCCCTGAGTACGTGAGACAGGCCGGTGCAAAAGCTCAATGCGGAAATTACACAGAAGATTTTAAGTCTTGCAGTGAAAAAAGAATGTAAAGTAGTCCGTTCGTTTTTAGGAAATTTTAGATTGTGTATGTGGCTCGTATTATCTTTCTGACGGACAGCACTGTCCACATGAAAGGCTCATGCTTTGTCTCAGCTTTCGGGTGAACCCAGAAAGGACTACTCAGAATTCTGAACCACACACAATGGCCACACACTCTAAATCCACCTATAATCCAAACACATTCAATGTTCAAAACCAGAAATGGTATACACGATACAGCAGTCGACTAGCCATAAAGAAAATGTAACTCGACTTCTGCTAAGCATCTATAGTGACTGTAACAACGAACCCAGCTCAATCCAGCTCTTAACAAATTTCTAAACGATTTAGAGATTTAAGAGCCTTGTTGGTTTGCATTTCTTCTGATTGCTTTTTCACATTTTCAACTTCCCATAGGAGAGAACTCTGAAAAAGATACAAACAGTGCTTTAGCGTCAGTTCCTAAAGACGTTGCGTGGACTGCAGGAGGGCTACACTTCTGTCTGAAAGCATAAAGCACCTTGGGATGAATGGCGGACCTCGCGCCCAGAGTGAAGTGCCGGCACGAGGCCGGTTGACAACTTTTAACACTAACTTGTACACAATCTCCTCCTTCCTCGACTGATCTAGATACAGGGAGGCCAGGTCCTTGGGGTAAGTGAAACTGCTTTATACTTGCTTTCAGCTTTTGCAGTTCGGTGGTCACTCAGGAAACTGGCACAGGTTTCACATGCCAAATTCAAACCTGAGACAAAACTATCCCCACCTCAGGGCCAGCCCACAGGTCAGGGTGAAGTGAGGGGACTGCCCTGTGTGGTCTCTAGTGAGGTGTGTGTTTCATCCTGGGTTTTGTGGGGGGAAAACGTGCCACAGTACTTGTAGTGACCACTAGTCTCTCTCAGACAAGCGTTGCCCAAGCACCGACCTCGGGGAAGGTTCTGGGCCTCGTCTTCAGCCCACTGGTGCTGTGGACCGTTGCCCACTGAGCTGGTCTGATGGAGGTTCTCAGACATTTTCCAAAGCAGATGAAAAGAGAGAAGGCTGGAGTTGGAATATGAGAATGCTTGCTTTTAGTTGATTCAATCTTTTCTATCACATTATGTAAAAGATCCTGAACTAAACTTATTGATTTGACTGCGTCAGGTCTTAGCTGCATCATGCGGGATTCCTTTGTCATGGTTGCCACGTGGCATGTGGGATCTTGGCTCCCCAACCAGTGATCCCTGACCTTGCAAGGCAGACTCTCAGCCACTGGACTGCCAGTAAAGCCCCAGAAATAAACTTCTAAGAAAGAAACTAAGGGGTGAGGGTGGACCTAGAAGAAAGTTCTAGCACAGCAGCTGGTAACACCGGGGCCATCAGTGGATCCGGCTCACTGCTGCTTTCTGTAAGGGTTGCGAGCACAGACCTGTTTGTTCCTTTACACACTGCCTGTGGATACTGTCACACTTATTGACTAGCATGAAATGCTGCTATTCAATTATTCATAACCAGTAAAAACATTCACTCTGGGGCCCTCTATGGGAACATTTTTCCAACTCCAGTCCTGGAGATTTCTCCCACACACAGACTGGGCCGGGCCAGAATAGGCCAGGCCAGGCCAGGCCAGGCCAGATGCACCTCTTTCCAAAGAGGCCATGGGGCTAGCTCACCTTATCCTCCAGAGCAGCCATTCTCTCCTTCAGATGAAGCTGAAGCCTCTCATCTGATTCGGATAGAAGCCTATCCACGGTATCCGATAAACGTTTATTGTATTCTTCATTCATTTTTTCTCTCTGCCTTGCCTAAAACAGGAAAAACAAAAACTCATAAACTTTGAGAGCAAGTACGGTCTTTCTTTTGAAAGCACTGAGGAGCAGCGACGCGAGCGGCCTATGCCCTGGTTCCTGAGGCTGTCCTCTCCCATGGCCACCTCTGGGGGCTCTTGAGCATCACCAGAGCAGACAGGCAGGTGCAGAGGGAGGCAGGGACTTCACTTGTCAAAGGTCACTCCCAGGTGGCCAAAGTATTGAAGCTTCAGCTTCAGTATCAGTCCTTCCAATGAATATTCAGGACTGATTTCTTTTAGGATTGATTGGTTTGATCTCCATGCAGTCTAGGGGACTCTCAAGAGTCTTTTCCAACACCTCAGTTCAAAAGCATCAATTCTTTGGTGCTCGGCCTTCTTTATCATCCAGCTCTCACATGCGTACATGACTACTGGAAAATCCCTTTCTTTAAGTAGATGGACCTTTGACGGCAAAATAATGATCTCAGTCTTTTTTAATGTTCAGCTCAAGCCATCTTTTTCACTCTCTTTCACCTTCATCAAGAGGCTCTTCATCAAGGTCCTCGTCATTTTCTGCATTAAGGGTGGTGTCATCTGCATATCTGAAGTTATTGATATTTCTCCTGATAATCTTGATTCCAGCTTTTGCTTCATCCAGTCCAGCACTTCTCATGATGTACTATGGATATAAGTTAAATAAGGAGGATGATAATATACAGTCTTGATTTACGCCTTTCCCGATTTTGAACCAGTCTGCTGTTCCATGTCCAGTTCTAACTGTTGCTTCTTGACCTGCATACAGATTTCTCAGGAGGCAGGGCAGGTGGTCTGGTATTCCCATCTCTCGATGAATTTTCCAGTTTTTTCTGATACACACAGTCAAAGGCTCTGGTGTAGTCAATTAAGCAGAAGTAGATGCTTTTCTGGAACTCTCTTGCTTTTTCAATGATTCAGCGTATGTTGGCAATTTGATCTCTGATTCCTCTGCCTTTTCTAAAACCAGGCTGAACATCTGGAAGTTTACAGTTCACGTACTATTGAAACCTGCCTTGGAGAATTTTGAGCATTGCTTTGCTACTGTGTGAGATGAGTGCAATTGTGTGGTAGTTTGAGCATTCTTTGGCATTGCCTTTCTTTGGGATTGGAATGAAAACTGAACTTTTCCAGTCCTGTGGCCACTGCTGAGTTTTCCAAATTTGCTAGCATATGGAGAACAGCACTTTCACAGCATCATCTTTTAGGATTTGAAACAGCTCAACTGGAATTCCATCACCTCCACTAGCTTTGTTCGTAGTGATGCTTCCTAAGGCCCTCTTGACTTCACATTCCAGGATGTTTGGCTCTAGCTGAGTGTGAGTGGTCACACCATTGTGATTATCTGGGTTATGAAGATCTTTGTTGCATAGTTCTTCTGTGTTTTCTTGCCACCTCTTCTTAATATCTTCTGCTTCTGTTAGGTCCATACCATTTCTGTCCTTTATTGTGCCTATCTTTGCAGGAAAATTTCCCTTGGTGTCTCTAATTTTCTTGGAGAGATCTCTAGTCTTTTCCATTCTATTGCTTTCCTCTATTTCTTTGCATTGATCACTGAGGAAGGCTTTCTTATCTCTCCTTGCTATTCTTTGGAACTCTGCATTCAAATGGGTGTATCTTTCCTTTTCTTTTGCCTTTTGCTTCTCTTGTTTTCATAGCTATTTGTGTGGCCTTCTCAGAAAACCATTTTGCCTTTTTGTATTTCTTTTTTTGGGGGGTACGGTCTTGATTACTGCTTCCTGTACAATATCACCAACTTCTGTCCATAGTTCTTCAGGCACTCTATCAGATTTATTCCCTTGAATCTATTTATCACTTCCACTGTATAATCATAAGGGATTTGATTTAGGTCATACCTGAATGGCCTAGTGGTTTTCCCAACTTTCTTCAATTGAAGTCTGAATTTGCCAATAAGGAGTTCATGATCTGAGCCACAGTCAGCTCTGTCTTGTTTTTGTTGACTGTATAGAGCTTCTTTGGCTGGAAAGAGTACAATCTATCTGATTGCGGTGTTGACCATCTGGTCATGTCCATGTGTAGAGTCTTCTCTTGTGTTGTTGAAAGAAGGTGTTTGCTATGATCAGCGCGTTCTCCTGGCAAAACTCTATTAGTCTTTGCCCTGCTTCATTCTGTACTCCAAGGCCAAATCTGCCTGTTACTCCAGCTATTTCTTGACAAATTAAGGTGCGTGAGTGCAAAGTCACTTCATTCATGTCCCACTCTGTGCAACCCTATGTGCTGTAGACTGCCAGGCTTTTCTGTCCATGGTATTCTTCAGGCAAGAACAGTGGAGTGGATTGCCATGCCCTCCTCCAGGGGATCTTCCTGACCCACATAGTGGCACCTGTGAAGCTGTACAAATTGGAGGGGGGGGTGGCGGGGGGCGTGGTCATATGTATTTTAATTTTGTAATCTATGGCTCTGTACTATTAAAAGACTCTTAATTCTTGGAGGATCTCTTCAGAATTGAAACGTTGCTGCAATCAGCTGTGACCAATGCCAGGATTCTTGGCCTCTGGAGAAAAGGAATTCAATCTGGGGCCAGTGATGAGGCTTGATTGCTCAGAGAAGTATAAAAGAGATAGAAAAAGCTTCTGATATAGACATCAGAAGGAGACAGAAAGAGTGCCCCCTTGCTAGTTTCTAGCAAGGAGTTATATATGTATTAGCGAGCTGCTAACTAGAGAAAAGAAACACCTCAAAGCTGAGAGAGTTGCACCAGGCACCTCACCCACAACGTGCGTTTTGAGATAGCATGGCACAAGGTGAGTCATGCCTGGCCATAAAACAATTGACAAGAATCTTAAAGAAAGGCAGATTTCCAAGGAAATACATAGTCTTTTGACACATTAACATAGTTTAAGGAACACATTTCCATGAGGAAAACACATTGGTAAGCGCAAGATTTGAGATCAAGTTAAGTTCAGGCAGAACCAGGCATTGTCATGACAACACAGAATTATGAAAGAAAAAGGGAATAAAAAAAGTGCACCAATCGAAGTTTTATTTTCTCCTGCCACTTGGGCACCTCTCACCTGCCTACAGAGGGTAATAACATTCTGAGTATGTATACGGCTTTTTGTGTTGCATAACCGTGAATGGGGTTACCCAACTTTCACTCTTAATAAATGACCTGAGTGAGAAACCAGAAATAAAATAAGAGCAGGGATCTCTGAATCGGGAGGCACCTAACAAGTCAAGAGTCTTCGGAATAGTGTTTTATGTAGTGGTATCTAAGCCACTAATGAAACTTGTAACAATAGTGGCCTGGATTCTTCAAAAAAAAAAAAAAAAAGATAATAATCCTGGCTTTAAAATCTGCCTTATCTCCTGGTAGGCCTTATCACACCTCATCACTGGGCCTAGCTTTTTTCCCTCAGGTTTCCTAGGTGTTCTTGCTCATTTTTCACGTGAAACCTCAGTTCAGTTCAGTTCAGTTCAGTCGCTCAGTCGTGTCTGACTCTTTGTGACCCCATGAATCGCAGCACCTCAGGCCTCCCTGTCCATCACCAACACCTGGAGTTCACTCAGACTCACGTCCATTAAGTCCGTGATGCCATCCAGCCATCTCATCCTCTGTCGTCCCCTTCTGCTCCTGCCCCCAATCCCTCCCAGCATCAGAGTCTTTTCCAGTGAGTCAACTCTTCACATGAGGTGGCCAAAATACTGGAGCTTCAGCTTTAGCATCATTCCTTCCAAAGAAATCCCAGGGCTGATCTCCTTCAGAATGGACTGGTTGGATCTCCTTGCAGTCCAAGGGACTCTCAAGAGTCTTCTCCAACACCACAGTTCAAAAGCATCAATTCTTTGGTGCTCAGCCTTCTTCACAGTCCAACTCTCACATCCATTCATGACCACTGGAAAAACCATAGCCTTGACTAGACGGACCTTAGTCAGCAAAGTAATGTCTCTGCTTTTGAATATGCTATCTAGGTTGGTCATAACTTTTCTTCCAAGGAGTAAGCGTCTTTTAATTTCATGGCTGCAGTCACCATCTGCAGTGATTTTGGAGCCCCAAAAAATAAAGTCTGACACTGTTTCTACTGTTTCCCCATCCATTCCCCATGAAGTGATGGGACTGGATGCCATGATCTTCGTTTTCTGAATGTTGAGCTTTAAACCAACTTTTTCGCTCTCCTCTTTCACTTTCATCAAGAGGCTTTTTAGTTCCTCTTCATATTTGCCATAAGGGTGGTGTCATCTGCATATCTGAGGTTATTGATATTTCTCCCAGCAATCTTGATTCCAGCTTGTGTTTCTTCCAGTCCAGCGTTTCTCATGATGTACTCTGCCTATAAGTTAAATAAGCAGCGTGACAACATACAGCTTTGACATACTCCTTTTCCTATTTGGAACCAGTCTGTTGTTCCATGTCCAGTTCCAACTGTTGCTTCCTGACCTGCATACAGATTTCTCAAGAGGCAGGTCAGGTGGTCTGGTATTCCCATCTCTTTCAGAATTATCCACAGTTTGTTGTGATCCACACAGTCAAAGGCTTTGGCATAGTCAATAAAGCAGAAATAGATGTTTTTCTGGAACTCTCTTGCTTTTTCCATGATCCAGCGGATGTTGGCAATTTGATCTCTGGTTCCTCTGCCTTTTCTAAAACCAGCTTGAACATCAGGAAGTTCACGGTTCATGTATTGCTAAAGCCTGGCTTGGAGAATTTTGAGCATTACTTTAGTAGCATGTGAGATGAGTGCAATTGTGTGGTAGTTTCAGCATTCTTTGGCATTGCCTTTCTTTGGGATTGGAATGAAAACTGATCTTTTCCAGTCCTGTGGCCACTGCTGAGTTTTCCAAATTTGCTGGCATATTGAGTGCAGCACTTTCACAGCATCATCTTCCAGGATTTGAAATAGCTCAACTGGAATTCCTTCACCTCCACTAGCTTTGTTCGTAGTGATGCTTTCAAAGGCCCACTTGACTTCACATTCCAAGATGTCTGGCTCTAGACTAGTGATCACATCACCATGATTGTCTGGGTCGTGAAGATCTTTCTTGTACAGTTCTTTTGTGTATTCTTGCCACCTCTTCTTAATATCTTCTGCTTCTGTTAGGTCCATACCATTTCTGTCCTTTATTGAGCCCATCTTTGCATGAAATGTTAGAATCAGTTTATCCTGAAAATCAGTCTGAATGGCTGTTTATTAGGATTGCATTAGATGTTAGACTAATGAGAAGTGACATTTATATGACATTCAATCTGATCATTAAGAACACTGTGTGTCTTCACAATGACCCAAGTGCTTGCATGTGTGTAGTTTCCTCCAAATGGTGCTGAATTTTCCTTTAAGTTCCCTCTGGAAACACTGGTCATCTACACTGGAGATGCGGCATGAACACAACAGACACAAATCCTGCCCTTGGACTTTTGGCCACCTGAGGTCATGAAGATATTCCCCTATGTCATCTACCGGTTTTTCTTTCCTTTCCACTTAGGTTCACTATTCACTTGGAACTGACTTTTGTTGGATTTATTTTATTCCATCTAGATGGGCAGTTAATTAAGCAGCATTTACTTAAAATCTACTTGCCTGCTCACTGGTACTGAGTCAGGGAGTGAATGAATGAAAGTCACTTAGCCATGTCCGACTCTTTTCAGCCACCTGGACTGTACACTCCATGGAATTCTCTAGGCCAGAATACTGGAGTGGGTAGCCTATCCCTTCTCTAGTGGATTTTCCCAAGCCAGGAATCGAACGGGGGTCTCCTACATGGCACGCAGATTCTTTACCATCTGAGCTATCAGGGAAGTCACTGGTACTAGTAGTGTAATGAAGCAAGTGCTCATGTATGGGTAGAACTATATATATCTCAAAGACAGAATCAACTTTATTTTCTTCAATTCATGTCTGGAGCTGGTGGAAAGAAAGAGCCAAGAATGGAATGGCTGTTTGGGCCTGAGAAACAATAAGCGGGGACTATTATGGGGCGGGTGGGGGGTGCCTGGAGGAACAGAGTAGAGGCGGAAAGTCATGGCTGTGGGCCCTATTGATACCGAGGCAGACCTTAGACTTCAGAATGAAGATGGGAGGTAGGCAGGTGGAGATGAAAGTATCAAGTTATTTCTCTGAGCACCATTCCCTTTATAAAATTAGTTCTCTGAAAGCAAAAAAGTATTAAGATCCTCCATGTAGCCAAAAATCTGTGTATACTTTACAGTCAGCCCTCTATAACCTCGGTTTAACTTCTGTGGATTCAAAAACTATGGGACATGTCATAGTATGTATTTATTGAAAAACATACAGGTGTAAGTGGACCTGTGCAGTTCAAATCTGTGTTGTTTGAGGGGTAACTATGTATGTAACGCATTTTGCTTATCCACTGCCCATTGATGAACGTTTGGGTTGCATCTCCCTTTTGTCTGTTGTGAACGGTGCTGGTATGAATATCCGTGTACAAGTATCTGTTGGAGTCCCTACTGGCAATTCTTTTGGGTATGGACCTAGGAGTAGTTTTGCCAGCTCATATGTCAATTTTAACTTTTTGAGGAATGTTTGAACTGTTTTCCACATTGGCCACATCATCTTCCACTCTCCCCAGCAAGATACAGGGTTCCAGTGTCTCCACGTCTCCCCACCACTTGTTAATCCTGCGCACTCTTGTTATATTCTGTTGTTTCTGATCTTTACATTGACGCTATCTTAGATGTGAGATAGTTTCTCATTGTGGTTTTAACTTACATTTCTCTAGTGGCAAATCATGTTAAATATCGTTTCATGACCTTAGTAAAATCTACATGCAATAAAACTTAATTTAAAGGTATAGTTTTATGATTTCTGACAGATAAATACACCCATGTACAGCCACCACAAGCAAGATACAGAATGTTTCCATCGCCACAAATCTTCTCTTGTCCTTTTCCCAACCACTTTGATCAACACCAGGCAGCCAACGATTTGCTGGTTTCGAGAGATTAGATCTATTGTCTAGGATTTCATAAAAACCGGATCATGTGTTTGCATTTGTGCCTGACTTCTTTTGTTTGACAGAGTAGGTTTTCTGTGGTTGCTTTTTGTTTGTTTTTAAATTTCCTTAATTTATTTCTAATAACCCTCAAGTCTTTTCCCGAAAAGGAAATGTCCCCATTTTTTTATAACATTTATCAGAAATATATGGATACTATTTTATTTTTTATGCTGTCTGTGGCATTTGTATTTCTTAATTGTTTTTTTTTTGGGGGGGGGGGCTACTCTAGATCTCAGTTGTGGTACGTGGGATACAGTTCCCTGACTACGAATCAAATCTGGGCTCCTTGCTTTGGGAGTGCACAGTCGTAGCACCAGGACCACCTATTTGTTTTCTCTCTCTCTAACTGTGTTATAGTCATTTTTCAATGTTACATTATTTCCTGCTGTACAATGAAGTGAATCATTTATATGTATACATATATCCACTCCCCTTTGAGCTTCCCACCCACCCCCTCATTCTTCTTCTTTAGGTCAATGGAGACCACCAAGCTGAGCTCCGTAAGCTACACAGCCTCTTTCCACTAGCTGTCTGGTTTAAAGACCTGAGGGTTATTAGAAATAAATACAGGAAATTTAACAACAAACAAAAGCAACAGGAAACGTATATCCTAGCAGTGCATGCATGTCAGTGCTGGTCTCTCAGTTTGTCCCCTCTTCTCCTTCCCCTGCAGTGTCCTCAAATTCGTTCTCTATATCTGTGCCTCTATTTGAGCTCTGGAGATGAGGTCATCAGTACCACTTTTCCATATATGCTGTGCTTAGTTGCTCAATCCTGTTCATTCTGTAGCCTGCAAGGCTCCACTGGTAATGGACTGTATCCTTCAGGGTCCTCTGCCAAAGGGGATTCTCCACACAAGTATACCAGAGTGGGCTGCCATGCCCTTTTCCAGGGTATCTTCCCAAACCAGAGATCAAACTCAGGTTTCCCACACTGCAGGCATATTCTTTACCGTCTGAGCCACAGAGAAGCCCAACAATAGTGGAATGGGTAGCTTATCCTTTCTTAGGGGATACTGCAAACCCAGGAATTGAACCGGGGTCTCCTGCATTACAGGAAGATTCTTTACCAGCTGAGCTACCAATGGAAGCCTATATATATATATCAATTTATATAGATAGACATATAGATTTGTATATATGAATATATATATATACAAATATACAATATTTGTTTTTGTTTTTCTGTCTCATTTCACTTTATGACTGACTGTCCATCCACATCTCTTCAGAGGACCCACTTTCATTTCTTTAATAGCTACATAATATAACACTATATATATGTAGCACTTTTCCTTACCCATTTCTCTGTTGATGGACATTTAGGTTGATTCCATGTCCTGCTGCTGCTGCTGCTAAGTCGCTTCAGTCATGTCCGATCCTGTGCAACCCCACAGACGGCAGCCCACCAGGCTCCTCTGTCCCTGGGATTCTCCAGGCAAGAATACTGGAGTGGGTTCCCATTTCCTTCTCCAATGCATGAAACTGAAAAGTAAAAGTGAAGTCGCTCAGTCATGTCTGACTCTTCCTGACTCCATGGACTGTAATCTACCAGGCTCCTCCGTCCATGGGATTTTCCAGGCAAGAGTACTGGAGTGGGTTGCAATTTCCTTCTCCAGATTCCATGTCCTAGTTATTGTAAATAGGGCTCCAATGAACATGAGTGTGCATGTCTTTTTGAATTATGGTAGTCTCAGCAAACCCAGTGGGATTGCTGGGTGGTATGGTAGTTCTATTTTCAGTTTTTTAAGGAACCTGCATACTGCCCTCCATAGTGGCTGTATCAATTTACATTTCCACCAACAGTGCAACAGGGGTCTCTTTTCTCTACATCCTCTCCAGCATTCTTTGTAGATTTTTTGATGATAGGCATTTTGACTGATGTGAGATAATATCTCATTTGCAGTTTTGATTTGCATTTCTCTAATAGCGATAGAAATGGCAGCCTACTCCAGTGCTCTTGCCTGGAAAATCCCATGAACGGAGGAACCTGGTGAGCTGCAGTCCATGGGGTCACTAAGAGTCAGACATGATTGAGCGACTGACTTCACTTTTATTTTTCACTTTCATGCATTGGAGAAGGAAATGGTAACCCACTCCAGTGTTCTTGCCTGGAGAATTCCAGGGATGGCAGAGCCTGCAGGGCTGCCATCTATGGGGTCGCACAGAGTCAGACACAACTGAAGCGACTTAGCAGCAGCAGCAGCAATAGTGATAGAATAGTGAGTGATGTTGAGATTCTGTTGTGTTTGGTATTCCATCCTATGACTTACTTATACAATCAGTTCAATTAAGTTCACTCGCTCAGTCGTGTCTGACTCTGTGACCCCACGAATTGCAGCAAACCAGGCCTCTCTGTCCATCACCAACTCCAAGAGTTCACTGAAACTCATGTCCATCGAGTTGGTGATGCCATCCAGCCATCTCATCTTCTGTCGTCCCTTTCTCCTCCAGCCCCCAATCCCTCCCAGCATCACCAGTCTTTTCCAATGAGTCAACTCTTCACATGAGGTGGCCAAAGTACTGGAGTTTCAGCTTTAGCATTATTCCTTCCAAAGAACACCCAGGACCGATCCTCTTTAGAATGGACTGATTGGATTTCCTTGCAGTCCAAGTGACTCTCAAGAGTCTTCTCCAACACCACGGTTCAAAAGAAGCAATTCTTCAGTGCTCAGCTTTCTTCAACGTCCACTTCTCATATCCATACATGACCACTGGAAAAACCATAGCCTTGACTAGACGGAAATTTGTTGGCAAAGCAATGTCTCTGCTTTTTAGTATGCTGTCTAGGTTGGTCATAACTTTCCTTCCAAGGAGTACGCGTCTTTTAATTTCATGGCTGCAGTCACCATCTGCAGTGATTTTGGAGCCCCCCCAAAATAAAGTCTGACACCATTTCCACTGTTTCCCCATCTATTTCCCATGAAGTGATGGGACCAGATGCCATGATCTTCGTTTCCTGAATGTTGAGCTTTAAGCCAACTTTTTCACTCTCTTCTTTCACTTTCATCAAGAGGCTTTTTAGCTCCTCTTCACTTTCTGCCATAAGGGTGGTGTCATCTGCATATCTGAGGTTATTGATATTTCTTCTGGCAATCTTGATTCCAGCTTGTGCTTCTTCCAGCCCAGCGTTTCTCATGATGTACTCTGCATAGAAGTTAAATAAGCATGATGACAATATACAGCTTTGATGTACTCCTTTTCCTATTTTGAACCAATCTGTTGTTCCATGTCCAGTTCCAACTGTTGCTTCCTGACCTGCATACAGATTTCTCAAGAGGCAGGTCAGGTGGTCTGGTATTCCCATCTCTTTCAGAATTATCCACAGTTTATTGTGATCCACACAGTCAAAGGCTTTGGCATAGTCAATAAAGCAGAAATAGATGTTTTTCTGGAACTCTCTTGCTTTTTTGATGATCCAGTGGATGTTGGCAATTTGATCTCTGGCTCCTCTGCCTTTTCTAAAACCAGCTTGAACATCTGGAAGTTCACAGTTCATGTATTGCTGAAGGCTGACTTGGAGAATTTTGAGCATTACTTTAGTAGCATGTGAGATGAGTGCAATTGTGTGGTAGTTTCAGCATTCTTTGGCATTGCCTTTCTTTGGGATTGGAATGAAAACTGACCTTTTCCAGGCCTGTGGCCACTGCTGAGTTTTCCAAATTTGCTGGCATATTGAGTGCAGCACTTTCACAGCATCATGTTTCAGGATTTGAAATAGCTCAACTGGAATTCCATCACCTCCACTAGCTTTGTTCGTAGTGATGCTTTCAAAGGCCCACTTGACTTCATATTCCAGGATGTCTGGCTCTAGGTGAGTGATCACACCATCATGATTATCTGGGTCATGAAGATCTTTTTTGTACAGTTCTTTTGTGTATTCTTGCCACCTCTTAGTATCTTCTGCTTCTGTTAGGTCCATACCATTTCTGTCCTTTATTGAGCCCATCTTTGCATGAATGTTCCCTTGGTATCTCTAATTTTCTTGAAGAGATCTCTAGTCTTTCCCATTCTGTTCTTTTCCCCTATTTCTTTGCATTGATCACTGAGGAAGGCTTTCTTATCTCTTCTTGCTATTCTTTGGAACTTTGCATTCAGATGCTTGTATCTTTCCTTTTATCCTTTGCTTTTTGCTTCTCTTCTTTTCACAGCTATTTGTAAGGCCTCCCCAGACAGCCATTCTGCTTTTTTGCATTTCTTTTCCATGGGGATGGTCTTGATCCCTGTCTCCTGTACAATGTCACCAACCTCCGTCCATAGTTCATCAGGCACTCTATCTATCAGATCTAGTCCCTTAAATCTATTTCTCCCTTCCACTGTATAGTCATAAGGGATTTGATTTAGGTCATACCTGGATGGTCTAGTGGTTTTCCCAACTTTCTTCAATTTAAGTCTGAATCTGGCAATAAGGAGTTCATGATCTGAGCCACAGTCACCTCCCGGTCTTGTTTTTGCTGACTGTATAGAGCTTCTCCATCTTTGGCTGCAAAGAATAAAATCAATCTGATTTCGGTGTTGACCATCTGGTGATGTCCATGTGTAGAATCTTCTCTTGTGTTGTTGGAAAAGGGTGTTTGCTATGTCCAGCTCATTCTCTTGGCAAAATTCCATTAGCCTTTGCCCTTATACAATACATAAGTACATTTGAACAGATTCTGATTGACCCTTTGCGCTATATAAAGTGACACGCTTAGACAAATGCATATTGACAGGTATCCAACCTAAACGATTACTTCCAATTCCCCACTCCATGATCTGCTTATCATCTATGTAGCTTTACCTTTCCAAGAATGTCACAATGGGGTCATACTGGGTGCAGCCTTTTCAACTGGATTCTTTCACTTAGCCATATGCATCTAAGATTTATCCCTGTCTTTCAAGGGTTGATGTTTCATTCCTTTCCACTGTTGAGTGTTATTCCTTTGCACGTGTATAGGAGGAAAATAAATTTCCCTCTCCCCTTTCAGGTTCTTGGTTGACCCTCCTTCTCCATCATTAAACACAAATTATCCGGAAAAGAACAGAAGTTTAATGAACATGTATACCTTTTGCATAGAGAGGAGATGCCAAGGAAAACTGAGTCACTCCCTGAAATGACCAAAGACTTCACCTTAAATAGCTCTTCAGCCCCAAACAGAAGACAGACCTTGAGGGGAAGGCAGAGGCCATTTATGGCAGGTTACCATGCAAAGCATAGTAAATAAACAGATGATTGTTTGAAGATTTAAGTCCTAACTTCTTCACTGATTAAGTATTCCTTCCTTGAGATGTAATTATCCTTCTCCTAGGTTCAAAGAGGGACACCCTTACAAATGGAGATTTCCCAAATAAATGTAAATGAACCTCACAGAAGGGCAACCTCAGCCTTCCCTGGTGAGCTAGCTGCTAAGAATCTGCCTGCTAAAGCGGTGGACACAGGTTCTATCCCTGAGCCAGGAGTATCCCACATGCCTCAGAGCAGCTGAGCTCATGCACCACAGCTACTGAGCCAGTGCTCTAGAGCCAGGGAGCCACAATTACTAATACAGGCACCACAGCTACCGAAGCCCGCACACCTAGGGCCCGTGCTCTGCAGCAAGAGCAGAACCAGCTCTCCACAACTAGAGAACGCCCTCTCAAAGCAACGAAGACACAGCGTGGCCATAAAGAAGTGAATAAGTCTTAAAAAAAAACAATAGGGGGCAATGTCTACTCAGTTGTTTTTATTATTATTATTTTAAATTTATCAAACTAAAATAACTCATGTCAAACAGACATAATTTGGGGTGGTGTGTTCTGGTCCCCTTGATATCTGTGTACACCAATTTGCTTGCACATTCATTTACTAAAGGATATCCTGATTTCTTCAAGTTTGTAGCCATTGTGAATAGAACTGCTGTGCAAAACTGCATCCTCGTTTGCATTTGGACGTAAAATTTCAGAGCAACTGTCTAAATACTGAAAGCATGATTGCTGGATCCCAAGGTGAGACCTGTTGAGCTTTGGGGAAAACTGCCAGACTGTCTCTCATGGGAGCCATACATGCATTCCACCAGCAATGAGGAATGGTTCCTGTTGTTCCTCACCCTCCAGCAATTAGTATTATCTTATATTTGGAGTTTAGCAGTCCTAAGAGATGTGGTGTGATATATCATGATTTTAATTTGTAATTCCCTGATTGTACATGCTGGTGAGCCTATGTGCTATTTATTTTTAACAACTAAGAAAATCCTGACATGTGTTGCAAAGTGAGTAAAGTTTGAAGTCATATGCCAAGTGAAACAAGCTAAACAGAAATGGACAAATAATCTATGATTCCACTCTGAGCTGTCCAGGTAACTCCGCTTCAAACACAAAGTAGAATAAAGCTGCCAGGGGATAAGGGGAGTTGGACCTGTTGTACTTGGACAAAGGCCAGTAACCATGCATGATGATGGTGGTGGTCAGTCAGTTCAGTCGCTCAGTCGTGTCCAGCTCTGCGACCCCATGAATCGCAGCATGCCAGGCCTCCCTGTACATCACCAACTCCTGGAGTTTACCCAAACTCATGTCCATTGAGACGGTGATGCCATCTAATCATCTCATCCTCTGTAGTCCCCTTCTCCTCCAGCCTTCAATCTTTCCCAGCATCAGGGTCTTTTCAAATTAGTCAGCTCTTCGCATCAGGGGGCCAAAATATTGGAGTTTCAGCTTCAGCATCAGTCCTTCCAATGAATACCCAGGACTGACTTCCTTTAGGATGGACTGGCTGGATCTCCTTACAGTCCAAGGGACTCTCAAGAGTCTTCTGCCACACCACAGTTCAAAAGCATCAGTTTTTCTGTGCTAAGCATGAGACACAAGACACAGCCAGCAGTAACACAGTCTCACACAGATTTCCAGTCAGCGCCTGTCAACTTTCTACACTCTTGGTTTCTCTCCTTTGGGTCTGAGAGCTCAAGGCCTCATGAAATTGAGGTGTTCTCCTTCTCAGAAAATGGAACCTAGCACACAGCCCCATGCCTCATTTTGCCAGCCAAGGCTATCAGCTCCTCTCACTGAAGAGCCATGTGTCACACGTGTCCTATAGAAGTCCTCAAATTAACAACAATGCCAACGAGAAGACCTAGGGTGTGGGAGGGCTGAGCTTAATGAAATTATCACCAGATGTGCCAGACTGCCAGCTGCTAAGGTGTGTGGCATCAACTTCCCACTGGCCTGACATCTTGGAGGTCATGTCCTCAAACTGGTGACAAGATACTTATGAGGGACACTCTGACAACATGATCAGCAGGTAGTGAACTGGAGGAAAAGTGGAACTGGACAGAAGGTGGATCCTGCAGCAAGAGCAGATTCTCCGAGTTGCTGTGCTTGGCATGTGCTATGCTTCGTTGCTCAGTCATGTCCGACTCTTTGCAACCTCATGAACTGTAGCCCTCCAGGCTCCTCTATCCATGGGGATTCTCCAGGAAAGAATACTGGAGTGGGGGATCTTCCCAACCCAGGGAAAGAACCCACGTCCCCCACATTGCAGGCAGATTCTTTAACTGTCCGAGCCTCCCCAGAAGAGAGATTATAAATGGAACTGAGTAAAGGTCAGGTTATTTGACCAGAGACCAAGCCCTTGGCCTATGAGAGCTCTTGAATTTTTATTTGCTTTGCTCTCACTACTGTTTCTTGACTTTCTAAGAACTTCAGAAGGGTAGGGGGTAGGGAGGGGAAAGGAGTGAATGACTAAGGAGAATTGTAGTCCTACATCTAAACTATGATTCTAAGATACTTTCAGTTATAAAAAGACATCCACCTCCAAGAACCCAACTCAGGAGATATTCAGAGTTTGAACGTCACCGAAGACATTTTCATTTGCTTCTTCCATATTGCATAATGCGCCCTCCTTAATTTTCAATCTCTAAAATCTAAATTAATGGGGACATCTGCTTCTAGCAAATGCAGTCAGTGTTGTCTTGCCACCACCAGTATGCAATCATAAAATCAAAGGAAGAGAAGGAAGAGTAAAAAAGGACAACATGGTACAGCTTCCAGAAACCAGACCCTTTCCCAAATCACCCCCTTTCCACACCCATCTTGCTTCCTCCCACGTGTCTCAATCTGCTGTCATAATTCAACTGCAAATACACGTGTGTGCTCAGTCGCTTCAGTCATGTCCAACTCAGTGCGTCCCCATGGACTGTAGCCCACCAGGATACACTGTCCATGGGATTCTCCAGGCAAGAATACTGGAGTGGGTTGTCTTGCCCTCCTCCAGGCGATCTTCCTGACCTAGGGATCAAACTTTTATCCCTAGTCTTCTGTGTGTCCTAAATTGGCAGATGGGTTCTATACCACCAGAGTCACCTGGGAAGCACCCTGCTACAAATACACTTAACAGGAAATGCACTCCAGGCCTGTTTGGTCTGTCATCAATCAAAAACCACCAAGATTTGGTCAGAACTGAAAAATTCGAACAATAAAAACTTTGTAAAGACAAACTACACTCAAGGAATCTGTATGCCCCTGACCAGTTCATCCACAAACGACTCCAAAGGGGAGAGTCTAACTCTTTCTGGGGAGAGGGGTGCCCCACTCTCAGCCTGATGGTCATTAGGTCCCCCAACATGGCTTTCGCTCTAGGCCAAAGCTGTCCAGTGAAGTGTACTGTGGACTACAAATTCAAGCTCCATATAAAACCTTAAATTTTCTAGTAACCACATTTAAAAACAAAAGCAGGTGAAATTAATTTTCAAATTATATTTTAATCCAGTAAACAAAAAGTATTATCATTTCAATATGTGGTCAATATGTCACGAGTCATGGCTGGCGTGCAGATAACTCTGACCTTATTTTGATGACTAAATACATTCCTTTCTAAGACAAAGTGCCACTCCTAGGATGGGAAGCTAAAATGGGAACCTCTTTACCTTGGGAGTAAGGCTGTCAGGTAAAATACAAGACATCTAGTTAAATTTGGTTTTCAGTGAATAATTTTTTAGTATAAGTACATCCCAAGTATTGCAGAAGATGGACTTCTACTAAAAAAAAAAAGAGAGAAAAAGTTTTCATTGTTTCCCTAAAATTCAAATTTAACTGGGATTCCTGTATTTCTGTTTGGTAAATCCAGCCACCTAAAAGGCATGATTAGAACGGATTCCTTCTTTAGCTAAAAGAGAGCACATCAGTGGTGAGTGAACACAGCTCTCTCCCATCAGGGCCAGAGTTATGATCACGGGAGGATGATGTGTTATCAGGTGGCCAGTAGAGTTTGGAAGTGCAAAGGCGTGTCTTCCTTGGCCCAGCACAGACCACAGGGTACTGGCAACCCCACAAAAGAGGAGGAGATAAAGGCAGAGGAGATGAAGGCAGAGGGAAAAAATGTGGCCAGTTCAGGAAGCAGCAGCAGGTGACGGTGCCCAGGAGGTCACAGGCCAGCGTGCTGGGGAGCCTCGCAGTTCAAGGTGTGAAGCACTCTTCCCAGGGTCCAGTGGTGATCACACCTGCAGGAAGGTGCACAGCTGAGCAGTAGGGGGTCACTGAAGCCCAGTGGCTACTCTGCTCCACCCTAGTTTCTTTTCCATGAAGTTTACAAAATATCCGTACATCCTGTACTCCCATGAACCTTGTGCAAAACCTTGATCTTAATGCGGCATCTGCACCTTTCCAACCTGCTGTAGGATTTTCTTTACCAATAAAATTGTCCTTTATTTTTACTTTATGTACTAAGAACTCTCGCAATGGGTGACGGGAGAGAAGTATCGTGTCCAACTTATTAGATATTCCTTAGTGTCTTCCAAGTGAGAGTGGTAAAACATGCCCCCCAAATTCCTAAAATTCTTCAAAATTCCAAAACAGTACTACCTGGTTAAAGCTAAGGGGCACAGTGGTCCCAGAACCTTGGGGAAGATGTGTTTCAGGTTGATTTAGTGTTGAGCATGTGTAAGGGTTGGAGGAATGATTCAGAGTGTCTCATACAGTAGATCAGGGTGGACCTTGAGAATCTCCAGTTTTAACCACTTCCCAGGTGATGCTAACACTGCTGGTCCAGTGATGACACTTGAGAACAACTGACTTACATAAGGAGAGAGCTTCCACAGAAATTGAAATGACGCTTTTTGAGACACGTACTCTATTCTATTCTGAGAGCTTCCTCACACAGAAAACCCAGATGCCAACCTGAAAATTAGCAGAGTAGCTCTTCCACAGCTAAGGATGTAAAGAAAAAAACTACATGGAGATGCATTGGAAGGGCAGAGATGCAGTCTAGTCAGGACTCATACTCCTGATGGGTGACCCAGAATTAGGAGGGGACATTACCAACTTGGTATCTTCCCTGGGAGGACATGCTGAGCACCTGAGCCCTGGTAATCTGAATGAGGAAGATGAGCCCCCATAATATCTTGATTTGAAACCAGCAGAGCTACGACTGGGAGAGAGCTGGGGGCTGTGGTAGGCCAAGATCCCATGCTTAATAAGTTAGTGCCAAACTTACTGACGCTGAATATTGTCAGAAATGACGCTGAATGTTGGCACAGGTCACATGGGAAAGAGAAGTATGTACTAATTTTAGGACACGTGCCAAAGAGGTGAGATTTCTTGAAACTTTCTCCAGGGATGAAATCACTGATTGATGACACTTAAAAAAATCCTCCCTGTACCCAGCTGGCCCAGTGCTAGCAGGAGACTTTTCTGACATTCCCCACTTACCTTGCTAGCACTGCTTGTCCTGCTAGTCTCTGTGTCCCCTGTGGAACAGACATATCTAGCCCAGCCATGCCCACAACGCTCCTCCAAAATGGCTCCGCCCCCAAGGGCCTGGATTCCCCCAAAACAGCCTCCTTTCCTACCACTCACAGTGGGTGGACTCAGCCATGACTTGCTTCCTCTCAAGGTGATTCCCACTTCAGGTCAGCTCCAGCCAGAAGTACATCTGCAACTGTTGAGGTGGCGCTCACATTCAGCTGTATGGGGGGCCAGCCAGATCCACCAGCATGCCCAAAGCAACGTGGGTACATCTAACAGGACACCACACTCAGCCTACACAGGAGACACCCTGGATTTCCTGTCTCTGGTGACCTGGGGGAACTGTTCCTTTGGGCCGCATAGGAGACACTCTACAAAAATCCACTTATTCAACATGGAGACGTAGTTCATCTACCTAATATTAATGCACAGAAACAAAAAGGCAAAATAAAGAGACAAAGAATCTATGCTAAATGAACAGCTAAGACATAAACTCAGAAAAAGAACTAAACAAGATGGAGATAAATAATCTACATCAAATGACTGCAAAGTAAGGGTCATAAAGATATTTACTGGGTCTTCCCTGCTGGTTCGTTTGTTAAGATTTTCCTGACAATGTAGGCAACAAGGGTTCAACCTGTGGCCTGGGAACTAAGATCCCAGGCTGCGGGGCAAGTGAAGCTGCACATCACAGCTGTTGAACTCATGCACCCCTAGAGCCTGTGCTCCACAACAAGAGAAGCCAGAATGATGGGAAGCCCAGGCACCAAAACTGAGAGGAGCCCCCACCCTATGCAACTAGAGAAAGCCAATGTCACAGCAAGACCCAGTGGACCCATTACATCAATGAATAAAAGATAATTACTTCTATCAGGGGAAGCATGAAAGAACGGAGTGAGAACTCCACAAAGAGGCAATAAGTATATAAAAAAGAACTGATTATAACGGAAGAATACAATAACTGACATGAAAAGTAGAGCATATGAGTCAACAGATTAGATGATTCAGAGGACAGATCAGTAAGCTGGAACAGAGCAGTGCCGGTGCACCGGGCTGACCCAGAGGGAGGGGTGGGGAGGGAGGGGGCGGGGCCTCAGGATGGGGAGCACATGTGCACCCGCGGCAGATTCATGTCAATGTGCGGCAGAACCACTACTATACTGTAAAGTAATTAGCCTCCAATTAAAATAAATTTATATTTAAAAAAAAGAAATACAGAGTAGTGGAAATCACCCAATCTGAGCACCAAAAAGAAAAAAATAAGCCAAAAAATTGAGGCTAGTTTAAGGCATTTGGTGGATAACATCAAGCCTATTAACATTCACATTACAGAAACTCAAGGAGAAGAGAGAGAGAAAGATAAAATCTCACTTGAAGAAACAATGGCTGAAACTTTCCCTACATTGTTGAAGGAAACACCTCCCAGGTCCAAGAAGCACAGAGAGGCCAACACAGGGTAAACCATAAGAGAAACATGCCAAAACATATATTAATCAAACTAAGAAAAACTTAACAAGAAGAGAAAATATTAAAAGCAGAAAGGGAAAAACAACAAATGGCAAGGGAATCCCCATAAGTTTAACAGCTGATCTTTCTGAAGAAACGCTGCAGGCCAGAAAGGTGTGGCATGATATACTTAAAGTTATGAAAGAGAAAAACTTACCAGCAAGATTACTCCAACCAGCTACGATCTCACTCAGATTCAAAGAACTCAGTACCTTTACAAATAAGCAAAAGTTAAGAAATTCAGCACCACCAAAGTAGCTTTACAACAAATATTAAAGGACGTTCTCTAGGCAGGAAATAGAAGAGAGTGAATAGACATGGGAAAAAACCCAGAATAATAAAGTAAATAATAATAGTATCATGCATATCCATAATTACTTAAATATAAACGGATTAAATGGTCCAACTGAAACACAGACTGGCTGAATGGAAACAAAAACAAGCCCTATATAAATGTTGTCGATAATACATCCACCTCAGACGTAGGGACACACACAGACTAAAACTGAGGGTCTGGAAAAAGGTATTCCATGCAAATGGAAATCAAAAGAAAGCTGGAGTAGCAATTCTTGTATGAGATAAAATAGACTTTTAAATAAAGACTATTACAAGAGACAAGGAAGGACACTACATAATGATAAAGAGATCAATCCAGGAACCACACGCACCCAACACAGGAGCACCTAAATACATAACACAAATACAAACAACCATAAAACGGGAAACTGACAGTAAGAAAATAATGCTAGGGGATTTTAACATACCACTTATACCAATGGACAGATCATCCACAAAGAAAATTAATATAGAAACATATGCCTTAAATCACACATTAGACTAGATGGACCTTATTGATATCCTTAGCATATTCCATCACCAAACAGCAGAATGCATTCTTTTTTCTCAAGTGCACATGAAACACTCTCTGGAATGGATCACATCTTGGGTCACAAATCAAGCCTTGGCAAATTTAAGAAACTGAAATCATAGCAAGCATCTTTTCTGATCACACTGATACATGATTAGGGATCATTTATAGGAAAATTTGTAAAAAACACAAACACATGGAGAAATCAAACAGGTCACTGAAGAAATCAAAGAGGAAATTTAAAAATACCTAAAAACAAATGGCAATGAATAAATGACAACCCAAAACCTATGTGATGCAATAAAAGCAATGCTAAGAGGGAAGTTTATACCAATACAAGAAGCCTACCTCAAGAAATGAAAAGAACATCAAATAAACAACCTAATCTAACACCTAAAGAACCTAGAAAAAGAAGAAAAAGGGCCACAAAACCTCCAAAGTTAGCAGAAGGAAAGAAATCATAAAGATCAGAGCAGAAATCAATGGAAATGAAGGAAACACTAGCAAAGATCAATAAAACAATAAGATACATCTTGGAAAACATAAGCAAAATTGACAAATCATTAGCCAGACTCATCAAGAAAAATAGGGAGAAGACAAATCAACTCGAAATGAAAAAGGAGATGTTACACAGACAACACAGAAAGAGAAAGCGTCATAAGAGACAATTAGAAACAACTGCATGACAGTAAAATGGATAACCTGGAACAAATGGACAGATTCTTAGAAAAGTACAATCTTCTAAGACTGAGCCAGGAAGAAATAGAAAATATGAATAAATCAAGCACCACCACCAGTCACAAGCTCCAACTATGAACAGATCAATCACAAGCGCTACTAACTGTGATCAAGTCTCCAACAAAGAAATGCCCAGGACTTCACAGGTGAATGCTCTCAAATGGTAGAGATGTGATAATACCTATGCTGGTCAAACTCTTCCAGAAAAATGTGGAGGGAGGAGCATTCCCAACTCATTCTGTGAGGCCACCATCACCATGAACCAAAATGAAGCAGAAATGCCACACAGAAAAGAAAACTACAGGCTAACATCATTGATGAACATCAATGCAAAAATCCTGAGGAAAACGCTAGCAAAAACAAAACAAAACAAAAACACATGAAAAGGATCATACACCAAGTTCAAGTGGGGTTTATCCCAGGGATGCAAAGATTCTTCACTATCTGCAAATCAATTAATGTGATACACTATATTAACAAATTGAAAGATAAAAACCATATGATAAACTCGATCAATGCAGAGAAAGGTTTTGACAAAATTAAACACCAGTTTATTATTTTAAAAACCCCCCATAAATGGGCATGGAAGAAACCTACCTCAACATAATAAAGGTCATATAGGAAAATCTCTCAGCAAACATTATCCTCAATTGTGTCAAAATTTAAGCATTTCCTCTAAGATCAGTATCAAGACCATGGTGCCCACTCTCTATTATTCAATATAGTTTTGTAAGTCATAGACACAGTAATCAGAGAAGAAAATGAAAAAGAATGCATATTGGAAAAGAAGTCCATCTCTCATTGATTGCAGATGACCTGTTTCTATTCACAGAAGACCCTAGAGATAGAACCAGAAAAGTTCTAGAGCTAATCAGGGAATTTAGTAAAGCACAGGATACAAAATTAATACACAGAAATCCTTTGCATACCTATAGCACAACAAGAAAAATCAGAAAGAGAAACTAAGGAACAGTGCCATTCCCCACTGCAACAAGAAGAATAGCATAGCTAGGAATGTTGCTGCTGCTAAGTCGCTTCAGTCATGTCCGACTCTGTGCGACCCCATAGCCGGCAGCCCACCAGGCTCCTCCGTCCCTGGGATTCTCCAGGCGAGAACACTGGAGTGGGTTGCCATTTCCTTCTCCAATGCATGAAAGTGAAACGTGAAAGTGAAGTCACTCAGTCGTGCCCGACTCTTTGGGACCCCATGGACTGTAGCCTACCAGGCTCCTCCGTCCATGGGATTTTCCAGGCAAGGGTACTGGAGCGGGGTGCCATTTTCTTCTCTAATAGCTAGGAATAAACCTGCCTAAACAGACAAAACATGTGTATGCAGAAAGACAGGCTGTATGATGAAAGATAGCAAAGATGAAACAAACAGAAAGATATGCCATGTTCTTGAATCGAAAGAAATCAATGTTGTGAAAATGACTATACTACGCAAAGCAATCTGCAGATTCAATTTATCCCTATCAAACAACCAATGATATTTTTTAAAGAACTAGGACTAATAATTTTACAATTTATACCGGGGAGAAAAGACCCAGAAGGGCCAAAGCAATCTTGGAAAGAAAGGTGGAACTGGAGGAATCAACCTTTCTGACTTCAGACTATGCTACCAAGACACTATGGTACAGGCACAAAAATAGAACAATAGAGCAATGGAATGAGACACAAAGTTGAGAGATAAACCCACACTCCTATAGGCACCTTTTCTCTGACAAGAGTGGCAAGAATGTACAATGGAGAAAGGACAGAAAAGAGAGGCTCTTCAGTAAGTGGTGCTGGGAAACTGGACAACTACATGTAAAAGAATGAAATTAGAACACTTCTTCACACTACACACAAAAATAATTCACAACGGATTAAAGACCAACAGTAAGGCCAGAAACTATAAAATGCTTAGAGGAAAACATAGGCAGAACACTCTCTGACATTTATTACAGCAAGATCCTCTTTGATCCACCTCTAAACATGACTGAAATAAAAACAAAAATTTAAAAACTGGCATCTAGAGAAACTTCAAAGTATTGAAGCAGCAAAGAAAACTATCAACAAGATGAAAAGACAACCCTCAGAATAGCAGAAAATAATCGTAAATGAAGCAATTGACAACGGATTATCTACAAAGTACACAAGTAGATCAGTGAGCCTAATATCAGAAAAAAAGCAACCAACTGAAAAGTGAGCAGAAGACATGAACAAATTTCTCCAAAGAAGACATTAAGAAGGCCACCAAACACATGAAAAGATGCTCCACGTCGCTCATTATTAAGGAAATACTAATCAAAACTACATGAGGTATCACCTCACACCAGTCAGAATGGCCATCATCAACAATTCTACAAATAATAAATGCTGGACAGGACATGGGAGAAAAGGAAGCCTCTTCCACTGTTGGTAGACATGTAAATGGATACAGCCACTATGGAGAAGGAATGTAGGTTTCTTTAAAAAGCAGGAATAAAACTACCATATGATGCAACAACCCCCTCCTGGCCATATACCCTGAGAAAACCATACCTCTAAAAAGACATATGTACCCCAGGGTCCACTGCAGCACTATTTAAAATAGCCAGGGCATGGAAGCAACCTAATGTCTATCAAGAGAACAACGGATAAAGAAGTTGTGGAATATATACACAATGGAATATTACTCAGCCATGAAAAGGAACAAATATGAGTCAGTTTAACTGAGGTGGATGAACCTAGAAACTGTGATACAGAGTGAAGTAAGTAAGAAAGAGAAAAACAAAGATAGTATATTAATGCATACACATGGAATCTTGTAAAATGGTACTAGTGAATATTTGAAGGGCAGAAACAGATACAGAGATGTAGAGGAAGGACTTGTGAACTCAGCTGGAGAAGGGGAGGGTGGGACGATTTGAGAGAGTAGCATTGAAACATCGCCACTACCATATGTAAAATAGCTAGCGACTGGGAAGTTGCTATATAACATAGGGAGCCCAGCACGGTGCTCTGTGACGACCTAGAGGGTGGGATGGCGGGAAGTGGGAGGCAGGCTCACCGAAGAGTGGATAATATACTTATGGCCTATTCGTGTTGTTGTATGAGGAAAACCAACCAAACATTGTAAAGCAGTTATCCTTCAATTAAAAAATAAATAAATACAATCTGAAAACTATCATTCAACATATCCGTACTGTCATCTAAAGCTATATGGGATCATCTTCTATTCCTAGCTATTTTTCCACTATAAGTGCTTATAAATGTCATTAAAGGTTTTGAAAATATGATTTTAATAGCTACACAGTATTGCTTAATATCTCATGCTGCTGCTAAGTCGCTTCAGTCATGTCCGACTCTGTGCGACCCCATAGACGGCAGCCCACCAGGCTCCCCCGCCCCTGGGATTCTCCAGGCAAGAACACGGGAGTGGGTTGCCATTTCCTTCTCCAATGGATGAAAGTGAAAAGTGAAGTGAAGTTGCTCAGTCGTGTCCAAACCCTCAGCAACCCCGTGGACTGCAGCCTTCCAGGCTCCTCCGTCCATGGGATTTTCCAGGCAAGAGTACTGGAGTGGGGTGCCATTGCCTTCTCCATTAATATCTCATACATAAATAATAAAATTTCAGTCTCAACATAGAAACATAATACCAAAAAAGGTTTCCATTTTAAACTAAAGCTTCCATTTTAATTCAGTTTAATGAGAATTCCTCTGAAGATCTAAAATTCTTATGAATAGTAAATTATGTGGAGTCCTTCTTGCTTTCATCTGTTATGCCTTATTGTCATTTACTTCTAAGGACTCTTGGACTTTTGACATTTTTGCCTTAGACTGTAATTTTTGACTGAGATAAAATCTTAAATTTAGATATTAAGAATGTCAAGAAGCACTCTTCCAAGTGTGAGTCATTCAGTCATGTCCAGTTATTTGTGACCCATGGACTGTAGCCCACCAGATCCTCTGTCCACAGAATTTTCCAGGCAAGAATATTGGAGTGGGTAGCCATTCCTTTCTCGAGGGGATCTTCCTGACCCAGGGGTCAAACCCAGGTCTCCCACATTGCAGGCAGATTCTTTACCATACGAACCACCAGAGAACCCTGACCCTGATGTACACGGATGTAAAAATCCTCAAAAGAATATTAGCAAACCAAACTGAAGATACATTAAAAACAATCATAGACTATGATCAAACAGAATTTATTTTGTGCCTGCAAGCATGATTTATTATCTGCACATCAATCACTGTGATATACAATATGAGCAAAATTAAGAATGAAATCATGTGATCTTCTCAATAATTGCAGAAAAAGCTTTCGACAAAGTGTAACATCAATTTTGATACAATCTCTCAATACAGTAGTTATACATGGAACATCCTAAAGAGTATATAAACAAGCCCACAGCTAACATCCAACTCAGTGGTAAAGAGGTGAAAGATTTTCCTAAAAGATCGGGACTAGTACAAGGATGCCCACTCTCACCAATCTTTTCAACATAGTAGTGGAAGTGTCCTACCCAGAATAACTAGTCAAGAAAAGGAAATAAAAGGCATCCTCATTGGAACAGATGAAGTTAGACTGCCACTATTCAATTATGACAGGATTTATATGAAACCCTAAAAATTCCACCAAGCAACAAGTATTAAAACTAATAAACTCAGCAATATAGCAGGATATGAACCATCAGAGAGAGATCAGAACAGTCCCATATACAAATGCATCAAAAAAAAAAAAAAAAACCTGAAATAAATTTCACCAAGGAACAGAAACATCTGTACAGTCACAGGCTCCAAGAAATAGAGTCTAGGTTCAAATCCCACCTTACCCACTGACCTGCAGAGTGACCCAGGGCAAATCACACAATGATATGAGGCTCAACAGATTCAACTGTAAAATGGACACAAACCCAGTATCTCCTCCCAGGGCTGTGAAACTCCAAGGAAATGCTTATTTAGGCCCGGGGGTTGGAGTGTCTCCGGGAGCCTTTCCTTGTATGAAACTCCTCTAGAACTGGGCTCTCCTGATCCTGTGGGTGAAGGTAAGCGCAGGGCCTGGGAGCCAAACAGGACTGGACAAGGATGAGGACAAAAATAATACTAGTTCTGTGTCAGGGAGGGAAGCCTCCTTTCCAGATCTCAGAGTGGGGCCTGCACCGAGGGCCCGGGGGATGCACAATCAGATGTGAACCCCGAACCCCCTACAGCACGGATGGAGCCTTCCTGGCAAGAACCTTCTCTCTGGTCCAGGCTCCAGTGTGATGTGGTGCTGCTCCCTGAGTTCTCCAGGTCTCCACCAGGCAAAGAGCTCTCGGGAGTTGGAGGTCTATTAAACCACAGGTGCCTGAGAGTCAGAATGACACAAGGACTAACAACATTGAAAATTAGCTATATTTAAAAAAAATATGACCGAAGTACAGACGAGGCAGGGGATGAGAAGCAGAAAGATTGACTACCTCTCAAGCCTTTAGCAGAGATATCTCCACACCAGCTCAGCAGAGCCCACAGGAGGAAAATATAATGGAAAAGCAGGCCATGGGTATATCTCTACACTGCTGGACCCAGGGACCCAAGTCCCAATCCACCAACATCGTTTTGCCTATCCAGACACCAAGAGGAAGAAACACAGACCTTGCCTTAGGAAGTCTCAGCCAGACTTAAAATTGGGGTTGCTGAGCACGGTTACATGGTCACTGTGGTCACTCAGTCCCTCCTCCGTGCTCACATCCTCTGTCCTCACAGAAACATACACGGTTCACTACAGAGAACCTTCTGAGGGTACTTGTGTATACAAGAAACTGGCAATGGTGAAATGCGAAGAGGAGACACAGAAATGGAAACATGCCTGTGGGGTGCTGTACAAGTTTCCAAAGATCTGAAGTTCTTGATACCTGGCATTTTAAAAAAAAGCTTCTTAATGTGTAAACGCAGAAAGGACATTTCCAGGAGAAAGGACAAAGGAATCATCCCATTGGGACAATGTGGTATCCATGTGGGAAGGTAAGTTGGATCCCTACCTTGCAAAACACCACATACTAAACACCACACTGTTCTCCGTCAGAACAGCTAAGAATCCTGAATAGGCAAAGCAGCATATGGTGGTGCTCGCGGGGGTTTTTAGACTGAATAAATTATTCTAACATAATACAAGAAACCGGAGAAGGCAATGGCACCCCACTCCAGTACTCTTGCCTGGAAAATCCCATGGACGGAGGAGCCCGGTAGGCTACAGCCCATGGGGTCGCTAAGAGTCGGACAGAGCTGAGCGACTTCACTTTCCTGCATTGGAAAAGGAAATGGCAACCCACTCCAGTGTTCTTGCCTGGAGAATCCCAGGGGCGGGAGAGCCTGGTGGGCTGCCGTCTATGGGGTCGCACAGAGTCGGACACGACTGAAGTGACTTAGCAGTAGCAGCAGTAGCGATACAAGAAACAAGCCCAGAGGTTAAGAGAGGATCTCCAAACCTACCTTCAAACAGGAGGTCTTGCTCCCTTGAATGTGGGTGTGTGAAACAGCGCTTGGGAAGGGAAGAGGTATGTCATGAATATTTTGTCTGCAGAGGACAAAGTGGTGTGTAGAGAGGATGTGCAGGCACGTCCCAGGACACTAAGCACACGGACACGTGGACTGGACTCTCGGCCCTGCTCTGGGGGCATCACACTATCTCCACCCCTGACACAGAGTGAGCAGCTCGCACGTATACTGGAGAGTATGGTCACATGACCTGGACCTGGCCAATCGGTGTGTTCCATCCTCCCTGGCCACCGTGAGTGGCTCAGGACTAGGGCAGCGACCAATCAGGGCCCAGGGCCGGGCCTCAAACTGGAATCAAGGGAATAGGAGGGCTCATTCTGCCGGAAGTGGTGGGGCCGTGTGAGGTCAGGCTACAGCAGTGGGAGGGGCGTGAGGTCAGCCTGTGGCAGTTGGTGGCCTTCCTGCGCCCGTTAGGGCAGAACCGCCGGCCTGAGAAAGAGGGCGCTGCTGAGCCCAGGGGTGGAGAGCGCCGGTTCCTACTGTGGTCCCGGAGCTCCACCTGAGACCGGAGGGAAGCCTTTTGCCCGTGAGTCCTCTCCTGCTTGTCTGTCAGCTTGTTTGAACCACACTGGGTTTTCTGTCCAGCTGGCTGAGTGGAGACCCTGGAAATGCTCCTGTGTGGGTTTTGGCTGGCTTCAGGGAAGAAATGCCAGATGACACTGGGAGACTCCAGTTTAATCTGGATTCAGGTCATATCTCTTGAAAGTGAAGTGAAAGTCCCTCAGTCGTGTCTAAGTCTTGGCAACCCCATGGGCTATACAGTCCATGGAATTCTGCAGGCCAGAATACTGGAGTGGGTAGCCTTTCCCTTCTCCAGGGGATCTTCCCAGTCCAGGGATTGAACCCAGGTTTCCCGCATTGCAGGCAGATTCTTTACCAGCTGAGCCACAAGAGAAGTCCAAGAATAGTGAAGTGGGTAGCCTGTCCCTTCTGTAGCAGATCAGCATTCCCGACCCAGGAATCAAACCGGGGTCTCCTCATGGCAGGAGGATTCTTTACCAGCTGAGCTATCAGGGAAGCCCAGTATCTCTTAAGGCCAGCTATTCATTATAGGATTACCCTAATTAGTCTTCATGGGATTAAGCTGGCAACCTGCTAAGGTAGCAATCGATGTCCTTTATCTAGAGGACAAAAGGGGGGCAGGGGGGCTCAAAGAAGGGGGCAACACAGCTACAGCAAGGAAGTGTGTATCTAGACAAAACCCCCAGATAGTGTTGTTAGAACTCAGGGAAGCCGTATGGTGCGGCTTGTCCATGTGACAGGGGCTAAGGCACCCAGCCCACACTGGATACTGTGGGGACCTGACTTGTAACTGCCTTCTGGCAGCTCTGAGACTCACAAAAGCAATTTGCACTGAAGAGAGGAGGGACACCTCCTTTCATCCACCCCACCACACCCTCAGGGTACTCCCACACCCTGCCCCCTTTCTCTTTCTTTATGAGGGAATAAGCATCACGCTCATGTGACCACACTGGCTGTCCACTGTTCACGAGCTACCAATTGGAGCTGCTACCGGAGAGGCCAAGAGCCTTTGCCCCTGGGTACCTCTCTTTTCTTTGCACCGTGAGGGCTCTCCTCCACACCTGCACACCAGAGGCCATTTCTGAGACATGCAGGGACCCTCCTTCAGTTTGCAACAGGTTGCATCCATCGCTGTCCTTTCAGTGCTTCCCTTGAAACTCAGCTCCTGAGCTCCTTTGTCTGCATTGCGGCCCACCTGGCTGCCACGGGAGGGACAGAGCTGACCATGAATCCAGAGCTCAGATCTGACAGGCAGGAATCTGTGCATAAAGGACCTGACTAATCACGCTGTAGAGGCTGTAGTGGGCTCCAGGGGTCCGTAACCAAGGCTTGGGCCAAAGTGACTCCACAGCTGTTTTAATGCCTGGGGAGGGTTCTGGCTATAGTGGGGGTGGGGTGAGTCTCCTGAGGTTCTGAAGGCCCACTGTGTGCAGGTTCATGGCGCACAGAGAAGAGAAGGTGGAGTCCTTCCCTGGAGCTGGTGGGCTGCGGGCACAGCCATGGATAACCAGGAGTCTGCATCTCACTAGGGGCCGAGGCTGGCACTGAGGGAATCCTCAGTGAGGTTTTTTTCCTTAAAAGCCATCCTAAGTGACTTCGGCTCCATTGCTCTTTGCCAAAAACCTACAATGATCCCAAGAACTTCGTACACTCCAAGGGTGGTGACTGGACATGGAGCCCAGCACAGACCGAAGTCAGTCCTGCCCTGAGTCCCACGGGCCGGCCACACCATCCCCCTTCCATGGCCTGGCTTTCTTCTGCCAGGACCCTCAGAATGGTGGAAAGGCAAGTGTGGCCTCAAGCTGAGGGGCCCAGCGTGGGCTCCAAGCCCCTGGAGGTCCCCTTGGGACGTCTGGTGAACCTAGTTCCCACTGCCGTCAGGCACCTCTCTCTCTCGACATTTCTCAAAGAAATGTCGTGTTTCTTTGCTTTCTGTTGTGATGGGCCACCCCAGTTATCTCGGGGCGATTGGGAAGTCTGCTGGTGTTACATGCTCCCGCCTTAGATGGGGAAACATTATTGCTGCATTGATGCTGCTCACTTGATACTGGGAATCTGTTAAACACAAATGGCAAGGAGAACAGAGAAAAACAGAAAAAGAAAAACGGAGAGTTGCTGGGTTGCTTCAGGTCTCACCTGTGGTTAAGAGTGTGTACAGCCTGCACGTGAACCCGGGTTCCCACACCTGCCACCTACCAGGTGCCAGGCCCTGGTTTTAGACCCCCAGCTTCACTAAGGAGGCATTGACGGATACAGTCTGTGTGTATTGCAAGTCTACATCGTGATGACTTGATGCCCATGACGTCGTGGACTGATTGCCCAACCCACGCATCGCCTCGCCCGGTTCACTCTGTGTGTGTCCTTTATGTTGTTCTTATAATCCATGAACACAACATAGATAGCTCTCCATTTTTTTAGATCTTCTTTAATTTATCTTAGAAGTTTATAGTTTGCTGTATGTCTTGCACATGTTTAATTAGATATCTTGATATTTTCAGTCCCATTATAAATCCCTAATAGATAGAGATAGAATTGACTTTCCTATATTCACTTGGTAAATCCATTTACTTCAAGTCATTCTAATTGTATTTTTTATGTATACACAATTATGTCTGCAAATAAGTGCTTTTTTTCCCCTTTGCAACTGTGATAACCCTTTCCTTTTTCTTGCCTTACTGTACAGACTAGGATCTCCAGTACAGTGGTGAACAGAAGTAGTGAGAATAAGTATCCTTGTCTCTGTCCCATTATCAGAGGAAAAGCTTTCAGTATTTCACCATCACACAAGATATTAACTTTTTTGTAGATATTTTTATCAAAATATGTAAATTCTTCTCTGTTAGTTTACTAAGAGTTTTTTCTTAGTCATGAACTAAAATTATTACATTAAATTTTCTTAAGTTTATTTTCTGCAGGTTTTAAAACAGGTGATTTTTCTTTTATGTGGTGATTTAACTTTTAAAAATTTTGTGATTCTAAAACAACCCTAAACTGATCTCGATGTATTCTCCTTCAGTTGGACTTTGTTAGTGTTTTATTTAGAATTATTTCATCTATACTCAGAATCTGTCATTTTATTTTTTTGCACTTTTCCTTGTTGGTTTTAGTATCAACGTTATGCTAGTCTTATAAAACAAGGTTGGAGAGTGTTCCTTGTTTACCCCGAGAGTTCTTGTGAGAATACTGTTTTCTTCCCTAGATTTTTGGAAGAATTGATTGGCAAAACCAGTTGGTTTCATTGTGGGGAGGCTTTTAATTTCAGATGTAATTTTTTTCATGCAAATAAAAATTTCTGATTTTGTATGTCTTCTTGGGTCTATTTAAGTAAAGCATTTCCCCCCTGCTTAGGAATTTATTGAGGCGAGCAGACTCTCCAATTAGTAAGTGAACTGTGGTTCAATATTTTTCTTATCTGCAAGATGTGTTGTCTCCCCTTTTAAAAATCCCTGATGCTGGTGATTTGTGCTTTGTCTCTTTTTCTTAATCAGTCTCTCTAGGGGTTTATCAGTTTTATCAGTCCTTTCAAAGAGCCAACTTTTGGCTTTGTTTTTAAAAAACTTCATATCTGCTTTCTGTTTCCTTGTTTTCTGCTCCTTTTTTTTCCATCTGCCTTGTGTTTCATTTGCTATGCTCTTTTTCTGGTTTCTTGGGAGAGAGGCTTAATTTATTTTTAGCCTTCCTTCTTTTCCAGTATATGTGTTTAAGGCTTTAAGTTTATAGTTCGCTGCGTCCCACAAGTTTGAATAAGCCAGATTTTCATCATCTTTTATGGAAAAGTATTTTCTAATTTTCATTGTGTTTTTTAAACATTTTTTAAACATTGTATGTTTTTTATTATTCATGAAATTCTTCAAGCAGTATGTCATTTAACTTCCCAATGTTTGGGGAGGTTTTTCCTGTGACCCTTTTTTGATTTCTGACTTAATTCCATGAAGATCCCTGTCTTAGTCTTTTTTGGGCTACTGTTATAAATACCGTAGACTAGCTGGTAAGCAACAGAAAGTTGTTGCTTGTAGTCCTGGAGGCTGGGGAGTCCCAAGATCACCAGCAGGTGCCACATCTGGTGAGGCCTGTTTCCTGGTTCCTAGACTGCCTGCTTCTTCTCCCTGTCCTCGCAGCACGGGAGCCCATTCCCTCCTGGCCTGACCCCTCCCAGAGTGCCTGCCTCCTAGGATCATCACCACGTGTGGGGCGAAGTTTGAGGGCACATTAATCGTCAGCCCATTGCAATCTGTAAGTATACCCTGCATTATTTCAGTCCTTTGAAATAATTTGAGCTTTCCTAATGGCCCAATATATATTCTTTTTGTTATACGTTCCTTGGGCTCTTGAAAATAATATGTTATCAGTGGGGATGCAATGTTCCGTGTGTATCAGTTAGATCAAGCTTGTCACTCATGTAATTCAGATTCCGGTAGCCACGTTGAGTAAAAGCAGAAGTAGGTGAAATTACCTATAACATATTTTATTTTAACACACCCGAAATATTATCCTTTCAGTGTGTAATCAACATGATAAAACCTAAAGAAATAGTTCACGTTCTTTTTTTCATTCTAAGTCTTTGAAATCCAGTGTGTGTTTCAGGCTTGCAGCACGTCTCATTGTAGAGCCAGCCGCATTTCCAGTACTTCATGGCTGCAGGTGACTTCGTACCAGGGAGCCCATTTCCACGAGAGATGTGTCTTTAACATCTCCCACTGGGATTATGAACTTGGCTGTTACTCCTTTTCTATTTCTGTCAGGTTTTATATATTGATATTTTGAGGTTATGTTATTAGGTACATTCAAATTTAGAATCCTCTTCTTCTTGCTAGACTGAACTTGTATCAGTATGAGATGCTCCTTTTCATCGCTAGTAATGCTTCTTTCTTTAGACACTATTCGACAGTGATATTGCCACGTCAGTTTTCTGTCCTTGTTGGCCTGGGTATCTTTTACTTTCACCCGTCTAAAAGACCTTCCATCTTAACATGTACCTCTGTGAAGAGTGTATAGTTTTCATTGGGATCAGTTTGCCACTTTATCTTTTAATGAGAGTATTTGCTCTGTTTATAATGTTAATATTTCAGTGTGTAGATACGATGTGACTGTTTTCCGTTTGTCCCACCTATTCTGTGTTCTTTGCTCTTGCCATCTTTTAGAAGTATGAAGTGTTTTTCTAGTTCTGGGCTCCTCTGCCGGGTTGTTGGGTGCACATTCACAGATACAGCGTGTGTTTTACATTCAAGTCTAACTTAGTACTTTTACTGCCTCCCGGACATGACTGTTTCCTCCTTGTCACTGTTACACTTTAAACTGTTAGATATATTTTTGGCATTAACATCATTGTTTTGTAAAGTTAGTATTTACCCTCACAGTTACCTCGTTGTTGGTCTTTACTTGTTTTTTATATTTCCATCAGAGACTACTTTTCTTTCTCCCAAAGCACTGCCTTAATATTTTTTTAGTTCATGTCTGTGGGTGATGAGTTGTCTCATTTCCATTTGCCCTAAAAGTCTATTTTGCTTTCACTTTCGAAGAGTGTGTTTCTTGGGTATAGAATTCCAGGTTGGTGGTTGTTTTTCAGCATCTTACAGATGCCAGTCCATTATCTTCTGACTTCCTTGTTCTTGAAAAGTCAGCTCTCAGTGTTGCTGTGACATTAAAAGCCACACCTTTTTTCCTCTGAGCGCTTGAATGTTTTCTTCTTGCCTTAGGCACCCGCAGAGGAGCTGAAACCAATGTGTGGTTTTCATTTTTGAGTCAATGGTCTGATTCTTGAACCAACTCTTGCCACTGTCCCTGTCAGTCAGTTCAGTCGCTCAGTATCTGACCCATTGCGACCCCATGGACTGCAGCACGCCAGGCTTCTCTGTCTATCACCAACTCCCAGAGCTAGCTCAGGCTCATGACCATTGAGTCGGTGATGCCATCCAGCCAGCTCATCCTCTGTCATCCCCTTCTCCTCCTGCGTTCAGTCTTCCCCAGCATCAGGTTCTTTTCCAATGAGTCAGTTCTTCGCATCAGGTGGCCAAACTATTGGAGCTTCAGCATCAGTCTTTCCAGTGAATATTCAGGTCTGATTTGCTTTAGGGTTGACTGGTTGGATCTCCTAGCAGTCCACGGGGCTCTCAAGAGTCTTCTCCAACTCCCCAGTTCAGAAGCATCGATTCTTCAGCGTTCAGCTCTCTTCATGGGCCAACTCTCACATCCATACATGACTACTGGAAAAACCATAACTTTGACTAAATGAACCTTTGTTGGCAAAGTAATGTCTCTGCTTTTTAATATGATGTCTAGGTTTGTCATAGCTTTCCTTCCAAGGAGCAAGCATCTTTTAATTTCACCTTCTGCAGTAATTTTGGAGCCCAAGAAAATAAAGTCTGTCACTGTTTCCATTGTTTCCCCATTTATTTGCCATGAAGTGATGGGGCTGGATGCCATGATCTTCATTTTTTGAATGTTGAATTTTACGCCAGCTTTTCACTCTCCTCTTTCATTAAGAGGCTCTTTAGTTTCAACCCCTGGAGGCATTTCTTATTCCCCATTCTGTCTTTTCTCCACCAGTAGGGTCCCCATTTATAGTTTTTAACAATGTAGTTTAACAAGGGGCTCCTTCAATATATTCTATACTTTTTTCCCTCTTATATATATATTTTTAACTGATCCATCCTTCAGTTCACTAATCCTCTCTTCAGCTACGTCCAATTTGATGTTAAGCCCAGAGACTGAGTTTTTAAATTCAGTCACTGTTATTGTAAAGTTCTAGACTTGGTTTTGATTCTCAGAAATTTTTCCTTTTGTCAAGTATATTTTTGAACAGGTGACATTTGCATCTGATGCCTCTAGCATACTTCTGATATGGTGATATTCATCTGATACCTCTGGATTTGGTTCAGTTCTTTTTCTCTTGGTCCTGTTTGTTGTTACACCCTTTTTTGTTTTTTTGGTTGCATGTTGGACATTATGTTTGGAAAACCCTAGAGGTTCTGAGTGATGCTGTCTTCTCCAGAGTTTCCTCTGATGCAGACCTCCAGTGGGGACAGAGCTGTCTGTTCACTCAGGGCCTGAGGGACTTGAGGCTGGGGCTCCCTGTAAGCTCAGTCTCAGCAGCCTTCACCCACCTTCCCCCCAACCCCAGGGAGGAGCTTTCCAGCGTCTCAGTCTGGAAGCCTGGGCTGCCTCCCAGGTCCCCCTCTTCTCAGCAGGTCCTGAAGCCCACCGTCTGTCTCCTGAGCACCACCAGGTGACTGGTACTCAGCGCTCAGCCAGTTTGGGCAGAGTGTTGGGTACGTTTTCTGACACCCGAACTGACTCATCTGGCCTGCGCTCAAATTTTTGTCTTCTCAGCCCAACGAACCATCCAGAGCTGTGTTAGCCAGTCCCCTCTGCTTGCCTTTTTCCCTGCCTTTTCTTGGCAGAGTCAGCTTTGTTCAGATGGCCCGAGGGAAGGAGTGGCCCTCTCAGTCTCCAGCTCCCTCACTGGGCTTCCCTTTTGTTTGAAATCTTGGATTGTGGCTGCCTAAGGACCTCTTTTGGGAGAAGGCAATGGCAACCCACTCCAGTACTCTTGCCTGGAAAATCCCATGGACAGAGGAGCCTGGTAGGCTGCAGTCCATGGGGTCGCTGAGAGTCAGACACGACTGAGTGACTTCACTTTCACTTTTCACTTTCATGCATTGGAGAAGGAATTGGCAACCCACTCCAGTGTTCTTGCCTGGAGAATCCCAGGGATAAGGGGAGCCTGGTGGGCTGCCATCTATGGGGTCGCACAGAGTCGGACACAACTGAAGCGACTTAGCAGCAGCAGCAGCAAGGGCCTCTTTTAAACTGTATTTAGCTTTTCTAGCTCCTGGTAGGCTGACCTACAAGCTGCTTGTGTTTGTCACTGGAAGTGAGGACGCCCTGGGTGTCTTCTGTCATCTGAAGCCACATGTAACAGTCACAGTTGTTGTATTGATCAAGTTTATTTGATACCGGGAAAAACAAGAACCAGGAGTCCTTGCTTGGTACCCACAGTTGTGTTTCTGGTCAGAATCCCCAGCTTGCCCGGGCTGTTTCAGTGCCACGTAAACTTGGGAAGAAGGTGGAACAAGCGGCCCACGCTGCCTGGAGACAGAGGAGCCGGTCTGCACTCTTCCCCTGCCCCTGCTGGCCCAGGGCAGGCCTTGCGATGATGGGTTGCTGGTGGTGGAGGAGAAGGCTGAGGAGGGAGGGGTTACGTGACCTGTATTCTGTGACATGGTCGCATGTGGGTTTTCTTTTTCAGTTTGGAAAAATGACTGCTTTTAGTCTTCCCTCCAGTTTCACTTTAAGATTGAAAATGAAGATTTTATTCTTAAAGTTGAGCACAGTGATTTTACAGTCTTTCTGAAAGCAACAGTTGAGGTTTTAAAAAGATATCTCAGAGAACTCCAGTAGATAAAGCCAAAAACAGAGAACGTGTTCAGGGTGAACTGCAGGCGGGACCCCAAACTGTACTGTCTCTCCCTGTAATCGCTGAGATGGGTGGATATAGGACCCCAAGCACCCTGGGGACCGAGGTCCTCAAGTGACAGCAGAGGTCTGGGCTGAGCCAGGAGAAGTGTGGCCTGTGCCCTGGCGAGTGGAGAGCCGCGAGGATGGGAGTGGGGCCAGGAGAGGGGTGGGAGACTCGGGGGTGGAGGGTAGGGCAGCGCCTGGCGGGATCTGGGAGGCGCTGGCTGTCGCAGCTCGAGGCAGGGACACCCGTGAACCTCCACCGTGCAGCCCCCACGGGGCAGAGTCGTCTGGCAACCCAGGGTCGAAGTTAAGAGGGCGAGTTCGCAGCAGGTTGAATGAACCCCTGTACCCACTGTGGGTTCATTTTAAGTGCCTGGAGCGAGGTTGGTCAAGCCCTTGCTGAGCTCGAGTGAGGGAGTCCGACAGGGAGGACTGAGCTCAGGGTGAGGGGCAGCTAGCACAGTGAGTCCTCCTCAGCTGGGTGGGTTCTGGGGATGCCCTTGAGTTGAGGGGTGCCCTTTCAGTAGCCTCACTGGAGGCTTGTTTGGGGGGTAGAGGAGGCAGAAGTCCACTTAGAAGACGTGCTCATTCCCAGGGGTGGTGGTTTCTGAAGCAGTTTATACTGGTCAGTTTGACTGTGACCCAGTACGTTGCAGGGTCATGTTTGACGGGGCCTGAGCCGTGGGCACTGCCTTCCTTCTCCCGCACCCCACACTCACCTGTCGTCTTTTTGGCAGCCCCTTCCCCCTCTCTGCACCCTTGATGGTGGGCCTGAGCCCAGCCCCCCTGTTACCACAGAAACCCTGTGACTGAGCGGGTTCAGGTTCCAGGCTCCTGGGAGACGTGCTGGAGGCAGAGCCTTCGTGCCATTTCTCCTTGAGACAGCGGTGCTGGTGGTCATAGTGTGAGAGTGGTGTGTGAGAGTGGGGTGTGTGAGAGCGGTGGTCGTAGTGTGAATAGTGTGAGATAGGTGGTGATAGCTTGGGAGCCAAGATATCCTACCATGAAACAGCAGTTGCCCCCGAGTTGGGGGCTGCCCCCATCCGCGAGGATGGGTCGCAGAAGGGCTCACCTGTGGGCGTTATTTCAGTGCTGCGACCCCACGGCAAAGGCCAAGACTAGGAAGAACTTGGCCTCAGCCCAAGTCCTGGAAGCAGAGTGGCCTGAGGTGAGAGCAGCCGGGGGCTGGGCCTGTCGGATTGGCCCTCACCTGGCGAAGTGTTGGGGTTGTGTTTCATTTTGTTAGCATGGCTGTGGGCCCTGCCGGCCAGGGCGTTTTGGCCTTAGTGGGCAGGATCGACCCCAGCAGGTTTACCTTGTAAGAGGTTGTGCAGGTGCTGCGTGGAGGGTGGGCGGGGGCCCCACAAGAAGGGAAACACTGGCTGGAGGAGTCACTGGGGCACGTGGACTGAGCTATCGAGTCAGTCCTTGAAGCAGAAAGGCTAAGCCCCTTAACGTCTCCCTTCTTCCAAAGAAAGGCTATACGGGCTGGAGGAGTCGCTGGGGCGTGAGGATCGAGCCAGAGAGTCAGTCCTTGAAGTAGAAAGGCTACGCCCGTTAATGTCTCCCACCTTACAAAGCACAGACCAGTGTGTCTAGTATTTTAATGACTTGTACCTACTGCTTACGTGTATGACATACACCCTCATAGCTTCACAGGTCTTCTACATGCTTCTTACAAGTGCTGGGCACTGTTCTGGATGCTGGACACTCAGTATGTAGTAGGGGATATGTATCCCAGGATCTTTTTATTTCTGCAAAGAAAAATAGAAGAATGAAAGACTCCATGTGGTTCAGTTTGAGCAAGTTCACCACATGGACGGCCCCACGTGCATGCAAATTGTTGGTAAAATACATATAACCGCAAATTGTGGTAAAATACATATAACATAAATTTAACATTTTAACCAGTTGATTGAATGACTGGGTGACTTCAGTGGGCTCAGGCTAACAGATGGCCTTGGAGTGCCATCAGCCTTTTTCCCAGGGGAACACTCCGAAGCTTGGTGCCCTTGTAGACCTTCCCTTTTTTCTTCACTCTCCCCAGTGGCTCTAGGTCACTGGTCTGTGTGTCGTTTAAGAATCTCTTTATCCACTTTGTTGTTAGGTTTATGTTTTGGAAAGTTTCTCAGACGTCCCTGGGTCTTGAGAAGGCAGGCTTGGATTCCAGGTTCTCCCCTGCCACGTACCTGCCAGGTCGAGGTTGAGGCTGAAGGCCAGTCTGAGTTGTGGTGGTCTGTGTGGTCTTGGGGTCAGTGGAGCCCCTCTTCTCTGGAGGGGCAGGGAGATCCTTTGTGTGGAGCCTGGAGAGACTTGACAGGGTCAGTCTTCACAGTCTCACTCTCTTTTTAATTTATGTTTGCATTTAGTTTCTCATTTAACTTCTCATTTAACTGTTTTCTAGAAATTTCCAACTCCTACTGAAGAACTAAAAATATGCAGGGAGCAGCTTCTTAAAAGAGAGGAAGAAATTACTGAACTGAAAGCAGAAAGAAGCACCACCAGGGTCAGTAGGGGGATTCTCACGTGTTGCCATTTGCCCGAGGGGGCTCACCGCTCGCCTCAGTGTTGCTGTCTTTAAACTCTGTCTGATTTTCAAGTCATTTTTCACATCTTCCCACTGAGCAGACCAGGGGGGATCAGTTCAGGGTTCTCATACCTTGCTTCAAATTTATGATGAGAGCTAATGTAATCTTAGTAGGGGGGAGTTCTCTTAACTTACATTTTTGTCCATGCTACACTTTGTGTGAGATCTTAATTCCCCGATCAGGGATTAAAACCCATGACCCCTGCAGAAGTGTGGAGTCTTAACTACTGGGGCACTGGGGAAGTCCACTCTTAACTTTAGACTGAACTGGTGGGATTCTGACGTGCCTTAGCATGTTTCTGGCTATAGCGTGAGGCCGAGAGGAGTTATCGGCCCTGAATTCGAGCATGAGGTTGAAGGTGCTCCTTTGGCCCCGCCCTGCAGCTGCTGCTGGAGCACCTGGAGTGTCCGGTTTCCTGGTCCGTGCCTTCCCTCTGGATGACGGCAGGCAAGCAGCAGGCGCAGTCCCCAGTCGGCATGACCAGAGAGGTGGAGGTGCTCAGAGCACTGAAATTGCTGTTTGAGCACCACAAGGCCCTGGACAAGAAGGTACCAGCCACCCGGCCGTCCTGGATTTCTACACTTGTTGCCTTGTTAGGTGGATGATGCATGTATTTATGTAACTAGTTGACTTTTGAGCTTCTTGAATTCTTGTATATACATTTTTTCTGTAAGAAGTCAGAGTTTTATATGGTTAAAAGGCATTGCCTGCGTACGTGCTCAGTCATGTCCGAATCTTTGCGACCCTGTGGACTGTAGCCCACCACGCCCCTCTCTTCATGGGGCTTCCCAGGCATGAATACTGGAGTGGGTGGCCATCTTCTACTCTAGGGGATCTTCCCGACCCAGGGATCGAACCTGCCCTCTTGCATTGGTAGGCGGATTCTTTACCACTGAGCCACCTGGGAAGCCCCCAGTTAAAAAGTATTAGTTGGCATAAATGTCTCAAGATTTATTATATTCTGTATATCAACTTGCAGTTAAAAATTGCGTAAAAGAATTAATTTAGGATAACATTTTGTTCTCTCAAACTTAGCTGTTACCAAGGAGATTTTCTTGACGTTAAGATGAATGAGAGACATTAAAGGTATTCTGTTACAGTATCCATGCATTAAGGTGAGTATACACGAAGAAGTGTACTAACGTATATACACACATCAACACACAGTGACTCGGCCCCTTTTGAGTTGAGAGCGCAATTACGAGTAGCACTCGAAAGATGTAGTTTGTTAGAAGAAGAATTAGGTCCCACACAAAAAGAGGTAAGTTACATCAGTCATCGTGTAATTTCAGTTAAGGGTTTGTCATTTGTATCCTTTCATTTTAAAAAAGAATGAAGGCTGTAGTGGTGGGCATCAGATATTCTTATCTTTCTGATTGAGGACCCGCCCGCCTGGGTTATTTTAATGACTAGTAAACTAGACTTGTGGCTCAGAGCTGCAGGATGTCTTCAGTACCCCTTTGTCCAGTAGAAGACAAATTCTGACTCTAATCACTTGACTGTATTCAGGATGGATAGCATCACCATGTATTTTCTTTTTATGTTGCGTTTTCAGTTTAGAGTTGAGTTTTTCCAGGTAGAGTTTTGCTGTCTTTACTTATTTCTTTACTCTGATTCAATTTTTTGGTTTTAGCAGATGATTCTTAAAGAGGAGAATAACCAGGAAAAGATACTAACGGACGGGGTGCTTGATGTAAATCACGAGCAAGAAAACATGCCAAGTGCCAATGGCAAGGCAAGTTCTTGGTCTCGCTCTCTGTCTGGTTCTCGTCTTACCATCCAGTCTGTGCGGGGCTGTTGGGACGTCTCACCAATGCACCATGTAGGTCTGAGTGGCCGTGAGGGTCCTGTGAGCTCCCAGAGTGCAAAAGGCAGTTTTGACCTCACCAATTGCCCGTAAGTGCTGTGTTCGCTCCCTCCCCAAACAAGGCTGTCTAAGGCTTCCTTTCCCCCTTAGAGACCCTCCGATGGTCTCTAAGCCACGAGGAAGACCTGGCTAAGGTGATCGAGCTCCAGGAAGTCATGGACAAGCAGTCGCAGGGGCAGAGCCAGATGAAGGAGCGCCTGGCAGCCCTCTCTGCCCACGTGACAGAGTTGGAGGAGGACCTGGACACGGCCAGGAAGGACCTCCTCAAGTCCGAGGAAGTGAACACGAAACTGCACCCGGACGTCCGCGAAGTGACGGCGGCCGTGTCTGTTGTCCTGAAGTGGACTGTGGGTCCCTTGTTCTCCCAGTGATCTCAGCCTTGGGATGGCTGCGTGAGCAAGAGCAGAGCACTGGCGAGACCGCGACTGGCTGCCTCCCCGCCTCTGCGTCGAGGTCTCTGGGGTAGAAGAGGCCTGGTCCAGGCTGTCCGTTGGCAGTGGACCAACATGAGGGCAGCCCTGGTGCTGTGCTGCACCCTGGGTGTGGACTCCTCATTTCTACAAGTTCTAGGGGCCCCAGTGTACCCCTTTTGTAAAAATTCATTCATCCATTCATTCACTTATTGGTGTATAGTTGCTTTACACTGCTGTGTCAATTTCTGCTGTACAGCAAAGTGAATCAGTCATCTATCTATCTATCTTATCTATCTATGTATCTCTCTCTCTTTCAGATTTCCTGCCCATTTTCACCACAGAGCACTGAGTAGACTCCCCTGTGCTGTTCACTCGGTCCGTACTCGTTGACTTTACGTGTAGTGTCAGTGCTGTGTATATGTCAACCCCAGTCTCCCGGTTCATCCCCCTCCCCCACCTGCGTGTTGAATGTGTTCCTGATGATGCTGAAATTTCCTTCTGATTCTCTCAGGCGAGTCTGGTGACGTCTGTGGAGCCCGTTCTCTCGAAGACATGGGAGCATGCTGTGGGGGCTCTGCTGAGGCAGCTTGCCTGGCCATCTTCTCTCGTTTTCTGAGGTTCCGCTCCTTGAAGGGATGTGTGACAGTGACACCAGCAGTCAGACAAGCCGAGTGGCGTTTGCTCACCCTCAGATCCTCAGGCCCGAGCTGTGTGACCCTGTGGAATCATGATGTTTCTGGCGGTCGTGTCGTGATTTATGAGAAACTCCCTAGCAGTCACTGTGAAAACAGAAGAGTGCTGGGGACTCAGGCCTCCTCCTGTGAGCCTCGCCTCTCCTCTGTGCGCAGACAGACAGCGCCCACCCTGCCCCACCCCTCCCCCGTGAGACCGTCTCAGAGAGAACCCCTCCAACATGTGGTACAGCAGGTGTACTTGTTTTAGTAGCTTGGTGTGAGTAATTCTGTGTGAGAACTCAAAACAGAAATATCTGCACGTTTTTATAACCTATTCACACTACTCTTCACCAACAGGAGGAGATTAGGTGGCAGAGTTTAATATGTATAGAATTCTAGAAAAAGCGTTTTTAAGACCTTTCACTTTTAATGTTAGGACTTTGCCCACATTGGTTACTTGGTGACCAGGGAGGGACCTGAAATGGGTTTTGAGCCGGCGGACAGGAGTCACACCAGCAGCAAGTTCTGGTCCTGGTTTGAGCGCTTCATACATGTGGTGTAACTGCTTTAGAAGAACTAGGCTTGAGAAGGCTGCGCCCAGTTGTGTTACACTTTGACTTCTGTTTCCACTCGTTAATATTCTTACTTTAATTCTGAGGAAATTACATGAGATTTTTTCCAACTTTTACCCAAGGAAACGAGCCTCAGAGCTCCCCGTTGGATCTGTTGAAGGTCCCTCCCTGTTCTGGGTCAAGCCCGCCTGTATGGTGTAGCAGACAGAGGTCCTGACTTCATGCCAGATACCTTCCCTCCTGGAATTCTTGCAATAACAGGGTAGTTTAGTATACTTTTTGTTTGCCGTTTGGGTTTATTATGTAGAAAAGAAGCTTGGTAAACCAAGTGGCTGGACAGAACGTTAAGACAGTTGGGTGCCAATCGTGGCAAATGTGACCTTTGAGATAGGCGCGTTTTTGCTCACGTCTGAGAAAACTGCCATATCTAGGACTTTAATTTTGAGGACGTTAACTTTATGTTTGATTTGAGACTTAGGACGACCTCAATGATAAACTTGAAAATGAAATTGCAAATAAGGATTCTATCTGTCGACAGGTAATGGCCTTTACTGAACTGTCTGACCTTTATTGTAGTGAATTACTGAGGAAGGAAGGTAAAGACCTTTTCATGTGACTCCCACGTTGGAAATCAAGTCCCATTGTAAAGTTCTTATGACCCTAAAGTATTGCGTTCAAAAGTGTGGATGTACCTCATGGTAAATCAGCTGTACTGGAAGGAAATACATTTTTAAAAAATTGGGGGTGACTGCAACTTACAGGTTTGAATTATTTGGGACTTGGTTTAACCATTTTGTGGAATTCCACTCCTGACTCTTGTTTTACTTGAACGTGAAACTGTAGGCTTGTTAGCGTTTTTACTGAAAGAGCAGCGAGCAGCAGGGAACTTCAGGGCAGCTGGCTGCCTGTTTGGAACTGGGGTCACTGTGACAAAAGGCAGGGTTAGAGCTCCCGTCTGATTAGGGTTTGTACTTCCTGTGGTTTGGTGAGCCTTACTCGCTCTTGTTTCCCGGTGGTCTCAGATAATCAGGACTTAACCAGGAAAACCAAATCTGGCTTCTCCAAAACAAAGTGAGTCAGTCTGGTGTGTGCCAAAGTATATCATTGTCCCCACCACAAAAATAAAATACTAGAAAGCCATTGAAATATATGATGTGGAATGCTAATTAAGAGCATTACGATATACAAAATAATGGCTGTAAAAAGCAGATCAGAAAATACTATGTACCATATGCTATTGTTTTCTGAGGGTTTTAAAGCATATCATATTGTTTGTGTATGTACATAGAGTAATACGCACACAGAAAAAGTAAGAAAGCTGCTTAGAAACAAATGCTAACCTCTCAGGAACCTGAGCTTATAGATACTTTAATTTTTTTCTTTTTTTAAAAAAAGAATCTGTCTAAATGTTCTACATTGAAAGTTTTTCAGAGTAAGAAGATCTGTTAAAAGAATAATCGTGCATTAACAAATATTAGTTGACTGGCATTTCACCAGGCACACTCTTATCAGGTGTATATTTCAGAGGAGATGAAAGCCATATTTTGGCTTACACACCCGTGGTCATCTGCGGTCGGTAGGGTTCCCTTCAAATGATGATTCTGGTAATGTTTTAAGAAAGGTCCGTACTGAACCCTTCTTCCCTTAACTTGTCAATAAGAATTAATAAGATTCTACAGAAAATTGATCTTCTTTAATATATAAGAACTTTTTTTTTTTAAGACTTCTTTGGGGAACGTTTAGGAAAAGCAAATACTCTGGCAGGAGGTGTTCTGCTCACTGAGACCAAGCCCAGAAACACAGAGAAAATTTACCCTGACGCAGCTTCCGAAACAGAACGAATCCAGTAGACACGTGCGTTTAGGTTTTGTCTCAGCTTTCTTAAAGCGACAGTGGCTACACCTCTGGGCCTGTTTTGATCCTCTGCTCTCCCGTTGTAGACAGAGGATAAGAACCGCCAGGTGCAGGAGCTCCTGGAGCTGGTGGAGAAGCTGCAGCAGACGCTGCAGAGGGCGGAGACACTGCCCAGGTGGAGGCGGAGCAGGCGCCCAGGGTGGCCGCGCTCTCCATGGTGCCGCTCTGGGTCCCCCGTGGGGGGTTGGGGGTGGGGGGCGGCGCGGGCACGCGGAGGGCCTGTTCCCGTGCTGTCCCACCGCGACCCTGCCCGTGCTGCAGTCCACACAGGAGCCCGGACGCGGGGGTCGTGCTGCCCCTTTGAGATGGGAGCGCTGCCTGAGTGTCAGGCAGCCCCCGCTTCTGTGTCGTCCCTCCGTTAATTTCCCTCCAGTTATGTTCTGTGTGTCCCCAGGACGCTTCAGCTCCGAGTCACTGCTGCTCAAGAGTTCAGTCAGTCACTCAAAGCCTAGGAGAATAGAGACCTAGAAAATCCCATTCTCGTTTAAGAGATGGCCAGAATAGCTCTGTAATGAACACAGTTTTAAGTCATTGTCCATACACTTAAAGAAATCACAGCGGGGCACGTGCAGACCCGGGGCCCCACTCCCAGCTCCCCGTCCCCGGGAGCCCGCGGGTGAGAGGCCGCGTCCTGGGGATGTGGCGCTGCTGGGGGCATCGTCCCCACTGCCAGCCAGACAGACCCCCCGTCCTTCTGGCGGGAAAGGTGTTGCCCCGCGCTGCCGGTGGGCACTGGCTGGGCATGGAGAGTCGAGCCGGGCCTGTGCTGGCGCGGCTGTCGGGAGCGTTGCCCTGAGCTCAGTCGCGGGCGGCGGCGGCGGTGTCGGGTGCTCGCAGACCCTCCCAGAGCAGGGTCACTAACAGCCGCCAGGGAGGCGCCCTTCTGCCTATGATCTTCCCCTCAAGGCTTGGTTTCTCCCCTGGCTTCTGCTGTCCGTCCCCTGTCGGCCTTGTAGTCCGACCTTTTGTCTTCCGGAAGCTCTGCCACTAAGGAGGCTAAACGGTTTGAATTTACCTCCCAGCTTAGGAAGGTAGAATGTGTGCCTCGCGCGTCCCGCGCTTGCCGCTGCCTGCTGCCCGCGCTGGCTCACCACAGGCAGTCCGAGGAGGGGGCGCAGCGGCCGCGGGTGCGAAGCCCGGGGCAGTGGGGAGCACGTCTCCTCTCACGAGCCGGTCACCAGCACCCTCCGTGAGCCATGTGTCACACACGCAGCTGCGCAGGCTGCGTGAGCAGGCGTGCGGGCATGTCCCCCGCAAACCCGGGGCCGTGGTCCGCACAAAGCATGGCCCGCTTGCCGCCCCTGCAGTCACAGCCCGCGTGTCGTCAGGACAGGGTCGTTGCGAGCGGAGCTGACACTGTTCTTGGCCAGCAGGCGGGAGAGAGACACGGCAGCATCAAGGAGAGGCTGCGCCAGATGGAGGCCCAACTGGAGGAGAACAAGGTCACCCTGGAGACGATGGATATGTGACCCCAGATACAGGATCTTGGGGGATATCACACTTGAGATTCTGGGCGGGACCCCAGGTTCAGGGTCTGGGAGGGGTAGTCACCTGGAAAATGTACACATGTGGCCAGAGTTAAAAGGTCTGGTGAGGTGGACTCAACCTAGAACCTATGGACATGTGACCCCAGGTCTAGGGTGGGAGAGGGGGGTTAACCTGGAAACTGTGGGCATGTGACCCCAGAAACATTTTCTGTGAGGGGTGCCACCTAGGATACTGTAGACATGTGACCTCAGGGGGACAGTCTAGGAGGAGTTCACCCTGGAGCCTGTGGAAGTGTGATCCCAGGTGTAAGGCCTGGGAGAGGGGTCACCCTGGAGACTGTGGATGTGTGACCCCCAGGTGCAGGGTCTGGGAAGAGGGCTCTCCCTGGAGACTGTGGACATGTGACCCCAGGTGAAGGGTTTGGGGAGAGGGCTCTCCCTGGAGACTGTGGACATGTGACCCCAGGTGAAGGGTTTGGGGAGAGGGCTCTCCCTGGAGACTGTGGACATGTGACCCCCAGGTGCAGGGTCTGGGAAGAGGGCTCTCCCTGGAGACTGTGGACGTGTGACCCCAGGTGAAGGGTTTGGGGAGAGGGCTCTCCCTGCAGACTGTGGACATGTGACCCTATGTACAGGGACTGGATGTGGTCACATAGGAGATGTTGGACATGTGAACCCAGGTCTTCACCCTGGAGACATGAATGTGTGACACCATGTACAGTGTCTAGGAGGGGGTCACCATGGAGACTGTGGACTTGTAACCACAGTTATGGGGTCTGGGAGAGGTTCAGCTTGTGGTCTGTGGACCTGTGTCCCAGGTGTAGGGTCTGGGAAGAGGAGTCACCCTGGAGACTGGATGTGAGAACCCAGGTGCAGGGTCTGAGAGCTGGGGTCACCTTAGGGAGTGTGGATGTGTGACCACAGGTACAGGGTTGGGAGATGGGTTCACCCTGGAACCTGGACGAATGACCCCAAGGCCATGGCCTGGGATGTGGGACACCCTGGAGATTTTGGACGTGTGACCCCAGGTGCAGGGTCTGGGAGGTGTGGTCTCCCTGGAGACTGTGTACTCATATCCCAGGTACAGGTTCTGGGAGGGGGGAGTCACCCTGGGGACTATGGACTTGTGACCCAAGGTGCAGTGTCTGGGAAGAGGCTGACCCTGGAGACTGTGGACATGTGGCACCATGTATATGGTCTTGCGGGTCACCCTGGATATTGCAGACATTAAAATCCAGGTACAGTGTCTGGGAGGGGTGTGGCCATGTGACAGAGATAGAGGGTCTGGGGTGGGGTGACACCCTGGAGACTGCGGACATGTGACCCTAGGTACAAGGTCTGGGAGGGGCTAACCCTGGAGACTTGAATTGTGAGCCCAGGTACTGACTCTGGGAGGCGGGGTCACCCTGGACACTCTGGATGTGTGACCCCAGGTATATGGTCAGGGAGGTGGGGTCACTCTGGGTACTGTGGACATGTGATCCCAGGTGCAGTTTCTGTGACGTGGTGTCCCCTTGGAGACTGAACATGTGACCCTAGGTACAGGGTCTGGGAGGTGGGGTCACTCTGAGGACTGTTGACGTTTGATTCAAAGTGCATATTTAAGGGAGGGGGCTCTCCCTAGAGACTGTGGACGTGTGAACCAAGGTGCATGTTACGGGAGGGGGTCACCATAGAGACTGTGGACGTGCGAATCCAGGTATAGGGTCTAGGACATGGCGTTACTCTGCCGACTCTAGCGACAGGTGACCCCAGGTGCAGGGTCGGGTGGGGATCACCCTGGAGATGGTGGTCGTGTGATCCGGATGCATGGTCTAGGAGGGCGTCACCATGGGACTATGGATGTGTGACTCCAGGTTTAGGCTCTGGAAGGTGGGGTTACCCTGGACTGTGGATATGTGACCCTAGTTGCTCGGTCTGGGCTGTGGAGTCGCCCTGGAGACTGGATGTGTGACCCCAAGTACCGTGTCTCCAGAGGGGTGTCACCCTAGACACTGCGAAATGTGACCCTAGGTCCAGGGTCAAAAGGAGGTCACCCTGGATACTATGGACATATGACCCCAGGTGCAGGGTCTAGGAAGTGGGATCACACTGGAGACTTTTGACGTGTGACCCCAGATGCAGGGTCTGTGAGGTGGAGTCTCCCTGGAGACTGTGTATATGTGTCCCCCAGTAAAGGTTCTGGGAGGTGGGCTCATGTGGGGGACTGTGGGTGTGGGACTTAAAGTGCAGTGTCTGGGGAAGAGGCTGACCCTGGAGACTGGGGACTTGTGACAATATGTACGTAGTTTGGGAGGGGGCAACCCTGGAGACTATGTACTTATGACCCCAGGTGTAGGTTTGGGAGGAATGTCACCTTGAGACTGTGGATGTGAGAACCCAGGTGCAGGATCTGAGAGCTGGGGTAACCCTGGAGACTGTGACATATGACCCCAGGTACATGTTCTGGGAGGTGGGGTCCACCCTGTAGACTGCGGACATGTTACCCCAGATCATAGTCTCCAGAGTGACCCCTCAGAAACTGTTCCTGGGGTCATATGTCCACAGTCCCCAGGTGAACCCACATCCCAGACCCTGTACCTGAGGCCATATGTCCACAGTCTCCAGGGTGATCCCCCTCCCAGACCCTGCACCTGGGGTAACATGTCCACAGTGTAAAAGGTGGAACCCACCTCTGCAGACCCTGCATCTGAGGTCACACTTCCACACTCCTCAGTTACCCAAGTTCACAGCCCTGTACCTGGGGTCACAAGTCTCCAGTCTCCAGAATGACTCCCCTGCCAAACCTGCACCTGGGGTCACACTTCCACGGTCTCTAGGGTGCCACCACTGTACCTGGGTTCAGACGTCCACTGGGAGGGCGATCACCCTGGAGACTGTGGATGTATGACCTCCGGTACAGGGTCTGCGATGTGGGTTCACCTGAGGACTGTGAACATGTGACCCCAGGATCAGTTTCTGTGAGGTGTGTCACCTAGGATACTGTGGACATGTGACCCCAGGAGCAGGGTCTGGGAGGGGTTCACACTGGAGCTTGTGGACATGTTAACCACAGGTGTAAGGTCTGGGAGGGGGTCACTCTGGAGACTGTGGATGTGTGACACCAGATACAGGTTCTGGGAGGGTTATCACCCTGGTGACTGTGGATGTGTGACCACAGGTTTAGGGTCTGTGAGGGGTTCATCCTTGCGACTGAGGACGTGTGACCCAAGTGTAGTGTCTGGGAAGCGGGATACACTGGAAACTGAAAATGTGGCCCCAGGTACAGGGTCTGGGAGGGAGGTCACCCTGGAGATTGTGGATGTGTGAGTCCAGGGGTAGGATCTGGTAAGTGAGGTCACCCTGGAGACTGGATGTATGACCCCATTTGCAGGGTCTGGGGAGATGGCTCTCCCTGAAGACTGTGGATGTGTGAAGCAATGTACAGGGTCTGGGGAGAGGGGTCACCCTGGAGACTGTTGACATGTGACCCTACGTGCAGGATTTGGTGATGTGGGATCACCCTGCCAACTGTGGGCATGTGACCCCCAGGTACAGGGTCTGGGGAGGGGTGTCAGCCTGGAGACTGTGGAAATGTGACCCCAGGTGCAGTTTCGGGAAGAGGTCACCTTGGAGACTGTGAATGAGTGACAACAGGTGCAGGGTCTGCGAAGTGTGGTCTTGGTGGAGAAAGTGGACAGGTGAACCCAGGTACAGGGTGTGTGGAGTGTTGTCACCATAGAGACTGTGGAAGTGTGACCCGAGGTACAGGTTCAGGAGAGGGTCACCCTGGAGACTGTGGATGTGTGACCCCAGGTACATGTTCTGGGAGGTGGAATCCACCTTGTACACTATGGACACGTTACTCCAGGTGCAGCATCTGGGAGGGGGATCACCATGGAGACTGTGGACATGTGATCCCACATGTAGTGTCTGGGAGGGGACGTTACCCTGGAGGCTGTGGACATGTGATTCCAGGTGCTCAGACTAGTGTTGTAAGGTCACCCTGAAATCTCTGGACGTGTGACCACAGGTTCAGCGTCTGGGGGATGTCAACCTAAAGACTATGGACGTGTGATCAGATGTTCAGAGTAAGGGAATAGTGGTCACCCTGGAGACTGTGGAGTCGTGACCACAGGTAAAAGTTCTGATGAGGTGGGGTCAGCCTAGAGACTGTGAACATGTGACCCAAGGTACAAGTTCTGGTGAGAAGGTATGGAGACGTGACGGTGTGACCCCACGTGCAGGGTCTGGGAGTGAGGTTACCCTTGAAATTGGAAATCTGAGTGCAGATGCAGGGTCTTGGAGGGGAGTCACCAAGGAGACTCTGGACATGTGACCCAGGTGCAGGTATTTTGAAGGGGTCACTCTGGAGCCTGTGGATGTGTGACCCCAGGTGAAGAGTCTGGGGAGAGGGGTCACCTTGCAGACAGTTGACATGTGACCACAGGTGCATGGTTTGGTGATGGGGGGCTACCCTGGAGACTGTGGAGTTTTGAAACTTGGTACAGGGTTTGGGAGGTGGGGTCACACTGGAGATGGGACATTGACCCCATGTACATGGTCTGGGAAGGGGGTCACCCTGGATATGGTGGGCATGTGACCTCAGGTACAAGGTCTGTGAAGGGGTTCACCCTGGAGACTGTGGCCATGTGACCCCAGGTACAGGGTCTGGGGTGGGGTGTCAGGAATGTGTTGTCAAGGCTCCCTAAGTGCAGGGAAATACACGGCCTTAACTCTGGAAAATAGGTCCTCTGTGCAAACCTGGAGTCCTCACATCTTAGAATCTAGACAGCTACTAGGTGTGTGAAAAGCACTCTCTTTTTTGCCTTTCATTAATCAAATGAACATAGGTTTCCCAGCACTCTGTTTGCTGAGAGTAACACATGGCTTGAAAATCCTTGCTTGGAGTTCAGTTTTAAGTAACAATTTCCCCTCCCCAATATTACATTAGGGAAGGCAACCACACTCACAGAGAAAAGCAAAGAAACATCAAAACATCTGTTCTAAGAAATTTTCTCTGTAGGAGGGATCCAGTGATCGTAGGTCTGTCTGGAAATTTCTTGGATACTGCAGGGACACATACTGATTGTTAACCTGGATCCTTGACCTTGTTGGCAGAATTAGCATTTTCTCTCTGTTGACCCTAAAACAGTGCACCTAGCTACTGCATGGAAAGCCATCCAATTGCTGTACTCTTACTTGAGATAGCAATAGCTATGTTCAAACCTTTGTGATTTCTGAAGCAAGCAGGCGGCTTCCAACTCCTTGCCGCCAGTGCATTTCCAGTGGAGTGTCAACTAATCTAGGTAACAACAGTATGTCACTCAGCACCCTCAGACACACTCCCACAGCCTGTTCCCTATGGGCTGTCCCAGTATGACCAAGGAATGTGTTCACAAGGTTCGCAAAGTGCGAGGAAACCTTCTGCCTTGACTTGAAAATAGGACCTCTTTGCAAACCTGGAGTCTTCACATCTTAGAATCTAGACAGCTGCTGATAGGTTGTGAAAAACACTCTTTTTTGCCTTTCATTAATCAAAGGAACATAGGCTTCCCAGCATTCTTTTTGCTGACGGAAACACAGCGCTTGGAAATCCTTGCTTGGAGGTCATTTTTAAGTCACAATTTCCCCTCACTGGCATTGCATTAGGCTAGGCCCCACATGCCCAGGGGAAAGCCAACAAACATGAAAATGCCTGTTCTATGAAACTTTCTCTATAGCAGGCATCCAGTGATCCTAGGTCTGTCTGGAAAATTCTTGGATGCTGCAGGGACACATGATGAGTGTGAACCTGGATGCTGGACCTTGTTGGCAGAATTAGCATCTTCTCTGTTGACCCTAAAAGCTACTGCCTGAAAATCCATCCAATTGCTGTTCTCTTACTTGACATAGCAATAGCTTTGTTGAAACCTTTGCAATTTCTGAAGAAAGCAGGTGGCTTGCAACTCCTTGCCACTGACACATTTCCAATGCAATGTCAGCTAATCTAGGTAACACCACTGTGGCACTCAGCACTCTCAGACACTCTGCTGCAGCCTGTTTCCTGTCCCAGTATGACCTAGGAAAGTGTTCACAAGGCTCACAAAGGGCAGGGAAACATATGGCCTTGACTCTGGAAATTAGTTCCTCTGTGCAAACCTGGAGTCCTCTCATCTTAGAATCTAGACAGCTGCTGATAGATAGGTGTGTGAAAACACTCTCTTTTTTGCCTTTCATTAACCAAACATAGGATTCCCAGCATTCTGTTTCCTGACCGAAACACACTGCTCGGAAGTCCTTGCTTGGAGGTCATTTTTAAGTAACAATTTCCCCTCACCTGTTATACAGTAGGGATGGCCCCTAAATCATAGGGGAAGGAAAAATATCAAACCATGATATTTTCCATGATGTTTTCTCTGTAGCAGGCATCCAGTGATCCTAAGTCTGTCTGGAAAATTCTTGGATACTGCAGGGACACATACTGAATGTGAACCTGGATGCTGGACCTTGTTGGCTAAATCAGCATTATATCTCTCTCGGCCCTAAAAGAGTGCGGCTGAGTAGCTGCCTGAAAATTCATCCAATTACTGTTTTCCTACTTATGATAGCCATAGCTTTGGTCAAACCATTGGGATTTCTGAAGCTAGCAGGCGGCTTGCAACTCCTTGCAGCAAGATCATTTCCATTGGAATGTCAACTAAACTAGGTAACAACAGTATCGTCCTCAACTCTTTCATACACACTCCTGCAGCCTGTTTCCTCATGGGCAGTGCCAGTATGACCTAGGAATGTGTTTGCAAGGTTCAGAAAACCCAGGGAAATATACTGCCTATGAATCTGGAAATTAGGGCCTCTGTGCAAGTGTTGTTCTCATATCATAGAATCAAGACAGTTGCCAAAAGATAGATGGCTGAAAAATAACTCTCTTTTTTGTCCTTTCGTTCATCAGAGGAACATAGATTTCACAGCACCCTGTTCACTAACCAAAACAGAAATCAGAAATCCTTGCCTGGAGGTCACTTTTAAATAACAATTTCCCCTCACCTCTTATACAGTAGGGAAGGCCCCCAAATCACAGGAAAAGTAAACAAATATCAAACTGTCTGTTCCATGATGTTTTCTCTGTGTCCAGTGATCTCTGTTTCCAGTGATCCTAGGGCTGTCTGGAAAATTCTTGGATACTGCAGGGACACATACTGAGTGTAAACCTAGATACTAAACCATGTTGGCAAAATTAGCATTTTCTCTCTGTTGGCAGCAACAGTATGGCACTCGGCACTCTCAGACATTCTCTTGTAGTCTGTTTCCTCGTGAGCAGTCCTAGTATCACCTAAAAATAGGTTCACAAGGCTCAAAAAGTGCAGGGAAACATACTCTCTGTGACTCAGGAAATTGGGGCCTCTGTGCAAATGTGTTCTCACATCATAGAAAGTAGACAGTTGCTGATAGATAGATGCCTGAAAAACACTCTTTTCTTGCCTTTTGTTCATTGTAGGAATGTATGTTTCCCAGAATTCTGTTTGCTGAGAGTGACCCACTGCTTGCAAATCCTTGCTAGGAGGTCATTTTTTTTAAAATATATTTTAATTGAAGGATAATTGCTTTACAGAATTTTGTTGTTTTCTGTCATGTCTCCACATGAATCAGCCATAGGTGTACATATATCCCCTCCCTTTTGAAATTCCCTCCTATGTCCAGCCCCATACCACACCTCTAGATTGATACAGAGTCCCTGTTTGAGTTTCCTGAGCCAAACAGCAAATTCCCATCAGCTGTCTATTTTACATTCAATAATGTAAGCAGAGTTTTGCTAAGCGAATGCGCAAGTCATAGCAAACACCCTCTTCCAACAAAACAAGAGAAGACTCTACACATGGACATCACCAGATGGTCAACACTGAAATCAGATTGATTATATTCTTTGCAGCCAAAGATGGAGAAGCTCTATACAGTCAGCAAAAACAAGACTGGGAGCTGACTGTGGCCCAGATCATGAATTCCTTATTGGCAAATTTAGACTTAAATTGAAGAAAGTAGGGAAAACCATTAGACCATTCAGGTATGACCTAAATCAAATCCCTTACAATTATACAGTGGAACTGAGAAATAGATTTAAGGGACTAGATCTGATAGACAGAGGGCCTGATGAACTATGGCCAGAGGTTCATGACATTGTACAGGAGACAGGGATCAAGACCATCCCCAAGAAAAGGAAATGCAAAAAAAAGCAAAATGGTTGTCTGAGGAGGCCTTACAAATAGCTGTGAAAAGAAGAGATGTGAAAAGCGAAGGAGAAAAGGAAAGATTTGAATGCAGAGTTCCAAAGAATAGCAAGGAGAGATAAGAAAGCCTTTCTCAGTGATCAGTGCAAAGAAATAGAGGGAAACAATAGAATGGGAAAGATCAAAGCTCTACTCAAGAAAATCAGAGATACAAAGGGAACATTTCATGCAAAGATGGGCTCAATAAAGGACAGAAATGGTGTGGACCTAACAGAAGCAGATGCAGGTCAGGAAGCAACAGTTAGAACTGGGCATGGAACAACAGACTGGTTCCAAATAGGAAAAGGAGTACGTCAAGGCTGTATATTGTCACCCTGCTTTTTAACTTATACGTAGAGTACATCATGAGAAATGCCAGGCTGGAAGAAGCACAAGCTGGAATCAAGATTGCCGGGAGAAATGTCAATAACCTCAGATATGTAGATGACACCACCCTTATGGCAGAAAGTGAGGAGGAACTAAAAGGCCTCTTGATGAAAGTGAAAGAGGAGAGTGAAAAAGTTGGCTTAAAGCTCAACATTCAGAAAACAAAGATCATGGCATCTGGTCCCATCACTTCGTGGCAAATAGATGGGGAAACAGCAGAAACATTGTCAGACTTTATATTTGGGGGCTCCAAAATCATTGCAGATGGTGACTGCAGCCATGAAATTAAAAGACGTTTACTCCTTGGAAGGAAAGTTATGATCAACCTAGATAGCATATTGAAAAGCAGAGATATTACTTTGCCAACAAAGGTCCGTCTAGTCAAGGCTATGGTTTTTCCAGTGGTCATGTATGGATGTGAGAGTTGGACTGTGAAGAAAGCTGAGCGCCGAAGAATTGATGCTTTTGAACTGTGGTGTTGGAGAAGACTCTTGAGAGTCCCCTGGTCTGCAAGGAGATCCAACCAGTCCCATCCTAAAGGAGATCAGTCCTGGGTGTTCATTGGAAGGACTGACGCTGAAGCTGAAACTCCAATACTTTGGCCACCTGATGTGAAGAGCTGACTCCTTGGAAAAGACTCTGATGCTGGGAGGGATTAGGGGCAAGAGAAGAAGGGAATGACAGAGGATGAGATGGCTGGATGGCATTACTGACTCGATGGACATGAGTTTGAATAAACTCCAGGAGTTGGTGATGGACAGGGAGGCCTGGGGTGCTGCGATTCATGGGGTCACAAAGAGTCGGACATGACTGAGTGACTAAGCTGAACTGAACTGAACTGAATGTAAGTTTCCATGTTAATGTTTCCATACATCTCACCCTCTCCTCCCCTCTTCCCATGTCTATAAGTCTATTCTCTACGTCTGCTTCTCCATTGCTGTCCTATCAATAAATTCTTCAGTACCATATTTCTAGATTCCATATATATGTGTTAGAATACAATATTTATCTTTCTCTTTCTGAGTCACATCACTCTGTATAATAGGTTCTAGGTTCATCCACCTCATCAGAACTGATTCAAGTGTGTTCCTTTTGATGGCTGAGTTATATTCCATTGTGTATATGTACCACAACTTCTTTATCCATTCATCTGTCAGTGGACATCTAGGTTGCTTCCATGTTCTAGCTATTGTAAATAATGCTGCAATGAACAGTGGGATACATGTGTCTTTTTCAGTTTTGGTTTCCTCAGGGTATATGCCTAGGAGTGGGATTGTGGAGTCATTGGTGGTTTTATTTCTAGTTTTTTAAGCAATCTTCATACTGTCTTCCATAATGGCTGTATCAGTTTAATCCCCACCAACAGTGCAAGAGTGTTCCCTTTTCTCCACACCCTCTTGAGCATTTATTGTTTGTAGACTTTTTGATCATGGCCCTTCTGACCAGTGTGAGGTGATATCTTGTAGTTTTGATTTGCATTTCTCTAATAATGAGCAATGTTGAGCATCTATTCATGTGTTTGTTAGCCATCTGTAAGTCTTCTTAGGAGAAATGTCTGTTTAGGTCTTTTTCCCACCTTTTGATTGGGTTGTTTGTTTCTCTGGCATTGATTTGTATGAGCTGCTTGTATATTTTGGAAATTAATCCTTTGTCAGTTGTTTCATTTACTATTATTTTCTCCCATTCTGAGGGGTGTCTTTTCACCTTATTTATAGTTTCCTTTGCTGTGTGAAAGCTTTTAAGTTTAGTCAGGTCCCACTTGTTTACTTTTGTTTTTATTTCTGTTACTCTAGGAGGCGGGTCATAGAGGATCTTGCTTTGATTTATGTCATCATGTGTTCTGCCTGTGTTTCCTCTAAGAGTTTTACAGTTTCTGGTCTTACATTGTGGTCTTTAGTCCATTTTGAGTTTACCTTTGTGTATGGTGTTAGGAAGTGTTCTTTTACATGTAGATGTTCTTTTGCACGTTCTTTTACATTCTTTTACATGTAGCTGTCCAGTTTTCCCAGCACCATTTATTGAAGAGGCTGTCTTTCCCCATTGTATATTCTTGCCTCCTTTGTCAAAAATAACGTACCCATAGGTGCATGGGTTTATTTATAGCTCCATTGGTCTATATTTCTGTTTTTGTGCCAGTACCATACTGTCTTGATGACTGCAACTTTGTAGTGTAATCTGAAGTCAGGAAGGTTGATTCCTCTAGCTCCAATCTTCTTTCTCAGGACTCCTTTTTTTTATTCAGGATCTTTTCTGTTTCCATATGAATTGAGAAATTTTTTGTTCTAGTTCTGTGAAAAATGTGTTGGTAATTTGATAGGGATCACATTGAATTTGTAAATTGCATTTTATAGTATAGTAATTTTCAGAATATTGATTCTTCCTACTCAGGAACAAGGACTCTCTCTCCATCTGTTTATGTCATCTTTGATTTCTTTCATTACTGTCTTATAATTTTCTGTGTACAGTTCTTTTGTCTCCTTTGGTAAGTTTATTCCTAGATATTTAATTCTTTTCATTGCAATGGTGAATGGGATTGACTCCTTAATTTCTCTTTCTGATTTTTCATTGTTAGTATATAGAAATGTAAGTGATTTCTGTGTACTTTTTTTTGTATCCTGCAATTTTGCTAAATCCACTGATTAGATCTAGTAATTTTCTGATGCTCTCTTTAGGGTTTTCTATGTATAGTATCATGTCGTCTACAAACAGTGAGAGATTTACTTCTTCTTTTCTGATCTAGATTCTTTTTATATCTTTTTCTTCTCTGATTGCCGTAGCTAGGACTTCCAGAACTATGTTGAATAACAGTGGTGAAGGTGGACAGATACCCTTGTCTTGTTCCGGATCTTAGAGGGGAATGCTTTTGGTTTTTCACAATTGAGAATAATGTTTGCTGTAGGCTTATATAACCTTTACCATGTTGAGGTAGGTCCTTCTGTGCCCATTTTTTGAAGAGTTTTAATCATAAATGGATGCTGGATTTTGTCAAAGGCTTTTTCTGCGTCTATTGAGATGGTCATATGGTTTTTATCTTTCAATGTGTTAATATGGTATATCACATTGATTGCTTTGTATATACTGAAGAATCTTTGCATTCCTGGAATAAACCCAACTTGATCATGGTGTATGAGCTTTTTGATGTATTGCTGAATTCTGTTTGCTAAAATTTTGTTGAGAATTTTTGCATCTATGTTATCAGTAATATTGGCCTGTAGTTTCCTTTTTTTATGTTGTCTTTGTCTGGGTTTGGTGTTGAGGTGATGGTGGCCTCATAGAATTAGTTTGGAAGTGTTCCTTTCTCTGCAATTTTTCTGAAAGAGTTTTAGAAAGATAGGCATTAGCTCTCTCTAAATGTTTGACAGAATTCTCCTGTGAAGCCATCTGGTCCTAGGCTTTTGTTTTTTGGGGAGATTTTTTTTTTAATCACTGCTTCAATTTCAATGCTTGTAATTGGGTTGCTCATAATTTCTATTTCTTCCTGGTTCAGTCTTAGAAGATTGAACTTTTCTAAGAATATTTCCATGTCTTCCAGGTTATTCATTTTATGACCATATAGTTGTTCTTAATAGTCTCTTATAATCCTTTCTGTTTCTGCATTGTCTGTTGTAACCTCCCCATTTCTAATTTTGTTGATTTGATTCTTCTCTTTTTCTTGATGAGTTTGGCTAAAGGCTTGTCAATTTTGCTTATCTTATCAAAGAACCAGCTTTTAGTTTTATTAATCTTTATTATTGTTTCTTTCTCTTTTTTTTTCATTTATTTCTGCTTGGATCTTTATGATTTCTTTCCTTCTACTAATTTTGGGGTTTTTTTTTTTCCTCTTCTTCCAGTTGTTTTAGGTGTAAAGTTAGGTTGTCTATTCAATGTTTTTCTTATTTCTTGCTGTAGGATTGTATTGCTATTAACTTCCCTCTTAGAACTGCATTTGCTGCATCCCATAGGTTTTGAGTTGTGTTTTCATTGTCATTTGTTTCTAGAAATTTTTTTATTTCCCTTTTGATTTCTTCAGTAACGTGTTGGCTATTTTTAAATGTGTTGTTTAAATTCATGTGTTTGTGTTTCTTACAGTCTTTTTCTTGTAATTGATATCTAGTCTCATAGCATTGTGGTGGGTGAAGATGCTTGATACAAAATCAGTTTTATTAAATTTACTGAAATTTGATTTGTGACCCAAGATGTGGTCTATCCTGGAGAATATTCTGTGTGCACTTGAGAAGAAGGTGTATTCTTCTGCATTTGGATGGAATATTCTGAAGATATCAATGAGATCCATCTCATCTAATGTATCATTTAAGACTTGTGTTTCCTTATTAATTTTCTGTTTTGATGATCTGTCCATTGGTGTGAGTGGGGTGTTGAAGTCTCCTACTATTATTGTGTTACTGTCAGTTTCTCCTTTTAAGACTGTTAGTGTTTGTCTTATGTACTGAGGTGCTCCAATTTGGGTGCATAGATATTTACAATTGTTATTATGGCTTCCTCTTGGATTGATCCCTTGATCATTATACAGTGACCTTCCTTATCTCCTGCACTCTTCTTTGTTTTAAGGTCTATTTTGTCTGACATGAGGATTGCTGCTCCAGCTTTCTTTTGCTTCCCATTTGCATGGAATACATTTTTCCATCCTCTCGCTTTCCGTCTATACGTGTCTTTAGGTCTGAGGTGGGTTTCTTGTACACACCATATATATAGATCTTGTTTCTGTATCCATTCAGCCAGTCTGTGTCTTTTGGCTGGAGCATTTAGCCCATTTACATTAAAGTAATTATTGATATATATGTTCCTATTGCCATTTTCTTAATTGTTTGGGGTTGATTTTGTAGATCTTTTTTCTTCTCTTGTATTTCTTGACTATGTAAGGCACTTTAACATTTGTTTTAAAGCTGGTTTGGTGGTACTGAATTCTGGTAACTTTTGCTTGTCTGAAAAGCTTTTTATTTCTCCATCAATTTTGAATGAGATCCTTGCTGGTTACAATAATCTTGGTTGTAGATTTTTCCCTTTCAGTACTTTAAATACATATTGACATTCACTTCTGGCCTGCAGAATTTGAGCTGAAAAATCAGCTGTTAAGCATATGGGGTTTCCCTTATATGTTACTTTCTGCTTCTCCCTTGCTGCTTTTAATATTCTTTCTTTGTGTTTTTAATATTCTTTCTTTGTGTTTAGTCTTTGTTAGTTTGATTAGTATGTGTTTTGGCATGTTCCTCCTTGGATTTATCCTGTGTGGGACTCTTTGTGCCTCTTGGACTTCATTGACTGTTTCCTTTCCCATGTTGGGGAAATTTTCAACTGTAATCTCTTCAAAAATTTTCTCATATGCTTTCTTTTTCTCTTTTTCTTCTGAGACCCCTATAGTTCAGATTTTGGTGTGTTTGCTATTGTCTCTGAGACTATCCTCAGTTCTTTTCATTCTTTTTACTTTATTCTGCTTTTCAGAAGTTATTTCCACCATTTTATCCTCCAGTTCATTGATTCATCCTTCTGCTTCAGTTATTGTGCTATTGATTACTTCTAGAGCATTTTTAATTTCAGTAATTATGTTGTTTGTCTCTGTATGTTTATTCTTTAATTCTTCTAGGTGTTTGTTGATTGAATCTTATATTTTCTCCATATTGTTTTCAAGGATTTTGATCATCATTACTGTCACTATTCTGAATTTTTTTTCAGGTAGTTTGCCTATTTCCTCTTCATTTATTTGGACTTCTGTGTTTCTAGTTTGTTCCTTCATTTGTGAAGTATTTCTCTGCCTTCTCATTACTTTTTTTAATTTATTGTGTTTGAGGTCTCTTTTTCCCAGGCTTCAAGGAAAGTTGAAATCTTTCCTTGAAGAAGGTTGAATTCTTTCTTCCTTTTGGTTTCTGCCCTCCTAAGGTGGTTCCTGTGGCTTGGGTAAGGTTTGTATAGGGTGAAATTTGTGCTGAGTTTTTGTATGTTTGGTTGTTTTTCCTCTGATGGGCAAGACTGAGTGAGGTAGTAATCCTGTCTGCTGATGATTGGGTTTGTATTTTTGTTTTGTTTGTTGTTTAAATGAGACATCTTGTACAGGGTGCTACTGGTGGTTGAGTAATGCTGGGTCTTGTATTCAAGTGGTTTCCTTTGTGTGAGTTCTCACTATTTGATACTCCCTAGGGTTCGTTCTCTGGTAGTCTAGGGCCTTGGAGTCAGTGCTCTCACTCCAAAGGCTCAGGGCTTGATCTCTGATCGGGAACAAAGATTCCACAAGTGGTTTGGTATGGCATTAAGTGAGATTAAAACAAATATCCAAAAATGAGAAACAAAATATGAACCCCAAAGAAATGACAGTTACAAAATCAGCAAATAATAATTAAAATAATGAATAATACATGTATACATATACACACATGGGCAATGTCAAAACAGTCCAACAAAATAAAGTACAATATATTGACCTGGTGAACAAAGGAAATCAAAAGTTATATTTACCAGTTAAGAACAAAACTAATTAAAGCACAAACTGGAAAACAAAACTAAAGTAAGGTGCAATTGGGGGATAAAGCAATGAAAACAAAATGAACAAACGTTGAGCGGAAAGGGAAGAAAGAAAAGAAAGAAAGAATAGATACACAAAGTTAAACAGGTAGATGAAGAAGATTTATATACATTAAAGATTAACTGCAAGGGGAAGAGAACAGTAGGAAAGGCAAACAAAGGAATAAATGTAGAAAAAATATAATAGGTTTAAAACAATTAAAAATTAAAATTATAAAAAAGAAAAAAAATGGAAGAAAGAAAAAAGGGAAAAAAGGGAGGAAACTCTACAGAACTGCAAAAGCCCAACATAGAAGCAGAAATTTATAACAATGAAAAGTGTGGCTGAATGTAGACATATACATATTCACCCATAAGCAAAATCAAAACAGTCCAACAAAAATAAAGTACAATAGATTGACCTGACAAACAAAGGAAGCCAAAAATTATATCTACCAGAACAAAACTAACTAAAGCATAAACTGGAAAACAAAACTAAAGCAAGGTCCCAATTGGGGAATAACGCAATGAAAATAAAACTAACAAATATGTTGAAAGGAAAGGAGAGAAAGAAAAGAAAGAAAGAATAGATATCCAGAGTTAAATAGAGGTAATGAAGATTTATATACATTAAAGATTAACTGCAAGAGGAAAAGATCAGTAGGAAAAGCAAACAAAGGAATAAATGTAGAAAAAAATATGATAGGTTTAAAAAAAATTTTAAAAAGAGAGAAGGAAAACTCCAAAGAACTGCAAAAGCCCAACGTAGAGGCAGAGGTTTATAATAGCAATAAAAACATGACTGAGAAAAACAACAAAAAAGCTCAAAAGCTTAATTGAACTTCTTAGTACCAATAAAATCGACAACTGCAACGGGCATGGGGGGAAGGAAAAAAAGAATCTAGAGAGCAAGTCAAAAATTAAGAATAATAAATGTTTTTCTTGAGTCACTGCTGTCAGAGTCCTTTCCTTTGCTGGGAGTCACAGTCCACCTTACCTCCCTAGGATGCCCTTCAACCTCATGCTGATCTCTGGACCTGCTGTGGGGGCAGCTCAGATTCTAATCTGGTCTTTACTCCTGTGTGTTCTTGCCTCCAGTTTCCACAACTACCAGAACTAGTGTGTTTTCTTGGCAGGAGCTCTCAATGGCCTTTTATATATTCCATAGACAGAATCTGCCTAGTTGATTGTGTGGATTTAATGTGCAGCTTGTACAGATGGTGGGAAAGTTTCGGGTCTTCTTCCTTAGCCACACTGCCCCTGGGTTTCAGTTGTGGTTTGATTTAGGGCTTCCCTGGTGGCTCAGAGGTTAAAGCGTCTGCCTGGAATGCTGGAGACCCGGGTTCGATCCCTGCATCGGGAAGATCCCCTGGAGAAGGAAATGGCAACCCACTCCAGTACTCCTGCCTGGAGAATCCCATGGAGGGAGGAGCCTGGTAGGCTACAGTCCATGGGGTCGTAAACAGTCGGACACAACTGAGCGACTTCACTTCCACGTCTACATGTGGGTCAACCACTGGGATTTGCTCCCGTGGCTGCCCTGGAAGACTTGGGTTTGCTCCTGTGAGAGCCAGGTATGGAGGTGGTTCACAGGGATTCTGGCAGCACCAGGTATTCTAGGGGGTTGGGTATGGCAACCAGTATTGCCCAGTATACTCCAGTATTCTTGCCTGGAGAACGCCCCTCCCTGACAGAGAAGCCTGGCAGGCCATAGTCTACAGGGTCGCAAAGAGTCAGAAACGACCAAAGCGACCCTGTTCACATGGAGGCAAGATTTTTTTTGCCTGTGTCAGCTCTGCCCCACTGAGAGTTGAGCATGAAGGTGGCATAGTTGCTTGGCTTGTGGGTACCCTGGTGGCACCAAGTGTTCAGGGACACAGACTGCCTCCACCACAGGAGTGATGGCCCTATCAGAGTCTCTTCTCGAGCAACTTGTAGCTGGCAATCAGAAGGCCTGTTTAGCCAGTCTTTCTCCCTAGCTCTGCCTGTTCCAGCACTTAGAAGGACCCCTTCTAACCCCTTGCCTGGGGTCATTCTCTGCTGTTCAGCTTGTCAGGCACATAGAGGGGCCCCCCTGGCTGAAGGCCTACTTGTTTTTTGGCACGTCAGGCACTTAAAGGGCACCCTGGATGGGGTCCTACTCTGTAGTGCAGTGTCAGGCATTTATGGGCCAGCCTCTCTATTGTTCAGCTGCCAATGCTGGGGAGAGAGGGGTTATGGTGATGGCTTCTTCCCCTACGTGTGACTCAGCACATTTCCCACCATGATCTCCTCCCTCAGTTCAGTTTAGTTCAGTCGCTCAGGCGTGTCCGACTCTCTGTGACCCCATGAATTGCAGCACGCCAGGCCTCCCTGTCCATCACCAACTCCCGGAGTTCACTCAAACTCACGTCCATCGAGTCAGTGATGCCATCCAGCCATCTCATCCTCTCTTGTCCCCTTCTCCTCCTGCCCCCAATCACTCCCAGCATCAGAGTCTTTTCCAGTGAGTCAACCCTTCACATGAGGCGGCATCCCCTCAATTCATCTCCCCGCAGTCAACAGCAGCCCTTGCCCTGGGATTGCCCCACAATCCCTAAACTCCAGCTCCCAGCTGCTGCACCTTGCAGGGGACCAGTGTTCCTGTCTGAGGTATATAGGGCTGCAGCAAGGACTGTCTGATTCTCATTCCATTCAGGCAGCCGCAAATCAGCTGTTTCACTCTCAGCCTTAAATGTTTCTCCTCTGACAGATAATTGCCCCAGTGTGGGGATCAAACCCCTGCTTCAGTTCCCCTACTCGCTGAGGTCAGGTCCAGTCCTAGTAACACTCCTGTTTTCCCCCCTAGTTCCTTAATCCTACTGAGTGTTGCGTGGTTCTATATATTTTCCACTGATCAGTTCCTCCCGTCTGCTCTCAGCCATTGTTCTGCATGCACTTCTGTGTCTGAAGCTGGATTCCTGATGTATCCGTGAAGAGAGATGTACTCCACGTCCACCTGCTCCTCTGCCATCTTGTTCTCCCTTTGTAGGAAGGATTTTATAACAATGTATCCTGCCTGAGGACAGTTTCTCCTTCTTAAAAACCTTCTGACTAATTCTGTTATCTTAAAATGTATATTATGGGAGTGTGTCTGGTAATATATTTCTATGGTTAGTTTTAATCCTGTCATCTTAAAATGTAAATTGTGGGAGTGGGTCTAGTAAGATCTTTACAATCCTGAGTCATTCTTTTGATTTATGGTAATAACCAACAAGGCTATGGTTTTTCCAGTGGTCATGTGTGGATGTGAGAGTTGGACTGTGAAGAAAGCTGAGCGCCAAAGAATTGATGCTTTTGAACTGTGGTGCTGGAGAAGACTCTTGAGAGTCCCTTAGACTGCAAGGAGATCCAACCAGTCCATTCTGAAGGAGATCAACCTTGGGATTTCTTTGGAAGGAATGATGCTAAAGCTGAAACTCCAGTACTTTGGCCACCTCATGTGAAGAGCTGACTCATTGGAAAAGACTCTGATGCTGGGAGGGATTGGGGGCAGGAGGAGAAGGGGACAACCGAGGATGAGATGGCTGGGTGGCATCACTGACTCTATGGACGTGAGTCTGAGTGAACTCCGGGAGTTGGTGATGGACAGGGAGGCCTGGCGTGCTGCGATTCATGGGGTCGCAAAGAGTTGGACACGACTGAGCGACTGAATTGAACTGAAGTCTACCTTCAAATAACACTGCATTGCCTCACAGGCAACACAGGTACTTACAACCCAGGCCATCTGCAGTGATTTTGGAGCCCCAAAAAATAAAGTCTGACACTGTTTCCACTGTTTCCCCATCTATTTCCCATGAAGTGACGGGACCAGATGCCATGATCTTCGTTCTCTGAATGTTGAGCTTTAAGCTAACTTTTTCACTCTCCTCTTTCACTTTAATCAAGAGGCTTTTTAGTTCCTCTTCACTTTCTGCCATAAGGATGGTGTCGTCTGCTTATCTGAGGTTATTGATATTTCTCCCGGCAATCTTGATTCCAGCTTGTGCTTCTTCCAGCCCGGCGTTTCTCATGATGTACTCTACGTATAAGTTAAATAAGCAGGGTGACAATATATAGCCTTGACGTACTCCTTATCCTATTTGGAACCAGTCTGTTGTTCCATGTCCAGTTCTAACTGTTCCTTCCTGACCTGCATATAGGTTTCTCAAGAGGCAGGTCAGGTGGTCTGGTATTCCCATCTCTTTCAGAATTTTCCACAGTTTATTGTGATCCACACAGTCAAAAGCTTTGGCATAGTCAATTAAGCAGAAATGGCTGTTTTTCTGGAACTCTCTTCCTTTTTCCATGATCCAGTGGATGCTGGAAATTTGATCTCTGGTTCCTCTGCCTTTTCTAAAACCAGCTTGAATATCTATAAGTTCACAGTTCACGTATTGCTGAATTAGTTATTACAATGAATCAAAAAAATGTCTCGTTTGTGAAAATTTTACCAGACCTACTGCCACAATTTATATTTTAGGATAACAAGATTAGAATTTGACAACAGAAAGTATCTTCCAGACCCACTCCCATAATATACATTCTAAGATACCAGGATTAGTCAGAAGGTTTTCAGGAAGGAGAAACTGTCCTCCAGCAGGATACACTGTTGTTGTATAACCCCTAGTACAGAGTTTAAACTGAGTTGTGTAATTGACTAAGACTAAGGAATGCAGAGAAAAAAAACGTTTTTCTTTTTCCCCTCCTTGAGAATTCCATACCCCCAATCTCCACTTTGAGAGCCCCAGACCCCTTTCTCTTCCTTGGGGACCCTGAACTTCCTATCAATCTGCCTAGGAATTGACTCTCTCACAGTGAAGGATGTTGGATTCGTGATCTCTGAAAAAGATTTAGTTTGGGACCAGGGAACACAATTGATCACTCAAGAGCTTTTGTTTAGCAGAGATTTACTAAAGTGAAAAAGGGACAGAGAAAGCTTCTGAGATAGACATCAGGAGGGGGACGGAGAGTGTCCCTCTTGCTAGTCTTAGCAAGGGAGCTATATACTTTTTTCAGTGGTTATTCAGTTCAGTTCAGTTTAGTCGCTCAGTCATGCCCAACTCTTGTTCTCCCAGTAAACACGTTTTCTGCTGTACTCTCTAACTCTACAGTGTGCTTGTGTGGATGAATGGCATGCCCTGCGAGAAGCAAGTGAGGACCCCTGCTCTGCGGTTCCTCGGTGACCTCATACAGCTTATGGCAGAAACCTGTCGGGGGTTTATACCGACCTGCCAATGCCAAGAGGCACCCATTGTCTCCTTAGGGAGCTGACCAGAAATGGGCAAAGCGTGTGGACCAAACTCTCCTTTCTCAGTCAAACTTTTCAGTCTCTTTGACCATTTCACAACTCCTTGGGAATTAGAAGAACTAACCTATCTGTCAGATCATAGACTTTCTAGGGACTTGTGATCTATGCTGTTACTGTGTACTGTGGCTTAGGTCCCAAACTCGGACTGGTAGTCAGGAAGTGCCTAGCCTCGCTAGGAATCGGAAGTTTGGAAGCTAGACGGAGCTTTAGTTCCAAGAGCATCTCTGAGGTTAAAGGTCACTCAGATTGGAACTGCAATGGGTTTTTTCCCTTTGGTAACACTAGCTCTCAGTGGACCAGAGGAGGCTTTCCAATGGCTTTGTCCCAAACTCCTTAGATATTCTTTCTGTGGAATCTGTGGGAATGAGCTGGAAGGACTGGCCCTATCAATTTTTCCTCACTGGCCAGCCCTTCACCATCGCTTTTGCTATTGCTTACACTGGTGTGGTGACACTTGGGAAAAACATATCTTAGTTTTATGTTCATATCAGTCTTACTGTGGTCAGGAATATACTCAGGCTCATGCACAAGCACTCAGGTGACGAATGTTTCCCCCAGCGGTCTTAGCCTGGGAGGCATTCCAGAAGGTTACGCTGATTGCACCCCGGGTCTTCCTATGTGATACTGCACGGCCTCGGTACCCACTAGAGGACCGCGAACGGTGGCCAGTTGGAGGGTCTCTTAATTATCATACTGCTTTACAATTAGACCGGTTCTGTAGAAAACAAGGGAAATGGGTAGAAGTAGCATATGTGTTGCCCTTTTTCTCTCTGTGAAATATTGCAGACTTATGTCCTAAGGGTATAGATTTGGGTGTGAAACCTTCAGCTCCCTCCTGTCCTCCTACTTTGCCCCCGTACCTGGGGCTCCAAACTGAGCAAAGTGGAAGTCAGAGAAACCCCCCCACCCCTGCCCCAAGAAGGGTTGCCTTGGTCTTAGTAAAAACCCAAACTGAGATTCAAACTGCCCAAGTAGAGGTCCAAACAACTCCTGTCTCAGTACAACCTCAGACTACTCTGCTTTCAATAGAAACTCAGACCATCGAAGTTAAGAGATGAGATGGAGGACAGGAGACAAAGAGATTAAAGAAAAGCAGGTTTCTCCAATCTATCCCTGGGATCATACGCGCAGAGCAGCCAGAGAGACTGAGGAACAGCCACACAACCTGTTGCCTCTTCATGAAACACCCACCGGGAGACATAATCAGTCTATCAGAGTTAATAAGCCCTTTTCTTATCAAGAAATACAAAGAATCAAGGAGGATCTGGGAGACTATTTAAAGGACCTGGAAAAATATATTAGAGCTTTTAAAGGTGTTGCTCTGTTTTATGACCTTACTTGGAAGGATGTGATGTATATCTTGGGACAAACGCTGACTCCTGACTCTAAAAGTCGAGTTTTGGGAAAAGCGGTTGCTAATGGAGATGAATGGCTTGGTAATGAATCAGTAGGGAAGAGGGAGGGCGAGATAACCGCCCTCCCCATTGGGAATCAGGTGGTCCTGACTATAGAACCAGACTGGGACTACAACACAGCTAAAGGAAGATGGATCAGAGTCATTTTGTCAGATGTGTTCTTGAAACCTTTAAACTATGCCAAGTTGTCAAACATAGAACAGGAGGAGAAGGAAGCTCCTGGTAAATTCCTAGATAGACTGAGAGAAGCCCTTCGCAGATTCACTGAGACTGATCCTGAAAGTGAAGGGGGAAGAGTGATCTTAAAAGATAGATTTCTCACTCAGTCGGCTCCAGATATCCACCATAAGCTATTAAAATGGGCTTATGGACCAAATCAGTCTTTAGATAATCTGGTACAACTGGCTCAGACAGTCTATTAAGGTAGGGAATATGAGGAAAAGAAAGAAAGGCAGAAAAAGACAAAGGAATGAGCAGAAGCCCTCATAATGGCTATAACAACTGTTCTTAAACAGCCTGAGAAAAATGCCCAGAGGGACCCAGGTGAAAAGGGATGGACTCGCTATTACTGTGGAAAGGAGGGGCACCTCAAGCGGGATTGCCCTCAGGCATCTAAGCTGCCCCCAGCTCCATGTCCAGTCTGCAAGGGACCACACTGGAGGAGAGACTGCCCCCAGAGGCATAGGTTTCAGGGGTTGGACTCTCAAGACAATCAGGACTGAAGGTGTCTGGGGAGTCCCCACACAAGCTCCCGTCCTAATTATACCTGAGGAACCCCAGGTATTAATAACTGTGGGGGGCCAATCCATCGATTTTCTTTTAGACACTGGGGCGAATTTCTCTGTGCTTACTGAAGCCCCTGGCCCACTTTCTTCCTGATCGACTTCTGTAATGGGACTGTAGACGAGCCAAAAGGTATTACTTCAGTTCTTCTTTAGCTGGTAACTGAGACTCTGTGCTACTTTCACCCGAGTTTCTGATTGTGCCAGAGTCTCCCTCACCCCTTTTGGGGAGGGCTATACTGAGCAAATTCCATGCCTCTGTTTTCATGAATATGAGACAGATCTAATAGATACCTCATTAGACAATCCTGACATGGAAATATTTGGAGATGGTAGTTCTTTTGTTTGGGATGGAAAGCATAAAGCAGGTTATGCCATGGTGACTGCTGAACAGGTTTTAGAAACAAAAGCTCTCCCCTAGGGAACCAGTGCTCAGTTAGCGGAGCTTGTGGCTTTGACCTGAGCTCTAGAGTTAAGCAAAGGGCAGCGAGTAAATATCTACACTGATTCTAAGTATGCTTATTTGACTTTACATGCTCATGCTGCAATATGGAAAGAAAGACCGTTTAAAACAGCAACAAGAGAACCTACCTATTAGGCATTTCAGAGAGACCGAGAGACTTTTCAGTTCAGTTCAGTTCAGTCGCTCAGTCATGTCCTACTCTTTGCGACCCCATGAATCGCAGCACGCCAGGCCTCCCTGTCCATCACCAACTCCCGGAGTTCACTCAGACTCACATCCATCGAGTCTGTGATGCCATCCAGCCATCTCATCCTGGGTCGTCCCCTTCTCCTCCTGCCCCCAATCCCTCCCAGCATCAGAGTCTTTTCCAAAGAGTCAACTCTTCGCACGAGGTGGCCAAAGTACTGGAGCTTCAGCTTTAGCATCATTACTTCCAAAGAAATCCCAGGGCTGATCTCCTTCAGAACGGACTGGTTGGATCTCCTTGCAGTCCAAGGGACTCTCAACAGTCTTCTCCAACACCACAGTTCAAAAGCATCAATTCTTCTGCGCTCAGCCTTCTTCACAGTCCAACTCTCACATCCATACATGACCACAGGAAAAACCATAGCCTTGACTAGACGGACCTTAGTCGGCAAAGTAATGTCTCTGCTTTCGAATATACTATCTAGGTTGGTCATAACTTTTCTTCCAAGGAGTAAGCGTCTTTTAATTTCATGGCTGCAGTCACCATCTGCAGTGATTTTGGAGCCCCAAAAAATAAAGTCGGACACGGTTTCCACTGTTTCCCCACTGCTATATATTGTCCTAAAGAAGTAGCTGTTATGCATTACAAAGGACACAGCAGGGATGGGAGTAAAGTAGCCGAAGGTAATCAGTTGGCTGACTGTCAAGCCAGAAAAGCAGCACTTTACAAAACCCCTTCACTACAGACACCTTTGATCTGGACAGGTCCCGTGGAACAGGAAAAACCTGATAAAGGGTGGTTACAGTCTGAGGATGGATGATTAATAATTCCTGAAAATGCTCAATGGAAAATTCTTAAGGGTTTACACCAGAGTTTTCATTTAGGTGTAGAAAGTACTTACCAGATAGCTTCTCGTTTGTTTGAAGGTAAAAATGTAATGAAAACATTAAAGAATATTATAAAAAGATGTGAGGTTTGTCAGAAGAATAACCCAAAGACTGAGAAGCTAGCAAAATCTGGGTTACAACGAAGTGGAAAGTATCTTGGAGAGGACTGGGAAATTGATTTTACTCATATGCCAAAAGCTAATGGATATTCTTGCTTACTAGTTTGCATGGATCTTTTACTGGATGGATTGAGGCTTTTCCCTGCCATAGTGAACAGGCCAAGGAGGTTATAAAGATTGCCACGGAGCCTTCAGAGTGACAATGGCTCCTCCTTTAAAGCTGCTGTAACTCAGGGGTATCTAAAGCTCTAGGAATAGAATATCACTTACACTGTTCCTGGAGACCCCAATCCTCAGGAAAGGTTGAAAAGGTTAATGACATTATTAAAAGACATCTGTGCAAATTAACTCAAGAGATGCAGGACAATTGGATTAAAGTTCTACCCATAGCTTTAATGAGGGCTCAGACTGCCCCCCAAAAGGAGGGACTGTCCCCCTTTGAATGTATTTATGGAAGGCCTTTCTCACGTACAGACATTGTTATAGACCCTGAAGCCTTGGAATTAACTAATTATGTAACTCAGCTCTCAGCTTTTCAACAGGCATTAATGGAACTCCGGGAGATGACTCCTGACCCAGCCTCTGAGTCAAGCAACCCTCTATTTGAGCCAGAAACTGAGGTCCTCATAAAAACATTGGGATCTGGGGGCCGATCCCTTGAGCCCCTCTGGGAAGGCCCTTACTAGGTCATTCTTTCTTCTCCCACAGCAGTCAAAGTGCCAGGAATTTATTCATGGGTGCATCACACTCGAGTGAAGAGGTGGCACCCTGACCAGAACTAAGTGGCGTCGTTTTATGTCTTTACTGTCTATGCTCTGACTTTGTACTTTTCAGATGAGCCTGATAATTTATGTGAGCCTACTTCAAAAGTCCTGAGTCTGCTGTTTGATCCTCAAGACAATGCCTTCATGTCCTGGGCTCACTCCTACACTGCATTCCACCATCGGTCTAATTGCTGGGTCTGCGGAGCTCTCCCCTCTTCATCAGTGGAAGGCTTCCCGTGGTGGACATCTCCACTTCAAGGAAAAGAGTTTCTCCAAGTCTGTGAATACCTTCAACAACAATAGTATGTGATGCCTCTTCTTAAACTGATGACATCAAACAACCCTAAGATGGACTGGTGCAACACTTTGTACTTTAACTATACATAACGTGACTTTTAATTTTGATTATACATTGTCTCAGTTTAATGACTATTTTGCTACACATAAAGTAATTGGGTCTGCTGCTGTTAAGCCACTTCAGTCGTGTCCGACTCTGTGCGACCCCATAGACGGCAGCCCACCAGGCTCCCCCATCCCTGGGATTCTCCAGGCAAGAACACTGGAGTGGGTTGCCATTTCCTTCTCCAATGGATGAAAGTGAAAAGTGAAAGTGAAGTCGCTCAGTCATGTCCAACCCTTAGCAATCCCATGGACTGCAGCCTTCCAGGCTCCTCCATCCATGGGATTTTCCAGGCAAGAGTACTGGAGTGGGGTGCCATTGCCTTCTCCGAAATGGGTCTAGATCTAGCAGTTTTTTACCTGATGTTTATCAAATATGGGATGAGGTTACATGGCTAACTCCTGAAAAAGGACATCTAATGTCTACTGCCCCTATATGATGGGAATAAATAGAGCCATTCCCAGAAGTTAGCCAACAACTTAATTATAATAATTGGAAACAGTTGGGATTTTTGCCTCAGGAAATATGCAATGTAATCATTTCCATGTTTTCCAACCCCAATTCAGGTCCTCCCTTTGCCTGGCCAGGCACTGATTGGGACTGAATATCTCAGGCACGCTGGCTTGCTCCAAATGGGACCTATTGGATATGTGGCTCTTACCTATGGGCATGGCTTCCCCCTGGTTGGATAGGGAGATGCACCCTGGGTCTAGCCTTTACTCACGGCTTTATATTTTCAGAGCTTCCAGAAAAGCCTGCTTATTTACCCCACCTTAAAACTCGGTCGGCAAGGTCTGTATTTCACTGGTATGACTATTTGGCTGCGGTGTTTGTTCCCTCTCTGGGAACTACAGATGTTATGCTATGAGTGGATGCTTTGACTAATTTTACTCAACAGGCATTACAAGATCCTCACAAGGCTATTTCAGCTCTTAATGCCAAATAAGCACAAATTAGAAAGGTGGTTTTACAAAACAGATTGGCTTTAGATATTCTGACAGTGGCACAAGGAGGAACTTGTGCCATTTTTCATACCCAGTGTTGTACATACCTGATATGAGCACGAATGTTACTCATTTTACTGAACACATGAACAAGATGACTGGGGCCGTGGATACTCCTGAAGCCTCAATTACCTCACTTTGGGAGGCATTAACTAGTTCCTCATGGTGGAAAATGATCTTTTAATTACAATAATTCTGGCTGTTCTGTTTTTGCTGTTTGCTCCCTGCATCTGTAACTGTAATTGGATTTGTTTCTAGTCGCATGAAGACTTTTAAGTTATAAATGGTTGTCCAGGCTCCTACGAGTGCCACAGCCTCCTCCAACTATTACTTAGGGCCCCTGGATCGGAAACCCTCAATATGAGGGTTAGGAGAATATGTTGCCTCACCGATTTAGGGACAATGCCCCTTATCAGCTCGGAAGCAGTTATGGAATGAGAACGATGCCCTTTTCCCTAGGCAACATAATTCTCCTAAAAGAAAAGGGGGGAATGAGAGAGTCAGTTCCCAGGCAGATTGATAAGAAATTCAGGGTCCCCAAGGAAGAGAAAGGGGACTGGGGCTCTCAAAGTGGAGATTGGGGGTCTGAAATTTTCAAGGAGGAGAAAAGGACAAACATTTTAGTCTTAGTCAATTACACAACTCAGTCTAAACTCTGTACTAGCGATTATACAACAACAGTGTTTCTGGCTGGAGGACAGTTTCTCCTTTCTGAAAACCTTCTGACTAATCCTGATATTTTAGAATGTGTATTATGTGGGTCTGGAGGATCTTTCTATCATTAAATTTTAATCTTTTTATCCTAAAATGTAAATTGTGGGAGTAGGTATCATAAAATTTTTACAAACTTGAGACATTCTTTTGATTCATTGTAATAACTAATTAAAAGGTATATAACTCCATTGCTAACACTAGCAGGGGGGTACTCTTTCTGCCCTCTTCTGACATCTATGTCAGAAGCTTTCTCTATCCCTTTTATACTTTAATAAAACTCTATTGCACAAAAGCTCTGAGCAATCAAGCCTCGTCTCTGGCCCCGGATTGAATTCTTCTCTTCTGGAGGCCAAGAATTCCGGCATCTTTTTGTGGGCCAGCAACAACCTTTCAACTATAAGCTATCAGTTTTTCCAAGTCAATGGGATGCCACCTCCTTTTTACATTTTTTTGGTCCTTCATGTTGGGTCATGGCCAATGGTTGGTGTATCCCTTAATAGAATGGTTGAGTTGGCAGTGAGCAGTAACATGAAGAGATCTTAATTACCTTCCCAGGAATTGAACCTGGGAAGCCTGGATGAGAACCAGGAATCCTAGCCAGCAGACCAGCAAGGGCTAGAAGCCAGACGTTATTTTTCCCTGGACCTTTGCCCCCAGTGAAAAATGTTTTTACCATGGAGGCAGAAACTGTAAATGCAGGTATAAAATTTGTTATTAGAGACACAGCATAACAACAAGTGGGAAAGCACATAGAGAAATGGTTTGTTAAGATAAAAGCAAGGCAGAGAAAGGGTGTGGGTGTCCCCCACAGTGAGGGGAGGGAGCACAGTAAAGAGGCAGTGAAGGCATTTATAGCAGTCATTTGGGGCAGTTCTTCTGGGTCTTTGTCTTCCTTCAGCCCAATTATCTGGTTTCTTTTCCCACACCTGACCGACCCTGGGACACTCCACTGGATTCAAGCTTACCCCTCAGCCAAGATGGATCTCGAAGTGAAGGCTTCTGGGAGGAGCAAGACTCATTATGGCCTGGCATTGTCTCTTGAGTTCTGACCCACAAGAACCCTTTCTGTGCATGTGTAGCATCTCCCTTGTCCCAAAAGTCTGGGCCAGAGATCCCTGAATCCTTTACTCATACAGGCTTTTGCCTTCTCTTTGTCCGTGCCATGACTATTATCTTAAGGTGTTGAGGTAAGAGAGATGTCTCTTGTTCATACAAGAGATGAACACTGGCTATTTACTCTCTGTTGTTACTTTCATTTCAGAGGGCAAACAGGAGGCTGACTGTAAATACCTAGACAGAAGCCCACCTATCTCTTCTCTCAGAAATGCTAACAGTTGTAAGCATCCAGCCTGAAGCCTACTTCTTTGTGTCCCATGAAATGCAAACAGGAGACCAGTTATAAATGTCTAATCTGGAGTCCATCTATCTGCTACATCAATAATACACTAAAATAAACACACAATGAGACTCAGGGTCTGTTGGAAGTTAGATTCGTTGCCATTGTCATCCCAGCTGGTTCCATCTGGTTTTGTTTGTAGCTTTCTCTCTTCTCTCTAGACCCTTTACCTTAAAGACTTTTGTTACATCCTTCTAAAGGTGTGAACAAGATTAAAGAGTTGTTAACAAGACACCCCCATAAAGGAGGTTTTAGATGCTGCTACAGTATCCCCTGATCCTTTCCTGAGAGTACTGAGTGGAAGGGGCTTCCCTTCAGCCCACGTTGTTTCAATGTGTCCAAAGTGGTTTTTGAAGTTTTATGCTGGAGATTTCTCACTGGATGATGTTCCACACTCAGGTAGACCTGTTGAAGTTGACCGTGATCAAATAGAGACATTAACTGAGAACAATCAACTTTATACCATGCAGGAGATAGATGACACACTCGAAATACCCAACTCAAGTGCTGAAAATCATTTGCATTAACTTGGTTAGATTAATCACTTTGATGTTTGGGCCTGCAGCCCTCCACCCTCAGGCTTCAGCTCCCAGAGTGTATCTTTCACAGGAGAAATTTATTTCCTGCTTCCAAGGAAACAGACAGGAGTTGGAACCCTTAACCTTAGCCTTGAATCGTGCCCTTTAACATGAACCTGGAGACGGGAGAAGGACCGGCCCATCTCCAGGACCTGTAGCGGTCTGTTTGTTTTTTCCTTGATACTCTCACTAGCTTTGCCTGTTTATTAGGATGCGGGTTGAAGTTGTTCTTTGTATGCTCACAAATTTTCTCACTTCAGAAGCCACGTGGAGCCATCAGAGAAACTGTGAATTTCAGAAGTTATACCTAATCAGAAACCCAATGCTCATTATTCAGAATTGTTTATGTTTTCCCTAGAGCAAACAGTTGCTGACCACAAAGTAAATAATAAAACTTAATCCCTCTACACTGTAACGTTTAACATGGATTCATCTGAAGTTTATTTATTTACACCCCAAGGTGAGCATCCAAACTGCCCTTTGGTGTGGGCAGCAAAACTTTTCAGTGAGCTCCCCCAAGTTGCGTGAGAAATAGGAGATTTTCTCTGCATTTAAAACACACTAGGCTGGGTGTTAGGAATTCACAGATATTGTGACTTTTACTTCTCTGAGTTATATGTGTTACCAAACCAGGTTTGCATTCCCATAGTGCATGTGTGCTCATGTTCAATTCTTTGTGAGCCCATGGACTGTAGTCTGACAGGCTGCTCTGCCAGTGGGGTTCCCCAAGCAAGCATACTGGACTAGGTTGCCATTTCCTCCTCCAGGGGCTCTTACCAACCCAGGGAAGAAGAGTTAGGATGTGTCCTGTGGATCAAGGGTAGGGGGAAGAAATAATTAAACACAAACCTTTGGGTGTTTGGTGTTTCTCCTGGCCCAATTCAGTTCAGTCGTGTCTGACTCTCTGTGACTCCATGGACTGCAGCAAACCAGGCTTCCCTGTCCATCACCAGCTGCCAGAGCTTGCTCAAACTCGTGTCCATTGAGTTGGTGGTGACATCCAACCATCTCATCCTCTGTTTTTTTCTCCTCCCACCTTCAATGTTTCCCAGCATCAGGGTCTTTTCCAATAATTCGGTTCTTTGCATCAGATGACCAAAGTGTTGGAGCTTCATCTTCAGCATCAGTCCTTCCAATGAATATTCAGGGTTGATTTCTTTTGAGATTGACTGGTTTGACCTCCTTTCAGTCCAAGGGCCTCTTAAGATTCTTCCCCAACACCACAGTTCAAAAGCACAAGAACAATTTAAGCCTGCAAGCTCATGCCTGGGTGTAGATCCAAAGAATACCAAAATTTTAAAAGACGCTTGCACCCCTACAAACACAGCCACACTAGGTACAATAGCCAAGACACGAAAGCAGCCTACATGTAGAAGGACAGACGAATGGATAAAGAAGATGGGGTATGTATACACAGTGCAATATTACTCAGCCATCAAGAAGGACGTAATAATGCCATCGGCAGCCACAGAGAGCAAAGTAGAGATAATCATGTTAAATGAAGTAAGAAAGACAAGGAAAGACTAGTATCGTATGATATCACTTCTAGGAAGAATCTGAAAATGAATACAAGTGAACTTCTTTTCCAAAGAGAAACAGCCTCACAGACTTGGAAAAGAAACTTACAGTTACCAAGAAAAAAAGCTGGGGTGGGGAGGGTGGGCAGGGAGAAATTAGCTGGCTCAGATTAACATATACACACCACTATTTATAAAACAATCCACAAGGCCCCACTGTGTAGCACAAGGCACCCTACTCAACACTGTATAATCTATACAGGAAAAGAACCCAAAAAAGAACATAAATGTCAAAGTACAAGTGAATATGGTTGCTGTATAGCTAATTAGCTAAGTCACTTCAGTTGTGTCTGACTGTTTACAACCCCACAGACTGTAGCCCACCAGGCTCCTCTGCCCATAGGATTCTCTAGGCAAGAATACTGGGGTGTGTTGCCATGCCCTTCTCCAAGGGATCTTCCCAACCCAGGGATCAAACCTGCATCTCTTATGTTTCCTGCATTGGTAAGTGAGTTCTTTACCACTAGTGCCATCTGGGAAGCCCCATAGTTATTGTATATCAGGGGGAAAACCCACAACATTGTAAATCACCTAAATGTGGTGGTTTACTCACCGAGTGATGTCTGACTCTTGCAACCCAATGGAATGTAGCCCACCAGGCTCCTCTGTCCATGGGATTTCCCAGGCAAGAATACTGGAGTGAGTGGTCATTTCCTTCCCCAGGGGGTCTTCCTATCCTGGATTTAAACCCACATTTCCTGGTTTGCAGGTGGATTTTTTAACCACTGAGCCACCAGGGATGCCCTCAAATCACATATATATTACAATTATATCTTTTAAAAATGAGATTAAAAGTTGTGAACAGAACTATAAGACACTGATAAAAGAAAACAAAGAGCGTAAACAGTTGGAGAGATATTCCATGTTCCTGGGTTGAAAGAATCAATATTGTGAAGATGAGTATACTATTAAATGCAATCCACAGATTCAATGCAATCTCTATCAAATTACCAATGGCATTTTTCACAGAACTAGAATAAAGATTTCTGCAATTCGTATGGAAACACAAAAGACCCCAAATAGCCAAAGCAATCTGGAGAAAGAAGACTGGAGCTGGAGGAATCAACCCTCCTGACTTCAGACTATATTACAAAGCAACAGTTATCAAGATAGTATGGTACTGGCACTAAAACAGGAACATAAACTAATGGGACAAGCTCGAACGCCCAGTGATTAATCCACGCACCTATAGGCAACTTATCCTTGACAGAGGAGGCAAGAATGTACAGTGGATCAAAAAGATAGTATCTTCAATAAGTGGTGATGGGAAAACTGGACAACTACATGTAAAGAATGAAATTAGAACACTTTCTAACATCACACACAAAGATAAACTCAAAATGGATTAAAGACCAAAGTGTAAGACCAGAAACTATAAAACTCTTAGAGGAAAACATAGGCAGAACACTCTATGACATGAATCACAACAAGATTCTCTATGGCCCATCTCCTAAAGTAATGAAAATAAAAATAAACAAGCGGACCTAATTAAACTTAAAAGCCTTTGCACAGCAAAGGAAACCATAGCAAGGTGTAAAGACAACCCTCAGAGTGGGAGAAAATAATATCAAATGAAACAACTAACAAAGGATTACTTTCCAAAGTATAAAAACAGCTTATACAACTCAATATCAGAAAGAAAAAAAAAACCCAATCACAAAGTGGGCAGAAGATCTAAACTGGTATTTCTCCATAGCAGACATACAGATGACTAATAAATACATGAAAAAAATGCTCAACATCATTCATTATTCAGTTCAGCTCGGTTCAGTCCCTCAGTCATGTCCAACTCTTTGTGACCCCATGGACTGTAGCACACCAGGCTTCCCTGTCCATCACCAACACCCAGAGCCTGCTCAAACTCATGTCCATTGAGTCAGCAATACCATCCAATCATCTCATCCTCTGTCATCCCCTTCTCCTCCTGCCTTTGATCTTTCCCAGCATCATGGTCTTTTCCAATGATTTGGCTATTTGCATCAGATGATCAAAGTATTGGTGCTTCATCTTCAGCATCAGTCCTTCCAATGAATATTCAGGACTGATTTCCTTTAGAATGGACTGGTTGGATCTCCTTACAGTTCAAGGGACTCTCAAGAGTCTTCTCCAACACCACAGTTCGAAAGCATCAATTCTTTAGCGCTCAGTTTTCTTTATGGTCCAACTCTCACATCCATACATGACTACTGGAAAAACAATAGCTTTGATTAGATGGACCTTTGTCGGCAAAGTAATGTCTCTGCTTTTTAATATGCTATCTAAGTTAGTCATAGTTTTTCATTCAAGGAGCATGCATCTTTTAATTTCATGGCTGCAGTCACCATCTCATTATTAGAGAAATGCAGATCAAAACTACAATGAGATATCACCTCTCACCAGTCAGAATGGCCAGCATCAAAAAATCTACAAACAATAAATGCTGCAGAGGGTATGGAGAAAAGGGAACTCTCTTGCACTATTGGTGGGAATGTATATTGAGACAGCCACTATGGAAGACGGCATGGAGATTCCTTTAAAAACTAGGAATAAAACTACCATAAGCCCCAACAATCCCACTACTGGGCATATACCCTGAGAAAAACAAAATTGAAAAGGACACATTTATCCCAGTGCTCACTGCAGCACTATTTACAATAGCTAGGTCATGAGAAGAGTTGACTCATTGGAAAAGACTCTGATGCTGGGAGGGATTGGGGGCAGGAGGAGAAGGGGACGACCGAGGATGAGATGGCTGGATGGCATCATGGACTCGATGGACGTGAGTCTGAGTGAACTCCGGGAGATGGTGAACAGGGAGGCCTGGCGTGCTGCGATTCATGGGGTCGCAAAGAGTCGGACATGACTGAGCGACTGAAGTGAACTGAACTGAACTGAACTGAGGACATGGAAGCAACCTAGATGTCCATTGACAGATGAATGGATAAAGAAGCTGTGGTACATATACACAATGGAATATTACTCAGCCATCAAAAGGAAGGCATTTGAGTCAGTGCTAATGATGTGGATGAAAATAAAGCCTATTTTGCAGAGTGAAGTACGTCAGAAAAATAAATACCATACATTAACGCATATATATGGAAGAAGGAAATGGCAACCCACTCCAGGACTCTTGCCTGGAAAACCCCACGGCCAGAGGAGCCTGGTAGGCTGCAGTCCATGGGATCGCAAAGAGTCAGACACGACTGAGCGACTTTGCTTTCACTTTTCACTTTCCTGCATTGGAGAAGGAAATGGCAGCCCACTCCAGTGTTCTTGCCTGGAGAATCCCAGGGACGGGGGAGCCTGGTGGGCTGCCGTCTATGGGGTCGCACAGAGTCGGACACGACTGACGCGACTTAGCAGCAGCAGCAGCAGAAAGATAGTACTGATGAACCTATTTGCAGGGCAGCAAAGGAGATGCAGACATAGAGAACAGACTTATGGACATGGGGGAGTAGGAAGGAGAGGGTGGGACTAATGGAGAGAGTAGCATGGAAACATATACGCTAACGTGTAAAATAGATAGCCAGGAAACTCAAACCAGGGCTCTGTGACAACCTGGAGGGGTGGGATGGGGTGGTAGGTAGGAGGGAAGCTCAAAAGGGAAGGGAAATATGTATATCTATGACTGACCCATGTTGATGTGTGGCAGAAACCAACACAATATTGTAATTATCCTTCAATTAAAAATAAACAAATTAAGGAAAAAATATATCTTAAAAAAGTGGAAAAGAAATGCTGACACTATTTCCCTCAGGTATGGTGACCAGTGCTGAGGTGACACCCCTGGAGCCTGAGTAGGCTTAGGTCCCAAGGCTGCAGTGTCCTGGGTCTGAGGGAGTCCCCTGGGTGCCAAGTCCCTGGAAGTGAAGTCCCACCTCCAGCCTCCTTCCTTATGGGTCGCCCTACCTACGGATGACATCACCTTCTGTACAGTGTTGTTGCAGGAATTGGGATATGTCCAGGGGATTAAAGGTAAAGGGGAAGATGTCATGAAACACAAGAAGCCTTAGGTGTTTCTTCTGAAATGTTCTTCTCTAAGTGACAATCCAAGCGAAGGGCTTTCTCACAGGCTCTGGTTGCCTAAGTAACCAGAGTTGAGCAGGAAGAAATGCTGCCGCCTTGTGACCATTTCCATAGCAACAACTTTAAAATCGGTGCTGATGTCCTCTGAATATTCGCAAGGCCTGTGGGGTTGGAAAAGACGCCTGACTGCAAGTAATCTCCTGGAGGGAACCATCAAAAACAGAATTCAAAACAGGACTGATGTTCAAGAAGCCAGTTTCAACAGGTAAACTGTACTCACACTGTAGAAGACCACAAAGTACATGGAAACATATTCCTCATGACTAATTATTAAATCAGTGCAAAGCAAAACAACACTAAGGAATCACTTCACCATGATCAGAATGGCCATCATCAGAAAGATCCACAAAGAATAAATGCTGCAGAAGTCAGAGACAAAAGGGAATCTTCCTATACTCTTGGTGGGGGTGTCAATGGGTGCAGCCACTGTGGAAAACAGCATGGAGTTTCCATAAAAATTCAACACAGAGGTACAATATGATCCCACAATCCAACTCCTGGGCTCAAAACCAAAGAAAATAAAAATGTGAAATGACTTGTGCGCCCCTATTTTCAGAGCAGTACTATTTACTAGAGCCAAGACAGACAACCAGCATGTACAGAGGCTGACAAAGGAAAACTAAGTGGGATCCAAGACGCTGGAATACTCCTCAGTCATACACCAAAGTGAAATAATGCTATTGGCAGAAGAACAGACGAACCAAGACGTTATCATACGCAGGTGGAATTTAACAATCTATACAGATGAACTACTATACAAAAGAGAAACAACCTCACAAACATCGAAAATCAACTTATGCTTGTCAAAAACAAAAGTGAGGGAGAGTGACAGATTAGGACTCTTGCATTAACGCATATATACTAAATTATATCCAACAGATAATCAGAAAAGACATACTGAGTTGCACAGGAAATCCTACTCAGCACACCATAATAACATTTATGGGAAAAAGAACCCAGAGCAAGAACAGATACACGTTGATACATATCTGAATTAAGTTCCTGAATACCTAAAACAAAGACAACATTGGAAATCCACGCTACCACAATATATAATAAAAATGAAAACTACAACCAAAAAAACTAGGGCATGAAGAAAGCTGCTGCCTTGTGGCCATTTTCTGTAAGAACAGCATAAAAGTTGTGCTGATGGGCATTTAACATTCACAAGGCCTGTGGGGCTATCAGTAAAAAACACTGCCTTCAGGAAATGTCCTAGGTGATCATCAAAAAAGGATTCAAAACATAGAGACGTTCAAGAAGCATGTTTCACTCACAGCCATTCAAAAGAATCACATGAAAAAATGTCAGTATCAATAAATATAGAGAACTGCAAATCTAAACTATACCGATGTATCACCACCACACACTGTTCAGAATGGCCATTGGTAAAAACTCTGTAAATGTAAGGAGAGTGTGAAGAAAAGGGAACCCTCCTACACTGATGCTGGCAATGTAAATTGAGAACAGTCACTCTGGAAGACAGTGTGGAGCTTCCTTAAACAATGTAAAGGACAATGAAATTAGAATACTCCCTGACACCATACACAGAAATAAACTCCAAACAGTTTAAAGATGTGAACGAAAGGACAGGTACACGACTCTTGAGGAAAATATAGGCAGAACATGCTTTGCCATAAATCTCAGCAAGTTGTTTTTCATCCACCACTTAAAGTAATGAAAAATAAAGCAAAAATAAACAAATGAGACCTATTAACTTTAACAGCATTTGCACAGCAAAGGAAATCCTAACCAAAAGAAGAAGATGGCCTTCAGAATGAGAAAAATTATTTGCAAATGAAATAGATTTCACTCCAAAATGCAAAAATAGCTCATGCAGCTCAATATAAAAAACACAAATAAATAACTCAATTTAAAAAACTGAACCAAAGATCTCAATGGACATTTCTCTAAGACAGACACAGGGCCATAAAACACATGAAAAGATGTTCAGCATCACTAATTATAAGAGAAAGGCAGATCAAGTCCAAAGTGATGTCACCTCACACCAGTCAGAATGAGTTAGGAGACAGATGGGCTCTGGTTAGACATTTACAGCTGGCCTCTTGTTTACATCACATGGGGCACGAAGGAGGAGGCTGCAGGCTGAATACTCACAACTGTTAACATTTCCTGAGATGAGATAGGTGGGCTCCAGTGAAGGCATTTAAAATCGGCCTCCTCTTTGCCCTCCAAAATGGAAATGACAACAGAAGCAAGGTAAATAGCCAGTGTTTGTCTTCTGTAAACACGTTAAGGTAATAGTCGTGGCAGTAGTCGAGGCAAGGACAAAAAGGGGGCAAAACCCTGTGTGAGTAAAGGATTAAGGGCTCCTTCTCCCCCCTCTTTGTGGACAAGAGAGACACTACACATGTGCAGAAAGGCTCCTTGTGGGTCAAAGGTCAAGGAATAATGCCAGGCCATAAATGAGTCTTGCTCCTCCCAGAAGCCTTCACTTCGAGATCCATCATGGCTGAGGGGTGCGTGCACACCCAGGGGAGGGTCCCTGGGTAGGTCAGGTGTGGAAAAAGAAACAAGATAATTGGCCTGAAGAAAGACAAAGGCCTGGAAGAACTGCCCTATATAAATGACTTGACCGCCTCTTTGCTGCGCTCATTAGGGAAGACACCCACACCGTTTCTCTCTCAGCGTGCATCTCTGCCTTGCTTCTGTCTTAACTAAACAAACAGTTTCTCTTTGTGCTCTCCCACTTGTTTTTGTGCTATAGCTCTAATGATAAACTTTGTACATGCATTTACAGTTTCTGCCCCTGTGACAAACACATTTTTCACTGAGGGCAAAGATTCAGGGAAAAATGGCTTCTAGCCTCTAGCCCTTGCTGGTCTGGTAGCTAGGATTACCTGGTTCTCCTCCAGGCTTCCCAGGTTCAATACCTGGGCAGGGAATTAAGATCTCACTTCACGCCACTGCTCCCTGCTGCCTCGCTAAGATCAGAATCGTCATCTCAAAAAAAAATCTCCAACAATAAATCCTAAAGTGGATGTGGAGTGAAGGGGACTCTCCCACAGTGTTGTTGAAAATGTAAATCAGACCATCCACTAAGGAGAATAATATGAAGGTTCTTTAAAGAAATAAACATATAAGTTCGTGGGACCTAGCAGTCCTATGCCCAGTCCTGGATCCTGAGGACAACAAGGTTTTAAAGGACACCTGCACCCCTGCCATCACGGCCACACTGGGTACAGTAGCCAAGGCAGAGAAGCAACCCAAGTGTGAAAGGACAGATGAATGGGCAAAGAAATGGGGTACACAGACACAATGCAATATTGCTCAGCCATCAAGAAGGATGAAATAATGCCATTTTCAGTCACAAAGAAGAAAATAAAGGTGATCATGCTAAGTGAAGTAGAAAGGCAGGAAAAGACCAGGATTATATGATATCATTTCTAGGTGGAATCTAAAAATGGATTAAAATGACTTCTTTTCCAAAGAGAAACAGCCTCACAGACATAGGAAAGAAACACATGGTTACCAAGAAGGAAAGGGAGTGGGGAGAAGTTAGCTGGTTCATAGACACATTCCTAATTATGAAATAATCCAGAAGGACCCACTTATAGCATGTGGAACCCTATTCAACACTCTTCAATAACCTATATGGGAAAAGCACCCAAAAGGAACATACAGATATCTATACACAAGTGAATAAGTGAAAGTCACTCAGTCGTGTTCGACTCTTTTTGTCCCCATGTACTGCAGCCTGCCAGGCTCCTCTGTCCATGGAATTCTCCAGGCAAGAATACTGGAGTGGGTTGCCATTTCCTAAGTGAATAAAGCTTCTATCGGGGGGAAATCCATAACACTGTAAATCACTTATATTCCCCAATTCAAGTGATACAATTTTTTTTTAAAGTAATGGAAATGCTGACTCTAGGCCCCTCAGACATGGTGACCGAGGCTGGTGTCATATACCTGGAACCTGAGCAGACTTGGGTCCCAAGGCTGGAGTGTCTTGGATCTGAGGGGGTTAGAAAGATGTGCCAGACAATGAGCCCTCTATAGAAGGACCTGGAGAATCTCCAGCTCTGGGAGTGGTGGGAGGAGGTGTCCTGCAGCCACGCCACGCAGACTGCCCCCAAAGGATGTTGGAACTTCTGGGATGGAAGAGCTCTGAAAAGTCTCCTGGGCTCCAAGACTCCTGGTGGTGGTGATCCCAACACCAGCATCCTTCCTTGGGGCCACCCTCACCTACGGATGACATCACCCTCCACAGAGTGGAGTTGCAGGAATTAGCATGTGTCTGGGAAACAAAGGTTAATGGGGAAGAAATCAAGAGACACAGTACTTGCTGGCTCTTTGTTACTTCTGGCACAATTCGCTGAAACTGACAATCCTGGAGTAAGGCTTTCCCCTCAGGCTCTGGTTCCCTAAGTCATCAGAGTTGGGCAGGCAGAAATGCTGTCGCCTTCTGGCCATTTCCCATAACAACAACTTTAAAACGTGCTAATATTCTGGAAGGACTGATGGTGGAGCTTGGCCATCTGATGCGAAGAACTGACTCATTGGAAAACACCCTGATCTGGGAAAGACTGAAGGTGGGAGGAGAAGAGGATGACAGAGGATGAGATGGTTGGATGGCATCACCGACTCAATGGACATGAGTTTAAGCAAACTCAGGGAACTGGAGATGGACAGGGAGGCCTGGTGTGCTGCAGTCCATGTGAGTCAGACACGACTAAGTGACTGAACTGAGCTGAACTGAATCATCTCTGAATATGCACAAGGCATGCAGGGCTGGAAAGGACACCTGCCATCAAGTAAAGTCCTTGGAGTAAATCACCAAAAAATGAATTCAAAATAGGGTCGACGTTCAAGAAGCCAATTTCAACAGGTAAACTGTTCTCATACTGTATAAGATCACAAAGCACATGGAAACATCCTCCACATGACTAATTATCAAATCAATGCAAATCAGAACAACATTGAGACATCACCTCCCCATGGTCAGAATGGCCATCATCAGAAACATCCACTAAGAATAAATGCTGCAGAGGTCGGAGATAAAAGGGAACCTTCCTGCACTCTTGGTGGGGGTGTAAATGGGTGCAGCCACTGAGGAAAACAGCATGGAGGTTCCTTAAAATATTCAACACACAGCTACCATATGATCCAGAAATCCCACTCTTGGGCTCACATACAGAAAAAAATCATAATTTGAAATGACTCACGCACCCCTATATTCAGAACAGCACTATTGATTAGAGCCGAGATAGAGAATCAATCAGCGAGGCTAGAGACTGAAAAATGAAGATGGAGTGAGACAGCTAAACACAGGAACACTGCTCACTCATAAAGCAGGATTACTAATCCCACTGGCAGCAGCAAAGGTGGACCAAGTCATTACCATGTGCAGTGAAGTAAGTCAGAGAGAGAGAAATATCAGATATCATCTACAGGTGGAATCTATCAATGTATACCAATGAGATACCATATAAAACAGAAGCAGACTTACAAACTTCAAAAACCAACTTACAATTACCAATTAAAAAAAAGAGAAAGAAGGATAAATTAAGACTTCTGCATTATCACATACACCCATATACATCCAATAGATAATCTTCAAGTACATACTGAGTTGCACAGAGAACCCTGCTGAACACACTGTTCAGAGCAAGAATAGGTAGACATCTACATACATCTGAATCAAGAACATGGACACCTAAGACGACACACTGGAAATCCGTGCTATTCCAATATAGACACCATTTCCACTGTTTCCCCATCTATTTCCCATGAAGTGATGGGACCAGAGGCCATGATCTTCGTTTTCTGAATGTTGAGCTTTAAGCCAACTTTTTCACTCTCCTCCTTCACTTTCATCAAGAGGCTTTTTAGTTCCTCTTCACTTTCTGCCATAAAGGTGATGTCGTCTGCATATCTGAGGTTATTGATATTTCTCCCGGCAATCTTGATTCCAGCTTGTGCTTCTTCCAGCCCAGCGTTTCTCATGATGTACTCTGCATATAAGTTAAATAAACAGCGTGACAATATACAGCCTCGACATACTCCTTTTCCTATTTGGAACCAGTCTGCTGTTCCATGTCCAGTTCTAACTGTTGCTTCCTGACCTGCATACAGGTTTCACAAGAGGCAGGTCAGATGGTCTGGTATTCCCATCTCTTTCAGAATTTTCCACAGTTTATTGTGATCCACACAGTCAGAGGCTTTGGCATAGTCAATAAAGCAGAAATAGATGTTTTTCTGGAACTCTCTTGCTTTTTTATGATCCAGCGAATGTTGGCAATTTGATCTCTGGTTCCTCTGCCTTTTCTAAAACCAGCTTGAACATCTGGAAGTTCATGGTTCACGTATTACTGAAGCCTGGCTTGGAGAATTTTGAGCATTACTTTACTAGCGTGTGAGATGAGAGCAATTATGCATTAGTTCAAGCATTCTTTGGCATCATTATGCTAAGCGAAACAAACGAGAACAAAAAAGGACAAACATTCTGTGATTCTGCTAGTATGAGACAGTGGAATCATCTCAAAGCAAGTTAAATTCAGTGACAGAACAGGAGCTGAAAAGAGCTGATGTTTCATGGATGCGGTTTCACCTGGGGAAACTGACTTCCCAAGACATCTCCAAAACCTGTTGTATAAATAACTGGAATCCATATGCAATCAAATGAAAGTAGAAAGAAATTTTATGACTTATACCAAATTCACTTAAATTTCTCAACAGACAAAATTCAAAGCTGTATCTACAGTACTTCAGTTTTGCTTATGAATATTAACAGAAAAAAAAACCCTGAAGTCTATCCCAAAAAAGAAACAAAATTTAAAACATGACCTTTAAAAAATTAAAAATAAACTCATAGAAGACCTTATTCAGAAAACCTAAACACAAGCCACAAACAGAGAAATACATCTACAAAATACATATCTGATAAAAGGTTGTATACTCAAATAATACCAAAAAATCTGGAACAAACAACCTCATTAAAGATATATAAATCAGAACACCTGGCCAAAGAAAGCATACAGATACTAAATCAACATAAAAAATATCAAAGATCATAAGTCATTAGGAAATTACAAATTAAAACCACACACCTATTAGAACTAGTAAACTCAAAAAAAAAAAAAAAAACCCAGGGGCTTCCTGGTAGCTCAGTGGTAAAGACTCCACCTGACAATGCAGGAGACTCAAATACGATCCCTTATCTGGGAAGATCCCATGTGCCACGGAGCAACTTAGCTGTTTTTTTTTCCCAAAGCTAAACAAGGCTCACCTGAAGGTCAAACAGTGTACATCTAGTATTTAGAAAACAGCTTTGAAAAGGTGTCCAAACAAAAACTGTCACGCAATAATGCGCAGCAGCTCTACTTGTAACACCTACAAACTTTCAAATATCAGGATGTCTTCCATAGATGACTGTGTAAGCAAACTGGGATACATCCAAAGTGAGGGGGAGCAAATGCAACCCCAAAATACACCTCTTCAACATGAGAATTGAGTTCAGTTCAGTCGCTCAGTCATGTCCGACTTTTTGAGGCCCCATAGACTGCAGTACATCAGGCTTCCCTGTCCATCAGCAACTCCCGGAGCTTGCTCACATTCATATCCATCAAATCGGTGATGTCATCCAACCATCTCATCCTCTGTCATCCCCTTCTCCTCCCACCTTCAATCTTTCTCAGCATCAGGGTCTTTTCCAATGAGTCAGTTCTTCACATCAGGTGGCCAAAAGTATCGGAGTTTCAGCTTCAGCATCAGTCCTTCCAATGAATATTCAGGACTGATTTCCTTTAGGATGGACTGGTTTGATCTCCTTAGTGTCCAAGGGAGTCTCAAGAGTTTTCTCCAACACCACAGTTCAAAAGCATCAGTTCTTTGGCACTCAGCTTTTTTATAGTCCAACTCTCACATCCATACATGACCAGTGGAAAAACCAAAGCTTTGATTAGACCAACCTTGGTCGGCAAAGTACTATCTCCACTTTTTAATATGCTGTCCAGGTTGGTCATAGCTTTTCTTCCAAGGAGCAAGCGTCTTTTAATTTCATGGCTGCAGTCACCATCTGCAGTGATTTTTGGAGCCCAAGAAGATAAAGTCTGTCACTGTTTCCATTGTTTCTCCATCTATTTGCCATGAAGTGATGGGACCAGATGTCATGATCTTATTTTTCTGAATGTTGAGTTTTAAGCTAGCTCTTTCACTCTCCTCTTTCACTTCCATCAAGAGGCTATTTAGTTCTTCTTTGCTTTCTGCCATAAGGGTGGTGTCATCTGCATATCTGAGGTTATTGATATTTCTCCCGACAATCTTGATTCCAGCTTGTACTTCATCCAACCCAGTATTTCACATGATGTACTCTGCATATATAAGTTAAATAAGCAGGTGACAATATTCAGCCTTGACATACTCCTTTCCTAATTTTGAACCAGTCTCTTGTTTCATGCCCAGTTCTAAATGTTGCTACTTGACCTGCATACAAATTTCTCAGGAGGCAGGTAAAGTGATTAGGTATTCCCATCTCTTGAAGAATTTTCCATAGTTTGCTGTGATCACACAGTCAAAGGCTTTGGCATAGTCAATAAAGCAGAAGTAGATGTTTTTCTGAAACTCTCTTGCTTTTTCTATGATCCAATTGATGTTGGCAATTTGATCTCTGGTTCCTTTGCCTTTTCTAAATCCAGCTTGAACATTTGGAAGTTCACGGTTCATGTATTTCTGAAGCCTGGCTTGGAGAATTTTGAGCATTTCTTTGCTAGCCTGTGAAATGAGTGCAACTATGCAATAGTTTGTGCATTCTTTGGCATTGCTTTTCTTTGGGATTGGAATGAAAACTGACCTTTTCCAGTCCTCTGGCCACTGCTGAGTTTTCCAAATTTGTTGGCATATTGAGTGCAGCACTTTCACAGCATCATCTTTTAAGATTTGAAATATCCCAATTGGAATTCCATTACCTCCACTAGCTTTGTTTGTAGTGAAGTTTCCTAAGGCCCATTTGACTTTGTGTTACAGGATGTCTGGCTCTAAGTGAGTGATCACACCGTTGTGATTATCTGGGTTGTGATGATCTTTTTTGTACAGTTCTTCTGTGTATTCTTGCCACCTCTTCTTAATATCTTCTGCTTCTGTTAGGTCCGTACCATTTCTGTCCTTTATCGAGCCCATCTTTGTATGAAATGTTCCCTTGGTATCTCTGATTTTCCTGAAGAGCTCTCTAGTCTTTTCCATTTTGTTGTTTTCCTCTGTTTCTTTGCACTGATCACTTCACTGAGCACTTCATCTATATATTCCAATTCAAATTTTTTTTAAGTAGGAAATGAAAAGACACAAGAAATACTAACTCTATTCCTTTAGGCCATGGTGACCTGGGCTGGCATCACATCCCTGGAGCCAGACAGGCTTCAGTACCAAGGCTGGCGTGTTGCGGAGCTGAGGAAGCTGGGAGGATGAGGCAGGCAATGTGTCCCCACAATGGACCCGGAGTGCCTCTCGCTTTTAGATTGAGTCCCCAATCTCTGGATCCAGGTTGGCCTTCCAGCAGAGAAATCAAGCCTACTGCATCGAAAGAACCGTGGAACCTCTGGGCTGGAAGAGCTTTGAAATGTTCCCTGGGCTCCATGTGTCCTTTGGGCTGGGGTCCCCCCGCCCCCCGACCCCCACCAGCCCCCTTCCTTATGGTCGCCCCACCTACGAGTGATAGCACCCTCCACAGAGTGGTGTTCCAGGAATTGGGATGTGCTTTGCGGAATAAAGGGGAAGGGGAAGAAGGAATGAGATGAGACCCTTGAGCGTTTCTTCTGGCGCGCTGCACTCTTGACCATCTGAGAACAGGATCTTCCTTACGGCCCTGCCTGCGGGATGAGTCAGAGTTGGGCATGAAGAAATGCTGCCGCCTTGTGGCCACTTTTTGTAACAACTTTAAAATCTCGACAGTGAAAGAGGAGAGTGAAAAAGCTGGCTTAAAACTCAACATTCAGAAAACTAAGATCATGACATCCGGTCCTATCACTTCATGGCAAATAGATGGGGAAACAATGAAAACTGTAACGGACTTTATTTTCTTGTGCTCCATAATCACTGTGAACGGTGACTGTAGCCATGAAATTAAGAGACGCTTGCTTTTTGGAAGAAAAGCTATGACCAACCTCAACAGCATATTAAAGAGCAGAGACATTACTTTGTCGGCAAAGGTCCGTATAGTCAAAGCTATGGTTTTTTCCAGTAGTCATGTATGGACGTAAGAGTTGGACCATAAAGAAGGCTGAGCACCGAAGAACTGATGCCTTTGAACTGTGGTGTTGGAGAAGACTCTTGAGAGTCCCCTGGCCTCCAAGAAGATCAAACCAATAAATTGTAAAGGAAATTAACCTTGAATATTCATTGGAACGACTGATGTTGAAGCTGAAACTCCAATACTTTGGCCACCTGGTGTGAAGAACTGACTCACTGAAAAAGACCTTGATGCTGAGAAAGATTGAAGGCAGGAGAAGGAGACGACAGAGGATGAGATGGTCAGATGGCATCACCAACTCAATGGATATGAGTTTGAGCAAATCCAGGAGATAGTGAAGGACAGGGAAGCCTAGCATGCTGCAGCCCATGGGGTCGCAGAGAGTTGGACACAGCTGAGCAACTGAACAACAAGCCACGAAGTCAATGGTGTTTTGTTACAGCAGCCTCAACAGACTCTGACACCCAAAAGAATTGAAAACTACTCATATAAGCATTGATGAGCATGTAAGCACATGTATAAGCATATTCATAGCAGCAATATACACAATAGCTGAAAGACAGACACCATAAATGTCTATCAATAGATGGATAGACAAATAACTTCTGTTATATAATACAGTGGAACATTATTCAACCATAAAAAGGAGTGAAAGAGTAAGACAGATACAAAAGGTCACATCATGTTTTATTCCATTTATATAAAATATCCAGAATAGATAAAATCCATAGAGACAGAATGTAGATTAGTATTTGCAAGGGGCTGAAGGGAGGGAATATTGGAAAGAAACTACTTAATGAGGAAGATGTTTTACTTCAGAGTGATTGAAATGTTTTAGAACTAGAGAGACGTGATGGTTGCCCAACAATGTAACTGTTTAAATGGCACTGCTTTGTGTCCTTTAACATGGATAACTTTGTTACGTAAGTTTCACCTCAACAAGTATCAAAAGAGACTCCAAAGTGGTATTCCTGTGTGTCATAATGAAATGACATTTAAGCAGGTAGATCTGAGCAATGTAGGGCTATGTGGCCACGGATGTTGCTGGCACCCCACCTGAACACTTTTCCCCCTACCTGCTTCAAGTGTTGAACTCATAGCCGCCTTTTTCCCAGAGACCTGCCCTTGCTAAAACAGGAGCCACTTTAACCTGGACTCTACAAGTCATCCCTTCCACCTCTTCCTCTTCACACACTTTGCTAACTGGCACAAAAATCCCCCTGGTGGGAAGATCAACCCTGCAGGACAGTCTGCCCTCCAGAGCTCCCTTAGGGAGAGGCAGGCTGAAGCTAGTCCCTAGCAGAGACAGAGAAGTGCCCCAATAATTCATCTGAACAAGATGTGTTGTCTCTTTGTTTCTATGGGAACTGATGCAAAATGGTTATGTAAGTGCAACACTGATGGTGAATTTTATGGCATTTGAATCATATCTCAATGAAGCCATTATTTAAAAAAAAAACATTATTCATTTATAATAAAGGGTTTTTTGTTGTTGTTCTTGTTTTAAGGGTCCATCTCACAAGGGTAAACATTCCTGAATTCCCTAGTCAGGTTGTTTCTTAAGTTGAAATGGTAAGCATCAATAATTTAAAGGGTAAAAATGTTTGTTCTTGACTCCCAAAAACCCATTCTTTTAAAACCCTAAATTCCACTGAAATGATCTCTGTGACAATAAACGAAGTTAACCTCATCACCCCTGCTTGACAAATACGGCTGTCTCCCCCCATTAACGCGGCTTGTTGATATACTCATTCTCTCGGGACTTCTTGCCTAAAAAAACTCATACCCACAAACGAACCTACCTCAAGCTCCTGCAAAACCTTGTCCATGAGGTCCCGGGAGTTCTATTTGTAAGACACAGCTAGTTGAATGGCATCACTGAAGAGCTGGAGTGGTGGGAAGGAAAATAAGGCTATGGGCACCAGTGGCTGGGACTCTTGCCTGCCCTGTACCCGCTGGCCCGTCGTCATCACTTGTCCACACAATACTCCACCCTAAAATCATCACCTTTCCCCCATCCCCTGACTCCATGCTGGTCAATATGCCCTCTTCCAATACCTGACCCAAACCACCACCTCCCCTGCTGTCGACACCCACAATCATCCCTTCCTGTCACCACGCGCTCACCAAGGCCCCCCAGCAGTGCCATGCTCACCAACAGCCCTGCAGTCAGCCACTTCTCCACCACTTCCCCAGAAACGTCAGCACCAGGCCTTCCCCTCCTCACTAGACTGTCTCTGCAGTCTCCGATCACCTTCACAACATTGGTACCGTCAGCAGCTGAGACCAAGAACAGGAGCAGGGAGAACTGCCTGGCAAAACTGAAGCTTTTGGGGGTCACCTTCATGTCTGCTGTAGAGAGAAGGCAGGACATTGGCCTGTCTACCAAGGAAAGAGAGAGTTTTGAAGAGTAGGTCACCATTCTAGGAATGGAGGTCCCCATTCTAGGAAGTGGGACAATGAGGGACAATCAGCAGACATCTCATAGAAAGAGCTCATTTAACTGGGATCTGTGTCTCAAGGAGGCAGCTGGCTCATGTGGATCTTACTGGATGGGGAGTCTTGGCAACCAGACAGTTCTTCTTCTATATTGGGAAGAACAGCTCACGGATGGGTCAATGGCCCAGGAAAGAAGGAGGACGTGTGTGATGGTGGGTCCCCCATGAATTGCTGGCACCCAGATGTAAAAAGCAAAGACACAGATGTCAAAGCAGATATTACTTTGCCAACAAAGGTCTGTCTAGTCAAAGCTATGGATTTTCCAGTGGTCATATATGGATGTGAGCTGGACCATAAAGCAAGCTGAGAGCCGAAGAATTGATGCTTTTGAACTGTGGTGTTGGAAAAGACTCTTTGAGTCCCTTGGACTCCAAGAAGATCAAACCAGCCCAATTTCCTAAAGGAAATCAGTCCTGAATATTCATTGGAGGGACTGATGCTGAAGCTCCAATACTTTGGCCACCTGACACAAAGAACTGATTCATTGGAAAAGACTCTGATGCTGGGAAAGAGTGAAGGCAGGAGGAGAAGGGGGCGACAGAGGAGACGGTTGATGGCATTACCGACTCAATGGACATGAGTTTGAGCAAGCTCTAGGAGTTGGTGATGGACAGGGAAGCCTGGCATGCTGCAGTCCATGGGGTTAGTCAGACACGACTGAGCGACTGAACTGGACTGAGATGCAGGGCCGCCACAGTGCAGGGGATCTCTGGCCTGTACCCGGTGCTCAGGTTCTTTCGCGAATTCCCTCTGCACATCAAATACCTGCGATCAGCAGAGGAAAGGAGAGAGCCCAAGTGCATCAGTGTCTCTGCACACCATCCCCAGGCGTCATACATACATACAAACAGGCAAACACGGGCTTGGGAACTCAGACCACAGACCACTCTGGGCTGCAGCTCCTGTATCCACAAAGCCTATGCCATGCCCACCCATCTCAGAGAATTACTCTAGAACCTTCATCTAGTCACCAAATTTACCAACTTTAACCAAACTGTATCATTTTACTTGTTGCACCATTTACTTACTGATAAGTCTGTAACAAACTGCAAGCTTTTGGTTTTTTCTTAGTCTAATTATTGTCTAAACTTTGTTTAAAAGCTCCTTTATGATAACTTTAAATATATCTAGAATTTCCTTTCAGTTATTTTGATTTACCTTTAATTATAAACTTTTAAATGTATATTTTAAACTTTAAAAAGTAATTTTTGCCTTTTATGATTCTGCAGCTTACATAATTTTATGAACTGTTTACAATTTATACTTTTTACCTATTCTAAAAATATCAGCAAGAAGCATGAACACTGTGACTAGCTCTAAGGGACGCTTTCATCTTCACCAGTGACTGCTATGGACTTCAGGGTCAATACTCTACTGCTTAATTTTTCCTGAGGTGACGATGCTCTCAACATCAAGGGAAAAAAAATTCTTAGAAATAATGAACAGGGGCTTTTGGTGGTCCAGTGCTTAAGACTCAGTGTTCCCAGTGCAGGGGACACAGCCTCGATCCCTGGTCAAGGAACTAAGATCCCACATGCTGCACTGCTTGGCCAAAAAACAAAACTTATAAATAAACTAGATTTATCACAGTATATGACAACGGATACTAGACTCTCTTGGAACTAGAAGTAAAAAATGAAGAAAACCCTTCATCATAGAAATAGAAATATTAGAAATAGTAAACACAAAGCTATTTGAGAATTTTGTTTTAGAAGTGTGCGGCAAAGACTTTTTTAGTAACATTTCTGGGAAACATCATAATGTGTAAAAAAAGAGGCACCCAGGTGGTACAGCAGCTGTGAGGTCTGGGCTCTGAGTACAAAGTCCTAAGCCCACATGGGCCCCGAAGCCCAAGACATCCTATGAATCTGCAAAGGTTTCAGGGGAAAGATCCATTTTTGAGTTGACTTTTCACTAATAAGTTAGGACATCCCTTCTGATCTTAAATAAAATTAAAGGACCAGATGAAGGGTTTTCTAAATTTATATCATTTCTCACTAATTAATCTTTAGATCATTTTCATAGAAAACAAGTAGTTTCACACAGTTAGGATTTTCAGCCATATTACATGATGACACTTGGTAACTATATTTTTAATACCATTTTATCTACACAGTACTTTACTGTTTAACAGAATACTGAAAATATAGTCCAACATCCCAATTTTAAGTGCAATAATCAGAACAACCATTGTATTTAGGAAAGGCATATAATATTCTAAGAAAAAAAACCTTTATTTGGAGCGTGAGGAAGTTTTGCTGGGACAGTGGTCCTTATGCTGAAACTTCCTTTAGTTTCTCATTTCTAACTAACGTTAATAAAGAATAGTAGCTGTCTTTACCAAAACTCACTACATTGTGAGACTACTCTGCGACGTAACTTTAAGACGGTGAGAGAAGCAAATGAGGTGTCCTCTGAAGTTCTTACAGAGACGCTTCGGTGTTGCCCGTGAGTTCCTCGGTGACACTGGGTGTCACTGGCAGGGGCTTCGCCCAGACTGGAGGCTTCCCAGGGCTGGGAGCCCGAGCTCCCAAGTGTGGCTTCACGTACAGGCAAGGTCACAGCTTCCTGTGCACCTTCTGGTGCTGGATGAGGTGGCCGTGCTGGTTGAAGGCGCGGCCGCACTCCGCACACTCGTACGGCCTCTCGCCCGTGTGGATGCGCTGGTGCTGCACGAGCACCGAGTACTGGCTGAAGGCCTTGCCGCAGCGGCTGCACTCGTACGGCCTCTCGCCCGTGTGGGTCCTCAGGTGCACAATCAGCGTGGCCTTCAAGCTAAAGGCCTTGCCACACTGTGCGCAGCGGAAGGGCCGCTCGCCGGTGTGGACCCGCTGGTGCTGGACCAGGGACCTGCGGGCGCTGAAGGCATGGCCGCACTCGCTGCACACGTAGGGCTTCTCCCCGGTGTGGACCCGCTGGTGCTGGGTCAAGTGGGAGTGCTGCACGAAGGCCTTGCCGCAGGCGTAGCAGCCATACGGCTTCTCCTCCGTGTGGATGCGCTCATGGTTCAGGAGGGTGGAGCGGTGCCGGAAGGCTTTGCCACACTCGCCACACTCGTACGGCTTCTCGCCAGTGTGCACGCTGTGATGCTGGATGAGGACGGAGCGGTCACTGAACGCGCGGCCACACTGGCCGCAGGCGTAGGGCTTCTCCCCGGTGTGCACCCGCTGGTGCTGGAGCAGGGTCCTCTTCACGCTGAAGGCGCGACCACACTCTGCACACTCGTGCGGCTTCTCCCCCGTGTGCACCCGCCGGTGGCTGCGCAGCACAGTGCTGTGGTTGAAGGCCTTGCCGCACACACCGCACACGTACGGCCGCTCGCCAGTGTGGATGCGCTGGTGCTGCAGGAGGTGCGAGAGCTGCGTGAAGGCCTTGCGGCACTCGAGACACTCGTGTGGCTTCTCCCCTGTGTGTATCTTGTGATGCTGAGCGAGATCCGAACTCACTCGAAAGGCCTTTCCACACTCGTGGCACGCGTAGGGCTTCTCGCCCGTGTGGATCCTCTTGTGCTTGCTGAGCACCGAGCTCTGGCTGAAGGCCTTGCCACACACACCGCACACATAGGGCCTCTCCCCAGTATGTGTCCTCTGGTGCTGCAGCAGGTGGGAGCTCCGGCCAAAGCACTTCCCGCACTCCACGCACCGGTAGGGCCTCTCCCCGCCAGGAACGGCCGGGCGCTGGGCGACCGGCGCGCTGGGGCTCACAGCCTGGCCTTCAGGGGGGCCGGCAGGGCTGGGACTCAGACGGAAACTCTGCTCAGGTTCGTAACTTCCCGGATCACTCCACTCGGCAGGCGTTTTCCTCAGAATCATTGATATCTCCTCTGAAGTGAGCGGCCTCAGGCTGGAGTCTGCGTTCTGGTCCTGATCCTTGGGCTCACATCCTAAAACAAAACCAAAAGCAAAGGGAGCGTGTTCACCCGCTCTGAGACTGCAGAGTACATTCCACCCTGCAGGTGCTTCACTGGTACAGGGCGGCCCTCGAGTGCCCAAGGCTAGAAGTCACCAGCGGGTGACAAACAGGAAAGGTGCCCACCTGACAGTGTGGCTGGAGAAGGGCCAGGTCCGATCCGAGAGCCTGTGAAGGGTACATACGGTCACAGCCGCAGCCCTGCCCTCCCTGGAGGGTCCAGAGGCCATGAGAGGCAGAACCAAGGCAGGACTACACCTGCTACTGTGCGGGGCAGGGAGGGGGCTGCAGGAGCGAAGCGCGAGCTCCTGAGAGCCCGTCCTGCAGACTCCCACCTGGGGAACAAGACGAGGCCTGCAGGTGGCAGTGAGGATGGCCGAGAAGGCAGGGGTGTCCCTACACTCAGGTCAGGGGCACTGCAGGTTGAGCGGGTGGAGCAGGGTATGCTGAGGATGGCAGATTTTAAACCTTGAAGACAGAGCCACTGAACTGACAAGACGTCACCAGGAAACAGGACTGTCCCAGGAGGACTGGCTACTCAGAATGACGCTCATCCAGGATACTCGACAGGCGGGCAGGGCTGTGACAGCAGGGGACGGGGACGGGGCAGAGCCAGTTCTCCCAGGCCCATCTCAGCAACGCCTCTGCTGCTTCCTCCAGTTTCCACAAGGCCTGGTTGGGGACAGTGTTAAAACGGTCCTTGAGGGATGTCCTAGAGCGAGAAGCCCAGCGGGCAGAGCAAGACCCGAGGGGGGCACACCTGGGGGGAAGACTTAGCCAATGAGAGCTGGACCTTCTCAGTCCAGGGGACCCATGTTCTGCCTCATGGCCAAGACCCAGAAGCCCTCCCTACCTGATTGTGGGGGTTAGGGTCTCTCTGGGGTTTCTTATTAGGAAGCATACTGAATGGCAACCGGCCACATTCACTGGATTTTGCTTTTTCTGTAACAGGGATATTTTCAAGTCCTATCAATTTTCCCTTTTTTTGGTGGTAACAGCATTACTGAGATGTAAGCTTCATTGTTGAATTTATTCAGAACTTAGGACAGGTACTGTGCAATGGACTTCCTCAAACCCCAACAAGAGCCCCTGAAAAATAGCAGGCTCCAAAACCAAGCAGTCCCTACACCAGGAAAGGCACTTCCAAGACGGACTCTGCCTGAAGCATCTGTAGGGGTCTGTGCCTAGGACGTCAACATGTTCTTGTTTGCATTTTTTTAAATATAATTTTATCTATTTCATTTTTGGCTGCGGTGGGTCTTCACTGCGGTGACAGCTTTTCACTAGCTTCAGTGAGCGGGGTGACTCTCGAGTTGTGATATGCAGGCCTCTTACTGAGGTGGCTTCCCTTGCTGCAAAGCATGGGCTCTAGGCATGCAGGCTCTAGCGCTTGTGGCTCGTGGGCCAAGTAGCTGTGGCTCCCGGACTAAAGCAGAGACTCAGTAGTTGTGCCACATGGGCTTGGCTGTTCCACAGCACATGGGATCTTCTCGGCCCAGGGATCAAACCTGTGACCCCTGCACTGGCAGGCGGATTCTCAATCACTGGGCCACCAAGGAGGTCCTGATCAGTCTTCTCACATATAGACAATATCACGAACTACAAGCAATGCTTTTCCTCTTTCTTTCCAATTCTTACAGCTTTACTTGTGCTATTGCATCTGGTCTTGCCCAATTTTGGATGGAACCCCAGGACAGCTGTGGACAGTGGGCTCCTTTGTCTCACGGCAAACAGCTCTAGCCGCACTCAGTCAGGTTAAGAAACTTCCCTTTCATACTTTGGTGCTTCCTTCTTCCCGAAACCAGCCCATGTCCCTCAACCTCTGATGTCCATTCAGAGCAGGGACCTGTCAGGGGCCCGGCAGCCACATGTGCTCACCTTGCCTCAAGGCACCCAACCCACACCCAGCTGCACTTACCTCCCTGCCCAGTCCCTGCACTGGGCCTCTGCCTGCTGCCCACTCACCTGCAAGAGTCCCTGCCAGGTCAGACCTCAGGAGCACCCGCAGGTGCACAGCCCTTAGTGCACAGAGGCCACTCCGCGCTCACCTGAGCGGCTGATGCCCCAGCCCCTGAGCTGCTCGTTGCCCTGCTTGTCCAGGACCCACGGCTCCTCTCCTCGCTCCAGCTGGGAGATCACCTCGGGCTTGGATCCTGGAATTCCTGCTCATGGGAAGGGAAGTCCTTTCGTCTGTACAATATCCACAAGCACCCTCACCGAGCCCCCCTCCCAAGGCCTGCAGGGGGCCTTACCCACGGAGACCACATTCCCATAGGTCTCCATCATCACGTGTCGGTAGAGGCCACGCTGGGCGGGGCCCAGACGGTCCCACTCATCCTGGGAGAGGAACACAGCCACGTCCTCGAAGGTCACCTTGGCCTGGAACAACAGGGGGGCTGCAGGTTGGACTCACAGTCCATGTCCCAGACAAGGAGGGTGCAAGCAGGGTGGGGTATGGATGGGGGTTGGGGGGCGACAGGAAGGGGCCACAGTGTTCAAAATGCAGTGATGCTCAAGATGCCACCAGGCCCCTGGGAGTGGGAGGATGCGAGGATGGCAGGGGCACCGCAAAGGCCTTTGGGCTACTCACCTGAGGCACCGCTGGTGGCGGCAGGAGCCGGGCCGCCGCCATCATCTGGGCCGTGGCACGTCTGAGGGAGACGGTATCGGAGAAGCGTGTAGGGCTGAGGAAGAGGAAGGAGCATATGAGGGGCCCAGGATGGTCCCACCCAAGACGCCTGGGGATGCCATGCACCCCAAGGGCCGCCAGGCTGCCCAGTTTACCAGGCATGGCCTGCAGTACACACACAGGGCTGGGTGAGCGCATCATGGGGAGGGGGAAACACCAGGCCTGACTGCCTCCAGAGACAACCCCCATGAGGAGAGGCTGCACTTGTGGTGTGGGGACCACAACCCTCCTGTGGACCCGCTGATGCCCTGGGCATGCCTGGTCCTGCCTGGCGGCTCCAGTGGGAGCCCGGTTCTGGTGGATGCATCCAGAGGGACCCCGAGATTCGGTCTGAGCACCTGATGGGGAGGCCTGGGGCTGGGCAGGCTCTGGGAACACTGGAGCAAGCACTGCTAAGGTGTGTACCACACCCACCCCGCCAGACAGAAGGGGGCACAAGCCCAGCAGGCCCATCACCTGGGAAAAATGAAAGGAGTGGATAAAGTTAGCTTAGAATTCATCTGAAACACTGATGTTGGACAAACAGGCATGAGGGTGCCACCAGGCATGAAGAACTGGAAACAACGGGGCTGGTCCCGCCTCACTAGCTCTCAGAACCAACAGCGGGGGAGCCGCTGCCTCCTGCGGCTACTCCAGTGCCCACACCCCCTAGAAGAGCTGCCCACACCTGTCATCTCTCATGGACAGTCATCCTCCCTATGGCCTGATCCAGCCACTCCCTCAGGTGGCCCGTCCCCTCCATCCGAAGTGGCCCCTGTCAGGGTCTCCTCTCACCTCCATATGACCAAATCCTTGTCTGCTGTCAGCGGTGGGTAACCCCAGTCTCCAGCAAGTCAGTCACGGCGGGCACCCCTGTCCACCCTCACCAGCACGAGATACTGCCTCCCTGAACCATGCAGCTCTGGTCCTCTGGGAACCCAGAGGAGGTAGACAGTCATTTTCACGATGACCTGATCACACCTGGGCAGGATCTAACAATGAGCCCCCATAGGGACCCCATTCGCGGGTTCCCCGTGGGTTCTGGCAGCCAGCACAGCTAATCTAGGAGCTACTGGATCATTCAGCCCGAGGCCTCCAGCCAGGCCGGCTCCTGCCCGAGCCCATGTCTGTAACCTGAGCTGCTTCCGCCCCACAGGCCTGAACATCCAGGAGCACAGGGCTCCTGTTGGTGCGCTAAGCTGGCAACCCCCTTCCGCTCCAGCTGGCCATCTCCTCATGGGTGTCCTCTAGCACCTCAGACACTTAACATCCAGCCCCGACACCCACCCCCTCCCCAGGCCTGGCCTGCCCCTGGTCTGGCACCTGCATTCGACCCAGATCCTGAAGTCGGTGTCCTGCCCACCCTCTCACGCCCACTGGATCCGCCCTCCAGTGGCAGCACAGTCCTGCCCCGCCCCCACGGGACGCAGGGCCCCGCCTCCGCTCCAAGCCCCGCCCCCACGGGACGCAGGGCCCCGCCTCCGCTCCAAGCCCCGCCTCCGCTCCTGAGACTGCTGGGAGCCCTTCTCTGAGCGCCCCTCCCCGCGGCCAGTTGCCTCCTGCCCCTCAGCTGGCGCTCAGGCATCACCCTCTCATTAAGACCGTTCCCGGCCCACCTTGGGCGCCTCTGCCTCATCGTTCTCACACCCCCTGCCAGTCCCAGCGGAGCAGCCAGTGGCTCAAGCATGGCTGAACAAGTGTATGAAATTACAGGAGAAATGACTCCACACTCCACCCTTCAGAACAGCAACAAGTGCCGAAGGAGCAGCTACTCCAGCCGCAGTGGGGAAGTGGGGTTTCTGCTAGCTCTCCCTCAGGTGAGAAAGTCACCTGGCCTATTTAGGTGCAGCAGACATACCTCTGGGCAATGCACGCCTTCCTCGGATGGACTTGAAACCAGAAGGGAAGGGGACTGAGCACAACCCTTAAAGATGAGACATAAACTGGTTAGAACCAACTAGGCCCAAGATGGCGGAAGGCTCCCCTTCCAGTGGAGGCTGAGCCTTATTATATGCTCACTGCAATACATCAGCTAAATGACAACACAGATGACCAGATGACCAGATGGCCAGATGACCAGAAAGTGAAAAGTGGGCAGTGGCCCAATTCCTGAATTCCTGGAAGCCCCTGGTCCTCCCTGAAATAGTTGGATTAGTCCTCCTATTCAGCAGCCTATGAAACTACACAGCCCATAGAAACTAACCACCTTACATTTCAGGGCATTTTGAGACAGACACCATTCTAAGGAATGTGTATCTCTCTAAATAAATCCACTTCTCACCTATCACTTTGCATCCTGCTGTGAATTCCTTCCTTCTGCACTGAGAGACACAGAACCTGAGCTTTCAGTAAGTCCTGAGCAAAGGTGTGTGGTTTCAATTAAGAGACAGTGGGTTCGAGTCTCAGCTCGTGAGTTCGAATCCCACATGAATTGTGTGGTTTCAGAACAGACTCCAAGATAGTGCTGCTGCCAAATCCACCAGTCCTTCTACCCACCAGTCCTTCTCCACACCAGTCCCGCACCCACGAAGACCAAGATTCAGGCTGTGCCAAGCGGCCAGACAGGTCAGCGAAAGAACAGGATATGGAGGTGTTCACGATGCTCCTGTTGCACAACAATGACCCTAGGACCACGAGGGGATGTGAGCCCTTGTCCACAGCAGTAGGCACACCAGACTGAGATGACACAGCTCCTCTGAGGGCCTTCAGAGGACAGCAAGGTTCAAGAGAGCATGTAACTCAAGTGTCACCTCATCTGATGAGATTAACTCAAACCCCCGGGCAATTGTTTGAGGCGGGGCAGAGAAGGGGACAAGATTCCCACCCAGTGAATTCCAGAGAAACAGGAAAACAGAAAGCGGAAGAGCTCTACCCAGGATGACCTCTAAGTACTGAAGGAAAACAGTATATCATAAAGTATGCCTGTTGCTCTGCTCTGAATGTTTGTGCCTCCAAATGACCTAATGTTCAATGTTGGGGGGCAGGGGCGGTGCTCAGGTCTTGAGAGTGGAGTCCCCTTGATAAGAGCCCCCTCCCTCCACGTGAGGACACAATGTCTGCAGCCCAGGATGAGGGCTCCCAACTCTGCTGATCCTAACCTCAGATGTCTGGCCTCCACACTGTGAGAAATGACATTTGCTGTTTTACAGGCTGCCCGGTCTCCGGTGCTCTGTTATAGTAGCTCAAATGGAACAGGACTCTATATTCTGATAAAAGAGAAAGAAAACATGTAAAAGTGAAACTAACTAGTTTTTCATTTTTCTTTACCTGTACTTTGGTAGATAAGGTCTGGGTCTCCTAGAACAAATCTGCGTGGAATGAAAAGACATGCAAAAAACACTGCAGGCTGCTGACTGACACCACAGGGATGACAACAGAGCCACCCAGGCACTGAAGCTGGCTTTTACTCAGGGCCCATAGCTCAAGGCAACAGGAGTTCAGGGAGGAAGGGAGAGCAGGTGAGCAGGTCAAGTCCTGTTTAGATGGTCCCCGAAGTCGGAATTAACACCATGGAGGGTCAAACTGGCTCTGAGGGAAGCCATACCACCCCCAACACAGAAACAAGTACAAAAAGCACCCGCCCAAGGGGTGCCCACAACAGTGACCCATCCACCCACGCCCCAGAGAGTAACCCAAACCAAAGCAGAGCAGGCCAATGTTCTCTGCAGCAGTGATCACACTGCAGTGAGACACTCTTCCAAGTGAGTTCTGGCTCGGGTGGTGACTAAGGCACAGGAACTGCAAACGGGGCTGCAGAGACGAGAGAGCTTAGGATTCAACGTTATTTTGTTCTGTAAGCTAAGCTTTAGTAACTTCTAGTTCTTGCTGGCGGAGAAGGCAATGGCACCCCACTCCAGCACTCTCGCCTGGAGAGTCCCATGGACGGAGGAGCCTTGTGGGCTGCAGTCCATGGGGTCGCTAAGAGTTGGACACGACTGAAGCAACTTAGCAGCAGCAGCTCTTGCTGGAACTACTGAAGATCTTCTTCCCAAAGACCCCGCCAACGGTGACAGGTGCGACACGCACACTTGCAGTCCCTGGCCTGGGGTGGATAGCTCCAGGGTCTCCCCACTCTTCCTTACCATCCTCACCCCTAGGTTTTCCCACTGGAAGACCCGCTCCTCTTGCTTCATCTGCTCAAAGCCTGGCTCTCCAGGCTGGAAGCACCTTCCAAAGAGGCAGTTCTGATCCACCTGTAAGCCCAAACCACAACCCTACATGCTTCAGAGGTAAATGATCACAGACATGTATCCACACAGGTAGCTATTCTACACAGCAGCAACACGGAGTCAGAAAATATTCAGGGAAAACAGTTCTAGTCACAGACAGCAAGAAACAAGGTTAAAGTAAACCTTAAAAATATGTTAATGCTGCCCCCTGTATCCACAAAGTCGTAATGCAGAAAGCCAAGCAGTCCTGGACTAGAAAGGGCAGAGCAGGGCCATATCTATAAACAAACAAGATAGGCCAGGCATTAAAATCCTGGGGAAGACATTCCAGTAACCTCACTCAGACAACAGGTCTAAAATTAGTCCTTTGCACAAAGCTCAACCAATCTCCCAGAAAGCTAAGCAAAAGCAGAAATTAGCCTCTCCTCTGGGGTCCCAGCAGCCTGCCCTCACGCCTTGAGGGTGTACTATCCTTTATTTGCTGAATAAAACTGAGCTGTAACTGAGCTTTAAAAAAGAACAGAAATTAAATGAGATCATTTCATATCATATACTGAAAGCACACAGCTAATGAATGAAAAAGAGCTAAATTTTAAAATTATATGATAAAAAGAACCTGAATAAACTCTGGGGAGCAGAAACCCACAGATGTGCATGAAAATCAAAACCTTTTCACATCAAAACAACACAAATGCCAGAAATGGACCCAAGACTTGGGAGAAGTTAACACTGGACAAAGGTGGTTTTCCAAAGCAACGGCGAAATGAGTTATTCAGTAGTGTCAGAAATACCAGGGTTTAGGGAAAACACTGAAGCTGGATTTCCAACTTTCCCCACATCAAAATGATTCCAGATGGAGCCAACGTTTCACAAGTACCAGAGAAAACGAGTTTATTTTAGAACTAAACTTGGAGTAGGGAAAGCCCTTTAAGACACAGCACAAAGCCAAAAGCCTCGAGGGTAAATATTTGACCACTGAACACTCGAAATCTTCCATCTTAGAACCAAACATCACAACCGGAGTCAGATGATAGTCTGAGAAGAAAGTCTGATACACCCGTTAGAGAACCAAGCTGATCAGAACGGAAACGCCAGGCAGCGCACACCGAGGGTCCGGGTTCCCGGCCCCGAAGCGTCGCGCTGGGCAGGCGCCCGCGGACCCCGGGAATGGCTGCTCGCGCTCACGAAAGGGGCTTTCATAAATAACCGAGAGACGAGCCTCGATAAAAATGGAGGCGGGAGTGGACTCGGGACGAAGCACTCTCCCCGGAGAGATGCCGATGGCGATCCCGGTGGAATGAGTGTTCGCGCCCCCGGCCCGCACCCAGGCCCCGCGCGAGGCCGGAGCTCCGGGCGCCGCCGAGTACCGGCAGCGTAGGGCTCGCCGTTCGCGGGAGCGGGGAGGGCCCGGGGGAGGCGAGAGCGGGGTAGGGGCTCCGAATGGGCAGGGAAAGGCAAGGGACGCTCGCGGGCAGCACCCGATCGCGTGGAGGGTCCTGGCCCCCCACCCCGGCGCGCGGATAGAGGGAGCAGATGTAGCCCGCGCCCTGACTCACCGTCCCCGCAGCTGCCTCACCCGCAGGGGTGGCCGCCCGCACCGCACTCAGACAAAGGGGGCGCCCCGCCCCGTCTGCGCATCCGCCAATCGCAGGGCGCCCCGCCCCCAAGGGCCCCGCCCACGCCTCCCAGGCCGCCACTCCTAGGACGCGACACTTCCCAGTCCGCCTTGGGCCCCGCCCTCCCGCCCTCCCCGCCCTGGGCCCCGCCCTCCCGCCCTCCCCGCTCTGAGCCTTTCTCCTGACGGACGCACTCTCCAGAGCCACCGAGAGACGCAGCCTCCACCGCGGCTAGATAGGCCACGCCGCGTCCGGGTCTCCTACAAGCTGCACATCCGGCGGCCTCGCGGAAGCTTCTGCGGGTACCTCGTACCTCCGGCTCTGTGGATCCTCGCCCTGTTGCCTCCAGATGTCACACCTGCCGAGGCGGGGCCTGGCGCTGGCTGGCGGTGGTCGTCTTGTGTGGCGGCGACCTCCTCCCCGTCCCCCTACGCTAGTGTTTGCGCACTTCGGCAGGGCAGGACCAGCGGGGACGAGAGGAAGAGGTGGCCGTCGCTGCTGCCTGCCGCACCCGCTGTCTCCCCCAAGGGGTCCTTCCAGATGGCTCGTTGGCTGGGAGGACCAAGCTAGTGCCCCGACTTTTGGCAGGAAAGGTGGTCTGGGGAAAGGCCCGAGGCTGGAAGTGGGGCAGGATGTGGCAGTAATTCTGTGGATAGCGGGCCCCGGCGTCAGGGGCAGGGCTTCTACTCGGGAAAGGTGAGGTCAGCTTCCCACAGGCAACTCGTCTGCCCCACACACCCCGGTGAGGCAGCGTCCTCTCTGCCAAGAGACTGAAGCTCAGGACCCAGGTTGTCCGATTTGGCCCTATTTTTGGACCATCCTAGATGGTTTTGGCCAGTTGCCAGTGTTAACATAATTAAAGGAGGAGGCCATTAGGCTGGGGGTGGCTCTGCTGCCTTGGTAGCCCCCAGCTAGGCTTTCCAATTAAGTTGACGGCTTAAGTCGTGGCCTGACAAAGCCCTTGCTTTGCTTTTCCGTCTATAGAAACTAATAGAGCTCCTGCTGGCAGAGCGCTCCTAACCACTATTCCATCTTCTGTTTGCTCACATAAGCTCTTCACAAATTCTAATATGCCTCAGTTTACCTTTTAACAATGAGGAACTTGAGCCCGGCAACATTAGTCCTGGCAGAGAACTGATGCTTCTAGGATCTTCTCAGCACACCCTGCTTTCTTTTTCTCTTCCCAGCTATTTCAGGGTCCATATAATCAAAGCTGTGGTTTTTCCACTGCTGAATTATGTTAGGCTCCAAAATCACTGAACAGTGGCTGCAGCCATGAAATTAAAAGATGCTTGCTCCTTGGAGGGGGTGAGGGAGGGGAAGCTATGACAAACCTAGATCACGTATTAAAAAGCAGGGACGTCACTTTGCCGACAAAGGTTTGTATAGTCAAAGCTGTGAGTTTTCCAGTAGTCGTGTACAGATGTGAGATTTGGACCATAAAGAAGGCTGAGCACTGAAAAATTGATGCTTTTGAGCTGTGGTGCTGGGGAACTCTTGAGAGCCCCTTGGACAGCAAGGAGGTTAAACCTGTCAACTTACAGGAAATCAGTCCTGAATATTCATTGGAAGGACGGATACTGAAACTCTAATACTTTGGCCACCCGATGCGAAGAGCCAACTCATTGGAAAAGACCCTGATGCTGGGAAAGACTGAGGGCAAGAGGAGAAGGAGGTGACAGGATGAGATGTTTGCATAACATCACTGACTCATTGAACATGACTTTGAGCAAACTCTGGGAGATAGTGAAGGACAGGGAAGCCTGGCTGCAGTCCATGGGGTTGCAAAGAGCTGGACACGACTTAGAGACTGAACAACAACTTATTTTAAAAATGTTCATCCATAAAAATTGAAAGTATATTGCAATGTCTGTCGTTTGCTTAGTTTCAGCAGCTAACATTTTGCTTTTTTTTTTTTTTAAGCAATTCAACTAGCTTTTGTGTGTATGTCCAGCTCTGCAACTCTTCAAAGGCATGGTATTTATTGAGCGCCTCCTGCATGCTAGGCAGTGTTCTAAGTGCCAGGGCTACATGAGTAGGTAAAACAAGCAACATTCCCAGTAAGTCCCTTTCTCATAGGCTTTACCTGTGAGTGGGGAAAGCAGATAATACACAGTATCAATATGTGAATCAGAGTGTCCAGAGGTGGTATGAGCCGTTAAAGGTCCAGGTGGGCACCACTGCTACTCACAGTGTCCCCTGGCTCATCCTCAGGTCCAGATGGAGGCAGTTTTTTCTCGTATTTAAAATCCTAGGTTCTAATTATATAAACACATTTATTAGTTATATGTAATGATGTCAGATAACAATGTCAGTATTATTAACACTATGATTATTGAAAAGAGTCCAGATTTGTTTTGCATTTCTTCTTGCTGTTAGGATATATCCCATTTGGGATATGACCTTAACTCTACTATTTCACTTGTTTGCTTTTTAAAGTTACATTTTTAACATTTTGATACAATTTTGTTTTATGATCATGTACATTTGGAAGGAAAGTCATTACCAACTTAGACAGCATATTAAAAAGCAGAGACATTACTTTGTCAACAAAGGTCCGTCTAGTCAAGGCTATGGTTTTTCCAGTGGTCATGTATGGATGTGAGAGTTGGACTATAAAGAAAGCTGAGCGCCGAAGAATTGATGCTTTTGAACTGTGGTGTTGAAGAAGACTTGAGAGTCCCTTGGACTGCAAGGAGATCCAACCAGTCCATCCTAAGTGAGATCAGTCCTGGGTGTTCATTGGTAGGACTGATGTTGAAGCTGAAACTTCAATACTTTGGCCACCTGATGCGAAAAGCTGACTCATTTGAAAAGAACCTGATACTGGGAAAGATTGAGGGCAGGAGGAGAAGGGGAAGACAGAGGATGAGATGGTTGAATGGCATCACTGACCCAATGGACTTGGATTTGGGTGGACTCCAGGAATTGGTGATGGACAGGGAGGCCTGGCGTGCTGCAGTTCATGGGGTCGCAAAGAGTTGGGCACAACTGAGCGACTGAACTGAACTGAAACCCTGTATGGTTTCAAAGTCCAGTACACAAAAGAAAGTACATTCAGAAGACTTTCTTCTCTACCTGTTCCCACCAGTCTCTTACCATGCTGCCCTATCAGTAACCATTTATCAATGCTATGGTTTCTGGCTCCATTCCATAAAATCTGAGTGAATGTCAGTGAACAGTATTTCTTTCCCACTGGCCCCACATTTTGGCATTTTCCTGTCAGTATCCAGCCACCTCTCCTTGGCAGCGTCTGGGCATGTCCCTTTCTCCTTTATGCAGCTGCCTTCACCTCCCTTGTGAATGTGCTGTCGTGTATTCAGCCAGTCTGCTATTACTGGACATCTTTTGCCATAAAATTAGTGCTGTAGTAAGTAGCTTTAGTTAGGTCTTTTCAGTTTGGCCGGTTTAATTTTAGGATAGATTCCTAGAAATGGGCATTTGTATCTGTTTTTCTGTGTGTTGCCCAGTTCCCTTCCACAGGGTTGTAGGATCTTACATTTCCGCTGGTGAGGTTTCCTTACAGCCTTGTGAACAAAGAATGTTGTCAAATATTTGGTATTTTGGCAATCTGAGAAGCAAGAAATAGCATCTTGGTGTAATTTCCTTTTGCATCTTTCTTGGGAGTGAGGTTGAGCATCTCCATATGATTAAGAGCCACTTTCACTGACTTTTCTGTGAACCTGCTTGTTGGTCTCTTCCCTCTCATTTTAGAAGCACTACAGAGTTAGACTATAAAGAAAGCTGAGCACCGAAGAATGATGCTTTTGAATTGTGGTGTTGAAGAAGACTCTTGAGAGTCCCTTGGACTGGAAGGAGAACAAACCATTTCGTCCTAAAGGAAATCAGTCCTGAATAGTCATTGGAAGGACTGAGGCTGAAGCTGAAACTCCAGTACTTTGGCCACCTAATCTGAAGAACTGACTCATTGAAAAAGACCCTGATGCTGGGAAAGATAGAAGGCAGGAGAAGGGGACAATGGAGGATGAGATGTTTGGATGGCATCACCAACTCAATGGACATGAGTTTGAGAAAGCCCTGGGAGTTGGTGATGGACAAGTGTGCTGCAGTCCATGGGGTTGCAAAGAGTCAGACACGACTGAGTGACTGAACTGAACTGAACTGATTATGTTAACCGTTTGTGACATAAATTGTAGATTTTTTAAAACTTTGTTCTTAACACTAAGATTAAAAATTGCAAGCACTTACAGTCTTTTTTGATGCAACTGACAAGTTATATAAGCAATCAATATGATACCAGAGAGATGGTATAAAGAGTAGACTCCAAAATCACTTTTCATAAATTATTTTTTTATTATTTTATTTTTGGCTGCACCATGTCATCGTTGCAGTGCGGGCTTCTGTAGATTGTGTGAGCTCAGGAGCTTTGACTCACAGGCTTAGTTGCAGTTTGCAGTATCTTAGTTCCCCAACTAGGAGTCAAACCAGGGTCCCCTGCATTGGAAACATGGAGTCTTACCCACTGAACCACCAGGGAAGTCACCAGGACTTCTTTATAGCATGGAGTACAAGTCCTTTTTTAGATATATATGTTTTGCAAATATTTTCTCCCAGTTTATGCTTTGCCTTTTCCTTTGAGGAACAAATGTTCTAAATCTTGATGAGCTCCTACTCACTGAATCCTTCCTCGAAAATCCCTGCTCTTTGTGTCCTATTTAATAAATCTTCACCAAAGATTATTTATTTAATAAATCTTGACCAAAGTGAAGGTCAGTAGGTTTTCTCTTATGTTTTCCTTTAGAAGTTTCTGCTGTACATTTTGGTTGATGATACATTTTGAGTTAAATTCTTTAGATGGTGTGGGGCAAGGATTGAGATTCACTTTGTTGGCATACGGTTATGCAATAATTACAACAACATTTGTTGAAAATGAAACCCTAATTTTAAATAACCTTATGTACATTAATTTTTATGTGTTATGTATAACATAAGTTGTAAACACTTCCTCCAGTTCACCATTTGTCTTTTTACTTTGAATACAAAAGTGTTGGTCCTGCAAAACTTTATTTCTGTGCAATGAAATTTATCATGTTTTCCCTTATTGTTGCTTGATTTCAAGCTACAGTAAAATTTCCCTAACTTCCCAGTTCTGGAGGAATCCACCTATGTTTTCACCCAGTACTCATCTGGTTTTGTTTCTTTACATTTAAATCTCTGTTCCATTTGGACTTTATTCTGCTAAGAGATGTAAAGAGTAAGTCTAGTTTTGTCCTTTTTCCAAAAGGCTATCTTGTTACCCCGCTACCACATAGAATGAGATTGGTCCTTTCCCCTGAATCTGAGGCCATCTTTCTATCACATTTCCAGTTGGCAGTGGTCTCCCCAGTCAATGTTCTGATGTCTGGAAGATTCACAGTCTGGCCCATGAGCCCAGAAGGGCCTGCATACAGAATAAGCCTCACAGGGTACCTGCAGTCAGGCCACCTCCACCTCCCCCCATGCCTTTGTGTTACTTCCAGGGAAGCCCAGGGGCCAGTGTCTGCCAAGCCCCAGGGGAAAGAACCAACCTCATCCTACGTGGTTGGCTGCTCTGGCGTGGCCTGCACTGTCCTCAGGCATCAAGGCCCTGTTTTCCACTCAGACCTAAGTTGCCTCCAAAGCCATAGAAACTTCAGGATGGTCCTGGACCCTGGCCCTGCTCTCACACACCACTCCAGTCTCCCTGCTTCTCCTTGCACGGAGAGGCCATGGGTGTCAAGGGACAGTTTTTCCCCTACATTCATCATCTGTGAGGCCTGGGCTGTGGGATCCATGGAGGAGTCTCCCAGAACTCTGCCAGCACATGGAAACCATGGCACAGTTGGTACCAGGGAGCCACCTGGAGCCGGGGCCTAGGGGCCCCAACTGGCATTTTTTGCCCAGGGAGCTGTAACGCAGGGCAGCTTTGAGCTGTTAGGGCTGCTTTTCTGTTGTTCTCAACGGAGCTGGCATTATTGGCTGAAGGCAGAAGTGTATGGATGTGGAAATCAGGAGCCAGGAGATCGTCCTCCTGATCTCTAATTCTCGAGGTCATAGGAAAGGGTGAGGGCTCCGGGGAACTTGTGCAGTCACAGCAGCCAGGCTTTTGTCAGAACAAGGAGTTGAGGGAGAAGTCACAGTACAGAGGAACTTGACGTCCATAAACCAAAGAAAAAGACGTCCAAACCAAAGTGGAAGAAGGTGTGGAGGCCAAGCAGGGCTTCTGGTTTTTTGAAGCTATGCAAAGCTTTATTATTGACATAAAGGAGGTCTCTGAGGAGGGTAGAGAAGGCCTCTGGAACAGGTCTGAGGTGGCTTGAGAGCAAGAAGGGTCACCAGCCTGGGCCTCTACTGCAGTCAGCAGGAGCGGCTGGAGGGAAGGTCCCTGGGCCCAGGTGAGGGCCTGGATGCCTTCAGTCTCCTGCTGGCATCAGAGGGCAGAGCACTCGGCTGGCTTTTCTGCTTTTCCAGATGTGGGCACAAAATGAGGAGGATGAGGCCTCAAGGTGCCAGCCTGCTAGTCACCACTCACCCTGATGTTTGATGAGAGACACACCATGTTTCACTCAGCTAATTCAGAGCCTGTTTAAACGAGCTGTGTGGACTCTGCAGCCTGCAGCAGGTAAAACTGACAAGAGCGCCTTGGCCACTCTCAGTAAAACCTGGAACTCTGGAGGGGATGAGGGCATGCAGGGGAGGCCTCGTGTTGTGCCTAAGTATAGGGAGAGCCATCTAGAGAGCTTGATTAGTATTTGGGGGCATCTGTGAGGCAAGAGATTCCTGGAGCTTTTTACACCAAAGGGTTCAACTCTTAGGTGACAGCACAAGTTTGTAGAAATGTGCAGATGAGGCTGTGAGTTGTCACTGGGTGCTAAGACAACTGCCTGGTATTTGGCCAGTCATGCTGACCCTCCAGTCTGGCCCTGTATCAGGGTCGTCCTGGTTAGAAATGAGGAGCAGCTTCCCTCTGAGCTCCATCTTCCATGACAGTTGGCACTTCTCTGCCTATTGTCTTGGAACTCCCACTGCTGTTCCCCCGAATTCATCCCACCCTGGAGCTCCCCAGGTGGACAGGGTCCAGCAGCCTGACATCTGGAAAGGGGCTGAGAACAGGTGAGGCTATTCCTCTTGCAGGGGGAGCAGGCCAAAGGCCCAGGTTCAGCTCCATCCTGCACCAAGGCAGCTCGGCAGCCCCTAAGTTTGTTGGGTATTGCTTCTGCGACCCAGAGTGTAATGAGCAGCTGGGTACAGGGGGTCATGGGCTCAGGAGGTCCAGTTTCAGTAATTGCAGCTCTAGTGGCATACTGTATGGGGGAAAGAGGGCAGTTTCTTGCATCAGAAGCCCTTGGACAACTGAGTGCCATCATGAGTGGTCCAGAGACTCCAGGAGGCCTAGCAGGAGGTGGCTGAAGCCCCTTCCATGGAGCAGTCTTGCACAAATTTGGTATTGCACCAATTTTAGCCTCTTGTTGGAGGGGTCTCTGACTGTAGCAGAGGATGTGACAGCGCACCATGTGCAGCAGGGCTGAGCGACGCAGGCCAGCAGCAAGCGGGCCAATCAGCGAGAGTGGAGTAGAGGCGGACACAGATAGTTACTGAGAAAAGGAATCATAAATCAAAACCAGACTGACGGAGGAGCGTGAAGCCAGAGGAGCTGCCTGACAGTAAGAATAGGAGCAGTCTTGTCAGGCTGAGGCCAAGTCTGGAAACTGTATCCCATTAGTTGTTGCCTAGGGAGATGGGGTGGGATGGCGCCCACAGTGTAGGGGAGGGTATGATAGGGCCTCTACAGGGCAGCAGGGACAGCTGCTTCACGGGGCCTTGGAGGGGAGCCTGGGCAGCCTGTGCCACCCAAGCCCATGGACTCGCCTGTGCATCGGAGTCACCCCTCCACCCTCTCTTCTCTCCAGCCTCAAACCACCTCTCCCTCCACATTTGCAACTGCTGGCCTTGCCTCTACTTCCTTGAGAACTCAGAAGCCACACCTTCCCTTCCCTTCGTGACTACAAGCCACTGCCTCCTCTCCTCCTGGAACAGTGCGGAGGGGTCCCCCATTCTTCCCAGGACATTCCCAGGTCAGGACCTCCCTGGTGGCAGAAATGTGGCTTCTGGGCTAAGTTCCCCTGTGCAGGGAGTCGGGAGCCAATGCCCACCTCTTAGGGGCACCTAGGTGCCCTGTAAATGTCTGGCGATGGATCCGGGAGCCTGACAGAAGAAGGCAGGAGCATGTAAAGCAGCCCGTTGGTGAAGCCCAGGACCAGAGTTCAGGAACTGCCTCATGTACAATCGTGCTGCAGCCTGAGTGGGGCCACAGGGCCTGGGCCACCGCAGAGCAAGAACACATAACCACAGACTGCAGAAGGACACCCTGGAAAGGGGGGAGCAGGGAGGGTCAGGTCCCATTACCAGGTAGGACGTGGTGTGGGGGGGGGGGGGGGGTGACAGCAACCAGACCTGAAAACTCTCAACCTGACATGAAAACAGATACCAGCCACAACCACTGACAAAGGACTCAGTCCCTTGACTAGTGAGCACACCAAGGTCTGTGGTTGTCTCAAACCAAATGTCATTTACTTTCTTGGTTATGTTCCTTTACAGTAATAAACTCTATGGATGAGTGCACAGCCTCTATAATCCTTTCCCTTCTAACAAGTACAGTTGTCTCATAACAAACTGGAAAAACAAACAACAAAGAGAAATGAGCTCACAGGAGACAAGGGTGATGGCAGGGGACTTGGGAGAAGGAGCAGGACCACAGGAGGGTCCCCAGTGTGTAGACGGTGGCCTCTGTGGACGGTGGCCTCATGGGTGGACAGAGTGAGCGAGAGCACCTTAAGTCTGGGGAGGGAGAGCGAGGCACAGCCAGGCGGTCAGGGTGAAGCTGCGAGGGGTTCACTCCCTGGTGTGGATCAACTGGTGCTTGGTCAATTTTGACCGCTGGCTGAAGGCTTTTCCACAAGCCGTGCAGTCGTAGGGCTTCACCCCAGTGTGGATCCGCTGGTGCTGGATGAGAACGGAGCACTGGCTGAAGGACTTCCCACACTCACTGCACTGATAGGGCCTCTCGCCCGTGTGGATGATCTGGTGCTGAATGAGGTGCGAGCTCTGCCTGAAGCCCTTCCCACATTCGACGCAGGTGTAGGGCTTCTCTCCGGTGTGGACCTTCTGGTGGTGGATGAGGTTGGAGCTCCGGTTGAAGGCTTTGCCACACTGGTTACACTTGTGGGGTTTCAACCCGTTGTGGATCCTCTTATGCTGAATGAGAGTTGAGTTCTGGCTGAAAGTTTTCCCGCACTCAGTGCATTCATAGGGCTTCTCCCCCGTGTGGACCCGGTGGTGCAGGATGAGGTTGGAGCTGCGGCCAAAGGTCTTTCCACACTCGCGGCACTCATAGGGCTTGTCGCCTGTGTGCACACCCTGGTGCTGCACGAGCGCGGAGCTGTGGCTGAAGGCCTTCCCGCAGACACCGCACTCATACGGCTTCTCCCCCGTGTGGGTGATCTGGTGCTTTTGGAGCACCGAGCTGTACCTGAAGGCCTTGCCACACACGGCACACACATGAGGCTTCTCCCCGGTGTGGATCCTCCAGTGCTGGATGAGGCTCGAGCTCTGGCTGAAGGCCTTCCCACAGTCACTGCACTTGTAGGGCTTCTCGCCCGTGTGGACCCTGTGGTGTTTGATGAGGTTGGACACCCGGCTGAAGGGCTTGCCACACTCGCTACATGAGTAAGGCCTCTCCCCGGTATGGACCCTCTGGTGCTTCCTCACGTGTGAGCTCTGGCTGAAGGCCCTCCCACACTCAGTACACTCGAAGGGCTTCTCCCCTGTGTGGACCCTCTGGTGGTTGACGAGGTTGGAACTGCGCCTGAAGGCCTTCCCACAGGCATGACACACGTATGGCTTCTCGCCAGAGTGGATTCTCTGGTGCTGGATGAGGTTGGAGCTTCGCCTGAAGGTCTTCCCGCACTCACTGCATTCGTAGGGCTTCTCACTCACATGGGACTTCTGGTGCTTTTTAAGGCTGGAGCTCTGGCAGAAGGCTTTCCCACACTCAGAACACACATGCAGCTTCTCCCCATGGTGGGTGAGCTGGTGCTGAAGGAAGCCTGTGTGTGTGCTGAAGAGCCTTCCACACTCGTTACAGATGAAGGATTTGTGTCCAGTGTGCACTGTCTGATGCTGTGTAAGATCAGGGTCTCCTTCAAAGGTTTTCCCACACTCGCTGCATATGAACGGGCTTTTGGCCACATTAAGTCCTGTGCAGCTGGGCAGGTCCAGGCTGCAGGGCAGGCTCTGTATGCCACGTGGATGGGGCCTCTCCTCTGCAGGAGGCCCCTGACACTCCACTGGGCTTGGGCTCCGGCTGCAGCTGCTCTTGATGTCATCCCAGTCCACCTCTCTCTCTCCTGAGGGGCTCCTGAGAAGCATCTGTGCAAGAGTGAAGGCCCCCTCCTGGTGAGGGTGGTGCATCTGCCTCTCATCCTCAGGGACCCCCCAGTCTCTTTCTTCTACACTACCACGGAGCACTCCAAGCTCAGGTGTCTGGGGAGCATCACTGCCAGAGCTGTCTGATATTTCTACATGTGATTCCAAGTCCTCAGAAACTTCTTCCTTCTGAACAAACTCCTGGCCCTTAGTCCTGGTGTCCCAGCCTGAAATGACAAACAGGAAGTCTCATGGTGCCACCTCCCCAATGGTCTTCATGCTCTCTCCTTCCCTTTAGCCTGTCTCAGCTGAAATACCTCACAGAAGAGGACTTCTCTGACCACTGTTCCCAACAGGGCTCCATATCCCAAGGCTGGGGCCACGCAGGGGTGCTGAGTGGGTAGGTGAAGGGCACCCCACAGTACTCTCAGCCTCCTTGGGCCTGTTGCCCTCTGACCTGCCCCTCGATTCAGGAATGATTTCCATTCCCCTACTGGAACTTCTAGAATCTCCCCCCACAACAGCATTTTGTCTCCCCACGTCACCTGGAGGCTTCTATTCTCCTCAACAAAGACCCAGCTGTGTTGTATGCTCAGCCTGACTGCCCTGCCAACGTGTCTGGTGATGGCAGTTTGCATTCTGGTCACCTGACTCATGGCCCAGCTGGAAGGCCCTGCAGTGTCTGTGCCAAGACCCGCTCGGTGGAGCTTGACCATGTGGCTGCACACAGAGGCAACCTGTTTCACCCTCCTGCTGACCGTCAGGCAGGCCTGTCATCACCTGCAGATGGGCTTCCATCATCTCCCAGGGCCCCAGCTGTGGGGCACCAGCGGGGCTCCCATGTGTGATAGGGGCACAGTGAGGGCTGCAGGGACAAACAGGGAGGTCACTGCAGGAAACAAGCATCTGGACAGGGTGGCCCAGAGAGCCCCGCCCTCTCCTGGCTGCACAAGAAGGGACACAGCTTTTCCATGAAGGGTCAGAGAGGACCCATTCTGGGCTCTGTGGCTGCAGTCTCTGTCATAAGGTCTGCTCTGTTACAATCCTTAAAAAAGTGTGAACTGTTCTTTGCTTGCAGGTCATAAACAACTTGTGAGCTGGATCTGGCCTGTGGGGCATGGCTCGCTGACCCAACTGAGACAAGGTCATTGGTGTGGCTCCTGAGGGAGTGGAAATGGGAACTGCTTTTGGGGCCAGAGACACTATCAGCCTGGAAGGATTTTACTGAGATGGGAAACAAGAGTGAATCCTATGGGTGAGGGTGATGGCATTCTTGATTTGCTAGACTGGATACAATTCTCTGCAACATAAGAATTACTGGAAACAATAATGAAAGTTCTTTTTTTGAAAGGAAATATAAAATCAGAAATATGCTTTAAGAAAAATTTTCATTAAAAACACTGGGTTTAATGGTGAAGAAAAAGATGTGTAAACAAATGCACTTGTTTGCCACACTGCCCCAAGTTTGCCCCCACAGCAAACCTGTTAGACTTCCGAAGAGGAAACAATGGAGACCTGTATGATTAGCTGCTCCCAGGTTTGTGAAAAGTGCCCCCATCGGAGACATGCTCACAAGTCCTCGCGTGGCTGTGGCTGTCAAGGGCCCGGCAGAGACTCAGCAGCACCTGCCCCGCCACACAAGCCCCCAGTGGCACCGCAGCCTCGGCCGGGGGCTCCACCCCTCTCCATCCCCACAGGGGCTCTGTTTTCATTTTACTGTTATGTGTATTGAGGTGAAGCTAACAAACAAAATAACTGTTTTAAAAGAACACTTTAGTGGCATTTAGTACATTTACAATGTCGTGCAATCAAAATCTGTATCTTGTTCCAAGACATTTCATTTCCATCACCTCAAAGCCCCGGTGCATTAGTCCGTATCTCCTGGCCCCCAGCGCCTGGTGACCACCCACCTGCATTTTGTCTCCATGGATTTACCTCATTCCTGACCTTCCATGTGAATGAAATCATGATACACAACTTTTGATGTCTGGACTCTTCCTCTCAACCTAATGTTTCTGCAGGTTCAGTCACTGCAGCAGGTACCAGTGCTTCACTCCCTTCTGGCTGAATAATAAACCACGGTACAGACACAACACAGCTGGTTTCTGCATCCATCCACTGAGGGGCATCTGGGTTGCTTACACCTCTTGACTACTGTGAACAGTGCTATGAATATGACGTACATGTACTTGATGAGTATTTGCCTTGAATTCTGTGGGTATGTATCCAGCAGTGGAATTACTGGGTAACACGGTAATGCCAGGGCTTCCCAGGTGGTGCTAGTGGTAAAGAACCCCCGCCTGCCAATGCAGGAGACGTGTTCAATCTGGGTTGGGAAGATCCCCTGGAGGAGGGGATGGCAACCCACTCCAGTATTCCTGCCTGGATAATCCCACAGACAGAGGAGCCTGGTGGGCTACACTGCATAGAGTTGCAAAGAGTCAGACACAACTGAAGTGACTGAGCATGCACGCATGGTAACGCTATGTTTAAACTTTGAAGAACTGCCAAACTGTACTCCACATGGTTATGCCATTCTACATTCCCACCATTGTTGGTGTATAGAAACACAACTGACTTTGTGTACTCACCTGTACTCTGCAATTCTGCTGAATTTATTAACTCTAGCAGGTTTCTAATGGATTCTTTGGGATTTCCTATTATATATATATAGGATTGTGCCTTACACAAACAGAGGTAGTTTTATTTCTTCCTTCCCAATTTGAATCCCTTTTTTTTTTTTTTTTTCCTGGCCTGATTGCTCTGGTTAGAACTTCCAAAACAGAACTGAAGAGCAGAGGTGAAAGCAGGCAAATTTTCCTCATTTATGGGGAAAACCTTTTAATATTTCACTAATGACATGATGTTAGCTGTGTGTTTTTCATGAATGCCCTTTATCGTGTTGAGGAGGTTGCCTTGAATGGAGTTCTCAGTGTTTTCATTATGAAAATGAATTTGGTTTTGTCAAACACATTTTTTTTTTGCATCAATTGAGATGATTATAGCTTTTCCCCTTCATTCGTTTAATGTGGTAAATGACACTGATTGGTTCTTATGTTGAACCATTCTTGTGTCCCTGGGTTACATCCCACTTGGTCATGGGATATAACACTTTTATTAACACGGCTGGATTCAGTTTGCTAGCATTTTGTTGAGGGTTTTGTATATACAGCCACAAAATGTCTTAATGTATAATTTTCTTTTCCTGTGGTGTCTTTGATTATCCTTCCTCTTGTATAGTTTGCAAGCTTGACAAAACAGCATAAATCCTTCTTTAAATGTCTTGTGATGCCATCTGGCCCTGGTTTGTTACTTTTAAAAGTTACAGATTCAATCTTTAATTGTTATAAGTGTGTTCTTACTTTCTACCTATTCTTGAGTCACTCTTGGTAATGTGTCTCTTTTTTAGGAATTTAGCTCTTTCATGTAGGTTATCTAATTTGTTGGTGTGCAATGAAGGAAAGTGATGGCCAACCTAGATAGCATATTAAAAAGCAGAGACATTACTTTGCCAACAAAGGTCCGTCTAGTCAAGGCTATGGTTTTTCCAGTGGTCATGTATGGATGTGAGTTGGACTGTGAAGAAAGCTGAGCGCCGAAGAATTGATGCTTTTGAACTGTGGTGTTGGAGAAGACTCTTGAGAGTCCCTTGGACTGCAAGGAGATCCAACCAGTCCATTCTAAAGATCAGTCCTGGGTGTTCTTTGGAAGGAATGATGCTAAAGTTGAAACTCCAATACTTTGGCCACCTCATGCGAAGAGTTGACTCATTGGAAAAGACTCTGATGCTGGGAGGGATTGGGGGCAGGAGGAGAAGGGGACGACAAAGGATGAGATGGCTGGATGGCATCACTGACTCGATGGACATGAGTTTGGGTGAACTCCGGGAGTTGGTGATGGACAGGGAGGCCTGGCATGCTGTGATTCATGGGGTTGCAAAGAGTCGGACATGACTGAGCGACTTAACTGAACTGCTTTTTACTCTTTTTCACTTTTGTATAGTCGGTAATAATGTCCCCATCCCATGTTCACTTGATTTTCAGTGTGTTGTTTTTGTCATTTGTTAAATCATTTCAAAAAAACTTTTAAATACATTGATTCTCTTATTGCCTTTCCAGTCTCTATTTCTGCTCCGATGTTTATTATTTCCTTCCACCAGCTCTCGGTTTCATTTACTCTTCTCATAGACCCCTAGGATGTCAAGTCAGGTACTGCTGTTAAGACCTATCTATCCTCCTCCTAATATAGGCACTGACTGCTGTAAATTTCCACTCCGGGCTTCCCTGTATCCTGTGAGTTCTGGTAGTTTGTGGCTTTGTTTTCATTTGTCTGTATGTACGTTCTAACTTCCCTTGTGGTTTCTTCTTCGACCAACTGATTAAGAGTGTATGGTTTTACTTCAACATATTTGTGCATTTTCCAGTTTTCCTGCAGTTATTGCTTGGAGATGATGCTTTATATTATTTCAACATTGATTGAGACTGGTTTTGTGGTCTAATATATGGTCTACATTGAAGAATGTTCCATATGCACTTAAGACTGTATATCTGCTCCCTTGGGCAGAGGGTATATCTATGTCTATTAGATCTATTAATTATAGTATTGCTCAATTTCCCTGTTTCATTACTAAACTTCTGTTTAGATGTTTTTCTTAACTTTTGGAAGTGAGGTATTAAAGTCTCCAACTGCTACCGAAGCATCTCTTTCTTCGCTCAAATCTATGCATCTTTCATATGTTTTGGGGTTCTTTTTAGTGTTTACATTTATCACTGCTCTATCTTCTGGATTAATTGACTTGTTTATCAATATATATCAAACTGTGATGCTGGAGAAGACTCTTTAGAGTCCCCTGGACAGCAAGGAGAACAAACCAGTCAATCCTAAAGGAAATCAACCCTGAATGTTCATTGGAAGGACTGATGCTGAAGCTGAAGCTCCAATACTTTGGCCACCTGATGTGAAGAGTCGACTCATTGAAAAGACCCTGATGCTGGGAAAGACAGAGGGCATGAGGAGAAGGGGACGACAGATTAGATGGTTGGATGGCATCAACTCAGCAGACAGGAGTTTGAGCAAACTCTTGGAGATAGTAAAGGACAGGGAAGCCTGGCGGGCTGCAGTACATGGGGTCGCAAAAATCAGATATGACTAAGTGACTGAACAACAATCTTCCTGATTAACTCATTTATCAATATATAATATCCTTCTTTTCTCTTGTACAGTTGTTTGACATAGTTTACTTTGTCCGATATTAGTATAGTAACCCCAGGTCTCTTTTGTTACTATTTGCATGGAACATATCTTTTTCACCTTTCACTTTAAGCTTATTTTTTCCTTTGGAAGCCTCCTGAAGTAAGCCTCCTGTAGACAGTATATAGTTGGGTCATACTTTTTTAAATCCATTCTGTCCGTATTTGCCTGTTGACATATCTGCCTGTTGACATGAGTTTAAACCATTAACATTTAATTACTGACAAAGAAGGACTTACTTCTACCACTTTGCTTCTTGAATCTTTTCAATGTCTTTGACCTTTGTGTTCCTCATTTGATCTATTACTATCTTCCTTTGCGTTCAGTTTATTTTTTGCAGCATACCATTTGATTTTCTTCTTTATTCCTTTTGTGTATATTTTAAAGATACTTTCTTAGTTGTATCATAGCAATTATAATTAATACTCTAACATCCTAAAACAATCTAATTTGGCCCTCTCCCTTCAGCTTTTTTGGTCCCCTGCCCCATCTTTATCGAAATAAATTGCCATAGAACATCATGTAAGTTGTTATCTTTTTTTAAATAAAGAAATGTATTTATTTTTGGCTGTGCTGGGTCTTCACTGCTTTGCATCATCTTTCTTTAGTTGCAGGGGTAGGGGGTGCACTACTCTTTAGGTGCAGTGCACAGGCTTCTCATTGCAGTGGCTTCTCTTGTTGCAAAGTATGGGCTCTAAGGGCACACGGGCCTCAGTGGTTACAGCTCACGGGTTCTGGGGCACTGGCACAGCAGCTGTGGTACACAGGCTTAGCTGCATTGTGGCACGTGGGATCCTCCTGCAGCAGGGATTAAATCTGTGTACCCGGAATTGGCAGGTGGATTCTTAACTTCTGGACCACCAGGAAAGTCCATCATATTAAGTTTAAAGTGCACAATGGGATGAATTGATACACATATATATGCAAATGATGACCACCATAACTGACATATCCATCACCTTGCACAGTAACCACTGTGTGTGTGTGTGTGTGTGTGTGTGTGTGTGTGTGTTGAAAACTTTCAAGATCAACTCTCCTGGCAGTTGACAAGTACACTATACATTATGAACTATAGTCACCATGCTGTATGTTGAATCCTCAGAATAAAGCCACCAAGTTTGAACTGTTAACCAAAGTAGCCACAGTATCATAAAGAAACTCCACTCCTATACAGATATGTTGCTACCTTTATGTTGTTGCAGTCACAAATGTATCCTTACATGTTATATGTTCAGTAGTATAGGTTTATGATCATTTCACACATTTGTCTTTTAAATCATAAGTGAGGTTATAAACCAATACAACAATACTAGCTTTTATCCTTACCTATGTGGTTAATTCTATAAGAGATCTTTGGTTCTCTGTATAGCTTTGAGCGCCTGCCTAATACCCTTTCCTCTTAGCCTGTAACACTTCCTCTGACACTTCTCACAGGGCACGTCTGTTGGTGATAAACACCCTGAGCTTTTGTTTATCCAAGAATACCTTAACTTTGTCTTTACTCTGAAAGATAATTTTGCCAGATGTAGAATTCTTAGTTGGCAGTTTCATTCTCTAAGCAGTTTAAATATGTCATCCCACTGCCTTCCAGCCTCCAAGGGCTGATGAGAAACTAGCTGTTCATCTTATTGAGGATACCTTATATAAGATGGTTTGCTTCTCTTGTTGATTTCAAGATTCAATCTTCCAACACTTTGATTATAATGAGTCCTAGTGTGGATCTCTTTGACTCTGTCCTACTGGGAGCTTGCTGAGCTTTCTAGACATGTAGGTGCAAAGCTTTTTTGCATCTTTCATCAAATTTAACATGTTTTCCACCCCTTTCTGTCTTCCTCCCCTCTTTCTTGGATTCCCATGTGTGTCCCACTGAGAGGGTAACAGGCAGGAAAGCTAGGGGCCCCAAGAGAGGAAATAGGCTGCAGGTGTCAGACATTGTTTCTCTCTCTCTTAAGCAGCAGGAGGAAACAAACCACAATTGTCAGATTTTTTTCCCTTCTCTATACAAAATTAAAAGGAAGTTTCTTTTAAAATTCTGTGTTGCCATAATGACACCTGGTTCCACCTGAACTTAACTTTTCTCAAACCTGAGCTAACCAATGAGTTTTTCTTATGGAAATGTTTTTCTTAAGCTATGTTAATGAACTATGTATTTATCTTAGACTCTATCTTTCTTCAAGTCGGTTCCACCTAAGACTTAGAACTGATCATGGCTCAACAAACCAGTATGTTTTACTCACGGAAATGTTCCCTTAAGCTATGTGAATGAGACTATGTATTTGCTTGGAAATCTGCCTTTCTTCAAGATTCATGTCAACTGTTTTATGGCCTGGGATGACTCACCTTGTGCCAATGTTATCTCAAAATGCATGTTGTGGGTGAGGGGCCTGGTGCCACTCTGAGTTTTGAGACATTTCCTTTTAGCAACTTGCTAATAGGCATATAACTTCTTGCTAAAACCTAGCAAGGGAGCACTTTTTCTGCCCCCTTCTGATGTCTATGTCAGAAGCCTTCTCTATCTCTTTTATACTTTAATAAATCTTTATTACACAAAAGCTCTGAGCAATCAAGCCTTGTCACTGACCGCAGATTGAATTCCTCTCCTCCAGAGGACAAGAATCCCAGCGTCTTTCACGGCTCAGCAACAGCCTTTCACCATGAGTCTGTTAGGCTCTTTTCACTTTTCTTCAACCTTTTTCCCTTCTGCTACTCAGACTGGATAACGTCAAGTTCACCAATTCTGTAGCCTGCTCACTCCTGCTATTGAAATCCTCCGGAAAACTCTTCACTTCAGTTTCTTTAGCTCTCCCTCTAGGACTTCTTTATTTTGACTGCACCACAAGGTTTGTGAGATCTCAGTTCCCTGGCCAGGGATCGAACCTGTGCTCCATGCAGTGCCAAGCAGGGCCTTAACCCCTGGAGCACCAGGAAGTCCCAGCTCTAGGACTTCCACTCTGTTTCTTTTTATAATAAATAAAATGTGAATTGTATATTTACAACTATCTCTACTGACTTTTTCAGTTTGTTCGTACATAGATTTTAGTTCCCTGTCCATGGTTTCTTTCAGATCTTTGAGCACATTTAAGACAGCTTATTTATAATCTGTTAAGTATCTGTGCTTTTTCAGGGACACTTCTGTCAATTAATTTTTTATTTGACATAAGCAGCTGTATTTTCTGCTTATGTGTATTCTTTATGATTTTTTTTGTTAAAAACTGGACATTTGAGAATATTTACTGTGCTCCACTGGGAAACTACTTCAGCACTAATTATTACTCTGCGTGGCTCCTGCTTCCACAGATCACAGAGATCAGCTGGAGGTGATACTACAATCTTTATAGGTCTTTTCTGAGTATACCTTCTATCCTGGGTCTGTACATGGCTTTCTAAATTCCCTGACATATGAGGGTGCTTTTGAATGTCCTCATTAATCTGCCCTTCCCTCCTCGGCTTTAGGAAGTTGACTGTACTATTAAGTGATGTCCCAAGTGCCTGAGGGAGTTCAGTTCATGTTTCTATGTTTTGAGCCCAGCACTTTCCACCAAGTAATTCTGAGTTAGGCAACACAGAGACAAACAAACAGTTTGACTCAATTTTTTTTCCAACCCCACATAGGGAAGAAGAAAGTGATTTCTGAATAAGTTCTGCTCTGCTCCCTCTGGGTCCCACACTAGGAACACAGGATGCTCACTTTCAATATGATGCTGAACCAGGAAGTATCTGTGAAGCTTTCATTTTTAAGTTGCCTTTCTCTTAATTCAGCATTTGCCTGGTTGCTATAAACCTGTTTTCTAGATTTCTGACTACGCTGGCCCTGATAGCTTCTACTTGTTTTTGTTTTAACAGTTTATGTGAAGAAATGGGTGTCTGGAGCTGCTTATTCCACTATTTTGCTCTATAGTGGCTTTTAAAACATGAGCTACCATCAACCTGTGTTTTCCCTGGAGCAAGGGTCTTGACCTAACTCGCCATTCTCTGCCTGGCACACCCTTGGTCATCTGGCAGCAAGTTTTTCCCTCAGAGCCACTTCTTGGCCCCATCATGCCTCTCATCCTCTACCCATCTCGTCCTTCCAACACACCTATGACCATCTCTGCCCTTAGCCCAACCTTCTCTGGCCACACAGAGTCTGCCCAGGATACTCTGCCCACATGTCCTCAGTATAATACTTCCCATGTAGGTGTATTCTTGTAAAACAGCCATCGTCAGATCCCAGCAAGGAGAGCTAACAGTGTGTAATCCCTGATCCCTGCTGAAAGGGCCACAGAGGAGGCAACTTGGTGAGGTGTCTTCTGAAGGACTGTCTGGTATCTAACAGGGATGGGAGCAGCTGGGCAGTGTGAATGCAGCCAGGAGGGAACAGGGCCAAGGCCTGGATTAGGGCAGAGACCTCAGGGCAGGCCTACCACCAGTCTGGCGAGGAAGTTAGGCAGGGCTCAGCTGGTGATCATCATGTCACACCCTCTATTTCAGGTGAAGAAACCAGAGTCCCGCTCAGGGCACCAGGGCAGCCAGGTGCCAGGCCAACTTCCTCTCTGACCTCCAGCCTTGGCCCTGCAAGTCCACAAGGCACTCTGCCCCAAACGCTGACAGGACACCTCCAGAGGTAAGTGCAGGGGAATGTAGACCAAGTCTCCCCAGAACAAGAGCATCAATGGGGAATGCACACCCAGTACCTGGCTGCTGATGGTGAGGGGAGGTGGCTCCTGGCTCAGCATCACCACAACAGAGGGAAACATGAAGTGCAGATCCAGCGTGGGTCTCGGCAGGAGCAGCACTCCACACAGGCCTGGGCTCTAGGGGTCCAAGGGGATGGTCCAGGAACTGAGAGCTCCACTGCTGCCTCTTTAGAGCATACTCTGAAGCTGGGCATGGCTGGGACCTGGAGACCAGCAAGGACACAGATGAGTATGCAGAGGGGGTAACTCCAGGGGTTCACTGGCACACCAAGCAGGGGTCACTTCCTCCACCCCTCACCCTGAGACCTCAGGAAGGCCTGATGATTGATACCACATTCTCTGATCCTGGAACCAATGGAGGTCAGCCAGCCAAGGAGACACAGACTCACAGGCCAGGGCCACAGGTGGGAAGGAATGAGATACTGACCACAGAGCAAGGTGACCCACAGTGCCTGTGAGCACATCTGGAAGGGCCCAAGACTGCCAAGGTAAGAGGAAGCAGCTCTCACGGCACCTGCATCTGCTGTGGGCCACCCTGGTCCTGACACAATGCCCTGAAAGTGGACCAACTGACCTTCCCAGACAGCAGCAGCTTCAGAGGCCGGGTTGCCAGGGGAGCCTCACCACGGACATGCGTGGAGTCATCACAGTGCCACTCTACTGGGCAGCTTGAGCTCTGCTGCCCAGCAGCACCCACAGTGGTTGTCCCCATCCCACCCTCCTGGGCTGCCCTCCCACTGCACCAGTGGCTGGCTCCCTCCCAGACTCCTCCTTAGCTCCCTCTTCACGCTGGTGTCCCAGGATTCACTTCTGCATCCACATCAAATTCCCTGGCTAATCTTTCCAGTCCTGAGGTACCAACATCCTTTACCCCATGAAGACGCTGAAGACTGGGCTTATCTCCAGCTCTAACTGGTATCTCCAAGTAGGGAGGCCTGCCCAATCAGGCACAGGATGGGACCCCGTATCGACAAGTTACTGATTTTCTCCCCCTCCCTACTACCCTGTCTCTGAGCAAATGCACCATGCCCTGGCCAGCATCCCACCTAGGAGAGGGCAACATCCCTCGGCCCCTGATTCACAACGCACCATGAGCAGGTACCACTGACCCCTTTGCCCTTCAGTAATGAAGACGAGGCAGGAAATGTTGGCAGACACTGCCTCCCAACCTTTGGACTGACTTTCTCCTCTTGGACTCATGCTTTCAGTGTTTCCAAAACACCCACTATATGTCAAGGTATTCTGAGGACAGTGTGACCACCACCCTCACGGATTTCAGTGGGGAGACAGATAACAGCAAATGCATCAGTGAGACGGGCAGGTGCGCTGGGCAGAGAAGGGGCAGAGCCTGGGGCAGGTGGGCATTTAAACCAGGTCCTGGCTGGAAAGGCAGAAGGCGGCAGGGGTGAGACAGGACAGAGGTGTGAACGCACCTCAGAGGCAGTTCCTGGGGGAGGCGGGGGTGCACAGACTGGACGAGGCTTTGACTACCTGAGGAAAGTGAGGCACCAGCCGCATTTCTCCACTGGGAGGCAGAATTAATGAAACATTTCAGGAAGATTCACCTGGCGTGGCCGCTCGGAGAGACGGTGCACAAGCAGGGAAAACACTGACTCAAGGCACTCATCCATGCAGCAACAGAACAGAGCAGGGGGAACTTTCACTCTCTCTCTCCCATGGGAGAGTCCATCCTTTGTAGTATTTATTCAGTTCATTTTAAAGTCTTGAGGTTATCATCACTGCCTCTGAACAGGGGCACAGTCACATAGCTCAAAATTCAAAAGGTTAAAGAGAACATAAGGTGACACATCCCCCAGCCTGCCACAGTGCCCATTCCCAGTTTCCAAGATGCCCGTCCTGGTTACTCTAAGCTTACACAAGCAAACATGAGTATGTTTTCTTTGTCTTTTTATTATGAGTTACACCAAACTATGTCATTTTACATCTTGTTCTTCCCACTTTAGTAGCTGTGGGATCCTGTCCGGGAGGTAGCAGGATGCTCCTCACCATCCATGTCCACATCCTAATCCCCGGGACCTACACTACACAGCAAGAGAGATTTTGCAGAGGAAATTAAGGCTACAGGCCTGAATTACCTGGTGGACCCAATCTAATCACGCGAGCCATTGCTGACTCGGATGCATGGATCGTGCGCAAATGGGGTCTCCAGGAGATAAGGACAGTCAGCAAGGAAAAAGCAACCTCAGGAGTTGGATTCTACCAATGAGCTTGGAAGCAGATATTCTCCTGGCTAACGGCTCACCTGGTGCTAAGCAAATACACAACTATGAGAATTACCAGCCACTACTCCACGGCAGACAGCCCCAGGATGGGCCTGACCCATCCTCAGTCCCACTCCCCTGGGGGAGAATAAATCCGTCCCCGTTCCGTGAGCCCCCTCTCCACCCGGAGAGCGAATCCACCACCGACTGTGCCTTCAGGCAGAATCGGGCGCCAAGCGGCAACCCCATTCATTTCTCCCCCGGTTCCGGACAGCTCTAACGTTTGCACCAATTCCGGAGGCCCTTCCTCCGCCCCAACCACACGCGACAGAACACTATTCGCGCACACCTGCCGGCAGCTCTGCGGCTGCCTCGCCGAGCGGTCCCGCCGCCCGGCTCCAGGGCAGGGAGTGCTCGGCTCTGTCGCACAGTGTCCACAGGGCGCCCCTCACACGCCCTCCCGTCAGGGGCCCTCCGAGACTGCAAGCCGCCCACGATTCCACGGCCCCACGCGCACCCGAGACAGGCCTCCCGCGGCCAGCACCCACCGCCGGTGCATCGGAGTCATAGGGAGCGCGATCAGCAACGCGAAAACGCCACCACGCGAACAGCCGCCGCCTAGAGCTGCTCGGGGAAGAGCGCAACGAAGAGATAACCAAGCGGCTCGGCCTCGAGGATGTGCTCCGGAAGTCCCGCCTCGACTTCCGGCCTACGGGCCCGCCTAGCCCCGCCCAATGTGGCTGCTCTAGGCTGAGGGAGGAGAAGCGACTCGGCGGCTCCACTCCTGACCTGGGACCAGCCCTCCCCATGCCTCCGCGAGGTGCTGGGAACCCTGGGAGCCCCGCGGATCAGTGGGTTGGTGCAACAAGCCATTATGAATGCAGGAAGGACCAGGGACTCAGATACACAGGTACCTGCAATCAAAACAGGTTTTGGTTGATAAAAACATGATGCTGCATGAGGAGGAACAATCCCTCCATCAGTAAATGAGTGCCTAGGTGTCAAAAGGCTCATTAGTTATATAGATAATACACATTTTGTGGGCCTACCCGTGGAACATCTACATAAATTGACCGTACAGTTAGACCTTGATGACAAAAGATGCCAAGTGCAGATTTGTAGATGACAACACAAAGAATACAAATATTTTAAAGTATGCCTTTTAAACTATCAAGATTAGACTAGATATGTAATAAAAAGTTGACTCCCCAAACTCTAACTGTTGGAGTTTATGAAACACTGTCTACAAAACCTTTGGATGAAAAGTGATACCAGCTGGAAAATTACAGACTATTTATAAAGCAATGAAAGCAAAACACTTTATTCTCACATCTATGGAACTCAGTGTAAAGTATAAAATATAAAATATCCACTGAGTATTTTCCAGACAAAAATATATAAATATATCACCTTAAATACTTTTTCTTTATTAAAGAAGGTGAAAGGATTTATCTTAAAACTTAGAAAAAGGAACATTTCTCTGCATTGGCAATAAGCAATCAGAAAATGTAACAGAAAATGAAATCTCTTCTACAGACAGCAAGACACTCTGAAATACTGGGGAATTAACAAAGAGCACTCAAGACACTCAAAGAGCACTCAGAGACTCAGGGTTGGACATTGCTCAAATGGAACTTAATACATGGCAACAGTAGCTCCACCATAAATAGCAGGAGGGCGGGTTGTTCATCGGAAAGTGTTGAGAAAACGGCCTCCCTCAATGGAGAAAAGCAAAAGCAGACCCTGACCTAACAACACGCACAGTGGTGGTCTCTAAATGAACTACAAACCTACAAATGGACAGCAAGGAATGAGTAAAATACAAAGGAAATATTTTTCAGACCCTAGGATGGAAGGGATGCTCTGAAACCACTTCATATGACTGGGCTGGAAATGCTAGGACCCTAGGTAATGCTGGTCAGCACTTGAAGTTCAAATATTCTTCTCTTATGTAAAGTCACAAGTCTGTATGGCAATTTCCCCTAGACAGTAATCAGAGACCTGGGTTCCCCACCTGAGGATTTTCCACTGGCTAATTCAGAGGGAAGAGAACAGGTAACAGGGATAACGAGCTGCTTCTCCACTCTTCCTATGTAGTCCCCGCTACAGCAAGATGTAGCCCCTGCTAAGAGAACAAACCAAGTCCCATCCAGTCCCTGAAGCAGCTCAGCTGAATCCCTCTGGACAAGGTGCAGCTTCTCCACCAGGTCCTTGAACTAAAGGTGACCTGGCCTGTGCCTTACGCCCAACTTGCAGTATGGAGAAGGAGGAGGATGGCAAACAGCAGCATCCAAGCTGCCTGCCGTGTCCAAGGGTTAGTGTGTTGTGGGGCTGCTGTGCATATGGTATGGATACTTTAAATGCAATGATTGCACACACTTAAGTGAGCTGAGCCATTGTCTCTGTGCAGGGTGTGCATCGTCCCCTGTGGGCAACTTTACATGAGTGCTGGAGGCCCTCTCCTGGTGGGGAGGCATCCCTGGGACAGCACCCAGTACTCATACTCAGCTCCAGGAGGAGAGCTATGGGCCCTGTGCCTCACCAGGTCTGACTTGGCTCTCCAGCACCTTCACTGTCCATGACCTATCCTCATACCCACCTGAGAAGTGAGGCAAGAGGCTGCGCTGGTCAGGACTGCCCAGATGTAGAGGGGCCACTGATTGGCAGTTGGGAACTAGGTTAGCTTCCATTTAGTTCCACATGCAAAGGCCCCATCTAGTCATGGGTTAAAGCTCTGGGTCCCCTGTCTTGTGTTCATTGCTTTCTACGTGCCTGCTCTCCTCCTGTCTCTCTCCAGCTCATGGTACCATGAGACCATCTGCAGTGCTGGGCTTGCTGACCACACTCGGTCAGCACAAGTCACAGGCCACAGGCAGTGGGAAACTCCCTGCCAAGCTGTGCTCTCCTCCCCCTGTGCCTATATCTGTCTTCCTGAAGCCTGAGTCTCTCTAGGGGGGCTCTGCTGAAAGTGGCAAGAAGGAACCAATCCTCACCAACAGTCCATACAATTCTGAACCAACTTCTGTAGGGTGATGGTTATAGTTGTAACTAGTCTACTAATGTATCTCAAGCAAGGGTCATATCAAATGTTGTGCCATACATAGCAAGGGTCACCAGCTTCCACCTGTAACACCTCTGCCCTCACTTCAGTTCAGTTCAGTTCAGTCGCTCAGTCATGTCCGACTCTTTGCAACCCCATGGACTGCAGCGTACCAATCTTCTCTGTCCATCACCAACTCCTGGAGCTTACTCAAACTCATGTCCATGGAGTCAGTGATGCCATCCAACCATCTCATCTTCTGTCATCTCCTTCTCCTCCTGCCTTCAATCTTTTCTAGCATCAGGGTCTTTTCCAATGAGTCAGTTCTTCGCATCATGTGGCCAAAGTACTGGAGCTTCAGCTTCAGCATCAGTCCTTCCAGCGAATATTCAGGATTGATTTCCTTTAAGATTGACTACCCTCACTGCCTGACTATTAAGCCAACTGCACATGGAGTAGGTTCTGTTGCAGCACCAACCTACTCTCTGGTATCAAGTACTGGATTAGTTAGAATAAAGTTCAACTGATGTAAAGTGGCTTCAGTGCGGCAGAGGTCTGTTTGTGCCTTTTCAGGGCTGTATGCCTGAAGAGGGAGGAGCATGGGCCCCACCCTGCCCAGAGCTCAGTCACTATTTCAGCCAGTCGGAACAGGACAAGGTGAGACCCTGAAGATGCACAGGTCCCTTCAGCCTGTGGACCACATGACACATCTCACAGCATCGCCCTTGGAAACATCACCTTTGCTTGGATGGGCAAGTGTCAGGTAAAATTCCACTCTGGAAAGGACAGGGAGAATGAAAACACAGTGAGGAAGATGAACAGGCTCTCCACATCCACCACAGGGAAAATAACATGGTCCACACAAAGCCAGGCAGCAGCAACAGGAAACAGAAGATGAAAAACAGATAGATATCCAAGACAAAACCCACAAAAATGTGCCCAGCGAAAGGACATTTGAATAGACCATGGCTGATACTAAGATAAAAGGTAAAGGTCTGTGGACTGAGTCAGCACTTTTGTTCAGCAATTGATAACCATCATTATCTCTGTGTATTAATTACAGTTTTAAGAAATGTCAAAGCCATCTGTGGTAAAGTGTGCTTAGGAAGAGTATCACCAAGAGGTGGACTTTCCTACCAACTTTTCAAAATTCTCCAATGAATAAAGACCAATACAACCTCTAGATATACAAGAGCCTGGGAGATAAGGCCTGAGCCATAGGTCAAGTCAATGTAAGGAGGGACGGTCCGTTAACTTCTAAGAGAAAGTTTCTTTGAAAGCAGGGAAAGTGGAATAAACTTATTACTGAAAAGTGCCTGAACAGCTCATACTGCTCACTTGACTGCATTCTCGCTCTGCCTCACTCACAATGCACTGCCCATTGCACCCCCTCCAGGTCCAACTCATCTGTCCCCTCCAAAGGGTATGCACACGTGGTGCCAGCTTCTCATCAGACTCCCAGAACCACTTTCAGTTGCCAGACTTGTTTCCAGAGCTGCCTGTCAGGGACTGTTTCTGCTGAATCTCTCATAACCTATTCCAACCATTTTGATGCTAATCTTTCCTCCACAAAAAAACCAGACGGCAGTACCATAGAAAGTTCTGGAGAAGGGTTCTGAAGACATGGGAGGGAACTCACATGAGGAACCAGGGCAGCAACTCTGAAGACTGTGCTCAGGAAATTAGCTCCCAGGAAGCAAGCAGCATCTCAAGCACCTGGCGGCAAGAACACAGGCACCGAGACACCACTGGGCCACGTTGCCCCGGGGAGGGGAAAGCATGTCTGCAGCTCACAGTCAGGATCCAAAGCCGACAAACTCCCCACACAGCAACCGTAACCAACCCATGGGAAGCCAGCTGGTGCCATGACTTCATCAGGAGGACCTGCCTCCCCCACCAGAGTCTCTCAGTAAGAGGCCACACAGTGATGGGGACAGCTCTGCCCACTCGCCTCCTCTCCCCCAGAAGTGGATAGAGAACACACCAACGCAATTTGTCAGCTGTCTCCCAGCCCCTTGCCAGCCTGTGTCCACCCGAGTTCAGCCCGTAGTAAACCCCAGTTTACAGGAGTCTCTTGACTTTTCAGCAGGATGTCAACAGTTTGAATTTACACAGAAGTCTCATCTAATTTCTTAACAAACTCTGCAATGTGCCTAAGGCTTCTCAACCAAAAAGGGACAACCCCTTTGAAGTTAAAGTTATCACATCCCTCACAATAGAACAAAACATTTTGAAAAGGCCCTAAAAGCAAACAAATAAGAAAACCTCAGGACTTCCCTAGTGGTCTAGTGGTTAAGAGTTTGCCTTTCAATGCAGGCAATGTGGGTTGGATCTCTAGTCTGGGAGCTAAGATCCCACATATCTCGAGGCCAAAAAACCAAAACAAAAGCAGAAGCAATATTGTAATATCTTGAACAAAGACTTTTAAAATGGTCCATATCAAAAAAGAAAAAGAAGAAAACCCCAATCCAGTTCCATCAGGCTTGAAAGTCCATGGATCCCAGTTACTTTTCTTGAAGCTGAAATAGATGATGAAGATGAAAGAAAAAGGCAGGGGATAATGAAACACTTCATTGTACACTAAGGCCTGTGTTGTAAAAACATGATCTAAGAAAATATATTTGAGCTGAACTGCGTTCATTTAAAACACTCAAACAGAGAGCTATCCTCTGAATCTGAAGGAAGGTATGCTGCCCTGGAATGTTTACCATGTAATCTGGCAACCTGCTTCAGTGAGCAGCACACTGACAGTTTAATTCCTTAAGGGTTGAATTTCCAAAATGAAAGTCATAAAGTGAGCTTTCTCATTAGTAGGGCTCTACTGCTGTGAAATAAAGGAGAATTTATGACAGAATGAGTCACTCTCCACAGGGCAACTTCTGCTGCTGCAGGAATGCTGCCTGCGCACCTAACAGTTTCCCACAGTCATCATATAGATGGGCTTGCCCTCCAATGTGGAGTCTGTGTGCTTCCCTATGATTAATAAGACCTCTTCTCAGGCAGAAGGTTTCCCCACATCTACTACACATGTAAGGTTGCTCTGCACTGTGGGTTCTCTGATGTTGAGTGAGGTTGACAGCTTTGTTGGAAGGATCTCCCACATTCAGTGCATTTGTAGGGCTTCTCTCCAGTGTGGATTCTCTGGTGCTGGAGGAGGGACAGGCGTGCCCTGAACACTCTCCCATACTTGGTGCACATATAGGGCTTCCCTCCATTGAGAACCATCTGATGCTGAGTAAGCTGAGAATGCTGGCTGAAGGCCTTGCTGCACTTGCTACACCAGTAAGGCTTCTCATCAATGTGGACTTTGAGATGCTGAATGAGGAGGGGGAAGACATTGAAGGCCTTCCCACACTCACTGCATGCATAAGGGCTCTCCCCAGCATGTATTCTTTGATAGTGGATGAGACGTGTGCTCTGGCTGAAGGCTTTCCCACAGTCACCGCATTCATAGGGCTTTTCCCCTTTGTGCGTCCTCTCGTACTTATCATAATTATCTTTCCAAAGGTCTTCCCATAATTGTCACACTCGTGGGGCCTCTCTCCAGCGTGAACCTTATGATGCTGCACCATGGAGGAGAGCACACTGAAGTCTTTGTCATACTTACTGCACTTATAGGGCTTCTCGCTACTGTGTGTCCTCTGATGGTGAATGAGACTAAAACTCTGGTTGAAGGCTTTCCCACACTATCACACTCATAGGGCTTCTCTCCAGGGAGAATTTGCTGATGCTGAATAAGGTGTCCCTTGTGGCTGAAGGTTTTCACACACTTACACCCGTAAGGATTCTCCCTAGTGTGAATACTCTGATGTGGGATGAAGCAAAGGTGAGCCCTGAAGAGTTTTCCACACTCATTGCAGACATAAGGCTTCTCTCCAGTGTGAACCTTCTTATGTTGAATAACCTGTAAGCACTGATGGAAGGATTTTCCACATTCACTACACTCATAGGTTTTCTTCATGTCTGAGTTCTCTGCTGTTGGATAAGAGAAAATCATGTGTTAAAGGCTTAACCGCACTCACCACAATCATGGGGCTTCTCTCCAGAATGGGTTCTCTGATGCTGTCTCCAGAAGTCCTCCCCACACTCCACACATGTGTATGGCTTCTCTGCACTGCATACTCTCTGATGATGGATCAGGTCGGAGACATAACTAAAGGCTTTTCCACACTGACTGCACTCACAGGGCTTTGCCCCACAGTGGACTGTAAGAGGCTGAATGTAAGGTGGATGTGTACTAAGAGCTTTCTCATGTGTGTCACACTCATGGAGTCTTTCTCCAGTGTGAGTGTTACAGTGAATTCTCTGGTACTCGGAGCAAAAGCTTTTCCATACACAGCACAGTTTTCAAAGGGTTTTCTGGACTGTTGATGCTCTGGTTCTCACTGAAAACTGAACTCTGCCTGGGCACTTTCACAAAAACATCTGCATGACAAGTTCATTCTCCTACACAGACACCCTGAAGGTTAAAGGAGGTCCACAGTTGACTGCAAGTTTTCTCCACAAGACATACTCTGAGAGAGACTCTCCCTGAAGATGGCCTACTGTTTTTGTCAGGATTCACATCTGCAGTGCAGTCTTCAGCAGCACTGAGCTCTGGGCCTCTCTCCTCTTTGGAGGTCCTCACACCTGCCACTGTCACTGGCCTGAACTGGGTCTTCTGGGAGAATTCCTCCTTCAATCCCTCTACTGGAGGTTTCTCCCAGCAATTCTGTATCCCTCCCTCCATTTTAGATATCTCTTCAAAATCAGATCCCTTGGAAATACTCCTTACATGTCCTGATTTTGTTCTCTAGAAGTCCACTTTTCAGAAATTTCCTGCTTTGGAGCCAGTTCTGTATTTTCCATCCTATATTCACAGCATAAAAGAATGGAAGAAAGAGTTATTCATGTTTTATTGCAGGAAATACTTAAAAGCATAAAGTAGGAACATTTATATGAACCAATTATCTCCTAGGATGATTTAGATTCTCAGAATACAAAACCAAAATATGACCCCACTGGGAAGAGAAAAGAGAAGGCAAGGACAGAGAAGCAATTGCTCAGAGCCGTGAAAGCTGGCATGGGAGGGAGGGAGGGAGAGAAGAAACCCAAGGTCAAAGACCTCCCTCTGAGATGGACTAACAGGCACAGATGGGGCAGGAGCTTCCAGGTGTGACCTGAGGAAGAGATGCCCTCAGAAAGTGAGGAGGGAGACTGGCATGCTTAGTTGTCCATGGCTAACACTAACAGACATTCAAACATTTATTGATGTCAGGACCTGCCCAACATCGAACTGACCTGAGGGAGTGGTGCCATAGAAAAATAAAGAAAACAAGACTCAGAAATAAAGTAGGGATCAGGGGGCTGATGTGGCATCAGGGGATGCCATTTGCAGGCAAAACCCCAGATCCTAATCCTTGCATGCTTTTTTATTGCTAACATCCACTTCCTTGTGTGTGCTCTAGAGATATCTGTTTTTTACAATCTCAGATCAGGGATAAATATATACAATTCACAGTCCTCAATGTCAAACCTTCAGGCCTTTCATGACTCTGTTTAGCCCTTCAGCTAGTGATGACCTTTCTCAGCAACCGCTCAAGGCTCTGGTTATGAGAACAGTCACTAATGGTTTTCCATCAGTCGCATCAGTACTTCAATATCTTGTTTTCAAGATGTTTTCCCACGATGTACTTTTTACTGCTCCCAGCCTTTGCCTGGGGGTGATGAGAAAGTCATTCTTATTTTTCAAAGAAGACCTATTAATTATAGTACAGGCCTGTGCATAGCATATTCCCTACAGTTGAAAAATAAATGTATCAAAAATAACTTATAATAAATGAAGGGCATACAGAGTAATGAGTAGTGGGAAAAATTCTTTGATCTAGACAATTTGGTTATGCAGAAGTAAATTATGGAAAATAGGAAAAAACAGAAACTAAGAAGCAATCTACCCATTCAATAGCAGGTGCAGCACAAGGTGACAAATCCAGACATGTACATCAGTGCATGCCACATGTCTCCAATGTGTAAAAGTACCTGAAAATTTGTAAAAACTATGACACAACAGAATTCTGTGATTCAATGAAAGGGAATTTACCAAAAACAAAACTACCCCTCGAAAAGCACTGAATTATGTGGCTACAAAGCCTGTGGGAAGATAAGCCTTGTGAGAACTGTGAGAGGAAGGCCTGTTCTGAGAGACCATGAAAGCACAATGGGCTCTCTCTTTTGAAAACATTGGTTATTATTAGAGCTGTGACTTTCAGACTGTTTAGTCAGAATGGAGAAACTGGGCTGAAAATATTAATAGGGTAGGCTCTAATATGGGCCAGGTCATCTTTGCAGAACTTCTTCCAGTGCTTCAAAGGCATTGATTCCACTATTCAAGTCTGGAAGGTAAAAAGCGAACAATAATTAATTCCAGAAACAGAGGAGCAGCCTAAAGAAGCAGGTCATAGATGGTAAATGTCCTGAATTCTTGTGGCTTCTGCCAGGGGCATCTGAGGAGTTAAGAGTCCTCCACTGCCGGGAGCCAGCACAGGAGATCCCACCCATGACAAGGTCATGTGGAGGAGACCTGACAGGCAAGGCAGATCAGGACTCAAGGGACTCCTTGGACCTGCTCGAGCATCTACCCCAAACCAAAATCTGTCTACTGTTTACTATATTATGCCTTTCACCAACTCTTCTGACATTAACAGGGGGTTATCCCCGACCAACTTTCTCTGGAGAAAATCAACTTAGGGCTCTAGTTGATAAGTCTCCTGGGCATGAAAGGAGCATTTCAATTCAAACCCCCCTGTTAGCATTCTAGCTTGCTTGGCAGGTTTATCCAGACTCTTGCAACTACTCATATGTTTGTTCACAACATCCCAACCATGACACAGGAAGCCTAAGCATTCTAAAACTGTAGAGCCCTTCGAGGGGTGAAAAAGTTTTATTAAAATAATACTGATGAAGGGTTTCATTGTTGAGCCAATGCTTGCTGCCAAATTCCCATATCCCTTATCCATTGTGTGCCTGGGAGTGCATATTAGAATGTAGGAAAAACAAGTAGTAGCCTTGGCATTAGCAACATTAGACCTTGAGTTAATAAGTTCTTTCTTTGTTGTAACCCACTGCACCTTTGCTCTATAAAAATGTAACTCTGTTTAAGTATTCTAACGGTGATGCAGATTAAGGAATTTAAGAAAAAACACTTCAAGGGAAAATAAGTTTTCTGGTTGACCAACCTTTATCAAAAAAGAGTCATAAAATGTCAACAGGCCTCCGGGCCAGAAGATAATGTACAAAACATAAGACCCTTGTTTATGAAACAGTATGCAGGAAAATACCTGGTTTTGATAAAGGTTAAAACTGATGGAATGTTGAGCTGACTCTGCATGACTCTGCATCTTTCACTTTGCTCTATGTACAACTCAGGGTATAAAAGCCCCTTTTGAAAATAAAGTTATGGGCCTTGCTCACCGAAGCTTGGTCTCCCCGTGTCATTCTTTTGTTCGCTGACGCCGTTCATCCTGAGGGTATCCCTGGACTCTGCTGAGGCTGGACCCCAGCATTCCACATTCTGGGACTAGAGTCTGAAAAGATGATCCTCATCAAGAGGTGTTATGTCACCAACTAGAAAGCAGAATGAAGACTGTGACAAAACAAGAGACCACAAAACAGAGTGACCTGTGAGTTGAGAAGCAGTGTCTCACACCAGTTCATGCTGCCTCCGATGTCGGGAGTCCTTGGTTGCCTGTTTGTATTTTATGATTTTAAATGTTACTATTTATTTAGCTCTTTCAAAACATTGAAGTATAATTGATGCCTGTTTATATTTTAAATTAAGGCAATAAAAAATACTTGGGAACTCTATGAATGAGCGTGTTTATGAATCAGAAATGCATTTGAGTGAGATGGTGGCTATAAGGCCAGGACACCCCTAAATGTCAAAATTTGGAAGCCTTTACCTAGAGTTATTTGGTTTTTTGAAGCAATCCCCTTGTTTCTGCCCTATGTAGAAGATATTTTATTGCTGGGTGTTCTTTTTGCAGGACTAGAGGAAGGATATGGAAGGATCAGCTGTCTTCTGTATTTAGTTTTTTAATCTGGTATCTAAGGATTCAGGTTTGACTTTTTTTTTAATCCTTCATAAGTGATAGAATATTTTTCATCAGGAAGTGTAAAATGTCTTGTTGTATCTCTTTTTGTGATATTAGTAGCCAATAAAAATTATAATTTTCTTAATTTTAAAAATTGGCACATTCCACAACTACTGAAGCCACATACAGCAACTACTGAAGCCCATGTGCCTAGACTCTGTGCTCTGCAACAAGAAGCCACTGCCATGAGAAGCCTGAACACCGCAACTAGAGTAGCCCTGCTTGCCACAACTAGAGAAAAGTCCACATACAGAAATGAAGACCCAATGCAACCAAAAGAAATAAAATGAAAATTTGGAATTGCAGGAATTTCCTGGCAGTCTAGTGGTTAGGACTCAGCCCTTCCACTACTAGGGCCTGGATTCAATCCTTGGTTGGGGAACTGAGATGTCACAATTTGAGCAGCACGGTCAAAAAATAAGCAAATTTTTAAAAATTGGAGCTTCAAAATACTAATTTCTAATTTGGGCCTCCCTGGTAGCTCAACTGGTAAAGAATCCACCTGCAATGCAGGACACCCCGGTTTGATTCCTGGTCTGGAGGATCCCCTGGAGAAGGGATAGGCTACCCACTCCAGTATTCTCAGGCTTCCTTGGTGGCTCAGATGGTAAAGAATCCACCTACAATGCAGGTAGACCTGGGTTTAATCCCTGGGTTAGGAAGATCCCCTGGAGGAGGGCCTGGCAACCCACTCCAGTATTCTTGCCTAGAGAATCCCCATGGACAGAGAAGCCTGGCAGTCTATAGTCCTTTGGGGTCACAAAGAGTTGGACAAGACTGAGTGACTAAGCACATACACAATTTCTAATTTGGTCATTCTTTTTTTTTTGGCTAGAACTTCTATGAAGGAACTTCTACTCATCAATTGTCTAGTTATCCTGAGGGATAAAACACTTAGTAAAAGCAGAATCAACCCTTTATTCTTTTATTTGCCAGTTTTCAAAATAACAAACCAAGTCCCTAGCATTCCTCAAAGGGGACCAGTGAGTCAGAAATTCTCCCCTGGGTATTAGAGCAGCCCTAACAAGCCCTAAGACCAACCCCTAGATGTGACAAGGTGATCAAATGACATTTTATCTGTCACCAGGAGACTTAATCCTCTTTCATGAGTGTAACATCATATAAAGTCTCTATAGCTTTTAATCTATAATAATTAACAATTAAATGACAAGAAACCAGGAGAAAAAATATACAACTGAAACAACTTCACAGGTGGTTCAGATATTATTAAGAAACAGTTTAAAACAAATAAAACAATGATTAGTATACGTAAGAAAACAAAGAGCTACAGAATGCACTAGAAGTCAAATAAAAATTAAAATTCAGAGTTCAATAGACAAGAGAATTCATTGGCAGATAGCAGGTAACAAAACAGAGGATTAGGTAACTGGAAAGTACATAAGTAAAAGTATTCAGGTTAAAACACAGTGAGGAAAAAGCAGGGCGGAGAATATAGAAAAGAGCATAAGGAGTAGGTACAACCAGGCAGGAAGCATATTGTGAGTATCTCACAGTCCTGGGAAGAGAGGAGAAAAGGAACAGGTAAAAAAAAAAAATAGTTTAAGAAATTTTGGCCTAGGTGATCCAGTGGTTAAGAATCCACCTGCCAGCACTATTTACAATAGCTAGAACATAAAAGCAACCTAGATGTCCATCGACAGATGAATGGATAAAGAAGCTGTGGTACATATACACAGTGGAATATTAATCAGCCATAAAAAGGAACACATTTGAGTCTGTTCTAATGAGGTGGATGAACCTAGAATCTATTATACAGAGTGAAATGAGTCAGAAAGAGAAAGATAAATACCATACTCTAACACATATATACGGAATCTAGACAAATGGTACCGAAGAATTTACTTACAGAGCAACAGTGGAGAAACAAAGAGAATAGACTTATGGACGTGGGAAGAGGAGAAGAGAGGGTGAGATGTACGGAAAGAGTAACATGGAAATTTACATTACCACATGTAAAATAGACAGCCAAGGGGAATTTGCTGTATGGCTCAGGAGACTCAAACAGAGGTTCTGTATCAACCTAGAGAGGTGGGATGGGGAGGGAGACAGGAGGGAGGTTCAAAACGGAGGAGATATATGTATACCTATGGCTGATTCATGTTGAGGTTTGACAGAAAACAGCAAAATTTTGTAAAGCAATTATCCTTCAAGAAAAAATAAATTAATTAAAAAAATCTGTCTGCAGCCCAAAATAATAAATAAATAAAAGATTTAGGATTTTATTTTTAAAAAAGAAATACTGGCCTACATTTTTCCACAACTGGCTAGTGTCTGTAAGCCATAGATTCAAAAAGCTTGAAGAACCTAAGTAAGGTCAATGCAAAGAACACACTCATGGGTATAATACAGTCAAACTGTTGAAAACTGAAAAAAAAAAAAAAATCAAAAGTAACAAGAGGAAAAAGATGTATCATCTTCAAAGCAAAATAATACTGCAGACTGGCTTTTCAACTTCAGAAGTGGGAGATAGTAGACAAAAGGACAATTTTAATGTACTGAAGAAAATAACTGCCAACCTAGAATTCTAGGTTCAGCAAAAATATTCTTCAAAATTGAAAGCCAGGACACTGTGATGATAGTGGAATGAACTCTTGAATCTATATCACAGCAGAACACAGCTGGCAAGAATCATTAAAATAAAACAGAAAACCCAGCCCAAACTAACAACCTTCTTAATGTCTCTGGAAATTGTACTAAGGGTGAATAGCAAATTAAGCAATGTTTATTCAACAAAATTCTACTAAAACTTTGTCGGAAAAACAAGAGTGTGTGGCATCTGAACCATGGCTCATTGCACACCCACCCAGCTCAGCATGATGGATGTTCTGCTCAGGTGCGACTAAGGAGGAGCTTCCTCTCTGCTCGATATCCAGGGAAAGTGCCCACATCTCACCAGGTTAGGCTGCCAGCATTTATCACCCCCTCCAAGTCGATCTGTTGATCTGTTGCTACTAGAGAAGAGCAGAAGGCAATTACTAAGGGCTCCCAAAAGAAAGAAGCAGCTGGGCCAAAGCAGAAACAACGCTCAGTTTTGGATGTGTCTGGTGGTGAAAGTAAACTCTGATGCTGTAAAGAATAATATTGCATAGAAACTTGAAATGTTAGGTCCATGAATCAAAGTAAATTGGACATAGTTAAGCAGGAGATGGAAAGAATGAACATCACCATCTTAGGAATCAGTGAACTAAAATGAATGGAAATCAGTCAGTTCAGTCACTCAGTCATATCTGACCCTTTGCGACCCCGTAGACTGCAGCACACCAGGCCTCCCTCTCCATCGCCAACTTCCAGAGTTTACTCAAACTCATGTCCATTGAGTTGGTGATGCCATCCAACCATCTCATCCTCTGTCATCCCCTTCTCCCCCCACCTTCAATATTTCCCAGCATCAGGGCCTTTTCCAGTGAGTCAGTTCTTTACATCAGGTGGCCAAAGTATAGGACTTCCAGCTTCAGCATCAGTCCTTCCAATGAATGTTCAGGACTGATTTCCTTTAGGATGAACTGGTTGGAACTCCTTGCAGTCCAAGAGACTCTCTAGAGTTTTCTCCAACACCATAGTTCAAAAGCATCAATTCTTTGGCCCTCAGCCTTCTTTATGGTCCAGCTCTCACATCCATACATGACTACTGGAAAAACCATAGCTTTGATTAGACAGACATTTGTTGGCTTTTTAATATGCTGTCTAGGTTGGTCATAACTTTTCTTCCAAAGAGCAAGCCTCTTTTAATTTCATGGCTGCAGTCACCATCTGCAGTAATTTTTGGAGCCTGCAAAAATAGTCTGTCACTGTTCCCATTGTTTCCCCATCTATTTGCCATGAAGTGATGGGACCAGATGCCATGATCTTAGTTTTCTGAATGCTGAGTTTTAAGCCAACTTTTTCACTCTCTTCTTTCACTTTCATCAAGAGGTTCTTTAGTTCTTCGATTTCTGCCATAAGGATGGTGTCATCTGCATATCTGAGGTTATTGATTCTCCCGGCAATCTTGATTCCAGCTTGGGCTTCATCCAGCCCGGCATTTTGCTTAATGTACTCTGCATATAAGTGAAATAAGCAGGTTGACAATATACAGTCTTGATGTCCTCCTTTCCCAATTTGGAACCAGTCTGTTGTTCCATCTCCAGTTCTAACTGTAGCTTCCCAATCTGCATATAGATTTCTCAGGAGGCAGGTCACATGGTCTGGTGTTCCCATCTCTTTCAGAATTTTCCACATTTTATTGCAATCCACACAGTCAAAGGCTTTGGTGTAGTCAGTAAAGCAGAAGTAGATGTTTTTCTGGAATTCTCTTGCTTTTTCAATAATCCAATGGATGTTGGCCTTTTCTAAATCCAGCTCGAACATCTGGAAGTTCGTGGTTCACATACCATTGAAACTTGGCTTGGAGAATTTTGAGCATTACTTTGCTAGCATGTGAGGTGAGTTCAATTGTGCAGTATTCTGAGCATTCTTTGGCATTGTCTTTCTTTGGGATTGGAATGAAACTGAAAAATGAATGGGAATGGGTGAATTTAATTCAGATGACCATTATATCTACTACTGTGGCAAGAAACCCTTGGAAGAAATGTAGTAGCCCTCATAGTCAACAGAAGAGTCCAATATGTAATACTTGGGTGCAATCTCAAAAATGACAGAATGATCTCAGTTTGCTTCCAAGGTGACCCATTCAACATCACAGTGATCCAAGTCTATGCCCAGTCACTAATATGATGACTCTACCCATGGACATCACCAGATGGTCAATAATGAAATCAGATTGATTGTGTTCTTTGCAGCTGAAGATGGAGAAGCTCTATACAGTTGACAAAAATAAGACCTGGAGCTGACTGTTGCTCAGATCATGATCTCCTTATTGCAAAATTCAGGCTTAAATTGAAGAAAGTAGGGAAAACCGCTAGGCCATTCAGATATGACCTAAGTTAAATCTCCTATGATTATACAGTGGAGGTGATAAATAGATTCAAGGGATTAGATCAGGTAGACAGAGTGCCTGAAGAACTATGGATGGAGGTTCGTAACATTGTACAGGAAGCAGTGACCAAATCCATTTTAAGGAAAAAGAAATATAAAAAGACTGAATGGTTATCTGAGGAGACTTTATAATAGCTGAGGAAAGAAGAGAAGCAAAAGGCAAAGGAGAAAGGGAAAGATACACCCAACTGAATGCAGAGTTCCAGAGAAGAGCAATGAGAGAGTAGAAAGCCTTCTTAAGTGAGCAGTGCAAAGAAATAGAGGAAAACAATTAAATGGGAAACACTAGAGACCTCTTCAAGAAAATTGGAGATATCAACACAACATTTCATGTAAGGATGGGCACAATAAATGAGAGAATTGGTAAGGACCTAACAGAAGCAGAAGAGATTAAAAGAGGTGGCAAGTATACTGCCGGGAGCCAGTGTGAGGAATCCCGCCCGTGACAAGGTCATGAGGAAGGAAGCTGACATACGCAAGGCGTGCTCAGACTTCAGGGACCCCTCTGGAAATTCCTAAGCATGTACCCCAACAAAAATCTGCCGGCTTTTGTGCTCTGCTTTTCCACTCTTCTGACATTTTCTGGAAAAAGTCAATTCAGGGCTTTAGTCTTCTGCATTTGAAAGAGTGTTTCAATCCAAAAACCCCCCTGATGGTTTTCTAGCCTGCCTGCAGGACTCGCACAGCTGCGCGTGTGATTGTTTGAGGCCTCCTGACCGCAGGAGGCACGGGAAGCTTAAAACATCCCAGGAACGTAGGGGCTTCCGAGGAGTCAAAATCTTTAGAATAGGACTGATTAAAGGTTTCATTTGTTGAGTCAGTGTTTGCTGCTGAATTTTCATATCCTTTGTTTTTAGATATAGTTGGTATATAGAAAAACAAGTAGTAGACCTTGTATTAGCAACATTAGATCTTTGAGTTAAGTACCTTCTTTGTTATAACCCACTGCACCTTTGTTCTATAGAGATGTAACTTTAGCGCTTTTAAGGAGATGCAGATTAAAGAAAAACACTTCAGGGGAAACAAAATTAACATTCATTAAGGAAGAGAGCCAAAACGTGTTAACAAGCCTCTTGGCCAGAAGATAATGAAATCACCTGAGACCTTTTGTATACAAAATGATGTATAGAAAGAGTCTGGGCTGCGAACGCTACATTATTTTGTGTTACCCATTGATCTCCATGTTTTATCAAAAGTATAAAAGGCCTTCTGAACAATAAAGGACGGGACCAGCTTCTCGGACCAGTTTCTCGAACTAGTCTCTCGGCCTGGTTTCTGGGGAATCTGGCTCCCCCCGTGTCTCTCTCTCTCTCTCATTTTCTCTCCCTTTCCCTCTCTCTGCTCTTTACTTTAATTTCAGGCTGAATTTCCATCTGGGGCGCAGAGGCTCGCCAGGTCTACTTATTTGCCCTGGCTGTAAAGACCCGCGCGAAAGGGAGCTTAAGGCGAGGCACCCTTAGATATTCAAGCGGGCGCCGGTGGCCCAACGTAGATGGTGCAAATTCCTTGTCTGGAATTTTATTGGTCTTCCGCGTAAACCAAGCTATTCAGCCCTCTTCCTCCACTTAATCTTCCTACTACACTATAGTTTCTTAATCTAATCTTATATTAATAAATAAACGAGTCTTTCCACGCCAACGCCGTCCACCCTTCGAATTCCCTGGATCCACCGGGGCTGGACCCCGGCAGTATACAAAGAAGAATTATACAAAAATGATAACCATGATGGTGTGGTCACTCACCTAGAGTCAGACATCCTGGAATACAAAGTCAAGTGGACCTTAGGAAGTATTACTACAAATAAAGCTAGTGGAGAGGATGGAAATCCACTTGAGCTATTTCAAATCCTAAAAGATGATGCTGTCCAAGTGCTGCACTCAGTATGTCAGCAAATTTGGAAAACTCAACAATGGCCACAGGACTGGAAAAGGCCAATTTTCCCAGTCCCAAAGAAAGGCAATGCCAAAGACTGAGCAAAGTACTCTACAGTTTTGCTCATTTCAAATGCTAGCAAGGTGATGCTCAAAATCCTCAGGGTAGGCTTCAGCAATACATGAACTGAGAACTTCCAGATGTAAAAACTAGATTTCAAAGAGGCAGAGGAAGCAGAGATAATTTGCCAACATTCACTGGATCATGAAGAAAGCAAGAGATTTCCAGAGAAACATCTACTTCTGCTTCATTGACTACGCTAAAGCCTTTGACAGTGCTTTAGCCTGTGACAGCGGATCACAACAAACTGTGGGAAATTCTTAAAGAGATGGGCATACCAGACCACCTTACCTTTCTCTGGGGAAACCTGTATGCAAGTCAAGAAGCAACAATTAGAACTGGACATGAAACAATGGGCTGGTTCAAAATTGGGAAAGGAGTACATCAAGGCTGTATATTGTCATCCTGCTTATTTAACTTATATGCAGAGCACATCATGTGAAATGCCAGATTGGATGAATCAAGCTGGAATCAAGATTGCCAGGAGAACTATCAACAACCTCATGCAGATACCATTCTAACGGCAGAAAGTGAAGAGGAACTAAAGAGTCTCTTGACAAGGGTGAAAAAGGAGAGTGCAAAAGCTGGCTTGCAACTCAACATCCAAAAGAACTAAGATCATGGTATCCAGTCCCATCACTTCATGGCAAATAGGAGGTGGGGAAAGTGGGAACAGTGACAGATTTTATTTTCTTGGGCTCCAAAATCACTGAATGGTGACTGCAGCCACAAAATTAAAAGACACTTGCTCCTTGGAAGGAAAGCTATGATATATCTAGACAGTATGTTAAAAAGCAAAAACATCACCTTGCCAACAAAGGTCCATATAGTCAAAGTTATGGTTTTTCCAGTAGTCATGTACAGATGTGAGAGTTGGACCATAAAGGAGGTCGAGCACTGAAGAACTGATGTTTTTGAATTGTGATGCTGGAGAAGACTCTTAAGAGTCTCTTGGACAGCAAGGAGATCAAACCAGTCAATCCTAAAGGAAATCAGCGCTGAATATTCATTGGAAGGACTGATGCTGAAGCTCCAATACTTTGGCCACCTGATGCAAGGAGCCAACTCATTGGAAAAGATCCTAATGCTGGGAAGAATTGAAAGCAAAAGGAGAAGTGGGGTGGCAGAGGATGAGATGGGTAGATAGCATCACCAACTCAATAAACATGAATCTGATCACACTCCAGGAGATAGAGAAGAACAGGGGTGCTGCCATCCATGGGGTCAAAAAGAGCCAGACATGACTTAGCAACTGAAGAACAACAAGAGAAACAGCAAGTGATACGAGAAACCTGGATCTACCTACAGAAGGGAGAAGATCTGAGAAGGAACAAGTGAAGGTAAAAGAAAATCTTTTACTTGTCTTATTCCTAATTAAAACGAAAGCTCACTGGTTTTCAGAGTAATAGTCTTGACAGCGTATTGGGTAACTATCACCTGTGTAAGGTGGATGGTAGCAGTGTCCTGAAGACAGGAGAGGAGTCGGGCCTGGGTTGTAAGTACCTGTGTTGCCTGTGAGGCAATGCAGTGTTATTTGAAGGTAGACTTCAGTTCAGTTCAGTCGCTCAGTCGTGTCCAACTCCTTGCGACCCCATGAATCACAGCATGCCAGGCCTCCCTGTCCATCACCAACTCCCGGAGTTCACTCAGACTCATATCCATCGAGTCAGTGATGCCATCCAGCCATCTCATCCTCGGCCATCCCCTTCTCCTCCTGCCCCCAATCCCTCCCAGCATCAGAGTCTTTTCCAATGAGTCAACTCTTTGCATGAAGTGGCCAAAGTACTGGAGTTTCAGCTTTAGCATTATTCCTTCCAAAGAAATCCCAGGGCTGATCTCCCTCAGAATGGACTGGTTGGATCTCCTTGCAGTCCAAGGGACTCTCAAGAGTCTTCTCCAGCTTACATTAGTTCTAATACACACTGCACACTCTAAAACAAACCTTAAAATTCTTTTAAAAGTATCATTGATATGCTAAGTAGTAGAAAAAATTGAATCCGATAAAATGCTCAGTTAAACCAGAGAAGACAGAAGAGGGTAAGATTTCTAAAAAGAAAACAAGTGTAATGAATAAAAAACTAACTACCATATTAATAATCACTTTAAAAGTGAATGTCTAGCTGCAAGACTGCCAAAGCAGATAAAAACGAAGACCTAATTACACATTGTCTGTAAGAAACCCACTTTAAATACAAAAACACAGATTAAAAACAAAGGGAGGAGAAAGGCTTACCATGCTAACACTAATGAAGAGAAAGTTGGAGTATCTATATTGATTTCTGACATCTGAACAAATAAAATTATCAGGGACAATGAGGGGGTATTAAATATGACAAAGGGATCGTGTCTACAAGAAAATACAAGGCTCCTTGCCGTGTATGCAGCTAACAACAGGACATCATGTACCTGAGACGGAAACTGAGAGTAGAGCACACTTACCAACAGCATTTGCTCACGTCCTGTTTGGGTGTCAGATTTTTGTATTCTTGCAATATTTCAAACCTATCATTATTATATTTGTTATGGTAATGCACAATCAATGAAAATTGATGTTTTTAATACTACATGTCTTGCTAAAGACTCAAATTATGGTTGGCATTTTTAGCACTATTTTTTATCAATGTACGTACATTGTTTTTGAGACATAATGCTGTTGCACACTTAACAGACTAATAACTTCTATTCACTGAAAAACTAAAAAATATGTGACTTTTATTGTGTCACTCATTTCATTGCAGTAGTCCAGAACTGAACCTGTCGTAGCTCCAAGATGTGCCTGTATTTTAATTGCCATACTTTTTTTTTATCTTTATGCTTATGTTGGGGATTTCACTGTTTAAAATTGCCTCAAGCATAGTGCTGAAGTGCTATCCAACGTCCCTAAGAGCAAGGGAACTGTGATGTGATGTCTTTTTGGAGAGAACACGTGCTAGATGCACTTCACTCAGTACAAGTCATAGTGCTGTTGGCTGAGTTCAATGTTTAGGAACCAATAGTACATAGCAAATAAGATGTCTTTAGAGAGAAACACACATAAAAGAAGGTCATGTATTGATTGGTTGATGAAGATGTTGTGACCAGAGGCTCCTAGAATCCTAACTGCATTTCTCCCAGGAGCAGTGGTTTGTTATTCCATAATTTGTAATTCTCAGCTACTTTATAGAACTACCAGGAATGATGAAAATTGCCTGTACCTAAATATTTATATCTTAAACAGGCTAGGGGAATGTGCCAAGGAAAGACTGTGTTAGTGGAGACTAGTGTGTCTCAGGAGATAGGAAGCAGCCATGATGGTTGAGAGTGAAACGTTAGGAGTGGTTTCTGGAGTGGCTGTGGGGGTGCAGACAGCCAGGCCCGGCTAGATGAAGGCTTGCCGTCCATTTTCTGAGCCTTTATTACATACTAGGGTGGGAGGCAATGGAGAGGAGATTTGATGACATGGAAGACTAGACTTTCTACTTCTTCCTCGCCAAAGTTCTGCAAACACCTCCTGCCTGATTCTGGGGGGTTTGAACAGGTGCTCATATTGTCAGGGAAGAAAAATGAGGTGGCTGGTCAAGCAGAGGGCAGTAGGGGTTGCAGGGACCTGTAAAGATAGGTAGGGAGTGAGGCTCAGACGGCTGGCAGATCAGCAGGGCCAGAGCAGAGTGAGGTCTGGAAATAGTTGCCTCCGTATGATTTATGGGGCATGTGCTGGCTGGAAGTCAGGAGCTTGGACTTTATGCTGGAAGTAATAGAAGATTTCTAGGCAGGAGAGCAACACAGTTTTATTTTCTAAAGACCATTCCCACCACATGGTGGCTCAGGAAAGACAGGAGGGAGGCAAGTGCAGCCAGAGAGATGAACAAGAACTCGAATGCAGTTCAGGCCAGAGACAGTGTGTGTTGCATGGTGGAGAGGGGTGGAGATTAGTTAGCAGATAAACTGATAGGTGGTGAAAGTAAAGTTCAGTTCAGTTCAGTTGCTCTGTCATGTCTGAATCTTTGCAATGCCGTGGACTGCAGCACACCAGGCTTCCCTGTCCATCACCAACTCCTAAGGCTTGTTCAGACTCATACCCATCGAGTTAGTGATGCCATCCAACTATCTCATCCTCTGTCATCCCCTTCTCTTCCTGTAAAATAAAGTCTGATGCTGTAAAGAACAATATTGCGTAGGAACCTGGAATGTTAGGTCCATGAATCAAGGTAAATTGGAAGTGGTCAAACAGGAGATGGCAAGAGTGAACATCGACATTTAAGGAATCAGTGAACTAAAATGGACCAGAATGGGCGAATTTAATACAGATGACCATTATATCTACTACTGTGGGCAAGAATCCCTTATAAGAAAGGGAGTAACCCTCACAGTCAACAAAAGAGTCCAAAATGCAGTACCTGGGTCAAATCTCAAAAATGACAGAATGATCTCTGTTCGTTTCCAAGGCAAACCATTCAATATCACAGTAATCCAAGTCTGTGCCTTAACCACTATTGCTGAAGAAGCTGAAGTTCAACTGTTCTATGAAGACCTACATGACCTTCTAGAACTAATACCAAAAAAAAGATGTCCTTTTCATCATAGGGGACTGGAATGCAAAAGTAGGAAGTCAAGAGATACCTGGAATAGTAGGCAAATTTGGCCTTGGAGTACAAAATTAAGCAGGGCAAAGGCTAATAGAATTTTGCCAAGAGAACACATTGGTTATAGCAAGCACCCTCTTCCAGCAACACAAGAGATGACTCTACACATGGACATGACCAGATGGTCAATACTGAAATCATATTGATTCCCTTCTTTGCAGCTGAAGATGGAGAAGCTCTATACAGTCAGCAAAAACAAGACCAGGAGTTAACTGTGGCTCAGATCATGAACTCCTTATTGCAAAATTCAGGCTTAAATGGAAGAAAGTAGGGAAAACCACTAGGCCATTCAGGTATGACCTAAATCAAATCCTTTACTATTATACAATGGAAGTGACAAATAGATTCAAGGGATTAGATCTGATAGACAGAGTGCCTGAAGAACTATGGACGGAGGTTCACAACACTGTACAGGAGTTATCAAAACTGTACAGGATGTTATCAAAACCATCCATGAGAAAAAGAAATGCAAAAAGGAAAAATGGCTGTCTGAGGAGAGCTTACAAATAGTTGAGTAAAGAAGAAAATCAAAAGGCAAAGGAGAAAAGGAAAGATATCCCCATCTGAATTTAGAGTTCCGAAGAATAGCAAGGAGAGATAAGAAAGCCTTCCTCCGTGATCAATGCAAAGAAATAGAGGAAAACAATAGAATGGGAAAGACTAGAGATCTCTTCAAGAAAATTAGAGATACCAAGGGAACATTTCATGCAAAGATGAACACAATAAAGGAAAGAAACAGTATGGACCTAATAGAGCAGAAGATGTTAAGAAGAGGTGGCAAGAATACACAGAAGAACTATACAAAAAGTATCTTCATGATCCAGATAACCATGATGGTGTGATCACTCACCTAGAGTGATCCACATCCTGGAATGTGAAGTCAAGTGGGCCTTAGGAAGCTTCACTACGAACAGAGCTAGTGGAAGTGATGGAATCCAGTTGAGCTATTTCAAATCCTAAAAGATGAGGCTGTGAAAGTGCTGCACTAAATATGCCAGCAAATTTGGAAAACAGCAGTGGCCACAGGACTGGAAAAGGTCAGTTTTCATTCCAATCCTAAAGAAAGACAATGTTAAAGAATGATCAAACTACCACACAATTGCACTCTTTTCACACGCCAACAAAGCAATGCTCAAAATTCTCCAAGCCAGGCTTCAACAGTACATGAACCATGAACTTCCAGATGTTCAAGCTGGATTTAGAAAAGGCAGAGGAACCAGAGATCAAATTGCCAACACCTGTTGGATCATAGAAAAAGCAAGAGAATTCCAGAAAAACATCTACTTCTGCTTTATTGACTACACCAAAGCCTTTGACTGTGTGGATCACAACAAACTGTGAAAAATTCTTCAAGAGATGGGAATACTGGACCACGTGACCTGTCTCCTGAGAAACTTGTATGCAGGTCAAGAAGCAACAGTTAGCACTGGACATGAAATAAATGGTTCCAAATTGGGAAAGGAGTATGTCAAGGTTGTATATTGTCACCCTGCTTATTGAACTTACATGAAGACATCATGCAAAATGCTGGGCTGGATGAAGCACAAACTGGAATCAAGATTGCTGGAAGAAATATGGCAATTTCTGGGAGAAATATTCAAGAAAGTGAAGAGGAACTAAACAGCATCTTGATGAAGGTGAAAGAGGAGAATGAAAAAGTTGGCTTAAAACTCAATATTCAAAAATCTAAGGTCATGACACTCGTCCCATCACTTCATGGCAAATAGATGGGGAAACAATGGGAACAGTGACAGACTGTTTTCTTGGGCTCCAAAATCACTGCAGATGGTGACTGCAGCCATGAAATTAAAAGCTGCTTGCTCCTTGGAAGAAAAGCCATGACCAACCTAGATAGCGTATTAAAAAGCAGAGACGGCCAACAAAGGTCCGTACCAGCAAAACTCTGGTTTTTCCAGTAGTCGTGTGTGGATGTGAGAGTTGGACCATAAAGAAGGCTGAGCGCTGAAAAATTTATGTTTTTGAACTGTCATGTTGGAGAAGACTCTCTCGAGAGTCCCTTGGACTGCAAAGAGATCAAATCTGTCATCCTAAAGGAAATCAATCATGAATGTTCATTGGAAGGACTGATGCTGAAGCTGGAGCTCCAATACCTTGGCCACCTGAGGTGAAGTGCCAGCTTGTTATAAAAGACCCTGATGCTGGGAAAGATTGAAGGCAGGAGAAGGGGACGACAGAGGGTGAGATGGTTGGATGGCATCACTGACTCAATGGACATGAGTTTGAGAAAGCCCTGGGAGATGGTGAAGTACAGGGAAGCCTGGCGTGCTGCAGTCCATGGGGTCACAAAGAGCCAGACACAACTTAGTGACAGACCAACAACAAACTAATAGGACTCAGTGACTGACTGGGAGTAAGGGCTGTGGAAGAAGAAGCATCTGGAGTGAGGCGCAAGTTCAGGCACACATGTCTGGGCTAAGAAGGCTTCTGCAGGAAGTAGTTCTGGGCCAAGTCATAGGGAGATTTCACAGCCAAAGAAGGCAGGGAAAACCCCCTTAGGATCTGTAATTTACTCACCTCTAAAACTCTCATTTCCCAGAACTTAGAGACATCCTAACTGTGGTTATTATAAAATATGTCTACCAAAAAATAAATTAAAATATAAAATATCTAAAACGTCTTTGGTATTACTCCCTGAAGAGAAAGCCTGAACTAGAACCAACCAGCTAGGCTTTGCTAGATTCTGATCCTCAGAATCTATGAGTTAATGAATGTTTGATATTTTCAATGTGCTAAGTTTCCTGGTAATTTGTTACCCCTCAATAAATACCTAAAATGTTAGCTTTTTGAGTTGGCCATAAAGTTAGTTCAGTTTCTTCCATAAGATGGCTCTAGTAGTGCTTAATTGTCTTTAACTTCATTGTGAGCAACTTTGTTAGATTGCACTGTGACAGCTGCTGTACGGGTGTGCATTTAAAACAACTTACCAAAATTGGTGAATTTTTCTTTTTTCTATTCAACCACTGTGAGCACAATGTAGGATATTACTTCCTCGACCAGGGATCAAACCTGTGCTTTCTGCAGTAGAAGCACAGTGTCTTAACCACTGGACAACTAGGGAAGTCAGTGATTTTTTGTGTGTAACCATTTAAATATTAGAGATGTTAGGGGAAAAGCAACATTTTTGGCCTATTATGCTTTATTATTTCAAGAAAGGTAAAAACACAACCGAAACGCAAAAGATTTGTTTGCAATGTATGAAGAAGGTGCTGGGACTGATTGAATGTGTCAAAAGTGGTTTGTGAAGTTTCATGCTGGAGATTTCTCTCTGGATGATGCTCCACAGTAGGGTAGACAAGTTGAAGTCGACAGCAATCAAATTAAGAACATTAATTGAGAACAAGCAAATTACAGCATGAGGGAGATAGCTAATATATTCAAAATATCCAAATCAAGCATTGAAAATCAGTTACACCAGCTTGGTTATGTTCATCACTTTGATGTTTGGGTTCCACATAAGTGAAAAAACCTTGAACATATTTCCATATGTGATTCCCTACTTAAACATAATGAAAACTTTCTGTTTTTAAAACAAATTGTGACAGGCAATTAAAAGTGAATACTATACAGTAATGTGGAACGGAAGAGATCTTGGGGCAAGCAAAATGAACCAACACCAACCACACCAAAGGCCAGTCTTCATCCAAAGAAGATAATGTTGTGTGTGTGATGGGAGTGGAAGGGAGTCGTCTGTTATGAGATTCTTCCAGAAAACCAAACAATTAATTCCAACAAGTATTGCTCCCAATTTGATCAGCTGAAGGCAGCACTTGACAAAAAGTGTCCAGAATTAGTCAACAGAAAATGCAAAATCTTCCATCTGGATAATTCAAGATTGCATGTTTCTTTGATGATCAGGAAAAAACTGTTAGAGCTTGGCTGGGACATTCTGATTCATCTGCCATGTTCACCAGACATTGCACCTTCAGATTTCCATTTATTTTGGTCTTTATAAAATACTTTTTTAATTTTTTTAATTGGAGGATAATTGCTTTACAATGTTGTGTTGGTTTCTGCCATACATCAACATGAATCAGTCATAGGTATACATATGTACAATATTCTCTTAATGGAAAAAAAAATTCTATTCCTTGGAAGACTGTAAAAGTCACCTGGAACAATTCTTAGCTCCAAAACATAAAATGTTTAGGAAGATGAAATTATGAAGTTGCCTGAAAAATTGCAGACTGTAGTGAAACAAAACGGTGAATAAATTGTTCATTAAAGTTCTCGGTGAAAATGGAAAATGTGTCTTTTATTTTTACTTAAAAACTAAAGAAACGGGCTTCACTGGTGGCTCAGTGGTAAAGAATCTGCCTACCAACCCAGGAGACATAGGTTCAATCCCTGATCCAGGAAGATCCCACCTGTGCTGGGGCAACTAAGCCTGTGCACCGCAGCTACAGAGCCGGTGCTCTAGAGCCCAGGAGCTGGAACTATTCAAGCCCGTGGTCCACAAGAGGAGCCACCACAACGACGTGCACCGCAACTGGAGAGGAGTCCCCGTTCACCACCATTGGAGACAAGCCCCTGCAGCAGTGAAGACCCAGCACAGCCAAAAATACCGCCCATCCTCTTGCCTCAGGAAGCGACCCAGATTTCACTGACAGAAATGATGAACAGCACCGCACACTCCCGTCCTCCTCATGCCTGTGAAAGAAAGTGAAAGTGAAGTCGCTCAGTCGTGTCCGACTCTTGTGACCCCATGGACTGAAGCCTACCAGGCTCCTCTGTCCATGGGATCTTCCAGGCAAGAATACTGGAGTGGGTTGCCATTTCCTTCTCCAGGGGACCTTCCCGACCCAGGGATCAAACCCGGGTCTCCGTCATTGTAGGCAGACGCTTTTACTGCCTGACCCGCAGGGAAGTCCCTGACGCCGGTGCTGCGGGGCCAACAGCGGCTGTGCAGTAGGGTGGCCCTGGGCCGGGAGCCTGGAAGCGCAGGGAGATGGTGCCGACCACACAGCAGCGTCCGGGGAAGCCCGCAGTGCGACACTCCTCCGAGGGATGAGGGGGTTCCCTCAACCCCCGAACCCCTCTCCCACCCTCTTCCACTTCTCTTGAAACAGAAGCCGCCTGCGTTTCGGTCCGGGGCCCCACGACCCGCCCACCTCGCCGTGTGGCTCGCCGCCGCCCTGCTTCCTGCTGCCAGAGCAGCCCCGCCAGGGCTGCAGCTCCTCGGAGGACTTTGCTGACCACTCCCCGCCCTGCTGGGGCCACTGTTACAGCGTCGCTCTCAGTGACAGCTATTCATGTCTGTTTACGGGCCTTCTTTATTTTATTGTTTATGTTTTTTTTGGCCGCGACGGGTGTTTGTTGCTGCACATGGGCTTTCTCTACTTGTGGCCAGCAAGGGCTACTCTCTAGTTGCAGCCGCAGGCCTCTCGCTGCGGAGGCTTCTTCTGTTGCAGGGTTCAGGGTCTAGGCTCTGCGCCTTCAGCAGTTGCCGACTGGGGGCTCTGCTGCCCAGGCACGTGGGATCTTCCCAGACCAGGGATCCAACCCGTGTCCCCTGTGTTGGCAGGCAAGTTCTTAACTGCTGGGCCTCCAGGGAAGCCCCCTGTTTTCCCACTGTTCCCGCCCCACTAGCAGGTGGTTCCCTTGAGTAGCAGGTACCTTCCCTTGAGTAGCGTCCCTTCATCCAGAGCAGTGCCTGCAACCTCTCCAGTATCTTGCCTGGAGAATCCCAGGGACAGAGGAGCTGGCGAGCTACAGTCCATGGGGTCGCAAGAGTCGGACACGACTGAGCGACTAACCCACCACCACCACCTGCAACCTAGCAGGTCCTGAGTGGGTCTCGTCCAGGCGGTACTCCGAGCGCCCGCGCCCCACCCACAGCGCGCACAGCCCCCGCCCCGCGGAACTCTGCGACGCAGACTTGTTTCCGTGGGAGCGCATTCGGCGTGGGACCCCAGCCCTTCTCGGTCCCAGCGGCAGCGCATGGCGGTAAGCGGTGTACAGATGGGGAACGCCTTTGGGCGGTCGGCGGCTCCTCATGACCCTCGTCCTTTCCCCCTTTCCCCAGGCTCCAGGACATCCTGCTCGGGAGACAGCGGCAGCCCCAGGCCCAGGTACTGCCCGTGCACCCTGCAGCCCCTGGTTCCCCAGGCTGCTTCCTAAAGCCCCGAGTCCTTTCACTGTAAGGCCTCAGCCAGTCCGTCTGCTTAGGGCGCCCTACGTGCCGTGACGCTGCCTCGAGGACCAAGAAGCAAAAGAAGAAAACCCGGGATGGGTCGTCTGTTGCCAATGGAAGCGGGAAGACCCCAGAAAAGCAGGCCCCCGAGGAAGCCCCCCTAAGCGCAGAGGCCCAGGCAAGGGCGGGCCTCAGCCGGGAAGGGTGAAGTCCCGGGCGCGTACTGGGCGGGAGCCCGCCTGTGGGTGTGGTCCCGCATTTACAGCGGGAAGTGGGTGAGATGCGGCGTTTGGGGTTCCTATGGGATGAGGCTGGAGGCCCCAGCGCCCCGATGCCCGCTTACAGTCACTAACCACAATCCATCATAGGCTGAGCAGCTGGCTCGGGAACTGGCCTGGTGCGTGGAAAAGCTGGAGCTGGGACTGAAGATGCAGAGACCCACCCCTAAGCAGAGTGAGGGCCCATCTGTAGAGTTGGGGGAGGGAAACGGTGACGGTCCTATGGCCTCAGGTGCTGCCAAGGGATGGAATTGTTGCCTTTGCGGTAGGACAGTTGGAAGTGAGGATAGAGGTTACTAGTCCTTTGTTTTCATTTGCAGAAGAACAAGCTCTTGGAGCAATCCGAACCTTGCGCAGCCAGAGAACCCCCCTGCCCCGGAAGAGGCAGCTGATGCGCTCTTTGTTTGGGGACTACAGGGCTCAGATAGAAGCCGAGTGGCGCGAGGCCCTGCAGGCTCTCAGGACTGGTGAGAAGCTGAGAACTGGTTGATGGAGAACTGCCTAGTTCAAGGGGGCAGAAGGAAAAGCCTGGGCAGTGAAAGGGGGAAGCCTCGAGCAGCGGGGCTCCCACAGTAGGAGGGGACTCAGGAAAGCTGCGGGGAGAAAGCCTGGGTCGCGGGTCACAGAACGCCGGCTTGGACTAGGGAGGCAAGGAGAGCAGCGTTAGTGAATCTCTGTGATTCTTAAGGATGTGAGATGATAGTACTTACCTTATAATTTTGAGAAGCCAGTAAGTTAATTTTTACAATGTTAGAGTTGTATGGGCAGTTAATGTTTGCTGCTGCTACTGCTGCTAAGCCACTTCAGTCGTGTCCGACTCTATGTGACCCTAGAGACGGCAGCCCACGAGGCTCTCTCATCCCTGGGATTCTCCAGGCAAGAACACTGGCGTGGGGTGCCACTGCTATTATTATTCAATTCTGATACTGTCCCTCTCTTCGCTTACAGCTGCCCACTCAGCCCAGGTGCAGCCTGTAAGTGAGGCTGCCAGAAAGAAGAGCCGAAGGGTCTGCAGACCTCGTCCAGAAGGAAGGTCCAAGGGCACCTTGGATACTTGTGATGAAGAGTTTAGGTTTAATTTCTTTTAGCCTCTTCCCTAGAGTGGCCACCTCTGCAGTGGGGCAGGGTTTCTCTGGAGTGCAGCACTTTTCCAGGAATGCTGTGGGGGCAGATGGGAGACCTGCATGTTGGCTGCTGACAAGCCCAGGACCCCATTTGTAGGTTTTCAGCTGAGATGTCCCTCCTGCCAGAATAGGGAGGTTCCTTTAGATGGTTCTACAGTAGACTGAAGTGAGTGTTCACACTGTGTTGTAGAACAGCTGTCCCCAGCCTTTTTGACACCAGGGACAGATTTCATGGAAAACAGTTTTTCCACAGAGAGGGTGGGAGATGAAACTCAGGTTGTAATGCAAGCAATGGGGGGGAGTGGATATAAATACAGATGACTCTTTCCTTGTTCGCTGTCTTTTCATCTCCTGCTGTGTGGCCTGGTTCCTAACAGGCCATAGACCAGTACTGGCCCAGGGGTTAGGGACCCCTGTTATAAAAGACTCTCAACAGTCTCAGGAGCAGACTTAAGTAGGTATTGTTAATAAGGGTTAGTGGGGAAGCTGTATAGTTGTACACTGGTGCTCACTTATGGAAGGATGTCCTCTCAAGTGGTGTGGCGCTCCATACCATTGAGTCCCATTGCTATAATAAAACTGTTTCTTAGAAATGTGGATAAGCAAAAGCATGTGCTAACAGTGCTGTTACGGGAAATGTAGATGAGGTGGTGTCAGGCACTGCTGGGTGCAGGCTCTCACCCCAGGGCTTGGTCCTTTGTATTGCCTTCATTCCTGAGCAGGTGTCATCCTCAAGGAGCCAGTGTATCCCCCAGCAGCCCAGGCTTTGTTCTGAGGAACAGGTAGCTTCTTGCCCTAAGAATCCTAGCCAAATACCAGCATTGAATCTCTGGGCAAGCTCTGATGTCAGCTGCTCCAGGTGATAGTCCCAGGACTTCTGCATTAAGTTGGGTTTTCACGGTGGCTTAATTCTCTTGTGACTGTGATGCCATCTTTGGTAGTGTCTCCCAAACTTGCAGACTAGACAGAGACCCAGAGCCCACCTGCCTACTCAGCATCTCTGCTTTGGTGTCTCACAGATATTTCACACTTGACATGTTCACATCTGATTAGTCCCTAAATCTATCTTCTGCTTTCCAGTGAATTCCACTACTGCCCACCTAGTTGATTAGGCCCCAAATCTGTCATCTCTGCAAAAGGAGTTCCTGGATCCAGTTCCAAAGAGTGAGTGAGTGTGTCTGTGTGTGTGTGCGCGCACCTTGGCTTCCTCACACCAACAGCAATTCTTGGATGTCGGCAGCATGTCCAAAATTCAACTCAGTTATGATGCTATCTACCCAGACAGTCAGATTCCACAGGAAAGTGCTCAACCTCACAAGACCCAGTTCTGCTTCACGCACTAGTTGCAAGTCCAGGTTGTTACCTGTATTTCTGACCAACTGGCTACAAATCAATCAGCTTCCCATGACCCAGTTCTTAGGTTCAGTTAACTTGCTACAGTGGGTCCCAGAACTCAGGAAAATTGTTTACTCACTAGATTACCAGCTTGTCAATAGGATGTGAATAACAAGCAGACGAGATACAGAGCGCCAGGGATGAGGAAAGGCATGGACCTCCATGCTCACCACCCAGAAGCTCTGCTGGCCTCTATGGAGGCTTCCTTCACCCAGAAGCTCTGCTGGCCTCTATGGAGGCTTCCTTCACAGACACCATCAGTTCAACCTCTAGCCTGTCCCCGCTCCCTAGAGGTAGAAGTTTTTATCCCTCTAATCACAGGCTTCATTCTCCTGCCAGCAAAGTGACACCTGACATCCCTCTCTACCAAGTGAGGACACACTGAGGTGGCTGTACTTTAGGCCTGGGAAAGAACTGACCAGGAGCTAAATCAGACAGCACACTGGTCTTGGACTTCTCAGCCTCCAGAAATGTGAGAAATAAACTGGATTTTAAACCACCTGGTCTGTGATTTTTTGTTATGGCAGACTGAGATAACACACCATTCTGTGGGTGGGGAAAAAAAGGCTTTTCAAGAAACGTTATAGGGAAAACTGTATATCCACACGCAAAAGATTATAAACTTGGACACTTACCTGTCAAGATATATAAAAAATTAGTTCAAAACAGATCAAAGACCAAACCATAAGACCTAAAACTATGAATCTCTTTGAAGAAAAGATAGGGGCACATCTTCATAATACTGGATTTAATAATGATTTCCTGAATATGACACCCTAAGCACAGGCAACAAGAGAAAAAACAGGTAAGTTTTTGTTTTTGTTTTGGCTGTGCTGGCTCTTCTCTGCTGTACGGGCTTTTTCTCTACTTGCAGCGAGCCGCTGTGTGCAGGCATCTCTCATTACTTCTCTTGTCGAACAGCAGGGGCTCTAGGGCGAGTGAGCTCCAGAGCACAAGCTCAGAGTTTGGCACACAGGCTTGGTTGCTCCGGGGCATGTGGGCATCTTCCCGGATCAGGGATTGAACTCATGTCTCCTCCACTGACAGGCAGATTCTTTACAACTGAGCCACCAGAGATGCCCTAGATAAGTTGAACTTCATAAACATTAAAAACTTGTGAATGAAAGGACACTATCAACACAGTAGACAGAAAACTCATAGAATGAGAAAATATTTGCAAGTATTATTAATCTGATAAAGATTACCCCTTTAATATGAATGGAAAGTAGATTTCTAATTTAAAAATAGACATGTAACAAAGGTTTACTGTATAGCGTAGGGAACTATAGTCAACATCTTGTATAACCTCTGATGGAAAATTATTTCAAAAATAATATGTTTATGTGTATAACTGAATCACCATGCTGTATACCTGAAACAATGTAAGTCAACTATACTTCAATAAAATATATATTTTTTTAAAAAAGGGAAAATTAAAAAGACTACCCTTCAAAATACATAAAGAACTCCTACACCTCAACAACAAAAAGAAACAGCCCAATTCAAAAATGGGCAAAGGGTCTAAATAGACACTTCTCCAAAGAAGACACAGAAATAAATAAAGGGTCAATAAGTGCATGAAAAGATGCTCAATATCATTAATCATCAGGGAAATGCAAACCAAAAGCAAATGAGATACCACTTCACACTCATCAGTATGACAATTATCAAAACAATAGAAAACAACAAGTATTGAGGAAGACATGGAGAAACTGGAACCTTCGTGAACTGACAGTGGGGATATAAAATGACACTGCCATTGTGGGAAAGTTTGGTCATTCTTCAAAAACTTAAAAGAATTACCATGTGATCCATCAACTTTATTCCTGGGATTATACCCCCAAAGTAGTGGAAGGATGGAAAGTACAAGCACAGATTTGTACACCAATGTTCACAGCAGCATTATGCACAAAGTCAACAAGCAGAAACACCCATAACCCATCAGCAGATGATGACGGGTGAACAAAACATGGTGTCTCAAAACAATGGAGTACGCTTCAGCCATGAAGAGACCTTACGTTAAGTGAAATGAGCCAGGACACAAAGGCAAATGTGTGACCTCACTTACATGAGTAAGCAAATTCTTAAAAGAGAATAAGGAAAAGGGGAAGAGTGCAGAGTTTCTGTCTGTAATAGAAAAGTTTTGGGAACAGATTTGCTGATGGTCATACAACACTGTGAATGTATCTAACACCACTGAGGTGTACACTTAAAAATGGTTAAAATGATACAAGCAACTCCTGCAGCTCAATTCCAGAAAAATAAACGACCCAATCAAAAAATGGGCCAAAGAACTAAATAGGCATTTCTCCAGAGAAGACATACAGATGGGTAACAAACACATGAAAAGATGCTCAACATCACTCATTATCAGAGAAATGCAAATCAAAACCACAATGAGGTACCATTTCACACCAGTCAGAATGGCTGCGATCCAAAAATCTGCAAGCAATAAATGCTGGAGAGGGTGTGGAGAAAAGGGAACCCTCTTACACTGTTGGTGAGAATGCAAACTAGTACAGCCACTATGGAGAACAGTGTGGAGATTCCTTAAAAAACTGGAAATAGAACTGCCTTATGACCCAGCAATCCCACTGCTGGGCATGCACACCGAGGAAACCAGAATTGAAAGAGACACGTGTACCCCAATGTTCATCGCAGCACTGTCTGTAACAGCCAGGACATGGAAGCAACCTAGATGTCCATCAGCAGATGACTGGATAAGAAAGCTATGGTACATATACACAATGGAGTATTACTCAGCCAGTAAAAAAGAATAATTTGAATCAGTTCTAATGAGGTGGATGAAACTGGAGCCAATTATACAGAGTGAAGTAAGCCAGAAAGAAAAACACCAATACAGTATACTAACGCATATATATGGAATTTAGAAAAAGGGTAACGATAACCCTGTATGCGAGACAGCAAAAGAGACACAGATGTATAGAACAGTCTTTTGGACTATGGGAGAGGGAGAGGGTGGGATGATTTGGCAGAATGGCATTGAAACATGTATATCATATAAGAAAGGAATCGCCAGTCTAGGTTCGATTCAGGATACAGGATGCTTGGGGCTGGTGCACTGGGATGACCCAGAGAGATGGTATGGGGAGGGAGGTGGGAGGGGGGTTCAGGATTGGGAACACGTGTACACCCGTGGTGGATTCATGTTGATGTATGGCAAAACCAATACAGTATTGTAAAGTAAAATAAAGTTTTTAAAAAATGGTTAAAATGGCAAATGTAATGTTTTTACTGGAGAAGGAAATGGCAACCCACTCCAGTATTCTTGCCTGGAGAATCCTATAGACAGAGGAGCCTGACGGGCTACAACCCATGGGGTCACAAAGAATCGGACACGACTGAGTGGCTAAAACACAATGTTATTACCACAATAAAAAAGGCAGTCTCAACTCTATTAAGTGACATAGGAAACTATGAACAACATGCTGTTTTAAAATTTACAAGGTGTAAAACTACATAAACACGTAGAACTCTCCAGTATGAGTTTTCCAGGACTGAGGAAACAGGAGCTGCACTCACAAGTTCCACAGTACTTCTCTTGTGGCTGCTATTTGAGTGTCTGGACACAACCTACGCTGATCGCAACAGTAGTGAGTTCTCTTTCTAAGGGTAGGCCACAGGGCTTCTCCCTTTTGCTTAGCTTTTTCCACTCACTTTCTCTAAAATGAACATGCACTGCTTTTAAGAAAAGAGGTTTTTTAAAATCAGAAGTGCCTGTTCACCTGTGACACCATGTGGACAGTAAGTAAAGAGAGGGTGGTCACGTGCGGGAAGCGCACCACAGACCTTGGGCCTCCCGACCGTCACAGGGAGAAGTCTTCCCGGAGGTGAATCCTCTGGTGCTGGGACATGTTGGAGCTGTGCCGGAAGGCCTTGCCACACTCACCACACGTGTAAGGCTTCTCCCCAGTGTGGATCCTCCGGTGCTGCAGGAGGTACGTGCCCTGGCTGAAGGCCTTCTTGCAATCAGCACACTTATATGGCTTCTCTCCGTGGTGTGACCTCTGATGGTGGATGAGTCTGGAACTGTTGTGGAAAGCCTTCCCACACTCGCTGCACTTGTAGGGCTTCTCCCCCGTGTGGATCCTCTGGTGCTGGATGAGGTGGGTGCTCTGGCTGAAGACTTTGCCACAGTCATTACACTCATAGGGCTTCTCTCCAGTGTGGCTTCTCTGATGTTCAACAAGCTTGGTTTTTTGGATGAAGGCTTTCTCACATTCATTACATTTATAGGGTTTTTCCCCAGTGTGAATTCTTTGATGCTGGATCAGATTGGAGCTCTGGGTAAAGCCTTTGCCACACTCTTTGCACTCATACGGCTTCTCTCCAGTATGGGTCCGACGGTGCCGGATGAGGATCGAGCCGTCGCTGAAGGCCTTCCCGCAGTCACTGCACTTGTAGGGCTTCTCGCCCGTGTGGATCCTCTGGTGGTAAATGAGGGAGGAGTAGGCACTGAAGTGCTTCCCGCACTCGCCGCACTTGTAGGGCTTCTCCCCGGTGTGGATCCTCCGATGCTTCATGAGGTTGGGCCTCTGGTTGAATGTCTTCCCGCACTCATCGCAACGGTAGGGGATCTCTCCAGAGTGCATCCTCCGGTGACTGATGAGTTCACAGCTCTGGTGGAAGGCCTTCCCGCACTCTTCACACTTGTAGGGTTTCTCTTCACTGTGCAGTCGCTGGTGCTTGACAAGGTTAGCGCTGTACCTGAAGGCCTTCCCACAACAACCACAATAATGCAATCTTTTCCCAACAGGAATTCTCTGATCTTCTTTAACAACTAAATTCGCAGGGAAAATTTCCCCTGAATCGTGAACTATATTTGTTTTTTTGCACCTGTGTACACGTTTATGGTTATTAAGGTATGATCTCTGTTCAAAACTCTGTTCACATATATCACATTTGTGAGATCTTTGATCAGGGATAGGCCTTGACCCCGACCTGAGGTTTCCTCCAGACTCCAGGCCACACTCCTCGTTGACCAGTGCGACTAGCCTGGGGCCTCTCTGCTCCCCAGGCCTGTCCAGGCACCCCTCTGGCTCCCTGACACGCTCATGGGCTTCTCCTGGCTCAGGTCCCTGGAGAACACTCCCCATGAGTGGGTCCAGTTGTCTCCCAAACAGCATTTCGCCTGAAGTGACCTCCTGGTTCTCAGTCCTGGTCCCATGAGCTGAAACAACAAACAGAACACCTCGAGGTCACCTGTTCTGACTCTGAAAAGAAGGTAAAAGATGCTGCCAACCACCTGCGGACTACCAGCTCCACCATCTCCAACGTCATGCAGACACGAGAGCCTGGCAGTCAGAGGCTAAAAGCCTTGCCCAGGGCTGCAATCACAGGGCAGTGCAAGTATCTGCCCAACTCTTAATACCCAAACTTTCCTGAACACAGAGCCCGCTGGGTGGGACTGCAGGATACTCGTCCTCGTCCCAAAAGGACGGAAGATGGAAGCTTCACAGCATCACCGAAACCAGAGCAAGGAGGGGCCCTAGAGGACACTAAGAATATCTGATTAAGAAGTGAAAGCTGAACAAGTCTACGGTTACCTGACAGCAGCTGATCCACCCCAACATCCACGGCGGGAAACTGGCTGCCTCCCCAGGAACAGAGAGAGCACAGCTTGTGCTAACTGAGGATTAGCGTGACAAGCACACAGGCCACATCCATTCTCAGGGCTCTCCCCAGGGACCTGAGAGACCACCCATGAGCCACCAGCACTTACACTCCAGACGCCACAGAGGATGCCCTCATCTGAGGCCTTGTCTCCACCCTTCCTTCCCTGACAAGACACACAGTGACTCCACGTGCAGGAACATGCTCATCAGAAACTTGTTCTCTGTGAGCCAAGACACACACACACACAACAGGCACAAGGTGGGGACAACCAAATGCCCTGCAGAAGTATAGTGGAAAATACTCTGCGGTATGTTCATGACAGAACAGCAAATGGTGATGAAACCAAACAAACTCCATAAAACACGGCAGCCCTGCCCTGCAGGAGTCAGAGAGAAGGCCCAGGGGAGCTATGGAAGATGACAGAGGAGGCCCTGTGGTCTCATAGGAAACTAGGAATGTTCCCTATTTTGAACTGGTGGGTAGACTGTACAAATTCACTGAGCTGTAAATAGGATTTGTCTCATTTCTATAAGTATTTATATCTGAAGAAACAAATTTACAAAAGAGAAATTCAAGTCCTTTGAGCCAACAGTTCCTTCCAGGGACACTAGGAAGACACCTGCAGGACAACACCCTCAGGTCATCCGCAGGAGTGAGTCTAAAGAACACCCTTCCCACGCACCTCCAGTGAGCACAGGGACACAGAAACAGAAATGCGTTCAGTGAAAACTCAGCAGCCCAGCAATGCACACAGATCACTGCATTCCTGCTAGGAAGTGACGTCTGTGTGTGGGCGTGGACTAGGCTCCACTGGAAAAGGGACAGCAGGCGCACACCGGCAGACATCTGTATCTGGGTGCTGAAATCCAGGGTGATGTGCACCCCCTCCCTTTCCTGTAGAAGTCTATAACCATCCAGTAGGTTAACTTAGAGGCGGGTGATGAAGTGATGTTCTTCCCTGCGGCCCCGTCTGACCACCTGATGCTCCTTGGAAGGCAGGACTCTGGAGGGCAGGGCTCCACGGGGTCCCTCAGGGCATGCCCAAGTGTCCTCCCCTCTTCTCCTCCATCAACACAGCCCCCTCTCACCCTTCTACAAGATTCAGTTCAAGAATCACCCCATAACTTAAACAACAAAGATACTGTACCACACGGGGGAAACAGCCATTATTTTGTATTAATTTTAAAAGGCATATAATCTAAAAAAAAAAAAAGGCATATAATCTGTAAAAATACTGAATCACTAAATTGTACCCCTGAAACTAACAGAATGCTGTAAATCAACTATATTTCAATTAAAAGAAAGAGCACCCAGGTTTTGGCAGAGGCCGCTCCCAAGGCCGCTGTACTGACCATCTTCCTCCAAACCCATGAGTCAGTTTGGTACCACATTCTGTGGGCCTCCACACACGCTTGTTCAGCAGGTGAGTTGGGGTGGCAGCCCCCCACGCACCTGAGCCATCGACGCTTGGTTGCTCTGCCCCATGCATGTCCAGGACCCACAGCTCATCCCCTCGCTCCAAATGTACAATCACCTCCGGTTTGGGACCTGCAAGTCCAGCTCCTGGGAAGGAGACGGGGCCTGGGGTGGGTGCCACGGACACAGTGCGGGCTCACCCGGGACTGCCAAGGGAGAGGACATACACGTGCGGGGGTGACAGGTAGTCTGGATACTCCCTGGAGGGGTGGGCGTGGGCATGCAGTTGAAGATCTGAGCACAAGGGCTCTCTCCATCAGGAGGCGCATCTGCCTTGGGCCTGGGGAAGGGAGGCAGTCTCATCTGGGGCCGCCTAACCAAGCCCCACCGGGGGCCCTCTGCTGTGCAGACCAGGCCTGCCTGGGACCAGAGTCAGTAATACGTCTCTGAACTCAGGGGATGAGGCCCCCAGCCCAGGCCCTGCTCAGCCCTCAGCCCCCAGGGCTGTTCCTTGGGTTGCATCCCAGCGAGGGGCCTCACCCAGCGATACCAGGTTCCTGTAAGTCTCCAGCATCACTTCCCTGTAGAGGCCCTTCTGAGCAGGGCCCAGAAGGCCCCACTCCTCCTGCGAAAGGAACACGGCCACGTCTTCGAAGGTCACTTCAGCCTGTAACAACAGGAGCTGCTGAGGCCCAGGCGTGGCTCAGGCTGGGCCCTGGGCTAGATAAGTAGCACAGAGGTGACTACAGGCCTGACCCTCCATGTGTGGCCTGGAGTAGTGGAGGGAGGGGTGGGCCCTGACCCTTTGGCTGCTGAGCCAACCCATTCAGGGAGGCTAGGCAATTCCAAGGTCACTCTTCCTCTGCTCAGCACCCCTCAGCATCCCACACCAGAGAAGCCTGACAGTTGCTAAGGCTGAGCAGACAGGGAAGCCCTGGGAAAAGATCTCCCGCCTCCCAGGGAGGATAGATGCTCACCTGAGGCAGGGCACACAGATGCAAAGCTGCCATCCCCCGGTACCCTGGGCTTCCTGGGATGGATGCAGGAGCCAGTCACTGCCTGGCCCCTCCCGCAGTTGGCCTCAGCACTCGGCCTCCCAGGCAGACTCTGCTCCCTGCAGACACGTGCAACATTTCAGATCATCTGCCCCTACCTCCTCCCAGGCACAGAGTTGTCTCGTTCAGGTGGAAAATGGAGAGTCATTCACTTTATATGAAAGAATAAAGATAACACATTAAGGGCTGAGAAGGAAAGAGAAGTTAAAAAAATTCAACAGAAGGCGAAGAGCAAAGACAAAGATTAGGAGCCAAAAGACACAAAATGAGAAGTCCAATGGTTGGGTAACTGAAGCAAAAGGATTAAACTCACCTACTGGACGCAAAAAACTCCCCAAGAAGAGACACAAAGTGCACCTATATAACCTAAAATACACAGAAAGGCCAAACATAAGGCAGAACAGAGAAACAGTAATTAAAATAAAGCTACAATAGCTATATTTACCTTCTCTGTATTTTTAAAGCTCTTTATTGGAGTAAAACTTTTATACAGGAAAGTCAACAAATCCTGACCACACTGGTCAAGGGGCTCAGTCCACAGAACCAGCCGTCAGTCCTCCGGCAGCTGCGGGCTCTGCCTGCTTCCCGACCTCCCAAGGGAGAGCTGCTACCCTCCTCTCACCAGCACAGACCAGGGCCCTGGGGACTCCATCAGACTAGCTATGCCTTCTACATTGTGTGCTGGCTTCCTCCCTTTGGCACACTATTTGCAAACTTAATATGCATTGCTGCATGTGGTTTAGCAATATTTATACCAATCAAAACAAAATTCAAACCAATAATCATTATTAGGAACAAAAGCAGACACTGCATGTTAATAATAGGAAAAATCCATCAAAAAGCTGTAATTATAAACACATATGTCTACCAACAAATCCTCAAAGTATAGACAGAGCTAAGTGCAGTGCCGATAAGAAACATACAAACCCTCCCCTGCAATGAGAGATCTTAACACACTTTCCTCAGAAGAGAGTGGATCAAGCAGAGAATACCTACTTAAAGCATAGAGAATACATACACATTTTTTTTCAAAATGTACACTGAATATTATAAGAAATACCACATACCAAGCAAAAAAAGAAAGTTTCAAAAAAATGCCAAAGACTGGCAAACATTCATATTGTGGTTCTACTATCTGATTAATTTTTTAAAAGTACCCCTTCAAGAAAAACATAAGAACAGAGACTGAAGGGAAAATGGAAATAAAGCTTACCTGAGGAAAAATGGGCATCCTTAACACATTTATTTTAACAAAGGGATTGAAAGAATAATCTAAGCATTAAACAAGAAACCAGACACAGAATAAGAAAGCAACTCAAGGAAAGAAGATGAAGAAAATAAACATGATTTAAAGAAACAGAAAATAATCTCAACCTTGGTTCTTTGAAAATGCTAATAACATCTGGCAAGTCCAATGTGGGGAAGGGGAAAAGATGGAAAAGGACACACTATTTTAAAGAACAAAAAGGGGAACACAATTTTACATATCACACATACAGCAGTGGTTTTCAGAATGCAAGCCTAGCCCCTGGCAGTCCCAGCACTCAAGTCCGGTTGGTAGCAACCCTAAGGTAACACAACAGAAGCGTCTGCATTGGTCAGGGACAAGATGGGGATGCTGGATTCCTCACTCCGCTGCTGTAACAATGCACCAATGACCCCAGTCAATGCATTCAGTCACAGAAAAAGAAGCAGATGCCATAGCTCAGTGGTTAGTGAGCACAGGTCCAAACTTGGGTCAGGGAACTGAGATCCTGAATGCTATCGCTTGACCAGAAAAGAAAAGAAACACAAGCCATAAAGATTGGAAGAGAATAGACAAAATCATCATTATTTGAGAATGATAAGACCACCTACATAAAAAATGCAAGAGTATTAGCCAAGTGTTGGGATGATAAAGTTCAACAGGACTGCCATATAGAAGGTCAACAGGCTAGTTAATATCACTCCTGTGTACTAGTAATCAGCAACCAAAACACAGTTTTTACAACACCTACAAAAACGACATGTTTATGAACAAAACTTTACTGAAGGACACTAAAACAAACAAAAAAAAAACCACCTAAGGAGAAGTAGACAGTGCTCATCAACAGGAGGACTCAATATAAAAATGTCAATTTTCCCCAAATGAATCTATTAATTCTATACAATCAAAATTGCAATAGGACTTTCCTGGTGATCCAGTCATGAGGAATCCACCTGCAGGAGCCATGGGTTCAATCCCTAGCCTGGGAAGATCCCACATGCCAAGGGGCAACTGATCCCATGTGTCACAACTACTGAGCCTGCTCAGTCTATACCCCAAGAGCTGCAATCACTGAGCCCACAAGCCCTAGAGCCCAGCCTCCACAAGGAGAAGCCACTGCAAGGAGAAGACTATACACCGCAACTAGAGAAAGTCCGAGCAGCAAGGAAGACCCAGTGCAGCCAAAAAACCCAGAACATATCATGATATCTGAGCACAATAACTATCATGAGTCATGACCTAAGATTAACCAAGGAAATGCCAAAGAACTCAGGCAGAGCCATACCCTACCAGATAGCAAGTCTTATCACAGGGCTGTGGTCATAAAAGTGAAATACAGCTGTCCCTAACTGTCCATAGGGAACTGATTCCAGGATCATCCTCAACTGGGTATCAAAATCCAAAAATGCTCAACTCTCCTATATAAGCTCCATGCATATACTACGACACACTTACAATGTTAACAGCAATGTACCATCCAATAAATGGGACCGGCACAACTGATTTCCACAAGTAAAATTAGATCCTGCCTTCCACGGCACACAAAAATGTATCTCAGGTTGAAGGCCTGTTTCTTAAAAATGTTTATGGCTGGTATAAGAAAATAATACAGAAAACACACTACCCAAACAGAAAAAATTGCTGAATTTTACTCTATCAAAAAACACTTCTGTATGAGACACCACAAAATTAAAAGCAAATGGCATGATGAGAGAAGATATTTTCAAACATACTTAATAAAAGTTATGGGCATCCCAGGTGGCTCTGCAGTAAAGAACCTGCCTGTCAGTGCAGGATATAGCAGGTTTGATCCAGGTCAGGAATATCCCCTGGAGAAGGACATGGCTAGCCACTCCAGTATTCTTGCCTGGTAAATCCCATGGACAGAGAAGCCTCATGGGCTACAGTCTACCAGGTCGCAAAGAGCTGGAAACGACTAAGCAACTAAACAGCTGCAACAATAAAAGATATACATAGGATATATTTAAAAATACAAAAAGAAACAAACAAACAAAAATCAATATTTAAACCAGAATTCCCTGGTGGTCCAGTGGTTAGGACTCTGTGCTTTCACTGCGGAGGGCCTGGGTTCAATTCTGCCCACATTCGCTGCCCAACTGAGGCCAAGCACGGCAACTACCGAGCACTCGCTTCAGCTAAAAAGAAGCCGGCTGGTCTCAACGGAGATCATGCAAGCCACAACGAAGACTCGATGCTGCCAAAAATAATAATTATTTAAAAATAAAAAATAAGACCATTCAACACACACAAAGTAAGCACAGGATGAAACCTAGTAAATCAGATAAAGAAATCAAACTGTCCAATAAACATCTGAAGATTTTCAGTGTAATTAAAAATTAGGAAAACGCAAACTAGAACAAGACTTCTCATCACCACAGATAAGGGAAAATATATAAAATGCTTCACAATATCTACCGCTGGGCTTCTCCCCATGGCTCAGTGGAAAAGAATTTGCCTGCAATGCAGGAGACTCGGGAGACGCGGGTTTGACCCCTGGGTGGGGAAGATCCCCTGGAGAAGGAAATGGCAACCCACTCTAGTATTCTTGCCTGGAAAATCCCATGGACAGAAGAGTCTGGTGGGTTATAGTTCATAGGGTCACAAAGAGTCGGGACACGACTGGGAGACTGAACACACGAAGGCCTGAGAAACAGGGACTCCGAGAGTCCTGCAGACAGTCTGCTGTCACTCTGGAAACCCACCTGGCCCTACCTGGCAGAGCTGAAACTCTTCGAAGCCCTGGGACAGGAAACCAAATTGAAGGTACGTGCCCTTTAGAAATTCTTGCTAATACACCAAAGACTCACAAGGATGTTCCTGCATATCTGTGTACAAGCAAAAAGTATTTTTTTTAAGCGACATATTAAAAACAGAAACCTGTGAGGCAAATAAAAAGGTTCCAAACCTTGAATAAAAGCCTCTGAGAAGAGAAACAAATCTGGCTGCGGGCAGAAAGGTCTCAGAGCGTCGGAAGCAGAAACAGGGGAGGAGGGAGAAACGTGCGGGGGGCGGGGCCCGCAGGGGAATGGGGAGGGGCTGCTGCGGGAAGGTGACAGGAGCTTGCGCGCGGGCCAGCTGGAGGCCCCCGAGTCAGGAGGCGGAGGTGAAGGGCCACGGTAGGGCAAGGCCGGCGCGCGCAGCGCTTGGTTACCGGCAGCATCTCACTCCGCGGAAGCAGCCCCTTGGGGCGATTAAGGGAAGTCCGGTGGAGGGACCAGGACGGGCTTGGGGCCGGTGACGGAGGCTCCACCGCAGTAGAGGGGCCCGGCGAGTAACGACCCCAGCCGGGAGGGACCCGCGGGACTCGAGGCCTTCGGGTGGGACCCTCGGCGGGAGATTTGGAGTCGAGGGAGCGTCCCCACCCCGCGTCCCGGGCGCCCCGCGGCCGTCCTCGTCCCCAACCGCCCACCCTCACCTCAGTGCCGCCCAACAGCGGCTGACGGACCAGGCCCCGCCTGCTCCCTAGGCCCTGAAGACCTAAACCTGATCGGAAGTGACGATCCTTCCTCCGAGATACTGGCAGGGGGCGCCTTCCGGTCGCTCTGGGAACAGGACTCCGCGTCTCGGTGGTCGGCTGTCGGCTTTTAAGTCGCTTCAGTCGTGTCCGACTGTGTGCGACCCCAGAGACGGCAGCCCACAAGGCTCCCCCGTCCCTGGGATTCTCCAGGCAAGAACACTGGAGTGGGTTGCCATTTCCCTCTCCAGTGCATGAAAGTGAAAGTGAAGTCGCTCAGTCGTGTCCGACTCTCCGCAACCCCATGGACTGCAGCCTACCAGGCTCCTCCGTCCATGGGACTTTCCAGGCAAGAGTACCGGAGTGGGGTGCCATCGCCTTCTAGAGGAACATAAAAGCTAAGCCTTGGCTCCAAAGGCTGCCGCCAGTTGGCAGTCTGGACTCACGACCCGAAGGCTAGGCGGAGGCTTTTGGTGCTCAAGATTCCAAAAATTCTTTGCAGCGACACTCTCCCTAGACAGCCACTCAAGGCACTACAACTAAGATCAGGAAGGCCCTTTTCTTTACAGCTAAAGGCAGAATGTGAAGAACTAAAGGGCCTCCTGATGAAAGTGGAAGAAGAGAGTGGAAAAGTTGGCTTAAAGCTCAACATTCAGAAAACTTAGATTATGGCATCCGGTCCCATCACTTCACGGCAAATAGATGGGGAAACAGTGGCTGACTTTATTTTTCTGGGCTCCAAAATCACTGCAGATTGATTGCAGCCATGAAATTAAAGATCAGTCCTGGGTGTTCACTGGAAGGACTGATGTTGAAGCTCAAACTCCAATACTTTGGCCACCTGATGCAAAGAGCTGACTCATCTGAAAAGACCCTGATGCTGGAAAAGTTGAGGGCAGGAGAAGGGGATGACAGAGGATGAGATGGTTGGATGGCATCACTGACTCAATGGACATGGGTTTGAGTGGACTCTGGGAGTTGGTGATGGACAGGGAGGCCTGGTGTGCTGTGGTTCATGGGGTCGCAAAGAGTCAGTCAAACACAACTGAGTGACTGAACTGAAAGGCAGAAAAGTACACCCTTCTTCAGGACCATGTGATCACTCAGAAAATGAAAATGCTTCCCTGGTGGCTCAAACAGTAAAGAATCTGCCTGCAAAGCGGGTTTCATCCCTGGGTTGGGAAGATCCCCTGGAGAAGGGAATGGCCACCCACTCCCATATTCTTACCTGGAAAATCCCATGGACAGAGGAGCCTGTGGGGGCTACAGTCCATGGGGTCGCGAAGATTCACACATGAATGAGTGACTAACACACACACTGGTCAGAGTAGCCCTTGTTTTAAACCTCTGCCCCCAGCATCAATGCCTGTAAATGAGGCCTTAATGCTCTTGGAACAAACCCTATTGGCCAGCCCCCTGGACAAAGCCCCAGGCTTTACCCAGTAAAGCAAGTTATGTCCTGGCAAACATGTCCAGTGCCCTTTTCTCCAAGTAGCAGCTTACAGTCCTCTCATGACAGTGGTCTCAGCAACAAAGGGTACTGTCTAGGTGTGGGTGGCTGAGGGCAGGTGGGACCCCAGATAGGCAAGACCAAAACTGAAGTTCACACTAGCAACAGGCATGGACCATGAGAACACGGAGCCACCTGGAACCAGTGACATCCTGTCACCGAGGGACCCTGCCGCACAGCATCCCAAGACAGCCAAGGTGACCAGCTGCTGTGTACCACTTAGGAAGGTGGCTGCCAGTGCCCTCCACCCAGGCTACAGAGGGGCACCCTTCCTCAGCCAGCCACCCACCACCCACCCTTACCGTCCCCTTACCATTACCTTACCCCTGTCAGCTTACCATTCACTCCTGTGGTCAGTTACCCACAGTGGCTTGAAGCTCTTGCTTTCACATCAGCTCACTAGCAGATCCACCAGGGGCAGGGCACTCTAGCTGGCCTGTGGAAGCACATGGTCCTGTTATGGGCCCCCAATCCACATTGGTGCCCAAGCCAGCATGGCCCTATCAGCTTTGACCAGTCTATCATTTAAGTTCCAGACAAGGTGCAGGTGAGCTATCGCCAAAAAGGAAGCCCGTCTGTGGAGCAGTCAGTCTGGTCCTTCCACTGCAAGACAGAACACCCTGGCCCTCAGCCTGTGGCACCAGGGGCACCACTCACACCCAACAGCACCCAGAACCTCAAGACAAGTTGAAGGTAATGAACAGGAGACATGGAGGTTACATTCCTTGCGAGTGGGATTCTCTGCTGTATGTGCTGGGGGCGCGGGGGCAGGTGTGATTTACAAGAGGCAAGGTGTGAAGCAACCCAGCAGCCTCACCCCCCAGAGCCTCCACTGTTCCCTGGTGCACAGGGCACTCCTCGGAGAGGGGACCCTTCCCTCTGAAACCACAGAAACACACAGCTCGGTTGTGAAAAGAAACAAGCTTTATTGAGCCGCAGCCCTAGTTCTCCTTCTCCTGCACAGTCTTGGTTCCCCGGAGACGCCCAGTCCGGCGGGCAGCAATGAGACCCACTTTCCGGCCAGCAGGGGCATCTCTGCGGATAGTAGAGGGTTTGCCGATGTGCTGGTGGTTGCCACCTCCGAAGGGATGCTCGACAGGCTGCACAAAGAAGGAGGTGATGGTGAGCTGGGGCTGACCCTGATCTACCTCAGGAGGGCTTGGGAACTGGCACAATCAACCAGCCTGCGCTTACAAACCTACCTCACACCACAGATCTCCCACCATAAAGAGGAGACTCTCCAGGAAGAAACTTGTCCACCCAGTCTTACAGGCCTTATACACCGAATACTGACCCCACTGTCCACTTCTGGGCTACTTACGTTCATGGCCACACCCCGCACCCGTGGCCAGCAGTTCCTCTTTGCCTTATACTTGTGGTAGGCACGGCCAGCCTTCAGAATGGGCTTGTCAATGCGGCCACCTCCAGCCACCACACCTGTTGGAGACCAGGAGACTCAGGGAGATATATCACCCACCCCACCCAGCACTGGGGGACACTCCCATCAGGCAGAGCATCCCCTGGTGTGTCCTTGCCAGTGCCCCACCACCATGTGTCCTTCAGGATCACATGATCCCAAGAGCCTCAAAAATGCCTGGAAACCATCACCAAGCAGTAAATCCTGCTACAGCCTGTCAGTCAGGGCTTCCCCAGTAGCTCAGACAGTAAAAAATCTGTCTGCAATGCAGGATACCCGAGTTCAACTCCTGGGTTGGGAAGAAGCCCTGGAAAAGGGAATGGCCACCCACTCCACTATTCTTGCCTGGAGAATTCCATGGACAGAGCAGCCTGGCGAGCTACAGTCCATGGGATCGCAAAGAGTCAGACACAACTAAGCAACTAACACACACAGCCTGTTGGCTGACAGTTTCTTCAGCTGCAGGGTAGCTAAACCAGGGCTTTACTCACATCGTCTATAATGCCCACCTTGAGCCATGGCTTTTTACAAGTCCTCCCCTTTGCAGGGTCTGACACTAGGCTCCTCCCCACCCCAAAGAGGACAGCTGACCTGGCCCACCACTTCTCTGCCATTGTTTTGCTTATTCTGTGAGGACACCCTCAAGAGCCTCCCCCAGGCAGGACTGGATTTGCCACACGGATTCAAAGATGTTGTCAAACAGCCAACAAACTTGAGTACATGCATTTCAACATACTGTGTGGCTTTAACCAGGTGCCCCACAAAAGCAAAGATCACCTAAACCTAGGTTATCCCAGAGTGCAGCTAAGCCTGCCTTTAGAGTCCAGCATGTTGAACCCACTCTCATTCAACACCCAACCAGGAGTTAAACAGCAAGTACTTGCACTCACTTAACAAGTATCCCGAATTAGACCACATATTGTGCTCAAGATTAAAAGCCCCGAGTGAAGCAGGCAGCTGGGTTCCTGGCCAGTCTAGCTGCTGGCTGTCCACAGGAGACTCACAGCATACAACCGCTGCCTTCCACTCACCGACCACAGCTCTGTTGGCAGAGGAGATGACCTTTTTGGAGCCCGAAGGCAGCTTCACTCGCGTCTTCTTTGTCTCAGGGTTGTGGGAGATGACTGTGGCATAGTTTCCAGAGGCTCTTGCCAGCTTGCCTCGATCACCAGGCTTCTCCTCCAGACAACACACGATGGTGCCCTCAGGCATGGTGCCCACAGGGAGCACGTTGCCGATGTTGAGCTGGGCTGCAAGATAAAGGTGGTATGTCCTCGCCACTGCTTGCCAAAACCAAGGCCACTCTCCTCCTACAGCTCTCCGGGCACTCACCGGGACGCCTGGCCAAGCAGGTGTCCCCAAGTGAAGACTGCAGCCTCAACGTTCCTCCCTCGACCCAACCTGTAAACCACCAGGCACCGCAAGTCCCTCCCCACCTCGGCGTGGAGCTCACCCTTTTTGCCGCAGTACACAAACTGGCCGGTGTGGATACCCTCAGCAGCGATAAACAGCTCTGTTCGCTTCTTAAAACGATACGGATCCCGGAAAACCACTTTGGCAAGGGGCGCTCCGCGGCCCGGGTCGTGGATGATGTCCTGCGGGTCGAGGCAGCGTGAGCGGCTTGCGGGGCCCGCTGGGCGCCCCGCGCCCCCACCCGTCCCGGCCCACGCCCCGAACCTTCACGATGCCCTTGATATATCCGTGTCGCTCGGCGAAATCCACGGCGCGCAGGCGCGCGGCGCCTTTTCTGTGCTTCACATGTGCGCGGAACACGGAGCCGGCGCCCTTTCTCTGCCCACGGATCACGCGGCCCATGGCGGTGGTCTGAAGGCAGCTCACGGTCAGTGGCCGTCCGGCCCTGGCATCCCCACCACCGGGCTTCAGGGACCCCGCTCCCTCGGCTCCTCCCTCCCGCCCTCAGGATCCTCCGCGTCCCCAGCCCTAGCCGTGCGCCCCGGCGCTTTTTCCATACTCAGCTAGGGTCCCTAGCGGTGCCTAGGACAACGGGGAGCAACGGGGGGCGCCGGATGGCGCCGGATGGCACCAACACGTCCTACCTGCTGTAGAGCGCGGCCGAAAGAGGAAACACGGCCCTAGAGAGCCGCCTTATCTTCCGGGGTGGGGCCGAGAGCCCTCAACCTTCCGGTCAAGGGCCGCCGCCGCCGCAATGCACGCCGGGACTTGTAGTTCTTTTGGCGGTCGCCCGTAGCCCCTCCCGCGCTCCCGGCCCTCTGCGCAAGCGCACTGAGTTAGAGGGGGCCGGCGCTACACTTCAGACCCGCGGGTCTAACGGCGAGGCTGCTCTCTAGCAGAGGGGCCGCAGATTAGGTGGGCAAGGTTACCCGGCAGGAAGTCTCCAGCAGGATACATCTTTCTTTAGGAGAGGGGTCTCCTGGAGAAGTGGAAGGAGTCCTTCCAGAGAAGGTCCCTGGAGTTAGGAGAAGAGGAGGTGGAACCCCTGAATGATAACAGAATAGGCACAGACGGGGAGAGTTTAGTGATCAAGACCCTGGGTGTGCAGGTTAGGCCTGAAGGGGGAGAGCCGGCGAGGTAGGGAGAGAGGGAGGGCAGGGGTATCACGGAGCAGAGGGACTTGCGTTCGGGACTCCCGAGTGGTGTTTTTGCTCCAGTGTGGCCTCGCAGGGGTGGATGCCAGGGAGACATCGGAAGATGACAGGAATGGGAAGGAAGTGGCCATGTGGCCAAGTTCTGAAGCCACGAGGGAACAGAGGGGACTGTGCATGAGGCCCAGGAAGAGGCAACCGGCTGGGCTTGTCAAGGAGAGCCCACCAGGGGGCAGCACTTCCCACAGCAGGGCCAGAGCTGAGGGGCACCTGGATCTCCTTGGGGCAGGTTGAGGGGTTTGGGGGTCAGCTGCTCAAAGGCCTCGAGGACCAGAAGGTCACAGGGATGGAGGTGGGGACAGTGCTTGGACTTGTGTGCTGTGGGGTCCCTGGGATGGAGTATGGGGGAGGGGCGGAGCGGGACACACGGCCCTCCACTCTCCCTTTGACCCTAAACTGGCTTCCCAAGCTGTGGATGCAGCTAGAATAAGGCTGACCAAGCCCACTCCAGGCTTGTGTCCAGGCTCTCACCGCAGTCTGGGTACAACAGGGGTAGCAATGCAAGCCCAGGAGCAAGGGCGTGTCTGGTGGCTGTGAGCCCCGCCTGGGGGCCATGGGCCCAGGGAAGCCTGAGACCTGCTGTTCCAGGGGTGGTGCTCATGTGGGCTCCTCCCTAAGGCCTACCTTGAGGCACATGTGTAGACTCAAGGGAGGGCAGCTGATGGTGGGGCTTGGAAGGTGCACACCCCTGCCTCATGCTTGGTGCATCTATGCAGAGATGGTAGTACTGGCTGGCAAACCTCCCACAGTCTGAGATCTGTGCCTCAGCTCCCCTCACTGGTCCGAATATCAGCTTCCACATGAGGCAACTGAGCCTGACATACAGCCAGGTCTCTGCAGATGCGGGTCATTCAGGGTGGTGAGGACAGCCTCCCTGGGCATGGGGTTCTCAGATCTTCAGGAGGGGCCCAACTGCTTCTGTCCCCAGATGAAGCAATCCCCACACAGTGCCTTTGCTCACACTGGTCAGCCGGGGTGCCCTCTAATACCACTGAGGTCCATTTCCTTTAAAAGTTCTTTTCTTCTCACACCTACACACATGAGTAATTTGGAATAAATTCAAGTAACCATGCCCCTCTACTGTCTTTTTCAGCTATGCTCCCCACACTAGCGTCTCTGGCAAACAGAACCCTATACTCCTGCTGTCTTTCATGGGAACAATAATACTACCGATCATAAGATCATTGTGAGGGTTAGATGAGTGAATATGCACGAAGAATATAAAGTAAGCCTACAAAAATCACCAGGCTGTAGAAGTTAGAGGGGCCAAGCTCAGGCACAGACAGGAGAGGTGGCCTGAGAGAGTGACCAGGGGGAGCACAGGGAGCCTTCAAGGTCCTGGGCAGGATCAGCTTGTTGACAAGGGTTGCGCTGCATGCTGAAGGTGTTTTTATCTCCTTTTTGCGTATTCTACTTCTAAAAAAATTTTTTTTTTTTTAAGTGTGCATGGGGGACTTCCCTGATCCAGTGGATAGGACTCTACACATCCACTGCAGGGGGCAGGGTTCAATCCCTGGTCTCGGAACTAGGAGTTCACATGACACAACTAAAGAGCCAAACATGCCTCAAGGAAGATGGAAGAGCCTGCATGCCACAACTAAGACCCAGTGCAGCCAAATACATAATAAATATTAGAAGAAAAATTTAAAAACATTCTCTGAAAGACACCTACAGCGATAAATGGTGGCCTGAGGTGCAGACAGGGCGTTGCCTCTGAGCTGTCAGGCAGTGGGCCCTCTGGCTTCAGAGCTCCTGCAACCCCACAGCAGAGACCTCCCCCACAGCAACACACACACACACACACCACTCAGTGATCATCTGGTCCCACACTGCAGGTCAGGCCAGCCGCTGTGATTTTATCTGCATTTGGGGGCATCTTGGGGGCGTCTTGGGGGCCTCTTGGACATTAGGGGTTGTGTATGGGGCCTTCTTAACTTACTTGTCCCTTTCCGTGGACAAATAGCTCTTCTGTTCACTCCACAATTTCCTGTGTTCTGCCCATGTGCTCTGTGTTGTATACCTGGAAACTGTCTCATCCACTTTCCTAATTTGTTGTTCTACAGAAAAACTGAATATTCTGGAGTTGTCCAGCAAACACACACAATAGAGCCTTTATACTTTCACTTTGAGTTAATTGCTGCTCATTAACATAAGCGTAATGGGGATTTTCTTTTGATTTTGAAAAAATATTAATGACTTCCCTGATGATCCAATGGCTAAGACTGTCTGCACCCAGTGCAGGGGCCTGCGTTCGATCCCAGGTCAGGGAACTAGATTCCACATACTGCAACTAAGACCTGACCAAGCCAAATATATATATATAAATATATTAAAGTGAAAGTGAAGTTTCTCAGTTGTGTCCGACTCTTAGCAACCCCACGGACTGCAGCCCACCAGGCTCCTCTGTCCATGGGATTTTCCAGGCAAGAATACTGGAGTGGGGTGCCACTGTCTATTAGCAAATCTCTGAAGTACTTGCAAAATGTGGTCTTCTCACTAATAAGCTAAGAATGTACTTAAACAGGTACCCTTTTTCCAAACAAAGTGCATTTTTAGCCCTGACTTTTTTTTTTCCAACTTTTAAAAGCATGGTAAAACACACACAATATTTGCCATCTTAGTCATTTATAAGTAATGCAGTTTAGCGGTACTGGGCTTCCCTTGTGGCTCAGCTGGTAAAGAATCCACCTGTAATGCGGGAGACCTGGGTTCAATCCTTGGGATGGAAAGATCCCCTGGAGAAGGGAAAGGCTACCCATACCAGTATTCTGGCCTGGAGAACTCCATGGACTGTATAGTCCATGGGGTTACAAAGAGTCGGACATGACTGCATGACTTTCACTTTCACTTTTGGTGGTATTAGGGTTATGGTTAGGAGATGGGCCCCTGGGCTGGACACCTGGTGTTTGTCAACAGGAGTAAAATTCAAGCTTTGTTCTCACCCTGACACTTCAAGGACAAAGCTAGTGGCAAAAACTGAGCTCTGTTAAGGCAATGAGATGACCACTCCTGAGGTTAAAGAAGCCTTCTCTGTCTACACTTGCACAGGAAGGCTTCATGGGGGTCGAAAAGCAAGGGAGCCCCACCCCATTACAAGTGTGGACATGCACCTACAGGCCTCTGCCTTGGGATTCATCTTAGAAAAAAGTTGTGCACACATATTGGGGAGGGCCTAAGGACCAGTCAGATGTGAAGAAACAAACAAAACAATTGGCCAAATGTAAACAAAGACCCCAAACACCAGGAGAGATAAGAAAGCCTTCCTAAGTGATCAATGCAAAGAAACAGAGGAAAACAATAGAATCGGAAAGATTAGAGATCTCATCAAGTAAATTAGAGATACAAAGGGAACATTTCACGCAAAGATGGACACAATAAAGGATAGAAATGGTATGGACCTAACAGAAGCAGAACATATTAAAAGAGGTGGCAAGAATACATAGAACTATACAAAAAAAGATCCTCATGACCCAGATAACCATGATGGAGTGATCACTCACCTGAAGCCAGACATCCTGGAGTGCAAAGTTAAGTGGGCCTTAGGAAGCGTCACTATGAACAAAGCTAGTAGAAGTGATGGAATTCCAGTTGAGCTATTTCAAGTCCTAAAAGATGATGCTTTTGAATATGCTATCTAGGTTGATCATAACTTTTCTTCCAAGGAGTAAGCGTCTTTTAATTTCATGGCTGCAATCACCATCTGCAGTGATTTTGGAGCCCAAAAAAATAAAGTCTGACACTGTTTCCACTGTTCCCCCATCTATTTCCCGTGAAGTGATGGGACCGGATGCCATGATCTTCGTTTACTGAATGTTGAGCTCTAAGCCAACTTTTTCGTTCTCCTCTTTCACTTTCATCAAGAGGCTTTTTAGTTCCTCTTCACTTTCTGCCATAAGGGTGGTGTCATCTGCATATCTGAGGTTATTGATATTTCTCCCAGCAATCTTGATTCTAGCTTGTGTTTCTTCCAGTCCAGCGTTTCTCATGATGTACTCTGCATATAAGTTAAATAAGCAGGGTGACAATATACAGCCTTGACGCACTCCTTTTCCTAATTGGAACCATTCTGTTGTTCCATGTCCAGTTCTAACTGTTGCTTCCTGACCTGCATACAGATTTCTCAAGAGGCAGGTCAAGTGGTCTGGTATTCCCATCTCTTTCAGAATTTTCCACAGTTTATTGTGATCCACACAGTCAAAGGCTTTGGCATAGTCAATAAAGCAGAAAGAGATGTTTTTCTGGAACTCTCTTGCTTTTTCCATGATCCAGCAGATGTTGGCAATTTGATCTCTGGTTCCTCTGCCTTTTCTAAAACCAGTTTGAACATCAAGCAGAGACATTACTTTGCTGACTAAGGTCCAGCTAGTCAAGGCTATGGTTTTTCCTGTGGTCATGTATGGATGTGAGAGTTGGACTGTGAAGAAAGCTGAGCGCCGAAGAATTGATGCTTCTGAACTGTGGTGTTGGAGAAGATTCTTGAGAGTCCCTTGAACTGCAAGGAGATCAACCCTGGGATTTCTTTGGAAGGAATGATGCTAAAGCTGAAACTCCAGTACTTTGGCCACCTCATGAGAAGAGTTGACTCATTGGAAAAGACTCTGATGCTGGGAGGGATTGGGGGCAGGAGAAGAAGGGGATGACCGAGGATGAGATGGCTGGATGGTATCACTAACTCGATGGACGTGAGTCTGAGTGAACTCCGGGAGATGGTGATGAACAGGGAGGCCTGGCGTGCTGTGATTCATGGGGTCACAAAGAGTTGGACACGACTGAGCAACTGAACTGAACTGAACTGAACTGAAAAGATGATGCTGTGAAAGTGCTGCAGTCAATATGCCAGCAAATTTGGAAAACTCAGCAGTGGCCACAGGACAGGAAAAGGTCAATTTTTCATTCCAATCCCAAAGAAAGGCAATGCCAAAGAATGTTCAAACTACTGCACAATTGCACTCATCTTACATGCTAGCAAAGTAATGCTCAAAATTCTCCAAGGTAGGCTTCAACAGTACGTGAACCGAGAACTTCCAGATGTTCAAGCTGGTTTTAGAAAAGGCAGAGGAACCAGAGATCAAACTGCCAACATCCACTGGATCAGGGAAAAAGCAAGAGAATTACAGAAAAACATCTACTTCTGCTTCATTGACTACACTAAAGCCTTCGACTGTGTGGATCACAACAAACTGTGGAAAATTCTTCAAGACATAGGAATACCAGACCACCTTACCTGTCTCCTGAGAAACTTGTATGCAGGTCAAGAAGCAACAGTTAGAACTGGACATGGAACAACAGACTGGTTCAAAGTTGGGAAAGGAGTACGTCAAGGCTATATATTGTCACCTTGCTTATTCAACTTGTATGCAGGTTTCAGTTCAGTTCAGTTCAGTCACTCAGTCGTGTCTGACTCCTTGCAACCCCATGAACCGCAGCACACCAGGCCGCCCTGTCCATCACCAACTCCCGGAGTTTACCCAAACTCATATCCATTGAATCGGTGATGCCATCCAACCATCTCATCCTCTGTCGTCCCCTTCTCCACCCGCCCTCAGTCTCTCCCACCATCAGGGTCTTTTCAAATGAGTCAGCTCTTCGCATCAGGTGGCCAAAGTATTGGAGTTTCAGCTTCGACATCAGTCCTTCCAATGAACACCCAGGACTGATCTCCTTTAGGATGGACTGGTTGGATCTCCTTGCAGTCCAAGAGACTTTCAAGAGTCTTCTCCAACTGATGATGCAGGGTATATCATGCGAAATGCTGGGCTGGATGAAGCACAAGGTCGAATCAAGATTCCAGGGAAGGAAATCCCACCTGCACAGCGTCACTGAGCACCTTCAGCTGTATTAGGGCCATTGGAATAATAAACTCAACATGGTGGTGTAAAAAAACAGATTGCAGGGGGAAATATTAATAGCTTCAGATGTGCAGATGACACCACCCTTATGGCAGAAAGCAAAGAGGAACTAAAGAGTCTCTTGATGAAACTGAAAGAGGAGAGTGAAAAAGCTGGGTTAAAACTCAACATTCAAAAAATGAAGATCATGGCCTCCAGTCCCATCACTTCATGGCAAATAGATGGGGAAACAATGGAAATAGTAGCAGGCTATATTTTCTTGGACTCCAAAATCACTGCAGATGATGACTGCAGCCATGAAATTAAGAGATGCTTGCTCCTTGGAAGAAAAATCTATGACCAACCTCAACAGCATATTAAAAACAAGAGACATTACCAACAAAGGGCCATATAGTCAAAGCTATGGTTTTCCAATAGTCATGTACTGATGTCAGAATTGGACCATAAAGAAGGCTGAGCACCAAAGAATTGATGCTTTTGAACTGCAATGTTGGAGAAGACTCTTGAGCGTCCCTTGGACAGCAAGGAGATCCAACCAGTCAATCCTAAAGGAAATCAGTCCTGACTAATCATTAGAAAGACTGATGCTGAAGCTGAAGTTCAATACTTTGGCCACCTGATGTGAACAACTGACTCATTAGAAAAGACCCTGATGCTGGGAAAGATTGAAAGCAGGAGGAGAAGGAGACGATGGTTAGATGCCATTACTGGCTAGAGGGACATGAGTTTGAGCAAGCTCCAAGAGTTCGTGATGGACAGGGAAGCCTGGTGTGCTGCAGACCACGGAGTCGGAAAGAGTCGGACATGAATGAGCGACTGAACTGAGCAGAAACAAAGATCCAGAAGGACTGTCCTATATAAGGGATTTACATCACCTCCTTACTGCGCTCATCCTCACTCAGGAAGCCCACACTCCTCTCCAGGTGTGTGTCTCTGCCTAGTTTCTGACTTACTGCGCTCCTCCTCATTAGAGGGCATGTTCATACTGTTTCTCTCCGGGTGTGTATTTCTGCTCTGCTTCTGTCTTGAATAAACATCATTTCTCTGTATGCTTTCCCAAACATTTTGCTGTGTCTCTAATAAACTTTGTACCTGTCTTTACAGTTTTCGCCTCCTTGAAACATTCTTATTTTCAAATGGAGGAAAGAGGCAGAGTCACTCTAGTTCTAGCCTCTAGCCCCTGGTGGTCTGGTGGTTAGGACTCCTGGTTTTCATCCAGCCCACCCAGATCCAATGCTGAGGCAGAAAACTAAGATCTCTCTTCAGAACTGCTCACTGCTGTTTCCAAGATCAGTATTAAGTATATGCATACTGTTGTGCAACCATCATCACCATCCATCTCCAGAACTCTTCATGTTGCAAAACTTGGGTGGTCATATGGTAATTCTATGCCTAATCTTTTTACAAACCCCCATACTATTCTCCATAGTGGCTGCACCAATTTACATCCCCACCAGCAGAATAGAAGTGTTGCAGTTTGTCCATATCCTTGCCAGCACTTTTTCTTCTCTTTTTTTTTTTTAACAGTAGCTGTCCTAATGGGTATGAGCCTTGACTTCTTAAATTTGCAGGATACTGAAAGGAAGAAGCTTTCCTCTGGGAAAATAACCCAAAAGCACTAGTGACAATCTGGTGAATGAATTTTTTGAAAAGAGCCTCTCTGAATCCCACTTCAGCCATATTTTTCCATTTATCGGCTCCATCTTGATGAAGCATGAATCCCTGTCCTGAGCAAAGGATGTGTTTCATTTCTGGAAATTCTGTTTTTCAGCTTTTATCTTCATTTAAAGAAAAGTAAGATTGCTGACCCACAGGTTAGTTGGTCTTCAAACAAGTTTCTACTGAGCATGTGAGGTCGTTGTTGAGCCCAGGAGAGTGAGGCAGAATGGAAACCTCATGGGCCCTGCCTTCAGGGATTCAGTTCCCAGTGGGAAAAAAACGTTGAGTACAGGGGCTGAGCCAGACAGGAATGGGTGATGACAAGGCCTCTCTATGCTGGACACACACCTGGGCCCGCGGCCCACCTCCTCAGGCCACCTCCAGCACCTCGTTCATTTTGCTCTTTGGACCCTGAGCCCCTGACCTCAGATATACTTTCCTAGGAGACTCAGGGAACTTCTGCTTCTGTTCAGGGTTCTAGGGTCTCCTGGTTCCTCCTGCCAGCTTTTGTGCCAAGCAAGGCTAGGTCCAAAAGGCATTCCTAGAGATAGCAAAGGAACACTTAGAGCTAGGCGTTGACACAAACCAACCAATCCAGAGCCCACACTTCTATCTTTCACAAGACTCTCACATCACACCAGTGCTTCCCTGTCCTAAGTCACACCAGGGTCAGGTATCAGATCACTGGAGATGACCCAGTAGCCTGCAGCCTGCTGAAATTTTTCAAACACATGGCCCTAATCTTCCTCAGGGTCCTTGCCCTGCCTTGCCCATTCCTTTCGCAGAAATCCCAGCAAAGGCTCTTGGCCACCCCTGTGTGGCTAGGGAAGCACTGCCTGGTGTGCTTGGTGTGCCCTGCCTCCTCCCATTTCTAGACACCTGTGAGTATAAAAGTCCACCTGCATTTCTGACATCTTCAGTTCAGTTCAGTTGCTCAGTCATGTTCAACTCTTTGAGACCCCATGAGCTGCAGCACGCCAGGCCTCCCTGTCTATCACCAACTCCCGGAGTCCACCCAAACCCATGTCCATTGAGTTGGTGATGCCATCCAGCCATCTCATCCTCTGTAATCCCCTTCTCCACCCGCCCTCAGTCTTTCCCAGCATCAGGGGCTTTTCAAATAAGTCAGCTCTTTGCATCAGATGACCAAAATATTGGAGTTTCAGCTTCAACATCAGTCCTTCCAATGAACACCCAGGACTGATCTCCTTTAGGATGGACTGGTTGGATCTCCTTGCAGTCCAAGGGACTCTTCTCCAATACCACAGTTCAAAGACATCAATTCTTTGGCGCTCAGTTTTCTTTATAGTCCAACTCTCACATCCATACATGACCACTGGAAAAATCATAGCCTTGACTAGATGGACCTTTGTTGGCAAAGTGATGTCTCTGCTTTTTAATATGCTGTCTAGGTTGGTCATAACTTTCCTTCCAAAGAGTAAGCGTCTTTTAATTTCATGGCTGCAATCACCATCTGCAGTGATTTTGGAGCCCCCCAAAATAAAATCAGCCACTGTTTCCACTGTTTCCCCATCTATTTGCCATGAAGTGATGGGACCCGATGCCATGATCTTAGTTTTCTGAATGTTGAGCTTTAAGCCAACTTTTTCACTCTCCTCTTTCACTTTCATCAAGAGGCTTTCTAGTTCTTCTTCACTTTCTGTCATAAGGGTGGTGTCATCTGCATATTTGAGGTTATTGATATTTCTCCCGGCAATCTTGATTCCAGCTTGTGCTTCTTCCAGCCCAGCATTTCTCATGATGTACTCTGCATATAAGTTAAATAAGCAGGGTGACAATATACAGCCTTGACATACTTCTTTTCCTATTTGGAACCAGTCTGTTGTTCCATGTCCGGTTCTAACTGTTGCTTCCTGACCTGCATACAGGTTTCTCAAGAGGCAGGTCAGGTGGTCTGGTATTCCCCATCTCTTTCAGAATTTTCCACAGTTTATTGTGATCCACACAGTCAATAAAACAGAAATAGATGTTTTTCTGGAACTCTTTTACTTTTTCTGACATCTTACCATCCCTGATTAAAACAAAATCCACATACATTTTAACTCAGTAGGAGATTCCTGAGTGTTCAGGGATAGTGACAGCCTTCAGCGGCTCTGTCCCACTTCACTGAATGTGTTATTTCCCTGTGCCATCTTGGAAACACATCTCTTTAAAAATATATATACATATTTTGTCCACACATCTTGTGGAATCTTAATTCCCCAATCAGGAAGTGAATCTGTGTGCTCGGCAGTGACAGTGTGGAGAACTAACGACTGGATTGCCAGGGAATTCTTGAAGATAATTTAATTATTGATTGATTGATTTTTGGCTGTGCTGGATCTTCGTTGCTTTTGTGTGGGCTTTCTTTTCCTTTTTTTTTTTTTTGGTGGGCTTTCTTTAGTTGCAGCAAGCCGGTCTACTCTTCATTGCCATGTGTGGGCTTCTCATTCTGGTGGCTTCTCTTGTTGCGGAGCACAATCTCTAGGCACGTGGGCCTCAACAGTTCTTGTACGTGGAATCCTCCTGGACCAGGGATCAAATCTGTGTCCCCTCCCATCCACTGCACCAACAGGGAAGTCCTCGAAAATAACTTTCAAGCGTGGCTTTTCCCCTGGGAACACTTATAGCGCAGAATCCTAATCCCAAGCTGGAAATAGCTGGAAAGTGATTTGGGTTTGCCCAGAGAAGAGGCACTGTGAACATTTAGGGGACCATGCAGCCCCCTGGCTGTTACCAGTCTGTTTGCTCAGTGGGTCCAAGGCTCAGTGAGGATTATGGAACTCAGGTATGGAGGCCCTGGAATGGCCTGCGGTGGACAGACACAGTCTCCTTCACCCCGCTCCCAGGTAGCACCCTCAGCACCCTGGTCCCCACACCTCCCACACTGCCCAGGTGTCTGCCGGGTGGACACTCTGGGCCAGACTCTTGTGGCAGCTGAGGTGGTTCTGTCATCAGTCTGAAGATCCCAGTGTCAGCCCTGGCTCCCCCTCTGGCTCCCTGGGTCAGCCTCACATTAAGTAGGAGTACTCCCCTCACCTTGAGGGGCTAGGCTGGGGCCCAGGTTTGCCAGGACCTCCTAGCTCAAGACGGTGCAGTGTGATGACACTCCAGCAGAAGGGGGACCCAGTAGGTCAGGACACCAGTGAGCTCAGGGTGCCTGAGTACTTGGCTAGGGGTTAGGGTTAAGAAGCAGGCGTACACCCAGTCCTTTCCCATTCTCCATTTCTTCATCTATTCATCCTTTTGCACAAATGCTGTCAAGAGTTATCAGGGAGGATGTGGAGATGGGAGAGCTGAGAATTATTCGCCATCTGGAGGCATGGGGTGGGAGACCCAGACCACATTGTGCAAGCACCCAGGGAAAAGAGCTGGTTACTCTGAGCATACTAGGTTTTCCCTTCCACCTCCCCTAGAAGTCTGTCCAGGAACTGACTGTCCATCTCCTTCCTTGGGCTTGCGCCCATTCACTGGGGTTTTGCCAGGGACCCCAGGGTTTGGATCATCAATGAGGCTGGTGTCAGGGCCCTCCCCTCAACCTTGCCGCTCCAGGGCTGTCCAGTGTGAGAAGTTCCAAGGGTCCGGACTGCACGGGAAGCTGTGGCCTCCGAAGACGCGCGCAGCATCATCCCCAAAGCTGAGGGAGCTGGGCTGCCGAAGGGGAGGCTCCTGCCGAATCCCGAAGAAGCTGGGGTGCCCTCCCCCTACACACAGGACCGCTAGGGTATGGGAGAACACCCAGAACAGGCTGCCCCAGGAGCCAGACAAAGCTGGGGTGGGAGAGGGCACAGCGAGGAGCAGCCTTGACCTGACACCCGGGCGCGCCGCCTTTCGCCTGAGGGCCCACCGCCTCAGGTCTCTCGGCGGGTCCTAGGCTGTCCCGCTGCCTGGAGCCCTGCGACGCAGCCAGGGACCCCAGCCAGACGTCCCGGTCTAGGCCGCTCCTCCTGGTGGTCCTCACCCTTTCTGCAGCCCTCCTAGGTTCATCTCTGGGCTGTCGGTGCCCCTCCACACTCTGCGGTGCCCGCGGCCCAAGACATCTCCACACCAAGGACAGGAGCATCTACTCTCTCCACAGGGCTCCTCTGCGCCCCACCTGGCCGCTCGCCCCCGTACTCCACTGGGCACAGCTGGGGCAGCGGCGTCTCTGTAGTCCTGGAGCCTGGAACAGGCCCAGCAGGCGCGTTCTGCCCGGCAGCAGCCCGCACACAGAACCCAATGGGGGGACCAGCGGCCCAGACTGTGACCAGAGGTGCGCGGGGCCGGCCCGGGCGACCCTCAGGTCGCTCTCCTCCGGCTTCGTCCGGGTTTGCTCCCCTCCCCTAGGCCACACAGCAGCGGGCCCCGGCCCTCGCTTTCCCTCGGCTCCAGCCCCGCCCTCCTTGAACTGTGACCCCGCCCTTTACCGGATTCCGCCCCGCCGGCTCCGGGCTCTGTCGGTTCCCAAGCTACCTGGCCCGGCCCCTTCGGCTCCCCGGATTGGGGGCCGGCTGGGAACCACCGAGTCGGCTGAGCCTCCGAACCGCCCAGAGCAACCGGAAGTCTGCGAGGCGAGCGGCGGCGAGCGTCCGAGGCCCGTTTCCGGCGTCGTCGCGCTGCTAGAGTCTCTGGTGGGCCCGGGAGGGTGAGTTGGTGCTGAGGGCGTAGATTAGAGTCGGGGTGGCCCACGTTCCCTTCTCCCCTTGGGCTAAGAGGTCTCCTACCGGCCCCCGCGTCCTCCCGCCTCCGATGCGGCGGGCCCCGCGCTCCCCTGGCCTCCGCTGGGAAGCGCTGGTGGAGCGGGCGGCTCTGAGAGCCCGTTGGCGTCAGGTAGGGCGGTGGTCGAGCCTTGTCCGTCTTGGCCGGGAAGAAACGGGAGGGGTCATCTCACAGATCCGGCCTCGCGGCAGCCTCGTAGCCTCCCCTCCGGTTCTAGGCATGCTCCAGCCTGCATACCCATCATCTCCCTCGGGGGCACTCTTTTACCCTCTCTCACTGCTCCTTCAAGACCTAGACTTCGTGAAGGTGGCCAAAAGGGCTATGTCTTGGGATTGTAGGCTGTGTATTTTCTCTTAATTCTGGCTGCTACTTAGAGCCTGTACTTCTCTACAGGGGACCCAGGATCCAGCACTGGGAGGCACGTGCCTGCTGCTGGCCAGGCCCAGGTGGGGAACCGCTTGACAGGGGTCACTGCTGTCTGAATCAGCTCATGGCCTAAAGCTTCTTCCCTCAAGCCGCCTTTGGAGTCAGAATCTCCCTTAGGAAGTCCACTTCTCTTTCTGACCTCCCAGGGGAATGCCCGGAGAGGGGTCAGGTTTTTGTACGAGGGTTGGGGTGTGGTCAGGTGTCGCCTCCTCTTCTCCCTGCAGTCCATCTTTCTGGTTCCTGTCTACTCCAGCCGCCCGTCACACCGTGATTCATCTTGCTGCCTGAGATCTTGCCCCACTAGTCTTTCCTGCCTCGGAGGGTCCTTGCCTCTGGACCTTGCACACTCTGTTCCTGCTGCCTACGAGTTCCCTCCCCACCCCCATTAGCACCGAGTTAGCACCTAGGGGAAGTGACCCCATCAGACTAAGTCAGAGTTTCCTAGTTTAAATGCTTTCTGAGTCCCTTGTACTTGTGCTGTCATCACAGTTGTAATTTTGGTTTGTTTGCATGGTCAGTTAACTCTTTCCCCCACTAGGCTGCTCCAAGAAGGTAGAGTCCTTGTGTGCTGTTCACTACCACATCCCTATTGTGTAGCCAAGCACCTGGTACACGTGGCAACTATCCATTACATGTTTGTGGAGTAATTCTTCCATGTCACACCCTCTGAAAGATGAATGAAGCTTCGGAAGGCAGATACTGTAGTGCTACGGCCATTTTGGCCCCACCACAAGTCCCTGCCAGAGAACAGTTGGAGTTGGAAGTAAAGGATTGGAGGACGTGGTACCCCCTCGATGAGTTTGGAAGTGAGAGGTTGGGGCCTCCAGGATCGTGACCTCTGACTCTTTGGTAACTGCCAACAGGTCTCTCAGCCAGGACACGTGGATTCCCACCCACCGAGCCTCATGGTAGGAGTCTGACTTCCCCTGTTCCCTCCCTCGTCTTGTGAGGCCCCTATCTGCTCCTCTGGGCACCCACCGTGCCCAATGGGCCTGGACCTAGACCCTCGGCCTCTTGCTGACCCCTTGCCAATCTCGGGTGTGTCCAAGGTAGTGAACAAACCCTGCTCAGATTGGGCCTGCCTGAGGCTCTTGGGGGAGGGTTATAGATCCGCATGGTCTGGGTCCCGCCCTCTCCTCCATACCATCCCTCCCCTTGATTTTATTTTATTTTTTGGCCACACTGCACAGCTTGCAGGATCTTACTTCCCTGACCAGGGATGGAGCCTGTGCCCCCTACAGTGGAAGCAGAGTCCTGACTGCAAGACAGCCAGGGAATTCCTTCCTTCCCTCGATTTTAAAACCAAAGGGGCCTGGTGACTGTCTCACTCAACCTTGTGGTCTGTGTGCTTGAGACAGCCAGGAGACTGGGGTGTGTCCTTTCAGGAGGCTGTGACATTTGGTGATGTGGCCGTGCACTTCTCGCGGGAGGAATGGCAGTGTCTGGACCCTGGCCAGAGGGCTCTCTACAAGGAGGTGATGCTTGAGAACCACAGCAGTGTGGCTGGACTAGGTGAGGCTTTATTCGGACACCCCTACCCCTTCCATCATCGGTCAGCACCCACCTATTTTGGCCTGTGTTAGAGGCTGCAGATCTGGGGGCCATGTGGTCGAGCCCTCATGACTAGGCAGGGGCTTGGGACTGTGAGTCCTTGTGGGTCAGAAGCTGACCCCAGGAGGAGTCTTGGTGAGCTGAGGTCTTGCCCCAGGCTCCCAGGTTTGCATACGTCATGTGATTCAGTGCTCACAAGGTAAGTGGACTTTCTGCCTGAGTAGGTAGAAATACAATCCAAACTTGAAATAGTGTAAACAGCTACTCAGATTTTCAGTTTTTCTAGTGTGTACTTATTTACAACACTCTTCATTTTTAATGTCTGTTATGTTTGTATTTGTTTCTCTTATTTATTTTTGCAGCATTTTTTCACTGTGTTGACCATGATTGATACTGCCATGAGACTGTTGTTTCATCTTTCAGAGACCCAGCTTGTGCCCAGGAGGGGCAGGGCGCTCCGTTACTGAGTCTTTCCGCCTTTCTTCTTCCTCCCTTTTAATTTATTGGGTCTGCTGTGTTGTTTCTTTTCTTTCCTTTGTACCTTTTGGCTGTGCTCACAGTGTAGACGGACTTCTAAAAGTTAGATACGTGGACTCTCTGCCTGAGTGAATAGAAATAGAATCCAAACTTGAAATAGCTTGAACAGCTACTCAATCAGGTTTCTTATTGTTTCTTGAGTTTAGTATTTACCTGTTCTGTGTTTACCATTCTTGTTTCTAGTTGGTGTATTTAAAAACATGAAATTTTATGCATAAATATCACTTCAGCTGCATCCTACAAATTTTGACTCATAGTAAATACAGTTGCCACTTACTAATTCATCACATAGTTTCCGGATAGTAATAGTTTTGAGCCACCCATTGTGATTGCTGTTGTGTCCAGCTGCACTTAGATCAGGTGCAGGCTGTAGTATTGTTTCATGGCCTTTGCCCGACCCCCTTTCTGGCTGCCCAGGGACGTTTCTCTGAGAGCAGCACACGTGTGCTTGTCAGGAACCTATTTCCTGTTGAGTGTGGGGTCCTGCTGTCACCTGAGCCTTTGACCTTCTCTGCCTGCTGCCTTCCCCAACCCGTGGCTGAAAACCTGAGGAGTGCTCTAGCCAGAGGGCTTGACCAGCCCTTGGGTGGGCTGGGAGCACTTCACATGGCTGCCCCACAGCATGGGGGCTACTGGCCCCAGAAGGCAGGTGCCAGGGGGTGCCTGCCAGTCTCCAGCCCTCTGCTGAGGCCCTGGGCTCTGTGTGAGGGCTTGAGGCTGGGGCTGCTGGCTGCTGACTGGGCTTCACACCTTCTGATTTAAAATCCATTTTGTTGGTTGATTTGTTGTTGTAGTGTTTCTTAAGCAACCCTGCCTCTTGGAGCATCCCTGAGGGGACTGAGGGGGGTGCTGGCTGGGTCTTCTTCTCTCCCCGTGGGGGAGAGCTGGCCTGTGTTGTGCAGACTTGGGTGACAGGACTCCCTGGCAGTCCTGGCCCTGTCTCCATTTGCAGCAGGGCCAGAATGGGAGTCCACACGTTCCTCTCTATCCAGCCTCAGGAGGCAGCAGGTCTGGACAGGAGGCCCCTGTGCTCCAGTAGCCCGCAACCCTTCACTCTGGGGACCAGGGAGAACTGAGCCCCGAGCTACACTCCCAGCCACAATGATGCCGTCTCCTCCTCTGCTGCCCCCACAGCAGGATTCCTGGTCTTCAAGCCTGAGCTGATCTCCCGGCTAGAACAGGGGCAGGATCCATGGGTCCTCGACCTGCAAGGAGCAGAGGGGAGAGAGGCAGCCAGGACCACCCGGACAGGTGAGGCTTCTGGGCACAGGAGGGATTCAAGGTCCCCATGCCTGGCGAGGGCTCAGGTGGGAGGCTGGAGGGGGACCCCAGAGGCCATCCATGCAGCTTTGCTGAGCTGCCTGGGTATGCTGTGGGGTGGGCCTGGAGGCGAAGGCCAGTCATGGGGTAGCCTCAGGAGAGACTAAACTACAGAAAAGCAAGGGCATAGAACTCCTGTGCATTATGGCAAGACAGTGTGTTTTTGAACCACGTTTTGTTAGTTTGAATTTTACTAATCTTATTAAGCAAAGGCACACGTGTGACTCTTGAGTAGCTGTTCACCTGCCACTGCCACGCTTTCTCCAGAGTTTCATGGGGTCTGGGTGACCCAGCCTCTCAGATGAAGTTCCAGGGCTGTGTTGGTGTCCTGAAGCTGCTGTAACAAAGCACATAGACTGGAGGCTTACCACAGCTGAGATTTACTGTTCCTTAGTTGTGGGGAACCACATGTCCAAGATCAAAGCAGTGTCGTGTCCCCTCTGAAACCTGTAGGGGAGGATCCTCCCTGCCTATTCCAGCTTCTGGTGGCCCCAGGTATTCCTTGGCTGGTGGCCACATCCCTCCATGTGGAGGGCAAGCAGGGAGGTGGGCCCTCTGGAAACCCCCAGGAAGGAGGCGTCAGTGTAGCGCAGTGTAGTCACTGTGGCCGCCTGGAAGCTGAGGGGCAGGGCAGCAAGGGATGGACACATCAGTGTGAGTCAGAGGGCAGGACTGGCAGGGGCTGGAGAGAACCCTGCCCAGTGGACAGCTGAGGCCCACCTCTTTTGGACTCACCCCTGTGTGCCCCTTAGCAGCTCTTGTGTCTCATTTTTCTCAGTACAGAACACCCCTCTGTTCAGTTTTCAGCCCCTCTTTCCTCCTTACTCTACTTCCTCTCACAGGCACCCTAACCCTGCCTCTTATCCTCCACCCTTTTGGGCTCACTTTGCTTCTTTGTGGGTTTTTCCTCCTACTCATTCCCTGTGAGATGACCTCCCCTCCACGTAGGAGAGTGGCTCTTTGCAGTCTTCCAGGTATATAGTAACTGAATGAATGCATTAAGCATGAACAGAACCAGATTTTGACCACTGTCAAAAGGCACTGACTTCTCATCACATCTTTCCAAATGCTCAGTACAGCCTGTCCTGGGAGGGGGCTCAGTCCCAGGGATGGTATGCACCCCCACCCCCCAATCGCCTTTCTCTGAGCACAGGGGATTAGCCGCAATTTGCTTCCTGTTCATTTCAGATGCTACAGTTGGGACTGATGGTGAGCAGGCCTGTGAGGACATGGACAGTCTTAAATCAGAATCTGGGAGGGTCATGGTCAAAACCTTGCCCCAGGACTTTCCCCAGAGTCCTGGCTTTGGAAACACCTCAGATCCTGCAGTCTGTTCACAGAGACAGCCAAGCTCCCTCTTCCATAAAAACTTCTTGAACATGGGGACCATGGCTCCCAGGAAGGCCTTCGCTGAGGACGAGTTCCAGGGTCATGGCGAGCGGGGAAGCAGTGGCCACTTGGGTTGTCAGCCTGATCAAAGTCAGGGGTCCTTCCGAAGGTGCGATGTATGTGGCAGGAGTTTGCGATCTCCTTCAGATGTTGCTTTGCACCAGGAAATGAATACCCAACAGAAACCCAACAGATGCCAGGAGTGCCAAAAAAAGTTATCTGATTGCTTTCAGGAGAGACATCTGAGTACCTTGCCTGGAGAGAAACCGTATGAGTGTAGGGAGTGTGGGAAGGTCTTCAGGTTGTGCTCACAGCTTACTCAGCATCAGAGGATCCACACTGGAGAAAAGCCGTTTAAGTGCACCGACTGTGGGAAGGCCTTTCGCCTGAGCTCAAAACTTATTCAGCATCAAAGGATTCACACTGGGGAGAAGCCCTACAGGTGTGAAGAATGTGGAAAAGCCTTTGGGCAGAGCTCCAGCCTCATCCATCATCAGAGGGTCCACACGGGAGAGAGGCCCTATGGCTGCCGGGAGTGTGGGAAGGCCTTCAGCCAGCAGTCTCAGCTGGCCAGGCACCAGAGGACCCATACAGGAGAGCGGCCCTACCCGTGCCAGGAGTGCGGCAAGGCCTTCAGCCAGAGCTCAACCCTAGCTCAGCACCAGCGGATGCACGCTGGGGAGAAGCTTGAGCTCCCGAGAACCCCGGAGAGTCCTAGCCTGGGTGCACGTCAGAGGATGCATGCTCCCGAGAAGCCATTTAAGTGTGACGAGTGTGGGAAGGCTTTCCGGTGGGTCTCCCGCCTGAGTCAGCATCAACTGACACACACTGGAGAGAAACCGTATAAATGCAACAAGTGTTCAAAAGCTTTTGGTTGCAGCTCACGACTTATTCGCCACCAGAGAACTCACACTGGAGAAAAACCATTTAAGTGCGATGAGTGTGGGAAGGGCTTTGTCCAAGGCTCACACCTCATTCAGCATCAGAGAATTCACACCGGGGAGAAGCCGTATGAGTGCAGTGACTGCGGGAAGGCCTTCAGCCAGAGCTCAAGCCTCATTTACCATCAGAGGATTCATAAGGGGGAGAAACCCTACGAGTGCCTCGAATGTGGAAAAGCCTTCAGCATGAGCACACAGCTCACGATCCACCAGAGGGTGCACACGGGCGAGAGGCCGTATAAGTGCAGCGAGTGTGGGAAGGCCTTCAGCCAGAATTCCACCCTTTTCCAGCACCAGATTATCCATGCCGGGGTAAAGCCCTATGGATGCAGCGAGTGCGGGAAGGCCTTCAGCCGGAGCTCATACCTTATCGAGCACCAGAGGATCCACACTCGTGCCCAGTGGTACCGTGAGTACGGGAGCACCCTGGAGGTTTCCACCCACGCGAGTCGTAGGAGAGTTAATCCTGTAAAGAAACTTCACAAATGTAATGAATGTGAGAAAATATTCAGGTGGCGGTCGCATCTCATTATCCACCAGAGAATTCACACTGGAGAGAAGCCTTACAAATGTAATGAATGTGGCAAAGCTTTTAATAGGAGCTCAAGGCTTACTCAGCATCAGAAAATTCACATGGGCTAGACCACTTACCTTTACAAATGTGTATAAATGTGAATAAACCTACAGCCTTAACTTATTTGAAATGGGATCTTTTACACTGAAGATTTAGAAAACTGGGGAAGATTCAGAACTGCTCTCTTAGGTGTTGAGATTCATACGTGGTGTATGTTTTTGCTGGCACGTTTGACCTTATCCCCTCCAGTAAAGCTCGTGTCTCACATCAGGGTGACACGTGTAGCATTTGAGCTCTCAGAGAGATGACCCTGCACCTTGTGGACGAGACATGAGACGAGCCCCGGCAGCCCCACTGGCTGAGGGGGTGAAAGAAGTCACCTGGGATGCCTTCCTTAGGCCCCAGGTACCAGACTGGTTTCTGCAGCAAGGATGTGTTTGTGCAGGGCTGCTAGGGGGTGCCCGGGCTCCCCTTCTGCTCTCCTCAGCGGATACGCCTCGCAGAGCAGCCCTTCTCTTCGGGGAGGTGCTGGGTCCATGCAGGCACGCCAGGAGCAGCACCCAGGCCTGGGGACAGTCCCTGGCCTGCTGTAAGTCCAGAACCCAATGGCTTCCCCCAGCGTTGTCTTACAGTGGTTACAAGAGTGAAAGAGCAGCCCCGAGGATGCACCAGAGGCGTACCCTCAAAACACCAGCCCCACGGACCACCAGAACTGGAAGGTCTGCAGGCAGATGCGTGAGCTGGTGCGTTTGCATAGGCCGATAGGTGCTGGAGACACCTGCTCACCAGGATCAGCGTGGGGATGTGGCCTCAACGGGCCCCACAGGTCCCCGGGCAGAGGGCCCATGGGTGCCGAGCACTGGGTGCCAGTGAGCAAGCCCACTCTGCTGGCATTGCCTCCTGCTCAGGTTTTCTCTGCCAGCATGGCCCGGCTTGGGTCGAGTGGTCAGAGCATGTGGCCATCTTGTCACCAGCGGGAGGAACGTGCAGGGAACATCACTGCTCTGGTTGACTGACAGGCTGGGCTGCAGAGCAGCTCCTGGTGCAGCTCAAGGCCTGCGAGCTGCAGGATGAGGCTGACGTGCAGCAGTGGCTCCCACATGACCTAGGGCCCTGGGCTGTGCAGGGGGACTCAGGATGAGGAGTGTCACCAGCTGCTACCCAGGACCACCCTGAGACCTGGCTATCTTTGGCACCATTGACGATAATCATAGGGCAAAGGGCTGTCTCCCATGGAGGGGCCACTTCTCCCGTGTCCAACAGGTGACCCTGAGGACACTTGCGGGTTTATTGCAACAGGACTTGGGTCATGTCACACGTTGTGTTAAGCCCAGGTTCGCCTTGTGTGACCTAGCCCAGTAGCAGCCTGTGGGTTTCTCTCCGAGAACAAGTGGCAGCCGCTCCAGGTGCCTGGAGAGGTTGGGACAGCAGAGTCCAAGGTATTCTCAGCAAGTAGACGGGACTCAACCCCCCAGCAGCTCAGCCTGATTGGCTGCTTCCCTGGCACAAGGAGTGTAGGTCGCAGCACTGTCTTGGGACAAGGATTGCCCCACCTGCAACTTCGGTGTGCTCCTGCCCTGGGTGGGGCACCATGCAGACGGTGTGCGCCTATAGCAGCTGTAACCCCCTGCTTCACCCACAACTTGTGTCTGAAAGTCAGTGCAAGAGGGCAGGGACCTCTCCAGACACCAGAGGTTACGTCCCCACCTCAGCTGCTGTGCTCAACCAGGTGGTCACTGCCTTCAGAGCCGGGCAAGGTGGGCACCTGTAAGTGGGCCATATCTTAGGCCTTTTGAGCCACCTAACAGTGGGACAAGATCAAGGTCCTGGGTGGACATGCCACACCCCACCTTCTGCTGGTGCTAGGAAAGTAGTTTGTCATCGGATGGGCCCTCCCCACAAGGGAGTCCTCCTGGCCACTTCCTGGTAATGACGCGCAAAGGGGTGCAGTGCCTCTGGACTCCAGGGTCTGAGCCACAGGATGCTTGTCTTTCCTGACGGCACTTGCAGGCCAGCCAAAAAGGGCCAGAGGACGCAGCCTTAAACACACTCTAGCACCTGGACTCGGAATCAACATGGTCCTGTTGGGGGCTAGCCCACTGTGTGCCCCGCGGGCCAAATGCAGGCCTGTGCCCACATCTGTGAAGCCTGGTGATCAGCCTGAGGACACTGGCCTGGGACCTCCGCAAAACCTGAACTGGAGTCAGTCTGTAAATGCATGCATGTCTGAGAAATGTAATCACAGACAGCCAAGGAGTCTTCGCCAATGCGGCAGCTGCTTCTGATCTGACAGCCTCCTGGTTTTGCTTCCAGGCCGGTCGGCAGGGCTCCTGACCATGTGGGCTTGGTGCTGCTCACAATCCACATGTGCTTGAATCACCTTCGGAATTTTCATGTCCCAGTTTACCTGGTAAAAGGCCTAAGAACTAGAATGGTTTTTACATTTTTAAATGGTTGGAGGGGGGTGGGGAAAGACTATTTTGTGACATTTGAGAATTATATTGAAATCAGATTTCAGTATGACCAAATAAAGGTTCTTGGAACACAGCTGGCCCTTTGCTTGCAAGGTGCCTCTGACTGTGTGGCAGTCCTGCCTCCAGCCTTTGAGGTATTATTTTTCCACTGTTGTTATGTTTTGTTCACTTAAATGTCCCAGGATAACCAAAAATTCAATAGAAATAAATCTCAAGGCCTACATTGGGTGAGGAGTCGTCTTAGCTGCATCCACGTGAAAAAGGTTTGTGGTATTGTGTGTCACCTGATGACGTTGCATTCAAACGGCTGCTGCATGGGTTTCAGATCCCAGAGCACGGAGAAGTGTCTTCGTACTTGTGTGTGTGTGTTGGGAGGAGAGGAGAGGGCTGCCTGCCAGGTGTGGGAATTCTGGACTATTCAATCCTACTTCCAAGCTGTATTTCCCAGTTGGGGTTTCAGGAACAGTAAACTCATTTTAAGAATTTCTGTGAAGTTCTTGGCACTCCAGTGGTCAGGACTCAGCTTTCTGTAGATCCCACAAGATGCCCAGCATGGCCAAAGAGAATTTCTAGAACACTTATAGATTCTAAAATACTTTGGATTTCTCTTTTGGAGACAAATTAAACTCATAATTTTGACCTGAAATTTGTCTTCATTATCAGATAAGCTTTATGATACTTTGAGCATTGTGGAAGCTTCACTAATAAAGTGGGGTGTCTGCAGAGCCCAGTGGGTTGTCACATCCGTGTGTCCTCTTGTGGATGTGGCTTGCACTCAGAGCCCAGGAGAAGTTTGTTGAATGAATGCTGTGTTTGAGGTACATCAGGCTTTGAGGTGAATCTTTAGAGGCCCACAGATGAGAGAAAATGCTCCAGCGCCAAGAGTTTCCACAGAGGTCTACATAAGGTCAAACATCTGCTCTCTGCAAGGTCTTGTTCTTGTCTGGGGACACGGCGGCAGGGCCAGCTCTGCAGTCAGGGAGCCCTACAGGTGTGCAGGGAGGTGCAGCGTTTAAAGCCACTCTCACCCCACCTGGTTTTGCATGGCCCTGGAGGTGAGAATGGTTTTTCTGGTTTTGGCTGTGCTGGGTCACGGTTGTGGCACACAGGATCTTTAGTTGTGGCATGCAGGCTCTAGATCCCCGACCAGGGATTGAACCTGGGGCCCCTGCACTGGGGAGTGTGGAGTCTTAGACACTGGACAACCAGGGAAGTCCTAAGAATGGGTTTCAAATGGTTGAAACAAATTTTGTGATGTGAAATTAAAATTTAGTGTCCATAGGACATTTTATTGGAATATAATCATGCACATTGGTTTCATTGTTTTCTCTGGCTGTTTTTGAGCTACAGTGGCAGAGCTGATAGAATCATGACCTGAAAGGCTAAAATATCCTCTAGCCGGTTAGAGAAAAGGTCACCACACCCAATGCAGGTGAGGAGGGCCGCCTCTGCTAGCCAGCAAGCCTGTGCCCCACAGCTGGAGGGAATTTCTCCAGCTGGATCATGTCTACCTCCTGCACACAGTAAGGCCAGAGGCTGTGCCTGGTCTTGAGTCTGGTGGCCCTCATTACCTGGCTCCATTCAGCGCCAAGAGCCAGCAGTCCCGGGAACAGCCTGGTGCCCATCGTCTGCTCATGAAAACCTCTCTCTCTCTACAGTGATGCCTATGTCACTGTTTGCCCGTGTGCGCCTCCTTGAGACAAGCACGAGGGCTCACAAATGGACAACCTGCGGTTGGCAGTATTAGAGCTGTTGAGCTCATCGGAGGCCAAGGCGAGGGGTGACATAGTCAGGGCCCACCACATCCAGCCTCCCAAGGATGTCAATGTTCTGGTCCAGGTGTTCCTGACCAGTGACTTAAAAGGCACAGATGGTGCCTTCTGGGGATGGGGGAGAGAAGCAGGTGAGCAAGCAGAGCTCTGCACCCCCAGTTAGTGGCCTGGACCCCTCAAGGGTGGAGATGACAGCACGTATAGACACAGCCTCAGAGGGCCCCAGACCCTGAGTCTGCTGACCTTCCAGGGCCCGGGGAGGGGATGAGCACGGTGGACACAGCCACGTGGCTGGCGGGGAGGCAGCGGGGCTACCCTGGCTGGGAGCACAGGGACAGAGGCCTCTGTGGCCTGGCAGGCAAGAGGCTGTGCAAACCCTAGTCCTGAGGCGCAGAGCTCCGAGCCTCGGTCAGAAAAGCACCCCTGCCTGCTAAATCAGCCGAGAGGATGAGGTGGGCTTCAGCTGAGAGCTCTTGTCCTCCTCCAGGGTCCCTCAGGAAGGGACCCTGTGTGTGTTCCTGCCACGCACGTGCCTTAAAATCACGGAATCATAGCCACAGGGCCCTTTTGTGGCAGCAGAGCTAAGAGCTGGGGCACCTGGGCCAGGCTTGGACTCCAGGCCTTGTTCCTGGTTGCACCAGTGAACTTTGCTATGCTAACCAGCAAAAGAGACACGCCTCAGCCTGTGGACATCTGCCCTGAGCGCGTGTCCTCACCCTGGGGCCAGCGGCCTCGGGGGACGGGAGCCAGCACCGAGTGCCTCTCGCCGCGGAGAACCGCCCACCAGCTCCCCCATCAGCTGCGTGTCCTTGGGCAAGATTCAAACCTCTCTGCGCTTCGCCACCACGTCGGTGCCTTTGAGTTAAGGGGCTAACATGAGCCTGGTGGAGCGCCTACACCTGATGGTTCCTTCAACCTGTACCTTCTCCCCACTCGGCTGCGTCGTCAGGGCCTGGCCTGTAGGGGGCGCGCAAGGACGTGCTTTGGGAAGTTAGGTAATGTCCGAATCTTTGGGTCTCTGAGGATTGCAGCCCGCCAGGCTTTTCTGTCTACCGTGGCATTGCTCCAGGCAAGAATACTGGAATGGGTAGACATTCCCTTCTGCAGGGTATCTTCCCGACCCAGGGATCGAACCCTTGTCTTCTGCATTGCAAGCGGATTCTTTACCATCTGAGCCACCAGGGAAGACCCTAGGGCTTTAAAATGGTCCCCCCCTTTTTTTTTTCAATAACACTATGCTAAGAGAGTTCCAGAAAATCATCTATTTCTGCTTTATTGACTATGCCAAAGCCTTTGACTGTGTGGATCACAATAAATTGTGGAAAATTCTGAAAGAGATGGGAATGCCTGACCACCTGACCTGCCTCTTGAGAAATCTGTATGCAGGTCAGGAAGCAACAGTTAGAACTGCACATGGAACAACAGACTGGCTCCAAATAGGAAAAGGAGTACGTCAAGGCTGTCTATTGTCACCCTGCTTACTTAACTTATATGCAGAGTATATCATAAGAAACGCCGGGCTGGAAGAAGCACAAGCTGGAATCAAGATTGCCAGGAGAAATATCAATAACCTCAGATATGCACATGACACCACCCTTATGGCAGAAAGTGAAGAGGAACTAAAAAGCCTCTTGATGAAAGTGAAAGAGGAGAGTGAAAAAGTTGGCTTAAAGCTCAACATTCAGAAAAGATCATGGCATCTGGTCCCATCACTTCATGGGAAACAGATGGGGAAACAGTGGAAAGAGTGTCAGACTTTATTTTTGGGGGCTCCAAAATCACTGCAGATGGTGATTGCAGCCATGAAATTTAAAGACGCTTACTCCTTGGAAGAAAAGTTATGGCCAACCTAGATAACATATTGAAAAGCAGAGACATTACTTTGCCAACAAAGGTCCATCTAGTCAAGGCTATGGTTTTTCCAGTGGTCATGTATGGATGTGAGAGTTGGACTGTGGAGAAAGCTGAGCGCTGAAGAACTGATGCTTTTGGACTGTGGTGTTGGAGAAGACTCTTGAGAGTCCCTTGGACTGCAGGGAGATCCAACCAGTCCATTCTGAAGGAGATCAGCCTTGGAATTTCTTTGGAGGGAATGAATCTAAAGCTGAAACTTCAATACTTTGGCCACCTCATGGGAAGAGTTGACTCATTGGAAAAGACTCTGATGCTGGGAGGGATTGGGGGCAGGAGGAGAAGGGGACGACCGAGGATGAGATGGCTGGATGGCATCATTGACTTGATGGATGTGTTTGAGTGAACTCTAGGAGATGGTGATGGACAGGGAGGCCTGGCGTGCTGCAATTCATGGGGTCGAAAAGAGTCAGACACGACTGAGCAACTGAACTGAGAACTGATGCTAAGTAAAACGCCAACACAAAAGGCTACACAAGGTATGATTCAGTGTGGAAAATGGTCACGTTCTGCCTTCTCTGTTCCTACCTCTAAACAGTTTTAATACATAAAATCCATTTACTGCTTACTATTGGGGTTCCCTGGTGGCTCAGAGGTTAAAGCGTCTGCCTGGAATGCGGGAGAACTGGGTTCGATCCCTGGGTTGGGAAGATCCCCTGGAGAAGGAAATGGCAACTCACTCCAGTACTCTTGCCTGGAGAATCCCATGGAGGGAGGAGCCTGGTAGGCTACAGTCCCTGGGGTTGCAGAGAGTCAGACACAACTGAGCGACTTCACTTTATTGATATGTGATCAAAACAATTTTGTTGAAATACAGCTGATTTACAACGTTGTGATAATTTCTGCTGTACAGCAGTGATTCAGTTATACATACACATTTTCCATGATTTATCATGATCAGGGCTGGTCAAGGACTCTGTACACTGCTGCCCTAAAGGCACCCAGGAGAGGCCCGTGCTCCCCTCTCCCCAGCACTCTCAATTGAGTCTATGGACTCAGTTGTTGAAGCCCACACCCCTGCTGAGCTTGCATTTAAAAATGCGGCCTTCAGGGAGGTGATTAAGGTTGGATGAAGTCATAAACACAGGGCCCTGATCCCACAGGACTGGTGCCCTCTTAAGAGGAGAGCGCTTTCTCACACACACACACATACACACTCACACACTGTCACATTCTCACACACACACATATTGAATATAGTTCCCTGTGCTGTACAGGAGGACTTATTGTTTTTCCATCCTGTACACAATAGTTTGCATCTGCTAATCCCAGACTCCCAACCCTTCCCTCCTCCGCCTCCTCACCCTTGGCATCCACAATTCTGTTCTGTCTGTTTTGTAGATGTGTTCGTGTGTTATTTTAGATTCCACATGTAAGTGATATGTCTTTCTCTGACTTCACTCAGTATAATAATCTCCAGTTGCATAACATCACTGTCATTTTTAATTGAGAAAAAAAAGGAAACACAGAAGTTGCTCTGCTCTGAATGTTTGTGTCAAATGACCTAATGTCAAATGTGAGGAGGGGGGCCTTTGGGTGTGCTCAGGTCACGAGGGTTGAGTCCCCTCCCTTTTTTGGAGTCCCCTCATGTGTCCTCTCTCCACATGAGGACAGCGATGTCTGCAGCCAGGACCACGGCTCCCTGACCCTGCTGGCCCAACCTCGGCTGTCCACCCTCCGCACTGTGAGAAATGGATGTCTACTGTTTTCGGAGCTGCCCAGTCTCTGGTGCTCTGTCTGCCAAGCCCAAGGGGAACTCAGCATGCCCACTGAAGGGATGCATGCTCTGCAGCCAGTAGACAGACCATCATGTTCAGGGAGAGTTAAATGAACAGAGCTGCGTTAACACACAGACACAGCACAGAGAATATCTTCAAATCTGGTCAAGACGGTTTCTCCATGGCTGTCTATGGGCAAAGGAGCTTTTTGATTCTTTTTAGTTTTGATTTTTTAGGATTTTCCAAACATATCAGAAGTACATATTCCTGACACATGCCTGATGCTTGAGGAAGAAGTCATAGCAAAGAGGGCCTCCATCACTGGTTGAAGCAGACATGGTGCTCAGCTTACAGTGCAGGTCCTTGTGGGCAGGCCTAGGCAGCAGCGAGGATGGCCCATTCCAGCTCCTGTCCTCAGGGAAGAAGGGCCCAGGATGCTGGCTGATACTGCAGACACGGGGAGTCCGCAGCCCTCGGCTGAGCCAGGACTGAGTCCCACGTGGGACATGGCCCCCAGGGCACCTCCTCTCTGTCCCTTTGGCCCAACTTGCTGGGACCCTCGCTCAGGGAAAGGCCTAATTATTCAAGATCACGGGAGCATTCTGGGAACAGCACAGAGGAAACACTGCTGCTCTTGATGGGTTCTGGCACAGAGTGGGGACAGGAAGGGGGTGCTGGGGAAGGCTAGGGGCTTCCAACAGACATGGCAGGATGCCAGGTGGGCACCCAAACCCAATCGCTATTTTTCAGAGGAAGCTCCTGCCTGGTGCTTGGGCCTATTAATCCTACCAGGCTGTGACCTGGTTTCCTGGTAGAGCAAACCACAGAGGCAGGGACAGTGTCAGGCCCCCTACCTGGGTTGCAGTTATGCTGGAGGGGACAGGGCTGGTCAAGGGCTCTTCACACTGTTGCCCTAAAGGCATCCAGGAGGGGCCCATGCTCCCCCCTCCCCAGCACTCTCCCACTCTATTGTTGAAGCCCCAACCCCTTCTGAGCCTGTATTTAAAACTTCGGCCTTCAAGGAGGTGATTAAGGTTGGATTAGGTCATAAACACAGGGCCCTGATCCCATAGGACTGGTGCTCTCTTAGGAGGAGAGCACTCTCTCTCTCTCTCTCACACACACACATGCTCACATAGTCACACACACATGCATACACATGCACAGAGGCAAGTCGAAAGGTCAGGGGAGAGGCCTCACCAGGACCTGACTGTGCTGGCACGCTGACCCCAGCCTCCAGAACTGCAAGCAAGTCATTTCTGTCGTTCAAGCCACTTGGTCTATGGTGGTCTGAGCTGCCTGAGCCACCCAGCCGCAAGAAACCTAAGCGAGGCCCCCGCTCCCCTCTCTGCTGCCACCACCAACTCCAGACTCCTCACCCCATCCTGCAGCCTGCCCTCTGCAGTCAACACAGTATCTGGTGTGATCCTCTAACACGTTTATCGAAGCATTCACTCAGAGTTGAGCCGAGTTCCCAGAGAGGCCTTCGGCCTGCCCCTGCGCTTCCACTCATCTCCTCCCACTTGGCTGCAGCCCCACGCCCACAGGCTTTCCCTCAGAGCAGTGTCTCTGCCTCCTCTTGGCTCAAGAACCACATCCTCAGGAGACCCACCCCAAGACCTGATTTAAAGTGCAGCCCAGCTCTCCCACCGCCCTGCCTCCCATCTCCGGAGGCTGCTTGCATCTCCTGCAGCGCTTACCCTCTCCCGGACTACACTTCTTGTTTTTATTACACATTCCTCCCCGCACCCCCTCCACTAGAATGTGCTTTAAGGTCAGGGATTTAAGATGGGGAATAAAATGTGCACCCTGAAACATAGGGTTTCCAAGAGCAAAGGAGCAACAGCTCGGATGCTACACAGGGCAGGCTGAACAGCCTGTGTCCTCACAAAGGCCTTGGCCTGAACCCCAGACCACACGTGGGCCCACCAGCGCAGTGGGTGCCCTTACCTGGCAGCAAGACAGACTGACCACTGTGGAGAGGGCGCATGCGGTTTGATGCCTACCCAGGAGGACGTATTTTTTTTTTTTTTACAGTTGCTTTACTTCCAAAAAAAGGGAAAGACACAGCTGTCTACTTCACTTAGAGAAAGACATGGTTACACTCCCTCACTTCTCAGAAGGGCGGGCTTCGCTCTGGAGAGCCCATCTGAGACAGCCGCCTGGGCAACCAGAAGGCACTGGCGAGAGGCTCAGTCCTGCAGCTTGCGCTCGCACCTCTTCTCCAGGTCGGCCATCTCTTTCAGGACCAGGGCCACAGCAAACCGCAGCTCCTGGAATTTGGCCGTGGGAACCTCAAAGCGGAGGGCGGACCCATCCGAGAGCTTCAGGTGCATCAGGACGCTCGGCTGCAGGGAGCGGGCCAAGGCGCTGGTGGAGATGGCCACGTCCACCCTCCACCGAAAGTCGGCGACGTGGGGCAGCCAGGCCCCCTGCTGCCTGGCCACAGAGTCAAGGAGAGGCCGCTGGCTACCAAACACCACGCTGGCCAAGTCCACAACCAGGTCTTGGGGGATGCAAAGCTCCTGGAGCTGGTTCTTGAAGGTGTCGGGCTTCAGACTGGCCGGGGGCAGCCGGAGGGCCTGCTGGAGCAGGGTGTGTGTGCCAGCTATCAGGGCACCCAACTGCTCCTCAGGCAGGCCAGCGCCAGCCCTGAGGTGCTGCACAGCCTCCCGGCAGTCTTCTCCCTGCAGGCTGCTGACCACCAGCTTCAGCAATTTTCTGAACGTGGCCCTGTCCAAGCTGCCCAGGAGCTGGGGCATTGCTGCCACCTCAGGGGGCAACTGGGCCCCCAGGAAACTCACGCAGTCACTGTGACTGTCACCAGGGCGATGCAGGTGTGCAGCGGCAGGACCCACAGCAGACATCGATGCTTCCTGCTCTTTGACAGGCAGCCTAGTAGGAGGTCTCAGTCGAGCCGGCCTGGAAGGGGTGCGAGAGAAGCCCAGTGACCCCCACACACTTTGGGCCAGTGAATTAGGACTGACAGGGTCTCCACCTCCCAGATGCTGATGCTATGAACCACTGATGACAGCCAGTGTGACAGGAGGTGCCCTGGAATCATGTGGCAGAAAGCCCTCTCCAGTCCCTGCAAGAGGGGAGGCAGAAAGCAGCTGAAAATGGAGATGAGGTGAGGAGGAGAAAAGGAAGAGAACCAGGAAAAGGAGAGCACGCATGAGTTCGCAGAACCGTCCTCAGCAAGGCGGCCCGGGGAAAAGGGGAGCTCTCCAGGCTTCCTCGCACCTCGCTCTCCAGGAAGGCCGAGCGCCCGTCACCCTGGTCGTCAGCGACCAGCCACTGCCCGAACTCCGGGTTTTCCCTCAGGGCTTGGCCTGTGCCAAGACAACCGTCCACTGCCCCGCTGCCGGCCGCTCGGGCTCCGCTCCCGGGAGGCCCGTGAGCTGCCTCCAGGCTCGGAGAAAGGAGCCCCCGAGGCGGCCTCCAAGCTTCGGCGGAGCCACCGCCCCACCAGCGGTCAGCGACCTTCGGCCCCGCCCCGAATTGCCATATCGGCTTCCTGCCTCCGGGGCGCTCGCCGTTCCGCAGACAGGGTAGCCCTCTCCCACCCCGCAGCCCGCACCTTACACCAGGTCCTGAGCCTGGAGCAGCACCGCGAGTAGCCGGAAGCAGGGCCTGGTTCCCGGAACCGACTGAGAGGTGACGCTCGCCAAGCCCTACCCTTCTCCACGGGCCGCTCTAGGGCTGCTGGAGGACTGCTCTCGGTGCTCCGCGGTCGGAGGGGCGAGGCCCAGGCGCCGCGTCCGCGGGAAGCTCTGCGGTTTCAACTCTGCGGTTTCCGCCGCGGCTGTGGACCGAAGAGACGCGGTCGGCTCTGGGGTGTGGGGGCGCGGGAGGGGCTGAGTGCAGACTCTAGGCCGCGAGGCTCGCCTGCACAAAAATGTGAGCGAGCTTCGCCTCTCAGTTGTTCTCTTTGAATGGGTAAATTGACGGGGTGTCCATTTATCTCCATGCAGTGATATTTTAGAAGTCAGTGAGGGATGTTCCCTGGCCTTCAGATGGTTAGCACCTCGGAGCTTTCACTGCCGTGGTTCAGGTTCAAGACTCTGCAAGCCGCGGGGTGGGCCCCGCCCCCGGCTCCCCCCAACCCCAAAGTCAATGAAAAACAAGGCAGACAAGTCCACAAAATGAGCAAGGGGGTTGAATAGATTATCTCAAAGAAGAACAATGTAAAATGCTGATGAGCACCTGAAGAGATGTTGGGCTTTGCTGGCCATTAAGGAAATGCAAATAGAAGCCACACAGAGTTGCCATTTCACACCATCAGTGTGGATACTGTCAGACAAATCATGTGTTGAATGTGCCCCGCCCCTCAACTCTTCTGTAGAAACCCTAATCCCAGTGTGACCCTATTTGGAAATTGGACCTTTTGGGAAGTATTTAGGTTAGGATGGGATTAGTGTCCTGCAGACTAAAAAAAAAAAAAAAAAAAAAAACCAGTGTGAGAGTTGTGAGTTAAATTTTATTGGGGGCAAAATGAGGAGTACAGCCTAGGAGACAGCATCTCAGATAGCTCTGAGAAATTGCTCCGAAGAGGAAGGGAGGGGGTCAATATATTTGTGATTTTGGTTAAGGGGGAGTATATGTGACAAAGCACATATTTGTTGCAGGTTTCTGCTAGCCACAAGGAGCAGTAGTGACTTGTAAATCATGAAAGATTTTAGTGCTTTTCTAGATATGAGGAGATACAAGAATTGGGCTCATGAAATCATCTTCTGAAAATATCTACTTGAAGACTTGTTCTGCCAGTTTTTCCCAGAGCACAGACAGCATCATTTCTGCTCTCCACTCTGAGCTCTTTTCAGAGGGTGTTGAAAATCAGCAGCTCCAGCAGCACATGATTTAATCCTTGAAGAGGTAGATGACAAGTGCCAATTTGTAGTTGACAACCCTTTAAAAAGAGACAGAGTGGTGACTAGCCCTGTCAACTCTGAGGACACAGCCAAAAACCTGCCCTCTTCCAGGGGATCTTCCTGAATCAGGGATCGAACCCGCGTCTCCTGCCATCTTCTGCATTGACAGGTGGTACTTTACCACATGGAGAAGGAAATGGCAACCCACTCCAGTACTCTTGCCAGGAAAATCCCATGGATGGATGGAGGAGCCTGGGAGGCTACAGTCCATGGGGTCGCAGAGACTTGGACACAACTGAGGACTTCACTTTCTTTCACTTTCACTTTACCACTAGCGCCACCTGGGTAGTCCTGAATGGGGCATGTTCAAGCCTTATTCTCCACCATGGTCTGTCTGGCTCACCTCCCTTACCAAACCACAGGTAGAGTCTGCAGATGGGAGTTATGGTCTTGGTTGGAGCCCTAGTGTTTGCATTTGTAAAATAAAAGTTTATTTATTTTTTTTTATCTCAAAGGGCTCTAGCGTTCAGCCAAGATGGGTACCTCAGGAGCTAGCAAGGCAGGAACTTTCAAGTGGTCCTAGTTTTGAAAATTGAAGTGAATGATGTCAGGTTTACTGGGACAAGAATATCAGTAGGAAAATTCACAGTTAAGCACCAAGGAGAGAGGGAGCACCCCCAGGGCTAAAAAAGAGGAGAGAAATAGAAAACAAAGCTTCAAACTTGGAAATGATGCTGTGGCAGCTCTGGGGCCTTGGCCAACATGGAAACAACAGATTAGGCCCGAGTGACTCCAGACTAGTGGTGGCAACTGAGGCTCCTCCAGTGCTGGAACTCCAGAGGGCTCTTATCCTCTGTCTAAAGATGAATGAGAAAACATTCCATTTCCTTGCACAGAGATTCTGGGCATCTCCATGAACAAAGGAGATGGAGCTGGTAGTGCAGGCAGGCTGAGGTAACTAGAGTTCAAAGGGAACAGAAGAAACTACTAATACTGCAAACTGAAGTAAGCATTCACAAACAAGCATTTGGAGATACCGAAAACTTAAAATCATATCTTTCAAAACTAAAAATGAAAATGCACCCCCTCAAAAAAAAAAGAAAGAAAAAAAAGGAAGAAATGCAAAGAGTGATCAAATGAAGGAAGGGAACTTTTTAAAAAGTTATTTTCAAGCCGTATATCCAACCTACTTCCAGATGGTTCAGGATAAAACAAGAAATATAAATGTGGAAAAAGTTAAAAATTGATTAACCTGAATTAAGGTTATCTGGGAGTTCTCTGCATTATTGCAACTTACCTGTAAATTTTAAATTATTTCAAAATAAAAAGGAATCTCTCTGTCAATGCAGGGAACATGGGTTGAATCCCTGGTCAGAGAAGATGCCACATGCCTCGGAGCAACTAAGCCAGTGTACCACAACTACGGAGCCTGTGCTCTGGAGCCCACACTCTGAAAAAAGAGAGGCCACTGCAACAAGAAGCTACCACTCATTGCAACTAAAGAAAGCCCATGTGCAGCAATGAAGACCCAATGCAGCCAAAAAAAAAAAATCTATGTGATTCAAAAGCAAGAAATTTGGACTTGCAGAAGATAGCTATACAAATACCACAATACCTGCTTCTGTTCCCATACTTATGAAATAAATTCCATGGAGTCAGGAGAAACAAACAAACAAATAAATAAATTGTATCTCAATAATGCTGTTAAATTTTTTTTTTAAGTCAGACTGTCTTATTTTCCAGACACAAAATCAAAGGATGTCTGAAGGCTGTTTAACATCTCAGCAGCCAGCCTTCTGCAGGGGAGGAATAAGAGTGGGTGTGGGTGCCACCAGTCACCTCTAAACTTCCTAGGACCAATGGAGCTGAGCCCCTGGCCCTGTCAGAGGACTGCAGGGTGACTTGGGCCAAGCTTCTCAATTCTGTGCTCAGCGTCTCCACCTGGAAGACAGAATGATGACAGTGCCTACAGAAAAGGAACAATTAAGCCAAGCCTAGTATGCAGAGGAGCGTTTTGTGTGATGCAATATTCAAGAAAATTAGAGATACCAAGGGAACATTTCACGCAAAGACGGGCACAATAAAGGACAGAAATGATATGGAACTAACAGAAGCAGAAGATATTAAGAAGAGGTGGCAAGAATACACAAAAGAACTATACAAAAAATGTTTTAATGACCCCGATAACCACAATGGAGTGATCACTCACCTAGAGCCAGACATCCTGGCATGCGAAGTCAAGTGCGCCTTAGGAAGCATCAGTAGGAACAAAGCTAGTGGAGATGACGGAATTCTGGCTGAGCTATTTAAATCCTAAAAAATGATGCTGTGAAACTGCTGCACTCAATATGCCAGCAAATTTGGAAAACTCAGCAGTGGCCACAGGACTGGAAAAGGTCAGTTTTCATTCCAATTCTAAAGAAAGGCAATGCCAAAGAATGCTCAAACTACTGCACAATTGCCCTCATCTCACACGCTAGCAAAGTAATGCTCCAAATTCTCCAAGCCAGGCTTCAACAGTACGTGAACCGAGAACTTCCTGATGTTCAAGCAGAGGAAAAGGCAGAGGAACCAGAGCAGAGGAAAAGGCAGAGGAACCAGAGATCAAACTGCCAACATCCGCTGGATCATAAAAAAAGCAAGAGAATTCCAGAAAAAAATCTACTTCTGCTTCATTGACTACGTGAAAGCCTTTGACTGTGTGAATCACAACAAACCGTGGAACATTCTTAAGAGAGATGGGAATACCAGACCACCTTACCTGCCTCCTGAGAAATCCGTATGCAGGTCAGGAAGCAGCCGTTAGAACCAGACATGGAACAACGGACTGGTTCAAAATTGGGAAAGGAGTACGTCAAGGCTGTATATTGTCACCCTGCTTATTTAACTTATATGCAGAGTACATCATGCAAAATGCCGGGCTAGATGAATCACAAGCTGGAATCAAGATTGCCAGGAGAAATATCAATAACCTCAGATACCCAGATGACACCACCCTTACGGCAGAAAGCAAAGAGCAACTAAAGAGTCTCTTGATGAAGGTGAAAGAGGAGAGTGAAAAAACGCTTAAACCTCAACATTCAGATAACTAAGATTATGGCATCTGATCCCATCACTTCGTGGCAAATAGATGGGGAAACAATGGAAACAGTGACAGGCTTTATTTTCTTGGATTCCAAAATCACTGCAGATGGTGACTGCAGCTCTGAAATTAAGAGACACTTGCTCCTTGGAAAAAAAGCTATGACCAACCTAGATAGCATATTAAAAAGCAGAGACATTACTTTGCCGACTAAGGTCCGTCTAGTCAAGGCTATGGTTTTTCCAGTAGTCATGTATGGATGTGAGAGTTGGACTGTGAAGAAAACTGAGCACCGAAGAATTGATGCATTTGAACTGTGGTGTTGGAGAAGACTCTTGAGAGTCCCTTGGACTGCAAAGAGATCCAACCAGTCCATTCTGAAGGAGATCAGCCCTGAGATTTATTTGGAAGGAATGATGCTAAAGCTGAAACTCCAGTACTTTGGCCACCTCATGGGAAGAGTTGACTCATTGGAAAAGACTCTGATGCTGGGAGGGATTGGGGACAGGAGGAGAAGGGAACGACAGAGGATGAGATGGCTGGATGGCATCACTGACTTGATGGACGTGAGTCTGAGGGAACTCCGGGAGTTGGTGATAGACAGGGAGGCCTGTCGTGCTGTGATTCATGGGGTCACAAAGAGTCGGACACGACTGAGCGACTGAACTGAACTGAACTGATGTGAGAATTGGACCATAAAGAAGGCTGAGCACTGAAGAATTGATGCTTTTGAATTGTGGTGTTGGAGAAGACTCTTGAGAGTCCCTTGGACTGCAAGGAGATCCAACCAGTCCATCGTAAAGGAAATCAGTCCTGAATATTCATTGGAAGGACTGATGCTGAAGCTAAAATTCTAATACTTTGGCCACCTGATGCGAAGAACTGACTCATTGGAAAAGACCCTGATGCTGGGAAAGATTGAAGGCAGGAGGAGAAGGGGTCGACGGAGGATGAGATGGTTGGATGGCATCACCAACTCAATGGACATGAGTTTGAGTAAACTCCAGGAGTTGGTGATAGACAGGGAGGCCTGGTGTGCTGCAGTGCATGGGGTGTCAAAGGGTTGGACATGACTGAACAACTGAACTGAACTGAACCGAACTTACCCTCTCCAAGGTCATAAAGATTCACCTCTCTCTATTTTGTTTGTATCAGTATTTTGCTTTTACTTTCTTCTGCTTTTCATATTTATGTAGATAATCTACTGGGAATCCAATTTTATATTAGATGTGGATCCAGCTTCCTCTTTGTTCATATAGTTCCTCAAGAAAGAATATGTTTTTTAAATAACATATTAAAGAATCAATCTTTCCCCATTAGTTTTTATACATTAGTGAGATTCTGATTCTTTTTTTTCTGTCCCATTTGCCTATTTGTGTTCCTGGGCCTATCAAGTACCACTGTTTTGGAGTAGCTCCTAACATCTGGTAGAGAACCTGCCTGCTGAATGTCCTCCTTCAAAGCTGAACTAGCAGAAACTTCCCTAGTTGTCCAGTTGCTAAGACTGTTCGGTCCCAATGCAGAGGGTTTGGGTTCAATCCCTGGTCAGGGAACCAGATTCTACCTGCTGCAACTAAATAAATAAATTTTAAAAATTAAAAACTGAACTAGCTATTTGTAGACCTTTATTCTTCCATATGTATTTTTAAAATATGTTTTTCATAGTACTCAAAAAAATCTTACTAGAATTTAGATTTTTAATATTTTGCTGTTTTAGACCATTTCAGTGAAGATTGACATCTGTACAGTTTTATGCCACCTGGTCCATGAACATAGTAGGTTTCTCCATTTATTTAGGCTTTCTCTTGAGGTACTTTGATATATTATTAAGTGTCTTCTGTAAAGGTTTCATATATTTTAAATTTGCTTAATTTCCACATGGTTTATTGCTTCTGTTGGTGAAGTGAAGGGCATTTCACTTTCCATCATATTTTCCAGTTGGTGGTTTCTCAACTGTAGAGAACCATGTTGGGTTTTGTGAGCAGATCTTATTGAACTTACTGATTCTGATACTTTGTTGTCTGTATATTTTCTGTGTAGAATTTGATATTATCTTCAATTTTTGATACTTCAGCTTATTCTCTTCTAATCTTTAGGCTCTCTTCTTTTCTTTTACTGTTGCATTGACTGAGCACACCCCCCTACCCCCAAACCCCCAACATTAGTTAGCAGCTTTTCTTTTTTTTTAACGTTTATTTATTTGGCTGTTCCAGGTTGTACTTGTAGCACCTGGGATCTTCAGTCTTTGTTGCTGAGGCATGCGGGATCTTTAGTTGCAGCATGCTAATTTTTAGCTGGGGGATGTGAACTCTTAGCCACAGCATGTGGGATGTAGTTTCCTGACCAGGGACTGAAACTGGGCCCCCTGCATTGGGAAAACAAAGTCTTAGCCACTGGACCACCACGGAAGCCCCAGTTAGCGTCCTCTCTTGCTCCTGATCTTGAAGGATCCATATCCAAATATTCTTCACTGAAAATAATTTGTGTGGTATTTTGGTAGCCTTTATCCAGTTCATAAAGTTTCTTTTTTATTCTCAGCTAGGAATTTTTAATCATAAAGAAATGCTGACTTTTATCAACAATTAAGAGGACATGATTTTATCCTTAGTCTGACCATATGATGAATTACACTGATAGATTTTTCTGATGTTATACTATTCTTACATTCTTGCATACACTTCTGTATTTTTGTATGCTGACATTCAGTTAACAGTTTTTATGTAGGAATTTCACATGTATGTTTACAAATAAAATGAGCCTGATTTATCCCAAACTAACAATGTTTTCCTCCCTCACTTCCTCTTTGGGAACCATAATATTGTTTCTATGTCTGTGAGTTTGTTTCTGTTTTGTAAACAAGTTCATTTATATATTTAAAAAATTTATTTATTTATTGGCTGCCCCACGTGGCTTGTAGGATCTTAGTTCTCTTACCAGGGATTGAACCTGGGTCACTGCAATGAAAGCACCAGGTTGGAACCACTGGACCACCAAGGAATTCCCTGTATCATTTATATATTTATTCATTTTTCCCATGTGAGTTTTTCAGACCCACAAATAAGTGATATCACATGGTATTTGTATCTTTCTCTGACTTACTTAACATAGTATGGTAATCTCTAGGTCCATCCAAGTTGCTGCAAATGGCATCATTTTATTCATGACTGAAAAATATTCTATTCCCTGGAGTAGGAAATGGCAACCCACTCCAGTATTCTTGCCTGAAGAATCTTATGAACAGAGGAGCCTGGCAGGCTATAGTCCATAGGGTTGCACAGAGTCAGACATGACTTAGCACAGCAGCAGTATTCCATTGTGTGTGTGTATATATATATATCACATCTTCTTTATCCATTCATCCCAAATTAATAGTGTGGGATTAACCGATACTACTATATATAAAATAGGTAAATAATTATATATAAAATAGGTAACCAACAACGACCTACTGTATAGCATAAGGAAGTATACTCAATATCTTGTAATAACCTGTAATGAAAAAAAACTGCAAAAACTTGTAGAACAGAATCATTTTGCTATACAATTGAAACTAACATAACATTGTAAATTAACTATACTTCAATAAAACAGAACAATATGGTGATGAAAGTGAAAGTGTTAGTTGCTCAGTCATATCAGACTCTTTGCAACTCCATGGACTGTAGTCCACCAGGCTCCTTTGTCCACGGAATTCTCTAGGCAAGAACACTGAAGTGGGTTGCCATGCCCTTCTCCAAGAGATCTTCCCCACCCAGGGATCAAACCTGAATCTCCCACACTGCAGGCAGATTCTTTACCATCTCAGCCACCAGGGAAGCCCCAATATGATGATGAGGTGCAGCAAGTCTTTGTGAAGAATGGTCATCTGGGGACCTGAGGACCTGGCAGGAAGAAATGAAGTCAAAAGAGGTGTTTTGTTTTTAAATATTTATTTTTATTTATTTGGCTGCGCCGGGCCTTAATTGCAACACGCAGAATCTTTTCTTTTCATTGCCATATGTGGAATCTTTAATTTCAGCTTGTGACCTCTTACAGAATGGGAAATCTTGGTTGCGGCATGAGGGGTCTAGTTCCCCACCCAGGGATCAAACCTGGGCCCCCTGCTTTGGTAGTGCAGTCTCACAGAACTGAACCACCAGGGAAGTTATGGGTTCTGTGTTTATAATGAGAAATATCAGAGTGTCTTTGTGTGCACATCCAAATAATTGCAATAAAACAGAGAGAGACAAACCGATGATGCAGGAGAGGAGACAGCTGAACAACATCTTTGAGAACGGAAGAGGGAGTCGATCCCAGTTCGTCAGAGGAGGGCCTGCCTTGTCTGGGAGCAGGGAAACACTGCCTGCCCATTTTCAGGAGGGAAGGTGAAGGGCAGGGATGGATATGGGCAGGCTGTGGGTCTGGTGATAAGAAAAGGGTTTTTTTTGTATCTGGGAGGCTCAACTGTGCTTAGTTCCTCAGTCATATCCAACTCTTTATGACCCCATGGGCCATAGCCCACCAGGCTCCACTATCTATGGAATTCTCCAAGCAAGAATCCTGGAGTGTGTTTCCATTTCTTTCTTCAGGGGATTTTCCTGACCTAGGGATGGAATCTGTCTCCTGCATTGCAGCTGAATTCTTTACCATCTGAGCCAGCAGGGAGGCTCTACTAGAGAGGCCTAAGAAATACCTATGTTCACTTTGGAGGGTGGGAGACTTACCCTCTGTAGGAAAATCACAGAATTGCCAAGGAGGTATAGTGCTCCATCTGAGTTTAAAGTGAAGCCAGCCAGCTTAGTTATGTGGTTTCTGCAGTACTTGTCATGGAGAACGGTGGGGTTCATCCAGACTGGGCTTTCTCAGGTATACACGATGGAGGGGAGCTAGAGACAGGGGAGTAGAGACCACTGCCCTGTCCATGGGAGTTCAGCATGAGGATGAGCCAAAAGGGAAGCCAGAGTGGTGACACAGTCAGGGATCAGGGAGCCAGGAGGCAGAGAACTGCTGCAGCAGAGCACTGAGGGAGTGAACTGCAGGCGGGAGGTGGGACTGAACTGAGAGCTCTTGAGCTTGACCTTTCAAGCCTTTGTAGTTCCTGGTGTTGAAGGATCTGGACTGTGACCACAGAGTGGTGTGGGCTTCTGTGTTTTGTTGTGAGAATTTCAGGCTGGTTAGATTCTATCCGTACCAACATGGAAGCCAAATACTACAACTTCTGGAAATTAATATTGTCTATGTAATAACCATTTTTTAAAAGCCTGAAGATCAGGCTAAACGCAGGTTAGAAAACACTAAAGAGAACAGTGGTGAAACCGAACTGAGCAATTACGAGGTTAAGATGACAGAGCAGAGAAAATCTTAAGAGACATGGAGGACTCAGGCCATCCAGTTTATCTGACGGACACATAGGGAGGTTCCATAGGATGGAAGAGCCGATATTTTAGAGACAATGATCGGTAACTTTTCAGAATCGAGGAAAAGTGAAATCTTTCCTGGGGAAGGTAAAATTACACCAAATTCACAAGTAGGAAATGTCAACTGCACCGTACAGAAGAGGATCGAAAGAATCTCATGGGCGACCGCACAGGCAAGGTCAGCGGCGGTGCAGACGGCGGGGCGGAGGGGGCGCTTCGGCGTCACTTGGCCAGCGGCCGTCCCTCTGAGCCCGCCGCACCCTGGGAGACCAGCACCGGGGACACCCTCGTCCGCCCGGCCGCCCGCCACAGCTCCGGACTCGCGGGTACCTCACGGGGGCCGCACCCTCGCCTTGGGGGCGGGGCCAGCGCGCGTGTACGCCCACCTCCCGGCAGGCCGTGCGCGCCCCCGCCGGACCCCGCTCCCGAGGTGCCGCGCGCGGCGCACGCGCCAGAGCCCGGCGGCGGCGCCCCCTGGCGGGCAGGGCCGCGCGGCGCGGGGGCGGGGCCGGAGGCGGGGGGTTGCGCTGGTGACGGGAGGACGCGCGGCCGCGGCGGACGGGGCGGCGGACGGGTCCGGCGGCGGCGGAGGAGGCGCGCGGCGAGCGGGCGGCGGCGGAGGCTGCAGCGCTGCGAGCAGCTCCCGCGCGGCGGGCGAGCCGGGATGAGGGGTTATGGCGGCGCGGCCCGCGCGCAGCCTGAGGGTGAGAGCGCGGGCGGTGGGCGGCGCGGGCCGGGAAGATGGCGGAGAGGCCGGCGCTGCGGCCCCCGCCCCGCCTCTCGGAGGCCCCCAGCCTGGCCCGTGGGGATTCTAGTCCGCGCTGCCGGAGGGGCGGGCGGGCTGCGGCCAGCGGGGCCCGGGGCCGGGGCCACGGTGAGAGTGGGTGTGGGGTCAGGCCTGGGGGTGCGGGGGGTGAGGGTGCCCGGCCCGGGGCTGTGAGCGTGCCCGGCCGAGGGTGGGCGTGAGTAGAGTGCGGAGACTGAGCGCGGGGCGTCGGCGCGGTTCCGGGGCGCAGTCGGGGCCAGGGAGTCAGGACGCGCGTGGACGGGTGCCGGCCGTGGCCGCCTGCCCCTCCGATCGGGCCTCTGGGGCGGAGCGGGCAGGGGCGTCCCCGCCTTCCCCCCCGGATCGCCCTCCCGGAACTGGAATTTGCTCGATTGCCCGCGGGTTGCGGGATTGGTGTGGGTGGAGGCGGTGTTCCGTGCGAAGGCCGAGATCGAGGCAGGCTGCGCGCATCTTGGGGGTCAGGACGTCTTTTATTTTAAAACGTGCAGCTGGCTGCGAGGCCGTGGCAACTGTGGGTGTGTTACATGCTGCTCCCACCAGCAGCTGCTGTGGGCGCTGCGCAGCCTTCAGCAGCTGAAATGCGGCGCCCCTCCACCCGCTTCGGTGTCGTAGGGTTTAAGCAAACCTCCTGTGACCTTTGCAGAAACCTACAGTTGCAAGGCTTCGTTTTCCTCCCCTACTGCAGACAATAGGAGATTTGTCTTTGAGGCCAGCGAGGGGAATTGAACCCTGTACATCCTGGGTGCCTCTGTAAACAGCAGGTGGTTCCCGGTCAGCGTCTCCTCTTTCACAGTGAGCAAGGTGTGTTTCTCCTCGCTGGGGGAGGGGAAGGAGATTTGATAGCTGTGACTGTAAAGCAAGGAGACTCATTCCGTAAAGCAGCTTGGCGTGGACTCTGTGACCTGAGCTCTGGCTGGGGAATGAGCAGGGCTCGGGTCTCCCTGCCCACACTTTGTCTAGTCAGCTGTCTTGCCCAGAGGCTGGAGAACAGAGGGGAGAAGAGGGCGGGTTCTGGAGCCAGACTGCCTGCCTTTGAGTGGCCACTCTTCTGTGTCCTGGCTTTGTACTCTGCCTCTGCTTACTCATCTGCAAAATGGGTGGTTGTGGGACTCTGTGAATTCATCGTGCCTGGCACTGTGTCCCTCTTGAGAAAAGTCAGGAGCTATTTATTATGGCTGCCAAGATCTGGTTTTCAGGACGCACCTGCTGGGTCAGCTGTTTTGCCTTAGTTTAACACGAACTCGAGGTCTGTGGCTCTTTTTTCTTACACAAGCTGGTGAGAAGCATATTTGGAGAAGCAAGTCTTCATAAAGGTAAACAAGGAGCAAATCCCACATGCTTAGATTATCATATAGAACTGTTAAAAAAATCTTTTTAGAAGAGAAAAGCTTCTGATGAACTAATCTAGACTCCTGCAGTACTTATTGCCCTAGGAGGTAGGTAGGATCGTTGCTAACAGAAATGAGATGAGGAGCAGTTCTTGGGTAGTTCTCTTCCTGAGTTAAACTACCAGAGCCCTTGTTATACTTTCCAGTGTTACGCTTGTGACAGAAAAGATACTTTATTAACCAACTCTAAGCAACAGTGAGGGCATAGGCACCAGAAAGCAAAGACTTGGCACTACCAGTGCAGTGATGTTCTGTCTTGCTCAGTGTTGGGAGGGGTAACTTAACTTGCTCCAGAACAAAGTGGAAATTTTTGTCATGTTTCCCAAGGAGATGGTTCTCCTTCCCAGATCCTAGACTCACTCTGATCACTTCATCTCGTCCCCTTTGTCTCTGTCACACTGAGACGAGGGGAAACCCCCGCTTTAAGTAGAGTCTTTTGGCATTTGTGGAGTTTAAGGTTGAGAACATGATTTTCAGAACAAATGGTAATGAAACAGCTTCTGTGAGCAAATTTTAAAATATCTAAAGATATTTTAAATATAGATTTAGAAACGTCCATCCTGCCTTCTCTCCTGCATGTGTGCTGAATAGGCTGCCCTCCAGCAGTGGTAACAGTGAACACGGTGTCTTATGAAGCTTCTACCTGGTTCTTTGGTGCTTTTGAGAAAAATATCTGTATAATATGTTCTCAGTTTTAGTAGTAAGTGCCTTTGCTATGCTTGTTCACTGACCCATGTGGCCATTTGATGTGGGTCTTATACGTTCCCTCTTAAAGTTAGCTCTGTGGGTGTCCTGTCTGAGAAGCACAGCCCGGGGGTGCAGAGCCCCAGGCCTGGCGACACCTGGCAGAGCTGAACTGGACGGGCCTGCCCCCAGCCCTCTTCTGATGCTTCTTGCTCCTCTGGTGAAGTCTGCACCTTCAGCTGTTGGCTCTGCCTCCTGCCTCCTGCACCTGCCCCTCTGTGCCCTCTGCCAGCCCCTGGCACTGCCCTTGATGTTATGTGGCAGCTCTGGCCTGCTCCTGGGGTCGCTTCCAACCCTCCCTGCCATCCTGCAGCCACACCATTCCACCCTGTGGAGAAGAACCTCCCCCCTGCAGCCCTGGCTCACTTCTGCTTCTGCTGCACTCCTGTCTGCACCTTCCCACTCTGCTCCAGATGAGGGTCTGTAAGCTGCAGCCACTGCCAGCCCGCTGCCTGTCTTTGTAAATAAAGTTTTATTGCAGCACAGCCACACTGGTTTATTTTTATATCATCTATGGCTTCTTTGGCAGAATTGACTAGTTGGAACAGAGACTTTATGGCCCACAATGCCTGAACTGTTTACTTTCTGGCCCATTTCCAGAAGATTTGCTCTAGAAGTTCAGAGGGGAAAGGCTTGCAGGGGCTCCAGTGTGAGGGAAGGCTTCAAGGAAGAGGTGCTCTTTGAGCTGCACCTCCCTCATAGCAGGTGCGTGGGGGCCAGGAGTGAGGAGTTTGCAGCAGCACAGACAGAGGGTGTGTCAAGTTTTGGAGCAAAGGCAAGAAGGTGAGTTATGTGCAGTTTGGGGGGTAGAATGTTATATGAGAAGTAAGAGGAAATAATAATGTGAAGATGTCTGAACTCAGCTGAAGGACTATAGAGTTTAGTTCTCTGGCTATAGGAGCCACTTCAGGTCTGTGAGTCCTGGTAAAATGGTTCAGGACATGTGACTGGCAATGACACATAGGATGGATTGGAGAAGGAAGAAATCAGAGACTTAAGGATTGCAGCAACAACTCAATAGAGGTTTATTTCTAGCTCACATTTCATTTGCTTGTGCCGCTTTTCTCTCAAGTCTTCATTTGTGGACTCAGGGGCATGCCCTTGTTTGGGATATGCTGTTCTTATGACAAGAGAGTGGTAGAAACTGTGTCTCATTGAGCTTCAGTGGAGAACTGGCAACTCAGGTTCTGTGGCCAGAACAGGTTACCTGGCCAAGCTTTGGCGAGGGGTCGGATGCTCTTCCCAAGGACGGAGTGGGAGGCTGCAGGATGGACAGCCCTCTTCCAGGGCGAGGGTGGGCTCACACCTGGAGACAGGACTAGGACCCCCCCAGGGAGGAAGTGAGCCTGTTCAGTGCCCCGTTTGGGAGGCAGGGCCAGCCTCACTTCCTCTCTTGGCCTGCCTGCCTCCTGCTTCACTTCCAACCTTGGCCATGGGTGCCCCGGGACCATCATCTCCAGGTTCCTGCCTAGAAGCTTGGTGCACTGGGTCTTCCCCCAGCCGCCGTCTCCTGCTCACTGTACCTCCCAGGTGGTTAATGAGTTCATATTTCCTCTGTCCGGTCCACCTGCCAAGCGGGCCCGTGCGCCGTCCCGTGGGCGCGGTAACTCTGCCTCCTGGATGGGCTGCCTTCCTCTGTCTTCCTGCAGGTCTTCAGGAGATGTGTCAGGATGGTGGTTCTCATCCAGGGGTGGTTTGCCTCTGGAGACATTTTTGGTTGTTCCAACCAGGAGTGGGTGCAGCTGGCAGTGTATGTGCGGAGGTCAATAGGCCGTGACACCCTCGGTGCTCCAGGGCAAGGAGCAGGCTCAGGGCGTGTCTGCCAGTCACGCCGCTGCACGGGTCTCCTCGGAGTCCGGTGCCCCGAGACCACCCTTCATGGCCTGGTGTGCCCCCACTGGCATCCTGTTCTCCGGCGACCCTGCCGAGTGCCACCAGGCCTAGCCCCGCTCTGCATTCCCTCCTCCCCTGAAGCACGCAGAGCTCCTCTGGCCCCGCTGGGGCTGCCCAGGATCCGCTGTGTCCCCACGCCAGGCAGGCCCTGCACAGCCTCCAGCCGTCCCCCTCTGCACAGGGAGTCCTTGAGGGCATTCTCACTTTTGTGTCTCAGGGCTTTATGCAACAGTTGCATTGTGTCTTGGCATCGGAGGGGATGAGTGGCTTTGGGTGGGGGTCATCCAAGTGCTCTTGAGGACATGGCAGTAGGCAAGATGCCTTTATTGGTTTGCTCTTTTTAACTGCTTCCAGGTACCCAAGATCTCTCATCTCTTGCATTCCTAAGTGTGAATGTTTTAATTGTCTTAGATTATCTTGATTTCACTCCCCAAAGGGTTAAACATTTTTTTCGGCTTGATAGTGTATTCAGGGCGTGAAGGTACAGAGGGTGTGTGGTTAAGCTGTCTTTTGCTTCCGTTTTCTGCCCTACAGGCCTGGTCTGGTGGAGGCACCCCCTACATCTCCTAGACGCTTTGTAGCTATGCAAGCAAACACGTATATGTGTTATTTCCTGCTCTTTTCTTTTAAAAGTTTCTCAACTTTGCCTTTTTAACTAAATGTGTTTGGGAAGTCACTCCGTATCAGTACATTTTTCATTTCATTCTTTTTCATGACTGGCTGTGTGGGGGTGCTGTAATTTAACCAGCCTCTGCTGGTGAATATCGTATTTTGTGCAGTTAAAATAAGGCTGCAGGTACAGCATGGTGCCAACGTGTGGATGTGGCTATAGGGCCCATCCCTAGAAATAACACCTCTGCCTTTAACTACCGTTTATTCTGTTAGATCAGGTTTTGCTTTTGTTTCTTTATGTCTTTAACTCTGTACTTTCTTTGGTTATTTGTTTCTCCCAGTTATCCGTCTCCGTCTATGTTTAAATAATATAGTATGGTCAGCCTAAATGAGCTTCTCAGTTGGAAATTGGCTCACCTTTCATGTGCTCTTATTGGTAAGAGTGACTAGGAAAACTTATCCACACAGAAACTTGTGTACAGATGTTCACAGCAGTATCATTCACAGCCCAAAAGTCCGTCAAAAGGGGAAACAGCCCAAAAGGGGGAAAAAAAGGGGAAAGGGGGAAACAGCCCAAAAGTCCATCAATAGGTGAACAAAGTGTGTTCGTCCATACAGTGGAATATTGATTGGCAATAAGAAGACATGAAGTACTGATCCATGCTACAACGTGGATGAATCTTAAACATTATGCTGAGTGAAAAGCCAGACACAAAGATCTGGCTTTGTACGGTTCCATTGCTATGAAATAGGCAGATCCATAGAGACAGGAAGTGGGTTCAAGGTGCCAGGCCTGGGGGATGACAGCTGAGGCCTATGTGGGGTTTCTTTTGGAGCAGTGAAAGTATTCTGAAATTGACGTTGCTGAAGGTTGTGCATGTCAGAGAATGTGCTAAAATATTCCAAAAATCTGTGCTTTAAATGGGTAAATTTTAGGGTATATGAATTATATCTCAATAAAGTTGTTAAAAATAAAAGTGACTAGGATTTTTCAGAAGCGAACTTTCCAAGGTGGGGGCCAAGGCCTTAGTGTTGACTCCATCCCGGGGTCGTGATGAGTAGTCTGGTGGTGGGGACAATAACCCCGAGTCAGTCCCTGAGGGATGTGGTCCATCACAGGTGAATCGGTCACATCACTTCGCAGCCAAACCTTGGCTCATGTCTGAGGGTTGGGTTGCATCTCCATCTGTCTTCCAGGGGCGTTGGGCTGGAGCATGACTGAATTTCAGAGGATGCTGTACACTACTGAGTGTTACACGTGTGTAAGGTTCTAAAAAGTTAATTTCAACACCAGGAGGCCAAGTCAGCAGAGCATGTTTCCTGTCCTCTTGCAGGCTGGTGGACCCCGAGTGTGGCTGCAGAGCGCTGTCCCAGGCCTGGCACGCCTCCTCTGGCCTCCACTGCTGGGGCCTGTGTGCTTCCCTGGCTGCCCTTCTCTGCTTGTTCCGCTGTCTCCCTCAGTCCTTTCCTAACATTCCTGCAGGCCCGGCGTGAACCAGAGGCATGGGGGCTTCCTTCATAGGTTGGACTTTACAGGAATGTCATCCCGAGATACTGCTGGTGGTTCCGTGACAGCCCCTTCAGCCACTTGCTGTGACTTCTCTAGTGGCCAGCCTGTGTTCCTAGCCATTGGGGTTGTGGGAAGCATGTAAAATAAGAATCTCCCAGCCCGTAGACCTCACGTTGTTTGTCACCTGTCTCTGATGTGCGTTGGTTTGGCCGCCGTGGATCTTCGTTGGCGCATGTGGGATCTTTAGTTCCTGACCAGAGGTTGAACCTGGGTCCCCTGCATTGGCAGTGCAGAATCTTTGCCACTGGACCACTGGGGAAGTCCCTGATTGGTGTTCCTCTGTAGATGATTGCTCTAGTTATTTTATTCTCGTTAACAAATCACCCCACAGCTTAGGGCCCTAAAACAGTCTTGTATTATCACCTCTCATGGTTTCTGTGGCTTAGGAATTCAGGAGACACTCAGCATGGGATATTGTGTGACTGCATTTCAGACGGGGCTAGGGAGGGGTCATCTCCAAGCTTCCTCACGTGCACTGGAGTCTGACTGAGGAGTAGCCAGGACCCACGCACAGCACCTTGCAGCTAACTCCTTGCTGGTGGCCAGAGCATGCATCCCAAGAGCTGGCAGTGGAGCTGCAGCTTCTTTTGCAGCCGGGTCTCAGTGGTCACAGTGTCACTTCTTCCCCATCACGCCCACTAGGAGGGAGTTAGGTTGGCCAGCTGTGGTCCAGGAAGGTGGCTTAGACTCTGCCCTTTTGTCTAGGCCTGGGGTCCAGGAACCTGCTGGTGTCCTTTCAGACCATTGATCTTGCTCTCTTTGGTGGTAGCTATTAGGACATTCAGTCCTTCATGCAGTGAACCTGCCTGTGGGTTTATTTTATTTACAACAACAAAAATGTACACGTGTGCACCAGGTGGTACTGTTGCTCCAGAAATCATTGTCCGGGGCCGCTCTCGCTGTGTCTTCTTCAGTGGTTCTCTTGAATTTAACGGGGTCTCCAGTCCGTTCTCCCCGGCACAGTGCTTCCCTGCTTGTTTCTCAGGCATTCGGCATGAATTTCAGTCCTGTCCTCTAGTTCACTTAGCTTTTGAGTAGGTAATTCTTTTCCTCATGCACCAGCACTCCTAACCTGACACAATTTAAAGTTGCTTTCAGGTTGCTGTTTTGTTTATGAGGAATAACCAGAGTCTGCTTTCAGATACGCGCTGCACAGGCAGCCACGGCCCGTGGGTGGGAGACCAGGCTGCTGAGAGCTGGTGTCGGAGGTCGCTTGGGGACGGTGAGTGGGGGCTCGGCAACTGGGGGGTGTGGACAGCATCCCTGGGGGTCTGCAGCAGTGAGAACAAGGACAGGTGGCCGTTATGGGGGTTTAACACGTGGACAGATTGTCTCCCCTGCTCTTCCCCACACTGACACGTAAGAAGGATCAGAACAAACACTCCCAACTGTGCTCCATCGAGGAGGAGGCAGAGGAACAACCCCACCCTTCCAGGTGGTCCCGTGATGCACCTCTGCAGGGGCCACGACCCCCAGGAATGAGGGGCCAGGGTGAGGCTCAGTCGGAGGTGGGGCGTGTTCAGGGGGAAGGGACGGCATGAGCAAAGGCCCTGAGGTTACTGAGATTGGGTGCAGCAGGAGCAGAAATACTCCCCTCGCAGCTCAGGCACAGTGCCTGTGGGTCAGAAGCAGGCTGGCGGGGATGAGTTTCCAGCCCAAGTCTTCTGGCTGCAGGGCTGGCCTTTCCCTGATGCTGGATGCCTCTGCGCGGTCCACCTGCCAAGAGGGCCTGTGAGGCCCATGCCCCAGGAGCACGTGCCCGGACACTTCGGACGTGCACAGCAAGTGAGCTAGTCACTCAGCCTTGTCCGACTCTTTGTGACCCCGTGGACTGTCATCTGGCAGGCCCCTCTGTCCATGGGGTTCTCCATGCAGTAACACTGGAGTGGGCTGCCATTTCCTCCTCCAGGGGTCCTCCTGACCCAGGGGTCGAGCCCTGGTCTCCTGTGCAGCAGGCGGGTTCTTTCCCGACTGAGCCCCAAGGGATGCTTCTCCCAGCTGAATTTCAAATCCAGCCTGAGGTTTTTTCCCCTGCACGTTGTTCTAAGGAAATGTTTGATTTAGTTTTTTGACATAAGTAAAATTTTACCCCTTTAATAACCATTAACTGAAATATGTGTTAGAATAACTATATGATTTTTGAACTTGAAACAATTTTATCAACATTTAGTTGATTTACAGTGTTAATTTCTGTTGTACAAATGATTCAGCTATACATATATATATGTATATATACTCTACGAACTTTTAAACTATCAAAACCCAAAAGATATTTTACCAAAATATGTTAATCAGGATGATTTCCATGGGGGTATGCCTGTATTTGTAAAGTGGTTAATGTTAATAGATGATGAGGTTAGGAAATTATTCTTTCTGTATTTTGAGATAATTTCTATGTTGAAAATTAAATTTTAGTTAATTAAAATTTCTAAAATCCAGCTCCTACTTTTCCCATAAAGATAATATTTTAAAGAAAGCATATTGACTTTCAGGTGAGGATGGCAGGTTGAACCCGTGCATACAGTTTCCGTCTCCCAAACACCTGCTGAATAGATAGGAAGGTGACACTTAATAGATCGGCTTCCAGGGCCAGGGTGAGTAAAGGGAGGGAGACAAACCAGGACAGTGTGGGAGCCGGGAGGAGACCTGAGGACTCCGGGCTGTATTCTGCGGCAGGAAAGCCGACACTAACCCTGTTGGCACCCCGGGCTCATCCGAAGGCTCCCAGGAGCTCAAGGCAGCGAGAAGAGACCACAGTGAGGAGCAGAAGACGGGAAGCCGACAGGAAGGGCCAGGGAGATTTGAGACAGACCAAATGGAATCTCTAGAAACAACCCTAACCCACTGGCTAAGTGTCAGATTATAAGTAGCTGAAGAGAGGCTTTGTGAACTAGCTGAAAGGAGTTTAATGAGAACAGCACAGAGGTGACGGGATGGGAAGCGTGACAAGGTGGCTGAGCCTGGGGGGCGGTGCACCCCTGAGCTGCCGCCAGGGGGTCACCTAAGCCCCGGCTGGGGCACCTCGTGAGGGGGCAGGCGGTCTGTCCCTCTGGGTGAGTGCAGGGAGCCTGCTCCGGGGCTCTGAGCCCAAACCTGCAGGCAGTCTCTGCTCAGGCCGGCTGGGGGCCTGAGGGTGCCCTCTGCTCAGACTGTCAGTGATCTGGGGAGGTGTCAGCTCTCCCGCCGCAGCCGAGCGTGGGTCTCCTTTCCCCGGCGGTGATACCTGCGTTGTCTTCCCCGTGCTGGCCCTTCGTGGTGGGGGTGTCCGTCTCTGGGCGCCACTGCCTCCTCCAGGCCTGCTGTCCAGCTTTGAGCGTTTGCTGCTGTTTCCCCATCATGCGTCCCAACCTTCATGAGCTCCCACAGTTGCTTCATGCTGGACATTACTGATGACTGCAGGGTCAGGGCCGTCCTGGACGACATCCACCTTGAGGCCAGTGTGACACAGGCTGGGTGGGAGCTTGTGTGTCCCCGACCTGCGTCACCGCTCCCGAAGCGCCAGCTCTTACTGCGGCCTTGGTGAGCCCTCCTTACTTCCTTTGTGCTGCAGCCAGGAGGGGCAGCCTGCCTGCCGCAAGCCAGGCCCTTGGAGATGGAACAGACTGGAGATGCCCTTCTGCTGTGCCCCGGCTCCTGCTCTCCTCCTCAACCTTCCCTGCTCCTCATGACAGCGGCAGGTGCGGGGCGGGGGCGTTAAATGGCCCCACGAGGACTCTGTTCATCACCAGTGTGACCCAACTGTGGGACAAGGGATCATCGCCCTCTCATTTGGCTCCTCCCAGGGCTGCCTGCATCAGGGGTAACTGGATCCAGGTGCCACATGGTCATTCACCTTTTTCTTACTGTTTATTTCTGCCTCCTTTTTTTTTTCTTTGAGAAGCTTCTCCCTGTTGGGGACAAAGCACCCAGCAGCTTCAGGCCCCAAACCCAGGCTGGGACTTAAGCAGGCAGGCCACATCCTCCCCTGTGGTCCTCTAGGACGTTGCCGCTTCACTGCACCCGTCACGTGGGGCGAGGTGCAGGCAGGGCCTGGGCTCAGACACCTGGAAGGGCTCAGACACCTGGAAGGCCTCAGGGAAGGGGTCTGCTAGCAGAGGAGGGAGAGAAGTGTGGACGGACAGCCTGGCCCAGCTGCGGGGCGTGAGCTCAGACGCTGGCCTTTTAAAAACTGGGGTCTCATTTTCTATCCTGTGAGGTGAGGACCTGGGTGAGAGGGGAAATGTGATCATGCTTTTAGAGCTCTTGCCAAGTGTTTTCTGTATACAGTAGGTGCTCAATAAGTGATGCAGCCAGGGCGAGGGCTGTGCCTGTTGAGACGCTGAAACTGAGGCAGCTTTGTGGAGAAGTGCATCTTCCGGGTCTGGTTGGGCAGTGGCATGTTCCACTCGGGCCACCTGCTGAGCTGTGGGTTCCACGCTTCCTGCCCTGTCTTGGCCTTACAGCTGCTTGCGGGGTGACTGTGCGGGTGGGCTTCTCGTGCCGCCAGAAGGCTGTCTCTGTCCTGACCTGCTGTCCTGGCTGTGCTGCCCAGGGAGCATGGATGCCCCCCCAAAGCTAGGGCAGGGATGGTACTCAGGTGCAGACCAGTGCACGGGGGTGACTGTGGTTCTGGGTTTCTAGGTTCCTGTAGAGGTGACATCCTGCAGTAGCTGCAACCCCACCTGCTTGAGGCACCTCCTGACGCCCGCCCCTCACCCCGTCCCCGCCCAGGCCCCTGCCTTTGGAAACACTGCCTACATCTTCCTTTTTCCTGTGAGCTGTGACCCCAGACAACTGCTGGGGTCAGGTCTTCTCATTCACTGAGCGCTGTGCCCGAGCAGCTGGTCCTTTGGCCTTTGTTGGGACCTTTGACTTTTATGCCCCGATGGAGTCTGTTTTCAGTTGTTCCTGGGATGGTCCCTGAGATGAAGCCCAATTCACGTGCCGACTCTTCTTTCTCACGGACGTGAGCCCCCACCTCTGGAGCTGCACAGCCTTCTCGCGGACCAGGGTGTCTTATCCACTCTTGACTGTCACAGTTTCACATCCTTATGTTGAATGTATCTGGATCTTTAAACATATGCTTTGATGGTCTTTGTCTTACCTAGACCACCCACCCATTTGTATTTATGAAAATTACTGTTTGAATTTATTTCTACCATCTTACCTCATACTCTGTCCTGTCATTGAGAACAGATTCCTCTTTTCTCCATTTGGACTATTTTTTTTTTTTCTTATCTGAACTGGAATTCACTCACTTGACTTCCCTCGTGGCTGCCCTGGGTATTTTAACACAGAGAATTCATTTATCAAAATTTAATTGATATTTTTACTCCCTTCCAAACAGTCTGGAGCTATTAGATACTTCCTCCCAGCTCCTGCTTCCTCTGGGTGGGAGGGCTATGTTTTCTACCTGCTGCCTTCAGGGTATCAGCCTTGGGGTGTCTCCAAGGGTCATCACCCAGGCACGTCCAGGGCTTTCTGTCCATTCCCTTGCCTCTCCTGAGTGGTACAAATGCTCCTCAGATGCACACAGCAGAATGATCCCCATTCCTGGTTTTACTTGGCTTTTGCCCTCCGGGGTTCTGAATTTTTTTCCTGTCTCATCAGCAGATTAAAGTCTTTTTTTCCATAGTTTAAAACTGTCATAATAGTGTGTGTTCTCTCTTAAGAGGGTTGGTCAGAGCTACATGTTTCATTATTGTGACAGAAATGGTAGGGTTCTCCAAAGTCTTTTCTCCCAGGAGGTCCTGGGGCTAGCCTCCTATGTGTGTTTGGGGAGAGCCGTGTCTACAGCATGAGGGCCCCAGTTTTCCCGGTGGCCTGGCTGGCTTGGCCCTGCCAGGAAGGCATTGTCTCTCCTGTTATTGGAACTTGGCTCCTTGGTTTACCGGTGCACGCTGCAGTCACATGTGTTCACACGCTCAGGAGTCTCACAGCCCGCACCATGCAGGCTGTAGGGGCAGAGAGGCCTGGCTGTGGGCCGGGGTCCTGCCCGGCCCCAGCCTGCTGGGGGCAGTGCTGCTGGGCACCAGCCAGTCCAGCTCCCGGGGCTCGTGCTCCAGATGCAGCCCATCAGGAGCCAGCACCGAGCATGTCTGCTCTGCAGCCCGCGGAGGGAGCTGGGCTCAAGCACCTGCTCAGCCACAGGTGACTGGAGCGCACCTGCAGCCGGGTGCTGAGGAGCGGGTGGCAGTCCCCAGTGCTGCAGCCTCGGCCTGGCAGGTCTGTGGGGCGGGGAGGGGCGGCCCTGCCTGCAAGGTGGGGGAGGGCGCCCAGAGGCCCAGTGAGTTCACCGGCGGCTGCACTGCAGGTGCGCAGCCACGGGCGGCTGTCGGCACGTCCCAGTGCATTTTTTGTGAGTTTTCCATGTGTCTCTGCTTCCCCTCCAGCCAGGTGCTTTTCAAGAGGTGGGGGTGCAGAGCTCAGGTGTGGAGTCGGCCTAGGGCTCCTGCTGGCAGCTCCAGGGCCTGCGCGCAGGCAGTCTTAAGGGGTCTTGGCGGGCAGGGAGGTAGGAAACTTCCCTCAGGTGTGGGGTGTTCGTGGAGCATTTTGGGGAGTTGACCAGGACAGAGTGAGGGTGGCCAGTGGTGAGCCTCAGTTACCCGTGGAAACAGGTAGAACATCCACACCTGCCACTGGAGAAGGCCAGACCCGAGACTGAGCAGCAGGGCAGGGCAGCCAGGGGTGTCCTGTCTCCAGTCTCACCCATGGAAGCCTGGCGGAGGGCTGGGCAGGCAGGAGGCGCCCTGGGGAGCAGCCGGTCGCCGCCCCTGTGCTCTGCTCTCCCGCAGTGTCAGGGGCACCCTTTCCTCAGGGAGGCTCTGTGTTCTCCTGGGTGGGGGCAGACGGGGCCAGGAGCGAGCACAAGAGAGTCTGCTTCACTGGAAACTCAGGTCCTTTCACTGCAGTGAGTGCAGTGGACTCGCCGAGCGCAGGTCTGGGTGCTCAGCGAGCACTGGCAGAAGGCAGTGCTCTGGCAGTCACAGGGAGGCTGTCCAGCTACAGGAGTGCCCCTGGCTCCTTCCGCTAGAGTCCAAGCTCGCTCTGCTCACCACACAACAGGCCAGTGAATCCATGAGGTGAGGTGCTGAGGCAAGGAATACTTTATTCAGAGTGCTGGGTGACCAAGAAGATGGCAAACTAATGTCTCAAAGTGACCATCTTGCTGGTGTCTGGATGCCAGGTTCTTTTATGTGTCAGAGACAGGTGGGAGGTGAGGAAACAAAGTAAAAAGGTCATTAATCTTTCGAACATTTACTAGGATGGCAAGCCTCCAGCAGGGGGTTGTGTCATTTTAGTCCTTCGTGCCATCTACAGGTAGACGGCTCTGAACAAAGGCACTTTAACAGTCGGGGAGAGGGGCAGGATTCTCTGAGGCAGCCCACTATGTGTGATTATAATAAGAGCAATGAAAAGCAAGTCAAAGAAACAGTTTCAGCATGGAGTCAGAATTGACTTCTCCATGCAACCCTGCCTTTGTCGGGATCCTGTCCTGTCCTGCTGCCTGGGATCACTGCACTACCCCACACCCCTCCCTGAAGCCCCCATGGGGTTTTGTGGGCCAAGGCATCTGGGGGCTGGGGGCTCAGCCTGGAGGGGTGGGACTGGCTGCCCTCTGGTCTCTGGGGTGACGGAGTGTCAGCGTTGGCCCCCCGTGACCATGCACACCACAGCTATCTCTCACTGACCTCCTAGAGCTGGGGTGCCGTGTGGGGCTGTTCCAGTCACAGGCCAGGCTTTGTGTGAGACCCGGCTCGCGAACATGTGACAGGCGCTCTGCTCCCTCAGCTGTCCTGAAGGGGCCCCGCGTCTGTTGTGTTGGTGAGGAAGCCCAGGAAGGTGAGGAGGAGGCTGTGCCCTGGGGGTGAGCAGAGCAGGGCCTGTGTGTCCTGATGGCCTGCGCGTGACCCTGAGGCCAGGCAGGAGCCGAGTGCTGGCCCCACGGTGGCAGCTTTCTGGGAGCTTGAAGGGCAGCACCAGGCTCCCAGATTCACTGCACGCACGTCCAGTTGACTCCGCACAGCTGTGTCCTTTCTGTGTGGGTGCATCAGACATCCTTTCCCAGAAGGGTCTGAAAAGCTGGTTCTGACCTATAGGCCGATTCTCTGACTTGCCGAGGGGTTAGGTCACAATGTTCAGCATAACGGCATGGCCGGGCGCTAGAGGAGGGAGTCAGTGAGAACAGCTGGGCGGGAGGCGCGGAGGCGGAAATGCCAGCCCGGCCTGTTCCGAGCAGGAGAATGCGGCCTTGTGCCTCCAGCTCAGAGCCAGGCTTTCAGAGCTTGAGACTGAGTTGGGCTCATTGTTCAGAACTTGGAAAACTTATTAAAAACAGCATTGAGAATGGAACGTAGGCCTTCTGGAAATGATGGCTGAGCAGAGACTTGTTTATTCTTCTTCCCTCCCTGAAACTCACTGAAATGGACAAAAAGAATGAAAACTGGGTAACAGGATTTAATCTACAGTGAATCAGGGATAAGCACAGCCGGAGAATGGTGTCAGCCAGACAGGGAGGAGGAGAAGGCGAGAGCCTTGAGCAGGTTGCAGTTTCCCCACTGGAGCACTTGGGAGGGACCGTTGATGACATTTACTTGGCAGAAAGGGGTCTGTGGTCTGCACGGGCCTTGGGGTAAACCAGATGTAGGTGGGTGTCTGGTGAGAGATGAGCTGAAGGAGGAAGGCCCGGGTGTTCCAAGTGCATTTTCTACAAGAGCCAGATTCTTACTGGGTGAGGTGGGGGAGGGAGGGGAAGTGGCCCTCCCCGGGGATGTGCTGGCAGGGCCTTGGGCCTCGTCCCCCTTACGGTGGGGCTGAGAAGAGGCCTCCTGGTCAGTCAGCTTGCAGGTGGGCAGGCGGTCACCTCAGAGGAGCTTTGGCAGGAGGGCCTTCAGATGCCCGTGGAGCCAGCTTCCAGCCCCTCCCCTCACAGCACTGCAGAGGCAGGGGCCCCTGTCCTCAGTCAGAGACCAGGAGACTCTTGCTGGAACCAGAGGAAGAAACATCTGGTTGTGTTTGAGGTGCTGTTGCACGCAGTACGCCAGCCTGCGCAGAGCAGAGAAGAGCCGCACTGGGCGTCCTGGGAACCCAGACAGCCTTACCGGGTGCAGGTGCAACGCTGTCTTCAGTCGGAGTTGGGTTTCTGTCACTTGCAACCAAAAAATGTCCTTGGACCAGAAACTCATTTCCAGAGCAGAGCCTGTAAAGAAATTTGGCGATCAGGCTTTCAGGAGCATCAACGCTGGCAGGGGCTCCCCATTTCTGGCCTGTCCCTGTCCTCATTTGCAGACAGACAGTGACCAGAAGCTAGAGTGGGAGCCTCTTGCAGACACTGGGGGGAGGAGGGGAGGGAGCTGAGCACTTGGGAGAAGAAGTAGGGGCGGGGCTGGCAGAGCCGAGGGCGGGGTACAGGGCTGTGGCAGCCACGAGGGCCCACGAGCAGCGCAGACACAGGGCGGCTGCTGCATCGGGGACTGCGGCCCCAGGACAGCTGCTCTGGCCGGAGAGAACGGCCACACAGAGACAAGCAGACGGAAGATGGCCAGAGAAGTGCCGGGTGAGGAGCTGTGGTTGGTGCTGAAGTCTGGAGAAGAGGCCGTCCAGGGAGGGCAGGAAACGCCCTGGGTTGGAGGGCTGGCTTGCATGTTGCGAGTCGGGTTTGGGAAGAACTGGGTGTGAAATGAACAGCACGGCCCAGGCCGAGGTGCCCAGACAGAACCCCCTGCTCCAGAGAGAGGGCTGTGGGCAGGGCCTGGGGGTGCCCTTGGGAGGAGGGTCCTGGAGTTGGGAGTGTCTGCAGCAGTGGTACTCTGCAGGGGATCTTTGTCTCTTCTCCTCATCCTTGTTACTTGTGTGTCATATCAACATGGACTTAGAAACATTTACTTTATACTTCACATTACAATTTAGTATGGCTTTTTTCTCAGAATGTTCCAGCTTTGGTCACTGGAAGCTCTTTTATTTGGCACTGCTGTCCCTTTGACAGGCCCCTTCACTGTGGGGCTGTGTTTTTGTCTTAAGTCTTCCTAACCTTGTGACTGCAGAACTCTCCCTCCAGGGTCATCGTGTCTGTCTGCTTTCCGCAGTCTCCAAAGATTCTGGGCGTGAGTGTAGGAGCTGCTCTGCCTGTTGCTACTCTTAGGCCCTCTCATGTGTTTGTGTGAACTGACCTGTATACACACGCAACGTCTGTGCAGATCCCCACATTACAGTAAAGGGGGGCAGGCGCCTGCCCAGGACGCCACCTCCAGTCCACCACCTCGCGGGTTGTGGATGCCTCCCTCGCTGGTTCCTGACTGTCCACTGCTGCTGCTCCTCACTCCTTCAGATGTCTCCCTGAAGTGGGAGGCATGTGAACGGAAAGGTGTGAAAGCAATGGCGTGGAACCCAGAGAGCTTTTGTAAACCAAGACATGCGCGATGGCGGCCCGCGGCGCTGGTGACTCCAGGTCAGGTTTCTGTCTCTCACCCCTGGGAGACACACCCACGCGCCGCTGGGGACGGTGAGCAGGTCCGGGTTGCCGCAGTGGCCCCCTGTGCTGAGGCTGGGCTGTGGGCCCCCGGTGGGAGAGCTCCCCCGCGCCCGCAGCCCCGACGTGCGCGCCCGCAGCCCCGACGTGCGCGCCCGCAGCCCCGACGTGCGCGCCCGCAGCCCCGACGTGCGCGCCCGCAGCCCCGACGTGCGCGCCCGCAGCCCCGACGTGCGCGCCCGCAGCCCCGACGTGCGCGCCCGCAGCCCCGACGTGCGCGCCCGCAGCCCCGACGTGCGCGCCCGCAGCCCCGACGTGCGCGCCCGCAGCCCCGACGTGCGCGCCCGCAGCCCCGACGTGCGCGCCCGCAGCCCCGACGTGCGCGCCCGCAGCCCCGACGTGCGCGCCCGCGGTGGGTCTTTTGCGCCTCAGCCACTCGGCTGGGCACGCCAGTGTCCTAGGGTGCTTTTAGTTAGCATTTCCCAGTGACGAAAGAGGTGGCGCACAATTCTGTCTGCGTTTACTGGATTTTTTTTTTTTAAGTGTGTTTTCAAGTCTTTTGTCTTTTTTTCTGTCAAATATTAGGTTTTTCTTATTTATTCCTAGGAACCTTATATGAGTTCTGGAAATAGTCCTTTGTTAGGTCAGATAGGTACACACGCATATGTAATGCATTATACATATTCTGTGCAGCAAATACCTCCCACCCAGGGTTTGTGTTTTTGCTTGTAATAGGAAGAAAATGTCTATTTTTAAAGATTTTATTGACTTATAGCTGATTTACAATGTTGTATTAGTTTCTGGTGTACGGTGCAGCGATTCAGTATACATATATATGTTCTTTTTCCTATTCTTCCCCATTATGGTTTATCACAGGATCTTGAATTCAGTTCCCTGTGCTATACAGTAGGAGTTTATACATCCTATATATAGTTTGTATCTGCTAATCTCAAATTCCCTATCCTTCCCTCCCCCACACCTCCCTTTGCCAACACAAGTTCCTTCTCTGTCTGTGAGTCTGTTTCATAGACAAGGTCATTTGTGTTATAGTTTATATTTCATGTAAAAGTGATATCATATGGGATTTGTCGTTCTCTTTCTGAGTTCCTTCCCTTAGTATGGTATCTCCAGGTCCATCCATGTTGCTGCAGACGGCATCATTTCACTGTTTTATATGCCTGAGTAATACCCACAATGGTAAAGATTTATAAACAGAGGTTCTTAGGTTGTAGTCCAATTTTTAATGCTTCTTTTGTCGTGAGTGGTTTTGTGTCTGATTAAGTGTACCTACTCCAAGACCACAAAGATTTTTTTCTGCATTTTCTCTAAAAGTCTTACTGTTTCACTTTATTTATCTATTTTTGGCTGGGGGGTGGTCTTCATTGCCATGCGCAGGCTTCCCTAGTTGCCGCGTGCGTGCTCAGTTGCCCCGAGGTGTGTGCGGTCTTAGTTCCCTGACCAGGCATGGAACCTGTGTCCCCTGCACTGGAAGGCGGGTTCTTAACCTCTGGACCACCAGGGAAGTCACCTTATTGTTGTGTCTTTAACGTTTGGAGCAGTGGTTTACCTAGAATTGAGTTTGATGTATCGGATGAGGAAGGGGTCGAGGTTCATTGTTTCCCATGTGTAAATTGTGCCATTGCAGCACCATTTTGGAACAGCCCCTCGGTTGTAAATCCGGGCCCTGTGTGTGTGTAGACCACCCTCAAGTGCTGCCCAGCCTCACCGCGGACACCCACCTGGAAGCACCAGTGGGTGGTGCCGTCCCTGTTCAAAAGCAAGGACCCTGCTCTCAGAGGAGCAGGCAACTCGCCCAGAGCCAGCTGGCGAGGGGTCTGAATGCCCTCCCCAGGAGCCAGATCCCAGCTGGGTTCAGGGTCGGGCACTTCATTCTCACCAGCGACCTGGGCCATGAAAAGGGCTGGGCTGGCTGTTGTTGGTGCCGCAAACCCCAAGGCATAACATCGTGGCTTCTGCTGTCTTGTAGGGCGATGCCTTCCTGACTGATGCTGGAGGGCGTCCCGATGACCGGCTGACGGCCGTCCGCCTGGCTCCTGAAGAAGAGGCTGCCATGTCCCAGGCGCAGGACTACGAGTGCGAGAGCCAGCATGCCGGCCTGCTGGAGTCTCGGGTGTCAGGGTCCAGCACGAGGTGAGGAGGCTGAGCCGCGGGACCAGAGGAGCCGGAGCCTTTGGCTCAGCTCGGCAGCAGGCACGTGGGGCTGGCCCGGCCACTGTGCTGCAGGCCGGGGAGGGCTTCTCCGTGGGCAGTGGGCGCCCTGCCAGCCCCCAGCTGGACCCTGCCCCTTAGGCCCTCTCTCGGCATCCATGCCGGGGCAGGCAGCTGCAGGTGGTCACTTTCGTTTGTGTAATTTATGGCATAATTTGGGAATAATTCCACAAGTTGCCCAAAGAAGAGTGCAGTGTACGTTGGGGCCCTTTACCCGGATTCACGCTCTGGTGGCTGTGTGGTCACTGCTCCCCCCACCCTGCTCTGGGCCACTGGCAGGGTGGGGCCTGTGTCCCAGCACAGGGGCCGCCATGTGGCTTGAGGCTCCCGTCTCCTGCGCTGCTGTTTGCCTTTGGCCCCTGGTTCCCTGCCTCCTTCTTGACGTTTCTGGCCCCTCCAGTGCCTTTCACCCCGCGGCTGCTGCATGTCCCCTGGAACATCTCCACTTCTTGTCTCTGCCTTTTGTGACATCGACATCTTTCCAGTGGACAGATTGAGCCCTTGGTTTGGTCTGTCTGAGGGCTTCTGAGTGGACTGTGCCCCTCTGCAGGATCACTGCCACCCGCCACCCCTGCTCTCGGGACAGTGGCTGTTTTTCCTGCCCCTGCACACCTCACCAGCTTTGGGGCTTCGACCCTTTCTGGGCCTTCCTGGGGTGGGTGTGGAGCCGGCCAGCCTCCCAGCCACGGCACCCGGCCTACTCCGGGGGGCCAGTGCCCGGCGTCTTGCATTCACTTGAACCTCTCCACGTGGAATCATGAGTTTGTTGTTTTACGTGGTTTATCGTTTATTCCGCACTTTGGGTCCTATCGCAGGGCCCCGTGTCACAGGCGACGTGTTTGGCCACACCTGCTTCCCTTTCTCCTGATAGATTGCCTGGGACACACTTGGCACCCATTAGGCTCTTCTGGAAGTGAGTCTTTGAACAGGTCACTGTCTGAAGTGAAAGTCTGCAGAACTTGGAGAACAGAGAAGCAGTTGTCCACGCAGCCCCTGGGCGCTGGGGAGAGGCCGCGGCCGGTCACACCCAGAGACCGCCGCCATCTTGAGTCTTCCTCCCACTTCATGCCAGACACTGTCGGCAGATGAATCTCCCTCAGACTCGACAGTTTCCACAGTGTGGCTGGGCCACGGTGGTCCGTCCATCACCCGCAGGTTCTGACCCTTCTCAGCCATGTTCCCTGCCGCTCCCACTGACTGGAGCTTGGTGTGGGCGACACTGACCCCAGGGACAGGCGTGTCTGCTCGGTCCACTTGGGGTCTGCACAGAGCCTGCCTTCCCCCCAGGCCATGGGGTCTGCTGCGACCCACCTTACTCCCAACCCTCACCAGACTCCGGGTTCCAGCATATTCTCTGCCCCCTGGGTCCCTGGGGTCTTCATTAAAAGTGCTGTGGGGGGCACCCAGAACGTTCTTCTGAGAAAATGGGGTCCTGCCCACATGCACACAGTAGTGTGCTGAAAAGGAACCAGCTTCTTTTCTTTATTCAGAGAGAACTACCACCAGTAAATTTATTTGAAAGTGTATTTAGAGGTAGAAAAGGAGCTTCCCTGGGGCTCACAGTGTTCAGTCCAGTACTTTCTGAGCATCTCTGCTGGGCTGGGCCTTCCTTGGGCACCTCCGCCCTTTGTCCCGGCTGATCCCATGCCGCAGCTCGAGGGGCAAGCAGGCCATCAGCTGAGGGGGATCGCAGAATTCACTTCCCTGAAGCGAGGAGTGAGGTCACAGGAGCGAGGTCTCCAGGCCCTTTTGTCCCTGTGAGGAGTGCCCTCGGGCAGTGCCTTCTGGCTGCCAAGCGTGGGGGCTGTGTCCTCAGGCTGAGAGTGGACGGTGCCGGCTGAGCTGTGTTGGAGGAATCTCCATTCTAGGGGGTGAGGGAGCACGAGGCTTCCCAGTTAAAAGTGCCAGGTTCCCAAATTTAGAAGTTTGCTCTGCCCTCTGTGTGGAGAACAGCCAGCCAGCAGGCAAGAGCGGACGAGTTGGGCCTCACACCCTAGCTGGGCAGGGTGATGGCAGTGGAGGTTGGGCTTGGGAGGGGCTTCTGGGGACACGGATGACAATGGGCACACATGAGGCCTCCTGCCCACTTTCCGCGGGCACTGGCCTTGCAGGGTCGCTAGAGATCAGAGGCCACGCGAGGCCTGCGGGGCCCAGAGATGCTGCAACCTGTGGGCACTGCTGCAGGACTGCCCCGCCCTCTGCGTCGAGGGTACCCTCTCACGGCCCTGTCCCTCTAGCCGTCCGATCCCACGATGCCTACTCAGCCCTGCCCCACCTTCTGCAGAATGGCGGGTTAGGCGGTGGTCCCACGCTTGCAAGCACAGAGCCCCAGCGCCCTCCCCCACTGGGCTGCCTGGTATGGCCATGCTGCAGGGGTTGCTGCCCCGACATGGCCAGGCCCCTCAGGCTGCCCCCTCCTGTGTTCCCTCCGCCAGCCCTCAGGGTCCTCAGGGCTCTCCCTCTTTACTGCTCCTCATCTCCTGCCCCTCTCGGCGCACACCTTCTAGCTGCTGTACCCTGCCCACTCGGCCAGCCTACCTTGGCTCTGAGAGCTTCCAGAAGACACTGTGCATCCAAAAGAGGCCCCCGAGCCTGCAGGGCGTGTGTGTGTGTGTGGTGGGGGCTCATATCTGGGTGTGAGTGTGTGAGTGTGTGTGGTGGGGGCTCATAGCTGGGTGTGAGAGTGTGGAGTGTGTGTGTGGTGGAGACTCATATCTGGGTGTGAGAGTGTGGAATGTGTGTGTGTTGGGGGCTCATATCTGGGTGTGAGAGTGTGGAGTGTGTGTGGTGGGGGCTCATATCTGGGTGTGAGAGTGTGGAGTGTGTGTGGTGGGGGCTCATATCTGGGTGTGAGAGTGTGGAGTGTGTGTGTGGTGGGGGCTCATATTTGGGTGTGAGAGTGTGGAGTGTGTGTGTGGTGGGGGCTCATATCTGGGTGTGAGAGTGTGTGTGTGTGTGTGTGGTGGGGGCTCATATCTGGGTGTGAGAGTGTGTGAGTGTGTGTGGTGGGGGCTCATCTGTGTGTGAGAGTGAGGAGTGTATGTGTGGTGGGGACTCATATCTGGGTGTGAGTGTGTGTGTGGTGGGGGCTCATATCTGGGTGTGAGAGTGTGTGTGTGTGAGAGTGTGTAGTGCAGGCTTATCGCCCTGCAGGGTTGTGCCTTCTCTCCTTCCCGCCCTGAGCACATTTGGCCTCAAAGGGCGGGATGAGGTTCTCAGAGAAGATTGTCAACACTGTCCCCTCAGTCCTCTGCTAAAGCCCACCTGTGCTCCCGCCTGGAAAATTGGGCTTGCAGCAGAGAGTAAGGAGACGGGTGCTCCCCTTCTCTGCAGGTTCTGGAAGCTTCTGACCAACCCAGTGCTGGTGAGGACCAGGCCTATCACAGAAGTGGTATTTAAAGGATTGTTACTTGTGTAGAAACTTGGAAGCAGAGTGAAATATGCTACCTACCTGTCAGCTGGAGCAAATTGCCTTATTCTGAACAGTTTTAATTTACACTTTTTTTTAAGGACCTTAGGTGGATGACAGGCTTGTCCTCGGGGCGGGGTGTGCTTGGGGGGCTTTTGGGGGGTACCAGCTCTGCTTTTGACTGTGACAGCACAGTGATGTTGGCGTCCCCTCCCTCTGCGGGTGATGGGTGGCGCTGGCAGCCAGTGATGGCTGCTGCTAAGAGCAGCCAAGCATCCGGGAGGGACGTGATGCGGTCTGGGAGGACGGTGAGCAGTACCCATGGCCCAGCCCCCTGTGGATGGGGAGCCAGAACCCAGGGCAGCCCTGATGTGGGGCCGGGCAGAAGACCCTGCCACCAAGGACTGGGCCCTGATGAGCGTTTAGAAAATCGGGAGTGGATGGAATTTCTGTAAGCTCTGGTTTTACTCTGTATGTGAGGAGATTTCTTGCTTTTGAGGCTGGCAGACATGAGGAAGGTCTGGTGCTGGATACGCCAGTCCGCGGACGTGCGGCCCAGAGCATGTGGCCTGACGGGCGGGATCCTTGGTCTTGAGATGGGTGGGGTCCCCCAGCCCTGCCTAACGCCGCCCTCTCCCCCAGGCTGGAGTGGGTGGAGATCATCGAGCCGCGCACGCGTGAGCGCATGTACGCCAACCTGGTCACTGGCGAGTGCGTGTGGGACCCGCCGACCGGCGTGCGCATCAAGCGGACCAGCGAGAACCAGTGGTGGGAGCTCTTCGACCCCAACACGTCGCGCTTCTACTACTACAACGCCAGCACCCAGCGCACTGTGTGGCACCGGCCGCAGGATTGCGACATCATCCCCCTGGCCAAGCTGCAGACCCTGAAACAGAACACGGAGTCGCCGCGCGCCTCGGCGGAGAACAGCCCCGGGCGGGGCAGCAGCGTCAGCCGCGATGGCAGCACCAGCTCGTCCCTGGAACCCGAGCTGGACGCCGGTGACAGGGCGCTGGAGCCTGTGGGCCGCGCCAGCCGGCAGGCCGCGCCGGGGATGGTGAAGGACGAGGGCGACAGGTGAGGCAGGCCCCTGCACCCTGCCGCCTCTGGGGGACCACCCGCTCCCTTGTGCCCACCGGGGCAGAGCTGGCCGAGGCCCTCTGGGCCCTGCTGGGGCTGGAGTGTCTCTGGATAGTTGTGAAATTGTTTGGTTCTCTCCACTGTGGGAAGTGCTCCCGGGATGGGGGCACCCCAGAGCTGGCCTCCAGAGCTCCTGCGATGGAGGGGTGCCCTCCCCAGGCCCGCCTGCCTGTTGTTCTCTGGACGCAGATCCATGGGGGTCCGTCGGCCGACCCCACCTAACTCCAGGCCTCCCTGCCCGAGCTTGACTGACCTCGCCAGCACTGAGGGCGAGAGGTGAGGGCATCACCCCTGTCTTGCAGAGGAAGGTCTGAGGCGGTCAGCACCGGGGCAGAGCCCTGTCCTGGGCGCCCCAGGGTGTCGACTTGTCCAGCAGCCGCTGTGGCTGTTTTCCCTCCTGGTCTTGCAGACAGTGAGGCCATGGACACCTGGGCCCCCACGTCCCGCTGGCCTCACATCTGGATGTCACCCCCCTGTGCTTGTGCGCCCCGAGTGCCCGTATGGCAGAGCCTGAACCGCAGGGAGCTGCTCTCCAGGGCCAGCACTCAAGGGTCCCAGTCCAGAAGAAATGGCTGGAGGGCATGTGACCTGGATAAACCCTGATAGGCTGGAAGTTACCAGAGAGAAGCCAGGGAGGAGCAGAAATGGGACATGGGCCTTGGAGACCAGGCAGGCTAGGTTTCACCTGGGGACAGTGGAAGTCACAAAGTAGTTGAAAGCCGACTTAGGCTGTGGGTCTGTTTGCTCCTGGGAGGATGACATGCCAGGCCGGGGGTGCAGTGCCTGTGCTGAGGGTGTGCGGGAGCCTGGCACGCACAGGGCAAGGCTGTGGGCAGGGGCCTGGGCACGCGAGCCAGAGCAGCCTGAGAGGTTGCTGGGAATTGTCTTCATGAAGCAGAGCCTGGGATGGTCCCCAAGGAAAAAGCAAGCAAGTGAGCTTTAAAGACAGCCCTGCATCCCTCTGGTGTTCTGGCAAGCTCAGACCGGTGCCGCTGCCTGTCCAGCAGACGTGACAGCCTCTGGGCCCAGGTCACCTGCGGCATTGCTGGTGGCGATTGCTGGCTCTTCACTGCAGGCCGGTGAGGGGCTGGACTCTTCTTAGGTTCTGTTGGCAGACGTCCTGCGGGCCAGGGGTGTCCTCTTCCCAGAAGTGTCTGGGGTGTGGTATGGTGACTCGGATCATGGTGTTGCCTTTGGATCGGCCTCCCACGAGGAGCTTAGTTGGAGGTGGATTAGAATTGTGTTTAAACTGTGGGGCAGTTTGGGGGACTAGGCACCTTGCTTGTGTCATTTTCTCCCATTCATGAAAGTAGTACATTTTATACATTTTCCCCCAAAGACCTTGCATTTTTTTAAGGTTTATTTTTAGATACCATATAAAGTCGTATTGTATGATCATTATTGGCATTCAGGTACTACTTTTTAAAAATTAATTTTATTTATTTAATTTATCTTTGACATTGCTGCACGGGCTTTTCTCTCGTTCCGTTGAGCGGGGACTACTGTCTGGTTGTGGTGTGCAGGCTTTTCATTGCCCAGCTTCTCTTGTGGGCACGGGCTCTGGAGCGCGCGGGCTTTGGTAGTTGTGGAGCACGGGCTCAGTGGCTGCAGTCCCCGGCTCTGGAGCACGGGCTCAGTGGTTGTGGCGCAAGGGCTTAGTTGCCCCGTAGCACGTGGGATCTTCTCAGGCCAGGGATCGAACCCATGTTTCTTTCCTGTATTAGCAGGTAGATTCTTTATCACTGAGCCACCAAGGAAGGCCCCAGATGTCATATTTATACGTCAGTTCTGTTTTTACACTTGCTGAGTTCTTATTACAGTCGAGCACACTGTCTCCAGAGTTGCCTGTGACTCCACCAGCTGTCCCAAGCTGGCCGGTTCTCCCCGAAGAGGTGGGGCCAGGGAGGCAGGCAGGCCGATGGCCCCGCGACCCTGTGCGTCGGGCTGGGACGTCCCTTTCTCTTATTAGGTTTCTCAGCATGAGTGGGTGGGGAATCCTATCCAGTATGTTTCTGTGTCTTGTGGGTTGAATTTGCCCCGTCCTGTTCTCAGCACCTGTGAATGTGACCTTGTGGAGACACAGGGCTGTTGTGGACACCGTTGGTTAAGCTGAGATGGGCCCTCCTGCGGTGGGCAGGGCTGTGGTCCCTCAGGACTATTGTCCTTGCAAGAATACGGAGACACACAGGACGACACCCTGCTGGCCGAGGCAGACAGTTTCTCTTCTCTGTTAGCTCTAGGGTTCTCTGTGTGTTTGTTAGGTCAGATCTGTTAATTGCATCAGTTGAGTTCTTTACTAAATTTTGATCTGCCGAGACACATGGATTCTGGGAGGTGAGTCCCCCCCCCCACCCCCCGGGTGGTGGGAGTGGTCTGTCCCTTCTTCCTGTCTCCCGCTGCTGCTGTCCTTATGCGTGGAAGCTGTGGGTTGGCTTTAGGGAGGTTGGCAGTCAGGTTTTTCCAGCACGTTTCCCTGTGTCGTATTGCTGATGCTTTCTGCCTTGACTTGTGCTTGGGAACCAGGGTCAGCCACTTCCACATGGTTCATATTTGGCCCCGAACAGCTGTCCTTCTTGCGTGTGTTAGGTGTCTTCCTCCTCAGGAACCTCTAGGGTCTGGTCACCTTCACCTGTTCTAACACTTGGCCTTGGTGTGGTGGGATGGTTGTGGGGTGCTTCGTGGGGACCCCTGATGCAGCGGAGGAGGTGGTGTCACCTCGGCTCCTCCAGGTCAGGCCCTTCCCGCCCCTTCCTCCTGTGCTTTCCCATGTGCCGCACGCATGCATTGCTGCCCGGCGTGTTCCTGGGTACCCCCCCAGGATGCTGCATTCACCCCGCAGCCGGGGGAAGCCTGCACCCTGGCTCTGCACCTGGGGCCCGTTGGGGGCCTGGGGCAAAGTGCTGGGCAGGCAGAGCCTCGGGTGTGAGGTGGCTGCTTCTGCAGACTTGCTCTTGCTCAGTGTGCAGGCGGCCTCACCCCACAGACCCCCTCACACCTGCTGATGGTCCCTGGAGCCCTTGATTTTGATGCAAGCAAGTTTACTGTAATTTTTACCTTGTTTGTTTTTAATGTTTTGTTTAAAAAGTTCTTTCCTGGCCTTGGTGCAAAGGTATTTGCTTACGTGTCTTGTGTGTTAACTGCGGCCTGCATCCGCCCACACCACGTGCTGCCCTGTGCCCTGGCCACGCTGTCTGTGTGCTGTCTCGGGCCATCACCTCTCAAGGAAACATTTCTGTCTCCCTTTGTATTTACGACCATCTTAGCTAATTGTGGGCATTCCTTCTACCATTCAAGGCCTGGAGTTTAAGCTCCTCAGAAAACCCAGGTGGCTTTGCATGCTTAATAGACTAGTTCAGTGTGAACGTAATGTTTGTTTGCGCTGAGACACCAGAACATTCACGTGACTGGCTTTATTGCACTGGTCTGGAACCAGTAGTGTAGCTCAGAAAGTGTGTCTCCTGTGTGGGAATGGGAATCTTGTTTCTTGTTCCAATTTCTGCAGCCCGAGAAAGAGAAGCTAAAGGAGCTTGATGCTGCTTGTGACTCAGACATCCATTGTCATCAAAATGACTGTTGCAGTCTCAGTGTCTCATATAAGCACTGTTTGCCTTATAATTTTAGGTTGAATTCATTGAGAAACATTGTCAAATCTAAAAAATCCCCTCACATTCAATGTTTGATGATAGTAGTTGAGTAGAATCTTTTCTCAAAGAGAAAATTTCAGTCTAGGCCATGAGTTTTTTAAACACTGCAGCAAAGCTGTCTTGTTTTCAAGCTTTTCAACTGCTGTGTAGTTGGTCAGGTTGGGATACTTCCCTTCAGTTCCTGACACAAACCTGTGGGACCACTGGTGACCGACTCCAGGAGGGTGGAGGATGCTGGCGGCCTGGGGGGCTGCCTCACAGCTCACGACGGGCTGCTGAGTGCCTGCCTGCTTCTGGGGCTCACCGTGCCCCCTCAGTGCCAGCCTGTGCTCTGTGCCGGCCCCCAGCGCGTGTTTTAAGCATGGTCAGTCATGACAATCTCAGCTGCACTTGAGGCTGGACTGAATTAGGTGTTTCCTCAGTTTCTTTGGTGGTAATTTCACCTGTAGTCATTCCACAGAGATGACTCGTGGAGGCCAGTTCCCCAGTCCTGTCAAGCTCAGCTCTGACTCCTTAGTGCAGTGACAGCGTGGAGAAGCGCCAGGAGCCCCGGCACCCCCCGGGTCCCGCTGCCGAGCAGCTCTCAATGTCCTCCCCTCTCCCCAGCACTGTCCGTGCTTCGAGGCTGCTGGTCTAAAGCAGGCTTGTTTCCTCTGGACACATGCCCTCAGCTGCCGTTGTCGGCATAGTTTGATACTTGTCGTCCCTGAACAGCGTGGTTGCTATCCTTGCTGGACTAACAGATGAGCCACTGGGAAGCACACGTGGTGTGAAGGTCCCTTCTGTTTTCAGTGAAGTAATTCTGCTGCGACGAGATTCCCGTCTTGGCTCTGACCTCTGTGCACCTTGCGGCACTCCAGCGGGGCCGTGTGTCTGCCTGGCTCAGCAGCACAGAGCCTGCAGCCGCCAAAGGCAGAGCCGCCCAGGCCCCCATCTGTGGCCGGCAGATCGGCCGTGCCGGGGCACTCAGGCTGCTGAGTTGTGGCTGCACCCAGGACCTGTGGTGTGGTCACACAGGACTGTGTTCCCATGACATGCTCCTGACAGACACTGGAATTTGAATTGCATGTAAATTTCACACACAAAAAAATTTCAGTGTATAAACCATTCATTCCCCACCTGCTGTACAAAGCCAGGCACTGGAGCTGGATGAGGCCCACGGACTGTAGTCAGCTGCCCTCCAGCCTGAAGTGGAGTGCGGGCTCCCCCCATGGCCAGCCCAGGGGCCCTGGCGACCAGGCCCGAGCCCTTCTGTGCCCCACTCTGTGCCCCCTGGTCCCAGCCCAGCCTGTAGCCCAGCCCGGAGGCCACAGGCCAGAGCTCCAGCTCCTTGCTGGGCCTGGGGCTGTCCTGGGTGAGGACAGTGGGCTCCATCGGGGCATCGTGGGAGAGGGCGGTGAGGGTGCGAGAAACCCTGCCCAGGTGCAGGCAGGCCTGCGGCAGGAGCTGTGGTGAGACCAGAGGGCCGTGCCGTGTTCTGTGGCGTGCGGCGTGCGGCGTGGACCCGGTGTGTCTCTAAGCAGTTGTACTTCGGTTCACGTCTCCTGTTCACTCTGCTGCATTTCAGCTCCTCACCGTCAGGAGTGCTCCTTGAGAAGGACTATGAGGTTTACCGGGACTACAGCGTGGACGGCCACCTTCTCCACTGCAGGTAGGCCCTGCCTCAGGCCCGTCCATCTCCTGGCCGGGGGTGGTTTTCCTGGCAGCTCTTGGGTGAGCTGTAGAAGGGTCTGGCCTAGCAGGAAGCGACCAGCTGGACGTGCAGAGCACACCAGGCCCTGCCCTGGCCCATGGGACACGAGGAGAAGCTGTTGGGCCACTGTGCGGTGTGGAGTACTGTTGTGTCCATGGTACTGGCCCTGGTGGATCCCTTGGAGGTTCCTTAGTGTGTGGTCCCCCCAGAGCCCCAGGTGCATCGGAGTGCTTTCCAGGCCACATCGGAAAGACTGGTGCTCACCAAGTGGGGCAGGGAGGCTGACCACCCTCGGGCCTGGGTTGGCCCTGCTGGGTGTTGGGGTTTCCAGATACAACGCTCGGGACCCTGGGCAAAGCAGCAACAGGCTGAGCAGGGGCCTCCCCTGGGTTAGCTCGTGTGTCCAGGCTGGAGCAGGCACCTTGCCCGTAGCTGATGGGGGCCAGACGGGGTGCTGGGTCCCTGGATGGAGGTATTTGGAGCGTGAGGGGCCTTTGACAGTTTGCTCAGTTTAGATATTGAGACTGGGTTTGTTGATACAGAGAGGATCTAAGCCTGCCTGGGCCAGCAGTGTGGCTGTGTCCACAGGCATCCTCACTGGTCACCGGGAAACTCGGGTTTGACTGGGGCTTGTGGGCACAGAGCTGATGTGGTCTCGTGGCCTGTGAGCAGGGCCCACGTCTGGGGCAGAGGCTTCCCTCCGAGGCAGTCCAGGTCCTGTTTCCTGCCGCTCTTCCAGGGCCCTGAGCATGGAGCAACGCTTCCCTGATGAGGCGCCTCCAGAAACAGGCAGGACGCCGTGGGAGGGGGGTCTTTCCCCGGAGTGCCTCCTCCCCAGCAGAGCCGACAAGGAATTGGGGCTAAGAGAGAAGGCCGCGCCTCCTCCTGGGTCTGCGGGTGGTGGTGAGGGGCTGCGGGGGTTGTCCTGTGGGAGGGGAGGTGATCAGGGGCTGGGAGAGAAGGACAGGACTTTGGCTGGGCCTTGGGGCGCTGAGAGGCATCGGCTCTCCATGATCCAGGCCGTCTCTGGGCCGCTGGGGGTGTGTTTCCTGAAGCAGGCCGGCACCCGCCTCCCTGCTGCCCCGTGCCTGCCTCTGCCTTGGCTCCTGGAGTGCTCTGGGCCGGGAGAGCACCACCCCACCCTCCTATCTGGCTGCCACAGCCCTGCCCACATTTGCTGGGCGGTGGACCACGTGCAGTGTCTCCTGTGTGCCCCTGCTGAACCAAGGCTGTGATTTTCCACGTGTCCTGCTTTTAGTCCTCGTGAGAACTGGTGAGGACCAGGGTGGAAGTGGGAGGTGATGCCCCGCAGCCCAGGAACTACAGGCTGGAGTTCAGCCCCAGATCTCTCAGACTCCAGAGCTGATTCTCCAGGTCTGCGGGCACGCTGCCTGCCATCCTCTGCTCTGCTTGGCTGGTCTGTGCGGCTGGCCAGGAGCAGCCTCGGGCAAGCAGGGGCTGAATTCCCGAGGGGAGCCTGCCTCCCGAGCCCTGCTCACTCTCACCCTGGTTCTCTCAGTCTTGCCTTACCCACGGCCAACAGTTAGGACTCGCGGCTCAATCAGAGGACAGAGGCACAGGACCAGAGTGCACAGCTGGTTTCTTAGGATACTTGGGATTTCTACTTTCTGTGATGGTGGATTCACTTACCTGAGACCAGCCTGTACAAGAACAAAATAGACCAGATTTCCGCAGGCATCAGAGATCCACAGAGGAGCCAAGACTTGTGGCCGTGGTCTGACAGCCGGTGCAGTCCAGAAGACATGATTCTGCCTCAGGAGCCTGAGAGGGGACAGGAAGGCTCTGAACAAGGCTGTGCACACAAGCTGGTTAACCTCGGCAAAATAAACCAATTCTTTAAAAGATACTGTCTGCCAAAACTCACAGAAGAAGAGATACACAATCTGAATAGGTCTATATCTGTTAAAAGAGATTGAATCAATAATTAATAATCTTCTAAAAAAGAAAGCAGAAGTTCTGAATGGGTTCACTGGTGAGTTCTACCAAACATACATGGAAGAAATTTTATGAGTTCTCTACAATCTCTTTCAGAAGATAAATGCAGAGGGAATACTTTCTTGTTCTGTGAAGCCAGTATTATTCTAATATCCAAATCAGAAAAACACAAGAAAACTACAGACCTGTCTCTCTCATGAACATAGATGTAAAAACCCTCAAAAAAATGTTAGGAAATCAAATCGGCTGCTGAAATCAAATCTACCAATGTATAAAAAGAATTATATATCATAACCAAGTGAGATTTATCCTAGGTATGCAAGGTTGGTTCAGCATTTGAGAGTCAATATAATCTATTACATCAGTAGGCCAAAGATGAAAAACCATAGCTCAGTTGGTAAAGAATCTGCCTGCAATGCAGGAGACCCCAGTTCGATTCCTGCACAGGGGAGATCTGCTGGCGAAGGGATAGGCTACCCACTCCAGTATTTTTGGGCTTCCCTTGTGGCTCAGCTGGTAAAGAATCCACCTGCAATGTGGGAGACCTGGGTTCGATTCCTAGCTTGGGAAGATCCCCTGGAGAAGAGAAAGACTACCCACTCCAGTATTCTGGCCTGGAGAATTCCATGGACTGTACAGTCCATGGGGTCGCAAAGAGTTGGACATGACTGAGCGACTTTCACTTTCACTTATGATCGTATCAACAGTTGCAAAAAAAGCATTTGGTAAAATCCAACAGCCAATCTCAATTTAAAAACAAACTCAGTAAAATAGGAATATGTGTGTGCTTAATCGCTTCAGTCCTGTCTGACTCTTTGCAGCCTCATGGACTGTAACCCATGAGGCTCCTCTGTCCGTGGGATTCTCTAGGCAAGAACGTTGGAGCGGGTTGCCATGCCCTTCTCCAGGGGATCTTCCCAACCCAGGGATCAAATCTGTGTCTCTTAACATCTACATTGGCAGGCGGGTGCTTTATCATTAGTGCCACCCAAAAAGAGAGGAACTCCCTTAACTTAATGAAGAATATCTACAAAGAATTTACAGCTAACGTCATACGTAGTAGTGAGAAGCTCAAAGCTTTTCCACTAAGATCAGAAGCAAGACAAGAGTTTCCCTTCTGACCTCTGGTGCTCAGCATCATATTGGAGCTCTTTGCTAATGCGGTAACACAAGGAAAGGAAATACAGAGAATACAGGTTGCGGGGGGGGAACATAAAACTGTCTTTGCTTGCAGATGACTTGATCACCTATGTAAAACATCTTAAAGAATTGGCAAACTCCTAGAACTAAGTGGTTGTAGCTAGGTAGTAAGATACAAGTTAAATATGCAAAAGTCCATTGCTTTCATGTATACTAGCAATGAACAAGTTGAATGTGAAGTTAGAAACAGTAGCATTTACATTAGTATCACCCAGAATGAAATACTTAGGTGTAAATGTAACAAAATATGTACAAAATCTATATAAGGAAAACTGTAAGATTCTGATGAAAGAGATCATAGAAGAACTAAACAAGTGGTGGAAGGTCTCTGCTCTTTCCAACTTGACCTACAGATTCCATGCAGTCTCAGTCAGAATCCCAGCAGGTGGTTTTGTGGATATTGACAAAGCGATAACAATGTGTGTGCTTAATCGCTTCAGTCCTGTCTGACTCTGCAGCGTCATGGACTGTAGCCCATGAGGCTCCTCTGTCCATGGGATTCTCTAGGCAAGAACGTTGGAGTGGAGGCAGAAGACCTAGGACAGCCAACACAATAATTTTCAAGGAGGACAAAGGTGGAGGAATAATACTACCTGAGTCCCAAGACTCACTATGACACTGTTGTAAGCAAGACAGGGTTGTATTGGTAAAGAATAGACACATTAATGGAATAGAATGGAGAGACAACCAGTAGACCACCATAAATATCATCAGCTGACCTTTGATGAAGGGGTAAAAGCAATGCATTGGAGCCAAGATGGTCTCTTAAGAGACGTTGCTGGAGCACCTGGACGTCCACACGCAAGAAAGTGAATCTGGACATGGAGCTTACACCCTTTGTGGAAATTAACTCAAGATAGATCACAGACCTGAATCGGAATACAAAACTATCTCCTAGAAGGTAACAGAAGAGAAAACCCAGATTACCTTGGGTTTGGCAATGACTTTTTAGGTATAGCATTAAAGGCATGACTCATGAAAGAAACAATTGATAAGCTGGACTGTGTTAAAATTAAAAATTTCTGCTCTGCAAAAGACGAACTAGGAGAAAATGTTTGCAATAGACACAAATGATAAAGGACTGTAATCTGAAATATACAAAAAATTCTTAAGATGGAACAGTAAGAAAACAACCTGCTTTTAAAAGAGCTAAACAGACACCTCAGCAAAGAACCTATACTGTTGTCACAGAAAGCATGTGAAAGATGCTCAGCATCACCTGTCAGCAGGAAATGCAAAGTAAAACAAGAGTGAGATACTTCTGCAGGCCTATTAGAGGGGCCAGAAGGTGAGCACTCTGACACCAGGTGCTGGCGAGGGTCGGAGCAAGGGAACCCGTGGTCAGTGCTGGTGGGAGCGTAGGAGGCTGCAGCTGCTAAGACTGACTGAATACAGGGACTTCCCTGGGGTCCAGTGGTTAAGAATCCTCCCTTCCAAGGCAAGGGGAATCGGGTTCAGTGTCTGGTTGGAAAACTAAGATTCCACATACCACAGAGCAACTAAGCCCTTGCACCCCAAGTACTGAGCCCATGCACCACAGCTGCTGAGCCCACGGGCCACAACTGCTGAGCCTGTGTGCCATGACTGGAGAGATGCCTTTGCACTGCAGGGAAAGTTCCAGCATGATGCAATGCAGATTTCATGTACTGCAACTAAGACCTGACTCGGCCGTAAATAATAAATACATTCTTTTAAAAACCTGAATATACTCTAAATGATTTGGCAGTACTGCTCCTTGGTATTTACCGAAAGGAGTTTGACATTTTATGTTCATATCAAATCCTGCACACAGATGTTTTTAGCATCTTTATTCATAGTTGCCAAAGCAAGATGTCCTTCAGTAGGTGAATGGAGAAGTAAACTGTGGTTCATCCAGACAATGGCTGATACAACACTAAAAAGAAGTGAGCTGTCAGCCGTGAAGAGTCACAGAGGAGCTTAAGTACGTGTCACAAAGCGAAGACACCAGCCTGAGAGCCTGCACACTGCGTGATTCCACCCCGACATTCTGGAATCAGAGTGTGTAGGTTTTCAGATTGCCTTCTTTGGAGGCCAAAGATTTGCTCCTTGATTTGGCTTCAGATTCGCCTCCTATGGAGACAGTGAAAGATCAGTGGTTGCCAGGGATTTGGGGAGGGGGATGAACAGACAGAGCATGTGGGTTTGGGGGGGCAAAGAAAATGCTCTGTACGACACTACAGTGGTGGATATGTGTCTCTACATTTATGCAAACCCACAGAATGTACAACAGTTAGAGTGAGCCCTAATATCAACTAAGAATTTTGGTTGATTATAATGTGTCAGTGCTGGTCCATCAGTTGACAACAGATGTTCTGATTCTTGCGAAATGCTGATAATTGGGGAAGCTTTGTGTGAGTAGGTGCAGGGGGTATGTGGGAAATGGACATTTTTTTCTGCTTGGTTTTGCTGTGAACCTCAAAGTACTGTTTTTAAAAAAAATGTTAAATATCAGTAGATATTCTAGAACTGAAAAACATATAATAAAACTAAGAACTCAGTAGATGGGTTCTTAAAAGGTTAGTAAATTAGACGGTAGATCAGAAAAAAGCATGCAGTGCAGAGAGGCCAGGGGATGGAAAGCACAGGACACAGCCTGAAACTTTGTGGAGCTCAGCGCAGAGGACAGCATCTGACTCCCAGAGAGGGAGAGAGGAAACGGGATGGAAGTAATATTTTTAAAGATATGGTCAGGCGTTTCCAGAAATCATAAGATATGTCAGAGGGCAGACTGAAGAAGTGCTAGGAAGCAGAGACACTGACGCAAAGTTTCCAGATGTAGGGCGACATGTAGAAAGTGAGAGTCGCTCAGTCGTGTCCGACTCTTTGTGACTCCGTGGACTATACAGTCCATGGAATTCTCCAGGCCAGAATACTTTGCCCTCTCCAGGGGATCTCCCCAACCCAGGGATCGAACCCAGGTCTTCCTCATTGCAGGTGTATTCTTAGAAGGAAATTTTTAAAGCAGCTGGGAGTTTCTTGAGGGGGCAGGCAGAAGCGGGGAGGCTCGCGCACTGCTCCGGACCTCTTGGTCTGCCCTGTCGTGGCTGATACAGCCGTGGGACATGGGGCTGACTGTTAGTTGGTGGGCACGATGTGTGATCAAGTCACTGTATCGCCAGGGGAAGTGTCTCCGTGTTGTCATCAGGCAAGTGAGACTCAGAAGAGCCTGAACGCCCCCAGTGCCCCCTGCTAGGTGGAGGGGCCAGGATCTGGGCACACAACTCCCCGGGGCCACAGGTGCCCTTAGAGACGGGGAGCGGTTTTACCATCTCGGTCCAGGTGCGGAGTGCTGAGCGTGGCAGTGGGCAGTGCCAGCAGGGCAGTCAGCCCTTCTGGACTCCGGGGGCCTGTGGTTGGAGTCCAGGTCCTGAGAGGTGCTGTGCTGCGGGATGATTGGCTGTGCTACGGGAGTGGGGCAGGTGCTGAGCCCAGGATTCCAAAGCCACAGAGGCCTCTGGGAGGCCCCTGGCCCCCGGCGCTTCCGTCCAGGAGTACTTCTGTGCCTGGTTCTGGCCTGGGACCAGAGCAGAGCCTCTCACAGGGGCCCTGGAGGAGCGTCCCCATGGGCAGCAGCGGAGAACCCCCAGAGGGCTGCTGGGCTGACCCAGGAAGTATGTGAGGAGGGCTCCCAGGCCACGGGGCCAGCTGCTCCAGGCTGCACGACCCGGGGTCAGGGCCTCAGCAGTGAAAGGTTCACAGCTCATCACAGCACCCGGCAGTACCAGGCCCCGCAGCCTGCAGCCCTTGGGGCGACTGTGAAGAGGACAGTGAAACGACCAGGCCTTCTGGGCCTGACCTCACATACCCGTGAGGTCAAGGGGGCTGGTCATGGGTCCAGGCTGGCGAAGGGGTCAGATTTCCACCCCACCCCGGGAACCTGCCCCCACCAGACTCTTCTCAGGTAACCTGTTCCCTCCAGGACTCCCCCCAGGACACCCCCAGGTAACCTCCCCCCAGTAACCTGCTCCTCTTAGGACCCCCCCCAGGTAGCCTGCTCCCCCCAGGACTGCCCCCCCACATAACCTCCCCCCAGGAACCCCCCAGGTAACCTGCTACCCCCACGACCCCCCTCCAGGTAACCTGCTCCCCCCAGGGCTCCCTCCAGATAACCTGACCCCCCCAGGACCCCCCCCAGGTAACCTCCCTCTAGGTAACCTGCTCCCCCCAGGACTGCCCCCCAACATAACCTACTCCCCGCCATGACCCCCCTCCAGGTAACCTGCTCCCCCCAGGACCACCCCCAGGTAACCTGACCCCCCCAGGACCACCCCCCAGGTAACCTCCCTCTAGGTAACCTGCTCCCCTCAGGATCCCCCCCAGGTAACCTGCTCCCCCCAGGACCCCCCCAGGTAACCTTCTACCCCCAGGACCACCCCCCATGTAACATGCTCCCCCCAGGAATCCCCTCCAGGTAACCTGCTCCCCCCAGGGCTCCCTCCAGGTAACCTGCTACCCCCAAGACCCCCCCAGGTAACCTGCCCCCAGGACCCCCCCAGGTAACCTGCCCCCAGGACCCCTCCCAGGTAACCTGCCCCCTGGCCAACTCCCCAGGTAACCTGCTCCCCTCAGGATCCCCCCAGGTAACCTCCCCGAGAACTCCCCCCAGGTAACCTGCTCTCCCTAGGACCGCCCCCCGCATAACCTCCCCCAGGACCCCCCCAGGTAACCTGCCCCCAGGATTCCGCCCCTCCCCCCCGTAACCTGCTCCCCCCAGGGCTTCCTCCAGGTCACCTGCCCCCTGGCCAACTCCCCAGGTAACCTGCCCCCCCAGGACCTTCTCAGGTAACCTGCTCCCCACCCCCTACCAGGACCTCCTCTCTCCGCTGGAACTCGGGCACCAAGGAGCGCATGCTCATCAAAGTTGCCGACAGGGAGCCCAGCTTCCTCTCCCCCCAGGGCAACGGCTACGCTCTGGACAGCCAGCCTGGGGGTCGCTCCCGCAGACCCTCCGGAGGACAGCACTCGCCCAGCCTGCAGACCTTTACCCCTGACGCGGACAGCCCCGTCTTCTTCCCGGAGCGGAGGCCGTCGCCTTTCCCGAAGAGGGCTGAGCTAGGGAGCTGCTCCCCACTGCTGGCCCAGCCCCGCCGGCCCACTGGAGACTCGCAGCCTTCCTCACCACGCTACGCCTACGAGCCCCCCCTCTATGAGGAGCCCCCTGTGGAATACCAGGCCCCGCTCTACGACGAACCCCCCATGGATGTACAGTTTGAGGCCGGCTCGCCCCGGCGGTCTCCTGGCCGCAAGCCACCCAAGCCAGCCTCCGTGTCGCCCTACCAGCAGCTGGTGCTTACCAGGCAGAAGTGCCCCGAGCGCTACCTGAGCCTGGAGTACAGCCCTGCCGGCAAGGAGTACGTGCGGCAGCTGGTGTACGTGGAGCAGGCCAGCTCCAGCCCCAAGCTGCGGGCAGGCCCGCGGCACAAGTACACGCCTCACCCGGGGGGCGGCTCGCTGTCCCTGCAGCCCAGCCCCTGCCTGCTGCGCGACCAGCGCCTGGGGGCCACGTCCTCGCTGGGGGTCGTGTCTGGGGACTACAGCAGCATGGAGGGGCCTGAGCTGCGGCCCACCCTGCCGCCCACGCCCCTGCCCCAGGCCCAGGACGATGCCATGTCCTGGTCTAGCCAGCAGGACACCATGTCTTCGACAGGCTACTCTCCCGGCACGCGCAAGAGGAAGAGCAGGAACCCCTCCGTGTGCCATGCTCCCAGTGCCCCACCCGCCGAGGGCCCCGGGGACTGTGACCCGCTGGGCCAGCAGCCCTTGACGGAGGAGCGGCCTCTGTGTGGACCTGGCCTGACGCCCATGAAGCGCACAGAGGGGGAGGTGGGGGACGGGGAGGGCCCCCGGGGCCCGACTGAGCCCTTCCTGGCACAGGCCCGGCTGGCCTGGGAGGCACAGCAAGCCCACCTGCACATGAAGCAGAGGGGCAGCTGGGACTCCCAGCAGGACGGCTCGGGCTATGAGAGTGATGGGGCCGTGCCGCTGCCCATGCCCGGGCCTGTGGTGCGTGCCTTCAGTGAGGATGAGGCCCTGGCCCAGCAGGAGAGCAAGCACTGGCAGAGGGGTGCCTTGGACAGGCTCGCCTTCCCGCAGGTTCTGCTCGAGAAGAGTGTCTCCGTGCAGACCAGCCTGGCCTCCCCGGAGCCCTACCTGCACCCCTCTCAGGTAGGCGCTCACAGGCGGGTCCTGGGCAGGGGTGGGGCAGGTCAGCACCCCGAGACGTGGTATGGCCTCACAGTTCCTGGTGGGCCTGAGGACAGACGGCAGATGGCCGCCGGGTCTCCACCAGCACAGAGGTCTCTCACCTCGGCTCCTGGGGAGGCCCAGCCAGTGCTGCCTGGTCACCAGGGGGCCAAAGGCACGTCCTGATTCCAGGACGCAGAGGCAGCCACCCGCCCTCTGCTCCCCGAGCCTCTGCCTTCCACCTGTGAACAGGCACAGTGAGAAGCTGTGCAGGTGAGTGCCGGACCCTCCTTGGTGGCCAGAGACTCCCGGGGCCAGGCTCCTTAGGTGCACCCCCAGCCCTGTGCAGAAGGCATGCCGTGCCCACGAACTAGGACGTCTTAGGTGGCTAGCATCCCCTGGGGCAGGGCCACCTTAGTGCACTCCAGATTGGAGCGTTCAGAGCAGCATTTCTGTCTGTGGCTTGTAACACAAGCGAGCATCAGGACAGACGGGCAGGGCAGGGGCGGGTGGTGGGTGGAGTGTGGGCAGCTGCATCCTGCAGCACCCAGCTCCCAGCCTGATCTGGATGGAAGGACACGTGGGCTCCAAGGGCCTGACTGAGGTCCATGCCGGGTGCTGCCGGGGGAGGTGGCTCCCTGCCCCAGGGGTTGGGAAGGCCATGCAGGTATGGGCACAACCTGCCAGGAGCCCCTTGAGAGTACAGACTGAGTGCGCTATGCAGAGTGGGGAGGGACCAGGGGCATCCCTCCTGCCTCTGATGCCTGGGAATCCTTGTGTCTTTGCTGGGGAGAGGGGTGCGGCAGTGGCGGCCCAGAGAAGGTTGTGTTCCTCTGTCAAGCACGGTTGGCGTCTGGGGCTTTCTGTGTCCTTGAGGGGCTGCCCTTCCCACTTGAACCAGCAGAAGCCACAGCGCCCTCCCCCTTGCCCACCCTCATGCACGGTCGGCCCCCTGCCTGGGCGGCCATATGAGTCCGGGATGCAGTGTCCTGTGGGCTGTGCGAGCACCTCACACTCCCAGACTGTGCTGGCCCCCCGGCCCTCGGTCTCTGGACCAGGGTGGGCACCTCCTGGAGGCCGAGCCCCCAGGGAAAGGTTGGTCTTCTCAGCCTCGTGAGGCACTTAGACCAGGGTGAGGAGGGCGGGCCATGGGCGGGTGGGCAGACAGGTGAGGACAGCGGACATGGCTGAGGCAGGCAGACGGGTGAAGCGGGCGGACGGGTGAGGTGGGCAGACGGGTGAGACGAGCAGACGGGTGAGGAGGGCAGACATGGACTGAGGCAGGCAGACAGGGTGAGGCGGGTGGACATGGACTGAGGCGGCCGGACAGGGGTGAGGTAGGCAAATGGGGGTGAGGAGGGCGGACATGGATTGAGGCTTGCAGACGGGCGAGGAGGGTGGACCTGGGGCGAGGTGGGCAGACAGGAGTGAGGAAGGTGGGCAGACAGGAGTGAGGAAGGTGGGCGGACAGGGGTGAGGAGGGCGGACAGGGGTGAGGAGGGCGGGCATGGACTGAGGTGGGCAGACCGGGGTGAGGTGGGCAGAGCTGAGTCCCAGGCCTCTCTCCTCCAGCAGCGTTGGGGCCTGTGTGGGGTGGGGGCCACACCTCTCCACTGGCTGGCTCATGTGGGCCCCTCTGTCCCCCAGTCTGAGGACCTTGGCACCTGTGCCCAGTTCGAGAGCAGCCGGCAGGCCCGGAGTGTGATGCCCAGCGCCAGCTGCGTGTTCCCCACCTTCACGCTCCGCAAGCCATCCTCGGAGACGGATATCGAGAACTGGGCCTCCAAGCACTTCAACACCCACACACAGGGCCTCTTCCGACGGAAAGTGTCCATCGCCAACATGCTGGCCTGGAGCAGCGAGTCCATCAAGAAGCCCATGATCGTGACCAGCGACCGCCATGTGAAGAAAGAGGCCTGTGAGGTCTTCAAGTTGATTCAGATGTACATGGGCGACCGGCGCGCCAAGGCAGACCCACTGCACGTGGCCCTGGAGATCGCCACCAAAGGCTGGAGCGTGCAGGGCCTGCGGGACGAGCTCTACATCCAGCTGTGCCGGCAGACCACCGAGAACTTTCGCCTCGAGAGCCTGGCCCGTGGCTGGGAGCTCATGGCCATCTGCCTGGCCTTCTTCCCACCCACGCCCAAGTTCCACTCCTACCTGGAGGGCTACATCTACCGGCACATGGACCCTGTCAATGACACCAAAGGTAAGAACAGCCCAGGCAGGCACTGGCTCTGCCATTGGCTCAGGGGCGGCTGCGGCAGGGCCCCTGCCTGGGCTCAGTGCTGGACCCGCGGGCAGCAGGTGCACAGAGGCACCGCCTCTCAAGGGCACACCGTTGGCCTCCGCAGAGACACAGGGTCCTCAGGGAGCCCCTCTCAGCACGGAGGCCCTGAGGAGAGCCGCGGCAGGCGTGCCGCCGTCCTGGCCGCTGGCTGAGAGATGTGGCTGCATGTCGCACCCGCGTCCCCACCAGCCAGCGTCCGCTGCCTCCGAGGCCCCACCCCAGTGGCCCTGCCTGATGAAGGCACTTACTGCATCCACCCCGGCCGGGCTCACGGCTGTACCTCAAGGCCATTTCAGAAGGGCTTCTGAGAGCAGCAAGGAGCTGGGCACTTGGCCCAGCACCAGGTCTGAGGTGACCAGTAGGCTGTTGTGGTGCTGTGAGCTGAGATGGCCCTGAGCTGCATCAGGGGTCAGAGGTTGGGACCGTCACGGCCAGCAACCTGCTGATGGCTGCCTGGGGCTGAGTGCAGGCTGCATCTGGAGGCCATGTGTCAGGTCTGTGTGGCCCTGACCTGACCCACGTGGGGAGGACGCTGGGCCACAGTCCTGCCAGCCAGGTGGTGCACATCCCAGGCCTGGGCCAGGGCCAGGGTGGGGCTGTGGGAGCACCTGCCCGTGCAGCGGCCGTCAGCCAGCCTGTGCTCCTGAGTGTCTCCTGTGCTGTAGGTGGCTTGCGGGGAGTGGCCGCCTGGCCTGACCGGGGCCTTGCTCCTGCCCAGGTGTGGGTGCCGAGGCATGTGCACACAGTGGGGAGGGCTGCAGGCAGTGTGGATCCTGGGAGGCGCACCAAGCACAGGGGCCGTCCAGCACCCCAGCCGTTTGGAAGCACATCTCGGAAGCCTTGGCAGTTTCACTCAGGCGTGTAGCTTTGGAAGCACAATCCCTGAACACCACAGAGAGGTCTCCCCAGGTTGCTCCCAGGGTGAGGCAGGCGGCCTGGGTCTGTCTCTCTCCTCTCAGACCTTCCCAGGCACAGGTGGGCCCTCAGTAGCTTCATGGTTCACCTCAGCCTCCTCCAAAAAGGACTTGAAATGTCCCTGCTGTGAGCTGGAGGTTTGGAAATGTGTTTCCACCACTTAGCACGCAGCCCGCGGGGCTCCAGCAGTGCTGCTGAGTGATAGGTGAGTGAGTGGTGGACGGAAGCCAGAGGCTCCAGGCCAGCCCCTCTCTCACCGGGGCACTTGTGCAGAGCCGGACACTGTCCAGCAGGACACTGCCGCTGGCTCCAAGGTCAGTGAGCCTCCGGCCTGACGTCTCTGCTGTGGGAGCCAGGCGGAATCGAGGCTCAGCCTGGCAGCCATGCTTTCCCAGCCCCAGTGGTCTCTGTCCACAGACCACACTAGGTCTGTGTGGTTCTGCCAGCTGGGTCCTGTGTCTGGGCTGTGGGGTCTGGTCTTACATCAGTGGCACAGGGTTGCCCTCTTGTCAGAGCCCTGTCTCCAGCTGTGAGACCCACTCCTGGGTGAGCAGCTGCTGCTCGTCACCAGCCCAGAAAAACGGCCTCGAGAGAATGTGGGTGCTGGCTGCTGGTCAGGAAGACAGGCCCCCTCAGCCCAGGGGGACGAGCCTGTGCCTGGAAGGACATGCAGTCTGTCCCGGGAGCAGCGGTGAGGGCAGACCTGAGCTGGCTCCCACGCGCGGTGGCTTGGCCTCACAAGCTAGTTCGTCTGCCAGCATGTGTATGACATCTACTGTGTGGTCACGAGCTCAAGGGACCAAGGTACCCCACAGTGAACCCAAGTTCACGTGAGCTCCCGCCCCCCTGGCTTAACCTCATCTCACGTGATCACACCTTTGTGCCAACCACCCCCAGATGACTCACAGCTTCTGTGCCCCAGACCCCCCCGAGCATGCTGTCAGCACAGGCGTCCCAGGGGTTTGGCGACAGCACACTGACTGCAGCTCCTGCAGGAGCACCCTGAGGGACGCTCAGTGCAAGCACCTCATGCCTGCAGCAGGCGCTTATCCTCCAGGTAAAGACGGCAGGCTGAACATGTACATTTATTTGCATCCCACCTTGAGTTCATGGTTAAAACAGTGAGGAAATCTTTTAAAGACAAAAAAAGAAACCTCACAAGGAAATGTGAAATACTGCAGTCACTATGGAAAATTGAATGGCAATTCCTCAAAAGATAAAAATATAATTAGTATAGGACCCCACAATTCCACTTGTGAGCATATACCCGAAATAATTGAAAGCAGAGATGTGAATAGATATTTGCACACCTGTGTTCATAGCACCATGTTCACAACAGCCAAGAGGTAGAAACCACCCAGGTATCCACTGATGGATGAACAGATAAAGTAGAATGTCATCTGTACATAAAGTGGAATATTATTCAGCCTAAATCAATTCAGTTCAGTTTAGTCGCTCAGTCGTGTCCGACTCTTTGCGACCCCATGAACAGCAGCACGCCAGGCCTCCCTGTCCATTGCCAACTTTCAGAGTCTATGCAGACTCATGTCCGTTGAGTCAGTGATGCCATCCAACCATCTCATCCTCTGTGTGTCCTCTAACCACAATGGAATTAAACTGACAATCAGCAGCACAAATATATCTGGAGAATCCTTGAGTATTTGGAAACTAAACATGATACTGAACAATTCATGGGTCAAATAAAAATGAAAAGAGAATATAGAAAGTATTTTGAACTGAAAGAAAATAGAAACAGAACATGTTAAAATTAGTGTGATGGAGCTAAAGCAGTCCTTAGAGGGAAACTTACAGCACCTAATGTCTGTACTAGGAAATATCTCAAATCATGTAGCTCCTACATTGAGAAACTTTAGAAAAGAGAGAGAGGAAATTATGCCAAAAGTAAGGAGAAGAAAGGAAATGATGATTAGAGTAGAAACCAATGAGAGAGAAAACAGAAAAAACAATGTGGAAAATCAGTGAAACAAAATCCTGATTACTTGAGAAGGTCAACAAAATGAACAAACCTCTATACGGACTAACAAGGACAAAAAGACATAAATTACCAGTATCAAGAATGAAAGATGATATCACTACAGATTCAACAGATGTTGAAAGGATAATAAGAAAATACTGTGAACAACTTATATGTCAGTCAATTTGACAATTTAGAGGAAATGGACAAATTCCTCTAAGAACACAGACTACCAAAGATCACTCAGTAAGAAATAGATAACCAGAAAAATCATATATCTACTAAAGAAATTAAATTAGGACTTTAAAACTCTCCCGCAAAGAAAATGCCAGGCCTAAATGACCTCACTAGAGAATTATCAAATGCTTGCTTGTGTAGCAATTCTTTACCAACTCAGAAAACAGAAGTGGAAGGACTATCTCCCAGTTCTCTCTGTATCAAAATTAGAAAAGAACATTACCAAAAATTTGAAAAAAAAAGCACAGATAGTATCCCTCATGAACACAGTACAAAAACTTAACAGTATTTTTAGCTAATTGAATTCAATAATATATTAAAATGATAATGCATCTTGAGTATGTGGGGTTTATCTAAGAAAGGAAAAGTTGGTTTAACATTCTAAAAATCAGTGTGATTTGTCATATTAGCAGAATAAAAAAAATCGTATGAGCGTATAAGTGGAGAAAAAAGCATTTGACAATATCCAGCATTCCATTCCTGACAAAAACTCTGAACTGAGACGAGAAGGCAGCCTCTCCCACCTAGCTACCTGTTTATCTGCCCAAGCCCTGTCAGCGAGGGCCGTGCCACCCCGTAGAAGTGAGCACAGCTGACGGACAGCTGTTGGTCTCTAGCCTTTTCCATGAGAAGGAACCAGAGCTCTTTGGAGAAGCAACTGATTCTAAGGCTGGGGTTGGGAATGTACACATTGTTGTTTGGTTGCTAAGTCGTGTCCGACTCTTTGTGACCCCATGGACTGCAGCACGCACGCCAGGCTTCCCTGCCCTTCACCGTCTTCCAGAGTTTGCTCACACTGATGTCCGTTGAGGGGAGGAAGTGCTGGAAGGGATGAGGGTTGACACAGGGCTGTGTTAGAAAACACAGCTTCCGGGGCCAAAGCTGGAGCACTGAACAGCAGAATAAAGCATGTTGGATTATAGCCCAAAGTGTAGTTAGGTAAATAACAGCTTCCCCATCCAGAAGACTTACAAATAGTTTATGTAGGTAAGGGTCCACCGTGATGGGAGGTAGCGCCCACCTCAGTGTGGACCATGCACCCCAACTTCCTTCTGGAGCATTGGACGGGGGAGGAGGGGCTGCGTCAGCGGTGCCAAGTGGGAGGCGCCCCGACTGGCCAGAGAGGGGAGCCCAGCCCCCACCTCTTGCTCTGAGCGCCCCCTCAGCCATGTAGGAACCCCACCGCTGGCCTGGGGCCTCCTGTCGGCCAGAGGGTCAGGAGCTGACCACAGTCCCTCCCCACTGCCCGCAGGCGTCTTGCTGGCGCCTCCCCAGCCACGTGGCCTGGACAGGCCCTCATACCCACCCCTGTCCCGGGAGTGTGAGCAGGACACTCGCCTTCCCACCTCAAGGAGCCCCGCAGGCTGGGCCGTCACCCCTCAGCTGCCCGGGGTCAGCCCCGCGTGGGGCCATGTGGGCTCGCGTTCCTCTGTGCTCTGTGGCCTCACCCTCTGTTTGCTCCTCAGTGACCCAGCACATGAAAGCGCTCCTGGAAAGGAACACTAAGAAGAAGTCCAAGTTGAGAAAGAAACCCAAGCCTTATGTTGAGGAGCCGGATGGTAGGGCCTCTCCCGCAGCCCCGGGCGCTGCGCTGCACAGCTCTGCTCTCCGGCTCGGCCGCCTGGCCCCCTCTCTCTAACCACTTCCGGGCTGGGGCGCGGGGGGGGCACTAACTGCCAGGCCTCCTCCAGAGGGGACAGAAGCCTGCTTGTCAACAGGGCTTCCTGGGAGAGGTCGCACCGCCCTCTCTTGGCTTCTGAGGTGCTCAGGACACTCTCTGGTATGCATGCTGGGCGCACAGTGTGGAGGGGCCTGCTGGAGGCGGCCCCTGGTGCGGGAGTGCCCTGGGGGCCAAGCCGGGCCTCAGTTCCCCAGCCTCCCTCCCCCAGCATTCCCATCCCTTCCGTTCTCTTGGGCCCTGGCTCAGGAACCCCATCCCGGCCCAAGCTCCGGGGAAGCCTTGTTAGCTCAAGGCTGTGCCTCCCCCACCAGGAGAGCCAGTGGTGCATTGCTGTGCCGTGAACTGCCCCTCTTGGCACCAAGATCCTGGGACTAGATCCCAGCCTGCCTACACCTAGTTACCCACACTTGCCCCACTCTTCTTCCTCTGGGAAGTGCCTGGCTGTCTGCTGCCTGTGCCAAGAGAAAGGGGGCAGCTCCCATCTGGGATTCCAGGGCACCCTTGGGCCACTGTTGTCGGGGGTAGGAGCAGGTGGGGTTCTGAACTCCTGCCCAAGTCAGTCCACAAGAACAGGGCAGCTATGAGCGGGGTCGGGGGTGATTGGAGCCCTGAGTGGGTCAGAGAAGGGAGCCAGACCCTTGGGACCCTGCAGAGCACATGCCAAGAGGCAGCAGGTTCTGGCCACACTTGGCCTTTGAGGTTCATGGCCTGGGCCCTGGCACAGCAGCAAGGCTCTGGGAGAACTGCTTTGTCAGCCTCTGGATGCGGGGCTCAGAGCAGAGTCCCCCACACCGCCAGAGGGTTCCCTGGGCTCACAGCAGGGTCCCCACACCGCCAGAGGGTTCCCTGGGCGGGGCTCTGGGCACTCAGCAAACACCCCATAGTCTTGGCCCAGGAGGATATGCCCTGGGACTCCAGCAGTAGTGGCTCTCAGCTGAGTCCTCACTCTGCCAGATTCTGAGGTCGGCCCTTAATGGGCACCTGTCCCCGTCCTACAGATAGGGAATCAGGCCGGGAAAGGCTGCACCACCAACACTAGGGGAGAGGTGCAGGAAGCCCCATGAGACCCTGTGGCAGGAGGTCAGGGCAATTCTGCCCATGGGCCTCAGGCCCAGGGACAGAAGCAGTCACCCAAGGGAGAGGGAGCTTGCACCCAGGACGGGGAAAGGGAGTGCTGCTGCCAAGTGCTCCCAGTGCTCAGGGCACAGCCCAGGCTGCTTTTGCTTGAGCGCCATCCCTTCTCCCTGAGCCCAGAGCTTGCCCATGTGGGCCACATGGGCCAGGGGTGGAAGGTTCCAAGCGCTGTGTCCCAAGTGGGCTAATGGGAGGCAGCAGCTAGGATCTCTACCAGGGGTCTGTGGGTCCCCAGGGACCTGAAATAGATTCTTCAGGGTTTAAACACATCTAGAAGAAACATTTGTTTTCATTCTGGTTCCTGTAAAATAGAACTCCATCACCAGTTATGACAACTGTTCTGTGATAACTAGAAATGAAGAGGTTTTCATGGATGAGACATGTTTGTGTCCTTCACACTGAGGTTCAAGGAGCCCCACATCCTCAGACATCTCAAGAAACTGCTTCCTTTGAAAAAGACTCTGTGTTTGGATTTGAGGCTTGGGTCCAGAGGCCCATAGGCAGGTGGCACTCAGCAGAGAGAGTCTTACAGGGAAGGGGCCTGACCTGAGCCTGGAGGCACATAGTTCAGCCCCTCTGTCCGTGGCGCAGGACAGCCCGGCCCAGGTGGCTCCTCTGTCCTGTCGCCCCTTCCCTTGCCTGCCTGGGCCAGGAAAGATGTGCCCACATTGCAGACCCTCCCTGGACTAGGTCTTCTAGCCCCTCTCCTCTCAAATCTGGAAAGACCCCTGGCCAAGGTGCTCGGGGCCTTGCTCTTGGATTGCCACCCTCCATGACCGCTAGTTAGAAAGCCTCCCTCCTTGAGAAAAAAGACCCGTCCTCCCATCACCTTCAGCCCTCAGGCAGAGCCCTGAGTGGTTCTTCCCCAGCGTTGCCCTCCCAGCGAAACCCAGGTTCAGGACTTGGGGCATCCACTCCACACTATCCCCCTCCCACATGAGCCAGGCCCTGTGCCTCCCTCTCCCTGACTCCCACCCAGGCAGCCTTCAGCCACGTGGGCATGGACCCTGCGGGCTAAGGCCTCTCCCTGGGCTGCCCAGGGCCTCCTGCTGGAATCAGAGATACAAGAAGGCCTGCAGTCCAGCCAACCTAGAGCTCTGTCCTGTGTGACCCTGGGCAGTGGTGCTAAGTGCCCACAGGCCTGCTGCACACAGAAATCCCCCTTCTCAGGGGTGCCCCAGGCCCTGCCCTATCCGGCCTGCCACTTCTCCAGGGAAACACCGCACCCCCAGCCTGGCCTTACTCGCTAGGGGGAGGGTTGGGTGGGTTGGCAGAGGGCTTCCTTCTGCAGTCTGGCTCCTCTGGAGGGGAGAGCAGTGCCCCTTCCCTTCCACATAGGTTTACTTCAAAGCACAGCCCAGGAGAGTAGGGCCCTGGGTGCCCACGTTCTTGCAAGAGCCACCTCTCCTCGCCCCTCTTGCTGCTTCCTCTCAGTCACTGGTTGGCCTGCAGCCCCTGCTCTTACATGTCCACACCAAGCCAACTGGTACCATTCTTTTCCAGGGGTGGCAATAAGCACATATGCCAAGTACTGTTACCACAAGCTGCAGAAGGCAGCCCTGACCGGGGCCAAGAAGGTATGAACCCCCTGCATTGCCGGGGAGAGGTGGGCGGGCAACTTGTGCTGGTGAGGCCCAGACAAAGTCCAGCGGGCGATGGGGCTGCAGACTTGGGAAGGGGGCAGGTGGTGAAGTGAATGGCTCATCCTTCACCCTCTCACAGGGCAGAGGGTGCCACTTGGAGCTTCTGGTGCTATAGGTGGCCCAGCAGGAAGCCACCATGTTGACTTGGGGGCCAGGGAGTTGGGGTACCCTGGCTCTGGCTAGGCAGAGACCTGGGGCTCACAGGAGAGGTGGTGAGCCAGGGGTAGGCCTTGCAGGGGTGTCAGGGGACAGAGGGCTGGGTGCTTGGCCACACTGGCACAGACCGCTGGGCTGCCTTTGCAGGGGCTGAAGAAGCCCAACGTAGAGGAGATCCGACATGCCAAGAACGCGGTCTTCAGCCCATCCATGTTTGGCAGCGCGCTGCAGGAGGTCATGAGCATGCAGAAGGAGCGCTACCCTGATCGGCAGCTGCCCTGGGTGCAGACTCGGCTGTCGGAGGAGGTGCTCGCACTCAACGGCGACCAGACGGAAGGCATCTTCAGGTGCCCTGCAACCTGGGCCCTGGGTGTGGGGGCCTTGGGTGTCTCCACCAGTCTTGGGCCGTCAGGGCCACTGGACACTGGGTCCCTGCCTCAGGAGCACTTCCGAGAGGCCAGCATGCCGGAGAGAGGCGCCCTGTAGCAAATGGAAAGGCTGGGCATAGGACTGTTCCCCCTGAACTACATCATGCCTGAACCCAGGCGGGGAGCTGGTCTGGGACAGTGATCCTTCAGAAATGGCCACCAGGGCCCCAGAGGGCACTTGGACAACAGCCATGGGCAGGGCTGGGAAAGATGCAGCAACTCCCAGCAAGGGATCCTCACCTGTGCGTGGAGATGATAGCCCTGCCCCATGGGGGTGCCACACGGCCAGTCACCTGCCGTCATGACTCGCCTGCCCAGGACAGGTGGGGAAACATTGTGGGTCTGAGCCTCAGGGATCATTCTGAGGAAGGGATCTGCATGGGGGTAGTCAGCAGCAGGATGAGGGCCTGGGGCAGGGGACCCCAGCCACACCTCCCCTCCGATAGGAAGGAGGTCATTCGGGCAGAGGGGTCATGAAGCCCTGACCTGGAGCAAACCCAGCTCCTCCTCCCTGAGACCTGCCGTGTGCTCGGCAGAGTCCCTGGGGACATCGATGAAGTGAATGCTCTGAAGCTGCAGGTGGACCAGTGGAAGGTGCCTACAGGCCTGGAGGACCCCCACGTCCCAGGTGAGCCCCCAGCCCCCTCAGCTGGAGCAGCTGAAATGGTTCACCCCTCCCTGCTTCCCATGGAGAAGGGGCAGCCCTCTGGTCCGTTTCCAGTGCAGAGATCCACTGCTGCTGGTCAGTCTCCATGGCTCACAGTGGCTGTACAGCCCTCTTGATAAGTCCTCTCTACAACATTTGCATGTCCTTCAGGACAGTGTCCCCCTGCTCGGGGTCAGTCCTGACGGTCAGGACTGGGAGCCCACTGGCTTCCAGCCAGGCAGCCCACACCGCTGTGTGGACACCTCCAGTCTGGTCCTGACCCCTGGGTGCCAGCATACAATCACCGCCCGCCACGGCCCGGTTCACCCCTTGCTGCTGCTGGTCCCCGACGGCCCCGCTCGGCTGAACACCCCGCGATGCGTTCCCAGCGTCGCTGCTGAAGCTGTGGTACCGGGAGCTGGAGGAGCCCCTGATCCCGCACGAGTTCTACGAGCAGTGCATCGCGCACTACGAGAGCCCGGAGGCCGCTGTGGCCGTGGTGCACGCGCTGCCCCGCATCAACCGCCTGGTGCTGTGCTACCTCATCCGCTTCCTCCAGGTAGGCGGTGGCACCCCGCCCCCTCTGCGCTGCTTCCCGCCCCCTCCGCTCCCGGCTCGGGCCCACCCGCCGCTCCCCCCGCAGGTGTTCGTGCAGCCTGCCAATGTGGCCATCACCAAGATGGACGTCAGCAACCTGGCCATGGTGATGGCGCCCAACTGCCTGCGCTGCCGCTCAGATGACCCGCGGGTCATCTTTGAGAACACTCGCAAGGAGATGTCCTTCCTGCGCGTGCTCATCCAGCACCTGGACACCAGCTTCATGGAGGGCGTGCTATAGCGCGTGGGCACGGAAGGACCGAGGGTGGGGACAGAGCCTGCCCGGGTGCGCCTGGGCAGGGGGGCACGCGGGGAGGGGGGAGGGGATGCCCCAGACGCGGAGGTAGCATGCCGGCTCCGCCCATGCCCGCCCCAGCCCTGGAACCCCCATCTCCCCCACCCTGGCCCTCGGCCAGAAGGCGCAGCCGGGAAGGGCGCCTCCGCCCCGCCCCCGGCCTCTGGCTGGTTCGTTAGGCGCGACCCCGCCCATCGCCAGCCGCCGGTCGGCAGCGAGAAAGTGCCTTCTGTTTCCTGGAGCCAAGTGACACTGCCCCTCCCGGCCGGCCCGAGAGCACAAGCCGCCCTCCCTGGGGCAAGCCATCTTGCTGGGGTGCTGTGCTCAGTCTGGTCCCAGCCTAGGCCCAGCCCGGCTACCCCTCCCTTCCTCTGCCCTGGGGGTTTACTGGTCCTGGTCTTCGACTTTCACCCTCCCCAATTCCTCCCGCCCCTCTACCCTACCCCCCGCCACCTGTGGCTTCCAGAGTGGTGACTGCACAGGAATTTGGGGTCTTCAGGGCTCTGGGCTGTCCACCACCAGAGCAGAGTCCGGCCAGTCCAGGGCCCAGTAAGCTCTCTGGGCGGGAAGGAGCCTCCAAGCCAAAGTCCTCCGGGGTGGGGGGCAGGGTTGGGCAGGCATTCTTGGGGCAGGGTGGGGGAGGGGCGAGAATATTTTTTCCTCGTGTAACTATAAATTCAGAATCTATCCCGCATCCCAACCCGCCTGTGTATAGAGATATAAATAGAGCGAAAGATATAAGAACTAAATTTGCTAATGACATAGTCTTAACCCAAATGCTATTTATTTCTGAGTCGTCCTCCCCCATCCTCCGCAGACAAGTTGCTATCATTCCTTCATTTTCTTCACCTTCTTGGCTTTGACCAAAAAGCGAATCCTGCCCTATCCCCGTCCAAGACCTGCAGCAGATGAGAGGGCAGGAGCCCAGAACGGGGGACCAGAGGGGCACCAGAGGCTGTCCTTCCTCGAGGCCAGAGCGCTCGCGGGCAGGGTGAGGATAGGGAGGCGGAGGTACCCAGACTCTACATTTTCCATTTTGGAATTTTGGGTTCCAATCGTTATAAATCTTAATTTATCCCCAGTTTATATATATATATATTTTTTAGAGTTGAGTTTTTATTTATTATTAAAAAAAAGCCCAGCCGTGCCGAGGCCCGGTGTCCCCCTGGGAGAAGGTCCTGGGTCCGGTGGTCTCGAGGCTTGGGTACCGGCAGCCCGGCCAAAGACTGGCTCTGACGCATGGACTCGAGAGATGAAAACACTTTGTGCGAATAAAGTACGTATGGACACTTCCGAGTCTGTCGCCTCCCATTCCTTCCAGTGGCAGCAAGGCAGCTATCAGCAGCCAGTCGGTTGCGGGTGTGGGCACCCGGATGGACGTAAGGTCAAGGGAGAATAGGGGAGGGGTTCGGGAAGGAGAGGAAGGTACCTCCAGGGGATGGGGCGAGGCACCTGAGATACTCCATTTGAGCCCGTAAGCTCTGCTTGATTGCCTGCGGGTGGGGTGGGGGCGGCAGGCGGGGTTCTGACCTATCGTATGGCCCAAGCTGGCATAGGCTTTCTGGGCGGTGTTTATTCACCACCTGCCTACAGCAGCCACCCTCACATGCAGGCTGCCCAGCCGGCCCGGCTTCCTGAGGGCGGGGGTACATTGCACGTACCTCGCTCACGTGAGGACAGCCAGTCTCCGCGGGCGGAGGGACAGGGCCTGCATGCCCAGCGAAGTCCAGGCCCAGCCGAAGTCCCTGTTCCCGAAACCGACCGCACCTGCGTCTCACACTAGAACCCCAACGTCGGGCGGTTCCGCTCGCCACCCTTTCCCCAGCCGGAACTGCTGGGCGGCGTGCCCCTGACACCTAGAGAAGGGAGTGTCGGGAACGCCAGGGGTTGGGAGGAGAGAAGCGGGTAGGGGTGGGCGGGGGACGAGCTCCGTGGCCGCAGACGGAACCCAAAGCACGAGGCCATGACCGCCGGGGGACCGGTGTTCCCACAGCACCTGCCCCGCATGACCTCCGGCCGTTTCCGGCGCAGGAGAAGGATGTGGGCGATGAGCGGGGCGCTGCGGCCCTGGGTTCTAATCTTGGCACGGTCCCCGGGAGCCCGGACCTACGCTGGGGGCGGGGGCGTCTCCTACACGCAGGGCCAGAGCCCAGAGCCTCGGACGCGCGAGTACTTTTACTATGTGGATCATCAGGGCCAGGTGGGCGGGGGCGGGGTCTTTACAGTAAGGCAACCCGGCCTCCCAGGTCGCGCTGGAAACACTAGGACGCGCGGCTATGGACCCCTATGGCCCCAAAGGGTTAGGCCCCCAGCGGGCAACGTCCCGCGCGTGGCTGCGCCCTGCGGGCTTTGCATCTCCCAGTCCTGCGGCCCCCGCCGCCGCGCCTGATTTGGAAGCCCTGGCGGTGGCATCCACCTTACACACAAGGAAGCAATTCAGAGAGCCTCTGCGGAGGAAGTGGCACATCTCACTAAAAACTAAAAGGGAGGAGGGAAGAGGCGCGGAAAGGGCATGCCAGCTGAGAGAATCTGTGCTTGAGGAAGTAAGGCGGGAGGGGGGGCGGGATAGATGTGGGGAGGTCGGCAGGGCTCCCAAATTTATCTTCCACGAGTCTCCCTGCACATGGTGTCCACAGACGAGCAAAGAAGCGGACATCAGCCCGGGCTTAGGCCCACCAGGGCCTTCTCGCCCTGGGACAGCTCTCCCGAGCTGCTACTCAAGGGCCACGGTCTGCTTCTCTGCAGCTTTTCCTGGACGACTCCAGAATGAAGAACTTCACCACATGCTTCAAAGGTACCGATGCTCCTTCCACCCCCACCTTCCCTCTTCCTTCGGGAAAGACTCTTAAGGGTTCGCGCTGCCCAAACTGCCAGCCGTCCTGCCCGCGTTAGGAGGCTGGCCGTACTGTGCTTAAAAGCTCCCTAACTAAAGTGAGGCCTGGGCGGCTCTCCGACAGCCGGCGCAAGCCCTTGGTGCAGCCCAGGGAGAGCCGCCTGCCTGGGGCAGTAGGGCCCAGGGGACTCGGGGTCTGGCGTGCTGAGCAGTCACGCCCTTTCCCCCTCCTCCCTACAGATCCGCAGTTCCTGGTCATGTTCTTCTCCCGCCTGAGACCCAACCGCAGCGGGCGCTACGAGGCCTCCTTCCCCTTCCTCTCGCTCTGCGGCAGGGAACGCAACTTCCTACGCTGCGAAGACCGGCCCGTGGTCTTCACGCACCTTCTGGCCGCGGGCCCCGCGCCCCAGCGCCTCTCCTACTGCGGCGGCGGCGAGGCCCTGGCTGTGCCCTTCGAGCCGGCGCGCTTGCTGCCTCTGGCCACGAATGGGCGTCTCTACCACCCAGCCCCGGAGCGCGCGGGCGGCGTGGGCCTGGTGCGATCGGCCCTGGCCTTCGAGCTCAGCGCTTGCTTCGAGTACGCGCCAGGCGCGCCCGAGCTGCCCTCGCATGTGCGCTGGCAGGGCCGCCGTTTCGCACTCACCATGGACCTGGCCCCGCTCCTGCTTGCTGCCACGCCGCCCTGAACCGCGGGCCAGCATCCGCTGGCACCCGCAGCGCCCCGGGCCGCGTCGCTGCGCACGCGCCACCCGGAGAGCGCGCCGGCCGAGTGCGCGTGCGCGGCGAAGGTGCGCCGCGGCCCCGCCCCACCGGCGCTGTCCGAGGTGGCGCCGCGGACCGAGTCCCGACGCCGGCAGGGGCGGGGTCTCCGGGGCCCTACTCCCTCCACACACCCCCGGCCTGGGGCGTTTTCATCCTGTGGTCTGCCCCGCGCTCGCGACGGCGGATCGGGGCGGCCGGGCGGGAGGCGCGGGGGCTCCAGTGCGCGAGCCCGAGCGGCGCCCGTCCCTCCCCCGCCGGGTGCTGCTCTGTGGGCCGGGGTTCGGCGGGGGAGCCGCGCCGCGGGAGCGTCAGGTGAGGGGGCGCCCGGCCCAAGGTCAGCGGGCGTGGGGCGGGATCAGGGCCCATCCTGGCTCTGTCTCTGTCGACTACCAAGAAGGGCGTGCGACCTAACGGGGACCACGCCCTGCCCTGAACCTGCCCTGGACAGACCGCGCCGAAGGGGATGCAGGGGGCCCATCGGGCCTCGCACTGCGGAGAAGAGCGAAGCAGGGCTTCCTCCATTATCCCTTCACTCACCCCTCCTCGCACAGATGGGCCCCCTGGAGACTGACAGCTGTTGCCAAATCCAGTATGTTACACCCCACCTCCTACCCAGTCAGATTAGGAGAGTTTCGGCTGGGTTAAAGTATTTCTGAGCTAGCCTCCCCTGCTCTTCCTGCTTGAGTCCTCAACCATGCCCAGGCCAGCTCTTCCACACGTATCAGCATCTAGGGGGTGTCCACGTGAGCAGCAATCCTCTTAAGTCCTTAAGAAGAGGCCAAGAATCTTCTCTGAGAGGCCTTGCCGCTGAAAGCTGGGTGGGCACTCTAGGCCAGCCCTTTTGCTGAGGGAAGTGGGTCCCAGGGGCTAAGAATGCTCCCCAACTTCTTGGGGTTCACACACATTCTGAGACACCTGGGAATTGCTTCTGCCTAGACCAAAGCAATTACATTAAAACTTTCACTGTGCCTTCTTCTCTTCAGTAATTTTAAATAACCATGTGAGTTAAATTTAGAGCAAGATTTAAACACCAAGGCCACTTGGTAACTTTCCAGAGGACACACTCCTCCTAGTAGACCTGGTGAACAGGCAGGTGTTCAGAGCAGAGACCATTTGAAGTGGAGGCTAGCTGATGGCACACCTCAGCCCCACCATCCAACTGGACTCGTTGTGCTTTGAACTGGACTCATTGTGCCTTGAAGGAGACTCAGGTCTTCTCTTTCTAGGATCACAGCTGCATGTGTATAAACCCCAAAACAAAACACTACACACTCCTTCAAAGTCCAGGAGATATCTGAGCACAGAACCTACTTGGCAAACTACACTAGAAACTCAGTTGGTGACCCAAGGTTCCTTCTTTCACAGCCCAGTCATCCCAAGGACCCACCTACCCCCAAAGATGGATGCATCTTTCTAAGAGTCAGCATGGAGAACACAGGCCCCACAGCTGAACTGGCTTTCCTATTTGCCTCATCCTCCAATTCCCTAGCAAGTTCCCTGAGAAAAAGCTCTAATTATAGCTAAGCTGTTCTACCCACTCCCACCCCAAGTAGGGCAGGGCCAGAGCCTGGACAAAAGTATGCCTCCATTTTCCTGGGGCTGCTGCTCCCCCCACCCCCCTGCCCCTGCCCCCCGCAGAGACCAGTTGTGCCCGTGTCCTCAAGTCACAACAGGAAAATCCGAGTGTTAGGGACACAGCATGAGTTCTAGGGATAAAAATGACAAGAGTAAATTCTAGATCAAAATTAGGTGAGGACAAGGACAAACACTAGCAGCAGGGAGACTTGTGCCCTGTCCTGAGGTTATGCAAAGGACCCCTGATCTGGGCTCTGTATCTTGAGGTCTCATGCCAGTGCTCAAGGGTGAGTTCATGCACACCAGGGGATGTGTCTGCTCAGAGCCTTCCCTTCTAGTCCATGCTTTGGTGACTGACCCTGAACTCTACCCACGGGTTCCCAAGCCCATGGCAGCCTCTTGCACCTAAGCTCCAAGGAGTGGCTGGATGTTGGGTTGTAGAGGGCACTTCAGTCCATGTGTCCACGTGCATGAGCAAGAAACCCTTCAGTACCAGGCAGATGGGGGATGGGGAGAGAAAAGTGTTGGGGTGGTATAGGCTTCCCTCCTGCGGCCTGTGTGTGTGTGGCGAGACTCTGAAGACAAGAGAAATTCTAAATTGAAACCTGATGCTCCAGATCTTTGACTTTTTTTTTTTTAAGCTTTTTATAAAGGAAAGCAATGAAATTTTATTTTACTACGTTCTTACACCTATTTCAAGCTTCAAAACTCAGACACCGTGTGTGCCTCCGTTCATGCTTTTCCCTGGCTCTCAAATGTTAGGGACAGGCCTGCCAACCTGTGTTTCAGGAGTTGCATCCCATCGGGGCCAGACTGTAGAGAGGCTGCTGGAAAGGCTGCAGGTTTGTGGCCTGCAGCCGGTCCCGCGGGAGATGGCCCCAGGGGCGCCTGCACTGCTGCTATTGTCGCTGCTGTCACTGCCGGGTCTCCCGCCTCGCGCTGCCGCCTGCCCCGCCGCCTGCCGCTGCTACAGCGCCACGGTGGAGTGCGGTGCTCTGCGACTGCGCGTGGTCCCTCCTGGAATCCCACCCGGGACGCAGGTGGGCACCGCGTGGGGCTGCCGGGCTGCGGACAAGGGGTGCCAGCAAAACGGAGGGACGGGTGTGTGAGTCTCCCCATGGGTGAATGGGGCGCTCTAGGGAAAAGAAAGACCCCTTCAGAGGGGTAAACGCCGTCTCTCCCTCCGACACAGACGCTGTTCCTGCAGGACAATAGCATCGCGCGCTTGGAGCCCGGCATCCTGGCGCCCCTTGCCTCCCTGCGCCATCTCTACCTGCACAACAACAGCCTACACGCCCTGGAGTCGGGCGCCTTCCGCGCGCAGTCGCGCCTGCTGGAACTGGCGCTCACTGGCAACCGGCTGCGCGGCTTGCGCGTCGGCGCTTTCGCAGGCCTGGCCCAACTGCGCGTGCTCTACCTAGCTGGGAACCAGCTGGTACAGCTGCTGGATTTCACTTTCCTACACTTGCAGGTGAGGTGGGAGGAGTGTGCAAGAAGGGTAGAGGTCCTCCTGCACTGCCACCTGCCCTACCGGGCTGGAGTAGTGAAGGGGAAAAAAGGCAGCCCAGGCTAGTCTGGTAAGAAGGGGACCTGTCCCCCAGGGCCCTTTTCTCTGATGATCTGTCCCTGCTTCAGCGACTGCAGGAGCTACACCTGCAGGACAACAGCATTGAGCTGCTGGAGGACCAGGCTCTGGCTGGGCTCTCCTCACTGGCACTGCTGGACCTCAGCAGGAACCAGCTGGGCACCATCAGCCGGGAGGCCCTGCAGCCACTGGCCAGCCTGCAGGTCCTGCGCCTCACAGGTAACTTTCTGGGGGCAAGGGGCTCTCATGCAAAGGCAGCTTCCTTGGCCACAGTGGTGGCACTAGGCAGCCAGCTGTGGAGAGGGATCCAGTGGCAGCCCTGGGGGGGGGGGGGGGGGCAGCACTACCTACCCACAGCCATGACAGAAAGCTGCTAGGAACACGAGTAGAGTCATAGCTGCCTAAGGGAGACAGAACATGTACAAGGCCCTGAACAAACCAGACAGAGCTGAGCAGCTTCCACATTTCTGAGCCAGGAGAGGGCCTGCAGGAAAAAACTGGAAACATGACCAAGACTGGGGACATTCCCTCCAGACAGCTCCTGAAGACAAAGCTGGCAGGATGTGCAAGGTCTTAGTGCTGGTGGGATGTCTATGTGGACACAGAGGTTCCCCTCAAATAGCAAAACTTGTGGCAGGGAGAGACGCCAGGAACAAGAGCTTTCTCAGAGACTGGTGAAATGAATTGGACATGCATCACAGAATGGAGTTTGGGGTGGGTGTGTGTGGGGGGTGGGTGGGTGTGTGTGGGGGGTGGGTGGGTGCTGCCCACACTAAGGAGCCCCCTGACAGAGGTGGCAGGGGTCCCCCACGGTGTTAGGTAAGGGGCTCCTGCTCTTGCCAACAACCCCAACCGCACAGGCTGTGTTCCAGAGCCACCCCTGAGCTACATGCCTGCTGCTGCTCCGCCTACAGAGAACCCATGGCGCTGTGACTGTGCCCTGCACTGGCTGGGAGCCTGGATCAAGGAGGGAGGCCAGCGACTACTCAGCTCCAGGGACAAGAAGATCCTGTGTGCAGAGCCCCCGCGCCTGGCACTTCAGAGTCTTCTGGAAGTATCTGGAAGTAGCCTCATCTGCATCCCACCGTCTGTGCACGTGGAGCCGCTGGAGGTGACAGCCAACCTGGGTGAGGACCTGCGGGTGGCCTGCCAGGCTTCAGGCTACCCGCAGCCCCTGGTGACCTGGAGAAAGGTGGCGCAGCCTCGCGAGGGTGCGCCTCGCGCCCAGGCCCAGCCGGAAGTTGGGTGGCGGGGCCCAGGAGGTCTCGGGGCCTCCGACACCGGCAGCGGCATGCTCTTCCTCACCAACATCACCCTGGCCCACGCCGGAAAGTACGAGTGTGAGGCCTCCAACGCCGGCGGCGCCGCCCGCGTTCCCTTCCAGCTCTTGGTCAACGTGTCCCGGCAGCAGCAGCTGGCGCCCGCGCCGCCCCCAGCCGGCGGCCCAGTCAGCCATGAGCCCCTGCCCGAGACGGGCAGCATGGCCTTCCGTGCCCTTGGCCTGGCCACACAGACGGCTATCGCGGCTGCCATCGCGCTCCTGGCGCTCACGGCTCTGTTACTGGCGACCATGATCTGCCGCCGGCGGCGCAGGCGTAAAAAGGCGCCGGGGCCTTCAGGGGAGGGAGCGCTCTTCGTCAACGACTACTCAGACGGGCCCTGCACCTTCGCGCAGCTCGAGGAGCTCCGCGACGAGCGGGGCCACGAGATGTTCGTCATCGACCGCTCCAAGCCGCTCTTCGCCGAGAGCGCGGCGGAAGCTGCTGAAGCGCCTGGAGTCGCGCAGGGACTTCCACTGCAGCCCCCCTCCGCCTACGAGATCCACTGCTGAGGGGCGGGGCGCGGGCTGATGACGTGGGTACCGCGGATTGGCCGGCCCGACTCACCCGCGAATGCCCCAGCGTGGTCAGTAAAGGGTGGAAGCTGCGCAGTGTAGCGAGCTGTGTATGCGGGTTTAGGGACCCGGGCTGGGCAGGGCTGGGCAGGGCTGGGCGGGGCTGGGCAGGGCTGGGCGGGGCGGGGCGGGAGCACCTGCGGACCCCTGCAAATGAAAAGTCCTGGGACGCGAATGGGGGGGTGCCCGGGGATAGGCTCCCAACAACCTACTGAGACCCTCCAGAAATGATTCCCCCACTCCCCAAATTAACCCAACCTCCAGCTCTGCGGGTCTGCCTCTGGTCCCACTGCCCTTTGGAGACCTGGACCTCTGAAATGTGGGAGAGGGTGACAGATTGTGGAAATGCCAAGAAAAACGAAGGGGCAGCAAACCAAAGACATGGTCCCCAGTGACCAGGCTGGGGATGACAGGACAGATGAATCACTCTAACCAATTAAGACAGAAAAAAGTCACAGATTTAAGTTCTAAGCACACTGCACGTTTGTACCTTTAAAACACCTTCTGGCACCAAAACCCAGAGAAGGTAAGAGGCCCCAAAGCGCCTAGGAGCCCAACCCTCCGTGAAGTAGGCCCTTGTCCCAACTTCCAACCCAGAGCAATCTGCTCTTGGGGAGGGCCTAGAGGAAAACATCATCTCTCAGCTTGAAGACCCCAGGACACTGAAGGGCAGCTAAGTGCAGCCAAACCAAGCAGGGCCATGTAGGCCTGGAATCCAGCCCCGGGCCCACAGATGGTCAGCCAGCCAAGGGAGCAGGTGCAGAACAAACTGCACACGGTGCTGCAGAAAGCATGGGGAGGCTCAAGGCGAGCCCTGGAGCAAAGAAATGAGAGGCCACTGCCATTGTGTCAGGCCTTCACAGGGTTCCAGGATAGGCTCTGCCTACCCAAGGGGCAAGGGGCCTCCAGCAGCCCTGGACCCCGGGACAGTCTCTCACCCAGAGCTTGGAGGTCACAGGCTGAAGTAGTCTGCAGCCAGGCGCCCGTAGATGTCTGTGGTCCAGAGCACATGCGCACGGCCTGAGGCCAGTAGCAACTGGTGCAACTCGGCCTCCACGCGAGCAAACTTCTCCTCATTGATGGAGGCTTCCAGGAGGACAGAGGCAGGCGGTGGCCAGGGCAGGCCCTCATAGCAGTCCACAGGGAAAGGGTGCACCACTGTGCGCAGCTCAGCCTGCACCACTGAGTCCCGCAGTAGCTCCCTGAGCCCTGCCACAGACAGCGGGTTGCCATAGAGGCCGAGGTAGCGGAGGCTGGCGCAACGAGTCAGCACAGGGAGTGTGGCCAGCAGCTGGGTATCAGCAAGCTGGCACTCGGTCAGCTCGAGGTGCAACAGTGTGGCTGCTGCTGCCTGCAACAGACCCTGGAAGGGCTCCAGTTGGCTCCCAGACAGGTCGTTGCCACTCAGGTCCAACTTCTTGAGGTGGACAGCATGGGAGCTCCGTGCCAGAAAACGCAGGTCCTCGGGCAGCAGGGCACAGAAGGCTAGCTCCAGGCTCTCCAGGGGGCTCTGCAGGGTGCTGGGGTCGGGTTGGGGGTGGGGGGACACAGGGGGTCACAAATAGGCAGAGCCAGGGGAGGGTCTGTGGAGGGGAAGGGAGAGGCAGGGCCACTCACCTGAGCAGCTGGTCCAGCCGCCCTGAGAGGAGAGAGGAGCCCATGCTGAGCTCCCGCAAACAGGTGAAGCGGCCCATCTGGGCCAGAAAGTAGCGGAAGTTATCCTCACCGTCCACGGAGGGCTGCCGAGAGTCCCCATGCACATAGTGCAGCCGCAGGCTGGCCAGGTGCTGGAAGCGGGCCACGTGTGGGATGATGACGGACAGGCCACGCAGGCCCAAGTTGTTGAAGCGCAGGTCCACGCGGCGCAGGCAGCCTGCATCCAGAAGCTGCAGCAGGGCCACTGTATTGCGCATGGGCAGGTCCTCAGCCCGCAGGTCCCGACAGCAGAGCCGCAGCGGGCTGCCTACGCTACTGCGGAGTGCCTCCCGCAAGAATGCATAGGAAGCCCGGTTCACCCGCAGGTCCACACGCACCTCCACAGGAACAGGGGCCAGGCCAGGCTCTGCAGTCCTGCCCTGCTGCTGTTCGATGCACGTGCGGGCCACAGCTGCCGTGCAATCCCACATGCTCATGGTGCCAGGGTCCTGCTCCACGCCGTCATCCAGGAGGCCCGTCATATCCAGCACCCGCAGCGCATGCTTCCTGGGAGCATGGGTGGGCTGAGACAGGAGACAAGGGGACAGAGCCCACACCCACTCCCAGCCACCTTGGGACAGAAGCAACATGCCTATTTCTGCATTGAGCTCTTGTACCAGCCTGGAACCTCTTGGGGGGACCCACTCTGCATCCCCCCACCAGGCCTGAAGGTCCCTCCAGTGAGCCCATACCTGCAGAGGGGCTGTGTGCCAGGCTCAGTCTCTGGGGTGTGGAGCCGGGCAGTCAGGCCCAGGATCACGGCTTGCATGCTCTCTGTGCTGGGCCGCTCCTGCAGCAAGGCCCGGCTGCAGTGGGCACACTCCTGCAGCAGCTGCTGGAAGCTGAGCAGCGGGAAAGGCCAAGTGTGCACCAGCTCACGCAGCACTACCGTCTTCTTGTCCATGAAGGCCACTTTGAACAACAAGGGGAAGAGCTCTCGCGGAAGCAGGGGCAGGGCCTGGCAGGCAGCAGACTGGCACTGGAGCACCTGCCGTGTGCTCAGGAACACGAGGGTGTGCATGGCGCTAGGCCAGGCAGGAGGTCACCTGCAGGGAAGTGCCCTTCAGTGGGGAGGACAAGCTCCAGCCCCACCCCCTCCATGCTGGTAGTGGGAAAGCTCAGCCTGGTGCTTGGCACAGAGCAGAGAACCATGGCTCTGATGAGCAAGTGCTAGATACTTCACAATAGGCTGAAAAAAGGAGAAAGGAGAACAAGGCCACCCCCCATCCTGGCCCCCGAGAAGCAGGGGGGCCTCTCTAGGGAGATAAAGCCACCAAGCAGCATATAAACAGCATGGCACCCGAGATGACCAGCCTGTGTAGCTGTGCTTTTGATGGCTGCTGCTCTGCAGGGCACACCATCTGTTTTTCAGACCTTCCAAAGCCACTTATCAAGAGATCCTCCCCTTCTTAAAAAGCCAACCCCCACCCGCCACCCTCCCACCCCTGGCCAAGCACTAGAGGGATGAGATAATCCCAGGGGCTGGAAGGTACATCATAGCACCCTCTCTCAGCCGCCTCACAAGCTCCTGCAGGCTGCCCTTGGATTCTGCACAGCACAGCAAAGAGAAGTTGAAACTATAGATACAGTTTAATAAACAGTAGGACAAGTAGAACGGACCAGAATCCAGTGAACTCTGAGTCTGAAGAGCTAGAGTAACCCAAGCCCTCAACATGTACTAACTACTATCTTCCAGGAGCACTGTTAGACATGGAGACCCCTGGAGATTTACAGAGAGAAAGAATGCCTCACCCATCGGTGTCCTTGGCATCTGTGTAAATGTTTCTCTTCCCTGGAGAATCATGTTAAGAGGACAAGTATCAAACCCATGGGATTCAAAGACCCCAAACTAGGGGCCTTTCTTGAGATACGTAGAGGCAGCTGTCAAAGGTATATCCAAGCTGACAGGGAGCACAAAAGAGATGCCTGAGGCCACAAGGTACCTGCGTGACAGCTCTGCTGCTGACTTACTGTGTGCCAGGCACCTCATCCTCAAAACTGCCTCCAGACCACTTCCCTGAAAATGTTAGGAAACTAAGACCTAGGCCTTGGCAGACAAAGTTCCCGGGTAACAAGCTTGGGAAGGGTGGCAGCCTGGCCCCAGGGCCCCAGCTCTTGCGGACCTCATACACAAGTCCTTAGGGCGCTGGTTCCTGAGAAGCCCGGGACGTCAACCCTCGGTCTCTCTCTGCCTGAGGATAAATCTCCCGAGGACGATTCATACCTCGCTGTGAGAGGACAGACCAACCAAGCACCTGTCATGAGAGAAAAGGAAAGCAGCCAGTGTGGTCACTATGGGAGGAGTCTCGGCGTGGTGGCCACCGCCCCCTCCCACCGGCCCACGACTCCAGCGTTTCCCTGAAGACGCCCCCGCACGGCTCCTCCGGGCGTTCAGCGGCGGGAGCCCGTCAGTTCGACGCCCTCCGTCTCTCCGGCGGGGCCTGCCTCTCGAAGACGGAGCATCGTCCCCCAAGACCCGAGGCCGATCAGCCCGGCACCCGACTCGGGTCTTCCCCTTCCCTCAGCTGCCCCGCCCGGGTTTCCGCCCCCGCCCCCGCCTCCGGTGCGGCGCCGCCCCGAGTGCCCGCACGCTCCTTGTGCGGCCAGGCAGAGAAGGAGCCACAAGCCGCAGTGCTCCGTAGCCCGCGCTCACCCGGACCCAAGCAGCCGCCACCGCCGCCGGCCCCGCCTCGCTGTACGTCGCGCTCCGTCTGCGCCGTCGCGCGCCGCGATGACGTAAACGCACCTCATTGGCTGCTGCAGCAGGGCCCCGTAGATTGGCTGCCCTAGCCCAGGGTGTTACGCCTCCAACGCTGCCGAGCGTCCCCATTGGCTGGCGGCCGGCATCGCCCTCTAGGCGGGAGATTCGCTGGGCGCCAAGCTTCCGGCGAACATGGAGCGGCTGCGGGACGTGCGGGAGCGGTTGCAGGCGTGGGAGCGCGCGTTTCGGCGGCAGAGCGGGCGGCGGCCGGGCAAGGTGCGGACTGCCCGTGGGCGGGGAGCTGAGGGTACGGCATCCGCCTGACGCGTTCCCTTTACAGGAAGACGTGGAAGCGGCGCCCGAGGAGACCCGCGGTGAGCCCGCGGGCGCGGGACGGAGGGAGTGGCCAAGGCCGTGGGCCGGGGGCGGGAGGCCTCCACGCCCCCTTCCAGGGGAATCCTGACTCCTTAACTCCGATCCCCCGACCCCGCTCTCAGCGCTGTACCGAGAGTACCGCTCCCTGAAGAAAGCACTGGGCCAGGCCGGCGGCGTCGAGCCTCACAGCTCGGGGCAATCGCTTCCCGTCGCGGCCGAGCAGGTACCTGGGCTCGACATCCCAACCTCTGGGTCAACATCCTGTGTGCCGGAGCCGGGAGGAGTCGTGACCCAACTTCTGTGGGGCACAGAGCTCGGCGGGAGCGGGGGGCAGACGGGGGAAGTGTGAGAGCGTGGAGGAAGGACAGCCCCTCCTTGGGTTTCTCGGGGGTGGAGACATCTCTGTTCCCCCTCACACACCAGCTTCTCCGTGGTTTAGGTCTCTACTGTCTCCTGCAGATGTTGGAACCCAGTTGCTGGGGGAACCACCTGAATCGGGCTGCGACCCAGAGTCCCCATCCTCCCTCAAGGTGGAGCCCTCAGGAGTCTGCGCAGGACTATGGGAAGAGGCTTAAGGCCAACCTAAAGGGCAGTCTGCAGGTGAGGGATGAGGGCCCAGTAGACAGTGCATCCAGCCTGGGTCCAGAGCTGCAGGTGGCCCCAGGCAGAATTACCAGATACCCATCCCTGTCGAGTGTCTTACAGGTAGTCACATGCTCACCTATGCACACACAACCAGCACAGCTCCACAGAGAAGCTCCAGATCAGCCTCTACCCTCAGCTTCCTTTATGTCCCAACCTTTTGTCTCTCACCTTACCCAGCTGTTACAGGTGGGCCTCCAGCACGAATGAGTCTGTAGCACCCTAAGGGCCTGAGTTCCTGCTTGCTTGTCTCCCTCCCAGGCTAGGTCAACCCTGGGCTGGATACCCCGGCTTGCACAAAGATCCTCCTCCAAGATCCCTTCACCGGAGCAACCAGGCACAGCAGCCGCCCCCATCTCTCCAGAAAATGTCAGTCAGGTGCTCCCTCAGCCTCCCAGGCCCCAGCTGAGGCCAGGCCGGCTACAGCAGCTGAGGGCATCCCTGAGCCTGCGACTGGGCTCCCTCGACCCTGAGTGGCTGCAGCGGTGTCACAACAGGACCCCAGATTTTCTGGAGGTTTCCAGGACCTGCCAGCCTGGCCTGGGTGCGGAGGATTCACAGCTTCTGACTCCAGCTGTTGCATCTGTCCTTAGCCTCAGCGCTGGTCCTGAGGTGCCTTTACAGGGCCCAGAGGCTCCAGCCCTACCAGCAGCTGGTGTCAGTGCAGGGAAGTGTCAGCCTGGTGACCGTCAAGGCAAGAAGCGGAGACAGAGTGGGGAGCTGGAGGGAAGCCTTGCACAGACCCAGCAGGGCACCAACCAAGCAGGACCCCTGCCTGAGGGAGCTGGGGCTGCAGGGCCTGCAGAAGACTGTCCAGAGCAGCCTGTGAAGACACAGCCCCCAGGCAGGACCCCAGCCTCCAGGTATCACTGCTCTAACCTCCCACCAGGGCTGCCCTCAGTTGAGCCAGTGTAGGGAGGGCTGTGGGCACTGCCGACCTGTGCATTTCTTCCAGATCTGCTGTCCAGGACAGGGGGAACTATGTGCGGCTCAACATGAAGCAGCGACGCTATGTGCGGGGCCGGGCCCTGCGGGGCAGGCTCCTTCGCAAGCAGGTGAGGAGGTGGTACCAAGTTCTCCCCCAACCTGTCCTGTTGCTTGCCCTGTGACCCTTCTTTGTGTCCCCAACCAGGCATGGAAGCAGAAGTGGCAGAAAAAAGAGGAGTGTTTTGGGGGTGGTCAGCCCAGAGGCCCAGCTCAGGATTCTTGCTCCCAGCATGGGCAGCTCAGCCACTGGGCGTCCCGATGCTCTCAGCCCGGTGAGGCCTCTGCCCTGGACGCCAGCCTGCTTACAGGGGTGTTGTGCTCTTTGGGGAGGCAATTCTGGCTCAGGCAAAGGCCCTGCTGACTCCCTGCTTCTGGTCCAGAACCTCTCCTGGCACCTCAGAAGGAGGATGTCAAGGTGGATGGCGCACAGACCCAGCCCACATTACAGGAAGCATCCCTGAGGACAGGTGCAGCCTGCTGCCAACTCTCTGGTGAGTGAAGAGGTGAAGGAGAGGCTGTAGCAAGTTGCTTTCTTGGTCCTATGACGCCAGACCAGCCCAGGGCTCCTATGCTATTCATCTGTTCTCAGCAGGTGAAGAAGACGCTGAGCCTGGGGCACCTGAGCTGTTGGTGCCCACGGGGCCATCTGTGTCCAGGATGCCCTGTCCACCTCTTTCCGTGCCTCCACTCTACCCACCGGGGCCCTCGGGTCAGGTGGCAGGTCAGCAGATGCCTAACAGCCCAGGCCTGAACGGAAGGGTTAGGATGACTCAGAGCCAAGCTGACTGACACCTGTGTCCACAGACACGCCGGCTGAGGTGTTTCAGGCCCTGGAGCAACTGGGGCACCACGCCTTCTACCCCGGGCAGGAGCCTGTGATCATGCGGATCCTGTCTGGTGAGCTGGCGGGCAGGAGCGTGGTGGGGCTGAGGCCAGGCTGCAAGACGGCTGCCTTGACTCTAGATCACACCAGGTATGTCCACCCTGCTGGTGCTGCCCACGGGGGCTGGCAAGTCCCTGTGCTACCAGCTCCCAGCGCTGCTCTACTTCCGCCGAAGCCCCTGCCTCACCCTGGTCATCTCTCCTCTCACGTCACTCATGGATGACCAGGTAGGTGGACAGTACCCACGGACACATGCCAAAGACAAGGACCGGTGTTCCTGGCTCTGCTGACCCACTTGGGCTGCTGCTTCTTGCCCCACCCCCCCCCAGAGCTGCAAGTTATCAGGCCCTTTCCACTCTGTCCAGTGTTGGCAATGGCCCAAAGGCACAAGGACACAGCTGCTTAGACCCAGTCCCACCCACCAGAGGAGCAGCTTGGTAGGAGCAGCTCCACTGGGATCTGTCCCCAGTGCGCCTCAGTCAAGGCCCACGCGCGGCTCTGGCCTCTCCTCCCCAAAGGGCCTGGAGGGGAGCCAGCAGTAGTTGTCAGGTAAAACCACCCTGGAAGGGCTTTGGGAAAGGGCCAGGGCCATGCAACAGGCTGTGCTCCTGTACCTGCAGCTCTCTGGCCTGCCCCCTGGCTTGAAGGGGGCCTGCATTCACTCGGGGATGACCAAGAAGCAGCGGGACTCTGCCCTGCAGAAGGTGAGGGGGCCTCCCAGGGCCAGACGGGCGGAGCAGTGGGTGGAGCTGGGTGCCATTGCTGACCAGTGGGCCTCCTCAGGCTCGTGCGGCCCGCGTGCAGGTGCTGATGCTGTCCCCAGAGGCAGTGGTTGGGCCCGGGGCCGGCACCCTCCTCTCTCAGCTGCCGCCGGTCGCCTTTGCCTGCCTCGATGAGGCCCACTGCCTCTCTCAGTGGTCCCACAACTTCCGGCCCTGTTACTTGCGTGTCTGTCAGGTGAGCCTGGGCGGGTAGGGCAATGGACAGGGGTGGGGCGGGTAGGCGCAGCTGGCTCACCGCCCCCTCACAGACGCTGCGGGACCAGATGGGCGTCCACTGCTTCCTGGGCCTTACAGCCACGGCCACACGCAGCACTGCCCTCGACGTGGCCTGGCACCTGGGCGTGACCGAGGAGTCTGTGCTCAGAGGGCCAGCTACCATTCCTGCCAACCTGCACCTCTCTGTGTCCTCAGACAGGGACCCGGACCAGGTAAGGGTACGTGCGTGGGCCTGGCAGCGGCCCTGCCTCCCAGCTCTCTGCAGTGATCCTTGTCCCCACAGGCGCTGGTGACTCTGCTGCAGAGTGACCGTTTCCGGGCTCTGGACTCCATCATCATCTACTGCCACAGGCGAGAGGACACAGAGCGTGTCGCCGCCCTGCTGCGCACCTGCCTGCGCGAGGCCCGGGATCCGGGGCCCCATGGTGAGGCGGAGGCAGGCCTGTGCCCCGCAGACACGTCCCGGGCATGCGCCCCACCTGACCACCCTGTGTCTTCTCTGCAGGCAGAGCGCTGGAGGCCGTGGCCGAGGCCTACCACGCTGGCCTGTGCAGCCGAGATCGGCGACGGGTGCAGCGGGCCTTCATGGAGGGCCGGCTGCGCGTGGTGGTGGCCACAGTGGCCTTTGGGATGGGGCTGGACCGGCCGGACGTGCGGGCTGTGTTGCACCTGGGCCTGCCCCCCAGCTTTGAGAACTACGTGCAGGCGGTGGGCCGCGCAGGGCGTGACGGGCAGCCGGCACACTGCCACCTCTTCCTCCGGCCTCAGGTGGGTGCCCACCCCACCCCCCACAGTTCCCCCAATCCCGCCTGGGGCTGTGCCCTACGTTCACACCACTCTGCCCCAGGGCCAGGACCTGCGGGAGCTACGCAGACACGTGCACGCCAACGCCGTGGATTTCTTCGCTGTGAAGAGGCTGGTGCAGCGTGTGTTCCCTCCCTGCTCTTGTGCCCGGCAGCCCCCAGAGCAGGAGGGTGGCAGGAGCAAGGAAGAGTGCTTGGCCGGGGCCCCTGTAGCTGCGAGTGCCCAGGATCCTGGCCAGCCCAGCGTCCCACACACACCCCGGTGCCCAGGCCATGAGCGGGTGCTCCCAGTGGAGCCAACCGTGCAGGCCCTGGATATGCCGGAGGAGGGTGAGGAGCAGGGGCGTGCGCGGCGGGGCTGGGGGGTCCCACAGGCCCCGAGTGAGCTCTGCTTTTCCCGCAGCCATCGAGACGCTGCTGTGCTACCTGGAGCTGCACCCACGGCGCTGGCTGAAGCTGGTGGCACCCACCTATGCCCGCTGCCACCTGCGCTGGCCCGGGGGCCCCACCCAGCTCCAGGCCCTGGCCCGCAGGTGAGCACACATCCCACCCAAGCTGTCGATGGGGACAGAGAACAGGGCTGCCAATCACATGCCGCCCCCCTGGCATAGGTGCCCCCCACTGGCTCTGTGCTTGGCCCAGCAGCACCCCGACACGAAGGGGGGATGCAGTTCTGTGGAGTTGGATCTGGTCAAGCTGGCGGACTCTATGGGCTGGGAGCTGGGCCCTGTGCGGCGAGCTCTCCTCCAGCTGCAGTGGGACCCAGAGCCCAAGACAGGTGCGCCCACCCCCAGCCCCGCTTGCTACCCGCTCTCCGCCCCTCCGCCAGTTTCTGACATCCTATCTGGCAGGTGTGCCCCAGGGCACTGGGGTGCTGGTGGAGTTCAGAGAGATGGCCTTCCACCTGTACAGCCCGGGGGACCTGACGGCCCAGGAGAGGGACCAGATCTGCGACTTCCTACACAGCCGTGTGCAGGCCCGAGAACGAGAGGCCCTGGCCCACCTGCACCACACCTTCCGGGCTTTTCACAGGTGCAGGTGGAGGTGGGCAGGGCATGGGCCACCCCACCCTGCCCCTAGGCAGGCCCCTCTGACAGGCTCTCCCCTCCACAGCGTGGCCTTCCCCAGCTGCGGGCCATGCCTGGAGCAGCCCGACTGGGAGCGCAGCAGCAGGCTCAAGGCCTTGCTCAGTCACTACTTTGAAGAGTCAGAACAGCCAGGGGGCCTGGAGACAGAGGATGACCCCGAGCTGGGACAGGACAGGGTGAGTGTCAGGGACAGGACAGGGTGAGTGTCAGGGCCTGGAGGGGTGGCTGCAGAGGATGCGCCCGTCTGTGGGCACACACCCGCCTCCTGCTGGCACCACGACAAGCCATGCACAACACTGAGCCGTGCAGAACAGCGAGCAGCGGAAGCCGGGCTGGCCTGACTGTCCCCCCCGCCACAGCTCCAGGACTGGGAAGACCAGATCCGCCGGGACATACGCCAGCTCCTGTCCTCCTGGCCAGAGCAGCGGTTCTCAGGCAGGGCTGTGGCCCGCGTCTTCCACGGCATCGGTGTGGACCTGGGAGGCCTAGCCCTGAGGGAGTTGGGGGCTGGGGGCACACCTGGCCCAGAGTCCTCAGCCACGTCTCCTCCCCTTCCAGGGAGCCCCTGCTATCCGGCCCAGGTGTTTGGGCGGGACCGGCGCTTCTGGAGGAAGTACCTGCACCTGAGCTTCCCTGTCCTCATGCACCTGGCCACGCAGGAGCTCCTGCTGTGGGGCCGCTGACCACCCTGCTGCAGAGGACCCAGTACCCCCGTGTCCCAGACAGGGGCCTAAGTGGGGCTGCAAGGCCACAGCATGGGGGGGTTGAGTGTAGTGGGTCCTCAGGGTAAAGATGGAGGGGGATGCAGTGATCAGGACAGTGGCACACCACCCCGAACACAGCCCGCCACCAGGAGCACGGGGGCAGAGAGGCCCCAGAGTGCAGAATAAAAGCTGCTCGAGTTGTTTTTAGGATCCTTCTTTCCACTGGGAACCCCACAGTCTGGGGATGACTCTGCACAGTACTTGTCCCAGAAGCACACTCCACTTTATTTATGAGTTGAGCCTTTTAGCTCAGACCAGGGCGCTGGGCGCAAAGCCCAGGTACAGCATGGGGGTGGCTGAGAGAGCTAAGAAGAGAGAGAAGCAGAGGCGTGGCCCCAGGCTATCAGCCAGGGCTCCTGCCAGCGTGCCCACCAGCAGCTTCCCCAGCAGCTCCAGAGTGGCCAGGAGACTGTAGTGTGTGGCCTGCGGGTTGGACAGAGAATGTCATGTCAGGACCTGCTTGGACTCCAGGCCCACAGCCCCCCATGCTGCAGCCATGTTTCTTACCTGCAGGGCGCTGGGTGCCAGCTGACTGCAGCGCATCATCATGGTGAAGGTGGTGGTTGTGACCAAGCCCCCCAGGAGGTGCTGCAGACACAGGCTCAGCAGGGCTGCCCCTGGGAGGGTGAGAGTCAGCAGGGCCCAGGACCCCAGGCTCCTCCCCGCTGTGGCCCACCCCTCACCTCTCAGGACTGTGCCAGGGACGGGGTTGGCTCTGGGGCTGTTCAGCTGAAAGAGCAGGGCTGTCTGGTAGGTCAGGCCCCCAAGACGGAACCAAAGCACTGACCTCAGGAGGGGCAGTGGCTGCCTGAGGGGGAGACGGGGCAGGTCAGAGGGCACAGGGAAGAAGAGGGGAGCAGGTGGGCAGGGCGCGCTGAGGGGGGCTCACCAACGCCTGGCCAGCAGGACCCCACCCAGGGATGAGCCAGCAATGGAGCACAGCACAGCGCCCACACCGTTCCACAGCCCCAGCTCTGGGGTGGAGATGCCGCTGTCCAGCAAGAGCAGTGGGAACAGGCCGCTGGCACCCTGCTCACCTATGGAAAGAAAGTCAGTAGGGGCAGCCTGCCCTGCTTCTCCATCTCAGCTTCAGGCTCCCCCAGCCCTGCCTCTGCTGGGCCGCAGACAGCTGGGGCAAGGCTTTCGCTAAATTCAGGGTCAGTACGAAGCAGCTCAGAGAGGCCTGAAGGGGTATGGCTGGGACTAGACCTGCAGAGGACAGGAAACAAGGCCCAGCCACAGTCAGGGTAGGCTTCAGCCCTCAGATCAGACCCTACAGAGGGAAGGCAGTCCCACACCAGTTCTTAGGGACCCACCTGTACTACTGCCTGACTCACCCAGCTTGTAGGTGAGCACGAAGCCCGCTGTCCACAGGGTCCCAGGCACGGCCAGCAAGTCCTGCTGAAGGCGCAGGCTGGGGCGGGGGTTCGCTGAGGGCGGGGGTACCGGCAGCTGTCGCAGGGCGGGCGCCACCCAGGCCAAGGCCGCAGCCAGCCAGTAGGTGGCGGCCAGGAGCAGGAAGAGCAGCGTCCAGGAGAGCGCGGGCAGGAGGGCCAGCAGCCCGCCGCTGGCCAGCGCGGCCCCCAGCTTGTAAGCAACCACCTGGACGGTATTGCCAGGCCCCAGCTCGGCTGGCTCCAGGAGCCGCACGGCCAGCATGTCCAGGGCCACGTCCTGCACGGCCGCAGCTAGATTCAGCAGCAGGAGCAGCGCCGCCACCGGGACAGGCAGTGCGGCCCCGCCGGCGCCGGCAGGAGGCAGGGTTGCCAGCAGCCCGCACACCAGGCCCAGGGCAACCGTGCTGAGCGCCAGCCAGCCCCTTGGGGAGCCCCACGTGTCTACCAGCGGGGCCCAAACGAGCTTGAACAGCCACGGCGCATACAGCGCCCTGGCCAGCCCCACGCGCGTCAGGGAAAGGCCGCGGGCGCGCAGCAGCACGGGCAGCAGGCCTGACTGCAGGCCGTAGGGCAGGCCCTGCACCAGGTAGAGACCAGCCAGGGGCAGCAGCTTCCCGCGCATGGCCATGGCCAGGGGACGCGGCCCTGGGGCGGGGGCTGCCTTCAGGACCAGACTGGGGAAGGATGAGGGGTCCCACTCAGAGCAGGGGCAGGGCTGTTCCCAGGGTGGGGGTCCGGTCCGTCCAGTCGCGATGGGGTTAGGGGTCACACAGCGGCATGACTGGGGCTGGGTCAGGGGTGGCCAAGCTGGCATCCGCGAACGCGCCTTCGGGTCCCGCGGGCTCAGGCCCCCGAGGAGCTGGACGTCTCGGTTGCGGGGTTGGGTAGCCCTCGCGCGCCACAGCGCAGCCCGGAAACGAGGCGGCCATAGAGGACGCGGGCGGGCTAGAGCGCCGACAGCCCGCGCGCGCCCCTGGTGGCCGACTGGCTTCGAACGTCGGAATCCGGGACCCATCCAGGGCCCTCCCCGGCCGTCTGATCCGCTCCCAGACGCCCCTCAGTCTCCGGAAGTGCCGCAGGTGTCCTACCTGGGGCCTGGTGGCTGCCGGTTCCGCTGGGTCGCCTACGGCCCCACAGAGCAGCTGTCCTCTCAAGCCTCCACTGTCGGCTGCTGCTTCCTTGGCTCCGGTGCCCCTCAGCTCCCTGAGAGCGTGTTCTCAACTCCCTCTGCAGGCCGGTGGCTGAAGAGGGTGGTGGGAAAGGCCTGAGCCCCGTTCATCCCAGGACGCATCCGGCTGCTGCCTCAAAGGCCCTCGTGTCCAGTGAGAAGGCCCCGAGAGCCTGTCTAGGCTCCAGCTGGCCTCAGCAAGGAGGCGGTCCCCGCCTCCCAAGGGGAAACCCGAGCCTGAGCGCGGGGTCTCACACAGCCTCTCCGGCCCAGAGCTGTGCTGATGCCTGAGGACACCTGAGGCCCAGGGGAGTGAGGAGTGAAGCTTGCACTGTGGCTAAGAACCCCCTCCCGAGCTGAGCTGGGACCTTGGCCAGTAGTCTCCCCACGCCTGTGGATCTCTGAAGCCAGCCAACCGGTAAACCAACTCATAGGCACTTGAGCCAAGACCCTTGGTCAGCTACCGAGGCCACGTGGAGTGAGTTTCCTGTCATTTCTAGGCATTTGGGTGGCCCAGGTTTCTTCTTCTGTGAAATGGGGACTAAAGTGCCCACCACAGAGGACCCACAAGTGACAGTAGGTGCTTGTCCTTGAGGGCCGGTGCCCCAGCTCTGGGTGGGGGTGGGGGGGTGGGGCCTCCTTTCTGTTTTCCAGCCCAAGGACTGCATTTGCACGGGGATGTCACACACAGCATGACAAAGATGACCATGTGCCCTTCCTCCCCCCAACTCCTTAGCCAACATCGCTCCTCCTGCAGCTGTCAAAAGAGGCAGAACCGCTGTCACCTGCTCCGTTTGGAGAACCAAGACACCCTCCTTGCCCTCTAACGGTCGCTCGGTTTCCCTCTGCCAACTCTGCCAGTTCCCATCTAGCCAACTCCATCCTGTAAGAATGTCTGTTCCTCAGGAAGCCCTCCTTAACCATCGCCCCCTGGCCCCCAGGCCTGCACAGAATCCATACAGACAGGCAGTCGAGTGGACAAGGCTGTGAAGGTGCACACAGGTGTGCACGCAGCCTCCAAGCAGCCCGGCCAGCCCATTGCTTTATTAGGGCCTGTGGAGGGGCAGGGGCTCGGCCACACAGCCAGCAGGAGCAAGTCCAGAGGCCCCAGGGCAGAGTGCCCTCAGTCGGAGGTCGTCCCTACTGGCCAGCCCTGGCCTCTGACGGGTCCTCAGGAGTACTCTCGGGTGAACTTAGCATGGAACTGGCTCAGCTTCTCCAGCAGGGGCCGCAACTTCTCCATGGGGGGCAGAATAGTCATCCTGAAAGGAGGAAGAAAGTAAGCCAATGCGGTGGGGGTCGAGGGGAGGGGCTGCGCCAGCAGGGCCTCACCGAAAGTGGTAGGTGCCTTCCCGTTGTCCGAAGCCACTCCCAGGCACCACGCAGATGCCAGTCTCCTCTAGGAGGCGCAGGCAGAAGAACATGTCGGGAGCCAGGCCCAGCTCCTGGGGGTTCGGGAGGAGGATGGGAGTGGACGCTCAGGGAGGACGGTCAGGGAGGACGTCCCCGGCCCCGCGGGCCCTGCCCAGCCTTACGTCGGACCTGAGCGCGCTGCACCGCACGCGGGGGCAGCTCCATGCGCGGGAAGGAATACATAGCGCCCTGCACCGGGTTGCAGCGGATGCCGGGAGCTTCGTTGAAGACCTGCTCCGTGAGCTTGGCCTTGGCAGCCAGCTCGGCCAGCACCGCCCGCCTCTCCTGCGGCCGAGGGGGTAGGGTTGGTCAAGCCAGGCCGGGGCGAGGCGCCGCGACGCCCGCGGCCCCGCCCACTCACCGCCTGGAACCGCGCGAAGGAGGGATCGGAGGGCGCCGGCGGGCTGACAGCCACGTCGAGCAGGACCTGGCCCGGGGTGGGCGGGCACAGCCGCACGCTCCGCAGCTTCTGCATCTGCTGCTTCACCGCGGCGTCCATATTCACCACTTCCACGTAGCCGCCGCGGAAGCCGCACCTGCGAGGCGAAGGCGGGCGTCGAGGCAGGGCTGGCTAGGAGGGGCCAGCCTGGCGGCGACGAGAGCCCAGCCGTCGCCCAGGTTCTGGGCCCTGCCCGCCCAGCCTGCACGCACTCGCCCATGAAGCCCTTGGAGATCGAGTGGAAGGAGGCGAGCTCCTGTCGCGCCGCGTACGGCGGCCCCATCTCCGTGAGCACCTTCTTGAACGAGTGGAACTGCGAGCCCTCGGCATACACGTTGTCTTGGTACACCTGAATGGGAGGCGGGGAGACAGCGGGCCGTGTCACCCAGGCGCGTGTCACCCAGGCGCGTGTCACCCAGGCGCGCGCCGCGCCCGCCGCCCCCTCCCCGCGGGCGCCCAGCCAGCACCTCATCGGCCAATAGGAAAAGCCTCTCCTCAAAGGCGAAGCGGATCACGTCCTCGATGCACGCGCGGGTCTGCACCTGCCCTGGGGCGCGGGGGTGCGACAGGTCCGGGGTCAGCCGAGGGGGCGCTCTGCTCTGCGCAGGGCGGCGGGAGGAGGGAAAGGGTGACCCAGACGCGGCGGACAGGGGTGCCTGTTCGGGCCGGGGCGGCAGGGCGGGGACGGGTGGGGACGCGCACCGGTGGGGTTCCCGGGGTTGATGACGCAGAGCGCGCGGGGGCGGCAGTGGTCACGCGCCTGGCGCAGCGCGCGCCGCAGCTCGGCCACGTCGAGCGCCCAGGCACGCTCCTCATCCAGGTAGTAGTCCACCTGCACCGCGTTGAACTCGGCCAGCGCGGCGGAGTAGAGTGGATACTGAGGGGTGGGGATAAGCACGCCCGTGCGCGTGCGACCCTCGCCGGTTACCAGCAACTTCAGCACCGTCTGCGGGCGGGATGGGAGGTGGGGTTGGCAGACCCTCCCGGCTGCGCACTAGGAGCGGCGGTGGCTTCCCGCACTGGCCCCGGCCTACCACAATGGCATCGCTGGCCCCCGTGGACAGGAAGATGTTATTGGGGTCGGCGGGAATGCCTCCATCGCGCCGCTCGATGTACCGCGCCACGTCCTCGCGGATCATCTGGACGCCAGCGCTGATGCTGTAGGCCCCTGAGCGGGGGACGAGGCAGGACGGCCGGGGTGGGACAAGTGAGGTCCCCTCGCTGCCCTCGTGAGAAGGCCCGTCCTCTTCCAGCGGCGGGCCCACCCCTCTCCCGGGACAGCCTCCCTCCAGCTCCTGCTCACCACCCCTCCCCCGGGCTTGGGCGGGTTCTGGCGCTCACCCAGGCTGTGGCCCCCACACGCCTGCAAGATGCGCTCCGCCCTCCTCTTGGCGTCGTCGGGGAAGTCAGGGCTGTTCAGGAGATCGGGGTAGACGCAGAGGGCCAGGACCTGGGAGGAGTGAGTGCTGGGGCCAGGGTCCACGGGCTGATGAGGGGAGGGTGCAGGGCAGTGCTGAGCCTCACCTGGCGCGGGAAGGTGATAGGGATCTGCCCCATGGCCTGTGCGTCCCCGATGTTAGCGCGAATGACCTCGGTGAAGGGCTTCTTTACGCCCTGGAGGGAGGAGGGGAGCACAGTGAGGGGGGAGCTTATCACTCCCACAGGCCTTGTCTCCTAAGGCGGCGGGTGGGGGGTGCGCAGGACCGACCAGGGCCCTCTCACCAGGCCGTGGGGGCGCGGGGGTTGGGGGACCAGCCTGGGCCCCTCTTGCCAGGCCCCAGGGGTTGGGGGTTGGGGGGCAGGGGGGACCGTCTGGGGTCCTCTCACCAGGCCCGGGGGTCAGGACAATACCTGGCGCAGCTCCTGCTCCAGCTCCAGTGCCCGCTGCACGATGGGGCCTCGAACTGCATACTCCACCCTCCGGACACAAGGATTCATGGAGTCCAGTGTCAGCACCTTCTCCTTCAGCCCATTTGCTGCCTCCTGGCTGTGCTCAACTGCCCTCAAGGCCATGACTCTGCTCAGATGGGCAGGAAGGAGGCTCAGGAGGCGGCAGGATCCAGAAGCGGGGATGAGGTCAGCTGGTCCAGGCTCGGTGGGCCAGGGCTGGGAAGGGGGAGCCTGGGAAGGGGGCACCCTCTTGGCTGCAGCCTGCTGGCCCCACTGAGAGGACAGAAGAGGCTGAAGGAGCCGGGCTGCCAGGCCCCGCCCGTCTGGGCACAGTTCTGCCCTGGGAGCCACAGGGAGTGGGTGAGAAGGCAGGCGGGGCTTGGGGTGAGGCCCGGTGCCCGCCCAGCGTCCCCAGGACAGGGGACAGGAGACCCACATGGGGCAGGGACAGGCAGAAGGTGCCAGCAGCTCTGCAGGACGAGGCCTGGGGGCGGGGAGGGGGCTGAGAGCCCTGAGGGGTCCACAGAGCCGGGAGGGCTGGGCCCCCGAGCAAACGGGAGTGAGGCCCGGGACCTCAGCATAGTTACCCCAGTAGGGCTCGGCCGGGGCCCAGCCCTCTCGGGCCCCCCATCTTTGCTCCCCGCCAGCAGAGCAAGCCTGTCTCCTGGGTAACTGAGCCAGGCCTCAGGAATCTTGGGGCTGTTGGCGGAGGGGAGCAAGGCTTCAGACATGGGTTCTACTTGGCCCTCCTGCACTGCGGACCAGGCCTGGGCCAGCAAGAGCCCTGTGTTTGAACCTTGGTCCCCCATCAGTGCTGCAAGGCTGGAGTCTCTGAGTTGGGGTGCTGGGGCAGGGGGGTGCTGGGCAGCTCTGGGCCTTCGCAGGGCCCTTGGGACACCTCTGCAGCTCTGGGCTGCTGTCCTGCCCTTTCACCAAACACACACCAGCCTGGAGCTGCCCTTGGGGCTGCACCGGGGGCAGGGTGACCTAAGCGCCCCCTCCCTGAGGCTCCTGATTGGTGCAGAGAGTGGGAAGGGAGCTGTGATAAGCCTCGGTCAGGGCCCACCTCCGCAGGCCCTGCAGAGAGCGATAGGCCCTATGTGGCCTGCCCAGCCCCAGGCTCCGACCCCACACCGAGGGTCAGGGAGCACCCTCGGGCAGAAGAAACCAGAGCCCGGGCAGCTGGCTCTCACCTCGTGCCTCCCGCTCCACGGCCACCGCTGCCTCCCAGAGTGCAGGCCTCTCTGGACCCCAGGCAGGAGCGCAGGCTGATACGGGCCCAGCCTCAGGCGGAGCCTGCCTCTGCCCGCCCCCTGGCAGCAGGGCCCAAGTGGCAGCTGTGGTGGCGAGTGGACCCTGGGCAGCGGCCCCGGCCCACATGCTAAATTTAACCGGCAGCCTGCCCTCCCCAACCCCCGGCTCTGCCAGGGACACCCCTCCAACCACTCATGCTCAGGGAAGGGCGGGACCATGGACCCTGGGCTGACCAGGTAAGTAAATGTCCAGCAGAGAGGGTGACCCCAGCCTATGACACCCAGCACTCGTGGCCAGGCCAAGCAACCTGCCAGGGACAGACAAGCTGGCAGGGCCCAAGCCCTCCCAAGTGAGGCCCCTAAGCAGCCCTGTCACCCCAACGCATCATGCCTGGCCAGCTCAGAGCCTGTTTGCCAGCCCAAGCGGAAGCTGGCAGCCAGGGCTCCAGGGCTGCATGCCAGGAACAGGGAACCCACCCCCGAAAGGGAGGCTTCTGACACGAGCCTTGAACCACTTTGCCCTGCTGGCTCTGGCCAAGAGCCTTATGGGAAATACCCTCTCCTCTTCTAAGCCAGGGTCCCTGCCCTCCAATGAGGACACCCTCAGCCCTGGCCCCCCAAGGAGTGTCCTTCCAAAGCTACTTCTTCTGCAAAGTATTACATAGGGGCCTCCAGGAGCCTGGGAGGCAGGGTGCTGAAGGGCCAGGCTTCTTGTCTGACAGGCATGTGCCCCACACCCATACGGGGCTGGGCACCCCGAGCGAGCCCCAGCGTGCGCTACGGGCCTCGGCTGCTCACGGGGCAGGCACACCCAGGCCCAGCAACACAGCCGCTCCCTGCTGGCAACAGAGGCCCAGCTGAGACACACGACAAGACAGTGGCAGAATAGCCCTTTATCGAGAGTCACAGAGCAACACTAGGTCTCTGCAGCTGCTGTCTCCCAGGTATAGCTTCTGCCCCAGGTCTGTTCCTCAGGGAGGCTGGCAGCCTGGCCCGGGACACACACTGGACACGCAGAGCAGGGGCGCGGGGCTGGGCAGTGGGACCTTCGCCACCCCAGCCACCAGCCCCTCACATGAGCAGGCAGCACGGTCTCTTCTCCACGGGGGCCTCCTCTGAGGGGGCTGTGAGTTTGAGCAGGGGTGGGTCTCCACTCGCCCCACACCCACTCTCTGGCTGGGGGGTCTCAGTGTCCACAGGCAGGCCAGCCTCAGCGGCCTCAGGCCCCTCAGCTGGGGGTCGTTGCAGCTTGGCAGCAGCCCGCTGGCGCTTGAGCTCTGCTAGGGTGTGGTGGGCCTTGGCGCGCACCAGGGCGTCGGGGGAGGCACTCTCCAGGGGGCTCAGCTGGTAGGAGACGCTCCGGTCCAGCCGCTTGGAGTACAAGTGCCGTGCCGGGGGCCCCCCCACTCGGCCGTTGTGTGGCTTGGCCTCCTCGGGGTCCTCCTCCTGTGGGGGAAGCATGGCCTGGAGGCCATCAGCAGGCACCTTCTGGCCCGGGGCCCCAGGCAGCACGGTGGTCCAGGAGCCAAACCAAGGGTGGGGGCGGAGCTGACCCCCGAGCATGTGGCTCTTGTGTTTGAGGACAGGGTCACTGGCCCCACCAGGGTGTGGGGGCGGCCCGGGCTCACCTCCAGGGGCAGCGGCTGGAGCTCTGCATCGGTCTGGCGGTCCTCATCCTCTTCCGACGGCTCGGGGCTGGCAGGCAGGGGCTGCTGCCACACGATGGCCTCCTGGGCATGCTCCCTGCGGTACAGGCTGGTGCGCTGGGTCAGGCTCACCCGCCTCACCACCTTCCTGGGGGAGCAAGGAGAGGGTGGTGGAAGACATCGCCTTCCCTGCGGACTCTGCCTGGGCTGGCACCCTGGGCTGCCAGCTGACCTCAGCGGGGACAAAGCCTTGGGCCCAGCCCATGGGGTGGGGCCGAGGGGGCCTGGCGGGAGGGGCGGGCACTCACCCACGGCTGCCAGCGCTGGAGGTGCGGCGGCGCAGCAGGGAGCGCTGGCGGCCCTGGGCGCGCAGGAGGGCGTCATGCTTGTGCTTCAGCTCCAGCAGCTTGGCGCGCACCTCCTCGTCCCCACACACATCTGCAGAGGAGCCAGAGGGTCACGGGCCCTGCCATGCACCCCCTACACCGCAAGGACGCACCCCCGGCTCACCGAGAGGCGTCTCGTCCATCAAGGACTTGCCGTTCAGGTCAGCCCCATGTGCCACAAGCAGCTCCACCAGGCGCACCTGTGGGCCGGAGCGAGGGGGCTGCTGAGGTCTGCGGAACCTGCGGGCTCATCAGCCCCGCCGTCCACGGGCGCTCACCTGGCCCCAGTAGGCCGCCGCATGCAGCGGCTCCCAGCCATCGCGGTCCTTGGCGCTCAGGCTGGCCTGGTGCTCCAGCAGCAGGGCAGCTGCCTCACTGAACCCGTTGGCCGCGGCGATGTGTAGCTGCAGGCACACCACCTGCACCTGAGTCCCGGCTCGGCTTGGGGAGCACCCTCCCCCGCCCAGTCCGGTGCCGTGTCCTCACCAGCGTGGCCCCATGGTCCCGGGGAGTGTCAAGGTCAGCCCCCGCCTGCAGCAGGTCCCGGATGTCCTCTAGCATGTGCCGCTCCGGCAGGGCCCGGGCCTGCTCGATGCTGTCCTGGGTGATGCCTGCGGGGCAGGGCACTCAGGGCTCGCTCTCCCAGAGCAGCCTCCCCTGCCGCGGGCAGGGGCAGGGGGTGCACTCACCACGGCTGGCCATGGCTGTCTCCAGGCAGTCCAGCGTCTGCTCGTCCTCACACAGGTCGTAGGGCATGTTCCCATCCGTGTTGACTGCCAGGAGGTCAGCACCACTGTGGAGAGGATGGACAAGGTGCTGATCATGGGGCCCCTGTGCCGGGAGGGAGGCCCCTGCCTCGGGCAGCACACTGTGGGGCTGCAGCTGAGGGGCCCAGGCCTCTGCTGAGCTGAGAGGCACCCCTGCTGGATGCCCCTGCGTCTGTCCTTGGGCTGCTGGACTGTCAGGTGGCCTGAGCTCCCAGCCCCTGGCTCCTGTGAATGTGTCCAGTGGGTCCACCTGCCCCAAGGGGTGCCAAGATTCTGGGTGTCCTGGGCACTCTGCAGGGAGCGGGGTATCCTCTGTGGAGAGGAGTGGAGTGGGGCTGGGGGCTGCACACCCACCCCTCCCCACGCCCAGGCATCTGTGTGTGAGTGGGGGAACGGTCATCCACCCGCATACCCAGCTCCGACGCCCTGCAAGGCCAGCTGAGGGGGGCTCCTGGATCCTGGCGAAGCTGACCACCCTCTCCATTCATCAAGGCAGGTGTTCAGGAGCCCAGCCCTGCTCTGCCCTCCCCATTAACAGCCCCACTGGTGTCCAGGTATCCCCTTCCCAATTCCTCCCTTGTGACTCTGACCAGAGTGGCATTTCTGTGCAGACCCTGGGAAGGTCAGACAACCAGAGAGGGAGGTCAAAGCCTGCCCTCAGGGAGCTCCAACGGGCGGAGGGCCACGCTGCCCTGCGGGGTGCCAGTTCCCTGCAGAGGCAGCACCATGGCCTCTGCCAGGCCCCAGCTGTGCGCACTGGGGTGCAGGCAGGGCATGCCAGGGCAAGTGGAGACAGAGACCCAGGGGAGAAACCTGGGCTGTCTCCACATGAACTGCCCCCTGCGGGGAAGGTCCTGCCTGCCCTGACCTGGTAGAGGTTCCTGCTCTGGTCACCCATGCTCCCAGTGGGCCCTACCGAGCAATGAGCAGCTCCACCAGGCGCAGGTGGCCACAGGTGGCCGCGGCATGCAACGGTGTCCAGCACTCGCTGTCGCGGGCGTTGACCTGGGCCCCAGCTTCCAGGAGCTGCTGCACCATCTCCCGGAAGTCATCGATGCAGCTCTGCGGAGCACCCAGCCTGAGTGTCCGAGCCCACGCCGCGGCCTCAGCCTCCCCTCCCACCACCAGTGGGGCTGACCTGATGCAGGGCCGTCAGGCCATCCTCATTGGCCAGATCAGGGCTGACCCCGCTCTCGAGGAACTGGCGGACTGCAGGGAGGACAGAGGCGGTCAGGGCTTGGGAGCAGAAGTTGGCTGCAGGCCCATAAGTCCTGCTCAGGCCCCTGCCCAGGGCACCTGGGTCGCGTGCTGTAGCCAGGACAGCAGAGGAGCACAGGGAAGGCATGAGGGACCCCAGAGCCCAGGCCGAGGGCTCGGGGCTGGGCCCCCAGGCAGGGTATAGACAGACAGCAGCGCCCTGCCTCAGCCTCAACCTCAGAATGCCTTCCCAGTTAGGGCCTTCCAGCCTTCCAACTCCTCCCAGAAAGGGCCCCCCAGGCCTGGGGGCCGGCATGCACCCTCAGATACCCCTTGGTCAGGTCCCGTGTTCCCCCAGCCTTACACGCTCACACACTCACACTCACCCCTCCCCTGGTACTTGCAGCCTGCCCCACCGCACCTCGGTGGCCAAGACTGAAGGCCCAGGGTACCCAGGCCCAGCCCTCCCCAGCTGCACCCCTCACCCCACAGCTCCTGTTTGCTGGCTGACCCACGGCCGCCATGCCCAGCCCCCTTTCCCTGGGCACACCCTGCCCCTCACACCCTGCCCCTCCTTGCCCTCTGAACCCGAGCTGCCACAGCAGAGGCCCCGCCCGGGAGGAGACAGAAGGAGTCCTCAGGAGCCTCCCTGGGAGGGCAGAGGGGCTGAGAGCGGGCAGAGGGCAGTGCCAGGAAGGCAGTCCTGCCCAGCCTGTCCTCCGGGAAGGAAGAAGTCAGAGGCAGAACTAAGGGCGGGTGTTGAGGGGGGCCTGCTGGGCAGCCCTGCACCCTGGGTCTAATCTGCTGGCGGGGGGCGGGGGGGATGCATGTGTCCTTTATGGAGGCGAAGGCTCAGAACCCAGGCAAGCAGGCAGGCGTCATGGGCCAACTCCCAGCACCCTGGCCAGAGGCAGAGAAGATGGCAGCTCCCAGCCCACCCCGCCTTGGCCCCTCGCCCAGCAGGGCCCTTGGCAGGCTTCCCTGGGCTCCCACCAGGGGGCTGTGGCTCCTGAGGCCTGCGTGAGGAGTGGGGACAGGGCTGCTGGCCCGGACCAGACTTCAGCCACACTCACCTTCTTCCAGGTCATTCCGGGCAGCCGCCTCGAGGAGGGTGACGCTGGGCGGGAAGAGCACCCGCTTCTGCGGCTGACCGCTGGCCCTCCGGCCCTGTGCCTCCTTCTCAGCCCGGGCCCACATCTTCACCTGCTGGGCCCGTCGCTTCTGGGCATGCTTGAGCCGCTCGTGTGTGCTCATCCTGCCCACCATGGGCATCTCTGCCAGCAGTTCCAGGTGCTCGGCCATGGTGGGGGCTGCCTGCCACGGGGCCTGCGGGGGGCACCGGCTGGGGCAGCACGGGGGCCAGGCTGGGCCTGAGGTGGGGGGCAGCCGGCTGGACTGGAGCCCTCGGGGGCATCCCCTCCTGAGGTTCGTGGCCTCTGTGCCTGGCAAGGCTGGGTCAGGAGGCCTCACGCTGTGACCAGGCCGGGGCAGGTGTGAGGGCCACGGGCCCCAGGCAGAAAGGCAGCGCGGGACGGCACCTGCAGCCCGCCTCCCGGGGCCTGAGCACCTTGGCCGCTCGATGGGCAGGGCCTCCCTCCCGCGCTGGGTCAGGAGGACACCCTGCAGGAAGCAGGCGGGACCTGGCCAGCGTCAGTCCAGGGTCTGAAGCTAATCACCCAGATGACAAGGCTGCAGCTCCCGCCTCCTCACACAGGGGCAGGGCAGGGCAGGGCACACACCCCTGGGAGCCCTTGCCTTCCAGTCTTAGGAGACCAGGTGGGGTCCAGGGGCACCCATGGCCAGGCCTTCCTCCCCCACCGACCCCCAGCACCTCCAGCCTTCCGGGGGTCAGTGCTAAGAGGAGGTGCAGCAGCAGGGAGGGTTGGGCGGGTGTGTGTCCAGAGTCCGGGGGGCCTGGCCCCCAGTACCCGAGGCTGATGCTCTCTAGGCAGGCAGGGCACCCAGGGCCCGGGAACTGTGTCTTCAGGAAGGGCCCCCTTTGGAGTAGCCAGTGGCCGAGCTGCACACGCAGGTACTCCCTCCCGCTGGCCTGAGAGGAGGAAGCAGGAAGCCGTCAGGGCTGGACGGGGACAGGCCAGCCCCCCCAGAGCCCCGCCCTGCCCACAGAGAACCTTGCGCGGCCCGCATTCTGGCCCCACACTCAGCATTTCTCTGCAGCTCAGAGAAAGGAGCAGGCAGATAGCACACCCGCTCACAGCAGGCCTCCAGCCGGGCGGCCCCTCAAGACCCCACGTCAGCCCTTGACCCATGTGCCCTCGGGCTGGGTTAGGCAAGCTCACTTTCTCCTGCAGCTCTGCCAGCTTCCTGAGGGTGCCCAGGCCACCCTGCTCAGCTGCAGAGAGTGGAGGGCACGGCCTGTCCTGGCCATGGGCTGCTCACCGCTTGAGTCTGGGCCTCTTCCTTGCCAGGCTTTCTAATTCAGGCCATTCAATGCCCCCTCAACTGTCCTGGGCTACATGCAAGCCCTGCTTGTGTGAACATGGGCGCAGTGGCCTGCCTGACCTGGAGCTGTCAGGACAGCCAGCCAGGCAAGCAGCTAGGCTGTGGTACAGCCCCACAGTCCCCACCATGGACTGTCCCGCCCAGCACGCCTGGGGTGGTCACTGGGCACAGCCTCAGGACACTGCTCAGGAGGCCGTGGCCAGGCTCCACCTAGAAGGTACCCCCTGCAGCTCAGCCTGACCACCTGGAGTCCCCCTTCCCACTCGGACAGACCTCATGGCCATCTAGAGACTGACCAGCCTTCCTTTGACCAGACTTGTACTAGTGAGTGCCCATTCCTTCTGGAAGGAAACCGTCCTGGGCCAGATCAGGTCAGGTCAGGCCTCTCCAGCCTGCGGACCCCCAGTGTACCCGGAGCCTTGCTTCTCGGGTCTGCCTGGCCCTGGACGTGGGTGGCACTCCACGATCCCCTCTGCAAGCCTGGCCTCAGAGGCTTCCTGGGGACAGGATGGGGGACCAGTGAGGCCAGGAAAGAGCTCTCCAGGTAGCACCCCTGCTCCGGGCAGCCCACCCCCTGCTGGCCAGCTCTGCCGACTGCAAGGCCAGCACAGAAGCTGCCCAGACTGCCTGCCTGGGTCTCCCGGGGCTCCGTGTCCTGCCTCTGCCTGCTCCCCACCCATGAGGCCCCGGCCAGACCCAGGTGTGGCAGGGCTTTCTGCCTCCCTGCTGGCCACTCACAGGTCCCTCATGTTCCCCTGGAGAGACTGGGCACCCCCTCCTGCCCACATGTGGGACGTGCATCTCTCTGGAGTTGGCCTTGGGGCCTGCCAGCAAACCCAGCCTGAAGAGCTTGCCCCACAAGACCATAAGGAAGGAGCAAGGCCGGCTGCCTTCTGCCTGGGCCTTGCCCCTGCCCCATCGCTACTGCCCAGGGGGGCAGGAAGGGCAGGGGCTCGACAGAGACCTGCTCCCTGTGGCCCCCACACCCTCGCCAGGCAGTGTGCACTGGAGCGGGGCACTCACCCCCACTCTGGGGGCCCACCTGCCGGAATCCCCAGGTCCCCTCTGGGTTCCTTTAGCAGTGCTCCTTGCAGGAAGCTGCCTGAGGGTGGTCTCTGTGTGACCTTGGGTCTCTGGACTGCCTCCCCTGAGAGAAAGGTAACCCATTGACATCCAGGGACCCTGGGCAGTGGGCATCCATCCTGGGAGCGTTTCTGTGGAGGGCAGCATGGTGCTCAGTCCTGCCCAGGGTGAGTCTAAGCTTTGCCCACTCCCCCACCCAGCCTCTGCCCTCTCTGCCACCTCCCCCAGCCACAGTCTAGGAACAGCCCCCTGGAGCCAAAGACTCACCCCTGACTGAGCCACAGAGGCCAGCACAGCTCGGCAGAGTCCCGGCAACTGACCACCTCACCACACCCAGGCTGAAGGGGACTGAGCAGGGCAGCTGCAGCCTCAGTCCACAAATCCTGTCCCAAGCCTCCCTGGAATGTCAAACAGAGATAATCTGCACGATTTTTCCAGTTCTAAGCTCCACGCCTGAGGTGTGGGATGAGGTGGGAGGAGCTTTCTGGAAGGACCACAGAGACTGCCCACCTCCTCTGAGCCAGCACCACGGGAAGCCCTGAGTCTGTTGGGAGTGGCCCTGGGCCCTCAGGGTGGACAGACCCATGCCCAGTCTGAGTGCCTCAGGGGCCCCTCCACACCTACAGCCACCCTGCTCCAGCATCTCCACCCTCCACCTGGGAAACTGAGGCCAGGCCTGAACCCTGGTGCTCTGCTGAGACTCCCCCATGCTGCCTCACGCCTATGCCCAGCATCTGTGTGAGAATCAGGGTCACAGCAAAAGCCCAGCGCCAGGGCAGCCAGGACCCGGGGCCGGCAGTGGGGGTAGGGTGGGGGGCCTGAGGGGCATGACCTGCGGGGGGGCATGACCTGCAGAGAGGGGGAAGGTATGGAGGGAGGGTGCCCACCTTCCCGCAGGTTCTGGGGCTTCACATCTTGGCTGCTGGGGCTGCTCCCTGTGGCTTTATTTACAAGAGTGAATGGTGGGGCAGGCGTGCTCCTCGCTCTGGGAAGGGTGAAGCGTGCGGCACCACCTGCAGAGTCAAACAGAGATGTGCCCTCAGCAGGGGAGGCCATGGGGCCAGGGCTCCGGTGGCTGAGGGGCCAGGACTCCATGGCCAAAACCCTGAGACAGAGCTGACCCCGCCTGGTCGCAGGCAGGGACTGGGAGGCAGGACTCCCCCGACCCCACCCCGGATCTGGCTTCCCAGCTCCCGCTCAGCTCACCTGGGATGCCACCAATCCCCGCCTCATGGCCAGCTGCCGAGGGCACGAGTCTGCAGGGGGCGACGCTTGTCCCCGCCCGCTGCGTGCCCGCTGGGTGTGTCCCCGGGGCTGAGAGCCAGAACCTGGAGGAAGGCCTTGAGTCAGTGCCGCCTGGGGAAGGGGCCGAGGCCCCAAGGCAGGGCCCGATTTGTCCTAACCCTTGTCTGGCTGTGCAGCTCTGGGGGGCCCTGGGTGGGGCGAGGGGCATGGGGCGAGGGGCATGGGCCTCGGTGCAGGCACAGGCTGGGCTCCACGAGGAGGAGAGCATGGTGCCCTGGGCCCTGTGCTGGCCCCGTGATGGGTCCACCTGGCGGGCCCGGGTGGCACCAGCCATGTGGGGACAGGCGGCAGAGCCGTGAGCGGCTGAAGGCAGGGGCTGGGCCGAGCGGCTGGGCAGCGGGCAAGGGCGCCCATGCTGGCGTGGCGAGCATAGAAGGCCTGCTCACCTTCCGAGATCTGGGGGTGCTGCCAAGGGCACCATCATCACAACACACGTGCACGGCAACCCCCAGCAGGCCTGTTCTGGAAGGCTCTAGAGGCTAGATCTGCAGCACACATGTCAGGCCTGCCGTTGCCGCAGCTTTCAAGTCCTCCTTGCCTACCTCAGGGTTATGACATGAGGCCCTGAGGGGTGTATGAGGGAGCTACCTATACACTACTATGAAAAGGTCACTAAGAAACAGTGTTCAGCGAAGAACCAGGGACTCACAATCTGTACATGAGACAGAGCTTCACTGTGAACAGGCCTGTAAACCTGAATCAGCCACAGGCCCGGGGGGTGGGGGTTGGGGGGCTGCAGGGACCTCGGGCGGCCGAGAGCTCGGGGCCACTCCTGCTGTTTGGCTTCTGAGCCGCATGAGGGCAGGTCTCCTCTAAACAATGTTAAGTGCTCTGTCTGGGGAGGGCAGGTGTGAGCACAGCTGTCAGGCATCCGTCAGCCTGGGGGGCGGGCTGAGGATGGAACAGGCCCAACAGGCTGTGGGAGCCACAAAGGCTTCCAGATGCATGAGAGCCGGCAGGAGACACCCGCAGACCTGCTGGGGAGGGGGTGTGGTGGGGTGGGGGGAGCGCCCCGGGAGGAGGGCCAGCAAGGGGCAGACGGAGGAGGGAGGCCCCGGAGAACCAGGACGGGGAGCATCCAAAGTGAGCAGGGCCACAGACGCCCCTGAAAGAGGGTCCGGAAGGGAGGGGTCTGCGGAGGCACAGATGGGGGAGCTGCGCAGGGCTGGGGAGGGGTCTGCAGGAGGCATGGGGGCCAGCACACACCACAGACACAGCCGTGCTGAGGGACAACCGCAGGAGGCGCGGACCATCCAGGTGACCCCAGTAAGGGGTGGGCCTTTCTAGCCTGACACAAAACCCAAAAACCAAAAGGGAAATTAACAAATCCCATCCTGCTAGATTATTTTAATGTCCGCACTGTGAAACAAAACAAAGCCTATAGAATCAAAAGACAGATCCTCACATCAGTTTCGATGGCTTCACACAGAGACGGAGCATGGATTCCACTGGAAACACCAGGCCTACACTCAAGCAGTACAGGCAAGCTGGAAGCAGGCCCTGCCCCCTCATGGACAGCATCCATGACTGGATCACAAAGATTGAGGGCATCAACCAGGAGAATGTACCTACTGAGTGCCTACTGAAGTGTAGAGAGCCTTCATCCTGCTCAGCCAAGGTGCCGCCCTGCAGGCAGCCAGCCTGGCACACCGCTGGTCTCCTCATGTGACTCGGCCGCAGTCCCAAGGCAGGGCCCTGCCACCCTAGAGCCTCTCCGGGCATGCGAGGCAGGCAGCACGCAGGCTACAGGAGAGAAGCAGGCCCGTTCCCCGCTCTGACACCCCCCCAGAGTCAGGCACAGCTCAGTCTTTGCTCTCCCCCTTCCCGCCAGCCTTCTCTGGGGGCTGCTTTTTCTCTCCCCACCTCGCCCCCAGGCCTGGAAGTGCCACCCCGTTCCTGCTGCAGCCTGCAAGCCTCTGAGTCCTGGCTGACACATCCATTGGCTGCACCGACCACCCACCCCAGCCCTTTCCATGGGCATCGTGCCCCATCGCCGTGTCAGGTCCAAATTCCTGGTAGGCTCGATATCCCTGTGGACCAGCCTTCAGCCCCTGCCCCTTGGTGATGACCTCATCCTCAGGCTCAGTGGTACCCTGGACCCCATCACCTCCAGGAACTCCCCCAACCCCGCCCCGGCATTTCAGTTCTACAGCTGGGTTCTCTGCCACCACCCTCTCCCAGCTCACTCCTGACCGCAGCACCCCAGAGCCCCAGCCTCACAGGCTCCCAGGCCCTGAGCTTGTGGGAAAGTCCTGCCTGGCACAACGCAATGGCTTCGAGTCGGAATGTACCAGCCAAGCTGCCGACTGAACATCACACTCAGACTTGACAGCCCCAAAGCCTTCCGCTCCCCTCTTCCCCATCCCCACACTCAGCTGCTGACATGTTTCCTGACAAGACAGAAACCATAAGAAGAGGACATCCACCTCCGTGAAAAAGCCAGCAACCACGGAGCCCACCATGGGGCCTTCCCGGGCCTCGAGGTACCCCACCCCAGGGCTCTCCAGCACCCTGGGAAGGACCCAGAACCCGGGCTCCCAGCACCAGCTCTCTGCTCCAGCCCCTTCCTATCAGCAGAGTGATGATCTCAACGTAATTCAAGAAACAACAAATCCCACTGGAGGAGACGAGGATGCTTGCTACCACTAGCTCTATTCCTATTGTATTGAAGGTTCTAGCCAATGCAACAGGGCAAGAGAAGGCAATAAAAGGAGTAAGAATAGGCAGGGTGAGGGGCGTCCCTGGCGGTCCAGTGGTTAGGACTCGGTGCTTTCACTGCTGGGGCCCAGCTTCAATCACTGGTTACGGAACTAAGATCCCACACGCCAGATGCTGTGGCCAAAATACACACACACACACACACACACACACACACACACACACACACGTATGTAAAAGAACAGGAAGGGTGGGGAAAAACCCAATATTTGAGAATGACATATTGTATATGATAAAAACCTGCAAAGTCCTAAAAAACTATGAGAATAAATAGTGATAGATACTAGGCTAATGTACAACAATAAATTATATTTGTAAATGCCAGCAACAGTTAGAAGATAAAATTGTAATGACGCTATTTACGTCCAAAAGCATCAATGTGTATGAATAAATCTAATAAAAGATGTGCAAGACCTCCACACAGAAGACCACTGAAACTTCTTAAAGTTCACAAGAAAACAACCAAAAGGGACAGGCCACACGTAGGCGTCAAAAGACTCCGAACCATAACGATGCCATTTCTCCCCAAATTCACCCAAGACTCAATGCAACCCCAGTTAAAATCCCACTAGTTCTATTTGAAACTCAAACTAATTTTCCATTTAACAGGGCAAAGGGCAAGACTTGTCAGTAAAACCGTAAAAAAGGAAGACATGAAGTACTTAGAGAAACAGAGAGAGGGAACAGAAGGGAGTCCGGAAGCAGACATCCAGTTGCGACAGGGCAGCAGAGCAGAGTCTCACTGAACGCGGCAGGCCGGCCGCGCAGCAGAAGAAGACACCCACCACACCCCCGCCCCGAGCTGTGTGTCCACACGTGACAGGTGAAGCCAGGACCACGAAGGCCCGACGCCAAAAGCACAGCCCTCTCGATGAATGAGACAGGTCTCAGCACAACTGCAGCGTTCTGTCCTGCGGAGGACCTGCAGAGGAGACAGGCTGGAGACCAGGGAGCAAACGGTGATGGACACCGCGGCGGAGTCGGGCCGCGGGGGCCAGCGCCTCCCGCTGTGCCTGCCCCTTCACCCCACAACCACCACCCACAGCGCCACGGCCGCCGCTCCTCCCAGGCGGACCTCCGAGGGCGACCCACACAGCCACCCGGTGCCCACCTCCAGGAAGGAGCACCGAGGCCAAGTGAAGTCTGGGCACAGAGGCCCAGAGAAAGACACCTGGCAGGTCTGAGGACGGGGGGGCAAGTGGGCAGGTACAGGGAGGCGCAGGGCATGGCCAGCCCTCCCCTCCAAGAGGGGCAGTGGCCACATTGAAGGTGAAGCTGGGGCACCCAGCTCCCTCCAGCCCGCTCCTGCCCCAGCCCCTCTGGGCCTGCACCTCACAGGCCGCTGCCTGCTGCCCTGCTCCTAGTCAGGGGTCCAGCTCTCTCCACACTCAGCCCCGGAGCATTGAAAATGCAAGCCTCAACCCAGTCACCCCTCGCCTGAAACAGTCTAAAAGGCCTCCTGGCCCCGTGAGGTCCGTGAGGCTCAGCCAGCCCATCAAATCCCGGGCTGGGCCTGCTCCCAGCCCGGCCCTCAGCGGCCCTGCCCACCACCCCACTATCGGGCCTGCAGGGTCGGGGGTCCCTGTGCCCAGGATGGGCTTTTCCACACAGCCTCCCGCAGGGTATCGGGGTGTCCTCTTAAAATCTTTATATGGTGAAGTGTGATACTGTGAAAATGAATAAACAGAAACCTCATTAAAAATCCAGGCAGACTCCACACTTCCACTGCATGGGGCCCAGGCTCGATCCCTGGTTGGGGAACTAAGATCCCACAAGTCATCAGGCGAGGCCGAAAAGATAAACAAAAATAAAACAAATGAAATAAGATGGAGTCTGGAGGCCAGAAGGGAGCACTCTCACACCCTGTCACTTCCCTTCAATTGCAGACCCCACAGGGGCAAGGTTACCACAACACAACCTGGCAGAAGGAAAGCAGATTTTCTCCCCACTTGGCAACAGCGCAGCCAATGAGAAGCCTCCACACCCGGTTTCCTCCAAAGGGCTCTCTGTTCATTACAGCCCCTCACACTCCCCTTCTCCTCGTAAGCTTCCCCTCCTTTGTCCTCTGCGCTTGCCTGTGGCTCCCCATGGGCTACAGGTCCTGATTTGCCATTGTTTGCGCCTGTGAAATAAATCCATTTCCCTGATAAAATAACTGGCTGTTTTCAATCAGTAATACAAGTCCTGAAAATGCAAAAATCACAATGGACTAATAATGGAGATGCAAACCGATGTGAGCTCCACCCCATCAGGATGGCGCCAAGCAGCTCAGAGTCCTCCTACACTCCTCCGTGCAGTGACCACCACCTCGCTTCTCTTCACGCCAACACCCCCCACATCCCTCCTGAGCTCAATCTGGTGCTGAGAGGCCAGAGTTCCAGATGGAGCCGTGCCCTGTGCTCTAGGCTGCCTCACCCCACTGTGTGGGATCCACCCACTCCAAAGTGTGTAGCTCCAAGGCTTTCCGCCTTTGGCTGAGTAACAGCCCGCTAGGAGCCTGTCTGCACAGCCGAGGGCACACTCTGATGGGTGTGGGCCAGTGAACACCCTGAACACTGACACTGGTGTGCAGCCGCCAACCACAGGCTATGACGAGTCAACAGACATTACCACTGCTCTCCAAAGCTGTACCAGTTTCTAATCCCAACAGCAATGGGGAAACAGTCCAGTTGGTTTTATTCTTTTTGCCACTCTTCGTGCAGTGGTCAGTTTGCAGTTGTCTGAGTATTAATAAGATGAGACATCTTTCTGAAGACAAGTCTCCTATATTCTAAAAGGAGGCTAGGGGGCATCACATTTAGGTCTGCAGTCCACCTGGAGCTAATGTTTGTGTCTGGGGTGAAGAAGGGAATCTGCGGAGTTGTAAAATATGCCTGCAAAGTAAGCGACACTCCTCCCTTCAAAAGGTAGACCTAGTCCCCCCCACTTAAGTGTGGGTGGTGGCACTTCCGTACTTGCTCAATGCCCGCCATGGTCAGAGTGTGCAAGGCGCCCTGATTGCACCCCTGCGCTCCTCCAGGCTACTCACTCTGGGGGAAGCCAGCCACCCAGAAGCAGACCCTTCCCCGTAGTCAAGCCTGCAGATGTGAGAGAGAAGCGCTGTATTTGGGGGCAATTTGTTTGACATCAATATATAACTAGGACAGGCTCCAATTTCATTTTTGAAATTGATAAAGTGTTAGTCAATCTGTCGTGTCTGACTCTTTGCAACCCCAAGGACTGTAGGCCGCCAGGCTCCTCTGTGGGGTTCTCCAGCAAGAATAATGGAGTGGGTTGCCCTTCCCTTCTCCAGGGGATCTTCCTGACTCAGAGACTGAACCCAGGTCTCCTGCATTACAGGCAGATTCTTTACCGTGTGAGCCACCAGGGAAGCCCCTCTTTGTTCTATATTTATATCCAATTGTCCCAGCACCATTATTTAAAAGTTGCTTCTCTCCATGTTGTTCTGCAGTGTCACTTCGGTAATAAATTAAGTTCCTATACATACATGTGATTCAACAGACATGAGTTTGAGGAAACTCTGGGAGACAGTAAAGGACAGGGAAGCCTGGCGTGCTGCAGTTCACAGGGTCGCAAAGAGTCGGACACGACTAAACGACAGAACGACAACATACATGTGAGCCTGTCAAGACTTCTGACTCCGTCCCACCGGTCCCTACAACATCCTACCCACTGTGGCTTTGTAATGAGTCTCCTCTCTGGCTCCCCAGCCCTCTTTCTTGCTGGGGGCGCACAGTCCTGCTCACCTTCTGGCCTTAGCTGCCCTCTGACCCACCCGTGAGATCTGAGTCCTTTCTCAGACTCCCCTCAGCAGTAGAACCACAGGAAAGTGAAGCCGTTTCAAAGCTGTGACCTACAAATGTGACATTTCCTTTGGCTTAGCTACAGCTGCTCAGCCTCCATCCTGTGAGAGATGATGAACCCAGGATGCCGGCACAAGTGTACACGTGATGCGGGCAGCTGCCTCCGCCTGGGGCCAGAGCATGCACTGGAGGCCATTTGGACCATGTGAGGAAGGGGCTGCAAGCGCAGCAGCAGTTGTGGGGCTGGAAAATTGGAAGGGTCCCTCACAAGAAACCAGGGGAGCCCCAAAGCTCCCTCCTCCAATGCCTTTCCATCTAAGTAAATCTAAAGACCAACTCACAGCAAGGTGTGAGAAGTCTAGATGGCCAAATGAAAGAAGTTAGGCAACTGGAGGTATCCGCATGTCAAAAGAGTCTCTGAGAAGAAACGAATCGCCAGTCTATGTTCGATACAGGATACAGGAGGCTTGGGGCTGGTGCATGGGGGTGATCCAGAGAGATGATATGGGGTGGGAGATGGGGGGGGGTGCGGTTCAGGATTGGGAACTCATGTACACCCGTGGCGGATTCATGTCAATGTATGGCAAAACCAAAACAGTACTGTAAAGCAAAATAAAGTAAAAAAAAAAAATTTTTTTCTGAGAACCAAGGATAGACGCCAGCCCTGGCCACTCTCACTGCCGAGGGCCTGGATTCCATCCCTGGTTGGGGAACTAAGATCCCACAAGCCACACAGAACAGAGGGGGAAAAGCCCAGCCCTCTCTTAGCTAAGAGGAGAAAGGATGGCTTCCAGAGGCCTGAGCACCACACCTTCCCAGTGCCCAGGCTCCAAGCTCGACGCCCCACTGCCCACAGCCACGACAGCCTCATGATTCCCGTGCGGTCTGGAAACAAAGGCCTGTCAATTCAGCAGTGTCCAGAAGTGGAAGTGGGCTTTGGAGAGGGCAGCGTTGGGACCCTGGATCTGCTCTCTGACTGGACGCTCAGCCTGAGAAGAAGGGGTGCACGGGTTCTGGATGGCCACCGGAGCACACACGTGTCCCCATGAACTGAGGAGAGCTAATGATAGGTTTACAGGTGCCTGATGTGAGAGGGAAAAATGGTGGGAGCCCCGCAGGCGGGGGCTGGGGGGAGACACGCCACTGCGCAGGCAGAGGCATCTGGAGCAGCCTGAGGCCAGAGACTCTCCAGCAGACTGGAAGCACACGACCCTGCCCGACCCTATGAGCCTGACTGCTCACCTAGAGGTCCCGTGAGGGGACAGCCGGTGAACAGTGTCTGGCTCTGCAGACAGAAAGACTGACATGTCTCCAGCTTCTGTGCCACAGGGCAGTGCACTAGCGTGCAGAGTAAAATGTCACTCTGCCGACCATGCAGTGTGAAACCAAAGGCACGCTCCACTTCCGGGTGTATAAACAGAAGAACTGGAGGCCGGGACTCAGCTATTTGCACACCAATGTTCACAGAAAAACTGTTCACAATTGCTACAAAGCAGAAACAACTCCAGTGCCCGATGCCAATGGACAGATGAGGAAATAAGAGGTGGTACATATACATACATGATGGAATATTCAGTCATACAAAGGGACAAAACCCTGACACTTGTCAGAAATATATCAAATAAAAGGACACGTGTATGATTTCCTTTTATATAACAGGTAAATTCAGGCATAGAAAGCAGGGGCTGGGGCAGCTGGTGTAAGGAAATAGTGCTGAATGGACAGTTTCTGTTTCGGGTCATTCAAAAGTTCTGGAAATTGACAGTGATGATAGCTGCACAACACTGCAAACGTATTATTCAAGTAAACGGACCACATGCTGGAATGCACACAAGATTCAGTGAGTGTACATGGAATGAAAGCATATAGAGAAAGTTCACTGACCACAACAGAATTAATCTAGAACTCAATAACATAAAAATATCTGGAAAAATTCCCAAATATTTGGAAACTTTAAAGCATACTTCTAAATAACCTACAGGCTAAGGAAGGAATCAAAATGGAAAGTAAAAGATACTTTGAACTGAATGAAAATGAAAACACATCAAATACAGTAGATGCATTTAAAGCAGGGTTTAGCACTTCCTTAGTGGAAGAACCCACCTGCCAACGCAGAGGACATAGGTTTGGTCCCTAGTCCAAGAAGATCCCACATGCCAGAGGGCAAGTAAGCCTGTAAGCCATGACTACTGAGCCTGTGCTCTGGAACCAAGCTGCAACTCCTGAAGCCCACACACCACAACTAGAAAATAGTCCCCGCTCAGCAATAAAGACCCAGAGCAACCAAAAATAAATAAATAAAACAAAGCAGGGTTTAGAAGAAAACTTTTAATTCTGAATGCATAAATAACAAGGATGGTCAAATCAATGACCAAAGCTTCCAACTTAGTAAGAAGCTAGAAAAAAAAGAGAAAATTCAACCCAAAGTAAGTGAAGGGAATTTATAATAAGAACAAAAAGTAATGAAACAGAAAATGGGGAATCCCCTGGTGACCCAGTGGTTGGAACACCATGCTTCCATTGCAGAGGCCAAGGATTCAACCCCTGGTCAAGGAACTAAGATCCCGCATGCCTTGTGGACCAAAAAAAAAAAAAGAGAGAGAGCGAGAGAGAAAGAAAACAGACAAAAAGAGAATACTGAAACTAAAAGTTGTTCCTTTGAAAATATTGATAAAATCAAGATTCTCACTAAACTGATCAAGAAACGCAGACAAAAATGACCAAAATCGTAAAAGAAATACAGGCTATCATTACAGATCCTACAGACAACTAAATGGGAACGTTCTGAACAATTTATAATCATAAACTTAACAACTTAAGTCAGGGATCAACAAACTACGCCTATGGACCAAATCAGCTTACCATCTCTTTTGTAAATAAAGTTTTATTAGAAAAAAACCATGCTCATTTGTTCAGGTATTGTCTGTGGCTGTTGTGTGTTACACAAAGAACTGAGCAATCACAAAAGAGACCATATGGCCTGAAAAGCCTAAAATATTTACTATTTGGCCCTCTATATATATATTTTTTAAATTGCCATGTTTGACTTAGATAAATGGGCAAATTATCTGAATGAAACAAATTATCAAAATGGGGTCAAGAAGAAATAGAAAACCTGAACAGCCCTATAACTATTAAAGGAATTAAATTTCTAATTAAAAACCTTCCCACAAAGAAACTCCATAGTTTGCTAATTAAAATAAACAAGCAAATCAATAGAAGCAGAAAAAGACTTGGAAAAATTCAGTATCCATTCATGGTTTTTGTTTTTTTATTTTTTTTCCATTCATGATTAAAAAAAAAAAAACCTTAGAAAACTAGGAATAAAAGGAAAATCCCTCAAAATCTGGTAAAACCCTCAGGACTGAGAACAAGGTAAGAGCACCAACTCCTACCCCTCTTACTCAACACTGCAACCCCCAGGCAGTGCACTAAGGCACGAAATAAAGAGCATACAGATGGAAAGGAAAATAACTTCTTAGATACAGGAGGCATGTAGAAAGATTTGTAGAAAATCCTTAGAAATCTATAATGGGGCTACTCGAACAAATGAATATATTTAGAAAGGTTGCAGGATACAAAGGACAGTATGCCAAAATCAAATTTATGTCTCTGAACTAGTAACAAAGGATAGAAACATGTAAAATGTTAAATATATCATTTGCAAAATTAGTGTCTCCAAACGGAACAGGTGCTGACGCTGGCTGCTAAGGGCAAAGCCTGGTCAACTTCCCCTCAATACGGCTTGAAAGCAGTTAATCGATCACTTCACTTGGACTCAGTTAATTACTTCTAAGGAACAAATGGAAACAAAGCCTGAAACCAGGAGGTACCAGCTCCGGACCAGGTCCTGGAGGGCAGTGCAGCCTCTCGCTTGCGGGTCTCTCCTGAACTGGGGCCTTGGGGTGAGGCTGCCCAGAGGCCAGAAGGGTGGGGCCAAGAGCCTGGCTGGCCCTCAAGGAGCCACCTGGCGGAGCATCCCCACCACGGGCTAAACCTGCAACCTGAACCACCCGGCCAAGCCACTGTACAATTCCCGACCCACGGCAGCTGCGAGAGAACAAAAATTCATTGTTTTAAATCATAATGTTTAAGGGTAATTTCTTTACAGCAATAGATAATTAATACAGAGACCTACATAAATGGAGAAATATGTACCATGTTCTACATTCTTACAATGTCAATTCTTCCCCTAACAGATCCCTAGCTTCCACATAATCCCAATCAAAATGCCAGTAAGCTCTTTTCGAGAAAATGACAAGCCAATTTTCACATTTACATAGAACTACATCATATCTTCGGAGAAGGCAACGGCACCCCACTCCAGTACTCCTGCCTGGAAAATCCCATGGACGGAGGAGCCTGGTGGGCTGTAGTCCATGGGGTTGCTAAGAGTCAGACACGACTGAAGTAACTTAGCAGCAGCAGCAGCAACATCATATCTCGAAGGGCCAAAATGATTTGAAAAAGAAAAACCAAGTTGGAAAACTACTTATACTTGACCTCAAGACTTATTTTAAAGCTAATATAATCAAATCTGCAGGATATGAGCAATAAGATCAATGAATAGAGAATCCCGAAGTCTACCCACACATACTGTCAGCAATGGAGTAACACAATGGGAGAGGGTGGCCTTTCAAAATGATGTTGGAATGCCCAGATATCCAGGGAAAACAATGACCCCTGACCTCTTGACCATTAAAGAAAGCATAAACCATAAAGAAAAAATGACAAACTGAACTTCATCAAAATTATAAGTATCTGTCTGTTTAAGACACTGGTGACAAAATTAAAAGCCAAGCCAGAGACTTGTATCTGGCAAAGGACTAGCACCCTAAACATATAAGGAATTCTTAGAGCTTGATGAGACAACCCATTTTTCATGGGTAAAAGATCTGGACACGTCACAAAATAAGATATACAAATGGCTGAGCAGGCAAATGAAACGGTGTGCAACACCATTCATCATTAGGAAATGCCAACTCAAGGCAGAACAAGCCATCAACACTCAGAAGAAGGGCTAAATTTCCAAAGAATGACAAAAGGACACAGAACAACTGGGAATGTGATATGACTTTCCATTTTAGAAAACAGTTGTGGCACTTTTGGTATAGAGTGAAATACAAGTACGTACTTCAACCATCATTTCTGTCATCTCAACCCAAGAGAAATAAAGTGTATGTCCATACAAAGACTGGTAAACATGAATATTCACAGCAGTTTTATTCACAATAGCCAAAAACTGGAAGGCACCGAAATGTCCATCAACAGGTGTGTGTATGGAGTAAACAGTGTACCTATACAATGGAATACCAAACCGTCCAGCAAGAAAAACAATGAACCATGGAGACATGCAGCAATCTGAATTTCCAAAACGTTCTGTCTGGCGAAAGGAAGTCAGACACAAAAGTGTTCATCCTGTATCCGTCCACTTATGTGAAATTCTAGGGAAAGAAAACAGGGACAATGAATCTATAAAAACAAAAGCAGATCAGTGGTTGCCTGGGGCAGGGAGGACCGTGGACTGGGCACAGGGAAAGGGACTTTCAGGGATGAGGGAGATGCTCTGTGTCTGGATTGTGGTGGCGTTTACAAGGAGCATATATCTATCAAAACCCACCAAATTATTTTATATAGGTGCCTTTTATTATACGTAAACTACACCTCAATAAAGTTGGATGTAAAAAAATAAAAGTATACAACCTAAGTCTTCCCCTGGCCTCTAACTCCGATGATCTGGCCTCTCCTGGCCTTGTCTCCTCCCATACCCCTCCACTACCCACTCAGCACTGGCCTGCTTCCTGCTTCCTGCACCTCAGGGACCTCGGCTCCATATCACAGAGGCTGGAAGCTGAGCTCGGGAACCACACTCTGGGTTTAAAGTGCCAGGAGCTGAGGGCACTGGTCAAGTTTCTTGACCTCTGAGGAAATCAGTTTCCTCATCTGTAAATGGAATAATAGTACCTTCCTTATAAGTTCTTATGAGGATTCAATGAACTAAGACACAGCGCTTTTGGGGTCTGGCACAGGGGCTGGCAAACTAACCCACTGTCTGTTTTGGTATGGCCCATGAGCTGAAAATGGTTTTGACCTTAATGATTGGCAAACAAATTAAAAGAAAAAGAATACTTGGTGACACATGAGTATCACGTGAAATTCAAGTTTCAGGGTCTGTCAGTAAAGTTTTGTGGAAACAGAGCACATTCACTTGCATATTGTCTGTGGCTGCTCTTCCACAAAACGGCAGGATAGCTGCCCCAGGGATCACGTGGCCCTCAAAGCCTGAAACCCTGACTCTCTGGCCCTTCACAGAAAAGCTCTGCCAGCCCCGATCCGCCACCTCATCGTTGCGCCCCTTTCTGTCAGCTGTGCCTTCTGTCTGGAAAGTTCTTCACAAGATCTCAGCATAGCTCCTTCCTTCCCGCAGCTCAGATCCCAGCTTAAACGTTGCCTCCTCAGGTCCCCTGCAGTCAACCCGTCACTCTGCTGCGTCTTCACCCCGCTTCCATTGTTGCACTAGTCACTGTTTTCTTCCCCGAGCCCCGGGCCTGACCTGCAGAAGTACCCATGACCGCAGGAGCTGATGGGTTCCCTACACTGAGGGACGGCGCGGAAGCAGACGCAGGTGCCCAGCCCAGGACTGAGCCGCCGGGTGGATGAACTGCCACTCAGCTGTGAGTGCAGCTGTGCCAGGGCTGGGCTTGGCACTGGGATGCAGAGCCCACGCGCCCTGAGCGCAGCCCGGAGCAAACGCAGGAGGCCTGTGGCCACAGCGAGGCTGGCCGCGTGCCCTGCCAGCGCAGAAGGGCCATCCAGCCTCCCGGATGGTGGGAAGGGTCTGCAGGAGCTTCACCTGAGTCCTGGAGGCTCCCAGGGCTCACCTTCCAAAACAGAAGGAGGTTCTGGGGGTGGGTGGGGGTGAGTCTTACAAAGCACCCCACACAAAACCTACCCAACAGCAGTGGTCAAAGAATGACCAAGGTCTCGGGCAGTCCCGGCAATCTGTGTCTGTCACAGCCACCCAGGAAGCACGCAGCCCAGACTCGCTGTCTGCCATCGGGCCTCACCACACAGCCAGCACAGGGCCGGGCAGCCGAGCGCCTCTTCCTCCCCAGCCCGCCGTCCCAGGCGTCTGTGGAATTAGACATGACTGTCCCTCTGTCCTTTTTTCTCAGTCTGATGTGCTGGCAGGGCCGTTCCTAAAGACAGAGAGCTTGGAAGGGAGGCGGAGGCTCACTCTCTCCCCTCCCTGCCTCCTCCACCACTACTGCAAGGGTTCAGGAGGGTGGAGGCCCGACACACATGGCAAGGTGCTCAGGAGTGGGGTGGGGGCAGAGGAGGGGGGCGAGTGTGCAAAGACAGGCATGTCGTCCAGCAGTCTCTGAGGAAGGATGTTCAGGAGGGACAAGGATCAGATCTGCTTTTCAGACCCATCACTCTGCCTATGGTGAGAAGGGTGGAGTCAAAGCGCCGAGTCGGAGCGCAGAAGAGCGGCCAGGAGCAACGGCTCCCATCCCAGAAGGAGGTGCAGGCTGCTGGTACAAGAGATGGACAGGACAGCCAGGATCTGGGCAACTGAGGAGCAAGTCTGAGAGAAGACACTACCACCCAGACACTTGCTTTGGCTAACAAGTGGACCGGGACAGAGGCACTGGCATGGGGAACTCTTGGGGTGCAGGTGCCGTGCTGGGCCACCACAGGCTCATCTGAGACTGGGGTTCCAAAGCTGAACACAGTGAAATTCAGAAATCCCTAGAACACAGACACCAACGTGGAGCCCACAGGTACCAGGGCCTCTTGCTGGGCGCCTGCCAGCCCAGGAACCTTCCAGGAGAGCAGAGTCCAAGCAGGTGAGGGATGAAGCCAGGGCAGGTCCGCGGAGAGCCCACAAGGAAGGAAAGATAGACCTGCTGATGCTGCTCCATCCCAGCGTTGAGCCAAGAGCCGCCGGCACGGTGGAGGCAGGCAGGGAGCTGGCTGCTCAGAGCGCCACACAGCCCCCAGGCAAGGATCTCGGGGCCAGCGCGGTCCAGGATCCGTCAGGGAACCATCCGCCCATAAGGCGACTCTCGCTGCCCCTGAAGTAAGCCAGGAGGCCAGCCTGGGGCACAGAGGCCCTTCCTTCACAGCTCTCCCAGGGAGAGCCCCCAAGCATCACCAGGGAGCATCCCCGGGAGCAGAGGGGCTGAGAAGAGCAGTGCGACCCCCACTCCACCCCCAAGCTAAGGACGGGGTAGGGAAAGGAAGGCCCAGAGCTCTGAGGAGGGCCAGCCAGAGCTCGGCCCTGGCTCCCGCTCCCCCACACCTGAAACGCCTCCGCACCCACGGAAACTAATCCCACAGTCGCCTCAGCCTCCACTGCAGGACAGGGAGGGGCCCCACCGGCGTGGACCTTCCCGCCCAGGCCCCTTGCGCCTCCGAAGCCGCGCGGGCCGGCGCTCGCCGCACAGCTATGGCTATTCCAGCCCGGACACCCATCGGTGGGCTGGAGCCCAGGATCCCTACAAGGAGGTCACTAGAACCCCTGGAAGTTAAGGAATTTGGCACAGAAAGGTTCAGGTTTTTCCTCTGGCCTCGCTCCAAAGCACACACGAAGCCTGGCAAGTACCTTCTCTGCAGGCCCGAATGTCCTCAGCTGAAACGGAGGTAACTCCGGTGCTGCCTACCTGGCCAACAGGTTACACGGCTGAAAACAACCCCGCATTCGGCTCAGCCGCGAACAGCGCCCCGGCCCGGCCTTGACGGCCGCCACTCCAGGAGCCTTCCCGACCCTCAGCACCGGCGCCGAGCGGGGCCTGGGCGGCCTCCCGCCGGGATCCCAGCCTCCCGGTCTCCCCGCCCGACCGCCGGCCCCGGAAGTCCGCTCCTCACCTTCCGCCTCGCGCCAGCAGCCACCTCGCAGCCGATCGGAGCCGGTCCGCGGGTCCTTCTGCCCAGCGCTCCTCCCGGCGCCGCGGGGGCGGGCCCGCGCCCGGCCCTTGCCATGGCAACGCGAAACTTCCGGCCCGCGCTCCCCAGGACCGGAAACCGCCGCCCGGGGGCGGGGCTTGCCCAGAGGGACTGGGGAGGTTGCGGACCGCCGCGTGGGCAGGGAGCAGTGATGGCCGGCCGGCAAGGGGAGGGCCTGCCGGGGCGAGAAGCGCAAGTAGTCACAAGTTTGCCAGGAGGGTGGTCGTCTGATTACTCTGATCTTTTAAGAAAGGGTCCGAGTTCACTCGACAAAGCAGGGGCATTAATGGGGGGAGAGCATGCGCCAAGGTGGGAACAGTTGAGGTGGTGGTTTAGGAGGGCGGGGCCCGCTCTGTGGGGTCTGTGCGGCCAGCGATGAGTAGTCAGGACGTGAGGAGCCCTGAACGCCAAACCAAGAGCTGGGCTTTATCCTGGAAGCAAGGAGGGGACAGTGGAGGAAAAGCGGTGCCTTAGACCTGTTGGAGGAAAAGACCTCTCAATAACTGAACTGGGCTAGAAGACACAAGAACCTCTCAGCTAGAGCCCTGGAAACGAACAGGACTTGAAGAGGTGACATGGGAGTCCAGAGGAAATATGAAGAATCTGGTAATGGAGGTAGCAGTGTAGCACCCCACCAACATCATCTCAGCCCCAGGCTTCCTCCTCCAGAGCACCCATTACCCATCCCTTCTCTCAGCACCTCAGTGAGAGCTGCACACCCACTGTATGCTCCAGATTTTCAGCCCTCTAAGGGTTTACACTAAATTAGCTGCCACCTAAGCTACTTGGCGGAGAAGGCAATGACACCCCACTCCAGTACTCTTGCCTGGAAAATCCTATGAACGAAGGAGCCTGGTAGGCTGCAGTCCATGGGGTCGCTAAGAGTCGGACACGACTGAGCGACTTTCCTTTCACTTTTCACTTTCATGCATTGGAGAAGGAAATGGCAACCCACTCCAGTGTTCTTGCCTGGAGAATCCCAGAGACGGGGGAGCCTGGTGGGCTGCTGTCTATGGGGTCGCACAGAGTCGGACACGACTGAAGTGACTTAGCAAGGTTATAATTGGGGGCGGACTGGGCAGGGGGAGTGCTGCTGCTGCCTGAGAAAAATCTTGAGTAAAGTGATATAAAGTGTGTCCCTGTGCTTCCATGGCTTCCCTCGGGTCTGGGGGTTTTAATAGCAACACCCTACCACTGCTGGTGTCCTGGGCCTGATAAATGCCTTGTGCAAACTTGCCCAGTCCTCCCCCGGGGGGGGGGGGGGGGGAACCCAGGCTTTCAGGTAGCATACAGAGCAGGGTACAGAGCACTTGAGAGGCAGAGCCACAGATCAGGCCAGGGAGGAGTTGAGTGGACAGAAGGGTCTGGGACCAGGAGAACCATGGTTCAGGGTCGCTGCCAAACACACTTTTCCAGGGCCGCACCTTTGGGCCAGGCCCTGTGCCTGCTAAAGCACTTAGAGGCTCTAGCCAGGCCTGAGCAGGGGGTGCTGGCACCACAGGCTTCATGGGGCTCAGACTCCACTCTTCCCAGAGTGCCCCTTCTCCACTCAGGCCAGACCCCACCAGCCTGGGGAGCATCGCCCTCCTTTTAGAGTAAGCTACAGGGCACTGGGAAGCCCTGTGTACCCACACATAACACAGCTGTCCTCACTCCTGCCCAGGGCGATGCCAAGTGGTGCTCCCAGGCTCCCCTGGGTAGGGACCATGATCCACAGGGATGTATTCTCAAGGCGTGGCCCCAAGATGTATCCAGTAAACCCCTATGGCTAGAAGGCCTGCCCCTCCACGCACACCCACCCAGGGGCACTGCCTGAGTGCCCCAGAGGACCAAGTGACCTCCTCCTCTGAAAAACTTCCAAAGGATCTGGACCCACAGGCCCAGAAGAGGGGCAGAAAGACAAATGAGCTTCCAGGAAGTTCTAAGGCCAGGGAGGTCCAGCTGTCCCAGGGCCACTGAGGTGCAGAGTGAGTGTACAGTGAGGACCCACTGTGGACCAGCACCAAGAAGGGAGGGAAAGTGGCCTCCAGGACCTGGGAAGCCCGCTGGGGCCCTGCAGCAGCCTGTGGGAAAAATCCCTTGAGTCAACTGTATCTGTCTCTTATTTATGAGGTTTCCTCCAGGAAGCCCTCCCAGACCACCATCCAAGTCCTGCTAGCTGCTTGGCCTTGAACTCTGGGCAGGGCCCACCCCTTCTTGGCAGCTCATCTTGGACCAATCACTACTCTGTTGAATGGGAGCCTGAGATCTGGGTGGGATAAAGTAAGTGTGTGTCATAGCCCCTTCCACAGACTTTTCTTTCCAGCTTTAGGGGGGTGCTCAAGGCAGTCCAGGGGTGAGGAATGGAGCCTGGGTGGCCGGCTGCAGCCCCCACTGGAATCTTCCCTGCCCTTTCCCTCCCTTCCAGATTAACCGAAACCTGCTAATTGTGGCTGCCCTCAGCACGCTCCCCTCCCCCATCGCGTATTTCTGCCTCCCCTCCCCTCCCCCTTCCATCCGAATGATAAAGGGCTTGGCCCGCCAGCCCCCGCCTGGCCTCAGGTCCCAGCTCTGCCTCCCCACACTACCACACTACCCCGTGCCCAGCGCCCACTGCCCGGCTGGGTCCCTGCCCACGTTTCCTGCTTCCCCTGCATGGGGCCCTGCAGCAACCCCGGCCTGGGGCTCCCTAAGGGGGATTCGCCCTCCCAGCCCCCCAAGAGGAGGAAGAAGAGATACCTGCGGCATGACAAGCCTCCCTACACCTACTTGGCCATGATCGCCCTTGTGATCCAGGCTGCACCCTCCCGCAGGCTGAAGCTGGCCCAGGTGAGAGGACCCCCGCCCGCTCCCCCTCGCACTCGGTGATCGGACCTGTGCCCCTACGCGTCCTCCAATGGCCTGAGGCCCAGGCTCCGGCCTCCACCCAGACCTGGCCGTCCCAGCCATACCAGAGGGGCCAGTCCCGGCCTGGACACCCAGGGAGAGAGCTAAAGTGCTCGGGCAGACCCCTTCCTGGCGAGGCAGGCCACACAGTGGCGAGGGGAGGGGCAGCGTTGCCCCCACCCGCGCGCCCTGGCTTACGGCGCCCACCGCCCACCCGATGGTTTCAGATCATCCGTCAGGTCCAGGCCGCGTTCCCCTTCTTCAGGGATGATTACGAAGGCTGGAAAGACTCCATCCGCCACAACCTCTCCTCCAACCGGTGCTTCCGCAAGGTAGGGCAGGGCGAGGCTCGGAGCCTGGGACCGGGACGCCGGCGGAAATCCTGATATCCGGGGTCGTGCGGCCCCACCCAAGCCTGCTCCCCTCCCCCACCAGGTGCCCAAGGATCCCGCGAAGCCTCAGGCCAAGGGCAACTTCTGGGCGGTCGACGTGAGCCTGATCCCGGCCGAGGCGCTGCGGTTGCAGAACACGGCCCTGTGCCGGCGCTGGCAGAGCAGGGGCGCGAGGGGAGCCTTCGCCAAGGACCTCGGCCCCTACGTGCTGCACGGCCGGCCCTACCAGCCGCCCAGTCCCCAGTTGCCGCCCTGCGAGGGCTTCAGCATCAAGTCTCTGCTAGGGGACTCCGGGGAGGGGACACCGCGGAGCAGCCCCAGAAGGTCAGGCTCAGAGCGCTCAGGGGAGGGAGAGGTGCCTGCTGCACTCCCGCCCTGTGAGAAGCCTCTGTGGCCCGTCTGCCCCCTCCCAAGGCCCATCAGGGCAGAGGGGAAGACTTCCCAGGGGGAAAACAGAAAGCCCTCCGTCCTGTCCCCTGAGCCCAGGGCCTGGCCTCTCCACTTAGTGCAGGGCACCCCAGACCCCGGGGTTCTCTCTGGTGGAGGTCACAGGGCCTCGCTGTGGGGACAGCTGCCCACCTCCTACTTGCCCATTTACACTCCCAACGTAGTGATGCCTTTGGCCCCACTGCCACCCACCTCCTGCCCCCGGTGCCCTCCCTCCACCAGCACAGGCTATTGGGGGGTAGCTCCGGAAACCCATGGCCCCACAAGGCTGCTCTGGGATTTAGATGCTCTCTTCCAGGGGGTGCCACCCAACAAAAGCATCTATGACGTGTGGGTTAGCCACCCCCGAGACCTGGCTACCCCCAGCCCAGGCTGGCTGCTCTCCTGGTACGGCCTGTGATGCTCCCAGGGCAGGGGCTGCTTTCCTCTGCCACCCCTAGGCTTGTTGAGGAGAAACCAAGGTCTGTGTGACTCTGGCAGCCTGAGACAGAGGCACCAGCCACACTGCGAGTCCACATGTTTATTGGCTGCCCGAGAAGAGCTATGGCCCAGCAGGGCATCACCAGGCCCCGGTGGTTAGTCCTGTCTCTCCTACCCCTAGAGGCAAGGCTGGATGGAGCAGGGCTCTGCCTAGAGTAGCCCTTCCATTACCCTTCCTGGTCCCACCTTCTCCAGCTTTCCATCCATCTATCCATCCATCACCAGCTGTCACCTCCCCTCCCTGGCTCGGGCTGGGGGAGGGAAGACCTAATGGGGCTCCAGCCTAAAGCCCTGTCCTCCCTCAGCTGTTGCCTGGGAAAGAGGAAGCACCTTTGGGGGGAAGGGGATCGAGAATGGAGACCCTCCTTGGCTTTGGTGATGGTGGTGGGGAGGCAACAGTAAAGGAATAGACAACATTTCAACGCAAGTCTGATGAGATAGTGACTCTGGTGACCACTTGGCCGCGGTCTGCCTCTGTGGCCCTGGGATCCCCTGCTGTGCGCTATGATAACAGCAGATGGTGATAAGGGGGGCGGGTGGGGGGGGAGGTGTGATAATTACCCCAGGCAGAGCACTCCTCCAGAGTGGGAGAGGAGGGTGGGCTCCAGCAGTCTAGGGGGCAGCGGCCCCCAGAGGTCAAGGAAGTCATGAGGGAATAGGGATTTTGCTGCCTCTGCCCGCAGAGATGTGACCCAGGCTCCTTGGGCAGGACTAGGAAGGCAGGTCCTCCGGTGGTGCCAGAGCCGAGCTGGAGCCGCTGTCTAGGCCGGGGCTTGGAGGGCTGCCGGGCGACGGCGTAGGGGTGCAGGGAGTCCCGGAGAGTGGTGTGTCGGTGCTCAGGGAGGAGGGCGTCCCGGAGCGGGGGGCCCTGCAGGGCCTGGCCGGCCCCAGCTCCACTCGGCCCACACGCTCGGCGAACTTGAGCGAGCACACGGTCTCGCCGAGATCCTCGGGCCGCGTGGAGATCTGCAGGTAGCAGCGCTGGTGGGCGTGCCCTGGTGGGCGGTGCCTGGCATGCAAATCCCTACCCTCCCCGCAGGCCGTCCCGCCCACCTGCAGCAGCAGCACCGCCGTGGCGCCCGGGCCCAGCGCCGGCTGCAGCAGGCGCGTCAGCTGCGAGTCGCGGAAGGGCACGTGGGGCCGGCGGGCCCGCAGCGCGGCCATCACGCCTCCCAGCGCCAGCAGCGAGCGGTTGATAGTCCGAGCCTCCCGTAGACGCTGGGCGCCGTCCCGGTCTTCCTGAGACGAGCTGGCCGCCCCCGCCTTCCAGGCGCGCTCGGACCCCGCCAGGTCGACGAGGTGCAGCGTGCCTGCAGGGGCGAGCGAGCCCGGCGTGGACGGAAGCCCGGCGTGGGTGCAGTGAGGCCCCCACAGGGCTCAGGCGCCGAAGTACCTGCGGTGCCGGGACCGCGCGATGGGGACGCTGTGCGCAGTGTCAGCGTGACCAGGGCATGCGAGCGAGAGCTGCGCTGGTTCATGGCGGTGGCGGCGGTGGCCCGGTTGCTCCTCCCCAGGCTCAGCATCTGCAGGACGGGTGGACAAGGGCTGGCCTGCAGCGGGGCCCGCGCCCCCAGTGCGGCTACAGGTCAGGAGCTTGGAGGGCTGCGGAGCCCCACTGAGCAGCCTCACCTGGTGCAGAGATTCCAGGTTGGGCACGTCCCAGTGGGTGAGGCCGGCCACCTGGATTCCCCCCTGGCCTGCTGGGCCCTGCCTCACTGCCAGGCGCTGGGGAGGCCCTGGGGCAAGGAGGTCCCTGGTGAAAAAGGGTAGGGCTCCGTTGGGGGTTCTGGGGGGCGGAGACAGAAGAGGTTGGGGCTGGGGGCAAGGCAGGAGACACCAGGTGCCCCTGACCTGACAGCCTCGTTGTAGATCTCCACCATGCTGAGGGTCACACGGTGCTGCCCGCCTGTGCCCATCTCCCGGAACAGTGACTGCAGCGCCCTAGGAGCGATGCCGGGGTCCTCGGGCGGGCCCTGGGGATGGCATGGGGTGCCTCAGCAAGCTCACATCCCAGCCCCTGGCTCCGGAGCTCCCCAACTGCGTCCTTTCCCACCTCCATGCTGTAGGTCTTCCCCGTCCCTGTCTGACCGTAGGTGAAAATGCAGACACTGTAGCCCCCGAGGCAGGACAGCACAGCAGACTCCAGCTCCCTGAAGACCTAGGGGTGCAAGGGGTTTGGAAGGGCCCTAAGCCTGGGGCAAGATAACTTGACCATAACTTGATTCCCCTGGGAGGAGACTAGCTTTAGGGGAACGTAGGGAAAGTGAGGATCTCCCAACAGACAGAGGAGGCTCCCTGGACAAAGTGGCATTTCCAAGAATTTGCCAGCCAAAGAGGGAAGGAACATGACAAATAGCGGGAACAGAGTAATAGAGTCCTGATGACTGACTGCTTGGGAGACTTGGGGGTTTGGCTGTCAAGGGTCCAGACCCTGGGCTCGATGGCCAGGTTCAAACCCTAGATGGAATTGGAGGCAAATCACTCATCTTTTCCTCTGCAAGGTGGGGACTGTAGTGACACCTGTTGTGAGGATTAAGCGAGAATGTGGAAAGAGGGCTAGTGCACCACGTGGCACGTGAAGGATGAACCCAGAGGGCCCATGGCTGGGGGTTGGCAGCAGCCAGGATCCTGAAGCCGTCCCTGGGCGGGTGCACAGAAGCAAGTAAAGGGGACATGGAGCTGGGACTTGGCATCCTGCTGGCAGCTGGACACCAGCAGCAGCCTCCTGAGCAATGACACAGTCAGGGTCAGCTACCATGCCCAGAGACGTCTGGTAACTGTGTGGAGCCAGTGCTGTCTGAAATGTTGATTGCCAGACACTAGAGCAGAACCCAGAACAGCCAGTGAGATGGCTCAGACTCCATGGCTAGAAAGGAGCACTAGGGGTGCTCCTGCAGAGAGGGGGCTCAGCTCCAGATGCCTTTAACTCTTTCCTCCAGAACCGGAGGGCCCTGTCCACCTGGAAGACAGTGCAAAAAGGGGCCCCTGTCCAGGGCTGTAGCTGGCATGGAGGCTGAAGACAGGGCAGGGGTGGTGTGGGGGTAAATGGAGGTACGTGGCAAACAGCTGTGGGGCCCCAGAAAGTGAAAGAGGGAGCCCTGGCCACCTGCCAGGCACTCTCACCAGCCTGTCCCTGTGAGGCCACCACAGTCTGATCTCTGACAGCTCTGCCTCTCACCTCACCGTCCCAGCTCTCAGCCTTGTTCCTGAGCTAAGGAAGCTCCAGCTGCACAGTGTGTGTGCATTGGAGAGGGTGTGGTGGGCGCTGGGACTTAAGCCTCTGCTTTCCAGCTCCCTGGGTCTGGCAGCAAAGGGGAGGAGGGCAGGATCTGAGCAGGGCATTGGGAGAGCTCAGGTGCTGGAAGCTCACCTGTGCTCCCCACTCCCCTAACCACAAAGCAAGGAGGGGTACCCCCCTCAGAGTGGGTCAGTCTGAATAGTGGGCCAGGGGAGTGGACAGCCAGAGAAGCCTGGGGGACGGAGGTCCCCGGGCACAGCAGGGCCCCAGCTGTGCCCTGCAGCCCTGCGGGACTGTCACCTCACGCACACTCTCCTGGCACAAAGTTACTTTCGAAAATGTTAATCTTCCTTTACCCCATAATTTGTCTTCCCCGGCCTGCAAGAGCTTGGTGGCCAGATGCAAAGGAAAAGCCCTGGGAGGAAAGCAGGTGCCCAGCTAGGATGCCAGCCCTGCTCCCAGGCCCCCCGGCTCCTCTCCCTTCCTTGCTGGAGTCCAGCCGCCCTCTCTCCTAGGAGGGCGGACAGACAGGAGCCTCCTGAGGACTCTCCAGGGTATCTGAGAGACACAGATCCAAGGGTGGAGCATCACCTCCTCCTGGCTGGCGTGCGGAGGGAAGACCCAGTCTAGGCGGAAGCGACGCTGGTGCCCTCGATAGCAGGTGGTAACAGTGCCACCCGGGCCAGGCTCTAAGCTCACCAGGCTGGAGGGTGTCCCTGGCCTCAGCCGACACAGCACACGGATGTTTCCTGGGGTGGAGATCAGGTCCAGGGGCTGCCTCCTAGGTCCTGAAGTGTGAAGAGCTTCCACATCCCCAACCTCTGCCACGCCAGCCCTTTGCTCCCCAAACCTGCTGTACCCTTGAGCTCCAGCAGCCGCCCTGGGCATCCAGGCAGAGGCCCCTGCCGCACCTCTGCGAGCTGAGTCCCAGCCCCATCAGCTGACAGTGCCCCCAGAGCCCAGGAAACCTGGGGGAACAGAGACGTAAGGGAGGGGCCGGCACAGGGAGGGGAGGCAGTGGAAACAGCTGGGGTATGCGGTGCTGAGGGCAGGATCTACTATGCAGCCCAGCTGTGGTGATCTACTGCTTTCTGTGGCTTCAGGCCCTAGTGGCCAGGGATGATCTCTCAGTGACCTGGGATGAAGCTCAGGGACCTGAGGAGAATGGTGGCTCCTGGCAACCGTGTGAGAGATCCACTGTCACCCCAGCCTGCACAGGACACAGTCACTCTGGCTCCAGAGCCCCTGGTCTCCGTCAGAGCAGACAACACCCTGGGAGTGGAAAGGAGGCGGGGACAGGGGCTCCCCAAGGGAAGGCCAATGAAAAGGCTGCCAGAGAGCAAGTGCGAGGGAGGGAGCAAGCAGTCCTGACCTGTCCCTGGGCTTCGCTCAGAGAACCCTGGCAGCTCTGGGTAAAGGTGCTGACGAGTCCCCGGAGGTCCCCACAGCCCTGACGCAAGCTGGCCATGCGAGCACGAAGTCCTGCGGGGGAGGCCATAGTGAGGGGAGGCCAGATGCCACGCCTCACCATGCGCTCCACAGCCCCAGAGCTTACCTGCCAGCTGCCCTCGCATCTGCTGCAGCTCCCTCCTGCAGTTCTGCTCAGTCTCCTGCTGGAGCTGCCGGAGGGCCCCCTGAAGGCCCTGCAGCTGCACCTCCTGCACCCCTAGCTGCCCCCACCCAACCCCACCCCTGTCACTGAGGAAACAGGCACTTACCAGGCTCTGCCTCAGACACCCCCTTCCCAGCGCCCCAGACTTCCCAGCCCCTGGGCCCAGTGCCCACCTGGACTCGGAGGGCTTCCGTGGTGTCCTGGGCTTCTTGAAGCCGCCCCCGGAGCTCCAGCAGGGCTTCTGCCTCCTCCTGCAAGGGGAGTGGGAACCAGTCAAACTGTGGAGGCAGGAGGCAACTGGGGGGTACATTCCAGCTGCCCCATTTTACGGATGAGAAAGTTAAGAGAGGGTTGTAAAGCTGGTCACACATCCATGCCTCCCAATTCCATGCAAGGGTACTTTCCCCAAATCCTTTACTGGGAGAAGCCTTGGAGTGAAGTGAGGGGATTCTCAAGTGCCCCCACCGCCCCTTTTAAAAAAACATTTATTAGGCTGTGTGAGATCTTCAGTTGCAGCATTCAAACTCTTAGTTGAGGCATGTGGGATCTAATTCCCTGCCCAGGGATGGAAACAGGCCTCCTGCATGAGAAGTGCAGAGGCTCAGCCCCAGGAGCACCAGGAGGGTCCCAGCGTCCGTCTCCTGAACAGGGCTGCCATGCACTTGCTGCCCACAGTCTGGGCCCAGGTCTGAAGGGTCAGAGCGTGAGTCCTGAGAAAGCACGGGCAGTGCTGCTGGAGAGCAGTTGTGCGGGAGCCCCAGGCTGCAGGGACAGTCGCAGCTAAGAAGCAGGATACCTGGGGGGCCCTGGTGTTGGGGGCAGGGCCCCAGTGCAGCAGGAGGTCCCGAGTAAGGCTCAAGCTCTGTTTCAGGGCTTTGTTCTCCAGAGTCAGATGCTGAACCCTTTTCTCTGAGTCTGTTGCTCCCTGTGAGAGAAGGAAGCCCTCAGGACTTACCTGGAGGCTGGTACCCTCTTGGGTCCTTCGTCCAGCCCCCATCCAGCAGCCTCACCACTCCCAGGCGCAGCTGGCCCAGCTCCTCCTCCTGATGTTCCAGCTGCTGCTTCAGCTCTTCCAACTGGAAAGGAGGGAGGGGCACAGGGTGGAACACCTCCTTCCAGTCCCCTCCCAGACTCCCAGGCCCTTCCCAGGTGCCCAGGTCCCAGCTGCTCTGGACTCCTCACCTGTCCAAGGATGAGCTGTTCCAGCCGCTGCCAAGCCCTCTGGTCCTCCTCCAGCTGAGGAGGCTGCTGTCCCTGGGCCTCGCCCCTTTGTGAAAGGGAAGGGCTTTCTTCTTGCAATGGGGATCCTGGGGTGGGGTGGACCCAATTAGAACAGAAGAGCTCTGTGGCCTGAAAGGGGGCAGCTCACATCTGGCTGCTTGGGTTCTGGGGGGCGTCAACCCCTGGTCAGACTCCCTCTTCAGCTCACTACTCCTTACGCACCAGCAGGAGGAGGGTGTTGCACCCCTGAGACAGGCTGCGTCCCCTGGGACAGGGCCTGCCTGCCCCTGGGACTTCGAATCCATGCCAGGAGAGCCAAGAGTTGACCAGTCACCGTCAACAGTGGGGGAACATCACCGGGCTGGGAAAGAAACAGGCATCAAAGTGGAGAAGAATGGGGGCCGGGTGGAGGGAAAACGGGGATGGATGGTGATCAGAGGACCTGCGGAGACAGAACAAGTTGCTGGAAGAGTTTCAACTGCTCACCTTGCTCAGGTCGGGAGGAGTCCCAAAGCTCTCTTCCGCCCCCAGCTGGACTGAGAGGAACTCGGCGAGACGCACGAGAGCCTCTTCCAGGGAGACCTCCGCCGGACAGCGCTCGGCTCCCCCTCCCGACCCATCCTCGGCCTCCGAAGAGCCTGCGAGGCCAGGGAGCGGGATGGGGAGGCGCGCTGGGTCTTGTGTTGGACGCCAGGCCACCAGCCGGCGCCTGCCAGGTCCCTCCCTGCATCTCTCAGCAGCGTTCCCGATGCACCAACAGTACCTACCGACCAGGCCGGTCAGCTCGGTCCACAGCTCAGCGGTTGGCTGGTAGGCGCGGCGGCGACTCCCGGGTTTACAGCGGGCGCTCTAGGGAGGCAGTGGGGGAGAGGCCCTGAGGAGAGGCCAGGCAGCCCGTGGGGTCCCTGCCTCCGGGAACTGAGCCCGGTGGCTGGCTCCGGGCTCTCAGCCTCCAACACCAGAGACGGGATCTTCGGCACGGGCCCTCTCCCGCGTCAGCGCCCGGGGACCTGCGAACCGTTCTCGGGAAAAGGGTAGCCGGCCGAGCTGAGCGCTCCCCCGCTCACCTGGGCCGGGTTTTCAGCGTCGGCGGCCGCCGCGGCCCCGCCATCCCTGCGGAAGAGGCTGTAGAAGATGTAGATGAGCAGCGAGTAGAAGGCGTACATGGGAGCGCGGGGCGGCAAAGGGCCCGGCTTCACGCCGCCCCGCGTCCCCGCGCCGACACCGCGCTCGCCCGCCGCAGAGCCCGTGCGCATGCTCCGGCGGCCGCCCCCTCGGCGCAGCCCCGCACCCTCTTCCAGTATCCCTACCAGTCCTCCGCGGAGGACCGCACGCGGAGCCAACCCTCAGAGGATGCTACCCGCAGGCGTCCAACCTCCCTATCCACGAACCTCCTGCTCGGCCCCTCCCCTCAAGGCCCGTCCTCGGCCCTTTCCAGGCCCCGCCCCGGCCCCTCCTCAGCCCCGCCCCTAAAAGCCCCTCCTCTCACCGCCCCTTCCTTCAACCCCACCTCACCGGCCTTCCTTTCACCGCTCCTTCCTCGAGCCCCTTCCCTCCCCGCAAACCATGGACTTGCGCGACCCATCCCAAGCCGAGACCCGCCTCCTCCCAGCCCCGCCCATCTCTCACGTCCATCCGGCCCCATCTCGTCCCGGGGCCAGACTTCCTGGCCCCGCACCCCCCCCCCCCCCCAGCCGCTCTACCCGCCGATCGTCTCGTTGGTCGGCGCTCGGAAGCCGCAGGCCGGGCGCGAGAGGCGGAGCAGCAGCCCGAGGGCGGCGCGGTGGGCTGGTCTGGGGCTCCAGCTCGCCGCTGCGTCGTGGTCGCGCAGCTCAGCGGCCTGAGTGCTGGGCTATTGCTCTTTCCCGACCGGGTTCCGAGGACGGCGCCTCCCCGAGCGCAGGGCCCTGCACCCTGACTTGGGTTCCACGACGCCAGAGATAACGCCCACCCAGCCCCGGCTCCTCACCGCATTTTCCCTTCCCGGCCTATTTAGGCCCTTCTTCCCCAAGGTTGTGGCGTCAGGGCTCCCGCGAGTTTCGGATGAGCCTATAACAATATTTAGAAATGGGACTCTGGAACCTGGGAGTACCGAAGAGACACCCTTAGGGCTCCCCGTCGCCGGCTTCTACATTCTTCTCAAGTTGAGGATCCCTTTCCTGTCCCCTTAAACTCACTACCGCCTGAGGTGTCATGACCCCCAGGCCAGGGGGCGAGTGGAGCTCCGCCCTGTCCCACCTGGCGCTGGGAGCAGTGTCTCTACACGCAGCCCTGAGCACTGCCCAGGTGAGTACATTGGGGTGGGGCAGGGGCGTAGCCTACTCCCAAATTCCTAGAGGGTGGTGGGAAGTTAGTGTGTGGGCCAGGCTTGCCTGAGACCCCCCCACACCCTCCCCTGCTTAAAGGGAGGTCCTGACCCTTTTTCCCCACATTTCCCTTCCCTTTGTTGACAGGCAAATCGAGGGGCCGCTGCTGGTTTCTTGCTCCAGGCCCTGGCCGCCGCCATCATGCTGGCTTCAGGGCTGGGCACGGATGAAGACTGTCTTGCTGGAGCCTGGGTGGCCACTGTCATTGGCCTGCCCCTTTTGGCATTCGATTTCCACTGGGTGAATGGGGACTGCTCCTCTGCCAACCTGCTTCTGGGAGGAGGCATGGTGCTGGCAGTGGCTGGTGACCACCTTGGTGCTGAGGGCCGCTCTGTGGCTGGTCAGGCAGTGGTGCTGGTGGTCGCAGTGACCATCCTCATTGTGGCCGTTTTCACAACCAACTCTTATGGAATGTGGGGGGGTGTGATGCTGGGTGCTGCAGGTCTTCTGAGCCGGCTGGAGGAGGACAGACTGCTGCTGCTGCTGCCGAAGGAGGACATCTGTCGCTGGGCCTTGGCAGGGGGCAGCTGGGCCTACCACCGGGCCTTGCACACACAGCGCCTACAGTGGGAGTGATGGCTGGAGACTACAAGGCAAAGCTTCTGCCCAGCTACCACCTTCCCGCTAGTGATAGACTCTCCTTCCTAAAGCCAGCTTTCTGCAGATTGACTATCTCCCTTTCTGGCTCAATGTGAAGGCTTGCCCAAAACCAAAATGAGGGGGACCGGGTCCCAGGCACGTTCTCAGACTTGATTTTGGGCAGGCCATGGTTGTGGATCCAGAGAGAGGTCTCCAATAAACCTGAGGGATTTAGCAGGAATATGGACTCTGCCTCTTCTTTAGCCAGATTGAGGAGTCCTGCAGTGAACTTCCTAAGGCTCCCAGGGCAGCAACTGGTTTTCCCGAGCAAAAGAAGGCAATGTGCAGGACCAACTCTGGGGGTCTCCTTCAACTTGGCCTGACGGCACTGTTGTCAGGAGGGCCCCTGGACTGAGAAGATACAGGAGCCCTTGCTCTCCTGGGACACGATGGAGTTATGAATATCCTTGCAAGGTCTGGCTGGTGGTCCTCTGAGGCAGTGACCATCACTGGCCGCCGGCTGGGATGAAGGCAAACGAGGCCCACAGCTGCTCACAGAAATGTACATCCCCTCCCAGGGCTGACTCAACCTCTACTCGTTTGCCCTTCGGCCTGTACAAGGCAAGTCCTGATTTCCTAAGACCCTCGCTTTCCTTAGTAGACCGCACTGCAGCTCCGAACCCCGGGATTAGGAGACGGGATTGGGCAGAGAGGGAGAGGTAGCTGGCAGTTTCTCGCTCCGATGAGCTAGGCTAGAGCCTCGCGCACTCAAGACTGGGTGTCTGGGGACAAAGGCGCAGAGACACGTAGACGTGGGAGTCCAGGGTTGCCCTCCTTGCCCCGGCACCCAAGGCGTGTGGTCCGGACCTGGCGTGGCAGGAAGCACCTTGCTCACCAGGTACTGTACGCCAGGACTTCCCCACCCGGGTGAGCACCCCTCTGCTAGTCGCCCGGGACCCCGCCCACCTTCTGCAGGGGCGGGTCCTCGCGCGCCTATTGGCTCTGGATGACTCGCTGTCTCGCCCGAGAGGCCCTCCCATTGGCCTCACGCAGCTCACGTGACTGGGAGAAAGAGGGGGCGTAGGCGGCGGTGGAAGGTGGGGGAGAGCGCAGCGAAAACAAAGATGGCGACCGCGCCGGGGTCGGTGGCCGCGGCGGCTGCGGGGCTACGCGCGGGCCAGACCCACTGAGGCGGCGGCGCAGGGAGCGGGGCTGCGGGGTCTCGGCGGCGGCGAGAGGCCAGAGGGAGCGCGCGGCGCCCCTAACCTCCAGCCGCGGGAGCGCGCCGGCACCCGCCCTCCGGGCCGGCCGGCCGCGATGTCCGGCGCCGAGGAGGCTGGCGGAGGCGGCCCGGCCGCGGGGCCAGCCGGCTCCGTGCCGGCCGGTGTCGGGGCCGGGGCCGGGGCCGGGGTCGGGGTCGGGGTCGGGGCCGGGCCCGGGGCGGCCGCGGGGCCGGCGGCAGCGGCGGCACTGGGTGAGGCAGCGGGGCCCGGGCTCCCAGACGAGGCGGGCCTGGCCGGCGCCCGGCAGCTGCAGGAGGCGGCGGGCGACCCCGACGCGCCGCCCAAGAAGCGGCTACGGGCGGCCGAGGCAGCCGAGGCGGCGGCAGCGGCGGCGGCGGCGGGCAGCGGGAAGCTGGAGGAGCGGCTCTACTCGGTTCTGTGCTGCACGGTCTGCCTGGACCTGCCCAAGGCCTCCGTGTACCAGGTAGGGCCGCCGGCCCGACCCCGACCCGGCTCGGCTCCAGCCCCGCCGCGGCCGGCCCCCCTGCACCGCGTCTCCTCGGAGGCCAGGCCGGAGCCCTGGGGCCCAGAAGTGGGACTCTGGCGCCTGTTCGGAAGCTCCTTTCTCGTTCTCTGGCAACTTTTTTGTTTCCTGTTCGGAACCCCCTTTTTTTCTCCTTTTTGTGACTGCTCTTATACCCTGATGGGAACCTCCTGTCTCCCACTTAGAGGCCCCTTCCCTTTCCCGCTTCTCCTGTTCTCTTCTCTTTAGCACTCCCCAGCCCACCTTCAAACTGACCCCAGAGAAAGCTGGCGACAGATGTGGGCTCCTTCCCACTTCCCGGCCTACTCCCCGCAGCCCTGAGCTCCCTGGGCTCTAGGAGCCCCTGGTCTTGGCTCTTCCTCAGGAGTTCTTGTCACTTTCTATGCAGACACCGCCCGCCCCCAAACTTGTCCTCATGCTCGTCCTGTATCCCTTTATCCTTTGCAGTGGAAAAATCCCCTTCCCCTTGTTATTTATTTCTGGAAAAACTTCGAGGAGGGAAGGGCTCACATCCTTGCCTTCCCCCTCCCCTACCCTCACTCCTGGTATGAACTGCCTACCTCAAGCCCCACAGCCTGGGGCCCCTTCCCCAGCCCAGCCCAGGGCCTTCTGGACCTGCTTTGCCTCAGACTGGGCTCCTGCCCCATCCCTTGTCACCCACACCAGGCCTGGCTTCCTAGGGTACTGGCGCTCCAGGAGGTCTGTTGACTTTCTTTATATATGAAGAGGCAGCCTAGTGGCTGGACTCCAAGTCCTTAACCAGCTCAGGCCTACCAGAGAGGGTACTTGACCCTGGGGGATCCTGTTCATGCGCCTCACAGCAACAGGGTCCCACTCTGGTCCCAGGGTCGCTGGGCAGTGTTCTGCTCTCTCTGCTGTCTTTCCACGCCATCCCCCATCTCTGATTTCCCTCCCCCAACTGCTTTGAGGAACTCTTGTTACCTTTGTTTGCATTTACAGGAGCTGGACATGACTGATGAGGCCTTGTCCCCCTGCTTGCGCTCAAACTGGGGGCTGTGGTGAGAAGGTCGTTTTTGTGCTAAATAGTGCAGGGCTAGTGTGGATTGTCATTTCCCAGCCTCTGGATCTCCGGCTCCTTCCTGCTATGGCAGGAGGCTACTTGGGACGACCCCAGTGTGCCTGGATGATGGAGAGAAGTGGGGAAGTGGATTGAGCTCCTTGGGAGAGGACACGGGTTTTCGACTCACCTTCCTGGGTTTTGGGAAGCTCCTGGCCAGAGGTCCTAGCTCACGGGTACCACAGGCCTCCTGGCTCAGTTCAAATGGGGGTAGTGCTTCTCATAACCCCCTCAAGGCTTCGGGATGCACCTGAGGACCTGTCCTTCCTCTTACCCTTTTTGGTTGCCCATGACCTTTTGATTCTTCAAGGACTTTTCCCTGGGCCTTAAGTGAGACACTGGGAAACCAAGTCAATGGTGTGGAGTCCCAGAGGAATTTGGGGGTGCCTTGTCTCTCCTCATGTGAGTGGGCTGGAGCTGGACCTGGCATGAGAACAGACCATGCAGTGCCAGCTCTTGGTCCACTCAGCAGGGAGAGCTGCATTTCTGCCTCTGGCCAGAGCTGTTGGTGACCGGGCCTCAGCCTGGCTGGTTCAAACCGGCTCACACTGTGCCGAGAGCTGAGGTCTGGCCTGGCCTGGCTGGAGGCAGGCAGCTGAGCAGCTCTGATGAAGGGTGAAGGCGCTGCAGCCACGTGGGCTTTGGCCTTGCCCATGACCTCGTGGGCTCTGCTCAGTGCTTCCCCAGGAATGGGCCTGCTGAGCAAGGAGAGCCACGGATGGTGCCGGCGCAGGCTGTCTGCCCCACCTCCATCCTTCCCCAGTGACACCAGGCCTTGGCAGGGAGTGAATTTCATCTCATCTCAGGCTTGAGAAAGCTTTAGAGCATGTAGTCAGTGGGAGAGCCATTGACTCTGGAAAGTTAGTCAGAGCCCTGCAACAGGTCAGAACTCACTTTGGCTCCTCGAAGACTTGCTGTGGGATGGGGACCCCTGGTGTGGATGCCCAGCCGTGCCCACACTGGAGCCTGGGGTGAGTGGGGCCTCGAGGGAAGGCTTCTTGGTTGCTCCTTGCTGCGAGTAGTATTCCAGGTCACCTTCACTGCCACCCTGGATGGGGTCATTGATGGGGGAGAGGTTGAAATGGACCTGGAGTCCTGTGCCATTTTCTCCTGGGAGGATCTGGGCAAGGATGGCATGGGTCCTGCATATACTGCCTTGAAATGAGTGGACGCAGAGCTCTCTGCATGTCCCTGGTTGGGGCCCACTGCTTGTCATGTCTTCCTGGCCTGGGTTCAGCCTCTCCACTTCTGCTGGCCATCTTGATGAGTTACACTGATGGGCTGTCTGGTGTGCTCGCCTTTGGTGTTGTGGTATATTTTGCTCTCTGTTGCTACAGGCAACATTTAGCCTGACCCCGCCAGGATACATGGCTTGGGGCCGGCACCAGCCATGCCATGCATCTGAGGGCTGTTGCAGTTGGTGCCCAGTTCTGGGGGTGAGAAGAAGAGCCAGTGACCGTGCTGAGCCCTCGTGCAGTGCCTGGTGCTGGGGTGACTGGGTGTCTCCATAGGCCTCTGGATGTGGCTGGGCACACAACTCGAGAGCTTGCTCTCTGGCCGCCAGCTCCTACCTCCATGCCTCTGGAGAAGTCTAGGTAGTGCCGAGAGCAGACATGGTGACATGCGTGGGCTTGGTCACCTGTCCCTGCTTGGAAACCCTTGCCCACACCCAGTCCGCCACACCACCTGGGTTGGGACTTTTGCTCTGGAGTCAGACCAGGGCGCTCATGCAACTGATTCTCAACATGGCCTTTGTTAGGTTGGGTCAGGTCGGGATTGCAGCAGATACAGCAGGTGCTGGCTTTGCCATTCTTATGTGGGTGTTAGATGCATCCTCGGTGCCTGGCCTGACAAGGTGTGCAGCAGCTTTCCAGGTTCTCGGATAGGCACAGCAGCGGGCAGCCAGGTGGGGGTAGGCGGCCGGGGGGACAGAGGATAGGAGCTCTGCGCTGGGCGCGGCGGGCAGCTCTGGGGCCCCAGGCGCTGTGACCCAGCTCCTCTGCCATCTTCGGGGAAACACAGCTTCAGCAGGTGGGCCTGGGGTGCTAACCCCTCAGCTGACCCCAACCCCCGTCCGGGCTCTCCCCCAGCCCTTCACGCAAGGCAGACCTGTCCCTGACCCCGCTGATGTCAGCAAAGGCCCTGAGCCGTAGACCAGCCTCTGGAGGACGGGCCCAAGAGGCTCTGCCACCCCAACTCGGTTCTCAGCCAGGAGAGCGCCTGTGCCCCTATGAGGATGGAGGAGTTGGGGCCTCTATCACGGGCTGTGGCGCCAGCTGGCCTGGTGCCTGGTCCACTGCCTCCGGCCTGAGCCCCCTCCAGCCCTTTCCTCTGGCGCCCCTTCAGCCTGGGGGCCCTCTCCAGTCCTTTCCCCTCCCACTCTCGCAGGCCCTGCTGAGGCAGCACCCCGGGCTGAGGCCATCCTCTCCCTGCTGCGGGATGCCTTTCCCACCCCACCTGCCCAGCTAGTGGCACCGTCGGCCCTGGGGGAGGGTTGAGGCCGTGCTGCTGTGCCTTCTGTCCCCATCAGGCCTCAGGTCAGCCCAGGGCCTCGGCTACCTGGTGGGCATTCGTGTGGGTGAAAGGCGTGAGGTGGGGTGGCTCCGTCTCTGCCCGGGTCCTGGCCAGCGTGGGCACCTGCCTCGGGGATCCTGTGAGTGCCCTGCCTCAGCGCCTGTTGACCTGCCCGGTGCTGCAGACTCTCTTCGGGGTGATGCTCAGGGGTCTCCCGTGGGGCTCCCCACCTGTGTGCCTGGGGGTCCTCTTCCCTAGTGCCGAAACTGCCAGCTCCCGCTTTGAGAACTTGTCTGCTTAGCCAGAGCTAGTCTGTGGCCACGAGAAGTTGTGTTTGCTTGAGCTGGCTGTCACTTGAGTTAACATTTGGTCCAGGCAGCACTCCTGGTCCCTGCCCAGGTCCCCGAGCCTTGGGGTGGGGTTCAGGGGCTGCTGGCCCAGAGCTTCAGCCCTGAAACCTGGGGGAAGGTTGGAGTCCTGGTTTGCCCTGAGATGCCTTCTGCGTTTTGATGAAAGAGGTCAAGGAGACATTGGACAGAGGATGCAGGGGTGTGCCATGAGGCCCTACTGGGCCAGGTGACGGGGGGTAGGGGGGTGCAGCTCCAGCTGGGCTGAGGGGCACTTAGATAGTTGGTGCCTCCACTGTGCTTGGAGGGTGGGCTGGTCCCGTGAGTCTGGGTTCTGAGCCTGCCTTTACTGGTAAGCAGTGGTGTTTAGGGGGCACCCCAGGGTTTGAGGGGACCATGCACTCCAGGCTATAAGGCCTACTGATCAAGGACATGATCAAGTACTGAGGGCACTTTGCAAGACCTGCCTTTGTCCCAAGGCCCGGGGCTTTTCCTCAGGAGTGCAGACACGGCCTCCAGCTCCCTTAGGGAAAAGTGGTTCAAGAAGAGGCCTGACCTGCACGGCCTGGGTGCACTGGCCAGGTGATGACCTCGGGGGCAGGTGCGAATGCCCCCATCAGGGCTGTTGCAGAGGGACGTGGCTAGAGAACCCAGTGGGAGGGAGGGCCTTTGTTGAGGCAGGCTTGTGCCTGGAGCCTTTCCTGACGCTCCTGGGCAGGGGTGTGCAGAGGCCTGCTGGTGGTGGCAGTTAGTTCTGTGCCCTCGTGTGGTCCTGTCATACCTCTGCTGCACATGGCAAGACCAGCTTGTTCTCATTGCAGTTTTTTTCTTTTTTTGTTGGGGGGGGGGGGCGGCGTGACATAAGCTTGTGGGATCTAGTTCCCCGACCAGGGATCAAACCACTGGATCTCCAGGGAAGTCCCTTTGCCTTATGTGCTTGAGAAAATTGAGGCCCAGAAAGGGAGATGACCGGTCTGTGGTCATCCTGCCAGTGGCCTGTGGGGTCTGGTCAGCCTGGAGCCCCCTCCCCAATCCTTCCTGTCTCTCAGGTCTTCCTGGCAGGTAGTGGGCAAGCAGCCCAGGCTGGGTGCGGCAGGAGCTGCTCCATGGCGGGCCCAGGCTCTCAGGGGCTTGGCCCTGGCAGTTGTGTGGGTCACTCTGGCCTGCCCTGTCTGGTGCTGTCCATCAGAGTCTTGGCACACAGCCAGTGCTGGGCTGAGCCCTCTGAAGCCCAACTTCTGGCTAGGCAAGAGGCCTGCTGCCTTGGCCAGGCCTGTGTGCAGAGTCGGGTCTTGCTTGGGGGTCCAGGAGGTCCTGGATGTGGGGACGGCTCGAGTGTGGTGACTGCAGACAGGCCCGCAGGTGGGTCACCTGTTGTCTGCCCAGAGAGTGTCCCTTGGGTGGCCGATAAGCAACTAGCTGTGGATATTTGCTTGTCCCTCAGCCCAGCCAGCAGCACTGCTTCACTGTGTTCCATCTGAGAACTGAGCTCTTAGGGCTGGAGGGGCCGTCACCATGTGTCCGCAGGCCAGGAGAGGGCTGGTGCCTGTGTTAGGTCTGGAGGCTCCGGGGGGCTGAACGGGAGCTGGCCTGGAACAGGGTTGTGCCTGCAACCCCTGGGTTCCGAGGGGAGGCCTGCAGGTCACCCCGTCTGCTCCTGAACAGTGGGCTTTCGGGGCAGGGCCAGGAGCGAGCAGTCACACGCCGGGCAGCCTTGTGTCCCTCCTGAGGCCCCCAGGCCCCATCCCACATCTCTTGCTCTCAGGCCCACACGTTGGCTGGGCCACCAGGGACCAGAAAAGGCAGCTGGGCCAGGCCCAGCAGCAGCTGCTGCTCTCCACCCAGACCCTTGGGCCCTGCCTGAGGGCATCTAGAACTAACGTTGGCCACACAAAGTAGTGTGGGGTCCCAGGCCCTGGGTTCCCAGCGTCCGGCCCGGCTCCCTCCCTGGGGTGCTGGGCAGGTGTGGTGCTGCCTTGCCTGGCACTTCCTCCCGTGAGTCAGTGGTCAGGTTAGCAGGTCCTGCTCGCCTCTCTGCCTCTGGAGGCCACAGCGACCCTCTGTGGATGTGGCTTGGTGCAGCCAGGCCCTCGGGCCCACCCGCACGGGGGCTTGGAGAACACACCCGACCTGGGTGGGCGGCAGCAGCCTGTGGTGCCCGGTCCCCCACCGTCCACTCAGATCTCTCTGGCTTCTCCACAACTCGGGGCGTGGACGGGACAGATTCCTTTTCTGCCCTGACTGTTCTTGGCACCAGTCTCACCCCCACCCTCTGCCAGCCCGCATGTCCAGAGCAGACCCTGCCAGGCTCCCCCCTCATCTCGCACACTTTAACCTTTCACCTGACTTAGAAATTGAGATTTGAGTGCAGCTGATCTAGGGCACTTGTGTGGACCTGAGTTCTGTGTCTGAGGCCTTTGTCTCTGGCCCCCAGTCAGCCCTCAGCACGTAATCCCCTCACCCACTAGACCCCAAGCATGGCCTGCCGGTGCTGAGAGCTCACTCAGCCTCCTGCAACCCTCAGCTCCGTGCCCGGACCCTGGGCCGGTGGGATGGAGGCTGGTGTTCATTGAGGACCCACCTTTTGCGGGCCTGGCCTGGCAGTAGCCCCGCTTGTCTCAACTGCATTGCATCCCACTTGCAGAAGGGTCCTGGGCCCCAGGGGAGCTGGTGGGCGCACTGTCCGCCTGCTCATCCTCTGCCCTGGGCATCTCGCAGGGGAGGTGGGTGCCCAGAGGGGGGCACCACACTCCCTCCCAGGCTCAGCGACCACCCAGTGTGCCCCAGAGGACATGGCTCGTCTTGTTTCTGCACCTCTGATTCCCTTGTGGGCCTCTTCTACCCCAACCCTGTGAGTCCCTGCAGACCCAAGCCCACAGCTTGTGTGTGTCAGTGGCACAAAGTGGGTGCTCTGGGGTTGTGTGGAGTACCCTCCCTCAGTGAGGGAGCTGAGCCGGCAGCCTGCTGTCCACACACCAGGCCCCCAGGCTGGAGGGGAGGCGGACAACTGCAGCGTTTGGGCCTTGGATCCAGAGGCTCAGAAAGGGAGGGGCCGGCTCCAAGGCTGAAAGACAGCAACCGCCTGCAGACACGCGCTGCCCCTGAGCCCAGCCCAGGCCAAGGGCCTCCCCATCTGCCCAGGCTGTGCTGCCAGCCATCAAGAAAGACGCTGGCGGGAACCCGCCCCTCGGGGGGGACTTGCCTTGCCACCTGTGCCAGCCCAGGAGGCCAGTGTGGTGGGGCCTGGGTGAGGGTGCACCTGCCGAGGGTGGGAAGCTCACCGAGAGCACGTGTCCTCCAGGCGTCCCCGAGTCAGGCTCTGCTGGCGGCAAGGGCCACCTCGAGACCCGTCCTCCCCCGGGGCCGTGCGGGCTCCGGAGGCCAGCCCTGTGCTTGTCAGACCACTGCCTGCCCGTGGCCCCTGCAGCTGCAGCCCCGGGAGGGGCCGGCCGTGGGGCGGGTGCGCCTCTGCCTGGTCCCGCAGGTCCATGAGCTTCATCTCCCTTTCCTTCTCCGCAGTGTACTAACGGTCACTTGATGTGCGCTGGCTGTTTTATCCACCTACTAGCAGATGCCCGGCTGAAGGAGGAGCAGGCCACGTGCCCCAACTGTCGTTGCGAGATCAGTAAGAGCCTCTGCTGCCGCAACCTGGCCGTGGAGAAGGCCGTGAGCGAGCTGCCCTCAGAGTGTGGCTTCTGCCTGTGCCAGTTCCCCCGCTCCATCCTGGAGAGGCACCAGAAAGAAGAGTGCCAGGACAGGTGGGTGTCTGGACCGGCTGGCCCGCTCTCCTCCAGGCCCTAGCAGGGTGGGGTCAGCGGGAAGCTGCTGGGGCAGGCAGGAGGCCCCACAGACAGGGCTTAGATCCACACCTGGCAGCCTCTGGAGTCACCCTGGCCCTCCAGAGTTCCTCGTGGTCGTGTGGTGACTTCTTCCTTGGAGCCTGTCCTTGGTGGTCCTGGGCCAGTAGAGTGTGCCCAGCCCAAGGGCTCTGGGATCGTGGCATGAGGGGGCACTGGCTCTGCAATCCCCTAGGATTGCGGAGGGATCCCCTAGGATCTCTCCAGGCCACTGAGCCTCCCTGGAGCGGAGCCATGCAGGGCTCAGGACTAAAGTGGGGGGCCCACCCCGGTGGGTATAGGTGGTGTGAACACCCACAATTCACACATGCCCTGCTTCTTCCCAGGCCCTCCTGAGCTCTCACCCCTTCTTGGGGCTGGCACATGGGGTGTTTGTCCTTCAGGGAGCAGTTCGCGTGAGCATGGCTGGGTGGAGGCGCCCCTTGGGAGGACCCCTGGCACGGCCACCTTGCGTGGGCAGGATGTGACTGCAGTGCTCACCGCCTCCCCAGGGTGACGCAGTGCAAGTACAAGCGCATTGGCTGCCCGTGGCACGGCCCTTTCCACGAGCTGACGGTGCATGAGGCCGCGTGTGCCCACCCAACCAAGACAGGCAACGAGCTGATGGAGATCCTGGATGAGATGGACCAAAGCCACCGCAAGGAGATGCAGCTCTATAACAGCATCTTCAGTCTGCTCAGCTTCGAAAAGATCGGCTACACAGGTGAGGCGCCCTGCCGCCTGCTGCACCCAACACGGGCCGGGGCGGGGCCAGCAGCCAGGAGCCGGGGCCGCTGCACCCGGTGGCCAGGCTCGGAACGAGCTCCTGGTGCCTGGGAGGAGGCCTCGGGGAAGAGGGCTGGAGGCCGAGCAAGGGGGCCGGGCAGGACCCTGGGGGCCCCTGCATGGCTCTGCAGAGACCCCTCTCCCTGGGGTCCCCGCCCTGGTCCCGTGACCCCGACAAAGTGGTGTCCTCACTGCAGGGGACTGCACGGCTTGGGACCGGTGGAGTCTCACTGGAAGGTGGGTGTGTCTGGGGGGCTCCAGGAGCTGAGGGCCTGCCCTGCGGAGCCAGGGGCAAGAAGAGCAGTCATCACGTCGGGTCCTGCCGAAAGGCAGTTACTGCAGTGACCGCGGGCTTCCTGGGGCCAGTGAGAAGATGGGCAGGGCTGGGGCTCCAGAGTGAGCTGAGGGGGCCCGACTCAAACCGCAGAGCTGGGAGTGGACGCCAAGGGATGGGCAGGCTGGACTGCGCCCAGGCCCGCTGGATCTCCTGGGCTCTCCCGGTCACCACCACTGCGTTTGGACACTCTGGGGAGCAGGAGTCAGGCCAGAGCTCGCTCTAGACAGAGGATGGCAGGAAGCCTGTGCTCGCTGGAGCTCATGCCCGGCGGCCAGCTCCAGGTCAAGGGCAGTCAGGCGGCAGTCAGACCGTGCTGCCTGGGCCGGACCTGGCTCCATGCGGGCCTGCGGAGGCCCAGGGAGCCAAGGGCCTGGCGTCAGCAGCAGAAGGCCGTGGCTCTGGTTAGTCGTAGCCTCGGCTGCCGTGGTGGGCACCGTGTCCCAGACCACCCAGCCTGGAGAGTCCCTGTGGACCGAGGCATCGTGACTGCGGCAGTGGCCGGAAAGGGAGGATTGGCCGCCTCTGCAGAGGAACTTGCCGGCCAGGGGCCACGGGCTCTGCTGCAAGGACTGTGTGACAGCAGTCACCACTGATCAAGGGGCCCTTCGGCCAGCCGGCAGAGCCAGGACTGGGCCCTCAATGGGGCTGAGCCTTGAGACCCAGTGTGGGCTCGGGGGCCACATGCCAGCCCAGCCACCGGCTTTTCTGGCAGCTCTGTATCGGAACCAATAAAGTGCACTTTTTCACAGAACTGCATCCTGTCTGTGTGTCTGCTTACCCCAGCCCCCCTGGGTGGGGCCACTCCCCCTGCGGGGCCCCGGGGGGTGGGGAGAGGAGGGGCCAGTGGGGGTCCGGCCACGCCGGCCACTCTCCCCTCGAAGCCTCTGGGTTCCCTGCCGCTAACGAGTGTCACTTCTGTTTGTAGTTGTTCCCCCAAAGCTTGCGTGCGCCTTCGTTTGCCCTAATGGGTTTGATTTGCCTTGTGACAAGTAGAGCTGCTGTGTCCGGGTAAGTTGCCTTCCTCCCTGGCCGAGCCCTTCTCCTCGGCCGGCCGGGAAGGCGCCACCCTGGCCCTGCCCCCTCTGACCGCCGGCCCCGGCCTGTCTGTCTCCACAGAGGTCCAGTTCCGGCCGTACCGCACAGACGACTTCATCACGCGTCTGTACTATGAGACGCCTCGGTTCACAGTGCTGAACCAGACGTGGGTCCTGAAGGCACGTGTGAACGACTCGGAGCGCAACCCCAACCTTTCGTGCAAGCGCACCCTCTCCTTCCAGCTCCTGCTCAAGAGCAAGGTCACTGCACCCCTGGAGTGCTCCTTCCTGCTGCTCAAGGGCCCGTATGACGACGTGAAGATCAGCCCCGTCATCTACCACTTCGTGTTCACCAACGAGAGCAACGAGACGGACTACGTGCCGCTGCCCATCGTTGACTCCGTGGAGTGCAACAAGCTGCTGGCCGCCAAGAACATCAACCTGCGGCTCTTCCTGTTCCAGATTCAGAAGTAGGCGGCCCCACCCACGCCTGCTGCCACGGCTGCACCGCACCCTTGCCCATCTCAGCAGAGAAGGGATGGAAGCGAACCCTGGGATGTCTGCATGTGTGTGCGAAGGTGGGAGCCCCCTCGCCCTCTGCCCCACCTCCCCTGTCCTGGGCGCTGGAGGCTGGGCCCCCGAAGAGGAGACGCTGCTCGGGGACCCGAGGGGTGTGGCGTGGCTCAGCAGCCTGGCCCCAGCCCCAGCGTGCAGTGGGCCCCATGCCTGCTCTGGGCTGCACACCGGACCACCTACAGCTCCTGGGCCGGGCTCGGGGGCACTGACCACAGACAGCATATTTGATTGCAATTAAAAAGGCACCCTTGTTTCCTACTTTCTGTTTTGTTCAAGAGGAAGGTGTGGCTATAGTTGAACAGGATGGGGTCTTCAGTTTGGCCAGGGTCAGAGCCCATCCCTCAGGAGAGACTTGGAGTCGCCGCCCCCTCTGTCGTAGGCCTGGGGGAGCAAGCGGTCAGTTTCCCCAGCACACCCACCCCCAGCTGCTCCAGGGAGGCAAGACTTAGCCACAGGGCTCAGCAGGCTCTTCGGAATGCAGGGTGATTTTCTGTTTCTTCCCAGGAAAATAAACCCTTTACAGGCTCTTGTCTAAGTTACATAAATTTAGCAAAAGAGACTCTATCTTCTGTATTCAGCCTCAAGGACTCAGTGTCTCCAGGCCATGAGGAGTTTCGGGGTGTGCTGGCAGTGAGCAGCCCCGGCTGGCTGAGGGTCTGAGTGGTCCAGCTGCCCCCGGACTGCTCTCGGGGACCATCCACTGGTCCTGCACCCAGTGGAAGTCAGCGCTGGGCAGGGTGGTTCCTCCCCCAGGGAGGTGGTTCCTCCCCAGGGAGGTGGTTCCTCCCCTAGAGAGGTGGCTCCCTGGAGGTGCAGGCCTGTGGGCCTCACTTGGGGAGGAGCCCTGCCTGGGACCCCGAGGCCTGTTCGTGAAGCGGGTACGGGCCCTGCTGAGACCAGGCTCCCCGCACTCACGGCTTCAGTACCAAAGAGCTGGTTCCCTCCCCGCAGGCCAGCCCACCCGGGCCTGGAGCAGCGCCTGCTGGCCTGGCCCCCACTGCAGGCTTGGTGGGCAGGGCTACCCTGGCCTGTCTCTGGGGGCTGCTCTCTCCTGGCCCTCTGGTGGGAGCTGAGCAGAGAGGTGAAGGAGCTGTGGGGTACAGCTTGAGCCCAGTTCCTAGTGGCCGAGGCAGCCCTCCCAGGCCCAGGGCTCCCCTGTTCGCCACCCAGGGCATGGTGCTGGCAGGAGACGACTCCTGCTAGGCCGACTCAGTCTTGCCTACCCTCCGCAAAGAAAGACTCCACCCCAGCCACACCCTGCTGTGGTCCCACTGCCCTCCAGCGCTGCCCCCACCTGCCAGTGGGCACAGGCGAGGACATTCAGGTCCATGTAGGCTGCGTCTCCTGTGTGTGGAATGGTGCCATGACACCATCTCAGGTCTTTTGGGGCCAAACACCCTCTCTGTGGGTTCCAAAGTGACCATATGGCGGGGGCAGGACAGGGCGGGCTCGCCTGGTCCGTGTGTGTGTGGGTGCCTGTGTGAAGCTGAGGCAGCAGAGGGCTAGGCCACCTGGCAGCTCTCCTGGGTGGGCAGGTGAAGATGTGTGACGGGGGTGAAACCAGGGCCGGGCAAGCCATGTTGTGTGTGTGTGGAAGGCTGGGAGGAACGGCACTTTGCCGCCCCAGGTCAGCTGCGCACGGAGGGGCACAGCCCAGGAGCTCCACCAGCCTGCGAGACAACACTGGGGGTGGGGGTGGGGTGGGGCTGGTGCCCAGCCCCCCCCCGTAGGGGTGTGGGTGTCTAGGGGCGCCCAAGACTACTAATCTATCCCATAGCCCCACCCTGTGACAGTCACCTCAGCAGCTGAGCCTTACAGCCTATGGAACCGGGCACCCTGGGACACTAGTGTGTTCTTGGCCACCGATGGAGACTGGTGCCATGAACCTGCTGTGGCATCTCACCAGGAGTCACTGGTTTACTAGAGGGTGTCCAAGTCATGTTGTTAGAAAGGAGAAGGCCCCAGCGGTCTGTCTCCAGGATCCCGGTCCATCTTAGCATCCTGAGCTGGTGAAGGTGGGGGTGCAACCTCGGCAGATGTAGGGGCAGGCCTGGGGGCACAGGTCGAGCCCCACTTCCCCCTCTCACCCCACTTCCTTTTAAACACTACATTTCTCAGCCCAAAGTAAGACATCTACAAAAATAATAAATAATTTTTTAAAAAGAGGAGTCGAGGTATTTTTACAACATACTATGTTGCTTTTGTGGTCTGTAATCTCTGGATACTTTCTGTCTCTATCTATAGTTTTTAAAAAGTTTCAAGCCAAGTTTTGTTTGTATTTCCTTACAAGACAGCCTCAGGGATGGGCCTCCCAGCCAGGGGCTAAGGCTGGCCCCAACCTGCAGTCTCCCCACCCCAGGCCCCCAGCTCTTGCTGGCAGTGCCTTGGATGCGCATCCCTGCCTGACCGGTGGGGAAGGCCAAGGCTAGAGAAGCTGAGTGCTCTCTAAAGTGAGAACAGGGCCAGAACCTGAGCTGCCCTGTGGATGCTGGTGCTGGAGGGCTGGAGGCACAGAGGTGTTGGGGTTTTGGGAGACACCCTCCCTGTTCAGCTGGGACAGTCTGTTCCCACGGCTTAACTCCCCCATCCCCACCCTGCATCTCACTGTGCCCCTGGAACCTCACAGCCTGCCTGCCAAGCAGCCACCTTGGTTTCCTGTCCCTGGGATCCATGTTAGGGACGATGGGGGGCAAGGGAGAGCAGCACACCCTTCAAGGAGGCTGAGAGTAGGCCCTCCGGCAGCTCCTCAAGCTCAGCCTCACCCCACCCCTGCAGCCACCCACTGGCCCTGGGCAACCTTCCCTGGACCTGTGGACCAGCCACCCTCCATACAGCTCCCTCCCCAGCAGGACTTGCTGCCCATCCACTGGCTGAGAGTTTTACCCCATTGGGTCTGATTCTATTTCTGATTCTTTGCGACCCCATGGACTAGCCGGCCAGGCTCCTCTGTCTATGGAATTCTCCAGGCAAGAATACTGGAATGGATAGGCATGCTCTTCTCCAGGGGATCTTCCTGACCCAGGGATCAAACTCAGTTCTCCTGCATTACAGGCAGATTCTTTACGGTCTCAGGGAAGCCCCATTTTATTACATTTGCCTCCCAGTCCTTCCAGACCTCCTCTAGGGCCTTTGGGGCGCCAGCCCTGGCACCTAGGGCCCAGGGACCCGCAGTGGCAGCGGGGACAGAGAGCCACACGGCCTAGCAGGTGTTTGGTTCTCCAGGCGTGGGGTACAGGACGAGCACTTAGAGGTCGCCAGGGCTCCCCACGCCCTGGATCTCCGGGCTCTGAGGCCACAGCGCTCCAGGCTAGGATCCTGCCCCCTTTACCTCTCAGCACACGACGGTTTTGCAGTTTTAACGAGCGCACGCTGAGTTTTCCAGGAATACAACCGTCGAGCACACTGAGAAGTTCAGTTCATTTTGGAACTCAAACCCCCCTCCCGCCGGCAGCACTGGGGGTCGGAGTCCCCGCGTGTGAGGACTCCGGCGCGTTCGCGGTTGATGCAGGTTCTGCGGGGACACAGACCCGAGGACTCAAGTGCCCGTGGTCCCCGAGGCCTTCCTCTCCTCCCCTGCGAGAGCAGTGCGTTCCTCAGGGCAGGTCGCGCGGGTGTCCAGAACAGCAGCAGCAAGCGGCGGGAGCCCCCTAAGGGCGGCTGCGATGGTCGGGCGGGGCCCGGGCTCCGCGCGCGGAAGACTCGGCTGCTGAAGGCGCCTTCAGCGCTTCGAACACTAGCGCAGCCCTACTACAACTCCCAGGATGCTTTGGGCGCCTGGACTACACCTCCCGGGATGCTCTGCAGCAGGACGGGGCCTGCGCGCGGGGCCAGGGAGGGCGGGGCCGGCGCGCCAGCAGAGAGCGCGGGAAGTCCGGAGCCCGGGGAGCGACGAGTGCAGGATGAACCTGGAACGCGAGCTTCGCCGTGAGTTCAAAGAAAAGCGCACGAGCGCGGGGGCTGGAGACTGCCCTGGCCCTCCCGGACGGAGAGGCTCAGCTCTCAGGCCTCGTCCCTCTCTCTGCAGAGCTGAGCAAGGCCAAAGCTAAGGCCCAGAGGAGCGGCCAGCTGCGGGAGGAGGCCTCCGTCTGCCACCAGCTAGGGGAGCTCCTGGCCAGCCATGGTGCGTGGGGGTGGAGTAGGGGCCGTAGGGCCCTGGGACCGGGAGGACCGGGGGTGGGGGCTTCCTGAGTACCGGCCGGCCTCCATCTCACTGGCCTTGCTGCCCCTGGCCCACTGCCCAGTCTAACTGAAGCCTGTACCGCCCACCTAGGCTGCTATGCGGAGGCACTGCGAGAGCACCAGCAAGAGCTGCAGCTCCTGGAGACCGCCGACGACCCCCTGGGCTGCGCCGTGGCCCACCGCAAGATCGGAGAGCGGCTGGCGGAGATGGAGGACTACTCGGCTGCCCTGCAGGTGGGCGGAGACCGGCCCTCCCCAACGCTGGCCACAGTCAACTCTCCGTGGTTCGCATCTCCTGGGGGCAGAGCCTGCTGGGTCTCTGTCGTCCAGGCCTCTGGCTGGAGGGAAAAGGGGGACATGGTGTGATGCAGCTTCAGCTTCAGAGAGCCCTGCACCAGCAGTGGTCACCTGGTCCTTGGATGCATGCACCACAGCCTCTCCTGGGAGCGTGGCTCCAGAAACCACTGATGAACATGTTCTTGGAGTTGAAATCACCGGGGGCTGGCTGGGAGTGATTTCAGACCCTTTATCCACACAGAACTGCCCTGGCTTCTGTGTTCCCACATCACCAATGACTCCCAGACAGTCTCTCCTGGCGTGACTGGCTGGTTAGCATGTGGTGCCACCGTCCCCGCAGGAGTGCTTGGCATAGAGGAAACAATGTGTGTGCAGCCTGGCTTCGGCCTGCACCTGGGGGCTTGGGGGACATGTGGGGCTTGCTTGCAGTGGGGATTGGCTCACAGTGGCCATTCTTCTGTCCCCACAGCACCAGCACCGCTACCTGGAGCTGGCATGTGCCCTCTCCAACCATGTTGAGCAGCAGAGGGCCTGGGCCACCATTGGCCGCACCCACCTGGACATCTATGACCACCACCAGTCCCAGGACGCCTTGCAGCAGGCACAGGATGCCTTCGAGAAAAGCTTGGCTATCCTGGATGAGAAGCTGCAGGGTGACTGCACTTAGGCCTGGCCCTCCCCACTTTGGCTTCCTGTACTCTGCAGGGAGAAGAGGCTACAGCCTCCCTGCCCATGTAGCGGGTCCCCTGTCTAGGTTTCCTCCCTTTGTGAGTCTGAGACTGGCCCTCAGAAGCCCCCCCCCCACCCCACCCCTCACTTTGTGGCCCTGTAAAGCCCATGCTCCTCCTGACTCCTAACCTTGGATCTGGCTGCCTTTGCTCTATTCCCTTCACTATCAGCAGCAGAACCCCTGGCACGTACAGGGAGAGGCTAGAGGAGGCTCAGGGAGAGGCTGCAGACCCCAAATGGGGGTGGGGCACTGAGTGTCTGCAGGGGCGTCTTCCAGGTTCACTGCCCAAGCGAGAGCTGAGTGAGATGAGGACTCGAGTCTACCTCAACCTGGGCCTCACCTGTGAGAGCCTGCAGCAGGTGGCCCTGTGCAGTGCCTACTTCAAGAAGAGCATCTTCCTGGCCGAGTAAGGCCCCACCAGGCCCCAGGGGGATCTGGGTTCCTGCCCCTGGAGGAAGTGGCCAGGGCGAGGGCAGCCAGCTGGCTCACCCCTGCGCCGCATCAGTCTCCTGGGAGCAGAGGCTTGGCTTGACTTTGTGGGGCCGGAGCCCTCGGTGGGGTCAGTGGGTGCCTGCTCTGCTGTCCCTGTGCAGGAGCCCCAGGCACCGACAGCCCCATCCCCCCACAGGCAGAACCACCTGTATGAAGACCTGTTTCGAGCCCGCTACAACCTGGGGGCCATCCACTGGCGGCGGGGGCAGCACTCACAGGCCATGCGCTGTCTGGAAGGGGCGCGGGAGTGTGCGCGCGTCCTGAAGCAGGGCTTCCTGGAGAGCGAGTGCTGCCTGCTGCTCTCGCAGGTGCCCTGGGCTCTGCCCTCGGGTGGGCCTGGACCTTCAGGGGCCTGCGGGCTCACCTTCCTTTGCCCCCCTAGGTCCTCCTAGACCTCGGGGATTTCCTGGCTGCCAAGAGAGCCTTGAAGAAGGCCTATCGGCTCGGTTCCCAGAAGCCTTTGCAGAAAGCTTCAGTCTGCCGGACCCTGAAGTATGGTGAGCCTAGGAGGGGACCCCGGGGCTCGACCACCCAAGACAGGGTAGGGAGGGCTCCTTCCTTCAGCAGAGGAGGCCAGGGCATGCGTCCTTGGGGAGGGGGCACCGTCGGGAGGGGACCATCCCTGCCACTTCCTGTTAGGAGGGGTCTCACTGTTCTCCGAGCTTCCATTCAGCAAGAAGTGTAGGAGGCATGCTGGGTGGTCAGGAGGCTGGTATCTGCTCATAAGCCAACGTCTTCACTGGCAGACCCAAGACAAAAGATGCCCTGCTTAATGGCAGGAGTATGGCTGAGTGAGACTGATAAGTGGCGCCAGTGTACTCCATTCATAAGTAATGGTCACCACGGTCCCTGCCTGTGTCCCTGACACAGGCCAGTCACTACCCTGTGCTGACCTTAGTTGGTTCTCTTGCTGAGACCCCACGAGGTAGCCCCTCCTACCACCCGCTTATTGGGGGTGAGCAGGGGCTGGGTCTGGTGGGTGCTGGAGCTGGGTCAGGCCTGGCCTGGCCGTCCCTGCATAAGGCTCTTTCTGGCAGTGCTGGCAGTGGTCCAGCTGCAGCAGCGACTAGAGGAGTCTGAGGAGAGTGACCCCGAGGTTGCCATGGGCATCTGTGAGCAGCTAGGGGACCTGTTCTCCAAGGCAGGTGACTTTCCCAAGGCCGCTGCAGCCTACCAGAAGCAGGTGTGTGCCAAGCGGGCGTGGCGGATGACAGGGGCTGCAGGGGGTGGCACAGCCCTGGCCTCATGGCGGCTGTCCCCCCAGCTGCACTTTGCGGAGCTGCTCAACAGGCCAGGGCCCGAGCTGGCCGTCATCCACGTGTCCCTGGCTGCCACTCTGGGGGACATGAAGGACCACCGCCAGGCTGTGCACCACTACGAAGCGGAACTGAGGCTGCAGGAGGGCAACCCCCTGGAGGTGAGCAGTCACAGCCCCGTCCTGCCCAAGGCTCCATTGCAGGACCGCCACCCTCGGGGGTGGGCACAGTTGGAGGGGGCTTGCACCCCCAGGGCGCCCACCCGCCATCTCGTGTTTGGGAGCAGGGGCCACAGCCATCAACTTTGTGCTTCTCCAGGAGGCCAAGACCTGGTTGAACATTGCACTGTCCCGTGAGGAGGCTGGTGACACCTACGAGGTGCTGGCGCTGTGCTTCCAGAAGGCTCTTGGCTGCGCCCAGCTGGCTGGGCAGCCCCAGCTGCAGGTGGGGAGTGCCTGCCTGCCCACGCTGGGATCCCGCACACAGCATCCCCGGAGCCCAACTGTCCGCGGCTCTGTCTCGCCCACGGCCCTGAGCTGGGTGCCCCCTCTCCTCAGAGGCAGATCTTGCGGCACCTCCATGCGGTACAGCTGAGGCTGCAGCCCCAGGAGGCCCCCGGCACCGAAACCAGGCTGCAGGAACTGCAGGCGGCTGGAGACGAGGATGAGAGGGATGGGGAGGACGAGGAGGACGATGATGCTCTGGAGGCCACAGAGCTGGAACTTTCCGAGAGTGGTGAGGCTGGCTCCCTGGCCCCTGCTTGGGGTGGCTGGGGCCAGCTCACGGGCTTCTGACTCCTCAGGAGGGAACAGCTGGGCACCCGGCAGGTGGAAGAGGGACGCCATCCACTAGGCAGTTGGGTGAGAGGAACCCACGGTGGAGAAGCAGGTGCTGGGAGGATGGGCACCCCGGAGGCAGTGGGGCTGGGCGGGCGCATGCGGGTGTTGCGTAGTGGAGGACACCTGCACCCCGCGTCAGCTGCTCTCAGCAAGGGCGGGACCCGGGAAAGAAACAGCAGAGGTCTGGGGCTGGGGGAGACTGACCCACAGGGCAGTCTCAGCTCGGGAGGCCTCGGAGCAGGGACCGGTTCACGTGGGGCGGCGGGCTTGGCTCTGATACAGAGGACGAAGCCGATGCATCCCCGCCGCTGGAGGAGGATGAGGAGCTACGAGGCTGCCTGGGCCGGCAGAGGGTGAACAAGGTGAGGACTGCGGGCTGAGGACAGCGGTGACGCCCTTCCGTGGTCACTGGTGCCATCCGGCCCCTCACGCCTCTGCCCCCACCCTGGGCTGTGCCCACAGTGGAGCCGGCGAAACGACGTGGGAGAGACGCTGCTGCACCGAGCCTGCATCGAGGGGCGGCTGGGCCGCGTTCAAGACCTTGTGAGGCAGGTAGGCACCCCCCTGCAGGCTGGGCTGCGCCCAGGACCTTGTGAGGCCGGTAGGCACCTCCTGCAGGCTGGGCCGCACCCAGGACCTGGTAAGGCAGGTAGGCACCACCCCCACAGGCTAGGCCGTTTCCCCAGGGAACAGGGCAAGGCTTGAGGGCCAGAGCCAGAACTGGGTACCCTGTGCCTCCTGGTGGTGAGCATCTCTTTCTGCTGTGATCTGGACCAGGCCAGGCTGAGGGGTGCGCCTGTGGTGCTCTTTGCAGGCTTCAGTGCCAGGGAAAGGCTAGGCTGGTGGGGGCACTCGAGGCCAGGCTTCTTCCCATTCTTGGGCACAGGGCCATCCCCTAAACTCTCGGGACTACTGTGGCTGGACACCTCTGCACGAGGCCTGCAACTACGGGCATCTGGGTGAGCATGGGACAGGGTTTCTGGCCTGTGATGGGGAGAGGGAATGTGTCCTTCCCGAGAGAGGGCCTGGGAGCCAGCTCACGCACCTGTCCGCAGACATCGTCCGTTTCCTGCTGGACCACGGGGCTCCGGTGGATGACCCAGGTGGCCAGGGCTGTGACGGCATCACGCCCCTGCATGACGCCCTCAACTGTGGCCACTTTGAGGTGGCTGAGCTGCTCATCGAGCGAGGAGCATCTGTCACCCTCCGCACCAGAAAGGTGAGTGGACGCAGGCCAGGTAGGTGTGGTCAGCGGTGGGTGGAGCTACTGCCACCAGCCCTGCCCAACTGGTACCCCCAGGGCCACAGCCCACTGGAGACGCTGCAGCAGTGGGTGAAGCTGTACGGCAAGGATCTGGACAGTGAGACGCAGGAGAAGGCAGCTGCCATGGGGAGGCTACTCCAAGCGGCCTCCTTGGGTCGAGGTAATAAGCAGGGCCTCCTCTGCCCCTGGGGATTCCACTCCTCAGCCTCAGAGTCTTGGGCCCGGTGTAGGGGTCATGTGCCAGGCACTGTCTCACAAGAGATTGCTCTCTCTGCAGCTCCCCACAGCTCCCAGGCTCCACAGACTCTCCCAAGTAACCATCTGTTTGACCCTGAGACCTCTCCTCCCTCAAGTCCTTGCCCAGGAACCCCAGAGGTCTGTGAAGCCAGCACCAGGGTGTCCCAGGGGCTGGCAGTGTCCCCTGTGGCTAGACCTCGGAGGAGCAGGCATAAAGTGGCCAGCAGTAGCAGCTCAGAGGGCGAGGACAACGCCGGCCCATCCCGTCCCACCCAGAAGAGGCCCCGGCACGCCGGCCCATCACTGCAGACCAAGGCCCCGATGCCCAGGCCTGCCGGCGATAGGGAGGCAGCCACAACGAGTGCCAGCTGGGCAGCCTACCGGGTGGCCATGCATGGAGTGGGCAGTGCCCAGACCTGCCGCCTGGGCCCCAGTCCACTGCGAGGGCCCAGCGAGACCCCCATCCCCCAAGCAGCACTCATTCCTAAGGAGGAGTGCTTGGCCGGGGACTGGCTGGAGGAGGACTTCCCGATGAGCTCCGGTCACCAGGGCCGCCGCCCAGCCCGCCCCCAGAGCGGTGGGGATGGCGGCAGACACTGTGCCTCTGGCCCAGGCAGCGACACAGCACGCAGGCCCCGGGCCCAGGCCCGGCAGAGCCGGCTGCCCTATCTCGAGAGCCGGAGCACGCCGGCCAGAGCAAACAGAGCCGACAGCCCAGCCACAGAGCTCACACGGAGCCCCGACGTCCCCAGGGCCGTGGCACCTGCTGGAGAAAACCCCACAGCAGGCCAGCTCCCGGTGGGTGCTCATGCCTGGGGCAGAGTGCCACCCAAGCTGCGGGAGAGGATGGGCAGGGGCCTGTCTCTCCTGGCTTGAGCCCCTTCTTCCCTGCCTCTACCCCTAGGGTCAGGTCCTGCCCCCTCCCATCCGAGTCCGAGTTCGAGTTCAGGACAACCTCTTCCTCATTCCCGTTCCACACAGGTAGGGTGTCTCCTCCCAGCGCCCGGCTCTGTGCTGGGGGTGGTGCCCAGGCGCAGTAAAGGGCCCTTGTCGAGATGAGACGTGATGAGAGCCCGCTTGGTCCTATCCCTCGCCCCTGGGGGACTGCTAGCGGGGAGGTGCCAGCAAGCAGAGGCTCAGGAAGGCCCCGAATGGTCCAGCAGGCCCTGGGATCCCTAGGAGTGGCCTGGAGGTGCCCCGGTGTGCACCTTGCAGGCAGGCAGGAGAGGGAGGAGTTCCGCACTCCCAGATGGCAGGGCAGGAACCTGGCCGGGGCCTGTACTCAGCCCGCGCCCGTGCCCACACAGGGAGGCCCACTCCGTGGCCTGGCTGGCTGAGCAGGCCGCCCAGCGTCACTACCAGGCCTCCGGGCTGCTGCCTCGGCTCTCCCTGCAAAAAGAGGGGGCGCTGCTGGCCCCTCAGGACCCCATCCCCGACGTGCTGCAGAGCAACGAGGAGGTGAGTGGCCAGAGCCAGGGCCCTGAGCTGGGGGCGTCCTCCAGGACTGGGGTCGGGGCCGCTCACCGCTGTTGCTCGCCAGGTGTTGGCTGAGGTGACTTCATGGGACCTCCCCCCGCTGAAGGACCGCTACCGCCGGGCCTGCCAGACCCTGGAGCAAGGTAAGGGTCCAGGCAGCCCTGCAGAGGCCTGGGCAGAGAACTAGACCAGGCTCACGGCCTTCAGTCCCAGGACCCCAAGCATTGACCAGGGTCCCCCACCCCCACACCAAGCCTCAGGGTTTTCTCCCCTACCTAGCGGCCCCCTAGTGTGTAGGTAGTGGGGGCAGGAGGTGGCTCCATCTGGAGGTGGGTCAGCATCACCCACCCTGGCTCTGCAGCATGCCTCGGGGCCCTGGGAGCTGCCCTGGAGCTCATGCTGGAGTGGGGGGCAGGGTGCTACCTGACTGGCCACGGCTGACTCCCACGGCAGGACAGGTAGAACCTGTCCTGGTGACACCACGTCCCTCCCCAGGGGAGCACCAGCAGGTGCTGCAGGCCGTGGAGCACCAGGGCTCAGCCCCCACATTCAGCGCCTGCTCCCTGGCACTGTGCCAGGCCCAGCTCACACCGCTGCTGCGGGCCCTGAAGCTGCACTCGGCACTCCGGGAGCTTCGCCTGGCTGGGAACCGGCTGGGGGATGGGTGTGTTGCTGAGCTGCTGGCCACCCTAGACACCGTGCCCGGCCTGACCCTCCTCGACCTGTCCTCTAACCAGCTGGGCCCTGAAGGCCTGCGCCAGCTTGCTGCGGGCCTCCTGGGGCAGACCACCTTGCAGGTAAGAGGTATGGGGAACAGCAGCATCTGAGTGACCACATCTAGCCCATCCCTGCTGGAGAGGTGCGGTTGAGAGCACTGGCTGGCGCCCAGATCCAGGTGGTAAACACCAGACCCTCTGGGGGCCCTGTGTCTCCCACAGAACTTGGAAGAGTTGGACTTGAGCATGAACCCCCTCGGGGATGGCTGTGGCCAGGCCCTGGCCTCTGTCCTGCGGGCCTGCCCTGTGCTTTGCACCCTGCACCTCCAGGCCTGTGGCTTTGGTCCCAGTTTCTTCCTGAGCCATCAGGCAACCCTGGGCAGCGCCTTCCAAGGTGAGCTACCAGCACGTCCACTCCCCGGCCCCAGGGATTCAGAGAGCCTCGAACCAGGGCACCAGCTTGGCTCTCGGGAGCATGTGGGTGGACATAGGGGTGGCTTGCCTGGCCTGGGCAGCTCCCCAGGACCCAGACCCAGTCCCAGGTACACTGCAGGCCCATCCCTGTTGCTCCCCAGCTCTGAGCATTCTGCTTGAGGGAGACGATTCTACCCATAGTCCCAGCACCGAGAGGCAGGAAACTGGGCATCCTCCAGGAGGTTTTCCACGGAGGCCTGAGCTAGGAAGTGGGGCTCAGAGCTGGGAGCATAGTAGAGGGGAGGAGGCGCTGGGACTTGGGTGGTAGATGGAGTGCCCCCACCCACCCCTGCCCCACCATGCGTAGGTGTCCCAGTCTTGGGGCCACCCTGTCATGAGTAGGGACAGGTCGGGTACCCAGAAGTGGTGGGAAGAAACTGAGCTCAGGAGTCTGGTGCTACCCCCTCCCCAGCATGAGACCCTGGGCCGGAGACCCCAGTGCATAGAGAATTTCCCAGTGCATAGAACCTTGGAGACAGTGACAGCCTCCCGAGGGTCACGAAGGCTCTGGGCCAAGGCCTGGGGGCAGGAAGGAGCCTGATGGAGGTTCTGGCCTTCATATAGACACCAAGTGCCTGAAGACACTGTCCCTGTCCTACAACAGCCTGGGCCCCACTGCCCTGGGCCAGGTCCTGGGGAGCCTGCCGGCCCACAGTCTCTTGCGCCTGGAGCTGGGCTCTGTGGCCACCGGCAAGAGCGACCTAGGCCTCATGGAGCCCGTGGTTCGCTACCTGAGCCAGGTACGCATTCGAGGGGGCACTAAGCCAGAGGCACCTTGACCCCCAGGACTGGGGGTGGGGGAGCAGAACAGGAGTGGGGAACGCTTTCTATGGACCTGCTTGCCTCGGGTTCCGAGGTCCTGGCCAGCAGGAAAGGCACCTGGGTGGCGCAGGTCTCCTGAGATCACGTCGTGGTGTGCCAAGTATGACCCACTCCTCTGGGTAAAAGCATTTCCTTCTGACCTGCAGACTTGGGGGGACCCTGCTCCCTCTGGCTTCGGGGGTGAGGCAGGCTTCACTCCCATCATTCTCAAGGGATGGGGGCGGTGTCTGGCACCCTGGGTGCAGGGCCTCTACTGGGACGCAGGGAGGGCAGGTGTCCCCCTCCGTTGTCTAGGAAGGCTGTGTCCTGGAGCACCTGAGCGTGTCGGCAAACCACCTGGGCGACAAAGACGTGAGAGCTCTGAGCAGGTAACGCTGCCACTGTCCTGTGGTCTGGTCTCATAGCTGGGCGCCTGGGGAGGCTGGGGCCTCACAACCTGCCTCCCTTGGGCTCTCACATCCCTTTGCTGGGTCCTCTCCTGTCACCCGTGTGCCACGGCCCATGCCAGGGCCACTACTCCGTGGCCTCAAGCTTCAGTGGCTCTCAGGAGTGTCTGGTGTCACCTGGGGCAGCTTCCCCTCATGACGGAAACTGACCCCCATGTTTCCACCCTGTCTCAGATGTCTCCCTCTCTGCCCCTCACTGGTCTCGCTGGACCTGTCTGCCAACCCTGAGGTCAGCAGTGCTGGCCTGGAGGAGCTCCTGTCTACCCTCCAAAAACGGCCCCAAGGCCTCAGCTTCCTGGGCCTGTCAGGTGAGCTCTGGGTGTAGCGGCCGCAGCTGCCCAACTGCAGCTGGTGACACAGCCCATGCTCGGGGACCTGCCTGAGGCCCAGGTGCCTCCTCTTAAGGGGCCATCCTGCCACTAGCTAGGCTGCAGGGTGGAGCTGGGGCCCCTGGGTGCTCAAGTGGAGGACAGTGCCCAGCATGCCCAGAGGCAGGTGCAACCCTCACCCCCTAAACCACAGGGTGGGAGGAGCGTAGGCCTCTGCCTCCAGCCTGGTCAGCCCGACCCTCAAGACCGTGGCTGGGGGACCCACTGCCACAGGGACTTTTTTGTTCCTCTTGTCCAGAGGGAGGGAGGGCAGGTCAGCCTAGAGTGGCAATACCTGCCTCCGAGGGACCCTCCTGCTTCTGGCCAGGGTGCCCTGACCATACCATCTAGGCCTGTGGCCTGACTTAGGTGGTTCAGTGGCCACACCTGTTGCAGGACCCCGTCTTGAGAACAACCCCAGGGAGGTGTATTGGGTGAACTGGGGCATCCTGCTGGGGCTGGGGGCAGGGCAGACCAGACTTAGCCTTCCAGGAGAACCAGGGCTGGGAGTGGGTGTGGTGCAGGAACACCCCTGGGTTCCTCCTGCTGCTCGCCCCCTGCCCCACAGGGCCAGGCTAGTTCCTCCAGGAAGAGCCTCCTGAAGGCAGGCTGGTAGGCAACCTACCCCTCACTCAGCTGTTGGGCCGCTACCCACACATCTGGCTTCCTGGCACCTGCAGGCTCTCACCACTCCCCCTGCTGGGTACTTGTGGTCTCTGAGGATTGAGCATTGGCAGTTCAGTGTCCTGAGACTCCCAAGAAGCCATGCTAGGTCCATCTTACAGACAGAGACATCATCAGACACTGTCAGAGGCACAGATGTGAACACAGTGTCTCCTATAGCTGACCTCCCTCCTGCCTGACCACTGGCTGTGGGAGGGGTCTGCGGTCCTAGGCAGCCTCTGGGAGAGCACCCTCTATCCCTGAGAATGATCTGGCCTCTTCTGGGCTTTGCTCATGCCCCTCATTGCAGCTGTTGGGGCCTCAGGGGAAGTGCATATCGTCCCTAGGGCAACGCTGGTAAAGAAAAAAGTCCTATGAGACCCGAGGCAACCCCACGGGCTCCCGCAGGGCTTCTCCTGTTGCATCCTGCCAGGAGCAGCTCCCCAAGGCTGACTTCTGCCTCCCCTCTGCAGGCTGTGCTGTCCAGGGCCCCCTGGGCCTGGACCTCTGGGACAAGGTTGTGGCGCAGCTTCAGGAGCTGCAGCTGTGCACCAGATGTCTCTCCGCTGAGGACCGGGATGCCCTGCACCAGCTGTTGCCCAGCCAGCTGGGCCCCAGAGTGTGCACCCTGGACCAGGGCCCCAAGCTCTTCTTCAGGCACCTCTAATTGGCCAGCCCCATGGTGTACCCTCTCCAGGCCTCTAATAAAGAAGCCACTGCTGCTTCCACTCCTCTCTGCTGCTGCTCCTTGGAAGGCAAGTGGGAGGTGGAAGGCAGGGTTGTAAAGCTTAGAGCCCACAGGAATTGAGGATGTTACTGGAGCAGGTTCGTCTGCCCAGGAAACAGCAAGCAAAACCCAGAGACGACAAGGTTTGCAGCAGAGGAAGGATTTATTCACAAGGCAGCCAAGTGAGGTGATGGGAGGACAGGTCTCATATTTGCTTCCTCAAAGACGAGGGGCTTGCGACATTACAGTATAAAGAAGCAGGTTGGGGAAATTCCCTGGTGGTCCAGTGATTAGGACTCTGCACTTTCACTGCCAATGGCCTAGGTTTGATCCCTGGTAGGGGAACTAAGATCCCACAAGCCTCAGTACCCCCCGCAAAAAGCAGGATGATTTTAGATGTGGGGAGAGAACCTTGGAGGCAGGGAAGAGGTGAGATCATCTGTTCTGCAGAGGCACATCTGAATTACTTCTTCATGGGACACGTTAAAAATGGTAGCACTTGATGGGGTGGAGCTCTGAAGGCAAGAGGTCATTCGCTGGACCCCAGAGCAGGGCCAGTTATAGCGTCGTACAAGCAAGCTTTTGTATCAACAATTAAAGCAAGCTCGATCCATGAAGACAGGTTACAAATGGAGGGCCTGAGGGAAGGGCTACCCACTCCAGTATTCTGGCCCAGAAAATTCCATGGGCTGTACAGTCCGAAGGGCAGCAAACCTTCACACAGTTAACTTGCAGTGTTACTTCAGTTTTTTATATGTGTGTACGCACACGTTATTTTTCAGATTCTTTTCCATTATAGGTTATTACAAGAAATTGAATATAATTCCCCATGCTATACAGTAGGGCCCTGTTTACCGCGGGGTTCTTAAGCGGTAAGACGAGCTCTAAGGTTTCTGTTACCACTTTCTGTTAACCCTGTGGGGCGGTTTCAAGGGCAGAGCTGGCCGCTTAGAGGCCCTCCAGGGGAACGCAAAGCCACCTGTCCGCACCTACCTTCCCTCCCTCCCTCTCGAGGATAGACTCACTCTCAGCCTCAGCCCTCAGGGGCGGGGCGTAGTCGGCGCGCAGGCGCAGACGGCGGGGCCTGGCGCAGGTGTAGCGTGCGCAGCCGCAGGCGGAGGGGCCTGACGCGCAGGCGCGGGAGCAGACGTCAGGCGCGCCCCGCCCTCGCGCCGTCGCTGGGACCTGCGAGGCGGTCCAGGTACTCCGGGCCAGGGACGGGTGGAAAAGGCGGTCGGACCAAAACCCACGGTCTTCGCCACGCCGCGTAGGGTCCTCTGCGTCCCTGCTCCTCGGTCCCCTCTCGGAGTTCTGTGTCCCGGGCCCCCGGGTCTCCTGGGTCCGTCCGGGGCTCTGAGGCCGTCTCCCGGGCCTGCGCGCCCGGCGCTCGCTGGGCTTTATCTGGGAGCTCGCCGCCCTGCTCGAGCAGGGTGACGATACTCAGCGTGTGGCCGCGGGCCTCCCCTTTCGTGGCTGCGTGGGGTCCCGCTGTAGGGCCACAGCCGAGCCCCTGATTGTTCCTGGCCGTCCCACCGCCTCACGGTTGCTGAGCGGTCTCCGTGTCCCTGCCCCGCCCCCGCCGCGCCCTGCTGAACTCACAGCCTCGTCTCCCAGGCCTCATCCCGCCTTGCCGCTGCACTCCCTCCGCGCCGGGTCCCGGAGCTCAGCACGGGCTGTCATCTCGCTACCTTGGTTCACCCTCGGCCATTTTCTGTGGGGCGCCACCCACCCGCTCAGTACCACAGTCTCAGTCTGCCCGTCCGAGCTTCTCCCCTGACCTCCAGGCGCCTCTGCAGCGTCCTTGGAGCCTGCGGAGCTTCTCAAAGCCCACACGTCCAAACCGTAGTACATCCACCTACTCTCCACACCTACTTTGTTTACCTTCTCCGTGTCAGCTTATCTGACGGTCATGGTGCCTTTGGTCCGAAAATAAGGATGTCGTTCTTGAGTGCTTTTTAATTTTTACCCATTTTTAAGTTCTCCGTTGCACCTGGTGGGTCCGTCTCCAAAGCACGTCTGAACCTGGCCCCAGCCACTGCATCAGCTTCTCAAGTGGGCAGGGCTCCTGCTTCCACTGTCTGCTCAGCTCACTGCCCATCAGGGTCCCCGAGGACTTGTCCCCAGTTGTCCAGTGACTCCAGCTCGCTGCATGAGGATAAGCCCAGACTCGTCTTGGCCTGTGAGTCGTGCGTCCTTTGGCAAACCACCCCCCGACACACACACATACCCGCACCCACCCCACCCCACCCCCCACCCCCACCTCTGTCATCCCCTGGACTGTCCTCATTCAGAAAGTTCACCCCAACCCCCATTGGTCTGCTCCTCCAAATTTATCCTTGTGCGAAGACATACTCGGGATTGTCTTTTAAGAGGTTGTGTCGTGTGTTCTCTTCCCCAGGTCACTCCTCCAGTGGCTGCAGCATCTTCCTCTCTCTCCCGGTCACCTGACTCAGAGCTGGCAGGATGTTTCACGGGATCCCAGCCACTCCTGGCATGGGAGGCAAGTATGGCCCATGCTGGGCCCAGGGACCCAGAGGGTGGAGGCTTTCAACCTGCAGAGGCCAGGGGTTGCCGGCAGGCTATAAGGTCCGACACAACAAGGTCCCAGGGGGTAGCCAGGGGCCTAAAGACCTCCTCCAAGTGAGGTCAGCTGGATGCAGAGATGACAGCTATAGTGTGGTGGGACTTCAGGGTGTCTCAAGTATCCCGGAGTCCCCAAGCCAGGGGGATGGTTGCAAAGCATGTGACAGACGTTGTGTGCCCACAACCACATCATAAGCAAGTTGTGGTCACTCAGCTGTGGGGCAGTAGCTGAGCAACAGGGGTGGAATGGAGCACCTGGGCCTGGCATGCAGCCCCTGGACCCAGAGGCCTGTGCTCTGCTCGGGTCCCCCGCAGAGTGAGGGGGGCCTGTCCTCTGCTCGGGTCCCCCTGGAGACTGAGGGAGGCTGGGTCTGAAGTTCCTGGGGCCAGGGTGGTGGCCAGGCTCGCTGGGGTGACTTTCCACTCTGCCTGTTCTGTCGCAGCCCCTGGAAACAAGCCGGAGCTGTATGAGGTGAGTGGTGGGCACCCTCCTGGCCACGTCAACTGTGGTTCTTGTCTACGTGGTCCTCTCTGGGGCCCCGCAGCCTCACTGGTGCTGCTGGCCGACCCTCCGCCCGGTCTCCCGACAGGAAGTGAAGCTGTACAAGAATGCCCGTGAGCGGGAGAAGTGAGTCCAGCCCCCACGCTGCCTGCCTCCCTCACCATGGGGGTCTTCCCAGGGAAACAGGTCCCCAGAAGCCTCTGCTCGGGGTAGGGTGAGGAGGTGGCCAGACCAGGAGCTCCGCCTCAGTGGCACCAAGGCAGGGCTGGCAGGTGTGCTCAGGCCCTCGGCTTCCTGCCTGGGCAGCCGTGCCTGAAGTCTGTGCCCCCTCAGGTACGACAACATGGCAGAGCTGTTTGCAGTGGTGAAGACGATGCAGGCCCTGGAGAAGGCGTACATCAAGGACTGCGTCACCCCCAACGAGTGAGAGCCCACCTCCCTGCACCACTGGCCCACCCTCCGAAGCTCAGCTCTGGCCTCCGGGGCCAGGTGCTCAGTGGGGAGGGAGAGTGGGCAGTCCGGGGGCAGTGCCCGCATGGGCGTGACTGCACCCAGCTTTCTCCAGGGTTCTGCCCCCGCTCCACTCCCTGGAGCTTCATTGGTGAGAACACTTCGAAGGGGAGCTGCGGGCTCGGGCAGTCAGTCCATGGGGAGCCACTGGCCAGGCCTGGCAGCCCGGAGGTATGTGGGGCCTTTGTCTAGTGCGTTTGCGCCCCGCAGCAGCACTGTGAGCTGTCCGTGTAGGGGCACAGCCAACACAGCCCAGGAAACAGGCTTAGGAACCTGGCTGGGACCTGCGGGGCCAGCTTGCAAAGTCCAGGCTGGTCCTCTGTGGCAGCCATATTTTGGGCATAACACCCCCACTGTACCCTCTGCACCTTTCAAAGCTTCATGAGGAAGCCTCTGCCCTCATGGCCGGTCTCTGGCCCTTCACGTCTTGTCCATGCAAGCTGCCCCATGTCTGGAAGGGCAGAGGATAAGCAGAAGGGACCCAGAGGCGCTGGCCTGGCACAGCCAGCAGCAGCCTGGCCTCTTCCTCCAGGTACACCGCAGCCTGCTCCCGACTCCTGGTCCAGTATAAGGCGGCCTTCCGGCAGGTCCAGGGCTCAGAAATCAGCTCCATTGATGAATTCTGCCGCAAGTTTCGCGTGAGTGAGCAACTCCTTCACCCCGAGGGACGCGGGCAGGTGTAGGGGCCCAGGGCTGCGGCCGGGCTGCCCTGTGAGGGCCAGCCATGATCCCTCCCTTAGCTGGACTGCCCGCTGGCCATGGAGAGGATCAAGGAGGACCGGCCCATCACCATCAAGGACGACAAAGGCAACCTGAACCGCTGCATCGCCGACGTGGTCTCGGTGCGGGCCCTGTGCACATGAGCTGAACCGGTGGGGGGGTCCTCCAGGGCGGGGGCTGGGGGTCCGCTCCAAGGCCTCGCCCCGGCACAGGCCTACGTGGGACGTGTCCTGCATTCCCACCCAGTAGCCCTCTGGCTGCAGGAATGGGTGCAGGGGTAGGCCTGTGTGACCCTCCAGCTAAGGCGAGCAAGGGGCGGGGTGGGGCAGCCCCAGGCCCCTCTTTACAGAGGAACCAGGGTGTCGGGGTTCTGAGCCGGGGGTCCGGGAAATCACACGCACACACACTCGCTCCCAGCTCTTTATTACGGTGATGGACAAGCTGCGCCTGGAGATTCGAGCCATGGATGAGGTGCGGCCCTGGGCAGGGAGAAGGGGGGGGGCATTCTGAGGAGCCAGGCTCAGGGGGGCGGGTCTCAGCGGGCGCTGTTCCCTTAGATCCAGCCTGACCTGCGGGAGCTGATGGAGACCATGCACCGCATGAGCCACCTGCCCCCAGACTTCGAGGGCCGCCAGACAGTCAGCCAGTGGTGAGTGCCTGTCGCTTGCCAGGGCCCCCAACCCTACTCACCCCCAACCCCTAGCCCCAGCCCCTTCCCCTGCGCACACACCACCTGGGTCTATAGCTACACACACACACATGCATGCACGCACGCTTTGGCCCCATAGTCCCTCCCTCCACACACACATATATACATACACAAACACACGTATATACAAACACACACACACACGCTGCAGCCCCATAGCCCTCCCTGTCCACCACTGCACACACACAGAAGCGCTATAGCCCTCCCCCCCAGACAGAGCCCCTCCTCCAAGCCCCATAGCCTTACACACAAACACCCCAGCCCCACAGCTTTCCCCCTCCACCACCACACACACACAGGCACTGCACCCTGTGCCCCGCAGGCTGCAGACCCTGAGTGGCATGTCGGCCTCAGACGAGCTGGATGACTCCCAGGTGCGCCAGATGCTCTTCGACCTGGAGTCGGCCTACAATGCCTTCAACCGCTTCCTGCACGCCTGAGCCCTGGCCCCCCAGGCCCGCCTTCCGCCATGGTTCCTGCTTCCCCGGACACCTGCTTTCCACGACCACCCGTCTGTATCTGTTCATGGCATCTGGAGTCCCCTCTTCCTAATAAAGCTGTTTTCTGATCTCTCTGCTGCTGAGGGCACTCCTCCCCCTCCAGCCCTTCCCTGTCTGTCCTCTCAGCCCTGGGAGCAGGCATTGGCCTCCCTGGTGGGCACAGTCTGACAAGCAGGCAGGGGTGACTAAATCTGCCGGCCACAGCCACCCCCAGTCTGAGAGCAGGAGGTTGTGCTGCCTGGGCTTGGTGGTCTGGCCACAGCCCCACCAACATCTCCGGCCCTGGAGACGGGCAGCTGGGGCAGGCTTACGCCTTTGCAGCAGGACCCGTCCTCGCGCAGGGCTCACTGGAGTCCCAGCTGACAGCTGCCAAGGGCAGTCCTGACCCAGGAGCAGAGCCAGTGGACAGTTCAGCACCCCTGGACTGGCCTCGCCCAAAGCCTGGTGGGGAAGCACCCCCTGCTCCCTGTGCCCGCTCCGGGACCTCGGGCCCGTGCTGTTCACATCCGCTCCCTTTAGGCAGACAGCAGTAAACCAGAGACCAAGGCTCTGGGTGCCAAGGTGGGTTAGTCTCAGCAGCTATGGCGTTGGGACGAGGGACAAGCCAGTTTCACTGTAACATTTTCTTAGCGGTGGTTCTTCGTATCTGGCTTCTAAAGGCAACAAGGTAAAGTGTGGTGTTTCGAGGGGGCAGTGAGGAGGTGCGCTTATGGACTCAGCAAGAGCAGAGGATGACGGGAATGAGCGGGGTTGCTGGAAAAGGAGGAGAGGGGTGCAGGAAGACAGGTGGGGTGGGGACTGGCCGGTGAAGGCTTAGGATTGTACCCAGGAGTCCTGGATGCCAGTGAGGCTCTCAGAGCTGTGTATGTGTGTTGGGGGGAGCAGAGTTCACGCATGTGTGTGTGTGTCTCTGTGTGAGAGCAGAGTGGCAGCTGGGGGCTGACGTCAGTGTGGACTGTGCTGTGTGTGGTGCCCACAGTCGCTGCTGCTGGTCCAGAGACAGCAGTGGGGAGAGAACTCAGGAATTGCACTCGGGCTTGAGTCTTGGGAGGCCCGAGGCTCCTTTGGCCTTCGGGGCTCCTCCCAGTGACCTTGAGGGAGTGGGTGGGGCTTAGCCCCAAAGCCCTGCTGTCTAGGGAGGTCAAGGGGCAGAGGGCCAGGGAGGGTCCTTGGGGTCTCATTGCCTCCACCCACCCATCCCCAGAACCCTTCTCACAGGCGCCCACTACTCCTGCCACCTCCACCTACCATTCTGGATTCTGAAAACTCGAGAGACCTCAACACCCCCTGAGGGAGTTCAGGGTGGAGTGAGGCACTCTGTGCTCCAGGGAATCTGGTGGGACTGGTCTTTAGATAGTTGGATGTTTTTATGAATAGATTTTATTATCTCAATCCTTGCATCTCCTCCCATCTAGAGAAGCGCTAAATATTTCCCTTCCTGGTGACATCAGATCCTCATGACTAACAAAAAACCTTTTGTGAAATGAGTGCTTCATGGTATTGGACTCCCCCCTTCGCCAAAACCTTATATATTGACTTTCCCCCACTGCCACTTTGGAGCAGTTTCTCAGAGCTGAGATGCTGCCTCCTGGGCTGCAGTCCTCATTTTGATCCAAATAAAACTTAACTCACAGCTCTTAAGTTGTACATGGTTTGTTTGTTTTTTTTTAAGTCAACAGACTGCATCCCTGCTTCCCTGTCCATCACCAACTCCCAGAGTTTACTCAAACTCATGTCCATTGAGTTGGTGATGCCATCCAACCATCTCATCCTCCGTCGTCTCCTTCTCCAACCACCTTCAATCTTTCCCAGCATTAGGGTCTTTTCCGATGAGTCAGTCCATCGCATCAGGTGGCCAAAGTATTGGAATTTCAGCTTCAGATGAATATTCAGGACTGATTTCCTTTAGGATGGACTGGTTGGATCTCTTTGCAGTCCAAGGAACTCTCAAGAGTCTTCTCCAAAACCACAGTTCAAAAGCATCAATTCGGCGCTCAGCTTTCTTTGTAGTCCAACTCTCACATCCATACATGACTACTGGAAAAACCATAGCTTTGACTAAATGGACCTTTGTTGGCAAAGTAATGTCTCTGCTTTTTAATATCCTGTCTAGTTTGGTCATAACTTCTTCCAAGGACTAAGTGTCTTAATTTCATGGCTGCAGTCACCATCTGCAGTGATTTTGGAGTCCAAAAAAATAGTCTGCCACTGAAATAAAGTCTGTGACTGTTTCCCCATCTGTTTGCCATGAAGAGATGGGACCGGATGCTATGATCTTACTTTGAGTAACTGTTGAGCTTTAAGCCAACTTTTTCACTGTCCTCTTTGACTTTCATCAAGAGGCTCTTTAGTTCTTCACTTTCTGCCATAAGGGCAGTGTTATCTGCATATCTGAGGTTATTGATATTTCTCCCAGCAATCTTGATTCCAGCTTGTGCTTCCTCCAGCCCAGCGTTTCTCATGATGTACTCCATATAAGTTAAACAAGCAGGGTGTCAATAGACAGCCATGACGTACTGCTTTTCCTATTTGGAACCAGTCTGTTGTTCCATGTCCAGTTCTAACTGTTGCTTCCTGACCTGCATACAGATTTCTCAAGAGGCAGGTCAGGTGGTCTGGTATTCCCATCTCTTTCAGACTTTTCCACAGTTTGTTGTGCTCCACACAGTCAAAGGCTTTGGCATAGTCAATAAAGCAGAAGTAGATGTTTTTCTGGAACTCTCTTGCTTTTTCAATGATTCAGCAGATGTTAGCAATCTGATCTCCAGTTCCTCTACATTTTCTAAATCCAGCTTGAACATCTGGAAGTTCATGGTTCACATATTGTTGAAGCCTGGCTTGGAGAATTTTGAACATTACTTTACTAGGGTGTGAGATGAGTGCAATTGTGCAGTAGTTTGAGCATTCTTTGGAGAAGGGAAAGGCAACCGACTCCAGTATTCTGGCCTGCAGAATTCCATGGACTGTATAGTCGGGGTTGCAAAGAGTCGGACACGACCGAGCAACTTTCACTCACTCACTCACTTGAGCATTCTTTGGCATTACCTTTCTTTGGGAATGGAATGAAAACTGACCTTTTCCAGTCCTGTGGCCACTGCTGAGTTTTCCAAATTTGCTGGCATATTAAGTGCAGCACTTTCACAGCATCATCTTTCAGGATTTGAAACAGCTCAACTGGAGTTCCATCACCTCCACTAGCTTTGTTCATAGTGAAGCCTCCTAAGGCCCACTTGACTTCACATTCCAGGATGTCTGGCTCTGGATCACACCATCATGATTATCTGGGTCATGAAGATCTTTTTTGTGTAGTAGTTCTGTGTATTCTTGCCACCTCTTCTTAATGTTTTCTGCTACTGTTAGGTCCATAGCATTTCTGTCCTTTATTGAGCCCATCTTTGCATGAAATGTTCCCTTGGTATCTCTAATTTTCTTGAAGAAATCTCTAGTCTTTCCCATTCTATTGTTTTCCTCTACTTCTTTGCACTGGTCACTGAGGAAGGCTTTCTTTTTTCACCTTGCTGTTCTTTGGAACTCTGCATGCAAATGGGTATATCTATCCTTTTCTCCTTTACTTTTTGCTTCTCTTCTTTTCACAGATATTTTTAAGGCCTCCTCAGACAGCCATTTTGCTATTTTGCATTTCTTTTTCTTGGGGATGGTCTTGATCCCTCTCTCCTGTACAATGTCACGAACCTCCGTCCATAGTTCATCAGGCACTCTATCAGATCTAGTCCCTTAAATCTACTTCTCACTTCCACTGTAAAATCATAAGGGATTTGATTTAGGTCATACCTGCATTGTCTAGTGGTTTTCCCCAGTTTCTTCATTTTAAGTCTGAATTTGACAATAAGGAGTTGATGATCTGAGCCACAGTCAGCTCCTGGTCTTGTTAACATAGGAACCTGGAATGTTAGGTCCATGAATCATGCAAATTGGAAGTGCTCAAATGAGATGGCAAGAGTGAACGTTGACATTTTAGGAAGCAGCGAACTAAAATGCACTGGAATGGGTGAATTTAACTCAGATGACCATTAGATCTACTACTGTGGGCAAGAATCCCTTAGAAGAAATGGAGTAGCCATCATAGTCAATTGAAGATTCCAAAATGCAGTACTTGGATGCAATCTCAAAAATGACAGAATGCTCTGTTTCCAAGGAAAACCATTCAATATCACAGTAATCCAAGTCTATGCCCTGACCAATAATGCTGAAGAAGCTGAAGTTGAACAGTTCTATGAAGATCTACAAGACCTTTTAGAACTAACACCCCCAAAAGATGTCCTTTTCATTATTGGGGTCTGGAATGCAAAAGTAGGAAGTCAAGAAACACCTGGAGTAACAGGCAAATTTGGCTTTGGAGTACAGAAAGAAGCAGGGCAAAGGCTAATAAAGTTTTGCCAAAAGAACGCACTGGTCATAACAAACACCCTCTTCCAACAACACAAGGGAAGGCTCCACACATGGACATCACTAGATGGTCAACACTGAAATCAGATTGATTATATTCTTTGCAGCCAAAAATGGAGAATGATGATCCAGACCACATTTTAAAAATGTCTAGAGCCATTTTACCTCCATCCAGGGATGGGCTCTAGGGCTGCTGTGAATATCATGCAGTGAACAACGGCATCTGGTGCTTTCTGGATGGGCTGATGCAGGAGGGATCTGGGGGTCTGCCCAGCACTGGGGGTGGACAGGCACGTGTGCAGGGAAGCTGCTGACATGCTCTGGCAGAACTGGGCTAGGAAGGCAGGGCTGGAGCAAACATGAAGCAGGGAAACGTGGGCCCACACAGAGGGGCGCTGAGACCCGGGGGCCTGCCAGTGGGGTCAGGCCTGCACACCGGACCTGGGGGGCTGACCAGACGTCTGCGCTGAGACCTCTTCCCTGAAGCTCTCCAGGCCCGAAGAGTGCAGGATGAGGTGGCTCAGCTCCGGCCGGCCCAATGGCCGTGGCAAGGTGGGATAGGAAAAGGGATAGTTTGACCCATGGACTTCACAACTGTGTGAGGGGGCCCTGAATCTTTCCAGCTTCCTTCCTAATTGACCCAGGGGTCCAGGAATCCTCAGGCTCTTTCCAAGTCCGCCACTTCCCCATACCCCATCAAAGCCCACCAAGGTCACAGTGCAGTGAGGGAGGGGCAGGACTGCGCCTGAACTCAGCCCATGGCTCCTGCTTGGCCAGGTGCCCTGCCCCGGGCAGCAGGGGACGCTGGGACGGAGTCCCGAGGCCTGGGCTCCCAGCTCTTAGAGCTTCTCCTCCCCTACCCCAACCACACCCCACAGAGGGGTCTGTCCAATCAGGTATGCAAGGGGCCACCTAAACACTCCCTCTAGAAGGCAAGGCTGCCCTGAGACCTGCCTGGGCGGAGGCGACTGGCTCCCCGCGGTCTGCCCCTTTCCCCAGATTGCCAACTAGGCAGAGATAAGGCCTAGGGGTTCAAAGGCCAGAGTGAGAGCCCGCAGGGAGGGGCAGGGCTGGGAGCCACACTTCTCCCCACCCCCAAGCCCCTTCCCAGGTGGAGTGACCAGTGCTCAGGGCAGAAGCCTGGCTCCTGCTCCCTTCTGTTTATGTGGCACTTTGGCCATTTCCCGGGGATTTTCCCTGGAGGCCGGAGAGGGAGTATGACTCAGCACCTCATCTCAGTTCCCCCTGATTCTGTTGTGGAATCCGGAGTCAAAAACACACCTCGGAGGACACTCAAGACAGTGGAGTACAGTTTATTACGCCAGCGGGTCCAACGGGGATCTGTTCCCAACAAGGACTGTGATGTTTCTGAGAGGCCCCGTTTCATATCCCCCACTACGCGACTGGTTACATGTTAGCAACCTCTATGTTGCGTATGATTGAGTTTCACAACAAGTAGGTGCTAGGAGAACAAACAATTAAGACTAAAGGGGGGAACAATGATTATATATCAAGGGGGGATGTCTCCATGGTTAACCTAACAGGCAGCCTGGCCTCAACTACAATCTCCGTTTGTCACTTGTACGGAAGCAGTGAAGTGAAGTCGCTCAGTCCTGTCTTTGCAACCCCAGGGACTGTAGCCTACCAGGCTCCTCTCTCCATGGGATTCTCCAGGCAAGAGTACTGGAGTGGGTTGCCGTTTCCTTCTCCAGGGGATCTTCCTGACCCAGGGATCGAACCCGGGCCTCCCAGACGCTTTAACCTCTGAGCCACCAGGGAAGCCTCCAGGAAACCTGGTTTTCACTAGCAACGGTTTCCTCACTCTCGGGCAGGGCTCAGGCCCAGGTCACATCCTCTCTTTAAAATGGATGACAGGCTTCAGGATGCAGTCTCTCCTGCTTTCCGCACATGGGCCCCAGCAAGTCCACACTGAGAATTTCAACACAGCTCAGGACCCACACCCCACCCCCAGGTAGGGCTCTGCGCGGTGTCTGAGCTGCCTTGAGGGGCAAGATGCTGCGGCGGTGGGGGGGGTGGGGGTGGGGAGGGGGGCCGAGCTGCGCTGGAGCTCTCCGGTGGGGTGGGGGACAGCCCCGGTGGCCTCCTGGAACCTGTGCCCCAGATGCCCTTGGCTTGGAGGCAGCCCCTAGCGAGAGGGCCACAGGAAGCCAACCCGGACAGAAACCGAGGCCCCGTAAAAGCAAGTTCCTCTGCCAAGTCTACGCTTAACCTCTGTACACAAAATGTCATTCCTTTTTTGTCCAACACTTGTTCTCAAGATTGAGAAGTTAAAAAGGGGGCCGGGGCACGGAGATGGAAAATGAACTGCACCCTGTAGGGCCCTTCCCAGTAAAATCCTTTCCAGGTCCTCCATTTCTCCTTGTAGGAAACAGGCTTCCTTCAGTCCCCTAAGACCTCTCCTGAATTCCAAAGGTCAGGTTCAAATAGTTGCTAATCTGGGAAGGGCGGGACACAGAAACCAAGGAGGGGCAGTTGAGAAACTACAGCTTTGGGGCAGGGTCTCTTGAGCTTTTCTGCCAGGACTAAGGTCCCAGCCTAGCAAGGGAGCCCAGGGCACCACCGCTACCTCTCCACCAACCAATTATGAGAAAGCCCTCTTCCCAAATTCTGCCTATTGCAGACTCCCCCCAAAGCCATCCAGAGATTTAAGGGATTTTGAACATGAGTCACCTGTTCTTGCTCGGCACCACAATAAACCTTTCTCTGCTGCAAGCTTCAACCTCACCGTGTGTCGTGCACACAGACTTGCGTTCAGTAACAAGACCTTTGAAGAAGCAGAGGGGTGAGCCAAGCCCATCCACACAGGGACCCCGGCCTCACCCTGGGGCAGCAGCACCGGACTCAGGGAGGACTCCCACTGGAATGGTTAACCTGCGGCAACGCCTTGGCAGCCAATCACAGGGCCCCGCAGGAAATACCTGGAGAGCCTCGCCGGGCGGGCCATCCCGGCCCAACCCCAGTCTAGCATCAGGCAGCCCCTGTGGCCCGCAGCCACACAGGAGAGCACGGCCTACCCTGAGCTCAAGGCACTGGGCTGCTGCAGCATGGCGCTCCTGGGCCGGCCCGGACTGGGGCCATTGCTGGTTGTGCTGGCCGCGCTGGCAGCGTCGGGGATGACGAACCCCCCTGCTCGTCTGTTGACCCTGCTGTCCTCAGGCCAGGGCGCTCTGGACCGCGTGGGGCTGGGCGGCCTGTTAAATACACTGGCGGCCCGTGTGCACTGTGCCGACGGGCCGTGTGGAAAGGTAACACCCCCAACCGACGGGTCCTCCGGCCCGGCCCCAGCCCAAGCCCGCCGCTCCACCCCGAGGCCGAGGCCGGCTGCAAAGGGCCCCGGGCAAACTCCAGAAGGCGGGCCGCGCAGTGGCCTGATGCCGGGCCCTGCCCGCAGGCCCAAGCCCACTCTCCTCTGCTCCCTTTCAGAGCCCTCTGAGCTCCCTGGGGGTGGGGGGGTACAGCTCTAGGATCCTACGGCTGCCCTCCCACCCCTTCAGCAGCCCCCTCTCCCCACCCCCAAATTTAAAATGGTTCCACGCAGAAACCTCCCTGGGATGGGGGACCCTCCGTGGGTGTGCCTGACTGTCACGGGGGAGGGCAGGGGTCTGTGAACGAGCCAACGGTGGAGGGCACCAGCGTGAGGGACAGGAGGGTGGCAGCCCTCATGTATGGCCCCCACCCACCCGTCTGTGCCAACAGTGCCTGTCTGTGGACGACGCCCTGGCTCTGGGCAGGCCTGAGCAGCCCGAGGCCCCCTTGGGCCCGGCCCTGGAGCCTAGGCACATCGCCCGCCTCAGTGCCGCCGCCGCCCTTTACCTCAGCGACCCGGTGGGCACCTGCGCCGAGGTCCGGGCTGGCCGCTGGGCTGCCCGCGCCGACCAGCTCCTGGTCCTGCTCAAGAGCCCTCAGGCCCTGAGCCCGGCCCTGACCAGGCTGCTGCAGCGGATCCAAGCCCGCGCCGCTGGCCAGCCCGCTTCTCAGCAGGTGGGCGCCTGGGCCAGCTGCCCAGGGGCACTAGGGGAAGAGGGTCCGAGAGGGACTGAGAGAAGGGGGACCACTTGGGTGGCGCTGGGCTCAGCACCTTTCTGAGTGCTCAGGGAAGCCTGGGCTGGGGGGTCACAAGTGGACACTCACCGCTGAGCCGGGCAGGGCTGCCGGCATCCCGAGACGGGGCTGAGAAAGCTCCCGGGGCTCCAAGGAAGAGCCCGGACAAGGCGGGGCCGGGAAGGGGACAGCTGCGGTGCCTGGGGTTCAGCGGAGTCCGGGGGCACCGGGGCACTGCGGAGCGAGAGGCCAGTGTGGCCGCGCTGCTTGAGACACTGAGGCCGGCTCCTCCCCAGGCCTGTGTGGACCTGCCTCAGCTGCTGGGGGAGGCGGCGGGGGTGGGGGCTCCCGGCAGCCCCGGCCCGGTGCTGGCTGCCCTGCTGGACCATGTCAGGAGCGGCGCCTGCTTCCATGCCCTGCCGACCCCCCAGTATTTCGTGGACTTCGTGTTCCGGCAGCACAGCAGCGAGAACCCCAACATCACCCTGGACGGTGAGGCCTGAGCTGGGCTACAGGGCAGGGAGTGCCCTGAACCCCAGCATCCGCCCCCCTGGGGAGTGCAAGGCTGGAACGGATTTTCACCCTCTGCCAGAGCTGGCGGCCTTGATGGAGCGCCTGGGGCTGGGCGGAGCGGCAGAGCCCCACGACGGCCACAGTGATGACAGTCCTCTGGGAAAGGGTCAGGGCCCCGTGCCCCTTGCCACCACCAACAGCAGCGCCAGCGCGTGGGACACGGTGAGCCGTCCATGTGCCCGAGTCCTGGAAAGAGGTGGGGGCCCATGGACCGCTCAGGGCCCTGAACACCAGATCTGTCACCCCCACCCCAGCTGTGCCTGAGTGCTCAAGACATCATGGCTGTGTACGGAATGTCTGAGCAGGCTGGGGTGACGCCGGACGACTGGGCCCGACTGAGCCCGGCTCTGCTCCAGCAGCAACTGAGCGGGGCCTGCAGCCCCCAGCCCACGCTCCCCACCCAGGATCAGCTCAGCCAGGCTGAGAGTGAGTCTCCACCCTACTCCCTAGAAGCGCCAGCCCGGCAGTGCCCAAGGGGCTGGCACCAAGGAGATGGAACCAAACAGGGAGGAGAAAGTAGCCGCTGGGCTGCGGAGAGCCGGGGCCAGGGCTGGCAGACCGGGCAGCAGGGTGGAGAGGCAACAGGGAAGGGGGTGCTGCGAGGGAAGAGGATGGGGGCTTGAGGCCAGGGGCCAGCAGGAAGCCGAGGCCAGGACTGCACCCAACTGCCTGCAACCTTGGGGGGCTCCTGCTCTTCCCAGACTTGGTCTGGACGCCCTTCCCGGGAAAGCAAGGGGCCATGGCTGGGAGGGAGGCGCTCACTGTCCTCCCTGCCCAGGGTACCTGTACGGCTCCCTGGCCACGCTGCTGATCTGCCTGTGCTCCGTCCTCGGGCTCCTGCTCCTCGTCTGTGCCAGCTGTAGGATCACCTCCCACTACGTCATCCAGGCCTTCCTGAGCATGGCTGTGGGCGCGCTCACCGGCGACGCCCTCCTGCACTTGATGCCTAAGGTTGCCCCAGCCTGCCACAGCCCTTCCTGACCCCTAACCTCTATCTGCCTGTCTGGGAGAAGGAGGTCCCAAGGCACCGGGTCCAGTGTCCTCTGCCCACCCCCCCACCAGGTACTGGGGCTGCACGCCCATGACGGGGAGGACCCTGGGTTCCAGACCACCTGGCACCTCCTAGCTGTGCTGGGCGGGCTGTATGCCTTCTTCCTGTTCGAGAGCCTCTTCAACCTCTTGCTGCCCCTGGACCCCGAGGTCAGGTGCTTGGGGGCTAGGCGTGGTGTGGGCAGGGGTGGCGGAGGTACGGTGGATCCTGAGCCTCCGTCCCCGCAGGACCCAAAGGATGGGGCCTGCAGCCACGGCCACAGTCACGGCGGCCACAGCCATGGCGTGTCCCTGCAGCTGGCGCCCAGCGACCGCCGGCAGCCCAAGCAGCTCCATGAGGGCTCTCGCGCAGACCTGGTGAGCCCGCCCTGCCCGGCGTCACCCGCCCTGGCGGAGCCCTGTCTGCGCTCCCAGTCACCCATCCAGGGCTTCAGCCCTGGCCTGATCTGGGAACTTGGCTCCGCATGCCTCCTCACCTTCCTGCCCTGAGCCTAATCTACACGGCCCGCCCACCAACCCCGTCTCCCCTCCAGGTGGCGGAGGAGGGCCCCGAGCTGCTGAGCCCGGAGCCCCGGAGGCTGAGCCCAGGTGAGCCCTGAGGGAGGCCCCGGAGCGTTGGGGGTCAGGGTCTCGGTGCGCGGCGCAGGTACGGGGATGGGGAGGGGGACGGAGGAACGGGCCGGGGCAAACGCGCACCCACGCCCGCCGCGCCCGCAGAGCTGAGACTGCTGCCCTGGGTGATCACGCTGGGTGACGCCGTGCACAACTTCGCCGACGGGTTGGCCGTGGGAGCCGCCTTTCTGTCCTCCTGGAAGACGGGGCTGGCCACCTCGCTGGCCGTGTTCTGCCACGAGGTGCCGCACGAGCTGGGTGAGCCTTGAGGGGTTCCCGCCGGCCGTGGGCGGGGTGCTGGGGGGGGGGGGGGGTCTGCCCGCAGCGGGGGGTCTGGGTGTGGCTGGTCGGCCGCGCTGTTGGGCGGGACTGTCCGGGAGTGGGCGCGGCCCTCGACCTGACCCCAGCCCCACCGGCGACTCATGGCTCAGATAGTGAAGAATCCGCCTGCAGTGCAGGAGACCCGGGTTCGATCCCTGGGTCGGGAAGATCCCCTGGAGAAGGGAATGGCAACCCACTCCAGTACTCTTGCTTGGAGAATCCCACGGACAGAGCGGCCTGGGGGGCTACGATCCATGGGGTCTCAAGAATCGGACACGACGGAGCGACTTAACCACCCCCACCTCCCGCTCCAGGGGACTTCGCGGCCCTGCTGCACGCGGGGCTGTCGGTGCGCCGCGCGCTGCTCCTGAACTTGGCCTCGGGGCTCACGGCCTTCATCGGCCTCTATGTTGCGCTCGCGGCCGGCGTAGGCGAAGACGGCGAGACGTGGATCCTGGCGGTGGCCGCCGGCCTCTTCCTCTACGTGGCGCTCTGCGACATGGTCAGAGCCGGGCGGGCGGGGGCTGCCCCGGGCGGGGGCTGCCCCGGGCGGGCACTGGGCGGGCGCTCTGAGCCGGTCCTGACTCAGGCCCCGTCCTCAGCTCCCGGCCATGCTGAACGTCCGCGACCGGCGGCCCTGGCTCCTCTTCCTGCTCCACAACGTTGGCCTGCTGGGCGGCTGGACCGTCCTGCTGCTGCTGTCGCTGTATGAGGATAACATCGCCTTCTGAGAGCTTCTGCCCCCGCCCCCGCCCTCCTCCCCTTGGCTCTGGCTCCTGACCCTGGGCTCTCGCAGCCCTTCAGACGCACCGTCTCCGGAGCGCCCAGCCCTTCCCCCGCGCCCTGCTTCCCAGCTTCAATAAATGCTCTTGTCCTTGGAGCCCAGCCTGCTCGCCTCATCTCGCCTCCCCAGGAGAGGACGTTTCCCACCGAGAAACGTCGACAGGTGGGGCATCCTCTCCCCACAGCAGTGCCTGGTGCCTGATGGGGAGTCAGGACAGTTGAACTCAGGGCCCTCCAAGAAACCAGCCTCAGACCCGCGTCTGTGATGCATGTGAAGCGAAGCCCAGAGAAGTGGGTCTGGGGCTCGGGCAGCGGTAGGACCTGGTGTCCAATCAGGACTGCAACCTCCCGCCCCTGCCCTCCTCCCGCGCTTCCTGCCGGCCTTCTGCGGCTCTTCCCAGGGCGGAGCTGCTTCAGTGCCTCTGGCTCTCTCCAGGCTGGGCCCCTTTGTCCCGCAGACACATCGCACAGTAAGGGCGTGTACCACGTGCCAGGCTTGAGTCTGAGGGTTCTGTGGTCACTGAGCTGTTTAGCCGTCACAGTTGCCCTGTGATGTGAGTGCTGTGACTGCCCGTCTGACTCAGACGGGGAGGGCCCGTGGCCTGGCCACGGCCCCTGCTTTGCCCACTCCCTCCTCTAGCACGTCCTCCGGGTGGCTCTGGCTAGTTGATTTGGGTTTTTTACGATTTTCCTTAGTTTTGCTGCGCTGGGTCTTCGCTGCTGCTCAGGCTTGCTCTAGTTGTGGGGCTCGTGGGTCACACCCCAGTTGCAGTGTGTGGGCTTCTCATTGTGGTGGATTCTCTTGTTGAGAAGTATGGGCTCTAGGACACTTGAGCTTCAGTATTTGCAGCACGTGGGCTCAGCCTTTGCGGCTCCCAGGCTCTAGAGCACAGGCTTAATAGTTGTGGCGCACGGGCTTAGTAGCTCTGCAGCATGTGGGATCTTCCTGGATTGGGGATCCAGCCCATGTCTCCTGCGTTGGCAGGCAGATTCTTTGCCACTGAGCCACCAGGGAAGCCCTGTCTCCAGTTCTTTTTTGTTTTTTGAATGACTTTTTCTTCATGCTCTCAGAACTTTATAAGTGGAGTTTGGGCAAAGGAGAGAGAAAAGCTCTGAGACAGTCGCCCACCTGGTTCAGCACAAGTAGAACAGAGAAACCTTTGGTTGGAGATGTGCTCTCACTGGGATGAAAATATCTCTGATTTTTAAACGGAGAGATGACTGGCTGAATATCTCTGGACACAAATTCAGATTATTTTAAATATTTAACAAATATTTTAAAACTTTTCCACCAAGAAAAGGCAAGTCTCTTAGGACAAGACCGGACCAGAAGCAGGAGCCCCAGCTCCATATGGAGACAAACCAGCGCCACTTTTATGTTGGGTGAGAGGCAGGGGGTATACCTCTGCTACTCCCAGATCAAGATTTGGAGGGAGGAGTGTTGTAGCCAGGCGTTCCGGGAAACAAACTCACTCAGAAGGACAATGCTGATAGTGGAGGGCAGTTTATTACACCGGCGGCCCCACGGCAGAGTCTCCTCTTAGCCAAGGACCCCGACCAGCATTTGTGAAAATCTTTTATGCCCCATGTGTACGTGTCTGAACCCACCACTCCAAATTCCTTGAGACTTACATAAACCAAGGAAAATACAATCCCAATAAGCCCATCATTCACGTGCTATGTGCTCATGTGCTCAAACAGTCAAACAATTAGCCAATAATCAATAAACCCGAGGTTACCCTCCGATTGATACAGAAAAATTTATGGCCTGTCTGGAGGAAGGGGTGATTAGTGTATGTTTTCTCTTAGGCGATGAGTAACCTAGATACGATCTTCAAGGTTGCCCTGTCTGGAGGGGGTCGCATCCTTCTGTTGTTGTTTTCATAGGCACTAAACTCGGAGTTCAGAGTCCATTCGAAAGGTGGCTGAGCGTGATCAGCATGAACAGGCCTAAGATGGAGTCCAGGCCCGATGAATCCCTTCTTCATTCCCCCCTCTTGATGCTCTCAACTCATATTATGAGCTTCATTCATAGGGATATATTGCACCCTGGCTCTCCGACTGCCAATTTGGGACAATGACATCAACCTTCGGGTTACAGAGTTCATAATACATTGTAAAATTCAGGGTCCACAAAGCAGAACTATCAAGACAACTACAACAGTGGTAAATACAGTTTTCCACCAATCGCTCTTCACCCAAGATAGGACCGAAGTCCAGAAAGGAACGTTTTCATTTAACATTGCTTTTACCTGGTTTTTCACGTCATCTAAAGCAGTCGATACATTGCCAGATAAGTCAGGAATGTGTGCAGAACGTTCAACCTTAATTATAGCACAGGTCCCTCCTTGAGCAGCTGTGAGTATGTCCAAAGCCATTCTATTATGAATTCCCACTTTTCTCATTTGGATTTGCTCTTCATTTAAGGCTTGGATGGCTTTTGTTCTATCTAGGAGGGACTGTTGTGTGAAATTAGTCAAGGCCTCTACTTTAATCGTGATATCTGTTGTCCCTGTAGAGGATACGAATAAGGCAGCAATATACTCATACCGTACTCACACGGATCTTGTCCGCCTAGCATGTACGTAAGGTAGATTTACCGGGGCTCCCGGGGTAGATTTCCAACAAGTAGGTTTGGCTTTTGTTACACTGGCATTTATATCAAATGTAACCCCATGCCCCGAGTCTATTGACTGTAGGTCTTACAACAAGAGAGCAAGGAGAGGTTATGATTGGCAAGAGAGAGGAAGGTCTCTTTTTGTCATCCCAGAAAAGAGCAGAGTGGTTTAAAATCTCCTTGGCAAAAAAAAAATAAAATAAAATAAAAAATAAAAAAAATAAAAATAAAAATAAATAAAATCTCCTTGGCAGAGTGGTGACACCCACCAAGGAAGTCCATCCGACAGAGGCACAGCCCTGCATACCCAGCAGCTGGAAGTGCTGTGGAAGTCTGCGTAGGAAGGGGCCCATGAGATGAAAACATTGTCCTGAGTTGAAACGGAAGTTAAATTCAAAATCACGTTGATGAGGGCAAGCAGCAGGAGTTGATTGTGCGGCTTCATCCTGAAGGGGCTCGTCCAGGACCTTCTTTTCCTCCTTCTTAAGGATGGTCTTAGTCTCTCAAGGGTCAGCGGGGTCCCTCTGTGCAGTCCACTCAGCTTTTTTTGGGTCTGCGTGGTATGTTCTCTTCACTCTCCTATGATGGATCCAAGGGGCAATATCTGCCACTTTAACTGCAGTGGGGTAGTTAGAATAACATAAGGGCCCTTTCACCAAGGGGCTAGCAAGTCAAGTTTCCAATCTTTGACCCATACTTGGTCACCAAGTGTAATCTCATGAATCTGTTCCTCAAGGGAGAATGGCACCCTTTTCTTGTACAAACGTAGTTACCCGATTTATTACCTTACCCAGTTCCATCTGCTGTGAAACCCTATCCCCTCTTACCTGAGGCAAATTTGTTGACACCTGTTTTATTATGGGAGGGGGCCTCCCATACACAGTTTCCTATGGAGAATAGTCTTGGGACTGTGGGGTCATCCTGAGTCTGAGCAGAGCCGTCGGAAGCAAGTCCACCCAGGAGAAGTCAGTCTCTATGATCCTCTTGGAGAGTCTCTTTAAGTATCCAGTTGGTTCATTCCACCATCTCAGAACTCTGGGCCTATATGCAGCGTGAAGTTTTCATTTGATGTTTAAAGTTTTGCTTACTTGTTGTACTAAATCAGCAACAAAAGCCGGGTCATTGTCTGAACCAATGCTGGTAGGAAGTCCACATCTGGGAACTACTTTCCTGAGCAGGCACCGGGCTACTTCTGATGCTCTTTCAGTCCAGGTAGGAAAAGCTTCTACCCATCCCAAGAACGTACATACCATGACCAGCAGGTAATGGTAGTGTCAGTGAAGTTTCATTTCAGTGAAGTCCACTCCCAGGTGTTCAAAGAGCAGCGTGCCTTTCAGCTGAGTACCCGGAGGTTTTTGTCTAAATACCCGAGACGCAGCATTAACCTGTGAGCAGGCAGCATGGCCTAGGTGGGTCGTTTGGTGTGTTTGGCTTACCAGAGTGTGTGCCAGCTCCTCCGGTACCAATAATTTGCCACTTGGAAATTCCCACCACCCCTTTTCAGTCTTGATGACCCCTTCCGCTTTGGCTAACCTGACAGCCGTCGTCCTTGTTTTATCAGGCTAGTGCCATCAGTATATAGGACCCAACTAGGGTCTGGAACCTTGTGTCCTTCTTTAAAACAAACCCCAGATACCTTACCTCCTCCTTGCAGATCTGTGCCTTCTTCTTCGACACCCAGCAACCTGCTTCCATCAGCAGCTGGAGCAGTGCTTTTGTCCCTTCCCAGCATTTTTCCTTGGTCTCGGCAGCCAGCAGCAGGTCATCCCCATATTGTAGGAGCCAACATCCATACTCTTCCAGATGGAATGAGTCCCAGTCAGAAGCCAAGGCTTCCCCCAAAGATGGCTGGGGAGTTCTTAAACCCTTGTGGGGGAGTCCAGGTGAGCTGTTGCTTGGTGCCCCCGACTGGATCTTCCCATTCAAAGGCAAAGGTGGGCTGTGACGCTGGGGTGAGGCGTACGCAGAAGACGGCACCCTTGAGATCTAGGTGAGTATAAACTTTAGTCCTCGGTGGGAGGAGGCTAAGTGAGGTATAGGGGTTTGGAACAGTGGGGTGTAAAGTCACAGTAGCCTGGCTGACTAGCCTGAGATCCTGTACAGGCCTATGGTCCTGTCCTCCTTCCTTTTTGACTGGCAGGATCGGCATATTCCAAGCCGACTGGCACTCTACTAGAATGCCCGCTTGTTTAAATCTATTGATGTGGGGCAGTATGCCGGCCCAGGCCTCTATTGGTAGCAGGTACTGGTGCTTTCTAACCAGGATGGTGCCTGGTTTGAGTTCTATTATCACTGGGGCTTGATGTTTAGCCAACCTGGGGGGAGAGGGGGTTGTCTATTGCCCAGACCTCAGGGAATAATTGAGTTAGCTCTCTCTCATGCTCTTCCGGCCCATTCGGTTCTTCCTTGGGCGGCTCATGCAACCTCCCCTCATCTTGGGGTGGTATTGAGAGAGAGAGCAAATAAGTCATAGTGCCCATCTGGAAGGTGGGCCTCTCCTCAGGGGAGGAAGTCACTTGTGCTCCTAGTTTGGAGAGCAAGTCTCTTCCCAACAGGGGTACTGGGCACTCAGGAATGTAGAGGAATTCATGAATCACTTGGTGCCCCCCCATCTGACATTTTCTGGGCTGGCAAAATGATTTAATCATGCCTTCTCCCGATACCTCAGTTACAGCAGTAGTCTTTTTGGACAGTGGTGCCACAGGTTTTGTTACTACTGACAGTTCTGCTCCTGTATCCACCATGAAGTCAATGATTTGGTCCCCCACTTCTAAGGTTACCATGGGCTCTCAGGGACCTGATATCTCTGAGCCCTGGCAGCCCTATTTAATTTCCAAGTCAGCAAGCCCCACAACTGTGGGAGCTTCCTCTTCCTTCCTTGGCTTAGGGCATTCATTCTTCTAGTGGCCAAAAGCTCAGCACCTGGCACATTGGTTTGGCTGTAACGGGGCCTGGGGCCTCCATTGAGACTGGTTGAAGGACTGTCCTTCCAGAGGGCCCAAGATAGACTTTCCCAGAGCAGCAGCTAGCATTGCAAATCTCTTGTCTGTTCTCTTTCGTTCCCTCCTGCTCTCTGGCAGAGCACAGTTTCTGCTTAATCCCAACCTCTCCCTCCCCTTCTTGTCAGTACTCACCGGAGAGGCGGATATAGCTTGGGCGGTTCACTGGAGCCGGATCCTGGAAGTGTTGGCCAAAGGCTTCTGTCACCGGGATCGAAGCCTGCCGAGGTGGCGGCTCTACGACCTCAGGAAGAGCTGGCAGAGGAGCAGCGGCTGCTGCAGGACTTCACCTGGCCCTGGATCGGGCATTAAGGCGGCCTCGAGTCCTGGTGGAGCACTGAGGCAGGCGTGTCATTATCCTGTATGGGGGAGGGGTCAGGTCATCCCCGTCCAAATCCTGTAGAATTTCCTTTTTTATCATCAGTCAATTTTTGTGCCATTAATATTTTTCCCTTTCCCTTCTGGATGCAGAAGTAGGAGGGTCTTGAGCTAACCCAGCCATAAGTCAATATGCGGATATTGATCCAGGTGTCCCGGCTCTCCTACTGTATAGACTGCTTCCACTCTTTTTAGGTTCATGGTGTTCTCTGGTGGCCATCCTACTCCCACAGGGGACCATTCAACCTCACAGAGTATGTGGAGGTGGTGAGACTTCATCTTCACCCCATAGTCTCCTCCAAATCCCTTCTTTAAACTTTTAATCATGCACTCCAATACAGTTGCCTTAGATTAACTTCCTTCCATCTTGCTTACCTTCTTGGACCTTCTTCTACTTTTCCTTTTCGTTCTGTCTACGAAGTTCTCAGTACCCTATGTACTTCAGATATTTCCACTCAGTGAAACACTTAAATTGCCATTCTGCCTCCTTCCTAATTGGGGTGAGAAGAGCCTTACCTGCCAGATCCTAGAGGGAGAAGGGGGATCGGCATGCCTTCACCTGAAGGTCAGCACAGCCGAACCTGAAACCACGTGGTCCAAGACTGTTTCTCCCTTAAAGTCCGTTCTGCCTTGGTGGGCTTGATCAGGTGCAGATGAAAACACAGATGGGTTAAATATACCATGTCTCAGGCCATCTCTGGGAAAGCCAATTCATACTCACTTATGTATCTCCTTCCTTCTAGCCTGACAATTCCGAGGGGGTCAAGAATTTCACAGCAGACGGGACACCTCCTGGGGGAGGGCAGAATACGAGCATACAAGGACCAGTTTCCTAACCTAAAAATGTCCTGGCAATCGCTGGTAATAATTTTCCCTGAGATGGCGTGGACACACCTCCTAAATGACCTTCACAAATTTCCTTCCTAAGCCCTAACACACTCATTGACCTGTGTGCCAAGCAATCGCTGCCGCCTGCCTATTCCAGGCCCCTGTGGGTCCGTGCCCCTTCTAGTTCCTCCCAGGGGTGTGATCAGGCCCCCTCTTTCACCCTGCCATGTGGGTTCCTCCTCACCTGAGCGCTCAGTTCCCTTGCTGCCATTCACTACCTGCCAAAGCAAAGAAACCGGGCATTGAAAGGCTGAAGTCTTCCAGAGGGGCGAGGCGCCTTCCCCCTGCTAGGAGATTCAAGCCACAAAGCCTCGGGGTGGCCTTAAATGAGACCTGTCTCCTCAAAGTGAGGAGTTTCCCTGCCAATGCACCAAATGTTGTAGCCACCCGTTCCGGGAAACAAACTCACTCAGAAGGACAATGCTGATAGTGGAGGGCAGTTTATTACACTGGAGGGGCCCAAGGCAGAGTCTCCTCTTAGCCAAGGACCCCGACCAGCATTTGTGAAAATCTGTTATACCCCATGTGTGTGTGTCTGAACCCACCACTCCAAATTCCTTGAGACTTACATAAACCAAGGAAAATACAATGCCAATAACCCCCTCATTCACGTGCTATGTGCTCATGTGCTCAAACAATTAGCCAATAATCAATAAACCCGAGGTTACCCTCCGATTGATACAGAAAAATTTATGGCCTGTCTGGAGGAAGGGGTGATTAGTGTATGTTTTCTCTTAGGCGATGAGTAACCTAGATAGGATCTTCAAGGCTGCCCTGTCTGGAGGGGGTAGCATCCTTCTGTTGTTGTTTTCATAGGCACTAAGCATGGAGTTCAGAGTCCATTGGAAAGGTGGCCGAGCGTGATCAGCCTGAACAAGCCTAAGATGGAGTCCAGGCCCCATGAATTCCTTCTTCAGGAGAATATGACGAATGACAAAAGGACCAGTTTCTCAAAAAGAGAGGGATAATGACACAGGGATGAAACTCAGATGCTGCTTTTGCAAGGAAGCAAGATAAGTGAAGAGGAACTAAAAAGCCTCTTGATGAAACTGAAAGAGGAGAGTGAAAAAGTTGGCTTCAGGCTCAACATTCAGAAAACTAAGATCATGGCATCTGGTCCCATCACTTCATGGGAAACAGTGAAAACAGTGTCAGACTTTATTTTTGGGGGGGCTCCAAAATCACTGAAGATGGTGACTGCAGCCATGAAATTAAGAGACGCTTAGTCCTTGGAAGGAAAGTTATGACCAACCTAGACAGCATATTCAAAAGCAGAGACATTACTTTGCCAACAAAGGTCTGTCTAGTCAAGGCTATGGTTTTCCCAGTGGTCATGTATGGATGTGAGAGTTGGACTGTGAAGAAAGCTGAGCGCGGAAGAATCGATGCTTTTGAACTGTGGTGTTGGAGAAGACTCTTGAGAGTCCCTTGGACTGCAAGGAGATCCAACCAGTCCATCCTAAAGCAGATCAGTCCTGGGTGTTCACTGGAAGGACTGATGCTGAAGCTGAAACTCCAATACTTTGGTTTGGCCACCTCATGCGAAGAGTTAACTCATTGGAAAAGACCTTGATGCTGGGAGGGATTGGGGGCAGGAGGAGAAGGGGACGACAGAGGATGAGACGGCTGGATGGCATCACCGACTTGATGAACATGAGTTTGGGTAAACTCTGGGAGGTGGTGATGGACAGGGAGACCTGGTGTGCTGCGATTCATGGGGTCGCAAAGAGTCAGACACGACTGAGTGACTGAACTGAACTGAACTGACTGAAGATAAGTAGTGACTCTTCACTGCTGTCTGACCCCAATACCCAAACTACTTTAAAGCAGCCTCTTCAGACATAGCCCTCCAGGGTGCCATGTAGGGCTGAGGGGGAGGGGGGCTTATTTTGCTACAAGAGAAGGGGGTTGAGTGGGGAGAGTAGCAGCTACTCCTCACTCCCCCATGACTTCTGTCACAAAAAAACACGTGTAAATGCAGGACATACAATAGTGAGTCTGGGAGGCAGGCTCCCCACGGAGGGCCTGCTGACATGTGGACACAGTTACAGGCCTCAGTAATTCTAGGAAGGGCTGCTTGTGTTCTCCCAGGCCCATGAGAAGCTCTGCCCCAGTCCACCCCTCTCTTCAGGGTTCAATTCTGTTATGACTTTTAAAGGCGCTGGTGTGGTTCAGGGGTCACACACCTGCCCAGGCACCCAAGTGACCCCTTGGTCCACAGCTCAAGTCTTGTCACTGACATGACTAAGTGGGCAGCTCTGGATGCAACAAACACATACTTTGCTACTTCTTGGCTTTGCCTATATTTTCTTACTTGTTTTATTTCTTAAGATTCCATTTCTTGGAATTCCCTGACAGTCCAGTGGTTAGGGCTCCGAGCTTCCCCTCTGCACTGCAGAGGGCACAGATTCCATCCCTTCATTCAGTTCAGTCGCTCAGTCATGTCTGACTCTTTGCGGCCCCATGGACTGCAGTACGCCCGGCTTCCCTGCCCAAGGAGCTTGCTCAAACTCATGTCCTTCATGTTGGTGACGCCATTCAACCATCTCATCCTCTGTTGGCCCCTTTTCCCGCCTTCAGTCCTTCCCAGCATCAGGGTCTTTTCAAACGAGTCTGTTCTTCGCATCAGGTGGCCAAAGGATTGGAGTTTCAGCTTCAGCATCAGTCCTTCCAATGAATATTCAGGACTGATTTCCTTTAGGATAGGTTGGTTTGATCTTGCAGTCCAAGGGACTCTCAAGAATCTTCTCCAACACCACTGTTCAAAAGCATCAATTCTTCCGCGCTCAGCTTTCTCTATTCGATCCCTAGGCAGGGAAATAAGATCCCGCAAGTCACAGGGTGGCCTGCCGAGCCGAGCCGAGCCGAGCCCAGTGAAGAGAGGTCTGCCTAGCTGCCCGTGGTGGTCCTGGCTCATGGGCCCTTGAAGCGGACAACTACCAGGCCTGGGGAGAGAGCAGTGGGCAAAACGGGCGAAAAGGTGTCCTCAGGGGAGGGGCTCGTAGAGGGGCACTCCAGGGCCCCGCGTCGTGAGCTCGTCTTCTGGTGCTGGTGTCGGGGGTCGTCCTGCGGGGGCAACGCTGACCAGGGACAGGACAAGACGCCTCCAGGAAGCTCTCCTGACCCCTGTGCTAGTCGGGCTCCGCCACGCTTGCGGCAGCCCCCGGGGCCTAATTCGGCACGTGTTTGCGCCCGGGGGGGGTCTCTGCTCCCCCGGCCTCCACACTGCTGCCAGCATCCAGCAGGGCGCCTGAGACCTCGCCTCTTCCTGCGGGAAAGACCCTCTGCAGTGACCCCATTCTGGGATCCGGGGGGCGCGCAGGTCCTGACCAGCCAGCCTTGAGCCGCCCAGCCACCGTCTGGCTTCCAGCCGGCTCTGCATCCTCCGCAGTGAGACCCTGGATCTCCCGCGAGCTGGGTTTTCGGGGCGCTGGATGCGGAACCCGGGAGCGGAGCCGCGAGGCTGCCCCTGGCCGCCAGGGGCCGCTGCGTCCCCCGCGGCCGCCGCGCCTCTGCAGCGCTGCGCAGGCGCAGTACCCGGAACCGTGGCGCGCGGCTTCCGCGTCCGGGCGGGCGGTGTTCGGCGCCGTACAGGTCCCCCATCAGCCGGCTCCAACTGCCAGGTGGGCGGCGGGTGGGCGCGAGCGGGCCCGGGGTCGCGCGTGGGCTTTCCTGCTCACCCTGTCGCCTTCCTGTGCAGCCCGAGCGCAGCGCCATGTACGCCGTGTACAAGCAGGCGCATCCGCCCACCGGCCTGGAGTTCTCCATGTACTGCAACTTCTTTAACAACAGCGAGCGCAACCTCGTGGTAGCCGGGACCTCGCAGCTCTATGTATACCGCCTCAACCGGGACTCCGAGGTAGGCAGGCCCGCTGGGGCCGCTGCGCCCCGCGGCGAGGGGTGCCCGGGACCGAGGCGGAGCGGGCCGACGGCGCCGCGCTTGGTCGTGCCCAGGAACCACGTTCCTCGACCTAGTCACTCTCTGTTGGGCTCGGCGGCCCACCCTGGGCGTCTCATTTGCTCTTTAGTTTTTTTCAACAAATCGCATGAACATGTACCGTGTGCTCGGTTTTAGCGATACGGTAGAGAACAAAACCTGCACACACCTGGAGCAGGAGGACACCTACTGACTAAATACACGCGTGAGAACACACACCTGTGGACACCCTGCAGGAACAGCGAAGGAAATAGATGAGGGCTGAGGGATCAGAGGAGCCTCCTTTAGACAGACTAGGCATTCGTTGGGGGAAGAACATTCATGGCAAAGGGAACAAGGCTGGGTGTAGGGTGGGTTGGAGGTCAGTAAAGTGTGATGAATCCCTCGGTGGGGGAAACACCGGGGGTGCTCTGATTACCCGAGGTGTGAGGGTTTTGGTGGTGAGGGATGGCTTCTTGCAAGAAGCATCTTCACATCTGTTCTTGAAAGGGGAGTAAGAGCCAGATGCAAGGATGGGGAGGGGTGGGTTCCAGGCAGATGCAAGGCCAGTGTGCCGGCCAGAAGCATCTGAGGGCCGGCAGGGTTGGACTGGGGTGCAGAGTGGAAGTGGGGCTGGAAGGGTTGTCCTCCGCAGGGCAGGGTTCTGAGTAAGGGATGGGGCAGCAGGGAGGAGGCCCCCTTCCCGAGCACTTACTTCAGGACACTAGTGTTTGTTTTGTGTTAAATGTGTGTACTGCTGTACTGATCCACACGTGGTGAAGCAAGCAAGATACAGAAGAATGTATGAGAGGTTAGTGACTGTGTCAGTAGTCTTAGTTTAAGCTTTTGTGATACAGCAGTTTTGAGATCAGCATTTGGCTTTTGCGAACATTTCAGTCCAAACGGAAAACGAATTTTTGCAAATAAATACATGTGTCTCTACATTGAATGAGAGCATCTTTGTCATACCGTATCTGACACTGGCTTTCAGTCAACTTTGAGGGACAAATGGAATGGTTTTACATCTGTATATGTTTTACACGTGGATTCACAGCCCCTTAGCGATCACTCACTTGTCTTTCTAGGGGTCATCTGTTAAGAGCCTGTTTTGTGTGGGCATCTTGGGAGGGGTTGGTGAGCTGCCCCCATGGCTGTGGTTCTGTGGGTGGGGGGCCACACGCTGCCAGTGCAGCACATGCTGGAGGCCACAGTGCCCATGCACACCACCAGGACGGGATGGGGAGTGGGGAGCCAGGCGAGGTCTAAAGTCACCTCCTTGGAAAGGTGAGATTTGAGTGGGTGAGGAGGAGCTGATGGGGAGAGCCTTGTAGGTGTTGGGAGAAGAGCTTTGAGGCGGAGTGAAGGTGTCAGGGCAGTAGGGAGGGAAGAGTGGCTGGTCAGGGGGCTCGCAAGGCTGGATCGGGGCATCAGCAGGGCAGCCGTGAGGGCAGTCTTGGGAGCTGAGTGTTGACCTGAGGTCAATGGTGAGTTAAGGTTTGGGCAGAGGAGTGAGCTGATCTGACCCTTGTGTCCTGGGGTTACTGTGGCTGCGACAAGTCGAAGGCGACTGGGCTGGGTGGTCGTTGGTGGGGCAAGCAGTCAGGATAGACAGGATGTGGGGCGTGCAAGGGAGCGGAGCTGTGGGCTGTGTGGAGGCTTTGCCAGAGTTGGGTTTCGGGCCAGACTAACCCTGCAAGTGAAGTTGCTGGCACCTGCCGGGGAGATGGTTGCGGGGTGGGGGGCGTGGGGGCAGGAGTGCACTTTGGACGTTGTCAGAGTATGTGTTGCTGTTAGCAGCTTGAAGCAGCTGTCGGCGCCTCAGTGTCTGTGGTCAGGAAGCCGGGAGCTCCGCCGTCTGCAGGCCCCACAGGGGTATGGTTTCTGCCCTCTCTCGATGCATGCATGCAGCTACTGCAGAAAGCATCCGTCCTTGCGTTGCGGCCTCCCCCAGGACAAGGGCTGAGAGACCCGCCAGACTGGAAGCCATGGAGTCTTTCGTGACCCAATCTGGATGCTGGGCCCCGTGTTTCTGAGCCTCAGATAGGTCCCGAGACCTGGACGCGCTTGGCAACCCTGACATGGAAGCCTGGCGTCAGGCGGGATGTGGGCTGGTGAGGCCAGGAGCCCAGAGCAGGAGAGTTAGCACCAGTGGACAGAGACAACTCCATGGGGGAGATCTGTGCAAAGGGAAGGGAAGGAATGGAGCAGGAACTGGTAGGAAAAGCAGGGTTTTGTGAAGTGAGTGAGGGCGCATTAATGCTCTGAAGGAAAGGAGCACTGGGAAGCCCCCACGTGGAGCCCACCGAGACCCTCAGAGGCTCTGCACACCTTTCAAGAGCTGTGAAGAATCCCACAGAAGGCCCTTGGCAGACCGGATGCGGCTGCTGGGCCTGAGTCAGGTGTTTGCTCTGCAGCCTTTCAGTGTAGGGCAGCCTCCAGCTCCTGGACAGAGCGCGGAGTGTAGTGGCGGGAGGGAGCGTGGCGCCTGGGTGGAGGCCTCGGTGGCTGAGCCCATCGGGGACCAGCCTAGTCACTGCTGCGGGACAGCTTGCCTGGAGCCCCAGCCACGCTGTCACCAGGGTGGCGCAGTCCTGAGGGCAGCCAGGAGCCAGGACAGCGCCACAGGGACCATGCGGACGGATGCCCAGCCTGGGCCCCGTCTGCGTGACGAGAAGGGCCTGTCTCCTCTCTCTCCACAGGGCTAGCCTGGTGTCTGACCGGCGGCCTCGCTGTGGCTTAGCTTCCTGGGTGGTGAGACGAGGCCGGGGCCAGACCACTCGGGGGGCTCTTCTTCCCTTTCGAGGCTCCTGTCCTTCAGAGCAGCCCCCAGCTGGGGTGAAGAGAGGATGGTGAGCCCCACGGGGCCATGTGCAGTCTCCGCCAGGGAGCCAGGTGCACGGGCAGGGTCTGCAGGGTGGCGGCAGGGGAGGGAGAGGGTCCCGAGCAGGTGGTGGGCCTGGCGCTGGGTGTGCGCCTGGCTCGGGTCCTGGGCCGGCAGAGCCCGGACAGCGGCCGGGGCAGGGAAGCTGTGTGTGGGAAGCGGGTGAGTGCTGGCCTGGGGCAGCTGTGACCTTTGAGAGGAAAAGAAATGTAGGAAATGTAGGGCACTTCCCTAAAATTAATGACGGTCCCAAGTAAACAGAAGAGGCGTCACGGACGGGAAGCCTCAACATTGTAGAGATGTCACCCCCACCCCCACCCGCGCAAGTTAATCCAAAATTGTGTCCTTTTTCTCAGAGTTGCAATAAAGTTTCTCAACAGTTTTATTTATCTTGATTCTCAGATTTACATGGAGGAGCCAAAAATCAAGAATGTATAATCGTAGAGATGAACAAGGTGGAGCACTTGCCCTAGAGGGTTGTCAGGAATCGTGTGTGTGTGTGTGTGTGTGTGTGTGTGTGCTGAATTATTAGGCACAGAAAGACAAATTTAAAAGTCCCTCTGGGGGACTTCCATGGTGGTTCCACTGCATCGAGTGCAGGTTCCATCGTGTGTGTGTGTGTGTCTGTGTGTGTGTGTGTGTGTATGTGTGTGTGTCTGTGTGCTGAATTATTAGGCACAGAAAGACAAATTTAAAAGTCCCTCTGGGGGACTTCCATGGTGGTTCCACTGCATCGAGTGCAGGTTCCATCGTGTGTGTGTGTGTGTGTGTGTGTGTGCTGAATTATTAGGCACAGAAAGACAAATTTAAAAGTCCCTCTGGGGGACTTCCATGGTGGTTCCACTGCATCGAGTGCAGGTTCCATCGTGTGTGTGTGTGTGTGTGTGTGTGTGTGTGTGTGTGTGTGTGTGTGTGTGTGTCTGTGTGCTGAATTATTAGGCACAGAAAGACAAATTTAAAAGTCCCTCTGGGGGACTTCCATGGTGGTTCCACTGCATCGAGTGCAGGTTCCATCGTGTGTGTGTGTGTGTGTGTGTGTGTCTGTGTGTGTCTGTGTGTCTGTCTGTGTGCTGAATTATTAGGCACAGAAAGACAAATTTAAAAGTCCCTCTGGGGGACTTCCATGGTGGTTCCACTGCATCGAGTGCAGGTTCCATCGTGTGTGTGTGTGTGTGTGTGTGTGTGTGTGTGTGTGTGTGTGTGTCTGTGTGCTGAATTATTAGGCACAGAAAGACAAATTTAAAAGTCCCTCTAGGGGACTTCCATGGTGGTTCCACTGCATCGAGTGCAGGTTCCATCGTGTGTGTGTGTGTGTGTGTGTGTGTGTGTGTGTGTCTGTTTGTGTGTGTGTCTGTGTCTGTGTGTCTGTCTGTGTGTCTGTCTGTGTGCTGAATTACTAGGCACAGAAAGACAAATTTAAAAGTCCCTCTGGGGGACTTCCATGGTGGTTCCACTGCATCGAGTGCAGGTTCCACCCCTGGTTGGGGAACCGTCTCCACCTGCTGTGTGGCCGAAAAAGAGTCACTTTTGAACTGACCTTGTTGTCGTGAAACGTCCCTCTTTAATACTTTTTGCCTTAAGATCTACTTTGTCTAGTAGTAAGTTGGCTACCCCAGTCTTTTGTTTGTTTGTTTTCTTAAGTCTGTGTTGTTATGTTTAAAGTGAATCAATAGCAAATAGTTGGGTGGTGTTTATTATTCTGACGGTTTTTGTTGTCTTTTGGCCTGAGTGTTTGGTATTTATTCTGTCATGAATGGCTCTGATCTGGTCCAGTTATTTGAGGTATTTTCTTGTGTAGTTGGGTTGGTATCACCATCTTGCATCTTGCTATTCTTTTATTTGTTGTTTTGGATTGATTGGCTGTTTTATTTCATTTGATCTCTTCAGGAAATATTTTATTTGTTCACTTATTTTTAGTTTTATTTATTTGGGTATGCTGGGTCTCAGTTGTGGCATGTGGGACCAGGATCAAATCTGGCCCTCGGGCATTGGAAGCATGGGGTCTTAGCTACTTACTGGGTCACCAGGGGAGTCCCTGATTGCATCTTGACTTCTGGTTGTGCATTTTGTCTTACTCTCTAATGGGTCACATTTGAGGTCACAGCAGTCTCTGGCTGGAGGGAGCCTCCCCAGACAGCCTAGAATCCTTGAAACCCTTCACCGTCTTTCCCTGCTCACTGCGTTCTGTTGTCACAGGCTTGCTCCTGCAGAATGTTATACTGTTGTTAGCATTTTGGTTTTACATAAATTCAGACTCTCAGAAAAGGTGCATAAGCACCAGAATTTCCTGCATACCCTCGTCTACAGTCCTGAACATGTTGCTGTATCTCTGGCTTTTTCCCTGGGCCTGGAGGATCCCCTTGGCTTTTCCCAGAGGTCACCACATCTGTGCATCCAGGCAACACCGCAGTCCCTGCTGGGACCACAGGCCCGTGCGAGTCCAGGCCTGGTCAGATCCTTGGTGTGGTCCTGGGCGCTGGTGTCGGTGGCTTGGAGAGGTGGGTGGCCAGCCAGCCTCCCCACTGTGACACGGACTCGAGGTGGAAGGTGCCGTCTGGTGCTCAGACCTTCCTCTGCGCTCGGCGTCTGTAGGGTGGCGGGGCGGCTGGGGCGCACCTCGCTCACCCTCTCCCCACCTCCAGGTACACCTGCCTCCCTCCCCCCAGGCCTTCCTTCATCATCACACAGTTCAGCAGTTCACACTCTGTGCAGGACCCTGTCGTCTTTTTTTGTCATCTGGGGTCTTCAGCCCGAAGAGCTTCCTTTGGTAATTGTTGAAGAGTGTTTCTGATGTTGATGATTTCGGTCTACTTTGGTTTGTCTGAAAATGTTTTTATTTCCACTTCCTTCCTGAGGGATGTTTTCATTGGGTTTACAATTCTAAGCTGACTGTTTTCTTCTTTCATCATTTTAAAGACCGCCTCTGGCTCCTATAGTCAATTGTAATGAAGGTAGCATCTCTGTTCTCCTCAGACTGCTTCTATGGTACTTGTCTCTGTCTTTGATTTTCTGTCTTTCAACTGCGACGTGCTTGGCTGTAGTTTTGTTTGTGTTTGTCCTGCTTTGGGACTTGCTGTCCTTGAGTCTGTAGGCTGACGCTTCTCATCAGGATATTTTGGTTATGTCTTCAGTTCGAGGTTCTGTCCTTTTCCTCCCTCTACCTTCTAAATTGCCAGTGGTGTGTTAGACTATTTAATTATGTCCACATGTGTCTTAAAATTAGTTATATTTTCCCTCTGTGTCTTGTTATTGCCCAGAGTGGCAGTCAGTCTGCATCTTGGCCCTGTGTCTGGCCAAGGGGGATGGTGTCCTGGGCTGGACCCATTGCTGAGGGCGACTTTCATGTCCAGTTCAAGTGCGACCCTGCTAGAGACCTGCCGGGGATGACTTTTCCTGGATTAAGGAAGTTGTATTCTGGGTCAGCAAGGGGTTTCTCTCATGAATGGGTCTCGTCTGTTATCAAGTGCTCAAGATAGTCACTGAAAACAGTAGATGGTTTTTCTCCCTGCTTGAGAGCGGTGGGCTGTAGCGAGGGGCGTTCCTGGGATGCAGCTCAGTGGTGGTGTGGCCACCTCCCCTCACCAGGGTCCTGCGCCCCGGGCCCGCCTGGAGGACGCAGATGGGGTGAGGCCACGGCCCCGCTAGGGTCACTGGCACAACCAGCTGTGCTCAGCAGAGCTGGGGTTCCTTCTTCCCAGCAAGCACGTGTCATCGCTGGCTGGCCCAGGGTGAGTCTGAGTGGTTGTTTTAGGGGGCACACACAGTGCTGTCCAGCCTTCGACCCTGAGAGCCCCAGTGTTGGGAGAGCTGGGGGCGCTTCCTGCGGGCTGGTCCCCTGCTCCCCGTTGAGGGCTCTTGGCTACAGGGCCAGTTGTGGGTAAGGTGGGCCCCTCACAGTTCTTTTCTTCTTCCTCCCTCCTCCAGGCACCGACCAAAAATGACAGGAGCACAGGTGAGTGATGAGCTCAGGGTGGCTGCCCAGCTGTGAGCCCTGGGGTGGGGGCTGGACGTGGGCCCCAGGCCCTGTCCACTTTCTCTCCGCAGACGGGAAGGCCCACCGGGAGCACCGGGAAAAGCTGGAGCTGGTGGCTTCCTTCTCCTTCTTTGGCAATGTCATGTCCATGGCCAGTGTGCAGCTGGCTGGTGCCAAGCGGGATGCCCTGCTCTTGAGCTTCAAGGATGCCAAGGTGGGGCGGGGACAGGGTGGGCAGGGGTGGGATCTGGGGGCTCTAGCGGGCGGGCCCCATTCTGACCTGCTACCCCCAGCTGTCGGTGGTGGAGTACGACCCGGGCACCCACGACCTCAAGACCCTGTCTCTGCACTACTTCGAGGAGCCTGAGCTGCGGGTAGGGCTCACCTCCCTACCCCCAACCCAGCCCCATGTTTCAGGGTGGGGGGGGCGCTCCTGCCTGACGCCCCTCTCCTGCAGGATGGCTTCGTGCAGAACGTGCACACGCCCCGGGTGCGTGTGGACCCCGACGGGCGCTGTGCGGCCATGCTCATCTACGGCACACGGCTGGTGGTCCTGCCCTTCCGCAGGGAGAGCCTGGCTGAGGAGCATGAGGGGCTCGTGGGGGAGGGGTGAGTGCGGGGGCAGGGTGGAGGCCCCAAGTAGCCCAGCTCCGCTGCCCCATGCTGCCCCCACTGACGCCTGCTGCCCCCAGGCAGAGGTCCAGCTTCCTGCCCAGCTACATCATCGACGTGCGGGCCCTGGACGAGAAGCTTCTCAACATCGTCGACCTGCAGTTCCTGCACGGCTACTATGAGCCCACCCTGCTCATCCTGTTTGAGCCCAACCAGACGTGGCCTGGGTGAGGGCCTGCAGCCTGGCTGTGCACAGGGCTTGCTGCGGGGGAGGAGCCTGGCTGGCCTCCAGGGGAGCGGGCCTGCTGTGCCATCCCGCGCTGACTCCTCTTGGCCCCCAGGCGGGTAGCTGTGCGGCAGGACACATGCTCCATCGTGGCCATCTCCCTGAACATCATGCAGAAGGTGCACCCCGTCATCTGGTCCCTCACCAGCCTGCCCTTTGACTGCACCCAGGCCCTGGCGGTGCCCAAGCCCATAGGTGAGGGGGGCCTGGGCCGGGTTGGGGTGGGGTGTGTAGAGCATGCTGGGCCCTCCCACCAGCGTGTCTGTTCCAGGCGGGGTGGTGATCTTCGCGGTCAACTCGCTGCTGTACCTGAACCAGAGCGTCCCTCCCTACGGTGTGGCTCTCAACAGCCTCACCACCGGCACCACTGCCTTTCCCCTGCGTGAGTGCTGGGGAGCAGGGCCCGGGGTGGCAGGGGCTGCTGCTGGGCCTGGCTGACCACCCCTGCCCACAGGCACCCAGGAAGGTGTGCGGATCACCCTGGACTGTGCTCAGGCGGCCTTCATCTCCTATGACAAGATGGTCATCTCCCTCAAGGGCGGTGAGATGTGAGTCCCCGCTCCGGGGCCCGTCCTCCCTGGTGGGGGAGTGGTGCCCTCGCACCAGCTGAGTGTCCCCCCCACCCTCCCGCCCCGGCAGCTACGTGCTGACGCTTATCACGGATGGCATGCGCAGTGTCCGGGCCTTCCACTTCGACAAGGCTGCCGCCAGCGTCCTCACCACCAGCGTGAGTGGGGTCTCGGAGGGCGGCCCCGGGCCCTGGGCCCCAGGCCGGGCCAGCCACACCCTCACCCGTCCCGCCCCCAGATGGTCACCATGGAGCCTGGGTATCTGTTCCTCGGCTCTCGTCTTGGCAACTCGCTGCTCCTCAAGTACACGGAGAAGCTGCAGGAGCCCCCAGCCAGTACCCCCCGTGAGGCTGCCGACAAGGTGAGTGCGGGCCCGTGGGGATGCAAGCCCCTGCAGGCGGCCTCCGGGGTGCTCAGTCCCTACTCCTCCCACCTCACAGGAAGAGCCGCCCTCCAAGAAGAAGCGTGTGGACGCCACCACGGGCTGGTCAGGTGAGGGCTGGTCGGGTGCGGGCTGGTCAGGTGAGGGACTGGTCGAGTTTGGGAGGGCTGAGCTTCAGGCTGGTTGGGTGTGGGCTGGTTGGTTGAGGGGCTGGTCGGGTGCAGGAGGGCTGAGCGTCAGGCTGGTCGGGTGAGGGGCTGGTCGGGGACAGGGCTGGTCGTGTGTGGGAGGGCTGAGCGTCAGGCTGGTCAGGTGTGGGCTGGTCGGGTGCAGGAGGGCTGACTGTCGGGCTGGTCGGGTGCGGGCTGGTCGTCAGGCTGGTCAGGTGTGGGCCAGCAGGTGGGCTCAGGTGGGCTCTTGTCATGCTCCAGGGGGCAAGTCAGTGCCGCAGGACGAGGTGGACGAGATTGAAGTGTACGGCAGCGAGGCACAGTCAGGCACACAGCTGGCCACGTACTCTTTTGAGGTGAGGTGGGGCTCAGAGTGTTTGCCCGGTCCTGGCCAGCCTGCCGCCTGACCACTGCCATGCCCACAGGTGTGTGACAGCATCCTCAACATCGGACCTTGTGCCAACGCCGCCATGGGCGAGCCCGCCTTCCTCTCTGAAGAGGTGCCCACCGGGGGCTGGGGGCGCAGGGCAGGGTGGGGCGGGCTGCACAGCAGAGGTCCGGCCTTCACCCCCGTCCCTGCCCCCTGTAGTTTCAGAACAGTCCGGAGCCAGACCTGGAGATCGTGGTGTGCTCTGGCTATGGCAAGAACGGGGCCCTGTCGGTGCTGCAGGTGAGGGGCGGCGAGGGGGTGCCTCCTGGTGGGGCCTGGGTGGGCTGCTGACCCCCGCCTGTCCTTCCAGAAGAGCATCCGGCCCCAGGTGGTGACGACCTTTGAGCTCCCTGGCTGCTATGACATGTGGACAGTCATTGCCCCCGTGCGTAAGGAGCAGGTGTGTGTGCCCAGGTTGGCGACATCCAGCTGGCAATGCGGGCCTGCGCCTGGCCTGTTGCGGGTGCCCACGGGCCACGGGGCCCGGGATCCAGCTCTGTGCTGCTCAGGCTTGCTGCTCAGGCGGCATGGGCTGGGCCAGGAATCCCTGCCCTCTTCTGCCTTCACAGGAGGAGACCCTCAAGGGGGAGGGCACGGAGCCAGAGCCTGGTGCTCCTGAGGCCGAGGATGACGGGCGGAGACACGGGTTCCTCATTCTTAGCCGGGAAGACTCTACCATGGTGAGGCGCCCGGAGCCCGGGTTGGGGCCCTTCTGTGAGCAGGGCCCCTCACCCACCGCTGCCCACAGATCCTGCAGACGGGGCAGGAGATCATGGAGCTGGACGCCAGCGGCTTTGCCACGCAGGGCCCCACGGTCTTCGCTGGCAACATCGGGGACAATCGTTACATCGTGCAGGTGTCACCACTCGGCATCCGCCTGCTGGAAGGAGGTGGGCCAGGCCTCGGGCGGGTGGACCCGGGCCCGGGGCCGGCGCACGCCCTTGCCCGGGGCTGACTGGCCTGTGTCCGCAGTGAACCAGCTGCACTTCATCCCCGTGGACCTGGGTTCCCCCATCGTGCAGTGTGCCGTGGCCGACCCCTACGTGGTCATCATGAGCGCTGAGGGCCATGTCACCATGTTCCTGCTCAAGAACGACTCGTACGGGGGCCGCCATCACCGCCTGGCGCTGCACAAGCCGCCCCTGCACCATGTAGGCGCCCTGCTCTGTCCCAGGGCCTGCTGACCCCTGCCCACGTGCCCCCACCCCAGCTGAGTGCTCTCCCTCCCCGCAGCAGTCCAAGGTGATCACACTGTGCGTGTACCGGGACGTCAGCGGCATGTTCACCACTGAGAGCCGTCTGGGTGGAGTCCGCGATGAGCTGGGGGGCCGCGGCGGCCCTGAGGCCGAGGGCCAGGGCGCAGAGACCAGGTGTGTGAGGGCGGGCTGGGTGCAAAGACCAGGTGTGTGAGGGCGGGGCCTGGTGCAGAGATCAGGTGTGCGAGAGTGTGCGAGGGCGGTGGGGCGGGGAGGGCAGGCCGCGCCCCTGTGCCTGTGACCTGTGACGCCCGCCCGCCCGCCGCAGCCCCACGGTGGATGACGAGGAGGAGATGCTCTACGGGGACTCCGGCTCCCTCTTCAGCCCCAGCAAGGAGGAGGCGCGCAGGAGCAGTCAGCCACCCGCCGACCGGGACCCCACACCCTTCCGGGCCGAGCCCACCCACTGGTGCCTGCTGGTGCGGGAGAACGGAGCCATGGAGGTGGGTGGCGCCCTGTGCCTGCGCCCCCCAGGCCTGCTGGGCGCCCGACCCCCCGCTGACTGCGCTGCCCCACAGATCTACCAGCTCCCCGACTGGCGGCTCGTGTTCCTGGTGAAGAACTTCCCTGTTGGCCAGCGCGTCCTGGTGGACAGCTCCTTTGGCCAGCCCACCACCCAGGGTGAGGCCCGGAAGGAGGAGGCCACGCGCCAGGGCGAGCTGCCCCTGGTCAAGGAGGTGCTGCTGGTGGCGTTGGGCAGTCGCCAGCGCAGGCCCTACTTGCTGGTGAGTGCGCCTGCCTGCCCTCCCCGACCCAGCCTGCCCGTGGGCCCTGTCCCCTGACGTCCCCTGTCCCCAGGTGCACGTGGACCAGGAGCTCCTCATTTATGAGGCCTTCCCCCATGACTCACAGCTCGGCCAGGGGAACCTCAAAGTTCGCTTCAAGAAGGTGCAGTGACTGGCAGGGCTGGGTGTGGGGGCGGTGAGGCAGGGCTGGGGGCCCCGGCCCTTAACTGCAGCACCCTCAGGTCCCCCACAACATCAACTTCCGGGAGAAGAAGCCAAAGCCATCCAAGAAGAAGGCAGAAGGGGGTAGCACGGAGGAGGGCACGGGGCCCCGAGGCCGCGTGGCGCGGTTCCGCTACTTCGAGGACATTTACGGCTACTCCGGGGTAGGCCGGCCGCTCTGCAGAGCAGGGTTGGCGAGCATGGGGCCTCCCCCAGTGTGAGGGGCTTCCTCACACTGTCCACCCCCAGGTGTTCATCTGCGGTCCCTCGCCCCACTGGCTCCTGGTGACTGGCCGGGGGGCCCTGCGGCTGCACCCCATGGGCATCGACGGCCCCATCGACTCCTTTGCCCCGTTCCACAACATCAACTGCCCCCGAGGGTTCCTGTACTTCAACAGACAGGTAGGGAGGCCCCACGAGGCCCGGCCAGGCGTGCCAACCCCCTCCAAGGACAGCTGGGCAGGATCAGGTGCTGGGGCCCAAGAAAGAGGGCCTTAACCCATGGCTGGGAATTGGGGGGCCGTGGCGTGGAGAGTCGGGCTGTCCGGCGGGGGGTGGGAGCCAAGGTCAAGGAGGTGGTGTGGGGCTGATGCTGGGAGGCTTGGGGGGTGGGGAGATCGGCAGTGCAGGCTGTGGCCCACAAGGGCACCAGCCGGGTTCAGTCACTGGTCTGCCCACTGGGCGCCCAGCTCTGCTCAAGGCGCCGGCTGACTGGCTGGGATGCTCAGGTACCCTGAGCCTGAGCTTCGTGTCACAAAGATGACAGCAGCGGCCCCATGGGCCACCAAGAATTCGGTATGCACCAGTGCACTTAGGCCTGGGCTGGAGGGGAGCCGCTGGGCCCTGTGCCTGTGTGCAGGTGCTGGCGTGGCGTGCGTGTGGGTGTCCCACCCTGTGCCTGCAGCCTCCAGCACCCCCTGAGCCTGGCCTCAGGCGACACCCATGGCCAGCCCTGGACAAACCTGGGTGAAGGGACAGGAAGCCCCTGAAGAGCAGGACAGTGGGCCATAGCCTCTGTTGCTGCCCCTGTTCCAGCGGAGCCGAGGGCTGACCTGAGGGAGCCCTCGAGGCCTGGGTTCATCAGCTCGGCCTTCAGTGGGCGCCAGGCCTCCCTCACCCCTGTGCCCACCCAGGGTGAGCTGAGGATCAGCGTTCTGCCCGCCTACTTGTCCTACGACGCCCCGTGGCCTGTTCGGAAGATCCCGCTGCGCTGCACCGCCCACTATGTGGCTTACCATGTGGAGTCCAAGGTCTGTCCCCACTTGGCTAGTGACCCTCGGGGCTGGGGTGGGCTCTGGCTCCTGACACCCTGCTCTCCCCAAGGTGTACGCCGTCGCCACCAGCACCAGCACACCTTGCACACGTGTTCCACGCATGACGGGCGAGGAGAAGGAGTTTGAGACCATCGAGAGAGGTGCGTGGGGCTCCGCGTGGGGCCTGTCCCGGGGGCCACTCCTCTCTGATGGTCCTCTTCTGTCCTCACAGACGAGCGGTACGTCCACCCTCAGCAGGAGGCCTTCTGCATCCAGCTCATCTCCCCCGTCAGCTGGGAGGCCATCCCCAATGCCAGGTGAGGCTGTGCCTGGGTGGGGCGGGCTGGGGTGGGGTGGGGCGGGCCGGGACTGGCCCTGACCGGGGCTCCGCCCGCAGAATCGAGCTGGAGGAGTGGGAGCACGTGACCTGCATGAAGACTGTGTCGCTGCGCAGCGAGGAGACCGTATCGGGCCTCAAGGGCTACGTGGCCGCCGGGACCTGCCTCATGCAAGGGGAGGAGGTCACGTGCCGAGGGCGGGTAGGTGGCCAGCGGGGCTTTCGAGGCAGGCAGTGCCCAGCACCCTGACTCAGCCACCCATCTCCCTGGCAGATCCTGATCATGGATGTGATTGAGGTGGTGCCTGAGCCTGGCCAGCCCCTGACCAAGAACAAGTTTAAGGTCCTGTACGAGAAGGAGCAGAAGGGCCCTGTGACCGCCCTGTGCCACTGCAATGGCCACCTGGTGTCGGCCATCGGTCAGAAGGTGTGCGCCCACGCCCCAGCATCCCCCCTTGCCCCCCCGCCCCCGGCACCCCCAGCCACTCACTCCCCGCCCACCCCCAGATCTTCCTGTGGAGCCTGCGGGCCAGCGAGCTGACGGGCATGGCCTTCATCGACACGCAGCTCTACATACACCAGATGATCAGCGTCAAGAACTTCATCCTGGCCGCGGACGTCATGAAGAGCATCTCGCTGCTGCGCTACCAGGAGGAGAGCAAGACACTGAGCCTCGTGTCCCGGGTGCGGAGAGAGCTGTGCCGTGCCACGGGGGCTGGGGGCTGGCGGCTGGCCCAGGCCATCCTGATGCCCGCCTTCCCCGGCCCTCCTGTCGTTAGGATGCCAAGCCCCTGGAAGTGTACAGCGTGGACTTCATGGTGGACAACGCGCAGCTGGGCTTCCTGGGTGAGTTTGGGGGCTGGGGTCCCTGAGATCCCGGGTGTGCACAGGGGCTGACTCGGCTCTGATCCCCAGTGTCCGACCGTGACCGCAACCTCATGGTCTACATGTACCTGCCGGAAGGTGAGTGCTCCCTCCCTCCTCTGCTGGGTGGGGTCAGGCGGGGGCCAGGCGGGCAGTGACCTGAGGTCCCCTGTGGCCTAGCCAAGGAGAGCTTTGGGGGCATGAGGCTGCTGCGCCGGGCGGACTTCCACGTGGGTGCCCACGTGAACACGTTCTGGAGGACCCCGTGCCGGGGGGCCGCTGAGGGGCCCAGCAAGAAGTCCGTCGTGTGGGAGAACAAGCACATCACGTGGTTCGGTGAGCGTGGGGCCGGGGCGGGGGCAGCGGGCCGGGGCGGGTCCACTGTGCTCATTCCCTGTCCCCTCAGCCACACTGGACGGTGGCATCGGGCTGCTGCTGCCCATGCAGGAGAAGACCTACCGGCGGCTGCTGATGCTGCAGAATGCGCTGACCACCATGCTGCCCCACCACGCTGGCCTCAACCCCCGCGCCTTCCGGTGAGCCCACCGCCCGGCCTGCCCAGGCCCCCCGGGTCCGCCTAGACCCCTCACGGCCTGTGCCCTCCGCGCCCCCAGGATGCTGCACGTGGACAGGCGCGCCCTGCAGAACGCTGTGCGCAACGTGCTGGACGGGGAGCTGCTCAGCCGCTACCTGTACCTGAGCGCCATGGAGCGCGGGGAGCTGGCCAAGAAGATCGGCACCACCCCCGACACCGTAAGCCGCCCCACCCAGCCCCGCCTGCGCCCCGCCAGCTCCCTGCCCTCACCCAGCCCTCTCTCCGCAGATCCTGGACGACCTGTTGGAGACGGACCGAGTCACTGCCCACTTCTAGACCCCTGGATACTGCCACTCACCTCACCCGCTTTTTGTACGAAATAAAAACACTTGTTTTCAGAAGAGCGTTGTAATTATTTTGGGGCCCCAGAGCATCCCCTACTCCAACAAATCACAGTCACTTGGCCCTGGCCGGGCATGTGGTGGGACGAGCTCTGTGGCTCTGCCCAGGATGCCTAGGTCTCCAGGTACTTGGACAGCCCCTTGGTGTCAGGCACGATGCCTAGGTAGACCAGAACTCGAACCAGGAGGGCAGTGAGCCGCATCGACAGGGTCTCCAGCCTGTGTGGGGGTATCGGGGGAGGCAGGTAGGTGGGGAGTGGGCCCTGGCTCCCCGTCCTCCGACCCCCACACGCCAGCTCACCTCAGGGCCACTTCAAACTTGAATGTCTCCCAGATGACCCTGATGTGGCGCAGGATGCTGGCACCGTAGATGCTCTGGTACATGGCACCTGCCAGGCGGCTCCAGCCCCGGACCGCGCTGCACAGGAGACAGCGTGTGAGGGAGGCCGGTGCGGCCGCCCACCCCCACCGCCCCAGGCTGCGCAGCCTTACCTCTTGGCCATGAGGAAGTAGCGGTCCACCGGGGCGCCCAGGGCGTTGTTGATGGCGCGCACGGTGTTGACGTTGCGCAGCACGAGCAGCATGGAGCGCGGCAGGGCCTTGAGCACGGCCATAACCTCCTCGAAGTGCTCGCGGGCCATGTCCTGCATGTAGGCCGCCTCCTCACGGCTCAGCAGGCGCGAGCGCCACAGCTGCCCCAGGCGCACGGGCCGCTGCATGAGCACCTCGGAGAACAGGAGGTAGTCTGGGGGGGCCTGAGCCAGGCTGTGCCCCCTCTGGGCCGCACACCCACCCCCCGGCCTCACCTTGCACTCCCAGCTCGGCTGCGTGCACCTTCATGGCCGCCTCGTCCCTCAGGATGATGGCCCGCCACAACTGGCACAGTGCGAGCCTGTCCCTGCAGGCCCAGCAATGAGCAGGTGGGCGGCGGGGGGGTGGCCAGTCAGGGGGCGTGCCCACCCAGCCCACAGGCCCAGCTTACTTCTTGTCCAGGAACTGGTAGAGCCCATGGTCCAGCAGCACCAGCTGGGCCTTCCCGTCCGGGCCTTTCCGCACCAGAACTGGGGAGGGGCAGGCTCTAGTTCCCTGGTTCTGGGGTGCAGCCCCCAGCACCCCACCCTCAGCCCTGGGGCTCTCCTTACCATTACCGGGGTGGGGGTCAGAGTGGATGAAACCCGTGTAAAAGATCTGTTCAGCAAAAGCCTTGATCAGCTTCTCTGCAATCTGGGCCAAGGACAGGTGGGGGTGGGGATGGGGTCAGACCACACGCCATCACCCCAGACCCGGGCCACACCCTCCAGTCCAGCCCCACAGCCCAGGACACACAGCACTCACATCCTGCACCGCCAGCCCCATGCTCTGGATGGCCTCCACGTCATTGACCTTGCAGCCCTCGTAGAACTCCGCCGTCAGCACGCGCTGGGAGAGAACAGGCGTCAGAGCTCCCCTACCCAGGGGCCCCAGCCCACCTTACTGGACGTGCCCCAGTGTAGGCAGGCACCACCCGGGGGGGCCCAGCCCACCTTACTGGACGTGCCCCAGTGTACGCGGGCACCACCTGGGGGGGCCCAGCCCACCTTACTGGACGTGCCCCAGTGCACGCGGGGCACCACAACATGGTCGAAGTGTTGCAGCTCCCGTGCACAGCGCTCAGCGTTGCGGCCCTCGTTTTCAAAGTCCAGCTCCTGGGCCAGGGTCCCCTTGAGGTCCTGGGGACCATACGGGCAGTTGGGGGTCCAGCCTGGGAGCCGGCCCACCCCAGCCCCCTGCCCTGTGGTACCTGGAGGACCCAGCTGAAGCCAAAGCTGGGGTGCATGAGCTCCACGAGGTGCAGCAGGAGCTCCAGGGTGTGGATGTCGCCGTCAAAACGGTCCCGCAGATCAATGTACTGCACCTGCACGGGAGGCTTCAGGGAGGGCCGGCCGCCAGCACCCCGCGCCCCCCACGTGCCCTGGGGACCCCTCGTACCTTCACGGCCACCACGGTGCCATCGTGCAGCCTGGCACGGTGCACCTGGGCCAGGCTCGCTGCAGCAATGGGCTGGTAGTCAAACTCCTGGAAGAGCTCATGGGGCGGGGCCTGGAAGTCTTCAAGGAACAGCTCGTCCACCTGGAAGAACGGGCCTTGAGCAGCGTGGGGGACGCCGTGGGGCCATACTACCCGCCTCGCGACCCGGGGGGCAGGCTCACCTCCCGGAAGCCCCGCGTGAGGGCCCTGTCCTCCAGCACCCGCAGCGTCCTGATGTACTCGGGGGGCAGCAGGTGGTTGAAGGAGCAGAGCCCCTGGCCCAGCTTCACGTACAGGCCCCCGTTGCTGATGGCCCCCGCCACCAGGGCGTCAGCCGCCCGCTGATGACATGCAGACATCACCTCCAAGTACCTCGGGCTGTTCTGACCACAGGCAGAGAGGACAGGGATGGGGGCAGGCAGGCCCCTGCTCCCCCCAGGCATGCCCACCCCACAGGCACAGGACGGGCCGGCCAGGACGCAGGTACAAACCTCCTCCACCCCACGTAGGATGATGTTCGTGCACCACCAGTAGTCCAGCGAGATCTGCAGGCCAACCCGCAGAGACCTGCGGGCAGAGTACGCCCTCAGCCCCAGCTGGCCCATGCAGCAGGCACCCCACCAGCGCCTCGGAGGGCTGTGAGCACCTAGGGGACGCCGCGGGGCTCTCGGGACTGCGCGGCCAGCAGGTCCGTCTCAGCTCCTGGGCTGGGCACTGGGCAGCCTGCATGCATGCCACCCCTCGGTCCCTGCAAGCAGATGAGGGGTGCCCAAGACAGCAGGGGGCGCAGTCCCTAACGAGCAGACGTGTTCCTTCATTCTTTGATAGCACTTGTTACATAGGAAAGCCCACCCTTGAGCAAAGCCGCTCCGTCTGTGGACACGCTCGCTCAGCCTGTGCACAGCGGCCCGGCCTCCTCTGCACTTGGCTGCGCTCTGAGGACTGGAGCCCCGGGTCGAACCCCAGAGCCGCGGGTGCTCCCCGAGCAGTCTCACAGGCCCCGGCCTTCTGGTGTGGTCTGGGGTCATCGGTCCCTTCTGCAACCCAGGCTGTGGACACGGAAGCCCCGGATCTGGAGAGGGGAGGATCCAAAACCAGGTTCCAGGCCCTCACTGAGCACCACAAACCAGGTCCACCCAGCCACTCCAGCAAAAAGGACTGTCTGAGCACGGCAGGGTGACCAACGACACAGGTTTCTCTAAACTCCTGGGACCCGAGGGAGCTGCCCTCCTTCCTGAGTACTCTGTCCAAAAGCCAACGCAAGGTCTGCACAGAGGCTGACAGTGAGGTGCGGCCAGTGGGGTGAGGTCTATACTCGGGGGGTGACCTAATAAGTCACTAATTTAGGGACAAGGGCAGCTGGGTGTCTCCCAGGTAGAGATAAGGTTACAGACACAGAAAAGAGCGGAAACCCGGAGGACTTGTGTTGAAAATGGAACGGCACATTTACCAATGACAACGGCAAACAGCTGGACTGCACGCGCAGCCCGGAGCAGCAAGCACACTGGCGCCGCGCCAGGGCCCCTGCCCGTCCTGAGGGTGGATGGTTGCAAGGCTGAGCCTGGAGTGACTGTGGTGCCAGCAGGAGTAAAATGCTCAAAGGATGGATCACGTCGGAAGGATTCAAAAATGTCAGAAATAAAATGCTGAACGTTTGAAATGATTTACAATAAAACTGTAGAGATTAAAATAGAGGGTCACAAGTCAGGTGCGGGGGCTCCTACAAACCAAGCCTGAAGAGTTGCAGCAACAAGCCAGCAGTGACGCCATGTGTCCAGTACAGGCTGATGCAACCAGGGTTGGGGGAGACACACTGGAGGACAGAGCTCCCTGACGGTGGAACAGCCCTTGGGGGTGGATGGGACGGCTGAGCCAGGAGGACGAGCTCACAGGACAAGCACCAGAAGGGAAGGCGCTAAACCAGCAGCAATGAGAGAGGGCAGGGCACTGGTGTCAAAGTATGAGGGAAGCTGAAGGCCAAACGTGGGACAAACCATGAGCACACATCAGACGTACACAGGTCGGGGCTTGGCAAAGCTTGTTTTGTAAAGGTTAGACAGTGAACACTGGGCCTCAGGGGCAGCCTCAGCAGGGGCGGGGGGCGGGGCTGTTCTCCAAGGAGCTCGCTCTACAGCGCAGGCAGCATCTCGGACCTTGCATATGGCACAGGGCCAGGGTGCTAACCCGATAGCGTCATAAGGCCTATCGGCCCGCAGACATATCAAAGTCATCATATGAGGCAGAATTAACGTGAGCCTGCTCCTGGAGGTTTCCTAAGTGAGGCAGCTGATGCCGGCCAGAAAGGACAACCGCAGCATTAGAGTTCAGGGTCTTCGTTCAGTCAGGCCTATGGAGCGCAGCCCCAGCAGAGATTCTGGACACCACAGTCAGGGGCCAGAGGCAAGGGTGTGGGACGCCTCCTGGGCACCCCGTTCTCGTGCTGAGTCTAGCTTCACCTTCTTGTAGTAAAAACACCAAAATCAATATGGTATTTTCTGAGCCATCCTAGGAAACTATCAAAACTGAGGGAGGGTGGGGACCACCCCATGTGTAGCCCGTGGTTTGAGGGGAGGGAACCCATGGGGACGCTGGGACTCACAGCTGCTGTCAGACGCCCTGGGCAAGGCGGGGTCTGGGGACCGTGCCCTGAGCCTGAGTTTAGCCACGAGAGCCGAGGAGACTCTGAGAGCTGTTCCAGGCTGAGGGAGGCTAGACTCGGGCCCAGATGGATCCTCATGTAGAAAAGGCTGTTACTGGAGAGCCTGGTGACACAGGACGGGGTCTGAGGGTTAGAAGGTCACAATGTGTCTGAAGGCTCCCTGATTGTGGCTGTGGAGGAGAATGTCCTTGTTTAGGAAATACTCAAGGTTTCAGGAATGATGGAGCATGTTGATACTTGTCGATGTTTCAAAAAGAAAAAAGTTGTATTATTAGTCCAACTTCTTTGGACATTTAAAATTGTGTCCCAAAAAAACAAAAACAAAACCCCACAGGGTTTGTAAAGTTAAAATTAAGTAAGAGGTGGGGTCAGAAACCACCCTCAAGCACCCCGGACCCGTGAGTGGGCCTGGCGCGTGCTGTGTCCCAGTCTTCCTGCCACAGCAGGACGAGCCTGCCATCCTCAGGCGAGCCAGGCCTGACTTCCTGGGCTCCTGCCAGCATGCTGCAGGCTCCTGGGTCTCCAGGGGCCCCGTGGTTGCCCTGCACCCACCAGGGCTTGGCCAGGCCCACCCGTTCTGGCAACTGTCAGGGCTGAGAGCTGAGGAGGCCGCGCAGCTGGTGGGGAAGGTAACCTCTCTAGTGCCACTCCACTCAGTCCCAGCTCGGCTTCTGAAAATTGGCTGTGAAAGCCCCCTGAAGGAGGGAAGAGGAGCAGGCGGGTGCGCCAAGCCTGCATGCAGGGGACAGCAGCATGTTCGAGCTGGAAGGGGAAATGGCCCGGACCCGCTGAGGCCACGGGACGGGACCCGCCATGCTGCAGGCCGCAAGGGGAGAGCTGGCCCTGCCCACCCCTGGGCTGTGGAGCCTGAACCCTGCAGGACACAGAGGCCGCTGCCTGGAACCTGCTCAGGAGGGCAGCCAGGAGTTCCAGGCAGACCCACAGGTGGGAGGAGGTGAGGTGCTTGCCTGTCCGCCCACCCGCAGCTGCCGCTGGGGTAAATCTCAACGAAGCGGCAGCCAAACACCCTTGTCCTAGGCATCCTGATTCTCCACTGGGCCCCAAACTGGGCCGCCCAAGGGCGGGGGGCTCAGAGCTAGCGGAGCAGGACAGCCGCAGCGGCCTCCTCACACAAGGCCACGCAGGTGCCGCCTCCGGCCATCGCCTCCCGGCCCCTCGGCAGGGCGGGGTGGGCTGAGGTCTCCCACTATGGGAGCTGGCTCTCAGGCCTCTGTGTGCAGCAGGCTCGGACCTAGCTGGAGCAGGATGCCTGCCCAGGCTTCTCAGAAGGAAGACTGCCTGCACCGCCCCCAGAACCCTGCCTGGGAGATGCAAGAACTCCAGTGACCAGCACAGCATGGTGCTGGTCCAGGCGACTGCTAGTGGAGGCAAGAAGGAAGCTCCCTGCGACCCCGAGCTCTCCTTGGGAGAGCAGGGGCGGCCAGAAGGAAGACAAGGCAACGGCCAGAGGGGGGTCTGTGGGGGCCACACCCTGTGCAGACAGCTTGGTCCCGTGGTACTCAGTCGTCCCCAGGGCAGTACAGCGCCCCGGGGAGGCAGCGTCAAAGAGCGCCCAGCAGAACCCTGCAGCCCCAGCCCCCGACGCAGCCGTGCCCGCCCTACCTGCTGAAACGCCCAACGCCGTCCACCACCAGCCGCATCCGCCTTCTCTCCTGGGCTCCCGCCGTCAGGTACCGCACCCCGAACAGCAGGGGTGCCCCCAGGGCCGCAGCCAACAGTGCCTTCCTCCACAGGGGCTGGGGCCTCGGAGGCCTGCAGGGACACGGGCACACGGCCCAGTCACCCAGGCGGCTCCGCCCTGGCCAAGGCCGCAGGCGCTGCAGCTGCACTAGGACCTCGGCAGGCGGCACCGACTTTGGGCGCTTGACCTGCGGGTCCAGGTCACCCCACTGAGGCCCCCAGACGCCCGGACCCCATGTGGGCTCCATCCTGCCACTGTCCACCCAGGCCTTGGACCCTCCAGCCCCCACCCTCGCTGCCCCCTGGTCTCCAACAGGCGTGCCCCCCAACCACTCTTAGCCCACAGCCCCCACCAGGTCCCAGACCAGGGCCCTGGCGGTGGGGGGCCAGCACAGCCTGTTGTGGGAAGGCGCGCAGAGAAGGTCCAGCCTTATGGCCCCCAATGGAGAACACACTGTATGGTGAGGGGCACGTGCCAGAGGGTCCCTGTAGCGAGCTCCCCACCTTGCCGGCGGGGCTGCGAGGTTCCTCCTGAAGAAGGTGGCAGGCGACGGCCAGGGCTTGGGCCTGCCCTGCAGCAGGGCCGAGTGGAAGCGGCAGAGCTGTGCCTGCAAAGAGTAGAGGGCACATGGCTGGTGGCAGGAATCCCCCCTGCCCCCCATCACTGCAGAGCGTCAGTGCTTCCTGGGCCCATGTGTCTGACTCAGGAGCAGCAATGCGGGCAAGGGCCAAGTGTCACGTGAGGTAAGCAAGGCCGCATCTGCACCAGGAGGCTGCCCCCCACAGGCCCTGCCCCGAGCTCCCTGCAGGGTCCTGGGCGCCCTCACTGCCTATTTCCCATCTGAGACCAGCAGCTTCCCAGGGAAGGGTCAGGATCATAAAGGAGGCAGGGCCCCAGGGGCTGGCGCTGGGCAAGTAAACAGACACAAGAACTTGTGTCTCTGAGCCCCCACGGCAAGACTTGGGGTAGGGGGCTGGGGAGGCACAGCCAGGGGCAGGCAGAGAAGTCAAGGCCCCATGAGCTGCCCTGGCTGAGGGGCACGGAAGAAACCACGCCACGCTCACAGGCAGCCTCAGTCTCCCGATCTTACTGGAGTAAGACCTGAAGGGCTCTCAGCCTCAGGTTCCCCAACTGTAAACAGTCTCAGTTTGGGGGACAAAAAAAGATTTTGCCAACTAAATCATAGCCCACAGCACAGATGTTAACATTACTATGAAATCTGAGCCAAACAAGGAACTGACTTTCCAATCACTTTCTGGCCAAAGCACGCAGCCCTGGAGACAATTTCAAGGATACAAAACATCACAAAAGTCAAAGGAAAAGGTCCATGACCTACCGTCCTCAGAGGAGGCCAGGGGCTGACAGAGAGCTCTGCTCCCCAGGGCCACCTGCAGTGAGTGCAGATCCTCAAGGAAAACCCCGCAGGGGCCAGAGGCAGCCTCGGGCAGATGGGCAGTGAGGGCCAGCCGCCACAGACAGTGCCCACCCTTTCCTATCCCCCACCCCCAGCCCGGTGACAGCACGAGCCTGTCTCCTCCCCAGCAGCGCCCTCTGCGCCGTGTCTGCTGGAGATACACTGGCTACAGGCTCCCCTGGGCCCCCTCACCACTGCCGTCCTGCAGCAGGAGGCGCGTTGCCCCCATGTGCTGCGCTGGCCCAGCCATGAGGCCTGGTCCTGGGACCCTGGAGCTGCAGCCAGGTGGGGTGTCCCAAGGGACCGCAGGGGATTCATGCAGGAAGGCCGCAGGAGCAGGCAAGGCCAGGTGCCCAGCAAGACCGGCTGCAGCGCAAGGCAGAGCTGGGCCTCTGAGGCGATCAGGGAGGCGGCATGAGGAGCCAGCACGAGGGCTGAGGCCGGTGCCTGAGTCGAGAGGCCGCCATTCCCCTCATACCAGTGGTCTGATGCGGCTTGGTCTTCTCAGAGAGACCACAAACCCACAGAAAAAGCAATGACAGCAGCCGGCAGCCCTGGGGCTTCTGGTTCGTTATCTGTGACCCGGAGGATTCCTGAGCGTGGGGTACTCTTTACACAGCAGTCTGGCCTCTCCAAAACCTGTTCAGATCCATGCGTTGAGAACTACTGGCACCCAGTACAAGCACTTATCAATTCTCTCTCCTTCTTGTACATGTTGCCTAGTTTTCATTAGAAGTACTAAAAAAGAGTCGGAAGAAAAAACCTGGGAGGACTTGCACCAAATGCAAAGCATGAACCCTGACAACCTCAGTCTGAAAGATAACACCTATGAGACACTCGTGGGACCACAGACAGCAGACCACAGTCAGGATTTTGAGGTGAGATGGTTCCGATGGTCACATCAGAGGATACCCTCCTCCTTTAGGGGTGCACAATGAAGTGTCAGATTATGCGTCAAGAAGTCTGTGACTTTCAAAATGGGTATGGTTTCAAACAGACACAGATCAGCTGGAGCCAGATGTTAACTCTGGGTAGACCCAGGCGGCAGCTCCTGGGTAAGTACCTCTCAGGGACTCCACGCTTGACGGTTTTCGCAGTCAGGAGTAGCACATCTGCCGCACTCTCCAGCCCGACCGGGGAGGCGAAGCAGCTGAGTGGGTCCAGGCAGACCTGGCACTGCCCGGAGACGCTGAGTGGTCACGACCCGGGGCAGAGGCGCTCCCGGCATCGAGGGGACCACTCGCCACCAGCTACTGGATGGGCTCCCCAGAGCCTCAGGCTGAGCCCAGGGCGGAGTCTGGAGCCACGCAGCTGGGGCTGGAATCTGGGCTGAAGAACTTGCCAGCCATGCTGTTTTAAGTTCCGTCCCTCTGTGCCTCAGTTTCCCTGTCTGCGGGGTGGGGACCACTGCACTGCTGCAGTGCAGGTGAGTGAACTGACATCTGGAAAGCCCTTGGGCAGTGCCCAGTGTGGGAGCAGGTGAAGCACCGCCAAGGCCAGCCTGTGGTCAAGCAGTGGGCAGGCCCTTCCAGGCGCTCCTTGCTGTGCCAAACTGCCCGCTGGTCCCCAGTGCCCCCCTGGGCACCCTCCTCCCAGCAACCCTGCCCTCCCAGCTCCACAGGCCACCCCACCTAACACAAACAAGGACTTATTTGCTGGGTTGAACTAAGCTGAGAAAACAGACTACAGATCTTCTTTGATTTACCATGGGGTTAGGGTTAAATCCATTAGTTGAGAATTTCAGAAGTCGAAAATGCATTTAATACACTGAACCTACCGAAGTTTAGCCTGGTCTTCCTGAAACCTGCTCAGAACACTCACAAGTGGGCAAAACCATCTAGCACAAAGCCTGCTTTGCACCAAAGCATGGACCAGCTTCTGCAGCTGACTGCACACGGCACCGACAGTGGACACAGGACACGGTCAGGGCGCCCGAGTGCAGCCTGGTGACTGCAGGCTGACGGGGCGCGGCTGCAGCCGCCGCCCAACCTCAAAGAGAGCATCCACTTCCCGCCGCTGGTCCAGAAAAAGGTCAAACTCAAAGCTGGAAGTACTCTCTACTGAATGTGTACCACTTCCGCACCATCATGAGTCAGGGATCAACAGGTAGAAAGTGTGGAGCAGATTACACACGCTGATAAGGAAACCCTCAGCTCTGGAGTGGATGGGCCACTGCCAAGTCCCAGTGGGGATGCCCCCAAGACAGCGAAGGAAAACGGCCAAAGCTGACAGGTAACGATTACCCCGAGACGCTACCGTCCAGAGGGAAGGAAAGGGCAGATCCACAAGTGATTCTCGCCAGCATGCCAACGGCCTGCAGATCCAAGGCTGCCGGCGCCAAGGCTGAGGTGAGGCACGAAGGGGCTGCCACACCAAAGGGCAGGCACGGCGGCTCCAAGACCACGGCTGAGCCCAGGGTCACACCTCCTCCGCCAGGGACCCTGCACACGTGCTCCGGGTGTGTTTCAGGGGCGGCAGGAGACTGCGGGTGAGGAGGGTGCCCTGAGAGGGCACTGCCATCAAGGCCCCCACCTGGGGAAGGCCCAGAGTCCATCAGGGAGACTCGGCAGGGCACATGGCGAGGACACTGCCAGAGGAGAAGCATGCGCAGCCCCAGTGGGTCCTCCTCCAGGGGAACGGCACCCCGGGCCGACAGGGGCTGCAGAGCGGGGCAGAGTGCCCATGGGCTGAGCCCTGCACCGCGCCACGGGCCTGCCCAGGAGCCTCGCCGACCGCACTCTGTGCCTGGGGGGTGGCTCCCTGCTGTGCCCTGCCAAGCTGGAAAGGTGGAAGATGGCAGAAATAAAGCGCCTTGCTCAGGGCCTGGCACCTAACAGGTGCTCAGTAAAAGGCGCGCATTTCTGAGGCGGGGCTTATTTCCTCACGTGGCCCACAGCACTGCAGAGATGCCAGAAGCTGGGAAATCGAACCAGTTCCCCAGCCCACACCCTTCCCATGCCCAAACCAGCCACCGGGTGGAGCACACTGTCCCTGGAGTCATTAGTAGGAGAGTTCAGTGAGAAAAAGGCAAGTCACCTAACAAGTAAGTTTACATATCATGTTCGTACTAAACACACGGTTCTTTTCACAGAAGGCCGAACCTGAATTACTGACTCTAAAGCTCGGGGCCCTGGCTGCTCCCACAGCCTCCTGACCACTGTCCACCACCGGCTGGGGGTCTGGAAGGGAAGCTGAAGACCAGCGTCCACAGCCTCTGGACACATGGCCGATGCCAAGGGGCACAGCCAGAAAAGTAATGGTCCCTGACCACGGCCCCCAGAGCAGCTTTCTGTCATTTCCTGAGGAATCAGCACCACAGCAGGCGCTCTGGCTGCACTGTCTCATTCCCAGCCCTGACCCCTCACTCAATCGCCCGGGACGACCATCCCTCTGGCAGACCCCGCACAGCCGCGAGGAGCCTGGCCCAGGCCTGCTCTCCAGGCTGCTGTTCTGCCTGAAGCCTGCCCCCATTCACCAGGGTTCCTTGTCCCCCCACCCCACCCCACCCCACTGTCCTTATCACAGGAGCACAGGTTAGCCTGCAGGCTTTCTCCCCATCAGGCTGGGCAGGGCCATCTCTTAATCATCTCCAAGATACAGCAGAAATTCTTTATCACAAACACTTGCTGACCTGAGATAAACGGCTAAGTGGAGAAAAATCCAGGACCGCACGTGGCCCAGGCCATGCTGCTGGGCAACAGGTGCACGGCCACGGTCAGGAGAGAGCGAGCAGCAGCTCCCCGGGGGAGAGAGGCCTCTGCCGACAGCACCAGAGCCCCCACGGGGCGCTGCGGGCTCATGCCAGCTGGATGCCGGTGACTCCCCAAATATCCCCACCACCCAGGAGACACCCGAGCGTAACGGAGCTGTGAATGCGGCAGAGCGAGCGGCCAGTACTCCCAGGAACCAGTCCAGGGCAATATCCACACATCACATGTAACCCGTACCACACCCAGAGCGGCAGCAAACAGGTGCAGAGAGGGCGCCTCCTCAGCAGCATGAACACACACGCAGCCTTCCTGGGGTGGCCCTCTCACTCCCGAAGCCTCCCACTTTGGGCCAAGATGAGAGGGGTCTTTTCTCAGCCCAGGTGCACCATGCTCGTCTGGAACTCAGCTAACAATCTATCCAGCAGCGTCACTCAGACAGACACCACAGAGCTCACAAACTCAGTGTGAACATCAACACAGAGCCACGAGCACCTGCACTCATGTTTTAGGCACAAGCTGAGCTGTTGGATTTTCTAACACCCTGTAGATGAGACACAGCAGATTTGAAAAGTCACTGCAGATAAGCCAGGCCCCAGGAGAAAGAAGCAACTGCTGAATCTCACGAGACCTGAAACTACAAAGAGGTGACAAGAATATGGGCGGTGTAAGGGCAGGTCAACAGCCCTGCGGACATAGCTGGAGAGTAAGCCAAGCACTGAGCCCGAACTGTTCTTAAGGTCAGGAAGAGAAACTGGGCGTCTGGGCCCAGGAAAGGGAATGGAGACGACCTTGAACACCGTGTCCTTTGCCTTTCTAGGGTCTCTGACCCTCTCAGCGCCAGTCTGGACTCAGAAGCCCCTAGTGGGCCGCGCTCTACTTACTGGTCATGAGCACTCCTGCTCAAGGGCCAAAGCCCGCCTGCCACTCCCGAGGGCTGCGTAGAGGACTCAGTGACCTGAATGAGTGAAGCAGCTTTATAAACTATAAAAGACCAACTCACTGTCTCTACCTGATTCTCAGACTAACACTGCTTCATCATCTCACCCACAAAACACCCCTGTGTAATGGAGCCACTCTACAAGCCACAGAAGCTAATGGACATTCATTTGTATTGACACCTAAACCCACAGGCTAGGCTTATTAGAAAACTACCAGGTCTACAGAAAATTCCATGTTGAAAATGGTAATAAGCCCCCCTCAGTCTCCTCACCTCTAAACCAACCACACAAGAAAAGGGCTAGGTTTTTGGGGAGTGGCTAAGACCTGGGTCAACAACTATGACACCCTGTTTGAAAGGTGTGGAGATGCAATAAAACGGGGGGTCCCACGCGGGGTGGGGGGGTGGGAGAGACTGGAAAGGCAGGTGCCATGTCCAGGACCAAAAGAAGCTGAGTTAGGAGGGCAGCCCAGGGCCAGGCAGAAACCTAGGAAGGCCTGAGAGGAGGGGTGACCCCGAGACAGAGCCGGGCCGCAGCAGCTGTCAGCCCACCTGCCGCCCCCACAAGTCCTGTCTCCCCAGAGTCGGGGGGCAGCAGTCAGCCCGGGATGACCCGGGCTGGGCTGGTGACAAGGAGAAAAGGGTGCCCAAGGGAGCAGGTGAAGAAAAGGCGGGGGGTCCGCTCTGCGATTCGGTCAGAGCCTGCAGCAGCGAGGGGTCTGAGGCAGACACGGGGCAGGCGGAGGCGATGGGCGCCAGGCAGTCGCCTCGGGAAAGGGAGTCTCCCTGGGGAGGGTCGTCCGTAAAGGACGAGAGGGTCGTCCCTCGCGGGGAAGGAGGCTTGGAGAGTCGCCTCTGAGACAAGACTCCCGCACCAAGAAGCAGCCTCGGAGAAGCGGAGCTGCGGCGTGCGGCAGGGAAGGCCCGACGTCTCCCCCACAGGGCCTGGGGGCTGAAGCAGGGACCCGAGGACAGGCTGCCTGAGGGCTGTGACGGGCTCCGGCCAGCCGGGGGGATCCCTGGGGAGCGAGTCTTGGGCCCTGCGGGTCCCGGCCGGGCGGCCCGAGCCGCGGCAGGGGCGCGAGCGCGCGGGGTCTCACAGGTCTCCACATTTTCGGTCCGCAGCTCAGCTCCCGCTCTCCGCACGCGCCACACCCGCCGCCGGCCCAGCAGGCCCTGCGGGAGGGGCGCAGTGCGCACGCTCATGCCGTCCGACGGGCGGGCGGGGACTGGAGGCCACGCCCCCGAGTAGTCCCGCGGCCGCAGTGGAGCAGCGCCCCCTGGCGGCTCCCGGCCCACTAGCTTTAGGGCCAGTACCTGCGCTCCGTCAACGCACGCGGTCAGGCACCGCTCAGCTTAGTTCAGTTGCTCAGTCGTGTGCGTCTTTGCGACCACATGGACTGCAGCACGCCAGGCTTCCCTGTCTATCTCCAACTCCAAGAGCTCGCTCAAACTCACGTCCATCGAGTCGGTGATGCCATCAACCATCTCCTCTGTCGTCCCCAGACCCTGCTGCTGGGGTCTTTTCCGACCCCCAGTGGAAGCTGAGGCTTGGGGAGGTCAGGTCACCTGTTCCCCAAGGAGTTCACAGCAAGGGCGGAAGCTGGGAGGGAGAATAGACCCCACTAGGGAGTCAGCGCGGACAGCTGAAGTTGAACCCAGGGTGGGGACTTCCAAGTGATGGATTAGGGGGACTAATTGCTCAAGCCTAGCTTTTCTTGCTGTAATATGAGGCCCTGGCTCTCAAGTTAAGGATGCTAAGATACCACGCAGGCCACCTTAAGTTTGCTCTCAGTTCAGTTCAGTTCAGTCGCTCAGTCATGTCCGACTCTTTGCAACCCTATGAATCACAGCACGCCAGGCCTCCCTGTTCGTCACCATCTCCCGGAGTTCACTCAGACTCACGTCCATCGAGTCCGTGATGCCTAGAAGTTATTATAAAACTCTCAGATTGGACTTTCAAAGGCCTCCATTATTTGTTATCCCAGGTGAGAAACATAATGTATATTTTACCAGCGAATTTCTGTTTGTGAGCCTGCTAGGAAGAGGCCTTCCTGACTGCCTATAAGGCATGGAGTGCGAAACCCTGGGAGTGTTCTGTAAGCATTCGCTCCAGAAGGTCGACCCACGTTCCCTAGAAGTGACTCGGGCCTGTTAATGAACCACCCTCTTGGTGTGGCCATTTACAAGGCCTCTTGCACACAGCAAATTTCTCCAATTCTGTCTTGGTAAAAAGGAAGATAGACTCTAACTGAACTTGTGCATACATATTTATGCTGCTGCGAAGAGTAAGACTCAGTAAAAGTCTCAGTGTCAGAATCAGGGAGGTGAGTTGGTGAGTTGGTGAGAAGCAAGTGTTATGTATCGATTGATTCCATTTTTTGGCTGAGTCGGGTCTTCATTGCAGCCGGAGGGTTTCCATTGCCCTGTGGCATGTGGGATCTTAGTTCCCCAGCCAGGGATTGAACCTGCGCCCCTTGCTTGGAAGCACAGTGTTAACCACTGGACCATCAGGGAAGGCTCTCCTAGTATAACTTCGTAGTAAGTTTTGTAATTGGGAAGTGTGAGAGATTCCTGGATTCCTGCAACTTTATTCTTTTTTTAGCACTTTTAAAATGTTATTGCGTCTATATATATGAAATATATGACTACATATTTTTACATTATCTTGTAAATCCCGACCAAGGGATCGAGCCCCAGTCTCCTACATTGCAGGCATATTCTTTACTATCTGAGCCACCAGGGAAGCCCATATATATATACATACATACATATATAAATGCTTTTGAAATAAAATGCTTTTTTTCCTTCTAGTTTTATTGAGATGTAACGGATGCTGCACTGTGTAAGTTTAAGGTGTGCAGCATTAGACTCACATCCATCATGAAATGGTCACTACAATACATTCACTGAACATCTTGTATAAACAAAAAATAAAAGATAAACGAATTTTTTCCTTATGTTGCAGTCTCTTAGGATTTACTCTGACAAACTTTCATATGTAACATTCAGCAGTTAATTAATCATGCTGTACATTACATCCCTAGTATTAATACTTACCTTTTTTTGGCTGTGCCACTTGGCATGCATGCATGTTAAGTCACTTCACTTGTGTCTAACTCTTTGCGACGCTATGGACTATAGCCCACCAAGCTCCTCTGTTGATGGGATTCTCCAGGCAAGAATGCTGGAGTGGGTTGCCATGCCCTTCTCCAGGGGATCCTCCTGACTCAGGGATCAAACCCATGTCTCTTAGATCTCCTGCATTGGCAGGAGGGTTCTTAACCAGTAGTGCCACCTGGGAAGCCTGCCGCTGGGCATGCAAGATCTTAATTCAGGATCGAACCCATACCCCCTGCAGTCACGCATGGTGCCCTGACCACTGGACTGCCAGGGAAGCCCCCCTAGTACTTGTCTTATAACTGGAAATTTGTACCTTTTACCCATCTTTATTCAATTCTGCCTCCCCCCACCCCTTGCTTCTGGTAACCACAAATCAGATCTCTTTTTCTATGAGTTTATTCTCGATGTATAATTGACCTACAACACCAGTAGTTCCAGGTGAACAATGTAGTGATTCAATATTTCTGTACATTATAAAATGATCCCCAGGGTAAGTCTAGTTACCATCTGTCACTGCACAAATTTGCTACTATATTATTGACTATATTCCCCACTGTACATTTCATACCTGTTGACTCACATCCCACATACCTCTCCCCTCTGGCAACTACCTGTTCTCTGCATCTATGAGTCTGTTTTCATATGTTTGTTCACTTGTTATGCTTTTTGTTCCACTTCTAAGTGAAATAATACAGTATTTCTTTCACTGTCTTACTCCACTCAGCAAAATACCCTCTAAGTCCATCCATGTTGTCAAAATGGCAAGATTCCATTCTGTTCTATGGCTAATCGAGCTCAGTTCCTCAGCTGTGCCCGACTCCTGTGACCCCATGGATTGTAGCCGGCCAAGCTCCTCTGTCTATGGGATTTTCCATGCAAAAATACTGGAGTGGAAAAAAAAAAAGAATACCGGAGTGGGTTGGCATTTCCTACTCCAGAGGATCTTCCCGACCCAGGGATCAAACCTGCGTCTCGTGTCTCCTCCATCAGTAGGTGGGTTCCTTACCACTCTGCTACCAGGGAAGCCCAGGGACAGGGTTCTGTGGCCAATACTCCATTGTGTGTGTGTGTGTATATATATATAATATACGTGGCACATCTTCTTTATCCATGTATCTGTCAATCGGCAATTAGATTGTTTCTGTATCTTGGCTATCGTAAATAATGCTGCAATTAACATAGGGACTCATGTATGTTTTCTAATGAGTGTTTCTTCAGATAAATACTCAGAAGTGAAATTGATAGATCATATAGTAACTCTATTTTTAACTTTTCGAGGCAACTCCATCCTGTTGTCCACAGTGGCTGCACCAGTTTACATCAACACAAACAGCACACAAGGGTTCACTTTCCTACACACCCTCTCCAACACTTATTTGTTGTCTTGTTGATAATGACCATTCTGATGAGGGTGAGGTTAGATCTCATTGTGGCTTTGATTTTTCTCATGACTGATGATGCTGAGCACCTTTTCATGTGCCTGCTCTCCATATGTATGTCTTCTTTTGTCTATTTTGGTCTTCTGCCCATTTTTAAACTGCTTTGTTTGTTTTACTGAGGTTGCATCATGTGAGTTCTTTGAATGTTTTGGATATTAATCTCTTGTTGGATGTAACCATTGCTAATATCTTTGTCCATTCAGTAGGCTGCTTTTTCATTTTGTTGATAGTTTCCTTTACTGTACAAACACTTTTTAGGTTGATGTGGTCTCATTTGTTTATTTTTACCTTTGTTTCTCTTGCTTGAGGAGACATATTCAAAAAAATTGCCAAGGCCGATGACAATGTTTTCTTCTAAGAGATTAATGGTTTCAGATCTTACATGAAGTCTTTAATCCATTTTTGGTTTATTTTGTATCTGGAATGGGAAAGTACTCCAGTTTGAGTTTTAATGTTTGTAGCATCCAGTCTTCCCAACACCATGCATTGAAGAGGTTTGTCTTTTCCCCTTTGTATATTCTCCTGCACTGGCTGGCAGATTCTTTACCACTATTGCAACCTAGGAAGCCCCTCCCCCCACCTCCTTTGAATATTCTTGTTTCTTTTGCTTGTAGATTAATTGATTGTAAGTGTGCAGGTTTATTTCTGGGCTCTCTGTTTCACTGACCTATGTGTCTATCTTGATTACTGTAGTTTTGTAGCCAACTATATTCTTTTAAAGATTGTTTTGGGGAATTCCCTGGCGGTCCAGTGGTTAAAACTCAGCACTTTTACTGCCAAAGATCCAGGTTCAATCTCTGGTCAGGGAACTAAGACCCTGCAAACCATGTGGCATGGCACACACACAAAAAGGATTGTTTTGGCTATTCTGTGTCTCCTCCATTTTGTTTTGTTATCAATATTAGGATTAGGGTTTTTTGGGGTTTTTTTTTTGTTTTTTCAAAAAAAGCCAGATGGGATTTTGATAGGGATTACTTGAATCTGTAGATCAGTATTGCCAAGTTAACAACAGAAGTCTTCTGATCTATGAATATTTACTCACATTTTTCATTGCGGTCAACATTTTGTAGTTTTCCATGTACAAGTTTAGCATTTCCTTTGTTAAATTCATTTTGAGGTACCTATTTTTTTGATGCTACTGTAAAAAAATGTTCCTTAATTTCACTTTCAGGTCATCGGCTGAACATGTATAAAGATACAACTGATTTCTGTATATTGATGTTGTATTCTGCAAATTTTGGTTGAATTTGTTTTGGGTCCTAACAAGTTCTTTGTGGACTCCTTATGATTTTGTATACATAGAACCATGTCATCTGAGGATAGTTTTACTTCTTTTCCCATCTGGATGCCTTTTCTTTCTTTTTCCTGTGTAACCACCATTGCCAGGACCTGCAGTGCAACGTTGAATAGAGACAGAGAGCAAACACCTTCGTCTGGGGATCTGCCTGCTTCTCCTCTGGACGCCTGAGCACCCTGGCCCTTGCATCTCTTCACATCCCTCTGACCTAAATCCGTGTGGGGTGGGGTGGGTGCTTGGTCGGGGGGGACATGGGTAGCAGGACGCCTGGGAGGGGTCAGGTAGGGGCTCTCTTGCAATCTGCTTTCTAACAAGCTCCGTTCTCCTGCCACACTTGCAAAAGGAGAGGAAACATGAAAACAGAAACCTCCTCCAGGGCTTTGTCTGGATAGTCCAGCTGAAGAAGGTCCTGCCTCCTTCCCCGCCTGGCCTGGCTCAAGGTGTTCTGAGAGGGTCCAACCTCCAGGAAACTCTCCTTTCCAGTGTGGAAGTGGTCAGCGAAGCATCCTGCTCAGGAGCTGGTTGGGGAGCCTAGGAAAGCCTAGGGCTCTTGATATGGGGAGTACGACGGGAGAGTCTGCAGGGCGTGACTGATCCTCCCCCAGGCACAGAAAGGTCAGCCAGTGCTGGGTGTGCGAACTTCTGGATGGTCCCAGATGCTTCAGAGATGAGAGAGGACCTCACATCTCTCGCAGCTGTGACAGATAGAAGCCAACTCAACTAAAATAAGCACAAAATTGTGGGCTGACATAACTTGTTAAGTTCAAGGGGTTTAGCTTCAGGTACAGCTGGACCCAAGCAACTGCAGGATGATGTCAGGGTCTGGCTTTCTCCACCCCTTGCTCTGTTCCCTCTGTGGTGTCTTCACCATCTGGTGTGCACCAAGTAGTTTGGGTAGTTTTTACAACTCTTGGAACAACTGACATGCCCAGTACCAATCTACTGGGTCCTCATTTGCTCCACAGGGCCACCTCTCCTCCCCCATTTCAATTGGTGTGGACACCACGGCTGGATCAGCTGGGTCACCCACCCAGCCACAGGGTGTGGGCCAGAGGAGTCTGTGATTAATAACCCACTAGAACTAGTTGCCTCTGAGACCCCTGGAAAGTGCAGTGGACAGACTGTCTGGGGTCTCCTTCAAAGTCTGAGACACCCTTTGGGCAGGGCTGGGAGGCCGAGTGGCTGGCCACATGCCATCCAGCTGGAGGCATGGTGCCCGCGTGCAGTCCTGGGGGACACTCTGCTCTGAGGGGCTGGCATGGTGGGCTGCCCCGCTTCTGGGCCTCATCCCCAGGTGGCCGAGAGCGGGAAGGGTGTGCCAAGCGAGTGACTCTCCAGGATTTGGCCCTGAGGCCTTTCCTCCCCTTGTCATCTGGGCCCCAACTTGTTTGCTTTGGAGACGCTGGCCGGAATGTCCTGGAGACTTCAAAGGGCGGTAGCTTCCTCAAACCCTCTCCAGTTCCCCTGCCCCCCCACCCCACCCACTTCCTCGGGAGATCATGCACGTTCCACGCAGCCTGGCATACCTGGCAGACACACAGGCAGGTAGAGGCTCCCTGGACTCCCAACGCGAGGGGAGAGGGGCAGGAAGGAACTGGGAGCCATCCCAGGGTGGGCAAGGGAGGGACAAGGGCAGTGTCAGGGGGTGCGGGGAGAGATACACCACCCATTTCATGCCCTCAGCCTCTGCTCGCTGCAACCAAAGGCAATGTCCCTAACTCACAGCTGCCTGTCACCTTGCTTCCCAAATGCAAGAGGCAAGTCAAGCTGCTGCTGCCCCCTCCCCAGTCCCGTCAAGTCAGGTGTCCTGGTGGTTAGCACCACTAGGGCCCGTCTTCAGGGCTGGGCTGTCTGAGCCCCGTGGGAGCGTGGCCCAGCTGAATGCTTGTTGGAGGGTCGAGGCCTGGAAATCCTTCCCTCCCACCAGGAAGTTCCTCCTGCTCAGCTGGTCCGGCCAAGGCCGGGGCAGAAGACCTTGAGAAGCCCACGTGCTCCCCGAGTCAAGGACAGCTGGCCTCTGAAGTTAAGAAAGGGCATCCGGAGAGGGCTGGATGGCAAGGCAGGCACCACTGCCCCGAGTCCACACCCTGGGCCTCAGGGCCCCCTGTGAAAGCAGGTGCCTGTTCTGTGAGAACAGTGTCTCCATACCAGGCCAGTCCCACTGGACCACAGCTCAGTGCCCCGCTGGGAGCCTGTCCTCCACAGGCCTCTCTCTGCTCCCCACCTGCCCAGGAGGCACAGAGGAGACAGAGGAAGCCCAGGCCCAGCCCCGCCTCCCAGCCCCTCCCGGCTTGGGGCTCTCCGTAGGCTGCGGCAGCCCTGAGTGGGGGAGCCTGCAAGTCCAGGACAGCCTGGCTCCCTACAGACACCAACAAGCAGAGGTCCGGACCACCGTCACGTGTGGGTTGTGCAAAGCCATCTGCCAGCAGCCCAGAGAGAAGGCAGCCGCGGTCATGTCCACCTGAATAACAGTTTGGGGCTTGGCAGCTTTGATCACAGGAGCTAAAAATGGGACGGGTGGCTTGAGGGAGGGGGTCACATCCTTGGGCAGAGGGATCCCGAGACTGGCTAGACCCTCACACTCCAGTCTTCTGATTCCCGCTCAGAGCCCTTTCCAAGCAGGGACCGGGCAACAAGCCCCTGGTGTAAATCCCCCCCCAGGATCCTCCATAAAGTAGCAGGGAAACGCTGCCACACCTGGGCTACAGACCCAGCAACCAGCAGGCAGCCCATGTGATTGGGCCCTTGTGCCTGGCTGGCCTGGCCCACCACACAACCTCTGGCTGCTGTAATCTGTGTGGGTCCTTAGCCCAGACCCCAGGCCCCGGGAGCAGGCCTTCTCTGTCCCTCTGGGCACTTCTCTGTGTTTAGAGGACAGAGTTCCACAAACCTGGGATCTCCAGACACTGCCCCAGGGAGCGGCAGCCCCTCCTGAATAGGTCAGACTACGGCTCCAGATCAGAGGAGGTCTATCTGCACAACAGAAGTTGTTCCCGGGATCGACTCCAACTCATGGAATAAAAATGCTTTATTGTACAAATCCCACACAGATCCCGGGCCAAGTCCGAGTCCCCAACTGGGCCCTGGCTCTGAGCCTGCTGTGTCCCCCACCTGCCTGCAGTGCCAGGTTCGCCTGTGGAGTGTGCAACTGTCTGTGAGCAGGCCGCACGTGAGGCGGGCCTCCCCAAGCAGTGGGCAGGCAGTCTCTGTGGCAGCCGCACCCTGAATACAGGCTGGGGGAGCAGAGTCCCCCCCAACACGAGGCTTAGGGGCCACAGGGGTCCACGCAGTCCTTCCCGCTGCGGAACACTTGGTAGATGCTGGTGGGAGGGAACATGGCCACAGCGCCGAGCAGGGAGCCCACCTGGATGGCCACGCCAGCGGCCAGCAACGCCGGCTGGCCCCCACCATGCAGGAGCGAGCTGGCAGCCACCTTCACGTACGAAAACACGCCCAGACACAGAATCCACGACACCACCTGGGAGGGTGAACACAGTAGCAGGCTGAGTGGAGATGCCCTGCTCTAAGGCAAACCCCTCCTGATGGCCACCCTTTTTGTTGCCCTGTCCCCAGACTACTCACCACAAGGACCACCCCTGCGGAGGTGCCCACCAGGGGTGGGCAGGGGCTCAGGACTGCCAGTGCCATCAGGTAGGCCCCAAAGAGCATTCCCAGCAGAGAAAGACTGCCCAGCCCTGCCAGGGACCTGCCAAGGGTGAGTCAAAATTCAGAGCTGGCTGTGCCTGGCCCAGGGCCTCACCCCTAAATCCCACCCCGAGGGGCCTGGGCTCCCTGTGTACCTGCACAGAACACCCATGGCTAGAAAGCAGGCAAGTGGGTTGGCAGCACTGCCCAGCACCACAGCCAAGTGGTAGGCGAGGCGCCCGTAAGGCAAGCAGGAGTAGCTCTGTGCAGCAGGCAGCACGCCGTTGGTCAGAGCATTGGTGACAGCCAGGAGGCCCAGCAGGAAGGCGCCGTGGGTGGAGAGTAGCCTGGGGACCACAGGTTCTGGGCTGGGGGTGGCGTCTGCCACCGGGCTGGGGGGTTCCTGCAGGGGCGAGGCCTCTTCCTCTTCCTCCTTCTCCACTCCTGGGGTTCCCACCCGCAGGCCAGGCCCTGGGCCGCCCGTGGGTACAGACGGCGGCAATGGCAACAGCAGCAGGAGACCCTGAAAGGCGGCAGCTGAAATGACCAACAGGGTGGACAAGATCCCAAAGAAGGTGCTGGCAGGAAAACGCTCTGGGAAGTAGAGGGGGGGCCCAGGGGTGCCATTGGTGGGGGTTGGTGGGCACTCGAGGCGGCCCACACCCTGCACTAGAGCCAGGACACAGGGCAGCAAAGCACTGAGGCCTTGGCCCAGAAAGAAAGACCTCAAGAAGGGAGGTGGCAGGCGGCTCAGAAAGGGCAGGAAAGTGACGTTAGAGGCACAGCAGGCCAGCGCCAGCACGAAGGCCAGGGCCAGGAAGGCCACGGAGTGCTCCTGCCCCGCCACTGTGGTCACCTGCCGCCACAGGGGGGCCAGCAGGGCCGTGCCCACCACGCCCAGCGCCTGCACCACCTGGATGGGGACCCGCTCGCCCTTGCCCGGGGCCAGCCGCCTCCACACGGTCACCACCAGGAGACCCAGGTTCCCCAGAGCCACAAGCACACAGAGGTAGGAGGGGAGACTCCAACCTGCAAGGAAAGAAAGGAGGCAGCTGTGTCAGGGGCAGGACACCCAAGGAAGGAGAGCAGCTTCAGCGTCAGCACCCCCCAACCCACCCCGGCCCCCACTCACCCTCAGGTAGGTTTTTCACTACCACAGGGAGCTCCACCCAGATACCATTGACTGCAGCCCATGAGCCCATGCCAAAGAGGGCTACCAGCAGGTGGGTCAACACCAGGCGGCCCAGCGGGGGTGCTGCCATTCAGGTCAAGGCTGGAGCCTCCAGGACAGGGCAAAGGTCACAGCCAGCTCTTCTTTTCCCCACCTAGGTCCAAAGAAAATGCTTCGGCCCTGGGAACTGAAAACCTGGTCTGGCTTGAAGGGAAGAGACTCGCATGCAGGATCACGACAGAACAACACAAAACCGGAGTAAGGAGAGGACCAAGCAGCCAGAGATACTGAGTGGGGTGCCAGGGGTGGGGTGTAGGAGGTAGGAGGGGCCAAGCAAACCCGGGACACGACACCAGGATACACATACCCCCGGGCTGGCAGAATAGCGGGAAGCGCCGGAGCCAGGGCAGAATGAGTAAAAGAGGGAGATGACCTTCGGGTCTGAGTGGCCGAGACCGCCGCCACCACACTCGCACCTATGGACACGGAACAAGAACTCCGGGACAGGGCGCCGCACACTGCTGCGGCTTCTGCGAGCCACGGGAGAGTCGGAGCCGAGTCGGGGCTAGGGGTGTGACCGCGGCGGGCACCGCCCCGCCCTACGTCGGGGAGCCGCGGAGTGCCGACCGGTGCGCCCAGGTCCCGCGCCTCCCGGTCCTGAACCTGCGCGCTGCCAGGTCCGGCGGCGGTCCGTCCAGCCACACTCTGAGGGCGCCGCCTCCGCCCAGGGCCACTACAGTAGAGCTAAGACGCAGCTGAGCCGTAGCGAGAGCCGCAACTCACCCTCCCGGACTAGGCGAAAGCGCTCTCCAGACCGGCCCCAGCGCCGGAAGCCCCGCCCCGGAAGTTAGGTGCAGAGCCCGAGCGAGGGGCCGGCCCGAGGGCCAGACCCCGCCCTGGTCACGCCCTTCCGCCGCAGGACCCGCCCCTTCCGTTCCCGGGCGGAATCTGGAGCGGGGCGGGTGGTTATGGCTTCGGGGGCTGCAGGGCGGGCCCGCAGGGCCCGGCGCAGAGTCCGGGTCGTGCACCCGGCCGCGGCGCGGACCCGCTCGGCGGAAGACTGGTGGTGGGATCGACTTGCTCCGAGCGGCTCAGGATACCACCTGCTGCAGTCAGACAGCATGCTGCTGGTGCTGCCAGGCCCGCGGCCCGCCCGCCCCCGCGCGCAGAGGCGCGCCGCCCGCAGAGCTCAGCGGCTGCGGTCCCCAGGGTCCCGTGCGGCCGAGGCCAAGCCCAGGACCGCGCCAGCGCCCACGGCGCTGCAGGAGCCCGACCCGGGCTGGGGCTACCGCGTTCCCCTGGAAATCCTGCTGCAAATTTTCGGGTTGCTGGTGGCGGCTGATGGGCCTATACCCTTTCTCGGCAGGTACCCTAAGCCCTTTGCGCGCAGCGCCCTAGCTCAGGCCGACCGAATAGGCACGCAGCGGGGGCCCGAGAGCCCACACACGTGTCCACGGCAGCAGTCTCTCAGGGTCTAGTTGGAAAACCCGGGGCCGCGCTTTGAACTGACCGCGGCGCTGTGAGAGTTGGGGGGGGGAGGGGGCAGGTCCCTCTTAGGAAACCCCACAGCGGCAGCCAATGAGGGCGAGCGTCGGCCACAGAAGGCCCGGCTCCTCACCAAATCCTTTCTCCCAGGGCTGCGCGCGTGTGCCGCCTCTGGAACGAGGCCGCCTCCCAGCCTGCACTCTGGCACACCCTGACCCTGTCTCCCCCGCTGGCTGGCCGCCCCACCAAGAGTGGGGCCAAGGCTGAGAAAAAGCTTCTTTCTTCCCTGGAGTGGCTTATGCCCAATCGGTGAGGAATTCCATCTTTTTCTTACTCCCTCACATCACTTTTGTGTCGTGTGAAAGCCCCAGGCCCCTTCTGCATCCCTGCACCAGGGGGAGGGGCGGGGAGAACGCTGGCAGAAGGGAAGCAAGGAAACAGCCTGCAGCTCTGCCTCTGCTGTCGGCCCAGGTTCTCGCAGCTCCAGAGGCTGACTCTCATCCACTGGAAGTCCCAGGTACACCCTGTGTTGAAGGTGAGAGCGCGAGGCTGCCCTACACACCAGCCATGACACTCTAGGGTTGCCCAGTACTTCCAGGAAGTGAGTCAGGTACCGTGGGGGCCCAGTGGTGCCCCATGAGGACGCCTGCTTGGTTTTCTTTTCCTGGCATCTCCTCCAGGAGGGAGGAGTGAGAAGTGGGAGCACCCAGGTAGGCCTGGCATGGCCAGAAAGGAGCTCATTGCTGAGACAGTGAAGTGGTGTTGGCACCAGCCATTGGTCTCTTTCCGTTCTCCAACTCCCACCTGGCCCTCGGTCTTCCACAGCTGGTTAGCGAGTCCTGTCCTCGGCTCACCTTTCTCAAGCTTTCTGACTGTCATGGTGTGACCCCTGACGCTCTGATCATGCTAGCCAAAGCCTGCCCTCAGCTCCACAGCCTGGACATACAGCACTCAATGGTGAGCCCTATGTCCCCAGAGGCCCCAAGGAAGCCTGGGCTGAGGTGGCAGGTACTCCTGTGCTGGGTCCCTAGGTGGAGTCCACGGCTGTGGTAAGCTTCTTGGAGGAAGCTGGACCCCGAATGCAGAAGCTGTGGCTGACCTACAACTCCCAGACAACAGCCATCTTGGGTGCACTGCTGGTAGGTTGGTGACAGCCAGGAGCAGAGTTGGGTGCCAAGCCAGGGACTGCCAGATGCCCGACCTTGTGTTCTCCCCACCTCTACAGGGCAGCTGCTGCCCACAGCTCCAGGTCCTGGAGGTGAGCACTGGCCTCAACCACAACATCACTCCCCTCCAGCTGCCTGTAGAGGCCCTGCAGAAAGGCTGCCCCCAGCTGCAGGTACCTGACGCCCCACCTCTTGCACCTGTCACCCCCCTCCCCATCTGCAGCCTGGGCCTCGCTCCCAGGTGCTGCGGCTGTTGAACCTGATGTGGCTGCCCAAGCCTTCCGGGCGAGCGATGACTCCTGGCCCAGGTTTCCCCAGCCTTGAGGAGCTCTGCCTTGCTAGCTCCACCTGTAACTTCGTGAGCAACGAGGTCCTGGGCCGCCTGCTCCACGGATCCCCTCACCTGCGCCTGCTGGATCTGCGCGGCTGTGCTCGGATTACGCCTGCTGGCCTGCACAATCTGCCATGTCAGGGTCAGTGCTTCCTGGGTGGCAGGCGGGATGCAGGGATCCTTGCCCACCCAAAGCTCATGCCCACTTCTCTCACCTCCAGAGCTGGAGCAGCTTCACCTGGGCCTGTATGGCATGTCAGACCGGCTGACGCTAGCCAAGGAAGGCAGCCCTCTGCTCACCCAGAAGTGGTGTCACAGTCTGCGGGAACTGGACTTGAGTGGCCAGGGCTTCAGTGAGAAGGACCTGGAGCAGGCCTTAGCTGCCTTTTCAGGCACCCCTGGGGGCTCCCACCTGGCCCTATGCTCCCTCAACCTCAGGGGCACTCGGGTCACACCGGGCACAGTCAGGTTAGCAACCCACTAGTTCCTTGGAGCCAGTATAGCTTAGCCTCCATCCTGTGTGGCTTGCCAGTTCCAGGGGTCAGAAAAGGGAGCCCATACTGGCCAAGCCCCTGCTTGGGGTTGTCCTTAGGGACACCCAGGGTACTGAGGGTGGGTCTTGATGGATGTAGGGGGCATAGCCAGCTGTGGAACAAGAGCAGCGAGGGCTCCCTAGACTGGCCCAGCCCTGCTGGTGCTTAACCTGCCATGGCCTGCCCTGCTCCCACAGCTCTGTGATAAGCAGCTGCCCAGGTCTGCAGTACCTCAACCTGGAGTCCTGCCGCTGCCTTCCCCGGGGCCTCAAGCGGGCCTACAGGGGCCCAGAGGAAGTCCAATGGTGCCTGGAGCAGCTGCTCACCAGCCTCCCCTCCCCCAGCTAGCCAGCTCCAGCCCCTCTGCCAGCCAGCCCTGCTCTGCCTCTTTTCCCAGTTTTGGATATTTGAGTGTTTTGTTATAATAAAACCCTTTTTGGAACTCGTTGTGTAGTCTTTGGGATCAGAGTGAGGGGACAGGGGTTGTCCCTGAGGGAACTACTTGGGGGTAGCCCCTTGAGTTTGCCTGTTGCTGTGCCTTGCCAGCTCACTCCTGGACTGAGTGCCTGTGCTTGTGTGCCCCATCCTAGGGCACTAAGGTGAGCTGCCTCATAGTATGTGAGGCTGTCTAGGACAGAGCTGGCAATGAAGAGAGGGTGACCACGCCCAGTCATGGGCTCCTTGTGGGCACCTGCCTGCTGATTTCTCTCCAACTTAGGCCTAGGGTGTCTCACTGTTAAGGCTGACCTACCCGAGTCAGGGACTAAAAGGCCGGGATGCGGGGCGGGGACTGGAATCCGACTGGGGTGGGGGCGGGGCCGAAGCGAGGGGCCAGGCCAGAGATGTGGCTGGATTTGGCGTTGGAATCGCAGGCTGGACCCGCACGTAGGCGGCCCGGGCCGGGCCCGAGCCCTGAGGGAGCACAGGCTAGGTGGAAGCCCCCAGGGGTGCCTGAGAAGGTAGCTAAGGTCTGCTCCAGGTCCTTCTCACTGAAGCCCTGGCCACTCAAGTCCAGTTCCCGCAGACTGTGACACCGCTTCTGGGTGAGCAGAGGGCTGCCTTCCTTGGCTAGCGTCAGCCGGTCTGACATGCCATACAGGCCCAGGTGAAGCTGCTCCAGCTCTGGAGGTGAGAGGAGTGGGCATGAGCTTTGGGTGGGCAAGGATCCCTGCATCCCGCCTGCCCACCTGCCACCCAGGAAGCACTGACCCTGACATGGCACATTGTGCAGGCTGGCAGGAGTGATCCGAGCACGTGATGTGAGCCAGGCTGTATAGGGGGCCTCCAGTGGGGCAGGGGCTAGCCGGCAAGTTCACGCCCACCACAACAGAATGGTCCCTTCTAGAACCCATTGACCAGAGCTTCTAGAACCCGGCGCCGCGCAGCCTAGAACGCCACCTGGTGTCGCTCCCCTGTCTTCTCAGAGCTCCTGCTCCTTCCTGACCGCAGCCCTGGAGGCATTATTCTCCCAGGTATGAGCGTAGCTGTGGGCAGTGGGTAGTGGCAACAGACGAGCCGCCCAGCTGACCATCCGTACCCGACCCAGGCCCCCAAGGGCCGGATCAGCGGACTGCCTACGACCTCTAGCGGTAAGCCCTTCCAGCTCTGGGCCCAAGGACTCTTCTGCACCGAGCGCAGCCTCGCCAGGCGCCTCAAGAACAACAGTTTCTACCCGTTCATGCAGCAGCAGCCCAACGGTGCGCGCGGACCGAAGTTAGGGACCGGGACTCCAACGCTCATGCAGGGGAACGCAGGGCAGGGACCGGAATCAGAGTAGGGAGGGGAGGGGAGGGGCAGGGCCAGAGGGCGAGGCGGGGCTGACTCGAGGGGCGGGCCCAGAGGGCGGGGCGGGGCCGAAGCGGGGGCGGGGCATTAGAGCCCCGGGCCTGGGCCGGGCCTGCTGGGGCACGATTAGGCGCTGGAACCGCAGGCTGGATCCTATCCGAGGCCCTGGGCCCTACGTGGGGCGGGCTGTTCCGGGCCCGAGCCCTGGCGCTGCCACCTCAGGCAGCAAGCAGGAGCCCGGTGTTCTCACGCGTCCTCGGCGCGCCGCCCCTAGTGTTCGTGCTCGAGTACTACCTGGACACGCTGTGGAAGGGGACGCTGCTCTTCATAGTATGCATCTTGCTCATCAGCTTCGGTCTCGTGAGCGAGGTCTGGGCTCCCGGGCCCGCCCACACGACCTTCCTACCCCAGGGACCCGGCCCCGCCTTGCCACCGGCCCGCGGCGGCTCAGGGAGTTCCCGCGGCGCCCGCAGGTGCAGAAGCAGGAGACCTGGGGCTTCCCTGCCTACGGCGTGGGCGTGGGCCTGTGGCTTATGATCTCGTCGCTGCCGCGGCGCCGCCTGGTGCTGAACCACGCGCTTGGCGTGTACCACTTCTCCATCCAGGGCCGCACCGTGTGTCAGGGCCCCATGCACCTGGTCTACGTGCGCCTGGCGCTCAACTCGGACGGTGATGCGAGGGAAGGGCCGCGGACTAGGGCAGGGCGTGCAAGGGACGGGAAGCCACATGGAGTGGGGAGGGGCGGACACACGCGGGCCCACGCCCCGTCCCCGGAGCCCCGCCCCTGCTCCCCAGAGTCTGGGAGCTGAGCAACTTGCCCCTTACTAGCCTATCGAAGGTGCTTCTTCCAGCTGGTTCTGTGCGGCCACAAGCTAGAGCCACTAGTGCTGGTGCAGCTGTCGGAGCGCTATGAGGTGCGTCCGACAGACACTCTTGTTTCCCTTCTCGGTCCAACGGGATGCCGACCACTGTTTAGGCTCTTAAGATGGGGACATTTCGCAGGTGGATGGTGCATACAATGGGCGCCTGGCCCGGGCCCTCAAGCTGGTAGCTGGCAGAGAGGGTGCCAGGGCTGACGGTCAGGGCTGGAGGTGTGGTTTGGCAAAGGGAGGGACTAGCAAGAGCTGACCTGACCGCCACTCGCCACCCGCTCACACAGCAAATGGAATACCTGGGCCGGTACATTGCCCGGAAGCTCAACATTAACTACTTTGACTGCCTGGCCACGTCGTACAGGCATGTGGTCCGCCACTGGCCGCTGGGGACCACCTACAGCCCAGGCATCGTGCTGCGCAAGACCGGTGCCTACGACGAGGGGAACCCTCAGTGGGACCCGGACGTGTGATGCTGCCAGCAGGCACCCACCCTTCTCCCACCTCACGAGGCATTCTGCCTTCCCCTCCAGTCCCCCGCCTCCACCCCACCACGGGCCTTCTCAATAAAGTGACCTCTTGCTTCAAGCCAGGGGGTTTTCTTTGTGCGAGTTGGGGCTGCTTCTCCGGGATCTTCCCCTCCTGCCCAGCTCACAGGGCCTCAGGAGGTCTGGCAGGAAGCAACGGGGAGTTTGGGTTGGAAGATGGTAGTAGTGGGACTGAGCCTGACAAGCAGCCAGGCATCTAGGACATGTGTGGGACATACTGCCTTTCACGGTCAGTAGAAGTGCTGACCAATGAGCAGAATCCATGGGTCAGAATCTGATTGGTCCAGTCTGGGCCAGATGCCTTTTCTAGTCCAATCAGAAATGAGACAAGGACACAGCCAAAGGTCAAGCCCTGTGTCTTCTGGTGGACTCTACTCCCCAGAGTTACTGCTGCTGCGCCCTGGGCCAGAGCTCAAGGCCTGCTGGGGGACAGACCCATGGTACCCCTAGAGCATGCTCCTGCCTGACTTGTGGGGCCCCAGTTCCACATTCTCTGAGCGGCAGGTGTTTTTGCTTCCTGGGTGCTGGAGGCTGCTGTGGGAGCAGAGAAGTCACTTTAGTTTCCTGTCAGGGTTTAGCGTCTGTCTACAATGCGGGAGACCTGGGTTCGATCCCTGGATCGGGAAGATCCCCTGGAGAAGGAAATGGCGATCCACTCCAGTATTACTGCTTGGAAAATCCCATGGACAGAGGAGCCTGGTAGGCTATAGTCCATGGGGTCGCAAAGAGTCAGACACGACTGAGCAACTTCACACATTCACATGCTCATGACCCCGGTCTGGTCTTTGTGCTTCATGCCAGCTTAGTGTCCCTGGAACCAGGACCACCTGCATAATTTGCAGGGCCCCATGGAAAATGAAAATGCAGAAGTCCTTGTTAAAAAGTTATCAGTTTCCAGATGGCAGCACTAGAGCATTAAAGCAAGCACTGGCTCCCGGACCTCATGTCACATGCTCGTGACACTGGCCCTGCCTGGAACCCTGGCTCAGCGTTGCTCACCTTTTGGCTGCCAGCATCTGTGGCCATCTCTGGAGTGGAGTCCAGAAGCTAGGTGAATGGCTTTAGGCAATCCCAGGGAGCAATTGTTGTTCATGGCTCAAGGCTAGGAACCCCTACTTCTCAGGAGGGGTTCTACCAGGAGATGGGCTCAAGAGGTTGGGCAGAACCCAGCTGTGGAGGTACTGGGATAGGTTGGGGGTCAGTGCAGCAAGGGAGGTATGGAGTGTGGAATGTGAGCCAGGGGCTCGGCTGCCTGGATGAGTGCCTGTGACCAAGCCAGGCCTGGGATGGCCAGGCTGTCTGTCAGATGTGGACAGGGGCTAGAAAGGCATGCCAGCTGCCTGGGTTCCCGAAGCTTGGGCTCCACTCAGTCAGTCAGTGAGACTTTAGGGTGGGCTTTGTTTCTACCCAGTGACCCAAAGCCTCTGCCCACTTGGAGCTGATGACCTAAGGGTGACCCAGGTTGAAGCGCCTACTTCTTTGCTGGCAAAGTGGCTGGTGGAGGGTGGCGTTCCTTCAGCTAGGGGATCAGGGCTTTGCAAGGATTCAGCATTTGAGCTGATATGAGAAGTTGTGATCGTGTGGCGCTCTGGGGGAGAGACTTCTGGGAAAAGGGGGTGTGAGGTGCAATGCAGGGTGGAACTGGACGTGTAGGAGAAGCCATGAGGAAGGGGACTGGGGCCTCGGGAAATCACTGGGGAGTTGTAAGCACTGCCATCTGAGGAGATTGTGGGGAAGGAATTGTGCAGGGAGAGAAGGGCACAGGGGAACGGAGAGGATCATGGGCAGGTCTGAGCCCCATTGAGGCCATAGCAGACAGGATTTGTGGGCGGGCTGGATGCAGGTTGGAAAGGAATCCAGGGTGGGACTTGAGCTGGGCAGGCAGAACAGTGAAGGAAGGACTCACGGGTGGAGGACAAGTGGATACAAACAAGCACCCTGATCTCCGGTGCTTCAAACAGCAGTGATGTACTTGTCATGGTTTTGTGGGCTGGCTGGGCTCAGCTGTGTGGTTCCACTCCATAGGTGTAGCAGCAATTGCTCATATGGCTGCATCAGCTGGGATCTCAGCTGGGGCCAGAATGTCCAAGATGACCCTCATCCTCCAGGGCCTCTTTTCAAGTGGTATCTCAATATTCAGCAGACTATCTTGCTGCTGGTTTGCAAGAGGGAGTGTTATAAGAGGACAAGACCCAGTGGGCCATAGTGCATACCATCTGCATGCATTATTCATACCACATCCCAATGGAGAAGCAAGTCATGTGGCCAAACCCAGAGCCAGAATGGGAAGAGTCTACCAAATGTGTGAACACCAGCAGGATCCTGGGATCCACAAATGTAAGTAGCCCACCACAGTCCACCATCTGGCTCCTCCCAAGACCTCCAGCATCTCCTCCCATTGCAGAACTCAGCTCAGCCTGCAAGTCCGGGATCTTGCATCTAAGTCAAGTCCACATACAGATGAGGTTTCTCAGGTGTCCTTTCTTGGGTATGGCCCTCTCAGGGGTCACTGTCCTTCGCTGCCCAGTACCAATGTCTTCAGGCCCATTGTTTCATCTATTTTGTCCAGTTTTGAACAAATACTTATTTTTGGCTGCGTTGGGTCTTTGTTGCTGTGTGCAGGCTTTCTTTAGTTGTGGAGAGCAGGGGCTACTCTCTAGTTGTGGTGCTCAGGCTTCTCATTGCAGTGCCTTCTCTTGTTGCAGAGTATGGGCTCTAGGGTGCCAGACTTCAGTAGTTGTGGCTTGTGAGCTACAGAGCACAGGCTCAGTGGCTGTGTTGCATGGACTTAGTTGCTCTGTGGCGCGTGAGATCCTTTGGGACCAGGGATAGAACCCGTGTCCCCTGCAAGGCAGATTCCTCACCACTGGACCACCAGGGAAGCCCTATTTTGTCCAATTCTCTAGTTGTTCCAGGTAGGGTGGTAAATCTGCTTCCTGTAACTGCACTCTGTGCTGGAAGTGGCAGCCACCTTAGTTTCTCTGGAGCTCAACTAGTCTGATGCTTAAGTCAAGGCCTGACCCTCACCACCCTCTGCACTTTGGCTGCAGAGCTGGGAGCCTGCCTCAGTGCAGGGGATCAAGGGGCTGGGCCTTCAGTGGCTAGACAAAGCTCTCCGCCCCTTGCTGTCCTCCCTTTGGGGCGTCAGTAGAGCTGAACCACAGCCATCCCACCCCCAGCCCCTTCGGTGATTGCTGCTCCTGCACTTCCCGAACACCAGGTCCTGGGCCCGCTGCCACGTTTCCTCCCTGCTGTGTGATCCCTGCTCACCACTGGCCGAAGGTCTAACCATCGGACCTCGGCCTTCTGCTTTGGCCTGTCTGAGTTCCGCCTGCACTGCAGACGGGTCCTCACTGCCAGCCAGGCAGTGGGTGAGCCTGCCCAAGTTCCTGCTGCCTGCCTTCTTGGACTCTTCTTTCCTGACGCCTGTCTGGGTTCTCCAAGAGGGAGCCACTGAGGCAGCAGTGTGAGGACATGCGCCTTGGTCAGCCCCGAGGAGGAAAGAGAGGAAGCAGGAGGGCCGAGGCCAGCCCAGCACCCTGCGAGGGCTGCAGTGTCAGAATGGCTCACCAGAGACGTCACACATCAGGCTGAGATGCCAGGCCTTTGCCTCCTGCATTGATCAGCCGTTGGGTGCTGGCCACCACTAGAAGGCTGGGATGTGGGGCAAGGGGCAACCCCTGGAGCCTCTGACAGCTGAAGGTGTCCTCTGTAGGCAATGGAGCCAGAGTCCTTCCCAGGAGGACCATAGAGGCCATGTGTCATGTGTGCACCCCAAAGAAAAGTCCCAGGAGTGGCAATGGGGGGTGGGACGTAGGCCAGCAAGTGTTCAGAAGACTGACCAGTGCCCTTGGTGAGGAAGTGTGGTCTCAGGTTCCTGTGAGAGTGAGAAGGTAAACGGGCAGCAGAGAGAAGGCCGTAAGCCTGGTCCTCGGTCTGTGGAGAGCGGGGGAGGAGCCTACTCCAGGTCATGGGCACCAAGTTCCAGAGCAGATGTTGAGTGAAAGTGGCAACCCTGTGGCAAGGTCAGGGAAGTGAGCGTATGGGGCCCACACTGTATCAGGAAGTACAGGCTGCCAGGCCACCACCCACCAAGCCTCTCTGCAGTGCAGGCGGGATGTCACCCGGCTGCCCACTGCCAGAGCCAACCTCGGTGGCCCCGGTGCTGGCCTTCCTCTGGTCACCGTCTCCCTCCTCCCCAGGGCTCACTCTGCCCCTGCTCTGGAGTCTCCTCTAAAACTCTGCAAAGAACACTCCTGGACTCAAGTGCCCGGTGACTTGATCGGGCAGACACTGTGTTAACACGTGGAACTCGGGCACAGAGGTGTTTCAGTTCTCTGGGAGTTACAGCTCAGGCTGAGGATGAGAGGCAGAGACTGTGAGCAGTTCTGGCAGCTGGATCCCTTGGACTGAGGAGGGTCCTGGGCCACGTTGGGAAGGCTGGCCTCTCCAATAGCCAGCTGGAGACCCTGGACACAGCAGGCTAAGGGGATGTTCCTGCCCAAAAAGGTCTGGTGGGACTTCCTGGAATCCCCAGGCAGGGCTAGATTGACTCACAGCAGGAGGCAGGGGGTCTCTGATACAACAACCAGACCCACCTGCTCTCATGTCTTTATTTCCTAAGAGAGAAGTGGCATTTTGTGATGGGGGGAGGGACAAAAAGGAGCCCAGATTGGCTGTGAACTGGTCTTAGGTGATAGTGGTGACAGGCACACAGTCTGATGCTCAACACTTTTGTGCATATCTGATATTTTCTATAATGAAATGTAAAAAAAAAAGAAAACCCCAAACCTGAATTTGCATATTTGTTGTTTAATGTCTTTTCTGGTGAAGCCTCATTTCTTGCGTAGTAAAATACCTATGAGTCTTCCCCTAAAGTCTGACTTTTTGGCTACCTGGGACCTGCCAGGTCTCACACACCTAGAAGCAGAGGCAGGCAGAGGAACACAGAACCAACACCAAATCCTTCCCATCTGACATGGATGAGGAGCTGCTGCAGCAATGTGAAGCAGGGCAGGGCAGCTGAGACCTTCAGGATGAGAGGCTCCTCGGGGTGCAGCATATGCATACACCTGGGGTGCTGGAGTGCGCCGAACCACGGAACCACTGGGTCCGCCACTGATACCCCAGTCTCTTCTGTAGCAAGGCCCCTTATACCTCCAGCTCCCAGTGGAAGACTCATGGTGGCCCGAGGGGAAGGGGCTGCAACTTTCCAAAAGCGTTAGTGTCTCCAACTGTCCTTTCCCAGCCTCTCCCTGGTGGGCTGGACCCCATTGTGGGGCAGTGACCTCGACCTCAGGGTGCCTGAAAGGAGGCAGGCGAGGAGGACTAAGTAATTGCTCACGGGCCCCATGTGTGCTCCACACCCTGGCTGTTCTGGACTGATGGCCAGGGCCTAGGCCCAGCTGCCCCTCCCTGCTGGGCGCCCCAGGGGCTGCAGGCTCTATCCACACGAGGGCAAGCAAGGGCGGCCCAGACGATCCCCTTGGGAGTGCCTGGCCGAGGGACACATGTGTCAGTGCTCCGACACCGCCCTGTCATCAAGAACGTTGAGAGCCAGGGGATGGGAAATTTACAGAGAGGCAGGAACTGGCACCAGGAGCCGGGGAAGGAGAAACAGAGAAGTTGGCTGAAGGAAGACAGAAATGAGGGAAAAGTGGAGGGCGATGGAGGAATGGGACTGAGGAAAGAGGTCCGGAGTGGGGCCAAAGGGTGGGCCAGGGGAGTGAAAGAGGACGAGGTGGAGGAACAAAAGCGCACGACAGACGACGGGGCGATGGGACCAACGGAGGGGGACAGGGACGCGGTCCGACCGCAGTGTTGGGGCGGACTTTGAGGGAGGTGGGGAGCTCCGGCTGAAGGGACTGCGCTTGGCACCTCCCGCTGGCGCCCCGAGGGTCCGCCCGGTAATTAGGCCTCGGTCCAGATGGGCCCCCAGTCCCGCAATCAAAATGCTAATCGGCCCCGCGCCTCCGGCTGCGCCTCCGCCGGGCCCCCCGGGAAGGGGCAGGGATGAGCCGCTCGGCCGAGGGGGATCCCTGCCCCCGCCCCCACTACGGGCCCCGCCGGCTGCGGCTCGGCGATAAGGGGGCGGCCGCGTCCCGCCCCCGCCCCTCGGGAGCACCAGCCACACAAGATGAATATCCCGCCGCCGCCACAAAGCGGGCCTGCGGTCCCTGCCGCGCCCGGCGCGGGGCCGGTTCGCTTACAGCCACGCTCGCTCGGCTCCTGTGTTGCGACGCTAGGTGAAGCCGAGAGATCCGCGGGCGGCGGCAAGCCGCCGAAAGCGCGCCACCGGAGCGGCCCTCCTGCCGCGCGCCCGGCCGGGTCCGCGGGCCCGACCACCAGCCCGGCACAAGGTCACCGCGCGCCGCGACGGGTGCGCGCGCCCCCGCCTCGCACGCGCTCCCGGCCGGAGCGCACCCGCACACTCCCGGGGCCGCCCCTGCGACCTTGGTCCCCAGAGACAGCGGGCCGCGTGGGGGCGCGCTCGGAGCAGGGAGACCCGAGCCACGGGCGGGGGCGCGTGAGGGGACAATGGCGACGCCGAGCCCTAATTGGGGACATATGTCCCCGCGCGCGGCCATTGTGCGGCCCGGAACTCCCCGCACCCCCGCGCCAGCCATTGGTCGCTGGGCCTGACGTCATGGGGGCTGCAAACTCTGGGCGGGCGGCCAGGGGAAGGGTTATCCGCCTGGTTGCGGGGCCGCGTGGGGGAGCTGCAGGCGCGCGGGAGGGCGGAAAACCACCAGTGAAACCGAATTTCTGGAGCAAGGGCACAGCAGCCCCTCTCCGTCTTCACACTCCGCTCGCTGCGTCGCCGCTGCGCTCGACCTCCGCCCCTTGGGGGAAGGGCGTGGGTGCAGAAGGCCTCTCCAGCGGGCACGGGGTCAGCCCGGGTGACCGAGCGGCAGGGACACACTGCGGCACGGGGTGCGCGCAGCACTTCCACACGGCGCTTTCGCTGCCTCAGCATTCGCTGCTTCTCCGGTCGCCTCCCCCACCTGCCCCCGCAGATCCCTCGCCTCCACACCCGACAGCTGGGCTGGGCGGACCGACCATTCTGGGGTCCACCCTGTGTTCTTCCCTCAAAGATCCCGAGTCCGGGCTCGTGGGCCCCAGGCCTGCTCCCACCTCTCCTCCCACGCCGCACAATGCTGCGGACGTCTGGGCCTCCATTCCCGGAGCCTATCGGGGGAACTCCACACGAGCTGGGGCCGCGGCATCCCCAAGACCCCTCCCAGGAGACCCTGGCGGGGGCCAGGCCCCGCGCAGCCATTTCCGCCGTCCTCTCCCCCATTCCTCCCTCCCCCTGCCGTCGCTCCTGGGCTTTAAAAGCTGGAGGCTGGGCCGGGCCGCAGGCAGAGGCGGCCGCGGGCGCAGGAGGCTGGGCCCGGGAGCTGTCCAAGCGCCGAGCCCCGCCCCCGGAGCCCCCATCCCTCCCTCCCACCTTCCCTCGGCCCGCCCTCCCCGAGCACCCCTCCCCCCCAGGACCCCCGCCCCCCGCCCGCCGCCGCCGTCGCCGCCGCCGCTCGCTCCGGCTGCAGAACAATAAAGCAAGGCTCCCAGAGACCCCCGCAGAGGACCCCCGCCCGGCGGCCGAGCCCCCGCGGCCCGCCCCTCGCCGCTCCCTCCGGCTGTGCGCGCCCGGTCGCTGGCCGAGGTGCTGGCCGGGCCGGCGCTGGCCGCGGTGCTGAAGCTGCCGGCGCTACCGCCGCCGCCGCCTTCTCCAGGCCCCGCGCCGCTACCTCCGGGGGCATGGGGGGTCGCTGACTGAAGCTCCGCCGCGGCGGCGGGGGGGAGGGGAAGGGGGCCGCGGAGCCGGGCCAGCCCTGCACCCACTCGCAGCCTCCGGGCCCGGGACGGAGCCGCTCCCCCCCTCCCCGCCCCCCCAGCCTCCTCCCCCGCCTGTCCAGGGGCGGCACTGCGGGCTGGGAAGCCGGGACCAGAGGAGGAAAGGAAGGAAGGAAGGAAGAGAAGAGAGAAGAGAAGAGCAGTGAAGAATAGAAGAAGAGAAGGAAGGAAGGAGAAAAAGAGGGGTCCGGAGCAGCAGAGGAGGAAACGCAGGACGGGCAGGCAGGAGAGGACGGCACCGCGCGGCAGCATCCAGAGGCCAGAGTGAGGACCCGTGCTGCCTCAGCCGCTCCTCGGATGGTGACGGGGCCCCGCCGCGGCCGCAGCCCCCCCGCGTCCCGGCTCCGCAGGCCCACAGCGCCGGAGCCCCGCAGGAATCATGCCCAGATCCTTCTTGGTCAAGAAGGTCAAACTTGACACATTCTCCTCGGCAGACCTCGAGAGCTCCTACGGGCGCGCCCGGAGCGACCTCGGCGTGCGACTGCAGGAGAAAGGTGCGAGTTGGGATGGGGCTGGGGGGCGGCGGGCGAGGGGCTCAGTGCTTGAAGGGGTAGAGTGTCAGAGACTGGGGCTGGAGGGACCAGGAACCCCAGGCAATAGGCTCGGAGGAACCAGAACCAGCAGGAGGCAGTGGCTGAAGCGGACTTGGGAGGGGATGGAGATGGGGGTGGGGAGAGGGGAACGCAGAGGTAGGCCAGAACGGAGCCAAGGCTGGGCAGGGAGAGCGTGGATGCAGGAGAGAATGTGGGGAACAGGGGTCAGGAACAGGAGGAACACACTGACCCGCGCCCTGACCAACACAGAATGGACCCTGCTGACATGACAGGAACCAGCAATGTATGCAAACCACACTCAGAAAACAGCCTGCCTCAGAACCCTTTTCTTTGGCTGCACCTTTAGCCCCCCTTCTAGGGCCAGCAGGGAAGTGCTAGGAGCTCCAGGGAGTAGCCATGTGGTCCAGTGGGGGCCGCCCACCTGTCGGGGCAGAGGCAGTAGCAGTGCCCCCGTCCCTGGGGCAGGGTCAGGGAGAAGGGTGTGGGCAGGTGGGCTGTGGGCAGGGAAGTCCAAGTGCTGGAGGCAGGAGGAGGCTCTTTGTGTTAGGGCGCCCAAATTCAAGGACAATTGCTAGCAAGTGGGCAAGGGGGCTGGGAGTGCCAGCAGCCTGGGGTGGTAAAACAAGTGTGACCTGCAGGAGCATAAGCCTGTGTGCACCCATGTGACTGCGTGTGGCCATGTGACTATGTGCACTTGTGTGTGACCCTGTATGAGTGTGTGCCTGTCTGTGTGCCACTACATGGGACCATGTGACTCTGAGGCCGCTATGTGCCCATGTGACTGGCAACCCCAGCTGAGAGTGTGTCTGGTTGGCTACATGTCTGACCCTGCGTGAGTAGGTGGTGCAGGCCTGGCTCAGGGTGCGGCCCACCCTGAGGGGACTCTAGAATTGACAGAGTCTTAGAGGCTGAGGGTAACTCTGAAGAAGCCAGACTCTGCTTCACACTCGTGCGGGGTGTGTATTTGTGACTTTGAGGTTGTGAGATCCATCTCATGCTTTGAGAACAACCGCAGTTGCAGGCATGAATAATGCTGCCACCTGCAACTTGTCCCTGTGAAGGTGTCCGCTGGTGCATGCCCTGGCACTGCCTCCAACACAGTGTCTTCCTGATCACATTTCCTGGGGTTCAGGAAGGCCCCACAAAGGATTAGGGCCTGGGGAGAGGGGGTAATGTGGAACAAGGTGGTACCCAACGGTGCAGGATGACGGAAAGGAGTGGAGTGGGGAGAAACAGTGGATGGAGGGAGACAGGGCTGAACGGAAGATGGTCAAATCTAGTGAGTAGTGGGAGACCTGGAAGATCAAAGGGAGGTAGAATTCTCCAGGGCTTGTTGGGGAACAGGTGAGCATCGAGGCTGGACACGGGCTCTGGGCACGGTGGATGAGCCAGTGGGAACCGTGAGGGCAGGAGCGACGGGGTCCCTGGACAGGCGGTCCTGGCTTTGTGCGCTGCGGTTCTGCAGTGTGTTGCATAATCAAGGAAAACTGCTGAAGTGGGGAGAACCCGAGGGGGAGGGAGAGGGGGAGGGGAGGAGGGGAAGGAGGGCGAGGGAAGCGCCGCCCCTCCCCCCTGACCTTGAAGCTCCGCGGAAGGTGGGGGGGGGGGGCAGCCGCGCCCGAAGATGCGAGTCTTTCCCTCCTCCAGCGAGGGCGGGGTGCAGCCCGGCCGGGCCCTGGCTCATCTCTCCTCTTTCTCCTCCCTTCCCTGCCGTCGCCATCCTCCCTGCCCCTCTCTCCCTCGGCCCCTTATCCTTTGTCCTCCTCGCTCCCTTCTCGCCGGCCCCGGTGTCTCTCGCCACCCTCCTGTGTGTCTTGCCTGCTGCCCGGTTCCCCTCCCGCTGTCTGCCTGTCTGTCCGCCTCGGCCCTTAGGATACCTCAACGACTACGCGGGGCCCGCCTCCGTCTACGATGGCGATGCCGAGGCGGCCTTGCTCAAAGGGCCATCCCCGGAGCCCATGTACGCTGCGGCCGTGCGGGGAGAGCTGGGCCCGGCGGCCGCGGGCTCGGCGCCGCCGCCCACCCCGCGCCCGGAGCTGGCCACAGCCGCGGGTGGCTACATCAACGGCGACGCGGCGGTCAGCGAGGGCTACGCAGCTGACGCCTTCTTCATCACCGACGGGCGCTCCCGTCGTAAGGCAGCCAACGCCAGCGCCGCTGCCGCCCCCTCCGCAGCTTCGGCGGCGGCCCCCGACGGCGACGGCGGAGGCGGGGTCGGGGCGGGCACTCGTGGTGCAGGGTCGGGGGCTGGGGGTCGGGGCGGCGCGCGCGCGGGGGCGGGCACCGAGGCCCGTGCGGCGCCTGGGGCCGGCAGCTCAGGAGGCCGGCACGCGTGCGGCGAGTGCGGCAAAACGTATGCCACGTCGTCTAACCTGAGCCGCCACAAGCAGACGCACCGCAGCCTGGACAGCCAGCTGGCGCGGCGCTGCCCGACGTGCGGCAAGGTGTACGTGTCCATGCCGGCCATGGCCATGCACCTGCTCACGCACGACCTGCGCCACAAGTGCGGCGTGTGCGGTAAAGCCTTCTCGCGGCCCTGGCTGCTCCAGGGCCACATGCGTTCCCACACCGGCGAGAAGCCCTTCGGCTGCGCGCACTGCGGCAAGGCCTTCGCCGACCGCTCCAACCTGCGCGCGCATATGCAGACGCATTCCGCCTTCAAGCACTTCCAGTGCAAGCGCTGCAAGAAGAGCTTCGCGCTCAAGTCCTATCTCAACAAGCACTACGAGTCGGCCTGCTTCAAGGGCGCCGCCGGCGGCGGTCCCCCGGCCCCTGCGCCCACCGCGCCGCCGCAGCTCAGCCCTGTGCAGGCCTAGGGCGGCGGTACCTCCGCCAGCCTGGTTGGCTCTCAGCAATATGGGCCCCCAGGGAGGTCTCCGCCGGCGACCAGGCGGAGGGGCCGGAAGGCGGGCCCCTCCTCACAGCAATAGGGGGAGGGGGCCCGGCCCCGCCCCGCCCGCCAGGGGCCTTCCCGGCCCCTTCAAGCAATAGGGTCCCGAGGGGAGACCCACCCCGAGCCCCCTCCCTTCCCCTCCAGGGTGCCCCAGGCTTTTTCCCAGCAATAGGGTCGAGGAGACCCAGAACCGAACCTCATCTCCGAGTTAGGTCTCTGAGACCGGGGTGGGGTGAGGTAGGGAGCGCCCCCTCCTCCCTCTTCTGCGCCCCTGGATCGCGTGGCAGAGACTCAGGTCTTCCCCACCCCTTCCCAAGCCTTCCAGAGCCCGGCCTGCGGCCTAGACGTCGGGGAGCAGCAACGGGGGAGGAGCAGGGTGAGGGGCGCAGAGGCTACCTGCGCCTCCTTCTCGGTGTCCGCTGAGCCCCAGGAGTGTTAGACGCGTGCGGATCGGGGACTGGGGCGGACGGCGGCACCTCTCTCCCTTGGGTTCCTTCCGGGGCCTCAGTCCGAGCCGCTTTCCTACCCTTGCCTCGCATCCTCTGCCAAATCCGAATTCTTCCAGCCCAGCTTCCCGGGCTCTGTCCTCCATAACGAATAATAATGACGCATATCAAACCGCATGGACTTATCCGACCTCCTCAGACCCCGCTCCCCTTCCCTGGGGCCCCCCTCCCTCGTACCCGGGCATTCGGTGTTGGAGGACGGATTCCTGGGGCCCGGTAGGCAGGCCTGGGCACGGCCCTCTACACACCTCTCTGTATTTGCTTTGCGGGTAAAGCCCCCTAGGGGGGTTGCGGATGCGTCGGGTTTTCTTTCTGTATTTGTACGTTTTATTTATGAACGGATTGCACTCGGGTCCGGGAAGGGGCGCAGAGGCCCCTACCCTTCCCGCCGACGCCGGGGGCTTGGGATGTCCAGGATCACTTTCCCCGCCCCGAACCCCGCCCACCTGGGCTCCGCCTCTCGGGAGCCGCAGGCCCCGCCTCTCAGAGGCCGGCCCCCTCCCGGAGCCCCAGACCCCGCCCTCATTCTGTTGCCAATTTACACCCGTCTAAGCCAAAGCCTCGGCGGCGACCCCGCCCCAAGGGCCCGCCCCATTGGCCGCCGCCTTTGTGACGTCACTGCATGCAGCCCCTGCCCCCGTCCCTTCCTTTCCCGGAGCTGCCCGCTCCCAGTCCCTCTTAGTTAGTCCGAAGCCGACTATAGAGCAATAATGCGCACTGCATGCGAAGCTGCCGCCGCCTCTAGAGTTACTGAGAATCAGGTATCCCCCTGCCCTACCCACCCCATAGGCCCCTAGATCAGGGACGCTGCGCGGGGCCGGACGCGCAGACTTTCTCCCCACCTCTCCTGCTCTTCCCTCCCTCCCCTCCCCCCCCCGCGGCAGAGGCCGGCGGGTGTAATGGTTTCAGGGGCGGGGCGGGGTGTTTGTCCTCAAGACCCCTCCTTCAGTCGTCCATCACCCACTCATCCTTCATTAGGCACCTACTATGTGCCAGGCCCACTGCTGAGTCCGCCAGGGGTGTGGCGACCTGCGGGAAGGTGCATGTTGGTGAGGGATCCAACCGGCTTGGGTGGGCCAGGGATGGTCACACGTGCAGAGAGAGCCGCGGTCCCTAGACCCAAGCGTGGGCCCCTCACTCCTCCCCACCCCAGCGTGGGGCCAGTGCTAGGCACAGGGGGCTCTGCTTTGACTTGGGCCCGGGTCCTCAGCTCAGGTGGCACAGAGCCGGGCCCAAAGGCCCAGCGCCACCAGGGCCACCCATACCGAATCCCATTCTTTCCATTCCCTGGCAATGGCAGCTTTGTCACGTCAGGCCAGGGTCCCAGGTCAGAGGACAAGGTGCATGCTGGAGCATTTGACCTGGCCAGCCCTATCCCAGTGGGTACCAGGCCCAGCGGCTCCCACAGGGGTGGACCCGGGCCTCAGAGCCCAGCATAGCAGGGCTCATGTCCAAGACCCCTCCATCCCAGCTCAGTGTTCACACAGCTCCCAGGCCGGGGCCTGCCCACCTGTGCTGGGCACAACCGCATGCACAGGCGCCCACAGGTGCCCCACCCTACCCTACACGCCTATCTACCTACCTACCTAAGGAGAAGGCCGGAGGGCCGTGGGCCGGCCAGGGTCTCCCGCTTCTCCCCACACCCCGCCGCCGTGGAAAGCCATGGGCCCCCTCCCGCCCCCGTAACTAAGCAGCACAATAACCGACTTAGCAAATTCAGGTAGAAGGAACGTTTAGGTAGCACCTATTTTGTACTGATTCTATAAGTAGGGCCCGAGATGCGGGGGCCCTCGGGTGGGGGCTGCGGCCGCCGGCCCGCCTTGCCCTCACCCCCGCCTGCACCCCGCCGCCTTGTACATACTCCCACCCGGAACAGGCCGGGATTTTTACTCGGGCTGCGCCCCTCTTCCGCCCCCGTTTGGGGCCGGGCCGGCCGGACAGACGGACGGACGGACAGACCTCCTTCCTAAGCACAATAGCACCAGCTCCCCGGAGCGCCGCACCTCCTCGAGGAGAATAAATGCCACTCTTGATAGAACTTGGAGTGTCGGGCTGATGTATACAAGGCTGGGCCCGCGCCGCAGGAGACGCTGAGGAGTCTGGGGGGCATCTTTCTGGGCCTGCAGCATCTCAGAGGCCAGGCAGGTGCAGGCCTTGCGCTGGGAGTGGCAGTCTACCCACGCAGCCCTGGAGTCATACCGCTGCCTTTTGGGCCTGTGTTTTCTTCGGCAAGAGGACAGTCTTCCACCCTAGAGGCAGACCAAATGCAAGAGGACACTCCTGAACGCAAAGCAGTTGGCTTTCCTCCCATGGCAGGTGAATCTTCTCTGTGCCAGGAAGTGGGGAGCCTAAGTCAAGTCTAACCCAGGACTGATCTAGAACGGCCACAGTGGGTATAGCAGGGCCTGTAAATCCTGTGGCCTGGGGTATCCCCACTCTGGTAGGAACTCCTGCTGCCCCGACAGGCCTGACAGCCAACAAGCCTTCCTCAATGCCACTGGAGAAATGGGAACTGCAGACCCCTTTCTGAAGCCTGCTCTCTACATCCTGACTTCCAGATTCAGGGGACATGTCCCCACACTGAGGAGGCCTTCCTTGGTAGCTGGACCAGGTTGGTTGTGGGGAGGAGACACCCAAGGAATAAGAACCTCCCACGGCCACCCCCAGCCCTTGGGCTCTAGACAGGGTGAGTCAAGTTCAGAAGATGAATGGCAGGGGTGTGCTGGGCTCAGACAACCAAGGAACATAGACCCCTGCCCCAGCAAATGCCCTTGGCAACCAGGTAGGTAGGCATGAGCTTAGAGGCTCCAAATCTTTGCAGACATGTGGTCAAACTGGATCAGCCCAGGGCCAGCACAGCTGTCTGCACCCTGGCAGGGGACAGGCCCACCAGACTCCACTGGTGTGGACAGCAGGAGAGCCTGACCTGCAGTAGACCTGCTCAGGGTGGGATCACCTGAGGTGGGCACCCCCTTCTGGGGAGCACTGTCAGTCTTAATAACCTCAGGATGAAAGCCCCCGGTATTGGTAGAGCTTAGGTAGGCATCATTGCCCAATCTGCATATGAAGAGTCTGAGCCTCAGGAAGAGAAGCAGCTTGCCAAGGGCTGCCTTTGACTTAAGCCCTGCCCCAGTTGGGTTTCCCTGGTGGCTCAGACCTTAAAGAATCTGCCTGCAATGTGAGAGACCTAGGTTCAGTCCCTGGGATGGGAAGATCCCCTGGAGAAGGGATGGCAACCCACTCCAGTGTTCTTGCCTGAGAATCCCACGGACAGAGGAGCCTGGCGTGCTACAGTCCATGGGGTCGCAAAGGGTTGGACACGACTGAGTGACTAACACTTTCACTTTCTGCCCCGATACCCCACCCGTCTGATCCTGAATACCTGAGTGAGTCCCACTGGCAGGAAGAGAGGCTCCTAGAGGCCCACTCCTCCCCAAGGCTCCTCGGCTTTGGGGCCTGGATTGACTGTTCCAGGACTCTGATGGGCGGCTGGGGTGCACGACAGATAGAGGCTGCCTCCTCAGTGCCTGGGACAGGCCTAGCCTTGTCTCCACAGGTGTCCATGGACAGGACTTTGCAATCCAGAGGATGGGTGGTGTGGTGCAGGCTGCTGACCATTGTGTCCAGGGTCTTCTCTCACGGGCCCAAGGTGTCTCCAACCTGGAGTCAGCCCAAGGCTCTTTCTAAATCCCCAAACCCTTCCAGCCCTTCATTCTGCCAGCCTGCAGATTCCTCGTCCCAAGCCAGATGTTGCTTCCACCAGGGGGAGATTCCTCATTGGGCTTTCTTTCTTCAACAACTCCTCACGCACACATTTGTCCCCAAAAGACCCCACCTGCCTTGACCTTTTCCCTCGTGCCTCTTCGCTGGGGCCCTGCAGCACCTCACCCAGGATCTAGAGGTGCCAGAGCTGTAGGCCCCACCCCCCAGGAGGCCCCGCCCTATATCAACCGTGGGCCCAGTCTTCCTCAAACAGGCCCCGCCCCGCCTTGGTACAGAGGCCCTTCCCGATTTGTGCCTTCACAGTCCGTGCCTTCCCATTGGCTTGAGGCCCTGCTCTCTCTCTCAACTCCAGTGGTGGAACCCTTGGTTCCCTCACGTCCCCGATCAGATCGGTTCTCTTTGATGACCCTCGGCCCACCCCGGTCTCCTCACTCCAGCTGCTTCATGTTAGCCGAAGGCAAAGGAGCCTGGACGCGGACACAGGGAACCGCCCCCAACACGTACCTTCTCTCGTCATTGGCTACTGTGCTCAGCCTCTCCAGGCCAACAAGCAGCCTGAGCCGTCAGTCTTCTCCTCTGCCAATCAGCGCGCCAGCCAGTTCAGGCCCTCTAGTCACGGCTCTGTACTGAAGGATGGCAAGTCCCGAAGGCGCCCAGGGACGCGTGCGCGCGGGTTTGGGGGCTTCCCACCAGCTGCCTGGGAGAGGGAATAGGGAGGGAAGGAGAGAGCTCCCGGGACTTCAGCCCTGCTGCGGGTTCCTGAGAGGACTCTCTCCTCCTTCCATTCTCCCTTGGGAGCTATACTGAGAGTCCTAGCACTGAGTGGCCCAACTCTGCCTATGAATAGATGAAGGTGCTTGGACACTGGCTAAGGGGATACTCCCGATCCACCGAGGCCGGGCCTGTGGGCAGGCAAGAGGGGTTCTCCAGCCTCATGAGGGCTGATCCTTCCACACGCTACTCCAAGACAAGGGCCAGCTAGCCCCAGCCTGCCAGGTAAGGATGTCAGGCTGGCCTCAAGCCGCAAATGGTCCAGTGGGAGAACATGTCACCAGGGTCCCAGATGCCTGTTGGTTGAGGTGAGGGGGTCAGGAGCGAGTCCGGCAGGAAGGAGGCTTGATCTCAGGCTCAGCCTCTTGGTTTATTTGCTTTCAGGGAGGCGGTCTTCCCAGCTTTGCTTATCCCACGGGAGTGAACGGAGTGGGCTCTGTGGCTAGGGGTGTTTCTTGGGTAAACCAGGCCTAAACTCCCGGTGAACCCTCGCATCTGGAGATCCAGGATGCTCACATTCCATGCTCTTTGCCAAATGCTTGTGAAACCAAGTAAGATCGGTCTTGCCCGCGCACGGGCCTCACTGTGCAGTTGTTTTGGTGTATTGGTTGCTTCATTCAACGACTGGATGACTGCCGACTGTGCAATGAAACAGAAACCTCTGGGTCCTTGCGAATCAACACCCCAGGATCCTAAAGCCCTGGCAAAACTGGCCCAAGTGGGAAAGGCGGGAAGTTCTGCAAGTCTGCGGATGAAGGCAGAAGCGGGGCGGGTGGAGAGGCGGGCTGGCGTGTCTATTGTGGGGGCCTGGGCAGGGGAGAGGTGGCCACCCTGGGAATTGGTGGGCATGGCACAAGTCCCGGGATGCGAGGACTAAGGGCTTTCTCCCCCTTCATCCTCTGACCTGGCGCGTGTGTGAACAGCCTAAGCGGAGGAAAAGTGGGTGCCTACGGTGGTAATTAGTGGGTTCACAGAGCACAACCGCGCCGCGTGATGCACGTTCGGTAGACGCGTTGAGTGTCAGCCTGACGTTAACGCACTAGGCATTTCATAAATAACTACAATCCCACCGCGCCTGAGCTGAGAAATGACGAAATCCTGTGTTTATAGAGCGGGACAAGGGGCAGGCAGCGGTCAGGAGAGGCTTGCAGCTGCCAGGAAGCCCCGCGTGTTCCTCGTCAGTTCGGGGTTACATTCGCCAAGAGACTACAACTCCCAGGGTGCATCGCGCCCGCGGCGACCACAACTCCCAGGGTGCACCGCGCGCCAACGGACTACAAAGGTATGCGCGCCGCGGCCCTGGGCCAGTTAGCGGCTCTGGGAGCTACGCTTCCCAGGACTCCGGGAGGAGCTTGCGGGCCCGGATTTGCACGCACTGATTGGTGGCGCGGACCACGGCAGTGGCGTAGTAGGGGCGGTGGCGGCAGTTGGCCAAGGGTCCGGAGGCGGGGCCACAGGCCTCGGGTGCTGCCAGCCCGGCGAGCTACTACTTGGCCGCGGCGGGGTGCGGGCTGAGGCCATGGGCGACCGCGGCGGCGCGGGCGGCTCCCGGCGCCGGAGGACAGGGTCGCGGCCTTCGATCCAGGGCGGCAGTAGGCCAGCGGCAGCGGAAGAGGAGGTGCGGGATGTGGGAGCCGGAGGGGACGCGCCGGTCCGGGACACAGACAAGGACGGAGACGTAGACGTGGGCAGCGGCCACTGGGACCTGAGGTAGCGGTGCGCGTGACCCCTAACCTTTGACCCCTGATACGGGGCCACTGCGACCCAACCTGGTGCCCCAGGCCTGTCGGCGGCTGCTCGGATTCGAGTCCGAGAGTCTGGCGCCGGGACCTTGCGTGCACAGCTGTGCCCCTCTGGCCTCCGCGGGGAAACTTAGCGGGAGGTTGGGGGCGGAGGGTCTCCTGCCGGGGACACCCAGGTACGGGGGCCGAGGGGAGGGCAGCGGCTCAGCTTCTAGACGCCCTCCCTCTGCTTTCCTTAGGTGGGTTCTGAAGCTTTCCCAGGGTGATCCCACCACGCACAGTGTCCTCTACCTGGAAGGAGATAAGGGGGTCCCTCCTGAGGGCTATGAGGGGTGCCTTGTGGGTTGATAAAGCTCCCGGAGGAGGAGGGTGGACCGGCGGAGAACAGGGGCAGGGGCAGTGCGATATTTCTCATCCCTTGCAGACCCTCCAGAGAATGGTCTTCACAAAGGTCCCTCATCCGTCACCCAGCGATTGACTGGCCTAGGGTCCTGCTTATTACCAGCACAAATGCCTGCTCTAGGGTCAAAGTGGGTCCTGTAATTGGACCCTCACCCCTGGTTGGGGTGCAGGGGAGGAGTTGGAAGTGTGCACACCCACAGGTGGGCGCCCTGCTTAGCTGAAGGACTGATGGGAAGGAGTTGGGGGAGCAAGCTGTGGCTGAAAGGGAGGATCTGACCTACGTGGGCATCGGCTAAGTCCTGCTGGCTGCCTCCAGGCGCCCCCTTTGCCATCCTTCACGCCCCTCCCCCCAGCCCTGACCTTCATCCTGGTCAAGGGCTCTCAGGGGCTCTGGCTTTGGGATCAGCTCCAGAGCTAGAGGTTATCAAGGAGGAAGTGGGCAACAGGTCAGTCAGCAAGGATTTGCTATCTTCTTCACTGGGTGCTGTGGGGAGTGGAGGGACAAGGGCAGCTGGGGTGCAGGTACTGTCTCTGCCCTTGGGGGGCACACAGTTCACCTGAGAGATAAGATAGCCTCAGCCCTGAAGAGTGAGAGCAAAGGTCGGGCGCAGAGTTCAGGAAGACACCATGGGGAAGGTGGCTCTGTGAGGGGTGCTGGCTTCCTACAGTCCCTGGGTGGTCCTGAGGGGGCGGCTGCAAAGGCCAGGAGGCCCACAGGCCCCTCTGCCCACTCCTGGGGAACTGGATTTGGGGTCACTTTGTATGAGGTGGGGGCGGGTACCAGCTTTGGGCCAAGCTGTCACCCTGGATGGGCCGTCACTTGCCTGCTCTACACAGGCCAGATGGGCAGAAGCCGCTCCTGTCCTCTTGGTGGCCCACCTTCGAGGTCTGGGCCCTCGGGAAGAGGAGCAGTTGGTGGCGAGGATGGGCCACCGGAGCCCCTCCTGATTTCCAGAACACGCAGCTGTGTGTGCCTGTCCCCAGGCCACATGCCACAGGGCTGGGGGCCTCCTGGGGCAGGACTGGCCCTTGGTCTTTCTACTCTTGGTACCGCCTCTGCCTCCCCGCCTCCCAGTCACCCTCCTCCCACCTCTGCCTCCCTGCCTGTTACTCTCTTCCTCCTCGGGCTCTTCCGGACACTTCCTGCTCACCTAGGTCTGGGCAGGCGGGGTCAGGCACCGGGTGTGAGTTCACTCCTTCCGGCAGTGAGGTGCAGCTGTGTGCCAAAAGGAGGGCCGCTGCTGTTGCCTTGCCTCTGAGCTCGTCCCTTTCAGGTCCTCCACACTCCCCTGTGCCCGGACGCCTGGTGCGTCCTCCAGCCATTGGTTCATGGGCCCTCCAGGCACGGCTTTCTAGTCCATAGCCTCTAGGCTGGGTGCAGGAAGTGCTGAGGAGGTGGCAGCAGGGAGGCGAGCTGGCACCCTGTCCCTCCTTGTTCTCTCTGGCCCTGGAGCTGGACCGTATGGCCCCGCACGTTGGGGCTGTGCCTCTGGGCAAGTTGGGAAGATCGATGAGCCTCAGTTTCCCCATGTGCCCGCCTCCCAGTGCTGATGTGCAGGTTGAATGAGGTGCTGACTATGATGAATTAGAATGGCCGTGCTGGCTGGGTGGGACTGGGGAGCAGGTGGGGGCTGCTGGGGGGCACAGAGGCACAGCCAACACCTCAGTCAGGGAGAGGGTGACAGAGAAGCTCTGGGTGAGGCCCCACCTCCATGCTGGCCATGCCTGCTGCCCTTTGGTCCACTGCAGTGAATTGTGCCATGGGGCTGGACCTCTGTGGGGATTGGTGGGCGGTGGGCTTCCTTCCCACTTGGGGCCTCTGACCTCTGGGGGCAGGGCGCTGCCCGGGTGGGATGATCGGAAGGCTGGTAGAGGGACCTGAGGGGTCTGTGTGGTGGCTGGGGGCAGGCCTCAGGAATTTGACAGCAGGGATCTGGAAAAGCTTGAATAATATTACTTGTTGTCAGGATTGGGAACTGCTTCCCTCCTCCCTCCCCCACTTTCATCTTAGAGACTGCTGCACATCCGGTCAGTTTGGTTGTCTTGGTGGCCTCCAAGGTGGCAGGGGTCACACTGTTGTGAAACCGTTCCCTGGGTGTTTGGTGCAGACATGGACATGCAGATGGTGATTGGCAGGTTGTAGCATGAGGCGGCTTTGGGACGGTTCCAGTGACAGTGAGTGGGCTGGATCGGGGGGTTCTGGGCAGGTCCATCAAGCGGATACCCCCCTAGACTGTCCTCTTGGGGTAGTTGGGCCTGGGAGCCCTGCTTGCCTCGCCAAAATGCAGGCGCAGAGAGTCACGAAGAAGAGGGCCTGGGGGCTCAGAGCCCCACTGCGTGTGCAGCCTAGGACAGACCTGGAGGGGGTGCGTGGGCAGGCCAGGCCGGGGCCTGGGGCGGGGGGTGGGGGGGGCCCGGTGTGGCGGCAGGCAGGGGCAGACTGTCAGCGCTGTCCGGCTGAGGATGCTGGCACCTCGTCCTCCCCAGCCGTCCGAGTGCTGACCCCAGCCACCCCCGGAGGCTGGCTGTTCTCCGGTGCCCCACTCCTGGGGACATGTGTCCACAGGAGGGAAAGGGAAGCTCTGGCCTCTCCCCTTACAAAACTGGAGGCCTTGCTCAATGCCCTGGACAGCCTCCTCGTGGCAGGGCGGTTGGTGGGAGGTGGGGCTGCTGCTTAGAACCCACCAGCGGGGCTGGGCCTGGGCTGAGCTTCGACCCTCCACCTCTGCCTCCAGCTGAGGGTTGGCTTCCATCTCCCCTCGGCCCAGCACTGGGCGCAGGGCTCTCAGAGGTGGGCTCTGAAAGTCCCCTGCTGGCTTCTGCAGTGGACTCCAGGCGCCGAGCCCCCAAGGGGCTCGTGTGGCCCTCTGCCCAGGCAGAAACGTGGCGCTCACCCTGCGAGGCCACGTGAAGCCTGGGTCCTCCCCTCCGGAAGGGCCAAATGGAGGTCATGGGTGGTTTGAATGGCGGCCCCTGGGCTCCCAGGATACCAGGAGGGACCAGCTGCTGTGGGGAGGTCTGCCCCCTCCCCACTTCCGTCTTGCATCACCAGCTCCTGTGGTGCTCCCCCCACGCCCCTTCCCCCAGTGGGAGCAGCAGGCCCTCGGTGGCCCTGCCGGAGGAGGGGAATGTGTGGGCAGCGGGGCGGCCTTGCTGCCATATGCTCTGCTCCGAGTGTCCATCTCCGCTCTCCAGGTGTCACCGCCTGCAGGACTCCCTGTTCAGTTCTGACAGTGGCTTCAGCAACTACCGCGGCATCCTGAATTGGTGTGTGGTGATGCTGGTACGTAGAGTGGCACCTTGGAGCAGGGGTCCTGACGGCCTGGACTGGCACACGGCCCCTACCGGGGTGGGTGTCTGTGCTCGTGTAGCTGGGGTGAATGGAGCTCTGGGCTGGCGGTGGGGGTCCCTGGAGCAGCTGTATCCCGGGACCCCACGGGGAGCGTGCTCACTCCATCCCTGCTGAATCCCAGTAGACGCCTGCTGGATTCCCAGGGAAGCCTGGGAGCCTCTGAGCCGGGGTCTGTGCCCTAGGGGGCACTGGAGTCTCCCCAGGGGGCGAGAGAGAGTAGGCAGGGATGGCCCGGTGGCCTTGGGTGGGGGATGGCTACTCTGTGGGCCCAGGCCCTCCCTGACAGCACAGGTGAGTGGTCTTGGGGGTCCACGAAGAACTTCCTCTTCTGTTCCAAATTGCCCTTGTGGGTGTGGCATGCCTGGGTGGTCGTGAACCTGGGGGAGCAGGGTGAGGATGCGTTTCTCAGCCCAGCCCACAGCTCCAGGCCGCACTCTGTGGGACTCTGGCCCCTCCCTCAGCCCTGGAGGGAGCAGGACTGGAGTCCTGTGTCCGCCTCACTCTGACCTGGCTGAGGCCACTGCTGCGGGGCCCCAGCAGGCCTGCCCAGCAGCAGCTGGAGTGCAGGAACCCCAGGGGCAGCCTTCAGGGCGGGGCGGGGCGGGGTGAGGCCCATCTGGGCCCAGCCCCACCTCTCAGGGCTGATGTGGCTCGAGGCCTTCGCCCCTCCAGCTGACGTGTCTGCCTGCCCTGGGTGTGGCTCTGGAGGCTGTGTACCAGGGGCCCCCACGCTTCTGTTTGTGGTCCCAGGCGGTCCCCTGGGGAGTGGTAGGGGCCGTGTGCCAGTCCAGACCCAATAGTCCACGCGTCCTGGTTTCGAGGCCACGGCTGGTTCAGGACTGTGGCAAGGCGGTCGTGCAGGGCAGGCCCTCAGCAGCCTGTCTGTTCTCCTGCAGCCCCCCGGCCTCCTGGCCCTTTGGTGCACCCACAAAGCTCCCCCCACCCAAGGAGCTGGGGCCGCCTGCTGCGTCCTCTCGGCAGCCTGGGCTTCCAGGTGGGTGGGCCTCTTAGCAGCTCCAACTCTTGCCTGCGGTGGGCTCTCAGGACAGGCAACTGCCAGTGGGCGGACATTGCAGGACCACGTGTGTCCTGGTAAGCTGGCTGGTTAGGCATTTAGCTGGGGGACGGTGTGGCAGGTGGCCCCTGCATTTCTGAGCCTGTCATCTCCTTGGGAAGCCTTCCGGGTAGGGGACTCCATCCATGTCGCCTAGAGAAGCATCACTTTTCCACAGAGCCTTCTGCAACCCCCGTGGGGCCTGAACCTTGAGGGTGGAGGCGGTGGCCCCTGCCCCTGCAGAGGGCAGCCAGGCATCTGGCCCCAGGCCACTGGCAAGAGCTCGTTGTGATGGAGGATCCATCGTTTGCTGCTGCTGTAGGAGTGGCCGAGGCGGGTGGGGGTGTGAGTAGGGGTGGAGACCCAGGCCCAGCTTCCCCGGCCCTCAGGACAGGCCTGCTCTTTCCCACCACCCCACCAAGGGCGTGGGCACACCCCGCCTGTGGGGATGGGCCTGGTTGGTAGGGCGGAGCCCTGGGCCGGTGGCAGCGTGCAGGCAGGCTTGGACTTCGCTGGGGCTTGGGGCTGTCACTGTGGCCAGGGGCACTGACCCGCTCGGTGGGACGGAGGATGGCTGCTGGGCAGCGGGTTTCTTCTGCTGTGGTGGCACAGGCACCTGGGGTTGCAGTTGGCTCTAGACGGGCGGGGGCTGCGTGCCCCTGTGCAGGCACACAGGCCATAGGTGGGGAGTCTCAGAGCTTGGTGTGAGGTCCCGCAGGGCTGGGCCTGCAGGATGGAGGCTGCTGTCCTGAGCTGTGGGTGCTGGCAGGAGCTGGGGTGGGTGTTCTGGGGCCGCGGCTGACAGCATTGTGTCCCTCTCTCTCTATCGCAGATCTTAAGCAACGCACGGTTATTTCTAGAGAACCTCATCAAGTGAGTGGGCCCCGGCCCGCCCCAGCCCCTGCCACCTCACCCCTCGCCCACGCAGACCCTCACCCACCTGCGTCTGCAGGTACGGCATCCTGGTGGACCCCATCCAGGTGGTGTCTCTGTTCCTGAAGGACCCCTACAGCTGGCCAGCTCTGTGCCTGGTCATTGGTGAGCTGGGTGCCCAGGAGGCCTCAGGCCAGTGGTGGGCGGGACAGGGCTGACCTGGGCCTGAACCTGCCCTGGGTTGCTTCTGTCCTCAGTGGCCAATATTTTTGCCGTGGCTGCATTCCAGGTGGAGAAGCACCTGGCTGTGGTAAGCAGTGCCCTCACACCCGCCCCTGACCTGCCTCAAGGTCCTTACTAGTCAGGCTTAGGGCGGGCCACCAGCCGGTCCCACTGTGCTTCAGGGTGTCGGGCCTTGCGTGGCCTTCCTGGGAGGGGCTGCACCTCAGGCCTGGCGGCCCTTCCCCAGGGAGGTCCTCTGAAGGGAGGGGGTCCCTGGCTGAGTGCTCTGCCCCTCACCCCAGGGAGCCCTGACGGAGCAGGCGGGGCTGCTGCTGCACGGGGTCAACCTGGCCACCATTCTCTGCTTCCCAGCGGCCGTGGCCTTCCTCCTAGAGTCCATCACTCCAGGTGGGCCCCACCCCCGCCCCCCGCCCCGGCCCACGCTGTCTCGGCCGCGGGGGGCGTGGCCTGAGCTTGCCTCTCCCACAGTGGGTTCCGTGCTGGCCCTGATGGTCTACACCATCCTCTTCCTCAAGCTGTTTTCCTACCGGGACGTCAACCTCTGGTGCCGAGAGCGCAGGGCTGGGGCCAAGGCCAAGGCTGGTGAGGGCTGCCTCGGGCTGGGGCCACTGGGCTGCCACCTGCCGCGGGACCGGCAGGGGCTCGGCTCACCCCCGCCCCGCCCCCTGCCGCTTGCTCGTAGCTTTGGCAGGGAAGAAGGCCAACGGGGGAGCTGCCCAGCGCACCGTGAGCTACCCCGACAACCTGACCTACCGCGGTGAGGATCCTGCCTGGGGCTGGGGGGGCTGCCCGGCGGCCTGGCCTGCTAGCCCCGCCCTCCCTTCCAGATTTCTACTACTTCCTCTTCGCCCCAACCCTGTGCTACGAGCTCAACTTCCCCCGCTCCCCCCGCATCCGAAAGCGCTTCCTGCTGCGGCGACTCCTGGAGATGGTGAGGCGGGGCCTCGCTGGCCAGGGTGGGCGGGCCTGCCGGCACCCGGGGCCCAACTCACTGTCCGCTTGCTTCCTCCCCCAGCTGTTCCTCACCCAGCTCCAGGTGGGGCTAATTCAGCAGGTGCGCGGCCCGGGCTGGGAGGGGGCCGGCGGGGGGGCGGGGGCGGGGCCTGGGGCCGTGGGCGAGCTGACACTGCGCTTTTTGCAGTGGATGGTCCCGGCCATCCAGAACTCCATGAAGCCCTTCAAGGTAAGCAGGCAGGCCTGGCAGGGTGGGTTCCGGGGTCAGGGCTGAGGGAGCCAGCTGTGCCCTGTGCCCACAGGACATGGACTACTCCCGCATCGTGGAGCGCCTCCTGAAGCTGGCGGTGAGTGGCCTTCTGGGTGGGGGCGCGTGGGGGCGGGTGGGGCTGTCCTGGCACCTGGCACCCGCTCCCCACAGGTCCCCAACCACCTCATCTGGCTCATCTTCTTCTACTGGCTCTTCCACTCCTGCCTGAACGCCGTGGCCGAGCTCATGCAGTTTGGAGACCGCGAGTTCTACCGGGACTGGTGGTGGGTGGCCCCGCCGGGGCAGAGGTGGTGGGGGCCCCACTGGGGCTGGAGCCTGAGCCCCTGCCCACTCTGCCCTGCCCTTGCAGGAACTCCGAGTCCATCACCTACTTCTGGCAGAACTGGAACATCCCTGTTCACAAGTGGTGCCTCAGGTAGGTGTGCACCTGGGGGTGGGGCGGGGGTGCGTGTCCCGGGCACCCGGCCCACTGCCGCTTCCCCCCCAGACACTTCTACAAGCCCATGCTCCGGCGGGGCAGCAGCAAGTGGGCAGCTAGGACGGGGGTGTTCCTGGCCTCTGCCTTCTTCCATGAGGTCAGTGCACTGAGGGTGCGCCCTGCCCTTGGGGGTGGGGTGGGGCAGGGGCTCGGCTGACGCCCCTCTCCCCCCAGTACCTGGTGAGCATCCCCCTGCGCATGTTCCGCCTCTGGGCCTTCACCGGCATGATGGCACAGGTGAGCAGCCCTGGACCCCCACCTGCGAGCCCACCCCGTGGGCGTAGAGGCTCACTCCCGTCCCATGTCCCCAGATCCCGCTGGCCTGGATAGTGGGCCGCTTCTTCCGTGGCAACTATGGCAACGCGGCTGTGTGGCTGTCACTCATCATTGGGCAGCCAGTGGCCGTCCTGATGTACGTCCACGACTACTACGTGCTCAACCGCGAGGCCCCAACAGCTGGCACCTGAGCCCCTCCAAGCTGGTTCCCTCAGGGGTGCTGGACTGCTTTGCCTCACCACTTGCCGCTGGACTGGAGCCTGCCCCCAACCTGGGTGCAGGGGAGGGGCCTGGCTGGTGGAAGCTGCCTCCTGGCCCCCACCAGGCTTCTCTGCCCCTGAGGAGCTTCCTCCTGCCAGGGGATGGCAGGCCCAGTGCAGCTCTGGGAGGTGCCCATGCTCTGGAAACCCTACAGATCTCTCCCGAGGGTCTGAATGTGTCAATAAAGTGCTGTGCACAGTGAGCTCCCTCAGCCTCCAGGGCACAGGGCTGGCAGGGGAGGGCAGCCCTCCCACATGGGGCCATGCTGTGGGAAGGGGGCCCCAGCGCCTGGAGCGGAGCTGGGGCTGGGGTGACCCTCCCTGCCTCACAGGGCTCTGCGGTCAGATGTCTTGCCCTGTGAGGTGGAGCCTCCATGCTCTGAGGCCCCGTGCCTGAGGTCTGCACACAAGTGGATTCAACTTGGGCCAGGCCAGACCAAGGTGTGAAGAGGGTCAAGAACAGGCCAACTTGAGGGGCAGCAGACTCCAAGGCAAGGCTGTACACACAGGCCCCTGCGCACAGACTAGTGCTGGGCTGCTTGGACGAGGCAAGTGGCCAGCTCTGGGCTGCTTGGACAAGGCAAGTGGCCTGGCCCAGTCCTCATGGAGGGCCTCAGGGCAGAGGTTGGCCTGACGCCGGGGGCTCCCCACTTTTCTATGCCCTCACCAGGTAGTTGGGTGTGACCCTCGGGAGAGCTTGGTCCCAGAGCTTGCCATTCAAGAGCTTGGCAGCAAGGCAGGGGCAACCCTGGGCTGTTCCCCCCATCTACTGGCTCTGCTGCCTGGGTTGGAAACCCTGAGGCTGTGCCAGGCAGGTGTGCCCTGACAGCCAGCCATGGCCCAGTAAGATGGGTGCCCGAGGTGGTGCCTGGGCAGCGGACCCAGCTGTGCTGCCCCTGCCCCAACTAGAAGCCGCTCCAGCCCATGGTGGTCATCTGGGCGAGAGGCTGGTTGACTAGGGACTGTTTGGTCTACAGCAGGTGTAGGCAGCGTCTTCCTGACCCCTGCTTCCCAGGAAGCCACCACCCTGGGCCCTAGTCATCAGCAAGGACGGGGAGCAGGGCTGAGCTGGGGGTGCAGGGCACCACGTGGGCTGCTCCGGCCCACCGCCTCCATCACATGCACCTCTGCACCCCCCCCCACTGCCTGACTCGGGGGCGGGAGGGCGCCTGTGCTTCCTTCACTCCAGACCCATGGTGCTGACCCGGTGCACCCACCTGGTTCTCTAGCATGGACCTGGCCACAAGGGCTCCTGTGGGCCTGCGCTGATCCCGCCCTGGTCCCTTCATAAAGAACTCTTGAGAACATGCGGCCCAGGGGAGCCAGCAGGCTCCAGACTGCTGTGTCTGTCTGCCTCCCTCCAGCCCCTTCCGAGACATTGCGCATCGTGGCTCCCCCACCCTGCCCACACAGGCAGGAGGAACAGACAGGGAGACCACACACAGAGCTCGTTGTTTATAAATCTCTGCCTGGCTCATCGGTCTGTTCGTCCATGTATATATCTGTATATCTCTATGGAAGGGGAAAGGGGTACTCGTGTAAAAATCCAAAATACAATTCTATGAACACCTGCGTCCTGGTCAGTCTGAGTGTGGCCGTGAAGCCCAGGCGAGCTGTGGCTCACAGGGCTAGGCCCTCGGTGCTGGCCGGGGGCCACGACCCCCCGCCAGCCAGGGGACCAGGCTCCCCGACAACCAGGCCCGCCCAAGGCTGGCTCTCCTCCTGGGGCTTCTAGGAGACAGTGGGGTCCTTGGCTTTGGGGGGCTCTGAGCCCGTCAGCAGGGAGATGGTGGGGTCATCCGAGTAGTCGTCTCCCTCGGAGAAGTAGGAGCCCTCCCCCAGCTCGAAGAGCACCGGCAGGTCACTGCTCCCCACGTCCACGGAGCCTGGGTCCAGCAGCAGCAGGGGCTGGGCGGTGTAGTGCACCAGCTGCTTCCCTAGGGGTGGGACTGGGTCAGGGTGCCAGTGGGGCGGGGGGGCGGGGGGGCGGGGGGCTCAGCTCACCTGAGTCTGGGCTGCTTTTCTCTGCCTCCAGAGGTCTGGGGGGCTCCTGGGGAGAGAGGAGCTCCTGGATCTGCCGGGGCAGCAGGAGGGAGCAAGGTAAGGGCTCCCGTTCGGCGCCCCCCCCGGCCCCCCAGCACGCCCCCCCCCCCCCCCCCCCCGCCGGCCTACGCACGCTGGCCAGGCTGCTGTCCAGGTCCGGCAGGCTCATGTCGGGAACCGTCACTGAGGGGCTGAACAGCTGCAGGGAAGGGGGGGGGGGGCGGTCAGACTGCCCTGGGAGCGGGGCGGGCTGGGCGTGGGGCAGGCAGGGCTGGGACTCACATCCAGCAGGGTGCTGGTGTCCACGCTGAAGCCATGGGTTGTCAGCATGGTCTGCAGGTTGTCCAGGTTGGAGTCCATGGCATCCAAGTGGTCACTGAGCTCGGTCCTGGTGAGGGAGGGGACCGGGTGACGTGGCATCCAGGCACCCCCAGGTGACTCCTGCCAGCCCTTGTGCCCAGCTGCCAGCCTGCCCTGCGCAGGCTCACGGGAGGCCCTGAGGTGGGGCCGGGACACTTGGCCATTACAGTGGTGGCTCAGGCTCCCTCATCACCGTGAGGCCCCGTAAGGCCTCTGGCAGCACGTCAGGCTGGGTCAGCCAAGATGCCAGGGGGCTGAGGAGTTCAGAGCTCAGAGGGGCCAGGGCCCCAGCTTCTCAGGTTCAGCAACACCTGCCCTTAGCACTGGAGGACAGCAGGAGGGTGGAGCTGTGCTCGGCCGGGTTGAGCCAGCCTCACCCAGCACACGCCAGGAGAGAGACTCGGCCTGCCCCCGCAAGGAGGTCAGGCAGCACCTCGGGGCGCTGCCTCAGGCCCCAAAGGTTGGGGGGAGCCTGTTCACAGGCCGGGCGGGGGTCTGCTCCGAGGCTGGGGAGGGGCCCGAGCTCTGGCGGAGCCCTCCTCCCTCCCCAGTAGGACAGCGCTAACCCTGGCTGGACTCGGCCATGCAGAAAGGAGGAGGGGCAGGGGAAGAGGCGGGCGACCCCAGACATCTTTGGAGTGCGAGCCAAACTGCAAGATAGAAAGACAAGAGCCCCCCACTGCCGGTGGGGGCCAGGCGGACTCCGAGCCCCCACCCCGCTCGTCCACCTCTGGGGCGGCAGGATACACAGACCAGGCGGCCTGGGGAGGGCAGCTCAGGGGGCAGGGGCGTCCACCATGCGCCTGGTTCCCACAATGCAGGGGCTGTGGGACCCCCCGGCTGGCATGTCTCCCTCCCCAGCTCTGTGCTCTGGGCCAGGTTGGCCAGCTCCCCCCGGTAAGTCCCGTGCTGCGGGCCTGAGGGCCACGCGTGTCCGGCCCTGCACTGTCTTCGTCGGAGGCCCCTGTGCTTCCAGAGACTGCAGGGTGCCTGGAAGGCACTCACTTGTCCAGGCAGGCGACGCTGAGGCACTTCTCGGGAGCTGAGGCGGGCAGGGGCGAGGCGGGGCGGCCCCCAGTGTCCACGAGGGGTGTGGTGGAGGCGGCGGGCATGGGCTCGCTCTCCCGGAGGATGGAGTCAATGAGGGTGGTCGGGGACAGAGGCGTCTCCACCATGGAGGACGGTCGGCTGGGACTGGCACCCTCTGCCCGGGGGCTCTGTGGTGGGCTTGGGGGCTCCTCCTTGACGCGAACCAGGGGACTGCTGGACAGGGGCCTGTCCATGGGGCACAGGCGTCAGCGGGTGCCTCTGCCAGCCCCACCCGCTCCTGCCTGCGGGGAAGGCGCTGGGCCGCACCTCTCATCTACACTCCTGCCTGCAGAGGCCACGGGGCTGCCGGGGGCCAGTTCAGTGATGTCGGAGATGATGGGTCCGGAGCTGGTGACAGCGTCTGGGGAGTAGAGGCTGGAGCCGCTGTAGGCTGGGGAAGCGGCCTGCCACCGAAGGGAGGTGAGCACGGTGGTGCGCGCTACGCCCCTGCCCCCGCCCCCACCCCCACCCCGGGCGCCCGCAGCTCACCGGGTAGGAGCCTGGGCCGTGGATGTGCTCCAGCGAGTACTGCCGGCCGTACTTGGGCATGGGGTGTGCGGGGCTGCCGTCGTTCAGCATCAGGGGGCTGTGGGGAGGGGTGGGTGAGCGGCGGCCTGGCCTCGTGGCCCCCAGGTCGCAGCCCACGGGAGACGGGTGTGCCCCGTGCCTCACATCTTTCTCTTCACCCCTAGGATCCGGTTTGACTGCACCAGCGAGATGAGGAACTGGATGAGCTGCAGGGGGAGAGGCAGTCAGCCCGGTGCGGACAGGGGCCCCCTCCCCGCCGGCCCGGTGCACACCTTGTTGACGACTTTCTGTTGCTGGGCGTGCTTCTGCCGCAGGCTGGCCACCTCTCGCCACAGCGCCTCGTTCTCACTGCAGCAGACCGGGCGTGGTCAGCGGGCGGCGGGAGCCCCGGGACATCCTGCTCCACCGTGCGCCCACCCACTGGCCCATCCCTGCCCGCTGCTGAGCACGGGCCAGGGGCCAGGCTGAGACCCCAGGGCCCTCTCTGTCAAGATGGCAGAGCCTCCAGGCTCTCTGCCTGGACCGAGGATGGGGCTCCAGGGGACGGAGGCAGTGCAGCTCTCAGGCCACAGGGCTGCAAGTGCAGGTTCCCCTGTGCTTTTAGGGGGTCAGAAGTGGCCTTAAAGAGCGCAAGGGGCCGCCGCAGCAGCCCATGCCCTGCTCAGCACCAGTATGTCTTCTTGACAGGCGGCAGACCCTCCTATGCTCACTCTAAGAGGCGTCCCTGTCCTGTAGGCCAAGGCCACCTGATCCCACCTCTGAATTCCAGCCAGCCAGGTGCTCCTGATGGGGTCTGACATGAGTAGTTAGGCAGGGGCCAGGAGCCTCCTCCGCGGTCTGGGGGTGTGACGGCCTGCCCCGAGTGGCTTTGAGGCCACCCCGGCCTGGGGTGCTTGAGGGCCCCAAGTACATAGGAGGAGATCTAAACTGGCCGCTATGGGGGTACTGGCAGTGGGGGGCTCGGGGTCTAAAACTGGTTCTGTGGCGACCAGACGTGCCCCAGGGAGAGGGGGTCTAGAAAAAACCTGCAGTGCCTCCTGCGCCAGGCCCGATGAGAGGCGACACACACTGACTGGTGCCAGGCGCATGCGTGGGCAGCATGAGGGGCCCGCTGGTGCTTGGGCCCAGCTCTGCGGGCTACCACGGGACCACACCTGACCCCACCTCCCAGGAAACGAGTCCAGCCCGGCAAGGGCCAGGAGGCCGTGCAAGTCCAGACGTGGCCCTGGCCCGAGAGTGGAAGGCCCGGAGCCCGTGTGGGACCAGGGCTGGGGAGCGGCCTCACCAGCACCGCCTCCTGCATGTCACTGTGCAGGAGGCCTCTCACGCCCCCACCCCATCACTCCGCACGAAGTTCTTTCCGGAACCTTTTGCCTGGGGCAGGTCTGGTCACAACAGAACCAGCTTTAGGCTCCCCCCAGGCTGGGCCCCCCACGGTAACCCCAGTATCCCAGAGGAGGCACACCCTGCTCCCACGGCGTCCCAGAACCTACTGCTTCATGGCCAGCAGCTTGGAGTCCATGCTCTCCTGCTTCCCCTTCATCAGCTGCACATCGGTCAGCAGCTTGGTAACGCTGTCCTGGCGAATCTTTATGTCCTCGCTCCGCAGAGTGGACACCTGGGTCCCCGGGGGAGCAGTCACTGAGGTGGCCTGGGGGCAGGGCGGGATACAGCAGAAAGGGCCGAGGGGCTGCTGGGGTGGAGGGGCCTTCGCTGGGGTGGCCGACGGGGGATGGGCAGCCGGCAGGAAGCAGGCTTGGCACAGCTAGGTCAAGGCAGGCCAGCGAGTGGAAGCCGCTGTTGCCGGCAGCCTGGGCGGAGATCCGAGACCGTGGGGGGAGAACGGCTACTCACGCTGGTCACTTTCCTCTTGATGTTCTCGAGGAGCTGCTCCTGGCCTCGCAGGAAGCACGGGTGCTGGAACTCGGTGTCGTCCCTCTCTGGCTTAACCAGGCCACCCTGCTCGATGTGGACCACCTTCCGGAAGCCATCTGCACACAATGGAGTCAGGGCACTGCTGCCTCAGGGCTGGGGTCTCACTCCTCACTCCAGTGAGGCCCCTGCCCCAGGGAGGACGGAGGGAGGCCCCGGCGGGCAGGGCCTGGCTCAGGGAATGCCCAGCACTGCCCTCCCAGAAGCCCTGCCTGTGGTGGCTGGGTGGTCTTAGTCTCAGGGAGACTCCCTGAGACACCCCTTCCCCTTCAGCTGCATGGGCTCTGGGCGGCGCGGGGCTCTATGCAGGGCCAAGGCAGTACACTCACACATGTTGAGCTGCCGCACGAAGCTAGCCATGTTGCTGTGCTTGAAGTACTTGGGCAGCACCTCCTTGGCAAACTGGCCCTGGTCCAGCACGTGGAAGCTGTTCCCGCTCTGCCAGGAGACATGGGGGTCACCACAGCCTCCCCGTGCAGGGGCTGCACCCCAACCATGGGCTGGGTGACAGTTTTCACCTGGGATCCCACATCCCTGCTGGAGGCCTGCCAGGTCACATCTCAGCACTGCGGGCCCTTCCCTGAGGGGCCCCGTGTCAGCGCTAATCTGCAGTTTTCCCCTACCAACAGCTAAGATCCCAAACGGAGGCAGCCAAGGAGACGGGACCTAACTTCAAGTCCTCGGGAGGAAGACAACACAATTGTGCTCAGAACTGAAGTTTTGTGGTTCTTCTTCTGGGAACAGAGATGAGAACAAGATGAAAAAACCGCTACGCTGCTCTTTCATGTCCATCCAGACCTCGGTCCAGAAGCTCCCAGGGGGGCCGAGGCTGGGTGGGCTGGGCACGAGCCCCGCTGGGGTGCGGGAAGGGGTTGGCGGGGAGCAGGATGGGCCCCATGGTGTCAACATGGACGCATGCATGAAAAGACACAATGCAAGTGTGTGAGCTGAGGGGAAGGGTGGAAAAGGGACCTTCTACAGCTTTTCTCCTCCACAGACACAGTAAGAACACCAGCAAAAAATGTCAGAATCAACTTCTTCAGAACTCTGAAAATGACCCATGAGGAGAATTTATTCAAGAAATAGTTGAATCTCAGTAAGATCTGAGAACTGTGGCATTCTAACTTGCCTTGTCCCTCCTCCTCTCCTGTAACTGAGAAAGCCAACAGCTCAAATCATGGTGGAATAAACGTTCTGGCATCCATGGAGCTAGGGCTCATTCAAGGCCTGCAGTGTCTCCCTGGAAGGCTCCACCTCCAAGGCTGTTTTTGATCTGACCTTTTATGCTGAAGCTCTTAGCAGAAAAAGCCTTTTCCCTAGAGATGTTTGCTGAAAGCATCAAGAAGGAATTTTAAACTCATGATGAAAAAAAAAAACCTAACTCATCACGCCAAACACAGTGGACCACAGATGAAGAAAACTGGCTAGCCAGGAAACGTAAAAGAGCTAAGGAACGAGATATCAAGAAGAGCTTTGAAAAGCTCCAGGATATCCCTAGGATCCAGAAGTCACATGTGCATATATAGCTGTGTGCACGTCCGGGAGAGGTCCAAGGGGGCTCTGTGTAAGCAGGAAGCTGAGGAGAAAGTCAGGGTGCCAACGATGTGGCTGGGAGCTGAAGCCACACCCAGCACACACAGAGTTTACCGCAGAGACTGGGAGATTTATTGCTTCCAGGCATAAAGGAACACGCCTGCTCCCCTCGCTGAATAACCACTGAGCTCACTGCGTAGGCACCTCAGTGATCACACACAGCAAAGAACACAAGTTGCCTAGAATTAATTCAGAAAAGCCACTAAACAAACAAACAGCAACAACAGGAAATTGCAACAAATCCTGGTGGGCGGGGAAAATATGATACTGAGTTTAACAAATGCCATACTATATTAATGGAAAACCTTTCAACAAAACATTCTGAGACACGCAAAGAGACAAAGTATGACCCACACACAGGGAAACAAGCAGCCGGAAGAGACCGTCCTCAAGGAGGCTCAGATACTGGACTTACTAGATGAAGACTTCAAATTCAAGTATTTGAAATATGTTCAAAGAACAAAATAAAACGGTATCTAAAGAAATAAAGAAACACATAAGAATGATACCTCTTAGAAGAAAGTATAAGACAGAAATTACAAATATGAAAAGTCCTGGAGTTGAAAAGTGTAACAAATTGGATTTAAAATTCCCTGAGGGGCTCAAGAGCAGATCTCAGCAGGAATAAGGTGGAACCAGCAAATGTGAAGGAGTATCGTCAACTGAGATTTCCTGACTGAGGAACAGAAAGAGAAGTGAATGAAGACAGTGACACACGGGACACCAGCAGAGACCAACACACACATAAAGGAGAGGGGTGGAAAGAATATCTACAGAAATAACGACCCCAAATTCCCCAAATTTGATGAAAAATATCTGAGAAGCTAAACAAATTCCAAGAAGGATAAACTCACAGAGATTCACATCTAGATATCCATAATCAAAAGACCAAGGAAAACTCTTTACAGCAGTTAGAACCAATTCATCACACATACGGAATCCCTAATAACAGTTCCTGAATATTCACTGAAGGACTGATGCTGAAGCTGAAGTTCCAATACTATGGTCACCTGATGCAAAGAACCGACTCATTAGAAAAGACCCTGATGCTGGGAAAGATTGAGGACAGGAGGAGAAGGGGACGACAGAGGCTGAGATGGTTGGATGGCATCACCGACTTGATGGACATCAGTTTAAGCAAGCTCTGGGAGTTAGTGATGGACAGGGAGGCCTGGCGTGTGCACTCCATGGAGTCACAAAGAGTCGGACATGACCTAGCGACTGAACTGAACTGAATAGCAGCTCATTTGCCATGAGAAACCATGCAGGCCAGAAGCCAGTGGGATGACATGCCAAAAGTGCTGAAAGAAAAAAGCCTTTTTCTTTTGGCCAAGAATTCTATATCCAGCAAAACTATCCTCTGAAGATGCCTGGGAAGGCAGCTACGGAGATCCTGTGAACCACTCTAAGGATAAACAAAGCATAAGTCACCTAGTCTCTGGAAATTGTCTTGAAGGCATTTAACAAATGAAGAAACATTTATTCAAGAAAATCTAAAACTCAACAAAAACAGTGAACTATGGCATTTTTGGCCACAACCTGCTTCCTCCTCCTCCTCAGAGTTCACCTGGATTGATGGCACACTCTGGGGGGACTTTGGCCTAGAAGGTGGGGATTTCTTACCCCTCAGTTTACAATCAGCACTTTCTGTATCCTCCTGAGAGGGTGAGGGGGCAGGCCACCAGCATCTCTCATCTTGCCCAACTCAAAGGCTGAGGGTCCCCTTCTCCATTCTGCCCCCATTTACAGAATGGAGTCTCTACCCAGGCATGACAGGCTCAGAATACTGGGGCTTCAATCACCCTCACCCCAGTTAGCCTTAATTTCTTTTTCTTGTCTTAAGGTACTGGGTAGGACTTCCAATACAAAATCAGCTAGCACTGGTGAAAACAGATTTTATGCCTTGTTCTGATCTTATGGGGAAAACATTTGGGAGCTTACCAACAAGTATGATGTTAGGTGTACAGTTTTTGTTTTTTGTATCAGGCTGAAGAAGGTCCCTGCTATCTCTAGTTTCCTGAGTGATTTTTAATATCACAAACATCAAATTTTGTCAAATGTTTTTTCTGAAACAAATAATATGATTGTGTGCTTTTTCTTTAGATTGTCAACATGCTGGTTATATTGATTTAAAAATCCTGAGCCATCCATACATTCCTGAGATAAATCCCATTTGTTTTGACATTAGTCTTTTTATGTACTACCAAATTTGATTTGCTAAAGTTTAATTCTTGCCTTGAGAACCCTATGAACAGTATGAAAAGGCAAAAAGATATGACACTGAAAGATGTCGGAAGGTGCCCAATATGCTAATAAAGAAGAGTGGAGAAATAACTCCAGAGAATGAAGAGATAGAGCCAAAGCAAAAACAATGCCCAGATGTGGACATGGTGATGGAAATAAAGTCCAATGCTATAAAGAACAATACTGCATAGGAACCTGGAATGTTAGGGCCATGAATCAAGGCAAATTGTAAGTGGTCAAACAGGAGATAGCAAGACTGAACACTGACATTTTAGGAATAAGTGAACCAGAATGGACTGAATGGGTGAATTTAATTTCAGATGACCACTGTATCTACTACTGTGGGCAAGAATCACTTAGAAGAAATGGAGCAGCCCTCATAGCCAGCAAGAGTCTGAAATCCAGTACTTGGGTGCAGTCTCAAAAATTACAGAATGATGTCTGTTCATTTCCAAGGCAAACTTCAATATCACAGAAATCCAAGTCTATGCCCCAGCCACTAATGCTGAACAAACTCAAGTTGAAGAGTTCTATGATGAGCTACAAGACCTTTTAGAACTAATATCAAAAAAAGATGTCCTGGTGGGGGGGGGGGGGGTTCATGTTTGGGATCGCATGTACACCCGTGGTGGATTCATGTCAATGTATGGCAAAACCAATACAGTATTATAAAGTAAAATAAAGTAAAAATAAAAAGTTAAAAAAAAAAAAAAAGATGTCCTTTTCATCATAGGGGATTGGAATGCAAAAGTAGGAAATCAAGAGATACCTGGAGTAATGGGCAAATTTGGCCCTGGAGTACAAAATGAAGCAGGGCAAAGGCTAACAGAGTTTTGCCAAAAGAATGCACTGGTCATAGCAAACACCCTCTTCCAACAATATAAGAGATGACTCATGGACATCATGAGACGGTCAATATCGAAATCAAGTTGATTATAGTCTTTGCAGCCAAAGATGGAGAGGCTCTATACAGTCAGCAAAAACAAGACCTGGAGCTGACTGAGGCTCAGATCATGAACTGCTTATAGCTAAATTCAGACTTCAATTGAAGAAAGTAGGAAAAACCACTAGACCATTCAGATATGACTTAAATCAAATCCCTTAAGATTATACAGTGGAAGGGACAAATAACTTCAAGAGATTAGATCTGACAGACAGAGGAACTGTGGACAGTTTCATGATATTGCACAGAGGCAGTGATCAAGACCATCCCCAAGAAAAAGAAATGTAAAAAGGCAAGATGGTTGTCTGAGGAGGCCTTCCAAATACCTGAGAAAAGAAAAGTAAAAGGCAAAGGAGAAAAGGAAAGATATACCCATCTGAATGCAGAGTTCCAAAGAATAGCAAGGAGAGATGAGAAACACTTCCTCAGTGGTCAATGCAAAGAAATAGAGGAAAACAACAGAATGGGAAAGACTAAGAGATCTCTTCAAGAGAATGAAGAGATACCAAGGGAACATTTCATGCAAAGATGGGCACAATAAAGAACAGAAATGGTATGGACCTGACAGAAGCAGAAGATATTAAGAAGAGGTGGCAAGAATTCACAGAACTATACAAAAAGGATAATCACGATGGTGTGATCACTCACCTAGAGCCAGACATCCTGGAATGTAAAGTCAAGCGGGCGTTAGCATCACTATGAACAACGCTAGTGGAGGAGATGGAATTCCAGTGGAGCTATTTCAAATCCTGAAAGATGAGGCTGTGAAAGTGCTGCACTCAATATGCCAGCAAATTTGGAAAACTCAGTAGTGGCCATAGGACTGGAAAAGTCCCGCCTTTCATTCCAATCCCAAAGAAAGGCAATGCAAAGGAATGTTTAAACTATTGCACACAATTGCACTCATCTCACATGCTAGCAAAGTAATGCTCAAAATTCGTCAAGCTAAGTTCAACAGTATCTGAACCGAGCACTTCCAGATGTTCAAGCTGGATTTAGAAAAGGCAAGGGAACCAGAGATCAAATTGTCAACATCTGTTGGATCATAGAAAAAGCAAGAGAATTCCAGAAAAACATCTACTACTGCTTCACTGACTAGGCTAAGCCTTTGACTATGTGGATCCAAACAAACTGGAAAATTCTTAAAGAGATGGGACTACCAGACCACCTGACCTGCCTCCTGAGAAATCTGTATGCAGGTCAAGAAGCAACAGCTGGAATGGGACATGGAACAACAGAGTGGTTCCAAATTGGGAAAGAAGTATGTCAAGGCTGTATACTGTCAGTCTGCTTATTTAACTTCTATGAAGAGTACATTATCCAAAATGCCAGGCTGCATGAAGCACAAGCTGGAATCATGACTGCTGGGAGAAAGATCAACAACCTCAGATATGCAGATGACACTACCCTTATGGCAGAAAGCGAAGAGGAACTAATGAGCCTCTTGATGAAAGTGAAAGAGGAGAGTGAAAAAGCTGGCTTAAAATTCAACATTCAAAAAACTAAGATCATGGCATTTGGTCCCATCAGTTCATGGCAAATAGATGGGGAAACAATGTTAACAGTGACAGACTTCATTTTCTTGGGTTCTAAAATCACTGCAGATGGTGACTGCAGCCATGAAATTAAAAGACCCTTGCTTCTTGGAAGAAAAGTTATGACCAACCAAGACAGCATATTAAAAAGCAGAGACATTACTTTGCCATCAAAGGTCTGTCTCGTCAAAGCTATGGTTTTTTCAGTAGTCACAGTCACATATGGATGTGAGCTGGACCATAAAGAAAGCTGAGCATGGAAGAATTGATGCTTTTGAACTGTGGTGTTGGAGAAGACTCTTGAGAGTCCCTTGGACTGTAAGAGCCAACCAGTAAATCCTAAAGGAAATCAGTCCTAAATATTCATTGAAAGGACTGATGCTGAAGCTGAAACTCCAATACTTTGGCCACCTGATGTGAGGAACTGACTCACTGGAAAAGACCCTGATTCTGGGGAAGGTTGAAGGCAGGAGGACAAGGGGACGATAAAGGATGAGATAGTTGGATGGCATCACCGACTTGATGGACAGGAATTTGAGCAAGCTTCGGGAGTTGGTGATGGGCAGGGAAGCCTGGCGTGCTGCCGTTCATGGGATCAAGAGTCGGACACAACTGAGTGACTGAAATGAACTGAACTGAGTGACTGAACTGAAAGTTTCATGAACATTATGAAGGATATTGGTCTGTAATTTTCTTGTGACAGTTTCATTCTAGGCATTTTGATCTTAAGATTTTTTAGCAAGGTTCATAATTTCTCACCCTAGGTGAGTTTTGATAGTTTGTGCTTTTCAAGGAATTGGTTCATTTTATTAAATTCACATGCATAGAGTTGTCTATTGTACTTTTCTATTACCCTCTTACTGCCTGAGTTGTCTGCTGTGATATACCCTCTGATGGTCATCATGTTGGGAATTTATGTCTTTTCTTCGTCATGCTACAAGTTACCAACCTTTTCAAAGATTCAGCTATGAATTCATTTATCACGTTTTACTGTTTTCAGTTCCACTGGTTCTTCTTGTATTATTCTCTTCTTTCTGCCTGCTTTGGTTTTACTCTGCTCTTTTAACTTTCACGTGGAAGCTTAGAAGCAGTTCTTATTTCCCTTTAGGCACTACTTTAGGTGGATCTTTCAGAAAGGAAGCGTCTGGTGGACGGATGGGGAATGCTGGCACAGCAGATGGAGATCCTCAGATGGAAGAGGAGGAAGAAAGCAAGGCTCCTGTGGAGGCTGCCCTCTCATGAGTCATGATGGTGGTGGCAGGTGCCACTGAGCCTCAGCTGTTTTAGGAAGTTAGTTTGGAGGTGCCTGGTTACACAGCTGTAGATGATATAACCAGTACATATTCTGCAGTGTTTAGAGCACTGTATTTCCATTGTCAACAGCTCGTTACTAGTATGTGGAATCCGAATTCATTTCTGTATACTGGCGTTGAAGCCTGTGACCTCAGTAAATTCACTCATTAGTTTTAATAAGGTTTTTGTAGATTCTTTGGGATTTTCTAAGTAAATAATGATGCTTTCTATGTATATATTTTTAATTCTTACTTTCCAATCTTGATGTCTTTATGTATTTGCCATATTGCCTGACCAGGGCACCCAATACACCATTATCCTTCTTCTGCCTCCACTGAGAAAACTGTCAATGTGGTGAGTTACACCAGGTCTTGAGTGTTGACCAGACTTCCGCTTACAAGGTCCCTTCCAGCCCAGGCCTCACGCCGACTCTGCAGGGAAGTCAGTCTCCTTCTTGTCCTGTTCTTCCACAAGGAATTTCCTTTCTTTTCCATGCTGCCTTTAAGATTTTCTCTCCAACATTTGTTTTCAACACTTTGATAGTGACATGCATTGGTATATTTTGTGTTTTTATCTTCTTTGGGAGTCAATGCAGTTCTTGGATCTGTGGGTTTACAGTTTTAAAAAAAAATTCAGGAAAATGTCTAGCTTTTTCTAAAAATAAAGAAATAAACCAGTTATTTCCAAAATTTTCCTCCATGCTTTACTCTGGAACTGTGTGTCAGCCCATGTGGTATTAACCCTGTAAGGCTCTGCTCACTTTTTTCACATTCTTCCTCTCTGTGATCACTGGATAGTTTCTTTTGCTAGCGTACTGTTCAGTGATCTTTTTTTTTCTGTAGTTTCTAGTCTGCTGTTTAATCCCCTTCAATGACTTAATAAAGACAAGCTTTTTATGTTAGAATGTCAGATTTACCGAAAAGCTGAGACAGTAGAGTTCCTGTTATGTCCCTCACCCGCTCTGTCATTAACAGCATGCACTAGCGCATCTGCCCCAAGTGTCACAGCGATATGCTTCATCCTTAACCAAGGCCCTCATTTTTCTCAGATTTCCTTAGTTTTTACCAAACATCCTACTGTTCCAGGACATCATCCAAGACAGTATGTGACATTCATGTTTGCTTACGTCATGCTTGACTAACAATCTCTCAGACTTCCCTGGTTTCTGACGACCTTGATGGTTTTGAGGACTGGGCTGGTATTGTGTAGAATGTTGCTCAATTTGGATCTGTCTGATGTTTTTCTCTCATGATGAGTTGAGGTTACATAAGTTTCTGGAGAGGAAGACCACAGAGGTGGTGTGCCCGGCCCATCACGGCATGTCAGGGCACAGCCGTCAACGTGATTCATCACTGCTGGCAGAGGCCTGCCTGTCCGGCGCCTCCACTGTGCAGCCCCCCGCCTCTCGGGACTTCTCGGCAGGAAGGCGCTGTGTGCACGGGCCACCTCTTTGAAGGGGAAGTGAACACAGAGGTAACCAGCAGCGATTCTTCTGCAGCGGACACTTGTTCCCAACACATTCTGCTTATCTGCCTTCCCTCTCATATCTACTTCTCAGTCTTAAGATTTTCGCTCTACATTCTCTAGCACACAGAGCATTTTAGTAACTGTTTTAAGTTGCTGCTAGTCAGTCCCACCACAGCTGGTCTGTTACTGTACCTCCTCCTGCCAAGTGGCCCATCTATTAGTTTCAACTGGATCCCAGACACGAGGAATGTTACCACATTGTGTCTGAGTTCAGTCGTCCAGTCGTCCAGTCGTCGTCCTTTCAAGAGGGCTGCACCCTCAGTTCTGAAGGAAGGGATCAGCCTGATCCTTTCAGGCTTGTCTTTAAGTTCGTTCACACCGTGTCGGGGCAGCTTTTTCTCTGGGGCCAATACAGCTGCACCCTCAAGCCTCGGCTGTTCTGAGGCGCAGGGCAGGCTCTCCTCTCAGAGCAGACTCTACGCCCCAGCTGTGAGGACTGGGACGGCTCGGCTGGTCCCGGGTGGGCCTAGGGTGCCCAGCACACAGCTCCTAGTGCCTGTTCTTTCCCTGGAAGGTTCTTGGGCAGTTGCCCAGGTCTCACGCCACCAGCAGGTGAAGCAGCACTTAGCCAAGACCTGTGGGACCTCTCGCATAGCTCCTTCTTGCTAGTACCAGGTTCTGCCAATTCTGGCTGCCTCAGCTTCACCAAAGGCCAGGCTCTCAGGGTTTGAACATTGCCTCAACAGAAAGCAAGGGCTCGCCTGTCCTTTCGTGTAACAGACCTGAACACTGTCGGAGGGTGAGTCCATATTGGGTGCGTCCTGCCAGCCCAACCTTAAGGGCTGTTAGAAGCCTGGGAGGCCTGCTGGTGAGTCCCTCACAGGACCCAACGCCTCTTCCCTCTTGCCTCAGGAGTTCAAGGCCCCTCCTTCTCTGCTGACCCCATGTCTTTCCTGAAGGTCTTGGCTTACCCTCAGACACAAGAGGGACTAGTGATGGGACATACGGCAGGGGAAGGGAGAAGCTGATGCCCAGCTGCTAGCTGGCGAGCAATGCCTTTGCCTCTGAAATGCAGGGCTTAGTGAATATCCAGTCTTGCTGTAAATTTGGAGCCTGTGGCCCTATTTCCTACAGAACTGTGAACACCCTGAAATGTATACAAAGTTCTGCATATGTGCACATCTTTATAGAGGGAGGGTCTGTCTGTGAGCAGATTCTCCAAGAGCTCCACATCAACAGGATTAACCACCACGGTGACTCCAGTGGTCCACCTGCACCTTTCAAGAGTCTGCCCAGAACAGAAGGCACGTCCTAGTCCTCCAGCCAAAGAGATGGGTCTGCGTGACGTGTCCTGGGAGTCACAGGCATGCAGCGGGCACCCGCGTGCAGTGAGAGCGCCAGTGCTGTGTGGATGCGGCTGCAGAGCAGCTTGGTGTCCTTCCCGGCCTGTCTCCTCGGCCAAGAAGGAGCCCACTTGCACCACCCTCAAGTCCCTGTCCTATTTGTGCTCAGGGTCGAGCTCTCCGGCCGCCGCCCCACACTCAGGTCTCCAGGCCCAGCTGAACGCAGGGGCCTCTGCTGACTCAGTCACCGCTGGGCCCAGGGCCAGGGGCTCTGGGGCAGCTCCCAGCGCTCCCAGATCGGGAATCCCTGCAGTCAGAGGTGCAGACGTGGGTACATAGCCTGTGATACCCGACGAGGCTGACTGCTCTGCCCAGGGTGGGTCCTGTGGGCCCCCTGATCCCTCTGAGCACACGCGGCCTGTGGAGCCAGGCGGGCTCACATCCACTGTGTCCATCTCCCTCCCTCCAGCCTCTTCTGAGTCTCTGTGCCCCTCCTCCCCACACCTCCACCCCCCCCTGCTCCCCACACCCCCACCCCCCCCTCCTCCCCACACCTCCACCCCCCCACCTCAGCAGGAGGGACAGACAGGGAGCCCGTCCTGTATAGATCTCTGCCTGGCTCATCCGTTTCTCTGTCTGTCCATGTATATATCTGTGTACCTCTACGGAAGGTGAAATGGGGACTCTCTTGTAAAAACTCAATACAATTCTATGAACAACTGAGTACTGATCAGTCCAAGTATGGCCAGGGTCCAGCTAAGAAAGCAGGTGGGGTGGAACCAGAGCCTGGACCCAACCGGCGTGGGCCTTGCGCTGCCCTCTACCCAGGAGACGCGGCATGCAGCGAGGGCAGGCGTGAGCCACAACTGTACACCAGTGAGCGACCGTGGACTCTGGGTCTGGTTCAGCCGTCCTCCTGCTTTTCATCTGTGTTTCCTAGTGTCTCTGGGACTCAGTTCCCGTGTCTGTAAAAGGCCAGCTGCCACCTCTGCGTGGTGCCGTGGGAGGAGGTGAACTGATGCCCTAGGGCTGGGCCTCCTGCTATGTGGAGGGCCGGAAAGGGCTGGCCGGGTCCTGGGTGGCAAGTTCAGGGGGCACCAGGAGCCTCCAAGGCTTCAGTGGCCCTTGCAGCCTGTGCTGCGTGCTGGGTGCTCCTCCAGCCTTTCTTGGCCACTGCCAACCCCCGAGGGCAGGGCGGAGGGCCTGCTGGGGCCCACCTGGCTCCTGGCTAGGAGGAGGAGCGGCCTGCCTGTTGTGGGAGCCCCGGGAACAATCCTCAGCCACCTCGGAGTGGTCAGGTGTGACTGGGGCCCTCGAGGAGTCCCACAGAGAGCTGGCAACCTGACTGCAGGCTGCTCTGCAGCCAGGGCCTCCAGAGCGACCCTCTAACTGCAGGCACTCACAGTGGCCACCTGGGATGGGGCCTGGTTTGGCGACACCCAGCTCCTAGGCAAAGGAGGCCCTTGCTCTTAGGGCCTCATGGTGCCCACAGCCTAACAAGAGCCTCCTTCAGCAATGCACCCACCCTCCTACCACTGTTAATGTTGTCTTGAGGCCAAACAGGCCTGATTCACGGAGCATCCCATGGATGCAGCTGCCACGCTCACCAGGTTCCTTCCCAAGGTTGTGGGGCCTTTGGTCCCACAGGGCTGTCTGAGGGGCAGCCCTGGCCTATTCTGTGGTGGCCCCACACCGAGCATGGTAACTGACCGGGGGTCTGGGAGGGAAAGGAAACCAACATGACTCTCCAGGTAGGGCCTCAGACTGTGCGGAGGATGCACAGCACTGCTGGGGCTGGAAAACCCTCCACCCCACCCCCTTTTCCTGTCTCTGGGGCCAAACACAGGGTCCTCGGGGCAGAATGGGGAGAAAAGTTCCAGCGGGAAGGGAGGCACCAAGAGAACAGATGCCAGAACATTCCAAGGCCTCGAAGCCAACTCCGGGCTTCAAGACCACAGAAGTCTCCCCCAGCAGACTTTCTGCCAGAGGCCTGGGGCTTGTGTGGGCATCGCGGAGGACTCAGAGAGAGGGCCATATTCTTTCTCAGGGCCAGGCAGCTCCACAGCCCCTGCCCAGCCTGGAAAAGGGCTTCCCTCCACAGCTGAACCAGTGCTCAGGTTCTGTCCTGCCTGGCACCACTAGCCCCCTGCCCACTGCACCCCGCGCCAAGCACCTGGTTGGCCTAAGGACAGAGGGGAGGGGGGTTAAATGCACGGGCTCCAGCCAGCTGCTCCCACCCCTTCCAGTTTAAGTTCCAGCAGGGCTGGTGGGCGGTGCAGCCACTGTATGCAAGGCTGTGGCAGGCTTGATCCGTCCTGGTTTCCAGCTCTAAGGCCTTGCTGGGAACACAGGAAGTGGGACCTGGAGAGCTCGCTGGCAGGGCTTTGGCTGCTGCCTCACAATCTTTAAGCAGAAACATCAAGCAGATCAAGAGGCGATTATCCCAGTAGATTAAGCTCAGACTATCCCAAAGGATCTCCGATGCCCCTCCCCAACCTGGGTAAGAGTATTTCCTGGGAGTTTAGGGGACAGGAAAAGAAGAGAAAGAAAGAATAAAGACAGAAACCTGGGGTCATTTCCTTGGGTCAGCAAAGCTTAGGGCCTTGAACAAGGGGATGGTGGTAACAGGACAGGCTGTGGGGAAGGAAGTACAGCCTCCTCTTGGGGAACGCTGCGCAGTTACAGAAGCAGGCAATAGGGATGGAGCGTGGCACACAGGTGTGTCACTGGGACCAACACGAAGTGTTCCCTACAAGGACGCAGTATGATTCTGACTCTCTTTACCAGCTTTGAGACAGAGCTTCAGCAAACAGCCCAGGAACCAGAGGACCTGGCCTCCTGCTCTGGGCTCGCCTCAGCTCAGGCTGCTCCTCCTTTCTAACGGCTTAACAGTGCGAAAGAGAAGTACTTAGAAGAGTCTGGGAGAGCCAGCGCCCTCAGGAGAGCAAGTGTGCCCGGAGGCACCCAGAGGTTCCGCAAACCAGGGCAGCCCAGGCCGCACACCTGCGGGCCGCGAGCTATGGCTCGGGCCTTTCCCGGACGCAACGTCACAGCCCGGACGCAGATTCTCAGCCGCAACTCCAGATAGTCTCTGCTTTACCTCTGCAAGCGGGGGAGCTGTCTGGCCGGCAGGGTCAGACCATGGAGACGAGCCTGCTGCCAGGCAACTGGAGGCAGGGGCGTGGATAGAGAGGCCCCGAAAGGAACGAAATAAACAGTGGCTCTGGGGGAACCCAGCTGTGGTATCCGGACATGAGTTCGAGACCCACCACAACTTTATGACGTTTTGCTTTGTTTTTCGGTCCCTTTCCTTTTCAGTAGAGCAGCGCCCTCCAATACCTGCGCCAAATCCTCATTTCCTCGCAACAGCTGCCGACCCCACCACCCTGGTAACTCATCTGAGAAGCTGTGGGGTCACCTGGCCACCACACTCGCTACGAAACTGGGCGCTGCCCTCAAGCCAGGCGCGCTTCCGCCGTCGTCTCACAATTACTCGGCGAGAGACCGAGGAGAAGAGGCCCTTCCTGCCCAGACCCGGGCAGCGCGCACCGAGGGGAGGCCTCGGACGCTCTCTCCTGAACCCCCTGCTGTCCGCCCCCACAGGCCCCGAGGCCGGCGCGCCCAGCCCCTCACCGGGCTCCAGCAGATGAGCGCGTCCGTGTCCGGGTCGCTCACGAGGGTCCACAGCTTGGTCAGGAAGGCCGGGACGTTGCTGGGCCCCGCCGCGCCCGGGCCCACGGGCAGATCCATACCGGGCGAGACGGGAGAGGAGGAGATAGCAACCGCAAAGAGAGGCCGAGGGACGGGCTAGCGCAGCCGCCGCGCCTGCTGCCTGGGCCGCGCTGCCGCCGCCCGCTGCGCACACACGGCCCCGGGGCCTGGCATGGCCGCCGCCATCTTGCGACGGGCGCGCTCCCGCCGGCGCCGCCCGCCCACGTCCCCACGGCGCGCGCGCGCGCGCCGGCCCAGCCCATTTGGGCCCGCCTCTCGCCCTCTGACCCCTCGGGCCCCGCCCCCGGGCCCACGCGGTCTGTTAGCTGCCGGAAGTGGCGGCGCGGGTCCGGGCGGTCAGGGAGCATGGCTTTCGCGCGGAGTGGCGCAGTGGCGGCGGCGACAGTGGCGCGGCCCGGGAAGCGGCCGCCGGAGCCGGAGCCGGAGCTGGAGGAGGTGACCACGGGCTGCTCGAGCGGGACGGGGTGGCGCGGCTGGGCCGCACATGGCGGCTCCGGGGCGGCCAGCGCCGGGGAGCAGGGCCCAGGAGTGCGAGGAGGCGGTTTACCAGCTCTCTGCTGGCGGTGGCCTCGTGGGGGCGTCCTGGGCAGGGGGCTCCCGTAGTGTGGTTGGAGAAGTGTGGGCCGGAGCGAACTAGCAAGAGGGGCTGGCATCGTGAGCGAGGCCTCCCTAGCCCTTTGAATTGTGGTTCCTGCATTAAAGAGGTTTGAACCTGTTAGTACGTTAGTGATACGTCGGATACGTTGTAAAAGGGCACGAGAATAGGAAGGCCGTGCCTGCTGTATTGGCCGCATCCTTTTTTTAACTGCACCTAAAGCCATTCCATTCAGACATGCAGCGGAACCCCAGCTGGGTTTGGGGTGTCATCAGCCCTCCAAAGATTGTCCAGCCGCGCCTGCCTAAGGGAGCACTCCACGTTGCTGGGTTGTCAGGCAGCCGCTTTACCCTGACCAATCCTGCTGCTCTCCTGCTAGCAGGCATTCTGGGCACCAGGCTCAGCAGCCATATGTGTTTGTGCCCAAGCCATTTGTGCCATTTTTATTTGCTGTTGTAATTGTGTAGCTTACTAAGCGTTGAAGTAGTGTGTATCAGAGTTATTTCTGTGGAAGTTCAGTTGAATGCTGCTAATTGGTGAGTGCAGGCTTTCCTGTTAGCTGAGAGAATTAGTAGCTATTAAAAAGCAGAAATCTAGGGTTCTCCATTCAGGTAAGTGCTTGCTGAAAGTCTAAGTTCTTGTTTCCCCTCTCTAAGTGCATGGGTCTTGTGAACTTAGGGATTGGGTGGTGTCTGGTCAGCAGACCTCTGCTCATAGGACGCTCTAGTCCTATCCCATGGGGTGGTGAACCAGAACACTTGCTTTTAAGTAAAGTTTGCATCATTTTTATGTCTCTTCAACCAGTCTTTACCATTTACTGATAAATTGTCAGTCCCTATCTGGTTGAATAGAGTCCTCTTCTGGCTGGAAAAGCGCCTCAGGTTGTCCTCTCTGCCTGTCCCAGACCCCACTCCAGTGCCCTGGTGGCTCTGGAGATGTGAATGCCAGATGTGGCTTTCAGGTGTGGAGGGTGGAGGGCTGGTGCAGGTGATGTGATGGGAACTGAGCTCCTTGGAAAGTCCTTCTCTTGTGAGACTCTAACTGAATGTCTCCTCCAAGGGCAGGAGGCCTGCTGGCGGTGGAGGTGGGTGGTGAGGGAGGCCTGGGTTGGGTGGATGGTTTTGGTGGAGCTGGAGGCTTGTGGCCTGAGGGCCGTGACCAAGGAGGCTGGCCACACAGGCTGTGGGTCCGCGCTTGGTGCCTGGTGGGTGGGCTTGGGGTCATCAGTGCCATGCCTCTTGCAGCCCTCTCTCCTCAGCGATCCGGCTCCCAGCGGCAGGCTTGGCAGTGATCCTGGCCTTAGCGACAGCGACAGCGAGGAGAGTGTGTTCTCAGGCCTGGAAGATTCCGGCAGCGACAGCACTGAGGATGCCACTGCCTCGGAGGAGGAGGGGGCGGGGACCAGCGAGCAGCGCAGCAGGATGGACAGGAGCCCTGGGCAGCAGGTGGGTGAGCCAGGAGTCTCCCGAGGGCTCCCCGCACCCCAGATGACCATGGCCAAGATAGCGCCTGCTGGGCATCGGGCTCTCTGAGGGCCCCCGGCACTGATCTCTCCCACTCCGTGGACCCCAGGGCCTCCTTCCTCCTCCCTTGGGCACAATAAGGACGGGGCAGAATGCCGCTTAGAGCCGAGGAGCCCTGTGCTCTGTTCACGGTAACCCAGGAACCCTGACATTACTTCTCCAGGGTCTCAGGCTGCCTGCTAGACTTAGCTGTCAGCTGGCTTCCTCGGGGCGAAGCCCAAGGTGGGATTTCTGTGCAGTGACCTAAGGTGGGCCCTTCCTCCGCCTCCTTGACAAAGAGTGACACCTTCAAGCGGCACCATTTGGGAGAGGAGGTGTTCCTGTCCACTCCCTTCACGCTCCTGGTGGCTGCAATTCATGGCTGGACAGTCTTGCCTCTGTGACAGCCCTGTCGTGTTCTGCGTTAGCCTGCTTCTCGCATCCTGAAGCCAATGCAGCACTGCTCGCCTATGAAACCTTCCCACCACAAGGGCTGTTCTCTGGCTCAGGGCCCTCTCAAGGGTCTGCTGACCACCTTCCCCTGTCACAGCCTGTGGCCGCCCTGTGTCACGAGGCCCTGCCGTGTGGGTCCTCGTGCAGCCTCGGCAGGGAGCATCCCCACCCCATAGCTTCAGGATCCATGTGGCGGTGACGCTCCGGCGGCCACCAGCCCCTCCACCGAGCGGCCCAACTCTGGAATGGCAGCCTCGAGCTCCTGTGATGCTGGCCACAGCCACGGGCTTGGTGTGGTTTAGACGACGTGTGGACTTAGGTGACTTGCCCACCACCCCCCCGCCCTCTCCGCCAGTTCTTAGCAGGGCTGCCTGAGCGGCCCCGCCTTAGTGGGGCTCCTGGGTGGCATTTCACCAGCTCTACTCACTGCACTCTCCGCAACCCTTGGCAGGACTGCATCGCTGCAGCTTGTCTCGAGGCTTTTGCTGTCCCTTGCTAAGGATTGGGGGCAGCCCCTGCGGTGTTCAGGGGCATGCTGGGGAGATGTCAAAGACCTGGGTGCAGGCTGGCGAGGGGCCCCAGCTGGGAGTGTGCTTCTCCAGGCCTCTGCCTGGAGTGGGAAGTGCCTGGTCCAGACACTTACCTGGGGACAAAGGTGGCCAATGGCAGACACAGGAGGGAGCCTGTTCTCTCTCTTCCGCTAAGAGTTCCATGATGGAAGGGTCACTCTTCAGGGGAGCCCTGTCCCCTGATTCTGTGGGTTCCAGGTGTGTGGGCCACGGGCCGTTCGAAGCAGGAAGCCTCTCCGGCCTCACCCTCATCTTTGGCGCATCCTCCACCGGCCTGCCTCTCCCCACACCTCACCTCCGCTGGCCCCGCTCCCCTCCTGCACCTGGCCCCACCCTCCTGTCTCCTCCTTGGGCCTGGCCTCTCCCGAGCACCTGGCCTTGCCCTGCACCCCCAGCAGCGCTCCCAGCAGCGCTCGGGGGCACTTTGGGCAGCTTCTCTGTCAGGAGTGACGTTTGGCTCTTGTCATGGAGCGTATCAGGTGCTTTTTGCTGTTCTTTCCCTGTCATGCTTGTTTAAATCTCTTTTTTTCTAGTTCTTGTGTTTGGTCTGGTCCTTTCAGTAACACTTGTGTGGGTTTTCTCCTATTTTGTTTTCATACTCTTTCATACAGAAGTTCCCATTTCTGTTAGTTCAGTCTGCTTGCCACATTCAAGAATGTAACCAAAGACTCACTGCTGCTGCTAAGTCACTTCAATCATGTCCGACTCTGTGCGACCCCATAGACGGCAGCCCACCAGACTCCCCCCGTCCCTGGGATTCTCCAGGCAATAACACTGGAGTGGATTGCCATTCCCTTCTCCAATGCATGAAAGTGAAAAGTGAAAGTGAAGTCGTATCCGATTCTTAGCGACCCCATGGTCTGCAGCCTACCAGGCTCCTCCATCCATGGGATTCTCCAGGCAAGAGTACTGGAGTGGGGTGCGATTGCCTTCTCTGAAAGACTCACTAAGGGTGCCCATTACCTTGGGCAAAGAATGGTAAGGAATTACCATTTCCTAGGTAACCTACGTTGAGTTCTGCCCAAACTGTGCCTGGAGTTTAGGAGCTTACTGCAACCCCTTGGGCAGGAGGCGCTCTTCTAGAAGCAGGGGGCAGGGTGCTAGGCGGGTCTGGTGCCTGGGGAGGGAGTAGGCCATGTCTCACAGGTTGCTTAGTGAGGCCACCTGAGGCAGGGCCCTTTGGGGCGGGGGCCCCCATGGAGGAGCTATGCCCTGCCTGGCCCAGCAATGGACTCTTGTTTCTGGTGATGAGAGTTCAGGCGGAGAGTGGTGGTGTCAGTCTGGGTTGACATGAGTGGGTTTGAGGGGTCCCATGGCACCCCTCAGTTGCTCAGAAGCATGTCAACTTCTGTGCTCCCCAGAGCTGTGGTAGCTCTGCCCTCAGAGCCTTAACACATCCTATTTAGGGGTCCAGGTGAGGTAACCTGCGTGGGACTCTCATGTACAGCAGGGCAGCTCTTCACAGCAGTCCTGGTGAAAACCTGGTGCAGAGGGCAGCAAGAGGGGTGCCCTTAGGCAGCAGAGTAGCCCGCCTAAGACCCCCGCTGTGGGCTGCTCCCCCGGGGCTGGCCCCCCAGATCAGGGTGGGAACACACAGACGCTGCCTTTCCTCAGGAAGAAACTCAAACCTTTGTAGCCGAAGTTAAAAACCGCCTCAGCCGTGCGACGCTGCAGCCCCTCCTGGGAGAGGCCTGTCATGGTCACCTGGCCCCCTTGGCTCAGACACTTGCCTTCAGAATCTCACTTCCCTCTGGTCTCGCCCGCGGGCCCCCAGCCATCCACGTGGACTCATCAGGGCACCCACACGTGGCCTTGAGCCCGTCTGGGGGTGGGTGTGGGTGGCTCGTGTGCCGGGTGGCTCGTGTGCCGAGTGGCTCTGGGCAGACCCCACCATCTGGTGTCTGCGTCTGAGGATGTGGGGGCCGGGGCTGGACTGTTTGAGGAAGAGGAGGAAGAGGACGCTGGCCGCCCCCCTGTCTCCAGGCTTTGGAGGGCTGCAGGTGCACAGTCGGCCTGGTCCCTGCACCGCTGGGCCCCGCGTCGCGGCTGCCCCCTGGCGGCGGCCGGCGGCACTGCCGGCGCCTCTGGAGAGCGGCTGTCCGGTGCCCTGAGCAGGCCCTTGCCGGCAGCTCTGGCAGGAGCCTGGAGCCCCACTGCTGGGTGTCCCTCCGGCCGAGCCCCTGCCTGTGTCTGGCTCTGGATGGCACTGGGACTGCCATGCTTGTGGTTCCTGCCAGGGCCCGGGACCGCGGCCTGTGGTGCAGGTGGTGCAGGCCTCCCAGGGCCTGAGCGGCTGGGGTCCAGAGCAGGGTGGCCCACGCGGGTCCTGGTGGCCGCGGGCTGGCCTCAGGGTCTCGGAGACTCACAGCAGCTCTGCGCAGGGTCTTCCCGGCCTGGGCCCTTGGCAGGTGTGTCTGCTGGATGCTCCAGGCAGGGTGGGTGGGGAGCTTGGGCCAGGCTGGCCCTTGTGCCCCCTCCCTGAGGGCCGCCCGCCTGGTAGGGCTGACCCACTTTCAGCGGGCAGAGCTCCCGCAGCGCACAGCCTGGGGAGCAAGGGTGGGAGAGACGTGGAAACCGAATCTCGCCTTTTCCTGGCCTGGAAAAAAACTTACTGTCCCAGCCTCCTCACACGGAGGGAGAAGCTGGCGGGCGGGAGGAAGAGCTGCTAGGCGGATTCTGGCTCCTGCCCGGGCAGGGGAGCGGGGCTCCTGCTCCCGACGCTTTACTGCCCCCGCGGGGCGGGGGGAGATACGGGCTGTTTTCCCCATCAGTCCCAGTTCCGGTACACCAGATTCCCACCCCGCCAGGGGAGGATCTGTTTTCCAGGTTGGGGTGTCAATGCCCAGTGGCACCCACTCACTGGCCTGGTGGGCGGTGTCAGCCCGGGGCCAGTCCTCCCAGTGCTCCGAGGGTGTGGGTGCCTCTCCGGGCCCTTGGCCAGCTGGGCTGAATGTGCCCTCCTCAGGCTGAGGGTCTGGCCCTATGATGGGCCAGGGTGGCCCCTGTGCTGGTGGCTGACATCGAGAGCTTGGCCTCCCCTGGATGGACTGGCCCAGTTGGGGGTGACCCCAGCCTTTATCTGTTGCTGCCAAGAGGCCACCCCTGCTCTGTCCTCTGACCCCGGGCTGGCTCTGGGCTCAGCTGGGCCTTTGAGCCAGGAGCCCTGCAGCTGTTTTTTTCCTTAAGGGGTGTGGGGGTGGCTCACCTGGTGTCAGCCCCTCCCTGGGGTCTTCCCTCTGAGCTTGGATATTGTGATGGCCCTTGACAGAGGCTTACCCTGGGTGGAACCCCCCTCTCCAAGAGACCCACTTAGATTGGGGGTATCCACACTCGTTTCCTGGCAGTGGGACCAGGTCAGAGCTGCTTAGAGATTGCGGTGCAGGACCTTGGCCCCAGTGTGGGCAGGAGGGGCAGGGTGCCCTGGCCCACGGTCTGCCCCGGATCCTGAAGTAACTTTCCCCCCTCTTCCCTTCCCAGGCCAGGACCCCCTGCTCAAGGACTGAGGTGGCAAACGTGCAGGGCGAGAACGAGTATGCGGAGGACAGCTCCGATGAGGAGGTAGGCTGGGCCACAGCTGCCCCCTTGCAGGGTGGGCTGTGTGGCCACCGCAGGGCCTGAGTGGGCATCCTGGCGTGGCCCCAAGCTTGTCTGGAAGAGCAGTTTCAGGGTCGGGGACACATGACTGCAGGAGTGTGTGTGTCATCGCGGGCAGGGCGGCTGGGGGCGGCGCGGCCACCCTGTGCCCATGTCCTGGCCCTAGGCTGTGGGGGTGCCTCTGGCAGGCAGGAGGCACCGTATCTTCTGTGGGGGCTGTGCTTCCACTCCAGGTGGGCGTGGACAGGCGCTGTTGCCCGGGTGGAGGTGGGGGTGGGGGTCAGGCCTGACCAGCATCCGCGCTGGACCCCAGGGACAGGAGGCAGGTGCCCCGTGCTCTGCCCCCTCCTCCCCGGTGTCCCAGAGGCCCGGCTGCCACGGTTCTGGGTGAATCTGGTCCTCCCGGTTTACGTCTCACGGGGAAAGCCTGCTGACAGGCTGGGGTGCCCCAGCTGGCCAGAGGTGGCTGCGACTCGGCTGCCCTGGGCTGCCCATGGGCTCTTGGGGGGTCTGAGGCTCAGGGGCTCCCTGCTGGAGGTGATGGATGCTCCCCTGCCCACCCCCTCACTGGTGTGTCCCTGCCCCCTGGGGGGGTGGGGCCTGAGGCCCCTCTGCCCAGTGCCCTGGCATCAGCCCCCCGGATGTGAGCCTCCTTGGGTTGGGGGACCTGCAGAGACCGTGGTCCCCACCCCTAGCAGCTCTTCCTGCTGCCTGTCAGGGGCTGTCCCCGGCCGGGAGACACGCGCCCCCTCCCCTGCACGGCTTCTACCCCCATCCTCCGCTCTTTTGGCAGCGGCTGCAGGAGCCTTGGCCGCCGGCCCGATCCAGTCTCTGTGCGTTCAGAGAACAGAGACAAAACAAAATAAATTGGTTTCCTGGCCGGAGCAGCGGGCGCACTCCGCGAAGGGGGGCCGTGCAGCACAGCTCCCGGCCTGTCTCCCCCTCCCAGGGGCTCTGGCTGTCGGCAGCCACATCCTGTCGGCTACTTTTTTATATTCGGTATTTTGAGAAATCGATGATGATTGTAAATGGAGTGCAGAGGCCGGGGGAGGGGCTTCGGCCCGCCCGCGGGGAGGTGCTCCTCCTGGCCTGCCCCATTCTGGAGCCGCCGCGGGGGCTGGTGGGGGGGCCGCTTCCTCCGGCGATGACTATCCCATATGTGGGCCTGAGTGACAGCAGGAGCCGACTTCTGCCAGTGCAGCCGGCCTCGGCCCCCGGCAGGGCTTGGCTCTCGGGGTAGGCTGGCCTGGCTGAGGCTCTCCTCCCTGAGAAGTGCCCCCCACCCCATCACGGCGTCTCTGCAGGGTGGGCTTCAGGAAGAGGCTTGGGAGGCTGGGGTGGCGAGAGAACAGGAGGGGTGCAGGGACCCCCACCCCGGGCTCTGGTTGGCACCTGTGAGGGCCCGTAGCCCCAGAACATTGGTCGTGGGGTGTCGGGCAGCTCCTTCTCTGTAGCATCCTTGGAGGTGGTCCATGGTGCCAGGACCCCACTCCGGCCCTGGCCGGCCTCCAGCAGTGGGCGAGGGCGTCCGGACAAGGTGTGTTCCTGGGGGAGGACCTGAGGGGTGGCAGTGCCTGGCCTTCTCTTCCCCGGGCCTTGTCTGAACTTAAGGCCTGGGCTGGGGAACCCTGGGGCTTCTAGGTGCTCTGACTGCTGGCCCAGCTTTGGGGTCCCGTGCCCTGGGGCACTGGCCGGTGAGTGAGGGTTCCCCTTCTCGGCGGGACACCCGTGTCCTGCGTCCTAGCTCGGCCTCGACGGTGCCATCCTCCCGGTTCTCACCCTGGGCAGCGCCTGGCCTGCGGCCTCTGGCCGAGCCGCCAGCCTGGCGAGGGTCTTTGCGGCCGCGAGTGGGGGAGCCCTTCCCCCATCCGCCCGCGCCCCTCCCCCACAGACGTGATCTCATCCGGCCGCAGGGGGCGGGGGCGGGGGCCCTCGCAGGCGGTCCCGCCTCCAGCCTGGGAGAAGGCTCCAGCCTGGGAAAAGCCGGAGAAACTGAGGCTGGGGGGTGGCAGGCCGAGAGCACGGGCGGTGGGCGGCCCCCTCCGCTCTCCCGCAGGCGCCGCTGACGGCCTCCCGCTACCGAGCGGCAGCAGCATCGCTGGGCCCGCCCCGGCGCGGCGCTCGGCGCGCTCGCTGCTGGCGGCGCGGTGGCGGCTCGGGTTTCGAGCTGTTGTGCAGAGCGTGCCTCTCGGCTCTGCTGGGCCTCGTGGGCTGCCGGCCTCCCTGGCCGCCCCTACCCCCACGACTGGGCTCCGGCTGCCCCTGCAGTATCCCCACCGCCTCGCCTGAGAGGAGCCTGTGGCCCGGGGCCTCGCAGGTGGCCTTGCGGGGTGGGTGTGGTGGCCGTGACCTCGGGGTGCCCCGGGTCCCTTTGCCAAGTGCCACCTCTGAGCCAGGCCCACTGTGATCGGTGTGCGGGGTGCCCTCCTCCCTCCAAGACCAGCCAGCTGGGTCCAGTGGTCCCGGTCAGGAGACAGGGTTCCCCTGGGGGGGCGGGGCAGGGCAGGTGAGGGTGGGGCGCCTTCCCAGCACACCCTTCTCTGGCTTGGGTACACTGGCGATAGAGGCCTGGCCTGCCATGTGCCCATCGGGAGTCAGTTTTCTGGGTGGCAGGAGCCCAAGCTGGGGGTCCCTGCAGGGATACAAGGGGGTGGGGATGCCCTCAGACTGGAGGCGTGGCCCCAGGAGCTGGGGCCTGGCAGCCAGGTGTATGGGGGCCAAGTCCTGTCTGAAAGGTGGTTGACGGCCTGGCTGCGGAGTGGGGCCCAGGCGGGGCTGGCATTGGAGGCTCTGGGCGAGTCCCCGCAGTGGGATCTTGGAGGTGGCCGCAGTATCATGGGGCTCAGTATGGGCGTTTGGCACTCTGTGGGGGCCATGCCCGTTTCCAGTGATCTGAGGCGTTTCTAGGAGCTACCGCTGCTGGCTGCACGTGGGGACGCCCACGCTCCCTGGACGATGGAGCGGGTGGGGGTGTTTTGGGTATCTGAGGACCCAGGAGCAGGGGGCCTCCCCCCACCCCTGGGACCCTTGGTGGGGGCAGACTTGCTTCTTTGCCCTTCAACAGCCCTGAGGCACTGATAGGGGCCAAGGAGTGGGTCGGAGGGTCCCGAGGCCCACACGTGTCCAGAGGTTCAGCAGTGGGCTTGGCTGGGAGCGCTTCTGTGAGGATCATGTGCAGCAGGGGCAGTCTGACAGGGGAGGTTTGGGAAGGGGGCTCCAAGTCCGCGTTCCCGGCGCCTCCACCCCCACGGTACAGCGGGTGGGCTCCACTCAGCCAAGCCCTGCATGGCCCCTCTGCTGGCTTTGGCCTTTGGGACGGGAGGAGGCCAGAGGGACCTGGTCTTCTGCCTCAGGGCTGTCGCCCAGGGCTCCTCGTGTGGGCACCTTGTGGAGGTCCAGCTGCAGCAGGTGGCCTGGGGCACGCGGCCGGGCCACCCCCCACCACAGAGGGCGCTTCGCGGTAAGGGGGGGAGTGGAGGGAACACTGCCGGCATTGTAATCGGAGCGGGGCAAGGGGAAGAGCGCGCCAGAGTGAGGGCGGCTGACCCCGCACTCCCGGGGGACAGGTGGGAGAGGCGAACGAGGAGAGAGTGAAGGATTCCAGAGGTGGGCCGGCTTCCTCTCCCTCAGACAGACACGGGAGGGAGGCGGGCAGCGGGCCAGCGCCGTACCTGCAGTTCCAATCTGCGGTCCTGACAGCTGCAGCCACTTTGGGGAGGGGGAAGGGGAGGGGGAGGGGGCTCTTCGAGAGCGGAAAAATCCCAGCCGACACATCAGCGGTGGCCGCGGGTGTCCGGAGCTGCCGGGGGCGGGGCGCCGCACGGATGCCTCCGTGTCCCCCTCCCCGCTCCCTGGAGAGTGCGGGCCGGGGCGTCTGGGCCCTGGAGGGGTCGGCGGGCGCGGCCCCCGTGGGGTCACATGTGCTTCCTGGCAGCCGCAGGTGCTGTGCAGGGTGGGGGCGGGCCAGCCCAGGGCGGGCGGCCTGGTGACGGGTCACGTGGTACCGCCAGCAGCTCATTCCCCGGGCTGGGGACAGGGAGCTGACAGCCTGGCCCTGATGGCCATCGGAGCGTTTCCAGGCCTGCTTGGCCTCAGGAGTGGCTGCTGGCCCAGGGTGCGGGCCGTGCCCTCTTTTCACGCTGCCGCCCGGGGCACGCGTGGGGCGCTGGGTCCTGGGCAGGGAGTGGGGCTCTGGCGCACGGGGGGCCTGGCTGCTGGAGTGGACGGCCGAGTGGACTCGCGCCCGCTGGGGCTCGGCCGGCCCACCACCCCCAGTCTGGTTTGAATTTCTGGAGCGGTGGAGGGTGACGGGCGTGCTCCTCCCCGCCCCCGCCCCTCCTCTCCTGCTGGCTGGCGGGCCAGGCCCTCGGCCTCTGCTGCTACCGGTGCAGCTCAGGGAGCGACCGGGCCCACTGCCCAGGCCTGAGGCCGGCCAAGCTGCAGCCGCTGTCGAGTCCCAGGCCCGGCAGCTGAGGGCCTGGCTGCACGTCCTGTGCCAGGACCTGCTCCCCCCGGGGACCGTCCCAGCGGCCTGTCCTCTCCTACTGACTTGGCACCCCCGAGACACCCTCCAGCCTCACCCTGCCTGTCCTTGTGCTCCATGGGGAGTCCCCTGTGCCCACCCCCACCTTTGTGCGAGGCATGCTTCCCACCCCTCCCCCATCTGCCCAGCTGTGAGGTGGGCACCTGACTATGCCTGACTACCTGTTTGTCGTCTCTGGAGGATCTGTGAGGGGGTCTGGGCTCTCACCCGGCCCAGGTATGCATGGGCCAGGTGGGTGGTTGAGTACAGGTAGGCCCCAGACTGTCCCCACAGGACTGCTGGTGCCCAGTGGAGCAGGGGCGGCAAGCTTGGAGGCCCTCGGGGGCGCCCTTCCCAGGTTGGTTCTCCAAGTGTCTTCAGTGCCCAGGAGAAGAAGAGGTACCTTTCTCGGCCCTTAGCGGGACCCCCACGTTCTGCCTGAGAGTCCTGGCTCTCTAGGCAGGCGGGGGCGGGGGGCTTCTGCAGTGACCGAGCGTGCCCTCTCCCCCTCCTGCTGGCCAGCTGTAGGCTCCTGCAGGATTAAGGAGAGGAAATTTGGGGTTGGGTTTCTTTCTGAGTGGAACCTGCCGTTGTGACTTTTTATCCTGTTATATTTCTATCAGATTGGACATAGCCCCCCCCCAACCCTTAATGGCTCTGGCTTTGAGAATTTCCTCCAAAATTACACCACTGCTTCCTGCTTCTTGGTTCCCTGGAGCCCGTCTGTTAAGAGGAGGGGGCAGCTCTGGGCCTGCCCTGTTGGGGTGCCCATGTGGGCCTCAGCACCTGGCCTCTCCTGGGGCCCCGGGTCGGCCCCTGGCACTCTCAGCCCGGCTGCTGGAAGTCAGGCTGCTGGCCAGTGTGGGGGGGGGGGGGTGCCGCAAGGTGCTGCCCCCAGCTTGCTTCTCTGCTGTGCCTGTGAGCTTACACCACTAAGCCGTAATTGTCACCTGCAAGATTTTAATGGTCAGCCAGCTGTGCACAGCTCCAAGAGGCCTGAACTGCCCTCCTCATGGGCAGGTGGGGCCTTCGGGTTAGCTGGGTGGGTGCAGGGGCGGGCGCCCGGGGTCCTCCGCCTTGAGCAGGACTTCTGGGGCCAGGGCAGCCCAGGGTGGGCACCTGCCACCTGGTCCACACTCTCAGGCCTGCACAGACTGGGAGCTCCTTCTGCCAGACAGTGCCCCGCCCCCCACTTCTGGGGCTCTGCGGGCAGGGGCTGAGGTGCCAAGGCCCAGGAGACCAGCACGTTGCACGCTGCACGCACTGCCCTTGCCTGCAGGGCGCCCGGACCCCTGGTAGCCCTTGGAGCGGGGGTGGGGCAGGAGTGCTCCCTGGCTTCGGCCTGTCCCGCTTTGTCCCTTGCCAAGTGCGCGGGGGCTGTTGTCTTTCCTCGCCCTCTCCCCTCGCTGGTCTCCAGACCCCGTTCTGCAGTTCCCTGGCAGCGGGGGCTGACCCTGAGCCCTGGAAAGTGGGGGCTTTCCCCAGGAACCAGGCGCCTTGGCCCAGGGTGGCCGGGACATGAACAACCACAGCCCTGAGGGCAGGAGTGTGGGCTCAGCTCTGCTCAGGGCTGGTTCTGGGCTGCTCCAGAGGACAGCGTGCATCTGCATTTGGAAGATACTGTTTTGTTTTTAATTATACAAAATTTCCAGACTTTATATTATCATATCAAAGACACAGAATGCTAGCACATAGTGGCCAGAGGAGGGCCATGTAGCGAGCCAGCACGGAAAGTTCCGGTGGGGCTGGGCAAGTGCTGCGGCGGCCGCGCGTCCCACCGCCTGTCTGTCCATCAGCCCCACTCGCAGCCAGGGCCAGGTGGGCCTGGGGGTGCCCTCAGCGAGGCCTGTGCCTGAGTCAGGTCTGGGGCTCTCCGCGGATGGCCCGGCGTCGCCTCTAACTCCGGATCGCCGTCTTTCTGTCCCGGTCCTTGCTCTGCGGAGGGGAGGGCAGTGTCAGGGCCCAAGCGGAGGCCAGCGCCAGCCTGTGCCTCTGGACTTCCCCATGGGGTGCGCTGAAAGCACCCCCCTTCCACGCTCACCCCGGCTTCCCCAAGCAGTTTGGGGAGGAGAGTGCGCTGCTGCATAGCCGAAATTGTAAAATTAAATCTCCCAGATGTTCAGGCCCCAGGAGCTCACGCGTGCTGTCTGGAGAGGAAATGGGGATTGGGGAGAGCCGCGCCGTATTTTCTCCCTGCTCACCCTGCTCTTCCGGTGCCACCACGCGCAGCAGGCGCCGTAAATCAGAGCCGGCCAGCGTCTCCGGCAGCGGGGCCCTCTCCCCCAGCCCCCGAGTCTCCTGCCAGCCTCCTGCCAGTGGATCCCACAGCCACACTGGCATCAGTGGGCAGCCGGGTCCAGGGAAGGCAGGCAGGTGCCCAGTAAGCCTTAGGCCACTGGTAGAGCAAGCAGACCTCAGCAGGATTTCCTCACTGCCCCCAAGTCCCCTTCCCTTGATGGCAGGGTAGGTGGCCAGAGTTGCTTGATCAACCCTGGTCTGGTCCCCTAGCTTCCTCCTCGTTGGTGCAGGTCCTGCCTGGGCCTCTTCCCTCTCTGTCCCCACAGGAGCCTGTCCTGGGGACCCGCTGGTTCAGGCCGGGCCCTCCTCTTCTTTTCTCTCCCTGGACCTGGGGCTGCGGGTGTCACAGGTGCTGCTGGGGGTTCTGCCTGCTTCTGGCCCTGCCCTCTCTGCCCAGCAGGTGTGGGCTGCAGGGGTGGTTTGGAGGTGGGGGACACCCCATCCTCCTAGCCTCCCTTTCCGTGGACACCCCGCGGGCAACACTCACCAACTTTCTCTGGTTGCTGAGGCAGAAGGTGCAGATCTGTTTGGGCTGGGCGTTCTCGCCGTCACGGGCGGGGGGTGGGGGAGGCGGGGGGCTGCCGGCACGCGAAGCGTGGAAGAAGGCGGGCCCCGAGTGGCAGGGCTGCCCGTCGCCGCAGGCCTCGCCCACCAGCAGCACGTTGCCCAGGTGCGAGATATAGCTGGAGGCCAGGCGCAGGGTCTCGATCTTGGAGAGCTTGCGGTCAGCGGGCTCGGTGGGGATGAGCGTGCGTAGCGCTGTGAAAGCCGTGTTCACGCTGTTGGTGCGGTCCCGCTCCCGCGCGTTCGCCGTGTGCCGCTGCCGGGGCTCGCGGCCCGGCCGCCCTCCGGGCCCCAGGCCACTGCCCCCCGCCCGCCGGCCCCCGGCTCGTCTCCGGGCGCCCTGGAGGCCGCAGCGTGCTGCGTGCACACGGCAGGGTTTCTCGTCTGAACCGGAGCTCTCGCTGCCTCGGTCCTCGTCCTCCGACAGCGGGCTCACTTCAGGGTACAGGTAGCGGCCGGGCGGCGCCGAACGCAGCATTGCGAAGGACATGGGGCCGGCGGCCGCCGTCAGCTCCGTTGCGCGCCGCACATGCCGCCGCCACTGCCACCCGGCCCAGGGGCACGCGGGTCTCGGGGCTCCCGCGGTGGCGGCTGCGCCGCGCGCACGTGTGCGTCCCGGGCTGGAGCGGGGCCGCGGGCCGGGCCTTTATAGCCGCGGCGGCCCCTCCCCCGCGCCGGCCCGCCCTCCTCCCCGCCTCCCAGCCCCTGGAGGCCGCTTGGAGCAGGGGCCCTCCGTCCCTCTGCCTTCTCGCGCAGTGGTGAAGGGGCCTGGAGCATCCTGCTGTCTTTGCGGGGTGGGGAGAGTGGGCGCCCCTCCGAGAGGTGCGAGGTCCTGCTGCCCCCCCTTCTCCCTCTTAGCAGGGGGCAGGAGGGAGGGTCAAGCAGGATCCGTGACCCCAGCCTTCTCACTTGGCATGACCGCCTTAACCCAGATGCCCTGGCCCCAGCGCCTGGCCACACCCTGTCTGTCTCTCCCTCTCATGTACACTTGGGCCTTCTGTGCCCAAAAGAGGGCACGGAGGCGCTCTGAGCAGCTGGAGTCCAGCCCAGGCCCCCTCAGCTGCCCCCTTAGGTTGTCGTGGGGCTCACCTGAGGGCACAACCTGTCTTTCCTGCACCTGCCCCTCCAGGCACCACCCTCCAGGTCTGGCTCCTGCCTGCACTCCTGCCTGGAGAACCCCCCACCCGCACCCTGTTCCCCTGCTAAATGCCCCATGGGTCTTTTCTGCCCGCCCCCCCCGGTCTGTCCAGTCCAGGGATGGCTGTGTGGACTTGGGGAGCACAGGAGGATGGGCATTCCCAGCAGTGGGCAGGGACCTGGGCACATCTGGAGGCGGGTGAGCGGGGAGGACTCAGGTCAGCAGGCTGGGGGCTGGGCAGGTGCAGAGGGGCCACGCCCAGAGGGTCCTGTCCTGTCGGGGTTCCCAGGTTGCCGGCTGTTCAGTCTCATCTGGGCCCCTCCCCCTGTGGCTACTGTTGCAGGAAGCGGCTGCCTGGGCAGCAGTCTCCGCACTGGGTGGAGGGAGGGTGGCGGCTGGCAGGGGCCTCGACCAGGAATGTGTGTCCAGGAATGTGACTGCTCTGCCCACTGAGAGTGGGGTGGGGGCAGGGGTGGGAGGCTGGGGGAGCCCCTGAAAGTGTGCCGGGCTCAGTGCAGTGGACTTTGTCTCCTCTTGGAGTGGACTGGTGGGGTCTTCCCTGAGTCCCTGCCCATGGCTACCCAGTTTTGCCTAAGGCCCCAGCCAGGGGAGGGAGCCCACGGGCGATGAGGTCACCCTTGCCTGTGGCTGCCCAGAGCCCTGGCCAAGGAATCCAGAGGGGAGGCTCTGGGGTTGGCACCACTTCAGTGGAAAATGTGAAGGTACAGCTCCGGCGCCTCTGAGGGTCTGGGTGGGGGGGCGGATAGTGCTGGCCGTCCTGCCACGTCACACCCCGGGGAGAAGCTCAAGTCAGGGTGCCTGGGTGCTGCTCCTGCAGCCTGGAGGCCAGCCCCTTTGCTCTGCCTTTCCCCTTCCTGGTCTGTGTCTTTCTGAGGGGCTTGGAGGGAGGGGTGGCACGGTGGGTATCTGCTGCTTACTCGTGGGCGTCCTGCCCCAGGACATCCGGAACACGGTGGGCAATGTGCCCTTGGAGTGGTACGATGACTTTCCCCATGTGGGCTATGACCTGGACGGCCGGCGCATTTATAAGCCCCTGCGCACTCGGGACGAGCTGGACCAGTTTCTGGACAAGATGGACGACCCTGACTACTGGTGGGTGGGCATGGGGCGGAGCCTGCGGGTGGGCGGGGTGGGCCTGCGGGGCGGGGCCAGGGCCTGGGCTCTGACTGGGTCCCTCCAGGCGCACCGTGCGGGACCGGATGACTGGACACAGCATGCGGCTGACGGATGAGCAGGTGGCCCTGGTGCAGCGGCTGCAGAGGGGCCAGTTCGGGGACGTGAGCTTCGATCCCTACGAGGTAGGCGGCAGCTGCTGGCCCTGGGGTTGGGGACACCTGCAGGGCCCAGGCCCACCTTCCTCTGCTTGCCCCCAGCCAGCTGTGGACTTCTTCAGTGGGGACCTCATGATCCACCCAGTGACCAACCGGCCTGCAGACAAGCGCAGCTTCATACCTTCCCTGGTGGAGAAGGAGAAGGTGGGTGTGGGCCATCCTGGGGGCGCGTCTGCCCGCCCCACCCCTGCCCCGGCCCCCCTCACCCCGCCGTCTCTGCAGGTCTCCCGCATGGTGCATGCCATCAAGATGGGCTGGATCCAGCCTCGCCGGCCTCGGGACCACAGTCCCAACTTCTACGACCTGTGGGCCCAGGAGGACCCCAACGCGGTGCTGGGTCGCCATAAGATGCACGTGCCTGCTCCCAAGCTGGCCCTGCCCGGCCACTCGGAGTCCTACAACCCGCCTCCCGAGTACCTGCCCAGCGAGGAGGAGGTGGGCCTGGTGCACAGTGGGGTCTGGGCTGGCCCCTGACCCGGTGCGGCTCCTGGCTCACTCCTGCCTCCACAGCGCCTGGCCTGGGAGCAGCAGGAGCCTGAGGAGAGGAAGCTCAGCTTCTTGCCGCGCCGGTTCCCGAGCCTGCGGGCCGTGCCTGCTTATGGCCGCTTCATCCAGGAGCGCTTTGAGCGCTGCCTGGACCTCTACCTGTGTCCACGGCAGCGCAAGATGAGGGTATGCGGGGGCACCCGGGCAGGGGCGGGGAGTGGGGGTGGGTGCAGCTGACCCTGCATCCTCTTCTCAGGTGAACGTGGACCCTGAAGACCTCATCCCCAAGCTGCCCCGGCCACGGGACCTGCAGCCTTTCCCCACGTGCCAGGCCCTGGTGAGCAGACAGTGTGGGTGGTGGGGAGCAAAGGCCTCCGAGGGTCTGGCCTTTACTGCCCTGCCCTTTCTCTGCAGGTCTACAGGGGCCACAATGACCTTGTCCGCTGCCTCAGTGTCTCCCCAGATGGCCAGTGGCTGGCATCAGGTGGGCGCGCGGTGGGGCAGCTCCCCGGGGGGAGTGGGGTGGGCTGGCCTAGAGGGCCAGGTACTGAGGGCCTGTCTGTGTGTCCAGGTTCAGATGATGGCTCAGTGCGACTCTGGGAGGTAGCCACTGCCCGCTGCATGAGGACTGTGCCCGTGGATGGTGTGGTGAAGAGTGTCGCCTGGAACCCTCACCCCACCATCTGCCTGGTGGCCGTGGCAGTGTGCGTGAGGCCCAGGGTGCCCGGGGTCAGGCAGGGGGACAGACCTATGCCTGAGGACCTCCATCTGACTCTGACTGTAGGGAGGACACGGTGCTGCTGCTGAACCCAGCCCTGGGAGACCGGCTGGTGGTGGGCAGCACGGACCAGCTGCTGAGCGCCTTCACCCCACCCCCGGAGCCCACCTCACAGCCTGCGCACTGGCTGGAAGCCTCCCAAGAGGAGCGCCAGGGCGGCCTGCGGCTGCGCATCCACCACGGGAAGGTAGGCGGGGTGCGGGGCAGAGGGCAGAGCCCCGGGGAGGGGCCGCATCTCACCCAGCCTCACCTCCCTGCAGCCAGTAGCGCAGGTGGCCTGGCACGGGCGCGGGGACTACCTGGCCGTGGTGCTGGCCACTCCGGGGCACACCCAGGTGCTGATCCACCAGCTGAGCCGGCGCCGCAGCCAGAGCCCCTTCCGCCGCAGCCATGGCCAGGTGCAGCGCGTAGCCTTCCACCCCACGCGGCCCTTCCTGCTCGTGGCTTCCCAGCGCTGCGTCCGCCTTTACCACCTGCTGCGCCAGGAGCTCACAAAAAAGCTGATGCCCAACTGCAAGTGGGTGTCTAGCCTGGCGGTGCACCCGGCAGGTAAGGGGGTGTCTTGGTTGGGGGGTGGCACTTGGAGGGCCACCAAGTCCCCACCACCAAATTTGCCCCCAGGTGACAACGTCATCTGCGGCAGCTATGACAGCAAGCTTGTGTGGTTTGACATGGACCTCTCCACCAAGCCATACAGAGTGCTAAGGTGAGATGCTGGTGGGTGACCAGTCACTTCTTGCCCTGACCCCTGCCTCACCGAGCCTGGTTCTCCCCACCCCAGACATCACAAGAAGGCCCTCCGGGCCGTGGCCTTCCACCCCCGGTATCCACTCTTCGCGTCTGGCTCCGACGATGGCAGTGTCATCGTCTGCCACGGGATGGTGTACAAGTGAGTGTCAATGCCCCCGCCTCCCCGTGCGTGCCCCTTGGGGACGGTTCCGGCCAGGTCCTGAGTCTCTCCCTCCCCCACAGCGACCTGCTGCAGAACCCACTGCTGGTGCCCGTGAAGGTGCTCAAGGGGCACGCCCTAACCAGAGACCTGGGGGTGCTCGACGTGGCCTTCCACCCCACCCAGCCTTGGGTCTTCTCCTCTGGAGCTGACGGCACTCTCCGCCTCTTCACTTAGACGCCCTGCTTCTGGGGCGGGGCAGGTGGGGGTGGGCAGCACGTGTGCCCTGGACTCTCAATACAGGAATTTGCTGGGTAACCTTGAGTCAGCTTCCTAACGGGGGAGGGGGCTGCTGGCCTGCCCACAAGCCAGGTCACATCACCACGTCACCTGCTGAGCAGCAAATGGCTTTATTGGGAAGACGGGGGTCGGCGACTTGACCACCCTTGTGTTCCAGCCCTCCCTTGCTGTGTGGGCCCAAGGCTTCCCCACTCTGCCTGTGGGCAGGGGACTCCTTAGGACCTTGTCTTGGACCCTCAGGCCGGCCAGGCCGGTATTGGGTGTTGGGGCAGACTCAGGCGAACTTCACCAGGCGGCCCAGAGTCTCCGCAGCCTTCGCACGCACCTCGGGGGCTGGGTCCTTGAGCAGCAGCTGGAGTGCTGGGGGACAAGGAGCCGCTGCTGGGGGCTCCACCACAGCCCTTGGAGAACTGACTGAGCCCAAGATCCCGCCCACACCCCGCTAACAGCTGCGACTGAGGCTGCCCCCCCTTCCAGGCGCGCGGAGCCTGGGGGCCAGGACCCTGAGGCTGACACCCCACCCTGTGCGTGGGGCCACCCGCCCACCGCCCTCCTAAGACAGGCCTCTGCCGGGAGGGCTCAGGAGCCAACGGAAAGATAGTTTTTCCTTTTTTAGTGTTTTTTAAGCTCTTTTGGAACAGTTAAGAAGTTTCCGTGAATTACTAGAGACGATGAGGTCACCAGTGACAGGGAAAAAATCCTTGAAATCCAGGAAAATCACTTAGTCCCCCCTGGTGCCCACAGGGTCAGTGCAGCCCAGCATGTTGGGGGGGGCGGGGGCCCTCTGGGTTCCTGGCTGTGTGGGGCAGGGTTGGCAGGACTGGGGCTTACCCGCGAGGAGCTGCTCCAGGTCCACCTGTGGCCGCTGCTCAGCCTCCACGTGCAGCACCAAGAACCCTGTGGGGGTGGGGCCGCAGTCAGGGGCCAGTGGGGGGACTTGGGGGCCAGGGGTGGGACCAAGGTCAGGGGCCAGGTTGGTGTGGGGAGGCTGCCCGGGGCACCCTCACCTGTGAGCATGGGGGCAGCAGCACGGACATCCTCCCAGCTGCTCTTGAAGTAGAACAGACTGGTGCTCAGCAAGCGGCCCAGCAGGTCGGGGAAGTGGCGCATCTGCAGAGAGGCGGTCAGGCTGGCCCTGCCCCGCCGCCCGGCCCCGCCCCGCCGCCCGGCCCTGCCCCGCACCAGGTGCTTGCAGGTGGTATTGAGAAACTCTCCAAAGTGCAGGCCGCGGCCTTCCTGCAGGTGCTTCTGGAAGACAGCTGCCAGCTCCTCACACTCCAGGTTGGGGCCGCACATGCGCAAGGCGAACCTGCAGGCCTGCAGGGCACACGCTGAGCCCCAAGTCCCTGAGCTGGCCAGGCCTACCCATCCCCCGCACTGCTCACCGCGACCACGGGGGCCTGGGGGTCCTGCAGGTGCAGCAGAAGGGGCGCCAGGCCGCCCACAACCTGCTCCAGAAAGACATCCTCGCAGTCCCCACGGCAGGCCTTGTTGAGGTGCCCAAAGAGGCGGATGGACGCTGAGCGGAACTCCATCCTTTCCTGCGCAACAGCGAGTGTCACATGGCCCTCCCAGCCCAGCTTCCCGGGCAACCGCAGGGCAGTGAAAGGGGAGCAAGGAGCAGAGTGGACCAGGCTGCAACAGCCGGGGCGGGGGGCCTACACTGTCAAAGAAGGGCCGAATGCGGACAGCAATGTGTAGCAGCACCGCACGCAGGTCCCAGGCGTCCACCAGGTCCATCAGTCTTGCCAGGCCCACCATGGCCTCCAGCGCCACCAGGCTGTGTGGGTCGTCCCCATCATCCAGCCCACCAATCATGGCCGTCAGGAGTTGGGGGCCGTGGGTCCGTACCTGGGGAGGCCATACACACCTGTGTGCCCAGGCCATGCCACGCCCAGCTGCCCACCCTCCGAGCCTGTGGCTGCTGGGTCCCCCCGGGTCTCCTCACCAGCTGTGGCTCTGCTCTCCCTCCCTTGCCCAGGAGCAGGGCCCCAGAGGGCTGCCCAACGGTCACCTTATCTGGGGAGCCCAAGGCAACGTTGGCCAGGCCGCGGAGCACCAGCCTCCGTACGCGGGCGCTCGTGTCCTTCTGCCGTGCCATCAGGTTGTCCAGCAGCGACTCCAGGAGCATCAGGTCATTCACCACGTTGCTGCTGAGCAGCTGGGGGCAGAGGCGCGCTGACCCCCACCCCAAATGCACCGGGCAGCACCAGTCCCCAGTCACTGAGGGGACATGGCTGAGGCCAGCAGGCCAAGCTGGGCTCCTGGCCTTGCCTCAGCCTCCCCTGACTCCTGACCCCAGCCCCTCCCTGGCCCCCACTGCCTTGGTCTGGGGTGGGTTTTCAATGTCACTCCCCTGCCCCACCCAGGCCTGCCTGTGGGGGGACTTCACACTGCCCCCCTCCCCCCTCCACTCATGGTCCAAAGCAAGTGCTCCTACCTCAGCCAGGAAGGCTGTGGAGGTGATCCTCTGGACCTCATACACGCTGCTCTGTGTGGCGAAGAGCACCTTCATCACCAGGGGCAGCCGGGGGCCTGCAAACTTGGCCATGGCACTGGGAAGGAGGCATGCGGGCAGGAGCTGGGGCCTCAGGCTGCCCTGAGCACACCAGGCCCGGGGGCCTGGGGAGCACACCTGCCTCCCACCCTGCACCGTCTGGCCTGCTAGCCCTGCCCCTCAGCTGCCCCCGCACATCCTCCACTCAGACGCGCTGCCTCCCCCAACCAGAGGCCTTCCCCCTGCTCCCGGTCCACCTCACCTACAGAACCTGCTGCCCTCATGGACTCCCCACTGCCCCACGCACTGCTTGCTCACCTGGCCAGCCGGGTGACGCCCTCCTCGTGCCCAGCTGAGGTCTTGAGCAGCTGCCAGCCCCCGTCCAGCTCCATGCGCTGCACCACGTCCTCGTTGCCGCTGCGGATAAGCACGGCCTGCAGCGCATCCACCGCAGAGCTGCGGAGACGTGGGTGCAGCTTGGCTGGCGCAGGCAGGGCACAGCTCTGCTTGCACACACGGCACAGCTCTGCTCCTTGCACGCACACCCTCCTGTGCTCTTAGAAAACGTGCCCAGGGACCCCCCAGCCTGCTCCCTGCTAGCAGTGTCCCTTCCCCTGGGCAGCACTGTGGACCCTCTGCTCTTGCAGGAGCTGAAGGGGCCCCAGCCTGTCCCCAGACCCCCCAACTGAGAGCCAAGGGGAAGGCACGGGCACAGCCAGTGGCACCAGGCCCGGCTCCAAACCAGCAGAACCTCACCCATGTGGCAGCTGCGACCCTACAGGGCTGGGGCCAGAGCCGTGGCCAACTGCAGGTGGGGGCCCGGTCAGTGTGGCTGACTGAGGCTGCACTCAGGGTGGGCCGGTTTGGAACCTGCCGACCCCAAGCACTCCCCAGGGAAGGCACAGCTCAGGGTCAGCTGGTGCCCAGCCCCCCACCCCCCACCCCTGGGAAGCTACTTCCGGTAGCTGACTGTCATGGCCTGGAGGTGCTAGGCCAGGCCCCCTCACCTGCAAGGCTCGAGGCTCCGTGAGGCCAGGCCCGAGCTGGCGCTCCTCCTCTCCTTGGCCTGCAGGTGCCGGGGCGGCTGGACACCCATGGTGCAGCTGACCCGCAGCAGCAGTGCCACAAACAGCTGGGGGTAGAGCTCCAGCACCGCTGGCCCTGACGCTGGGGCAGATGCGACCTCGTGCAGTGCACAGGTGGCCTGCAGATGGGCCACCTCAGCCTCTGCCCCTACCCTCAGGGCAGCTCAGCGAACGCTGGACCCTGCACCCGGGACAAAACCCAGCCCGCAGCCCCTCTTCCTTTGCAGGCACCCCGCATCCCCCGAGGTCTTGGGCCCTGGGAGGGGTAGCCGTGGGGGTGAGATGAGGAGCCCAGCCCTGTCCAGGTTGGCCCATGGGGCAGAAGGCAGGCCCAGGGCAGCATGGCCACCTTGGGGACCAGCTCCCAGCATCTGCTCTCGGCTCCTCAGCAGGAGGAGGAAATTCTTGCAGCTGCTTCACTGTGGAAATGCTGCCAAGCCGGGTTTATTTTTTTCCCCGTAGGATGAAATAGAGTGGGCTCCCTTGGGGGCCTACACCTGTGGGGACTTTACGAGCCTGGGCTCACAGCTCGCCGGCTCCAGGGTTCCCATCAGCCGCCAGGTGCCAGCAAGGCGCAACCCAGGCTCCCCATGGGGCCCTCTGGCAGCGGCCACGTGGCCCCCCATCGCCTCCTGGGCCCGCGGGGGAGGGCAGAGGGGGGCGGTGCGTGGCGGCTCAGCCCCCACTCACCGCGAGGGGCAGCAGGGTAGCCACGCGGTCCGGGGTGCTGCTCAGCAGGAAGGCCCGGCTCTCCTTGAATGGGACGTCCCTGCTTATCTTCTCCAGGAGCAGCCCCAAGACCTGTGCAGCGAGGCCGGGCTCCAAGGCCAGTGCTTGCCACAGGGTGCAGGTGTGGCTGGAGGGGCGGGAGAATGACCCCTCTGAGGCCCTGACTCCACAGCCCGGCATGCCCACTGGCCTCGGCTCCAGCCAGGCCACAAACAGCACCCTGACTCCAGGCCCTGAGTAACCCCTTCCTCCAACCCAGGGTCCTAACCAGGCAGCCTGATGGTAAGCAGAGACCCAGTGGTGGGGAGGTGTCCCCTGGAGCTGCCAGAAGCAGACACTGGGTTCCCTAGAGGAGACACTGTCACCCCAGCCCTGAGCACGCCTGTGAGTCACTTCTCCTGAGCAAAGAGCAGCACGTGGCCAAAGAGGCATGCAGGTGAGGTCAGGCAGAGGCTGCAGGAGGCTCGAGCAGCCCCAGCCCCAGCATTTACACAGGCTGTGGCTGCATGGTACATTTACAGGGAGAAGCGACAGACATCAGAGATCTAACCAGAACCAGAAACTCTAAACAGAGAGTGCATTTGGAAGCGAACCAACAGCCCTTTAGAAATGAGACACGCAGCGCTGTGCTCAGTGATGTACTTGGCATCAGCCTGGACATGGCAGGAGAGAGAAATGGTGAACTGGAAGACGAGTGGAGGAAGTTGCCCAGAACCCTGCAGGGAAGGGTCATCGGATGTTCAGAAGCAGAGGTATCAGGGGCAGGGCAATGGGGGTGAGTGGCATCTCACAAGCAGAGGGGAGACGGTGTCTGAAGAGACAGGCTGAAAGTTGGGAGAGTTGACGACAGACACTAACTCATAGGCTCGAGAAGCCAGGGATCCCCCTGGCAGGACTAAGAACGGAAAGCCTCAGACTCCTCTCTGCCAGAAGGTGCAGAGCGCCATCAACAAGGGACACCCAGTGCGTGTCCCTCGGCCTCAGCCCCAGCTGGGCTCAAAGGAACCAGAAAGGACACGTTCTCTTACTCAAACTAAAGGGAAGCGTGTGCCGAGCTCGAGCTCCAAACGCGGCAACAGCCCTGGAGAGGGACGGTTGAGTAAACGTGGCCCAGATACACGGGTGCAACTTCCAAACTAACCGAGTGAAAAGTGAACCTGCAGCAAGACCCTGTCAATCTAAAAAGACAGTGAGGAAGATAAAAAAGACCAAGGGAAGAAAAATAGGCAGTTGCTTTAGTCCCAAACATACCAGCAATCGAGGGCTGTTTATTCTGGGAAAGGGACCCCTAGAGCACAAGGGGAAAAAGGCCAACAGTGATGGCAGGAGGGGCAGTGGCAAACGGGACCGCCGTGTCTGGGGAGCGGTGCCCACTGTCTAAGTGAGAGCCAAGCAGGCCATGCGAGCCCCGATCTGGGGCAGGTGCAGGCGCTTCAGGCCGCAGCCACAGGGAAGGATGCGCTGCCTCCCTGTCCCCTGGCACGGGGGTCTCCAGATCACGGGTGCTGCCTCCATCCACCACGTGGACCCAAAGAAAGGCATGCCCAGCGGGCCCTGAGCTCTGGAAGCACTGGGAGCAGCGCAAAGGCTGCCTGGAGGCCTTAGTGCAGAAGCAAGGGCCCCGGGGACTGGGGACCCGCAGGGTCCAGCACAGGCCCAGGTGTGGACACGCCTTGCCCTGAGAAGCCCAGGACGGCAACTGGAGTGTCACTGATGGGCCAGTGGTGTCCTTGGGAGCCAGGGGTGTCTGTGGCAGATGGAGACCCTTCCTGGCTCAAGGAGGGCCCTGGCCCAGGGTCCTGCTCACAGATGATGGTGGAAGCCCAGCAGAGCACCAGCCCCAGAGAACTGGCTAGCACTGCCCATGAGAGCAAGCCATCTCCACCCAGCTCAGTGCCAGGGCCTCCAGGCTCCCACACACAGGATTAGGGGGCCCAGAAATACTTGGTCAGGTGGGGGGGACACCAGAGCATGGAGCCCCATCCATCCCTGCAGGTGGGTGGGCACCAGGTACCTGTCAAAGGGCAGGGGGCTGCCCAGAAGGCTGGACACCACCGCGGCGCAGTGGTGGGCGGCCAGGACAAACACGCTGTGCTGTGCAGCCTGTAGGACGTGCTCCTCTCGGGTCTCCTGCATCTTCGAGCGCAGCACGCTCACGATCTCGGGCACCTGTGGGCAGGCGGCGGTCAGGCCAGCGGCAGGACATGCCCCCGTGGGCGCCAATCCCTGGGGCTAGGGAGGCCAGCACCACGCCCCGCCAAGGAACGCTGGGACTCCTTGCTGCCAGCCCTGATGAAGGAGGACAGGAGCCAGAGCCCTCAGGGCTGAGGGAGTTGATTCACGGCCCCAGAGTCCATGCGGAAAGGGAGAGGAACCCAAGAGGGGCCTGCTGGCGGGAGGTGCCAGGACAGAGACACACACACACAACCTGAGGGGGCAGAGTGGGAGGGCAAGGCCACGGGGGTGAGTGCTGAGGCTCACAGGGTGACCCTGCCTCGACCCCTGCAGGCAAGACACAGCTGCCCACTGCTCACCAGAAAGTGCTCCGTCCCTCCTCCCAGGCCGTGGGCTTGGCTGGGAGGGGCGGGCTTTCCAGCCGTGGCAGCTGAGCAGCAGCAGATGGGCAGCAAGGGCACCCACCGGCCTGAGCCAACAAGGTGCCGCCCCGCACCATCCAGGCTGGACAGCTAGGAAGCGCCCTGGTGTGAGGCAAAAGTTGAGGACAGAGCGCTGGCCACAGCCCCAGGGACAGGGCCCCCTGGTTCGGGGCAGCTGGCAGTCGTGGGCTCCACCCCAGGGCAGGGCTGGCTGAGGACCTGCCAGGGGCCCCGGGCCCAGGAGCAGAGGGAAGGGCCCGCCAAGCTCTGACGGGACCCACATCCACACCGGGAACAGGGGCAGCGGGGAAATCCAGGCACATGTGTGGCCAGCCTGAGGGAGGGGCTCTGTCACCACAGTTCTCAAAGGATTTGTAAACATAACCAAGTCCTTCTCTTTCTATGACTGTGAGTCCAGAAGGCTGACAACCTTATAAGGACCTAGACCTCTTTGCTGTGGCTCTGCCCATCGGCCCTGACCCTGGGCCCGTCCAGCTGCACCTCCCTGACCAGCCGGCTGCTGCCACACTGAGCCTGCTTAGGGTGCCTGGCAGGAGGGTGGACACCTGGACAGTCGGACTTGAGTTTCTTTGACACCAAATCAGAAAAAGGGGTCCAAGTCGGTGACCCATGACTGGGCTGACCCCTGCCCCAACACACCAGGATGGTCAGGTGGGCGCAGACGGAACTGGGGGTCAAGGGCAGAGGGACGTGGCAGGAACGAACAGCTGCCTCCCAACGTGCGGGAGTGGGAAGCAGTCGGCCATTGGCGTGGGCGCAGTGACATTTACGGGTAGACGGGCTGTGATCGTCCCATTCCACAGTGCCACTGGAGCGGGCCACACCGTCTCTGGGGCAAGGAGCATGGCTCACTCCAGTCTCCTGGACTCTTTCCCGGCCGTAAGGGGCAGGGCTCCCCAGAAGACCCCAGGCCTGACTGGCTGGCACTGGTGCAGTTTTTGTGGGTGCGCCCTGCGGAGGCCTGTCCCTCACTCCAGGTTCTCAAAGTCCACTGAAAAATAACTGCCTATATGTATATTTTACTGCATTTCAAATTTCTGCATGTAATTTTTTCCCTGTTTCATTTTGCTCCCTTGGGTGTCGGTCTGAGACACTGCCTCAGCTCATCTGTCTCTGTTGTCTTTGCTTCTGCAGACTTTCTCAGCAGCGATACCCATGAGCACCAAGAGCAGCTTGGACCTGACTCTCTGGAGCTGTAATGGCACTCCAGCGCTCAGGTGTGGCGGCTCTGGCTGCGTCCACACCGGGTTCTCGGCTTCCTGGGACTGGTGAGCGGGGCCCACCCTGCCCACCACACCTCAGGCCTGCTGGGCTGCTCCACATTCGCCCTTAGCAGCCCACACCCGCAGCTCCAGACTGGGAACCCCCTTCATGGGGACCCCTTTCTTAACCTGCACAGGTTCTTGTGGACACGGCTGCCTCACCCAGGCACATGCCCAGGAGGAACCACTGGGCTGGGGCACCCTCTGCCTCAGGTCTGCCGGCCATCTCTGTGGAGCGGCACTGCTTCCCACGCCCGCATGTTGGGAGGCAGCTGTTCGCTCCTGCCACGTCCCTCTGCCCTTGACCCCCAGTTCCGTCTGCGCCCACCTGACCATCCTGGTGTGTTGAGGCAGGGGTCAGCCCGGTCATGGGTCACCGACTTGGACCCCTTTTTCTGATTTGGTGTCAGAGAAACTCAAGTCCAACTGTCTAGGTGTCTTTGGGGGTCCCCCAGCAGGCTCTCAGGGCAAGAAAGGAAATGGTACCAATGGCGCCAATGCCAGTGTCCCTGCCACGTGAGCTGGAGAGGGCCTGCTGCAGACAGGTTGGAAGTGTGAAGCAGGGACACCGCCCTGGGGTGGGTGTGCTGAGCGGGTCTCCAGGCTGAGCTGGAGGAGACAGCCTGGCAGCTCTGGAGGCCGGCAGCCGGCTCAGCACATGGGCCCCGGGAGAGGCACCCTGATTTATCCAGGATGGGCAGGACTCAAAACTACTTTTAGTAAACTCCTAGAGAAAAACAGAAATCTTCGGGACACTAGATTTGGTAATGACTCCTTGGAAATGAGCCTCAAAGCACCGCATATGGAGCTGCAGCGAAAGACGCGACTGAGGGAGAAGACAACCTACGCAAAAACACCTGCCAGTCATGTATCTGGTAGTGTGCTAATTTCAGAGTACAAGCAGCTCCTACAGTTGGCTCAGACAGTAAAAGCATCTGTCTACAATGTGGGAGACCAGGGTTCGATCCCTGGGTCGGGAAGATCTGCTGGAGAAGGAAATGGCAATCCACTCCAGTTCTATTGCCTGGAGAATCCCATGGACAGAGGAGCCTGGGAGGCTACAGTCCATGGGATCACAAAGAGTCGGACACGACTGAGCGACTTCACTTCACTTCTTCACAGTTCCAAAATGATATCGAATCCAATAACCTGATCTGGAAATGGGCAGGGATGTGGACTTCTCTGAAGAAGACAAACAAATGGCCGGCAAGCATATCCACATCACACTGCAGAGGAAGTGCAAGTTGAAACCAGTATGACACGCTGCTTCACACACATCAGGGTGGCCACTATTAAAAACATAGGCATTGACAAACACTGGCCAGAACCCCCGTGCCCTGCTGGTGGGAACGTAAACTGGTGCAGTCACTAGGAAAACAGTACAGCAGTTCCTCTGAAAATTCAAAATAGAATCACCATCAGTTCAGTTCAGTCGCTCAGTCGTGTCTGACTCTTTGCGACCCCATGAATCGCAGCACACGAGGCCTCCCTGTCCATCACCAAATCCCGGAGTTCACTCAGATTCGCGTCCATTGAGTCAGTGATGCCATCCAGCCATCTCATCCTTGGTCGTCCCCTTCTCCTCCTGCCCCCAATCCCTCCCAGCATCACAGTCTTTTCCAATCAGTCAACTCTTTGCATGAGGTGGCCAAAGTACTGGAGTTTCAGCTTTAGCATCAGTCCTTCCAAAGAAATCCCAGGGCTGATCTCAGTCAGAATGGACTGGTTGGATTTCCTTGCAGTCCAAGGGACTCTCAAGAGTCTTCTCCAACACCACAGTTCAAAAGCATCCATTCTTCGGTGCTCAGCCTTCTCCACAGTCCAACTCTCACATCCATACACGACCACTGGAAAAACCATAGCCTTGACTAGACGGACCTTAGTCGGCAAAGTAATGTCCCTGCTTTTGAATATACTATCTAGGTTGCTCATAACCTGCCATTCCACTTCCAGATATTTACCTAAAACAAAATAGGATCCTGAAGAGATATGCCTTTCACCCATGTTTACAGCAGCATGGCTCACAACAGCCAAGAGAAGGAAGCACACCAAGTGTCCACCGACAAAGGTACGAATCAACAAAACGTGTGCATATATATACAGACACCAGGACCACCAGTGGCCACAGCCTGCAGTCCGGCCTGTCCTCCTCCCCCCACACAGAGCCACCAGGCTACCTTTCTACCACTCAGAGCTGACCCAGGAGCCCCACTCAGTGCAAAACCCGAACCTTGGCCCATCAACCCCTGACCATCGCTTGCAGTCACACCCTCCTCTATCCTCCTTCCACTCCCCGCCCCACACCCTCAGGCCCTGGCTGGGGTCCCACGGTGGCACACGTTTCCCTCCAGCGCCACACTACACACACCCCCACCCCCGCCTCGGCGGGTGGCCCCTCTACACAGGGCTTTTCCACTGGCAGCTCCTGCTCCACCTCCCCCCAGAAAACACCTGTGAGGGACCCATCCAATACAGGACTTGTACCCAGAACATACAAAGTACTTCTGCAAACCAGTAAGAAAAGCACAGACCACCCAAAAGAAAATGGCCAAGATCACTCTCCTCATGGAGGAGATCTGAGCAGCCAGGAAACGTGCGAGTGTTCCAGTTCATAAGCCACCGAGAAACGTGCACGAAGGAGCTGGGACAGCTCCCCATCAGAGCTGTCAGCCCCTGTCTGACAGCCCTGGGACAGCAGCACAAAGGCCTCTCCTGTGGCCCCAGTCACTTTCCTGTGCATGTCTCCAACCGAAATGCACCCTCAGGTCCAAAGAAGCGCGACTCCAGCAGCACTCGTGTTCAGACTGGGAACTGCCCAGTGCTCGCTGATGTGGGCAGGTGAGGGAGTGATGGGGCGACCCACATGGCCAGGCCTGGAAGACACACGCTGTCCCACGATGGCCATGCAGGCCAGACGTGAGGCGCCTGCTACACAAGGTGCACCCCAAGCCCTGCTCTGTGCTGCAGAGAGCTTGTGGCACCCTGTGGGGCCAGCTGGGGTGCCAGGGGCTCTGGGGTTGGTGGGGTCTCTGCTCCTGTCTATGAACCCCAAGGCTGTACACTTAGCACAACCCCCCTTTCCTGTTGCTATGCTTCACTTTAATAGGGAGCTTAAATCTTTGTCCAAGCATATGGGACCCCACCTGCTGGGTCATCTAGTTCATAGGATTCATGGGCCACCGTGAATCTAGCAATAATCTAGCAGTCACCTGAGCTTTGGAGCCTGTTCAGGCCTCAGGACCTGAGCACATCTGTCAGGGTGGCTGGCAACCATGTTTGGGGACCATGTGGGCCACCACGTGAGCTCATGGCCAGAAGGCCTCAAAGGTGATGATGGGATGGTGGATAGGGCAGAATCTGAGTGTCCCGGGCACCTCTGCTCTGGGCTGGACCTGCCGCGGAAGCCTCTGTGCCAGCACCCGGTGACCCTGTGGACCCCTGTCCTCACCAGCAATGTGAGCAGGGCACTCAGCCCATGCCGGCTCAGGGCCCAATCACAGAACCTAGCATTGGCCTTTCCCTTTCAATTGCCTTTTCTACCTTTACATTCTGAGCAGTTACCTTCGCTTAGTTCCGTCTTCAAAGAAAAGAGGAAGATTTATCCCATCAGGCCCACAGGGAGAAGCGCAGAGTGCTGAGGGCCAAAGGTCCACAGAGCAGGGAGTTGGGTGGAGAGCCCCAGGTTACCAGGCCTGCCCACCGGCACTCCTGGCAGACCCTCTGGACATGACCACGCCCACACCATGCCCGCAGGGAGCTCTAGACCAGGCCCTGCCCACCCAGCCTCTTGCCTGGGCCCAGGCGGCCCCACCCTGCCCAAGCCTGGCCCCGCCCCCAGGCCCCACCTTCTCCTGCAGCATGTTGCCCCGCTCCTTCAGCAAGCAGTTGATCATGACAGTGGCAGCTCGTGAGCAGTTCTTGTCGGGATCTCCCAGGCCCTCAAACAAGGTTAGCAAGAGGCTGATGAGCTGATCTGGTGGGAGGCGCTTGGCGATAATCTAGGAGGACAGTTGTGTCAGGAAGACAGAGAGGAGGGCGTCAGCACACCTTCGGGGGGTGGCATCCCAGGGACTCAGCTTCTCAGGGAAGGGCTGGCCCCTCTCAAACCCCTGCTCCAGCCTTTCCCACCCTCTTCTAGGCCCTTAAAGCCTTTAGAGCTTCTGCCAGTGCCAGGTGGGGTGGCCCACACCCAGGACCCCTCCCCAGACTAAAGCCAGGTCTAGGTGCCGCCCATGGCCTCCAGGCCCCTGGAAGGGGGTCACTGGGCATCTGCAGGGCCCAGGTCAGCACCCTCTCGGAGGATCCTCCTGACCAACAGGGTAGGCTAGGAGTGTCCTGGTGTGCAGCCTCTCTAGAGTACAGAGTCAAGGGCAGATGGAGGCATGCTCTACCCTGGACTGCCCAGCCTTGGAGGCTCCAAAGCACCCTCAGCTCCTCCCAGCAACAGAGGAGGGTCCCTGGCCTCCCTCCACATAACAGACAGCAACCAGAAGTTAGGGCAGATAAACTCTGTACAGAGAAGAAATAAAATCACAGAAGTGGATGAATATTTAGAAAGTCTGACCCCAAACATGAAGTTCTCGCTCCCCCTGGACTCCTCTTGGTCTGTCTTTGTTTCTCAATGTCTGAGCCCCCCTGACCCCCACAAAGGGACCTGTTGACCCCCTTCCCTTTCATCTTCAGCAGGAGAGAAAGCCTCCAGACCCCTGAGGGCCATTTCCAGTCACCAAGTGGAACAGAAGCACTGCCCTGGCTTGGGAGTCACTGGGTGGGCTAGGGCAGCTTTCTCAACCTCATGGAGCCAGAAGCTGAGCTCCTGCCACCCTCTACTGGGCCCCGGAGGGTGGGCCCAGCAAGTGCAGGAAGGGCGGGCTGGTGCTGGACATGAAACTCTGATAAGACCTGCCTGCCTGCCCAGCTGGCACCCACAGAGCCCACACGTGCAAGGAGCTGCTGCAGCAGCCACTGGCAGGTACCTGGGCGATGCTGTGGCAGGTGTGGAAGAGAACGGCAGGGTCAGGGTGCACCAGGCCATCCTTGAGGCTGAGGAGCTGCTCAGCCACGTCATCCCGGTAGTCTCTCGAGAAGCCTGAAAGGTGGAAGGGCACGTGGGGTGGGCGCAGGCCTTCCCTGGCCACCAGAGGCCCAGCCTCTGCTCCCTCATCCCCCCAACACACACACACTGCTGCCCAGCCAGGGGGGCTCACCCTCATAGCCCAGCTGCAGGTACAGCAGGGAGTGGACGCAGCTCACAGCCTCTCGGCGAGTGGCAGGCCAGAGGTCGGCGCACCGTGGGGAGAAGAGGCCAACGAGGAGGCCCAGGTTGTGGAAGGGCACCAGGGCCTGGAGAGGCAGATGCAGGGGTGCTGTGGGGACGCTGGGGGCAGATAGCCAGAGATGGCACTGGGGCTCAGGAGTCACTGGGGTGGGCAGCTACCTGCACCCCCTGGACCCAGATATGGGCAGGCCTGTGACCAGAGGGCAGCCCTCCCCCACCCCAGGGTGGGTCCCAAGAGGGACGAGAGTTGGGCAAGCAGGGGTGTGGACAGGGCATGGCCAGCTTCTGATCACTCCTCAGATACACGGGAATTCCTGTCCCAAAAGCCAAGGGGTGCTACACAAGCCCTTTCATCCCCATGGGGACTGGGCCTGCTCTTCAGAGACTTTCCTGCTCTCCTCGAATACAGAGCCTCTCAACCATACTCTGAGCAAAGGGCCTTGCTTCCTACACCCCAAATCGGGGGACATCAACTACCTACCCCCAACACACAGCCCACACACAAGTGGCCTCCCTGGAAGGTGCCACCACGCACCCTGCCCGACACGGGCTCTTGAGGGTGTGGGGCTCCAGGCTACTACTCCTCCCGAAACCAGGGGGAGGCTAGATGGGGGTTGGGGGCCACCAGCTGCATTCCTCTCCACAAGAGCAGAGCCCTGTCTCGTCACGAACAAAAAGTGAACTCTGGTTGGACCAGGGTTATGTGAAAAACAGGCCATGGAGAACGTGGGTGGGAAAAGCTGTCTAAGCCAGCCAACAGACGATGCTTGAACACAACAAAAAAATAAACACTGCCAACCAACGAGCATCTCGCTTGAGTTAACAGCTTGGGGCCACCACCAGTATCCACCTTCCTGCGGTCAGCAGCACAAGCCAGCAGGTGTTGAAATGGTGAGAAAGGCCGAACTCATGGCCTTTGTGGATGGCTGTGGCTGTGTGTCTGAAGAGCAGAGAATTAACTAAACACTCATTCAGAGTCACAGAGGGATCTTATTCCTTTTAAACTACCCAGTTCCTACCAGTTCCTAAGTATCCAGAAGTCCAGTTCTCCTGCCTACCACAGTAAGTAAATGATTATGTACAGTGGAGACAGCAGTGACAGACCGTGCCTCTGCTAGGGCCGGGGGCTGGGGTGGCCAGGTCCACCGTTATCAGCACAGGAGCCCTTGGTACACTCCTGTCAAGGCCACGCGGGAGCATGGGAGGACCACACCAGTCTACCCTAAAGACAGCAGAGTGACGGCCTTGTAAGAACAAATGTGAAGTTCTAACAAGGGAAGAGGAGCTGCTGAACCCCAACAAATACTAAAATGCAAAGTAACCGTGCAGCTCTGGGAGGCGCTCTTTCCCACCGCTCCAACTAATAGTGCTGTCTTCAGGAGTTCACAAGTCCCTACCTTGGCCCAAGCTGCGGCTTCTGCCTCCAACACCCTCTGCTCCTCCTCTCACATGGGGGTCCCCATCACCCTTCCCTGCGTTGGGCGGGCTCCCAAGGATGAGGCTGCCCATCGGGTTCGATGCTGAGTGGCCAGCCCTGAGGACACTTGCTGACCCTTGTGGTCCTCTGTCCACAGCCCAGGAGAGGACAGTGCCGCTCGCAGCACTGGGCAGTGGGAGATGCGAGGGCCCCACGGTGTGGCCCCGGGCCAAGGGAAGGGCATGCGGCTGAGGAGGGACCGCGCAGGCCGCCCTGGGGCACTCACGCTGATCTGCAGGTGTTCTAGGAAGAACTGCAGCAGGCAGGCACTCAGGCCAAGCGCCCGCACCCGCTCGTGGCCCTTTGGGGACTTGATCCACGGGCTCAGGTGCTGAGGAAGAAGGGGCTTCAATAGGTGCAGCTTGGGGCAGCCTCCCTGCCAGGCCACCCTCTGGGCACGGGGGCCAGTGCGCCAGGTCAGAGTGGGCCCCCTGGGCAGCGCCTTCCCCACCCTCTCATTCTGTCCTGCTGGCCTGGCTCACAGCCATGGCCACCCCTGGTGGAATCTCTAGGCATGCCCATGCAAGGACATGGTGTTCCCAGACATGGGTCGGTCCTGCCCCAGCCCACAGCCACCCACCCACCAACATGATGGCCTCAGAGGGTCAGGAGCGCCCATTTGGGGCACCTCAGAGTCTCTCTGTCCGGACCCCACGATGGGGGAGCAGAGAGATCGAGCTCCGAGCCCCGTCTGCTCAGACTGCACCCGTCTGCATACCCCCCAGGCCAGAGGGGCCCCTGCCCACTGGCTCACAGGCCACCCCCAACTTGCACAGAGCGCCACGGCCCGCCACACACCTCCACCATGACCTGCAGACCCTGGGGCGTCATGTTCCGCTGAAGGAGGCTCGTCAGCAAGTCCTTGAGGGCCTGCATGGTGTCCAGGTACAGGGACTGGAAGAAGAGAAGCTGCCAGTCCTGCTGTGACCCCCCATCCCTGGACAGGGCCACCGTGGGGGCCACTGATAGCTCCTGGAGGCTGTCCCCCTCCTCTGGTTCAGGCAGCACGGCCATGACACTGTGCAGGCAGCTGTGAATCAGGTCCGCCTGCACCTGCTCCTCCAGGGCCGGCTCCAGGGTACTGAGCCACCAGTTAAGGCCCAGCGCTCATGTAGAGGGCCCCCTACAGCCGCACCCCACCCCCCCCTGCAAGGAAAGGATACACCAGGTACATGCAGGCTAGCATGGCCTTCTTCCGAATGGGCGTCCTCAGCGAGTCTGGGGGCTCCGCTTTGATGAACTCCTGGGAGAGCAGCCGCAGGGCAGCCCTTGGCCGAAGCTCCAGCTTGCCCCCAGGTCAGGCCCCACAACCCGGGGGCTCGGTCCTCCCCAGCCCGCCCACACTCACCACCATCTGCGCCACCAGCTCCGCCTTCCTCAAGAGGTGGAAGGAGCCGCCGTGGGCGCTGCTGCAGATGGCCTGGGTGGCCATGCACACACTCTGCACCAGGCTCAGTCTCAGGGCCGGGTCCTGCAAGGACAACTGGGCTGCGGGAGCCGCCAAGGCCCGAGGCTCGCGGGCTGAGCCTGGTGGGAGGGGGCCACCCAGCGCGGCAAGGCCAGGCCGCCGGCCACTCTCCTGCAAGCCAGACATGGACTCCCCTCCAGTCTATAGGCTCTCAGCCAGTCCTCCACGTGGGCCAAGGTGGGTCTGCGAAGGAAGGCTCTTGGCTGTGGGCCCGACCTGGGGGTCCCAGGGTCACAACCCCGGGCAGATGACTGCAGGCTCACCACGCACCATCCAGCTGCCTCCCCCAGGTGGAGGGGATGCTGCTGCCCTGGGAGAGCCCCAGCAGAGGGCTGGCCCCCAGCTCTAAAGGACTGAGTCAGAGAGAGAGGTCACAGAACAGCCCTGGCCCAGAGGCCCCAAGAGACCCAGGGTGTTGGGGGTCTGCTCTTCAAGCGGACAGTCCGGCCGCTCCCAGAGAAGGTTCCCAGGTTAGTGCCAGAGTCCACAAGGGAGGTGTGTTAGTGAGGCAGAGGCTGCCGTCTTGGCTGCAGAACTCCCCCGACCAGGCGCTCACAGAGATGGAGTGGAGGCAGGAGAGGGGCACGCTGAGGACCCCGCCTGGCCTGGGAGCCACCACCTCCCCTCCGTCGCCCCCACCTCCGGGGCCTGGGCCAGGGCAGGAGCTCCTAGGCCCTAGAGGGCCATCCTGCAGGCCTTGCCTGAACTGAGACTAGGACGCCCCAGGAGCACCCCGCTGCCACCCCGGCCAGCCCAGACAGAGGAGAGAGCTTAGGCCCCGCACACTGTACCTTGGTCTCTACCTTTATCCCCAGAACCTGGACGACAGAAGTGAGACACGTTACACAAGAGGCTTCTGAGGCAGCACCCCGTCCCAAGCCTCTGAGACACCCAGACGCCCACCTTGGTGCTGAAGCACTGGGACATGTTCCGAAACACGTCTGCCTCCACCCTGGCCAGCAGCAGCTCGCGCGGGGCCCGGGCCGCCACGTGCCCGTAGCACAGAATCAGCGCGCTCCTCACTCTGTCGGCCTCACTCTCGCTCCGATCCTGAGAAGTCAGAGCTCTGTGACAATCACACCCCCAGCAGGAGCCGCGCCCTGCGACCCCAGGTGCCAAAGAACGGCAGAGCCAGTCTGGAGGAAGATGCCACTTGACTGAGGAGTCTGGGGCCTGTTGGGGACCAAGGGTCAGAGGGGAAAGGATGCAGGGGGGACCACAGTGGGAGGGGCAAGCAGGAGGAGGGGCTGGGGGCTGAGAGCAACCAAAGGGCCAGGTGGGGTCCCCGTCTTCGCTTGGGTGGCTGCCCAGGGCCCCTCTGTCCTAGGGCCCTGTTCACGCTACACCAGCCCGAGACCCCGGCACTGGTAACCCTGGTCCAGGGAGACGGGCTAGGGGAGGAGCAGACAGCGCAGGTGCTCCCCCACAACCGGCTTCAGCCTAAATGCAGCCCCCACTGGCCACCAGGGGGCAGACGACACACAAACCAGTGGTGGGACAGGAAGGGGCTGCTCCCATCCTGCTGCCCAGAGCCGGTTCATTGCCCCCAACCCCAATGTGGGAGAGAGCCCACACACGGCAGCCCCACCCATGAAGAAGCAGAGACTGGAAGCCAGCTCCCTGCCCCACCCCCGGCCTGCAGGGCACAGAGCCCAGGAAGCTCTAGGACCAACACCATCTGCCCTACCGAACTTCAGCATGCTGGCACTGCAGCTAAGACAAAACCCCGGGCCAGCCCACCCCAGGCCTCCCACTCAGCTGTCAGCCTGACCTTGCTACCTTAAAAATGCTGAAAATGCCGGCAGATTTTCTGAGCACGTCTGACTTCACAAAGTCTTCCAGCTGGGCCAGGGTGTCATCCAGGTGGGAGATGGCACAGATCCCAAAGCAACAGGCAAGGCCCTAGGGAGGCACAGGTGCACTCACACCTGGGCAAGGTGGGATGGGGAGGCGTGCGCACACACACACACGCTGGGGGGGCAGCCACCTCACGCTCCCTCTCCTCCTGGTATCTGGCCGTCTCCAGCAGCTCCTGCAGGTGCTTCCTCACCACCTCCTTACTTGAAGCGGCACCCAGGGTGGTCCCGACACATTTGTACAGGAAGTTCTGCAACGAAGCCAGACAAGGGGTGGTGCCAGCTCTCCAGTGGAGGGATGCCCCTAGTGGGGCACTCTGAGTGCCTGCACCACGGAACAGACACACCACTGCAAGGGCCAGACGCGCTCTGCGCACTGTCTGAGGAGCAGCAGGTGGGCGCGGAGCCCTGCGTCTCCAGCCGCCAGCCCACAGCCTTCTGTTCCAGGTCCTGCCAGGACCACAGTGGCCATCAGACAGGCTCAGGGAGCAAGAGACGGAATCAGGGGACAGGATCGAGGGCCGTGCCCATGGCACTGCTGGCGGTGTGTCCTCCTGCACCTCCTCCTGGGGGAGCTCCTCCTGGGGCTTCCCTTCCCCCTCCCTTCCTCCTGGGGTTCCCCTTCCGGTGCACCTTCTCCAGGGGCATCCCGTTGTAGTTGGGTAGCTGCTTGCACATTTCCAGGGTCAGCTGGCAGACCCAGGTGTTGTCAGACACGACAGCCAGGGAATCCCGGAGAAACTGCGGGCAGGAACTCTACCAATGAGGGCGGGCTCGGCCTCTCACTGGCCAGACTAGGGGAGAACCCAAAGCCCCAGGTGCCACAGGCGGTGACCACAGGTCCTGTGCCATAGCTCTGAATGGCCGTAGGTAACTTTGAAGCTGAGACAGAAATTCTGGGTGGTCAGGCGTGCAGCACATGGGGCACTGGGGCCTCAACCAAGCAGGGGACAGGACAGAGGGCTCTCTGGCCAGAGCAGCCCCTGTGATATGACCCCATCGCAGCACGCAGTCCTCACCCCAGAGACACCCGCCTGTCCCTCCGCCCCTCCCCCCCACCACCAGGTCAAGGCAAGCACTACCACTCTGGGAGGTACAGTGCCCCCAGCACCCACTGTCCCAGCCCTCCCAACCCAGGCCAGAAAAGGGCCTGTGCCCAAAGCAGGCTAACTCTAGTCTCCTCCTCTTCTCTTACCATCAGCAGCTTTTCTTCCCACTCCTCCTGTGGCAGGGTTTCTTCACTGTATTCTGAAATGACCAGTCACTCGCTCAGCCTGGCGGACAGCAGTGGAGAGCTCAGAGTCCCCTCCACCAGGCCCAGGCTCCTTCGGCTCCAGGATAGAGGAAGAAAGGGCCCACATCCAGTGAGCTCGCGGTTGACACCAGACAAGGAGCATCTTTCCAGCCCACTCTCCAGGCCCTTTCCTGAACAACAGCAAAGGCAATTTCTTCCAACTTTTAAAACCCTGGTCTCCAGTGGCCAGCCTTGATGCCAACAGGCAACAGTCGGGGTCAGAGGAGGAGCAGCAGCGACCACCCCTGGGCCTCACCGTCCAGGTGCTCCAGCAGCAGGGGGATGGCAGTCGCCCACCGCTGACCCAGGGCCGGGTGGATATCCTGATGCAAGACACTCAGGAGGCGCAGCGAGGCTGCTCCGCGACCGTCCCCCACATAGGGATTGGAAGACACGACCTGCAGAAGGCAGAGTTGGGGTCTCCACCAGCGTCCTGGGCCACAGTGCTCCACCTGAGGCCGAGCATGGACATCCAGGTTGGGGCAAGGAGGCCCCAGAGACACAGCTCCCCAAATCCGTCCCGGAGTGCCTGATGGTCCTTCCCGGGGCAGTGACAGCATGAGGGTGGGGCAACAGGGACTAGGGGAGTGTCCACCCCCCACCGACACCCCTCAGAGTGGACACTGAGGCCACCTGGCTGGGAGGAGAAGCCACTGAGGCCTGAGCAGCTGCTTACCAGGAGTCTGGTGGTGATGGCGTAGGGAGACGGGAGGTGCACTGCAGGGAGACAGACCACAGCACTCAGGGCTGCCCCCTTGGGGGGCAAGGGGGAAGGGCTGGGCTGGGGCAGGGGCACACCATTGCCGTTGTACTGGATGAGGGGGGCATGGGCCCCCGCCTCCTGCCTCTTCTGGGCCAAGTGCACAAGGCTCCTGCAGAGCGGGCTCAGCGCCCCGGTGAAGCGAATGGGGACCAGGAACTCAAGCAGGTACGGCCAGAGGACCTGGGGGCAGTGCAGGGTGTGTAGGAGCCCGGACCCGCAGCGCAGCCTCCCTGCACTGCAGCCTCCTCGTACCCACGGCCTCCCCACACCTGCTCCCAGACACCAAGGGGTCAGGAGCAGGCTGGCGGGTCCCCCAGGGCAGGGGTGCTCACCTCGCCCATCCTGTCCACGGTGGTGCTGACCAGGTAGAGGGTGCTGACGCTGATGGCCCGCACGCTGTCGGCCGCCAGGGCCTCACTGTCCGCACCAGGCTTCTGAGTCTGGGGGCGGGAGGGCAGGATGCTGTGCACTCTGCTCTGCAGGTCACCAGTTGCGGGCTCTGGCCCTGAGGACACGGCCTGAACAGAAGCATGACAGGCCCTGCCCAACCCCTAGGGAGGGGACCATCTCCGGCCACTGGCTGGACACTCGCTCTCCACTAAAATCGTCCCAAAAAGCCAGCTCCCCGGGCCAACCTTCAGCGTCCAGACTAGAAAAACCGTCAGCATTTCCTGAGAGCCACTAACCGCATCCTCACAGGTGGTATTCTGTCCTTGTGGACGCGGTCACTGCCTGAGAAAGTGCCATTCCCACCAAGAACACAGACGAGCCCTGCTGCCCCATGGGCCAGTGGTTTCTCTCAAACCCAAGGAGTCAGTGCTCCAGAGCCCAGCTCCCTGGAGTCTTCTAGGCAAAAAAGGACTCTACTGTCTAAATGCTGAGTCTTCAATTCATGTTTTGAAATACCGAAAAGCAAACACTGAAAACAAAGCAAAAGTGGGAAAACCGTAATGACTGTTGGAGACATTTGGCACCTCTCACCAAGAAATTAAAGATCGAGAAGAAAAAAATAGAGATGTTTAGGGCCTGAATAGCAAGTTTTAGAGCATGCTCTAAAAATATAGAGAAAACTTTATACCAGATACACACAAAGGACGTTGAACGCCTGACTGCCTATTAGGCCAAATAGAAAATCTCAAGAAACACTTAGAAGCAGAAATATACCTGGCCAGATTCAATGCAATAAAATTACAAGCCCACAATAGCCACAAAAGGCTAATCACCTAGAAAATTATAAACATCCAAGCCACTGGGTTCTTGACATCCAGGCAAAGGCAGCTGGTCCATGTGGGGAGAAGCGTCTTTACAGTGAGCGGTGCTGGGACAGCAGGATACCCACACGCAAAGTACGGAGCCTGAACCCACACCTCACGGTGAACAAAAGGAATGCAAGATGGAACACAGACCTTGTGTAAAACTTCTAGAAGCAGACATAGGGGAACACCTTTGTGACTTTGGGTAAAGAAAGGATTTACTAGTTACAACCCCAGAAGCAAGAGCTATAAATAAAAGCCCAATAACGTGGACTTCTAAAATATTAGCACTTTTGCTTTTTGAAATACAGTGTTAAGAAAATAAATACCTACGATGCAACAGATTTGTCAGAAAATATTTGTAAACCATAAATCTGATAAGGGACTTGCATCTAAAATATATGAAGAGCACTTCTGTCCTGAAGAAGAAGAAAGGGAACAGCCCAACTCCAAAGCAGGTAAAAGCTGTGAGCAGGCACATAGACACGCGGATGCCAATATCACTGGTCACAGGCATGATGCTAGCCTATCACAGTAGCTAGAAAAGGAGACACACAGCACTGACCTAACCTCACGTACCAACAGAGCTGCTGCTGGGGCCGCAAGATGGCACAGCTATTTTCAAAAACCACCTGGAAGCTTCTTATGAAATCAAACATCTCAGCGTCTCACAGCAGCTGCTTACACAGGGGGACAAACGCAAGCCCTGCAGAAACCTGCACTCTCTCTTTCACGGATGCTTTATTCACACCTGCCACGCAGCTAGCAGACTAGCACACCCCCAGAGCGCCACTCAGCAGTCAGACAACAAACCACAGGTCCAGAGACAACACGCAATGATGGAGCAGAGGGACGGCGTGCCTTACCTCAGCCTCGGGGGGCAGAGCACACTGCTGCACGATGTATTCGATCATGGCCTTGCCGCCAGGCTGCTCCAGGTAGCCGTGGTGGGCCATGGCGCTGACCACCTGCACCACTGCCCGCTTCACCTGCCCAGAGCAGGGGGCACAGGAAGGGGCTTCAGAGGAGTGCTGGCCGCAGCACGACAGCCAGCAGGGGCCGGCATCTCACCCACCCTCTGCCCACACCTCCCGCCTTCCCCCAGCCCAGCACCCCTCTCTGGGACCCTCCCCCTGTCCTGGTCACACCTCTCCTCTCCAGATCCCAGGTCGCACATGTGTCCCGAGTGACCATGAGCTGATGGGTCTGGAGGGACTGAGCCATGTGGCAGCCTGAGGCCCTTAGGCTGGGTGCTTCTGGCCACCGACACAGCGGGCAGGCATTGGGCCCCTCTGAGGGTGGCACAGGGCACAGGAGCCCTGAAACAGATGCAGCCTCAGTAGTTTGGGCTCCATTCCAGTAGCTTCTGGGACTCTCACAGATGGTCCCCAAGAACAGGGTGCAGGATGAGCACAAAGGCTGGGGCAGCTGCAGGAAGGGGACCCGCTGCTGCTGAGCCCAAGCAGGGAGGGCCCTCGGCTCTGGGGTCACCACCAAGCTATGGATATCCTGCTGGAGTCCAAGCTCCTGTTCCCTGGGGCTTCTGCTGCACCAAGTCGTCTAGCCCTGTGACTCGGGTGGGACATCAGGCCACCCGAAGGGCTGGATGCCGAGATCTGCATGATGGAGGTCTGACAGAGACCCCCGACACAAGGCTGGGGCTTCCCTGGGCAGCCCTCCATGTGAGCCAGCACAGCGCTGCCCACGGCTCCACAGGGCCAGGACGGGGGCTCCAAGTGAGAGCCCAGGCCGCCCCATGAGCGTCTCTGTGGCTGATGCTCACGTAGGTCTTTTTGGTATAACGGCTCTTGAGTTCTGGGAGTTCTTCTATAGAACGATCAAGCCCCAGGGTGGTCTTGAGGACTGCTTCCTAGCTTCACACCTGGTTAACGCATCAGGAGGAAGCCGGGGGCCCAGACAAGCAGCTCAGCAGACACCCAGGCCTGCACGCGCCTGCCGAGGCCTGGTGTGCTGAGGCGGCAGCTGCCTGTCAGCGGTGGCCGTACCGCCTGCCGCTGTGCGCTGCCCACTGACCCACCTTGTTGTTGGTGTCCAGAAGAGGGAGCTTCATGGAGGAAAGAATGAAGGGTTTCTTAACTTCCATCTGAGCAGCTGCAAGAAACCAACAGGGGGCTCAGCCTGTCTGCCGGTGGGCAGAGGCCGGGCAGCATGTGCTGCGGGGCTCTGGCCTCAGTGCGGCCCTCTGCGTGGGGGGAGGAGAAGACCACCTAAGCACAGGCCCACCTATCTCTCTCTGAGGGAAAAATGACTTTTTTCAGCAAATGACATTATTTTATCCAATTAAGAAGTGAGGAAGTTAGAAGTTCAGGGCAGCAGAGCTGAGTCAGGGGTCCCAGGTTCATGTGGGGTGAGGGCACCTCCAGGGTCATCAGAATCTTAGCACCACTCCCTGCTCCTGGCTCCAACCTGAAGGCCTGATGTGGTCACGGCCACTGTTAAGCAACCAAGACTCACACACACACACACACAAATTCAGGTGTGAAAACCATTCAGGCTTATTGCTGATTAAAACTACTTAAAAGCAAGAAACCTGAACTCTCCTATCCAGTTGTGAGGAAATCTTCAGACACATGGAAACCAAGGACTTTCCACAGAACTGGCCTCCACTCTTCCCAAGGTCCATGTCTAAGAAACAGCGGAGTGAGCTGTGCCCATGGCCAGGCCTCCACACTGAGGGACCGCTGCCGCGGATGGCTGCAGGTGGGGGGGGGTCGGCAGGACTCAGCCACCAGCCTCCCACGCCGAGGCGCCACGGCCCGCCGACTACAGCCCCTGCCGAGGGCAAACATCAGACGGACAACCTGCTGGCAGGCAGGCGAGCACCACTGCTGCAACTCTTCAAAAAGCAGGGAATTTTGTGAAATAGAAAGTTGGGGAAAGTATTTCAAGAACTCAAAGCAAAATGCTCTTCATCCCAAAAATGGACAAGGCAGGCCTATCCCATCTCCGTTCCACAAGGCACTCACCCGCCGCGTTGATGATGTGCCTCAGGACCTGCAGGGTGCCCACACGGGTCCTCTCGTTGCTGGTGTCCAGCTTGGGCAGCAGGAAGGCCAGCAGGCGGTCCGGCGAGTAGCAGGCTGCGGGCAAGTGCTCATCAAGACTGTCTTGCTCCCTGCTGGTTGCCTGCACCCCCCCAGGCCCAGCGAGGAGGACAGATGCTCAGGGCGGTGAGCCCCCTGATGAGACCAAGGGCTCCGCCTGCATACCCAGCACCGTGAAGCAGCGCAGCACCTCCTTCTGGTTGCTCATCACCAGCGGGCTGGATGACTCCACAGGCACGCAGATCTGTCCAGGACAGAAGACAGTTAGCAGCTGGTGGGGCTGGAGAGGGACATCTCAAGCTTCCAGGAAGCTGCAGGTCCTTGGGCGCGCTCACCTGGGTGAGGAACCCCTGCCTGTGCCCAGACATGCTCTCAGGCCCTGAGTGATGCACAGCTGGCCCTCCTCCTATACCCCACCCCACCCACTGGCAGCCAGGTGAACAAACTCCCCAGACACACTTCCTGATGAGGAAGGGGACAGCTCCCCACTTTCTCCGGCAGCACACGTGAGCACAGAAAGTGCTGGAGTCTGTCCATTCAAACTGAGAAAGAAAGGGAGCTGCCCTGGCAGGGGTGCAGGCAGAGGTTGCATGCAGCTGTGCCCCTGGGCCCCACTGCACCTCTGTGGGCAACACTCTGGGGCTGAGCTTTGGGTGGCGTCCCCGTCCCCACTCGGCCCCCAAGGTCACAAGAAAGGACCTGCAGGGCTCTGAGGGGACCCTTGGGAAAGCCCAGCATCCCAACCAGGAGGGAGACATGGTGCAGGGGCCACAGGCGCCACCTCAGCCTGGCCCTGCCAGTTCCCAGGGGACCGGAGCAGGTGGAGCAGATGCGGGCAGAGCCACCAGGCTGGCTCCAGGTCCCCAGGGCCCTGCTGCCTGCTCCCGGGGTCACTCAGTGACCCACGGAGCACCTCCCACCAGGGCCTGGGGCCAGCGAGGGAGCAGCTTGGAAGCAGACACTCTGGCCCACCCCAGGGAGCCTGCGGAAGATGCGTGAGGTGCTCAGAACTCCACAGTGACTGGAGCACAAACCGCTGCTGCGTCCAGGTGCTAAGGTTTGCAGTGATCGATTAAAAGGTGATAGATCAGAGAGATAACTAGTGACGAGGGCAGTCACCTTGAGAAAAGATAAAACTAGCTTTTCACTCTTCCTCTAAAATACACTCCAGATGATTAAACAGTATAGGGGAAACGCTGCTGCTGCTGCTAAGTCACTTCAGTCGTGTCCGACTCTGTGTGACCATAGACGGCAGCCCACCAGGCTCCCCCGTCCCTGGGATTCTCCAGGCTAGAACATTGGAGTGGGTTGCCATTTCCTTCTCCAATGCATGAAAGTGAAAAGTGAAAGTGAAGTTGCTCAGTCCTATCCGACTCTTAGCGACCCCATGGACTGCGGCCTACCAGGCTCCTCCATCCATGGGATTTTCCAGGCAAGAGTACTGCAGTGGGGTGCCATTGCCTTCTCCATAGAGGAAGTGAGAGAACCTAAAAACTCACTGCAGAATAGGAAGTATACTTTTATAAGTACAGCAAAACCTGGACTGTATAAAGAAAGATAAATGATGGCTTTAAAAACTTAACTAATGTTCCATGGCAAAAAAAATCTTAAACAGAGCCACAGATAACAACAAAACAGAAACAAATATCTACATACATGACACAAGACTGTAAATAACTGCTACAGACCAATATGAAAAAAAAACACCCTAAAATCAACAGAAAAACAAGATGTGAATGGAAAGCACTAAGAAAAGGAAAGAGCACACTTTTCTAGCTTCTCAGCTTTTCCACAAATATTCCCCTTTTAAACCCCGCCCCCCTCCCCACAGATTACAGTTTTTAGTTTCAGGCCATCAATTTGTATTAAGTAAATAATACTCCATCTCTCTTTTTTTCCTCACTTTTTTCCCAAGTTGTAAACTTTTTCTCCACAGAGATCTTAGGCATTCTTCGCTAGGTTAATTCCCAGATACTTTACAATTAAGTTTCTGTTGTTATTGTAAACACCTTTTTTTTTGGTACTTTCTAGCTGGTCACCACTGATGGGGAGAAACACTCTTGATTTTTACAGGTTGGTCTTGTAACTGGCAGCCTTGCTGAACAGAGTTCTAGGACTTGTAAATAGATTTAGTTCTTGTATGAATGAGCTTCTAAATGAGTGCTTTGACTATCCAGAACAAATACCTGCTAGGAGCAGACATGGCAGGGCCCACAACAGGCAGCCCTGCCCAAAGGGCTGTGCCACCTCGCTGAGCATGGGGAGCAGCGGCCCGCTAGGACGAAGGGTGGGCAGGCGGCCGGGCGAAGGCAAACCACAGGTCTGTCCTGGATCCTTCCTTTCTGCTTCTCTCCTCACAGAATTCACCCCAACCCCTGCTGACAAGTGACTGGGGCCCCTTCCTGCTCTGGACGCTAAGGGAAGGTGGTCACTTCTATCCATTGTGATGCAAACTGTATCCATCACATGTATGATGCATGCTGATGGGTCAGGTATTTAAAATTTACCAAGTAAGAGAAGTTCCTTTCCCATCCTGGTTGCTAAGAGTTTCAATGACAAATAGGTGCTGAACTTCTTCAAAAGCTTTTTCTGCATCGCTGAGATCAGAGAGAACCTTCCCACAGCCCCTCCCACTGGGCCCTGTGTGCAGCGAGTACAGGGTGGGCAGCCAACTCTCCTCCGCACAGATCCTCATGCCAGCTCACCCGCGGGCGCCCAGACTTCTCTGTGTGGTCCTGACTTGGAGTCAAGACCAGCCCCACAGAACCTGTCAGGCAGCTCCAGATCCTTTTCTCATTTCCAAGCCCACCTGTGTGAGGTGGAAATGGGCTATCCCTCAAAAGTCTGGAAGAGGCAACCTGAACAGCACTGGGTCCCGGGTTTGCTGTCAGAAAGGAAGGGCCTGGAATGTAGTCTCCATTTCTTTACTGGTTTAGTCAAATTTTCTATTTCTCTTCTACCAATTGTGACATTTTTAAGATTTTTCTAGGCATCTATCCACTTCATAATTTTTCAGGCTCATTACGGCTGAGGAGCCCCCTGAGGCCCTTTCTCCAGCAGAAGCTTTGGGCTCTCCCCTTGCCGGCCTCAGCTGCCAAGGCGGCTCCTTTGCTCCGCCTGAGCCCTGACCCTCGGGGACCTGCAGGCAGCACAGACGCTCCCCCTGCCCTGCTGGCCGCCTCCCCCCCTCCTGCCCCTGCATGTAGGGCTGTCCGGTGCCCCACTGCCCGAGTCAGTGTACCCCCACAGGCCGCACCCAGATGACTCGGGAAGCCCGCAGAGGTCCACCTGGCTGGATCCCCGCCCTGAGTCTTGCTCCCTGGGCCCCTCAGCAGGCACCCCCATAGCAGGAGCACAGCGCCTGGCCCCAGCCTGCTCACAACCCCCTCCACCAGCCCACCTGAGTGTGCAGAGCGGCAAGGAGAGAGTCAAGCTGGACGTCCAGAGTGCGGCTGCCCACGCTCACGGCTGCCTCCAGGATCTGGCCGAGGCTCTGCAGGGAGGAGCGGCCTGTCAGGATCTCCTTGCCCCCAGCCCCATCCCACCTGGCTAGGAGAGCCTCCCAGCAGGACACCACCCTGGGGCTGGAGCGAGGAGGGAGCGGTGCCAGGAAGGGGGCCCCGTGAGGCCAGGGGCCTGGCTCTCCAGCTCTGCCTGCAGTCCTCGCTGAGGCCGACAGCCCACCAAGGCCTCAGCCACGGAGGCCCGCAGCCACACTGTGCACACCTTGGACACGTGGACGGTCTCGGCGTGCTTCTTGTAGAGGGCGAGCACGCCGGGCAGCAGCTTGGGGAGCTGCTCCTCCAGCTTCTCACTGGGGAGCAGGTGGCTCATGGGCCCCAGGGCCTCCACCACTGCGAGCCGCAGCTAGAGGGGGCAGGGACACCGGTCAGTGGTGGGGGCACAAGGGCAAGGAATCCTCCACCACGGACCTAGAGCAGAGGCTCCTACGAGGCGGAGGGAGTGGGCCTGGGGAGAAGTAGGAGCAGCCAGGCACCTCCCTAATGCGTGGAGGCCCCAAGGTGGGGGTGGGGCCTCAGCAAAGCAGCCCAACGCTGCGAGGACCTGCAGGGGAGACCCACAACACAAGGCTTGGCGTGGGCGGATGGACACAAATCTCTACCGAGATCCTGCGGGATGGCAGAGGGCCCAGGGGTCTGTGGCAGGACCTCCAGGCTGGGGAGGGAGAGGGTGGCCAGCAGGTGCGGCCACCAGTCCCCACCCACAGAGCGTACCTTCGCTTCCCGGCTCTGTAGCCACTGGTGGAAAAGGATGTCGTAAGCACCAGAGATGTCTGAGGCAAAGGCGTCCTTTCTGACTGTGGGGTCTGGGGCCTGATCCAGGTTGGCCAGGTACTCCAGGGTGCTCTCACTGAAGCGCTGCAGAGCTGCGGTGACCCCAGCGGTGAAGCAGCAGGCATGGTCACGCTGGCTCTCACGCAACCCCTCTAACATCCCATGCCCGCCTGTGAGACACCCTCCTGAGCACCCCGGCCAGGCTCAGGACTACTGGGTGGGGCGGGAGTGAAGGGTTCCCTGACTCTTGCCCTTCCCAGAACCTGGAACATGACTTTTCTAGAAATTCAGTCTCTGCAGATACACTAAGTTAAGACAAGGTCACGGCGGGGTGGGGTGGGGTGGGGTGGGGTGGGGTGGGGTGGTGTGGGCCCTGACCCACCAGGACCCTTTCCTCATAAGTAGACAGACATATTGATGACGGAGGCAGACAGCGCAGTAATGTGGCCTCAAGCCCAGATTGAGAGGCACCTCCAGACACCAGGGGAGCCTGGAAGGACTCTGTCCAGAGTCACAGAAGGTGAGCGGCCCTGCCAACAGTCTGCTCTCAGACACTGGCCTTCTAAGCTGTAGAAGACAGCCCCATTGTCTTAATCCCGATTTGTGGCCCTGTGTCACAGTGGATATCAATACATGACCAACCTCTCCCAAATGCCACCAGGCCACCACACCTGCCTGCTCTGGTCTGTGGTGCCCACCTCTCCCCTCACGGACACACATACCACATGCTTTCAAGGGCTGCTGTCCAAGATGGCATAGGACCCCCAGGACACATGCAGGAAGACCCGGTATGTGAGCCTGGGTGGGGGTGCGGTGCTGAAGGTGGGGAACACCAGCCTGGGCGGGGCTCTATCCATGCAAGGGACAGTGCTGTGGATGCCCAGGCAGGGAAGCCGGGGGACCCACTTAGGTGTAGACCTGTGAGTGGTCAGCAGGGCCTAGACTGTGGGTCAAGGGAGACAATGGGACCACAAAGAGTCAGAGGCCAGGACCTGGCCACGCAGCCCCACTGAGGCCTGTGCAGTGGAGCAGATGAGAACCAGATGGCTGGCAGCGGTGTTGGCTCACAGCTGGCCCCAAGGCCAGAGCCCACCCCCAGGATCTTGACTGACAGGACCACTTGCAAGGCTACTTTCTCAGCTTAGGCTTTGCAGCCCAGCCCTCTGCCTACAGGAAGGCAGCTACGATCACAAGCAATCAGAGAGCATATAGGACCCCCCTACCCCCGGGGCCCACAGCGGGAGGCCTGCGTCTGGTTGTCCTCCCACTGAGGGTGCCTTCGGGGGAGGGGGTCCGCTTAGGTGGGCCCTGGTCCCTGCCTGCCACCCCAACCCCTGCATCCCCCTACTCTTGCTCCTTGAGTTGCTCAGACTGCTTGGTCAAGCTGACCAGGGCTTCGAGGTACCCTGTGTGGGAAGGGCTTTCAGGATAACAGGACATTACATGGTCAGAAATAGAACCACCCCCGCCCTGAGTTTCTTATCAGGTTTGTGATTTTAATCAAGGACACACGTGCCTCAGGTAAACGAGCCACTCAGGCCCCTCCCCAGTCTGCTTTTCCTTATTCCAGAAGCAAACACCAGGTTTGGGCCTCTCTCTCCACACACGTGCGCAGTGTTCCCCACGTACCCCAGGCCGGGGCCAGCCTGTTCCATCCACCCCTCCAGACCCTCGTGGCTCCGAGCCCACCACTCCCTCCATGACCAGCTGTGTTCTGAGTTAAGGACCGTCTGGGGTTGGAGTCCCCTCGTTCTCCAGGCCCAAGTCACTGTGGCAACCTCCACACTTCTTGCCACACATCCTGAAGCTCCCCCAGCCTTACCACACAGGCCACACACTTCCGGATCCTGGCTTCTCAAGGAGCCTCTCTACACCTTCCTGCTCAGTGAGCCTCGGGGCAGGGAGCTGACTCTCAGTGGTGCCTTCCGCTGGAAATTTCTAGCACTCTCCCTCAAGCAGAAGGCAAGCCCTCGGCCTTCTCCTGACCACCTGCCCTGCGGAAGCTTCCCGAAGTGGGTGCGGGGAGGGCCTCTCCATCTGGGGCAGCTCCCACCTCACCGCCCCCTCCTCCGCTTTCTCTGTTCCTTCCATCCAGGGTGATCATCCAAGACTGGCTTCACAGCTTCACTCGCTAAGTCTTTTCTTTCTCTTCTGTTTTCCGCATACTTGCATTTTTGGCTCTATTTCCTAGAGGATTTCCTCAACACTTCCATTTCTACCTTTCATCTTCATCATGTTGGTAATTCCCAAAAGCTTTATTGCATTGTCCAAACGTAGCTTCTTCAGAGCAAAGTGCTTCTGTTTCATGAATGCATCTTCTCTCGTTTCAGTGAAATGTCAACCAGATCTCCTCTCCTGCCTGTTTCCCCTCCCTCAGCTGCCTGCTTCCCCGTCTCCCTTTCTGTTTATTTCCTGCCTGTTCCCCCTCCCTCAGCTGCCTGCTTCCCCGTCTCCCTTCCTGTTTATTTCCTGCCTGTTCCCCCTCCCTCAGCTGCCTGCTTCCCCGTCTCCCTCCCTCCCTCAGCTGCCTGCTTCCCCGTCTCCCTTCCTGTTTATTTCCTGCCTGTTTCCCCTCCCTCAGCTGCCTGCTTCCCCGTCTCCCTCCCTCCCTCAGCTGCCTGCTTCCCCGTCTCCCTTCCTGTTTATTTCCTGCCTGTTCCCCCTCCCTCAGCTGCCTGCTTCCCCGTCTCCCCCCCTCCCTCAGCTGCCTGCTTCCCCGTCTCCCCCCCCCCTCAGCTGCCTGCTTCCCCGTCTCCCCCCCTCCCTCAGCTGCCTGCTTCCCCGTCTCCCTTCCTGTTTCTTTCCTGCCTGTTCCCCCTCCCTCAGCTGCCTGCTTCCCCGTCTCCCTTCCTGTTTCTTTTGCTGCTGCCTCTCTCATCGGACCTGCCTGGTGGGCGGTGAGCTGTGGCTGCCTGCCGGCGCTGGCAGTGTGTGCAGGCCAGCTGAGCACCTGTTGTCTGGGCCCTGTCCACCCACCTCTGGGGCCCTCCTCCCCGCCCTCCCCCTGCCTGGCTGCAGCATCCTGCGAGCTGGACAAGAACCTCTTAGTGCACACACGCTCCTGTTCTGGGTCCCATGGCCCACCTGGGCCACCTTCCTGCACAATGAACACAATCCACCCAGAATCGGAGACTGCCTGGAAGAACAAGAGGTCCCAGTCTTCTTGTGGCCCAACCAGGCCACGGATGGGCTGACGTGGACCCTCCTGGCCTGACTGAGGCCGCTCCAGTGAGTAGGACCATGCTTCCCTCAACTGCAGACCTGAAGCACTGTCTGTGGCGAGGAGCACACACCTCAGCCAGAGGGTGGCTGCAGGCATTGTCTGCTGCCCCAACCAGCCCTTCACACACGACATGGCAGCCAGGTGAACACTATAGGCCTGCAGCCTGTGAGGGGCAGGGCCTCCTGCACAGGGCTCTGCAAGTCCTGGAGCGATGCCAGCACTTCCAAGGGCAGCTGCCGGGCCAGGGACTAGCCCTCAGCTCCAACACAGGCTCTCCTTCTCCCTCCCGGCCAGGATGAGTGCTGTCCTTGGTGCTCTTTTCCCCCAGCCCCCACAGCTCTCCCCAGTCCCTCCTGTGCCCGCAGCTGGGATGAGTGCTGTCCTTGGCACTCTTTTCCCCCAGCCCCCACAGCTCTCCCCAGTCCCTCCTGTGCCCCCAGCCGGGATGAGTACTGTCCTTGGCGCTCTTCGCCCCCCGCCCCCCAGCTCTGCCTCGGTCCTCTCTGTGTCCTGCCCCTGCACTCTGAGCTCAGCAGTGATTCCCACTCAGCTGCTCAGGGATCCTGTTCCAAGTTCCCTTTTCAGCAGAAACCAGGTCAAAGAGGGTTTCAGTCCAACAGCCTGCTATCACCCACATGTGGGAGGGGCCCTCAAGAGGAAGGCGTGGAACAGAGAGAACGGGAACGCGGGGGCTCTGAGGGGCTAGAGCTCTTCCTGGAGTCCCTGAGAGCTGGGGAACCTGAACCCAAAGCCACCATTAACAGGTGGGCTGCAGCCCAAAGCCCTAGGCCCCAGATAGGAAAGTGCCCTGGTGTGCACAGAACAGGCAGCTTCACTGGGACTCCTCTGCAAACACCAACTCTCTGCTCAGCTACCAGCCTCTCAACCCCTGTCTCAGTGTGGCCACAGCCTAACCACATCCCTCTAGCCTGGCCATGGGGGTGGAAGCCCAGGACCTCTAACAGCCTGGGCTGGGGATTATAAAGGGTCCTTAGGGCTTCCCTGGTGCTCCAGTGGTTCAGAATCCGTGTTCCAATGCAGGGGACTTGGGTTTGATCCCTGGTCCAGAAAGATACCACATGTCTCGGGGGAACTAAGCCTGTGTGCCACAACTACTGAAGCTGGGGTGCCTAGAGTCCATGTTCGACAATAAGAGAAGCCACCGTAACAGAGTAGCCCCTACTCTGCACAACTAGAGGAAGCCCTCGCCAGCAACAAAGACCCAGCAAAACCAAAAATGCATGCATGCATGCATGCTAAGTTGCTCAGTCATGTCTGACTTTTTGTGACCCTATGGACTGTAGCCCACCAGGCTCCTCTGGCCATGAGATTCTCCAGGCAAGAATGCTAGAGTAGGTTGCCGTACCCTCCTCCAGGGGATTTTCTCAACCCAGGGATCAAACCCACAGTTACAGGTGGGTTCTTTACCACTAATGCCACCTGGGAAGCCCACAACCAAAAATAAACTATTTTAAAAAGGGGATCCTGTCTTCATGGGGCCTCATGGGCCTAGGTGTTCCCTCTCCCTCCCCTCAGTAGCAGCTGTCTTCCTGAGACTGGAGGGGACACTAGGGACACCAGGAAGCCGAGGGACAAGAACTGTGTGCAGGCCACTAGAAGAGGCCAGGCTCCCTCAGGCCCCATCTTTCAAGACCCTCTGCTCCCCCCTACAGGAGTGCCCTCCTGCCCATCAGGAGTCATGCCATGAGGCGCTGCCCATGGCACACAGAGGGTGGGAGAGTGACCACTCCCAGGATACCCAGGGAAATGTCACTCTGCCAGCGCAAGCAGGAAGAGAAGTGGGAAGGAGCTGCAGCTCTGGTCAGTCTCCTCCTGCCCCCCATCAGGTGTCCAGGGCTCAGGGAAATACAGCGTAAGGTTCTGGTGGGGGGGTCCCCAGCAGCAGAGAAAAGCCGCCAGACAGCAGAGGTCAGGTCTCTACCTGCAGCAGTACCCGCTTAGCCCCCACCTGCATCACCCTTCCTCTAATCGTCCCACCATCCTCCTGCAGCCTGAAGGTCCCCCAGCCCCCCACAAAGGAGCACTGGCAACAAAGAACCCCCCAGCTGTGGGCAGGCCACACCCACCCATCACCCCACAGAGGCCCTGTCTTACCACAGCAGAACACCACTTTCATTGAGTCGTGCTTGGCTGCGCCCAGCATGGGCAGCATGGTGCTGAGGATGGACGTCAGGAAGGGCACCATGCCAAACACTGCAAGAAGGGGCACGTCACAGAGGCCCAGGGCCATCCCCACCCCGCCACACACCTTGAGCTCTCTCTGCACAGCCTGGGGCACATGGTGGAGCAACTGGGACCCAAGGAACCGAGGTGCCATCCTCAGAACCTCTGAGCATGTGGGCGGAGGGGTGGGGCCGCCACCTACCATTGGAGACGGAGAGGCTGGCGAGCGTGTGCATGGTGCAGGGGTGCGGCAGGAGCCCGGGCTGGAACTTGCTCAGCAGCTCCTCCATCACGCTGCTGATGAACCGCCTCCCCACCGCCACCAGGACGCTGCTGGCGGCTTGCTGCCAATCAGAGACCAGCTCCTGTCCCCAAAGACCTCAACTGACACGCTGACCAAAGGAGGCAAACCTCACCCATCCTGAAGGTGCCTAGGAGGAAAACTGGACACTCTGCCTTCAGTTCCATTGGAGGACCGGCCGCCAGCGTTCAGGACGCTCTGGGGCTGCTGTGAGCAGGGCCCCAGGCTGAGCCCCGAGCCCATGCATACCCTGGTGCTCCTACATTCGCCTTGAGAGCTTGGGAGCACTGCCTTCCACTTTGGTTTCCATCTGAGATGGTGGGGTGACCCGCCCCACCCCACAAGGGCAGTCAGTACATAGGACCAATGGGCCAGACCTGAGGCAGACAGACACAAGCCCATGTTCTCAATGCACGGGGGAAGAAAACAGCTCCCTGCCCCAACCAGGGGCAGGTCAGCCAGGCCAGGGCAGGTATCCCCCACACCTTCACTTTGGTCATCTCATTGGAGGCCAGGAGGATGATGGCCCTGGCCATGTCCTTGTCCAGCTCGCCGATGTGATTGCTCACGACTATCTCCATGGCCCTTAGGATCATCGTCCGGTATGGATGAGCTAGCTGTAGAGAGAGATGGTGGAGGAAGGACCGGGACTCACTTGTCTCTCATGGCTCCTCCCCAAGCTCAGGAATGAGCCCTGGTCTCTTTAAACTGGGACAGTGGTGGGGGTGGGGGCGGGGTGGGGGCAAGGGCGGGAAGGGGCCCTGCTGGAGAAGAGGGGTCATCAAACTGGCTCAGGAGCCCAGGGCCCCCGTCAGGACTCAGCTGTCCAACCCTGAAATGGCAGCTGACAGATGAGAGCCCAACACTCAAATAAAAATGGTCTTTTGAGGCTTCAAGTCTAACTCCTAGGAATGAGCCTAAATTATGCACTGTGGAAACTGAAATTATGTCCCACTACAGAGAGATAGGAGTGTCACAGAACCCTGCAGCTGGGACCAAGAGAGGCGGAGCTGGCACAGCCTTTGGTGCAGTCTCAGCAGGGCCCGACCAGTGGAGTCTATGGTTGGGCAGGAAGCAGAGGCCAGGGCCTGCTGGGCGACGCCCTGTCCCAGATGCGAGCACGTATTCTGCTTACCACGGGGACCCAGGCCCTCTCTCACTAGCTGGTAGATGAGAGGAACGGTGGACTGGGCCTGCGCAAGGGCAACTGGACACTACAATGCCGACCACTCGGTCCCCCACAACGGGACCAACCCACAGGACAGAGTGGGTCACCTATACTGGACTTGCCGCCTCAAGGGGGCCTGGACTTGCCAGTGCGACTTTCCACCTACAGCAGCCTGGCTGCATACTTCAGACCCACCTGGGCCACTGCCCTGCAGGCCCCACCCCTCATCAAAGGCCCCGCCCCACCACAGACCCCGCCTCTCACCACGAACCCCGCCCACAGGTCCCACCCCTCACCACAGGCCCCTCCCCGCAGGCCTCACCCCATCCGCGAGGAGCGAGGAGCAATACCTTTTCGTGCAGCCGCAGGTGCTCCTCACAGGCGCTAAGCACCTCCACTGGCTGTGACTCTCCGAGGGCGCACAGGGCGCCACATACCTGCTCCTGCACCCGAGGGTCCTTGTCAGTGATGGCGTCCAGCAGGATGGTGGACAGCCCTACAGTGACAAAGTCCGATGGCAGGGTCAGGCCCGGCCCCGGCCCACCGCCTGGCTCAGCCTCTGAGGACTCAGCCTCACCGGCCCGGCCTCTGCAGCCTCAGGCGCACACACCGCCCCCTCCATCCACCGTGCTGGCCGAGGCCTCTGGGACCCACTGGCTGCCTGCTCTGAGGTCACTCTGGCCACTTTTACCCTGACTTCCAACCCAGGCCGCGTTTTCTCCGCCTCTCCAGCCCGGCTGGATCCGAGCTCCTATAAAAAGCAGGCAGTGTGGGCTCAGCCCCATGAAGCCACTCCAGGAGGACCTCTGGCCCACACTCCGCCCTGGACCATGCCCTAGGCAAAGAGCTGGCCCTGGCGGCAGGTAGAGAGGCCAGTCAGAGTGAACACTGGTCCTGGGGCTTTTGTAGGCAAGGAGGAAGGCACAGCAACTGTCCCCCACGGAGCACAAAGCCACTGTGTCAGGCAAATGCTGCCCCCCCAGACTGAGCCAGCGTCGGCAGAGACAAGAGCTTCCTTTTCTTTTCTAGTGAAACCTTAAAGAAAGTGTGTTCAAGCAGCCGTCACTCCTCCCAAGTGCATTTACTCAGAAATCCGCAGCATGCTGCGGAGGCCAGCCAAGGGGCCACACTCACTCTTCACGTAGGTCTCACTCATCACTGTGGCTCCGGCTTCTTTTCGCCTCCTGGTGTGAACATGGACGCCTCTCTTCAGACCTGGAGTCACCAGACGTGCAACAATTAATTCACTGGCCTCCTCAGTTTACGAGCAGTTAGTGTATTTGCGTAAAATACAAGATCAGAAGGGGTTCGTCTGGGAAAGGGTCTCTGCCACAGTCTGGCTGGGTGGTGTGCAGAGGACAGGCGGTACCTGCTCCACCCCAGCAGCCGGCAGCCCCGCCGCCATGTGCTTGGCCCGCAGGGGCTCGTCCAGGCTGGCCTGCAGAGGGGGCCAGGCCAAGCGCGATCACCACCTCCACTGACAGCATCTTCCTTCACTCTGTGCACATAAGGCCTTGTGCTGCTGACGGACTGTGCAGAGAGGGACACCCCTCCCCGAGGGCCAAGAACAACCGCCTCGGTCACTGCGTGGCCAGGACCCCCCACTTCCTGCTGGCTGAACAAGAATGGATAGGCAGCTCAGGGATCTGGTGGGCTCTCTGGCGTCTGAAACCAACCATCCAAACAGCTCACGGGATTTGAGAGTTGCAACTTTCAAACATCATGTGTCTCAAAACACCACTTGCAACAGATGGTCCCAAAGAATAAAGCCCATGGAATATGCAAGTGCCTCTGCACTTCCCCCATGTGGTCACAGGCTCCGACAACCGGTTCGGGACTGCTTTCTCACACTGGGGTCCTCTATTTTCTGGGCACCACCTTCATTCCTGGGCACCGCCCATCCGAAAAAGGGTGCAGGAAGAGGAAGCAAAGGAGACAGGCCTCCAACTGCTCCTGAGCAGGAGGACACACTCACTTGGCTGCAGCCACATGGGAAGGAGCAGTGAGAGGTGTCTGATGAGTGCGGGGATTACAACAAGTGAGAACTCTAGATGGAGAAGGCACCCTGGTCCGAGGCATTCACCCATCCCACCAAAACCTCAGTGCAATGACAGAAAAAATGCATGTTTTAAAAGAACAAGCCCACAAGGGCGCTAGAACACAAGAACAGATAAAATTAGCAGACCAGACACTTCCAGGAATCCCAGGCAGACAGAAAGCAGATGGAGAAGACTGGTTTGAAGCTGGTGGCATCAGCAAGGTGTTTCCCCTCTTTTCCTGGAAAGCATCTAAAGATAACAAGGAAAACAAGAAATAAAAACACATATTCCATTAGCAGCAGAGAAAGGAGGTGGCACCACACACACACACACACACATACACACACACACACACACACACGTGAAGGGCTGGAAATGCCATAACTGTCAGGCAGGTATGAAGGTGCTGGCCGCAGGCTCCACAGAGAGTCATCAGGACTCTTCTCAGAGGCAGGCACCCCTGCGCATGGAATCCGCTTCCTGAGATCCTTGGGCCAGTCTGGGTTATGAGCACGCAGCCCGCTCCTGGCACAGGGGCTTTGCCTGTAAAAAGCCACAGCCACCCATCTCCATGGCCTCAGAGAAGATGGGTTGAACAGCTCCAGCTCCACAGTTTGGAGCATCCTTCATACAAATGCAGACAGCTATGCACACCCTGGTGGCTCAGAGGTTAAAGCGTCTGCCTCCAATGCGGGAGACCCGGGTTCGATCCCTGGGTTGGAAAGATCCCCTGGAGAAGGAAATGGTAACCCACTCCAGTATTCTTGCCTGGAGAATCCCATGGACGGAGAAGGCTGGTAGGCTACAGTCCATGGGGTCACAAAGAGTCGGACACGACTGAGCAAATTCACCTCACCTCACCTCATGCACACCCAATGGCACCCCACTCCAGTACTCTTGCCTGAAAAATCCCATGGACGGAGGAGCCTGGTAGGCTGCAGTCCATGGGGTCGCTAAGAGTCAGACATGACTGAGCGACTTCTCTTTCACTTTTCACTTTCATGCATTGGAGAAGGAAATGGCAACCCACTCCAGTGTTCTTGACTGGAGAATCCCAGGGACGGGGTCCTGGTGGGCTGCCATCTATGGGGTCGCACAGAGTCGGACACGACTGAAGCAACTTAGCAGCAGCAGCAGCAGCATGCACACCCAACTCGAGCAGGAGCAAACACAAACATAAGGGACATCAGCTCCCAGCCTGCCTGGGAGGAATGGACCTATTTGCCGCCTCAACCCAAACAACTAAAAAACTGAATGAAACACATGGAACCAGAGTTCTCAAGCTGATGGGCATCAGGAACAAAGAGTGGGAAAGCCTGTGATCATGCCAGCTCATCACCTGAAGGGCATGTCCAGCTGAGGACACCCAGAGCAGGCCCAGGAACAACTCGGGAGGCCTGGGTCTTGCTTGAGTCCACAGGGTCCAGTACCAGGGAGACCCTCAGAGGCCTGCAGAGGGTCCCCAGTCACTCAGCTGATTTACTGGCCAGCACAGGGGCAGCAAAATCATGTCCCCAAGGATGCCCATGTCCGCATCCTCAGCACATGAGTATGTTACTTAGCTGGCAAAAGGGACTTAGCAGATGGGGTCAAGGGCACAGACCTTAAGGCAAGGAAGTCAAGATTATGTGAGCGAGACCTGCCTTAATTCTTAAGAGCAAAGAACCTCTCTCAGCTGCATCACAGACAAGAGATGAAGAAGAAGGGAGGAAAAAGACAAAGCATGGGAAGAACACCCACTGTGGCTGGCTGCACAGATGGAGGCAGGAGGCCAGAAATGACCCAAGGCCAGGGGGAGGAACTGCCCAAAATGATTAGCAGAAACAATCCGTGGGGCTCACAATGAGCCAGGAACGGGCCTCTCCTGGCAGCAGGGGAATACCACAACTCTCAGCACGCTGGGAAGGGCACTCAGGAGGGTTTCAACTCAGTAAAGAAGTAAAACTAGGGCGTTCCCTAGGGGCCCAGTGGTGAGGATCCCAGGTTCACACTGCCATGGCCCAGGTTCAATATCTGGTTGGGGAACTGAGATCGTGCAAGCCAAGCCATGCGGGCAAAAAAGGAAAAAGAAGAAAAAAGTAAAATGCCATTCTGGTTTCACCTACCAAAGCTAAAAGCAAGACCTGAAAGGATCAAACCATTCCCACGTAACTTAGACCAGCCCAGCACAAAGCCTGAGAATAACAAGAGGAAAACAAAACACCACGCACCAACAAACAAATAAAAGAAAGAAAAATAACAGTGTCTGGCATCCAATCAAAAATGACCAGGCATGCAAAGAGGCAAGAAAACACAACCCAAATTTGCTATATGGCTAAGAAACTCAAATAGGGGCTGTGTATCAACCTAGAGGGGTGGGATGGGGAGGGAGATGAGAGGGAGGTTCAAAAGGGAGGGGATATGTGTACACCTATGGCTCACTCAGGTTGAGGTTTGACAGAAAACAGTGAAATTCTGTAAAGCAATTATCCATCAATAAAAAAATAAATTAAAAACAACAACAACACACAACCCATAATGAGGATGAATCAGTCAATAGACACTGACCTGGAAATGGTGCAGAGGAAAGAATTACTATATAAGACATTTAGATTACAACTGTACTTCATATATTCTAGAAACCACAGGAAACACTAAGTATGTTAACATAAAGAGGCTAAAGTAAAAGAATGGGAGAGAAAAAATGAGGCTGATAATAATCACAAAAAAGCTGGAGGGGCTTCCCTGGTAGTCCACTGGTTAAGAATCCACCTGCCAATGCAGGGGACATAGGTTCGATCCCTGGTCTGGGAAGACCCCACATGCCTCAGGGCACTTAAGCCTGTGCAACACGACTCCTGAGCCTGCGTGCTGCAGCGACCGAAGCGCTCGTATCCTAGAGTCCAAGCTCTGCAAAAAGAGAAGCTACTACAGTGAGAAGCCTGCACACCACAGCTGGAGAGTAGCGTGCCTGCTCGCAGCAACTCAAGAAGGCCCATGCACAACAGCGGAGACCCAATGCAGCCAAAAATACATGAATAAATAATTTTTCTAAAGCTGGAGTGACTATATTAATATTAGATAAAGTAGACTTCAGAGACATAGCAATTATTTGTTTTAAGATAAATCGCTTTTTATTTGGAAAAGTGTATGTTTAATAATTGACTTCCTACTGGTTCAATCAACATTATGCAAGCACTTGTACACATCCAATAAAATATTTCTGAAGCCTGTGCTTGGTCATCAGTCTGCTCTTCTCATTCTCCAGAATGATTTAAAATCTTAACTCATTTTAAGAGTTTTAAATGGCTCCCACACTGGCAGCTGCCCAGAATGATTCACCATGATGCAGCATTCTGCAAATGAGACTATGCTGGTATCCCGACACGGAGGCTTGGCCACCAGAAGCAGTCCTGGACCTTCTGAAACCTGTATTACAGGAAAGGTCCTCTCCACTTTCCTAACCAACTTTTCCAGTTGGCAGTCACCTTCCTGTCAACTAGATTAAGATCCTCATGGGTTCCCTAAGTCTTTCTTCACCCTTACTCATCTCTGTATTTACTACTCCTATTTTCTACAGTGAGACAATGGAAACTGTATCATTGCTGTTGGTAGATAACTAAGTCTTAAATTCATTTTGCAAACAAGACCTGTTCTATCTACCTTTTCATTTAGGAGACTAAAAGCAGAGTCAGCTTGACTTCAAGGACTCTATTTTCTTAGCAGACACATAACAATTCTAAACATTTATGCACCTAATAACAAAGCTTTAAAATACACAAACTCAAAACTAAAAAAATGCAAGGAGAAATAAACAAATGCAAAATACAACAGAAATTCCAACAGCCCTCTATTTGTAATTGTTATAACAAGTATACAGAAAATCACTGCAGGTACAGAAGACTTGAACAATACCATCAATCAACTTGGTTCCAGCAGTGTTTTTATAACATTTCATTCATTAACAGAAGAATATATATTTCTTCAAAAAGTTCATGAAACATTTACCAAGACTGACTATATTCTGAGCAATAAAACAAATCTCAATAAACCTAAAAGTATTCAAGTCATACAAAGTATGTTTTCTGCGCTGCCAGGTCGCTCAGTCATGTCCAGCTGTTTGTGATTCTATGGACTGTAGCCCGCCAGGCTCCTCTGTCCATGAGATTCTCCAGGCAAAAATACTGGAGTGGGGTGCCATGCCCTCCTCCAGGGGATCTTCCCACCCAGGGATCAAACCTGCATTTCCTAAGTCTCCTGTATTGCCCAGCAGGTTCTTTATCACTAGTGCCACCTGGAAAGCCCCTGTTCTCTGACCACATGGGATTAAATTTGAAATCAATAAAGAGAAAGCTATCTGAGAAATCTGAGTATTTATCAACCACTGAATATGCTTTAAAATAATTCATGAGTCAAAAAAAAAATGCAAAAAATGAAATTGAAGTGAATGAAAATGAACACATATTAAAATGTGTGGGAGAAATTTTTTAAAAAATTAAAAATTGTGTGGGAAATAAATAGCATTAAAAGGTTATATTAGAAAAGAATGACATTGTGTATCTGAACAACAGCAACCTCATTTAGCAGGGGAAGCCAGAGGGGGCGATCCCACACACACCACTTCAAGTGAATCACAAAGCCAACAAGAAGAGCCATGACTTGCATTCCCAGCAGGAAGACATCTCTTCTTTGGGACAGGCCACAGGCCCAGCAGATGGGAACCTTCTCAGCTCAGAGAGTGGGAAGCCACCACCATCCTAAACACCCTTCCCTCCAATAGACTTTCCTTCAGAGCAACCCCTCCTTTTCTCTGCAAAGTAACTTCCTCTCCTTTGTTTGCTGGACTTGCCTATTACTGTTGTTGTTCAGTCGTTCGGCTGTGTCCGACTCTTTGCAACTCCATGGACTGCAGCATACCAGGCTTCCCTGTCCTTGACCATCTCCCAGAGCTTGCTCCAACTCATGTCCATCAAGTCAGTGATGCCATCCAACAATCTCATCCTCCGTCATCCCCCTCTCCTCCTGCCTTCAATCTTTCCCAGCATCAAGGTCTTTTCTAATGAGTCAGCTCTTCACATCAGGTGGCAAAAGTATTGGAGTTTCAGCTTTAGCATCAGTCCTTCCAATGAATATTCAGGATTGATTTCCTTTATGATGGACTGGTTTGATCTCCTTGCAGTCCAAGGGACTCAAGAATTTTCTCCAACACCACAGTTCAAAAGCATCAGTCCTTTAGCACTCAATTTGCTTTATGGTCCAACTCTCACATCCATACATGAATACTGGAAAAACAACAGCTTTGAATATTTGCAAATTTGTTGGCAAAGTAATATCTCTGCTTTTTAATATGCTGTTTAGGTTGGTCATAGCTTTTCTTCCAAGGAGCAAGTGTCTTTTAATTTCATGGCTGCAGTCACCATCTGCAGTGATTTTGGAGCCCAAAAAAATAATCTGTCACTGTTTCTATTGTTTCCCCATCTATTTGCCATGAAGTGATGGGACAGGATGCCATAATCTTCATTTTTTGAATGTTGAGTTTTAAGCCAACTTTTGCACTCTCCTCTTTCACTTTCATCAAGAAGTTTTTTAGTTCCTCTTTGCTTTCTGCCATACGGGTGGTATCACCTGCATGTCTGAGGTTATTGATATTTCTCCTGGCAATCTTGATTCCAGCTTCTGTTTCATCCAGCCCAGCATCTTGCATGATGTACTCTGCATAGAAGTTAAATAAGCAGAGTGACAAAATAAAGCCTTGATGTACTCCTTTGCTAATATGAAACCAGTCCATTGTTCCATGTCCAGTTCTAACTGTTGTTTTTTGACCTGCATACAAGTTTCTCAGGAGGCTAGTAACATAATCTGATATTCCCATCTCTTTAAGGATGTTCCACAGTTTATTGTGATCCACACAGTCAAAGGCTTTGGTATAGCCAATGAAGCAGAAGTAGATATTTTTCTGGAATTCTCTTGCTTTTTCTTCCAATGGATGTTGGCAATCTGATCTCCAGTTCCTTTGCCTTTTCTAAATCCAGCTTGAACATGTGGAAGTTTTTGGTTCACATACTATTGAAGCCCAGCTTGGCGAATTTTGAGCATTACTTACTTTGCTAGGGTGTGAAATGAGTACAATTGTGCAGTAGTTTGAACATTCTTTCACACTGCCTTTCTTTGGGATTGGAATGAAAACTGACCTTTCCAGTCCTGTGTACCTTTCCAGTCCTGTGGCCACTGTTATGTTTTCCAAATTTGTTGGCATGTTGACTGCCACTTTCACAGCATCATCTTTTAGGATTTGAAATAGCTCAGCTGGAATTAGTTTTATACAGTTTTTGCTATAGTATGGCTGTCTTGAGTTGCAATTCTCTGCTATTCCCAGAAAAACACATTTTGCTGGTAAAATAATTAGCTCTTTTAGTTTTAAGGTCAACAATGTTAAATCCTACCTTAAGAAATTACACACTCAAAAGAAGCAAAAGAATTAAAATAATAAATATCAGTACATAAAGAAATAAGAAAAAAAATCAAAGTGCCAAAGGCTAGTTATTTAAGAAGATCAATAAATTTGATAACCATCCTGCCTGACTGATCAGGAAGAGAGGGACAACACAAATTACCAATCTTAAGAATGAGAACAAATAGGTTCTACACATATTAAAAGGATAATAAGAATATATCTAACTTGTTGAAGGTAAACTGGACAATTTAAAAGAAACAGATGAGTCAACTATACGTCAATGAAAAAATATTACAATTAAAAAACAAAAGAAATAGGCAAATTCCTCGAAACACAAACTATCAAAGCTCACTCAAGAAAAAATAGATTTACAAAAAAAAAGAAAAAATAGATAATCTAGGACTACCCTAGTGGTCCAGTGGTTAAAACTCCACACTTCCACTGCAGGGTCCACAGGTTTGATTCCCGGTCAGCGAACTAAGATACCCCGTACCATGTGGCACAGTCAAAAACAAAAAAAAACACAGAAAAAGGAAAAGAAAGAAAAAATAGCCCTATATTTAACAAAGAATTGAAGTTGTAGTTAAAAGCCTTCACACAGAGAAAACTCTAGGCCTAGATGACTTCCCTGGGGAATTCTACCAAACATTTAAGGAAGAAACAATTCCAACTCTACACACATTCTTCCAGAAAAATTGAACCTAAAAAGCACTTACCAATTGATTCTCTGAGGTTAGCATTACTCTGATAGCAAAACTAGACACAGATATCACAAACAATGAAAACTATAGATCAATATCCTTCGTAGATGCAAAATTTCTTAACAATATTTTATCAAATCATATCCAACAACATGTAAAAATGATAATACCTCATGACCAAATTGGGTCATTCCATGAATGCAAGGTTGGTTGGGTATTTTTAACTCCAGCCACTGTAAATCACAATAACAGACCAAAAAATAAAAACCACATAATCATCTCAATAAATGCAGAAAAAGCATTTGTCAGAATCCAACATCCACTTATAATAAAAATTATCAACAAATAGGAACAGAAGAAAACTTCTACAATCTGATAAACAGCACCAAAGGGAAATCTATAGGAACATTATACTTAACAGTAAAAGACTAAATGCAATCCCTATAGGATGGGGAACAAGGCAAGGATGCCTGCTCTCACTAGTTCTATTCACTTTCAGCTGGAGGTTTTAGTCTGTGTGATAAGGTAAGAAAAGATATAAGATATCCAAATTGAAAAAGAAGTAAAACTATTTTTATTCACAGGTGATGTGATCATTTATGCAGAAAATGCTACAGAATCTACAGGTAGAACCAGATCAATAAGTCATCTAGCAAGATCACAAAATATAAAGTTAATATTAAATTTTTTTAAATATTAATATTAAAATCAACTGTATTTCCATACACTAACAATAAACAATCAAAAATTCAAAAAGCCACAACATCTGCCATTGAGCAAAAATTATATTAAATATTTAGGGACAAATTTGACAAAAGATGGACAATGCAGTAAAATTATCAAACACTGCTGAGATATAAAAGAAAAGTTAAATAAATGGAGAGAAATACTGTACAAGGAAATCAATTCTTTGCAAATGGATCTACAGATTGAATGCATTCCCAATCAAAATCCCAGCATGTTTTTTGTAGAAACTGACAGACTGATTCTAAAATTCATATAGAAATGCAGAGGACCTAAAATAGCCAAGACAACTCTGAAAAAAAAAAAAAGAAGAAGCTATACTATGTGACTTCAAGAGTTATATGGCACATCACATCACTTGGTAGCAGACACACTTCACACCACTCAGTGACAGCCATACTGTGATCAACATTAGCCACCCCCTCCTCACCCTGCTCCAACCCTTCATATCGGGCAGCAGGTGCCCTGCTCCCCCTTTGAGAGCCCATCTCTGATGACTGCCTCTCCTAATGCTGCCTTGGCCACTTCCTCCACCCTGAGAGTGCTGGTCTTCATCAAACACAGGCCATATCATGCCACACCACTGCTCAGTGGTCTTCACTGCTGCTCACAGAATCAAAGCAATACCTTTGACAAAGACTTTTGCAACCCAGACCCAAGTCCCTCTCTGCTCCTCTCTCATCCCTCATGCTGCAGGAATCCTGAATGCCCTGGGCCAGGGCTTGAGCTCTTGTACCTCTGCTTCTGCTGATCCCTACAAACACCCGACCCTGTCCTCTTCACCCCACAGAACACATTCATTCCTCAGAGGTCAATCACTTACCTCCCCCAGGACACTGTCACCCCTCCAGCAGGTGACTCAGGGTTACCCCAGTCCTGGCTCCTACAGGGATAGTGGCATCCTTTCTGAACAGCAGATGTGCATGCTGATCTGCCTTCAGCCCACCATGCACACAGAGAAAGCTTTGGTTTATATTCTTAGTACACACACAATTTCAAAAAACAAACAAAACACTGTTCATTGAAGGAAAAGACTCAAAGTCCTCACCTAAGACTCAATATTATAAAACTGTCAATTCTCTTTCATCTATAAAAATGTCAATCAGGCTACTGGAGGGTTCTGCTTGATAAAATGGTTCCAAATTCATATGGAAGAATCAACATACAACAGTAGCCAACTAAATTCTGAAAAGTCTGTGAACAGCGGGATTTGTCCTATGTTATGTTCAGTTCAGTTCATTTGCTCAGTCGTGTCTGACTCTGCAACCCGATGGAATCCAGCGTACCAGGCTTCCCTGTCCATCACCAACTCCCAGAGCTTGATCAAACTCAAGTCCATCAAGTCAGTGATGCCATCCAAACATCTTATCCACTGCAGTCCCCTTCTCTTCCTGCCTTCAATCTTTCCCAGCATCAGGGTCTTTTCTAATTCAGTTCTTCGAATCATGTGACCAAACTATTGGAGCTTCAGCTTCAGTATCAATCCTTCCAATGAATATTCAGGACTGATTTCCTTTAGGATTGACTGGTTTGACGTCCTTGCTGTCCAAGGGACTCTTAAGAGTCTTCTCCAACACCATAGTTCAAAAGCATCAATTCTTCGGTGCTCAGCTTTCTTTATAGTGAAACTCTCACATCCATACATGAATACTGGAAAAACCATAGCTTTAACTAGACTGGCTTTTGTCAGCAGAGTAATGTCTGCTTTTTAATATGCAGTCTAGGTTGGTCATAGCCTTTCTTCCAAGGAGTAAGTGTCTTTTAATTTCATGGCTGCAGTCACCATCTGCAGTGATTTTGGAGCCCAAAAAAATAAAGTCTGTCACTGTTTGCATTGTTTCCGTAATTATTTGCCATGCAGTGATGGGACAGGAAGCCATGATCTTCATTTTTTGAATGTTGAGTTTTAAGCCAACTTTTTCACTTTCCTCTTTCACTTTCATCAAGAGGCTCTTCAGTTCTTCATCATTTTCTGCCATAAAGGCGGTGTCATCTGCATATCTGAGGTTATTGATATTTCTCTCAGCAATCCTGATTCCAGCTTGTGCTTCATCCAGCCTGGCATTTGGCATGGTGTACTCTGCATATAAGTTAAATAAGCAGAGTGAAAATATACAGCCTTGACATAATCCTTTCCCAATTTGGAACCAGTCTGTTGTTTCATGTCCAGTTCTAACTGTTGCTTCTTGACCTGCATACAGATTTCTCAGGAGGCAGATCAGGTGGTCTGGTATTCCCATCTCTTCCAGAATTTTCCACAGTTTGTTGTGATCCACATAGTCAAAGGCTTTGGTATAGTCAATAAACCAGAAGTAGATGTTTTTCTGGAACTCTCTTGCTTTTTCAATGATACTACAGATTTTGGCAATTTGATCTCTGGTTCCTTGCCTTTTCTAAATCCAGCTTGAACATCTGGAAGTTCTCAGTTCACGTACTGTTGAAGGCTGGCTTGGAGAATTTTGAGTATTACTTTGCTAGCGTGTGAGATGGGTGTAACTGTGTGGTAGTTTGAACACTCTTTGCCATTGTCTTTCTTTGGGACTGGAATGAAAACTGACCTTTTCCAGTCCTGCGGCCACTGCTGTGTTGTTGCCCAATAGTAGATATAATGGTTATCTGAATTAAATTTTCCCATCCCAGTCCATTTTATGTTATGTTAAAATGTACTAAAATGCTGCCATAATTAAAACTATGCCTTTGTTGTAAGAGGCACACAAATCAACAGAACTGTAGGGAGAATCCAGAAAGAAATACCAATAAGGAATAAAAAGGGAAAATTTTAAATAATAAAGACATTAGCCAACAAATAGTGTAGGAACAGCCTGGTAGGCACTCAGGGGGAAAAATCAGTTTTCCCTACATCTTTCCTTACCCCAAAATAAGTGCTAGATGGATATAAGCATCATGTGTAAAAAGTAAATGTAGTCCTAAGTAGAAAATACAAGAACATATCTTACAGTCTTAGAGTAAGAAAGGACTTTCTAAGCCAGACACAAAACTCCACACACCTTAATGAAAGCTTTCAGTTGGACTATATGAAATTTTTTAATTTCTGAAAATCAGAAGCATACATAAACTTAAGACCACATCCATACATACACCTATGTCCACAACTGTACATTCTCAGATCTCACCCCATCCTCAATAGAGCATTAAGTAAATGAAAGACAAAATGGGTCAAATCATTCATTATAGGTATGACAACAGCCTAATCTATCTAACATTAACATGCACAGAAGTGCACCCACATCAGTAAGAAAAACAGGAAGACAGGCAGCACAAAGAAGACCACCAGCCCAGGACTCCGCTTCCCATGCACCGCCACTTCCCCCCACTGCCCCACAGGACTGAGGGGCGGGAAGCGAGGCCTGCAGTGGCCACACATAGGTGGGGACAGCCAGCAGAGCCTGTGGAGTGTTCCCTACAAGCCTGAATGGTCGCACTCTGTGATGGGATTGTCCACCTTCCAATACCCGTCTATAGAAGCCCACAGAGTGTCATAAAAACACATATGTCAATCACAGATCTGGTTAGATTTGAAAAAACAAGCACTGGAGAAAAGTGGGAGCCAGCTAAGTATAGATTACCTGGGCTTGACTGGTTTTGAAGGTCTCCACCTGCGGCCCCTGCCCCATGCCAGGAGGTCTGTGGAGCTGACTGACCTGTGAGCACAGTGCTGATGGCAAAGCCAGATGAAACCGCCACAGAGGAAGGGGGCACACAGAGAGGGGAGGGACCAGGAGGCCGCCTGCGTCCCGTGGGAAGCACCTTAGAGGCACCATCTCCTCAATCTGCATGGCCAAGTAGGTCCAAGAGGGGCACGCTGTGAGCAGCTGGTCAGCGGTGGGGCAGGACTCCACCAGGACTGGTTCCCACACTCCCCTCCACGCCTGCCCACTTTCCCACCCTGATGCTCCTGGCACATGGCACAGGACAGAGCCATCAGGGCCTTCCCTCCCTGCATTGGACACACTGTAGGCCAGTGAAGAAGCAGCTATCCCCTCCCCCATGCTCACCAGTAGTGAGCATTGATTCAATGACATTTAGTAACAGCCCACCAGGTACTGCCCCTGTTCACAGAGCCCCTGGCCTGAAAGATGTCTACTTGTATTTCGACTGCCACCTGAGCTGACAAACCTAACAGTGGTACAGGACCACTGCACTGAGCTGGGTGGGGTTCAGAATGGGGTGTGAGAGGCCAAGGAGGGTCACAAACCTCCCAGCCCAGAGGCAACAGGAGCTGGTATGGAAGGTAGGTGTGTGAGGGGAGACTAGGAAGTCAGGAGGCCTGGGAGGGGTCACAGGATCGCCATACCAGGCCCAGGGTCTTTCCCTCCCAGCACAGGAGCCAGAGCAAGAACCAGCTTCCAGAGTCACCAACAAGAACCAGGGCAGATGACCTGGAAACAGTCCACAGCTCACTCCTCACAGCTCCTGGAGAGCACTGCTTCTCAATGTAAGCCATGCCAGCAGTGTCACCCCCCCAGAAGTGGTTGACTCTCCGGCTTAGTGAGGAAAGCATGCATCTCAAGACGCCCAGCGGCCAGCATTCCTTGAACAACAGCAGGGACTCTCCTGGAGCGCCTGCCCCAAGAAGGTCAAGTAACTTGGCTCCATGAAAGGGCTCACGCAATCTAGGCTGCTCACTGGTGCTTCGGTGGACCCTGAGTCTGAACTAAGCACAGATACCTGCCTCCAGGCACAGGCGGCAGCTATGAGCTCCAGGGAGCAAGCAAGCACTCCAGGGAGCAAGCAAGCACCCCAGGGTTCCACCTCTGACCTACTGGGATGGTCAGCAGGCAGTCGTGGTGGAGTAAGACTCAGCAACAACAATCCACGTCAGCCTGGACATTGATTTCAAGGTAACCAAGACAGCTCAACTTGGTCGTTCCACTGTGGCAACAAAGAGAGACTTGAGGCACGTGCTCACTTGAGTCGTGGCGGCCAAAAGCCTTGTTGACACCCGCATTCCCAGGCCCTCTGGCTGTCAGGACGAAAGAGGTGACCACATCACAATCCTGCCACCACTCAAGTGTCCCATCAGATGATTCCCACATAGGTCTCCTGGGGCCCAGGGCCTGCTGGCCATCTCCACCTGGACCATCATCGCCACAAACCCAACAGCTCCAACATGATTGTCACCCAATCCCTCCCCGGCCTACAGCTCCGTTGCCTCTTCTGTGTCATCATGCACTTAGCTCTCAGGTGAGAAGCAGCATCACCCCTTCCTGTTCCTCCACCTCCATCCCCCACACTCTACAGTGACTCACCTTCTCCACCTCTACCACCTCCCTTTCCAAAGTGGTCCCCTCAAGCCAGCCTCCACCCCAACCCCACCTGGCCCCACAGCAGACAGCCACTCCAGCTAACATTGCCACAACAGTCCCCTCTGCCCCCTACACCCCTTTGTGCCTCATCGCCCTTGAGCTTTCCAGTCAGCCCCTCCCCTACCCCGCTGGGCTGGCAAAGGAGAACCTCTGTAAAGTGTGCAAATGGGAACCGCCATGCACACAGAGCCCTCTTATCAGGCCCTACGGCCGCACTGCAGCTCAGCTGGCACTACAGAAAACCGGAACCCAAAATTGGGCCTAAGAGTCCAGGGACTGGGGGCCAGCCGTGGCCGAGCACCTCCGAGCTCTCACCCGGATTTAGAGCGGAATTTCCTGCAGCCTCTCCAGCTTCACGCCTACAGGGCATGACCAATAACCCTCAGGGTTGAGGACACATTACCTCCAGGCTCTGGACCGCCTCCTCCTCTCACGCCAGAGAGAAAGTAGAAAGAATATAATGGTCCCCGCGCTTTGGGACCCTCGGGTTTTGGGTGAGTTTCCCACAGAGGACTCCCGTTCTTCCCCTGGGGAAGCAAGGAGGTGGACCACACGCCTCCGAAAAGTGACAGACTGAACGCCCCCCCCGGGGGGTGGGCAGGCACGGGGGCCGAGTATCCAGAGTCCCACCCTGGGAGGGGCCGGGCACGGGGTACGCGCTCCGCACGCCGGGCGAGGAAGAAAGTGAGCGGCTGGACTTCCAGGCCGCTCTTCCGGGTTGTGACGCGGCAAATCCGTCTCCGCGCCGGGCTGGTAGCACCTGAGCCAGAGGAAGGGGGCGGGCTCGGCCCCGCGAAGCCCCGGGACCGTCCCTGCGCTCGCCTGTTGACTTTGGAGCGGCGCCCTCTGACTCAGTTTCCCGCCGCGGCCGGGCCAAGGGGGCGACCCGAAGGTCTGCGGCCTAGGCTTTCCCGAGGGGCACCTCCCCGAGTGACCGCGGCCGGCCCTGACCCCTGGGACCTGTCCGCCCTTTACCTGAGGAGCCGCCGCAGCCGCGGCCGGGGCGCCGCCCTCCCGGCAACCGCTGACCGGAGTGGGCGGGGCCACGCGACGAGCCCGCCCCCTGCCAACTGCGGCCGGGCGCGCGGTAACTTGGCCCCGCCCCCACGCGATCTCTGCGCTTATTGGTCGAGAGAGAGAGCGAGAGAAAGAGAGTGTCTCTCTCTCTCTCTCTCTCTCTGCGCTAATTGGTCGAGGGTGTGTCTGTCTGTCTGTCTGTCTCTCGGCCCCGCCCCCAGCCGGCTTGTGACCACCACATCTGACTGTTGGGTTCCAGTCTGGCCGTCCTGTGGGCCTCAAGGGGTGCGGCAGGTTACTGCGTAGGTGAAGGACCGGGCCTGCTTGCCACTCTGCTCTGTGACCCCTCCCGACACACCACGGTGATCCTGTCACACAGACAGAGACCCACATACCCTGAGATACCTGGGGCACCGATGTACCCAAACCCAGTCCCTCTGCAAACACATACCCGTCCAGGAACACATGCCAGGTGGGCTAGACCTGGACACAGGCAGGAACTGTCATGCCCTATATCTCTCACACACGAACACTCAACAAATACCCCAGAGAGCCCAGGGCCACAGGCCCCTCTACACACAGGTACACACCTGCACACACGAGGCACATATCTAGTCTGCCAATAGACCCTGGGAATCAAAATGTGAAGGCACCGATAAAACTGGAGCAGAACACAGGGAAAAGGTTCTCTGACATAAATGGTACCTATGTTTTCTTAGGTCACTCTTCTGAGGCAGTAGAAGTAAAACCAACACTAGACAAATGGGACTTAATCAAACTCACAAGGTTTTGCACAGCAGAGGAAACCATAAACAAAACAAAGTGACAACCTAAAGAATGGGAGAAAATACTTGCAAATGATGTGACCAACAAGACTTTTATTTCCAAAATACACAAACAGGCGGTAGAACTCAATGTGTATATATACATATATATATATATACACACATATATACAATGTATATATATATATATGTATATAAATGGGCAAAGGCACTACGGAGAACAGTATGGAGGTTCCTTTAAAAACTAAAACTAGAGCTACCACATGACCCTGCAATCCCACTCCGGAGCATATATCCAGAGAAAAACATGATCTAAAAGGCTACATGTTTATTGCAGCACTGTTTGCAATAACCAAGACATGGATGCAATCTAAATATCCATCGAAAGGGAATGGAAAAAGAAGATATGGTACATATATACAGTGGAATATTACTCATATATACAGTAGAATATTACCATTAAAAAGAATGAAATAATGCCATTCAGCAACGTAGATGGCTCTAGAGAGGGTCATACTGAGTGAAGTAAGTCAGACAAAGAAGGGGAAATATTGTATGACATCCCTTATATGTGGAATCTAAGAAGAAATGATACAAATAAACTTGCAAAACAGAAAGAGACTCACAGACTTAGAAAACGAACTTACGGTTGCCAGTGGAGAAGGGAGAGTTAGGGACTTTGGGAAGGTCATGTATACACTGCTATATTTAAAATGGATAACCAACAAGAACCTATTGTAGAGCACATGGAACTTTGCTCAATATTATATGTCACCCTGCATGGGAGGTGGGTTTGGGGGACAATGTATGTGTATGGCTGAGTCTCTTCTCTGGTCACCTGAAACTCAGTGCAGTTCAGTTGCTCAGTCATGTCTGACTCTTTGAGATCCCATGGACTGCAGCACGCCAGGCTTCCTTGTCCATCACCAACTCCTGGAACTTGCTCAAATTCATGTCCATTGAGTCGGTGATGCCATGCAACCATCTTATCCTCTGTTGTCCTCTTCTCCTGCCGTCAATCTTTCCCAGCATCAGGGTCTTTTCCAATGAGTCAGTTCTTCCCATCAAGTGGCCCAAGTATTGGAGTTTCAACTTCAGCATCAGTCCTTCCAATGAGTATTCAGGACTGATTTCTTTTACGATGGACTGGTTGAGTTTGCTTGCAGTCCCAGCGACTCTCAAGAGTCTTCTCCAACACCACAGTTCAGAAGCATCAATTCTTCGGTGCTCAGTTTTCTTTATAGTCCAACTCTCACATCCATACATGACTACTGGAAAAGCCATAGCTTTGATTAGACGGGCTTTTGTTGGCAAAGTAATGTCTCTGCTTTTTATTTTATTTTTCTACTTTTTAATATGCTGTCTAGGTCATAGCATTTCTTCCAAGGAGCAAGCATCTTTTTAATTTCATGGCTGCAGTCACCATCTGCAGTGATTTTGGAGCCCCCCAAAATGAAAGTCTCTCACTGTTTCCATTGTTTCCCCATCTATTTGCCATGAAGTGATGGGACTAGATGTCAAGATCTTAGTTTTTTGAATGTTAAGTTTTAAGCCAACTTTTTCACTCTCCTCTTTCACTTTCATCAAGAGACTCTTCAGTTCATCGCTTTCTGCCATAAGGGTGATGTCATCTACATATCTGAGGTTATTGATATTTCTCCCAGCAATCTTGATTCCAGCTTGTGCTTGATCCAGACTGGCATTTCACATGATATTAAGAAGAGGTGGCAAGAATACACAGAAGAACTATACAACAAAGATCTTCATGACCCGGATAACCACGATGGTGCGATCACTTACCTAGAGCCAGACATCCTGGAATGTGAAGTCAAGTGGGCCTTAAGAAGCATCACTATGAACAAAGCTAGTGGAGGTGATGGAATTCCAGTTGAGCTGTTTCAAATCCTAAAAGATAATGCGGTGAAAGTGCTGCACTCAATATGCCAGCAAATTTGGAAAACTCAGCAGTGGCCACAGGACTGGAAAAGGTCAGTTTTCATTCCAATCCCAAAGAAAGACAATGCCAAAGAACGTTCAAACTACCGCACAATTGCACTCATCTCACGCACTTGCAAAGTAATGCTCAAAATTCTCCAAGCTAGACTTCAACACTACGTGAACTGTAAACTTCCAGATGTTCAAGCTGGATTTAGAAGAGGCAGAGGAACCAGAGATCAAATTGCCAACATTTGCTGGATCATTGAAAAAGCAAGAGAGTTCCAGAAATATATCTACTTCTGCTTTATTGACTACACCAAAGCCTTTGACTATGTGGATCACAACAAACTGTGGAAAAATTCTGAAGAGATGGGAATACCAGACCACCTGATCTGCCTCCTGAGAAATCTGTATGCAGGTCAAGAAGCAACAGTTAGAACTGGACTTGGAACAACAGACTGGTTCCAAATCAGGAGAGGAGTACATTAAGACTGTATATTGTCACTCTGCTTACTTAACTTATATGCAGAATACACCTGAAACTATCACAACATTAATTGGCTATACACCAATACAAAATAAAAAGTTTAAAGTCTGGGGGGAAAATGGGCAGAAGACCTAAACAGACATTTCTCCAAAGAAGATAAACAGATGGCCAATAGGCACATGAAAAGATGCTCAACATCACTAAAATAATTAGAGAAATGCAAATCAAAAGTTCAATAAGGTACCACACCACTCAGGATAGGCATCATTAAAAACTCTAGGGACTTCCCTGGTGGTCAAGTGGTTAAGGACCTGTCTTGAAATGCAAGAAACATGGGTTCAGTCCCTGGTTGGGGAACTAAGATCCCACATGCTGCAGAGCTACAGAGCTCACAATGAAGATCCCACATGCTGCAACCAAGACCCAACCCAGCCAAAGGAATAAATTTTAAAAAAAAAGTCTACAAATAACAAATGCTGGAGAGGGTGTGGAGAAAAGGGAACTCTCCTCCACTGTTAGTGGGAATGCAAATTGGTGCAGCCAGTATGGACAACAGTAAGGAGGTTCCTCAAAAAACTAAAAATAGAGTTTTATGATCCAGCAATCCCATTCTAGGGCATATATCTGGAGAAAACTATAATTTGAAGAGATACATGTACCCCAGGACTATTTCCAACACCCAATACATGGAAACAGCATAAATATCCATTGACAGATGAATGGATAAAGATGTGGTACATACGTACAATGGAATACTACTGAGCAATAAAAAAACAACGAAATTACGTCATTTGCAGTAACATGGATGGACCTAGAGATTAATACTAAGTGAAGTAAGTCAGAAAGATAGAAAGTAAGTCATAAATACCATATGACATCACTATATGTGGAACCTAAGATATGAAATAAATGAACTTATTTATGAAAGAGAAACAAACTCACAGACATGGAGAACAGACATGAGGCTCCCAAAGGCGGGGGCTGCTGCACGTTGCGGGTTAATATGCAAACGAGTATGTACAGAGTGGGCAAGCAGCAAGATGCTACTGCATAGCACAGGAAGCTCCATTCAATAGCATGTAATAAACTGCAATGGAAAAGAATATAAATACACATGCATAACTAATCACAGTGCTATACACCAGAAACTAATACAATATTGTAAATCAACTATACTTCAATAAAAAGCAAAACACTTTAAAAAATTAAAAATCTTTTCTTAATCTTTAATAAAAGATTTTTTTTAAAGCAAGTATATGCATTTGGGACCTTGGGATCTGGAGAGGGAGGCAGACAACAAGCGAGTCAATGATTCGTACGTTGCACAAAGTGCTGTGAAGAACTGCAGCTGGGGGCTGAGAAAGAGAGAAGCCGGGAGAGGAGCCCAGGTTCTGGACAGACACAATGGCCCTCGCAGAGCCCCGGAGGCTGAAATCACCTGAGTGTGCCCACAGACCAAAATGAAAGGAGCAAGTGGTGTTCCAGAAGCTCAGGAAAGGAAAAGCGATTGAAGAAGAAAGGGCCAGTCAGCAACAGTACATCCACGGCATTAACAACATGTCTGCATCTCACTGGGTCCGCAGGGATCTGTGGCAGGGGTGCGAGGAGGCAAAGTGGCCTCAGTTTAAACATGGGGGCAGGTTGGTCACTGGACAGTACAGCAGGGATGGGGGGATTCTTTTTTCACAGAGAGAAGGGCTGCAGCCTGCTTCTATCTTAGAGATAGAGTGCGGAGAGCGGGACAGAACTCTTGTAGATGACTGATACAGCATGCTCCTCTGCAGATGGGGCCTGGCCCCTGAGAAAGAGATCCCACCCCCCAGGTACTGCATAGGCAGGAAGGGGGGTGTTACCCAAGGGAGGCTCATACCTGGATGGCTCACTCTCCCGTCGATGTCCCCATGGCCAGGGTTCAGGACACCCCACTGGTCCTGCCCTCCCCAGGCTCAGCTGAACTTTTTCACTCCCAAGCATGCACACACACTGCCCTGGCACAGATTACAGCATCATTCAACTTTTATTAAATTATTAAGGCCAGGGACTTCCCTGGGCGTCCAGTGATTAAGACTCTGTTTCCACTGCAGGGGGCGTGAATTTGATCCCTGGTTGGGGAACTAACACCCTGCATGCCGCGAGCCGCCCCCCCCCCCACCTCAAAAAAGAGTATTAAGGGCAGTCTCTCTTCTGTGACAGTAAGCTCTGTGAGAAAGGCCCGTGCCTGTGACTGGCTTCCGAGGGCTTGGCATCAAGCCCAGCCCAAGGAGGTACTCAGCAATGCTCTGAAATAGATGGATGACCCGAGGTGCAGAGAAAGAGGAGGGTGAGCAGAGCTCTGGACCCTGCCTGTCACCTCTCTGAGCAACAGTCACTGGCTTCCAGTTGTGTTCTGGAATGAGGGGGAGCCAGGGAGGCGGTGTAGGCTCCCCCCATCTCCAGCCCACGTAACATCTTCGTAACCATCACGAGTTAAATCCCCTCCCCTTGAAACACCCAGTTTCTCTCTTCCTAACCCCCATGGAGCAACAAACCAGCTAAACTGTCTGTATTTTATATCCTCCAGGCAACTTGCCAGACAAGGGCTGTGGGTGAGCCAGGGGATATCAGACACAAGCCTTGCCCTCCAGCGGCCCACAGTCCGATGGGAGGAGAAAATGTCTCCATAGTTCACTTCCAGGCTTTCCAAGACATTCCCTGCAAAGGGAGTGCTGCATGCACCATGGATCCTGTGGGGACAAATCTGGTCCGCAGACACTACGCTGTCCAGCTCACAGAAGAGAGACTATGAACTTGGCCCTTACTTGTTTCGTCTGTAAAGGAGGCATCACTTGGTGATGTTCACATTTGAAATCCTGGGTGTGGACTGCCTACCATGGGACAGGCACTTCGGTGTGCACAGAAACAGGATTGTGGGAGGTAGTAGTTGCAGCTTCGAACAGCGCCCGCAGGCAACACAGCTCCACAGGCAACACACCGCTCACAGAACACTGCAGGGGCCAGGAGAAAGGAGGGGCATGCTGGCTCACCTCTTTGAGGTGGGCTAGGGCTTTTCATTTGCTTGGGGATGTGTCATTGAATGTGTAGAGCGCTCTGGGGGAATGGCCTCTCGCAGCAGGCCTCAGCAGAGGAATGTTGGCTGGCTTCGGGAATTCCCTGGCGGTCCAGTGCTTAGGACTCGTGCTTTCACTGCTGGGTCCGAGTTCAGTTCCTGGTTGGAGAACTAGGATCCCCCATGCTGCGCCGCACAGCCAAAACCAAAAAAGGGCTGTCTGTGGCCCTTGGGGTTCTCACCCCATGGAGTGGGCCTCACACAGGGCAGGGCTGGTTCCAGCAAGATGTTCTCAGGGCAAGCAACGCCTGGGGAATAGAAGGACACCCCTTTGAGGGCACAATGCAAACACAGCTCTAGAACCTTCCATTCTAGAATCTGCCCCTGCTTTCCCAGAGCCTGTCCAACCCCGTGCCAGTCCATGGTTGTGTGGCTGTGTTAGCCTCCCTCCCCATCTCTGGTCCTGTCCCAGAGAGGCTTCAGAAACTTGGCTGCAGCCTTGAGGGCCTGCAGGCCCCAGCTGGCCTCCTGCAGTACAGCACCCCATCACTCCACAGCGCATTGCTCCATCCGTCTACAACCCATCACTCCATTCCTCTAACACAAATCAGGCCTCAGCTAAACCTCCCAGAGTCCCTCCCCACGGCCCTGCGGGGTGCTGGGTAGCCCCAGCTCTCCCACAGAGCCCTGATTTTTATGAAGGCTGCCAGCAGGCAGAAGCTGGACCAGAGAGCATTTCTGGAGCAGGTGCATGAATGCAGGGACAATGGCTACCTGCTGTCCTCCAAGAAGATTGGTTCTGGGGCCTTCTCCAAAGTCTACCTCGCCTACGCCACACAGGAGCGCATGCGGCACAACTGCAAGCTGGCCTCTGACCTGCGGGGCAAGCGCCACACCATGGTGAGGCAGGCTCGCCTCCTTCCCACAGGGTGGGGGTTCCATAGTCCACCCTCCAGCCCAGCCCCAGTGGCCCCTCTCCTAACTCCACTCAGGCACCTCCCAGGTGCTCTGGCTTCCTCCAAGTCCCACATCTTCCAGAAGGCTCAGGCTCTGGCAGTCTGATCCCTCCCAGTTCCTGGACCCATTGAACACATAGGTAACCAGGACAGGATGGGGGGGAAGGTGAGTGCTGCCTCCCAAGGCTGCTGCTCACCAAACCTTGCCCTGGTCAATTTTGGCCACATGTGCAAAGGCCATGGGGCCTGTTCTACCACATCCTGTCCCCAGGGGGGTTGTGGCCTTTGCACAGTGGCCACCCTCCACACCTGCAGGTAGCTATCAAGATCGTCCCCACTGCGGAGGCCCCTGCAGAGTTCTTCTGCAAGTTCCTGCCTCGTGAGATTTCATCACTCAATGCTACCTACAAGCACCTGAACGTGGTGGGCAGAGACCCCAGGCAGCCTGGCCCTTCCTACCTACCTCGGGCCCACCCTTTCCCCTCCTGGGACCCTTATACTTGGGCCGGCCCCATTCCGAGACCCCTGCCCTGTGCACCCAAGGGCCCTGGTTGGGGGTAACAGCGGGAGGGGGCCGCCGGCAGGTGCAGCTGTATGAGACCTTCGCGAACAGCCGGCGCACCTACTTGGTATTGGAGCTGGCGGCCCGCGGCAACCTGCTGGAGCACATCAATGCCATGTCTGCTCACCACCGCTGCCCGGGACTGGAGGAGGAGGAGGCCCGCAGGCTGTTGTGGCAGCTCGTCAGTGCCGTGGCGCACTGCCACAACTTAGGCATCGTGCACCGGTGAGGGCGCCACCCGGCCCGCTGCCCAGCGCGTGAAGACCTGCCTGAGCTCAGGTCCAGCCCCATCTCCCCTTCCCCACGCAGGGACTTGAAGTGTGAGAACATCCTGCTAGATGACAGAGGCTGCCTAAAGCTGAGTGGTGAGCCTGCGGCCCAGCCCCCAACCAGGCTCCCAGCCTGGGCCAGCTCTGATCACCCTCAACTTCCGCGGGTCACACATACCCCACTCTTGCCCCAAGCCCAGGGCTCCAGCCTCTACACTGGTTTGCTCCAGACTTCTGACCCCAGTCTACCTTGTCCTTCAAGCCTCCAATGAGGCCTGCACCCAACAGTTGCCCACAGCCACACTTATAGTCACCCACACGTCCCGTGCCCACACTCCCCTCAGGAACCGTCTCTCTAGCAACCCGTCCTGCCCTCCCTGCACGTCCCTTGCAGACTTTGGCTTTGCCAATTGGTCCGGGCTCAAGAACTCATTGCTGAGCACCTTCTGCGGGTCTGTGGCCTACACAGCCCCAGAGATCCTCATGAGCAAGAAGTACAACGGGAAGCAGGCCGACCTATGGAGCCTGTGAGTACCACCCCAGGGACTCCAGGACCCTGGTGGGGAAGAGGGTCAGGGGCCGGGGAGGAGGAGCAGGCCCTGAGAAGCCCATGCCCCCAGAGGTGTCACCCTCTATGCCATGGTGACTGGGAAGCTGCCCTTCAAGGAGTGCCAGCCCCACCGAATGCTGTACCTGATGCGCCGGGGCCCCACCTTCCGGCCAGGCCTGTCCCCAGGTGAGCACCTCCACCACGTGTCCCTCCCAAGTCCCAGCCATGCCTGGAGAGGGGGCAGCAAGAGAGACCCAAGTCCAGAGAAGGGCCACATGCACCGTGGCATGGAGGATGCTGACCTGGCCTCTTCCCCAGCCCAGGCTGGGGGATGGACTGTGGTGACGGGGGAAACTGGGGTTGGTGGCCCCATTAAGCTTGAACCCTGCACTGGCCCTAGGTCAGGCTGCCTCACCTCTCTCTGCCTGTCCGCCCACATGCGAAACAGGGACACCCTCTAGCCATTTGGGAAGACTGCATGGGGCAACCCCACCAAGTGGTCAGCATTGTTGGCTGTGAGGGCCGTGGGCTAGGGGCACGAGAGGTGGCGGGCGGGGTCCGCTATCGTGAGGCTGCAGCCTTGAGTCCTCCCCCGCAGAGTGCCAGGACCTGATCCGAGGCCTACTCCAGCTGCACCCACGAGCTCGCCTGGGCCTGCAGCAGGTGGCCACCCACCCCTGGATGCTGCCTGCTGCACACGCGCTCTTCTGTACCACACTCTGCGCTATACCAGGTGTGGCAGGCCTACCTGGGTGGGTAGCTGGGAGGCTCCTTAGGGCCCCTCCTGACCCTCCCACTGCAATCCGTTGCAGAAAAAACAGAGAAGCCCCAGCTCCGAACATCACTGGACAATGTGAAGCCCAACGCGGACTCTGATCCCCCAAGGTCGCTCCTGCAACTGTGGCGGCCCCAGCTACAGGGCACCTCTCATGAGAGTGCTTCTGGTCCGGCGCCTGAGCCCCCAGGGGCTTGCCCGAGACAAGGTGTAGACTCTGCCGGGCTTGAGCTCTGGAGCACGGAGACGGCCGGTCGCACGGTGGGTCACTCCAGGCATCCACTGTTGCTATGCTCCATCCGGAGTGTGCCTGGGCACTACCTGGTTAGCTGAGGGTGGGCGGGAGGCCCCTCAGGACTGAGAACTGAGGACCAGGACTGAGGACAAGAGGGCTGGGGATGGGTGGGGGGGTGCTCTGCGGAGAGAAGCCTGGAAGGGCGGGGAAACAGGGATCCAGGGCAGAAGATGGCACTTGCTTTGGTGGAAGGTCCAGGAAGGGAATACAGGAGCCGAGGCCAGATAAAGCGTTTATTCTATAGAGCCAAGGGTGTGGACTTCTCAATGCAGGAAGAGGGATGTTGGGGCATCTGGAAAACAGTCCACATACCTTCAGGCCAGAGCTTTAATTTAACTGGGGGGAGGGAGAATGAAGAGGGGACCACAGAAGAGGAAGGCACCTGGTATCCACGAAGAACTCGGCTTTGATCTGAGCTCCAGTAGAGCTGGCCCCAGCTCTGGAGGTGGTACCAGGACTGAGGACAAGAGGGCTGGGGGTGGGTGGGGGGTGCTCTGTGGCGAGAAGCCTGGAAGGGCGGGGAAACAGGGATCCAGGGTGAAAGATGGCCCTAGCTTTGGTGGGAGGCCCAGGAAGGGAATACAGTGGGGTGAGGGACAGCCTGCTGGGCTTGGGGCCGTGGATTTGAAGGCACCACACATGGGGCCAACGGGCTCCAAAGGGGCAGAGCGTGGTCCAGGGGAAGACTTGGGCCAGAGGCAAGGCTTATTAGCTTGGTGGGCATGGGATCTGGGGGGCTAAGGCTCAGGGGAATTGAACAGGGAGAGAGCCTAGCTAGACAGGGAAGGTGGGAGCATCAGGTCGGTCCAGGACTGGGAAATAGCACTTGAAGTGCTCACAAAGGCCCAAGGGCTGGGGCTGGGCACAGGGAAGGTGCTGAGGGTGAAGAGGAGGCAGCACCAGCAAGCACTCCAAGGACAGGCCAGGGGGATGCAGCCCTGGGAGACCCTGACAGGCTGTGGCTGGTGAAACTCTCAACAGGTCAGCCCTGTGAGGCCAGGTCTCAGGCAGGGCCAGCCGAGGGCCCCCAGGACGGAGGGACTTGGGTTGGAACTGGCAGCAAGGGGCACTGCAAGCACCCAGACCCCTAGATCACCCCTGAGACTCATTGGGAAGCTCTAGCTAGCCCTTCAGGTCTGCCGCGTTTTTCTGTCCAGCCCTGCCAGCCCTCCGCCTGGAGACACCTGAGCGAGTCAGAGGTCTGGGCCAGCCCTGGCTGAACAGTCCTCCTCTGAGCAGCCAGCATTCTTGCTGGAAGCAACAGGACACATGGAGGTGCCCTCAATCCTCAGCAAAGACCTGGAGCTTAAGGGCAGCTCTGCATCTCAGCCAGATACACTCTCAGAAGGAGGGGATAGCAGGCAGGCCTGGTCTGGGAGGCCTGGACGGACTGTGAAGAGAAGTGGGCCTGGAGATGCTGGCAGGCCTCAGGGGCCTCACGTGGATGCACCTTCCTCTGCTTGTGGCCCTGGGCCTAGCTCCAGCTCCTGCTGCTCCCGCTCACACTGCTCCCGCTCCTGGTGATCCTGCTGCTGCAGCTGCCGCTCAACCTCCTCAGGCACCTGCACCTCCAGCAGGTTCTCCAGGCCGCGCTCTGGCTCGTCCCCAATAAGTACCTGCCAGCAGGGGAGGCATGTGGGGAGCTGACTGGCATACCTTGGATGTCCACCCCTCCCCCAACCCTGCACCCACCTGGATGAGTTTCTCACAAGTCACCCGCACATCAGGCTCAGGCTCCCAGCTGTGCAGCTCTCGCAGGATCAAGTAGGCTCCCTGGTCCCTCACCTGCTTCCGACCAGGTGCCGTGGCTGTCAGCTGGAAGAGGGCAGAGGGTACCCAGGCGTCAGTGTGCTAATGTGTGTGTGGGGGGGGGTGGTGGTGACATTAATGAAGCAGGACCCCTGCTCACCAGCATGATGGTCTCAATTAGCATCTTGCGGATGTCAGCGTCAGGCTCTCGCTGCTTGTCTGGTGGCAGGTACTGCAGATCAATAGGCAGCCCTAGGGGTGAATTTATGAGTCAGTGGGTCTCCATGCTGGCCCCTGGGCCACTAGGCAGGACCCTGCCATTGTAAGGCTCATCTGTGCTCAGCAACTCTCTGCTGGAAGTTTTCAGAAGGGCCCTGATCTGGACACCTCCTTCTGCCTCTCCCCTACCAGCCCCCTCTCCTGTTAAACCAACCCTGAGGCTCGACCCTAGCCACTCACGCTCCATCTCTTCCTCAGAGAAGTCTCCAGGCCCAGCCAGGGGCAGTAGCAAGAAGGGGAGAATGTCCACCTCGGGCCCAAGCAACCATTCATGATGTCCTGGGGAGAAACAGGAATGCAGGCCTGTCCAGAGGGGCCCCAGAGAACAGCCTATTCCCCCCATAAGGCAGCATCCCCACCACGACTCACGGTGCTCGAAGCAGCAATTTCGCAGTGTTCCCACCACCCCGCCCCTGCGCACCGAGGAGTCCGGGTATTGGGTAAGGGTCAGCAGCCGCTGGACCACGCACCTGGAGGGAAGGCCCACTCAGTGCCGTCCCTGCGCACTTCCAACCCCTCCCCGCGAGCGCCCGGGGCTTCACCTGTTGCGATCCAGCAGAAAAGCGCGGGTCGCGGGATGTTGGCTGAGGTTGGAGAGCACTGGTCCCAAGTAGTGCAAGGGCGCGCGAGCGTTGTAGCCCGGAGTGCACAGCGCGCGCACCAGCCGCTCCAGGCCCGACTCTCCCGGTTCTGTGGCCGCCAGAGCCTCTGTCAGCACAGCGCACGGCACCGGCTCGCGGCTGAGGTTAGCCAGCGCGGCGGCCGCTTCCTCGGCCCAGGGCCAGTGTGGGTCCAACGCGCAGCCCAGCAGGCGGACAGGCAGTCTGGGCTCGGCCGCCAGCAGCGGCTTGTGCAGGCCGGGGTCGGCAGCCAGGTTGACTAGCGCGCGAGCGGCGTCTCGGGCTGGGGCAGGAGGAGGGGCCACCGCCAGCTCGACCAGCGCCCGCAGCAGTGCCGCCTGGCCGGCCAGCAGCGTGCGCCCCGGCCCCGAGCCAGTCAGCGCCAGCACATGCTGCGCCGCCGCCGCCTGCAGGTCAACCCGCTCCCCGAGCGCCAGGAAAGGCAGCAGCTTCGCCGCCTCCGCCTTCGGGCTGGTCTCCGACATCGGCAACCCTACCGGAGCTAGGCCGTCGGCCGACGAACCCCTGTCCCCCGCGTCCTCCCCCATGCAGGTCGGTGAGCTCGGGGAAGCACACTCAGCCAGGCCGGGAACCTACAGGTGGTCAGCGGCCCCGCCCACCAGGTAGCGGCAGCTGCAGTAACCATTCCGAGGCCACGACTCTACCCAAGGGGCGGGACCTGCGCGCAGAGGCGGGGCCACGTCTAGGCGCGGGGGGTTGTGGGATTGGATGCCGCCCGGAAGCCGGCTCGGGCCCTCGGTGAGCATGACAGTCGCTGGAGGAATAACAGCGGCCTTTTGGGGGCTCCTGCCGGCCCCCTCATAGCGTACGTTGGCTCTCTTCCTTCGTGGGATTGGCAGAGATCTGTTTTCTCTGGAAGAAAAGCATGATCAGTTACAGTGATTGACTTTCTAGTGCATCCCTGACATAATCTCCGTTTGGTCACGATATATATTTTCGTTTTTGTTTATGGTTGTATTCAATTTGCCGAAGTTTTGTTTAGAATTTTTGCATCTCTGCCCATGAGGAATATTGGTTTGTAGTTTTATTTTCTCGTGATGTCTTCACCTCGTGTTGCGTAATGCTGGCCTCAGAAGGATTGGAGAAAATATTCTTTCCTTATGAATTTTACGTTTGAGTTTGTCAACCTAACATTGCGTGCGTAGGTGCTAGTCGCCCAGTCGTATCCCATGCTTTGTTGACCCCATGGACTGCCAGGTTCCTTTGTCCGTGGAATTTTCCAGGCGAGAATACTGGAGTGAATTGCCGTTTCCTTCTCCAGAGGATCTTCTTGACGGAGGGATTGAGCCAATGTCTCTTTCATCTCCTGCATTAGAAGACGGATTCATTACCACTGTGCCACCTGGGAATTAACCTAATGTTACTTCTCCATAAATGTTCAGTGAAGCCTGAAATTTTCTTTTTGGGAAGGTTTTTTAACTACTAACTCAATTCATTTAATAGAAATATGGCCATTCAAGTTGTCCTTTTCTTCTTGGGTTACTTTTGGTAGTTTGTGTGTTTTAATTAATTAGTCCATTTCATCTAAATTGTTAATTGTCATAAGGTTTTTCATAACACTTCCTTATCCTTTTACTGTGTGTATGCTCTGTCATGGTGCCACCTCTCTCATCCTTTATATTGATAATTTGTGTCTCCTTTCTCCTTTTGTCTTGCCAGGGGTTTATCTGTTTTGTTGATCTTAAAGAACTGCCTTTTGGATTAATTTTATTGTTTTCTTTTTCAAGTTTATTAATTTCTACTTTGGCCTTTTTCCTTTCTTCTGCTTACTTCAGGCTTAATTTGCTGTTCTTTTTCTATTGTCTTAAGGTAGAAGCTGGGGTCACTAATTGGAGACCTTACTTTTCTCATGTAGGGGTTCCCCCCCGGCCCCCGCCATTTGTTACCTGACTCTTGAGTTATTTGTTATGTGCATTACTTTTCCACAGGTATATGCCCCTTAATAGGTGGATATTACTTTTGTTTCATACTAAGGGCTAGGATGAAGCCTCAAGGGGCCGTAGTGCCCAAGACAGCCAGTTGCAGGGAACAGTGTGCCCCTCAAGTCAGCAGGTCAGAAGGTGCAGGAGCCTTAGACCAATAGGAAGAGACTTCATAGCCTCAGTCCCAACCTCAACTTTCGTGAACGTCCCTTGGAAACTGAGGAAGAGGGTGGACGAGTCCAAGGAAGAGCTGCCTCTCAAAGGCAACCACACAGATCCTAGGCAGAAGAGTTGAAATTTTCTTAAGATGTGGAATTAAAATATCATGGATAATCTAGATAAATGATGCCCTCTGGTGGGTACTTTTGACTGAGGCAAAAATGTGCACCTTCAGGACCCGTGCTTTGAATGATTCAAGGAAGACTTTACAGAAATCACCAGGTTCAGTCGCTAAGTCGTGTCTGACTCTGTCACTCCATGGACTGTAGCACGCCAGGCTTCCCTGTTCTCCACCGTCTCCTGGAGTTTGCTCAAACTCCTGTCCACTGACTCAGTGTTACTATCTAACCATCTCATCCTCTGTTGCCCCCTTCTCCTGCCCTCAATCTTTCCCAGCATCAGGGTATTTTCCAGCGAGTTGGCTCCCTGCTTCAGGTGGTCAAAGTATTGGAGCTTCAGCTTCAGTATCAGTCCTTCCAATGAATATTCAGGGTTGATTTCCTTTAGAATTCACCAGTAGGGAGCCTTAACTATTCCTAAGATGAATTAAAAGATCCGAAGTCTTTAGAAGTGATTTAAAGTTAAAGGAAACCCCATATAGCATTGACCCATAGACCTCAGTCGGATTCCCAGATAACCCGTTACCCCAGTACCTGTGTGTCACCTCTTGTGCCCTTCAGGCAGGAACAGCTCTTCAAGCCCTTGACACAGACCCCGAGCCAGCCGTTGTGGAGCACCTTCCTTGATCTACATGTGTCTGGTTGCCTCCTGACTAGACTCAGGTTGTATCTTTCTGGCAGGACTGCTCTGGAGGAGATGCTGGGTTCTTTTCTTGTCCAATCGGGTAGCATGGCTTTGGTCTGTTGGAGAGGCTTGTCTTGATCACTTAATTAAGGTGGAGTGGCCCAAGCTTCTTCCCTGTCAAGTTACTCTTTTCTTTTGGTATATAATAAGTATATTATGGGAGGATACTTTGAGGCTGTGTGAACACGCTGTTTTTCAAACAACTTTCGCTCCTTAGTTTTTGCATGTACTGTTTTTTTCTCTGAATTATTTATTACCATGATGGTTGCCAAGTGGCTGTTTTCCAATTTTATCATTTATTGTAGGGAAAAAACTTTCTCTTTACCTATTTATATCAAAGAAGACACATGTATTCCTAGTTTATTCAAAGAAATATAATACTTTTACTGTCATTATTTTGATCCTCAAGTTGTCCTCATTTTGGTCAGTGGAAGCCCCTTCAAGGAGGTTTCTGTGTTTTTTAAAATAGCTTTATTTGAAATCAAACAGGACCCTGTAGGGCCTTCCTAGGGGGAGAGACCCCCTCCCCCACTGGAATGTCCCCCACCTCTGTAGAAGAGCTTTAGCCTCCTAGGCCTTCCCCAGGTTCCAGTGAGCAAAATTATCAGAGAAGTGAGAAAATGCAAAGACAAAAGCAGTCAAGCAAGACAAAGTAGTAATAGTTTAGCCATAAAACAAAGGCAAGGACTTCTACACAAAGGCTGGAAGTAATAACCTGAGCAATAGCCATGGAGTGGTTTTGCAGATACCGAAACCCCCTGCTGGTGGGAGAAGTTAACTGCATGCTGACCACCAGCACTTAGTCCCCAGACCAACTGGAACCTGAAAATTGATAAGGCTGCCTGCAGTGACCCCACCCGGTTACCTCACTATCAACCAGTCAAAGAACCGTGCGCGAGGTAATCATGAAATCCATGACGTTCTTCCTCACACTGTCTTTAAAACCTTCGCCTGAAAGCCTAGGGGAGCTCGGATCTTTTGAACGTGAGCTGCCTGTTCTCCCTGATGGGTACCTGCCCGAACACTACACCCTCCTCGCCACAACCCAGTGTTCGCAGGTGGCTTCCTGTGCATCAGGGGGCAGAACTAGTTCCATCTGGTTATGTGTTGAGATATAATTCAACATGTAATTCCATGGACAGAGAGAGGAGCCTAGTGAGCTATGGTCCATGGAGTGGCAGAGTCAGACAAGACTGTGTCCTACTGAGTGACTAACACATGTGAGATAAAATCAACATTCCATAACATCATACATTTAAATTCCATGGTTTGTGGTGTATTAACTTTTGTAAATAGTTGTAATACACATATCACAAAATTGACATTTATTTTTATTTTGGGCCGTACCGCACGGCTTGTGGGATCTTAGTTCCTTTAACAGGGATTGAGCCCATTTACCCTTGGCAGTGAGAGAGCAGAGTCCTAGACAGCGGACCACCAGAATTCCCATTTTCTAAAGCATTTATTGCCTCTCTAGTTTGAACCATAGAGACACCAGTAGAAGCAGACTATCAAGGGCTTCCCGATCCTTGTTTTAGGGGGCACAGTTCCTCTTTATAAAAACATCGTGTGTGTCTATGTTTTTCAGTTGTGTATGACTCTTTGCAACCCAATGGACTGTAGCCTGCCAGGCTCTTCTGCCTATGGAATTCTCCAGGCAAGAATACTGGAGTGAGTTGCCACTCCCTTCTTCAGGGGATCTTCCCAACACTGTAATCTCCCACACTGTGGGCAGATTCTTTCCCATCTGAGCCACTAGGGAAGCCCCAAAATGAAAGTGTTAGTCACTCAGTTGTGTCTGAGTCTTTTTGATCCCATGGATTGTAGCCTGCTAGGCTCCTCTGTCCATGGAATTCTCTAGGCAAGTGTACTGGAGTGGATAGCCATTCCTTTCTCCAGAGGATCTTCCCAATCCAGGAACTGAACCGGGGTCTCCTGCATTGCAGGCAGATTCTTTGCCATCTGAGCCCCTAAGTAACATCACGTACTGAAAAACATCAAGAGCTGCCCACCGGAAGCCCCATAACAAGATCCCACACAGGTAGGGGTTTGTGGGGAAGGTGTGAGCAACCAATTTTAACCACAAAACCATTGAGAAGGAACGTCCAAAGTCAGAGGCTGATGGTGCAGGAAAGAAGTCATTGCTCAGGCCTCCCAGCAGCAGGATGTGCGCACTGGCCCTTCACACAAGCTGTCCCGACAGCCAGTGCACACATGGGCCCAGCGGGGGGCTAGGGCAGGGCCCTGTGAGGTCATGGCAGTGCAGGAGAAAGCTGAGGCCCTCTGAGACCTGCACCTTCCAGACGAGGTCCATCTCCTGGTGACTGAGGGGAAAGATCCAGAGGACACACTGCCCCTTTACTGCTTTGTGGGTAAAGCATGCGGGGCCCCTTCATCAATCTTCTCCTTTCCAACCTAGAGGTAGCAAAGCTCCGACCACTCCTGGTTTCATCTGCATCGAACGACTACAGGTTCCCCCATACACATCTGCCACCACCCAGACCTTCCCCTCTCCCCAGCCTACCTATTGGTATCTCCTGCCCATCCTGACCCCAGTAACTAAGGTTGCTGAGTGCCTGAGCAGGGACATGCCTGTGCTATGGGTTCCTTCTCTGGGCAGACAAATGCACCCCCACCAGGAACACTGTTCAACAGGAACCCAGCCCAGATCCTGTCCCACCCCAGACCCCACCAGGCCCCTACACATGCCTCACACGTGCAACTGGCCACCAGCAGGTTCACCACACACCAGACCCCCTGCCCACCTCAGTGGCCCCCAAAAGTGAAGGTGGCATCCAGTGTGTGGGTTGTGGCCTCTGGACTTTATTCCAGCCCTGAGCCTTAGCTGGGGCAAACATCCAGCTGGAGAGCTGTGTCTTGACTCCACGCTAGAGGGAAGGGGGAGGCAGGGCCAGGCCAAGGCCACTCGCTGGGTCAGCGGTAGCTGTCAGGGTCGGTGTCATCTGGCAGAAAGTAGCGCTGCAGGGCAGGCTGCAGGAGCCGAGGGGGCAGCGGACGGGCAGACCTGGGCCAGTTTGGGGGGAAAGGCTGCAGTTCCACCCGAGGCAGTGGCAGCTTCAGTATGCGGATGGTGCCGTCCAGGGAGCGGTCCACCCAGAGCCGGGACAGCATTCGGCCTGGGGGGCCGGCAGGATGGTGAGACCGTGGTATGGGGTGGATGCTCGGTGGGAACTGGGCTGGGCCGGGGTCCGATTTCCATCCCTGACCCCACTCACCCCTCAGTCTCATGGGAGGCCTCTGGACCCTGGCCTCCTGAAGCCGGAGGATACGGTCGTGCCTGTCGGGTGGGGAGGTGGGCTTGGCTGAGCTAGTGCCTCAGCCACCCTACACAGGCTCTGCCCCAGCCTCACCCTGGAGCCCATGGCCTGCTCACCGGGGATCCAGGGACTGTGGAACCACCATGCCACAGACCTGCGGGGGCGGGGCAGGGCCTGGGGGTGGGCTGTAGGGCTCCTCGGGCAGGGGCCCCTGCTGCCGAATGCGCTGCTGCTCACAAAAGAAGTTGAGTGCATCAATGGGCCCCAGGTCCAGCATTTTGGACTGTGACCAGACCATCTGCGCCAGGGGCAGCATCTCATGGGGTGGCATCTCACGCGGCGGCATCTCATGGGGCAGTATGGCAGGTGCAGAGGACCGCAAGACCTCAGGCTGGAGGCAGAAGCGCATCAGGGTCTCCGACAGCGCACGCTGGGTCCGCGCAAAGTGCAGCTGTGCCAGTGTCTGGTGGGCTTGGGGCTCCAGGGTGGTCAAGTCTGATACCCCCGGTGAGACCACCAGAGAGGGTGTCTGGGAGATGTTGGAGGATGTCACAGAGACGTGACCAGCTGCCCCAGAGAGCATCGAGATCTGCGACAGGGCCTCTTTAGAAGGGGGGTGAAGTCCTGAGGTCTCTGAGACCTTGGGCAGCACCTCTGACAACTTGGCTACAGACAGCTGCAAGGTCTCCTTCTGCAGGAGAGACAGCTAGGGGAGGGTGCACCAGGGTCCAAGGCAGAGACCCCACCTTCCCCTCCTCCTGGGGAGGTACAGGAAGATCCTGGGAGACAGGGACAGGGTAGGGGAGGACGGAGGAGGCACAGAGTGGGAGTAGGGAGAGGAGCCCGCTGGCCTCACCTGGTTCCCTCCTCCGCCCCCCCGGACTTGGGGAAAGCCTGGGGAGAAGACAAGAGGCTCCATGGGCAGGCTGCCCAGCCCTGCCCCCACCTGGCCCACCCAGACCTGCAGCTGCTGTATCATTTCCTCCAGCTTCTGGCAGCAGCGCCTGCGCAGTGTGGCCTTGGACTCGGGGTCCGGGCCCTGGACCCAGGTCATCATTTCCTTGAACAGGAAGCCCTGCGGGTCCTGAAGGCCGAGTCCGTCCAGCAGTTTCCTGAGCTCCGGCCTGCAGCAGGTGTGGGAGGTTTGTGGGTGGCCTCCCACAGCGGAGAGGGCCAGCGGGAGCAGGACTCACCGGCAGGGGGCTGGCGAGTAGAGGAAGTAGGACATCAGCTCCAGCACCACCTCGCGGGACTCCAGGGAGCACGCCAGGAGCAGCTGCAGCGCCAGCATCACAAACTGCTTCTGGACCGGGTCCTGAGCGCAGGTGGAGAGCGAGATCAGTGCCCTGTGCCCAGGGCAGGGTGGGGCCGGCTGGGGGCAAGGCACTCACCTGCAGGCTGGGGGGCTGCTCCAGGTTGAGCAAGTGCAGGAGAGTGCCCTGCAGCCGGCTACAGAACTCCCTGCTGAGGTCCGGCAGCAGCCGCAGCAGCGCGCGCAGTACATGCACGCGGTCGGCCCAGGAGGCCTCCTCTAGCAGGTCCATGAACGCCGAGGCCAGGCCCTCCACCGTGCCCATCTTGGGGTAGGCCTGCGGAGCCCCACCCCCTGCTGTCACCCTGGTTGCTCCAGCCTCCCCGCTCCCACCCCTGAGTCCGTGCTTCCGAGACCCCCCCGAACCTGCAGGGTGAAGATGGGGAAGAGCTTTTTAAACCAGTTTTGCTCAACGAAGAACTGCAGGAACTTCGGCAGATGCCCATAGCGCTGCTCCCAGAGCAACTGTGCGTGGTGGAACTGGGGGTGGTGAAGGTAGGTCTCAGTCCTGGCGGTGTCCTCATGGGTGCCCTTGAGGCTCAGGATAGGGTCCTTGGCACTCTAGGGGCAGCAGCAGCAGCAGTTGCAGACACTGGGTCCCTAGGCCACCCCTGAGCCACCACTGGCCCAGCCCCCAATGCCCACCTGTGCCGGCAGCCTCATGGGCACCAGCAGTGGGTCAGAGGGCAGCCTGTGCGGGGAACTCGGGGACTCCGAGCCCCAGTCCAGTTCGAGCTCCTCCTCGTCCTCGTCCTCCTCGTCCCTCAGCCACTGGATCAGCTTCTGCTGCTTCTTGGTGTGGCGCCGCCCGATGCCCCGCAACAGCCACAGGTCCTCCTGGTCCCCACGCTGCTGCAGAGGCAAGAGCCAGGCCTTGGCCATGGGCTGGGGACTGGGGAGGGGCTGGCCCTCCCGCAGACCCCGCCCTGCCGCCTGCCTCACCTTGCTCTCGCGGCTGCCTGAGAACCCACGGAGGGCTCCGAGGCCGCTGACCTCCTCAGGTGGCCACATCTGCTGCAGCACCACCGAGTTGGGCACGCAGCCCGGGAAGCGGATGGGCCACCGCCAGTACTGCAGGGAGGGCACAGCGGGCCGAGCTGAGGGCCTGAACTCTGCCTACCCCAGAGACCACCCTAGCGGGCACCGGCCCCATGTCCAGGAGCTAAGCCAGGCTCACAGCCCTTTTCACGACCCCAGTCAGGAAGAGAGAACCTCCCAGAGTCAGGCAGAAGGACAGGCAGAGTGCGGTCCACTGTGGTGGCCGAGAAGGGAAGTCCAGGTGAGGCTAGCCTTTGGGAGCCCTAACACCCACACGCTCTGCACCGGCTCAGCCTCAGGCCATAGAAGGGACTTCCCTCTCACTGCCCAGGGCCAGGGTTCAATCTCTGGTCAGGGAACTAAGATTCCACAAGCTATGCACAGCAGCCAAGAAGAAAAAAGGGAAGGGGGCAGTAGCAGCCCCCGGGGGCGTACTGGAGGCTTGGGTAGATAGAGTAGCAGCTGGAAGGTTCAGTGGGGAGTGCCAGATGCGAGCGCTGGGGAGGAGTTAGGTCTGTCTGGGCATCAGGGGGCAGAGGGGGGCAGAGTGGAGAGGTGGCTCCCAGTGACCACTCCCCTTGGGGCGGGACAACGGTCTCCCATGCACAGTCCAGAGGCCCCGCCCCTGACACTCGCTGGGAGCGGCTGCAGGTAGGGCAGGCAGCAGAGGCTCTGGCCTCCTGAGTCTGCTCCGGGGTCCTGGCCCTCTGGCAGCTGGTTCCCAGAGTGCGAGCAGCAGCTGTGAAACTGGGCTGGGGGTGGGGGGTGCAGGTGGGTCTGGCCCTCAGGGCAGAGTTGGCACAAAGGTGTGCAGCCAAGGGAAGATGGGGTCCTCAAGAAGGGTGCCCTGCGGAGGAAGGCGCCTCTAGCTTAGCCTGGGGCTCTCACCTTGTAAGGATGGATGGTGGCAGGGAAGAAGCCACTGAGGTTGGAGAGAAGCTCTTGGGGCCGCCTCTGCAGCAGCAGGGAGGTCTGGGAGGGGACAGGACAGAGGCCTGGGGCTCCAGTGTTCCTGCAGCTCTGCCCCTGGTGGCAGCCTCCTCCCACCAGGCCCTCACCCTGCTCTGCCCCAGGTCGGGAGATGGTAGATCCCAGGCCAGAGGCTTCTCGCTGAGCCGGTCCCACTGCAGCTGCAGGTCCAGACCAAGGCCCAGCTCGCAGCTCAGGGAGGAGCGGGCCAGTAGCTGGGGCAGAAGGAGGAGTCAGAGGGTGTGGGGCAGGAATTATGAGGTGAGGGCAGGGGTGGGAATAGCAGGAGGCCTCACCTGGGATGCTCTGCTGTGCACCCTCCGGTAGGTGGGTGGGAGAGGCAAGGGGACTCGGGGCAGGCGGGCAAAGCGCCTGCCCAGGGTCCCCACGTCCTGCAGTGGTGGGGCTTCAGTGCCCCTGAGAGCAGGGCCATCTCTGGGCTGGGCACTTCGGTCCCAGGTCTCTTTCTCCACTGTGAGGGCCACCGTGCCCCACTGCTGCTGGGGCTCTGCTTCAGAATCCAGACCCTGGGGGGTGGACGGGGCACACAGGCAGGTCAGAGGCCCAGGGCACAGCGAGGTCCGGGGAGGCCCCATGCTCACCAGCATGCCTGGGCCGTAGATCAGATGTAGATAGTTATCAAAGGCCTGCTGGCGCTGCTGCCAAGTCAGCTGGGGCCGGGCTGCTGGGTTCTCCAGCCCCAGTCTCAATTGCTGAAGGTCTTGGTTCCGGGCAACCAGGACTTCCAAGTCCTGGGGTAGGGGTCAGGAGTCAGCTCACTCTTCCTTGAGACTTGTCGTGTGCCACCCAGAGAAGTGCAGGGATCCCAGGCCTGCCCCAGGGACTGAAGGGGAGGGCCCTGAGCTCGGGGACTGGGGGGGCACTGGGAGCCACCCCACCTCCTCCAACACTGGCTGCTGAGGAGCTGTTGTCCGGCGATGGATGAAACACAAGGCTGTGCTGCAGACAGGGAGGGGCATGTGGGACACGGATGGCACTGCCAGTGGGGTAGGGCAGAGGCTGGGCTGGGGCCCTGGGGTGGGTGGCTAGGCCCTTGGTGGGGAACCACGAACGGTCAGGACTGGCATGGGCTTGCAGTGAGTGGCTGAGGGGCCTGGGAGCTCTGGGGTCTCCTGTGGGGGCATGTGGCCAGGCCCTGACCCAGGGGAGCTGGGTGGGGGCTTCTGTGACAGTTCAGCCAGGACTCTCAGCAGACCTGAGGCTGGCCACCCCACGCAGGTTGGCAAGCCTCTGTAGCTGGGCTGCAGTCAGTGACTCCTGGCTGGTCAGCGGCAGTGGAGGATCATTCACCCCATCAGGGTCCTCTTGGCACAGCTTCTGAACGGGGAAAGGAGCCTAGAGCCCTGACCTCGGCGGCTCGTCTGCCCACAGCAGCCCCACCCCGCCCACCTGTGCTCACTGCACACCTTAAGTAGGTAAGATGTGGGCAGGTAGAGTCTGTGGTCCACCAGGCAGAGGCGGGAGCCCAGTGCCAGGACAAGGTCCCCATTGTTGCTGCAGAAGGTTAGGGCCTGAGGGGCACCGTTCAGATGTAGGAGCCTGGAAGGGGGTTCAGGGTGAGAGTCCAGCAGCCCTGCTTCTCTGAGTAGAACACCAAGGCAGGAACAGAGGCAAGGCCCCGGCCACCCCTGCACCCTCTCCAGCTGCCGGGCTCCAGTAGGGTGAAGGCGGGAAACCCAGGCAGCTGCTCCCCGCCCCCACCCCTCCCCAGCCCACCGCAGCAGCTTGTTCTCCGCTGTCCAGATGCGGATGGTGCAGTCCAGGCTGGAACAGGCATACAGCTTGAGCGTGGGACAGCAGCACAGGCCTGGGGGCCAGAACTCAGCTTTAGGGGCCGGATCCATCTGGAGGCCTGGGCTTCCCCTTGGCCCTGCCCCCTCACCGGTGATGCGGTCCGTGGGGTCATCCTGGGGCCGGTGATCATAGCGAGGGCTGCTGCCCAGGCCAAACTGCACCAGGCCATAGGTGGCGCTGTTCAGGTCCTCGAAGCCCACCGTGACGCGCTTGCCAAGGGCGCAGAGCACCACTGCCGGGTGGCAGCAGCAGAAGGTGCGCAGGGGGCTCAGGCTCTCCTCGGCGTAGGGGAAGACGCGCCACATCTTCACAGTCAGGTCTCCCCCTGTGCGGGCAGGAGCCACGGTGGCGCCTCTGGGGAGGGAAGGAGTCCCCTGCCGGCGTGGGGGGAGGGGAGGGGGGAAAGTTACCGACCAGAGGACACGATGCTGTTCCAGGTGGACGCGATGGCAGTGACAGGGCCCGGGCTGTGTGCCTCCGTTCGGAAGACCGTCTTGGAGGAGCGCAACTCGAGTACGGACAAGGTGCCATCAGTGTGCCCCACCACGGGCAGGTACCTATTGGTGACCACAGCCCATTGGCATGGGCCTGCATGTCTTGCCCAGCCCCGGCTGGCTGCGGCACCCACCGGTTCTTGTCCTTCCAGGCCCAGGCCACATCGCTGCGGCACAGCTCGCCCTTGTACTGGCACACTATCTCCCAGTTAGTGAACGCGCTGGTGGGGTCCGTGAGGTGGCTGTAGAGGTGCAGGCAGCAGGGCTGGGGCGTGGGCGGCGGCGGTGGGCACAGGCGGTGCAGCACCCGCATTGGGGAGCGTGCTGCATTGGCACACAGCAGGTGTCCGGCGCGTGTCAGCACCCACAGCGCCTCACGAGGCAGGCAGTAGGCCACGGCGGCCGCGCAGTCCTCGGGCTCCAGCAGAAGCGCGCTCACGGTGTGTCCGCCAGTGACCGACACCAGGTACACTGAGCCGTCGGCACAGGCGCACACGAGGCGGGTGGGCAGCGCCGCGTGCGGGGCGGTGGGCTTGGGCAGCGCTGGCGCCAACTGCAGGTGGAGCACCGGCGCAGACAGCTGCGCCAACGGCGAGTAGAGCTCCCGCGCACACCACAGCCCCACACTGCGGGCCCCCAAGGAGAGCAAGGGCCAGCCCGGGCCTGCGGGGGCCAGCAGACGGCTCACACTCTCCGATGGCACGCCGCGGCCCCAGCAAGTGAGCGCCACCTCACCCACCTGCGCCGCTGCCTGCAGGTCCCACGTGCGCAGCGTCCCGTCCTGTGAAGCCGACAACACCAGGGCTGTGTTCGGGAGCACGGCCACCGCGGTCACCGGGCCTGCGGGAGGGGCGCATATCACTCGTGCGTCCCAGGGACCAAGGAAGGGGGAGCCTTCGGTCAGGGTCGCAGCCAGGATGGAGAAGCTTGGCAAGGAAGCAGCAGACATTGTGTGCCAGGGGCTCTTGAAGGCAGAGGGCCGTGCCCAGGGTGGAGGGAGACCAGGCTTCAGGAGCCACCGTGGCCCAGCGCACCTCTGTGTCCCACGAACACCATCCGGATCTGCCAGTCAGCCTCCCACACTTTCACCGTGCTGTCCCGGGAAGCTGTCACCATAGCCTCTACCTCTTTACAGTACGCCAGGTCGAAGATGGTGCTGAGGAGTGAGAGGGAGGCCGGGTGGACTCAGAACTGCCGTGTGTGCGTGTGGACTGCGGCGTGCACACACGCGCATGCGCCCACCTGCACCTCTGACGACCGGATTTCCGTCGCAGCCTCGCCTCATGGTTTCCGCCCTCCCTCACCCGTCCCTGGGCCCCCCTCACGTTTTGTGCAGATTCCGACGCACATCTATGAGAGCCCAGGTTTGCAGATCAAAGGTGAGCACGGCTGAGCCATAGGCTGCGAAGCAGCATGGGTCATGATGGGGAGGCCGAGGCCCCAGAGCCAGACGGGCAAGCGCACCCGAGATGCTTGGCGGTAGCTGAAGAGGTAACCCGTGGGGAACCAGGCAGCGGCCCCCTGCACGGAACTTCCAGAGCACCAGGCTTCCGCCTGCCTCCGCCACCACCAGCAGCCCAGGATCTGGCACCGGCAGGCAGCAGATGGGCTCACGGCCTGGCACCCCGTGCTTCCCTGGCTTACTCAGCCACAGTAGGCTAAGGTCGGACTTTAGTATGGCCAGCCCCACTGGGCCCCAGCCCACAAAGCGGCCCACAGTGCCCAGAGGGCCCAGCACCGCCACTAGCCCTGTAAGTGCAACTGGAGCCAGCAGCTTCTCTTGTGCCCAGCCATCCTCTCTGTGCAGGTGCAGGCGGCCTGCACCGTCCAGCACCACGAAGCGTCTGCCCACGGGGTCCTGTGCCACCGAACACAGCCCGGCTGCCACCTCCAGGTGCCGCAGGGGTTCCAGCCCGTGCGTCAAGCGCGCCACATGCAGCTCAGCTCGCTTTTCCTATGGGCCAGAATCAACAAGACTGCAGTGAACTTGGCAGGGGCCAGGGGTTGGGGGTAGGCAGGGCACCTGCCTAGGGATGCCAAGAGGACCCCGGCTGGGATCCTACGGGGGACCCCTAGGGTAAGAGCCAGATCAGGAAAGAGGCCTTGACACAGATGCCATGGCCAAGCCGCACCTTTTCCACAAAGGTCTGGAGGCCTGTACGCAGGAGCAGCCACAGCTGGCGGGCACGGGCACTCAGAGCCATGTTCTGCCACCGCGAGTTGTTGGTAATAAGCTGTGGGGCCCGCTCCGAAAATGACGACTCTGCGAACCGGCAGTGGAAGCCGTCAGTGTGATCTTGGGCCCCTAACTCTGGAGGTCGTGGGCAGCCAAGGGCCCTCCTGGGAGCCCTGCCCAGTTAGAAGACTGCCCAGGGAGCGCTGTGTTCCCTGAGGACAGAACCTGTGCCTCAGTGAGCCCAGGCCACCTCACCCCTCTCTTCCTTGAGGAACCCCGGGTCCGGGACGTCATAGATGTCGGTCTCATATGGGTCTTGGTCTAGAATCAGGTGGTCGCCTTCTACTATAAAGGGGTTGCTTGCATCCAACACTTCCGACTCCATTTCAAAACCGGCGGGTCCAGGCGGCTCAACAGCCCCTTAAGACCGTTGCTAGGATACCAGCCGCAGCAGGCCCCGCCCTCGACGCAGGCCCCGCCCTGAAGCCTCCTGAGTCTAGGTCCACGCTAATTCACAGAAACTTTTATTGGAAACAAACCAGCTGCAGCAAAGTGACACTCAGTGCACGCTGCCCAGTGGGCAAGGTGGGGGGTACAAGTGGGCAGATGACCCCTGGGACCACTTGCTGGGTCTCCGGCCCTTTAGGCTGGAGTGTGAAGGCCCAGGCCTGAGCCCACACAAAATACAAAAATAAACTCTGCGGTCCAGCTGCCCCTGCCTGTGTCAGTTCGTGTGAGCAGGGCAGTGGCTCTTCCCACCAGGCCCTGTGCTGTCTAGTCCAGCCACAGTGTGGGCAGCAGCAGCCTGTGGGGGTGAGTGGACAGCCACAGGCTAGGCAGGCATGGCCTGGGGTGGGCTGGTGCTGTGGCAGCGCCGGGACCTGGGCCCTCAGGTGGGCAGGTCCAGGCACTGTTCGAAGCTGGGTGAAGCTAGGGCCTCTGTTTCTCCTCTTCACATACAGATCACCGGGACCCTGCACAAAGGGTGGTGTGCAGTGAGCTTTGAGGAGCCCACACACACGAGCCCAGGCAGAGGGGGCCCTGCCCTGCCCACCCCAGGGTTCATGGAGGGAGGCTGCTGGGGTGGTCTCACACCTGTCCTCTTCCATGGTTCCAGGCTCCTCAGGCCCACCCTCGCTACCTCCACCTCCACTCTCTTCCTCCTCCTCCTCTTCTTCCTCCCCGAGCTCCATGTCCAGTTCGTTGCCTGCCTCCGAGGGAGTGTAGGTGGATCCACTGGGGGGAGAGGAGACCAGTCTTAAAATCGTCTGCCCCCAGCCTACTGCTGACTCCAGGGAGGATGTCCGAGAAGGAGAAAGTTAGGAATGAGGTGGGGAAAAGGTGTGTGGGACAAACAGGGAGGTAGGGGAGGGAGGGAGACAGGTGCCAGCCAACCTGATAGAGCGGCAGCTGAAGAAAACAATCCGTTTCAGCCGCTTGTTGTAGAAGAAGTAATTGAAGGACCAGAGGCTGCCATCTTCCCCAAAAGGGTCTGAGTCCAAGTCTGGGTTGTAGCTGGGGGGGTGGGGGGGTGAGACGTGAGGTCCCAGTGCCACGAAGACCTAGGACCCCCACCTCGTGCAGGGACGCTGGCCCACCTGTAGATGTCGCATTCAGCCAGGCAAATCTCCTCATCCACCGCGTTCCACAGTTGTGGCTTCAGGGCCTTGAAGTCCTCCCGGACAGCTGAGAACAGGCTGCAGTTGACCGCGTTCACCACCTAGGATGGTCACAGTCGGGGCTGACGAGGAGCCCGGCAGCAGGAATGAAGCAGGCTGAGCACGGTCAGTTAGGGAGGACACCTGGGATGGCTGTGGGCCTGCAGGTCCCTTTCCCAACCCCACCCTCACCCAGCTGAGGCTGGGCTCCCGGCTGAACTCATGGCTGCGGGCAGTGCTGAAGTCGTAGTCCGGCCGGAAGGACTCGTTGAGCGTAGCGATCAGGTAGAAGAGGGTCTTGCGGCTGCACTTGTCGCTGAGGGGGCCCTCATCCTCGCCACCTTGGCTCTTACTCAGTCTGCACAGAGACAAGTGTCAGCCCAGTGCTGGCCCACTCGCCAGTCCCCCATCGGCAGGCTCTGCCCCCACTCACCTGCTGGGGCTGAGGCCCGAGGTCTGGGGTGGGGACAGAGCCTCCAGCACGTGTGGCTGGCCCTCCTGGCAGAACTGCTTGAACATGTGCTTGTCGTCACCCGCCATCTTACACGAGTAGCTCTCAATCCTAGAGATGCAGGCAGGACCGTGGAGCATGCCACCTCCCATGCTCAACCAGAACCAGTGCAGAGTGGCCTCTAAGAGGCCAGCCCCCAGAGCCCCAACCTCACCTGCCAATGATGTGTGCATCTCCCGTCTCCACGGTCAGCTGCGAGTTGATGGCCTCGAAGCTGGAGTTCTCCAGCAGCTTCATGTCCTCGGGGAGGGGTCTGTGCTCCAGGGGTTAGTGCTGCCTGAGGACGGAGATCAGTCCATGGGAACCTGGCCCGTGGGGTTCCACTTTCAGCCCTCCTCGCAGTAAAAGGTGCTGCTGTAAACAACTTGGGTCTCTCCTGCAGCCTGCTTCCAGCCCTTCAGCACTGGCGGGATAAACGGTAAGATCGGCAAGTCCAGGCCCAGTTCAGCTACACCTCCTGCACCTCACACGAATTCTTTGGCCAGGCTGGGGGACCCACCGGGGATCTTGCTAACCCCGATGACGCTGGGTTAGTCTCTCCCTCAACACTCTCCATCCCACCAAGGAACCAGGACATCTGGGGCTCGGCTCTGCCGTCACCTGGACGCGGCGCTCTTCCCTGTTCTACAGACGGCTTTCTAGTGAGGGAGAGAGGAAACCTATGAACTCCGTTTTCCTTCAAAAGTATGAGAGAGGGCGGAGAGAAGCCCTGAGGCGCCCCGAGTGTCGGCCAGACAGGCCGCTAGGGCGCCCCAGCGTCCGCCGGGTCTCGGGGGAAACCCCAGCCGGGGCGCAGGAACTACGCGTCCCAGGCAGCCGTGCGCCTCGGGGTGCGCGCGTGCGCGCCGGCACGAAGCCCGCTGGGCACTGTAGTCCGGACAGCCCGGGTCGCCGCCGGGCACAGGGCGTACACCTACCTGCTCGCGCCGCGCTCAATCGGGCCGGGCCAGACTCGGCAGGGTCAGGTCGATGGGCGTCGGTGCGGCTGAGAAGGCGGGGTGGGCCTTGCGCGGCGCGGGCTCCTCAAGAACGGGCGGAGGCGCCGCGGCCTCCGCTTGGGCCGCGCTGTATCCGGGGGAAGAAGCTCCGCGGCGACGTCCCGTTACTCCCGGCCCTGCCGGCCCCTGCGGATTGCCACCGCGACATAGCCTCGCCCCGGCACGGCGCCCTACTATCGCGACCGACCTGTCCGCCGACCGCCACAGAGGGCCCGAGCAAGCGAGCGAACGACCTCTGCCTCCCCAAGCCGGACAACAACAAGCGTCTGCCAGGTCCGGCCCCACGCGTCTGAATGGCCCGCTCCAGCCGTCGGAACCGGGAGCTCGCACAGTCATTGGGGGTGGCATCCGCCGCTCAGTCCCGATGTCCGCTTCTACTGGGTACGACCCCTGTCCGTCATCTTCTCGGCCGTGCGAACCGCCTCCCACCCTAGCGCTCATTGGCCGCGGCCCTCAAGGCCCCGCCCCAGTGGCTTCCCAGTTCCCCGGAGGGCCTAGTGGACTAGTGAGGTGTAGGTGGGACGCGGCAGGCGCGGGAGCGTCGGGAGGTGGGCTGCGGCCCGAAAGAGGCTCTCGAGTAGCGTTCGGCTTGGGAGCCAGATAACTGAGTTCAGAAGGACCGCCGAGCTCAGCCCCAACCCGAGCCTCTAGGGCCTTCCATTCGTGGCCGGTGCTGGCGTCTCTGACGCTCTGCCTGGAGTACAGGCCTCAAAGCCTAGCCTCACCCGCTTTTGTTGGGAGACCTTCGGGCCAAGCGCCATCGTGGGCGAAGCGGGAGCAGGAGACGGCTCCGACGCTCGGGCAGCGCCCGGAACCCCAGGCTCGTGGTTACAGTTTCCGGTCGGTGTAGGCGTTCAACGACCCAAGACCACGGAAGCGGGCTCGGGGGGGCAGTGCGGGGAGAGGACCGGAGATGGCGCCGCCGGCGGGCGGCACAGCCGCTGGCTCGGACCCCGGCTCTGCCGCGGTGCTCCTGGCCGTGCATGCCGCGGTGAGGCCGCTGGGCGCCGGCCTGGACGTGGAGGCCCAGCTGCGGAGGCTGCAGCTGAGTGCGGACCCGGAGCGACCAGGGCGCTTCCGGCTGGAGATGCTGGGCGCGGGCCCCGGGGCGGTGAGTGGGGCCGGCGGGGGCGTGCGGCCTGGCCTCTGGGCCTGGTCGCTGAACCTGAAGCCAGGCTCTTCCGTTTGCTAGCCACGTACCATTATCTTTTCCTTGCTTCTGTTTCCTTGTCTGTAAAATGGGGATAATGCTGGTACTTCCCTTTGTAGGATTACTGTGAGGGTTTCATAAAATAACACAAGTAAAAAGGCTTAGGACGTTGTAAGTAGTCGACAGACGTTACCTTGTATTCCTTTGATTATCATGCGGTATGTGCTGGGGGAGGCACTGAGCCTGGACTCTCCCTCTCCTCAGGTCAGTTTGGAGTGGCCCTTGGAGTCAGTCTCCTACACAGTCCGAGGCCCCTGCCAGCATGAGCTGCAGCCTCCACCGGGAGGGCCTGGGACTCTCAGTCTGCACTTCGCCAACCCTCAGGAAGCTCAGCGGTGGGCAGCCCTAGTCCGAGATGCTACCGTGGAAGGACAGAGTGGTCAGTGCCCTGGAGTGAAGATTCACCAGGCCAGGGCCAGTGTTCTGCAAGAGGGCAGGAGTAGCCCCAACCCCCCAAGCTTGGATGGGGGTAGTAATGGGGAAAGCTGAGCCCCTCTTGTCCACTGCTGGGGTTCAGGGAGCACTCTCAGGAGTGAGGAAATAGAGACAAGGAACAGAGACCGAAGGCAGTGCCAGACAGGTGTGGAGGGGCAGCGTATGCAGACCCTCAGGACCGGGGTGAGAAGACAGACAATCAGAAGCGTGGAAGATAGTGGGAGAGTGACAGGCTCAGATTCAAGTTTCTGAAGACTGGTGGACCCTTGTATTCGTGTGGGTGATGCAGACAGGGCTGGAGGGAGGATGTTTCCAGAGATGCTTAGGAGAGGAATTGGCTGGATTTCCTGGAGGTTTGAATGGAAAAGTTAATGTTTGAGAAGCTGGAAGGAACAGACACTGCAGAGGGCCTGTTTGGGAGGGCATAGAAGTTGTCAGGTTCTTAAAACATGGAGGGAAAGGAGGTAGGAGGAGCTTGGGTTCTGAAGAGGAAAAGTTGGGGGTAGAAAAGGTCAACCAAGGTCACTAGAAGACAGAAGCAAGGAGAGGGTCCGGCAGGCAGCCAGTGCATCAGGGAAGGAGTTCACAGATGCTACAGGTGAGCTGGTGAGCAAAAAGCACACAGTGAGATGGAAGAGAGGTCCAGACAGCAGCATCTGCGGAGGGAGAAAGGCACTTTTCTTTCATGCATACATTGGTTGGTTGGTTCACTACATGTGTATTCTGCACCTGTAGCAAGCACTCCTTCAAGGCGTTAGAGATTCCAGGCAGGCCTGGTGCTGGGTGCTCGGGAGCCCTGCTTATCTGAGTGGGCAGATGGCTCAGAATATTGAGGCAAAGGAGCTGCATCTGCCCCACATGGGCAGGGCGTCAAGTGGGAGGTAAGAAAGGGAGCTGGTGGCACGCTCAGGGCAAGCAGCAGCTGGAGAGGGGTTGTTTGGAATGGGATCAGCCCAGAGTGCTCTGTGCTGATGGCAGAGCCAGAAGAGACGTCAGAGTTCCCTGGGAGGCGGCCACCTTGACTGCAGGACTCCTGGAGACTTCCGCTGGTTCTGCTGTGAGGCCCAGGGAGCTTCCTGGCTGGCCGAGAGGGCTTGTACAGGCCAAGAGAGGTGGCCCAGCCCCTGTTGGGGAGGGCTGCAGGTGGGACTGGGAAGCAAAGGAGGCCAGAAGGACTCCAGAGCCCAAGAAAGAGCCAAGTGCAACTCTGAGTGGAGTCAGCAGGGACCTCTGGGGTGTGCAAGGGCCAAGACTGGGCCAAGGTCTGGCTTGAAATGTGGCCAAGGCAGGGCCCCGGCATGGGCTGAAGTGAGGAGGGAGGAGACAAAGGTACTGGAAGCCTGAGGTGAGAGAACAGGCCTGGGTGTGTACTCCGTGGGGGGCCAGATCTCAAAGAGACCACCAGCCCAGCCCATATCTTTCCTCCTAGGCAGTGACAGCTTGCCCCCAGCCCTAGGCCCAGAAATGTGCCCTGTCTCCCCGCCCAGTCCCCTTGAAGTGCCCACACCCAAGGCCCCCCAACCCAAGGTGGATCTTCCTTGGAGCCCTGGAGACTTGGAGAAAGGTAAAGGCAGGCGGCCGGAGGGGCTGGGGGAAGCAGCCAGTGTGGGATTGTGATGGCTCTCTCTTCCCCTGCAGAAGAGCTGGCAGGGCGCCTGACCCAAGCCGTAGAGGGTGGGGATGAGAAGGGAGCAGCCCAAGCAGCAGCCATCCTGGCACAGCGTCATGTGGCCCTCAGGGTCCAGCTCCAGGAGGCCTACTTTCCTCCTGGCCCCATCAGGTAAGGCCTGGGACCTCTTTCTCACCTGGACCCTCAGGCCTCTCAGGTCCCCCATCCTTAACCTGTGGCCTCCATTCTGGTCCAGGCTCCAGATCACAGTTGAAGACGCTGCGTCCTCTGCCCATGTCTCGCTGCAGGTTCACCCCCACTGCACCATCAGGGCCCTCCAGGAGCAGGCGAGCATGTGGTCTGGGGAACCCGGGTTGGGGGTGGCGGGAGGCGCCCTGGGTGACACTCTTGACACTCTGGCCCCAGGTGTTCTCAGAGTTCGGCTTCCCACCAGCTGTGCAGCGCTGGGTCATCGGGAGGTGCCTGTGTGTCCCTGAACACAGCCTCGCTTTCTATGGGGTCCGGCGGGATGGAGACCCTGCTTTCCTCTACCTGCTCTCAGCTCCCCGAGAAGCCCCAGGTCAGTCCTTGATTGGGGCGGGATGAGGAAGGTGGAGTACAGCCCGCCCGCCACGGTCCCCAGTCTCACTCCCTCTGTCGCAGGACGCAGTCCTCAGCGTCCCCAGAAGGTGGATGGGGAACTAGGCCGCCTGTTCCCACAGTCATTGGGGCTGCCCCCAACCCCTCAGCCAGCCAGCTCCAGCCTGCTCAGCCCCCTTCAGGTGAGCAGGGACTGGGCTGGGTGGCCTTAGCACTGTGGGCATTGAAAGCGGGTGAGCAGCAACTGTGTGCTCACCTCCCTAGCCCGGCTGGCCCTGCCCATCGTGCACCTTCATCAACGCCCCAGGCCGCCCCGGCTGTGAGATGTGCAGCACCCAGAGGCCCTGTGCTTGGGACCCCCTTCCCACAGCCTCCACCCAGCAGCTCCCAAAGGTACTAGGAGCAGAGGCGGGGAGGGGACGGGACAGAACAAGCAGAATGACCCATCTTCCCGTCCTTCCAGGTCACGCGGAGAGAGGATGGCCCTTCCCTTCCAGGCCCAAGGTCCTTGGACCCCCTCCTGAACCTCTCAGGGAACCTCTGCTGATTGCTCACTGGAGTCATTAAAGACACTTCTGAGCCAGCCACGTGCTCTTTCACTGTGCCTTCCTGCAGCCTGGGAGGATGGAAGGCAGACAGCCCTCTGAGAGGAACCCTGGCAGTCTTGGGTGGGTGGGCCCTTCCCAGTGGAGCCCAGGAGGCTACTGAAGAGCACACTTGGAATGCAGGTCCCAGTCCCAAGGCGTCGGGGCCTGGCACCCATTCCCCAGGTGCCAAGGGTGGGTAGGGCGCCCCCCATCTGCTGACCCCTGGGCTGGCCCTTCAGACACACACCCTGCCCTCTTCTCGGCGCTCACCCTCCCCACCCCAGCTGCCTCTCCTCTAGGCTGCTCCCACCCTGCTGCCCCTCACACTCCCTGCTTGGGGACAAGAAAAGCTCTGAAGCAAAGAGCCCTGGGCCAGGGCCACAGGCCACTGCCAAGAAGCACCGCCCTGGCCCTCCACCCACTGACAGGTCCATGGCTGTGTAAACCTGGCCACTCCCAGCCACCCTGTGGACTGCCAGGAGGGGCTATCCCCTCAGAGATGAGGACCATTCTCAAGTTTACAGCAAGCACCTCCAGCTGCCCAGCCAAGAGACCAGGAGCTCCTTCCACTGGCCTCTGCCTGCCTCTCTGCTTCCTTGGCAGGGCTGAGAGCCTCTCCCAGCCGCCTCCAGTCCTAGGATCAATCCTGCAGCCTCTCCCTGGTTGATACGCACCAGGGCTCCCTGCTGCTCTCAGGATGAAAATCAAGTGGTTTCACTTGACTTCAGTTACTGCAGCAGGGCTCAGGGCCCCCCTCTTCACCTGTGACCAAATACTGGCCACTCTAATTAATGTTGCTATTTTCCAGTTCTCTGTTTCCTGCCCTACATTCGGTGCTGACTGGACTCTCAGCCAACAGCCCGTGCAGGGCAATCCTGACCACACTACACTGGACACCCCCGGGAGCTCTCAGGGCAAGGGTCCCAGTCCCATCGTGTGTGTGTGTGTGTCTGCACGCGCGTGCTAAGTTGCTTCAGTTGTGTCTGATTCTTCTGGCCCCATAGACTGTAGCCCGCCAGGGTCCTCTGTCCATGGGATTCTCCAGGCAAGAACACTAGAGTGGGTTGCCATGCCCTCCTCCAGGGGATCTCCCCGACTCGGACTGAACCCTCATCTGGTGGGTCCTTTACCACTACCACCACCTGAGAAGCCCAGAGTCCCATGCAAAACTATACTCCTATCACATGATAGTTCAGGTCAGTGTGTTGAGAAACTTAATTTATTTCCACCGTGGGCGCTGAATGATCTGGAACTAAAGCCCCAGCTCCTGCCCTTCCCCCTCTTGTCCCAGAGGAAGAGGGGCTTGGCCAGGAGGGCCACCTGAGACCTCAACAGGCCCAGTGTGGCTCCCGGGCTTGAGGACCCTGAAGCTCAGGACAGCAAACAGACACTGGGTAGGGTCACTTGGGCGGCCGATAGGCCAGCTTTCGGCTCTTGAGGACTGACCACTTATGCCGCTTCATGGCGTAGACCAGGGGCAGAAGCAAGCCCATCATCAGCAGCATCTGGGGATGAGGCAGGCTCAGAGGAGGGAGGCAGAAAGAACCCCTGCTCAGCTCCCAGCCTATCCCCAGGCCCACCGTGCCCCTCAGCCCAGTCCCTTCACCTTGAGCCCCATGCGTTTGCGATGGTCGTGTTCTGGTTCAGCTGCCCAGCGCAGGAAGGTACACACATCCTTGGCTACCTGGGACATGGTAGCTGGGGTGCCTGAGTCAAGGACAAGTGGTCTAAGGGCTGTCTGTGGGGGTCCCTGCCCAAAGCTTCAAGAGGGATGGAACCCAGCCTCCACCCTCAGTACATGGATGGCATGAATATGACCCATGCTTCTTACACATACATAGTGCCCCAAACCAAGGAAGGTGCAAGACCTCTTGGGGCAAGAAAACAGGACCCAACTTGCCCATCCCCAGGGTGGGGGCCTCTCACCATCATCGAACTCCAAGACCTCATTGTAGATTGGAGGAGCCATGCCAATGGCCTGGCCAGGAAAATAAGGGTTGAAGTAGAGGCCTTCTCGCAGCGACACCCCAGTGGGCGGCTCACAGTAGCCGGTGAGCAAGGAAAAGACGTAGTCCTCACCACCGTGCCTGGGACCAGATCGGGGTGTCCTCAGCCTCTGCCATGAGGTGGGCCTTCCCCACTCCCCACACCATCCTGCAGGCAGCCCCTTACCTAGCTCGCACGATGTAGCTGAGGTCAGGGGGCAGTGCTCCATTGTTGGCTGCCCGCGCAGCCTCGGGGTTGGGGTACGGTTTGGGGAAGTAGTCAGACAGCTTCCCTGGGCGCATGAACATCTCCCCATCTTCATTGGGGCCGTCCTGAACCTCCACCTGCCACGGAGAGCCCCATCACAAACCTGCTGTCCAGCACAGGAGGAGCCCCAATCCTTGGGTCCTCTGCATGCCTGGTGCCCACCTCCTCAGCCAGCGCCTTGGCCTCATCCTCTGTGTAGCACACGCCCACCAGATGGCGGTAGGCCACGTAGTCCATGCTGTGGCAGGAAGAGCACACCTGCTTGTACACCTGGAAACCCCTCCGGATGCTGGAGAGAGAGACAGGGTTAGGGGCGCCAAGGATTCCACCCCACCCGGTCCACCCATAAACTCCCCCAGCCAGCCACACACCTGGTGTGGTCCAGGGAGGAGAGGAGGCCACGGTGGGACCACGGATAGCTGGGAGGGTGCAGCTCCAGGTCACTAGCACTCACGGCAGAATGCAGAGCCACTGCCAGCCCTGCACCCCCTGCCGCCAGCATGCCCAGCGCTGACAGAATCACTTTCCGGCCCCGGGACAGGCCAGACTTCGACGACAAGGACACTGCCTGCAAGAGTCCCGCTCAGCGCCTTTCAGAACACCACCCAGCCCTACCTAGGGATCTGACTCTCATGCACCCAACACCGGCCACCTAGCGCGCCGCTGCCCTCCCCGCCGCGGACCCCTCGACCCGCTCCGTCCCCGAGGAGGAGATGTGAGGCGTGCTCTTGGATCCTGGGCCGGGAATCAGGCCGAAGTGAGCAAGGGTGCGGGGACAGGCCAAGGTCACAAGCAGCTGCCGAGGTCAGGCTGGGGTCAGTTCAGGACGCGGGCCCATTCTGGGAGGCCCGGGCCGGAGCGAGCCTCGGCGCGACCCCCGGGGAAGCCCCCGGTCCCGAGCCGGCGGCGATCCCGCCCCGCCGCCCCCCACGCTCGGCACCAGGCCCTTGTGATGCTCGGAGGAGTAGAGGCCAGCCCTGCTCCCAGGCGCCCAAGGTCAGCAGGCGGCGGGGGTCCGGCCGAGGCGGGGGCCCGGGTGCAGAGGCCGCTCCCGCGCTGCCAAGCCCGCGCCGGGAGCCTCCCCGCGGTGACCTTCAGCGGGATGCGGGGCCGCGCGGCGGCCAGTTTCAGGGCCAGAGCTCACCTGGGGTGTCCGTAGTGGGAGCTGCCCAGGCCGCGCGCCACACAGCAGACCTCGGGCCCGCGCTCCCGGCAGCCCCGCGCCCCGCGGGCCCACCATCGCCCCGCGAAGCGTAGCCGCCGCAGCCGCCATCTTGGCCCTCTTCAGCGCGGCCACCGCTCCCGTCGGCCTCTGCGACGGCAGAGGATGTTAAACCTCGCGATAGCCGGGAGGCGTGTGAGGGGGCGGGGCGGGAGCGGGCTCTGTCCTTCAGGGCCGCGCACCGCGTCGGGGTGCTACTCCAGTCGTCTTGGAAACCGGCGGTTGTGCAAGTTGGTTTTGCGTCTCTCTGTTGCCGTGACAACGCCCAACTACCAGGTTACCCTAGTCCCGCAGCTGGTCTCTCCAGGCTCAGCTGTGCTGCGTGCCTACGCCTAGACGTCCCTAACCTGGAATCCACCGCTTTATTGCATGCTTTCGTCCAACAATATTTCCAGACTTGGAGCGGTGGAAGAACACCTTCATTGCAAAGAATTGCCATTATTTAACCAGTCTGATGGCCCCCTGTAAACCCCACTTGCCAAGCCTAATCAGCTTGTCCAGGGCTGTTAGCCTAACCCCTAAGACTGTTAAAGGCAATTCTGGCAAGTGTAATTTCAAAGTTGTAATTTCCCGGAAGCAATGGAGAACAACTGGCTCAAGTAATAGACTAACCAAAAAGCTTGAAATGAAGAAAAGGGAATACAATGTCCACAGGGTGCCCAGACGGTGAAGAATCTGCCTGCAATGCAAGAGACCTGGGTTTCATCCCTGGGTTGAGAAAATCCCCTGGAGGAGGGCATGGCAACCCACTCCGGTATTCTTGCCTGGAGAATCCCCATGGACAGAGGATACTGGCGGGCTCTACATTCTATGGGGGTCGCAAAGAATTGGACACAACTGAGCGACTAAGTACAGCACAGCACGTATTTCCAGAATATAGAAAATCCCAAACATAAGTAGGACAGTGTATACACTCATGAAAGACCAGAAAAAGCCCTAAGTGCTCACTTCTGGCTAACCTTGAGGCTCTGTGCACAGTTGAAGCCTAAAGCAGAGTTGCAAACTGCCTGGCTGAATTCTGAAGCATGTCCCACATGCACCCAGAGCCACTTAGAAAAGATGGAGATTTATTGGTTATGAAATTAAAAGACACTTGCTCCTTGGAAGAAAAGCTATGACAAACCTGGACAGTGTATTGAAAAGCAGAGACATCAGTTGGCCAGCAAAGTTCTCTCTAGTAAAAGCTATGGTTTTTCCAGTAGTCATGTATGGATGTGAGAGTGGAACCATAAAAAAGGCTGAGCTCTGAAGTATCAATGCTTTCAAACTGTGGTACTGGAGAAGACTCTTGAGAGTCCTTTGGACAGCAGGGAGATTGAACCAGTCAATCCTAAAGGAAATCAGTCCTGAATATTCATTGGAAAGACTGATGCTGAAGCTGAAGCACCAGTACTTTGGCCGCCTGATGCGAACAGTCAACTAATTGGCAAAGACCCTGATGCTTTGAAAGATTTGAAGGCAGGAGAAGAAGGGGACAACAGAGGATAAAGTGGTTGGATGGCATCACGAATTCAATGGACATGAGTTTCAGCAAACTCTAAGAGACTGTGAAGGACAGGGAACCCTGGTATGCTGCAGTCCATGGGGTCAAAAAGAGTCAGACATGACTGAGCAACTGAACAATTATTGGTCCCAGACACTTAAGGAAATTTCTGTCCAGTCATTTATCTGACCACTGAGCTAACCAGGTAGAGACTTCGCTGGCTACCTATGACAAAGAGTAGACTTACTTGATAGAATTAGTTGAGAAATGTCACTATACAAATGCAACTACCACAGCAGCAACAGTAACAAAACTTGGAATCTAATGTCCAGAATTTCCACTTTGTATCATTAAATCCAGTCGGTCCTAAAGGAAATCAACCCTGAATATTCATTGGAAGGACTGATGCTGAAGCTGAAGCCCCAGTACTCTGGCCATCTGATGCAAACAGCCAACTCACTGGAAAAGACCCTGATGCTGGGAAAGATTGAGGGCAGGAGGAGAAGGGGGCGACATAGGATGAGATGGTTGTATGGCATCACCAACTCAGTGGATATGAGTTTGAGCAAACTCCAGGAGATAGTGAAAGACAGGGAAGCCTGGCATGCTGCAGTCCATGGGATCTCAAAGAGTTGGACGTGACTGAGTGACTGAACAACCACAACAAATCATTTAAAATGCCTAGTTTTCAACAAAAAAATTATGTGACATCTAAAGAAAGGAGAGGGTCTGGCCTATAAATGGGAATAAAAAGAACCAATCAATAGGAACTACTCCTGGGGAAACTTAGCTAAATATATTTAAAGAAAGGGGGGCTAAATATGATATATACATGCTACTACATATAAAAGAGATAACTAATGAGGACTTTCTGTATAGCACAGGTAGCTCTACTCAGTACTCTGTAATGAGTCACATGGGAAAAGAATCTAAAAGAGAGGATGTATGTGTATGTGTAACTGTTTCACTTTGCTGTCTAGCAGAAACTAACACACAACATTGTCAATAAACTATACTCCACTAAAAGTAAAAAAAATTTAATAAAAAATTGAATTAAAAAGTATGTTCAATGAGCCATAATATCTAAAAAACTAGAGGAAAGTATAATAATGTCTCATGAAATAGAGAATGTCAATACAAAGAAATTACAAAGAGAATCCAAATAGAAATTATGGAGTTGAAATGTACAACAATGGAAATGAAACATTTTACTGAAGGGCTCTACTGCAGGTTTGAGTAAGTAGATGAAAGAATTAGCAAACTTGAAGTTATGTCAATTGAGATCGTCTGATCTGTAAAACAGACCAAAAAAAAAGGGGTAAAAATTAACATAGCCTCAGTGACCTGTGGGACATCACTAAGCATACCAATCTATACAAAATTCTCAGGAGCAAAGGAGAAAGAAAGTGAGGGACAAAAACAATATTTAAAGAAATTGTGACTGAAAACTTTCCAAATTTGACTGAAACAAACAAACAAACATGTATGTATTCTACACATACAGGAAGTTAAAGAACCCCAAGTAGGATGAAGTTCACCTGTACACATCATACATTTTTAAAAAGAAAGAAAAAAAAAAAACCTCGAAAAAAAACAGCAAGAGAGAAGTGACTCATCGAATATAAGTAGTCCTCAATAAAATTAACAGAAAATCTCATACCAGAAACCATGGAGGCCAGAAGGTGGTGGTATGGCCTGGTTCAAATGCTGAAAGAATAAACCAGGTAAATCTGCCAACCAAGAATTCTATATCTGGCAAAACCATCTCTCAAAAAAAAAAAAAAAGGAGGCAATTAAGACGTTTCCAGATAAACGGAGAGTTTCTCACAAACACCCTGCCCTCCAAGAAATACCAAATGGAGTCCTTAGGCTGAAATGAAAGAACACTGGACGATAACTCAAATCCACATGAGCAAATAAAAGCACCAGCACAGGCAACTACACAGACAAGTACAAATGCTTTTCGTAACTTTTGTTCTATCTGATTTAAAAACTCCTGCGGAGAAGGCAATGGCACCCCACTCCAGTACTCTTGCCTGGCAAATCCCATGGACGGAGAAGCCTGGTGGGCTGTGGTGGTTTAGTCACTAAGTCATGTTTGACTCTTGCAACACCAGGGACTGCAGCCCGCCAGGCTCCTCTGTCCATGGGATTCTCCAGGCAAGAATACTGGAGTGGGTTGCCATTTCCTTCTCCAGGGGATCTTCCCAACCAGAAATCGAACCCAGGTCTCCTGCAATGCAGGCAGATTCTTTACCGACTGAGCTATGAGGGAAGCCCAAATATCAAGACAGCAGATACAATTGTACTATATCATTAATTACATTAAATGTAAATAGATTAAAGTCACCAATTAAAGGGCAGAGCTTAGAATAATGGATTTTTAAAAAGTCATGATCCAACTATACAATACCTATAAGAAACACATTTTATATTCAAAGACACAAATAGTAAAAATTTGGAAAAATATATACCACACCAACAGTAACCAAAAGTAACCAAAAGAGTTAGAGGGGCTATACTCATATCAAACAATATAAACTTAAAGACAGATGTTGATACTAGCGTTAAAGAAGGACATTTTATAATGGAAAAAAAAAATCAGTTCATCAAGATGACAGTTATAAAGATATATTAGACTAGCAGAGCCCCAAAATACACGAAGCAAAACTGTACAGAATTGAAGGGAGAAAAATAACATTTAACATAACAGTTGGGAGACATCAGTACCCCACTCCCAGTAATGGATAGAACAAATAGACAGACCATCAGCAAAGAAAAGAAAGACTTGAGCAACACAGCAAGCCAACCAGACCTAAAGACATCCGTGTAACACCCCACCCAACAGGAGAGTACATATTCCTCCCAAGTGCACATGGAATGTTCTTTAGGATAGATAAATATTTTCAATAAACTTAAGAGTAGTAAAATTATAAAGTATGTTCTCTGACCACAACAGAATGAAATTAAAAATCAGTAACAGAAGGAGAGTAGGGAAATTCACAATTATGTGAAAATTAAATAACATACTCTTAAAAAAAAAATCCAAAGAAGAAATCACAGAAAAAATTAGAAAATACTTTGAGATGAATGAAAATGAAAACACAACATATCAAAACTCTCATCAAGAGAGATGCTAAGAGGGAAATTTAGAATTCTAAATTACTGTTATTAGACTTCCCCAGTGGTACAATGGATAAGAATTCACCTGCCAGTGCAAGGAACACGAGTTCTATCTCTGGTCTGGAGAGATTCCACATGCTTTGGGGCATCTAAGCCCATGCACCACAATTACTGAGCCAGTGCTTTAGAGCCCACAAGCCACAAATATGGAAGCCTGTTAACCCTAACCTTAAGTGCTTGGTTACAATGGAAAAGGCATTAAATTTGTGGGTGGAAGACAGGAACAGAAAGTCAGACTCAGTGCTATCCAGAGTTTCAAGCATCCACTGGGTGTCCTGGAATGGATGCCCTGCAGATAAGGGATCCTATTCATTCTTACCAAAGTCCAGTTTCCGGAAACCTAGAGACAGAAAATAGGGTAAGGATGAAAGGGGAGTGGGTGTACAGTGTTACTTTTGTGCACAATAAAAATGTTCTGAAGGCAGGAGTTGGTTGTGCAGATCTTGGAGAGCAAGGTGAGGAGGCTTAATTTTATCCTGGATGCAAGGGGCATCCCTGGAAGAGAGGTAAAGTGGACCCCAGGTCCAGAATTGGGTGAAGGCACAGGGAGGAGGTGCATGCAGAGTAGGTATTCAGGTTGGGAAGAGATGACTTAAAGGGGACCGTGGCACATCCAGGAGGCAGAGGTGACCGATGTGGCCTCAGAAGAGGGACCTAGACAGGAGGCAGGACTTGAGTGTGGGCATGAAGGCAGCTGGAACCTGGAAAGAAACCTAAGGCAGCCCAGAGCCCCCACCTTGAAGCCCCAGGTGGAATGGGGTGACTTGGCAAAGGGTCTGAGAAGAGCACAGAGCTAACCTGGGACAGCGAGCCAACTGCAGAGCGTCTGCAGAAGGCCTGGGTGTGGGGAAGCTGCTGTGTGTCCTGAGGCGGGTCCTGCACCCTCGACCTCACAGTCCTCACCCCGTATCCCCAGCCCTGAGCCCCGAGGATGGCGGCGGGCCTGAACCCAGTTTCCTCCTGGACCTCCAGAAGGGCTCCCTCTGATTCTTTTCTTTCATTCAACAAACACAGGTGTATAGTCTACCTTTCCAGTCCTTGGCTCTGCTGGAAAAGAGGCAGAAAGTAAGACAGAGGCCCTGCCCCACAGAGCCCCTGTTCTGGGGTGTGGGAGGCAAGCTGCAAAGGAATATTGAATACTTATTACTAAGATTGGTGATCAACACAACAGATTCGCACAGTTGTAGACGCTTCCAGCTGGCAACTGCCTGAGAATTTCTGGGTAGCTCAGCAACAGTCCCCCTTGTAGGAACTGGACTGAAGTGTCAGAAAACTCCAAATAATGACCCAAACATGATAGAGATTTGTTTCTCTTTCTTGTAAATGAAGCCTAGTTTAGCAGCCCAGGGTCTTGGAGGTCCTGGGAGGCACCCTCTTGTCTCCTCCAACCCACAGGGTGGGCTGAAGCTTACATCTCTGACGTGCTTCATTCCACATCCCCGAGAATGGGAAAGAAGCAGCTGTTTGATGTCTGCATGGATTCACCCTAGGGATGGGCACAATAAGGACAGAAATAGTAGGGACCTAACAGAAGCAGAAGATATTAAAAAGAGGTGGCAAGAATACACAGAAGAACTATACAAAAAAGATCTTCATGACCCAGATAATCACGATGCTGTGATCACCAACCTAGAGCCGGACATCCTGGAATGTGAAGTCAAATGGGCCTTAGGAAGCACCATCACAAACAAAGCTAGTGGAGGTGATGGAATTCCAGTTGAGCTATTTCAAATCCTAAGAAATGATGCTGTGAAAGTGCTGCATTCAATATGCCAGCAAATTTGGAAAACTCAGCAGTGGCCACAGGACTGGAAAAGGTCAGTTCTCATTTCAAGCCCAAAGAAAGGCAATGCCAAAGAATGCTCAAACTACCGCACAATTGTACTCATCTCACACGCTAGCAAAGTAATGCTCAAAATTATCCAAGCCAGGCTTCAACAGTATGTGAACTGTGAACTTCCAGCAAACTCTGGAAAATTCTTCAAGAGATGGGAATAGCAGACCACATGACCTGCCGCTTGAGAAATCTATACGCAGGTCAGGAAGCAACAGTTAGAACAGTTAGAAGGAGGACGTCAAGGCTGTGTATTGTCACCCTGCTTATTTAATGTATATGCAGAGTACATCATGTGAAATTCCGGGCTGGGAGAAGTACAAGCTGGAATCAAGCTTGCCAGGAGAAATATCAATAACCTTGGATATGCAGATGACACCACCCGTATGGCAGAAAGTGAAGAACTAAAGAGCCCCTTGATGAAACTGAAAGAAGGGAGTGAAAAAGTTGGCTTAAAACTCAACATTCAGAAAAGATCATGGCATCTGGTCCCATCACTTCATGGCAAATAGATGGCAAATAGATGGGACTTTATGGGGCTCCAAAATCACTGCAGATGGTGACTGCAGCTATGAAATTAAAAGATGCTTACTCCTTGGAAGAAAAGTTATGACCAACCTGGACAGCATATTAAAAAGCAGACATTACTTTGTCAACAAAGGTCCATCTAGTCAAAGCTATGGTTTTTCCAGTAGTCTTGTATGGATGTGAGAGTTGGATTATAAAGAAAGCTGAGCACTGAAGAACTGATGCTTTTGAACTGTGGTGACTCCTGAGAGTCCCTTGGACTGCAAGGAGATCCAATCAGTCCATCCTAAAGGAAATCAGTCCTGAATAGTCATTGGAAGGACTGATGCTGAAGCTGAAACTCCAATTCTTTGGCCACCTGATGCGAAGAACTGACTCATTTGAAAAGACCCTGCAGCTGGGAAAGGTTGAAGGCATGTGGAGAAGGGCATGAAAAAGGATGAAATGGTTGCATGGCATCACCAACTCAATGTACATGAGTTTGAGTAAACTCAGAGAGTTGGTGATGGACAGGGAGGCCTGGTGTGCTGCAGTCCATGGGGTCCCAAAGAGTCAGACATGATTGAGTGACTGAACTGAACTGGACTCACCCTTGAAGCTTCTGCTCAGGTCTAGAGGCCTCTGTAGTCACACGACCTCACCTAGCTGCACGTAGTCTAGGAGCATCTTTACACAGGGTGGCCTGTGCTCATGCCAAAATGAGGGTTCCGTAACTGAGGGAGAGGGATACCTTCAGAGTAAACCCTGTAGGAACTCATGCTCAGCCTTTGTACATCTCATCTGTATCTTGAGAGCCTGACATTTTCTTTCTTTATAAAATGTACAGCACAAGTGACATTAATGAAAATCAGTGCCAAAATCCAGTTCTGCAAAGCTAAGCTCAAACAGCTAACAGTGGTTTCATGAGGTAACATATTTCCACAATTTGTGTTTTAAGTGACTGCCGAAGTCTAGTTTAAAATGGCTGATCAAGGCCGAAGCCCAGGTAGAATGCCTGGAAGGGGTTTTGTATTCGATGCTGGTCTGCAGTCAACAGGGAGACCACAGCAGAGCCGAGACCTCTTCTGCCTTGTAAGACGGGAGCCCGCAGACCGGTGGTGCCTGACTCACCAGGGGAGAGTCCCGAGAGAGGCTAGCCTGGAGGCATTTCTGGGGGTGCCGGGGTGGGGGGTGGGCTGCAAGTTTTGCCCAGCCTCAGGATCTGGAGTTTTTTCAAAAGGGCAAGTGACTAGAAGACATACAGGCCAAGGGCAGGCTGCAGTCACAGTGGTCTCCAGCACCCTTGCTCCAGCCCATCCCCAACAATCTGGACCCAGGGTGCCCATGCCCTTCAATGCTGAGAAGTCCCAGAGTAAAGCCCTCCAGGTGCTGGCCCTCTCCCACGGTGGAGTCAGGGACCCGTAGGTGTTGAGGGAAGTCTCGCACAAGAGGAGCCCCAACACAGAGGCAAGCCTGGGTAGGGGGTCTGGGGCCTGGAGCTTCCTCCTTGGGATGGTCCCAGATCACCCCACTTCAGGATGTGGTGCTGCGGGAGGGTGTCTGGAGCTGGTGAGCTCCTTTCAGCACTGAGGCTCGCAGGACTGTGCTGGGCTCGCTGCCCTGGCAGGGCACCTTGACTCTCAGCCTCATGCGGCCCTGGCATCACCAGACGGCCCACTTTGCTTTCCTCCCCTCCCCAACAGGCACTGGACATCCCAGTCCCTCTCAGGAGGCTTGGCCCAGCCTGAGGCCTCTGTGCAGCCCCGCGTCAGTGCCCTGCCCCTCGGTACTCAGGTCGCCCCTGTCCTGGGCTGTTGCTCTGGGTGGAGCTGGGTGGGCTCAGCAGCTCCATCTCTGTCCCATCTCTCGTGGTCACTCCCAGGAGGACGGGAGAGGGGCTCCTCCTGCTGCACCCCAAGCCCACATCAAAGTTCTGGCCGACATTCCCCATACCTGAGGCCTCCTGTGTCCCCTTAGTTCCAGCACCGGAGATGGCGCTGTGGGGGTCTCTGGGCACCTTAGCTCCCATCAGGCCCCCAAGCACTGCCTGCCGTGCTTCCTCCTGCTCAGCACTGGACCATGATGCACAGAGACCCCCGACGTTGGGAGTCCACTTGGGGCTGCAGTCAGGTCTGAGTGTCTACCCAGGCTCTCCTCCCAAGGCTGGCAATGGGGCCCTCACTCCTGCCACATGGTAAGTGGACCAGAAGCAGCAGAGCAGGGTGCCAGGCCCTGCAGGCAGTTTCTCGCGACAGGGCCTGTGGCCCCCCACACACACAGCAGACAGCGGGCCAGGAGCCCAAAGGACATCTGAAACAGAACTGTTTATTTCCTAGGAAGAAGAGAACGTGGGGAACTCCTAGCTGCCTCCGTCACTTCCAGAAGAGCACGTTCCAGAAGAGCAGCCAGCAGGGGTAGAGGCCCAGAGCCAGCAGCGGGAAGAGCAGGGAGCCGTAGGTGTGATGCTCCAGCACGCCTTGGGCCAGTGCGGCCAGGAAGAGCTGCCAGCCCTCGGCCAGGGAGAGTGGTGCTTCCTGCAGCTCCCGCCACAGGAACAAGCTGCCCAGGAGTGTAGCTGCTGGGCTCGTCAGCACCAGCAGGGCAGTGTAGAGTGGCCTGGGGCGGGGCAGAGGCACCAGGTGGGGAGGAGGAATGTGTGAGGTGGAACCCCTGGGGAGGGGTGCAGGCTCTGCAGCGGGGGCTGAGCAGCACGTACCGGGGCCCAGAGGGCTTGGTGACGGCAGCAGCAGGCACCATGCTGGCGGCCAGTAGGAAGCCCAGAGAGAAGTTGGTGAGGGTGATGCAGGCCAGCTGTAGTGCCAGGTAGATGAGGGCCACCAGTTTCAGCGCCATCCAGCCCCTGTCTGGGGCCTGTGTGCTCACCACCCTGCAAGGCAAGGGGCTCAGAGGCAGCCGCCTGCACATCCAGGGTGCACCTGCCCACAACGACCCAGCCCAGCTCCTCACCGGTGGGTGTTGTGTGGCAGCGCCAGGCCAGCTGCATAGATGGCCAGTAGCGTCAGCACTACAGCCTCGGCCTCAGCCACGGGGAAGTGCTGGGTGGCCACATGTTGACCCAGCACTGGTAGGACGTAGAGTGCCAGGCCCATGGCCTGGGAGACCAGCAAGGGTGCCACAAGCGAGGCCAGCCCCACACCCTGCAGGGCACACGGGCACTTGGAGACGGATCCTAGGACCAAGGAGTCCCAAGGACCCTCCCCATTCCTCTGCAGCTGACACTGAGCAGCAGCAGTAATTACCAGCTGGGACCCTAAAACCTCACCCCAATAGCAGGAGGGGGAACCATCACCTGTGTTGGAGGGTGGGGGGGACTGGACCCAGGGGTCTTCCCAGCCTCCTCAGGACCCACTCCAGCCTCATGCAGCTGCATCCACAGTTCCAGAGCGTGGATAAGTCAAGGACCCTGATGAGAGGTGTCATGGGCTCTGCCCAGTGGGGGACCCAGGGCTCACTCCTACTCCCCCACCCCAAGGATGGAGAGCTCTCCCCAGCCTAGAGTGGGGGGACCTGAAGCCAGCCACAAACAGACAGTGGAGGCAGAGGATATCTTGAGACCGAGGACCAGGAGCAAAAAACCGGCGGCCGGCATGTAGAGGCCGATGGAGACAAAGCGGGAGAGTGCAGGGAGCAGGTAGAAGAAGAAGGACTGGTGCAGGCGCTCCAGAAGATGGTTGAGCTTGCGGAACATGCCCTCCAGAGCCCTGTCGGGTGTGGGCCAGGGTCATAGACAGCCAGATCCCCAGGCACCCACTCACTACCCCGCCCCAAGCATGCAAAGGGGAGATCAGAAGCCACTTACTTGCCCACCGCCACCAGATCATACTTATACTGACGGAAGCTATTGATGCCACGGAGGGTCAAGGCCTCCACGCGGTAGCGCAGGAAGAGGCCATGGGCACCGTGGGGGCGGCCGGAGGCCTGCTGCAGAACCATGAGCAACAGCGTTTGTACACTCTGAAGTGGCCCATCTATTGAGGTCCAGTCCTGGGGTTGCAGCTTAGAAGATTTGGGGACAAAGTCAGATAGGCCCGACACACAGGTCCCATGCTACCCAGGCAGGTGGCCCTACCTTGCCTTGCAGCGTGCACAAGAGCCCCCCTTTCTGGCAGAAGGTCTGGAAGAGGTTGAGCAGGTCCAGGTTGGGCAGCTGTCCATTGAGCCCCTCCACAGCCACGTCGAGGCTAGTGACCACATCGCTGCTCAGCTCCAGGGCCACAGCTGCCTGGATGGCCCCAGCCCGGCCCTGCAGGGGCGATGACTGCATACCTGTGGAAGCAGGTGAGTGAGCTGCCAACAAGTGACCAGTGAGGACAGTGGCCCTGGGAGGGGCCAGGGCCAGGCAAGAGCACCCACCAGTGACATTGACGTCGTGGTAGGCTTCAAGCCAAGCCTCAGTGCCCAGCAGGTCGTGTTCTGTCACCAGGAAGATGATGTCTTTGGCCCAGTAAATCTGCCCTAGAGACCAGAAGCAGGTCAGCAGGGTCTGAGAGGGTGGCCAAACCCTCTCTTGCCAGTAGGAGCCCCTGAGCCTCACCCCGGAAGTGGGCAGCAAGAGCCAGCATCAACCCGACAGCCTGGCTGTTGGTTGAGTCAGGGCCACAGGGCACGGTGAGCACCAGGGACTCCGTGCTGGCAGCGCGAGGTGCCCGGAGGATGCCGTACACGTTGATGCCCGACACCATCTGCACGCAGTATTTGGGGGGGAGCCTCAGCACGACCGCACTCGAGGCGGCTGAGAGCCTCCCCTTCTAGTCCTAGAAATGCCCACCAGTGACTGCTCTGGCCCCAGGACATCCCCCCGCCCCCTCAAGGTGCTTCACGGTTGCAGGCACACCCCTCCCCCACAATACATAGCGCTCGTGTGTCTCATCTGGAAAGGGCAGTTTCCGGGAGAAACTCTGCGTGTAGACCTCCAGCCCCACTGACCGCATCGTCCGCTCCAGCCAGGCCACTGGCAGAGCCCTGGAGACACAAAGAGAGCTTCTGAGCAGAGTTCACTGGCCTTGACTGACATTGCTTCTCTGATAACCATAGCTCGGCCGCTCACCCCGACTTCCTGCGGTGGGCAGTGAAGTCCCGGGCAAGGCTCCGGGCACGGTCTCCGGCCGCAAACTGCTCCTCCACCATGGTGGAGCCCATGGCGTTCTCCGACATGTAAGTGCGCTGGGTCAGCGGCGGGAAAGCCAGCGCCAGGAACCAAGCGATGCCCGCCACATAGCTCAGCACGCTGCGGGGAGAGACGGAGGGACCACTGAAGCGTTAGAGGCCCTGCCTCTGTCTCTGCACTGGGAGTGGAGAGGGCATATCTGCGGGACCTGGACCGAGTCCCGGGACGCCTGACGGGAGAGCTGAGCCCCAAGCCTGAGGCCCCGACTGATCCCAGTGGGCGGGAGGGGACGGCGCGAGCGGTCTGAGGGGCCTCTGCCGCCGGGGCCCCGCCCTCACCAGAGCGGCGCGTTGAGGCGCAGCACGAGACGGGCGAGGGCGCGCCGGCGCACCGGGTCCGACAGGAGGCCCATGGCAGGGCCGGGCGGCTCCGGGACCGCGCTCCCACTGCTAGTTACGGCAGCCGACCCCGCGCGCCGCTCCTGTCAGACCCGGGCTCCGCGCCCGCCCGTACTTCCGGTCCCGACTGCCCTCGCGCCGCTGCGCATGCCCAGAGCAGAACCGCTGTGGAGGGAGCGAAGCCGGGTCTGGCTTCCCCAGCCCGTAGCCAGTCCAGAGAGAGCGGCCCCCAGGTAGGCTACCCGCAGTGTGCCGCACCGGAGGCAATGAAGACTACCAGCCGCCCGAGAAAGCTCGGCTCCAACTGGAATCAGAGAAGAGTGATGAATAGGGCAGCTGGGAGTAAAAGCGGAAGCGGCGATAAGAACATAGACGCCAGATCTCTGAAGGTGCTCCCACTGGCACTGACCGGTCTAACAGCCGTGGTAGGATGTGAGGGGGCTTCCGCAGAGAGGCCAAGGGGTTGGCGGGTCCATTCCTATGGATGTCAATAACCAAAACCAGCCGAGTGGAATCAACCATGTGTCCAGAACCAAGATCATTGGGGTCGGATGACCACAGCGAAGAAGGTGCATGAAACTACTGGCCAAAGGGTTTCAAAGGAGCTGGGGTGTGTTGAGTAGAAAGTGGGAAGCACCCCTCTCTGGGCCAGGAGGTGCCTGGGATATTAGAGAAGGAGCAGCCCCTTGGTTCAGGCTGCAGGGCCTGGTGGTGAGGGCTCAGTCAAGTCTGAGGTGGAAGAAGGGGGAGCCTGAAAGAGGAAGGTGCAGTGGTGGGGCAGCAGGCAGTGTCTGTCTTAGGGTCAGAACTGAGAAGACTCCAGGTGACATTATGTGTCTGTTGTACTTTTGGAGCCCAAGGGAAGTAGCAGGACAGGCCCAAAAGGCTTCTAGGGGGCAAGAGACCCTTCAGTCCAAGCCACAATCCAGAGGATGTGGGACACGGCCCCCACATGACCATGGTGAATACCCAAAGCCACCCCTCAGGACTTGTGCTCAGGACTCTGGATGTGTTGGGATGAGAATGACAGACTCCATAGTCGTGGGGCATGGCTCGTTATACCAGGCTGTGTCTCACTGCCCAGCAATCCCTTCTTGGCCCAGGCTGCTCACTTCATCCAGGGACATCCCCCTTCTTCAGGGTGCTCACCTGAAGCACCCTGATGAGCAGGGTGAGCAGCACTGAGGCTGCAAGGGGTGTGTAGTGCATGTCTGGGGGGCGGACCCTTAGTCATTGCTAGAGCCAGCATCAGGCCAGGATCCAAGGGCAAGGAAGTGCGGTGGGGAAGAGATCAAAGTACAGTGGAAGGTGCTTAGGTTTTATTCTGGGCTTGGGTGGCCATGTGCTCAGTCCCCCAGCAAGACAGAGGCCTCTTGTACATGCTGCCGGACCACACGGTCCAGTACGGTATGTACATCCCGGGAAGCCCGGGCAGCAGCCTCTAGCACTTGCTCCAGGTGGTCCTCATGCAGTCTGGCATCCATCTCAAGCAGTGCAATCTGGCCTGAGGCTGGTAGCAAGGCCAGGGCCAGCTGGGGGCCCCCAGCTGCTTCCTCCACATGGCTGAGGTCTGCCAAAGCTGTTCCATCCACAAAGCCAGCTGAGCAGGCACACACAAAGTCCCGCATGGGTATCCCCGCGTCCAACACTGCCAGTGTGGCTGCATTCACACAAGCTGCGTAGGTCCCGCCGTCTGCCTGCAGGACCTGCAGGAACCCCACAGTGGCATGAGTCTTTCAAGCTGCTGAACCCCAACCCCTCCTTTCTCTCTCCCCTCCACAGGCTGAGGGCTGCTGCCTGCTCACCTGCACGTAGATGTCAATCTGGGAGCGTGGGTGGAGCTGTGTAAGGATGGCTGCCTCGAAGGTCTGACGCAGGTGCAGACCCATCTCACAGGACTTGCGGTCCCCGTGTGGCCGCCGCTTGCGCTCCCCTGTGCTGAAGGTTGCAGAACTGTACTGACAGTTCACCAGGGCCCGGTCAGGCAGGGCTCGTGCCCGAGAGCCTCGGATCTGGGGTAGGGTGGGGGAGAACACATGAGCCAGGCCCCTCCTCCCTCTACCTCCAACATCCCAACAAGCAACCACTTTACCTGCAAAACAACACAGCCCGAGGGAGGGCCATTGGGCCAGGCTCTAAGCCACCATCGTCCCTGGATCTCTCTCCTGACAGGCCTCCCTGTTTCCCCTCTTGACTCGTCCTCTCTTGACCCATGCTTCCTTTGTATGAGAATCTGTTTACATATATCAAGTCTGATTCTACCTCGTCTGCACAATACATATACTGCTTACCTTATAAAGAGTTCCCATCACGCGTGAGATAAAAATCCTAAATCTTTTCCCTGTTTACAAAGGTCCTGAGTTCCTGCTTCCCTAGAAATCCCTCAGTCTCATTTGGAATTACCACCCCTCTTCCCCATCACCAGCCTTTCTGCTCTGCAAGAGTGCCATGCTTACTTCTACCTCTCTGGCCTTAAGTCTCCAGCGCTGGAGTGGTGATAAACCCAAGCGGTTTTATTAACCCTCTCTGTCTTCACGGAGTTTATGTTCCAGTGAGGAGACAAACAGTGAGAAATAAGTTAAACTGATGTCTGAGAAGGCGGGTGCGGGAAACCAGGTAAGGGTGTGGATGTAAAGGAGGGAACTTGACTTGTAAAGGGTAGGTAAGTTGGTCTGGGGTGGGATGGGGTGAGGTGTCACCCGGAGGTGACGTCGGAGTGGAGCTGAGAGGTGAGGGAGCGAGTGAGAGCGGCCCTGGCGGTTTTAGGAGTAACAAAGCGGAGTGGCGAGAGCTGGAGAAAGGCAGGGACCGTCGTGCAAGACACTGTTAGGACTTTGGCCGCGGCCCCACAAAGCGGCGCGCGCCAGCCTCACCCCCGAGGCCTCTACTCAGCCGGGTAGCCCCTCACAGCCGCAGTTGCCGCCCCCGGAGGAAGCCCGGCTCGCGCGCGCCCACTCGCCTCGTGAGGCCCGTAGACCACCGCCAGCGCCTTGGTATTGCCCTGTTCGATGTAGGCCGAACCGTCGGCCTGCGCGAATACACCCATCCGCGCCTGGATCTTGCGCAGCTCCCCAGCGCGCCGCCCGTCCACTCGGTAGCCCTGGTCCGATAGAAGCTCCAGCCCAGCCATGCCGCCCGGGCGCTAGCCAGGCTTGAGCGCCCGGCAGAACTACACTTCCCGGTAGAATTGACTCCCCACTTCCGATTCCCCAGGACTACGGTTTCCGGGGCACCGACTCCAACTTCCGGTTCTGGACCCCCCCTGCGATTCTCCCAGAGTTCCCGAGGGCACCACATCTCATTTCCGGTCCTTGCGGAACTGCGGCTGTCGGCGCGCGGAGGGACCTTTGCGGCCTTTTGGGGTACGCACTCGCGCCTGCAGGGCTGGAGGCATGCCGGACGTGGAGTCGCCGTGTCGTTTCTTCCCGGGTTGGTCATGGGGGCGGCTCCCTCTACCATCCGGGCCTGCCCGCCCCGCGCCGCCGCCTCTTCCTCTGCATCTCCACTGAGCCCCGCGCTCCCCGCGCCGCTGGCGCGCCTATACTTCTGCTTGACGCTTGGTATCTCCCTCGAGGTTTGTGGGCGATAGCCGCCACTGCTGGTCTTAAGTTCTCCCGCGGTCATAAATGGAGGCCTTCTCCCAAGCTGAGATACACTCTCTGTTCGCTGTTTTTTTTTTTTTTCTTTAAACCTTTTAGTTTTTACATTTGTCCGTTTAAAAAGCAGACACATTTATGTTGTACGTACACATGGTCAAATTTTTTAGTTTCAATTTTCCATGTTGCCTTGTTCCTCTGCACTCACCCCCCTATCTACTATAGCTTAAAAAATGGCTCCATGTTTTTCTTCACACTCATAATTACATCCAAGTCACACACAGACACATGTATATGCAGTTGTACATGTACAGCCATATAGTGGCCTTTGGAACTCTTATTTTTATAAATGGGATTGTTTCATACACTTTTGCATTTAACTCAAAAATATTTTATAAAATCTGTCCAAGTAATCCTGTGGAACTCATAGTTTTTTGGTTGATACGAGTATCAAGTAATAAGTAGAATGTACCCAGCAACCACCCCATTGTGGGCAGTGGATGTGTGTCCCGGGGTCTGGGGGATAGAACCCCAGTGCAGTGACTTTCTCAGTGAAGGCTGTGTGGGAGTTAGATTCTCCCTCCTCCCCCACCTGGAATAAATGTTGAAAGTTTTTTACATAATCCTTCCCCCTTCAGAGGGTTACTGCCATTCCTCTTGCATTTCCTGGCCTGATGTCAGTCAAATGCCCTGGAACAGCAGAGGGGCTCACAGGAGGAGGGATGAGATGTTTTCCTCCACAGCTGCCTCCTGTTTCCAGATACCTTTTGCTTGGTGGTCAAGGTCACCATCAGGGAGCTCATTACCCTCCTCATTTGCATTATTCGGGCTTCTCTGGTGGCTCAGCTGGTAAAGAATCTACCTGCAGTGGAGGAGACCTGGGTTGGGAAGATCCCCTGGAAAAGGAAATGGCAACCCACTCCAGTCTTCTTGCTTGGAGAATCTTATGGACAGAGGAGACTGGTGGGCTATAGCCCATGGGGTTGTAAGAGTCAGACACAACTTAGGGCATTATTCAGCCCCTCTGCAGTGCTTAGAAACCAGATCCCATGCTTCAGGTTTGAACGGGGAAGGATAAATCAGCAGGGCTGTGACATTGACCACAGGGAGGCGACATTCACAGGGGCTGAGGGCGGTGTGCACTTGGGGCTTTCCTGTCTGTGGTCATTGGTGACCGGCAGTGACTGGCATTGCCGTGAAGCCTTCCTCCTTCACGTCTTTGGTGGCAGGTGGTGGCTGTTGGCCAGGGCTCAACTGAGGCTCTGAGAGACAGCACATCTTCATGTGGCCTCTCCATCCAGCCTGGGCTTCCGCAAAGCACGGCACCAAGGTGGCCTCCCAAAACAAAGTGGGTATTTGTGGCGTTCTAAGACCTAGCCTCCAGAAGTCAGGTAGTGTCACTCTTGCCAGACTGTGGGTCAAGGCAGTCACCAAGGTCTGCCAGGCTCAAGGGGAGGTGACATGGTCCCCCCTCCCCGCCCACAGGAGCAGTTCAGTGTCAAGCTGTGGGAAGAGCAAGTGGAACAGACATGCTGTGGTGGGCTTGGGCCTAAGTCCCAGGCCCAGTGACCCCTCCAAGGTGGTCTGGAATACTGCCGCACGAGGCCTTGTCACTGCGCCTGGGCCATGGCCGTGATGGCCGTCATCCTCTGTTTGGCTCAGTGCCCTCACCCTCGGCTCTTCAGGTGGACTGAGCAGGTTATCGGTGGAGTCACACAGGCCTTATTCTCAGCACTGTGGACACTTCGTGTTTCTGTTCTTACTAGGTCAAGATTGCTGTAGTCCATTGACACAGGTGGAAGCCCCTGGGTGCCCCGCCTGTTGCATGGTTGGCCCTAGCAGCTCAGGATAATCAGAATAATGTTGGTTCTGGGCCTAAGAAGCCCAAAGTGACTGGGGGGTGGCTGTTCTTTTCATACTGCATGCCTTACTGTGCCCCTCATGGAAGTGTCCTCCCCCGCCCCCACCCCTAGTAGTATCTCTGGTTTAAGGTCTGGGCACTTCAGGAATGAGAACCCCTTGGTTCTCTGGCCTTTGTGTTCTAGTCACAGCATACACACCTGGGTGGATTCAGGTTTGAGGGGTATAAAGCTTATACAGATTTGGGAGCTGTGTTGAGGATCCCCAAGAGCAGCCGTGGCCCTGAATTCAGTTATTTACTAGAACTCACAGAATTCAGCACACAGAATTGTACTCATGACCAGGATTCAAGGGAAAGGATGTTAATGAAAATCAAAAGGAAAAGCCTGCTGGGGCAGAGTCAGAGGAAACCAGGTGCCTCCTTCCAGAGTCCTCTCCCTGAAGAATCTCAGGGGACACTCTCCATTCACTCAGCAACAAATTGCAACATGGTACATGACATGCTGGCCACTAGAGAAGCTCACTGGAGACTCAGGGCCCAGGGTGTTCATAGGGGCTGGTCACAGTCATAGGCCTCTGCCTGGATGTACCTGGACTCCTAAAGAAGAAAGGAGGGGTTCAGCATAAAGCACATTTGTTTGTACAAAGAGTTGAGGTTTGAGCCCCTCTCACTGGGGAATGGCAGGAACCCTCCTGAAACCTAGGTTCCCAGACACAGCAATTTTGCAACTATCTTCTGAAGGAGAGCCATCTCAGGGCCTTTTTAAGAAGGAGGACAAGATCATATATCCAAAATTAAGGGAACAGAGTGAGGAAAGAAGTCCCAACATGGAACACTAATATTTTTTTGGCTGCACTGGGTCTTTGCAGCCTGAGGGCTTAGTTGCCCTGCAGCACGTGGCACCTTAGTTCCCTGACCAGGGATTCAACCTGCATCCCTTGCACTGGAAGGTGGATTCTTAACCACTGGCTGTGCCACCAAAGAGGTCTCAACACAAATTTTTAAAGTTGACCGATATCACAAATACCACAAAACACAAAAAACAAACATAATGTCCTCAATTAACTTCCTGATATATTTTCTCTAACATGTTTCCACTGTGCTTTTTGGATACACCTCTTAAGATGGTGACACTTTCATGATGTCCCCTTCTATATAGAGAGAGGATAGTTTAGTCTCCCCTCTAACATGTTTAACCAAAGATTATTTTTATAACTTAACTAGCTTGGGAGTAAAGTTGTTTTCAGGTAACAGCCCCTTTAGCTTGTTCAGTTATTCAGTCATGTCCAACCCTGCAACCCCACAGACTGCAGCAGGCCAGGCTTCCCTGTCCTTCACCATCTGGAGTTGGCTCAGACGCATGTCCAGTGAGTCGATGTTGCCGTCCAATCATCTCCCCTTAGCTGTGTTTGTTAGTTGCTTACTTGTGTCCGACTCTGCAACGCCATGGGCTGTAGTCTGCAAGGCTCCTCTGCCTATGGAATTTTCCAGGCAAGAATACATGAAAATGAAAGTCATTCAGTTATGTTACATTCTTTGTGACCCCCATGGAATTCTCCAGGCCAGAATACTGGAGTGGGTAGCCTTTCCCTTCTCCAAGGGATCTTCCTGACCCAAGGATCGAACCCTGGCCTCCTGCGTTGCAGGCAGATTCTTTACGATCTGAGCTACCAGATGGTAGCTTTATCAATTACCTTTATCTAATATTGTGTACATTCTCAGAATTGTTAAATTTGAGAAAACCTCTATCAGATTTACATATGAGCCCTAGGATTTCAGGGTCTTTAGGGGTTACTTGTCACATTTTAGACGTTTTTTAAATTGAAGACATTAGCCAACTCCATCAGCCCTATGTTGGTGATGCGCAGCACAGAGAGGTGGCTGTGTTCCTGGGAGTCACTTCTGTACCAGAACGACAGCAATACCTGAACGACACCAGGGAGCGGCTGCTCCCACCTCAGCCTGCCTGAGCAGAGCCCGCCATGCCCCCACCTGTTCCCAACAGCAGGGGAAGAAATGACACAATGCCAGGTGCAGTGGGAAGAGACAGAATTAACCTCTCTGTGATGACATGCTTTTGGAAATTTTACGGAGTGTGCAGCCCTGTGAACACTGCTGAGGCCCTGACCTGGAGGGATCCTGAGCCTCCTGACTTCAGTGAATCTGGCCCTTGCCCCAGACCCCCCCAGGGCAGCACAGATGCATCTCAGCGGTGGCCTATCCCAAGAGCGCTCAGTGGCCAGTTGGCAGAGTTACTGATCTGTTGCAGGAACTCTGGGCTGTAACCAGCGGGCTCCTCCTTGGCCTTGTTGCCTTTGCTGTTAGTTCATGAGTTCTGGGGCTTGTCGAGAGCGGTTCTGTGGAGTATGTTCCTCCACGGTGAGCAGCTTGAGGTACTACTCAGCCCCCCGCCTCACCGCCCCCACCTCCACCCCCTTACAGTCAATCCCGGCTGCTGAGAAGTCGCATCTGAGTCAGCGGAGCATTCAGCCACCGGCTGGGCAAATGTTGGGCTTCAGCTCCCAAGCCAGTGGTGAGCTGTCCTTTGCTGATGAATCAGGGTACACCTGGGGAACACTTTCAAGTCTGCCCCACATCCAGCCGGCATAACAGGCTGAAGAATACCTGCAGAGATAGCTGGGTCTTGATTCCTGGAGACCATGAATGTCACCTTCTGTGGCAGAAGGAACTGCAGATGTGATTAAGCTAAGGGTCTTGAGAAGGAGTGCATGTGCTGCAGTATCCAGGGGGCCATGGGAACATGAGGGTCCTTTCAAGGTGGCAGCAAAGGGGTATTTGGGTGCAGAAGAGCAGGAGAGGTGACCTTGGAGGCAGAGTTGTGGAGTGAGGCAGCCTCAAGCCAGGGAGTGCTGGCCACTGGACACAGCGAGGAACAAACTCCCCAGGACCCTCCAGAAGGAACTGTTATTTTAGCCCATAGGTTCAGTTTGGACTTCTGGCCTTTAGAGCTGGAAGAGAATAAATGTCTGCTGTTTTAAGCCTTCACGTTGCTGGTAATGTATTTGAACTCTTAGGTAACTTCTCACTGAGACCTCCACTGTCCTGACTCCAAGCTTGGCGTCCAGAAGAGTCTGCCTGCTCCGCCGTGCTGTGGAGCTGCTAGTCCTTCCCCCTGGCCTCTCACCCTGAGCGGGGTCTGGGGGAGCTGGGCTGGTGGGAGCTTGCGCCTCCCAGAGTGACCCCCGGAACCATGGGTGGCTGTTGCGGGGGAGGCCTTGTCTTCTCATCTTATCTTTCCTAGGTTCCTCTGCACTACTGGCTAACAAGTGGAAACTGCAGTGAGCAGGCCTGCAAAATGCAAAAAACGACATGAAATAAATCATAATGGAAGAAATGACTCAAAATAATGGCAACTACACAGAACCATCCCATTAGAAAACAGGGGGAGAAGGAAGGAAGGCTTTCATATGTTCTCAAGTACAAACCCAGTCATTGCCTTTGAGGGGGCTCCCCTGCCCTCAGAAACTGCCGTCCTTGTCTGCTGGGGCCTCCCTGCTGCCTGCCCCACCCTGTTCCCTGAGGTTGTGGCCCTGAACGTGGTGCCTCGTCTGGGGTGCCTGTCCTTCATGGGACAATGACTCTCCCTGCCATCCGCACGGGAGGACCTCCTGTGCTTACCCTAAGGTGCTTGCGGGCTTACCAGGCACCCCCAAGCTCTGACCCACCAGAGTCTGAGGCCAGTCCAGCTCCTGCTGCTGCTGGGCCAGACACACCCCCTCCCTCAGGGCAGCTCAAACGTCCACCCTCCTGCCCCCTTCAGATGATGTGCTGGCCACCACCACCTCTGGGACTGTGCCCAGGGACCCAGCCCCACAACCTGGCATGAGCAGCGGTGGCCAGTGGGGAGGAGGGACACCTGAATCATTCAGCTCCTTTCCTGCAATACCACCATGATACGCTGGGACCCAGAACCTTCTGTCCACCAGGAGGGGCTTCCGGGAGGGACTCCCAAGTCTGGGGCAGATCTGGGCCCTACTCGTGAGCCAGAGGCCAGAGTTTGGGGGGTGCCCCGCTCAGGGTGCTTGGAACTGCTGGGTGCTGGCTCTGAAGCCCCGGAATGTGGCTGCGGTGGGGGGTAGGGAGCCGTTGACCTCACAATGGCGGGGTCCACTGCCCTCTGGCCAGCCTGCCTGCCGCCAGCAGCTGCTGCCCACCGCTGCCGGGCATGTCCCTCCTCAGCAGCTACGAGGGCCTGCGGCAGGAGATCCAGCGGCTGGCACAGGAGAACGAGGAGCTGCGGCGGCTGGTGCAGCTCATCCAGGAGAACCAGGAGCTGAAGCTGGTGCTCAGGAACCGGGGCAGCAGCCTGAGCTTCTGTGGCCCCGGGCTCCTGGCTGAGGTGGCCGCTGGCCCCCGGCTCCCCCGGCGCAGAACTATCAAGTTCAAGGATGTGGAGAGAGGTGCGTGCTGGGCCGGGGACTCTGCGGGGGCCGCAGTCTCCACCAGTTCAGCCGTGTAGCAAAGTGGGAGTCCCTTGAGTCCCTGGGCTGTGTCCTGTCAGGTGCTGACGGGCTGCGGAGGAAGGGGGGGGCTGGAGCGGGGGCTCTTTCAGGGGTGCAGCAGAGGCAGACCAAAGGGAGGGAGCCATGTGGCTGCCCTTCAACCCCCCCAACATATGGGGGACACTGAGGCGGCTAGAGGCCAGTCAGTGGGGAGCCCCGCCACAGGCAGGGTGCAGCCCGGAGCCTGCGCCCTTAAAGCAGCCCACTTCCCCCTCTCCTCCTGGGACCAGCTTCAAAGGCCAGCAAGGGTCAAGAGAGTGCAAAGCCGGGGGTGGGACGGGGGCCAGGGTGTGGACCATGTCCCTACCCGTCTGGCCCCCTGTCTGCCTAGTCCCTGAGGTAAGGGGCCCCCCTTCACCTGCTGCTGCGCTTGGGAAGCCCCCTATCCCCCACCGTTCCTTTTCTAGAGCCCTTCATAGCTTGAGCCCACCTCAGACCTGGGCAGGCAGCCAGGCGGCTTTCAGTCCACAGGGGAGCACGGAGGGGAGGGGCAGCCAACCTCCCCGTGGTCACGGGACTGACCTGCTGTCTGGCGACATCAGCCAGAGTGCCGCAGGGTCGGCCAGGGAGGGTGGTGTGGAGGGCCCCCTGCCCACAGCGCCTGTGGGGAGCGAAGGCTTTCTCCAGGGTTCGAAGTCCTGGCTGCCGGGGCCCTCAATTCCAGCCTCCCGCGTCGCTCCCCGATTCCCCCGCTCCCCCCCAACCGCGGCGCGCTGGGGCGCTCTCCGAGGTCGTCTGGGCAGCCTGCTCCCCTCTCCCGGGGCGCCTGGAAGAGGCTTCCCGGGGCGTCCATGCCCAGCGAGCTCCGAGCCGGCGGAGGGCCGGGCGGCCGCCGAGCCCAGGTGCCCGCGGGTCGGGCCGCGGGGTGGGGCCGCGCCTGCACAGTCCTTCCTCCGCGGGGATCGGCATGGAGACGCCCGCTGCCCTGCGGCCCAGCTCGGCCCCGCCCCGCCGTACTCGGGATGGCTCGCAGCCGAGGGAGGGGACGGCTCCTGGCCGCCCGATCTTGACGCAACCGGAGAGCCCGGAGCGCCGGGACCGGTCGTGCGGGGGGCGGGTCCCGCTTCCGGGCTGGGGGCGGGCGCGGGCAGGCTGCCGAACGGACGGCGAGCGACCCGGAGCCGACAGGCCAGGTGGGGACCCTCCCCGCTCCTCTCCGCACGCCTCGCCCCCGATCGCCCCCGCTGCGCGCTCCTCCTCGCCTCCCGGCCCCCGCCCCGGCCGGCCGTCTGCGCAGGCTCTGCCCGGTCCCCGTCCCCTCTTGCTCCAAGGTCGAGCCTTCGGGCAGTGGGCCTTCTCTCACCTGCCCCCAACGCACGTGCTTCTTCCTGCCTAAAGGGTCCAGAAACCCCAGCCCCAGGGCTCCTACTTCACCTCCTCCTCGGCAAGTCCTGCTCCAGGAGGCCCTGGGTTTCCGCGGCAGCCCTGGGCATTGGAACTGGGGAGTAGGCACAGGGGGCATTAGGCCCAGCCCGGACTTACCCAGCTCTGGCTCCACCCAGGGCCCCTTCTGGGCCCGGAATCCCGTCCTCTCCCCATCCCAGCTCTGCTCAGGGCTGCCCGCCTGTGGATGACCCACTGCCTCTGGCCAGTTCTCCCAGGACTGCCGGCTGAGGAGTCGCTGCTGGACTCCAGCCCCATCACCATGGGTGGCCCGGAGGGGCGCTTCCATTTTGCCATCGACCGTGGAGGCACCTTCACAGATGTCTTTGCCCAGTGCCCAGGGGGGCACGTGAGGGTCCTAAAGCTGCTTTCAGAAGACCCTGCCAACTATGCGGACGCCCCCACTGAGGGCATCCGCCGCGTCCTGGAGCAGGTGGGCAGGGCAGGGTGGCAGGTGGAGGGGTCTCTGGGCCAGAGGCCTGAAGGCTGACCACGTGGTTCCAGGAGGGGGGCGTGCTGCTGCCTCGGGACCGGCCGCTGGACACCAGTCGCATTGCCAGCATCCGCATGGGCACCACAGTGGCGACCAATGCGCTGTTGGAACGGCGGGGAGAGCGGGTGGCGCTGCTGGTGACGCGAGGGTTCCGAGACCTGCTGCACGTGGGCACCCAGGCCCGCTCGGACCTCTTTGACCTGGTGAGTTCATCCAAGTCAGCAGTGGCTGACTCCATAGAACACGTTTTCCCTGGGGTGCCTGGGCCCCTCAGGGAGGGCAGTCCTTGGAAGGGTCAGTGCTAGCCCAAGGCCACAGCTGATAGCAGATTCTGGACACTCATGATGGGATGCTGCGTCTCCCCAGCCCTGAGTGGCCATGTGTTGTTCTGGGCCTGTCCTCCACTCTGCCGCGTCCTGGATGCTGACCCTCACCCCTCTGCGGGGTTCTGGGATGGAGCAGCTCTATGAGGGCAGACAGCTGGCAGCACTCAGATGCCTGGGGGCAGAGAGCCACCCTGGGTGGGCCTTCCTTGGGCCACCCAGTCTGACTGTCTCCTGGGACCATCCTGTCTGACTGTGTCTCCTGGGGCTGTGGACTGGCCCGCTGAGACACATCCCCTAGCCTGCATCGACCCATCCACGCAGGACCCCAGCAAGGACCCTCAGGCCTGGGCCACCTCTGAGCTTCTGCCCGCCCTCAGGCCGTGCCCATGCCCGAGATGCTGTATGAGGAGGTGCTGGAAGTGGACGAACGGGTAGTGCTCTATCGAGGGGAGCCGGGTGCTGGGACACCCGTGAAAGGTACGGCGCAGCAGAGTGCTGGGGGCGGGGCAGCAGGCCCTGACAGCCTTTGACCCCGATCCCGCGGCTTCCTCCCAGGCTGCACAGGGGACCTGCTGGAAGTGCAGCAGCCTGTGGATCTGGGGGGCCTGCGAGGGAAGCTGGAAGGGCTCCTGTCCCGGGGCATCCGCAGCCTGGCCGTGGTGCTCATGCACTCGTACACGTGAGTGGGCTGTGGTGGGGCGGGGGCAGCGGGCCGGTCCGGAGTGCTGAGGGTGGGGGGCGGGACGGCGTGCAGGGCGCGGGCGGAGCGGGGCGGGGGGACGGGGATGCGGGGAGCGGGCCAGCGGGCGGGGTTGGGTCTCAGTGGCGCTCGGTTCTCCTAGGTGGGCCCAGCACGAGCAGCAGGTGGGCGCCCTGGCCCGGGAACTGGGCTTCACGCACGTGTCGCTGTCCTCTGAGGCCATGCCCATGGTGCGCATCGTGCCCCGGGGGCACACGGCCTGTGCCGACGCCTACCTCACGCCCACCATCCAGCGCTACGTGCAGGGCTTCCGCCGTGGCTTCCAGGGTCAGCTCAAGGTGAGACCCCCTCCCAGCCCGCCCCTGGCCCGCCCCACCCCGCCCCTCACCGCCCGCCTGCCCACAGGACGTGCAGGTGCTGTTCATGCGCTCCGACGGTGGGCTGGCGCCCATGGACTCCTTCAGCGGCTCCCGCGCTGTGCTCTCCGGACCTGCTGGGGGCGTGGTTGGTTACTCAGCCACCACCTACCGGGTGGAGGGCGGCCAGCCAGTCATCGGCTTTGACATGGGAGGTATGAGGGCCCGAGGGTGGGGTCCGGGGGCCTCAGTTGCTGGGCTGGGTAGCATCTGGGTCTCCTTGCTCCCCACCCCCACCAGGGACGTCTACCGATGTGAGCCGCTATGCTGGTGAGTTTGAGCATGTTTTCGAGGCCAGCACGGCTGGTGTCACCCTTCAGGCCCCCCAGCTGGATATCAACACGGTGGCAGCAGGTGGGGGCTCCCGCCTCTTCTTCAGGTCAGCACCATCCCGCACCTGTGCGGACACCCCCAGCCCCACCTCCCTAACCCGCCTCCCAGCACGCCTCCAACGCCAGTCCCCTCTCCAAAGGTCCGGCCTCTTCGTGGTGGGGCCAGAGTCTGCGGGAGCCCACCCTGGCCCCGCCTGCTACCGAAAAGGTAAGCGCTGGCATACTGGCCCTGAGACCCTTCCAGCACAGCCCAGCCCCTCCCCTAGCCCCAACCCCACTGGCCACGCCTGGCACCCACCTACAGCCCCAGCCCCCACACTGTGCACACCTCCCAGGGGGCCCTGTGACAGTGACGGACGCTAATCTGGTCCTGGGTCGCCTGTTGCCTGCCTCCTTCCCCTGCATTTTTGGGCCGGGAGAGGATCAGCCACTGTCCCCAGAGGCGTCCCGAAAGGCCCTGGAGGCTGTGGCCACGGAGGTCAACAGCTTCCTAACCAACGGGCCTTGCCCGGCCTCCCCACTGAGCCTGGAGGAGGTGGCCATGGGGTTTGTTCGTGTGGCCAACGAGGCCATGTGTCGGCCCATCCGTGCTCTCACGCAGGTACGCTCACCGCTGCCCTTGCCTGTGGGGGGAGTGGGGGGGGCCGGGTGGATGGGGGGGCCACTGATCCCCTTGTGGTTCCCCAGGCACGAGGCCATGACCCCTCGGCCCACGTGCTGGCCTGCTTTGGGGGAGCTGGTGGGCAGCATGCTTGTGCCATCGCCCGGGCCCTGGGCATGGACACTGTGCACATTCACAGGTGTGTCTGGGTGCAGTGCGTGGGTCCGGGGGGCGCCTACTTTGGGAGACACTGTACTCACTGCTCTGCCATCCTTGTCCTGTAGGCACAGTGGACTGCTGTCGGCGCTGGGGTTGGCCCTGGCCGATGTGGTGCATGAGGCACAGGAGCCCTGCTCCCTGCCCTATGCTCCCGAGACCTTTGCGCAGCTGGACCAGAGGCTGGGCCGCCTGGAGGAGCAGTGTGTGGAGGCCCTGCGGGCCCAGGGCTTCCCCAGGTGGGGCTCTGGGGGCTACCAGGCCACCTCACTTGGGGTCCGGTCAGCAGCAGTCGGGGAGGGCTGGGCTCTGAGAGCTGCAGGAGGCGCCCCCGCCCGGCCCCCCATGCGAGCACCCCGCCTGCCACCATCACAGGTCCCAGATCAGCACTGAGAGCTTCCTGCACCTGCGCTACCAGGGCACGGACTGCGCCCTGATGGTGTCTGCCCACCAGCACCCGGCCAGTGCCCGCTCGCCCCGAGCTGGTGACTTTGGGGCGGCCTTTGTGGAGAGGTATGTGACCTCCGCCTCCCAGGAGCCCGGGCGCACGGGTTGGCCTGGCTGCCACCCCTGACAGTCCCCTCTGGGCTCAGGTACATGAGGGAGTTCGGCTTCATTATTCCTGAGCGGCCGGTGGTGGTGGACGACGTGCGGGTCAGGGGCACGGGCAGCAGCAGCCTTTGCCTCGAGGATGTCCCAAAAGTCCATAGTGGGCCTCCCCGGGTAGATAAGGTTAGTAATCCTGCCTGTGCCCACCCACCCACCCACCCATAGCTACTGGGATACGAGGACAGAAGTGGAGGGGGAGACGCAGGGAGAGCTCCGGGCCTGGAACCCTGCTCACCTCGCACCCTCCTCAGATGACCCAGTGCTACTTTGAGGGGGGCTACCAGGAGACCCCTGTGTACCTGTTGGGAGAGCTGGGCTGTGGGCACAAGCTTCAGGGGCCCTGCCTCATCATTGACAGCAACAGGTGGGCTGAGGCTTGGCTGGGGTGGGGGTGTGTGGGGTGAGGCCCAGTGTGAACTGTGGGGCCCTGGCTGGGGAGGGGGGTGGGCGGGGCAGTCCTCTGGCCCCAGCTGCAGGAGTGTGGAGGACTTTTGGGTCCCTTCATGGTTGGGACGTTCCTTGGCCTGGGCATGTGGGGAACCTGGTTGGGTGGGGGTCTGGCCTGGCTCCTCCAGCCCCTCTGCGCCCCTGCCCCCAGTACCATCCTGGTGGAGCCAGGCTGCCAGGCAGAGGTGACTGAGACTGGGGACATCCGCATCTCTGTGGGGGCCGAGACAGCCAGCATGGTGGGCATGCAGCTTGACCCCATCCACCTGTCCATCTTCTCCCACCGCTTCATGAGCATCGCTGGTGAGTGGCTGCACAGTCCTGCTCCCTCACCTGCTCCCTGCAGTGCAGGGGGGGGGTTCTGCTTGCCGGGCAGTGTGTGCTGGGGTGCCTGGCAGGGGTGTGCAGGGAGAAAGTGCGATCGGGGGAAGGGCAGAAGCAGAGCCTCTGAGCAGTGGGGCAGGCAGTGTGGCCCCGGCCCCGGGATGGACCTGCTGCACCTGCAGGTCTGGGGCAGGAGGGTGCTTTTGCCCTCCCAGCACCGTGTGATCTGGGCTCTGCACAGGGAACCCAGGCTCAGGGTCAGGCTAGGTGCTTGCTGGGGCCACCAACATTAGGTTCTTACTGCAGGAGGCAGGGTGTGGGGTTGATGGGGGCATTGGGCAGGACTGAGAAGGGAAGGGCTGCCCTCGGCACAGAGCAAGATGTCTGGCCACGTCCTCATGTGTCTAGGTAGACCGTCACCTGCTTCGGGTCCTGGGTCTGGGACTCAGAGGCCTTGAAGGCAGTGGGCCCTGCCCTTCTGTGCCCAGGACGGGCTGTGGGCGGCATGGGGCCGGCAGGCATCTGGTCACTATGTGCCCCCAGAGCAGATGGGCCGCATCCTGCAGCGCACGGCCATCTCCACCAACATCAAGGAGCGTCTGGACTTCTCCTGCGCCCTCTTTGGGCCCGACGGGGGGCTGGTCTCCAACGCCCCTCACATCCCCGTGCACCTGGGTGCCATGCAGGAGACGGTGCAGTTCCAGGTTCGGGAGGCCCCTTCCCCTGATCCCTCTACCCCTCAGCCCTGCCCCCTCCCCACTCTGCACCTGTCTCCTGGCTTCAGATTCAGCAGTTGGGGGCTGATCTCCACCCCGGCGATGTGCTGCTGAGCAACCACCCCAGCGCAGGGGGCAGCCACCTGCCAGACCTGACTGTCATCACACCGGTGAGGGGCGCTGCCCAAGGACCCATGGAGGAGGGCCACCGGAGCCGCTGACCGTTGCTCTCACCCCTAGGTGTTTTGGCCGGGTCAGACGCGGCCTGTGTTCTATGTGGCCAGCCGTGGGCACCATGCAGACATTGGGGGCATCACACCAGGCTCCATGCCCCCCCACTCCACCAGCCTGCAGCAGGAGGGTGCGGTCTTCCTGTCCTTCAAACTTGTGCAGGGGGGAGTCTTCCAGGAAGAGGGTGAGTGGCACTGGGCTGGTACACCTGGCTGCTTCCCGCCTGCCCTCCCCCCAGGCTGGCCTCCAGGCTGGGGGAGCCAGGCGGTGACCCCGCAGAGTGGTTGCACAGTATCTCTCAGAGATAATCAGAGGTGCTGAGCTAAGTCGTGCCTGGGCCCAGGGAGGCCTCAGTGGTTTGTGGGTGGGGAGTTGGCCAGGACACCCAAGGGTGCAGGAGAGGGAGAAGCCTACTTCAAGGTGGGCAGCTGCTTCTGTTTATAATTCGCACTTTGGTTTGCACTGGGTCTGGGGGCTGCAGAGAAACAGGGGTGCCAGGGGCTGCAGGCTCCTGAAGAGCTTCCCTGGGCCTGGGTCAGGGCAGTGGGTGGCGGGGCAGCTGTGAAAGGCGTCAGCCGGGCCCGAGCTGGTCTGCTGGTGCACCTGCTGACATGCAGTACATAGAGGGTCCGTCCGAGGATGGCCTGCAGGCCAGGAAGGGGGGTGGGGCGAGGGCTCTACCTGCCTTGGGGGATGCTGAGCCTCAAGCTGGGGACAAGGGTGAAGGTGGTTTGGAGGTCAGGGTTGGTGTCTGGTGGGATTTGGGCATGGGGGAGGGAATGAAGTTTGGACAGCTGTAGGATGGAGGTTCTGGCTTTGTGGTTGCTGAGGAGGTGGGGCAGCAGCTTTGGTGGAACCTGGGGGCAGGACGGCCAGTGTGAGGCAGCCAGGGGTGAGAGCCCCGGGGGCATCTCAGGGTGAGACCAGGTGATGGGTGACCGGACCATGTGCTGCTGTGGGTGTGAGGACACAGATAAAGGGGCCGAGGCCTGGCTGCTGCCTTGGTCAGTGTGGGGTGGGGGCAGAGGGCAAGGACCCCTGAGGGACATGAGCAGGCAGAGGACCTGGTGGCCAGGGAGCCTCAGAGAGGATCCTGACCCAGACTCAGGAGAGGCGCTTTCCTGAGGCACGGAGTGGTCCTTGGGGTCAAACCTGTACTGCTTGCCATGGGTGGAGTCTTTGTCCAGGTCTGCTGGGGCCAGGGATGGGGGGACAGACAGCCATGCTGATGCTCTTTCAGTGATTGGCCGTGGCCGCGAGTGGTGGGCCCTGGGGGGGAGGGTTAGGTAAGGGAAGTGGTTGTTCCTCTTGGCGGGAGGCCTAGAAAAGGCTGGAGAGTGGGCCAGTGGGGAGGTAGGGCAGGAGGAATGGAGGTGGTAGGGAGAGTTTGCTCGGGGAACCTGCGCCCTGCCCCTGCCCTTACCTCCAGCCCATGTGTGGTCACAGCAAAGCTACCTGTCTATTCTAGGGTGCCCTGGGGGACTGGGGTGTGAGGAGAAGTTTCAGCCGATGGGGGAAGAGTCAGCAGAGTGGTAGGGAGCCAGTGCTGGGCCAACACGTGGAGCCTGCAGTGCCCTGGCAGAGGAGCAGGGCACCAGGTGGCCCTGGGACTCCCAGGTGGCTCAGTGGCGGTCCCATCCATTTAGCGGTGACTGAAGCCCTGCGGGCGCCAGGCAAGATTCCGGGCTGCAGCGGAACACGGAACCTGCACGACAACCTGTCGGATCTGCGTGCCCAGGTGGCGGCCAACCAGAAGGGCATCCAGCTGGTGGGCGAGCTCATCGGGCAGTATGGCCTGGACGTGGTGCAGGCCTACATGGGCCACATTCAGGTGGGCCAGGGGCAGCAGGGCAGGCAGCTTTGTGCTCGCCCCCAGGTGGGTGGGCAGAGGAGGAGGGGGCACCTGGCCCACCTGGAAGGGACATGGCTGATGCTGAACTCCCCACCAGGCAAACGCGGAGCTCGCTGTGAGGGACATGCTCCGGGCCTTTGGAACTGCCCGGCAGGCCCGGGGCCTGCCCCTGGAGGTGTCTGCAGAGGACCACATGGACGACGGCTCCCCCATACGACTCCGAGTGCAGATCAACCTGACTCAGGTCAGTCTTCGGAGGGGGTACCTCCTCGGGCATCACGGGCACGCCCGGCGGGCTGCTGACCTCTCCCCCACTCTGGTGGGCAGGGTAGCGCGGTGTTTGATTTCAGCGGCTCAGGGCCGGAGGTGTTCGGCAACCTCAACGCGCCGCGGGCCATCACGCTGTCTGCGCTCATCTACTGTCTTCGCTGTCTGGTCGGCCGCGACATTCCACTCAACCAGGTGCGAGGGGCTGTGCTGTGTGCAGGGACAGCGGCTCCACCCCTAGCCCACATCACCCTCAGTGAGCCCGGGCGAGGTCAGCTCAAGGTCGGCCTGATCCTAGGGAGCAGGTGGTGTACTTTCCTCCACAGCCCCCGACCCCCACCTCCCCCCATTGTTGAGAGCCGCCCTTTGCCCTCAGGGCTGCCTCGCTCCGGTGCGCGTGGTAATTCCTAAAGGCTCCATCCTAGACCCTTCCCCCGACGCGGCCGTGGTGGGCGGCAACGTGCTCACGTCGCAGCGCGTGGTGGACGTCATCCTGGGTGCCTTCGGGGCCTGCGCCGCTTCCCAGGTGCGGTAGGCCCAGGGGACGCTCTGTGCGGCCAGAGGCGGGGATGGGCTGCGGGCGGTAGGGAGGGGCTGCATTCACAGCCAGCGCAGCGACCCCTTGTCCCTGCCAGGGCTGCATGAACAACGTGACCTTGGGCAACGCCCACATGGGCTACTACGAGACGGTGGCGGGCGGCGCGGGCGCGGGTCCGGGTTGGCACGGGCGCAGCGGCGTGCACAGCCACATGACCAATACGCGCATCACCGACCCCGAGATCCTGGAGAGCAGGTGACGGCTCGGGGACCCCCCTTGGGGGTCGGGGGACGGGGCTGGGCAGCGGGGCCGGGCGGCGCGGGGGCGGGGCCGGCTGGGCTGAGCTGAGCCCGGGACCGTGCAGGTACCCGGTTATCCTGCGCCGCTTCGAGCTAAGACTGGGGTCCGGGGGTCGTGGCCACTTCCGGGGCGGCGATGGCATTATCCGTGAGCTGCTTTTCCGCGAGGAGGCGCTGCTGTCCGTGCTGACCGAGCGCCGGGCCTTCCAGCCGTACGGCCTGATGGGTAGGTGGTTCCCTCCCCCCCCCCCCCCCGCCCGGCCCAGCCCCAATCGCTGCGGGGAGTCTGTTCCCCACCCACCTCCTGTCCCATCTGTCCTCCCGTTTAAAACACCCCCCTCCCCCATCTCTCACTTTCTTGCCTCCTGGGCCACTCCCACCTTGCTTCTTCCTGAAGGGGGTGAGCCTGGTGCCCGGGGCCTAAACCTACTCATCCGGAAGGACGGCCGGACAGTGAACCTGGGTGGGAAGACCTCGGTGCCCGTGTACCCTGGGGTAAGGACTGCGGCCTGGCCTGTCCCATCCTCACTCCCCCACCCCCAGTGGCCCTCATCCCACAGAGGGTGAATGGAATTGCGGAGATAAGCGGAGACCGAGTTTAATTTGGCTCCTACAAGAATAGGGAGCCGGAAAAAAAAAATAGGGGCCCGAGAACCCGGGCTCCGGGGTCCAAGCTGGCCGATATGGACACGTTGCCCTGTGGGGATGGGCCTGTAGCAGGAGGCAGGGCAGCGCCAGGCCCAGGCTGATCCTGCCCCTCTGCTCCACAGGACGTGTTCTGTCTCCACACACCAGGCGGTGGGGGCTACGGGGACCCGGAGGACCCCGCCCCACTGCCAGGTTCGCCTTTGCAGCCCCTAGCCTTCCCCGAGCGGGGCAGCGTGTATGAGTACCGCAGGGCCCAGGAAGCTGTGTGAAGGAGGGCCCACACAATAAAGATCCCTGAAGTCGCTTTTCCCTCTGGCGACTGGCCAGGCTCACGTTCTGTGTCACCGTCCGTCTTTCCACCTGTTCTGGCACCTGTCTCCTGCAAGCTGGCCTTAGGAAGACGTGGACACTCGGAGCCGAAGTCCCACGGCCAGGTGGTCTGTGAGCCCGGCCAGGGCAGTGCTGAATGTCACCTGCTCCACCTCCTGGAGGGCGGGAGGCAGGTTGGAGAGTCGCCCCAGCGCGGCAGGCCCGCACCCTGAGCTCTGGCACTTACCGGGCTCAGAAGGCCTCCAGGCGTGCTGCGGTAGGTGATGTAGTCCAGGCGCCGGCCCCGCCAGGACTCAGCTGGGGGGCCTCCACGGGGAGGGCCTGCCAGGTAACGGCGGCGCCCTTTCTTCTGCTCCAGGGCCCTGAGGAGGGGCCGTGTCACCAGGGTCAGGGCAGCTCTGCTTCCCGACCTTGTCTGACCCCCCGGTAGCCACTCACCTACGCAGCATCTCCGGCGAGCAGGCCACGGAGCGGCGGAGCTCGGAGGGTCTCAGCAACGTCCCTGGGGTGGGCGGGGAAGGGCATTGTCAGTGGGTGCCTCCGCAGAGACCGCCTGAGGTCCCCACGCCCCCATCGGGGTGCCCCGCCCTGCGTACCCAGGGCCCAGGGCTGCTCCCGGCGCGTGCCCAGCCGGCAGGGGTCCCGGAAGCAGCTGAAAAACTGGTGCTCCTGCTCCTGCTGGTGGTCTGTGGAGAGGCGACATTCGGGGTGTGTGTGTATGTGGGTGTTTGCGTGTGTGTGTGTGCGCGTGCGCGCGCGCGGGGTTGGGGGAGGGGCGGGCCGTCTTACCTAGTGAGCAGTTGTCGAAGTTGAGGTCACCCAGGAGCACGCTGAAGGCCACGGCCTCGTCACTCTGGCGGCTCTCCGCCTCAAACTGCCCGGCCCAGTCCAGGAGCACCGTCAGCTGTTTGCAGCGCAGGAGCCCGTCCTCTGCGGAGCGGGGTGGAGGAGCCGGTGTCCGCATCCTGGACACCCAGCTTCGCGCCCCGTCCCACCCTATCCTGATCCGCTAGCCCACCTAGGGACTCGTGGCGGCTGGGGCAGTGAATAAACTTTGCAAGGAGGGGAGGTGCTGGCCAGGGTTGGGACTCGCTGCCGCCGCCGACACGCAGAGGGGCCTCCTGCTTACGAACCCGGCAGGGCTCACCGCTGGGCGCGTGCAAATGTGTGCAGTGCAGGAAGCCCACGACGCGGCGCCCGTCCAGGATGCCCAGCAGCGCCTGCAACACCACGGACCTTGGCGCTCCTTCGCGTGTTCCACTCCAAGCCCCGCCCCTCCCTGGTTCCGCAGCGCCACGGACAGGGGACAGGTACCTGCGCGGAAAGTAGTCCCTTGGAGGCCAGAGCATCCTCGCCACGTGCGTGGGGGAAGGACTGGAAGGCGGCACGCAGCAGCGGATAGCGCGAGGCTAGCAGCAGCCCACTGCCCAGCAACTTGAGGTGTAGGCCGTGCTGCAGGCCGAATGTGCCCACGTCGTACAACACCGGGCCCAGATTAGACGCCAGGAGGCTCACCAGGCGTCGTTCTGCGCGAAGATCGAACGCCTCCTGCAGGCACACGAAGTCCAGACTCGCTGGCATGGCTCCCGTCAGCACCCCGCACGGCATCGCCTGCACTGGCGAACCGCAGCCTGTAGCCCCATAGGGCGAACTCCGCAGGCCGGCGAGCAACACGGCGCCCACGGCTGCGGCCCGCCGCTGCGTGTGCGGCAAGTTGTTGAAGCGCGCCAGCCCGTCGGGGAGCAGGCACAGATTTGCGCTGAAGAAGCCGAAGCTGCGCGCGGGCTCAGTGCGGGGGCACCAGGGCGCAGGGGGCGCCCAGCACCGCGGAGGAGGCTGGTAGCAGAAGGGACGGCGCCAGGCCTGCAGCAGCAGCCAGAGCAGCAGCGCCGGGAGAGTCAGGGGCAGGGCCGCGAGCAGCAGCAGCAGCGCGCCCGCGGCGCCTGCGGCGGTTCTCAGCCAGCTCTGTTCGCTCCGGCTCTCGGCCGGCGCCCAGCAGCCCAGCAGCTGGTCCAGGGCCCAGTAGGCCGGGAAAAGCAGCGCGCGGGTCAGGCGGTGGAGAGCGTGCAGCACAGGGTGCGGGAAGGGCGAGGGTCGTAGGGCGCAGGGCGTCGGGGGCCAGTTGGGCGGGGATGGCATGGCGCACGAGGCTCCTCGGCAGTGTGTCTCCGACGACTCATTGGCTTCCAGCGTGCGAGTCGATCCGTGCGTTCGTCCGCGGGAGCTGCAGGGGAGTCGCAGGGGTCAAGGCTACGTGGCACAGCTTGTGCGCGGGGCAGGGAAGGCGCTGTGCCCCGCAAGCTTGGGGGTGCGGACGCTGGCAGAGCCGCCCGGGAAACCGCCGTCTGCTCACTCGCGCGGAGTGTCTGCGGCGGTTGGAGAGAACCAAAAGGAAAGCAGAAGGGACCCTGGTCCCGCCCCAGAAGCCCCTCGCCCCGCCCACCTCTAAAAGCCTCAAGGAGAACCCGCAGACCACGCGGACCGGCGCAGCTCCTGGGTGCAGCCACACCCAACGGAGGCCGACCCTTTTCCCGTGTCCGGCGGCCGGACGGGAGTGCGATGCGCGCTGCGTCCAGCTCTCTGCCTCCTCCCGCCAGTCAGGGTGAAGTGGCCCTTCGCTCCTGCTGCCCAGACTGCGGCGTATACCCCACCCCGACCTGTGCCCAGGTTCGTGACGTCTAGCACCTGAGTACGAAGACACGCCCGCAGATGGGCGGACTCGAGGCAGCCTAACCAGCCGCCAGCTCTGCGCCGGCTCTGTGGGCCTACCACGAGAAACTTCCAGTCTGGGGGAAGGACCGTTGGTTCGGCTCTGCGCGGCCGGCCTGGCCTGCCGGGGCACGTGAGCCAGATGGGAGCCACTCTGTTGGGTCCCAGGACCGAGCTGCCTGGCCTTGCTCAGATGCTGCCTTGCCCTCCCCTCTCTGGCCCTCATCTTTCTCATTCCAGCTGCGAAGCGGTTCCTAGAGCTCTTAAACGGTTGACTCCTAAATTGCGCTGAAGCTTGGACCAGGATTGCCCTTTCCGCCTGCAGACACAGAGAAGGGGCTCTGCTCCCCGCACCCCTCCCCCTCCTCCCCCCCGCCCCCGCTCAAATTTTCCAGAAATCCTGGATCCCCTGTAGAAAGCAAGGTCTGGTGCTGGGTGTGCTCGTTCCTACCATCCTGTCGTTCAGCCTTCTCAGCAGACAGAGCTAGGCACACCTAGGGCTCTCTGCCTGTCTGTACACAGGGGCTCTGCCTGCCTTTCCCAGGGGTCTGACTTATCTGCTGAAGTAGGCCTGGGGGGAGGGGAGTAAGGCTGCAGAGAGGCAGCAGCTCTGGGGCCAGAGACCCCAGCTTGCCCAAACCCCCTCTCCTCTGTACCCCCTTGCTGGTAGCTGACATGAACCCATGCCCAGTGGCTCCTCTGTCCCCTAGTGATCCTCGGGCTGGTGGGCGGCGGTGCTAGAGAAGCCTCCTGGCTGGGGTCCGAATCCCCACCACCACCTCTGGGCTCCTCTCCTTCTGCAGGAAGGCCCTCTCTGCTCCTCATGCAGGTCCTGAAGGGACAAGCGCCCTGGCCTACACTCAGGGAATCCTGCACTCCCCACCAGCCTTCCCTCTCCGAGTCTATAGGTTACCTCCTGTGTCCCCTCCTACCCCATCCCACTCCTGCTCTCCCCTTCTGCTCTCCTGTGGCCTGTGCTGCTCAGCCACACCCCTTCAGTAGTGGGGAGCTGTCTTCCCAGCTCTGACTCTCACAGTCTAGTCCCTTCCTACGGGAGCCTTTGGCCTTGCAGGGCCCCCACCTCCCTGGGCTACCCAGTGCCCAGGTGCGAGTGAGTCTCTTTCTCCTGGCTCCCGTCCCTTTAATGTCCCTCTGCCCTTGATGAGGGTCCAGAAAACATGTCCCCACCCTCCTTGTCCCTGCCTGGTGCAGAGGGAGGCGCTCCTGTGCCCACAGCCTCCTCTGGAGCCCACTCTGCCTTCTGCTCTGGGTCCAGGCCTCACCCGGCTGCCAGCAGGTGGCCAGGGCTGTGGGCACACCCACACACCCCCTGCTAGCTCGGCTCCTTCTCACTTCCTGCTCTGGACACTCCAGGCCTCAGGCCATGTGAGGGGAGATGTGGGGCCTCTGGAACACCCCCTCAGCATGACAGCTGCTCAGATCTGGTCTTGGGGCTCTCTCCAGGGGCCCTGAGGGGCAGGAGCCCTCAGGGCAGACAGGACAGAAGGGCACCAGAGGGGGCGGCACCACCCAGGAGTACCGGCCCGGGCCCAGCGGCCAGCAACCGAGGGAAGCTTTAATGGTGGGGTCACCAGATGAACATGGGCTTGCCGTCATCGTGGGCTAGCTGGCTGAGGCAGGAGAGCAGCAGCAGCGCGTCAGTGAGCATGCTGGGGTGCACGGTCTCCACCAGCACACGCTGCAGGAAGTCCACTGTGTAGGAGCCACCCTCGGACGCGGCCAGCTCCGGCCGCTCCCGCAGGATGCCGTAAGCGTTCACCAACTGCTCCGTCAGCGCTGGGTGCACCCGCCCGTTGTAGCCCAAGCTCTGCAGCCGGTTCATGATGCTCACGTAGCGCTGTGTGAGCGTCTGGCACAGCTCCTCGTCCAGCTTGTGGTCACTGGGGTTCAGGGAGGCCTGAAGGGACAGCAATGGTCAGGGACCCTTGGCTCCACCCTGGCCCAAGAGCAGGCAAGCACATGGGGGCAAAGGAGGTTGCGGGGGTGTGGTTCCACCAGGATCACGGTCGGAGGGAGGGACCTGCAGGGAGGTGTCCTGGAGGCCCTGGCTGAGGCGCCTCTAGGGATCCAGGGTGGGGGAACCCTGTGGGCTGAGCCTGAGCTCAGAGCTTCCAGCAGCCCCAGCACCAGCTCCATCCACCACCTGGAATCGGACTGAGCTGGGGCCACAAGCAGCAGAGGACAGAGGGCGTGGCTGCTGGTGATGAGACACCAGGGGACCTCCCCAAACCCTCAGGATTGCCTGACCGGGAAGACACCACCCAGGGTCTTTCCCAGGCCTCCTCCTGGGTCCGGCCCTCCTACTTCTCAGGCTTTTCTCTAGGCCCCCTGTCCCAACACCCCATCCTTAGCATCCTGTGTCCACACCCTGCGGGGGCCCCTTCGAGCCCTCACAGTGTGCTGACAACCCCGGGCCCAGAGCCAAGGCCCTTAGTCCCAGCACTGCTGTCCCTCGGGTGCCGGCTCCAGCGTCTGGGCCTGAGGTCGGTCTTCACCTACTTTGTCCCTGCCGGGCTGGGCCTGCACACCCCCTCTTTCCACTGCCTTCTGGTGCCCTCAGCTTGAAGTTCTGCTGAAGCAATCTCGAGGTTGTTAATTTTTGAACAAGGAGTGCTCTGTTTTCCTGTGCACTTGGTCCTGCAAATTCTGTACCTGTCGCTGGTACAGCTGCCCCCAGGCCCATGAAACAGTGGGTTGGCAGTGTGCGGAGTTAGTTGGGTGTTGCCCTACTCGAGCCCCTGTGTGGTTCCTGCTGCTCCAGCTCCAGGGCCAGGGCTGACCCTCAAGGCCCCCATCTGGGCCTGCTCACCCTCTGCCCGCGTTTCCCTAGACACCACCTGCTAGGGTCGCCCAGTCCGCTCAAGCATCACCTTCTACAGTTAGTTCCCTGTCTGCCCCTCCCTGGGTGGTCATGTGAGCGGAGCACCAGGCTCATGTTAGGGTTCAGCCAAAGTGACCTCTGACTTCTGGCAGGGGCAACCCTGAGCCACCTTGCAACACTGGGACAGGCCTGTCTTCCTGACCTGGGTTCCATCTGGCTCCATCTGCTGGAGGCCGGCAAGGTGGAGGCTGGAGGAACTACTGACTTTCTTAAACGCTGAAAAATTGCCTTAACAGACATTCTGCCTCCTCTTCTTGCCTCTTCTCTGGGGAGGTGCATTTAGGGCTGTGACTATTGCCCAGTATAAGCAGAAACATCAGGCAGGGCGAAGAGTGGTGGGGAAGGGGAGGACTTGCACAGCCCAGGCACTGAAAGGCCAAGCTTATTTCCATTTAAATGGGCAGTTTCAAGCAACTAAAAACCTCTTTCCACAGTTTGATGTCTAATCTACATGGGCAACTAGACTTTACCTTACAATTTAATGTAATCTTTGCCAACTAGATATCAGACACAGCATTTTAGAGACATAAATATTGTGCTTCTCTGTGTCATGTGCCCATTTTTGAATAGCCGCCACGTCTGCACCCAGGACATAGCAGGAGTGGTGGCTGTGGTCCAGGACAGGTCAGTTCAGTTCAGTTCAGTCGCTCAGTAGAGTCCCATTCTTTGCGACCCCATGGACTGCAGCACACCAGGCTTCCCTGTCCATCACCATCTCCCGGAGCTTGCTCAAACTCATGTCCCTCGAGTCAGGGATGCCATCCAACCATCTCATCCCCTGTTGTCCCCTTCTGCCTTCAATCTTTCCCAGCATCAAGGTCTTTTCCAGTGAGTCGGTTCTTTGAGTCAGGTGGCCCAAGTATTGGAGTTTCAGCTTCAGCATCAGTCCTTCCAGTGAATATTCAGGACTGATTTCCTTTAGGATTGACTGGTTTGACCTCCTTGCTGTCCAAGGGACTCTCAAGAGTCTTCTCCAACACCATAGTTCAAAAGCATCAATTCTTTGGCACTCAGCCTTCTTTATGGTCCAACTTTCACATCCATACATGACTACTGCAAAAACCATAGCTTTGATTATTCGCAAATTTGTCAGCAAAGTAATGTCTCTACTTTTTAATATGCTGTCTAGATTGGTCATAGCTTTTCTTCCAAGGAGCAAGTGTCTTTTAATTTCATGGCTCCAGGCACCATCTTCCATGACTTTGGAGCCCAAGAAAATAGTCTGTCACTGTTTCCATTGCTTCCCCATCTATTTGCCATGAAGTGATGCCATGATCTGTGTTTTTTGAGTGTGGAGTTTTAAGCCAGCTTTGAGCAAGCTCTGGGAGTTGGTGATGGACAGGGAAGCCTGGCATGCTGCACTCCATGGGGGTCCCAAAGAGTTGGACACAACTGAGCGAGTGAACTGAAGGCAGATTTTCCACTCTCCTGTTTCACTTTCATTAGGAAGCTCTTTAGTTCCTCTTTGCTTTCTGCCACAAGGGTGGTGTCATCTGCATATCTGAGGTTATTGATATTTCTCCCAACAATCTTGATTCCAGCTTGTGCTTCATCCAGCCCGGCATTTTGCATGATGTACTCTGCACATAAGTTAAAAGCAGGGTGACAATATATAGCCTTGACGTACTCCTTTCCCAATTTGGAACCAGTCCATTGTTCCATGTCCAGTTCTAACTGTTGCTTCTTGACCTGCATACAGATTTCTCAGGAGGCAGGTAAGGCAGACTGGTATTCTCATCTCTTTAATAATTTTCCACAGTTTGTTGTGATCCACACTGTCAAAGGCTTTAGCCTAGTCAATGAAGCAGAAGTAGATGTTTTTCTAGAACTCTCTTGCTTTTCCTATGATCCAGTGGATGTTGGCAATTTGATCTCTGGTTCTTCTGCCTTTTCTAAATCCAGCTTGAACATCTGGAAGTTCTTGGTTCTTGAGCTGTTGAAGCTGGCTTGGAGAATTTTAGCACTACTTTGCTAGCGTGTGAGATGCGTGCAATTGTGTGGTAGTTTGAGCATTCTTTGGCATTGCCTTTCTTTGGGACTGGAATGAAAACTGACCTGTTCCAGTCCTGTGGCCACTGCTGAGTTTTCCAAATTTGCTGGCATATTGAGTGCAGCACTTCCACAGCATCATCTTTGAGTATTTAAAATAGCTCAGCTGGAATTCTGTCACCTCCACAAGCTTTGTTCGTAGTGATGCTTCCTAAAGCCCACTTGACTTTGCACCCCAGAATGTCTGGCTCCAGGTGAGTGATCACACCATTGTGGTTATGAGTCATGAAGATCTTTTTTGTACAGTTCTTCTGTGTATTCTTGCCACCTCTTCCTCTTAACATCTTCTGCTTCTGTTAGGTTCATACTGTTTCTGTTCTTTATTGAGCCCATCTTTATATGAAATGTTCCCTTGGTATCTCTAATTTTCTTGAAGAGATCTCGTCTTTTCCATTCTATTTTCCTCTATTTCTTTGTATTGATCACCGAGGAAGGATTTCTCATCTTTCCTTGCTATTCTCTCGAACTCTGCATTCAGATGGGTATGTCTTTCCTTTTCTCCTTTGCCTTTTGCTTCTTTTCTCAGTTATTTGTAAGGCCTCCTCAGAACCATTTTGCCTTTTTGCATTTCTTTTTCTTGGGAATGGTCTTGGTCACTGCCTCCTGTACAGTGTTACGAACCTCCGTTCATAGTTCTTCAGGCACTCTATCTATCAGATCTAATCCCTTGAATCTATTTGTCACTGTTACTGTATAATCATAAGGGATTTGATTTAGGTCATACCTGAATGGCCTAGTGGTTTTCACTACTTTCTTCAATTTAAGTCTGAATTTTAGTTCCCAAGACAGGTCAAGGGTCGTCAAACCGGACGTTAGCAACGTGGGCCTTGCTGACACCAGCAACACAAGGATACCAACAGGGCAAAGATGGGAAATGTCCCCAGCTCAACCTGTAAACCAATGAAAACCTGAACACTTGAACTAGGTGTTTTTTAGAACTTGACAGACCTTGAAATTCTTATTGAAGAGCGAAGGGCCAAGAGGAGCTACTACAGTCTGGAAGAAGGATGCCCAGGCTCCCTCTGCTGCCGGATTAGGACATCAGCTTGTGGCAGGGCTGGAAGGGAGGACTGGAGCCCACACACGTGGACTGGAAGAGGGGACTGAGGCGGGGCTGGCAGCTTCAGTCTTAAGACTTGAAAAGCACAGATAAAGGAAAAGGCAGATAATTCTGGCCATGGTAAAATTAAAAACCTAAAAGGACACCTGAACCAACGGCTAAGGCAAATGCAACCCACGGAACCGATGAGCCCACTGTAACCGAACGTCATTTCTGCCCACTCAGACTCAGGCAGACAGCCCCTCCACGGAGGAGGAAGGCCCGAGGCAGAGGCTGCCACGCCCACCCTCGAGCCCCCTACTCCTGTGCCCGCATCGCCGCCGTCACCCGCAGGGCGTCAGTCAGGAAGGACGTGCCTTCGCTCATTCTGGGGGGCAGGGCTGCAAGGTGTCCAGCCCACGCCCTTCCACCCCCAGGCTCCTATTCGTCAGCGCCTAGTACACGGTGGCGGCAAGAAGCACCCAGACTCGTTTGGGAAGCACCGTCCTCCACGTCCCTCAGGGGTAGTGGACTCAGTGGACAGCAGGCTGAAAATGCACTGAATTTAGCCCAGCCTTAACGGCCACCAGGCTGCCAACTGCTCAGAGGCTCCGAAACTGGCCTTCCCGATGTCCACCTGTGACCCTTGAGGACTCAGACCCCGCGGGGAAGAAGGCTGAGGCCTCGGGCCTGCCAGCCTGGGGAAGGGCCCTTGGGAGCAGGGCTTGGAGATCCAGAGGCCACGGCAGTGAGGAGGCCGGGAGCACACATCTGACCCTGCGGGGGCCCTTGCTGCTCTGCTCTTTGGGAAGGCCTCCCATGCACGGGGCTGGGACACAGGCCCCTGCGGCCGGGCGCCCTGGACACCTGCTGGCCACTGGACTGAGCACTAGGCTTCCTGCATCCCTGGGTGCCCTCAGATTCTGCTGTGCTCTGCCTGGCTGACCCCCAGAAGCCCATCAAGAGCCAGCAAGCTCCCCGCCCTTGCAGTGGTGGGCAGGCCCTCCGGTGGCCAGTGGGGATGGGCAGGACACACCTGGATGATCTTCTCCGGAATGTTGGAGACTGTGAAGCCATAGAGCCTCACACGCTCGGGGAAGATGCTGGACAGGATCCTGCGGTCCAGCTGGAAGGCGATCTCCCCCACCAGCCTCTCCCAGGCCAGCTGCTTTGATTCTGGGGACAACAGGGGTGGACAGAGTGATCAGTGACTGTGGCCAGCAGCCCAGGGGGTGCCTGGGAGGTCTCCATGGGCAGCAGAGGGGACCCTAGCCTCGCGCTGACCTCGAGAGCTGTCGGGGAACTTGCCGCTCTTGCGGTGGGCTAGCTTCCGCTCCAACTCCAGGATGCTTTTCCGAGACTGCTCTGGGCCGCGTGGACCACGGGTGTCGGTGACTGAAGCCGGGGAGGATGAGGTTCTCGGTGGGGAGCGGGGGTTGCGTGGAGGGGAGTGGGGGGTGGGCGAAGGCCGGGATGGGGAGTGGTGCGTTCGGGCAGAGGGGTGCGGCGTGCTTGACGGCGTGTAGCTGGTGGTCACTGGGGGGGTGGGGGTGGGGGCAGAGGTGAGGATGGCCATGTTGGAGGCAGTCAAGACAGGGACAGAGGGAGGGACCACTTGTGTCTGGGGGCCGCCAGGCTGTGTCTGGGCATCTGAGGTGCCATAGGAGAAGGCTGTCACGGGGCCTGGAGTGCCCAGGGCACCAACAGGGGTGGAGGTCTGGATGGGTGCACCCACAAATGTCATGCCGAGGGGCTCCGGCTCCTGGGTTGGCTGGGGGTGCTCAGTGGAGAGTGGGACTAGTGATGTGCGGGAGGGGCAGAAAGGAGAGGAGGCAGATTAGAGCCAGGCAGGACCAGGGACTGGCCTGGGAGGGCCCACCAGGGCCCACCCACCATCCCCGCATCTGTTACCTTTGGAGGTGGCAGAAGGTCCCCTGTCAGCCGAGGGGTGGGGTCCCGAGGGATATCCTCGGAGCGGCTCTGCCAGCCGCACCCGTGGGGCCTCCGACAGCACCAGATTGTTCATGGGGTTGGCCAGAACGTTCTGAGAGACACCTAGAGGGGCAGCTGTGGAGGTGAGCAGGGGACCACTCAGGGAGAGGACCCCCGAGCCTGTCATAGGGGGCATTAGCGGGCTGTTCTGAGACACAGCTTGGGGGCCCGCCAGGGGGCTTCCTGGAGTCAGGGGGCCGGTGGAAGGCAGGCCCAGGGAGCTGGCTGGTGTGCCCCCTGGGGGCACTGCCCCAGGGCCTGCCAGGGGGCTGCTGGGCATCAGGGAGCCAGTGGAGGGCAGGCCCAGGGAGCTGGTTGGTGTGCCCACTTGGGGCACTACCAGGGGGCTGGCCAGGTGGCTGGTGAGTGGGCTGCCCTGGGAGATGGGCCCTGGGCCGGGCAGCAGCGTGTTGAGAGGGCCTGCCAGGGGGCTCACGATGGGGCCTGCCACAGGGCTGGGCTGTGGGCTGTTTAGCACGTCGGCCAGGGGTGCCAGAGCCACAATCCCCACTTCTTCCAGGATGGGTTCGTTTGTTGCTGCCGGGGATGGGGGCAGGAAGACACCTGGGGGACACAGAGAAAGCACTGAGATGCCAGGCTCTCTCCCACTGTGGCAGGGCCTGGACCACGAGGCCCATCTGCCTCCGATGAGCTGACCAACTCTCTCTGAGCCTCCCCTCTAGGCGGATCCCACGTGAGGATCTGGCTCCTCGTCTCTGTCCTCTGAGGGCACCTGCTTCCTCCCAGGATCACCTCCCTAAACGCCTGCCCCCGCCGCCAGGACCTTCCACGCTACCTGCCCCTCAGACAGGCCACTGCCCTGAGCTGCTGACCCCTCGCTGAAGAGGGGATGGTCTGAACACACAGGTGGCCAAGTTGACCCCTCTGTGCCCTGGTGGGGAGAGGTGGGCCCGGGCCTCCTGACCACTGTCCTCTTAAGGACAGCCGAAGCTCACGACATGAGGGACCGTCAGGGGGCCGGAGCTTGAAGTGGCTAGAGCCCAGGGTGTGCCTGGCCCCTGCCTACCGGCAGGGGATGCGGCTGCAGGAGTGCCTGCTGTGCCCACTCCCGCATGCGGCCTGGAGGCCTGTTTGCCCCTGGTTCCTGAGGAGACTGTCCCGGAATGGCCAAGTGACCGCTGTTGGAAGGAGAAATCCCCTAGGGAGGGCGTGGGAAAGGCGTCTGTGAGTGTGCAGTTTGATGGAAGCTTCCACATTATAAAAATAAAAGCAGAACATGCTTATGATAGGGAAAGAATGGAAATACAAAAAAGTCAAAAAGCAATGAACACCACTGGTTGACCTGTCACCCCGCAGTGCGTCCTATTGCAAAGCTCTGTGTGCGTGGCCTTGAAGACGTCTCCAGGTGGTTATGTGGGTCAGGGGCTGGCAGACCCCTCTGTAAGGAGCTGCGAAGACCTTCTCCATGTGTCTGTATGGGTCAGGGGCTGGAAGAACCCTCCGTGAGGAGCTGTCTACAGACCTCCAGCCTTCCTGGCCACTCCTGCTGCAGCTTCTTAGCTCTGTCATCGCTGCTTGAAAGCAGCCATGGGCAACGTGGAAACAAATGGACATGGCGGCAAAAATTCATGAATGCTAATATTTGAATTTCATGGACTTCTTCTATGTTGTGAAATAGTCCTCTCCTTTGATTTTTCTCTCAGCCGTTTAAAAAAAGGTTAAGCCAGCTGTTCCTGGCTCCCAGGCCATGCACACGCGTGCAGTGACTCTATGTCCTTGTGTCCTTATGTGCCCGCCTTGGGGAGACACTCCCACCAGCTGTGTCATTCTTGGAAAACAGTGCTTATTGTGGCCACGGTGGTTTCCATCTTGTGTACATGCCATTATTTATCAAGCCGATTTCAGTTGGGGGATTCTATTGATTCCAGTTTTCCCAGCAACAAAAATGCTACTATATAAATCTTTGTTATTTTTTTCCCCCTGAAAGCAGACATTTCACAGTTTCTCAATGCACACTGCTGAGCCCCTCTGCTTTAAGACCCCTGAGACCATCTGATGTTCCCTTCGCAGTCCCAGGTGTGGTACATTGGCGCTACACTACCAGGATGTCCAGCCAAACATTTTAAGTTTTGTTATTTTTTCCAAACAAATAAATTAAAATTTCAGAATCAGTCTTTGATGATTTCTTGTTTTGACTTTTTTGGATTTTTGCTTTAGGATTGAGGAGACAGTAAAGCCTATGGCCTGAAGGGAAGAGCCCATGGGGAGGAAGTGTGTGAGGGACTGGGCAGTGGTGGGGCAGAGGTGATAGGACACGGATATCCGAGCTGAGTGTCCATCCTCCTCGGCCTAACTCCTCTTCCAGGAGCCTGCGGTCTGGATGACTCAGGCAGCATCTCCAGGACTCGGGAGAGAAGACAGTCTCCGCACAGTCAGTCCTCATGGTCTCTGACACCATCTCACTGATGGCCCTACCACACCCTTGCCTCTGTCTTTGCGTTGGCTGGTCCCATTGCAATCCGCCTGCAATGCGGGAGACCTGGGTTTGATTCCTGGGTTGGGAATGTCTACCTAATCCAGTATTCTGGCCTGGAGAATTCCATGGACTGTATAGTCCATGGGGTCGCAAAGAGTTGGACACGACTGAGCAACTTTCACTCACTCATTTCTGCCTGGACTGCTCTTCCTGCGTGCCTGGTTGGCCCTGCACTGCTACTCATCCCTCACGTGAGACCTTCTCAGAGAGGTCTTCCATCCAGAATTGCCAGGTTCCTTCAGGCCACCTGCTCCTTCCCTTCTCCTCGATGACTTCCTTCTTGGCACTTATCTCGCTCTAAGACACTCTGCATTGACTTACTGGTTTGTCCTGGTTCCCTCAATTAGCATGGAAGCTCCATGAAGGCAGGGCTTTGTCTGTGTGCTGCTGTTTCCCTATGCCTGGAACAGTGCTTGGGCCACAGGAAGTGTTCAATAAATATGAAGAATATGATTATATATGAGCACAGATGAAACCTGAGATTTAAAAAAGGGTCAGTCTAGAAAGTGAGAGGATGGAAAAATATAGTCCATGCAAATGGGAAGCTAAAGAAAGCTGGAGTAGCAATCCTCATATCAGAAAAAATAGACCTTAAAATAAAGAATATTACAAGAGATAAGGAAGGACACTACATAATGATCAAGGTATCAATTCAAGAGGAAAACATAACAATTGTAAATAACTATGTACCCAGCATAGGAGCGCCTCAAAACATAAGACAAACACTAACAGACATAAAAGGAGAAATTGACAGTAACACAAGAATACTAGGAGACTTTAACACCCCACTCACACCAATGGACAGATCATCAAAACAGAAGATTAATAAGGAAACACAAGTCTTGAATGATACATTAGATGCAATGGATCTCATTGATATCCTCAGGACACTGCATCCAAATGCAGAAGAACATACCTTCTTCTCAAGTGCACATCGAACATTCTCCAGGATAGACTACATCTTGGGTTACAAATCCAACCTCAGTAAATTTAAGAAAATTGAAATCATATTAAGCGCCTTCCCCAACCCCAAGGCTATGAGACTAGATATCAATTACAAGAAAAAAACTGTAAGAAACACAAATACATGGAGATTAAACAACACATTTCTAAATAACCAACACGTTACTGAAGAAATCAAAAGGGAAATAAAAAATTTCTAGAAACAAATGACAATGAAAACACAACAATTCAAAACTTATGGGATTGAGTTACTGTCAGTTTCTCCTTTTATGTCTGTTAGTGTTTGTCTTATGTATTGAGGTGCTCCTTAGGTATTGAACTGCAGCAAAAGCAGTTCTAAGAGGGAAGTTTATAGCAATACAATCCTCCCTCAATAAACAAGAAAAACATCGAATACACAACCTAACTTTACACCTAAAACAACTGGAAAAAGAAGAAGAACAACAACAAAAAGACCCCCAAATTAGTAGAAGGACAGACATCATAAAGATCTGAGCAGAAATAAATGAAAAAGAAATGAAGGGAACAATAGTAAAGATAAAGCTAAAAGCTGGTTCTTTGAGAAGATAAACAAAATTGACAAACGTTTAGCCAGATTCATCCAAGAAAAAAAGAGAGAACAAAATCAACAAAATTAAAAATGAAAAAGGAGAGGTTACAAAAGATAATTCAGAAATACAAAGGATTATAAGAGGCTATTATGAACAACTGTATGGCAATAAAATGGATTACATGGAAGAAATGGACAGATTCTTAGAAAAGTTCAATCTTTCAAGACTGAACCAGGAAGAAATAGAAATTATGAACAACCCAATTACAAGCACTGAAATGGAAGCTGTGATAAAAAATCTCCCCCAAAACAAAAGCCCAGGACCAGATGGCTTCACAGGAGAATTCTGTCAAACATTTAGAGAAGAGCTAATGCCTATCCTTCTAAAACTGTTTCCAAAAATTGCAGAGGAAGGAACACTTTCAAACTCATTCTACGATGACACCATCACCCTGATACCGAAACCAGACAAAGACAACACAAAAAAAGAAAACTACAGGCCAATATCACTGATGAACATAGATGCAAAAATCCTCAAGAAACTTTTAGCAAACAGAATTCAGCAACACATCAAAAAGCCCAGACACCGTGGTCAAGTTGGGTTTATTCCAGGAATGCAAGGATTCTTCAATATACACAAATCAATCAATGTGATAGATCATATTAACAAACTGAAAGATAAAATTCATATGATAATCTCAATAGATGCAAAAGAAGCCTTTGACAAAATTCAGCACCCATTTGCGATTAAAACTCTTCAAAAAATGGGCATAGAAAGAATTTACTGCAACATAGTAAAGGCTGTATATGATAAGCCTACAGCAAACATTATTCTCAACAGTAAAAAACTGAAAGCATTTCCCCTAAGATCAGGAACAAGACAAGAGTGTCCACTTTCACCACTATTATTCAACATAGCTTTGGAAGTCCTAGCTAGAGCAATCAGAGAAGAAAAAGAAATTCAAGGAATCCAGATGGGAAAAGAAGAAGTAAAGCTCTCACTGTTTGCAGATGACATGATACTGTACAGAGAAAGCACTAAAGATAGTACCAGAAAATTACTAGAGCTAATCAGTGACTTCTGCAAAGTTGCAGGATACAAAATCAATTCACAGAAATCACTTGCATTTCTATACACTAACAATGAAAAATCAGAAAGAGAAATTAAGGAATCAATCTCATTCATCATTGCAACAAAAAGAATTAAATTTCTAGGAATAAACTTACCTAAGGAGACAAAAGAACTGTACATAGAAAATTATAAGACACTGATGAAAGAAATCAAAGACAACATAAACAGATGGAGAGATATTCCATGTTCCTGGGTAGGAAAAATCAATATTGTGAAAATGACTATTCTACAAATTCAATATGATCCCTATCAAATTACCAATGGCGTTTTTCACAGAACTAGAACAAAAAATTTCCCAATTTATATGGAAACACAAAAGACCCAGAATAGCCAAAGCAGTCTTGAGAAAGAAGAATGGAGCTGGAGGAAGCAATCTTCCTGACTTCAGATTATACTACAAAGTTACAGTCATCAAGACAGTATGGTACTGGCACAAAAACAGAAATATAGACCAATGGAACAAGATAGAAAGCCCAGAAATAAACCCATGCACTTATGGGTACCTTATTTTTGATAAAGGAAGCAAGACAGCCTCTTCAATAAATGGTGCTGGGAAAACTGGACAGCTACATGTAAAAGAATGAAATTAGAACACTTCCTAACACCATACACAAAGACAAACTCAAAATGGATTAAAGACCTAAATGTAAGACCAGAAATGACAAAACTCTAGAGGAAACAAAGGCAGAACACCCAATGACATAAATCAAAGCAAGATCCTCTATGACCGACCTCCTAGAGTAATGGAAACAAAAACAAAAGTAAATAATTGAGACTTGATTAAACTTAAAAGCTTTTGCACAGCAAAGGAAACTATAAGCAAGGTGAAAAAACAGCCCTATGTAAGTTTCCATGTTACTCTTTCCATACATAGGAGAAAATAATAGCAAATGAAACAACTGATAAAGGATTAATTTCCAAAATACACAAGCAGCTCATACAACTCAATGCTGCAAAAACAAACAACTCAATCAAAAAGTGGGAAGAAGACCTAAACAGACATTTCTCCAAAGAAGACATACAGATGGCTAACAAACACATGAAAACATGCTCAACATTGCTCATTATTAGAGAAATGCAAATCAAAACTACACTGAGATATGACCTCACACCACTCAGAATGGCCATTATCAAAAAGTCTACAAGCAATAAATGCTGGACAGGGTGTGGAGAAAAGGGAAACGCTCTTGCACTGTTGGTGGGAATGTAAATTGATACAGCCAGTACGAAAGATGGTATGGAGATTATTTAAAAAACTAAGAATGAAGCCACTATATGACCCAGCAATCCCACTCCTAGGCATATACCCTGAGGAAACCAAAACTGAAAAAGACACATGTATCCCACTGTTCACTGTAGCACTATTACAATCGCTAGAACATGGAAGCAACCTAGATGTGCATCGACAGATGAATGGATAGAGAAGTTGTGGTACATAAACACAATGGAATATTACTCAGCCATAAAAAGGAATGCATTTGAGTCAGTTCTAATGAGGTGGATGAACCTAGAACATATACAGAGTGAAGTGAGTCAGAAAGAGAAAGATAAATATCGTATTCTAACACATATATATGGAATCTAGAAGAATGGTACTGAAGAATTTACTTACAGAGCAACAGTGGAGAAACAGACAAAGAGAATAGACTTATGGACATCGGAAGAGAAGAGGGTGAGATATATGGAAAGAGTAACATGGAAACTTACATTATCATACATAAAATAGCCAATGGGAATTTGCTGTATGGCTCAGGAAACTCAAACAGGGGCTCTGTATCAACCTAGAGGGGTGGGATGGGGAGGGAGATGGGAGGGAGGTTCAAAAGGGAGGGGATATATGTATACCTATGGCTCATTCAGGTTGAGGTTTGACAGAAAACAACAAAATTCTATAAAGCAATTATCCTTCAGTAAAAAAAAAAAATTAAAAAGAAAAAAAAAAGGCTCAGTCTAGGAATTGTCCACAGAATGACCCTATAAACTGTGACCCCTGTGACAGCCATGTGAGATCCCAAACTCAGTCAGTTAACAGGTAACTAGCTGAAGGAGTTGTGTGGTCCTTAGCATACAGAGTGCAAGATTCATCAGCAGGTCTACAAAAGTCAATTGTATTTCCATATACTATCAATGAATAATCCAGAAGTAAAATTAAGACAATAGCATCAAAAAGAGTAAAATATTTGAGAATAAATTTAACAAAAGATATCCAAAACGTATGCTCTGAAAACTATAAACATTATTGACAGAAATGAAAGAAACTCAAAGTAAATGGAAAATATCCTGTGTTTATGGATTGGAAGACTTAATATTGTGAAGATAGCATATACTCCTCTAGTTGATTTACAGATTCAATGAACTCCCTATTAGAGCAATAAAAGAAACAATAAGTTGGATTTCGTCAAAATTAAAAGCTTTTGTGTTTCAAAGCACACTATCAAGAAACTGAAAAGACAGAATGGGAGAAAATATTTCCAAATCATATATTTGATAAGGGACTTATATCCAGATTATATAAAGAACTCTTACAACTCAATAATAAAAACCAAATAGTCCAATTTAAAAATGGACCAAAGATCTGAACAGACATTTCTCAAGGACGATAAAAAAATGGCCAATAAACACATGAAAAGTTGCTCAACCTCATTAGTTATCAGGGAAATGCAAATTAACATCAGAATGATATACCACTTCAAACCCACTAAGACGGCTATAGTCAAAGAGTCAGAGACTAAGTATTGGCAGGATGTGGAGGAGCAGAAATGCTCCTACATTGCTGGTAGCTTATGTAAAATCATGCTGCTCCACTGGAAAACAACCTGGCAGTTTCTCAGAGTTAAACATAGAGCTATATAGGACACAGGAAATTCACGCCTGGCTATATAGTCAAGAGAAATGGAAACATATATGCACACAAAAACTTGTACATGAAGGCTTACAGCATCATTATTAATAATAGCAAAAGGAGGAAACAAAAGTCCATGAACTGATGAATGGATAAATGAATTGGTACATCTCTTAACGGAATATTATTCATCCATAAAAACAACCTCCCCCATCTCCCACCTAGAAGTACTGATTCATGCTATAACATGGATAAACCTTGAAAACATTATGCTAAATGAAAGGAACCAGCCATAAACGCCACTTATATATGAATCCACTTATATGGAATGTTTGGAACAAACAAATCCATAATAGCAGAGAGTAAATTAGTGGTTGCTTAGAGCTGAGGAGGATTGAGTGGTAGGAATGTGATTGCTAAAGGATTTATTTGGGGGATGATGAAAGAGTTCTAAAACTGATTATGGTGGTGTTTGTATATATCTGTGCATATATCAAAAAATATTAAATTGTACACTTTAAATGGGTGAATTGTATGGTATGTATGTGAATTATATCTTTTGTTTGCTTATTGGCCTTGCCTTGTGGCATGAGAATCTTAGTTCCCTGACCAGGGATTGAACCTGTGCCTCCGGCATTGGAAATGCAAAGTCTTAACCATTGGACCACCAAGGAAGTCCAGTGAATTATATCTTAATAAAATTGTTATTAAGAGATACCTGAAGTAACAGGAAATTTTGGCCTTGGAGTACAAAATGAAGCAGGGCAAACGCTAACAGAGTTTTGCCAAGATTATGCACTGGTCATAGCAAAACCCTCTTCCAACAACGCAAGGGACGACTCTACACATGGACATCAGACGGTCAATTCTGAGATCAGATTGATTATATTCTTTGTAGCCAAAGATGGAGAAGCTCTATACAGTCAGCAAAAACAAGACCAGGAGCTGACTGTGGCTCAGATCACGAACTCCTTATTGCCAATTCAGACTCAAATTGAAGAAAGTAGGGAAAACCACTAGACCATTCAGATATGACCTAAATCAAATCCCTTACAGTGGAAGTGAGAAGTAGATTCAAGGGATTAGATCTGACAGACAGAGTGCCTGAAGAACTATGGACAGAGGTTCGTGACATTGTACAGGAGGCAGTGATCAAGACTATGTTCAAGAAAAAGGAATACAAAAAGGCAAAATAGCTGTCTGAGGAGGCCTTACAAATAGCTGAGAAAAGAAGAGAAGTGAAAGGCAAAGGAGAAAAGGAAAGATATACCCATCTGAATGCAGAGGTCCAAAGAATAGCAGGAAGAAATGAGAAACCCTTCTCTAATGATCAATGCAAAGAAATAGAAAAAACAATAAAGTGGGAAAGACTAAAGATCTCTTCAAGAAAATTAGAGATACCAAGGGAACATTTCATGCAAAGATGGGCACAATAAATAACAGAAATGGTATGGACCTGACAGAAGCAGAAGATATTAAGAAGGGGTAGCAAGAATACACAGAAGAACTGTACAAAAAAGATCCTCATGACCTAGATAATCACGATGGTGTGATCACTCACCTAGAGCCAGACATCCTGGAATGCGAAGTCAAGCGGGCCTTAGGAAGCATCACCACAAAGTTAGTGGAGGTGATGGAATTTCAGTTCAGCTATTTCAAGTACTGAAAGATGATGCTCTGAAAGTGCTGCACTCAGTATGCCAGCAAATTTGGAAAACTCAGCAGTGGCTACAAGACTGGAAAAGGTCAGTTTTCATTCCAATCCCAAAGAAAGACAATGCCAAAGAATGTTCAAACTACTGCACAATTGCGCTTATCTCACACACTAGTAAATAATGCTCAAAATTCTCCAAGCGAGGCTTCAACAATACATGAACCAAACACTGCCAGATGTTCAAGCTGGACTTAGAAGAGGCCGAGGAACCAGAGATCAAATTGCCAACATCTGTCAGATCATAGAAAAAGCAAGAGAGTTCCAGAAAACTATCTACTTCTGCTTCATTGACTATGCCAAAGCCTTTGACTGTGTGGATCATAACAACTGTGGAACATTCTTAAAGAGATGGGAATACCAGACCACCTTACCTGCCTCTTGAGACATCTGTATGCAGGTCAGGAAGCAACAATTAAAACTGGACATGGAACAACAGACTGGTTCCAATTTGGGAAAAGAGTACGTCAGGGTTGTATATTGTCACCCTGCTTTATTTAACTTATATGCAGAGTGAGTGAGTGAGTGAACATTGCTCAGTCATGTCAGACTCTTTGTGATCCCATGGACTATGCAGTCCATGGAATTTTCCAGGCCAGAATACTGGAGTGGGTAGCCTTTCCCTTCTCCAGGGGATCTCTCCAACCCAGGGATCAAACCCAGGTTTCCCGAATTGCAGGTGGATTCTTTACCAGCTGAGCCACAGGGGAAGCCCTGTATGCAGAGTACATCCTTTGAAATGCCTGGATGGATGAAGCACAAACTAGAATTAAGACTGCTGGGAGAAATATCAATAACCTCAGATATGCAAATGACACCACCCTTACGGCAGAAAGTGGAGAAGAACTGAAGAGACTCTTGACGAAAGTGAAAGAGGAGAGTGAAAAAACTGGCTTAAAACTCAACATTCAAAAAATGAAGATCATGGAGAAGTCTCTTGAGAGTCCCTTGGACAGGAGGAAGGAGATCCAACCAGTCCATCCTAAAGGAAATCAGTCCTGAATATTCATTGGAAGGACTAAAGCTGAAGCTGAAGCTCTAATACTTTGGCCACCTGATGGGAAGAACTGACTCCTTGGAAAAAACCCTGATGATGGGAAAGACTGAAGAAGGCAGGAGAAGGGGATGACAGAGGATGAGAACAGACATGAGTTTGAGCAAGCTCTGGGAGTTGGTGATGGACAGGGAAGCCCGGTGTGCTGCAGTCCATGGGGTAGCAAAGAGTCAGACACGACTGAGCCACTGAACTGAACTGAAAATTGTTATTAACAAAAAGACTCATTGAAGGCATTTAGGGTTGCAGTGAAGACACTATCAAGGTACAGGGGCCAATTAAGTGCATCCCTGAATGGCACTGCACGTTGTGTTGGCACAGCTCCTGGGGGAGTGTGTGTCCACTGCTTGGAGCTAAGACTGTTGTAGCCTCAGTCGTGGACACAATGTCCACAGGTTTTTGACCCATAAAGGTCAGCAATGAGAATCTCAGGATCCGCCTGTTGAAATTTTGGCTGGGGGGTGGGGACACTTGAAAGCACAGAGTCCTCACCACTGGACCACAGGGGAATTCCCATCAACAGGAGTGTCCTGAGCCAACAGTGTCCTAGATCCCAGATTAAGCCTTGGTTTAAGGGATTTCAGTCCTATAGTTTTGTATTCTCAAGCAAAATGTGCAGGTGATTGATTGTTTTAACCTTATTAGAATTTATGTTTCACTGATTAAGATTTGTGAGTTGAAATGTTCCTAGGTACTTTACTACATGTTTTTATTGTTGTTTAGTTAATTAGTATCTGATTCTTTTGCAGTTCCACAGACTATAGCCTGCCATGCTCCTCTATCCATGGGATTTCCCAGGCAAGAATACTGGAGTGTGTTGCCATTTCCTTCTTCAGGGGATTTGGCAGGTGGGTTCTTTACTGCGGAGCCACCAGGGAAGTCCCATGTTACTACATACCGTGTTAGAAACTTAAAGAGAGCTTAGATTCACTGCACTTATTTATTTTATACATAAGAATTGTTCAGGGTTCAGGAAGCTTTGTTACATCGAACAATTAAAGTTTGTTTGTTTTTAAAGCAAATGTCTTATATTTACCAATGAAGTTTACAGTGTTTTAACTGTTTCCTACTCAGGTCTCCTGCCCATCATTGCGTCGGTCAGCACGTGGCCGCCATATGGTCCTGCCCTTGGACAAGCCCAAGCATCTTCCCCCGCTGCGGCCTCTGGCTCCCGGCGGCTGCGCCTCCGCAGCCATCGCTCCGGGGCCTGCCCACCGCCCGCGGCCTCGGCGGCCGCGGAACCCTGCCTCCCGCACGAGAATGCCGGCCCCACACCCGGGTAAGGGGGGCCCGGCCACTGAGACCCCAGTCCTCGTGGAGACGGAGACGTGGGACAGTCGAGGTGGCCGAGGTCCAGCAGGGTGCCCTGAGAGGGTGGGTTGGACGTCATGGTGGGTCCTGACGGGGCGGGGCGCGAGCGTAGGGGCGGAGCCAGAGCAAGGGGCCCGCTCAAGGGGCGGGGTATGTGGGCGGAGCTAGCGTCCCGGGGCGGCCCTGGGGGCGGGGCCAGAGGGTCTAGCGGGGAAGGTGTTGCTTAAGGCACGACCCTGAAAAGCCCAACCAAGCAGTGAGCAAAGGCTGCCAGAGCCAAGGTTTAGAGGGTCAGCGGGCGGGAGGACGAAAGAGAACAGTGTGCTGACAGATCCTGAGAGGCGGCGGGTTCTGAGGTGGGGGCAGAGGTCCCGAAAGGAAGGCAAGGGCTGAGGGTGGGCTGGGGTCCTGAGAGGAATCGTCGGGGCGCGGGGGGGGGGGGCGGTGTTCTGCAGGGCGGGTCCCGAGAGGGGAAGTTCTGAGGGGGGAGGGTTCTGAGGGAGAAGGATTCTGAGCGGGGAGGTTCTGATGGTGGGTGGGTCCTGAGACGGGGGAGGGTTCTGAAGGGGGTGAGTTCTGAGGAGGGACGCGTCCTGAAGGGCTGGTTCTGAAGGGAGACAAGGGTTCCAAGAGGAAGGCAGTTCCTAAGGGAAGGAAGGCTTCCCACTAGGGGGTGGAGCTAGGCGGGCTTAGGTTAACTCCTTAGGGTGGCGTGTAGGGGTGGGGTGGGGGGATGGGGGTAGTATTAGGCCCGAGGTAGGAAATTGGGCCTTGGGTGGGTCCTGGTGGGGGGACGACAAGAACACCTCCTGAGGTGAGGAAGGAGGCCCTGACCTGGTGACAAGGTAAAGACCTTGGGTTAAGGAAAGCTCCGGACTAGGGGGAGGGGGATGGAGATTGTGTGGAGCAAGGCTGGTAAAAGGCCTTTTGAAAAGGGGGAAAGACTGCTACCTGCCTGAGGAAACTTCCATCAGCCTGCAGGCCCCAAGGGAAGACAAGGGGCAGCAGGAGTGGGGGCCTGGGTGAGGACAGGCTTAGGTGAGGGAAGAGTGGGAAGTAGGGGAGGGTGCCCGGCAGAAAGAGCAACAGAAGCCCTTCTGCCCTGAGAGCCCTTCCTAGCCTGACCACCTGCCCTGTCCTGACCACCGCTGTAAGGAGCAACCACGTTGGTGGGCAGTCAGTTTTAGTAACTGGAGCCCTCAGTGTGGTCTTCATTTCCTCTTTGCTCCAAATGCCCTGAATTTCCATCCATCTTCAATCTTCGAGACATCCTGGCACAGTCCCTGAGCCCTCAGGAGCATGAGGCCCTGCAGTCTTAATCCCATCCTGGCTCACCTCCCACCTGCCATGTTCACAAGGTCAAGGCCTAAATCTCTTGGCCTTTCTTCCCTGTGAAGTTAACTCAGCCTATAGCCAATAGTTTACTGATTTCCTGTCACTCAGGTTGCCCAGTCTGCCCACAAAGTTGTACCTTCTGCCTTGCTTGCAAGATCCCTGCCAGCCTCTAGGTCTCTAGTACCCTGGTCTCTTTATTTTCATCTATCTGACAGCCCAGCTGGTGCCCACTTCCTTCTCTGATGTGCCCGAACTCTTGCTGAGAGGCCCTTAGTTCTGCCTGCCTGCTTTCCCATGTCTGCCCTGCCCTACCCATCAAATACTGCTGGAGAAGGTTGGTGGCTGCTGCCTGTATAATCCATCATGCCAGCATCATTTGGGCCCATTACACACCTCCCAGGTTCTCCATTCAGTTCCTTCTGCCATTTTCACTTCATTTCAGACTTTGCTCATCTTTTTCTCTCCACCATTGCTCTCAGAGAATGAAAGCTTTACAGAGAAAATGAAAGCCATGGTTCTGGAGTTTCTTTAGCTTCCCACCTGGCATTCTCACGCCCCTTTCCTTCCTCCTTCCCTTCTCAGACAGGGGAAGAGATGTTCTTCCTTCAGTTAATGCAGCTCTGCTCTAGAAACTATCCCTTTTTTCTTTCGTATCTTCCCTTTACATAGAAATAAACTCAGGTCTCTGCTGTCAGGAAAAGCAGCTCTGGACTCCAGGCCCCTCTCCAACTAGTGCCCCTCCAAACCCTACTTCATGAACTAAATGTCAACCATCTATTCTATTTTCTCATTCACTCGTCACCTCACTTGGTGGGGCTTTCCTACTTACAATGGGGTTGAAGTCGCTCTAGTCAAGGTTAATAATGCCAAACCATTAGCACTTTCCTTGCCTGACCTCTCAGGTAGCCTTTACTTTGTTGACAATTCTGTCCCCTTTGAAGCTATCTCTTGGCATAACGGTGACATTATATCTTCGAGGTTTCCCTTGTCTGAATGCTCCTTTGCCAGCTTCTCTTCCTGTCCTGACTCAAGACTTGTTCTCGCGACCTCTTCTTACTAATCCTCTGTCTTCGCAAATAGTCTCACCCCTTCTTGTGACTTCAGTTATCAACAACTCTTGGATCTTTTCTCTCTAGCCCTGACTTCTCCTTTGAGCCTCAGGCTCATATCTCCACTGCCTCCTAGATGCTCCACGTGGGTGTCATGAGGCTATCTTAGAGCAAAATAAAACTTATTCTCTTCCCCCAAGACTGGACATCCTTCTCCCAGGCTCATCCTCATCGAGAGCACTAATGGAGGCTTTTATATAATATGTTAAAATAGTTAAAAGTTATCAATCAAGTGAGCAAAATATTAAATTATGTTCTATCCAACCCACTCCAGTGTTCTTGCCTGGAAAATCCCATGGATGGAGGAGCCTGGTAGGCTACAGTCAAAATTTAGGTCTAGGGGCTTTTTCTCTATAAATATTACTCTTCTGCTTCTCTCAATGAAAGAGGAAAGTGAGTTATTTCTTGCATTGTGTGTGGCTCATTCATCCTTGTACAGCAAAATTATACTTGGTTATTATCTTTGAAATGTTGCAAAAATCAACCATGAGAATTACCACAGCACCAACTTGGAAGAAGTCTGAAAGTCAATCATATTGTTGCAGTTTATGTACACAGATACCAAGCTGGTTATCTATGTCAAAGGAATAAAAACAAGTTTCATTCCTTTGAAAAAAATAAATAAATAAATTATGTTCTATCTGCTTACCTGAAAAATAAAGCTCTGTGACAACCTGGAAGGTCAGATTTGATAAGACTCTTGTACTCCCTGGGGTTCTGTGCCAGAATGAGGTGGCTTGGGGAGAGCCGCCCCCTGGCCCCTGGGCCTCATCCTACACCCCTTCTCTTCCACCTGGGCTCTGTCCTGCACCATGAGGGGCCTGGCACACATGCTGTGAGCGCCCACAAGCCCAAGCTGACATCCTATGTTCCTCATACTGGGAGAAAGGTCAGAGGACTAGATTGGAGGGTTTAGGAGGTTGTCCTGTGCACAAGAGTAAGAGCAGAGAAGAGTAAGCCCAGAAAGAGGAATTGAAGGTCAAGTTCATAAACCATATTGAGAATAAGAGCCTGACTCTATGAAGAAGGCCAAGCACAAGGAATGGGCAGGGGGAACAGGCAGCGTGGGGAGGTGAGTGGCTGAAGATCCACTGAGGCAGCTGCAGAGATCTGCCCCGGCCACTGTGGGAGTGGAGGGCTCTGCGGTTCCAGGAAGTGATGCCCTCAGTCCCCTCAGCCACACAGACACATTCTGGACTCTCATCCCTCACATCTGAGCTGTTCATTTTCCTACTAAGTCACTTGAATCAGTCTCCACTGCTAGTTCACACTATCATCTTCTACGTGGATGACTCAAGAGCTGCAGTCTAATTGATTTCCCTACCTTACTCTTATCTCCCTTGACTCCATTTCCCCACAGCAGCGGGAATGGTCTTTCTGAAGCATAAATATGATTACTCCTTGTAGGAACCTGCCAGCGTCTGCTCATTGCCTTTGGGAGCAAGTCCAAACTCCTCAGTATGTCATTTGCAGTCCTCAGTATCTGAGCCCTGCTGGCCCCTAACTGCATCGGCACCTCTCACTGACCCCAACCCCCTCAAGTACACTCACAAATGCAAGCAGTACACACACACCTCACACTAGCACACATAGCATAAACACACTCTAATACCCACACACCACACACTCATACATGTCCCACACTAAAACACACATTCACAAAGATACTTACACATACTATTCTATTCTATCAAAGTATATGATTATCCACATACTATACACATAGCAACTCACAAGACACATACACCACACATACGCCACACATCAGATGGTAAAGCGTCTGTCTACAATGCAGGAGACCTGGGTTCGATCCCTGGGTCAGGAAGATCCCCTGGAGAAGGAAATGGCAATCCACTCCGGTACTATTGCTTGGAAAACCCCATGGACAGAGGAGCTTGGTAGGCTACAGTCCATGGGGTCACAAAGAGTCGGACACGACTGAGCGACTTCACTCACTCACTCACTCACTACACTCACACATTCACACACACACACCTTTTTTCATACTGTACGACACACACACCCAAGGCACACGTTACACATTAGTCACTTACCCACCTGTACCACACACTCCACACACACATCACATTATACACTCATGGGTCATATACACTAACACGACGTTCACGTGCTCACACCCCCCCCCCCCCGACTCCATACCCACACCCACACACTAAACACCATGCACACCACAGGCTTTAATCACACAATCTATTTCTCACTCCTGCAAACCTTTGGCCCAGGCCTTTGCACAGACAGTTCTTCCCTCTGAAATGTCCCTTTCCCCTTTCAGGGCTGGCTGTCTGGGCTTGTCACCAGAAATCTTTTCCTAACCCTCCAGTTTTGACCCTTCAGAGTGGGAGAGCAGAAGTGGTCCAAGAATTCTCTCAAGAACCAAACCTAAAAGGAGAAGGCTTGCTTGGTTAGCCTGGGAGTTGGGAATCACAGTCTAATTTCTTCAAGTGTTCAGTTCAGTTCAGTTGCTTAGTCGTGTCTGACTCTTTGTGACCCCCAGGGACTGCAGCATGCCAGGCTTCCTTGTCCATCACCAACTCCGGGAGCTTACTCAAACTCATGTCCATTGAGTTGGTGATGCCATCCAACCATCTCATCCTCTGTCGTCCCCTTCTCCTCCTGCCTTCAATCTTTCCCAGCATCAGGGTCTTTTCAAATGAGTCAGTTCTTCACATCAGGGGGCCAAAGTATTGGAGTTTCAGCTTTAGCATCAGTCCTTTCAATGAATATTTAGAACTGATTTCCTTTAGGATTGACTGGTTGGATCTTACAGTCCAAGGGACTCTCAAGAGTCTTCTCCAACACCACAGTTCAAAAGCATCAATTCTTCCATGCTCAGCTTTCTTTATGGTCCAACTCATATCCATATGTGAACGTGACTACTGAAAAAACCATAGCTTTGACTAGACAGACCTTTGATAGCAAAGTTTAATGTCTCTGCTTTTTATTATGCTATCTAGGTTGGTCATAACTTTTCTTCCAAGGAGCAAGAATCTTTTAATTTCATGGCTGCAGTCACCATCTGCAGTGATTTTGGAGCCCAAGAAAATAAAGTCTGTCTCTGTTTCCATTGTTTCCCCATCTATTTGCCATGAAGTGATGGGACCAGATGCCATGATCTTAGTTTTCTGAATGTTGAATTTTAAGCCAACTTTTTCATTTTCCTCCTTCTCTTTCATCAAGAGGCTCTTTAGTTCTTCTTTGCTTTCTGCCATAAGGGTGGTGTCATCTGTATATCTGAGTTATTGATATTTCTCCAGAAAATCTTGATTCTAGTTTGTGCTTCATCCAGTCCAGTATTTCTCATGATGTACTCTGTTCAGTTCAATTTGGTTCAGTCACTCAGTCATGTTCGACCCTTTGCGACCCCATGAACCGCAGCACACCAGGCCTCCCTGTCCATCACCAACTTTCGGAGTCCACCCAAACCCATGTCCATTGAGTTGGCAATGCCATCCAACCATCTCATCCTCTGTCATCCCCTTCTCCTCCTGTCCTCAGTCTTTCCCAGCATCCGGGTCTTTTCCAATGAGTCAATTCTTCACATCAGGTGGCCAAAGTATTGGAGTTTCAGCTTCAACATCAGTCCTTCCAATGAACACCCAGTATATAAATTAAATAAGCAGGGTGACAATACACAGCCTTGATGTATTTCTTTCCCAATTTGGAACCAATCTGTTGTTCCATATCCAGTTCTAACTGTTGCTTTTTGACCTGCATACAGATTTCTCAGGAGGCAGGTCCTGTGGTCTGGTATTTCCATCTCTTTAAGAATTTTCCATAGTTTGTTGTGATCCACACAGTCAAAGATATTGGCTTAGTCAATAAAGCAGAAGTAGATGTTTTTTTGGAACTCTCTTGCTTTTTTGATAATCCAGTGCATTTTGGCAATTTGATCTCTGGTTCCTCTACCTTTTCTAAAACCAGCTTGAACATCTGGGAGTTCATGGTTCACATACTGTTGAAGCCTGGCTTGGAGAATTTTGAGCATTACTAGCATGTACTGCTACTGCTGCTAAGTCACTTCAGTCATGTCCGACTCTATGACCCCATGGATGGCAGCCCACCAGGCTCCCCCATCCTTGGGATTCTCCAGGCAAGAACACTGGAGTGGGTTGCCAGTTTCTTCTCCAATGCATGAAAGTGAGAAGCGAAAGTGAAGTTGCTCAGTCGTGTCTGACTCCTAGCGACCCCATGGACTGCAGCCTACCAGGCTCCTCCATCCATGGGATTTTCCAGGCAAGAGTACTGGAGTGGGTTGCCATTGCCTTCTAGCATGTGAGATAAGTGCAATTGTGCGGTAGTTTGAGCCTTCTTTGGCATTGCCTTTCTTTGGAATTGTAATGAAAGGCAGGACTTTTCCAGTCCTGTGGCCACTACTGAGTTTTCCAAATTTGCTGGCATATTGACTGCAACACGTTCAGAGCATCATCTTTTAGGATTTGAGATAGCTCAACTGGAATTCCATCACCTCCATTAGCTTTGTTCATGGTGATGCTTTCTAAGGCCCACTTGACTTCACATTCCAGGATGTCTGGCTCTAGGTGAGTGATCACACCATCGTGATTATCTGGGTCATGAAGATCTTTTTTGTATGGTTCTTCTGTGTATTCTTACCACCTCTTCTTAATATCTTCTGCTTCTATTAGGTCCATACTGTTCCTGTCCTTTATTGTGCCCATCTTTGCATGAAATGTTCCCTTGGTAGCTCTAATTTTCTTGAAGAGATCTCTAGTCTTTGCCATTCTATTGAAGTGTAACATTTCTTAAATATTGTATCTCCCCAAGCATATCATTTTTGTTGCTCTGTCTGTTGTCTCAAAATCATGGAAGTAGACCCTTTCAGAGGAGAGAGAACTTTGTGCTTGGGACCAGTAAGGGAGGACTGTGGGGACCAGTTCCAGATCACAGCCAGGCTGGGAGGTGGGAAACCCAGTGGGCAGAGAGCAGGGGGAGGCAGCTTCCAACTGGAACTGGACTGTAGGGGAAGGAGCCCAGACCTGAGGGGAATAGCCTCAGGTCAAAAGGTCAAGTTCTTAATCAGAAGCATGCCTAGTTTAGAGTGAGCTGAGTTCCAGGGACTCCTTGGCCTGATTACCACGTCTGCTGCTGCTAAGTCGCTTCAGTCGTGTCCGACTCTGTGCGACCCCATAGACAGCAGCCCACCAGGCTCCCCTGTCCTTGGGATTCTCCAGGCAAGAACACTGGAGTGGGCTGCCATTTCTTTCTCCAATGCATGAAAGTGAAAAGTGAAAGTGAAGTCGCTCAGTCGTGTCCTACTGTTTGAGACCCCATGGACTGCAGCCCACCAGGCTCCTCTGTCCATGGGATTTTCCAGGCAGGAGTACTGGAGTGGGTTGCCTTTGCCTTCTCCAGATTACCACTTCTAGTGGAGAGAAAAGCCCAGGTGGGCAGGCTGGCTGGAGGGCAGGGCCTGAACCAGACTAGGAGCTGAGATGGGGGAGGATGACCCAGCTGAAGGTGTTCTTGGAACTCAGAAAGAGGAGGGTTATCAGTCCCAAGTGCCATGCAGCGACTTCCCTGGCAGTCCAGTGGTTAAGACTTTGCCTTCCAGTGCAGGGGACATGAGTTCGATTTTGATCCTTGGTCAGGGAGCTAAGATCCCACATACCTCGCACGGCCAAAAAACCAAGTGGCACGCAGAGTTTGAGAAGAATGCGGCACCTAGGAAGCCACCTTTCTAGAACAGTGGAGTGTCAAGGTCCGCTGCAGAGCTATAGAGCCTTAAGTGGTAGAAACTGAAAGACCAGAGTTCTCTTTCAGTGAAGGGGGCTGGCCTCACACCTGTTGATGAGTGGAGTGGAGGTGGGGGCAGCAGGATGGCAAGGAGCAGGGCCTTTGATGGAGTGGGGGTCTCCACAGGGGTGCATGGGCGCCAAGTGTGGGTGCAGAAGTGCACCTGGGAAGGAGACACACAGCCTTCTCCAGGACAGGAAGGACTTTGTAGACAAGGAGAGGATGTGGATATAACAAATGTGAAGTCGTTTCGTCAGCTCCTCACCAGCATGCTCTGACAGTCTATTGCCACGCCCTGGGAAGTTCTCTCTGATTGCTTCAATACCAGCCATTCTGTGTCCACAGCTTTCTGTTCTTGTGGTGCATCCCTTTTTGCCATCCCCACAGTCAACTGTGAAGCCTCCCTGGCTTCCTGGCCTCTGAACACCCTTCTGGCCCAGTCCCTAAGCTCCAGGCCTAGCCCTGAAGGTCATCACTTTAACTGCTTTTCTGCAAACACCTCTAACTTCTTTGCCAGTTTTTCTGTCTCACCCCACACTCAACATCCTCTCCAGCCCCAGGGGTGTCACGCATCAGTGATTTCCAACCTTAAGCCTCAGTTCTGGTTTCTCTGCTTGGCTTTTGGACTCAGGTGGCTAGTTGCCTTCTGGTCACATCTGAGTGGAGAGGAACGGGGGAGAGGCCTGGGGTGCTGAGGGAGGGACGGAGGGGAGGGTGGAGGGGCGGGGTGGAGAAGCTGAGGGTGGGTGCTGTGTCGGGTCCAGTGGGGCAGCATGTTTGGGTTTCAGGGCTGGAAAATTCAGTCTGTGGAGCTGCTTGCAAGTTCACCTGAGGGGAGGGTTCGGGCAAGGGTTCCTGCTGTCAGGTGAACGGGGCTGGCACCTAGTTTTGTCCTTTTATCTTGACTGTCCTGTGTCCTCACCCCCCACACCAGGGGGCCTGCTGACCCCATGTTTGTTGCTGTCTACGCCCTTCTCCCCAGACCTGAACACACAGACTCCCTCCCTTGTGGTTGCGGTCTCACCCTTCCCTCCCTGCTTTTCTTGAACTCAGCCTCTTGCAGTTACCCTGGTGTGGAGAAGCACTGGCCGCCGCCTCACTGAGCCCACTGCTGAACCCGCTGATGCCCAGGCCGCCCGCCTGTGTCTTGATCGCTGACTTGAGCTCGTAATTCTCCCGAATGAGCCGCACCAGCTTCTTCAGTTCCTCATTTTCCCGCACCAGCCTCTCGATCTGATGCCGAAGCCCCTCATAATTGGTGAGTAGAGACATGCCCCAGGGCAGCGGGAAGGGTGCGGCCCTTAGGAGGACGCTGCACCTGGAGGCTGCCCAGGGCCTCGGGCCTCGCCCGGGCTGGAGGAGGGCACCAGAGTCTGCAAGTCGCAAGGCTGGCCCAGTGGGCCTGGGTATTGTGAGGTCAGAGGCTGCACCTCCTCCGTGCTCTCTTTGCTCTAACAGGCTCAGCTCTCCATGCCTCCAGGCAGCCTCGAATGTTCCACCCCTTCCCTGTCCAGCTAGCTTTCCTCTCAAGGTGCCTCCTCTGTGAAGTTTCCCAATCCCGCCCTCTAGGCTGTCCCCACGGACGTATCCTTTGTCACAGCACTTGCCTGGGCCTATGCAGTTAGCTCTTTAGCCTGTTTCACTTCACATCGAGGGCAAGGACAGTGTGACTCGCCAGCATCCAGCAAAGGGCCAGATGTCGTGAAGGTGGATGACCAGTGAACATTTGTTGAATGAAAACTTGTCACCTTCCTTCCTGGAGAGGGTGCCCTTTCCTGGGGATCTTGGATTTAGTTGTCAGCCTCCTCCAGGCGAAATTCTATCTTGGACACCTGGACACTGGGCTATGCTTTCTTCTAGCCCCAGGTGCTCAGAGCCTTTCTCTGGCGGCTGGCCCAGGGGCTCCCGTGTCCAGGTACTCGGCTCCCTGAAGCTTGGTTTCCGTTTCTGTTGACTCAGCTCCCCTATTCCAAATTCCCCTGCGGTGGCCCTCCTGTGCCTGCTCTTCTCCGGATTCTTGAATTTTCTTATTATTCTTCAAGAACCCAAGACTGCATTCCTCATCAGTTTGTAAGAACGCATATTTCTGAGTCCTTATAGCACTTCCCCATTTTAGAGCCATCTACTGAGAAATTCGCAGGTCTGACCTTGGCAGGAGTGAGGCCATGTCCTCGTGACCTCCACTGGTTCTATGAGTGTCTGCTCTTGAACAGGAGGAGGTGGTGGCATCTTGTTATAAGCCAGAGTGCTCACGCTTGACAGGAGAGTGGGGATGAGGATGCAGTCGAAGATCAGCCAGGACTGGGGTTAGTCTGAGCTGAGCATTCTACATGGACCTCACAATGGGAGGCCTACCCCCACCCGCCTCCGACACCCCAGACTGTAATCCTGGGTGAATCTCTCTAGCCCTGGGGACCAGGGCTGAGCTTTCTTCAGAGGAGATCTCCTCTCGGCGTGTTCTGCTCTTAATAGAACATCTCTGCTGGGATTTCCTCCAGCGTGTGAAAATAAGCTTTTCATGGTCCAAGCCTCTTCCACCTCCAGTATTATCTCACTGTTGGCCTCTCCTTGGGTTGACGCTTTCTTTGCCGTCCATGATGGTTACATTTTCTGGGTCAGCTTCGCTGGGCTATGGTGTTGCCTAGGAATTTGGTCAAACACTAGCCTAGTCATTGCTATGAAAGTTGACTTTAAAGCAAAGTAGATTATCCTCAATCATGTGTGTGGGCTTTATCTCGGGTTAACCAACCAAAAGCAATCATTCGAAAGCCTTAAGAAGAGAAAACTGAGGTTTTTCCAGGGAAGAAGTAGTTGTGCCTCAGCACTGTTTTAGAAATTGTCTGAGTTTCCCGTCTGCTGGTCTGCTCTGCAGACTTCGGACTTGCTATTTCCAATTGTGTGAGCCAGTTCCTTAAAATAAATCTCTTAATATGTAAGAACTCTGATACACCATCTGTATTTGCCTTTGTACCAGTACTGCTTTCTTTATATATATATGTGTGTATATATAACATCAACTGTATGGAGGGCATTGTGCTAGAAATTAGGGGTTCAATGTCATAATCAGGCATTATTCCCACCTTACTGGTCGTATTGAGTACAGAGGAGAGCAGCTGTGAATCGAACAATCACACATAAATGTCAAGTTACTGCTGTGATGAATGTGTGGTGCCTGGAGAAGGTGTGGTGGGTGGGTTAGACCCAGTCAGCTAAGGGCAGCCTTCCCGGAGGAAGTGATGATTGAAATGATATGAGGGAAGACTCTGGTGGGAGAAGAACTTTCTAGCAGGCATGACAGCCCATGCAGAGGCCCTGGGTCTGTGTGCTCCACGGAAGGGACCGCAAGAGGCTGGCTGAAGTGATGGGCCGGAGCAGGGGAGCTGCTGTGTGTGCGGAGGAGGACAGAGGGCCCAGACTGTGATCAGGCCTGGTGGCCGTGGGGCTGTTTATCTTCATCCTAAGGGCCTTGTGAAAGCTTGAAGGGCTTTAAGAAGGGAGTGTGGGGATGGACTGGAGAGAAAGCCGCTGAGTCGAACACAGTAAGGAGGCTGCCACAGTTACCCAAACAAGTAACGCAGGTGGCTTGAACACGGGTGGCGCCAAGGAGCAAAGTGGATGGGGCTGAGAAAATTTCGGTGGGTACTGGGTGGACTGGTATCCAGCATGGGTGTGAACAGGGACAGCACCACAGTTGCTGGTATGTGTGCTAGGGCCGCTGGTGACACCAATCGAGAGGGAACAAGACCAGGTTTAGAGCAAAGACCCCGAATCAGGTTTGGAAGTGCTGCTGAGAGTGGGTGCCGTTGAAGCCTCCAAGGAGTTCATTCAAGGAGGCAAAACTTCCTGCTCCAGTCCCACGGGAGAACCTGCGGTGTATGCTAGAAAGATATCATTTGGGGTTCATCAGCTTTTAGACAGCAATTGAAGCCACGGGAGTGGGTGAGGTCACCCAGAAATCAGTAAGTCAGAAAGGCAACAGGCTTTAGGCCTCCTGTGCCTCAAAGAGCAGCACAAGCCTGCAGCGAGCACAGGACAGAAGTGCCGCGGGGACTCGCACTCCCCTCAGGCTCAGCAGGAATTCTCTGCAGACAAAACTTCAGTGTTTTCCCACTCACTTATGCTGAGTCAGACACCCTCTGGTGTTGGGCCACTGGCTTTTGCACAGTTTGTCCCCATTCAGATTTACCTCATTAGATTCTGCTCTGTGTGCCAGCTTGGCAAGGCCCTCAGGGATCTTTGCTCCCATCTTGGCTGAGGATGCTTTGTAGGTTTAACAAGCTTCCTTTTAAAGCCATCTTCTCAAGAAGATGGTTGAAGAACAGGGGGATTTATTTAACCTGGAGCCTTCTGTCTGCACCCCCTTCACTTCCCATACCTCTTGTGGGGAGGGGTCAGTCGCATGTGGCCAGCGCACATCGAGCAATACCAGCCACGTGATCATTTCAGTCCTGTTTAACCGCAGGGTCTGCGAGCTTGCAGTCACATGCTGGTGCTGATGGGGAGCTCCTGGGAGGGATCTGCCCAGTCTGTGCCCTAGAGGGTCAGCTGGCTTCTGACTACCAGCACCCTCCAGTACTGCTGACAGTCCTAACACCCCCCACCCCAGGCAGATGGTACAGACACCTCCTCCTCTGGGCGAGGTGCCGAGGCACCACCCTCCAAGCGCCTGGGCTTTTCAGGTCCCTACGACCAGCCCATGCTTCCTACTTTTTCTCAGCTGTCAGACAGGTTGGGGTTTGGGGCAGACTGCCGAGTCTGGCCTGCTCTTCCTGCCTCCAGCCTCAGCCTCTCTGCACAGCTGCCAAGAGGTCTTTCTGACCCTCTGTTGGATGCAGGCTCCACTTGGGGAAGACAGGTGCTGTTGTGGGAGGACGAGGGTCACAGCACATACTGCTCTGCCCCCCTGAGCGCAGGACAGGGCCCAGAACACAATAGGTGCTCAAGAAACACACAAACTTTTTTCCTCTTTTCTCAAAGAATTCCCACCATAGAGCTGGAGAAGGCACGTTGGCTAGTGGTAGAAGCAGGCCAGGTGCTAGCTGAGTGTCTGAGGACGAGCCTCTGGGTTTCTGAGGGAACGGCTGCCCTTCCCTGCCTCTAGAGGCCTGGGGAGGCAGTGGCCTGGGAAGAGCAGGGGACCCTGCGCACCAGCCTGGGGTCCTGCCAGCCAGAGTCGGGGAGAGAGCCTCAGAGGAAAGCCTCTCCAGGTGCCAGTTAGAGGCAGAGTGTTCTGGGAATGAGACCTTGGTCACCAACGCGGGTCATCCCGTCACCCCTTGTAAAGAAGGGAGTTAGAGGCCAGGACGGGCAGGAGGGCCCTGTCAGGCCCTGGAGCCCGGCAGCATCTCCTGCAGGGCCCTCTGTGCCTTTTACGAAGCATCATCTGAGGGCGGCCAGGAGGAGGAGGGCGGGGCAGCGTTACAGAGGGGAGGGGCTGGGGACCAGGCTGCTGGGGATGTGTGTGGTTGGGGTTCAGGCCCTCGGACTCCAAAAGCCTCAGCCCAGACCTGTGTCACTCCTCACTCTGACCCTCGGTTGATGTCTGCTCCTACTGCAGACCCCAGCGTGGGAGCCCGCCTCAGGTCCTGCCGTCCGCAGCATCAGAGTGACTGCGCCAGGCCTCGGCGTGGCCGCGTGGCCCCAGCGGCCCCCATCTGGGTGCCTCTATCCCTTCATCTGTCCTGACGGGCGATGTGCTACCTCCTCCCCCTGCTGTGTGAGGCCCGAACGAGGTGATGTGTGTAACACAGCAAGGGCTGTGTCTGGCGCAAGGGAAGAGCTAACTGCATTTTCTCATCAGCCCAGAGATCTTGACAGCCTGTCAGATGCCAGGCACGTTGTGGGGATAGCAGGGAGCAAACAAAGAACCTCTGCTCTCTCTGGCTCCATTTCCATGGCCAGGAGCTGCCCAGGGCAGGGCAAGCCTGAAGCTGGAGGGGGAGGGGGAACCCCAGGCTCCCTGGCCCTGTTCCTTGACTGGTGGGCACCCTCAGAGCCTGGGAGGGGAGACAGAGGGGCGTGGAGGTGGGGGACCCTAGCCGAGGACCGCCTGCCAGTAAGAGTAAGGGGTGACTGTGGACATGCGGCCTGTTGAAGCCTCAGCCCCCAGTCAGCCAGCTCGTGACGCCGTCTCGTAAGGCTTCTGTCAGGACCGTGCGTTTGGTTATCTGGTCCACTGCCGGCATCGCCACCATCTCTCACCGCTGCAGGGAACCCAGCAGAAGCCTGCTGCCTGCTGGCAAGCGCGTGGGCTGCTGACTGAGAGAAGGAGGTGAGGGTGGTGGTGATGCAGGGTGGGAGGAGTGATGTGGGGAAGGCTGAGCAGGTGGAGATGAGGCCTGCAGTGCAGAGAGGTCAGAGGGCCTCTCTGACAGGCAGCTCTTGGGAGGAGACTGGAGGCGGATGTGGGACAGGAAGTGAGGGTGTTGAGGGCAAAACCTTCCTGATGGAGGGATGGCCAGTGCAAAGGCCTTGGGCATGCGAGCAGCTGTGGTGCACTTTTGAAGACCAGCCAGCAGGCCTGCAAGGTGGAGGGGAACGAGCCCTGAAGACAGAGGTGGCCACGTAGAGACAGAGACGAGGTGTCGAGGGGAACACAGGGACTTTGGATCTTACACCTGGTGAGATGCTGAGGCTCGGAGGGTTTTGAATGGAAGAAGGAGCTTAATAGACAGTCCACATGATTATATGACCTGGGACTGGGGCTGCAGGACCCTCGTCATTGTTAGGTCCTCGGGCCCACTTCCAGCGCTTCCAGAGCTCTAAGTGAGCCCTGCAGAGCAAGTTCATGGGCCCTGCCTGGCCCTGCCACCTCCCTCGCTCCTCAGCCTCTGGGTAAAGTCCAGACGTCTCCGCCTGCCTGCACCTCCCCACCCGCACCTCACACACACCGACTTCTGCTTGCCACACGCCTCCCCAGCCCTTGCACAGCTCCTGTGAGCCATGTCCATCCCTGCTCCGGGTGCCTCTGCGACAGGCCCTGGCCAGCCCTGCAGCTGAGGGCAGATCCTCTCCGAGCCCTCAGCTCAGCCCAATCTGAGTAGAACCATCGGGGGCCTTTCATCAGGAGTCTCTGTGAGCTGGAGGGAAGTGACAGGGGACAGGGCCGCCTGGTTTTAGGCCTGAATCTGGAGAGCAGTGTTTAAACCTTCACTCGCCTTTGACCAGCTAGCTGGGAGAGACACCATGAGGTCATGGCAGGCAGGGCTGTCACCTTGGGAAGTGAGTTTGTCTTAAAAGTCAGATGACGCAGAGGTGAGGTCAGGGCCTGCATGTAGGGCTCGACATCTGGTTGCGGTGACAGACTTTGGACACTTGGGGTCTTCATCTGCCTATGCTCAGGGCTCGCAGAGGAATAGCTGCTGTAAGGGGAGCAACCTGAGGCCAGCAAGCACACACCAGGCTGCTCTGATAAGGTCACCAAGCTGAGGGTCAGACAGTGGGATTGACACAGGATTAGAGCCCAACCCAGGGGCACTGGCCATCCCCGTCATCTGCCACTCAGGCCTCCTTGCCCTTGGCCTGGAGGCGTCCCCAGCTCCCATGCTGGCAAGTGAGCCCTGGGTGAGGCTCTGGGTCAGAGGTCAGCTTGTTCAGCGTCACCTGGGCTCTGGCTGGATCTGGGTGGCACACTTGCCCCTACTTCTTCCTGTGATTTTTTTGGCCAGCCCTTACTGCCTGCTCCAGTATCCTTGCCTGGAAAATCTCGGACTGAGGACGGAGGAGCCTGGTGGGCTGCAGTCCATTGGGTCACAAAGAGTCCAGCACGACTGAATGACTAACACTTACACTTACTGCCTGGTCCTAGGAACATGTCTCTTCTCTCTTCCCTTCTGCAGTGGACGAGAAGTAAAGACTTTCCCAAACCAGTTTCCTCAGAATCTGCCATGGAGTCCCGGGTTTGTGACCTGAGCCCCTTTCTAGAGCTAGGCTCGTTTGCTTGGTGATGATGACGGACACCTACTTAGGCTGATCAGTGTTCATCCTCCCTGCTCCAACCCTCTCTCCCTAGCATCTTCCACCACAGCGCTTCTGGCCAACATCCCTCAGGTGGGAGACTCTGATCCCAGGACCCTGTTCAGCCTGTGTGGGTCCTTGAGCCACAGCCTGAGGAATTTCATGATACAATTTTATGATGTAGTTGTTGTTGTTATTAGTCTCTAAGTTTTGTCAGACTTTTTTGCAACCCTATGGATCACAACCCACCAGGGCTTCTCTGTCCATTGGGTTAGTACCCTTGGTTCAGCTGGATCTCTTAGTCTGTGGTGTTACTGAAAAAATCTGGTTATAGGAGGGAATCCTAAAAAAATACAGTTTTGCTAAAATGCTTCTTTTGAAAATGTGAATTTGTTTCAACATGATTGATATATTTGGGAACAATTTGAACAAAGGCAGATTTATTTTTCTCTCTTTTTGGCTGCACTGTGTGGCACGTGGGATCTAAGTTCCCTGACCAGGGATCAAACCCATGCCCTCTGCAGTAGATGCATGGAGTCTTCACCACTGGACCTCCCGGGAAGTCTCAAACTTCCTTTGTGTATGTGCAATTTTGTTTGTGAGAAATAGGTGAAAATAGAAAGTAAAAACTGCACCCAGCTGAATGGACCACAACCACCTAGAGCTGTGCAGGACACACACCTCAGACATCTGCCAGCTGCTTCAGTTCACCAACCAGCACCGTGCTGAGCCATACCCCTACATCTGTGTTACAATTTCCCATCCGATTTCAGACACTTCACAATAACCCACAAGCCACAACCTTTCCCCCACCCACTTCTGTAAACTGGCTTCACATCTTCTTCAAGGTAAACCCCACATTTATTGTAGTATTCCTGTATTTCTTAACCACGTAACGTAAGTAAACCTGTGCTGTCATTTTTATCATGTTGTTAAGACTTTTCGAGTGTATCGTTGGTGACATTTCTGCGTACTGTGCTTCTAGCCCCGTTTTCCTCAGAAGCTTTGTGGTGTTTCTTGTGCTGGTTGGACACGGCGGGGCTGCTGGTGGACTCTGGTGGTTCCTCAGCCCCTGGAAGCCACGGCCTGTGAACTGGCACTCAGCATCCTGCCTGCTGCCTCCCGCCGTCTCCGGGATGGAGTGCTCCTCCGGGCGGCCGGGACACTCTCCCAGGCCCCTTGAGAGAATCACCGGTGGGAGGACTAATTCTTTTTCTGGGGGTGTCACCTGCACCTTGAGGGAGCCCTCCCATTGCCACCGTGCTTCCACACTGGACCCAGACAGCGCTGTGTGCTCTCTAATGCACAAGGCACCCCAACAAGGATGAGATTTATTGAGCTGTGTGCCATGTACCCTGCTGGGCATCAGGTGACTGTGGTGGCACCACATACATAATGGAAAATTACAGTAAGTGGGGCACACAGACCAACAGGCAGACAGAGAGCACACGGCAGGCGAGGTCTTAACTGGGGACGCTGAGGCAAAGGCCGTCTGGCCCTGGTGGGGCGTCAGGGGCTCATCCCAGAGGAATGAGTTCTGAAGATCTCATCTCTCAGAAGGAGCCAGGTTAGTGGGCTGTTGGCTAGGGGCAGGAAGGGGAAGGTGCAGAGGCCTGGAGTCCAGGCAGTTTGGTGCAGCTGAGGTGTGCAGAGGAGGAACTGGGGGGTGCTGGGGGGTCACCAGGGGCAGACCACTCAGGGCCCTGAAGCCCCTCAGAAAGCATGGACTTTATCCTGGGTTGTGGGGGATGGGGAAGGCTGTACCTTTGAAAGTGTGTGTGTTGGCTTCCTCAGCTGTCACGTGGACAGTGTGGTGTCAATACCAAAATGTTGAGCCCTCCTGGGCTGTGCTAGGCAGTCCAGCACCACATTTGTTCTTCCCAAACTGGGAAATGTCCCTGTGAGAAACTACATCTTCAATGAGCAGTCAACAAAGAATATTTTAGTTTCAAATGTACTTTTAATTATTGTTAATTTTGAATTTAGTTACTTTGTGGTCAGAGAACAATTCATTATAACATTGTTCCATGTAGCTGTCATTCTTTCATTTTGATATGTACAATAGTTTATACATCCATAATCTTGTCTGTGGAAGTTTGGTTTGCTACTATGAACAGACACCGTGAACTTTCTTATACATGTCCTCAGGTGTACATGTGCAGAAATTTATCCTGGACATATCTAGGAGTAGAATTCTGGGTTGTAGAAATGAAAGTTTCCAACTTCACAAGATAATGTCAAATTGATTTGCTGTTTGACTTACTTACCAGCAAAGTGTGAAGTGATCCAGTTGCTGTATATCTTCTCCAGAACTCAATATTGTCAGACTTCTTGATTTTTTTCCAGTTGATATCGACTGATATCTCATTGCAATCTTGATTTCATTCAACAAGTCAACAAATGTCTATTGAGTGCTTACTCTGTGCCTGGCACTGCTTTAGGACTAGATTTGCAATCCCTTGATAATTTACGAGATAAACGTGTCATCATGTTTCATGGCCATTTGTGAGATACACATTGCCAAGTCCATCAGGGGGTCTTCTTAGTCTATTAAATATCCAGCCCCACCTTCAAGATGACCAAAGACCACCCTTGGAAACATCTGTTCAGACATGCAGGGAACACAGATGGCCAGCAGTAGGGCTACATTATCTTTTTCTAAAGCAATCATGGAGTGATCTTTTTAAAAAGTATTTGTTTATTTATTTGGCTGCACCAGGTCTCAGTTGCAGCACACGGGATCTTTAGTTGAGGCAGGGAAACCCTTAATTGCTGCATGTGGGATCTAGTTCCCTGACCGAGGATCAAACTTGGGCCCCCTGAACTGGGAGCATGGAGTCTTACTCTCTGCATCACCATGGAGGTTCCCAGGGAGCAATTTATATAGCCATCAAGACTACATGTTTGGATCTTAGGTGCTAGCCCACACACAAAGGGATGAGATCTGCACTGGGCAGGGCTTCCAAATCCTATGCTTCACAGGAGCCATATGTCTTGCAACAGTTGCATAGACCTAGCTTCCAGAGTCTCCACAAGGGAGACTCTGCTTCAGGAGTCACTTTCCTCCAGGAAGCTCAGGGTTATGGCTTCTCTCAGGCATTCATGGTTCATTTCTAGTTTCTCCCTGTTGACACGCAGCTTCCAATAGGGGTGACTGTTACCATAAGCAGTGTCCCTAGTTAAATCATTAACACTCTACCTGTATCTGGTTACCAGGGGACATAGCTAGACAGTTAACCAAAGGTCAAATCTCAAGCAGAAGAGGAAATGGTTTGTTAACCTTTTGCTCACATTCATTGGAAACAAACAAGCAAACAAACTATTGAGGTGCAATTCTCACACAATAAAATGTACCCATTTTAAGCAAACAGTTTGATGAGCTTTGAAAAACTATGTACCGTGTGATCACCACTACAATGAGGTATAGAATTTTTCTGTTACCTCCAGAATTTCCCTGTGCTTTTCCCTAGTAATCCTCACTTCCCATCCCTGGTCCTCACAGGTTAGTCTTCTCTGGAGGAGTAATCAGACAGTGTATGTTCCTTTGTGTCTGGTTTCTTTCATTAAGCCTGATGTTTATGAGAGACATCCTTGTGGGTGTCTGCATTACTAGTTTGTTCCTTTTTCTGGCTGAGTAGTATTCTACTACTCACAATGACTGTATTCCTTTACTTGTCCATGGACATTTTAGTCTTTTTTTTTTGTTATTATGAATAAAGATTCTATGGACACTTGTATAGTATATAAATCTTTGGATAAAAATATAGGAATAGAACTGCTAGATCATACAATTCAGTTCAGTTCAGTCGCTCAGTCGTGTCTGACTCTTTGCAACCCCCATAGACTGCAGCATGCTTCCCTGTCCATCACCAACTCCCGGAGTTTACTCAAACTCATGTCCATCGAGTCAGTGATGCCATCCAACCGTCTCATCCTCTGTCATTCCCTTCTCCCTCTGCCTTCAATCTTTCCCAGCATCAAGGGTCTTTTCAAATGAGTCAGTTCTTCACATCAGGTGGCCAAAGTATTGGAGTTTTAGCTTCAGCATCAGTCAGTCCTTCTAATGAATATTCAGGACTGAGTTCCTTTAGGATAGACTGGTTTGATCTCCTTGCAGTCCAAGGGACTCTCAAGAGTCTTCTCCAACACCACAGTTCAAAAGCATCAATTCTTCGGCACTCAGCTTTCTTTATAGTCCAACTGTCACATCCACCAGGGTTCCCTGGTGGCTCAGAGGTTAAAGCATCTGCCTGCAATGCAGAGACCCGGGTTCAATCCCTGGGTTGGGAAGATCCCCTGGAGAAGGAAATGGCAACCCACTCCAGTATTCTTGCCTAGAGAATCCCATGGACGGAGGAACCTGGTAGGCTACAGTCCACGGGGTCACAAAGAGTCGGACACGACTGAGTGACTTCACTTCACTTCACTTCTTCACTGAAGAAACTATAGCTTGGACTAGACGGACCTTTGTCAGCAAAGTAATGTCTCTGCTTTTTAATATTCTGTCTAGCTTTGTCATGGCTTTTCTTCCAAGGAGCAAGCATCTTTTAATTTCGTGGCTACAGTCACCATCTGCAGTGGTTTTGGAGCCCCCCAAAATAAAGTCTGTCACTGTTTCCCCATCTATTTGCCATGAAGTAATGGGGCTAGATGCCATGATCTTTGTTTTTTGAATGTTGAGCTTTAAGTCAGCTTTTTCACTTCCTCTTTCACTTTCATCAAGAGGCTCTTTAGTTCTTCTTTGCTTTCTGCCATAAAGATGGTGTCATCTGCATATCTGAGGTTATTGATATTTTTCCCAGCAATCTTAATTCCAGCTTGTGCTTTATCCAGCCCAGCATTTCACATGATATACTCTGCATATTTCTTTGCATTGATCACTGAGGAAGGCTTTCTTATCTCTCCTTGCTATTCTTTGGAACTCAGCATTCAGATGGGTATATCTTTCCTTTTCTCCTTTGCCTTTTGCTTCTCTTCTTTTCTCCGCAATTTGTAAGGCCTCTTCAGACAACCGTTTTGCCTTTTTGCATTTCTTTTTCTTGGGGATGGTCTTGATCACTGCCTCCTGTACAATGTCACGAACCTCTGCCCATAGTTCTTCAGGCACTCTGTCTATCAGATCTAATCCATTGAATCTACTTCTCACTTCCTCTGTAGGGGATTTGATTTAGGTCATATCTGAATGGTCTAGTGGTTTTCCCTACTTTCTTCAATTTAAGTCTGAATTTGCCAATAAGCAGTTCGTGATCTGAGCCACAGTCAGCTCCCAGTCTTGTTTTTGCTGACTGTATAGAGCTTCTCCATCTTTGGCTACAAAGAATATAATTAATCTGATCTCAGTATTGACCATCTGGTAATGTCCATGTATAGTCTTCTCTTGTGTTGTTGGAAGAAGGTGTTTGCTATGACCAATGTGTTCTCTTGACAATCTCTGTTAGCCTTTGCCTGCTTCATTTCGTACTCCAAGGCCAAACTTGCCCATTATTCCAGGTATCTCTTGACTTCCTACTTTTGCATTCCAGTCCCGTATGATGAAAAGAACGTCTTTTGGGGGTGTTAGTCCTAGAAGGTCTTGTAGATCATCAAAGAACCATTCAACTTCAGTTTCTCCGGCATTTACTGGTTAAAGTATAGACTTGGATTACCGTGATATTGAACGGTTTGCCTTGGAAACAAACAGAGATCATTCTGTCATTTTTGAGATTGCACCCAAGGACTGCATTTTGGACTCTTGTGGACTATGAGGTCTACTCCATTTCTTCTAAGGGGTTCTTGCCCACAGTAGTAGATATAATGGTCGTCTGAATTAAATTCACCCATTCCAGTCCATTTTAGTTCGTTGATTCCTAAAGTATCAATGTTCACTCTTGCCATCTCCTGTTTGACCACTTCCAATTTACCAGGATTCGTGGACCTAACATTCCAGGTTCCTACGCAATATTGTTCTTTACAGCATCGGACTTTACTTCCATCACCAGTCACATCCACATCTGGACGTTGTCTTTGCTTTAGCTCCATCTCTTCATTCCTTCTAGAGTTATTTCTCCACTCTTCTCCAGTAGCATATTGGGCACCTACCGACCTGGGGAGTTCATCTTTCTGTGTCTTTTTTCTTTTGTTTTTTTTTTTTGCCTTTTCATACTGTTCATGGAGTTCTCAAGGCAAGAATACTGACATGGTTTGCCATTTCCTTCTTCAGAGAACCATATCTTGTCAGAACTCTCCACCATGACCCGTCCGTCTTGGGCGACCCTATGGCTCATAGTTTCATTAAGTTAAACAAGGCTGTGGTCCATGTGATCAGTTTGGTTAGTTTTCTGTGATTGTGGTTTTCATTCTGTAAATATCTGTTATAAACTGCCACATTGTTTTCCAAAGTGGTTACACTCTTTTACTTTTCCACTGGTAAATGAGAATTCCAGTTGCTCTGCGTCTTTGGCAATATGCTAATGTAAATCTTTTAATTTTAGCTGTTCTACTGAATGTAGAGTGGTATTTCATTGTAGTTTTAAATTGCATGTCCTTGATGGCTAATGATTTTGAAAACAATTCATGTGCTTACTGGCCGTTTGCATATCTTCTTTTTTATATGTAGTTTTTAAACTTGATATATTGTATTTTCATTTTTATTCAATTAAGGAAATTTTCCCTTTTTTTTTTTTTTTGGCTTAGAGGCTTGCGGGATCTTAGTTCCCTGATAAAGGATCAAACCTGCACGCCCTGCAGTCGAAGCACAGAGTCAACCACTGGACTGCCAGTGAAGTTCCTGTGTATCTTCTTTTACAAGCTTCCTAAAATTTTTTGCTCATTTAAAAATTAGGTTGAGTGTCTTCTAATTACGACATTCCCTGGTGGCTCAGAGGTAAAGAAACTGCCTGCCAATGCAGGAGAGTGGGTTGGGAAGATCCCCTGGAGAAGGAAATGGCAGCCCACTCCAGTATTCTTGCCTGGAGAATCCCACGGACAGGGAGCCTCGTGCACTACAGCCCACCGGGCTGCAGAAGAGTCAGACAGGACTTACCGACTGAACAACAACAACACTTGTACGTCTGGATACAACTGTAACCCTTTGCAAATACATGTATTGCAGATATTTTCTGCAAGATGTGGCTTGTCATTTTATTTCCTTTTCAAGAGCAAAAGCTTTTAAGTTTATCAAAAATTTTTTTTAATGGTCTGTGCTTTTTGTGTCCTATTTAGGAAATCTGTCTACATTTTATCTACATTTATAATTTTAGCTTTCATATTTAGGTCTATGGTCCATTTCAAGTTAATTTTTGTATCTGTTGTAAGGTAAGGGTGGAGGTTCTTTCTCTTTAATATCGATATCTAATTGTTCTATTACCATTTGTTTAAAGAAATGTGTGTAGTATATTTCTGGATTTTCTATTCTGTCCACTGATCTGTGTGTCTCCCTTAGGACACTATTATACTGTCTTGATCATTACAGCTTTACAGAAAATTTTGAAATCGGGTCCTCTAACCTTGTTCCTTTTCAAAACTGTTCCGGCTTTTTGAAGTCTTTCATGTTTCCGTATATACTTAAGGTGTTTGTCGATGTCTACAATAAAGCCTGATAGGATTTTCATTGGAATTGTGTTGAATTTCTAGATCAATCTGGAAAGAACTGATATCACTATTGAGTCTGATGCATGAACCTGGTACATCTCTCTATTTATCTTTCAAAATCTCAGAAATGTTTTGTAGTTTTCAGTAGACGTGCATTGCACACATTTTGTTGTTTATCACTGTGAAGAAGCATAGCAGACCTGAGATTGCCACCCTCAGAAAGGTCTGCTTGGCCTTGGTCATCTGGGAATTTGATTTCGGAGAGTTCCCATAATTCTCCGAACTGATAAACTGATAAGAATGGGTCGCTGTGCCCAACTCTTGGTTCAAACAATGTGGCTTATGCTGAGCTTGTGATTTCCTTCTGAGAGTCTGGAATTTGGGTTGCTGCTGGGCAGAGGGCGCCTGTATGACCAGCCCTCTATGAGAAGCTTCGGCACTGGGTTTCTAATATGCTTCCTTCATAGACAACCTTGCACACGTGTTGTCCCAGCTCATTGCTCAGAGAATTAAGTTCATGCTGTATGACTCCACAGGGAGAAGACTCCTAAAAGCTTGCACTGGGTTTCCTTCACATTTTGCCCCAAGTCTTTTTTCTATGCAGATTTTGCTTCATATCTTTTCTGTGTAATAAATCATTGCCATGAGCAGGAGTATAGCTGAATCCTGAGTTCTAATGAATCAGCAAACCTGAGAGTGATCTAAGGGGGCCTCTGCCATAATCTCTATGCATTCTATGGTTTTGTGATGTACATATAGTTTTAATTTTTTATGTTTGTGGCTATGTATAGTTTATGATTTTTTATTGTTGACCTGAATCCATGACCTTGCCAAACTCTTTTGTTAGTTCTAGTAGGTTTTCGGTAGATTTCTTAGAATTTTCTATGTACATGATCATGTTGCTATAGATAAACACACCTTTTCTCCTTGTCCTATTGTGCTGGTTGGGGCCTCCAGTATAATATTTTGCTGTTGTTTTTGAGGAAACCTTTAGACGTCTTTATTGCTTGCGGGGCAGGGCCTGGGTATGGGCAGTCAGCTTCCTCCTCCCCATCGCAGGGGTCCTGTGGGTGGTACTGTGCTTCCAGGTGCAGAGGGTGGCCCGCATGGTTGCAGACAGTGGTCCGCGTGCTGGATTCCTGCTTCACAACGACCTCGCCACTGTCTGTCCTGTGGAGAATCCACCTGTTGTAGTGCAAGGTGGCTCAGGGCCACAGATGATTGGGTTCTGAGCCAGGCGTCTGCTGGTTCCTCTTCCTCAGGGGGCTGCAGCAGTTCGGCGAGACCATCCATGCTAATGCAGGGACCTGGTGGCAGAAATGGTGCCCGTGTCTAAGAGTTCCCTTTTTATAAGGACACCAGTCATGTTGGATTAGGGGCCACCTTACTCCAGCACAACTGTATCTTTTTTTTTTTTCCAAATAGAAGTATAGTTGATTTACAATGTTGTGTTAGTTTCGGGTGTACACCAAAGTGACTCAGTTATACATGCATAATGCGCACGCGTGCTCAGTTGCTTCAGTCATGTCCGGCTCTGTAGCCCGACTGTAGCCCACCAGGCTCCTCTGTCCATGGGATTCTCTAGGCAAGAATACTGGAGTGGATTGTCATACCCTCCTCCAGGGGATCTTCCTAACCCAGGGATCAAACCCGCGTCTCTTATGTCTCCTGCATTGGCAGGTGGGTTCTTTACCACTAGGGCCACCTGGGAAGCCCCTCAGCTCTCTGGGGTCAAACCCTGTTTCTGGATTGTTCACATCCTTGATTCCTGGTTCACCTTAAGAAGCCACAGATGGCTCCTCAGCAATCACCGTGGGGGTGGCGGCATCTGCTGGGCCGCAGGCATCGCGTTCCCTTTTGGGAGCCCTCACTCACATTTGGAGGCCCGAAATAGCTGATGGCTGTGACATTTCTTGCCCACCAATATGGCAAGAAATCTTTCATTTCACAAGGCCTTCTTTAGTAGCATAGATGGGAGTTGAGATGTTTAGCTGTGTGTGTGTGTGTATGTGTGTGTGTGTGTGTGTGTGTGTGTGTGGTGGGCGTTGTTTGAATATGGGGAGTTCTTCAAGGTCCCCAGTTCCTGACAAGCCTGAGACAAAGCAGAACCCAGGAACACAGAACGTTTTGGCGGCAGATGGGCCAAGCCATGCTGATGCCTGGGGCGCAGTGTCTGGGCTCGGTGGGGAAGGGCTGCCTGGGGAGCTGCAGCGCCTGCCATCAGTGCCTCCCCTCCCAACGCCCCACGCCCCCCAGGCCAGGCCCTCACTGTGGGCCTCGCTGATTTTCCTGCCTTTACTCAAACCACTTCCAGGCTCTTCACTGGAAGGTCTCAGTGGTTCATCCCTGCATGCAGAAGAGTTCGAACTCGAGCTCTGTATCCACAGCTGACACACTGAGGGCCACTCGACCCTCCACTATGCTCTCACCTCCTTGCTCTTCCACCTGCTCCCCCAGATAGGCCTCCGGAAGTTTCCTGGGCTTTCAGTTCTGCTGCCTGCACTCCTCAAGTGCTTCCCACTGATGCTGATGCTGACCAGAGTCCAGAGTCTGTAGCGCTCCTGCCTGGTCCTGGGGCAGTTGGTGCCTGGGCGGCTCACGCCGCATAGAGTTCCCACTCCTTCCATGATCTACGCCGATGGCACACCCACTCTGGACTAGATGCTGGCCTGAGTGTCAGGATGCGCAGGTTGCGTGCCTGTCCTGAAGGCTCCTCCAGCTCCAGAGGCTGAGGGCAGCACTGGTTAGCAGGGCAGGCGGCACAGGGCAGCTACGGGCTGCTGAGCGCGTGGGGGCCTGTGCTGCCCACACGGTGCTTTTCGAAAGCGGGCGCAGTGATGATGCTGAGACTCTGTGTCCTTTAATCTTTCTTTAAAAAATATGGATTAATTTGGCTGTGCTGGGTCTTAGCTGTGGCGCAGGGACCTTTGGTTACTGTGTGGGAACCCTTAGTTGCTAGATGTGGGATCCAGTTCCCTGACTGGAGATGGAACCGCCTGCACTGGGAGCATGGCGTCTTCGCCTCTGGAGCACCAGGGAAGTCCCATGCATCGTTTAATCCGAAAGCACGAATGGACTTACTGATCAGTCGTGTAAATAAACATTTTGTTTGAAGAATAAAGTAGTCCTCCTCAAGGCTCCAGAGGAAGCCCACCGACACCCTGTTGTTGGGTGTCTTGCACAGTAAGACAGGCTTACTGTGTATTTGTTGGGGGGGCTGGGGGGTGCCCAGGATGGACTTGTTTTGGTGAACGGGGTGGGGCAGTTGTCCTGAGACTGTGTATCTCAACAGCAAGTTTTTGGAAGGAGGACAGACCAGGGGCCAGCTAAAGCTGCCCACTTTGAAGAGCCAGCAGGTGCTCAGATGAGGCAGGACAGGATGCACACAGTAGGTCTTCTTTATGGCATGGACGATGCCTGCATCTGGCTTATGTTCAGATGTGACGACAGAGGAGTCTTCTCTCTCGACCTGATCTGGCACAGAGGGGCCTGGTCTGACCTGGTCTCGTGTGAATCTGCATGTTCTACAACGGAGACCACCACGGCCGTATCTGAGTGCACCAGGCCAGCTCTGGGAGCTGGGGGCTGCCTCATGTCACCTGAACAGTCTCTCTGGCCGACCTCACCCCTCCTGTGGCTTCTTCACACTCACCCACCCGGTTAGACATAAGCTGCCCCATATCTCCTTCCCAGCGGCAGCAGACACAGCAGACAGCAGGCCAAACTCCATTGGCTGAAATGCCCTGCCCACCTCAACTGGGCCCCTGTGACCCCTTTGTGCCATTGCCAGCCGCCTTGAGCCCTGCTCCTTTCTGCCATCTTGTCTGCTTCCTCCCTGTGCCTATTGGAACCCAGCCCCTCTTCTGGACACTCTCTCCCTGGACTCATCTTCCTGAGCACACACTCAGCAGTGGGTCCTGCCAGTCCCTTTCGCTGGCAGGGCAAGCTCAAGGCCTCATCCGTGTGCACCCCTGACCTCCCTTCCCACAGTGGCCCAGCTTCCAGACCTCGGCCCTGCCCACAGCTCTGGCCCCTGATGGTCTCCGGGAGCCTCCGCCAAGGCTTCGTCTAGCCAAGGTTTTGTCCTTACATTCCCTGAGCAGACACTGGCCCTGCACACTTGGCTTGGGGTTCATTCCTTAGCTGCCTCTCCTGCCTCTGTGGGGTTCAAAGGCCAGGAACGCTCTCCGGAGCAGGTGTCTGTACACTTGGCTCCTGCAGGCAGGGAATCCTGGACGAGGAGCCGCACACCTGCTCCAGGAGAGGTAGGGGAGGGAAGCGGCGACACCTGCCTGGCACGTGAACAAAGCCGAGTGCCTGAGGGTAGCAGTGGAGCAAAACTGCTGTGCGCGGTAAGCTGGACTCTGGGAAGGCAGTGTGCAGCCCACCCAGGGAAGTGGGGCCTGCCTGCGGCTCAGGCCGAGTAAGGTCCATCTCGGGTTGAGGGGCGTGGGGACAGCGGAAGGCCAGCTCAAGCAGCCTTCAGGGAACGTGGACTTCATGCCGCCAGCCGCCATCAGGCACGTGGTGTGGTCCGTGTGTCGCAAGCATGCCTGGTGGCGGGCAGAGACTTGGTAAGGGTGAGCTGTCAGCCGAGCACAGGAGGCCTCGGGGAGGGGGCCTGGGCAGGGAGCGGGTGGGGAAGGATGGACGAGGGCAGAGGGGACACTTGTCTCTGGCCTGGGGGGTCCGTTGGACGCTGATGGGGCTTACGTGGGAGTGGCAGGGGCAGTGTAGGCCATGATGAGCTGCCTGTGGGCGTGGGGTGCTGGCTTAGAGCGGGCTTCCCTTCAGAGATGCTGGGGTACTGGCTCCGGTTAATGGGCCAGGTTTAATGGGGTGGCGGGTAGGAGCTGGGGAAGCCCTGGGGGAGGGGTCTCAAGCCAAGTGGACAGCAGGTCCCATGAGCAAAGGCTGGTCAGGAGTGTCCACTGGGCTGGGGGCTCAGGAGGGCTCAGGGCCGTGGAGGGACCCCTCTGTGAGGAGGGCGGGGATAAGGGCAACTAGCTGACGGCTGGTGCACATGTCAGAACCGGGGCAGCAGGGGTAGGCTCTGGAGCGGGGACAGAGACAGCCACAGGAGGCCATGCAGGACCAGCTGGGGCTGAGGCCACGGAGGGGCAGGGTCTGGAGAGACTGCTGGAAGGTGCCAGAGGCAGGCCAGGGGGCCTCAGGGTCTCCATTCCGCTTCGCCCTGGGGGCCTGGTCTGCAGGTGTCTGGGTGGGCGTGCAGTGCCACCTGTCAGGTGACCGCTGATGGGCTCCCGGGGGCCTTTCAGAGCCAGAGGAGCAGGACAGTCCTGCCTGGAGGGGGCTCAGTGACCCGTGCCACTGCCCCTCAGGCCCGGGGTGGGGACGGTGAGGTCTCACAGGACCCTCTGTCACACCAGGCAGGTCCCAGGCATGGGTGGCAGATAGCATGTGATCTGGGAGCCCCAGGTCCCATCCATTAGCCAGGCCTCCTGGCACAGCGCTCAGGACATGGCTCGGAAGGCTGCGAGGAGGTGGAGGCGTGGAGAAGCTGCTGCCCTCACCCTCCGCCAGAGCCAGGCCCGGCCAGCAATGCCTGTCCGGCTCCTGCCTGTCCGGCTCCTGCTCGCCACCTCACTCTGTCGACGCCCAGACCCCTCCCTGCCTTGGGGAGGAAGCGGCAGTGGCAAGAGTGAGGAAGGGAACACAGAGCGCAGAGGGTCCCGTTTATTGGAATTTTACAGACAGTAGAATGAGAGGAAGGCACCCTCCTGACCTGGACTGTTCCCTCCTCTCTGCCCTCAAGGGCTCAGCACAGGGACGAGACCCTCACCCAGCAGGTCCCCCAGAGGGCAGCACTCCAGTGGGGGGGTGGGGGAGGCTGTATGCCGAGCCAGGGAGCAGGGGCAGGAGGGGAGACGTGCACCCTCACCTCGTGGCTCCATCGCTCGCCCCCGAGGCCTGGTGTTGCCCCCAGACCCTGGAGTGGGCTGGCAGACAGGGCTCATGCAACACTGGGTGGGCGGGAGGGGGCACGGAAACCCAGCCCCGCTGCCCTGTGGCGGGGTAGGACGGCTGGAAGGGGCCATGCTGGCCGTGGCGGGTCCGGACAGAAATGTCTGCAGTGTACACACGGGAGGGTCGAGGGGCTCCCTGTCGCAGGCAGCACACGGGGACGAGAGAGGGGAGCTGAGAGGAGCTGCCACGCTGGGGTAGGGACCAGGCCGGGCATGCCACCTGAGGGGCCCCACACGAGCGGGCTCAGGCTACTCCTTGGCACGGCCAATGATGGTGAGGATGTACAGGAAGATGTTGATGATGTCCGTGTAGAGGTTCAGTGCAGCAAACACGTACTCCTCCGGGCTCAGGGACAGCTGCTTGTTCCCCAGCAGTAGCTGAGTGTCCACTGCCAGGAACTGGGGGTGACAGGGTGGCCGTGTCGAGAGACAAGCCCCCCGCCCAGCCCCCCGCCCGGGCCTCAGCCCCGTCACTCACGCAGGTGAACAGCAGAGCACCCAGCGAGGCGTACACGATCTCCAGGACGCGGCTCCGGATGAAGATGCAGAGGATGGCGAACAGGATGAGCACCACCACGCTCACCAGGAGCACCCCCACGCAGGATGTGAAGTCATAGCGGGTCTGTGGGCACAGACGCGTGCAGGGGGCACCGGCGGCCGCTGCCCCAGGGCACCTCTGGGCCCCAGGGGTCAGCAGCCCTGCCCCGGGGGGCCCCTCACCTGCATGGAGAAGATGACCACTGTGAAGCAGACAGTCGTGGTGATGCCTACAGCCATGATGACCGCCTCGGTGTTGTAGAAGCTGGCAATCATGCCCACCATGTAGGACAAGCTGACAGTCAGGATCGACTGTGGGGAGATGGCGTGTCAGCACTCAGAGCCGCGGCCCCTCCCACCCCGCCCCACCCCCTCTGTTGCTCCAAAGCCTGAGACCTGGGGTGCTGAGGCAGGGCCCTGGGAGTTACCAGCGCAACAAGGTTCCAGGGGTGCTTCCGCCGGAAGTCCCCACAGCAGCTGAGGACAATGAGAGAGACGAAGAAGACGGCATAGGAGACGTAGTAGGTCCAGACGTTCTCCCGGACAAAGCCCTTCACCTCCCCGACGAAGGTGAACACAGCCACAGTGGACAGGGTCACAGACAGCTGCAGGGTCAGCACCAGGAACACCTGGGGAGGGAGGTGGCTCAGAGCCCCGCCAGCACAGCTGCCCACACCCCCAGCCCCCGAGGCCCACCTTGCGGATGAAGGCCTGGCGAATGCTCTTGTCATCCCAGTTGGTGGCAGGGAAGTCCTGGTTGTCATAGTAGGATGGGGGCCCCTCCTCGTGATAGTTCCCATGATGAGGTGCTGAGGAGCAGGACGGGCAGTCAGCACCCCTCACTCATGTGGCAGCCCCTGCCCTCGCCCTGCCCTGCCCGGATACTCACAGCCAGGGTCCTGTGCTGGGAAGGCCTGTGGCTGTCCGTAAGGGTTGGGGGGAAAGGGGCTCTGCGGATATGGCCCCTGCGGGTATCCCCCTGGTGGGTAGGGACCCTGGGGGTATCCCCCTGGGGGGTAGGGGCCCTGGGGGTAGCCCCCAGGGGGGTAGAGGCCCTGGGGGTAACCACCTTGGGGGTAGGGGTTGGGGCCCTGGGGATACCCTGGCTGGCCATAGGGGGATGGCTGGAATGCGGCCTGTGGGTAAGGGGCCCCTGGGTAGGGTGCCATGGAGGGCTGGGGCCCTTCTGGATATCCAGGGTTGGGGGGAGGATAGCTGTCCCCAGACACCAAGAAACTCTTTTCATGGGACATGGCCTCAGCTTCTGTGGTCTCCCCCTAGAGGACGGAGAGAGAACAGTTAGCCTGCCGCGACAGAAGCCAGCCAGGAGCCCCACCTGCTGCCGGGAACCAGGACGGAAGGAGCGGGATTATGACCTCTGCCCCAGGGCAGCGGGGAGTCCCAAGCCGGGGGTCAGGAGAGGCGGGTGGGGGCCGGCTGGCTGCGCTGGCGGCTTCAGCAGGGGCCGCCACAGACCGACCCCAGAGGGGGAGAAGGGGAGGGACGAGGGAGTGACTTTGTCAGCCTCGGGATTCTGGGGCTTCCGCGGTGTCTCACAAGCACCTCGAGGGGCCCTGTCACCGCTGCTGGCGTCTTCGGGTCAGAGCTCATCCTGGGTGTCGGCGGGGGGCGCGGTCGGGGAGGTGTGGGGGTGTGCCCGGACCCTCCCCTTCACATCCCGCCCCTTAAGCAGCTTTAAGGGGCCAGGGCAGGCGGCTATTTCTATCCCAGGAAATCCTCACGCCATCTGTGATCAACCAGAGCCCTGAGCCCCTCTCCCAGAGCAGGGCCCGACCGTCCCTCGCTCCCGGGTGGGGGCAGCAGGCCTGGATCGGCTGCCGGGCTGCCTGCCGGCGGGGTACGCCAAGAACAGCGGGTTGCGGGGGTGTGTGGGGGATGGAAGAGACCAGAGGGCGCGCAGGGGAACAAAGCGAAGCGGACGTGGGGGCGAGGCGGGCGGCGGCCAGGGACCCCGCACCGAGGGCGGGGTGGGCCCTCTTGCCCGTTTGGGGGGCGCTCGAGCGGCGGTTCCACTGTCGCAGCGGCGCGCCGCCCCCGCCCGCCTGCCCGCGCGGGGTCCTCCGGCTCCCCGCCCCCGCCGCCGCCGCCGCCGCAACCCCCTCCCCGGCCCCTGCGGGCCGCGCGGCGGCTGGACCGACAGACTGACCCACCGCGACGCCTTTCGGCTGCGCAGGACTCCAGCGGGGGTGGCAGCGGCCGGCCGGCTGAACCGGTAGACACGCGGCTGTGTTAGGGCCGGGGACTCACCAGTCGCGGGGCGCCTCAGGACGCTGCGCCCACTGTCCGCTGCGCGGCCGCGGGGTAGGCCACCGCTTCGTCCGCACTCGCAACCGCACCCGCACCCGCTACGCTGCCGGCTCGGCTGGGCCTGCGCCTGCGGCTCGGGAGACGCAGCGGGGCCGTGTGACGAGGCGGGGCCGCGGGCGGGGCCTGGGGCGGGGCCGCGGACGGGGCTCTGCGGGAGGGCGGCACCTCCCCGGATGGATCCCGCCCCATTCCGCCGCCCTGCTGGTGTCTTGCTCGCGCTCGTCCACCGAGAGTTGGGCTTGGGCTCTGAGAGCTGTAGACCTGGAGGCTGACACCTGGCCTCTCCAATTTAGGTCAGAGTCGAGAAATTTATTCCTAAATTTGAGATTTGCTGAGTTTTGACTAGCACTCTCCATCCCTCCTTGACCTTGAAACCCCACTTTCCATTTCATCCAAGGCTATCCCAGATCAAGAGACCTGATTGTATAATTTCTCAGTCCTCTCCGTTAAGCTAGTCTAGGTCCCTACTAGATCATTTATTTTCACTTCACAAACTCACAAACAGTAAGGGTGGCGTTCTTAGCCCTATTTCTCTGCTGAGGGACTGAGGCTTAGAGATGCCCCAGAACCGGAGGTCAAGTTAACTTCCGTGGGCTTCAGTGGTCTTGAGAAGAAGCACTGCCTGCCCCAGTCAGGGACATCCCCTGGGGTGCTGTCTCCTGGAGTCCCTGCAGGAGTGCCTCTCCCCTTGGGGCCTAGGAGTCCTACTATACTTTCTGGACTCCTGGATGGTTGGCCTCTCCCAGGCCTGGCAGTGGTTCGGAAAGGCTCTGTCCTGTGCATGGGATGTGTTGGTTCCATGTTGAAAAACTGACCCCAACGTGGGGAAGCCCTGATCTGTGCCTTTGCACATGTCCTTGGCATAAATACCCCATCATGGCTTATTTCGACTGACCACCAGTTTACAAACTGACTCACAAAGATTCCCCCAAATTGAACAATGTTGTCGTCATGATGTGAGTTGTTCCGGCACACTGCCACCTGGGGTAGATCCTCCACAGTAGGTATAGGTATAATAAGTAAATTATACATTGTGTTAGAAGGCAATGAGTTCCAGTCCAGTTCAGTCACTCAGTCGTATCCGACTCATTGCAACCCCATGAACTGCAGCATGCCAGGCCTCCTTGTCGATCACCAACTCCCAGAGTCTACCCAAACTCATGTCCATTGAGTCTTGAGTCGGTGATGCCATCCAACCATCTCATCCTCTGTCGTCCCCTTCTCCTCCTGCCCTCAATCTTTCCCAGCATCAGGGTCTTTTCAAATGAGTCAGCTCTTCGCATCAGGTGGCCAAAGGATTGGAGTTTCAGCTTTAGCATCAGTCCTTCCAATGAACACCCAGGACTGATCTGCTTTAGGATGGACTGGTTGGATCTCCTTGCGTCCAAGGGACTCTCAAGAGTCTTCTCCAACACCACTGTTCAAAAGCATCAATTCTTCGGCACTCAGCTTTCTTTATAGTCCAACTCTCACATGCATACATGACTACTGGAAAAACCATAGCCTTGACTACATGGACCTTTGTTGACAATGAGTTCCATGAGAAGACAAAGCATAGAGCAGGCAGGGGTGACTTCAGGCTTTGTACAACTAGAAGTTAATACAATTTGAGGGTCCTTTTTAAAGAAAAAAAACTAAAAATGACAAAAGTGAAGTTGAGGTCAGGGCTTTAGGAGGGTCCTTGAAGACTTTTAAGTTCAAGTTAAACCTGCCACCAAGAACCTAGTAAGGTGAGTTGGGGGGAGGGGTGGCCAGGTGGCTCTGTGGGAAAGGCTGGTCTAGAAGAGGGAAGGGCCAGTACAAAGGTGTCAAGGAGGGAGGGTCTGCTGCACTGGATGACGGAGCGTGGGGGATACAGGGGCATTCAGCCAGCAGGGACTGGGGCCTGGTCAGTACAGCCTGACAGGTCTTCCAAACGACTTTGGCTTCATCATGGTCCAATCTCTAGCAGCTGTTGGTGTGACTTTTAAGGCGCTCTGTTGAGGTTGGACGGTGCGATAGGGCAGGAGTGGCAGAGAGAGATCAGTTCAGAAGTCAGACACGTGATCTAGACGAGAGATGACAGGCTTGGACCAGGGTGGGGGCAGCTCAGGGTACAGGCTGGACAGGCCCTCAATCCCTTGCAGAAGTAGCAGGGGTTAAGGGGAGTTTTTGTGGCTGAGGGCTAAGTGGGAGGTGGGGGTGGAGAGCACTGTGGACACAACTCTTCCAGAGGCTGGAAGCCAATGAATACGGGCACCAGGGAAGGGGTGACTGGATGGCAAGAGGGAGTGTGGGTTCTAAAGGTGCAGCCAGGCGAGAGGCATGGCAGTGCCTTGGGCCAGCAGTGATGGGGACGTACCCCTCCAGGGTCAGGAGCTGAGCTGCTTGCCTTCGCCAGGTGGGAGGTCGGCCACCTTTGAGTTGTTGAGGGGTGAGTGCAGGTGCAGGCGCCAAGGTTGCTGGGGAGAGTCGAAAGCCAGCCTTAGCCAGACCCAAAGTCTCTGCAGTGGGGGAAGGGAACACAGAGGCTTGAGGTCTTTGAGTTGGGGGCAATGACTCAAGAACCCCGGCGTATTTACCAGGGAGGGTGATTGGCCGTCTTGAGGTTCACAGGGAAGGGCCAGTGGGAGTGGAGGACCTCCAGAGGCCACTCCCCCCATCCTGCAGCCACTGGGCTGGGGTGGGACAGACGACAAACGGACGGGACTGGTGGGCGGAGGGCCGGAGGGGCGGGGCGGGGGCGGGGCTGGAACATCCTGCAGGAGGAGCCTGAAGAGGGAAGCACCTGAAAGGCCACACTCGCACAGCACTGCTCGCTCCTCCCTTCCTGCAACAGTTTCGCTTTTGCTTTCCTGTCCCAGGGTGTGGGGAGGGAGTCCTGGCTGAAGGCCCGGGTTGGGGCAGCTCAGGCTGGGGTCGAGGAGCGTAAGTGGGGGGATGTAGGTCGCCTGCACAGTGAAGGGGACGTCAGGGAACGCTACCAAGGGACCCGGGCTGCGTGAGGTGGAACGGTGGGGCTGCTGCCTACCCCCTCTTCTGGCCCCAGGGTGGCGATGGGAGAGGCGGAGGTGGAGGCGGGAGCGGCAGTGGAGCTCAGTGGTCTGCCCCCCAGCGTCCCAGACGAGCTGCTCACGCTCTACTTCGAGAACCGGCGAAGCTCTGGGGGTGGGCCTGTGGCGAGTTGGCAGAGACTCGGCCGCGGGGGCATCCTCACCTTTGAGGAGCCTGCAGGTGAGGGACCGACGGAAAGGGACAGCCTGGGCCCCTCTGGCCGCTGGCCCTGACCAGCACGCTCCCCTCGCCCACAGATGCCGCGAGGGTCCTGGCCTGGCCAGAGCACACTCTGCAGGGGGCTCGGCTGAGCCTGCGGCCAGCCCCACCACGCGCCTCTGCGCGCCTGCTGCTCCAAGGATTGCCTCCTGGCACCAAACCCCAGCTCCTGGAGCAGTACGTCCAAGCTCTGCTTTGTGCCGCCGGGCACCCGGAGCAGCCTTGCCACACCTTGGCCAGTCCCCGACCAGATCGTGCCCTGGTGCAACTGCCCAAGCCCCTTTCTGAGGCAGGTAAGAGGCGGGATTGGGGCGGCCTGCCTGTTAGGGGAGGCACCTGTGCTGACTTGCATCCTCCCCGCAGAAGCTGGCGTCCTGGAGGTGCACGCCCGGGCCCTGGGCCTGGAGGGGGCTGAGGTCTCCCTGGCCTGGGTGCCCCAGGCCCGGGCAGTGCGTGTGGTAGGAGGTGACCCCCCTGCAGACCTGCTGCTGCTGGAGCTGTACCTGGAGAATGAGCGCCGCAGCGGCGGGGGGCCCCTGGAGGGCATGCGCAGCCTCCCAGGGCACCTGGGCACCGTGGTCTCCTTCCAGCACTGGAGGGGTGAGTGGGGCAGGACAGGGCTGTTCCCCACCATGGCTTGGAGCCCTGATGACCTGTTCTTTCCCTTCTTCCAAGTGGCCGAGCGGGTGCTGCAGCGGGACCACCAGCTGCAGGGCTCACAGCTGAACCTTGTCCCCCACTACGATGTCCTGGAGCCTGAGGAGCTCACTGAGGACGCCGGCGGAGGGAGCCACCCAGGCGACTTGGGGCCTGGGGCCCCCAGGCACATTCTCCAGGAGGCAGGAGGACCAGCAAGGGCACAGCATTATGCTGGGGATGTCACACTGGGCTCTGAGGAGGCGTCAGGGCAGTCAGGAGCTTCTCTGAGCACAGGCCCTTGTTTGGACAGCTCGTCGCTGGCACGGGCCAGGCCAGTCAGCTCAGGGTCTTCAGAAGAGGAGGGACCGGGGAGCCCAAGGACTGTGGGGTCTCCGGACCCAGTGGAGATCGCCATGCGCTCTTCAGAGCAGGTGGCGTCAGTGGGCTTGGGGCCCGCGGGGTCACCGAGGCAGGAGGGCCTGGTGGAGACGGTGCTGGCAATGGAGCCGGGAGCAATGCGCTTCATTCAGCTCTATCATGAGGACCTTCTCGCCGGCCTCGGAGACGTGGCTCTCTTCCCGCTTGAGGGCTCAGATACGACTGGATTCCGGGTAAGCAGCCCCTGAGGAGTTCTCACCTTTAATCCTCCTCTGCTACTGGGGGCTCTGGGTGCCTTTCCTGTGCCCTAAACTTGCCAACTGCCCCCCCACCCCCGCCCCACGGTCCTGCAGCTCTGCGGAGCCCTGGCCCCGTGCCGGGCAGCCGAGGAGTTTCTGCAAAGTCTGCTGGGTAGCGTTAGCTGTCACATGCTAAGCCTGAAGCACCCAGGCAGTGCCAGGTTCCTGCTGAGCCCAGAGGGGCAGCACCTTCTCCGGGAGCTGGAGGCACGGTTCCAGTGCGTCTTCGGGACAGAGCATCTGGCTGGGGCCGTCCTGGACATGGATCTGGAAGAGGTGGACATGGAACCTGCCCCGCCCTCCCCTTGTTCCCCCCACCAGGCGCTGCCTCCACCCTTGCTCAGACGCCTTGGGGGGCAGGTGTCCTGGGAGCCTTGACACTCTCTCCCAACAGGTGGGCCCCACTGAGGCCCTGCAGGCCCTCCCTGGCCTCTCCTCCACCCCGTGGCCTCCAGACGATCCGGACAGTGACCAGGAGAACTCAGGCCTGGGTAGGGATCCCTGAGGGCCCGGGACATCCCGCAGCCTTTCTTGACCTCTGGCAGCTCTGTGCTGCTCTGCACTGCGCCCATCGGCTGAGCGGATACCCTCCAACCCCTGTCTCCATCTTCCTCCCGGCCCCTGACTGCCCGTCCTGGCTGGGCTCGACCCTTGACCAGGTGCCTCTCCCTGCCCCCCAGAGGAGGTCCGAGAGCTGCTGGCCACCCTGGAGGGCCTGGATGGCGAAGACTGGCTGCCGCTGGAGCTAGGGAAGGAGGAGCCTGAGGGGCAGCCAGAAGAGGAGGTGACACCCTCCAGGTCTGGGGAGGGGCCCTCGGCCCCCGGCACGAGAGAGTCTGGGCGGCTGCAGGAGGAAGCCGAGCTACAGCTGGCGCTCTACCGGTCCCTGCAGCCGCGAGGCCAGGGAGCCGAGCAGGAGGAGGCTGCGCTGCAGCAGGCCCTGGCCCTCTCCCTGCTGGAGCCGCCCCCCCTGAGAGGGGAGCAGGAGCTCCTCTGGGGCCAGGGCCCGGGTGGCTGGGCCCAGCTGGAGGTGCACGCCGCCTTTGAGCGGGATATGGATGAGCTGGACCGGGCCCTGGAGGCTGCCTTGGAGGTGCACATCAGGGAGGAGCTGGTGGGGGCCCCGGGCTGCGTGCTGCCCGCGGAGCTGTGTGCCCGCCTGGAGCGGTGCCATGGCGTGAGTGTTGCTCTGCACGGTGGCCACATCGTCCTCCGCGGCTTTGGGGTCCAGCCTACCCACGCGGCCCGCCACCTGGCAGCACTGCTGGCTGGCCCCCGGGATCAGAGCTTGGCCTTTCCCTTGGCAGCTTCTAGCTCCACGCGTGAGTCCACAGGCTGGGAAGGGGCGAGGAGGGCAGGGGCCACCGGTGCCCTGGGCATGGCCTACAGCCTTTCTCCTTCCTGCCTCAGTGCCACAGCAGAGGCCGAAGGAGCCCCTGGGCAGGCTGGAGCGTCTCGCTGAGAGCAGCAGTGAGTTCCAGGCGGTGGTGCAGGCTTTCTGTGACACGCTGGACACGGCCCATGGCAGGATCCACGTGGTGCGGGTGAGGCCACTCTATCTTGCCGCCTCTGGTCTCCGGACTCCTGGCACATTTTGCTTTGCAGAGCCCGTGGCCAGGGAGACAGAAAGCTGTGGAGGTTGGGGGTCCCAGCCCGGGTCCCCACTCTGCCAGTGACAGTCAGGTGCAGAGCGTGAGGTGCTGGCACCATCTCGTGGCTTCTCTGAGGATTGCTCCTTCCGCAGACTGCACCTCTGGGGGCTCCCCTGCCCGCCATGGGGGTGGCTCCAGCAAGAAGAGGGCTGGCTGCAGCCTCCTCCTGCATTCACTTGTAAAAAGTGGCAGCTCTGAGCATGGTCTTGTTGCCAAAAAGGCTGGGAACTACTAGTGGGGGGCCAGGAGGAAGGAAAAGGAGGCTGAGAAGGAGAGGCTGCAAGGCAATGGGGTGGATGATGGAGGCAGTGGCGTCCCGAGGGCCGGTGGGGTCAGAAGGAAGGGCTGAGGAGGAAGCTGAGCCAGGCTGGTTGGCTCTGTGAGAGCAGTGCCCGGAGACAGGATAACTGAGCACGAGCTGGGCTGCACACTCAACGGCCAAGGGGCCGGAATCCGGGGCCAGCCGAGAGCTGGGAAGCCAGGTGGCCCCTTTGACTCTTGAGGCACCGAGCTGTGGGTAGGTGGGCCTGGGGTGGGGTAGCAGCATCAGCAGCCTGGATCTGGTCGGAAATGCAGAAGCCCAGGCCTTCCCTAGCCCTGGCCCGGTCAGCCAGCAGCAGCACCACCGCTCTCCTGGTTCTACTGCTGTAACTCCACAGGGAGGACTCTGCTTCCATTTCTGGACTCAGCAGCCATCACCCCTGCCCTTTGCGGAGGACAGACCTCCTGCACTCGGGCCCCAGGCTTCTCTTGAGGTTCAGCTGGTTGCCTGTGCAACTTCTTCCAGCAGGACCTCTGTGACTCGTGTGGTCCGCTTGAGTCTTTTCTCCACTTAATTTTAGAGACTGTCTCTTGTCTCCCTCCAGAGAAGATGTGGAGAATGGACTTCCCTTCTCCCCGTCATTTCTTCCCTCTTCCATCTCACATTTGGTCAGTGACGTTATTTTTATGTTGGCAAGGTTGACAAACCAACATCATCAGTTCAGTTCAGTCGCTCAGTCGTGTCCAACTCTGTGACCCCATGGACTGCAGCATGCCAGGCTTCCCAGTCCATCACCAACTCCCGGAGCTTGCTTAAACTCATGTTTGGGCCTTAGGTTGATCAATATGATAATGAAAAAATATTTACCGCTGGACCAGAGAGGGCAAAGGGGAAGGAAAAACCTAGTTATTAAAACCATGTTGCCTGAAAGAGAATATTCTAGGAGTCAAGGGCAAATGGCCATTAATTTCATTTACTCTCTGCGTTTTTCTTTGGTGCTTGGCTACTGAGTTTCTCCTGGTGACTCTGTCACCCTCTTGCATAGATTCCTTTTCTGTTTAGTAGAAGTATCTCCTTGAGTGAGTAGTAAACACCTTGGACTTTTAAATTTATTTTGCCTTTTGCAACTACATACTTGATATTTTTTCAAACAAAACATGCTGTGTTTATTAAAATATTTCTATGAACTTAAGCACAGCTGATTCTTATGTGCCTTAATCTGTCCTTATTTTGTTTGCACCATAAATAGTGTGGCTGGGTATAGCAATCGGGATGAAAATATATTTTCCTTCAGATGTTTGGAAGACTTAACTCTTTTTCTTTCCTTCTCAAAATTTTTTTGTTCTTGGAAAGCTAAGAAAAAAAAACGAACAAAACCCTTCTGTGGCCTCTTAGCATCCAGTATTAGTGGTGAGAAGCCCAGTATGAGAATGTGAGATTTTCTCCACTTTTGTATATCGACTTTGGTGTATGTGTGTGTGTGTGTGTGTGTGTAGTCTTGTAGAGTTTCCTTTCACTTTGAAGACTGATGTTTTCCCAGCAGGTAGGGGCCATGGGTGTGCCTTTCCCATCGTCCTTGGCATTTCTTTCCATCTGAAGATGCCGCCTTCAGCTCAGAGAAACTGTCTTCCATCATGCCCTTATTTGCTCCCGGCACATCCGGCGTCTTCTTGTGGAGTTCCTACTACTGAGATCTTAGACTTCCCGGCCCCTCTCCCGCATCAGTCCTCTCATAGTTCCCAAGTCTTTCTTTAGCTCTGCACTGAGTCACTTCCTGATCTCTATCTTCATCTTATTATTTAGCTTACCCACTGGATGCAGTTCAGCAATTCCATGCTTAATGTAAGAACACTCTAATTTCCAGACTGTTTCTTTTTCACAGTAGGTAATCTTGTTTCATGGATACAATATTCTTTTGCATCCCTCTGAAGTGATGAGAATTTCTTAAGAAACTTTTTGGGTCCCTGAGTCAGCTCCTCCTGGTTGACTACCAGGTCGGTCACCAGGTCTCCCATCGCTGGGAAGTCTGGGATATCTCCTGGCATTGAGGGTGAAGTCCTGCCTGCAGTGCAGGCACCGGGCTCAGCCTCTCTCTGTAGAGGCGTGGCTGTGGGTGCTGGGTTTTGGTTAGTGGATGGGTTGTCCACCTGCAGCCCCCTCGGAAGCCCTCTGGTGCCACTTGGGGCCCTGTGGAGGTGGCGAAGGTCAGCCTCATGTGGGCTACTGAGTAGAGCATGGCAGGAGCTGTGAGGTCTCCCCAGGCTCTGAACTCCTCCAAGAGGGCTCTTTGGGGCTCAGCCCTGCTGGGTGGCCCAGAGGTACAAGTAGCCTGGCTCTGACTGATCCCACCCCCCAACCCCCTGCCTCAGGTGGAGCGAGTGCTACACCCACTGCTGCAGCAGCAGTACGAGCTGCACCGGAAGCGCCTGGAGCAGTGCTGTGAGCGGCCGGTCGAGCAGGTCCTGTACCACGGCACGGCGGTGCCCACTGTCCCCGACATCTGTGCGCATGGGTTCAACCGCAGCTTCTGCGGCCGCAATGGTGAGGCCTGGGTCCCTGCGGGGGCGGAGGCTCTGCTCCCTGGAACCACCCTGAATGCCCCCCCCAACCCCGTGCATTGCCCCCCCGCAGGTGCGCTCTATGGACAGGGCGTGTACTTCGCCAAGCGTGCCTCCCTGTCGGTGCTGGACCGCTACTCGCCCCCCGATGCAGAGGGTCACAAGGCAGTGTTCGTGGCACGGGTGCTGACCGGTGACTACGGGCAGGGCCAGCGCGGGCTGCGGGCACCCCCTCCGCGGCCCGCCGGGCACGCGCTCCTGCGCTATGACAGCGCGGTGGACTGCCTCCACCGGCCCAGCATCTTCGTCATCTTCCACGACACCCAGGCGCTGCCCACCCACCTCATCACTTGCAAGCACAAGTCCCGGTTTCTCCCCGAAGACGCCCCTGCGCCCCTGAGCACCTCCCCAGCCACCTGACCCTAGAGGCCCCCCTCGGCCCGGCCTCCCGCTCCCTATTGCCCCGCACAGCCCTACCGCCCCGCCTCCTGTCGTGGTGCCGTGTCCCCCCTTGGGCAGGGTTCCCCCCACCCCGGCTTGGGCCGGGCCGACCACCAGGGGTCAGCAGAGCCCGGGTGGAGGGTGGCCGGGCCAGACCTCGCCCGAGCGCGACTGTGTCGTTTGAATAAATGTGCCTGTGAAACCTGGCGGGGGCCCTGCTGGAGCTCTGGGTCCGACCTCTGTTTTGAGGGTGGCTAGGGGCGGGGCCGAGGCAGAGCCGCAGCGACTGGGCGGCGGAGGCCGACCCGGCGCGCCCCCGAGCGACCCCGCGTCGCCCTAGTGTCACGCACGCTCCCCTAACGGCGTCTCCTTGGCGACGGGCGGCCCTCTGCGCGCGGGGAGTGAGCTGTGCCCGGCGGCGGAGGCGGGGTGGGGGGCGCTGTCCCAGAGCAGCCGCGCTGGCGCTCTGGCCCCGCCGCCACGGGGAGCACTGGCCCCGCAAGCACTCGGGCGCCAGGACCACACGGGCGACGCTCGGTTAGGGGCCGGGGCGGGGCTCTGGGCTCGCCCCGCCCGCACAGCCTGCGCAGCTTTCCCGGCACCGGCAGTCCGGCCGCACCGGCCGAGCCCAGCGGAGCTGAACCATCGCGCAGGTAAGACCTGGGCCCGGACGAGGAGGCACGCGGCGGGCGGGATCCGCGGGATGGGGTGGGGGCAGCCCGGAACCAGAGGCTGCGTCGAGGCCCTTCCTCCCTCGGGAGGATGCCACCTCCGCGCGCGGAGACTGCGGAACTGGACGGGCGGTGCCCGGGGTGTGGGCAGGAAAGGCTGCCGGCGGGGTGCGGCTGGCGGCGGGGCGCCGGGCGGGGGGCTGGCCGGGAGGCAGGGTGCGGAGGGGCTGTGCAGGGTGGGACGGGCCGGGGCGGGGCGGCCCCCAGCTCGGTGCCCGGCGTCTCCTCCCAGCACAGAGCCCACATTGTGCCCCCGCGCCAGCTCAGCCCCGCCAGGACGGAGCCCGGTTCACCTGCACGCCCGCGCGTGGGGCCCGGGCGCTGAGGGGCGTGCGCGCGTCGGTGCCGGTGCGCTTCTGCGGCCCCGGCTGGGCGTGTGCGTGCCGCGCAGGGCGGGCTGCTGGAGCGGCGGCCCAGGCTTCCTCCCAGCCTCCCTGTAGCAGAGCTCCTGCGGCCCACGCCGATGCGGCTTCAGCTATTTATAGGGCTTCACTGCGGAGACCGAGGTGGGGCTGCGCTGGGGTGGGGGTAAGGCGACGGGGAGCCCTGTTGGCTCGGACAGCTTGGAGGTAGAGCTAACGTCGCCGGCTTGAGGTCTGGGTCCTTCCCTGAAGGCCTCTGAGGGGAGGGGCAGCAACCAGTGGTTCCCCATGGCCTGTCTTGTTTGCTGATCGGAGGATTAGGGGAGACAGGGTCCAGGTTTGGCACAGAGGAGCCAGAGGCCAGTGTCGGTGTGATGGGGGTGGAGGTTGGAATCAGTGGCCTCTGAGGGGGTGAGCCCCTGGGCAATGGTGTGGAGGGGCCAGTGTTAGGGTGACTAAGACAAGGAAGCGGCAGTGAGTGTTGGGGGGTGTCAATATCTCAGTGCTGCAAGGAGTGAGGTCAGTGTCTTGGGTGGGGGGGGGTCACTGTGTGGGTGTCTGAAGGATGAGCTGGAGAGGTGAGGCCAACCGTGGTTGGCGGGAGAGGGTGGTCCGTCCTGTCGGGGTTGAGAGGGTTCAGCGTGTGGACGAGGCAGGACGTGGGAGCGGTGTGGGTGTCAGTGTCCAGGTGACAGGGCGCCTGCGGTGGGTCCCTGTTTAGGTTAAGAATGTGTAGGTCAGTGTGGGGCAGTGTGCCCCCATACATAGAGGTGTGATCCCCTCCTGCTTTCTCTCCAGGAGGCCATGTCGGGCGAGGACCAGGAGGTTCGGGCAGTGGTTGAGGATGGCTCCAACAACGGGGGCAGTGGCTCGCCCAGCCCTGGGGACACGCTGCCCTGGAACCTGGAGAAAACCCAGCGGAGCCGGCGAGGTGGAGGTGGCCCCGGAGGAAATGGGAGTGTCCTGGACCCTGCCGAAAGAGCAGTCATCCGCATTGCAGGTAACGCTCAGGAACTCGGCCTGTCCGGTTCATCAGCTCTCGCCCGTTGGCTGAGCCCCTGCTGTGTGTTCTGCGCGGGGCTTCAGGAGTCGGAGAAGAGGCCCGGGGCGGCTTGCAGGGCGGAGCGGGCCTGTCGGTCCCGAGTGACTGCGGGCAGCACAGCGCCACCTGCTGGCCGCGCCCGGTCAGCTGCACGAGGCCGGAGGTGGAGCTTGCGGAGGGCGCCTTGCCGCTCTCAGGACGAGCCCTCAGGCCCCAGTGATGGTGACACTTCCTTAGGTTGCTGGGGCAGAGCCGCCTCCCAGGGAGTAGAAGCATGTAGGGGCAAGACAGGAGGGACCACCTGGTTGGTGGAGCCCCAGCCCCTCCCTGAGCCAAGATCCGGCCTGGCCTCCAGTAGCTGTCATCCTGGAGGAGAAAGGGGAAGGTCCGGGGCAAGGACCCTGACCGTGTGGGCTGGCAGCAGACAGCGGCTGCGCCCTCTGGGAATTAGGTGACGGCTTGTGCTGCGAAGGGAGGAGCCAGCTGGGGGTCTCCAGGTCAGCCACGTGGGCAGGACAGAATGATGATGAGGGGGTGGAGGGGGGCGCGGCGGGCGGCACCCCTGCAGGAGGCCAACGTGGGTGGGAAGAGGCCAGGAATCCCAGTGCTGGGCGGGACGGTGTAGGCGGCAGCGAGGGACGTTGTGGGTGGGAGCACAGGGACAGCTTGTGGGGATGTGGGGAGCTGGAGGGTGCCGCTGCCCGGGGCCTTGTGGGCGCGGCTGGACCGCGGTCTTTTTCACATGTCACATCTGGATGCGAAGGAACGAGGCCCTCTCACTCAAGGGAAGGTGAATCCTGAACGTGCTACCGCAGCCCGGACCCCGGCGCTGTCAGCGCCCCTACCCCATCCTTCCGTGCCGTCCCGCGAGCCCTGGAAGCCAGGGGCTTCTGGACACGGGGTGCGCAGCGTTTGCAGCTGGAGGAACGCTGCCGGGGCGTTCCGGGGGAGGGCGTTTCTCAGCCCTGGGAGAGGGGGCTTGCCAATCTGATGGGTGGCAAGGACATTGTCTTTTTAAAAAATCATATTTTCTTCTGTACATTCCTGATATCAGCCCTTTTATTCGTAATTTTTAAATGTTCTTTTTAGCTTAAGAATTTCATACCGAAAACACTTGATTTCCCAGGTTGCAAGGGAAAGCTTCTCGGTAGCGGCGGCGGGGGCGGAAGCGGGTGGGCGCGCCAGGGGCGGCCAGGTGAGCTCGCTGGGTCTGGCGGCCAGCGAGGAAGGGGGCCCCTGCCAGGCCAGGCACGCAGATTTCGGGATGTCGTTGGGCAGGCGACCGGGTCGGGGGCGGGAAGGGGGTGTGCGCCCCGCCGGGAGGAGCGCGGGGCGGAGACTAGGAGCCTCCGACGCCGGGAGGCGCCGGGGCTCGCGGCCGCCGCTCCCCCGGGCCCCGCCCGCCCGTGGGGCATCCTGGGTGCGGGGCGGGGCGGGGGCGGCTCCTTTAAGCGGCGCGCGCGGCTGCAGGGGCCGAGTGGCCGCCGGGGACTGGAAGCCCGCTCTGCGCCGCAGCGCCCGGCTTGTCCCGCGCCCGCCGCCGCCATGGCCGCCCTGCCGCCGCCCGACGAGCAGGACTTCATCCAGGCCTACGAGGAGGTGCGCGAGAAGTACAAAGGTACGGCCGCGGCCCCCGCCCACCCTGCGGGCTGCCTGCCGGCCGACTGGCCGGCCCTGACAGGTCCTCCGGCCCGGCCGTCCGGCCTCTGACACCTCGTCTGCGGGGGTCGTCCCGATCGGAGCCCAGACCCCCGGCTCTCCCCACAGCCTCACTCGACCGGCGCGGCCGCCGGCAGCGCGCTCGGCAGAGCCCGGTGGTCATGCCCTTAATAGGGCATGGTGCGGCGCGGGCGGGTGGAGTGGGCCGCCCTGGCCAGTGTCCTGTGTCCGGCGTCCGTGCACAGCAGACACGTGGGTCAGTCTAAGCTGTCCCCTACCCCTCGGCTGGGCGCGTCCTCCAGGAGCGCGGGTGGCCGCCTCTGTCTGGCAGTGGGTCGCATAGCTGCTGTCTTTCCTCACCTCCCCAAATTGGTGAGCACCTAGGCTGCTGCCCAGCCTTGGCAGGGACCCGGCGATGCCCCTTTACTGTCCGCTGGGGAGCAGCTGTGGGCTGGGGAAGTCGGGTCAGCCCCTTCTTCCTCTTTACAGGAGTCCCCTCTGGGGCTTTGGCAGACCTCTGCCCCTGCTCCACCCGCCAGGGGCCCCTGGGTCTGCCCAGGCCTCACTGCTGTCCGCTGCCCGCAGCCCAGCTCCCTGGGGCGTGAGCTCTGAGCAGGCATGGGCGCAGCTCTGAGCAGGCATGGGCGCAGCCCTGGCCCCTGGCCCACAGAGGCTCAGCAAGGGTCGAGGTGGGGCGCTGGGCAGTGCTCAGCCAGAGCAGGTCCCAGCCCACACGGCTGGTTAGGCTGGCTCTGACCCCAAGGGCAGTTCAGGGAGAGAGGTCCTGCTGGGACCTTGCCTGGAGCCCTGGGCAGCCTCTGTCCACCCACTGACCTCACCCAGGCAGGGGAGGTTTCACCAGGCCCTAGGCTCATCTCTGCTGGGCGGTCGTCCACTCATGGCTGTCCGGGCCCTGGCTGGGTAGACATGCTGCGTGCTTCCTCCACCAGCACTGTGGCCGACCTGCTTCCCTCTGTGACCAGTCGCTTGGGCTGGAGACAATGCTGTGACTGTGAGCTCCTGAGCCTGCAGGGAGGGAAGGTGCATCTTGGGCAGGCTGGCCTGGCCCAGGGGCGTCCGTCTGGACACGTCCAGGGCAGGGGGCAGCCGCCCACCTGGGCCGCAGCCCTCCTGGCAGGCCCCAGGACGGAACTGTTCATGAATTGGCCGCTCTGAAGGAAGTGGGGACGCCGCACAGAACGAACAGCGCTCTGTCCAGCACCTTCCCGTGTGGTTCCAGAGCCTGTCAGGAGGTCAGGCTGAAGTGTCCCGGCCTGAGAAGCCCTGGCCCGCTGCTCCTTGGGGTGGTGCCCATCTCTCAGGAGTGAGGCCTGACAGGACCCTGTGGGCTTCTAGGACTGGCGTGGAGCTGCCTTGGCCGTGCCTGTCCCGGCTGGCCTGGTTGCTGCCCGCGGGTGCAGGGCGCCTTCCTGAGGTGGCCAGTGCCGTGGCTCAGCTCTGATTGCGGCATGGGCCTGGGGCAGCTGAGAGCAGCGAACTGGGGGAGCAGGTGTGGGGGCTGCTGGTTGGGGTAGGGAAGGCTTCTGGGGGACCTGAGTCCCTCAGCTCCTGGCTTGAGCCATGGGAACGGGCAGGGGGCTGGGCTGGGCCCCGGCTGGTCAGGGCCACGGCCAAGGCCCGAGGATGGTTTCAAGGAGGCAGAAGAGGCTGGGCTGTGGGCTGCGGGCCTGTCGGCTGTGAGCCCCTCGGACCCATGGAAGCCTGAGGTCCTGGCCCATCCGCCCCCGGCGTGGAGTGCTGCTCACAGCGGAGAAGAGGGGTGAGGCCTGCTGGGCTGGAGACAGGAAGGAAGGGGTTCCCCTCCGGGGGCACAGTGAGCACTAACATGCTCGGCCCTCAGGGACTCCTGCCCAGCTCTGCACACCCGCTTCTGGTCACTCTGGCCGGGGAGGGCCTGGCGCCGCCTACCTTGCCTCATCCCCGCTGGCATTCGCCCTGCCCCCACCCTTGCCCTGTTTGCCCTCTTGGACGCACCTTCCCCATCTGCCTCCAGAATCCAGCCTCTGCAGTGACCTTCGTGCCCTCCCTGGACCCCAGGGCACCTCCCTGTCCACACTGGACCTCACTGTCCACACTGGATGTGTCACTCCCCTGGAAATCCCCCACGCTCCCGCTCCCCACAGCGTCCTGCTCCTCCCAGGGCCTTCTCCACTTCCTGTCTGCCGGCCCCTGGCTCCAGGGCAGATCCCCACAGGGCTGGAGAGCCAGGCAGGGCTGGGGGAGGCTGCAGAGGCCTGTGGTCTCTGTGGGAGGGCAGGGAGGGGGAGTTCAGGTGATGCAGGCCAGGCTGTGGGGGGAAGGTATATGGTGAAAGAGCCCCCCAAAGCCCCGTGGCGGCCCTTTGCATGTGGGTCCAGAGGCCTGTCCAGGCAGATGGGACACAGAGTCCAGGACAGGGAGTAAGTGGTCTAGCCAGGAGGGTCTGGGCAGCCTGTAGAGAGTTCAAGGCTGTGTCTCGGGGCTGGGAGCCTCAGTGTGGATGGGGGGAGGGGGGCTGGAGGGTGCCTACCAAGCTACTGCGGTGGTCCTGGAGGGGGCACGGACGTGGAGCGGGGAGGGCAGAGGTGAGCAATGTCGGCGGGGCTGTTTGTGGGGGCAGGTCCTCCAGGCAGGGCTGGGGTAGGGGGTCTGCTGGAGGCACCCCCGGGAGACCGTCGGCTTAGAGAGGGTGGCACTGGGAGGCGGCGACAATGGTGTGGGGAGTGTCCTTGAGTCCGCAGGACGTGTGCCTGGCTGGTGGGGTTCCCTCACCTCCCTGTCTGGCCCGTCACGTGTCCCACCCTGTCCCATCCTGGACTCGGCTACCTGTGTCCCTGGCACCAGCCCCAGGCTCTCAGCCAGGACTCAGGGCGCTTGCAGGGTGAACAGGTGATCGCATGGGGTGTCATCTTTGGTGGCCAGAACTCAGTGGGCAGGATTGGGGTCTGGCAGTTATTTGGGACTCATCGGAGAGGGCTTTTGGTCTGTTTATGGTCAAAAGCTAAAAACAGACAGAAAAGCACTATGAGAATATAAAGAAAAAAGGTGAAAGTCTCACTTTGGGTCCCTAGTCTCACTGGCTGGGGTGACCATAGTGTGTGTGTGAGTGAGAGAGAGAGAGAAAAACAGAGAGAGAATTCAGTGGTTTTAGCAAATTAATAGACTTGTGAAGTCATTCGCACCATTGATTTCAGAACATTTACAGTCCCCAGCCCCTGGCAAACACTGATCTACTTTAGGTCTCTGTGGATTTGCCTGTGTAGGACATTTCATATTAATGGAATCATCCAACTTTGTGTCTGGTTTCTTTCATGTGGTGTAATATTTCTCCCATGTCATAGTGCGTGGTTCTCCATTCCTTTTTATGGCGGTATGATATTCCGTGGTGTGGATAGACTACGTTTGGTTTACCTCTTTCTAGGGTGATGGGTCTGGGGGCTGTTTCCACCTTTGGCTATTGTGAATATGCTGCTGTGAACACTTGTCTGCTGGTTGTTGTGTGGATGTATGTGCTTATCTCTCTTGGGTATATACCAAGGAGTGGAATTGCTGGAACATGTGTTAATTCTATATTTAACGGTTTGAAGGACTGCCAGATTGCTTTGCAAAGCAGCTGCACGGTTTTGTGATCCCATGAGCAGCGTGTGAGGTGTCCAGTCTCTTCACATCCTCACCAGCACTTATTATCTGCTATTAGGGATCCCCGGGTAGCTCAGACGGTAAAGCGTCTGCTTGCAATGTGGGAGACCCCGGTTTGATCCCTGGGTGGGGAAGATTCTCTGGAGATGGAAATGGCAACCCACTCCAGTATTCTTTCCTGGAAAATTCCATGGATGGAGGAGCCTGGTAGGCTACAGTCCATGGGTCACAAAGAGTTGAACACGACTGAGCGACTTCACTTTTGATTATAGCCATTCAGTCCTAGTGGGTGTGAAGTGGTTTCTCTTGATTTTGATTTGCATTTCCTGATGATGTTGAGCATCTTTTCTTCTGCATATTGGTTATTTCTGTGTCTTCTTTTGAGAAGTGTCTGTTCAGAGACTTTATCTGTGTTTACCTTAGTTTTTTTTTTCTTTTTATTATTGAGTTGTTAGTGTTCTTCATGTATTCTAGATATAAGTCCCTTATCAGAGGATTTGCAAAAATATTCTCTGATTCTATGGGTTGTCTTTTATTTTTTTGATGATGTTCTTTGAAGCACAAGAGATTTTAACAAGTCCAATTTATCTATTTTTTTCTTGGTTGCTATGCTTTTGGTATCATATCTAAGAAACTGTTGCCTATTTCAAAGTTACGAAGATTTATATGTATGTTTTCTTCCAAGAGTTTTATAGTTTTTGCTCTTACATTTTGTTCTTTTATCTATTTTGATTTTTTGAATATGGCATGTGGTAGTGGTCCAACTTTATTCCTTTTTTTTTTTTTTTTGCCACACAGTTTGCTGATTCTTTGTTCCCAAACCAGGGATCAAAGCCAGGGCCTCTGCAGTGAGAGCGCTGAGTCCCAACCACCGGACCTCCAGGGAAGTCCCCCAACTTTACTCTTTTGCTTGTGGATATCCAGTTGTCCCAGCACCATTCACTGAAAAGATTCTTCTTCCCCCACTGAATGGTCTTGGCACCCTCATGCTTTTTAATGGATACAGTACTAAGCATTCCATTATGTGGAAGTACCTCATCTTATTCATCTGGTCCCTTTACATTTGGACAGTTCAGTTCAGTTCAGTTGCTCAGTTGTGTCTGAATCTTTGCGACCTCGTGAACCGCAGCACACCAGGCCTCCCTGTCCATCACCAACTGCTGGAGTTCACCCAAACCCATGTCCATTGAGTCGGTGATGCCATCCAGCCATCTCATCCTCTGTCATCCCCTTCTCCTCCTGCCCTCAATCTTTCCCAGCATCGGGGTCTTTTCCAATGAGTCAGCTCTTCACATCAGGTGGCCAAAGGATTGGAGTTTCAGCTTCAACATCAGTCCTTCCAATGAACACCCAGTACTGATCTGCTTTAGGATGGACTGGTTGGATCTCTTGCAGTCCAAGGGACTCTCAAGAGTCTTCTCCAACACCACAGCTCAAAAGCATCAATTCTTTGGTGCTCAGCTTTCTTTATAGTCCAACTCTCACATCCATACATGACTACTGGTAAAACCATAGCCTTGACTAGACGGACCTTTGTGGACAAAATAATGTCTAAATGTCTCTGCTTTTGAATATGCTGTCTAGGTTGGTCATAACTTTCCTTCCAAGCAGTAAGCGTCTTTTAATTTCATGGCTGCAATCACCATCTGCAGTGATTTTGGAGCCCAGAAAAATAAAGTCTGACACTGTTTCCACTGTTTCCCCTTCTATTTCCCATGAAGTGATGGGACGGATGCCATGATCTTAGTTTTCTGAATGTTGAGCTTTAAGCCACTTTTTCACTCTCCTCTTTGACTTTCATCAAGAGGCTCTTTAGTTCGTCACTTTCTGCCATAAAGATGGTGTCATCTGCATATCTGAGGTTATTGATATTTCTCCCGGCAATCTTGATTCCAGCTTGTACTTCCTCCAGCCCAGCATTTCTCATGATGTACTCTGCATATAAGTTAAATAAGCAGGGTGACAATATACAGCCTTGACGTACTCCTTTTCCTATTTGGAACCAGTCTGTTGTTCCATGTCCAGTTCTAACTGTTGCTTCCTGGGCTGCATACAGGTTTCTCAAGAGGCAGGTCAGGTGGTCTGGTATTCCCATCTCCTTCAGAATTTTCCACAGTTTCTTGTGATCCACACAGTCAAAGGCTTTGGCATAGTCAATAAAGCAGAAACAGATGTTTTTCTGAAACTCTCTTGCTTTTTTGATGATCCAATAGATGTTGTCAATTTGATCTCTGGTTCCTCTGCCTTTTCTAAAACCAACTTGAACATCTGGAAGTTCATGGTTCACGTATTGCTAAAGCCTGGTTTGGAGAATTTTGAGCATTACTTTACTAGCGTGTGAGATGAGTGCAATTGTTTGGGCCTATCATTAAAAGTGATTGTATTTTGGGACTTCCTTGGTGGTCGGTCCAGTGATTAAGAGTCCGCCTTCAAATGCTGGGGACTCGAGTTCGATCCCTGGTTGGGGAGCTAGGACCCCACATGCCATGGGGCAACTAAGCCTATCCACCACAACAAAGATCCTGAGCGCTGCCACTGAGACCTGATGCAGCCAAATAAATGAAGAAATATTTTACAAAATGATTGTATTTCTAACTTGGCCCCTGGTGTAGATGACCCAGCAGGGCTTTCTCCTCTTGTCTCTTCCTCTCCCCTCCTCCAGGGGAGCTTGGGTCATGAATTAGCTGGGGAAGGGTCTTCCCAGCTGGATGGTCAGCGCTTGGCAGGGACTGTTCCTGCTGCCCTAGGGCCAGGAAGGAGGAGCGGGCATCTGCTACCCATATGCATCCTGGGGTGGGGTGCATCCGGAGCCCGTGCTGCAGGGAGGAAGGGCCTGGAAGGACCCCAGAGGCTGGGAGATCTTGGGCAGGATGGTGGTCAGGTGGGCCGGGGGCAGCATGGGGGCTGGGGGCCGTGGAGTGGGGAAGGCGTAGTTGGGGGTTCTACCCCCTGCTTTGGGTTCCTGTGGCTGCCGTAACAAATCGCCACAGTCTGGGTGGCTTAAAACAACAGAAGTTTTCTCTCACAGTTCGGCAGGGCCGAGCACCCCCAGAAGCTTTGGGGCAGGTTACTTTCTGGCCACCCTATCTTCCAGTGGCTGCATCCCTGCAGTGTTGCCTCCATCTTCAGCATGGCCTCCCTTGCAGCTTCTCTTCTGTCTCTTGTAAGGACACTTAAGACTGGACTTAGGTCTTCCTGATAGTCTAGGATGATCTCATCTCAAGAATCTTAACTAAGTTACAACTGCAAAGACCCTGTTTCCAAAAGTACCTTTCATGGTTTCTGTCTGTTTTTGGAGCCACCGTTCAGTGCACTGCCACCTGCCTTCTGAAATTCATGTCTGTCATGTGCAAAAGACATTTGCCTCTCCCATCATCCCCAAGAGTCTTACAGCCACAACACTCAGTCCAAAATCTCACCTAAATCTCATCCAAAGCCCCACGTCTCATCTAACTTGTCTGTATCAGGTATAGGTAAGATTCTGCATACGGTCCATACTGGGGTGAAACCCATCTCAATTTGTGGACCTGTGAGCTAGAAATCGAGTTGTATACTTCCAAAATATAATGTTGGAGAGGCATAGAGTAGACAGCTCCACTCCCAAAAGGAGGAAGAAAAGATAAAGGGGTCACCAGTCCCCAGCAAGCCTGAAACCCAGCAGGGCAAGTTCCAATATGGCTGAAGACCTGAGAACACCCATCTGGGGCTTGATGCTTTGCTCTCTGTACCTTCATCTCTGCCGGCCTCTGTCTCTGGGCCCAAGGCTCTGCCCTTGGAGTCATCTTTTGCTTTAAAAAAAAAAATTCTATGTATTTATTAGACTGCTCTGGCTTAGTTGCAGCATGTGGGATCTAGTTCCCTGACCAGGGATCGAACCTGTATTCTCTGCATTGAGAGCTCGGAGTCTTAGACACAGGACCACCAGGGAAGTCATGATTTTTCCCTTGATGGGCGGCATATGTTTGAAGCTGAGTAGCTGCTCTGTTGCCCCATTTCCTGCCTGCAGAACCTCTGAATTCCAGCATCTTTCCTTCATCCTCTTCCATCCAAGCTGGCAGTGTTTCTGCTGATACAGCACCCTTTTTGACCGTGTGGGTCTCCCGTGTACGTCACAGGGACCCATACCATCAGGGAGGAGGCTCCTCCTTCCCAGGAGGCCCCTCTCTGAGCCCAGCTTGTGCTGAGATGGTTATATCTGCTAGTCAGACATCAGCTCTTTTCAGAGGACGACTGTCCAGTCACGTCGTTGGCTCTCTCTCCTCACATCGAGACTCCCTGCAGCCGCCTCTCCTGAACCTGGGTGGGCGTGAAGTTCCCGGGTCACCAGCACAGGCTGTCTTCCTGTTTCACAGTTCCTTCCACGATTGGCGTCTTTCCTCCTGCACTTTCCTGTAAGGAACAGATAAAAGCCAGGTCACATCTCCCACACTTGGCTTGGAAACCTTCTTAGCTAAAGATGCAAGTTCATCTCTTGCAAGTTCTACTTTGCACCTGACACTGGAACTCAGTTCAGCCAAGTTTTTTTGCTGTGTTTAATAAGGATCACCTTTCCTCCAGCTTCCGGTGATTTGTGCTCAAGGCAATCTAGGCTTTTTCTACCATACTCCTCAAGTTCTCAAGCCTCTTCTGTTACCCAGTTCCAAAACCAGCGCCCCGCTTTTAGACGTTTGTCACTCCTGGTAAAAATATCTTCATTAGTTTCCTGTGTCTGCCATAACAGATGACCACAAACGGGTGGTTCGGAACAGCAGAAACTTCCTCTCCCCTCTGGAGGCTAGAAGGCCAAAGTCAAGGTGTTGTCATGGCACTGGCTTCTCTGGAGGCTCCAGGGAAGACCCTGCCTGCCTCTGCCTCTTCCAGGGTCTGGTGGCTGTGGCGTGCCCTGTGGCAGCATCCTTGCAGCCTCTGCCCCTTCTTCACGGGCCTGTCCTCTGGGGATCTCTTTTCTGCCTCTTATAAGGGCACTGTCATTAGATTTAGGTTCCACCCAGATATGCCAGGGTGATGTCGTCCTGATATCCTGAACTTAATCACATCTGCAAAGACCCAATTTCCACTTCAGGTCACAGTCACGGGCACTGGGGGCCTCTACATGAGCACACCATCTGGGGCTGCTGGTCAGCGCCTTCCCTCCAGGTTGCCTGCAGTTGGTGATTGGTGTTCTGTAAAACCTCCACAGCTTTATGTTTTATGCTTGTTTTTAAGAAAAACGTGCACAGTATTTTATAGTATAATTTAGTTTATGTATAACTTTGTAATCTAATATTGTGAAGTATTTAGGTGCAAACATAATTGCGGTTTTGGACTCTGAATTTTAAATCATTATAACTAAGATCAAACACATCTTTATTAATCAAAATAGGAACCATTACAATCAACACATTTTTGCCAACAAGAAATAAGTTTATTTCTATAGTGTAAAAATCCATGCTTCGGGATTCAGTGAACTCTTGGAAAGCATTTTCTGCCTCCTTCTGGCTGTGGTAGCGTTTTCCTTGCAAAAAGTTGTCAAGATGCTTGAAGAAGTGGTAGTTGGTTGGTGAGAGGTCAGGTGAATACAGAGGATGAGGCAAAACTTTGTAGCCCAATTCATTCAACTTTTGAAGCTTGGTTGGTTGTGTGATGTGCAGTTGGGTGTTGTCATGGAGAAGACTTGGGCCCTCTTTGTTGACCAGTGCTGGCTGTGGGTGTTGCAGTTTTCAGGGCATCTCATCGATTTGCTGAGCATACTTCTCAGATGTAATGGTTTTGCTGGGATTCAGAAAGCTGTAGTAGATCACATGGGTAGAAGACCACCAGTCTCTACCATGACTTTTTTCTGGTGCAAGTTTGGCTTTGGAAAGTGCTTTGGCGCATCTTCCTAGGCCAACCACTGAGCTGGTTGTTGCCAGTTGTCATATAAAATCCACTATTTGTCACTCATTACAATCTGATCAAGAAATAGTTTGTTGTTGTTGCCTAGAATAAGAGAAGATAATGTTTCAAAATGAGGACTTTTTTTATTTGCGATCAGCTCATGAGACACCCACTCATTCAGTTTTTTCACCTTTCCAATTTGCTTCAAATGCTGAACGACCTTAGAATGGTGAACATTAAGTTCTTTGGCAACTTCTTGTGTAGTTGTAAGAGGATCAGCTTCGATGATCTGGCTCTCAGTTGGTCGTTGTCGTTGTCAACCTCCGATGGCTGGCCACTACGCTCCTCATCTTCAAGGCTCTCATGTCCTTTGCAAAACTTCTTGAACCACCACTGCTAACCACTGTACGTTGGTTAGCAGTTCCTGGGCCAAATGGGTTGTTGATGTGGTCTCCTCTGCTTTACAACCCATTTTTAATGCGAATAAGAAAATTGCTCCAATTTGCTTTTTGTCTAACTTCATTTCCATAGTCTAAAATACAGATAAACAGCAAGTAATATGTTACTAGCAGAAAAACAAAAAGGGAGAAATGCACATTAACACGATGTATAGCATAGTCACGTTTATTTAAGAAGGTATTCCAATATCAAACAGCAAATGTCAACAGTGCAAAAAGTGCAATTACTGTTGCACCAACCTAGTGTTTTAGACACGTGTAACTTCTTTTTATTTAATGTTACAACAAATACGATCCTTCTGTGACATTAGTTTGTGATTTGCATGGTAATCATATCCTCTTTATTTTGTGCTATTTCTGTTTTTGTGTGGCAGGTGTACTAAGGGACATACGAGGCGTGTCTCGGGCAAGGGGAGTGGGTCCTGCACCGCTGTGGTGTGTCAGCGGTCAGCGGAGGAGCGTGCCTGGGCTCAGGCACACATGCCACCTGCTGGTCTCAGCACCGCCTCACTGTTGTGTCCTTGGGCAGCTTCCCGCTCAGGACCGCATCCTATTGAAACTGATCTCCTCCCATGGAACAGTAGGTTTGGTCTAGTTCAGCTTTTTTGCTGCTGGAAACTGCTGCATAGAAGAGCTGTGTCGCAGGATCGTGTGTGTCTATGGCTGTTGTTAGAAATGGAATTTCTGGGTCAAACCAGCAAGATTTAAGCTCCAGCTGCACCATGGTGCCGTTTTTTGTTTTTGTTTTTTCACCTATCAGATTGGCAAAATTCCAGAACCCCGGTTTCTGGATTGTATTAGTGAAATGGTGGGAACCAGGCCAGTGAAAATGTCTATCAGGCCTAAAAACCGCAGTGCGTGAAACAGCAGAGGATGGGGGCAGTGCCTGAGGGAGGGTGGGTGTAGACCTGCAGCGGGGGACCTCCAGACAGTACAGGCAAAGGGTCACTTTTTGTGTTGAAAGGGGGAAAACCAAGAATCATGTTTGTATTTACTTGACTTTTCCCCATAAAGAAATTTCAGAGATTTGAAGAGGAAGCCAGTCCTGACTGTGAGTCGCATACTGTGTGCAGGGCAGGGAGGGGACGAGATGGGGGCACTTTTCCCTGTGTCTGGGGAATAATTCCTATTCAAACACAGTATTTTTACAAGGTCCTAAGGTGTCTGCTCTGGAGTAGGAAATAGTAACCCCCTCCAGTATTCTTGCCTGGAAAATTCCATGGAGAGAGGAGCCTGGCGGGCTACAGTCCAAGGAGTCGCAGAGTCAGACACGACTGAGCGACTAACAACACACAAAAGGTTGTCTGCCAGGTTCTGCAGTGCCTGAGAGGGCTCACTCCCCCCACTGCCTACCTTGCACCCCGAGTCAGGGCTGCAGACAAACAGCAGCACCTCGCCGATCTGATATGAAATCACGTGAGCAGGTAAACGAGGCAATTATTAACAGAGTTGGCGTGCGGGGTCGGCGTGCCTGTCAGGAGCGCAGCTCTAGCTCAGGCGCAGTGGTCCTGTGGGGTCAGACCCCTGCACTGGGAACGTGAATCTGCTGTGGATCTGGGTCTTTCTTTGTGCTTTTGGGACTTTATCCATTTAAGTCCTGACAGATTTTTATCAGTCCATGCCAGAGAAGTTTATATCGTGCACTGCGAATGCAGGGTTTCTCCCACCCTCTTTTTCTGTCTCTCCATTGTTAGCCTATAAGAAATCTCTCCAGTCTTTCGAAGGATGTTGCAAGCTGGCCGTTCTAGTGGGCGCCTTGTTGGTTCTGACGGGTGGTCGACGGTGCTGGTTTAGGTGCTAAGGAGGCAAAGGACACTTGTCATCACTCTGTAGTCAGAGTGGCGTGTATACAGTTTCCTTTCCTCATAGGCCTGGATCCACCTTGCCAGCAGCTGAGCCTGGAGGCTTGCTCTGGCCTCTGGCCGTGTGGCTTTGGGGACATCCCAGCCACCATGCTGAGTTTTATCGCCCAGCTGCTCCTGCTTCCAGTACTTCCCACAGGGGAGGCCTCTGGGGCAGTGTCACTGTCAGACTCAGATGGAAGTCTGGTCTCCTGTTAACAGCTGGCCTTCCCCACCCATGGTTCAGCCACTGGGCACTTTAGTAATTTAAGGTTCAAAAAGTAAAACTTGAATTTGCTGTGGGTGGTCTTTACATAGGATTTACATTGTAGTCACAGTTATCTATGTGCTCCCAGTGGCTCTGGCTCAGACAGTAAAGAATCCGCATGCGTGCAGGAGACCAAGGTTTGGTCCCTGGCTCGGGAAGATCCCCTGGAGGAGGAAATGGCAATCCACTCCAGTATTCTTGCTTGGGAAATCCCATGGACAGAGGAGCTTGGCAGGCTAGTCCGTGGGGTTACAAGGAGTTGAACATGACTGAAGGGACTGACACTATTCATGTAGCACTTGCTCTGTATTAGCCTATATGTAAACACTACTTCAGTTTTTATAAGGGACTTGAGCATCCAAGAATTTGAGTGTTGGCTGGAGTTCTGGCAACAGTTCCCCTCAGACCCTGAGGGACCCCTGGACCTCCTTTCCCAATTTATTGGGCCACTTTGTAAAAATCAGAAATCTCAGTGAGTTTTTATGAGTTGTCAGCAATTTTGAGATTGATACATAGGTTTTCTTCTTTAATCTATTACTGAGGTGAACCTGTTACTAGAGTGCTCTGTGTGATTACGGGGGAACCCTACATAGTAGAAGCCGTCTGTGGCTATCACCTGCCAACCAATCACTAGTGAGCTGCTGCAGGGCAGGCTGTCCCCGGGTGGGTGCAGTGTGAAGCTGGGGAGCGCTGGTGGGGAACAGGGACTTGAGGGCAGGGAGGGCCTTGGGAGCAGCGGTGGTCTGGCTGGCAGGCGGGGTGTGTGGGGGTGGGGTCCTCCTTGCCTCTGGCCCAGGGCCACACCTGCCAGGGTCTCAGGAGACTCGGGGGGCACTTTGTCCCAGACACAAGGGCTGGGAAGGAGGGGGCCTGGCTGTGGTGGAGGAGCTCAGCTCAGGTCCCAAGGACCACAGGGGTGTGAGCTGCTTCTTTGCTCATCAGCCTGTGCCTGTGGGTGCTGCTGGCTTTGCCCCTGTGGTGTCATCATGTGCCCCCCAGTCCAGACCCAACAGGCGGCGGGCCTGTAGAAGGAAGGGTGGATGCCTGAAGGTGGCAGCCCGCCTAGGGAGGATGTGGGCCCCCAGGGAGGAGCTTTGGGTAAGGATGGAGGGAAGACTGGGGTGTAGGCCTGTGGGAGACCGGGGTGCCTGTGCCCCACAGCCCCACACAGAGGACCAGGGTGGAGTGGGAGGCGCTTCCTGGGGCTGACCTTAAAGCGGTGTGCCCGCGGCACCATGAATGAGGCCGAGCTCATCCCACTGGGCAGTGCCAGCGAGGACATTCTCCCCAGGGCTCCGGCAAAGACGCTCGGTGTCCAGGAGGCTGATCCTGTCAGCAGTAGGGCTGGTGGTGGGGACCCCGCGAGATGTGCTGGGACCCAGACAGTTGGTGGCAGATGGACAGACCAGACGGTGGAGCCACCAGGACTCGCAGGGCTGACCCACCACGGGATGACCCCAGGGTGCTGGCCGGAGCTGCTGGGTGGTGGGTGGTGGGTGGTGGTGCCTCCAGGGAGGGAGGAGGAACCCTGAGAGACAGGAACACCCTGAGACAAGCCCGGTGGGGACCTCACAGTGGGGAGGTGGGAGCTGGCTGCCACTTGGGGGGTCACGTCACCCAACGGGCTGAGGTGATCCAGAGGAGCATGTGGGTGGAGGAGGGCCCCCAGCTGAGGGAGAATGGGGAGAGCATGGCAGGTGGGGAAGTGAGCCGTGATGAAGGGCCTGTTCTGCCCAGTGGGACCCATCTTTGGGCCTCATGTGGGGCGCTTGCTGGGGAGATGGCCAGGAGGTCCAGACTGTTGGGCCTCTCTAGCAAGGAGTGAGTGGCCATGATTTCGAGGTCAGGAAAGCCACGTGCAGGGGAGACTAGGAGGGCACTCTGAGGGTGGCCAGCAGTGAGGGTCGGGAATGTTTGTGGGGGCTGGGCCTGCCAGGCGCGCCTGGATCTAGCTTGCTGGCCTGGCAGTCTGGCTGGGGTCAGCGGGGTCAGGCGATCGAGAGCTGGAGGCTGGAGGGGTGAGGGCTGCGTCCATCGGAGCAAGTGCAGGCGGCCAGGCCCTGCGTATTGATTAGCCGAGGCTCCGCCCTGGCTGGAAAGCCCCGCCCCGCACCTCCTGGCTCCTCCCCCAGGCTGCGGCTCTGGCCTGGGCAGTGCAGTGCGGGGCTGGACTCTGCGTGGCGGCGGCCGCGCCGCCCTCAGCCCCAGCGGAGACATGGACCCCTCGCGAGCCATCCAGCAAGAGATCAGCTCCCTCAAAGGTGCGGGCCAAGGCGGGGGGCCGAGACAGGTCATGGGGTTTGTGGACCAAGCTGTGACCTCTGCCTGGATGCAGTCCCCACAGAGCAGCGGTCGGAGTCTGCAGCTCTGGGGGCAGCTTTGGGAGTGGGGAGCTGGAGCCCCAGGAGGCCCGGCCCATGACCCACCGGGCCTGCAGCTGGTGCGAGGTCCTCCCGAGGCTGGCTGGGAGGGCTCCAGCCGCAGCCCCGTAGCCTCACGGCCCCGCAGCCCCGCAGCCCTGCAGTGTGTCGCGGGGGGGGGGGGGGGGGGGGGCGGGGCGGCTGCGGCGGCGGCGGGGGCGGGGCAGAGGCGGGAGCTGGCTTCTGCCGGCGGTCGGGTCGGCACTTTCTCCTCCAGCACTCTCGTGTCCCCGCCCAGCTCGTCGGCCTGCCCCCAGCGTCCGAGGGGACCCGCCGGGCCTAGGGGATCACTGGGGGGAGGCGCCAGGCGGGCTGGCCCCGGGCAAGTGCACACTGCGGTTCTTTGTTCTGGGATGGGGGGTGCTGGGGGCTGCCAAAGGGCGCCGACTGGTTGCCCTGGAGACCCGGAGGGGCCTGGAGTGGGGTGGAGGGGGCCGCCCTGTCTGCCCGCCTGGGCCCTCCCTTTGCTGAATCAGCGGCTGCGGTTCCCGCAGTGTGGGGGATGGGCAGAAAGGGCCGTTCTCCCAGCCCTGGGACCTCGGGGGCGCGGGGGGGGTGCGCTGGGAGTAGGGCCGAGGGAGGTGTGCCGCAGCCGGCCGCGCGGGCCAGGCTGGGAACATCCTGCCCCAGGTCCCTCTGTGCTCCTCCCCTCAGCCGGCGAGGCCGAGCTGGTGGGCGGGAGGGGGACGCCCCTTCGCGCCCCGCCCCCTGTCTTGAGCAAGGGTGGGGGTGACGGGGCTGAGGCCAGAGCAGGGCTGTGTGGGAGGAGAGACCTTGGTTTGGGGGCCTTGGGTGCGGCTGGAAATCATTTTGGGAGGTGGGATGCTTTGGGGCTGGTTTGGTGGGGTACTTGGGGGTTGAGGGGGTTAGATCGGAGAATCAAACTAAGAAAATGTGCGTTGGGTGTCGGGGTGGCTGGGAGGGAGAGGAAGTCAGCGTGGGGCTATGGGGTGGGCAGGGGGAGCGCTGGTGGCCTCAGGGAGGGCTGAGGGACAGGCCAGGAATGGCCTTCCTCCAGCGCAGGGCCGGGCCGGGCCGCTAGCCTGAGTGCTGGCCTGCACCCACAGCTCGTGTCGGTTCCGCAAAGTCCTGGTGGCCCTCGGGGCGCGCGGGCGCCGCTCGGCAGAGAGGCACGGCAGCTGCCCACCCCGCGTCCTCCCAGCCGGCGCCCCGCCCTCCCTGAGCCAGAATCCGGCCGCGCTGGGCCCCTGCCCGCCGGCGGAGGGAGAGCCGCAGAGAGCCGGCGGGAAGGGCTGTGGGCACAGTTGGCTGTGCCTGCAGTTTCCTCTGCCACAACTCCGGGCGCGTGTGCGTGTGTGTGTGTTGGGAGCGGTTCTGCAGTGCTATGGCAACGGCCTCAGAACCCCGCCCCCACCCGCCGCCTGATTGCCGCCTGCTTGCCGCCTGCTCGCCGGAGCCTCCCACCTCAGGATCCCCCCACCTCCGTCCGATTTCTAATCAGTTCCCGGGTTGGCCTTGCTTGGTGGGAATGGGTGTGTCTGCTTGGTGGAGCGGGCAGCCCCAGGTGGGAGAGTTGGGGTATCGGGTGGGATGGGGAGGCGCGGCGTGTCTGCGGTTGGAGGCTCAGCAGCGAGGCCTGGGGGGGACTGATGGGTGTGGCCAGGCCAGGATCCAGGGTCCTCACGTGGAGAATACGGTCCCCTCCCAACTGCTGGCCCCCCATCACTGGGGCCCCCAGACCCTCGTGTAGCTGGGCTCCCATGCATCTGTCCAGCTGGCTCACAGGAGGCTCTGGGGGGTGAGAGGGGCTTGGAGGGGGCGGACTTGGTGACTTTGATTCCTTGTAGCAGCTGAGAGCTTCTGGCCTCTGACAGCTGGCCTGGGGCAGTGGGGGGTGGAGGCCCCACTCTGAACCCCCCTCCCCCCCCCCCCCCGCCCCATTCCCTGCTCGGACTCCTCTGGACTCGGAGCTGACTCCATGCTCCTGGCCCACCCTTGATCTGGCCCGGCATGGCAAGTGTTAAAAAGGGCCGCCAGTATCTGGGTCTGACATTTGGCGGTGGGGGCTCTGTCCCTTAGCCTGCCTGATGGACAGCAGCCAGTGGTGCCTGCAGCCTGCCTGTCAGTGTGCTGTAGCAGCTGCCCCTGCCGTGCCCCTAGACCCCTGACCCCAAGACCCCAGTTCTCCTCCTCCCTTCTCAGACCCCGGACCCCTCAGCACCTCCTCTCTGCCCCCCAAGACTTCAGCCCTCCTCCCTTAGACCTGGAGCGCCCCCTGCCGGGACGGGCAGCACCCTGTTCAGATCCTTGTGACTCCTGAGGCCCTGAGACCACACCGCGGCCTGAGGACCCTCCTGTCCTCTCTCCTTCCGCTTCCCTCTGCCACCCTTTGGACTCTGGGTCCGTGGCTGCTCCCGCCGGCCCGCCCTCCCCCGAGTCTTAGAACCTTGAAGGAAGTGTTTAGAAACTGATGTAATTACTGACGTGGAGCCGCGGGCCGGCTCTGCGGGAGGGGGCCTGCCTGGGGGGGGGTGGCCCCTCTGCAAGGTTCCCCCCCACCCTGCGAGGGCCCCTGTTGGTCGAGGGTGGGAGGGGCCGCCCTTGCTGCTGAGTCAGAGGGGGCCGGCCTGGGCGTCCTGAAGGGCGGGCGGGCGGGAGGCTCCGGGCGGGAGGCTCGCGCAGGCGGTGGGCAGGCCGCAGTGCCGGCAGGAATCGCACGGAGCCAGGGAGCCTGGCGCCGCGAGCTGTTAGCCGGGAGCCCGCGCCCTCGAACTGAGCGCTCCGCCGCAGCCTGCCTGCCCCGGGGCCCATCTCCTCACTGTGTTCAGGGCGTCTCCTGGCCTCTTCTCTGGGCCCCGCCCGTGCCCTCGGCTCACCGACACCCGCAGCCATGGTGGCCGGCATGTTCATGCCGCTGGACCAGCTGCGGGCCATTTATGAGGTGCTTTTCCGAGAGGGCGTGATGGTGGCCAAGAAGGACCGGCGGCCCCGCAGCCTGCACCCTCACGTGCCCGGCGTCACCAACTTGCAGGTCATGCGCGCCATGGCCTCCCTGCGGGCGCGGGGCCTGGTGCGGGAGACCTTCGCCTGGCGCCACTTTTACTGGTACCTGACCAACGAGGGCATTGTCCACCTGCGCCAGTACCTGCACCTGCCCCCGGAGATTGTGCCTGCCTCTCTGCAGCGTGTGCGCCGCCCCGTGGCCATGGTGATGCCCGCACGCCGCACCCCCCATGTGCAGGCCGTACAGGGTCCCCTGGGCTGCCCGCCCAAGCGGCCGCTGCCCACCGAGGACACTGCCCGAGAGGAGCGGTGGGTCTACCGCCGGAAGGAGCCTGAGGAGGGGGCACTGGAGCCCCCTGTGGTGCCTGCCACCACCCCAGGGACCCTGGCGAGGCAGGGGCTGGAGCCTGCCTTACCCACAGGTAGCTGCACCCTGGCCCCAGCTGGAGGGCGGGGGTGTGGGGGCCTGGGCCTGGTGGGTGGGGGTGCGGGGCCTGGGCCTGGTGGACGGGGTGGGCAGCAGGTGTGCAAAAGCTCTGCTCCTGCCAGCAGGCGGCGCTCTCTCCGCCTAGGCACTCTTGCCAGTGGATCCAGGGCTCCTCCTCCTGGCTTGAGGATCTTGGGGTGGGTAGGCCAAGGAGGAACCCATGGGTTACTGCCACCCATAGCCAGGCACACCCTGGGGCTGGGGGTGGGGCTCGCGGTTCTCGGACTGGCAGGACCAGCTGTCGGCACAGCCCTGGCTGGCATCCTGGGCCCTCTCGCCAGCATCACCCTCGTCCTGTGCCCTGCCTGCCCCCTCCCTGCCCCAGGGATTTGTCTGCTCCAGGCTCTCTCTGCAGGGGGTGGGGGCGTGCAGAGGGGGTGCTGGGATGGGACAGGGTACAGCCGCTCTCCAAGTGGGGATGACTGCCTGGTCTTTCTGAGCCGTGGGTTTGTCCAGCGGGGGTGACATCTGCCCCCCGGTTGTGTGGCACAGATGTGATATGGTGGCTGGGTGCTTGGTCAGCCTGGGGTGGGTGACAGCCTAGCAGGCAGCCCTGGGCCGGGACAGGAAGAGCAGACTCGTGGCCGCAGCAGTGCAAGACTCTGCCTGGGGTCTAGGCGGATCCATCCCAGGGAGACCTGGGTCCCAGGGGATGGACTGGGTCCTGTCGTCCCAGGGGCTGGCACCTCGCGCTGTGCCCCGCACTGTGGCAGCCCCCTGTCCCTAAGGACCTGTGCTGCACCACCCAGGTGGGCAGAGGGTCGCGGGCAGCTCAGGCTCACACCTGTGCTTCTGAGCTCACCGGCCTCCGTGTTGAGTGGGGGTAGCGGATCCCCAGCATAGGGTGGACTCCATGCCTCTCCAGCTGGGGAGGAATGTGGTCTCTGGGGGTGGGTGGGGGCCTGGGGTGAGGCTAGCACGGTGGGCAGGAGTTTTGCCAGGTGGATGAGTGGGGGGTCGGGGACCCAGGCGCAGGCCCGGGTTGGGCCTGGACCCACTAACTAGGGCCCAGGCGTGGGAGCCCATCTCGGGGAGTTTGGGAGGTTGTGGGTGGCGGGGCTCACCACGTGGCCTCTCCCACGCCTGTCAGTAAGGTGACCGTGTCCCCCACCAGAGACAGTAGTACTGGGCTGGGCGGCGGTCAGCTCTGACAGCACCTGATGGAGTCTCCGCGCGGCCTCCTCCCTGACCGTTGCCTTGATGGGGCCTCTGCCCCATTCTGGTTGGCAGAGCAGACCCTCCCCCTTCCTGGGTCGTGGGTGTGGGGAGCATGGACCCCTTCCTTTTATCTCCTTCCTTCCTTGTCTGTGGCCTGGCTGGGCTGGTGCTGGGCTGAGCGGCTGGGCTGGGCGAGCAGTTGGCTGTGGGCCAGGAGGGGGGACTGGGTGTGGCTCAGCGAGCAGGGGGGAGCGCCCCCAGCCCTGAGGGGTGACTCAGTCTTCCCTTCCCGGCCGCAGCCGCTGCCGCCGGTGGCAGCTCAGAGTTTCCAACAGGAAATGAGTTCCAGCTCCAGGCTGAGTCAGGGCCGGAGGGCGTGGGCTCCCCCTTCCCCGAGGTCCTGCAGGCTGAGCGGGATCTGAGCACCACCCTGGGCACAAGAGGACGCCCAGGGCACCTCGGATGCTGGGTGGGGCGGAGGGCTTTGGCCAGGTCTGCAGGGGTCCTGGTGGCTTGGCTAGGAAGCTTCTGATGACATTGGGAACTGTCAACTTCTCAGAGTTTTAAACATTATCAAGTGGGGCTTCCCTGGCGGTCCAGTGGCTGTGACTCTGCGCTCCCAAGACAGAGGCTGCATTCAGTCCCTGGTCAGGAAACTAGGTCTGACAGGCCCCAGTGGAAACCTGGCACAGCCAAATTAAATGAAGAAATAAATACTTTAAAAGTTATCCAGCGATGTGCCACACAGACCCCTCACTTGCTCACAGCATCGCCCCTCTGGTCCATCTGCAGAAGGGCAGGTCAGCACGTGGGCCCAGCCGCCACACTCGTCACAGCGGCCTTGCTCAGGTGGACTGCCTCTGCCCGGCCAGCCCTGGCCAGGGAGCTGCGGACCCCTTCCCCCGTGCCCTGGTGGTCTGCTCATCCGTGTGGAAAGGTGTCCACTTGCTTGTTCCGCCACTTACCAGTCAGTCCCAGGCTGAGTCCCTGGCTGGACGCCCCCAGCATGTGGGATGGATGGGCTGGGTGAAGAGCGAGTGGTCTGGGAGGGCCCCTGTGAGAGACGCCCTGAGCTGAGCCCTGACCAAGGAGGACAGCGCTCAGAGAGCTGCCAGGAGGTCCGACAGGGTTCCTCTGGGGTTACTGGAGACATGGACCTGGGGGAGTGGGTTTCATACATGAATTTCATTTCTCAATGAGCCTGGCTCAAAATTCAGAAAGAACTAGAACTTCAGTAGAAAAGAAGTGTCGTCCGAACACGCTCAGCCCTGTGCTCCAGCAGCCTCTATGCTGCGGGTGCAGGTGCCCTGCAAGGCTGGCTGCTCCTGGCCATGCCGCGCACCTGACTGTCCCACGGGCTTGTCCGCAGGCGCAGAGCCCTGCCGCTCCCTTTCACGGCACGTGGCGCCCCTGCCAGCCCTCCATTAGTCTCCAGTTTTGTGTCCGGTTGTCTGTGGGGAGACCCGTAGAACTCTGGCAGGTTTTCTAAGCAGGTTACAGTACGATTAGGTTTGTCTTTTACCGGGTCTCGCAGTGGCTGGGCAGTCCAGCAGCACGGAAAAAGTGCAGAGGTTGGTACTCAGCTATGTCCCTTTGTCAAGGCTGAAGGCCTGGAGGCTGAGGCAGAGGAGGGGTCTAGGAGGGGCTGGGGTGGTGCAGGCTGCTGGGGCTGGTGCTGGGTGGGGAGGCTGCCGGGTGGGTGGGCTGGGCCGGCAGGCAGAGGAGGGCCCTCCAGTCACACCTGAGGGCTCAGGGATTGCAGGCGGGCTGGTCTGACCCGTCGGTCCACTGGGCTTCACTCTGCCGGGCTCTCTGACTAAGGGGTGGCCATGAGGAGGAGCCAGGCTCCCAGAACTGGGTGGGGAGGCCAGGGCTCTGGCGAGCCCTCCCTTTGCCTCCCACCCTTTCCCTCCTTCCTGCCTTCCCTTCCTCTCCTCTCTGCCGCTCCAGAGCAGCCGGCTCATGGTCGGCAGCTATGGACAGGTACAGCATGGAGGAGCTGATTCAGCTGGGCCAAGGTAGGGCAGGGTTGGGCCAGGGTGCAGGTCTTCAGAAGGGAGGGGTCCAGGCCTCCAGCTGGGGCTCTGCTCTCCCCACCAGCCTGTGGCCGGGGCCCTGCAGGGGCAGGACTGTGGATTCCAGATGAGCATGGCTCTGTCTAGAGATGCCGCCTGTGGTGTGTCTGGGGCGGGATGGACGTGTCTCGGGGTGCCAGGCCTTGCCCCAGACTTCCATGACTCCAGGAGCTGGTTCCCCCTGGTGTTGGAGCACGGAGTCCTCTGAGGAGGAGCCCAGCCCTGGCCTTCACAGCTGGCCCCTGCAGGCCGGTTTCCTTCAGAATTGAGTTTCTGAAGCATGGGGTTGATGGGCAGGAGGCTTGGGTGGGCCTGGCCCTCCACCCCCTCCCCGTTGCCCCTGGCCTCCCCACGTGGGCCGGGGCACCCCTTCCCTGGCAGCCAGAGGCCAAGTGTGGTTTGCTGTGCTCTGCTGCCGGCTACCCACATGTTCCAGGCAGTCGACCAGGGCTGAGGTCGCGGCCTTGCATGGCTGGGTTGTTCCTCGCTGGTTCTGTGCCTCAGTTTCCTCAACTGTGTGGTGCGGTGATGCGTGGGCTTACTCCTTGGAGTTCTCAGAGGGTCAGACTAGACTGGCCCCTGCGGGCTTCCTCCATGGGGTTCTCAGAGGGTCAGACTTGACAGGGAGGAGGGGGCGGGACCGCGACCTCCACCTGCTGTTTCCTGAACGCACCTTGGCCCTGGGATGTCTGAGACCCCGGGCTTCCAGGGTCTGTGTGGGCCTGGGGCCGGCACCTGAGCGTCCTGGGTTGCTGGGGAGGCCCGGCCCGACCTGGCCTGAGACCTGACCTTGGGAGGCCGTCCTGCCCGTCCGTCTGGGCCAGGTGTTGTTTGGTGACCTGCCAGGGGAGGGGGTGGTGGTGCTTGCCAGGGTGGCCTTTCCCAGTGCTCCCCCACTGCTGTCCATGCCCGAGGGGTGGGCAGGGCGGGAGCTGCATGCCTTTCAACAAGGACAGGAGCCCCCAGGCTCGAGGGCCACCCTGCTCCCAGGTGGGCCCCGACACCCAAGGCTTCCCCTGTTGGACTCACCGTGGGAGCTGGCCTGGCGCTGGTGCCCTGGCTCCGCACGTCATGTTCTAAGTCAGGACAGATGACGGGCCTGGCCTGCCCTCCTGGGATATTTATATCCGCGGGCCCCCTGCCCACCCCCCTCCCCCACGGACACAGCTCTGCTGACAGCAGCAGCGCCGTGCCCTCCTCCACGCACCTCTGCGTTCGCTGCCGCCTCCGAGGGGCCTGTGACCCTCCCGACACCCAAACCTACTCGCTGTCGGACCCGTGGGCCCCGCGCTGTCCCCAATGAAGATCGTGCCGGGTAGGTGGGGCTGCCTCTGAGAGCCCAGCGGGCGCTGCGGGGCCCACCCCCTCCCTGTCTGCTGTCCGCGGCGGGGCGGGGGGCGTCGGGTCGCCCTGTCTTTGACAACGGTTGAGTCCGCTGCGAGCCTGGAGACCAGCAAGGACCGGGGCGCTGGCAGCTGTCCCCAGGGGCACCCTTGGAGGCAGAATGGGGTGCTGGGCGCCACGGTCACCCGCTGTGGGGGCGGGGGAGGCCCGTGTGAGGCCGCGAGGGCCCGGGCTGGGCTGGGGGTGGGGGGGCTGCGCTCAGCCAGGCGTCCCCGCAGGCCCCTCCTCCTGGCGGGTGTGGCCGCGGGTGAGCAGGGGTTAAGGCTCCGCTAACCTTGAGCGTGCGAGCGGCGCAGGGCCCGCGGAGCGCCGCCGCCGTGGGAGGTGGGGCGGGTGGGGAGCGCGAGTGGCCAGAGCGGGAGCGCAGTTGGTGCGGCGGCGGCGGCCGACAGTGGTCGGGCGGTCCCGCAGGGGGCAGTCCCCGGTCCCGGGCACCCCCAGCCGTCCTCCACTTCCTCGGGGAAGGAAGAGGGGCTGCCCGGCTTGGAGTAGCCCTTCCGAAGGGCGGCTGCGCCTGCCGAGCGCGCAGGCCGGCGCCTCCAGAGCCATGGAGCCCTCGGGCAGCCTGTTTCCTTCCCTCGTGGTCGTGGGCCACGTCGTCACCCTGGCCGCCGTGTGGCACTGGCGCCGGGGACGCCCGCGGGTGCAGGATGAGCAAGGTAAAGCCGATGGGTGGCCGCCACCCCCGGGGCTGCTGTTTCTTGCCGCCAGCCGGCCAGGGGGCTGAGGGCGGGGCGCTCGAGGGGCCGCCTCTCTCCCGCCCCTGAATTTCCCTATGCCCTCCCCTTCCTGTCCTGGAGGCTCGCGCGGGCACTTGGCCAGACAAGGTGTGGACCCCAGGCCCCGCACCCTGCGCTGAAGACCCCGCCTGCTTGTCTGGGCAGGGCCGGGACTCTGCCTCCATCAGCCTGGAGCCTGCTGCTGGGCAGGGCGTAAAGGGAGGGCTGGGGGAGGTCTAGGCAGCTGGGGAGGGGGCGGCAAGGGGCAGGGGCTTTCCTAGGCCCCTCCCTAGCAGCCCGTATGGAGTGAGCACAGGTGACTGTCTACACAGAAACCGCAGCTGGCAGGTGCAGGCGTCCTGGGGACTGAGGTGGGGCCGCCGCAGGAGGTGGGGCTGCGGGAGCTGGACAGGTGCCTGAGCGCCCTTGACCAGGGCCCAGTAACGCCTCGGGACCTGCGGCCGGGCTTACGCTGCCCTCCCCCGGCTCCAGGTCACCCGCTCGAAGCTATAGCCCTCGGCAGTGGCTCCTGGCCCAGGACTGGGTGGAGCCTGCCTCCACTCCAGTGAATGAGCAGGGGACTGGGGTTCTGGCCAGAGGGACGGCCCCACTGGGGACCTGCAGGGCGGCCCGGGCGATAGCCTGAGGCGGGGAGGCTTGCCCTGGGTGGGGGTGGCCAGGGCCACCCCGGTGGGCCTACTCTGCGGGAGCCTGGCCGAGGTCTGAGTCCGGATGGGGCTCCTAGGCGTGGCTTTGGGGGCTGGGGAGGGCCTGGTGACTCAGCTGCCGGGTTCAACAAAACGGTTCAATAAAATGCTCAGGTCAGCGCTCCCCGCCTCGGTTTGGCCCTCCCTCCCTCAGCTTTTGTCTCCTGTGCCCACGTGGGCACGGGGTACCCCTTCGGCCGCTCCCTGGTCCTGCTGCCCTCGGCGCCCCTTTTCGATGCTTCTGCTCAGTTCTCAGCCCCCTGCTCCGCACACCCGGCCTTTCCCGCGAATCCTGCGGGAGCCGGAGCTCGTCCCGGGAACGCCAGGCTCGGGCAGTTCCCAGCCTCTGTCCTGGGGCCGCAGCCTCCCCCGCTACCCCCAGGACCAGCCTGGTCCTCTCCCTCCAAGCGGGGGCGCGGCTTCCAGGTCCCCGTGGGGCGGGGCGGCCGCCGGGGGCAGGTTCTCAGCGTCCGGCCCGGCGGGGGAGGGTGTGGCGTGCGAAGCCGGCGGCCTCGCGCGTGGGCCGGGGAGCCGACGCACCGTCCTGTTTGCTGTCCGCAGGGCGCCCGGGCTCATGGCTGCGCCCGGCACACGGGGGGCGGGCGTCGCTTTCGCCGCGCAGAAGGAGGTGGTGCTGGAACGGCCGTGCTGGCTGGATGGGGGCTGCGAGCAGGCGCGCAGGGGCTACCTCTACGGGCAGCTGTGCTGCGTAGGTGGGTGCGGCTGGAGGGGCGGTGGTGCCGGAGGGGGCACCCGTCTCCGAGAGCGCCCGGGAAGGCCGCGGGGGCCGGGGGGCGGTGCCTGGCCCAGGCGCAGCCCCGCCCCCAGGCTCGGTGCGGAAACACCTGGGGAGGAAGGCGGGGTGGAGTCCCCTCTGCCCCCGAGATCCCTCCGGAGAAGAGGGTGGGGAGTGGGGCGGGCCGGCAGGCCGGGGCCGCGGGTTCCGGGCTCCGGGCTGTCGGCAGTCTGCCCGCGGGAGGTGTGGGGTGGGAGGGGCCGGGGCGGAGTTGCAGTCTCTGCGCCGCCCTGTGCTCTCGGCTTCGGCTCCCTTCGTGTCTCCAGGCTTCTTATCCTGGGAGCGGCCCCACTAGCCGTAGATTCTTGCCTTAGTTTCCAAATCTGTGAAAGGGGGCAAAGGTACCCTTCAGAGGGCCACGAGCAACTCTGCGGGACACTGGCCTCGTGGACAGGGCAGGAGCAGCAGTGCTGGGGAGGGCCAGCCGAGACGTGCAGCAGCCTGGCCTATGGGCGCGGGCCGCGGGGTTGGGCCGGCCGGGGAAGGGTGGGTGGTCTCTTGACTTGAGGGCCTGAATAGGATGCCGGATAGGATGGACGGGGAAGGGCGCGTCCTACAGCCAGGGGTGAGGGACTGGCCGACAGGGCCGCAGGGAGCGCCTGAGAGGACACTCTGAGATCCCGGGGAGGGGGGGTAGGGGAGGGTGGAGGTCGGGGGGAAGTCTGGAGGCAGCAGGGTGTGCTGGGGAGAGGGAGCCGGGCTTGGGAGGTGGAGGTGGAACCCTGTCCTGGACAGCAATCCAATATCCTTGGAGCCTCTGAGTGGCCGAGAAGACGCTGGAGAGGGGCTGGGGCGGGGGACTCCCCCAGCTTGCCTGGCAGTGGGTGTGAGCCATCCTTGGTGACCCTACACTGGGGTGCTGGCCAGTGTGGGTCTGATGTGGGATCCTGGAGCACCTCTGGGAGGTGAAGGGCTTGTGTGTGGGGCCTCTCCGGGCCTTGCATAGAAGGGGGGGGTCTGTCCAGACTCGGGGAGCGAGGTGACCTGCGGCAGGGACCCTGAGGTAGGGATGAGGGTAGTCAGCTCCACCTGGTCGGGGGCCCCCTACCCCCTGGGGTGTGAGCGACCCCCCCACCCCGTGGCCACAGAAGGGCAGCGGCTGGGTGGGGTGAGCCTTTCCTGGAAACGAGGCCCGAGGCACCATGGGGGTGGGGCTCCCAGCTGGATCGCATCAAGCCAAGTCTCCGACTGGAAAATTCTGTGGTCAGGGCGGTGCATTCTTTCCTGCAGTGGCTGGGCAGCTGGGCAGTCCCTGTGCGGCCAGGGCCCCAGTGTGCCAGACGAGAGGGAGCCGGGCCGCACCCCTGAGCCCTTTGTCCCACCACCTTTACAACCTGAGTGGCTGATATCTGTGTGCCCCGCCCGCCTGCAAACAGCCCCCCACCCAGGCTGCCCCCAGTGCCCTAGGTGTGGCTTCCTTGCCCATGAATCACCCCTCCCCTGACTCACTGGCTAGGCCCCCTTAGGGTGCTCCCCTCTGACCTGGGCCCCCCCCACCCCCCCACTCGAGGCAGAGTTCCACAGCTCAGGGCTGGGCGGTCCTGCCTGGTGAGTCAGCGCTCAGCTATGCGCCCCCTCCTGCCCCGCGGAGCACTCTGCCTTCGGATGGGGGCACTGCTCCAGGACAGGCTTGGTGGGCCGCTTGAGAGGGGCCCAGCCCTCACTGGAGCCTGGTGGCCCTGGAGCCGGGGTATAGATGGGATCCTAGCAGGGTGTAGGGTGTAGGGCATGTAGGTCTCTGAGGGGTGATTTAGGAGGGCTTCCAGGGAAGGCAGCCGGCCCCCCCAAGCCAGGTGTCACTCCCCTTGGGGGTCCCTCCTTAGAGCCCATCCGCCCGGCAGTTTGGGCAGGCATGGGGCGGCCCTGGGTCAAGTCTGAGCTGGTGTCCGCCTCAAGATGCGTGACCTTGGGCTCCCTGGCCCAGTGGCACTCAGGCACCCCTCCCTGAGGGGGCCCCCTTTGGAGTGGCCCTGGGCACGGTGTGCGGTTCCCTGTGACCCGACACTTGTCTGTATGTCGTGAGGTGCAGGTCCCCTGGCACCCGGGTTCCTTCAGGGGCTGCTGCAGGCAGGGTGGGTGAGGAAACCCCTGGGTTTCCTGTTTCTGCCCGGCTGTAGGTGTGGCTGTGGGGGAGGGGCTGCCTTCCTGCTTCCCGCTGGGACACTCCTTCTCTGGGGGTGTGCAGGCTGGGGTGGGGCTTCGGGGGCGGGGACAGCGGCTAGGGAGTTCTGCGGGCAGGGAGTGGCCCGCACTGGGCTCCAGCGGAGCTGAGCGACCAGAGCCCCAGAGCCCACCGAGTGAGTGTGCCGTGCCTGTGCTGAGCACCTCTGCCGTGGTGTGCCCCGCGGCCGTGAGCGCAGCACCTGGGGTGGGCCAGAACGCCGAAGGGGCAGGGCGGCACCATGTCTCAGCAGCGGCTACGGGTGCCCGAGCCGGAGGGCCTGGGTCACAAGAGGACCAGCTCGGAGGACAACCTCTACCTGGCTGTGCTCAGGGCCTCAGAGGGCAAGAAAGGTAGCGGGACTCCACACCGCCAGGCGGGGCAGGCGCAGGACAGGAAGGGCCCAGTTCCTGCCTCAGGAAGCCTGGCATTGGGTGGGGTGGGGCCCAGACTGTGAGGCTCTGAATTTAGGGGACAGACTCTGAGACCAGCATTGGCCCAGGTGCAGAATTGCTGCGGGGCCAGCCAACCATGCCCAACACAGAGAGGCTGGTGGGGGTGTCTGGGCCTTGGGTGGTGGGGGTGGAGGGCTCTCCATGCCCCGGGAAAGGCCCGCCATCCTGTGGGGGAACAGAGCTTCCCCTCACCCAGCCCTGCCTAGTCTGGGTCCAGGCCTGCTTGGGCCCCCGGAGGCGGCCTGTGTGGGGGTGTGGGCAGGCCAGGACTTGTGTGCTGTGCCTCCAGGTGTGGCTGCCAGCTCCAGACCCTCCCATCTTGGGAGACCTAGCAGTGGGCACCCGCGGGCCTGGCCCCCAGCTTCTGTCCAGGACTGTCTGGGGCCTTGTTGGGTGGGGGGCAGTGTGAGTCTGAGGCCCTCTTCAGTGGCACCAGCCACTGTGTCTGCATGGCGGTCTCCTCCTGGGGGCTTGCGGGGCTTCTCCCAGGCCCAGGTAACCTGGCCTTGTCTTTCCCAGATGAGCGGGACCGTGTGCAGAAGAAAACCTTCACCAAGTGGGTCAACAAGCACCTCATCAAGGTTGGTGGTGTGTGCACACACGGTTGTGAGCGTGTTTGCAGGAGTGCCTGCGTGTGTGTATGTGTGTGTGTGCAGGGTCGCGGGGGTGGAGGAGGATGCCCTGGCCGTCCAGCCCAAACAAGGGCTGGAGCCCCCTCTGCGTCCACGCGCGCGGGCCCCCCTTTCTGCCCCGGGGGCCCACCTCCCACCTCTGAACCTGTCCTTTCTGTCTGCTTCCTCCCCTGGCTCGCTCATCTCCTGTCTCTTTCCTCCTCTTCCTCCTCCTCCTGGTCTCTCCTGGTCTCTCTAGCACTGGAGGGCAGAGGTAGGTGCCTCCTTGGGGGCGGGCGTCTTCTGTGGGCCCCTGCCTCGAGCCTTCTGGACCAGCCCCACGCTCTGTCCGTGCAGGCTCAGAGGCACATCAGTGACCTATATGAAGACCTCCGTGATGGCCACAACCTCATCTCCCTTTTGGAGGTGCTCTCCGGGGACAGCCTGGTACGTGTGTCTGCCTGCCCCTCTACGACCCTGCCTGCCTTCCCTCCTGGGGTCTCACCGGTGACCCCCCCCAACTCTGTGTCCGGCCTGGCCTCAGCCCCCCCGCGCCTCCTGGTCAGTGTCCATCCTGGCCTGGGAGCCGCCTGACCCCTGTGCCTGAGCACACGGCCCCGCTGCCCACCATGCTCAAGCCTTGACACTGTAACCTCATGCTCTGCTCTGCTTTGGTTTCTCTGCTGCTTGGACTCTGAACTTTGACCTCTGCCCTTTACCCTTTGCCCTGCTCTGGCCGGACAGCCAAGAGAGCGGGACGTAATCAGGAGCTCGCGCCTGGTGAGTGGATGTGCCCGCTGGCCACGGCAGCACGTGGGCTCCAGGAGCCCGGCTCACCTGGCTGATGGTGCTGGGGTGGGCAGATGGCCCTGCTTCGAGCTGTGCAGCAGCCCACCTGCCACACTGTCCGGGGCCGGAGACCCATAGGGGCTGCCACCGCTGGGCAGAAGGACCCCTCCCCCAAACCACTACCCTCTGCCGGTGGCTTCCTGGCTATTGTGTCCTCCCCGCCCCCTCCTTCCTTCCCGCAGCCTGGCCTTGGACTTCCCAAACCTTTGCTGGGCCAGTGTCCCCCCCTCCCAGTTGGGGTGGGTGACCCAGGATAAGGGTCATGGATGCCGCGGGGGCTCAGGGGTGCTGACCGGCGTACCCTACCTCCCAGCTGTGGTGGGTGACCCGGGGTGAGGGTCGTGGATGCCGCGGGGGCTCAGGGGTGCTGACTGGCTGACCGGCGTGCTCCCCTTGCAGCCGAGGGAGAAGGGGAGGATGCGCTTCCACAAGCTGCAGAACGTGCAGATCGCCCTGGACTACCTCCGTCACCGCCAGGTGAGGCACCCACCTGGCCACAGGCCCCGGCCCCTTCTCCGGCTGGCTTGTGGGTGTGACCAAGGCCCGCTTGCTCACAGGTGAAGTTGGTGAACATCAGGAACGATGACATTGCCGACGGCAACCCCAAGCTGACCCTCGGCCTGATCTGGACTATCATACTGCACTTCCAGGTAGTGCAGCCACCCACCTGACCCTCTGCAGCCTCCAGAGTCTGCAGGATGGGGCTGGCACTTGGGGCCTTCCTGTCAGCCTGCGCTGCAGCCCTGTGCTAACTCCATGGCCTGAAGGCCCGGGCCTCTCCAAGGCCTGCCTGTCCCTCGCCCTCTGGCCCTGGCTCTCCCTACAGAAGCACGCGTTCTCTGCTCTGTGTGGCCTCCCGCCACGGGGAAGGTTCTGGAGAGGCACCCGTTGCTCAGGCTGACTCACCCACTGCCTGCCCAGCCGCACAGGAAGCCGCAAATCTGAAAGCTGGGCAGGCAGAGCCTGGCTGGCACGGCAGCTGAGTCATACAGGCGGGCAGACCAACAGTCAGATAACTGGGAACAGACAAGCTGGCAGACTTGGGCCCAAAGGACTGGACTGAGTGCAGGGCCAGGCCTGGGCTGCAGCCATACCTGCCCAGTCCCAGGACCCAACCCTCGCCTGCAGCCAGAGAGGCCCTGACCACCCCCACCCCGCCACACACACACACCTCATGACAGCCTTCTCTAGGCCTGGGGCTTCTGGGCGAGCCCCTTGCACGCGCCCTCCACCAGCTCTGATCCTGCCTTGTGGGGTGCAAGGTGTAGCTGGGCTGAGGGAGCGCAGGGCACCCACATTGTGGCAGCTGCTGCCTGGGGTGGTGTGGGCTTATGATGCTGAGGGGTAGTGGGTCCCAGTGGCTCCTTGACATGGGCAGGACACACTTGGCCTCTGCTGGCCGGTGGCTCATGTGCGCTGACGGGGCTGTGCCTGAGCCCCACCTCCTGCCCACTGTGTGGGCAGATCTCAGACATCCAGGTGAGCGGGCAGTCGGAGGACATGACGGCCAAGGAGAAGCTGCTGCTGTGGTCCCAGCGCATGGTGGAGGGCTACCAGGGCCTGCGCTGCGACAACTTCACCTCCAGCTGGCGCGACGGCCGCCTCTTCAACGCCATCATACATCGGCACAAGTAGGCCGCCAGGCGGGGCGGGGCGGGGCAGTGTGTGCGGCGGGCGGGGGTGCCAGAGTCCCTCGGCCGGGCGACTGCAGACATGCTGGGGCGAAGGGGACGGCGAGAAGGTGTGTGCTGCGCACGGGGAGCCGCTGCCTGGGGAGATGGGCTCTGCTGCCAGCTGCTTCCCCAGGAGGCCCAGCCTGGCCCACACCCTTCCCACTGCCTCCTGGCCCTTCCCAGTTTCTTCGAGGCCAGAGGACCTCAGGGCTGCTGGTTTTCACAGCCATGAGCACTGGCCCCACACTGATGCCACAGAAGAGGCCTGAATGGGGTCAGTTCTTGGGGGAACCTCAGCCTCCACCCAGGACCCCAGGGCCTGGTGGACAGGGTAACTGCAGGGAGCCCCACCCTGGGCCCCAGCACCAGGCAGGCCCCAGGAGCTCCTGGGGTCGGGGCCTGCACACGGGCCGCCTGTGTGGGAGGGACTCAGTGCCGTGTGGGGGTTGCTTCTCAGGGTGAGTGTGGGCTGGGGGCTCTGTGTCCCGGGGATCTACAGAGGGTCTCTGCATGCTGACCTTCCCAGAGGGCCTCACTGCTCCCATGTCCCTGCCTGCCTGCCCCACCTGCCCCTTTGCCCCCAGGCCCATGCTCATCGACATGAACAAGGTGTATCGTCAGACCAACCTGGAGAACCTGGACCAGGCTTTCTCTGTAGCAGAGCGGGACCTGGGGGTTACACGTCTCCTGGACCCCGAGGGTATGTGCCACTGCCCCACCTCCCCTCCCTGCTCCCCACCACCGGCGCCCCTCTGACCCCCCTCCCTCGCAGACGTGGATGTCCCTCAGCCCGACGAGAAGTCCATCATCACCTACGTCTCGTCCCTGTACGACGCTATGCCCCGTGTGCCGGACGTGCAGGATGGGGTGAAGGCTAACGTGAGTTCCAGCCAGCAGGGCCGGGGGGGCAGGGGATGAGTGGCCCTGGCGGCCCCTCATGCCTGTCCCCCTCCCACCAGGAGCTGCAGCTGCGCTGGCAGGAGTACCGGGAGTTAGTGCTGCTGCTGCTGCAGTGGATCCGGGCACACACGGCCGCCTTCGAGGAACGCCGCTTCCCCTCCAGCTTTGAGGAGATCGAGGTGGGTTTCCCTGCTCCGTGGGGTCCTGTGTCCACTGTGGGCACCCAGGTTTGGCTACTGAAACCCCCTCGTCCCCAGATCCTGTGGTGCCAGTTCTTGAAGTTTAAGGAGACGGAGCTTCCGGCCAAGGAGGCGGACAAGAACCGGTCGAAGGGCATCTACCAGTCTTTGGAGGTGAGGGGGACCTGGAGATGAGGGAAGCCGCCCAGGAGCCTGGGGCCTGGGGGCCCATCCAGCAGTCTTGGCCTGCCTCCTCACTAAGCTGGGGCCAGGGCTGCTTTAGGGCGGGTGGGCCCGGGGCCTAGGTGGCTTGGCACCCCCATGCTTGCTGGCCTTGGCCTGAGCTTGGCCCTGCCCACAGGGAGCGGTACAAGCAGGCCAGCTCAAGGTTCCCCCTGGCTACCACCCGCTGGACGTGGAGAAGGAGTGGGGCAAGCTGCACGTGGCCATCCTGGAGCGGGAGAAGCAGCTCCGAAGCGAGTTTGAGAGGTGGGTGGGGGTGGGGTGGGGCGGGCGGGTGGAAGCCACCCGAGGGTGAGTCACTGCCTGGGGAGGAAACCCCCACCCCCGGACTGGGAAACCCACACTGAGGCCAGCTCAGCTGTGGGCCGCAGGCCGGCAGGGAGGCCCAGAGCAGGAGGGAGCTGTGCTCCGAGGCGGGAAGCCTGGTGGGCGATCGCCACTCACGGAGGGGGGGCTGTGCTTGCTCTCGACCGCAGACTGGAGCGTCTTCAGCGCATCGTGAGCAAGCTGCAGATGGAGGCTGGGCTGTGTGAGGAGCAGCTGAACCAGGCCGACACCCTGCTGCAGTCGGTGAGGGCTGGGCCTGGGCAGAGGGGCTGGACGGAGGGAGGGAGGGGCCCCAAGCCCGCCCCGCCCTGCAGCCGCTGCTCCTGCCTCCTGGCATGGGGCCATCTCTGACCGCTAGATTGGGCAGAGCCGGCTCCTGGGCACCAGGCCCGCCCTGAGCTGCCTGCTGGCTGGATGTGGCAGAAGGGGACCCAGACTGCGGGCCCTGGGCTGGGACTCTCAGGGAGGACTTTCCTGGGGTGGGTGATGGGTGACAAGACTGAGAAACACTTGGCTCTGGGACCCAGTAGAGGCCTTTGCACTTGACCCTGGTCCCCACAGAGAACTGGGCCTGGGGGTTTGGCCAGAAGCCTTAGTGACATGTACAGTGCTGGCTGGGGAGGAAAGGGAAAGGACGGGCTGGGCCTGAAGGCGGGGGCTCAGGGTGGCCAGACTCTGAGTGAGGGCGATTGCCTCGTAGGATGTCCGGCTGCTGGCTGCAGGCAAGGCACCGCAGCGGGCGGGTGAGGTGGAGCGGGACCTGGACAAGGCTGATGGCATGATCCGGCTGCTGTTCAACGATGTGCAGGCCCTCAAGGATGGGCGGCACCCTCAGGGCGAGCAGATGTACCGCAGGTGGGACTCGCCCCTCCAGGGCCTGCGGTAGGCAGCCCTGTTCTGTGACCCCCCTGACCCCTGCCCTGCCTGCAGGGTGTACCGCCTGCACGAGCGTCTGGTGGCCATCCGCACCGAGTACAACCTGCGTCTGCGGGGCATGCCACGGCACCCTGAGCTCGAGGACTCTACCCTGCGCTACCTGCAGGACCTGCTGGCCTGGGTGGAGGAGAACCAGCGCCGGGTGGACAGTGCTGAGTGGGGTGTGGACCTGCCCAGTGTGGAGGCACAGCTGGGCAGCCACCGTGGCCTGCACCAGTCCGTCGAGGAGTTCCGGGCCAAGATTGAGCGGGCCCGCACGGACGAGGTGAGCGGGCAGCGGGTGTGAGGGTGGTGGACGGAGGGAGTGGGCAGGTCCTGGCCGCCGCAGGCCTCACCCTGCTGGTCTCCCTCAGGGCCAGCTGTCCCCTGCCACCCGGGGTGCCTACCGGGACTGCCTGGGTCGGCTGGACCTGCAGTATGCCAAGCTGCTGGTGAGTGGGGGCCAGGTGGGAAGTGAGTGCGGGGAAGGGTCCCTGGAGGAGGCGGCAACTGACACAGCCCCCGCCCGCCTGCCTGCAGAACTCCTCCAAGGCCCGCCTCCGATCCCTGGAGAGCTTGCATGGCTTCGTGGCGGCCGCCACCAAGGAGCTCATGTGGCTGAGCGAGAAGGAGGAGGAGGAGGTGGGCTTCGACTGGAGTGAGCGCAACAACAACATGGCTGCCAAGAAGGAGGCCTACTCGGTGAGGCGGGGCCCCTCGGTGGGTGGCCAGGACCCCTCGGTGAGGTGGGGGTCCTCCGTGGGTGGCCCGCCCAGGCCCCGGGAGCACTCGGTGGGAGCCAGGGTTCCCAGTGCTGTCTTGGCACTGCCCCTGAGGCCCCTGTCCCTGTCAGGCCCTGATGCGTGAGCTGGAGCTGAAAGAAAAGAAAATCAAAGAGACCCAGAGCACTGGGGACCGCCTGCTCCGGGACGACCACCCTGCCCGGCCCACAGTGGAGGTGGGAGGGGCCTGCATGGACCTCTCCAGGCGCCCCTGAGGGGAGGGGCAGGGCTGGGGACCCACCTGGTCATCGCTGGTGGGGGCGGGGCTGGAGGGCCCCTGGTTGGGGCGGGGGGAGGGGGGGCTGGGGCACCCTGGCCCAGGAGGCGGGCGGGGCCTGACGGGCCGTGTGCTGTGTGGCAGTCCTTCCAGGCAGCCCTGCAGACCCAGTGGAGCTGGATGCTGCAGCTGTGCTGTTGCATCGAGGCTCACCTGAAGGAGAACACCGCCTATTTCCAGGTGAGGCCTGGGCCCAGCCCACTGCAGTGGCCTCGAGGGGGTCCCTCTACCGGGCTGCAGTTGTGCACTGGGTCCGTGCACTCTGTCTCACTGACCTTAGTCAGCGCTGTCCCCAGGCATTGGCCTGGTCCCTCGGCCTACACTGGGGCAGCCGGGGCGGGGGCTCTGACCCTCTGCTTCTGACCCTCTGCTGCTGCCCCAGTTCTTCTCAGATGTGCGGGAGGCCGAGGAGCAGCTGCGGAAGCTGCAGGAGACGCTGCACAGGAAGTACACCTGCGACCGCTCCATCACCGTCACACGGCTGGAGGACCTGCTACAGGATGCCCAGGTGAGCCGCTCGGCCGGCCCAGCGCTGTGCAGCGGGTGAGGGGCAGGTGCGGAGGCCCGGGGCGTGGCCGCTGGGGCTGGAGGGCAGCCACAGCTGAGGGCAGTCCAGGGCTGGGGACAGCACGCGGGGTGGCAGGCCTGCTGTCCGGGCTGATGCTCGGGGAAGGTCCCTCTGGAGGCAGAGGGTGGCGACTGGAGGCACCAGCAGAGGTCGGGGGAGGTCGGATGTGGGGAGGTCAGCATAGCGGGATGGGTGTGGGTGGATGAGAGCTTAGTGGCAGGGGCCTGGCGTGAGGGTAGGTGGCTGCCCAGAGCTGGTACAAGAGCCGACCTTGGGGCTGCAGGAGCGAGTAGGGGCCTGAGTTAGCTGCTGCGCTGTTAGTCCCCCACTGTAGGAGGCCCACCGGCATCCCGAGCCAGACAGTCTGGGGCAGGTGGGGCTGAGGTGGACACAGAGGCGGCCGAGCATGGCACTCAGGCCAGGCGAGACAGAGGAGGGGGGCTGGGGGCCCTGCTGGCCAGGGGTCCTGCATTGGGACAGGCGCAGGCAGCTTCCACTGGACTCTGACCCATAGCCTAGGGTGGTCCTTGGTCCCTCAGAGGGGCTGAACAAGAGGAGGTGTGCACCCTTCCACAAGCACCAGGGAGGGCAGAGGGGAGAGGGAGAGGATGATATGGCACCCTCCCCAAATGACGCAGCTGTGCTGGGGGTGGGGAGGGGCACTCGGTCCTGCCTAGGGAGGAGGGCATCAGTGGAAGCCCAGGGGTCTGTCCTGGCGAGTGCCCAGCCCTGCCACATTCCAGGGACTGTGGGAAGGAACCCCTGGTCTCAGGACATTGTGGGGCAGTGGGGGGGCGTGTATGCATTTCCTGGGGCAGGCACGGGGGTCCTCACAGACGGTCTCGGACCCCCTCTACCCCCGCCCCACTCCCGCAGGATGAGAAGGACCAGCTGAACGAGTACAGGGGGCACCTCTCAGGCCTGGCCAAGCGGGCCAAGGCTATTGTACAGCTCACGCCCCGCAACCCCACCCAGCCCACACGGGGCCGCGTGCCGCTGCTGGCTGTTTGCGACTACAAGCAGGTGGAGGTGAGGGCCTGGCCTGGTGGGCGGGGCCATGGAGGGGGCTGGGCGTGGCCGCACAGTGATGGCTCTGGCTGCTGCAGGCGACGGTGCACAAGGGCGATGAGTGCCAGATGCTGGGCCCCGCACAGCCGTTCCACTGGAAGGTGCTCAGCAGCTCCGGCAGTGAGGCTGCCGTGCCCTCCGTGTGCTTTCTTGTGCCCCCGCCAAACCAGGAGGCCCTGGAGGCTGTGGCCAGGTGCGTGGTCCTGGGCGGGGCGGCCGGCTGGGTGGTAGGACAGCTGACTGGACACCTCTGACTGTGCCCTGCCTGCCAGGCTGGAGGCCCAGCACCAGGCCTTGGTCACATTGTGGCATCAGCTGCACACGGACATGAAGAGCCTTCTGGCATGGCAGAGCCTCAGCCGTGATGTGCAGCTCATCCGCTCCTGGTCCCTGGTCACGGTACGGTGGCCCTGCCGGGTGCTCAAGGCTGGTGGGGTGTGGGGCGTCTCTGCATCTACACTCACCCCCTGGTCCCTGGTTGTGGTACGGTGGCCCCGCTGAGCGCTCTGGGCAGGTAGGGTGTGGGTCTCCTCGCGGCCATGCTCACCCCCGCCCGCCCGCCCAGTTCCGCACGCTGAAGCCCGAGGAACAGCGCCAGGCCCTCCGCAGCCTGGAGCTGCACTACCAGGCCTTCCTGCGGGACAGCCAGGACGCCGGCGGCTTCGGGCCTGAGGACCGGCTGCAGGCCGAGCGCGAGTATGGCTCCTGCAGCCGCCACTACCAGCAGCTGCTTCAGAGCCTGGAGCAGGGTAGGTGTGGGCAGCCTGGGGGTGGTGGGAGGCTCGTGGGGGGCCGCCTGCGGTTGGGCAGCGTGCGAGCGGGATGTGTTCCCCAGGTGAGCAGGAGGAGTCGCGCTGTCAGCGCTGCATCTCAGAGCTCAAAGACATCCGGCTACAGCTGGAGGCTTGCGAGACGCGCACGGTGCACCGCCTGCGGCTGCCACTAGACAAGGAGCCAGCACGGGAGTGCGCCCAGCGTATCGCCGAGCAGCAGGCAAGCCCCAGCCCCTCCCCCCACTGCACTATGCCCCGCCCCTGGCTCCCAACGGTGCTGCCTGTCAGGCTCCTGGGCTCAGCTTGCCCCTTGCTCTGTCTCCTCAGAAAGCACAGGCGGAGGTGGAGGGGCTGGGCAAGGGGGTCGCCCGGCTCTCTGCCGAGGCCGAGAAGGTCCTGGCCCTGCCCGAGCCGTCCCCTGCGGCCCCCACTCTGCGCTCAGAGCTGGAGCTGACCTTGGGCAAGTTGGAGCAGGTCCGCAGCCTGTCCGCCATTTACCTGGAGAAGTGAGTGCGCTGGTCAGCAGCCGGGGTCGGAGACCGACGGGTCTTCAGCAGAGCGGGAGGGTGCGGACAGGCTGATGGGCTGGGTGATGAGGCCTTGATGAGGGTCCGCTGAGGGATAGCAGACGCGGATCTGGCCGGGGTGTCGCAGGGTAGCAGGAGGGGTTCTGTCCTGGCGTGCCTGCGGCTGGCTTCCCGAGGACGGTCCGAGGGGTGAGAGCAGTTGGAGGAGGACTGGCACCCCCGCCCACAGGACACCGGGAGGTTGGGGGGGTCACTAAGATGTGGAAGGCAGGTGTGCAGAGGCAAGGGGCGGGCACATGGGGAGCCTAAGAGGGTGAGGAGTGCTGGGGGGGACATGTCCAGCGAGGGTCAGAACCCGGCTTGGGGGGCACTGACAACCTCAGGGGAGGAGCTTCTTGGTGGAAGGTAGGGTCAGGTGGGCCGTGGGTGACACAGCAGAGACCCAGGGTGCTGAGAGGTCCCCCTCCCCCTCCCCCACAGGCCCTTTCCCCATCCCCCCCATGCCCCTAGGGAATGTGGAGTCCTCCCCAGGACCTCTCCCTCCTCCCCACCCTCACTCCCAGACACGGACTCCTTTACCCCCCGCTGTTCGTTTCAGCATACACATTCATGTGGCTTGTAGATTGTTTTCAGAAGCTTTGTGGGAACCCCCCATGCTCAGTCCCCCATGAGCCTCCCTCCAGGACCTGGCCTTGGTCCTCAGCCTCTCAGCCTGTTTTCATGAGGCCCTGCTCTCCCCTAGGCTCAAGACTATCAGCCTGGTGATCCGCAGCACGCAGGGGGCCGAGGAGGCACTCAGGGCCCACGAGGAGCAGCTCAAGGAGGCCCAGGCTGTGCCCGCCGCCCTCCCAGAGCTTGAGGCCACCAAGGCTGCGATGAAGGTACTGCCGCCAGCCCGCGCCCCGCCGCCAGGGCCTGATGGCGTCAGGGGTGGCAGCCAGGGCCTCAGGCTGAAACGGCTCCTCTGCTCTGGTCCAACAGAAGCTACGGGCCCAGGCAGAGGCACAGCAGCCTGTGTTTGATGCCCTGCGGGATGAGCTGCGGGGGGCGCAGGAAGTGGGTGAGCGGCTGCAGCAGCGGCACGGCGAGCGGGACGTGGAGGTGGAGCGCTGGCGTGAGCGGGTCACCCAACTGCTGGAGCGCTGGCAGGCCGTGCTGGCCCAGACTGACGTGCGGCAGCGTGAGCTCGAGCAGCTGGGCCGCCAGCTGCGTTACTACCGGGAGAGCGCAGACCCGCTGGGCGCCTGGCTGCAGGACGCCAGGCGGCGGCAGGAGCAGATCCAGGCCGTGCCACTGGCCGATAGCCAGGCCGTGCGTGAGCAGCTGCGGCAGGAGAAGGTGGGCCCGGGCAGGGCGGGCAGGAGGGGTGGGCGTGGGTGTGCCCCGTGATCCCTGACCACCCTGACGCCCCAGGCCCTTCTGGAAGAGATTGAACGCCACGCGGAGAAGGTGGAGGAGTGCCAGAGGTTCGCGAAGCAGTACATCAACGCCATCAAGGTGAGACTTTGTGGCCTTGGGCCCCGGGGGAGATGTGCAGTGGGGGGCGACCTCTGGGGGTCCCTCAGCTAAGGCTGTGCTGGGCAAAGCCTGTGGGCAGGTTCAGGGGCCGGGTGGAGCGGGCAGAGCTGGCAGCCATTGGTGTGTCTCTGCAGGACTATGAGCTTCAGCTGGTCACGTACAAGGCGCAGCTGGAGCCGGTGGCCTCACCAGCCAAGAAGCCCAAGGTCCAGTCAGGGTCCGAGAGCGTCATCCAGGAGGTGAGGCTGAGGGGCAGTGGGGCTGGTGGGTGGGCAGAGCCAAAGCCACGCAGGGCCTGGTGGGCTCTGGGCAGGGGCAGGGCTGACTGTGGGTGTCCCTCTGCCCCCAGTATGTGGACCTGCGGACTCGCTACAGTGAGTTGAGCACGCTCACCAGCCAGTACATCAAGTTCATCAGTGAGACCCTGCGGCGCATGGAGGAGGAGGAGGTAGGGCTGCCAGGGTGGTGAGGCCGTCCCGCAACCCCCCAGATGTGGTCCCTGGGACGTGTCCAAGCGCACCTGGCACAGCACGGCCCACCCCCCGTGGCCTGGCGCTGCACGGCTCTCCCCGCGGTGGCTGGCGTGTGCCCCAGGGCGCCCCTGGCTCTGTGTGTCCCTTCTCGGGGTTCTGCATTGGCCTTTTCACTTGGCCGCCTGCTCTGCAAGGACTCAGGCTTGTTCGGTCATGGGGGCCGGGAGGGGCGTCACGGAGAGGCAGGGCACTGGCCTGTCTGTCTTCTCCCGCCCCCCGCAGGGGAGCCCTCTGTCTGGCCCACCTGCAGCCTCTTCCCTGAGCCGAACTGCAGACTGCTGGGTCTACATGATGCCCACACTGGCCGCCTGCCCTGCTGGGTCGGGGGTGCCAGAGCAGGCCACGGGCATCAGCAGTGCTCAGGCAGGGCTGTGCAGTAGTCGTGGTTCCTGGACCCTGCAAACCTCTTGCTTTGCTTTCTCTCTCTCTCCGTTTGTCTGTCTCCATCGCCTGTCTGCGGGAAGAGGGGAGGACGCCTGGGTCTCCTTCCCTGGGCTGGTGAGCACTGTGGGGCCAGGCTGCGCTCACTGCCCCAAGTGCCCCGGGGGGGGTGCACGTGATTCCCCTAGGCCAGGTCATGACCTGTGTCCTCCCCCAACCCCTGCACTGCGCTGAGCTGTGGTGGCACTGAATTGCATCCCAGGAGCAGCCACGGCATGCTCACCGCTGTCTCTGGTTCTCTCCCTCTCTCTGCCACGGCCGCAGAGGCTGGCCGAGCAGCAGCGAGCGGAGGAGCGGGAGCGGCTGGCTGAGGTGGAGGCTGCACTGGAGAAGCAGCGGCAGCTGGCTGAGGCCCATGCCCAAGCGAAGGCGCAGGCGGAGCGTGAGGCCCAGGAGCTGCAGCGGCGCATGCAGGAGGAGGTGGCACGCCGGGAGGAGGTGGCAGTGGATGCACAGCAGCAGAAGCGCAGCATCCAGGAGGAGCTGCAGCAGCTGCGGCAGAGCTCGGAGGCGGAGATCCAGGCGAAGGCCCGGCAGGTGGAGGCAGCCGAGCGCAGCCGGCTGCGCATCGAGGAGGAGATCCGAGTGGTGCGCCTGCAGCTGGAGACGACGGAGCGCCAGCGCGGCGGGGCGGAGGGCGAGCTGCAGGCGCTGCGGGCGCGGGCGGAGGAGGCTGAGGCACAGAAGCGGCAGGCCCAGGAGGAAGCGGAGCGCCTGCGGCGACAGGTACAAGAGGAAACCCAGCGCAAGCGGCAGGCTGAGGCTGAGCTGGGCCTGCGCGTGAAGGCCGAGGCCGAGGCGGCAAGGGAGAAGCAGCGGGCCCTGCAGGCACTAGAGGAGCTACGGCTGCAGGCTGAGGAGGCGGAGCGGCGCCTGCGGCAGGCGGAGGCAGAGCGGGCGCGCCAGGTGCAGGTGGCGCTGGAGACAGCGCAGCGCAGCGCCCAGGCCGAGCTGCAGAGCAAGCATGCCTCATTTGCTGAGAAGACAGCGCAGCTGGAGCGCACCCTCGAGGAAGAGCACGTGACCGTGGTGCAGCTGCGTGAAGAGGCCACACGCCGGGAGCAGCAGCAGGCGGAGGCCGAGCGTGCCCGCGAAGAGGCCGAGCGTGAGTTGGAGCGCTGGCAGCTGAAGGCCAATGAGGCGCTGCGGCTGCGGTTGCAGGCAGAGGAGGTGGCACAGCAGAAGAGCCTGGCGCAGGCCGAGGCGGAGAAGCAGAAGGAGGCGGCAGAGCGGGAGGCACGGCGGCGCGGCAAGGCGGAGGAGCAGGCTGTACGGCAGCGCGAGCTGGCAGAGCAGGAGCTGGAGAAGCAGCGGCAGTTGGCGGAGGGTACTGCGCAGCAGCGCCTGGCCGCCGAGCAGGAGCTGATCCGGCTGCGTGCCGAGACAGAGCAGGGTGAGCAGCAGCGGCAGCTGCTGGAGGAGGAGCTGGCGCGGCTGCAGAGCGAGGCAGCCGCAGCCACGCAGAAGCGTCAGGAGCTGGAGGCCGAGCTGGCCAAGGTGCGGGCTGAGATGGAGGTGCTGCTGGCCAGCAAGGCGCGGGCCGAGGAGGAGTCGCGCTCCAGCAGTGAGAAGTCCAAGCAGAGGCTGGAAGCCGAGGCTGGGCGCTTCCGCGAGCTGGCAGAGGAGGCTGCACGCCTGCGCGCACTGGCGGAGGAGGCCAAGCGGCAGCGGCAGCTGGCAGAGGAGGATGCGGCGCGGCAGCGGGCAGAGGCTGAGCGGGTGCTGTCCGAGAAGCTGGCTGCCATCAGCGAGGCCACGCGGCTCAAGACGGAGGCGGAGATTGCGCTTAAGGAGAAAGAAGCCGAGAATGAGCGCCTGCGGCGGCTGGCGGAAGACGAAGCCTTCCAGCGGCGGAGGCTGGAGGAGCAGGCAGCCCAGCACAAGGCTGACATCGAGGAGCGGCTGGCGCAGCTGCGCAAGGCGTCCGAGAGCGAGCTGGAGCGGCAGAAGGGGCTGGTGGAGGATACGCTGCGACAGCGGCGGCAGGTGGAGGAGGAGATTCTGGCCCTTAAGGCGAGCTTCGAGAAGGCGGCCGCCGGCAAGGCGGAGCTGGAGTTGGAGCTGGGGCGCATCCGCGGCAACGCAGAGGACACGCTGCGAAGCAAGGAGCAGGCAGAGCAGGAGGCAGCGCGGCAGCGGCAGCTGGCCGCAGAGGAGGAGCGGCGGCGCCGGGAGGCTGAGGAGCGTGTGCAGAAGAGTCTGGCAGCTGAGGAGGAGGCTGCGCGGCAGCGGAAGGCCGCGCTGGAGGAGGTGGAGCGGCTCAAGGCCAAGGTGGAGGAGGCGCGGCGCCTGCGCGAGCGCGCGGAGCACGAGTCTGTGCGGCAGCTGCAGCTGGCGCAGGAGGCTGCCCAGAAGCGGCTGCAGGCGGAGGAGAAGGCGCATGCCTTTGCGGTGCAGCAGAAGGAGCAGGAGCTGCAGCAGACCCTCCAGCAGGAGCAGAGCGTGCTGGAGAAGCTCCGCAGCGAGGCCGAAGCTGCCCGGCGCGCAGCTGAGGAAGCGGAGGAGGCACGCGAGCGAGCCGAGCGTGAGGCAGCGCAGTCCCGGCAGCGCGTGGAGGAGGCGGAGCGGCTGAAGCAGGCAGCGGAGGAGCAGGCGCAGGCCCAGGCGCAGGCGCAGGCTGCTGCAGAGAAGCTGCGCAAGGAAGCTGAGCAGGAGGCGGCGCGGCGGGCACAGGCGGAGCAGGCGGCCCTGCGGCAGAAGCAGGCAGCTGACGCGGAGATGGAGAAGCACAAGAAGTTCGCGGAGCAGACACTGCGGCAGAAGGCCCAGGTGGAGCAGGAGCTGACGGCACTGCGGTTGCAGCTGGAGGAGACCGACCACCAGAAGAACATCCTGGACCAGGAGCTTCAGCGGCTGAAGGCGGAGGTGACGGAGGCCGCCCGCCAGCGCAGCCAGGTAGAGGAGGAGCTGTTCTCCGTGCGTGTCCAGATGGAGGAGCTCGGCAAGCTCAAGGCACGCATCGAGGCGGAGAACCGCGCCCTTATACTGCGCGACAAGGACAACACACAGCGCCTCCTGCAGGAGGAGGCCGAGAAGATGAAGCAGGTGGCGGAGGAGGCCGCACGACTGAGTGTGGCGGCTCAGGAAGCGGCACGGCTGCGGCAGCTGGCGGAGGAGGACCTGGCTCAGCAGCGGGCCCTGGCAGAGAAGATGCTCAAGGAGAAGATGCAGGCAGTACAGGAGGCCACGCGGCTCAAGGCTGAGGCGGAGCTGCTGCAGCAGCAGAAGGAGCTGGCCCAGGAGCAGGCCCGCCGGCTGCAGGAGGACAAGGAGCAGATGGCTCAGCAACTGGCACAGGAGACGCAAGGCTTCCAGCGGACCCTGGAGACTGAGCGGCAACGGCAGCTGGAAATGAGCGCAGAGGCAGAGCGGCTCAGGCTACGCGTGGCGGAGATGAGCCGGGCCCAGGCTCGCGCGGAGGAGGATGCCCAGCGCTTCCGAAAGCAGGCAGAGGAGATCGGCGCAAAGTTGCACCGCACAGAGCTCGCCACACAGGAGAAGGTGACGCTGGTGCAGACGCTGGAGACCCAGCGGCAGCAGAGCGACCGGGATGCCGATCGCCTGAGGGAGGCCATTGCGGAGCTCGAGCGTGAGAAGGACAAGCTCAAGAAGGAGGCTGAGCTGTTGCAGCTCAAGTCTGAGGAGGTATCTTGCGGCGGAGGGCCGGGACCTGGGGTGGGGTCTGCTCTGGGGAGGGTACGCCCGGCCCGGTCCCTGACCGCCCCCTACCCCCTTGACAGATGCAGACGGTGCAGCAGGAGCAACTGCTGCAGGAGACTCAGGCCTTGCAGCAGAGCTTTCTCTCCGAGAAGGACAGCCTGCTGCAGCGCGAGCGCTTCATCGAGGAGGAGAAGGCCAAGCTGGAGCGGCTCTTCCAGGACGAGGTGGCCAAGGCACAGAAGTTGCGGGAGGAGCAGCAGCGACAGCAGCAGCAGATGCAGCAGGAGAAGCAGCAGCTGCTGGCCAGCATGGAGGAGGCGCGGCGGCGGCAGCACGAGGCTGAGGAGGGCGTGAGGCGCAAGCAGGAGGAGCTGCAGCTCCTGGAGCAGCAGCGGCAGCAGCAGGAGCAGCTGCTGGCAGAGGAGAACCGCCGGCTGCGTGAGCGGCTGGAGCACCTGGAGGAGGAGCATCGGGCCGCACTGGCCCACTCTGAGGAGATCACCGCTGCTCAGGCGGCAGCCACCAGAGCCCTGCCCAATGGCCAGGACGCGGCCGACGGCCCAGCTGCAGAGCCAGAGTATGCCTTCGAGGGCCTGCGGCAGAAGGTGCCGGCCCAGCAGCTGCAGGAGGCGGGCATCCTGAGCACAGAGGAGCTGCAGCGGCTGGCACAGGGCCACACCACGGTGGCCGAGCTCACACAGCGGGAGGACGTGCGCCGCTACCTGCAGGGCCACAGCAGCATCGCCGGGCTGCTACTGAAGCCTGCCAATGAGAAGCTGACCATCTATGCTGCCCTAAGGAGGCAGCTGCTGAGCCCGGGCACTGCTCTCATCCTGCTTGAGGCCCAGGCAGCCTCAGGCTTCCTCCTGGACCCAGTGCAGAACAGGCGGCTGACTGTCACTGAAGCCGTGAAGGAGGGTGTCGTGGGCCCTGAGCTGCACCACAAGCTGCTGTCGGCCGAGCGCGCAGTCACCGGCTACAAGGACCCGTACACCGGGGAGAAGATCTCCCTCTTCCAGGCCATGAAGAAGGACCTCATCGTGCGCGAGCACGGCATCCGCCTGCTGGAGGCCCAGATCGCCACGGGCGGCGTCATCGACCCCGTGCACAGCCACCGCGTGCCCGTGGAAGTGGCCTACCAGCGCGGCTACTTCGATGAGGAGATGAACCGCGTCCTGCAGGACCCCAGCGACGACACCAAGGGCTTCTTCGACCCCAACACGCATGAGAACCTCACTTACCTGCAGCTGCTGGAGCGCTGTGTGGAGGACCCTGAGACAGGCCTGCGGCTGCTGCCGCTCACAGATCAGGCTGCCAAGGGTGGTGAGCTGGTCTACACTGACTCGGAGGCCCGGGATGTGTTTGAGAAGGCCACTGTGTCAGCGCCATTTGGCAAGTTCCAGGGTAAAACAGTGACCATCTGGGAGCTCATCAACTCCGAGTACTTCACGGCCGAGCAGCGGCGGGACCTCCTGCGGCAGTTTCGCACGGGCAAGGTCACTGTGGAGAAGATCATCAAGATTGTCATCACTGTCATCGAGGAGCACGAGCAGAAGGGCCAGCTATGCTTCCAGGGCCTGCGCGCCCTGGTCCCTGCTGCCGAGCTGCTTGAGAGCGGCATCATCGACTGGGACCTCTTCCGCCAGCTGCAGCTGGGCGAGCGCTCTGTGCAGGAGGTGGCTGAGGTGGAAGGCGTGCGGCGGGCCCTGCGGGGCTCGGGTGTCATTGCAGGCGTATGGCTGGAGGAAGCGAGGCAGAAACTAAGCATTTATGAGGCTCTGAAGAAAGAGCTGCTGCAGCCGGAGGCAGCCGTGGCCCTGCTCGAGGCCCAGGCTGGCACCGGGCACATCATCGACCCTGCCACCAGTGCACGGCTGACTGTGGACGAGGCGGTGCGCGCCGGCCTGGTGGGCCCTGAGCTGCACGAGAAGCTGCTGTCGGCTGAGAAAGCTGTGACTGGCTACAAGGACCCCTACTCGGGGCAGAGTGTGTCCCTGTTCCAGGCCCTGAAGAAGGGCCTCATTCCCAGGGAGCAGGGCCTGCGTCTACTGGATGCCCAGCTGTCCACAGGAGGCACCGTGGACCCCAGCAAGAGCCACCGTCTGCCCCTGGATGTCGCCTGTGCCCGCGGGTACCTGGATGAGGAAACCAGCACCGCCCTCTCAGCACCCAGAGATGACGCCAAGACCTACTACGACCCCCGTACTTGGGAGCCGGCCACCTACAGCCAGCTACAGCAACAGTGCCGCCCTGACCCACTGACAGGACTGAGTCTGCTGCCGCTCTCGGAGGAGGCAGCCCGGGCCCGGCAGCAGGAGCTCTACTCTGAAGTCCAGGCCCGCGAGGCCTTCCAGAAGGCCACTGTTGAGGTCCCTGTGGGCAGCTTTCAGGGCCGGGCAGTGACCATCTGGGAGCTCATCAACTCAGAGTACTTCACGGCCGAGCAGAGACAGGAGCTGCTACGGCAGTTCCGCACGGGCAAGGTCACCGTGGAGAAGATCATCAAGATCGTCATCACCATTGTGGAGGAGGTGGAGACCACGCGGCGTGAGAGGCTCTCCTTCAGCGGTCTCCGTGCCCCAGTGCCAGCCAGCGAGCTCCTGGCCGCCGGCATCCTCAGCAGCTCCCAGTTTGAGCAACTCAAGGACGGCAAGACATCAGTCAAGGACCTGTCAGAGCTGAGCTCACTGCAGACCCTCCTCCAGGGCAGCGGTTGCCTGGCTGGCATCTACCTGGAGGAGTCCAAGGAGAAGGTGACCATCTACGAGGCCATGCGACGGGGACTGCTCAGGCCCAGCACTGCCATCCTCCTGCTTGAGGCGCAGGCGGCCACGGGCTTCCTGGTGGACCCTGTGAGGAACCAGCGCCTGTACGTCCATGAGGCTGTGAAGGCTGGTGTCGTGGGCCCAGAGCTACATGAGAAGCTGCTGTCAGCCGAGAAGGCTGTGACCGGGTACAAGGACCCCTACTCGGGCAGCACTATCTCCCTCTTCCAGGCCATGAAGAAGGGCCTGGTCGTCAGAGAGCACGGCATCCGCCTGCTGGAGGCCCAGATCGCCACGGGCGGCATCATTGACCCCGTGCACAGCCACCGCGTGCCTGTGGACGTGGCCTACCAGCGCGGCTACTTTGACGAGGAGATGAACCGTGTGCTGGAGGACCCCAGCGACGACACCAAGGGCTTCTTCGACCCCAACACGCACGAGAATCTCACGTACAGGCAGCTGCTGGAGCGCTGCGTGGAGGACCCCGAGACGGGCCTGCGGCTTCTACCACTGAAAGGGCCAGAGAAGGCAGAGGTGGTGGAGACCACGCGGGTGTACACCGAGGAGGAGACGCGTAGGGCCTTCGAGGAGACACAGATCGACATCCCCGGGGGCGGCAGCCATGGGGGCTCCACCATGTCCCTGTGGGAGGTGATGCAGTCCGACCTGATACCCGAGGAGCAGCGGGCCCAGCTGATGGCCGACTTCCAGGCCGGCCGTGTGACCAAGGAGCGCATGATCATCATCATCATTGAGATCATCGAGAAGACCGAGATCGTGCGCCAGCAGAACCTAGCGTCCTACGACTACGTGCGCCGCCGCCTCACGGCCGAGGACCTGTACGAGGCCCGGGTCATCTCGCGCGAGTCCTACAGCCTGCTCCGGGAGGGCACCAGGAGCCTCCGCGAGGTGCTGGAGGCCGAGTCTGCCTGGCGTTACCTCTACGGCACGGGCTGTGTAGCTGGCGTCTACCTGCCTGGCTCCAGGCAGACCCTCCCCATCTACCAGGCCCTCAAGAAGGGGCTGCTGAGCGCTGAGGTGGCCCGCCTGCTGCTGGAGGCGCAGGCGGCCACGGGCTTCCTGCTGGACCCGGTGAAGGGCGAGCGGCTGACTGTGGATGAAGCTGTGCGGAAGGGCCTGGTGGGCCCCGAGCTGCATGACCGGCTGCTGTCGGCCGAGCGGGCCGTGACCGGCTACCGCGACCCCTACACGGAGCAGACCATCTCGCTCTTCCAGGCCATGAAGAAGGACCTGATCCCTGCTGAGGAGGCCCTGCGGCTGCTGGATGCTCAGCTGGCCACGGGCGGCATCGTGGACCCACGCCTGGGCTTCCACCTCCCGCTGGAGGTAGCCTACCAGCGTGGCTACCTCAACAAGGACACATATGACCAGCTGTCAGAGCCCAGTGAGGTGCGCAGCTACGTGGACCCCTCCACGGACGAGCGCCTCAGCTACACACAGCTGCTCCGGCGCTGCCGCCGTGATGAAACCAGCGGCCTGTTCCTCCTGCCACTCTCGGAGGCCCGCAAGCTGACCTTCCGTGGCCTGCGCAAGCAGATCACGGTGGAGGAGCTGGTGCGCTCGCATGTCATGGATGAGGCCACTGCGCAGCGGCTGCAGGAGGGCCTGACCTCCATCGAGGAGGTCTCCAAGAATCTGCAGAAGTTCCTCGAGGGCACCAGCAGCATTGCTGGTGTCCTTGTCGACGCCACCAAGGAGCGGCTGTCGGTGTACCAGGCCATGAAGAAGGGCATCATCCGGCCCGGCACAGCCTTCGAGCTCCTTGAGGCCCAGGCGGCCACTGGCTACGTCATCGACCCCATTAAGGGGCTCAAGCTGACCGTGGAGGAGGCTGTGCGCATGGGCATTGTGGGCCCCGAGTTCAAGGACAAGCTGCTGTCAGCTGAGCGTGCCGTCACCGGCTACAAGGACCCCTACTCCGGGAAGCTCATCTCCCTCTTCCAGGCCATGAAGAAGGGCCTCATCCTCAAGGACCATGGCATCCGCCTGCTGGAGGCCCAGATCGCCACAGGCGGCATCATCGACCCCGAGGAGAGCCACCGCCTACCTGTGGACGTGGCCTACCAGCGCGGCCTCTTCGATGAAGAGATGAATGAGATCCTCACCGACCCCTCGGACGACACCAAGGGCTTCTTTGACCCCAACACGGAGGAGAACCTCACTTACCTGCAGCTGATGGAGCGCTGTGTCACCGACCCCCAGACGGGGCTGCGGCTCCTGCCCCTGAAAGAGAAGAAGAGGGAGCGGAAGACGTCCTCCAAGTCCTCAGTGCGTAAGCGGCGCGTGGTCATCGTGGACCCCGAGACGGGTAAGGAGATGTCCGTGTACGAGGCCTACCGCAAGGGCCTCATCGACCACCAGACCTACCTGGAGCTGTCGGAGCAGGAGTGTGAGTGGGAGGAGATCACCATCTCATCCTCGGACGGTGTGGTCAAATCCATGATCATCGACCGCCGCTCGGGCCGCCAGTATGACATCGACGAGGCCATCGCCAAGAGCCTCATCGACCGCTCGGCGCTGGACCAGTACCGCGCTGGCACACTGTCCATCACTGAGTTTGCTGACATGCTCTCGGGCAATGCTGGCGGTTTCCGCTCGCGCTCATCCTCCGTGGGGTCATCGTCCTCCTACCCCATCAGCCCGGCTGTCTCCAGGACCCAGCTGGCCTCCTGGTCCGACCCCACAGAGGAGACAGGCCCTGTGGCCGGCATCCTGGACACCGAGACCCTGGAGAAGGTGTCCATCACAGAGGCCATGCACCGCAACCTGGTGGACAACATCACGGGCCAGCGGCTGCTGGAGGCGCAGGCCTGCACCGGGGGCATCATTGACCCCAACACTGGCGAACGCTTCCCCGTCACTGATGCTGTCAACAAGGGCCTGGTGGACAAGATCATGGTGGACCGCATCAACCTGGCCCAGAAGGCCTTCTGCGGCTTCGAGGACCCACGCACCAAGACCAAGATGTCGGCCGCCCAGGCCCTGAAGAAGGGCTGGCTCTACTACGAGGCGGGGCAGCGCTTCCTGGAGGTGCAGTATCTGACGGGCGGCCTGATTGAGCCCGACACGCCGGGCCGCGTGCCCCTGGACGAGGCCCTGCAGCGTGGCACAGTGGACGCCCGCACTGCCCAGAAGCTGCGTGACGTCAGCGCGTATTCCAAGTACCTCACCTGCCCCAAGACCAAGCTCAAGATCTCCTACAAGGATGCACTGGACCGCAGCATGGTGGAGGAGGGCACGGGGCTGCGGCTGCTGGAGGCTGCCGCCCAGTCCAGCAAGGGCTACTACAGCCCCTACAGCGTCAGCGGCTCCGGCTCCACCACCGGCTCGCGCTCTGGCTCGCGCACCGGCTCCCGGGCTGGCTCCCGTCGCGGCAGCTTCGATGCCACGGGCTCAGCCTTCTCCATGACCTTCTCCTCCTCATCCTACTCCTCCTCGGGCTATGGCCGCCGCTACGCCTCGGGGCCCACGTCCTCCCTGGGGGGCCCCGAGTCCGCGGCAGCCTGATCCCTCCTGCTCCCTGCCTCCCGCTCTGCATGTGGCCTCCCGCCCAGGCGCTGGGGTCTCTTTAACATTGAAAGGTGTCTTCCTCCCAAGCGGTGCCTCAAGTTTAACCAAAAAGACTAGACTAACGTATTAATATATATCTGCTGTCCAGACAGCCTGTCTCCCGGGGACGGGGCCAGTCCAGCCCCACTGACCACTCCACCCCCCGGGTCTCCCTGCTCCTCTTTACCTGCCACTCACCACAGCCAGGTGCCTTGGAAGGTCCAGAGGTGGGCCCCCCAACTCAGCCCTCCCATCTCCCCAGGGGGTTCCGTCTGGGCGAGCTTCCCCCAGCCCTGTAGACCAGCCCCACCCAACCCCCAGCCCAACCTGCCTGGGCAGCGGACGCAGCCCCTAGCAGCAGGGCCGTTGGGACCAGCGCCTCTATGTCTCCAGGACTGACCCGCTCGCTCTGCGCGGGCGGCAGCGAGTCCTGGTCACCCTCCTCTCCTCGGCTGCTCAGGAAGCCCCTTCCCCACGGGAGGGTGAGGTTCCCGAGCAGACCCAGCCGGCCCAGGCCAGGCCCCTCAGACCCCAGGCCTCTGGCTTCAGCCTTCCAGCCTCAGCTCCCTAGTAAGTGCCTTCTGTGTCCCCCTTTGCACCCCAGGCCCCAAGGACCCAGACCTGGGGTGGGAGACAGACCCTCCTGGTGAAAGGCTTGCCACTGCCCAGCTCTCAGGCATGCCAGCCAGGTACAGCGGGTCCCCCATAGGTTTCTGGCCACTGTGGGCCCAGCGCCCCCCAAGGCCTGTGGGACACCCCTCCCCCGGGTGCTGACTGCCTGCCTTTCCCAGGGAGCCTCAGCCCCCGAGTGGGCCCGGGACGCGGCCAAGGCGGTCCGTGCCAACCAGGCCGCCCCGCCGGTGCCACCCGCTCCTACTCCATCACCCCGGGCCCTGGTGGCTCCACCCCTGCCTCCACCCTCTGACTGAGCTTTGCATGTTCCACTAACCCAGGGAGGTGGCGGGTGGAGGCTCTCAGCTTCGGCTGCATCTGAGGGCAGAACACTAACCTGACCATGGCGGGCCTGCCGTGCTCGCCCGAATAAAAGCAATTCCAACCACCCTGTGGTCCTGTGTCCTTTCTTGTCCAGAGCTCAGTGGCTTGTAGGGTAAGGATGCTGCAGCCCCAGGCTCTGAGCTTGGCCTGGGTGAAGACACTGGCTGGAGGCCAGGCACTCAGAGAGCGCTGCAGGCTGAGGGACCCAGAGCACAGAGGAGGTGAGGCCCGGCCAGCAGGGGTCTGCCTGTGCAGCACCCAGGCTGGATCTGTGACAGGCACTTACACCTGAGGTGAGGTCCGTCAATCATTCACTGACTCTGCCCCCTGGGTATGTGGTCCGGTTTGGCCAAGGGTAACCGTCCAGAGCAGAGAAGGCAATGGCAACCCACTCCCGTACTCTTGCCTGGAGAATCCCAGGGATGGGGGAGCCTGGTGGGCTGCCGTCTGTGGGATTGCACAGAGCTGGGCATGACTGAAGCAAATTAGCAGCAGCAGCAGCCATCCAGAGAAGGGGGCAGTCGTGAGCACAGGTGGCGGTCGGTTGGCAGAGCGTCAGCATCTCCGCCATGACCTCCCCTCCATGCCCCTGCTCATCATGTTCAGTTGATTCCAACTTCTCCAGGATTCGTTCTGGGAGAACTTTAAAGAGGAGGGTGAATGGGTCAGCCATAGCCCCGCTGAGGTCCTGCCTGAGCTGTCTGCCTACTCTGCTTGGGGAGGGCCAGTCCCTCATCCCCAGGAGTGATTCCTGGTCCCACGCCTTTGGGCTCTCCTCTCTTGCCCACTTGCAGTTAAAACTGAGCCTGTCCCGGGCATCAACCCTTCCTCTGCGTGTTTGTCAGGGGTCTCCTGGCCAGGACGGTGCCCACTGGCCCGGCTGGCCTCCCATGACAAACAGCTGTCGTGCTGGGTAGCCGCTGAGGCCGTGAGTTGAGGGAGCCCCCACCCTGCCCCGGACAGCTATGTCTTCCTTCGCTGACCAGGACCACGAGGGTCTCACTGACAGGTTGCGGGGACAAGCAGCACGCGCCCCAGCGGGTCCCGGGCCTGTAGGGGGTGGGCTGTCTCAGCCTCCCCTCTTGGGGTCCTTGGCTTGAGGTCCCGCCCACATGCCATCCCACGGGGGTCAGCTGTGCCAGGCCAGCAGCTTCCAGAAGGCCTGGCATCCTGTGGCCCTGGATCCGTGCAGCCCCCCTTGACAGAAGTGGCTCTGAGGTTCGAGGGGATGTTTCAAGGGACCTGGGGGCGACTGAGAGGCAGGGCAGCGAGCTGAAGTGGCCATCCGCCCCTTGTTGCTAGCTGGTCTCTGGTTGCTGTTGCCTCTGGGGTCTTCCTGGGAGGGTGCTGCGCACAGTGAGAGGGGCTGGGCCCGGCTGGGTGGGGCACCTCACCAGCCTGCATGGGGCCACCTCAGTGGGAGCCCATAGCCAAGCCGCGCGGGTCAGCCCAGTGTCTGCTCTGCCCGGCGCTCCTAGCAGACATTGGCGTGACCTCCCCCCCGTGTCCACCCATGCCTTGTCCACTCCTGCTCCCCTCAGGCCCTGATCCGCCAGCCAGTCCATGCCGCCCAGGAGCCACTCTCCGCTCCTCTCGGGGGGCGGGGGGAATGGGGTGGGGGGAGCACGCAGTGCAGCGCTGAGGCTCCAGCCCGGGCTTTCCTTCGCTGCGGTCAGCCCAACACACCATGCCCGCCATGGTGGGCCAGGCCAGGCTTCCTCCTCCAGTCTAGTCGCAAGGACCCCCTGCAAGACTGTCGTCTAGCGGTAGTGGTGAGCTCGGGGGTATGGGCCACCTGCCCATGTCGCCCCCTGGCTCTGCGTGAGCCTGAGCTGGTGTCCACCCCGCTCACCCCAGGCCCTCAGCCAGCCACCCGGCTTTGTGTCGGTGTGTCTGTCATGGGGAGTCAGCTGTGCAGACCCACCAGCCTCGGGAGCATCCTAGGACTGGCCCTGGGGAGACCACACGTGCTCCATCCTCACTTCCAAGCCAAGGCTCCCCTGGGCCTCTCCAGCGACCCCAAGTCACAGCCTTGCTGCCCGTGTTCTTTTAAGGGTGGCACAGGGCAGGATTTAACCCTGACCCGTGTCCACCATATCTGTGAGCTCCCCAACCTAGCACACAGCCTGAGCGCCATCCACCCCAGGTGCCAGGACTGCCAGCGTCTACCCCTCACAGGAGATGAGCAGGTGGGCGTTGCAGCCCCAGGCTCCGCTGCGGAGGGTGCTTCCTAAGACCACATCTGACACCAGCTGTCTCAGGTCAGTTCTGAGACGCAGAGCCCGAGATGGCGATCCAGGTGCTCCTGGTGGGGTGGGGGGCTCCCAGGGAGGGTGTAATGAGAGAATCCGGTAGAGCCACTGGGTGAAGGTGCGGTCTCTGCAAAGCCTCCGGCGGCCTGATCCTGGGGTCCCAGGCCTCAAAGAGCTGTTTCTCCAGCGACAGGTTGTCTGGGCTGATATCCCCTGCCTCCCAGCCATGGGCTGTGGGCTGCCCTGGGATGGGCACCTTGAGTGGGGCAGCTCTCGCTGAACAGGCTGGTGCGAGTCCTTGGCAGCTGGGGATGGGCATGCCCACCCCCAAACAGGCCCTGAGTGGATCGCCGGCTGCACCTGCTCCAACAGATCCAGATCCCGAGGAAAACCCTCCGCCTGTAACTCTTCCAGCTGAGACCTCAGGCACATGAATCCTCAGGTGAGCAATGAAGCCACACTCCAGCGTGGGGGCGACACTGCCCCAAGGAGTCTGCTGAGCCTACCCAGCCCAAGCCTCGGTCCCAGCAGACCCTCGGGAGCGGGGCACGCCCTGGGCTGCACAGGCTGGCGCTGCGTGACCCTCACCTCCCCATGGCTCTGCTTAGCGAGCACATCTCTGCGCACTCCCCACCACAGCAGATGCTGGCAGGGGAACCTCCTTGGATCAGGAAAACCTACCGCTGCATGTTTGTAACTTCAGGTCTTCGTCTTGTGCTTTCTGGGGAAGCCCACGCTGAGAAACATTAAGTCCCTGGCCCCAGGTTGCTGTGTCTGTGCCTGGCATGAGCAAACACAACCTTCTCTAGGCATCTTGCCTCCAATGTCTTGCAGAATTCCCACAGGTAAAACCCAGTCTTTAAAACACCATCTCACAATTCAAAATTGTAAGACAAGTGAAAACAAGCCATGATGAACAAATTAGCATAACCAAAAGCAGAATTAGAACCCAAAAGACTTAGAACATTGGAATTATTCAATAAAGAATATATATTGATAGTAAGTGTGTTGAAAATGACTATGAAGTGAGAGAGAATTTATAAGTGAGACTTATTGATTGTAAAGGAGAAGATTGTAAATGAATTTAGATGAACTACTAGGAATGAAGGGCTTCCCTGGTGGCTCAGCTGGTAAAGAATCTGCCTGCAATGCAGGAGACCTGGGTTCGATCCCTGGGTTAGGAAGATCCTCTGGAGAAGGGAAAGGCTACTCACTCCAGTATACTGGCCTGGAGAATTCCACAGACTGTATAGTCCATGGGGTCACAAAGAGTAAGACACGACAGAGCAACTGTCATTCACGGAGAATGAAACATAAAACATTTAAAACTCAATGGATTTATTCAACAATGGATTAGACATAAGTTGAAGGATTTTAAATTCGAAGATAAATCTGAATGAATGACTCAGAATTCATCCCAGGTAAGGGCAATGAGAAAGAGGATAGCAGACAGCTTATAACAAAATATTCTACACTGGTCTAACTTGTAGTTCTAGAAGAAGATTTCAAAACACACATGGAGATAATTTTTGAAGAAATAAAAGCTGATAATTATTTTCCAAATTAACGAAAAACATGAATCATTATATTAAAGAAGCACAGTAACATTCAATCATGGCAAGTGACATATTTGTATCAAAACACACCAACACAATTATAGAGAACTAAAGACAAAGAACATTTTTTATTATTACTTTTTAGCCATACCATGTGGCTTGCAGGATCTTAGTTACCTGACCAGGGATTGGAATCGGGGCCATGATAGTGAGGGCATCGAGTCCTAACTACTGGACCACCAGGGAATTCCCTGAGGAAAAATTTAAAAGCAGCCCAGAGTAAAAAAGAGATTACTTACAAAGTGATGACGTTTAAACTCATTAGCAAAAGGGGGAATCTTCTTAAAGTGCGGGCCATGCATCCTGGATCTTCTGGAAATGTGGCTCTGGGGGTCTGCCGCAGGCCCACTGGGTCACAATCTGCATTTTAACAAACATGCACTTGAACGCCATTTAAAATTAGCTTTCAAAATAGAGTTCAAGATGTACAAAAAAAATAGTGATAATACAGAAAGTTCCCATATATTCCACACTCAGTTTTAACATCTAGTAACATGATAAACATGTCACAATTAGTGAACGAATATGTTATTGTCACTTAAAATTTGTATTCTATTCAGATGTTCTTATTTTTTACACAACGTTCTCCTCTTACAGGACCTCTCCTGGATACCACATTATATTTAGTCATCATATTGCCTTAGGCCCCTCTTGGCTTTGACAGTTTCGCAAACTTTCTTTGAGGCAGTTTTGAGGACTGGCTATGCATTCCCCACACTGAAGCTTGAGAAACACAGGGCTAAATGTATGCCAGTTTTTACCACTTAAGAAATAAGGTGAATAACAACAACAAAAAGGAAATAAGGTGAATAACAATGTCCCCCCTTTCCACTTCTATTCAGCATTGTGCCTAGCCTGGACAGTAAAGCAAAAATGAAACAAAAGCAAGATTGGAAAGAAAGCAGTAAACCTCTATTTGCAGATGACATGCTCTTCTATATAGAAAATCTTAAGAAATCTGCTAAAAAACTATGAAAGCCAATAAACGAGTTCAGCAAGTTTGTGAGATACAGATCAATATACAAAAGCCAATTATATTTATATACATTTATAATAATCTGAAAATTAAGAAAAGCATTCCATGTAAATAGTATCAGAAAGAGTAAACTTGGGAATAAATTTAGCAAAAGTCATGAAAAATTTATATTCTGAAAATTACAAAGCACTGTTAAAAAAAATTAAAGAACTAAATAAATAGAAAAACATCTCATTTTCACGGATTGGAAGATTTAATATTGTTCAGACAACAGTACTCAAATTGATCTGCAAATTCAATCTCGATAAAAATTCCACCTAGATTCTTTGCAGAAATTGACAGATCAATCCTAAAATTCATACGGATATTAAGCAATTCAGAATACTCAGTGCAATCTTGAAAAAATGAACAAAACTGGAGAAATCACACTTCCCTTTCAAATTTACCTCAAAGCTACAGTAACCCAAACTATGTGATATTGGCATGAGGACAGACATATAGTTGAATAAAAGAGAACAGAGAGTCCAAAAATAAGCACATATTACCTTAGTTCTATGGTTGTGATTATGGTCCACTGATTTTTTTACAAGGATGCTGTTCTTTTCAGTAGGAAAAAGAATAGTCTTTTCAACAAATGGTGCTAGGAAAACTGGGTATCCATCTGTAGAAGAGTGAAACTACACCCCTACCTCACACTGTACCTATAAATTAACTCAGAATGGATCAAATACCAAACGTGTTTTAGAATAAAATGTAAATATTCATGACTTTAGATTAGACAAAATTTTTTTTGTTTTTCTTTTGACCCTGCAGCATGCTGGATCTTAGTTCTCCAAACAGGAATCAAACCCAAGCCCTCTGCAGTGCAAACGCAGGATCTTAACCACTAGATGGCCAGGGAAATGCCCTAGGCAGTAAGTTTTTGATATAACACCAAGCACAAACGACCAATGGAAACAACAGATAAATTTGACTCTATAGAAATTTAAAACTTTTATATATCAAAGGATATCATGGAGAAAATGAAAAGAAAATTCATAATGTGGGAGGAAATATTTAGATATCTCATATAATCTGAGAAGGATCTTGAATTCATAAAGAATACCTACAACTCAATAATAAAAACACAAAAGTCCAATTTTAAAATGAGCAAAGGAGCTCGACAGACATTTCTCCAGAGAAAATCTGCACGTGTCCAAAAAGCATATGAAAAGGCGCTTAATGTCATCAGCCATCAGCCAGAGAGATGCAAATCAAAACTACAGTGAGATACAGCTTCCCAGGCAGTACAATGGCTGTGATAGAAAAGAAAGACAATAGGAGAGGCTGTGGGGAAACTGGGACTCTTAGACATTGTCGGTGAAAATGTAAAGTACTACTGCAGCTTTGAGAATCAGCAGCTTCTGTCCGTTTCCCAAAAGTCAAACATAAAGTCACCATGTGACCCAGCAATACCCCTCCTACACATCTATCCATGAAAAGTGACATTGTCCACACAGAAACTCATTCACAGGTGTTCACAGAAGCCAAAAAGCAGAAGCATGCCGAGTGTCCATCAGACGATGATGGAGAAATAAGAGGTAGTCAATCCACACAGTGGAAGATCACTTAGCTAAAATGAAAACAGAGCACTAATATGTGCTACCCCATGCATGAGCCTTGAAAATATTATGCTACGTTACAGAAGCCAGTGATAACAGACAACCTATAGTATGAGGCCATTTATGAGAAATGTCCAGAATAGGTAAGCCCCACATGCCAAGAGGCAAAACAAAACAAACAAACAAAAATACCTACAAAACATTTCTGAGAGAAATTGAAAAACTCACCTGTGGAGAGACAGACCTTGTGCACAGATGGGAAAACTATACCGCTGAGATACTTCTTTCCAATCCAGACTGCAGAGTCAATGCAACACATCTCAATTCCAGCAGTTTTTTTGTTTTTTAAAGAAATTGACAAGCTAATCCTAAAATTCATATGAGGATGCAAGGGCAAGGGTGGCCCAGACAAGCTTGAAAAGGACAAGCAAATTTGAAATACTTGCACTCTCTGACTTTAAGACTTACTGTGAAAAAAAAGTGAAAGGACTCAGTTGTGTCCAACTCTTTGTGACCCCATGGAATAGTCCATGGAATTCTCCAGGCCCCACAGGGATCGAACCCGTCTCCCATATTGCAGGAGGGTTCTTTACCATCGGAACCACCAGGGAAGCCCAAGAATACCAAAGTGGGTAACCTATCCCTTCTCCAACGGATGTTCCCAACCCAGGAATCAAGCTGGGGTCTCCTGCATTGCAGGCAGATTCTCTCCCAGTGGAGCTACCAGGAAGCCCTACTTACTGTAAAGGTATAGTAACTGAGACAGTGTGGAACTGATGTCAACATACATCAATAAAGCCCAGAAATAGAATCTTCTGGGCATGTATTGTCATATGATTTGAAGTAAAAATCACAAAACTCAGTCAGTGGAGCAAGGGTCATCTTTCATCAAATGATGCTGGAGCCACTGGCTGTCTACATGCAGGAGACGAATCTCACACTGTTACAAAAATGAACTCAGAATGGATCATAATTGGGATCTAAAGCCACAAAAATCTAAGAGGAGATATGTGATAAAAATCTTTGTGAGCTTTCGGTTAAACAAAGGGTTCTTAGACATAACACCAAAAGCATGGTCAATAGAGGACAAAATTGAAAAGTTAGACTTCATCACATTAAGAATTTATGGGAATTCCATGGCAGTTCAATGGTTACGACTCCCCAGTTTCACTGCCGAGGGCCTGGGTTTGATCCCTGGTTGGAACTAAAATCCCGCAAGGCAAGCCAAAGCCGCGTGGCCAAAAATAAAAAGCCACAGACTGGGAAATGATACTCGTAAGTCACATCACTATAGAGAACGTGCATCCGGAATATATTAATACAAAGACCTCTCAACACTCAATATAAAGGAAGCCATCCCAGCCTGAAAATGGGCAGAAGTTTTGAACAGCCACTTCAGGGATGAAGACGCAGAAATGGTGAACAGCACATGGAAGGGTGCTTGGCTTCACCTGTCGTCAGGGAATACGAATTAAACCTGTGATGACAGAACACCACACACCCACTAGAAAACCTGAAACAAGGCGAGTGCTGGTGGAGAGGTCAGGCCACTGAAGCTCTAATATGAAGCTGGGCGGGGGAAGGTGGATGCTTCACCACTTTGGAACGTCCCTTCAACCAGAATATTCCAGCATCTACCGCAGTCCGACATATTCACCCAGCAGGAAGCAACGTGTCCATGCAGAGACTTGGATATTCAGAGCAGCCTTACTGGTAATGGCCCCAAACCACAGGGTAACCAGATGTTCATCCACACGTTGGTGGGTAAACACACTGGGCTGTGCACACCAGGAGAACAGCGCAGCGGTGAAAGTTCACTCCTGATACCTGCAGCGCCCTTGCTGCCTCTCAGGACACAGGCTGAACGAGAGCTGGACAAGAAAGCACATGATGTTTGATCCCATTTACACAAAGTTCTGGAAACACACATAACTCAGAGCGATGGGAAGGGGCTCAATGGCTGCCCGGGGCTGGAGGACACTTGGGGGCACAGGCAGCTGACAGTCAAAACGTACATGTCAACAACCCCTGGTGCCCAGCGTTTTCACAAACAGGTCTCTACAGGGAGACTCTCACACAGGCCCAAGGAGACGAGGCCAACGTGCCTCATTCTTGGATGGAGATTAAAGTTGGAAGAAAGCCACTATCAACAAAAAGTTAAACAGTCAATCTGAGAAAGAAATGGAAACTTATTTGAGCCAAATGTGAGGATTATAAGCTATAAAGAGCATGTCAGAAAACTCTGAGAACTGCTTCCTGGTTAGAAGTCGAGACACAGGCTGTGTAAGTTGTTGTATATGAGCGGAGGGCTGCACCTCAGACGTATTATTGACAGTTTCCCTAATCCAGGTCTAAGCACATCCCAGTGGGTCACGTGACCCCTTAGAAGCTCAAGGAGGAATGTTATCTTTTAGGGAGTTGTCTCCTTGGTGCTGGAGAATGTTGCTCTTTGCGGTTGAGCAGGTATTTCTGCTGCTGGCGGAGTTTTGGTGGGTGTGTAATGCAGATACGTGATGCACCCTGGGGGAGAGACTTCTTTAACTTTTTCTTTTCCTGCCATGAAGTGTGAATTGGATTTCACACCATGTAACCCAAGTTACTTCCAGCAGGTGAGATATTCACATATTGGAATAAGCAGAAGTTAAAATGAGAGAGAAAATGTGTGTTTAAAATATCAGACATCAGTAACGTGTAAAATGGAAGCACCCCTGGCTTAACACGTGTTAACCCACAAGGGTGTGGATCTTGGTTCATTCTGGACTTGGTTAAATAATCATGTTACAAATGGAAGAGAGATCCTTAAAAGAACGGAAGTACAGAGTCCTGGCCAGAAGCAGGGCAGAGGAGGAGCCTCTGACAAAGGGGTCCTTCACAAAGAGGCAACCCCCACAGATCCAGGCCAGGGACCACTGAGAACGTGTGTTATTTGGCAGACAGAAGACAGCCTCTCAGGCGGCTCTGGGGGACAGCTGCGGCGAGGTGAGGGAGGAGCCAGGATTTATAGCACTTATTGCAACACAGACCTGGCAGTCAGAACATCAAAAGATACTGTTCATTAAAGAAAACCAGACGACTCAGGTTTCTCTCTATGTGTGGGAAGATGCGAGCGGCGGGGCTCACTGAAACCATTCCTTTCATCTGCACCTCGGCTCCTTGGGCCCAGCCTTCTCTGCTTGCTCACCTGGGTCCCCGCAAGCTGCTTCATGGGGCAGGTGTGGCTGCCAGCTGCCGGCTGTTGCTGCCACATCCTTTGTTTACTGATACATCGGGGACATTCTGTGTGACCTTCTTCACCCACCCTTATTGCAGAACCAGTTTCTCTTCTCCTGTTTCTAAGGGAGTTTGTCTGCTGTTGATTCGCCTGGTTCTTCAAGGTCCCCGGGTGACTGCATATCACAGATTTCATTGTCGAGACAGCGGACCCCAGCCAAGGAGCAGGCAGGCACCCAGTAGTTCTGGAAGCCCAGTGGGCGTCATACTCTTGCTGCTGGCAAGCCTGGCCTGGCCAGACTGCTGGGCTCCAGTTGGTCTAGGAATGGCTTGAGCTGTGCCCAGACGTAGCCAGAGTGCTGGCACCCTCGGGAGCCCCACCTTCGGGGCTGAGGCGGAGCCATCCCCCACCTAGAGCTGTCTGTCCTCCAGGCCGAGCCCTTTGGGGACCCCATGCGCTGCTGGCAGAGGGCCTGACCTGGGGCAGGGGGAGCCCAGCCCAGAGGCAGCCTCACACAGCCCTGTTCAGTGAGGAGCGGACCGTCTTGTCAACAAAGGGTCCTGGCAAGACAGGGTGTCCCTGTGCAGGAAGGAAGTGCAATGCTCACCTCACACCGTATACAAAACTTAACTCAGAGTGGGTCAAAGATTTAATTTTAAGACCTAATACTATAAAGTCTTCTCTAGTGGTCCAGTGGCTAAGACGCAACACTGCCAGTGCAGAGAGCCTGGGTTTGACCCCTGCCCAGGGAACTAGATCCTGCGTGCTGCAGCTGAGACCTGGTGCAGCCAAATCAATAAATATATATATATTAAAAACCTGTTAAACACAGAATAAAAAAGATGCATGACTTTGGATCTGGCAATGACTTCTTCGGTATGACACCAAAGGTATAGGCAACAAAAGAAAAAAAACAAGGGAAATGAGACTTTATGAAAATTTAAAAATTTTGTTTATCCAAAGACACTATTGGCAGACTAAAAAGGCAACCCAGAGAATGGAAAGACTCTTTGCAAGCCACATACCTGAGAAATGATTATAATTTAGAACATGTAGAGAACTCCTAAAACTCAACAGGAACAAAACAAACAACCCAGTTCAGTAATGGACAAAGGATTTGAACAGACATCTCTCTAAAGAAGAGGTAGAAGTAGCCAGTTGTTGTTCAGTCACTGAGTCGTGTCCAACTCTCTGTGACCCCATGGACTGCACCACGCCAGGCCTCCCTGTCCGTCACTAACTCCCGGAGCTTACTCAAACTCATATCCATTGAGTCAGGGATGCCATCCAACCATCTCATCCTCTGTTGTTCCCTTCTCCTCCTGCTGTCAATCTTTCCCAGAGTCAGGGTCTTTTCCAATGAGTCAGTTTTTTGCATCAGGGGGCCAAAGTATTGGAGTTTCAGCTTCAGCATCAGTCCTTCCAATGAATATTCAGGACTGATTTCCTTTAGGATGGACTGGATGGATCTCCTTGCAGTCCAAGGGACTCTCAGGAGTCTTCTCCAACACCACAGTTCAAAAGCATCAATTCTTTGGCTCTCAATGTCATAACATCGGGATACAGAATCAACATACAAGGACTCACCTCCCCACATCCATCCGAGCCCTGCAGGGGGCAGTGTGCTGAGGGGTCAGAGTCTCACTGCCTGCTCCTGCAGGGACAGCCTCACCTGAGGAACCACAGCCAAGGGGAGAAGGGTGGGAGCTGGAAGCGGCTCCCCTCCTCATCCTGACCTAAACTGAGGCCGCTGGACGCAGACGGTGGAGACATGGGTTTGCCCTCCACCCCCTCTCCAGGCTGGCGCTTCCCACTCTCCACCACCTCCAGGGTTCTGAGAATGGAGTGTGGCCACGGCTACACCAGGGTTGAGGGGCCACTCCGGCTGGTCCTCTGGGATCAACTCTATCTTCAGGGATGGTCCAGGCCAGGTAGCAGGAGTGGGGAGATCTCCGGGGTTGCTTGAGCGACCACAAGAGCCTCTTCTCTAAGGAGGCAGGGCGGTCACCTTTTTGATGCAGAGAATTGCAACTCATTTTCACTGTAACTATTCAGTCATCTCCCGCAATTGATGGCAAAGTGGGTGTTTAATGGAGAGTTTTGAGCATTCTTTGGCATTGCCTTTCTTTGGGATTGGAATGAAAACTGATCTTTTCCAGTTGTGTGGCCACTGCTGAGTTTTCCAAACTTGCTGGCATGTTGAGTGCAGCACTTTCACAGCATCATCTTTCAGGATTTGATAGCTCAACTGGTATTCCATCACCTCCACTAGCTTTGTTCGTGGTGATGCTTCCTAAGGCCCACTTGACTTCACATTCCAGGATGTCTGGCTCTAGGTGAGTGATCACACCGTCGTGGTTATCTGCGTCATAAAGATCTTTTTTGTACAGGTTCTTCTGTGTATTCTTGCCACCTCTTCTTAATGTCTTCTGCTTCTGTTAGGTCCAGACCATTTCTGTCCTTTATCGAGCCCATCTTTGCATGAAATGTTCCCTTGGTATCTCTAATTTTCTTGAAGAGATCTCTAGTCTTTCCCATTCTATTGTTTTCCTCTCTTGCTTTGCACTGATCACTGAGGAAGGCTTTCTTATCTCTCCTTGCTATTCTTTGGAATTCTACGTACAGATGGGGATATCTTTCCATTTCTCCTTTGCCTTTCACTTTTTTTCTTTTCTCAGCTATTTGTAAGCTTTCCTCAGACAACCATTTTTCCTTTTTGCATTTCTTTTTCTCGTGGATGGTTTTGATAACATCCTCCTGTACAATGTTGCGAACCTCTGTCCACAGTTCTTCAGGCACTCCGTCTATCAGATCTAATCCCTTGAATCTGTCCCTTCCACTGTATAATTGTAAGGGATTTGATTTAGGTCATACCTGAATGGTCTTGTGGTTTCCCCTACTTTCTTCAATTTAAGTCTGAATTTGGCAATAAGGAGTTCATGATCTGAGCCACAGTCAGCTCCTGGTCTTGTTTTTGCTGACTGTATAGAGCTTCTCCATTTTCGGCTGCAAAGAATATAATCACACTGATTTTGGTGTTGGCCATCTGGTGGTGTCCATGTATAGAGGCTTCTCCTGTGTTGTCGGAAGAGCGTGTTTGCTATGACCAGTGCATTCTCTTGGCAAAACTCTATTAGCCTTTGTACTCTATTGCCTCTGAACTCCAAGGCCAAATTTGCCTGTTACTCCAGGTATCTCTTGACTTCCTACTTTTGCATTCCAGTCCCCTATATTGAAAAGGACATCTTTTGGGGGTGTTAGTTCTAGAAGGTCTTGTAGGTCTTCATAGAACTGTTCAACTTCAGCTTCTTCAGCATTACTGGTTAGGACACAGACTCGGATTACTACAGTAATTGTAGTATTGAATTGTAGTATTGAAACCCTATTGAATCGTTTGCCTTGAAAACGAACAGAGATCATTCTGTCATTTTTGCGATTGCACCCAAGGACTGCATTTTGGACTATTTTGTTGACTCTGAGGGCTCCTCCATTTCTTCCAAGGGATTTTTCCCCACAGTAGTAGATAAAATGGTCATCTGAGTTAAATTCACCCATTCCAGTCCATTTGAGTTCACTGATTCCTAAAATGTCAGTGTTCACTCTTGCTATATCCTGCTTGACCGCTTCCAATTTGCCTTGACTCATGGACCTAACTTTCCAGGTTCCTATGCAATATTGTTCTTTACAGCATCGACTTTACTTCCATCACCAGTCACATCCACAACTGAGTGTTGTTTTTGCTTTGGCTCCGTCACTTCATTCTTTCTGGAGTTATTTCTCCATGGATCTCCAGTAGTGTATTGGGCACCTGCCGACCTGGAGAGTTCATCTTCACTGTCTTTTCTTTTTGCCTTTTCATACTGTTCATGGGGTTCTCAAGGCAAGAATACTGAAGTGGCTTGTCATTTCCTTCTCCAGAGGACCACGTTTTGTCCGAACTCTCCACCAGGACCTGTCTGTCTTGGGTGCCCCTACACAGCATGGCTCATAGTTTCATTGAGTTAGATAAGGCTGTGTCAAAGAATGCTCAAACTGCTGCACGGTTGCACTCATCTCACACGCTAGCAAAGTAATGCTCAAAATTCTCAAAACTAGGCTTCAGCAGTACGTGAACCATGAACTTCCAGATGTTCAAGCTGAATTTAGAAAAGGCAGAGAAACCAGAGATCAAATTGCCAACACTGGTTGGATTATCAAAAAAGATAGAGAGTTCCAGAAAAACATCTCCTTCTGCTGTATTGACTACACCAAAGCCTTTGACTGTGTGGATCACAAAAAACTGTGGGAAATTCTTCAAGAGATGGGAATACCAGACCACCTGACCTGCCTCCTGAGAAATCTGTATGCAGGTCAAGATGTAACAGATAGAACTGGACATGGAACAATAGACTGGTTCCAAATTGGGAAAGCAGTACATCAAGGCTGTATATTGTCACCCTGCTTATTTAACTTCTATGCAGAGTACATCATGAGAAATTCTGGACTGGATGAAACACAAGCTGGAATCAAGATTGCCGGGAGAAATATTAGTAACTTCAGATATGCAGATGACACCACCCTTATGGCAGAAAGTGAAGAAGAACTAAAGAGCCTCTTGATGAAAGTGAAAGAGGAGAATGAAAATGTTGGGTTAAAACTCAACATTCAGAAAATTAAGATCAGGGCATCTGGTCCCATCACTTCATGGCAAACAGATGGGGAAACAGTGTCAGAATATTTTTGGGGGCTCCAAAATCACTGCAGATGGTGACTGCCGGCATGAAATTAAAAGACGCTTGCTCCTTGGAAGAAAAGCTATGACCAACCTAGACAGCATATTAAAAAGCAGAGACAGTACTTTGTCAACAAAGGTCGGTCTAGTCAAAGCTATGATTTTTCCAGTGGTCATGTATGGATGTGAGAGTTGGACTGTGAAGAAAGCAGATTGACAAAGAATTGATGCTTTTGAACTGTGGTGTTGGAGAAGACTCTCGAGAGTCCCTTGGACTGCAAGGAGATCCAACCAGTCCATCCTAAAGGAAATCAGTCCTGAATATTCATTGGAAGGACTGATGCTGAAGCTGAAGCTCCAATGCTTTGGCCCTCTGATGCGAAGAACTGACTTATTGGAAAAGACCCTGGTGCTGGGAAAGATTGAAGGTGGGAGAAGGGGACGACAGAGGATGAGATAGTTGGATGGCATCACTGACTCGATGGACATGAGATTGAGTAAGCTCCGGGAGTTGGTGATGGACAGGGAGGCCTGGAGTGCTGCAGTACATGGGGTCGCAAAGAGTCAGACACGACTGAGGCTGAACTGAACTGATTACTAGTAGAGTTTCCAGCAGGTGGCAGCACAGAGCCTCCTGCTCACAGTCTCTGACTGCAGCTTGCTTTCTTTTAATCTTTAAATTACCATCCTCTATTACTTAAATCTTTTTAATGGAAATGTAGTTGATTTAAAATGCTGTGTCAGCTTCAGGTGTACAGCCCAGTGATTCAGTGACACAAAAGTGTGGGATTTATTCCAGCCCCTGACAGGAGGGCAGCGTGGTGTCTGATCTGGGAGGCTCCATGCTAATTGGCTCCTGAGGAAGACACGGTCCAGTTGCCGAAGGGCCGGTGCTCTGACGTCTGGAACCAACCATGCTTCAACAGCGGGTACCACTCGGCCAGAGAACTGAGCAGTGCGCATCCTGAAAAAAATCACCCACTGGGGATGTTAAACACGGGACTGTGGCCTGAATCCTGTCCTCAAATACAGCAGCCACAGGTGCAGCGCATTTGGAAACTTATTAAATACATATTCTTCCAAATGGTGACATTTTAAGAAATATAGAGCCTGGGTACCTTGTTATATATGATGCTTAGAAGTTTATGTATTTTGCTTTTGCTTCAAACTCTTTGCATAGGAAAAAAATCAACTGATGAGTGTGGATGGGGACAAAGCGTTCATCCATAATTGTAGTAAACATGAAAATGTGGTCTGCACAGCAGTAATAACAGTGAGCATGGAAAGATTTTAGAGTGTGGAAAAGGTAACAATCTATGCTACAGAACAGACACCATACGAAAAATTTAGGCCATGTACTGTGATTGACTGCTCAGATACAGGCCTCTTCCATTTAACGGCAAGAGACTATTCTCAAGAATTAGATATTTTCCATAAAGATATCAGCTGGAAGTCTACATGGGAAAAATTATAATGTAACTAAAAGCCAGTAAGTACGCAAAACGTGTAAGTGAAGCGCTTCCCAAACACGGGCATGAGCATGGATGTGAACACGCCTGTCTGCAGGGGAGCAGCCTCTCATGGCCCCAGCTCACCCCACCATGCACACAAGCAGGCGCCGACCCCCGAGCTTTGCGTGACACCCTGGCAGGATGGCGATCACCTAGCCATCATGTCTGAGATTTCATCAACATTCCCCCCGCACGCCATTCTGGTAAAGTTCTTTTATTGATTCAGGGTGCTATTCATAGAAAATGTCCCTGTGTAAATATTGCTAGAACGAGAACTCCTGTGGAGTCTAGGTATTAAAACCAGAACTGTTCAAGGGTGGCCATGTTACTGGGGGGGGGTCCCTGGGTCTGCAGCAGGTGCGGCTTTGGGTGCGGCAGAGGAGCATCTGGAGCACACAAGATAAGGGACAAGGCAGGCAGTTTTCACTTGGCAGAAACTGTAGGAAAGTTTCATAACGTGACGCCAGATCACTTACGACAAGGCAGCGTTCAGCGCCAAGGCAACTGCTCCTTACTAACCGGATGAACTGCAAGACCAAATGACTAAGGTGGGGTAGGTAGGTGCAGGGCTGTGAACGGAGGAGGGAGTGCTGTGTGCTCACTTGTGCCAGCTCTGCACCGTCCAGTGCACAGAGGGCCACACTGCTGCCTCTCGTGGTCAGCGGGACCGTGTGACCAGTGTTGGCCAACGGGGTGTGAGGGGACGCGGCACGTGGCCTCTTCACACCAAAGCATTTAGCTGCTGTATAAGACCTTCCAGAGTTCTCTTTCCTTAAGCCAGAAAGACCAGAGATATCCAAGAGTGGTCATCTCATCAGCCCAGCTCCTGAAGTGAAGAGGGCAGGCAGAGCCCCAGCAGCCCCGAGCCAGGCAACATGAGAGAGGACAAGCATCCATGCACACGTGAGATGGTGAGCACCACTGGGTGCATACACAGGATGGAATATTATTCAGCCTTCACAAAGAATGAAATCCTGATGTATGATATGGCATGGATGAAGCTTCAAGTCACCATGCTGTGAGAAATAAGCAGACACAAGAGGACAAACCACGAAACTAAAAGACGCTTGCTCTTTGGAAGGAAAGCTATGACCAACCTAGACAGCACATTAAAAAGCAGAGACATTACTTTGCTAACAAACGTCCATCTAGTCAAAGCTATTGGTTTTTCCAATAGTCATGTATGGATGTGATAGTTGGACTATAAAGAAAGCTGAGTGCTGAAGAACTGATGCTTTTGAACTGTGGTGTTGGAGAAGACTCTTGAGAGTCCCTTGGACTGCAAGGAGATCCAACCAGTCCATCCTAAAGGAAATCGGTCCTGAATATTCATTGGAAGGACTGATGCTGAAGCTGAAACTCCAATACTTTGGCCCCCTGATGCAAAGGACTGACTCATTGGAAAAGACCCTGATGCTGGGAAAGATTGAAGGCAGAAGGAGAAGGGGACGACAGAGGTTGAGATGGTTGGATGGCGTCACTGACTTGATGGACGTGAGATTGAGTAAGCTCCGGGAGTTGGTGATGGACAGGGAAGCCCGGCATGCTGCAGTCCATGGCGTCACAAAGAGTCGGACACAACTGAGCGACTGAACTGAACTGAAGAGACAAGCATGGTATGATTCCACTTAGACGCGGTCCCCAGGATGGTTATTCATAGAAGCAGAGCGTAGAGCAGTGGGAACCAGGGGCTGCAGGAAGGGAGCATGAGGAGTTAGCGTCTGATGGGCGCAGAGTTTCACCACAGATGATAAAACAAACATCCTGGAGACGGACAGTGGTGGCAGTTACACAGCAATGTGGGCATACTGAATGCCTCTGAGCTGTACATTTAAAAATGGTTAAAGTGGCAAATTTCACATTATGCATATTTTAACACAATAAAAAAATTAAGGGATCAAATAGAAATTATGGAGTTGAAAAGTATAATCACAGGAATAAAAAATTCACTCAAAGCGCTCAACAGCACATTTGAGCAGGCAGAAGAATCACTGAACTTGCAGACAGGTCAGTTTAGATGATCCAGAATAAGAAACAGAAAGAAAAAATTTTAAAAATGAACAGAGCTAAAGAGACCTGCAAGGCACAGCTCAGACTCCAAAATACCTGGAATAAGAGTCCCAGGAGAGGAGCGAGAGAAGGGGAAGAAAGAAGATACGAAGAAGGAATCACCAAAATGTCCCAAATTCGATTTTTTAAAGACATTAATCTACACACCCAAGAAGCTCAACAATCTCCAAGTGGGATAAATCTAAAGAGATGCAAACCTGTATACATATTAACTCAACTGTTGAAGGGAAACACACAGAGAGTCTTCAAAGCAGCAATCAAAGTGACTCACCGCATACATGGGCTCCTCAGCAAGAGTCACATCCCTAGGGCTCCCCGGTGGTCCCGTGGTTGAGAATCTGCCTTCCAATGCAGAGGACTTTGCCTTTCAATCCCTGGTCAGGGAACTAAGATCCCACATGCCTCGGGGCAACTGAGCTCACACGCCATAACCAGCAAATTGAATCCACCAGCACATAAAAAGGATTATACGGTGAGTAAGTGGAATTTATGCCAAGAATGTAAGGTTTGTTCAACATGTGCAACTTAATCTGTGTTACAGTCACACTAAATAAATAAGGGAAAGAAAGCCACATGATCACCAATAGAGGCAACAAAAGCATGAGAAGAAACCTGACCTCCATTCATGACAAAAACAACCAACCAACCAGATGGGAATGTTCTCCGCCTGATAAAGAGTCTCTAAGAGGGACCCACAGTTGACATCACACTTCATGGTGAGAAGCCAACAGCTTTCCCACTGGGATCAGGCGGGCAAGGATGTCCACTTCACCACTTCTCTTCAGCACTGCTGGAGACTCCAGCCAGACAGTTAGGCAAGGAAAAGCCAAAGGCATCCTATTTGAAAAAGAAGATGTGAAACCATTTTTATTTGCAGATAACATGCTCTGAAGTACAGAAAACCCTAAAAAATTCACCAGAAATCTACTAGATTTAATAAGTGAGTTCAGCAAGATTGTAGAATTAAGATCAATAAACAAAAGTCAGCTACATTTCATACTAACAATGAACAATCTAAAAATGAAATTAAGAAAACAATTCTATAAACGATCACATTAAAAAGAGTAAGTTACATGGGAATAAATTTAATCGAAAAGTACAACACTTACATACTGAAAACTATAAAATATTATTGAAAGAAATTAGAGAAGATCTAAATAAATGGAAAATCATTGTGTTCCCAGATAGGAAGCTTTCATCAAATGTCATCACTCCCTGAGTTAACTCCACAAACAGTGCAGTCTCTGTCAGCATCCCAGCAGCCTTTTTGGAAAAACTGAACAAGCTGATTTTAAAGTTTATGTAGAATTACAAGAGACCCAGAATAGCCAAGACATTCTTGAAAAACCACAAAATTGGAGAACTCACACTTATCAATTTTAAAATTTTACTGCTGCTGCTGCTGCTAAGTCGCTTCAGTCGTGTCCAACTCTGTGCGACCCCATAGACGGCAGCCCACCAGGCTCCCCCGTCCCTGGGATTCTCCAGGCAAGATCACTGGAGTGGGTTGCCATTTCCTTCTCCAGTGCATGAAAGTGAAAAGCGAAAGTGAAGTCGCTCAGTCGTGTCTGACTCTTACTATGAAGACTTAAAAACTTATTATGGGACTTCCCTGGTGAGGCGTGGTGGAGAAGAACCCAACTGCCAATGTGGGGGATGCAGGTGTGATCCCTGGTCAGGGAATTAAGATCCTATGTGCCGAGGAGCAGCTACTGAGTTTGCGTGCCACTACAAATATCCCGCATGCCACAACTAACACGCGATGCAGGCAAAGAAATAAATATCTGAACAGAAAACAAAAAATTACAAGAGTTGGCGAGGATGTGGAAAACCTGGAGCCTCGTTCATTGTAGGAATGTGAAATGGAGCGACTACTGCGGAAAATAATCTGACAGTTTCTCAAAAAGTTCAGCATAGAGTTACCACACGACTCAGCAATTCCACTCCCAGGTAGTATGAAGGAATAATTTCAAGAGAGTTACATACATATGTCTGTACAAAAACTTATACACTAATGTTCGCAGCAGCCTTATCCATAGTAGCTAAAAATGAAAACAACTTGAAAGTCCATCAAGTAATGAATGGGTAAAGAAGACATGGTCTAGCGATGCAATGAAATATTCAGTTCAGTTCAGTTCATTTCAGTCACTCAGTCGTGTCCGACTCTTTGCGATGCCATGAATCGCAGCACGCCAGGCCTCCTTGTCCATCACCAACTTCCGGAGTTTACTCAAACTCATGTCCATTGAGTCGGTGATGCCATCTGGCCATCTCATCCTCTGTCGTTCCCTTCTCCTCCTGCCCCCAGTCCCTCCCAGCATCAGGGTCTTTTCCAATGAGTCACCTCTTCACATGAGGTGGCCAAAGTATTGGAGTTTCAGCTTTAGCATCAGTCCTTTCAATGAACACCCAGGATTGATCTCCTTTAGAATGGACTGGTTGGATCTCCTTGCAGTCCAAGAGACTCTCAAGAGTCTTCTCCAATACCACAGTTCAAAAGCATCAATTCTTCAGCTATCAGCTTTCTTCACAGTCCAACTCTCACATCCATACATGACCACTGGAGAAACCATAGTCTTGACTAGATGGACCTTTGTTGGCAAAGTAATGTCTCTGCTTTTTAATATGCTATCTAGGTTGGTCATAACTTTCCTTCCAAGGAGTAAGCGTCTTTTAATTTCATGGCTGCAGTCACAATGTGCAGTGATTTTGGAGCCCTCAAAAATAAAGTCTGACACTATTTCCACTGTTTCCCCATCTATTTCCCATGAAGTAATGGGACCAGATGCCATGATCTTCGTTTTCTGAATGTTGAGCTTTAAGCCAATTTTTTCACTCTCCTCTCACTTTCGTCAAGAGGCTTTTGAGTTCCTCTTCACTTTCTGCCATAAGGGTGGTGTCATCTGCATATCTGAGGTTATTGATATTTCTCCCGGCAATCTTGATTCCAGCTTGTGTTTCTTCCAGTCCAGCGTTCCTCATGATGTGCTCTGCATACAAGTTAAATAAGCAGGGTGACAATATAGAGCCTTGACGTACTCCTTTTCCTATTTGGAAGCAGTCTGTTGTTTCATGTCCAGTTCTAACTGTTGCTTCCTGACCTGCATATAGGTTTCTCAAGAGGCAGGTCAGGTGGTCTGGTATTCCCATCTCTTTCAGAATTTTCCACAGTTTATTGTGATCCACACATCAAAGGCTTTGGCATAGTCAATAAAGCAGAAATAGATGTTTTTCTGGAACTCTCTTGCTTTTTCCGTGATCCTGTGGATGTTAGCAATTTGATCTCTGGTTCCTCTGCCTTTTCTAAAACCAGCTTGAACATCTGGAAGTTCACGGTTCATGTATTTCTGAAGCCTGGCTTGGAGAATTTTGAGCATTACTTTACTAGCATGTGAGATGCGTGCAATTGTGTGATAGTTTGAGCATTCTTTGGCATTGCCTTTCTTTGGGATTGGAATGAAAACTGACCTTTTCCAGGCCTGTGGCGACTGCTGAGTTTTCCAAATTTGCTGGCATATTGAGTGCAGCACTTTCACAGAATCATCCTTCAGGATTTGAAATAGCTCTACTGGAATTCCATCACCTCAACTAGCTTTGTTCGTAGTGATGCTTCCTAGGGCCCACTTGACTTCACATTCCAAGATGTCTGGCTCTAGGTGAGTGATCACACCATCGTGATTATGTGGGTCGTGAAGATCTTTTTTGTACAGTTCTTCTGTGTATTCTTGCCACCTCTTCTTAGTCTCTTCTGCTTCTGTGAGGTCCAGACCACTTCTGTCCTTTATTCAGCCATAGAAAAGAATGAAATACTGACACATAACACCACATGAGTGAACCTAGGAAACATCACCGTAGGTAAGAAGCTGGTCACAAGACCACGTATTCTGTGATCCCACTGAGATGAAATGTCCAGGGTAGGCAAATCCATGGAGAGCTATTTCCACAGAGCGTAGATCAATGATGTCCAGAGTCTGGGAGGACGGTGGAAACATGTGCGGTTTCTCCAGGGAATGATGAAATACGTTGGAATTAAATGGTGGTGATGGTTGCCCAACCTTGTGATATGCTAAAAAGCCACACTGAACTGTATACTTTTAAGGAGTGAATTGTGTGATATGTGAGTTGTGTTTTGCGAGAGGGACGCTTAGATGAGAATGGGGTGGTCTGCAGGCAGCATGAGCACAGGGAGCCCGAGCATCTCGTCGGGGAAGAGACAGCTGCTGCTCAGCCCTAAGCAGGCTGAGTGGCCGGAGCCTGTTAGATATCTGCCTTAAGTCAAGGATTACACAGGGGCTGCACCACACGCCAGGGTTAAATCCCTGAAGGATTAAGCTGGCACCTGCTAAATCCTTTAAGTCACAAAATGGCTCGAGGAAGAGACTAAAGGCTCTGGATGAGACCAAAGTCTTCATGAATAAGTCAAGAAAGGGAGAACCAACTTGGCAAATCTTCATGTCTGTCTGATCCGTGGGCACGGTGCAGGCGTGTGGGTTTCCCTGGAATAAGACGGGTAGAAGCCAGAAGTTGCTGTTGTTTAGTCTCTCGGTTGTATCTGACTCTCTGCAACTTCATGAACGCAGCCCCCCAGGCTCCTCTGTCCATGGGATTTCCCAGGCAAGAATACTGGAGTGGTTTGCCATTCCCTTCTCCAGGGAATCTTCCCAACCCAGGGATCGAACCTGCATCTCCAGTATGAGCAGGTGGATTCCCTACCACTGAGCCACTGGGGAAGCCCTGAAGGAACCAATTAGCTTTATTTAAAAACATTTTATAGTGGGGAATTTGAACACGTACTAAAGTAGACGAGGGAGAATAAAGGACACCCCTCACCCTCCAGCTTCCGCAGTTAGGAAGTCGCGGTAGCTTGTGGCCTCTGACCCCATCCTTTGCCCACATCCTGTCTATCGAGGACAGGGGCTGTTTCACACAGTGACACTCACATGCCTGTGTCACGCCTGAGGAGCGGGAGCGTCCAAGGTCATCGAATAATCAGTGCCCTGCACTTGCACCCAGGCGCCGCATGAAGGAAGCCACAGTCACACCGCGGCAGGGGCCGGCACTCTTGGGTCCTGCACTGCTTTTTTCTATTTTCAGATCCATTAGCTTCATAACATGAGCTTGGTAGATTTTCTCTTTTTCCTTTTTTCTTGAACAAAAATCATGAGTTAGTAAGAGAAAAATCGTTTTGAAAGTTCAGTTTGCAAAAGTTTGGGAAGTTTTGAGGTGGAAAGCGCTTTAGCCACCATTTTATGTATTGAAAGTTCAGCTTTGGCATTTTGTCTCTAGGAATGTGGCCGTTGTATTTGGGTATGAAATGCCTTGACTTTTTAGAGGTGATGTTTAGCGCTGTCGCTTTTCCCTTTTCACTGTTATTCTAATTTTTATTTACATCTTCTCTCTTTTTTTTTTTGATCATTCTTGCCAAAAGTCTCTTTACCTTACTAATCTTTCCCCAAAAACAATATTGGCTTTGTTGTTTGTTACTGATTTAATTTTTTGTTTGGTTGATTTTCTTCTTTTATTTATTTATTTAGCGTGTCTTCGGTTTGCTCCAAACTTCTTTTGCCAGTTTCTTGAGTTTAATTCTTAACTCCTTTTGTTTGGAATCTTATTTCGTGATAAGTGTCTTTAAAACTGTACAGTTCTTTCAAAAGACTGCTTCAGCTGTGTCCTGCAAAGCCTACGCGTAATTTCCATCATCAGCACCCGCAGCGCTTTGTGCTCTGAAATCTCCATTTGAGTCTGAAGGTTCTTGGGTGACCTGTTTAGTTTCTCACCAGATGGTATGTCCACTTAGGGCATAGAGCAGGTTGATCCTACAAGGAGACCAAGGGGTAGTGGCTTCAATAAGACTGAAGCTTGTTTCTCCAACACAGAACATCCATTAGGCGTGCGGGCTGCCTGGCCACTGCCTAGGAGACCCGAGACTTCGTCCACATGCTGGAGACCCAGCTGCACCAGGTCCCAGCTGCTGGGGAAGGGAAGGGGTGACCCGGCCACCACTGACCGCTTGGGCTACCGGGTGGGGTGGTCCCTGGGGGCAGTATGTGCCCACCTGACGTGCAGACCGGGGACATCCGGCCAGTGAAGATGGGCATGGGGTGGGGGTGGGGGCGTCCCTGATCTGGGGGATTTTGTTGGTGGAGGTTGGGTAATTAGCTGAGTGACCATGAATTAATTTCATTTCTTTTTGGTCAGAGGACCACCTGGGTGCCACTGACCATTTGGGATGTTCCAAAGCCTCCTTGGAGATAAGGGGGCAAAGACGTCTGCTGTGAACTCAGGAGGCGCACGTGCTCCGTCTGTGGGTGCACACACCTACAGCGTCTGGGCGTCTGGCAAGTGAGGCCACAGTTATCCTGCATCTTCTGTCTGTCCACTTTCCGTGACTCTGAGCTGGGGTGTGCTGCTGGTGGGTCTGTTTGCCCCTGCGTTGCTTTATAGATTGAGGGGCTGCTGGGGTCTGTGTTTGAACCGGGACACACAACGCCCCTCTCTCCTCGTGACCTTGTCTGTGGCTCCCCTCAGTCAGAGGCTGGGACCACGTCCCTTCAGTTCACGTGCTCCTTTTCCAAGGTTGCCCACTGCTGACAGCATGCTGTTGGGTCTTGTCGGTCTTTTTCCAAACCCAGCCTAAGCGTCTCCTCTCACTGGTGAGTTTAGCCCGTGCCATCACGCACCTGCTGCTGCGTGCTCAGCCGCACCTGACTCTGCGGCCCTTTGGACTATAGCCTCCAGGCTTCTCTCTCCACAGGATTTTCCGGGCAAGAATACTAGACCGGGTTGCCATTTGCTGCCACACTTGGACTGATTTCTACCACCTTATTCCATGTATTCTATTTACTCTGCTTTATTAAATATTTTTTTTAAAGGAATTATGTATTTTTGGCTGAGCTGTGTCTTTGTTGCTGCTCCAGCTTCTCTCTGGCTGTAGTGAGCAGGGGCTAGCCTCCAGTTGCGATCTGTGGGCTTCTCGCCGTGGTGGGATCGCACCGCTGCAGAGCACGGGCTCTCGGGCGCTCCGGATTCGGTAGCTTGGCTCCCAGATTCTGGAGCACAGGCTCGGTAGTTGTGGTGCCGGGCTTAGTTGCTCCGAGGCATGTGGGATCTTACTGGATAAGGGATTGAACCCGTGTCTCCTGCATTGGCGGGCGGATTATTTACCACTGAGTCACCAGGGACGTCTTGTTTTTCTTTTTCTTTTTTTCCCTTTCCTGTTTCCCATTGGATAAACCAAGCTTTCTATGGCTGCTTTTAAAAGGAACACGTTGTACTTATCTGATCTTGGCCACTCTCAGGTTCATACCTGTGCTCACTTCCTCCTCAATACTTGCCCCTCCCCTAACTTGGCCAGCCCTCAGCTCCCTCCTGCCCCACACCCTCTTCAGTTATTTTGTTATTTCCAGATAGAGGAGAGTGGGGAGCATGAAGATGTCAGGACGGCACGGTACCCAGCCCCACCCCTCCTGCTCTCTGACTGCCATGGAGACCCCGCCTGCCAGAGAGGAGGGGCATTGGGGGTGCAGGCCTACCTCATGCAGATGAGCTCCTGGGGGAGACACGTGCATGCAGGTAGGGAGCTAAGCACCCCCATGCACCCCAAAGAGGAGCTGTTCTGGGCTTCTCTGCTCATGTTCCTCTCCCCACAGCAGACCTGGTGGGCTTCCTGCAAGAAGAGCACCTTGATGGCCCTTGTGCTTTTCCAGCACAAATACAAGTGTCGGTTTCTTCCTGCCAGTGCATGTGACGCTGGCCCCCAGAAGGAGAGTCCGCACGCCAATCCCTGCCTGTGACCGCAACCTTATCTGGGGAAGGGTCTTTGTGATGTAGGGTCAAACATGAGGAGATGAGGACGCTCTGGGTTGTTGTGGCCTTAATCCAATGGCAGGTGGTCCAGTAGAGACCCACCGCAAAGAGGTGCCAGAGCCCCCAAAGCGGGCGGGCCTGAAGGGACTCCCCAACAAGAGCCTCTGGAAGAGGCATACTCCTGCCCCCACCCTGATTTTGGACTCTGGCCCCAGACCTGTGAGAACAGATCTCTGTTGTTTCAGGTACCAGGCACCGTCTGCGCGATCATTTATTGCGTCTGTCCCAGAAAGTGCCAACGCCCCTTTCCCATACAGAAAGCAGGCCCATCAGCTGCTTTGCCCTTCTCCTCCTGGTCCTGCAGCCCACACGGCGTCGCCAAGCCTTTCCCACGGCTGCCTGGTATTTGGCAGCGTGGATAGATGGCGGCCTCTTCATCAGCCCTGATGATGTCGGAATCACCCCACACCTCCTGCCCTCGCCAGCCAGGCGGCACGGAATGCATGTGTGCAGGCTCAGTCATTCAGTCGTGTCAAACTCTTTGCAGCCTCATGGACTGCAGCCCGCCAGGCTCCTCTGTCCATGGGGATTCTCCAGGCAAGAATACTGGAGTGGGTTGCCATGCCCTCCTCCAGGGGATCTTCCTGATTGAACCTACATCTATGTCTCCTGCATGGGCAGGCGAGTTCTTTGCCACTAGCACCACCTGGGAAGCCCTGGCACTGAATAACCCTGAGTGAAGTTGCTGGAGACTGCAGGTATGTCCGCGAGGCTCACAGCTGAGTGTACCTGCGACCTTGCTCACAACGGCCAAGTTGCCCTTGGAGCTATTCCATCTCACACCCGGGAGAGATACAGCTGGAAAGAGATGGCCTTTTGCCCCTTGGCCTTCCTCTTCTTCCTTCTTGGTGTGTAGGTGTGACAGCTGGAGCCCCTGCAGCCTCTTCTCTGTCTGTGAGGATGGACGCTAAGGCTAATAATGGCAGATCAGGACCACAGATGGAGGAGCTGTGCTCCAGCCTCCACCGGCCCCCGTGGTCTGACCTCCTGGGAAGGGGAAAAGACAAGCGCTTACTGTGTATAAACTGTTGTACTAGCAGGCGAACCTATGAGACACGAGCTTGGTGAGTCCCTTTGGGGGCTGTCACCATTCTCCTGCCCACTGTCTCAGAATTCCACCTGCTGACCACCACTCAACCCCCAAGAGGTAGGCTCTCCCTTCTGTGGTCACTCAGCACTCCAGCCAGCCCACCTGACAGAGGGTGGGCAACCCATGGGGGCTGGGGAGACCAGCCTGGGCAGCCTCTGGACACACGTGTCCTTCCTGTCCAGCACAGTTGGGAAGGGGTGGGGCTGAGTTCGGGCTGGGGCTCAGGGAGGCGACAGGAACTGAATGAAGCCACAGCCTCAGTTTCGTAGCTGGAAGCTGGTGTCTTGACCCCACGTCTCCGGGCCTGTCTCATTTCTTCATTAGCTTTGACCTCAGTGGGAGGGGAGGTCTGACCCATCACTGCCTGAAGCGTCCCCACCCCTTGCTCAGTACCGGAGGAGCCTGCTGATCCAGCCCAGGTCCTGGGAGGCAGGCAACCCCCTTGGGAGGGAGGGAGCCCTGCTGCCCTGCACTCTGTGTCTCCCAAGGCCACACTGGACCCTCCCTGGAAGCAAAAAATAATTGGTTGGGAGGACAACGGGGTGGGAGGTAGGGCTACTGAGTTGTAGAGACGGGGGAGCGAAGGTGGGGTCGGAGAGCATGGTGGCCCCGGAGGGGACAGGCAGGAACACAGCAGGCCCTCTTGTAGCTGTGAGGCCTCCAGCCTCATGCTTTTGCTCGTCTGGGACCAGATCCTTCAGGTGCCGGGGAAGCTGACGTCCAAGCCCATCCGCGAGCTGAGAGTGATGTCATGAAGGGCTGGCGGGAGTGAGGGTTCCCTCCTCCACACGGGGAACCCATGGTGGGTTCTGGGGACGCAGTGCTGGATGCAATGGAGCCTCCCAAGGGAGGGGACAGAATTTGACCAAACTGCTATGAAATCGACAGGCTCTTCCTCGAGAACGGCTGTGTCACACTGGCTACCACCTGTGTGTCCACATGTGTGCCCACGTGAGGAGGAGACCTGGGCCCTGGGCTGGGCTTCTGGGAAGAGAGTCCGAGGCGGGGATCTGGGTGAGAGCAGTCTGTCAAGAAGAGAAACCAAGAGAGACAGTGGGGGCGGGGCAGAGGGCACAGCCCAGGGACGGCCAGGGTGCTAGGTGCCTCCTGCAGGGCGCTCAGGGGCAGCGAGGTCTGCCCAGGGCTCGCCAGAGCTGGGGGCAGCAGGTGGACCCCCGCCAACCCTTGGGAGTTATGTGTCTGTGCGCATGGGCCACGTGCATGCCCAGTGGCCAGGAGACCCCTCATGGTGAGGTCCGAGGGAAGAGGCCGCTCTCTGGCTCAGGTCCACTCGCTCCCCACATGCAGGCTGCCCACTGCCCACTCAGGACCGGAGCTGGACCGGGGCTGCTCTGATTTCCAGAGAAAGAGAAAGGCCCTCGAGAGGCCCTAGCTGGCCCCAAGCCTCCTCCTCCTTCCACCTCCCGTCTGCTGCCCGCTTGCTGCCCAGGGCTCAGGCCTAGTCCTGCGGGCGGGTGAGCTGGCTGCGCATGCACAGAGTCCCAACACCCAAGTCCTCAGAGTGGCGCCCCAAACTCTGTGGCGGGCAGGTCGACAGCTGGACAGAGCGCCTGCCAGTCCACTGCCACGCGGAGCCTGGAGCCACTGGGGCCGCCTGGCAGCTCTGGCCGGGCCGGACACCCGCTGCATGTGGAGGGAGCCTCTGGGGCCAGGGTGCAGAGCGAGGCAGAGAGGGCCTGGGTGCTGCCACCTCTGCCTGCACAACCCCTGCTCCCCACACTGGGGCCACAGCATCTTGGGCACCAGGGCTACGGGCTCGAGGCCCACCCCATCCCCAAGGGCAGCTCCCACTTCAGGGACTGTGACGCTGAGCTGTGCCTGGGCTGTGCCTCTGAGGGCTGCCGCTGGGCCCCTGCGGGGGGCCGGTGCAGTTCCTGCTTGGCTGTGACGTGAGCACCTTGGTTTGAAATCATCTCAGCAGGCAGCGCTCTGGACCCCAGGAAAGGCCCCCAAGCACTTGACATTTTCTTGGGATGAAGGGCAGCTCATGTCCCGCCTCCAGCGGGCAGTCTCCCCTCCTGCCTCAGGCCCAGGGGGTCCCAGGACCCTGGGGTCTGGCTGTGCAGGCCTCACAGGAGTCCTGTGTCATGAGGCTGAGGTGGTGGGCGGTGGCCCCCTGCTGGCCCCATCCAGAGGGTGGAGGGAGGGTAACGAGGGGCATGTGGGCACACGGGGCAGCAGGTGCCAGGCCACGGGGGAAGGAGAAGGTGAGGGGATTCAGAGAGCAAGGCAGAGGACCGCCCGTGGGAGCCTGGTGGAGACTGGCCCCGGCGCAGAGCAGCAGGGTGCCCTGGAGGCACGTGGAGGGGGCCTGCCGGCCTCACTGTCTGATCACACAAATGTGGATTTGGACTCTCTAGTGGTGTTCTCTGCTCTCCGAAGCCTCTGAGGTTTTGTAACTGTAGTCGTCTAACCGGTAGGACTTGAGTCACAAAATAGGTGTGCGAGACGTGTAACAGTGTGGGCCTGTGACCTCATCTGTAACCTTGAACCCCACCCCCAGACTTGAGTTGTGGCGCCCCTTCCACGGCTCCGCCCTCGGGGTCCTGCCCATGTCTGGGTCAGCCTCCTGCTGCCAGGTCAGCACACTCCTGTCCCCTGCTGGGGGCCGCCCCCCTCCCACCTTCTGGCCGGGCATCCGGTATGCTGACTCAGGATGGACCAGCTTCCTGGGGGCCACCAAAACAAAGGCCCACAAAGCAGACTGCTGGGAGTAACTGGGAAGGACTCCTAGTCCTGCAGGCTGGGGCCGGAAGCCATGGGGTCAGCAAGGCCACCTCTGTCTGGACCTCTGATCCCTTCCTGGCCTCTTCCAGCGGCTGGTTTGCTGTCTGCCAGCAGGGACGCCCCTGCAGTCCCGGCAGCTGTGTCCCGGGTATCTGCCCCTCACGTGGCCTGTCCATGTGGCTCCCTCACCTGCGCTTCAGGCGATTGGATTGCGGCCCACCCTGATGACCTCATCTTAGCTTGATCGCATTGACTGCAAAAACCCACTTCCAAATAAGGTCAGATCTGCAGGTACTGGACTAGGGTTTCAACATACCTTTCTGAGGGGGCACGATTCAACTCATAATAGCGGGTAAGCCAGTGATAGTCAGTGAAGCCAGTGTGCCTCTCTGGAGCTTCCAGAAGAGAGAGGACTGGGTTTCTTTCCCCTGCTCTGAGACGTGAGCCCAGGCGGCCACCTGGGCCACATATGCCCTGTGAGCTGAGCCAAAGAGCGGGAAGTAAAGCTGAGAAAGGGAGAGAGCATGTGCGGTGGACTGACACCTGGATCAAGCTGCACCTGAAGGCCTGCTGCCCCGGCCGCTCTGCACACGGGATGGCATGTCCTCTTTTCTGGCGAAAGCACCTTCTGAAGTGTTGTGTCACTTCATCTGAGCAAAGTCTGCGGATGAGAAACTGGTATAGGGATTGGGCTTTCAAAGTGGCTTGAGATACACGGGCCACTTCCCTGGGGGCGCAGGTGATCAGCCCTGCCCAGTAGGGGGCAAATGGGTCAAGTAGTGTGATACTGAGCCAAGGGGATGGACGGCGGACAGGGTCCGGCCAAGGGGGCTGCACGGGAGTGAGGCCAGAGGCCGGCCAAAGCTTCTGGAAGCTGTTCAACACCCGGGCGACTCAGGCTTCAGGGAAGAAGCAAGTGGCTTCCTTTTCCCTGCTTTTCCCTCCGGGGCAGCCAGGGGGCCCAAGAGCAGGTTGGGAGAGAGGGGCCCAGGCCTGGAGCAGTGGAGACTGCCCCCCAGTTCACTGTTTCTGGTGACCCATACAGACAAGCTCTGCCTGTTGCTCCAGGGGCTACAGGGCCTCTTCCCAGACCTGGTCCGAGCTCGGGGGCCCCCGGCACACGCCCAGCACATGGCCGCCCTCTCTCGGGCCTCAGGTTCCCCCTTGTGCTCAGGGCTGTCAGACGCAGCACACACACACACACACACACACACACACACACACACACACACGTACTCGAGAGTGACAGACCAGGACCCTAGCTCTGCCTTCTCCTGGGTGAATCTGTGTCTGAGCAGGAGAAGCCTCTTTCACTGTATGCGCCCTGGAAATAGGAAGGTGGCAGACAGGCCTCTGCCTCAATCAGTTCCCCCAAGGGAGGCCCCGCACCCTCATCCCAGCCCACCTGCAGGGGCTCAGAGCCGCCAGACTGGGAAGGGCCTTGGGCACTGGAGGGACGATGTCCCGCCCAGACCAGGTGGAGGCAAGGGCCCCACCCCTGGTCCCTCTTGCCCCTCCTTGCTCACCGCCCGCTCCAGGCACCCAGCCACCCCGGGTGCTACCCTGCCAAAGCTTGCCTGTCCACGGCGCTCTGACCAGGCCCACCTCGGGCCAGCCCAGGCTGACTTGGGCCTGTCGCCACTTGGGACACGATGCAGAGTGTTCACCGGTTCGGTCCACCCTGACGATGGCCGCTCCGCTGTGAGGCCTGGTGTGACCGGGCTGGTCTGAAGGCCGAGTCTGGCTCAGTTGGCACCTGCCCTCTGGCTCAGCACTGTCTTGGAGAGTGGGGCCTCGGTGAGGCCACAGAGCCCTCTCCCTGCTCCTCCTGGGACCCCACCCCTTTCTGGGGGGCCAGGTCGGGTGAGCAGGGGCCCCAGTGTTTGCAAAGTGTGTCTGTGTGTGTGTGTGTATGGTGGAGGGGGGCAAAGTCCCGGGCACAGAACTGAGAAGGAGCCCTGGGATGGACAGACAGCAGGCACACGTGGCCATGGGCTCCAGCAAGCTGAGTCGGCCGGGTGGATGCCCAGTGTTGAGGTACCTGGGCCAGGGCCTCTGCCACCACCGTCCGTCCCGATCGCCCACATCGCTCGGCCGCTGCGTGTCAGGAGAACACAACGGAGGGCGGGTGAGGCTGTCTCAGGCTGCTGGGTGGCGGCTGCTGGCCTGGCAGCAGGAGTGCACATCAGACTAGGACCTCGGCCCTAGGCACCCCGTGGGAAAGGCTGGAGGTTTCCCTAAATCTGCTCTGAGTTCTTCCCGGGCCCCCCAGCCTCCCAACTCTGACATGGGCCCCAGGCCAGCTGGACCAGAGGCTGATGGGGGACACATCCGGACCTAGGCACTCACCCCTTCCCTGTGGGGGCCCGGGGAAGGGTGAGGCGAATGGAGTGAGACCTAGAGAACAGGTGGGCGTCTGGGGACCCCAGGGCCCTACGAGGACACCCTGTCAGCTGCAGGGGAGACGGGAACACCCTTCAAGCCCCCAAGGCTGTCACGTGGCCCGGGCCTGCAGGGTGGGCTGTGCTGAGTGTGGGGTGGACAAGCCCCTCCCGGGAGACGCCTGGCACTGGTCCGCTCACGGCGCGTCCATCAGCCTGCCCCGGCCTGCCTGCCCACCCCACCCAACATTCTCTGATGGAAAGTTCCCAGGGCAACAGCAGCACAAACCCCGTGGAAAAAACAGGCTTGGGCAGGAGCAGGCCAGGGGGCACAGGCAGGGCCTGACTGCTCCCCTGGGCTCCCCAAAGCCTGGGTCCCCTCCTTTGCAGACCTGACCTCTGGCACCTCCTCCCCAGGGAAGCTGTTCCTGGAAGATCACAGCCCCGCTCAGCATGGACATGGGAAAGTCCTGGCATGTCTGCTAGACACAGCACCCACCCTAGTAGAGGCCAGTGTTGGGGAGAAGGACGAGCAGGTGAACGAAGGAATGCGGTGCCCACCAGACCACCCACCGAAATGCATGTTAGAAAACTGTGAACCAGCAGGACCCTGGGCCCCTCTGCTGGGCGTTGCCCCGTGCAGGGTTTCCAGGCCGGAGGCGGGGCTCCTGCCCCTGGCCGGGTGTGGCCAAGGTGTGTGGTTCCTGAAAGCAAGACCCACCAGTGTTGGGTGTGGGGAGCCATGGGGGGCGGGGTCCAGGCCCTGAGGGTGGGGGACCGGAGGCGGAGGGCGGGCCCGTGAGGTAGTGGGAAGATGCCGCCCAGGGTCCAGGGTCTGGGGCAGGAGGGCCCTCTGCAGGGGTGGGGGCGGGGAGAATACAGGAGCGGCTCGCCGATCCCACAGGAGGGGGGCTCCCCGAAGCATGTGCCCTGCCCTCCCCTGTTTACACCGACCCCCAGGGCAGGCTTGGCACCATCTCCAGCAGCAGCCCCCCTCACCCCACACAGCCTGGGTGGGTAGTGACAGCCCCCCGACTCCTCCACTGTGCAGGTGACTGAGGGGGGCACGGTGCAGCTGTAGGGCTGCAGCCCCTTCCCCGGCCCCCCACCCCACATGGCTGAGGCCTGCTTCCCATTGCCCAGGCAACAGGTGGCTGGCAGGACAGCTGGGACTGCTGCTGGCTCCCCTGGGCCGGAGGGCAAATGGGGCAGGTACACTTGGGGCCGTGGGGCTGTGGGAGCTGCCGGCAGTGACCCCCGAGGGGCCCTCAGGCGAGATCTGGGCCCTGGCCTCCCACGCAGGGGCAGGGAGAGGGTGGGGTGAGCCTCAGGGCTCCGCCCTATCGCAGGCCCCCAGCCTCGCCACAGCAGAGCTGCCCTTGGTACTCCTACAGGCCTGTCCCTGTGAAACTCCTGCTTAAGCCAGGGCCACCTGGGGAGGTGAGGAGCCCTGCTTCTTCCAGGGGCCTCCCGGGCCTGGTGGAGGCACCAGGCCTTGGAGGGGACAAAGGTGATTGGGTCTGTGGGGTGGGCCCTGGTGCGAGGGCAGTGGCTCGGGTAGGGTAGAGGTCACCCACATCCCCGCTGCCTAGAGCTGGGACAAAATGCGTTCCCACCCCCGGCATCCCCGGGCCCCTGGATGCTGCCTGCAGCTGGCTGGACAGCGGGGAGAGCCGCACACCTCACAGGGACCTCTGGCACCCGAGCCACCCAGCTGGGGGAGCAGGAGGTTCAAGTCTGCGGGCCGGGGCGGGGGGAGCACTGTGGGACCCCCGGGCCTCCTGAGACTTGCACTGTGCCCCGGCCCACAGCAATGACCTGCAGACCTGGGTGGCAGGTGGGGAGTAGGCTCTGCAGGTGGAGGTGAGGCTGCAGGAGCCTCCAAGCCGGCAGATGGAGGCTGGGCGAGGCCCTGGGGGCGTGGGTGGGGGGACTGCCCTCTCAGTCCCCAGGTCGGGGCTCAACCCGGCGGGCCTGAGTCTCAGGGAGGCCCTCGGTGCACTCCCGGTGCTGCTGGCCAGGCGAGAGGCTCCCGGCTGAGCCATGGGGAACCGGCTGGGGCTTGAGGGCTCTGCGGTGCCTGCCAGGGTGGGTCCAGGGTGGGCAGGGTGAGGGACACAGGACTTGGTGGGCGTGGGCGAGGGCACTGTGGCCAGGGCAGATGGCCTGGCGAGGGCCCTGCAGGCGGGCTAGGGGTGGAAGGCAGGGTGTGTGCCCAAGCCTGCACGTCAGGGTGGTCCTGCCTCTTCCGGGCTGTGTTCCAGGCAGAGGTGGCGCCTCTGGGGTTGCCGGTCAGAGGCTCGGCAGCAGGACCCCACGCCCAAGGCCACACGAGGCAGCTCTGGCCGGTGGAGCTGGCGGCCAGTGAGGAGGGCTATGACCTGTGGTCCATGGGGCCCAAGCTTTGCAGGGGCCTCAGGGGCTGGGAGGATGGGGGCTGGCCACGGCATCCTATGGGAGGAGAGGGCGACCCCAGGGAAGCTGGACAACTTGGGGGCTCCTGCCAGGCTGGGGCGCTATCTGCCAGGGAGGAGGGCCGTCCAGACAGGAAAGCTGGCAGCAAGTTGACCGCAGAGGTTTCTGTGGCTGTGTCTAGATGGGGCTCCCACCTGCCGCACAACCCCAAGTCCCTGTGACAAGCCTTTCCTGCTCTCCCAGTGGGGTCCTGACCAGAGGCACAGGCGGGCCATCCCTGGGTGCATCTGGCCAGCCAAGGACAGTGACTCTGGGGACAGCACTGTTCAACCTCTGAACCGTGTTGGGGGGGCGGGGACAGAGAGGCCCCAGCAATCTGGGCACAGCGTCCCTCCTCTGTCCAGCAGAGCTCCTGATGCAGACCACAGTGTTGCTATTTATGACTTCTGTGTACACAGTTATTAGAGAGAAAAAACACATGTGGAACAAAACATAAAGACAAGACATCTGGGCTTCCCAGGGAGGGGGTAGTGGTAAAAACAAAACAAAACGCCTGTCAATGCAGGAGATATAAGAGGCAAGAGATGTGGGTTCAATCCCTGAGTCGGGAAGATCCCCTGGAGGAGGGCATGGCTACCCACTCCAGAATTCTTGCCTGCAGAATCCCATGGACAAAGGAGCCTGGCGGGCTGGAGGCCACGGGGTCTCAAACAGTTGAACACGACCAAGTGACTTAGCAGTAGCATGAGGACATCTAGCTCTCAAGTGTAGCTTGGGTGTCTCTCCTAGGCTAACGCAACCTCATAGCCCGGCCTGGGCGTCTGGAGTGGGTTCCCTGCCCTGGCTCTGCCTTCCTTCAACACCACCCCCTCCCTCGCCCCACCAATACTGAAGAGGGGAGAAACGAGGGCTTGCCCAAGGTAGCTTCAAGGTTTTCCTCCTGCCCTGAAATCCCAGAGCCCTTTCTTCACTTGCTCTGGCTGAGTTCTCAGACTACGAACCGTCTCTGTTTGCACCGGCAGCCAGGACCCAGCTTCACTGGCCTGCGACTTAAACAAGAGAACCTACTGACTCCCAGCTCTGGAGGCCAGGACCGGAGCAGAGTCTCAGGGCTGTGAGTGCAAGTCCGCTCCAGGGTCCTCTCCATTCCCAGGGTGTCTTCTCCTGTGTGTTCACATCACCTCTGGGTGTGTGTGCATGCGTGTGTGTGTATGTACATGTGTGTCTGTGTGTCCTAATCTGTGCTCCTACAGGGACCCTAAGGGCCCATCTGACTCCAGCACGCCTCACCTAACTAACCTCATCTGTAATGTCGGTAATTCCCAATATGGGGGATTCAGGGTTAGGACTTCAATATATGAATTTAGGGGGACACAATGCGACCCATAGTAGGCATGACCCCTGCTGGCCTTTCCTTCCCTGTGCTGAGCACCGGGCACAGTGCTGCCACCTGGCCCAGCCTGTGTCATGCCCCCCTTGCTGATGAGGGGCCAGCATCCAGCACAGGACGGGGGCAGGTACCAGGGGGACAGGACAGTGGGGCGTCTCAGAGGCTGGCAGGTCACGTGACTGCTCTGACGACAAGGCTCCCCACAGGAGCCGCACACTTTGCGGAGGTGCCAGAGGGGACCCGAGGCCAGGACTGTGGCCCTCATGGCGACCTTCCAGTGGACTGGGGTCAGAGCAGTGTGGTGACACTCGGATGTCTTCAGACCCCTCCGTGATCTATGCCCTCTGACCTGCAGCTGCTCTGGGGAGGGGTGGGGGCTGTGGGGCTAGGCACACCTCTTGAGAGGCTCCGGGTGCCAGGGACGGGATTGGGCCCGGGGCCACCTCCTTGGCCTCCTGACATCCCCACCCCACCTCAGTTCCCCGAGGCCCCTCCCTGCTGTGTCGGCAAGCCTAGGTCTGGGGGCTATGGGGCTGAAACCCTGGACCACAGCTCCATGGAAGGCACTGGCTCTGAGGGGCCCTGATCAGAGGCAGCCCGAGGGCTTCAGGAGCAGGACAGGGACCCAGGCCAGGAGGGTCCCAGGAAGATGTGAACTGGAGGCCTCTAGGGGGAGAAGAGCCAGAGGGACAAGGACCGGTAGTCGAGGCTGGGCGGGGTGAACACGTGCAGCTTGCCCCCACCCTCTGCCCCTGGGGCACAGGGAGAGACCCAAGCCTGGCAGCCTCACCCTGCTGCCCACAGCGAGGAGCTGGCGCACTCGTGGGCTTCCTGGCCTGGCAGCAAGGTGGCCTGCGATGGCGGGGCCCCAGGAAGGTCCGGCCACAGGCCAGCTTGGGCTCACTTCCCAGCGGACATCGTGGACAGGGTCCTGGAGTCCAGTGAGCAGCCCCGGAGCTGAAGGCAGCTGGCCTGACACATCCTAGGGGACAGGGCCCAGCTGGAGCTCACGGGGGAGGCCAGGTCAGGCTTCCTCAGCGGCCAGCGGAAGGACGACTGGGACCAGGACACAGGCGGCCAAAGGTCAGCGCTGGGTCCCGGAAGCCTGGGTGAGCAAGTGTGAGTGAGGGCCTGGGCCGGCAGTGAGGGCAGAGCCCCGGGAGCCGCCCTGCACCCTCCACCCTGGAAGCCTGGCCCCCACCCTGCCAGTGTCCCGAAGTGCCTCCGTGGTCTGTGCTGGAGGCAGCTGGGTGGCCCTGGTCAAGAGCGGCTAGGGCAGGAGAGAGACGAAGGACAGAGTAGGACAGGTCACAGGTCTTTGCTCCACCCCATCCATCGGGGACCTCTGGGCAGCAAAGGGGAGAACCAGCCGTAAGCTCCATGACTGGCTCCTGTCCTGGGAGTTGTGCCCGCCAGACTCTGGGCCTCCATCCTTTGCACCTCCCAGAGCCCCTGCCCCAGGGGTGTGTGCTGGGACAGGGGGCACCTGCTCCGAGCCCAGGCTGGGGCTGGACCCACGGGGCAAGGCCTGTCGGTTCCGGACAGACTGGAAACCCACTGGCCACAACAGACCTCATCCCTTCCTTGGTCGAGGGGAAGCCACTCAGTCACGGAGGCGGCCCGGGTTCTCCGCAGCGGCGCAGGAGGAGGGCCCCAGGGCGGGGCACAGGACCTGGCGCGCAGGAGGACGCGGACCGGAGGGCGCTGGCCGCATGGCCCGCCGCGGGCAACGAAGTCACGTTTGTGAAGCGAAACCGCCCGCAAGGCCGGCGGGGCCGCATTTCCCTTGCAAATGCCATTCAAAGGCCGTCCGGGCGGCGCATCCTGCTCACTGCTGCCGCTGCGTTCCTCCGCCGTGACTCCAGGGGAGGGGTCGAAAGGGGCTGCGCGGCAGCCGCCCCCTCCCCACCGAGGACGCCCTCAGGCTGCGGCGGGCTGGAGCGCCCGTGGGGGCGTCGGCCAGCCCCGCGCGGGACTCCAGGCCCGCATCACGCCCAAGGGAGCCCCCGCCCGACGGAAGCCCCGCGTGTCCCTCGCCGCCCCCAGACCAGGGCGGGGCAGCCGGGGGCGGGGCCTGCGCGGGTTTAAAGCGGGAGGCGCCCGGCGCGGGCACCCCGGCGAGCTGAAGGACTGCGACCAAGCTGAACGCTGCGGCGCCGTCCGGGCAGGTGGGGCCGCACTCACACGCCTAGGGGGGCTCTCGCCCCGGCCTGCAGGAGCTGGGGTGGGGGCGCGATGAGCCTGGAGGTGGCCGGGAGGTCAGGATCCGGGAGAGCAGAGCGCTGAGGCCTGGCTCCCTCCCAACTAGCCCTGGTGGGCGGGGTCCCGCCCATCGGCCCCCCGCTCCTCGTCCCTGCGCTCGCGGCGCAGGTGGGAAAGCTGAAGTTCCCCGCATGGGTGTGGGAGACTTGGCCCGCCGGGCAGGGGTCTCGCCTGCCCCGCGGTTTCCGGGCCGGACGGGTGCGCGCCTGGGTGGGGCCCTGCAGGTCCGGTTCCTCCTGCCCGGCCCCTGCCTTACAGGGCTGGGGGCGTTTGCCGCTGGAGCCAGTCCGTGGGCCCTGCTTTGCGGTCGGGTTGACAAACTGACAGGGTGGACGGGCTTCTGGCCCTGTGCTGGGTGAGGGAAGCCAGCACTTACCCTTGGAGGGAGCTCCCTGCCATTGGGAAGAGTGGGCACAGGGACCCCTGCGTGGGGCCAGCCCCAGGCCCTCGGCGGGCGGGAGTGGGTTGTTGTGCCGCCGCCTCCCTGCCAGGCTTCCGTCTGGCCGCTGATCTCTGCTCCCTGCACCCAGTGCAGGTGGGCGGGCTCTGCTGCTCGTGTGGGCCAAAGGCCAAGGTCACTGCCTCCTGTGCCAGCCCAGGGCACCTGGCCATTTGGTTCTCTTATCAGGTTCTGGAGAAGGAAAAGGCAGCCCACTCCAGTATTCTTGTCTGGAGAATCCCATGGTCAGAGGAGCCTGGTGGGCTACAGTCCATGGGGTCGCAAAAGAGTCAGACATGACTGAGCAACTAAACCTTCCCAGGTTCAGGAGGACAGCCAGCGAGCCCGTCTGCGACCCCAGCCCAGACTGGTGTGCTGCCCTGGGGGGCGGGCACCACCCTCAGCGATGTGTCCCCACCCTCCTCAGGAATTGTCCTCCCACTTCTTGTCCCCTGGGGCCCCTGAAGGGGTCCTTCTCAGATTCCCGCTCCAGCGCTGGGACTCTCTTGGCCCCTCCCCCAGCTGCAAGGCCACCCAGGCCTTCTGCCACCACTTCTCTGGTGACCACCGCCCCAGGACAGCTGAGACTCGTCTGCCCGAGGCCCTGGACACCCCTCACGCACCCAGATCTGTCTCTCTTGAGCTCCAGACCCCTCGTCCAGCTGCTTCCCCAAGGTCCCCACTTCAGACTCCAGGCCCCAACTCCCAGGCCACTCCTCACGTCCTGCCTGATCAGGGACCCGGGGGCTCGAACCAGCCCTAAGGTCACTGATGGCCAAGCAGGCCTTGGCCCAGCTGCAGTTACCCAGCTGCCTGACTGACCCCGTGGCCAGCAAGTCGCAGCCCCCTCCCTCCCAGAGCCGCCCCTGTGCTCTGACGTCCCCTTGCTCCTCTGGGCCTCCTTTATGGGTGCTGGTGCTCCCCCGACAGCACCGCCCGCAGGGCCCACCCGGCTGCCCCCTGACCCTGTGGCCCAGAAACCCTCCCCTGTTTGCCGGTGGTGAGGTGCCCCCTTCCCTCCCACCCTGGTCCCTGATGGACGGCAGCTGACAGGCACGGCTCTGGCTGCCTGTAGCCCTGTTTCCCGGGCCCCTCTGGCTAGCGCACTGTCTGAAGCCAGCCCCGGCACGAGACACACGGTACAGGGGAAGTGGGCCGGACCCCGGGCGAGTGGGCAGCAGGGCTCCCGGCAGTATGACAGGCTCAGGGATCGGCCTCAGAGGGCTCCTGGGGTGGGAGGCGAGGAGGCCGGGGGCAGGGGGACAGGCTGGCCACGGTGCTGGAAAGAGATGAGGGCACCTGGTCACACCATGTACTTGAACCCTGCTGCCCAGGCGCCATACTCCTCGTCCTGGGGAGCCGTGTAGGAGGTGGAGGACCAATCCCGGCCCCTGCTGCCACTGTGGGTTGGGCCAGGGCATGGGGCACGCGGTCTCCTCTCGCTGACCCACTCCTGCTCCCCTTGCCCACCCTCACGCTTGTCCCTGAGTCTCCCTTTCTGGCCACGGCCTTTGCTGCCAGATGGGCTGGGAGGAGCTCCCTGCAGCACTGGGGCCCAGCACTGCCTTACAGCCCCTCCTCCCGTGGCGAGGTCCTCTCCCCTGCTGGGGGGTCACCCTTCTTGCACATCGCTGGTTCCTGGACCAGCGTGGCACCCCACCTGTGAGCTGGGGTGGCTCGGAGCCTTCAGAGCCCCCTACCACGGAGCCCCCTCAGCCGGCCCTGCCTGTGGAGACCCGGGCCTCTCCCAGTCACTTGAAGCCTTTAATAACTTTTCCCAAAGCCTGGATCTTAACCACCCTTCTCTCCCTGCACCGGATACCTTTGTCCTGTCTCTCGAAGGCCTGATACTGCGCCCTGAGCACCTGCCCTCCATGGCCTGCTCACTGTGGGAGAGCTGGACCGCGGCGGTGCTTCTTGGACACTATCCAGTGGCAGCGGCCGAGGGAGCAAGGATCCAGGCCAGGCTTCCGTGTCTGCCTGGGCCCGGCACGAACTCAGACTCAGGGCAGCAGACCAGCTGCTGCGCCACTGGGGGCTGGGCCCAGCATCCAGGCAGGGAAGGAGGGGACAAGATTTTGTCCCAGGGTGGGCCCAGCTTTGGGGCACGAGGGGCTGAGCAGAGCTTAGGGTGCAAGCTCTGCAAGGCCAGGGCGGGGGAGCTGCTCTTAGGCAGTGGCTCTGGGGTACCGCAGAGCTTGAGACTCCTTGTGAGTCCACTGGGCACAGTGTTCAGGAGGTGCTGGGCAGGCTGGGCTCCGGCTGTGGTCAGGGTGAATGGGGAAGTGTCACCGGGGCCCCACGCCCAGTGACCCAGAGGTCGGGTAGGTCGAATCTGAAATGCATCTGTCGGGTGTGGTGGCTGGAGCTGAGGTCACCTGAGCGAGCTCACCTGCGGAGTGGGCCAGGGTGTGAGGGGCTCTGGGCAGCTGGTCAGGAGGTGAGGATGGGTGTAACTGGGCTCAGGTCTGAGGGTGTGGTTCTTTGGAACGTAGGTGTGGACTGGCCCCCGGGCGGCTGGGCGGCTTCGAACCACAGATTACTCTCCCACAGTCAGGGTGCCAGGGTCTGGGATTCGCGCGTCAGCGTTTGCTGTTTCTGGGGCCTGAAGCTGCGTGGCCCATCTGCCTTCCTCACAGGGCATCCTGCCCACAGCTGTCTCCTGTGAGGACACTGTTGTGTTGGGATAAGGCCCCCCTGCACCCGTGTAACTGCGCCCTAACCTCTAACACCATCACATCTGCAAAGATCCTGTTTCCAAATAAGGTCACAGTCGTGGGTGCTGGGGGTTAGGTCTTGGTTAGGTCTTGGACGTGCTTGCTGGGGAGAGGTAACCGGCCAGGGGGTAGAGGAGGGAGGTATGTGGTTGTGGTGGGGCAGAAGGGTCGGCACTGGTCACTGCTGTTCTGGGGGCTGGGCCCACAGCTGTCAGCTGAAGGGGATCGCCGTGGGGGTGCAGGGCGCCAAGCAGCGGACCAGGGACCAGCAGGGCCGGGAGACCTAAGCCTGGCCCCACCCATGGCACCAGCACCCCAGCGTGAGCTCTGGGTCCTCCTGGGCTGCCAAGGCAAGGGATGGGCACAGAGCGGCCATGGGCCAGGGGACGCTGGCAGGCTGAGGCGGGAGACCCAGGCAGGTCAGAGGACGGGGATCTGGCTGGGAAGCCCAGTGGGGCGCCAGGAGGGAGCAGAGGCCCGAGCAGCAGGGGGTCGAGGTGGGGAGGCTCTGGAGGGGTCGCCGGGTGGCGGGGCGGGGCGGGCCCTGGAGGAGGCAGGAAGAGTCTGGAGGCTGAGGAGGAAGGGAGGCCAAGTCATTGCACTGGGACCCTCGGGGGAGCAGGGTGAGGGCGCGGCCAGAGGCTGGCCTGTAGGACAAGGCGGAGCCCGTGGCACCCCCAGGCTACGCTGGGGTCCTAGTGCGCCAGTAGCCCCGCCTGGGACCCCAGGGCAAGAGGAAGGGCTGAAACTGGAGGCTGCCCTTCCTCCCTCAGGAGGGCTGGTGGCACTGGAGGTGGGTCCAGGGTGCGGGGACCTCCCACCTGCCTGGGCCATCGCAGGGCCCCTAACGGAGGCTTTCCACCCTGCAGGGAGCAGAAGTGGGTCCTCGCTGAGTTCTGCACGATGAACGGCCACGCCTCTCCTCCTCTCGACCTCCTAGTCACCGGCGGCACCAGGCTGACTGCTGTATCCAAGACCGTGAAGGCCGCGCTGGGAGCTGGCGCCCCGCCTGCACCCCAGGCCAGGAGCATCGCTGGGGTGTGGGTGGAGGCCTCGGGCCAGGCCCAGGGTCTCTATGCTGCCATGAAGCAGGGTCTCCTGCCCTCTGGGCTTGGGCTGGCTCTGCTGGAGGCCCAGGCAGCCACAGGGGGCCTGGTGGACCCCACGCAGGGCCAGCTGCTCCCTGTGTCTGAGGCACTGCAGCAGGGCCTGGTGGGCCTGGAGCTCAAGGAGAAGCTGCTGGCTGCCGAGCGTGCGGCCACTGGGTACCCTGATCCCTATGGGGGCGAGAAGCTGTCCCTCTTTCAGGCCATCGGGAAGGAGGTGGTAGACAGGGCGCTGGGGTGGAACTGGTTGGAGGCCCAGCTGGCCACTGGGGGCCTGGTGGACCCCATCTGCGGGGTGCGTGTGGCCCCCGAGCTGGCCTGCCAGCAGGGCCTCCTGGACCAGGAGACATGGCATGGGCTGTTGGAACTGGGGCGTGGCTCAAGCGCCCCGGGCTTCCTGGACCCTAACACACTGGAGCAGCTGCCCTACCGGGAGTTGCTGGGCAGGTGTGTGCAGGCGCCCAGCACAGGGCTGGCCCTGCTGCCCCTCAGGATCACGTTCCGTACCCTGGGTGGGGCTGTGAGCTTGGCCGAGCTGCTGGAGGTGGGGGTCTTGGACGAGGAGACGGCCCGAGGCCTGCAGGAGGGCCGGCTGGCAGTGCCAGATGTAGGTGCACGCGCCGAGGTGCGGTGTTACCTGCAGGGCACCGGCAGTGTGGCTGGGGTCGTCCTGCTGCCCGCAGGGCACAAGAAGAACTTCTTCCAGGCCGCGGCCGAGCATCTGCTTCCCACAGGTGCCATGCTTCTGCTCCTGGAGGCTCAGGCTGCCACCTGCACACTGGTGGACCCAGCCACTGGCCGGCAGCTACTGGTGGATGAGGCGGTTCGGGCAGGCCTGGTCGGCCCAGAACTCCACAGGCAGCTCCAGGTGGCAGAGCAGGCAGTGATGGGCTACCACGACCCCTTCAGTGGCACCCGTGTTCCCCTCTTCCAGGCCATGAAGAAGGAGTTGGTTGACCAGCCTCTGGCACTCAGGCTCCTGGACGCCCAGCTGGCCACAGGTGGGCTAGTGTGTCCTGCCCGCCGGCTCCGGCTGCCCATGGAGGCTGCCCTGCGCCTCGGCTGCCTGGACGAAGAGACTCAGCAGCACCTCTCGAGGGCTGCCAGCTTCTTGGATCCCAGCACGCACGAGAGCCTCAGCTACGGGCAGCTGCTGGCCCGCTGCGTCACCGACCTGGAGACGGGGCTGGCGTTCCTGCCCATTTCAGTGGGGAGCCTTGGGGAGGAGCCCCGGGGGCTCCCGTTCATTGAGCACAGCACCCGGCAGATCTTGAGTGCTGCCACAGCCACTGTCTCTGCGGGCAGGTTCCAGGGCCAGCCCGTGTCGCTCTGGGAGCTGCTCTTCTCTGAGGTGGTCCCTGTGGAGCAGAGGGTGATGCTGACCCAGCAGCACATGGACGGGGCCCTCTCAGTGGAGGAGCTGGCGGCTGCGCTGAGGGCCACCCACGAGCAGGCTGCAGCCACTGCCAGAACCACGTTTGCTGGGCTCAGGGTCCCTGTGACTCCGGGAGAGCTGCTGAGAGCGGAGATCATCGGCCAGGATGTTTATGAACAGCTGGAACGTGGCCAGACCACGGCCCAGGACGTGGCCAGGCTGGACTCGGTGCAGAGGTACTTGCAAGGCACCGGCTGCATCGCTGGCTTGCTGCTGCCTGGGTCCCAGGAGCCCCTCAGCATCCACGAGGCTTACAGGAAGGGGCTGCTCAGGCCAGGCACGGCGCTCATCCTCCTGGAGGCGCAGGCAGCCACTGGCTTCATCCTCGATCCCAAAGAGAACAGGAGATACTCGGTGGAGGAGGCGCTGAGGGCTGGCGTGATCGGGCCTGAGGTGTTTGCCAAGCTGCTGTCAGCCGAGCGCGCGGTCACCGGCTACACCGACCCCTACACCGGGCAGCAGATCTCCCTTTTCCAGGCCATGAAGAAGGACCTCATCGTGCGCGAGCACGGCATCCGCCTGCTGGAGGCCCAGATCGCCACGGGCGGCATCATCGACCCCGTGCACAGCCACCGCGTGCCCGTGGATGTGGCCTACCAGCGCGGCTACTTTGACGAGGCGCTGAACCTGATCCTGGCTGATCCCAGCGACGACACCAAGGGCTTCTTCGACCCCAACACGCATGAGAACCTCACGTACATGCAGCTGCTGGAGCGCTGTGTGCGCGACCCCGACACGGGGCTCTATCTGCTGCCACTTACAAGCGCGCGGACCCTGCTGGCAGATGAGGCCACCCGGCAGGCCTTCCAGAGCCTGCTGCTGTCGGTGCGTCATGGGCGGTTCCGGGGACAGAGGGTGTCCGCGTGGGAGTTGGTCAACTCAGAGTATGTCACTGAGGCACGCCGGCGGTGGCTGCTGCAGAGCTTCCGGCGGCACCAGGTGTCCCTGGAGGAGGTCTCGAAGCTGCTGGAGAGGGAGGTTGAGAGCCGGGCAGACATCACCCTCCCCATGCTGTGGGGCCGGGTGACCGCCTGCCAGCTCCGAGAGGCTGGCGTTGTTGACCAGGAGGTCCTGGGCTGCGTGCTGGCAGGAACGCTGAGTGCCGAGGCCCTGCTCTGCACAGACAGCGTCCGCAGGTTCCTGTGCGGCTCAGGCGCCGTGGGTGGCGTGCTCCTGCAGCCTTCCACCCGGCGGCTCAGCCTCTACCAGGCCATGAAACACAAGTTGCTGGGGCCGGGAGTGGCCCTGGCCCTGCTGGAGGCCCAGGCAGCCACGGGGGCCATGACCGACCCCCACAGTCTGGAGACCATTTCCTTGGATGAGGCTGTGTGCCAGGGGCTTGTGGGGCCAGAGCTCTACAGCAGGCTGACCTGGGCTGAGTGTGCTGTCAAGGGCTTCCCAGACCCCTTCTCTGGAAAGCTACTGTCCCTGTTCCACGCCATGAAGAAGGGCCTTGTCCCTGTGGAACAGGCTGTCCGCCTCCTGGAGGCCCAGGTGGCCACAGGCGGGGTCATTGACCCCACCAGCCATCACCACCTCCCCATACTCGTGGCCTTGCAGTGTGGCTATATCGACCAGGAGATGGTGTTGGCCTTGTCTGACTCCAAGACATTCCCCACGCCTGATGGCCAGGGACACACCAGCTATGCCCAGCTTCTGGAGCAGTGTGTAAGGGACGAGGCCTCTGGCCTTCACTTCTTGCCCCTGCCGGAAAGTGCCCCTGTCGTCCCCACAGATGAGCAGGTGCGGGAGACCCTGAAGGCCACGCAGGGGGCTGAGGATGGCACTTCTCTCTGGGAGCTGCTGGAGTCCTGCCACTTCACTGAGGAGCAGCGGAGGGGCTTCCTGGAGGACTTCAGGGAGGGGAGGACCACGACACAGCAGCTGCAGGCGGCCGTGCAGAGGCAGGTGCAGGAGGCAGAGCTCGTGGCGAGGGCCTGTGTCACGCTGCCTGGCCCCCGCGGTGGGGTGCCTGCCGTCTGGCTGCTGGACGCTGGAGTCATCACCCGGGAGACCCTGGAGGCGCTGGCACGGGGCATGCAATCGCCTGCTGAGGTCGCCGAGCAGCCGACGGTGCGGGCTTGCCTGTGGGGCACGGGCTGTGTGGCTGGGGTACTGCTGCAGCCCTCAGGGGCCAAGGTGAGCATCGCCCAGGCCGTGAGAGATGGCCTCCTGCCCGCTGGCCTAGGGCAGAGACTACTGGAGGCCCAGGTGGCGTCCGGCTCTCTTGTGGATCCTTTGACCAACCAGAGACTGTCGGTGGAGGAGGCAGTCAAGACTGGCCTGGTGGCTGGGACACTGAGTGAGCAGCTCCAGCTGGTTGAAAAGGCAGTGGCTGGGTACACAGACCCCTGCTCTGGAGGCTCCCTCTCACTGTGGCAGGCAGTGGAAAAGGGGCTTGTGCCTTGGAGCGAGGGCCTCCCACTCCTCCAGGCGCAGCTGGCCACAGGGGGTGCGGTGGACCCCGTCCACGGGGTGCACCTGCCCCAGGCGGCAGCCTGTAGGCTCGGCCTCCTGGATGAGCAGACAAGCAAGATGCTGACCTCAACGGAAGAGGATAGCAAGTTCTTCTTCGACCCTGGCACACGGGACAGGGTGACCTACGGACAGCTCAAGGAGCGCTGTGTCCTGGATGGTGACACTGGCTTGTGGCTGCTGCCACTCCCCCAGGACATGGTGCTAGAGGTGGATGACCACACAGCAGTGGCCCTGAGGGCCATGAAGGTGCCAGTTGGGGCAGGGAGGTTCAGAGGGCTCAGCATCTCACTCTGGGACCTGCTGCATTCAGAGTATGTAGGGCTCCACAAGCGGCGGGAGCTGGCAGCACTCTGCCAGTCTGGGAGGGCCACAGCCCTGCGGCAGGTGGTGACTGCGGTCACCACCCTGGTTGAGGCTTCAGAAAGGCAGCCCTCACAGGCTACCTTCAGGGGACTCCGGAAGCAGCTGTCAGCCAACGACCTGTTCAGGTCCCAGCTGATCGACAAGAAGACGCTGGATGAGCTGAGTCAAGGGAAGAAGACCGTGCAGGAGGTGGCGGAGATGGACCACGTGCGGCGGTACTTGGAAGGGGGCAGCTTCATTGCTGGGGTCCTCATCCAGGACACCAAGGAGAAGATGAGCATCTCAGAAGCTCTGAGAAGAAACGTCCTGCGGCCGGGCACGGCCCTGGTGCTGCTGGAGGCACAGGCGGCCACTGGCTTCCTCATTGACCCTGTGGAGAACCGGAAGCTGACTGTGCAGGAGGCGTTCGCGGCAGGGATGTTTGGCAGGGAAACCTACCAGAAGCTGCTGTCGGCTGAGCGTGCGGTCACCGGCTACACCGACCCATATACCGGGGAACAGATCTCCCTCTTCCAGGCCATGAAGAAGGACCTCATCGTGCGCGAGCACGGCATCCGCCTGCTGGAGGCCCAGATCGCCACGGGTGGCATCATCGACCCCGTGCACAGCCACCGCGTGCCCGTGGACGTGGCCTACCAGCGCGGCTACTTCGACGAGGAGATGAACCGCGTGCTGGAGGACCCCAGCGACGACACCAAGGGCTTCTTCGACCCCAACACGCATGAGAACCTTACATACATGCAGCTATTGGAGCGCTGCGTGGAGGACCCCGAGACAGGGCTCTACATGCTGCAAGTCGTAAAGAAAGGAGAAACCTATGTGTACATCGATGAAGCCACAAGGCAAGCCCTGCAGTCAAAAACTACCGAAATGCACGTGGGCATGTTTGCCCAGCAGGTGGTCTCCTTCTGGGACCTGCTGTCCTCGCCGTACTTCACAGAGGAAAGGAAGAAAGAGCTTGTCCAGGGGTACAAAGCCAGGAATGTCAGCTTAGAGCAGCTGCTGAGGGTCATCACCACAATGGTCGAAGAAACAGAACAGCAAAACAAGGGTATCAGGCTGGCAGCCATTGGAGGAGAGGTGACAGCTGCAGAGCTATTCAACTCAGGAATCATTGATAAGAAGACACTGGACGAGCTACACGAGGGAGCAGGGGGACAGGACCTCTGCTGCCTGCCGCACGTAAAGGTCTACTTGGAAGGCAGTGGCTGCATCGCAGGGCTGACCACACCCTCCACCCGTGAGGTGCTGAGTTTCTACGAGGCCAGCAAGAAAGGGCTCATCCCCATGGGATTTGCAGCCCAGCTGCTGGAGGCTCAGGCGGCCACAGGGTTCCTGCTGGACCCCCACAGCCACCAGAGGCTCTCCGTGGATGAGGCTGTGGCTGCCGGCCTGGTGGGTGAGGAACTGCAGGAGAGACTCCTAAATGCTGAGAAGGCCGCCAGGGGATACACAGACCCGGGCACAGGACACACCATGTCCTTGTTCCAGGCAATGCAGAGGAAGCTGGTGAAAAGGGAGTTGGCACTCAGACTGCTTGAGGTGCAGGTGGCCACAGGGGGTATCGTGGACCCAAAGCACCACCACCGGCTTCCACTAGATACTGCCTACAGACGTGGCTGTCTGGACCAGGACACGTACCCACTGGTGGCAGAGCAGAAGTGCATGAATAAACGGTTTGTGGATCCCAACACTCAGGAGAAGGTGACTTACCAGGAACTGCAGGAGAGGAGTCACCGAGATGAGAAGACGGGCTGGGCTCTGTTCCCAGTGCTCGAGGATGAACTGGAATCACAGTTCATCGATGAGGCCACCAGACGAGCGTTTGAGGCTGAGCGGGTGGATGTCAGAGTTGGGCGGTTTAAAGGCCAGAGGCCGACAGTCTGGGAATTGCTGAACTCTGAATATGTGACACAGGACAAAAAACTAGAGTTGGTACGAAAATACAAGAGGGACACAGCGCATGCATTAGAAAAGGTGGTAAAAGTGATCTTTGAGATAATCAGTGAGAAGGAAAAAAACAATAAGCAGCTATGGTTCAGAGGAATGAGAAAACAGATCACAGCCTCTGAGCTGCTGACTTCATCCATAATCACAAAGGAGACACTGCAGGCCCTGGAGTCTGGGCAAGCCTCTGTGGATGCTGTCACAAAGAACGAGGAGGTGAGGCGCTACCTGGAGGGCACCGGGTGCATCGCGGGCGTGCTGGTCCCCGCCAAGGACGAGCCCGGGCGCCAGGAGAAGATGAGCATCTACCAGGCCATGTGGAAGGGCGTCCTGCGGCCGGGCACGGCCCTGGTGCTGCTGGAGGCGCAGGCGGCCACGGGCTTCGTCATCGACCCGGTGCGCAACCAGAAGCTGTCCGTGGAGGAGGCGGTGGCCGCGGGCGTGGTGGGCGGCGAGCTCCAGGAGAAGCTGCTGTCGGCCGAGCGTGCGGTCACCGGCTACACCGACCCCTACACCGGGCAGCAGATCTCCCTCTTCCAGGCCATGAAGAAGGACCTCATCGTGCGCGAGCACGGCATCCGCCTGCTGGAGGCCCAGATCGCCACGGGCGGCGTCATCGACCCCGTGCACAGCCACCGCGTGCCCGTGGACGTGGCCTACCAGCGCGGCTACTTCGACGAGGAGATGAACCGCGTGCTGGAGGACCCCAGCGACGACACCAAGGGCTTCTTCGACCCCAACACGCACGAGAACCTCACGTACGTGCAGCTGCTGCGGCGCTGCGTGCGCGACCCCGACACGGGGCTCTACATGCTGCAGCTGGCCGGCCGGGGCTCCGCCCTCCACCAGCTGGGCGAGGAGCTGCGCGCCGCCCTGCGCGACACCCGCGTGACGCTGGGCGCGGGCCTCCCGCGGGGCCAGCGCGTCTCCGTGTGGGAGCTCCTCTTCTACCGGGAGGTGTCCGAGAGTCAGCGGCAGGACCTGCTGCGCCGGTACCGGGAGGGCTCGCTGACCGCGCAGGAGGTGGGCGCTGCCCTCGTCTCGCTGCTGGCCGAGGCCGAGGCCGAGGCCGAGGCCGAGGCTGAGGCTGGGGTGGCGCGCCCCGGCGCCCCGGACCCTCGGGGGGCGCTGCGTGCCGCCACCATGGAGGTCCGGGTGGGCCGCCTGCGGGGGCCCGCGGTGCCCGTGTGGGACGTGCTGGCCTCCGGCTACCTGAGCGCCGCCACGCGGGAGCAGCTGCTGGCCCAGTTCGGGTCGGGGACGCTGGGCTTGCCCGCGCTGACCCGCAGGCTGACCACCATCATCGAGGAGGCTGAGGCGGCCCCCTCCCAAGGGGGCGCAGCCTCCGGGCAGCGGGAGCCCGGGCCCCAGGGGCCGGGCGAGGGGGCCGACGCGGGACCCTCCTCCGGCCAGGACGCCGACGCCGCGGATGCCGCCAGGGCCCTGCAGGAGCAGGCCCTGCGCGCCGCCACCATGGAGGTGCGCGTCGGGCGGTTCCAGGGCCGGCGCGTCTCCGTGTGGGAGGTCCTCTTCTCCTCCTACCTGAGCCAGGCCCGCCGGGACGAGCTGCTGGCCCAGCACGCGGCCGGCGCCCTGGCCCTGCCCGCCCTGGTCGCCGTCCTCACCCAGCTCATCGAGGAGACGGAGGAGCGGCTGAGCAAGGTGTCCTTCCGGGGCCTGAGGCGCCAGGTGTCGGCCTCCGAGCTGCACACGTCCGGGATCCTGGGCCCCGAGACCCTGCGGGACCTGGCCCAGGGCACCAAGACCCTGCAGGAGGTGACGGAGATGGACTCGGTGAAGCGCTACCTGGAGGGCACCAGCTGCATCGCGGGCGTGCTGGTCCCCGCCAAGGACGAGCCCGGGCGCCAGGAGAAGATGAGCATCTACCAGGCCATGTGGAAGGGCGTCCTGCGGCCGGGCACGGCCCTGGTGCTGCTGGAGGCGCAGGCGGCCACGGGCTTCGTCATCGACCCGGTGCGCAACCAGAAGCTGTCCGTGGAGGAGGCGGTGGCCGCGGGCGTGGTGGGCGGCGAGCTCCAGGAGAAGCTGCTGTCGGCCGAGCGTGCGGTCACCGGCTACACCGACCCCTACACCGGGCAGCAGATCTCCCTCTTCCAGGCCATGAAGAAGGACCTCATCGTGCGCGAGCACGGCATCCGCCTGCTGGAGGCCCAGATCGCCACGGGCGGCGTCATCGACCCCGTGCACAGCCACCGCGTGCCCGTGGACGTGGCCTACCAGCGCGGCTACTTCGACGAGGAGATGAACCGCGTGCTGGAGGACCCCAGCGACGACACCAAGGGCTTCTTCGACCCCAACACGCACGAGAACCTCACGTACGTGCAGCTGCTGCGGCGCTGCGTGCGCGACCCCGACACGGGGCTCTACATGCTGCAGCTGGCCGGCCGGGGCTCCGCCCTCCACCAGCTGGGCGAGGAGCTGCGCGCCGCCCTGCGCGACACCCGCGTGACGCTGGGCGCGGGCCTCCCGCGGGGCCAGCGCGTCTCCGTGTGGGAGCTCCTCTTCTACCGGGAGGTGTCCGAGAGTCAGCGGCAGGACCTGCTGCGCCGGTACCGGGAGGGCTCGCTGACCGCGCAGGAGGTGGGCGCTGCCCTCGTCTCGCTGCTGGCCGAGGCCGAGGCCGAGGCCGAGGCCGAGGCTGAGGCTGGGGTGGCGCGCCCCGGCGCCCCGGACCCTCGGGGGGCGCTGCGTGCCGCCACCATGGAGGTCCGGGTGGGCCGCCTGCGGGGGCCCGCGGTGCCCGTGTGGGACGTGCTGGCCTCCGGCTACCTGAGCGCCGCCACGCGGGAGCAGCTGCTGGCCCAGTTCGGGTCGGGGACGCTGGGCTTGCCCGCGCTGACCCGCAGGCTGACCACCATCATCGAGGAGGCTGAGGCGGCCCCCTCCCAAGGGGGCGCAGCCTCCGGGCAGCGGGAGCCCGGGCCCCAGGGGCCGGGCGAGGGGGCCGACGCGGGACCCTCCTCCGGCCAGGACGCCGACGCCGCGGATGCCGCCAGGGCCCTGCAGGAGCAGGCCCTGCGCGCCGCCACCATGGAGGTGCGCGTCGGGCGGTTCCAGGGCCGGCGCGTCTCCGTGTGGGAGGTCCTCTTCTCCTCCTACCTGAGCCAGGCCCGCCGGGACGAGCTGCTGGCCCAGCACGCGGCCGGCGCCCTGGCCCTGCCCGCCCTGGTCGCCGTCCTCACCCAGCTCATCGAGGAGACGGAGGAGCGGCTGAGCAAGGTGTCCTTCCGGGGCCTGAGGCGCCAGGTGTCGGCCTCCGAGCTGCACACGTCCGGGATCCTGGGCCCCGAGACCCTGCGGGACCTGGCCCAGGGCACCAAGACCCTGCAGGAGGTGACGGAGATGGACTCGGTGAAGCGCTACCTGGAGGGCACCAGCTGCATCGCGGGCGTGCTGGTCCCCGCCAAGGACGAGCCCGGGCGCCAGGAGAAGATGAGCATCTACCAGGCCATGTGGAAGGGCGTCCTGCGGCCGGGCACGGCCCTGGTGCTGCTGGAGGCGCAGGCGGCCACGGGCTTCGTCATCGACCCGGTGCGCAACCAGAAGCTGTCCGTGGAGGAGGCGGTGGCCGCGGGCGTGGTGGGCGGCGAGCTCCAGGAGAAGCTGCTGTCGGCCGAGCGTGCGGTCACCGGCTACACCGACCCCTACACCGGGCAGCAGATCTCCCTCTTCCAGGCCATGAAGAAGGACCTCATCGTGCGCGAGCACGGCATCCGCCTGCTGGAGGCCCAGATCGCCACGGGCGGCGTCATCGACCCCGTGCACAGCCACCGCGTGCCCGTGGACGTGGCCTACCAGCGCGGCTACTTCGACGAGGAGATGAACCGCGTGCTGGAGGACCCCAGCGACGACACCAAGGGCTTCTTCGACCCCAACACGCACGAGAACCTCACGTACGTGCAGCTGCTGCGGCGCTGCGTGCGCGACCCCGACACGGGGCTCTACATGCTGCAGCTGGCCGGCCGGGGCTCCGCCCTCCACCAGCTGGGCGAGGAGCTGCGCGCCGCCCTGCGCGACACCCGCGTGACGCTGGGCGCGGGCCTCCCGCGGGGCCAGCGCGTCTCCGTGTGGGAGCTCCTCTTCTACCGGGAGGTGTCCGAGAGTCAGCGGCAGGACCTGCTGCGCCGGTACCGGGAGGGCTCGCTGACCGCGCAGGAGGTGGGCGCTGCCCTCGTCTCGCTGCTGGCCGAGGCCGAGGCCGAGGCCGAGGCCGAGGCTGAGGCTGGGGTGGCGCGCCCCGGCGCCCCGGACCCTCGGGGGGCGCTGCGTGCCGCCACCATGGAGGTCCGGGTGGGCCGCCTGCGGGGGCCCGCGGTGCCCGTGTGGGACGTGCTGGCCTCCGGCTACCTGAGCGCCGCCACGCGGGAGCAGCTGCTGGCCCAGTTCGGGTCGGGGACGCTGGGCTTGCCCGCGCTGACCCGCAGGCTGACCACCATCATCGAGGAGGCTGAGGCGGCCCCCTCCCAAGGGGGCGCAGCCTCCGGGCAGCGGGAGCCCGGGCCCCAGGGGCCGGGCGAGGGGGCCGACGCGGGACCCTCCTCCGGCCAGGACGCCGACGCCGCGGATGCCGCCAGGGCCCTGCAGGAGCAGGCCCTGCGCGCCGCCACCATGGAGGTGCGCGTCGGGCGGTTCCAGGGCCGGCGCGTCTCCGTGTGGGAGGTCCTCTTCTCCTCCTACCTGAGCCAGGCCCGCCGGGACGAGCTGCTGGCCCAGCACGCGGCCGGCGCCCTGGCCCTGCCCGCCCTGGTCGCCGTCCTCACCCAGCTCATCGAGGAGACGGAGGAGCGGCTGAGCAAGGTGTCCTTCCGGGGCCTGAGGCGCCAGGTGTCGGCCTCCGAGCTGCACACGTCCGGGATCCTGGGCCCCGAGACCCTGCGGGACCTGGCCCAGGGCACCAAGACCCTGCAGGAGGTGACGGAGATGGACTCGGTGAAGCGCTACCTGGAGGGCACCAGCTGCATCGCGGGCGTGCTGGTCCCCGCCAAGGACGAGCCCGGGCGCCAGGAGAAGATGAGCATCTACCAGGCCATGTGGAAGGGCGTCCTGCGGCCGGGCACGGCCCTGGTGCTGCTGGAGGCGCAGGCGGCCACGGGCTTCGTCATCGACCCGGTGCGCAACCAGAAGCTGTCCGTGGAGGAGGCGGTGGCCGCGGGCGTGGTGGGCGGCGAGCTCCAGGAGAAGCTGCTGTCGGCCGAGCGTGCGGTCACCGGCTACACCGACCCCTACACCGGGCAGCAGATCTCCCTCTTCCAGGCCATGAAGAAGGACCTCATCGTGCGCGAGCACGGCATCCGCCTGCTGGAGGCCCAGATCGCCACGGGCGGCGTCATCGACCCCGTGCACAGCCACCGCGTGCCCGTGGACGTGGCCTACCAGCGCGGCTACTTCGACGAGGAGATGAACCGCGTGCTGGAGGACCCCAGCGACGACACCAAGGGCTTCTTCGACCCCAACACGCACGAGAACCTCACGTACGTGCAGCTGCTGCGGCGCTGCGTGCGCGACCCCGACACGGGGCTCTACATGCTGCAGCTGGCCGGCCGGGGCTCCGCCCTCCACCAGCTGGGCGAGGAGCTGCGCGCCGCCCTGCGCGACACCCGCGTGACGCTGGGCGCGGGCCTCCCGCGGGGCCAGCGCGTCTCCGTGTGGGAGCTCCTCTTCTACCGGGAGGTGTCCGAGAGTCAGCGGCAGGACCTGCTGCGCCGGTACCGGGAGGGCTCGCTGACCGCGCAGGAGGTGGGCGCTGCCCTCGTCTCGCTGCTGGCCGAGGCCGAGGCCGAGGCCGAGGCCGAGGCTGAGGCTGGGGTGGCGCGCCCCGGCGCCCCGGACCCTCGGGGGGCGCTGCGTGCCGCCACCATGGAGGTCCGGGTGGGCCGCCTGCGGGGGCCCGCGGTGCCCGTGTGGGACGTGCTGGCCTCCGGCTACCTGAGCGCCGCCACGCGGGAGCAGCTGCTGGCCCAGTTCGGGTCGGGGACGCTGGGCTTGCCCGCGCTGACCCGCAGGCTGACCACCATCATCGAGGAGGCTGAGGCGGCCCCCTCCCAAGGGGGCGCAGCCTCCGGGCAGCGGGAGCCCGGGCCCCAGGGGCCGGGCGAGGGGGCCGACGCGGGACCCTCCTCCGGCCAGGACGCCGACGCCGCGGATGCCGCCAGGGCCCTGCAGGAGCAGGCCCTGCGCGCCGCCACCATGGAGGTGCGCGTCGGGCGGTTCCAGGGCCGGCGCGTCTCCGTGTGGGAGGTCCTCTTCTCCTCCTACCTGAGCCAGGCCCGCCGGGACGAGCTGCTGGCCCAGCACGCGGCCGGCGCCCTGGCCCTGCCCGCCCTGGTCGCCGTCCTCACCCAGCTCATCGAGGAGACGGAGGAGCGGCTGAGCAAGGTGTCCTTCCGGGGCCTGAGGCGCCAGGTGTCGGCCTCCGAGCTGCACACGTCCGGGATCCTGGGCCCCGAGACCCTGCGGGACCTGGCCCAGGGCACCAAGACCCTGCAGGAGGTGACGGAGATGGACTCGGTGAAGCGCTACCTGGAGGGCACCAGCTGCATCGCGGGCGTGCTGGTCCCCGCCAAGGACGAGCCCGGGCGCCAGGAGAAGATGAGCATCTACCAGGCCATGTGGAAGGGCGTCCTGCGGCCGGGCACGGCCCTGGTGCTGCTGGAGGCGCAGGCGGCCACGGGCTTCGTCATCGACCCGGTGCGCAACCAGAAGCTGTCCGTGGAGGAGGCGGTGGCCGCGGGCGTGGTGGGCGGCGAGCTCCAGGAGAAGCTGCTGTCGGCCGAGCGTGCGGTCACCGGCTACACCGACCCCTACACCGGGCAGCAGATCTCCCTCTTCCAGGCCATGAAGAAGGACCTCATCGTGCGCGAGCACGGCATCCGCCTGCTGGAGGCCCAGATCGCCACGGGCGGCGTCATCGACCCCGTGCACAGCCACCGCGTGCCCGTGGACGTGGCCTACCAGCGCGGCTACTTCGACGAGGAGATGAACCGCGTGCTGGAGGACCCCAGCGACGACACCAAGGGCTTCTTCGACCCCAACACGCACGAGAACCTCACGTACGTGCAGCTGCTGCGGCGCTGCGTGCGCGACCCCGACACGGGGCTCTACATGCTGCAGCTGGCCGGCCGGGGCTCCGCCCTCCACCAGCTGGGCGAGGAGCTGCGCGCCGCCCTGCGCGACACCCGCGTGACGCTGGGCGCGGGCCTCCCGCGGGGCCAGCGCGTCTCCGTGTGGGAGCTCCTCTTCTACCGGGAGGTGTCCGAGAGTCAGCGGCAGGACCTGCTGCGCCGGTACCGGGAGGGCTCGCTGACCGCGCAGGAGGTGGGCGCTGCCCTCGTCTCGCTGCTGGCCGAGGCCGAGGCCGAGGCCGAGGCCGAGGCTGAGGCTGGGGTGGCGCGCCCCGGCGCCCCGGACCCTCGGGGGGCGCTGCGTGCCGCCACCATGGAGGTCCGGGTGGGCCGCCTGCGGGGGCCCGCGGTGCCCGTGTGGGACGTGCTGGCCTCCGGCTACCTGAGCGCCGCCACGCGGGAGCAGCTGCTGGCCCAGTTCGGGTCGGGGACGCTGGGCTTGCCCGCGCTGACCCGCAGGCTGACCACCATCATCGAGGAGGCTGAGGCGGCCCCCTCCCAAGGGGGCGCAGCCTCCGGGCAGCGGGAGCCCGGGCCCCAGGGGCCGGGCGAGGGGGCCGACGCGGGACCCTCCTCCGGCCAGGACGCCGACGCCGCGGATGCCGCCAGGGCCCTGCAGGAGCAGGCCCTGCGCGCCGCCACCATGGAGGTGCGCGTCGGGCGGTTCCAGGGCCGGCGCGTCTCCGTGTGGGAGGTCCTCTTCTCCTCCTACCTGAGCCAGGCCCGCCGGGACGAGCTGCTGGCCCAGCACGCGGCCGGCGCCCTGGCCCTGCCCGCCCTGGTCGCCGTCCTCACCCAGCTCATCGAGGAGACGGAGGAGCGGCTGAGCAAGGTGTCCTTCCGGGGCCTGAGGCGCCAGGTGTCGGCCTCCGAGCTGCACACGTCCGGGATCCTGGGCCCCGAGACCCTGCGGGACCTGGCCCAGGGCACCAAGACCCTGCAGGAGGTGACGGAGATGGACTCGGTGAAGCGCTACCTGGAGGGCACCAGCTGCATCGCGGGCGTGCTGGTCCCCGCCAAGGACGAGCCCGGGCGCCAGGAGAAGATGAGCATCTACCAGGCCATGTGGAAGGGCGTCCTGCGGCCGGGCACGGCCCTGGTGCTGCTGGAGGCGCAGGCGGCCACGGGCTTCGTCATCGACCCGGTGCGCAACCAGAAGCTGTCCGTGGAGGAGGCGGTGGCCGCGGGCGTGGTGGGCGGCGAGCTCCAGGAGAAGCTGCTGTCGGCCGAGCGTGCGGTCACCGGCTACACCGACCCCTACACCGGGCAGCAGATCTCCCTCTTCCAGGCCATGAAGAAGGACCTCATCGTGCGCGAGCACGGCATCCGCCTGCTGGAGGCCCAGATCGCCACGGGCGGCGTCATCGACCCCGTGCACAGCCACCGCGTGCCCGTGGACGTGGCCTACCAGCGCGGCTACTTCGACGAGGAGATGAACCGCGTGCTGGAGGACCCCAGCGACGACACCAAGGGCTTCTTCGACCCCAACACGCACGAGAACCTCACGTACGTGCAGCTGCTGCGGCGCTGCGTGCGCGACCCCGACACGGGGCTCTACATGCTGCAGCTGGCCGGCCGGGGCTCCGCCCTCCACCAGCTGGGCGAGGAGCTGCGCGCCGCCCTGCGCGACACCCGCGTGACGCTGGGCGCGGGCCTCCCGCGGGGCCAGCGCGTCTCCGTGTGGGAGCTCCTCTTCTACCGGGAGGTGTCCGAGAGTCAGCGGCAGGACCTGCTGCGCCGGTACCGGGAGGGCTCGCTGACCGCGCAGGAGGTGGGCGCTGCCCTCGTCTCGCTGCTGGCCGAGGCCGAGGCCGAGGCCGAGGCCGAGGCTGAGGCTGGGGTGGCGCGCCCCGGCGCCCCGGACCCTCGGGGGGCGCTGCGTGCCGCCACCATGGAGGTCCGGGTGGGCCGCCTGCGGGGGCCCGCGGTGCCCGTGTGGGACGTGCTGGCCTCCGGCTACCTGAGCGCCGCCACGCGGGAGCAGCTGCTGGCCCAGTTCGGGTCGGGGACGCTGGGCTTGCCCGCGCTGACCCGCAGGCTGACCACCATCATCGAGGAGGCTGAGGCGGCCCCCTCCCAAGGGGGCGCAGCCTCCGGGCAGCGGGAGCCCGGGCCCCAGGGGCCGGGCGAGGGGGCCGACGCGGGACCCTCCTCCGGCCAGGACGCCGACGCCGCGGATGCCGCCAGGGCCCTGCAGGAGCAGGCCCTGCGCGCCGCCACCATGGAGGTGCGCGTCGGGCGGTTCCAGGGCCGGCGCGTCTCCGTGTGGGAGGTCCTCTTCTCCTCCTACCTGAGCCAGGCCCGCCGGGACGAGCTGCTGGCCCAGCACGCGGCCGGCGCCCTGGCCCTGCCCGCCCTGGTCGCCGTCCTCACCCAGCTCATCGAGGAGACGGAGGAGCGGCTGAGCAAGGTGTCCTTCCGGGGCCTGAGGCGCCAGGTGTCGGCCTCCGAGCTGCACACGTCCGGGATCCTGGGCCCCGAGACCCTGCGGGACCTGGCCCAGGGCACCAAGACCCTGCAGGAGGTGACGGAGATGGACTCGGTGAAGCGCTACCTGGAGGGCACCAGCTGCATCGCGGGCGTGCTGGTCCCCGCCAAGGACGAGCCCGGGCGCCAGGAGAAGATGAGCATCTACCAGGCCATGTGGAAGGGCGTCCTGCGGCCGGGCACGGCCCTGGTGCTGCTGGAGGCGCAGGCGGCCACGGGCTTCGTCATCGACCCGGTGCGCAACCAGAAGCTGTCCGTGGAGGAGGCGGTGGCCGCGGGCGTGGTGGGCGGCGAGCTCCAGGAGAAGCTGCTGTCGGCCGAGCGTGCGGTCACCGGCTACACCGACCCCTACACCGGGCAGCAGATCTCCCTCTTCCAGGCCATGAAGAAGGACCTCATCGTGCGCGAGCACGGCATCCGCCTGCTGGAGGCCCAGATCGCCACGGGCGGCGTCATCGACCCCGTGCACAGCCACCGCGTGCCCGTGGACGTGGCCTACCAGCGCGGCTACTTCGACGAGGAGATGAACCGCGTGCTGGAGGACCCCAGCGACGACACCAAGGGCTTCTTCGACCCCAACACGCACGAGAACCTCACGTACGTGCAGCTGCTGCGGCGCTGCGTGCGCGACCCCGACACGGGGCTCTACATGCTGCAGCTGGCCGGCCGGGGCTCCGCCCTCCACCAGCTGGGCGAGGAGCTGCGCGCCGCCCTGCGCGACACCCGCGTGACGCTGGGCGCGGGCCTCCCGCGGGGCCAGCGCGTCTCCGTGTGGGAGCTCCTCTTCTACCGGGAGGTGTCCGAGAGTCAGCGGCAGGACCTGCTGCGCCGGTACCGGGAGGGCTCGCTGACCGCGCAGGAGGTGGGCGCTGCCCTCGTCTCGCTGCTGGCCGAGGCCGAGGCCGAGGCCGAGGCCGAGGCTGAGGCTGGGGTGGCGCGCCCCGGCGCCCCGGACCCTCGGGGGGCGCTGCGTGCCGCCACCATGGAGGTCCGGGTGGGCCGCCTGCGGGGGCCCGCGGTGCCCGTGTGGGACGTGCTGGCCTCCGGCTACCTGAGCGCCGCCACGCGGGAGCAGCTGCTGGCCCAGTTCGGGTCGGGGACGCTGGGCTTGCCCGCGCTGACCCGCAGGCTGACCACCATCATCGAGGAGGCTGAGGCGGCCCCCTCCCAAGGGGGCGCAGCCTCCGGGCAGCGGGAGCCCGGGCCCCAGGGGCCGGGCGAGGGGGCCGACGCGGGACCCTCCTCCGGCCAGGACGCCGACGCCGCGGATGCCGCCAGGGCCCTGCAGGAGCAGGCCCTGCGCGCCGCCACCATGGAGGTGCGCGTCGGGCGGTTCCAGGGCCGGCGCGTCTCCGTGTGGGAGGTCCTCTTCTCCTCCTACCTGAGCCAGGCCCGCCGGGACGAGCTGCTGGCCCAGCACGCGGCCGGCGCCCTGGCCCTGCCCGCCCTGGTCGCCGTCCTCACCCAGCTCATCGAGGAGACGGAGGAGCGGCTGAGCAAGGTGTCCTTCCGGGGCCTGAGGCGCCAGGTGTCGGCCTCCGAGCTGCACACGTCCGGGATCCTGGGCCCCGAGACCCTGCGGGACCTGGCCCAGGGCACCAAGACCCTGCAGGAGGTGACGGAGATGGACTCGGTGAAGCGCTACCTGGAGGGCACCAGCTGCATCGCGGGCGTGCTGGTCCCCGCCAAGGACGAGCCCGGGCGCCAGGAGAAGATGAGCATCTACCAGGCCATGTGGAAGGGCGTCCTGCGGCCGGGCACGGCCCTGGTGCTGCTGGAGGCGCAGGCGGCCACGGGCTTCGTCATCGACCCGGTGCGCAACCAGAAGCTGTCCGTGGAGGAGGCGGTGGCCGCGGGCGTGGTGGGCGGCGAGCTCCAGGAGAAGCTGCTGTCGGCCGAGCGTGCGGTCACCGGCTACACCGACCCCTACACCGGGCAGCAGATCTCCCTCTTCCAGGCCATGAAGAAGGACCTCATCGTGCGCGAGCACGGCATCCGCCTGCTGGAGGCCCAGATCGCCACGGGCGGCGTCATCGACCCCGTGCACAGCCACCGCGTGCCCGTGGACGTGGCCTACCAGCGCGGCTACTTCGACGAGGAGATGAACCGCGTGCTGGAGGACCCCAGCGACGACACCAAGGGCTTCTTCGACCCCAACACGCACGAGAACCTCACGTACGTGCAGCTGCTGCGGCGCTGCGTGCGCGACCCCGACACGGGGCTCTACATGCTGCAGCTGGCCGGCCGGGGCTCCGCCCTCCACCAGCTGGGCGAGGAGCTGCGCGCCGCCCTGCGCGACACCCGCGTGACGCTGGGCGCGGGCCTCCCGCGGGGCCAGCGCGTCTCCGTGTGGGAGCTCCTCTTCTACCGGGAGGTGTCCGAGAGTCAGCGGCAGGACCTGCTGCGCCGGTACCGGGAGGGCTCGCTGACCGCGCAGGAGGTGGGCGCTGCCCTCGTCTCGCTGCTGGCCGAGGCCGAGGCCGAGGCCGAGGCTGAGGCTGGGGTGGCGCGCCCCGGCGCCCCGGACCCTCGGGGGGCGCTGCGTGCCGCCACCATGGAGGTCCGGGTGGGCCGCCTGCGGGGGCCCGCGGTGCCCGTGTGGGACGTGCTGGCCTCCGGCTACCTGAGCGCCGCCACGCGGGAGCAGCTGCTGGCCCAGTTCGGGTCGGGGACGCTGGGCTTGCCCGCGCTGACCCGCAGGCTGACCACCATCATCGAGGAGGCTGAGGCGGCCCCCTCCCAAGGGGGCGCAGCCTCCGGGCAGCGGGAGCCCGGGCCCCAGGGGCCGGGCGAGGGGGCTGACGCGGGACCCTCCTCCGGCCAGGACGCCGACGCCGCGGATGCCGCCAGGGCCCTGCAGGAGCAGGCCCTGCGCGCCGCCACCATGGAGGTGCGCGTCGGGCGGTTCCAGGGCCGGCGCGTCTCCGTGTGGGAGGTCCTCTTCTCCTCCTACCTGAGCCAGGCCCGCCGGGACGAGCTGCTGGCCCAGCACGCGGCCGGCGCCCTGGCCCTGCCCGCCCTGGTCGCCGTCCTCACCCAGCTCATCGAGGAGACGGAGGAGCGGCTGAGCAAGGTGTCCTTCCGGGGCCTGAGGCGCCAGGTGTCGGCCTCCGAGCTGCACACGTCCGGGATCCTGGGCCCCGAGACCCTGCGGGACCTGGCCCAGGGCACCAAGACCCTGCAGGAGGTGACGGAGATGGACTCGGTGAAGCGCTACCTGGAGGGCACCAGCTGCATCGCGGGCGTGCTGGTCCCCGCCAAGGACGAGCCCGGGCGCCAGGAGAAGATGAGCATCTACCAGGCCATGTGGAAGGGCGTCCTGCGGCCGGGCACGGCCCTGGTGCTGCTGGAGGCGCAGGCGGCCACGGGCTTCGTCATCGACCCGGTGCGCAACCAGAAGCTGTCCGTGGAGGAGGCGGTGGCCGCGGGCGTGGTGGGCGGCGAGCTCCAGGAGAAGCTGCTGTCGGCCGAGCGTGCGGTCACCGGCTACACCGACCCCTACACCGGGCAGCAGATCTCCCTCTTCCAGGCCATGAAGAAGGACCTCATCGTGCGCGAGCACGGCATCCGCCTGCTGGAGGCCCAGATCGCCACGGGCGGCGTCATCGACCCCGTGCACAGCCACCGCGTGCCCGTGGACGTGGCCTACCAGCGCGGCTACTTCGACGAGGAGATGAACCGCGTGCTGGAGGACCCCAGCGACGACACCAAGGGCTTCTTCGACCCCAACACGCACGAGAACCTCACGTACGTGCAGCTGCTGCGGCGCTGCGTGCGCGACCCCGACACGGGGCTCTACATGCTGCAGCTGGCCGGCCGGGGCTCCGCCCTCCACCAGCTGGGCGAGGAGCTGCGCGCCGCCCTGCGCGACACCCGCGTGACGCTGGGCGCGGGCCTCCCGCGGGGCCAGCGCGTCTCCGTGTGGGAGCTCCTCTTCTACCGGGAGGTGTCCGAGAGTCAGCGGCAGGACCTGCTGCGCCGGTACCGGGAGGGCTCGCTGACCGCGCAGGAGGTGGGCGCTGCCCTCGTCTCGCTGCTGGCCGAGGCCGAGGCCGAGGCCGAGGCCGAGGCTGAGGCTGGGGTGGCGCGCCCCGGCGCCCCGGACCCTCGGGGGGCGCTGCGTGCCGCCACCATGGAGGTCCGGGTGGGCCGCCTGCGGGGGCCCGCGGTGCCCGTGTGGGACGTGCTGGCCTCCGGCTACCTGAGCGCCGCCACGCGGGAGCAGCTGCTGGCCCAGTTCGGGTCGGGGACGCTGGGCTTGCCCGCGCTGACCCGCAGGCTGACCACCATCATCGAGGAGGCTGAGGCGGCCCCCTCCCAAGGGGGCGCAGCCTCCGGGCAGCGGGAGCCCGGGCCCCAGGGGCCGGGCGAGGGGGCCGACGCGGGACCCTCCTCCGGCCAGGACGCCGACGCCGCGGATGCCGCCAGGGCCCTGCAGGAGCAGGCCCTGCGCGCCGCCACCATGGAGGTGCGCGTCGGGCGGTTCCAGGGCCGGCGCGTCTCCGTGTGGGAGGTCCTCTTCTCCTCCTACCTGAGCCAGGCCCGCCGGGACGAGCTGCTGGCCCAGCACGCGGCCGGCGCCCTGGCCCTGCCCGCCCTGGTCGCCGTCCTCACCCAGCTCATCGAGGAGACGGAGGAGCGGCTGAGCAAGGTGTCCTTCCGGGGCCTGAGGCGCCAGGTGTCGGCCTCCGAGCTGCACACGTCCGGGATCCTGGGCCCCGAGACCCTGCGGGACCTGGCCCAGGGCACCAAGACCCTGCAGGAGGTGACGGAGATGGACTCGGTGAAGCGCTACCTGGAGGGCACCAGCTGCATCGCGGGCGTGCTGGTCCCCGCCAAGGACGAGCCCGGGCGCCAGGAGAAGATGAGCATCTACCAGGCCATGTGGAAGGGCGTCCTGCGGCCGGGCACGGCCCTGGTGCTGCTGGAGGCGCAGGCGGCCACGGGCTTCGTCATCGACCCGGTGCGCAACCAGAAGCTGTCCGTGGAGGAGGCGGTGGCCGCGGGCGTGGTGGGCGGCGAGCTCCAGGAGAAGCTGCTGTCGGCCGAGCGTGCGGTCACCGGCTACACCGACCCCTACACCGGGCAGCAGATCTCCCTCTTCCAGGCCATGAAGAAGGACCTCATCGTGCGCGAGCACGGCATCCGCCTGCTGGAGGCCCAGATCGCCACGGGCGGCGTCATCGACCCCGTGCACAGCCACCGCGTGCCCGTGGACGTGGCCTACCAGCGCGGCTACTTCGACGAGGAGATGAACCGCGTGCTGGAGGACCTCAGCGACGACACCAAGGGCTTCTTCGACCCCAACACGCACGAGAACCTCACGTACGTGCAGCTGCTCCAGAGGGCTACTCCTGACCCTGAATCGGGGCTGTTATTTCTTTCTCTCACTGGAAAATGATTGTTCATTGTCCTGAGAAATTTTTTTTCTTTTGTTAATAATACATTACAGTTTTTTAGAATTTGTATCGTGATATACCTGTTCATTATGTTTTAGTTGCATGTTAATTACCTTCCTTTCTTTCACCTAGTTTTGATTGTAATAGCTTATATTAGTCTATTCCCATTAAAGTCATGACCTTTATCGTCTTTTTTTTCTTTTGCGTTTTGATTTTACAGTTCTTTGCAATTACTCTGTGAAATCTCTGTAGTATCTAGCTTATTTCGTATCAAAGTTTCCTTTCTTCTTATCTGCACCTATCATAGTTGAGAGGCCTTCCCTGGTGGCTCATATGGGAAAAGTGTCTGCCTATAATGTGGGAGACTCAGGTTCAATCCCTTGATGGGAAAGATCCCCTCGATATGGAAATGACAACTCACTCTGATACTCTTGCCTGGAAAATCCCATGTTTCAAGAAGCCTGATAGTCTATAGTCCACGAGGTTGCAAAGAGCTGTATGTGACTGAGCGACTTCACTTTCACTTTTTACCACAGTAGAGGCTATGCATGTTTTGTTATAATCCCATTTCATCTAAATGGCTTCTTCATATTGATTTTTTTTTTTTCTGATTTGACTAAACCATTTTCTATCAATTTCTTGGTTTAGTAAATGCTTGTGGCTCTCAGTTTGCTGTCCTCCTGCCCTGGTTTTCCACGGTAGTGCTGTGCTTTGCAGAGGCTGGGCTCATTCTGTCACTCGATACCACTGTTCCTGTTAGCCTGACCCCCTGTGCGTTCTCCTCATCAGATTTGTTTGGTGGTGTGGCCTTTACAGTGATCAGTAATCACTTCCTTCCTCAGTGATCAGTGCAAAGAAATAGAGGAAAACGATAGAACGGGAAAGAGTAGAGATTTCAAGAAAATTAGAGCTACCAAGGGAACATTTCATGCAATGATGGGCTCAATAAAGGACAGAAAGGGTATGGACCTAACAGAAGCAGAAGATATTAAGAAGTGGTAAGAATACACAGAACTGTACAAAAAAGATCTCCATGACCCAGATAATCATGATGGTGTGATCCCTCACCTAGATCCCAACATCTGGAATGTAAAGTCAAGTGGACCTTAGGAAGCATCACTGCAAACAAAGCTAGCAGTGGTGATGGAATGCCAGTGGAGCTATTTCAAATCCTGAAAGATGATGCTGTGAAAGTGCTGCACTCAATATGCCAGCAAATTTGGAAAACTCAGCAGTGGCCACAAGACTGGAAAATGTCAGTTTTCATTCCAATCCCAAAGAAAGGCCATGCCAAAGAATGCTCAAACTACCACACAATTGCCCTCATCTCACGTTAGTAAAGTAATCCTCAAAATTCTCCAAGCCGGTCTTCAGCAATACGTGAACCATGAACTTCCAGATATTCAAGCGGGTTTTAGAAAAGGCAGGGGAACCAGAGATCAAATTGATAACATCCACAGGATCATGGAAAAAGCAAGAGAGTTCCAGAAAAATATCTATTTCTGCTTAATGACTATCCCAAAGCCTTTGACTGTGTGGATCACAATAAACTGTGGAAAATTTTTCAAGAGATGGGAAATCAGACCATCTGACCTGCCTCTTTAGAATCCTGTATGCAGGTCAGGAAGCAACAGTTAGAATTGGACATGGAACAACAGACTGGTTCCAAATAGGAAAAGGAGTACATCAAGGCTGTATATTGTCACCATGTATATTTAACTTATGTGCAGAGCACATCATGTGAAACGCTGGGCTGTATGAGGCACAAGCTAGAATCAAGCTTGCCAGGAGAAATATCAATAACCTCAGATATGCAGATGATACCACCCTTATGGCAGAAACTGAAGAAGAAATGAAAAGCCTCTTGATGAAAGTGAAAGAGGAGAGTGAAAATTTTGACTTAAAGCTCAACATTCAAAAAACTAAGAACATGGTATCTGGTCCCATCACTTCATGACAAATAGATGTGGAAACGGTGGCTGACTTTATTTTTTAGGGCTCCAAAATCACTGCAGATGGTGACTGCAGCCCTGAAATTAAAAGACGCTTACTCCTTGGAAGAAAAGTTATGACCAACCTAGACAGCATATTAAAAAGCAGAAACATTACTTTGCAACATAGGTCCATCTCATTAAGACTGTGGTTTTTCTAGTAGTCATTTATGGATGTGAGAGTTGGACTACAAAGAAAGCTGACCGCAGAATAATTGATGCTTTTGAAATGTGGTGTTGGAGAAGATTCTTGAGAGTCCCTTGGACTGCAAGGAGATCAAACCAGTATATCCTAAAGGAAATCAGTCCTGAGTGTTCATTGGAAGTCCTGATGTTGAAGCTGAAGCTCCAATACTTCGGCCACCTGATGCGAAGAGGTGACTCAGTTGAAAAGACCCTGATGCTGGGAAAGATTGAAGGTGGAAGAAGGGGACAACAGAGGATGAGATGGTTGGATGGCATTACCGACTCAATGGACATGAGTTTGAGTAGACTCCAGTAGTTGGTGATGGACAGGGAGGCTTGGCATGCTGTGGTCCATGGGGTCACAAAGAGTTGGACACAACTGAGCTACTAAACTGAACTGAACAGATGGCCTTTTCAATGGCTTCCCAGGTTGCTCAGTGGTAAAGAATCTGCCTGCCAATGCAGAAGCTGCAGGTTCAGGCTCTGGGGTTGGAAGATTCCCTGTAGGAGCAATACCCCCTGCAGTATTCTTTCTGGAAAATTCCATGGACAGAGAAGCCTCACAGGCAACAGTCTTTAGGGCCACTGAGTTGAACACGACTGAACATGCACGTACCTCACTCCACTCCATGGCTTTTACAGTTTACAAGGAGTTGTTTGTATGTCAACAAAGCTCTCTTCTTTGATTTCAACTTTTTGAAAGTTCCTCCACAATATTTTCTCTCCTTATTATAAATATAAGATATTAAACAAGGACAATAAGCACTGATAACCTAAGGTGACATACAGCTGTATCCAGCATGGTCTCTGCTTCCCATGGGTTTAGGTCTAAGTCTTGGATGATCCTGGAGCTTCAGACATTGATCACAGAGTGTCTGGTTGGCACAGGTGGCATTGGGCCAAGTCTTCCTGGTCGCTCCATTTTCATAGAGAGTTCTGAGCAGTGAGTGGTATTTTCTCAGGATCACCTTGGGTGAGTGGAGTGTGGAACGCGGGAGCTTTGCTGGTCCCATCAGGATGACAGCAGTGGAGTTAAGTCTGTGCAGAAGGTGGGGGAGTGAGGTGTTGTAGGTGACTCTGAAACCAGCAGGGCTGAAGGCCTCTGGACCAAGCTGGAGACACTAGAGCTCAGGGTTGAGAGAAAGTGGGTACATGTGTCCACAGCCTTTCTCCCCAGAAAGAGAAAGTGAAGGGTGAGTGGGAACCCAGCAGGTGAGAGGAAGGAGATAGTAGGAAAGTAGTGAAAGTGAAGTGAAATCGCTCAGTCGTGTCCGATTTTCTGTGACCCTGTGGACTGTAGCCTACCAGGCTTCTCCATGGGATTTTCGAGAGTACCAGAGTGGGTTGCCATTTCCTTCTCCAGGTGATCTTCCCGACCCAGGGATCGAACCGGGTCTCCCACATTGCAGGCAGACGCTTTACCCTCTGAGCCAGCAGGGAAGCCCAGGAAAGTATTGGGGGTCACTAATTACAGACGTGAGTTTGAGTGAACTCCGGGAGTTGGTGATGGACAGGGAGGCCTGGCGTGCTGCAATTCATACGGTCGCAAAGAGTCGGACACGACTGAGCGACTGAACTGAACTGAACTGAATTACAGTCTGCTGCTGCTGCTAAGTCACTTCAGTCGTGTCCGACTCCGTGTGACCCCATAGATGGCAGCCCACCAGGCTCCCCCGTCCCAGAATTACAGTCTACCTCTTGGGTATTTTTCTGTCTCCTTAATAGAGACATGTGTTCCTTAAGCGAGGAGGGATGGACGCTTCTCTGTGGCCTGACCTCAGATCCTCGCGGTGCAACCCCGGGCTACGCGGGCTGCCCCTCGACCTGCTCCACGCTGTCTTCACCCCAAGGCGGGAGCCTGGGGACCATGTCAGGTTTCCCGATGTGCTTGACGGAGTGAGGCACGGAAGCAGTGCAGGAAGTACGAGCGGCTTCCAGAGCTGGGCAGAGCCCGTGAGCGCAGCCCAGCGCGCGTTCGGGGAGGCCCCAACGGACCTGGCCTCAGGCGGGCACGGAAACCCCCGCGCTCGGGTCGCCGGGCTAAGGCTGGTCCCTGGGCAGCCGAGAGCTGCGCGTCCCAGCAGAAGCCTGGCTGGGACCCAGGCGGGCGGGGCCTCCGGAGGGGCGGGGCTGTGGACTGGCGGGCGGGGCCCTAGGTGCAGTGGGCGGGGCCCTCGTGGGTGTGGCGGGGCGGGGCGCGGGGCGGGGCGCGGGGCGGGGCGCGGGGCGGGGCGCGGGGCGGGGCGCGGGGCGGGGCGCGGGGCGGGGCGCGGGGCGGGGCGCGGGGCGGGGCGCGGGGCGGGGCGCGGGGCGGGGCGCGGGGCGGGGCGCGGGGCGGGGCGCGGGGCGGGGCGCGGGGCGGGGCGCGGGGCGGGGCGCGGGGCGGGGCGCGGGGCGGGGCGCGGGGCGGGGCGCGGGGCGGGGCGGGGCTCCACGCGGTGGGACACGGGGCGGGGAAAGGTGGGGCTTTCGCGGGGCGCGGCGAGGGCTCTGCCTTGTGCGTGAAGCCCGCTTCGTCTGCGGCCCGGGGAGGCGGCTCCGGCGGGGCAGACGGGCTCCACCCCCGGGCCGGCCGCGTGCCCGCGCCTCCCAATTCCCAGAACCAGGGTGGGGGCTCGAGGGGGTGGTGGCGGCAGCTCCGCTTCCAGCTGGGCGTCTGGGCACTGGGCCAGGACGGGCGGAGAGCGGCGGCGGCGCTGGGCGGCGGATCGCGCGCAGGGCGGTGGCTTGGACCGGCCGAGCCATGGCGGCCCCGGAGCTGGGGCCGAGGCGGGGCCGGGAGCGGGAACGGGAGGACGAGAGTGAGGACGAAAGCGACATTCTGGAAGAGAGCCCGTGCGGCCGCTGGCAGAAGCGGCGGGAGCAGGTGGGCACAGCGGGGCGGGGAGGGTCGCCGCCCACCTCGGGTGGAGGGGCCCTGGGGCCACGCGGGGCTGTGCGCACTCTGAGGGAGCCAGGAGGCCGGGAACCTGCCCGAAGCCTCGCTCAGGCGGCCTCCTTCTCGATGCGCGCTCGTACTTCTTTAGCCTGGCCCCCACGCCCTGGTAAGAAACCCCCTCTTCCTTAAGGGCCAGTCTCTCGAGACCACCTCCCCATGCCTCTGAGATCACCTGTTAGCCTCCTGGGAACCATCCTCAAAAAAACCCGAAGCATGCCCCAAATCCCCACAGCCCAGCCCCAGGACACCACGCCTCTGCTCCTGGGTCCCCAGCTTCTCCCTGGAAGGCCAGTGCCTGCCTCACACCCTCTGGCTGGTGGATAGGATGTGAGCAGGGACTGAGCCTTCCCCGACCACCTCACTCATGCCCCCACCCCCACCCCCAGGTGAATCAGGGAAACATGCCGGGGGTCCAGAGCACGTTCCTGGCCATGGACACTGAGGAGGGGGTGGAGGTGGTGTGGAACGAGTTGCACTTCGCTGACAGGAAGGCCTTCTTGGTCCATGAGGTAAGGCCCGCTGCCCCACCCCCCCACCCCTCCATCATCCTGGTGACTGCACCCCCCTTCCCAGGAGAAGATTCAGACCATGTTTGAGCAGCTGGCGCTGGTAGACCACCCCAATATTGTCAAGCTGCATAAGTACTGGCTGGATGCCTCAGAGTCCCGAGCGCGGGTGAGCCCCTGGGCACGCCATGGGGTGGTGGGGCACACCATGGGGTGGTGGGGCACACCTTGGGGTGGTGGGGCACACCATGGGGTGGTAGGGCACCAGTGGGTGGGGTGGCTTTGGGCACCCACTGTTGGTGGAGCCCGTGAGTTTGCCACCTGGCAGGTCATCTTCATCACAGAGTACGTGTCGTCAGGCAGCCTCAAGCAATTCCTCAAAAAGACCAAAAAGAACCACAAGGCCATGAATGCCAGGGTATGCAAGTGGGCTGGTGTGGGTCAGGGCCAGGCTGGGGTCCGGGTGCTGTTGGGGACAGAGACGGTGAGGGGCATGGGGCAGGGCTGGGCCCAGCTGCCTTTCGGAGCCCACCTCATGGAGTCCATCCGTCGCCAGGCCTGGAAGCGCTGGTGCACACAGATCCTGTCTGCACTCAGGTGAGGGCCTGGGCTTGCCCAAACACCTGCCTGCGATCTCCCCCGTCCACCCCACCTCCTGGCACCCCTGACCCAGCTCCTCCGGCTCTCCCCTTCTCCCAGCTTCCTGCACGCCTGCAGCCCCCCCATCATCCATGGAAACCTGACCAGCGACACCATCTTCATCCAGCACAATGGCCTCATCAAGATTGGCTCCGGTGCTGGCGGGGAGGAGGGGGTGGTGGGGAGGCTGGGCCGGGTGGGACCTGTTGGGAACACAATGCTGATGACGCTGCGTGCCCTGTCACGTTGACACCTGCTCTTTCTCCCCGTGGGGACCGCCTCAGTGTGGCACCGGATCTTCTCCAACGGTGTGTGGGGACTCTGGGGGACGGGGGGTCATGGAGAGGCCCGGTCTGCTCACCCCTTGCTCTCTCGTAGCGCTCCCTGACGATCTTCGAAGTCCCATCCGTGTTGAGCGGGAGGAACCTCGGAACCTGCACTTCTTCCCGCCAGAGTATGGAGGTGAATCCAGGAGGCCCCCACCCTGCCCCCTGTATCCGCCTTACTCGTCCTGACCTGCTCTCCCCTTTCAGAGGCTGCCGATGGCACTGCCATGGACATCTTCTCCTTTGGGATGTGTGCACTAGAGGTACTAACCCAGTGTCGCCTGGGGCCCTCCTCCCAGCTAGCTCCCCCAGCCCCACCGGTCCCTCCCCCGCCTGACTTGCCGCGCCCCCTAGATGGCTGTGCTGGAGATCCAGGCCAACGGGGACACCCGAGTCACAGAGGAGGCCATCACTCGTGCCAGGCACTCACTGAGTGACCCCAACATGCGGGTAAGCGCTCACCCTGCCCCTGTGAGTTGGCTGTCAGTGTTCCAGGCTGGGCAGTGAGGGGCCTCAGGCAGGCCTGCAGATGGCGCAGGTCAGAGCCAGGTCCGCTGCACTAGCCCTTCCCCTGAAAAGAGCGCCTTACCAGGCAGGTGTGTTGCGGGGCAGACCTGATGGCATGAGGGCACATTCTGAGCCCAGAAAGATGCTTTCAGTGTGGGTGCAGTGTTTATGCCAATTTTATAAAGAAACAGATTCAAAGAGCCTTTAGCGTGAATGATGGAGCCATTGTGCATCTAGGTCTGCCCAACTCCACGGCCCTGCCTGTAAACTCTCAGGAGACGGGCCGAGAAGTTGCCAGGGGGCAAGGTGGGTGGGTGCAGAGGGCATATGCTCGGAAGCTGCAGCCACAACCTCTGTGGCCAGACTTCAGCGACTACCTGGCTTAACCCATGGCCTCTGGGAGTGGTGGGGCCTGGGTGGGACTGAGACAGACGTGGAGTCAGGATGGACCCAGAGGCAGTGAGGGCCTGGATGTGGGGCAAGGGAGGCACCCCTCAAGGCCATCTGCAGAGCCGGTCCTGACCCGCAGCACCAGAAGTAGGGCAGGCAGGTGGGCTCAGGCTGGGCCGCTCTGACCTCAGGGGCCCAGGCTGATCTGCCAGCGCTTTGCCCAGCCCTGGGCTCCAAGGCAGAGGCTGGTGTCCGTCCTCAGTGTGCAGTCGTCATCTGTCACTTGGGGATGACAGTGCCGGCCCCCTACAGAAACTGGGGCGGGGGGTGCCTACTGGAAAGAAAGCGCAGGCAGCTCCGGGCCACGGGAAGACTCCACTGTCCTGATTGAAGACCCAGGTCCTGGCCTGGCGGCTAACAGGATGCCTCTCCCTGTGCCGGAAGCTGCATGGAGGCTCCCAGGGGCTTGGGGCCAGAGCAGAGAGGCTGCACCCACTTCCACCCCCTCCGCAGGAGTTCATCCTCTCCTGCCTAGCCCGGGACCCTGCCCGCCGGCCCTCTGCCCACAACCTCCTCTTCCACCGCGTGCTGTTCGAGGTGCACTCATTGAAGCTCCTGGCTGCCCACTGCTTCATCCAGCACCAGTGTGAGGGGCAGGTCGGCCTGGGGGCGGGCCAGGGCCTGGGGTCGGGCTGCAGAAGGAAGGCCTGGCAGGACCCCATGCTTCAGGGCCTGCCGCCTGTGTGCTCCCGCGGCCCATAGACCTCATGCCTGAGAATGTGGTGGAGGAAAAGACCAAGGCGATGGACACACACGCAGTCCTGGCGGAGATCCCCCGGCCCCCCCGGCCCCCGCTGCAGTGGCGGTGAGTGACCTGCAGCCCAGAGGCCTCCCTGCTCCTCCCGGCCAGCTCAGCCCCACTGGCCGGACCAGCCATCCTCACATTCTTCTTACACCCACGCCAGGTACTCAGAAGTCTCCTGCTTAGAGCTCGACAAGTTCCTGGAGGACGTCAGGTGAGGGCTGGAGTGAGCCTGGGGAGGGGGCAACTGTCGGGCCAGAGCCACCAGCCGGTACCACCCTGCACCGTGTCCCTAGGAATGGGATCTACCCGCTGATGAACTTCGCTGCTGCCCGGCCCCTGGGGCTGCCCCGTGTGCTGGCCCCACCCCCCGAGGAAGCCCCAAAGGCCAAGACCCCGACGCCAGAGCCTTTTGACTCAGAGACCAGAAAGGTAAGCTTCCACCCCTGCTGCACAGACCTGACCACCGCCCAGACAGGCTCCCTTACCAGGGGGCTTCAAGTCTCCCGGGTCAGCTTTCCTCCCGGCTACCGGACGGAGGCCAAGTCCTGACTGATCACTCTGTGGAACCTGGGGGGGCAGTAGTGCAAGCTGAGAGATACCCCTCTCCCAGAGGCTCCACAGGGAAAGGCTCCTGCAGGCCCTTGTCCCACACACGCCACTGCTCTGACTCACCTCCCTGACCTGCGGATTCCCTGACATCTGTGCCCTGGTGTCTCCTCCAATGCCCCCAGGCCCTGGGATTCCCCTGGTCCCTCCTCCTGCAAGGCTCCCCGCTGGCCAGGGGACTCCTGGGCAGCCTCAGCCCCTCTCCCTCTCCATGTCCACACCCACTGGTTTCCAGAGGCCGCGGCTTCGGCCTTGGGTGTGTCTCTATGGTTACTGCCCTGATCTGGGCTTCCTCTGTTCCCCACCGGGATGCTGCACCAGCCCCTTGCCTGGTCGCCTGCTGCTGGCTTCCCTCCACAACGTAGCCAGAATTCTTGTTGGGGGGGGCACAGTCGGGTCCTCAGCCCCCCACTCTGAGGCCTGGTCTTGCTGGCATCCTGGGCTTCCACTGTCCTGTCCCTGAGGACCTTGCTCTTCCTACCTTTCCCACAGCTTGTCCAGGTGTTCTCTCCACCTGTGAAACCATCCTAAAGCATTCTCCAGCTTCAGTATCTACCCCTCTGAAAATTTCGGCAGGTTCCTAGCAGAGATGTGCTTTCTAGTTTGCCCTTAGAGATTTTTCCCATCTCTGGTTTTTACTACCCCTGCCTGGCCCCTTTGAGGCAGCATCTGCGCTTGCTGCCAGAGGTTGAGGTCCGGCCTTTGAGTGACCTTGGCCTGTGTCTGCCCTGCAGGTGATCCAGATGCAGTGTAACCTGGAGAGGAGTGAGGACCAGGCACGCTGGCACGTGAGCTTGGGGTTGGGAGGGCTGCCACCGGCAGAGATGCCAGATGCGGGAGGAGAGGGACCGGCCGACCCAAGCCCACCACGCCCTCCTGCCTCCGCCTCCTCAGCTCACTCTGCTCCTGGTGCTGGAAGACCGGCTTCATCGACAGCTCACCTACGACCTGCTCCCAAGTAGGCTGAGGGGCGGGGGCGGCGGTTGTGGGGGAATCCCGGGCGGGGGCGGAGACGGGCAGGCAGCACTGCGGGTCTCACGCCCCGGCCTACCCCGCCACAGCCGACAGTGCCCAAGACCTGGCCGCCGAGCTGGTGCACTACGGCTTCGTCCACGAGGTGAGGTGTGCGGGCCGGGTGCGGCCAGCCTGGGAGGGCGGCAGGGTGGGCCATGCCCCTCCGTCCCCCATGCCTCCCTCCCGTCCTGCAGGACGATCGGCCGAAGCTGGCCGCCTTCCTGGACAGCACCTTCCTCAAGTACCGTGGAGCTCAGCCGTGACCTTGATCCATACACCTCAGGGCGCCAAGCCCCCTGGAAGCTGACTTCATGGCTCCCTGGGGAAGCTTGGCATTGGCCCCTGCAGTTGGGTGGGGAACCAGGGTCCCTGTCTGCCTGTGTGCCTGCTAGTGAGAACCTCCCTTCGCATAGCTCCCGCAGCCCTGGGGTGGGGCTGAGGGTGGCGGGGTCCGGCCCACCAGGGGTGAGGGAGCCGGTGCTGGGGGACTGGTTAGCTGCTGCGTGTCCTTAGGAGCAGGATGTCCGGTGCAGTCAGCTTCCACAATTTCCTGGCCGTGTGGTCACGAAGGGGCTGCCGCACAGGGAACCATGCATAGTGCTGGGGGCTGAGGGGTGGGGTCAGCCCTGGAGAGCTGTGCGCCCAGGGAAACGCTCCATCGCAAGTTGGTGCCACTGACCCACATGAGGAACCACCACCTTAAACTGATGGTAAAGCACCTGCAAGTGTTGGGTACCGTGCTGGGCTAGGGGCGTAGCCATGACCTGGAAGCTCGTGTGGCTCTTGCCCCCTGCCTCCCATCCAGGGCAGACCCACTTCCGAGCCCCTCTCTGGCTCCTGCAGCCCCTACAAAGAGCTGTTCTCTGTTCGCGTTCCCTGGCCAGAGTGGTCCATGTCAGATGCCCTCCCTGCTCCTCCCCAGCTCCCCCTACTCGTGCTACATCCCTGGGTCCTGGGGATATCAGTGCCCCCTCCATTTGCAAATGTAATTAATCACTCTTGAACATTTAAAACCGCATGTATAAATTTAGCACATTCAGGTTTCTAAGTGTTTGAAATGTCAAACAAGAAAAGCCTACCACTGTATTAGTTCTCTGTTGTTGCTGTAGTTTTTTACTACAAACTCAGTGGCTTAAACCAACACATGTATTAGTTCTGTAGGTCAGAAATCTGGCGCAGATCCCATCAGACTAACAGCAAGGTATTGTCACTCCTTTCTGGAGGTTCTTGGGGAGAAACCATTTCCTACTCCTTCACGTTCTCAGCCTGCAGGTTCAGGAGCACGCAGGGCACTGGGCAGGAATTCAGTTCCTTGCAGTGATGGGGCCAAGGTTCCCATCACCTGAACTGTGTGTCTGGTTTTCTGCAGCCAGGAAAGCTTCGTGTGATTAGGTTGGGTCCACCTGGATAATCCGGGATAATCTCCCATCTCATGGTCCTTAATCTTAATCATATGTGCAAAATACTTTTCACCAAGTAAAGTAATATTCCCAGGTTCTGGGGGTTAGGACATGGACATCTTTGTCATCCCACCTGCCACACCACCCCAACCAAAACCCCAAACCAACACCCCTTACCAAGACATGTCAGATTCCATGTACAAATATGGTGAATCTCAAGTTATTTTAAATGTTCCAGTACTCTACAAAATTATTCAAGTTCTTAAACCTTTCAGTTTAAAGTTACGCTTTAAAATAACTTACACATCTACTTGGAAATCCTGATGCCAAGCTGTCTGATTCTGCATCGTCTGAAACAGTTGGGAGTGTCCAATGCATAACAGATTGTACCAGAGATTAAACTGAACTCAAAAGGATCAGTACTAGTACTGCTCCATTTAATGTCTGTTGAGGTTTTCATTTTAACTTTTATCTCTCCAAAGTGACATACGTATTACTTTAAAAGTGGAATTTTTTTTAGGCCAATAATAAACAACTAATAAATACAGTGTCTAACTCTGATCCTTTGCAAATTCATCTCTTAGCTGTTTCTTCAGGAATTTAAAATGCATGTTTCACAAGGACACGCACACACGCTTTCACTGCTTTTCATCGATTTTTCTACATTGTGTGTCACCTGCCGGTGTCCTCTGGGGGGAAGGGAGGCCGCTGGCCTCAGTCTCTTGACCCAGCGCCATCTAAATGTGATGGGCACTATTACAGGTTCACTCCCACAGGTCTCAGCAGAGAACGAGGTGTCCTAGGATAATATTTGCTTTTTTGCACAACTTTTTGTTTTCCCTGCAGTTAATCATTGCCTTTTGGGGGGCTTAGCTTTCCACACATGTCATTAATTCCTCCCTAGATTCTCCTGCAGAAGTGTGAACCTCCTCTCAAACTTGGGATTTGTTGCATAACTGCTGTTTCCATCTTTTCCTGGACCCCTCACCCTGCCAACTGCCCCAGCTGTGAGCATGGGCTATGACTTCAGCAGCGTCCTGGAGCACCTCCTTTCTCTCTGCTGGAGCCCATGATTTCCTCCTCCTTGATTCAGTTACGGAGTCTGCAGTTGCCCTCACTGCTCTCACATCTGCTTGTTCGTGTAACTAGGTACAAAGTTGGGCTTCTAGTCCTAAGAATTCCCATGCCTTTCTGAGTTCTGACCTTTGCGATGTCTTCTCTCTGGATCTTTTCTTTACCTGAATGCTTTGGAAATTATCAACGATGTGTCCTGATGTTGTTCAGTCACTCAGTCTTGTCCGACTCTTTGTGACCCCATGGACTGCAGCACGCCAGGCCTCCCTGTCCATCACCATCTCCCAGAGTTTGCTCAAACTCATGCCCATCAAGTCACTGATGCCATCCAATCATCTCCTCTGTCATCCCTTTCTCCTTCTGCCTTCAATCTTTCCCAGCATCAGGGTCTTTTCAAATGAGTTGGCTCTTTGCATCAGGTGGCCAAAGTATTGGAGCTTTGGCTTCAGCATCAGCCCCTCCAATGTATATTCAGGACTGATTTCCTTTAGGATTGACTGGTTTGATCTCCTTGCTGCCCAAGGGACTCAAGAGTCTTCTTCAGCACCACAGTTCAAAGGAATCAGTTCTTTGGTGCTCAGCCTTTTTCATTGTCCAGCTCTCAGATCAGTACATGACTACTGGAAAAACCATAGCTTTGACTATATGGACCTTTGCAGGCAAAGTAATGTCTCTGCTTTGTAATATGCTGTCTAGGTTTGACATTGCTTTTCTTCCAAGGAGCAAACGTCTTTTAATTTCATGGCTGCAGTCATCGTCCAGTCCAGAGTGATTGTGGAGCCCAAGAAAATAGTCTGTCACTGTTTCCATTGTTTCCCCATCTATTTACCATGAAGCGATGGGACTGGATGCCATGATCTTAGTTTTTTGAACGTTGAGTTTTAAGCCAGCTTTTTCACTCTCATCTTCAATCAAGAGGCTCTTCAATTCTTCTTCACTTTCTGCCATAAGGGTGGTATCATCTGCATATCTGAGGTCCTGATGTAGAACTTCTCTCTCTTTTCTTCCATTATTATTTTTTATTGAAGTATAGCAGTTTATAAAGTTGTGTTAATTACTCCTTTACAGCGAAGTGTTTTTTTCTGTATTCTCTTCCACTATGGTTTATCACCTGATATTGAATATGTTGAGAGTTCTCTGCACTCTGCAGTAAGAACTCAATATGACTTTCTCTTTCATCTGTTGTCCAGAGATTCCAACCCTTCAGTTCTAAGAAGTTTTCTTTGCCATTTTGATTTCTCCCCTTTCCTTTTCTGGAATGCTTACTTAGATGTTGGACTTATTTTCTGAGAGGCTAGGGGCAGAGGCTCTGGAGCCACTCAGCTGCTTCTGAGACAGTGGTTCAGATTGCATGGGGGTGGTCGTGAGCTTGCACAAGTTAACTGTGAAAAGGAACGAGAATAGTGCCCAGCACACTAGCACTCTGAACACAGCAATGCCAGATTTCACAGGCGAAGCTGCACCAGGGAGTGGTGCTTTTGCCCTTCTTCCAGTCCCAGCCCACCCCTCTGTTATGGAGGCCTCTGAGGCACCCGCAGGTTCTAGTACTGCAGAGTGCTGACGAGTGTGACAGTACTCCATTGGGTGTTTTCTAGCTATATGGTTTTATTGTTATACGTTCTGGAAGATTTCAACTTTATCTTGCAACTTCTGTTTCACTGTTCCTTTTCCTCTCATATTGTTCATTTGTAACTGCTTTCTCACTGGCTGAATGTTTTTCTTTAGAGCATCTTGTTCATGTACTTTGATGCAACATCCTATCTCTCTAAGGATATGGTTTTAGCTTTTCTTTTTTCCTTCCTCTCTGGCCTGCTGAGTCCCTTTTCCTTTTCCAGTTTTCCTCTCCCTCAGCTGTGTGGTATTCCTGGGCTGCCCAGTCGCATTGAATCTTAGTGGTTGGGGCTTATTGTCTTGTGAGCTTTGAGGTCAAGGATGGAGCCAGGTCATTCTCCTGCCCACCTCCCAACAGCCAGTCTATTTTGTGTGTGTGTGTGTGTTGGGAGCTCCTGCAGAGACAGGCTCTTCTCTCTGAGGACTGTGAGTGGCATATGATTGGGGAGCCAGGGGTGGAGGTGGCAGAAAGACAGGAATCTCACGTATTCCCCCACTTTCAGAACAGGCAGGCCCTCCAAGTGTTCCTCTGCTGGAGCTCACCTCTCAGTCGCTGCCAGTAGGGACGGAGCTCTTATCTCCTCGTCATGACTGCACTCATCTCTTGGACCTCGACCTCCAGGATGCTAAAGCAGCCCCTGTTGTCCACCTTCCTCCAGCTTCACAACATTCCACCTCTTTGTCTTTGGGGGTTTCTGCCTTTAAAAAGGTGGCGCAACCTTCCCAGGTGGCGCTAGGGATAAAGAATCCGCCTGCCAATGTAGGAGACATGAGATATAAGTTCGATCCCTGGGTTGGGAAGATCCCCTGGAGTAGGAAATGGCAACCCACTCTAGTATTCTTGCCTGAAGAATCCCATGGACACAGGAGCCTGGTGGACTACGGTCCATAGGGTCTCAGAGTTGGACATGACTGAACGAAGCACTTTTTCTTATCATTTTAGAGGAAAGGTAAATGAGTAAAATATTTTCGTGTTTAAACAGGGTGTCTGTATTTCACATTAACTCTCCCAGGGTTGAGAAGAGACCTGCCTCCTTTGGGAAGACACTTTGCTACCTCAGGCAGGCTGAAGTTGCTAAGCTGACAACGTCAGGGCCTGAGCTTCACTGAGTAAGGGTCTTGGGACTGGGTGTGGCATGCAATAAACGTCCAGGGCAGCTCAACGCCAGGGATGGACACCTGGAACTTTATAGTTCAGAACAAAGGGGACTGAGTGCATACCATTCCCAGGGGATTGGTTCGGAAGCCTGTCTCTTGGGTTGCAGTTCTACAGACTGTTACGTCGGTGGCTCTAGGACGCTAAAATGCACTACTGTTTCCTGAACCATTTGGAAAGAGAAAATGCGACCGTAACAGGGAACACACCATGCATTGGTAGGCACATTCAGAGATACGATGCAAAGAGGCATTTCGAAATCTGAGTCCGAAAAAAGGCGATTCTTGGCCGCAGTTTTCAACCGCAGCTCTAGAGGGAATCCGGCCGTCTGTGCCCGGCCTCGGGGTTTTCCTGCAAAGACAGAGAAACCGAGCAGCGAAGGGAAAGCGGCCGCGAGAGGCGAAGGGAGGGGCGACCTAGGACGCTAACAGGCAGGCGGAGGGCGGTGCTGGCGGCGGGCGGCGGGCGGGGGCGGGGGCGGGGGCGCGCGCCCCCGCCCCGCCCCCGCCCCCGCCCCTTCCGCGCGCCCTTCCCGGAGCGTTAACTGTTCCTCCCCGCACCGGAAGCGCGTTCCTTTTTCCTTCCACGTCGCTGGGGAAAGGGCCTTTAATCGCGAGAGTTCCGTTCTCTTGAGAGCGCCTCCGCCGGCGCCTAGATCGCGCGAGACCGCGGAAGGAACCGAAGCGTGTGGCGCGCGCGGCGGCCGCGACGGGCACAAGATGGCGACGGCGACCATAGCGCTAGTAAGTGAGACCCCGGTGACCGCGGGCCGCCGCTCAGACCGCGGGAGCAGATTGTTGGCCCGGCCAGGGCGCCGAGGGTCCCTCGGAGACGTAGCGGCCGCTCCGGAGCCCAGCGCGAGCCTCTGCGGCCTTCGGTCGCGCGGGGCGGGGGCGGGGCGGGCGCGAGGGGAGGGGGCCGGCCTGCGGCCGCAGCTTCCGGCCCGCAGACTGCAACTTCCGGCAGCCGGCGCGGGAGCACCTGGCGTGGCTGTGACCCGCGGTGCGGCTGATGTTAATGGGGGTGGGGGGGCGGCCGTGCCGTGTGGCTAGCCGGGTCTCTTCGCGGTGAAGTCGGGCGGGGCCAGACGGTAGTCGTTCCCCTCTGCCGACGTTGTGAGCTTCTATCCCCGACTTGAAGGCGGAGCACCGTGGAACCGTGGCGTCTCCCCCTCCAGCGTGTAGGGGCCTCAGGGCGGGCCTGTAGGACGGGATCGGGCCTGGTGAGGAGGGAGGCCTTCGCTTCTTGAGTACACAGCTGTGAATGGGCTCTCTGCTGATGCCCAGCGGAGAAGAGGTCTCCAGCCAGCAGGGATTCCGTCCTGCAACCCCTACTCAGGAAGGGAAGACGAGGCCTCTCATTACATCTCTCGTTACACGTATCCTGAGCGGTTACATTGTCCCAAGCGCTATGCGAGGGCTTGGGAGAGCAGTAGGGAACAAGAGACAGTCTTGCCCTGTTCCGCCGTCTGCTGGGCACTGGAGACCAGTTTCCACTCAGGGTGCCTGAGGTGTTAGGGTGGTGCAGACATCTCTCCTGCCTTGCTTAGTGCTCAGCCGCATGGAGTGCTAAGCACGAATGGACAGCCTCTCCTCACACAGCACTTCCTTGGGGAAGTCTCTCTGCACTCTTCCTCCTCCCAGACTTGTGCCACTGAGTCGCCTCAGGGACCCTCACAGGGAACTTCATCCCTTTATTTACCTACCTCTCCCCAGCTCAGTCTAATGGATGGGGTTTGTTTGAGAGGCGTGTGGCTGGAGGTTGGACTGACGGGGGAGATCTGAGGGTCAGTGGGCGTACTTCGGCTGCCTCCCTCAGGCTCTGATGGCCAGAGAGAGGGTGAACCTGTCTCACTGGGGCAGAAGCTGACTCCCAGTGAGAAAGCGGCCCCAAGCTATGAGGGGCCCGGTGTGTGATTCTCAGATCTGGCTAACTTCACTGTCCTCTTTGTGCCATATCCTGCTTCCTGCTGAAGCCACAGGAGCAACCACCTTTGTGACAGGGGCATTAGAAGAGAGGTGAAGGTGGAGGCCTTGGTGACTGTCTAAGTTTTAAGATGATGGAAAGGGAGGCTTGAAGACAAGGACCAAAACTCCTGGGAAGGTGTAGAAGGAGCAGAGACCAGTGAGAGTGGAGGCCTCGTGTCCCCGAGCACTCCCAGACCTGCATCAGCACCACACCCCAACCTTGCTCAGGGGCGCCCAGCTCAGCTGTGGCACAGGGCCAGACCTGGTGGTGTCACAGTGGGGGTGGGTGTGCGCACTGGGACTGAACCTTGGAAGCTGGGCTTTTCAACAAGGGTCTTCACTGCCTGTCTGAATCCTCTTCAGGAGGTTAATGCTGCTGCTCCTAAGTCACTTCAGGCGTGTCTGACTCTGTGCGACCCCATAGACAGCAGCCCACCAGGCTCCTCTGTCCCTGGGATTCTCCAGACAAGGATACTGGAATGGGTTGCCATTTCCTTCACTGCATGCATGCATGTTAAGTCGCTTCAGTCATGTCCGACTCTGCCACTCTATGGACAGCAGCCCTCCAGGCTCTGTCCGCAGGATTCTCTAGGCAAGAATACTGGAGTGGGTTGCCATTTCCTTCTCCACAGGAGGTTAATGAATGTATGTTCATATGCATATACAAACTGTAAAGACCCAGACTTACCTTATCAGCTTGTGGGAATGAGGTTTAGTCTGTGGCCTCACACATTCCTCTTCTAACCTTTCGAATGAATAGGTTTCTAGAAGGGTCACCGGTTCCCTGCAGTGCTTCAGGGGCATAGCAAAGGCTTCTCCTCCGTCTCTTGGTCTGTGCCTGCTGAGGACTGCTGGTTTGCTGTCCTAAGCTGTGGCTTTGGCTCTTGCGGGAGGTGGGGTGAGTGGCGCTGGACTTGGCGGACAGTGATCTCTGGGGTAAGAACCCAGGAAGGTACAGAAGAGCCTCTTCTAACTTTGGTGTGCCTTCCCCCTGGTCACTGCAGAAACAGGCCACGGGCCCTTCCTCTGACACCTGGGCTCACTCCTCCTTGGGACCATGGTCCTAGGAGTTGCATCTGGCAAGAGCACTGGATTCCCTCACCTTCCCAGAGGTGAAGGTGCTTGTTTTTCTCCTGTGGGTCCCAGCCTGCCTGTCAGCTCACTGAGAAGCTCTCTGTGCTGCTGTGGCCTTAGGGCCCTCACACTCCCTCTCTCCCACCCTGTGCTTGGTTTTCTCCTTAGGGCTCGTGCTACAGAAGTAACCTCGTGTCGGGGCTGGCTAGCATGTCTCTTGTCTTGCATTTCGTGCATCCGCAGTGCCCCACACAGAACCTGCCCGCGCTGTAGATAGCATGGTGCCACGTGAAGGGGACGACCAGATGGGAGGCAGCGTCCTGCACAAGTCCTGTTGTGGGGACTTGACTCTGGATGTTTTAATAACACACACACAAAAAATCACTGAAACCTGTGGATCACTGGCTGTGTGCAGGAATTAATTTGCCTTACGTATTGTATATGGAGTTGGCCAGAGTTGGCCACTCGCTGAATCTTCCTGCCTGCCCCAGGAGACAGGCCTGACGAGCCTGAAGCCTGGAGGCATTAAGTAATTACTTGAATTTTTCTGGTTTTCTAATGGAAATGATCCTTTTGCCCTGGGCTATTGATTAGTGGCAGTGCAGGGGTTTGGGCCCCAGAATCTTGGGGCTGCACTGCACCCCACCCCACCACACACACCGTGTACAGCCCGCACTACACACACCCTCCCCCACCCCACACATCCGCCAGAGGGAGTTTGCACCCCTTGAGGCACTGCTGCCTGGTGCTGGGGTGCTTTGTGACTGTGGCCTGCTGTAATCACGGCTGGAGGATAGTGTAAGACTAGCTGTAATGATGAAGGGCAGTTTACTCTGAGCTTTCTTAGTGTCTGCTTAGAATAGAGCCCTAGGCTCTGTGGGATGAATTCCCTGGGATCGGCTGTCCTTTGTGAGTCCCAGGTGGACTGAATTTCCCTGCGAAGCCTCTTTTGAGCCATCTCTGGTCTCAGCACTGTCCTGGTTCCTGTTGGCTGCTGCACTTATTTGGGTGAGTGGGAAATCATCTGTACATGTGCCCTCAAGTTGATCTAATTCACAGAGGTCAAGAGGTTGGATTACATGCCCAGACCTGAAGTTACCTCTTGTTGGGGTTTTGTGAGGCAGCCTCTGCTCTGGTGTGTTCTGGGGACTGCCAGGGCACTTGGAGGAAAGCCAGACCCTCTCCCCAGATGCCAAGCACCCACTGGGTAGCACCTCTATCAGAAGGGCCCCCGTTTCCTTTCTCTCTCACTGGAGCATGGTTTCATGGCTTACAGCAGTGATCCGATTTCAGAGGGGTTCCAGGGAAGGAGCAGCGCTGGGTTGGCCACAGCTTCCACGCCCACTGGCCACATCTCTAGTGCAGTCAGGCTTGTGCTGCTGTCTTTCCTGAGGCTGGAGCACCTGAGACATGCTCTGGCCAGGTCAGCCCAGCCTTTCTTTGGCTTTGTGCTTGGCGCCTTGAGGGTGGGCAGGGCTGTCGCCTGTGTCCTAGATGTGTGTGGGTCTCACGCTTGAGTTGGGAGTGGGTTCCTGCTGTGTGGTTTCTGAGATGGTGGCGAAGTCTCAGGGCCCTTCCACTAAGACCCTCACTTCCATGATGTTGCCCACCTTCTTCCATTGGGCTGGCTTCACACCAAGTTCTCCTTGGCCCCTTGAGATGTGGCCAAACTGTCACTTGCCCTGAGTTAGACAGCCCTGGACAGTGTGCAGGGGATGGGAGCATAGGGGAGGCCTACAGAGGCAGCCCCGCAGCCCGGCCTGCCAGTCAGAGCCATCCATCTTCAGGAGGGGCCTCGGGACCGAGACTGAGGTGTGGGCTGGCCCAGTGTGTGTGCAGGCTGCTAGCGAGGTGCCTCTGTCCACCTCTGGAGGGGAGAGGGCCATCGGTGGTCCTGGTTGTCTTTTCCTGTGTGGCCAGAGGGCTGCTCTTGACCCAGGAGCGAGTGCCTTTTGTTGAGCGGGGGGCAGGAGCACAGCTCAGCTCTCCACACTGTCTCTTTCTGAGGACTTACTGCCAGCCTGGGGCTGCCCCAGCCTCTGCTCTGGTTTCTCCCGGCCAGCCCCTTGGGCCTGGGCCCTGGGCAGCGGCAGGTGTGCTGGAGGAGCGGAGCGGGCAGGGCGAGGCGTGGAGGGGCAGCTGCAGGAAGGCCCGGGGCCAGGTCAGAGCTGGCTCCTTGCTGGTTCTCGCAGAGCCCAGCTCTTAACCAGGGAAGACGAGCGAGGGCCCGGGCGGCTGGGTCTTGTGAATGTTGTCACATCGTCTCCTTCCTGCCTGCAGCAGGTCAATGGCCAGCAAGGAGGGGGGTCCGAGCCGGCGGCGGCGGCAGTGGTGGCAGCGGGAGACAAATGGAAACCTCCACAGGTACTGCCCTTAAGCGTTCTTGCCCTCAGGCCCGCCCGCCTGCCCGCCCGCCCGCCCGCCTGCCCGCCTGCCTGCCTGCCTGCGCGTCCCTGGGCCCAGAGAGACCTGGCTGGGGGTGGGAGTGGGAGGAGCCCCAGGGACTCTGCCTTCTGGGCAGAGACCCTGCCTTGCCCCCTTGCCACCCAGCCTCCCTCCTGGCTCCAGCCGCCTCCGCTCTGCATCCACTTGGTGTCCTCGCCTCACGTGTCTTCAGATCCCGGGCAGATGGTGGCTGTGGTCAGGTGGGCCCGAACCTTGGGTGATGCGTGCCTTTCACTGCTGGTGTCATACAGGAGGGTGGACGTGTCGTTCAGAATGTGCAGGGTGGTGTTAAGAGCCAGAAATAGAGTTTCCCTTCAGATCTCTAAGTAAAATATGAACGCGGACCCCCGTGCAGGTCAGAGCACAGGTCTGGGGCCTCGACTTCAGAGTTGGCCTGGAGGGTCTCAGCCAGTGCTGATCGCCAGACCCGTGGGGTGGGGGTGGAGGGCTGGACCTTGCTGTCCTCGGATAAGAAGGTTCTTTATGCTTCTGCATGACAGTGCCTGCCTCCAGAGGGCTGGGCAGGGCCTCAGCAGAGTGGCCTGTGGGCTGTTGGGGCCGGGTGCCCAGCATGCCTGGGGAGGGCTGTGGTATGCAGCCTGGATCCTGGGAAGCTATGAGGGCTGAAGCTGATGAGCAGGGGGGCCAGGGTGTCCCTCTAGCCAGCCCTTCCCGACCCTGGCTGGCTGTGTAGCCAGCCATTGGTTGTTAGGAGAAGGGCTTTTTGTTTCTCAAGACAAAGAGGAGATTGAGAAGTTTCTGAGGGGCTGAGGGGGGCTGGCATTGATCACCATGGTGACGGCCTGCTCTGGAGCCGTGGCCCCGGCCCTCGTCCTCTTTCCCACTGAGAAGAACTGGGCTCAGGGCCGGCGGGCAGGCCGAGAGGACCGCCGTGCAGGGGCCAGACCGCACTGCCAGAGGAGGGGCTGCCAGGGCTTCCCGCCCTTCGACCCTGTGCTAGAGACGTAGCACTGCAGCTGCTCAGGAGGGTGCTTCTTGGGGTCTGGGTCGCCAGCCCCTTCCTGCCGCCTTTGTGCCTCTCTTTGTGGTTGCCCGGCACTCCTGTGCTGGGGGCCTGCCTCTCGTCCCTGCTGTTCCTCTTGAGGCTTCATGCTGGGGTTGGAGAATCCCCACTCAGGACGGTTGCTGGCCACCCAGCGCCTGGTGACTAGACAGGTGTGCTCCGAGCCTCTGCACACACGCTCCTGCCACTCCCACGGCTGTGTCCTTCCCCTGCCAGCAGCTTAGAAATGCCTTGCAGTAGGGGGCATGCCCGCACTCCTCGTAGCACCCGCCCTGGCCCACAGCGGGCTGGGCCTGCCACTGCCGGAACATCTCCTCGTTCCTGTGCTCGCCCAGCGTGTTGGCGGGTGTCTGTTTCTGTTCCCTCACGGTGGGCCTGTTTCTGGCTTCTCTTGCCAGGGTGCTAAGCACAGCCCAGGGAGAAGTTTGGTGAGGTGGTCTGGGAGAGCAAGTCCAGGTCTCCGGATGGTGTGCAGGGATGGGGGGCCACCACCTGCAGCTGTGCTGGGAGGGCGGCGCCTCCCAGACTTGCTCTTTTGAGTGGTCCCTAGAACTGGTCCTGAGTAGGGAAGCCAAGTCTGTGGCCGTGAGATGATGCTGGGGGCTTGGGTGCCAGGCAGCCCAAGAGCAGGGCATCCCAGAACATCCAGAGAGCCCTGGCCCTCCCTTTGTCTGGGAGGCCAGTGCCAGCCAGCTCTCCTGTGCAACTTGAGCCGGAGGTTCTGGGGTCGGGCTTGTCATGAGGGCTGGGCTCCTCTCACTGCTCATTGCTTGTCTTGGTGACTCCAGAGGGGCCTGGGTCCTGCAGCTGCTCTGGGTGGGCCAAGGGCCCCAGCGTGCCTGTCTGTTTTGGTGTGTATCTTAGCAGTGGGTCTTGGAGGAGACAGGTTTGGGACAGCCACTGGGCTGTTGGATCCATGTCTGCCCCAGGCAGGAGATAGTCCGTCCCTGGGGACGGGCTGAGCTGCAGGCCTTGCGCAGTGGTCGGGCAGAGGGCAGGGTGGGCCTGGGGCCACAGGAGGGCCGTCGGGGACTTGCTCTCAGCCATATCCCTGCTCCCATCTGCAGGGGACAGACTCCATCAAGATGGAGAACGGGCAGGGCACAGCCGCGAAGCTGGGACTGCCTCCCTTGACGCCCGAGCAGCAGGAGGCCCTCCAGAAGGTGAGCGCGTCCCTCCTGGGGCTCCACTGCAGGGGACCCCTTCGAGGGTGGAGGAAGGCCCGTCTCCCCACAGGCGGGCCCCCCAGTGCTCCTCACTGCCTTCTCTTGCAGGCCAAGAAGTACGCCATGGAGCAGAGCATCAAGAGCGTGCTGGTGAAGCAGACCATCGCCCACCAGCAGCAGCAGCTTACCAACCTGCAGGTGAGCCACCCTCCCGCCTGCCACCCCGCCACCGCTCTCCTACTCTCGTGCCTGCGGCCATCCCCGCGAGGTGTTGTGGTGCTCCGTTTCTCGAGGACTCCTTGGGACCCCCGGGTTCCTCCCTAAGGCACGAGTGGCCCAGCCCTACCCACCTGTTGAGAGCCCACGGCCCCTGCCAACCCTCTTCTGTAGCCCTGCGCCCCCGCCCTTCCCTAGTAGGCTCCTCTTCTCGGACTTCAGACTGTGGCCTTGGGTCACCCCCAAGCCGTGTGCCCGGCTGCGAGGCTGATGGTGTAGCCCCGAGGGGCGTTTCTCCCCACCCCCACGGCCTCGGATAAGAGCGGTCAGGCCCCCGCCCCTGCAGTGAGTCCAGTCCAGCGGCTCGGGGCCCAGGATTGAGAGGACAGGCTGGACACGCCTCCCCAGGGCCCTGCTCTAGGGTTGTGGCCAGAGGCGGCCGTGGCCGTGGGGGAAGAGGACAGGGTGAAGCCGACAGGCCTGGGCCTCGAGCCTCCCGCACCCCGCCCAGCCCGCAAAACGTTCACGCTGCGGGGGTGCCTGGCTCTTGACTGTGCTCCGTCCGCTCTTCCCCTCCCTCCCCCTCCTCCTCCTCCTGCTCCTCCCCCTTCCTTCTTGCCCCTGCCGGCCAGGCTGCGGGGCGGGGCACCTGGGGCTCTGAGGCCCCCCTGGGCAGGTGCCGGTGGCCGGCCAGGTGCCCGGCAGTGTGGGAAGGCAGGCGGGCCTCCTGGCAGGGCGGGGACTCCGGGCCTTGCCGCTGTCTGCGTGAGGTGTGACGAGAGCGGAGACTGCTCGGCTCCAACAGACTGAACTCTGTCTTTACTGTCTTTCAGATGGCAGCAGTGACAATGGGCTTTGGAGATCCTCTCTCACCTTTGCAATCGGTCAATAGACATGCTCACTTCTTCCGGGGCTCATGTCCTTAGTCAGGGCTAGAGGGGGGCAGTGCGCCCATGTGCTGGGGACCTTGCTCCCCGTGGCCGGCCCTGCCCGCCAGCTCAGGACGCGCGCAGCAGAGCGCCAGGCGCGGCGGGGCCAGTGGTGTGGGGGGCACCCACCCCGGGACCGCCCCTGGGGAGGCCTGCATCTGCTCTGAGGGCCCGCCTTAAAACTAACCGGCCAGGTAACTGCAGAGGGCAGCCGGCCAGGAGGGCAGCTGCCCGCGCCAGGCCCTCCGCACCCGTGCCGCCTGCACACATCGGGTGTGCCACCAGGCCTCCAGCTCCTCCGGGCTCCAGGCTGCTCGGGCTCCTGGCTGGGGTCAGGCGCCCGAGGAGAGAAGGGTCTTAACTCACGGCCCCCTCAAACCCTGGAGGGGGGACGGAGGGAGGTGGGTGGGGGTTGGGGGGACCCAAGTGAAGGAGAGAGGGAAGGAGCAGGATTGGGCCATGCCCTGGCTGTCAGCAAGGGGCGGAGTCCATGCGGGCAGGGAGCAGGCGGTGGCCGTGGCCCTGGCTGCTGTCAGCAGAGGAGTGTGGGGAGGAGGTGCCCCTCCCACTCCCAGAGGCAGGCTGAGGAGGAGGCCAGGCCCCCCTGGGAGTCTGAGGGGGAAACGTGGCCTTCCCGGGGGCCGTCCCTGGGTGTGAGTTCTCACGGGGGACACGCGGTCCTGTCCTCGGGGGCCAGACAGACCCCGTGTCCTCTCTAGGGAGTGTCTGTCTGTGGGAGCAGGTCAGGCAGGGGCCTCTGGGCACCCCACTGTTGGGGAGCCCACACTGAAGAGGAGACATGCTCCTGTCCTGGAGAACTTTGACCCCAGGGGCAGCTGGTCTCACATCTGGGGCATCTGGCGCGAGAGGGGACCTAAATGTTGGGGATGGGGGCAGTCCTTGATCTCAACAGGAAGCCTGTGGCCTCTTTGTTGGGAGCATAGTTTGAGGAGGGGGTCCTATCTGGGGAACATGAGCCTTATTTTTAGGCTCCTCTTGGTGGGATGTGGGGGCCTGGCCAGTACTAGACCAGCTGGCATATCTGAAGAAAGAAGCTGGTCTCTGGTTATGGGGAACCTCAGGAGGGTGTGGGGGTCCCCCGCTGAGGGGCTGGAGCCAGGGCCCATCTCCTTGGCCTGCCCTGGGCCTGTGGTCTCCTCCCAGTGCCCCATGGCGAGTGGCTCTGGGGCGCTGCCCGCGAGGCCTGTTGTCTGAGGTGGCCGGGTGGGAGTGTCTCCTCAAGCGACTGGGGGCCCCAGCATGGAGGCGGTGGCGCCCGCCCGCGCGGACCCCGGGGCGTCTCCTCTTGGTGGCTCTGCTCCCTCGTGATGCTCCCAGGGACCAGCAGCCCTTCCTATGAGGGTCCAAGGCGCTGGGGCTGCGCGAGCGGTGCTGCCAGTCTTCTCTCGGGGGAGTCCCTGACCGGGCTCCTTACCTCCTCCCCGGGGTCTCTTCTGGGCAGTAGCTGCCCTGTCTTTGTCCCCTCTCTTGCCTCACACCAGCATCCCTGCAGCCTGGCGGCTCCCCCTTCCCTCTCTATCTGAGCGCATGGCCAGGACCCTGGGAGGACCTCCCAGCCCACCCAGGTGCCCGGCCCCAGAGTGGAGGGCTTGCAGCCCTGCCTTCCGACCAGCTGTCAGCCGTGCTGTCAGTCCGCCCGGGGCCTGGGTGGGCCAGGGTGTGTCCACTTGCTGCCTTCAGGCCTGACTCTCCTTCCTGGGCTGGGGTCTTGCCGACCCCCGCCACCCTGACTGCAGGGGCGGATCCTGCACCACACCACCGCGTGGGGAGCCCTCCCCACAGCGGAGCAGGAAGGGGAGGGGTGGGCCAGGAGGGGAAGGGGCTGCCCAGTGTCTCGCCACCCCTCACAGGCCAGTGGCTCTGTCTCCCCTTGTTCCTGCTCCAGATGGCGGCTCAGCGGCAGCGGGCACTGGCCATCATGTGCCGGGTCTATGTGGGCTCCATCTACTACGAGCTGGGGGAGGACACCATCCGCCAGGCATTCGCCCCCTTTGGGCCCATCAAGAGCATCGACATGTCCTGGGACTCTGTCACCATGAAGCACAAGGTGAGGGTCGGTCTGCTACCTCGCCCCGGCCCTGCACTCTCCTGGTCTAACTGCACGTTCCTATATCCAGGGCTTTGCGTTTGTGGAGTATGAGGTCCCAGAAGCCGCCCAGCTGGCCTTGGAGCAGATGAATTCCGTGATGCTGGGAGGCAGGAACATCAAGGTGAGGGCTGGGGAGGGGACCTTGGGGCCATTGTGCAGCGTGTTCTGTGTCCGGACAGCCAACCTAGACTGACTGGGGGCTCTTTGTCTCCTGTCTCTCCCGCAGGTGGGCAGACCCAGCAACATAGGGCAGGCGCAGCCCATCATAGACCAGCTGGCTGAGGAGGCGCGAGCCTTCAACCGCATCTACGTGGCTTCCGTGCACCAGGACCTCTCGGATGATGACATCAAGAGCGTGTTTGAGGCCTTTGGCAAGATCAAATCCTGCACACTGGCTCGGGACCCCACGACTGGCAAGCACAAGGGCTATGGCTTCATTGGTGAGTTTGGGAAGGTGGGGGTGGGGTGAAGCCCCCTCCCCCCACACCCCAGCCCCAAGGCTGGCCCTCACTGCACTCCTGCTCTGCAGAATATGAGAAAGCCCAATCGTCCCAGGATGCCGTGTCTTCCATGAACCTTTTTGACCTGGGGGGCCAGTACTTGCGGGTGGGCAAGGCTGTCACACCCCCCATGCCCCTGCTTACACCGGCCACACCTGGAGGCCTCCCGCCGGCTGCTGCCGTGGCCGCAGCTGCAGCCACAGCCAAGATTACAGCTCAGGTAAGGATTGGTGCCATTGTGTGGTTCAGTAGTAGGCACTGGGACCACTGGTCCTATGGGGACTGGCCCTTTTAGTGGTCTTGAGTGGAGGCAGCCAGATCTGGGACTAAGCACGGTGGTCTTCTTGGTTGCAGGAAGCAGTGGCTGGAGCAGCGGTACTGGGTACCCTAGCCACTCCTGGACTGGTGTCCCCTGCACTGACTCTGGCCCAGCCCCTGGGGGCTCTACCCCAGGCTGTCATGGCTGCCCAGGCCCCAGGAGTCATCACAGGTGAGCCTGGGTGGGTCAAGGTTTCCCTCCTTCCACTGCTGCTCTTCTGGGCTTGATGCCTTCAGCTGTCCTTAACGAGCTTCTTCGCCCCCGGGGCCCCCTGTGCCCCAGGGCAGTTCAGCTATGCTCCTTCCTGGGAATGGAGGGAGGTGGGGGAAGTGACTGCTGACTTGGTGGGTTTGCTGCAGGTGTGACCCCGGCCCGGCCTCCCATTCCGGTCACCATCCCCTCTGTGGGTGTGGTGAATCCCATCCTGGCCAGCCCTCCAACGCTTGGTCTCCTGGAGCCCAAGAAGGAGAAGGAGGAGGAGGAGCTGTTTCCTGAGTCGGAGCGACCAGAGATGCTGAGTGAGCAGGAGCACATGAGCATCTCAGGAAGTAGCGCCCGCCACATGGTGATGCAAAAGCTCCTCCGCAAGCAGGAGGTGGGCCACCGGGGTCGGTGGGGCGGGGCAGGGTGGGCCGGGGCTGTCCAGCCAACCACAGCTCTCAGCTGTCCCCCCCACAGTCCACAGTGATGGTTCTGCGCAACATGGTGGACCCCAAGGACATCGACGATGACCTGGAAGGGGAGGTGACCGAGGAGTGTGGCAAGTTCGGTGCTGTCAACCGTGTCATCATCTACCAAGAGAAGCAGGGCGAGGAGGAGGACGCGGAGATCATTGTCAAGATTTTTGTGGAGTTTTCTGTAGCCTCTGAGACTCACAAGGCCATCCAGGCCCTCAATGGGCGCTGGTTTGCTGGCCGCAAGGTGGTGGCTGAAGTGTATGACCAGGAGCGTTTTGATAACAGTGACCTCTCTGCATGACCTCGGCCCCATTCCCTGGACTCGCACTTTTTCCTTGTTTCCTCTGGGTTTTATAGAGTGATTCAATGGTATCTCGGGCCCGGCTGCCCAGCCTGTGGATAAAGGTGCAGGTGCTGCTGGCCCTGACCGTCCCTGACTGACAGTGGTCTTGTGCTTATTGGCTCCCGGGGCGGGGGTGCAGGTGCGGGGCTGGGCGAGCACCCAGGAAGCGCAGAGGCAGTGAGCCTTGGCGGTCAGAGACCTGAACACCGCAAGGAATGCATTTGCCGGGGTCAGCAGGAGCTGCTTGGTTCTTTGGTGCCCGCACGGGGTGGCCATGAACAGTAGGGGTGGCCTTCCTGCTGTGCAGGGCTCTACTATCACATGCTCAGGTAGTGTTGGCAAGAAGGCTGACCCAGAGAGTCTCCGAAGTCCTGGGACACGCAGTCCAATAGGCAAATAAATACGAGCACAGCCTGGGCCTGTCGCCCTACCCTCGGGGAGCCACGTCCCCGTGGGAGGGGCAGCAGGCGGGATCTCTGGGTCGTGAGGCTAAGGCGGGGACGGGGGGCGGTGGGGAGGTGCAGGGCGGTGCTGGAGGAAAGGCAGGAAACCTAGCCTCTGGTTAGGGCGCTGGCCGTAGGGAGCGCAGGTTTTGAGCGGACTTCAGCTCCCACGGTTCCTTGCGCCAGGGGCGACTCGAGCTTCCCGACAGGCTGTGCGCGGGGCCGCTACGGGTACTCAGAGGCACCGGCGCCGCAGGGCCTTGTGGGGGTTGCAGTTCGGGGCGGCGAGGGCGGGCCTCGGCTTCCCGGCGGGCTGCGCGGCGACCGGCGGTTGTCGGCGGGGCAGTCCGGCGGGCAGGGGAGGCGTCTCCGACTGCGGCATAGGCGGCGGGCGAGCGGACGGACCGGGTCAAGTGGGCCAGGCGGGATGCCGGGCCGCCGCCGTGTCCTGAGAGTCTGAGCCCCTGCCGGGCCGCGCCCCCCACCCAGGCCGCCGCGGTCCGAGCGTTCCGAGCGCGGGCCCGGCCCAGCGCGCCGCCGCCGCCCCGGGCCGCCCCCTGCCTCTCCCCCGGTCCGGCGCTCATGCGGGCCGAGCCCCGCCCCCCGCCCGCCGCCGGATCCCGCTCCCGCCCGCACCATGCTCAAGTGCATCCCGCTCTGGCGCTGCAACCGGCACGTGGAGTCGGTGGACAAGCGGCACTGCTCGCTGCAGGCCGTGCCAGAGGAGATCTATCGGTACAGCCGCAGCCTAGAGGAACTGCTCCTCGACGCCAACCAGCTGCGCGAGCTGCCCAAGGTGAGTGGCCGCCGGCCCAGCCCTCGTTCCAGGTCGGCAGGGTCAGTATGGATGCGACCGTTCGCTCCTCCGAGCCCTCAGCCGGCCCTGGCCTGCGCGGGACACCGCAGCGCCCAGCCGGCCCTGCTGGTTCTTTCTGGCCAGAGCCCCACCCTGGCCAGCCCCACCCTCCTCACCCACCGCCGGCGCTGGCACCAGGTGGCATCGGTCATCAGGTACCTGCCTGGGTAGGGGGGGATGGTCACAGCCTAGAGGAGGAGCTACAGATGGAAAGCCGCGGGGGAAGGTGGATGGGCTTGAGGTAGATCGGGGTGGAAGGTTAACCGGCTTGGCTGATGGATACAAACTTGCTGGACTACTCTGGAGGGGGAGCCCAGCCTCCGTCCTGACTGCTCTCTTCCTACAGGGTGCTGGGGCGGGGTCAGAGGGAGCCCTCTTACGGTGTCTGTCCCTGACCAGCCTGTGTTCCGTCTACCTCTCACTGCCTTGTCTCTTCCCGTCAGCTTGCTTTCCTTCTAAGGCCACTTGGGAGAGAAGGTTAAAGGAAGCAGGTCACAAAAGGATTTCCTTTTTGGAGATGGGGTGCCAAGTGGCCCAATGCCTGGGGGCTGCATGCCACAGAGGGTGTGGCTTCATTCCAGAACTTGGACCAGGGCTCCTTACGCGGATCTGTGGCCCCTGCTGTTTTCGCTATATTTTTTTTGGTAGTTTCCAAATTCTTGTCAGTGTCTCAGGCTGGGCTGGTTGCTGGGGTACAGTCACAGAAACTACTGCAGGCTTTGGAGGGCCCACCGGCTGGGTGGGTCGAAGAGGTGATTCAGATGGTAGGTAGAGCCCTGAGGGAACACAAAGGGCAGAGAACAGAGACTCGTCAGGTCAGAGAAAGGAAGTGATTTCTCAGTTAAGACTAAGACTTGAGTGTGTAAGGTAGGTCAGCTGGCAATGTTGCATGTTGGGAGTGGTGGGGCGGGGCGGGGTGGTGGGCGGGGAGGGGTGTCTCTGAGGTAACACAAAGGGACCAGGTGTCAAAAGTCAAGGAGTCAGAAGCTTGAGAAGCTGTGTATGTTTTTATCTTGTTGCTTTTCTTACTGCAGACCAGGGTGATGGGACAGGACCCAGGGTTCCTGTGTGGCCTGGAGCAGGGAGGGGCCCTCGCTACAGGGCCTGTCACTCTGACCCTACCCCCTGCCTACAGCCCTTCTTTAGGCTACTGAACCTGCGCAAGCTGGGCCTGAGCGACAACGAGATCCAGCGGTTGCCTCCGGAGGTGGCCAACTTCATGCAGCTGGTGGAGCTGGATGTGTCCCGGAATGGTGTGGAGCTGGGGCAGGCATGGGGTGGCATCTGAGGGTGGCAGGAAAGGCTTTGAGCTCCTGGAGGCTGTGGGCATCTTTCCATGGTGACCCCTTTCTCCTCGCAGACATCCCTGAGATCCCCGAGAGCATCAAGTTCTGCAAAGCTCTGGAGATTGCTGACTTCAGTGGGAACCCCTTGTCTAGGTGGGTGGTAGCCATACCAGGGCTGGGCATGGGCCATGGGGGTTCTGCAGCCCTGGCCTGGGCATCTGAGGACCCTCTTCTCTCCTTAGGCTCCCTGAAGGCTTCACTCAGCTACGCAGTCTGGCTCACCTGGCGCTGAATGACGTGTCCCTGCAGGCGCTGCCTGGGGACGTGGGCAAGTGAGTGCCTTCCTGCGGGGCGGGGAGCTCAGCCGAGCCCTGTTCCTGCACTACTCCCCACCATCCTGCCTCCTCTCACACTCTGTCCTGGTCTCATTCAGCCTTGCCAACCTGGTGACCCTGGAGCTCCGGGAGAATCTGCTCAAGTCCCTGCCTGCGTGAGTGAGCTCGCCCCTGCCAGCAGCTAGCCCCAGGGACCATGGGCCATTTGGCCACAACAGACCTTGCTCTGTTTCCTCTGCAGGTCCCTGTCTTTCCTGGTCAAGCTGGAACAGCTGGATTTGGGAGGCAACGATCTGGAAGTGCTGGTGTGGAGAGGGTGGGGCTGTCATGGGTGGGGCGGGGCCAGGCAGGGCAAGGGAGCCTTGGCCATCACCCTGTCCCTGCCTCTTCTTGCAGCCTGACACCCTGGGAGCCCTGCCCAACCTGCGGGAGCTGTGGCTGGACCGGAACCAGCTATCGGCCCTGCCCCCGGTGAGTGAGGGTGTGGCTGCCACCCCACGTTGGTCCTGTCCCTCCCCCTGACCCTCTGCACCCACCCCCAGGAGCTTGGGAATCTGCGGCGCCTGGTGTGCCTGGATGTGTCTGAGAACCGGCTGGAGGAGCTGCCCGCGGAGCTTGGGGGGCTGGTGCTGCTCACTGACCTGCTGCTCTCACAGAACCTGCTGCAGCGGCTTCCAGACGGCATTGGTCAGTGCTGGGAGGGGCGTGGCTAGTGTGAACCTGGGCCGAGCGGGGTCCTGGGGCGAGGAGCCCTGGCTCTGCTGGGTTCTGGGACCCGTCCCTGCGGAGGGGAGGCATTGGGCCACAGTGGCACGACTCGTGCTAGCACCTGAGGAGCTGAGGCAGTGCGCGGTGGCGAGTGCTGGTGGTGAGCTCGTGAGGGCACGATGAGGGCCTGGGGACCCAGGAGCCGCTGGGCTTGCTCCGGTTGGCAGCAGGGTGGGGCAGCGAGCGCGCGTCTGGAGGGAGGCTGAGGTCTCAGCAGTCTCACAGTGCAGAAGCAGGAATCTTTGCGCCAGCGCAGGCTGCTTCAGTCTCGTGAGTGTCCGAGGCTCCCGGCCCCACTGAGCCTGTTGCTGCATCTTCCCAACGCCAGGTCAGCTGAAGCAGTTGTCCATCTTGAAGGTGGACCAGAATCGCCTGTGCGAGGTGACAGAAGCCATCGGGGACTGTGAGAACCTGTCGGAGCTGATCCTCACTGAGAACCTGCTGACGGTGGGGCCGGTTTCAGAGTCAGTGTGGGAGGCAGGGAGACTGGGGGAGCACCTGGAGGCGTGCAGAGTGGTAGGAGCCAGACATCTGCTTCTTGGGGGCAGAGCAAGGGCAGAGACTGCACCCTCGGGCTCCTGCTGGTCTCTGACCCTCACTCCTCCCGGCCAGGCCCTGCCCCACTCCTTGGGGAAACTGACCAAGCTAACCAACCTCAACGTGGACCGCAACCACCTAGAGGCACTGCCGCCTGAGATTGGGGGCTGCGTGGCACTCAGCGTCCTCTCTTTGAGGGACAACCGCCTGGCCGTCCTGCCGCCAGAGCTCGCCCACACGGCTGAGCTACACGTGCTGGATGTGGCGGGCAACCGGTGAGTGCCGCCCCCATCCCGCGGCGCTGGGCCTCACTCTCCCTAAGCTGACTGCGCCCCCACCCCCAGCCTGCAGAGTCTGCCCTTCGCACTCACGCACCTCAACCTGAAGGCCTTGTGGCTAGCGGAGAACCAGGCGCAGCCCATGCTTCGGTTCCAGACTGAGGATGACACCCAGACGGGCGAGAAGGTGCTCACCTGCTACCTGCTGCCACAGCAGCCCCTGCCCAGCCTCGGTAGGTCGCTGGGGGCGGGGCCTGGGGCGAGGCGGGGCCTGGGGCGGGGTGGGGTTCCCCCTGACACGCGCTTCCACAGAGGACCCTGGGCTGCAGAGCAGCCCTTCGGAAAGCTGGGGAGATGCCCCGCTCAGCCGTGTCAGCGTCATCCAGTTCCTGGAGGCCCCCGTGGGCGACGACGACCCAGAGGAAGCCGCTGCTGAGAAACGGGTATGGCGGGGTGGGGTCCCCGGGGGCTCCCGCCTCCCCACCCCCGCCTGACCCTTGCCCCACCTGCCCCTCACCCCTGTGCCCACTGCAGGGCCTGCAGCGTCGGGCTACGCCACACCCCAGCGAGCTCAAGGTGATGAAGAGGGGTGTGGAGCGCCGGAGCGAAGCCACCTCTTGCAGGCCTGACCCTGTGCCACCCTCGCTCTCTGAGGAGGTGCTTATGGGGACCAGCAGGCCACGGGAGGGACAGCCACCCGACTTACAGGCCTTCCCGTGGGAGCCCCAGGCTGGGTGCGGGGCTTCTGGCCGGCGTGGGCATGGGGAACCCACCAGGAGAGGAGCCAGGCTGTGGTGCTGGTTGGGAAGCTCAGGGCCAAGTGCACGTGCCTTCTGCAGAGTAGGCCGCCTCCACCCAGGGCCACTGGGCAGACACAAGAGCCATGTGGCGTGGACGTGGGGCAGCTGCCCGTGAGGAGCCAGGAGCGGCTGGAGCAGTGGGCCTATGGGCTGGCACGTCTCAAGGGCACCCACACTGTCAGCTTCCATGAAGGGGGCTGTTCAGAGTCAGGCAGGCCCAGCTCCGCTAGCTCAGGACCCCTGGGTATAGCATGGTGTCTGGTGCCTGGAGCAGGACCTATGTCTGCAGTACACAGCCACCCACGGGAAGCTGCCCTCGCTGATCTGGGAGGCATGCTCATGCTGGTTGGGGCGCCTGCCCGTCCTCGAGCTGGCGTTCGCTCGGGGACTTATCAGCTCCTGCCCTTGTGATTTTTTTGGAATAAGCCTTGAGGGTTCAAACCACAGAAGGGTGGCTTTGTGTATCCACAGCTGTTGGAGCTGGAAGTGTGGCTTCCCTAGGGGTGGGACGGCAGGCACCCCAGAGGATGAGCACAGACTTCCTGCAGGATGGGGGCAGCTAGGAGGGGAAGCTCCCGAGGCTCTGTGGTCAGGCAGCAGGGAGCCCTGGGGTGCATCCTGCAATGTGGGATCCTCCAGGGGCAGCCCAACCCACTGCCTTCCCCTGCCACAGGAGAAGAGGCTGAGCACTGAGTCTGGCCTGAGTGCAGACTCACACCTGTCTGCCGGCACAGCCTCCCAGGGCGAGCCTGAGGGCCCGCTGGCCGAGGAGGAGGGGCTGAGCCAGCAGGAACCCGTGCCAGCCACCCAGGAGGAGATCATGGAGGAGACCTACGAGGAGGTGAGACTGGCCTTGAGGGCCGCTTCCTCAGGGGCGGGCCTGCCGGCTCCCACCCCGCCTCCTTTCCAAGCACGTGTGCAGGCAGCACCAGTCGGCTCTCTCAGGTGGGCCCCCAGGTGCACTCCTCCCTGTGTGGCGCCCAGCAGGAGTCAGGCTGCCCCAGGCCGGGGCGAGGGCGGGGGGAGGAGGGTCTTCACTTCAAGGCCGGCTTGGACTGGGCCTTGCCCACCCACGCTACCACACGTTCCCCTCTGGAACATTCCCAGACACCAGGACCTTCCTCACAGTCCTGCTGGGGCCCCGCCTCAGGCTGCTGAGGGCACGGTGGGCAGAGCCTCCCAGCCCCCGAGCCTGCTCTTCCCCCTGACTGCTCTGTGCCCCTCGCTGGCTCATTACTTGTCCCTGTTCTTTGAGCAGCAGGCCCTCTCAGCGCCTGTCTGCTGCCTTGGGCCCTGAGCTTGGGGGTGGGCCGGCCTAGTTCTCATGCTCAGCTCTCACAGCCCACTGTGCGCTTCGCGGAGGACACGCTGCTCCTGCCCAGGGAGGACGGCGAGAGCGAGGAGGGCCAGCCAGAGGCGCCCTGGCCCCTGCCAGGGGGCAGACAAAGGCTCATCCGGAAGGACACGCCCCACTACAAGAAGCACTTCAAGATCTCCAAGCTGCCCCAGCCCGAGGCCGTGGTGGCCCTCCTGCAGGGGACACCGCCAGACAGTGAGGGCCCAGTGGGGGCTGGGAGCTGGCACAACGGCCCCCACATGTCCTGGGCTCCGCGAGCGGAAGAGGAGGAGGAAGAAGACGAGGCTGAGGAGGAAGAGGAGGGGGAGGCGGCGGTGGCAGCAGAGGAGGAGAAGGCAGTGGCCTCTGCGCCCTCTGTCAAGGTGGGTCTGGCCCCACACGCCAGCCCGAACCCAGCTAGCCAGGCCCCCTGGTCCACACCGGCGTGGGTCCCAGGCGACTCTTGAGGCAACTGGCATGGGAGATGCCTGTCCCCAGCTCCCCACTCTCCTCTGCAGGCTGGGTGCTGACTCAGTTGCAAGCTCCGTGCTGGCCCTAGAGCCCCGTCCCAAGCCCCTGGCAGTCCCCGCCTCTGCCCAGGCCCCTCTGCCTGCCCTAGCCTCTGGAGAGCTGGCTCTCACAGGCCCCTGTCTTCATGGGATGCCCCACCCCGCAGCAGCCCCATGTCTGACATGTCTGTGGTTCTGTGCTGAGCACAGACAGCCTGGTGCCATGGCAGCTGAGAGGGCCTGGACGGTTAGAGCTGGCCCAGCCAGGCATAGGCCCACCTGGCACCGGCCCAGCCTGCCCACTTGGCGGGTCGGCAGCAGCAGCCAGGCCTCCTGACCTGAGGGGACCCCCTGCCTGGGGGCAGTACCAGACCCAGGCGGGAAGGGCCAGGCGCTCAGGCTGTGGGAGCTTGGTGTGGTCTTCTCTCTCTTTCTTGCTCATGGCGGGGCCGGGCGGCAGCTGACCTGCATGTCCTTGCTGGTCCTGTCCTAACAGGGGGTGTCGTTTGACCAGGCCAATAACCTGCTGATAGAGCCCGCTCGCATTGAGGAGGAAGAGGTCTGTACTCGCTGCTGTGCTCTTGCCCCAGGCTTCGCGGGCCTTGCTCTCGGGCTGCGGGCTGTCCGTCTCCTTCCCGCTGCTGCTCAGGCCTCCTCCCCAAACTCAGAGCCAGGGCCTGGGGTGCCCGCTAGACCCACAGGGCACCGGCCTCCAGGCAGGGGTGGCCGATCTTGGAGGAGGTGCAGGGTGTGCCCCCCTCCTCCGACGCTCCAGCCCTGGACGGCCCCTGTCACCCACAGGAGCGCACTCCCTCTGCCTGCGCTCCCTGGAGCCTGGCAGCCCCCACCTCGTCAGCTCCTCTGTGGCCCAAGCCAGCCCTGGGAGAGGTGGCTGGTGGCCGGAGGGGACCAGGCCCCGGCCCCTCAGCCCTCCCTGGACACGGCGCGTCTGTTCTGTTTCCAGCTGACGCTCACCATCGTGCGGCAGACGGGGGGCCTGGGCATCAGCATTGCGGGTGGCAAGGGCTCCACGCCCTACAAGGGAGATGACGAGGTGAGGAGCCGCCCCACCCTGTGCTGCCCATGGGCCCTGCCCCTGCAGCACACAAGGTCCTGGAGGCCGGGGTTGGGGGCAGCGTCGTAGAGGACGGTCAGGGCCGCCGGTCTGCCCGCTGTCTCTTTCAGCCTCACCTCCCTTTCACCGGCGCCTCTTGTGCTGTGTGTGGGTCGAACTTCCCGGGACTGACCTGCACCCTCACTCCCTGATGCCTGGGACCCCACAGCAGCCCACACCCAGGCTGTCTGACCACTGCAGGGCCACTTCTGCCTTTCCTGCACCCTGGGGTGTCTTTGCAGCCCTGACTGGGGGGCTTCTGGGCCTTGCACAGCTGCTGAGGGCCTCTCTCTGGAAGGGCATCCACCGATGTTCTTGGACTGTCTGTGTCTGTTCTGCAGGGCATTTTCATCTCCCGGGTGTCTGAGGAGGGCCCTGCGGCTCGGGCTGGGGTCCGAGTAGGCGACAAGCTCCTCGAGGTGAGCCCCCCCGGCCACCGTGTGAAGTGCACACCCTTGGGACCTCTCAGTCCCACTTTTGGTGCTGGGCTGCCTCCCCTCCAGAAAGGGGGTGTCTATCTCCTCCTGAGAGCCCCAAGCATGAGACCCCTGTGAGGCATGGAGCTCATAAGCTGGAGCTCCGGGTAGACCAGAGGTCAGTCCAAGGCAGAAACCCGCATCTGGGCAGGGAGCATTGGAGCCCACGTGCCTGTTGGGGAGTCAGAGGGCAGTCTGCTCTGGAGGATGGGGGCAGGAGGAAGTGACCCTGCACTCACTTGACGGAGGGGCTGCTGTGTCCCAGCAGCTCAGAGAGCGCGGGGCAGGACCAGAGGCGTAGAACCCCCGGGCATCCTCCCCAGGACTGCTCAGATAAGGAGCAGGTGTGCGGGGCAGGGGCGCCAGGACTGGGTGCTGTGACCTAGCAGGGGAGTCGCCTGCTTCCTCGACAGTGGGCCTCCTAGCCCTGTGTTGCCCAGATAGGTAGCCGGTACCCACAGGGAGGGGGGCAGCAGCCCCTGGCATGCTGTGGCTTGTGCCCGCTCAGCCAGCCCGCCTGCGGAGGGCAGGCTGACAAGTGCCGTGTGGCAGGTGAACGGCGTGGCCCTGCAGGAAGCGGAGCACCAGCAGGCCGTGGAGGCCCTGCGCGGGGCGGGTGCCACCGTGCACATGCGGCTATGGCGGGAGCGCATGGTGGAGCCTGAGAACGCGGTTACCGTCACAGCCCTGCGGCCTGAGGATGACTACAGCCCGCGGGAGCGGCGCGGGGGCGGCCTGCGCCTGCCCCTGCTCCCGCCCGAGCCCCCCGGGCCGCCCCGCCAGCGCCACGTGGCCTGTCTCGTGCGCAGTGAAAAGGGGCTGGGTTTCAGCATTGCAGGCGGGAAAGGCTCCACACCCTACCGGGCCGGTGACGGGGTAAGGCTGGGGCCGGGGCCTGGGCGGGGCGGGGGGCAGGCCTGGCCAGCCTGCGGACACCCACTCGTTGTCCCCCCTGCAGGGCATCTTCATCTCCCGCATCGCTGAGGGGGGCGCTGCCCACCGGGCAGGCACCCTGCAGGTTGGCGACCGAGTCCTTTCCGTGAGTACGGCAGTAGGCCTGCCCAGCACCCATGAACCCCTCTTCCTGGGGCTGTCTGATGGGCTGTTCTCTTGCAGATCAACGGGGTGGACATGACCGAGGCCAGGCATGACCACGCCGTCTCCCTGCTGACCGCCGCCTCGCCCACCATCGCCCTGCTGCTGGAGCGGGAGGCTGGGGGGCCCCTCGCCCCGAGCCCTCCCCCCCACTCCCCCTTGCCCCCCACTGCTGCCCCTGCCGCCCCAGGGGAGCCCGGGCCTCTGAGGCTGCCCCCTGGTCTGCTGGCCGCTGCCCTGGAGGGGCCATACCCAGTGGAGGTGAGACCGCAGCCCTGGCCCTGCCCACCAGCCAGCCCCCTTCTCCACAGCCGCACAGCTCTAGGTGTGGCTGTCGGCACCGCTGGAGGGAGAACAGGGCCTCGGCCCTGTCCTCGCAGGCTCCAGGCCACGGCGTTGTTCCGAAGGGGCTCCCTCCCCCTGCAGTCTTCTCTGCACTGTCACACGGCCTCCCTGTGGTGGAGCTCCCGGGTCTCATACACCCACTGCGCTTGGGAAGCCTTCCTTTAATGTTTGGCTTGTTCCAGCCACCCTTCCTGTTCCTCTATGTTCCCAGGAGATCTGTTTGCCCAGAGCGGGGGGCCCCTTGGGGCTCAGCATCGTTGGGGGGTCCGACCACTCCAGCCACCCATTCGGTGTCCAGGAGCCCGGCGTGTTCATTTCCAAGGTAGGGCAGGCCCCGTGGGCGTCTTGGGGTACAGGGTGGCCCGGCCGCCTGCCCATGGCCCCCTGCCCATGGCGCCCGGCCCTCCCCCCACAGGTGCTCCCACGGGGCCTGGCTGCACGCAGTGGCCTGCGGGTCGGGGACCGCATCCTGGCAGTGAACGGGCAGGACGTGCGGGAGGCCACACACCAGGAAGCAGTCAGCGCCCTGCTCCGGCCCTGCCTGGAGCTGGTGCTGCTTGTGCGGAGGGACCCACCGCCCCCGGGCATGCGGGAGCTCTGCATCCAGAAGGCCCCCGGGGAGAGGCTGGGCATCAGCATCCGTGGGGGCGCCAAAGGCCACGCCGGGAACCCCTGCGACCCCACCGATGAGGGGATCTTCATCTCCAAGGTGAGCTCCCGCTCGCCCGCCCGCCCCGTGGGCTTCTCAGGCGGGGAAGGGCCTAGGTCTGGGGCTGGTCCTGAGCGTGGCGGTCTCCCCGCAGGTGAGCCCCTCGGGAGCAGCTGGGCGAGACGGCCGTCTGCGGGTTGGACTGCGGCTGCTCGAGGTGAACCAGCAGAGCCTGCTGGGTCTGACGCATGGAGAGGCCGTGCAGCTGCTGCGCAGCGTGGGCGACACCCTGACCGTGCTGGTCTGCGACGGCTTCGACACCAGCGCTGCCACCCCCGAGGTCAGTGCCCCCCCCGGTTGGCGCTTGGCCACAGGAACTGCGTCCCGCCCCCAGTGTGGCCGGGAGGGTCCTGGTGCACCGGGGCCAGGACATGCTTGGCCGTTGCGAGTCAGACCTGGGGGAGCCATGCGGTGCCGGTGCCAGGCCCTTGTTTCGGCCCCACTCGTGGCCCTGGTGGGACAGAGCATGTGTACAGAAAGCCTGATCATGTCTTCAAAGAAAAGGTTGAACCAGGCAAGCAGCATTTGTGCCCTGGGACTGCCAGGCCAGGGCAGGACGGCCCAGAGCGGGACACAGCCCGCCTGCAAACCCTTGGGCCCTGCCACGCTGGCCTGGCGCCGGCCTGCTTTCTGGCAGCCCCTTAGCAGGGAGCTCAGGGCCCAGACCCGTGTCCCCACTCAAACGCCTGGGTGGGCCTGTGGGAACCCAGCGGTTCTCCGTTGCAGCCCCTAGAGGAAGTGTCGGCTGCCAGGCCTGGGACTGGGCTGCAGAGGCCTGGTGTCCAGCCTGGCCTGTGTCCTGCACCGACCTGGCTGTGCCCTCTCAGGGACCCCTGCTGTCTTGTGCTGCTGCTGTCCCCGGGCTTCCAGCGTCAGCCCAGGGGGGCCGCTTCTCTTGCAGCAGCCCCCAGCCCCCGCCTCCAGGGGCTCATTCCCCGCAGCAGCTGCCAGCTCCCTGAGGGCCTCCTTGCTGGGGATGGGGCTACAGTGGGTCTCTGGGATGGCAGCCTACTGCCCCTGTCCCTGCACTGCCGAGGCGGGGTCCCCCTCCTTCTGTGTGTCGTCTCCTGAACTGGGAAGGATGGTGCATTTGTCTTTGTTTCTCCTGCCTGGGTGCTGGACTGGGACCCCGCACCCTGGGTTCTGGAACCCCCTGTGCTGGTCTCTGTGTCCACATCCCTGTGTGCCTGCAGGAACCCTAACCTGTTGTTTCTGGTGAAGAACCTTGCTCAGGTTTTCCAGAGAGGGCCGTGTCTTCTGCTTTCTCATTTAAAGTATGACCTTACATGTTTCGGTCAGCACGTGTACTTATTTTTAAGGTTTCAGTACAAAGAGAATAAATACATTCGAGGGCGAAGAGCAGAGCGGGTGTCTCCCCAGCGTTACAGAGGCTTCGCCGGGCTCTTCTGACTGTCTGGCCGTCTCTCCCTGGGTTGCTTTGTCTGTGCTGTGTTTCCAACCAGAGTGCTCAGAGCCTGTCTTGATGCTTTTGGGGGCTTTTCTGCAGGACAGCACCCTGGAAGAAGGGGTGTTGGGCCTGAGGCTGCAGGCTTGCCCCGTCTCCCACCCCCGCCCAGCCTCAGGCTTGTCTCCCTGGACCTGGCCTCCTTTGACGCGTGACTCACGTAACTCGCAGTTCATCTTTTGCGTTGTAAGCGTCTGTCTTTTGGCGTAGGGCATGGGTGGGTTTTGTCTTTTGCTCCTTCACAACGGCTTCTCTGGGGTTATAGAAACATGGAGACTGTGAGTGACGTTGTCTAACCTTCCTCATAATGTCTGGATTTGGGTTTTGATGATAAAAATCCTCTCTGGGACAAGATTGTCAAAGCTATTTTTTAGAAAACAGAGCACTACAGTCTACTGGAATCGCTTCTCAAGCAAGTGGATCTTCCGTGCCAGTGGAATGCACGGGACCGTCCGTCACTCTCCCAGCGATCGGGGGAGATCTGACTTCCTCGTCGGCTGGATCTGCATCCCCTGGCCCCGGGAGCCGGCCGTGTTCTTGAGCCAGTGCTGCTGGCCTCGGTGTGGCCACTGTAGAGTATGTTTCAGGAGACCTAACTGGTGAAGTCACCCACTGTTTTTCTCCTTTCGACAGTTTTGGTCTATTTTCGTGTGTTTTCTCTTCCAAACGGACCTGCCAGTTCTGTAAGTTGGTTGGGAGCTCGGGGTTAACTTTGAGCTCTGTGACTGTGTGAGTAATGTTTCTCCAGGCATATTCCTAGGTTGCTCTTGCTTCCTTGTTGATTCTCATCAGTGACTTTGTTGCATCTCCAGGAGGAAGCCCTGAGGCCCAGGTGGTGGCTGCAGGTCCCCTTTTCCTGGGAGGTCAGGCTCCTCTGTCCCCCCTGGAACCTGGTGATGGTGGACAGTGACCTTGCCTTGTGCCGAGTTGGAGGTGGTAGTTTATATAACATTCTTTTAAACTTGGACGGCTGTTTCCATTTATAACCTGTAAGAATTTTCTCTGAAATGAGTGCTGAGTTTTCTGGAGTCCTTTCATCGATGGCTGTTACAGCCCTGTGCAAGTACTGTGAAGTGCAGCCCACAGGTTTCCTCCAGCTAGCTCGGTGCTTGAAAGAAAAAGGGGCGACATATATCCCTCAGGACACCAGTCATCCACCCAGCCCCATTTCTCTTAACCTCAGCCCACCTGCTTCTTCTGTGGTGACCCCTTCAACTCCTGTAGGAATCAGGGTTCACAGCCATCTCTCCAGACTTGGGATTCTGCAAGCGCGTCTTCGCATGAGCTGTGCCCTGGCGTCCTCCCCAACCTCTGCACGGCAGGCGGCGGGCTGGCATCAGGACCTGCCTGTCCTTGCTGTGCTGGCCGCTGACCCAGGGCCCCGCACAGGCGGGCAGGCCTGGTGGCTAGCTGGTGGCAGTGCTGCAGGGGCCGCTGTGCACTTCGAAGAGCTTGCTGACTGGTGCTCAGCATGTTTGGGGCAAGGTCCAGAACATTCTCTCTCCTCCCTCCATTTCTGTGGTCCCGTCACCGTCTTGATCTGGTTTCTGCTGTCTCTTCCTCCCCATCACACTTACCAAAGTTTTGTATATTTTAGCAGCCTTTTCAGAAAAACCACCTTTCGGATTTTGATCAAGACTGCCTTTCTTTTCCATGTTTCCTTGATTACTGATCGAAGGAAGACTGCCTCAGTTACTCCTTCCTCATCTAGTGTTTTCAGTCCTTCTAATGACCTTTCTGTGAAGAAGAAATTTTATCAGCTACTTTTTATCCTAAAATAAGATTTTGTACAGGAGATGTGTGGTAAACACTCTGATTCTTTCCTTTCATTGGTTGATTTTTAAATAACAAGTGGCTGCCCTGGAAGCCCCCATGGTGACTGCTTTTTGGTCTTTGTGGTCCTCGTGAGGCAGGGTGCCCGCGTGGGCACCGCGGTGACAAGCCGGTGACACGCCAGCCTCATGGTGCACCCAGGTGTCCCTGTGTCTCCTGCCTCAGCCCTGGCGTGGGGCTCAGACCATCACTGGCTGGTCCTTGTGGCCTTGCTCCTGGGCCTCTGCAGCATACGGGTCCTCGGGAGGCAGGTTTCTAGGGGGAAAAAATCCGTGAGGTTGTTACTTTCAACCAGTGCTTAAGGACAGGAGGCTTTGATTCTTTTGACTTTATCTTTGTTTCTTTTTCTCATCTTAAAAGTCATTTTATTAAATTAAGTGATATTATAATTATTGTTTTCAAAAAGCCATATCAATGTTATTACTAGCATTTATTAATAGCATTTTAACATTTCTTTATGTCCTTAGGATTTATCCACTTAGGAGGTACAGTCAAAACACTATGTCAAGTCACTGGGAAATTATTCTCCGTATTGTCCTACTGCCAGCTTGTCATACAGTCAGGCTTATTTTTGTCTAAGTTTTATTTTTGGCTGCGCTGGTCTTGTTGCTGCACACTGACTTTTCATTGAGGTGGCGTCTCGTGTTGGGAAGCACAGACCCTAGACCCCCGTGCTCAGTAGTTGGTGCTGCTCTGCAGCATGTGGGATCTTCCTGGAGCAGGGATCGAGCCTGTGTTCCCTGCATTGGCAGGTGAATTCTTAACCACTGGGCCACCGGGGAAGCCCAGAACTCGTTTTCAGTTCTTAAAGATGACTTTAAAAGTGGAGTTTCCTGGGAGTTCCCCGGCGGTCCGGAGGGTAGGACACGGCGCACTCCCTGCCGCGTCGCCAGGTCAGCCTCCAGTTGGGGAGCGAAGACCCTGCGGCCGGGAGGACAAACCGCTGCTCATGGTAAACCTTTGCCAGCTGTGAACACAGCCCTCCAGGAGTATGAATCCCTTCTCGGTGGCCCCCAGGCCAGCATCTGCATTAGTGCGGTTTCTCCTGCTGTTATTTCTGTTTTGAAAGATAGAAGTAAGTAGATAAAGTAGTGACAGTTTTAGAGTTGAAAAGTGTCAAGAACAGTAGACAGGACCTCTCACTCAAAGGCCTTGCATGCCTCCCACCAATGGTCCAAGGTGACCTTTAGAGCCACAAGGCATGTGGGCATCTGGTTGTCTCCCAGCCTGACCTGGAACTTCAGGTGAGCACAGGCCATCATGGCATGGATGGTGCTCACTGGGGGTCTGTCCAGTGCCTCCACAGGACGAGCTGCAGTGGCTGCATTTTGGCAGGGTTATCACAGAGCTGACACTGTCTTGGAGGGCCTCCCACCAGACCCACGGGTGGTGCCTGCATGGGGGCGTCTCTGGGTCACCCCACCAGGTGATGCTTTCCCCCAGAAACTGACAGGTGCTGTGCGGGTGCTTGGGGAGTGCAGCAGCCCGCTCCTCCTCGGGCTCCTCATCAGCCCCAGGGCAGTCGTGTGCCCTCCCCACTGCTCCTTCCACAGGCGCTGGGCGGTTGACTTCCTTAGCACAGATTTTCCGTTTTATCTCGTGGTAAGAGTTGTCACTGCTGCTGTTGATACCTGGTGCTCCAGCCATCCAGACGGAGCTGACAAGAGGGCTTCTGGCTGGCCCGGGGCCCTGTTCACATCACCTACCTCCCTCAGGCAGCCTCCTTTCTAGCACAGCAGAAAGTCTGGGGTCACCTCACACTTTCCCATACCTTCTTTCTCCAAGGAGCACTGGTTCCCTTAGTGGACAGGGCTATTTAGGAGCCGGGATGTGGGCGCCAGGCATGTTCCTGGCTGTCAGGGTCTCAGGACCGCTCGGGGGCTGGGCTGTGCCTGTGAGCAGGCACCTTTCACGTCCTGACGTGAACGCTGGAGAAGCGCGTGCTCACGTCTGCTGTTGTCATCACTCCGGTCAACACCTCAGTCCACTCTTCCTCCTTTAAACAGCCTTTTCTGACGTCAGGAGTCAGTCGGCCTCCTTCCACTGGGACTTTGGCCTCAGTTCCTCTCTGTGCCATGGGCGCTTCACTGTCGCCCCATCACCTTGTCAGTTCTGTGCTCCGGGGTGCATGTCCAGGGCCGACCTCTCTCGCCTGGTGCCCTGCATCGCCGTATCCTCAGGAGCATGGTGTGCAGACGCGACCTGTGGGTGCCCTAGGCGCAGAGGCAATGGTGGCCTGGAGTCCTGGGCAAGCAGAGCCCACCCCAGCGGCTCCCTCGGGTGTGGCCACTCCGCCCCTCCCCCACAGGTGTCCCCAGGCATCATCGCCAACCCCTTTGCGGCTGGCCTTGGCCGCCGGAACAGCCTGGAAAGCATCTCCTCCATCGACCGGGAGCTGAGCCCCGAGGGCTCCGGCAAGGTCAGAGCCGCCCGCAGCCAGCAGCCCCTGGGCTGGGAGCCTGAGGCCGTCGGCCCCGACCACTGTCTCCTCTGCTCACAGGAGAAGGAGCTGCCCGGACAGATCCCACTGTGGGGCCCGGAGGCCACGGTGAGTGCCCAGGCCCTCCCGGCCCGCATGGCAGGCTCCCCCCCACAGCCCAGCGTCCCTGGGCCTGGCTGCCCGCCCCGCACTCGGGCGAGCACGGCCCCGGCAGCCCTGTGTCCACTCTGCCCCCCAGGGTCGGAGCCCAGAGAGCCTGAAGCCAGCCTGCCGAGCCCTGGCCGCCACCCCTGGCGCTGGCAGCATGCAGAGGGTCAGTCCCTGGTTGTCACACCCCTGTTCCGGCCTCTGCCCACTTGTCCATCAGTCCTACCCCTGTCTTCCTTCCCTTAGCCTGAGGCCCTGCAGGACAGAGCTCTGCCTGGATCCTGCCCCCAGGGAGAGGGCTGAGGCCCTTAAAGGGCCCTCAGGCGGGACAGGGACTGGCTGGGGTGCCCGAGCTGGAGCGCCACCCCCCGGCACACATCTGTCCTGCTCTACCCCTGAGCCCAGCTGTGATGCACCCACTGCCACCTACCCCCCCACCTCTCAGAGGCAGACTCAAGGCAGAGCAGAGGGCTGTGTGGGCCCAGGGGCCACCGCTGGAGCACGGTGGGAGGAGGGCCAGTGCTGCAGTGGGGGCAGGGCCCTGGGTGGAGGCCTGTGGTTCTTACCCCTTCCCTGGAGGGCGGGCTGCCCAGCGTCAGCTGCTGCTGGGAGACCCCGCAGAGCTGGTGGGGAGGGCTGTGCCAGCTGGGGGCTGAGTGAGCCTGTAAAGGGGCTTTGTGCTCAGCCCCACACAGGCAAGAGTAGGAAGCCCCCAGGAAGGGAGGGGGCCCAGTGTCCTCTGTCAGAAAAGGGCACAGCTTGGGGGTGGCTCGCAGGGGCCAGGCCTCCCTGGCTGACGGGCCTCTGAGGCTCACAGGGAGGGTGGCCACCCCACCCGGGAGAAGCCCAGCCCAGCCCATCCATCTCAGATGTCTCAGGGCTGCTCAGGTCAGGGCGTTGAGGACCAGCTTTTGTGCTACTGAGGCAGGCAACGCCCCACCTCCTCCTCGGGGGCCCTCAGCCCTGCCTGACCCTCCCCACACCCACCTCTCGGCTCTTCCAGGTGCTGCCTGCGGCAAGTGGAGAGATGGCTGAGGCCCCCTGCTCCCCTGGCCACCAGCAGGTTAGTACACATGGTGGGGGTGCTGTGTTCAGAGTCTGCTCCTCTGGGGAGGGTGCCAGGGCACACACCTTCCCCAGCTGCCATCCCACAGGGGGATGGCCTGCAGGCCCCTTCCTGGCCCAGCTGGCTGGTATCACGGGCTGGGGAGCTCCCTGTGGCCTCCTGGGTAGAGGGGGATGGGGGTCAGGGCAGCCTTCCCCAGTGCCTGGCGGTTTTGCCCCCATCTGTCTTCATGTCTGGGAGTTCCCGGGGGCCACTCCACCCTGCCCCGAGCCCCCCACCTGCCTGCAGAGGCTCCTCGGTTCTGCTGCATGGGGAGGGCCAGGCCTGGTGGCAGGGTTGGGGCAGACACTGAAGTGCCAGCTTGGAGCTCAGCGCCCAGCCTCTGCCCCTTCCTGACAGACAGCAGATGGGTGAGTGCTGGCCTCGCTTCCTGGGCACCCAGCTGCCCACCTTGGCGCCATCTCTCTCCCCCCACCCCATCCCTCACACCCCTCACCTGAACCCCTTTGCAGACAAAGCCTGGGGTGATCCAGCCACTGGCTCAGGCCTGGCCAAGGGGCTCCCCGGCCCCCAGGGGCAGAGGTGGTCCCCAGCCCAAGTGCCCTGACCCAGGGGACAGGGTTGGGCGCAGTCAGCAAGGACAGCTGGTGGCGGGGTGGGCGGTGCTGCAGGGACAGCTGTCCCTGCTCAGCTCACTGCACCCGGTCCCCAGCCCCCCTCCCCGCCCTCCCCTGCTGAGCTTCCAGCCAACGTGAAGCAGGCCTATAGGACGTTCGCGGCTGTGCCCGGCCTGCACCCGCCCCTGGACACCCCTGCCCAGGTAGGTGGTGGGCAGCCCTCAGGTGCCCCGCTGTGTGCGCCTGCGAGGGTGTGACACCCGAGGGGCCGGGTCTGAGGGCATGCTTCCCCCAGCCCCCCACGCCCGGGCCCACGGCCTCGCCGGAGCAGCTGTCCTTTCGCGAGCGGCAGAAGTACTTCGAGCTAGAGGTTCGGGTGCCCCAGGCCGAGGGCCCCCCTAAGCGCGTGTCACTGGTGGGCGCTGACGACCTGCGGAAGATGCAGGAGGAGGAGGGTGAGCAGGCGGCGCGGGGGTGGGGTGGGGGGCAGGGGACGCCGGCACCCAGCCTGACCCGCCGCTCCCCGTAGCCCGCAAGCTGCAGCAGAAAAGGGCGCAGATGCTGCGCGAGGTGGTGGCCGACACGGGGCGCCCGGAAGCCGATGCTCCCGAGAACGAGGAGCCCGAAGAGGAGCTGCCCTGGGCCGGCCAGGGCCCCACGGCGGAAGGGTGAGGCTGGGGAGGGCCGCCTCAGCCCCTGCCCACAGCGCCCCTCCGCCTGTGCCCGGCGCCCCTCCACCCGGCCCTCCTGTCCTGTCGCCCGGCCCAGGCTTGGCCCCGCATCTCCCCCGCCGCAGGGAGGCGGTGCCCCAGTGCGGACTGCCAAGGCCGAGCGGCGCCACCAGGAGCGGCTTCGCGTGCAGAGCCCCGAGCTGCCGGCCCCAGAGCGGGCCTTGTCCCCCGCAGAGCGCCGAGCCCTGGAGGCGGAGAAGCGGGCGCTCTGGAGGGCGGCCAGGTGAGGCCCCGCCCTGCCCTGCCCTCCGCTGCCCGCGCCCCTCGCGCAGCCCACCCGCTGCCCACCCTCCGCCCGCCCACAGGATGAAGTCCCTGGAGCAGGACGCCCTCCGCGCACAGATGGTCCTCAGCAAGTCCCAGGAGGGCCGAAGCAAGCGGGGGCCTCTGGAGCGCCTCGCCGAGGCCCCCTCACCCGCGCCTACTCCGTCACCCACCCCCTTGGAAGGTCTGTACATCGGGCGGGAGGCGGGAGCCCGGCCTGTGGCGCGGACTTCTCCCGACGACCCTTTCTTGTTCCTCCAGACCTCGGCCCCCAGACCGGCACCTCCCCGGGACGCTTGGTGAGGAGCCAGCAGCTGCCGCCCTCCGCTGCCTTCCACCCTTGGCAGGGCAGGGATCCAGACTCCCACCTTCTCTTCTTCTTACACTCTCTGCCTCTCTCCTCACGCTGTCCTTTCAAGGCCTTGTCTGGGAGGAAGTTTGACTACAGGGTGTTTGCTGCCCTCCCCTCTTCCAGACCTGTCTATGACATGCAGGTACCGGGCCCTCCGGCCCTTCTGCAGGACGCCATGACCGGCTCCTGCCGCTTTCCGCTCAGCCTGTCTCCCAGCCTGTCCCCTGCTCCATATCCTCCCGGTTCCCCCCCTCCCCCCCAACCAGGGCTCTGCAGGAACTCCCCCAGGCTCCTACGGGGGGCTTCAGGCAGGTCTGGGTAGTCCCTGACCAGCCCTTCTCCCCCTTGCAGTCCCCAGATTTCGCTGAGGAGCTGAGGTCCTTGGAACCACGTCCAAGCCCAGGTGAGTTGGCAGGCCCCGCCACCCCCCCCACCCCCACCCCAACAGCGCCCCCATGCTCCAGGGTGCCAGGCCCATCTGCTCACTCGCTCCCTGCCCCTGCCTGCAGGTCTGCCAGAGGAGGACGGAGAGGTGGCCATGGTGCTTCTGGGCAGGCCCTCTCCAGGCTCCGCGGGTCCCGAGGAGGTAGCCTTATGCAGCAGCCGCCGGGCCATGCGGCCAGGGCGCCGAGGCCTGGGCCCAGTGCCCTCCTAGAGGGGCGGGGTGCCTCCCCCGACTTGGGGTGGGGGCCCTGCCAGCGCCAACACCACCCTTGCCCCGAGTCTTTTAACCTGGCCGGTAGCATTTTAAAGAGGTCCGCTGAGGAGTTCTAGCCACTGACTAACGGCGCCCTCCCCAGCCGGGACCTCCTGGCGAGACTGTAACTAGTGATGTTTGTACAACCAAAGACTCTATTTTGTGGTTTAAGGAGAATAAAATTGACTACGTTTTACGTCTGGTCTGTCTTACTCTGTCCAGCTGCTGGCACACGAATGTGCGCCCCTCTGTCCCTCCCGATCTGGGGGCAGCGGGTGCGGGGACTCTGAGGACTCCAGGTGGCTTACCCAGACTGGGCTGCCCCCCGGTAGGAGGGAGGCTGGGGGACTACCTTCACCACCCCCAAGGCCCCTCCCCTGCGTGGTGCGCGCACACAGAGGAGGCGCACTGCGCGCACACGTTGCCCGGGGGCGGGCCCTTTATTGGGGCGGGTTGCTAGAGGCTCCCGCCCGGCAGCTGCACGCGCACAGGCAGGAGGACCTGCAGCTGCTCTGCCGGCGGCCACCGAACCTTGGTGACAAAGAAGAGGCGGAAGTGCTGCAGGCGCGCCTCCTGGAACTGGTTGGGGCCGTACTCGGGCCCATCGGTCGGCCGCAGCAGCGACAGGTACCTCTCCTGCTCCAGCAGCCCGTGGCCCAGCAGCTCCTGCACCAGGCCTGGCTGCACCGCCTCCAGCTGCTGCTGCACGGCTGGGAACAGATCCACCTCATGCAAGTCAAACACCAGCGGCTTCCCGAACCTGAGAGGACAGCGCAGGCGGTGGGCAGTGAGGGCTGGGGCGGGAGTGGGTGCGGCGTCCGGGTGCCTGCCCTCCGCCCACCTCACCTGAGCGCCCCCAGCAGCGCCAGCCGGATCCTCTCCGGCCGCAGGTGGTCAGGGTTCACGGCGTCCACGTAGTTGGTGTCCTGGTAGCGCAGGAAGGTGGCCGCCTGGCCTGAAGGGTCAATAACAAGAGGCCACCTGGGGCCAGCCTCCAGGTCACTGCCATCTGCTAGAACCCCCAGCCCACCCCTGGCTGGCCGGGACCACTGACCTGCCGTCTGCGCGGATTCGGTCACCCACGTCCTTCATCAGCACGTCGTGGAGCTCGCTGACCTGGCACTTTAGCCCGGGCACCTCCTCCTCCGCTGTGGGGGTGTAAATGTGGGGCCGATGGGAGGAGCGGCCCAGATAACCCCCGGGGGCCCTCCGGCTCCAGCCCCAGCCCCGCCCCACCCACCCTCCTGGGTCTGCTCCCGCAGCTCCAGCCTGGCCAGGGCCAGCGCCTCCTCTGCCTTCTGGGCCTCCTGCTGGAGCCTGTCCACTTGCTCCTCTGCATCCTTGATGCCCTGCAGGGGGGCCCCACGCTCTGCTCAGGGCAGGGCTGGACACCAACACCCGTCTGCTGTGCACAGCTGGGACCCCTAAGGAAGAGGGGGCGCCCCACCCCAAAGGCAGCTGTTGGAAGCTGACAGCCCAGAGGTAGGGCTCCCCAGGTCCGCGGGGGAGAAGCCAACCTGCAGCGTGAGCGCGGCCAGGCCTGTGCCCCTCTGCTCGCACTGGTCGTGCTCCGCGATTCTCCGGTTGAGCTCACAGTAGGCCTGCTGCAGCTGGGGGGCAGGGGGCGAGCCGGCCTCCGGACCAGGTTGGGGGTCCGCAGGGCGCCTCCGCACTCCCAGCTCTCCGCCTGCCCTACCTCCCCTCCGGGGGCGGGCGGCTCACCTGTTGGTGACATTGCTGCTGATCCTTGGCCAGCTGCTGTACTTTGAGGTTCATGCTGCAGTGGAGGGGAGCGGTCAGAGCAGCCCCGAGCCAGCCCCCCTGCCTCCCACCCGCCGCACCGTTGGGCCTCCGCCTCCTTGTGACGCGCGGCCTCCTGGGCCCGGCGCTCCCGCTCTGCCTCCATGTTCTGGAGCATGGCGTCTGTGAGGCTCAGGTCCCACGACTGCAGCACACTGACCACCGTGTCCAGCGAGGCCACCTAGTGAGAGAAGCCACTGGTCAAGAGCTTGGGCCGCCTCTTCTTCACCTGGGGAGGTGCCACAGTCCCACTCCGGACAGGACACCCCAGGGGCACAAAGGTGGCCCTGATGGTGGGCCAGGGAGGGGCCCGGAGCCTTGACCATCATGATCAACACCCACAAAGCCGGGCCCTGGAGGGTCCCCACGGCCTCCTTCCCGAAACCTCAGGCTCCGCATCCCCCAACCTGCTCTCCTCCACACCCCACCCCCCAGCCCCCACTGCAGGGTCCTGGCTGCAGCCTTTGCTGTCCCCTCGCAGACCTCCATCTGTAGGACACAGCCCTCGTCTGCACCCATCCCAGGCCCCACCGCTCCTGAGTGAGGAATGGCCAAAGGAGGCGGGCTTCTCAGCATGGGGCACAGGGGCCTGGCAGCGTTTCATTTCTGGACTCAGGAGGTTAATCCAGGTTTAATGGAGCCACACAACTTTGATTTGTATAATATTCAGTATGTGGTTTGTATTTAAAAAGAAAGTTAAAAGATGTGCAAAATCAGGGACGAGAGAAATGGACAGATGGAGCAGATGAGTAAGTTAGTGAATTAAATGATAAAAGAATGAAGGATTCTTGGGTTAATTGAATGAATGGATGAAATAATGAACTGATACATAAAAATTAGCAAGAAGAGATAAGAAAGCCTTCTTCAGTGATTAATGCAAAGAAATAGAGGACAAGAACTAAATGGGAAAGACTAGAGATCTCTTCAAGAAAATTAGAGATACCAAGGGAACATTTCATGCAAAGATGGGCTCGATAAAGGACAGAAATGGTATGGACCTAACAGAAGCAGAAGATATTAAGAAGAGGTGGCAAGAATACACAGAACTGTACAAAAAAGAGCTTCACGACCCAGATAATCACGATGGTGTGATCACTCATCTAGAGCCAGACATCCTAGAATGTAAAGTCAAGCGGGCCTTAGAAAGCATCACTATGAACAAAGCTAGTGGAGGTGATGGAATTCCAGTGGAGCTGTTTCAAATCCTGAAAGAGGATGCTGTGAAAGTGTTGCACTCAATTTACCAGCAAATTTGGAAAACTCAGCAGTGGCCACAGGACTGGAAAAGGTCAGTTTTCATTCCAATCTCAAAGAAAGGCAATGCCAAAGAATGCTCAAACTACCGCACAATTGCACTCAGCTCACATGCTGGTAAAATAATGCTCAAAATTCTCCAAGCCAGGCTTCAGTAATACGTGAACCGTGTACTTCCTGATGTTCAAGCTGGTTTTAGAAAAGGCAGAGGAACCAGAGATCAAATTGCCAACATCCTCTGGATCATGCAAAAAGCAAGAGAGTTCCAGAAAAACATCTATTTCTGCTTTATTGACTATGCCAAAGCCTTTGACTGTGTGGATCACAATAAACTGTGGGAAATTCTGAAAGAGATGGGAATACCAGACCACCTGACCTGCCTCCTGAGAAATCTGTATGCAGGTCAGGAAACAACAGTTAGAACTGGACATGGAACAACAGACTGGTTCCAAATAGGAAAAGGAGTACATCAAGGCTGTATATTGTCACCCTGCTTGTTTAGCTTCTATGCAGAGAACATCATGAGAAACGCTGGACTGGAAGAAACACAAGCTGGAGTCAAGATTGCCGGGAGAAATATCAATAACCTCAGATATGCAGATGACACTACCCTTATGGCAGAAAGTGAAGAGGAACTCAAAAGCCTCTTGATGAAAGTGAAAGCGGAGACTGAAAAAGCTGGCTTAAAGTGCAACATTCAGAAAATGAAGATCATGGCATCTGGTCCCATCACTTCATGGGAAATAGATAGGGAGACAGTGGAAACAGTGTCAGAGTTTATTTTGGGGGGCTCCAAAATCACTGCAGATGGTGATTGCAGCCATGAAATTAAAAGACGCTTACTCCTTGGAAGAAAAGTTATGACCAACCTAGATAGCATATTAAAAAGCAGAAACATTACTTTGCCAACTAAGGTACATCTAGTCAAGACTATGGTTTTTCCAATGGTCATGTATGGATGTGAGAGTTGGACTGTGAAGAAGGCTGAGTGCCAAAGAATTGATGCTTTTGAACTGTGGTGTTGGAGAAGACTCTTGAGAGTTCCCTGGACTGCAAGGAGATTCAACCAGTCCATTCTGAAGGAGATCAGCCCTGGGATTTCTTTGGAAGGAATGATGCTAAAGCTGAAACTCCAGTACTTTGGCCACCTCATGCGAAGAGTTGACTCATTGGAAAAGACTGTGATGCTGGGAGGAATTGGGGGCAGGAGGAGAAGGGGACGACAGAGGATGAGATGGCTGGATGGCATCACTGACTCGATGGACATGAATCTTGAGTGATCTCCGGGAGTTGGTGATGGACAAGGAGGCCTGGCGTGCTGCGATTCATGGGGTCGCAAAGAGTCGGACACGACTGAGCGACTGAACTGAACTGAACTGAAGGGATTTAATGGATGAATAACTTAGATAAGATGGTTGAACAAATGGATAGATGAATCCAATCCAATCATTTGACACAACTTGTGACTGCCTTTCGTGTGACAACCAAAAGCACAGTCCCTGCTTTCTCAAAATTTCCTCTCAAGTGTGGGACATCCCTGCTGGCCCAGCAGCTAAGACTCAGTGCTCTCAGTGCAGGATGAATCCCTGGTCAGGGAACCGGATCCCACACGCCACAACTAAACCCTGGTGCAGCCTAATAAAGTTTTTTAAAGAGAATTAAAAAAAATGTTTCCCTCAAAATTTACTTCTCTCAAGTAAACAGTATGAGTGGGTGTGTGAATGGATGGATGGATAGCTGTGTGAATTGATAGTAGTTAAATACATGAATAAATGAGGATGGCTTAAGGTGGTAGGAAGGGTGAAACAGATACAGTAGCTAGTGGCCAGACCAGCAAGTTTATTAATAAATGAGTCATAAGCTAATAAGAAAAGGTGTGAACTGATGAAGAGTAAATCCACTTCAGGGAAAAATGATTGGATTGAGTGGATAAATTTATGAAAACAATGATAGTGGGACAGATGAGGGATGAAGGGATGGCGGCCAGAGGCACAGCTCATGGCTGAGGTCACTCAGTTCTACAAGGCGGCTTCCCTTGTGGCTCAGTCGGTAAAGAATCCGCCTGCAGTGCAGGACACCCAGGTTCAATTCCTGGGTTCGGAAGATCTCTTGGAGAAGGAAATGGCAACCCACTCCAGTATTCTTGCCTGGAAAATCCCATGGGCAGAGGAAGCTAGCGGGCTACAGTCCATAGGGTCACAAGAGTCGAGCACGACTTAGCAACTAAACCACCACGTTACTGACTTCTCTGTCTACTTGTTTCACCAGTTGCTGAGGTAGGGATGCTGAAATCTGCTACTATGATTGTGGATTTATTTCTTGTCGTTCTCTCAGTTTTCGCTTCATGTACAGCTGCAAAAAACATTCAGAATTCTTTTGTCCTCTTGATGAATCCTCTGTCCTTATGAAATGATTCTTTTCTCCCCAGTAATATTCTCTGTTCTGAAATCTACTTCTTCTGATGTTAATATATTCATTTCAGCTCTCTTTACTTAGTGTTATCCCAGCACACTTGTCCTGTCCTTTTAATTTTCTCCTATTTGTGTCTTTGAAGTTTGTTTCTTATGGCAGAATACTGTTGAATTTTTAAGAAACATGTACTCATTTGGCTGTACCGGGTCTTTAGCCTGGCACGGAGCCCTCTGTTGCGGTGCGGCCACCTCCGGCTGTGGCTCACAGGCACTGAAGCAGGGTCGGCAGCTGCTCTGCTCCTCCGCACATGGGATCTTGGCTCCCTGACGAGGGATCAAACCTGCATCCCCTGCATTGGAAGGTGGATTCTCAACCACTGGACCACCAGCAAGTCGCTACAGTTGGATTTTTGTTTTAATCCAAAAGACAATCTGCCTTTTAATTGGGGTCTTTTGACCTTCTACACTTAAAGAAGCTATTGATATGGTTGAGTTTTAAATTACCTTTTGCTATTGTTTTCTACTGGTTCTAGTATTATCTTCCTTTTCCTTTTTTGCTCTATAACTCTATTGATATTTAGTAGTTGCTTTAGGGCTTCCAGCATACATATACCTGTAACTTATGACGGTCTGCCTTTAAATGATATTGTACCACTTCACATACAAGAACCTTCCACAGTAGGTTTCATTTCCCCTTGCCAGCCTTTATATTTGTGTCACACAATTGAACCAAACAACTATAATTTGTGCAGTTTTCAGTACGTGTACCTCCATGTGTTATAAAACCACATGACACATGCTGTTATTTTTTGTTTCAACTACCTTCTCAGTAAGTTTAAATAATAAGGCAATATCTCATACATTTACCTGTGTAGTTACCCTTTCTAGTGTTCCTCACTCTTTTGAGTGGATCCATAGTTCCATCCGGCATCCCTTCTCTTGGTACGGCTTCCTTTGATGTTTCTTATAGTGTGAGTCCACTGGTGATTGAGTCTTTCAGCTTTTGTGTGTCTGCAAAGGTATGTCTTTATTTTGCCTTCAGTTATGAAAGATATTTGCACTGAGTATCGCATTCAAGGTTGACAAGATGTGTTTCCTTCTTCAGTACCATTAAAGACACTGCCCCACTCTCTCCTCAATTCCACTCTTTCCAACAAGAAGTCTGCCATAATCCTTATCTTTGTTTTCCTGTCTGTCTTTTTCCCTCTGGCTGCTTTTAAGATTTATCATTGGCCTTGAGAAATTTTATCACATTGTGCCTTAGCCTGATTTTCCTTCCTGTTTCTTGAGATTTGAGGAGTACGGTTTATACCTTTCATCACATTTGGAAACCTTAAGGTTATTATTTCTTCAAGTATATATGTTTTTCTGTTTCTTCTCTCCTTTGGAGACTCTAATTACATACACAGTAGGCCTCCTGAAACTGTCCCACAGCTCATGGATACTCGCCATTTGGAAGAACTGCTCTCTCTTCTGAGTGTTTGTACTTGTAAGTAGTTTCTATTTTGTAAGCCTCAAATTCACTAACCTTTACCTCTGTTCTAAGTCGACATTAATCTCATCCGTAGCTTTCTGTTTCTCATCTCAGACACTGTCATTTTCACCTCTAGAATTTAAGTGTTTTATGTCTTCCATTCTCTATTCAATTTTTTGAGCATCTGGAATACAGTCACAATAGCTGTTTACAAGCCTTTCACACTAACTCTGACAGTCACGTCAGTGCATTTGCCTTGACTGGTCAAGGTTTCTCATGGTCATATTTTCCTGCACCTTTGTATGCCCAGTATCTTTAACTGGTGCTAGCAACGTGCATTGTGTCTTGTTAAGAGCTGTTTATGTTGTATCTCCATACATATCCTTGAATTTTGGCATACAGTTAAATTACCTGGGAAGTTTTATCCTTTGGGACTTGCCTTAAGATTGGTGAGGCTGTACCAGAGCAGCATTCATCCTCACGACTGAGGCAAGTACCCCACCCAGGGCTGCAAACGCTGTGAGAGCTCCTGCCCAGGCTGGCGGAGACAGTCTAGGTACTCCCTCCTTCCATCCTGACGGGTGCTCTGACCCAGCCTCGAGGCATTTCCTCACTTCGTATTCCCTGGATCCCCAAAGGTGCCCTACACACCTCTGGAACTCTCATTAAAATTCTTATTACAGTATAGTGGCCTTACAGTGTGGTGGTAGTTCCAGGTGTACAGCAAAAGCGAATCAGTTATGTGCATACATACAGCCACTGGATGTATGACTTACCATTGAGTTTTGAGAGTTGTCTAAATATTGTAAATACAGGTCCTTGATGCTTTTGAACTGTGGTGTTGGAGAAGACTCTTGAGAGTCCCTTGGACTGCAAGGAGATCCAACCAGTCCATTCTGAAGGAGATCAACCCTGGGATTTCTTTGGAAGGAATGATGCTAAAGCTGAAACTCCAGTACTTTGGCCACCTCATGCGAAGAGTTGACTCATTGGAAAAGACTGTGATGCTGGGAGGGATTGGTGGCAGGAGGAGTAGGGGACGACAGAGGATGAGATGGCTGGATGGCATCACTGACTCGATGGATTTGAGTCTGAGTGATCTCCGGGAGTTGGTGATGGACAGGGAGGCCTGGCATGCTGTGATTCATGGCGTCGCAAAGAGTCGGACACGACTGAGCGACTGAACTGAACTGATCAGATGTGTGGTCTGTATGGATTTTTCTCCTTCTCTGTGGCTTGTCTTTTCATCCACTTAACAGGGGCTTCAGCAGAGCAAAAGTTTTACATTTTGATGAAGCTCAATTTGTCTAGGTATTTTTCTTTTATAGACTGACTGTGCTTTTTGTCTAAGAAATCGTTCCCAAAGATTTTCTCTTGTGCTCGTCTATACGTTTTAGAGTTTACGTTTTGCATTTAAATCCACAATCCACTTTGGGTTAGTCTCTTTATAGGGTGCAAGGTTTAGGTCGAGGTTCATTCCTTCGCCTGCGGACGTCCAATTGCTCCGGCACCACCTCTTAAAGAGACTGTCCCTGTTCTCCCAACAGCCAGAGGGCTCCTGCTCCCCACTGCCCAGCTGTGTGCTGCTCCTCTCAGTACCCCCTGCACCCCTCCCCCAAACTCAGGCACCAGTGGGTTCCACGTCCTCCTCAACACCCCTCAGCCTGCACACTTCTCCAGCCCTCAGCCCGGGGCCCACCAGGGCACCAGCATCTGAGGGGTGGGCCTCCCTGTGCGCTCCTCACTCCAGCGACCCTGAGGCTGTGGCCAGGTCCTTCCGTCCTCCTGGCCTCACTATTGTTCCTTCGTCTAGCGTGGAAGCAGTAGTTTGAAGCCAAAGGCTCTGCTGGTCTTTTAAAACCTGTTCTGTTGCTTATCAAAGAGCGGAGAAGAGCGGAGGAAAGGACAAAGGGCAGCCCTGGAGCAGGACCGGGGGCGGGGCTTGCGACTCGGGGGCGGGGCTTGAGATTCCACTCAGACTCACTAAAGAAGGTGGTGGCACTGGCTGACCCGCCTTCACAGCTGTTCCCAGAGGTCCTGGGCTACCTATCTGACCAGGCCTCCAGGACCCGGGAGAAATCCAGCCCCCTCGCCCCCGGTCTCCAGCCGAGGGCCTGGGAAAAGGCCCATTGGTGCTGTTTCCAGATGCCAGGGAGGAGCTGCCAGACCGAGGCACCTGGAGAAGGGGCTTAGGGATCAATTTTCTCAGAAACGGGGAAATTCTGAGGGTGAGGGTCCAGATGGGCAGGCCGAATGCTGCCCTCAACCCCTGAGCCCCCGCGCTGCCCCCAGGAGCCTTGCTGTTTCCCCACCTTCCTTGGAAACAGTATTTCTAAGGTGGACTGAGAGTCCGGGGAGAAGAGAAGAGCCCTGGCCAGAGGAGGATCGCGGAAGCCAGAAGCTGTGGTCTTGATGGCGCGTTCCCGGGAAGGCTCACAGCGAGGAATTAGGTAGGGAGCGGGCCTGCTGGGTCCAGGAAGGTCAGGACCCAGCCTGGAGCGCTACCAGGCTCCTGACAGCTTTGGGAGAGGGAGAGCGAGCGTCCCGCGGGGTTCTGCCCTCCTTCGCACACCTGCTCGGGTGTGCTCCCGTCGTCCGCATATACCCGGGGGTCAGCTCCGAGCTTCAGAAGCACCTCCACGGCTTCCAGGTGGCCCCCAAAGGCCGCTCGGTACAGCGGGGTCCGGCCGAAGGCGCCCTGCGGGACACGCTGGCTGAGCAGGGCCCGCCATGGCGAGGCGCGACCCCCAGCCCTCGAGGGCCCCGGTGCCCACCTTGCTGTTGGGACTGGCGCCCTGCTCGGCCAGCAGCTGGATGGCCAGGGACTGCCCGCCTGCCGCCGCCTCGGACAGTGGCGTGTTCCCGCCACTGTCCTCAAAGTCCACCAGGGCCAAGCGCCGCTGCAGCCGCCGCGCCATTCCCGCCGCGTCGCAACCCATGCCCTCGCGGGTCAGCAGCTCGTCCACCTGCGCCAGGTGGAGGTCAGCGGCGCCCCAAGCTCAGGACCCTCCGCCCCGCCGCCCCGCCGCCCACCTCCCGCAGGACCGCCTGGATCTCGCCCAGGTTCCCGTCGAAGGCCGCCTCCAGCAGGCGCGCCCCGCGCAGCCGCTCCTCCTGCCGCCTCCGCTCGGCCGCAGCCGCTTCTTCCTGCCGCCGCCGGGCCGCCTCCTGCTCGCGCCGAACATGGGCCACGAAGGCCTGTGGGAGGTCCAGTGCGATCATAGCTCAGCCCTGCGTCCCACCCCCGACTAGCCCTACAGTTCCCGCCCCGCGGCCCTGTGTCCCCGCCCCCAGACCTACAGTTCCCGCCCCCGGCCCTGTGTCCCCGCCCCCAGACCTACAGTTCCCGCCCCCGGCCCTGTGTCCCCGCCCCCAGCCCCACCTGACCTCACCTCCCTCTGCAGCTTCTCCATCAGCTCCTGGTAGTCCTGGTGCTCCTGCTGACGGCGGGCCAGTTCCTTTCTCGCCAGGAGTTTCCGGAAGGCACACTGGATGACGGTGGCTGCTCGGTCCTCCGCGGTTGGCCCTGCTTAGTGGGGAGAGGGCTTATGGATCCCAGGATTCCCCTCCACGCGGCGATCCTCGCGGCTGCGGGGCCAACACCAGGTGTGCCAGAGCTCCAGGTTAACAAGGCGAGTGGAGTAGGCGAAATCCCTCCCGACCAGACCAAAGGATCAAAAATGTTCTAAAATACACACACGACCAAACCAGAGTAATCCAGCGGCAGAGAGCAAATGAGGCTGAGCCAGATAACTGGCACAAAGCCTGCCCTTCCCCATCCCAGACACAGCGGCGACCCTGCAAACACCCTCTGAGCCCGCAGCTTGGGAAGACATGTGGAGATGGTGGTGAGAAACCCAAGCAAGATCGAGAAGCTACTGTTGATCCTCAAAGACTCCCTCCCTCTGAAAGCCAGAAGGACCCCTTCCAAATTCAGGCAGCCACACCCAGAGCCAGGGCCGACAGGGCTGAAGTGGGTGATCTCAACCACAAGTGCACTGGAGCTCGGAAGAGGGAGCCCCTGGGACCTGTGATCCATTGGCCCCACACTCAGCCTGGAGCCCGGTGGCACACTCGGCCACAGCGGAGGGTCCCAACGCTAGAACTAGAAGAGACATTCACACCCACCTGCCACTCTCTGACCCTGTGATGTGTGACCGCCTAACCTCTCTGTGCCTCAGGATCCCTTTCTCTAAATGGGGTGATGGCAGTCACACTCCACAGGGCTTTGCATCAGTCCAGTAATAGAACTGGTGAGTCCTGAGAGTAACTGCTCAACCTGTGTTCTTGGTTGAGCAAGAACTAAGAGAGCAGAGGAGCAGCGGACCCAGCTGCCAGGCTCAGCATGAAGGAAAGGGCAGGGAGAAGGTGTACACGCACTGCCAGACGATGCGGCATTCAGGAGGCTGGGGAAAACAAGCAGAGGAGCCCGCTCTCCACAGGCACCGCAAGCTGGGGAGGAGCTCAATAAAAACAGAAATTCAAGGGATCAAAGACAAGAGGGAAAAAATGGAACGAGGAGACAGATTTTAGAGTCATCACAGAAAAGATGGAAGACAGTTCTCAGTTCTGCAGGCCAACAACTACACCAAGAGCAGCCAGAAACCAAGCCCGCGTGGTGCAGAGTCGGGCACGCAGGTGAGGGCACAGTGAGGACAATGACTTAGTGTCTCTGGAATGTGGAGTCTAGTGATGGGGAAAGTATTTAGAGATAAAACACGCAAAATTTTCTGAAATGAATCTTAAGACAAAAAGGACAAAGAATACACCAGGGAGCAGAACAGCTGGCATCGGATACATCCTATTTAAGTTGCTGGCCCTTAAGGAAAACGTTATTCAAGCACCCAAGTAGGAAATAAATCCAACTGTGCTCTCCTGGGACATTTTATAGCGACATCAAATGTAGAAGTCAGCAAATGAGCGCAGCCAAATAAATAAATATTTTTAAAATAAAATTTAAAAACCAAAAAAAAATATTATTATTCCTGACTGCACTCTGACAGGCACCAGAAGGTGCCAGGAAACAGACCCTAGCGACACGTGCACGCAGTATACTTGGTCGCGTTTCTGTCCTTGACCTGGCACCCAGCTCCCTAGCCGTGGGAGAGACATGAGATGCCAGTAACCGGGTGAGAAGCGCAGAAATCACAGTGAATCAAATTCGCACCTGCGGCTGAAAGGGAAGCCAGCGTCCCTTCAGGACAGGGCCCAAGACCCACCTCGGTGTGCACAGATCTGCCTTCCAGCCTCCCAGAGGCCCCGGTCCACTGACTACGGTTACCAGGCCCTGGAGGAAGGACAGCAGGCAGACACTGGGGACTAAGCTCTGGTTCTGAACCAGTTTCCAGGGCCCCCAAACACTGCCGTGTCCACTGGTAAAAGTGGGGCTTATCACGCCCAGAAGACACTGGCCGAGCTGTGCCTGGATTCCTGATTCACAAAGACCACGAGCTGAGACAAGGCCGCTCCTATGGCCGAAGGACCTGCGGGCAGGCAGAGCGGACGACCCCCGCACTGCGCGGAGGGAGCTCACACGCGTGCAGGGGCGGCGTGTGCGGAGGCCGCCAGCCCCGGGCCTGGACGCCCAGTGGTGCAGGCCCTGCAAACGCTCCGTTTATCCCGCCAGCAGGGGGCGCGGGAGGCGGCGGCAGCGCAGCGCCGCCCGCCTGCTCGACGCCCCTCTGCTCTGGCGCTGCCTGGCAGCGGCCACACCTGCCGGCAGCGGCCACACCTGCCGGCTCCCGCAGCCGGCCACGCGCGCCAGGACGCCTCCTTCCGCCTTGCCCGCTGAGAGCGGTCTTTCTGAATCATGATGACCTCGCCCGAAGCCCCCTTTGCTGCACCCAGGCCAGTAAGGAGCGTCAGGGGCTGAGCAGAGGGAGCAGGGAGGTGCAGGTGGGCTCCAGGAAGAGACCCACGGCAGCCCAACAACGCTTATTTGTTTAAGCCTCCCCCTGTGAGGGTTCAGAGGAGAGCCCTGCATCAAACAATGAGAAACACCCGTGACCTGCTGGGAGGCCAGTGGGCTGTCCTCAGGTCAATGGGAGATGGGAGCCCAGAACCGAAGAGGCTGAGCAACAGCAGTGAACTGTGGGGCCAGGATACTATCGCCATAGGCAGCAGTCAGGGGGACAGTCAGGATGCAGAAACCCCAGGGCGAGAGGCAGGGCAGGCTCCATCCACCCGAAATCGGACATCAGCCACCAGTCTTTCACCCACTTTTCAGACAAAAGTCAAGGTCAAAGACTCACAGCTGCTGGGAGAGAATGCCAGACGCCCTTGGTGGAGGCCCTGCAAAGCCTCTCCAAGAGCTCTCTCCAGGCTGGCATTCCCTTGCCAGCCCCAGAGGAGTTGGTGGCCCCTGTCAGGGTCAACGGTGCCCTGGGGAAATGGGAATAGAGACTTTTTGAGGCCTATAGACATGATATCTGAACTGACACTGCTGCCTGGGGGGAGGCGGAGGTGCATTGCCGCATCATTATGGTCCTGTTTTCAGAGCGAAGGCTGAGGGACAGGCGGCGGTTTGGCCCCAGTCCATTCCCAGGTCCATCTGCGACAGGGTCACTTGGCTGCTGGCAGAATGCTCACACTGGCTTCTTGACCAGCAGAGCTGTTACCGTAGCAAGAGCCAGAGGGGAGCTTGAGAAACTCCCCATTCCCACCAGGACCGTGATCAAAATAGAACAATTTCCTGGAGGAACTGAAGAGACTAATACCAGCACCAAAGACGTGAGAGACCCCTATAAATACAGTCAGCTGACCTTTGACAAAGGGGCAAAGGCAATGGGTGAAGCCAAGATGGTCTCTTTAATAGATGTTGCTGGAACACCTGGGCGTCCACACACAAGAAAGTGAATCTGGACACAGATCTTACACCCTTCATGGAAATCAACTCAAGATGGATCACAGACCTGAATGTGAAACAAAACTGGAGCACTCCCTGGTGGCCTAGTGGTTAGGATTCTGGGCTTTCACTGACGCAACCTGGGTTCAATCCCGGGTTGGGTTACTGAGATCCCATATGTCTTACAATCAAACCAAACGAAAACCCCCACAAAACTGATTTCTAGAAGGTAACAGAGGAGAAAACCCAGATGACCTTGCAATGACTTTTTAGGTACAACACCAGAAGCACAATTAATGAAACAACTGATAAACTGGACTTCATTAAAATGAAAATTTTTTTCTCTACTAAACACAGCCTGGGAGAAACGTTTGCAAAAGACACATCTGATAAAGGACTGTAATCTGAAATATACAAAGAACTCTTAAGATCTAACAGTAAGAGAACAACCTGATTTTAAAATGGGCCAAAGAGCTGAACAGACACCTCACCAAAGAACCGATACTGTTGGCACAGAAAGCATATGAGAGATGCTCCACATCACCTGTCAGCAGGAAATGCAAACTAAAACAAGAGGGAGATACCTCTGCAGGCCTATTAAAGGAGCCAGAAGGCAGGCACTCTGACACCAGGTGCTGGCGAGGATGCGGAGCAGGGGAACCTGCGGTCAGCGCTGGTGGGAGCGCAGGAGGCTGCAGCTGCTTTGGAAGACAGTTAGGCAGTTTCTTATAAAACTAAACATACTCTAATAATTTAACAACTGTGCTCCCTGGCATTTACTGAAAGGAACTGAAATCTTATGCTCACATCAAATCCTGCACGTGGATATTTACAGCAGATTTATTATAATTGCTAAAACCGAGACGCAACCATGATGTCCTTCAGTAGGTGAGTAGGTAAATAAACTGGTTCATCCAGACAATGGAGCCCTAAAAGGAAGTGAGCTCTCAAGACACAGAAAAACACAAGAGGTGCCTCCCTGCAGACTGAGCACGGTGGGTGGAGAGCTGCAGCCCCCGCCACCCCCAGGAAGGCCGTCGTGCGGCACAGAGGAGTGCGGCTGGATGTGCTCCTTTCTGTCCTGAAGAACCGCTGTGTGCCTGATGCCTCAAGTTCTGGAGTGAGGACCCCGGCTCCTTCACTCAGTAATATGCACTTATGGGGAACCTTAAATGCATATTCATACTGTTCATGGAGTTTTTAAGGCAAGAATACTGAAGTGGTTTGCCATTCCCTTCTCCAGTGGACCAGGTTTTGTTAGAACTCTCCACCATGACCCGTCCGTCTTGGTTGGCCCTACGTGGCATGGATCATAGTTTCATTGAGTTAGATGAGGCTGTGGTCCATGTGATCAGATTGATAAGAGGCTTATGGAAGCTTCCTGATGGGAGAGACTGACTGAGGAGGAATCTGGGTCTTGTTCTGATGGGTGGGGCCATGCTCAGTAAATCTTTAATCCAATTTCCTGTTGATGGTCCCTCCCTGTTATTTGACCTGAGGCCAAACTATGGTGGAGGTAATGAAGATAATGGCATAAGAAAAAGTTGGCTCAAAACTCAACATTCAGAAAACCAAGATCATGGCATCTGGTCCCATCACTTCCTGGCAAATAGATGGGGAAACAATGGAAATAGTGACAGACTTTATTTTGGGGGGCTCCAAAATCACTGCAGATGGTGACTGCAGCCATGAAATTAAGAGACACTTGCTCCTTGGAAGAAAAGTTATGACCAACCTAGACAGCATATTGAAAAGCAGAGATATTACTCTGCCAACAAAGGTCCATCTAGTCAAAGCTATGGTTTTTCCAGGAGTCATGTATGGATGTGAGAGTTGAACTATAAAGAAAGCTGAGCACCAAAGAATTGATGCGTTTGAACTCTGGCTTTGGAGAAGACTCTTGAGAGTCCCTTGGACTGTAAGGCGATCCAACCAGTCCATCCTAAAGGAAATCAATCCTGAGTATTCACTGGAAGGACTGATGCTGAAGCTGAAACTCCAATACTTTGGCCACCTGATGCAAAGAACTGACTCATGTGAAAAGACCCTGATGCTGGGAAAGATTGAAGGTGGGAGGAGAAGGGGACGACAGAGGATGAGATGGTTGGATGGCATCACCAACTCAATGGACATGAGTTTGGGTAAACTCCAAGAGTTGGTGATGGACAGGGAGGCCTGGCGTGCTGCAGTCCATGGGGTCTCAAAGAGTCAGACACGCCTGAGCAACTGAACTGAAATGAGCTTAAATGCATATTACTCAGTGAAAAAAACAATCCAAGAAGGCTATAATACTGTATGATTCCAAGTATCTGACGTCCTGGAAAAGGCAAAACTATGGAGACAATAACAAGACTGGTGGTGGTGAGGGATGGAAGGGGGTGTGAGGAACAGAGAGAACATGGGGGAATTCTAGGGCAGTGAAAATCCTCCGGGTGATGGCACAATGATGTGTACATGTCATTAACATTTGTCCAAACCTACAGGATGTTCAACACCGAAAGTAGACCCTAATGTGAACTGTGGTGTGTCCGTGAGGCTCGTCAGCTGTCAGCAGTGTAAGTGGGGGCGCTGAACAGGAGAGGCCATGCATGTGTGGTGGGCTGGGCATCTATGGGAATCTCCGTGCCTTTCCCTCAATGCTGCTCTCAAAGAATAAAGCCTAAATTAAAAACCCAAAGACCTGAGGAAGTCAGTTGTGGTGGTGTCCATCACATCTCCACTAAATTCACTTGTCTGGCCTCTGCAAGAAACAAACAATGGAGGGAGAAGATGGATGAAGGCAATGCGTACAGACTACGGACCAATCAGGGCCACCCTGGGCCTTGGGCACCTGGTGTGTGGCACCGCCTGGCCCGTGGTGCTCTCCTGTCCATGCCAAGCAGCAGGCCCTCTCTGCCCTGCCTCAGGACCACGTTACTCTGGGCGGGCAAGATGGCAGCCCCTGACGACGCCCCTGTCTTGTTCCCGGGAGTCTGTGAACACGCTGTGTTACATGGCACAGGCCGTAAAGACTGGAGGCAGAACTAGGGCCACTGTCAGCTGACCTGAAGACAGGAAGCCAGCCAGGGTCATCAGAGAAGGTGCAGGAGAAGACGCAGAAGAGCTGGGACTTCGGAAGAGGCTGCTGATTCTGGACAGGGAGGGAGCAGCCATGAGCCAAGAAATGCGGGCGTCTGCAGGAGCTCGAGGACAAAGGACAGATCCTCCTCTAGAGCGTGCAGGAAGCACCTTGATTTTAGTCCAGTGAGGCCCAGGTCAGCCTTCTCACCCACAGAACTGCAAGACAGTACATCTGTGCTGTGTTGAGACATTAAAACTGCATTAACTGCTGTTACAGTAGCTACAGGGAACCAGCACAGAAACCCACGTCATCCCGACAACTCACGGATCCAGGCAGCTCCAGAGGATGGGAGACTAACCCACACTAATGAAGAGTTTGCAGATCTGGGACGTGCCAGGATACCTTAAAGGTAAGAGCTAAGCTGTTATGCCTCGGACCTCCTTCCATCAAGGGGCTCAGAGCTTGGCAGGCCTCTCAGGGCTTCAGTGCAGCTCATGCTATCTCTGGGGATAGCACCCGTGTCCAAGGAGGCCCAGAAGGCTAACAGTCAAGCCCAGGGGTTCTGGTGGAGGCATGTGCTGCCATGCTGGCTGGCTGGCAGGTCTGATGAGCTGAAGCTGTATACTCGTGGGGAGGAGGAGGCCGGGTGGGACCCAGTGGGAGAGCCACAGCACAGACTTCAGGCTCCAGAGCAAGGCTGTGCCTCCCCTGAGAACATGGTTCTGGATCTGGAGAACAGCTCTGGGATGGGGAGGGCCCTGGTGGAGCCTGGAGTCCAGCCAGGGCTCCAGAGAACAAGCAGCCTGAGTCCCCACCCTGAGCCAGGGTCCTAGCTCTGGGACTTGCGGCGCTGGGCACACGCAGCAGTCCTTCACGACAGAAAGGAACACATCCCGATGCACTCCTCTCTGCCGCGCAACAGGGTTCCTGGAGGTGGACAGGGGACTCCGGCTCGATCCACAGAGCTCAGTCCACACGGAGGCGCCCCTCAGACTGTCCGCTGCCGCCTCACAGCTCCTCTCGGGAGGTCCCAGCGGAGGAGATAATCTCCCAGGGGTACCCGGTTCACGGCAGGGAGAGTGGCCTGCGGTGTGCACGTAGACAACTCCAGCACAACGGGAAGGGCTTAGCCAGTGTCGTGAGCCTGAAGTGAACAAGTCTGGAACAACGGCAGGCAGGCCTGAGGAAGGCGTGCGGGCAGACTGGCAGCACGTGCCCCTCTCGTCAAGACCGATCTAGACTGGCTGGCTACTGACCTACCGAATAACCGTCGTGACATCAACTCGTGCACTCCAGCTGACAATTTGGACAGATTGTCAGAAATGTGGGTGGTGATAGGAAGCCAGAGTCTCTCTGGGGCAAGGGGCTTCTTGGAACAGACCAGAGTGTGAACACGCTGGAAGGGTACCCACTGCAGGGAGCCGAGGCTCCCAGACACGTGAGCACGGCCGCAGAAGGTGGGGGTTGGGGGCATGTGCACTTCTGGCCGCCCAGCCCGGAGCAGAGCAGTCCTGCGTGACACCTCCACTGTGAGGGGACCCCGATTGTACAGGCTGAAGTCTAGGCTCTGCAGTTGCGCCTGTCCTCTGGTTCGAGGCTGTGCCTGCAGGCCAATAACACATCCGTGGTCCTGGCACCCGCCCTGCCTAAGTGGGGGACCCGCCTCCTGCAGAAAGAGGTGAAGCAATGGCAGGTCTTGTGTTACTCCAGGTCCATGGGGCACGGCCTCAGACAGGGGTGGACCGACCTGTTGAAGGCTCGAAACCCTGACCTTGTGAGGCTGGTTTCCGTTCTGGAAAATTCAGTAGAGCCCACTTCCCACTACAGAAACTCACAAGGAGGGGGCAGACACCGGTCCCTCCAGTGCCTGAGAACGGGAGCAGGACCTAAGGGCAGACTGGGCTTCTCACCAGGTGCCTGGATCTTGAGGAAGTGACAACAGGACAAAACCCCTGGAGACAGCCCTTGGTGGAGCAGCCGGGAGAGCACAGCAGCAGCGCCACCCGGGCAGGGCTCCCGGGGCCCAGCCTGCCTGTGTCCTCCGCTGCCTCTCATTTCTGCCGCTCTCCAGGCCCCCATCTCCTGCCACTGGGCATTCTTCCAATACATAGGTTGGGCATTAAAACTTCTATGAAACCGACAGTCAGGACTCTGCAAGCCTTCTGGGGTCTGGCCCTGTCCTCAGGACAAGGTCAGGCTCCTCATCCTGGCCCTTTCATGGTCCGGGGGAAAACCAAGGTGACTGGCAGTGCTGGGAGTCTATCTGGGGGTGAGGCCAGAGCCACCCGGGGAGGACCACACTTGCAGGAGAGACTGGCTGCTGGTGGCCGCGACATGGAGACTGGAGGGGCCAGTTCAGAGCCAGAGTCAGCCGGCAGGGTGTGGGGGGGCGGGCGGGGGGGTGGGCGGCAAGGGATGTGGGGGCAGGGAGCTGGCCGCAGGCACAGGCTTGCCAGGGAGCAGAGCCAGACGGCAGACACGCGAGGCGAGGGCCTCGACGGTGTGCAACTTGGAAGTGCCGCAGAGACTGAGGACACCCATCAGGTGGGTGCGCCTGAATGCGGGTCTGGGCCGCAGGAGGAAATTTTTCCTAGAGATTCTGCTCTAGAGGCCACTACCAAGAGACCATGACTGAGGCCTGGGACTGAGGGCGCGCACCCCCACCCCAGGGACGCTCTGCCAGGGCGGAGGAGGTCCCGCCTCCGGAGGAGGCGTTGGAGTTGCAGGCGTACGAGAGAGGGGCCCCCGCGAGGCCGCCCCGCAGGCGCACCCCAGCACACGCATTCGCGGGGCGTGCACACACGGGGACGGTGCAGTGTCCAGCCCCCGGCCAGAGAGCGCACTGGGGAGCGTGGGTTCTCACCTGCAGGGGCCTCCGGGCGCTCGGGGGTTGCGCGCCCCGTGGCCTGCGGGCGGGTCTCCTTCTGAGGCTGGCGGCTCTCTCCGGGTTTCCCTGCGGAGGGGGCGGTCAGTGGGGTGGGGCTGGGTGTGAGCTCGGCCCCGGAGAAGCTGCCGCCCGCAGCGTCATCGCGAGGCGACCAGGGCCGGGCCGCGGCCGCAAGGGGGCGTCGGCGACCAGGCCCGCCCGTACGTGGGCTGAGCTCCAGGCCCGGAGCCCAGGTGTGGCGAAGCCACCGCAGGACTCGACGCCCGCCCTACCCCACCCCTAACACTGCACCCGCCCGGTGCCACTTCCCGTGCCCCGACGCTACTCCCGCTCTGTGCCTCCGTCTACCTACTCGCGAGGCCTCTGGGGCAAGGGCTGAGCGAGAAGGGTACAGCCGGCGGGGCTGGGCCAGGCAAACCAGTTCAGCCAGTGTGACGGAGCCGGCTGGGATGGGGCCCTGGGCGTGGGTGTGAGTCAGCGGGCCCCGGGCTGGGGAAATGACGGGGAGGAGCCGTGCGTGGGGCCCCCTCCCACCAGGAAGCGGGGGGGCGGGAGACGCCGCTAGGCAGGCTGGCCCTGCGTGCCTCCCCCACAGCCGTCCCCAGGGATCCAGAGGCTGGCCCCTGTGGGCAGAACCGCCGGACCCCCAATCAGCACGTCCTCACGAGCCCTGCCCCAGCTCAGGGCAGGCCGGCCTCTTCCTTACTGCCCCACGTCAGTCCACTAAATGCCATCTGGGCCTTCCAACGTCCAGTCTCTTCCACCAGTCCCTGCCCGCGCCACCCCCCCACCCCCACCCCGCCCCCGGCCCCCAGTGGAAGTTTCCCTCAGAGGGAGCAGTGGGTCCATCAACTGCACAGGACGCCCCGTCCCCCGCAGCTCCCTGCGCCCGCCAGGTGGGCTTCTCCCCCCATACTGGCTGGGGGCTGGGGCCAGGGGCTCCTGTGGCAGTCGGGTTAGAGCAGTCTGTAACCAGTAAGCACCCTGCCTGGATGGTTGGCGCTCTGAGCCCTATGGGCTGCAGCTGGAGTTTCCCGGGAGCAGGGGAGGACGGGGTGGGACGGGGTGGGGGGGCACTGGTGCCCGCCCAAGGCAGGACCAGACGCGTCCCGACACACAGCCCGCAGTCTGGCTGCCGAGTCGCCTCCTCCGGTTTCTCTCAGTCTCCCTCCCAGTCTGGCCGAAGAGGCCTGTGCCCCAGCAGCCCTGCGCCGTGTCAGCGCGTTAGTCAGCCTCGCGCCGGGTGAGCAACCGCGCCGCCAAGTCCCTATAAACTCCCTGGCGTGGCCCAGCCCGCGGAGTGGGTCTGTGAGGCCCACAGACAGAGCCCGGGTCAGCGCCTCAGCCGGGGTGCCAGCCCAGGTGAAGGGCAGACACGAGGGGCCGCAGGAGCGGAGGGCCCACCGTGGCCTCTCAGGGGAGCCCCCTGGGCCCGCCTGACCGAGGCCGGCCAGCAGATGAGTCGGGGCCCCCGAGGAGCAGACACCTGGTAAAACAGGCGCCAGATTGGGGGCATGTCTGGCAAACGAAGTAGAGCTCGCAAACCCCGGCCCAGGAGGGCGGGCAGGGCAAAGAAGGCCACGGGGCAGCAGGGCCCTGAGGCCAGGCCCCCGCCCCCCGCCCCAGGGTGCCTGGGGGACAAGGCGGGGGTGGCCCCTGCGGGGCACGTGACCAGCAGCAAGCTGGCTCCCCAGGGGCACCCCAAGGTGGCCAGACCAGAGCGGCCACAGGGAGCCGAGAGGCCGGAGCAGGCCGCTGCCGTGGGGTCCGAGCTGGTGCTGGTGCCCGCTGCGGACATGGAGGGCTACGGGGTGGGCGGCCTGGTGCCAGGCCTGGGCCCGGAGCTGCTGAGGCTCCACGAGGTCGAGCTGTGCTTGGCCCAGGAGCAGCTGCTGCTGGAGGACCGGCGTCGGCAGGCCCAGCTGCACATGCGGCTGTGGCAGGAGGAGCAGCTGTGGCTGCAGCAGCTCCAGGAGCAGCAGGCCTGGGTGCGCGTGGAGGGGCTGGAGCTAGCCCTGGCCTTGGAGCAGCTCCGCAGCGAGGGCCTTGAGGCGCTGCAGACCCAAGACCCGGTAAGGCCTGGAGGGAACTGGGGTGGAGGAGGCTGACCATCCCGGGGGTGTGGCGACCGTGGCAACACCCATGGCACATCTGTGGCCCAAAGTGAGGCTGGTGCCCACTGCACGGGGCACTGCAAGGACCACTCAATAGGAAGCCCTCCCAGGCTGGCCCGATGCTAGAAGGCAGAGGGAGCCCAGGCGGGGACTGTTCAGGGAAACTGAGGCAGACGTGTCTCTGCAGAGCACACAGGCATCCTGGCCCGGTGGGCCGGGGCAGGAACTGTCCAGCACAGCGTTTGGGACATGTGGGGTGAGGGCCGGGTCCCGAGCCCAGCTGGACAGTCAGCAGGCAGGACCAGCATCCCCTCCCCCGCCTGACACAGCTTCCTGGCCACCTGCCCGGCCTGCTGTTTATTGCAGAGCCTGTTCCCAGGGCTTGAGATGAGATGGCGGAAGCCACCTGAGCCATCATCCTCATTCCAGGAGCACTGCCGCCTCAGACGCAGCTGGGGCTATTTTGGGGAGCTAGGGTCTAACCCAGCTTGGCGTGGAAGGGTGGGCACTACCATCCTGCCAGGTCTGGGGATCTGGGAGGCCTCTGGGGTCCAGGCCCGCTCAAGCAGGGGGGCTGCAGCTGGGGAACAGGGTGTGGGGCTCCCCTACCAAGCACAAACCCCAGTACAGGCCTGTGCGTGGGGAGGACCCCTAGCCGCAGCCTAGAAGGTGTTGGCAGCCTAGCAAAGAACTCAGATGAGTGCTGTGACAGAAGAAATGGGATTCAGAGAAGAGCGACCGTGGGTCAGGGTAGACATGGGAGGAGATGCACTTCCTAGCCCATGGCGGGACTGAGCCAAGGGCAAGCTGTCACCTTTCAGCCTGGAAGTGGCTAAAGAGAGCATGGCCTGAGGGAGCAGCAGCCAAGGAAAAGCACAGCAGGGCCTCGGTGGTGAAGAGGGCCAGAGGGGACCACACACCGTCTGAGAGTCCCCACCGTGGGTTGAAGCCCTGCTGTTTCAGAACCTATACTCAGTCCCCACAGGCCTGCTGCCTGTCTCCACGTGTCCTAAAGTTATGCTGTGAACACTGTCCTCGGGACCCCAACCCCAGGGGTACAGTCCCAGGGTCAGAATCTTGAAGGGACATCTGAGCTCTGACTCCCCTGTCTCAGGGAAGGCTCCTGGGCGGCTGCACAGCAGGTGTCACAAGTCAGAGTCTGAGCCAGGCTGGAGGTCAGAGGGGTCACACTCACCGGCAGGGGCCCGTGGCTTGGCTCTAGGGAAGGACTTCCCTGGCGCAGCTCTGAGTGCCCCCTTCTTACTGCTCATTCTCCTGGGTGAGGGGAAGGTCAGGAGGGTGTGCTCAGAGTGGCAGAGACAGTGGGGACAGCATCACACGGACCTGCAGGAACAGACAGCAGGTGCCGAACTGGGGAACACAGGATCACCCCCCAATGTAGCTTCCTGCCGGCTTCCTTGTCCCCCCACCTGCCCCTGGTTCTTGGCTTATGTGTGCCCAGTAGCTTGGGTGGGAATGCTTGGCAAGAAAATCTGGCCACAGCTTATCCCCCTTGCCCTCATGTCCCTGCCCCCTCAGCCTGGCTCACCCATCCTTACCCCAGGATTGATGTCTGGTACCCATCTCCCAGCTTCAGACCACTGGGCTGAGTCAACTTTGTCCTAAACAGCAGCCTGGGACAACCTGGCCTTGCAGAAGCCTCTGTGCCCACACTGCCCCCAGCCCTCCCCCCACACCCCACCCCTCTCTCGTCTTGGCCTTGGCAGGAGGTGTTGTCGGGGCCCAGGAACAACACCTCTCTCCCTGGCCTACTCGGCTGACCACCAGATTCATTTCCCGAGGGGGGCCTCCCCTGCCCCAGGCTGTGTCGCTGCCCCCTCCCCTGCAGCACTGCTGCCTGGGTGCTGCCTGAGCGCACACCTGTGTTCCCACCGTGGATGTCACTGAGCGTTTGGGGAAGGAGCAAATGCAACTGGGAATGACCCTGAAAGTTGGGAGAAAGTGACCGGAGACGGGCTGAAAGAGATGGATGGGCACTATGGCGGGGGAGGGAGAGAGCTTGAGGTGGGAGGGCAGCGGCAGGTGCTGCCATGGGCTTGGGCAAATGGTCGAGGGCTGGGCAGGGCCTGCGTCGTGTAAGAGCCCCTCAGAGAGGGTCTGATGGGGAACTGGGGTTCTGAGGAGGAATCTGAAGTGTTTGTGGGGGAGGCTGGGGGGCTGGGGCAGCTAAGGAAGGGAGTGTGTGTATGAGTGCCTGCACACAAGTGTGGCGGGAGTGTGCGGGGCTCAGGGACTTGCAGGGCCCCCAGTTTCTGAGGGACTCTGGGTGCTCATATAGGTGCCTGTATGTTGTAGGGTTCTGTGGGGGATGGCCCTGCTTGCGTGCAGAGTCTGTATGTGTGGACACAGGCATGCGCCTAAGTGCAGCAGGTGCAGGCCTCCATGAGCTTGTAGGGTCCTGTATGGACCTGGGTTTCTATGTGCATCGGGAGCGGGGGTCCCATGTAAGTGGGGGTCAGTGTGTGTGTGTGTGGAGTCCCTTGTGTGTGCAGGTCCCTATGTGCCTGTACAGTCCCTGTCCACAGGTGTGTGCTACATGTGTGTGGGTGTGCCAGTGCGGGGAAGGGACTGGCGTGGGGAAGAGTCCCCGGTGTGCAGTGGGTCTCCTATACGCGTGTAGGGTCCCGGATACCTGTGGGCATCAGAGTGTGCGGGGGTGGGGCTGTCCCGGTGTGGTGGGGGGCACTCTGTGCTCACAGGCCCCCAGGTCCTGCCCCGCCCAGGGCTCGGCGCCGCCCTCAAGGTCTCACCTGCTTCACCTGCCTCCCCCAACTCGTAGGCAAGGCCAGAAGCACCGCCCCCCGCGTCGGGCTGGCCCGTTTCCTAGCGACTAGCCGGAACTTCCGAGTCACCGCGACTTCCGGGGCGAGGGTCGAGGGTCAGGCTTAGGGCCCTCGAGCCTTCGGCGAACAGATGGGTCCCTGGGGACGCGGGGCCCCGGAAGTCGGGGCCTCAGCGGTCTCCCGGGGTCCCGGGCTGGGGTCCCGGGCGGCGCCGCCGGGGGGGGCTCGGCGAGGGTCCCGGGAGCGGCGGCGGCGGGCGGGCGGCGGAGGAATTCGGGCGCGCCGCGGGTGGGGCCGCCCCGCCCCCAGGTGCTGCCCGGGCAGGCAGGCGGCAGGGGCGGCGGGCGGGGCGGGGGCGGGCGCGTGAATCAGGCCGCGCGGCGGGCGGGCCGCGGCAGGGAGTGGCTGCCGGACCGACCGGACCGCGAAGCCGCTGGGCGGCGGTCGGCTCCTGCTGCCCTTGTCCTGAGACCCCGCGCACCTGGCCAGGTAGGGCCCCCTCCCCGGGCTCCGGCCCGGCGGGGCGCGCGGAAGGGGAGGCCGCGGCGGGGTGGGGCGGGGTCGGCACCGTCGGCGCCCCCCCGGCGCGGCCTCACCTGGGCGACCAGCCCGCCTGCACCTGGGCTGCGTCGGCGCGACCCAGAGCGAGGCAGTAGGAGCGCGACCGCGCGCGACGGGGTCGGGCCGGGTCTGCTGGAGTTGGGGCCGAGGGGACGCCACGGCCGCGTGTGCTGGTGCGATCGCGGGCGCCCTCGCTCGACGCCGGCCCGAGAGAAGTGAGTGGGAAGGGGCCCCGGGCCCAGATCGAGCCAGCCCAGGCCGCCCCGCCTTGCTCTTACCCTCGTGGCCTAGCTGGAGTCTGGAGAGCGTGCCGGGCCTGGCCTAGACCCTTCCTGGGGATGCCCCTTCTAGGCGGCCGTGGACTAGGGGTGGCCCGCGTGGCCAGAGCTCTGTATGGTTCCCTCCGTGGGGCGCAGGGTTCCCTGGCGCCCAAGTCCCTGGACTGGGTGGGTGGACGGGACTCTTGGCCCAGGCAGCTTAACTTTCTGGGGTTCGGTCACCCACTTTGGCCCTGCAGTGTGCACTGGAAAGCTGCAGCTCACCCACTTCCAGACCAGGAGCCGCCTCTGCGGGAATCCCAGCCCCGTTCTCCTCCTGCGGCCTGAAGCCTCTGCCTGCTTGGCGCAGGGCCCGCCCACCTTGTGCCCCAGATCCGTCCCTCCGGATAAAACCCCAGGCCTGACCGCGGGGAAGACTTCCGCTGGAGGTCACTGGTTCAGGAGCCCACTAGAGCCCTGAGGGCCCTGCCTGGAGACTTTGTCGGCTCTGTCTGAGGTCAGAGGTCAGCAGCCAAAGAGCGGGATTCCTGCTGAGTCATCAGCCTGGGTGGGATAAGCGCCCTTCCCTCCCTTCAGGCCAGCGTTGGTAGGCAAAGGTGGAGAGGCAGCTGTTGGGGTTCCCATAGCTGGGAGTGGCCACTGCCGGGCCCACAGGTCAGGGGCATGCGGACCTGTGAAAGGAGACAGGCAGAGGCCTAAGGTGGTCAGGGGCCCGAGTGTGGCTTCCTGCGGCTGGGCAGGGCCCCCTGCACACTCCCTCAGGACAGGCCGTTCCCCACTCTCGGATCCCCCACCTCCTCTGCATGCAGACTGGACACTTGGAGTTGATTCCCTTCCCCAGTGAAGTAGGAGGAAAGGAGGTCCCTTCCAGTATGTCCCCCGACGTGGGAAGCGGCACCCTCAAGGGTTGTCAGCTGGATAGCGCCCCCTCCCCAGTCAAGATAACACACACCCTGTGGTCACACACAGGGTCAGGACCCCGGTGTAAACAAGCCCACACCACGTACCCTTGTGTGGTCAGCCTGTATCTGGTCCTGGTACAGTGAGGACACATGGCCACCCCATTTGTACCCAGATACGCCAGCGGGCAGTGCCCCCTCTTAGGCACAGCAGGTTTTCCTCAATCAAACCAAGTAGCCTTTCCACCGGGTGTGACTGAATATACATGGGGGCGTCCCCCACCCCCACCTCCACGTCACTTCTCCCAGGAGGGCAGATAAAGATTCCCCAAGTCATCCCAACCCCCCCCAACTGTCTCCAGTGGGCCACTGACCCCGTCCAGTCAGCGCTGTCCAGCTGCACCTACAGGGGCTGGGGGCACTCTGCCTGTCAGCCCACATTCAGGAAGCCACAAGCCAGACAGGATCAGCTTCCTACAACCCTCCTTCCAGATTAGGGAGATGAGCATCCAGGTATTTCAGGGGTCCTAGGGAGATGGGTCCTAGGAGCCAAATAAAGACCCCCACCTGGCCTTCCAGGACCCATGTTCCCCCAGGCCAGGCTCCCATGCAGGCCCCTTGGAGGCAGGGGGGCTGGAGTGGAGCCAGCGGGGCGTGGCTGATGGTGAGAAGTTAGGGGGGCAGTGAATGTGGAGAGGCTCACCTGGAGCTGAGGACAAGTGGGTGGTGACCAGGCGCTTGGAAGGTTATTGTTGCCCCACGGGCCAGGCTTGGCAGGGACAGGCCTCTAAGCTGCCACGATGTGAAGTTCAGGCCTGGGGAGGGGGAGGAGTGTGCCAGGGGTGCGGCCTAGGGAGGTGTCTAGGACGGTATGGTGGACGGGGCAGAGGGCTCCAAGGCTGGCAAGTGGGTTGTGGGGCTGCGTGTGAGGCCCTGTAGCACAGGTAGGGGAGTGGCCAGGCTCCGTGCACTGAGGTCGCCTTGGGCCAAGTGTGCTATCAGGTCAACCCTGGCAGCTGCATTCAAAAAAGCTTTTAATTAAATTTTTAAAGTGAATACTCCATTTACAGTTACTACAAAATACTGGCTGTATTGCCACGTTGTCCAGTACATCCTTGAGCCTGTCTTACACTCAGTACTTTGTACTTCCCACTCCCCCACATACACTAGTCACCACTGGTTTGTTCCCTATATGTGTGAGTCTGTTTCTTTCTTGTTATATTCACTAGTTGTGTTTTTTCTTAGATTCCACATATATATGATATCATACGGTATTTGTTTTTCTCTGACTTATTTCACCTAGTATAAGCCCTTCAAGTCCATCTATGTTGCGGCACATCACAAAATTGCATTCTTTCTGGCCGAGACAGCTGCATTGTACAGTGGAGGGAACAGGCCACAGAGAGCAGTCCAGGGTCCCCCGGCTCTAGGGGCAGAGACACAGGCAGTGCCCCAACTTGTCCAGTATGCACAGTGCCAGCGGCCACAAAAATGCATTCATGTCATAAAATCAGAAGAAAAAGGTAAATATATTAATACAGTCTGAATTATGTTTTCTTTATAACAACTGTCATCATTTTTTTTAATGGAGGAAGGAGTCCACAAAGCAGAAGTGCCTTGAGCCACAGGGGCCATAAAGTAGCCCTGAGTCAGGCCCAAATGGAGCCGGAACCCCTGCCTGGAAGCTGGGGCCCAGGGTGCCTCCTGGCCCCTGGTGAGAGGAGGGCCAGCCCCACCGCCAGAGTCACAAGAGACAACGAGCACGTGTTCTGATGCCCCACCAACTAGAGGGCGTGCCAGGGTCTGGGAGTGCCCTGGAAGACCTCCAGGCGCGGGCTGATCTCCACAGCCAACCCAGGGTCACTGACAGCCGCTGCTGTGATGTGTCCACATGTATGTGGGGGGGGGGGGGTGGATCCAGAGCCCCTCCCCCTGTAATGCATCTCCCTGCCCTTCCCCCAGGTCCCTGGCCCCGACATGGCCCGTCGCTCCCAGAGCTCCTCCCAGGGGGACAACCCACTGGCACCCGGGTACCTGCCACCACACTACAAAGAGTACTACCGCCTGGCCGTGGACGCGCTGGCTGAGGGCGGGCCAGAGGCATACAGCCGCTTCCTTGTGTCTGAGGGGGCGCCTGCCTTCCTGTGCCCCAAGGAGCTGGAGCACGTGAGCCGCCACCTGCGGCCCCCGCAGCATGTTGCCCCCGAGCCCCCTGAAGGCAGCCCCCCCAATTTGGACTTCGATGGCTCCTCTGGTACTTACTGGCCTGTGAACTCCGACCAGGCAGTGCCTGAACTCGACCTGGGCTGGCCCCTGACCTTTGGCTTCCAGGGCACTGAAGTCACCACACTGGTTCAGCCGCCGCCACCTGACAGTCCCAGCATCAAGGATGAGGCTCGAAGGATGATCCGCTCTGCCCAGCAGGTGTGCGGTCACAGGCTCAGTGGGCAGTGGGGAAGGGCAGCCTGCACTGGACATTGAAGCATGAGTAGGAGTATGAGGGTGAAGGAGAAATACAAGCATGCCAGTTTAGGGGGCAAGGGTGGGGCCAGGACTGGCTGGCCAAGCCTCTCCAGCCCTCAAGCTGTAATGAGGGCTCCCTGGCAGACTTCTAAGGTCATCAGTGGTTTGGTTATCACAAGCTGCAGACTGCACGGGTTTGCCTACCCAGGGTCATGGCTGGTGCCCAGAAGCAAAGGGGCTCTGATGGTTGGGGCCCTTTCTCGCCTGGACTTAATGTTCAGAGAATTCTCTAGCCCTGCCCTTGACCTGCCCCCAACACCAAGCAGTTGGCAAATAGCAAAGGGAGCCTGTTAAACCACAGACCTATGGCAGCAGCTCAGATGTAAAGACCCGTCTCTGCCCTCTGCCCCTTCGCCCCTCCTCCCCAGATGGCAACTCCTTCCCAGTGGCAGGAATGGAGCCTGGGGCTTTGCCTTGCCCCATCCCCCATCCAGAGCTCTGCCCTGAGCTGAACACCCACCCTGAGCTGAAGGACAGCCCTCCCTTAATAGGCTGCAGGCCCTGTGCCTGCCTAGGGCTCTATCATGGGCCACTAGTAACCCCACATCTCTAATGACCGGCCTCTTCTGACCCCCGTTCCGTGATAGGGCCCCACTCCCCTGTGATGGGCTAGTAGCTGTTGTGGGCATTCAGCGATAACCTGCCCCTGCTCCCAGGGAGTGGGGAGGGCATGAAGGTATGGCTAGAGAATGGTGGGGACAGCAGAGGGTTCGGGGCTCTGTCCCTGCTTCATCCCCTGCAGGTGGTGGCCGTGGTGATGGACATGTTCACCGATGTGGACCTTCTCAGTGAAGTGCTGGAGGCTGCTGCACGCCGCGTCCCAGTCTACATCCTCCTAGACGAGATGAACGCACAACACTTCCTGGACATGGCCGACAAGTGCCGGGTCAACCTGCACCACGTGGACGTGAGTGCCCGGAGAGCGGGAGGGGACGACCGGGAGGGGCGCGGTGAGGCCCGGGTGCAGAGCCTTAACGCCTCTCCCGCCCCAGTTCCTGCGCGTGCGCACTGTGGCGGGCCCCACCTACTACTGCCGCACTGGGAAGTCCTTCAAGGGCCACGTAAAGGAGAAGTTCCTCCTGGTGGATTGTGCCGTGGTGATGAGTGGGAGCTACAGGTGCGCCTAGCCCCTTGCCTCCCCATTCGAGGGCCTCCTCTCCAGAAGCCCTTCTGTAGCGCCCTAACCCTAACGTGCTCAGCCACGCCCCTTCCCCACCCGGCCCCTCCCCTTCCCCCTCCCTCCCCCGCCCCCCTTGCCCCGCGCTGGTCTCGCCCCTCTCTCTGACTGGCCCCATCCGCCTCCCAGCTTTATGTGGTCCTTCGAGAAGATCCACCGGAGTCTGGTGCACGTGTTCCAGGGCGAGCTGGTCTCCAGCTTCGATGAGGAATTCCGCATTCTCTTCGCACAGTCCGAGCCGCTGGTACCCTCGGCTGGGGCGCTGGCCCGCATGGACACCTATGCCCTGGCTCCATACGCAGGGGCTGGGCCACTCATGGGCGGCCAGATGCCCGGGGCTCCCACCCCCTTCTCCTTCCCCAAACGCGCCCACCTCCTGTTCCCACCACCTCGGGAAGAAGGCCTGGGCTTCCCCTCCTTCCTTGATCCCGACCGCCACTTCCTGTCGGCGTTTCGCCGAGAGGAGTCTTCGCGGATGCCCGGGGGCGCCCTGGAGCCGCACACGGGACTGCGGCCGCTCTCACGGCGGCTGGACGCAGAGGCCGGACCAGGCGGGGAGCTCTCGGGCCCGCGGGGCTTCTTTCAGGCGCGGCACCTAGAGATGGACGCCTTCAAGAGGTACAGCTATGCGGCCGCCGACGGTGCGGGCGCAGTGGAGAACCTCGCGGCCGCACGGCAGGTATCACGGCAGACGTTCCTCAGCCACGGCGATGACCTCCGCTTCCAGACCAGCCATTTCCACCGTGACCAGCTCTACCAGCAGCACTATCAGTGGGACCCGCAGCTCGCGCCAGCGCGCCCGCAAGGCCTGTTCGAGAAGCTGCGGGCTGGCCGCCCTGGCTTCCCAGACCATGACGAATTCGCGCTGGGCGCCGGGCCACGATTTCCGGAGCTCGGCCTGGACGGACACCAGCGGCTGGACTACGTGCCATCCAGTGCCTCACGGGAGGTGCGCCATGGCTCGGACCCCGCCTTCGCGCCCGGACCCCGCGGTCTGGAACCCGGCGGGGTCCCTCGGCCCAACCTGGGCCAGCGCTTCCCTTGCCAATCGATGACGAGGCTAGGCCCAGAAACGGCTCCCGAGCCGGAGCCGGAGCGCAGGGGCGGACCCGAGGGGCGGGCCGGACTGCGGCACTGGCGCCTCACCTCCTACCTGAGCGGCTGTCACAGCGAGGACGCTGGCGACGAGGGCCTGCCCACACCCATGGAGACCGAGGCCTATGACGATGACGTGCTGGTTTCTGGGGGCCGGGCGACAGCTGGGGACCTGCTTCCCTCGGCCTTCCGTGTGCCCGCTCCCTTCCCAGTCAAAGGCCCAGCGCCGGGCTCTGGCAGTGGTGGCGGTGATGGACCAGAGCGCGAGGGCCCGGAGGAGGCGGGTCTGGCCAAGCAGGACTCTTTCCGTTCGCGCCTGAACCCGCTGATCCAGCGCAGCTCCCGGCTGCGCTCCTCGCTCATCTTCAGCGCATCGCAGGGCGAGAGCACAGGCGGAGCCGCTGGGGCCTCCACGGAGAAGGTGCAGCTGCTGCACAAGGAGCAGACGATCAGCGAGATGCTGGGGCCCGGCAATGAAGCCGTGCGCTCTGCTGCCTCCACTAAGGTGGCCGAGCTCCTGGAGAAGTACAAGGGCCCCTCTCGAGACCCTGGCGGCGTGGGGACAGCTGTCACAGTCGCAAGCCATAGCAAGGCTGTCGTGTCCCACGCATGGAAGGAGGAGGTGTCTGCGCCCGGCGGCGGCGGTGGGAGCGAGCGCCGCAGCCTGGAGAGCTGCCTACTGGACCTGCGTGAGTCCTTCGCACAGCAGCTGCACCAGGAGGCGGAGCGACAGCCTGGAGCTGCCACTCTCGCTGCCACCCAGCTGCTGGACACGCTGGGCCGGGGCAGCAGTGGCACGGACCGGCTGCCCTCCCGCTTCCTGTCCACCCAGGACCACTCCACCTCCCCGCAAGGGCGGGACAGCCCCCCACCAGAGGGGCCTGGGGGGTACCAGTCTGAGCCAAAAGGCCCCACCTCAGCCTACCCGGAGCTCAAGGGGAGTCCCACTCCTGGGTTTCCCACCCGCAGAGGCAGCCCCACCGCTGGATTTACTGAGCAGAAGGGGAGCCCCACTTCTGCCTACCCTGAGCGCAGGGGTAGCCCGGTGCCTCCTGTTCCAGAGCGCAGGGGCAGCCCTGTGCCCCCTGTGCCTGAGCGCAGGGGCAGCCTCACCCTTCCCTTCTCCGGCGAGTCTCTGAAGCCCGGGCCCACAGAGGAGGCGGTTGGTGGCCCCATGGAGGTCCTGCGCAAAGGCTCCGTGCGACTGCGGCAGCTGCTGAGCCCCAAGGGTGAGCGGCGGGCAGAGGATGAAGGCAGCTTTCCGACGCCGCAGGAGAATGGGCAGCCTGAGAGCCCCCAGCGGCCGTCCCTAGGCCGAGTTGACAGCACCGAGGCGGCTGCAGAGGACCGGGGCCCGCGGGCGCGCGTGGTTTCAGCCACAGCCAATGCCTTGTACAGCAGCAACCTGCGGGACGACACGAAAGCCATTCTGGAGCAGATCAGCGCCCACGGCCAGAAGCATCGTGGAGTCCCCGCCCCGGGCCCAACCCCGGCCCACAGCAGCCCAGAGCTGGGTCACTCGCCAGCGGCCGGCGTCCTGGCCCCTGACATGTCCGACAAGGACAAGTGCTCAGCCATCTTCCGCTCGGACAGCCTGGGGACCCAAGGCCGGCTGAGCCGCACACTGCCTGCCAGCTTGGAGGAACGCGACCGGCTCCTGCGCCGCATGGAGAGCATGCGCAAAGAGAAGCGTGTCTACAGCCGCTTTGAGGTCTTCTGCAAAAAGGAGGAGCCGGGGGCTCTCGGGGCCACGGAGGGCCCTGCCGAGGAGGATGCCAGGGACAGCAAGGTGGGCAAGTTCATGCCCAAGATCCTGGGTACATTCAAAAGCAAGAAGTGAGTCACCTGGCCTTCCAGCCCAGGCCGAGGTGCCTGCATCACCGTCAGGCAGAACACTTGGCCCTCAGCCAAAGCCCAGGGAGCTGGCTGAGCCAGCCAGAGTCTGCTCCACTTGAGGCGCAGCCGGCAGCCCTCCTGGCCTCATGCCCCTGGGTGTCTCCTCCCTTAGAGCTTCAGCCCCAGCTGCCCACTGACTTACCACCCCAGCTCTGGCCCTGCACACCTCTGCCTCTGATACTTAGCCTCCCCCTTCTTAGGCATCTGTCTCCCCCATCTCTCTGTGCCTTAGGCCCCCATACTCTGGGGTCCGTGCATCTCAGGGCTTCCGTGTCTCAGGGGTCCCCTCTCCTCGTGGCCTGACTGTGCTGCCCTTGTCCACTGCCTGGCAGTCCCCTCCTCTCCAGGCCTCCCGTGTTCTCAGGGCCTGTTTCCACACCTGCGTCTGAGGTCTTAGGGCTCACTTCCTGCCCTTTCCCCAGCGCATCCCTCCTTCCCTCCCTCTGGGCCCCTTCCCTGGTCCCCAACCCTTCAGCGGGGGTGGGGCCACCCTGGTGAGAACTGAACCAGGTGTAGCTGCCACTCCTGCAGGGCCCTGGTCAGCACCCTGCAAGGGCGAGAACCCCAGGCTTTGTGGCACAACAAGTCCAGTGGATGATGGGAGGCCCTGGCCTCACGAATCGTTCCTGACAGATGGCGTGTTCACAGCTGCATCCACAGTCACACCTCAGAAAGGGGCTGGATGTGGAGCCTTGTTCTGTGAGGGCTGAGGATGGCGTGTGATGGTCCCTGAACCCCCGGCACACTGCTCTGATGGGTCTCGGTGCCCCTGACGTGGGACCTCTGCACCTCAGTCCCTCATCTAAGTGGTCCTTCCTGCAGGTGCCCAGCAGACCCAGACTCTGCCCTCTTGTGCATCCTTTCCCCTTTGTCACCAGCCCCCCAAAAATCTGTCCAAGCTTCCCCATGTAGCTTTCTTGTATCTTTTTTTTTCCCATGTCCAGACAGTAACTGATCTGGAATGATTCATTTCGGCACCAAATGCTTCAAAAGCCGCCCCTGCCCTCACCATAGGTGCTGGTATTGTTAAATTAGTGTTTGTGCTATTTCTTTTTAAATAGTTTTTTTTTTTAAGTATAGGAAATCCTAATTGCTCTTTGGGGACTGCCGGGTATGGCCTCAGTCCTGACTGAACCCCTGTGCCCTGGTGGCCCATGGTCTCGTCACCAAAGCCACTGCCCAGTTGGGGTGATAGCAGAGACTTTGGTTCGAATGGAAAAGGCTGCCAGGGAGCAGGATGAGCCGGAGGGTCTCTGGTCCTCAATGTGCTTGCTGACACGTTTGGTTTGGCCTGGCCTGCTGTGCAGCTGTTCTGAGCAGACCGGGCTGGGCCTGTCGCTAATGGAGAGCCCTCGCAGGAAGTGGAGGTTCTGCCCAGGGAGAGGACCGAGGCCCTCAGACCCTCCAGTCTGCGTCCTCCACGTCATGCTCAATAAGACCTCACCTCAATGTGATTCTGCACATTTTGGTGTTAATAAAAAAACACAACACATGAAATATTCTGCTGTGTTTGCAAATACATATACATACCACCACCCAGTTATATTTTGCAGCCTTTAGCCCTATTAATGTCTCAGGTTTCTCTCTGGACACCACCATCCATCCCTGTGGGGTGGATTAAAGACCCCTCCCCATCTATACTGCCACCACCTCTACCCGCATCTTCTAACCACCACAAACCCCTTCCACCTCTCAGCCACTTCCTGTGACAGGCCTCATTTCACCGGCCCTCTGTGTAGGCACAGCCCATTGGCACACCCCTGGTTGCCAAGCCCAGCAGATACTTCCTAGCCTTGTCTCGAAGTTCCCATCAACCTGGGGCTGCCCTTGTCCAGGGTGCCAAGCAGCCATTTGTCCAGTTGGCTGGGTCTCCCAGACCCTCCAGTCTTCCAGCACCATCTCAGCACTCAGGGCTGGACTTCTTGGGTGCCCTGCCCCTTTCTGGGCAGTGGCATTCATTCCTCAGCCCTATGGGTCCTCCGTATTCATTGCTTGCTATACCTCAGGCTCTAAAAATACAAAAAGCTGCCCCTTCAGGCAGCCCCATCTTGTGACTGGCTCACCTCCAAGCCAGAACCATGGTCCCTCCCTGGCCTTCCCCAAGCCCTGTTCTGCCTTCTGAGTCTCTCCTGTAGCTGCCAGGTCTAGGTCACGCCCTGCCCAGCTCTCGTTGATCCATACCTCGCCCTCCCCTGCAGCAGCTGATGTCTTCCACAGTAGGGCGGAACCGCCTGCTCCTGGCTGAAAAGCCCTTGGGCCAGAAACACCTCCAACCAGGCACCGGAAAGTGGACTCCCTGTGTCCTGACCACTGCCCAGGGTGGGTGTGATGTGAGGTGTGCGTGGAACCAGAAGGTACCTCAGTGCTGGCTGGGACGCTCCCACTCCTCAGTCCCACACCCCTAGTCTGGGCTCACACTGGGCACTTTGCCTGGTGATACCAGAGGAGGAAGCCTTGAACCCCACAAGACATTCACAGCTGCTCTCCCCTTCCCCAGCCAAGATCTGGAGACAAACCGAGCGCCTGTCACCGTGTTGGTGGGGCGTGGCTGACTGCAGTCAGGGGCACTGTCCCATGTTCTCCCCTTTCCTGCTGTGGCTCAGGGCCACAAGTGTGGTCACACGGTGGCTTGCAGCCCAGCAACAGATGCACTGAACAGGACCCTCCCTGGCAGGACCACCGTGGGGACCCTCTCACTCCTGCAGCACCCCCAGCTGGGACCTGAGGTGCTCAGGCACCAGGCAGGCCCTGGATGCTGTAGACAGCGGTGACCCCAGGGCAACCCCCAGGCAGCCTTAAGCTAGAGAGAAAGCACTGGACACTGAGCAGACAGGAGCCCAGATGACAGCATACGGCATGCTGGAGGCGTCTCAAGGGCTCTGTCCTCCAGAAGGGAAAAGGCTCCGTGCAGCCTCGCTGGCAGACCCTGGCTGAGGACGACAGATGGCCAGGCAGGTGGGAGACAGAACTTTATTGGAGGAAGTGATGGAGGTTGGGGTGTGAACCTGGGCAAGTGCCCCAGAGAGACCCAGAGAAGCTCTGGGACTCAAATGTGGCCAGGAGAGGGTGCTTTGGGGAAAAGGTAGGTGGAGAGCACCGGGGGCTTGGGCCCCGGAACCTGTCAGAGGAGGGGCAACCTAGGGACTGGGGGAGAGGCGCGGGGCTGGGAGCCGGGGAGGTCCGCTTGAAGACCCGCAGGGCAGCTCAGGCGCGAGGTCCTGGGAGAAGGGGCAGGCAGCCCAGCGCCGAGAGGCAGACGGTCCCGTAGGCTTGGGAGTAGCCCCCCAGCGCGGCCCGCGCGGCCCCCTGGGTCCCCTGCGCGGCCGAGACCCCGAACATCCTCCGACCGGGCCGGGCAGCTCCGGGAGGTCTAGGAGGAACCTGCACACAGAAGAGGATCGAGGACCGTGGAGGGAGCGCCCGGCGTGGGGAGGAGGGGAAAGAGGGGGCGGCGGGGCGGGGAGCGGGGCGCGCGGGCTCACCCGTGGCGCGCCGGGCGCGTTCGCACCGCGGCCTGGGTTCCGGTCACTCCGGATCAGGGCCCGGACGGCCACCTGGGCGGCCGCCTGCGAGATCAAGGAGGGCGCGGCCTCCCTCACGCTGGGCTTCACCTGGGGAGGAGCGAGTGGCAGCGTCACCGGCGCCCTCGTAAAGGAGCAGCGGGAGCGGTCCTGCCGCGCCCACACCACGACCTACCCACGAGGATGACGTCGCCCCGCCGGGCCTCGCCCCTCTCCCAGAACCTCCTGGGGGCGGAGGCTGGTGCAGGGGGGCTGAGTTCTGCTTGGGAGGGTCCTCGGCTCCGCCAGGGGCGTCTGTGGGGTCGGGAGACCAAACCCCGGGGTCAGGAGTCCGGCGTTGCTGGCGGTTGGTGACCCCACACATCGGCCGCCAGACCACGCACCGTGCACGGGGCAGTGGCCGGGGTTATTCCGAGGCCGGCATCCGGGGTTCAACGCGGGCGAGTCCGAGGGCAGCTGGGCCTCCGGCTCGGGGGTCGGGGAGCCGCCCCCCAGACCCGTCTCCTTCGGGAAGCGGCCGTGGCCCCTGCGCTCCAAGACCATCTGCGAGAGCAGAGGGGCGCTCAGAGGGCGGTGGGAGTGGGGGCGGGGTCGCCGCGCAGCGGAGGCCTCTGGGCCCGAATGACGCGGGCGGCGTCTCGGAGCACCTGATGGAGGCGGCGGCGATACTCGGCGGCTGAGAGCTGGGCTCCTTCCTGCACCGGGAGCCGCACGTCCCCGCCCAGTGTCCACTCACGGGCCGGGCAGTGGAACCTGCGGGGAGACAGCCAGGCGGGTGCGGGGGTGGTGGGGCCGGGCTGCCTCGGGAGAGCCCCTCGGAGCTTTACAGCCCAGCGCCACCCCCAGCCACTACCTCTGCACGTAGGGGTGTTGCAGGGCCTGGGCTGCGCTGAGCCGCTTGTGCGGGGCAAACACCAGGAGTCTCGAGAGGAGGTCCAGGGCGTCTGGAGGGGTGTCGGGGGGCAGGAGGGCATCTAGTGTCTGCCTGGGCCTGCGGGAGGCCAGCTCGTCAGGGCCTCCAGGGTCTGGCCCCCGTCCACATCTATGCCCCTTGCTAGGGTTTCAACTTCCACCCATCCCCTGGTTTCCTGCCCCCTGCATCACCCTCGCGCACCGGGGAAAGTCATCAGACCCCTGATCTCTGAGGCTGTTCTCCCAGCGCCAGTGGGGCCCACCCTGGTCTCCTCATTTCAGGCTGACCAACAGTTTCCCGGTTCTGGATCGTGGTCAGGAGGGCAGGCCCCACGGAGCTGACACTCACTGGCCCTGAAGGCTGCAAGGAGCACGCTGGGGCCCCTTGAAGCCCCCGCACTCACCGGGACCCCAGGTGCTGCAGAACTGAGATGTTGCAACCAGAGCTGAGCGCCAGGAGGTCTGGGAGCAAGGGCAGAAGGCAGTGTGCTCAGCAGTCAGGAAGGTGGTCGGCCACTGCTTCTGGCCTGCGGAGCAACCTCCTCTGCAGGGCCTCGGCTCTCTGGCAGGGCTCAAACCCCAAAAACCAGGTCGCACACCACCACTAGTGCACTCACACGTGCGCCTGTCCTTACACGCCTGCCTCCTCCACAAGCTGCATGCTCTCGAGTGCGTGCATGTACCCCCTACCTCCATGGGGAGCGCCTTGCCCTCTCCGCCAGAGCAGACTGGGGAGAGAACAGGGCTCCCCACGCTGCCCTCACACCGCCACCCCCCAGGGAGGAAGGACCACTGCGGGCTGCCCCTCCAGCCACCACGCATCGCTTCTCTAGCACCCTGTCTGGCCCCTGGCAGCACAGTGTGGAGCTGCCTGTCGCCCCTCCACAGAGCTTGTGCTGTTGTCCCGCCCCGGGTGGACCCCTGATGGGCACTGCCTGACCCTCGTGGGCCCCATGTCCCTGGCAGAAACCCCCAGCAGCCCTCCCCTGGCCCCACCCTGCACAGCTTGCCCCCTCCAGGCTTGCCAAGGCCTCTGGACCCTGCTTATCCCACCTCCCTGCCATTCCCAGCCCCATCCCCTCCCCGCCGTCCTCCCATGCAGTCCTTGTCCATGAGGTGCCATCCCCCCACAGCTGTGTGCCAGCAGCTGCCTGCCCACACGCTCACCCTCCTTGGATGGTGGCAGGATGGCCTCCAGGATGAGCTCCAGCTGGTGGAGGGTGGACGTGCCAGGGAACAAGGGCCGCCCCCGCAGCATCTCCCCCAGAATGCAGCCCAGACTCCACATGTCCACCCCGGGGGTGTACCTGGTGCAGGGGGGGTGTGGAGCTGGAGGGGGGACCCTAGAGGCCGAGGCGCAGGTGGGAGGAGGGACTACAAGTGGGTTCTGGGACTCACAGGGCAAGAAGGCCGAGGGCCCTGGCTGAGCAGGGGGGCACAGGGGCCCTGACCTTGCAGGGGGAGGTGGGGCAGGATGAGGGCAGGTCGCTCGGTGTTACCAGCTGGAAGACAGCAACATCTCTGGAGCCCGGTACCATCTCGTGGCCACATACTCCGTCAGGGCATGGCCCTCGGGCACCTCAGGGAGGCCGCTGAGGGGGCGAGCCAGGCCAAAGTCACAGAGCTTCACCAAACAGCTGGCGTTCAGGAGAACATTGGATGGCTGGGGGTGAAAAGGCAGGCTGTGGGCTGACCAGGCTCGGGCTCAAGGACCTGGTGCACTGCTGGGGCACCGGCTGGGCAGTGGAGCTCAGCAGACAGGTGTGGGTGGTACCTTCTGGTCCCGGTGGATGACCCGCCCTGAGTGAATGAACTTGGTGGCCCGCAGCAGCTGGTAGAAGATGTAGCGCTTGTGGATGTCCTTCAGCAGTGTGCCTTTGCAGATGACGGCATTCAGGTCGGTGTCTGGGGAGGCCTGCGGGTCAGGCTGGTGGGCCTTGGGAGGGTGGGCCAGGAGAGCCCACTCTGCACCCCTGCGGGGACTCCTCAGCCCCCAGAGACCCGGGCCTCACCAGCACGTGCTGGGCACGAGCGCTGCCCGGGAGCCCCTGCCCACCGTCTTTGTCAGCACAGCAAACAAAGTTTGTGGAATTGTTTTTCTACTTTATTTCATGATGCCTTTGTTTTATCAAATGAGCAGGAAAAAAGGACACGTAGCTGCAAAACCTCGCAGAGGCAGGGGTCAAGGTATTCACCACCAGGCCTTGGGGGCTGACACTCTCCAGCTCCAAGGGACTCTGCTCACGCTGAGCACACTGGCCACTGCAGGAAACACTGGGGTGTGGGTGGGCGGGGGCGGTCCTGGGCCTGAACAAAGGGGGACTGGTGTCTGAGGGAGGCCTCACTCACCCATAGACTCAAACACCAGGTAAATGTCCCTGTTGTTCTCTGCCGGGATCACATCCAGGAGGCGGACGATGTTGGGATGGTCCCCAAATTCCTGGGGAAAGAGCAGGGGGCTGTGCCCTGGGGGCCAGGGGCCAGGCTTCCCCTTCTTTGGAGAAACAGTACCTGGAGCAGCAGGTAGATGGCCTGGCCACTCACCTGGAGAAGCATGATTTCCCGGAACGTCCGCTGGAAGGAGACAGAAACACGAGTGTGGGTGTGGAGCAAGAAGGAAGCCCCTGTCCGGAGAGGATGCGAAGGGACAGACACTCAGTGCCCGCACACCTGCTGGACCCTGGGTTTGCAGGGGGCGGTGCTCTGAAAAATGCAGAAACCTGCTGTGATTGGGTTTCCAGTTGTACCTTTCTGACACAAGGCAGCCGGGGGCCACCCCCCAGCCCTGCCTCATCCTTTCCCACACCGCTCACTTCCCCACTCACTTACCTGGGCATCTGTCTTATCCTTGAAGGCATCAAAGATTTTCTTGATGGCCACAACCTCGCCAGTCCTCCGATCCACTGCCTTCCACACAATGCCATAGGCCTGAGGAGGACGGTGGTCAGCCTGCAGGGCACAGAGCCCCGCCAGACTGCCTCCTGCAGACACGAGCCTCCTCCTTCCCACTCTGCTTCCAGAAAGGGGAACCCCCAAAGCTGCAGGCCTCCAGAGGAGGCTGATGGGAAGCAATGGGGGTTAGAGGCAAGAGAGGGGGCTCTGGGGAGGCCCCAGGGGCATGTGGGGTAGCAGGTCCTGACTGTGGAATGGGAGGGAGCTCCTGGGTGAGTCCCTTCTCTGACAGACTTTCACCTTTGCAGGCATCCTGATCCCACTCTCGTGTACCCCATCCAGCCTGTCCACAGATCCTGTTTGCTCCAACTTCAGAATTCATCAGAATCTGAAGACTTCCTCTCCCCTCTGCCCCTCCATCCTGCTCCGAGCCTCTCCCACCTCCAGCCCTATCACTGCCCTGACCTCTTAAATTCTCTCCCCCACTCACTCCCACAGGGCATCCTCAGCCGAGCAGGCAGCCTGGCCTTGTAAAGTGGGTGGGCGGGGGCCACCTTGTAAAGTGAGTACCAAAGGCTGCTCCTCTCCCCGTGACACTCACAGCAGAAGCTGAAGTCCTTGCAGTTCCCCAAATCCCCATTCCCAGACCGTCCCCCTAGTCTCCCGTCCAGTTACATCAGCTCTGCTCCTTCCCACCAGCTCAGCATGTCCTTGCCCCAGGGCTTTTGCATGACTGCTCGCACTACCTGCAACTCTCTCTGCTCCGTGTCTCACACTTGCACACACCCCGTGATCCAACGTGACACATGTACTCTCACACAGTCCCACCTGCCCTCCCACGCCCACAGTCACAAACACACGCGGGCTCTCAGGGGGCTCTGGCCAGCACTCCATGCCCACCTTACTCACTGGCTCAGGCCCTTCTTGGGCAGGCATCTGCCCGCCCTCGGTGCCTGTGTCACACTGTGGGCACCGGGAGAGGCAGCCGGGAGCCTGAGGCGGTGGTGGGGACAGCGGGGGCTGGGGGCTCTAGGATCAGACCTGAGACCTTGGGGGGCCCAGCTCTCAGCTGCCTCCCAGAGCCACGGGACAAGTTCCCTGCGAGTAGGGCGCCCTGTTGTCGGAAACGGGGCACACCTGCAGCTCATGGAGGAGGCAGGTACCCCAGCGCAGGAGTCCCTGCAGCGTGGACGGCCACAGTCCCCTGACTGGCCCTACCCACGTCCTGCAGGTCCCGCGGACGCCCGGGCGCCTCTCGAGCTCACCCCCTTTCCGAGCCGCCGCTTGAGCAGGTATCGCTGGGCGACGTGACGGTCCACCTCGGCGGTGCACATGTCGGCAAGCGGGAACCAGAAAGCCTCCAGACCACCGTGGGGCTCCAACTGTTGAACCCGGTTGCCTTGGGAACCGACGGAGCGCCGTCTGCCGTCCAAACCCCGCCCCATCCGGGGCCGCCGAGGAGCCCCTCCCCGCAGCCCCGCCTCGGGGCCCGCCCCCCGCCTCCGGCCTGGCAGAACCAGAGGAGGTGCCCCTCTCCGCCCCCTCGCCGCACCTGCGCCCAGGGAGCCTTCTGCCCACCCCGGGCCTTTGCACGTGCGGTGCCCACGGCCGGGCCTCCCTCTCTGCCTTCTTCCGGGCTTGCTAAGGCGGTACCAAAGGGTAAAGTGTCACTCGTAGCCCTCCTCTCCGCGGGTATTTGGGGGCAGGGGCCGTGGTATCCCCAACGTGTAACATGCTGCCGCGGCTCTGGGAAAATATTTGGTCGTTTCTTAAAATGTTTACCTTAAATTTAGCGTGACTCGGGCATCTTCCGGTGGTATTCACCCAAGAGAAATAAAAACATGTGTCGAGTTACACACCCACGTACATAGCTTTATTTGTAACAGCCCCAAACTGTAAACAACTCGAATGTTGCTTCCAGCATTTGAAGCAGGAATAGATAAACAAAAAGTGGTATAACCACACAGTGGAATATTACGCAGAAAAACAAAAAAGGACAACTATTGATACACACAACGTGGATGAAGCTCAAAATCATTATGTTAATTAAAAAAGCCAGACCTTCTCTCAAAGAGAACTGTATGGTGCCATCTGTGCGAAATTCTAGAGAATGCCAACTACAGATCACTGATAGCCTTGTGGTAGAGTGGAGGGAGAGATGCATTGCAAGTGGTACAAGAAAACTTTAGGAGGTGATAGAAATGTTCAAGCCTGGTGATGGTTTCAGACATTTAACCCATATGTCAAAACAGTTGAAACTGTACAATTCAAGTATGCACAGTTTATTATACTTCAGCTGTATCTCAATATAAAGTTGGAGGGGGAAGGGGATAAACATGAGAAAAAGAAACAAAAAAGAGATGAGAGACTTTTATTTTGGTCGTGAGGGAGTGACTGGACTGTCCATGCTCTTCACTGATGAAGAGTTAGGAAACTGGACAAGTATGTGAACCAAGTGCCTACAAACACTGGACAGCCAGCGCCGCAGGACGGTGCTCTCAGCAAAACGGACCAGATGAGCGCCTCTTAGTTCTCTTGCTGAGCGCCACGTCAGGGCGAAGATGGAGAAATTTCCAAGAGTCCAAGCACAGAACAAGAGGGGTGGGGGTGGGGAGGTAAGGTGAACAGTCCAGATTTCATATGGGCAGAGGACATCTTTAATGCTGAGCAGCCAGGGGGGACATCAGAACATTCAGGAGAAACCCCAGGCGGGTCATGGCCTCAGTGAAGCGACTGAACTAGCTCTCGACTAAAGGCTATTCCGCACCCATCATGAGTGTGGTGAGCAAGCCTCAAAGGGAACAAGATGACACAGGCTGTTTAGTTTAACAGGCTGCCAAGGATGTCAATACTCTTTAAAGGGAAACAGGAACAAAACAATACTCAGTAGCATAAAATTCACAATACCCAGCACCCAATAAATAGTTATTAGACTTACCCAATTAAAATTATGGACAGGGGCTTCCCTGGTGGCTTGGTGGTAAAGAATCTGCTTGCAAATGCAGGAGACATGGATTTGATCCCTGGTCTGGGAAGATCCCACATGCCTTGGAGCAACCAAGTCTGAGTGCTACAACTAGTGAGCCCGAGCTCAGGGAGCCCAGGAACTGCAACTACTGAAGTGCTCCACAACAAAAGAACTCACTGCAGTGAGAAGCCAGTACACTGCAGCGAGAGAGTAGCCCCCGCTGTCTGCGACTAGAGAAAGCCCTCAGGCAGCAATGAAGACCCAGCACAGTCAAAGACAGATAAATACAATTTAAACAAAACCAAACCAGAGAACTATGGACAAAGACTTGAATAGACCCATCTTCAAAGAAAGTGTACCAATGGCCAGCACCACGGGGAAAGATGCTCAACATCATGAACTGTCAGGGAAACGCAGTCATGACACGTGGGGTGACTGCAAAATGAAACAAAAGAAGTCTTGGCAAGGATGGAGAAAAATCAGAACTCTCATAAGGTGCTGGTGGGATGTAAAACAGTGCAGTTACTGTGGAAAACTGTTTGGCAATTCCTCAGTAAGTTAAAGATAGAATTCCCAAATGATCCAGCAGTTCCACTTCTGGGTCTAAGTGTGTGCCTGCATGCTCAGTTGCTCAGTCGTGTCCAATTCTTAGCTTGCCAGGCTCCTCTATCCATGGAATTTTCCAGGCAGGAACACCAGAGTGGGTTGCCATTTCCTACTGCAGGGGATCTTCCTGACCCAGGGATTGAACCAACCTCTCTTGCATCTCCTGCATTGGCAGGCAGATTCTTTACCATTGCACCACCTGAGAAACCTCTGAGTATATATCCAAAATAATTGAAAACAGATATTCAAACAAATACTTGTACATGAGTTTTTGCAACTAGTCACAAAAGCCAAAAGGTAGAAACAACCCAAATATCCAGCAACTGATGAATGGATAAAGAAAATTATATCTATACAGACAATGGAATATAATTCATGCATAAAAAGGATTTAAGTAATGGTATATGCTACAATGTGGAAACACAGTGCTAAGTGAAATAAGTCAGATACAAAAGGTCACATATTTAATGATTTTCACTTGAAGGAAATACTCAGAATATGTAACTCGATAAACACAGAAGGGCTTCCCTGGTGGCTCAGTTGGTAAAGAATCTGCCTGTAATGCAGGAGGTCTGAGTTTGATCCCTGTGTTGGGAAGATCCCCTGGAAAAAGGAATGGCAACCCACTCCAGTATTCTTGCTTGGAGAATTCCATGGACAGAAGAGTCTGTCAGGCTACAGTCGATGGGGTCAGAAAAGAGATGGACATGACTGAGTATGGATGCACTTTTTAAAAGCTATTATAAATATGCTCCTGGATATAGAGAAAACATGAATATAGTAGAAAAAAAAATGATCAGTGAATTCAAAGACACAGCTACCCAAACTGAAACCACAGAGGGGGAAAAAAAAAGAGTAATGACTTGTGGGATAGTGTCAACCAAAAGGGGCATGCAGTACGTATGTTTGAGAAAGTAATGGCTGAAATTTTTGCAAATTTAAAGAAAAAATGATAGATTCAGGAAATTAAATGAAGTCCAACTAGGAAAAACACAAAGAATTCGTAACTAAATTGCTGAAAAGCAGTGATAGAAACAATTTTTAAAATAACTAAAGAAATTTACATACAGAGGAACAAAAAAATAAGCATGACTGTAGAGTTTTTATCAGGAAAAAAATTCAAGCCAGAAGAAAAAGCAATGACATCATTAATGTACTTAAAGGGGAACAAAGCCAATCTAGAGTTCCTGAACCAATCCCTAAAAGTGCAGCATATAGAAAGCATGGGTTTCCCTGGAGGCTCAAATGGTAAAGAATCTGCCTGCAGTGCAGGAGACTCAGGTTCGATCCCTGGGTCAGGAAGATCCCCTGGAGAAGAAAATGGCAACCCACTCCAGTATTCTTGCCTGGAGAATCCCATGGGCAGAGGAGAAGAGCCTGGCGGGCTACAGTCTCTTGGGTCACAAAGCGTTGGACACGACTGATTGAATAACACGCAGAAAGCATATACAACAGGTTACAAATGAGAAGCTGGCTATGGTTAAAGCAGAACTCAGTGCTAAAAAATTAGAAGAGCAAGTTCAGGGCTGCCAAACAGACATGGTAACTCTTCAGGCTGGAAATGAACTGAATCTGGTGAGAAACATGGTCTCGGGAAACCACAGGGGTCTTTAGTGGAAAAGCCCCCTGCCGATGGAAATGGCTGACATAAATCGTTAAATGATGGGCATTGATGGGAAATGGATGCAATTAAATGTTCTATTATATTAAAAATGTTTTCATATTATTGACATCTTATAATCAAGAAAGCGGATACAGATCATACAAAATAAAGATGCAATTCAAGAACTAAAAGAGGAATTACTGGTATCAGGAGTGAAAGACTATATTCCTACCAAATCCTGCAAGCACTGACCAGAAAATATGGGTTTATTGTCAACAACCTCCCACCAAGACACTTGATAACTTAGATGAAATTGAAAATTCACTGAATGAGTGGGAATACTCCCCAGATATAATCAATAATAAACAAAGTGAAAAGCTCTGTGCCTACAAGGACAGAGAAGAGCAGGAAAAGAAGGACTGACAACCACCTGGACAGGCTGAAAGGGATGAGAGCTGGACTCACTGCAGAGGGTCTGAGGTGGGGAGTGGGGCCGTGAGCCGGGCAGGAGGCACAGCCAGGCATCCCCCAGCGGCAGGCAGCAGGAGCAGGTGGACGCAGGAGCCTAGTGAACTCACCAACAAGGCAGGACCAGGGGTGGGGCGTGGAGCAGCCCCACACAGCTGCGGAGGGCAGTGCGCACCTCTGGCCCCTGGCTGGCAGCCCAGCCCCTGTTCTCCCTGCCTCCTCCCTTCCCTGCCTCCTCCCTGGAACCCGCACCAAAGGCAGTCTCAGCCCTGCCGGTCTCCCACCAAGAACATGGCCATTAAGCAGAAGCAGCCCCAAATCAGTGAATTTCAGCAAAAAAGAATTCTGCAGCGTGAACTTCATTACATTCACTTAATTATTAAATCAGTTTTTCAGTGGTCATTTGACTCATCCACTGGCTCTTTTAAAATCTGCTATTATGTGTTTTCTCTTGGGGCCATTATTTCCACCCAGTCCATTTCCCCCTTGTTTAAATATCCTTGCAGATATAAATTTTGTCAAGAAGTTTTTATTTTCTCATCAAGTGTCAGTTTTATTGCGTGCAGTTTGTAGCTTCAGGTTTGTTCTGAGTGCATTATTGATTTAGGGTATTTATTATGCATTCAAGAAAAAGTGGACCATACATTGAACTTTTAGCTGACCCATGGGGAAATCACGTGCAGTTTGGAGGGCCGCATCCAGGAAACCCGCAGTTGAGGGGAGTGAGCACATGGCAGGTCAAGCCCCTAGGTTGAGGTGATTTGGCCTGAAGTTCCTACTTCATGGTCAACAGCCTCCCTAACACCCTGGAGACCAGACTCACGGGGAGCCCGCCTCCCGGACCGCAGAGTGTCACAGTCCGTGTGGGCCCTGCCCCTCCCTGTGAGTCACAGTCCAGGTTCAGGGCCCCACCCTTCCTGCCCCTCAGTGTCCAAGTCTGAGTAGATATCAGCTCGTTCCCATCTACATTACGGTGGAGCCCACCGCCCATCCTGTCCCCGGAGCAGCCCTGAGCCTGCAGCAGGAGGGCCTGCTGTGCTCCCCAGCACCTGGGGCTCCAAACTGGGCTCTCCTCTGCCGCTCCCAGCAAGGGCTATGGACCCAGGCAGCTGCCTGGGCCTGTCCTAAGAGGGCGCCTTTGGGTTGTAGATGGACTTGTCTCTAGATCATGTGTCCAGACTCAAACAGGGGACGCTCCTCCTGACTGTCTCTCAGGGCTGTCTCTGAACCAGCCTGTGGAGGTGGGTGCTGGCATTGCTATCGGAGCCTGCGCGGGGCTCTGGACTTTGGGCATCCTTCTGTTTGTCATCCTCTTCCTCACAAACAGAGGTAGGTGAGCATCCCTGGGGGTGGTGCGCAGACCAACCTGGATCATACCCCGAGCCCCAGCTCCCTGGCCTGGCCACTCAGTGGGGACCAAGGACCAAGCCACAGGCCCTGGGCTCCAATGAGGCCTCTCCCCAAAGCTGTGACCCACTGACCCTGAGCAGGCCAGGGCCCTGGGTCACCACAGCAGCATCGCCACAGGGCCCCGACCCGCCCTTGCATGCTCCGTACACACGTGTGCACACCCAGGGCTCCTGCCGGCTCCCGCCGTGTGGCTCCTGGGAATTGGGTGAGGTGCAGCGTTGTCCCTCATGGCTCCGTATGTCTGGGCAAGGGCACTTCCTTCAGGGGCGGCCGCGGCTGTGGGAGCTGACCCACATCGTGGTCTGGATCTTGTCCTTCCAGCTGGGGCTGACCGTGAGCCTGGTGTGGGTCTGGCACCGGTTCCAAGGTGCTTGGCTGTCGGGGGAGGCCGCTTGAGGAAGGGTCCTGAGTGGACAGACCAGGGCCAGCTCAGGTTGGGGGTGGGGCAGGGCAGGGCGGCAGGCAGCCCCAAAAGGGGATCTATGGAAGAGGACAGACTTGGGGGCCTGCCCAGGACCAGAGAACAGCCAGGTCCGGGGTCTCCAGGGCTTGACCTCAGCCAGAGGATGCACTGGATAGACAGGCTCTCCTGGACCTCTCTCACGGTCCTGCGCATCCTCCCCTTCACCATGGTGATTGCCATCAGTACTGTGCTTCTGCTCAAGGGACAAGGTACCGGGGTGGGGCTGGGGCATCCCTCCTGCCAGGCCCCCTTCGTCTGACCTCTGCCAGAGAGGCGGTGCACACAGTGGGAAGAGCCCACTAAGGCCCAAGTCACAGACCCAGTGTTTTCAGGAGTCCTCACTCTGTGCCTCAGTTTTTCCATCTGTGAAATGGGAGCAGGAAGTGCTTACCCGTGGGTCAGACACACAGCCCAAGCCCGTTGGTACTCCAGAGAAGGGGCGCTCACCCCAATTTTCCAGAGCCAGGAGGGAGGGCTGCAAGGCAGAAGGAATAGCAAGCCAGGGCAGGAAGGTGTGCCCTCTGGTGGCCTGGCCGGGTAGGGGCAGGGGCTCAGCGAAAAGAGCGGTATCCTAGGAACAAGCCGGAAGGGACACTGTGCTGCGGCCTTCAGGGTCCAGGGCGGGCTCTGGGCGAGCCCGCCGGGACGAGGGTAGGGGAGCGGCCTTGGGAGAAGTTGAGCAGACTACCAGCGCCCCTTCCACCAGTGTCTTTCCAGCTCAGGGTCCCAGTTAAGAGGTGAGTGACCCCTCCAGATGCTCCCCAGCCTGGGTCTTGGCTCCTGGAAGGACAGAGACCCCACGCCATCACGAAGGGAGGGGAGATGGATCAGGACTAACACTTGGCTTTGAATCTGGGCCCTTGGAGGTGAGTTCCGTTTCCAGTGGGCGGCGGGGTACCTGAACACTAGATACCCCTTTCTCAGCACAATTAGAGAAAGCCCCCTGAGGCCTGCAGTGAGGGCGTCTCAGCCCCGCCTCCAGGCCCGGCACGCCCCTCTTCCCCGGGAGAGGGGCCGCTCCTGGGAACACCCACGGGCCCCGTGGCCTTCGGCGCGGAGGAAGCCAAGGAGACAATTCTGACCCTAATTGCCGCGGGGCAGAGGCGAGGTCCAGTCCGGGCTGCCGGCTCAGCTGCCAGCGCCGAGGTGGACGCTTCCGGCTGGGAGGGGGCGGACCGGGCGGGTGGGGCGGAGCCGGGAGGGAGCCGATCCCGGAATGGGCGGGCTTTGCCCGAGATCGCCGCAGGACCCGGTCGGGGGCCGGAGTCGGGGGATGGGGTGGGGGTGGGGGTGGGGGGGGGTGCCCTGGGGCTCCGCCTTCGAGGCCCTCGGGATTGCGTCATCGGGAATTGCAGCGCCTGCGAGAAGGGAGTCTCCAGGAGCCCTGAGAATCAGCAAGAGGAAACGCTCGCCACCCCTCTTCGGGAAAGAGGCGTTTATGGGCTTTAACGCGACGACAAATCGCCGAGAAACCTGCGACGCCCGGAAGACATTAAAAACCTCTGCTCATCGGGTGCTTCACTTCGAAACAGAAATTAAAAGGCCAAGGTCTACCTAGACACTCCCGCGCAGATGTGTGCGGGGCAGGAGCCCGGGAGGGGGGACGGTGCGGCGTGGCCTGGGAGGGCAAGGGATCCGAGACCGCGGAGGACTGGCCCATCCCTGTCTTCAGAGTAGGTCCCCACCTCGCAGTCTGTTTCAGTTCAGTTCAGTTCACTTGCTCAGTCGTGTCCGACTCTTTGTGACCCCATGGACTGCAGCACGCCAAGCTTCCTTGTCCATTACCAACTCCCGGAGCTTACTCAAACTCATGTCCATTGAGTTGGTGATGCCAACCAACCATCCATCCTCTGTTGTCCCCTTCGCCTCCTGCCTTCAATCTTTCCCAGCGTTGGGATCTTTTCCAATGAATCAGTTCTTCGCATCAGATGACCAGGGTACTGGAGTTTCAGCTTCAGCATCAGTCCTTACAATGAATATTCAAGACTGATCTCCTTTAGGATGGACTGCTTGGATCTCCTTGCAGTCCAAGGGACTCTCAAGAGTCTTCTCCAACACCACAGTTCAAAAGCATCAATTCTTTGCATTCAGCTTTCTTTATAGTCCAATGGTCACATCCATACATGACTGGAAAAACCATACCTTTGACTATACAGGCCTTTGTCAGCAAAGTGGTGTCTCAACTTTTTGATATGCTGTTTAGGTTGGTCATAGCTTTTCTTCCAAGGAGTAAGCATCTTTTAATTTCATGGCTGCAGTCATCATCTGCAGTTATTTTTGGAGCCCCCCAAAAGATAAAGCCTATCATTGTTTCCATTGTTTCCCCATTTATTTGCCATGAAGTGATGGGGCTCGATGCCATGATCTGCGTTTTCTGAATGTTGAGTTTTAAGCCAGCCTTTTCACTCTCCTCTTTCACTTTCACCAAGAAGTTCTTTAGTTCTTCCTCGCTTTCTGCCATAAGGGTGGTGTCATCTGCATATCTGAGGTTATTGATATTTCTCCCAGCAATCTTGATTCCAGCTTGTGCTTCATCCAGCCCAGCGTTTTGCATGATGCCCTCTGCATAGAAGTTAAATAAGCCAGGTGACAATATACAGCCCTGATGTACTCCTTCCCCTGTTTGGAACCAGTCCGTTTTTCCATGTCCAGTTCTAACTGCTGCTTCTTGACCTGCATACAGATTTCCCAGGAGGCAGGTAAGGTGGTCTGGTATTCCCATCTTTTGAAGAATTTTCCACAGTTTGTTGTGATCCACACAGTCAAAGGCTTTGGCTTAGTCAATAAAGCAGTTTTTTCTGGAACCCTCTTGCTTTTATGATGATCCAACAGATGTTGGCAATTTGATCGCTGTTTCCTCTGCCTTTTCTAAATCCAGCTTGAACTTGTGGAAGGTCTCTTTTCACGTACTGTTGAAGCCTGGCTTGGAGAATTCTGAGCATTACTTTGCTAGCATGTGAGATGACTGCAAGTGTGTGGTAGTTTGAAAATTCTTTGTCATTGCCTTTCTTTGGGATTGGAATGAAAACTGACCTTTTCCAGTCCTGTGGCCACTGCTGAGTTTTCCAAATTTGCTGGCATATTGAGTACAGCACTTTCACAGCATCATCTTTCAGGATTTGAAATAGCTCCACTGACATTCCATCACCACTAGCTTTGTTCAGAGCGATGCTTCCTAAGGCCCACTTGACTTTGCATTCCAGGATGTCTGGCTCTAGGTGAATGATCACACCATGATTATCTGGGTCGTGAAGCTCTTTTTTGTACCGTTCTTCTGTGTATTCTTGTCACCTCTTCTTAATATCTTCTGCTTCTGTTAGATCCATACCGTTTCTGTCCTTTGTTGTGCCCATCTTTGCATGAAATGATCCCTTGGTATCTCTAATTTTCTTGAAGAAATCTCTAGTCTTTCCCGTTCTATTGTTTCCCTCTATTTCTTTGCACTGATCACTGAGGCTTTCTTATTTCTCCTTGCTATTCTTTGGAAGTCTGCATTCAGATGGATATATCTTTCCTTTTCTCCTTTGCCTTTCTCTTCTCTTCTTTTCTCAGCTATTTATAAGTATTCCTTAGACAACCATTTTTCCTTTGTGCTTTTCTTTTTCTTGGGGATGGGCTTGATCACTGCCTCCTATACAATGTCACGAACCTCCATCCATAGTTCTTCAGACACTTTATCAGACCTAATCCCTTGAATCTATTGGTCACTTCCACTGTATAATTGTAAGGGATTTGATTTAGGTCATAGCTGATTGGTCTAGTGGTTTTCCCAACTTTGTTCAACTTAAATCTGAATTTAGCAATAAGGAGTTCATGATCTGAGCCACAGTCAGCTCCTGGTCTTGTTTTTGCTGACTGTATAGAGCTTCTTCTTTGGCTGCAAAGAATATAATCAGTCTGATTTCAGTATTGACCATCTGGTGATATCCATCTGTAGAGTCTTCTCTTGTGTTGTTGGAAGAGGGTGTTTGCTATGACCAGTGTGTTCTCTTGGCAAAACTGTTAGCCTGTGCCCTGCTTCATTCTGTACTGCAAGGCAAAGCTTGCCTGTTACCCCAGGTATCTCTTTACTTCTTACTTTTGCATCCTAGTCTCCTATGAAGAAAAGGACATCTTTTGGGGGTGTTAGTTCTAGAAGCGCTTGTAGGTCTTCATAGAACCGATCAACTTCAGCTTCTTCAGCATTAATGGTTGGGGCATAGACTTGGATTGCTGTAATATTGAATGGTTTGCCTTGGACTCGAACAAAGATCATTCTGTCCTTTTTGAGATTGCACCCAAGTACTGCATTTTGGATTCTTTTGTTGACTATGAAGGCTACTTCATTTCTTCTAAGTGATTCCTGCCCACAGTAGTAGATATAATGGTCATCTGAGTTAAATTCACCCATTCCAGTCCATTTTAGTTCACTGATTCCTAAAATGTCAGTCTTCACTCTTGCCATCTCCTGTTTGACCACTTCCAATTTACCTTGATTCGTGGACCTAACATTCCAGGGTCCTATGCAATATTGCTCTTTACAGCATCAGACTTTACTTCCATCACTAGTCACATCCACAACTGGGCAATGTTTTCTTTTTGGTTCCATCTCTTCTTTCTGGAGTTATTTCTCCACTCTTCTCCAGTAGCTACCTACTATCCTGGGGAGTTCATCTCTCAGTGTTTTATCATTTTGCCTTTTCATTACTGTTCATGGGGTCCTCAAGGCAAGAATACTGAAGTGGTTTGCCATTCCCTTCTCCAGAGGACCACATTTTGTCAGAACTCCCATGACCTGTCCGTCTTGGGTGGCCCTACACAGCATGGCTCATAGTTTCATTGAGTTAGACAAGGTTTGGTCCATGTGCTCTGCAGTCTGTTTTGCCATCAGTCAAATGGTGACTGTGGCCCCAGGCAGGCCCCAGGGTGATGCGATGGAGATCGTTGGTGGCTGCCTCTGGAGGTAGAGAGACCCTGGTCAGGAATGCCAGGCTTGGAGGAGAAGGGGTACCAAATGGGCCTGGTGAAGCCCCCACTGCAGAGTCATGGCTGATTCTTACCCTGGTCTACTTAGGTTTTCCCCAGTTTTCTGTAAGAAGCCCAGATCATTTAAGGCCAACACTAAGATGCTGTTTTAGGAGTTTATGAGTCAGTATTTCTTTAAAATTTTTTAACGTGAAGATAATGGAAATTCTGCATTGTTAAAAGTTTATCACTTTATTTTAACTTATAAAATACATTTTTATAAGGAGGACAATGCTTCAAGTGTGTTCCTAATTTTAAGAAGCTCTGCCCCACCTTTGGTGCACATGTAACTAACTAGAGCAAGTCCAGCCATTGGAGCCAAGTGCTGGGCTCTGAAGTCAATCTCCTAAGGCTTGTTGAAGGCAAGCCTTCCTACACATGTGGTTTCCTAAACTGTGCTCCTCACAACATTACAAGTCATCAATTCTTGAACCTGTCCCTATGGTAGCCAATGTGGACACACCGGTACAGAAACCCAACTATGTGAAGGCAGGGCAGAAATGGGTAGAGATTTAAATTACTTGTCAAAAGCACCCGACAGGATGGGAAGCCTGTCCAGCCACTCCGGCCGGCTGGGAAGACCAAGGGCAGGTTGGTGGGTTGAGCTGAACAGATGCCTCATGGGCCTGCTGAGGAGAGGAAATCCCAGAGAAAAGCTCTCCTGACCAGGGGATGGCCTCCGTATGGGGTTGGCCTTCCCAGCAGTCCTAACTCCTAGAGGGCTCCAGAGAGGAGGAAGGAATCACGAAGTGCTTCGAGGAAAACTGGGTCTCGGAGTGATGAAAAGTTGTGAGGAAGCGTTCTGTACTGACAGGATACACGGAGATTTCGTGTGTGGCAGGGTGCGGTGGGGGAGGCCAAGAACTTGGCGAAACCTCTCCTCATATGGCGGCCACTGGCGCAGGGGCTGCAAAAGGGTTGTCTGGACGTGGAGAGTGGGGTCTACTCCGGCTGCTGCTGGGTCTGCGAGATTCAGAAGCAAGCCCAGCGTAGTCCTCCGGGGAAAGCCGAAGTCCTGCCCGTCTGGACTCCGATCTCTGCAGGGCAGGCACACGGGCCGTCACTCACCGACTTGGAGTGAGGGAGCTGGGGGCAATGGAGAAAGCGGGCGGTGGCGGCGGAGGGTGGGGAGGTGCTGCCCAAGCAACACGACTGGAGTTGGGGAGGGCGACTGAGTTCTGTTTCCATGGAGACCGTTCCGGCTGACCGACAACACTATTAAGGGTGGAGGAACCCCGCCTGACAGCCAAGGTCCGGAAGGAGCCCACTAGTGAAGGCTGGCGACAATACCCTGACCCCTGATGACCCCAAACTCCTGATTCTGCCTCCCGCAGCTTCGTGACGCTGAGACGCGTCCAACCTCGCCAGAACATTCGGGGTTGGGGTAGGGGCAGGGCTGAGTTAGAGGAGCGGGCTGGGGGCCCCGACTCATGGCGCCCAAGAAGCGCGGGCAGGGCGCCGGGCGCCGGGGGGGCGCGGCGGGAGAGGGCGCCGAGCCACCGCTGTCGGAGCGCGCTCAGTACCTGCAGCGTGAGCACAAGCTGCTCTCTGAGGAACTGGACGCCTGTAAGCAGCGCGTCGACCAAGTGCTGCAGGAGAACAACTTCCTGGACAGCGAGGCGCCGCGCCTGCGCGAGGAGAACCGGCTCTACGCGAGCTACGCGAGCACGCGCGCGCAGCGCAGCGCCAACGCCATCGTTAGGCTGGAAGAGCAGAACCGCGTGAACCTTTCGCAGATCCACTGGGAGCGCGCAGAGCTGGCGTCTATCTACCGCGGGCGTGAGGACGGGGTGCGCGCGCAGCTGCTGGAGATGGAGGCGCGCGCGGCACGGATGGCCCAGCAGGTGCAGGAGCTGCAGCCCTACAAGGCCAGTGCGCGCGCGCCCACGGGCGGGCCGGGCGGGGGCCGGGCGAGGTGGGTGCGTGCCGCGGACCGGCGCTGACCCGCGCCCCGGCCGCAGGAGCTGCAGCTGGAGCAGCTGGCCCGGATCCGGGCGCTGGAGCGCGAGCTGCTGCATATGCGTGTGGAGCACACGCAGCTGCTCCACCGCGTGAAGCGGCGCTTCCTGGAGGACAAGGCAGCGTTTGAGCGCGAGGCGCGCCAGCGCGTGCAGTCGCTGGCGCGGCGCGCGGAGCGGGAGGCGGCGCGCGCGCTGTTGGCACACACCCAGGCCATCAGAGTGGACAATGGTCGCCTGCGGCAGGAGCTGCTGCGGCTTCTCCGCCGGGCCCAGGTGCTGCAGGACACACGGCGCCAGTTGCTGGAGCAGCGCGAGCAGCTGCGGCGCGAGCATGAGGACACGCGCGACCTGGCGCGCGTGCACGGCTGGCTGCGCCGAGGCCCCGAGGGCCCGCCGCTTTGGGAACCATCGCCGGCTGCTTCTGACCCCGAGTCTTTTCCCTCCAAGACCCCGCTGAGCGCGACCTTCCGGGTCCCATCAGTCTCAGCCTCCCAGAACCCGTCTCAGGTCTTATGCCGCGCGGATTCTTGGACCCCGTCCCTGCCCTCGAAGGTCTCAGTTCCCAGGGTCCCGTCACTGGTCCCATCGCGTGTTGGCTCCAGGGTCCTGTCTCTGGCCCCTTCGAAGGCCAGTTTACGAGTCCCATCCCACGACCCATCGCACGTGGGCTCCAGGGTCCAGTCCTTGTCCGTGTCGCCCCCAGGCTCCCGAGTCCCATCCCTGATCCCGTACGGCCCGGGCTCCGGGGTCGCGTCCTTGACACCGTCCCGACCGGACTCTCGATTCTCTTCGCGGTCCTCACTGCGTGCCGCCTCACAGAACACCATCCTCTCTGGGAAGCTCGTCCCCAGGTCGGGCTCTTATCCTCTCCCAGTCGAAGGAGACGGCGACCGTTATGCTGCAGATGAAGCCGCCTCCGGGAGAGCCTGAACCTACCTCGAGGAAGGCTAGTGAGGCCAGGTGGTGGCGGGGAAAGGGGCTGTCCAGGAGGCGGGTTTGGTGAGTGGATTATGAATAAAGGCGTGACTCCCTCCACCACTCTCCGCTCTGACACTGCCTGCTTCGCTCTCCAGCGTCTCTGGCCAGCGCAGGGGCCACTCATTACGGCTTCCAGTTTCCAACCTGCAAGGCTGGTCGTTCTCTGCCTTGTGTCTCTACCGGGACTCCACAGCTGGTTGCACTGGCAGGGGCAGAGGGAGACGACCACGCCACCGTCCTGCCCACAGGGCTGATAGTCTGGTGGCAGACATGGACATCGGGGGCGTGGACAGGTAGTATGAGAGCAGGAAGGGAGTCTGGCAGGCCGGGGAGACGCTGGTGGAGGGTCTCAGGCCCTTAGGAGCCATCGGAGGGCCTGGGCTTTGTTCCGGCGCCAAAGGGAGTCACGGGAGTTTTTATGTTTAACCTCCTGAGTTTTTTGTTTCTTGCCCTGCTGGGCGGCTTTTGGAATCTCAGTTCTCCGACCAGGGATTCAACATTGAACCTGGGCCCCAACAGCGCCCAAGTCCTAACCACTGGGGAATTCCGGGGATAATTTTTAATTTTAATTTCGCTGTCAGACCCAGTGCATGGAGGCCAGTTAGTACGGTGTCCATCACGTGTGGTTTGCGTTCCTCGAGGCTGTATCAGGGAGGTAAGCGTGGGGGAGACCAGGCCCTACGCACCCTCAGCGCTGGCAGAAGGGGTAGGGATTTCAAGCCAATCGCAGAGCGAGGTTTCACGGGGTCGGAAGAACGGACCGGCGACGTGGCCTCAGCGAGAGCAGCCAGAGGGCGCCTGGGCGTGGAGACCCCGAGGGGCTCCCGGGTTTCCACAGGCGGCCGTGTCACCGTGTCCAGCGGACCTGGGCCCTTTGGAGAAAGGAGTTCAGACCGCAGCTTTCAAACTGGGCCCCACCCCCGCACCCCGACGTCGCCGTTGGAAATTTAGTTAAATATTCTGGTTCTAGGTTAAAAATCCTCAGAGGCACCTGGCAGCAGCAAACACAAATTCTCTGGGAAAAGTCTGTTTGAAATCTAGGACAGTCAAGTTCTCAGAACTGATTTCAATTTTAAAGGGGCTCTTTATAGATTTGGGAAAGGAAGTAAAACAAATTGAGTCCGTGGCAATTGGTGCCAGATACAAAGTTGCTCCCAGAGAGAGACCTGTCAGAAGGTCGGAGTAGCAAAGTGAAGGGTTCTGATTGGCCAAAAACGCAACATTTCAGCATCAAAAACGATGTACTGAATCGAAACACATCAAATACATAAAATACATGAACTTAAAATACAATAATCTAGCATTCTAAAAATTGCTAAATTGTGAATTCCCTGATGGTCCAGCGGTTAGGACTCTGGGCTATCACTGCAGGGAACCTGGATTCAATCCCTGGACTGGGGACTAGGATCCCACAAGCTGTGTGAAGGGGCCAAGTGAATAAATAATAAAATTTGGTAAACAAAGAATCACACACCCAGTCTGCCTTTCCCATATGACCTGAATGTCAGGATAAACAAATAGTTGGTGAAGGAAAATTACATACAGCACTCCACCTAATATAGGTATAGAAAAAATACTCAATCATGATGGTTGCTAAAGTCTATGGGTGGAATTTGATGAGGATAATAAGTGAGTCTAGCTGATCCCTGAATCCATGAATGACCCTGACTTTACTAAGAGTGAGCTATGAAGTGCCTTCTGGTGTGAAACAGTAGCATCTACACCAAGCAACCTATACAGCGTTAGAAACAACATTCGTATAATCCAGCTTCTAGTTGTAACTACCAGGATACAAAATACAGGGGACAGAGGAATGTGTTAAAAGGCAGAATAGGGATGCAGTCATTCAAATCCCCTATAGGACAACTCTTTTTTGCCAAAAATGAATAGCAAAGAATTTTTTTAAAGTATAGAGGGGAAATTGTTAAAAAGTAACAGAGACTCAGAGCTTCTCTGGTGGCTCAGTGGTAAAGAACCTGCTTGCCAATGCAAGAGATGAAGGAGACACAGGTTTGATTCCTGGGTTGGAAGATCCCCTAAAGAAGGAAATGCAACCCACTCCAGTATCCTTGCCTGAGAAATCCCATGGACAGAGGAGCCTGGCAGGTTATAGTCCATAGGGTAGCAAAGAGTCGGGCACAACTTTGTGACTAAACAACAACAGAGACTTAAGACACATTTCCATTAAATGGGACTTGTGGACCTTGCTCAAGCCTTTGCTTTAATTTGTGGTGTTAAATCAATAGAGTGTTTTGGTAACCAGGAAGCTAATGGACAGCAGCATAGTCCACAATCCTCTTCCCAACACTGACACTTCACTACCCTCCTGCCTGAACACCTTGGGTCCTCAGGACCTCTAGCCCGCTAGTTTCTGTGAAGTAGCTCCCTGAGAGATGGCTCTGAGTAGGCACTTGTCAATTTCTTTGTAGTTCTGTCTTTGTTATTTTATGTGTGTTGAAGCAATTATGAGTTGCATACACGTGTAGAACTACTGGCTGTTCTCTGTGCATTGACTCTGTCATCAGTCTGCAGTGTTCACTGCTGCCCACAGCCTGATAGTAATATGGGGGCTCCAGCTTTTGGGGGGGAGTTGTCTTGTACACCTTTTCTACCAGTGTCAGTTTTATATTTTAGATGTGTCCCTAGAATCAGTATATATGGTTCTTGTATCTTATTATTTTTAATATTTACTTATTTATCTGTTTCTGACTGCATCAGGCCTTAGTTATGGTGCATGGGCTCAGTTGCCCCTCAGCATGTGGGATCTCAACTTCCCAACCAGGGACTGAACCCACATCCCTCATTCTAGTATTTTAAAATAGTCTGACAGTCTCAGTCTTTTAAGTTCAGAGCATATTTTACATTGGTTTCTTTGCAGTGTTAATAGAAGTATTCTTTTTTATCAGTTAATTTTATACTTTCTGTATTTCTCCCTTTGTGTTTCAGCTGAACCCTCCTCCCTCTGATTTCATTTGTTTCTCCGCTTGTGTGACAGTCACACTCTTCTCATTTAGTGGTCATGTGAGAAGTGTTAATGCACATTTGAACTCATAATTCATGGAGATATCTTGACTGTCCTCCCAACCCTTGGAATGCTTTAGATTTCCGTCACACCTTCCTGACTTAGAACCTGCTGATAACAGGATTTTAGTTCTTCCTCCTCAGTGACTCATGCCTGCTCCACAATGGAAGGGAATTTAGGAGTGGGGTGGGTGCCAGCATCATTAAGGAAACCACTGGGTGTCCTGTGTCCCCTCTGCCATACAAAAGACTCAGACGTTCCAGAGAGCAAGCCACAGGCTACCACCAAATGGTGGCCAAGACCATCCATTTATGGCTGAAAGCCAACAGCATAGCCAAATACCTGACTGGATGATTGGGGATCAGACCCCACTCTGATGCCTCCCCAGGAGATGGGACCAGGACAGACAGCCCTTTCCCCCACAGCACTGCACACATGGATATTCTTGGGCATTTCCCCCCAAATCAGATTCTTCCATCAGGGCTTCATTATCCTTCACCAAGTTTTGAGAATAAGCCACAAGCTCCCCAAAGCATCACTACGAACAAAGCTAGTGGAGGTGATGGAATTCCAGTGGAGCTATTTCAAATCCTGTAAGATGATGCTGTGAAAGTGCTGCACTCAATATGCCAGCACATTTGGAAAACTCAGCAGTGGCCACAGGCCTGGAAAAGGTCAGTTTTCATTCCAATCCCAAAGAAAGGCCATGCCAAAGAATGCTCAAACTACCGCACAATTGCACTCATCTCATATGCTAGTAAACTAATGCTCAAAATTCTCTAAGCCAGGCTTCAGCAATATGTGAACTGTGAACTTCCAGACGTTCAAGCTGGTTTTAGAAAAGGCAGAGGAACCAGAGATCAAATTGCCAACATCCTCTGGATCATGCAAAAAGCAAGAGAGTTCCAGAAAAACATCTATTTCTGCTTTATTGACTATGCCAATGCATTTGACTGTGTGGATCACAATAAACTTTTAGATCAGCCCTGGGATTTCTTTGGAAGGAATGATGCTAAAGGTGAAACTCCAGTACTTTGGCCACCTCATGAGAAGAGTTGACTCATTGGAAAAGACTCTGATGCTGGGAGGGATTGGGGGCAGGAGGAGAAAGGGACGACAGAGGATGAGATGGCTGGATGGCATCACTGACTCGATGGACGCAAGTCTGAGTGAACTCCGGGAGTTGGTGATGGACAGGGAGGCCTGGCGTGCTGCAATTCATGCGGCCACAAAGAGTCGGACACGACTGAGTGACTGAACTGAACTGAACTTCCCCAAAACCATGCAGACCTGGTCTGCTCAGATCCAGCTTCTTCCCCCAGATCTGTTCAGAATCACCCTCCTCAGGATCCTAAAGTCTCTGGCCACAGTGAGTCCTTGTGTCTTTCCCAGGTGAAGCAGGGAGCCCTGCTTCAGATATCCATTGAGCTATTCCTGATGATGCAGGAGAGGACAGTTTCCAAGACATCTTAAGAAAAAGGCCAGCAGGAGGAAGATGCCTAGTTCCCCACGTATGGGATGAAAGAATGAGGTCACACTACAGATCCTACAGACATGAAGAGTAGTGTTACTTCTGCTCTGACCAACTCTGTGCCAACAAGTTCAGCAACTCAGATGAAATGGACAAATTCCCTTATAAACATAATTTTGTGAAACCAACAAAAGAAACCTTGTCACAGAAAAAACACTGGACTGAGCTGATTCACTGATGAACTCTACCAAACCCTCAAGGAAGAATATACCAGTTTTAGAAGCCTGTAAGAGAACAAGGGAAAGCAAACCCTTTCCAGCTTGTGTTATGAAGCCAGCAAAGCCTTGACCTGATAAAGACATCACAAGAAACATACAAAAATACTTTTTCACAAGCAGACACAGAAGTCTTTAACAAAACATTAGGAAGCCCAGTACAGCCATTTACTAAAAGAACTCTGTATCACGTCCAAGTGGAGTTTATCCCATGAACACAAGGTTGGTTTTATCTCCAGTCCTTGGAGTGAGGGAATCCAGCGCTGGAAGGGTTCAAGAAATTCCAGGCTGATGAACACATGGTGATTCAGGAGAGCAGAGTGTTTGGAGAGACCATGGAAGCTCTCGGCCGTTTCCCTGTACTTTCGCTATGTGTCTTCCATCAGGCTCTTCTGATCCTTATCCTTTGATCATAAACCATGATCCAGTGAGTTAAGTGTTTCTCTGAGTTCTGTGAACTACTCTAGCAAACTAATCAAACCCACAGTCTCTGCTGTGGTAACCTCCAGATCTATAGCCAGTCGGAAGGACAAGTGACAACCTGGACTTAAGTTTGGCATCTCAAGTGTGGGGAGAGAGGCAGCCTTCTAGGACTGAGCCCTTAACCTGTGGTATCTGACATCATCTCCAGGTAGAGTGTGTCACAATTCAGTTAGTTGCTTGGTGGTGTGGGAAAAAACACACATTCGACATAGGAATATATTTAACAAATCATCTACTCCCCAAACTACAAACTTTAAGATGGAAACAAATGGAGTGATGTCCGCTGCTTATGGGTATTATCAATTCTCCCTAAACTGATCTAGAAATTCAACACCGCTCCAAGTAAAACTACAGCAGGGTTTTTTTTTTGTTTTGTTTTGTTTTGTTTTGTAGAAATCAACAGAATGAAAATAAAATTTACATGGAAAAGCAAACAACATTGAATAACCCATCTTTAAGAACAAAGTTGGAAGACTTACTCTCCTTGATTCTAAGACTACAGTAATTAAGACAGTGTAGTACTGGCACAGACATAAATATATAGATCAATGAAACAGCAGAGAGTGTAGAAATAGACTCACCCATACAATTAGGTGGGTTTGTTTGTTTGTTTGTTTGGTAGTGCCAGGCAGCTTGTGGGAACTTAGTTCTCTGACCAAGGAATGAACCCAGATCTTCAGCAGTGAAACAGTGGAAGCTTAACCACCTGCCTGCCAGGGAATCCCCCAGTTAAGCATGTTTTATGACAAGGGCATCAATGTAATTCGTACCATACCCCCAAATAATTCAAGATCGATGTTAGACCAAAATGTGAAAGGTGAAACTATAATGCTTCTAGAAGAAAAAAACCTGAAGAATCTTTTCCTAACCTTCAGAAAGATCCCATGGTTTTACAGGAAAGACAGGTCCTTTTGTGGTGGCTAAACTTCAGAAAGATTCTTCCTGCGCAGGACGGGATAAGGGAAGACAGGGAGACGACCACTGGCCACTGAGATGGTCGAGTGGAGGGAGGAATGGGAGCCCCGGGGGAGACGTGGAGAGTGGAAACGGAGAAGGCAAAACTCAAGGCGATTCCTGAGTTAAAGCGCCAGTCATCTCGGCCCATGGGCTAGGCAGGAGCACGCGGCTCCCACCTGCGAAGGAGTCCTGACCAAGGGTATTTTTTGGTACTAAGCAGGCAGAGGGGCACAGCAGCTCCCACCGGGGCGGTCCAGGTTGAATTCACACAAGTGGAGGCTGCCCCAAACACGGACGCGGCCGCCCAGGGAGCGCGGACCGAAGTGGAAACAGGCTCGGGCCTGATGACGGTGGGGGCCAGCGCCCGGAGGAGCGTCAGGCCGGCAGCAGCACCTTAACCGACCAGCGAGTAACGGCAGGTAAACCCACCTGGGAACTCCACAAGTTAAGCCAGATGGGAGTGGCCATGACGCACACGCCCCAGCGGAAGTGCTTGTCCCGCCGCCGGAAGCGGCGCTTCCGCCCCTGTAGGAGTTTGTCTTGGTGGCGGTGTTGTCTGGAGCCGGCCCGATCCTTTCCACCTTCCTGGGCTGTGGGAATAATGGAAACAGGGCACGTCAAAATCTGTGGAATGCAGCTAGAGCGATGTTTAGAGGGATATTCCTGGGTTTAAATATTTACATCAGAAAAGAAGAAAGGTCTAAAACTAATTACCTAAAATTCCATACTTTTTTTTTTTTTAATGTTTATTTTTTGCTGGAGCAGCCGTGAAGAGATATCACACGTCCAAGGTAAGAGAAACCCAAGTAAGACGGTAGGTGTTGCTAGAGGGCATCAGAGGGCAGACACACTGAAACCATAATCACAGAAAACTAGTCAATCTAATCACACTAGGACCACAGCCTTGTCTAACGCAATGAAACTAAGCCATGCCCTTGTAGGGCCACCCAAGATGGGAGGGTCATGGTGGAGAGGTCTGACAGAATGTGGTCCACTGGAGAAGGGAATGGCAAACCACTTCAGTATTCTTGCCTTGAGAACCCCATGAACAGTATGAAAAGGCAAAATGATAGGATACTGAAAGAGGAACTCCCCAGGTCAGTAGGTGCCCAATATGCTACTAGAGATGTGTGGAGAAATAACTCCAGAAAGAATGAAGGGATGGAACCAAAGCAAAAACAACACGCAGTTGTGGATGTGACTGGTGATAGAACCAAGCTCCGATGCTGTAAAGAGCAATATTGCATAGGAACCTTAATGTTAGGTCCATGAATCAAGGCAAATTGGAAGTGGTCAAACAAGAGATGGCAAGAGTGAACGTTGACATTCTAGGAATCAGTGAAGTAAAATGGACTGGAATGGATGAATTTAACTCAGATGACCATTATATCTACTACTTTGGGCGGGAATCCCTCAGAAGAAATGGAGTAGCCATCATGGTTAATGGAAGAGTCTGAAATGCAGTACTTGGATGCAATCTCAAAAATGACAGAATGATCTCTGTTCGTTTCCAAGGCAAACCATTCAATATCACAGTACTCCAAGTCTATGCCCCAACCAGTAATGCTGAAGAAGCTGAAGTTGAATGGTTCTATGAAGACCTACAAGACCTTTTAGAACTAACACCCCAAAAAGATGTCATTTTCATTATAGGGGACAGTAATGCAAAAGTAGGAGGTCAAGAAACACCTGGAGTAACAGGCAAACTTGGCCTTGGAGTATGGAATGAAGCAGGGCAAAGGCTAATAGAGTTTTGCCAAGAGAACGCACTGGTCATAGCAAACTCCCTCTTCCAACACAAGAGAAGACTCTACATATGGACATCACGAGATGGTCAATACCAAAATCAGATTGATTATATTCTTTGCAGCCAAAGATGGAGAAGCTCTATACAGTCAGCAAAAGCAAGACCAGGAGCTGACTGTGGCTCAGATCATGAGCTCCTTATTGCCAAATTCAGACTTAAATTGAAGAAAGTAGGGAAAACCACTAGACCATTCTGTTATGACCTAAATCAAATCCCTTATGATTATACAGTGGAAGTGAGAAACAGATTTAAGGGACTAGATCTGATAGATAGAGTGCCTGATGAACTATGGACTGAGGTTCGTGACATTGTACAGGAGACAGGGATCAAGACCATCCCCATGGAAAAGAAATGCGAAAAAGAAAACTGGCTGTCTGAGGAGGGCTTACAAATAGCTGTGAAAAGAAGAGAAGTGAAAAGCAAAGGAGAAAAGTAAAGATAAGCATCTGAATGCAGAGTTCCAAAGAATAGCAAGAAGAGATAAGAAAGCCTTCCTCAGTGATCAATGCAAAGAAATAGAGGAAAACAACAGAATGGGAAAGACTAGAGATCTCTTCAAGAAAATTAGAGACACCAAGGGAACATTTCATGCAAAGATGGGCTCAATAAAGGACAGAAATGGTATGGACCTAATAGAAGCAGAAGATATTAAGAAGAGGTGGCAAGAATACACAGGAGAACTGTACAAAAAAGATCTTCACAACCCAGATAATCACGATGGTGTGATCACTCATCTAGAGCCAGACATCCTGGAATGTGAAGTCAAGTGGGCTTTAGAAAGCATCACTACGAACAAAGCTAGGGGAGGTGATGGAATTCCAGTGGAGCTATTTCAAATCCTGAAAGATGATGCTGTGAAAGGGCTGCACTCAATATGCCAGCAAATTTGGAAAACTCAGCAGTGGCCACAGGACTGGAAAAGGTCCGTTTTCGTTCCAATCCCAAAGAAAGGCAATGCCAAAGAATGCTCAAACTACCGCACAATTGCACGCATCTCACACGCTAGTAAAGTAATGCTCAAAATTCTCCAAGCCAGGCTTCAGCAATACGTGAACCGTGAACTTCCTGATGTTCAAGCTGGTTTTAGAAAAGGCAGAGGAACCAGAGATCAAATTGCCAACATCCGCTGGATCATGGAAAAAGCAAGAGGTTCCAAAAAAACATCTATTTCTGCTTTATTGATTATGCCAAAGCGTTTGACTGTGTGGATCACAATAAACTGTGGAAAATACTGAAAGCGATGAGAATACCAGACCACCTGACCTGCCTCTTGAGAAACCTATATGCAGGTCAGGAAGCAACAGTTAGAACTGGACACGAAACAACAGACTGGTTCCAAATAGGAAAAGGAGTAGGTCAAGGCTGTATATTGTCACCCTGCTTATTTAACTTATATGCAGAGTACATCATGAGAAATGCTGGGCTGGAAGAAGCACAAGCTGGAATCAAGATTGCCAGGAGAAATATCAATAACCTCAGATATGCAGATGACACCACCCTTATGGCAGAAAGTGAAGAGGAACTAAAAAGCCTCTTGGTGAAAGTGAAAGAGGAGAGTCAGAAAGTTGGCTTAAAGTGCAACATTCAGAAAACGAAGGTCGTGGCATCTGGTCCCATCACTTCATGGGAAATAGATGGGGAAACAGTGGAAACAGTGTCAGATATTTGGGGAGGGCCTCCAAAATCACTGCAGATGTTGATTGCAGCCATGAAATTAAAAGACGCTTACTCCTTGGAAGAAAAGTTACAACCAACCTAGATAGTATATCGAAAAACAGATACATTATTTTGCCAACAAAGGTCTGTCTAGTCAAAGCTATGGTTTTTCCAGTGGTCGTGTATGGATATGAGAGTTGGAGTATAAAGAAAGCTGAGCACCGAAGAATTGATGCTTTTGAACTGTGGTGTTGGAGAAGACTCTTGAGAGTCCCTTGGACTACAAGGAGATCCAACCAGTCCATTCTAAAGATCAGCCCCGGGTGTTCTTTGGAAGGAATGATGCTAAAGCTGAAAGTCTGGTACTTTAGCCACCTCATGCAGAGAGTTGACTCACTGGAAAAGACTCTGATGCTTGGAGGGGGTGTGGGTTGGGGGCAGGAGGAAAAGGGGACGACAGAAGATGAGATGGCTGGATGGCATCAGCGATTCGATGGACGTGAGTTTGAGTGAACTCCGGGAGATGGTGATGGACAGGGAGGCCTGGTGTGCTGCAATTCATGGGGTGGCAGAGTCGGACACGACTGAGCGACTGAACTGAACTGAACTGAACTGAGTCTTCCTTGCGGAGAGGCTTTCTGTATTTGAGGAGAGTTGGGGGATATCCTCAAGCTATGAGCAGGCTTCTCATTGCCATGGCTTCTCCTGTTGCAAAGCACAGCCTCTAGGGTACAGCTGGCTTCTGTAGTTACGGGCTGCAGGTCTCCAGAGCCAGGCTCAGCTGCCTCATAGCATGTGGGAAATTCTTAGACCAAGGATTGACTCCATGTCCCCTGCATTGGCAGATGAATTCTCAACCACTGGGCCACCAGAGAAGCCCCCAAAATCCTTCACTTCAGTTGCTCGGTCGTGTCTGACTCTGCGACCCCATGGACGCCAGGCTTCCCTGTCCGTCACCAACTCCCAGAGCTTGCTCAAACTCATGTCTATCAAGTCAGTGATGCCATCCAAGCATCTCATCCTCTGCCATCCCCTTCTCCTGCCTTCAATCTTTCCCAGCATCAGGATCTTTTTTAATGGTTAATTCCTTGCATCAGGTGGCCAAAGTATTGGAGCTTCAGCATCAGTCCTTCGATGAATATTCAGGACTGATTTCCTTTACCATTGATTGGTTGGATATCCTTGCTGTCCAAGGGACTCTCAAGAGCCTTCTCCAACACCACAGTTCAGAAGCATCAATAATTTGTGCTCAGCTTTTTTTATGGTCCAACTGTCACATCCATGAATGATGACTGGAAAACTCACAGGTTTGACTAGGTGCACCTTTGTCAGCAATAGTAACAGCTCCGCTTTTTTTATACACTGTCCAGGTTGGTCATAGCTTTTCTTCCAAGAAGCAAGCGTCTTTTAATTTCATGGCTGCAGTCACCATCTGCCGTGATTTTGGAGCCCCTCAAAACAAAGTCTGTCATTGTTTCCATTGTTTCCCCATCTATTTGCCATGAAGTGTTGGGACCAGATACCATGATTTTAGTTTCCTGAATCTTGAGTTTTAAGCCAACTTTTTCACTCTCCTCTTTCACTTTCATCAAGAGGGTTTTCAGTCCCTCTTCACTTTCTGCCATAAGGGTGGTGTCATCTGCATATCTGACGTTATTAATATTCCTCCTGGCAATCTTGTTCCCAGCTTGTGCTTCATCCAGCCTGGCATTTTGGATGATGTACTCTGCATAGAAGTTAAATAAGCAGGGTGACAAGAAACAGCCTAGATGTACTCCTTCCTCAATTTGGAACCAGTGCGTTGTTCCATGTCTGATTCTAACTGCTGCTTCTTGACCTGCATACAGATTTCTCAGAAGGCACGTAAGGTGGTCTGGTATTCCCATCTCTTGAAGAATTTTCCACACTTTGTTGTGATCCACACAGTCAAAGGCTTTAGTGTAGTAAATAAAGCAGAAGTAGATGTTTTTCTGGAACTTTGTTTTTTCAATGATCCAACAATCAGGGCAATTTGATCTGTTTCTCTGCCTTTTCTATATCCAGCTTGAACATGTAGAAGGTCTCTTTTCACGTACTGTTGAAGCCTGGCTTGGAGAATTTTGAGCATTACTTTGCTAGTGTGTGAGATGAGTGCAGTTGGGCAGTAGTTTGAACATTCTTTGACACTGCTTTTCTTTCACATTGGAATGAAAACTGACCTTTTCCAGTCCTGTGGCTACTGCTGAGTTTTCCAAATTTGCTGGCATATTGAGCATAGCACTTTCACAGCATCATCTTTTAGGATATGAAATAGTTCAGCTGGAATTCCATCACCTCCACTAGCTTTTTTCATAGTGATGCTTCCTAAGGCCCACTTGACTTTGCATTCCAGGACGTCTGGCTCTAGGTCAGTGATCACACCATTGTGGTTTTCTGGTCTTTAAGGTCTTTTTTGTATAGTTCTTCTGTGTATTCTTGCCACCTCTTCTTAGTATGTTCTGCTTCTGTTAGGTCCATACCGGTTGTCCTGTATTGTGTCCATCTTTGCATGAAACGTCCCCTTGGAATCTAATTTTCCTGAAGAGATCTCTAGTTTCTCCCAGTCTGTTGTTTTCCTCTATTTGTTTGCATTGATCACATATGAAGACTTATATCCTCTTGCTGTTCTTTGGAACTCTGCATTCAGATGGATACATCTTTCCTTTCCTCCTGTGCCTTTCGCTCTCTTCCTTTCTGTTATTTGTAAGGCCTCCTCAACCATTTTGCCTTTTGTTTTGTTTTGTTTTTGCCAAAATACTTTCAAGTAGATAAGACAAACCACCCAACTTTAAAATGGGCAAAAGATGACATAGATTCTCCATATCTTCATTGTGTGCATATGCATGCTCAGTCATGTTAGACTCTTTGCAACCCCCTTGCTTGACTCTTTTGTCCATGGGATTCTCCCAGCAAGAGTAATGGAGTGGGTTGCCATTTCCTTCTCCAGGGATCTTCCACCTGTTCCCAGGGATTGAACCCACGGATGTCTCCAGTGGCTCCTGCACTGGCAAGCAGATTCGCTACTGCTGAGCCACCATTCAGTAGGCAAATACAAATTAGAAGCACAAAGAGACACCCATATATGCCACTGGAGTGGATTAGATTTTAGAAGTGTCACCATACTACATGTTGATAAGGATGTGGACCATTTGAACCCTGACAGTGGCAAGAGAGGCGATAACCATGATGAAGAACTTTTGGGCAATTTCTTATAAAATTAAGACTCATGTATCTTATAATCCAGCAATTAAGTTCCTAGACAGTTACACAAGTGAAATAAAGAGGCAAGTCCAAATACTTTTACACAAATGCTAACTTTTATTCATAACAGCCAAAACTGGAAACCCCAATTTCTACCAGCAGATGAATGAATAATAAATGATGTTCACCCTCACCCATACAATGGACTACTACTCACAAACAGCTCTGGAAACACAGAGCTACTTGGTTTAGTCTTTAAAACATGGCAAAGTGGAAGAAGTCAGACACACAGGATTACATGCCATATGAATCCATATGTGAAGTCCTGCAACAGGCAGAATGAATGCATACTAACAAAGTGTTTACTTGGACCTGAAGTGGGACCTGGGAAAGGGCAAAAGGGAACATTTTTTGGGTGACAGAAGTGTTGTTTTTCGTGTGATGATGGTTACACATGTATATGGATTTGCCAAAATTCTGTACACTTAAAATGGGTGTATTACTATATGGCAACTGGACCTCAACCAAAGTTGGTTAAAATGGTCTGGTAATATGTTTCTATACCATTTGAAACATCTGTTATGGGTGAGTTTTCCAACAATGGAGTACTATATGCTCTTTACCCACTCAAGGCTTCTAGAGTTGCTGGAATTTAAGAACTGAAGATATGCCCTCATGGGCAATACATTCTGACAGCATTTCAAAACTGGTTCATGTTCAGATAAAAGAAATTCAAATGCAACAACTAACAGTTCTGCTAGACAGTTATCCACCGTGTGATATAACTCACCTGCTTTAGATCAGAGAGAGATCCTCCAGGCCTCCTGTTTCTCCAGTCTCTCCCAGACCACCCTCTTCTCTAGGTGACAAGTGTCTACTTGTCCAGTTCACTGTCACCTCCTCCATGTAGCCGCCTTACATATCCACACCAAAGTAACTGCCTCCTGACCTACACCCCTGCACAGTTGGAAACATACTTCAACTCCAATACTGAACTCAGCCTGCCATGACCTTTCTGCCTGCCCCATCAGACTATGGATGACTTCAGGACAGATGGTGTCTTATTCACCTTGGTTTCCAAGTATTTAGCACTGGTCCTTTTGAACAATACATTTTCAGATCAGTGACAAAGTGAGCTGGAGAACAGGGAGAGGGGGAAGAAGTTGGGCTCACCCATGGAACTATTAAGACAGAAGAAAGGCATGAAGTGTATCAGGACTGTGTGCCCTCTGAGTGAATAAGAGACATACAGAACACTAGGTGAAGATGCAGGGAAGGCAATGGCACCCCACTCCAGTACTCTTGCCTGGAAAGTCCCATGGATGGAGGAGCCTGGTAGGCTGCAGTCCATGGGGTCGCAAAGAGTCGGACACGACTGAGTGACTTCACTTTCACTTTTCACTTTCATGCATTGGAGAAGGCAATGGCAACCCACTCCAGTGTTCTTGCCTTGAGAATCCCAGGGACGGGGGAGCCTGGTGGGCTGCCGTCTATGGGGTCGCACAGAGTCGGACAGGACTGAAGCGACTTAGCAGCAGCAGCAGCAGCAGGTGAAGAGGAGCGCTGCCCCGCAGCCCCCCAAGTGAGTGGACAGTCATTCACAGACAAACTCTAAAGGCAAAACATACAAGAGGCCAGTCTCACTCTGGCTACTGCCTGCAAGTGTCGAATGCATTATGAACAGAGATGTCAGCAGGGCGAAGAGGAGGTATTTCCAGTAGACCAGCAGACTACACTGTCACAAAACAAAAAAGCAATGACAAGAAAAAAATTTTTAAATGTTTTAAATAACAGTGTAGAGAGGACAAAGCAAGAGAGGTGCCAAGTGCACACTTGGCTGTGCTTTTTATTGCCCTGCTCCAGATACCAGGGACACACAAATCATGAGATACACTCACGGTCCTTAACAGTGAGAAAGCACACACAACAATCAGAGCAAGAACAGTAATGAGGCGAATGGCCACCGAGGATCAGAAGCAGCAGAGGGGTAGCGGGCTGAGCCCAACACGCAGCTTGGGATGGGTCTTGACTTAGGATGGGTCATCAGCCAGATGAGAGGGGGCACTTGGGCCTCAGCTGGGAGGCAGGAGCACCCGGATGAGGGGGCACGTCCAGCAGTTGGTGCTACCTCTGCAACCTGGAGTGAACTGGGGGCAGATGAGGCTCCAGGAAGCCTTTGGATGCAAGGCAGGGCGTCCGGAATTTCTCCTAAGGACCACAGGAAAACCAAGTTGTGGTTTTAGGTAAGAAAGTTATCTTTCTCTAGCTTGCCTTTCTGACAGATCAAAAATGGCTGAGGAACACTCTTGTAAAGTTATAAAATTAGATACGTAACTCTGCTTTAAAAGGGATTTAACTCAAGGGTGAATTGTTATTGTGCAGTGGAAGAGAATCTTCTTCCCCTAAGGCCAAGCTCCTCCCTCCCACACCCACAGCTCTCCCATAACTGATCCAGCTCCATGTCAGCTGTCCAACTGTGTGGCTCTCCTGCATGTTCTCCCAACAGAGGACAGCAGGCCCCACTGTGGCCAAGTGAGAGGTGGCAGCCCCGCCCGTCCATGACAATGGAAAATGCTGACTCCTCCAAAGCCTCATGAGTCAGGGCCCTTGCCACTTGTTTCCAGCATCACTAAGTGAGCCAGAGGATAATTAGAAGTCTGTATGCCCCTCCAGGCCTCCACACGTCTCCCCCAAGTGTACGGCTGTCTGACTCAAGGGAAGGCCCTCCTGGGGAGCCTCCTGACTGCTGTTAAAGTCTGGGGGTGGGGTGAACTCTTTCCCATACTGACTACACTCGTAGAGTTTCTCCTCAGTGTGGATCTTCTGGTGCTGAAGGAAGTTGGACCTCTGAATGAAGCCTTTCCCACAATAACTGCACACATAGGGTTTCTCTCCAGTGTGAATAATCTGGTGCAGGAGTAGCTTTGAGCTCTGAATAAAGGCTTTCCCGCAGTCCTTGCACTCGAAGGGCCTGTCCCCAGAGTGGATCTTCTGGTGCTCAGTGAGGTGTGCTTTCTGGAGAAAGGCTTTCCCACACTCCTTGCACTCGTACACCCTCTCCCCGGTGTGGATCTTCTGGTGTCGAATAAGGTAGGAACTCAGGAAGAAGGCCTTCCCGCACTCGTTGCACTCGTAGAGCTTCTCCCCGGTGTGGATCCTCTGGTGTTGTGTGAAGTTGGACGTCTGGCTGAAGCGCTTCCCACACTCGTTGCAGACGTATGGCCGCTCCCCGGTGTGGATGCGCTGGTGCTGGATGAGCTTTGAGCTCCGGATGAAGGCCTTGCCACACTCGTTGCACTCGAAGGGCCGCTCCCCGGTGTGGATCCTCTGGTGCTCAATGAGGTCTGAGCGGTGGCGGAAGGCCTTGCCACAGTCCTGGCACTCGTACTGCCTCACCTCTGTGTGGACCTGGAAGTGCCGGATGAGGCTGGAGCTCCGGATGAAGGCCTTGCCGCACTCATTGCACTCGTACGGCCGCTCCCCTGTGTGAATCCTCTGGTGCCGGATGAGCAATGAGCTCTGGCTGAAGCCCTTCCCGCACTCCTTGCACTCAAAGGGCCTCTCGCGGGTGTGGACCCGCTGGTGGCGGATCAGGTCTGAGCTGTGACAGAATGCCTTCCCACACTGAGCGCACTTGAAGGGCCTTTCTCCCGTATGTACTTTCTGATGCTCCATGAGATCCGTGTAGAGAACGAAGTCCTTGCCACACGCATTACACACATACAGCCTCTCCTCGCCATGAGCATGGTGATGCTCCACCAGGTGGGAGCTCTGGCTGAAGCCCTTCCCACACTCATCACACCTGTGAGCTTTCTCCCCAGCATGAGAAGCCTGATGTCTGGCCAGGCCCGGGTTGAACGGGAAGCTGCCACAGGCCTCGTGCTGGGGGGCCTCCCCCTCGATCAACTCTCTCTGAAGCAGGAGAAGGTCTGGGCTCAGGAGAGGGCTCCCCTCAGACTTACTCCCCGCCTGTGCTCCCTCTGCCGTTTGTATCTTCCAGTGGGTGACTGTCACCTGCTGGAAACCCCCTTCCTGCGAGGTGCAGCTCCGCAGGCTCTGTGCATCCAGGTTTCCTAAAAGCCTCCCGAGTCTGGGGTCAGGGCCCCTCCCAGACGTGGGGGCTGTGAGCTCCATCACTGGGAGGGTTTCGGACACTGCCTTCTGCAGGTTCCCACGCCCAGAAACCCAGGCTCCGAGTCCCCTTCTGGTCACCAGTCAGCATCTGAAATAAAGCAGAATAAGATCATCTTTCCCCTTCATTACGAGATGGGAATCTGCTGGAGCAGATGGGGTGAACTGTGCACCTGGAGCAGCACTCAGCACAGCACTCGGCTCAGCCCACTGGCCTCTCCACGGGTGTAGGGGGCTCCACCACCAACACCAGTTTCAGGGGACAGATGAGCTGATGGGCAGGGATGGGTCTGGACTCCACTTAAAGTCAAGACATGTTTTCTAAGAAACACAGGAAGACTGCTCCGACCCCCACTCAGCCACCTTCTGCCCAGCTGAGACGCTGGATGGGTGAGACTCACACGAGCTCTGGCCTGTTAACCCTGCTCCCCTGCCCTCTCCTTCCTCCACCACATGTGCCCTCTAGCCCTCCCCTCAGGGCAGCGCTCAACCTGCTTCCTGATGGGTGTCTCTGTTCCTGCCACCAGAGCTCTCACGTTTATAACCACCTGCCCGACGGGCCCTGGGGGCTGCCAGCAGCTCCCACACCTCGCTAACCCTCCCGTGAGACCATCTCCTGGCTTCTCTCAAGAGTCCAGCAGCACTCCTCACCCCAGGGATGATGGCCTTGTGGCTTCTTCCAATGAGAAAACAGAAGCAATGAGATGAGGACACCCACTTTCTCCCACATTTACCACGCTACCAGTGTTGGTGCCCACACCACGCCCACCCTCTGTACTGGGTTAAATGTCCTCCATGGAATCAGACGTAAACATGTCCACCTGTGCACCCTGCGCCTGCCCAGCAGCAGAGTCTGGGGTGGGAATCGTCACCACAGCACTATGCAGTCACCAGAACATCCACCAGCAGAAGGGAGGGCCAACTGAGGTGTCCTCCAGCAAGGAGGGCAGCCATGCACCAGAGCCCAGGTGGACCTCCTGGGGTGACACCGGGCCCAGGAGCTCGGTGTGTGATCCTACTTCCGTGGAGGTCAGACCCAGACAAAGCTGGCCATGGTGGAAAATTCTAGTCACGGATGGTCTTTAGGAAGATGGTGCTTGTGAGTGCAGGGGGGCCATGCTGCACCGGTGTGTCTGCCATGGAAAAACCTGTGCTTAGGGAACCTCACACCATTTCTGGGACGTGCCTTCAGCTCTGGAATTCTTGCCCCAGCAGAAAATTTCTCCTTCAGCAAGAATTTGCCGAGGGGACACCCTCTCTACTGCCAGCCCTCTGCCACAACCCATCTGCCATCTCACAGGGCAGCAGGTCAGAGACCAGCCTGGCCTGAGTGACCCCCTGCAAAGGGTTGCACACAGTGTCAACCAGGCTCAGGAAAGCTTTAGAAGCTTGGGAAAACTTTGTCTCCACCTCACTCAGGTTGTTGGCAGAACGTGGTTCCCTGTGGTCATGGAACGGCCCCTTGGGAGCACCGGCACCTTCCAGGCAGGAGCAGCTCAGATGCCCTCTCCTTTTCTTCTGCAACCAGCTGCACAAACCCTGCTTTCCAAGGGTTCCTGATGAGTCCCGCCTCTTGTCAAATGACCGAAAAGAGCCCTCCCTCATGTCAGGAGGAGTGCAGAACCCTGCCTGTCATACCCCAGTGGGGTCCTGGCCCATGACAGAGCCCAGAGTGCCCCAGTCTCCATGTGGGGCAACTCTGAAGGGTCGTCCAGCCCCCTGCTGCCCCATCCCACCTTGCTCACAGGTGCTCCCCCAAGTGCTCCCTCCCCAGCTGAGCCCAGTTCCCAGGAGCTCCCCCCAAGATGACCCCACAGGACCACTTCTCTCCCCAAATCTGCACCACTGGGAAGCAGTCCAACTGCTGTGCAGCCTCACAGAGATGCCCCCAAATCCCCGAGGGCAAGGATGTGCCCCTGAGGACAGAGCCAGTGGTGGCGAGCTGCTGAGGGCAGGAGGGCTCCCCAGGTTCCTCCCAACAGGCTGCTTTCCTTCTCAAGTGACAGCTTGCATCTAGTGCAGAGTCTCCCTGGACTCCTCTGCCCACCTTTCTAACCATACCATTCCCATCACCCAGAGGCCCCCCTCTAAGGGGAACTGTCTCTTATTATAATTCTGCAGTGTTCAATTTCATTTCAATGGAATCATATGGTTGTGTCTGCTTTTTATTCAATAGGCACCCACTTTTTTTATAGAGTTAGAATTCACACATCATAAAATCCACCATTTTAAAGCACACATTTCAGTGCTTCTTAGCATATTACTAAGGTTGTAGAACCTTCCACACTAATTTGAGCAACGTCAAGACACCCCACCCACCCACCCACCCCAGGTGTCTGCTAACGCTGAGCACCACACCGGGAGGCCACCTGTGTTGCATGGACCTCAGCTCAGCGCAGGCAGCCTTCACTGCATGAACACAATGCCGTGTCCTTTCCACAATTCTGCCCTTCACCCCAAGGGGCTGGCAGCTCAGAGCTGGGCACAGTCCTGTGCCTGTCTTCTGGCCAACAGAGGTCCTCGTTCCCGCTGAGCCTTGGGACTCCTTCGTTTCAGTGGCTACAGCTCAGGCCACCCTTGGAGACTCCTGGGAACTGCTGACGCTGTGGACCAGTGACTGCCTGTGCTCAGGGCTCCTCCCCTTCTTGAGTGGACACATTCACGTGGTCATCTGCTCTTGCTGGGGGAGGAGGCAGCATCTGGGGAGGCCGAAACCTGTTGAGTTTAGACTGTGGCTGTGTGGACACACACTGGTGCAGAGAGAAGGCCACAGGCCAGGGATCCTGGCTCCAGCTGGGGGCAGCAACTGAGCACGGCCTAGCGTGCGGGCCAGAGGGCCAGCTGGTCAGCTAAGGCAGACATGAGGCTGCCCAGTGTCCCTACTTCGAGTGACAGAAATCCCTCCAGAAATTTCAGTGGACAAAGAGTCAGCAGTGAACCATCACATTTCCTGAAGTCCCTTGATGTCAGGGGTGACCTGTGACTGATTCCAGCATGCCACCCTCTCGCCCAACCCCTGGGACATGCACGAGGCCACACTGCAGGCTCCTGGGGACAGGACCCTCCCTCTGCCTCTGAGATGGGATACCAGAAACCAAGTTTCCTGTTGGGAACACTCATTTTGAATCTCTGTTACAGCAAGAGGAACCCACGCTTAGATAATGCTGTTAGACAACCTGACTATTCAGATGCAACACTCCCTGTGATGATGAAGACACTGAGCCAATAGCTGACAGTAAGAGTGAGAAGCTGCAAGTCTACGTGAAGCGTTTCTCTCCATGTGAGGTTTGCAACACAGCTTCCTGGAGCAGTGGCCCTCTTGGGCACCCTGTGACACAGCATTTCCGACCACTGCCCGGTGACATTCACTGACACTGTTCTTCTGAATTAAAGCCCCACTAACTTGATTTAAATATTTTTCCTGCTTACAGAAATTACTTTAGTTATTTTTTTAAGGCATAAGGGTAAACTATGCTAGTTGAGAACAACTTTGGCTAAAATTATTCTTAACCCCAGTACTCAGATTACACATTGACATTTTCCTCTAGTGTTTTTTTCTGCACCAATGTATTATGAAATGAGGACCACACTCCTCAGTCTCATATCCTATTTTACTTCACTTTTATACTGTCCATTCTGAGCAATTACAGACATAAGACCCACACTGTAAGAACACTTCAAGTGGTAAACAAAAACAAGGATAATCCCCAACAATCCCAGAGACCAATGCAAGCTGTTCAGTTTATACACATTCATCCAGGCTTTGGCTTAAACAAAAATGACACATTTACTTCCTTGCATGCCATCTGTAGGTATAAACACGGGGTCACATATACCTGTCCATTTGTACACCCTCCCCTGACTTCTAACACGTTCCCCGCATCCTTCAAGTTCATTCATACGGGGCCCTGGCGCTCTGAGGCCCCACTACGCTTCAGATGCCGGAGGTGCCCCTGGTGTCATGAGGAACGACATTCTCTGAAGTACTCAGCCCACCTCCCTCCCCCACACTAGGGGAAGGAGCTAGCCGAATGAAAGGTCTGGGAGAATACCTAGGCATGTAGCACCCAGCCTCGTCCACTGGGGCACAGGTCCTGCTGCTCTGGGCCAGGAGTGCAGTGCTGCGGAGAGGCTGCAGCGATCCAGCGCCTCCTGTCAGCAGGCAGGACACAGCCTAACGGGCACTTGGCCTAGAGGTCCAGCATCAGTCCAACCAAGGCTTGGACAAGTAGCGAGCTGAACTTTCGCTCTTCATGGGCCTCACTGGTGCAGATTTGGGAGGGCAGGAGGGGTGCTACTGATGCGTGACCCTCAACCCCAAATAGGCACTGCTGAACTGGCCTGCACAGTCTCAGGCACAGCTCCAAACCTTGCGAGGCAGCCATGACCTCGATTATTTACTCTATTTTACAGAGACTGAGAAAGTCAATTACCCAAGGCTGCTAAGCCAGTCAGTGGCAGAGCTTAGGTTCAGAGTCAGGCCTGTCTGCCTCCAGAGTCCATTCTCAAAGATGTTTTTCCCTCCCCAAGTGTGATGTTGCTGTTACAGGGTATTTTGCTTAGAGCAGCTGGGATTGGTATTCTACAAGTAAGCTTATATTTTAAATCTTATTATTTTTTTTAATCCAAAAACGGAGTATATTCGGTTTTTTGTTTTGGAGGTGATATTTCCTGATTTTGTTGTTGTTGTTGTTTAAAAGGACTGTTATACCACCTGAAAACAGGCTTGTGTCTATTTATAAGAATATAGCTTTAAAATGTGTGCCTTTGGGACTTCCCTGGTGGTCCAGTGGATAAGACTCCAAGCTCCCAGTGCAAGGAGTCCAGGGTTTGATCCCTGGTCCAGGGAACTAGATCCCACATGCCACAACTAAGAGTTCACGTGCTGAAACTAAAGATCCTACGTGCCACAACTAGGACTTGGCACAGCCAAATAAACAAACATTTAAAATAAATAAATAAATAAAATGTGTGCCTTTTCGTGATTTTCATAATTTTAACTTTTCGGGAAGTTTTTAAAATTAAATATACCTTGCTTCGAATAAACATTTATCTGAATATCAGCAATTTTTCAGTTTCTCCTAATACCTTTTTTCCCCTGTGAATTCAAATAAAGTTAAATTGATAATTTTTCATTTAAAAAACCTGAATGAAGCAAACGAAGTAAAAATATATCACACTGCTGGTTCCATAATGTCTGGGGCTAACATGGCCCTCCCTTCTGTTAGAACTTGCTAGACAAAATATAACACGATATTGTTGATGTTGAGATGGGGAGAGCCTCAGAGCTGGGAGTGAAGCCTATAAGCCGCCAGAGTGGCTCTGAGACGGGAGGGGGCAGTGCCCACTGCAGGGGCGGGAAGCTGTTTGCGCACGCGCACTAGTAAAGGGGTGTTACAAGCCTTGGGCTGGCAAGTTGCCACCTTGGCTGTCTGCCGCTTACAGTCTAAAGAAAGGAAGCAGGTAGGTGTGCAGAACTCCACCCTTGGGAGCAGCAGAAAAAAGGATAGTAAAAGGGCACCCAAGGAAGACAAGGACTAGAGCTGCAGGAGAATCTGCACCCCCGCGCGGCCCCACGGCCGCCAGTGTCACCAACCTGCACTGGTGCCACCACAGACATGGCGGGGACCAAGTGCCCGGCACGTGCTTTTCTTATTTCCTGTGTTCGACACACAATCATCCATGAGGTTCGGGGAGGTGACTGGCTTACAGCTGAGCCAGCTGCTAGCTGCGGTCTCCTCCCCCCACCACCCCACAGCCATCTGAGTTTTGCTCCCAGGGCTCTGCCCAGATGTCAACGGTCTTCGCCTTTCCTGAGCAGTTCAGTGTCCTTTCACCGGTCATATTCCACAACCCGAGGCAGCACTAGACATGCCCGACAGCTCCCTGAACTGCTTCAAGGCCCTGCCCTATTATGGGTCAGCTGCTTCTCTGAGAACCTCTTCCGTTACCAGCTTGTGAACGCGGTCTGGGCTTTCTCAGCTCTGCCGTGCAAGCCTTACCATCCCTAAGGCCTTTGCAGGAGAAATCCATCCCCATCTCTCCAGGAGATACTGGAGCTACGAAGTTAGGCTTGTGAAAAGACATAGCAACCTCGCCCCGCCCCGCCCCATTTCTCTGGTATCTTCCACATGAGTGATGCTGTAGCTATTGGCATTATTAAGATACCGTTATTGTTACATCTAACGAAAGTCCCACCTCCGTGGACAGGACCAAGTCCTGTCATTCACTGGGACTGGAGCTCAGGGGAAAGACGTGCTCCAGAGAGGGCACTGCGGCCTGATTAAGAGCATGAGCTCTACAGACAAACTGCCCGAGTTCAAACGGGCCTCCAGCTAACACTCCCGGGAACACAGAGAGGCATTCTACTCAGGCCCTGAGGCTCCCATGACTACGATGCAGCCACTGCATGAGGGGTAAGACGTCCAGAGCACCAGCAGAGACGGCCTCCAGGACTGATACGACTCGAGAAAAGGACGGCGCCGCCCATCATCTGGAGGGGATTCTCTTCTTTACCTCTACCCCGCCAGGGCAGCGGTGCCGGCTCTGCACCTCCTCCAGCACAGGCAGGCTCGAGGCGCCGGTCACTCTCCCAGCATCATCTGGAGAGCTCCCTCGGGCTCCAGGCAGAGGCCGCTGGCTTGCAACAAAAGAGCAGCACTACCCGCACCGTGCCCCTCACCTACCCCCAGGCCACCCCAGAGCAGGCAGTGGGCTTGAGAGCCGCGACACAGACGCTGAAGCTGGGGGCTCTACGCCTGGGGTGTGTGGCCCCTGGAGCCAGGGAAAGGAACCAAGAGAGTGGGATTTATCCACACGTTCCCTGGGGAGAGAAGCTGCGGGACCCGAGCCGGACTGCAGTCCGGCGGGGGCGGCCGTGACGGCTGCTGGGAGCCGGGTTCACCGAGCCCAAGGCTCCGGGACCCCCGTGCGAGGCCGGCCGCGCTCAGCCCGCCCGTCCACCCGACCGGAGGACCCTGCCGACCCGCTCGGGGCCCGGAACGCGCCACTCACCCGGCGCCCAACGGCGAGAGGACGCCGGCACCCCGCACGCGGACTGCCAGCCGCCCGCCCCGCAGACCGGCCGACAAAGCCTGCACAGGAGCCCGCTCGCCGCGGCCGGAAATCTCCCGGCGGGCCCGCCCGGAGAGCTTCCGGTGCCGCTCTAGGCGTTCCGGGACCGGCCGGCCTCTCTGTGGTGCACACTTCCGGCCGGGTGCAGCTGGCAGGGACCCGAGACTTCACCTCCCGCGTCTCCGCAGCTCTGAGCGCCGCCTGTTCCGCAAGAGTTAATTGGTTTCCAGTTAACTGTAAATCCCGACAGTAAAAACGTCGGCAGGCGGAGCTCCCTGCGCCCATCGCCCCGGCGCCCCAGAGCGTGCGCCCGCCCTCCACCTTCGGGCTTGGTCGGAGCGCCGCCCCTCTGAGAGGCGAGGTCTGGCGTAGCGCGGCCGCCGAGGGCTTTCTCCTGCTTCCCGCAGCAGGCCGCGATTCCCGAGACTTCCCGCGTCTTCCCTTCCCTCTTCAGCCACGAGGAGTGCCCTCTGACTTAGTCCTTTTACGGTCCAGGGACTAACGCTGGAGAAGCCAGGTCACTTGAGGTCACACAGCTAGTGAGTGGCCAGGCCGATCGCCTCTAGGGCCACGCTCCTGCCCCGGCTATGTTGTTGGTCCTGTGGGCGCAAGGATGGCCTCTGGGGACAGTCGTGGGAAATGCCATCTATCCCACCCCCCCCCACCCCTACCCCACCTCCCGGGTGGAACAGCAGGCATCCAATTAACCATCAACTGGAGCTGGGGAACAGCAGCATTCACAAGCATCAGCTCTGTCGGAGTAAGATGCCAGGAGCAAGCAAGGGAGTCATTACAACAATAAGCCGTGCCAGAGAGGGGCCCTGGGCCCTGAGGAACTGCTCCTGACCAGTCCCCCCCCACCCCGCCCCCGCCACACACACACCCCTCTGCACAACAGGGAAAGCTTCTTGGAGGAGGGGGGGTCTTTTATGGAGGCCTGAGAGGATTGTCTCTTAACAAAACATGGACAAGATCTGTATGCTGCAAATTAAAAGATGCTGGTGAAACAGATCAAAGAAGAGTTAAATAAATGGAAGAGAAATAAATATGTTCATGGATTGGAAGACTCAATATAGTAGAAATGTTAATTCTCTGTAAGTTAATCTAAAGGTCTAATGCAATTCCTATCAAAATTCCAGAAAGATTTTTAGTAGACATAGATAAGCTTATTCTAAAGTGTATATGTACAGGCTATGCCCTAGAATAGCTTAAAACATTCTTGAAGAATAAAATGGGAGGACTATCACCTAATATTAAGATCTATAATACTGCTTCTGTAATCATGACAGTGTGGCTTTGGTGGGGGGACAGATACCTAGGTATCTAGGTATCTGGAGCAGAATAAAGAACCAGGCACAGAGCCACACCAATATATCCAGCGGACTTTTAACAAAAGTGCAAAAGCAATTCGATGGAGATTTCAGTTCTTAATAATGTATCAGTGTTGGCTCATCAATTGTTAAAAAAATATAAAATAGTTAACCTTGGAATTTTTTTGTTAAACTTTTGTCAATATTAATAAACAACAGTCCCTCTCAAATAGCTATTAATGGTGCAAAGTTCAGACAGATTTCATTTTCTCCTTAGGACCAAGATTTGCTCTCTATTTGAGAATCATGCTCTGTTTTGCTTAACTCTTCTGATTCTTCCTGGTAGCTCAGACGGTAAAGCATCTACCTACAATGTGGGAGACTCGGGTTCGATCCCTGGGTCAGGAAGATCCCCTGGAAAAGTAAATGGCAACCCACTCCAGTATTCTTGCCTGGACTGAGGATCCTGGTAGGCTTCATTCCATGGGGTCACAAAGAGCCGGACACGACTGAGCGACTTCACTTTCACTTTCTGATTCTTCTAGAATCTAACCTAATCTACTTTCTTTAAAGTGCTTAGCATCCCCGTCACAAGTCCAAGGGCAGCTGCAAGGTCAAATGTGATAAGTTTTCCCAAGATGTTTCATCTTTGGGTAGATCCAAAAAGTCTTGCATGTGATCTTTTAATTGTTCCAGAGAATGTCTTTGTGATCACAGTTGAGGTCAGGTCTCCCAGTAACGTGACACAGAGCACAAAAAATGCTTCTAAATTTTTGGCCAAAATTCTGGCTTCTACACACCTTTAACTTCTCTAATCATGTCAGTACCAGTAGTATCTACTTGCCCTTGCTGCTACTACTGCTAAGTCACTTCAGTCGTGTCCGACCCTGTGTGACCCCATAGATGGCAGCCCACCAGGCTCCCCTGCCCCTGGGATTCTCCAGGCAAGAACACCGGAGTGGGTTGCCATTTCCTTCTCCAATCCATGAAAGTGAAAAGTGAAAGTGAAGTCACTCAGTCGTGTCCAACTCTTGGCGACCCCATGGACTGCAGCCTACCAGGCTCCTCCATCCATGGGATTTTCCATTGCCTTCTCCGGTGAACAGGACTACTTGCCCTTGGTAATTTTTAAAATCAATGCCTAAAATGGTAAGGTGTTTTTTTCCCCAGTCATTTCCTTAAGTCAAATGAATGTTTCATCTAGACTTACATACATACAAACTCAAGAGAAGTATGAATCAATACTATAAAATGTTCCTCAGCTACAATTGCAAGTACTGCACTGGTTCCTGAGTATTCCTGGACTTACAGATTGGAACAGGAAGAAAAGCAAGAAAGATTTGACCCATTAGTTATTTTACCTTTTCTCATACTGAGTGCCTCCACTGCTCAATTTGCCCTGCAACCCACAGATCTTGTGGTCTTCAAAAAATTCTGTTAAAGGGATGAAATGACAAGCTGCAGACTGGGAGAAAATATTTGCAAATCACATAGCTGACAAAGAATTTGTATCTGGAATATATGAGGAATTCACTAAGCCGTAAGAAAATGAAAATTTTAATTAGCACATGGATAAAAGATTTGAACAGAAACGTCATCAAAAAACAATATACAGATAACAAAAAAAACACATGAAAAGATATTCAACATCTTTAGTGATAAGGGAAAATGCAAATTAAATTCATAATGGGATATCTATCAGAATGCATCTCTCAGAATGGCTAAAATTAAATTAACATAGTGACAACACTAAATTCGAGTAAAGGAGTGCATCACTCCTGCCGTGCTGGTGGGAATATAAAAAAGAATTCTGGAAAAGAGTTAGGTAGTTTCTTGCAAAGTTAAACATAAACTTGTCACATGACCCAGCAATTGCATTTACTGAGTATCTATCCTACAAACATAAAAACGTATGTTCACAGTAAGATCTTCATCTAAATATTTATAGCAGCTTTATTCACAACTGCCAAATGTCCTTCAATAGCTGAATGAACAAACAAACCCAGGTCCAGCCTCATGGGGGGAGAAAAGTCTGCAACCAAAAGGAACACAATTCTAGTGCCACATGGACAAATCCTGAATGGTAAAGCCAATCTTAAAATGTGATGACACCATAGTGATAGAGACCCAGGATGCTCTCCAGGAGTTACAGTCCTAGGGTGATGTGACTATACGGAAGTAGCACAAAGGCATTTCTTTATCACCATGGAGCAATGCTGTGTCCTGATTGTGGCGGTGGTTACAAGACTCCACAGGTGTGACAGAATTTCAAAAAATATACCCCTACTCCCAAGATTGCCAGGGGAAATATCAATAACCTCAGATACACAAATGACACCATCCTTATGGCAGAAACCAAAAAAGAACTAAAGAGTCTCTTGATCAAAGTGCAAGAGGAGAGTGAAAAAGTTGGCTTAAAGTTCAACATTCAGAAAACTAAGATCATGGCATCTGGTCCCATTGATTCATGGCAAATAGATGGGAAAACAGTGGAAACAGTGATAGACTTTATTTTGGGGGGCTCCAAAATCACTGCAGATGGTGACTGCAGCCATGAAATTAAAAGATGCTTACTGCTTGGAAGCAAAGTTATGACCAACCTAGACAGCATATTTGGAGAAGGCAATGGCACCCCACTCCAGTACTCTTGCCTGGAAAATCCCATGGATGGAGGAGCCTGGTGGGCTGCAGTCCATGGGGTCGCTAAGAGTCAGACACGACTGAGCAACTTCACTTTCACTTTTCACTTTCATGTATTGGAGAAGGAAATGGCAACCCACTTCAGTGTTCTTGCCTGGAGAATCCCAGGGACGGGGGAGCCCGGTGGGCTGCCGTCTATGGGGTCGCACAGAGTCAGACACGACTGAAGTGACTTAGCAGTAGCAGCAGACAGCATATTAAAAAGCAGAGACATTACTTTGCCAACAAATGTTTGTCTGGAGAAGGCAATGGCACCCCACTCCAGTACTCTTGCCTGGAAAATCCCATGGATGGAGGAGCCTGGTGGACTGCAGTCCACGGGGTCGCTAAGAGTCAGACACGGCTGAGCGACTTCACTTTCACTTTTCACTTTCACGAGTTGGAGAAGGAAATGGCAACCCACTCCAGTGTTCTTGCCTGGAGAATCCCAGCGACAGGGGAGCCTGGTGGGCTGCTGTCTATGGGGTTGCACAGAGTCAGACACGACTGATGTGACTTAGCAGCAGCAGCAGCAAAGGCCATGGTTTTTCCAGTAGTCATGTATGGATGTGAGAGTTGGACTATAAAGAAAGCTGAGCACCAAAGAATTGATGCTTTTGAACTGTGGTGTTGGAGAAGACTCTTGAGACTCCCTTGGACTGCAAGGAGATCCAATCAGTCCATTCTAAAGGAGATCAGTCCTGAATATTCATTGGATGGACTGATGCTGAAGCTGAAACTCCAATACTTTGGCCATCTGATGAGGAGAACTGACTCATTTGAAAAGACCCTGATGCTGGGAAAGATGGAAGGTGGGAGGAGAAGGGGATGACAAAGGATGAGATGGTTGGATGGTATCACCAACTCAATGGACATGAGTTTGAGTAAACTCCGGGAGTTGGTGATGCACAGGGAGGCCTGCTGTGCTGCAGTCCATGGGGTCGCAAAGAGTGGGACGTGACTGAGCGATGGAACTGAACTCCCAAAATAAAGAGTGCATGCAAGACTGATGAAGTCAGGTAAGGTCTGTACATGAATTAATACCATCATCCATTTCCTGGTTTTGATAATGTAAGATGTGTTATTGGGAAACACTGAGTGAAGAGAACATGGGACCTCTCTGTAGTATTTTGCAACTTCCTGTGAGTTTAAAGTTATTTCAAAATAAAAAGATGAAGTTAAAAAACCAAAACATAAGTTATAGTTAATGAGTATAAAGTTGTACTATAAAACTTGATAAATGAAAAATGCCAATATCATGACTATTTTTAAAAATACATTTAAAAAAATTATACAGCGAGCCTTCATATACACAGTATTTAGTTTCTACTATTACTGTTTTGCTATGTTTCTTTACCATGTGTTTATTCCCTAAATATTCATTGGAAGAACTGATCTTGAAGCTGAAGCTCCAATATGTTGGCCACCTGATGGTCAGAGTTGAGTCATTGGAAAACACCCTGATGCTGGGAAAGATTGAAGGCAGGAGGAGAAGGGGGCGACAGAGGATGAGGTGGTTGGATGGCATCAGTGACTCAGTGGACATGAGTTCGAGCAAACTCCAGGAGATAGTGAAGGACAGAAAAGCCTGGCGTGATGCAGTCCATGGGGTCAAGAGTCAGATGTGATTTAGCAACTGAACAACAACAACAAATTACTGTTTTGCTATCTTTCTTTATCATGTATTTATTCAGCTGCCTATCTATTCTGTCTACTCATTCATCTTATTTTTTTGGTCCATTTCAAAGAAAGTTGCAGGTATTAGTACATTCCACTCCTAATTCACCATGCAAATCACCAACTAGACTTTAATATGTTTACAGGAGACATAGTTTAGGTAAAACGTAGACAGTGAAATACATGTCTTACATGTACCCTTGTATGAACTTTGACTTTGACATATGCAAACACTTGTGTTACTCAAACCTGTATATAGATAAGGAGTGTCACCATCACCCCAGAAAAATTTCAAGGCTCTGCATAGCCCATGCCTCCCCCCTGCCCCCGGACTCTTAGAGACACAACACTTCTCTCAGTATTTTCACCATAGATTGGTTTTCTCTGCTCTTGAATTTTAAAGCTGAAATTTAACTTTTTGAAAATGCAATTATCATTAAATATGCTTATAAAAATAAAACATTTGCAGTTCGAGATTCAATGTCCATCTAATTGCCATGATAAAACAATCAATACAGGCAACCAATGTCTAGATCGATAAATATACATGGTTGAAAGGAACGTGAATCACTTGATAGTACAAAGTGTGCAAACACTGTGAATGCTATGGGGTGTGTGAGGAGCTCTGAAGCCACAGCCTGCAGCAGGAAGCAGACAGTCTGCATTCCTTTCAGTGCTGAGGCTGTTAAGCCTCCCCTCTCACTCTTCCCTTTGCCCCACGTCTGGACAAGTGGATGAGAAGGCCCGGGTGCTCCCTCCAAGTCCCTGCCTGCAGGTGTGAATACCCTGGCTTACCCTCTGACCACCATCAAACCCCCCTTTGCCTGCTTTTTCAAGCCATTTTCAGCGGGCTGCCTTGCTGCCGGCAGAAAAGCCTCCTCATGTAAGTAGTAAATGTTTTGCTACCTTCTTGGTGTGTGTGTGGCACCGTAAGTCCACATCGCAATCAAATCTGGGGTGGGGTCTATCCGGTCCTGCAGCGTGATTACCATAGAAGAATCAAGAGGAACGATCCTCCTCGCTACTACTAGCTGCGCCTCCTTATGCTGGACCAACTGCCTGAGAAGGATCTAGTCAGTCATCTGCCTCCTCTCACCTGAGCAGCACCTCCGCTGCCCCAAACCTCCTTGTACCTGGAAGCAGGACTTTCCTAACACCGGCTGGTCACAACCACAAACCTTCCTGGTATCTGGACCAGGTACCTCTTTCTTTTACTTTTTCTTTCTTTTCTTTTCCTCCCTCCCTCCCTTCTTTCCTGACAGAGTTGTGCCCTCGCCAAGCCCAGATCCTGGGAGGCAGACGTGCGCGTGTGTGACTAGTAGGCCCTCCGGCACCGGCCAGGCAGTGGAGAAAGTGCGGACCGTCCTAGGATTTGCTGCTGCTGCTGCTAAGTCGCTTCAGTCGTGTCCGACTCTGTGCGACCCATAGACGGCAGCCCACCAGGCTCCCCCGTCCCTGGGATTCTCCAGGCAAGATCGGGAGGGTGCTAAAGTTTGCTCTCCATAGAGTCTCCAGGCGAGCTTACTAAAGTTGACTCCGAAGTACATTCAGACCCATGGAACTAGAACTTCAGCGGCAATGGCCCGTGATCTCTGTGTTCAGCAAGCGTCGCGGGTGTCCCAGGGCCGGAGCCCAAGGAGGCGGGGCGTGGGGGGGGGCCGAGGGCTGCAGGGGGCGGGGCCTGTGGAGACACAGCGGGCAGGGGCGGAGCCGAGAGATTGGGGAGCGGATCCGACCAGGAGCTACACCCTCGCCGCAGGCAGGCGGGACAGGGCGTGAGTCGGCTTCTCCGTCTGCCCGCGCGAAGCCCACCCAGCTACCCTGCTCTATTATGGTTGACCAGCGCGCCCGGGTGCTCACCTTAACGCAGAGCCTCTGCGTCTTTGCGAGGCCCCTGTCCCGGCCGGCCTGCGAGCTGGAGCCGCTGCAGGGCTGGGGCTGGGTCCGGAGCCCCAGGCCCGCCGCCGTCCCCTGCCTTCTCTCCTGTCTCCAGGCCGCCCTGCCGCCGCCGCTGCCCTCGCCGCGGGGAGACGGGGAGCCGGCAAGGCGGGCAGCCCCCCGGCCGCCTGGCCCCAGGTGAGCGCGCCTGCCCCCAGGACCTGGGCTCCTTGCCTCCCAGAAGATCTTTCCTCGGAGCCCGCTTCACTTGGGACCCTGAGTCCCAGGTCCTCTCCAGGACGGGGCCTCACAGAGGCTTCCCTTACCCCTCCGCGTTGTTCCCCAAGGCCTTCCGGAGGCTGCGGAGGGACACTCACCAGGAAAGGCGAAACTGAGCAGGGTGGGGTATGGATAGGTTTGGTTGACGGTTGTCATTAGGGGTTCCCTGGCAAGCAGGGTACCTTGAGGTGGAGTCCAGGGGTCCCACATGCTTGCTGGTGAGCCATCTGCCTCCTCCACCTTGAATCCTGATGTGCTGACCCCATGAGCAGAACCAATGTTGTTTCAGGACCTCTTGACTTTTGGGGACGTGGCTGTGCACTTCACCGAGGAAGAAGGGGCGTGTCTGGATGCTGGGCAGAGGACTCTGTATAGAGACGTGATGCTGGAGACTTACAGGAACCTGGTCTCTCTGGGTGAGGTATTCAGCCACAGCCCTTCCCTCCTCCCCACCCCCAGCTGAGGTGAGATCCCGGAGGGGCCAGGCTGGCTGTGACTCTGGGACCAGAGGGGGGACATTCTGCTCCCAGGTGACAGGTGGGGGTCTCTGGACCTGTCCCTGGGGCAGGGTCTCTGCCAGCACTTTGCTGCCTGGAGACTAGAGGTGTCCGTGTCTCTCACAGAGGCGGGCCTCTGTTGAGTCCTCATCCCTGCCCTGCTCCCCACCCACCTCAACCTCCTGGGGAGACTCCATGTTTCAGAGCCTGCATCGTAGGGCCAGCAAACCCCCCAGTCCCAGACTGCCTCTGGAGTGGGATGCCAAGCGTGCCCTAGCACTTCACCCATTTCCTCTCTCCTCTCGGGCAGGAGTTCCAGGATCCAAACCAGATCTGATCTCCCAACTGGAGCAAGGAAGGGAGCCCTGGGGCTCAGACCTGCTGGGGGCCCAGGAAGCAGAGCCTGCGGGAGATGCCGGCATGGGTGAGTGAGGAGAGCCACAGGCCTCCGGTTGTTCAGTATTTGCACTCAGCATACACAGCCAGTGTTGTGAACAGCCAGATAGAAGGACGGTCACACAGTCATAAAGTGCACTTTTGTTGGCTTGTCCCTTGGTGTCCTTACCCAGGTACATGGACACCCATCAGTTGAAAACAGGCAGCCAGTTAGTGGTGAAGGGGTAAAGGCTGTGATTGTTGCCTTTCCCCTTCATTGCAGATTGAGGACAATTTTCTGGGAGTCCAGCACCGTGCCAGATGCTTAACAAATTGTGTCTCGTTTTCTCCCCCAACAGCCCCATGGGATGAGCTACCAGTTAGAACCCTCAGTTACAAGGAACTGAGTGAGTGAGTGAGTGTCGCTCAGTCGTGTCCGACTCTTTGCGACCCCATCAACTGTGTAGCCCACCAGGCTCCTCTATCCATGGGATTTTCCAGGCAAGAATACTGGAGTGGGTTGTCATTTCCTTCTCCAGGAGATCTTCCTGACCCAGGGATTGAACCCAGGTCTCCCGCATTGTAGGTAGACGCTTTACTGTCTGAGCCACCGAAAACCCAACCAAACCAGCCAGAGCTGGGGGGAGGCTCTTGGCTCAAGCCATGAAAATTGGGGTTGGTTCTCAGCATCGTGGGTCTCAGGCTCCAAATAATGCCCTTGGCATAAGTTTGAGATCCAGAACACTTAACATCAGTCAAGCCAGACATCCCGCCTCCCAGAACTGCTGCTGGCCATGGGTAGCAGTGGCCCCTGGTGACCTTGGCATGATCTGGAAGTGTCTGCCCACTTGCCCTTAAACGGGAACTTCTGTTCTCCTCACAGCATCACTTCTGACACCAAATATAGGGAGTTCCTCATACTACCCAGTTCGTCACCTCTCTGCACACCCACTGGGTGTCCTGCAGTCCAGCTCTGACACCTCATCCCTGCACTGGACGCCTGTGGACGTTTGAGCAGCGAGGGCATCATCCTAGAAACCCTTCCTGGGGGTCAGTTCCAGTCCTTTGGGTTTCCTGAGTGTAGAGGCTTAGAGTTTCAGGTATAGATGTGTATTTGAAAGGCAGTTATTTTTGGAAGCAGGCAAGAGAAAGCAGGAAGAGAGAGAGAAGAGAAAAGTTAGTACAGAGCTGCCACTGCCAGCGTGTGGAGCACCACAGCTCCAGGACCATGACCACTGAGAGGCTGCAGGAGGCATATGGGACTGTCCATCAGAGCGAGGGAGGGGGACACTTGTCCTTGGTCCCTGCCCCCAGGGCGGTACCTGTCTGCAGCCTGGGCTGGAAGTGCAGACCTCGGCTAAGACAGAGGCACACGTGCCCCAGAGGATGCTGGCAGGCAGAGCTCTCAGAGCTGTCTGCTGCAGCAGGGCCAGAATCCCGGGGAGGCGGGGGCTTGGTGTAAGGTGCTTGCAGCGTCAGCTACAGACTTCAACTAGAAAAAGGTGGTGAGAAAAAGTTGGGACATATGAGGGGAAGGTCCATGAAGGAGGTGGGCACATGCGCACAGCCAGTGAGCCTGGACTCACCCATGAGACACCTCGTGGAGAAGGCCAGCAGGTGGTTGATACTTGCAGGCACAGAGTGGGGGCCCAGGTGGACCTTCTCAAACAGGGTAACAGGTGGGCCCTTTCTCTGTTTCAGATTCCACCCAGGGGTCTTTGTGTAAACATGTGACTGCAAGGGTGAAAATGACTCCAGCTCCAGAGCCTCCAGGAGGAACATCTGGAAGCTTCTTCGGGGGTGAGCCTCCAAAAGCGGTCTGCAAAGAAGCCACTGGGCAGGAGGGCAGGCTAGGGAGCCTGGAGAACTTCCTTATCCAGGAGAGACCATCACATGGAACCTTCTGGACCATCTCCAAAGGAGAAGGGTCCCAGAAAGGCAGTAAATGCGGACCCGAGCTTTTCTGTAGCCGCGAGACAAACGCTAAAGGGCAGACAGCCCACACGTGCGAAACGTGCGCCAAGACCTTCCAATACCTCTCGCGTCTGGTGAGACACCGGGCCGTGCACAGCGGCGAGAAGCCGCACGCATGCGGGGAGTGCGGCCGCACGTTCAGCCAGCTCTCGCACCTGGTGCAGCACCGCAGCGCGCACGCTGGCCAGAAGCCGCGCACCTGCGGGCAGTGCGGCCGCGCCTTCACTCGGCTCTCCACGCTGCACCGCCACCAGCGAGTCCACAGTGGCAAGAAGCCTTTTGGGTGCCAGTGGTGCGGGAAGCCCTTCAGTTACAGCACTCTCCTCGCCCAGCACCAGCGGATCCACACCCGAGAGAGGCCGTTCCGGTGCTCAAAGTGCGGGAAGAGTTTCATCTGGAAGGCCAGCTTTGGGACTCATCAGAAATCGCACCTGTGCAGCCAGGCGGCGTGGATCTCTGTAAGCTAAGTAGCCACTGGCAGGGGGAGCTTCAGGCTGGCTGCTGCAGCAAGGAGGGCCCCAGAAGGATGTCCCCAGCACGTGGCACCGCAGAGCGAGACCAGCACGAGGGACTGGATTGTTTCTCCACCGGAGATCAACGTGTGCATTTCAGGTCCTTCCCACAACAAGGGGTAGCCCAGGCCTGCCTGCCCCAGCCACCACGACCTGGTAGCCTGCTGGATTCAGTGTAGCTGTGAGACGCCTGTGGACAAATTGATGCTTTGAAAGTTACTATTTTCAGGTGCATCCAGATCTTATTTCTGAAATTTAAAATGTAGGTCTTTGGTTTATTTGCATCATAGGTGGGTTCTAAATGCCTTTGAAATCCAGATGGGGTACCGAACTTTTGGATAATCAATCTTCCATCACACAGCAGCCCTGAGCACCAGGAGAAGAACATGTAACTCTGGTCATCGTTAGGTCCTGGCTGGTTGTTTTCAGATGCTGATTTGTTGAGCAGGATGTGAGTGTTCCATCTTGGGCAGCTCAGCCCTTGCTGTTGGCCCTGTGGATTTGCTTGCTCAGCTTCACCTTCCTGCATGCCAACTCTGCTTGAGTCAGGCCATATGAAACATTAAGAGTGTGCATGTCATTTGGACTGTTCTTTTTTCCAGCCAGTTCTTCCATAGAGAATATGTTTGCATAGTGTGAATGTTTTCTATACAATAATAACATTAAAAATTTAAAACACATGGTGGAAATAGAGAAAACAGATATAAAAGAAGACAGTGGTCACAAAACACAGGATATCTATAGGAAGATTAGTTGGCAAGCACTGCCCAAGCATCAGGGGGCAGGCAGGGGAAGGCTGTGCCTTTGTGACCATCCACTGAACTCTTGGCATTCCTTTCACTGCTTAGAGGCTGAGTGTCACATGTCTAGTGAAACTAAATGTGCTCAGCTATTTTCCTGCAGGCAGATTAAATAACTTAATTACAGAAGCAATACATGATCATTTGAGGAAATGTACAGATATATAAACATAAAGTAAAACATGGGACTTCCGTGACAGTCCAGTGGTTAAGACTCCAGGCTTCCACTGTAGGGGGTATGGGTTTGATCCCTGGTCAGGGAACTAAGATCCCACATTATGTGCAGTGCAGCTGAAATAAAATAGAGAAAAATATAACCGGAAGTTTTATTTTGACTCAAAGGAACCTGGTAAACTGACAATGAAAAAGGGGGATTTGGGTGTTGCCCACAGTGTTTCACCCAGACTATCTAGATTCAAAGCTGTAGCAAAAGAAAACCTTCCTGAACTAAAGGAGTGCCTGGTCTTGACACTGAAAGACCTGACTGTGAGTGAAAGAAAAAACAGAGAACATGAAGTTTCATGAAATGACTGGACCACAAGCACCCAGGGAAAAGAAGTAGATCACCAACAGGAAAAAATAAGCTTGCCCCAGACTTTAATTAACAAAGACTGCAGCTCTTTCCATATTTATTTCCTTAATGTGTCACCTTATCTTATTTATTTGACTGTGCCTCGGGGAGTGTAGGATCTTAGTTCCCTGAGCCCCCTGTAGTGGAAGTCCAGAGTCTTAACCACTGGGCTGCCAGGGAAGTCCTTGAGTCAAATTTTAAAGCTTATTTTCCTTCTTTTCCCTTTACCTCTTTCTTCCCAGGGTGTAATAGCGATAGTTAAATTCAAATTAAGTTCATTAGATGCAAAAAATATGATCAGAGATAAAGACATGGCTCAGAAACATTGGATGAAACAGGACACAATTAATGAAGAGACGCTGGATGATGTTCCTTTGGGGTGGAGGAGGGACCAGCTTCAGAGCTATGTAATAATTATGTGTTGGAATGGATGGACGGAAGCTTTGAAAGTGCTTCTTCAGAAAATGTACTGATGTGGATGTTGAGTCGTCAAGGGGTGGATTGTAATGAACATATCTTGTTTAAGCCCATCCTGAATCCATCCTCCTTTCTTTTTGTAAAAGTACCTCCCCTTCTGTTTGCAGCACTTCCCAGGATCCGTTGTAGGAAGTCACAGTGGTGCTGTCAGTCTGGGTGCCTTGTTTTTCTTTTTCTTGCGGGGTCACTCAGGCCAGAGCTTCGAGTACAATTTTGAACAAAAGTGGCAAAAGTGAACATTTTTGTTTAATTTCTTACCTTAAGGGGAAAGCTTTTAGTCTTTCATTCATTGAGTTTGACATTGTTGCTCAGTCATTCAGTTGTGCCCAACTCTTTGCAACCCCATGGACTGCAGCACATCAGGCTTCCCTGTCCTTCACCATCTCCCAGAACTTGCTCAAACTCATGTCCGAGTCAGTGATGCCATCCAACCATCTCATCCTCTGTCGTCCCCTTCTCCTCCTGACTTCAATCTTTCCCAGCATCAGGGTCTTTTCCAACGAGTCGTTTCTTCGCATCAGGTGGCCAAAGTATTGGATTTTCAGCTTCAGCATCAGTCCTTCCAATGAATATTCAGGACTGATTTCCTTTGGGATGTTAAAGGAGTGTGATGTTAGCTGTGGGTTTTTCATAAATGCCCTTGATTAAGTTGAAGTTCTCTTCTGTTCCTGGTTTGTTGAGTATTCTTATCATGAAAGGGTGTTAGACTTTATCAAATGCTTTATCTGCCTCAGCTGAGATCATTTTTGTTCTTTGTTCTATGAATGTGCTGTATTTGATTCTTTTTTTTTAAATTGAACCATCCCTTGCATTGCAGAAATAAATCTCACTTAGTCATGTGTATAATCCTTTTACTATGCTGCTGGATTCAGTTTACAGTTGCTTTTATTCCAACTCTTTACTTCCCTTGGTGAAAACTCCATTCACCATACTGCAGTGCCCTAGACAGAAACGCAAACTATATATATAACAAATACATATATGTATATATAGATAGGTAGATATAGATGTATTTCGAAGGACTGACTTACATGATTGTGGGGCTGGCAAGTCTGAAGTCTGTAGGGCAGGCTGGCAGGCTAGAACTCTAGGGCAGGAACTCTCCAGTCTTGAAGTAGAATGTCTTCTTCAGTGAAACTTCAGTTTTGCTCTTAAGGCTTCTCAACTGAATGGATGTGCTCACTCAGTCGTGTCCGGCTCTTTGCCACCCCCTGGACTGTAGCCCTCCAGGCTCCTCTGTCCATGGGATTTCCTATGCAAGAATACTGGAATGGGTTGCCATTTCCTACTCTAGAGGATCTTTCCAACTCAGGAATCAAAACTGTGCCTCCTAAATTGGCAGGTGGATTCTTTACCACTGTGCCACCTGGGAAGCCTCCTGAATGAATGAGACCCACATTATCAAGGAAAGTCTAGTTTTCTTCAAGTCACCTGATCTAAGATGCTCTGTCTATGAAGTATCTTCACTGGCAGCACCTAGATTTGTGTGTGAATCACTGGGTGCTACAGCCTCGCCAAGATGACACATAACCAGTTGACACCAACCATCACATTAGGCTTTGTACCTAACTTCCTCCCATAGCTTGCCTAGCCAATGAAGCAGGAATCCTCTTAATTCTTCCAACTTGACGTTGCTTCAGTCAGTAAACTTCTGAGTCGTTATTACCTGAACTACAGCAGTGGCCCCCAAGCGACCTCCTGCTATTAATAATTTCGTGAAATGTGTTTGTCTTTTTAATGTATTTATTAAAGTATATTTTATATACTGTCCCCCTCAGTGTCCCGAATATAGTAACTGTTGCAGTTGCTTCTCACAAATGCAGTTTTTACCCTAGGAAAGCACCGAGCAGCTGCAGCTCCTCCGTGTTCAGGATATTCTTTGGCCCCGCCGCTACTCCTCTGTCCAGAGTCTGCGGGCTTTCGGAGATTCGCAGCCTCGCGTCCTCTCCCACAGCCCCAACGCCGGCACCGTCGGGCTTAGAGGCTAGCAGTGATCGGCCTAGGGGAGGCGGAGCCGACGGGAACTACATTTCCCAGGCTACTGCGCGGCTCTGGACTTCATGTCCCAGCAATGCCCGGGGCGGCCCTCGAGGACTCCACTTCCCAGAGTGCCGCGGGACGGCCCGACCTGGTCCTGCCCACTCCACCTGGCCCCGGCGCGTGGCTGGACGCTCAGCCGGCGCCGGCAGCGGCTCTGCGGGCAGGTGGGGGTAAGGCGCAGGTAAGAAGGCGAGGGGCGCTGAGGGGACCTCGGGAGGGGATGGTGGGGGCGTGGCATGGCGAGCCGGGGCCTGGACCTTGGGTGCCCCGTGACAATCAGAAATGCCTGAAGGGTGCCGGGAACTGGGGGCGTGGGAGGGACCAGGAAGCACGGAAAGGGGCCCAACTGCACTGTGCCAGTGGGCTCAGAGGTGGGTCCAGGGGTGGAGGGCTTGGGAAGCGCCTGGGGAAACGTGGGAGGGGCCCGGCCGCGGTAGCGTCTACCCCAGGGCCTGCTGCTACACTGCTCGTGCAATCAGAATGTCCGGGAAGGGCCCCCTCTGGTCTGGGCTGCCCGTCGGGCTCTGCATCAGGGAGTTCAAAGTCCTCCTGTAGTTGCCCAAGCAGATTTCCAACCCCCAGGATAGGGTGCTGTGAGGTGGTGGCGCCCTGAGGCCTGTCCATTTCTCCAGGTAGCCAGAAGCTCTGCCTGCCCGGAAGGAACCAAGCTTTCCAAGGCTAGCTGAAGTGGGCACTGGGCTGCAAACACAGGCGCCACCCCTTCCCGCAGTCAGTAGCATATGGACTTGGGCCAGAAAGCCCCAGACCCAAGGTTGGCTGCCTTCCTTCTCGTGAGCCAGAAAGGAGCCAAATGTTCTCCTTGGCCCAGTGGGGGTCAGGGTTGGGCCCGCAGGGCAGAGCCTGGTTCTCCAGGCTGGGTGGTAGGCACAGGGCTCCCTGGGGAACAGAGCTGAGAGGAGCGGATGGCTCAGGCTAGCTGGGTCTGCCTGGTCCCCAGCAGGCAGTCTCCCTGGCCTGGTGACCTCATACTGTGCCCCAGTGCTAGGGGCAGTGACCCTGGGCTGTGGCAGCTCAGGGGAGTGGGGTTCTGTGGGATGGTAGCAATGGCCTCAGCCTCGCATCATTTGGCCCTACAGGTGTAGCTACCATGGGCGATCCTCGGGGGACCAGGCGGATCCTAGTGACTGGGGGCTCAGGGCTGGTGGGCAGAGCCATCCAGAAGGTGGTAGAAGATGGGGCCAGGCTGCCCGGAGAGGACTGGGTGTTTGTCTCCTCCAAGGATGCCGATCTCACGTGAGTCCACCCCTCCCTGGAGCACACCCACTGTGCCCTCTCCAGACTGAGCACTCCGGGCCAGCCCTGTCCCTGGCGGGGCCTCGCATCTGGGCCCTCCCTGCCAGGTGGCTGGCCTGGCCAGGATGTGCACAGCTTTGCTCCTGGGCAAACTTCCTCCTTTCTCTTCCTGGAAGCCCACACTCTCCTACCAGCCACGGCCTGGCCTGGCCTGGCCACTTTCCCTTTTGGCAGTCCCTCCCGCCTTTGGCCCTCCCTGGCTCCTGCCCCCAGTGCCTTGAGCCAGGGTGCTTGTTCCCTCAGGCCTCCAAGCAGCCCCTGATGGCCTGGCTTCCCCACAGGGATGCTGCACAGACCCGAGCGCTGTTTCAACAGGTCCAGCCCACACACGTGATCCATCTTGCTGCAATGGTGGGGGGCCTGTTCCGGAATATCAAATACAATTTGGACTTCTGGGTAAGGGAGAGCCCCAGTGAGCACTGGGAGCCAGGATCCCAGATTTTGGGGGCTTTTTGGCCAGCTTCCCAAGCTCTTGTTCTGGCCGCACGAAGTTCCTGAGGGTCAGGGCTTGGCCCAGCAGGTGGGGCAGCCCCGAGGGCCCCCAGTGCCCTACACTTGGGCTGTAGGCAGAGGGGCACACAGGTAGGCTTGGGGACATTTGGCCCAATAGGGAAAGCCCAAGAGGTAAATGTTGGCGTGTGACCCTGCCCCAACTGCTTCCTTCCTCCTGGGCCTCCAAATGCCCCTGCTCCCAGGAGGTCCAGCTGCACTGAGCCTGGGGTGCACCCTGGGCTGCTGAGGTGTAAGCTGCGCTCTTCCAGGGCCCTGCCCCTGCCAGGCTTTGCCCCTGAGGGCTGTCCCTGTCTCTGCCACTGGCCTTGGTGTGGTTCAGCCCTGCTTTGGGCCTGGGATGGTGGAAGCTTAGACCAGATTATGCACGGGGGTCTGTCCTCCTCGTCTCAGCGACAGCCTTCCCAGGAAGCTGCCTGACCACCACCTCTCCCCTCTCCCCAGACCACCCAAATGCCCCGGCCAGCTCATGTCCTCAGAGAGGGAAGTGAGGCCCAAGGAGGGGTGTGGCCAGCCAAGGCTTCATTGCTACTGAGCAGTAGAGCCAGGGGTGAGCTCCTGGGTTGGGGGTGTGGAAGGGCCCCATCTTCCCTCCCTGCCTAAGGGCCAGATTGGGCCCCCTGGGTGCCTGAACCACCTCAGCAGCCCCTGAGGGTGGGGCTCAGCCCTGAGTTTAGGGTGTAGCCCTCTCCTCCAAGGTCCTCCTGCAGCTTCAGGGGAGGCAGGCCTAGACCCTCCTGCAGTCCTGGGGGTGGGCGCTGGGAGTAGTAGGAACTCAGGCTCAGATGCGGCCTCCAGGGTCCGTCCCCACTTCAGTCCCTGGAGGAGCAGGTGAGGCTTCGGACCGTTCCTGGAGGAGCCTGACCCCTGCTTCCCACCGACCCCCCCGCGCCCCCTGCCCCTCAGAGGAAAAACATACACATCAATGATAATGTGCTACACTCGGCCTTCGAGGTGGGCGTGCACAAGGTGGTCTCCTGCCTGTCCACCTGCATCTTCCCAGACAAGACCACCTACCCTATCGATGAGACCATGGTAAGGGGAGGAGCCTGGGCAGGGTGGGGCCTGGCCTGGGGGCGGGGCCGAGAAGCAGGAGGTCCTCTGCTCCCCCAGATTCACAACGGGCCGCCGCACAGCAGCAATTTTGGCTACTCTTATGCCAAGAGGATGATCGACGTGCAGAACAGGTCCTCCTCCTGCGCCCCCTGGGCAGAGGCCAGTCAAGGCTGGGGAAGGGGGCCTGGGTGCCCCGCAGTGGGTGGGCTCAGGGGGCGGCCTGTCAGGGCTCCCAGACCTTGGCTGGGGTGGGACTCGGGGTGGGACGGGCCAGTGGCCCCAGGGTGAGCGCCAGAGGGGACGCTCTGCCGCCGCAGGGCCTACTTCCAGCAGCACGGCTGCACCTTCACCGCTGTCATCCCCACCAACGTCTTCGGGCCCCACGACAACTTCAGTATCGAGGATGGCCACGTACTGCCTGGCCTCATCCACAAGGTGCACCTGGCCAAGAGTGAGTGCCCGCCTCCTGCGGGGGCCCCTGGGGCGCAGCCCGGTGCGGGGGGGTGGGGGATGGCTGATGCTGCCACAGCCCCTCTGACACCTGCCCTCCTGACCCACAGGCAGCGGCTCAGCCTTGACAGTGTGGGGCACGGGGAGGCCCCGGAGGCAGTTCATCTACTCACTGGTTGGTGCCGCAGGGGGGCATGGCTGTCCCCCAGAACGTCTCCTGGGGCCGCCGAGCTGGCCGTGGGCAGGCGGGAGGGAGCCTGGGAAAGTGTGGGGGTCCAGGCTGCCCCCATCCTCGCTGGGGCCCTGTAGGTTCCTGTCCCTGGAGAGTCGCTGGGGTAGCTCTGAGCTCATCGGGAGGAGGGAGTTGGGGCACAGCTGGCTGGCCACTGCCCAAAGGGAGGGACCTGGGCTGGAGAGGGGACATGCACCCATGGGCTGTCACTGGTGGCCTCTGACCCCAGACATCTGACCGGCAGGACCTGGCCCGGCTCTTTATCTGGGCCCTGCGGGAATACAACGAGGTGGAGCCCATCATCCTGTCAGGTGGGTGCCCAGCAGCTCCATCCCCACCCCCACCAGCCGGGGGCGACCCTGTCTGTCCCTGGAGCTGCCGAGCAGGGAGGGGACTTCTGGGGGCCGGGCAGTGAGGGCCTGACCTGGCCTTTGGCTCCTGGCTCCCCACAGTGGGCGAGGAGGACGAGGTGTCTGTCCAGGAGGCAGCTGAGGCCGTGGTGGAGGCCATGGACTTCCACGGGGAGGTCACTGTATCCTTTGGTCGGAGGCTGGGGTGTCTCGGGCCTCCCTGCAGGAGACTGTGCCCTGATGCCCCCAAGGCACTCACCCTGGTGGCCAGGGGGTAGGGGCACTGCTGCTCTGCCCTGGAGGCTTCTCCTGGGAAAGCTGGGCCGGGCTCAAGGGCAGGCGGGGGGCAGCGGGGCTTCCCCTCGTGCTGAGGCCTTGACCAGGTGCCCAGTTTGATACAACCAAGTCAGATGGGCAGTTTAAGAAGACGGCCAGTAATGCCAAGCTGCGGGCCTACCTGCCCGACTTCCGGTTCACGCCCTTCAAGCAGGGTGAGCCTCCCACCCTGTTCCTCAGGGCCTTCCGGCCTCTCCCGGGGCCCACCACTGCCCCTGCCTGGGCCTCAGCTTTCCCAGTGCCAGTTGGGGGGAACGCTCCACGGATTTGGCCTCCGTGCCCTCACCGCAGAGGCAGGACTCCCTGGGTCCCCATCCTCCTTCCGGGGAGGTCAGGACCGCCCTGGCCCTCACCTGCCCACCTCTGCAGCCGTGAAGGAGACCTGTGCCTGGTTCACGGACAACTATGAGCAGGCCCGGAAGTGAAGCCTGTGGCCGGAGCTGGTCCACCTCCTCCCCAGCGCCCGGCCGGCAGCGCCCAGCAGCAGCCACTCTCAGAAACTGCCAGGAGCTGGGGGCACCGCCTGCCCTCCTGATGGTGGCCTCTGCTCCACTCCATCTGCTGAGGCAGGCCTCAGTGACTGTCTGGTGGGGCCTCCGTCCACATCAGGGAAGCCAAGCCCAGCACCCTGCTCCCCAACTCCATCCCTGAGTGTCCGCTTCCAATCCCTGGGAGCCAATAAAGAACATTTTCACAGGCCTGTGTGCCAGCCACCCCTATCCCCACCGCAGCACTGCCTCCTGAGCCCGGCCAGCCCCCCAAGAGCTGCTGGGCCATGGTGACCAACTGTCCCTGGGGCAGAAGGGTGGCAGTGGGCAGAGACACAGAGCAGTGGTGAGTGGGCAGGTGGCAGGAGAGGGTGGGCTGTCAGCTGGTAGGGACAAAGGGTAGGGCACCTGCAGTGGTCCCAGTGCGGTGGCCAGAGCCAGCCTCTCCCCACACGGCCACATGCGGGCCTGGGTCACTGCACTCCCCAGGGCTCCCCTGCTTCCTCCCAGGACTTTGGGGAAAGAGGCCGGGTCTGGGTTTGGATAGGCCGGGCGGGCACAGAGGGATCTGAGGAGAGTGTCGGTCTGCTGGTTCAGGCTCCCCTGGGGCCCCAGCGGAAAGGAGCCCGACCTGGCCCTTCATCTCCCTAGCCCTCATGTGGTGGCTTGGGTGCTGGGGCCCAGCCTGTCCTTCTCCCGAGGACAGTGACAGGTGTCACACAGGAGTGGGCCTGGTGGGCAGGGAGGTGAGTGGCACCTTCCTCAATAGGAAGTTCTAGACGGGTTGACCCACTGGCACCCTGGCTGTTCAGGCAGTTCTGCGGGTGCCAGCCTCCAGGCCGGAGCGGGACTGCCTCCCTCAGGACCCAGGCACCTTCCCTGGCTCTGGGAGCCCCCTCTTCTCAGGTCCCCTCTTCATGAGTGTGGACCAGTGACTGGTGTGCCCACACGATCATGACATCTTTTGTTTCTCTGGGCAGCGTCGGCTGTCCCCCCTGTGCTAGGCACACAGTCCCAACCTCTGCACCCCATCCAGCTGACCACACACTGCGTTTGTCAGCACCCCATTACTCTCCCCAATAGTGTCAGTGCCTCCCTACCTTCTCGGTCTCTGTCCAGACGGTTATTCCTCTGTGAGGCCCACCCCACCGGCCTGCTTCTCCAGAAGTTCCTCCCCTCCCCCACCCACAGGACTCAGAGCTCCAGGACCAGGTCCGCCTTCATGGTATATCCCCCGGGTGGCAACCATTTGTGAATGAAGGGTCTGCTGGTTAAGGGAGATGGGCAGGGGTGGCACCTGAGATGGATCTTGGATCAGCCCTGTGAGAAAGGGGGCAGGAGCAGAAAGGCCTGGACGTGCCTGGGAGGACACTAATAGTGGTTGCGTGTCCTGAGCTGTCCCTTGAGGGGTGTGTGTATCATAGAGGGGCAGGTCTGCAGGTAGGGCTTTGGCTGTCCATTCTGCTGCTGTGAGGGCTTCATTCCCAGCACCAGAGCAGGGGCTTCTCACTGAAGGGACAGTGTTGAGTGAGTGAGGGACTCTCATTGTTGAAGAATTTTTTAGTTGCTAAGTCGTGTCTCATTCTTTTTGTGACCCCATGGAGCCCGCGAGGCTCCTCTATCCATGGGATTTCCCAGGCAAGAATACTGGAGTGGGTTGCCATTTCCTCCTCCAGGGTATCTTGCCAACACTGGGATTGAAACTGCATCTCCTGTGTTGCAGGAAGATTCTTTCCACCGAGCCACCTGGTAAGCCCGTCGAAGAATTTAGAACGTGCTAAAGCAGAATTTAAAGAAAATATCAAAACGTTTTTAAAATGCAATCTTAAAAACTGCAGTCTTAGCTTATTTTTCCTAGGTCAATCAAAAATTAGCAGCACACCCCACACCCACCCTCCCCCTCTCAGTCTCTAAGGTGCTTCCTGTCCCTAGCCTCACACTGTTCCTGAGAACCAACTAGAGGGGCCAGGTCTCTCCTGGGGACCTACACCTCAGGAAGGTCTCCCCTGCCTCCCTACATAGCTCCCTGAGAAGCTCTCAGAAGCCAAAACTCAGGCTGGCCTGAGGCGCTTCTTTAACAGCAAAGCCGCAGACCGCTGCTCCCACGTTTCACTGGCTGCGTCAATTTTATGCTGTCACTCGGATCCACTACAACTTGGGGGAAAGCTGACCACAAGCCCGGAATAGGCAGCCCTGTCCTCCACACCCGACTGCTCACAGGCTCCAAACAGAACCGGCGCGCGCTGTTCCCACCCAGAAACCGGCCCGAGGCCGGCGGAGTCCCACTCGATAGCCCCTGATCTGTACCAGTGATAAGCGGGAGTCCGGATTCTGGCTGCCAGGAGTTTCATCAGAATCTGCTCAGCCGCCCCTTCCTGGAAGCTCAGCGGGCCGCTGTCCATCAGTGCTTTCCCATTGGCCCCGCGAGGTACCCCATCCCACTGCAGCCTCCACCCTTTTCGACCCTTCGCTTGTAAATAGACCCTCTCAAGTTGCTGCTTGCGAAATTCACACACCAGTGGAGCACCCAAGTACGGCAGCCGGCCTGTGTACCGCACGCTTTGCGCGGCGCCCCGGCCCCGCACGGAAACCCCGGGAGAGGGCGGAGCGTTAGGTCTCCGCAGCCTGTGGACGAGCTCAAGTGAGGCCCGCGCAGCCCATTGGCGCCCCTGAGGCAGGGGTGGGGCGCGGCGCGGCGGCGTCATGGCGGCGGCGGCGGAGGAGTCCGGCTGGAGGCGAGTGGGCTTCGTGGGCGCGGGCCGCATGGCGGAGGCCATCGCGCGGGGCCTCATCCAAGCAGGTGGGGCGTCACGGGCGTAGGACGCGTGGGGACCCCGGGCTCGGGGCCAGCGGGCGTCCGAGACCGGCCTGAGGTGGGAGGGGCGGGCTTACCTGTCCCGTGCCCACCTGCCCCGCGGATCCCAGAGCAGCGCGGCGCCCTAGACGCAGGGCCGCCAGGGTGGAGCTCGCCAGCGGGCGTGGGCCAAGACGGCTAGCGGACTCTGCCTTTCCTCTGGGAGCGCGGCTGGAGGGGATATAGTGGAGAAGCTCAAGGTCAGCCGTCCTCACGGTAACCGCGAGGCGGTCGGAATTGGGATGCGCTGTTAGAAAGCACCGCTACGAACAAAGCTAGTGGAGGTGATGGAATTCCAGGAGAGCTATTTCAAATCCTGAAAGATGATGCTGTGAAAGGGCTGCACTCAATATGCCAGCAAATTTGGAAAACTCAGCACTGGCCACAAGCCTGGTAAAGGTCAGTTTTTATTCCAATCCCCAAAAGAGGCAATGCCAAAGAATGCTCAAACTACCACACAATTGCACTCATCTGACATGCTAGTAAAGTAATGCTCAAAATTCTCCAAGCCAGGCTTCAGCAATAGGTGAACCGTGAACTTCCAGATGTTGAAGCTGGTTTTAGAAAAGGCAGAGGAACCAGAGATCAAATTGCCAACATCGGCTGGATCATGGAAAAAGCAAGAGAGTTCCAGAAAAACATCTATTTCTGCTTTATTGACTATGCCAAAGCCGTTGACTGTGTGGATCACAATAAACTGTGGAAAATTCTGAAAGAGATGGGAATACCAGACCACCTGACCTGCCTCTTGAGAAATCTATATGAAAGTAAAGAAGCAACAGTTAGAACTGGACACGGAACAACAGACTGGTTCCAAATAGGAAAAGGAGTACGTCAAGACTGTATATTGTCACCCTGCCTATTTAATTTATATGCAGAGTACATCATGAGAAACGCTGGGCTGGAAGAAGCACAAGCTGGAATCAAGGTTGCTGGGAGAAATATTAATAACTTCAGATATGCAGATGACACCACCCTTATGGCAGAAAGTGAAGAGGAACTCAAAAGCCTCTTGATGAAAGTGAAAGAGGAGAGTGAAAAAGTTGGCTTAAAGCTCAACATTCAGAAAGCTAAGATTGTGGTATCTGGTCCCATCACTTCATGGGAAATAGATGGGGAAACAGTGTCAGACTTTATTTTTTTGGGCTCCAGAATCACTGCAGATGGTGATTGCAGCCATGAAATTAAAAGACATTTACTCCTTAGAAGGAAAGTTATGACCTAGACAGAATATTAAAAAGCAGAGACATTACTTTGCCAACAAAGGTCCATCTAGTCAAGGCTATGGTTTTTCCAGTGGTCATGTATGGATGTGAGAGTTGGACTGTGAAGAAAGCTGAGCGCCGAAGAATTGATGCTTTTGAACTGTGGTGCTAGAGAAGACTCTTGAGAGTCCCTTGGGTTGCAAGGAGATCCAACCAGTCCATCCTAAAGGAGACCAGTCCTGGGTGTTCATTGGAAGGACTGATGCTGAGGCTGAAACTCCAGTACTTTGGCCACCTCATGCAGAGAGTTGACTCATTGGTAAAGACCCTTATGCTGGGAGGGATTGGGGGAGAAGGGGACGACAGAGGATGAGATGGCTGGATGGCATCACTGAATCGATACTCTTGAGTTTGGGTGAACTCCAGGAGTTGGTGATGTACAGGGAGGCCTGACGTGCTGTGATTCATGGGGTCACAAAGAGTCGGACACAACTGAGCAACTGAACTGAACTGAACTGTGAGTGCATCAGTTCAGTCGCATCTGACTGTTTGTGACCCCATGGACCGCAGCACGCCAGGCTTCCCTGTCCATCACCAACTCCTGGAGCTTGCTCAAACACCTGTCCATCGAGTTGGTGATGCCGTCCAACCGTCTCACCCTCTGTCGTCCCCTTCTCCCACCTTCAATCTTTCCCAGCGTCAGGGTCTTTTCCATTGAGTCAGTTCTTCGTATTAAGTGGCCAAAATATTGGCGTTTCAGCCTCAGCATCAGTCCTTCCAATGAATATTCTGATTTCCTTTAGGATGGACTGGTTTGATTTCCTTGCAGTCCAGGGGACTCTCAAGAGTCTTCTCCAACACCACAGTTCGAAAACATCAATTTTGGGGCTCTCAGCTTTCTTTATAGTCCAACCCTCACATCCATACATGACTACTGGAAAAGCCATAGCTTTGACTAGATTGACCTTTGTTGGGAAAGTGATGTCTCTGCAATTTAATATGCTGTCTAGGAATGGCAACCCACTCCAGTATTCTTGCCTGGAAAATCCCATGGATGGAGGAACCTGGTGGGCTACAGTTCATGGGGTCGCAAAGAGTCAGACACGACTGAGCGACTTCACTCACTCAGGTTGGTCATAGGTTTTGTTTCAAGCAACAAATGTCTTTTAACTTTATGGCTGCAGTCACCGTATGCAGTGATTTTGGAGCCCAAGAAAATAAAGTCTGACTCTGTTTCCACTGTTTTCCCATCTATTTCCCATGAAGTGATGGGGCCAGATGCCATGATCTTAGTTTTCTGAATGTTGAGCTTTAAGCCAACTTTCTGACTCTCCTCTTTCACTTTGATCAAGAGGCTTTTTAGTTCTTCTTTGCTTTTTGCCCTAAAGATGGTGTCATCTGCATATCTGAGGTTATTGATATTTCTCCCGGCAATCTTGATTCCAGCTTGTGCTTCTTCCAGCCCAGCGTTTCTCATGGTGTACTCTGCATACAAGTTAAATAAGCAGGGTGACAATATACAGCCTTGACGTACTGCTTTCCCGATTTGGAACCAGTCTGTTGTTCCATGTCCAGTTCTAACTGTTGCTTCTTCACCTGCATACAGGTTTCTCAGGAGGCAGGTCAGGTGCTCTGGTATTACACTGTGAGCGCATAAACAGCATATATGCCAAGTTTGGAAGATTGAGCACACAAACAAGAAGTAATGTGTCTTAGTAATTTTTAATATTGATTACCTGTTGGAAGAATAACATTTTGGCTACCTTAGGTTAAAATGTATTATAATTAAACTTGTTTTTTCCTGATTGTTTAATATGACTACTTGAAGTTGTAAAGTGACATGTATGGGTTGAGTGATGTTTCTCTTGGACAGTCCTAGCTTAGAGTGAGATCTTGTGCCTCTGTTGAGTTGCCTGGCCCCTCTGAACCTACGACTCTCCTTTTGATTTGTTTGCCAGCGGCACTCCTAGTATCCGGCACTGCACATTTAGAGCCAGATCATCCTCTGTCCTTCACATTGTAGGGTGTTTAGCTCCCTTCAGTGGCTTCTCCCCACGAGAGGTCAGTAACATCTCCAGTTGTGAGAGCCAAAAATGTCTCCAGACCCTGCCAGTGTTGGGGGCAGGCAAAATCATTGGTTGAGAAGATCATGGCATCTCGTCCCATCACTTCATGGCAGAAGGATGGGGAAACAATGGAAACAGTGACAGACTTTATTTTGGGGGGCTCCAAAATCACGGCAGATGGTGACTGCAGCCATGAAATTAAAAGACGCTTACTCCTTGGAAGAAAAGTTATGACCAACCTACACAGCATATTCAAAATCAGAGACATTACTTTCCCAACAAAGGTAGGTCTAGTCAAAGCTATGGTTTTGCCAGTGGTCACGTATGGATGTGAGAGCTGGACTATAAAGAAAGCTGAGCACCGAAGAATGGATGCTTTTGAACTGTGGTGTTGGAGAAGACTTTTCAGAGTCCCTTGGACTGCAAGGAGATCCAACCAGTCCATCCTAAAGGAAATCAGTGCTGAATATTCATTGGAAGGACTGATGCTGAAGCTGAAACTCCAATGCTTTGGCCACCTGATGTGAAGAACTTCCTTGGAAAAGACCCTGATGCTGGGAAAGATTGAAGACAGGAGAAGGGGATGACAGAAGATGAGATGGTTGGATGGCATCACCGACTCCATGGACATGAGTTTGAGCAAGCTCCGGGAGTTGGTGATGGACATGGAAGCCTGGCGTGCTGCAGTCCATGGGGTTGCAGAGTCGGACACGACTGAGCTACTGAACTGAACTGCAGCAGGCATGGTGGTGCTGTCCTGATCATGCTCCACGTTATTCAGGATCTTTCTGTGGTGATTATGGACTAGCTTTTTGCCTTTAGCTGTATGTCAAGGTCTAGAGACATGAAAATCATCAGAAAGCAGTTTATTGCAGGCCTCAGTGGTTTACTTGTAAAACTTGGAGTGTTACCTGCTACCCCCAGCTCCATAGAGTTTGTGTTGACACAGTGCAGGCAACACATGGTGGCTGCCACCATCTGTCCAGGTTGTGGGGTGTATTTCTGCCTTCTTGTTAGACCTTGTAGAAATCTGACCTGTAGCGGATTCTGCCAAACAGACATTCTCTGCTTGGATGTCCCAGCACAGACACACCCATAGACACCCTCTTCCCAGGGTTCACCCTTACCCCGCACCCTCCCTTCCTGGGCCTCCGTACCCACCATGCCCCCTCCCCAGCCTTCCCATTCCCAGAGGCAGCAGTCCCTGGGATCCGTGTCCTCACAAGACAAGGCGAACTCCTGGTCCCTGTGTCCAGCAACGCGTCTGGGCTTGGCAGCAGCAGCAGGTAGGTGGTGACGACTGCCGGGTGGAATCAAGTGAGGCTGGTGGTCTGGTCTGGTCGCGGCCAAGTGGAGCTGCCCTGCTGAGCTCCTGGCTTCCTGGAGAGGCTCAGGATGGCCCAGGTGTGGCTGAGCCTCAGAGACTTGCAGACGTGGCAGGCTCGCTCCACCGCCCCGTCTTCCTCACTGACACCCCCGCTCTTCTTTGCCTTTCTCTCCAGGAAAAGTGGAAGCTGAGCACATGCTGGCCAGTGCCCCCTCCGACAAGAACCTCTGCCGTTTCCGGGTGAGCCGGGCAGCTCCCAGGTGGCTCTTGGCTCCTGTCCCTCAGACGCTCCTTGGGGCCAGGGAAGTCTGCTTACTTGGCTTAAGTTTTGAGATGGCCTGGGCTGGGGAAGGGGAGGTCAAAGTCCAGAAGGAATGTCAAGGTCGTGGAGGGCCAGGGTGGGGTAAAGGGGTGTGTGTGCTGGGTGGGCAGGAACGTCATGGGCACTCACGGGCTCAGAGGGCTTGAGGCCGTGCTACCGTCAGGGCCCACCTGAGGTTGGGTCCTGAGCAGGGACGGGTGGTCTGGCCACTGGGAGTAGAGCCGTCTGCAGCGGGGGTGCTGCGGTGTGGAGGATGCCCGCTGACAGGCCTGGCCCCGGCATCCCTGCTGCAGGCCATGGGCTGCCAGACCACCCACTCCAACCCAGAGGTGCTGCGCAGCTGCTCCCTCGTCTTCTTCGCCACCAAGCCCCACATCCTGCCAGCTGTGCTGGTGGAGGTGGCTCCTGCCGTCACTGCTGAGCACATCTTGGTGTCCGTAGCCGCCGGGGTGTCCCTGAGCACCCTGGAGGAGGTGAGCGGCCCTTGAGGGTGCGGTGGGGCTGAGATGCTGATCCCAAGCTGGGCTCTGCTGACCAGACTCGACTTCCCACCCCAGCCATCCCAGACCGGCTGCAGCTGAGGCCTGGCCCTTCCAGAAGCCGGCATGGGTGGGTTGGGGAGCAGAGTCTCTCTGCCGGCCAGGACAGGCCTCACTGACTGCAGCCTCTCTCTGGCAGCTGCTGCCCCCAACAGCTCGGGTGCTCAGGGTCTCACCCAACCTGCCCTGCATCGTCCAGGAGGGTGCCATGGTGATGGCGCGGGGCCGCCACGCTGGGAGCTACGAGGCCCGGCTCCTGCGGTCCCTGCTGGAGGCGTGCGGGCAGTGCGAGGAGGTGCCTGAGGCCCAGGTGGACATCCACACCGGCCTCAGCGGTAGCGGCGTAGCCTTTGTGAGTGTGGTGGGCAGCCCTCCCTCTGCAAAGTGGGGCCTTCCCAAGCCCCTGCAATAGCCCCTGCCCCCAGGGATCCGCCCATGGTCCTCAGCTGCCCGTGTGTGCCCACCCTGTCAGTGCCTTCCTGGGCCTTTGAGGCCGGCCCCTTGGCAGACCTCTGGGCTCCGGCCTTGGCTCTGGTGGCTGGCGCCCTGCGCCTTGTTCTGAAGGTGCCCAGCCTTCTCCAGGCTGGGTGCCGAGTCCCAGGGAGGGCTAGCTTTGACTCCCACCCCATCCCCACTGCTACAGGTGTGTGCCTTCTCCGAAGCCTTGGCCGAAGGTGCCATCAAAATGGGCATGCCCAGTGGCCTGGCCCACCGCATCGCTGCCCAGACCCTGCTGGTGAGACTCTGCTGGATGGCCCAGGGAGTGTGTGGAAGGGGAGGGTCAGCATGGGGAGGCAGCCAGCTGATCTGAGCTGAGACGAGGTGCTGGGGGGGTGAGCTGCAGACGGGCTGCCAGCACCGCCCCCCCCCCCCCTTAACCCCAATACCTCTCCCCAGGGGACGGCCAAGGTGCTTCTGCAGAAGGGGCAGCACCCAGCTCAGCTGCGGACTGACGTGTGCACACCGGGCGGCACGACCATCTATGGGCTCCATGTGCTGGAGCAGGGTGGGCTGCGGGCCACGGCCATGAGTGCTGTGGAGGCTGCCACCTGCCGGGCCAGGGAGCTCAGCAGGAAGTAGGTGCGGGCCACACCCCTCCCCTGTGGTGGCTTGGGTCCCCTCTGTCCTGCAAGCCCTGCAGGGAGGAGGGGCCCTGGCCCGCAGGGAACACAGCAGGGTGTGGCCCGTCCCTGGACCCTAAGCTCCTGGCAAGGGCAGGGAAAGCTGGCCCTGATGACCCTTCCCTGGGTCAGGAGCCCTGGTTCTCTCAACATGTCCGTGAAGGGATGAACAGGCCAGGAAAGCCAGAAACGTGGGGCCTTTGTTGGAGGGCCGCCCCATCCCACGCAGGCCCAAGTGCTGGAGCCCCTTCCTGCCACCTGCAGGGTGTCTGTGAACAGAGCTGACACACCACCGGCTGCGCACTCTGCCGCCCAGCCTCAAGCCTCTCCCAGAGTTCCAGCCTCTGTCCCGCTGGCCCTCAGCCAGGCACTGCTTGTCTGACCCCAGCCCTTGTACTAGTTAGAAGGGCCAGCCAAAGTCCATCTCTTCCCCTTTTTTTTTAACCTTGAAAATGGAAATAAAGATGCTGTCCTATAGCACGGAGCGATCAGTGTTTCACTGGAGGTGGATAAAACCAAATCCCGGTGCCTGGAGGCCCATCAGCAAGGCCCTAGGCTCAGACTTGAGCAGGTGGTGCAGATGGGGCTCCCCCTCCATCTCCCATCACTGACCCCCCCCTCACCCATGCGTCTGCCAACAAAGTCCCTGGGCCCAGGCTGGAGCCCCGCCCTGAGGCGGCCAGTCTGCATGAGGCGTCTGTGGGCCCACTGCTGTTCCTCCCTGCTTCTCAGGTGGTGTTCTGGAGCCACGTGCTGGGTACAGTTACAAAAGACTGGGACAGAGCTTGTGTGAAGTGGGCATATTCAGCCTTTATTATAAAGTGAGGCTGGCTGTGAAAAGACCCCTTGACAGAGCAAGCACCCCACAGCCCACTCCAGCCCTCCTGCCCCCAAGATCCTGACCTGCTCTCAGGCCCACAGGCTCAAGGCCAACCCTGCACTAGCAAGGCCCCTTCCTCACCACAGGCTCCAGGGCTCCATCCGTGGTACGGCTGTCACCTGGGGGCTTGTTCCCCGGTGTGCGGTCCCTCAGGCAAGGCTGGCCTCACATGGGTGGGTTTGCTCTTCCGACCCCCCTGGTGGGCTGGTATCAGCAGAAGCCACGGGCGGCGCTTTCTGCCCGCCGAGGCTGCCAGGCCAGCCCTGAGGTCCTGCCTGGGGGCTGCTGGCTTAGAAGTCATTACCCTCGCAGCCTTAAGGGTTCAGCAGATGGTGAACAGGAGCAGAGAGCCTGGCAGCTGAGATGCTGCGGGCCCAGTGGTAACCACAGCAAGGCACTTTGGCCGTCCTCCTCACGGTTCAGAGCTGGGCCTGCACTCTAGGGAGGACTTCAGAGGCCCTGGCGTGAGGTGTCCCCAGCCCCACCCTCGACAGGGCCCTGGCTCTTGAAGGCCCAAACCAGCCTGCGCTGTGCCTCGTTCCCACGCTGCCATGTGGGGCCGGGCGCTGGCCAGAGCCGCATTCTGGGGTGCAGTCTCAGTGCCCCAGAGGGGACGAGGCAGGAGGCTCTGTCCCGACACCCAATTCTCAACATCAACCGCAGCCCCCTGCCCAGACCCTGGGGACAGAGGATTAGAGGTGAGACCAGGAACCTGGTGAGAGGGGTGGCACCAAGGACACCACCGGAGACCACCTGACCCGGTGCCCACCCGGGCTCCGAGTCCGCCCCTCGCAGGCCCCTGCAGGACAGAGGCCCCGCAGGCAGGTCATGGTGAAACCGCGCGCTCACCTGGGCCCCTGGCAGTGTGACACGCAAGACATCCTGAGGCAGAGGCGCGGGCTGGGTGCAGGCCTGCCGCAGGTGCTAGCAGATCGAGGGCAGCAGGTGAGGTGGAGGCTTTGGCCAGGGCTGGCGGCCACACCTCCCTTCTCGCCTGGAATCCTCCGCACCATCCATCAGCTTTCAGGTCTGACACATACAGGTACACGTGTGGGTGTTTTGATTAGAGGTGGTTCCAAGGAAGAGCTGATGTCCTTACTCCGGGGGCACCCCTGTGGCCCTGCCACCATGCACGGCCCTTCCCTCCCACAGACACATCACCTGGCTGTGGCCTCCACAGCCCAGGACCACCAGGAGGTGGGGGCAGGTGGAGGAGTGCAGAGCACCAAGGCAGGCAGCAGCGCCTCAAATCCAGCCCTCCCTGGGGTTCTGGGCGTCTCTGCCGGGCAGCCCCTGGGAGACCTGGGTGTCTCAGTCTCAGGCCTCCAAAAGGGTCCTGACTCTAGAGCTGAGTGGAGCAGCAGAACAGTGTGGGAGCTGGAGGGTCACACGGAGCCCTCGCCGCCTCCTTTCAAGCTGTGCCACCCAGAAGCCTAATTCATGGCCTGTGGGAAGTGGCTACTTGGCCACGCCCCTGGCAGTGCCAGGAGCAGGGCAGCCTCGGAGGGGAGCTAAGGCACTGAGGGTTGTCCTGGCGTGGCTGGCGGTGCTGCAGGGCTGCTCCGAGACGACGGCATGGCTCCAGGCCCTGAGGCTGGTGGGGTGCAGGACAGGGGCCCAGGTCTAGTACTCGTCAACCCCACGGAATAAGAGAGCTGTTTACAATGGCATTTCCTTAAGGAAGATAAAAAAACTAGTGGACAGAAACCTACACCCCTGGCTGCACCCAGAACCTCAAAGCCCCATCCTTCTTTCCCAGCCTCCCCGAGCATCTGCCCTGCCTGAAGAGTACCTGGAAAAAACAGTTAATGCGCCAAACCAAAGATGAGTGGTGTGCTTCCCGCTGGGACGACCACAGGGCTGTGGTCCATGGGGACTGGACGCCGGGCCCTTGTCCAGGGCAAGTGCTGGGCCATGGGGGCTGGGGGGACAGGAATGTGGCTGGGGGCAGCCCCATGGGGGCCAGAGAGAGAACATGGCTACCTGCTCTGCTAAGCGCTGTGGCGTGTGCCAGGTCCGTGTGGAAGGGAGCCTGGCCGAGCCACGTGTGGGCCTGCCCAGGGAGGAGGGGCAGCTGCAGCCTCTCCTCCAGCTACCCCCGCACCAGATGGGGTGCCATGAGGGGCTGACCCTTCACCAACAGGGCTCCCTTGGGTCAGGCCGGGATCTCTGTCAACCTCTGAGCCTTGGAGGTGGGCCACCCCAGGGGAGGCAAGGCAAGACAGGGTCTCTGTTACCCCCTCCACGTGCTTCAGGAGGAAGGCCACCAGGGGCTGCCGGGGCAGGCTTGGTCACAGCCCGTCATCAGGAACCGTGGGCGAGGGCCCGATGCCCCCCAGCCTCCGGGCTGTGCTGATGAGCGAGCGCAGCTGCACCAGCTTCAGCGGCCCCACCTCCCGAGGGTCCTGGGTCTCCAGCCACCGCAGCGCCGTCTCCAGACCCCTTACGGCCTCCCCAGCAGTGGGGATGGCCTCCTCCTCCTCCTCTTCTCCTGCCACCGAGGGTAGGCTGGTGGGGAGCAGGGGGCCCCCGGGGACCAGCACTGGAGGCCGGCTGGGGCCCCAGTCCTCTCTGCCATCGTCCGGCAGCCCCCCATCATCATCCAGGTGCAGCCACTCGGCCACCTCCTCTGGAGCCAGGCGCTTGTAGGCCAGGGCTGCCAGGTGCGTGAGGTCACTGAGCACCCTGCTGCGCTCTGCAGCCTCCTCGGCCTGGCCAGCAGGCTGCCCAGTGCGCTCCTCCACCGGCCGGGGCTCGAAGGCAGCCCGCAAGCCCAGCAGCCAGCAGCGCTCAATGCTGCCCGCCTGCACCAGGTCCCAGGAGAGGCCGGCCAGGTAGAGCATGTCCTTGAGCATGAAGCTGCGCATGAAGTCCAGCGGGGACCCCCCGGCGCAGGACACGGCTAGCCGCAGCAGCTCGCGCTTGTACAGCTGCTTAAACGCGGCCACTACCCCCTGCTCCAGGGGGGCGGGTATGTGCGCCCGGCCGCTGCCCCTGCACAGGAACAGCACCCGCACGGCCCCGTCGGGGGTCTGCAGCTCCTCCGGGGGACCGGTGGGCTCAGGCCGGCACCTCCTGCGGGTCTCCTCGCTCCCCTCCACGGCAGGCATCCTGGCATCAGAGCTGGGGCAGGGCGGGTGGGCCACCAGCAGCACGGCCTTCTGCTGCAGGCAGCTGCGGCGCAGGTAGCGCCTGACACCAGGGACGAACTCCTCGAAGAACCAGCCTCGCAGCAGCGGGCGGCTGAGCCAGGCGTCGGGGCTGTAGCGGTAGGAGGCAGGGAACTTGTCCTGGTTGTGGTGGCGCAGGCTTGGTGGGTCTGGCAGCTGCCCGATGACCAGCGGCTTCAGCTTGTGGCTGCCGGTCAGGTTAGCGGCCAGCAGGACTGTCACCCGGTCGCCCCGCCAGCGGCGGCCGCAGCCCCCCGCACCCACGGGCGCGGCCTGCTCTGGGAGCAGCTTCCAGTAGAGGCCCGTGACGTTGGCGTTGTAGATCTGCTCGTCGCCGTAGCCGCCCTCGGCGGGGGCTGCAGTACTCGCAGCGCGGTCGGGCAGGGGCCCGGCGCGGGTGGGCTGCCCCGGCTCCTGCTTGACAGGCGGGCCAGGGGCGGGGCCGGCGGCCGCGGGCTCGGCCTCGCCGTAGATGCGCTGGCTGGAGATGCCGTGGCGCTTCTGCCAGCGCCAGAACCAGCCGTGGCTGGCCTTGAAGGTGCATTCGGGCCCGTAGATCTGGCGCGCGAAGGCCTCGGCCTGCGCCTGGATGAGCGGCCCCGACAGCGGCACGCCGTGCTGGCGCAGCGCCAGGAACCACGAGTAGACGGCGCGGTCGATCTCCTCCTCGTTGGCCAGCCGCATCTTCTTGCGCTGCGTGCCCACCTCGCCGCCCAGCTGCTCCAGGAACCAGCGCAGCTTGGGTTCGTCCTTGAGCCAGCCGCGCAGCGTGCCGCCGGGCACGCCGAAGTCGCGGCACACGCTGGCCTGCCGCTCGCCGCCCTTGACGCGCTCGATGGCCTGCAGCTTATCCTTGATGGAGTAGGCCTTGCGGAAGGCCATCTTCACGGCGACGCGGGGCCGCGGCCCGGGCGCGGGGGGCGGCGGCCGAGCGGCGGGGACCGGGGCGGGCGCGGGGGGCCGCGGCGGTTGCATGGGGCATCCGGGGGGGGGTCGGCGACCGCGGCGCGGGGCCGGGACAGCCGGGGGTCCCGCAGAGTACATGGCTGCTGCGGTGACCGCGACGGCAGCGGGGGCGCGGGAGCCGGAGCCATACGCCCGCCGGGCCGGCCGCGCTGGGCGGGCGCCGGGGGCGGGACCGGCCGGGCCCTCCCCTTTGTCTCGCCCGCGGGGCGCGCGCAAGCGCGCTGGGCCCCGGTCCCCGCCCCGCGCCGCGCGTCACTGGACCCCGCCCGCCGGGTCCACCCGAACTGCGGCGGAGGGGAGCGGGGGGGCGGGGCCGGCGCCGTGCCCAGTGGTTTGATCCAGCTCCTCCCGGAAAGGGCGAGCTCCGCCGGCGTCTCCCACTGGCTTCTGCCCTCGCTCCCGCGTGGATCGTCGCGCGGGGGGCCCGGGCCGCGCAGCAGGGTGTGCGCGCGGGCCGCGTCCCCTGCGCACCGGAGCGTGGTAGAGCCCGCCGCTTCACTTCCCGTGCGCGGAGCGCGTGGCCCTCCCTTTCCTCTGCCGTCGCGCGCCGTCGATTCCTCCTCGTTGGTCGCCGCGTCCTTGGCTGGCGTGTGAGTACCGCGGCTCGTGCCGCATGGCCCCCGGGCCCAGGGGAGGGGCAGCCCGCGCTGCGCTGGCGGGGGCCGGGCCGCAGTGCCGCGGAATCCGCGGCGCGGGGCCTGCTGCGGGCTGGTGGCCTCGCGGAGGGGCGGGGCACGCGGGCCACGTGCCCGCCGGACCTCTGCGGCTGCCCCGGCGGGAGGGCGGCGGCGGGGATGCCGGGGCCGCTCTGCCCCTCGCCTCGGTGGGTCACATGGATGTTTGCCCAGCGGTGGCCTGGGCCTGTAGCTTCCCGTTTTCCCGCGTTTGTTGAGCAACCTGACTGATGCATGCTGGCTTTGGGCCTGGGGGCCAGGCGCGGGTCCAAGCTCTGTCAAGCTGTCTCAGAGCCTGGACCGTTCACGGACGCGGGGAAGAGTAACGAAGTGATTGACGGATGACTGAAACACCGTGTTCCCTGAGAGTGGTGAAGGGGCTAAGTTTGGATAAGGTGGTCAGGGTAGTGGGCAGTGTCGCTGGAACGAAGAAGGGAGAGGCTTGTGCTGGAGGCAAGTAGGATGGGGACCGTTGGAGGCGTCCTCAGGTTTGCAGAGCAAAGTGCCTCCGAGAGCTAGAAAGCCGTTTGTGTGGGTGGTCCTTGTCAGGAGAGCAAGTTGACCCTGAAGAGTGAAGAAGTGGGCCGGACCTGGGGCTGGGAAGGCTCTGGGTCTTGTTTTAGAAGCAGCTCTGACACTCCCAGCTCCTCTGAGAGTCCTCAGCTGGTAAGTGGGCTGAGCTCACGGTGACTACGTCGTCCTTCCTGAGACCACTCTCCCCAGCTCCAGACGCAGGTGTCTGCTGAGAAGTGGTGGCACACAGACTCCAAGGAGCAGGTGCCCTGGGCCAGCTCTGCGGGAAGGTCAGTCCTGAGCCAGCGCCGGGGGTGCCCTCCAGCTCCTCACCTTGGAGCCGCAGCCACTGTGGGCTTCACTGGAGCCTGGGTGGGTGGCGCTGTCCCCTGGCAGAGCCCCTTGCAGGGCTTGACCCTGGTCTCTGTCCTGGGAAGCTGGGTGAGGCTGCAGAGCTCAGCACAGCTTATCTCCAGTGTTTGTGCCCTGGTGTCAGGTTTCCGGGGGCTGCAGGCAAGAAGTGAGCTCTGGCCCTGTGCCCATGTTTTGAGATGACGTGTGATTTCAAGGTGGACAGCAGTGTGACATTTGTGTGAAGGACTGGTGTCAAAGTGAGATGTGGAGTCTCAAGCCCTCACCTACTGGCCCGGGACGTGTCTCCCCCTCTCCAGCCCCTCAGCTGTGTGAGGGGTCCCGGGTACTGGGTGCATGCTGCCGGAGCCTCCCCGGGGGAGGGGCGCTGGACCCGGCGGCCAGGGTGGATTGACAGGGCCCCAGAGACCGGGCAAAAATAGCGCCATGGCCGTGGCATTGCGGTGTAGACGGGGCGCTGGCCGGGGTGGAATGCCATGGACAGCCACAGCATGGGGCCTGAGTCTTGGGGTGCAGGCGCCCCCCCCTTCCTGCCAGCGAGGCAGGTTGGCATTTCTAAGTGGGGCTGGACTGTCCAGGAGTCAGGTGGGAAAGCATCTGAGGACGTAGGGCTGTGGCAGTCACCCCTAGGGAAGGACAGGGGGCATCGTGGCCCTGCAGTTGCCCCGGGGCATAGCTGCCCTCACCAGCCCTCCTGGACCCTGTACACATGGGGCGCTCTGTCCAGTAGCTCTCGGCCAGGCCATACAAGCTGGGGGCCCCGTCTGCACGCACCTCACCACGATTCCCACTTCCTGCGGAAGGTGGGTGGATGACCTAGGAGCCCCTCTGTGTGGCTGCGATGGGGCCGTGTGAGCCCTGGGTTACCTGGAAACCTCCTTTCACCCAGGGACTAGTGGGCCCCCCACTGTGGTGTCCTCACCTTCAGGACCCTGTGGCCAGAGTGTTCTGGGTGGGGCCGCTGCTGGGTCCCTCTGGCACTGCAGGAACGCCCTCCCGCTGGGCGGAGCCCCAGCCTGGCCCTGCTTTGGAGATGGTCCTCTGGGCAGAGCCAGGGTACTTACTCCCCGGGCCTGGGCTGGGGGGCAGGGGTGAGCTGCTTCACTGCCTTGACCCCGGAGCCTGGCAGCCCTCGCAGCCCCTCTCGTGCAAGAGGTCTTGGCTGGCTTCAGTGGCCAGCAGCCTGCCCTTGGCCCTGCAGGGGAGTCAGTGGTCCAGCTGCCCTGAGATACCCTGGTGCCCCGCGTTCCAGCGTCCCTGTCCAGACACTGGCTTGACCAGCTGGCCTGCAGCGTGTGGTCAGCCTTGCCGGGGTGGCTGGCCCATGCGGTCCTCCTCCTCCCAGTCTTGTGGCACGCCCCCTGAGGTTCCTGGTGCACCCCATGTGCTGCTGACCTCATGCTGGCGCGCTCATGCTGGCCACAGCCTGGCATGAACTGGGGGGATGGCAGGGGCCTTGGGGCAGGGCTGGCCGGGTCCTTGGCTCCTGGGCTGCCGCCCCTTGCCAGCTCAGGGCCAGGCGCCCCGTCTGTCCTTTTGTCCCTGAGGCCTGCGGGGATGGTGGCACCCTGTCCAGCATGGGCACTAGGCCTGGGTGCCCATGTGGGGCCCTTCAGTGGGGTCCTTGTCGCCTGCACTTGGTCCAGAGGCCTGGACCCTGTGGAGTGGGGGATTCCGCACCCTGCTCCCCGTGGACAGTGGGGTACTGGAGGTGCTGGCTCACGCCCAGGTGGGCTCAGGGCAGAGCCCAGCTGGGGCCTTGGTGCTGCAGGGGCTCCAGCCCCAGGAACCCCAGGACCGGCCCATTTTGAGTGACGATGGAGCGGTGCTGCCCCAAGCGTAGACTTGGCCACCCCCTGGGATTTGGGTGGGTGGGAGGCGGGAGGAGAAGGGGACCACAGAAGATGAGATGGCTGGATGGCATCACCGACTCAACGGACATGAGTTTGGGTAAACTCCAGGAGTTGGGGATGGACAGGAAGGCCTGGCGTGCTGAGGTCCATGAGGTCACAAAGAGTTGGACACGACTGAGTGACTGAACTGAACTGAACGGGGATTTGGGGGTGAGCTCTGGCTGTCTTTCTCCTCCACCAAACTTGCCTCCACACCGCCTCACCAAGCAGCTTCAGCAAAGGCCCCCAGCCTGCTCGGGCCACCCTGTCAGACCGCCTCTAACCTTGCTGCTTTCTCTTCATGCTGTCCTAGGAGACCAAAGGGAAAGTGAGTACCCTCCTGCCCCAGGCGCCGGGGCACCACAGCCCAGCCCCCGTGCCTGCTGCACCCGACACCTCCGGGGCGCCTGACCTCGTCTGGAGTGGAGGCTGGGCCTGGGGGGTAGCCTCTGCTCTGTCCCAGGCCGAGCCAGTCCCAGCCCCGGCAGTAGGGGGGTACCCCTGAGCAGGGATCAGCCTGCGTTCCTCCACCTGTGGGAGAGCAGGGCGCCACCCACCTACCCGGCCAGCCCGGCTCTCAGGCATGTTCAGAAACGGCCCCCTTGCCCGGAGCAGTGGCTCAGAGGGCTCCAAGCGGAGCCTAGCCTGGTGTGAGGAGCCACGTGTCTAGGCTGCTAGGTTCAGGCAGGGTTTCAGCCTCGTGGGCAAGGCTGCTGTGTGAGGGTCTGTAGGGGAGGGCAGAGGGCAGACAGGCCCAGCCTGGTAGGCCCGCAGCCCCTGGGGACAGTGGGTGATGTCACAATGCCCCTGCCCCCTGGGCACCCGGCCCTGCCTCCCAGCACTGCCTCTGCCATCAGCCTGGCCTCGGTAAGTGCCGCTGCCACCCAGGGGGAGGCTCGAGGGGGAAGCCAGGGACCCCTCTAAGCCTGGGGTCCCCGCCCTCAGAGTACAGGGGTCTCCCTGAAGTCCTGGGCAGGTCGGGACTTAGCCTGTACATTACAGGGTAATTGGAATCGGGTTTTGATTTGGGTGGGGGGAGGATGTTAGGAAAGGGCTGTAGACCCTGCAGGGAGCGGCAGGGAGGGTGTGCCTTCAGGGCAACAGTCTGCCTCCCCTTGGGGCCTCATCCTGGGTGAGGGCTCCACAGACCTCGCGGTGGCGGCAGGGGACATGAGACATTCTGGGGGACAGCTGCCAAGCCCCTGGGCCAGTTGGCCTGGTGCCTCTGCTTCCAGCACAGGGTTCAGAGTAGGATCTGAGGGGCATGGAGACCTTAGCCAGTCCAGCCCAACTTGATAACTGGCTGTTGTGGTGTGGGCTTGCAGCCCCTGGTGCATCCCAAGAGCAGGCTGGCTTCCTGGGCGGGGCTACTTCTGGTGGCGGGGGGTGCTTTAGCATTCTGGGCGGCCTGGGCGGGGTCCAGTCTTTGTGGAACCTGATGCCCCAGAGCAGAATGGGGCATCATCCTGCCAGCAGCAGGATCTGGCTGCAGCAGCAGCTTGTGCAGGGGCCATGACGGGAGGTGCGGAGCCCTGTGTCCGCCTCCCAGTGTTCTGGTGACGGAGCCCCTTAACCAAAAGGTGCTGAAGCGCAGGGACAGGACTCAGGTTCCTGCGCAGCCCCTCGAGGTGCACCCGTGGTGGGGGCTGATTGTCTCTTGCTCTGGAGACGGGGTGACCAGGTTCTACCTGGGCCACTGGGTACCTTCCCTTTTAGATAGTGATTCCCCGTGTGTCCCCGGATTTGGCCTCCACGGGGGTGAGCTCTCACCCTCTGCTCCTGGCTGCCCCTTGTCCCTGACCTTCCAGTTCCCCCTGGGAACAGGCCCTGCTCAGGATGGCAGTGTGGCCATGCAGATGGGGGACTCAGGTCAGGCGGGGTGTGCCGTGCGGGGCTGTCCTCTGAGACCACCAAGTCACTTCCGTAGAACAGCTCTGGTGCCTCAGGGAGTTTGGCCAGGCCTAGTGAAAGCACAGGACGTCCAGTTAAAATTTCAGATGAACAGCAACTCACTTTTCAATGGAAGTCTCAACAGTTTCATGGGACAAACTTATTCTCAAGATCATTTGCTGTCGACGTCAAAGTCAGATTAGCTGAGTGTGTCCTGTGTTTTACCTGGTGGCCATTTTTGGGGTTCACAGGAAGGGTTTCCATAACCAAAGAGGTTTGGAAAGTGTTCTCTGGACCTCTTGGAGAGAGCCTGGGTACTTGTTGGATGAGACAAGTTTTGCAGTTAGGACAATAACACACGCACACGTGCCCCCGCCCCGCCACGGCCCTGCACACGTGTGCTGAATGCCTCCCGAGCTCCTTGTGCATGCTGCCCCAGGGCACCCCATTCGGGAGGCCGAGCAGGGAGGGCCAACCGGGAGGGGCCGTGTTGCAACTGCCCTCTTGTGCTTGCTTTTTAACGCTGCACGCAAGATGAGGAGCCTGAAGGCCTCCTGCGCCCTGGAGACCGTCTGGGAGGACAAGCAGAAGTATGGGGAAGCCGAGCGGAGGTTCTATGAGCACGAGGCCACGAGAGCCGCCACCCAGCAGCTCCTGGCCGAGACGCTGGCCATGAACGGGCCAGGTCAGGAGGACGAGGAGGACAGCGGCAGCAGGAGAGAGCCTGGGAAGAACCTCGACGGGAAGAAGCCGCTGCAGAAAAAGAGGAAGCGCTCCCCAAAGGGCTGGCTCGGCCAGGCGGACCTGGCCCTCGTAGGCCTCTCGGCTGACCACGTCTGGCTGGACAAGCCGCTTTTCGACCAGGCGGAGAGCTTGTACCGCCAGAGGCTGGCCGACGTGGCCGCCCAGGCAGCCCAGCATCCCGCCCTGGCGCCCGGGGCCCCCTGCACCCACGGGAGCCAGGTGGCCTGCCACCACGTGGCCTGGGGCATCTGGGTCAACAAGTCGTCCTTCGACCAGGCTGAGCGGGCATTTGTGGAGTGGTCTCAGGCCCTGCTGCTGGCCACAGAGGGGAGTGGCGCACCGGGGGCTCCCGACACGGGCCAGCAGGCAGCCGCCCTCGATCTGCGCCTTGTCCGCCAGCCCGGTCCACCAGCCAACGGCCAGCCGCCACTGGGCAGCCTGCAGGCGCTGGTGCGGGAGGTGTGGCTGGAGAAACCCCGCTACGATGCAGCCGAGAGGGGCTTCTATGAGGCCCTGTTTGATGGCCATCCCCCCGGGAAGGTGCGCCTGCAGGAGCGAGCCAGCCAGGCCGAGGGTGCCCGGCGGGGCCGCAGAGACCGGAAGGGCCGCAACGCCGCGGGAAGCAAGCGCCTCGGGCCGCGGCGGGCCGACGGGGAGGCCCCCTGTGCCCTGCCCTACTGGTACTTCCTGCATAAGGACGCCGAGGCCCCCTGGCTCAGCAAACCCACCTACGACAGCGCGGAGTGCCGCCACCATGCGGCTGAGGCCCTGCGCATGGCCTGGCGCCTCGAAGCTGCATCCCTGGCTCACCGACCCGGTACCCGGCCGGGCCCATCCATGTCCAGCCTGAGACCCAAGTAGGAGAAGCGTGCCGGCCAGGCGCCTGGGCTTCCCAGGCCAGCATGCAACCCCTCCTTGCTCCCACCCTGGCAGGGCTCATCCCAAGACTGCCGGCCCGGCCAAGCGGGCTACCCAAGCAGCTCTCCAGGGATAGGGCTCTGCCCCGGGCACTGCTGCCTCTGGGCTCTGCCTGGGGGGCACTGCATCCTGGTCACCTCCACAGGGTCAGGGTGGGCCCAAATGTGTTTCCACTCTGGCCGGGCAGCTTGCAGAGTACCCCCTGACAGTCACGGGTCGGGGCAGGGGTATGCGATGGTGGGTCCTCGTCTCTGAGCCCCACTGGGCCCGGCCCCTCACCCCTTCTGCCATCTCCCCGCCTCCCTCATCTGAAGCCACCTGAGATGAGGTGGGTGTCTCCGGTCCTCCGCCTGAGTCTGAAAAATACCCACTGGACAAGGCCAACTTGCCTACTGCCTGTGGATCTGGCCCCAGAGTGATTTTGTGTGGTGCCAGCTGATTTCTGGGGGGCAGGGCCTGGCTGAGGAAGGGGTCTGCTAGCCTGCGGGGCTTAGGCAGGTGGGCAGAGACGGGTGGACCCTAGGCAGCCTGGAGGTGCAACGGTAGGGAGAGGGCCTGGGGTGCAGAGGGCCAGTGGGTGTGTGGAGAGAGCTTCCTGGACCCCAGACTCTGGCAGGAGCCCCTCCACCCCTCAGAGGGCATAACATGCCGTTTTGATAGGGTCTTGGCCTTGGTGTGGGGTCTGTTGTGGTCAGATGTTCCCCAGAAGGCCGGAGGCGAGGTGTGGGTCTAAAACAGTCTTTATGGTGCATCTCGGAGGAGGACTGGGGAGGGTCTCAGGGTCCCGCCCCTCTCGTCACCGAGGTCCAGTGGTGGCCAGGGATCTGCAGCAAAGAGTGTTGGCAGGATCGGGTCCTGTTCTGTTGTACTGGCTGAGGGGTGGGCAGCCCTGAGCAGCGGACTTTGCTTGTGAAGTCTGGGCTGTGGCCCAGGTCTGGCGGCTCCCCTGCCCTGCCGAGTGGTGGAGAAGCCGCTGGCTGCAGCCTTGAACGCGGCTGGATCCGGCTCACAGGCCCACCTGGAGCAGCCGGACTCACACTTACCGGTCTTGGGGTGTTAGAGAGTGTTTGTTTTCTCTCTCAGTTGTCCCACTGTAGTAGTTAAATGCATTACTTACTAGTTGACAAATAAGAATCTTGTTACACATTACTGACACTTACGTGAGGAACAGTTTTTCTGTAACAGATATTCAGTGAAGTAGGTTGGCCTTATTTTGTATTTTTGCAAATCTTGTTTCTGGCTTAATAGGAGGCAGCTGGATTCCTAAACTTGCTGTGCATTCCGTGTGTGGGTGTGTATTGTCTGACCAATCCAGCCTTGAACAGATACTTGGTGGGGAAAGGGAGGACCTTGGTGACCCCCCGAGGTCCCTGGCCATGCTTTGAGAGTCGCTGGTCTTAGGGACTGGCCTGGAGACCACTGGCCTTAGCCCTGAAAGGAGTCCATACAGTGGGCTTGGGGTTAGGGGGATCCCAGGCTCATTGTGGCCCACACGGAGGACCTCTGGTGCTCTGTTCTGGGACCTGCAGCCCTTGCCACCCAGGACTGGACAGCTTGCCCTGCTCCCTTGGGGTCCGGGGCGTCGGAAGGGCATGCGTGCGGGCAGGTCCTAGGGCCTTAGCACGGGCAGCCCCTCCTCCCGGCGGGCTTTAGTCTCTCTTCTCTTCAACAGAAAAATGGCCACAAACTTCCTCGTGCATGAGAAGATCTGGTTTGACAAGTTCAAATACGATGATGCAGAGAGGAAGTTCTACGAGCAGATGAATGGGCCCGTGGCTGGCTCCTCACGCCAGGTAGGGGCTGCTGCACTTGGGCCTTGCGGTAGCTGAGGTTTGCTTATTTGTAGAAAAAGATTTTAATTGAAAAAAAAACAGACAGGTTCTCTCTGCACGGTCTGCAGGAGAATGGCGCCAGTGTGATCCTCCGTGACATCGCGAGAGCCAGAGAAAACATCCAGAAGTCTCTGGCTGGAGTGAGTACTGCCCTCACACCAGGTGGCCTGTCTGGCATTTCCCCCAGCATGGCCTTTGGGGCACCTTGGGGTGAGGCGTGCAGGGCTGCCCACCACACCGCCCGCGGCCTCACCGAGCTGGTGGTCAGCTGGCGCTGCCCGCCTTGTGATGGCTGCTCCTGCATTTCCAGGCCTGTGGCTGCCTGCGTGCTGGCGCCTGCCCTGCTTCCTCCTCCCCTGTCAGCTGAGGCTGTCCCCGGAGGGGTGGGTCACGGTGCCGTCATGGTCGTTCAGGCGCTCAGTCATGTCCAGCTCTTTGCGACCCTGTGGACTGCAGCACGCCAGGCCTCCCTGTCCTTCACCATCTCCTGGAGCTTGCTCAAGCTCATGTCCATTGAGTCGGTGATGCCATCCAACCATCTCATCCTCTGTCGTCCCCTTCTCCCACCTTCAGTCTTTCCCAGCGTGAAGCTTTCACAGGGCGTGAAGCTACCATCTTGATTGGAGGCCCAAAGAGGGGCCTGCAGCCCAGCGTGGCCTCCCGGCCCACCTGAGGTCAGGAGGGAAGCACGGCCCCATCCAGCTCTGTCCCTAGCCTGGCTGGGGCACTTCCCTCAGGGATGGCAACCCTGCTGCTCGCCCGCCCAGGGCCGCAGGGTAGTGTCCAGCCTCGGCCTCACTGTCCACAGAGCTGTGCTGCTCCTGGAGACTTCAGGAGAGAACCCACCTTCCTGCCTTTTCCAGCTTTGAGAAGCTGCCCACATGCCTTGGCCTGTGGCTTCCAGCCAGCGGTGTCGGGACTGACACCCATTTCCATCTCATTTCTTTCTCTCTCCTACCTGTCCTTGATGGGGCCCTTTGTGAAGACACTGGGCCAACTGGGATAATTCAGGAGCCTGCCCGTCCACTCCTCAGACCCTCTGCCCTGGGGTCACTTTTCCACAGGGTCGGGGGACTTCGAGGTGGCTCTGTAATGACAAAGCATCACACACCAGGTGACCGAAACAACAGAAACTTGTTTTGATGACCTGGAGGGTCAGAGTGGGAACAGAAGGTGTGGATGTGGTGGGTTCCTTCTGAGGCTCTCAGGAGAGGCCTCGACGTGTTGGTGGCTGTCTTCTTCCTGTGTCTTTCCATATTCTTTCTGTGAACAAATCTCTGCTGGCAAGGACACCAGTCACTGGGTTGGGACCCCTCTCATGACCCTGTTGTAGCTGATCACCCCTGGGAGGACCCCACTGTTGACAGTGTCCTCCACCCTGAAGCCCTGTGGTGGGGCCTCCAGCCGCCTGGAAAGGGTGCCGGCCCAGCGCTGGGCTTAGGTTGGGGCACACAGGCCCAGCACACACCGGGGCTTCAGAGGTTCCTGGGGGCTGCTGGTGCCAGCCAAGCTGCAGGACTTCTGGGCGCAGAACCTTGGGTGGCACCGCCTGTGCCCAACCGTCGTGGAATGGCCACCTCACTGAGCCCATGGCTTCCTCCTCAGACAGGGTGGGAGGCTAGGCCCGGGGCCTGGTCTGCGCTGAGCAGCGGTGTCCTTGTAGCCCCGAACCCATGCCCTGGGGACCCATCAGTGTTGTCGCCAGGGGTGTGTTGGGAGGTTCCCAGGGCCGGGCGGCGGGCACAGCAGGACAAAGGTTTGAGGCTGCAGCCACCTCGAGGCTCCTGGACCTGTTTGATCCGCTTTGTGGGCATGGATCCTCCAGGAGGGAGGGCCTGGCCTGGTCATGGAGCCTGAGGCTGGTGGATCCCTGGAGGGAGGTGGGCTTCTGAGGAGCAGGTGGTTCTGGATCACATCCCCAAGCCAGGGGGCCCGTGGACCCTCCTCGGGGGAATGGCCGCGCTAGCTGAGTTGCCGGCGGAAAGCGGAGATCTGCCGAGGGTGGTCAGCCACTGACCAGAGTAGGAAGGTGGGGGTGGTTGGGGTGGATTCCTGGGCTGACGTGAGGGGTGGTGGCGTCCGGCGGCTGGTCACTGCCCCTTCCCATCACCAGGCTCCACTGGCCGGCTCTGCTGCGTGCCCTGTGGTGGGAGTGATGGCCCGAGGTACATGGCGTCAGCCCAACACTGCCCACTGGCCCTGGGATGGGGAGCCAGCGTCTGTCAGCTTCTGGGGGTGTGTAGGGCACGGAGGAGCCACATGGCTTCCGAATGGGGCTTGGTGGGCAGGCTCAAGGCCCCAGGTCTCTCATGACTAGACACTGGAGGCGGGCAGCAGCCATGTGAAAAGGGCCAGGTGCCTGTCCTGGGAGCCGTTCTATTGGGGTGCAGGGTACACGTGACCGCGTGCTGGCTCCTGGCGTGTAGCTTGGGCTCAAGCCAAGGCGCCCTGTGGGTGAGCTCCCTGGGCAGTGCCACCTGGGGTAGATGACAGGGGCTCCCCCTCAGGGAGGAGCGGAGCAGGCTGTCAGCTGGGCTGAGTGGCTGCATCACCGGTGCTTTGCAAGGCAGGCAGCCGTGTGGCCTGGGGAGGCAGGGCCGGGCTGGTGCTCCTGCACCGCCTGCTCATCCTCCCACCCCCAGCAGGCCCTCCCCTGCTGTCCCCTGCTCAAGGCTGTGCTGCCTGGTCCCCCTGCCCTGGGTCTGGCCGCCTCTGGAGCTGTGAGTCTTTGGCCTCCTCCCTTCACCCCCACAGGCAGCAGCAGCTGAGGCTCTGCACTGCCTCCGTGTTGGGGCTGCCCGAGCCTCCGACTTCCTGGGCTGAGTTCCCGCTTGGCTGTGGTGCCGCCTCGGCCTGGGGAGCTCGCATAGCTTCCCCCTAGGCTGAGCTCGGGGCTCTGCTTCAGCATAGCTGTGAACGGGGGACCCCGAGGGGCAGGCAAAGCTGTGAGCCCCTCCTCCTCCTGCCTTGCAGAGCGCAGGCCCCGGGGCCTCCAGTGGGCCCAGTGGAGACCACAGTGAGCTGGTCACCCGGATTGCCAGCCTGGAAGTGGAGAACCAGAGCCTGCGAGGAGGTGAGGCCCTGGGCTGATGGGGTGGGGGTCCCTCCCTGGGCCCTATTGTCTAACCAGCATCCCTGTACTCCCACAGTGGTGCAGGATCTGCAGCAGGCTGTCTCCAAGCTGGAGGCACGGCTGAGCGCCCTGGAGAAGAGCTCGCCTGCCCACCGGGCCACCACTCCACAGACCCAGGTGAGGGCCCACCCCCACCAGGGACCCCCGGCCTGGTGCTGAGGAGTGGGGGTGCCCTCTGGGCCAGCCCAGGCAGCAGTGAGGGGCAGGGGCCTGGGGTCCTGCCTGTGTGGGTCTCAGCCTCCACACCGGCTCCCCCCACCACGGTAGCACGTGTCTCCCATGCGCCAAGTGGAGCCGCCCAGCAGGAAGGCGGCCACCGCTACGGAGGACGATGAGGACGACGACATCGACCTGTTTGGTAGCGACGAGGAGGAGGACAAGGAGGCTGCCCGGCTGCGGGAGGAGAGGCTGCGGCAGTACGCAGAGAAGAAGGCCAAGAAGCCTGCCCTAGTGGCCAAGTCCTCCATCCTTCTGGATGTGAAGCCTGTGAGTGGCTCACCTCCGACCTTCCCTCCCTTCCCCATGCCTGGGGCCCTGGAGGGGTCAGCGACGGGCAGGGCAAGTGTAAACTCAGCCTGTGCTCCTTTCCTCTCACCTCAGTGGGATGATGAGACGGACATGGCCCAACTGGAGGCCTGTGTGCGCTCCATCCAGCTGGACGGGTTGGTCTGGGGGAGCTCCAAGCTGGTGCCCGTGGGCTACGGCATCCGCAAGCTGCAGATCCAGTGTGTGGTGGAGGACGACAAGGTGGGGACAGACCAGCTGGAAGAGGAGATCACCAAGTTCGAGGAGCACGTGAGTGAGGGGGCATACTCGGGGGTGCAGGGGTGTCCCATGGGAACCCCTGGCCAGGCATGTGGGACTTTGGGAAACAAGGCCCCATGTGACCACCATCCTCCCTCCCTGCAGGTGCAGAGCGTCGACATTGCTGCTTTCAACAAGATCTGAGCGCTGGCCTGAGCCTGTGCAGCCTTGCAGCCAATAAAGACTGAGATTCCAGCCCTCTGGCTCTTGTCTGTCCTGGTCTGGGCCCTGTGGGTGGGCGCATTTAGGGAATGCCTTGGGTCTGCGTCCCTGGTGTGGCTATGTGGGCCCACCCCTCTGCCTGCCCCTCCCATCCCCTTCTCACTTAGCTCTCAGTTGCAAGTGCCATGCCCAGGTCGAGCCCTAAGGCATGCATTGTCTCCTCCACTTGGTGGGGGGGTGGGGGGATGGTGGGTCCCCCACCATCTCTACTCTGCCTCCTCTTTTTGAGTTATCCCCGTGGGTATGAAAGTACCAGCCTGGAACCATCCAGGGAAGAGGTCCCAGTGGCCGTCCTGGCCCTGCTCTTGTGACTATAGATAGTCACCTGTGGGAAACCCTGCACATATATCTGTCCATGTCTAGGAATGAGGTGGGGTTTCTTCCCTTATCCCTGCCCCTCTCCCTCCAGCCCTGGAAGGACACCCGCCACACACACACCCACTGGAGAGAGACCTGGGCCCCTGACAGACCCCGGGACACACTACCCCATGGAGCTGTACCCCTCGCCCACCTGTGCCCCCCTCACCCTCTGGTCTGGGCAGGATTGTGTCACTAGTGGTTCCTCCCTGGAGCCAGTGTGACTGGTGAGGAAGAGTGAGTTGTTCGGGCTTCTAAGGCCCCTTAGGATTCCTGTGAGGCTTAGAGTGCAGGACCGGAGAGCCTTCTGTGCCAGCTGGTGGACAAGCAGCCCCTTACTTGGGTTGGCACCACATTCCTCCAAGGACAGTGGGCTTGCCGTGGTGTGGTGGTGGCCATGAGCTGCCCTGCCCACGCCCGCAGTGGCTCTGGGCGGGAGGGGATGTGGAGTTCCCATTGCCCTCTTTTACCGTCGGTATGCTGCACGGAGCCGCGGGCGGCAGGGGACAAGACAGACCGTGCCCCACGGGGCCGACCAGGGAGAGCAGACGCCCCAGCTCGAGCCGCGTCCAGCTGAAGGAACGGCTCCCCAGCGTCTGGAGGCCGGCGGCCCGCCCCGTGGGTTCTGGTTGCCAGGAGAGGCGGTCGCGCCCCGGTGTCCCAATCTCCCAGCTCCAACCCGCTGGCGGGGCGGGCCCTGGTGAGCGCGGACGTCAAGCGGGCAGGCGGGGCGGCCAGAGTCCGGGGCGATGGCGGCGGAGCAGGACCCCGAGGGGCGCGCGGCGGCGCGGCCGCTGCTCACCGACCTGTACCAGGTCACCATGGCACTGGGCTACTGGCGCGCAGGCCGCGCGCAGGACCAGGCCGAGTTCGAGCTCTTCTTCCGCCAGTGCCCGTTCGGCGGAGCCTTTGCCTTGGCCGCGGGGCTGCGAGACTGCGTGCGTTTCCTGCGTGCCTTCCGCCTGCGGGACGCAGGTAGGCCCCGGCCCGGCGAGCCCCTGCCCGCACGCCCCGCAGGCCCCGCCCGCCACGGCCTCTGTCGCCCCCAGACCTGCAGTTCCTGGCTTCGGCGCTGCCCCCAGACACAGACCCCGCGTTCTTTGAGCACCTTCGTGCCCTCGACTGCTCTGGTGTGACGGTGCGGGCCCTGCCCGAGGGCTCCCTCGCCTTCCCCGGCGTGAGTGCGGGGGGTGGGAGGCGGTGGCGGGGGGCGGCGAACGGGTCAGGGCGGCACCGAGTGACAGCCCGCCCCGCAGGTGCCGCTACTGCAGGTGTCCGGGCCGCTGCTGGTGGCGCAGCTGCTGGAGACGCCGCTCCTCTGCCTGGTCGGCTACGCCAGGTGGGGCCCGGGGTGGGAAGGCCGGATCCTGCGAGTGGGAGGGGCCTTCCCGGCCGGCCTGTGGGGCGTGGCCCCGTGGGGGCGGGGTGGGGGTGGAGCGCGGGTCCGCACCCGCTCCCGCTGCGCAGGGTCTCGAGAGAGGGAGGCCGGGCCGAGTAGCTTCCTGGCCGTCACTCCGGTCCCCTACCTACTCCCTTGCTCCCACAGCCTCATCGCCACAAATGCCGCGCGCCTTCGCCTGATCGCAGGGCCCGACAAGCGGCTGCTGGAGATGGGGCTTCGGCGTGCTCAGGGCCCCGACGGGGGTCTTACTGCTTCTACCTACAGCTACTTGGGCGGTGAGGGCCAGGAGACGGAAGGGAGGAGGAGTCTAGCCGCGAGGCCTTCCCCCTTCAATGTCTGAAGTCCCCCAACTTTATCCTGATCCAGGCTTCGATGCCAGCAGCAACGTGCTCGCAGGACAGCTGCGGGGCGTGCCGGTGGCTGGGACCCTGGCGCACTCCTTTGTCACTTCCTTTTCAGGCAGCGAGGTGCCCCCTGACCCGGTCAGTACCCTTGTCCCCCTAGTTGCATTCCAGAGGGCAGACCCCCAGGGCGATCCCTTCCCCAGAAGGAGATGCCAGACCCTGCTCAGCCCTCAGGCAGGTACCACGCCTGGCCCATCCAAGCCACCCTGGACTGGTGTCTCAGTGTAGTGCTGGCAGATGGATGCTCAGACTGTCTACTGGTGCGAGCCAGCCCGCCCCCCCCCCCCCCCCGCCCCCACCCCGCAACCATGCTCTGGGTCTTCCGTCCTTTACCCCTCTCCTTAGATGTTGGCTCCAGCGGCCGGTCAGGGCTCCCAGGTGGATCTGGCTGCCAGTGTGGAGACGTGGCTGGAGCGTGTGTGTGGCCACCTGGGGCTGGGTGTGCAAGAGCCGCACCGGGGAGAGCGGGCAGCCTTTGTGGCCTATGCCCTGGCCTTTCCCCGGGCCTTCCAGGGCCTGCTGGACACCTACAGTGTGCGGAGGTGAGGCCTGGCCATTCCCCAGGATGGTCTCAGCAGAGAAGCTGCAGATCCCCCATGCTGACCCTCCTGTCCCCATCCCCAGGAGCGGGCTCCCCAACTTCCTGGCTGTAGCCCTGGCCCTTCAGGAGCTGGGCTACCAGGCAGTGGGCGTGAGGCTGGACAGTGGCGACCTGCTTCAGCAGGCTCGGGAGATCCGCGGGGTCTTCCGGACAACTGCAGCCCAGTGAGTCCCTGGGAGGGGCTTTGTCTGCTGAGAGACCCCCTCCAGCTCAGGGGTATTGAGAGGGGAAGCGTGAGGGAGGCTCTCTGATGCTACCCGAGTGGCAATGCTGCAGTGGGCGAGGAGGCTGTGCTGGGCTCACTCAGGGGCCTGTAGGCATGAAGGCTTGAGCCAGACCAGGAGGTGGTAGAGGGCAGCTGGACGGGTGAGGGAGAGCCGCAGGAGTCGGGAACATCCGAGGGGCTACCTCACCACAGGTTTGGGGTGCCCTGGCTGCAGTCGGTCCCCATTGCTGTCAGCAACAACATTGACGAGGAGGAGCTGGCCCGGCTGGCCCAGAAGGTGGGCAGGGCAGCGGCAGGCCAGAGGGTGGCGTGGGGGCCCTGGGCCTGCACGTGCTGGCCGAGCTCAGTGCCCACCCACTCACCTTCCAGGGCAGTGAGGTGAACGTCATTGGCATCGGCACTAGCGTGGTCACCTGCCCTCGCCAGCCTTCCCTGGGCTGTGTCTACAAGGTGGGGCGCAGTGCGAGTGGGCTGGGGGTAGACCAGGGGTCCGGAAAGAAGGTCCAGCTAGCCCAGCACCCTGTCCCCACAGCTGGTGTCTGTGGGAGGCCAGCCGCGGATGAAGCTGACCGAGGACCCCGAGAAGCAGACATTGCCTGGGAGCAAGGCTGCCTTCCGGCTCCTGGGCTCTGATGGTGAGGCCCCTCCACCCTCCTCAGTTCAGTTCCAAGCCCCAGGCACCTCACGTTATTCTCGGCGCCCCTCACGTTATTCTCGGCGCCCCTCACGTTATTCTCGGCGCCCCTCACGTGCACACACAGGGTCTCTGCTGCTAGATGTGCTGCAGTTGGTAGAGGAGCCACCTCCTCAGGCTGGCCAGGAGCTGAGAGTCTGGCCTCGAGGGGCCCGGGAGTCCCGTACTGTGAGGCCGGCCCACGTGGAGCCGCTGCTGCGACTCTGGGTCCAGCAGGGACAGGTGACCACCCCTACCTACCCCCTGAGTCTGCACCTGCAACCCAGACCAAGCTCTGACATCTGACCTTGAGCCCCTTCCCGCCTCCCAACAGCTGTGTGAGCCGCTGCCATCTCTGGCTGAATCCAGAGCTTTTGCCCAGCAGTCCCTGCACCGTCTGAGCCCCGCCCACAGGCGGCTGGAGCAGCCGGCACTGTACCAGGTGCGTGCAAGGCCACGCCTTCAACCTGGCCAGCCTCGGATGACGCTGACCGAGGACCATGCTGTCTGCTTCCATGGCCCCATCACCCCCATGTCTCCCCGCTGCAGGTCGCGCTGTCTGAGAAGCTCCAGGCCCTGGTGGACAGACTGAGTGCCAGAGGAGCCCTCTGACAACCTGTGCTGGGAGCTGCCTGAAATTAACATGAGTCATTCACTGTCTCCACTTGTCATGTGTCATTTCTTCATCCAGCCTGCCACTCGCTGGACCCTCAGGGCTTCCTGGGGTGGACTGGAGTCAGGAATTAGTGAGAGGGTTTATGCTCCCAGGAGAGACCCCAGGCTGGCCAGGGTTCAGGAGTCAGCCCTATGCTGAGGCCTGAAGTCAGCTAAGGCTTATGGGAGGGTGTCCAAGGCTTGAGGAGCTGGACTCTAGGGGCAGATCGGGGCAGGGAAGGGGTATAGGGAACGGGGGGTGGTCTTTGCCCAACTAAGAGCTGAGGGAGTGGCTGGGAGACCTCTCCATGAGGCTGGAGGCGGGAGCCACAGGGTGGGGTTGAAGCGCCAGCTGGAGGGGCTCTGGGATTCCCCCTGGGAAGGCTCGCTGGGATACCTCCACCTCCCCAAGGGGAGGCCTGGGTGTCCCCTGCCGCTGCTACTGGCAGGCTCCACGGGCCTCTGTGCCCCTGGGCTCCCCCCATCCGGCTCCCTCTTGGCTCTGGCGTGTCACAGTGTGGACCAGGCCTCGGTCGTGGGGACCCAGCTGCTGCCCCCGAAGTGCCAGGAAAGGCTTGGAGCGGTGGGGCCTGCCTGACCAGAGCCAGGGAGGAAGTTAGGGAGCAGGGGCCCGCCCTGGGCACCTGGCCAAGTCCTGGCTGCCCCGCCTCTGTGCAGCAGGCTTGTCAGGTCTCCACCTGCTTCCGCTCCAGGAGAGAGGGTCAAGGCTCTGCAGGACACGGGGGCCAAGGCCTCGGTCTCTTGTCCAGGAGGTGGGCAGCTCGAGGAACCAGCAAGGGCGTGGGGGAATGCTGACTGTCCAGGGGATGGCCCCCGGGCTCTCCCGCTGCTCAGGTATTTGGCAGGACCAGCTCTTCTGGCTCCCCCAGCCCGGGCTGGGCAGTGGCCACTGCGTTGCTGGGTGAGGATGACAGTGGGGATTTGGGACAAAGGCCTGGTCAGGCCTCCTGGGGAGAGAGGGGCTTGGAGAGAGATACACACACCCCTGCCAGCACGCACACAACAGAGCACACCCAGGCCCAAGGCCCCCTCATGTCACCACTTCTGAGCTTTGCACTCTGGTGCTGGGACCCAGACCCTCCCCCAGTGACCCATCCAGTGACGTCAGTCACCTGTGAGGGCACCAGAGGCACTGGGCAGCTCCTCTTCTGCTGGCCCACCCCCAGGGCTGCTCTGAGTTCAAAGAGGGCGGCAGCTCTCGGACCATCCCCTTCCCGGAGGTCCGGTCGGGTGGGAACACGGAGGGGACAGCCCAGCCCCAGCCCCAGGCCCAGCATGGGACTCGACTGCCTTTCAGGGCTGAGTCAGGCGAGGTCTCAGCTCAGGGCTGGGCCAGACCCTCAAGAGCTGTGCACGCTTGCCAGGATTCCCTGCCCAGCAGGGTTGGCATTCAGGTCAAGGGCTCGCCTCCCTGCCACCACCCCCTTGTACTCCCTGCCCTGACAGATCCTCTGTCCCCCAGGGACCTTGCTTGGCCCTTTCCTAGGGCCCGGTGGGCAGAACTGGACCCCAGACACTCAGGCTGCAGGCAGCCTGGGCAGGAGGGCCCTCCCAAAGCCCCTGGCGGGTACCACACCTGGAGACACCTCTGTATGGCTCCCCACCTCCACCCTACACACACACACACACATACACACACGCCACCACGCCTGGTCCCGCCTGCCTGGGGCTTGCTTCTAGGTCAGGCCTGGGCATGACTTCCTGGGAGGACCAGCGACAGGTGCTACAAGCTTGGCGTGAGCCACGGCCATGGCTGGGGGCATGTGGGGCCCTGCCCGTGGGGCCCCCGTGGGGGCCCTGACCCTGACAGCCCTGGCTGAAGGGATCCGGGCCAGCCGGGGGCAGCCCACGGGACCCCCTGCCCCAGGCCCTCAGCCCCAGCCTGAACCTGAACCTGCAGTGGCGGAGCCTGGGAGGGCAACCACCATCCCCATGGCTGGCGGTGAGCCCCTCTCCCCGCCCCCTCCCCAGGAGCCAGCCCCCGAGGGGCCCCAGCTGGTAAGCAGGAGGGCTGCCTGGGGGTCAGGGGAGGTAATGAGGGAGGGGGCTGGGAGATGGCAGAAAGGCTCTGTGGAGGGAGGAAGAGTGTGAGAGAGGCAAGGGGGCTCCACATGCCCCCCCTCCACCCCCAGATTCCCCGGAGCTCCTGGGAGGAGGGGGCCCTCGCAGACCTGGCCATGTACACCGCCACCTGCCTGGAAGAGGCTGGCTTTGTGGGAACCCAGGCGACAGCGCTCACCCTGTCCTCAGCCCTGGAGGCGCGGGGGCACAGGCTGGAGGACCAGGTGAGCCCCCGGCCCCTCCCCACGGCCCCTCCCCGGCCTGGCCCCTCCAAGGCTGGGGGGTCGGGATGAGCTGTGCCTGCCTGGCGGGGGCAGGGCTCACAGAGCCCTGACCGCCGCCCGCCGCCTCCCACGCCAGGTGCATGGGCTCGTGCGGGGGCTGCTGGCGCAGGTGCCCCACCTGGCAGAGGGGCGGCCCCGGCGGGCGGCGCTGCGGGTGTTGAGCGCGCTGGCTCTGGAGCACTCCCGGGACGTGGTGTTCGCCCTGCTGCGCTGCTCACCGGCCCCGGACGGGTAACTTGCCCCGCCCCACCAGGCGCGCGCCCGACGCGGCTTCCTTCCCCCTTCCGGCTTGGTCGTGGAGTCTGGCCCAGGGCAGACGGAGGAGGGAGCCTTTCCCCTCCCCTCCTCCCTCTCGTCCTCCCGCTGCCCCTCCCACCTCGGGTCCTCTGCTGGTTCCTGGCTGCAGCCTGGCCTTCTCTCTCCCTGCCTGGGGGTGCCCGCCTGAGCAAGCCGGGTGGCTTTTGCACCCCCAACGCCCCTGGCTCTGGTTAGTCTGCCCCCAGGGAAAGTTACCTCTGGTTTTATTCCCCATGGTGACTGTTCGTGATGCCAGGCTTGTTGCTGGCCCGTTGGGGTCCCATGTGGTCTGCACAGATGCCACTCATCTTGTTCCTCAGGGATTGCCAGGGTGGGGTGGGGGGCAGTTAACCCTCCCTCCTCCTGCTGGAGTCCTAGTGGCTGCCTCCCCGACTTGGGGGCTCTCCTCACCCCAGCCCCAGACCCTGTCTCACATGCCCCATGCCCCCAGAGCGGCCGCTGAGCTCTGGCGCAGCCTGAGCCGGAACCAGCGTGTGAACGGACAGGTGCTGGTGCAGTTGCTTTGGGCGCTAAAGGGCTCAGCCGGATCCCAGCTGGAGGCGCTGGCGGTAGGTGGCTCTGTCCAGCTTGCCAGGGGACACCCCAGCCCTGGCCCAAGAGGCCAGGAAAGTCTGGTTACAGGGGCTCGGGGGCAGCAGGCACTCACCCTAGTCACACCCATCCATAACGTCCTTTGAGTGTGGAGGCCTTGTCCTCTCCGTCTGCCATGTCTGAGCCTGAATGAGCCCCTGGTTCCACAGGCCACTCGCGCCCTTGGGGAGATGCTGGCTGTGTCCGGCTGCATAGGTGCCACTCGAGGCTTCTACCCGCACCTTCTCCTGGTGCTGGTCACTCAGCTCCATGAGCTGGCATGGGACGCACACCCCCCCGACACACCCAAGGTTTGGGCCCCATCTCACCGAGGGCCACCGCACAGTCATGCCAGGTGAGGGGGTGCACACCAGGGTGTGAGGGCTGGCCCAGTGCCTTCCTGGCCCTCACTGCCCACTCGCCACTGCCCCCGCCTCCAGCTGCACCTTGGAGGCCCTGAAGGCCCTGCTCTCTGGGGATGGAGGCCGCATGGTGGTAACGTGCATGGAGCAGGCTGGAGGCTGGAGGAGACTGGTGGGAGCCCGCACCCACCTGGAGGGTGTCCTGCTGCTGGCCAGGTGCGGGGCAGGGATGTGGGCGAAGCAGGGGCATGGGGGTTGGGGGGGCGGCTTCTTGAGAGAAAGCTTCCATTTGGCCCCGTCCCAGTGCCCTGGTGGCCCATGCCGACCACCACCTGCGAGGCCTGTTCGCTGACTTGCTGCCGCGGCTGCGCAGCACAGAGGACGCACAGCGCCTGACGGCCATGGCCTTCTTCACCGGGGTGAGCCCGCTTCCAGGACGGGTGGGGAGGAGTGACAGTGAGCTTGGCCCCTAAGCGGCTCTGGCCTGCACAGAAAGCCAGTGCGCTGACCCAGTGTCCCCCGCCCAGCTGTTGCAGAGCCAGCCCACTGCGCGGCTCCTGCGGGAGGAGGTGATCCTGGAGCGGCTCCGCGCCTGGCAGGGCGACCCTGAGCCCACCGTGCGCTGGCTGGGCCTGCTGGGCCTCGGCCACCTGGCGCTGAACCGCGGGAAGGTGAGGGAGGGGCGGGGCGGGGCGGGGCGGGCTGGGCGAGGGGCCTTCCACTAATCCCTGTCCCCCCCGCAGGTGCGCCACGCGACCACGCTGCTGCCCGCGCTCCTGGGCGCGCTGGGCGAGGGTGACCCGCGGCTCGTGGACGCCGCGCTGGGGGCGCTGCGGAGGGTCCTGCTGCGGCCGCAGGCGCCCGTGCGGCTCCTGAGCTCGGAGCTGCGGCCACGCCTCCCACCGCTCCTGGACGACGTGAGCCCCGCCCGCCCCCTCCGGCTGTCTTTCCCACGACCCTGCCCGCCCCCCTCGCCGGTTCCCCTACCAGGTCCCGCTGGGGCCCCCAGGGCACTCCCGCAGACTGCAGCCCCCCGGACGCCCTCTCCCTGCCGGCTCCTAATCGCGCCCTCCTGTGCAGGCCCGGGACTCGGTCCGCGCCTCCGCAGTCGGGCTGCTCGGGACGCTGGTGCGGCGCGGCCGGGGCGGGCTCCGGGTGGGGCTCCGCCGCCCCCTGCGGAAGCTGGTGCTGCAGTGTCTCGTTCCGCTGCTGTTGCGCCTGCACGACCCCAACCCAGACACCGCTGAGGTCAGCTCCCGACAGTGTCCTGACCACTCCACCCTTCCCCACCACAGACGCCTCTCCAGAGAGCATAGGTCAGGGACTTCCCCGAAGATCGCAGGCGGCTTGGACAAGCAGGACTCCTCCGCCCCTCACCCTGGCCACCTCCTACCTCCCAGGTCCTTTCTTGCCACTTTCCTTTCGGACCTGTAACCTCGCTCCCTACCCGTTCCAGAGCTCAGAATGGACCCTGGCCCGCTGTGACCAGGCCCTGCACTGGGGCCTGCTGGAGGAGATGGTCACGGTGGCCCACTACGACAGCCCTGAGGCCCTAAGCCGCATCTGCCACTGCATGGTCAGTTGGGGGGACGGTGAGAATGATGGGGTGTGGTCAGCTGTCCACTTGGTCCAGTATACACCGGGGCCACTCCCCCCCAGACTGAGACTCCTCACCCTTCCCGTCAAGGTGGTAGCATGTTGAAGCCTGGCCTCACCTCTGAGGCCTCCACTCCACGCAGAGCTGGCCCACCTGCCCCACCAGCCCTTCTGTCCCCAGGTCCAGTGGTACCCGAGTCATGTGCCCAGCTTCCTGAGCCAGACCCAGGGCTACCTAAGGAGCCCTCAGGGCCCCCTGCGCCGGGCGGCCGTCCTGCTCACAGGTGAGGCAGGCCTGGCATCACGCTGCTCCCTGCACCCAGGGCTCTGGGCGCTGGGCCAGCCCCTCACTGCTGTGGGCACGGGGCCAGCACTCAGGGCTTCGCTTTGGTCCAGGCTTCCTGGTCCATCACTCCAGTCCCAGCCACGTCAACCAGGACCTGCTGGACTCTCTGTTCCAGGGTGAGCCCAACTCGCCCTCCTGGGGTTCCGCAGGGTTCCAGAGAGGTGGTGGCTGCCAGGGAAGAGTGGATGGGAGTGGATGGGTGGGGGAACGGGATGGATGGGGGACAGCCCGCGAGCCGCCCCCCCCCCCCCTCCCGCCGCATGAACCGCTCTGTCCCCGCAGACTTGGGGCGGCTGCGGAGCGACCCTGAGCCCGCTGTGGCGGCGGCAGCACACGTGTCTGGCCAGCAGGTGGCGTTGCTGGCCCGCGCGCAGCCCCAGCCCTGCGGCTGGAGCCTCCGGCACCTCCCCCGCCCCGGCCGGCCCCGCCCCCGGCCGGCCCGGCCCCCGCCCGTCTACGCCGGCAGCCCGTTCCAGCACCGCAGCCTCCCCGGCCGCTGGGGCTGTTCAGGTGCAGGCTGAGCTAACCCGCCGGCCCTCCAATGGGGGCCACGGTGCTGACTCGGGCTCCCTGCTCTGTGGCCTGTCTTGGCTAGGGGGCAGATCTGCAGAAGAGGTCCGCCTTGAGGGGCACCCTGGGCACAGTGCTGGGCACCAATGCCTGTCCCCCACCCTGGCGGGGCTCTGCACAGTCTGCTGCACACAAAGACCCCCCCACCCCGACAGCCCTGTGACTAGATGGACCACCAGTTTCTGACGCAGCACCTTCACCCTCAGCTTCTCGCTTCATCCACCTCTCGGTCCGTCTGTCCCTCAGCAGGCCTGTGCCTCTCCCAGCCCCTTGGCATGTGCCCTGCCTGGATGGCACCTGGCCTTCTGGGACCAGGCCGGGTGGGGACACGGAAGTGGGTGCAGCCCTGGGAGCCATCCCCGTGAAAGGCTGCCTCTGCCGGCCACATGCTGGCTGGGAGGTTCTGAGGTTTCCGGTCACACCCTCCCTGCTCAAGAAGCACCCGTCTGGCCTCCTGTCCACACCCACTGCCCAGCAGCCTGGCCCCATTCCTGCCCCTCCCCTCTAGCTCACTGTCTCAGACCCCTGGGGTCTTCTCTGGACGCGGCCCCCGACTTCCCACTGGACACCGCAGGTCTGAGATGATGCCTGCGGGCTCAGGTGTTGGGTGCCAGCATCTGCCCCTCACCAGGCTGAGCTGTCACACCCGCATCCCAGCACCTGCTCAGGGCCGGGTGAGGGAAGAGGTCCCTCAGGACTGCTCCAAAGCAGTGACCCAGGCTCTCCAGATCCGGGACGAGCGGCTTCTGCCACCTGGAATGCCCACCCTGAAGTGTCCTCTTGCCTTTTCAGGGCCCCAAAAGCTGCCTCCTCAGAGAAGGAGGCCTCCACTCACACAGCCTCTTGGAGGCTGGGGTCGGTCCTGCCCATCCCAAGGGAAAGCATTTGAAATAAAGATATAGCCGGACATCGCTGGTGGTCCAGCAGTTAAGCCTCTGCGCTCCCAATGCAGGGAGCACAGGTTCGATCCCTGGTTAGGGAACTAAGATCCCACATGCTGCACCGTGCAGCCAAAATAAAAACACAGATCCTAGGGGTTTGGTGTCTGTCTGGGCCAAGGCTGGGCTCTGATGAGCTGTGCCTGATCCAAGATCAGGCTTGGGCTAAGATGACAGGGAAGGCAGCATGTGGCTGCCAACAAAGGTCCATCTAGTCAAAGCTATGGTTTCTCCAGTAGTCATGTATGGATATGAGAGTTGGACTATAAAGAAAACTGAGCGCCAAAGAATTGATGCTTTTGAATTGTGGTGTTGGAGAAGACTTTTGAGAGTCCCTTGGGTTGCAAGGAGATCCAACCAGTCCATCCTAAAGGAAATCAGTCCTGAATATTCACTGGAAGGACTGATGTTGAAGCTGAAACTCCAATACTTTGGGCACCTGATGCAAAAAGACCCTGATGCTGGGAAAGATTCAAGGCGAGAGGAGAGGGGGATGACAGAGGATGAGATGGTTAGATGGCATCACCAGCTCAGTGGACATGAGTTTGAGTAAGCTCTGGGAGTTGGTGATGGACAGGGAGGCCTGGCGTGCTGCAGTCCGTGGAGCTGCAAGACACCACTGAGCAACTGAACTGAACTGAACTGAGCATGTGGCTGGGGGTTGGGCCAGCCCTGGGCGGAGTCAGGCAGGCTTTGCCCTGACTGAGAAGCTGTGCTGCCCACACAGGCCCTGAGCAGTCAGAGCTTCGCGGGGCGAGGCCGGGGTCTCCTCGTTGGTCACTCTGAGGGCAGGGGAGGCCCTGGCCAAGGGCACTCGCCCGTGAGAAGCCAGGGGCATAGTTTGGTGTATTAGTTCACAATTCTCCAAGGGGAATGCCAAAATTGGATTAAACTACAAGAAATATCCGGGGACACACTGGGGAGTCCAGGAGGCCATCAGAGCCCGGGAGGCAGAAGGAAGGGAGGCTGGTGAGAATGTCCTCAGGGGTCTCCAGCCCGACCCCATCAGGGAGGCGCCAGGTCCCAGTCCTGCGGCCCCTCCACTGCTGCCGGCAGGGTGGTGGGAGGACCTCCCTCAATCGCCTGATGGTCGGGCCCCTCAGGGTCTTGCAGCCTGGAGCCAGAAGCTGGGGGAACGTCTGAGGCCCACTGCCCCCACCAGGCACGAGCCTGTCCAACCACAGGGTGTGGCTGCACAGGCGAGGGGCAAAGCCCCCAGCAAGGCTCGCTGGGAAGCGGGGTTCAGCCTCACGAGGGGCTTGGCAGGCAGCACCCCGCCTCTTCCATGCCTCCCCGCAGGGCCTGGGCCTCTCTGGCCTGGGAGCCCACTCCCCTCCACTCCGCAGGCCATCTGGAGTGAACCTGCCCCCAGCCCCCCTGCCGTGAGGGCGTCCCTTACCCTGTAGCTGGGCCCCCGCCAGACACCCTGCTTGCCGATTTGTCCTGGGAGTGGGACGCTTCTCAGAGATTTCTCTGCTGCGGTCCCCAAGGAGGCTCCAGTCAGGGCGGCGACACCGTAGCTCTGCTCCTGGATGAGCCCCGCTCCCGGGTGAGCGCTGTTGGTTGGTGGGCGTCCAGGTGACCAGGCCCAGCAGAGCCACCCACAGAGCGCTCACCTACCCCCAGGGTCTAGGGTCGGGGTATGCTGCTTTACACAGAGATCCCCCTGCCACGCCTTGATCTTGATGCTTAGATGCTCTCAAATGAGCTGTCACTGGAGATCTCCGGGCACTGGCGACCCTGGAGCCTGAGGGCCAACAGTGAGATCCTCCAAAGGGTGCCTGTATGGGGCTCAGCAGACTGTTCACCACCTGATCCTGTGGAGAGTGTCTCGGGGCGCCAGAAGAAGCACTGGTGGGCCCACTCGCTGCTTTCCAAGACCTGTGCTGGTCCAGTCCCGTTTGCCTTGGTGGTGCCTTTCAGTCCTCTAGCAAGGTTCCCAAAAGAGGCTCTGGAGAACACAAACAGGCCTGGGAAGTGTCCAACTTCTCCCTTGCCCTGGGTGAGGGGACAATTGCTAGGCGTTTCTGTACTGGGATCTGGGATGTTTAGGGAGCACTCTCTTAATATTAATTTTACTGTCAACCTCGATCCTGAGTTTTCTCAGGTTGGCCACAGCTGGGCCAACCACCTCTTCTCTTTATTTTTATTTTTTTGGGCCATGTTGCTTGTGGGATCTTTGTTCCCCAACCAGGAATCAATCCCGGGCCCCAGCGGCGGAAGTGCCGAGTCCTTAACCAACAGACCACCAGGGATTCTCCATTCCTTCTGTTTAGCCAGTAGTCCTGGGGCTGCAGGGCAGCAGCAAGCCAGACAGGAAGGGAACATGGCTTCCCTCGCCTTCCACCAAGTGGAGGAGTGCAGACCGGCTCCTGTAGGGAGAGGCAAGTTTCTCCTGGCTGTGACAACTCCAAGGTGAGAGTAACTGCCTGGCTGAGTCAGTCACCCCCTCTCTGTGCCTGGCGAGGCCCAGGGACCACGGCTCAGGGCTGGGAGGTCTCCTCTCCTCTCGACAGACTCTTACCTTTGAGTGAATGAATTTGGATGAGACACACCCCAAAGCCCAGTTTCTCTGGTTCAGGTCATTTCCCCCAGGCCCCCAGCCCCAGGAGTGCAGAGCTCTCTGTCTGTTAGCGCCCAGTTCTTGCCCCACTGCAACTCTGCAGAGGGAGGGCGGCCTGCTGCCTGCATCAGAACGTCAGAATGCTCTCAGGCTCCCTGAGGTGGACAGAGAACAGTCCCGGGGGTTGGCATCGCCATGCCCTGTTCTTTCAAGGCCAGCCTGCTGTTGGGGGGCACGGGCAGGAAGGAGCCTGGCCACGTGGCCAGTCGCTCCGGAGTGGCCGGATCCAGCACAGGGAAGGCCCGTGGTGCCTGCTCCTGGCCCTCAGGTCCCTCCCCGTCCTGTGTGGGCAACCCCCACGGGGCCCTCAACCCCTGATAGAGGCTCCTCAAAAGCTCGTGCGTCATTCCCCTGTGTTTGCCATCTGTCACATTTATTGGCTGTCCCCACCCCCTAGGTCTTGTGGAGAGGCGCCCACACGGTTGGGTGTGGCTCCTGGCAGCCGGTGGGCACTAGCTGTGCCTGCGGTGGGCGGGCCGCAGACTAGCAGAGCCGGCTCAGCCTGAGCAGCAGTGCCAGACAGGCATAAAGCGCGCACACGCGGCCGCGGGCCCCAGGCTCCCAGCACACCTGGGGGGTGCCCACCTGGGGCTCCAAGCCGCACACCTCCAGCAGAGCCCAGGCAGGTGCCTCTGAGCCCCAGCTGTCGCCCAGGCGCTCTGGCGGCAGGGACACTGCCCGGTGCTCCTGCCACGGGCTGCTCTGCTCCACAAGGCACTCCACCTGGCAGACAGGGTGGGGGCAGTCAGAGGGCCTGGCACCGGGCATCCGCCCACGCCACCCCATCGCAGGCCACCAGGTCCCACACCGGCCCACCCCTCCCCTACACCCAGGCCTTCTCACCAGCCAAAACGTCCCTGACAGGGTCCCCATCTCCAGCACCTCAGCCAGCAGCACGTGCTGGGCTTCGCTCAGCGCTGCGGAGAGACCTCGGGTGAAAGGGCTTCCAGGGGCCAGCCAGAGGAGCTCGCGTCCCTGCCTTTTCCCTGCCCCGCCCCAAGCCCCTTACCTGCTAGTGCTTGCAGCAGGTAGAAGATGGAGTCCGCGAGCTCCGGTTCCAGCTGTCCAGAGGGCAGCACCAGGGATTCAAGAATGGCGCCCACCGGACCGTCCCGAGGCTCCATCTGCCCACCACACAGGCCCTGCTCCAGCTGGAGGCACCCCGGGGGAGTTGGGGTGAGCAGGGTGGGACAGGCCCTGCTCCAGGTGGGGGTGCCCGGGGGACTGGGGGTGAGCAGGGCGGGACAGACACCTGCTCCAGGTGGGTGCGCCCGAGGGACTGTGGGTGAGCAGGGCGGGACAGGCACCTGCTCCAGGTGGGGGCGTCCGGGGGAGTGGGGGTGAGCAGGGCCGGCAGGCACCTGCTCCAGGTGGGGGTGCCCGGGGGAGTGGGGGTGAGCAGGGTGGGACAGGCCCTGCTTCAGGTGGGGGCGCCCGGGGGACTGGGGGTGAGCAGGGAGGGCAGGCCCTGCTCTAGGTGGGGGCACTGGGGGGAGTGGGGGTGAGCAGGGCGGGCAGGCACCTGCTCCAGGTGGGGGCATCTGGGGGACTGGGGGTGAGCAAGGGCAGGCACCTGCTCCAGGTGGGGGCACCTGGGGGAGTGGGGGTGAGCAGGGCGGGCAGGCATCTGCTCCGCTGCCCCACTCAGCTCTCGTGCTACCCTACCCCCAACACCCGGCACGCACAGCCCAGCTCACTCACCGACTCCTCCAGGGCTTGCAGAGCTGGCTCGTCCCGTAGCACCTGCCTCAGGCCACCCAGCAGCCGCCCACACGGCCCCTTGGACAAGCCCTCCAGGCCCACGGCCCAGGCCTTCACCTCTGCCTGGAGGCCCTTGAAGTCGTCAGTGGTCTCCAGCCAGTGCTCCATGGACCCATCTGTGGGGACAGGTCTGCAATTGCCCAGGTGCCCCTGTGGCCCCAGGGAGCCCTGGTAAGGGAGGACAGATGCTGGGGGCCAAAGGGGAGCAGGGGCCCCAGGGTGGCCCAGAAGGTACTGACCCGACTGGAACTGGCAGGAGGAGTAAGAGAAGCCCCTCATGGAGGCAAAGCTGAAGCACGAACGTGGATGGCCGTCTGCACTGCTGGAGGGCCTGTGGCCTGGGCAAGGTGGGGCTGGTCAGTGCTGGGGGCAGGGGCCCGAGCCAGAGAGGGCTGCCTCCCCTGGGCCCTCACAGCTTGCCATCCCAGTCCTGGCAGCCTGGGGCAAGGAGCAAGGCCAAACCTGCCTGGCGCCAGCCTGTCGCCATGCTACTCGTGTGTGTGTGTGTGTTTACACATGTGTGTATGTGCGGGAGTGTGCATGTGTGCACCTGTATTACATGTGTGTATATGTGCGAGTGTGTACATTTGTACACACGTGTGCGTGTTGCATGTGTGTATATGTGAGTGTGCATGTGTGTTTGCATGGGTGTGTGTGCATTTGCACTAGTGTGTGCATGTGTGTGTGCACGTGTGTGTGTGTGTGTGTCTCCCAGATGTACTGTTCTGGGCTCTCCTTATCAGCCTGTCCCACTTCCCAGGTGCACTGGCCTCACCTGCCTGCAGCGACGGGAAGGTCCTTTGCTTCTTGTCTGGGAAGAGGAGGACATCTGGAAGCCGGGAGGGGCAGAGATGAAGGAGGTAGGTTGGCGGAACACCTGGCCTCTCCCTGGCCCACTGGGCTCCCTGTGCAGCCTCGCTTTGTGCCCCGACCTCCCACCTGCCTGAACAAGGGGCTCTCGGCCACCCCAGCCCACAGTCATGCCACCAGATGTCCCCAGCACCGCCAGGCAGCCGGTGATTCTTCCAGGCCTCCCCGCCCCTGCGATGGAGCCTGGGCCCCAGAAGTCACTCGGACCCCAGCTCACCCCAGTCAGAGCCAATAACCAGCTGGGCCACCCGAAATGCGAGGGTGCTGCCTGAGGGGATGGTGACCGTCTTCTTCCGGCTCAGGTGGCCCTCGCCTTTGCCCTGAGGGACGGATGTGGGCTCAGGACTGGGTTCTGGGTGGTGGGGCTGGGGGCAGCCAGGTGCTGGTGGCGGGGGTCTGCGTGGGGACACTGCCCTCCTGCCTCCCCCGCTGTGCCCACTGCAGGGTCCTCGCCGCCCACCTGCAAGCAGAGGGCTCCCAGAAGTGCAAACTGGCCTGAGCCCTCCTGCTTGTGCGTCCGGGTGACCTCCACCTCCTTCTGTGTCTGCAGCACCTCGGTCACTACGAACACGTCATGCCCCCGACTCCGCAGCTGCTGCAGGGTTTTGGGCTCAGGCTGCCGCAGGCGCCTGCGGTGAGTGGGCCAGTGGGAAGCTTGCAGGGTGAGCCTTGCCCTCGCCTCCCCCTGCCCTGAGATGGCCTTCCCTTCCCTGGACCTCAGTGTCTGCAGCCATGGATGGCATGATGTGGATGCCCCGGCACAGGACCCCTATTGCCCCATCCCCTGGGTGCTCCAGTGCCTGTGGGCAGACAGGGGGCAAGAAGAAGGGACGAGGAAGCCTGCGGGCCTCTGGAGGGGCCCACCCTGCGGCTGGCTGCTCACCTGTCTGCTGTCTCTCTCCACTCCCTGGGTTCAGATCTCACGTATGTGTGCTGAGCTAACCGTCCTTCTCACCAGGGTCCCTGTGTGTGTTCCACCCCAGCCTCTTTGCAGCAGGGCTCAGTCTGACCCCTGGCCCTCTGACCTGCAGGATGCAGGCCCCCAGGACCTCGGCAGCCTCCTTCCCAGCCACTGGTCCCCGCACGGCCCCTGACTCTGGGACGTCCCTCAGCCTGCACAGACACCCTGTGACTGCTGCGGCCCCGAGGGCCTGCCCAGGGTCAGCTGCCCAGGGTCAGTGGGCCTGCGGCCCTGGGCTCACCTCTCATGGTGCATGGCTTCCCAGGTGTTGGGAGCCACTCTCAGAGTGCGCAGGTCCATCGAGGCGCTGGAACTGCCGGACACTGCAGCCCCGCCTGAGAGCCTGCCCTGTCCCGGGGCCTCCAGGTTCACGCTGCCCTGCAGCTGCCCATCCATTGCATCGTGGAACTGGAAGGTGCCGCCACACTCCAGCACTGGAGCGAGAGCGCAGCTGAGGACCCGCCCACCGGCTGCTGCCTGTCCCGCCTGGTGGAGGGGCCTCTGGAAAGCGCCTGCCCTCTGGAGACAGACCAGGGGCCCGAGCAGGAGCCAGCTGGCCCACCCCCCGCCCACCCACGGCTCGGACTCAGCACTGGTCGGGTACCTGGCTCCGGCGCATCGGGCTCTAGGATGTCCCTGATGGACAAGTTGACACACATGTAGCGCGGTCTCCAGAACCATGAGTGCAAGGGCTTCCTGCTCAAAAGGCTGTAGGGCTGGAAGCTGGCGGAGCTCCACAGGCTATCCACGGGGGTGAGCTCCTTGTGGTCCAGCTCCCGGACCACGCTCCTGACCACCTTCTCAAAGGCTGATGCCATGCTCCTGAGGAGGGCAGCTGGTCAGGCCTTTCACCCTCAGGGCTGGAAGAGGGCAGGGGAGGGGAAGAGCAGAGAGGTGGCCGCTCAGGTGTCTCCGAGGCAGTCCTGCCTGGCCAGGCCTGCAATGCTGGCCCCCGAGTTTACCCTGTCACCCACTGTCCATCTCTGCAAGGGGCCCTGAGCGCCTCCAGGCTGGACGTCACTTGCAGCCCTCCATGGGACTCGGGCCAGTCACGCACACCATCTGTCCTGTGACCAGAGTACCCACAGGAAGCCCCAGAAAGCCCTGGGACTCAGCACTTGTCGGGAAGGGGGCAGCCCTGGCCGCCCACCAAGCCCTCCATCACTTGGCTACTTCAACAAGGCTTTGGGTGGCTCATGAAAAGTAGCCACTGAGGAAGGGCAGGGCAAGGCTGGGGCTCTGTCTGCCTTAGCAGCTGCCTTCGTGGCCAAGGTGTTCAGAGAGCAGGGAGCAGGCAGAAGCCATCGCCTCCTGGGCACTTGGTGCTAAGGCCCAGGCAGGGCCCGGCCCAAGCATCCCCAGCCCTGAGGCCTGTCCTCCAGGGCTTCCTCAGCGCCCAGAGCTCTGTGAGGCACTCGTCTGCCTTCAGGGCTCAGGAGCCATTGCGGGCCTGACTTAGGACCCAGGACGTCGGGGCTGCGGGAAGCCTCTAAGCCTCGGTGCTGGCCTGAGATCCCAGAGTGGGCCCAGGGGCACCTGGAGGTGCCTGCCTGGAGCTAAGCCCAAACCAGTCAGACTTTGGAGGGAGCCCCCTTCCCAAAGGCCTGGGGCTTCCCCAGCTGGTCTGGGATGCGGGGAGTCCTGGGGGGCTTGGGGAAGCCCAGGGAAGGTGACAGGACCTGGTCTCCACCCAGAGGTGCTGGCCTCCCCACTCAGGAGAAGCAAGGGCCAACCCCGGGAGCCAGGGCAGGCAGCCCCCTGCGAGGCGCAGGGACGAAGGGCATGGGTGGGGGCAGCTCACCAGTGACCGTGACTGTCGCGTGCCTGTGCCCACTAAGCCGAAGCCAGGCTGCCCTGCGGGCCAGGATTGGAAGCCTCTGCCCTGGAGTTGCCCAGTGCACACACAGCCTGAAGGTTCCCAGACCCAAAAGTGAAACCTCCGCGAGGCGACCGGAGGCGCCGAGAGGAGCCGGAAATGCCCCTGGTGAGCTCACCCGCAGGCCGGCCGGCTGGGAGCGGGAGTGCAGGGGCGGGGTCCCCGGGAGGCTCTCACCCCATCCCCCATAGCCTCCAACCACACCGAGCTTCTTTGATCCTTCTCTCCTAAAACCCTAGGACAGGGCAAAGGGTCTGAAAAAACTTTTCTTCAGGCAAAGTGTACAAATGGCCAGTGAGCTCGGAAGAAGAGGCTCAGGTCAGTGTCAGGGAAATGCGAATCAAAGCAAGGTTAGAGGCTGCCTCACACTCATAGGTTAACTGTAATATAAAAGGGGGAGTAACAAGTGTGGGAGAAGACCTGGGAGAATCTGGCAGCACACAGCGCTGGACTTGTAAAAGGGTGCAGGCGCCCATGGAAAACAGTCTGGCAGTTCCTCAAAAAGTTAAACAGAGAACTACGATAGGCTCGTCCATTCCAAGGCTAGGTGTGCATTCAAGAGGAATGAAAACATGTTCATGCAGAAACCTGCACGTGAATGCTCTCACAACGTTATTCTTAACAGCCAGTATGCACTGCAAATGTCCCTCTGTGGAAAATGTCCGCCTATGGACGCACAAACAAACAAAACGTGGTCAACACACACAATGGAGCGGTCGGTGTTCAGCCACAAAGAGGAAGTTTTGACACATAGCACAGTGTAGATGGACCTCAAAAGCGTTACATCAAGACAAGATGTCAGGCCCGCAGGACGACAGCTCTCAGGATCTAGGCGTATGAAATGAGAACAGGCAGATCTGCAGGGACAAAGCAGAGTCACAGCTGGCAGGGGCGGGGGCGTGACAGTGTCTTTGGGGTGATGGGAATGTTCTCAGATTGGTTGTGCTGGTGGTTGCCCATGTCTGGATATGCTAAACCCCCAGAGTTTTGCACTTTTAATGGGTGAATTGTATGGTTTGTGGATTATATCTCACATACCACAGTAACATTCAGAGCTGTTACTGTGAAAACCTGAAGCCAAGTGACGACATCCGGGCTTGGCACAGGCTCTCGATGTCCTTCCTTCCTGGGCTGTGTGTGGATCGTGTCCGGGGCAAGGCACCCAGGAACCCCATACCCCACTTCTCCACTGCCACATGCTGCCTCTAGGTCTCCTGACCCTCTGGAGCTCACGCCAGGGCCCCTGCCGGCTGGCTGGCCCGAGACTCAGCCTATAGGCTCCGCCGTGCACACTCACTCGCGGGGTGGTTGCATGTCAGCACCCGGCACCGCGTGCTCCTGCAGATGAGGGCTCTGAAGTGGACTGGACGAGGGCCCCGCCAGGTAGAGCTGCTGGCATCGGCCCCGATGCCAGTGCAGCGGTTGTGTGTTTTGGAACGTTGCAGCTGCAAATAAGTGGAAATGCTGATTCAAACGGAAAGGAAGCAATCTTGCGAAAGCAGAAGTTTGGAGCCGCTGTGAACTCTGGGCAGACACAGGCAGGCACCGTCCATTGGAGGGGGTGGGGTGGGGAGCAGGGTGGCTTCGGTGCCTCCCTGGGGTCTCTGAGGCCCTTTCTCTCTCCACATCAGGGGACCAGAGTGCAGGCCAGCGAACTCTGCTGGCTGAGGGCCTCTGGGGCAGTGGGTCCCCACCCAGCTCAGTGTGGGGCTCCCACATCCGACCCAGTTGCTGGAGCCCATTTGCCAGTACGAGCAGGGCATCCTGCTGGTGGTGGCAGGATGCTCCAGGAGGCTGAGTGCGTGTCTGTGTTCCCGTGTGTATGTAACATAAGCATGCATGCACATGTCCGCAAGTATGGGTATCCGTGTGTGATGTAGGTCTACGCACGAATGCGCGTGTATATTCGTATGGCTGTGTTTCGCGTGTTACGTGCTTGTGCCTGGGTCTGTGTGCGCGCTCCTATGTGCAGTCCTGTATTCTGTATGGTGTGTGCTGGGCCCACCGGGCATTCTCCTGCTTCTCCCTGTTCCCACAGCAAAGCTTCTGGAAAGCTGTGTAGCCTCCTAGTGGCCCCTGACTTCCACCTCTCCAGTTGGTCAGGTTCCAGGCCAAGGGTGGGGGTAGCAGGCTCTTCAGTATGTGGTGAATCTATTGTGGGCGTCTAGCTGAGGTATGACTGGCCCCAGGTTTATTTTTCTAGAAGGCCTTGCTGCCATGTGGGTGGACCGGTGGAGGCAGGTGCCATCCACACGGAGGAGCAGTGCGGGGGTCGCAGTGGCCATGGTAACGGGGGGTGTCGTGCTACACTGTGCCCCTCTGCCTCAGGCAGTGACCTGGGGCTGAATGAACCATGGAAGGGTGTTGTTACTGCATGTTCATGGGGAATCTTAGTTCCCTGACCTGATTAGGGATCATGGAACCAGTGCCCCTGCAGTGGAAGTGAGGAATCTTAACTGTTGGAGGGCCAGGGAAGTCCACAGTTCAGTTCTTTAGCAACAACCTACACAAGAGGCACTGGGCTGGTGAGTGGTGGTGTCACTAGGCTCCTCAACGCAGAGGTCAGTCTGAAAGGGCAGGCAGTGACTCCACTGGAGAAGAAGCAGAAGGAAGGTGGGAGGGGCTGGCCCTGCGTCCCCCTCCCCCATGGCAGGCCTAGGGAGCCCCAGGAAGTCTGGGGCAACATCAGGCGACAGGAGCGTGCGGAGGCCTTCCTGCGCAAGCTCCGGGCAGGCCCTGGGGTCCAGAGCCAGGGAGGACACCGTGCCTGATGGAGTACTGTGACCAGGGCCAGGAGGGGCTCTGGGCTGCGTGCAGGGAGGCTGTGGCACCTCCGAGAGAGTTGGAAGGAAGAAGCTCACTGCAGCCGCAGGCCTCTACCACCGAGTGGGGCAGCACCCGGCCAGACCCTGCAGGGAGCTGGGCAGTGGGGGCCGGTCCCTGTCCTCGAAATGCCCAGCCCCTGGGAGGAACAGAGCAGGTCCTAAGTCGGGGAGATAACCATTACCGGCTGTAGGATGCAGCAGCTGGGAGCCCCTCAGAGGAGATGGGGGAGCGGGCTGAGGGAGGGTGGTGTCCAGGCTGCGACAGCAGAGGCCACACCGAGAGAGACAGGGAGACGGGCGGGCAACGGCGTGGGGTGAGGGGAAGGGCAGTGGTCCCGAGGAACCCACCCGTGCTCCCGCCCCACCGGGCTCACCCAGCCCCGGACCATTCGGCTTCAGGGCACGCCGGGTCAGGGTTGCAGGGCCTCAGCGCGGGACGGGGGAGGTGCGTGGGGAGCGGCAAGCAGCGGCTCCACCCTGGGCCCTCCACCCAGTGACACAGGAGTTCCCGGGGCGCCGCGATGTCGGCCGCTGCCCCGTGCCTCCGGCTCTGGAACCCGCGCCGGCAAGAGGCGGCCCGGAGGGAATGAGCGCGGCGCTGCAGGGCCGAGGGGGTGCGGAGCGCACCGAAGTCCAGGAGTCCTTTCCTCCGGGGTTGAGTCCCCGTGGGGCCGCCTCCCGCTCGCCGCCCCCGCCCCCCTTGCTGGCCCCGGCCCTCGGCGGTGACTGGGACCGCCGGGCAGCAGCGCCTGTCCAGCAGGCCCGCGGTCCACGCTCAGCGGATCGCTGGGCGACGGGGCGGCCTCGGGCCCACCGGAGCTCAGGAGTCAGGAGGGGCGGAGGCCGCAGGAAGGCCGGGCAGAATCGGGAAAGGGTGCGGCGGGATCAGCGGAGGCTCACAGCCGGTCTCCGCGCCGAGGGTGACGAGCCGTTCCCGTCGCCCTGCCCGGCTCCCGCACGGCCCTCCCGGCCCTGATGCCTGCCTGGCTCCCTGGATTTTCTGCCGGGAGGGGCCGGGGAAGCGGCACAGACCCCCGCCCCACCCCGAGTGACCCTGCAGGGGATGGGGCTCTACTGCTCTGAGCCTCACTTCACTTTGCCCTAGCAGGACCGCTAGCCTGACCGCCAGCCTCCAGGCATCCCTTGGCTGGGGAGAGGTGTCTTTTGCACCTGGCAAGGTCCCTGTCCAGGCTTGTCCAGGACTAGGGCATGTGGGACATTGTGGTGATGTCCAACCATCGATCCTCCGTGGCCCCTGAGAGCCTTGTGGAAAGGCTGCCATCTAGGAAACAGCAACTAGTCAACTTTTCTTCCCAAAGGATCTGGTTCTGACGGTCATGCTTTGCAGCAAGGGTAGAGTGGGGGTTAGCGGCTGGGATGGGGGAACCCAGAGTCCTCAATCGTTGGTCTCTTCTACAGTCACTTCCTGCTCCTCCCCACTGGGACAGAAGGCAAGGGGGCATCCATGGGGTAGTGGTCCCAGCCAGTCAACACCTGTTCCTATGAGGGCCTGTGGTTGTGGTTAGTCGCTCAGTCTCGTCCGACACTGTAATTCCATGGACTGTAACCTGCCAGGCTCCTCTGTGCGTGGTTCTCCAGGCAAGGATACTGGAATGGGTTGCCATTTCCTTCTCCAGGGGATCTTCCCAACCCAGGGATAGAACCCATCTCCTGCATTGCTGGCAGATTCCTTTTACCAGCTGAGCTACCAGGAAAGCCTAAAATTACGAGGTGCCCTAAATCATGACATTTAGGCTTATCTCTGCTCCATGTGGCATCACGTGGGTTTATCAAGTTTGTGGCTAGCTAGCAACTGATGGCAGACAGCAGGCCGTCATGAGGGTCAGTGGTGTTAAGCGGGCATGTGCTGCCCATCCCTCCGCAGGCCAGTCCTGGCACATTCAGGAGGTGATGGCTGCAGGATTCTCAAGAGCCAAGACAGCATCAGCCCAAAGAAGTGCTTTTCACGATCCCTGGTGGGAAATTCCATTTCATTCTCTGGGAACTCCCATACCCTGCTCTCACTTTTGCCAAGGCCTAAGGGTCTCAGTGTTCAGCAAGACCCGTGGCTCACCTTGTCCCACAGCCTGAGTGCAGGGGCCATTCTATTGCCTGGTATTCCCAGCCTGGAGCCACCACCGCTAAGAAACTCCAGGGTGCTCACTGCTGCGTGTTAAGCAGAGTAACACTAACACCCTGGGGCAGGCTCAGGTGCTGGCCTAGGAGGCAGGCTGGGGGTTGCGTCCTCACCTGCAGAAGACACAATGCATGTGACCCCTTGCATCACTGTTGGCATATTTTACCTCTACCTACATTACAAACCCACAATACATTTTTATTACTTTTGCTGTATCTATCTTTTGGAGAAAATTAAAAAATTTAAAGTTATTAATACTGTTTCCTGTTCTCTTTCTACATAAAGATCTGTTTCAATATTGTATCATTCCCCTTCAGTTAGAAGAATTTCCTTTAACATTTCCTATTGTTCAGGTCTGCTGCAGACACACTGTGTCCGCTTTTTATTATTGTGGTAAAATATATACTAACAGCAGCAGCAATGGACGCTTTTGAATTGTGGCGTTGAAGACTCTTCAGAATTCCTTGCACTGCAAGGATAGCAAATCAGTCAACCCTAAAGGAAATCAACCTTGAATACTCATTGGAAGGACTGATGCTGAAGCTAATACTTTAGCCACCTGATGCAAAGAGCTGACTCATTGGAAAAGACCCTGATGCTGGGAAAGACTGAAGGCAGGAGAAGGGGGGTCGCAGAGGATGGGATGGTTGGATGGTATCACCAACTCAACAGACATGAATTTGAGCAAACTCTGGGAGATAATGAAGGATGGGAAGCCAGGCGTGCTGCAGCCCATGGGGTCCTAGTGTTGGAGACAACTTAGTGATTGATAACAAAATATATAAGTTGTCATATAATTAAAATTTTATTTTTATGTATTTGGCTGCGCCAGGTCTTAGTTGTGGCATACAGGATCTAGTTCCCTGATCGGAGACCGCAGCTGGGCACCCTGCGTTGGAAGGTCGGAGTCTCAGGCACTGGCCCATCAGGGGAGTCCTCATATAATCATTTTGAAGTGTCCAATTCGGTGGATCAACTAGATTCGTAAGGTTGTGGAACCATCACCATATATGTCCAAAACTCTCTCATCACTGCAAACATAAACTCTCTAGCCAAAAAGCATTAATTCCCTGTCTCTCCTCCCCTCAACCCTCCCTAACTTCTGATGCACTGTTTCTACAAATGTGTCTATTCAAGATGTCATGCAAGTGAGATCTTACCCTATTTGTCCTTTTGTGGCTGGCTTATTTCATTTAATGTTTTTGAGATTCGTTTACGCTGTATCACGGACCAGTCCTACATTCCTTTTCAGGACTAAATCCTATTCCATCGTACAGATAAACACCGCTTACCCATTCACCCTCATGGGCACTTGGGCTATTTCTACATTTTGTTATGGCAAATAATGCTTCACCCAACGTTGGCGCACGAGTATTTCGAGTCCCTGTTCTCACTTCTTCAGGGTATATATCCCGAAGTATTTGACTGCTGGCTCAAAGAGTCCATTTTTAACTTTCTGAGGAAACATTAGTTTACCACAGCGGCCATATCATTTTACACCCCCAGCTGTATACAGGGATGTACACACCTGTTTTCGTACTTGTTTCTACCAAAACGGCACAGTCCTTCACGCTTTCAGAGGTTTAACGCGTCCTTGCAGCGCCTCCCCGATCCCGGACGTCCCTTCCCCTGTGCCCGGCAGCCCAATAACAGAGCCGCAAAGGCCCTCGCCGCGCCGGCTCACTCCTGCAGAGCCCCTCTCTAGCTCGACGCGGGAGGACCTGCGCCGTGGATAGCGTGGAGTCCCCGGCTCTGCCCCTCGCCCCGGGCCCACAGGGAAGGAACACTTTCAGCGAAGAACCCGGCCAGAACTCCTCAGGGAACGGACTGTCCGCCACAGCGTCCACTCCACAGGCGCAGAGAGGGGATTCCTGGCGCTCCATAGTGACGTGGCCTCCACCCCCAGCATTGCGCGTGCGTGACGCCGCCCCTCCAGGGGCAGCCAGAGCCTGGGCGCACGTCTCCCGAGGCTCCACTTCCGGCCGGCGGTGGCCCGGGCCCAGCCGCAGTGCGCAGTCGCGGTGCCTCCCAGCGCTCCGCCCCGCCTTCAGTAAAACGGTCGCCCGGCGATGACGTCGCGGGGGCCTGGCCGGGCGTCGCGGACTCCGGAGATGGAGGAAAAGGAGCAATTACGGCGGCAGATCCGCCTCCTGCAGGGTGGGTCGCGCTGGGCCCGGGTCGCGCGTCCCCTTCTTCCCCCTTGCTTCACAGCGGGCCTCGGCCCGCCTCCCCGAAGGGGGCCGCTCCCGCCCGCGGGTCAGAGGCCGGGTCGGGTCGGTGGGGAGGTGGGTGGGGTCGGGCCGGGTCCTGGGGACCCTGAGGGGGCGTTCCCGGCTGGCCCAGCTCAGCCCCGCTCGGGTTTCCGCGGCGGGTGCGGGCGTTACCCGCGCTGCGGCAGCTGGCGGCGGGGCTGTCGCTTAGTAACAGGCGGGAAGCGACCCTCCCCGCCACCGCGGGCGTGCGCGGCCTCGGCCCCCCCCCCCCCCCCCCCCCCCCCCCCGGCGCGCTCCCTTGCTTGGGGCCAGTGGTGTGTATTTCTTCCCTGGACGCCCGGTTCTGACTCCTTTGTCCCTCCTTACAGCCACATTCTCCTTGATATTCCTGGCCCAGAATCCCCGGCCTTCGGGGTTTTCCAAACTTTTCCATTTTTAGACCTAAGACGGCGTGTTGTTCAGTCGTTAAGTCGTGTCTGACTCTTTTGCGACCTCAGTGACCGTAGCCCGGGGCTGCCCCATCCCTCATGCTGTGAAGAACCCGCCTGGGGTGCAGGAGGCACAGGAGACACGGGTTCGATCCCTGGATAGGGAAGATCCGCTGGAGGAGGGCATGGCAACCCACTCCAGTATTCTTGCCTGGAGAGCCCCATGGACAGAGGAGCCTGACGGGCTATGGTCAGTGAGGCGACTGAGCACACGTGGACTGCAGTCTGCCAGGGCTTTGAAGGAAATGGGCTGCCGTTTCCTTCTCCAGGGGGTCTTCTTGACCCAGGGATTGAACTTGCATCTCTTGTGTCTCCTGCATTGGCAGATGGATTCTTTACCACTGAGTCATGAGAGATGGCTTGCTGCATTTTTTTAAAAATTGTTTTAAAGGTTATTCCCACAAAGAGAAGACTTAAGAACTTGGGAAGTGTGTATTGGGAAGAGTTCAGTTGGGCTGAGCCCATCTACCAAGCCACTTCCTGGCCCTCCCTCATACCTGCTCTGAGGTGTCACCAGGTCTGGACGTGACTCTCTTTGGGCCTGGAGGTGGGACATATGGTGGGGGGGTGCTGTAACTGGAGGGCTTGTTGGCTGAGTTGTGACAGCTTTGGTGGTTCCAGCTGAGGCCTGTGTCTGCCTGCACAGCCACACTGTGCAGGGACTTCCTTGGAAAGGCACCTGGTGGTCCCCTGTACTGGAACTCCAAATGTTAGGCCTCTTCTCTTCTTGTGGGAGGATGATGGACATTCTTGTTACGTGTGGAGTACCCGGGGTGTCAGTTATCTTACACTCGCTGTTGTGTGTGCCAGGCAGGGAGGTCGTGATGGAGCAGCCCTGCCCCTTTGTGTTTGGGGCAAGCCGGAGGCCTTCCGTGTCTCTCTCAAGGCGCTGCAGCATGGGCCCTGCTGGTCTCTTCATGCTGGGTGACACTTCGCCTCAGAGGGTTGGGAACCCAGCGTAATATCCCTGGTGAAGAGGGAATATTATGCCACAAGAGTGCATTTTAAGGATAAGCAGCCAGAAATAGGATTGAAGTAGAACTGATGGGAAGAGGCTCATGGGAAAGATTGGCCTAGGGGATTTAGGGTGACTGTCAGTGGTTCTCAGGCCCTGGGGCTGCCCGTCCTGTACTGGGACTTGGCAGGGTCCAGTGGGGTCTACAGGGTGTCTGGTCAGCTGATGCCCCTCCAGGGGATTCTCCCTGATTTTCCTCACCCTCCGGTTGACAGAGTCTATGCTCCTGCCTCCTCAGGTCTGATTGATGACTACAAAAGCCTCCATGGCAGTGCCTCTGCCCCAGGTACGTCCGCCGCCCTGGGCACCTCCACCACTTGCCAGTGGCAGCCGCCCACTTACAACAGCAGCAGGACCTTCAGTGCTCGCTACCCTCGTCCAAGCCGGAGGGGCTTCTCCCTGAACCATGGGCCTGCGTGGCGCAAGAAATACTCCCTCGTGAATCGGCCCTTGGGCTCCTCGGACCCGCCCGGTGATGGTGCTGCGCAGCCACCACTCAGGGCTGAGGGCAGCCAGGGTCCTGAACCACAGCAGTACATCCTGGAGAGGCAGGTGCAGCTCAGTCCAGACCAGAACATGGTCATCAAGATCAAACCACCATCCAAGCCGGGCTCGGCCAGCACTGCGGGGGTCCTGCGGACCTCCTTGGAAGAATACGAGGACCCCCCCTGGAATGACCACAGGCCTCAGGAAGGTGAGGGTGAGTCCCCTGGTGGGCAGCGGCAGCCCTCGAGGCAAGGAAGAGCCAAGGGGAGCTGCAGCGCGGAGGACCCCCTTCTGGTCTGCCAGAAAGAGCCTGGCAAGCCCCGGGTGGTGAAGTCAGTGAGCAGCATGAGTGAGAACCCCTCGGAGCCCCGGCGGACGGTCAGCGAGAGTGCAGTTGCGGTCAAGGCCCGCTTCCTGCCCTCTAGTCTGCCCCAGCGAGGCGGCATGGCCCCAGGCCGGAAGGTGGGCTCGCACTCTGTGGCCAGCTGTGCTGCACAGCTCTGTGGGGGCGGGGCCACGAGCACCAGCCTCTCAGGCCCCTCCGCCGCCTCTGGCCTGGTGGTAGGCCCAGCTAGACCTCCTGTTGGGCCCAGGCAGACCAGGGAGCCCTCGATGCTGGTGTCCTGTCGAACCAACAAGTTCCGGAAGAACAACTACAAGTGGGTGGCCACCTCGGCGAAGAGTCCCCGGGCCTCTCGGCGGGCCCTCAGTCCCAGGGCAGCGGCGGAGAACGTGTGCAAGGCCCCCTTTGCTGCAGCAGAACGAACAGAGAAGCCGCAGCTCAAAGCCGACCCAGACGCCAGGCCCAGGAGGTCTGCCGTGTCCTCTGTGCCTGGGGCCTCCCCCAGCAAGTACAAGTGGAAGGCCTCCAGCCCCTCGGCTTCCTCGGCCTCTTCCTTCCGTTGGCAGTCAGAGGTTGGCAGCAAGGACTGTGCCTCCCAGCTCTCCCCCGTCCCGTCTAGGTCCCCCCCAGTGGACAGACGGGCAGTGGAACCCAGCAGCTTGCAGCCTGTCTTCAGTGAGACTCCGCTCTCGGCTTACAAAGTGAAGAGCCGCACCAAGATCATCCGGAGGCGGGGCAGTGCCAGGTGCGGGCCCCTGCCCCTCCCCGAGGCTTGTCTGGGCAGGGGTGTGGGAGGCAGGGAGGAAGCATCGCTGCTGATGGGGCCTGAGGACGGAGCTTTGCCTGTGGTACGTCAGCATGTCTGGCAGGAATGAGGCCGCGGTTACCACTGTCCCTTTCATTTAATGGGGAGGGGACGAGCGGAGATGGCGCCAGCAAGCCCTCCCTTTCCCTTGTTGGTGAGAGACCAGAGGCTGCTGGGGTGGCTTCCATTCTGGGCCTGTGGCATGGTGGATGGACAGCTTTGTGCCCAGGCCAGGGGCAGGGTCTCTGCAGGAGAAAGGTAGCCAGGTGACAGTGACTCCCTTGCTGAAGGCATATCAGCTTCCCCGCCCTCTACCCACTTGGGTCCAGAGGAGGCTGGAAGATGGCATGGTGGCCCAGGGCCTCAGGGTCAGGGACTTAATTGTGGAAGCTGGTGGCGACACATGCCATCTGCCAGGGAGTCCCACTCAGGTCCTTCCCACCGCTGACCTTGCCCTTGGGCCCTGCTCCCCTGGACAGGCGATGTCTGGGCTGCTGGGCTCCGTGCTCTCTTCCTCGCTGTTTCTCTCTAGCGGCCTCTGTGTCAGTGAGTGTGGGGAAGGGAGTCACGGGGCTGGTGGTGGCCCCTCCTTGGGACGACACCTGCCTCTGCTTCTCCCCCAGTTCCATGTAGGGGCTCATCTCATCCTGCCGGGGAAGTGCAGGAGGTGGTCGTGGAAACACCTGGTGGGAGTCAAGGGCTGTGCTCCTCTGCCCTCCACCTGCCCTGGCTCTGGGGTCCTCCAGGGTGGGGTGGGGTGGGGTGGGGGGGATGGACGGGCAGGGAGCCACTGAGGTGGGTCAGGTGGGAAAGTGAAGTTGGGGGGCCAGACCGCGCTGGGGCTTAACTGCCTGCCAGGGCTGATCCATTGGTTCTGGGATCTGGGTGGGCAAGGCGGGGAGGGTGCCTGCTAGAGCTACCTACTCTGTCTCTGCAGCCTTCCTGGGGACAAGAAGAGCAGCCCCCCGCCTGCTGCCATGGCTAAGAGTCAGTTCAGCCTGCGGCGGAAGCAGGCCCTCCGGGGAAAGAGCAGCCCCGTTACGAAGAAGACGCCCAACAAGGGGCTGATGCCGGTCTCCAAGCCCCGGCCGTGCTGCCTGCCTCCCGGCCGCACCTACCTCCCCTCCAAGGAAGGTACGCTGGGAAGAGGGGCTCCCTGGGCCTGCGCTGGCTCTGCTCCCCGCTGGGACCCGCATTCCCCGTCCACCTTGTGCTGTCAGGCCCTGGCCCAAGAGCCGCTGGGCCTGGTGGCAGTGGACGGCCCGGGCTGCAGTGCTGTGCGCTGCATTGGGGGCCGTGGAAAGGCTGCCAGGCAGGCACGTGCGGCCTCTTCAGCACATTCCTCCATGCCTGCACAGCCGCATCGTCTTGGCAGAGGTGGGAAAGGCAGATAGCCCTGAAGGGGGTGGAGGCCTGGCTGGTGCTGCCCAGGGCCCCTCCCTCCTGTTCTCGCTGCCCTCCCTGCGGGCTGCTGCCTCCTCCTCTCAAGGCCTGAGCGGGCCTGGGAGGGGTCACTCTGCCCTCTCAGTGAGTCCCTGGCGCCCCCCGCTATGGCGATGGCAGTGTTCCGGGGGGCTGGTCCTGGGTGTCTCCTCGAAGCAGCTGGGGCTTCCTCACAGACACACCAGGGATCTGGTCCTGGGCGCTGCCGCCGGGGCTTGTGCTCCAGGGACTGTGCCGCCTTGGTGCTCAGGGCCCAGCTGGGGTCCAGGACCGCGTGCAGCACCTACACAGAGCCGGCCAGAGAGTGTGGACCCTGGGGCCCAGGCGGAGGCCCGCACGGGGTGGAGAGGGCACCAGCCTCCCTCCCACCCAGTCGCCTTTGGCTGCACGTCCCTGGGTCCTGGCAAGCGTGGATTTCACCCTGGTGGCAGCAGAGGGAGCCTGTCAGCGGCCCCTGGGGGCTGCAAGGAGGCTGGGTTGGGGGTTGGGCCTTGGCTGTGGGACTCACTGGAGAGAACGAGTGGAGAAGCCTCATGTTTTAAGAGGCTGGCAGGGGCTGGGGAGCCCGCCGGGAGCCTGAGGCCAGCTGGGGCCTCTTGCGGCAGCCGGGAGAGGGGCCAGGGTGCTCTCTGGAGGCTGGGCATCTGCGGGGCCGCGCGGCCCCTGTCCGGGTGCTCTCGGTCACAGTGCTGTCTCTGTTGGCAGAGAAGCTGCAGGCGGAGCTGTCCCCAAGGTGGTGGTGTTCAGGGCCTGGAGTGGGAGGTGGGCTGCCCCGGATTTGGGGGTCCCGGAACCCCGAGGCAGGGGTGTTTCCTCCTGCCCTTCCGGTGCCTGCATGCGAACGGCCAGGTGCTGAGGTGTTTCCATAGTAACCAGCTACAAGCAGGGAGTGGGGGTGTCCAGGAGGGGTCTCGCATGGAGGTTGTGTTTCAGAGGGTCGTGAGGGAGGGACGTGGTAGGAGGGAGCTGGGGAGGGTGTCCCAGCAGGGGTGGCGTGCTCCTGCCCGCAGAGCCCTTGGGGAGCTGGTGCGTGTCTGCCGGGTGCTGGGCTCCCGTGGAAGCCAATGTGTGTGGAGCAGCCGCTGGGCAGGCGCTAAGGGTGGTATGGTCGTGGCAGACAGGGCCCTGGGCCTCTTGGCTGCCTTCCTGCTGCCCGGAGTGCTAGGTCCTGATGTAAGGACTGATGCTGGCCTCGACTGTGTCTCTGCCAGCCCTGTGCTGCCCCTGCCCCATGGAGCCTGGGCTGCAGGCCTATGGGCCCAAGGCAGACAGTTGCCATCCTGTGTCCTGGGCCCCTGTGGAAAGAGCACCATGCGGTCAAAGAGGTCATCCTGTGCCGTGGACTGGGAGCGCTCTCCAGATGGTGGGGAGGTTAGCACTGCGGACTGTCCATGCAGAATCCTGGGGGCCCGCTCTCCCTGCTCCAAGCTGGAGGGCTCTGGTGGTTTGGGGGTTGAGGTGAGGGCTTCCCCAGGCCCAGGAACAGCCTGGCTGCGGCCGTGTTGTAGGCGCCACGGGCCAAGGGGCTGCCAGGGAGCTAGAGAGCAGGACAGGGGCCCGTGGGCTGGAGACGCTCTAGGATGCTCACCCTGTTGTAGGGTGAACAGGGTGACGGGTTGACGGGGCCACGGATCTGGTGCCAGGCCACAAGGGGGAGGTGGCTTGTGTCTTCCCTGGAGCTGCACCTGCACTTGGGAACCGCGTGGTCCCGTTTTAGGCCTCGGGCAGAGTGGGGTGCAGGCTGGGGACGGTGGAGACTGTTCCTGCTGGCAGGGTGCTCTGCTACTCGGAGGGAGGGGGGAGCAAGGCTCTGGGCACCACAGGGGGTGGGGTGCGGACTGCAGCGCCTTGAGCTCTCCCACTCGGAGGCGGACAGATCAGCCTGCAGGGGAGATGGAGGGGGAGCTGGGAAGAGGCTCCTCTTGGGGGGCTTGGAGAAGGCTTCCACTCACTTAGCCACTCTTCTTGACCCCACGTGTCCTCCACCTGTCAGCCTCCCACGTGCCACACCTCTGGGCTCTGCCCTGGCCCCCGTGGTCTGCACGTGCCGGGGCCGGGGCGTTGGTGGACAGTAGAAGCAGAAAGCTCCTTGGGTGCTCGTAAACAGGCTGAAAAACTGCCTTTAGCCTCTGTGGAAAAGGAAATGGGCGGTGGTGTCTCAGGAGCTATGGGGAGGTGGGGGCAGCTTTAGCCAGGCAGACAGTCTGGGGCGTCTCTGAGGAGCACCCTCTGAGCCCTGAACCCACCTGTGTGAGGAGAGGTGAGAGCGAGGGGACACACCTGTGCAGGCGAGGTTGCGGCGGGGCTGAGCTCAGCTTGTCCAGGAGTGGAGACCCGCTCTGCGCAGCGTCCCGGAGGGCAGGAGAGGCTCAGGCCAGAGGCAGGTGGGCCTGGAGAGTGGGAAGGGGCGCCGTGCCGCAGTAAGGAAAGGGGGTCCTGTTGGGAAGCCGCCGAGGGACGGTAGAGGCACAGGGGTCCTATGGAAGCATGCTCGGGGACACAAGGCAGCCATGTCTGGGCCCGAGGAGTGACCGGGCCGGAGGGGCAGGAGCCAGGGTGGGCCTGCGGGTGAGGGTTGACCTCCAGGCCCAGGGCAGGGGTCCTTACCCCCAGACTTGATGGCAGGGAGCTCATGGGAGAGGCTTGTGTAGAGACTGGGCAGGGGTGAGGCCTGGGGTGGGGGGAGGCGGAGGCCTGGGGTTGGGGCAGGAGGGAGGGGCGGCATTTCCCCGGCTCCCCGCCCCTCCCGGCTCCCTCCTTTTCAGCTCTGTGCAGGAATTGGGCTTTTATCTAATGTTGTGGGTGCTTGGGGTGAGCAGGTGAGCCCCTCCTGACCCCCTTGGTGGGCCTGAGCAGCTGTGTGTGTCCGTGTGTCCATATCGCCGCAGGGGCGGCCCCTTCATCTGCTTATTTGAGCATCTCTGCTCTGTTTCCCCACACAGACCTTAGCGCCAGGTGCAGCCCTTCTCTCTGAGCTGGCTGCGGGCTGAGGATGGGGAGGGAGAGCCCTGGGGTCCCCTCCAGGCCTGCTGTGCGGCCCGGCAGCCAGAAGAGGGTGCGCTCGCCCTTCTTATCACTCATCCACCTTTTTCTGGTAATTGATTGCCTAATTTTCTCTTTATGTGAAAGAAAGCAGATATCAAGTAATTTGCAGCAATAACCTGCTAATGCTGGGCCAGTATCGAAACTCCCCTGTTCATTTCAAGTGGCAGATAAAACACTAATACATAATTATCCTTGCAAATTGGATTGTTTTAAATAACCAAAAGGCTGCGGCCAGGAGAAAGCGATCCCATCTCCCTTGAGTTACTATTGCAGTGTAATTGCCGCGTTCAATCAATTTCCCTGGCATTAGAAATTCCATCACAATCAACATTAAGCTTTATTCATTGTGATGGCTAAGAGCCGGGCCATTTCTCCCCTTTTTCTTAACTGGCAAAATTAATCAGGGAAAAGATTTTAAACATTTACCCGTGCAAAAGAGGTCAGCTCTGCCACTATATTGCTCAGCAGATAAGAGGGCTAATAAAAAGAAAATTGAATTACTAATGATCACCAGGAACAGAGTATATAAAACCTGGCAATCGCCAGCTCAGGAAAAGGGAGAATCAATTTTCTTGGGACAAGGTGCGCTCATTTTTTATTTTGGCGCATATTATCAGCAATTTAATTTGAGAGCGCATAAACAGGAGGAAACAGTTAGGGAATAATGAGCCCGGAGGTGTAAAGTGCCGCAGATGTATGCTGTACACAATTTATTTGGCACAACAGATAATCACTTTAATTGAATTCAAAACTGCATTGTTCAGCAGGCGCATGGACACTGTGCCTGGGGACTGAGCTGGAGGTTCAGCCTGACTCTGCCTCTTACTTTCTTTTCCTTCTCTGCCTCTCCCCTGCTTTCCTGGCTCCCGGCCAAGCCCCACCCCCACCCTCCCCCTGACTCTCCCCCTAGTCCCTGGGCCTAGAGGCCGGCTCTGGCTGGGGAAGGGGTAGGTGGTCCCTGGGGGTCACCATGTGACAGCGCCTCCCATGCTCCCTGGGGAGTGCCTGCACCTTGGTTGCCAGAGACCTCAGTTAATCTGCCTCAGAGCAAACAGACCCCAGAGAAGGCTGCAGAGAAGAGAACCTTCAGTAGAGAGCTTCTAGGGAGTGTGTTGAGGGCGGGCGCTTTCCAGCGCCTGGGGCTTCAGGGCCCGCTCTGGGGTTCCCCTCCCCACCACACTGGGCCCAGCACTGTGACTCAGGTGCTCTGAGGTGACAGGCTCCAAGTGTACCGTGGACCCTGACTCCCCGTGTGCAAAGAGAGTGCAGCGGGCGCCACAGGAGCCCCGCACTGCGCTTGCCACTTGGTTCCAGGCTGGCTTCCTGCCCCCCCCCCGTCCTGCAAGGGGGCTTCCTGGGAGCAGCAAATGTTTGCTTCTTGGGCCAAGGAAAAGCCGCAGGCGACTGCACGGGCAGTGGTGTCCTCATCTCCCGGGACTTGCTGGGGCGGGGCCTCCTCCGCCTCACCTGCCCAGGACAGTGGGCACACGGCCATAGCCCCCACCACTCGCCCGCCTGTCCGGAGCCCCGGATGCGGCGGGGCTGTGCGTGTGGGCTGTGTTTGACAGGAAGGGCCCAGGTTTCCTGGGGGAGCCAGGTGTGGGTCTGAGGGCCCCAGGGCCTTCCCTCAGGCCTGCTGGCCTCACGCAGCGCCTGCCTCTGGCCTAGAGCTTGCCACGCTCGTGGCGGGTGCTCCCCATACGCCCCTCAGTCTGCCGTGCCAGCCACACGGTCTGGAATGTCTGCCGTCACCTGTTTGTGGGTGCAGTGGGGTGGGCACGCATCCTTGGTCACCAACAGAGAGGGCGGTCGGGGGCGGGGCTTGCCCAGTCTTCATCTTGCAACTCCGATCCCTGTGTCCGAGTTTGTCCAGGAAGCTGTCAGGGAGTCTCTCCCGTGTAAGCCCCCATGGGCTCCTGCCCAGCTGCCCTTCCCTGCCAGTGCTTGGGCTCCTCACCAAGGCCCCAGGTGACTGTTCTGCCCTCCCCCAGCCCAGAACAGGGGCCTGTGCGGACCGGGGGTCCCTGAGGCACACAGACCCCTGGTGGGCCCTCTGCTGGCAGACTGAGGGGACATCCTGGGGCTGCCTCCCCTGCTGCTCGGTTGTTTGGGCTTGAAGGGCCTGCCTTGGGGCTTCCCCAGGTCCCTTGGGTGCCCTTCTGTGCCAGTGGAGGTCAGAGCAGGCCCTCAGCTGCCTGGGTGCCAAAACCAGCCGGTGGGGCTCAGTTTGTCGAGGGCCCTCTGCAGGGCTCTCCTCGAGCAGCACCAGCTCGGGGACTTGGGGTGGACACCTATAGGGAGTGCTTCGCCCACCTGCTGTGTGCTCAAAGCCATCCTCGCTTAACCTCCTCCGTGGCCTGAAGGTTCCAGGTGCACAGCAGCCCTGCTGTAACCACTCTGCCCACGCCGCCCCTCTTCACACCCTCCCTGGCCCCTCGTCTCACCAGGCCCGCACCCCTCCTGACAGGGCCCCGCCCCACCCCCGCTTCTGACCAGGTGTGCCCAATGGGCAGGGGCAGGCAGTGGGCCAGGTAGTGGCCCTGCAGCATGGCTCTCGGAGGCAGCCCAGAACCCGCTGCTTGGCGCCGGGCAGCCCCGTGCCTGGCCTCGCTGACATCCGGGCCGTGGTCATTGGTCAGAGGGGCCGAGCGAAGCCTGCCCTGGGCCTCCACACTCATCAGTAGCATTGTCATCACTAGTGCCCTTTGGGGAGCGCTCTGGGAGGGCCAGGAGGCAGGCTTACCGTGGCACAGAGGGGACACAGGCCTGGGGGCTTCCTGAGGCATCCCCATGCTGGCCTGTGCTCCGATCCTGGGGCCTCCCCAAGGCGTGAAAAGCCCCGACTCTGAGCCTCCAGGCTGGCGCTGACCGGGCCTTGCTCTGTCCTGGGCGTTTCTGTGCCGGCTGAGGGGACAGGGCGGTCAGGTGCTGAGGGCAGGTTTGGTGGATGCTAGACTGGCTGGCTGCTGGATTTTCCCACCTTGGAGTAATCTGTGATCCAGCCTGTCCCGCTGGGGTGCAGACGGGTTGTCAGTTTTACTGCCCCAACACCGCAAAGGGCGCAAGAGCAGTTCCATCCAGAGCCCTGCTTTCCTAAGAGAAAAGGAAAACGCTGAAGCAGGCCCTGTGGAAGGCAGTCGCAGTGATCCTGAGCCTTGCATAAATTATCAGGCATGTCGAAGGCTTCCCGGTTTACGTCTGTCGTGGCGGTGCTAATTAATTATTCGGGCAGAGCTGGCGCGGGAGCGTGTGCACGTGCACGTAGTGCTGTGTGGTGCTCGCAGGCGTGGGCCTCCCGGGGTGCTGTGGGCTCCAGGAGCCAGGGCACTGCCATGACTCTAGCTGAAGCCCTGGGACCGCTCCTGCCTGGGAAGGAGGGGTGGTGTTTCCACTGCGGCCCTGGCGGCTTGTGGGCAGGGTCCCCAGGCGTCTTAACGAATGTGGATGGTGTGCTGGGGTGGCCCCGCCTGGCCGTGGCTCGGGGATTGGTGCTGGGAGCTGCCTGGGAGGCAGGGCCGCGTCAGCCTGAGTCCTCTGGGCGAATTTCTTTCCTGCCAGGGCTAGCCGTGAGGAGGAGGGAGACCCCCCAGGCCGTGGTGGGGGTGTCCCCAGGGTGGACCTTGTGGAGCCGGCCTTGGGAGAGGGATAGTCACTAAGCTTGGAGTGGTCCTACCCTGAGGTTCCAGCTTTAGTGGGAGGAGCAGGAGAGACCACCATGGCTCCCAGTCCAGGAGCCTGGCCCGGACTCCTTCACACAACACCCCCAGACTCCCCTGGACACCCTGGCCGGGCCCTGTGCAGGGCAGGCAGTGATGCAGTGGGCCCTCCCTCTGAGACTCCGAGCCGGGCTCTGGGCTGGAGCTGCTCTCCTGTCCCTCTCGGCGTGGAGCTGGGCCCACTGGGGTGGGGAGCTGATCTTGGGCCCAGATGGTGTCTCAGATCTCGGCAGACGCCTCTCCCGGGGAGCGCTCTGTTCCTGGCTCTCGTGACCCTGTGTGTTTTCACGGGGAAGGGTGCCAGGAGGGGTTGGGGCCTGGTTGAATCTGGCTCAGGCTGCTGCCTCCACGCTGTGCTGTGAAGGCAGGGAGCAGGTGCCAGGCTGCGAGGCCGTTCTGCCTTGATGGTGGGCCTGGCTGGAGGTGTCCCTGGCCGGCTCTGGCAGTGCCAGCCGTGGAGGCAGGAGCCTGGGCGGGGGCTGCTGTCAGAGCCACCCGGACGGGCCAGTGCGCCGAGTTTGGACGCAGCACACCAGGGGCAGATGGCTGGACATTTCCCTTCAGCCTCTCTTTTCCGAAATATGCTGATGTAAGGTTGTAAACTTCCCCCTGAGCGTAGCCTTAGGTGTTTTCTGCAAGTTAACTGTTTTTGTGTTCCTCTAAAACTTTTTCTAACTTTTGTTGTAATTTTTTCTTTGATCCAGGGTTATTCAGAAGGGATTGCTTCATCTCTAAACCTCTGAGGCTTTTGAGGTTCTTTGTAAAATGACCACTCCCCACCTTCACTGGGGGGGTTTAGGGTCCACTTTGGTAAAGCTCTTGTGTGTGCTTAGAAAGAATGATTCCACTTGGTGAGATTGGGGCTGTAAGGAGAGTTGTATTCGTTGTGTTTTTCAAACCTGTGGTGAACTTCCCGATTTTGAGGGGCAGGAAAGACTTGTTTTTTCCAGTCTCTGAGAGGGTGTGGAGACTTTCCATTGTGCCTGTGAATGTGCTCATGTCTCCAGTTGTCACTTTTGCATTAGTATTTATTTTAAGGTTATTTTACTGAGTGCAAAGCATTTAGAATTGTTACATCTCCCTGCTGGAATGAATCTTTACCGTTAGGAAATTTTTTTTTTTTTTAATTTCCAGCTTTTTGCCCTAATGTCTACTTTTTCTAAAGTAGGTATATGTAGGCCGATTTTCTTTTAGTTAATGTCGCAAAATGTGTACATATACACTTGTGTACATACATACATTGAGAAGGAAATGGCAACCCACTCCAGCACTCTTGCCTGGAAAATTCCATGGATGGAGGAGCCTGGTAGACTACAGTCCATGGGGTCTCAAAGAGTTGGACACAACTGAGCGACTTTACTTTCTTTCTATAGTTCCTTTTGGAGAAGGAAATGGCAACCCACTCCAGTGTTCTTGGCTGGAGGATCCCATGGATGGAGGGGCCTGGTAGGCTACAGTCTATGGGGTTGCACAGAGTCAGACACGACTAATCAACTAACACACACACACACACACACACACTCTGCAAATATGGTGCATGACATATGCAAACATGTTTACTTTTATAAGTAAACAACACAAAGTATTGTAAACAATCCAAAAAAGCCATTTTGTATTATGGTTAGATTTCTTTTTTTGTATTTAGCAAATAGTTGCTTTTAGAAAAGTGCAACCTGAAATTGTCCTTGTAAGAAGAGATTTCGTCTGTTCACAAAAAACCACAGTTTGGTGTATTTTGTGTATTTGGGTTTTAATCCAGTCTCTTCCTATGTGCTTTTTCTTTGTTGTACCTATTCTGTATTTTTTTTCTTCTTTTGGATGTATGTGTTTAAAGTCCATTTTTTCCTCCATTAGCTTATTACATCTCCTTTTATTTTTCTTTCAGTCACATTGTACGTTTTTGAGTCTATTATCGGGTCTTGGAAATTGCCGTCTGACCCCTCCCCAGACAGCATAAGAAGCTTAGAGCACCTTCCCCCTTTTTTCTTCTCTTCCATCAGACGTGCTGGAACTACCATGATTTTAATTCTCCGTGTGTTTTAGACCCTAGAAAGCGTTGTATATGGTCAGCCTTGACCCGGACTCACCTACGTATTCATTTTCCCATTTCGTTTCATTCCTTCCTTGCCTTCCGTTGAGAAACACCTCTTGAGATTTCCTGTGATGTTGCAGCCGTGCTGGGGGCCATTGCTCTCAGTGGATGGTTATCTGAAGGCTTCCTCTCTGGAGAGCGATTGTGCGTGGGAGGCTGTGGGGCTCCGGGGGGAGGCCTGGCCATTGCCGGCTGGCCCTGCTCTCCTGTGGGGTCCACTGCCCCCTTCTGGCTGCGGAGCTCCCCCCGTCTCTGGTTTTCAGCAGGTGTATGACGGTGTGCTTCCCGTGTGTTTTACGTACCATGCTCAGGCGAGTCGCGGCTTGGTGGCGTCCATCAGTTCTGGTCTAGCTGAGAGCTGAGCGCCTCAGCGCACACTCCTCTGGGCCGCCCGAGTGTGGTGAGGCCTCTGCTGGCGCTCACGCCGGGAGGGCAGGGGTCTCTGCTCCACGGTGCCTGGGGGCTGGGCCGGTGGGGCTCAGGCTTCTGGGCAGCTCGCTCCCGTAGCTTGTGGGGAGGAGCAGGACCTGGTGCCATCCGGCCCCCAGCTCCATGCGCCCGAGGCCCTGTCTCTCCCCGTGGGGTGGGGAAGGGGCCCTGGGCAGGAGGCGCTGCCGCCCCAGAGCCGGCGCGCAGTGGCCGCTGGTGTGCTTGCTTGGAGCCCCCAGGACTGTGCCCATGTCACCCACCCCAGCCCTGGGGCTGTATCGGCACAAATGGAGCCCGCTCAGGACAGGCCCCAAGTGCGGGCCTCCCCCGGTCTGAGCTGAGACCCTCTGCTTCCCACGCTCTGGTGCCCCACGGGTTACTCTGCTGCGGGAGGGACTTGGGCTGAGGCCTCAGCTGTCCTGGGAAGGCGGGGCGCGGTATCCCTCTGCAGGGGGACTGCGCCTTTTCCGCTGTCGGAGCATCTGCACAGACCACGTGACCCTGGGCAGGCGCCGGTGTCCTCAGGGCCCTCTACTCTTGGTGGCCCTCCTGCTTTCTTGTCTCCTCTGGTGTCTGTGGGAGGTGAGCCTGGGTTCCCCAGACTAACCGTTGCCAGGCTGATGCCCGGCTGAAAAGGCCTTCCCGCCCAGCGGGACCTCTGGTGCCACTTGAGCATCACCTGTGTGGCCCGGGGCCCTCAGTGCTCCCAGGGATCCTTCCGGTTCCAGGTTTGGTCCTAATGCATACAGTTGATGGGATTTGCAAAGAAAGTCTATAGTTGCGCACAGCGACTGCAGATCCATCCGCTTCTGACCATGAGACGTGCGGGTGCTTGTTGCTCTGCCCCTGTGTCTTCTCCCGGCCCCCTGGCATCTCGCGCTCGACGGTCCTCAGGAGTCTGCAGTCCCGCTGCTGGCGGTCCGGGCAGCGTCAGGACAGGGTCCAGCCCAGGGCAGTGGCAGGTCCCTCCTGTGGGGTTTCACGCATGGGAGCGAGCCGCTGTCCTCCCCACCTCCTGTGCCCCCTGGCAGCTGACCCTCGGGTACGTGCTCGGGCAGGCCCCGGGGGTTCTGGGCCAGGGTCTCTGGGGGCCTGTCCTCACCTGTTACAGCTGTACGGCACCCCCCCCAGGTGCGCTGAGGGAATCAGCGTGCTCCCGGGCGTCCACGGGGTGGGGCTGGGCTGGGCTCTGGTTCGTGGTGTGCTCACTCCCTCCCTTTGCATTGGTTTTGGGTGGCGGGGGCCTGGGGGCATGGTGCTCCTCCTGGTGCTCCTGCCCGCCTGGCTGAGGAGAGTCTGAGAGTCTGGGGGACCAGTGCCTGGGCCATCAGCCTGGCCCCGATCGCTCCGCCCTAGAGAGGCGCACGTCCGGCAGGGCCTCTGGGGGTCCAGACAGGGCCTCTGGGTGCCATGGGCCTGGGGCAGGGCCCAGCCCCCCACATTTGCGGGCTGCTTGCTGTCCTTCTCTGGAGCACGGCGCTTTCTGAGCCAGTTCGGAGCTGTTTTCTCCTCACGGTGTGCCCCAGGCTCTGGCCCCTGTCCACCTGACTGCCTTTGCGCATTGGCGGCGGCCTGTGCGGAGCCTGTTCTCCGTGGTGCTGGGTGTGACAGTGGCTGCTGCTCCAAGCGCTGGGCACGGGTGGGCCCCGGCGGCTGGCAGCAAATGGCCTCGCCACCCAGCAGGGGGCATCCTGTGAGGCAGCACGTGCTGGGGCGGCGCAGCTGAGCCCGTCTATCTGTCCATCCGGCCGTCCCAGGGTGCAGGGGCGAGTGCCTTCAGAGCCGCTCGCTCCCCCACACCAGCAGCGGCTCAGCCACCTGGTCCTGATTCGTTGCGGGCGGCAGAGGTATGTGGGGTGGGCAGTAGGGCCTGGGGTTTTGGGGGAGAGACAGCGTACTTCGCTGTGTGCAGGAGACGGAAGGCAGGCCCTGGCCCTGCGAGCAGACCCACACTCCCAGCCCTGGTGCCGCCATGGAGCCTCGGGGGTACGGCGGGAGGGTGGGGAGGAGCAGGCCGGGCCCACGGCTCCCAGCGCGTCCGGGGTGAGCCTTGCTGAAGCCAGGCTGTGCAGCGAGTCACCAGCACCACGTGTTCCCATCTCTGCTCATCTGCACCCGTGTAGAGTCTGGAATGTTGGAATAGGGGCGGGCTCGCCCTCAGGACCTGCCCTCCTGAGCTCGGGCACCACCTACAGAGTGCGGTACTGGCAGCCCTGTGACCTGGGCATCAACAGTGAGGGGTGGCCTTCCCTCCCTCTGGGCACCTTTGCCTCCGGCTCCGGACGGCAGGGCTGAGCCTCAGGTCAGGCGGCGCCCTTTGCTGGAGAGCCCACCAACCTCAGGCAGACCAGCCTGGGGCACCCACCACCCTGAGATTGGGAGGCCTCTGCCTGCCCAGCCCCCTCCCACCCCTCCTCCCCCCTTGCCAGCCACAGAGGCCCAAGGCCCTGTCTTCAGAGGTGTGTGGGGCTACAGCCTCCTGCAGCCTTACCCTGGCCCTAGCAGCGTGCTTTCTGCGGGTGGAGCCTGGGAGCTGTCCCTGAGCAGGGCTGCTGGGCCAGAGGACCCTGAAGGGGCCCAGGCCCAGGCTCCTCCCTGAGGGCTCAGAGCTGAGGGTGGGGGGCCCCTGGTCCACTTCTTGGCCAGCCCGTGCTGCCCTCCCGCCACCTCCACGGTTGGCAGGGCGGCACATGGCAGCGGGCCTCCTCTGGCCAGTGAGCCCCAGTGGCTCTGCTGCCTTCCCGCCTCCGCCGCTGCGCCCCGTCTCCAGCTCGTCTGTGGCTGGGCCGGCTGGCTCCAGGGCTGAGTGAGGCCAGATCTGCCCTGCACCCAGGTGCCCTCAGGCCTGCTCGCTGCCCCTGGGCTGCAGCTCTGCTCCTCTGGCCACCGGATAGGACAGGTGAGTGGCCAGGAGAATCTGGGTAGCCTGGCACTTGTGAGGACACATGTGGTTTTCTCTCTGTGGTCACTGCTTTTTATAGCGAGGTTATTTCCAGGCTCTTTCAGAAGCATCTGTCTCTGGCCCCGACTCTGAGGAAGCTGGGCTGGGCGCCTGAAGGGCCAGGCTGTGGCCAGGAGGAGCGCTGTCCTCGCCTGGGCCACCGGCTCTGGGCCATGTAGTGGGACTGAGATTCCTGGGGACGACTGAGGCCCGGTATCTGTCACACGTCTAGGGGCACACCCCGTGTCTGCTGGGTACCTTCCCCCCCGCCCCCCCGTGGATGAGGATGGGGTCCCTGAGAGTGAGAGGATGGAGGCGGGCATGTTGGTTGGCGCCTGTCCCGTGGCGCTGTGCTTAGTATCTGGGCCAGCCCCGTGGGGAGAGCAGGCGTGTTCTGCACCACGTCCCCCATCGCTCACACCTGGAATGTGGGCCTCTGTCCACCTGGGACTGGTGGGCACTTTCCTGCCACCAGAAACCTCAGCAGAAACTGCCAAGGTGGGGTGGGCCTTCACCTCCCAAGATTGGCTTTGTCCCTTCAGCTGACCTGGCTTGTTGGGGGCCCTGGTGCTGTCAGTGGGGTGTGGACAAGGCCCCTCCACTCCCTTGGTGGACCTGGGAGTCCCTGATGCTCCCTAGGGCTCTGGCCTTCTGGGGTCGCAGCCTGGTGGGGGAGCGGGTTCCCCCCAGGCCATCTCCCTCTTCTCCTGGCTTGCCTGGCCCAGGCTTCCAGATGGACAGACACAGGCGTGAGAAAGGCCTGCTGTCCTGTGTGGACAGAGACCATGTGCGCACAGACCCAGTGCGGGGCTAGGTGGTGGCTGGCCCCTGGTCCCCTGGGCAGTCAGGCCTTGGACCTCTGCAGGCAGGTGCGTCAGCCCAGCACAGCCTGGTTCAGCCCGGGCAGGGGCTGCCTGGTCTCCTGTGGGGGGAGCCCAGCCATGTCTGGGCACTGCTCTCTGCCCGCTCGGGCCTGGCCCTGTCTCTGGGGGAGTGGGGGGAGGGTGGGCTGTCTGCCTGGCCTGGATCCTGCCTTCCCTGCCTTTTTTGGGGGCGCCTGGCCTTGGGGTGTGGCCATCTCTTGCACCCGTGGGCCCTGCTCCCTGAGTTTGCCCCCGCGCCGATCCCCAGCCACACGCCGTGCTGTCTCCTCTGCCTTCTGGGGCGCGCCTCCCTGGAATGTGCTCGGGCTCCCTGCCCCCTGTGCCCAGGGCCTGCAGGTGGGGCGGGGGCTAGGAGGTGCTCCCTTCCCCTCCTCCATCCTTTAGAGTGACGCCTAAAGGGGTGGGAAGACCCACCCCCCATAATGTACAGCGACTGCCAGGGAGCAAACTGCCCCCATTTCACACAGACGGGGCGGTGTCATCGTGCAATCGATGGCTCGTGCACGATAATTACAGGAACCGGCGGCTTGTGTTGCTTGAGTGAGTTTGAGAAGAGTAGGGTCTCAATCTTCCCTCTAATAGGGCCCTGACAGTCCTGGCGCTGTGCGTCTCTGGCTGACAGTGTCGTCATTAAACACCAGGTAGCGTGGGATGGCAGCGGCGGGGCCAGGCGGCAACAGGGCTGTCTGTCACCTCCCCACTGCCCACGCTCCTCTGGGCAGGTGACGTGCGGCCCAGTTGGGCTGCCGCTGTGACTTGGTGATGGTAGTTGTTCACCGTGGCTGGTCCCTGGAGCAGGAGACAGGAAGCCTCGCGGGGCAAGACCCAGGCCCGCCTTTCCCCTTTCAGGGACAGGCGTCCCTCCCCCTTGCTGACGTGTGCCTGCAGCCTGCGTGTGAGCGAGCGCGTGTGTGAGCGAGTGCGTGTCCACGCATCCACCCCTCTCCCCAGGGCCCCCTGTGCAGACTCTGGCCTGGAAGGCATGGGTGGGTCCTCTGCGTGTCAGAGTCTGGCAGAGCCTCTCTGCAGGCTGCCTGAGCTGTTCCTGGGGGGCCTGCAGGAGGGCTGGCCCTGAGGGCACAGCTGGGTGCCGTGGGAGCCGGGAGGGGCCTCGGCGGCCCCGTCCCCTCCCCCCATCCTCTACCCCCCCCTCCCCCGCCTCTCCCCCCAACCCAGGCCCCGGTGTGGCTGCCTGCGGGGACGCGACCGAGCCACTGACTGCGGCAGGGCTTGTCCACCGTTTGAAGTGCCGGCAGCCATCAGGCACAGGAAAAGTGGAGTGATTTATTAGACTCATAAAAATTCATACTTTGCGATCCCCGTCATCCCCCGTTTGAAGCTTGTTAGAGCGCTGGGGGCTGCGGTCCCTGGCAGCTCCCACTGAGCGAGTGCGGGGGCCGGGCGTCTGCCTCCTCCAGGAGAAGGCCCTCTCCAGTGTGGTTTGTCCTGAGGCTTTGTCTGTCCTCCTGTGGTGGGAGTGGGAGGGCCAGGCCTGGTCACTGCACGCCCTGCACCTGCAGGTCCTGGGCTGGGACCGGCCAGAGCACTGACTGCAGTGGGCCCAGGGTGGCACCACGTGAGCGCTATCCTGGTGAGGACTGGGGGCGCAGGGAGCCTGCAGGGCGAGGTGGAGATCTGGGGTGCTGGAGGAGGTGTGGGTGCAGGGGCAGGTCACAGTGTGTCTCTGGCTGTCTTTATGGTTGGAGCCCTGTGTCTTCTAGGCTGACGTCAAAGAGTTGAGCCCCTTTTTTGTCCTTCCTGAGAAACTCCTACACAGAGGCCCCTGGGCCTGGTGCCCGCCCTGGCCCTGGTGCCCGCCCTGGCCCAGCCTGGGTCCCTTCATGCGGGGCAAGGTGGGCAGGTCATTTTTCTTCTCGTCCTTAGGGCTGATGTGCCTGGCAGCTCTGCTGCACGGTAGGCACTGTGGATCCCCTGTGGAGGGGGTGGAGGGCAGAGGGCCCCACTTCTCTTGACAAGGAGGCACCCCCTGAGCTGGCCAGAGCCAGCCCTCCCTGGGTTTTCCCCTGAGAACTGAGGTCTGGGCGGGGTGAGGGGGCCCAGCCTCCTGCCTTGATGCTTGCTTTCATCCACCTCTTTGCAGGCAGCATCTCGCTGGCTCTGCTTTAGGTCCCGGACCTTCCGCAGGGTGTGTGGGGCCAGTGTGGGAGCTGCCCTGCCCCTGGCGTCTGCTGGGAGCACCCCTCTGGGAGCACCTCTGGCCTGGCAGCCGTCCCCCTGCTTCCCGCAGGTGGTGGAGCTTCTCCTGGTGGCCCTTGGGGTCTGCGCGCCCCTCCTCAGTCCTCCTGATGCTGTTGTGGTCTCACCGTCTCCAGGACCATAGGTGTCACCAAGGGAACAGCTCAGATAGGCTGATGTTCAGAAAAGGTGGTGTCCAGAGACGACAGGGCCGTCGTTGGCGATCTGGCGGGCTCTTTTCTGCTGGCCAGGTGTGAGCCTTCCACCAGCCTCGAGGCAGCACAGGGTAGTCCCAGACTCTCTACCTGCCTGCAGGCCTCCCTGCTTCCCACTGTCCCAGGAGCCGTGGCCATGCCGTCCCCTCTGTCTAGACCCACCCCCCCACCCCAGCCAGCGATGTCATTGTGGGCGTACTCCCTGAGTTCCCTGCTTTGTGATTCCTAAGCAGGCAGTTAGCTGGAGGGGCCTGTTCTCGTGGAGGCTGGGGGTGGTCTGGGAGGCGCCCTAGGAAGAGGCGCCATGGGGAGCCCTCTTGGGAACTGTGGGCTTGAAAGCTCTTTGAGACCTCGGAACCCAGGAGGAGCAGGTTTGGGTGCTCGGAAGCTGCTTCAGTTGTTGGCGCCCACGCCCCAGTCAGGGGGAGGCCTCCCCCGATGTGGGGCCCTTGAGCAGGCTTAGGGAGTGGGGTGCAGTGCGGGCTGCTGGTGAGGCGGCAGGCTAGTGGGGCCCGCGTTACTGGGAGTGGAGGGCAGCTCCCGGGGCTCCTGAAAGCCTGAGCCGTGATGTGGCCTCTTGGCTGTCTCACCCCGGAGTTGGGGGTGTGAGGAAGTGTCAGGGCAGCTGCTGAGGAAGAGCAGGTCCGGTGACAGGGGGACTTTGAGTCACACAGGACTGGGCACGGGACACCCAGGCTGGCAGGAGGCTCACCCCACAGCCCGCCGGCCGTGCTGCAAGACCCTGGGAGGCTGGGTGCTCGACTGACCCTGTCCACTCCATTCACTGGCGGGGCCTGGGGCCCCCTTCAGGAGCAGAGCTTGGTTTCTGGGGTATCTGACAGGCGGGTGGGGTTCTCGGTCCTCAGGCTGTGCCTGGCCCAGGCGCCTCGTGCGTCTGGTTCTGGCGAATCCCCCGCCTGGACGCCAGGCGGTGGCTGTGGCCCAGCTGTCCTGTTCTGCACCCCACTGGGCGGGAGGGTGGGAGGCGGCCATGCTCTCCGGCTCGGCCTTCCCCGGGGGCGCTGAGCTGTCTCCTCGCTCTGCTGGCCCTCAGGTGCGAGGGTGGCACCCTTGGGCTGCGTGGGAAGCCCAGCCGTGACTGTCCGCTTTCTTGGGTCTCTTCCACGGCCTGTTGCTCAGCCCGCCCATTCCAGAGGCCCCAGTGCCCGTGTGGACCCGGAAGCTGGTGCGCGACGGGCCGCGGGGCCCAGTCAGGGGAAGCCTGGCGACAGGCCTCTGGTCCACGCTCCTCGAAGTCCCAGATCTGCCTTGCCGCCCCCGCCCCGCCTTTCCTGACGGCGCCCACCCAGCCTCATTGGGATGTCCGGAGCTGACTGGCCAGCGGGCTGTCGGGGGTTCCTCCTGCCGCCTCGTGCTCCCATCAGCAGCCCCAGGCAGCCTCTGCTCAGAGGCGCTCCGGTTCTAGCTCCTCTTCACTCGTTAAAACAGTCGTGAAATCAGCTCGTTTCCTCCTAGTTCTCGCCCTTTGAAGTTCCATAAAAGCCTGAACTCCCTCTCAGCCCCAGTCCGCAGTGACAGAGCGAGGGCCTGCCCTCCGTCCGGTGGCTCTGCTGTCTGTGGTGCTCGTTGAGGGGGGGTGGGGGCCAGGGTCAGCTGGAGGCCGGGCTGCTGCGGACGGCCACCCCGAGGGCTGGTTCTCCCCTGTTCCCAGATGGCCGGGCCCCGCGGCTGGCCTCCCTGGCAGCACCCCCCTACCCCGCCCCAGCCGTGAGCTCGGCGTGCGGGGCCAGGGCCGAGCTGATGGATGGGCTCATACCCATTCAGATATGATGCCAGCAGTTTTTTTGTAGTTTGTCTTCCACTGCGGTAGTAAAGTTTTTAATTAGGGAAGCTAATGAGATCGATTAGTCATTAGAAGTGACCTCTGCACAGCGGGGCGGAGAGGGCTGTGTGTGTGGGCCTGATAACGCGGCGCCCGGGCATCGTTGGCAATAAAGGCGCGAAGGGTTTGATTTGAGTGAAATGTGCCACGGGGAATACATCATGCGGAGAAAAAAATTACAGCCCTGGGAGTCTGTAATGAAGGGAATTAAACCAACATCCTATCTAAATAACATGATTATCTACACAGACCTCAGCCAGCCAGGAGAAAGGGGAGAGCCTGCTGCCTGGCGGGGCTGTGCTGGGCTGGGCTCAGGTGGCCCTGCCTGCGCGAGGAGCATGCTGCCTCCTGGAGACCACACCCGCCGCTCTGCCTGCGCACAGGCTTTGGGGCTGCCGGGCCTCCCACCCCAGCTTTCTGGCCCCTGTGTGGCATGTGTGGTCTTAGGAGCCCCCAGTCCTACCACCCCTAGGACGAGGGTGGCACGCCACTCATCTTTCCGCCTTGCTGAGCTCGTGCCCTGGACAGGGGCGCCCTGGACAGTCCTCTCGGGGGCCGTTGTCAGGCTTGTCCACCCCTGGGCCCATGCTTCCCACAGGAGAGCGGGAGGGTCTGCAGGCCCAGGCCGGGGGCCGTAGCACGCTGTGGGGGCGGGGCACGGGCCCTGTGCTCTTCCCCTGCCTCTTGGATCTGGAGGGCGGAGGTGTGGCGCGGGAAATGTCTGGAGAGTGACAGTGAGCCTCTTAGGAGGGAGGGTCTACTTTATTAGTTTGTGTGTTTTTGGAAGTGGTGACGGGGCACCAATAAGGAAAATGCAGTAAGTTGAGGATAGAGTTGCTCTCATAGTAGGGCTGCATTGCAAAGAGATGTGAATATCAGTGCTTTTTGCAGGCGGGAGTTAGGGCCAGGCCCGGAGGCTGTGTCTCAGTCCCTTGGGCGATGGGGACTAGGGGCTTCTTGAAGGAGGTGGCACCTGGTGGAGCAGGGAGGGGATGGGAGAAGGGGGCCTGCATCTGGTCGAGGGGGCGGAGCGTGGGATGGAAGCAGCCAGGCTGGGCAGGGGCCAGCGCCCATTCCCACCCCACACAGCCGTGCCCCAGGCTGCAGAGCAGGGCACCCCTGGGCTCTGCGGTGCGTGTCACAGCCCCAGCTGGTGGGTGGTGGCCGCTGTGGGGGTCAGAATGGGGCGGGGGGTGGGCGGCCCTGCTGGAGGGGACAGGCAGGGGTCTGTCCAGGTGCAGAGGCTCTGTGAGCAGGGGGCTGGAGGGGGTTTGGAGGCCATTAGGTCAATGTGGGGCTTGATAACTCAGAGGAATTCTCATGTTTCTGAGCTCATAGTTGGAACAAGCTATTATTGATTTTTGTTGGTCTCTCCTTGTTTGTAAGACCTTGAAAATTCAATTCAACAAACATTTATTTATTGATACCCAGGGTATGTTGGGCTGTGTGTGGTGTGGGGCTGCCCGAGGCTGCAGACCCGCCTGCTCGGTCACTCACCAGGACTGGGCCCCCAGGGGAGAACGAGCTCCCCTCGTTCTCCATGACCCCTCCTTAGCTTCCGTCCTTATGAGGAGACAGGCAGATGGAGACAGGTGGGGCGGGATGCCGGCCTGGGCTTGCCCCGACTTCTGTGGACCCCCTGGTGGGCAGTGGTTGTGGATCCCTGCCATCAGTCCCGGGGAGCAGAGGCGTCCCGCACCCTCAGCATTCCCTGGGCCTTGCAGCCCACACCTAACCTGACCCGGCTGGGTGCATGGAGCCTGCACTTTCCTCTGTTGTGGAGGCTGCTAGGAGGGCCTGGAGTCCGTGCTGCGTCCTGGCCGTCTCATGTGGAAAGGCGGGGCCCTTCCAGCATCTGGACAGGGAGGCATATTGCCCGTTCCAAAGGCTGTGCAGGTACGGTCACTTCGCTGGGTGGGCGGGTGGGCCTGGAGAAGAGGTCCAGGCTGAGGTGCTGATTGCTGACAGGGGAGGACTGGTTGTGACTTGGTGGGCTGTTGTGTTCCCAGCTCTGGGAGATGGTTTTTAGTTAGTTACCGTCACCATTCACAGAGCAGTAACTGCTTCCTGTGGGGTTTGCAGGTGCTGGGAAGATGTGTCCTTGGCCCAGGGGAGTAGGTTCAGGTCAGGACACACTGGTTTGTGCCACTGGACAGTGGGGTGGCTGGGCACCGCCGGGACTGGCGTAAAGCAGCGAGGCACGTGGGGCCCTGTGGGGCCACTCCCGCTCCTGGGCCCGGGCGGCCTTCAGCTGAGGGTTAGCTGATCCTTGCCCTTCCTTGTGCTGGAGTTCTGGTGGTGAGACCAGTGCATTTTCCTGGCGCCCCCGTGTGTCCATCCCCCCAGCTGTGCTGCCCAGAAGTCACCCGCTGCGGGGGTGGTGGTTGTAGCCCCCTTCCAGGCAGAGCCCTGGGGTGCGTGCAGGCATGTGGAAGTGGGCCCCAGGAGAGGCGCCCTTGGGAACCTGGGCCCGAGCCGCCTGGCCTGAGTGCTGGCTAAGCCACGAGGGGTGGCAGCGCTGCGTTAGCTTTAATTATCTGGGCAGTTAGAGCCGTGCGTTACGGAAGGCGGGAATTAGATGTGCTCCTTGAAGCCATGGAGAAATTGCTGGCTATCAAGTTGAGGGAACTGGGGCAAAACAGATCCCTGTTAATTGCATGAAACCTTCAGCAAAGAGGAGAGCTGTGGTGTATATCACTCTGCAAAATGTTATGGAAACGGAAGTGATTAAGGACATAAATCTGCGTGGATGCAGGGGGCGGGTGAGGGTGGCCAGAGAGATGAGCGCCTTGCACCCCAGCCTCTGCGGCCCACCCGTGGCCCCTCCTCACTGCCCACGGGAGCTGGGCCTGCCCTGCTGCCGGCTCTGGCTTCAGGAGCTGCTGGGCTCCCCTGAGCGGGGTGGGTGTGGGCAGGGTGGATCGAGCAGTGGGCGGCTCCCCCACCTCCCCTGACCACTGTGTCTGGGTCTCCCTGCAGCCTCCAGCCTGCATGGCCAGCGGCCCCCTCCCACCAGCAAAGTGATCAAGACGCGCTACCGCATCGTCAAGAAGACCCCGACCTCGCCTCTCAGCACCGCCCCCGGCCCCCCGGCCCCCCCGTCCTGGCGGGCCCGGCGGCTCTCCCTATCCAGGTAAGAGGCCTGCGCCTAGTGGGCTCCAGAGGCCGGGGTGGGCCGGAGGGCCTCAGGGCCTGAGCACACCTCCTCAAGTGCTTGGTCTGTAGTTGTTGGCTAATTTTTTCACCCAGCAATTTCTGCACAAGTCGTGTGGCCAACCTGTGTGTGCCACACACTCGTGCATCCTCACGCTCCCTGTCCTGTTATTAGCAAGCCGCTGGAGCTGGTCTGGGAGCAGCCACGGCCCGGACTGTTGAGGCCACACCACACTGGGTGTCCCTCAGGGAGAAGCTTCTGGTGAGAGAGGCTGGGCCAGCTTTCTGTCCTACGGTGATCGTCAGGGGCTGGAGGCGAGGCTACAGCCTGCTCCACCTGCCGGCCCCAGGGGCCTGCTGCTCGTGAGGGCTGTGGCCTGGCTCTGGGCGGTCTTTGGCTGAGGGCATGTGCAGGCTGGGTGGCCGTGGGAGAGGAGCTGGGGACCTGTTGGCCCGCGGTAGGTGTGCCAGGAGGTCAGCCTGCCCAGGCGGTCAGCAGTGCCCACCACCCTCCTCCCTCCCGCTAGGCCAGACGAAACTTGGCCCTGCTGCCGGCTTTTCTGGAGGCGATAGCTGGAAGTATATTTTAAATTAATTTTACTGTACTTTTTGTAATATTTTTGTTTTAAATAGATTTATAAGCATCTTGGGGGCTATTTCTACAAATTTATGAAGATAATTTTCACTCTCTCGATAAGGTTAAATTTACACCTGCTATTTCCATATTAATTCACAGTGCTAAGTGGGTCTAATTTTCTTCCGTTCTCCTATCTGGTGAGCATGGCCTTTCCTAATGCAATTTCCCCCTCACTAAATCACTGTGATCGGGAGTCATGATCGAGCTAAATTAACTTAAATTAATTTACTTAATAAGAGCCCCAGATCATCGTGAATGAGGTTCAGATTTATTGATTCTTGCTCCCGCCTCCCCCCCTGCAATCGGCGTCCGGCCACCTCGGCAGCCCAGGCCTGGCCCCGCCTCTGCCGGGGCTGTGTGACTTTTGTCAGGAGGTGCCAGCGGGCCTCTCCTTCTGGCTCCTGGGGTCACGGGAGCCCAGGTGTGGATCCAGCTGGGCCAGTACTGAGTGCTGAGTGTGCCAGGCTGTGATGGGGTCACTGATCAGAAATGAGCGCCAGGCTTAAGGGGCAGGGTTCTTGAGGGGGGAGGTGGCCAGGCGCGCCCCCGAGGCAGCCGCCGCCTCAGTTTCAGCCAAGTGTCCAGCCCCTCAGGCGGAGGATGGCCCAGTCAGCAGCAGAACCTGGGCTGTGCCTCCCCTTCAGCTCTGGGGACTGGCGGGGCTGCTGCGTGGACAGGTAGTGGGGTCCACATTTGGGTCAGGTGCACAGCACGGGCTGCTGGGACAGGCCCAACCAGCCTGGCCGCCAGCCCCTCTCGGCCGCTGCCTGCCTGAAGCTCCGCATCCCCGTCAAGGCGGTCCGGGCCTGGTGGGGAGGCTGGGTCGCCACCCAGGAGCCTTGCCAGGTGCCTGGGGTGCCAGCCCCGCAGCCCTGGCCATGCTTGGTGGCTGCAGCTGCTCCAGCTCTCAGCAGCCCGGTGTGGAGGTGTGGCCAAGACACGTGTTAGCTGAGGGCGGGTGTGGGGCCTGCTCGGGGGCTGCTTCCCTGAAGGCCTTTCTGACCCTCGCCAGGCGCCTGGGAGGCCCCTGAACGTGGTCTGGGGGTAGGGGAGCTGAGTGGCCGGGAGGCCCAGGAAGTGTGGCTGCCAGTGGATGGGTTCCTGTGCCTAAGGTCACCTGTGCCCTGGCGGGGCCTCCTCCTCGGCAGAGTTGCCGCCCACCACTGCCCGGCCCGCCGTCAGCTGCTCCCGCCCAGCTCAGCTTGTCAAGGCAGCAGGATGGGCCTGTCCCCGGAACCGGCGGCCACCTTGATGCCTGTCCACGTTGCTCCTTCAGTCCCTCAGAGTTGGGGCTGCCTGTGTGTGGCCGGCAGGTGATGGAGAGGCCCCAGGGCCTGCTGGCCTTGACCCTGACCTCTGTCCTGCAGCGGCAGCTTCCCCAGCTCTCCCTGGCAGAAGGAGGAGTTGGGATGGCGACTGGGCTGAGGCCAGGATGGGCTCCTGGCCGCTGAGTGACCACGAAGCAGGGCTGTCCACCGGGCACCAGGCTGAGCCCAGGGACCAAGAGCTTTTCTCGGGCTCCTGATTGGTGCCCCAGGGAGACAGGACACCAGCAGCGGGCTGGCTGGCAGGCCCTGCTGTCCTGAGGTCTCAGGAGGGCATGTGGCCTCCGAACGCTGCAGCCTGCTCTCACCCCACCCGCTCATCCTCGGGAGGCAGTGGCCTCTCTGCCTGACCCCTGCCCTGCTGGAACCAGCGGGGTGGCTGTCCCCAGACCTGGCTCCTGGTGTCCAGGAAGTGACAGAGATGGCAGCATCCTTGGCTTCTGCCCCCCGGAGGCCCGTGAGCCTCACTGTGGCCTGACCCATGTGCCGGCGTGGCCACCGCTGTTAGCGCTGTCCCGTGTACCAGGGCGCATGTCTGCCTCACAAGATGGCTTTGCATTTTGCCCCCTGATTTAGACGGAAACCTACCTACTCTGAGCCCCCGGTCAGTTTTGGCCTCATGTTGTGGGGGCTGAGGCCCACCTGGTAGCCTACATTTGCAGCAGGAGGCTGGGGTCCCCGCCCACCCCTGTTGTCTGCTCTGGAGGTGGAGGAGGTTCTGGTGCTGCTGTGGTGAGGCTCTGACTCCAGAAACACCTGAGAGGAAAGTCCGCTGGAAGTAGGGCCATTAGCCCATCAGGTCTATCTGCTGGTCAGCCCTCATCCCATTGGGGCAGATGGAAGGTGGGAAGCCCCTGAACAGCAGCTCCTGGACATATGCCCTCCCAACCCGGGCACTGCCCACCAGGCTCCCTAGACGTGTCTGTCGTCACATTCAAAGCCCTCGGCTGCCCTGGCCAGGAGAGTGTCCAGAGGCCCGGGCAGGCGGGACACAGTGGCGTCTGCCCCTCCTGGGAGCGACGCTGGCATGAGTTACCCTCGGCGCTGTTCCATGCTGCTGTCCAGGCTGGCAGATGCCCCACTGGGGGGCTGCCTGGCTGTGGGGGCCACAGAGACTGGCCCTGCGGGCCTAGGCTGGTGCTCGCTCCAGAGGGGCTCACGGAGTGCGCCCCAGAGCTGAGGCTCATGCTGAGAGAGGGCTTAATTTTTTTATTCTAAGATTTGTGGATTTGCCATGCCCTCGCTGGCTTCCAGCAAGTTCATGAATCTGAACTGAAGCTGAGATGTGACTTATGTCCCTAAACGGCCTGTCACTTGTTTTCTCTCCGAATTCATCTGATGGGAAAGTGCGGAATAAACAGAAGCCGCTGTGCTTAAGCAGCCGCGTCTGCAGGTTGCGCTATCCTGACTACAAATGGTGCTGTCACTGGGCCTGCCGCCCGCCGTGCTGCCCTCTTTTATTTTATTTTTGTGTCTGTGCAGTAAATCTTAAGTAATCTCAAATGTATGACGAGGTTTGGGCCATGACTTTGAAGGCTCTAAAGCGCTTCTCCAAAGTGACACTTGTCGTCGTGAGGATGGGCAGCGTCCCTGCGGGGACCATGGCTCCGCGCCGTCCCCTCAGCCGCCCTTCTGGGGGGCAGGCAGTCCCCTCGCCCCACCCAGCCTCCCCCACCTGCCTTACCAGGGTGCTGGGCGGCCCGGGCTGCCACGAGCAGACGCTGCACGCGGGGCTGCTCACACAGATGTTGACTGCTCGGTCTGGAGCTGGACGTCTGAGGTCAGGGCCACCCCTCCTCCTGTGGCACACGGCCGCCTGCCTGCTGTGTCCTCACCTGAGAGGGAGACAGAAGCCCGGGTCTCACGGGGACACTCATCCTGTCACGGGCCTGCCCTGATGACCTCGCCTCACTCTCGTGCACCCGTGTGTGCTAGGTCGCCTCAGTCATGGCTGACTGCGACCCCTTGGCTGTAGCCCACCAGGCTCCTCTGTCCTCGAGATGCTCCAGGCAAGAACACTGGAGTGGGTTGCCACGCCCTCCAGGGGATCTTCCCGACCCAGGGATTGACTCAGGTCTCCCGCATCGCAGGCTTTACCGTCTGAGCTGCCAGGGAAGCCCCATCTCACCCTCATCACCCCACAAACGCCCCGTCTCCAAACTGTCACACCGTGGCTAGGGCCTCAACATGGGAATTTGGGGGGACACAGCCTTGAGTCAGAGCAGGGGTATCCTCTGAGGGCAGTGGGACTAGGGTCCCCACAGCCCCCCACCCTGCCCTGAAGGGTCTGTGGCACTTGGAGGAGCTCAGGGGGCACCCCGGGGAAGCAGCAACCCCCCGAGCCCCACCCCAACTCCGGGGGGCCAGCCTGGGGGTGCGCAGAGGCCCTCCCAGCTCAGCCCAGGTGAGGCTCGCAGGGTGCCCTGGGCTGGGCAGCGGGGACCCATCCCCCGAGGGGCTACCCACGGCAGCCGTCCTGTGCCGGGCAAGTTTTCTGGTCAGAAGTCAGCAGAGAGTGAAGCGGAAGCTGCCGTGGGTCGAGTGCCAGGAAGCACTGAGACTCGTCCAGGCTGACAGAGGTGGGCCCAGAGGAGGCTTCTCTGGGCAGGGGCCGTGGGGTCGGTGAGGGCCACGTGGCGGGGGCTTCCCAGGGCGGGGACGTAGCCCAGGGTGTTTGCTCAGAGGGCAGTGGCCGCGGGAGGTGCTGGGGGTGGGATAGGCATGCTGCTGCACCTGCGGGGGCCGCAGCCTTCCTCCAGACGGCCCCCTCCCCAGGAGACTGCTATGTGCAGCCCTGGGTCACACACGGGGTGCCTTGTGCTGTGAGGGCGCCCGCCTGCCCTGGGGCAGAGCCTGGCTCCACCCAGCTGTGGCTCTGGCTACCCTGCCGCCAGTGAGTGGCCTGTAAGACAGCGGAGGAGGGCCCTGGGCCGAGCGCCACTCAGGCAGCTCCCATAGGGGCTCTGAAGGGGCCGTGCGAGTGGAATGCAGTTTTGAACTGGTCTTGCTACAAAGGGATGTGTCCGTTTCAAGCGGGGATAATGATGGGTGTGGGGGCGGGGCTGGTGGCTTCATGGGCAGTGGGCCATCGAGGTGGTCCTGGTTCCGTGTCAGAGGCAGTCTCTGCCCCCTCACTGGGTGCGTGAGATGCCAGGTGAGAGCACTTCCTTGGGGCGTTTGAGTGGGACAGGAGGGGCCCCCACATTCTGCAGGGCCTGCCGTGGCCCCCACGGGCTGCTCCCTCTGGAGACAGGCCTTCCACTTGGGCTGGAGATCGCGGGTGTTTGCACATGAGCCCTGGCTGAGTGTTTTCTCTCCTGGGTCGTCAGTGCCGCAGCTCAGTCCTGGCCAAACAGAGCAGGCACAGGGTCTGGTCCCCAGGCAGGTGGCTCTGGTGACGCCTCGCTGCCCCTGGGTCTCTGGAAGAGGAGCCAGTCCATGCCTTTCTCTTGTCCACTCAGTCCCCAGGTGCTCGTGGAGGGCCTGCCCTGTGTCAGGCCCCTGCTTGTCTGGAAGCTGTGGCCCAGTAGCCAACAGACTGTGTTGGGCCCCACCTGGGCGTGACTGCCGCCGAGGTCTCCGCCAGGCCTGGCTGTGCTGAGTGGAGGGGGCCAGGCACAGCTCTGTTCAGACAGTCACTGCCGGGCTGCAGCCCTGCTCTGTGGCTCGTGCCCTGAGTGGCCGCTTTATGTCAGCATGTTGGGGACAGTGCCCTATTGCGGCTGACCCCCCCCGTCCACCCCAGGGGAGCTGTGAGCCAGGGGCTGTCGGGGAGAGGGCTGCGTCAGGAGGCAGGGTGGGGCTGGGCCGGTGGGCAGGGCGGGTTGGCAGGCAGTCACCATGGGCTCACGGTCTCACTCTTGGTCCCTTTCCTAGTCAGTTTCTAGCATGCGGTGTTTTGGGTAACTTTATTCTCGCCTACACAGAAGCACAGAAGAGTTGCAATAATGATACGTGGAACCACAGTGTTCTTTGCCTGGGCACCCCGATTCTGGGCACCCCAATTCTGTGCACGCCGCTCCATCTGCTGCGCTGTCCCCTCTGCTCCGTCCCCTCTGTGGGGACGCCCTTCGGCAGGAGCCCTGTAGGTCCCTCAGGGTGTTTGTCGTGCCCAGCCGTGTGAGCGGCCTGTCCCTGCTGGGCCTCCTGCCCCGGGGGCGCGGCGTCCTGCAGGGAGCTGCCGCCCCTCCTCCCCATCGCCCTGTATGTCCTTCTCGCATGCACTCGAGGTCCTCACTTGACAGACTGTGAGCTGTTACCGTTTGCTCCATTCTAACCGTCCATTTGCCTTCGCACTGGCCTGTGGAGGCCCCTCTGGGCTGCTCCGGCTCCCTCCATGTGGCACCGCCCCTCACCGAGCCTCCTTCGCCCGCACAGCAGAAGCTTCCAGGCTCACCTGGGACTTTGGCTCCGCGGGCCCGACTCCTGGGAGCCCAGTAGCTGCTGGTGGTTCTCAGCCGTGGGGGCTCTCTCGACGGTGCTGACGGGTGACGGGAGCTTGTCGAGGGGTCTGGGCGGGGTTGTGCCTCCTCGCAGGCCTTCTGGGTTCCCGTCACGGCATGCTCTCAACACGTATGGCTCTCTGGTGCTCTAACTCGCAGTCTCCTGGTCACCAGGGGCGTTGGACACTTAGGCCCAGACGCTCGAGGCCCTTCCTGTCCCCGGTGTCTTTCGTGCTCGCAGCCTGGGTCCGTTTTTAATGGCTGGTTTGTCTTCTGCTCCTGAGCCATGGGACCCATCCACTTGTGTAGGGCTCTGTGTCCAGCTTTTCCCACCTCGGAGCCTGGGGTGGGTCCACCAGGGCTCTCGGCCCTCTGGGGGCTTGTGCCACCAGCCTTGGCCCCCGTTCAGCGTGAGGTCGCGGACCCCTCCCAGGGGCTCTTGCCTGGCCTGGCGGCGCTCTGCGGCATTGCCTGCCTCTCGCAGCGCCTTTGTGCTGGAGCCTGGCCTCTGCCCTCACGACAGACGCCTGTGTGCTCCGAGAACAGACTCTCCTGCGCCCGCGGGAGCCACCGAGAGCACACCATGTGGGATTTGAAGAGAGAGGAAAGAAATCACAGCAGGAAGTTCAGCCTGCGGGTGACAGCAGGGGCGCAGAGGGGTTGCGAGACCAGAGCTCTTGGTGCTGAGCTTCAGAGGGGTTGGGGTGCCTCCTCTGGGCCTTCTTGGGGACTCGGTGGGACTGGCAGGGGTCAGGGTGGGCCCTGGGGTGACCCCATTCCCTCTCCTGCCTCCCACCTGCCTGCCTCCCTGCATGATGCTGAAGCAGGTCTCCTCTGGCAGGTTTTTTAGGATTTTATTTTATGAGAACAGGCGGTTACGGCTCCCCGAGTGCTGTAAAAGTTAATGTGATGGCCTCCCTGTGCCTGTGCTCATTTTTATAATTTTTTATTTTATGAAACAGGACAGAGAGCTTAGTGACTTATTACTATTCATTTCGTTTCAATGCAGTAAATATTGATTCAGTTGGGGGTTTTCAATTTAAACCGCTTGGCGATTATATAAAATATTACTGGCCTCTGAAATTATGCTTACCGATCCCTTCGGCTGCTCATTAAGGAAGGAGTGCAGTTGTGGGTCCCTTTGCCTCCATCATTCTAATAGATGGTCTGAGGTGCGTTTCTGCGCGGGAGGTGCCACGGAAACTGCTGGCGGGGGCCTGACAGCAAGGATGCAACTCTTAATTTGGAAGTCGCTTCAGAGCGAGCCTAGGTGGTTTATTCATTTCTCTGAGTCTAGCAGGCCTTTCGGCTGTCGGCAGCCCTGAGGCCTGAAGCCTGCCTGCCTCCTCGGTGGGGCTTGGGAGGGCCTGGGGCCTTGGCTTCTCACCCCCTTGGTGGTTTCGGGGAGGTGAGGGAGGCCAGCCTTGCCAGGTCACAGCTGCCCCTGTGGGCACAGGAGCTGGGGCACCATGGGTGCCTGCTCTCCCTCCAGAACCTGGTCCAGAGGGGCCTTGCTTGGCCTCGTTAGAGCCCAGTTCCTGGCTGGTAGGCCAGGCGTGGGACACAGGACCCTGAGGGGCCCAGGCCGGCCGCCGTCTTCCCTCTTCTGTCCGTGCTCTGTCAGCGCGCCACCCTGGGTGGGCTGGCACGTGGAGCCCCCGCCCGGGGCTGCCCTGACTTCAAACCAGCTGTTCATCTGGGCCCGGTCTGTCCCCATCCTCCCCAGCGCGGGCAGCTCCAGGGTGGGCCGTGTGAGGTTGGGGGCAGCGGCCAGCACTGCCGGGACCCAGCACCAAGGAGACGGTGTGCTCGGTGGGGCCACTGGTGCTACACGGCCCCCGGGCAGGGGCGAAGCTGGGCCATCCTCCTTGGCCAGCTCTGGGCAGACACTGACAGGCGCGTGCAGGCGCCTGTGTGGGGCTCCGTCCGAGCCTCTGGTCCACCCTCCTCAGCGTCCACATGGTGCTGTGACAGTCACCCCTGAGGCAGCTCCGTGCCCCACTTCCTCCTCGGCTGTGGGGCTGCTGGTGTGGGCCCGGGTCATGGGCCCGGGTCGCCACAGTGTTCGTGGCTAGACTTCATGACAGGTGGCACCAGGGTTCCATCTGTGGAGGGTGTGGGAAGTGGCACACACCGGACTCACTTCTTCTGCATCTCAGGCTGGAGCTGCCGGCACACGGCGCTGGGCCCTTCCCTCTCCAGGCCCACCGCGAGCTGGCCCGGAGCTCATGGGCCAGGGTGTCTCTCTGGGCTGGTGTCCTTGAGGCCATGCGGGTTGGCAGCAGCTGCCGTGGAGGGCTGGTTGGGCATGGTGGCCCCTGGCGTGGCCCGTGTTCTGCTCCCGCCCAGGCTCTGCCACAGGCCCCTCTGGGACGGTCTCTGTCGTCTGCAGCCCCCAGTTGCCCGCCTGCGCTGCTGGTCTCCCGTCTGTGTGTGACTCGCGGGCCCTCCAGCCTTTGGCCTTTTGTCTTCAGTCTCTCTGTCCTGCTTTTCTGCCACTGCCTTCTCACGTCGGTGGCTTTCTCGCTTTCTGTCCCTTTTCTCCACGCACGGACACGTGCACCCCTCGCTCTGTCCTGCCCCCCTGGCACCTTGGCTGCTTGCGGGTGCCTCGAACATGGAGGTGAGGAGGCCGCCCGTGTCCCTGGCCCCTCTGGCAGTGACCCTCGAGCCTCCCTTGCGCAGCCTGGCAGGGCAACGCTGCCCCAGGTCACCCTTGTCCTTGCCGCACGTGAACCCCCTGCCCCCCCCCGCGTGGACCCCAGGCCATCCACAGCGCACTGTGTCTCGATCGTGGACGTGCAGCTGGCGTCTCTGCTTTTCGGGAGCTGGCTCAAGTGTCCAGGGCCTGCCCGTCAGCCTTCAGACCAGCAGAAGAAAAGAGTCGGGCAGGTGATGCATCACCCAGACCAGCCCTGCAGGGCCCCGTGTGACTGGCCACCGTGTGGCCACCCCACATGCTTGGCAACATGCCTCACGGAGATGCCAGTGGATAGGCCAGAGTGCTTCAGAGTAAACCTAGAGGGAACCCTTTCGTTCGCCCGAGCGAAGCTTTGCTCTGCAGGCAGCAGGACTGTCAGAAGGACGCTGGGAGGGTCCCTCAAGGCCCCTCCCCGTGGAGCCCCATGGGGCTTCCCTCAGTCGTGCCCAGGCCCCAGCCACACCTTGCACCAAGCCTTTGTGCGTCTGTGTCGGTGCCCCCAGGGGTTCCTGGGGATGAGGAACAGGGAAGCTGAAAATACTGCTCCTGACAGGAAGAAATAAAACGTCCTTGTCACCCAGCGGTTCCTGGGTGCCTTACACAATCAAACACCGTTTTAAACACCACTTTTATCTTGGTTTTAGAGGTGGTAGTAAAGCAGCGTTCAGATAATCAATACCACATTTAACTCTTTGCATATATCAACCTCCAGCCTGGTCGTACCCCAAAGCACAGTTCCCCTCTCAGGGCCTCTGGAGATGGGTGAGGGAAGGCGCTGTTCTAGGGGTTTTCCTGGACGGGAAAACAGGCTCCCTGAGTTGGCTGTGGGGTGTGGGGGCTCACTGTGCTGCGGGCCATGCCCTAAAGGCCCTGCTGGGCCTCAGGCCGCCTGGCTGCTGCGTGTCCCCAAGGCCCCACGTGCGTCTCTCAGGCGCTCTGGGCAGGCAGCTCCCAGCAGGCATGGGCACCCTCGGGTGGGCTGGGCAGGTGCTACCCCTGCCAAAGCTCCAGTTAACCTCCCTCTCCCCTCCTGTGCTTGCCCACCCCCAACACTGTGTGCCCTGCGGGTCCTCAGAGGGGGGCCTTCGGTAACCCCTCAGCCACCCCTTTGCCATTTAGGGCTCCATCCAGCATCTGCTGAACCAGACGCCCGGCAGCGTTTGCTCCAGGTGGGAGGGACTGCGGGTGCAGAGTCTGTGTGTGCTGGGACAGGTCCAGCGACTGCTGCCCTCCTCCGCCACCCGCGCTCCCCGCAGGGCGGGACCCTGACCCCGCTGCTGCGAGCCTGACTGGCAGCCTGCCTCCTGGAGTCAGGGCAGCCGGCGAGCGAGCTGGTTTATTTTTCTCTGACTTTCCTCGAAGTCAGCAAGGTTTCTGTGGCTGCCCCGCCCACTCCCCAGAGTAAGGAGCCCCGGTTTAATTTGCGGTTAGATGTCTGTTAAGATTGCGTCCACTTCCCAAGTCAGCACTTAATTGGCAAGGCGCTTGATTTAACAGCGTGGGAGCCTCCACCGGAAAAATGGCTTGAATAAATCACCGCCTGACGCCAGAAAATAGATATAATCTCAGCATTAACTACATTAATAGTAGCAGGAGCCGAATTAAGAAAGCCATAAAGCATAGGCGGGGGAGCATAAATTATGGCCCGGGCTCTGTCCCTCGGCGGGGCTCCTCTGGGGGCCCGGTGGGCGTGTCCGGGGCGGGGTTTGCTTTGGGGCGCGGCCTGCTGGCTGCGGCGCCCCACCCTGCTGGGCTCCGGTCCTTGAAGGGTGGGCTTCTTCCCCTTGCCCTTCAGGGTTCCCCCCACCCCGCCCCTCGCCCTAGTGGGGGTCGTAGGGGCCGAGTGCTTTGCACCTGGATGGTCGTCCGCTGGTAGGTGCCCCAGGTGCTGCCAAGGACTCTGCCGTGTGAGACCCTGTGCAGACTGCGCTGCCTCCACCTCCCGCTCCCGCAAGAAGGCTTCCCCCAGGGTTCTGCCTCGCGGGGAAGCCTTCCGGAGGCCTCCCGGGGCTGGCGGTGGAGGTGGATGCGGCCTGAACCGCAGCCTCCTAGGGTGGTGGATGCTGGACTGTAGCCGGGGGCCGGTCTCCGCGGCGGCTGCCCTAGTCTGCCCTTGTGCCGCAGCAAGGGGCTGTCCTGCTCGGCGGTGACCTTCTGTCCGCCTCGCTGAGGTGGGTCCATCCAGGTCGGGCCTCGGCCCCTGGGCTGTAGGGAGAGTCAGGTACGCACCTTCTGCCACGCTGGTATGCGTCTTCTGTCCTTCCAGGTGTTAGCTGCCCCTGCCAGAAACTTTGCCTATTCTCTAGAAGAGATTGCGATCCAGTGTTCATTCAGACTTCGGTGGTTTTGGTTGCTGCCACGCCACCTGGCCTGTGGGATCACAGTTCCCCCAGCAGGGATTGAACACCCGCCTTGGCGGTGGAAGAGCCAGACCGCTAGACCCACCAGGGAGCTCCTTTAATGTCAGTTGCATTCATGCTCTTTGTTAAGTTCAGCGGGTTTTTTTGTGCACTGATCATTTGCCTCTAGCCTGTTTCTTACAGGTTTTCAAGAATCTAAATATTGGGGGGCGTGGGGGGGACACCTTTTCGGCAGACTACACATTTTTCCTCAATTTCTGTTTTGCCGTTTGTTTGTGAAGGTTTTTAATGGAACTTTTATTATGTTTTCTGTGTTCTTAGATCTGTCGGTCCCTTAAGACTTAGTATATATAACACACTGATTAGCTTAGAGCCACTTTCCTTGTCCCATGGTTACATGAGTTCAGTTATTCTCTTCTAGAGCTGTACTTTCTAGTTTTACGTTTAAAACTGTAATCTGCCTGGAATTTATTTGGAGACTTGGTGTGAGATTAAAGGTCAAATTTAATTTTGTTTAACACTTATCTGGTTGTCTTCGGAACATTTATTAAACATTCAGACTTTTTCCCATTGTTTAAAAATGTCACCTTTATTATGTAAAAATCTTGTTCCTGAACTTGGCCTTCTGAACAGACCTTCGATTTCCATAGGCAAAACGTGTGGTTTGTTTGTATTTTCAGTGGTCAGTTCTGTGGATTTTTATCTTGTGTACCTACCACAGGGTGTGCCCATTACCTACCCCCGGACATTACCTACCCCGTGCAGGGTGCTCCCCCCATATGTCCCCACCTACCCTGTGGTCCCTCTCCTATGTCTGGAAAAGCTATGTCTCAAAACTCTTGAAGTTGATATAAGTAGGTTCGTATAATAGGTGCTGTTTTGTGTAACTCCTTTTGCTTACCATTTGCTATCCAAACAGACTCTTGGGCTAAAGTCTGAATCCCAGTGTGGCTTTTTGGAGATGAGAGGTGATCAAGGCTGAATGAGGTCGTCAGGGTGGGGCCCTGATATGATAGAATTGGTGTCTTTATATGAGGAGGAAGAGCTGACAGGGCCTGCTCTCCAGTCACCTCTGCAGGCGCCGTGATCGAGGCTGCTGGCCTCCAGGACTGTGGGGAGATGGGGTGATCTGCAGCAGCCTGAGCCAGCTTGTCCTGCTCCTCCCCAGGTGTGCCCACACTGCTCTCCGTGTGCTCTCGGTGGACATCTGGGGGCCACTTGTCTCTGCTGCTCTGTCCTGTGGGGCTTGCTGCCGAGTGACGAGGAGCTGCAGCCTCAGTGGGAAGGTGGATGCTGGGCAGCGGGCAGCTGGGGAGGACCCCCAGGCTGCACACGCGAGGTAGTGTGCAGTGCCCCGTGCAGTCTTTCACCCACGTTTGTATTAGTTGGTCTTTTTATTGATTTGCTAGTACTCTTTATATATTACGGCTATATTCTTGTGCCAGAGATCTTCTTAGAGTGTGGGGCTTGCCTTCAGTGCTGTCTAGTTTATCAGTCTTCTTTTATGAGTGTCCTGTTTGAGAAATATTTGCCAAGGTCACATTTTCTTCTAGAAGCTTGGCTATTTCAGTGTTTGTATTAAGTCTGAGGTCCCTTATGAGTTAACTTTTACTTGGGGTCTGAGGTGGGGGGGGTCAAGGTTTCTTGGTCTCCTTACAGCAAAACGTTTACTGAGCCGACGCCCCCCTCACCCCCACCCCCAGAAATGCAGAGCCAGAGACTGTGCTCTTGCTGGGCTGTGCCTCCTTACCACCCCCTGCCTGTCTGGCCTCCGTATCCCTCAGGTCAGCCATAGGAACACTGGCTCAGTCTCGGCCTTCCCCAGTGGACACCTGCCACAGTGTCACCTGCGGTGCTTGTTCAGCTTTTCCTGGTGGTCCAGCTGGCCCCGCTGGTGGCCTGGCGGCTTCGATGGGCGAGCTTCACTTGTAGTTGGCTCCCTGCTCACCCTCTGGCCCGCAGAAGCTTTTACGCTGAGCTCAGGGGCCTGTCCCTGGGGTCTGCAGGCCCACCGCGGCTTCTCCCAGGAGCTGTGCTGTGCTCACACGATTCTGAGAGGAGCCCTCCTGCTGGGGCCTGTGGGGCGGGTCGCCTGCCTCCCCCATCTCCCCTCTTCCCGAGTATCTTCAGGTAGCCATGACACGAGGGTCCCTGATGGCCGGGGCTTGTGGCGTCTGGGGGTGTTGTGATGTTTCCACTATGTCGCGTGTCCCTGGCTTGGGCCGCCCTCCAGTGCCTCTCAGCTCGGCCGTGTCCAGGTACTGGGGCTCCTTCATGGCATGCATGTGAGCATGAGGGGCGCAGGCAACTGGTGTGAGACCCAGAGGTGAAGAGGGGCTGCAGCTGCAGGGACGGGGAGGCTCGAGCGAGGCGGACAGTGGTGCTAAGTCCTGGGGCCAGTGATGGGTCCGCGTGGTGGCAGGGGGAGCTGGAGAGACAGTGTGGGGTCCAGGTGGCCAGCGCCCTCCCACTCTGAGCAGTAGGCCCTGCGCGGGGCTCAGCGAGGGACGGGCTGTGAGCGGTGTCCTGGGAAGGGCCGGCTCTAGCATGTAGAGAGCCAAGTGCCGGCCAGCAGTGCTTCCAAGGAGGGTGAGGGCAGAGACCCCAAGTGAGATCACCAGGCAGGATGTGATGGGAGGCCTTGCAAAGGCGTGCAGCCCTCTGCCGCCAGAGGCCAAGCAGGCAGACTTTTGATCGGGGCTTCAGCAAGACCTGTCCTGCCCAGAGGATAGTGACAGGCAGCAGCTGCCAGGGCTCCCGGGGAGGTAGTGGTGGGGTGCGCTCTGGGCTGGCCTTCACGCCCTTGGTGATGGGGTTTGAGCCACGGACACCAGGGCACAGAGGAGGGGTTGCAGTGAGGGGGTGTGTGGGCAGCGGGGCTGACGGCAGGCCCAGAGTGGAGGAGGGAGCCCCAGGAGGTGCCCCCCGGGGTGTTCTCCGGGAGCCAGTGAGCCAGGTGGGGCCTCAACTTGCTGAGTTCCTCCCAGAGGACTCGGGGCGCAAGTTCTGCTACCCCAGCTTCCTTCCGTCCCCTCTTGCCCACGTGGGGAGAGGACAGGGATGGGCGAACTGGACTTCATATGCACAGCGGGCTGGGGCTAGGGTGTCAGTGGGCCAGAGAGAGAAGAGAAGGACGCCCGGAGCGAGGGGTGCTGGAGGGGTGGCTGCGGCGGGGCCAGGCCCTCCCCGCCCTCCCCAGTGTCAGGCCCGGGGTCTGAGCGACAGCCCGGCCTGCAGGATGACACTGGGGAGCAAGGATCGGGGCAGCTGAGCCGGCCCCCTGGCCTGTGCCTGGCACGCTGAGCTCTGCACTCGGAGGGGGGCCACTAAGGCCCAGTGATACCTGCTTTTTGTAGCTAACACACAAAACACCAATATCTTCAGCTAAAATGGATTTTTAAAAGTGTCATTTTATGGAGAATTTTACTTTCTATCTTGTTGTTTATTAGGCTCTTAAAGGGAAAGCTTGTAATGCATCCATTGATCGCAGTACCGATTGAATAGATGAGAGCACGTAAAACAGCCCCCGCTCCTTAAGCAGCTGCCATGCTTGCACTGGGGGCAGTTAGTGTCCCCCCACCTCCCGGTGCCGCTGGCCACGGTGCCCCCGAGTCACTTCTGCTTGTGGCTGGGGAGAGCCAGGGCAGCGGTCCCTGGGGAAGGAGCAGGGCCTTCAGGTGTGTCCGCACCCCCACCCCCAGTGCCCCCCAAGCGCTCAGCCTGCGCCCTGGCCCGCCAGCCTTCTCGGGGGCCGTTCTGTCCTTGCTGTGACCCACCAGGGTCCTCAGGCCTCAGCTCCCACCCAGGCCTCAGCCCCCAGCCACTGTGAGCAGGTGCGTCCTGGGAAGCCCAGCCATCACCACGGCCCTGCCGCAAGGTGGCCAGAGCTCAGCGGGCAGGTGGGCACACTCGGGAGGAGGGTCCTAGGAGACCAGGTGGCCCCAGTCACCCCGAGACCCACGCCGTCCGTCTGTCCGTCCGCTGAGTTCCTGGCCCTCCTGCCCTGCCACCCCGCCTGGGCCCTTGTCCCCAGCGTGTTCTGTCAGCACCTGTGGGACCAGCCTGTGGGGCGCTGGGCGTCAGCGTTTCAGCGGAAAGCCCGCTTAAGCAGTTTGCAGCCGTCACGGTAGCGGCGCCAAGCCTGACCTACTTGGGATTCGCTGCGCGGCCGCCTGGCGCCCTTCTGCTGACGGCGCACTCCTCGCTTGCTCAAGCTGCGCGGAACCTGCTCCACGTCCTGAAAACTGCTTCCCTGCTTGTTTTCTCTGCTCCAGGCAGGCTGCCCACCTCCTGGCCTGCCATGCTGAGCCAAAGGCCTTTCCTGGTGTGAGTGCCCACACGTCCCGGCTCCCGCCCACCAAGGCTGCCCCATGTTTCTTTGATGGGCCCCCTGGCAGACCCCAGGGTGGGAGACTCAGGTGGTCCCCAAGCCTCCCTCCTGGTGTGGGCTCACCCTGCACGAGTCCCTGGAGCCCGCAACTCGCCAGCACGGCCCCTGTCCCAGGTGCTTGCTCCCAGGTGTGACTGGGCCCTGTATAGGGTCAGGGGAGGCTTCCCAAGGCCCCGACATCCGAGCTTGGGCTCAGGGCAGGACTCAGGTGATGGCAGAGGCCCAGCATATGCACAGGCCCTGCACAAGGATGGACAGCAGGCGGTGGGAGCAGTGGAGGGGGGCCCGCAGCAGAGCAGGGAGCGCTGCTGGAGTTGGGGGGGAGGTGACGGGAACTGGATCAGATGCGAGGTGTTCAGATGAACTGACCGGACAGGGTGCGGCAGGGACCCCGCCGGGGAGTGTCAGTGAAGGCAGGGCCCCAGACTGCCTCTGGGGCGAGAGAGGAGGCTGGCTCAGGGAGGCAGGGTCCTCGGTGACTGGGGTCTGGCCTGTGGTCCCCAGAGAGATGAGAGTCTCCAGGAGGAGGCAGGGGACGCAGACTGTGGGGACTGGGAAGAACGTGCCAGCAAGACACCTCTGTGCTGAGAGGCCTTCCTGTGGGGAAGGCAGCCCTTAGTTCCACCAGCAGTTCCCTGTCCACGTGTGGGCCCCTTGGCCTGGCCCTGTCCCCAGGGGCTCCCCACCCTCTCTGGGTGCACAGGACCCGCCCTTGCCAGGCTGCCTTAGTACTGGGCGCTGAGAGGCAGTGGCACCGTCAGCACTGAGTGTGCTGGAGCCGGGCCCCTTCAGCTCCCGTGTGCTCCTGCAGCTCTGGCCAGGCAGCGGCAGCCAAGGCCGTGTCTGCGTCCGGGCTGGAGGGGGGCACAGCTCCAGGGTGGAGCTTGTCCTGCCTTGGGCATCCTGGAGGCTGGGGCTGCTTCCAGAGTCTCCCCACCCCAGCCGGCCTTCTGCCCCTTGCCTCCCTGCACCCTCAGGGGGAGCCACTCTGCAGCCTTCAGGCGACACAGCCCCACAGGCTGCCTGTCCCCGGCCTGGGGCCCGGGGTGCGCTCACTGTGCATCCGGTCCTGTCAGTGGGCTGGCGAGCCACGTGTGCACGCGTGTTTGGGAGCCCGTCTGCCTGCGGTTCTTTGGGTGCACACCTGTGCCCCAGGCTGCCAGGCCACTAGCGAGGATCCCTGGGTGGGCCCATCTCAGCTGGGCAGCTCGAGAAGCAGACTGGGGCAGGCGCCCTGCACACAGTATTGGGCCTGCACCAACCTGCTTGGGCAGTGGCCAGGGAGCGTGCAGGGAGCCCAGGGGGACTCTGGCAGGGTGGGCTCGGCACTGCTGGGGGGGCTGCCCTGGAGGGTGGGCTCAGCACTATGGGGTGGGGCGCTCTGCAGGGGGGCTCGGCACTGCTTGGTGGGGGGTCCTGCAGACCCAGCAGAGGATGTGCCACAGTCATCCCGGCTCTTGGGAGAGCCTTCCTGTCCTGCCCAGACTGATGCCCTGGCTCTCAGGGTCCTGCTTCCATGGGACTGTCCTCTTGCTTCCTGGGCACAGCAGCTGAGGGTACTTTGGAGGGCAGAGCCCCTGGGAGCTCCTGGACGGCCTCGGGCCTGGAACGTTTCAGCTGCTCCCTGGGCAGTGGACATATGGATCGCTTTTCTTTTTAAACCTACTTTTGCGGTGTGTGTGTCTTTCTCCCCATTACCAGCTCTTTTCATTTAAAATGTTATCTCCCCCCAACCCCGTCCTTCGTGGCCCCCCCCCCCCGGGGGGGCGGGCAGGAGAAGCCCAGCCCTCACCCCAGTGTAGTCAAGGTTATGGTGATAAATCCTGGGGCATTGTCACTTCTATTCGGAGTAAATTGGCTGGCCGCTTTCGGGCTGAAGGAAAGATAATTTGCTGTAGTATTTCAAATGGATTAGAAATGGATTTGAAGGGAAAGTTCATGCCTCCCATTACAAAGGCGAGAAAGAGGACTATCTTAAGGCACGGTTCCCTCCCTGGCCTTCATTATCCACGCTTAATACCTTTCCTATTTTCCAGCGTTAATGAAATTTCCTGGCGGCGTGGGCCTGCCGGACGGATGGGAGAAGGCTTTAGGTCTGAGGCTCCTGTTGTAGAAAAGGAATTACAGGCCCTTGCCGCGAGGGCAGGAGCGCTCCCCGGGTCCTTGGCCCTGCTATTATCTCATTAATTTTATCCCCTCTTCTCAATACAGCTCGTTTCCAAAGGCTGTCCTCTCCATTAGGGTAACAATTTACTGGAGTGCCGTGACACCCACAGCAGTGAGAGGCTGTGAGGCGTTTGGGGCAACCACCCCCAGCCCAGTGTTCCAGCCCCCGCCTACCCCAGTGTCTGCTGGCCACAGGCCCAGAGTCAGCGGGCCCAGTGGGTGAGGACAGGCAGAGGGGACTGCGTGGCTGCCGGCTGGGCTGGGGCCCACGGGCGCAGGGCCCTCCCCGAGTTGTTGGGGGCGCCCACCTCCCCCCGGTGGCCCCAGGGCGCCATATGAGGACGCGGCTCCTCCCAGCCTGGCTCCCAGGCTCCAGCCCTGCCGCAGCGCTGCACCCAGGCCCCGCCCCGAGGCCCGTGCGTGTGGGTCCTCAGGCCCGGTTGTACAAGTGGCCATGAGCACAGAGCGGAAGCCTGCTGCACCCCGACCCCGCCCTGAGGCCCGGGGCAGAGCCCAGGAGCAGGTCTTCTCTCTAGAAAAAGGGGCCGGGTTGGTTGGTCATACTCATCCATAAGAATAGCCATTCCCAGGCCCTCCATCCTCCACCCGCTGGGCCTGCCAGGACTGCCTGCCGTGTGCTGCTGGGATCCATAGCTTCGCCTGCGTGACTGCCTCTGGGGTGGTGTCCTGTCCAGCCTTAGCCCGGAGCGCGTGCCCAAGGAGGGGGCGCTTCCACAGCCCCTGGAGGGCTGGTCTCAGGGCGTCCGTGGCTCTGCTTCCTCCCCTCCACTGTCTCAGAGGCGTCATGCAGCCTGTGTCTCACATTTCATCGGGGCCAGCTCCGAGGGAAGATGGGGGAGGGGGTGCCCCAGCGAGGCGAGGACGGCTGAGAGGGCCCTGTTCCGGCAAGTGTGTCCTGGCATCTGGGAGCACAGCCTGTTGAGGGGGCACTGGGGTGGTGCCCTGATGGTGAATCCCCATCCGGCCCCCCGCCCAGGGCACATTGGCGGAAGGGCAGCTGCTTTGTGGGCAGGAGGCCCCTGAGGGCTCCGGGCAGTGCAGGGCTGGCGCTGTGGGCACCTCTTGGTCTCAAGCTGGGGGCTGTGGTGACCACTGGCTGGGCTCCACTCACCGTGGGGGTCGGGGCTCAGGCCAGGCTGAACCTTTGGGCGGTGTCCAGGATGCCTGCAGGGGCTCCAGAGCTCCCAAGGCTGATGGGCTTCTTCAGTGAGGGTGGGACCCCCATCCCCGCCCCTCCTCAGCCCCTCCCCGCCTTGGAGGAGCCCAGGAGACACATCAGGCGCCCACTGGGCATGCAGATGCCCCCGAGCCCAAGGCGTGAGACTTGGGTCCCGGGGTCTGGGGAGGGCCTGGGGTCTGGCTATCTCCCCAGCGCTCGGCTAGGCCAGGGAGCGGGCAGCGGGAGCCCCTCTGGCGCAGCCAAGGTGGGCAGGGCTGCCAAGGACCCTTGGTGGGGGTCGCTCCCTCCAAGATTGGTGTTTGTGAACTTGAATTTTAATTAAGGGAAACTGGGTCAAGTACTTTCTGGAGGCCTGCTTGGCGCTTCCCGCCTGACACTGCAGCTTCAGGTCTCAGCGCGCCTGGCTGCTGAGAGCAGCCCGCAGGTGGGGAGTCAGGCCAGCGGTGGGCCACCTGTGGGGCCTTCTCTGCACTGCAGACCCAGATCAGGGCCTCCCCGCCATGTGGCCCCTGGGTTGCCAGAAGAGCACGTGCTGCCACCCCAGTGGAGCTGGAGTTCGTAGGCTCCTGTGGAAGGGGCTTCAGGGCATGGGAGCCTCAGCAGGAGGTGCTGGGGAGCCCAGGACCCCCGGACGACCCGGAGCTGCGGCTGGTGGTCCCACCCTGCCGCAGCAGAGGCGACACTCCCGCCCAGCTCTGCCAGTGGCCCAGACTTGCCTTGAGCTAAGAGAGAACTGAGCTCAATTTGCATAAGTAGGTTTCTGCTAAGACACGCGGAAGGTCAAGGCCAAGTCGCTCTGGAGTCCTGAGCCCCTCCTGTGGCAGCTCAAGGAGCAGCCCACCAGGGCAGCTGCAGGCCCACTTCTGTGGGACCTGAGTTGTGGGGTATGGCCCCTGTCTGCTTCGGCCAGGGGGTCTGTGGGGGACTTCTGACCCGTCTGCCCTTGGGTTGGCCTGGGCCTGCACTCAGGTGACCCTCAAGGCCTTTACCAGCCCTTGACCTTGAAGGGACTCCAGTTCGGCCCCCAGATAGCTTCCCTGGGTTGGAGGTCTGTGAGGCTGTCCCTTCCCGGTCGTGATGCCAGGCGCTCCGTGCAGAGGACAGAGGAGCGGAGGGTGGGCAGAGGCCCTTGCTGACCTCACAGCATGGCCGTCCCAGAGCCAGGGTGCACCACGGGGCGGCGTCCAGGAGGTGTCCTGGATACCGGTGACCCTCAGGGCTGCCTTAGTGCTGGCACTGAGGGCTTTCCCCCACAAAAGTGCCCCAGCCTCAGAGGTGGGGTTGAGGGTGCCACCTCCTGGGCCCTTGAACGGTGGGGGACAGAGGTCTTCTGACCACCCCAGGGCTGAGCTGACGGTCCTTCCTGTCTTTGCAGGTCCCTGGCGCTGAACACCCTGCGTCCCGCCGCAGGTGGGAGAGCCCAGACCGGCTCCCCTCGGTGGCGGAGCAAAGGCTACCGCTGCATTGGAGGTGTCCTCTACAAGGTGTCGGCCAACAAGCTCTCCAAGACCTACAGCCGGCCCGGCGGGGACGGGAGCAGCAGGCCCCTGCTGCGCACAGGTGAGGCCCCTGGGGGGGAGCTGTGCCTGTGCTCTTGCGAGGGCGCCCCGACAGCGTCCTGGAGCTGCCCCTGCCGAGGCGGCAGCAGCAGGGAGGCCCCCAGGGCACGCAGGCTGCACCCGCCTCTCGCTTGGCTGAGCCTCCTCTGATTTTCTGTGTTTTGCTCCTGGACAAAGGAGATGAGCCAGGTATGGTAAACACGGCCCAGCGAGTGAACACCTGGGGCCGTGGTGCCTGATCGCATTGGCAATGCCTCCCAACTGTGCTCGGAGGCGCCAACACCCCCACAGGCACGCCTGCGGGCCCGGGGAGACAGGCCACGGAGAAGGAAATGCTTCAGATTCGCTTATTGTACAAATTAACTAGAAAAGTGTTTTGGTTTCAGTCCAATTTTACTGCTTTCCTTTTCTTTCAAAAAAAAGGTGGGATTTGCAGGGGCTGTGGGGATTGCACTGGCCCAGCTACCCTCAGTCCTTAGCCTGACCACCCCAGAAGGGCAGAAGGGAGAAGAGCCCAGCTCAGGAAGTAGGTGGGGCGCAGGGCCAGCTGGCGCAGGAGACAGTGGAGGGCCCCCCGGAACCTCCTCTCTGCCAGGACAGCTGCAGGGGGCTGGGGCCCAGGGCTCTGCTCCCCCATGCGCCCTGCCCGCCCTCTGCCCGGTGGAGCCACAGGTACAGGCTTGTCTCTGACGCCCTCGCCGGCACATGTGGTCTGTGGGCCTCACAAACAGCTCTGGATGTCTCAGAGCCCAACTCTGTCCTCCCCAAACCTGGGGCCCGCACAGGGCTCAGCCAGGTGGTGTGCCCGGGGCCCTTCCACACGAGCCCACGAGGGCTGTGGAGTGACCAGGTCTCTCTGTGGGCCTTGCTCTCTGCCCCCTCGGGCTGGGCGCTGGGGACTGTCCTGACTCTGGCGGAATCCCAGGCTGCACGCGAGGCCTATCCTGAATGGACTGGTGGGCTCTGGGGGGCACCCATGACCTGGGCTGCTCCTCCCTGCAGAGCGCCCGCCGGCGGAAGGAAGACGCGGGTTTGCCCCCTCACAGTCCAGCAGCCCTGTCTGGTCAGGGCAGGCGGGGGGCCGCCTTCGGGCGGTGGAGGTACGTCCCCCTTCCCCTGGGGGCCCCTCCGCCTGGGTTGGCAGCAGCCGGAGGAGTGGCTACACTTCTTTCTGGGGGGTCACCACACTGAGTGCTGAGCTCCACAGAACCCACCTCCCCTGCAGAGCTGCCGGGGTTTCTTGGCCTTCCCCAGCCTTCTCCCCCAGCCCCCCAGCCGCTGGGCCTATGGTGAGGACAGAGGCCGCCTCCCTGCCCACCTGCTTCTGCGGGCCGCCGCTGCTCACGCCCTGCTAACCAGTCAGCTGGGGTAGCCCCCCACCTCCGCGTGGGGGCAAGGAGGTGGGGTTTGGGGTACAGACCACAGGGGAGCCTGTCCCGGGGACACAAGGCTGGCCAGATAGCACCAGCCACCTGGACCCCTGCCCGGCGGCCAGCTCCTGGCTTTAAGGAGAGTGGATTGCTCCCAGCTGTGGGAATGCCCACAGACTAGCAGCTCACTTAGATGAGTAATAATTAAAGAAATAAATTTTCTTCTCTGGTGTCAACAGAACTGTGACTTCAGCAAGAAAGTGCAGCCTTCCTTGGGGACACGGGGGCTCCACCCCCCCTTCCTGGCTGCAGGACTCTCAGCACAGCCTCAGCCCCGTTGGGGTGCCCGCCATCCCAGGCTTTGTGGGGAAGAGCCGTGCCCTGCCCGTCTTTTAGCTCCAGGGGCAGGGCCTTCTAGTAGGCACACCTCACTTCCCTGGAACTGGAACCAAGCACTTCCTCCTGGTCTAAGTCTGCCTGCCCACAGGACCCAGCCAGGGCCCCCTCCCCATAGGTTCGGCCCACATGGGTCAGCCGTAAGAGCCTGCAGGGCCCTGCAGTAGAGCAGACCCCGAGTCTCCTGCCCCAGCCCCCTTGCTCAGCCTGCGCTGCAGGACTGGCTCCCAGGCTTGTTCTGAGCCCCAGGCCCCAGGCGTAGGCTCTGGGGGGGCAGTCTCTCTGCTGCCAGCCTGTGTCTGTGGGCCCTGGGCAGGCGAGGGGTCGCTGCACCTCACCTGTAACCTGTGACCTGTCGCCCCCTCCCTGGGTGCTGCAGGGTCACGCAGAGCTGCATATGAGAGAGGGTCCCCCTGGTTGGTCAGTCTGCCCCTGCGCATCCAAGGCCCTGCCCCACGGCCTCTGCCGCTCGTGGACGCCTCTTCCCCAGGGTGGCACATTCCAGGGCAGCGTGGGTGGGCAGGGGGTGTGGGAGCTGGTGGTGCTGTCCCCTCTGTGCCCTCAGACCCCAGGGCCCTCGACTGGGGAGCGTGAGCCCCTGCCTGGGTGGGAGAGGGGTGGGGCGGCCTTGCTGCTCTATTTTGGGAAGACCCCTAGGAAGTGCAAGTTCTCCAGAAGGCTCAGCCCTCCTGCTTCGAGGTTGCCAGGGTTTGCAGCTGAACTTTTCAGCGCCTCTCAAGCCAGCTACTTTATGTGCATTTTTTAACACTGCAAAGCATTTGAAAAGGTGCCTCCTCCTGTTCCTGTAAAAATTCCTACCAGGCCTACGCTGGCATTTTTTTTAAGAGCCACAGTGGAACAAGGACTAAACCTGAGCACCCCCCAGAGGCCAGACCTGGGGCTGTTCTGACGACTCTGACGACGGCGTCCCTGGAGGGCAGATGCTGCCCCAGCGTCACTGGCAGCCTGGCTGACGGCCGGGAAGCCGTGCTCACTGACCGCTGTCAGACTGCACTGTCATCCTCGGGCTAGCAGGTGGGGGCCACCACGTGCCGTCTGGACTGACCTCCACTGCCACTGGACGATGGGTGTCCCCTGCCTGGAAACCAGATTCCAGGACGGCCTGGAGCCGCCCTAAGACCCCTCCCCGCGGGCCCCCCAGCTCTGGGCCCCCCTCTCGTTTCCGTGTCGTGCCCCCACCATTCAACCCTGTAACTCGGCCCCCTGGGCCTGGATCCCCACGGGAGCAGCCTCCCTCCCAGGGGTTCCGCTGCACAGCCTGGAGCCACCTTCTAACCAGAGGAGACGAGCTCGGAGGAGCGCCCCAGCGCGGCAGTGCAGGCGCTGCCCAGAGGGCTCGGTCGGCCCGTGTCTAGGTTGGCGCTGGGCGCCCTGCAGCAAGCCAGGGGGAGGGCCCTCCAGGTGGTGAGGGGGCCGCCTGTCCCGTGGCCGCCTCCAGGCCAGACATCTTGGGGACGTCCCTTTTTAAACCAGGAATGCTTTGTCATCGCCTCAGGTCCCTAGAATTTCTGAGTGATGTCACTTGTGCCTCCTGCCATGACTCCATTTCAGCAGCCGCCTGTGGGAAACCTGATCTGGTCTGGGGAGGGTCACGTGTGTGTTGAGGAACTGTGGCTGTCTCACCCTGCCTGCCCGCCTCAGTCCTGGGGACTGCCCGGGTATGTAAATGGCAGGCGGGAGCTGCGTGTCAGGCTGGATGCCCCCTCTGCAGGAAAGCCTGGCCGCGTGTCCACCTGTCTTCCTGTCACCGTGGACTCCCCTTCGGGCCACAGTCAGTGACCTCAGAGAGGCCCTGCTTGGTCTGCACACTTGGGGTTTTGAGGAGTGTCTTACGGGATCCCTCCACAGTTTTAGGAGCCGGGTGCCTGCCTGGGCCTTGGAGCTGTGTGAGGCAGGCCAGCCTGCAGCCTGCTCCTCAGGCCATCTGGGAGTCTGGTTTCCAGGCAGGGGACACCCATCTTCTGGTGGGTTTCAGCATTTGTGGAGGATTTCAGCATTTGTGGCCATACACTTCTTAGCTTCTATTTTATAGTGCTTTAAACAAGCCGTTCTTAGCTGCTGCAAAACTGAGTGGCATTCCCAGACCCTACTCAGGTCCCATGTCCCTGGGTTCTGCTCTGAGCAGAGGGAGGTGGCAGGGAGGCCCTGCCACCCCCTGTTCCTGTGACCGCCCGCTTTGAGGCAGGACCACTGGCCAGACACCAGGGTGGCCTCTGCCGGCTCCCCTTGGCTTCCCCCCTGCCCTGGCCAGGGTGGTCTGGCTGGTGAGCAGGGGCAGGGCAGAGCCCCCGGCGTGCTGTGGGCCTGGTGTGACCCGTGCCCTCCCCCCACAGGCCGCTTGGACCCTGCCGGCAGCTGCAGCCGCTCCCTGGCCAGGTATGTGCCTCGGGGTTGGGGGGCTCCCCGGCCTCCCTGCCTACTGGGGCTCACGGTTGTCTCCCTGCCTCCAGCCGGGCCGTGCAGCGCAGCCTGGCCATCGTGCGGCAGGCGCGGCAGCGGCGGCGGCGGCGGAAAGAGGAGTACTGCATGTACTACAACCGCTTTGGCCGGTGCAACCGCGGCGAGCGCTGCCCCTACGTCCATGATCCCGAGAAGGTGGCCGTGTGCACCAGGTGCGCCCCCACCCCCAGGTGGGCGTGGGGTGGTGGGGGGCCAGGGCTGCCCTGGGCTCCCGCCCCTCAGACCCGCCCTGTGTGCGCAGGTTTGTCCGGGGCACCTGCAAGAAGACAGACGGGACCTGCCCCTTCTCCCACCACGTCTCCAAGGAGAAGGTGAGCGTCCCCCGCGCTGGGCTGGAGCGGCCCCAAGGCTCCACCCCTCCACCCTGCTAGGCCCCCCTGGGCCCCTCTCCCATCCCCCACATGCCCAGTGCCCCTCCCAGATGCGCCAGTGGGGGGCTGGCGGTGGGAGAGGGAGGCGCACAGCTGGGCTGGCCCCCCAGTGCGGGCAGCTGAGGTCAGGGGTCCATGCTGGCTGTGGGTGTCCTGCTGGCCCCGGGGGGGGGGGGTCGCTGTGGGCCTGGAGAGGCGGTGCTGCTGCTACAGCTTTTCCCCTTGAGGAACTTGGGAAGAATCAGCATTTTTCTCCCTAATAGAGCTTCGAAACTCTGTTGTGAGCAATTTGGAAATTCACGTCGAGTTTCGGGTTCATTAGCTCCGGCTTTGGAGCCGGCACAGGCTCTGAGCTGTCTGAGGCGGATGCCCCGCACCAGCGCCCTGAATTAATGTTATTGTTATTTGTGTGGACGTGCTGGGTGCAAACAAGGTTAATTGAAATGAGAATGCAGTTTCCTCTTGATAGCGGCGCTGACAGCTAGGAGGAGTTCCGTTTGGTGCAAGAGTTGGCGTTATTATCCCTTTTTATTAGCGCTAATTTGGGCCCTGTATCAAAACGCACATTAAGGGAATTGTCTGCAGCCGCAGCTCCACCAGCCCCAGGCCGGCCGCTCCCCTCTGCGCTGCAGTTAAAAGACAATTAAAAATAAACTCTCCTCGCTAAATCACCCTTTGTTTCTCTGCTTCCTCCCTCCTTCCCTCCTTGGCTACAGTCATACCAGCCCCCCCCCCCCCCCCCCCCGCCACCTTCTCCCAGAAGAGTGAAGCCCCTGTGTGTTCTCTGGAGGCAGGAGAGCGCCCAGTGGGTGCAGTGGGCACCACATGGACAGGGCAGGCAGGGCTGACAGCGCAGGGAGGGCCCGGGAGAGGCAGGCGGTGTGAGACCCACAGGGCCACAGCTGTGTGAGCTCCTGGCAGGGTTCCCCCCACCCCCAGGAAGCTGGCCTGCAGGGGGCAGGCCTCACCCCAAGGGCCCCAGCTGCAGAGGTTGGTGTGGGTGGGAGACACACACACCCTCGCCTCTCCGCCTCCACTGGCCCTCAGGCCTCACTTCCCCCTGCAGGGCGCAGCAGACTGCCAGCCTATGTCCCCCACCAGGCCTACCCTGGGCCGGCCTGCCCTCTGCCAGGCCCCTGTGGTGCCCACCCACAGTCAGTGCCAGCAGAGCCCCTGCAAGGGCTGCTCCGAGTCAGGCCTCCAGCTCATGGACGCTGCCGGTGCCCACGCGTCGGGCAGCTGGGAAGCCTCCTGGCTGTCAGGCCCTGTAGGCCGCCACCCCCGCTGGGGCACCCGCATGCTGCCCCCTCCTCCCCTGCCCTGCTCTTCTTGGTGCCAGCGCCTCCAGGCCCGCCCCGCAGCCTAGACCAGGCAGGCTCGGGGCAGGCAGCGGACGTGGGGACAGCACATCTGGGCCTAAGCTGTCCCGCTGGCCGGGTCCCCGTCTCTGTCCTCACGTGACTGCAGGCCCGGGCGGCGGCGCCCCCAGAGAGGCTCGGGGACTCCCTTTGGGGTGGGCCAGTCTCTGTGTGGCTCACGCCTGGTGATGGAGCCCTGGGTGGGCCCCTGGGGTCCTGGGGGAGCTGCTCTGGGCCTCACTGCCTCCCGCCCCGCAGATGCCTGTCTGCTCCTATTTCCTGAAGGGCATCTGCAGCAACAGCAGCTGCCCCTACAGCCACGTGTACGTGTCCCGCAAGGCGGAGGTCTGCACTGACTTCCTGAAAGGCTACTGCCCTCTGGGCGCCAAGGTAAGGGGCATGAGGTGGAGGGGCACTGGGGGTGAGGAGCTGGCCCGGGGCCAGGCCCACCCTGCTTCGCGGGCCTGTCCTCCCCACCTGCCTATCCGACAGCTGACAGCTGAGAAGCACGCCGGCTTCTCCCCCGCTCCTCCAGGGAAGGCCCCACCCACCCTGTGGGCCTGGGTGGGGCCCCTGGGCAGCGGGTCCCAGTGCCCTAGAGGGAGCCTCCTCACCAGCCCAGGGGCCTCAGCAAGGCCCACTGCCTCCTTGTCCGAAGATGCTGTGAGTGACCACCCTGCCTCGGGGCTTGTGGGCTGCCCTAGGGGGCAGGCCGGGCTCTGAGCCCGGGGATCGCGTGTCTCTGCAGGCCAGCTCCTTATTCTGGGCTGGGCTTTACCCTGTGGGGAGCACGGTGGGAGCATAGCTGTTCCCCTGCCTGCCTGTGCACAGCCCTCGGGGGCCCCCCGCGGAAGCCCCTCCTGCAGAGGTAGGGCCTGGCTGGTGGCGCCAGAGCAGCCCAGGTGGGGTGAGGTGGAGGCGCAGGACCCCCACGGAGGCTGCGGGTGATTATTGTAAAAGATCCCAATGTAAATGAAAATATCAAGGCGATATTTAAGTTCTGCTTCTATTAGTGGAAGTGCTTACTGCGTGCGTTTCAGCGTGTGGGCGCTGCGTGGCTGCCACATGATGGATAGAGGCTTGTAATTATAGATGGGAAAAGCGCTGAGCAGGCCGGATCCAGTGGGGGCGGAGGCAGCAGCCTGGGCTGGCAAGGGTTAATTTTATTCTCTAAATAATATAAAAAGTGCTGAGTCGTCACCTTGCTTCTGAAGTGGAAGTCCTCAGATGGGCCCCAGAGAGTTTATAATATTCCACTGAATCAAGTGGAATTGTTAACCTTGCTTCATAAAGCTCTGGCTTGTTAAAGACACACGTCCTCTTTTCTTGTGAATAATTTAAGCTGGAGTAGATCCGTGTCCTTCACCTCTTCAGGGCCACGTGCTGCTCCTGGGTCTGGGGCTCACTGGTCAGCCTCTCTCATCTCCTCAGTTTGTCCCTCTGGACTCTCAGGACACTCGGGGACATGGCCAGCCTCCTGTGAGCCGCTGAATGTCACGGCGACCGCCTCACACTTGCTCCGCCACTCCTGGTGCTGGTGGTGGGCTCCCCTGATGGCTTGCTGTCGAATCCACGCGTGTTGGGGGAGACACTGATGGCGGGTGTTGCAGCGCGGCCCTCCGCCCCGGCCAGCCTGGTCGGGCATCTGTGGCGCTGTGGCCTGGCACGCCCACCAGACTCATGCTGCTCACACGTCCCCAGGGTGCTTTCTGGCCAGAGGTCCAGCCCTGCCTGGGCCTGGAGCACTGCACCTCCAGCCCCTCCTGGCGCAGAGCAGACCCGAGCGTGGGTATCATCCGCAGCCACCTCTGTAGCGACAGCGACTCCCCGGCCCTCATGGTCCCCCTCCACGACTTCCTTATCTCTCTGTCCCCCGCCTGTCAGCGGCCCACCCCCGCCACCTCCTGCCCTGCAGAAGCTCCTTTTCCTCTGGACGTCTTTCTTGGAAATCACAGACAGTGTCTCCGTGTCAGTTCAGTTCAGTCGTTGAATTGTGTCTGACTCTTTGCGACCCCGTGGAATGCAGCATGCCACGCTTCCCTGTTCATCACCAACTCCTGGAGCTTACTCAAACTCATGTCCATCGAGTCAGTGATGCCATCCATCTCATCCTCTGTTGTCCCCTTCTCCCCCGGGCCTTCGATTTTTCCCAGCATCAGAGTCTTTTCTAATCTTCACAGCTTTACTGAGATAGAATTCATATCCTGTACAAATCACCCATTTAAGTGCACAGTACTATGGGTTTTGGTGCATTACATTTTAAATTTTTTAATTTTAGCAGAATTTGCCATTTTTAAGTGTATAGTTCAGTGGTATTAATTACACTGACAATATTATACAACCACCACTATCTGTTTCCAAAACTTTTTCATCGCCCCATACAGAATCTCTAAACAGTTGGCAATGACTCCCTGTTCCCCCCCTCTCCACCTCCTGGCAGCCACAAATCAACACTTTGTCTCCATGAATGTGCCTATTCTAGGTATTTAACATAGGTGGAATCTTATAGCTATTTGCCCAAATCTTTTTTGTATCAGTTGAGATAATCATGTGGGTTTTTTTCCCTTCATTCTATTAAGCTAGTCAATCAGACATACTAACCACATCGATCAATCACAAGTATATTGATTGATTTTTGGATGTTGCACCATCTTTGCATTCTGAGAATAAATCCCACTGGATCATAGTCTATAATTTTTTAATATGCCATTAGTCCAGGTTTGTAGTATTTTGTTGAGGATTTTGACATCTGTATCTATAATAATATTGATCTGTAATCTCCTTTTCTTGTAGTATCTCTGTAAGCTTTTGAAACCAAGATAAGGCTAGCCTTGTGGATTGTTTTGGCTGTTGTGTGTTAGGAAGTATTCTCTCATCTTCTGTGTTTCTGGAGGAATTTGAAAAGAAGAGATGTTAATTCTTTACATGTTTAGTAGGATTCACCTGTTGAAACCATCTGTCTTGGGCTTTTCTTGATTGGGAGGTTTTATGATGACCTGATTCAATCTCTGTACTATACAGCTGACCCTTGAATACCACCCCACCCCCAACACAGTAAAAAATCTGCCTGTAACTTTGCAGTCAGCCTACCACATACACTGTTCCCATACCAGCAGCTCTTGGTATACAGTCAGTTCCTCTTGCAACCTGGATTCTTGGCTGTTACACTAGTCTAGGTCTTATTTAAACAGTCCCAGGTTGTTGTTCAGTTGCTCAGTCGTGTCTGACTCTTTGTGACCCCATGGACTACAGCACGCCAGGCTTCCCTGTCCATCACTATCTCCTGGAGCTTGTTCAAATTGATCTGCGTTGAGTCAGTGATGCCATCCAACCAACTCATCCTCTGTCACCTCCTTCTCCTCCTGCCTTCAGTCTTTCCCAGCATCAAGGCCTTTTCCAGTGAGTCGGCTCTTGGCATCAGGTGGCCTAAGTACTGGAACTTCAGTTTCAACATGAGTCCTTCCAATGAATATTCAGGCTTGATTTCCTTTATTGATTGGTTTGATTGCCCTGCAGTCCAAGGGATTCTCAAGAGTCTTTTCCAGCACCACAGTTCGAAAGCATCAGTTCTTCAGTACTCAGCCTTGTGGTCCAACTCTCACATCCATACATGACTCTTGGAAAAACCACGGCTTTGACTACAGGGACCGTTGTCCGTTATTTGAGCTTTGGGATAAGTCATAACAAGGAAGCAGATTCCTTCACTTTTTTCTTCCTTGTGGCTATTTTAGCTGTTCTTGCCCCTTTATCCTTCCAGAAATGTATTTTAAATTCCAGGTAAGGTTTTTAGAGTTGGAATTTGGATTCAGGTTGTCTTGAATCTGTGCCTTAGTTTGGTGAGAACTGGTCTCACCCACCGGTCTCTACAGTGAGTCTCCTGTGTATGATCAAGGCGCTGTTTCTAGTGACACAGACTCTCCTTTGATGTCGTTTGATAAAATTCTTGCTTGTCTTATCTCTGTTAAGTTTATTTCTCTCACATCTATTATTATTATAACTAGCTTATTTTTAAATGTTATTTTCTTACTGTTCATTGGTTATGGACATACGATTTTTAATATTGATTTTGTTTCTAGCTGTCTTGCTAAATTATATTAGTAATTGTAGTAATTCATCCATGAGACTTGGTCTTTTGGGTTTTTCTACATAAACAATCATATCTTTTGCAGATAATGACCATACTTTCTTCCTTTGAGTTTAAATGCCTGTTCTTTTTCTGCCCTGCCTATGAGCCCAGTCAGACAGTGACTCATGGCTGTGGGCTTCCAGCCGCACCCCTTGGTGAGTGATGATGGTGATTTCTTGAAGGTTCTATGTTAAGCTAAGGAAGCTCCCTTCTATCGCTAATCTGCTAAACTTTGAGTTGATTCTGACTTCCATGACGCTCTTGTTTCTTGCCTCTCGAGGTGATCACGTGGTTCCTTTCTCTTAGGTTGCTAATGTGCTGATTTCTATTCCCTGATTTTCTAATGTTAAACTAACCTTGCATTCCTGAGATAAACTCAGCTTGGTCCTAACATGGTCTTTTTACACATTTCAGGACTCATTTTTTACACATTTCAGTTTATTTATGATTTGTGTAGAACGTGAATCATTGTTCATGCAGTTGGCCTAAAGGTTGTTTGATCATCTCGCTGCGGTCAGGTTCCAGTTTTAAGACCCCTTTGGCCGAGTAGACTGAGCTGAGTGTTCTCTGCTGTCCTCTTCTGTGGGCTGGTTCATGAGAGGTTGGGTAGCGCATTCTTGAATATCTGGTAGAACCACCGTGAAACCCTGGGCTGGCGCTTGCCTTATTTTTTTAACTACTGATTCAAATTCCTTTATGGTCATAGGAATATTCATTCAGATTTAATGTCAGATTTTGGCAGTTTTTCTAGAATTTGTAGATTTTGTCTGGTTTCAAATTTATTGGCATAAAATTTGTTCATTATATCACCTTCTGCAGCGCCAGCAGTTAACAGCACTTTTGTCATTCCTAATATTGTTTATATGTCCCTTTTCCCAGTATGTGCTTCTCTCTGCTTTCTCTATTTTTCTGTTTCCTCTGACTCTGAGGCGGCTCCTCTTTGCTCATGTAAGGCTCTGGGGCTGAGGGCTTTGCTCCGAGCACCCCTTTAGCTCCAGTCCATCGACTTTGATGAGTTGTTTTAGTGTTGGCATTTGGTTTCAAATATCACCTGACTTCTGTTGCTTCTTGACTGACTGACGCATTATTTAGCAGTGACTTTCTTTATTTCCTGCCTTCCCTAGTAGTTCAGATGGTAAAGCATCTGCCTGCAATGCAGGAGACCCGGGTTCAATCCCTGAGTCGGGAAGATACCCTGGAGAAGGAAGTGGCAATCCACTCCAGTATTCTTGCCTGGGGAATTCCATGAATAGAGGAGCCTGGCGGGCTATAATCCCAGGAAGTTTCCTCGCTTCCAGCTCTGCGGGGCGCGTGGGGCTGGGGCAGGGGTGTTGGGTTTGCTTTTTCCATGGCAGCCTTGCTTTAAGGATGGCAGGGGGCCCTGAGGTCTGAGACCAGCCCTGCGCCCAGTAGATTTTCCTCCATCATTTCACCTGCTCGGTAGTTCTTGGATGATTTCAGAAAGTTCTTTACATTTGAGCCTAGATTTGGGTTGTTCTGGGAGGACGGTCAGTTCAGACCAGCCATCTCTAGTCCCACAGTCAACTGGATGTGAACTGCATTTGGGATTTCAGTTTCTAGTGCCACCATAAGAAAGTGAGACAGAAACAGCTGGAATGAGTGTACGTGACCCAGTAGCTCACAGATGTCACCGTGCAGTCAGGGAGGAAACTGAGGTGCTGCCTTTTAGCGGGTCCCTCTGTGCTGGGTCCCGCCTCCCATGTGTTGCTCCTGTTGAGCCACCTGGGCTCAGGGCAGTGGCGGGGCTCATGGCCACCACGGGACGGCACAGAGACAGCACCCCCCAGCCACCTCTCTGCACCCAGCCCAGGGTGGGCTCTCCACCCAGAGGCCCTGCCCATCCCTCTGCCTGCCCAGGAGACCCCGCTGCAGCATGTGCCCCCGAGGGGACCACTGGGATTCAGGGCAAAGGGCCATTGACTCTGGGGCTGGGGGAGCAGGCACTGGGGGGCAGGGCTGGGGCTGCCCAGCACAGGGAGGGGTAGCCGTCTGGAAGCACGGGTGCTACCTGCCTGTCTTCACACCAACCCCGGCACCGGTGTGAAGGGCCTCTAGTTCCTGGGTGGCAGCCAAGGGCCAGGTGTGGGGACCAGAATGGGGTCAGTGCCCAGATCCTGCTCACAGAATGGGCACAGGCTCCATGGGGTCCTCGGCCAGCCTTGTCCTGGGTGCTGGGAGCCAGGCCGACATCTGGGGCTCTGAGGACACGTGCCCAGTGAGGGTGGCGGGTCCAGAAGGAAGTGGTCTCAAGGCTGTTGCCATGACTCTTCCAGTCGCTGTGCCAGGGGGCACCCCCAGGCACCAGAGCTGGCTTTAAACTTGACTCTGGGTGTTCTTGCCTGGAGACCCCATGGACAGAGGAGCCTGGTGGGCTACAGTCCATGGGGTCGCACAGAGTCAGACATGATGGAGCTGACTGAGTGCATACGGGTGGCTTTGGGGCTCTGCTTGCAGGGGTTTCCATCTGGGTCTCTTTCCAGCACGTCACTTGTTACCTGGTCAGCATGAGGGTGGCTTCCTCCTCCTGGGTGGTGCACACTGAGCCAGCTATTGGGGGTGGGAGAATAGGCCCCCTCCTCTAGGAGGACCAGGCAAGAAGCAGGCACATGGCAGGGGGCCCATGGAGAGGCGGGCCTTGGGTCCAGGCTCTCTGCTCCCTGTGGGCCTGGTAGGCAGAGCTGAGGCCACCTGTTGCTCCGACCTGCCTGACAGTGCACCCTCCATGGGGTGCCCCCCACCCTGGTCCTCTGCCAGGACAGGTGGGCTGCAGTCAGGAGGAGGAGGTAGCTCCCTGGGAATCCCCACCCCAGCCTCAGTCCAGGCCCAGGGCCAGGCTGGGTGGTGCTGGTACAACCAGGGAAGTGCCCTTGACCCTCAAACTGACCCTACCCATCTTTGAGATGGGTAGGGGTGAGCACCCTGGGGCCTCTCTGGCCTGAGGACCTCAGACCCCCAACAGGAACCCTGGGCAGAGCAGGCAGGGCCCCCCACGTGGTGCCGAGGTCTCCACCGGCTCACCCAGCCATGCCCCTTCTTCTGCAGTGCAAGAAGAAGCACACGCTGCTGTGCCCCGACTTCTCCCGCAGGGGCGTGTGCCCCCGCGGTGCCCAGTGCCAGCTGCTCCACCGCAACCCGAAGCGCCTGGGCCGACGAGCAGCCACCCCCACAGCCCCAGAGCCCAGCAACACGCCCCCCAGGAGCAGGGCTTCCACCAGCCACGGGCTCAGGTGACGGGGACTGTGGGTGTGGCATGTGTAAGCTTGGGGTGGGGGCAGGTGGGAGCCCTGCCCCCCCACCCAGCTCTGGGGGCTTCACACCCCGCAAAAAACCTCTCTCCAAAGTTGGTGAAGTGACCTCCAGAGGTGCCCTACTCCCGGTCCTCAGGCTGGATGAGCGGAAAGCATCCCTGACCCACCCCACCCCCCAGGGGCGGGGGAGGTCCTAAGCAATGCTCGTGGCTGGGCCCCACAGTGTGCTCCCCTGCCTGCGTGTGTGGGAGCCCGTGTGGACGGGGAAGGCTCCAGGAGGTGAGGACGGCGTCAGCGTGCAGCTGCTGGAGGCCCTGAAGTGTCGCCAGCCTGTCCTTGGGCCCACAGGCCCACCTTGAACCTGCGTGGCAATACCTGATAGCTGCTGGGTAGGGGTGGGTGAGGGGTGGACGGGCGGTATACAGGTGGTGGGCCAGCACCCTCTGGACCCCGCCTGCCCCACGCTGCCCGCCTCATACCCCACTCCCCTTCCGTTCCTGCAGGAAGCCCTCGGCTGCCCTGCGCCCCGCCAGACGGATGTCCAGCCCCACCAGCTCCAAGGCTGCTGGCTCGACCTCGCCCCCCTCCTCCCCTCAGGTGTTAGCTGTGGCCTCCCCCTCCCCCTCCTCCCCCTCCTCCCCCTCCTCCCCCTCCTCTTCCCCCTCCCCCTCCTGCTCCCGCTCCTCTCCCTGCCCCCCCTCCGCGTCCCTGTCCTTGGAGCCAGAGGAGCTGTGTCTGCAGGCGGCTGCGGTCTCAGCGGGAGCTGGCTCCGGCGGCCTCTCCAAGCTGCCCTCCTTCATAGCTCTGCAGTCCTCGCCCAGCCCTGGAGGCCAGCCCAGGGCCCGGGCCCCCAGGAGCGCCTCCTCCAAGGACTCAGGTAGGCAGCCCAGCTCTGGCTGCACGCACCTCAGGCCCCTGGGTCAGCCTGGGGAGCCGGCAGCGCGGTCTCTGGCGCAGCAGGTGCGCGCCTGCAGGCCCACAGGGTGGGCGCGAGGTGCGGGCACAGAGCACCGCTCACAGACTGCCCAGCCGAGGGCTGATTTAATTAGAAAGCACCCATTTCTGTTAATTTGTTCTGGAAGATCACCGCACACTCCTGGAGAGAACAGATGTTTCCTCTCTCCCGATGAACATTTGGGGCTTGGTAAATGGCTCCACTCAGCCTTGTTTAGGAGAGAAAAGAGGATTTTATGGCTGCAAACGACCCTTTCTGTAAACATTTTACAGCTCTCTGCGCGTTTGAGTGACGATAAACCCCACGCAGCTCGGCGGGCTGCAAATTTGCGACCATACGGCTATCATTTTATTGTCATATTTCACGGTCGTAACGTTAATGGGAGATGCTTGCCACAGCCTCCTCTCCCAGCTCTGCTGAGCGAGCTCGCACGCTGCCTGCTCAGCCCCCGAGCCAGGGGCGCCAAGCTGCGACCAGGCCCTCTGTGGGCAAGACACCCTGAGGGTGAGAGGAAGGAGCAGATAGCCCCAAGCCACCAGCGTTTTAATTTTCGTTTTTTAATTACAGTGAGAAACCCTGCAACCAGCCCTAGAATCAGAGGAAGCGGGCGGGGGAGGGGTGGCTTGTCGACCTCCACAGATGGAGCCCAGCAACCATCCTTCCCTGCTCAGGCCTTGCTGGCTTCCTGGGGGCCTGAGGGGCCTGGGGCTCTGGCTGGCTGAGCAGATGACTGGGGTCCTCGGCCTTGCAGTGGGGTCCCAGGAGGAGTCGTGAGCTTGCGGGGGGCACGTAGACAGTGCCGGCCTGTGGGCAGCTGGTTTCCTGCCAGGGGTGAGGCCGCCAGGAGTGTCCTTGGTGGGGAGAGGCACCGGGTGCCCAGTGGGCGTGGGGCCCAGGGTGGCAGTCTGCTCAGCCCTGGGAAGCCTCTCCCACCCCAGCCCTGCAGCCCAAGCTGGTCCCCAGGGCCTCCGGGCCCCCAGCAGCTGCTCGCACACACCCAGTCTTTCCAGGCTTTCCGTGTGGAAGGCGCCGTCTGGCAGCACCAGACACCTGTCCCTGTGTGAGCCCGAGCGGTGTGTGCGAGCCGCCAGCACCTGGTGCTCAGGGCTCAGCTGCAGGCTACGGGGCTCCCGCGGGGCTGCCCGCTGCCCAAGGCCAGGCCTGGACCTGCTCCACGCAGGACCTTGGGCCGTTGGGTGGTATCCCAGCCCCCTTCCAGTTTCGAGCAACTCCTGAGCCAGAGGTTTTGAGGGGGGCCTCCTGTGCCTGACCTTTGGCCTTCTTGGAACAGGGAAGTCACTGCACATCAAGCCGCGTCTATGAGGGCCCAGGGGGCCAGCCCGCGCCTACCTCAGCCCCGTCCTGAGAGTAAGGAGGCTCCGCCCGCCACCACCCCAGACGAGGGGCCGCCTGCCACGGAGCGCCCCCAGGGGCCGCCTGACTCTCAGCCCTGTGTGACCAGTGCCCTCGCCTGGCCCCCCTCAGGCTGGGCCCCACCACTTCCCCACCCCTGGGCCTTCAGCCTTGCCCCGAGGGGTGCCCGGCAGGGCTCCCCCATGCGATGCCTGCTTTGTCCTCCCGCTGGCCTCCTGCAGGAGAGACTGCTGGGCGGGCCTCCCTGGCAGGTACTTTGTGTTCAGCAATAAAGGTTCTGTCCTGTGTCTGCTTGGCTGTCCCGACCGTCACTGCTGCTGCCTGGCCTGCTGAGCACAGCGCAGGTGGACGCACAGGGCCCAGGGGTCCCAGAGCCTCCCCCGAGATGTGACTCCAGGGGGACCTAGAGGCCTGAGGTTGAGGGGAAGGTGAGGGGTACGCCCCAGAGCCTGTTGCAGGGCCCCGCCACCGACCTGCCCACCTGGCCCGGCCTCTGGTTAGGGATGTGGGCCCCTTCCCTGCCGCCCTAGGGTGGCTCATGGCTGAGGCCACTTGTCCCCTGTGGCCAGGCCAGTGTGCTTTGTGGCTGGGAGAGGCCCAGGTGGGCCCTGGGGACTGGAGGCAACAGGCTGGGGCCAGAGGGCCTCCCCCAAGCAGAACTCTCCTCCAGAGCCCCTCCCCCAGGGCCACTCGGGAAAGCAGCTGGGCCAGAGTAGGGCCAGGGGACAGGCCAGGACCGCCGGACAGAGGGGACAGCTCATCGCCCCCTGAGCTGTCTCCAGTCCCAGGGCACCTGGGCAAGCTGGCGGAGAGTGGTGGCCTCAGCCCTGGGCCCTGACAGAATGCAGCCCCGGCTGCTAGCCCCCTCACTGCCAAGGCCTGGAGCGGAGCCGGGCCGCTCAGGCTATCTGCCCCTCACCCCCGGGCAAGTGAGGTGTGCTCCCCTCGAGCACCTGCCCGCAGCCTCGCTCCTAGGGTGCCCCTGCCCCCGCCTGCCTCCATCCCTGCCAGTCGGCTGCCACCGGGACCTGTGCCACAAACCACCCTGTAGGCGGGGCGCCCTCGGGCTCCGCTGCCCGAAGCCCCACACGACTCCTGCAGTTGACCACAGGGGAGTCGACTGCATAGCTGCTCATAGTCCCTCTGCTTCTTCCAGCCCGGGTGGGAAGAGCACTGTCCAGCACTGGCTGACAGGGGCAGCCCGGGCCTCTGCACACACTGCCTCCTTGAGGGCTCCTCGACCGAAGAAGGCCCCTTGACCCTCCCTGGCTCAGGACGAGGCGAGGTCCCACAGATGACGAGAGCCAGGCAGGGCCATGGAGAGGGGCCCACCCGGCCTCAGCGTGTGGTGGCCCACTGTCCAGCAGAGCAGGGCTCCCGGCCTCAGCGCGCGGTGGCCCGCTGTCCAGCAGAGCAGGGCTCCCGGCCTCAGCGCGCGGTGGCCCGCTGTCCAGCAGAGCAGGGCTCCCGGCCTCAGCGCGGTGGCCCTCTGTCCAGCAGAGCAGGGCTCCCGGCCTCAGCGCGGTGGCCCGCTGTCCAGCAGAGCAGGGCTCCCGGCCTCAGCGTGCGGGAGCCTGCTTGTCCAGCAGAGCAGGGCTCCCGGCCTCAGCGCGCAGTGGCCCGCTGTCCAGCAGAGCAGGGCTCCCGGCCTCAGCGCGGTGGCCCTCTGTCCAGCAGAGCAGGGCTCCCGGCCTCAGCGTGGTGGCCCGCTGTCCAGCAGAGCAGGGCTCCCGGCCTCAGCGTGCGGGAGCCTGCTTGTCCAGCAGAGCAGGGCTCCCGGCCTCAGCGCGCGGTGGCCCGCTGTCCAGCAGAGCAGGGCTCCCGGCCTCAGCGGGCGGTGGCCCGCTGTCCAGCAGAGCAGGGCTCCCGGCCTCAGCGTGCGGGAGCCTGCTTGTCCAGCAGAGCAGGGCTCCCGGCCTCAGCGTGCGGGAGCCTGCTTGTCCAGCAGAGCAGGGCTCCCAGCCTCAGCGTGCGGTGGCCTGCTGTCCAGCAGAGCAGGGCTCCCGGCCTCAGCGTGCGGGAGCCTGCTTGTCCAGCAGAGCAGGGCTCCTGCCGTCCTGTGCCGATTGCTGGCACCTCTGCCCCGGGGCCCCGAGCCCTGTCTCTGGGGCCTGACCTGTTCTAGTTCAGCAGGCTGCTGGAAGACCGGACTCAGACCTGACTGCGAAGAATGGGCCCGCAGCCTGGCAGGGAGCTGAGGGGACCCTGCTGTGGGCCCGCTTGCTTCCTCCTGCTGGCCCCTTGGGACTCAGTGCTGGCCTTAGCCACGCCTTGGAGGAGCCCCGTGGGTTGGCGCGGGGGAGGCCGAGGTCCCTGGGGTGAGTGCTGATAGGAGCCTGCAGAGCGGGGGCAGCAGCCTGCATGGCCGGGCACCCTGGGCCAGGGCTGAGGCCCCTGCCCAGCTCCTCCTAGCCAAGGCTGGCAGGAGGAACAGGCACCGGGGCGCAGCCTGGGGGCCACCAAGGCCTCCCCCACCTCCTTCCTAGGCTGTCCTTGACTCCCACTGTCGGCTCCACCAGAGGGGCAGAGGGTCCTCTGACGATGGGAGGACCAAGGTTCGATTCTCCCTCCCTCGCCTGGACAGACAGGAGACCGAGGGAGACTTGGGTGTTTGTTCCTCCCATCCAATTGACCTCCCTGCACTTCCCTCCATAGTAAAGGAGGGGACCCCAGACCGTGAGGCAGACACCAGCTGGACAGGAGCTGGGCAGGTGTATCTATTGCGTGGGCCGCTCCCGACAGACCAGTGGGTGCTGGGCCCCTTCTGTTGGCTGCCCACCACCTGGCCGGGACCAGTACTGTGCTCCAGGGCCTCCCCAGCCACTCTGCCTCCTCAGGTGTACTTCCTGTACCCGGGCCCACTGCGCATGGCATAGCCCACCACCCTGAGGCAGCCAGCCTGAGAGCTGCGGGCCTGCGGGGAAGGCTTAGGAAGGGCTGGGCGCCCCAGGGCACGGAGAGAGCCCTGCCAACGGCTGCCCTGTGCTCCTGGGCCCCTCCCCTGCAGGCCCACACCCCATGACCCCCTGAGGACCGGTCAGCCTCCGGCTCAGCCTGGTCCGACTCCCTGCCCCTGGCAGGGGAGGGGGTCTCCGTCACTCTGGGCTCTCTGTGCTAAGGGCAGATCAGCTGGGCCCCCGGGAGGAAGGGCCCATCATCCCCACCAGCCCCGACTGCGTGAAGGCTGTGGAGTCCAGGCAGGCCCTGCACCTTTGTCCCCTTCACAGGGGCCCGCTGCTACCCCAGGCCTGCATCCCCGTGGACTGCCCTTTGCCCTGGTGCAGCCTCTCAGGTGATGGCCCAAAGGACAGGGAGCCGCTTGTGAGGGCTGCGGGGTGCGCACAGTGATGTGAAGCGCCCCTCCTGCGGCAGGGCGTGCCCTCAGGTGAGCCCCAAGGTCATGTGGCCAGCAGGGCCTCGGGATCTGGGCTGCTGGGCTCAGGGGAGGCATCTGACGTGGGGGCCCAAAAGTGTGGGGTCTTGGGGAGGGGTCTGCTTCTCCCAGCTCCTCTGCAGCCTGACCGACCGTGGCGGGTGGGGAGGGCACCCGCCCCTCACTGTCTGAGCCCAGGAAGGAACCCCTGGCGGGACAGTGGGGCTGCTGGGTCTAGAGCTGGGCCGGGCCTGCCCGAGCCTGCGTAGCACCTCTGAGCCCCGCCTGGAGAGCAGGGGCCTCCGCTCCCGACAGGGACTCCTGCGGCCTTGCCTTGTGACTCCCGTGAGGCTGGCCGGCTGGGTGACTGTTGGGCCTGGGCATACCCTGCAGCGCAGTGCTGAGTGATGGCGCATGCACCCTGCAGCTGGACTTGCCGAGAGCCTAGGGCACTGAGCTGGGACCTTGGCACCATGCTGCTGCCCGAGGGTGGTCCCGGGGTCCCCAGAGGGGCCGCCCCCCCAGGCTCCGATCCCCCCCGCATCAGGCCAGGCCCCTCGGCCTTTCCCGTCTCCCATTCTGTAGGGCCCCCTCCATCTGCCTGGATTCTCTAGGGCAGTCATCAGGTATGGGAAGCCTGGGCGGCCTCCAACCCCCTGAGCCTGGGGTCTTGGCTCCTCAGACGCCAAGAAATGGTCCCGAAAACCTGAGAGAGCTTGGGAGTATCTTCCCCAGAGGAGCCTCCAGACAACAGCGCCCCCCCAACAACGACCTTGAGACTGTAGCCCGACAGGACTCCGGACGACAGCGCTGGACTTGTGCTGACTTCCTCCACAGACGTGCTATGTAGTTCACTTTCTATTTTATGGTTTATTTCCTGCTCTCTCACCCACTCTCTGGTAGATTGTATTTTCCAGAGATGCTGTGACTGTAGTTTTTCCTATAGACTCCATGGGGGATGGTGTCTGTGCCCCTTGGATATGAGCACTGCCACCCCTCACAAAAATGCCAGGCATATTTGTCTGGCTCCCTTGGATGCTCACTCTGAGAGCCCGCCGCCACGCTGAGGAAGCCCAAGCAGTTAGCTGCTGTGTGCGGATGCTGGTCCAGTAACGGCCCCATAGTCTGCCGACTACCAGTCCCTCAGCCTTCAAGTCCTCCCAGCCGCCACGGTCCAGCTGCACCCAGGATGACCCGTCCACTGCAGAGCGCACGAGCGCCTGTTTCCTACTAGGGACCCCTGGGCTACCTCCCTGGTGGAAGGTGCTGGAAACTGCCTCTGGACAGGCCTCCTGGCACACAGAACTGCTCAGTAAAGCAGATGCACCACGTGGAATCGGCGCATCCTCTGCTGGCTCCACTGCTGGTCGAGGGAGCTGAGAGAGAGCCATGGCTGGGCCTGCAGCACTCCTGAGTGCCAGCTCGGGGGCCTGCGAGCCTTTCATGGCAGAGAGGAGATGGCTCTGGGCTCTCGTGGCCTCTGCCTCTGAGACCCAGCTGAGAGCCCCTCCTTGAACTTCCCGGGTCCCAGGCCAGCAAGTGGCGAAGAGGAGGTTTCTGAAGAGAAAGGAGCAAGCCTGAAGCCCGCAACCCAAGTCAGGAAGGGACAGACTTTCCCTGGGCTGGGAGAGCCCATCTCGCCTGTAGTGTGGGGCACCAGGGGGTCGGGGCCTGTGTACAGGGGCGCTCAGCCCCTTTCCCAGCCCCCTGGCAGTGACTCAGGACAGAGGAAGGCTCAGCTGCCACCACGAGAAGCCAGGGAGCAGACTCAGGGCCCCTCCACCCTCCAGGGCTCCTGCTCCAGAGAGCTTAGGCCAGGCCTGCAGGCCCAGACACCTTCTGGGAAGCCAGTCTGACTCGAGGTCAAGCCCAGGACTGGAGAACTAACCAAGGGCCCGAGGCAGTCAGGGACATGGGTGCCTTGCTTGGTCCCAGGCTGCCTGAAGGCCGCTGTGCCTGTTCCCAGTTCTGAGTGCAGTTTCTGCAGCCCGTCCTGCACTGGGTCCCTCTCCCCTGGGGACACAATGAAAGGCCTGTGAGTGTGACTGGGCAAGGGGCTGGCTGGCTGTGGCCCAGCACCCTAGAGCACCACATTTTGGGGCCAGATGTGGGACAGCTGTCCCTGACTTAGTGTGGCTGAGCATGGGCCTCGAGGAGATTTGGGGTGGGGAGGGGCTGTTCTGCAAGGCCTCCCTGGCTTTAGCAGCCTTACTGCACCTCTCAGGACAAGGCATGGCGACTGGGTGGGACTGGGGGTGCCGCAGAGCTCGGGAATGGCTGCGGTCGGTGGCCCTTGGCCTGGGGCCAGGAGCTGTGAGGAAGACCCCCACCTGCACCAGCCTGGCTCCACCCAGCACCCTCCCGAGCTTGGGACCACACTCTTGCCTGGTCCAGCGGCCTGGCTGAAGCCACACCATGAGGAGCAGAGGCCAGGTGGCCAATGCAAGGGCTCGCTCCATCTCAGACGGGCAGATGGACCACCAGCTTGCCATGCAGTGTCTCCGCTCTGAGCTGTGGCTTCCCTCTGAACACCAGGTGCTTTATGTTCAGTTCAGTTCAGTCGCTCAGTCGTGTCCAACTCTGCAACCCCATGAACCGCAGCACGCCAGGCCTCCCTGTCCATCACCAACTCCCAGAGTCCACCCAAACCCATGTCCATTGAGTTGGTGATGCCATCCAACTATCTCATCCTCTGTCGTCCCCTTCTCCTCCTGCCTTCAATCTTTCCCAGCATCAAAGTCTTTTCAAACGAGTCATCTCATCACATCAGGTGGCAAAAGTTTCAGCTTCAACATCAGTCCTTCCAGTGAACACCCAGGACTGATCTCCTTTAGGATGGACTGGTTGGATCTCCTTGCAATCCAAGGGATTCTCAAGAGTCTTCTCCAACACCACAGTTCAAAAGCATCAATTCTTCGGCGCTCAGCTTTCTTTATAATCCAACTCTCACATCCATACACAACCACTGGGAAAACCATAGCTTTGACTAGACAGACCTTTGTTGACAAAGTAATGTCTCTGCTTTTTAATATGTTCTCTAGGTTGGTCATAACTTTCCTTCCAAGGAGCAAGCGTCTTTTAATTTCATGGCTGCAATCACCATCATCATCCACAGTGATTTCTGAGCCCAGAAAAATAAAGTCAGCCACTGTTTCCCCATCTATTTGCCATGATGTGTTGGGACCGGATGCCATGATCTTAGCTTTCTGAAAGTTGAGCTTTAAGTCAACTTTTTCACTCTCCTCTTTCACTTTCATCAAGAGGCTCTTTAGTTCTTCACTTTCTGCCATAAGGGTGGTGTCATCTGCATATCTGAGGTTATTGATAACTCTCCCAGCAATCTTGATTCCAGCTTGTGCTTCATCCAGCCCAGTGTTTCTCATGATGCACTCTGCAAATAAATAAGCAGGGTAACAATATACAGCCTTGATGTACTCCTTTTCCTATTTGGAAACAGTCTGTTGTTCCATGTCCAGTTCTAACTGTTGCTTCCTGACCTGCATACAGGTTTCTGAAGAGGCAGATCAGGTGGTCTGGTATTCCCATCTCTTTCAAGAGGGCTTTAAAGGGAGCCCAAACCTGGCAACACATGTCCCTGAGCACCCAGGGCCATCCCTGTGGGAGGGGAGAGGAGAGAGGAGCCGGGTCACCCTCATGGTACATTAAAAAGTTTCACTTGCCATTGTGATAGTTTCCTTCTTATAAAACACTAGACACTTGTGAGGAACTGGGTAGAAGCCCTGATAGATAAATGCCCCCAGCACATGGCTAGGCTGCCCCTGGTGACGTCCTGCCCATAGTCCCTCCAGACTTTTCCTTCTGTGCACAGATGGATGGTTGCATTTAAGAATAAGTTAAACTGTAGAAGTCATATAATAGTATAGAGAATGGGGGGAGGGCTCTCTGGGTCATGGCCCCATCTCAGTTGACCCTAGAGGGCCCCTGCTCTGGGCACAACCGTGGCTCCACAGATCACTACCCAGTCACCAAGCCCTGGGTAACCGGCCACCTCTGCTCCCCGAGTCCAGCTCTCAAGGCTTCTCACGCTGGAGGCCTCCCACCTCCGCCTGCCCTCCATCCCCGCCCCCACCTAGCTCTGAGCCCCATTCTCCTCCAGGAGGCCAGATCTGGGCGGATGGGCAGCTGGGGGCCGATTCCTAACGTGGTGTCGGCCTGGCAGCCCTCCGGCCCTGGAACAGCCCCGGCGCCCCGCCCGTGCCGGGTCGGTCCAGCCCCTGAGCCCCAAGTCCCACCAGCCGCTCAGGCTCTGGCCCCCACGGTCGGGTTCCTGGCCCCACCTTCGCTGCTCCGCGCGAGACTCCCTCTCCACCTGCACCGCAGAGCGGGGGCACCGGGCGCCCGGCGGTGAATCCCGCCGCACCGAGGTGCCAGCAACTTTGTTGACTAAATTCCTGAACCCGCCTGAACCGCCAAGCTAAAAATAACCAGCGCTCCCGCGCAGCGCCCGGCCAGGCCGCGCAGCGTCACCCGTGTCGAGAGGCCGGAATGTCCCGGCGCCACTACGATAGCAGGCTGAAAGCGGGCTCCCCGATGGACCGACGGAAAAAAATCTTGGGAAGGAGCTGCGGGGTCACGGCCAGCCGGTGGCGGGGGGCACGAGGTCACCAAGGAGCACTCCCCCCCACCCCGCTCCCTGAGGCTCTGGCCACTCGGTGGAGGACGCGAGGCCTCGGAAGCCGCAGGCCTGGCCCCGCGCCCCCCGCGCGCCCCCGGCGCCCCAGGCCATGCCCGTGCAGCCCCCCGAGGCGGCCACCAGAGGGCCCTGCCCCTCCTCTCCCGGGCAGCGGGTCACCACCCCTTCCCACAGCTGTTCCCTGCAGGAGATTGACAGCTGGGCTCCGGGTTGCCATGGGGATATGCAAATTGGAGCGACGGGTCTGGGGCTCTTATTGGCCCGGAGGCGCGTACTCCTCCCAGAGAGGCGGGCCCAGGTGCCCGGCCCTATAAAGGGGAGCGCGCGGCGCGGAGCTTGGCGGTAGAGGCGGGGCCGGCCGTGTGCGGGCGGAGCGCGGGGAACCCGAGCAGCCCGAGGCGGTGGCTGCACCGCCGCCCGCCCGGCCATTGCCGGGCCGCTGGCGGGGGGGCCCAGGGGACCGCGGCCGGCCTGCATCCGCCGGGGAGCGACCCAGGGTTGCGCGAGAGGCCCTACCGGCGGCGTCCCCATTGGCCACCCCAGAGTTGGCTGAGTGAAACTTTTCCCTTCGCGCTTCGGCTCGGAGCCCGCGCCTCTCCCTGCCCGGACCCACCGCCCGTGGGAAGCGAAGGCGGGGGGGCAGGCCCGCGGCTCGCCGCCTCCCCGGCCCCGCCTCCCGTCTGGGCTCAGCCGGGCGAGGCGGCGGGGCCCCCCAGGCGATGGCCGCGGAGCTGGCGATGGGCGCCGAGCTGCCCAGCAGCCCGCTGGCCATCGAGTACGTGAACGATTTCGACCTGATGAAGTTCGAGGTGAAGAAGGAGCCGCCCGAGGCCGAGCGCTTTTGCCACCGACTGCCACCCGGCTCGCTGTCCTCGACGCCGCTCAGCACACCGTGTTCCTCCGTGCCCTCTTCGCCCAGCTTCTGCGCTCCCAGCCCCGGCACCAGCGGCGGCGCGGGGGGCGGCGGAGGCGCGGCGCAGGCCGGGGCCACCCCGGGGCAGGCGAGTGGGGGCCCCGGCGCCGTCGGGGGCGCCTCGGGGAAGCCGGCGCTGGAGGATCTGTACTGGATGAGTGGCTATCAGCACCACCTTAACCCCGAGGCGCTCAACCTGACGCCCGAGGACGCGGTGGAGGCGCTCATCGGAAGCGGCCACCACGCTGGGCACCACGGCGCGCACCACCCAGCGGCCGCAGCGGCCTACGAGGCCTTCCGGGGTCAGGGCTTCGCGGGCGGCGGCGGCGCGGACGACATGGGCGCCGGCCACCACCACGGCACCCACCACGCCGCCCACCACCACCACCACGCCGCCCACCACCATCACCACCACCACCACGGCGGCGCCGGCCACGGCGGCGGCGGCACGACCCACCACGTGCGCTTGGAGGAGCGCTTCTCCGACGACCAGCTGGTGTCCATGTCCGTGCGCGAGCTGAACAGGCAGCTCCGCGGCTTCAGCAAGGAGGAGGTCATCCGGCTGAAGCAGAAGCGGCGCACGCTTAAGAACCGCGGCTACGCGCAGTCGTGCCGCTTCAAGCGGGTGCAGCAGCGGCACATTCTGGAGAGCGAGAAGTGCCAGCTCCAGAGCCAGGTGGAGCAGCTGAAGCTGGAGGTGGGGCGCCTGGCCAAGGAGCGGGACCTGTACAAGGAGAAATACGAGAAGCTGGCCGGCCGGGGCGGCCCCGGAGGCGCGGGCGGGGCCGGCTTCCCGCGGGAGTCCTCGCCGCCGCAGGCCGGGCCGGGCGGGGCCAAGAGCGCACCCGACTTCTTCCTGTGAGCGCGGGGCCCGGAGCCCGCGCCACCGCCGAGTAGAGGCTCGCGCGTGCGGCCGGGGGCCTGGACTTGGACTCCGCAGCTCAGGGCGAGGACGCACGGCCGCGCCGAGCCTCCCCAGCGCGCCGGCCCCCGCGTGACTACCACCGCCTCCGGCCGGGCCGGCCCCCCACGCCTTCTCTGCAGGCGCCGGACAGAGGCCCGTCCCTCGGCGCGGCCTCCTCGCTCCCGGCCTGCGCACCTTCCCGGGTCGCCAATCCCGACGCTGCTCCAACTCCTCTGCTCGGAGCACGGCGACTCCCAGGAAGCTGGACCGGGTCGAAGTCCTTCCTGGCGTCCGCTTGTACATACGTGGAACGCGATTGTGCGCCCGACCTCACCCGGACCGCCGCGGGCAGCCCGCGCCGCCCTGCACTCTTGGTCTCCTTTCTTTCGGCCTCCCTACCCAGGCCTTTTGTACTCCTTTTTGAAGCGGTCTTATTTTCGAAGTATTTATATTTATTTTGCTCGGTGATCAGAAAAGGAAACCCCGGAGAAAGCTCCCTTCTTCCCGCCGGGGTTGCCCTCGGATGTCTGCGTGTCCCAGCATGTGTCGCTCGCTCGGAGGGTCCTGGCCCCTGCCTGCCCGCTTTCCCGCCTGCCCCCCACCCTGCCACTGGCGTCCCCTAGAGATTGACGCGGAGGAGTCTTATCTATGCTGTGCTCAGTCTTGCTGCCCTACTGTACTCCACGGGGGGGAGGGGGGGTGGGAGCTGGTCGGGACTCCCGAGCTGCTATTTCTCTATGCATCAGATCGTATTTATGGCTCCTGGGGAAATATATCTTATTTTAACCCTCAACAGAAGTGAAAAAAAAAAAGTAACGCACAGTATTTCTAGCAGAAAAAAATTTTTTTGAGAGGAGGTTTCGCCTGAATCTCCTGGCATGGAGTCCGGTGGAGAAAGTGTATAATTTTATTTTAATTTAAAATGTGTTTCGTTTTGTTTGTGGATTCTTTTTTAAACAACCTGATCACTTTTGGAGTGGCTGGAAGAGAGGGAGGGGAGGCCACGCTCCGGCCCCTGAAAGCCCCGCTCTGGCCCCTGAAAGCCCCCAGCCCCGGACTGCACCCCGGCCTGGGCTCCTTCCGCGCCTGCTTGTCTGGGGCCCGGGAGATACCAACTCCTTGCAAGTTTTGTTGTGCTGTGGGGTTTTGTTGGGTTCTTTTTTCATTTGCTACGAAACTGAGGAAAAAAAAAAACAAACACAGAATAAATTCATTTAGATCCAAAAGTCACTGGAGCCTGGCTGGTTTTTCTGTGGTTTTCGTTTCTGCCGTATTTTTTCCTGGATAGAAAAGGAGTTTCCCGAACTGAGCCCTGCCTTAGCTCCAGGTGACCCACCCCTGCTGAAGCGGGGAGTGGCCGGAGTTGTTTAAAAAGGCTGCTGCCAGAGCCCGACCGGTGGGAACCTGCCCCTGAGCTGCCCCACAGGAAGGAGGCCACACAGTGAGGCCCCGACCCCCATGACAGCCCAATGCAGCCCCAGGCTCAAGGCTACCCTTGGTAACATGATGTGTCCTGGGCAGGGCAGGCGCTGTCCTCAGCTCTTCTGAGCCTGCGGTCTCCCACCTGCAGGACCAAGGCCTGGACTGCGGGAGCAATGGGCAGGACAGCACCCTGGAAACTTCGCCCTGTGGGGCTGGACTCAGCGCAGGGGCCTGGGGTCAGTGCAGGATGCCTGGCCAGTACCTTGGTTCACACTGGGATGGGGGCAGGGTCCGGTGAACCCTGTGGTTTGCACGTTTGGAGCCCGCCGGCCTCAGCAGAGCACCCCGCTATTCTGTCTGGGGGTTCCAGCTCCTCCTCTGGGCTGGGAGAGCTGCGGTTCCCGAGAGGACATCACCTGAGTTGGTCTGAGTCTCAATCCAAGAGACAACAAAACCGAGGGCCGCCCCCTCCCTCTTCACTTTAGAATGAAATTCAAAACCAGGAGGCTGGGTCTCTGGGAGGAATGGAGCAAAATCCCCAAACACAGGCTGAGCACCCTAACCGCCCGGGAAGGAACAGGCTTCTCTCGGTGGGCAAAACTGCTGCTGCAGAGAGAAGAAATGCGGGATGGGGGCGAATTAAGGGCAGCTGGGGAGGCTGCAGCATGGCCAGGGGCTGCCGGGAGGGTCCCTGCCGGCCCGGCCAAGGAGGGGCCCAGAGTCTGCGTGCTTGGGAGGGCCAGCCGCTGGCTGGTGTGGGTGAAGGCACCTTAGTTTTCACCGCTGTCACCTAAGGAACCACTGGGGAGTCCTCCTGGCAGAGAAAGCAGGGCCTGACAGTATTCTTTACGGGGAGGGGGCCAGGCTCCCTCCAGCACCCCAGGCCTCCCAGAGCCCAGTTCTCGGGGCCTGGATCCAGCGCGGGGGCTGGGGAGGCCTGGGAAAGGGGCCACCCCCACCGCAAAGCGAGCGCAGCTCGGGCTCGGCTGCCGGCTTCCAAGCAGGGCTGCGGGCCGGGCTGGTCTCACTTTCCTCTTCTGTTTCCTTTTCCTCCCTCCTTCCCTCTTTCCTTCCTCCCCACCCACTTCTTTCCTTCAGTTTTCCCTCTAAGATAAAATGGAGAAGAAAAATGAACATACAAGACGTGGAAATCATTCGAGGAGACAGGAGGAGCGCTTATGTGTGAGTTTAGAGACAAATCTTTTCCCGAAAGCTTTTGAGGGAATGCAGACCTCCTGCAGGAAAGCAGGCAGCCTGTGAAGAGTAGAGCGGAGGCTCCCATGTGCCCCCTCAGGGCGCCCCCTTCTAGCGGGACACCACCCCCATAAGTGCTGGGGGCTGAACCTCTGCCCTCCCCGGAAGGATCGCTGCAGCCCGTGGGGGCCCAGGAGGGAAGTGCCTGGTGGAGGGCCGCCACCTCACCACACCTGGGGACCTCGGGCGCGCTCTGCTCGGGCTGTCTGTGCTCAGGTGTGTGCCTCTGATGAGACTCGCGTCCTATAGGTGTGAGGGGCAGTGACTGCACCGAGACCCTGGAGCCACCTGGACCAGGCTGAGGGACCTGGCGGGGCAGCGAGGGCCCCGGCCTGGGGTGGAGGGCGCTGCCCATCCAGGCTGCATGCCCAGGTCCCTGGGCTGTCATGCCCATTGGATGTTCAGGGGCCGTAGTGACCCCTCACCTCCCAGCTCAGCCTAACCCAGCGCCTCAGGTGGGGCAGGGATGCCAGCTCACACCACCACCCTCTGTGCTCTGGGAGGAAGCTCCCTGAACCACCCTGCAGACAGAAGCTGCACCTCTCAGCCTTGGGCCCACCCCCGACCCCCACCCTGCCCCCACCTCTGGGGGGATTCATTTTTCACTCCTTTGTGACTTCATTCAGTGTGAGTCCCAGCTCTGCCTCGTCCACTTGAAGACCAGAGGCCAGACCAAGATGACAGCCCTGCCCAGAGCGGGGAGAGATGGCTTAGCGCCTGGAGGAAAGGAGGGGCGGCAATTCGGGGGTGCCTGGGACGTTAGAGCAGATCTGGGGCAGCCTGGAGGGCGGCGTACAGGCAGTGTTCCCAGGGGCCAGAGTCGCCCTCCTGAGGCCTGGGGGCCAAGAGTGCAACCCTGGAGAGGACGGGGAGGCACACTCACACAAACACGCTGGACACAACACGTGTCGACTCATTACACACACGACACATACGATCCACACGTAGACAGCTGCACACCTGTGGCCTGCACACACTCCCCTAGGCTGCCCCACTGCAGGGAGTCCCTCCCTGCCCGCTGGGATCCCCAGGGCTACCTGCCCCGACAGCTCCAGCTCCCAGCCCAGGGAGGCTGCCTGAGCTGAGAACCGGTCACCCGCACCCCACCCCAGCCCACCCACCTCTCAGGGCCTGCCCCGGCCTCTGGGGGCTGCAGCATTTCAGGCCCCGCCCCACATGCAGAGCACCCGGCTGGGCCTCCCCCTCCACTGATGCAGGGGTCCCTACACCCCAAACACATTCATACATGCCACAGCTGCCCGCCCTCTGCAGCTGGTTGAGGGCTCCAGCAAAATCCCTGAGCTGGGATTCCAAGAGACCGAGAGAGGCTCTGGCCCCCTTCCCCAGCTGCTGGCCCTACAGAGGGGGCTCTATACTAGGGGCACCCCACTTCCATTTGTAGCCCCCCCACCCCTCTCCATTTCCACAGCAGCCCTGCCCTCTGGAGGGGACTGTCTGCAGGCCCCTCCCGGGCCTCCTATTTATAGCTGCTCGGGGTGGGGTCAGCCAAGGCCAAGGTGTCCTCCTCCCTGGCCTCCCCCTCCCCAGGATGGGCGTACACTCAGCCACACGGGCCTGGGTCTCCTTACCTCTAGCTGCTCCAGGGAGCAGACAAGCAGGAGGTTTGAGCTGGCCACAGTGATGACAGGCTGCGTCGTCCCTAGCACTTGGAGGGGACAGTTGAAGGACAGGAAAGGGACACCAGTCAGTCCTGCGGGAGTCCAAAGCTGTCCCCCTGCTGAGCACCTCGCCCTGCCTGCGGCTCTGAGCACAAGACCAGCCCACTCACCTCCCTGGGCCTTCCCTGGGTCAGCAGTTCCCCAGGCCAGAGTCACCCCCACCCACTCGCTGGGGAGGCCCTGTTAGGGTGCTGGGAACTCGGCTTCAGCCCTGCCCGCCTGCCCGCCCAGATACAAGCCCAGCCCTCCTTGCCACCAGGGGACACTGGCCCCGGTGGAGAAGGGCCAGCCTGGAAAAGAAGGCCTCCTTTTCTCCAGGGGAGGGGGCTCAATCATTCACTCAGAACTATCCACCAGGCACTACTGCCTGCCAGGCCTACTCTTGGAGGTGAGGTCAGACCTGGGAGCAGGGAGCCCACCGCCTTATCCTATTCTGCTGGGAGGCCGCCCTCCAGCCAGGGGGGCAGACCAGCTGTAGGGGCTGACACCGGGCGGGGGGAGCCAGCAGAGACTCACCGCTGACACCTGGGGCCCCAAGACCTGGGATAGAACTTTCCTGGCAGAGGGATCTGGGGGAGGAGAATGTAGCTGGGAGAGATGGGGTGAGGTGTGCAGGCGAGAGGAGCTCTTTGAGGGTCGGGCTGTCTGAGAGGCCCTCCGGGAGGGGCACTGCGTAGGGAGCAGAGGGTGATGGCCCCTCGAGTTGAGGGGTGGAGGGCCGGGCCCGGGCTGCAGCGTCCCCAGGCGGCAGAGTTTAGAGCTGGAGCCCCCACCACCAGAGGGCCCAGAGGACACTTCGCTGGAGGCCAGCCGAGGAGGGCCGGGGCGCCAGGGCCTGAACTGGGCAAGTGCGGGGCGGAGGAGCGCGGAGGCCGCCGGCGCTGGCTCCTGGTCGCCGGCAGAGGAACGCCGGCCCGGGGGCGGAGGCGCGCTCCCATCCCTGCGGGCCAAGTTCCGAAGGAGCAGATCAGCGGAGGCGGGCGAGGACCGGCGGTGGGGGCCAGGCTGCGGTGGGCGCCGGCAAGGCTGGGGGCGGCAGAGAGGCTGGGGCTGCCATACTGGGAGGGGTGGGCTGCGGGGACGGCCGGGAACGGTGGGCCGCGGGGCGCGCCCCCCACACCCTCACTCGGACCGAGCCCACGGCACACGTGCCCCGGGCTGTTCGCGAGGCTGTCGCCGCAGGCGCCGCAGCGACGAGTAATTTGCGGTTGGCGGGCTCAGCGCCTGCTAATGCGCGGTGACACCGCTCAGCTGCGGAGGGCTCGAGCTGTCACAGCCGATTACCCGCGACCCAGCAGGAAAGGAGGCTGGGGGCGGGGGCGGGGGACAGGATGGGGCGGCGACCGCCGGCGCGGGGCCAGCCAGGGGCACCGGGCGGGGGCGGAGCCTCCCCGGCTCCTCTTCATCCCCGGCCCCCTCCTTCAGAAAGCTTCCAGGTGGACCCTGCGTCCTCGCCGAGAGAGAAGAACCGGGTCGGAACATTCTCACGACTCGGCTAGACCCATGCTAAAATGCAGGTCCTGACTTGCACTTCTAGGAAGCTCAGACTGAAGTCACACAGCAGGGGGCAGAGACCAGACTTTCTTTGGGGCCCGAGTTGGTCGCAGGAGGAGGCAAGTGTCGGGGGTAGAGAGGCCTGCAGGGAGACCCCCCAAAAGTCAGGGGGTGGTGCTAAAAGAAGCAGGTGGTGGGTGTGGGACGTCAGCCCAGTGCTGGCAGGAGCCAAGGGGGAGGGCTGCTCCAGCTGCCCACAGCAGCAGCCCTCCGCCTTTCTCTCTTGGCCCTGCACTACCGTAAGCCTCACCACGGCCTCCACGCTGGCTTCCCTGACTCTGGAGTCCTTGCTGGCTGACACCCCAGGGAGGGGGCTGAGGCCAGCTGGGATCAGCCATGCCAGGCTCAAAGGCCCCCGCCTTCCCAGACCACCCAGCCCCATCCCATCCCACCCCATCTCGTTTCCTCTCACCCCTTGGGGCTCCACCTGGACACTTGCATCGCTCTAGTCTGGTCCCAGCCCCCCAGGGGACTGGCCTCCCTTCTCTCCCATGGCCCTCCTCTGATGGCCCTCTGTCCCGCCCTGTCCTCAGAGAGGGCCCAGGAACGTCGTGGAGTGTCCAGCAGGCACCAGACTCCAGATCTCCTGATGGCCTCCTGGGAATGGTCCTGGGATGGCAATGGCCCGTTCTGCAGATGAGGGGCTGGGTGTGGGGGCTGGGCGTGGGGGAGGAGGGACTGTCCTTGAGGAGGCTCAGCGGGGCTCAAGTGGGGCCCCAGAGGCCAGCTGATGATGCCCAGGTGCCCAGTTGCTCTTCTAAAGATGGTCCCGCTGTCCCTTCTTCCTCAGTGACAGACCTGGGGGAGCAACGGGGACCCCTCACAGCTCCCTCTCTGCAGGGCACAGGTGCCCCAGGGAGCGCTGAGGACACAGCAGGAGCAGGATGCCCCCTGCTCCCCTGAGACAGAAGGGGTTTTAAACAACCACTGAGGTTAGGGTCCACCCAGAGCCTGGCCCCAGCTTCTCCCTCCTGCTTCTGGTCTCTCTTCAGCTCCAGGCAGGAGCTGCCTGTGGCTCTCCAGTGCCCTCACCCCCAGCTCCTGAGGCTTAGGGCTCTCTGATTCCTCTCCCAGGAGGCTCTTCCTTCTTGTCGCCTCAGCTGCCTCCGACCCTTTCCTAGTATCCCCTTTGCTGACCCCTATGGTCCCCTGCTCATCCACCCCAGACACAGGCTTGGTAGACTAAGGGCTTTTTGCCCAGCTATGAGCAGTGAAGGCCCCACCATGTGGCCAGCCGATCAGCCCAGTTCCACTGCCCATGGCGGGGGCCGAAACACAGCTGACCCCTCCCCATTCCAGGGCACCCCCAGAGTGTAGAGCTGGGGAAGGAGCAAGAGGGGCCCTGATGGGTGGTGGGGGATGGTCCCTGACCTTCACCCCTGGGCCGGAGGAGGCTTTCCTTCAGCCCTGACGGCGGAGGTGAGGAGGGCCACGTTCCTTCCCGGGCTGGGACACGTGACTGCGGGTGTAAGTGGCAGAGGGTGTCGAGGTGGCACTTCCAGATGTGTGCCTCAGTGTGTGAGACGTTCGGGCTGGGTCGCCGCGGGACACGCGTGGTAGCACTGCACCGGGACCTGTTACTCCGGGGCGGTCGGGTGTGAGCGCAGCTCGGAACGGCGGGGGCCGCGCTGGTGCGCTGGAGTGGCTGCGCTGGGGGCTGGGGCGGGCTCTGCTCGATTAGGAAGAAGCCCGTCAGCGAGTTAAGTAAACGATAGAGTAAGTCAGAGTGAGGTGAGCACATCGGACAGTAAAATGGGCGGGGCAGCGGCGGGGAGGAGGGGCGAGGAAGGGGTGGGGAGGGTGTGGGGAGGGGTGCGGAGGGTGTGCGGGTAGGGGAGGGTGGGGGAGGGGTGCGGAGGATGGGGGGATGGAGAGGGGGAGGGGTGGGGAGGGGGAGGGGTGGGGGTGGGGAGGGGAGAGGCGAAGAGCCACCAGGGGCAGGGGTGCCCAGCCAGGCCTGAGCCGGAGGTGGGGCCCCACCCCATGGAGCTGTAGTGGAGGAGGGGCTGCGGTGAGAGTAACTCTGGCCCCAGAGCCTCCACCCGCACAGTGGTCAGAGCCAGTCCCTCCATCCCACCAGCCCCCCAGGAGAGCTAGGGTCCGAGTCTGGTCTGGGTGCCCCTGAAGGGCAGCCCCTCAAGCACTTTGTGGGTGCTGGCAGACCCTGACCCCTCACGAGTCCAGGAAGCACAGGGTGGTGTGGAGGGTTCCACCTGGAGCCAGGCAAGGCCCCTTCCCTGGAGCAGAGTGGGGTTGCCCGTGCCTGGGCACTGGGTCATGGGAGTCTGGGTGGGCACAGGCCAGGCTTAGGGGCCGAGTCGGGTTGGGGAGACACCTCCCCCGGCTCCCCAGGCTCCCCAACCCCAATCACCACCTCACCCACACCAAGGCCAGCGTCAGACCTGATTCTGTTCCCAGTCTGCTCCTCACCAGCTGGAAGTAGGAGGAGCGACTTCTGTGGGCTCAGTCACCTCGTTGGTGAAAAGGACACTGAGCTCCCGTTGTCCACACCTGTGTCCACCAGGGTTCTTGTGAGGGATAAAGGAGAAAAGGCAAGCCCACTGTCAGTCTGGGAAGGCTTCCTGGAAGAGGAGGCTCTGTACAGAGGGGAGCAGGACATGTCTCTCCAGGTGCATTGGGGCAGGGTTTGCAAAAGGGATTGCAAACCATGACCACATTTGTGGAAGCCACCACCTGCAGGAGCCTCATGCCAGGCTCCTGGCCCCAGCGGGAGGCGGGCAGGGAAGGAAGAAGTGCAGGAGGGGCACACAGCTGCCCAGCCCCCCACTCCTCAGAGCTCCTCCACCTCCAGTCTGGGCTGCGCCTGCACTGCCTTTGCCCAGACCTGTGCACTAGGGGTTATTCCTGGGGGCTAGTCCCGTTCCCATCCCTCAGCAAACACTACTGAGTTTGGGAAGCTGAATTAAGCTGAATCCAGAAATTCTGAGGCGTGGACAGGGCATTTAGGGTCACGTCGAGATTACCATCCAGGAAAGCATGACTTACAGCCCCAGCCAACTGGCCCCCAATCCAGGGACCAGATCCAGACCCCAAGACTCCTACTCCCACAGTCCAGACCACTAATGGAGTAGCAGCTGCAACCTGGGCAGGACTGGCCATGTGGAGTGAAAAGACATTTGATACACATGAGCTGGCTGGCTAGCTGGATGGATGGATGGACAGACAGAAAACTGGATGGATGACTAGGAAGATGGAGGGCTAGGACAGGTGGGAAGACAGGAGGATGGTAGCTGGATAGAAGGAGATATGCATGTTTGATAGATGGATTGGGGGTATTTGGATGGGTGGGTGGATGATGGATAGATGGGTGGGTGGGTAAGTGGGTGGGTGGGCAGGTAAGTGGATGCTGCAAAAAGCTGTGGGGCAACTCCAAAACTATTATTCTATCAGAACCTGCTCACCTCTGTCCCATTCTCCCCTCTTTTCAGAAACCTCCTCAATCTTGCACTTGCAGATTCGAGAAGCCTGTGTCACCACTGGAGACCCCATTGCTCCCCTCAGCCAGCCTTTCTTTTCTCTCGGCTATTATCACTTCTAATACACCTTACTTCTTCACTCACTCGTCTCCCCTCACCACACAATGTCAGCTCCAGGAGGGCAGCTTCTGTGTGACTTCACCGTTGGTTTCCTAGAGCTTACGACAGTGCCTGGCACAGACTATGTGCTTAAAAAATAGTTGTTGAAAGGGGAAAACAGGAAAAGGGGGTGGAGAGGTGAACTGACCCTGTGAGGGCTCGCCTCCGCTGGCTCGCCCCTTCCTAGAGCCCCCACCTTTCCCGTGCACGGTTGCCCCTCTAGCTGGTCTCTGGCTCCCGCTCCACTCCAGCTCGCCTGGGTTGCTTAAGAAGTACTGAGGCCCTTGTCTCCATCCGCACCCTCAGCTGAGCAGGGAGGGCTCCCTGAGACCCCCACCTGTGGTGCTCTCTCCTCAAGGCTGAAGTTTGGGCTCCACCTGCTACCACCAGAAACAGTCCAGATGGGGGCCTGGCACACAGGTGGGGTGGGGGACACAGGGCAGGGTCAGGCAACCCCCCGGCTCTCTGCTCTGTCCTCCTTCGGGGTCCTTCGTCCTGAAAGTACCTTCTGGGTACAGGTAGCCTCCTGGCCATCAGTCACCAAGACAGGTCCCCGAGTACTCTGGGGACAGAGAGCCGCTCTCGCCACATACCCCCCCCCCCCCACCCTAGATCCCGCGCTCGGCCAGCTTCCCCCAAGGCAGACCTCCACCGCCCTGTGGCTGGGACAGGCTCTACCAGCAGACCCTCCACCTGCCCACGGGGTCCTCCTGTGCCCTCCACGGGGCGTCCTTTCTCCGGCTCTTGGTCCCACCGACCATCTCTCTCTCTGCTTCTCTGTCACACTGGCCGTTATTTTGGAGACTCCAGGAAGTGACACCCTTGCCCCCACAGCCACGTCTAACAGAAGTCTGGGCTCCCAGGACTTGAGGGGTGTTCCCACGCTGAGCCAGGATGGGCAGAGCTCAGACCCCTCCTATCGCCGGGCTTTTCCCGAGAGCCCGGGGTGGGAGGCCCCAGCCAGTGGAGGCCAGCCTGAGCCGGCCGGGGCCCCTGGAGCTGGGTTCTCGAGGGGCAGGGTGGTGGGCTGCGCCAGTCCAAGCCGTGGCCCCTGGGCCTGCAGGTCCTTCAGGGATGCAGGCGGTGAGGAGGGGGTCAGGTCAGCAAGCGAGGTGGCACTGGCTCTCCAGCCCATGTCCCCATTAAGGGGACAATGGGAGAATAAGCACTTTTCTTTCTTCATTTCCCCGCTGTCTGCTAATATCATATTGATGGTAATTTCTCTTTAATGGGCTATTTGCAGTAATTATGATGCATGGAGTGAGTAATTGTATCTGACTCCCAGAGCCCACCAGGGCTGCAGGGGTGGGGGGTACCAGTCCTTGGCCCTCTCAGCTGGGTCAGCTTTACCCTCTCCCCGGGACCGACCTCCAGTCCGTGGCCCCTGGGACAGGGGTCCTCTTTGGCCTCGCCTTCTGGGGAAGTCTAGGCTCTCAGCTTCCCAGAGCTGATGGGAGTCCATCCCAGGCCAGCGCAGGGGCCCAGGGCACCCCCACCAGAGCCAGCACGGGGCCGTGCGCCTCTCTCCCTCCCCAGGAAGCTTCAGGCTCCCTCTGTGTCTGGCCTGGACTCCTTGCTCCTGCCATGTCTCTGCTGAGACATCACTTCCGGCAGGGACTGCCTGGGGGTGCAGGGACACAGTGGGGCAGTCTCAGTCACTGCAGGTTGGTGCTGGGAAGACCCCTGGGGATTCCGGCCTCGCCTCCCACATTAGGGAGCTGCCTCCAGCCCCTCAGCCCCACCTCAGAGGCCCTGGGCCCCACCCCACCCCAGTCTCTCTTCTCCGCATGCTTGTCCCTCTGGGTCCCTGTCACCTCCGAGGCCTAGCTGGGTAGAGGGCACTGGGGTCCTCAATAGTGTGGCCTTACTGTGTGCCTGGGACAGAGGTTAAAGGTCAGGCGGAGGTCTACTCTGGGTTTCCCCACATGGACGGTGAGGTCAGGAGCCAGAAGCAGCCCAGAGCCCACCAAACATCCGCCCAGGTCCTTGGGGCCCACACCCTGCGCTGCTTTTCCTAGACAAGGGCACCTTCCTTCAGCCTTGCCAGGCTGTGTTCAAGACATGTGTCATTTAAGCCTGTAAGAAGCATCCCAAGGCAGGGCCCCTCACCTCACCATCACCTCTACTGTGACCATCACCACCATCATCACCAATATCACCACCATGACCGTGACCATCACCACCACCAGTACCATCACCACCATCACCACGGCATCAGGGACCATCAGTGTCTGCTGTGGACCTTGCTAGATTTGTGACCATCTAGTTGGGAGGTAAGACACAATCTCTTGTCATTTCTGAGGAAAACTAATGCCAAATTGACTGTTGTTGCCCACAGAACCGGAGAAGGCAATGGCACCCCATTACTCTTGCCTGGAAAATCCTATGGATGGAGGAGCCTGGTGGGCTACAGTCCATGGGGTCGCTGAGAGTCAGACACGACTGAGCGACTTCACTTTCACTTTTCACTTTCATGCATTGGAGAAAGAAATGGCAACCCACTCCAGTGTTCTTGCCTGGAGAATCCCAGGGATGGGGGAGCCTGGTGGGCTGCCGTCTATGGGGTTGCACAGAGTTGGACACGACTGAAGCGACTTAGCAGCAGCAGCGGCAGCCCATAGAACAGTAGTCTCTGGGCTGGGCTTGTCTGGGTGGGCCATGAGCCTTGCCACTGTGGTTGGCGGTCCATCATAAATTGAACAGCTTGGCAGACGGATTCGGGGTGAGCAGGCCAGGTGACCTGGCTCGCATGGGCATACACCTGCTTCAGGCCCCAAGAGAAGAGGGCTGGGCATGGGTGTGGCCTCCACTCCAGGAACTCCAGGCCACACATCCACCCTGCCTGAGATGACATCAGGGACTAGAGGTGTGGAAAGGGTCACCCAGGGACCTGGGTGGGAACTGGGCCAAGGACATGGGGGTGCCCCCCGACACACAAGGCTGAGGGGCTCCTGCCTCCCCTACCCTTCACTCACCCGGCAACCCCCTGCTGCCAGGGTCTCCTCATGTGTCTTTTCTGGTCAATAAACCTCGGCTCCTGGGGGGCCCAGGCTGATAACGCTGCCCCACCCCGCCAGGCTCTCTGTCATAATTAAGCATGCACAGCCTAATTAATTGAGTGGTCAGGATGCTAATTAGCAGCTTGATTGAGCCTGGAGGAGGGTGAAGGGCAACCTTGGCAGTGGGCGCTCCTCCCCGCTGGGCCGCTCCCTGGCTCTCCCGGGCTGGCCCCACCCTCAGACCAGTCCTAGGCTTCATGTCCTGTCCTTAGCGCTCTGCTCCCTGCGTCTCCTGGGTCGGCCCTGGCCCTGGCCCTTGGCCTCTCTTGTCCCTCTCCAACCACTGTGGACAGATCAGGCCCCTGTCACTCTCCACCTCAGCACCCCTGCCCAAAGGACTTGAGCTCACCCAGTGGCAGGGAGTCCCTCTCTCTGGAGACAGCTCTCCCAGGGAACACGTGTCCTCAGGCTCCTGGCCACAGCCCTGACCACAGCTCTTGGCCACAAGGGCAGCATGCCCACACTGCATGGCAGGGCCCTTGCCCTCTCTAGGGTCCTGACCCATCTGTGACCCCTGGGCTCCTCTGCCCGCCAGCTCTCCCTTCCCTCACTCCAAGCAGCCACAAACCCACAGGGACTGGGATCCAGTGGCCTGACAGGCAGGTGACTTTGGCCAGACCCCCACACCTTTGCAGCCCATCTTCTCTGAGTGGCCACTTCCCCACAAGGTCATCGGGTTGCGTGGACCCAGGGTGAGGAGTGGGAAGACTGATGAAATCAGAAGAGGGACTTCCCAGTGGTCCAGTGATAAGACTCTGAGCTCCCAATGCAGGGGCCCTAGGTTTGATCCCTGATTGGCGAACTGGAGCCCACATGCTGCAACTAAGGCCTGGCACAACCAAATAAGATCAAAAAGAGAAAAGAAACGGGGAGGGGGCAGGGAGAGGGGAGAAGAAAGGCTGGAGGTGCGGGGCGGGGAGCCCAAGGATCGGGTCTCTCTGAGATATCTCCTGCGGCCCTCCTCCAGCCCACAGTGCCTGCCCTGCACTGTCAGGCCTGGCGGATTCCCACTGCCCCAAGGCAGGAGGACCATACCCGCCCTCTCCCTGAAGGAGCCAATGGGCAGGTGCAGAGGGTGGGACTGCCAGAGGATGGCCACACCCCCTCGAAGCCTCTGTGGCCTTATCTGTAAATAAAGTGGCGGGTGATGGGGACCCTCCCTCTAGCGATAGTGGGGCCAGCCCCCCTCGGGGGTTTTTGCTGCTCAGCCCGGTTCCAAGGCGAGGAGAGGCAGCATGGCCCCGGGGGCCAGGGGGACCCCGCTAGCGGTCCTGAGTAGGGGCCACGCAGAGTGAACCAGCGGCGAAGTCCCCCCAGGCTCCTCCCGGCTCCAGGGCTGCGGAGGTCGGAGGTCGCTTACTAGAGGTGAAGGGCACTCAGGGTCCAACCCGAGGTGCCTGGAGGGAGCGCTTGGAGAGCTGGAGCCGGCTTGGGGGCTGTGGGGGCAGGACCTGGGGCACCCTGAGGGCCACGGCAGGCAGGCGTGTTTGAACCCGAGGAGGCCCCAGAGCGGAGTCCTGAGGAGGGTCCCAGGGGCTCCTCTTTCGGCTCCGCAGAGGTTTGGGCACCGCAGCTCCGACACCCTCCCTGCCCTGCTTCGCCCCAGCCGCAGGGGCGTCACCTGGGGCGAGCCGGGGGGCCGGGGACGGCTGGCCGTGGGGAGCGGCCGGGGCGCCCTCCCGGCTCTGGCCCCTGGCCTAGCTCGGCTCCACCGCAGACAGATGGCGGCGCGCAGGGTGGGGAGGATGGATGGAGGGGGCGTCAGATGGCGCTGCTCCGGGCGGACCCCAGCCTCCACCAAGGACGCCCCGGGCCCCGCGCATCTGGAGGGGCCGCGTGCCCGCTGCGCCGCGCGGGTGGCAAGGGAGGTGACACGACGAGCTGCCACCGCCGGTGCCCGCGGCTGTCCCGACGCGCCCGGGCACGGCGAGGTGGGAACGCGCGGGAGGGCGCAGCTGTCAAGTCGCAGCTGCGCAGCACCGGGCCGGGCCTCCAGTGCGCACGCGCGGCCAGGGCTCCCAGGGCGGCCGGGGACCAGCCCGCGGGACCCCTCCCTCGAGCCCTCCCCGTCCCTCGCCTTCTCCAGCAGGCTCTCCCTGCTCCTCGCATCCCCCCGCGGGCTCTGCCTGCCTCTGTGCCATGGCACCTGCCCCGAGCTGCCCCTGCGGCCCAGGTGAGCTGTTCGCTCCCCACCCCTGCTCTAGGTGGCAGGGCGTGGGGCCGGATGATAATCTGAGGTGATGTACACTACATCCCTGGTGGCTCAGACGGTAAAGAATCTGCCTGCAATGCGGGAGACCTGGGTTCGATCCCTGGGTGGGAAAGACCCCCTGGAGGAGGAAAAGGCAACCCATTCCAGTGTTCTTGCCTGGAGAATCGCATGGACAGAGGAGCCTGGTGGGCCACAGTCCCTGGGGTCGCCAGGAGTCAGACAGGACCGAAGAGACAGCACGTACACATACAGGACATCCAAAGACCAGGTAGAAAACAGAGGTTTAAAGACAGAAATGCAGCCACAAAGAGTTCTCTGAGGCCCAGCTGAACTGTCACCCCCAGCACCCTTGTCTCCTTGTCAGAAGGTGAAAAACACCCCTGTCTCCCTGGGGGCTGTCCCATGGGGACCCCTACAACAAGGATCCAGCTCAAAGGGCACCCACCCTCACGGCATGGATGGTGGGCCATCTTAGCTGCTTCCAGGCTGGCTGCCCCCAGATGAGGATGGGGGGTATGGGCCGGTGGGGGTGGGCACACAGCCTCAAAACACAGGACAGGGCGGGGGTCCTAGGGCACTGGCCTTGCCCCTATGGGCTGTCTCTAAGGGTCCAGGGGAGGCAGGTCCCCTGACTCTTCCAGCCACCTGAGCACTTGTCTTGAGCACAGTCTGAGCACAGATTTGTAGTCTGTGAGCCCTTGTGAGGCCCCCAGTTGGGTTGGGAAGGGGGCGCTGGAGACCAAAGAGGTCATGGCTCCTGGGGGCAGGCAGCAGGCAGGGCAGAGCAAGGGCTGGAACCCTGGAGCCTAGGTCTGCTCTGAGTGGCCTTGCCTCCTGCCCTCTCCCCTGGGGATGAGGGGTGGGCGGTGGGCTGGGAAAGCTTTCTGGAAGGAGGTGGCGGTCCCAGGAACTGGCTGGCTTGTGGATAATTGAAGCCGCCCTGGGGTGGAGGCAGGTGTGTGAGGGGCTGCTGGCAGAGGGGCACGGTTTCTGTCCAGGCCAGCCGACTGGGTCCCTGCTCCAAAGGGAGCTCCCTGGCCTCCTGTCTGCCCTCGGTGGGCTCAGTGCTGAGTGTGGTGGGCCAGGCTCGGCAGGGTGTGTGTGTGTGTGTGTGTGGCCACACGCGAGGGGTGGGCGGTGGGAGATCCGCAGAGGGCCTGGTGCTCCGGCACTGGAGGAGACCGTGCTGTGGTCCTCGGGGAGAATGGGGCAGGCAGGGTGGAGACTGAAGGACAGGCGTGGGCGTGCTGCAGCCCAGAGACCACCGTGCACAGTGGGCGAGGTCCCTGGGCTCAGACTGCAGAAGGGTCTGGAGGGTTTGAGAGTGGCGTTCGAGGGTGGGATGCCTGCCCTGGAGGCAGATGGCTGCTGTGGGGACCTGGGAGGGGCTGTAGGGTGTGGCCTTCTTTTAAAAACCACCAGGCTTGATGCACTTTTATTAAAATAAATAGAATTTCTTTCCGGCCTGCATTTGCTTTATTTTCTCAAAAATAAAAATTTTCGTTTTCTCAAAAACGAAATTCAGCTCAGTGTTTTCCTAATTAGATCTATTTGACCAAAGTGAAGTATATAATATTTATCACAATGTGTTGGTGGGAAGGAGACGCTGAAAGACTGAGAAGGGCCGCAGGCTCCTGTCCCCCAGATGCTTTGTTCTGTAGGGGCCCCAGACTCCGTGTGGTTAAGGGGGCCCCCGCCACAGCGCCCACCCATTACCAGGAGTCTTGGGGACCCCAAGGGGCCAAGGACCTGCCCAGAATTTGCCTTCAGGGTTTGGGGCCAAACTCACAGGGGCCAGGTTCACATGGCTGGATCACAGGGGCTGTGGACGGTGGAGGGACAGTGTCGGAGAGGGCTTCCTGGGGAGGTGACATGGAGGTGACCTTGCAGGTGACCTGTAGCCAGGGCAGAGAGGCCAGGGAATGGGGAGGACAGGGCCTGGGCACATTCTTGTGGGCAGCACCCACACCCACCCCTGCCCTCGCCCTTGCTCTGGCCAGTGATGGCGCTCCTCAGTGGGCCAGTCCTCCTGGCCCTCCTGCCAGGCCCTGGGCTCTGCAGAGGGAACTGGAGCCGTGGGCTTGGGTTTCAGGTCACTCCGCCGCGACATGAATAATGCAGCTGGCTGAGATTGGAAGGTGACCTCAGCCCGGGGGTGGGGGCATCTCCACAGCCTCCAGCCTGCCCTAGCCTCCCCCTTGCCAAGCAGGACATCAGGTTCCCAGCCCCTGCCCTGCCTGGGCATCCAGTTGGCTGCCCACCTATTCCTCAGTCTCCCTCAGCCCCCACTGGGCGGCCGAGGCAGCGGGGGCAGGCAAGGGGCATGGCTGCATGGGGAGGGGGCACCCTCTTCTGTCCTGAGAGGTGGGATCCTCGCAGGGGTCCCGTGCTGCCTGTCAGGGCTTGTGGGCAATGAGACGTCTCACTCCTGGACCATGACATCTGGTGGAAAGAGGCCAAACATCAGTCTGAAATTCCCCAACCCTAGGACAAAGAGAACATCCGAAGAGACCAGGGCAGAGGTGGCCCAGGTCACAGGCAACGAAGGAAATCGGAAGGGGAGGAGCCAGAAGACCGAGCGTGTCCCCCAGAGCTGGCTTCCAGCCAGAGTGTGGGCTGGCTGTGCCGCACAGTGGGGTGTAGAATCAGGGCAATTTAAGGTGTGCCAAGTCCCCGGAGGTTTGCCTTTCACGGTACTTCCTGGGGAAGTGAGCAGACAGCAGCTGTGAGAGAAAAGCAGTGAGGAGGAAGACTGGGTCCCCAGGGAAGGGAATCTGGCACAGGAGAGAGGCCCAGGGGGCAGCCACAGGAGCAGCAAGGGCATCCCGGGGCGAGGGATGCCCTGCAGGCTGAAGGTCCAGGACTGGCCTGCGGGAGGCCGTGAGAGCGTCGCACTGCTGAGAGTCGCCGCGGGCATGGAGCCCTGGTGGCGGGAACTGGCTCCAGGAAGCTGGGGGATGCACAGTGTCACCTGTGGACAGGTCTACACTCCCGCAGTAAGGACCCGCTGTAACCACAGCTGGCACTGTTGAGGATGTGGGCAGAGTAGGATAAGGGCCTGGAGACCCCCCACTGTTCTGAGGAGGAAGGCTGTCTGGGAGGACTAACGCTGGAAAACCAAGAGAGCCACATTCATGCATTATTTGGAAATAAAGAGGAAACACTGACCACAGGTACCCGTGTGGAGCAATGGCGCCCCCCGGTCCATCGCCGGGGGTGATACAAAGTGGTGCAACCGCTTTAGAAGGAGCTTCGTGGTGCCGCAGAAAATTAATAAACTCTTACCATAGCATCCAGGGATCCTGCTCCTTGGTGTTTACCCAAAATGAGCTGGAAACTTACATCTGCACAAGACCGGCACCTTCATAACTGCCAAAACTTGAAAGTAATCACGCGGTCCTCTAGTAGGTTAGTGGGGAAGCTGTGGTCCGTCCAGGCAATGGAGTATTAATGGAAAAAGAAATGAGCTATCAGCAGGGATAAATTAGGAGGTTGAGATTAACATACACATACTGCTGTATATAAAATAAATAACAAACAAGGACCTACTGTATAACACAGGGAACTGTGCTCAGTATTTTGTACTTCATTTCCTATAAGTGAAACGAATCTGAAAAGGTATATATATATATAAAACAGAATCACTTTTCTTACACGTACCTAAAACTAACCTGCTATTGTAAATCAGCTACCCTTCAATTTAAAAAAGAGAGAGAGATTTCTTCAAGGCTACAAAAAAGGAAGAAAGAAAAAAATCTGTCAGCCATGAAAAGACATGGAGGGACCCTAAACGCGTGTCCCTAAACGAGAGAGCTGATCTAATTACATTACTGTGTGATTGATTCAGTCTCTATGACAGTTTTGAAAAAGGCAAAACAACGGAGACAGTGAAAGGATCCGTGTTTGCCAGGGGTGTGGTGGGGAGGGATGAGGGGGTACACGGAAACTACTTCCTGCTCACTTTCCATAAATATAAAAATGCTCAAAGCGACTTCCCTGGTGGTTCAGTGGTTAAGAATCTGCCTTGCGTGCAGAGGGCATAAGCTTCATCCCTGGTGGAGGAACTAGGGTCCTACGTGCTGTGCGGTGCAGCCGTAAAAGAAAAAGCTCAAAAGCGGTCTATTTATTTTGTGTTTGTGAGAACTTAGTTTCCCATCCAGGGGCTGAATCCAGACCATGGCAGGGAAAGCACCTCCTAACCACTGAATTCCCTCCAAAGTCTATTAATTTTATTTCTATATTTACACCTGTCTAGCTAGCTAGCTAGCTATCAAAGGAGAAAGCAAAATGATGTGGGGCCTGGCGTGGAGGGATGGAGGGCTGCGGTCTCTGAGGAGCTGGGGCCCACCTGCCCCAAGGGGACCCATACATCCTCCCAGCCCCTGTCTCTCCCCACCTCTAGGCCCTGCTCCTTGGACGAGCTGATCATCCCTGTCCCCCTGGGAGGCTCTAACTCAGGGAGGCATCTTGGTCAGCACCGTGCTGTCCTGGACCCACCGACCACCTGCCGCCCACAAGTGAGCCCTTGGCATCACAGTGCAGGGCGGGGGGAGGGAGACCTGGGAGGGGCTCAGGGCGGGGTGGGCCTCCAGCAGAAGCAGCCCCCCAGCAATTCTGCTCCCCAACAGCCACCAGACAGCTCCTCTCTCATGCCTTCCTTCAGAAGACACCGGAACCACCTGCCACCCCCCACCCCTGCTGACCCTGACCTGGGCAGCCTCCCCCACTGGCCCCTGGCCCTGGCCTGTTGCCCACTCCTGCTCAGGACCCTGGCACTGGCAGCTTCCCCGACTGGAAGACTCCTGTCTGTAAGCCCCACAGGACCCTACAGACAGGAGGACAAGCGCCCACCCTGACCCCTGGGACCAGGGCAAGCCTGGAATATGGGGAAGCTCAGGGCCCCTGGGGGTCTGGTCTGCCCTTCAGCTGGCAGTGGGCATGACCTGCACACGCCCCAGTCTGCACAGGACTTCTGTGTTGACCCACAGGTCCTCACCAGTTGTCTACACAACCCAGCCGTCTACACGACCCTGTCAGGGGTGTCAGGGCGGGGCCAGTTCTCAGGCACCTCTGGCGTCTCTGCTCCCTCCCTGCCTTGGCAGCCCCACCCCACTGCACAGGCTCTGCCTCGAGCCGCCACGTGTGACTGTGCACTGCGGCCTTCAGCTGTCTCCTGCCCACCTCCTCATCACCCAGCAGGTGCCCAGTGGGCTTGTCCCCAATCTCTTTGAGCTTCTGACCTCCCCCTGCCTGGGTCCCAGCCGTGGCCTGTCGTCAGTTCCACCACCGCCTAGGAGGGAATGTTTGACTGCTGAAGGGGCCGCAACGATGGTGAGGTCTAGGGGTGCTCTTCTCTGGTTCCTGCAGCCTCTCCGGGGAGACCCTAAGCCCCCAGCAGAGATGGGCAGGCCCAAGGTCAGCCATCTGCATATTGATAGCGTCTGTCCACCCAGGGCTGGGGGGAGGGGCATACATGGCTCAATAAGGCCCATCTTGTAAGACAATAAATTTGGCTATTGACCTAGCAAGAAGACATCGATAAATGAATGGTTAATATAAACATTATCCTTCCCAAATTAATCCAGGCATGGTGGAGGGGGCGGGCACAGGGCAAATGGGAGGCTGAAATGTGAGGAGGAGGCGGGCAGGGCAGGTCTGGCCCGGCAGCCCTGGGGCCCTTCTTCGGCTCTTCTGCAGGGTGGGGCTGCTTCTCCCCTCAGGGTGTCTGGGCAGCTGCCGTCCAGTGTTTGGAGGGCAGCCAGATTCAGCAAATAAAATCCCAAGAGGCCTGGCCATAGTCAGATTTCAGATCAACAACTTCATTTGAGTATAAGTATATCCCTTCCTGATTTGGGAAATACTTATACCAAAGAGTATTCATAGCCTCTGTAAAGTGTGTATGCTGGTGGGGTCCTGTGCTTTACCTGAAGACCCTGGAGGGAAGGGGAGCCCCTGGACAGGCAGGAGGGAAGTCTTGTGATCGCAAGGCCCGGCAGGGTCCAGGCTGCCCCACCCCAAGGCCCACTCATCTCCACCAGCCTCCTACAGTCATGACCAGGAGGGCACCCAGCAGCTGCCAGTGGTCAGGCATGGTGCTCCAGAAATGCGGCTCTGGAGGGCTGCTGTCAGCCTCGTGGCCAAACACCCCTCGGCGACCCTCAGCCTGCAGCCCTTGCTTCCCCAACCACTCTAGGACCGCTTCCCGGTGGGGGATGGACATCGGCCAGCTTTGCAGTGGGCCCTCTGCAGCCGGTCCTTGAGGAACTTGGGGCTCAGGGCCTTGCAGCGGCCGGGAGCTCCCAGTCCACGACTGGGCACCGCCCAGGGGAGCCCTATAAATAAATAAACCTCGTCATATAAATAAACCACAGCCTGCCAGGCAGGCCCGAACTGGAGGCAGCTGCTGGGCCAGCCATGCCATCACCTGCACCCAGGCCTGCACCCAGCCTCCGCAGGAGGAGCCAGTGGCCAGACGTTTCCGGTGGCTCCTTGCTCCTGCTGTGTCCATGCCCAGCCTGTCAGCCCAACAGGACTCGCGGCTGCACCCTCCTGGGCTCTGACTGGCTCCCATGCACCCTCTAGCCTTGGTGATGGGCAAAAACAGGCCTGGAGATCCACAGGGTCAGCCTCGGGCCCCCTCCGGAGGGTGGGCCATGAGGGGTGGGGTTTCGGCCAGCCTGACCCTGGCTCCCCAAGGGCGGGGCACGTGCTCTGTCTACCAGCCAGCATGGGGCTGAGGGGCGGGGTGGCCATTGATGCTGCCCCTCCAGGCTTGGGAGCTGCCACCTGTGCAGAAGCTGCCCTGTCCTTCCCAGAAAAACAGTCTTATTTAGGGCCCTCGGCCCAGGCCAAGGCAGTGGGGGCTGCAGACCCCAGGGTCAGTGATTGATGGGGGTTTGGGGGCCGCGGCCCCGCCCCAAGACGGGCAGCCAGGGAAGTGGCTGTCAGCAGCTAATGGGCCCCTTGACAAATACGATCGAGGAGGCTGGGGGAGCTTCCGATCTGGCCCTGCCCTCCAACAGGGCCCCCAAGAGCCAGGCAGTTCCGGCCTGGCAGGCGGGGCTGGGAACCGGTGTCTGAAGTCCCACAGGACAGGCCTCACCATCTCCAACTGCTCTTCCAGTGGCCCTGAGTGGGAGGAGGGGGTGGGAGCTGAGTAATGAGGCCCCTCCCAGCCTCACATGGGGATGCTGAGCTCAGTGGTGCAGCTGACCAAGGGCTTCAGGAATGGTAAAGACCCTCTGGGCCTCCGGCCGCCTGGAGACACCAGTTTGCTGCTGGACTGTAGTTACTGTGCCGCCCCGCCTCCCCCGCGCCGCCTCCATTGATGCTTCCACCCAAGAGGTCCCCCTGGCTTTCCCTACCCTCCCAGGGTGAAGCCTGCCCCTCACTGGGGCCCAGCGTGGCCTTTTAGGCGGGGAGAGTCTTGGTTTGGGACGGTGAGAAAGTTCTGGAGCCTGATGGTGGTGCAGATAGTGCAACAAGGTAGATGTGCTTCATACCACTGAGCTGTGCTCGTAAAAATGGCTCAGATGCAGAAATTTATGTGAAATATATTTTAATGTGATTTGAAAAACATCTAAGTGCACCGTGTCCCATGCCCTCAACACCCACGCCCGGCACCTGGCCACGGAGTCCTTACTAAGGGGTCTGTGTACCTCACCTCTTCCTTCTATTCCTGGGCCCAGCAGGCCCTCCTCTGAGGATGTCCTGGGTGGGGCGGCAGTGGCCGAGGGAGGCTGGGGGATGCAAGTGGGGTGGGGGAGGGGGGCAGGTGGTATTCCAGGCCAGGCTGGGAGTACAGCTCCCCCAGGACAGGCCCAGGCTCAGGAGACTACCCGCTGTCCCTGTGGTGGAGGCTAAGACCCACGCTGGGGCTGCAGGAAGCAGGGCTTGGGATGAGGGCAGAGGAGGGTCTGCTGGGGGACGGGCATTTTCTTGTTGACACCGGTTATTGCAGTCATGATAAAAAGCAAGCCAACTTTTAGATGGTTGTTGGTGATGGACTTGGCATGCTGCAGTCCATGGGGTCGCAAAGAGTCAGACACAACTGAGCAACTGAACTGAACTGGAGTTTTTCAATTCTGCAGTTAATCCACCCCCTTCTGGGCAGGGCAGGCAGGCAGCTCCCCCTGGCATGAGACTACCTGGATGCCTGGCAGGGACAGGGCAGGCCTGACCCCCGAGGTGCTCCTCACTGGATCCCCATGTCACCCACAGGCTTGTGTCCACAGGGCAGGTGGGGGGTCCTCAGGCCAGGGGAGGGGGGCACTTGAGACTGACCATCTCAGGGGTCACGGCTGTTGCCCTGTCAAGCAGCGGGAGGTGGGGGCTGCTGACCTGGCAGTGCGGGGGTCCTACGGGGAGGGGGCCAGCTGACTGCGAGGCCGCCAGCCCAGGGAGGATTTAGATGGTGCTCGCTCAGCGATCGATCCACCCCGGCGTCTCTTCCGAGGTGTAGAAAACTGCATGTTCTCCCAGTTAGAGAAATGGCCATGTTCCGGGGATAATTGATGGACCTTCCGCTTCAGGAATATCCATAAACTCTGGATCCAAGAACAGGTAAACCCCAGTCCCCATGCCAAGTCAGCCACGGGGGGCCGTTTGGTGCGGCCTCCACACAACCTCCCTCCAGGGCAGAGAGCGAAGGGGCCTGGCCTTGCCTCCTCCCGCCTCCTCTCTGCACCGAGGTGGGGATTGCCCACGGCAGGGGGTGTGGTGGCAGACAGAGGGTGGGCCTGCCCTTTGGGGCTCACAGTCAGATCCTAACCAGCTGCCTGAATAGACCCAGAGGTGAGTGTCTAGGCCCACTGACTGCCCAAGTACTGTGTGACACTGGACAGGTCTCAGAACCTCTCTGGGCACTAAAACAGAAGCTCAGGCTCAGCCCCAACCTGAACACCTGTGTCGAGGTCCAGGGCTTGGAGGGCCAGCACTGCAGTGAAAAGGTCGCTAGGCCACCGGGGGCACTGTGGGTCGAAGGGAGGAAGGCGGTGCTCCTGCTGGTTGAGGGGCCCCGGGCTGCTGTCTGAGGTTGCCCACCCCACAACCTCTGACCGACCACACCATGGCCCCAGCTGCTACCCAGTCCTCACCTGCTGGCAGCCCCTTGGTGGTCCAGGCTTGCCCCCAGGCTGGCTAATCTCCTCCTGGAGCCCCTGTTCTAAGGACAGGAAGCTCCGCCTGACGGGCGAGCTGCTCACGGAAGTGCAGGACGTGGTGTGCGAGCCGTGTGAGGGCTCAGGCCTGTCCTCGGGGACAGAGGAGGTGGCCGTCTGAGCAGGCAGGGCCCCAGCTGTCTGCCAGGGGCCGCTCACTGGCCCTGTCGTGAGCAGCTCGGTGACGGGGACTCGTCCTTCTATGGTCCCCACCCCTGAGACAGCTGTGTCCTAGGAACTCCTCCAGGACTTCCCTGTAGTCCAGTGGTTGAGACGCCACCCTTCCAGTGCAGGGGGCGTGAGTTGGATCTTCGGTCCCACATGCCACATGGTCTGGCCAAAAATAGGAAAGCTCTTTAAACTGAGTGGTCTGGGCCAGGAATTCCTCCCAGTGCCCTGGTGGGAGTTTAAGTTCTTGCCAGGCTCTTCTTCCCACAAGGCAATGCCTCAGAGGTGGGAGGTCAGCCCTGAAGGAGGCCTGGGGGCAAGGCCTGGCAGAGGCCCCCAGGTGGCTTGAGGGGGCCACCCTGTTGGGCCCTGGAGGCCACCAGGGAGATGGGTTGGGTGGAGAGGCCCAGGAGCCTGCAGCTGACAGCCCACCCAACCACCTGGCTCCCAGGGCCAGCCCACTGTGGCTGTAGTCCCGGCTGGCATCCTGCTGAGGGTCTCTGAGGGCCGAGGATCCCTGGGGGGCTGAGAGCAGCACAGCACAGGATGTTCCGCTATCGACTGATTGGACAGGACGGGGCCGGCCGGCCTGGGTCAGCAGATCCAGCCCCGGCTCGGGATGTCAGGTCCTGCCTGGCCATTGATCAGAGGATGCTGCCCGGGCTGGGCCCTGGGGAGGTGTGGCTGGGTGCACTGTTAGGGGGACATGGAGGTCCAGACTCACCGCCTGCCTCATGCCCACCACACTCTGCTGGGTCCACCTTGAGGTTGGGGCATCCTTGAGGCTGCTTTGGCATCATCCCAATGGGCACAGCTTAGACCTGGCCAGTGGGCTGGCCCTGGCGGGGGTACCAGACACTCCTGATACCGGGCCAAGTGGAAACTTGGCTGTGATCTCTGAACCCTAGCAGGCACACTGCCAGCCTGTTCTGTGGGGCCCTGTGACCTGGGGGGCCTGGCCCCCTCCTGCATTGGCTGGTTCTGGGCCTCCAGACCTGCCCAGGTATGAGAAGGCACAGGCCTGAGAACTGATGGTGCCCCCCCGGCGAGGGAGGGGTGTGATTGCAAGAACCAGAGCAGGAGGGGGCAGCCAAGGGACTGGAGGCGGAGGAGGGGGCGAAAAAGGGAGCAGAGCCCCACCCCCAACCCGGGCGCCCGAGACAGAGAGGGAGCCGCAGGACAGAGCACCCGGCCCGTGCCGCCCCGCGCGCCCCGCAGAGGCCAGGCCAGGCTCGAGTCACCTTGGGCCTCCCACGGTCTGAGGGATTCATGTTGGCAAGCGCCACCCCCGATTGATTATTGGCAGCAGGCTCCCTTGATGAAGTCTGGGAGCCTCTGGAGCCAGGCGGCCAGGCCACCTGGAAAACCGCAGACGTGGTCTCGGCCCCCTGCCCACACCAGCCCTCCCGCCCGGACCTGCACCGCTAATGAATTGGGATTTGATCCATGAGACCACAGCCCGCCACTGCCCGTCTGACTGTCTGGCTCCAGCCGGTGGGTGAGGGGCTGGGGCGCTGCAGGGCTGGGGGACCGGTGCTGCCTGTCGCCCTTCTGCTCAGGTCCTGGGGAGGTCACCCCCTGGGGCTCCCCATGGTGGGAAACCCCTGAGTGTGACCCATTTCGGCAGTGAGCCCCAGGGGCAGGGGGCTGGGTGCAGGGCCCAATGGGTTTCTCCAGCTGCCCCCACCCCAGGCTCCCCCTGCCCAGCTGACCACGCACCATTGTCCTCCACACCTGCTGTGAGGCCCCAGCCAGCACCACATCTGCCCCCAGACACTCCTGGGGGCCGGACCCCTCTGTCCCCCCCAGCTCAGCCTCCTACCCTACCCCGTGGGCCCTCTGCTCACCTGCCTGGCCTCCCTACTCACCTCTCAGGGGCAGGGACCAGGCCTGAGCCCCATCTGGGCAGCGGGGACTGGCAGGGCAAGCCCCCAGGATGGTCAAGAGCATGCTAATGAATTGATGGTGAACAAGTGAGGTGAGCAGACCCCCAGGAGGATGCAGGAGGTTGATAGCTCAGAGTCGAGGCTCCAGCAAAGACTGTAAGACACGGTCTGGGTGGGGCAGGGGCAGAGTCGGGGAGCACAGGGCAGGGGTGTGTGGCCGTCACTAGAGCAGCTTGGGTGCGGGCCCCGAGGAAAAGGACCAGGGGAGGGGGTTGCCCTCTGTGCCCTGGGCTTTCCCGGGGGTCCTGCCCGACTGAGGTCAGACCTGAGGGCGCCCCTCTAGGGACACGGTGAAAGGAGGGTGCTGACTGCGCCTCTTGGGAGGGTCAGAGGGAGCCGGGCTGCTGACGGATGCAGCTGTCAGACCAGCGGCGTTTCAAGGCAGGGTTCCAGGAGAGAGGGGAGAAATCGAGAGAGATTTGCCAATTTAATGGAAAGTCAATCAATCTGGCCTCCTGGCCCAGTGCAGGCCCCTGGTGGGCACGGCAAACCTCCCGCCACTGGCCACCTTCTCTTGCTGGGGAAGGAGGCCCCTTGGTCACACCCGGGTCTGGGGTCAGCCAGAAGCCTCCTGCTGCCCCCAAGCCCAGGGCCTTGTGGCCTCCATGCAGTGACAGAGCCCACTGCGGGAGGAGATCCAGGCACGCCACCTGCCTCCGTAGGAGCCAGCTCCCAGGAGCGGGCCCACCCCATCCTCCTGGACCCAGCACGCCCACCCCAGAGCTCAGCAATTAGCGCAGCACCTGGGCCGGTGGGGCCTCCTCATCGGCACAGCACAAGCCCGTCTCAGCAGCTGGCAACACCCTCCGGGTGACACTGACCCATACGGCCACACACACTGAGCCTTGGCCCACCACAGCCTGCCTTCTGCCTGTGCGGCCAGTTGTGTGGACACTGACGTCACCCACACTCCCAGCCAACCTCCCCCATCCCGTCTGCCCCCTCTTCACCATACTGCCACCTCACTCAGTCCCCAGGGAGCCCTGGGTCTTGTTGGGGGACCCCTGGGCCTGCCCAGTTGGACAGTGGTTCAGGGTGCAGGCCTCCGAGGGGCTCTGGGTGGGAGCCGTGGACTGGCCGAGGCTGGACGCCTGGGGGGCGGGGCGGCAGGTGTCATTCTCAGAAGTAAGCACCGAGAGGTGATGAGTGGGGGTGGGGGCTGCAGTATTTAACGGCTGCTATCGGATTGTGCGGCTCCGCCTGTAACCGGCGCATTATGAAGGCTAATGGATTTTTGAGGCCAGATTGATTTTTCATTAATTTGGTAAAAATCTTTTTCCTCTCCCCTATAATTCTGTCTTAAAACGCTCCCACTGACAGCTCGATAAGTCACTCTTGTCTTAATGCACGTCTGGCTCACCCGTCCAGGGGCCGAGGGGGAGGGGAGCGCGGAGCCTGGGGGTGGTAAATACTGCATTAGGCCTGGGCCCAGGGAGGCACCCTGAGGGGCTCCCTACCCAGGTGGGTGTTGGCCTCAGGCACCACCCCCCAACCCACAGGCCCCAGGCTGCAGAGGAGAGAGCAGAGGCAGTGTGTGAGAGACAGGGGGCAGCAAGGCAGGAGGCCGGCTCCCAGAAGGGAGGCCCGCGGAGGCCTTCCTCCTGGTCAAGGCAAGGCTAGACCTCTGACCCCCAGGGGCTGACCTCGAGTGCGGCCTGCCCAGGCTTCGTCCATTCTCTTCCTACCCCGGCCTGGAAAGGGCGGCCTCCCAGCCTGGTCTGCGCTGCTGATCAGCAGGGGTCCCTGCCCCTCCTGGACTCATCCCAGTTCCATCCTCCAGAGACCTCAGGGTCTGCAGGGCCTGCAGCTGCAGCCATCCAGCCTGAGCAGGGCTGGCCTGGGGGCAGGGAGGAGCTGACCCCTCTCTTCCTCCCGGGCCGGCCGCTCCTCTCTCTGCTCCCTGACAGTGCTCCGGGCTCCCCTCCCTCCTCCTCCTTGAGATTCTCCCCCTTGCATCTTCTTGTGGGGTCTCCAAGCTGTCCTGTACCCCTCCCGCCCAACCACCCTCTGCCAGGCTTAAGGTAGACCTCCTGGGCCTGCCCATAGCCCTCCCTTCCAGCCCCAGACCATGCCCAGCCTCCCGGGACATGCCCCTTGTTCCCCGACAGCCTAAGCCCAGTGGGTCTCCTTGAGCTGACCTGCCCCGACCTGCTTGCCTCCTGGAGTCCCACCCCACCACACCCAGCTAGGATGGCCTCACAAATGTCCTCCCGGAATTGCGAATCCTAGTCCTCAGGGTCTAGGCCTCCAGGGGCCTTCCGGGAGCAGGGTGCAGCCCCAAGGTCGTGCCCTCCCCCAGTGGGGGCCTGGCTCGTGGAATGAATCCCGGTCCCCCACTGCCCCCCACTCCAGGCCCCCGGGCCCTGCTGGCTCCATGCTGCCTTTCTTTGCTGCCTCCCACCCCGTCTAGGTTCTCCTCAACCTGAGTCCCTGGAGGGACCAACTTGAAACTAGGCAGGAGGTCGAGGCCCCTTGGGCTCCCAGAGCTCCGTGTGTTCTTTCCGCTACTGCCCTGAGACGCCTGTTTCAGCCTCCCAGTTGGTCAGAGTACCAGGCGGAGGCCCAGCTTGACCTCTTAGTGCCCAGAGCCCAGCTCAGCGAGGCCAGCCAAGTGGGGCCCTGGTGGCTGCCTCTGGTCCCCATCGCCATCACCCCAACATCAGCCGGCCCCAGCCCGGGGTCCTCTGTCCAGAGGAAGGGACGGTGGTGAAGGGGGGCCTGGACAGGGGCTTCTAGAGCTGGAGGGTCCTGGCCATTGAGGGGACTGAGACTGAGTCGGTGGTGACCCTCATGAGGCCATGGAGGTGATGGTGCTGCTGGTCAGGGGTGCTGACGGAGGCCATGTGGGGGGTGCTGACGTGGATGCTGGTGACGGTGCTGGTGGCCGTGGGGACGAGTGGGGAGGTGGCGCTGCGCTGGCCAGTGGAGCCCTCGGTGCTGGTGAGACAGAGGTGGAGCTGCTGCTGGTCTGAGCGCTGGCTGCAGCCGCGGGACAAGCGGGGCAGGTGGCGGTGGCGAAGGCAGGTCCTGGCAGGAGGGGAGGGGAGCAGCAGCAGGTGGCAGAGGCCTCTGAGAGCCCAGGAGCCTGGAGGGGGTCCCCGGAGTGAGGAAGGCCCTCCTGCATTTCCGGGATGACTGCGCCCTCCAGGCCTGGTGTGTCCTCCTGTGCTCCCTGTGGGCCTGGACCCAGCCTGGGGTCCACAGGGCCTGGCAGGGGGTGGCTGTGTGTGTGAGCACGCGCTGGCCCGGCTGACACAATCAATGTCCTGAGCAAAGGGGTTGTGGTGGGCGTGTCCCCCCCAGGACCAAGGCCAGACCCCCAGCCCCCTGCAGCAGGGCTCTGAGCTCACCGGTAGGGAAGCGGAGGCCCAGCGACACTCTGCAGGTGGGGGTGCATTGCCTGGGGAAATCCTCACCCCCTGGGGCTGGGAGACAGAGGCTCGTGGGGGTGAGTGGGGAAGTGTCCCCGCTAGAGCCACACAGACCCTGGCCCAGGTCTGCACTCGACTCCTCAGACATCCCCAGTGAGGACTCCCAAGTTCACCTGCAGTGACCACACCTGCATGCACCGTCCCCACAGGAGCTCGGTGAGGTGAACCCGCCCACAGGACGCCTGAATGCACAGACCCCGGAGCAGAGCAGAGCTTGCTAGGCTGCTGGCCAGGGTGGGGCTGCTGGCCAAGCCTGGGAGTCCCCCAGGCCTCAGCCCCCCCAACACACACAGCCAGGGGCTTGGCCACTGCTCCATGCAGGCTCTGAGCCACCCCAGCGGTCCTGGGGCTCGCTGGCCACAGCTAGAACGGCCTCTCCTCTGCCTGGGGCTGAGCCCACAGCCCATCTGAGAGATCGTGAGACACCCCGAAGGCACACAGCCCCTGGGGCCCAGCACAGAAGGCTCAGCACCCCCAGGACGCCAAGGCTGGGGGAGAGGGGCAGGGTCAGGGGTGTCTGCGGCTGTCTCATCGAGTTGGTCAGTCTCCGGCTGGAAGTCTGGAAATGCACGTGCTCAGGTCATTGTGGCTGAGCGCCCCAGCCACACGTTTCAGAATCTGGGGGTGAGATGGGCTTTCCTGAACAGGGTGGGGGGTTGTTTCTCATGAGCGACGGAGCTGAGCCCACCACTCGGGTCGCGTCCGCTACGAAAGGATAAACTGAGGTCCAGAAACTCGGGGACTTGAGGAAGGTTGACTTATTGTATTTCCATGAACTTGGAGGCTTAAAGTGCTAGAAACTTGTTCTCTCCCAGGTCTGGAGGCCAAAAGTCTGAGACTGAAGGGTTGGCAGAGCAGCAGGGCCGTGCTTGCTTGGAGGTCAGAGAGGACCATTCGTGGTCCCTTCCACCTTCTGGTGTCTCCAGGTGTCCTTGGCTAGAGGCCTCACCACTCCAGTCTCTGGCCTGTCTTCACGCGACCTCAGCCCTTCTGTCTCTTACTGCGAAACACGTTGGTGGATTTAGGGCCCATCCCAGTAGTCAGGATGGTCTTATACCAAGACCGTTCAGTGGTCACACCTGTAAAGGTCCTTTTCCTAAACCGGGGCCCGTTCACAGTTCTGGGTGGCTGCATGTCTGGGGCCACCACTGAGCCCCCTGCAGCCAGGCAGCAAGTTCAGCCTCTCCAGCAAAGGCTCTGGCTTGGGGTGCCGGCAACACAATGTGCCCCAGGCGTCCTGGGCTCGGGGTGCCCCAGCGCTCCAGCCCTACCTCCTGGCCTCCACGACCAACAGACCTGTAACCCCCAGCCTCCTCCACAGGGTGCTGGGGGCTGAGCCCACCCGGAGCTCAGGGTCAGAAGCGCTGCTTCCCTCACTTCGCACCTCCCACACCCCACTTCCGGATCCCTGGGGCCCTGGCCCGTCCTGCCCGCCCCCGCCGGTGACTGTCTGTGAGCACCTCTCAGACTGGCCCTGGATCCCTGAGTGCTGCCTTCTGTGGCTCAGCCCAGGGGCCGGTGTCCAGTGGGGTGAAGGGCGCAAACCCCCAGGTGGTCACGGTTAGCGGGGTTCCGGCTGGTGTGTGGCACTGATGTGGGGCCTGTTTTGGAGGCTCCTGGGTTAACCCTGCCTCTAGGGGTATCAGGGGCAGGTGGAAACTGAGGCAGGAGCCCAGGGAGAGTGAACCTGGTGGGGAGAAGGAAGCCAGGAAGGGCCCCAAGCCTGCGGCCCTGCCGTGGTCTGCCAGCTGGCCCCACCTCTGATCCCTGCCCCCTCCCCCTCCCTCGCTGCTGCCTCCGCCTGGGGGCTCCCGTCCGTCCGCCTGCCTCTCCGCACATTAATCTGTGCTGGCTCACTGCTGACCCAAGCGAAACGGAGTTTGCCTTTTCCCCTCTCGGCAGTTTTCTGTTGGCAAAGCAAAATGATCGCAGCGCACGCTCACCTCGACCTCCCCATGCAGGGAGGAGGACCGCCCTGGAAAGTGAGACGTCCCTGCCGGGCCAGGCCGAGGAGGGGGCCCGGTCGCCGGCACAGCACATGCAGGGGACATCCATGTGCTCACTGCCCAGCCCCTCCCCCAGCCCCCAGCTCTCCATGTCCTCCGTGGGCCCTCTCTGTGCTGGGCACGGGGACAGGGCAGTATCCTGCTGCCGCTGGCGTGGAGGAGCAGGTGTGGTGCCCATCCGAGGCCCACGACCCATGTGGGGCAGAGCGACAACCGTGATGTGGTTGGACCAGAGAGTGGGGAGCTAACACCGGGCCCTGAGACGTGGCCGTGTCTGAGGAAGGCTGAGTGAGTCCCAGCCCAGAATCCAGGGAGGAGGCAGAGAGAACAGGCCCAGTGCAGAGTGAGGCTGGTGGGGGCAGGTAGATGGAAAGAGACAGCACCCCTGGACCCATCAGAGCAGCGCGGACAATCAGGCAGGCACACGCCTCCTCACAGGCACACCCGCTCCTGTGTGGACCCCACAAGCCAGCCCATCAGTGTAGAGGACCCGGGGGCTCTCGGGGCACAGCCTGGACAGCTCCCAGCACACTTGGAGAAGCCCCTTGGCCACGGGCTTCCCTCCTGGGCCAGGCCAGGCATTGACATGACCCCAGGCTGCTGTCCGAGAAGCAGGAGTGTAGTGATGCTCACCCTTGGGCGCCAGGCTAGCCTTTTGTTCTGAGTCCTGGCCCCAAGAGGGTGCGGTATTGCCCTCTGGGTGGGGGTCGGCCCACAGCTGACCACTGGGGGCTTTGCCAGGCCCAGAGTCATGTCCATGACCTCATCCCCGAGGCCTCCTGGAGCCAGCCCAGGACTCCACCAGCTGCTGGTTCAGCCGTCTGGGGACACCAGGGAGGTACCAGGGAGACCAGATGGGCCGGGCCACTCCGGGGTGCTGGGTGAGGGTGGACACAGGATGCTGCAAGGGCGCGGGCAGAGCCCCCACCTTCCTTGGGGGCATCGTCTGGTTTGTTCCCCTTGCTCAACACCTACTTTCCCATCTGGATAAAGACTTCCTTGCTTCCTGGAGAAGTTGACGCCCAGCCACCCCTGACCCAGGGGAGCGAAGGCCCTGGCTTGCCTGAGGGCCCGGAGCCAGGCCACCTGGGAAGCCTAGGAGGGTGTGGGCTTTGGGACGGGCCCTCCCCACCAGCCTGGGGGAGAAGCAGGTGGTGGCTCTCTCCCGGCCCCAGCCCCTCCTGGGTCCAGGTCGGCTGCTGGAAGCGGGGATGCTGCTGAGTTCTGGACAGGACCTGCCAGTCCTGTCGTCCCTGATTAGCGTGTAATGGCTTCCTTGACGCACAGTTTTATTAATCAAATTAATACGAGCTGAGGTGACCTTGGCAGGTTCTGCTGAGAGGGACATTCTCCTGGGAGGGGCAGGTGGTCAAGGCGGGACGCACCTGGATGTCCTGCCCGCCGGCTCGGGCAGCTGGGGGGAGCCCTGCCCTCCCACTCTGAACACTGTGCACCCTCATCACACCCACTCACCCACCCTTACACACTCACCGTCGCCAATGCCCTCCACTCACCCCCCAGCCCCAGTGACGCTGATGAGGGTGGGAGAGAGCAGGGGCCAGGTCCCTAAGGGCTGCTTCTGCTTGGGGACCCCACGGAGGAGACAGGCCTGACGTGCTGAGGGGCTGGACCTTGGCCTGCAGGGGAGCTTTCTTCTCTCCTGGGTCTGCCGCCGGCCCCTCCTTAACCCTGCACGGCCCAGAGACCCCGCCTCCTGCAGCCTTGTGAGCGGGCCGTGGCTGCCCCCTGGTGGCCACGGGGCCCCCCCAACACTATCCCGAAGAGAACTGCAGACAGCAGCCTCTCCCATCTCCCACCCCTTCCTTTGGGGCCAGGCCCTGAGCCACACTACCGCGGGGCCTGGGGCAGTGTGGCCGTCGCGGTCTCTGGGGCTGTTCCCAATATGCATGGCGTGGGGTGGGGGGGGTGGTCCCTGAAGGCTCACGGTCCGAGAAGCCCAGTTTGGGGCCGAAGGGGCTAGGGAGAAGTCCAAGGGAGTTAGGGTGGTCTGGGGGTACCCCTCTGTGCTGGGCCTGGGAACAAGGAGGCTGAGATGGCCCCATAGACACCCCTTGATCCGAAACAGCGGCCTCGGACGCCCAGGCTCGACTGCAGGGCGGGGGCAGGGGGAGCGGAGCCTGGAGGGACGGGATGGGGGCGGACACAAGGCAGGGCGGGGGCGGAGCTTGGCCTGGGGGGACGTCGGGGTCGGGCCTGGCCTGCAAAGAGGCAGGCAGCTCCAGAAGGGACTGGACTGCAGGAGCCGGGCTGGGGTCAGAGGCCCTCGATGCACACGGGGTTGGGAGACGGGACAGGAGGTACGGAAGCAGGGAGGGAGTCCCGCTCTTTGCACGGAGGGACAGCAGAGGCATGCAATAGTTGGCCACCACTCGGGTGGGAGGCCGTGCTGTGGGCACCTGGGCTGCTTGTGGAGGGGGGGGCAGGGCAGGAGGGAAGCTGGTCCTTCTCCAGCCTGTGGGGCACCAGGTGGACCAGTGCGGGGTGGGGGTGGGGGGCCCGGCAGGGGTCACTGAGGGCCAAAGAGAAGCTGGGCTTGGGGCCGTGGTCCTGAGGGAGGGTGTGGACAGAGGGTGGCATCCTGGGAGGAAGGGGACGGGAGAGCTCAGCCAGGGGCCTCAGGAGCCCAGCACAGGGGCAGCGGGAATCTGAGCTGCAGGGGCCGCTGCCACACATCCCCCTAGCCTGCCCCCTTTTCCCGTGACAGCTCCTTCTGGTCCGAGAGGAGTCCATGGACACCTCCACCCGGGGAGCTGCCCTCTAGTGGGCAGTCGGGACACAGGAGGACAGGGCAGCTCAGAGACAGGCTCCTGGCACGCGGGACTCAGTGCCCAGGGTAACTGTGACACTTCTTGTGTGGGTGCTGCACCTGGCCCCCGGCACTGGGCTCTGGCACATCTCATCAGACATGGTCTTTAATGGGCAGCTCTGGGCACTGGGTGGGGCAGCAAACTGGCTGAAGCTCCTGGGTCCTGGATCAGGAAGGTCTGCACAGGGTCCTCACTCCCAGCCAGCTGGAGCCTGCTCTGGGGCCCTTGTATGGGAGGAGCCGGCCCCTCACCGCCACCCTGGGCAACCCAGAGGGTAAGGGCAGCAAGCAGCTCAGGGCTGTGGGGCTGGGGACAGCCTTCTTCCAGTCTTGCCCCTGTTGGCCTTGCGGTTCCAGCCAAGGAGGGGCCTGGGCCTCGGGCTGGCTCGTGAGGGCACTGGTGTCTCTTGGCCACACTCCTTCTGGCTTCTTAGAAGCCCCCCAAGGGCTGGCCGGCGGTTCCCCTGTGTTCAGCATGGAAACGGACGTGGGTCAGCTCCCCTGGCCTGGTCTGCTTGTGGCCAGCGGGTGAGTGCCAGGGACAAAATGGTGGGGATTCAGGGGTTGGGAGTCCATGTGATAGCAAACCCCCCATGGGTTTGCCCTGCTGGGGGGCCGTGCTCCAGAGGCAGCCTCTGCCCGGAGCAGCTGAGGGGCGGGCTGCGCCTCACGGAGGACCGTCCCAGCACCCTCGTAGCATGCGTGGGTATTTGGGGCCTGGCCAAAGGAGTTAGGGACACCCTCCCAAGGTCCTGGGGCTCACCGAGACGGGCAGCTCAGCAGCAGGCAGCAGCGTGACCATCTGCAGGCTCACGCCCTCGTCGCCCACACCCTTCAGCTGGGCCACCACCTCCGCGTGCTTCCACCACCTGCACGGCTGCCCATTCACCGACACGATGTAGTCACCCTCCTTCAGGCCGGCCTCCTGCAGCAGACGGGGAGAGTCCCACAGCACCCCTCCACCTCTGGGTGGGCCCACCTTCCCTGCCCCCCCGGTGAGGGGGGCTTACCGCAGCCCGGCCCCCTGGAACGACGGCAGCAATGAGAACAGGCGAGTCTCCCCGCAGCGTGAAGCCGAAGCCTCCCTCTCCTCGAGACAGGTGAATGGGCCCCACCAGCCGCCAGTGATTCTTGGCTGAGAACACGGACAGGGGCCCCTGGGGGAGGTCAGAGGCCTGGCTGGGCTGCTGCACTTGGAGGAGCCCCCCGGCCTGGAGCACCCTTGCCCTCATCTCTCCATTCGGTGAGAGACTGGTGGCGTCAGCAGGGGGGCTGGGCAGGGTGGGGCCCCCTTCGAGGACCTGCCTGAATGCCAGGAGAGAGCTGAGGAAGGGGAGGCCTGGGAGGGTGCTCACCAGCCGGTGGAAGATATCAGCTACCTTCACCCGGGAGAAGCTGGGTGTCCTTCCCTCTGCCCTCTGCTGCGTCTTAGCTGAAAGGATGAGGGTGAAGGGAGGCAGGGCTGAGTCCAAAGCTCAGGGTCCCAGGGTGGTGGCCTGAGGTGCAGCCATGCACTCGGGCCCTCTGGGCACCACCAGCAGGAGGCGCATGGTGGTTCTGGCGTCTGACGTCCCTGGGGGGACGGGGCAGGCACGGAGCAGCGGGGAGCTGCCATCATGGCTCGGCTCCTCCTCCGAGGGCTCTCTGTGTGGCACATGGAGCCTCTGCCTGCCTCCCCCGCTGGGGCCAAGACACACCCACCCCGGGGCCTGGTGCTCACGCTGGATGTCAGGGGCCTCGGTGGCCTCGTGGAAGTCGTCCTCCAGGTCGAGCTCCGAGTACTTGGCCAGAGAACGCCGCAGTGCCCGGGCCAGCACGGCCTGCAGCAGGTCCTCCCAGCGCAGGGCTCGGCACACGGCGTGCAGCTGCAGCGCCGCCTCCTGCCCCAGGAGGGCCCGCCTCAGGTGGGCCTTGCCTGCGGGACCGAGCTGTCTCATGCTGCTGGGGCCCCTCCAGGCCCCCACCCCACATGCAGCTGGAGGAGGGCAGGTCAGGGCTTCCGGGTTCATCCTGGGTCCGCCAGGGAAGAGCTGCCTCCCATGGGTGCCTGCCCTGCCCAGGAAGCCGCCCGAACTGCTGGGGCCCCATGGGGAGTGACGGCTGGAATGGGGCGCTCATGCCGGCAGGGGCCCAGGGCCTCACCCAGCTTGCTGCGTTCCTCGCGCTCCTGGGGCAGCACCAGGCCCCGGGCCTCAGCCGAGGCCAGGAACACTTTCTCAAGGATGGGGAGCTCCGACTCGGCCACCGCTGGAGGTCAGAGAGGGCAGTGAGCCACCGCACGGGCCCCTGGTGGCACGGCAAGCGGGCACGCAGGGTGGGGCACTCACGGGCGCTGTCACACAGGCCCAGGGCCGCGTGGTAGTGAGCCAGGGCGTGGAAGTGCTCAGCCTTCACGTGCACCAGGGTGGTCCAGGGGAAGGGCACGTAGTCCCGGACGGGCGGCTGGACCATGGTCCGATGCACCAGCCGGTACTCGGCCGCCACCTGCTGGCACACAGGGGGACGGAGGGGGCTGCCTGGAGCCCGGCGGCCTGGGCCCCGGCCTCTGCCCACCCTGGGGCCCCGCCTCCACCAAAGTTCCAGAGACCCTGCCCCACGTCGAGACGAGCTCAGGGGTCAGGGGGCCCCAGTCCCTGCCCTGATTGGCATCGCCCCAGACGCGGGGACTCATGGCCCGGGGACCCTGAACAGCCCCCCAGAGCCTATGAGGACAGCTGGCTTCCAGAGACTCCCCAGCCGCCCCTCCCGGCCCCGCCCCACCCTGCCCCGGTCCCCAGCTCAGCGGGCACCCGAGAGCCAAGAGCCGCAGCCTGGCCTGTACCCTGGGACAGCCGCCCCCCGCTGCCCCCCTCCCTCCCGCCCTCACCTGGGCCGCCTCCTGGGCAAGGCGCAGTTGGGCCAGGCAGTCGTGGGCGGCCCCAGGGGCCTGCAGCAAGAGGCCCTCGAAGACACACTCCTGGGCCTGGGCACTCATGAGCTGCTCCAGCATGGCGAGCGAGGCGGGGCTCATGTCCGGGCTGGGCGCATGGGAGAAGTTCTCCCTCAGGAGGCTGAAGGCCCCTGCGGGGGAGAGGGGGCTCAGCGGGGCTGCCCAGCTCTCGCCCTAAGCTCATCACAGAGGGCCTCTGTGTGCTGAGCCCCTCGGCCTAGGGGGCCACCACGCCTGTCCCCCCTACCCCGACTCTGGCCCTCGAGCCTGGAAGTAAGGACCGCGCAGGCACAGCTGTGGGGCCAGGGTCTGGCAGCCTCACCAGCAGCCCTCTGAAAGGCTTCCACGGCGCGGCTGATGCCCTCAGGGCAGGAGCGGTTCTGGCGAGCCCCGATCTGGGTGTGCAGGGCGCCGATGTTGAACAGCACGCTGCCCTTCTCGAAGGCCAGGGCCCGCTGCTGGGCTGGAAGCCCTGTCAGCGAGTCGTACCTGCAGGGTTGGGTCAGGCTGGGAAGAGTTCCCACAAGAAGCTGGGGGTCTCAGGAACGGCCCCGGGGCTCCTGCCCACCCCAGCCCCTACCAGTGGAAGAGCAGCCCGAGGCTCCGGGCAGGGGTGACAAAGCGTGCCTCCAGGAAGCAGAGCTGGTTGTAGTAGGCCGTGAGCAGCTCCAGGCCGGCCTTGCTCCGGCTGGGGGTCCGCGTGGCCTGCCAGATGGAAGTCAGCTGGGTCCTACCGCCTCTGCCCACCCCAGGGCACACATGGCAGCCCCTGGGATGTCACAGCTCCAGGGGGCGCCCCAGGGTCTAGGGGTGAACATAGTCACACGTGCCCTCCTGGGGGTTGCTGGGGACCACACGTGCCACTCCAGGGGACTGCAGGGCGCTGGAGTGGGAGGCTGGGCAGGGTCCCTGAGGCGGGCACGGGCACAGAGCAGCCATTCCCAAAGGCCAGCAGTCTTCTCACCTGGGGGGTGGGGGGGCTGACACTCACCTGCCGCAGTTCCTCCAGCTCCCTGATCTCAGCCTCGTAGGAAGCTCCATCCTCCCCAAAGTGCCTGCAGATCAGCTCCTGAGGTTGGGGTGGGGGGAGGGCAGGCACGGGACTTCCCTGGAGCCTCCCAGCCCGACATGGCTGAAGCCCCATAGCGAGGGGACCCCCACCACAGATGCGGGGCCCAGGGACTCAGGGATGTCTCTACTGGAACCCCTTACCCTTATTAACTCCCACAAACCAAGTGCCACCTGCCACCTACCAGCGGATGCCTGAGGCCCAGGCTGAGGCACCTTCCTGCTGGCCTGGCCGCAGGGGCTTAGGAGCCCCCACAAGGTCCCCCGGAACCTGCGGGTTTTCTCAGCACAGGCTCTGGCTAGAAGGGGCAGCCCCCAGCCAGCGGAACCCTCAGAGCAGGAGTTGGGGACCCGGCAGCCATCCTGGGACCTCCGGTTTTGCCAACATCTGTCCCAGGGTGCGTTCTTCTGCAAAGCCCACCCGATCAAAATCCCCTCTGGCTGTGGAGGCCAGGTGGCTCTGGGTCAGACCCTTCTTCCCTCTGAGTCCTCACCTCAGTGAGACTGCTGACCAGGAAGCCCCTGAGAGCCGAGCCCAGGCCGGCACTCACCTTCAGGGAGGGGGCCCAGTCCAGGGGCTTGGTCTCCTTCAGCCCCAGGGGGATCATGGGGGCAGTGACGCCTTCACTAGAACCAGAAGCAGCGAGTCCAGACTCTAGGGCTGGACTCCGCTGTCCTCGGTGGCCCTGGAGTCACCCACTACCACGCCTGCTACACCGGACGCACCGCCCCACCCTGGCTCTGGAACGCCACGCCACGTCCCTCAGGCCCTGCCTGATGCCAGCCCTGCACACACAGGCGTGGTGGTGGTGGTCTCCCTCACGCTCACATGCACACGCGCCTCTGGGGCCAGTCCCTGTCCCCCCACACACTCGCATGCACACACGCCCCTGGGGCCAGTCCACGTCCTTGCACACACTCACACACGCACCTCTCGGGCTGGCCCGTGTCCCCGCTGCTGTCGAGCCCCGCCAGCTCCTCCTTCAGCAGCTGCAGGCTGGAGTTGACGTCGCTCAGTTCCAGGGCCACAGTCTCCCTGACGCGGGCGTTGCTGGTGGCTCTAGAGGAGGGAGGCTGAAGTGAAGCCCTAGCGCTGCCAGGGGACCCACGCCCCAGGCCTTCATCGCAGCCCAAGCTCTGGAGCCCATTCCACAGTGATGTGCCAAGGGGCCCAGCCACCCTGGGGCGCAGTGGTGGGGTCCAGGGCCCACCAGATGACCCCCTCCTCTCTGAAGCTCCCTGTGGGCCATGCAGTTTCCTGTCTGTACGCGTGTCATGACTCTGGCCGGAGTACATGTGCTCGGACCCAGAACTTCCAGGGCGTAAGCCCCCCCCCACCTCTCACTCCCCAGGACACGGCTCACGCCTGTGCTCTGGAGACTGGAAGGCAACTTCCCTGGAGAGATGGGGTTGGACTGCCTCTGTGCCTGCCAGAGGGACCAGTGGGTGCCCAGAAAGTCACGGGGTGGACAGGGAGGCAGGGTTAAGGAAAAGGAGGGCCTGGCGGAGCCCCGGCCTGCACCTGGCTTTGTGCTCACTGGTAGTGGCTGGGGCAGGCAGGGCCCCCTTCCCGGGCCTCAGATCAGCACCCAGAGAACAGGTGGGTGTGAAGGTGTGAACACACAGGCTCCAAGGTAGAGATGCATTCCTGTCTCAAGGACTCATTCTCAGGTTCTCAACCTCAGGACACCAGTCACTTGCCACAGCTCAGCCTAAAAAGTGCAGCTGCTATGCCCATCCTGGTGGGGACATCCTCTCCAGCCTAGCACGGAACCTGGCTGGCCCTGAGCTGACCCTGCCAGTGAGGGCCACCAAAGTGGGGGCCTGAGTCATCTGTGAGCATCCCAGCTGGGCACCATGGCTGCCCCAGACCCTGGTGCGAAGTCCAGCCCTGCCTCTCAGGAGCCTGAACAGGAGGCCTGGTCGTGGACTCACACGTGGACCAAAAGACCAGGCACCCACCGTGTCACTGCCCTGCCCTGGGTGAGCCTGCCTCATGGGGGCCTCTGGGAGCATGGCTCTGCTTTCCTGGGGGTCCAGCCGTGGGCGGGTGTCCCGGGCAACCAGTGCCCACCTGTACAGATTCTCAGCGCCTGTCCGCATCCTCAGCTCCCTGTCAATCTGCTGGTGGATCCGGGCCCTGCGGCTCTGCAGGCGGCCGGGCGGTGAATCTGCCGAGAGGTCACAGCCCTGTGAAGAGGTCACAGGTCACTGGGCCCAGGCCAGCAAGGACATGGCGGGCAGCGACAGGGCTGGACTGCCCTGGGAAGACGCTGGGCCCGTCGGGTGCCGCTCTGGGACTCAGCAGCCCAGCTGGAGACCCGCTGGGAGACGGTCAGTTGCTCCCCGTGTCCTCCTGCGCTTCCGAATTCCTTCTATAACCTCCATGACCCGTCCTGCCCACGCAAATGCCAGACTGCACACGTTTAGGTGGAGGGGACGACCAGCCAGCTCCTGCCAGGGCACTGATGGAGAGCAGCCTGCCTGCAGGGTGCTGGGTCTCCTCTGGGCCACACTTACTGCGGCTGGGCTCCATCCCAGTTGGCCGCTTATTGCGGCAAATGCCCAAACCACAGGCCCCAAGGGTCACTCCGCTCACAGGCAGAGGGCCAGGCCTTCTGACAGTCCCATCTGAGGCGCCTCAGTGCGGCTCTGCCCTGCACACAGGCAATCCCGCCAGCCTGCCCGTGTCCCGGGCCCCAGGCAGAGAGCCCTGCAGCAGGTTCAGAGGGTGAGAGGTTTCCTCTGTGAGGGGAGGGGCTTTCAGGGCCCCAGTGGGACTGGTGCCGCTGCGGCCTTTTAGGGACCTCCCGGCCTGGTCAGTCACCAGCCCGAGAGTTGGGAAGGACTTCTCAGAATGTTCTTCCCTGGAGCATGTCCTCAGGCTCAAGTGGTCTCCTGGCCCTGGAACAGAACAAGGAAGAGGACATAGTGCCTCCCAGGACCCCACCCTGAAAGCACAGGCGTGCAGGGATAATGCAGCCTCTCTGCAGTGGCCGCTGTCTTGCACAAATCTGAGGAAATATGTCCCCACTGCCACACACAGAGCAGTCCCCGCCTTCTGGGGGCTATAGGTTATCCCAGCCCCAAGCAGGAGGCGCCCTAAAGAAGGCCTTACTCTCTTGCACAGACAAGACTCATGGCACATGACCACCTTGGATTACAGCCCAACATTTCCTCCACATTCCAGTGTTCGTAGGAGGGATCAATCAGGGAAGACTTCCTGTAGGAGGAAGCATTTTTCTGGGACTTCCAAGTGGTCCTGAGGTAACTGGGGAGAGGGGACTTGTCCCCATTGAACAATGGGGGAGAGAGAGCAACCACCTTGGATGACTGCCTGCTGGGGGACTCTGGACAGGTTCTCGTCTGTAGACAGAGAGGGGGCTGGTGTCAAGGTGGCATCAGGCAGGAAGAAGACAAAGCACGGCTCTCCTCTCTCCGCTCTGCTGGTTGAGTGTCTGTCTTCGCACTGGCCTTCACCTCTTCCCCATGGTACCTCCCATACCCACTTGGTGCAGAAGGGAATGAGAAGAGGACACGGGCAGTTGCCCTTCCAGGAGGCCTGAGAATCCGGAGCAGGGGGCAGGCCACAGCTGAAGCTCTACCCTTCTCCCTCTGAAGGTCCAACTGCACAGCTCCAGCCTAAGGTTCTGAGTGAGCAGCAAGGCTGTCTGCCTGGGGAGGGGCGCTCCATGCACTGGGGAGAGGCTGCCAGCCCCGAGGGACTGTCCCGTCAACACAGCTCGTCAGGTGTCCGATGTCACGTGCCCCCGGAGAGATGTACTTGAAGGCGGGAGACCATAGTTCCCTCTGAGGCCTGCAGCCAGCACCCCTCATGGTCTCGTGACCCCAGCGCTCCCTCCAGGACTCAGGCTGGCTGCATGACTTGGCGGGAAGTGCGACTGTGGCCCAATTTGCAGTGCTGGGTGGTGCTCACTCCCATTTCCACACCGGGTGGTGAAGGGGTCTGTCAGCTCGTGCATGTGTGGAAGAACCCCCACCTGATGGAGAAGAGCAGCGAGCCTCTCCCACGCCCTCCCTGCTCCAGCCCTGGCAGCACTGGTCTAATGGATCCCCCAGAAGCCCAGGAGGAAATGGCAGGGGCAGTGGCCAGAACTGGCTAAGTGTGCCAGGAACTAGGGCAGTGCAGGTCTGGTAGCAGACTGCAAGATGGTTGGTGGGGCCAGGCCTCACACCCTCCCTGGTGCAGGTGCAGCAATGCTTGGTGGCACCGGCCTGAAAACTCTCGTGTGTGTGGATGCCTAAGGCCTGGCATAAACCCTGGGAAGCCTTTCAGTGACTCCCAGGGAAGAGCCAGGCTTCCGGGCTGCAAGGTGAGGCAACCAGAGCACGAATCCTCCCCAGCCACAGACTCACATGTCTCCACCCTCCTCCCTTGCACAGCTTTTCAGTCCTGGAAACAGTCCACAGTCCACAGCCCCCGCGGGATCAGGGGTTTCAGGAAGGGGCAGAGGTGCGGGGAAGCGAGGCGGGAGAAACCACCCTGCTGGGAAATCCTCCAGCCATTTCCTGTACCCGGGTGCATCAGCCACCTGTTGCTAAAAGTTCCATCAAACACAGAGCTGGGTGGCCAGGGCACAGCTGAACAGCCCTAGGAGAGAGGGAACAGCTAGGAAAGTGGGAATGACATGCCAGAAACAGACACGAAGGCCACGGGCTGTCACTGACCAGAGTCCAGCACCTGCCAGAGAAGGGGGTCCTGGAGTGTTGTTCTCAGAAAACCACGAGCTGGACTTGCGCTCCGACCTGCTCCGGTCGACGCAGAAGGGGTCCCCCAAACGCACTAGACAGGAGTCCAGCGGCCGGGCTCTGGCTCCGCACGGGGCCCCAGCTCCCCACCGTTACGCCCACCTTACGCGACGTTTCGCCCCGGAGTCCAGCGGCGCGAGAAACCAGTGCCGATCCCGCAGCCGAGCGCTCGCCCGCGGCAGCGGGCAACAGGAGCGGCCGGGTTTGGGAACCCACCTCCCGGCGCCCCCCGGCCGCCGGCCGCCGGCCGCCGGGCGCTCCCACCTTGCGGATGGGGCCCGCTTGCAGCCGGGCGCTCTCCTCGCCGGCTCCCGGGCCGTCCGATCTGTCCTCGGGGACCATCGCCGCCCGCTGCTCGGGCCGCGTCCGCCTGGAGGCCGTCGCCAGCGCAGAGACCCCCGGAGCAAGGGACTCCTCACTGCCCTCTCCTGGGGGTGGCGGCCCCGCCGGCAGGAGGGGCGGGGCGCAGGCCGCCGAGCGTGCGAAACTTCCCGCTGCCCAATCGGCGGCCGCGGCGACTCCGACGGACAGCAGCGCTGGCCAACCAGAGCGTGAGGGAGGTGGTTCTCGAAGCCAGGCCCTGCCCACTCGTGTCCGCGGAGCCCCAGGGGAATGCGGTCGCCCCTGGCAACCGCCGGCCGGCGGAAAAGGGAGAAACAAGGCGCCGCGCAGGGCCCAGGGGCAGCCGGGGTTCCACCCGCCGGGCGGCGGGGCCTCCGCAGGCCTAGTCCGAAGAAAACACCCGCGATGGCTTGTTAACGGATTTCCTGGCACGAGCGCCCGTGCAGCCCTTAAGGTCCGCTTTTCTGTCTCCGCTCGGGGACCCAGGCTCTGGCCTGGTGGCCCCAGTGCGGTGCCGTCCATTGTCACACTTCCAGAAACCGCTTCCAGAACCTTCCTCGGGAACCCGCCTCTGGAGCCCACACTCCAGAACCCCCCTCGGCAACCTGCTTCCAGAATCATCTTACTTTCACCACCTACATCTAGAACTGACTTACCTCCCGGGACCAGCCTGCCTCCAGAACCGAACTCTCCCTGCAGAGTTACCCCAGGCCCTTCATAATTTCTCTAGTTATGGCAACTCCGGAACGCACTCAGATTTCATGTGGGGCTCACCTCACCGAAGAACAGGGGCAGGAACACCAGAGCATATGCAGTAGCCATAGCAAATCTTCACCAAGTTCTGATAAATTTCCAGCCTTGTCCATAGTAACCATCTCCCCACGGTCCCAGCCATGCCTCCGTGCAGAGCCCTGGGCCCCTCCCCAAATAGCCAAGCCAGATCCTGTCTTTCCCCAGAGCTAAATCCTGTAAGCTAAGCTCTTTGGCCAACCCTGGCCATCTGAAACAATAGTAACAACAAAATAAGGTAATTGTTAACTCCGAGGAAAACAAAATGTAACACAGAATATGACCTGACTTAGCTGTGTGTTTCAGGCTGTCCTGGCAGCTTGACTGTAGAGGACCACCATAAGGAGTTTCTGTTAGGAGGAAGAGAGAGGGAAAGGGTGAAGAAGTGGGTGAGAGAAGCTGAAGCTTCATCCTGCTGAGGGGGAAGTCAGCAGATAAGGCCTCAGTTAGAAAGCAGAATTCCAGGTGCAGAAGCATGAGGTCCGGGACTTCCCTGGTGGCACAGTGGCTAAGAACCCGTCTGCCTATGCGGAGGACACAGGTTTGATCCCTGGTCCAGGAAGATTCCACATACCATGAAGCAACTAAGCACCACAACTGCTGAAGCCCGCGTGATCCAGAGCCTGTGTTCCATTACAAGAAATGTCACTTCAAGGAGAAAGCCGTGTCTGGCAAGGAAGAGTAACCCCGACTAGTACAACCAGAGAAAGCCTGCACAAAGCAACAGAGACCCAGCACAGCCAAAAATAAATGAAGAGATAAATAAAGAAATAAAAACCTCCAGTTGCAGATGCTTGTTCTTCGGAACTGTGGGATTCAACACCAAATCTGCAGCTCAGAGTTATAGGCGGTCACCCCTGGGGAGGCGGTGGGGTGCCGCAGGAGGTTCCTTCTTGGTTCACCAGGTCTTAGAGACCTGAGGCTGGTAAAGCTCCAAACCTTCTATAACAAAGTAACCCCAAAACTTGTGTTTTGAAGAATGGATGTCTAGTAATTGACAACAAAAAGCATCCAAAATAAAAGGAAACCATTGGAAATGAAGAGATACTTCTAAATAAGGTGTGAATTAGAAGAAAGAACACAAACTGCATATTACCTAAAAAAAAAAAAACTAGAAAGTAAATAACATTATATAAAATTTATAGAACAAAAGGAAATTCTGTAACTTTTTGTGACTTTATTACTATATAGATATCATATATATGTGAAACAAATTAACCAAATTAAAAAAAAAGGAGGAGGAAATAACAAAACATTTAAAGCTGACATCAGTTGCATAGCAAAGAAACTGAGTGTTTGAGGGAAAAAAGTTGATTAATCCCCAAGAGGCCCGATGGTGGGGGAGTAGATTTTTATTGGCTAGGCTCCGCCTCTAACTGCATAAGATTGGGTGCATTGCTTAGCCCTGGGGAGTGAGATGTTTATTATTTTTCCCCAGGTCACCATTCACAGGTGGGTGGTGGCAGAGGGTGTATCCGCAGGGGTGTCCACCAAAGACCGTGAGCCTGGCAGTGGAGGCGAGGTTACTTCCCCTGGGCTCATTTCTGCTTTCCAGGGAGGAAGAAGCATCAGGAGGAAAACAAGATGTCCCCCCAGTTCCCCCGAACGTTGTCACATGGCCTTGTGTGTCTGCATGGGAGGCTGCGAATGTACTGTTCTTGCATGCTGTACCAAAATAATTGGGGTTTTGTCTGTCAGTACAACTAGGATGGGTTTGGATCCCCACAAAAGCACAAATACACCATATCAAGAAAGGAAAAGAGGCCAATTACCAAGGCACGGGGAGATTACAAACTGTGAGAAAGCATTATGACGGTAAACTGGTCTGCAGAAGACGGATGATTCTGTTCCCAAATGTGAACGATCAAAGCTGATCCCAGAAAAGGGGGAAAACAAGGATAGACCAATGTTCAGTTCAGTTCAGTCCAATTCAGTTCAGTTCAGTCGCTCAGTCGTGTCCGACTCTTTGCAATCCCATGAACTGAAGCGCACCAGGCCTCCCTGTCCATCACCAACTCCCGGAGTCCACCAAAACCCATGTTGAGTCGGTAATGCCATCCAACCATCTCCTCCTCTGTCGTCCCCTTCTCCTCCTGCCTTCAATCTTCCCCAGCATCAGGATCTTTTCCAATGAGTCAGCTCTTCGCATCAGGTGGCCAAAGTATTGGAGTTTCAGCTTCAACATTAGTCCTTCCAATGAACACCCAGGACTGATCTCCTTTAGGATGGACTGGTTGGACCTCCTTGCAGTCCAAGGGACTCTCAAGAGTCTTCTCCAACACCACAGTTCAAAAGCAGCAATCTTCGACACTCAGCTTTCTTTATAGTCCAACTCTCACGTCCATACATGACTCCTGGAAAAACCATAGCTTTGACTAGATGGACATTTGTTGGCAAAGTAATGTCTCTGCTTTTGAATATGCTATCTAGGTTGGTCATAACTTTCCTTCCAAGGAGTAAGCGTCTTTTAATTTCATGGTTGCAATCAACATCTGCAGTGATTTTGGAGCCCCCCAAAATAAAGTCTGACACTGTTTCCCTATCTATTTGCCATGAAGTGATGGGACCAGATGCCATGATCTTAGTTTTCTGAGTGCTGAGCTTTAAGCCAACTTTTTCACTCTCCTCTTTCACTTTCATCAGGGGGCTTTTTAGTTCCTCTTCACTTTCTGCCATAAAGGTGGTGTCATCTGCATATCTGAGGTTATTGATATTTCTCCCAGCAATCTTGATTCCAGCTTGTGCTTCTTCCAGCCCAGTGTTTCTCATGATGTACTCTGTGTATAAGTTAAATAAGCAGGGTGACAATATACAGCCTTGATGTACTTCTTTTCTTATTTGGAACTAGTCTGTTGTTCCCTGTCCAGTTCTAACTGTTGCTTCCTGACCTGTATATAGATTTCTCAAGAGGCAGGTCAGGTGGTCTGGTATTCCCATCTCTTTCCGAATTTTCCGCAGTTTATTGTGATCCACACAGTCAAAGGCTTTGGCACAGTCAATAAAGCAGAAAGAGATGTTTTTCTGGAACTCTCTTGCTTTTTCCATGATCCAGCGAATGTTGGCAATTTGATCTCTGGTTCCTCTGCCTTTTCTAAACCCAGCTTGAACATCTGGAAATTCATGGTTCACGTATTGCTGAAGCCTGGCTTGGAGAACTTCAAGCATCACTTCAGGGCTTCCCTGGTGGCTTAGAGGGTAAAGCGTCCACCTGCAATGCAGGAGACCTGGGTTCAATCCCTGAGTCAGGAAGATCCCCTGGAGAAGGAAATGGCAACCCACTTCAGTACTCTTGCCTGGAAAATCCCATGGATGGAGGAGCCTGGGAGGCTGCAGTCCATGGGGTCACAAAGAGTCGGACACAATTGAGCGACTTCACTTCACTTACTAGCGTGTGAGATGAGTGCAACTGTGCAGTATTTTGAGCATTCTTTGGCATTACCTTTCTTTGGGATTGGAATGAAAACGGACCTTTTCCAGTCCTGTGGCCACTGCTGAGTTTTCCAAATGTGCTGGCATACTGAGTGCAGCACTTTCACAGCATCCTCTTTTAGGATTTGAAATAGCTCAACTGGAATTCCATCACCTCCACCAGCTTTGTTCATAGTGATGCTTCCTAAGTCCCATTTGACTTCACATTCCAGGATGTCTGGCACTAGGTGAGTGATCACACCATTGTGATTATCTAGGTCATGAAGATCTTTTTTGTACATTTCTTCTGTGTATTCTTGCCACCTCTTCTTAATATCTTCTGCTTCTGTTAGGTCCATACCATTTCTGTCGTTTATTGAGCCCATCTTTGCATGAAATGTTCCCTTGGTATCTCTAATTTTCTTGAAGAGATCTCTAATCTTTCCCATTCTATTGTTTTCCTCTATTTCTTTCCATTGATCGCTGAGGAAGGTTTTCTTATCTCTCTTTGCTCTTCTTTGGAACTCTGCGTTCAAATGGGTTTCTTTTCTCCTTTGCTTTTTGCTTCTCTTCTTTTCACAGCTATTTGTAAGGCCTCCCCAGACAGCCATTTTGCTATTTTGCATTTCTTTTTCTGGGGATGGTCTTGATCCCTGTCTCCTGTACAATGTCACGAACCTCCATCCATAGTTCATCAGACACTCAATCTATCAGATCTAGTCCCTTAAATCTATTTCTCACTTTCACTGCCTTGATAAGGGATTTGATTTAGGTCACACCTGAATGGTCTAGTGGTTTTCTCCACTTTCTTCAATTTCAGCCTGAATTTGGCAATAAGGAGTTCATGATCTGATCCATAGTCAGCTCCCAGTCTTATTTTTGCTGACTTCTCCTTCTTTGGCTGCAAAGAATATAATCAATCTGATTTTGGTATTGACCATCTGGTGATGTCCACGAGTAGAGTCTTCTCTTGTGTTGTTGGAAGAGGGTGTTTGCTATGACCAGTGTGTTCTCTTGGCAAAACTCTATTAGCCTTTGCCCTGCTTCTTTCCGCATTCCAAGGCCAAATTTGCCAGGTGTTTCTTGACTTCCTACTTTTGCATTCCAGTCCCCTATAATGAAAAGGACATCTTTTTGGGGTGTTAGTTCTAAAAGGTCTTGTAGGTCTTCATAGAATCGTTCAACTTCAGCTTCTTCAGCGTTCCTGGTTGGGGCCTAGGCTTGGATTACCGTGATATTCAATGGTTTGCCTTGGAAACGAACAGAGATCATTCTGTTGTTTTTGAGATTGCATCCAAGTACTGCGTTTCAGACTCTTTTGTTGACCATGATGGCTACTCCATTTCTTCTAAGGGTTTGCTGCCTGCACTAGTAGATATAATGGCCATCTGAGTTAAATTCACCCATTCCAGTCCATTTTAGCTTGCTGATTCCTAGAATGTCGACGTTCACTCTTGCCATCTCCTGTTTGACCACTTCCAAATTGCCTTGATTCATGGACCTAACATTCCATGTTCTTATGCAATATTGCTCTTTACAGCATCAGACCTTGCTTCTGTCACCAGTGCCATCCACAGCTGGGTGTTGTTTTTGCTTTGGCTCCATCCCTTCATTCTTTTTGGAGTTATTTCTCCACTGATCTCCAGTAGCATATTGGGCACCTACTGACCTGGGGAGTTCCTCTTTAAGTGTCCTATCTTTTTGCCTTTTCACACTGTTCATGGGGTTCTCAAGGCAAGAATACTGAAGTGGTTTGCCATTCCCTTCTCCAGTGGACCACATTCTGTCTAGAACAAACTGCTGGAAGGGGCGCTAGACTCATCTGAGAGCAGACACCCCCCCCCCCCCAACACACACACCACCACCCCCCCACTCCTCAGAGGATCCCGGCCTGTGGAAAACAGAGGGACATGGAACAGCTTACAAAGGTCAGAGGCCCACGGCTACTGAGGAGAGGGCAGGAAGCCGTTCATGGCTCTACCCGCACAGATGAGTGTCAGAACCTGCTGTTGTCTGCCTGCTCCACCCCTGTTGTTACAGAATCTGCCTGGGAGGGGCAGCCAGTCAGCCCCAGAGGGTGGAAACCTCCGTGCAAGAAATTTAACCAAAAAACCCACCTCTATTAGGACTAATTAGATACTTTGGTAAGGTAGCTAATGTTCAGCTAACTATGTTATGGGCTGAATTTTATCCCCCTTCCAGAGTCCTGTGTTGAAGCTGTAATCCTAGAGCAATAGGATTTGGAGGTGGGGCTTATGGGAGGTGATTAGCGTTAGATGTACATCAAAGCTGTATGTCGTCACCCTGCTTATTTAACTTATATGCAGAGTATATCATGAGAAACGCTGAGCTGGAAGAAGCATAAGCTGGAATCAAGATTGCCAGGAGAAATATCAGTAACCTCAGATATGCAGATGACACCATCCTTTTGGCAGAAAGTGAAGAAGAACTAAAGAGCCTCTTGATGAAAGTGAAAAAGGAGAGTGAAAAAGTTGGCTTGAGGCTCAACATTCAGAAAACTAGGATCATGGCATCTGGTCCCATCACTTCATGGCAAATAGATGGGTGAACAATGGAAACAGTGACAGATTTTATTTTGGGGGGCTCCAAAATCACTGCAGATGGTGACTGCAGCCATGAAATTTTTAAAAGACACTTGCTCCTTGGAAGAAAAGCTATGACCAACCTAGACAGCATATTAAAAAGCAGAGACATTACTTTGCCAACAAAGGTCCATCTAGTCAAAGCTATGGTTTTTCCAGGAGTCATGTATGGATGTGAGAGTTGGACCACAAAGAAAGCTGAGTGCCGAAGAATTGATGCTTTTGAACTGTGGTGTTGGAGAAGACTCTTGAGAGTCCCTTGGACTGCACGGAGATCCAACCAGTCCATCCTAAAGGAGATCAGTCCTGGGTGTTCATTGGAAGGACTAATGTTGAAGCTGAAACTCCAATACTTTGGCTACCTGATGCGAAGAACTGACATTGGAAAAGACCCTGATGCTGGGAAAGATTGAAGGCAGGAGGACAAGGGGACGACAGAGGATGAGATGTTTGGATGGCATCACTGACTTGATGACCATGAGTTTGAGCAAGCTCCTGGAGTTGGTGATGGACAGGGAAGCCTGGTGTGCTACAGTCTATGGTGTTTCAAAGAGTCAGACATGACTGAGTGTCTGAACTGAACTGACCTGAGGGTGGGGACCCCACAATGGGATTAGTGTGTTTATAAAAAGAGAGATACTAGGGGCTTCTCTGGCGGGCCCATAATTAGGACTCTCCACTTTTCACTGCCAAGGGCCCAGGTTTGGTCCCTGGCTGGGGAACTGAGATTCCACAAGCTGTATGGTGGGACCAGAGGAAATAAAAAGAGAGAGAGACCAGAGTTTGCTTTCTCAGCCACATGAGGACACAGTAAGAAGGTGACCATCTGCAAACCAGGAAGAGAGTCTTTACAGGAGCTGAATTGGCTGGCTCCTCGATCTTGGACTTTGCCTCCAGAACTGTGAGAAAACTAATTTTTCTCCATGGCAGTACAAGTCCTGATGGGCCCTGGCTCAAAATTTTACACTGATCGGTACTTTGCACATGCAAACCAGATGGGCTCTCAATGTGAACCATCTTTGAATTGGAAGAAAGCTGGGCTCTGTCCTGAGCCTTTGGCCGTCTGGAGAGTCACCGGCTGGCCCAAGACCCAGGGGCCATGCAGCTGGAGGAGCCAGGACCCTCATGGCATCCAGCACCTTCTCCACACACATCCTGCTCCATGGGAAATGCCCAAGGGAGCCAAAAATGTACTAGGAGGAGGAGGTGGGGCAGAGAAACCCAGAGAGAGCAGCTCTGAATCAGGTTACTTTGACTGATGAAGCACTGCAGAATTGGGATCTGGGAGCTTTCAGTTTGATGCTAAATGTCAGATGACTTGGTGAAAAGTTGTGGCACTTTCATTGACTTTCTCTCTGGTCCCAAGTCTCAATTAGGACCGGTGCTGACACTGTTTATTTACATTTGCATTTTTTTCAGAATGAGGGGCAGAGGAGTCAGGCTCTGGAGGCCCAGGATTGGCAAAGAATTCCATTACTCACATACTTGCTCACTGTTGTGGCATGCTAAGATTTTGGAGTTTTGGCGTGTGCCTCTACTTAGAGGGTATGCAACATAAATTGAAGAATAAATAACCGTAAAGCCCGAAGAGAGCATGATATACTGCTGTGTGCGAGCCACTTGTCTGTGACAAATGGCATACCAGGCACCGCAGGACCGCAGGAAGCCTTAATCAATGGTGGTAATAGCCACCGATGCATCACTGTGCGGGCGTCACCGAGGGACTGACGCTGGAGAAGAATCAACAGGACGTGAAAAAGGAATTGTTTGTAAATACAATCAACAATTTTGTGTTCCTGAGAAAGCCATTCATCATTGGGAAACCACCTTTAGTAAAAGATGCACCGGGCCTCCCAGTGAGGCAGGGCCATCAATCCTGCCCAAATCCCGGGGCCAGCTCAGGGCTGTCAAAGGCTCAGGGAACAGACACACATATTTATTCTTGTTTGAAGGCAAATTGAGAGTCATTTTTGGGGGGGGGGGGGGGAGTGAGCAGAGGGCACCTGTAAAAACCTGTTGGGAGCAGAGAGAGCTCCTTGAAAAGTCTTCTTCTTTGGGGCACCTGGCCCAGGGCCCGAGTGCCCAGCACGCTCTCTGCCTCTCCTTGGCCATGCCTGCGCTCTCTCCCTCCTGGACACATGGTGCATGAGGGGCGGGAAGGAGAGGTCTCTTTGAGCAAGGAAGGTGCTTCTGGGGGAATGGCTCTTTAGGGGGATGAGGTCTAAGGAAGGTCCTTGTAGTCTGGAATTGTGGCCTGGCTCCACAGACATTTTTCTGGCCCCTCTGGGGAGCTGGTTTCATCCTTACAACAGCACGAGGTGAGGGCGCCCAGAGCATGGCGGTTACTGGTCTGATGGCTGGAGGCGCTTGCCGGTCTTTCCCCACTGAGGCCACCCCACAGTCCTCTCGGTGGATCCTGTGGCCAAAGGACCACCTCGTGCTCTGGAGGAGTGGAGGCCAGGTGGGGGGCGGGCTGCAGGCAGCGCCGCCTGTGCTGGGATAGTCGTGGACAGGTGGCGCGGCTGTTCACGGTGGAGCCAGGAAGAGGAGGATCGGTTGGGCCAGCAGGGCTGGGCCACGAGCCACCTGGAGGGACGGGGCGGGAGGGGTGGGCTCCACGGAGCGCCCGTGAGTGTGGCCTTGTCCCATGCCGCTGACAGCCAATGGGACACGGCCAGGGAAGCCGGTGGAGGGCATTTGGAGACCTTGCTGGGGCCTGTCAGCAGGGTGTGGGGGCAAAAGGCTGCTCTGAGAGAATCAAAAGTGAGCCAGAGGACAGGAAGTGAGCACGTGTGGGGAGTTCTGCTCTGGGGGCACAGAGAACTGGTGCGACACGTGGCTGTGGGGTCAGGGGAGAGCTGAGGGGCTGGCTGGCCTTTAACGGAGGGAGCCGCAGGTATGGGAGGAGATACAGGAGGAGGCAGAGCCCGGGTCACAGGCAGGGCACACGTGGGTGGGGGACGCAGATGCTGCCTGTGGGCTGCTGCTGTGTGCTGGTGACAGGAAGCAAGGTCTTTGATGAGAGTGGGCCGGGGAGCGGTCCTGGAGGTCACAGCAGGGGAGGAGGGAGACAGCCAAGGACAGGGAGTAGGGATTCCTGGCAGGGGGCGCCCCGCTGGCATGTGGCTGCCCAGAAGACGGATGACTGGGTTTAGCCAGGGTTTAAATGGGTGAGGGGGCAGCCGAGTGTGCTTTGCAGATGGACTGTGCCTCTGATAGACTGTGGCACCTAGGAGAAGGAAAACACCCTTCATTCCAAAGACTCATTCCTCTGCGACCTAATCCAGGAAGACTCAGTTTCTGGGTGGAGGTAACTCTGACGTCACAACTGAACACCCTGTTGTCAGGCTGTTCGGGATACAATTTATGAAATATGTTTGCCGCCTCCCACTCAGTCAACTGACAACAAGCCTCTTATGCCAAATCCTGGACCACCTAGATGTAGCTTCCCTCGAAAATATATATCATCAGAAAATATGCATCATTTATTTACCAAGCAAAAAAGGGGCATAATTCAGTGGAACCAAAGCTTCCTTCTCCCTGAAAACCTGTTTCTATTTTCCACGTATGACTAATTTTTAATCTCAGTGACTGAGCGGTAATGCCATTGTCACTGATGCTGACAATGGGGTTTTTTAAGAAGCGTATGATAGATGTTGCCTTCATGGTATCCTTTTTTGGTAATCGCTCCTGTAGCATTCAGAATAAAATGAGTCCAGCCTCCGTGAGGCTCTAGCAAACCCAGGAGCAGTTGTAGATTAGATGCCATCTTTATGCAAAGCTTGCACCACACACACTTGGCTGGCAGCGAGAGGTCGTAGAGACGACGGAAGACTTCCGTCTGGCCATTATTCACCAAAGCAGGAAAACAGCTATTTACCTAACGCCCATTTGTTAAGAGAGTAGGAAAATGGAATCTTTAATAACGTCAAACAAAGGCACCGGAAGTTATAAAACCACCACCAAATTGTAAAATAAGGAGCATGTTTATCACGGGCTCCTCTGTTTTCACCTAAGGAATGTTTTTAGGTGGTTTTTCCTGTGATGGGGTTTCAGGGTCACAGGACACCCCACCCATGCAGGCATGAAAACTGGATCCCTGAGTGCCATCCTCAACTCCTCTTGTCCCCAGCCCATCACCCTGAGCTGGCCAACCTCACCACTGTCTCCCAAGGGACCAGGCACAGCGTTGCCCGCAGGATTCCCTGCCCTGCAAGCGGTCTTGCCCACTGAGGTCCATGCAACGCTCTAAATGCAACGGGAGGGGGTGGTTATCTTCCCTAACCTGACAGCGCCTCGCCAACCCAGTGTCGGCACCATCACATCCACGCCCACCAGCCCTTCCCCAAACCCAACCTGCAGGTGCACACGCCCGTTCACACAAATGTATTCACACTCACACACACTTGGGTGAAGACCTCCTATGAGGCCTTGGCCCTGGGCTGCTCCTTATTGCCCCCACTGTCCTGGCCCAGCGAGCATGTGGCGAGTGGGGCCCGGAGGGGGACGTTCCTTCTGGTCCTCCCTTCTGCGCACAAGCCTGCAGGGCCCTAAGCCTGTGCGGCCGCGGTGGGAATGGGCCTGGGCCGCTGCTCAGGGCACATCCTCTCGGGGCAGGGGGGCGCCCTGGACCCGAGTCTCCACCTTCACCCTTGGGTCATCCAGGTTGTGGAGCCACCCACGGCATTGCCTGAGTTCTCAGCTGCATTCTTTCTCTTTGTTGCCTACTGGCATTCATCTGGTAACAAACACCCCGAGTTAACAGCATTTTTTTTCTTTTCCTTTGGGCCGGTGCCTCTAAGGCCGTAAGTACTCATGCAGAATTGGCAAACGGGCTGTTTCCAGTGGAGTTATGCTTGCCTTCAAGATGGTCAGTTGTGACGTTTAGAAATATAAAGATAATGACACGTAAAATGCAGGGAAATACTCAGGACTTGTTAACTGAAGCTCTGCCTGGAGACCGTTTCCCTGGTAATGGCATCAGGACACCGAGCACCTACTGGTGCGCCTGTGAGTCCCGAGGGAGATTCAGGGAGGCGTCCTGAGCAGCGGGCCTTGCTCTTCTCTTGGCTGTGGGTGGACGTCATTTAGCTCTTGCTGTGTTTTAGAGGTAGACGTGGCCAGTAGGACCACCGGCCATAGGTATGACGGACCATAGGCTGCCCCTGCATGTGGGCCCAGGCTCACCTCCTCACCGACTGACCTGCTGCCCATCTGGGCTCCTCTGTGAGGCATCTCAATGTGTTTTCTTACAGTTGGAGACAGACAATTACAGATAAAGAAGCCACGAGGGGAGATGGTCCAGTGTCCGGTTTGAAGCCTTTCTCAGTGAAGGGGTAAGGTTGCTCTCAAGAGGTAACTGAGTGCTTCTGGGTAGAAGTGGCCTTTGCTCAGTGAATTGTGATTTTTGTTAATGAGCTGCCTCAGCTCTTGAAACAGCCTAGTCTAACTGATCCCCGGACTAACGGAAAATAGGATGGGAGCAGCCTGTGCACACAGATGAGGCCCAGGTGGTATCAAGCAAGGAGACTGTGTCGGGCTGGGGAGGGAGACGGAGGGGCGCGCCTGTCCCTCTTCTGTCAAGTTCGTGTTTCTTCCAGCCGGAGTCATCATTTCAGTGCTGGCTTTGCATTTCCTGCCTTGGGATTCACATTACATTTTTTTTTTTTCTCCGTTAAAAGAAGAGGCAGAATACTGACCAGATGAATCTAGAAAACCCAAAGAAACAGAAAGTGAAGGAGCCAAGTCAAAAAATCAGGAGATGTGGGAAAGACCAGTTTTGAATCGTTCATTTGCTGTTAAATGTTCCATTTTTAAACTTACAGTCTTCAGTAAGTTACATTCTTTTTTTTTTTAACCCACAAGCCTTTCTTCATTTCCATGTCATCTTGATAGTTTTTAAAATATGCACTTCGTGTTCTTGTGAAGTACCTTGATTTCTAACTTCAGAAGGTGTACTGCTTTCTGCATTGTGCCTGGTCCTTGGGATCGGGCCTGGTTGGGGGTTGTCGGTTATTCCTCCTGGGAGCCCTTTGGCGTGGCTGCCACCTGCTTACTGAGTTCTAAGGAAGTCGCTGGCCAGGGGCGTCTCAGTGGCCTGGATCTGACTTGCTCACTTCCTGAAGGTCATGTTTGGTCTTCCCAGGGGCCACCTGTAGGACACACTGGTGGTGGTTGCTTTTGTGTTTTAACGGTTCTAACCGTTTACTGCAACATGAAAATGTTCTCAGTAAAGCTCTGTCTTTTATGACTCTTAGCAGTACCTGAAAGAAGAAAATACCTTCTCCATTTCCAAAGATACTGGGTAAGGTTTATTCTGTGTCCCTTTCCTTTGTGCAGGAGGGGAGGATATGGTGGGAGGGGCAGTGACGTCACCTCTGTCCTGAGTCTGGCCTTGGCAGTGGGCTTGGGGCCTGCCCTCCCTGTTTTGAATCCCGTCTTCGCCCTCACTTGGGCGGAAGTTGAGAACGCAGTAGAACCGCAGAGTGACTGGCAGCGAGCTGCCGCAGGGAAGCAGTCTCCTGCCTGTTCTGTGAGAGCCCACACGTCAGGCCACCGACCTGAAGACTGGCCCTATCAGTTGCCCTTGGTCCCCCTTTTTATGGTTTTCCTTGTAAATAAAGAATCTTGCCAGAAATAATTGTAAACAAGGTAACAATCAATGTAACCAAATTCTGTTTCAAAGAATAGAACCAAAAACAGTTTAAAAGGCATTAGGCATATGGTTGTCACCGACCTTTCTTTACATCCTATTTTCTGCCACTTTCTTGTCTCGGAAAGAAGTGTAAATAGCTCCCTTTGTCCAGTAAAACCAAGAAAAAAACCTGATGGAAAAAACCAGGGTAGGTTTCGCTTTTGGAAACTTTGGTGCTGGAAACAATTGCGTGGCTTGATGACAGGATTTGCGTTTCAGTTCACGGTGAAAGGAGTCTAAGCTTTGAAATCAGGCAGTTCGAGCTCTGTTGTTTTGATAGTATTTCCAGTTGGGAATGAAGCGCCTGGCTTCCAAGTACAGAAGTAGTTGGCTTGAGTCCTGTCAGGTCTGCTGGGCTGGGGTGGGGGTGGGCCGCTCCCTCTCTGGCTGCTGTTGCTGCCTCGCGCCCCCTGCCCTCTTTCCCCACCTCTGTCCCTGGCTCTCGGGCCCACTGGGAGCCCTGGGCGCACTCTGAGCAGGCTCTGCAGCCCACGCACCTCCACCTGGGGATTCTTGCGGTGTGGCATCACAAGTGGCCACCTGCTGCTGAAGTTTTAGGGCCCTGCTTGTCTGGGCAGACATAAAGGCGCAGCCCCGTGCTGTGGGCAGAGGCAGGGCTTCTTCTGTGCCTGGTGTTCTCTTCCAGCTTTCCTTTTTCTCTCCTGGAAAATGTCAGAAAATTTGGGAAACTTTCCTTTTGTGTTTGCTTTTATCGTGATAACACGCATTTAATGTAAACTTCATTTTAACCGTTTCAGAGTGTACAACCCAGCGGCACTAGCTACACTCACAGTCTTGGGCAACCATCAGCACTGACTCCAGAATTTTTTCATGACTTCAAAGGGAAACCCCACACCGCTCTTTTCCCTCTTCTCCCAGCCCCTGACAACCTCTAATCGGCCTTTTGTTTCTATGGACTTCCTTATTCCGAGTCTTTTGTACAAGTGGGTCATACTGTATTTGTCCTTTTGTGTCTGGCTTTTTTTCACTTAATGTATTTTCGAGATTCATCCACAGTGTAGCCTGTGTATCAGTACTTCATTTTTATGGCCGAAAATATTTTTCTGTTTGAACGTACTGCCTTCTGAGTATCCAGTCATCTGTTGGTGGGTGTTTTGGGTTGCTTCCGCCTCTGAGCTGTTGTAAATGCTGCTGCTGTGACCGTCCACACGCAGTGCTTTGAACGCCTTGAGCGCAGTTGCTGGGTCTCGTGGGAGCTGTTTGCCTGGCTCAGGAGCTGCCACGCTGTTTCCCAGGTGACTGCACAGTTTAACATTCCCACCAGCAACATACGAGGACCTCGAGTTCTCCGTGTCCCTGCCAGTGATTGCTGTTTCCCATCTTTTTTGCTGTAGCCATTCTTTCTGTTGGTCTTCAGTCACTAAATCGTGTCCAACTCTTTGCAGCCCCATGGACTGCTGGACGCCAGCCTCCCCTGTCCTTCACCGTCTCCTGGAGTAGCCATCCTTGTGGGTGTGGGCTGTTTTGGGTGGTCAGTCAGCTGGTAGTGGGACAGCCGTACCTCCCAGCCTCGTTCCTGGTCCCCGCAGGGCCTGCTCTGTAGGGGTGTGTGCGTGGCGGCCGAGGGGGTGCCCTGCCTCTGCCCATTATATCCGATTGCTCCGTTTAGTTTGGGTTTTGTTCCTGAAGGTGCTGCCTAAAGGTGACTCTTGAAGGATCGCTCTTCTAAGCTGACGATTCCCTGGCAGTCAGTATTGACCAGGGCAGAGGTGGGCCCAGTGAGGGGCAAGGCTGGCCCCGCCAGCTCCTCCCTCTGCAGCGGTTGGCAAGAGGTGTGCCAGGGGTGTTCGCGGCTTCCAGCAGCTTGTCTGTGTCAGACTGCTGTTGTGCTCATTCAGCCCCTGCCCGCAGATGTGAATATGCTCGTGGTTCCAAGCACATTGTGAAAAACAGAAACAAGTCCACTGAAAAGACTGGAGACTTTGTACTCCCTGTTATTTTGAATCTTTCCTCTGTTTTCAAAGTGGTGGGCTTTCTAAGTGAGCAGCGAATCTATGTATTTATGTCTAGTTTTGTATTCTAGATCTGCCGAGATCAGCAAGCCAGTGAAGAAAAATAACCGTGAAAAGCTGTCCAGGGAAAAAGGCCAGGTGACATCTTCAGGTGTTACATCATGATCAGCTTTCTAAGTCACCGTGCTTGGGTGTTCAGTCTTGCAAATGTAGGAAGACAGTGGGGACTTCGCTGAAGGTCCAGTGGTTAGGACTCTGCACTTCCACTTCAGGGGGCACTGCTTCCATCTGTGGTTTCTGGTCTCCTGCAATGTGGCCAGAAAGTAGAAGACAGTGAATGACCTCACTGTCTGACTTGTCCACCTTGCTAATAGGGATGTCTATAAGATGAGTCTGTGGAGCCTGGGTGCTCTCTGCTCTCGTGGTTGGTGGACGGGGCGGTGCGCCGCCCTGGGCCCACTCCTGATGAGGGCCACCGGGGCTGAGACACACGCCATCTGCTGAGGTTGCTTCAAGGGCAGCGGGGACACGGCCTGGGTGGGGTGCCCTCTGCTGGCAGCCCTGTGGGGAAGGGCAGGGCGCTGGCGGGGAGCGGCCCACTCTGTGTGCTCTCTCCTGCGCAAGGTTCTGAGGCGACGACAAAGCCCTGGGCGCGAGAGGAAGATGGCCCTTGGTGCTCTCCGGGTGTCCTCTGAAGACGGGGGTCTGCAGAGCACGGCCAGCGGCCAGGATGAGAAGCGCCTGCGGCCGCGCACCCTGGGAGAGGGAGACGCCGAGCGAGTGGACACAAGCCGGGGAAAGGATGGGGCGAAAGTGGAAAGCAAATGGAAGGAAAATAAAGGGAGAAAGTCGGAAGAGAAAAGGCGGAAAGGGCTTGAGAAACGAGGAGCCGGGGGAGGGAGGCGGCCGCGGGGAGAGAAGGCGCGCGGGTGGCCGCGGCAGCAGGGCGGGGCCGCTGGCCGGCAACGGAGACACGGACGCCGCGCGCTGCCGGGCAGACGCGCGGACGGGGGCCAGAGGGCTGTCCCCTGCGGGGACGCTGGCCGATACCGACAGCGGGGTAGAGATGGTGGGGAGCAAGCGGCTGCCGGGTGAGATCAAGACGGGGGAAGACGGGGGCTGGAGAGGTTAAAGTAGAGGATGAGACGATGGGGTGCTGGCAGCGAGGCTGCATCAGAGTGTAGTTTCCAGAAAAGACAGAAGAAGGAAAGAGAACACAGGTGGGGCAGGGGCCTCGGAAGGAGAGGAAGGGAGGCGCGGGAGTGCAGAGCTGGGGGGCGCCTCTGAGCGCCGACGCCGCCCGCCGCCAGGGAAGGACGCGCAGCAGCAGAAGCGACAGAAGCGTCGGCGTGGCCTGGAGCAGCGCAGAGGCCGCGAGGAGGAGCCAGCCGGGGCGACGTGCGGAGTGAGCAGCAACCACAGGCCCGGGGAGGCCACCGCAGGGCGGGGGCGGGAGAAGCAGGCAGGTGGAGATGGCATCCCCGCCCCCCGCGCCCCGCCCCGCCCCCCGCGCCCCGCCCCGCCCCCCGCGCCCCGCCCTGCCCCCCGCGCCCCGCCCCGCCCCCCGCGCCCCGCCCCCCGCCCCGCGCCCCGCCCCCCGCGCCCCGCCCCGCCGTCGGTCACCGCCCCCAACCTGTCACGACCCCGGAGCCCCAGTGCCCCGAGAGCCTCCAGGCCTCTTTCAGGCTCTTGGGAAGAGGTCACACTGTCAGTGCTGGCCTTTTCTGCCAGCTGTGCCCCTGTGGTGGGTACCCCAGAATGCTGTAGTGGAGACCGGAGAGGTTTGACACGTAGGTCTCACGTGACGCTGGTGAGAACCGCCCCCCATGAAGCGCTCGTTCTGTCTGCATTGCTTGTATCCAGCCCTGATGGGTAGGTACTATCTCCACTTTTCAGATGAGGACACCAAGGTCCAGAGAGGTTAAATAACTTACTCCTGGTTACGCAGCCACTGAACAGGGGAGCAGACGTGGGACTGTCAACCATTACCTGAGCTGTCCCGCCGCACGTGGCTGCGAGCATCTGGGATGTAGCTGGCCCCAGCGGAGACGTGGTGATTTCAATAGTAGGAAAAAGAATGTGAACTCACTATTTTTTAATGTTTATTATACGTTATGTGTGTGTGAAGTCGTTCAGTCGTGTCTGACTCTTTGCGACCCCATGGGCTGTAGCCTATCAGGCTCCTCCGTCCATGGGATTTTCCAGGCAAGAGTGCTGGAGTGGGGTGCCATTTCCCTCTCCAGAGGATCTTCCCCAGCCAGGGATTTCGAACCTTGGTCTCCCACATTGTAGGCAGATGCTTTACCTTCTGAGCCACCAGGGAACTCATTATATGTTATAGTGACAATATTTAAGATATTTTGGTTGAAATTAACTATATTATAAAAAATTAAATCGATTTTAAACGATTTAACATCCATATGTGGCTTGTGTCACATTTCTGCTGGGAAGTTTCATGCCTTGTGAAGTGGGGCTGCTGGTCTTGGGGTGAGTATCTGCTGCATCCAACGGAGTGATTCTGGGCAAGTTAGATTTTCTGAGTCTTGTTTCCCTTGTATTGGAAACAGGGTTACTGTTTGTGGAATTGTTTCTGTGAAGGGACAGGTGAAGGCTTGTGACGTGGGTGGGTGTTTGATTTGCATTTCCCTGGTGGGTAAGGATGTTGAGCATCTTTCATGCATATTGACCATTTGTGTCCCTTTGGAGAAGTATCTGGTTGTTTTTTGCCTCTGATTTTAGTTGGGCTGTTTATCTTTTTCCAGTTGAGATGTAAGAGTTTTTTACATATTCTGAACACTAGACTCATCAGTGACATGATTTGCAAACTTTTTCTTCCTTTCTGTGGATTCTCTTATTTTATTGATGGTGTCCTTTGAAGCACAGAAGTTTTAAAATTTTGAGTTCACTTTAGTTGTCTTATCTTTGTTTGCTTGTACTTTTGATACATTTAGAAACCATTAACTAATCCAGGGTTACGAAGGTTCACAACCTGTTTTTTTTTTCCTTAGGGTTTTATTGTTTTAGCTTTAGGTCTTTAATCCATTTTAACTTGCAAGGATTGTGTGTCCCTTTGTTTTTTGCATGTTCAGTACCACTTGCTGAAAAGACTGTTCTTTTCCTATTGGATGGTCTTGGCACTCTGTGGAAAATCAATTGGCCACAGGTGTATGGGTTTATTTTTGATTCTCAGTTTTACTGCATTGATTTGTATGTTTATTTTTATGCCAACACCATGCTGCCTTAATTACTGATGCTTTATTGTAAGTTTTTAAGTTGGAATGTAAGTCCTCTAACTTTGTTCTTCTCTTTCAAGATTCTTTTGGCTATTCTGGTTAGCTTGTATTTCTACATGAATTTCAGGATTGGTTGCCAATTTCTGCAAAGAAGCCAGTCTTTTGATGGGGATTAGGTTTTATCTGTGGATCACTTTGGGGAATATTAACATCTTAGCAAAATGAAGTCTTCCGGTCCACAAATATGATGACTTTTGGTTTACTTACATCTTCTTTAATTTCTTTCAGTATGTTTTATAGTTTAAAATGTACAAATCTTTTACATATTTGGTTAAATTTACTTCTGGGCATTTTCCTTTTTTTGTGCTACTGTAAATAGAGTTTTTTGTAATTTTCTTCTTAAATTATTCACTACAGGTATAAAGAAAGAAAATTGATTTTCATGTATTGATCTTGTACCTCATAACTTTGTTGAATTAACTTGCTAGCTCTAATAACTTTTTTTTGTAGAATCTTATTGGTTTTCTATACACAAGATCCTGCCACCTGCAAATAAAGACAGTTTACTTCTTCCTCTCAAACTTCGATATATTTTAGTCACTTTCCTGCTCTGCCTAGAGCCTCCAGGACTGTGTTGAATAGCAGGTCTGGTTCTGATCTTGGGGCGGAGGCACCTTGGAGTGTCACATAGCCGTGGGATGTCTCAGGTGGAGGTTCCCTCCAACCTAGTTTCTTGAATTTTTTTTTTTTTTTACTTTTATCATGAAAAGGTGTTGGACTTTTTGTCAGATGTTTTTTCTGCTTCCTTTTAGACTTCTTACAGTTCTTGTCTTGCCACATTTCCATTTACAGAATTTCAGTCTGGATTTGAAAATACAGTGGCTTCAGGATTCTGAAGGTGCAACATGTACTTGATTTTAGAAAAATTGTAAAGGAAATATGCGAGGCCTCTAAGCACACCTGGCAGAAGGTGGCCTTAAGGAGCACCAGCTGCTGTTGTCCTAGTGCGTGTTCAGTCAGCGGTGCGTGGCTCATTCCAAAATTGGGGTGACCCCCACCATGGCTGCCTGGGTGCTGAGAACCAGCCCTTGCAGCTGTGCAGCTCTGCACCAGTGCTTCAGCCCCTGGATGTCAGGGACAGTGGTGCAGGAGGGCGGGCTCAGGAGCACGGGGGACAGTGAGGGGCTGGTCTGCAGTGTGGGGCCGCGCGGGGCCGCCTGGGAGGTGGCGCTGGTGTTTGCACGGTGCCTGACCCAGCTTCACCTGTAGGGCCCTCCGACAGCATGGAGGTGCCCCTCCTTCATGTCTGGCCTAGTATGCAGGCGAGCATGTGATTACGGAGGACCTACCAGGTGCCCTCGGGAGCTGCGGGGCAGGCGCTGAAGCCCTGCGGCCGCTAATGAGTGCGGCCCCTTGCTGCTCCTAGGCCGCCGTGGGGAGGAGCTGCGCGCGGGTCGCGGGGCCGCGTGCGCATCCTGCGGCTGTCGGCCACGGTCTGGGGACGGAGGGGTCGGCGGGACGGCTTGAATTTAGGGCCTGTCCGCAGCGTAAGGAGGCTGTCCCGAGAGCTCAGGGTGGAGGAGCAAGACGGGGACAAGGGACCGCGTGGGGGCTGTATTTCCCTGCCTGGGCCCGCCGTGGGGCCGGGAAGACGCCCCGCGGAGGAAGAACGCCTCCCAGGGCCAGGCCGTCCTGTGCTCGGCCCCAGCGGCTCCTGGAGAGCAGGGTGCGTCCCGACGTCCCCCAGGCCTTCAGCCTGGCAGAGAGGATCGGCCGCCGAGCCGGTGAGGTGAGGGAAGACCACGGGGGAAGGCGCAGGGAGGGCGCGTCCCGGCTCCTCCCAGACCCCTGACCTCTGCTGCTGGGCGGGGCGGGAGCGCAGCGGAGGGTGCGCGTGGTCCTGGGTTCCCCCGAAGGTGATCTTAGGCCGCAGGTGCAGCGCGTGATGTTTCCGGATGTGCCTGGGGGTGCAGCCCCCCTTCTCACCCTTGCTCCCCCGGGGGCCCCCTTTGGCGGTTTCTTCCTCCGTTCCCCTTTGGTAAGATCTGTTGCTCATGTAGCTGTGCGTGGCCTCAGCACCGTAGTGTGGTTTTGAACCTGATGGGTGTGCTCTGACACGGGCCTCTCGTCGCACTGGACTCCCAGTTTCTTGGTTTCCAGGAGCTTCAGTCCATTCATTCTGATCGTGGGCACATAACGTGCGAGCAGTCCCCCTAGTGGCCGTTGTGCTCCGAGCTGAGGCTTCCTTCTGCCCGCGGTGCTCCCGGGCTCTTTCCTGGGGGATGTGGACAGAGGCCCTATGGTCACACGGGGGGTGAGTTGTGACGGGGTGTGGAGTAGAGGGAGGGCGGTGGGCTTCTCCTCTGCATGAAATACCACCTTTCCAGAGAGCAGGGTGGGTTCACACCTGCATGGCGCTGAGCTCAGGAGCTCCTGTTGGAGCTCTCTTAGCCTAGTGCTTCCAGGGTAGTGTCTCACTGAGGGTGATCCACGTGGCCCCTGCTGTGACTCAAGTACCGTCAGTACATTCCCACCGCAGCCAGTAAAGAGTCTGCTTCTGGGGGCTCGGGCCCTGCTGGGGGCGGGGAGGGGGCGTCTGGGGAGCAGAGGGGTGAGGCTCGAGTGTGAAGCTTGGCAGGGCTGTAGTGGTCCCTTCGCTGGAGTAGATGCATTCCAAGAAAAAATTGCGGTTGTCAAATTTGCCCAAGTAGGTTGGACTAGCCCCCGGGACTCCTCCGTCTGGGCCAGGGAGATGCGGTGGGTCGTTTACCGAGGGGCGTGGCCTGAGGCTGGGCAGGGTCCATCCCGGCGCCCCGCCCCCAGCCCGGAGACCTGGCCCCTCGCCTGGTTCAGCCGGGGTGGAGTCTACGGGGCTGCGAGGAGGGCCTGTGTGCAGTGTGAGTGTGGGAACGTTCTCGTGTGTCCTCCAGGAGGGAAGAGAAGAGCCCGGGCGGCGTGAAGTGGACGGGGCCTGGTGACCCCGTGGTGACCCCCGGGTTCCTGCTGGGGGACGCTCAGCCCGCACACACGCAGCCGCGTCTTTTCCTTGACCCCTGCAACGCTGTTGATGTAGGTTTCGGTTTAGAATCTGTTTTCCTGAGCTAGACTAGGTTCCGTGGCTGTCAGAACCAGCTCTGCCCCTTAAGGGCACCTGGGCGGCCCAGCCGTGGGGCGGGGGATGCTAGCTGGGCAGTAACTGAGCCCCTTGGGCCTTGGCAGCTCGTCTGGTTCTGTCTTCTTCACCTTTTCCTCAGAAGCTAGTTTGGGGAAGAACTGTGTTCTTATATCATGACTGCCGCCTTCTTACTATCAAACTAATGTGTATTTATTTTTCCAATGTTCTTTGATAAAAGTTCTCAGACGCACAACAGCGGAGAGAACTCTGTGGTGAAGGCCCTCCCCGCGCTGGCCTTCACGCTCCTGAGCTGGACCCTCTTCTCCACTGAGCTGTCCCTAGTGCCCGCGCTTGGAGTAAAATGTTGGAAGTCACTGGGCAAACAGGGGAAGGTGTTTAAAGGTTGCAGCTGCTACAGTTAATCACACGTCTGCTCTGGAGCCTTAACTTTAAGGCTGTTAAGTTGTGATATGCATTCTCACACTTCAGGTGTTGTTGGTCTGTAAACTTCGACGTGACCGTAGCAGCAAAGTAAATCATTCAGTTCAGTTCAGTTCAGTCGCTCAGTCATGTCCGACTCTTTGCGACCCCATGAACCACAGCACGCCAGGCCTCCCTGTCCATCACCAACTCCTGGAGTTCACTCAAACTCATGTCCATCGAGTCAGTGATGCCAGCCACCCATCTCATCCTCGGTCGTCCCCTTCTCCTCCTGCCCCCAAGCCCTCCCAGCATCAGGGTCTTTTCCAAAGAGTCAAATCTTCCCATGAGGTGGCCAGAGTATTTGAGTTTCAGCTTTAGCATCAGTCCTTCCAATGAACATCCAGGACTGATCTCCTTTACGATGGACTGGTTGGACCTCCTTGCAGTCCAAGGGACTCTCAAGAGTCTTCTCCAACACCACAGTTCAAAAGCATCAATTCTTCGGTGCTCAGCTTTCTTCACAGTCCAACTCTCACATCCATACGTGACCACTGGAAAAACCATAGCCTTGACTAGATGGATCTTTGTTGGCAAAGTAATGTCTCTGTTTTTTAATATGCTATCTAGGTTGGTCATAACTTTCCTTCCAAGGAGTAAGCGTCTTTTAATTTCATGGCTGCAGTCAACATCTGCAGTGATTTTGGAGCCCCAAAAAATAAAGTCTGTCACTGTTTCCCCATCTATTTGCTATGAAGTGATGGGACCAGATGCCATGATCTTCGTTTTCTGAATGTTGAGCTTTAAGGCAACTTTTTCACTCTCCTCTTTCACTTTCATCAGGAGGCTTTTTAGTTCCTCTTCACTTTCTGCCATAAGGGTGGTGTCATCTGCATATCTGAGGTTATTGATATTTCTCCCAGCAATCTTGATTCCAGCTTGTGCTTCTTCCAGCCCAGTGTTTCTCATGATGTACTCTGTGTATAAGTTAAATAAGCAGGGTGACAATATACAGCCTTGATGTACTCCTTTTCCTATTTGGAACCAGTCTGTTGTTCCATGTCCAGTTCTAACTGTTGCTTCCTGACCTGCATACAGATTTCTCAAGAGGCAGGTCAGGTGGTCTGGTATTCCCATCTCTTTCAGAATTTTCCACAGTTTATTGTGATCCATACAGTCAAAGGCTTTGGCATAGTCAATAAAGCAGAAAGAGATGTTTTTCTGGAACTCTCTTGCTTTTTTGATGATCCAGCGAATGTTGGCAATTTGATCTCTGGTTCCTCTGCCTTTTCTAAAACCAGCTTGAACATCTGGAAGTTCACGGTTCAAGTATTGCTGAAGCCTGGCTTGGAGAATTTTGAGCATTACTTTACTAGCGTGTGAGATGAGTGCAATTGTGCAGTAGTTTGAGCATTCTTTGGCATTGCCTTTCTTTGGGATTGGAAAGAAAACTGACCTTTTCCAGTCCTGTGGCCACTGCTGAGTTTTCCAAATTTGCTGGCATATTGAGTGCAGCCCTTTCACAGCATCATCTTTCAGGATTTGAAATAGCTCCACTGGAATTCCATCACCTCCACTAGCTTTGTTCGTAGTGATGCTTTCTAAGGCCCACTTGACTTCACATTCCAGGATGTCTGGCTCTAGATGAGTGATCACACTATCGTGATTATCTGGGTTGTGAAGCTCTTATTTGTACAGTTCTCCTGTGTGTTCTTGCCACCTCTTCTTAATATCTTCTGCTTCTGTTAGGTCCATACCATTTCTGTCCTTTATCGAGCCCATCTTTGCATGAAATGTTCCCTTGGTATCTCTAATTTTCATGAAGAGATCTCTAGTCTTTCCCATTCTGTTGTTTTCCTCTATTTCTTTGCATTGATCGCTGAGGAAGGCTTTCTTATCTCTTCTTGCTATTCTTTGGAACTCTGCATTCAGATGCTTATATCTTTCCTTTTCTCCTCTGCTTTTCGCTTCTCAGTAAATCATTAAAGCAGGACAAATGTAGTACCTGGGGCTGCCTTCTACAGGGGCCTGGCACGTGCCCCAGGATGCTCAGGTGTGGTCGTCTTCTTAAATTGAGCATGTGCTTCGGAATTTTAAAAATCAGAGCTCCTTGGTCTTGGCGAGTTTATAACTTGATACAGCACAATGTGTGTAACAAAGAGTGATTTAAAGGGCAGGATGCTGTGTGCTGCAGGGCGAGGGCCAGCCCCCTAAGTCCGCATATCTTCCCACGTCCCCAGGGAAGCCCTTAATGCTGAGCTTAGCAGCAGAGGAGGTTGCAAGAGGAGGCTGCTGCGTTTTATGGGAAAATGCTGCAGCATGAATATACAACAAAAGAAGTCTTCCCAGAGAACTCCTTCAGTGACTGGCAGAAGGTACTCTCTACGTAGCCACAGTCTCGGCCTGTCAGACGCTGGCTCACCTTCCCCTCTCTGCTGCCCCTACAGGGGCAGGCAGAGCCAGGCTTGGGAAAGGGAGGTTGTGGGGGGCCCAGAGAGGCATTTTCTGTTCTCAGGAAACAGAAATACTTGTTGGGAAGCTCTTTGAAGATAAGGTGCTGGGTGGGTCTGTGCACACCTGCACCCGCCTTGGCTCTGCCTGTGGACTGTGCGCCTCGGCCCTTCCGGCTGCTCCAGGCCAGACCCTGGGGCCACTTGTGTGCCTTTTCTGGCTGCTGGGCACCTGGGTGCTTCACAGGGCGCTCTGGGGCCATGCACCCCTTCTCCACAGGTACCTAGGGGATGGCTGGGCCACGGGCTGTGTGTGTGTGTGTGTGTGAGGCAGCTGGTGGTACAGAAAACGACCCCTCCTCTCACAAAAAATGCTCCTGAGGGAGTTTTCTAGATGAGCCCCAAGAGAGAGTGGTGAAGGGGACTTTGATTCCGCTGTTATTCTCAGCTGATTTTGAGTTATGTGCCCCTAACCTGGACGTATTTAAGAAGTGCTGTGTCTACCTGGAGCACGTGGAGCAGCAACCCTGCCATGAGGACCAGTGGGCCGGTGCTTCCCACTCGTGGTGACAGCAGGCCGTCACGGCCGCGCCCTGTGCTGGGCCTGCTTCCTCGCTAGGCTGCCCAGGCTGCTGCAGCAGTGAAGGGGCTCTGACTAGTCCTGCTCACGTGGCAAGCATCCTGTCTCTTCACCACTAAAGCTGACATGGTGTTATATTAATGCAGAAGCTCAAGAAGAGGAGGAAAAACTTCAGCAAGACTTTGGCTACCGTATCTTAGATGGGCACCGCGAGAAGACTGGCAGTTTCAAGACTGAGCCCCTGGTCAGTCCGAGGCTGGGGCGACAACCCTAAGATGGAGAGGCTGAAGAGGAGGGTCCTGCCGGAGGACGTGGTCATCAATTGCAGCAGGTGCCTGTGGCCCCGCCGCTCACCTGGGAGGGGGCTTCCCTGGTGGCTCAGCTGGTAAAGAATCCTCCTGCAATGTAGGAGACCCCGGTTTGATTCCTGGGTTGGGAAGATCCGGTGGAGAAGGGATAGGCTACCCACTCCAGGATTCTTGGGCTTCTCTGGTGGCTCAGATAGTAAAGAATCTGCCTGCAATGCAGGAGACCTGGGTTCAGTCCCTGGGTTGGGAAGATCCCCTGGAGAACGGAAAGGCTACCCACTCCAGTATTCTGGCCTGGAGAATTCCAGGGACTGAATAGTCCATGGGGTCACAAAGAGTCAGACAGGACTGAGCAACTCTCACTTTCTCACCTGGGAGGGGGCCCGACGCAGGGTGTCCCACCATCACTCCAGGCTCCGTGGGGTGGACTGGAGGGCACCTTCCCTGCAGAGGAACGTGTCCACAGCAGCCTGGGTGGTGTTTGCTGATCCAGCCCTCGTCACCCTGCCCATGCTTGAGATTTTACTCCACTGGGAGTGCACATCTGTGTACTTTGAACAGTTTTCCATGGTTCAAGTGGTGACAGGTGCACAGGAGCTCCTGTCCGGCTGCTGCAGAGGTCACAGCCGAGCCGGGCCAGCAGGTGCACCCTGGGAGCCCAGGCCTGTCAGGAGTGCTCGGCCGCCTGTGACCCTTGCAGCTGCCACGGCTCGCAACACACGGGGTTCACCCTCGGGGCAGCTCTGAAGGAGCCTGTCACGGGCAGGAGCTGAGGGCCAGGGGTGGTGGCACAAGGGCACGGCTTGGGTGATGAGACGGCTCTGAGACAGACTTAGCACTAGCGGTGCTCACGGCCGTGGGAGATGAGGGCGTCTGGCTGGTGTCCTGATCGTTGGATTTGGGTTGCTCTCCTTCTGCAGGGACTCCACAGTACCCGAGCCCCCAGCTGGCCCCCAGTGGAAGGAGGTCGGGTGTGTCCGCACAGTCATGTGGCTGGCGGCATGGACGGAGAACGTGCAGAACCTCATCAAGTACGTCACGCTGAACCCTGGCTCCAAGCTGAAGGTGCGCCGGGTGCGACCTTGCTTTCCCTGGCCTAGCTGGGCCACTTAGGCAGGGAGTCCCTGAGATCGTAGGCATTAACTGGCCAGTTTTGGAATCACAGTGTGTCCAGTGGCCGTTGGTCTTAAAAAATAAGGAATTTAAGTTTATGTTGTCTTTAACTGAGTTTGGAGTCTGCTTGCCTGCCCTGAGTGGAGCAGGTTAAGAGGGGGCCCAGGAGGAGAGTCAGCAGTTCCCTGTTTGAAGGGGGCTCCTTGCTCCCTTTTTTAGGGGGAGAGAGACTGGGGGAAGTACGAGGTGGCTCAGCGCTTGAAAGGGGTTGTGGGCGAGATCCGTTCCCAGTACCGGACCACCTAGACGTCTCCAGAGATGAGGGCAAGACAGTGCGCTGTGGCCCTTTACGTCATCGACACGGTGCGGGTGGTCCCGAGCCTCCCCTGGACTTCTCATGGTGCTCTGGTCGGTGGCAAAGGCTGGGTTAGATGGATGGGGGTGGACAGCAGGCCTTCTGTGTTCTGAGCCAGTGCCCTAGGCCGGTGGAGGGGTGGGCGTGTGCCCATCTGTGCGTGTGTCCCCAAGGGCACGTGCGCCATGCCCTGATGGGGGTCCGCCCAGCTGGCGCTGCTGGCTGGGAATGGGGAGGAGGGCGGCGGACATGTGGCTGCTGTTCCCTCCGCGTGGAGCATTTCCAGCTTCACCCAGAGGCCAGCGGCTCTCCTGACCTCGTAAATGGGTCTGGAGGCTGGAATCGGGCTGTGAGCGGCGAAGCCCTTTCTGGCGGCCATGCCTTCGTGCATACACACAGGCAGAGGGCGAAGGCTGGGCCCTCTCCTCAGGCACTGACTGGGTCAGGGGACGCGGGCCATCCTGGTCACTCGGGAGCTTGCTGCCAGGTGTCCAGCCCTGTGGGACACACGCAGTGCGGGGCTGGCTGGAGACACAGGAGGAGGGTGTTCACGCTCGCTCAAGATGAGGAGAGAAGCGAGGGTGAAGGGGATGGGGCCAAGGGGCCACGGACGTCCCTGGGCACCCTGTGTCGTCAGACGAGTGGGGGGACGTGCGGGGACAGGGGCGGTGCCAGCCTGGCTAGGGCAGCCTTGCCACGCAGCGTGCGACCTCACAAGGCTCTGCCTGCTCCGGGAGAAGCCGGGACCCGTTGCACAGATGTCCATCTGGGGCCCTCGTTTGACTCTGCTCATCCTCAGGAGGCTCCTCCTGCCTGGGGATGAGGGCGCCTCGGTAACGGCGTCTTTCCTCTGCTGCAGGTGTACCGGAACCTGCAGCTGTTCACGGACAACAAAGGCCCTGGGAGGAGCTCTTTGACAGGCTGACCATAAGCGGTGCTGACGGGGTGACCCAATGGCTGGTCTGATGAGGGGGGCGAGCGTGAGCACTGGCCAGCACCTTCTCTTGCACACAAAGGCCGAGGGCCCTCCGTCTGAGGCGGCTCCGTCCCACCCAGGAGCCGGGACAGGGCCCAGGAGGAGCGCTGTGAGACTGTCCCCAAGGAAGCCACATGCTGAGCACCACCCTCAGACTGCCAGCCTGAACAGGCACCTGCAGGACCCGAGGGATGGCCTGACGGCCAGGGTGTTCCAGACCTACAACGCCAGCATCACACTGCAGGGGCAGCTGCAAGCGCTGCCCCGAGGTGAGCAGCTGTGTGGGGACAGGGCGCCTGCTCATGTGCTGGTGCCTGGCTGCTGGGCTGGTAGGAGAGCCGTGTGGTCAGTGGCTGAGGTGGAGTGTAGCTGGCTTGGCCAGAGGGAATGGGTCAGGGGCCCCAGACCGAGGCCCCCACAGTCCCCCTGCCCGGTCTCCCGTCCACTCCCCCACTGAGTCGGGCTTGAGGCACCCCCCAGCTCTGCATGGCCCCCTGGGGTGTGGGAACCCTCTTCCTGCTGCCTCCGCCCCTGCTGCCCCACCATCCAAGTGCTCTGGCCTCTCTGGGCCCCTCATCCCAACTCTCGTGGAGGTGGGGTCTGGAGAGGCCCCTGCCGTGAGGCCTTGGGCCCAGGTCCTTCTGAGTCCCACCTGCGAGGCCCTTGTAGGGGGCGGGCTCCCTGGGCACACGCTCACTTGGGCGGTCCTGGCTGCCACTTCCTGACCCCCGTTTTCCAGCTGACAACAGCATAGCTGCCAAACTTGTGTCTTACAACCGAGCAAACCGGGGTGTGCCTTTCTCTGCAGCCATCAGCGTACAACGCCCAAGACCTTTGACAAGTCAGTGCAGATGCTTCAGTCCCAGGTGCGCGGGGAGCACCGCGGAGGGCCTCTGAGGGTGGCCGTGCAGCCCCCCAGCTGCCCTGGGGCTGTGTGGCCCTCGGAGGTGCTCAGGACACTCAGGGCTGCCAGTAGGGGAGAGCTGGCTCGGTGGGGGCCAGACGCTGCCTGTGCAGCCTAGTGGTGTGGAAGGGCCTCTGGTCCAGGAAGGAGGTCAGTGGAGCAGGGGCTGGGTCTGGGGGAGCTGCCTGTGTGTCTGGGGCCCCTTGGCCTCACCCTGTCCCCTGGCCACAGAGTGACTGATCAGGCGAGTGCTCTGGTACCCTGACTGGGCGGATGGGCACCCTTTCAGGGCGTGGGGCCGACAGGCTATGGACGCTGGTCTCTGGGGTGGACCAGGTGGGGCAAGAGTGGCCCCGACTGGGCCCCTGTTCCCCTGGAAATAGAGGCGAAGGAGCAGCAGGTGGCCGAGGCCAAGACAGAGCTGCAGAAGGCATGGGCTGACCACACATCCCGAGGGGACAGCAGGTCCCCCCTGCCCCCTACAACCTGAGTCAGGCTGAACCTTCTTTTCCCTTCCCAGTTCCCTGGTGGTCTTTTCTGGTCATACTTGGTGATTTAGCACACACTACACTTGTGCCCAGAGGTACAGAAGCGCAAAAGTGCAGGGGAGAAGCGCTGGGCTGCGTGGTCCTGTCCTTCAGAGGCTCGTTTACAGGGTTCTGAGGTGCAGCCACCTCAGACAGCCCCCAGCCCCTGGCCCGGTGTTGGGGAGACACCGGTCTTGGAGGGGCTTGGGAAGCTGTCCTTTCTCTGCTCCCTGCTCGTCTGTGACCATTTGTGAAGAGTTGGTGGAGTTAATTCTTCTTCAGCTACTCGGTAGAGTTCACCAGGAGAAGGCAGTGGCACCCCACTCCAGTGTTCTTGCCTGGAGAATCCCATGGATGGAGGAGCCTGGTGGGCTGCAGTCCATGGGGTCGCTAAGAGTTAGACATGACTGAGTGACTTCACTTTCATGCATTGGAGAAGGAAATGGCAACCCACTCCAGTGTTCTTGCCTGGAGAATCCCAGGGACAGGGGAGCCTGGTGGGCTGCCGTCTATGGGGTTGCACACAGTTGGACACGACTGAAGCGACTTAGCAGCAGCTGCAGCAGAGTTCACGAGTGAAGGCCTCCGGGCTCGGGCCGTTCTTCGTGGGCAGTTTTAAATCACCGGGTGGTGGCTTTGCCTGTGTCCCTGTTGGGTCGGTGCTTGGTGGTGTCCCCCAGGAGCCAGCCCACCCCGCTGGGCCCTGCTGCCCGTGGTTCTCGTCCGTGCCCTTGTTTCTGGCGGCGCCCCTTTCGTCCCACCGCCATGGCTGCTTTATAGCACGAAGGTGTCCGCAGGTACGCAGGGCACTTGCAGTCACAGGGTGCGAGTGAGCGCCAGCTGTTGGGTCAGAGGGTGTTCTGTTCAGTGGAAAGCGAGGCTCTTCGGGCAGCTGCTGGCAGACCTCGTGTCTTCCACGACACTCGTGTACCCCGCCCACCAGCCCACTTGGTGGCATCAGTAGCTGCCTGTTGGCCTCTGGCAGCTGCCACATAGCGCGTCTGGGTCTGCAGCCCACCCCATCCACAGCCTGGGACAGGCACTGTCTTGGGTCCCACAGCAGCATCTGATGGGGCCGCCCGGGCCTTGGTGGGGGTGTTCCCCACGCGCGGTCCTTCCGCATGGGTCTGGGTGGATTTGGGCCTGAGTCCCTGGGACAAGGCCCGGGGTTGAAGTGCGTGTGGGTATTGCGTGTCTGCCCCGCACCATCTGCGGGGCGCTGCGTGCATGGCTCAGGACGGGCCTGTGGGGGTGAGAGCTGCTTCCTGCTTCGATGCGTCAGCTTTTCTCTAAGGTGGTGGGAGTAGGCACTGAGCCTCTCACAGACGTTTGACCCTGTCCTCTGCCCCCTTTCCTGTGTGCTTCTGGCCTTTGTGTGCTTTGTACTTCACTTCCTGTGCCGTCAGGCCTGGATGGACGGCCCCCACTCCGTCCTGAGGGTGGTCTTCCCTGAGTCCCGGTCTCGTGGGGCTCACCCTGGAGACGGTGGAGGGCCATGGGGCGCAGCGAGCCCACCCCTAACACTGGGCTCGTAGGGCCCTGAGCAGAGTGGGGCGAAGCCAGCGCGGGGGCCAGCCCCGCCCCCTTCTGCTAGCTTCCTGGAGAAGCTGGAGGAGCAGCTGCTGAGAGTGAGCACGCAGGCCACAGACGAGGAGGAGAGTAAGCAGGTGGCCCTGGGCACCTCCAAGCTCAACTACCTAGACCCCCGGGTCGGTGTCCCCTGGTGCGTGACCTGGAGGAGGGACTGGGCCCCCGAGTGGCCCCAGTTCAGTCCCCAGGGCCCTGGGGTCAGCACACGTCTTTCCTGTGATGGGACCTGACTGGCTGGAGTGTCTGATGCCGAACCTGGTCATCGGTCCTCTCTGTCTGAGGGCTCTGGGGCTGTGGAAGGACCCTGAGCTGTCCCACCCACAAGGGTGTGGTGGCTGGGTTGCCCGTGTGCCCTGTGAGCGTTTCCCAGGTGCCGTACTTGGAGGCCACCTGGGCTGCCCCGGGTACACTGCGCCCCCCCACCGCGGTCCCTCAGCCCCCGATGGCCGTGCCAGGAGCAGGTCAGGTAGCCTGGTGTCCTGGCCTCCGTGCCTGGCCCCCAAGAACCCCCTCTCCTCTGGGCAAGTGTAAGAAGTTTGAGGTGCCTGTGGAGGTCTACAAGACCCAGAGGGAGAAATTCACCTGGGCGCTTGACATGGCGGGCGAGGACTTCGAGTGCTAAAGGAGTACCTCCCCTGCCTCGCTGGGACTGACTTTGTAGTTTTTTTCCACCATTAAAGCCTACTGGGGAGTTTTGTACAATGAAGTGTTTTCTGTGTCATCACACAGGAGGTGGCGGACGCCCGGCCATTTTGCTCTGAAGCGTCCCCCCTCCCGGCAGGCGCCCCTGGCCTGGCTGTCCCACGTGTGGCCTGTCCCCCCAACTCCCACACTCTGTCCCAGCACCGGGTAGGGACACCCCCCCCCACCCCCGGCACCTCTTTACCTGAATAGACGGGAGGGTGGCCGAGTGCCATCCTAGCCTGTCTCTCCCTGGTGGGCGGGTGGGTCCATGTGCCCCCAAGCGAGCAGCCGAGGTCCCCGCAGCTGGAGGCACGGAGTCTGTGCCCTCAGGGCCCAGTCTCGGCAGAGTCAGGGGAGATCCGGGTCTGTGGGGCCCAGGGGCGCATGACCTGTGGGGCGTCCTGCCGAGGCCAGTCCGCCTGAGGCTCCAGGAGCTGTAGGTGGGTCGCCTTACAGTACCAGGTGGGGCAGGTGCTTTTCTTTTAGCTCGTAGGTCTCTGTCTCAAGAGGCCCCCTCCTCTGCACCCAGGCCCGCTGGAGCTCAGAGGAGCCTGTGGCTGGGGCCCCCGGTGCTGTCGGGGGCATCCTGTGGGAGGAAAGCAGGGGTCCTGGCCGCAGGCTCGAGGGAGAACTCAGTTCCAGGTCTGGAGCTCCTCCTCGTCCCTGGCGCTTTCCCTGCCCTGGCCTCTGTCTGCAGTGGTTTCCATTTCTTAGACTACCCCCACCCCCTTCCCGTCTCCTGAAAAGTGTCTGACTCTTTGCAACCCCGTGGACTATACAGTCCGTGGAATTCTCCAGGCCAGAATACTGGAGTGGACAGCCTTTCCCTTCTCCAGGGGATCTTCCCAACCCAGGGATTGAACCCAGGTCTCCCACTTTGCAGGCGGATTCTTAACCAGGTGAGCCACCAGGGACACCCAAGAATCCTGGAGTGGGTGGCCCATCCCTTCTCTGGTGATCTTCCTGGCCCAGGAATTGAACCGGGGTCTCCTGCATTGCAGGTGGATTCTTTACCAACTAAGCTCTCAGGGAAGCCCTAGTAATAAGTTCTGTCTCCTGGAACCCCCACCCTGGACCCCTCCTCCCACCGCTTCCCGTCTCCCCTCCCTGCCCCTATGTCTGGGATCTTGTTTTTGTAGCCTCCTGCAAAAAACTTCATCAACAGCAGTGAAAAAAAGAGCGTGAGTCTGCCCGTCTGGAGACACTGTGGCCGCGCCGTGGACTCCCGACTATGTGTGTGAGCCTGCAGGTGGGGAAGCGCCTCCAGTTGCGGCTGTCAGAGAGCTGCGCGGCTGTCCCTGGCCTCCGGGCGCTGCAGAGGCTCCGTGCAGTCTGCTCACCAACGCTGTCTTCTCTCCACGCCGAGCCTCGGTGTGTCTTCCTCTGCTGCTTGTGGCGGGCACTGGGAGCTGCTGCAGCCTTGGTGTTTCGTGTCTCTCGGTTCTGAGGAAAAGTTAAGGTCGTCTCCCTGATGACCTCATTCCCACTGTTTCGGTTTCTCCGCCCGTCTCCCTTCCTGCATGCTCAGTTACTCAGTTGTGTCCGACCCTTTGCAACCCCACGGCAGACTATAGCCCGCCAGGCTCCTCTGTTCATGGAATTCTCCAGGCAAGAACACTGGAATGGGCTGCCATTTCCTTCTCCACAGGGTCTTCCTGACCCAGGGATTGAACCCACGACTTCTGCGTGTGGCAGATTCTTTACCACTGGCCCCCTGGGAAGCCCGGCCTCCAGGACTCCTGTTAATCTTTCTATCTTATCCAGCTCCTTGTCTTTTCATTCTTTTAAAAAGATTTTCTCAACTTTCTCTCTCAACCTCTCAATCTTCTTTAATTTTGGTTACCACATGTAGTTTCTAAGATTTGTTTTCTTTTCAACTGTTCCTTTAAAAATACTGTTCTCTTTTGGCGGGGGGTTGGGGGGTGCTGCACTGCATGAGATGCAGGATCTTAGTTCCCTGGCCAGGAATCAAACCTGTGCCCCCTGCAGGGGAGTCCTCACCACTGGACCTCCAGGGCAGCCCCATACTGTTCTCGTTCAGTGGGCACAGTTCCTTCTCTCCTTAGGAGTACTGACTCCTGCTTTGCTCACCTTTTCTACACTTCTTGCACTCTCCGTTTCTTTTGCATTTGCAGAAGCTCCCTTCTCTTTGCTTTGACTTTGTATGCGCATTGAGAACCTCCTCGGTCACTGGTGCTGGTCGTCCACCCGTGGAGACGAGGCAGGTGTTCTGAGCACAGGGGCCTTGCGGCCTCTGGAGCAGCTGAGTGCGGTTGCCCGTGAGGTTGGTGCTGATGGCAAGACTTTGTCTTTTGTCTGAGACGGTTCCTGTTCTCCAGTGAGAACCCTGCACACCTGCTGTCTCCAACCCCAGAGCCCTTCCAGCATTTCACACAGCAAATGGGTGGGCATCTTGCCTCCAGAGGCCCCTCGGTGGACCCCTGCCTCTGCCTACCTTGTCTTCACAGGTGCTGCTGTTCTGGGTTACAGGCTCCTCCCACCAACCTTCCTGTTTCAACTGGATGTTGATCTTGTCAGGTTTACTGTGATTATGAACCTTTTTGGGTGGTTTCTGCCATCTTGCTCTGATCAATCAGTTTTATCTTCAGATCTTTCTTCTATTTATTTTTCAGTTGATATAGTAAGTTTTTGTTCATTTTAAGTTGCATTTTTTCTTTGATTGGAAACGTATACACTGTTTATATTTAGTAATTACATTAAACTACTCTAAGAGTATTTAAAGTTTAAAGTGTGTTACAGCTCTTCCCAACAGAGGCGGCTTTTAGGGCCTGAAGGTCCCTTTGGCCCCCGTGCTCTTGTGAAGGGCCCAGTGTGCGTCCTCACACAGTGTGGCTTTTCAGTTACATCAGCCATTCATCTCGTATTCAAGGTCATCATTTGGAAATCATTGTCCTTCTTTCTTTAGTAGGAACTTTAATTTAGAAGTGCTTCCAGTGAAAACTGCTTAATAATGAACTCAGAGGTTTTACTTACCTTATACATGCTTTCACCTTATCTAAAAAAATAGTTTTGCTGGGAGCCAGTTCTAGGTGGACAGGTGTCGTCTCAGTGCACTGAGGACACGGCCCACTGTCTCCTGCCTCTTCCTGTTGTCTTGAGCAGTGGGCTGATGGTGTGACTGAGTGCTGGCAATGGAGTCTTTCTCTGGCTCCTCAAGGTCTTCATCTTGTTGGCCTGTGTTTTCATTGAGTTGTGTCCAGGTGTGGGTCTCTCTCTGTTCACTCTGCTTCATGTTGTTAAACTCCCCGAGTCTGTGAACTTGTTTAAAGTGCAGTCGCGTTACTGTGATGGTTGCACGGGGACACCGGAAGTCCTGGAAGCCCATCCAAGTGGTCGGGCACTCCAGTGTCAGCTGCAGGCTGGCACGACATGCTGGCTATTGTCTTCGTGCTCAGCATGCTCAGCCACTCAGTCGTGTCCAACTCTTTGCGACCCCATGGCAGACTGTAGTTCGCCTGGCTCCTCTGTCCACGGAATTCTTCAGGCAAGAATACTGGAGTGGGTTGCCATTTCCTTCTCCAGGGGATCTTCCCAACCCAGCGATTGAACCCACATCTCCTGCTGGCAGGTGGACTCTTCACCATTGCACCACCTGGCAAACCCCTGGCTGTTGTCTACTTGGGCTTAAACATTGAAGGTGATGATTCTGGGTCTTGAGAATGGCTGGAACTTCCAGGATATAGATAACAATTTCAACATTCTCTCCTTTAATGGAAGCTTTCTGATGGCAGAGACTGACTGAGGGGGGAAACTGGGTCTTGCTCTGGTGGGCGGGGCCATGCTCAGTAAATCTTTAATCCAATTTTCTGTTGATGGGTTGGCCCTGTGCTTCCTCCCTGTTATTTGACCTGGGGCCAAACTATGGTGGGGGTAAGGAAGATAATGGCGACCTCCTTCAAAAGGTCCCATGCACACATTGTTATACTCAGTGCCCCCAACCCTGAAGCAGGCCACCGCCAACCCATACCTCCGCCAGAGACTCCTGGATACTCATGGGCAAGTCTGAGTCAGTCTCTTGTGGGGTCACTGCTCCTTTCTCCTGGGTCCTGGTGCAGAAGGTTCTGATGGTGCCCTCTAAGAGTCTGTTTCCGCAGTCCTGTGTAAGTTCTGGTGGCTCTATGGTGGAGTTAATGGGGACCTCCTTCAAGGGGGCTTATGCCATACCCAGGTCTGCTGCACCCAGAGCCCCTGCCCCTGCAGCAGGCCACTGCTGACCCAGAACTCCTCAGGAGACACTTGAACACAGTTCTGGCTCAGTGTCTGTGGGGTTGCTGGGTCCTGGTGTGTACAAGGTTTGTTTGAGTCTTTTGAGCGTCTCTGGCGGGTATGGGGTTTGATTCTACACACAGTTTCGCCCCTCCTACAGTCTTGCTGGGGCTTCTCCTGTGCCCTTGGACGTGGGGTGTCTCCTCCCAGTCACTGCAGCTGTGCAGCCACTGCTCCAGCGCCTGCCAGCATCTTGCTGGGGGTCAAACTACCGCACAATTGCCCTCATCTCACACAAGAGTAAAGTCAAGCTGAAAATACCATGGCTTTACATTCGAGGATCTTTTTGTGGTCTTTATCCAGTTTAATCTGGTGATAACCACCTTGCTGGGGTGAATGCCCACGCAGACAGTTGTGCCATTAGCCTTCTCCTGCTGCATTCATTCAATGTAGATGACGTATTTCTTCCTGTAAACCTGGACTTCTTTGCCAATTTGCTGCCCTTTGTAGTGCCCTCATACAACCTGAACTTCATCATCCTTTTGGATGGACATGGATCGAACGTTGTACTTATGTCTTAGCTCTTTAGAAAGAGAAGACATAATTTTCCTGCGAATGTGGGAAGGCACATTGAAATGCCTTTTTTGATTCTTGCTTCGGTCAGGAGTCACAAAGGGACTGAATTTCATTTTGGGTGCTGGCACTTCAGTGATGGCCACAGAAGGGAAGAGCACCTTTCCATTTCTATTAATCATCTTCAGTTTCCTTTGTTAGTGTTCATAGTTCTCAGTGTATGTCTTTTACCTCCTTGGCCAGGTTTATTCCTAAGTATTTTATTTTTTCTTCATGTGATGTTAAAAGGGACTTTTTCTTTTTTTTTTACTTTACCTTTCCAGTATTTCATTGTTAGTGTAAAGAAATGCAATCGGTTTCTGTATGTTAATATTGTATCCTGTCACCCTGCTGAATTGATCAGTTCTAGTGTTTTTGTGTGGACTCTTTAGGGCTTTGCATATACAGTATCATGTCATCTGCATATAATGGTAATTTTCCCTCCTCTTCCAGTTGGGATATGTTTTCTTTCTCTTGTCTGACTGCTGTGGCTAGGACTTCAGTACTATGTTGAATAGAAATGGTGACAGTGGGCATTCTTGTCTTGTTCTAGATTTTAGTGGGAAGATGTCTTATTAATATTTCTTTAAACATTCACACATAACTATTCTCTTGCCTGCATTATCTGGTAGTTTCAATACTCTGCAGTTCTTTGTGGTCTGTATCTGTTCTTTGCTGGTTTTGTTAACCCTCATTCAATGAGATGCTGTCCTCTGTGCTTGGTGACTTCTTTAAGTTCATTGCTTTGACCTCATGATCCAGGGCCATCAGAATCTAAGCAGGGGAAGCTTTCCTCCAGAGCGCTGTTATACCTGGGAGGTAGCACAAACCCAGGTCCTGGCTCTGCATGGGAGCTCCAGGCTCGGCTTTCTACCTCACTTTGGCCCAGGAGCCGGCAGCCCAGTGCTATGGAGTCACTGAATCCACTCTGAGGGCACCTCTGCCCCTACAGGCTCCACAGCCCTGTCACCTGAGTGGACACCATAAAACAGACAGGTACCAACAGAAGCCCCCGAGTTGAGCTACTGTTTTAGAAATCCCAGCCAGCTACAGGACCCCCATAATTCAGTCAGGAGTTAATCTAGAGCAGACAGTTCCCATGAAGGGGCACCAAACCACAGCCTGACCACGACAGATTTGGGTCCTGCAGCTGGACCCCCAAGACTTGTGGCCAGGTTACATTACAGTCAGCTTTCAGTAACACGACCTCACTCAGCTTGTTATGGCAGTTTCATGATACTCAGAGTAGCATCCCCAACAAAGACACCTCTCCCTTCCTATCTGGCAAGTAACATTTACAGGTATCTGTAAAGCTGCTGTATTGTGATGTCTGAGGTATTAGATCATGAACAGTGACCACTTTTCAAAAGTGCTATGAACATTAAAAAAAAACAAAAACAAACTTCTGATGCATGGATAAACCTCAAAACTTAAGCACAGGGAAAAATACATAAAGAGTATAAATTATATCACTATTTATATAACATTTCAGAACAAGCAAAACTATAGTGACAAAAACAACATTGTTGGTTGCTTCTAAGGATGAGGGGCCCGAGGAGTCTTTCTGGACTGATGGAAATAGTCAGCATCTTGATAGCGTGGTAGTCATAAAGGTCAGAACAGGTTGTATTTGTTATATAACCAAACACTTAAGAGCTGGGCATCACATTACATGTAAACTATACTCCAGGAAACCCCAGTGCTATGAAAATGAAGTACAGCAGCTTCAGAGGCACATGTCAGCATCAAGTCTCCTTCCCCAGCCTCTTTCCTTTCCGCTGCTCCCAGAGGTGGTGGTAAACTTCAGGCCTCCATGGGCAGCTCACAGACCACAAGACAGTGTTATCTTCCTGTGGCCCGTGGAGCACAGCTCACGAGCCTCGGGGTGCTGGCAAAGACTGAAGGGCGTGCTACCCACCCTCCAGCCTTGTTTACTCAACTTTTACTCTACGTTCACCCCAGAGCAGGTTCACTCTGTGCCATGAACCCGTTGGTGCTGGATAAGGTGAAAGCTCAGGCGGAAGGCCCTGCCACACTGCGCACAGCGGAAGGGCTTCTCCCCGGTGTGGATCCTCTGGTGCCGGAAGAAGCCTGACAGGGCCCTGAAGGAGCGGCCGCACTCGCCGCACTCATAGGGCTTCTCCCCAGTGTGGATGCGCCGGTGCTCACTAAGGAAGGAGCTGCGGCTGAAGGCGCGCCCGCACTCCTGGCAGGCATAGGGCTTCTCCCCTGTGTGGACTCGCTGGTGCTGAATGAGGTTGGAGCTCTGGCTGAAGGCTTTCCCACACTCTTTGCATTCATAGGGGTTCTCTCTGTGGTGAATCCTTTGGTGCCGGATGACGTTTGAGCTGTGGATGAAGGTTTTCCCGCACTCGCTGCACTCATAGAGCCGCTCCCCTGTGTGAATCCTCTGGTGCTTCATAGCGTCTGACCTCTGACTGAAGGACTTGCCGCACTCAGCACATTCATATGGCTTCTCTCCTGTGTGGATCCTCTGGTGTCTGATGAGGTTGAAGCTCTGGCTGAAGGCTTTCCCACACTCCTTACAGATGTAAGGCTTCTCCCCATTGTGAATGCGCTGGTGCCTGACGACATGGGAGCTGTGGATGAAGGCTTTCCCGCAGTCACTGCACTCGTAGGGCTTCTCCCCAGAGTGAATGCTCTGGTGCTTCACCACGTCTGAATAGCATTTGAAGCTCCTGTCACAGGTGCTGCATCGGTAAGGCCGCCCTTTCCAGGGGCCTCTCCCATCTACTGCCGACGCTGTGTTCAGGGTGACCTCTGACCTGGACACTCTGTCCTCATGAACCTCATGTCCCCGAGGGGAACCTCTGGGTCTCTCTGCAGCTTCCTCATTCCCACAAGGGTCTGGAAGCCCCAGTGTCCAGGAAGGACCCTGTAACAGTCCTGGTGTGGCCTCTCCATGGCCCCCTTCTTTCAGGGCTGCCTGCTGAGGCATCAGCTCTGCACTGTGAGCCCCATGCTCAGCTGCTGAAGCTGCACAGCAGGAAGCCTGGTAAGCTGGAAAAGAGGGCAGAGATACACAACTCAGAAGAGAACTCGGCTAAAGACACACAGGTCGTGCTGGAGAGCTGTGTGCTGACAGAGCTGACAGCAAGATGCCTGTGATCCTGCCTGTCCTCGTCTTGCCCAGTTCTCCATCTCTAACCTCTGTGGTCTCAGGATGGATGAGGGACCGGGGGAGGGTGGTCAGTGTCCTTTCCTGAGACTCCAGAAAAGCCCAAGCCTCTAATCTCAGTCTGCCCAGTCTCAGGCCTGGGGACAGACCCTCAGTCAGGCTCTGGTGACTCCCTGGTTTGGCCACATGGACTGGAGCCCAGAGAGCAGTCGGCAGCAGAGCAGGAGGAAACAAAGCAGGGGTCCGGGAGTACAGGGGCAAGCAGTGCTGACGGCACATGCTGGGATCTAGCCTCTTTCTCAGACCCTGGACCCCCTGAGACAACACTGTGGCCTTGACTGCCCCCACCTCTCAACTCAAGGTTGCTGGCATCCAAAATAAAGCAAACTTTCCTTTCTGTCACCCTTGCCTCTATTGGCTTTTGAGGGGGTGAGCAGCTCGACCCTACTTTTTGTTACACTGGTACCAAGTGGGGAAAGCCAGGGGGGCTGCTCGATGCCCCAGAGCCACAGGCCACCTCCAGCAGAGAAGCCTTCATCCCAGAGCACCCATAGGGTGGTGCTGAGAAAGCTGGACAGCTGCATGTAAATCAACGAAGTTTAGAACATTCTCTAACACCATACACGAAAATAAACTCAAAATGGCCTAAAGGGTTAGACAGAAGATGTGATACTGTAAAACTCCTAGAGGAGAACACAGGCAAAACATTCTGACATAAACCATAGCAATGTTTTGTTACATCAGTCTTCCAAAGCAGAAGAAATGAAAGCAAAAACAAATGGGACCTAATCAAACTTACAAACTTCTGCACAGCAAAGGAAACCATAAGCAAAACAAGCTACAGAAATGGGAGAAAATATTTGCAAGTGTTGTGACTGACAAGGACTGAACTTACAAAATATACAAGCAGCTCATCCAACTCATTTACAAAAAATCAGCTCAATCAAAAAATGGGCCGAAGCTCTAAATAGACATTTCTCCAAAGAAGACACGCAGATGCCCAACAGGCACATGAAAAGATGCTCAACACTGGTAATTATTAGAGAAATACAAACCAAAACAACAGGAAAGACCTTACACTGGTCAAAATGACCATCACTAAAAAGTTTACAAATAACATGCTGGAGAGGGTGTGGAGAAAAGGGCTCCTACACTGTTGGTGGGAATGTAAACCGGTGCAGACATTATGGAAAACAGTATGGAGGTTCCTTTAAAAACCCAAAACAGAATTGCCATATGATCCAGAAATCCCACTTCTGGACATATATCTGGGTAAAACTCAAAAGGATACATGCACCCCAGTATTCACAGCAGCACTGGGTTCACAATGAAGACATGCAAACAACCTAAATGTCCGTCGACAAATGACAGGTGTGGCGCACACAGACAATGCGGTAGTACTCAACCACAAAGCATGAGATGATGCCCTCTGCAGCAACATGGACCTAGATACTAGCTTACTGGAGAAGTCAGTCAAATACAGGATATCACTTATACGGGAATCTAAAGAACTGATACAAATGAACTTATTTACAAAGCAGACAGACCAAAACCAAATTTATGATTACCAAAGGGGAAAGGGAGAAGGAGCGGAGCGAGGAGGCATAAATTAGGAGTTTGGAATTAGCAGATACTAACTACTATATATAAAATATTGGTAAAAAAAAAAAATAGAGGAAGTCAATATAAACAAAAAACCCTGGGATTGGCTAAGTAGTTTATTCAAGTTTTTCTGTAACATCTTACCAAAAACCCAAATTATTTGGGTAACCCAATGGATGAACAAGGTCCTCCTGTATAACACATGGAATTATATTCATTATCTTACAATAACATATAATGGAAAAGAACATGAGAAAGAATATACATATAACTGAATCCCTCTGCTGTACACCTGAAACTAACAACATTGTAAATCAACTACAAATTAAAAAACAAAATTCTTGTTCTCAGAGGTATCCAGGTTGGGGTTCCAGAGAGAGAGTGGGCTACAGAGTGTGGCTAGGAGAAAAGATGCCACACGCCCAATGCAGAGGGCCTGGGTTCGACTCCTGGTCAGGGAACTAGACTCCGCCTGCCGCAACTGAGAGTTCACACACAGCAACTAAAAGATCCCATGTACGACAACTAAGACCTGGCACAGCTGAATGAGTGAATATTATGGGGAAAAAAAGGTGTGGCCTGGAGAGCAAAGGAGGTGGGGTATGGGGAGCACAAAGGCACGAAGGTAGGGTGCTGTGAGCATCAGAAGCTGCCAGAGTCCACTGACATCTCCACGGCCGCCAGGCAGGTTGATGGGGAAGCTCCAACTCCTAAGCTGTCCCCACATCTCAGTGCAGGACAACCCTCTGGGCCGGGCCACCCCACCCCCCTCACCTGTGCTTTTGTCCATCAGGCCAGCACTCTCCGTGGTGGTCTGGAGACCCAGGCCGGGCTCTGTTTGCTGCTTCCTGCAGAAATGCCAACAGTGGGACCCCTGTCCGAGAGAAAGGAAAAAGGGGAGAAAATGACAGGGGGGAAGTCAGAGCTCCTTCAGTGAAGGGAGATTCAGAGCCTGCCCTGGAGGAGCCACCTCAGTATAAACCAAGGTCCTGAATAAGCAGACACCCCAGAAACTAGTGGGAGCTCTGTCTAGGCCACGCTAGCTCCCCTCACCCCAGCCTCTCAGCAGATGAGGAGCCCAGACCGATGAGGCAGCACCTGTCAGTTGCCTGCTGTGGTCTCAGATCCACGAGGGACGAACCAGCACCTTTAAGCCATCCTTGGGCTTCCCAGGTGGCGCTAGTGGTAAAGAACCCATCTGGCAGGGCAGGAGACATAAGAGACGCATGTTTGATCCTTGGAGAAGTTCCCCTGAAGGAGGGCATGGCAACCCACTCCAGTATTCTTGCCTGGAGAATCCCATGGACAGAGGAACCCGGCAGGCTACGGTCCATGGGGTCGCAAAGAGACCTAGCACGCACACATGCATCAATGTCTGGAGACATTTCTATGTATTCAAATTTTTTCTTGATAAAGATCTGAATATAAAAACATGAAACCAAAAAAATAAAAAGTCATCTGAATGGTGTAATTTTGAATTGAGGAATGTTTTTGCTAAGCGTGACACCAACGGTGAAGTCCAACAGACTTAACTACACAGGACATTTAGAATAAAAAACAGATTAAAAAAAAAACCCAAACGGGAGAGATACCTGCAACACAGGTAAGGATTCATAGCCTCAAGATATCCTATTATATATACATAAGAAAGCGTGAAAAACTAGCGAAAGTTACGAGCAGGTAACCAGAGAAGAAAATAAACAAGCAGCCAATATATAGATTTTAAACACGGGTCCCACATTGTTCCACGTGGTTGGCAATTAAAAATGAAATTTAAAATATGTTTCAGTCTAAAAGTAGCAAAGGCTTCAAAGCAGTGGCCCCTTAGGAACATTGAGACAATTAGGGAAACAAACACCTTCACGCACCGTTGGGAAAGGACAAGGAGCACTGCACTGCTGGTAATTCAACAATTTACAAAGGCGTTACAGGCACACTGATTCCACCTCAGGGACGAGGCTGCCCCGGGGCGTCACCCTGGGGCCCGGAGGCTCCCCCGGGGCGTCACCCTGGGGCCCGGAGGCTGCCCCGGGGCGTCACCCTGGGGCCCGGAGGCTGCCCCGGGGCGTCACCCTGGGGCCCGGAGGCTGCCCCGGGGCGTCACCCTGGGGCCCGGAGGCTGCCCCGGGGCGTCACCCTGGGCGGGGGAGGCTCTCTCTGGCCCCGACGAGGTCAGAGCCGCCCGCCGCCTCCGCTCTCCTCCGGGACGTGAGCCTTCTCACAAGCGCAGCCGGGGACAGACAAGGGTCCCGGTGCCCGCCCCCCCGGGCCTGTCTCGGTCTCCTGCCCCTGCGCGGCCGGGCCTCCGCACCCTGCCCTCTCGCCGCCGGGCCCCAGGATCGCCCGCACTCACCCGGAGCCCCTCCGCTCGCGGGAAGCAGCGCCCACCCAGGCGGCGCAGGCAGTTCCGGTGACGCTCTAGGCGCCGGAGGACCGGCACTCGGCTGCCCTGGGGGACGCGGGCAGCAGCCGGAGCCGCGGGGGGCGTGGACCTGCCTGCGCGAGTCCGGGCAGGGCTCCCTAGCCTCGCGTGCACGACCCTCGGGGGTTGTCCGTACACTTTCACATTCACCGCTCCCGCCCCTGCTGGGCTTTCCTCCGCAGACCTCCGGGACGCCTGCTGGGCCCTCCCCTTCCCGCGCGAGCCCTCCCCGCCAGCCCCGTGGCCTCCACCGGGTCCGGCCCGAGGCCTGGGTCGTTACTAGGGATGGTGACCTCGCTGACTGCGCAGTGGGCGAAGGCACCGACGGAGGAGGCCGGCGCTCGTGGAGAAAGCAGAGAGCGCGCGGGGGAAGGGGCAGGCAGAGCCGGAGAGACCCCTGGCCGTCCTCCCCACGGAGATCCGCCGAGCACAGGACGCCGGAGCCTGACGGCGGCTGGTCCTGGCAAGCGGACCCTCTCCTCCCGCCTGCCCTGCGTCCCCGGGCTGGTCCCTCCCCTCTGGTCCGCAGCGACCACACACTCGAGGGCTGTACTATCTCACGGTTTCCTCGGGCTGCACGAGCCGGGGTACAGCCTGGCCGGTCCGTTCCTGGCGTCTCTCCTACGCTGAGGTGAGGTGCTGACCAGGACTGGGGTCTCCCCTGCGGGCTCAGAAGCCTGTGGTCAGGATTCAGGTTTGGAGGGCGGGCGTTCTCTGAGCCCCATAGGCTTCGCGGTGGGGCTGTGTGCAGAGTGGATCAACACAGGGTCTTGTGTTGAACCCCGGCCAAGAAACCTTTCCAGCGTCAGCCTCAGACATGGGTCTGGGCCTGGGAGGTGGATGTCCTGTGCCCAGCACGGCACTGTGCTGTCTCTCCATGCTCCAGGCACTTTCCTTTAGATGCTCCTGTTTGCTCCTCAGCCACCCCATCCTAACACCTTCCCAGCCCCTGGCACTGCCCCTCTGCTCTGTTCTGGCAGCCACCCACGCTCTCAGCCCACTCAGCACACAGGCCCAGTGGGCGGCTGGCAGCAGGCCTTCCCTCCCTCAGCCCGACGCTGGCCCCCAGCCTTCGCCCCCTCTCCAGTCGTGCTTCTTCCTCCGGCTCCCCCAGCTGTGAAACTACTCACCAGTCCTTGACCTTGCCCGGCTTGCTCCTGCCTCGCTCTGAGCCTTGGCCCATTCCCTTCCCCTCCCTCATCACTGGACACAGGCCATGCCTCTCCTGCTGGAATCCTGCAACGACGTGTCCTCTGGGTGTCACGTGTAGCTACATGGGGTCCACCAACTCGTCATTGGCTAGAGATCCTTTTGATCACATGGTCACTCCTGTCTGGTTTTCTGACTGTGGGCACCATGTTTCCCCTGCAACTAATAAACCATCTCTGGGGAGAAAAGAAAGGCTGAGGAACTGCCCCACATTGAAGATTCCTAAGGACACAGGGCAACCAGAGACAAGATGTGACCCTGCTGGATGCTGGGTTGAAGGGAAAATACCATGGACAGGATGAGAGGCCCCACTTGGCTGGGCGTTGTGTCGGTGTCCAGTTACCTGGACTTGGTGCCTGCAGTGAGGGTCTGTAAGAGAACATCCCTGAGTGTCGGAAACACACACGAAAGGGTTATGGAGCTAAGAGGCATAATGGATGCAATCCATCCTAAAAAGATTTGGGGAAAAAAGAATTTGTATAGATATAAAAAGTTAAAAGGTATGGTTCTGCCATGTGATGTGAACCAGTGTGATTTCTTTCTACTTTTCTGCATTTCCCAAATTTTCTACAATATATTCTGTTTATATAATAGGGAAAATGTGCTTTGTCAAGTTTTATCAAAAAAGTGAGGTCCTGACAAACAGAGCTTGTTGATGAGCTTGTAGAAATGGATTAAGCCTGTCTCCCCTGTAAGCCCCAAAGGAGACATAAACTGCACGCTGAGTCTGCCTTCTGATGGCGCCAAAGAGGCCGACGCTGACGTCCCAGGACGCAGGTGGTGGAGGGTGTCCTCCTCCAGAGGTCCCCATGGGGTCTCATCATGTATCTGTCGCTTCCACAACCAGGTGCCAGAGTGAGCTTTCTCATTCGGGCTCTAGTGACGGCTTCCTCGTGGGATGTGCACTGGCTTTTCTTCTCCAGCAGGATCAGGGGTGCATCTGGGGGGCCTGTTGTTTGCTTCTGCCGGGGCCCCGTCTTTCTGGGGTGTGCCCCTGCCCTGTCTTCCTTAGATCATTCTGGAACCAATACCACCAGCTTCCCCAGGATGGGCCTGTGACCTGACTAGGGTTTGTGCAGCAGCCGGGGGGAGACAGGGCTGTGTCCTCTGCAGCCTGGGCTAAGATAGTGTCAGACCTGAGCAGTCGGAGCCCGAGGCCACAGGGGCCTGCAGAGATGAGAGGTGGGCAGGGGACAGAGACCTCCCTGACCACCAGAAAACCCAGATTCCTGGGGTTCCAGTAGCAACCCCCTGACCCCACATGCTACCCAAGCCAGTGTCCCTTGCTCTGTGAGTGGGTAGGGGGTCCACTTGGCTTCCATGTCTAGGCTCTGGGCCCCAGAGAGCTGGCCAGTGCCCAGAGGAGTGGAGGGGCTTCAGTGCTGCCAGGGCTGGGCCAGCCCGAGGCAGGGAGAGCTGAACTCAGCCTGGCCTGTGGCCCCAACTGCACACGGGTGTGCTTCTCCACTCACACCCCCTGGGGAACAGTGCAAATCCCTCTCCTGCCTGCCCTCAGCCACACTCTCCTAGGAGAGCCCTGCCCTGGGTCCATCACCTCTTCTGACATTAACAACCGAGAGAGAGAAAGAGAAACCTGGTCAGCACCTTTGCTCTGCCACCTTCCGCCTTCCAGGGCCCAGTCAGTGGAACAGGCACTACTGGAACACAGCTGCTGGTCACTGCAGGTGCAGGACACAGAGGTGAATGAAGCCGGCTGGCTTTTCCAGTTCCCTCTTACTGCCCAGAGTGCTGGAGCCTGCAGACCTGCCATGGTGCAGGGGGAAGGATGAAGGAGCCAAATACAGTGGACAGGCTTTCTGGCGGGCAGCTGGGCAGCAAAAAGGCCAGGAGGGGAGAGAACAGGTAATTTGAAGCCCCACCAACTGCCTAGACGTTACCTTTTTGGGCTCAGAAACAGCTTCAGAATGCAAGGGCAGAGGGCAGAATACAGACATAAGCCACGTGGCCCAAAGGGCAGAAGCTGGACCATCGCCGGCACCCAAAGTACCTGCAGGCCGCGACTCTTCCAGCCCTGGACTCCTGGTCATCCCCGGGGACCCCTCTGGACACTCTCCCAGAATCTCCAACAAACGGGGCTCCCTGCACCTGTCTGCCACCAGCCCATCCTCAGGAGCCTGTGTCTGAGGCATTTCCTGGATCAGTAAACACTGAATACATGCCCAATCCTGCACTGCACTATTTATGTGTAACGTTTTACACATCATAAAGCACACGTAAAAATGAAAACATCTCAAAAGGATGACCTAAAAACTAGAAATAGCATTCAAGACACATCTTAAGGGAAAACCGGCAATATTCTGGAGGACCACTCTTCCCAAAAGAAATACTCCAACCACACGAATCTGATCTCCCACACCAGAATCTTTGCTCCCACCAGACACCGAGTAGACAGACATGGGGCCTTACCTGAAAACATGACCGTCCTCACACGGCCGCCACTTCTCAACTATGTTCTCCAAGCCAGGGACTCTGCCCTGCATTATTCGACCAGCCCCATGACCAAAAAGGAGCCACGAGGCTGAAAACACAGTACAAACCTGAAAATACAGTGAAGAGTTGCTCCAGCTAGACTTCGATTCGGCGTCCACGCCCCTCGCGGCGCATCCACCGCACCCCCTCGCACCGTCGGCGCCGCCGGAAAATGTTGGGTAAAGAAAAGAGTTCGTCGTCCGCACATATGCAAAGCCCACTGGCCGCTTGAAGGGGGTGTCCTGCAGTGCTCGTCCCCATTGCCTGACCTCTGGTCTAGGCCTTTCTCAGGGCTGCCGTCAGGGGGACCACGGAGCTCGTTTCAACAGCATGTTCGTCAGATCTCCGGGCGAGTGAGAGGGCGCTGCCGCCTTGCCGCAACCTCCGGTCCCGCTTGCCAGGGGGAGCCAGTGGAACTCTGTTAGCACGGTTACCGGGGCGGCCCGAGGGGCAGTGAAGGCCCGGCAGGGCTGCGATGAGGGAGCCAGCGCAGGCGTCTTAACCGGGGTGCAGGTGTCGGGGTCAGAGTCAGGGCGAGCCTGAGCGCTGCTCTCCGCACGCACGCCTGCACCAAAGCACCGCAGGCGTCCGCAGTGTCCCCAGCGCCCTCCCGTGCAGGGTCAGCTCGGTGCAGCAGAGGCCCCAGTGCGCCGCCCCCGCCCCCCCACCCCCACAGTGGCTGCCTTGGTTCACTCTGTGTCATGAACCTACCTGCGCTGGCTCAGGTGAGAGCTCAGAGGAAGGCCCTGCTCACTCAGCACAGCGAAAGGCTTCTCCGCACTGTGGACCCTCTGGTGCAGGAAGAAGTCCGACAGGGCCCTGAAGGTGCGGCTGCACTCAGAGGGCTTTTCCCCGGTGTGGATGCTCGCTGAGGAAGGCGCTAATGCTGAAGGCACCGCGCACTCCTGGCAGGCATACCGCTCCTCCCTGGGGTGGCCCGGCTGGTGCTGAGTGAGGCTGGAGCTCTGGCTGAAGGAAGGGCTGCACCACGGACACGCAACGGGCTTCTCGCTGCTGTGGAACTGCGGGGGCTGCGTGACCTGGGAGCTGTGCGTAAAGGCTTTCCCGCGCTGGCTACACGAGATGGCTTCTTGCCAGTGTGGATCCTCTGGTCCGATGTCCACCCGAAAATCCTCCTGCACACACTGGCCACACTGGTGAGGCTTCTCCCTAACTGGAAGCTTCTGCCGCTCCAGGCCTCGGCCCGTGCGGGGAGGCCTTGGGTCCCACAGGCTGGTGGAGAGCTGGCTTCCGGGCTGGGGCTCCCCACGCCTGCTGGACTTGGAGTGGCTCAAACAGCCGGGCTCGTCGCTCCCAACCTCCCTGTTGTGCAGTCTCCCTGGCGTGTCACAGGCTGGCGGTGAGGCTGGCTTTGCTTCCCATCTCAAGGTCTTGGTTCCTCTCCTCCCCAGGAATCGCCTGGTGTGGGCAGGTCTCTTGTGGCAGCCCTGCCAGCTGGGAACACTGATGGCTTCTGCACAGGCCAGCAGGTCCCTGGCCCCGCCACAGGAGACTTGAGGCGTTTGTCCCCTGGACGCACTGGGGTTCTGCCTCTTCTGGGGTTTCCTGCCCTGGAATCTCCTCCTCACTCTGAGCTGAACCCAGAAGGGGAGGCAGCAGATGACAGCAGCCTCTAAACCGGAGCATGCAGAGACCTGGGGAAGGCGTGTCATCTCTTTAATTCAGGGAACAAGGGAATTAAACCCTGTGTCTGGGATGGGGTTATGCAGGGATCAAGGTCAGGGAGAGGAAGTGTGTGAGAAGGGAACAAACTCCCAAAATATTATAATTTTTTCATCTTGTTTCTTTCTTTTTAAAAAATGCTTTTCAATCTTTTATTTTTTATTGGGGTATAGAGAATACACAGAAGAACTGTACAAAAAGGATCTTCACAATGGATAATCACGATGGTGTGATCACTCATCTAGAGCGAGACATCCTGGAATGTGAAGTCAAGTGGGCCTTAGAAAGCATCACTACGAACAAAGCTAGTGGAGGTGATGGAACTCCAGTGGAGCTATTTCAAATCCTGAAAGATGATGCTGTGAAAGGGCTGCACTCAATATGCCAGCAAATTTGGAAAACTCAGCAGTGGCCACAGGACTGGAAAAGGTCAGTTTTCTTTCCAATCCCAAAGAAAGGCAATGCCAAAGAATGCTCAAACTACCACACAGTTGCACTCATCTCACACGCTAGTAAAGTAATGCTCAAAATTTTCCAAGCCAGGCTTCAGCAATACGTGAACCGTGAACTTCCACATGTTCAAACTGGTTTTAGAAAAGGCAGAGGAACCAGAGATCAAATTGCCAACACCCACTGGATCATGGAAAAAGCAAGAGAGTTCCAGAAAAACATCTCTTTCTGCTTTATTGACTATGCCAAAGCCTTTGACTGTGTGGATCACAATAAACTGTGGAAAATTCTGAAAGAGATGGGAATACCAGACCACCTAACCTGCCTCTTGAGAAATCTGTATGCAGATCAGGAAGCAACAGTTAGAACTGGACATGGAACAACAGACTGGTTCCAAATAGGAAAAGGAGTACATCAAGGCTGTATATTGTCACCCTGCTTATTTAACTTCTATGCAGAGTACATCATGAGAAACCCTGGACTGGAAGAAACACAAGCTGGAATCAAGATTGCCAGGAGAAATATCAATAACCTCAGATATGCAGATGACACCACCCGTATGGCAGAAAGTGAAGAGGAACTAAAAAACCTCTTGATGAAAGTAAAGAGGAGAGTGAAAAAGTTGGCTTAAAGCTTAACATTCAGAAAATGAAGATCATGGCATCTGGTCCCATCACTTCATGGGAAATAGATGGGGAAACAGTGGAAACAGTGTCAGACTTTATTTTTTGGGGCTCCAAAATCACTGCAGATGGTGATTGCAGCCATGAAATTAAAAGACGCTTACTCCTTGGAAGAAAAGTTTTGACCAACCTAGATAGCATATTAAAAAGCAGAGACATTACTTTGCCGACTAAGGTCCGTCTAGTCAAGGCTATGGTTTTTCCAGTAGTCATGTATGGATGTGAGAGTTGAACTGTGAAGAAGGCTGAGCGCCGAAGAATTGATGCTTTTGAACTGTGGTGTTGGAGAAGACTCTTGAGAGTCCTTTGGACTGCAAGGAGATCCAACCAGTCCATTCTGAAGATCAACCCTGGGATTTCTTTGGAAGGAATGATGCTAAAGCTGAAACTCCAGTACTTTGGCCACCTCATGCGAAGGGTTGACTCATTGGAAAAGACTTCGATGCTGGGAGGGATTGGGGGCAGGAGGAGAAGGGGATGATCGAGGATGAGATGGATGGATGGCATCACTGACTCGATGGACACGAGTCTGCGTGAACTCCGGGAGTTGGTGATGGACAGGGAGGCCTGGCGTGCTGCGATTCATGGGGTCGCAAAGAGTCGGACACGACTGAGCGACTGAACTGAACTGATAGCCTATTAACAATGTGATAAAAGTTTCAGGTGGACAGCAAAGTGACTTAGCCATACATATACATGTATTAGCTTTCCCCCAAACTCCCCTCCCATCCGGGCTGCCACATAACATTGAGCAGAATTCCCTGTGCTATTCAGTAGGTCTTTGCTGTTTATCCATTTCAAATATAACAGTGTGTACAAGTCGATCTCCAATTCACTACCTGTCTCCACCCTCTCCCACCCCCCGCCCCCCCACAGCCCACCCAGCAATGTTGTTAAAGAAAAAGAAATCTGGGAGCCCTGCTTGATTCCAAATGATTTTTGCTCAAATAAACTTTTTAAATTAAAAATTTTAAAAATCTGTTAAAACCTGTCCTCCTTGAGGGCTAGCCTTTAGTTTCCCCTGAGACCCGGAATCTGGCTGATCCTTGGGGCGAGGCAGCAGGGCAGAGGGGAGGGGATTGGGCTGCACACTGAGTAACAGATTTCGAGGTCAGGACCGTGGCCAAAGGGACACAGCCCGGGGCTTGAGAGGGGAGTACCGTGTCCCTGGGTCCCCTCCTCCGGAAGATGAGAGCCTGGCCTGGTGCCCTTGGCAGTCGGAGTGGCAGGTGAGGTCACAGCGGGTGATAGCGCTGGCATCAGCGAGACGAGGACGTCGTGCTGATCCCTGGAGAGGTCTCAGGGAAACACACCCCAGCGGCGCGGATAGGGCCGTGCCCGGGGCCGAGGGCTCCCCTCAGGGGCACAGCGGTCCGGACTTCACAAGCTCCGCCCGCACACTCCCAGACGAACTTCTTCCAAAGCGAAACCCGGCCTCCCCTGGGATTGTCAACTCTTTCAGCGCACTCCTGAAAATGAGGAGGTGGGAGAAGCATGATTTGGGAGCCTGGCCTGCGGCCGTCTTGTCCCTGGGCCCAGCGGGCGGGGGACGCCCTTTTGGCCCACGGACGCAGCTCTGCGGTCAGGGGTCGTGTGGACTGTGGGAGGAAGGCCCGAGGGGGCCGGCCGTGACACCGCGTCCACCGCCAGCCGGGCCGCAGGGCCGAGGGACCCGCAGCGTGGGCCGCCCCGCGCCGCCAGCACTTCCCGGAGCTCTCGGAAGCTGTGGGTGGGGGACCCGCGGGGGGCCCTGCCCGGGGCAGCAGTCCGCGGAGAGGAGTCCCCGGGAGCCACTGAGCTGAGCCCTAGAGCCTCGGGGCGGTGCACCTACGCTCGGACCGGCGCGCTTCTCTGGAGCTGTCCGAGGTGCTGGGTAGAAACTGGCTGTGGGACCTCGGAGAAGCGGGCGGTGAGGCAGAGACAGCCTGGGAGGGAAAGGGCAAGGAGGCCCGGCGCGTAAGGAGACACTCTGGAAAGCAAGCAAGGGATACCACCCAACTCGTGATTCCAGAAGACTCTGGTGGAGTGGGTGGGAGGCGGAGGCGAGTATTGGGTTGTTGGGGCGGCCCCGGGGAGGAATGGCTCATGCTGGCTTGGTCTGAGGTGAGAACGTTACTGTCCGCTGCTGAGGCAAGTCCACGATCCCTGCGACCAGTTGAAGGAACCCAGCACTTAGGAAAGAATTGCAGGGGCGAGGAGATGGCCCCTAGCGTGACCACCACCTTCAAATCCTGAGGGCTCTTCCTGTACTGAGTACAGCCAGGCTATGACAGGTCCAGAGGGCAGGACTGGGAGGGCTGGTGCTGGAGGACAGACCCTGGCCTCAGCCAGGCAGTCCAGAAGTGCCGGGCCCCCTTCCAGTTGGTGTCTGAGTAGAGTTGGGACCATCGCCCATGCAGAAACACCTGCTTCGAGGGGCTGGGTGAGCCCATAGGCCCCCAAGCCTGGCACACTGTCAACATCACTGGGGGTGCTGGAGCTAAATCCAGATTCCCTGGCCCCACCCTGGATCTACTGAATCTGTCTTCCCTGATGTGGGGTCTGGGAATCTGTTTTTCAGCAAGCACAGACCCCAGCCTTGGAGATGCTCTTTTCTCTGGAGTCTGGGTCCAGCCTAACCCCTCGTCCAGTTCAGACTTATGAGATACTGATGTAGCCCCATATGGACTGATGCTTTGCAACTGACAAAGACAAGCACGTGGACAGGAACGGTACGGAAAATGTGGGCAGAGGAACTTGTGGTTCTGTCTGCTCATCCCAGCATCCTGCCACCAGCCACGAGTGTGACTCTGAATCAGGCTGAATGGCAATCTCCGAGCCCATCTCCCAGGGATGGACAGCAAGTGGCCTAAGACCCCAGCAGAACCCTTCTCTGGGATGTTTCCCTTACCCTCTAGTGGGTAAAAGAGAAGCGAATGGGTCTGGGGCTCCTTTGAGCTCTGTTCTGCATCCGAGAGAGAGAACACCCATAGCAGGAGGAATGAGGCCAACTCTACAACGTCAAGATGCTAATGATGGTTAATTTTATGTGTCAATTGGACTGAGCCACAGGGTGTCCAGATATATGGTCAAACATTATTCTGGGCGAGATGGTCATCTGAGTCAGCAGACTGAGTAAAGTGCTTGGGCTCCTCACCCTCATGTGCGTAGGTCGCACCCGATCAGCTGAGAGGCTGAATAGGACAAAAGTAACAGTGAACTTCTCCTGCCTGACTGTTGAACTGGGGTGTCAGTCTCATTCTGCCTTTGGACTGAAACACTGCATTTTCCTGGGTCCCAGGCCTGCTGGCTTGCAGACTGGAGCTACACCATTGATACTCCTGGGTCTCCAGCAGCCCCCCGCAGATCCTGGGGCATCTCAGCCTCCGTAACCTCACGAGCAGATTCCTAACCTACCTGTCTCTCCAATTGCCTCTGCTTCTCTGGAGAGCCCTGACTAATATATCTTTTTTTTCCTAATTAGAAAACAAATTCGGAGAGATTAACTTGTCTAACCTTACAATTAAGTGTAGAGTTGGGCTTTAAATTCCAGTTGATTTTCCTAGCCATCATGGTACACTGCTTCTATTCGTGTAAAAATAAAAACCCCGGTATCCAACTGAAGTCTCCAGGTTGAGGTCCATTTTTGTTATTTACCAACCCATATGCACATGCAATCTGCACCACGCCCTGCACAGAGCCCAAGAAGGTGATGAAGTCAGCTCCTGGGCCTCCTCTCGTTTCCATCAAGTACAAACAATTTATTCGGGACAGGGCATGTGATGCCAGCTGTGCCAACCAGGAGGGTGCGCCGGCAGGAGCCGTTCGCAGGAATGCTGCCTCGACCCCAGGCTGCTGCCACGTGTTCCCAGCGCTCGCTACTCCCGGTAGTGGACCCTCTGGTGCTGGATGAGCTGGGAACTCTGCCCAAAGGCCTTGCCGCAGGTGCCACAGGCGAAGGGCTTCTCACCGGTGTGGGTCCGCAGGTGCCGGAAGAAGTGCGAGCGGCCGCGGAAGGCCTTGCCACAGTCGGGGCACTCGTAGGGCTTCTCACCCGTGTGGATGCGCTGGTGCTCGATGAGCACCGAGCTCCAGATGAAGGCCTTGCCGCACTGGCTGCAGGCGTACGGCTTCTCGCCCGTGTGCAGCCGCTGGTGCCGCACCAGGTTGGAGCTCTGGCTGAAGGCCTGGCCGCATTCGCCGCACTCATATGGCTTCTCCCCATTGTGGATGCGCAGGTGCTGCGTGAAGTGTGAGCTGTGGCTGAAGGCGCGGCCACACTGGCCGCACTCGTAGGGCTTTTCGCCCGTGTGGATGCGGTGGTGTTGGATGAAGCCCGACCAGCCGCGGAAGCGTTTGCCGCACTCGTGGCAGGCGTAGGGCTTCTCGCCCGTGTGGATGCGCTGGTGCTTCATCAGGAGCGAGTTGTACTTGAAGCTCTTGCCGCAGGCCTCGCACCTGTGCGGCTTCCCACCCCGCGGGCCACCCTGCTGGGTCCCGAGGCCTGAGCCCCGGCTCAAGCCGCCCGCCAGCTCGGCTGTGCGCCCCGGGCTGCTCTCCGTCTCGGAGGCCCCCTGCGACCCGATCCAGGTGCCTCTCTTCTGGGAACGGGGCCCGGCCCTCGGTGGCTGGCCTGCTGGCTGCTCCAGGCTGGGCTCCTGCCCAAAGCGATCCCCACCACTAGGTCTGCGGGGAAGGCTCCTCAGCAGGGTCCTTAGCACGCCCTCGGCCTGGTGCACCTCGTCTACAGGATCGTGCTGGCGGGGAGACGACGGGGCCTGCTCCGGCTCCGACTCAGAACCTGAAACGAGAAGCGGGAGAGGTGGAGGGCTCTCAGAGGCCACCCCTCACAGGACCCCGTCCCACCCCAGGTGCCTGCGCCAGGGTGGGAGCGGATGGGTCATGCGTGGGTTGCTGGAGGGCGGGGCGGACAGGAGGTTCAGACTCGGAGCCAAACAAAAAAGCCCCTACTCCCCAGGCTGCTGGCCTGGGAAGCCAGCGCCTGCCACGTCCTCTCCGAGGAGGTGCCTCTCCAGGCCCCTGTGGCCCCTGAGCTGCTTCAGGGAGCCCCGGGGGACACCACAAGGGCTTCTCTGGGGGAGAGGCGGGGTAGGGTGGGGCAGCAAAGAAATGAGGGGCTAAGCGCCTGGACAGGTGAATCCAGTTCCAGGCCTTGGAGAGAAGGGGATGGGGCCAGAACTTGATTCAGGGGGCTAGAGGAGGCGGGGGGAAGTATGCTGGGGGAAGGGGGGCCAGGACGACTCCCAAAGTGCCGGCCTTGGGTGCCAGCGGTGCTGGGGCAGACACTAGCTGGACAGGCCGGGGATATGGGGGCCTGGGCAGCACTCACAGCCGTGACAGTGGAGGCAACAGGATGGGCATCAGTGGGGACGGGCTGTGGGGGACGGAAGCACGCTCTGAGCCAGGGACAAGAAGGGCCTGGGGGCCTGGCTGTGTGGTGGGCATAGCCCGGAGCCTGGTGGGCAGCAGCCGCAGGTAACTGTGATGCAGGCAGGGCCCTGGTGCAGCCTGCTCACTCACCTGACCAGCAGGTGTCTCTGCAGATCTGGACCTCTGCCACCTCCTGGAAGTCCAGGTCTGACGGCTCCTGCTCCTGTGGGGGCTGGGAGGGCACCTCAGGGCTGCTGCTGGGGAAGCCTGGGGGTCACAGGGGGCTGGGGCTCATTTCCCCCTCCTCTGGAGGCTCCTGAGAGCCACAAAGGGCTGGAGTGAGTGTTCAGGAGACAGGTGTGTGAGGGGCCCCGAGACACCACGTGGCTGCCCTGCAGTGGGGGAGGCGGAGCACCGGCTGCTCTGGGTTGCTGCCCTCACCCCGTCACTCAACCACCCGAAGTCTGGGGCTGGCCAGGCGCGGCCTGCTAGGTGGACAGCCTGCTCATACGGCTGCATCCTGACACGGCCTCTCACAGAGCTCAGCGCTGTGTCCCCCTACGCTGGGCACCTCCAGGGTAGCTATGACGGAAGGCTTACAGCTTGGCCTGAAGGCAGACCACCCTCAACTAGCAACAGGGACAGGCCTGCTTGACCCTGGCCGCAGGCCCCAGGCCTGAGGCTCAAGTGGACAGCATGCTGCTGTGGCCGGTGCTCCAGAGGGAAGGCAGTGGGTGGTTTTCTGGTTCAAAGTTTTCCGCGTAGAACAGCCCAGAAAGTGTGTTGCTAGGCCTGGACACACTTGCAGGAGAGGACCGGGGGGGTGGGGCTGGCCACTGGGTACCTGGAATTCAGTTTCAGGCGCCAGGCCAGGGGCACCTCTGGGAAGACTGCCTCCTGGCCGGGGGCCCCTCCCTCCTCCAGCCTGCGAGCCCCAGGGGTCCAGCCCTCCATCTGCAGTGCACTAGTCCCTGAGGGGCTAAGCCAGGCCCGCCACCCAGCCCAGTGCAGTGCGGCTCCACTTTAGTCTCTGGGAGCTGCGAGCGAAGAGGGGCTGACCCTGCCCCGCACCTGCACCCCCCAACCCAGCACCCCTGCCAGGGACCAGGCCCCGTCCCCTCGGCCCATGCTGCTCCCTGCCCCGCTCGAGCTGACCAGGGCTCCCCTTCTAAGGACACCCTCTGGCCCTGCCTGGCGTCCAGCACTCTGCTCAGCCGCAGGTTCAGAAATGGTCCTTGAGGTGGGCGGGGTCGCTGGGCTCAGGCCTGGCTGTGTCTGAGGGACCCCAGGCCTGCCAGGGTGGATCTCCCGAATGCTCTTTCTGGCCCATCTCACCGACTTGGACACAGGAGTCGGGAGGCTGGGGCTCCAGAAGTCCTGGCTTCGTTGGCTGGAGGGCCCTGGGCAGGTTCCTGAGATGCTGGGGTCTTTCCTGCAGAGGCCCCTATGGACCCCTGAAGAGCAAAGCCTCAGCAGCAGAGGAAAGGCTCGAGAGTCTGAGAGGTTCTCTCTGCCCTGGAAAATAGCCTGGACACAGCGGGGAGGGGTGAAGCCCCACTCCTTCCAATTAGGCAACCCTCAGGCATCTCAGTGCACCTGGACATGGCTCAGAGCACCCAAAACCAGCCTCTGGGCCTGTGCTGTCCGTGGCTGGGTGAGATCAGGTCAGGGGCAGCCCTGCTCTGCAGGGGCTTGGGGACCAGCCTTCTTATCCTCAGGACAGCCCCTCCCGAGTCCTGTGTCCTGCTGGTCTGCCTCCCTGGGGAGGAGCTGTGGCGTACTGGGCCCGCAGGGGCGTTGAGGGCAAGCGCTTCAGTCAGGCTGTGGGGTCTGGATTCTGCTTGTCTCCACTGGCTCAGATCTGGGCTTCCAGGTCCCCATCACAGATGTGGTGACAGGAGGTCCTACTCGCCAGGCTGGTGTGAGGGTGACATGAGGAGCTGGAGGTGAAGTGCAGGCCCCCAGGGGCAGCGTGGGGGCCCTGAAACTGCTGTGTGCCCAGGGGGGGCGGGTCTGGGCTCCTTGAGGGCAGTGCCCAGCTCCATACCCACTGCACATGCCCCAGCCTGGCCCGTCACAGGGCACGCTAGGAGCTCCTACTCGTCCTCGACTGACCCGTTATCTCTGGCTGTGTGCGAGCTCAGGACGCCCCTGCGACCTCTGTGGGCCTCACTGTCCTCGTGTGTTTGGTGCCCATCCCCAGCTTCCTCTGTCCCCACACAGAGCCCTCAGCACACAGCTGGCACCCAGCATAGCTGCTGCTCAGCCCATCTCAGCTGCCATAACATTACTTGCTATAACGCCAGGACCTGCCAAGAGTGAGAACCCTGGGCCCAGAGTGGGCCCTGGGCACAGTGCCAGCTCTTCAGGCAGCGGCACAGGCTTACACCTGCCCTGAGAGCAATGGGACACATCTGGGCTCCCATCCAGCTGTCACCAGCATCTGTGTCCCCCACTGTGAGAGGAGTGAGGCCAAGCCTCCTGTGGAACGTGGGGCATGGAAGGAAGCCCCGGACTCTGATAACTGAGTGTGAGCAGGGCCCAGGGGCCCCACATGCCACAGGGCTGTGACGTCCTCCCCAACCAGCTGTTGGCTATTTCCACACCTGGACACCCCCAGATCCTGCTGGGGCCTGCAGCAAGGTTGGTGGCTCCATCTGCACAGGGTTCCCCACCCAAACCAGCTTGCCCAGATCTCCAGACACTATTTTCCTGGCATGGGAGCAAAGGCTGGGAGAGAGACAAGGTGACTTGCTTCTGTCACACAGGCCTGGCCATCAGGGCTGCTTTTTTTGCAGCCCCAGTTCCCTAAAGAAACACAGTCCGGGGGCCTGTCCCCTAGGGAGCTACTGCTCACACAGCTCAGCCCAAAGCTCAGCCACCACTGCCCGAGTCCCAACTCAGGTACCAGGGTGCAGGAGCCCCAGTGCCCAGCAAGCTGCCTGCCCGCAGTGATAGTGCAGGGAGGCAAGTACCATGTTGATGACCGTGGAGGTGGAGGTGAAGTTGGGCTTCATGGTGGTGGGCTCCAGGTGTCCCGGGTGACTCGAAACTGACCGGGGACAGGACATGAGGGGGCTCCTGACCGTCCCCCAGGGCCGCCATCTTCCCCCAAGGCCCGCTGAAGGAGTGCACACTGGGGACCTGGGAAAATGAAAACCATGGCAGGATGAGGGGGTCAGAGGGGTGTGCCGGGGGTGGGGGTGGCAATCAGCCACAGGCGGAGCCTCCCTCCCTGGGTAAGGAATTCCAAGAGGCAACCTGTGGGGCCCAGAGTGTTGGAACTGTTCGTTCCACCAGGAGCACAGCACCAGCACACCTACAAGAACAGAATGTTCTCCCAACCCAAGGCCTTGCCCACCGGGAGAAGCAGGCTGTTCTTCCAGAAAAACCTCCTCTCACAGCTAGGGGCCCCTGGCTCTGGGGAAGACAAAAACTGAACCCTGCCTGCTGGAGCATGAACATTCCAGGTTAACTCTCAAGGAAACTCTTCCAGAGAGGAAAACCCTCCACAGAGCCCTCAGAGGCTGCAGACCTGGCCCCAGCACACCCCGGTGCTCTCAGTCTCCTCCGGGTCAAAAACACCCTCCTTTAATCTGGTTTGCAACAACAGCTTCGACCAAGGGGAGAGTTTTTCTTTCACACTTTAATGAAGTAGGTCTTATTTGGGGGTGAAAAAGGGGCAGGAGAAAGTCCAAAGTTAACGTACGACCGGCAATGGTGCAGACAGTACCTGCTTCAAGGAAGCGGGGAGGCAGCCGCCACAGGGGTCCTCGGGGTCAGCCCCCACCAGACCTCAGCCCCTAATGATGGCAAGGGTCACCAGCAGCTAGGTAAACTGCCACAGGGTGGGGCTGCAGTCCTGAACCTGGGTGCAGGTTCTCACTCCCGCTAAGACCCATCTTAAATCACTTAGTTAATATCCGGGGGGCAAATGCACCGCCACCTCTACCCCTGGCTGTCTGAGGGGAGGTGGCAGTCACACATGGACGCAAACCCTCCACCTCCACGCTGCTGTGACAGGCTGAAGGCGGAGGGGACACAAACGGCACTGGCCCGGGCGCGAACCCTGTCTACTCCCTCTTCCCCAGCTTGGAGCCTGTGCCCCGCGGGAAAGGGCCCGAACTCCGGGGGCCTGGCAGCAGAGAGCAGGCAGCCCGGGCTGCGTTCAGCCACCGACCTCGGGCCAGAGGCAGCTCTGAGCCTCTTTCCCATCTGCAGAGTGGGGTCGCCACAGCTCCCGTCCCTGGGGTTCCGGGGGCGTGGGAAGGCGCCCCGTAAACGGGCACCCGCGACTGTTCGGGGACAGTGTGCCCGCTGCAGCCCCCACCCGCGGTCGAGGCCAAGGCGGCGGCGGCTGCAGGGGCCGGGCCCGGCCCGCGGGGACGACGCGCGAGCGGGGCTGGGCGCCCCGGCAGCCTCCATCACCACTGCCCGGTACCCACTCACCTTCCGAGCGGGAGGTAGCCGCCCGGGCGCCGGCCGGAAGTGCACCCGCGTCCCGCCCCGCCCGGCCGCGCGCACTTCCGGGACGTTCTGGGTGCTGGGAGGACCACTGCCTCGGTGACCTCGCGGGGCGGTGGGCGGGGCGCCGCGCGGGGCGGGGAGTTCCTTAACCTGTGCGGCGCCGGCTGGAGGCCAGTGGACCTGCCCCGCAAGTATCTGTGGCCTTTGATCACAGGAGCCCGCAGCTTGTCGAGGTCAGTCGCCCCAGGTTCGTCTGCTGAGCTCTCGGTCCCCGGTTGCACTTGCTTCCAGAGCAGCGCGCGCCTGGCAGGGATGGCTCACACAAATTCTACAAGCACAGCTCTTATAGCCACTGGAGTGCTCCCCTCCGCAAGAAGATAAGTTCTACCCAAAGCATCCTCGGGGGAATCTCTTTCCCTAGCATGGACGGCCATCATTTGCTAGGAACTTGCTGAAGTCAGTCCTCATCTCTTTCGGGGCTGTCTCAAATGCCCCCTGAACTACCCTTCCATTGAAGTGTGTTCCCAAACTTTAGGTCCTGAGAAGTGTTACAGTTTTCCCCACAACCTTTTCATGGAATTCTTCCTGAATTTCCTGATGTTCACTAAGTCTCCTTCTCAGCCCAGATCTTACAACCAGAAAGAGAAGTGGACTCACTCTCTCTTGTTGGGAAAAGCAACAGCTGGAGGAGGATTCCATGAACCTATCCACCAGGGATGGACGTCCAGCAGAATTACTTCCCCATGGCTACCTCTGATTCTGGGCAGGTAGAGAACAGAAGACAGCAAGAGAGGAGCCACAGCCCCAGGCCTGAGGATCTCATCAGGGAGGAGGAGGCATCTGGTCCCAGGTGGCTGCCACGGCAGCAGAGAAACGGGATAACCAGGGACATGTGAAGGACCAAGTGTGTGGGGAGGGGCCTTCCTTGTTGGGTAGTGAGACCAGGATGAGAATTGAGAAAGAGGCTGAAGCACACTTGGAGCTGGAGAAAAGGTGCCTGAGCAGCTGATTCCTGCCCCAGACTTGAGGTGAGTCCCAGCCCTGTAGGTTCTGGAAGGTTGTCCCCTGCCCTCCTCTGCCTGACCTGGTACCAGGTCCTGAGTCACAAGCTGGGGTACAGTGTGGAACAGGACAGGTCCCTGCCTCCAAAACAAGCTGGACAGTGGTCTTAAAGTCAATTTGGAGCCTGGATTTCATTCTTCTTGTACCAGGAGCCAGCAAACTGTCGTGAGCAGGGGGTGAAGAGTGCATTTAAGATCGGTTCAGGGCAGTGGGGAGGCAAGAGAGAAGGGAGAGATGGGCAAGGTGCAGAGGAGGCTGGGGGAGGGCGTGTGGGGGACCGAACTGACCAAACCTGCTGCTGGTTGGGGTGTGGGTGTGAGGACACCTTGGGGTTCTGGCTGGAGTGAGGCTTTTTAGTACCTGGTTTGCAACAAATCCAAAGAGGATTTTAGCTTTGATAAAATAAAGGCAAAAAGTGAAAAAAAAAGCTTGCTCAGCCTTTGTTCTACAGCAGCTGCTCCCAAGGCAGCTAAGAGTGGGTGCGCCAAGCTCCCTCCTTCGGATCCAGGCTCGGCAGTAAGGTGCCAGGGCTGCTAACCGTGTCTGGGGGCATCATCTTAATTTGTCTTGTGCACCCTGAATGAGATGTGTTCTAACGAGGTAACTGCCTCTTTGCTTTCCGCTGTTTCAGCTTTGGAAGGTGTCACAGGACCATGCTGCTCTGGAGCGCGGGGTACCCCACCCTGGTTGGCAACAGGATTGCGAGGAAACAAATGACTGTACTGTTTTTTAGGGTGTGTGTGCTATGATGAAATTACGGGGCTGGACCACACCCTGTCCGGCTTCCACCCTCTTCGGGAAGCAGAGGCCACCAAACGCCAAGCCCTGCCGGCTGGGGATCGACTCTTGTTTCTCCCCATGTGCATGTCCAGATGACATGCTGTTTTCTTGGCTTTGCACAAGCTAATGACTGAAATCATACTGCGTGTTCTCCTGTCTTTGCGCAGTGCTGTGTCTGAGACCCGCAGACGCTGATGCACGTTTACCCGCTTCCGTGTAAATACTGCCGTAGGTGTCTCTTTAGCCCATGTTCCAGAGTTCCTCTATGGCGTGTCAGCAAGTGATGTTTCTGGGTCAGCAGGTGAGCACATCTTCAACTTGCCAGAAAATGCCATTTTTGTTGTTAAAATGGATGACAGCTTTAGAAAGTTGCATTTTGTTATTGGTATATCAAATTCAACAGACTTTTTTTGTTGTGGTAAAAAAGTATATAGTGTTTATTATTTTAACCAACTGTAAATAATTCAGTGGCATTAAATATTCCCAGTGCTGAGTACGTGTCACCACTACCTAACAGAGACTGTACCTGTCAAACCCTCAATGTCCTCCTCCAACCTGGTAACTGCTACTCCACTTCCTATGCATCTGCCCGTTCCAGGGCAATTCATTTATATGAATACACACAGTGAAATGGAACTCATATAATGGAATCATACAGTGTTTGTCCTCTGTGCCTGGCTCCTACACTAAGCATAATGCTTCTGGATCTCACCCACGTCGTAGTGGGTGGTGGTGCTCAGCTCTTTCCATGGATGGACAGGATTTTGTTGCGTGAATGGGCCACAGCTTCTTATCCACTCCTCTGCTCAGTGAATTATGGTTTTCTCCGGATATATGCCCAGGAGTGGGATTGCTGGATCATATGGTATCTCTAATTTTAATTTTTTAAGGAACCTCCATACTGACCTCCACAGTGGCTGCACCAGTTTCCATTCCCACCAACAATGTAGGAGGATTCTCTCTTCTTCACATCCTCTCCAGCATTTATTATTTGCACTTTCTGATGATGGCCATTCTGACCCAGTGTGAGGTAATACCTCACTGTAGTTTTAATTTGCATTTCTCTAATAATTAATGATGTTGAGCATCTTTTCATATATTTGTGGGCCATCTGTATGTCTTCTTTGGAGAAATGTCTATTTAGATATGCCATTTTTTGATTGGGTTGTTTTTTTTGATACTGAGCTACAGGAGCTGTCGGTATATTTTGGACATTGATTCCTTGTCAGCTGAATCATTTGCAAATACTTTCTCCTATTCTGTAGCTTGTCTTTTTGTTTCATGGTTTCCTTTCCTTGTGCAAGAACTTTTGTTTGATTAGGTCCCATTCGTTTATTTTTGTTTTTATTTTTATTACTCTAGGAGGTGGATCCAAAAAGATATTGTTGCAAGTTTATGTCAGAAAGTGTTCTGCCTGTTTCCCTCTAAGGAGTTTATACTATCTGGTCTTACATTTAAGTGTTTTATCCACTTTGAGTTTATTTTTGTGTATGGTGTTAGAGAATGTTCTAATTTCACTGATTTCCATGTGGCAGTCCAGTTTTCCCAGCACCGCTTACTGAAGAGACTGTCTTTCCATCATTGTACAGTCTTCCTCCTGTGTCGTAGATTTACTGACCACAGATGCATGGGTTCCAGCAAGCTGTATTTTCATTATCATTCAGGTTAAGTATTTTATAACTTTCATTATGGTTTTTTCTTGGACTCAGGTTACTTAGAAGGTTTTCTTTTTCTGGAGTTTGAGTTTCATTTGAAGAGCAATAGCCAACAAAACCATCAAAACAGATTGATATCTGAAGGGTGTGGGGTTCAGCGCTTGGAGGCGGTGCGGTGTGGTAATAGTTAACTCAGAAGAAATGAGAAACGAGACCATCAGTTTGCACCAAACTCCGGGCGGCAGAAGCGCCGGTGGCTGATTGTAGACGGGCTGCGTGACTGTTTTCTTGTGGCTGTCTTGTTTTCCTGGGAGAGGCACTGAAGGCTGTCTGCTTGCACGGCCCCCTCTCATGCCTGTGGGCCAATGTCCCCCGACTAAGGACACTAACACGTGACCAGAGCTGACAGTGGCTAAACTGGGGGTCAGCGTGGCACTGAGGTCACACACAGGCAGTGACCAGGCTGAGCACCGTCAGCGCCCCGATGTCACCTCTGGGGACTGGAGGCACAAGGAGGTGAGGACCAGCCACGGCCCCACATCTCCAAGGCACAAGGGTGCGTTGGCAACCCCGGCTCGAGAGACCATGCTCTTTGCATCCGCCTCCTCTCTGGAAATCAAAGACATTAGATTAGAGTGTTTCTTCTCTTCTAACAAACTGGCGAGATTAAAACTCACCTGCTGTCTGTGAGCTGCTGGAGTACTTCTGGGGCACAACCCGGAGGAAGGTATTTGCCAGCATGATCTCCATCCATCAGTCCATTTCTGGCAACCCATCGTTGGCCCTAAATGTGGAAAAGATATTTACCACATTGTTTATAGTGACCTAAACTAGAAACAGCCTACATGTTAGGAAATGGTTAAGTCGGCTTTTTATTTAACAGATCATTAGGTAGCCACAAAAAATGCTTCCCATTGGTAACAACATGGGAGACATACTAACACAGAGAGTGATAATTTTTCTACAGTACATGTGATGTATTTCTATCTATGGTATTAATACATGTTATACAACAATATTTTATATATAACAATATACTCATCATGGGATATTATAAACCATAATAAGTAAAAAACAAACCAAACTGAAGCGGATGCAGACACCCCCAGAACATGTCACATATCCGTTCATCTAGAATCAGCCAAATCCGGCCCACCGCCTGCTTTGGTAAAATAAAGCTTTATCGGCACAGAGCCATGCTTGTTTGTTTCCGTGCTCTGACTGCTGTTGCATGTCACGGCTAAGCTGAGCTGTGACAGAGATCTTATGGCTACAAAGCCAAGAGCAGTTATTATCCATCCCTTAACAGAAGGTCTGCCAGCCTGCGTTGTCACTCACTCAGTGTCTGGGTATTGTTACTGCTTCTTTGCTCACCTTTTGAGAGCAAACTGCAGACACTGTGACCTTGTTCTGTGGCCCTGAAGACCACAGCGGACATCTTTCATGACAAGGACATTGAGATGGCTGCAGACCATCAAACCAGGGAGCTTGGACATTGATGTCCCCCCTCCCCTACTGGTGGACAGTCTAGACCCAAGATTTGCCAAATGTCCCAGTAGCATCCTTTACAGCAATCTTGCCCACCGGGATCCCAGGTGTGTTTTCCCTAAGCCAGCGTCCTGGCACCTGTTTGAACAATTCTGCCCCATCACATCTCCAGTTCTGGGACTGTGTGAGCAGGATCACAGTGCCAGGTTATGCCTGGTCACACCTGGGGCCGGGCTGCTGGTACAGGAGGAGGGCCCACTGAGCTGTGGAATGGAGGTGCCTGGTGCAGGCAGAGCTGCTGTAATGCTGTAGCTTTTAGAAAGAACAAGAGTCTTAACCTGGAGAGATGTTTGCACTGGGAGCATTCTCTCCTGTCTTCTGATGGAGGAGGACCCAAGACCAGGGTCATTATTAGTTTTCTGGGTCGAAACAGCTGAAAATGTAGGTGTCAACGTTTTACTGATAAAAAGCCGTATTACTTCCTGGATGACAGGCCCCCCTCATCCCTCTGGTCCCTCCTCCCTCTTACACTGTGCCGAAATTCTTGGCCAAGCCACACTCCCAGCCAGGAGAGTGCGGAGGCCCAGCCAGGCCACTCCTGGAGGGAAGCCAAGGGCAGGCAAGCACATGGATGTGCAGGACGTGGGATAGAACCTGGGAGCCAGGCTTGGAGAAGTGGAACTCACCTGAACGGAGAGCTGGCCTTCTGTCTTGTGTCTGAAAAGCTGCAATGCAGGCAAAAGCTGGATCCAAGCTGCCATCAATATCCTGGGGCCGACATGGCCAGGGCAGGAAGTGCCCATGGTGGCAGCATTTAGTGTCCTGAGTGGTGAGCCAGGCTGCTCAGCTGGGATGGTGGTTGAGCTGGGAGGACACACAGGGAGTCCAGTTCCTGGGGATGGGGGCCAAGTTCAAGGACTGGTGCTCCAGCAGAGGAGGGAAGGCACAGGACGAAGCACAGCCAGCCAAGGTAGGGGGACCGTGGGGTTCCCAGTGCTTGCTGCAGAAGCACTGCTGTCCAGCCCAGGGACACAGGCCTCCTGCCAGGCTGCACGGAGATGGACTTGGGACACAGTGGGCAAAGGGTCTGCAGACCAGTCTTCAAAGGAGCCGGTGGGAGGGCTGAGGCCAACGTGGGTGCTACAGGCGAGGCAGCAGTGGGAAGTGCTGAGCTGTGCTCAGGTCCCAAACCTGCCCTCTGGACAGCAGTTTGCATGCTTGTTGTCATGATGTCTCAACCTGGAGATTCTCTGTATGGCGTGGGTGTTTGCTGACCTGGTTCGGGTGGGTCTCCTGGTGAAGGCAGGACCCCACCAGCCTGCTCAGACTCCAGAGGAAGAGGACCCCCAGGCAGGCCTGCCAGGACGTTCTTGTGGGCACAAAGTTCCGAGTCTGGTGGGTAGCTTCCCCACACTCAATGCTTCTTCCGTGGGTGATGTTTCCGATGGTGAATGAGACATGAGCTGTAGGCAAAGGTCTTTCCACACTCCTTACATCCGTACGGCTTCTCTCCAGTGTGGGTTTTCTGGTTTCAGGAGATTGGAACTGCAGTTAAAGGCTTTGCTGCACTCACTACATTTAAAGGGCTTTTCTCTGGGGTGAATCCTCTGGTGCTTGGTCACGTTAGAGCTGTGCCTGAATGTCTTCCTGCACTGGGCACACTGGAAGGGGTTCTCTCCAATGTGGACTCTCTGGTGACGAACATGATCCGTCTTGTGCTTAAAGATGTGCCCACATTCGCTGCATTTGTAGGGCTTCTTCCTCTGGAAGGGAGTGAACATGGGAACTCCTTCAAAGTCATCTTTAAATGAAGCATCTAAGGCCTCAAACATGTGCTTCTCATTCTCAGGACTGAGGCGGGCTTCCTTCCTGTGCTTTTGGGCCAAAGTGGGTTTGACTGTTCTTTCCCAGATGCCTTCTCTTCTTTGGCAGTGTTCTTTTGCACATGCACTTCTGCCTCTGGGGTCTGGGTCTTATTTTTCTTGCCTGTGGGCTTCTTCATCCTTGTTTTCAGGGTAGAGGAAGGCCCCCTGGAAGCCGGCAAGGATCAAGGAGAATGGCCAAGGGCAAAATCCTCCAGCCTACAAATTCCCTTGTAAATTCACTTCTTCAGAAAGAACTTTATTTTTCCAAGCTTGGAACTGAAGTTCTGGAACAGAACAGTGCCAGCAACCCTTCTGGGGCTGGAGAGAAACAAGACCACAAACTAGTAAAGTGAATGTCTGGGAGGAACTGAGTTACAAAGTGACAGATGGGCAGGGAAAGGGGCAGCAGAGGCATGCGGACACGGCCCCCTTCCTTTCTTGCTGGTGAGTGCCACCCGGACATCTCATAAGTTTCAGGCTGGACATGACCAAATAACTGATTTCCCAGAACACCCCCACCCCAATCTCACTCTTCCCAGTTTTCCTCATCTGGGTAAATGTCATCATTTACTCAGTTGCTCACCAGGAATTTTTTTTTTTTTTAATGTATTTATTTGGCTCTGCCAGGTCTTAGTTGTGGCATGCAGGATCTAGCTCCCTAAGCAGGGATTGAACCCGGGCCCCCTGCATTGGGAGGGTGGCATCATAGCCACTGGACCACCAGGGAAGTCCCTAACCAAAGAATTCTTATTCCTCTGCCAGGGGCGGCATCTCCACACCTGCATCTTCATGTGTATCATGGACCAATAACTGCTGTGTGGCCCCCAATTGTGGTTTCCCTGCCCTTTATTTGCTCCTTCTCCACTTCTTGCATTTGGGACCAGACTATGTGCTTCTAGAGCTACAGGCCATGAGAGCCACGTGCGACCCTGACAGAAGGTATCACCCATCAGTTCAGTTCAGTCGCTCAGTTGTGTCTGACTGTAGCTCAATGAACCGCAGCACACCAGGCCTCCCTGTCCATCACCAACTCCCGGAGTCTACCCAAACCCATGTCCATTCAGTCGGTGATGCCATCCAACCATCTCATCCTCTGTCGTCCCTTTCTCCTCCTTCCCTCAATCTTTCCCAGCATCAGGGTCTTTTCAAATGAGTCAGCTCTTCGCATGAGGTGGCCAAAGTATTGGAGTTTCAGTCCTTCCAATGAAAACCCAGGACTGATCTCCTTTAGGATGGACTGGTTGGATCTCCTTGCAGTCCAAGGGACTCTCCAGAGTCTTCTCCAACACCACAGTTCAAAAGCATCAATTCTTCGGCACTCAGCTTTCTTTATAGTCCAACTCTCACATCTATACATGACCACTGGAAAAACCATAGCCTTGACTAGACGGACCTTTGTTGACAAAGTAATGTCTCTGCTTTTTAATATGCTCTCTAGGTTGGTCATAACTTTCCTTCCAAGGAGTAAGCGTCTTTTAATTTCATGGCTGCAATTACCATCTGCAGTGACTTTGGAGCCCCCAAAATAAAGTCAGCCACTGTTTCCCCATCTATTTCCCATGAAGTGATGGGACCAGATGCCATGATCTTAGTTTTCTGAATGTTGAGCTTTAAGCCAACTTTTTCACTCTCCTCTTTCACTTTCATCAAGAGGCTTTTTAATTCCTCTTCACTTTCTGCCATAAGGGTGGTGTCATCTGCATATCTGAGGTTATTGATATTTCTCCTGGCAATCTTGATTCCAGCTTGTGCTTCCTCTAACTGCCCATCACCTGGATGAACCTTGCTCCCACCCTCACCCTGGCCCTCCTGAGTCCTCTGCTGGGTGGCATCCTCCACCCAGCAGCCAGTGAACTCCATCACATCCCTGTCAAATCCCCCGTGGTTCCCCTCACACTGCTGCCCTGCCCCTTCCCAAGCACCTTTAGATTCACCACACATTCCCAGCCCTTCCTGCCTCAGCACCTGACTGCCCACAAACAGGTCCTGAGAACTAGTGCTGGCCCCTCACTCACTCAGAGCTCTGCTCTGAGGGTTCTTCTCAGAGAAGCCTCCCTGACCTCATGCCCTGTTTCCTCACCAGGCTTTCATTCTTCCTGTGGCCTTAACTGGAGCTGACTGTCCACTGAGGGCCAAACCCAGGCTCTTGAGTGCATTATCTAAAAGATTTGACAGTCTCTGTCCCTAATCCCATCTAAACCCTAACCCTAACCCTAACATTCTAATATCACCACAAAATTCAAACAGGAATCAGTCAGTCCCAGTGACAGGTCAGGCCCAGGTACCTGTAGAAGAATTACCAGCATGGCTCATGTTTCATTGGTTAAGAAGCTTCACCTATTCCTTTTCTGTATTATTTCTGAGCTTCCTTAACCTCTCTTCCCTCAGTGCTAACAAATGGACTTCTAGGATAAAGCTTGACAAACTTCAGGCTCTTTAACCGCAGGCAAAAGAAATCTTCACAAGATAGGAGAAAGCACTTTCCCAAGAAAGCAGATCCTGTTCTGAGTCCTCGAGTCACCCTTGCGAGACCTCCCATGGCCTGTGTGGTCACCTCCCAGGAGGTCCATATTCTGCCAGGCTGTCTCACCCCAAAATGTGGTGCTCTAGATGGTAACATTTCAAGTGAAGTATGTTTTGAGGGATAAATCCTTTGCGTTTCCTTTAAGTCAAAGCGGATACTAAGTCTTCATCCACTCTCCCATGCACAGAGGCAACACATAAAATGACTGGACAGTTTTCCCATCTTGATGAAAATATTTACATACACTTGACTCAGATTCAGGCCAATGTTACTCTCTGAAGGCTCTCTTGGAGGTAGCTTCTGGGAGGAGGCTGTTCTTAGGTGGGAGCCAGAACTGAGGATGGCAGAAGGTCATCTAGGCTGAGGGAAGCATACAAATATGGGGGCATCTCTGCTGGGGAGGCAGGTAGAACTAGGGTGGAGGATCAGAGCCCCAGTCAGCCAGGCTGCAGTTTGAGCTGAGGTCTAGTTTTAGTAGGAAACAGGTGAAAACCAAGACCAACAGGAAAGTGCCATCAACCCTCTAGCCCATGGCTCTTCAGGGCAGATGTAAACTCATCTTGGCTCTATGCTGACCCACTCGATGGAGAGGAGTGGTCCTTGGACCCACTGAGCCTGACGTCTGCTGGCTGGGCTCCAAGGACCCTGTGGCTTGTCACTGATGTGCAGTCTCCTGATGAGCTGAGGGCAAGGATCCTTCTTTTTCATCCCGGAATCCCTAGGTACTTGGCTGGAGACTGCACATAATGCTGCTCCCAAAACATTCTAGGTCATCATCATCATATCTGCCTAACTCAAGCAGGTGCTTAATGGCAGAGACTGGATATATTCACTTCTCTAAGCCCTGTGCATACCCAGCAATAAAATAATTGTTAGAAGTGGAACCGATCTGAGGTCACTGTTTTGGTCTTCTCATTTCACAGATCTGTAGGCCTGGTAACTGCTACAGCCACGCAGGAAACGCAATCTACCTTGCCAGAGCAGACCACAGCCCTGAGCTAAAGGTACGTGCTCTGTCACTTCAGGGTAGCTCCTTCACTCTCTGGGCCAGGCCGCTTGTAACATGAAACTTTGGGTATCTAGCTGCAGCAGGACTCCCTGGTAACCTCACTCGCCCTCAGAAGCCAGGGTCTCAGTGAGAGATGGGATTACTAGTGGGTTTGAGATCCAAGGGCAAACAGGCACCCAAGCAGTCTATAGGCCCTGGGCCTGTCAAAGGGCCCGCAGCGGTGTCGAAGCCGAGAAGAGGGGCCCTGACAGCCTCGCCAGCCGCGGGTGCAGGGCCGAGGTCTCCTTCACCTCGATTCGCACGGCGCTGGTCCTCGCGCACCTCGCCCTTGTCCCCGCGGAACCAGGGAGCCGAGAGAGCGGTGGCCGATGCCCTGGGTGGGGGCTCCACACGACGCCAGAGGGACCCAGTGAGTTCCCGCATGGAGATCGGGGCGGGTGCGCTCCTCGCAGGGTCCCTGGACCGGAAGGGACGCGTCCTCATCAAGGCCAGCCGCACCCCCAGCTGCCAGCGATGAGCACCGGGGAATCTTCTCAGTCGAGCAGCCGCGTCTCTGCGCCGGCCGGAAGGGCCCGCCGCTGGCCCCGCCCCTCCCAGCGCCGTTCTAGGAAGCGAAGTCGCGGGCCTCTCGGTGGTGCGCCCTGCAGGGCTCCGCCCCGCAATTGTTTTCAGCTTATTTCAGCTGATCCCACCCTCGCCCACCCTCGGTACCCGCAGGAAGAGCCGGCTCCCAGGCCGTCGTTACCGGTGCCGTTCTAGGCGGCGAGGCCCCGGCCTCTCGGTGGTGCGCCACGGGTGACTCGGCCCTCGATCGAGCCCCTCCCACTCACTCGGGTCGCAGCACACGCCCCCCTTACCCCGGCCGCCCACCCAGTCTTGCCCCACTGACCTGCGCACTCCCTCCCTTCCTTTCCTGCCCCCATCACTCACCCCAGATCTCCTCGCTCCCCTCTGCACCCCCTCCCTCACTCGTGCCCCCAGCCCCCGCCACCTGTTTGAGTTCAACCGAAGCAGCAGGCCGGCTGTGGCCTGCGTTCAGCCGCATTGGCCACTCCCTCTGCCTGGAACACTTGTCCCCAGCTGTCGGCTTGGCTTACTCCCACTTACCGCCTGCGGAGAGCTCAGCTCCTAGAGGGGACCCCTGACCTCTGACCACCCTGGGTGTGTTAGTTTTCTGGTTATCACAGGCTTAGCAGCTCAAAACCATACCTGTTTGTTATATCAGGGCTCCTTTCTTGTGCCATGGTTTCCTCTGTCACGGTTATAGCACTTTTCCTATCCATCGTTTGTTATATCGCGGGAGTCCAGGCGAGGCTTAGCTGGTCCTCGGCTCTGTCTCCGAAGGCCGCAGTCAAGGTTCTCAGCGTGCGCTGAGGATCTGCTTCCACACTCCTGTGGCTGTTGACAGGCTTCCTTTCTTGGTGGCTTGTGTGACTGAGGGCCAGCTTCTGGGCTGTCGGGAGGCTGACCTTAGGTCTTGCAGATCACCCACAGTTCCCTGCCACGTGGCCCTCTCTGTGCTCCTTCAGGGCCAGCAGAAAGCCTCTGGCCCCAGTCTGCTACGGTGAAGTCTCGTAGTACCTAACCTCCCATCACCTCTGCCGTAGTCCACTGGTTAGGAGCACGTCCTGGGCACCACTGGCACTGTTGGTGATCACATTTTGTAATACCACAGCATTCTGCCTCTTCCTCCACCTCCTGGTACCCACCCTTCCCTACTTTTTTTTTTTTTCCATAGCACTTTCAGCTTTCCAACAGGCTATGTAATTTCCTTATTGTGTTTATTATGTTCATCTTCCCTTCCCACACCAGAAAATCAAGGCTTCTGGGGGTGGGCTGTTTTGCTTTCTCTATTTCCTGATGTGTCCTTCCAGTGGCCTGGCAGGTGGTGGGGCTCTCATTATGGCAATTCAGTGAATGGGCACTTGGCCCTGATGCTCCTAGATGCTGCCTTCTCTCACGTGTCTCTGGCTCTGGCTCCTTCTGTGCATCTGTCCCTTACACTTTATCCTTGCAGGAGCTTCAGGTACTGCAGTCTCAACACAGTCAAGACCAAATTCAACTCTGCTCCCTCTTTGTTGCTACGATATTATATTCAATAATATAGTGGTAGCCGGGTCTTTTACCAGCAAAAGCAAGTTTATTTGGGACTAGCCCAAGGAATTGCAGTTCAGGAAATTGAAGCTTATCGCGGCTCAGAGGTAAATCCAGAGAGTGTTGCAGGCTTGCACTAGACCAGAGGAGTTGGGCGACTTTACTATGGTTCTTCCTAGAGACACAGATTACTCAGCTGTGGGCGTTTCCTCTACTACAGTGTCACACAAATTTACTTAGGAAAGCTAACATCCGCCCCCTCTGGCTTACAGCTGATGGCGAGGGGTGGGTGGTAACTATATCCATTTTCCAATTATGTAACTTTCCCGATGTTCATGCACTTACAGACCTACTAGGAGGTAAATCCCTGGGCATTACCAAGCCTGGATGGGGAGAGGGCCGGGCAAGGGAAGCTGGGCATTCCCACATGTCCTTCGGTAAGCGTGCACCCTGGGCAGAGGAGGGCTCTGTCTGCAACTGGTGGGTCACAGCCTGGCCCTGGGGGTGTCCCAGCAGCTGCCACTTTCTTCAAGGGTTTCTCGCCCAGGATGTCCTGAGGTTGGGACTTCACAGGACTGCTCCTCTCCAGGACACCCGCTCTGTGGGACTGAGATCCCGCCTGCCTCCACCTCCACCAAGTATCCTGGCTTTCTTTCTGAGAGGATTATGAAGCTGAGTAAGGGGGCACCCCGAGGGGCGGCTTTTCCCATGTTACTCCAGTATAGCGCCCACCCCAGTTCTCCACCTGTGGGAATCCAGAGCCGCCTTGGTCCCACAGGTGAGGGCAGTTTTGCTCTGCTCTGGCCGGGCATTCTTGACACTGAAATGCCTTTCTGCATCCGCATGTCCCCGCCCCTTGCTCTCCAGGCCTGATGCCTTCCGGGGCCATGGCTCTGACTCCCCTCTGTTCCGGACAGTTCCTGGTGGGACTGGGTGCCACGGAGTTGGCGGCCTTGCTCAACTCCTGCCTCTGACCAGTGCCTGAGTCCATCAGCTTCTGCAAACCCTGGCGGTCCCTGGAGGGCGCCGCTCGGCCTGACCAAAGCTGACGGCCGGGAATCTCTGTCCTCAGGAATGTCCTGCTTTGGGGTCACTGCTTCATCCTCACCCAGTTCTCATCCTCGAGAACAAGGACAGGAAATGTAACCATGGCCACCTGCTTCCTGTGCTGAGGAAGTCCGGAGAAAAACACCAAATGAATGGAACCGGTGTGGGGTGGGGTGACCAGGGGGGATCTGCCTGCTGGGACAGGACCCCCGAGCCCCTTGTCCAGCTGGTAACTCGGGTGAGCCCAGCAAAGAAGGGAATACAGTATTCTCCCTGAACTTGCTGCCAACTCCAGGGATGGGTGGATACACAGGACCTGAGGGGATCCCAGGGGGTAGTTTTCAGTGGGGTTGGTGCAGCAGCTGGAGGGGGTGGAGAAGGCCCGGGGGATGGGGTTTGCAGGCCGGCAGAGGCCTGTTTGCATTTATGAAGAACATCTGTGGGAAGGACCTGGCTCTCCGAGCTTGGCTGCTGTTGCTGCGGGGCTTGTTGGGGGACAGAGGCAACCTTAGGAGCAGATAGAGTACTGAGGGAGCCAGCAGGAGTGGGCAACCCTGCCTGGCCACCAGCCGTGCACGTGAAGGCCACACATGGGGCCTAGTGCTCAGGAGTCGAGGTTTGGCATTTTGAACCAAGCTCCAGCCATCCCAGCTCCTGTCTGCCTGCAGGTCCCCCTGGGCCAAGCCAGGCCTCTGCCCCTTCTCCCCATCTCCACCACCCTGGCAAACACTTCCTTTAAATTCGGTTCAGGATATTCACTGTGCTCTGTGCCCCAAACAGAGCCCTGTCTTAGCCCCTTATGATGGGCCAAACTGCGCGCCCAGATTCATGAGCTGAAGTCCTAACATCAGGACTTCAGGATGGGCTGGTGTTTGGAGACGGGGGTTTTCAAAGGTGATTTAGGTACTCAACATTCAGAAAACTAAGATCATGGCATCCAGTCCTATCTCTTCATGGCAAATAGATGGGGAAACAATGGAAACAGTGACAAACTTTACTTTTGGTGGCTCCAAAATCACTGTGGATGGTGACTGCAGTCATGAAATTAAAAGATGCTTGCTCCTTGGAAAAAAAAAAGCTATGACCAAACTAGATAGCATGTTGAAAAGCAGAGACATTACTTTGCCAACAAAGGTCCATCTAGTCAAGGCTATGGTTTTTCCAGTGGTCATGTATAGATGTGAGAGTTGGACTGTGAAGAAAGCTGAGCGCCGAAGAATTGCTGCTTTTGAACTGTGGTGTTGGAGAAGACTCTTGAGAGTCCCTTGGACTGCAAGGAGATCCAACCAGTCCATCCTAAAGGAGATCAGTCCTGAATATTCATTGGAAGGACTGATCCTGAAGCTGAAACTACAATACTTTGGCCACCTGATGTGAAGAAGTGACTCATTGGAAAAGACCCTGATGCTGGGAAAGATTGAAAGCAGGAGGAGAAGGGGACAACAGAGGATGAGATGGTTGGAAGGCATCACTGACACGACGGACATGAGTTTGAGTGAGCTCTGGAAGATGGTGATGGACAGGGAGGCCTGGTGTGCTGTGGTCCATGGGGTCGCAAAGAGTCGGACGTGACTGAGTGACTGAACTGAACTAAGGTACATGAGGTCACGAGAGTGGCCCTAACCCAAGCTGACTGGTGTCCTTATTAGCAGAGCAGGTCAGGACACAGGCATACACAGAGGAATTGGTTCACACAGTCTTGGAGGCCGAGAAGCCCCCAATCCACTCTCTGGAAGCAGGAGAGTGGGGCCGTGGTGGTGTCGTTCCCTCTGAGCCCTAAAGGCCCGAGAAGCAGGAGTTCCAAGATTGGCAGGCAGGAGAGGATGGGCATCCCAGCTCCAGAAGAGGGAGCTGGTCCTTCCTGCCTTTTGTTCCATCTGGGCCTCGGATGGCCTGGGTGATGCCCACTCACCTGGGGCAGTGATCTTCTTTCTCAGGCCCACCATTCACATGTCCAGTGCTCCTGGAAACGCCCTCACAGAAACATCGGGAATAACGTTTTGCCAGCTGCACGGGCATCCCTTAGTCCAGGCACGCTGACACACGAAATGGACTATCATGGCCTCCAAGGCGGACACAGCCCTGCCGTTCCTTCTGACCTCCGGACCACAAGATCACTCATGTGTGTGGTTTGTGGTCATCTGCTTCGGCAGCCATGGGGAGCAGGGCCTCTGATCCGGATGGACGTGTTCCCCGCCAGTCTCCTGGGAAGGCGCAGAGGTGCTGCTGGGCCGGATGGGAAGGAGGGGCTGACCACACAGCCTCCCGGGGCCTCTGGCTTCTCCTTCTGGGGACTGGCCTTGAGCGCCGAGCCCTGTGACAAGGCCCTGGCTGTGACTGTCCACTGGCACCTCAGACTGGACTTGGCCTGGGGATCCAGCTGGGTCTTGGCCGCCATCCAGCTGCTTGCAACCTCTGGCTCCGCTGTCCACCAGCCTATGGCCACCTGGGAGGGCAACCGCTGTTGACCAGAAGCCCCGGGCTGGGTCCCGGACCTGCCACCACCAACTGCGTGACCCTGGGCAGACGTGTCGCCTCTGTCGGGTGGACTGTTGTGTGCCGGGACGGTGGCGTTTCCTTACCAAGAGGTTTCCCTTGGTGAGGAAAGGGGAAACATATGGTGGGAGGCTGCTCTGCCTGCAGGAACGCGGGGCAGGCAAGATGGAGGGCTGGGCTTCCCTGCCCAGGGGGTGTTCAGCTGGTGGGCACCAGGGCCCTCTGTGCCTTGTTCCATACCACTCTGATGGGGAAACTGAAGCCCAGCCCTCTCTTTCCCCCTCTGGGGCTCGGCTCCATCCCGGCACCAGTCACGGAGGCCTAGTGCCCAGCAGCCAGCGACACCCGTCCAGCTGGAGCAGAGGCTGGGGAAGCCGTGGGGCTTCTGCCCGGCCCCTCCGCTTCTCCCTGACTGCCCCCTCTTCCGCCCCATCCCCCCCCCCCCCCAAGCTGAGTGGTTGGCTGCAAAGTCCCATCTGAGCCATACACCACCTGCCTCCCTCTCTTTTCTCTTTGTCTTCCAGCCCCTCATTAATTCCATTCACACACAAGCCGCCCTGGGTGGGGGCCTCTCCTCCTCTAGGCCAAGGAAACCTTCCTCCCCAAGTCTCCTCTCTACAAGGGCCACCCCTCACATGGATAGATGGAGGTTTCTTTTTATCAAGAAGTTGGGGAGCAACCTGGGGTGGGCTCCCCACTGGCATGCAGTGAGTGTTTTCTCTGCTGGGGGCAGGGAGCTGTGTGGACCCAACCTGTGAGCCACTGAGGCCTGGACCTAAGGCCCACGTGCTGGCCATCTGCCATGCACAGGCAGGGAGAGGAGGCCAGGATGCTGGAAGGGGAAACCGAGGAAGGGCCGCTGTGGCAAAGGAACCAGTGCCGCGGGGTCATCACGGGTGCTTCCAGTTTATTCTCCATGGTCTGGGGGAGGGGACAGGAGACAGCAGACAGAGTGCTGGCCAACCAGGGTGCAAGCCATGCTGGGCGCGAGGAGGGACCGCCCCACTCAGAGCCCCATGGCCTGAAGGCCGGCCAGGAGGCTGAGCAGGACGGTGGCGGCCACAGTCGCAGGGCTCCCCCGGGGGCCACCTGCCCCCCTCCCCTGGGGATCTTGCCAGGGTGGGGTGTTGCACAGGCTGGACTGGCAACAGGATATGGTCGTCAGGGATCCTTCCACCGTCCTGCTGATGGCTTGACATGTGTCTGCACACCACCCCGAGTAGGTGGTCTGGGGACCTGACTCTGTGAGGCGAGAGAGTGGATCACACGGGACGGGACACGGCAGGGACGGGGCCCCTCACAGGCTTGGGTGACGCCGTCCCGCCACCCCCGGGTGGCCCCTCACCAGCGTTCCAGGAGGAGACGATGGCTTTGCACGTCCTGGGGAGCACGCAGCTCTGCACCTGCTCGCAGCTCTCCCCCTTGTGCAGGGACTGGCACGTGTAGCACTGTGGCCCTGGGGGGCCGGGTGGGCTCAGCTGTGCGAGGGGCACAGCCCCCGGAGCGCCCCCAGCTCACCCACGCCTGCTGCTTCCCAGCCTCTTCCCTTGGAGGTCTCTTCCCAGTTCCGGTCTGCCTCCCCCACTCTCAGCTGACCCCCTCAAACCCTGCCATGCTGGAGCCCTCTGTGCCCCACCTCAGGACTGGCCCCCTTACTCTCCCGCCTTGCCCCCCGCTGCCCTGCCTCACCGGGACAGTTGTGTATTTCTGAACTGGACTCCACACCCAGGGCCTTTGGGTCACTAGTCTCTCCATCCTGGGGCTCTGCTGTGCCCCTGTCTGCTTGGTGAACTCCTATTTAACCTCTCTGCCCCAGCACCATTGCCCCTCCCAGGACTGGCTCCTTCTCTAGCCCCCTCCTCTGGATGGCAGTTGGGGGTCACTGCCAGGGTGAGAACTGAGGGTGTGCTGATTGCCAGGGGCCCCGCCTCCCCCTTCCCCGACCCTGAGGGCATGGACGCTCGCAGTGGAGGCCTCTGCCTGTGGGCTCCTCACTGTCAGCTTTGAGGCACCCATGCGAGTGCTGAGGAGGAGGGTCGAGCGCCCCCATGCTGGGGCGGGGTGGGCAGGTACCTGAGCCCCTGCTGCCCACAGGGGCGCCGGCCTCCTCTTCCTCCTCATCCTCCTCATCATCGTAGCCTTCGCGCCCAGCGTCCGGATCGTCGTCCTCGTCCTCGTGCGCCTGCCCTCTTCCTGGCCACGCAGGGACACCTATAAACCTCCACCACCCGGGCGCAGAGGACACAGGCTCGGGGCCCAGTGCCGTGCCCCCTCCCCTCAGTCTGGCACGTTTGGGGACCCGTGGGGACCCAGCACGGCCCACCCGCCTCCCTCTGGCCTCGGCCTGCAGGTGCTCCCCGTCCTCCTCCCCAGGTCACGTCTTGCCCCCGGGCTGGGTGACCCTGAGGGCCTGCAGCCTGGACCAGGCATCCCTCTCGCTGCAGGGCCACCCCTTGCCCCACGCACCTTGCTGCCTGCACCACAGCAGGGCCAGCAGGACAGCCGCTAGCGCCTTCATCCTGCGGGGCTGCCACCTCTGCCGCGTCTGCTCACCAGGGCCTCGCTGGGGCTCTGAATCTGTGGGAAGTGGGACAAAGGGCCTTGCCGGGGGCTTCCCAAGGCCCCGGGCCGCCAGCTCCAGCCTCAAACAATGGGCCTCACGCTGGCCCCCAGGCCAGGCACCGAGCCAGGGATAGTCATTTCCCTCCCTGGCTCCAGTGGTGGGGGAGGAGAAGTCACTGTGGTGGCCGGTGGGGCATCCTGTCCACCTGAGCAGTTCTGCCCTGGCCCTGCGGCCTCAGCCCTGCAGTGCAGGCTGGCCAGCCCCCACCCCTTGTCTCGACCCTGAGACCAGGTCCAGGCCGCAGCCATGGGAGCCTGGCTTCGTGGACCCTCCAGTCCAGCTGCAGACCGCTGAGTGGCACCGTCAACCACGAGTCAGCTGCGTCATCTCCCGGGCGGGGCCTTATTAAGAGCATTTCAGAGTGAGACACAGCTGGGGTCCTTCTGCTAGGCCTCCCTCTCCCAGCAGCACTGCGTGGGCCCGCCAGCCGCCGCTGCCCTCCGCCCCACCTCAGGGCCTCCGCCCCGCTGCCTCCTCTCCCTGGAACGCAGTCCCCGCTGCTGTCCTGAGGCCGTCCTGCCCCGGGGTGGCGTGCCCTGTGTCAGACAGAGAGCTTCAACCGAGGAGGTCAATGGGAGACCAGACCAGACATCTGAGTCCTTGTGATAGCAAGCACGTATTTGCAAACTGCTGCTTCCTGCTTAAGTACAGGAAGATAAATGATCGATAAACACTCTCAGAGGAAGAGCCATCTGTTTCTGTGAGGTGAAACCAGCCCCTTCCGCACTGGCTTCAGGGTGTTGATGCGGAGTTGTTCGCACGCGCCTAAGGGTTAGGGAGTGATGGGGGAGGAGGCCGTGCGATCGTGGGTGAGTGACAGGCGGTGGCTCTGCTTGCCTGTCGCGAGTTCTCTAACAAGTTCATTTTTGCACATGCCCTTACCCTTGATTTGCTAAGAACAGCCCACCCAGTGGAGCACGAAACCACCTGTAGACTTTATTAACGTTGGTATAATGAGTTGGGTTTGCTAGACGCTGTATGCCTGTCTAGTCTGGGCGGGGGCAGCCGTGGCAGCAGTGGGCGTCCTCTTGTGTCACTGTGCTGTCTCTATCAGGGTAAGCTGCCCACCGCCAGGCCATAGTTTTGCCCATTCTGGGTGAGGTCGGGGGGGTGGTCCTCAGATGGTTGGGGCTTAGCTTGATCCACCCCCTCTTGTCTTTTCGCCTGTCACCTCCCTGCGGCTAATGTCTAACTACCCCACAGTCCCATCTGCACGTGTCACACTCTCAGAGAGGTCTTGCACCACCAACACCTCCTTTTCTCTCTGTCCCTCGTGTTGGCCCCCTGCCCTCCGGGGCCGGCCTCCGGGACCACTGGGAGCCTGCCTTTTCCTGGCAGTGCAGCACTGTGGGAGGGGGCTGCCCACTTCCTCCTCTGTGGGCTGCAGGGCAGGCGCTGAGGAGCCCCTTCCTGGAGGCCAACGAAAGGTGGGGCAGGGCAGGAGGCTAGACTGAGGCCTGGAGTCAGGGCTGCGAGCCCGCCCCCGTTGTTCACCGGGGCTCCTCCCTGAACCTGCCCAGCCTGAGTCTCCCTGTGGACATCCTCAGGGGCATTTGGAGAAGAGACTGAGAGCTGGCTCTTGGGCGAAACCACCTGAGCCTGAGCCCAGGCCTCTTTCCCCTGACTCTGTGGGCTTCCGCGCTCTCAGAGCGGTCATGGCCATCAAGAGCCAGTGCCTGCCGGCATGTAGGACGGTGCCTGGCAGAGTCCCCCCAGGGCCGGCTGGGATGGCATTCCTCTGCAGTCTCAGCCGCCAAGCATTATCCTCCCACCCGCTCCTCTTAACCAGTGCACCGTCATCTCCCCGTGGGCACTGGGCTGCTTGAACAGCCTCGGCTTCTGCGGGGAGCTGCCTGGCCTCTGGTCTCTGATTGTCAGCTGTCCCCAGCCCGCCCCCATCTGGAGGCCAAAATCTCTCTCCAGCCAGGGTCATCCTCTGTGCTCATGGCCCAGGACCTGCCCTCTGCATTCCTCAGGCCTGTGTCCACGGTCGCCCCGCGTGCTGGGCTCGCACACTGCCTTCCTCCTGCAGGTGCTCTGACCTGGACTCCCAGGAGCTGTTCCCAGGCAGGGCCCCATGGGGGTTCCCAGAAGTGTTAGGGAGCAGGAGGTCTCCACCTGCTGCCTGACCCCCCAGACAGGCCCAGCTCCTCCTTGGCCCAGATGCAAATAATAAATAACATCATTTAATTCACTAGTTAAAATTAAATACCATTTTGTTGGTCCTCAACAACTCTAGGGGTATGTAGTGTTTCCATCACTACTTTACTGACTAGGAATTACTGCCAGGGTTGGACTCTGCCCTCTCCTCACCAACCCCCACCCTAGGGTGCCCCTCCCCCCACCCCAGCCCTGCCCTGCTCCCTAGTCCCATCCCAGGAGAGGCAACGGGGGCTCACCCTGCCTACACAGATGCAGTCACGGCCAGGCCTGGCCAGGGTTGGGGCCCCACAGGAGTGGTCGAGGCCCCTAGTCCTCAGGTCAGAGTGAGTATATGCCAGCTCTGTCCCCACCCAGCTACCTTCAAGCATTCTGGCCACAAAATCAACCCCTCCTGGCACTCTCTGACCCCCGGCTTCAGGGACAAGGGCCTCCCTGAAGACCCCTAGGGTGGAGACATGCCTCCCTCAAACTCCCAGGGCCAAGGCTGAGGGCTCGAGGCCCCGTGGGCACCTGAGGCCCACTTTAGAGCCTCTGCCCTTGGATGTCAGTGCTTTCTCCCTCAGCCTTGCCCACACGCACAGGCGCTCTTCCCAGGCAGCCTGGGGCCCAGCTTCCAGCCCAAAGACCCATGCCTGATGTGGGCCTGGCCTTGCTTGCCCTGCCCTGCTCAGTCAGGCTGGCTCCCGAGAATGGCCCTGTGGGCACTGCTGGTCTGGGTCCCCTCCCAGCCAGGCCTGGCCTCCCTCTGGCTGAGTGAATCAGACCTTGGTGCCAGTTGTGGACAGGGCACACTGGCCATCCACACCCCTCCTGCCCTGGTAGAGGGGGAGCTGGAGGGGGCAGGCATGGGCCCTGCTCTCTTTGGGGAGCTGTGTGGACCTGTCCTGGGCTATGAGCCCCTACCCCAGGCCTCTGCGGTCACCAACATGAATCGGACCCAGACCAGGGAAAAGATGGTCAGTGTTTCTAACTAAGGGGCTGAGGTCTGGGCAGGAAAGGCATCTGCCCTGCTGGCAGCACACAGCCATGGGGGAGGGGGGCCTTTAGGGCAAATGTGGCTGCAGATGCGCTGGCCCTCATGCCCCACTCCCTGCTCTGGGCTCCTTCCCATGCTCTCTGGGAGCAGAGAGACTGCCTTCCTTCTTAGATCGGAGTCCAGACCCTCCTCCTAGGTGGGCAGGGGCCATGAGAGGTTTGTTATGGATTCTCTCTCTGCTTCCGATGGCCCCACAGTGACTGGCCAATGAGGCAGCTTCCAGGGTCTCTGATGGGGCCCAAGCCTCTCTCTCTCTTGAAATCCATTATCAAGAAACTGGTGGGCAGGGGTGGGCTGGTCAGAGGGAGCAGGCTCCGGGCGGTCTTAGGGGACCCACTTGCCCATACCCTGTTGACTGCAGGTGCCCACCCTCCATTTGTTCATCCTGCCCCCTCTCGCCTCCACACGTCCACACCCCAGGTCAATTTTCTCTAACCCCTGGACAGTCTCAGCCTGTCCACATTGACCCCGGAGAGTCTCACCTCCCATTGCCCCCCGCCCCAGCCCCACCAGGGTCCCTAGCGTGCAGCTCCTGCTTCAGGGCTGCCTGTAGTGGACCTCCCATCCACAGTGCTTGTCAGCCCCCCTGCCCCTGCCCCTTCAGATTCCCCACCCCACATTTCTATGAGAAGCCAGGCCTCTCAGGCGAGGGCCACGAGGTTGCCACATCCAGACTGGCACCCTACCCACCCTCTGCCCAATGTCACCCACCCTCTGGAAGCCCCTTCCTCTGCTGGGGCCTCCCCGGCACTCCTGCCTCCCCGCCCCAGGCACTCTTCTGCTCTCCTGTGCTTCCAGCTCCCCTCTCTTCTGTCTCTTGGTTCTTCCTTTATTTTCCCTCATTTTTTTTGTAAGTTAATTTATTTATTTTAATTGGAGGCTAATTACTTTACAATACTCTAGTGGTTTCTGCCATAGATTGACATGAATCAGCCATGGGTGTACATGTGTTCCCCATCCTGAGCCGTCCTCCCACCTCCCTCCTCATCCTGTCTTTCAGGGTCATCCCAGTTCACTGGCCCTGAGCACCCTGTCTCATGCATCGAACCTGGACTGGTGATCTATTTCACATATGATATTATACGTGTTTCAATGCCATTCTCTCAGATCATCCCACCTTCGCCTTCTCCCACAGAGTCCAAAAGACTGTTCTTTACATCTGTGTCTCTTTTGCTGTCTTGCATATAGGGTCATCGTTACCATCTTTCTAAATTCCATATATGTGCATTAGTATACTGTATTGGTGTTTTTCTTTCTGACTTACTTCACTCTGTATAATAGGCTCCAGTTTCATCCACCTCATTAGAACTGATTCAAATGCGTTTTTTAATAGCTGAGGAATATTCCATTGTGTATATGTACCACAGCTTTCTTATCCATTTGTCTGCCGATGGACATCTAGGTTGCTTCCATGTCCTGGCTATTGTAAACAGTGCTGCAATGAACATTGGGGTACACGTGTCTTTTTCAATTCTGGTTTCCTTGGTGTCTATGCCCAGCAGTAGGATTGCTGGGTCATATGGCAGTCCTATTTCCAGTTTTTTAAGGAATTTCCACACTGTTCTCTACAGTGGCTGTACTAGTTTGCATTCCCACCAACAGTGTAAGAGGGTTCCCTTTTCTCCACACCCTCGCCAGCGTGTATTGTTTGCAGACTTTTGGAAAGCAGCCATTCTGACTGGCATGAGATGGTACCTCATTGTGGTTTTGATTTGCATTTCTCTGATAGTAAGTGATGTTGAGCATCTTTTCATGTGTTTGTTACCCATCTGTATGTCTTCTTTGGAGAAATGTCTGTTTAGTTCTATGGCCCATTTTCTGATTGGGTAGTTTATTTTTCTGGAAGTGAGCTGCATGAGCTGCTTATATATTTTTGAGATTAATTCTTTGTCCGTTGCTTCATTTGCTATTATTTTCTCCCATTCTGAAGGCTGTCTTTTCACCTTGCTTATAGTTTCCTTCGTTGTGCAAAAGCTTTTAAGTTTAATTAGGTCCCATTTGTTTATGTTTGCTTTTATTTCCATTACTCTGGAAGGTGGATCATCCCTCATATTTTTAATTGGTAAAATACACATAATGTAAAATTTGCCATGTTGGGACATCCACTGGTAGCCACTTCCACTGACTTAGCCACTGGGCAACCCGTGGCTACGACTCCATGCTCCCCATGCAGGGGGCTCGGGTTTGGTTCTTGTTCAGGAAACTAGATGTCACGTGCTGCGACTGAGAGTTTGCATGCTGCAACTAAGACCCTGTGTGCCACAACTGGAAAAAAAAAAAAAAAGATCCTGCATGTCCATAACCAGCAATCCTGCACACCGCAATGAAGATCAAAGACCCAGCCTGCCACAACTAAGACCTGAGGCAGTCAAATGAGTGAATAAATAAATATAAATAAATACTTTAAAAAAATTGCCATGTAACCGTTTTTAAATGCACAACTCAGTACCACTAAGGACATTCACATTGTTGTATAGCTGTCACCACCCTCCCTCTGCAAAAGCGAAACTCTGCTTCCATTAAACACTCACTCCCCTTCCCTCTCCCCTGCCTACTGTCCTCCCGTTTCACCCACGTGGTAGCGTGCGTCAGAATTTCCCTGCCTTGTAGGGCTGAATAATATTCTGGTGTATGTATAGACCGCATCATGATTAGCCTTTGTCTTCCGAGGGCACCTGGGGGGCCAACGTGTTCTAGGTTCTGTGAATAATGCTGCGGCAGCCCCGGGTGTGCCGACGTCTTTCTCAGTCCCTGCTCCCAATTCCTTGGGGTCTGTGCCCAGAAGCGTGACTGCTGGATTGTGCGGTGATACCCCGTTTAATTTTCGGACTGGTTCCTCTCCTCCTGCAGGTAAACACACTCAGGTGTCTCTCATTAAGAAAATAAAAAGCCCCTGAAAACACCCCTTTGCCTTAATTCTCCACCCAAACTTTCTCTCATCTCCTTCCTTGTGCAGCTCTCGGAGGGCGCCGTGGGGACAGCTCCACGTGCTAGAAGCTGAGACCTCTAACACCTCTGCAGACCCCTGGTTCTCCGCACGCCGGGACTCCGAGGGCGCACTCGGACCTGGGCGGAGGCTGAGCTGGTCCCGCCCACCTCCAATTCCGCCCACCGCCCCGCCCCGCCCGGCCACGCCCACCCCGCCTGAGGCTGTAAGCCTTGCTGCTGGCGCCCCCTTGGGATAATGCACCCATGAAGGGTGCCTTCTGCAGGGCAATTAATTCCATCGCAGCAGGAAGCCGTCTCCCTCGCAGTGACTTGTTAACTCTGCAAGTAATTATGCAGGGATTCTCTGTAGCTGCAGAAAGGAATGAGGAAGCTCTTTGTGTCCTGAACCGGGGAGAGGTTACCTGGGCAAGGCAGGGGCTGTGTGCAAGAGGGGGAATTGGGAAGGGGCGCTAGGAGGGGGCTTGACACTGTGCAAAACCTCACGTCTGCACAGGACCGCGCCGCCCCGCCTGCCGCGCAAGCTTGGGCCTAAGGCTCCAGGAAGAAAGGGAGGACGCTGATGAGCTTGGGATGAGGGGTCAGACTTGGTGGCAGGACGTGCCTCCCTCCGAAACCTGGAAGGCCCAGGCCGAGCAGGACCCCCTCCCGGGGCCATGGGGGAGGACCTTCGGGAGTTGCTTCCGGCACACAGCAGGAGCAGTGGGGCCCGCGTCCCGTCCGTGGGCGTCCCACCTGCACTCCTGGCAGCTGTGGCAGAACTTTAGGTACAAGGTTTTTGCCAGCAGTTTGATGGGGAAGGAGGTGGTGGGAGAGGGGCGAGGTTAGACCTCTGGGGGAGTGGGGAGGAGGGCCTGGGGGAGCCCGTGGTGTCAGGGTGGAGTGTGGCAGGTGGTCCTAGGCCAAGCCCCAGCTCTGCTTCTTCTCCAAGCCTGCCCAGAGTCTACATGACTGTGATCACCCCAGGTAAGGAATGATCACCTTGGATGGCTTCTCCCTGTTTACCTCTTGGGACCCAGAGTCTAGGGCGTGAGAGGGAGGGGCCAGCTCTCTCACTTCTCTGGGGAGGGCTGTGCCTCTCCCCACATGTGGATGAGGAAGTCGAGACTCCGGGGTGGCAGGACTGCCCAGGTCCTGAGCGCAGCGGAGGGGGTGGCGTCGAGGCAGGCTGTGCAGCCGTGGTTCAGGGCCCTGTGCACTGCCTGAGGAGCTTGGGTGGGGCTGGGGGCTGTGGTGTCCCAGGGCCTCAGAACACGGGAGGCCCTTCCAGCTTCTCCGGGCAGGTGGCTGGCTGGGGCTGGGTGAGGGGCACCTTCCTCTCTCCAGCGCCTCTTGCACTCTGCACTCTTTCCTGCTGCTGCTTCAACAAATCTCTAACTTGTGGCTTAAAACAGCCAACAGGCTCCAGGGGAGGACCCTTCCTGCCCCTTCCAGTCTCTGGGGGCTCCAGGCATCCCTGGATGTGGCTGTGTCCCTGAGGTCTCTGCCTCCATTACATGCCCTCTCTCTGTGTCTCTCTACCTTATAAGGACACCAGACACTGGATCTGGCCCCCGCCTCTCAAATCTAGGATGGCCTCATCGCGAGATCGTTAACTTGATCTCATCCTTAAAGTCCCATTTTCCAATCAGGATCAACTTCACAGATTGTGGGAATCATTTGGGGGGGGGCACCATTCAGCCCAGCACTTACCTTGTTAGCTGTTCCCCACTATTCTGGGGATCCTGAGGATCAAGGACTTTCTCTTTGAGCTCAGCAGCCTTTCTTAAAGTGTTCACTGTGTGAATAAATGTCCCTGTCCACCCTTGGCTGGCCCTCTCCGTGAGGCAGGGTGGTGGGGGCCATGGTCAGACCCACAACCTTGGACAGCTGGGAGGGATTCTGATGGTGTCGGCCCAAAATACAAGGCAGTAAACCCTGCAGCACAGCTCAGGCATGACTCCAGCCTTGCCCCTCTCCTGCCAGGGCCTGACCCAGAGGCCAGCGCTCTGCTTCTGTTGGCTTCCAGACTCTAGAGGCAAGGCAGCCTGCGGCGAACTGCCCCATCCCCCGCCTCTGACGCTGTCCATGGTTCTGACTACCCGAGGTGGCTCTGCTGTGGGGGAGCTGGCCACCAATCACCCCAACCCTCTGTAGAGCATGGGACTTGGGCAGCTGCCACACGGTCACCCCACAGGCTGTGGGCACTTGTCAGAGTGTCTCCAGCCAGGGCCAGGCCCCAGCACCAGCATCGAGGCATCTGGGCCAGGTCAGGTGGGGAGGAGGAAGGTCAAGGACAGCTCCATGCAGGCAGGGGCTGTCCACACTGCAAGGGCCAGGGCCACACATGGACACTCTGCCCTTGCTTCTGCCCATCATGACTGATTTTTATTCTTGTTTGCAAAAATCCTGATAGCGTAACACCATCCCACGTGTATTGGGAGGAAGGCAGAGTAGCTTGGAAACCGGGTTAGGAATATCTGTCTCCCTGGCAACCAAGCCCAGCATGGGGAGAGCAGGGTCTTTGCTCTCCAAGGAACAAACAGGCCTGGAGCTGCATTCCCTGGGGCGGGGTGGGGGCGGGAGCAGACTCCTTGGGCATTACTCTTTGGGTATCTGGCATCAGCCCCCATCATGCCCAATCCAGAACCTACTCACCTGCTATCTTTTGTGGCACAACAAACTACCCCCAAACGTAGGCACTTAAAACAACACCATTCATGCTTTTGAAGTGTCCAAGGGTCAGGAACTCAAGTGCTGGACCTCGGGCTCACATTCTCTCATGAAGTTGCTGTTGGCTGGGGCTGTGGGCTCGTCTCAGGGCTCCGCTGGTTGTGGGGGTCCACTTCTGCGGTCCCTTGGGTGGTTGTTGGCTGGCTTTGGTGCCTCTGCACAGGGCTGCCAACAGGATGAGTAATCTGAGAGGGGATGGGAGGCAGAGCCCACATCAGAAGCTACAGTCTCAATAATCTGATCTCAGAAGTGACATCCCACTGGTCTCACCCCCTCTTCACTAGAAGTGAGTCCAGCCATGCTCAGTGGGGAGGGAATGACTCCCTGGATGTACAGTGGTTAAGACTCTCACTCTGACTGCCGAGGCCCTGGGTTTGATCCCTGATTGGGAAGCTAAGATCCCGCAAGCTAAATAGGATGGCAAAAAAAAAAAAAAAAAAGGAAGGAAGGAGATACACCAGGGCAAGAATACCTCTTAGAGCCTGCGCCCCACACTACCAGTCCCAGGTGTTGGGAGTGGGTTGCCTTGCCTTAGGTCTGGCAGGGATCTACCAAGTCTCTGACAGAACTTGGGCAGAGATTCCCAAGCCAGGAGGAGGTTGGCTGTGATCAGCAGGGACTGCCACCAAGTGCCATCCCACAGTCACCTCATACCTGGACAGAGTCAGTATCCAACTGACCCAAAGGTCTAGAGGCCGGTCTTGTGGGAGGGCACCCAGGATATGTGGCCTGCCCCCAGCCCCTTGGGGAAGGCCTTGTGTTAAATCTGAAATGCATGTGTTCTCACAAGGATGTCCTGGACTCAAGCCTTTGCCCAGCTGCATAGATTTTGGGACAAAATCTAGTCCTTTTGCATATTGTGGCCTGAGCCATCCCCCCAGCCCTCCCCCAAACACTCCTGCTCTCTGTATCTTGGAGCTTGCACACCCTCCTCCTGCAGGATCACGGGCTCCACCAGAGAGGCTTTGTCCACACCCCAGGCCTCTCTCTTTGCTTCTCATCCCACTCAGTAGCTCCCCCTGTCAATCTGCCCAGTTGTCCGCTGCTTGCCTGCCCTCTCGCCGGCACTTGCCCTGGTCTGGGTGCCCAGTGATATCTCTCCCTGTGGGTTTGGTGCAGCCCTCACACGGTTTCGTGGTTACATTTTATAGACAAGGACCTGAGGCTCAGGGGGCAGGCAGCATGCCTACAGTCACACACCTGAGTGTGGTCCCAGGCTGTCTGCATAAATATTTGTTGGACAGATGAAGGCAGGACTGAAGGAACGACTTTAGCACTTGCTCCTCGCCCAGCGGACGGCAGTGCCCAGCAGAGACTGGTCTCAGGCATGAGGGACAGCAGGTGCAAAGCGCAGCACGATAGGCGTGATGGGAGCAGAAGGCAAGAGACAAAGCTGAGAAGCTGGCCAGAGCAGGCGGTAGAGGGCCTTGAATGCCAAGACCAGGGTTTGGGACTTGCCCTCTGAGTGTGGGTGTGGTTGGAGGCAGCAGTCCCTGGGTCTGCGGCTGCTCGTGGGGTCGTCGTGGGTGGGGGGGGGCGCGGAGAATAACCTTGAACCATCGGGATCGGGATGGGGTCGGGGAAGGGAGGGCCCAAGGGCCGCGAACAGGGGGCCTGGGCCAGTAGTACCTGCCGCGCTCGCTCCCTCCCTCCCTCTCTGCGTCTTTGTGCCTTTCGCTTCCTTTCGCAGTAAACGTTCTTCCGAGAAATTCCAAGGGGATCTCAGCCAAGCTGAGGGGGAAGGGACCTGCCCGCGCCTGGGTGGGGGGAGGCGGAGGTGGGGGGAACGCACGGGTGAAGAGATCCGGAGCGGAGAGGGCGCGCGCGCGCGCGGGCGGGGGTGCGGGTTGCCTGCTGGCCAGGGGGCCCAGGACGGCCCGGGACGGTGACCCTGCGGGGCCCTGAGTCCCAGGCGCCCCAATCCGCGCGACTCCAGCCGCCCCCGCCCCCCACGCGGCCCCCGCCCCGGCTCTGCCCCGCCCCTCGCGCGGGGTCCGTGTCTGCGGCTGCGTTCCCCGAAAGACACGGCTGCACCCGGGTTCCCGTCCGCAGGGAGACCGAAGGGCACTGCTCCCCGCGCCGCCCCCGCCGCCTGGAGGCCCGGAGTCGCGGCATCCCAGGGATGCGAGTGCGCCCCCGACCCGAGGCCCGCGCTCCACGCCTAGACCCGCGGTGAGAGCCAAGGCTCGCGTGAGGAGACAGGGGAGGAGGCTCAGCGCCGGGTTCCCGGGCCCCCGGCCCAGAGGTGGGGGTGGGGGTAGCGCGCACCCCTCTCCCCGCCGGCAGGTACTGTCCACTCGCACCTCGTCCGGCCCTTTCCTCTCCGGACGCACCTATGGCTCCCCAGGGACAAGACGCGCCTCCCGACCACCCCCACCTCCCCACCCCTCATCCCACAGGTGCGGAGCGCCGGAAGGGGGCATTTCGGGCTGTCCCCCAGCGAGAGGGCAGGCCTCTTCTCCCCCGAGGGGGTGTAGCGATGGTGGATGTTCTCGCGGACGGGCGGGGGGCGGGGCTTTGGAGCTCCCCGGCTACCCCAAGCTCTGGATTCCGGCGGGAAGGTTGCCTTAGGATGCCAGGAAAGGGGAGGGCCCTTCGAGCTGGGCCAGGGGCTTGGTTTCCTTCCTGATCGAGGCTTCCCCCTGCCAGGCCGGTGTCCCAGACGACCCCCGCCCGCAGCCCCCGCCCCTTCCCGAGGCCCGCCTGGAGCATGTTGCCTGCAGCCATGAAGGGCCTCGGCCTGGTGCTGCTGGCGGCTCTGCTGTGCTCGGCCCCCGGTAAGTCTGGGGCCGCTGCCAGGGGCGGTGGGGGGAGTCCAGGTCACCTGAGAGTCTGTGCGAGACAGCTCCGGAGAGAACCAGGTGTGGGGTGGCCATTCTGCTACGATGCCCATCCAGCCCACACCCCCTCCCACACCTCTGCGACCCCGGCCCTCGGCCCTCGCAGCGTGACCCTCTGCTCGGGCTGCCCCGGCTACAGCCACGTGGATCTCTCCTGGCTCCCAGGGCGGGGGTGCTCTTCCTCCTGGGCCTTGGGCCTGCGGGCTGGCCCCACGCGGATGACTTGGCTTGGCGCCGGCGTTCCCGGACACGCTCTTCTCAGAGCCCCTCTGGCTCCCCATCAAGTCCTGTCTGACCTTCCTCGATGGAACCAACTGGATTCTGGGGGATGTGAACCGGGGGAGTGGCGGGGGGGAGAGGAGTGTGCAAGAGGGCACCACAGGTGTGATGCGTGTGACTCTGTGCGTGTGCACTGTGGGTATGTGTGGGGCCTGGGGGTGCAGAGGGGCTTCCAGAGTCCCAGCAGCAGCACCCTCACCCCAACCTGCCCAAAGACACAGGTTTTTCCCAGCCTGTCCTCCAGGTGCCAGTTTGACCTGGTCACTCCTGGTCAGGGGGTGCCTGGCCTCCTACAGCCACGAGGCTCTGCTAGGACCTGCAACGAGGCAGGTGGGGAGGATGCAGGGGGCTGGCTGGCCTGAACCCCGGTTCCTCTAGTCATCCTCCTCTCCGTGCCCTGCCCAGCTCATGGCCTGTGGTGCCAGGACTGCACGCTGACTACCAACTCCAGCCACTGCACCCCAAAGCAGTGCCATCCATCAGACACGGTGTGTGCCACTGTCTGGATCACAGATCCCAGCAGCAGTAAGTCAAGCTCCAGGCTGGGGGGTGGGGGTCGGTGGTGTCATTGGAGTCCCTCTGGCCTCGGACAATGGCGTGTGTCTACACGACCCTACCCTGCTGTGTGACAGTCAGCAGGTACCTGACTCTCTCTGACTCTTTCTGCAGAGCTGGGGGACAGCATGGGTGGGTTGAAGCCTCAGTTGTGTTGTTCTGGGGTCCTGAGCTGACCTGGAGGGTCCCTGGGCTGGGTCCTGGACATGAGGCTGAGAGGCTTGTGGGGCTCCAATCCCAGGCTGCCTGTCTTCATCCCCAGGCAGGAAGGATCATTCCGTGAACAAGATGTGTGCCTCGTCCTGTGATTTTGTGAAGCGGCACTTTTTCTCAGACTATCTGATGGGCTTCATTAACTCTGGGATCTTGAAGGTGGAAGTGGACTGCTGCGAGAAGGATTTGTGCAATGGGGTGGCACAGGCAGGGCGCAGCCCCTGGGCCCTGGCCGGGGGGCTCCTGCTCAGCCTGGGGCCCGCCCTCCTCTGGGCTGGACCCTGAGGCCCCCTCCCCACCGCAGGGCTTCCGAGCTTGTCCCCCCACACCTGAGCCCGTTGCTGCCCCCTCCCCAGCCTGGCCTGGCTGGCACTGGGGGCAGCCTTGGCTCCGCTCCGAGGCCTGTGGCTCCCGCCCGCCCCAGCTGTGAGAACTCCCTGTCTCCCCACCAGCTCCAAGTTGCAGCCACAGGACATCTCCAGGGACCAGGCACCCGGCAGGAGGCTGGGCCCCTGGGTCCCTGAGGGGAAGCCGGGCCCAGCCCAACAGCTTGGCTGTGAGGATATCTGCGGAGAAATAAAATCACTTCTGAGCCTGGAGACCCAGGTCTGAGCCTGGGTGGGATTTTGGGGAGGGAGGGGTTCCTGGCAGAGAAAGTGCAGGTGAGCTGGCGCAGGGAGGGTGGCGCGGGTCCTCTGGGGGTTGCCAGGGGACTGTGGGCCTGGAAAGGTTTGGGAACAGCCTGAGGGGCAGTGAGTGTTGGGCTGAGCAAGGTCACAGGGTGAGCCTGAGGGTGAGGCCTTGGAACCGTGTATGCACACACTAGGGAGATGGACACACCAGACCCACACCCATGTCCACTGAGGGCACACTCCCCGCCACACCACACTCATGCCCCCCATGCACTCCCACACTGATGCATTTGTGGCACAGCAGCTCCTGAATCGGTGTGCCCCAGCACAGGCAAACCGCACAGGTCCAGGTGTGTGTGCAGACGAGAACACACAGACACGGCCCTGTGTGCAGGTTTCCACGTGCCCTTTCCCGCTGGGGGTGGTCCGCTCCCCAAAGGCCATCAGGACTGTTTCAGGCTCATGTGCCAGGAGTCTGCCACAGAACTAGGCACACACACATCTCCACTCTGAGTCGGGTGCCGCCACAGGTAGGGTCTGGAAGGCCAGTCCCCCGACCAGGGTCTGCGGGATAGCACAGAGGGACTGGGTGCTTCAGGTGGGAGGAGGCAGGGAGGGCCCCTGGAGGTTGACCCGAGAGTGCAGCTTCTCCCAGCCTTCTCGGCTCCAGCAGTGGGCCCTCTGTTCGTCCCTGCACCCCTGAGTCCAGCCGGCCTCTGCACCCCTTGGCCACGTGAGTTATCTCATGGCCCACGCTCACCACGTGAGGCTCCACAGCCACTCCAGGCTTTCTCTGGGGTTTGGTCCTTGGCCAGTTCCTCTCCATCCCTCTGTGGCTGACCCAGCCCATGATCACTCCTGGGTCCTGCACCATCTGGAATGAATGATAGTGATGAATGAATGATCTCTCCCCAGGGCTGGCCCTGGCCTTCCTCCCTGGGCTTCTCTGCAAGCATGACGGAGAGGGGTCTGGAGGTCCCGGGGGAGTGAACCGGGGGAGAGTAGGGTCGGTGGATACTGGTCGGTGTCAACTTCCCGCTGGTGGAGACGCCGAGGGGCTTGTCGGAGGGTGTCTCCCACTCCGTTTTAAGTTTGCTCTGCTGCTCTGCGATGTACCCCTCCCCCAAACCTCAGTAAAGTGTGCTACCCACTGAGTGCGTCTGCTGCTTTTGGGACCCTTGGGACTGGGTGCTGCTGGCGGGTGACCTGGCAGACGTGGCTGGCTCAGGGGAAGCAGACAGAGAACCTTGGGGATTTGGGGGAGCTGGGAGCTGGAGCCAGGCGATCTGGAGCAATGGGACGCCTGGAGGTGTTGGGAGGATGTGGACGGACCACCCCAGGGGCATGGGTTCAAACCAACCTCTACCTAGTCTTTGCTGAATTTGTTATTTGAAGGAAGTGTTTAAACACAAAAAGGCATAAAGTTCTCCCAGGTCTTTTAGTGAAGATGCGCGATTCTGAGTGGACATGGGGCTTAGAGGGAGGGCACTGCGGCCCAGACAACCTGGCCTCGACACCTCAGCTCCTGTTTCCACGCAACCGAACCTGAGCTTGTGCTCCGACCTCTGAGGGCTTCTCAGTAGCCCCCACATTTGTGAGCTCTCGGAAGGATTGAAGCCCGCAGCCGGTGTGCCAGCTTGGCCCTGGGGCACGTGCACACATGTGTTGATCAGCCAGTGATAGCTTATGGTGAATGATGTCAGATTTGTGATCTCTGAAGTAGAAGATTTAGCTTCAGGACCAGAGACCAGGCTTGATCACTTAAGAGCTTTTGTGTAGCAGACTTTTATTAAAGTTTAAAAAGGGATAGACAAAGCTTCTGACATAGACATCAGAAGGGTGCCCAAACTCACTAGTCTTATCAAGGCCTCACATACTTTTGTAGAAGGAGCTAGCAACCCACTCCAGCACTCTTGCCTGCAGAATTCCATGGACTAAGGAGCCTGGCAGGCTCCAGTCCATGGGGTCACACGACTGAGCAACTAACACACTGTATACTTTTACCAGACCCACTCCCGCAACAAACATCTTAAATTAACAAGATTAGAACTAACAATAGAAAGGTCTTACCAGACCCTCTCCCACAATATAAGTCTTAAGATTGTAAGGTTAGTCAGAAGGTTCTTGTTAAGGAGAAACATGTCCTCGAGCAAGATACTTTGTTATATTGACTAACTGCTAAGTCACTTCAGTCGTGTCCGACTCTGTGAGACCCCATAGATGGCAGCCCACCAGGCTCCCCTGTCCCTGGGATTCTCCAGGCAAGAACACTGGAGTGGGTTGCCATTTCCTTCTCCAATGCACGAAAGTGAAAAATGAAAGTGAAGTTACTCAGTTGTGTCCGACCCTCAGCAATCCCATGGACTACAGCCTTCCAGGCTCCTCCGTCCATGGGATTTTCCAGGCAAGAGTACTGCAGTGGGTTGCCATTGCCTTCTCCGATATTGACTAAACAAAGCAAAAAAAAAAAAAAAAAAAAAGGTTCTCCTTTTCTTCTTGAGAGCCCCAGACTCCTTTCTCCTCGAGGGCTCCAGACCCCCTTCTCCTTCTTGGGGACACTGGACTTCTTATCAACATATCTAGGAATTGAGTCTCTCACCAGGGTGCCACGGACTCCTCTTCTGGACAGTTCATCAGGGACACCTTCCTGGGTCAGGAGGTCTAGATGGACCTTGCTTTTTCAGTGTCAGCGGCTGAGCATCCCCTAGACCAACGAGCCAGGACTCATTCAGCCTCCCCTTGTTGGAGGGCACAGGGGTCCCCTCAGTGGTTTTTACCAGCAGCACAGCAGTGGCCAGGGTTCTCTGGTGGCTCAGCGGGTAAAGGATCCACTTTCAGTGCAGGAGACGCTGGTTTGATCCCTGGGTTGAGAAGATCCCCTGGAGGAGGGCGTGGCAACCCACTTCAGGATTCTTGCCTGGAGAATCCCATGGATAGAGGAGCCTGGTGGGCTACTGTCCAAAGGGTTGCAAAGAGTTAGACACAAGTGAAGTGACAGGGCACGCACGCACTGCCACGACTGTGCTGGGCCCCATATCCTGTGGGGTCAGGCGATTATTTCTGTCACATTGATTCCGAGAAAAGGACAGCTGAGCTGGAGAGGATATTGACCTAACAAAGAAATAGGTGCCTCAGAGAGGGCCACGTTAAGTCATAGTCACACCGACTCCATCTGCATCCCTCACAGAGGTGTTATTCAACTTTAGGACTTTTAAGAACCTTACTCTGAGCGCCACTTAAGAAGTCGTCAGTGGGACTTCCCTGGTGGTCCGCTGACTAAGACTCCATGCTGCCAGTGCCTGGTTTTGACCCCTGGTCAGGGAGTTAGATCCCACATTAAGAGCTGGCATGCCACAACTAAAAAGATTCCACCTGCCACAGCTAAGACTGGGTGCAGCCAACTAAGTAAATATTGAAAAGAAGTTACTAGTGAGGTTGGATGTCCTAAGCGTTTGTCAGCCCCTGTGTTTCTTCTGTGATTGGGCAATAGCCCCTCCTACTATTGTGACTTTGTCTTTTCCTGTGACCTGTCAGACTCGTGTGCATGTCAAGGAAACAGTCTTTCCCATGGTGTATGTTTTGCAAATATTTCCTTGCATTTTTCTTTTTGATGTCTTCATTGTACATATGTATCTCAAGTTGTGTGGCCGAATCTAATTGCTGTTTTATGGTTTCTGGGTTTCAGGTCTTACGAACCTGTCTTCTACCCTTTCCTGAGGAAAATAATCTCTGTGCAATCTCTTTCTCGTAACATTGTTACAGATGTGGCCACCACATTCGGATATCCAGTCCTGGAGTTTAGAGTGTGACAGGAGGCAGGGACTTCCAAACACGTGTCATTTTGCTCAATGCCATTTTTTGAATAAGTCGTCTTTCCCTGGTGACTTAAGCACCATGTGGATAACAGGTATGTGTGTTTTGGGCCTGCACCCAAATGGCAGGGGACCCCCTCCTTGCCTGGGGGCCTCCTCCCACTTTGGATCCCACCAAGCTCCTTAACTACAGTCTACTTTCAACAATTGGTGAGGCAAGAACCTGGTTTCTCTTCTTTTAAAAGACTCTTGCCACTTCTTCCAGTTCGTTCTTACAGATGAGTTTTAGAGCCCACTTGTCTAGTCCCACACCCTCCTGGGGGTTTTGACTGGACTTTCACTCATTTCAGTTCAAAGCTGGGGAAGGGAGCGTGCTTCACTGTTGGAAGTCCTGCCACTCAGAAACTCCACGTATCTCACCGTGTATTTAGGCCCTCCATACAAATGCATCGTTTTCTTCATGTGGCTCTTGTATCTTCCTTGATATATTTACTGCTGAGTAATCTGTAGTTTTTGTGGTGTTGGAAGTGGGATTTGATTCCCTCCATTTTCCTTTAAGGTCATTTTTCATGTAGTGAGGTGATGTTTTCCATTTCCTTCATGGTGTTTATTCCAGAAGTACTCAGCCCCCACCAGCAGGACGACGAGGGAAGGTGTTGAGGGATCTGCAGGAGTCCTCAGAAGGCTGGCCTCCATGTTTCCCAAATCCTCCACCCACCGCGCCATGGGCCTCTCAGAGAGAGATGTCAAAACCGAGCAAGTCTAGGGAGAAGCCCCTCAAAACACTTCCAGGCTCGGCGCTGGGGGAAACTCTTGAAGGTGAGGCAGTGGTGCCCCTGGGTAGAGGGGCTTGGAAGGAGTGGAGGGTGGTCTGGATCACAGAGAGAAGCTCCTGAAGGGTGGGGCCTTGGAGGAAGATAGGCGGGTGAGGGGGCAGCAGGTGGCCACATGCAAGCTCCCGCCTACCAGCTGGGCGAGTGCTGGAGGTGAGGCCCGCAGACTAGAGCTGCGAGACTCGTGCAGCCTGAGCGCCTTGGTGGCTGTGTGAGGCCAGGTCGAGCTGAGGGGCACTGTAGCCAACGTGTCCACCACCCTCACTGGGCACAGCCCAGGGAAAGAAGGTGGGCCAAGACAAGTAGGTTTCCACCACCTGGTAAGACGGGTCTCGAGAGAAAAATTGTTACAGATTCAAGTTTGCCCCTCATTTTCCCGAGGCTGGCCTGTGCGCACACCCTCTAGTGCATCAGGCAGAGTCCCCCTGGGTTGGAGGGGCCTCAGCAGGGACTCTGCTGGGGGGATGCGGGGAGCCTCTCTCGGTGACGGAGTTGGCGGGCTGGGAACTGCCCCTCGCCCCGGTGGAGCTGTCTGTGGGTGTTGTCTGGAGGCATCCCCCAGCAGAACCGAGGTCACGCAGTGACTCCTGAGGGGCTGGGGGCTGCAGAATGAGGCTTCTGGACCCCAGACAAGTGGGGTTCACAACACAGGGACTATGAAGTTGGTGCAGAGGGTGTCAGGCAACCAGGGGAAGGGAAAGAGGCTACTTTCCAATGCACATCTCCCTAAATTCCATTCTTATCAGAAACGCTTAAACTTTCAAGGCATGATACACACATACAATCAGATAATCTACAAATGAAGACCATCTGGCTGTGTTTTCCCAATATTTTCATTGCTTATTTAATTTTGGTTTCTATTGCATTAGCTGGGGTCCGCAAACATAGTTGAATAGTAGCAGTGATCCAGGGCCTCTGTGTTAATGGAAGATCTTCCCTGTTGCACCCTGAGTTGATGTTTGCTTTTGGATTTGATGATCTGTCTTTATTCAGCTTAGACCCTTTATTTATTCATATTTCAATTAGATTTCTTTATTAGGAATGTCTTATGAGTTGAAAAGAAATACCCTTCACCATCTATTGTTATCACCTTGCGTTCCCTCATTTAATTGGTAGTTGATACAGCGGGTTCTCTCGTTCCATGTCCTGATGGTGCTTGTGGCACAAACCAACCCCAGAGTCATGGCATAGTGTCCTTTTAAACCTCTGCTGGCTTCAAATCACCAGCAATTGTGTTGTGTGATGGTTGCACCAGAGTCACGATTGAGACTGGTGACTACTTTGCCTTGGGATACCTTTGTCGGAGGTGAGCTCAGGATTTTGGCAGCCTCGTGGAACAGAGGGCAATTTCCCACCGCTCGTGTTCTGGAGCAGTCTGCTCCTGGGGGTCCATTTTCCCAGTGCCCTCTCAATGGGTCTGGGGGGTCTTTGGCACTGGCCCAGGGGAGCTGCAGGGTGGCCGGTGCTCTGAGCCACCCTCCCACACCCTGCCTGCTGGGTCTGTCCCTCAGAGTATCTGTCCGTCTCCTCCTCACTCGCGCTTGATAGCCCCCCCCCAAGTATAGGTCTTCCTATGCCCACGTGACACCTAGGAAGCAGACCTGGAAGAGGTAAGATGCTGATGTCACCGAATGTGCAGGAAATTCTTGGACCCACGTGTCTCTTCTGACACCTTCTTGCTGTGTGATTTTGGCCAAGTTCTGTTTCCTTTCTGAGCCGGTTTCTGTGTCTGTGAGATGGGGACACACTCAGCTCTCTGGAGAGTTGTAAGTGGAGGAGGGGCTGAGCCTAGAAGTCAGGCTTCGGGCCCTTCTGTCCCTGCTGGCAGAATGCTAGTGGTGGAAGTGTGGGGGTGTGGGACAGTGAACGACCCCCTCAGTTCCCTCAGGGCTCAAGGCTCGCCTGATTCCTCCTCTCTTCCATCCAAGTCCCTTCCAGACTTCAGGCTCTTAGGCCAAGTGTACTTCCTGGTACACCCTCCCTCCTGGCCTGTGCTCCCAGTAGGAGCCTCTGATCCTGTCGGGATCTTGTTTCTCCCCACGCCTTCCAACACCCCCACCTGGGTGCCTGTGTCTCCTCCTCCCTCCTCGGGCCCTACGGGACAGCTGGCGGTGCACCCCTGCACACGCCAGGTGTTGGTAAGCTTCAGTGGATAGAGCTGAGCTGGGCAGAGCCCCCAGCTCTTCCTGCTTCTCCTGGTGGGAGGACAATAGCGCCCGCCCCCTCGCCTCCAGCCCCACCACCAAGGCAGATAAAGAAGCAAGGTGGATGAAAAAAGCCTCCCCTGGTGCTCCATGCACCAGTTCTGAAACTCCAGCAGGATTCCTTCAGGTGAGGGTTCCAACGCAGCCCAGGCCCTGTGCGCAGAAATACTGATGTCAAGTGCCCCAGGAACCTGCACCACCCTCATCCCATGATAAGCTGTGGGTGCCTACCAGAGGAGCTTAGAGGGCGAGTTGAGGTTTCATGTGCTTATTTATTCATTACACTACTTTTTGGAAGCCAGGTGCTACACTGTAGGCCTCGGGAATAGAGCTGGGAGTAAGACAGGTGAGACAGTCCGGGCCCTGCCCCTGCGGAGGGTGCCAGGGGCTTCCTTACCCTTCCCGGAGGGGCAGCATGGGACAGGGAGGGCACCGGGCCTGAAGTCCTGAGAATTAGGTGAGGGGCTCCTCCATAACTAATATATTCGGTCAATGACACAGGCAAGAATTGTCTGCCCCGTGCTCCTCTCGGTCCACCCAAGGTGCCTCTTTTGGGCTGTACTGGGTCTTCATTCAGGCGCGTGGGCTTGCTGTGGTGTATGGGCATGCAGGTGCTAGAGCGCAGGCTCGGTAGTTGCCCTGAGACATGTGGGATCTTAGTTCCTCCATCAGGGATTGACTCCATGTCCCCTGCATTGAAAGTGCAGGTCCTCGACCAGGGAAGTCCCCAAGGTGTCTTTATACAAAACCAGGGCCCTCTTCTCCCTACGTTTTCGCCCTGAGGAGGAGCCAGCAGGTGTTTCCAGCGGGGAGGGGCCTCTGCTCCTTGCCATGGTGCACTGCGCCCAGACCCCAGTGGGGAGAGGCCTCTGTTCCTTCCTGTGGTGCACCGCGCCTAGCCCCTAGATTGCCCTGGGCCAAAGCTCACGCAGGCGGAGGCTGTCCCTCCATGAGCTCCTGTCCCAATGCCTCGATACATCACCAGCAAGCGTCTCTGGGGAACCAGCCCCAGGGCTGGCCTTCCTGGGCCTTTGTCACAGACAAGTGTGGTCATCCCTCCTGCCTGAAGGATGGAGCCAGCCCAACTCCCACCAGCCGAACTCTGCAGTCAATGGCAGAGTTCATACGTTCAGAGAGCCCTTCACTCATCCATTCTCTCTGTTGGTTTATGCATTTGTCCTTAAGACATGCAGAGAGGAACTGCCACAGTGAACTGACGAAGGGAGGAGGGGGGCGGTGAGGGCCGCAGAGCGGGTCTGGATCTTCCTCACCACCAGCTGGGACTGACTTTGAGAGCCAGCTATGGACAGAGGAGCCTGGTGGGCTACAGTCCATAGGGTTGCAAACAGTTGGACATGACTGAAGCAACTTAGCATGCAAGCATACACGATTTTGCTGAATGAATGAGTAAAATAAAAATGAGTGAGTGAGGTATAAAGAATAGTAAGTAGTCAGGTACGTTAAGAATCACAGATGATGAGAAGAGGGCTTCTTGAACGTGCTGGGGAGCAGCCGTACCTGGTGGAGCGAGTTCTCCTTGGGCTGCAGCCCAGGGTCAGCATGCCCACCAACCCACTGCCTGGATCTCCCTGGGCTGAGAGGAAAGCCCGGGGCTCCCTGCTCCCTCCCCCCAGAGCACAGGGCCCTGGGCAGCATGTGGCCCAGCTAGGCAACAAGGCAGACAGACTTCAAGATGGACAGAAAGACATTGCCTTCCTGAGGTGACATGGGGTCTTGATCCAGGGGAGGCCCCAGGGGGAGGGCTGGTCCATCTGAGGGAGCACAGCTGGGAAGGAGACCGAGATTAGCTAATCAGAAATCAAGCGGTTGTTTGGTGAATGTCCCCCAGTGTTCCCTGCAGTAGTCACCATGGTTACCATGCCTCAAATCCCCTGAGTCTTTTTGCAGAGCCCTCCTGCTCAAGTCAAGCGTTCTGTTTCTACTTTGCGGAGGTTTGCCAGGCCAAGGAAAGTCCTGAGACCTCCAAAGACATGCACTGGTGTCAAGGCACCTGCATATAGGCAGAGGTCCTGCTTCCACCGTTGCCAGGCAGATTCGAGTCTCAGACGCAGAGTCCTAGCCTCGGATTAACAGACTCTCAGTCGGACAATGCCCCGAGGAAGCCCACCTACACCACCCGGGCCTCTCATACCTCGCAGGTTGGAGACACTCTGGAATGGCCACTGCAGAACGCAGCCTGTTGTATTCTTGGAGCTGAATATTCTGCCTACCATAGCCAAGCCGTTTCCCTCTGGCACATCACGCAGTGAAATGTCAGTGTGTGTACCAGGAGGATGTGTATGGTCATACCATTCACAGGAGCAGAAATCCTGGAGCAGCCCAAATGCCCACCCACAGGGGAGTGGGTTGATGAGGTGTGATGGGGTCACAGGTCACAGGAAGGGATATGATACAGCAGCTGCTATGAGTGAGCAAGTGTCACAAACCACCTTGGATGCCTGTTGGCACAATATCACAGAAAGCTGATACTCGCACATACATTCCTTTATACCATTGTTTTATACAGATGTAATAGAAAACATTGTTTTATAGACAATGACACTTTATACCATCTATCAGATATCTAGCCATCTTTATTATCATTATTTTCTATCTATTTACCACCATCATCATCTATCTACTTGTCACTTATCTATTATCTATCAATAACCTATCATCTATCTGGGCTTCCCAGGTGGCTCAGTGGGTAAAGAATCTGCCTGCAATGCAGGAGGCGCAGGAGACACGGGTTCAGTCCTTGGGTTGGAAGATCCCCTGGAGGAGGGCATGGCAATCCACTCCAGTTTTCTTGCCTGGAGAATCCCACAGACGGAGGAGCCTGTCGAGCTACAATCCACGGTGTTGAAAAGAGTCGGACATGAATGAAGTGACTTAGCATGCACATCTTCTATCAGCCAGCGTGGTCTCACCTCCATTCTTATCTTAATTGCCCCGGCAAAGACCTTGTTTCCAAATGAGGTCACACTCTGAGGTTCCTTTGGGGACCCAGTGCGCCTGTTCTGTGCTGTGTCCCTTCCACTCCCAGTCAGCCCTCAGCTTCTCACCTAGGATCAGGCTGCTCCTGCTAACCCGGGGGCTGTGCACCTACCTGCCTGTGGGGACCAGGAAGACCGGCAGCAGGGCGGCAGGCAGCTGTTGGGAGCAGCCATGGGCTCTGGGGGTCTGCAGACAGTTCAGATTTCTGTGGCTGTGAAGCACTTGGTGGTTGAAAGGAATGTGTCCTTGAGACATGCTGGTGTTGAAACTGCTAAGTGAGCTTTATGCTGCCTTATGTTTCTGTGATGCGATGGAGCAGCCTTCACACAGAGCCCACTGCCTCCCTCCTGGACCAACCCACTCAGACTCTGGAGGGGAGGGTGCAGTGGTGGGGCAAACACGGTGGAAGGGAGCCCCAGGGAGCCCATGCTGGCGTACAGGTGAGAGCAGGTGCTGACCAGGGGTCGAGGGTGGCAGGGGTGACCTGGGGGAGGAAAGGAGAAGCACTTTGGAGCTGGACATGGAAACGATGGGTGGATGTCTTGATTCAAGAGAAGTCTCAGCTGGGGACAGCTGATGAGGCTGCAGGCTTATGACTAGACCAGAAGGGCTGAAAACTAAATGATCAGAAATTAGGATTTTACCTTTGGTACTTCTTCCTAACCTTTTGTTCTGTTCAGTCATTCAGTCATGTCTGACTCTTTGTGACCCCAGGGACTGCAGCATACCAGGCCTCCCCGTCCATCACCAATTCCTGGAGCTTGCTCAAACTCATGTCCATCGAGTTCAAGCCAGTGATGCCATCCAACCATCTCACCCTCTGTCATCCCCTTCTCCTCCTGCCTTCAATCTTTCCCAGCATCAGGGTCTTTTCCAGTGAGTCAGTTCTTCGCATCAGGTGGCCAAAGTATTGGAGTTTCAGCTTCAGCATCAGTCCTTCCAATGAATCTAACCTTTTGTTAGATTTTGGTTATTCCAAACAGCAATTCTCTGAGCTCCTTTGGTGCCTGGTGGTTGGTGTTCATGAAAAGCACTTTGGGTACCAAAAGACCACCGTTCGTGCCCATTGAGATTTACTTACAGTTGATCCTCTTACTCAGATTCTGTATGTGTGAATTTGCCTACTAGCTAACGTCTATTTGTAACTCAAATCAACAGCCGCCATGCTTCCTCAGATGTTTGAAGATATCCGGAGAGCAGTAGAAGACTTGAGCCACCAACATGCCTGTCCCTGGCAGTCTGAAAAGAGGAGGCTGCGCTCTCTTGTTTCCTGGTCTGTCTGGTGGCAGGGTGCTTGGGGGTTTTGGTGCTTTTTGTTGGTGATCATGCTGTTTAAAGTGGCCCCCAGGGATGGAGCTGAAGCGCTGTCTGGTGTCCTCAGCATAAGAAGGCAAGGATGTGCCGTACAGAGAAAACACGTGTGTTGTTCAGGTGTGAGCCCTGGTGCTGACGGCCATGAGTTCAGGGCTCATGAACCAACCTTATATATTAAATATGGTGTCTTTAAACAGGAACGCACATAAATCAAGGCTATGTTTCTTTCCCAGTTTCACTGAGATGTGACTGACAGACAGATAGCATTGGATTTACTGTGTATAAGATAATGATTTGATATGTCTATACATTGTGAACTGGTGACCATGGTAAGTTTAGTTAATATCCATCACCTCACATAGTTACAGATTATTGTTTTCCTAATGTTGAGAAATCTTAAGCTCTTTTTTCTTAGCAATTACAGGATGCAATGTTAACCCGTCACTGTGCTGCACATTGTAACCCAGGACTTCCTTATCTTATAACCAGAATCTTCTACCTTTGGGCTACCCTCACCCATTCCTCCACCCTCTATGACCTGCCTCTGGCAACCACCAGTCTGTTCCCCGTATCTGTGAGTTTGGTGCTTTTGGTTTCGCATGTAAGTGAGATCATACAGTATTTGTCTTTCTCTGCCTGACATTTCACTTTGCACAAAGCCCTCAGGATCCATCCATGTTGTCATCTTTTCTACTTATTTGTCTGTTGACAGATGCTAGGTTGCTTCCATGACTTGGCTATTGTAAATCTCGTTGCTGTGGACGCGGGGTGCAGATATCTCTTTGACATAGAGATATTCCTTTCCTTCGGAATTTCTGTATCATACGGTAATAGTTCTATTTTTAATTTTTTGAGGAAACTCCATACTGTTTTCCACAGTGGCTGCACCAAGTTATTTCCCACCAAGAGTGCACAGGGGTTCCATTTTCTCTGCATCTTGGTCAACACTTGTTATCTGCTCTTTTTGACGATGGCTATTTTGCTTATTTAACTTATATGAAGAGTACATCATGAGAAACGCTGGGCTGGATGAAGCACAAGCTGGAATCAAGATTGCCAGGAGAAATATCAATAACCTCAGATATGCAGATGACACCACCCTTATGGCAGAAAGTGAAGAGGAACTAAAGAGCCTCTTGATGAAAGTGAAAGAGGAGACTGAAAAAGTTGGCTTAAAGCTCAACATTCAGAAAATGAAGATCATGGCATCTGGTCCCATCACTTCAAGGCACACAGTTGGGAAACAGTGGAAACAGTGACAGACTTTACTTTCTTGGGCTCCAAAATCACTAGATGGTGACTGCACCCATAAAATTAAAAGAGGCTTACTCCTTGGAAGGAACATTATGGCCAACCTAGAGAGCGTGTTAAAAAGCAGAGACATTACTTTGCCAACAAAGGTCCGAAGACTCAAGGCTAGGGCTTTTCCAGTGGTCATGTATGGATGTGAGAGTTGGACTATAAAGAAAGCTGAGTGCCGGAGAACTGATGCTCTTGAACTGTGGTGTTGGAGAAGACTCTTGAGAGTCCCTTGGACTGAAAGGAGATCCAACCAGTCCATCCTGAAGGAGAACAGTCCTGGGTGTTCATTGGAAGGACTGATGTTGAAGCTGAAACTCCAATACTTCGGCCACCTGATGCAAAGAACTGACTCATTTGAAAAGACTCTGATGCTGGGAAAGATTGAAGGCAGGAGCAGACAGAGGATGAGATGGTTGGATGGCGTCACTGACTCAATGGAGATGAGTTTGAGTAGACTCCAGGAATTGGTGATGGACAGGGAGGCCTGGCGTGCTGCAGTTCATGGGGTCACAAAGAGTCAGACACGACTGAGTGACTGAACTGAACTGAACTGAACTGATTCTGACAGGTGAGAGGCGATCTCTCGTTGTGGTTTTGATTTGCATTTCCCTGACGGTTAGTGATGCTGAGCATCTTTTCATAAATCTGTTAGCCATCTGTCCTCTGCCCATCTTAAAACTGGATTACTTGTTTTTTGTCTTTGAGCTGTATGAGTTCTGTATCTATTTTGGAAATTAACTGCTAATCAGATATGTATCTTGTGGATATTTATGTGTTGATGGGCGGGTGGAAAGGTGGCCCTGTGTTTTCCTATGGTTGTGTACTTGCCAACTCTGTTTTCTCACTGACTCCATAGAACAGGACCTCTGTGATTAATGAGAATCACCATGCTTGGAACCTAGGAGGGTCCCTTGAAATATTTGCTTCAAATGTTGGGTTTAAGAACTGGGGCGGATGGTTCTGTTAGTCCTTGGAGCCTCCCCTGGGTTGGGGCTTTGAGCAGCTGAATGACAGTTTCTTCCCAACTGCTTGGTTTTCTTGTTAATTGCAAATTATGAGACCCCAAGGACTGTAGCCCGCCAGTCTCCTCTGTCCATGGGATTTTTTCCAGGCAAGAATATGGGGCGGGTTGCCATTTGCTCCTCCGGGGATCTTCCTGACCCAGAAATTGAACCTGTCTCCTGTGTCTCCTGAGTTGCACGAGGATTCTTTAATACAGAGCCATCTGGGAAACCCTGAAAGTTGCCCAAAGATGATCAAAACGTCCAGACAGAAACAGCGTGTTTAGTGAAGAAGAGCCCCAGCTCAGCACTGACACTGTATGCGCACAGGGTCCCAGCTCAGCACTGATGCTGTGTGTGCACAGGGTCCCAGCTCTGCACTGACGCTGCATGTGCACAGGGTCCCAGCTCTGCACTGATACTGTGTGTGCACAGGGTCCCAGCTCAGCACTGATGCTCTGTGTGTGCACAGGGTCCCAGCTCCACACTGATGCTGTGTGTACTGATGCTCAGTGTGTGCACAGGGTCCCAGCTCCACACTGATGCTCTGTGCGTGCACAGGGTCCCAGCTCCATACTGATGCTCTGTGCGTGCACAGTGTCCCAGCTCTGCACTGATGCTGTGTGTGTGCACAGTGTCCCAGCTCTGCACCAATGCTGTGTGTGCACAGGGTCCCAGCTCTGCACCAATGCTGTGTGTGCACAGGGTCCCAGCTCTGCATTGATGCTGTGTGTGTGCACAGGGTCCCAGCTCCACACTGACGCTGTGTGTGCACACGGTCCCAGCTCTGTACTGATATTCGTTGAATGCACATGGTCCCAACTCCGCACTGATGGTGTGTGTGTGCAGGATTCTGCCTGGGTCCAGCCCCGGTGGATCCAGGGAATTCGAAGTGGGGACGGAGTCAGTGTCCTAGGAAAGAACTATTTAATTAGAAATATAAAGAGAGATTAGGAAAGAATAGTGTAGTAGGAAAATTAGTGGAGGAAAGAGGCTGAATAATTTGGTTTATGCAGAAAACCAATAAAACTCCGAGACAAGGAGTTTGCACCACCTACATAGGCCACAGGCGTCTTCCCAGTCTCCCAAAGGAGTGGGGACACAAAGTCCTCCCCGGTCAGATCTTAGAAGCCCAGGCAAAATTAGTAGGTTGGTGAGCCTCCGCACTCCAGATGGGAATTCAGCCAGAAAAGAAGAGAACAAGAAAAGACCACACGGGGGAAACCAGTCTTTCCAGGAACTGGTCTGTTTCTTTATCTTCCAGGTCCACTTTTATACTTTTAGTTATACATAGAGATAAATGTAAGAAACAGAGTCACGCAGGGTCAGCTGCTCCGACCCTAATCTAAAGACAGTGTTCTCAGCATGTCTTTGTTCTTACAAGGGCCTTACATTTGTTTTATGATATCTTCTGGTCTGGAGACCGATGAACATTTTATGGCCCCACCTTTCTTTCTATTGATAAAGGTTAATCGATCAGAAAACTTGTTTCCCCTTAAGATCTATTTAGTCTTAAGATAGTGATAAAGTTACATTTTTACATAGCAAGGACACAATGATTTATAACAAAGAAAGAGGAGTCCAGTGATCTATAACAAAAGAGAAAATCCTTAACTCAAAAGTCTAGTATTGCTAACATCAAAACTACTATATTTCTTTTTCTACATTCCAATTACATCAATTAACATACCCCTAGGTGCCTAAGGATATGGAGGCCTGGCGGCAATCATTAACTCAGCAATGAAACCCTTCACCAACATGATTGTTATCTTTAGAAAAACCCTATGCTAAATAAGACTTTCAAAATACTCCAAACTCTCTGTGCTGTTTATGGTTGAGAGGTTGTAAATAATCACGTACATAGTAGCAAGAGTGTAGATAATTCTGTCACACAAGCTAGTCTGCCAGCAGAGAGGTTTTTGGACTGAAACACCCTTGTCACACCCAGGAGATTTATTAACTGGAGTCCTAAGTTAACTCCTTTTCAGAGAGAGGGGGTGGGGGATAGCCCCCCCGTATAATGTAAGAAGAGGAGGCGAAAAGCAGAATGCAGCGAGGCAGGCAGACGCTGGTTTGGGGGCAGATGCACGAGCAGATCCAGCGAGGCTCCCTTAAGGCTGGACTCGCCTTTGCCTGTCAGGCCCCTTAACCTCATGACCTTTGCCACGGGCGGAACTCCTTGTGCTGGCTTCCGGCAGGATTCCAGCTCTGCATTGATGCTGTATGTGTGCACAGGGTTCCAGCTCTGCACTGATGCTGTGTGTGTGCGCACAGGGTCCTAGCTCTGCACCGATGCTGTGTGTGCACAGGGTCCCAGGTCTGCACTGATGCTCTGTGTGTGCACAGGGTCCCAGGTCTGCACTGATGCTGTGTGTGCACAGGGTCCCAGCTCCACAGTGATGCTGTGTGTGTGCACAGGGTCCCAGCTCCACACTGATGCTGTGTGTGTGCACAGGGTCCCAGCTCCACACTGATGCTGTGTGTGTGCATAGAGTTCCAGCTCCACACTGAAACTCTGTACTGATGCTCAGTGTGTGCACAGGGTCCCAGCTCTGCACTGATGCTCTGTGTGTGCACAGGGTCCCAGCTCCGCACTGATGCTATGTGTGTGAACAGGGTCCCAGCTCCACACTGATGCTGTGTGTATGCACAGGGTCCCAGCTCCACACTGATGCTCTGTGTGTGCACAGGGTCCCAGCTCTGCACTGATGCTATGTGTGTGAACAGGGTCCCAGCTCCACACTGATGCCGTGTGTGTGCACAGGGTCCCAGCTCGGCACTGATGCTGTGTGTGTGCACAGGGTCCCAGCTCTGCCCTGATACTGAGTGTGTGCATAGGGTCACAGCTACACATTGATGCTGTGTGTGCACAGGATTCCAGCTCTGCATTGATGCTGTATGTGTGCACAGGGTCCCAGCTCCGCACTGACACTGTGTGTGCACAGGGTCCCAGCTCCACACCGATGCTGTGTGTGCACAGGGTCCCAGGTCTGCACTGTTGCTCTGTGTATGACAGGATCCCAGGTCCGCACTGATGCTCTGTGTGTGTACAGGGTCCCAGGTCTGCACTGATGATCTGTGTGTGTGCAGGATCCCAGCTCCGCACTGATATTCTGTGTGTGCACAGGGTCCTAGCTCCACACTGATGCTGTGTGTGCACAGGGTCCTTCACCTGAGCCCTTCACTTGATTCCTCATGGCAGGCAGAAATATTCAGCCCAGCTGGTTCAGCAATGTTAGAGTAGGCTTTCCTTTATATATTTTTCTCAGGTTATCAGAGAATAACAGATCCCACACTGACCAGTGATGTCCAATAAACACTGCTACCCAACCCTGCCTGGCCACTGACCTTTAAAAATTTTTTTATTTGTTATTAATTGAAAGATAATTGCTTTAAAATATTGGTTTGATTTTTGCCACGCATCAACATGAATTAGCCATAATGTCCCCTTGGTCTTGACCCTCCCTCCCACCTCCCACCCTTTCCCCCCCTCTAAGTTGTTAAGGACCCTCAGTTCGAGTTCCCTGAGTCGCACAGCAAAGCCCCACTGGCTGTCTATCTTGCACATGGCAGTGTCTATGCTTCCGCCTCTCCTTCCCCGCCTCCACCCTTGTCCATAAGCCTGTTCTCTACGTCTGCATCTCCACTGCTGCTCGCCATTGCCGTCTAAAGGCACCAGGTGCCACAGTGATACAGCGATGGGGATGCATAGAGCCCTCCTGGGTGGGGGGAGGCGCCCCCCACCCCGCAGTTGTTGGCAGCATGACCTCCTGATTGTTGGCAGCGTGACCTTGACTAGCTTATTCCCTGGCCCTTACTGGCCTCCCAAGCCAGTTTCCAGCAGAGGCCAGTCTCCTGGAAAGGCTCTCCCTCTGGTGTCCCTACTATGGACAGTAGGTCCTTTGCTTCATGATGCTGAGCTTCCAGGAACATTACTTCTGCCTGACTCAGTAACCCAAGACCGAATCTTAATCGCCCTGAACTTCCAGCAGGGAGGGGCCAGTCCCATCCAGGCTAGTGCACATGTTTCCGCCACTGAGTGTGGGAGTCCATGTGGTGTGTCCCTGAGGGTGGACTCCCAGGGCACTTTTTGCAGACTCCCATGTAGCCTGGCTATGTCAGAGGCTGCAGTGGGTCTCCCAGTGCACCAGAGGTGGCGGGGAGTGTGGGGATGGGGGGCTTGTCCAGGCTTCGAGTGCCCTCCCATCCACACTGGGCATGTCCAGGGGAGAAACCAAGCTCTGACACTGTGAGGGGGCAGCCATTGCCTTCCCCCCCACCAGCAGGCAGGGGCTCAGCAGGCCCAGCCACCCAGAACCAGGCCAGGCCGCTCAGCGTCCCCGGCGTCCAGCATTGCTGGCGCTATCTCCGCAGGTCATCGGGGGGAAAGCAGATGGCAGCTGCAGTCACGGATGGTGTGCTGAATCAAGGGACCCAGGCACGCTGCTTCCCTTTCACGCTCAGATGGTCAGGTGATGCTGCGAGGCAGAGTGCATGTCAGCAGGAGTCTGAGTTGAATTCCTGTCCCAGTGACCCATGCGAGCACTGGGCTCCATGCCCTGAAGGGATTTGCAGACATGGAGCCCACCCCAAGGTGCACAGGTGTGCGGGAGTCCATTGAACCTCATGCGCCCTGCGGAAGGGGTGTCAGGGAGACAGATGCACCCGAAAGGAATGGGTCTCAAGTGGCCCCCAACAAGGGAAGGTGGGCCTAAGCCCCACAAGATAAAGAGTTCTGTCACCAACCTGATGAGACCCCTGGGCATCAGAGAATAGCCCAGCTTGGCCCACACCTTGATTTCAGTCCCTGAGGACTGAGCAGAGCACCCAGTCCAATCTGCCCAGCCTCTGATGCAGGAGACCCCTGGGGCATGGACTGTGAGGTGACTGAGCAACTGAGCCGTGGCTGCTGGCAAAGTAGTGAGGGATGGCGTCAGGGTCCCCAGGGTCCAGCTGGAGGGCTCTCTCTGGGGGGTCCAGCTCGAGGGTTCTGCTGGGGGGAGGAATCTAGCTGGAGGAATCTAGCTGAATCTAGCGCTTCAGGCAGCCTTGGAGTCCCAGTCCCAGTTCTGGTTTCAGCAAAGGCCACGCCCTTCCCCCTTAGACGCAGCCTCTCTAATAGCGCCTGAGTGCGGTGTGGTCTGTTGAGAACACTGCCGGGCCGTGTGCCCCGAGAGTCCTGAGGTTTGGTTCTGCTCAGGGCCTGTTTCACATTCAGATTTTTTCCCCGGCTGCTTTGTAACCAGAAATCACATGATTCCTGGATGAGGAAAGTGATTTTTCCCCTAAATTCAAACACCCCAACGAGTCGTCTGTTTAGTGGCTGGGCCGGTGCCAGTTGGGGAGACAGAAATCACCTAGGTTATCTCAACAGGGGGAGTTTAATGTTAGGGAACTCTAACAAATCGAGGTATTTGACCACTCAGAGGGTAGAAGCGGACCCAGCAGGCTCCAGAAGTGGCATAAAAAGGCAGCTGCTGCTTTGGGCCGAGGCGAGTGGATGGCAGGGCGCTGAGGACTGACACAGCCCCTCCACCCTCCCGCTGTTAAAGCGGTGAAGGATCTTCTGCCGCCACTTCCCCCAAAGCAGCCTGCTCTTACACGACACAGTTGTGGGACTCCATGGTTACCTGGCAAGGCCGTCCACCACAGCATGGGTTTTTGAGTAATCAGTTCTTAATTGAGTTACCAGAGTGGCATCTGTTTAATGGGTCACAAGAGAAAAGACTTTCCGTTGAGTAGAAAACTGGTCGGACCTCTTTCTCATTATCCCAGCTCGTCTAAAGGGCTAACTTTTACCTACTAACAGCAGCCAGAGAATAAACTCCGCTTCCTAACGTCCCTCTGTCTGTCCCCTGGCAGCTCCGTGGGTCCAGGTCTGTCTCCTACTGTGGTGGGACCTGGTCCCCATGGCTACCTCAGGACTCCGCTGTTCTCTATCAAGGATGTGTGTTCAGGCATCTTGGCTCCCAGGGCCTCGGTTTCCCACTCCCTTCTCTTGTCAACAAGGCGCATTCCTGGTGGCTCAGCGGTAAAGAATCCGCCTGCAGTGCAGGAGACACAGAATATGCGGGTCTGATCCTTGGGTCACGAAGATCCCCTGGAGGAGGACATTGCAACCCACTCCAGGATTCTTGCTTGGAGAATGCCATGGACAGAGGAGCCTGGCGGGCTACATTCCATGGGATTGCAAAGAGGTGGACACGACTGAGAGACTAACCCTTTTGCTTTTCACTTTCTTGTCACCATAACAAAGGCGATCCTATCACAGCCCTGACTGGAGGCAGTTCAGGAGTTGGACTGTCCAGCTCCTATGGGAGGCAGGGCAGTGCGAGGACTGAGCGCCTCCCCCTGACGCCTCCCTCACTGGGGTCCAGGTTGAGGAGCGCTCGGCGGTGTGCGAGGCCACCACCAACACTGGGTGTTTCCCCTGAAACAAACGTTGCCCTCGGATGCCAGTCATCTCAGGGGAGAATCTGACGCTTCCCAGGGCCAGACCCTTCAGATCCAGATGTATTTATTATAAGTCGACCAGGCCAAGGTAAGGACACCCCGTGGTCTGTTTGCTATGAGGCTCTGAGTAGCAAGTTCATGAGGATGTTTGCCTGGCGGTTTCCTTTTTCTCTCTTCTAATTTTTCTCCTTCTCCAAGGCATCCCCAGGGGAGGGAGGAAGGTGGATCTGTTGTTAACCCCTCCTTACCATGTATGTGTGTGTGTTACGATCTTGCTTATCTGTGTGTGTGCACATGCGTGTGAGTGTATATTTATGTGTGTGTGTGTTTATGTGAATGTGGATATGTGTGGATGTGTATAGGTGTGTATATGTATGTATTCATGTGACTGTGAGTCTATGTGTGTGCACGTGTGTGTGTATTCACACACGTGCACACACATGTTTCTGGAGATGTCATGGTCAGAAAAGGTCCATGCTCACTGGCTCAAAGGACTGAACTCCAGGTATTTCCTGAGTTACTTCTGAGTCCAGATCACGGGAGGAGGCGTCCCAGGACCCCACTGTTGCCCAGAGCCAGCCCCCAGCATAGCCAGCAGCGGGCGTGGCTTCACCGAACTGACTCCGGTATGCTGTCTAGAGGCCCGGCCCACACCCCACCCCGGCTCCTCACCGGCCCACGTGGAGTTACAGGGAGCCCGCCCCGCTCCTGTGAGGGATGCTGGCTGTGATTTGGCGTCCAGGGCGCTAGCTCTGTGTTGGCTACTGCACAAGGAAGTGCACCGGTCCTGTTTCCTGCGCTCGGGATTCCAGGATTCTGACCAACCGCCTCCCACCCCACACCTTCCATGGGTGGCAGCTCAGCCTGCGCGACTGTGCAGCCAGGGCGGGCAAGCAGGGCCCTCAGAGCGGGGAGCAGGGCGCAGGCAAGCAGGGCGCTCAAAGCCAGGCCTGGAGGAGGCCGGGCCCCCAGCTGAGCAGAAGCCCACCACGCAGGGCAGATGCCCGCAGTTGCCCAGGCTCACGGGACAGCCGGTGGCCCGGGCGTGCTGAAGTTTCTCTGGGGGTCTGCTCCTGTTTCGAGGGTCGCTTTTGGCCCAGGAGCCCACGTGCCTCTGGGGATCACCGTCTCTTCTTCAGAACCTGAGACGGAGATCAGGGCTGCGCCCAGCCAGGCCTCTGGGCCGCGCGGAAGACAGGGCATTCCTGATCACGTGCGGGTTCAGCAGGTCCTGGAGAGTGAGACGTGCGGCCCCACAGCCCCGTTCTCCAGCATGCCATGGGGTGGGGTGCAGAACTTGGGGGAGCAGGGGCTTGCCCAGCACCCACAGGGGCCGGGCGGCTCAGCCCAGTTTTCACCAGTACCAGACAGGGATGTTTAGACATCTTTGCTGGGGCCTGCCTGCAGGGGTCCCTCTGACAATCCACAGATGGAGAGAAAATCACCAAATAGCCACCCGCACCCCACCACTGGCCACCACCCCGCCCCTGCTCCTACTGGGTCAGGTAGGAGAGACCCAACCTCAGAAAGAGGCTTTCCAGCTGGAGCACAATTTGGAACACCCACAGGAGGCCTGCGGGCCCCTCTTCCAGAAATGGGGCAGGTGAGGGCAGGCTTCCCGGGGCCTGAAGGCTCACAGCTTCTGGCAGCCTGGGCCCACTCCAGGGCTCACCCCAGGGGCCTGTCACCCCCCACCCACCCCCCAGGAGAGTAGAAGTGGAAGGACAGGTGAGACATGAGGGGAAGGACAGAAGCAAGGACCAGCTTCTCCAAGTGCATGGGCTCCCTGGGGTCGCTCCCTTCAGAGCAGAGGTGGGGAGAGAGCCCGAGGGGAGTGCGGACAGCCTCTGAGCCCAGTGAGACGGGAGGGTCTCCGTGGGGCTCTGAGGGCCTCTGGGCCCCTGGCCTGATGCCCCCTCCAGAGCATGCCCTCCCGAGGTCCCTCAGGTCACCCCCTCCTTCACCCTGGGACGTTCCTGTGGCCTTTGTATGGAGGGAAGCAGCAGAGCATGGGGTCTCTGGAGGGGGAGACTCCCAACCCCACTCACAGGGCGTCCCAGGGGCCCCCAGGCCGGCAGCTGAGCTCCGCCCTGGACTCACCCGCCCCCGCAGACCAAGTTGGAGGAGAAACAACACGAGCGCTGGAGTGGGGGCAGGCAGCTTTAAAGCAGTGCGGGGAGGAGTCGGCCTTCTGGCCATGCTTGCATTGCAGGCCGGGGTCTGCGGGGAGGCCGGGTGGGGCATTGCCCACTCAGGTGCACCGAGGGACCGACCACCCTGCCACTGCCCGCTGAAGACCCTTGGTGTCCACAGGCTCCCAGCACCCCAGCTGACCCCCAACGTTGAGCACAAGTGCCTCCTGGGACCCTGGTCAGACACTCAGCACTCAACACCAGCAGGCTGGCGTCACTACCCCACCTCTCCGTGGTTTCTGCCCACATAGTCCTGAACCCACGCTGAAGAGGCCCAGCAGGCCCCCCTCCACTTCTGCTGGTCAGCTCTCTGTGCACACACCGGGGCTCACCGCAGGCTCGGGAGGACCCTGCGGTCAGCCAGGCCTGCGAGAGGGGAGGCAGAGGAGCTGCCCCCAGACCCTTGGCCTCAGGCCCCTCCTGTTCCTGCTCTCCCCGCCCCCGTCTCCCTCAGCCCCGCACCCGGCACACCCTTGATGCCCAGGTATGACCCTCCTCCTGGCTTCTCTAATCCTCTGTCCTGATGACGTCGGTTCTGGTCCCAGGCACCCTCACCTGAACCCCAGACCTGAGCTCTACCCTGATGCAAGTAAGAAGCAACCCTGTTCTCAGGAAGGCTTCCTGGGGGTCTTAAACGTGCAGCCTGTGAGGCCCCAGGGTGGGAGGGGCACTGACTCACAGCTGGCTGGCGGGAGGGGGCAGGGTCTCCCCGCCTGCGGGTCCACCCACCCAGGCCAGCAGCAGATTCAGCCGTCAGCTCTGATGTGACTGACCCCGTGGGGCAGGGAGGAAGCTCCACACCCTGGAGAGGTGGGGGGAGAGGTTTGTGGGGGTCCACAGAGAACCCTAGGTGCCCAAGAGAGTGGGGGCCAAGGGACGGGGTGAGCAAGGACAGTTCATTGTATCAAGTTCATGCTCCATAGAACAGATGGCCCCACGGCTCCGTCAGGCCCTCCTTCTGTGGCAATAATTAAACACCCTTGCCCCTGGCACTCAGGTGCTGCACAAAACAAGACCTTCCAGTGCTTTGAATCTGTTCAAAGTGTTCAGATTTTATCATTTCTCAAAACTCCTTATGTCATACCTAGGGACTATAGTCTCTGACTTAGATGCAATTAAGTGAGAAATCAACAACAAAAAAGATAAGCACAATTTTTTTTCACATGTAGAAATGAAAAAGAAGCATTTCAAAGTAGCATAGTTTTTTTTTTTTAGTTTTTTATAAGAGGACATCTGAAATTTTTTTTAACATTTTTAGCATTGACTGGGTTTTAAAATACATTTCTTTGCTCTTGGCGGTGCTGGGTCTTGGTCGTTGCGCTCAGGCTTTCTCTGTCTGCGGTGAGCGGGGTCTGCTCTCTGGTTGTGGTGCAAGGGTTTTCTTCATGGCAGTGGCTTGTCTTGGGGAGCACAGACTCTAGAGTGCACGGGCTTAGTCGCCCTACGGCATGTGGAATCTTCCCAGAGCAGGGATCAAACCGGTGTCCGCTGCATTGGCAGGCAGATTCTTAACCAAGGGATCACCAGAGAGGTCCTTAAATATTTTTTGAAAGACCCAGAATAGATGAGGAAAATACTACTTATCACATGTTTTGGATAAAGTGAAGGGTGATAGTTTGGGCAAAATCTACATCCTTCTCTAGTTGTATGAAAGAGCAATACAAGGCTAGGATTCGGTTAAGAGAGGCTCATAGCTTAAACTTCTCATTCGAATATAATTTCAAGCTTATAAAAGGTTGCAAACAAGTATAGAAGTATTCTATACAACCCTTTACACAGATATTCCAAATTTTAATGTTGCATATAACCATAGTACAGTGATCAAAATGACAAAGTTAACACTGACACGCAACAATGGTCCAGTTTACCAGCCTTTCCTGAGTCTGCCCTAGCCCCCCTTGCCCTTCTCCCGCCCATCACACACCCAACCTCAGGTCCCACCCGCTTGTCTGGCCTCCTGAGGTCCCTTTGATTTGGAACAGGCCCCCGTCTTGATTTCTTTCAGGGCCTCGACACTTTCAAAGAGTGACAGTCTTGTGGAAAGTGTGTTCATTTGGGCTTGTTTGTGTGGAGGAAATGTGGTTGTGTTCATGGTGGTGTCGGCTTCGGTCCCTTGTAACCAAGGTGGTACCTGCCGGACGCTTGCACTGTAGTTATACACACTCACACTGTCACAGTCACGCACATGCTCTCTGACACACGCGTTCACTCTTTTACACACACAGCCCCGTCTGGTGCCTAAAACACACCCCAGGACCCCCACAGCCATGTCCAGGCTGTGGGAAGGAAGGACCACCAGAGACCTTCCGTCAGGGTGGTGTCCACACTGTGGGCTCCTGACAGGGGCTCAGAGATTGGGAGGGGTGTCGGCAGCTGCAGCCTCCATCACTGGACTGCTCCGCTCAGCAGTGAGCCTGCTACGTGCTAAGCCACTTTGGTCGTGTCTGACTCTCTGCCACCCTATGGACTGTAGCCTGCTAGGCTCCTCTGTCCATGGAATTTTCCCAGCAAGAATACTGGAGTGGGTTGCCATTTCCTCCTCGAGGGGATCTTCCCGACCCAGGGATCAAACCCGCATCTCCTGCATTGGTGGGTGAGTTGTTTACCACTAGTGCCACCTGGGAAGCTCATCTTTTCACAAACATCTTTACGGGATTCTCTCCCAGGCTTCTCACTCCCTGCAGTCCCTCTGGCACTTTCTAGTTCAGTGCGGTTCCTCTTTTCCGTCATCTAGTCAGAAAGCCGGAGCTTAATTATTCCACAGCGCTGTTTACTTCCCACCCCTGCAGCCACACTCGGGGTCATGAGGTGCGAAGAGCTAGAGAAAAACGTCAGTGGGTTTTACCCTGCAGACTTGGGGGTCACAGATCCTCTGACTGGAGAGGCCAGGTCCCTTCTCTCGGAGCTTCAGGCGTGCTGCGGGCTGCTGAAGCCGCGATTTTCCCCACTCATTGACTTAGACCAAGAGGGAGTTGCGTCTCCTGTCCGTGTTCACGTTCGGGATGTGGGCTGTCTCGGGAATTCCCTGGCGGTCTTGTGGCTGGGGCTCAGTGCTTTCACTGCTGGCGCCGGGTTCGGTCCCTGGTCAGGGAACTAAGATCCTGCAAGCTGTGTGCACGCTGTGTGGAGTGCCCCCCCCCGCCCCCCAAAAAAGGCTATGGGCTGTCTTATCATAGGTCAAGTCTAGAGAAAACCGGAGATGAAAAGGGGGAAACTTATCACACTTTGGCGCCACTTCAAAGTCTTATTTCCCAGTCTTCTTACTACTACTTTCTGTTCAGAGTCCTCATGTGGCTTCCCCATGTGTTTCATTTTGGTTTTATAGCTGCGTCCAGTGGGTGAGGAGAGTGTTCCTCCGTCCCCTCGAGCCAGGGCTGGCTCTGCCCTGTAGCCCCTCGCTCTGCACAACGCCCCCTGTGGCAGGTATGCACCATCTTCTCTGAATTTACTTCGCGACTGAAGGCAAGCATATTTTTTTATGTTTATGTGTTATTTCATATATCTTTGTTAATTTTTTTCATGTATCATTCATATTTTATTCAGCCCCCTTCCCTCACCCTAAATTTTTATATTTCTTTATATCCTCTGGGGGGTGGTATGTATGTCATGAAAAATCTTTATATTTGTATGTAAACAAATCAGTCTATCTTTGCTTGCATTTGGATTTTGAATTATACATAGGAAGCCTGTTTCCACACCCAGGTTATGAAGATACTCACATATCGTTTCTCTGGGTATTCGTATAGTTTCAGTTGTTTAATATTTAGTTTATTCTCAGGTATGATGTATGGATGCCTGAGTACGGATCCAGTTTTGACTTTCTACGTAGTCACTTATTTGTTCACAAACCAATTATTTTTTAAAGGTTCATCTTTGCTCCAGTGATTAGAGATTCCTCCTTTATCATACACTAAATTTCCATATGTTCTTGGGTATATTTCTGGTCTTTTTATTCTACTTCATTTGATTGTCCCTTCACAGAACAGTAACACATTGTTTAAATTTTTTTTTCCTTAGGAGTTATATTTTAACCTCTGGTAGTACTAATTACTCCCACAACTTAATTCTTTTTCTAACTGATCTTGAATGTTTTTGTTTACCTGTCTTTCAACGTGTCCAACTGAAAAAAAGAACTGTTATTTTTACAGTAATCACATTAATTAAAAATCTTATAAATTAGAAAGAACTGACATTTTAATGATATTTAATGTAAGGAGTGTTTTTACAATCGTTCAAAGCTACTGCTGTATCTTTTGGGAGTTTGTTGAATTTTCCTCCTTTAGATTGTGCATATTTTTAGTCATATTTATTTTTAAATATTAGGTCCCTCTTCTCCAATAGTAAATAAAAAATTCTCTCCCATTACAGCCTCTGGTTGGCTATCGCTTATGTATAAAATGGCTACTGATTTTCACTTCAGTTTCATATTCTACTAACTTATTGAATGGTTTTTATTGATTTTACTAGTTTTACCATGATTTTTTAGGGTTTTTGAAACATACTATTTAGTTGCAATAGAGATTGTAATTCCCAAATTCTCTTGCCTCTACCCGTTTTGCTTGTTTGCTTTCATTTGCTGTGTCTCAAATACAACGTTAGGGAGTACCAGTCCTGTCCAGCACCTTTGTATGACTGTATCCAGCACCTTCCTATACAGTTAAGCTCCTGCCTCCAGGGCTGATACACACACAGTCATTGTATCATATGCTGTTGAGTTTGGTTTGTTAATATTTTACTTTATTTAAGATTGTTGCACTGATCCACAAAATGCTCTGATTTCCTTTTTAGTATCATCATCAGGTTTAGCTATCAGTATTATGCTTGCCTTGTAAAAGGAACTTGGAAATTTTACTTTTTGGGTCAAATTTGGTAATCTGTATTTTTCACTAGGAAATACTTCATTGCATCTAAATATTCATATCTATTCCATGCAATGACTCTTTGGTGATAATTGAGTCAACTCTGCTAAAGTGATTTATATCCAAGAAAAAGCACCCCTTTGAAATGGACCATTTGTTGAGCTTGACAAATGGAAACACCAATAGAACCACCATCATAGTCAGACAGGTTGTTAGTTCCTCAGTTTTGTGGATCTTCTCTGTTTCATTTTGGTTTCCTATTTCACTAAATCACACTCCTGGCCTAATTTTGATTTCTTTTGGTTTAATTTTTCTTTCTCCAGAGTTCTAGATTTAAGCACATGGTTTCTTGATGTTCCAGCACCTCTCCTTTCATAACATAAGCCTGTAATCTATCCATTTTCCTCGCATTGCCCATTTTCTTTTTAAAATAGAGGTTTGTCCTGATTTTATCACCCATCAGTTCAAGAAATTAAAAAAAAACCATATTATAATTCCTTGTTCAACAGATGAACTAATAGAAATGTAATAATTCAGAAATAGTTGGGATTTAAAAGTTTATCTTCTTCGTTTTAGATGTTTAATTTAAGTGGATATGGTCAGAGAACATGGCCTGTGGGGTAATTTATTGTTAAATGATAAAAATCTGGACATTTGGAACAACGTGAGCCTACGAGACTGCTCTGTTCAAGGTTGAGCAGAAGACCTTGGTGGGGGTGGAGGGGGGACAGGTCGTGAAGGAGAGCAGAGTCCTTTGGGCTCTGCGGCGTGTGGCGTTCACATGCAGCCTGACCCGTGGCTGGACCACGGATGTGGCGGATGGGAATGTGCAGTGCTCGGGTCTCTCTTTTCAGGGCAAGGTGAGTGGAAGCAGCAGTGGGATGCCTCCACTGCCGGCTTTCCCTCCTAGGTCTTCACAGTCCCTCCCCTGCCTCCCCACACACACTGCCTTCGGACTGTCCTGCAGTGCCTTCTTAGAGCCCTGACCTCTTGCAGGCCATCTGGGGGACACCCAGGTTCCATCAGTGGGATCAGGCCTCACGACAGGACGAGGACAGGGAGAACTCTGCAGGCAGAACCGGTGAAGAGAGGTCAGGGGATGGGGAATCTGTGAATGTTGGCTCACCAAATCCATTTTATAGTTAAAGTTAAGGTAGTACAAGCTAAGAGAATCAGAAACTCAATTATGAAGGATGTGGGGCAGAAGGGAAAGGCAAGGCATGATCAGATGGAGACAGCATTGGGTACCTCTGAGTGTCGGCATGAAGCTGGACACCTGCTGGAATGGAGGCTGTAGCTGGCTTTGAGTTTGCCAGCAGAGATTGTGAAAAAAGACTCCAGTGGCCAAAGAATCTGCAGCAAAAATCCTGAAGCTGAGGATGGCTACGGTGGTGCCTGCAAGTCAGTGGTCCTGCTGTTGGCGCAGACCAGCTTTGGGTTGGGTGGCCACATGTTGCTCAGGCCCCCGGGAAACGCGGGAAGGTGTGGTGTCAGGAGGCTTGTGATCCAGCATTAGCTCAGGTCAGGGGGACTGGGGGAAGCCGAGTGGTTGAGGATGGCTCCAGCTTCTCAAACCACATGCTCAGCCACCATGAAGCAGCTACTCACTGCTCAAGAATATCTTTCTCATGCGGTTGTCAAGCATCTTCATCTTTCCTTCATTCAGGCTTTACTCATTTATCCATTTATTCAGGAAAGTTTCTGATTTCAATCTGAAAGTATGGCCAGAAGACCTACAGTCCCAGGCCCCCTGTCCAGAACAGAGACCAGGATGCTCAGCCCTCAAGGGGCCCATCTTCATGGAGAGGAAAGCAGAGACTGGCTGGCGCAGCAGGTCGTGGGGAGATGGGGCGTGGTGGCCTCTGACCCAGATCACACACACAGATTCCTAGCTTGGAGGGAAGACCCCAGCTCTACCACGTGACCATTTCCCTTCTGCACTGGCCTTATGGACTGGTCTAAACTCAGGAAGTGAGATTCTTTATGCCTCAATGGGCCAGGAACCTCACGTAGGGAGACGGAAGCAGTAGATGGTGACCGTCTGCTTGGCCAGGCCAGGGGACCTGGGGGATTTAAGTTCAGCATGAAAATCCACACCCTGAGTGAACGGGAGAGAGGCCCCACTTTAAGGTGGGCATTCTGGGACTCTCATCCAAAGACTTCCAGGTCACCCCGGCAGTCTCCCTGCACAGAGGGGAGCCACGCCCAGACCATGAACCCATGAAGGCGCCAGAGAACCGAGGGCCAGCTGGCTCATCTTGGTCTATGGGAAGATGGCCAGGAGTTGGAGATTGGGGTCAGGTGTGCGCTGGTGGGAGGCAGATGTAAGAACCTGGAGCCAGGCCAGTGTGCAGACCCTGGGTGTGGAAGAAGCGTGCAGACTCGCGGGCAGGGTAAGCCTGAGAAACCAGGCGTGCCGAACAGGTGTGTGGGCCCAGAGTTCTTCTGGGTTCTGGAGGCCTGTGGCCTGGCAACACTGCCCCCACCCGCTGATTCTTGGTTCCTGTCCTCTGCTGCCTGGTCCTCCAAGACGTCCCCCTGGATGTCCAGTGGGGTCCTGGTGCAGCCTGGACAGCCGTGAGCTTGTCATTAGTTTCACTAGTCCCAACCTACTCCCTCCTTGTGCCCCGTCCTGGGTGACCCTCCCCCAAGCCAAGCCTGGACCATCCTGGGCACCTCCAGGCGTTCTATCAGCACCTACCCTGTCCAACCCACCTGAGCACCAAACATGGGTCCCATCCGCCCCACCACTCAGACGTCCTCTCCCAGCATCTCTCCACCCTACTGCCCTACTGGGCCTGTGCCCCAGATGCTGACACTCCATCTCCACCACTGGCTAGCTGGCTCTCCTGAGGACCTGGCCTTGAGCCTGTGGTGCCTGCTCGGCCAGTGCTGGTCCTGTCCCCCATTCGGTGGGCTGCAACCTAGATGGACAGTTTCGTGCACTACTCCCACACTGGATAGCGCCCAACCACAGAGGTCTGCTGAGCGCTGGCCGAAGAGCTGGAGTCTGGGCACAGTGGGTAGAGATGCGGAGGAGGCAGGAGGGGGTGTGGGCAAGCAGTGACTTTATTGTCTCTGGAGGGAGCGATGGTCACGGTCCCCCTGCAGGACTCTGCCTAAGCCAGGGACAGAGATGGCCAGGATGGTGGACGTGGAGGGGCCGAGAGCGCAGAGCGGGTCAGAAGCAGAGCCAGAGCCACCCTCTGGCTTTCCCCACCTCTTTTCCCACAACACAGGGGCCTGGATCATCCATTCAGGGCAGGGGCTGTTACCCCAAGCTGAGAAATGTGCATTCCCCAACACAGCGGGGGCTACGGTCCCAGGCTGTGTGAGTGAAGGGCCCTTGCTGGGGACAGGAGAGGTGGCCAGGCCCACGGTGAGGTGATAGCACCTCCCCTCGGGGGCATGTGCCACCCAGGGTCTCGAGAGCAACGGGGGCAGGGTGCGCTTTGGGCTGAGGGAAGGTGCTCATAGCAGGACCCGGAGGAGGTTGAGGCCCACCCAAAGCAGGAGCCCCTGTGGGAGGGCCCTGGGGCCCTCCTGCAGGGCGGGGGCCCTGTTGCAGAGAGATCTGGAGCAGCAGTGCCGGACGATCTTGCTGAGCACCCCCGAGTCCGACAGCCATTCGAACTCCATGTTGGTGTTGGGGCACCTGGGGGCACAGCGCTTGCTGAGCAGGGTCTTCACCGGTAGTCCTGCAGGGAAGGGGACAGCATCCAGGAGGAGGAAGAGCCCAGGGCGGGCAGTGAAGGCCAGGCCCCAAGCGGGCACTGACGCCTTCTCCCGACCCTTTCACAGGCCAGGCTCTGCGAAGCGCTGGGCGCACAGCTGCCCAAGGTCACCTTCGAGGTCACAGCAAAGGCAAGGTTCAGGGCTGCTGGCCCTGGTCTGGGCTCTTCCCTGAAACCACACACAGCCTGGACACCCAGGCAGCCAGAGGCCTGGGAGTCCCGGGGAGATGGGGGAAGCTGAGCAGAGAGAAAAGGGAGGGCAACTGGAGGGGCTGATCCCAGCTGGGGCTCCCGTCCCCCCTTCACTCAGAGATGTGCAGAGATCTTGGAAGGAAGCTCCGGAGGGAAGGAGGACACTCAGAACAGCTCAGCTGCAGAAAAGGTCGCCTTGGAGGAGCCCTCCTCCTCGTGCTGCTGTGCTGTGTGTGTGTGTGTGCTGTACCTGTTGCGTGCATGGTGTTCGCTCGGTTGAACCTTATTGTATTGTATATACGACAATTGCACGGGGCCTCCCAGGTGGTGCTAGTGGTAAAGAACCCATCTGCCAATGCAGGAGATGCAAGAGACTCGGGTTCCATCCCTGAGTCGGGAAGATCCCCCTGGAGTAGGAAATGCCAACCCGCTCCAGTATTCCTGCCTAGAAAATTCACGACAGAGGAGCCTGGCGGGTTGCAGTCCATGGGGTTGCAGAGCCGGGCACAACTGAGCGACTGAGCACGCACACGTATGACAACTGTATGCATTGCCTTACATCATATCATGGGCTGCCACGTGGCACCCCAGAGAAGGAGAGAGACCGGCGGCCAGCCCCCTCCAGAAGCCCCCAGGCTTAACCTTGAGCAGCTGGCCCCTCCCCTGTGCTCAGGATGGGGATCAGGCAAAGGTGGGTGCAGGCTGGGGTCCCCTGAAGGGAGCCTCCATCAGTTCCCCGCTGAGACCCCAAAGGATCCAGGGCTGAGTTCCCGGAGTCCCCCTCCACACGGGGCCAAGAACTCACTCAGGGTGATGATCAACATGTGGGAGACGCAGACCTGGTCAGTGGAGGAGCACACCGCAGGCAAGCAAAACTCCGGGCTTCTGACTTTGAAGCACTGGTAGCAGCTCAGGTTCTTCCCTGCGGGGCAGCACCGGCCGCGGAGGAGTGCGCTGTGCACCCACCCAGCTAAGAGCCGTCCCCGCCCCCAGGAGCTCCCGCAGCCGAGAGGGCCGTCCTTACCTGGCTCTCTGGCTCTGCCAGCAGGGTCCAAAGACACCAGCAGAGCCCACAGGGCTAGAACCAGCGCCCCCATGACACCACCAGCTTAGCCTGTGGGGGAGTGGGGGAAGGAGGTGGGGGCAGAAGGGGCTTTGCCCAGAGCTCCCCAAGTTGCACCTGCCCATCCCCTGGGTCTCTCCGCCCTGGACCCCCTCATTTGAGGTCAATCAGATCCTAGTTCTCATGGGACGCTCTCTCCCAGCCTGACCCCTCCTCCTGCCCCTTCCCTTCCCAACTGCAGGGGACATCCCTTCCAGCAAAATCAGCCTAGGGAGGGGCTGAGTGCAGGGGCTTCTCAGCCCCTGCTCTGGGGAGGGTCTCCTGGGGTCTGTGAGGATGGCCGCTTCCTGCTGGAGCAGAAAGGGGAGAAGGGGTGTGGGGAAGGCGTCTCCCCTGTGGCTCACCCCCTCTGTCAGGCTCCACCCCACGGGTACTTCCTTCTCTTCCTGTAACAAACCCTCCTACCTCACCTGGAGACCTGCGGCTCTCGGGGTCCTGCCTGCGTCCAGGTGTGGCAGGAGATGCTGCCCTCTCCTCTGACCCCCAGGGACCCAGTCTCCCGAGGCTGCACCCTGAACACAGAGCCGAAGCCCAGAGGCTCTCACCTGGGTGTCTGGTAGCTAGGTGGGTTTCACACCACCTCCTGCCTGCATGTTCCCCCAGGCCTTTTCTTTTTTCCTTCTTGCCTTTATTTCCTTGATCATGCCCCGCTGAGCACCTGTGAGGAGCAGGCTGGCAGGGTGTGGGTCCCGGATCTGGATTTGCAGCAGGGGATGCCTGCCCCCAGGGGTCCAGCAGGAGAGTGGGTAGAAGGACAAAGCGGGTGACTCCTAGGCAAAGGGGGGTTGAGAGGGGCTGCCTCTGGCATCCAAGTGACTGCTGCGACACCTCCACCAGCGACCACTGGACCCCGGCACCCCCTTCAGGCCCAGTTTCAAGGATGTGCTGCTGTTTGGGGTCATTTCCCCTCCCAGTGGTCCAACGAGAAGGACTGTCCCCCGCCCCATCTTGCCTGGCAGGTCCCAGCCTCCACCTCCGGGGTGGTGGAACACCCAGAGCCTCCGGTCCGCTCCAGCCCCTCTAGCTGTCCTGCCTTTGGCAGGGTGTGGGCCGGCCTTGGAGGTGGGCCCAGAAGGGGTGGAACTGCACCCGCTTGGGGGGCGGATCTTGGTTCACATTGTGTGTTTATTCGTTTGTCATTTCAGGCAGTAATCCAGTTGAATGGGAGTCTGGGACCTCAAATCGCATGGTGGTGTTGGATGTGGGTGTGATGAAGCAGGCTGGGTGGGCGTGGGGTGGGGGGCCAGGACAGCTTTGCAGGACCCCACGCCTCAGGGTACAGTCTCGAGTTAAAGCCTTGGCCCCGTTGGCAAAGGGTGAGTCACCACCTGTGAGCTCATGTTTCGCCAAGGTCCTTTCTTCTGGGCCGGGGACGCAGGTCCTGGGGTCAGAGAGGTCTCTGCCCCCCAGCGATGTTTCTGCCTTCCTCTGCTGTCCTGGCAGCCCGGTGGCAGCCTCCCTGGACGGTTCCCTGGTACTGCAGGCTGAGAGCAGTGGGGGAAGCAAACAAGTGGGGCGGGGGGTGACGCCCTTGGCAGGCTTGGTGGCACATGGAAAGAAGGGAGGGAGAAGGGGTAGTGCAGAGCTGCAGCAGCCAGAGGGACTCTTGATGTTGGTGGACACCCACCCCTCCCACCCCGCGAGCGCGGACGCAGGGGCAGCTGCACTTCACCGCGCAGCCGGAAGAGGGCGACCCCGCGCCCGCAGGCCGCGACCCAGCGCGCGAATCTGCGGGGAGAAGTAAAGAAGATAAGCCTTGCTCCTGGAGAATGTCCCGGACATCCAACTAGGGAGCAGAATAAAACTCTCCTGCCCGAATTAAAACATTTGAAAGTGTGAAGGAGCACCTTGCATCAGAACAACAATAGGCAATAAAAAGAAGAAGAGATAAAAAATGGCGAACGTGAGGAACGACTGGAGGAAAATCTCCATTTATGGTCTCCGTAAGTAGACCAGCTTAGAAGTGAGCTCACACTTACGAGTTCCAAGGGGGCAGGCATGTGAGACCCTAAGTTGGAAGCTGTAGCATGAAGGCGGGCAAACAAGAGGACGAGATGACCTAAGTCCAAACTAAAAGCGCTCACCTGTTCTGGAAAAATGACCCAGAAAAGTGAGCGCTAAGACTACGCTAGTAAAAAATTGTGAAAGACACAGAAGCACCCTTTAATGCAAAACCTCCCACAGCCTATATGTAAAGAGAGAGAGAGAAAAAAAAGGTTGCTATCAGACTTCCCAAGATGTAGAAATTATTAAAAAAAGAAAAACTTTTGAACCAAGTATTTAAAATATAGTCAAGAATATAATCAAGCATCAATACTATAAGAAAAGTTTTTAAAAACTTGAAGTTTGATTTTTTAGTAAAAGGTAAAAAAATGACAATACACGAATTCAAATTCCCAGTTCAAAAATACTGGAGAGGTGGGGTGGGGAGGAACCAAAGCCTACAGAAGAAAGTATGGAGAAGAAAATCATAAGGCTAGAAGCTGAAGTAAACGGTGCAGAGAACAAAACCCAGACATGAGTAATAAAGCAAAAACTTGGTTCTCTGAGAAATTAAAAGAACTAGATAAGCAAACAACTAACCTAATCAATAAAAGGGGGCAGTACAAATATACAAATAATACTGAGTGAAGCACTTATTGAAAGACAAAATTTTAAATAACAGACTATTTCATATACCTTTAAACAAATATGGGACCTCAAATGAGGTGGATAACTACCTAGGAAAATACACTTAAGCAAAATTTATCCCAGTTGAGAGAAAAGCTTTAAGAGATCAATTTCAGTATAAAATAAACATAATAAGGAACTATCCCAAAAGAAATGTTCCGGATCAGATTATTTCACAATCTGAAATAATTCTACGAAATTCACAAATTCTACAAAATCTTCAAAGACCGGATATTCCTGATGACACAGACTGTTTGAGAACATAAAAGAGAGTTCCAAGTTATTTTAACAAAGCCAGTATAATACTGATAACCAACCTAATAAAAATTGTGAAAAGAAAAACAATTACAAATCAACATCTTTTATCATTGCAAAAGTCTTTAAGAAATATTAACAAATAGATTCCAACAGCACATCAAGAAAATACACGAAGAAAAAGTAGGATATATTCCTAAGATTCAGATAGTTAAATATCATGGAATATGTTAATACTATTCATCCTTTTCATAGATATGAAAATAAATGTCATAGGGATAAATCTATAGACTTTGAAGTATGTTGGAATAGATTAGTTACCCTTCAATTTAAAATATTCAAGAAAAATATAATCTCTTAAAGTCATCACCTTACATTATAAGAAAAGCATTCTGATCACTATTTGAAATTCAGCCAGTATTCACTGATATAATTATAAAATATTAATTAGAGGCTTTAGAATGGGGAAAGAAGTAAAATCAGGTCCATTTGTAGATGAGGTGGTAGTATATCTGGAAATCCTGGAGAATAAAGAATACAAATAACAAATTTCGAAAATAATCGGTAATGAGTCAGGACGCAAGGTAAACATATAAAACTCAGTAGCCATCAGAGGGCGTCCGGTATGTGTCAGGACGAAGGAGGCCGGCAGTCACGTTCTCCCGTGGGACCAAGAAGAAAATACCAGACAGGTTGCAGCTGTCATATTTAAATGTGCTGGGAGCTGAGAGGACCAAGGACCAAGTGGATTGGCTTCCAGAAGTGGGAAACTGAGCCTCCGCGGCCCCCAGCCCCGTCTTGCGGGGGCCTCGCCAGCCACCATCCCTACTGTACCCAAACGCCCGGCGGAGCGGCGGAGTCGGCTACCGCATGCTCAGTTCTGGGAAAGCGACGCGGCACACGCGCAGGGCCCCGCATGCTGGCGGTGGTACCCAGGGCGAGTTGCGTATAAGGAAGACGGGCACCTGCGGCAGTCCCACAGCTCTCAGGACCAAGTTCCCACCGGAGGAAAGAGGTCTGCTCCGAACACAGCTGATCTTGCTCTGAAGAGACTCGACAGAGTCTGAAGCAAGGCATCAGGAGTTGGCAGTGGGAGGCTTAAGGGCACGAACGTGCGGAAATGCATCTGCCACGCTTTCCGGGATGAGGAGAGGGCCTGCGAGCCTCCGCTGGAAGCCTGGGAGGAGAGGGATGGGAGGTCAGATGCGCCTTGCTAACTCTGGGGTCCAGCCCAACCTAGCTCGACTCCGATGGAGTTGACCTGGAGAACACCTCGTGCACTTGATCTGGTAAAAGAGGAAGCTAGAGACCTAGTACTCGTGGCCTCTGGCTCTTATTTATACAACGCCCGAAGGTGACAGTAACAATAGGGTGGAAAGACCCCGGGATGATCCAGATAGTGGTCAGCAGGAAAGGACTTTATGTTAAGTGCGTTCAATCGTAGACTTGAAAAACAGAGAGTTTTAACAGAGAATGCTGCTGCTAAGTCACTTCAGTCGTGTCCGACTCTGTGTGACCCCATAGACGGCAGCCCACCAGGCTCGCCTGTCCCTGGGACTCTCCAGGCAAGAACACTGGAGTGGGTTGCCGTTTCCTTCTCCAATGCATGAAAATGAAAAGTGAAAATGAAGTCGATCAGTCATGTCTGACTCCCAGCGACCGCATGGACTGCAGCCCACCAGGCTCCTCCGTCCGTGGGATTTTCCAGGCAAGAGTACTGGAGTGGGGTGCCATTTAGGACTTTATAAAACAAATTGAATAAATATACCATATATTGGCCAGGATTTTCCAGAGAAGCAAAACCAATAGACTGTGTATGTAAACAAAAAGTTTATTTTAAGGATGGGGCTCATGACCTTAGGGAGGCTGCAAGTTCAAAAACTCCAGGGTGGGCTGTGTTGGGGAGGAAGAAATTTTCCTCTACCCTTTTGGCTAGCCTAAAGAATTAAATTAACAGGAGACAGATTAACAGGAGAAAATCAAACAGAAGTGCAATACCATGTCTACATGGGAGAGACCCAGGAAAGCTCAGCAACTCATTGAAATGGCTGAAGCCCTCACCTTAAATACCACCCTCAGCCAAAGAGAAAAACAGGTTATAGAAGGTAGGGAGAGTCAGTTAAGGGGGGTTGATCAGTGATGCAGATTTAAGTCACTGAGTTCCCCACTAGTATGAGTTTCTAGATATTTGGTCATCCCAGATGGAGATTGCCTTTATATACGTAAATGTTTCTTACAAAAGGTCAACTCCCACTTGCTTTTCAGAGCCCTTCCCATGTATGCTGTTTCTCAGAAAATAACCAGCTTGAAACAACTAATATGCCAAAGAGACATATTTTAGGGTGGCAAATTCTGCTCCCCTATAGCCAGAAGGCTAGAGACCCAGGAAAAGCTGATGCTACAGTTAAAGTCCAAAACTGCTGCAGAATTCCCTCTTATTTGGAGAAAATCAGTCTTTTGGTCTATTTAGACCTTCAGCTGATTAGATGAGACCCACCCACATTATGGAGAGCAGCCTGCTTCACTCCAATTTCACCAATTTAAATGTCAGTCCTGGGACTTCCCTGGTGGTCCAGTGGTTAAGAATTCACCTTGCAGTGTAGGGGATTTAGGCTCTATTCCTTGGAGGGGGATCTAAGATCCCACATGCCACAGAGCAACTGAGCCACAACCAGAGAATCTGTGCACCGCAACAGAGAGCCCTAGTGCCAGTGCAGCCCCAAACAAATAAATAAATATTTTAAAATGTCAATCTCATCCAAAAATATCCACACAGAAACATCCAGAACAGTATCTGACCACATATTGGAGTCCTGTGGCTCAGTCAAGTTAATACACCCAGTTAGCCATTGTATTCAGAAAGTAAAAAATAAAATATCCAAAATTAAGAACTCATTTGGATGAATTAGGAGCAAAAGACACTATGAGCGCAGGCAGAGACAGGACAGTATAAAATAGCCCAAAGGAAACTTAGAATAAAAACAATAGAAAAAAATTAATTGGAGCATCAGGGCCTGTGAGATTCAGTCAAATGGTCTAACTTTACATGAGATTGGAGTACCATAGGGAAGAAAGAGGGGTTTAATAGATACTTGAAGATGTAATATTTTTCAAAATTCATAAACGATAACCCACAGATCCATGGATCACAGAAAATCCTTAGCAGGATAAGTACAAAGAAGGTCATCCCAGCTGGTGATAATGCAGTCGAGATGCTGAAAGTCGAAATGATGGTCTTAGTGAGACGGAGCAGGACAGTATGGAGCCCGCCCCCCACCACTGCATCCTCTCCCACGCATCAGCCTATCAGAGAACTGTGCCCAGGCTGACCACAGACCCTGAGGCCCCCTCCCTCGCCTGACTTTAAAAGTGCTTGGCTGTGGAGATCAGATTTCTGGCTGCCAAGGGAGAGGGGGTTGGGAGAGGGAAGGATTGGGAGTTTGGGATTAGCACATGCAAACTATTATATATAGAATAGATAAATAACAAGGTCCTACTGTATATACCACAGGGAACTATATTCAATGTCAAATATATGTGTGTGTATGTGTATATATCTGAGTATTTGAATATATATATATCTGAATCACCGCATTGTAAATCAACTGTACTTCAACAAAATAAATTTTTAAAAATGCTTTGCTGAAACCCTTTAGGGAGGTCAGCTTTTCGAGAAGGATCCGCCTGTTTGCCTTTCTTGGCCCTGCTATAAAACTGTTCGTTTCAAACTCTGACGCTTAGGTTTGCTTGGCCTCCAGGTGTGCTGGGCATGTGGGCTTGCCTTTGGTAACATTGGGGTAAATATGGAAGAATATTTACAGTGTAAAACAGCAGCAGCACCTTGTGGGGTTTATAACAAATGTCTATAAATAAGTACTAAGATAACAGAAGTACATGGGGGAGTGTCAACTGAAAAAAAAAAAAAAGTGTGACCTAAAAGTTGAGAAAGGGAAAGAGGAGAGTGAAAAAGCTGGCTTAAAGCTCAACATTCAGCAAACTAAGATCATGGCATCCGGTCCCATCACTTGATGGCAAATAGATGGGGAAACAGTGGAAAGAGTAGCAGACTTTATTTTGGGGGGCCTCTAAAATCACTGCAGATGGTGATTGTAGCCATGAAATTAAAAGATGCTTACTCCTTGGAAGGAAAGTTATGACCAACCTAGATAGCATATTAAAAAAACAGGGATATTACTTTGCCAACAAAAGTTCGTCTAGTCAAGGCTATGGTTTTTCCAGTGGTCATGTATGGACGTGAGAGTTGGACTATAAAGAAAGCTGAGTGCCCAAGAATTGGTGCTTTTGAACTGTGGTGTTGGAGAAGACTCTTGAGAGTCCCTTGGACTGCAAGGAGATCCAACCAGTCCATTCTAAAGGAGAACAGTCCTGAGTGTTCATTGGAAGGACTGATGTTGAAGCTGAAACTCCAGTACTTTGGCCACCTGATGCAAAGAGCTGACTCATTTGCAAAGACCTTGATGCTGGGAAAGATTGAGGGCAGGAGGAGAAGGGGACGACAGAGGATGAGATGGTTGGATGGCATCACTGACTCAACGGACATGAGTTTTGGTATGCTCCGGGAGTTGGTGATAGGCAGGGAGGCCTGGCGTGCTGCAGTTCCTGGGGTTACAAAGAGTCAGACACGACTGAGTGACTGAACTGAAATGAACTGAACTGAAAAGATGAGAATGATGTTTTGTTTGGTGGAATTTCTGAGGATTTCAAGCCCAGAGGACAGCTTCTCAGAGGAGCCAGGATATGTAGGACTTTTTTTGTGACAAAAATAAGGTAGTCAGAACTTGAAAAGATTATTGTCAATTAAAGAGGACCAGTTATCTCAAGGAATTTGGTGCTTTTCTCTGTATGGGAAGACACAAGTCTGGGCTCACTGCAATCATTCCTTTCACAGGCACGTCATCTTCCAGGGCCAATATCCTGTTCTTTTCTGTCGTGAGTCCCCTCAGGGTGCACCGCTGGGGCAGTTGCAGTAGCTGTTGGGGTCCAGCCCCAGTGGATCCAGGGTAATTCGAAGGGGAAACGGCGTCGGCAATTAAAAAAGAATTATTTAATTAGAGATATAAAGAGAGATTAAGAAAGAATAGTGGAGTGGAGAAGATAGAGGAGAAAAGAGGCTGTATTCCTTGGTTTACATAGAAAGCCAATAAAGTCCTGAGACAAGGGACTTGTACCATCTACGTAGGCCACAAGCGCCCGCTTGAATAGCGGAGGGTGCCCTGGCTTGGGCTCCCTCTCGCGTGGGTCTTAGAAGCCAGGGCAAATGAGTATACGCGGCGAGCCTCTATGCTTCGGATGGGAATGTAGCCTGAAAAGGGAGAATAAGAAAAGAATGACATGGGGGAGCCAAGCATTGGTGCAAGACCCACAACTTTATTTTCAAAGGCAGCTTATATACCCCAAGTTGTAAATAAAGAAATAATGGAATATGCAGAATTATGCAGGGGCAGCAGTCCTGACCCTTACTGAGACCAGGCTTTCTTTTTGCATACCTTCCCGTATACAAAAGGTCTCAGGTGATTTACATTATCTTCTGGCCAAGAGGCCTGTTAACATTTTTATGGCTCTCTTCCTAGATAAATGTCTGTCAACCAGAAAACTCATTTTCTTCTGAAGTGTTTTTTCTTTAATCTACATCACCCTCAAAGTACTAAATAAAGTTACATTCCTGTAGAACAAAGGTGCAGTGGGTTATAACAAAGAAAGTACTTAACTCAAAGATCTAGTGTTGCTAATGTCAGGGCTACCACCTGTTTTTTCTACATACCAGCTATATCAACAAATAAAAGATATGAAAACTTGGTAGCAAGTATTGGCTCAACAACGAAACCCTTAATCAGTCCTATTCTAATGAGTTTTGACTCCTCGGAAGGCCCTACATTCCTAGGGTGTTTCAAGCTTCCTGTGCCTCTCGTGGTCAGGAGGCTGTAAACAACTACATGCGTAGCTGTAAGAGTCTGGATAAACCTGTCAGGCAGGCTAGAAAGCCATCAGAGGGGTTTTTGGATTGAAACACTCTTATTATGTCCAGGAGACTTATTATCTAAAAGCTCTAATTAACTTTTTCTAGAAAAAGGTGGGGGGGGACAGCCCCCTGTTAATGTCCGTGGAGTTGGTGAAAGGCATAATATAGTAAGGCAGACAGATTCTGGTTTTGGGGTAGATGCTCGAGTAGGTCCAGGGAGGTTCCCTTGAGATCCGACTCGCCTTTGCCTGTCAGGTCTCTTCCTCATGACCTTTGCCATGGGCGGGATTCCTCGTGCTGGCTCCTGGCAAGCAGCTAAGGGCTTGGCAGTGGGCATGAGTCTGTCTCTATCCTGAGTTCCCTCAGGACTCACCTTCCAGAGTGGTGGTGGTGGCTGAGGGCTGTAACGTCCTTTGTTTACTGATACAGCAGCAACATTTTTCATTCACAGGAGGAAGGAAATGAAGTTATGCTCTGCAGGGTTCTTGAGCTGTTCAGGATGTGGTGATAGTAGCAGTTTAAGGTAGACTATAACCAGTGGCACCCCACTCCAGTACTCTTGCCTGGAAAATCCCATGGACAGAGGAGTCTGGTAGGCTGCAGTCCATGGGGTGGCTAAGAGTCGGACACGACTGAGTGACTTCACTTTCCCTTTTCACTTTCATGCATTGGAGAAGGAAATGGCAACCCACTCCAGTGTTCTTGCTTGGAGAATCCCAGGGACAGGGGAGCTTGGTGGGCTGCTGTCCATGAGGTTGCACAGAGTTGGACACGACTAAAGTGACTTAGCAGCATAACAAGTGGGTATTGTGATAATCATGTAAGAAATATATCTATAAAGGAGAAAAGGAAATATGAAAAATGTTCCATAATTCCAAAAGAATGTGGAAAGAGAAAAAACAGTTGGGAGAAATAAAAGCAAAGGAAAAAGTGGTAGCCATGACCTATTAGGTTTTGGCCCAGCCTATCAACACCTAGTGTTGTGGCCAGACCAGCCCTGTGGTTTCTATCAGGATGGCAGTAACCGGCAGCAGTGTGTGCTGTGCCTGACTGCCCAGTCATGTCTGACTCTCTGTGATCCCATGGACTGTAGCCTGCCAGGCTCCTCTGTCCATGGGGATTTTCCAGGCCAGAATAGTGGAGTGGGTTGCCACGCCCTCCTTCAGGGGATCTTCCCCACCCAGGAATTGAACACAGGTCTCCCGCACTGCAGGCAGATTCTTTACCAGCTGAGCCCCAGGGAAGCCCAGCAGCAGCGATGACCCACAGGGAGCTTTGAAAGGACCAGTTGTACTGCTCACAAGTCCTGGGCTTACCAGGAGCCCCTGAAGGCAGAGTGTGGGGTCTCGAGGGGAGAGAGCGAGCACTGGCCTGGGGTTCTGCTTTTATGGGGTTGAGGGTGAGGACCTAGGGTCCCCTAGGGTTTGGTGGGATGCTTTTTACTTGTTACTTTGTCTTCCCCGGTAGCTCAGTTGGTAAAGAATCCATCTGAAATGCAGGAGACCCAGCTCAATTCCTGGGCTGGGAAGATCTGCTGGAGAAGGGATAGGCTACCCACTCTAGTATTCTTGGGCTTCCCTGGTGGCTCAGCTGGTAAAGAATTCACCTGCAAAGTGGGAGACCTGGGTGAATAGCTACGCTGAGTTTCTTTGGCAAGCTGATTCTGTGGGGTGGAGAAATTAAGGGCAGAATACTCACTGGGGAGCTGAGGGCTTGGGGTCACATTTCCATGATTTCTTCCCAGCTCCGCCTTCCCAAAGGGGGACCCTTATTTAGCCTTGACTGGAAGTGTCGGGCTGGTACATCTTATCTGTGAGGCTGATCTTACTGAGAATATAAAGAGCAAAACGTTTTCCAGCGCTCTGGAGATTCCACCCTCTTTCCATCTTTCTTCATCTGCTTTGTTTTCTTGTAAACACCCACTGTTTACTAAATGCATGGTTTCCTGCCATGTGGCCCTGTGCCCCACTTCCTCTGCTCACATTTAGTTAACTGTCTGTTCTGACACCACGACTCACTACTCACTTTGTATGTGTAGATCTGGATTGTGTGAACTGCCAGTAATACACCACTTGGTGGTGTGTAACCCTTTGTCTCAGAAACATATAACCTTGCCTTGACCTTTAACAGGTGGAAGAATCCTCAAAGCTTTCTGAAAGACTGTCTCCCCAATTGTAATCCTCAGGTCGGCTCTGTTGCAGGAAGGCGGACCCCTTCCAGGGCCCGAAACTGGGCTCTTGTCTAACACTTGGAAATGAATTGTCCGGGGAGACACATGTGCTGACAAAGCAAGAGATTTTATTGGGAAAGGGCACCTGGGTGGAGAACAGTAGGGTAAGGGAACCCAGGAGAACTGCTCTGCCGTGTGGCTCGCCATCTCGGGTTTTATGGTGATGGGATTAGTTTCCGGGTGGTCTTTGGCCAGTCATTCTAATTCAGAGTCTTTCCTGGTGGCGCACGCATCGGTCAGCCAAGATGGATACTAGCAAGAAGGATTCCGGGAAGTGGACGGACACGCAGTGTCTCCTTTAGACCTTTCCTGAACGCTTCCGGTTGGTGGTGGCTTATTAGTTCCGTATTCCTCATCAGGATCTCTTGTCATAAAACAACTCATGCAAACGGTTACTGCGGTGCCTGGCTAGGGTGGGTGGTTTCAATCAGTGTGCTTCCCCTAACAACTCCCCCATGAGAGACTTCATACTCAAGATACCTCTTGGGAATTGGGGCGGAGGTCTCTTCTGTAACTTCTTCCCGCTGTGCATGGGCACAGGCCTGCCTAGCAGAGCAGAAGTCTCTCTCTACCTGATCTAAGTTGGGGTGTTCCACATCTGAAACCAGCTTCCACCCTTGTAGTAACAGCAATTTAGTTTGAAACTGTTGGCCCCTCAGAGATGAAATAGACAAGGGCCAAACAGGAGACCTAACAGGATGGTCATCTCTGGTCCCCGGAAACAGAAGGCAACATTTGGGGTGAGGGCTGCAGGGTTTGTGACCCTTTTTGATTGGTTGGTGGTGAGGCAACAGAGCTGTGCTCCAGGAATCTTGTGTTCAGTCTGAAGTTCCCATCCTCCACCTGGGTGGGGGCTCAAAGACATTGTTATGCGTATTTCTTTGAGTAGGAACCAGGACTCTGTCTGGAGGCTGTACCAACCTTTGATTGGAGGTCGCGGAGGATTTAATCAAGGCGGCGGCAGCAGCAACAACCACTTCCGAGGTGGAGGCGGCGGTAATTTCAGAGGCGGCGGCGGCAGAGGAGGATTTGGACGAGGGGGCGGCCGTGGAGGCTTTAACAAAGGCCAAGACCAAGGACCTCCAGAACAAGTAGTTTTATTACGAGAGTTCCTGCACCCTTGTGAAGATGACATAGTGTGTAAATGTACCACAGATGAAAATAAAGTACCTTATTTCAATGCTCCAGTTTATTTAGAAAACAAAGAACGAATTGGAAAAGTGGATGAAATATTTGGACAGCTTAGAGATTTTTATTTTTCAGGTAAATTATCAGAGAACATGAAAGCATCTTCCTTTAAAAAACTTCAGAAGGTTTATATAGACCCATATAAACTGCTGCCGTTGCAGAGGTTTCTACCTCGACCTCCTGGTGAAAAGGGACCTCCAAGAGGCGGTGGCAGGGGAGGTCAAGGAGGAGGAGGAGGCAGAGGCGGCAAAGGTAGAGATGGAGGTTTCAGAGGAGGAAGAGGGGGTGTGGTTTCAGAGGAAGAGGACATTAAGCGCAACAGTTGACAGAAACTTCGCCAGTTGACTTCTGCATTAACCTCATAATCTACTTCAGTGGATCAGAAACTTGTTTCTTGAGCAAATTTTGAAGAACTGGTCTTTTTAGGACAGTGGAGAGGTGTTTTTACCAAGAAGCTAAAGAACGCCTGACTTTCCATGGCTGTTGGTGGGCCCTCACCATATATTGACTCAGTCATGTTGAAGAATTTGCTAAATAAGATATTTGCTCATAATCAGAGTATCAGCTTTACCTGATGCTTTTCCATGAGTTCCCTCCATGTTAGGTGGAATTGGAGTGTTTGTTGACACTTTTAAACTCCATTAAGAGGAAAATGTGGAGAAGGCAGTGGCACCCCACTCCAGTACTCTTGCCTGGAAAATCCCATGGACAGAAGCGCCTGGTAGGCTGCAGTCCGTGGGGTCGCGAAGAGTCGGACACGACTGAGCGACTTTACTTTCACTTTCCATTTTCATGCATTGGAGAAGGAAATGGCAACCCACTCCCGTGTTCTTGCCTGGAGAATCCCAGGGATGGGGGAGCCTGGTGGGCTGCCGTCTATGGGGTCGCATAGAGTCGGGCACAACTGATGCGACTTAGCAGCAGCCTGTTTCCGTATCCCCTCCCTTCCCTGATTAGCAATTGTTTGAATCCATGCTTTGGAACTCAGGGAAGGTCAAGGAGGCTGAATGAAGCCTATATCCTACAGATAAGAAATGGAGAACACAGAACTGATCTGTACTCCAGAGCCCCACAGACTCCCACTCAGTTTTAATTCAGGGAACTGGGCAACTATGACTGTGATAACTTCCTGTCAAAATGGGGCATAGGACTGCCTCAGCTTGGAGTATAGACACTGAATTGGAAGTATTTCTGAGTCCCAAGTTCTAGATCTGAGCCTTGTGTGATTAAAATCTCAATCCCTTGGTCTGCCATTTTGGTGTAACAGACCCAGTTAGAAGTAGTTGGAGGAGTGATAACTGGAATTTAGTTGACAAAATAAATCTCATTTCTTTTTAGAAGAATAGACCTGAAACCCAGTCTGGACCTGGCCCTTCAGGGAGACTTGTAGCCAGGTAGCCAGTTGCCTAGTTTTATAAAAAGTAAGGTTACTAGCTTCCAGCAGACATTGTTTGGAGAATGGTGGCATCCAAGCCTGACACGACTCAGAAAACTCAAGTGTTTAGCAATACAAGGTCTAATCTGAAAGTACACCCATAGCATCACCTAGTTATTTCCCAGGATATCTAAACCATAGCTACTCTATTTTGACTTTTAATTGTAAATTTTTCCTTAATAGCCAAAGCAGATGTCACCATTAATGACGTCAGTGTTTTTCTAGGTATGAGAAGATGCAAGAATTGGAACTTGTAAAATCTTCTCCCGAAAAGATCTAACTATCTGAAGCCCTGTTCTGCCGGTTTTTCCCAGAGCACAGAGTGCCTCATTCCTGATTTTCACCCTGAACTCCTTTCAGGGGCATTGAAAGTCAGCAGTTGCAGCGGCCACAGTTTAATCTTTGTAGATGCAGATGGCGAGTGTCAGTCTTCAGTTGGCAGAGCCCCTTTTTGCTCATAAACTTGACCATGATTATGAGGGGGGCACCTTATGACCATTTTCTCCCATGGTGCTGAGAATGTCCATTCTCAGGTTTGGCAAAGATTTTGTTGACAGGTCACTCAATGTGCTGTTACTGGACTAGGCCATAAAAGAGTATCCAAAATTCTCTGGACCACCTGTCTTACTAGCCTCTTGGTCCAGGAGAATATTCCCTCTTGTTGCTTCTTCCCATATCTAGAGTTACAGTGTTACCATCATCGATCTCATATAGGACTATATATTATTCTATTAGAGGCCTCACACACACATTTGACAGTGTAAGAAACACCAATTTTGTAAAACAGGTGAAATACAAACAACATAGCCAGCAGTATTAGTAAAGTCACAAGTAAGACTTAAGTTAAGAGCTTCCATTAGATGTAGCCCAGTATATCTCGGGTCACCTGACTTAGTCTGCCCTGTAGAATCTTTATCTTCCAGGGAAATTATATATTGGCATCGTCTATAAGGCACATAGCCCCGTTTTCTCATGTTACTAGACTGATTGTCCTTAGTATGATTTAATTGTTTCCAACACAGAGGAGACTTTAAACCTAAATTACCATAGCCTGGTGTTATCTATATAAATCCATCCCATAACTGTGGGAGATTTTTTTCCTCCTTTGCTGAAACCTTTCTTGTTGCTCTGATTGAGCTTGAGTAATAGAAAAAAGCTCAAATTTATGGCCAGAGTCAGAGTAGGCATTATTAATTGGCCTGGTGAGGGGATCCCATCTAGTAATATCACAGTGACGTGAATATGCCTATAATTTTTTTTTTTAAGTAAATTTTCTCAAGGCCAACCAGTTAGAGTCTTGTAGTAGAGAAATTTACCAAGGTAACCAAGAACTAGATACAGGTAATTGGCCACAAACCCAACAATTGGATTGATTTTTAAAACTAGCATAGAATCAGGCCTATGATAAAAAAGCATTTAACTTATATGCAAAGGTCTAAGAAGTCAAAAAAACATAAATGATCATACGACTCAGGTCCAGCATCTTGGGGAAGCTGTCTACCTCTGATGTCGATGTCTTCTCATCCTGGTGTAGTGTAGTTTCTCCTGATAAAAAAGTCTTTCCACCCAGGTTGGAGACAGTCCCTTAAATTATGTCTTTTTCTAGTCCTGGTTGCAGGTCATGAGGCATCTGATCTTCATCCGAAGATAGATTACTGAGATGAGCTTCAGAAACAAACTTCGGGTGTTCTTTAAGAATTCAATTAAATTTTATAGTAATATCACATAACGGCAAAGAACTATCTAAGAGATGAGTCTTACTAGATGCAGACCTCCATTAACAAACTGGGATTTAACATTTTTGGAAATATCTTTTTCTCCCTAAAGGTACCCTCATTTTTTATCAAATATAACCAAATTAAGGCTAGTTTGTTTGCAAAATAGGTCTGTTCTCACTAATTTTGGTCTTGTGATTTATATAACCATAATTGATTATGGAATTTTTATTTTGCTGAAACGTTTATAGAGTCTCAGACTGAACTTTTAAAACAAAACAGGGCTGGGAAACTCACACCAAAGCCTTATCACAGATTTTGCCTAACAAATTTAGGTGAATTCTTCCCTTTTTAAGGTCTCAAAAATTTCTTGAGATTTTTGTACCCATGAGATACCCTTCCTAACTCATTTGATAAACTTACTGGAAACCTAAGAATTTCCAATTTTTGGAGGAGTCAGAGAAAAAATATAATTGTTTTGTTTATAACGTTTAATTTTAACAAAGTTTTGTCATAATTAGTTTGAGAGGAAGGTTTTCTCTACTCCCTGAAAACCTAAGATTCAAACCCATAATTTTTCAGACAGAAACCATAAAAGTTATAAGCATATTCGCTGGTTCATTCAGTCCTTTTGTTAACTTTTGTGAAGTCATCAGGTTTTCCATTAGAATACCAGGGCATATCAGAATGTTAAGAACTCCATAAAATTTCAGATATCTGTATTAGTAATTTTACCATACATTGTAACATGAGTGGATTTATTACTCACTTGATAATCTTTTCCATGTAATTTAACCAACCAAATAAACACAGTTTAATATCTCTCTTTGGGATGTTCCAGGGGCCTTCTGAAGCACCCCAAAGTTAGCTAGAGGTCAAAGGAACTTCAAAAGACTTCGATTTAGGAAGTTTTATCAAAAAGATCAATTAAAAGCGTTTAGAACATTTGGTCAGATTTAGTCAGTGTTGATGGGTGTATCATTTAGCTTGTTGATATGTCACAATGGGAGTAAATACCAAGACTAGAGGTCTAGTGAAAGTCAGCTCCGCCATCTTGGACCTAGTTGACTCTAACCAATTTTCTTACGGCTGTGTCATTTCTAACAAAATCCATTTATCTAACTAATTGTAATACAATTTTAGAAAATCCTGATCATGCATAACTCTTTTTAGTATTTTTCATACCTTTTCTTTCTTTCTTTTTTCTATTGAAAACACACTTCCTACTTCCCTTTAGCAACCAAGAACTAACTTTTATATTAGAATTTCATAGATTGGTGAGCATAAATACCAGCGATACTTTCTAAAACCCTTGCTTTCTTAAAACATTTTAGGAAGGCACCAAACATTATCCATTTATAGTTCCAAATCTCTTCAGTTTCTCTGTAAAAGGAAATTAGTGTTTAGTAGTAAATGTTTCCAGAGAAGGTGATGGCACCCCACTCCAGTACTCTTGCCTGGAAAATCCCATGTACGGAGGAGCCTGGTGGGCTACAGTCCATGGGGGTCACTAAGAGTAGGACACGACTGTGCAACTTCACTTTCACTTTTCACTTTCATGCTTTGGAGAAGGAAATGGCAACCCACTCCAGTGTTCTTGCCTGGAGAATCCCAGGGACTGGGCAGCCTGGTGGGCTGCTGTCTATGGAGTCTCACAGAGTCGGACACGACTGAAGGAACTTAGCAGCAGCAGCAGCAGTAAATGTTTGAAAATCTTATTTTATTTGGAAATGACCTAACTATTCAATAGAATTCCAACACTTTGCACACTTGGCACAACCCTTAGAAATTTAAGTTATACCAATCTGGAGAGATGATTGTAGACAGATATTTCTAAAGAATAATTATTCTCAATAGAGTTTATATAAAAGCTCATATCTCATTTACATTTTTTAGACGTTTCTTCACTTGAGGTTATTTCCTTGCTGACAAACTTGTAACAGATATAATATTTAACTTATATTAAACTTAGGTACAATGAAAATATTCTACTTAATGTTAATTACTCTAAGACATGTCTATATTAGATAGGTCAACAAAAAAACATTAATATCAGGTATTTAATACTGAATATTTCCCAGTTCACATGAACCTGAAATTTATTGTTTAATTTAGAATTACTTGATTTGTAAGCACTTACTTTTTTTTAAAGCCAAATAAATAGAGCTCATTTACAAATTAACCTCAAAAATATTACCCAGAGACAAAGACATACCAAGACATATTTAGACAGACACAGTGCAAGATCTAGCTTCATTTTCGAAGTTTCGTCATGAATTAGATATTACAATATAAAATTTACTAGTTTATAAAAAAAACAGTTGAAATAAATAAAAATTTTAAAATCTTTTTCCCCTTTTCCCTCAGTCTCAGGAGTTAGAGATGGTCTAGATAAGTGTTCCTGAGAGCCCTGGTCTCAAGGCACAGGGAAAGAAAATCAAGTTCTAACAAAATGCTGGCAGGTCTAAACCACATGGTGGCCAGACAAAGCAAGATGGCCATCAAAAATCACAACACAGAACACAGAGTTAAAACACACACATATAAACCTGGCAATCCTCATCAGACACTCCCTTAAATATACGAATACAGTCTCTCAGAAAACCTCCTATAGAGACGCAGAACTTCAGATAAAGGAAAATATCTCAGGTCTTCAAAAACTTCAAAGGGAGGAAAGGAAGCCAGGTTGAAAGAAGAAGGGGGAGGAGGCGGAAGACAGGGGGCAAAAGGGGTGGCCTTACAGACGTCTCCTGCCACCTGCAGACACCCAGGCATTGTGGGACTTTTCCCTGGGCCTCCAGAGAAGGGAGGACTGGAACTCGGCCCTACCGGAAATCAGACCAGACCAGAACCAGAATTCAAGTTCTGTGCCAAGAGGAGGTGATCAGTCTCCAATCCTCAGCTCAGGCTGAGGGCCCTTCGACCAGATTCCTGCATCCAGGACTGGGGGACTAGAAAAATGGGGAAGGACAGGAAGGGTTAAGGAGAGGAAAGAGAGAAGGAAGGGAGAGAGGTCAATAAAGTCTCTTGTTCCTTACCCGGTCAGGCACTCTGGCCAGTTGTCCATGTCAGGAGGAGACCAGGGACAAAAGTGTCCCAGTTGCAGCCTCTGGGTCTGGTCCTTTGTCAGCACATGTGTCTCCTCGGACAATTCACTTCCGAGTGTTAGACAAGAGCCCATTTTCGGGCCCTGGAAGGAGTCCGCCTTCCTGCAACAGCTCCACTAAACTTCTTTCATCTTAGAAAGACTGTTGATTGATTTTCCGTGGACAAGAGGACCCTAGGAGGTAGGGCTGGGGGCTCACCCTCACAGCGTGGCCCAGGTCATCCCTGTCCTCCCCTGACCTATCTCCCCTCCTGTGGACACAAGGGTTCCTCCTACAGGGACCACAGCTCTTAACAGGCTCTGGGGAGGAGGGCCGGTCCAGTTGAGGACAAGTGGGCCACGGGGGAACCCGAGTCACAGATCTGAGACCCCACTGGAGAGAGAGTGAGGCCACCTTCCCAGGGTAACTCAGGCGCCAGCCAGTGAAGTGAGCTGGGAGGTCTGCTCCCAGTAGGGGGGGCCTTGCAAGGAGAGCTTGGGTGCAGGATATGGTGGTGGTGCAGGGACTCGCCCAGAGCGGGGAGCCCCTGCACCCCGTCTCTTCTAGGCGCCTGTGACACCCTCAGGGGGAGGGCGGGACTCTGCCCACTCCTCTGGGGAGAAGCAGCCAAGGATGCCAATGAGCTGCCAAGAGCTGCCTCCTTCCTCCTACCCCGACTCTAGGGATTAATTAGAGGAGGGGGTCAGACCCTCTCTGGGTTCAGTAGGATGAGCGCCGCCAGAACCCACCCTACTTATAGGGACAAAATAGGTGATTAAATAGTTAATCCCACTAGGGGATTGTAAGTAGAAAAATGTGGTGGTGGTTTCGTTGCTAAGTCGTGTCTGACTCTTGCGACCCCATGGACTGTATGTAGCCCACAAGGCTCCTCTGTCCATGGGATTCTCCAGGCAAGAAGACTAGAGTGGGTTGCTATTTCCTTCTCCAGGGGATCTTCCTGACCCAGGAATCAACCTGGGGTCCCCTGCATTGCAGGCAGATTCTTTGCTGTCTGAGCTATGAGGGGAGCCCAGAAAAATATGGCAGACCCCCAAAAGTTAATGATCACTCAAGAAAGCAGCTTTGCTTAACCACAAAACCATGCAACAGAAGGACGAGACCTGCTCCCATACGATAAAACAATGGCCGCATGAGACCCACGTCCTGCCCAGTGAGCTCAGGACGTTAATGATCCCTAGGTCATGGTCTCTGAACACATAAAAAACAAGAATTCATGGACCTGGCTTGACCACACAGGGGCAAGAAAACTCCCCTGCTCAACCTGGAGGAGGAGCTAATGATGGGAGCATGAAGTCTACTCAACAAAAAGAAGGTCTTCTCCCCCACCCCACTTTTCCTTTGGTTATAAAACTGTAGCCTACTAAGTTCTTGGGGTATGGCATTTCTTGCCTGCCTCCTTGTAAGCCTCACAACTGTCCTATTCTAGTAAATCACGTATCTACCACTTTACTCTCACTGAATCTCTTTACAGAGACATAAGAGACTGCAGTACTGGGGCTCTTCGGAGTCCCCCTGAAATGACACTGCTGTGGAATCCAGAGTCACAAAACACACCTCGGAGGACACTCAAGGCAGCGTAGTACAGTTTATTAAGCCAGCAGGTCCAACGGGGATCAGTTCCCAACAAGGCCCCTGATGTTTCTGAGAGGCCCCGTTTCATACCCCCCACTATGCGACTGGTTACATGTTAGCAACCTCTTTGCTGCATATGATTGAGTTTCACAACAAGTAGGTGCTCGGAGAGCAAACAAGATTAAAGGGGGAATGAACAGTGATTACACACCAAGGAGGGATGTCTCTGGTTAACCTGACAGGCAGCCTGGCCACAACTACAATCTCCCTTTGTCACCTGTAGGGAGGGAAGCCTCCAGGAAACCTGGTTTTCACTAGCAACGGTTTCCTCACTCTCAGGCCCAGGTCACATCCTGTCTTTAAGATGAATGACAGGCCTCAGGATGCAGTCTCTCCTGCTTTCCTCACACGGGCCCCAACGCCACCATATACAGGTTTCACTTCCAGCCTCTGAGCCCCTCTCCTGCCCACCCCCAGCCCAGGCCTGGGGGGGCTATCCATGTTCCAAGTCCTGACCCTGGGGCCGCGCGCGCGCGCGCGTGCGTGTGTGTGTGTGTGTGTGTGTGTGTGTGTGTGTGTGTGTGTGTGTGTGTTAGGGGCTGGGGGTGGGGGCCCAGTGAAAATTGGGCCTGGGGGTGGGCAGAGCTCAGGGCCATTTTCCCAGGTAGAGCCAATCCCGGGCTCACGTGCCTGCTCCTCTGGCCACCTGTGACCCCAGTGGCTTCTTCGGCTCCCTATGCGGCCCGAGATGGGGGGCTGTCAGCAGAGGACCTGAGGGTTGAGGGAGAGACAAAGGGGGTGGTCCTGGGGGGGACGACCCCTCCAGCCCTCAGGAGGAAGCCCCCTCCAGCCCTCAGGAGGAAGCCAGCTACTAGAAGCGTTACCAGGTCCAAGAGCCCTCTGCTCACTGCACGACAGGCAGGCAAGGACTTTACTCGGAAAGCCAACTGACCGAAAAAATGGCAGGCTAGCACCGCAGGATAGCCATCTTACTGGGGTCTGGATGCCAGGCTCTTTTATAGATCAGAGGGAAAGACGCAATAAGGAACTGAAGTCAAAGGGCAGAGCAGAGAGGGAGAGGCAGTGGGGAAGCAAAGGGAAAGGGTCTTCAGCCTTGCGAAACAGCTCCAAGGGAATGGCCTGCCTTTGGAAGGGCTGTGTTAATCTGTGCTATTCACAGATGATCAAGGTTGATTCTCTCTCCTGCTGCTGCTGCTGTTGCTAAGTCGCTTCAGTCGTGTCTGACTCTATGCGACCCCATAGAGGGCAGCCCACCAGTCTCCCCCATCCCTGGGATTCTCCAGGCAAGAATACAGGAGTGGGTTGCCATTTCCTTCTCAAGCTGAACAAAGGCACTTCAGTTTATAGTTGGGCAGGGGGTCAGGGTCCTCCAGGCAAGCCATTAAGTATCATTATAATAACAAAAGCAACAAAATCAAGTCAAAGAAACAGTTTCCAACGTAGAGTCAGAACTGGCTTCTCCCAATGGCAATGGCACCCCACTCCAGTACTCTAGCCTGGAAAATCCCATAGACGGAGGAGCCTGGTAGGCTGCACTCCATGGGGTCGCTGAGAGTTGGACACGACTGAGCTACTTCACTTTCACTTTTCACTTTCATGCATTGGAGAAGGAAATGGCAACCCACTCCCGTGTTCTTGCCTGGAGAATCCCAGGGATGGGGGAGCCTGGTGGGCTGCCGTCTATGGGGTCGCACAGAGTCAGACACCACTGAAGCGACTTAGAAGCTGCAGCAGCAGCAACAGAATCAAGATTGCCAGGAGAAATACCAATAACCTCAGACATGCAGATGACACCACCCTTAAGGTAGAAAGTGAAGGGGAACTAAAGAGCCTCTTGATGAAAGTGAAAGAGAAGAGTGAAAAAGCTGGCTTAAAACCCAACCTTCAAATAAATGAAGATCAAGGCAGCTGGTCCCTTTAGGTAGTTAGAATAGGGAAACAGAGTCCAGAATGGTGGTGGCTAAAAGATAAGGAAGAGAAAAGCCCGCGAAAATAGAACAAAGGAAGGTCCGAGGACCGGAGTGAGGACCTCAGGTAAAACAAACACTCCTGGCTGGCCCAGTTTACATAGGACAGGCCCGGGGGAGAGAAAAACATATAAAAAGAGGAGCCAAAGCTCTCTCTCTCTCCCCCACCCCAACCCCCGCGCGCCGGGGTTCTCGTCTCTTCGCATCTCTAGGTCGTCGTGCCCTCACGCCTCGAAGATGGATTTCCTTGCTATTATCTAAATAAAACAGAGCTGTAACACTGAGCTGTAACACTGATTTGTCGAAGAGCTGTAACACGGTCCGTTCGAGACCTGAGAGCTATAACACGGTCTGTCCAAGACCCGAGAGCTGCAACACGCCGAGGGGGCTTTAATGCCCGCCACTCCAAATCTTTGTTGTGATGAGACAGAGCCGAGGAGCACGCACTCGCTAGACAGCCCCACCACTTCAGGGCACATAGATGGGGAAACGACAAAAATAGTGACAGGCATTATTTTCTCGGGCTCCAAATTCACTGCAGATGGAGACTGCAGCCATGAGATGAGAGGATGCTTGCTCCATGGGAGAAAAGCTATCGTTGTAGCCACGCGTTCCGAAAAACAAACTCACTCAGAAGGACAATGCAGGTAGTGGAGGGCAGTTTATTACACCGGCGGCCCCAAGGCAGAGTCTCCTCTTAGCCAAGGACCCCGACCAGTTTTTGTGAAAACCTGATATACCCTAAGTGTACGTGCCCAAACCCACCTCCCCAAATTCCCTGAAACTAGTCTGAACAAAAGAAAAGAAAGATATAATCAAAGTAAACCCACGATTCATATGCCTTAAGCCTAGGTAGTTAACAGTGGACAATTATCAATAGGCCTGTGGTCACATCCTGATGAACATAATGGAATTTACCACCTTGTTCTGTTACAGAGATAATGAGCATATTCTTTTAGGCAACGGAGAGTCCAAGCACAAGTCCGGAGGCTCTTTTATCTGGGGATCTGGTTTTCCATTGGTATGCCAGTTCTATAGACACAAGGCACAAAGTTCAGAGTCCGTTGGGAGGGTGACCATGCTGGTAGCCTAATGTTCGCAGCCAGCCTAAGATGGAGTCCAGCTCTGTCTGTTTCCTCCTTCATTCCCCCGTCATGATGCTCTTAACTCATATTATGAGCATCATTCATAAGGATATATTGAATACATTGTAAAATTCAGGGTCCACAAAGCAGAACTATCAAGGCAACTATAACAATGGTAAATATAGTTTTCCACCAATCGCCCTTCACCCAAGATAGGACCGAAGTCCAGAAAGGAATGTTTTCATTTAACATTGCTTTTACCTGGTTTTTCACGTCATCTAAAGCAGTTGATACATTGCCAGATAAGTCAGGAATGCATACACAACATTCAACCTTAATTATAGCCCAGGTCCCTCCTTGAGCAACTGTGAGTATGTCCAAAGCCATTCTGTTTTGAATTCCCGCTTTTCTCATCTGGATTTGCTCTTCATTTAAGGCTTGGATGGCTTTTGATCTATCTAAGAGGGCCTGTTTTGTGAAATTAGTCAAGGCCTCTACTTTAATCATAATATCTGTTGTCCTTATAGAGGGTATGAATAAGGCAACAATATACTCGTACCACTGAAACACAGATCTTGTCCACCTAGCATGTAAATAAGATAGATTTACTGGGGGTTGTTATAGGTTAGGCTTTTGTTACACTGGAATTTATATAAAATGTAACCCTATGACCTAAGTCTATTGACTGTAGGTCTGGCTTATACCCAGAGAGCAGGGAGAGATTATGATTGTGTCCCAGAGAAGAGCAGAGTGGTTTAAAATCTCCTTGGCAGAGCGGTGACAGCCACCAGGGAAGTCCATCCGTCACAGACAAGAGGCAGAGCCCCACATACCCAACAGATGGAGGTATTGTGGAAGTTGGCGTAGGAATGTGCACGTTGATGAGGCCAAGCAGCAGGAGTTGATTGTGCGGCTTCATCCTGAAGGGGCTCATCCAGGACCTTCTTTCCCTCCTTCTTAAGGATGGTCTTAGTCTCTCGAGGGTCAGCGGGGTCCCTCTGTGCAGTCCACTCAGCGTTTTTTGGGTCTGCGTGGTATGTTCTCTTGACCCTCGTATGATGGATCCGAGGGGCAATATCTGCCACTTTAACTGCAGTAGGGGTAGTTAGAATAACATAAGGGCCCTTTCACCAAGGGGCTAGCAAATCAGGTTTCCAATCTTTGACCCATACTTGGTCACCAAGTGTAATCTCATGAATCTGTTCCCCAAGGGGGAACGGCACCCTTTCTTGTACAAACGTAGTTACCCGATTTATTACCTTACCCAGTTCCGTCTGCTGTGAAACCCTATCCCCTCTTACCTGAGGCAAATTTGTTGACACCTCTTTTATTATGGGAGGGGGCCTCCCATACACAGTTTCCTATGGAGAATAGTCTTGGGACTGTGGGGTCATCCTGAGTCTGAGCAGAGCCGTCGGAAGCAAATCCACCCAGGAGCAGTCAGTCTCTATGATCCTCTTGGAGAGTCTCTTTAATATCCGGTTGGTTCATTCCACCATCTCAGAACTCTGGGCCTATATGCAGTGTGCAGTTCCCATTTGATGTTTAAAGTTTTGTTTACTTTTTGTACTAAATCAGCTACAAAAGCCGGGCCATTGTCTGATCCAATTCTGGCAGGAAATCCACATCTGGGAACTATTTCCCTGAGCAGGCACTGGGCTACTTCTGATGTTCTTTCAGTCCAGGTAGGAAAAGCTTCTACCCATCCCGAGAACGTACATACCATGATCAGCAGGTAATGGTAGTGTCGGTGAGGTTTCATTTCAGTGAAGTCCACTCCCAGGTGTTCAAAGGGCAGCGTGCCTTTCAGCTGAATACCCGGAGGTTTTTGTCCGAATACCCGAGAGGCAGCATTAACCTGTGAGCAGGCAGCATGGCCTAGGTGGGTCACTTGGTGTGTTTGGCTTACCAGAGTGTGTGCCAGCTCCTCTGGTACCAATAATTTGCCACTTGGAAATTCCCACCATCCCTTCTCAGTCTTGATGGCCCCTTCCACTTTGGCTAACCTGACAGCTGTCATCCTTGTTTTATCAGGCTAGTGCCATCAGTATATAGGACCCAACTAGGGTCTGGAACCTTGTGTCCTTCTTTAAAACAAACCCCAGATACCTTACCTCCTCCTTGCAGATCTGTGCCTTCTTCTTCGACACCCGGCAACCTGCTTCAATCAGCAGCTGGAGCAGTGCTTTTGTCCCTTCCCAGCATTTTTCCTTGGTCTCGGCAGCCAGCAGCAGGTCATCCCCATATTGTAGGAGCCAACATCCATATTCTTTTGGATGGAATGAGTCCAGGTCAGAAGCCAAGGCTTCCCCCAAAGATGGCTGGGGAGTTCTTAAACCCTTGGGGGGGAGTCCAGGTGAGCTGTTGCTTGGTGCCCCCGACTGGATCTTCCCATTCAAAGGCAAAGGTGGGCTGTGACGCTGGGGCGAGGCGTACGCAGAGGAAGTCACCCTTGAGATCTAGGCACGTATAAACTTTAGTCCTCGGTGGGAGGAGGCTAAGTGAGGTATAGGGGTTTGGAACAGTGGGGTGTAAAGTCACAGTAGCCTGGCTGACTAGCCTGAGATCCTGTACAGGCCTATGGTCCTGTCCTCCTTCCTTTTTGACTGGCAGGATCAGCGTATTCCAAGCTGACTGACACTCTCCTAGAATGCCCGCTTGTTTCAATCTATTGATGTGGGGCAGTATGCCAGCCCAGGCCTCTATTGGTAGCAGGTACTGGCGCTTTCTAACCAGGATGGTGCCTGGTTTGAGTTCTATTATCACTGGGGCTTGATGTTTAGCCAACCTGGGGGGAGAGGGGGTTGTCTTTCGCCCAGACCTCAGGGAATAATTGAGTTAGCTCTCTCTCATGCTCTTCCGGCCCATCCGGTTCTTCCTTGGGCGGCTCATGCAACCTCCCCTCATCTTGGGGTGGTATTGAGAGAGAGAGCAAATAAGCCATAGTGCCCATCCGGAAGGTGGGCCTCTCCTCGGGGGAGAAAGTCACTTGTGCTCCTAGTTTGGAGAGCAAGTCTCTTCCCAACAGGGGTACTGGGCACTCAGGAATGTAAAGGAATTCATGAATCACTTGGTGCCCCCTCATCTGACATTTTCTGGGCTGGCAAAACAATTTAATCATCTCTTCTCCCAATACCTCAGTTACAGCAGTAGTCTTTTTGGACAGTGATGCCACAGATTTTGTTACTACTGACAGTTCTGCTCCTGTATCCACCATGAAGTCAATGATTTGGTCCCCCACTTCTAAGGTTACCATGGGCTCTCAGGGACCTGATATCTCTGAGCCCCGGCAGCCCTATTTAATTTCCAAAGTCAGCAAGCCCCACAACTGTGGGAGCTTCCTCTTCTTCCTTGCCTTAGGGCATTCATTCTTCCAGTGGCCAAAACCTTAGCACCGGGCACACTGGTTTGGCTGTAACGGGGTCCGGGGCCTCCGTTGGGACTGGTTGAAGGACCGTCCTGTCCCTGGGGCAGAGGAGGTTTTCCAGAGGGCCCGAGATAGACTTTCCCAGAGCAGCAGCTAGCATTGCAAATCTCTTGTCTGTCCTCTTTCGTTCCCTCCAGCTCTCTGGCAGAGCGTCAGTTCAGTTCAGTCGCTCAGTCGTGTCCAACTCTTTGCAACCCCATGAACCACAGCACGCCAGGCCTCCCTGTCCATCACCAACTCCCGGACTTCACTCAGACTCACATCCATCGAGTCAGTGATGCCATCCAGCCATCTCATCCTCTGTCGTCCCCTTCTCCTCCTGCCCCCAATCCCTCCCAGCATCAGAGTCTTTTCCAATGAGTCAACTCTTCCCATGAGGTGGCCAAAGTACTGGAGTTGCAGCTTTAGCATCATTCCTTCCAAAGATATCCCATGGCTGATCTCCTTCAGAATGGACTGGTTGGATCTCCTTGCAGTCCAAGGGACTCTCAAGAGTCTTCTCCAACACCACAGTCCAAACGCATCAATTCTTCGGCGCTCAGCCTTCTTCACAGTCCAACTCTCACATCCATACATGACTGCTGGAAAAACCATAGCCTTGACTAGACAGACCTTAGTCGGCAAAGTAATGTCTCTGCTTTTGAATATGCTATCTAGGTTGGTCATCACTTTTTTTCCAAGGAGTAAGCGTCTTTTAATTTCATGGCTGCAGTCACCATCTGCAGTGATTTTGGAGCCCCAAAAATAAAGTCTGACACTGTTTCCACTGTTTCCCCATCTATTTGCCATGAAGTGATGGGACCAGATGCCATGATCTTCGTTTTCTGAATGTTGAGCTTTAAGCCAACTTTTTCACTCTCCCCATTCACTTTCATCAAGAGGCTTTTTAGTTCCTCTTCACTTTCTGCTATAAGGGTAGAAAGAGGAACTGACATAAGAGGAACTGGCAGAGTGTAGTCTCTGCTTAATTCCAAGGGCTCCCTCCCCTTCCTATCAGTACTCACCGGGAGAGGAGGGTATAATTTGGGCAGTTCGGCTGGAGCCAGTTCCTGGAAGTGTTGGCCAGCGGCTTCTGTCACCGGGATCGGAGCCTGCCAAGGTGACAGCTCTACGACCTCCAGGAGAGCTGGCCGAGGAGCAGCGGCTGCTGCAGGAACTTCACCTGGCCCTGGATCGGGCATTAAGGCGGCCTCCGGGCCTGGTGCAGCACAGGGCCGGTGGGTGCATCGTCATCCAGTATGGGGGAGGGGCAGGTCATCCTTGTCCAAATCCTGCCAGATCCCAGAGGGAGAAGGGGGTGTCTTCACCTGCCGGTCGGCAAGGTTGAACCAGAACACCACGTGGTCCAAGACTGTTTCTCCCTTAAAGTCTGTTCTGCCTTGGTGGGCTTGATCAGGTGCGGATGAAAACATAGATGGGTTAAATATCCTATGTCCCACGCCGTCTCCGGAAAAGCCAATTCATACTCACTTATGTATCCCTCTACTTCTAGCCTGACAATTCCGAGGGGGTCAAGAATTTCACAGCAGATGGGACACCTCCAGGGGAATATGAGCATATAGGGAAAAGTTTCCTATCCTAAAAATCCCCTGGTGATTGCTGGTAATAATTTTCCCTGAGATGGCGTGGACACACCTCCTAAATGACCTTTGCAAATTTCCTTCCTAAGCCCTAGCACACCCGTGGACCTGTGTACAAAGCAATCGCCCTCTGCCTATTCCAGGCCCCTGTGGGTCTGTGCCCCTTCTAGTCCCTCCCAGGGGGGTGATCAGGCCCCCTCTTCCACCCTGACGGGTGGGTTCCTCCTCACCTGAGCGCTCAGTTTCCCTGCTGCTGTCCACTACCTGCTAACGTGAAAGGTCCGGCCATTGAGACGCAGAATCCTTCCAGAAGGGCGAGGCGTCTTCCCCCTTCTAGAAGATTCAAGTCACAAGGCTTCGGAGTAGTCCCAAATGAGGCTTGTCTCCTCAAAGTGAGGAGTTTCCTGGCCAATGCACCAAATGTTATAGCCACGCGTTTCGGGAAACAAACTCACTCAGAAGGACAATGCAGATAGTGGAGTGCAGTTTATTACACCAGCGGGCCCATGGCAGAGTCTCCTCTTAGCCAAAGACCCTGACCAGTTTTTGTGACAATCTTATAGACCTTAAGTGTATTTGCTCAAACCCACCTCCCCAAATTCCTTGAAACTAGTCTGGACAAGGTAAAAGAGAGATACGATCAAAGTTAACCCATGATTCATGTGTCACAAGGCTAGATAAACAGTGGACATTTACTAATAGGCCTGTGGTCACATCCCGATAAACATAATGGAATTTACCACTTTGTTCTGGTACAGAGATAATTAGCATATTCTTTTAGGCAACAGAGAGTCCAAGTACAAGTCCTGAGGCTCTTTTACCTGGGGATCTGGTTTTCCATTGGTATGCCATTTCTTTTTTTTTTTTTAATTATATTTATTTATTGGCCGCACTGCACATCTGGGATCTTAGTTCCCCAACCTGGGGTCAAACCTGCGCTCCCTGCATCGGAAGCCCAGACTCCTAGCCACCAGACCACCAGGCAAGTCCCTGGTATGCCATTTCTATAGACCCAGGGCACAAAGTTCAGAGTCCATTGGGAGGATGTAGCCTAATGTTCGCAGCCAGCCCAAGATGGAGTCCAGCTCTGTCTGTTTCCTCCTTCACTATGACCAACCCAGACAGCATATTAAAAAGCAGCATCATTACTTCGATGGACCTTCAGACTAACCCATGTCCCAGCAGCTCCCATACCTAGAGCACTCGCCACCCGCACTTGGTACCCAGACCTCAAATGCTTTCCTTCCCAGGACTGTCATGAGTTTCTCCAGGGGGCTGTCCTCCCACAGTGCACCCTCTGCTGAGGCTTCTTGTTGTTCAGTCCCTCAGTCATGTGCGACTCTTTGAGACCCCATGGACTGCAGCACCCCAGGCTTCCCTGTCCATCACCAACTCCCGGAGCCTGCTCAAACTCATGTGCACTGAGTTAGTGATGCCATCCAACCACCTCATCCTCTGTCGTCTCCTTCTCCTCCTGCCTTCAGTCCTTCCAAGCATCAGGGTCTTTTCTGCTGAGGTTATTTCCTTTTTATTCAGGGGTCCCAGAAAGTGCCCGTGGTCGGGGCTCAGAGAGGGGAGTCCCACTATGCTCTGGCTCAGTCACCAGCCCAGGGGATGGTCTGGTGTGTCCCAGACCGAGGGGAGCCAGGTAGGGGCCAGAGGAACTCTGAAAGCTAGGGCAGAGCAAAGTCAGGTCCAGCCATAGCTGCTGGACATCCAGGGTCATGAGACAGCCCTCGAGTGAGAGGCCCTAGCCAGCAGGTTGGGCCCTTGGAAGTCGCAGGTGAGTAGCAGCAAGGCAATGCAGGTGATGCTAAGATTAGGGAGGAGGGGACGCCGAGTCCTCCCTGGCATGGGCTGTGGGCACCAAACAGGCATCATGGGAGGGGGCCAGATGCTGGGCAGGACTGTCCGCCTCCCTGCAGGCAGCGGGTTCAGGGCTCCCTGGGAGGGGCAGGCGAGGGGGCGGGGCCGGACCAGACGGAGCTGAGTATGGCTGCAGGGAAACGCAGGCATCACATGGGTTCCTGAGCGCTGAGACTGGGGAGTCTGGACACCTGACCACAGTGTGCCTGGACTGGACAGCGCGGCGCCTGGGCAGATGCCGGGAGGTGGGAGGGAGAGAAAGTCCAGAGCAGAGCCCGAGAGATGCCCGCTTTCCCCTCTCCGCCCCTCCCCTTCCGCTCCTGGGGCTCCCCTGCCCCTCCCCTCCCCACCTGCCCTCTCTCGGGCTGTGGGAAATGGAAACTCAGAGCCCTGGGCTCCTCCTCCTGCCCCTCCCCCGCCCAGCCCCACGCAGCCTCCTTCCACTCCTGCAGAGTCTGGGCCTCTTAGCCGCCCCCAATGGGGGAGGGGCAGCAGGAATCGAGAGAATCATCAGCTGCTTCCAGGAGGTCTCCAAGGGTCACAGTCACCAGGAGGCTCTGAGCCTTGCTTTTCATTTCGCTGTGTAGTTGTGGGTAGAGTAATAACAGACTATTATCACCTGCAAAATAGTCTGTGCACAGAGATGAAAGCTGAGGTTAGCATGCATGGGAATAGAGCATTGGTTACACAGCTGTCCTTCCACTGCCGTCTGCCCCTGGGCTCCCGGTGTCTCCTGACTGTGATGGTCATGTCCAGCTGGGCATCTTCCTCTGGCCTGGCCTGTGTTTCAGGACTCAGTCAAGAGTGGGGTCTTCAGTGCAGAAGGAATCTAACGGGAGGCAGAGGGACAGGAAGGGCAACGGCTTGTTAGTGTGGGCCACTGGGCAGGGCACTGCCATCAGGGCTGGGTGGGCTACGTTGTTTATATTGTAGAAGAAGTTGGGAAGGGAAAAAAGGCCATCTTCTTACTCATTCTTGAGTAGATGTCAAACTTTCCTCACCAGCTCCTCCTCCACGTCTGGCAGGGAAGTCTTCTTGTTTCTACATTGTTGAACTGGGATTGTCCTGGTGCTATGGAAATGTGCAAAAAGGCCAAAAGGGCGGTCACTGTCAACTATAAATTGGCACTTGCTGTCTCCAAGGATTAAAGCATGTGCTGCTGTGGCTGCTGACCTCCAGCACTCCCTGAAGGAGTTTACATCAGAGATCAAGAATGAGGCATTCTGTACCCTCGGGAAATTGGCATGTCTTCAGTAAGATGTTTTTAGGAGCTGATATTATCAACCCAGTTCTTGCATCTCCTCATATCTGGAAAAGCACTAAATTCCCTTGTGGTGACATCTGCCTCTCATGACTAGCGAAGCCTACAAAAATATGTGCTTGATTGCAGGATCTCCCTTTCACCAAAATCACATATATATTGATCTTTCCCCACCTGCCTCTTTGGAGCAGTTTCTCAGAGCTATCTGAGGTGCTGTCTCCTGGGCTGCAGTCCTCATTTTGCCCCCAACAAAACTTCACTTGAAACTCTCACGTTGTGCATTTTTTTAAAGTCGATTTAACAGGATTTGGGTCTCATTCCGCCATTGTTTGGGGACATGTCTTGTGCTTCTGTTGTGTGGTTTGTTGCTAAGCAAGCCTGCTTTCTTGAGTGATCATTAACTTACAGAGGTCTCCCATACTTTTTTCTTTACTTATCGTCCCTTAGTGGGAGTAACTATTTAATCACCTACTTCGTTTCTTCACTCTGTCCCTTTCACCACCACTGCCCAGCCTTGCTGGTCTCAAAACAGGAGGGAAGCGGGCAGGGCACAAGCTTTAAAAGGATGACATAGCCCAAAGTGAAAGTGTTAGTTGCTCAGTCGTGTCTGACCCTTTGGGACCCAATGGACTGTAGCCCACCAGACTCCTCTGCCCATGGGATTCTCCAGGCAAGAATGCAGGAGTGGGTTGCCATACCCTTCTCCAGGGGATCTTCCCAACCCGGGGATAGAACCTGAGTCTCTTGTATCTCCTGCATTGACAAGTGGGTTCTTTACCACTAGTGGCACCCGGGAAGCCCTGCAGAACTCAGAGACATATCATCACGTATTCCCCTTGAGGAGGATCTAGGACCCTGCCTTATATTATCACCGCACTCTTGTTTGACTGCTTTTCCTCTGTCCCAGCATTCCTTTGTCCCCTAAAGACCACTGATTACTGACCATGTTCAAGGGCAAGCTCTGTGGCCAGGCTTAGATCACAACATGGCTTTTCTTACGTCAAGAAAGCCATTCCTGACTCTTTCTCCGGGGACTCTCTAACCTACCTGCTTACACAGTTTCAGTCTTTTTTGCTGAGGACTCTAGCCTGGGAGATGGCCTCTCAGTAGCTCTGAGGAAATGTTCTGCAAAGGTAGGGGAGAAGTCGGATCTACGTGAATTTTTTCGATTGGGAAATACAGGCAGTCAACTCTTGTCGTTGTTCAGTCACTCTTTGCAACCCATGGACTGTAGCCCGCCAGGCTCCTCTGTCCATCGGACTCTCCAGGCAAGCGCAGTGGAGTGGGCTGCCATTTCCTTTTACACATACCTACTAGCAGGCTGCTAATTAGAGAAAGGAAATGTCTCAGAACTCAGAGCATGGCACCAGGCCCCTCACCCACAACATGCATTGAGATAACATTGCCACCAGGTGAGTCATCCCGGGCCATTAAACGATCGATAGAAACCTTGAAGAAAGGCAGATTTCCATATAAATATATAGTTTCATTAACATAGATTAGGAGAACATTTGTATGAGTAAAACATACTGGTTTGTTGAGTCATTATTGGTTCTGATTCATAGGTGGAACCGACTTGAAGAGAGTCTAGGGTAAATACATAGTTCATTAACATAATTTAACATAGCTTAAGGAAAACATTTCCATAAGAAAAATGCATTGGTTAGCTCAAGGTTTAAGTTCAGTTCAGTTGGCAACACAGAATTTAAAAATAACCCCCCTTTTAATTTTGTACAGAGAAGGGAAAAAAATCTGACACTTGTAGTTTGCTTCCTCCTGCTGCTTAAGCGAGAGAGAAAAATGTCTGACAGTTGCGGCCTATTTCCTCCAGGCCCCTGGACTTCCTGCCTGTGACCCTCACACCTTCACTATCTCCCGGAGCTTGTCCAATGAGTCGGTGATGCCATCCAACTGTCTCGTCCTCTGTCATCCCCTTCTCCTGCCCTCAATCTTTCCCAGCATTAGGGTCTTTCCCAACGAGTTGGCTCTTCGCACCAGGTAGTTTACAGCTAACCACAAAAGACAGACATCTCATGTTAATGATTTTAGTGCTTTCTACGCATGGGAAGATGCAAGAATTGGGGGTCATTGGAATTTTTCCTTAGACCCACATCTTAGCTATCTAGGGGCGCATGTCCAAAACACAGAAGGCTTCCTCCTGTTCTCCCCATTGGATGGCTGCAATTTAATCCTTGTGGAACTGGACTGGTGGGGAGCAGCATTCTGGTTTTGCTTTTTTTTTTTTTTGCCGCACCGGGTAGCGTGTGGAATCTTGGTTCCCCAACCAAGGAACAAACCCGTGCCCCTTGCGGTGGATGTGCAGTCTCCACCCCTGGACCACCAGGGAAGTCCTTGAGCTTTCTGCTTTTAGGGCTCAGGACTCCAGGGGTAACCAGCATTCCTGGGGGACACTCTGATTTCTTCTCCTTTGTTTCCTGTTTTGGTTTTTAATGCTGGTCTGACCCCTAAATGAATCTCAACATTTTTACCACCCCAGAGTCTCAACCAGACTGCTGTAATGTGCTTCTAGATCCTTCCACAATATGTAGGCTGGGCCTGGATCTCCTTCCCCTCCCCATCCTGCTGGACCACCTTGATTTCTCAGGGCAGACTCCTCCTCCTGCCCTTCCCTGGAGCTCTATCATCGCCTTGGTGCTCAACCTCAAGTGTTGGCTGGAGTCTTCCTTGGTGGCAATGAGGACACTGCCCTCGTGGGTGTCACAGGGCCCGTTTGTGCAAAGCTGCTCACCTGCCCCGTGACCAGGGCCCATGACATGGGCCAGAACCTGAGCCCCGCAGTGACCACTGCCCTGCCCTGCTGCACAGTGATCCTTGGGCTTTGGACCCAAGCACATAGGAGCTCCTGGACGGCCCGGGCTGAGCTCTGCTGTGTTCATTCCCACCACCCTGCAGTCCTGGATCCACTGCTCCTGGGCCACCAGCCTAATCAAAGAATCCCCTTGGCTTAGAACTCAGGCCCCACTGCAGACCCTGGGGGTCCATGGCTGGCCAAAGACCACGGTGGGGCTTGCCGGGGAGTAGGCATGAGCTCAGAGAGCAGCACCTCAGCCCTTCTCCAGGGGAGTCCCTCCCACACACCCTTGGGACAGGGGCCTTGCTCCCCTACTCAGCTCCTGTGTGCCTCCCCCCACCCATCCATGCTGTTTGTCCTTTGCAGCCCAACTGGCCCAGATAGCCCTACCCAAGTCCCAGAACGTGTGGGGTGGTCTCCTCCCTTCCAATCCCATCTCTCCCTCTGTAGGGTCCTGCCTCCCACCTAGAATTGGGCTGACCACCTCCCTTGCCCCACCCCAGTGTCCCTGTCCAGTCCAGTCCTGTCCTGAGGACCAAATGATCCCACCCAGCTGAGGGCAGCTACCTGTGAACTTGGGTGACCCCTCTCCCCAAGGGCCTCCAAGTGGGCTTCAGGGTGGAGCCCCATCACAGGGAACTGTCAGACCCCTTTACACCTGAGGCTCTGGAGCTCTGCTGCCCCCCTCACTAGGACCCCGACGGGAAGGGTGATCTCAGGCTGAGGGCCACAGCAGAGCCAGAAAGGGTGGAAACGTGTTTATTTGAGGCAACAAAGCAGCAGGAGTGTGGGGTGGAGGGAGGGGGTGGGCAGCTGTGGGATCTGGGACGGGAGCAGATTCCTGGGTCAGTAATCTAGACCTGGGAACAGGGGAAGCCCTGTCTCCCCAAAGGCCACCCTCTAAGTGAGTGAAATGACAAGGACATGTGCAGAGATACCAGGGACCGGGGCTCTGTGCTGGCGGTTGGGGCTCCAGACATGCTTCTGACCCCCACCCTTCCCCCAAACACACTCACACATGCCCAGCTGGGCGCGTGGACCACACACCTTCTGCACACAGCACATCTTCGGCACTTGGGGACAGGGAGGCCTGGGATTAGGAGCCCCTCCCAGAGTGTCCCTGGGACTCGGTTCTGACTCCCAGACTCTCAGGCTCCGTTCCCAGGTTCCCCCAGCAAGGTTGACCTGGAGGTAAGGGGAGCTGGCAGCTGCGGGTACAGGGGAGAGGCCTGCCTGTGGGGACCCAGGGCTGAGAAGGTGGGACTGGCAGGGTGAGGAGTCAGAGGCAGTGGCTTTGAGATCCTCTTGGGGCTGGGCTTTCCTTTCTTCCTGAGCTTTGGGAGCCTGGGCTGGGCAGTCAGGGTCCAAACCGCAGCAGAGCCGCCAGCAGGCTGAGCAGGAGCCCCAGGCCCAGCACGGGGGCGCTAGCCCGGGGCCCGCGGCCGGCCGCGCTGATGTTGCACAGGAAGCTCTGGCAGCAGGATGTGTCCATGGACGCCAAACCGAGGTTGAGGCTCGTGGAGCCGCAGATCGGGGAGCAGAACTTGTACAGGGAGTAGCCCAAGTTCACCACGTTCTCTGCGCCACCGGAAATGAGGCTGTGAGTGGAGGAGGGGCGGGGGGATGGGAGGGAGCCTGGCCGCCCAGCACCCGCACTCACTGAGGCCGGCGGATGCAGAGACCGTCACACAGTAACTGTCGGTGTCGGAGCAGATGGTTGGCTTCAGGCAGTCCCAGTTGCTTTGCTTATCCTGGCAGGTGAAGCACACCAGGGAGTGGGCTGCAGGGGAGGGACGCAGTCTCATGTCGAGGAGTCTTCCAGTGGCCCCCCCCAGCCCTGACCCAGAGGCTCGAGGGCACCCCCTCTTGCACAGGCACTGATGGGGCCCCTATGGCACGCGGGCCCCAGGCTGGAGACCCGGAAGGACAAGGACACCAGATCCTGGCCCTGGAGGGGCTCCAGTGATGTCCAAGTGTCAGGGCAGGCCTGAGGCCTCCAGGGGAGGTGGGGGGGGAGGGAGTGAGTGGCACCAGTGACACGGCCACGGCCAGCTTGGAGGCCTGGGGCCTGGGGCACCTCACCTCGCTCCACACCCAGGAGGGCAGCCAGCAGCAACGGCAGGAAGACCTTCATTCTGGAGGGATAGGCGTCTGGCTGGGCTCTCAGGAAGCTGCAGTCAGCCTTGCTCCAAAGAGATGGCGTGCTGGGGGGCAGGCCTTGCTTCTCCCAGTGGGGTCAGAGCTGTTGGCCCTGGGGAACAGTTGGCGACCCCACTTTGTAGATGAGGGGCGGGAGGAGCCAGAAGCAAGGCCAGAGTGCAGACGGTCTTTCTGCTTCATTCCGAACCCACCCCTCACTCAGCACAGACTCCTGGCTGACACCCTTCCCCAAGTCTGTGGCACTTGTTGCTGGGAGAGGGGGGCTAGAGGTCAGATAAGGGAACTCATTAGGCTTTTCAGAATCTCCCAGAAAGGGAGGCCAAGGGAGTGGGCCCCGCCTGTGGGCCTGGCAGTGTGGGTGAGACAGGCTAGGACCTGGGATCCTCTACCAGAGTGCTCACACCTGGACAACCGTCCCAGTGAGCAACACAATACAAAGAAACTGTAAGTGACTAAAAATAACAATGCCTATGCACACCTTGGGCAAAAAGATACAAGAAGTCACAAACAAACTACATTTTGGAGGTGCTGGGAGAACAAGCAGGGCGGTGTTCAGGACCACCCCCCCTCCACAGCACCACCAAGCAGTGGGACTGACCACCTAAACTATGCCTCCTGCCTCCCCCCACAGACCCGCCCCTGTTGTCACTCCGTTTCAGGAATGAAGCAGGTCCTCTCGGGGAGCGGGTGAGGGCACCTGCTTCTTGCTTTTGCTTCCTTGTGCTGCAGTTCCAGCACCTATAAAGCCTTGTTTGGAATTTTCGTCTGGCCTCTTATCAATTTCTCGAGTTCAAGGGCCCTGGAGGGATGGTGGCTGGTAATATTAGCTGACCTGCATCCAGAACTTTCCATGGGACCGGCTCCATGCCTGCCATGGAATCCCAGAGCTGGGCTGGGGGCATAGGGCTTATCTAGCTGAGCATCCGCCCCGGCAGCTTCTGTGCTGGGGGAGCCGGCTCAGGGCTCTCCCATTTGTCCAGGGGCAGCACTGACGACAAGGACCCCAGAAGCATCTGCTGCTCTTGGTGGCTAGGGGGGTGGGGGCTCAGGGCGACCCAGCAGTGTGCCACCAGTCACCCCAGTGGGAATAGGCCCAGGCTCAGGGAACGGGGGTGAGCCCCTGGGGGCTGGCCAGGACACTCCTTTGGGCAAAGATCCTTAGCAGCGGGTGGAGAAAGCTCTCAGAATGCGACCAGCTGGGGTTCTGGACTTCTGTTTCAGGCTTGGTGTGGGAGGAGCAGTCTGGTGCTTTCTGCAGGGGAGAGCTGTGGGTGGGGGAGGGCGCTAGTTCCTAGGCACTGGGAGAAAGGAGAATGCCAAGGAGAGGACAGATTTTGGGAGGGGCTGGCGGAGACTCCGAGAATGGGCTTCAGGTCTCTCTTGCCCAGCTCTGGGCAAGGCCTGAAGTCCTGGGGCACAGAGAAAGAGCCGCAGATGTCCAAGAACAGCGCCAAGGCCCCCTGGGGCCTGTGCCCGGATCCAGGCAGTTCAGGGAGGAAGGAGTCTTGCTCTGCTCCTCCATAAAGTAAGAATTCCGCCAGAGGAGCTCCGAGCGGTCCTGAAGGAAGTTCTGGTGCCCACAGCCGCCGGCCCCGGCTGGCACGGCAAGCATCATCACTGACTGCTGCCAGGCTCCCCCACCCCCACCCCAAGCAGGCTGAGTCCAGGCACTGGACACTAACGTATCCACACTAGTGGGGGCAAGCGGAAGGGAGCCCTGAGAGGAGCCAGTGGGTTTGCGGGGGTGGGGGCCAATCGCGGACTGTGCACTTTCTGCCAGGCGCACGGACCGGGCTGACCTCTGGCGAAGCCTGGCACTCTGAGCCGGCAAGAGATGTAGGAGCTGGTCCTGGGCTCCAGGGAAGGAAGAGCGGCCCAGCGCAGGGAGTGGGCTCCTAGGCATCTCCAGTGCTTGCATAATTTATGCCAAACAAGGTGCTTTCACCTCTTCCAGTGGCAGGCTCCCGTCCCGTGGTCACCCTCCAGGGCAGTTAACTCTCTCCTTCCCGCCAGCCGCCAAGATCCCAGCTCTCTCAAGTCTGGAAGGCTGACTCTCCCCAGTTTCCACGTGAGGGGTCGTGGGGGAACCTAGAGTTGGGCGATGGGCCCCCGGCGCCTGAGCAACCCTGGACTACCCAGCCCCGGAGGGCGCCCGCTGCAGTCTCCGTGCGCTCCCGCCCTCATCCGTCGGAAATATTGGGGAGGGCCGGGGAGCGGGGAAACCAGGCGGGCAGGCAAGCCCTGGGGCCGGGCCGCTTGCAACCGCGACCCCTAGCATCCCTCACGAAGCTCCTCCCGCCGGCTCCTCCCGCCTGCCCAGCGCCCCACTCGCCCGCTCCCCCTCCGCGCCAGGGAAGGCCCCATACCCGCGCCCCCGCCCGCCGGGGCCGGCCGGGCCCTGACTTACCGTCAGCGGACGCAGGTCCCCGGCCTGGAGGCGCAGCCCAAACTGCCTGGGAGCCGGAGCCCGCCGCAGCCCGCAGTCCCGGCCTGAGGGGCGGTGCTCCAGCGCGAGAGGCGCGGCTTGGAGCCCGGGCCCCGCCCGCCGGCCCCGCTCCCCCGCGCAGCGCCAGCCGCCGCGGTTCAGTCTGGTCCCCCGGGAAGGGGGCGGGGGCGTCGCGCAGCTCCCGGCAGCCCGGGCAGGGGTGGGGGAGGCCCACAGGTGGCCCGACACTTTTCCGGTGGCACACAGGGGAGGGGAGGCGGCCAAGGAGGCCGAGGCGGCGGTGCCCAGAACCCCTATTTCAGAGTGGGGGTGCGGGCGACCAGGAGGCTGAGAGGAGGCCTTCCCCGCGCCGGCCGTCAGCCGTCCCATGGTGGGGGGAGGTGACAGGATGAGGATCCAGGGGTGCAGGAGGGGGTTTCGGGGCAGTGGTTGTGGACCACAGTGCGAACCCGCTGGAGATCCGGCCCCACCGGCGTCTAAACCGTCCGCCCAGGAGGACTCGTGAGCCTCCTGGGTGCTCCGGGGCAGCCGGCTGGGGTGGGCTGGGTCCCAAAGCCAGCCGGTCCTGACCCTCCCCGCGGAGCCTAGAGGCCCCCGGCCTTCCTTAGTGAAGTGGGCTTTCCTGGGTTTGGCGTCAGTGCCTTTCTGGTGTTCTGTCTCAGGTGCCATTAACTGCCTTTCTTTCAACAACCGTTCACAGAACATCCACGGTGTGCGGCTCTGGCCTGGCCCGACGCCTCCCGGGCCTGTGAGCCAGGCCAGCTTCTGCATTGCCCCGGCCCTGCTCCTGCTTGTCCCAGGTGGGGATGGAGACCTGCACGGCCTGCCTGCCTGCACTGCACTGCGGCTGCCAGATGGATCCCCTTCCCCGCGCCCCCCCCCCCGCCCCCCTGCCCAGGAGTCACACTTCTTACTTTCACAGCATATTTCCTGTTGGAGCTGTTGTGTTGTTTTGTTTTTTTTGGCACCTGACCTTTTCTTGCACTCTTTCTGGGTGACATTTGTGGTGACGGGGTTGGGGGGTGGGGGTAGGGCACAGGAGAAGTGGCCTCTTAACCATACACCTGCGGAGAGAGGTGGCAAGAGGGAGGGGCTGAGGCAGGATGGCAGGGTGGTCAGGATGGGGCACGGTGGGAAGAGGGACCCTGTAAGAGGGGCCCAGTCCTCTGGGTAGGGTGGGGGTACCCTGGGCACCATGTGATTATGCGTGGATGTGAGTGTGTGCGATGGTCCGGTGAGGGCGCTGTGTGTGCAGAGTTCTGCCGGGGCTCCGCTTCTTCTGTGGTCTTCTGTGATGTCCAGGTGACAGGAGAGTGGGACAGATCAACTTAGAAAGGCTTCTGGGGCTTTTTCCTTAGAGGCTGAAGGTGAGGCTCTGTGTGTCCTGAGATGTCACAGTTCAGGTATGATGACGTCCTTGGGAACTACACAGCACTGGGGCCCAGGGACGTGCCGTAGGCCGTGGCTCTTGGTTAGTTTCCTTCTGGGTCTCAGGTCTGGGGAGCAGGGACTGCACCAGCTCTGGCCACACTCAACATAACCTGAAAACTGAGGCCAAGAGGCCAGCTGGTTCCCTTGACCTTGATGCTTGGTTTCAGCCTACACTCCAGTTAGACTTGTCTGATAGGGTGGGGTTAGGGTGGCCTAATTAGCCTGCTGCACTCAGAAGGCCATGCCCTTGAACCCATGGCAGTTCTGGGTCTATATCCAGGCCCGGTATCCATAGGCTTGGTATAGCCAGGCTCATCAACTGAAGTTATGCCAGGGGGCTTTCCTAAAGGCTCACCCACCCCTGGGAGAGGGGGCGGGGGTGACTCAGGCTCCCTCTTTCAACCTCTTGCTCTGGGGACTTGCTGCTTGCCCACCTGACACCTGCTGGAGTGGCCAGGTGTGTGTCTCCCACTTCTGCATCTAGACGTTCTGAGGATACATCTGCCTCTCTCTCTGCTTCCTTCCCCTCTCCCCTCCCTCCTGTGGACTTAAAGGATATTCACAACCTGAAAGTTGAGAATTCTGTTTTATTTGGCAGGAAGCCTGGGTGTCTGCATCTCAAGTAACCCTGAGAGAACTCTGCCAAGGTGGCGAGGGGTGTGTGTGTGCCATGTTATATAGAAATTTGCAACAAAGGGCAGGTAGTCTGAACTTCAAAAGACTATTTTTAATTAAAGAAAAGCAGATATTCCAAGTTAAGGAATTTAGCTCTTTTCTATATATGTAGTTGTTATTGTTCGGTTGCTAGGTGTGTCTGACTCTGCGACCCTATGGACTGAAGTATGCCAGACTTTCCTGTCCTTCACTGTCTCCTGGAGTTTGCTTAGACTCACATCCATTGAATCGGTGATGCCATCCAACCATCTCATCCTCTGTCATCCCCTTCTCCTCCTGCCTTCAATCTTTCCCAGCATCAGGGTCTTTTCCAGTGAGTTGGCTCTTCATATCAGGTGGCCAAAGTACTGGAGCTTCAGCTTCAGTATCAGTCCTTCCAATCAATATTCAGGGTTGATTTCCTGTAGAATTGACTGGTTTGATCTCCTTTCAGTCCAAGGAACTCTAAAGAGTCTTCTTCAGCGTCGCAGTTTGAAACCATCAGTTCTAAGTGCTCAGCCTTCTTTATGGTCCAACTCTCACATCTGTACATGACTACTGGGAAAACCATAGCTTTGACTATACAGACCTTTATCGGCAAAGTGGATGTCTCTGCTTTTTAATATGGTGTCTGTTTGTCATAGTTTTCCTTGCAAGGAGCAAGCATCTTTTAATTTCATGGCTGCAGTCACTGTCCACAGTGATTTTGGAGTCCAAGAAAATAAAATCTGCCTGTGTTTCCATTTCCTCCCTTCTGTTTGCCAGATGGTGACTGCAGCCATGTAATTAAAAGAACTTGCTCCTTAGAAAAAAAGCTATGACAAAACTAGACAGCATATTAAAAAGCAGGGACATTGTTTGCTGACAAAGGTACGTCTAGTCAAAGCTGTGGTTTTTCTAGTAGTCATGTACAGATGTGAGAATTGGACCATAAAGAAGTCTGAGCACTGAAGAATTGATGCTTTTGAACTGTGGTGTTGGAGAAGACTCTTGAGAGTCCTTTGAACTGCAAAGAGATCAAACTAGTCAATTCTAAGAGAAATCAATCCTGAATTTTCATTGGAAGGACTGATGCTGAAGCTGAAGCTCCAGTACTTGGGCCACCTGGTTCGAAGAGCCACCTCATTAGAAAAGACCCTAATTCTGGGAAAGATTGAGGCAGGAGGAGAAACGGATGACAGAGGATGAGATGGTTGGATGGCATCACAGACTCAGTGGACATGGGTTTGAGCAAGCTCTGTGAGATGGTGAAGGTGAATGAAGCCTGACATGCTGCAGTCCATGGGGTTGCAAAGAGTCAAACATGACTGAGTGACTGAGCAAGAAAATTTACCATGAAATGATGGGACTGGATGCCATGATCCTAGTTTTCTAATGTTCAGTTTTAAGCCAGCTTTTTCTTTCTCCTTTTTCACCCTCCTCAAGAGGTTCTTTAGTTCTTCACTTTCTACCCTTAAGGTGGTGTTACCTGCATATCTAAGGTTGTTGGTATTTCTCCTGGAAGTCTTGATTCCAGCTTGTGATTTATCCAGCCCAGCATTTTGCATGCTATTATCTGCATAGGAATTAAATAAGCAGGGTGACAATATATGGCCATGATGTACTCTTTTCCCAATTTTGAACCAGTCCATTGTTCCATGTTTGGTTCTGATTGTTGCTTCTTGACCTGCATACACATTTCTAAGGAGGTAGGTAAGGTGGTCTGGTATTCCCATCTCTTTAAGAATTTCCCACAGTTTGTTGTCATCCACACAATCACAGGCTTTAGCACAGTCAGTGAAGCAGAAGTAAATATTTTTCTGTAATTCTCTTGCTTTCTCTATGATCCAGTGGATGTTGGCAGTTTCATATCTGGTTCTTCTGCCTTTTCTAAATCCAGCTTGTTCATCTGGAATTTCTCAGTTCAGGTACTGCTGAAGCCTGGCTTGAAGGATTTTGAGCATTATCTTGCTAGCGTGTGAAATGAGTGCAATTGTTCTGTAGTTTGAACATTCTTCAGCATTACCCTTCTTTGGGATTGGGATGAAAACTGGCCTTTTCCAGTCCTGTGGCCTCTGTTGAGTTTTCCAAATTTGCTGGCATATTGAGTGCAGCACTTCCACAGCATCATCTTTTAGGATTTTAGATAGCTCAGTTGGAATTCCATTACTTCCACTAGCTTTGTTTGTAGTAATGGTTCCTAAGGCCCACTTGACTTCCCACTCCAGTATGTCTGGCTCTAATGAGTGACCACATCATCATGGTTATCTGGGTCATTAAGACCTTTTTTGCGCACCAGAAACTCTTGGAGGGCACAAACAAAACCTTGTGTGCACCAGGACCCAGGAAATGAAGCACTGACCCCCACAAGAGACAGAGTCAGATGCGCAGATGATATCAACCTGATGGCAGAGAGTAAGAACTAAAGAGCCTGTCGATGAAGGGGAAAGAGGAGAGTGGAAACGCTGGCTTAAAACTCAACATTAAAAAACTAAAGTCTTGGTATCTAGTCCCATCACTTCATGGAAAAAGTAGAAGTAGTGACAGACTTTATTTTCTTGGGCTCCAAAATCGCTGCAGATGGTGATGCCATGATATTTTAAAATGCTTGCTCCTTGGAAGGAAAGCTTTGACAACACAGCATATTAAATACCTTGACAGTGTATTAAAAAGCAGAGACATCACTTTGCCAACAAAGGGCCATACGGCCAAAGCTAGTTTTTCCAGTAGTCATCTATGGATGTGAGAGTTGGACCATAAAGAAGGCTTAGTGCTGAAGAATTGATGCTTTTGAACTCTGATACTGGGGAAGACTCTTGAGAGTCCCTTGGACTGCAGGGAGATCAAACGAGTCAATCCTAAAGGAAATCAACCCTGAAACTTCACTGGAAGGTCTGATGCTAAAGCTGAAGCTCCAATACTTTGGCCACCTATGCCAAGAGCCGACTCATTGGAAAAGACCCTGGTGCTGGGAAAGATTGAGGGCAGGAGAAGGGAACAACAGAGGATGAGATGGTTGGGTGGTATCACTGACTCAATAGACATGAGTCTGAAAGTCTGGGAGTTAGTGAAGGACAGGGAAGCTTGACGTGCTGTAGTTCATGGGGTTGCAAAGAGTCAGACGTGACTTAGCAACTGAACACCACCACCATCAACAACTAGGTACTTGTAAGTATGAGCTCTGGCTCACACATTGCTCTGGCTGAGATGTTAGTCAGAGGTTGTTTTCTGCTGCCTCTTGTTTTGTTTTTGAGAGATTCTGTTTCACATTTTACGTTGAGTTAGTCAGGGATAAAATTACTTGTGAGATTGTGGACCTGTGTGCTGCTTGTGAGCTTGATTCTTCCAGGAGTCACCCCAGAGGCCTTGTAGCTCATCTTACGTGTCTCAGAGTCTATCTCTGGCAGTCTAAGACCACCATGGTTGCTCAGATTGCTGAATGAACGGCCAGTTCTTATTTGCAGCCCCAGGGTGAATTAATGAGTGGCTTTGCCTATGTGACCACTGCATGTTTTGGGGACTCAGTCTTCACCCCCATAAATTTCTCAGTCACCTGGGAAAGCCTTAACCGGCAGGGGAGGAGTGTTGTCCCTTTTCTTCAGAGCAAAGCTCTCATGGAATAGCCCTTACCCAACTGCTCAGCATAGACTGTTCAGCCTCCTACAATGGAGCAAACTCGGTTTCTTTCGACAGAGCCCTTTGTATTTCTCGGTAAACTCAACAGAACAGGGCAGGTAATTGCTATAGCCCGCCAAACAAAACTCAGGATCATCAATCAGTACAGGAGGTCTGAGAACCAAGAGAGACTCTGTCCATCTGTCTGGACCCTGAGGAGGCCGATGGGCACAAGGGGCCTCTGCTAACCCCAAGGCTCTAGCTCCTCTTGGAGTTCAGGCAGAGGAGAGGCGTCTGCTCGGGGTCCCTTTGTTGTCACCAAAACTGTTGACTAAAAAATAGTCACAACATGAAAGTAGAGACTTATTTTATTTGGTGGGAATATTAGGACTTTAAGTCCAGGGAGCAGTTTCTTAGGGCTACAGTAAAGGGGTAAGTAGATGATTACATAGTTAATCCTACCAGGGGATTGTAAGTAGATTTTTCTCGATGGGAGGCCCCTGTAAGTAATGATTACTCAAGAAAGCAGGTTTGCTTAACCACAAAACCAAACAGGCTTGCTTAACGACAAAACCATGCAACAGAAGGATGAGACATGCCCCCCAAACAAGAAAATAATGATGGCATGGGTCTCACATCCTGCCCTGTGAGGTCAGCACATTAATGATCCCTAGGCCATGCTGTCTGCACACATAAAAAACAGTAATTTGTGGACCTAGCTCGACCATGTAGGGAAGAGAAAATTGTCCTGCCTAACCTGGAGGAGGAGCTGATGATGGACACATGTGTGCTCAAGAGAAAGAGGGTCTTCCCATTCCCCCTCCCCCACTGCCACCCCCACCCCCCATATTTTTCTTTCGATTATAGAACTGTAGTTCAGTAAGTTCTCAGGGTGCTGGTTTTCTCATCCACCCCCTTATAAACCTCACAAGTGTCCTAATAAATCACTTTTTATCTCCTACTTGGCCTCTTGCTGGGTTCTTTTCTGTGTTGAGACATAAAGGACTGTGGTGCTGGAGTGCTTCAGAGCCCTCTAGAATGACACCAGTTGGTTTCATTACGACCACACATAAATTCTTGCTGTGTGGGAGGTATTTGATATTTTTGATTCTATCCATTTCTGCTTTAGGGCCAAAGCCCCAGTTCATGGCATTTATTTTTCAGATAGTTTATTATTAATAGAACTCTCTATAGGAAAGAGAGTTATTTAGGTAATAAAAGCACTGAGTTGCAAAAAGGAATGGCATGTCAAGTGGAAATGAGTTTGATTTGATTAGATGGGAGCATGACCCTGCCTTCTTTGAGCGGCACTGAGCAATAGGGCAAGCACAGAGGAAGGCAAAGAGTCCTTGCTCCCTGCTTGTAAGGGGCATGCATTAAAACAAGGCAAAAATGTGTTCTTCCTGGAGCAAGAAAGGAAGGAACTTTCTTGTCTCTCATTTCTTGGAACAATCACTTTAGAAAACTGGTCATGGTGAATTCTCTCTTGAGAACTGAGCTAACTTGGGATGGCACTGAATCCTTTACAAGGTGAATTTGGGGTCACCTGGTAGCGCTGCAGGTCAAGTGGGAGGCCAGTTACTGTGGATCTGAAGAACTCATGTGAGCAGAGGACCTATCTAGTTTTGCTGTCTCTCAGCTTAGCAGACGGCCTGTGGTGCACTCTGGTGAATGCTGATTCAACAACACGATCCACACACACAGGTGTTCTGAGTTCGCAGGAGACTGTGCTTTTAATTCTACTTCCCAACTCAGCTCTTATCTCCAGCGTGGCTAGGGCACCAACTTCAGTTCCTGGGGGTCCCAGCCTTCAAATTTGTCCTGCCTCTACACTGCCCAGTTCCCTCCCCTACAACCCTGTCCTGGCTGAGCTTGGCAGCCCCTTTCTGGGGGAGGCTGGCCGCTCAGCTTCACTGCAGTCGCAGTGGAGTGCCTGGTTCCCCTCCCTTCACCAGAGATCGAGGGATCCTGGGTGAGTGCTGCCCGGCTCCCAGTGGGTTTTCACATCTGCCACCACCCTCCAAAGGAGGGGAGGCTGTGGAGGGGCCAGTAGAGACCAGGCCCTGTGACCCTGAGGGCGGCCCTAGGAATTGGCTCTCCCTGCACAGCACGGGTGTTGCCCCTCCTCCCTCGGAGGATGCCCCCGCCCCCGCCTGAAGGAGTGGCCAAGAAGGCAGGTGGGGAATCTTGCCCAGATCTTCCTATTTCGGGTGGGCAGGGGTGGCTCCTCCCCCACGGGGTCCCCAGCCCATAGCTTGCTTCCTTGGGGCCAAAGGAACCGCCTACACGTCTTGGTACCCCTCCTCTCCACTGTTGCCCAGCTGGGCCAGGCCCAGGGTGGGGCAACATACTGGGGAAAAGGACGCTGGAGGGCTGCTCTGGCCATGCCCTCATGCAAGCCCGGTGCTGTAGCTCCACTGAGCACACCGCACGCTACACATGAGGCCAGCAACCCTGTGCACAGGACGCCAACACCACACGCAGAGAACACATGTCCACACAGCACACAAAGGTACAGAGAGCACATACAGAACTGAGAGCACAGAGCACACACAGCACGCAGGCACACACAGAACACACAGCACACAGGCACACACAGCACACACACAGCATACAGGCACACACAGCACACACACAGCACATAGGCACACACAGCACACACAGAGCGCACAGGCACACACAGCACACACACAGCATACAGGCACACACAGCACACACAGAGCACACAGAACACACAGCACACACAGAGCACACAGGCACACACAGCACGCAGGCACACACAGAACACACAGCACACACAGAGCACACAGGCACACACAGCACACACAGAGCACACAGGCACACACAGAACACACAGCACACACAGAGCACACAGGCACACACAGAACACACAGCACACAGCACACAAGCACACAGGTACACACAGCACACAGGCACACAGGCACACACAGCACACACAGGACACAGAGCACACATAGCACACGCAGGACACACAGCACACAGAGCACACACAGCGCACACAGCACACAGGCATACACAGCACACACAGCACACAGAGCACACAGGCACACACAGGACACAGAGCACACACAGCACACAGGCACACACAGCACACACAGCACACAGCACACGGGTGCACACACAGCACACGGGCACACACACAGCACACAGAGTGTCAGGGAATGTTTAACGGGAGGATTCCCACGTGCTGTTTCTCATAAATCCTCTGTTCCTTATCAGCCTCTGCCGGAGGCAAGTAGAACTGCACGCAGCTCTCAGGACTGAGGTCATTGTGTGCGACAGGCTTGGGTCTCCTTTAGGAAACATTCTCTTTACGACAAGACTGCTTAGTCTCGCCTCCCTTTTTCTTGAGATATGGATTGTCTCCTGACCTTGTGACCATTATTGTCCCTTGTTCCCTTGGTAACAGTTAATGTACATTTGGTTTTCTGATCTTTATCATTGTCAAAAGAAATTTATTGTGTTACAGCCTATATATATAAACATTAAAGCACCTTTGCTCCATCAGAACTTGGGTCCCCGTGTCTTTCTTTCTTTCTCTCTCTCTCTCTGGCTCTCTCACCTTCTTCTCGTTGACTCTGGACCGCCAGGTCCCAGTCCATTAAGGGACCCCAACAATGGGGCACACAGCACACAGAGCACACACAGAGCACACAGGCACACAGATACACACAGCATACACAGGCACACACAGAGCACAGAGCACACAGAGCACACAGGCACACAGACACACACAGAACACAGAGCACACAGAGCACACAGCACACACAGAACACAGAGCACACAGAGCACACAGACACACACACAACACAGAGCACACAGAGCACACAGGCACACAGACACACACAGAACACAGAGCACACAGAGCACACAGGCACACAGACACACAGAGCACACAGAGCACACAGAGCACACAGAGCACAGAACACAGAGCACACAGCACACAGAGCATACACAGAGCACACAGGCACACACAGGCACACAGATACACACAGCATACACAGGCACACACAGAGCACAGAGCACACAGAGCACACAGAGCACACAGACACACACAGAACACAGAGCACACAGCACACAGAGCACACACAGAGCACACCCAGGCACACACAGAGCACACACAGAGCACACACAGAGCACACAGGGCACACAGGCACACAGGCACACACAGAACACAGAGCACACAGAGCACACAGCACACACAGAACACAGAGCACACACAGAGCATACACAGGCACACACAGAGCACACAGGCACACACAGGCACACAGACACACACAGCACACACAGGCACACAGAGAGCACACAGAGCACAGAACACACAGCACACAGAGCATACAGAGCACACACAGAGCACACACAGAGCACACAGAGCACACAGGCACACAGACACACACAGCACACACAGGCACACAGAGAGCACACAGAGCACAGAACACACAGCACACAGAGCATACAGAGCGTACAGAGCACACACAGAGCACACACAGAACACACACAGCACACAGACACACACAGCACACAGAGCACACAGAGCACACAGGCACACAGACACACACAGCACACAGAGCACACAGAGCACACAGGCACACAGACACACAGAGCACACAGAGCACAGAGGCACACAGAGCACACACAGAGCACAAAGCACACAGCACACAGAGCATACAGAGCACACACAGAGCACACACAGAGCACACAGAGCACACAGGCACACAGACACACACAGCACACACAGGCACACAGAGAGCACACAGAGCACAGAACACACAGCACACAGAGCATACAGAGCATACAGAGCACACACAGAGCACACACAGAACACACAGAGCACACAGGCACACAGACACACACAGCACACAGAGCACACAGGCACACAGACACACACAGCACACACAGGCACACACAGCACACAGAGCACACACAGAGCACACACAGAGCACAGAGCACACAGGCACACACAGGCACACACAGGCACATACAGGCACACACAGCACACACAGGCACACAGCACACACAGCACACACAGGCACATAGCACACACAGGCACATAGCACACACAGGCACACACAGGCACATACAGGCACACACAGCACACACAGGCACACACAGGCACACACAGGCACACACAGCACACACAGGCACACACAGCACACACAGGCACACACAGGCACACACAGGCACACACAGGCACACACAGCACACACAGGCACACAGCACACACAGCACACACAGGCACATAGCACACACAGGCACATAGCACACACAGGCACACACAGGCACACACAGGCACTACAGGCACACACAGGCACACAGCACACACAGCACACACAGGCACACACAGGCACATATAGGCACACACAGGCACACACAGGCACTACAGGCACACACAGCACAAGCATGCAGCTCCCTGTAGTGCCCTGCATGCTGGGAGGCTCTCTCCACGGGTGACCAGAATCCAGGCCATGGAGAGATGTGATGAAGTCACCCCCAGACAGAAGAATGGGAGGAGAGGGCTGTGGGTTCTTGTTCCTGTTTGGGCAGTGGGTCCAGCAGGATAGATAGACTTGAGTCAGCCAGCTGCCCCAAGGTGGCCACCGTGCAGGCCTGAGTCCCAGGGCCCAGCAGAATCGGATACTCCCAGGGTGTGCTGTCCAGTCAGGGGTGAAGGGGTGGGACCTGGGACCTCAGTATGGGTGGTACCTGGAGGGCAAACAGGGTAGGTTATGATTATCTGAGGGTCTCAGAACAAGGTGGAGAAGAAGCTCTGGAGTGTAGGCTGTGGGCATTGGGAGGCTGGGAGTAGCTGGAACCTCTGGGATGGCGGTGGGCTGGGGGTGAGGGTGTCTCAGGTGAGAAGACCAGGGGACAGGATGGGGGTGCCGTGCAAGACCCAAGGGAAGGACTGAGGGACAGCGGGGGATTCCAGCCGGGCCTGAGGGTCTGGCACTGGTGCGGAGTTCCTGTTTTGGTCATGGTGCTGTGGTTATATCAACAGAAGAAGTTAACATTTGCGGAAGATGAGGGAAATGATTCTAGAAAATATTATTTTTGAAACGTCGTTGTCAATATGAACTGATTTAAAGATGAAAAGTTAAAAACATTTTGCATAGCTGAAACAGCCCCAGCTGCCATCTGCAGTCTGGGCAGTGTGCTGTCAGGAGGTGGCTAGGAGGGAGGGGTAGCCCTGTGCTCAGAAAGCAAAGATTATGAACATCCCAGGAGGCCAGTGCCAGCAGGGGTCAGTGATTGCACGCAGGTGCACCTTGTGTGGTGTGTCTCTGTGTGCAGGTAAATGTGTGATTCTCGGAGTGTGTGTGTGTGTATGTGTGCATGTGTTTGTATTTGGGCATCTGGACAGATGTGTGTGTGCTGTGTGTGTGCATGTGTGTTACCAAACTCAGGTCTGGCTGCTTGCTGCTCCAGAATCAATGCCCAACAAGCAGTTGTTAGTGGAAAGGAAAGTTGCTTGTGCTCAGAATGCTGGCAAGTTGGATGATGGCGGACTCCACATTCCCCACAAACCACCTCTGAAGATACTGCTCCACCACGAGGTTTTTAAAGGGAAGAAGGGAGGTAATCTCAGTGAATCCTTGAGATGGGGGTCAGAGTTGTGGCTATCCCCCACTGCTGTAGACCTGTTGACTTCTTGTCATCTCTCTTTAGATGTCATCTTGTTCAGTTTGTCCCAGAGATTACTGATGGGAAGCCAGGGAAGAGATCTGGTCATCAGTCACTTTCTTCATTTTACTGATATTGAAGGAGGAAACAGACAGAACAGGCTCCATCTTGAAAGCAGGACTCCATCTTGGGCTGGACTGTGGACTTTGAGCTATATGCCCAGTATCTACAGAAACGACATACCAACTGGGAAACCAGGCCCCCTGGATGGAAGAGCCCCAGGGCTCGTGCCTAGACTCTCTGTTGCCTAAAAGAATACTCTAATTATCTGTGTAACTGAATAGAATCATAAATTCTATTATGCTTATTGGGGTATGACCACAGGCCTATTGATAATTGTCCACTGTTAACTACCTAGGCTTAAGGCATATGAATCACAGGTTAACTTTGATTGTATATTTCTTTTCCTTTGTTCAGACTAGTTTCAGGGAATTTGGGGAGGTGGGTTTGGGCATGTACACTTAGGGTATAGAAGGTTTTCAGAGAAACTGGTCAGGGTCCTTGGCTAAGAGGAGACTCTGCCTTGGGCCTGCCGGTGTAATAAACTGCACTCCACTATCTGCCTTGTCCTTCTGAGTGAGTTTGTTTCCTGGAACGTGTGGCTACAACATTTGGTGCATGGGCTGGGAAACTCCTCACTTTGAGGAGACAGGTCTCATTTGAGGCCACCCCGAGGGTTTGTGGCTTAAATCTACTAGAGGGGGGAAGGCGCCTAGCCCCTCTGGAAGAATTCAGCCTTTCAACGCCTGGTTTCTTCGCTTTGGCAGGTAGTGAATGGCAGCAACGGAACTGAGCACTCAGGTGAGGAGGAACCCACCCGGCAGGGTGGAAAAGGGGGCCTGATCACCCCCCAGGAGGGACTAGAATGGGCACAGACCCACAGGGGCCTGGAATAGGCAGGCGGCAATTGCTTGGTACACAGGTCGACGAGTGTGTTAGGGCTTAGGAAGGAAATTTGTGAAGGTCATTTAGGAGGTGGTGTCTACACCGTCTTGGGGAAAATTATTACCAGCGATCGCCAGGGCATTTTTAGGAGAAGAAACTTGGTCCTTGTATGCTCGTATTCTGCCCTCCCCCAGGAGGTGTCCCGTCTGCTGTGAAATTCTTGACCCCCTCGGAATTGTCAGGCTAGAAGGAGGGGGATACATAAGTGAGTATGAACTGGCTTTCCTGGAGACAGCCTAGGACGTGGGATATTTAACCCATCTATGTTTTCATCCGCACCTGATCAAGCCCACCGAGGCAGACGGACTTTAAGGGAGAAACAGTCTTGGACCACGTGGTTTCAGGTTCGGCTGTGCTGACCTGCAGGTGAAGGCACGCTGATCCCCCTTCTCCCTCTGGGATCTGGCAGGTAAGGCTCTTCTCACCCCAATTAGGAAGGAGGCAGAATGGCAATTTAAGTGTCATTGAGTGGAAATATCAGAAGTACATAGGGTTACTGAGAACTTCGTAGACAGAACGAAAAGGAAAAGAAGAAGAAGGTCCAAGAAGGTAAGCAAGATGGGGGGAAGTGAATCCAAGGCAACTGTATTGGAGTGCATGATTAAAAGTTTAAAGAAGGGATTTGGAGGAGACTATGGGGTGAAGATGACGCCTCACCGCCTCCACGTACTCTGTGAGGTCGAATGGCCCCCTGTGGGAGTAGGATGGCCACCAGAGAACACCATGAACTTAAAAATAGTGGAAGCAGTCTATACAGTAGTCACAGGAGAGCCGGGACACCCGGATCTATATCCATATATTGACTCATGGCTAGGGTTAGCTCAAGACCCTCCTACTTGGACGAGGTTCTGTATCCAGAAGGGAAAGGGAAAAACATTAATGGTACAAAAATTGCCTGATGATAAAAAAGGAAATTCTATAGGATTTGGATGGGGATGACCTGACCCCTCCCCCATACGGGACAATGACGCGCCTGCCTCCCAGTGCTCCACCAGGACCGGAGGCCGCCTTAATGCCCCGATCCAGGGCCAGGTGAAGTTCCTGCAGCAGCCACTGCTCTTCCACCAGCATTCCCGGAGATCATACAGCCACGATTTCGGCGGCCTCCAATCCCAGCAATGGAGACCTCTGGTCAATGCCCCCAGAATTCCACCTCAGCTGGACCGCCTGGATTGTATCCACCTCTCCCCATGAGTACTGATGGGAAGGGAGAAGAAAACACAGCAATTAGACAGAGGCTGCGCTCCGCCAAGGAACAGGGGGAAGAAGCCCACTACAGATGCCCCTCAGAGGGTACAACAGTCTCCGGTTCAGGACGTGTGGGGCACTACCATCAGCCCCCTGTAGCCTATTATTGCCAGCCATTTTCCTCTACAGATATATTAAACTGGCAGAGACACGCTCCACCTACTCGGGGGAGCCACAAGCCATGATTAGGCTAATGGAGACTATTTTTTTGAACCCACCGCCCTGCATAGGATGACATAATCCAACTACTAGTCTCCCTCTTCAGCACTGAGGAAAGACACAGGATCCTAACTGAGGCCAGAAAATGGTTAAGGGAAATGGCACCTGCTGCTGCTGCTAAGTCGCTTCAGTTGTGTCTGACTCTGTGAGACTCCGTAGACGGCAGCCCACCGGGCTCCTCCGTCCCTGGGATTCTCCAGGCAAGAACACTGGAGTGGGTTGCCATTTCCTTCTCCAATGCATGAAAGTGAAAAGTGAAAGTGAAGTCGCTCAGTCGTGTCCGACTCTTCGAGACCCCATGGACTGTAGCCTACCAGGCTCCTCCATCCATGGGATTTTTCCAGGCAAGAGTACTGGAGTGGGGTGCCATGGCCTTCTCTGAAGTGGCACCTGAGGGTACTGCAAACCCACAGCGGTTGGCAGAACTAGCCACCCCGATGAGAAGCCCAACTGAGACTGTAACGCAGAGGAAGGGAGGGGCCACCTGGAGAGATATCGGGTGACTATTTTACAAGGTCTCAAGAGGGGGGCCTGAAAAGCTATGAGTATCGCAAAACCCTCCAAAGTGATTCAAAGGGAAAGCAAATCACCCTCTGAGTTCTGCAAAAGACTATGCGAGGCCTATAGACTATATGCCAATAGACCCAGCCAGAGGCTGCTGGGTCTCAGATGGTGATAAATGCAGCCTTTGTGTCTCTAGCCTACCCTGAAAATGTCAGATGGGGGGACACCAAGTGACTCATGAATTTTTATACATCCCTGAATGCCCAGTACCTTTGTTAGGAAGAGACTTGCTGTCTAAATTGGGGGCACAAGTGACCTTTCCCCCCATGAAAGGCCCACTGTGAGTGGGCTCAACCACCTATTTACTCTTCCTCTCAGTAATCCCTCAAGATGAATGGAGGTTGCCTGATCTCCCGGAAAGGAAACTGGATGGGCTAAACAATCAACAGAAAGAGTTAACTCACAATTCCCTGAGGTCTGGGTGGAAGACAATCCCCCGCAGGCTTGCAAAACAAGTCCCACTGGTAACAGAACTCAAACCCGGTACAATGACGTCAGCACCCGCCTTGGGCCTACCAGACCTTGCTAAGCCGTTTACTCTTTACTTGACTGAAAAGGTCAAGGTGGCTATGGGAGTATTGTTCCAGATTATGGGGACGTGGGACAGACCAGTGACTTGTCTCTAATCAGCTCGACAATGTTGCCAGTGGGTGGCAAAGGGCAGTTGCTGCAGTTGCCTTACTGGTCCGGGAGACAACCAAGCTGACTTTGGGCCAAGATTTGTTGGTAAAAGTCCTGCAGGAGGTCAACACTCTCCTGCGAGGGGACCCCCATAAATGGCTGTCAACATCCCAGATTACTCAATATCAGGGACTGTTATGTGAGAACCCCCATGTTACTACTGAGCCTTGTCAGGCCCTGAATCTGGCCACTCTCTTTCTTGTGGGAGAAGGTGGGTCCTCACATGATTGCAAGGAAATATGCCAGCAGACCTGACTTGAGAGACCAGCCAATCCCGGACCCAGATTTGGTCCTGTACACCAATGGCACCAGCCTGGTGAAACAAGGACAATGACTGTTGGGATATGCAGTAGTCATGGAAGAAACCATCGTTGAGGCTAGCTCTCTGCCATCACACTGGTCCACTCAACAAGCCGAACTATATGCTCTAATCCAGGCCCTCCAGCTGTCAAAAGGAAAAAATCTCAGAACTACACTGCCTGCTCACAGGTCAATGCTGCATCTCAGCAAAGACAGAAACCTCCAGGGATTCAGGTAAAAGGCATGCTGCCCTTTGAACACCTGGAAGTGGATTTCGCTGAAATGAAACCTCACCGACACTACCATTACCTGCTGGTCATAGTATGTACATTCTTGGGATGGGTAGAAGCCTTTCCTACCCAAACCGAAAGAGCATCAAAAGTAGCCTGGTGCCTGCTTAGGGAGATAGTTCCAAGATTTGGATTTCCTGCCAGCACTGGATCGGACAAGGGCCTGGCTTTAGTAGTTATAACAAGTAAGCAAAACTTTAAATATTAAGGGGAAATTACATACAGTATATAGGCCCCAGGATGGTGGAAGGAATCAACCAGACACTTAAAGAGACCCTCTCCAAGTGGATTTTAGAGACTCTTCCTGGGTGGACTTGTTTCCGATAGCTCTGCTCTGCTCAGACCCCACAGTCCCATGGCTCTTCTCCGTACAAAATTGTGTATGGGAGGCCCCCTCCCATAATAAAACAGGTGTCAACAAATTTGCCTCAGGTAAGTTATGACTAACCTAGATAGCATATTCAAAAGCAGAGACATTACTTTGCCAACTAAGGTCCGTCTAGTCAAGGCTATGGTTTTTCCAGTGGTCATGTATGGATGTGAGAGTTGGACTGTGAAGAAGGCTGAGCGCCGAAGAACTGATGCGTTTGGACTGTGGTGTTGGAGAAGACTCTTGAGAGTCCCTTGGACTGCAAGGAGATTCAACCAGTCCATTCTGAAGGAGATCAGTCCTGGGATTTCTTTGGAAGGAATGATGCTAAAGCTGAAACTCCAGTACTTTGGCCACCTCATGGGAAGAGTTGACTCATTGGAAAAGACTTTGATGCTGGGAGGGATTGGGGGCAGGAGGAGAAGGGGACGACAGAGGATGAGATGGCATCACTGACTCAATGGACGTGATTTGAGTGAACTCCAGGAGTTGGTGATGGACAGGGAGGCCTGGCGTGCTGCAATTCATGGGGTTGCAAAGAGTCGGACACGACTGAGCGACTGAACTGAACTGAACTGAACGGGAGATGAGATTTCACAGCAGATGGAACAAATGGGTAAGGTAATAAATCAGGTAACTAAGTTTGTACAAGAAAGGGTGCCGTTCCCCTTTGGGGAACAGATTCATGAATTTGTGCCTGGGGATCAGGTGTGGTCAAGGACTAGAAACACGACTCCTTGGCCCCACACTGGAAGGGCCCATATACTGTTGTTCTAACCAGCCCTACTGCAGTTAAAGTTGCACCACATGAGGGTGAAGAGTGCATACGACGCAGACCTGGAGGACGCAGAGCCGACTACACTAAAGGACCCCACTGATTCCTGTGTAACCAAGATCATCATAAAGAAGAAACAGAGATGAAGCTCTACAATCAACTGCTGCTACAAGGACTTGCTGGTATCATCTTGAGACTAACCATAGTTTCAGTACAAAGAGGTTCCTGTGCTATAATTGAAGTTGAACGTTGTGTATATATTCCTGATTTATCTGGCTATAAATCAGCCACCCTAGATGACATGAAAGGTCAGGTAAAATTATGTCTGATGATAATCTTCCTTTTTGGACTCCTATCTTGGGTGAAGGGTGATTGGTGGAAAACTATATTTATCATTGTTATAGTTGCCTTGATAGTTCTGCTCTGTGGACCCTTTATTTTACAATGTATTATGAACTTTGTAACCAACCCAAAGGTTGATGTGTTCTCCCAAATTGGAGGTCAGAGGGTCAGGGTGCAATATATCCCTAAGAATGATGCTCATACTATGAGTTAAGAGCATCAAGAGCGGGGAATGAAGGAGGAAAGAGACAGAACAGGCTCCATCTTGAAAGCAGGACTCCATCTTGGGCTGGACTGTGGACTTTGAGCTATATGCCCAGTATCTACAGAAACGACATACCAACTGGGAAACCAGGCCCCCTGGATGGAAGAGCCCCAGGGCTCGTACCTAGACTCTCTGTTGCCTAAAAAAATACCCTAATTATCTGTGTAACTGAATAGAATCATAAATTCTATTATGCTTATTGGGGTATGACCACAGGCCTATTGATAATTGTCCACTGTTAACTACCCAGGCTTAAGGCATATGAATCGCGGGTTAACTTTGATTGTATCTTTCTTTTCCTTTGTTCAGACTAGTTTCAGGGAATTTGGGGAGGTGGGTTTGGGCACATACACTTAGGGTATAGAAGGTTTTCAGAGAAACTGGTCAGGGTCCTTGGCTAAGAGGAGACTCTGCCTTGGGCCTGCCGGTGTAATAAACTGCCCTCCACTATCTGCAGTGTCCTTCTGAGTGAGTTTGTTTTCCAGAACGTGTGGCTACAGCAATACTTCTGTGATTACAGAAAGAACCAGTAGGTTAGACAAGGTACTGTGTGATCATAAGTCTGAACGATATTCTCATACTAGAGATGAGTAGAGGGGGTTTAAGGTTAATGACAAGACCAAGGGGACTTCCTGCAGAGAACACCTTCCTGTCAAAAGCTGCTTACAGGTGTGTGTGTGTGTGTCTGTGTGTATGTGTAGGGGAAGAAGTGCTTAAAAGCCCATTTCCAGGGCAGGGCTCAGAGGAAGGCTCAATCCCTTCTGCTCTGGCGGGCAGAGCTTGGCACTGGAGACCTGGGTCCTCAGGTGACGGGTGCCTCTCCCTCCCTGGGTGGCAAACAGCTGGTGCCTGGACTCCCCCACCCTCCTGTTAAGTATTCAGTGCCCAGAGAGGAGGTGACTTCCAGAGGCTTCCTGAGGAGGGGTCTTAGGGCCTCCTTCTGCTTATGATTTACTCAGTCATGCCCAATTCTGCCCCTTTGGACCAGACCTGGGTGCGCCAGGAGCAGGGAGGTGAAATTTGATGCCTGAGCTTGTCACACCCTGAAAAACAACAGGTAGGTATGCTGGGGGGCGGTCCTGGGGGGCACCCAGCACTGCCTGTTCTCTGTGTGCCTGAGACCTCAGACTAGTGGCCTAGCTCATATCGATGGTCCTAGAAACACACACCATAGGAGCCTGATCTGGAAAAACTAGATGCCACATCTGTTGTCATGGTGATCTACGAAGGACGCCTCTGTATGTAACTTGCCCAACCTTCACGCATGGGGGGGTAGTGCTCTGACCTGGGAAGTACACGGCTGGTTTCTGCTGGTGTGTCTCATTCTGTGTAGAACAATTTTGTATCTGGCGGTGGATCAGACAGAACCCAGGTCCTCTGAGAAAGATAACTGACAACACAGAAATATAACAGGGAAAACCTCTCACTGTGGTACAGGGTCTATGATGGACATTCCTAGTCTTGACGTTAAAGACCTACAGAAACTGCTAGGTGCTGTCTCAGGAGGCTCTGAGAGCTCCAGTTCTTTAAGTCTCAGTGCACAAAGAATTCAGTGAGAGGCAAAGGGACTGAGAAGTGAGTTATCAGAATAGGATGCTTGTCACACTTTCCAGCAGGCAGCGAGCGTTGCACTGCCCTGAACATTTATGGGTTGTGTAAGGAAAGAGGGGAGGGGGGAAGACCACCTCTTCCTGCTTCCTCAAGTCTTCCATCATCCACTCCTCCCACGTCAGGCAGGGGAGTTTTTGACTCAAATTGTGCATCTGGAACTGTCAAGTCACTACGGAAAAATTATTTCCGGTCTCAGTACAATGAGGGTCTTTCATTTTGAACAGTCACCTTTCCCTAAACTACTGTTTTCGTGGGCACAGAAATCGCGTGCTAGGGGCCATTAGCCTGTTGCCATCACTGGGCAGGATGCAGGCCTTACTTTCCCACTGCTGTTAATGTCCTTGAGGAGTGGCTTGTGCCTCCATCGAAGGCTTTTGTTGCTGAGCAAGTAGGTGGATTTGTTGTTGGCAAGCCTGTTTGATTTGATGGTAAGGGCCTTGCTCTGCTTTATGAGCCAAGCAGGCCCGCATTATTTCATGATTTCCCCATTGCTTTCTTTTTTTTTAAATCACTCGTATATCTGGCTGCATCAGGTCTTAGTGCAGCACATGGGTTCTTTAATCTTGGTTGCAGCGTGTGGGGGCTTTAGGTGCACTTTGTGAACTCACAGTTGCAGCATGTGGGATAGAGCTCCCTGAACAAGGATCACACCCAGACCTCCTGCATCGGGAACGTGGAGTCTCAGCCACTGGACCACTAGGGGAGTCCCTCCCACTTTTGTCTTGAGTGATCATTAACTTACTGTTGTCTCCCAAAGCCCCTAAGTTTCCTTCTCTATTTGTGATCCCCTGGTGGGATTTCCCAGCTAACGATTTGATTATCTGAATTTTCCTATCATACACTCTTTTGAATCACTGAAAAAAGATCTCTTGATAATTTGAAAAAACTGCTCGTCCCTTTTGAAAACTGTTTTAAGAAGTCACCTTTGGGGTTGGAAGCATTTGTCAGTCTGCTTTCTGTCCTAAATCAAGGGCAAATTGCCAATTCAGGCTTTAATTCCCACAAATGGTATCAAAGCTGTTTATCAATGTTTTCATTACGTATGGTGAAAATGCTGACCGATTTCCTCTGCAGCATCAATTTTCAAAGAATCACAAATATGGGGCACTGTATTCCCATAAAGCAAAGTGCCCGGCCAACAGGGTACCTGGGACCGGAAGGACCCTGGACCTCACCCTGAGTGTCTGCAGACGTTTCTGGTGTCTTAGATGTGACTGACTTGGGGGCTGGTGTTCTCAGCAGCCCCATGTTCTCATGAGGTGCAGCTCTGGAGGGGCATGGGGCGAGGCCCTCTGAGGCCCAGGTGTCTTACAGGTGTGTCTCTCAGCAACGGCCACTGCTGGGGTTCTGGGGACCCACTACTTGCCCCTTGGGAGATTTTTGGAAACATCTTTCTTCAAAGTGTCAGGGGCTGACTGGAAGCTCCCTGTGGAGAAGGTGTTTCCTGCCTGGGATGTCCTCCAGACTCAGCTGCCTCTACTCAGGGCTCGCAGAGGCCCAGCGAGATCTCCACAGCCCAGGCACTTCCTCCACAGGTGGGACTGTCCACATTATCACACCTCTCTCTGAAGTCCCTCCTCTAACACCCTTACGATGGAGGGCCCTGGGAACCCCAGCGCTGGGGTGTCCCGGGAGGCCAGAGGGGACAGCACGGTGAGGTCAGGGGAGGGAGACTGGCCCACCAGCCTGGGCGCTGGGGCAGGCTTGCGGAGGCCAGCACGTATGGGGACCCCACACTGAGAGAAGCAGCTCCTACTGTACCACCCCACCCCCGGACGCCCCCCGCCCCCGCCCCATCCTGCTGCCCTGTGTGGTGCCCCAGCCCCTCAAGCTTGGGTTCCAGTTGGGGCTGGGGAGACGCTGGAAGGCCGGGTGCTGAGGGAGACACTTTTGGACTTCCAGGCCTCCGAGACCCTGCCCTTCCCCGCCCCTGGCCCCTCCCAGTGTGGGAAGGCTCCCTCCTCTGCCCTACAGGTCTGCGAGGGCTGCTTGTGTTCACAGGTTGTGGCTGAGTCTCCCTTCTTCTCAGCTGAGGGAGTGAAGAAGGCAGAGAAGTTTGGTCCCCTCCCACTCTGCTGCGGAAGAGGAAATGCTTCAGGTGGAAGAGTGGGTACCTCCGACTCCTGTTAAGAGCTGACCCCTGCAGGACCAGCACCCCTGGTATACCCACGGCCCTAGGAGCTCAACCTGCCCAGGATTGAAACAGATCTCCCTTCAAGCAGGTGACAGGGACCCCCACCACTTCTGGACTGGAGTGAACAGATACAAAGGACAAGATGTTGTGGAAGGCATTTATTTTTGCTGAGGTGGACTACAGGCCACCTGGGGCTGGGCTGGCCAGTGGAGTGGGCAGTGGGTGGTCCCAGGACCGGGCCCTGCGGTGGGGACACGTCCCAGGACAGTCTTTGAGTGCATGTGTGTGTGTGGGTGCGAGAGGGTGTGCTGGATTGGCGCCACGCTGGTGAATGGTGCCCCTTCCCTCCTGAGTCTGAGCCCCGGGGCTCCTCACAGGGCCAGAGGAGGGTGGAGCCCAGACGGGGAAGGGGCCCTCTGGTCAAGGCACAGGGGTTGGGCCTTGCTCGGACCACCCGTTACACAGGTCCTTTTCACAGCAGATCACGTTCCACTCTTCAAATTTAGCTTTAGATGTGGCTATCAATCTCTTAATGAACTCTGTAGGTGTCTGGCAGGAAGAGACACAGCCCCTGATATCCAATTCAATCATGTCTGTGGGCAAAAAATGAGGCATCTGCGGTGGCATCCCCTCTGACCCTCCTGGGGTTGACTAACTCTCTCCTCTGATGCGCTGAAATTCCCTGCTGAAATTCCCATCCTCTCCCACCAAGCACCACCACCTCCCGACACAGGTGGCTGCTGGAGCTAGCCCGTCTCTGTACTGATAAGGACACGGAGGAAGGCTGGTGCAGGGCAGGGCTCTGCCCCAGGGGACACTGCCATTGGCCCCTTGCTTCTCTGAGGAACCCCCTCCATCAATCCTCCCACTCTGGATGCCAGGGACTCACCTGCTTTCACGATCATGCTCAGGTTGCCTGTGTAGCAGACAGTGGAATTTGAGTCGCATTCGCTTGTCGGGCAATGGTTGGGAACGCTAAATTTGCCGAGGGTCCCACAGGAGTAGCAGCGCAGGCTCTGAGCTGGGGTCAGGCAGGGACACGGGCCCAAGCTCAGAGGGCCCAAGGCCGGCTGCAGACTCCCACACAGCAGGAAAGAGCTGTGTGGGAGCATCCCTCTGGGTGACCACCTCCATGCCCTCTGTAGGAACTGGGGCCCCTTCCCACCCTCTCAGCTCCCAGAAGGCAGACCCCTCCATGCTCACAACCATAGCCTCTCGCAGGGCATTGCCACCCATGCCCTGTGGGCCAGGTCCCTGTGCCCTGGCACTCACCGAGCTCTGTGCACAGCACGAGGACCAGAAGGACGAGAAGGGGGCCTTTCATGACTCCTGGAGACGACACAGGCCAGTGGGCCCATCGGGGTGCCTCCGTTTCAGGCTCTTGCCTCCCCTCCCCAAGACTAGCCCTCCCTGCCTGGCCCCCCAGCCCACCTCCCTCCCAAATCTACTCACCAGTGGCTTCAGACTCTTTCTGGCGAGCCAGCATCTGGTGCCCCTTCCCTGGTGGCCCACTGTTATAACCCCCAGAACCCGCGAGCCCCACCCATAGGAACGCGGGGTGGGGCTCACCTGTCTCCGCCCTCATCCACGTGTCAAACTGCATCCAGGCCCAGACCAGCAGGAGGCGTGTCCTGTGGGCAGATGTCCAGCCTCTCTCCACCTTACCAGTGCTTGTTTTGGGGGGATCTTAGGAGGAGGGAACCCGGGCAGCTCCCCAATCCTCAGAGCTGCAAAACTGAGACCTCTCAGAACTGTCCATCTCCCGGCCCCTTCTTCCTCTGGGGCCCGAGCCCCCAGGCCCCAGGCTGCCTGCTGTCCTCTGTGCATTCCCCACATGGCTGCGGGGAGTCCCCCCTGGGTATACTTGTCCTCAGGTTCCCTGAGCACTTGCTGTCTTCCCAGTGAGCCCCTTCATGGCAGCTCTGCCGTCAGAAAGCCCACTGTTGTGCTCACTTGATGAGGGACATGGACCAGGAGGATCCTGCCCTTCTGTGGGATGAAGAGGATGCTGTTGAGGGCTGCTCCAGGCACACGTGGGAGGCAGTGTTTGTCCACCCATCTCCTGCCCTCTCAGGCTCCACCTCCAGAGATCTCTGTGGGGCTGAGCCTGCCTGTCCATCCTGGTGCTGTCTGAGAGAGATGTTGGCTGGGTGAAGAAAGACTTGGGAGGAAGAAGTGTTTCACGCTGCGGCCTCAGAGAGGGGGTCATTGTGTGCGTGTGGACCACGGGGGAGCACAGCCAGAAAGGTTCCCCACGATACAGGTAGAGAGAGGCAGGACCTGAGGGCAGAGCCTTTCCAGGGCTCAGGGGTTACTTTGTTCCAAGTCCAGGGGCTGACCTGGTCATCCAGTTTCAGCTGGTTTTGAGTGTGAGTTCAGATTAGGACAGGAAGATGCTAGTCGAGTGCTGGAGCAAGAACTCAAAATGGAGGATGCTTTCCCTTTCAGCTCTGTCGTGACCATACTGGAGACACTGGATAAGTTTGAGGTGTGCAGGTTGGTTGAACTTACATGCATCGTGCAATGATGCACCAGACATTTCGTGACATTCAGTCACACAGGTAACAAATTAAGGCAGAGAAATGTTTTTTCTTGTGATGAAAGACTTTGCTCTCTTAACTTTCATAGATAACATGCGATGGTGGTAATCATGTTAATTGTGTCATACATGACACTCCTAGTACTTCTTTATCTTTCAGCTGGAAGTTTGTACCATTTGATAACCTTCATCCAATCTCCCTTCCCCACGTCTCTAGGAGCCACAAACCTGTTCTCTTTTTCCATGAGTTTGTTTGTGAAGTGTAATTTACCTACAGTACTAGGTCAGTCCCCATTGTATGACACAGTGATTTGATATCACCGTACATTTCAAAGTGATCGGTGGTCAGTCCCCATTGTATGACAAAGTGATTTGATATCACCGTACATTTAAAAATGACCGGCATAGCACCTCCAGTCACCATCTGTCACCACACAAAGAAGCTGCATAGTTACTGACTCCATTCTCCACAGCGTACATTCCATCCTCGTGACTTGTTTATTGTATGACTGGCAGTTTGTCCATCGTAATCTCCCTCATCTATTTCTTTCCTCCCCCAGCCCTTTCTTCGTACTCCCTGACAATCACCTGTGTATATCTGTTCGTTTGTTTTGTTTTCCAGATTCCACATACAAGTGAATCACACAGTATTTGTCTTTGAGTGACATTTCACTTAGCAGAATACCCTCTAGATCCATCCATATTGCTCCAAATGGCAAGATTTCATTCTTTTTTATGGCTAACACTCCATTGTGTATATACCACCTCTTCCGTATCCACTCATCTATTGATGAATGATTAAAGTCGCTTGTATAACTTGACTATTGTGATTAATGCTGCAATGAACCCCGGAGGTACATGTTACCATTTCTAATCAGTGTTTTCCTTTTCTTTGGATAGATATCCAGGAGTGTAATTCCTGGATCATATGGCAGTTCTATTTTTAGTATTTTGATGAATCTTCATACTGTCTTCCCTACTGGTTACACCAATTAACATTCTCATGAATAGTGCGTGAGGATTCCCCTTTCTCCACACCCTCACCAACACTTGTTATTTGTTGTCTTTTTGATGATAGCCTTTGTGACAGGTGTGAGGTGTTATCTCATTGTGGTTTTGATTTGCATTTCCCTGATGAATGACGATAAGCATCTTTTCACGTGTCTGTTGGCCATCTGTATGTATCCTTTGAAAAAATGTCTATTAAGGCCCTCTGTCCATTTTTAATCTTGTTGTTTATTTTTTGATGTTTATTTGTATGAGTTCTTTGCATATTTTGGATATTAACCCCTTGGTAGATACATCTTTACAAATATCTTCTATTATTCAGTAAGTGGCCTTTTCATTTTGTTGATGGTTTCCTCTGCCATGTGAAAGCCTTTAAGTTTGATTTGGTCCCCTTTATTTTTGCTTCTGTTTCCCTTGTTTGAGGAGACAGATCCAAACTAATATTGTTAAGACCAAGATCAAAGAGTGATCTATGTTTCCTTCTAGGAGTTTTATGGTTCCAAGTCTTATATCTAAGTATTTAATCCATTTTGAGCTTATTTTTGCATTAGTTAGTTCAGTTGCTCAGTCCTGTCCGACTCTTTGTGACCCCATGGACTGCAGCATGTCAGGCTTCCTGTCCATGACAAACTCCTGGAGCTTACTCAGATTCATGTCCATTGAGTCAGTGATGCCATCCAACCATCTCATCCACTGTCATCCCCTTCTCCTCCCGCCTTCAATCTTTCCCAGCATCAGGATGTTTTCCAGTGAGTCAGTTCTTTGCATCAGGTGGCCAGAGTATTGGAGTTTCAGCTTCAGCATCAGTCCTTTCAGTGAATATTCAGGACTGATTTCCTTGAGGATTGACTGGTTGGATCTCCTTGCAGTCCAAGGGACTCTCAAGAGTCTTTTTTACGGTATGAGAAATAGTCCATCTTGATTATTTTGATAATTGATATTGAGAAAGTTGATATTACTACAAATAATTCTCTGTAGCTGTCCAGTTTTTGCAACACCATTTATAGAAGAGACTGTCTTTTTCTCCTTGAATATTTTTGCCTTCTTTATTGTAGATTTTGACCCATAGAAGTGTGGATTCATTTCTCTGCTTTCTATTCTGCTACACTGACCTATTTGTCTATTTTTGTGACACTACTATACTGTTTTGATTGCTGCAGCTTTGTAGTATAGGTTGAAATCAGGAAATGCTATTTCTTCTCTCTCTCAAGATTGTTTTGACTATCCAAGCTCTTCTGTGTTTTCATAATGATTTTATAATTATTTATTCTAATTCTGTGAAAAATGCCATTGGTGTTTTGATAGGGATTGCACTGAATCAGTAGATAGCCTTAGGGAGTATGATCATTTTAGCAATATTAATTCTTCAATCCATGAGCACAGTATCTTTCCATCTGTTTGTGTCTTTTTCAGTTTCTTTCATCAGTATCTTCTAGTTTTCCAAGTGTAGGTCTTTTACCTCCTATTAGATTTTTTCCCAGGTATTTTATTCTTTTTGGTGTGAGTGTGAATGCATTCTTAATTTCTCTCTGGATAGTTTATTTTTAATGCATAGAAATATAACAGATTTATGTATACTATTTTTGTATCCTGCAACTTGATGAAATTCATTTATGAGCTTTAGTAGTTTGGCCACCTCATGCAAAGAATTGACTCATTGGAAAAGACTCTGATGCTGGGAGGGATCGGGGGCAGGAGGAAAAGGGGACGACAGAGGACGAGATGGCTGAATGGCATCACCGACTCAATGGACCTGAGTTTGAGTGAACTCCAGGAGTTGGTGATGGACAGGGAGGCCTGGCGTGCTGTGATTCATGGGGTCGCAGAGTCGGACACGACTGAGTGACTGAACTGAACTGAACTTGGGAATTTCTGTATGTAGGATCATGCCATCTGCAAATAGTGACAGTTTTGCTTCTTCCTTTCCAATTTGGATTCCTTAAAAAATTTTTTCTTGTCTAATTGTTGTGGCTAGGACTTCCAATGCTATGTTGAATAAAAGTGTTGAACATGGGCACCCTTGTCTTATTCCTGATCTTAGAGGAAATGCTTTCGGCTTTCCACTATTGAGTCTGATGTTAGCTGTGAGCTTGTCATAGGTGCATGCTCAGTCAGTCAGTTGTGTCTGACTCTATGCAACCCTATGGACTGTAGCCCATCAGGCTCCTCTACCTATGGAATTTCCCAGTCTAGAATACTGGAGTGGGTTTCCATCTCCTCCTCTAAGGGATCTTCCTGATCCAGGAATCGAATCCATGTCTCCTGCATTGGCAAGCAAATTCTTTACCACTGAGCCACCTGGGAAGCCAGCTGAGCTTGTCATAAATGTCTTTGATTATGCTGAGGTATACCCACATTGTTGAGAGTTTATCATAAAAATATATTGACTTTTGTCAGCATTGTTTCTGCATCTATTGAGAGATTGTGCGTTTTTTATTCTTCAAGTAGCTAATGTGGTATACTGCATTGATTGATTGGTTTGTGGATATTGAACCATCCTTGAATCCCTGGGAAAAATCACCCTTGATCATGGTTTATGATTCTTTTAATGTATTATTGTATTCAGTTTGCTAATATTTTCTTGAGGATTTTTGTACCTATGTTCATCAGCGATATTGACCTATAATTTTCTTTTTTTGTGTGATATCTTCGTCTGGTTTGGTGTAAGGGTCATGCTAACCTTGTGGAATGAGTTCAGAAATGTTCTTTCCTCTGCAATGTTTGGGAATAGTTTGAGAAGGTAGATGTTACCTCTTCCTTAAATGTTTGGTAGAAGTCACATGTGAAGCCATCCAGTCTTGGGATTTTGTTGGGAATTTTAAAATTACTGATTCAATTTGATTACTGGTAATTGGTCTGTTTATGTTTTCTATTTCTTTCTGACTCAGTCTTAGGGAATTGTACACTCTAGCAATGTGTCCATTTATTGACTTCAACTTTTTCATAGTAATCTCTTATGATCCTTTGTATTTCTTTCGTGTCAGTTGTAACTTCCTTTTCACTTCTGATTGTATTGGTGTGGGCCCTCTCTCTTTTTTTTCTTAGTGAGTTTACCTAAAGATTTATCTCTTAAGTTTTAAAGGACTAGCTCTTAGTTTCGCTGATCTTTTCTATTGTTTTAGTCTCTGTTTCATTGATCTCTGCTCTGACCTTTAGGATTTCTTAGTTTCTGCTAAGTCCGGTTTTGTTTTTTCTTTTCCCCCTTTTTAGGTAGGCTGTACTAGATTTTCTGATTTTCTAAGGTAGGTTTGTATGGTATCAATGTCCCTTTTATAACTGCTTTGGCTGTATCCCATAGATTTTGGATTATTGTGGTTTTGTTTTCTTTCATCTCCAGGTATTTTTGATTTCCTTTTGATTTCTTCAGTGACCCGTTGGTTGTTTTTATAGTATATTGTTTAGCATCTACATGTTTTTATTTGTGTGTGTGTGTTCTTTTTTTTTTTGGTAGTTGGTTTTTAGTTTCATAGCATTATGATTGGAAATGATGTTTGCTATGACTGCAGCCTTCTTAAATTTACCAACGCTTGTACTGTGGTTTAGCCTGTGGTCTACCCTGGAGGATGACCCATGCGTGCTTGATTAGAATATATATTCTACTGCTTCTGGATGAAATGGTCTCTATATATCTATTAAATACTTCTGATCTAATGTACCATTTAAGGCTAATGTTTCCTTATTGATTTTCTGTCTGGTTCATCAGTTCATTGATATAAGTTTGGTGTTAAAGTCCCCTACTGTTATTGTGTTAATGTCAGTTTCTCCTTTTATGTCTGTTAATGTTTGCTTTATATATTTAGGTGCTTCTATATTGGGTGCATATGTACTTACAATTGCGTTATCTTCTTCTTGGATTGATTTCTTTAGCAAAATAAAGGATTTTTTAAAAACACACTGCTCCTTCTCTATCTCTGACTCTGTCTCTTTCTTCTTCCTTCCTTTTGTCTTTCCCGTATTCCCTTTTTCTCTCTCTCCACCTCCTCCTCTCTAAGGCAAAGGGAAGGATAGAGTCCAAGGCCACAAGTAGCCTATACTGGAGTAAAAAGTAGTCTGAGTGCCAAGAAGACGACGGAGAGTCAAGTGAAACTCAACTTCCCTGGTAGCTTGGTGGTAAAGAACCTGCCTGCCAATGCAGGAGACTTGGGCTTGATCACTGTGTTGGGAAAATTCCCTGGAGAAGAAAATGACAACCCACTCCATCACTCTAGCCTCGGAAATCCCATGGACAGAGGAGCCTGGCAGGCTCCAGTCTGTGGGGTCACAAAACTGTCAGGCACAACTTAGCAACTTAACAGTAACAACAGATGAAACCCAAAGACAAGTACATTTATGGCTATGCCACAAATGAAGGCCAGCACCAACAAATAATAGTCAAGGTTGAAGCCATGACCAAGGCCAGCCTGGAGCCAAGCTGAGGCCAAACAAGCTAAATGCTGGTTTCTGTGCATCATGGCAGGCACCTATAACAGTTTCGAGCCACACTGCAGATCAAGACGTGTACAGTGTTCTGAAGTTTTTTCACTTAGTTGCACCAACTTGGCATATTGTACCCCATGTAACCCAGTGTTGGAACAGAAACATTGGAGTGGATTTATATGTGTGTTTCATAAATCTTTATGGTGCTAAAATGTACATTATATAAAATTTGCTATTTTAACCATTTTAAGTATAAAGTTCTGTAGAATTAAGTATATAGATATTATTGTGCAACCATCACTAAGATCCGTCTCCAGAATCTTTTCAGCTTCCCAAACTGAAACTCTTCATCCACTAAATGCTAACTCCCTATCCTCTCCCCTCAGTCTCTGGAAACCATCATTCTATTTTCTGTTTCTGAATTTAACTACTCTAGGGATATCATATATAGAGCCAGGCAACATCTGTCCTTTTGTGACTGGTTTATTTCCATTAACATGTCTTCAAGATTCACCTGCATTGTATCATGTGTCAGCATTTCATTCCTTTTTAAGGTTGAATAATATTTTGTGAATAGATGGACCACATTGTGTTTTATTTATTTATGGACGGGGACGCAGTATTGTTATGACATCATTATACTACCCAAAGCAATCTACAGACTCAATGCAATCCCTATCAAAAACTCAACAGACATTTGAGGTGTTTCCATATTTTAGTTACTATGAATAATATTATTATGAACATCTACAAATGTCTGTTTGAGAACCTGTTTTTCTTAGGGTTCTGATACCTAAAAGTGGAACTGCTGGATCATATGGTAATTCTATGTTTAATTTTTTGTGAAACCACTATAGTGTTTTTCATAGCAGTTGACTCAGTTTACATTCTCACAAGCAGTGCATAATAGTTCTAATTTCTCCACATTTTTATTAATTCTAGTATTATTTTAGATAGCAGTCATCCTAATCAATGCAAAGTGACATCTCACTGGGGTTTTATTTGCATTTCCTCAATGACTATTGATGTTGAGCATCGCTTCAAGTGCTTTTGGTTATTTGCATTTCTCCTTTGAAGAACAGTTTATGCAAGTCCTTTGATGCTGCTGCTGCTGATGTTGAACTGCAAGAGTGTTTTTTTTAAAATGAATTCTGGATTTTAGCACCTTATCAGATATATGATTTGCAAATATCTTCTCTATTCCATAAGCTGCCTTTTCACTATGCTGATTGTGCCCTTTCCTATATAAAAGTTTTAAAATTTGATGTAGTCCAGTTTATCTATTTTTACTTTTGTTGCTTTTGATTTTGGTGTCAGCCAAGAAATCATTGCCAAATGCAGTGTTATTAACTGGTTCCTCTATATTTTCGAACAGTTTTATTTTTAGGTCTGTGATCCATATTAAGTTATATTTTGTTTACGGCGTAAGGTAAGAGTACAGCTTCATTATATCGTATGTGGACACCCAGTTTACCCAACACAACTTATTAAAGAGACCGCTTTTCTCCGTTGAATGATCTTGGCATCTTTGTTTAAAATCATTTGACCATTTATGCAAAGGTTTATTTTTTTGACTCTCTGTTTTACTCCATTGGTCTATATTCTGTCTTTATGCTAGTGCCACATTGGTTTGATTTCTGTACCTTTGTAATAAGTTTTGCAGACAGGAAGTGTGAGACCTCCAACGTTTTTCAACATTGTTTTGGCTATTTGGGGTCCTTTTCTCAATGTATTTTCAAATTTCCCTCATGATTTCTTCTTTGACCCATTGGTTACCTAACAGTGCATTGTTTAATTGCCACATATTTGTAGATTCTCCAGCTTTCCCTCTGCTTATGATTTCTAGTTTCATTCCATTGTGATCAAAAAGATATTTTGTATGACTTCAACCTTTTAATATTTGTGGAGACTTGTTTTGTAACCTCACATATAGTTTATCCTGGAGGATATTCATGTCCTCTTGATAGGAATATATATTTTTTATTGTTGGCTGAAGCAAATTTTCTACATCTGTTAGATCCCAGTGATCTGATTGTTGTTGTTCAGCTGCTCAGTTGTGTTCGACTCTTTGTGACCCCATGGAATGAAGCATGCCCGGCTTCCCTGTCCTTCACCATCTCCCAGAGTTTGCTCAAACTCTTGTCCATTGGGTTGGTGATGCCATCCAACCATCTCACCCTCTGTTGTCCCCTTCTCCTGCCTTCATCTTTCCCAGCATCGGGGTCTTTTTCAATGAGTTGGGTCTTTGCATCTGGTGGTCAAAGTATTGGAGCTTAAGCTTCAACCTCAGTCCTTCCAGTGAATATTCAGAGTTGATTAGCATTGTTCAAATCCTGTATTTTTTATAATTTTTAATAGGAGAATAATTACTTTATAATATTGTATTGATTGGACGTCCCTTGTAGCTCAGTTGGTAAAGAATCTGCTTGCAATGCAGGAGAACTGGGTTCCATTTCTGAGTCAGGAAGAGCCCGTGGAGAAGGAAATGGCAACCAGCTCCAGTATTCTTGCCTGAAGAATTCCATGGATAGAGGAGCCTGACAGGCTACAGTCCATGAGATCACAAGAGTCGGACACAACTTAGCGACTAAACCACCATTATGTTGATTCCCGCCACACATCAACATGAATCAGTAATAGGTATACATATGTCCCCTCCCTACTGAACCTCCCTCCCACCTCTCACCGCATGCTACCCCTCTAGGTTGTCACAGAACACCAGATAATATCCTGTATTTTAAAAGCTTTTATCAGGCTTTAAAAGCAGATAAAGCTCTTCTCTTTTACTTCATGAAAATCTTGCTTAAAATTGGTGTAATTTCTTCATGAAACATGTGATAAAACCCATCAATGAAATTATCTGAGCCTGATGTTTCGACAGCCATTTTTATTTTTCTTTAAGATAGCTATTCAGATTTTCTTTCTTTTTTCATAAATTGTTTTTTAAAAATATTCATTCCGTTTAAGCTGTTGGAACCATGACATCAAGTTGTTTAAGGCTGTCAGGTGCTCAGCTCAGCTGAAGAGATGCCTGAGATGCTCTGATTTGGAGCAGGTGACTTAAACAACAGGCCAAACGTAATAGCAACATTGACATCTTTAATTAGAAAAGTGTTAAACCAGAGAAAGTAGTGACTGCCCTTTGCTCCATTCTCGCTCATGGAATTGTCCACTGACATGACTGAGTGACTGAACTGAACTGAAACTTTTTATTTCCCTCTAAGGTCTGCTTTTGATACTTCCCATACATTTTGATACATTGTCATTTCATTACCACTCAGTTCAAAATATTTTCTACTTTTCCTTGTCTGTTTTTGAACTATTGGAATTTTAGGAGTGTGATATTTAATCTAAAAATACTTGGGGATTTTCCAGATCTGAAATGTCTAAAATGGGAGCCTCTAGCTATTTGTTGCTACTGAGCACACAACATGTAGCTAATGGAAATTCAGGTGCTTTTACAGTGTAAAACACCTGCAGGATTAAAAAAAATTAATTTCTTTTAATTGGAGGCTAATTACAATATTGTAGTGGTTTCTGCCATACATTGACACAAATCAGCCATGGGTGTACATGTGTTCCCCATCCTGAACCCCCTCCCATCTCTCTCCCCATCCCATCCCTCAGGGTCATCCCAGTGCACCAGCCCTGAGCACCCTGTCTCATGCATTGAACCTGTGCTGGCGATCTGTTTCACATATGATAATATACATGTTTCAATGCTATTCTTTCAAATCATTCCACCCTCACCTTCTCCCACACAGTCCAAAAGACTGTTCTATACATCTGTGTCTCTTTTGCTGTCTTGCATATAGGGTCATCGTTACCATCTTTCTGAATTCCATATATATGCATTCAGTTCAGTCCAGTCGCTCGTGTCTGACTCTTTGCGACCCCATGAATTGCAGCATGCCAGGCCTCCCTGTCCATCACCAACTCTGTATTAGTATACTGTACTGGTGTTTTTCTTTCTGGCTTTCTTCACTCTGTATAATAGGCTCCAGTTTCATCCACCTCATTAGAACTGATTCAAATGCGTTTCTTAAAATGGCTGAGTAATATTCCATTGTGTATATGTACCACAGCTTTCTTATCCATTCATCTGCCAGTGGACATCTAGGTTGCTTCCATGTCCTGGCTATTGTAAACAGTGCTGCGATGAACATTGGGGTACACGTGTCTCTTTCAATTCTGGTTTCCTTGGTGTGTATGCCCAGCAGTGGGATTGCTGGGTTGTATGGCAGTTCTATTTCCAGTTTTTAAAGGAATCTCCACACTGTTCTCCATAGTGGCTATACTAGTTTGCATTCCCACCAACAGTGTAAGAGGGTTCCCTTTTCTCCTCACCCTCTCCAGCGTGTATTGTTTGTAGACTTTTTGATAGCAGCCATTCTCTCCTCTGATAGAGGAGCCACACAACCCCGTGCCCAAGGCCAGGGGCAGCGGCCGGGAGGAGCAACCCCACGTCCAGTGAGTGGTGGCTGCACGGGCGCAGGAGGGCCTAGAGGAGCCATCCCACGTTGAAGGTCAGGAAGGGTGGCGGTGAGGAGATACCCCTCATCCAAGGTAAGGAGCAGCGGCTGCCCTTTGCTGGAGCAGCCGTGAAGAGATACCCCAAGCCCAAGGTAAGAGAAACCCAAGTAAGATGGTAGGTGTTGCAAGAGGGCATCAGAGGGCAGACACACTGAAACCATACTCACAGAAAACTAGTCAATCTAGGACCACAGTCTTGTCTAACCTCTGTCCTACTTGGCTACAAATTTGGGATGTCCCCTGAACCCCACCCCCATTTTAGTTTTAGTGATTTCATAAAACAAGTGAAAGAAATCACCAAAAGCTCTGTACTTAGACTACTGTTTTATTACAAGGATACAACTCAGGAACAGCCAACAGGAGATCAATCAGTTCAGTTCAGTTGCTCATTTGTGTTCGACTCTTTGTGACTCCATGGACTGCAACACTCCAGGCCTCCCTGTCCATCACCAACTCTCGGAGTTTACTCAAACGTCTATTTAGTCAGTGATGCCATCGAACCATCTCATCCTGTGTCACCCTCTTCTCCTGCCTTCTATCTTTCCCAGCATCAGGGTTTTTTCCAGTGAGTCAGTTCTTCGCATCAGGTGCCAAAGTATTAGAGCTTTAGCTCAGCATCAGTCCTTCCAATGAATATTCAGGACTGAATTCCTTTAGTATTGACTGGTTGGATCTCCTTACAGTCCAAGGGACTGTCAAGAGTCTTCAACACCACAGATAAAAAGCATCAACTCTTTGGCGCTCAGCTTTCCTTATAGTCCAACTCTCACATCCATACATGACTACTGGAAAAACCGTAACTTTGACTAGATGGACTTTGGTTGGCAAAGTAATGTCTCTGCTTTTTAATATGAATATGCTGTCTAGGTTGGTCGTAGCTTTTCTTCCAAGGAGCAAGCATTTTTTAATTTCATGGCTGCAGTCACCATCTGCAGTGATTTTGGAGCCCCCCAAAATAAAGTCTCTCACTGTTTCCATTGTTTCCCCATCTATTTGCCATGAAGTGATGGGACTGGATGCCATGATCTTCGTTTTTTGAATGTTGAGTTCTAAGCCAGCTTTTTTACTCTCCTCTTTCACTCTCATCAAGAGGCTCTTTAGTTCTTCTTCACTTTCTGCCATAAGGGTGGTGTCATCTGCACATCTGGGGTTATTGATATTTCTCCTGGAAATGTTGATTCCAGCTTGTGCTTCATCCAGCCTGGCATTTCGCTTGATGTACTCTGCATAGAAGTTAAATAAGCAGGGTGACAATATATACCCTTCACATACTCCTTGCTCGATTTGGAACCAGTCTGTTGTTCCATGTCCAGTTCTAACTGTTGCTTCTTGATCGGCATACAGATTTCTCAGGAGGCAGGTCAGGTGGTCTCGTATTCCCATCTCTCTCAGAATTTTCCACAGTTTGTTGTGATCCACACAGTCAAAGGCTTTGGCATAGTCAATAAAGCAGAAAGAGATGTTTGTCTGGAACTCTCTTGCTTTTTCCATCATCCAGTGCATATGTCGGCAATTTGATCTCTGGTTCCTCTGCCTTTTCTAAAACCAGCTTGAACATCTGGAAGTTCACGGTTCACGTATTGCTGAAGCCTGGCTTGGAGAATTTTGAGCATTACTTTACTAGCATGTGAGATGAATGCAATTGTGCGGTAGTTTGAGCATTCTTTGGCATTGCCTTTCTTTGGGATTGGAATGAAAACTGAACTTTTCCAGTCCTATGGCCACTGCTGAGTTTTCCAAATTTGCTGGCATATTGAGTGCAGCACTTTCACAGCATCATCTTTTAGGATTTGAAATAGCTCCACTGGAATTCCATCACCTCCACTACCTTTGTTTGTAGTGATGCTTCCTCAGGCCCACTTGACTTCATATTCCAGGATATGACTTTAGGTGAGTGATCACACCATCATGATTATCCGGGTTATGAAGATCTTTTTTGTACAGTTCTTCTGTGTATTCTTGCCACCTCTCCTTAATATCTTCTGCTTCTGTTAGGTCCATACCATTTCTGTCCTTTATCGAGCCCATCTTTGCATGAAATATTCCCTTGGTATCTCTAATTTTCTTGAAGAGATCTCTAGTCTTTCCCATTCTATTGTTTTCCTCTATTTCTTCGCATTGATCACTGAGGAAGCCTTTATCTCTCCTTGCTATTCTTTGGAATTGTGCATTCCTTTTTCTCCTTTGCCTTTCATTTCTCTTCTTTTCACAGCTATTTGTAAGGTCTCCTCCGACAACCATTTTGCCTTTTTACATGTCTTTTTCTTGGGGATGGTCTTGATCCCTGTCTCCTGTACAATGTCATAAACCTCCACGCATAGCTCTTCAGGGACTCTGTCTATCAGATCTAATCCCTTGAATCTATTTATCATGTCCACGGTATAATCATAAAGGATTTGATTTAGGTGATACCTGAATGGTCTAGTGGTTTTCCCCACTTTCTTCAATTTAAGTCTGAATTTGGCAATAAGGAGTTCATGATCTGAGCCATAGTCAGCTCCTGGTCTTTTATTTTTTCTGACTGTATAGAGCTTCTCCTTCTTTGGCTGCAAAGAATATAATCAATCTGATTTCGGTGTTGACCATCTGGTGATGTCCATGTGTAGAGTCTTCTCTTGTGTTGTTGGAAGAGGGTATTTTCTATGACTGGTGTGTTCTCTTGGCAAAACTCTATTAGCCTTTGACCTGCTTCTTTTTGTGCTCCAAGGCCAAATTTGCCTGTTATTCCAAGTATCTCTTGACTTCCTACATTTGCATTCCAGTCCCCTATAATGAAAAGGACATCTTTTTGAGGTGTTAGTTCTAGAATGTCCTGTAGACCTTCATAGAACCATTCAACTTCAGCTTCTTCAGCATTAGTGGTTGGGGCATAGACTTGGATTACTGTGACGATACTGAATGGTTTGCCTTGGAAACGAATAGAGAATGTTCTGTCGTTTTTGAGATTACATCCAAGTACTGCATTTCGGACTCTTTTTTTTTTCACTATGATGGCTACTCTATTTCTTCTAAGGGATTCTTGCCCACAGTAGTAGATATAATGGTCATCTGAGTTAAATTCACCCATTCCAGTCTTTTAATTCACTGATTCCTAAAGTGTTGATGTTCACTCTTGCTGTCTCTTGTTTGACCACTTCCAATTTGCATTGATTCATGGACCTAACATTCCAGGTTCCTATGCAATATTGTTCTTTACAGCATCAGACATTACTTCCATCACCAGTCACATCCACAGCTGGGTGTTGTTTTTGCTTTGGCTCCGTCTCTTCATTCTTTCTGGAGTTATCCTCCACTGATCTCCAGCAGCATATTGGGCACCTACCAACCTGGGGGTTTTATCTTTCAGTATCATATGTTTTTGCCTTTTCATGTTGTTCATGGGGTTCTCACGGCAAGAATACTGAAGTGTTTTGCCATTCCCTTCTCCAGTGGGCCATGTTTTGTCAGAACTTTCCACCATGATCTGTCCATTTTGGGTGGTCCCACATTGCATGGCTCATAGTTTTATTGAGTTAGACAAGGCTGTGGTCCATGTGATCAGTTTGGTTAGTTTTCTGAGATTGGTTTTCATTCTGTCTGCCTTCTGATGGATAAGGATAAGAGGCTTATGGAAGCTTCCTGATGGGAGAGACTGACTGAGGGGGAAACTGGGTCTTGTTCTGATGGGTAGAACCATGCTCAGTAAATCTTTAATCCAATTTTCTGTTCATGGGCGGAGCTGTGTTCCCTTCCTGTTGTTTAACCTGAGGCCAAACTATAGTGGAAGCAATGAAGAAAATGGGTCCTCCTTCAAAAGGTCCCATGGATGCACTGCAGCACTCAGTGCCCCCGACCCTGCAGCAGGCCACCATTGACCCACGCCTCTGCCAGAGCCTCCTGGACACTCACCGGCAGTTTGGATCAGTCTCTTGTGGGGTCACTGCTCCTTTCTCTTGGGTCCTGGTGCACCCAAGGGTCTGTTTGTGGCTTCGAAGAGTCTGTTTCCCCAGTCCTGTCTAAGTTCTGGCAGCTCTCTGGTGGGGTTAATGGCGACCTCCTCCTGGAGGGCTTAGGTCATACCCAGGTCTGCTGCACCCAGAGTCCCTGCCCCTGTGGCAGGCCACCACTGACCTGTAACTTTGCAAGAGACAGTCAAGCACAGCTCTGTCTCTGTGTCTGTCGGGGTCTCTGGGTCCTGCTGCTCACAAGGTTTGTTTGAGTGCTCTGAGCATAACATCTGGGGGCTTGTCCGGGATCCCTTTAACTGGGAAGAATAACACTCTCCTGGCAGTAGGGGTTTCCTCTCTAGGAGGAGAGATTTCTGAACACCGGTGTTAATTCTGGTTAAGTCCAGCGTAAGGCTGAGGCCCAGCATCATCCTGGGGAGGCGGCTGGCTCTGTTTTCTGGTTAAGACCAGCGTAAGGCTGAGGCCTGGCATTGTGCTGGGGAGGCGGCTGGCTCTGTGGACGTCCTGCCGGGATTGATGAAAAAGCCGAGACTGACATCCTGACCACTCGGGGTACTCAGGGGCCAGCTTGCCTGCCAATGGACCGACCCAGCAGCCACAACTGGGACCCTTTTGTCCCTGGTCTCCTCCTGACGAGGACAACTGGCCAGAGTGCCCCGACCGGTAAGAAACAAGAGACTTTATTGATCTCTCTCTCCTTCCCTCTCTCTTTCCTCTCCTTAACCCTTCCTATCCTTCCCTGTTTTTCTAGTCCCCTGGTCCTGGACGCAGAAATCTGGTCGAAGGGCCCTCAGCCTGAGCTGATTGGAGACTGATCACCTCCTCTTGGCAGAGAACTCAAATTCTGGTTCTGATTTCTGGTAGGGCTGAGTTCCAGTCCTCCCTTCTCTGGAAGCCCAGGGAAAAGTCCCGTAACGCCTGGGTATCTGTAGGTGGCAGGAGACGTCTGTAAGGCCACTCCTTTTGCCCCCTCTCCCGCCTTCTCCCCTTTCTTCTTTCAACCTGGCTTCCTTTCCTCCCTTAAAATCTTTGATGTTACGAAAAGGCTTGGTGGGCTACAGTCCACAGGTTGCAGTCTGAAACGACTGAGCAACTTCACTTTCACTTTGATGAGGACTGCCAGGTTTATATGTGTGTGTTTTAACTCTGTGATCTGTGTAGTGATTTTTGATGGCCATCTTGCTTTGTCTGGCCACCATGTGGTTTAGACCTGCCGCCATTTGTTAGAACTTGATTTTCTTTCCCTGTGCCTTGAGACTGGGGCTCTTAAAAACACTTATCTAGACCATCTCTAACTCCTGACACTGAGAAAAAAAAAAAAAGCTTCTTTAAACCCAGAGCCCTTTAAGATGATAAAGGACCCTGTGCAGGTAATTGTGTGTCTTTGGAATTCTGTAATTGTAGAATGCCGTTTAGTGATTATTTAAACTGGGCTGAGGCTGGTGAGGGTGTGGAGCAATGGCCCCTAAGGACTCTGAGGGCTGAAGGCAAGAAGCCGCCTCCCCTCCCTGTTCTGCCCAGCCCAGGCGACCTGCCCCCATTCCTGTGGCCCAGGGGCCCAGCTTCCAGTCGGCAGTGTCAGAAGTGACTTGTGGCTCTGCCTTGGTTGTGAGATGAGTACATTCCAAAGGAACAGCCATGGGGAGGGGGCAGGCTCAGCGATCCCTTGGAGGCTCAGAGCAGCTGGCCTGAGCTCCAGCTCGCCTCCATCGGAAGCTCGTGCGCCCCTCAGAAACGACCCTGGCCAATGTCACCGCAGAGCTGAGGCGGTGTTGTCAGGGCTAATGTGAAATCTCTTCCCGTGGCGCCGATCCTCCAGCTCTGCAGTGCTAGCTCGGACAGATTGAGGTCTCTGTGGCTTTGGTGACCCTGCTTAAGCATTCCCACCGTGTCCCAGCTCTGCTCTCTGCCTGCCTCCCACTTCAGCCCCGCCCCCCCTTCACCTGCTTGGGGAGGAGGGCAGTGGCCCAAGGCTAGGGGCTTTTGCTCAGGAGAGTTGTCAGGCTTCCTGGACTCGTCAGGCTTTGAGCTCTACCGGGGTCCAGCTGACCTGGGATACCAGGTGTTGCCCAGAGATGCACCTCATCCCGTGCCTCAGGAAGGGCTAGGGAGCAATTTTGTTATTGTATTAACTTTACTCAGTTAACTCATTTGAAAAACTAACCAGTTTTTACTTTCTGTCTAAAATGATGTATGTGTAAGAGAGCGAGCCGTAACGCTCCCAAAGTGCCTTCTTTTCTCTGATATAAATATATTAAAAAAAAAAAAGACTTGAAGCTAGATCTTGCACTGTGTCTGTCTAAATATGTCTTGGTATATCTTTGTCTCTGGGTAATATTTTTGAGGTTAATTTGTATATGAGATCTATTTATTTGGCTTTAAAAAGGTAAGCGCTTACAAATCAAGTAATTCTAAATTAAACAATAAATTCCAGGTTTATGTAAACTGGGAAATATTCAGTGTTAAATACCTGATATTAATGTTTGTTTGTTGACCTATTTAATATAGACATGTCTTAGAGTACTTCACGTTAATATATATATATATATTGTAAATGAGATATGAGCTTTTAGATAAACTCTATTAAAAATAATTATGCTTTAGGAATGTCTGTCTGAAATAGTCTGTCCAAATTGGGGTAACTTGAATTGGGTTGTGCTAAACTAAGTGATGGAAGTTCACTGACTAGCTAGCTCATTTCCAAATAGAGTACAATTTTAAAACATTTATTACTGAACATTAGTTTCCTCTTACAAAGAAGCTAAAGAAATTTGGGACTGCTAATGACTAAAAATAAGCTGGCGCAAAAACTTGAATTTGGCTTTTCTCTCTGTTAAAAAGACACACTTTCTTCAGATGTTAAACTGTATTTAACAACAGATTTAAGTTCATTTGCCTCTTAAATGGTCTGTTCTGTATTTGCCTCTGAAATCCCATATTGTTACTTTGGCTGAGTGAATAGCTATTGTTTCACAGTGACCTATAGTCCCATCTGACTGAGTGCTCAAAACCTTTCTGATTATTTGTTGACAAAACTTCCTAAATTATTCTATGAAACACTTTTGGCTTCTAGCTAACTTTGGGGTGCTTCGGAGGGCCCCTGAAGCATCCCAAAGAGAGATATTAAACTGTGTTTATTTGGTTGGTTAAATTACATAAAAAAGATTATCAAATGAGTAATACATCTGCTCATATTATAATGTAGGGTAAAATTACTAATACAGATATCCTAAAAATTATATGGAGTTTTTAACATTCTGATATGTCCTGGTATTTTAATGGAAAACCTGATGACTTCACAAAAGTTAACAAAAGGACTGAATGAACCAGTGAATATACTTATAACTTTTATGGTTTCTATCTGAAAAATTATGGGGTTGAATCTTATGTTTTCAGGGAGTAGGGGAAATCTTCCTCTCAAACTAATTATGACAATACTTTGGTAAAATTAAACGTTATAAACAAAACAATTATATTTTCTATCTGACTCCTCCAAAAATTGGAAGTTCTTAGGTTCCCAGTAAGTTTATCAAATGAGTTAGGAAGGTTATCTCACGGATATAAAAATCTCAAGAAATTTTTGAGACCTTAAAAAGGGAAAAATTCACCTAGATTTGTTAGGCAAAATCTGTGATAAGCCTTTGGTGTGAGATTCCCAGCCCTGTTTTATTTTAAAAGTTCAGTCTGAGACTCTATAAGTGTTTCAGCAAAATAAAAAGCCTATAATCAATTATGGTTATAAAAATCATTAGACCAAAATCAGTAAAAACAGACCTATTCTGCAAACAAACTAGCCTTAATTTGGTTATATTTAATAAAAATAAGTGTAAATTTAAGGAAAAAAAAGATACTTCGAAATGTTAAATACTAGTTTGTTAATGGAGGTCTGCATCTAGTAAGACTCATCTCTTAGATAGTTCTTTGATGTTATGTAATGTTAATGTAAAATTTAATTGAATTCTTGAAAAACACCCTAAGTTTGTTTCTGAAGCTTATCTCAGTAATCTATCTTTGGATGAAGATCAGATGCCTCATGACCTGCAACCAGGACTGAAAAAAGACATAATTTAAGGGACTGTCTCCAACCTGGATGGAAGGACCTTTTTTATCAGGAGAAACTACACTACACCAGGATGAGAAGACGACGACATCAGAGGTAGACAGCTTCTCCGAGATGCTGGACCTGATTCGTATGATCATTTATGTTTTCTTGACTTCTTAGACCTTTGCATATAAGTCAAATGCTTTTCTATCATAGGCCTGATCCTATGCTAGTTTTAAAAATCAATCCAATTGTTGGGTTTGTGGCCAATAACCTGTGTCTAGTTCTGGGTCACCTTGGTAAATTTCTCTATTACCAGACTCTAACTGGTTGGCCCTGAGAAAATTTACTTAAAAAAATTAAATCATACTAAAGATAATCAGTCTAGTGACACTAAAAAACTGGGCTATGTTCCTTATAGATGGTGCCAATATATAATTTCCCTGGAAGATAAAGATTCTACAGGACAGACTAAGTCAGAAGACCTGAAGATATACTGGGCTACATCTAATCAAAGTTCTTAACATAAGTCTTACTTGTGACTTTACTAATACTGCTGGGTATGTTATTTGTATTTCACCTGTTTTACAAAATTGCTGTTTCTTACACTGTATGTGTGTGAGGCCTCTAATAGAATAATATATAGTCCTATATGAGATCGATGATGGTAACAGTGTAACTCTAGATATGGCAAGAAGCAACAAGAGGAAATATTTTCCTGGACCAAAAAGCTAGTAAGACAGGTGGTCCAGAGAATGTTAGATACTGTTTCATGGCCTAGTCCAGTAACAGCACATTGAGTGGCCTGTTTACCTGAGAATGGACACTCTCAGCACCATGGGATAAAATGGTCATGAAGTGCTCCCCTCATAATCATGGTCAAGTTTATGAGCAAAAAGGGGCTCTGCCAACTGAAGACTGACACTCGCCATCTGCATCTACAAAGATTAAATCATGGCTGCTGCAACTGCTGACTTTGAACGCCCCTGAAAAGAGTTCAGGGTGAAAATCAGGAATGAGGCACTCTGTGCTCTGGGAAAAATTGCCAGAACAGGCCATCAGATAGTTAGATCTTTTCAGGAAAAGATTTTGAGTCCCAATTCTTGCATCTTCTCATATCTAGAAACACACTGTCATTAACGGTAAAATCTGCTTTGGCTATTAAAAAAATAGTTTACAATTAAAAGTCAAAATAGAGTAGCTACGGTTCAGATATCCTGTAAAATAACTAGGTGATGCTATGGGTGTACTTTCAGATTAGAGCTTGTATTTTTCCAAGCTGGGGCAGTCCTATGCCCCATTTTGACAGGAAGTTATCATAGTCATTGTTGCCCAGTTCCCTAAAATTAAAACTGAGTGGGAATCTGTGGGGCTCTGGAGTACAGATCTGCTCTGTGTTCTCCATTTCTTATCTGTAAGATATAGACTTTGTTCAGCCTCCTTGGCCTTCCCTGAATTCCAAAGCACAGATTCAAACAATTGCTAATCAGGGAAGGGAGGGGATACAAAAACAAAAACTATCAAAGGTTGGTACAGCCTCCAGACAGAGTCCTGGTTCCTACTCAAAGAAATATGCATAACAATGTCTTTGAGCCCCCACCCAGGTAAAAGATGGTAAGGTCAGACTGAACACAAGATTCTTGGAGCACTGCTCTGTTGCCTCACCACCAACCAATCAGAAGGGGTCACAAACCCTGTAACCCTCACCCCAAATGTTACCTTCTGTTTCCGGGGACCTGAGATGACCATCCTGTTAGGTCTCTTGTTTAGCCCTTGTCTATTTCATCTCTGAGAGGGACCAACTAAATTGCTGCAACTACAAGGGTAAAAGCTGGCTTCAGATGTGAAAAACCCCAACTTAGATCAGGTAGAGAGACTTCTGCTCTGCTAGGCAGGCCTACGCCCATGCAGAGCAGGAAGAAATTACAGAAGAAAGAGACCTCCGCCCCAATTCCCAAAAAGTATCTTGAGTATGAAGTCTCTCAGGGGGCCTATGTGCTGTGTTAGGGGAAAAACGTTGTTTTTATGTAAATCACTCAGGGGTAATCAGGGAGTCCCTGGCCAAGATAAGAAAAGGGCTAAATCAAAAAAAAAAAAAAAGTCTAAAAATTAATTTGAGTCCTGGTTCCAACAGTCCCTGTGGTTAACAACACTAATTTCCACCCTGGTGGGCCCTCTAATAGTGCTACTATTAATACTTACTTTTGGCCCATGCATAATAACTAAGCTTGTTGCCTTTGTAAAAGACCACATCAATACCGTCCAACTGATGGTACTGAGGCAACAGTATCAGGCCTTGCCCCAAAATAAAGAGGAAGAGTCCTCTATGTAGCTGAAGACAGGGGGGAATGTTAGGACCAAACTGAAGCCAGTACAGGCTCTAAGGGGCAGGCTAGGCCTGAGGAAAGCTGAGGCTCTGGGAACTCCCACAGGCAGTGTAGCTAGACCAATCAGAAAAATCCCCGTAGCCCCCCGCCCACACCAGACCCGAGCCAATCCAGATAGGGATGCGAGGTTTAAAAGTCCCGCGTGCGCGTATGGTTTAACCAATCAGCTATGCTGTTACAGAAACAAAGAACCGTCTGTATAAAAGTATATGTGATTCAGAGCTCGGGGTCTTTGTCGGATTCCACTGTGCTGGATGAAACCTGGGCCCTGGCTCGAGCTAGTAATAAACCCCTTTATGCTTTTGCATTGCTGTGGATGTCTTATTCTCTCAGTTTTGGGGACTCGGACTCTGGGCATAACAGGGCTTGTCCTTTGCCCTAGGATGTGGGGTACCTTTTTTTTGGTGGGATCCAAGATGGCACCCCACTCCAGTACTCTTGCCTGGAAAATGCCATGGACAGAGGAGCCTTGTAGGCTTCGGTCCATGGGGTCGCGAAGAGTCGGACACGACTGAGCGACTTTCCTTTCACTTTTCACTTTCATGCACTGGAGAAGGAAATGGCAACCCACTCCAGTGTTCTTGCCTGGAGAATCCCAGGGATGGGAGAGCCTGGTGGGCTGCCGTCTATGGGGTCACACAGAGTCGGACACGACTGAAGTGACTTAGCAGCAGCAGCAACATTCTCTACTCGAAGGTTGTTCAGCAGCAAGTTGCAGTTTTGGAGTTCTCACAGGAGAAGATGAGTGCACATCTATCTACTCTGCCATTTGCCAGGTTAGTAGCAGACACCATTGCTCTTTAGTCTGATAAATTCTCAGCACTCAGATCCAGGGAAGGACAGTAATTAAAGTCTGTTCCATATGCTTGAAGGAAAAACAACTAGTGATCTTTAATCTTAAACCCATACAATCTGGTCCATGGTAAAATGGCCAGAGGGCATGAAAAAGGGTGGTGACTTATTCCAAGGATCAAGAGAAGCCATAAAGATGTTAAGTATCTTGACCTTTAAATCAATTGGTTAGAAATAATGTGGTTTAAGGAAGGTTATAAAACTGCTGTAAGTCCTACCTTGAGAGAACTCTTTACCCCCTCTCAGTGTCTATGTTGAAAGCTTTGTACTTTCCTCCTCTTTAGTAAATCCTATTCGCTTACTACTCTGAGTGTTTGCATATTCGTGGATTCCATTCTTTGGCTCCATGGACAAGAACCTGGATTCCCATCTCACTAGTCTGCTGTTGCTGTTCAGCTGCTTAGTCATGTTTGACTCCTTGTGACCACATGGACTGTAGCCAGCTAGGCTCCTCTGTCCATGGAACTCTCCACGCAGGAATATGGCAGTGGTTTGCCATCCCCCTCTCCAGAGGATCTTCCTATCCCAGGGATTGAAATTGGGTCTCCCGCGTTAGCAGGCATATTCTTTACGACAGAGCTCCCAGGAAAGCCCACAAGCTGAGGTTTGCAGAACTCCGGGGAAGGTGAATGACAATAAGACAAAGGTGAGATCATTCGACCCAGAAGCAACTACCTTCCAGGCTTCTTCATGGGACATACGTTCAGGAAATGGTCGCACTGGCATGTTCTGAGATAACTGACCTTCCAAGTGGGATCCCTTTCCTTCTAGCTGAAGAATACTTCCTAGACGTCTTTTTGTGCAAGTTGCTGATGGTCAACTCTTGCTTTCCCTTGTCTTCCTTTCACCTTCATTCCTAAGTGATATTTTTGCTCCATGTAGATTCTAAGGTTGTGTCATTTTTTTCCTTCTGGCTTCCACAGCGGATGTCAAGAAATCAGGTGTCATTCCCAGCGTCACTCCTTAGAAGGTGGCCTGTCTTTCTCTAGCCAATGACAAGACTTCCTTTTTTGTCTGCAGTTTTCTACATTCTCATGAGTCTGTGTGGAGATTCATTTCTTTATCCTGCTTGTAATCTATGGGGCTGCTTGATCTTGGATAGGATATATTTTATCAGTCCTGAAAATGTCCAAACTATTAACAATTCAGTATTTGTGCTCAGAAATACTGGGCGTCTCACAAGTATCTGGGTATCTGCTTTGCTGTTTGGCATATTTCTTACCCTCTCTTCCACATTTTTCACTCTTTCTATTGTGGAGGCTCAGCTGGGGTGCCGAACAGAGAAGTTACAACAGATTTTTTACAGACCCCTCTGCTTCCTATTCAGGAGGGCAGGCAGCTGAACTGCACCAGCAAGGAAGGCTGATTCTCCCAAACAGATGTCCAAGCATTCAGGAGGAGAAATACTTTCTGGCAAGCAAAGACACCATAGGAAATGATCCACTTGTACATTCTTAAACTGCAGACTGCGTGCATTAGAAGGTTGTGAAGTCCAGGACTTCCCTGGCAGTCCAGTGGTTAAGACTCCATGCTTCCTATGTTGGAGGCATGGGTTGGATCCCTGGTCAGGTAACTAAGATCCCAAATGCCACCATACATGGCCAAAAAACCAAAAACATAAAACAAGGTTGCAAATTCAAACAAGTGGGACATACCATACACTTCCTCAGATACAATAGAAAAGAAAACATCAGAGCTCATTTCGTGAATAAGGGGAATTACTGCTTTGTGGAGGCCTCGTTTCAGTTACACAGAGATGCATTCACATAGTCTGTGTACGTGAGTGCTCTGGGTTGCCATGCAAAATATAGTTTTTTTATTCTGGGTCAGGGTAGAAATTATTTTTAAAGATTGAAAAATATTATGCCACCTGTCTCTCTATCCCTGGCAAGATCCCATTTAACACCCCTGTTATTTGATCCTGTTACATTTGTTTTAGCCATCACGAGGATGTTGGACAGGCTCTTTCCACATGAGCCACCTGAACACTGCGGCTGTAAGCAGAGCTACTCCACTCATAGCTGACCTGCTGGCCTGACCCCTCAGGGTCCATGGCCCTGTGCTATGCCACCAGTGACTAGCACGGCAGTTAGGTTCCTGCAGGCCTGAGCCATGAAGAAGCTGCCGTGTCATGTTCCTGGCTCTTCCTTGCCCCCATCCCAGCTCTGCCCTCTCCTCACCACTTATCAAGAGGTGTCCTCCATCCCATGCAGGCCTGGGCCAGCAAGCTGGGGGCCTGGAGTCACAGGAGGGCAGATAGGGAACCACGGACCAAAACTGCCCACCTTGGCTCAGGTACTAGGACAGCCACTTACACGAGCTGTGCCACAATGAGAGGTCCTGATGAGGAGCAAGGTGCTGTCACCAAACACTAACTAGGAGAATTCAGGAGGGGCCAAAACAGGGGAGACGGCCAACCTCCCAGAGTCCTTCGTTCTAGAGTCCACCTTGGCTGAGAGACACACGTGCCACCAGGAAGGGTCCTGGTCACACCACCAAGCAGGCTGCCATCCAGAAACAGCTCAGGAACTAACCCAACTGGACTGTGAGCCACATGGCAGAGCAGAACTCTTGGGTTCCCTGAGACTGCTGCCCTTCCTCCCTGGCATGCCTTCCCAGTAAACTCTCCTGCTTTGTCAACACGTGACTCTTTAGACGATTCATTTCTGAGTGTTTGACAAGAGCTCATTCTTGGGCCCTAGAAGGGGCACCTCTTCCAGCAATGTGGGTGACGCTGAGAGCTGAGAAGAAGGGGGAACAGAGCCCCCTTGCCTGGGCCACAGAGCCCCCTAGCCTGGGCGGCAGGCACTCAGAAGTGCCCTGGGAACAAGATGGGAAGGAAGCGGGCAGGTCACAACCGCCGAAAAACCTACAGAGCCCTTGAGGATACAACAAAAACTGGTCAGAACCTACCAGGCCCAAGATGATGGAAGATTCAGCCTCCAGTGGACTTGAGCCTCATTTAAAGCTCCGTTGTAGTACATCAGCTAGTTGACACACCTACAGGAGCCAGACAGTTTCAAGGCTGACCATTAAGGCCAAAAAGTGGGTGGTGGCCCAGATACTGGAAATACTCACCCCTTCCCGAAAGTAGCAGGAATACTCCTCTCACTAGCTAGCCTATGAAATTACCCAGTCCCTTAAGAACTAACCACTCCCACAACCGCCGGCCCACTCTCACTTTCTGAGATAGCCCACACTCCGTGTTCTCTGTGAGTAAATCTGCTTCCACTCCACTTCAGCTCACTCTTAAATTCTTTCCTGTGTGAAGTCAAGGACCCTCACTCAGGACCCCGAGCCAGGGACCCACCCAAGACCTGGCATATAACCATCCTCTTGTGTCCCCTTGTCCTGTAACAAGAGGCGGCCAGACGCTGGGCAGGACTGTACGCCTCCCTGCGGCCAGCGGGTTCAGGGCTCCCTGGGAGGGGCAGCCGAGCGGGCGGGGCCAGATCGGAAGGGGACGGAGCTGAGTTTGGCTGCAGGGAAACACAGGCATCACACGGGTTCCTAGGAGCTGAGACTGGGGAGTCTGGACACCCGTCCAAAGTGTGCCTGGACTAGACAGCGTTGTGCCTGGGCAGATGCCGGGGCCGGCGGGGGTGGGGGGGTGGGGGGGTGGGGGGGTGGGGGGGTGGGGGGGTGGGGGGGTGAGAGTTCTGAGCACAGCCCGAGAGATGCCCCCGTTTCCCCTCCCCTTCCGCTCTCCGGCTGTGGGAAATGAAAACTCAGAGCCCTGGGCTCCTCCTCCTGCCCCTCCCCTGCCCAGCCCCACGCAGCCTCCCTCCGCTCCTGCAGAGTCTGGGCCTCCTAGTCGCCTCCAACACGGGGGAGGGGCAGCAGGAGCCGAAAGGACCACCAGCCGCCCCCAGGAGGTCCAGCTGCCTCTGAACCCAGTCTTCAAGGAACTCTGCCCTCAAACTCCGAACAGAGGAAATGCTGGTCTTTGGCGGGGTCACAGATGAAGAAGGGTAGTGGCTTCAACACTCTGAGCTATTTTTTTGTTTCAAACCTATTTATTTTTAACTGAAGGAAAACTGCTTCACCATATTGTGCTGGCCTCTACCATACATCAAGGTGAGTCAGCCATAGGTATACATGTGTCCCCTCCCTTTCTTACCTCCCTCCCACCTCCCAGCCATTCCCACCCCACTGAGTTGTTACAGAGCCCCAATTTGAGTTCTTTGAGTCATATGGCAAATTCCCATTGGTTACCTATTTTACACATGGGAGTGTCTATGCTTCCATGTTAGTCTCTCCATTCGTCCCTGCCAGCCGGGGGTCCACAAGTCTGTTCCATGTCTGTGTCTCCATTGTTGCCTTGTAAATAGGCACTTAAGTACTATCTTTCTAGATTCCATATATGTTAATATACGATATTTGTTTTTCTCTGACTACTTTACACGGTATAATAGGCTCTGGGTTCATCCTTCTCATTAGAACTGACTCAAATGTGTTCCTTTTCATGGCGAGTACTATTCCATTATATATATGTACCAGTTTCTTTATCTGCCCATCTGATGATGAACATCTAGGTTGCTTCCATGGCCTAGCTATTGTAAATAGTGCTGCAGTGAACTTTGGGGTACATGTGCCTTTTACAGTCTTGGTTTCCTCAGGGTATATGACAAGTAGTGGAATTGCTGGGTCATATGGTAGTGCTACCTCCCAGTTTTTTGAGGAATCTCCATACTGTCTTCCATAGTGGCTATATCAATTAACATTCCCACCAACAGTGCAAAATATACAAGCAGCTCATAAAACTGAATACCAGAAAAACAACCCAATCAAAAAGTGAGAAAAAGACCGAAACAGACATTTCTCTAAAGACATACAGGTAGCTAATACACACATGAAAAGATGCTCAACATCGCCCATTATTAGAGAAATACAAATAAAAACTACAATGATATCACCTCACACTGGTCAGAATGATCATCATCAAAAAATCCACAAACGATAAATGCTGGAGAGGGTGTGGAGAAAAGGGAACCCTTTTGTGCTGTTGGTGAGCTGGTTTTCACGTGTGAAAACTGGAGGCAGCTCTCAGGCTACAGGACACCTTAATGCTCAGAGCCTGAAGCCAGTGCTGCCAGGACCCTGGGGGTTGGAGGCATCTGCTCTTGTCTTTCAATAAAGCTGCTGGCCTAATTAAAAAAAAAAAAAAATCTGGAGGTAGCCACACCCTTCTTTTCCCAGGGACAGTTCCAAAAAGCAAATTTAATCACTTCATACCGACAAAGACTCCCTCCTGGCCCAAACTCAAACCAGGCTCCTCTGAGCCGCTTCTCAACTGGGCCTTGACATTGACCCCAGTCCTGTCTTCAGTCTCTGTCACCTCATTTTAGCAAAGAATCCACAGCATCAGTTTAGTGAGACTCCTCCCACTCTTGACATCTGATCAAGTTCCACTTTCCATGTCTAAGTCCTCAGTCTGCCATTGGCAAGAACATCCCCACCCTTGATGTTTCCGCTCAGGAAGCTTCCATCCTTTGACCCCTCACCCTATAGTTGGATATAAATCCCCAGCCATCTCTACTGTATTAGGAGTTGAGGTCTAGCTCCTGAATAGTCTTTCTTGTCAGTTAAACAGCTGTCAGTCTACTTTGTCTGTAACAGTCTGGTCCATGACTTGAAAGAATCCATTGCATCATTGGACCCCAACCCCACACATGCACCTGAGGAGCCTTTGTCTCACTCCTGGCTCGCTGATGGGGGCAGGAGGGGGCCATCAGTGAGTCCATATAGATGGAGAGCTGGTGTTCTGGATGATGGGCTATCAAAACTGGGTGGAGACAGAGTCTGATTCTCAGGATTCTCTTGAGGCTGGGATAGATCCCAAGGTTTTCTTTGAAAGGTATGGCATTAATTTTCTAGGGACACCATAACAAAATACCACACCCAGGCTGGGTGGCTTAAATAACAGAAATTTATTTTCTCATCGTCCTGGAGCCTGGAAGTCCAAGATTAAGGCATTAGCAGGTTATTTTCTGCTGATGCTTCTCTCCTTGGCCAGCAGATGGCCATGCTATTCATGTGGTCATCCTTCTGTGCCCAAGCACCTCTGGTGTCTCTATGTCCTTCCACACTGCCCCTTCTTAGGAGGACATCATTCTGATTTGTTAGGACCCATCCATATGACCTCATTTAACCTTGAATACTTCTTTAAGAACCCTCTCGCCACATACTCACATTATGAGGTACTGAAGGTTAGGGTTTCCACATATGAATTGAGGGCACCATTGGTTGGACCATGGGAAATCCTCACTGGGGTCTCATTTGGTTTGATTCGGTTCTTTGTTATTTAGGTTGTTCTTTGTTTGTAGACACGTTGCTGGAATTGTCTTCCCTGGTACTGTACTTTCACACCTCTCTTCTCCATGGAAATTCTCACTCTTTTGTCTTCTTCTGCAGACTCCCACTGGCTACATGGTTGGCTACTATGGTGCCAAATCAGTCTACTGCCCTCCTGTTAGCAAATCCTTCATTAGTAAAAACCTTCACTTCTACTAAGAATGGTTTGAAGCCTCAATGTCCTCATCGGGAAACACAAGGTCTCCCACAGAGCTCATCCAAGTCTTCTCCCTTCCCATTACCTCCTTTCCTTTTTCCCTTCCCTCAGGCTCCTTGACACCTCTGATACATCCCTCTTCAAACCCTAACCTCCTTTATCCCTTTCTTCACCTGTTGGATCTTTCCCTTCCCACTCCAGCCCTTAGTTTTTTACAGTCGCTCAAATTTTAGGCTGCCTGTCTCCAGTGGGGGCTCTCAAGGAACCAGGGGCCCTAAAAGCAACCCCCTGCAGCTGAGGAGGTGAAACAGACTGAGTGCTTTATCCCCTCAGAGGGGCTCTGGGGGCATCTGGAAGCTGCCTGGGATCTCCCTTAGCACCTTGACCAAAATGTGGCCCATAGCCCCTTAAGACTACATGTCACGCAAAAGAAAATCTTGAAAGTCTCTTCCACAAGCATTGGTGGGAAGCTCTAACCCTCACGGGAAGCAGGTGGTCTCACCTCAGATGGTCTCATCTGCCACAAAACACAATTCATGTAAAAAATAGAAAGTGAGGACAAGAGCCAATGCTTTTTATAACCAGTTAAGTCTGCATCCCTGTGTTTATGCCTGATTCATAGCTAGGATTTCAGAATAAAAGCACAAAGATTCTATTTGTATCTTCCTGTATGCTTTGGTACATAGCATGCTACATATAGAGACTTCCCTGGTGGCTCAGAGAGTAAAGAACCTGCCTGCAGTGCAGGAGACCACAGTTTGATCCCTGGGTATATATGGTAGTTCCCTACTTCCAGATGATATTATTTATTAACTTACTTTATTAATTAATTTATAAAACTCCATAAAGAAGCTTGCTTTAGTACAACTGACTTAGACATAAATAAGTATCAATACTTAGTAGTAGTAGTAGTGTTAGTTGCTCAATCGTGTCCTCCTCTTTGCGACCCCGTGGACTGTGGCCCACCAGGCTCCTCTGTCCATGGGATTCTCCAGGCAAGAATACTGGAATAGGTTGCCATTCCCTTCTCCAGAGGATCTTTCCGACCCAGGGATAGAACCTGGGTCTCCTGAATTGCAGGCAGATTCTTTACCGTCTGAGATACAGGGAAGATCCAGTCAATACTTACATAAATGAAATGTTCCTAAATCTCATAAATATAGAAACTAACCCAAATGCTGTTTGAATTCATGTGATTTGAATAAATCTTAGGTAAACAAGACAAGTTTGATATTGTTGGTTTACTTGAAAAAGAAAAAATAGCTGTGTCATCCGAGTTATCAGTATTAAGGTTCACATGAGCATACATTTTTATTCTATTTAGATTTACTAGTCAAATAAGCTAATGTTGAGGAAGGCATGGCAACACCTTCCAGTATTCTTGCCTGGAGAATCCCCATGGACAGAGGAGCCTGCCTGGCTAAAGTCCACGGGGTTGCAAAGAGTTGGACACAACTGAGCAAGTAAGCACAGCACAGCACAAGCCAGTGTTGTACCTACTAGATGTTTAAGATTATAAAAATTATAAATTCAACAAATGTACAAAGTAAAGATGTACTAAAAATGAATTACTGGGGCTTCCCTGGTGGCTCAGTGGAAAAGAATCTGCTCGCCAATGCAGGAACATGGGTTCGATTCCTGGTCTGGGGAGATCCCACACACCATGGAGCAACTAAGCCTGTGAGCCGCACCTATTGAGCCCATTGGAGCTAAAACCACTGCCGTCCACATGCCTAGAGCCTCTGCTCCACAATGAAAGAAGCCACCACGTGAGAAGCCTGCACACTGCAACTAGAGTAGCCCCCACCAGGTAAAAGCCCACGCAGCAACAGAGACCCAGCACAGCCAAAAATAAATAAAATTAGTTTTTAAAAATGAGTTTCTTGATGTCCATGAGTTCATGTATATCAAATGCAGCAGTAAAACAAAAAATATATATTTTACATTTAACTTTTTTCTGTCTTGGAGATTTTGGAGGTACTTGTCTAACATGCATGTGCCGTAAAAGAGGTTAACAGAAAAATAAATTGAGTTGATGGTGAGCTTAGTTTAACATCTTATGATATTTTTATGATTACTTCAATTATATTTGTCAGTACCACATGTATTAAGTTGATGTAAATAAAATAAAAATTTATGAATTAACTTTTTCAACAATTATTATGTTTTATAGAATGTCTGCTTTAAGAAGTTTCCAAAATCTTTTCAGCACTTTGGAATTTTAGACTCATGCTGAATTAAGTAATAGATATTCATTACATACTCAGATTATTTTTATGCAGAAACTGCTAAAATATTAAGGTCTAAGCATACATTTGCTGTACTTTGACTTCTTGCTTTACTATAGAAGTTATATATATATATATATTTTTTATTGTTAATAAATAGTTTTTGCTTCATTGAATAATTGCACTGTGAAGAAGCATAGACCTATAAAAGTTGTGAGATAGTATGTATGGTCATGAAATTTGCTAGCCGACTACAGAAGACTAGTGTATGATGGCCAGTTCACAACTGTCTACTCCCTAATTTTCTCTGTACAATAAAAGTTATGAGGTTAAAAATAATGATCAACATATATAAATGAAACTATTAGAAACAATAAGGATGAAAGGAATTAATTTCTTATATAATGCATGCATGGAAAGTAGGATGGATTTTGATAAAGAAAAGTACACAAGGGAAGTAAGATGCTTTAAGAGAAAGTAAAAGCAACTTGCCCCACAGTAAAAGTCTAATTGTTCTAGACAGAGGAGGAAAATGTAAGACAAAACCTGGATGAGTGATGACCATGTCAGGTTTGTAGAAAAGGAATTGTATAGATGTAAATATAGATAGATTTAAATTTTCTTCTAACTGTAAATAAATTTGAACAGACTGTTACAAAACAGAATGCTATGCACAGTTATCTGTGTAGAACAAAAGAAATCTATGTTGCATAGTCAAAGCTGGCTAATAGGGATGGATGGGTTTATTTATAACATTTAAAGTGAATTTAGTATCAGTAGTACACTAACGTAAAACTAGAAGTTGGTTTTTCCTCTGTTAAAAAGATGACATTTTCTCAGTTTATTCATTTATTGGTTTGTAAAAGAACATTCTTTACCATGTGAGGAATCTGTAATCCACCCAAGAAACAAAAATTCTGTTTTATCAGAATAATTTCCTGTGCTGAATGTTGACTTTTATCAGTTCAGTTCAGTTCAGTCATTCAGTCGTGTCCGACTCTTTGTGACCCCCTGGACTGCAGCACGCCAGGCTTCCCAGTCCATCACCAACTCCTGAAGTTTACTCAAACTCATGTCCATTGAGTCAGTGATGCTATCCAACCATCTCATCCTCTGTTGTCCCCTTCTCCTCCCGCCTTCAATATTTTCCAGCATCAGGGTCTTTTCAAATGAGTCAGCTCTTCACATCAGGTGGCCAAAGTAATGGAGTTTCAGCTTCAACATCAGTTCTTCCAATGAATATTCAGGACTGATTTCCTTTAGGATTGACTGGTTGGATCTCTTTGCAGTCCAAGGGACTCTCAAGAGTCTTCTCCAACACCACAGTTCGAAAGCGTCAATTCTTTGGCACTCAGCTTTCTTTAGAGTCCATACATGACTCACATCCATACACACTGGAAAAACCATAGCCTTGACTAGATGGACCTTTGTTGGTAAAGTAATGTCTCTGCTTTTAAATATGCTGTCTAGGTTTGTCATAACTTTTCTTCCAAGGAGCAAGCGTCTTTTACTTTCATGGCTGCAGTCAACACCTGCAGTGATTTTGGAGCCCCCCAAAATAAAGTCTTTCCCTGTTTCCATTGTTTCCCCATTTATTTGCCATGAAGTGATGGAACCAGATGCCATGATCTTAGTTTTCTGAATGTTGAGTTTTCAGCCAGCTTTTTCACTCTCCTCTTTCACTCTCATCAAGAGACTCTTTAGTTCTTCTTCACTTTCTGCCATAAAGGTGGTGTCATCTGGGTATCTGAGGTTATTGATATTTCTCCCGGCATTCTTGATTCCAGCTTGTGCTTCATCCACCACAGCGTTTCTCATGATGTACTCTGCATAGAAGTTAAATGAGCAGAGTGACAATATACAGCTTTGACATACTCCTTTCCCAATTTGGAACCAGTCTGTTGTTCCACGTCCAGTTCTAACAGTTGCTTCTTGACCTGCATACAGATTTCTCAAGAGGCAGGTCAGATGGTCTGGTATTCCCATCTCTTTAAGAATTTTACACAGTTTGCTGTGATCCACACAGTCAAAGGCTTTGGCACAGTCAAGAAAGCAGAAGTAGATGTTTTTCTGGAACTCTAATTTTTCAGTGATTAAACTGATGTTGGCAATTTGATATCCGGTTCCTCTTTATTTGTTGCAAGGCCTTAAATTCTTTTGAAAAATGTGTATGTATTCCATAGTTTTGGCCACATCAGGTCTTAGATACAGCATGTGGGAGCTTTCCTTGCAGCACCCAGGCTTCTCTCTCCTTGTGGCCCATGGGCTCCAGAGCATGCTAAGCTGCTGCTAAGTCACTGCAGTCGTGTCCGACTCTGTGTGACCCCATAGACAGCAGCTCACCAGGCTCCCCTGTCCCTGGGATTCTCCAGGCAAGAACACTGGAGTGGGCTGCCATTTCCTTCTCCAGTCCAGAGCATGAGGGCTCAGTAATTCTAGAAGATGGCCTTACTTGTGCTGCCACAGGTGGGATCTCAGTTCCACAACAAGAGTTGAACCCACGTCCCCTGCATTGAAAGGTAGATTCTTAACACTGGACCACCAGGGAAGTCTAAACTTCTCGAGTAAGCAAGAATATTCAAGTCCACTAGAATTTTCATTACTTCATGAACAACTTCACCTGGAGATGATTTTCCATCTACATTGCCAACTTATCTAGGCATCTGGCCTCCCTAAGTAATTTTACAGTCCCTTGTAAGGAAGCTATACAAAGGAGTTTATTATTTGTTCATTATCTGTTCGTTATGTGTCTTAAGGAATCTAGGGACCCAGAAATGAATGGAGACCAGGAAATATATTTTTGCTGATGTCCCAAAGATCACACAGACCCTCAACGAGAAAGCCCCTATAGTATGGCCTTCTGCTGATAGTCTGCAGTCGCCATGGCCCTTCTACATCAGCTCCTTGTATCGGAAGCACTTTCCTGAGGGATCTAAGGTGCATCCACGTTTTGGGCCTGCTTTGTTGGAAAACCTAGCCAGGGGACCCTGCTCCTGTGGGAAACAAGGAATTGCCTAAGCTGCACTGGGGAATCTACCTACTTGACCAGGGATGGCCAAGGAGAGCAGGTCTTGAGTGGTAGCAGTCCTTCCAGCGCCTGGAGACAGGGCAGGACACCTGTGGACACAAGGGCCCACGTGGCAGGCTATGTGTCTCTGGGGCTGAGCCTCGTCCTAAAAACACACTCTCAGGATGGGTACAGAAAGAGAAAAGAGTGGCCCTATCCCCTGAAACTGCCTAGGTGGGGTGCCTCGTTTAAGAGTAACAAGGTAACCTGGTACTTATGCATGGAGACAGTAATATAGCACCTAATATCATAAGGACACCTTCCAGTATTTGGACAATGGAAGGTGTTTTTCACCACACACTCATGGCATCACACATTAAAGGTCGGTAGATAAAAGAGAGCAGAGTCAGACTCCTCCTTCGCTGCCACTCACTGCATCTGCCCAGCAGCCGGCCCCTTCCCTCAGCCTCAAGGACTCCCTGAGGCTGCATAGCTCAGTCCTCAGTGGGCTCTGAGCCGGGGCAACACGAGCTTCCTGGACACCAGGATGCCAGGTACACCCAGGAGTTTTCTTCTTCTCAGAGACAGGTTCTCAGGAAAGCTCCCAGCTGTCAGGTGTGTGAGCCTCTGGTCTGTTCATGGACCCACCTTTTCACACAGAGCCTGTAGTCTTAAGGGGCCAAAGCCTCCCTGAGTTCCCTGTACCCAGCCAGGCCCGCCTGTTCCAGTGAGGAAGGGCCACAGCCAGAGACTCCCTTGTGCCCACCCTGCGGCCCCTGTGTCCACTGGTCCTTAGAGAAGCCTCCCTCTGCCCTGACCCTCCCCCTGCTCCTGGACACCCTGTGCTCACCAACTGCACAATTGCTAAGATGGAGATCTCAGCTGGCTAAAATGGTGAAAATTCCATTCAGACCCTTAAAATGACCCCAATTAAGTCTCATCCTCTTCAAGAAACAGAAGCACTGATACTCATAGGGCTCAACGAAGCCCAGTGGCCATCCCATGAAGAGGAGGAAGGCAAAGAGGAGCATCATCCCTGTGGGGGCTTGAACCTGTAGGAGAGGAAAGCCAGGGCACAAGTCAGCAAGTGTGAGGCTCTTGTAGCCACTTCTGGTCTCTCATCTGGACAGCACGAGTCCTGGCCACCCTTCCCACCTTCCAGCACCTCTGGCTCTCGGCTGAGCATGGCTCTGGGCAGTGACGGGCGTGCAGCCCTTTCCCACACACAGTGGCTTCGCCCCGCTCTAGTCTTCATCCTAGATGAAGACAAGCTCCTGCTCTCCATCAGGCAGAGCACGAGGCTCAGAGTGGTCTGGGGCTGTCTCCACGTGGCCCTCACACTCCACGTGGGTCCCCTGACTCCCTGTGGCGTCCCGACCTCAAGGCTGACCTGTGTGAAGAGCTGGAACATGCTCCATTCAGGTACTTCTAACTTGTATGAGCTCTGAGACAAAGGTAGAGGGCGGTGACAAGAGCAGAGGAACTGTGGAGAAGAGGCCAGAAGCCCAGTGCCTGTGCTAGGAAGCATGGACCACATGCCATCATGTCTCCCGGGGACTGGGCATCACATGGCCCCATGTTACTAAAGGGGAGGCCCTGAGGCTCGTCACCCGAGCCCACACACCAGCACTTGCTGGAGGGAAAGCCCCCCAGCACCAGGAGTGCCTGCGTCTGAAACATTTCCTAGTGGGGACTCATCAGCACCCTTGAAGCTGCCAATGTCTAGGGTCCTTCTGGAAATTCCCTCCCCGCCCCCGGGGGACCCGTCACCCTTGTCAACCAGGGGATTTGCTCTTTCTGCTCAGGGGCTCCTGTCTGAGGGACATGCCTCGCCTGCTGCTGCCTGTCACCCTGAGGAGACCCAGGGGCAGCCCCTGACAGGTACCTGCCACGGGACCAGCTGAGGCCCAGGATGGGGGCTGACTGTGCATCAGCCAGCCATGCTCCTCGGGTGGGGACCATCAGTGTCCTGCCCCTGGGCCCCTGGCTCTCTTCACGCATGCTCTCTCAGGAATGGCTGGGCCTCAACCTGCTTATGGCCAAGGGTCCTCCCACTTGAGGTGAATTTAGGCCAAAGCAGGGGGTGCAGAGGACCAAGACTGAGGAGGGGGTCAGAGCCATTGCCCTGCACGGGCTGCTCATCTGCCCAGCCAGTCAGCCTCCCACGTGGTACCACCCTCTCCATGTCCAGACCCCTTCCCACCCGGTGCTATCTGCTCTTCTTACATCTGTCCCTTCCCTCAGGCCACCCGCGCTCGCACTGCCAGTCTCCAGGGCAGCTCAGACCCAGAACCACCCCAAGTGCTCCCAGAAGAGTAGCCTCAGACAGAAAACCAAGGAGACTGTCCTATCCACCATCTCATTGGGACAGCAAGGGAGAGAACAAGATGGTGGAGGAGTAGGTGGCCGTGGAGTACATCTCTCTCCACAGATACATCAGGAATACACCTTTAGACACAGAAATGTGTCCAGAACTCGATCTGAGAGTGGACAGGAGCGCCTGACCAGTGGAAAACAATATACAAAGCCATGCAAAACTCAGTAGGACAAAGGAACTAGAGGGATAAACAGGACTGTTAGCAGGACTGGACCTGCTCTCAGCCAGTGGGGGAACTGAAGCAGGGGTCTGATGCCCACACTGGGGCAACTGTCTGAGCCAGACCAGAACATTTAAGGCTCAGAGTGAAACAGCTGATCCGTGACCGCCTAAATGGAATGAGAACCAGTCAGTCCTTTCCACAGCCATACATACCCCAGACAGGGACGCAGGTCCCCTGGAAGGCACATCGGCTGGGAGCTGGAGCTTGGGGATTGTGGAGCGACCCCAGGGCGAGGGCTGCTGTTGACTGTGCAAGACACAGCGAGGGGATGTGAGCAGGGAGACTGTGGTGGGAAATGCCTGTGGAAGAAAGCCAGGCAGCCATGGAAGCAAGGCCATACTGCTGAGTCACACATAGGGGATGAAGCCATCACCATAGCTTCTCTCTCTCCACATGCCAGCATCAGCAGCTGCTCAATAGAGAGGCTGGCCCATCAAACACCTGAAGCACTGAACCACAGAGCAGGACCCCACCCAGGGTGCCTCTTTAAGTGCCTAATGTGCCGATCTACAGAGTAGGACCCCAGGCAGAGGGGCCCCTCTATGTGCCTGATGCGCCAAACAACAGAGAAGGACCCCAGGCAAGGGAGCCCTCTAAATGCCTGAATGGGCGGAGCTACGGAGAAAGACTTGCCAAAGAAGCCTTCTGATCTCCAGCTACAAGAGGCTTGGAAAAAACACTCTGATAGGGCCATAACTCCTGTGGCAGAGGCAGTCCATGTCCCTGCACAGTTGGTGCTCCACAGTCACTGCAAGCCAAGCAGCTGTGCCACTTTCACGCTCAACTCTCAGTGGGGCAGAGCTGCCACAGACAAAAAAAGTCTTGCATCTACACACACAGGGGCACTTCAGTAGTGTCCAGCTCTTTGCGATTCTGTAGACTGTGCCCTGCCAGGCTTCTCTGTCAGGAAAGGTGGTTCTCTAGGCAAGAATACTGGAGCGTATGGGCTAATACTGGTTGCCATACCCTTTGAGAGCACTATATATCCTGCTGTCCTAGCCGTCAACTCCCCTGAGTGCCTGTACTGCCTGAACCCCTGTGACCCAAGCAGCTGTACCACCGCCACACCTGGCCCTCACAGGGGCAAACCCAAGCCCTCCAGGGCAGCCTCAGGAGCAAAGCCCAATGGACAACCCACATGCAGAGGTGGAAATAAAACCACAATAGAAACCCAGGGGCAGTGTGGCTAAGGAAGAAGACCCAAAACCTTCCTGCCAGCCTTACAAGCTGCAGATTAAATCCACAGGATCAACTAGGCAGACTCTGTGTCTATGGCATATATAAAAGGACATTGAGAGCTCCCACAAAAGAAAATGCACTAGTTCTGATAGCTGTGGACACTGAAGACAAGAACACACAGGAATGGGACCAGACTAGAATATGAGATGCCCCCACAGCAGGTCCAGAGACCAGCACAGTGTTGGAGGGTATCCTAGGGAGGTGAGGTGGACTGTGACTCCCAGCAAGGGAAAGGACTCTGACAGCAGTGACTCAAGAAAAACATTTATTATTCTTATGTTTGACTTCTTCTGTAGATTCTTTTGGATTTTTCTTCTTTTCTTCCCTTCCCCATTGTAGTTGTCAATTTTGTTGGCAATATGAAATCTAATTAACCTGTTGAACTTTTTTTCTCACATTTTTTTATAGTTGTTATACATGTCGGCCTCTACATTGGGCTTTTGCAGTTCTGTGGAGTTTTTTTTCCTCTTTTTTAATTTTAATTTTTTAAACCTATTATTATTATTTCTTCATTTATTCCTTTGCTTTTCTTACAGTTCTTTTCCCCTTGAAGTTCATCTTTAATGTATATAAATCTTCCTCATCTACTTCTATTTATCTTGCACATCTATTCTTTCTTTCCTTTTCTCTCAACATATTTGTTAGCTTTATTCCCAATTGCTTATTCCCCAATTGGCACCTTGCTTTAGTTTTGCTTTCCACTTTGTGCTTTTGTTTTGTTCTGGTAGATATAATTTTTGGTTTCCTTTGTTTGCTGGGTCAATCTATTGTACTTTATATTTGTTGGACGGTTTTGATTTTGTTTATGGGTGTATACGTGTATATTCCATCACAATTTTTTGTGTTGTTATAAACCTCTGCTTCTACGTTGTGCTTTTGCAATTCCGTGATTTCCTTTTTTTTTTTCTTTTTTTTCCTTTGATTTTTTTCCTTTTCTCCTTTTTTAATTTTAAATTTCATTTTTTAAACCTATCATATATTTTCTACATGTATTCATTTCTTTATCTTTCCTCCTATTCTGTTCCCCTTGGAGTTAATCTTTAATGTATATAAATCTTCTTCATCTACCTGTATTTAACTTTGCATATCTATTCTTTCTTTTCTTTCTTTCCTTTCCTCTCAACATATCTGTGAGTTGTGCTTTCATTGCTTTTTTCCCCACTCAGCACCTTGCTTCAGTTTTGTTTTCCAGTTCGTCCTTTAGTTAGTTTTGTTCTTAACTGGTAAACATGATTTTTGATTTCTTTTGTTTGCCAGGTCAATCTACTGTACTCTATTTTTGTTGGACTATTTTGACTTTGCTTATGGGTGTATATGTATATGTGTACATTCCATTATTTTAATCCTTATTTGCCTGATTTTGTAACTGCCAAACCCCATTTGTCTGGGGTTCATCTTTGGTTTCTTGTTTGGGGATATTTGTTTTAATCTCACTGAATGCCATAACAAACCACTTGTGGAATCTTGTTCCTGACCAGAGATCAAGCCCTGAGCCTTTGGAGTGGGAGCACTGACTCCAAGACCCTAGACTACCGGAGAACTAACCCTAGGGAGTAGCAAATGGTGAGAAGTCACACACAGGAAACCAGTTGAATACAAGACCCATCATCACCCGACCACCAGTAGCACCCTGTGCAGGACATCACATCTAAACAACAAACAAAACAAAAATACAAACCCAATCATCAGCAGACAGGATTACCACCTCACTCAGCCTTGCTCATCAGAGGAAAAACAAACAAAAACTCAGCACATATTGCACCCATAGAAAAACTTACACAAACCACTGGACCAACCTTAGGAAGGCAGAAACCAAAAGGAAGAAAGAATTCAACCTTGAAGCCTGGGAAAAGGAGACCTCAAACACAATAAATTTAAAAAAAAATAATGAAAAGGCAGAGAAATACTATACATATGAAAGAACAAGCTAGAAACACAGAAGTCCAAAAAATGAAGAAGAAATAGACAAACTACCTGAAAAGTAATTCCAAACGATAGTAAATATGATCAAAAACCTTGAAGACACAATGAAGAAAATGCAAGATTCAATCAACAAAGACCTAGAAGAATTAAAGAATAAACATACAGAGACAAACAACACAATTACTGAAGTTAAAAATACTCTAGAAGGAATCAATAGCAGAATATCTGAAGCAGAAGAACGAATCAGTGAGCTGGAAGATAAAATGGTGGAAATAACTTCTGAAGAGCAGAATAAAGTAAAAAGAATGAAAACCACTGAGGACAGTCTCAGAGACCTCTGGGACAATATCGAACTCACCAACATTCGATTTATAGAGGTCCCAGAAGAAAAAGAAAGGGTAAGAGAAAATTTTTGAAGAGATTATACTTGAAAATTTTCCCAGCAAGGAAAACGAAATAGTCAAGTCCAAGAGGCACAGAGTCCCATACAGGATAAACCCAAGGAGAAACACGCCAAGACACATACTAATCAAACTAACAAAGACTAAACACAAAGAAAGAATATTACATGCAGCAAGGGAGAAGCAACAGGTAACATAGAAAGGAAACCCCATACGTTTAACAGCTGATCATTCAGCAGAAACTCTGCAGGTGAGAAGTACTGAAAGGAAAAAAATTTCAAGTACTGAAAGGAAAAAAAGTTTACGACCAAGATTACTGAACCGGCAAGGATTTCATTTGTTAACAGAATTCAGTACCACCAAACCAGCTTTACAACACGCGTTAAAGGGACTTATATAGCCAAGAAATGCAAGAGAGGAAAAAAAGATCTACAAAGTCCCAAACAATTAAGAAAATGGCAACAGGAACATATATATCAATAACTGCTTCAAATGTAAACGGACTAAATGCCCCAACCAAAAGATACAGACTGGCTGAATGGGTATAAAAACAAAACCCATATATATGCTGCCTACAAGAAACCCACTTCAGACCTAAAGACACATATAGACTGAAAGTGAGAGGATGGAAATCTATATTCCATGCAAATGGGAAGCAAAAGGAAGCTGAAGTAGCAATCCTCAAATCAGACAAAATAGACCCTTAAATTAAAGAGGATTATAAGAGATAAGGAAGGACACTACATAATGATCAAGGGCTCAATCCAAGAGGAAGACATAACAATTGTAAATATCAATGCATGCAACATAGGAGCACAATACATAAGACAAACACTAACAGACATAAAAGGAGAAACTGACAGTAACACAAGAATACTAGGAGACTTTAACACCCCATTCTCACCAATGGACAGATCATCGAAACAGAAAATTCATAAGGAAACACAAGTCTTAAATGATACATTAGATGAGATAGATCTCCTTGATATCTTCAGGACATTCCATCCAAATGCAGAAGAGTATACCTTCTTCTCAAGGGCACATGGAACACTCTCCGGGATAGACCACATCTTGGGTCACAAATCAAACTTCAGTAAATTTAAGAATATTGAAATTGTATCAAGCATCTTCTCCGACCATGACGCTTGAGACTAGATATCAATTACAAGAAGAAAAAAAAAAAACTATAAGAAACACAAACACTTGTAGACGAACAACACGTTTCTAAATAACCAACAGGTTATTGAAGAAACCGAAAGGGAAATCAAAAACTTTCTGGAAACAAATGACAACGAAAACACAACTCAAAACCTATGGGATGCAGCCAAAGCAGTTCTAAGAGGAAAGTTTACAGCAACACACTCCTCCCTCAAGAAAGAAGACGACCCTCGAGTAGACAACCTAACTGTACACCTACAACTACTGGGAAAAGAAGACCAGAGCAACCCCAAGAATTAGTAGAAGGAAAGAAATCATAAAGATCTGGGCAGAGGGGAATTCCCTGGTGGTCCAGTGGCTAAGACTCTGAGCTCCCAGTGCAGGGGGCCCAGGTTTGATCCCTGGTCAGGGAGCTAGATCCCACATGCTACAACTAAGACCCAGAGCAGCCAAATAATAAATAAATAAAAATTTTAAAAAAATGTTAAAAAAAAAAGATCTGGGCAAAAATAAATGAAAACAAAACGAAAGGAACAATAGTAAAGATTAACAAAACTGAAAGCTGGTTCTTTCAGAAGATAAACAGAATCGAGAAACCTTTAGCCAGACTCAACAAGAAAGAAAAAGCGGAGAATCAAATTAACAAAATTAGAAATGAAAAAGCAGAGGTTACAACAGACAATGCAGAAATACAAAGGCTTATAAGAGACTATTATGAACAACTATATGGCAATAAAATGGACAACCTGGAAGAAATGGGCAGATTCTTAGAAAACTTCAATCTTCCAAGACTGAACCAAGAAGAAACAGAAATTATGAACAACCCAGAAACAAGCATTGAAACTGAAGCTCTGATCAAAAATCTCCCAAAAAACAAAAGCCCAGGGCCAGATGGCTTTACAGGAGAATTTATCAAACATTTAGAGAAGAGCTAATGCCTATCCTTTTAAAACGATTTCAAAAAATTGCAGAGGAAGGAACACTTCCAAACTCATTCTAGGAGACCACCGTCACCCTGATACCTAAACCAGATAAAGATAAGACAAAAGAAGAAAACTACCGGCCAATATCACTGACGAACATAGATGCAAAAATCCTCAACAAAATTTTAGCAAACAGAATTCAGCAACACATCAAAAGCTCATACATCGTGATCAAGTTGGGTTTATTCCAGGGATGCGAAGACCCTTCAATATATGCAAATCAATCAATGTGATACACCATAGTAACAAACTGAAGGGCAAAGATCATATGATCATCTCAAGGGACTCAGAAAAAGTCTTTGACAAAATTCAGCACCCATTTATGACTAAAACTCTTCAAAAAATGGCACAGAAGGAACCTACCTCAACATAGTAAAGGCCATATATGATAAGCCTACAGCAAAGATTATTCTCAATGGTGAAAAAATGAAAGCATTTCCCCTAAGATCAGGAACAAGACAAGGGTGTCCACTTTCACCACTATTACTCAACATAGTTCTGGAAGTCCTAGCTACAGCAATCAGAGAAGGAAAAAAAATGAAAAGAAACAGATAGGAAAAGAAGTAAAGCTCTCACTGTCTGCAGATGACATAGTACTCTACATAGAAAACCCTAAAGACAGTATCAGAAAATTACTACACCTAATCAGTGAATTTAGCAAAGTTGCAGGATACAAAATCAATACACAGAAATCATTTGCATTTCTATATACTAACAATGAAAAAATCAGAAAGAGAAATTTAAAGAATCAATCCCATTCACCATTGCAGCAAAAAGAATTAAGTATCTAGCAACAAACTTACCTAAGGAGACAAAAAACTCTATACCCTAAATTCTAAATTACTCTAAAACTCTAAATTATAAGACACTGATGAAAGAAATCAAAGATAACATAAACAGATGGAGAGATATTCCATGTTCCTGGGGAGGAAGAATCAATATTGTGAAAATGACTGTACTACTAAACAGAAACTACACATTCACTGCGATCCCCACCAAATTACCAATGGCACTTTTTCACAGAACTAGAACAACAAATGTCACAATTCATATGGAAACACAAAAGACCCCGTGGTGCAAAAGCAGTCTTGAGAAAGAAGAATGAAGCTGGAGGAATCAATCTTCCTGAATTCAGATTATACTACAAAGCCACAGTCATCGAGACAGTATGGTACTGGCACAGAAATAGAAATATAGACTAATGGAACAATATAGAAAGCCTAGAAATAAACCCATGCACCTATGGGTACCTTATTTTTTGACAAAGGAAGTAAGAATATAGAAAGGGACCCATACAGCCTCTCCAATAAATGGTGCTGGGAAAACTGGACAGCTACAGGTAAAAGAATGAAATTAGCACACTTCCTAGCACCATAGACAAAGATAAACTCAAAATGGATTAAAGACCTAAATGTAAGACCAGAAACTATAAAACTCTTAGAGGAAAACATAGGCACAACACTGGATGACATAAATCAAAGCAAGATCCTCTATGACCCACCTCCTACAGGAACAGAAATAAAAACAAAAGTAACCAAGTGGGACCTCATTAAACTTAAAGCCTTTTGCACAGCAAAAAGCTCGCACGTCCCCAGGATTCTCCAGGCAAGAACACTGGAGTAGGTTGCCATTTTCTTCTCCAATGCATGAAAGTGAAAAGTGAAAGGGAGTCGCTCAGTCATGCCTGACTCTGAGTGACCCCACGGACTGCAACTTACCAGGCTCCTCTGTCCATGGGATTTTACAGGCAAGAATACTGGAGTGGGTTACCATTACCTTCTCCAAAAGGAAACTATAAGCAAGGTGAAAAGACAACCCTCAGAATGGAAAGAAAGTAACAGCAAATGAAACAACTGAAAAAGGATTAATTTCCAAAATATACAAGCAGCCCATACAACTCAATACCAGAAAAACAAACAACCCAATCAAAAAGTGGAAAAAAGACCTAAACAGACATTTCTCCAAAGAAGACATACAGATGGTTAACAAAACACATGAAAAGATGCTCCACATCGCTCACTGTTAGAGACATGCAAAGCAAAACTACACTGAGATATCATCTCACACCCCTCAGAATGGCCATCATCAAAAAGTCTACAAACAATAAATGCTGGAGAGGGTGTGGAGAAAAGGGAACACTCTTGCACTGTTGGTGAGAATGTAAATTGATACAGCCACTATGAAAGACAGTATGGAGATTCCTTAAAAAACTAGGAATGAAGCCACTATATGACCCAGCAATGCCACTCCTTCCTCAGGCGTAAACCCCGAGGAAACCAAAATTGAAACAGACACATGTATCCCATTGTTCACTGCAGCACTATTTACAATAGCTAGAACATGGAAGCAACCTAGATGGCCATCGACAGATGAATGGATAGAGAAGTTGTGGTAAATATACACAATGGAATATTATCCAGCCATTAAAAGAACACATTTGAGTCAGTTCTGATGAGGTGGATGAACTTAGAATCTATTACACAGAGTGAAGTATGTCAGAAAGAGATAAGTATCATATCCTAACACATATACACGGAATCTAGAAAAATGGTACTGAAGAACTTTTTACAGGGCAGCAACGGAGAAACAGACACAGAGAATAGACTTATGGACATTGGGAGAGAAGAGGGTGAGATGTATGGAAAGAGTAACATGGAAACTTACATTACCATATGTAAAATCGACAGCCAACAGGAATTTGCTGTATGGATTGGGAAACTCAAACAGGAGCTCTGTATCAACCTAGAGGGGTAGGATGGGGAGGGAGACGAGAGAGAGTTTCAAAAGGGAGGGGATATATGTAAACCAACGGCTGATTCATGTTGAGGTTTGACAGAAAACAGCAAAATTCTGTAAAGTTATTATCCCTTAATAAAAAAAGTTAAAAAAAAAAAACAGACAATGACACACCAGGGCTTTCCTGGTGGCTTACAGAGTAAACGGTCTACCTGCCTATGCAGGAGACACCAGTTCAATCCCAGGTCCAGGAAGATCCCACATGCCGCAGAACAGCTAAGCCTGTGTGTGCCACAATTACTGACAGTGTGATTGAGCGACCAGGAGCGGCAACTACTGAACTCCTCCAGACCAAGGGCCCAAGCTCTGTAAGAACAGATGCCAGTGTAAGGACAAGCCCGTGTACCATGACTAGAGAGTAGCCTCCCTTGATGCAACTAGAGAAACGTCTGCACGGGAACTAAGACTCTGTACAGTCCAAAAAAAAAAAAAAAAAACAATGAGAAAAATGAGAATGAAAATCCTAAGAATAAACATACCTAAGGAGACAAAAGACCTCTACTTTGAAAGCTGTAACTCTGATGGAAGAAATCAAAGATGACACAAACAGACGGAAAGATATGACCAAGTTCTTGCTTTGGAGGAATCAATATTGTCAAATTGACTCTCATACCCAGAACCATCTATGTATTCAATACAATCCCTAGAAAATTATTAACGGTATTTCTCAGAGAACTAGAACAAAAAATATTTGAAATCTGCATGGAAATATAAAAGTTCTGGAACAGCCAAATCAATCTTGAGAAAGAATAGTGGAGCTGGAGGAATCACACTTCCAGACTTCCCACACTCCCAGACTGTAGCCATACTTCAAAGCTACAGTCCTTAGTAAGGTACTGGCAGAAAAAGAGAAATACAGATCAGTGGAAAAGGATGAAAATCCTGAAATAAAGCCATGCACCTACGGTAAATTAAGGTACAGCGAAAGAGGCAAGAATATAAAATGGAGAAAGACAGTCTCTTAACTAAGCAGTACTGGGCAAATGGGACAGTTACACATAAAAGAGTGGAGTTAGAACATTTTCTCATACCATATACCAACATAAATTCAAAATGTATTCATGACCTAAATGTAAGACCGGACATTATTGTTACAACCTCATCAGAGCCATGACAGGCTCAAAGAGGTGCACTAGGCCAAAAATAATCCCCGAGTCATGCTTCCAGGGCTTCCGCGGATGATAACTCTGGCCAATCAGAGGGATGATAACTCTGGCCAATCAGAGGGATGATAACTCTGGCCAATCAGAGGGATGATAACTGGCCAATCAGTAAATACCAGGAACCCCCTGCAGCCAATCAACCCTTGCCAACTCCCTGTCTTTGTTCTAAAGTTATAAACACTGCTGTAAATCTGGGCTGGGGGCTCTTGCTCCACTCCACTGTGTTGGATGTGGTGGGGGGCCCTGGCTCGAGCTAGAAATAAAACCCCTTCATGCTTTTGCATTGCCACGGACGCCTTGTTCTCTCAGTTTTGGGGACTCGGACTCTGGGCAAAACACTGTGGGCCCGTCCGGGATCCCTTTAACTGGGAAGAATAACATTCTCCCGGTAGAAGGGGTTTCCTCACTAGGAGGAGAGATATCTGAACACCGGTGTTAGTTCTGATTAAGTCCACCGTAAGGCCGAGGCCCGGTATCATGCCAGGGAGGCGGCTGGCTCTGGTTACTGGATTAAGTCCAGCGTAAGGCCAAGGCCCGGTATCATGCCAGGGAGGCGGCTGGCTCTGGTTACTGGATTAAGTCCAGCATAAGGCCAAGGCCCAGCATCGAGCTGGGGGGGCGGCTGGCTCTGTGAACATCCTGCAGGTAAGACTGAGTGGAAATTCAAGAAGACCCAGTGTTGTGTTGGTGGCCACTTTGCGTTTGTTGTCTGTCTATTTGTTGTGTTTGCGTGAGTGCCGGCACCATCTTTGCTCTTTGTGTGCTCTTTTGGCTCCCAGTGTACTTTTCTGTGATCATGGGACAAACAACTTCTACTCCTTTATCTCTTATGACTAACCACTTCTCTGATTTTAAGTCTAGAGCACAGAATCTATCATTGCTGGTTAAGAAAAGCAAGTTAGTAACTTTTTGTTCTTCCGAGTGGCCTGCTTTTGATGTCGGCTGGCCACAGGAGGGCACCTTCAGCCTGCCTACTATTCGAGCGGTCAGTGAGAAGTTGCTCGCCCCCTACTCTTCAGGGCACCCAGACCAAACTCCATACATTCTGGTCTGGCAGGACCTGGTGGAAAACCCCCGGCCTGGCTAAAACCTTTTGTTTTTCAGCCCCTCACTTCCCTTCCCTCTTGCCCGTCCTCGGCTTCATTACGTCCCCAGATACTAGTCGTGGAAGCATCCAAAGAGAAAGAAGACAAAGAGCGCAGCAACTGGGTGAAACCGGTATTCCAGGAATCCTCACTATACCCCAATTTACTCGACCTGGAGACCGAACTCTCCCCGCCCCCCATGTGGATCCACTTTTGCCCCCGCAGGTTCCTCAGGTCTCTTCTGGAGGGATACAAAGGGACACTGAGCCTTCAGCCCCAGCCCGGGAAGGAGGCCCTGCCCAAGGGACTCGGGGAAGAACCAGGGGCATCACCAATATGGCGGAAGAAAACAACCCAGAAGCCCCCTCCTCCACAGTCCAGGCATTTCCAGTTTGGGCGGGGCCTGCCCGAGCAGACAGAGAATGGACATACCAGTACTGGCCCTTTTCCACCAGTGATCTTTACAACTGGAAAACTCAGACCCCTTCATTCTCTGAAAAACCTCAGGGCCTCATTGACCTTTTAGAATCTATCCTTTTCACCCATAACCCCACCTGGGATGACTGTCAACAGTTGTTACAAGTGCTCTTTACTACAGAGGAACGCGAACGGATCTTGTCAGAAGCACGAAAGGATGTGCCGGGGGTAGATGGGAGACCCACTACGCAGCCTAACCTGATTGATGAGGGATTTCCCCTGACGTGGCCCTTCTGGGACTTCGAGCGTGCTGAAGACTCTGCTGGAAGCCCCAGCCCTTGCTCTCCCTGACCCGTCCAAGCCCTTCCAATTGTCTGTAGACGAAAAACGGGGAATGGGAAAAGGAGTCTTGACGCAGCAGTGGGGGCCTTGGAGGCGACCAGTGGCCTACCTATCCAAACGACTGGACCCGGTGGCTGTGGGGTGGCCACCTTGCCTCCAAATCATTGCTGCTACTGCCCTCCTGGTCCATGATGCTGACAAGCTGACTTATGGACAGCGACTCCTGGTCTACACTCCCCATGCCATCGAAGGGATTCTGAAGCAGCCACCGGGTAAATGGATCTCTAACGCCCGTTTGACCCATTATCAGGCTTTGCTGCTGGACACCCCACGGATACACTTCCAGACACCCTGCTTCCTGAACCCAGCTACTCTCTTACCCAACCCGGAGGAAAACAGCCCCCTCCACGATTGTGGTGAGATATTGGCTGAGACGACGGCAATACGAAAAGACCTAACAGATGTGCCTTTAAATAACAGTGAGCTGATATGGTTTACAGATGGAAGCAGTTTTATAAAGGATGGACAGAGAAAGGCTGGAGCCGCAATAGTTGATGACTCTGGGAAGATAATATGGGCTGAAGCCCTTCCCCCAGGTACCTCCGCCCAAAAAGCGGAACTAATAGCCTTAATACAGGCTCTGGAGAGGGCAGAAGGAAAAAGAGTCACTATTTATACCGACAGTTGGTATGCATTTGGCACCGTACACATCCAGGGCCCAATATATAAAGAGCGGGGGTTTTTGACAGCCGAGGGAAAAGAAGTTAAAAACCTGCCTGAGATCCGCAGACTCTTAGCAGCCTTCCAACAGCCTCGAGCAGTGTCAATAGTACATGTCCCTGGACATCAAAAGGGAAGAGACATCAAGGCTCGAGGCAACTGAGCCGCTGATATGGCGGCTCTTGAGGCGGCTGACAGGGACTGCACAGCCCCTATACTAACTGTGAGGCTGCCACCCCCAGGTATGGGAACCTTGCCCCCAACCCCCAAGTATTCCTCTTCTGATCTCAATTGGATTCAAGAAAATGCCAGCCCTCAGGAGGGCGAAGATGGATAGTATCGGGACCAAGATGACAACTTGATACTTCCAACCAACTTGGGTCAACACCTCTGTACGCACCTACATCTGACCACCCATCTAGGAGAAAAAAAGACTCTAACCCTCTTACAGACAGCACGTTTGCGGTTTCCCCGACAACAGGCGACTGTACGAGACATAGTCCAGGCCTGCAAAGTGTGCCAGATGATGAAGCCGCAAAAAGGACAGCATACGGGAATGAGGTACTGGGGAGAGAGGCCAGGGCAACACTGGGAGATAGATTTTACAGAGGTAAGACCAGGTCGACGGTATCGGACCTGGGTGCACTGCAACCATGTACGCCAAGCCACTCCAGAAGAGCAAGAAAGGGGCCAAAAAGAATGGGAGGTAATGCCGCACCCTTCAAACCCCTTCAAGATAAAGCTCATCCGCCGACAGGATCCAGACAAATCATCCTGACTATCCTATTGGTGACCATCCTCCTCGACCCTGGAGCCACCCATGACAACCCGCACCAGCGGGCCAAAATCACCTGGAAACTTCAAGACGGACTAACACGAGAGGTGCTCAACTTAACCACAGAAGTACATCCTCCGAACACCTGGTGGCCAGACCTATATTTTGACCTAAAGCCGGTGGTGGGTGTGCCTTGGGCAAGGGGTTTCCTCCGGATGCAGGGGTTCTGGGCATGCCCGGGCCACCAGAGAACCAAATGGAAGACTTGTGGGGGGGCACAAGATTATTTTTGTAAATCATGGGATAATGTTACTTCTGATGATGGGCCTCGGTGCTGGGAGGTAGGAAATCGGGACCTACTTAACTTCTCGTTCGCAAAGCCCACCCCCAGAGCCCTTGGGGACCGAACTTTTGAACGTGGAGAGAGTTGCAACTATGCACAGGTTAAGATAAGGTTCAATTGGAAAAAAGCAAAAAAGGAGAGGGCTTGGATTTCTGGCTTATCCTGGGGAATACAAACAAAAACGGTGCCAGGCGCGCAAATTTACGGAGGAATTATAATTATAAGCCAGATTCTAGAGCCAACGCAGATACACAGTATAGGTCCCAACCCAATGGAGACAACTGACGTAACTCCCAGCCCGACCACAGTGGTTTCCACATCCTTCGTCTCACTCGATCCTCCGGGTCCCATCCGCAACCTCAGAAACTCAGACCCATTATGGAAATTAGTTAAGGCAGCCTATATAACCTTAAATCAAACTAACCCGGAAGCAACTGGATCTTGCTGGCTTTGCTATAATCTATACCCCCCTTACTATGAAGCAGTGGGTCTTAACGCTTCTTACGGCCTGACTGATAGTATAGATCCTCCTCAGTGTCGCTGAGGAGAACGGAAAATGGGCCTCACAATGAGAAAAGTTTGGGGAAAGGGACTCTGTGTGGGCAGAGTTCCACCCGAAAATTCCCCCTTATGTGCCTACACAGCCGAACCCACAGAGCTAACTGGGATTAAATGGATTATCCCAGAGATGGGGGGATGGTGGGTCTGCTCACGTACTGGTCTAACCCCTTGTTTACACATCTCAGTATTCAATCCTAAAGAAGAGTTCTGCATCTTGGTGGCAGTTGTGCCAAAAATCCTGTACCACACTGAAAAGATAATGTACGACTACTTGGCCCAAAAACAAACACCCGGTCAAATGATACAAGGCAGAACCAAGAGAGAACCTATTACAGCCATCACCATAGCGACCATGTTCGGCCTTGGGATCGCTGGGGCAGGGACTGGGATAGCAGCCTTGTCCCTCCAAGGCCAGGGATTTACTTCATTGCGGGTGGCCACAGATGAAGACATTACCCGCCTAGAAGAGTCAATTAGTCACCTAGAAAAATCGCTGACCTTCCTGTCCGAGATGGTCTTGCAAAACCGGAGAGGGCTAGATCTAATTTTTCTGCAGCAAGGGGGCCTCTGCGCGGCCCTGAGAGAAGAATGTTGTTTCTACGCAGACCACACTGGGATAATAAGAGAATCTATGGCAAAGGTGAGAGAAGGACTAGCCCAGCAAAAGAGAGAGCGAGAAGCCCAGCAGGGATGGTTTGAATCTTGGTTTCAACAACCTCCGTGGCTGACAACATTAATTTCCACCCTGGTGGGACCTCTTATGGTGCTTTTACTAATACTCACCTTTGGCCCATGCATCCTCAACAGGCTCATTACGATTATAAAAGAGCGTATTAATACAGTTCAACTATTTGTGCTTAGACAGCAACATCAAACTGTACCCCAGAACAAAGAGGAAGATTCCTCTATATGATCTAAAGACAGGGGGAAATGTTACAACCTCACCAGAGCCATGACCAGCTCAGAGAGGTGCACTAGGCCAAAAATAATCCCTGAGTCATGCTTCGGGGGCTTCCGGGGATGATAACTCTGGCCAATCAGAGGGATGATAACTCTGGCCAATCAGAGGGATGATAACTGGCCAATCAGTAAATACCAGGAAACCCCTGCAGCCAATCAACCCTTGCCAACTCCCTGTCTTTGTTCTAAAGTTATAAATACTGCTGTAAATCTGGGCTGGGGGCTTTTGCTCCACTCCACTGCGTTGGATGTGGTGGGGGGCCCTGGCTCGAGCTAGAAATAAAACCCCTTCATGCTTTTGCATTGCCGTGGACGTCTTGTTCTCTCAGTTTTGGGGACTCGGACTCTGGGCAAAACAATTATAAAACTTCCAGAAGAAAACACAGGCAGGACACTGTTGACATCAATCACAGCAATACCTTGTGGATCTGTCCACTGGAGTAATGGAAATAACAAAATTAAACAAACCAGGCCAAATTAAACTTAAAAGCTTTTGCGCGGCAACTGAAGCCATAAACAAAATGAAAAGGCAATCTAGAGAATGGGAGAAAACATTTGCAACTAATGAGACAGACAATGGGTGAATCTCCAAAATGTACAAACAGAATCAACATCACAATATAGGTATTAAAAAATGAAAAATGGCTCGAAGACCCACATAGGTATTTATCAAAAAATAATAAATAAAGGTGGCCAAAAGACACGTGAAAGATGTTCAGTATCACTAATTATTAGAGAAATAGAAACCAAAACTCTAGTGAAGAAATATCACGTCACACTCGTCAGAAGGGCCATCATACAAAAATCTACAAATAATACATGCTGGGGAGGGTGTGGAGAAAATGGAAGCCTCCTACACTGTTGATGGGAATGTAAATTGGTGCAGCCACTCGGGAGAACAGAATGGAGGTGCCTTAAACAGTGAATATCACAGCTGCATATCATCCTGCGATCCCCCTGCTGGGCATAGATCTGGGAAAACCCGGAAGTCAAAGAGACACATGTACCCTGATGCTGCTGCTGCACTATTTACAATAGCTAAGACATGGAAGCAGCCTGAATGGCCACTGACAAAGGAAGAGGTGAAAAAGACGATGCAACATTACTCAGCCCTCAAAAGAGCTAAATAATGCCATCCTAGCAGTAGAGATGGATGGAACTAGAGATGATCATGAGGCTTCCTCGGTGGCTCAGAGGACAAGAACCCACCTGCCAACGCAGGAGATGTGTGTTTGATTCACACATCTGACGAAATGACAACCCAATGACATCTGGGAAATGACAACCCACTTCAGTATTCTTGCCTGGGAAATTCCATGAACAGAGGAGCCTGGTGGGCCACAGTCCACGGGACTGCAAAGAGTCGCACGTTCCAGAGCGACTGAGCACACACCCAGCTTGCTTACAGGCTTCTGGCAGTCTTCCCAGGTCACTAAGGAAGGTCACTTCCTGACAAGCACAGGAACCTCAGGATGGTCTGGGACCCTCGAGAAAGGACAAATTCACCCAAACCTTAGGTATTGCAGACAATGTCTGATGGCAAATATCTGATCTGGCTCCTCAGCCTCGAGCGAGCTTTAGACGTCCAATCAGTCACTCCTCATGAAAAGTTAAGGCAAACAGTGTTTCAAATTCTACATGGTCAACCTCTAGTCTTGTTGCACTCATTGGAATGATCCCAGCAAAGTTGATTGCAACTAGACTAACTGGCAAACGCAGTCTCACTAGGGTTGTCTCCAACAGAATGGGGGTAACTGAGGAGAGAAAAAATTATGTTTTGGTAATACCGCTGATGAATATCAGGTTCTACTTCTGCTGTCTACCTTTTAGGTTATGTTTCTGAACTGTAAACTGGACTAAACCCCGAATTCTTCTAGTCCTGTTCCCTCAAAATTTGGCTACATCCTTCCAAACTAAAATTTCCCGTTTTCCTCCCACCCTCTTGACTTACACTCATTAAGAACTAAAGCTGCCCTTTTTTGAAAGCCATGCAATACAGGTGGACAACTCTGTCTAAACGTTTCAGCAATTACCACAGCAGCTCATGTATAGACAGTCATGGTGCCTGTTGCCATGTGGGCCACTCAGGACCATCACTCAAGACCTTCAAACTGCAAACCGGGAAAATCTGTCAATTTGCCACCAACTGCACTCCAGGTAAACACTTCAAATCTGATATGAAAGCTCTGCTATACTGGCCACCCTCAACACTCAGAAACTGGTTTATCACTGGCTCCCATCATTCACCGTTACTTCCTTCTGTTTCCATGGCAATGCCTCATTAAACACCCAGCTTCTCCCACAGTCTAGGGCTAACTTAGAACATCAGCTGCATCACTGCATCCTAGAATGAGACACAATTACTTATCTGACCTCTGTTCAAGACTAACAGCATAATTCAATGAAAAATGGGGAGACCTACCACCTGAGCTTTAACGTGTGAACATTCCAGGTTAAGGTGAAGAGGACACTACGAGGGCTCGAGGCAGGCCGCAACAAAATACACCAACTCTGCATAATGATTACTTTGGTTTAATTTGACTTAAGAAACACCCAACCTAGATAGCAAATTCAAAAGCAGAGACATTACTTTGCCAAGAAAGGTCCATCTAGTCAAGGCTATGGTTTTTCCAGTGGTCATGTATGGATGTGAGAGTTGGACTGTGAAGGAAGCTGAGCACCAAAGAATTGATGCTTTTGAACTGTGGTGTTGGAGAAGACCCTTGAGAGTCCCTTGGACTGCAAGGAGATCCAACCAGTCCATTCTGAAGGAGATCAGCCTTGGGATTTCTTTGGAAGGAATGATGCTAAAGCTGAAACTCCAGTACTTTGGCCACCTCATGCGAAGAGTTGACTCACTGGGAAAGACTCTGATGCTGGGAGGGATTGGGGGCAGGAGAAGGGGATGACAGATGGCTGGATGGCATCACTGACTCAACGGACATGAGTCTGAGTGAACTCCAGGAGTTGGTGATGGACAGGGAGGCCTGGCGTCGAAAAGAGTCAGACACAACTGAGAGACTGAACTGAACTGAAGAAACACCCAGTACAAGAGGACACGCTCTGACCCTACTTTGTTCCCCTGAAAGGAAGAAGCAAAACTCCCAGGGGAAGGTATTCCACCTATGTGAGGAGGATTGGACAGCATCCTTACGGTCGAAGACAGGGAGATACTGAGACTGAACGGGGGCATAAACAAACTTTGTTACTTCTTCATTAATGTGGTATCACAAGGAAAAATCCCTCTTTCTTATAAATTCTTCTCAATTAATTAATTCTTTATCTAAAAGGTTACATAAACAGCTTCCTGTGATTTGCTTCTTAGGTCCTATAGCTGTGGGGCCTCCATACATTCAAAATTAAATTGGTTTTCCTTCTGTTAATAGGGCTGACATCAACTTGATTAGACCAGGCAAAGGAACCTAGAAGGCATTACAACCTCCAGAACGAGAAAGAAATGAACATCCTAAGACAGAAACACAAAATATCTGAAAATGAAAACTCACTGAATGGGACAAACAGATAAGCAGATGCGACAAAACAGAGCAACAGGAAATGTGAAGAAAGGTTTACCCAAAATATCCAAACTGATACCCAGAGAAATGAAAACAAAGGAATGAACAGAAGTGCCAAAGCGGGACTCATAGGTCAGAGTCCCACACCTAGTATCCACGTAACCAGAGTCCTAGAATGAGAGGACAGAGAGAGAGAGCCAATCTCTGAAGAAATAATGCCAGACACAACAACTTCCCAAGATGACTTGGGCCATCAGCCCACAACCCAAAAAGTTCAGTGTGGCAGGTCAACAGGAAATCTCACACAAGGAAGATCACTCTTAGACGGACCGTAGCTGAACAGTGGAAAACGATTCTTAGTCAGGGACGATCTGAATGTGAGCCAGAGGAAACACAGGCAGTACCTCCGGGCAGCAGCCACGTGTGGTCTTTCCACAATCCTCAGGGACAATCGCTTCCAAATGCTGTAGAGTGAAGACACTGTGCACCAGGACCTCTACTCTAATGAAGGGAAATGATACTTCAAAAATGAAGGTAAAATGAATATGCTTCAACACAAGAAGAGTTCCCCTGTCTACTCACCAGCAGGTCCCACTACAAGACATGTTAACTGCACATCCCAGTTAGAAATAAAGCACATGAAACCAGAGCCCAAAGCAGAGGGTGTAATAGAACCGAGATGTGGAAACGGCCCCATTCGCATCAGTCAGTGTGAACTTGAAGGCAAAAAAGATAACAGGAAAAGAGACCATAAAAGATGAATGAGGATGGTGATTTCATGTCCATAAGGGACCGTGAACCTCAATCAGAGTACCATTCCTAACCACAGGGATATTAAGCAAGACAGGAGTCACCTCCCCTGTCTGCAAATTAAGAACACAGTTCCAAAATAATAATGCGCTCCCTACTTCCCACCGCCTTCATTCCCCGTAGAAAACACAACCTATTTTGGGCACCACGATAATAAAACTATTACAAAACAAAACCAGACCTAAACAGCCTCAAGACTTGGCAGGAAAAGTAGGGAGACAAGCATACATCAGAAATGCTGCACACCCGGGGTCCCATATGCCATCGCAAACCCCAAGAAAGTGACAGCCAAACCAACCCAAAACGAAGGACCTGAAAGCAAAATGAGCCGAGAATGGAAAAGGGAGGGAGTGCTATGTGTCGGGTGGAGGTTCCTGTACCCAGCGCCGAGGCTGCTAGATGGACTGGGGCACCCCATGGGCGCGCGGTGCTTTGGGGTTCTGCAGTGTGCGTGGCGCCAGCAGGATCCTGCAACCTTGTTCTAGGGCCCAGGGCCAAATCCCAGAATCTGCCCACACTGAGCTCAGGCCGACTCCGGGCCTGTAGCAAGGCCCCCACCTCCCGTTCGTTGCCCAACCTTCCAGAAGCGTCAACACTCCCCGTGTCCGGCCCAGAGCTCCGGAGACCTATCTCCCCCACAAGCCCCTGACTCCACTCTCCACCCGTCGTCTTGTTCTGTGCTACAACCGCCGTGTGCTGCTACAAACGTCTCCGCGCTCCATGTCCTTCCCAGGCCTCCCCAACGTTCCCCGGGGGGATCCCATGTGCCGGCAGACCTTCTGGAACCTTCAGTCCCCGTGCTCTGTGAAGACCTTCCAGAATCTTCCCTGATACGTCCTGCCAAGAACCGTGGAACTTCCCCGCCCCTGTGTCCCAGCCAGACCGTGGAATTTCCTTTCCACTGCCTCCCGACCCCACCCTCGTCTTGTCCAAACCTTCTGGCACCTTCCCGGACACGACCTCCAGGGGGTTCCACAGGCTACAGGTAGTGCAACCGCCGCGGGTGTGTGAGGACAGGTCGCTCAGGCTCGACGCCCACACTCCACCCGGAAGCACTGAGGGGCGTCTCCCATCAGGCTCTGCGCGGCTTCCGGAAGCTTTCGCCCCGCTCGGAGCGCCCCCAGGGGCAGTCTCGTCAGAGCGCCTGGCGGAGGTCGATGCCTGAAAGTGTTAGAGGACAGGGAGCGGGGAGATGGTTCCAGAATGTCTGGGCAGGAGCAGAGGTGGCAGGGCAGGTTCATGCCGTGACATACCCCAGCTTCACAAGTCTCCCATGACTGACAGTACTAGCGTTCCTTCTCTGTTACAATGAAACTGAGGGAGAATCATTACTTAAGAGAGAACCAGATAATCCCCAAAGTCTTAGTTACTGCTGCTGCTGCTGCTAAGTTGCTTCAGTCGTGTCCGACTCTGTGTGACCCCACAGACGGCAGCCCATCAGGCTGCTCCGTCCCTTGGATTCTCCAGGCAAGAACACTGGAGTCGGTTGCCATTTCATTCTCCAATGCATAAAAGTGAAAAGTGAAAGTGAAGTCGCTCAGTCGTGTCTGACTCAGCGATCCCATGGACTGTAGCCCACCAGGCTCCTCCGTTCATGGGATTTTCTTAGTAACTAGTCCTAAACCAATTACACAGAAGAGAGGTCCCAGCGGAAACTGGGTAAAACAGTAAGGTCTAAAGGATTGTGAGGTTATCACAAGTTAAAAGTGCAGGGAAAGGAGCAGATAAGGTGCTTAGTGAAAATATATCACATCACAGGCATCTAGCAGAAGAGAGAAAAGGGTGAAATTTTTCTCAACTTCCATTCAAGAGATTAGGAAAAGAATAGATTATCCACACAAAGAAATGACAAAGGAAATATAAAGAGGAGAGGAGAAGTGAAGGAGAGGTAAACCCACAAAGCCAAAGTTGGTTATATAAGAGGGAATCATAGTATGGTAAAACAAGAAAAGAGCCACCAAATAAAAATAAAATTCTCAAAACTGATATCAGAAATGGAGTGGGAGGCATCGATTAGCCCTTTTACTGAGTTTATTAAAGAATTTATTTGATAAAAGTCAAATGTTATAAATGTGATAGATGTCACAATCTTGATGAAATGACTAAAACCTGAAAACCACTGTGAACTTTGACTCACAATGAGGTCGGGAGACTAAAATACCTTGAATCTTTCTGAAAAACCTATTTCTATTCAAATTAAATCCTTGAGACAGTAAGGATACAGCAAGTTTATGAATGCTGATTCCCAACAGAGTGAAGATTGGTCTACAAGTTAAATGCAATTCAGTTCTAATCTCAGCTGGTGGTTGTGGGCACGTTTGTGCACATGTGTATTTTGTGCGTGTGTGTGTATGTGTTGTGTGTCTGGGTGTTTGTGGGTGTGCATGAAGTTGATTTCAAATGTTTAAATGTTTATGAAAATGGAAAGGGCTAAGAGTAGCAAATGCAATCTACTATGAGAAGGAAAATCCTGGAGGACTTGCTCTCTCAACTGCCAAGAGCATTTATGCCTTCTCCTTTATTAAGAGAGTGTGGTGTTGGGCTAAGGGTGGAAAAATAGACCAATAGAGAAGAAAAGCAAAGTCAGAAAGCACGAATGTCCAGTTACAGGCTTTCTGATGCAGGGAGGAAGGGAGGGAGAGAGTGATAACAGGAGAGAGAAAAAGAAGACCTTTGAAGGAGACAACTGTTTTCAAGAATTGTTTCTTGTAGTTGTAGGTTCTGGCTGGTTTAGAATCTGTCGAGCAGGCTGGCAGAAATTCAGCAAAGAACTCTCTTGCAGCCTTGTGCCTGAATTCCACAAGGCTGAAGGCTTGAAACTCAGGCAGGGGTCTATGCCATAGTCTTCCAAGGAGAATTTCTTCTACCTTGGAGATTCTTGGCCTTTACTCTTTAGACTTCCAACTGATTAGATGAGGCCCACCCACTTTATGGAAGATGATTGGCTTTACTCAAAGTCTCTTGATGAAAGAACTCATCACATTGAAAAATCTCTTCATAGCAAGATCTAGATTGGTGTTTGGCCAAGAATTTGAACACCATAGCTTAAGCAAATTGACACACAAAATCACCCATCATTCTGGATATTTCAAAGAAAAGGTCTCCTACGTTATTTGGCCTTTTGTGCCTGGCTTCTTCACTTGGTGTCATATTTCAAGTTTCCTCCATGTTGTAACATGTGTCGTTACCGTGTTTATTTGTGTGTTTAAATAAATTTACTGAGATATTAATTTATATACCATGGGATTCACTCATTTAATGTGCACAGGTCAATAATTTTTATTATATTCACAGCTATGTCAACCATCACTATAGTCCAACAATGACTTCACCTTGAACTGAACCCCATACCCATTCATGGTTATCCCTTTACACTGCTCAGGCTCACCCCACCCCCAGCACTAGGCAACCACAAGTGCACTTTCTGTCCCCTATTCTGAACATTTTCTGTTAATGGAATCGTATAACCCTGGCTTTTTTAGCTTGCTGCAATGCTTTCCAGCTTCATCCGTGTTGTGGTGTGTTTCAGTACTTCTTTTTCCTTGCTTAATAATATTTCACTGTGTCATTATACCTCATTTAGTTTATCTGTTCATCAGCTGATAGACTTTTGGATTGTTTTCACCTTTGGTCATTACAGATAATATTGCTGTCAGCATCTACATAAATATCTTTGGTGTGGAGCTACGTTTTTCCCTCTCCTGGGAAAATGCCTAGTAGTGGAGTGTGGGTCCTGCCATCACTCTCTAACCATTGGAAGAACTGTCAGGCTGCTCCCAAAGTGGCTTCACCATTTTGCATCCCCGCCAGCAGTGCCTGAGGGCTCTGGTTTCACCACATCCTCAGCAATACTTGCTATTTTCTGATTTTTTATGATCCTAGCCCTCCCAGTGGGTGTGCAGTAGCATTTCATTGCAGTTTGATTTGCATTTTGCCGATGGCTCATGAAGTGGCGCATCCTTTCACACGTGTGTTGGTCCTCTGTGAGTGCATCTTCCTTGGAGACATATCCATTCAGATGCTCTGCCCAATTAAAAATTGTTGTCTTTTTATGATTGCGTTTTGAGCATTCTTTTTTAAAAACTTTTTTTTTTAATTGGAGGTTGATTACTTTACAATATGATGCTGGTTTCTGCCACACATCTACATGAACCAGTCACAGGTATACACATGTCCCATCCCTCTTGAGCCTCCATCCCATCTCCCATCCCATCCCACCCCTCTAGGTTGTCACAGAGCACTGGGCTGAGCTCCCTGGGTTGAGCTGCCTGTGTCACACAGCAAGGTCCCACTGGCTATCTATTTTACACATAGTAATGTATATGTTTCCATGGTATTCTCAGTTCGTCCCACCCTCTCCTTCCCACACTGTGTCTACAGGTCTGTTCTCTATATCTGAGTCTCCACTGCTGCCCTGCAAATAGGTTCATCAGTACCATCTTTCTAGATTCCATACACATATGTCAACATATAATATTTGTCTTTCTCTTTCTGACTTACTTCACTCTGTACAATAGGTTCTAGGTTCATCCAACTCATTAGGACTGACTGAAATGTATCTTTTTTCATAGCTGAGTAATATTCCATTGTATATATGTACCACAATTTCTGTATTCATTCATTTGTTGATGGACATCTAAGTTGCTTCCACGTTCTAGCTATTATAAAAAGTGCTTCAACAAACATTTGGGTGTATGTGTCTCTCTCAATTATGGTTTTCTCAGGGTATATGCCCAGTAGTGGGATTGTTGGCTCATACAGTAGTTCTTTTCCTAATTTTTAAAGAAATCTCTATACTGTTCTCCACAGTGGCTGTATCAATTTACATTCCCACCAACAGTGCAAGAGAGTTCCATTTTCTCCACACCCTCTCTAGCATTTTTGTTTGTAGATTTTTTTAATGATGGCTATTTTGACCCTTGTGAGGTTTTTACCTCTTTGTGGTTTTGATTTGCATTTCTCCAATAATGAGTGATTTTGAGCATCTTTTCATGTGCTTGTTGGCCATCTGTATGTCGTCTTTGGAGCAATGTCTATTTAGGTCTCCCACCCATTTGTTTGATTGGGTTGTTTGTTTTCCTTGTATTGAGCTGCATGAGCTACTTGTATATTTTGGAGATTAATCCTTTGTCAATTGTTTTATTTGCAATTACTTTCTCCCATCCTAAGGGCTGTCTTCTGATCTTGCTTATTTTTTCCTTTGCTGTGAAAAACCTTTTAAGTTTAATGAAGTCCCAAAAGTTGTTTACTTTTGTTTCCATTTGCATTGATCTAGGAGGTGAGTGAAAAAGGATCTTGCAGTGATGTATATCAAAGTGTATACAGCCTGTTTTCCTCTATGAGCTTTATGCCTTCTAGCATGAGCATGCTTTATGTACTCGGAAAACAAGCATCTAATCAGACATACGATTTGCAAACATTTCCTCCTAGTCTGTGGATTGTCTTTTCACTTTCTTGGACGTGTCCTCTGAAGACTGAACTTTATTAATTTTGATGAAATCCAAATTATCGAGTTTTTCTTTAGGCGCTTATGCCCTTGCTGTAATGTTTAAGGATCTTTTGCCAAATCCAGGGTCATGAAGAATAATTTTTATGTATTGTTCTAAGAGTTTTACAGTTTTAAACTCTTTTGATTAAATCTCTGGGGCATTTGAGTTGGTTTTTGTATATGGTCTGGGTGAGGTAAAGGCCCAATTTCGTTTTATCCCCAGTGGCTATAAAGTTGTCTAAACAACATTCCTTGAAAAATAAATGCTCCATATTGGAGAGTCTTGGCACCTTTGTAAAAAATCAAGTGACCACAGACATATCATTTCGTTTCTGGACTCTAAGTTCAAGTCCATTGGTCTGTCTCTCCTTGTGCCAGTACCATCCAGTCTTGAACAATATAGCTTTGCAGTAAGCTTAGACATCGACGAACACGAGTCCTTCTACCATGTCGTTTTTTAAAAGAATACACTGGCTATCTAGGTTCCTTCCTTTCCATGTGAATTCTAGAATCAACTTGGCACTTTCTACAAAGAAGCAGCTGGAATTTCATAGAGATTACATCAAATCTAGAGACTGACATGAGGAAGATTGTCATTGTAGTATCTATCTCTTCTGATCCATGGATGCAGAATGCTTTAAAACTCTAAATATCTCCTTTGGCTTCTTCAATGGCCCTTTGTGGTTTTCTAAGTACAGATCTTCAACATCTGTTGCTTAACTAATTTCTCCCTGTTTCACTCTTTTGACAGTCTTGTAGATGGAATAGATCTCTTTATCTTGTGTTCAGATTTGTCACCACAAGGGAAGAGAAATGTGATTGATTACCGCCTGTGCAGCCTTGGCGAGTTGCATGACTGCAGGCCCCAGCTGCTCCCATCAAGTGGAGAGCAGCGGGGTTGAAGAGAAGACAGGAGTCAGTGTCTGCAAAGTGCTCAGAGGTGTCTGTGGCACGCAGCACATGCTATTTGTTTATCAGGAAGTAGGTCAGAAGCTATCCTCTGGCTAGGGGAGCCACTGGCATCACGTGCTTTGCAGGAGATGGTGGTGGGGCAAGGCGGGGGCGACGAGAAGCACATTTCTTACTTAGTACTTTGAGTCTCTTGGCTGCACTGGATTCTGAGCTCCATATCAAAGGCAGGTGGGCATCAGGTTGCCGGTCTCTAAAAGGGTGCATTGGCCACCCTCTTGAAACCTACTCCAAGGCGGACAGAGTGGTGGCCACAGGGCTGAGGTCCCCAGAGGGTGTCCATGTCGCCTCATCTGCCATGCCCTGCCAGTGCCTCAGTGAGGACAGGCACTTCTGCGTCCCAAGATGGGGAGGTCACTTTGTGGGGAACTGTGAGGACACCCTATCCTTCTCCTGGACCAAGGCCAGTGGCTGGCCTGGACTGTTCTGGAACACCAGGGCCCCTTGTGCTCACCTGGCTCCCTGTGATTAGGGTTCACACCTCCCCCAGTGGAGGGCTGCTGATTCATGAATGTCTTTCCCTCCTGCCACAGAGATCAGCCTGGGTCCTTCTGGAATCTTCCATGGTGACTAGGCAAGCCCCAGCCAGGCACACCACCTCAGCAGAGACCAGGTCAGTCCTGCTCACAGCTGTGTCTTCAACCTGATGGTATCTGCCATGAGGCATTTTGGTCAGGGTCGCAGGGGCTTGTGTTGGGTGAGGCGTGCTGCCCCGTGTCCTGCAGGCTATGAGCACTCACTTTCCAGGCAGATCTGGGCTTCAGTGCTGGCTGCTGTCCCAGATCTCAGGGGCAGGAAGCCTGAGGGGTGAGGCCTGAAGGGGAGGATTTGAGGTGATGGCTGTGTAGCAGGTGTTGGAAGGAGAAGGGCCATGAATGTTGTACCCCTGAGCTCCAGACCCGTGATGAGGGCCACCTGGAGCCTCCACCCAGTGTGAGAAGCTGCAGGTGCACCCAAAGGGTTCCAGGGATGGAGGCGCTGAGGCCAGTGGCTGCCTCTGTTGCTTGAGACTTTGCTACCAGCAGCCCCTGCGCACCCTCCCAGCACAGCGCCCTTGAGCGTGGTGTGGGCAGTGTCAGGGCTTCTCCTTGTGTGTGCGCGTGGGGTGCTGCCAGCCTTCAGCGAGAAGTGTAATCGTGTGGGCAGCATCCTTTCTGCTGGGACATGGGGAGCCCGGATGCCTCTCTTTCAGCTGCTGAGGCACAGATGGAATGCTGGACTCAGCCTCTAGATTCACCAAAATTGCAGATTTGGTCCTAGCTGGGGCCTAGAGTCCTTCAGCCTATCTTCCTGGGGACAGCTTCCCCAGGACTGTTCCTCCTCATGCTCCCTGACCTCTGACCCTCCACACGCAGGAAGCCTCTCCCCTGCTTGGCACTGTGGGCAAGCCTGGGTGGAGCTCAGGCGCTGTGGTCCCGGGGACGAGGGTTCCAATCCCCTCTGTCTTGTGGAGTAGCCTGAATCCTCGGACAAAGACCCTCGTTTTCTGGGCTCCCCGATGCCGATGGACAAGTTGGAATGGCGACAGCGCCTCACTCACAGCTGCAACTGGATGGGACTAATACAAAATACAGAGCAGGTCCCAGGGAAGCGGCCCCCGACTGCTAGCAGTTGATGAGTTATCGCCATACTACCAAGACTATGGTGTTGTTTTTCCTTGTCCTGCAGAGTAAGGAAAATCCAGAGCACCTGAAGGAGTCCCACTGCTTTTCCAAGCTCATACGCTTTTCGCTGCTTTTCCAAGGTCAACACTGAGAGGGAGACTCAGGCACCAGGGTCTTCCAGCAGTGAAGCATGTGAGTGCAAGGAGGCAGGCCATACTTGCAGGCATCCAACGTGGTCCAGGAGTACCTGGTCCTGGGGATAAAGGGGGCATGGCACGTGCTGAGCGTTCAGAGGGGCTGGTTATGAGAGCTGAGGAAGAATACACATTACTGCAGGGAGCTGTCTCTGGAATGTCCCAATATTTCAGTGCTAAGTCCTCAGGGGACAGGGCTCACATCCCTGCCCCTCACAGGACCTGTGCCAAGGGGCCTGCGCACAGGCAGTGCTGATGCCAATGTAGCCATATGATTGTACCAGCTTCTTGTTCACACTCCCACCTCAAATGCCTCATCTCCCTCTTGGGTCCACGTTCCTTTCTCTAGAAGCAAGTCCTGGGGAGCTCTTTCAGTGAAGGCCTGCTTTTGTCACTCATGGTTTCTTGGAAAATGTTTCACTTAGCTGCTGTTTTTGAATGGACACGGAACAGATTGAAATCCAATATTGATGGCCATTTTCCCAAAACACCTCAAGTATTCTGTTCTATTGTTTTCTGCCATAATAGTGTGGTCATGGCAAATCTATTGGACATTTGTCTTTGATTTCTGGAGGCTTCTTGCTGTTTCTCTTCACTGTTAATGTGCTGCCTAAAACACAGTAGGATATAGGTTTCCACTATGGTTGCATGTCTGTGTGGGGCTGCAGGTGTATCTGGAACAACGTGTGGGCCCATCCAGATACTGGTAGAACTCTGTGCCTTGCCTTCTTAGTTGATACCTGGTGAGCATCATCCTATACAACTGCTTGTGTAAGTACCTTACTTTTTCATTTCACAGATGGCTAGGGTTCTCATGACGAGACGCACAAAAGAGAACAATCCTCCTCTTGAAAGAAAATTGTGTTACGTACGTCTTTGACATTATGAAAAAGATTGACATAAATACCCCTTTCTATAGTAGAGACTCATAGGATATAATCCCACTGAGGTCAAATACCTGTCCTACTCAATAGCATATGGCACAGTGCCTGACACATAAAAAGTCCCAATAAGCACGTGTTAAGTGATCAGTGAAAGGGGATACTTAGCCATTTGAAACTGGCCTGCAATCCGACTGGTGTCCAGTGTTCTACAAGCACCTAAGACCCCTTCTGAAAGGTAGGCAACTCCTCCCGCAAGAAAGCTGAGGAACACTTTGTGGAGACTTGACCGCTGTGGGATGCTCAGTCATCTCCCAGGGCGGCCACAGACAGAAAGCTTCCAGACACCAGCTGTCTGCTTAAATGAGCCACTGAGGATGCTCGATCCCGAGGATCGAGCCACTGAGGATCCTCGGGATCGAGCAAGGTTCGAGCTAATACTCTGAAAATCCCCCCACTCCAGCAACTCTACACAATCCAGAACATGTAGAAAGTGCATTTCTGTGCTTGTAAAAGGGCAGGATGTCTTCAGGACCTGGAAGCAACGCACAACCAGGAGCAGGGAGGAGGGGGCACGGAAGCTAGTACAGTGCCGCCAGGGGAGGCTTGGGGCCAAGCCACTGAGCCTGATGGTCTGCTGGCCCCACTTCCCCACAGGACAAGAGTAAGATCAGAAATCTCAGCTGGAACCCCATGGAGAGGCAAGGCTTTTAAAAGAAGGCTGAACTTGAAACACGCTGCATGTATTTTATAATATATTTATTTTTAATCGGAGCATAATTGCTTTCCAGTGTTGTGTTGGCTTCTGCCATACCTCAGCATGAAGCAGCCACAAGTATACATGGTTCCCTCCCTCTTGAGCCTCCTCCCACCCCTCCCTTCCCTCCCCTCCCCTCTAGGCTGTCACAGAGCCCCACGTGGAGGTGAGACCTTGAAAACACTACACTAACATGGCAAACTGCCCTCAGCACCGTCAGGTGAGCAGCGAGCCTAGCTTTGCAAGGTGGAATGAGGACAAAGCCCCAATTCCCCGTTCCCACCCGAGAACCGAGACAAGGCCCTCAAGGGGGTTTAGGCTTGACACTAGTCAGCCCCAGAGGAAACCCAGACTGAGCAGTGAGCACAGAGTGGCTCCAGGACAGCAACAGCCCTGGGCAAGAGATGACACGGCCCCGAACCAGACCCCAGTGGTAGGGAGCACAGAGGGCGCTCTGGTTCCTGGCATCGGGCTTCTTAAAGGCACTACTACTGCTACCCTGAAAGACCTGAAGAGGCGCAAGAATCATGAGGATCACACAGTAGACTCGAGACCACAATAACCTGGAAGGTTGTCAGAAAGAGCCAGACGGAGCCTCACACTGGAAGACATGGGAAATTCCAAGCCAAATAAAGAAAAAGGGGCCCCTCCATAGACTTGAAAGAGGAAATCTGGAGAAACGGAAATCCAGGAGAGGATCTGGAAAGCAGACAGAAATGCTTAGCTGGAGTTTATCTCCACGATGTCCATGAGCACTACCAAACCAAGGTTCCTTAATGAGTGCCTTAGAGATGGGACGGTCCTCATGGCTTCAGGCAGTACCCATTCCATGGAAGTGCCGTGAGACTCTGCCAGATGAGCGAATTCTCTGAGGCTCGGTTTTCTCAAAATGGGAATGAGGGTAGCAGTGCCTCTTAGGGCTGCCGTGAAGATCAAGCATCCACATGCGGCAAGCTCCGCAGAATGACACACATTCATTACAAGCGGACTAGGTTTTCATTCCATTCCTGTCCTCACACTTGCTCCACTTATTGCAGAGTAGGGCCACTGAGTGGTGGGAGAAGGATCGGATAGGTTGAGTGCCAGTTGAGCCAGAAAACTGGGCACTTCCCCAAAACCCATCTCACTGTGCCTCAGTGGGCCCAGCGAAATGGTAATTCTACAGAATTCCCAGAAGAACAACTCAGAGCTCAGAGGGAATGAAGGCTGGGCTTGTGTGCTGGGGCGAGGGCTCCAGCTTGTGCCTGTGTGACCACAGAGTCTGGAACCTCCTCCCTCCTCCATGAATCTCTGGTTCCCTTTCAACAGTCCTGTATGGGGTGGGAGAAGATCACACTGGTGGCCGCAGGCCTCTTTGGTCACAGATGGACTGGAGTGGTGATGGGGTGTGTGGCTCTTGTCCTCCTCCAGGGATCTTGGCACTGAACAGATGACCTGGGGGGCAGTTCACTGGGGGCAGGGAGAGTGGAGAGACCCCACCGCCCCTCATCCTGCCTCTGGGCCCACTTTCTACCTGAGGTGTCACCTGGCCCTAGGTGGGATGGGACAGACTGCCTGCTCCTGCCAACGAGGGGATCCCAGTTGGCTCTCAGTGGTTCAAAGCCTCTTCCAGCCTTGAGATCAGGGTGGTCCCTCTGGCTGTGGGTCACTGTGAGAAGGTAATGAGCACTTCAGACTGGCTCTACTGAAGGGAGTGCAAGGTGGCCCCACACCCTTCTTCTAGAAGCTTCTCTATGGTTGGCCTGCCTCGTGCCAGAGGGGTTCACCATCCCTCCTGCTCTCAGATGAGTATCATTGACCCTGCTGTCCAGGTTGGCTTTTGGCAGTGTCTCTTCTAGGAAACCTGACTCCCGACGTGCCTGTCCAGGCCTGAGCTGGGCACTTCAGCCACAATTGCAGAGGACCAGCACTGCCAGGGTGAGCTCAAGAGGCTAGGTAGACAGATAACAACCCAGCTTGAAGGCAAGTCCATGCCAGAGCACTGGAGGCAAAGGGGACGGCACTTGAAATGGCAGCCATCAGGACAGAGCATGCCCAAGTTGTCAGCTCTTGCACGGGAGCAGAGTTTAGCACAGGCAGTATAAAGAGTGGACAGGGAGGCAGAGGGTGTGGTCTGAGGCCCGTCGCTTGGATAGCCACACGAGGGCCTGGGGCTAGTGCTGGGGTGACTGGGGTCAAATGCCCTCGGACAGCACCCCTTGCTAGAGAAAGAGCTGGTGGGACAGGGCATGTGCCCAGGACCTGCCACCAAGGTTCATCCCCAGCTCTGCCCTGGTCTTTCTGCACAGGCTGGCAAGCCTGACCCGCGGGGGCCGGTGCTGTTCCCTGAGTGCAAAGTGCTGGCTGCACAGTGGTGTGACTCAAAAGGCAGGGGATAGGAGAAAAGAGGGGTGGCTGGGCTCCGGCAGAGGGGCTTGTAGCGTGAGTGGCCCGACAGTGTGCTGACAGGACTACTGGATGGCCCGGAAGGTGAAGAGGGGGAGGGCAGAGGGCATCAGTATGAAGCGGTAGACCATCTTTATGTCCTCTTGCGCCAGTGTCTCCACCAGGAAGTTCTTCAGCACCTAGGACAGAGGCAGGGTTCCACCTGGCCCAGCCTGCCCTGCCTTCCAAGGCCCTAAGGCTGGGCGCCCCAGAACGAAGCCAGGGGTCCTCAGCCAGGCTGCCCACCCATGCCCCTTGTGGCCCACTCACATGGTGCAGAAGCAGCAGCATCTCCACCTCGGCCACGCGCCGCCCAGGCACTGGCGCATGCCAAAGCCAAAGGCCAGGTGCGGGAACCTGCTTCCAGAGCCCTGGCGGTCCAGCCAGCGCTGGGGGTGATAGCTCTCGGGCCTGGCGAACACGGCGGGGTTTCGACCCAGGGAATAGAGTAGGACCTTCACCAGCGTCTGCAGGCAGCGGGAAGGGGCCAGTGTCAGCTGGCCGCTGGGTGAAGGTTGTCGGGGCTCCTGGGCCTCACTCACCCCGGCCGGGATGTGGTAGTTCTGCAGCACCAGGTCCGAGCTCACTTGCCGCTCCAAAGTGATACCCACGGGGTAGAGCCTGCGCACAGGGGCATCCTGCAGGGTCCTCAGCTGTGGCCATACCCCGGACACCCTCTGCAGCCTTCCTAGCCCAGTGCACACAGCCTGAGGGCAGCCCCCCCCCAGCCCCGGGCCCTCACACGTCACTCCTGGCACTGGGAAGCCCAGATCCTGAGGCGCTCCTTCCTTGCATCTCCCGAGTTAGCCAAAGCTCCCCAGGCCAGCGAGGACGTGACTGACGAGGGCCCTGGGACACTGAGGTGGGATCCCGGAGGAAGAAGCACCAGCCTCCCTCCAGGGAGAAGAAGAGGAGGTACAGGGGGATGCACCCCTGGGCAAAGGAGCTGTCAGCCCCAGTTGTGATCGTCAAGCCCGGCAAGGGGGCTTGCAGACACGGGGCCAGGGCCACGGGGCAGTCCAGGTCGACCTCGCCTACCTCAAGGTCTCCTTGAGGGCCGCCCGCAACAAAGGCAGCTCCGTGGTGGCCCTCTGGGGATTTTCTGAGATCCGGGCCTCAGCCACCAGGCTCTCCTGGCGCAGGGCCTGCTGCACCTCCGGGTTCCGAGCCAGCTCAAAGAGAGTCATCAGCAAGGGGAAGGCTGTCTGCAGGGGGCAGAGAGGGTCAGGGCTCAGACCTCGGTGTAGGCAGTGCCCTTCCACTCCCGAGCCCCTCCCAGAAAGATGGTGGTCCCCTGGGGCAGGGGACCTACATGCCTGGAGACCACAAAGCCCAGACCTGGAGTCCTGGAGATTCTAAAACTAGCTTGTTGGCTTTCCCTGAACCCCTCAGGGGAGGCATCCCCAACGTTACTGAGACGCAGGCCTCCTGTGGCCACCTCAGAATCTGAGGCTGTCTTCCTCCCCTGGGTCCAGGAGGGGCTCACTCTTGGCATCTACTCAGTGGGGAGAGTTGAGGAGCTGAGGTCCATCTGGGCATCCAGAGGCAGGTCCATTCACAGGGTCCTAACAGGAACTGGCTGCCCAGACTCCCAACCGTTTCCTCCTCCTGGATCATTTCCATGTGCAAAGAGCAGTGCCCGCTATCCAGCCGGAGACCTGGGCAGCTTACTGCTAAGTCACTTCAGTCGTGTCCGACTCTGTGTGACCCCATAGATGGCAGCCCACCTGGCTCCCCCGTCCCTGGGATTCTCCAGGCAAGAACACTGTAGTGGGTTGCCATTTCCTTCTCCAGTGCATGAAAGTGAAAAGTGAAAGGGAAGTCACTCAGTCGTATCCGACTCTTAGCGACCCCATGGACTGCAGCCTACAGGGCTCCTCCATCCATAGGATTTTCCAAGCAAGAGTACTGGAATAGGGTGCCAAGGCCTTCTCCGAAGACTGCTGCTAAGTCTCCAAAGACTGGGCAGCTCGGAATCTCCTAAATGTCATCCCCAAGGTAACCTGCCCCTGGCATCCCCTGCTGGGCAGATCCGGCCTCCCCACGGCTCCCTGAGCTGTAGTCCACGCTGTGCTCTGCCCTGTGGTCCATGTGGGACCGGATGCCTGAACGAGACACTCCCCACACTGGCTTCCTCTAGCCTGGGATACGTGTGCAAGGCCCTTCCTGACAGGGTCCCTGACCCTGTCTGCCCTCCTCTGTCCACTTGCCCTATTCCCAGCGCTCAGCCTCATGGCCTTTCCTCACTGCTGGCTCTGGCAGGGCCTGGCCTGCTGCCTTCCGGGCCTCCTCTTTATGTTGTCCCACCAATTTCAGTGAAAGCCCTCCTTCTCCAGGAAGCCTTCCCAGAGCAGGCACATGCCTGCCCCACCCTCTCTCACTTCATGGCTGCATCACAGCCCCAGCTCAGGGAGTGTCTCCACCACGAGCCTGCCCCTCTGCTCAGGGCCTGGGTGCCTGGCCCTCAGAGATGCTGGCAGAGGGAGGCTCGGTCTAGAGGCGGGATGCTTCAGCTGCACTGCACACCCTGGGCCTGGCCCGGCCCCTGGGCTGGCTTCCCTGCCACCTACTCTCTCCCACACACGCTGGAGCCTCTTGCTGCCCTTCCCATTAGCCTGTCACCTCCAAAGGATCGTCTCTGTCCCTGGAACAGGTCTCTAGTGTGACCCTGCAGCCGGACCTCGGCCCTTCCCCTCCCCCCAGGACCCCAGGGAGCTCTGATGCTGCAGGTGCCCAGGTCTCCGGGCACTCTACACTCTGTCTGGAGCCTGGTTTCCCATGTGGGTCACCACAGACGCCTTCCCTTTGGGAAGCTGGAGGCACAGATTGGGGAGGGGCGTGAAGGAGACATTTGCCGTGGGTGGAGGGCGCCTGGAGGCAGGAGAGCTCCCTGGTCTATGGGAAGGGCTGGGTGCTGGCCTGACCGTGTCCACACTCCCAGCAGTGAGGTCGATCGTGTTGGCCTTGATGGTATCCAGGGTCATGTCTGCTCGCATCAGCAGCTCTGCCACGATGCCGCTGTAGTGCCACGGGTGGCCGAGGGCCAGCTCCTGATAGATTCTCTGGATGGCTCTGTTGGCTGCAGGATGCACAGCGACAGAAGCCCTGGGTCTGGCGCCGGGAAGCGCTGCTCTTTGTCATCCTCCTGCCCTTTACCCTCCACGCCCCCAAGTCTCCACGTCCTGCCCCAGTTCTCAGGCCCGCCCAGGCCAGCCTCACTGCCGGCGGTGTCTGGGACCATGACGCAGCCACAAGCCCCTCCCGGGACCTCAGTCCTTCCGCGACTGTGGTGAGTGGAGGGGGCCCCGGGGGCCCTAGTCACCGCACTGCCCGGGCTCCAGCCCTCACCATACTGGAAGATGTAGTCCCAGGCCTCAAAATGATCCCTCCACATGCTGCTGCTCGTCCACCGTGACAGGCGCCGGGGCACAAACATGAGCTGCACGGTGGACTTGAACATGGCCTCCAGCGCGTGGATAAAGTTCAGGCTGTCAGGGTTTGGTTGCTGGGTCAGAAGGCCAAGCCGCTCTCCGTAAAGGACTAAGGTGCTGGCTGTGGGAGGAGGGGTTCCTGAGCCCCAGGCAGCCCGGGCCTCAGGGCCAGCTCCCCCTACACCCTGAGGTGCGCCCGCCTCCCCAGCCCACACCTTCGATGGTGTAGCGGAAGACGCTGGGAGCGATGTCCAGGGTCAGACTCCCCCGAGCATTCTGCAGCACCCTCGCCTTCAGGGTCTGGGAGAAGTCCCTGGCCACGCCATCCACCAAGGGCGTGTACTTCTGCAGGGCTGGCAGCGAGAGCACGTCTGGGTTCAGCCGCAGTCGGTCCAAACGCCACTGGGGCCCGTTGCTGTGGAGCAGGGAGCGGAGCATCAGGTGTCGGTCAGCAGCGGGCCCCGTCCTGCACCCCGCCTTCCTCTCTCCAGAGCGAAGCAGGCCAGACGGGGAGCCTCCTGCTGGTCCTCAGGGGTAGGCTCGCCCCGTTAGGATCATGGCGGCACCTCTTACTTGGGGCAGCGTCGGGTACTTCACCCAGGCTGAGACGGGGGCTTCTGGCTGAGACTGCTGCCAGGGTGTCTGCACACTCGCAGGCCCCCTGCCTGCCTTACGCACCTCCCTTCCGGGCCCCCTCTGGGCCTGGAGGCTTCTTCTGAGAAGGAGGCCGAGCCCCTGGGAGCTGGTCCAGCTTGCTCTCACCGTGCCCCAGAGTGGACGAGGCCTCTGCCATGCTGCTCGCCCGCTCCCCTCCCCGCACAGCTCCTGCCCCTTGTGGCAGAATCCAGTCGGGCCTCTCCTGGTGGTCTCCACACAGGGCCCAGTGCCCACGGGGGGCTGCTGGCAGGGCCTGGGGGGCTGGAGGAAGGGAGACAGGCACCCCACCAGCAGGCCCCTCGGAGGCCTCTGCAGACATCACCCTCCCTCCTCCTGACCCGTAGGGAGGGTCCCCACCATGGCCCACCCCTTACCCGGCTCAGGGCACACAGGTTGCCTGGCGCATGGGCTGATCCAGGGCCGGTGGATACCCTCTCCCCACCCATCCAGGTGGGCCCAGGGCAGGCTGGCTTTGAGGCCTTCCCTGTCCCACATGCTCTCTGCACACAGGCCCCCCAGCCCCTCCCTCCACACCCCCACCGGCCCTCACAGCAAGAACACGCCACACTTGTGCCCGCGAGCCTGTCGGTAGGCCAGCCAGGGCTCCAGGAGCATCCGCTGGGGGTGAAGGCTGTCCGCCTGCTGCAGCCTCTCCACGTCCTCGGGCAGCATCACGAACACCATGTGTCTCCCTCCCACGTCGTACCTGTGGGGCAGAGCTCCGCGGCCTGCTGGGGGGCCGTGTCCTGCCTGGTCCCCGCTCCACAGAGCCAGGCGCTGGCTCAGAGCAGGCGGGCCCTCCCGCGGTCTCACTGAAGCCTCCCCTCCTCTGGGGTCTGCGTTCTGTGCTCCCAGCAGCGAGCCGCCCAGGGCTCCTGCTCACTGAGGGCCCCCGTCTGCGGTGGCCCAGGCGCACACCTGCCGCAAGGAGCCCCCTCCCTGCCCCTTCCCCATGGCCCGGATGTGGGCGGTGGGATGTGGCATAGCCCTGGCCCAGTCGGACTCAGCCACCAAGGGGGACGGAACGTGAGGGTGTTCTCGCTGAGGTGAGCGGGGAGCGCTTTACCTGAAAATGGGCCCCAGCTCCTGGAAGGTCTGATGCATGTCCAAGTGCATGTTCTCAGAGCCCTGCTCCTTCCAGACCTGCAGCATCCGCATCCACTTGTTGCCAGGACACCGGGGCATGGCTTCGAAGGGCAGCACCGCCTTGGGCGCTGCAGCGGCTCTGGTGCCCAGTGGGCGTGCCCTGTGCAGGGACAGCCAGGGCCCTGCCATCCGCAGCCTGGCCTTTGCCCACAGCGCCATCCTGCTGCTCCCCGCCCCCTCAGCCCCTTCCTTTTATCTCACCGGGCCTGATCTCTCAGGCAATCTGATCACGTCACAGGCCAGACTGGCTCTGGGCCAGACCAGGAAGTCTGGGGCAGCATTCAGGCTGAAGGCCTCCAGCGGGAGGAGGGAGATGGATGGTGCCGGGTCTGGCAGTGACGCAGACCTCCTGGTGGGTGGTTCTTAGGAACAGGGCAGGATTGAAGCAGGGACCCAAAGGGGCAGCAGTGGGGGCAAGAATCCCCCTCCCACTCCAGTGTGGGACAGGCGAAAGATGGATGGGTGCTTTATCTTCGCAAGGGATGAAAGGAGACCTTGGGTATGTTTGTCTCTCTTCTACAAGGACCAGAACGGGGAGCAGAGGGAAGGGCTGGGCTCTCATCTCCTGCAGCCTCGGGTTATGGCTTCTCTTGCCTGGGCCAGATGCTGGGTCCAGGGGTGGAGGCAGGAGCCAGTCAGGGTCCCTCCCAACGGGGGCTTGCAGTGCCCACGGGGGCACTTAGGGGATGCTAAGACCCCACTGGCACACTGGCGTCCAAGGCAGTTTGTGGCCGAGGCCCTGTATGTCTGGCCTGGCTTGTCCAGCTGAGGAGCAGGTACCCAGAAGACGGGCTCACCGGCAGGGAGGGTGAGGCTGGCCTGCAAGCCCCTCCTCAGTCAGAAAGGTGAGAGGACCCTGCCCCCATGGGGTGTGTGCTCAGGGACCACATGCTTCTTTCTTCCTGGAACATGAGCAGCTCCCAGGGTGGGGAAAGCCTGACAAGGGCGTGGTCGTGGGCCCCACACCCTCCCAGGGACCCAGCAGGCACACAGCTCTGCCCTCCCTGTGCTTGGGGGTCCACAGTTTCAGACCCCGTGTCGTCTCACCCACCCCTGGCAGCTCTCCCAGGAGGTCAGTGTTGCTGTCCCTGGCCCTGCTTTCAAGCAGAAGATTGACAGCAGGTCTTCTGTGCCACCCCCATGTCCCCCATGTGTCAGCAGGGCCCAGGGCCCTCATGCTTGGCCCTCTGCAGAGGTGCCCAGGAGCCCCGGCCCTGATTTGGGGAAGGTGCCCTGAAGACACCGCCGTGCAGGCTCTGGAGGAAGGACACGGAGTGCATGGGGCTTCTAGCAGGGTGGCTGAAGATCTGAGTGCTACTTGTCCTTCTACTTTCACTCATTCCCTCTCTTGATACTTCCCTGGGGGATATTCAGCTGTGGTCATGAGTCAGAACTGCCAAGGTCCCTCATCAAGCAGAGATGCACGATGGGCCTCAGCCCCACGTGGCGTAAGAGCTGTCCTCGGGCTGAGACGCAGCCTGGAGCCCCAGCCTGCCCTTGGGGTGCCTCTGCCTCGGCCCAGGCCACCCTGGTCAGCCTCCTGAACCTGTTCCTGCCTGTGTCCCCTCCGCCTGCACTAGCAACAAACACTCCTGAACTTGTGCTGAGCTCTTGGCACCTCCTAGACCTCCCAAGCTTGAGAGCAGGGTGCAGGTCCCAGGGGAATCTTCACGCAATGACTCCTCACAGAGGAAGACCCGAGAGCGCTCTCAGGACCCCTGGTCCCCACGTCACCAAAGGTGGGGCTCTGCCTCCCACATGGGCCCTGCAGCCCACCCCCCGCAGACCTCTTCTTGTGCTGAGGGCCAGCCAGCTGGCCTGTTTTCCCCCGAGGCACAGCTGTGGGTGAGGACCCAGCCCAGACCCAGAAGGCCCAGGGCCCTGAGAGGGGAGGCACTGCCCTGATGGTCTCCCCCGGAGGGGCCAGGCCAGGGTCTTGCAGAGAAGAGCACCACTCAGTGGGCGTCCCAGGGCAAGATCAGTGCCCAGGAGCCCTGATATCCGTATCAGGCTGTTTTCAGGCAGAACCCTTCTCCTCCCCTGCGTGCTGGGTTCCGAATTCTCCACACCTCATCCTTGGTCCTTCCTATCCCCACTCCAGGCTCAGAGCCTGCACCCCAATACAGTTCTCAGACTCCTTTCCCTCTTTCCCTGGGCTGGGGGAGTCAACCGGAACCCCAGCAGTGGCCCAGCCCCTGCCTCAACCTGCCCACTCAGGTCGATCCCCAGGATCCTCTGGCCTGGATATCTGAACTCTTTGCGGTCCCCTGAGGGGGGTGGACTGCCAACTGCAGTGTGAGCCAGATCAGGATACATGGGGCACCTCCTCGCGGAGGCAGGGGCCGCCTTGTTGATGCACTGGACCTCACAGACCTCAGCATCTGCCAGGTCCATGCTGTTAGTAACAGTCTGTGTGCAGCAGAAAAAGATGAGGAAGGTGCCAGGATGGCCACTCCTGGCTACATATCTGAGAAAAGTAAACACGCTAATTTGGGAAGATGTTAGAACCATTATTTACAGCTGCCAAGATATCCAAGCAGCATGAGTGTCCATCAGCAGAGGAGTGGATGAGGAAGATGTGGTCTATATCCATATATATATATATACACACACATGGATATATATGAACACACAGAAATATATATGTATATATATACATGTATAATATGTATGAATAGATGTATAATCTATATATGAATACATAGAAAGTGAAAGTGTTAGTCGCTCAGTCGCGTCTGACTCTTCCACCCCATGGATGGAGGCCCACTAGGCTCCTCTGTCCATGGTATTCTGCAGGCAAGAATACTGGAGTTACCATGCCCTTCCCCAGGACCTCTTCCCAACCTAGGGGTCAGATCTAGGTCTCTTGCATTGCAGGTAGATTCTTTACCATCTGAGCCACCAGAACTATGTGGGAAATACTACTCAGCCATGAAAATTTGCCATGTGCAATAAGATGAACGCACTTGGAGGCCACTGTGCTAGAGAGGGAAGTCATACCGAAGACAAATACTGTTATGTTATCTCTCATATGCAGACTCTGGAGAAGAAAACAGACTGGCGACTACAACAGGCAAGAAACCAGCTCACAGATGTAGAGAACAAACTAGTGGTTACCAGTGGGGAGAGGGAAGGAGAGGGGCAGTATAGAGGTGGGGGACTCTTCTGCATACAGCAAGCTACAGGGACATATATTGTACAGGATGGGAGATGGAGCCAATATTTTACGGTAACCATGAATGGACTATGCATTTAAAAATGTTCAGTCACTATATCATACACCTGTAACTTAAGTGGTATCATATACATCAATTCCAATTTTTAGAAAGTGAAATCATATGAGTGACATAAACGAAAGTTTATCGTTCATTCACATACTTAGCTCAATAAGTATGAACAGAGAGAATATGTCCCCTTTGCTTACAGTCACACAATTGAATTTCTAACAAAGATGGATAGAATTACTGCAGGACACACAAAAAGCAGGATGACCAAAAACAGGACTAGCTAGCAAGATGATATTGAATGAATGAAACACGTATCAGAATTTGCAGCATCGTAATACTCTTTGTATCTGGACCGAACTAGACACTTATATGCACCAAAGAAAATTGTTTCAAATAGGATGAGAAGCTGAAGAGTGGAAAGATCCCGTGATGATTACTGTGAAGGAAAATTGGAAAGCAGTTCCAATGAAGACATGGAGGTTAATGCCTAGGTTCTAGGGCTCGGTGAAGGCCTGCATGTCCAGGAGGTCTGGGCAGGACACAGGGGCAGGCAAATTTCCAAGAGGTCTGGGCAAGACACAGGGCAGGAGGTCGGGGTAGGAATTTTCAAAGTCTAGGAAGGATATGGGACTACAGGAAGGATCCAGAGTTCTTGGCAGGACGCGTCTCAAGGAAGGCTCCAGAAGGTCTTCAAGGAACACAGACCCTGGAGAAGGTTCCCAAAGGCCAGGCAGGACCCAGGGGAGTAGGGGGGGAAGGGTATGGTGGCAAATGTCCCAGAAGGTCTAAGCAGAAGCCAAGGCCACAGGGAAGGTCAGTCATCTGAGCAAGCACAACTGGGAAGGTTCCAGAATATGCGGCAAGATATGGTTGCCATGGGGAAACTTCCAGAAGATCTGGGCAGAAAAAGGAGACAAAATATTATAGATGCTCTGGACAAGAGGATGGAAGGGGCTGGAGGGAGTGAGTCAGGGGCTTGGGGAGAGGGTAGATCCCCGAAGTTCTGGGCAGAACACGGGGAGTGTCGAATGTTCTAGAAAGTTGGGCAGGTCAAGGGTGGTGGGGGCCTAGAGCCCCAGACTTGGCCTCAGATCAGTGTTGACAGATTCTGGCATTTGACCTTGCTCCCCTAGAACAAGGTTGCAGAATCCCGCTGACACAACTCTGCCAGCCGAACCCCAAAGCACCCCCACCCATGGGGTCCCTGGCCTTCCCCAATCCACCTAGCAGCCCCACCCCTGGGTACAGGAACCTCCACCTGACACACAGCAATCCGTCCCCATTCCATTCTCTGCTGTCTCTGTTTTAGGCCCTTCGTTTTGGGTTGAATTTGCTGTCACTTTCCGGGTTTTGGGAGTTGGAAGATGAGATCCCTGGTCTGTAGTGTTTCTGTGTGGTTGCCTACCTTCTTATCCTGCCAGGTCTGGTTTTGTTCTGTAATACTTCTCTCATCACGTTTCCCAAATATCTTCCATTTTCTACTGGGAATGATGAGAGTGGGAAGTAGGGAGGGCATTGATATCTGGAATTGTGTTCTTAATTTGCAAACAACAGAAACGATTCTTCTCTTGCTTAATACAGTTAGGGAACGTACCCTGAGTTTCAAAAATCCCTTCTGAATGCAAAATCTCCATCCTCCTTTATCTCTCACGCATTTTTTCACCTTGAAGTTCACACGAGCTGGTAAGAACAGAGCCATTTCCACCTCTCAGTTCTATTACCTCTTCAACATTGGGCTGTACCTGTCATGTGTTTTATTTCTAAACGGGGAGCGGAGTCAGGTGTGCCTTGTAGTGGTGATCTCAGGTGACCTTGACCTGCAGCAGCCTGAAGCAGGGCTTCAGTTACCGGCCAGAGACTGAGGACGGACTGCGCAGTGAGCACACGGAATCTGAGGCACTGGACCAGTGGCAGACAAAGGCTGGATCTAGTCAGCAAGCTTTGGCTACACTCCGCACCCTGGGGACCACCGCGCCTACCCTGCTTGGTTGCCACCTGCACTCTGAGGAGCCAACAGGGATCTCTTCCAATGGGGGCTTGCAGTCCTGCGGGGGGCACTTCAGAGACTCCACTGGCACACTGGCAGGCAGGGCAGTAATGTGGCCGAGGCCCTGTCTGTCTGGCCTGGCTGATCCAGCTGAGTGGCAGAGAACCCAGAAGACAGGGTCACTGGCAGGGAGTGGGAGGATGGCTTGCAAGCCCCTTCTCAGTCAGAGTAGTGAGAGATCCCAAGCACTCCCCGCCCTCCCTCCACCCCCACTCCGCATGGAGTGTGTGCTCAAGGCCCACATCCTTCTTTGCTCCAGGAACATGAGCGCCAGGGGTGGGAAAGTCTATGACAGGGCCGAGGTCGTGGGCACCCCACTCTCCCAGGGACTCAGCAGGCACACAGCTGGAGCCCTCCCTGTGCTTGTGGGATCCATAGTTTTGGGTCACGAGTTGTCTCCCCCTCCCCTGGCAGCTTTCCCGGGAGGTGCATGCTGGTGTCACCATTCCCATTTTCAAGGAGGAGACGGATGCCCTGCGCTTTGGTCACCCCCCAGAGCCTCCCCCTCCCGCCTGTACATCATTGATAAACACACACACACACACACACCGATTCACACACACACACACACAATCCTGAAACTCAGAATGAAATATCAATGAATCTGTAGATTAATCCGTACTCTATTGGGAATTAGCATTCATCCGCTGGCTTATCCTTCTATTTTTCAAGCATTTAACTTCAACAGAAGATCTGGTAGCTAGTTTTTCAAAAAGGATCTGATTATTTCAGCCTACACCCTCATTGTGAGTCAGCTTTGCTTCCCAGTGTTTTTCAGGTTTTAGTCCATTTCATCAGGAATGTGACGTTTATCACAGGAAGACTACTCATAGCAGCCACTCATTTTCTTTATAAGGGCAGTGACGGAGGATTTATGCTTCCCTTTGCGTTTCCGATATTGAGAATGAGATTTTACTTTTCTTCTTTGTGATATCTTCTATTCTGCCAATACTTTGAATCCCTCCAGATAACCAACTTCGGCTTTGTGGGTTTACCTCCTGTTCATTTCTCCTCTCCTCTTTGTATTTCCTTCGTCATTTCTTTGGGTAGGTAATCTATTCTTACCTAACTTCCTGAATGGAGGCTGGGAAAATTTTCACCCTGTTCTACTAGATGTCTGTGATATGATATATTTTCACTAAGCACCTTTTCCACTCCTTTCCCTGCACTTTTAACTTGTGATAACCTCACAATCCTTTAGACCTTACTGTTACCCAATTTCCGCTCGGGCCTCTCTTCTGTGTAATTGGTTTAGGACTAGTTACTAAGAGTTCGGGGATTTGCTGGTTCTCTCTTGAGTAATGATTCTCCCTCAGTTTCATTGTAACAGAGAAGGAACGCTAGTACTGTCAGTCATGGGAGACTTGTGAAGCTGGGGTATGTCACGGCATGAACCTGCCCTGCCACCTCTGCTCCTGCCCAGACATTCTGGAACCATCTCCCTGCTCCCTGTCCTCTAACACTTCCAGGCATCGACCTCCGCCAGGCGCTCTGACAAGACTGCCCCTGGGGGCGCTCCGAGCGGGGCGAAAGCTTCCGGAAGCCGCGCAGAGCCTGATGGGAGACGCCCCTCAGTGCTTCCGGGTGGAGTGTGGGCGTCGAGTCTGAGCGACCTGTCCTCACACACCCGCGGCGGTTGCACTACCTATAGCCTGTGGAACCCCCTGGAGGTCGTGTCCGGGAAGGTGCCAGAAGGTTTGGACAAGACGAGGGTGGGGTCGGGAAGCAGTGGAAGGGAAATTCCACGGTCTGGCTGGGACACGGGGGCGGGGAAGTTCCACGGTTCTTGGCAGGACTCGAGTATCAGGGAAGATTCTGGAAGGTCTTCACAGAGCACGGGGACTGAAGGTTCCAGAAGGTCTGCCGGCACATGGGATCCCCCCGGGGAACGTTGGGGAGGCCTGGGAAGGACATGGAGCGCGGAGACGTTTGTAGCAGCACACGGCGGTTGTAGCACAGAACAAGACGACGGGTGGAGAGTGGAGTCAGGGGCTTGTGGGGGAGATAGGTCTCCGGAGCTCTGGGCCGGACACGGGGAGTGTTGACGCTTCTGGAAGGTTGGGCAACGAACGGGAGGTGGGGGCTGTGCTACAGGCCCGGAGTCGGCCTGAGCTCAGTGTGGGCAGATTCTGGGATTTGGCCCTGGGCCCTAGAACAAGGTTGCGGGATCCTGCTGGCGCCACGCACACCGCAGAACCCCAAAGCACCGCGCGCCCATGGGGTGCCCCAGTCCATCTAGCAGCCTCGGCGCTGGGTACAGGAACCTCCACCCGACACACAGCACTCCCTCCCCTTTCCATTCTCGGCTCATTTTGCTTTCAGGTCCTTCGTTTCGGGTTGGATTGGCTGTCACTTTCTTGGGGTTTGCGATGGCATATGGGACCCCGGGTGTGCAGCATTTCTGAAGTATGCTTGTCTCCCTACTTTTCCTGCCAGGTCTTGAGGCTGTTTAGGTCTGGTTTTGTTTTGTAATAGTTTTATTATCATGGTGCCCAAAATAGGTTGTGTTTTCTACGGGGAATGAAGGCGGTGGGAAGTAGGGAGCGCATTATTATTTTGGAACTGTGTTCTTAATTTGCAGACAGGGGAGGTGACTCCTATCTTGCTTAAAATCCCTGTGGTTAGGAATGGTACTCTGATTGAGGTTCACGGTCCCTTATGGACATGAAATCACCATCTTCATTCATCTTTTATGGTCTCTTTTCCTGTTATCTTTTTTGCCTTCAAGTTCACACTGACTGATGCGAATGGGGCCGTTTCCACATCTCGGTTCTATTACACCCTCTGCTTTGGGCTCTGGTTTCATGTGCTTTATTTCTAACTGGGATGTGCAGTTAACATGTCTTGTAGTGGGACCTGCTGGTGAGTAGACAGGGGAACTCTTCTTGTGTTGAAGCATATTCATTTTACCTTCATTTTTGAAGTATCATTTCCCTTCATTAGAGTAGAGGTCCTGGTGCACAGTGTCTTCACTCTACAGCATTTGGAAGCGATTGTCCCTGAGGATTGTGGAAAGACCACACGTGGCTGCTGCCCGGAGGTACTGCCTGTGTTTCCTCTGGCTCACATTCAGATCGTCCCTGACTAAGAATCGTTTTCCACTGTTCAGCTACGGTCCGTCTAAGAGTGATCTTCCTTGTGTGAGATTTCCTGTTGACCTGCCACACTGAACTTTTTGGGTTGTGGGCTGATGGCCCAAGTCATCTTGGGAAGTTGTTGTGTCTGGCATTATTTCTTCAGAGATTGGCTCTCTCTCTCTGTCCTCTCATTCTAGGACTCTAGTTACATGGATACTAGGTGTGGGACTCTGACCTATGAGTCCCGCTTTGGCACTTCTGTTCATTCCTTTGTTTTTGTTTCTTTGGGTATCAGTTTGGATATTTTGGGTAAACCTTTCTTCACATTTCCTGTTGCTCTGTTTTGTCGCATCTGCTTATCTGTTTGTCCCATTCAGTGAGTTTTCACTTTCAGATATTTTGTGTTTCTGTCAGGATGTTCATTTCTTTCTCGTTCTGGAGGTTGTAATGCCTTCTAGGTTCCTTTGCCTGGTCTAATCAAGTTGATGTCAGCCCTATTAACAGAAGGAAAACCAATTTAATTTTGAATGTATGGAGGCCCCACAGCTATAGGACCTAAGAAGCAATCACAGGAAGCTGTTTATGTAACCTTTTAGATAAAGAATTAATTAATTGAGAAGAATTTATAAGGAAGAGGGTTTTTCCTTGTGATACCACATTAATGAAGAAGTAACAAAGTTTGTTTATGCCCCCGTTCAGTCTCAGTATCTCCCTGTCTTCGACCATAAGGATGCTGTCCAATCCTCCTCACATAGGTGGAATACCTTCCCCTGGGAGTTTTGCCTCTTCCTTTCAGGGGAACAAAGTAGGGTCAGAGCGTGTCCTCTTGTACTGGGTGTTTCTTAAGTCATATTAAACCAAAGTAATCACTGTGCAGAGTTGGTGTATTTTGTCGAGGCCTGCCTTGAGCCCTCTTAGTGTCCTCTTCACCTTAACCTGGAATGTTCACACGTTAAAGCTCAGGTGGTAGGTCTCCCCATTTTTCATTGAATTACACTCTTAGTCTTGAACAGAGGTCAGGTAAGTAATTGTGTCTCATTCTAGGATGCAGTGATGTAGCTGATGTTCTAAGTTAGCCCTAGACTGTGGGAGAAGCTTGGTATTTAATGAGGCGTTGCCATGGAAACAAAAGGAATTAATGGTGAATGAAGGGAGCCAGTGGTAAACCAGTTTCTGAGTGTTGAGGGTGGCCAGTATAGCAGAGCTCTCATATCAGATTTGAAGTGTTTACCTGGAGTGCAGTTGGTGGCAAATTGACAGATTTTCCCGGTTTGCAGTTTGAAGGTCTTGAGTGATGGTCCTGAGTGGCCCACATGGCAACAGGCACCATGACTGTCTATACATGAGCTGCTGTGGTAATTGCTGAAACGTTTAGACAGAGTTGTCCACCTGTATTGCATGGCTTTCAAAAAAGGGCAGCTTTAGTTCTTAATGAGTGTAAGTCAAGAGGGTGGGCGGAAAACGGGAAATTTTAGTTTGGAAGGATGTAGCCAAATTTTGAGGGAACAGGACTAGAAAAATTTCAAGGTTTCAGTTCAGTTCAGTTCAGTCGCTCAGTCATGTCTGACTCTTTGTGACCCCATGAATCGCAGCAGGCCAGGCCTCCCTGTCCATCACCAACTCCTGGAGTTCACTCAGACTGCGTAGTCCAGAAACATAACCTACAAGGTAGACAGCAGAAGTAGAACCTGATATTCATTCAGCAGTATTACCAAAACATAATTTTTTCTCTCCTTGGTTACCCCCATTTCTATTGGAGACAACCGTAGTGAGACTGCGTTTGCCAGTCTAGTTGCAATCAACTTGGCTTGATCATTCCAATGAGTGCAACAAGAATAGAGATTGACCATGTGAAATTTAAAATACTGTTTGATGGAACTTTTCATGAGGAGTGACTGATTGGACTTCTAAAGCTCGCTGGAGGCTGAGGAGCCAGTTCAGATATTTGCCATCAGACATTGTCTGCAATACCTAAGGTTTGGGTGAATTTGTCCTTTCTCGAGGGTCCCAGACCATCCTGAGGTTCCTGTGCTTGTCAGGAAGTGACCTTCCTTAGTGACCTGGGAAGACTGCCAGAAGCCTGTAAGCAAGCTGGGTGTGTGCTCAGTCGCTCTGGAACGTGCGACTCTTTGCAGTCCCGTGGACTGTGGCCCACCAGGCTCCTCTGTTCATGGAATTTCCCAGGCAAGAATACTGAAGTGGGTTGTCATTTCCTTCTCCGGGGGATCGTCCTGACTCAGGAATCAAACACACATCTCCTGCGTTGGCAGGTGGGTTCTTGTCCTCTGAGCCACCGAGGAAGCCTCATGATCATCTCTAGTTCCATCCATCTCTACTGCTGAGGATGGCATTATTTAGCTCTTTTGAGGGCTGAGTAATGTTGCATCGTCTTTTTCACCTCTTCCTTTGTCAGTGGCCATTCAGGCTGCTTCCATGTCTTAGCTATTGTAAATAGTGCAGCAGCAGCATCAGGGTACATGTGTCTCTTTGACTTCCGGGTTTTCCCAGATCTATGCCCAGCAGGGGGATCGCAGGATGATATGCAGCTGTGATATTCACTGTTTAAGGCACCTCCATTCTGTTCTCCCGAGTGGCTGCACCAGTTTACATTCCCATCAACAGTGTAGGAGGCTTCCATTTTCTCCACACCCTCCCCAGCATGTATTATTTGTAGATTTTTGTATGATGGCCCTTCTGACGAGTGTGACGTGATATTTCTTCACTAGAGTTTTGGTTTCTATTTCTCTAATAATTAGTGATACTGAACATCTTTCACGTGTCTTTGGCCACCTTTATTTATTATTTTTTGATAAATACCTATGTGGGTCTTCAAGCCATTTTTCATTTTTTAATACCTATATTGTGATGTTGATTCTGTTTGTACATTTTGGAGATTCACCCATTGTCTGTCTCATTAGTTGCAAATGTTTTCTCCCATTCTCTAGATTGCCTTTTCATTTTGTTTATGGCTTCAGTTGCCGCGCAAAAGCTTTTAAGTTTAATTTGGCCTGGTTTGTTTAATTTTGTTATTTCCATTACTCCAGTGGACAGATCCACAAGGTATTGCTGTGATTGATGTCAACAGTGTCCTTCCTGTGTTTTCTTCTGGAAGTTTTATAATGTCCGGTCTTAAATTTAGGTCATGAATACATTTTGAATTTGTGTTCGTATATGGTATGAGGAAATGTTCTAACTCCATTCTTTTACATGTAATGGTCCCGTTTGCCCAGCACCGTTTAGTCAAGAGACTGTCTTTTCTCCATTTTATATTCTTGCCTCTTTCGCTGTACATTAATTTACCATAGGTGCATGGCTTTATTTCGGGATTTGTATCCTTTCCCACTGATCTGTATTTCTCTTTTTCTGCCAGTACCTTACTCTTTCTAAGGACTGTAGCTTTGAAGTATGGCTACAGTCTGGGAGTGTGGGAAGTCTGGGAGTGTGATTCCTCCAGCTCCACTATTCTTTCCGAAGATTAATTTGGCTGTTCCAGAACTTTTATATTTCCATGCAAATTTCAAATATTTTTTGTTCTAGTTCTCTGAGAAATACCATTAGTAATTTTCTAGGAATTGTGTTGAATATGTAGATGGTTCTGGGTATGAGAGACAATTTGACAGTATTGATTTCTCCAAAGCAAGAACGTGGTCATATCTTTCCCTCTGTGTCATCTTTGATTTCTTCCATCAGGGTCTTACAGTTTTCAAAGCAGAGCTCTTTTGTCTCTTTAGATATGTTTATTCCTAGGATGTTCATTCTCATTTTTCTCATTGTTATATTATTATTATTTTTTTGACTGTATGGAGTCTTAGTTCCTGTGCAGACGTTTCTCTAGTTGCATCAAGGGAGACTACTCTCTAGTCGTGGTACGTGGGCTTCTCATTACACTGGCATCTGTTCTTATAGAGCTTGGGCCCTTGGTCTGGAGGAGTTCGGTAGTTGCTGCTCCTGGTCGCTGGATCACAGGCTCAGTAACTGTGGCACACACAGGCTTAGCTGTTCTGCGGCATGTGGGATCTTCCTGGACCTGGGATTGAACTGGTGTCTCCTGCATAGGCAGGTGGATCGTTTATTCCGTAAGCCACCAGGAAAGCCCTGGTGTGTCATTGTCTTTTTTTTTTTTTAGCTTTTTTTTTTAATTAAAGGATAATAGCTTTACAGAATTTTGCTGTTTTCTGTCAAACCTCAACATGAATCAGCCGTTGGTTTACATATATCCCTTCCCTTTTGAAACTCCCTCCCATCTCCCTCCCCATCCCACCCCTCTAGGTTGATACAGAGCCCCTGTTTGAGTTTCCCGAGCCATAGAGCAAATTCCCGTTGGCTGTCGATTTTACATATGGTAATGTAAGTTTCCATGTTACTCTTTCCATACATCTCACCCTCTTCTCTCCCAATGTCCATAAGTCTATTCTCTGTGTCTGTTTCTCCGTTGCTGCCCTGTAAAAAGTTCTTCAGTACCATTTTTCTAGATTCCGTGTATATGTGTTAGGATATGATCCTTATCTTTCTCTTTCTGACTCACTTCAATCTGTGTAATAGATTCTAAGTTCATCCACCTCATCAGAACTGACTCAAATGTGTTCTTTTAATGGCTGGATAATATTCCATTGTGTATATTTACCACAACTTCTCTATCCATTCATCTGTCGATGGCCATCTAGGTTGCTTCCATGTTCTAGCTATTGTAAATAGTGCTGCAGTGAACAATGGGATACATGTGTCTGTTTCAATTTTGGTTTCCTCGGGGTTTACGCCTGAGGAAGGAGTGGCATTGCTGGGTCATATAGTGGCTTCATTCCTAGTTTTTTAAGGAATCTCCATACTGTCTTTCATAGTGGCTGTATCAAATTAAATGCCACCAACAGTGCAAGAGTGTTCCCTTTCCTCCACACCCTCTCCAGCATTTATTGTTTGTAGACTTTTTGATGATGGCCATTCTGAGTGGCGTGAGGTGATTTCTCAGTGTAGTTTTGCTTTGCATGTCTCTAACAGTGAGCGATGTGGAGCATCTTTTCATGTGTTTTGTTAACCATCTGTATGTCTTCTTTGGAGAAATGTCTGTTTAGTTCTTTTTCTCACTTTTTGATTGGGTTGTTTGTTTTTCTGGTATTGAGTTGTATGGGCTGCTTGTATATTTTGGAAATTAATCCTTTTTCAGTTGTTTCATTTGCTGTTATTTTCTTTCCATTCTGAGGGTTGTCTTTTCACCTTGCTTACAGTTTCCTTTGCTGTGCAAAAGGTTTTAAGTTTAATGAGGTCCCACTTGGTTACTTTTGTTTTTATTTCTGTTACTCTAGGAGGTGGGTCATAGAGGATCTTGCTTTGATTTATGTCATCCAGTGTTGTGCCTATGTTTTCCTCTAAGAGTTTTATAGTTTCTGGTCTTACATTTAGGTCTTTAATCCATTCTGAGTTTATCTTTATGTATGGTGTTAGGAGGTGTGCTAATTTCATTCTTTACATGTAGCTGTCCAGTTTTCCCAGCACCATTTATTGAAGAGGCTGTTTTGTCCCCATTCTATATTCTTGCCTACTTTGTCAAAAAATAAGGTACCCATAGGTGCATGGGTTTATTTCTGTGCTTTCTATCTTGTTCCATTGGTCTGTATTTCAATTTTTGTGCCAGTACCATACTGTCTCGATGACTGGCTTTGTAGTATAAGCTGAAGTCAAGAAGGTTGATTCCTCCAGCTCCATTCTTCTTTCTCAAGACTGCTTTGGCAACTCGGGGTCTTTTGTGTTTCCATATGAATTGTGACATTTGTTGTTCTAGTTCTGTGAAAAAGTGCCATTGGTAATTTGGTAGGGATCACAGTGAATGTGCAGTTTGTATTTAGTAGTACAGTCATTTTCACAATATTGATTCTTCCTCCCCAGGAACATGGAATATCTCTCCATCTGTTTATGTCATGTTTGATTTCTTTCATCATTGTCTTGTAATTTTTGATAGAGTTTTTTGTCTCCTTAGGTAAGTTTATTCCCAGATACTTAATTCTTTTTGTTGCAGTGGTGAATGGGATTGATCCCTTAATTTCTCTTTCTGATTTTTTATTGCTAATATATAAAAATGCAAGTGATTTCTGTGTATTGATTTTGTATCCTGCAACTTTGCTAAATTCACTGATTAGCTGTAATAATTTTCTGATACTATCTATAGGGTTTTCTATGTACAGTATTAGGGCTTTCCTGGTAGCTCAGATGGTAAAGCATCTGCCTACAATGCGGGAGATCCAGGTTCGATCCCTGGGTAGGAAAAATCCCCTGGAGAAGGAAATGGCAATGCACTCCAGTATTCTTGCCTGGAAAATCCCATGGCCTGAGGAGCCTGGTAGGCTGCAGTCTATTATGTCATCTGCAGACAGTGAGAGCTTTACTTTTTCTTTTCCTATCTGGATTCCTCTCATTTTTTTTCCTTCTCTGATTGCTGTAGCTAGGACTTCCAAAACTATGTTGAATAATAGTGGTGAAAGTGGACACCCTTGTCTTGTTCCTGATCTTAGGGGAAATGCTTTCATTTTTTCACCATTGAGAATAATCTTTGCTGTAGGCTTATCATATATGGCCTTTACTATGTTGAGGTAGGTTCCTTCTGTGCCATTTTTTGAAGAGTTTTAGTCATAAATGGGTGCTGAATTTTGTCAAAGACTTTTTCTGAGTCCCTTGAGATGATCATATGATCTTTGCCCTTCAGTTTGTTACTATGGTGTATCACATTGATTGATTTGCATATATTGAAGGGTCTTCGCATCCCCGGAATAAACCCAACTTGATCACGGTGTATGAGCTTTTGATGTGTTGCTGAATTCTGTTTGCTAAAATTTTGTTGAGGATTTTTGCATCTATGTTCGTCAGTGATATTGGCCGGTAGTTTTCTTCTTTTGTCTTATCTTTATCTGGTTTAGGTATCAGGGTGACGGTGGTCTCCTAGAATGAGTTTGGAAGTGTTCCTTCCTCTGCAATTTTTTGAAATCGTTTTAAAAGGATAGGCATTAGCTCTTCTCTAAATGTTTGATAAATTCTCCTGTAAAGCCATCTGGCCCTGGGCTTTTGTTTTTTGGGAGATATTTGATCAGAGCTTCAGTTTCAATGCTTGTTTCTGGGTTGTTCATAATTTCTGTTTCTTCTTGGTTCAGTCTTGGAAGATTAAAGTTTTCTAAGAATCTGCCTATTTCTTCCAGGTTGTCCGTTTTATTGCCATATAGTTGTTCATAATAGTCTCTTATAAGCCTTTGTATTTCTGCATTGTCTGTTGTAACCTCTGCTTTTTCATTTCTAATTTTGTTAATTTGATTCTCCGCTTTTTCTTTCTTGTTGAGTCTGGCTAAAGGTTTCTCGATTCTGTTTATCTTCTCAAAGAACCAGCTTTCAGTTTTGTTAATCTTTACTTTTGTTCCTTTCATTTTGTTTTCACTTATTTCTGCCCAGATCTTTATGATTTCTTTCCTTCTACTAATTCTTGGGGTTGCTCTGGTCTTCTTTTCCCAGTAGTTGTAGGTGTACAGTTAGGTTGTCTACTCGAGGGTCGTCTTCTTTCTTGAGGGAGGACTGTGTTGCTATAAACTTTCCTCTTAGAACTGCTTTGGCTGCATCCCATAGGTTTTGAGTTGTGTTTTCATTGTCATTTGTTTCCAGAAAGTTTTTGATTTCCCTTTTGGTTTCTTCGGTAACCTGTTGGTTATTTAGAAACGTGTTGTTCGTCTACAAGTGTTTGCGTTTCTTATAGTTTTTTTTTTTCCTTGCAATTGATATCTAGTCTCAAGCATCATGGTCAGAGAAGATGCTTGATACAATTTCAATTTTCTTAAATTTGCTGAAGTTTGATTTGTGACCCAAGGTGTGGTCTATCCTGGAGAATGTTCCATGTGTCCTTGAGAAGAAGGTATACTCTTCTGCATTTGGATGGAATGTCCTAAAGATATCAAGGAGATCCATCTCATCTAATGTATCATTTAAGACTTGTGTTTCCTTATTAATTTTCTGTTTCGATGATCTGTCCATTGGTGAGAGTGGGGTGTTAAAGTCTCCTAGTATTCTTGTGTTACTGTCAGTTTCTCCTTTTATGTCTGTTAGTGTTTGTCTTATGTATTGTGCTCCTATGTTGCATGCATTGATATTTACAATTGTTATGTCTTCCTCTTGGATTGAGCCCTTGATCATTATGTAGTGTCCTTCCTTATCTCTTATAATCCTCTTTAATTTAAGGGTCTATTTTGTCTGATATGAGGATTGCTACTTCAGCTTCCTTTTGCTTCCCATTTGCATGGAATATAGTTTTCCATCCTTGTCTTTAGGTCTGAAGTGGGTTTCTTGTAGGTGGCATATATATGGGTTTTGTTTTTGTACCCATTCAGCCAGTCTGTATCTTTTGGTTGGAGCATTTAATCCATTTACATTTGAAGTAATTATTGATATATATGTTCCTGTTGCCATTTTCTTAATTGTTTGGGACTTTGTAGATCTTTTTTCCTCTCTTACATTTCTTGGCTATATTTCTTGGCTATGTAAGTCCCTTTAACGCTTGTTGTAAAGCTGGTTTGGTGGTACTGAATTCTGTTAACAAATTAAATCCTTGCCGGTTCAGTAATCTTGGTCGTAGATTTTTTTCCTTTCAGTACTTGAAATATATCCTGCCATTCCGTTCTGGCCTGCCGAGTTTCTGCTGAACGATCAGCTGTTAAGCATATGGGGTTTCCTTTGTATGTTACTTGTTGCTTCTCCCTTGCTGCGTTTAATACTCTTTCTTTGTGTTTAGTCTTTGTTAGTTTGATTAGTATGTGCCTTGGTGTGTTTCTCCTTGGGTTTATCCTGTATGGGACTCTGTGCCTCTTGGACTTGACTATTTCATTTTCCTCGGTGGGAAAATTTTCAAGTATAATCTCTTCAAAAATTTTCTCTTACCCTTTCTTTTTCTCTTCTTCTTCTGGGACTCTTATACAAATGTTGGTGAGTTCAATATTGTCCCAGAGGTCTCTGAGACTGTCCTCAGTGGTTTTCATTCTTTTTACTTTATTCTGCTCTTCAGAAGTTATTTCCACCATTTTATCTTCCAGCTCACTGATTCATTCTTCTGCTTCAGATATTCTGCTATTGATTCCTTCTAGAGTATTTTTAACTTCAGTAATTGTGTTGTTTGTCTCTGTATGTTTATTGTTTAATTCTTCTAGGTCTTTGTTGATTGAATCTTGAATTTTCTTCATTGTGTCTTCAAGGTTTTTGATCATATTTACTATCATTATTTGGTATTCTTTTTCAGGTAGTTTGTCTATTTCTTCTTCATTTATTTGGACTTATGTGTTTCTAGCTTGTTCTTTCATATGTGTAGTATTTCTCTGCCTTTTCATTATTTTTTTAAATTTATTGTGTTTGAGGTCTCCTTTTCCCAGGCTTCAAGGTTGAATTCTTTCTTCCTTTTGGTTTCTGCCTTCCTAAGGTTGGTCCAGTGTTTTGTGTAAGCTTTTCTATGAGTGCGATTTATGTTGAGTTTTTGTTTGTTTGTTTTTCCTCTGATGAGCAAGGCTGAGTGAGGTGGTAATCCTGTCTGCTGATGATTGGGTTTGTATTTTTGTTTTGTTTGTTGTTTAGATGAGACATCTTGTACAGAGTGCTGCTGGTGGTCGGGTGATGCTGGGTCTTTTATTCAAGTGGTTTCCTGTGTGTGACCTCTCACCATTTGATACTCCCTACGGTTAGTTCTCTGGTTAGTTCTAGGGTCTTGGGGTTAGTGCTTCCACTCCAAAGGCTCAGGGCTTGATCTCTGGTCAGGAACAAGATTCCACAAGTGGTTTGTTATGGCATTCAGTGAGATTAAAACAAATATCCCCAAACAAGAAACCAAAGATGATCCCCAGACAAATGGGGTTTGGCAGTTAACAAAATCAGGCAAATAAGGATTAAAATAATGGAATGTACACATATACATCCATGAGCAAATCAGAATAGTCCAACAAAAATAAAGTAAAGTAGATTGACCTGGCAAACAAAGGAAATAAAAAATTATATTTACCAGTTAAGAACAAAACTAACTAAAGCATGAACTGGAAAACAAAACTAAAGCAAGGTGCCAAGTGGAGAATAAAGCAGTGAAAACACAACTCACAGATATGTTGAGAGGAAAGGAAAGAAAGAAAAAGAATAGATATGCAACGTTAAATAGAGGTAAATGAAGATTTACATACATTAAAGGTTAACTGCAAGGGGAACAGAATAGTAAGAAAGGGAAAGAAAGGAATACATGTAGAAAATATGTGATATGTTTCAAAAAATGAAAATTGAAAAAAGAGGAAAGGAAAAAATCGAAGAAGAACAAAAAAAGAAAAAAAAAAAGAAAAGGAAATCTCCATAGAACTGCAAAAGCCCATCGTAGAGGTGAGGTTTATAACAATAAAAAGTGTGACTAAATATACACGTATACATATACACCCATCAGTTCAGTTCAGTTCAGTCGCTCAGTCGTGTCTGACTCTTTGAGACCCCATGAACTGCAACACACCAGGCCTCCCTGTCCATCACCAACTCCTGGAGTTCACCATCCATCAAGTCGGTGATGCCATCCAGCCACCTCATCCTCTGTCATCCCCTTCTCCTCCTGCCTCCAATCCCTCCCAGCATCAGAGTCTTTTCCAATGAGTCAGCTCTTCGCACAAGGTGGCCAAAGTATTGGAGTTTGAGCTTTAGCATCAGTCCTTCCAAAGAACACCCAGGCCTGATCTCCTTTAGAATGGACTAGTTAGAACTCGTTGCAGTCCAAGGGACTCTCAAGAGTCATCTCCAACACCACAGTTCAAAAGCATCAATTCTTCGGTGCTCACCTTTCTTCACAGTCCAACTTTCACATCCATACATGACCACTGGAAAAACCATAGCCTTGACTAGATGGACCTTTGTTGGCAAAGTAATGTCTCTGCTTTTGAATATGCTGTCTAGGTTGGTCATAACTTTTCTTCCAGGGAGTAAGTGTCTTTTAGTTTCGTGGCTGCAGTCACCATCTGCAGTGATTTTGGAGCCCCCCCAAATAAAGTGTGACACTGTTTCCACTGTTTCCCCATATACACCCATAAACAAAATAAAAACTGTCCAACAAATATAAAGTACAATAGATTGACCCAGTGAACAAAGGAAACCAAAAATTTTATCTATGAGAAGAAGACTTAACTAAAGCACAAACTGGAAAGCAAAACTAAAGCAAGGTGCCAATTGGGAAATAAAGCAATGAAAAGAAAGCTATCAAATATGTTGAGAGGAAAGAAAGAATAGATGTGCAAAGTTAAATAGAGGAAGATTTATATACGTTAAAGATGAACTTTGAGGGGAAAAGAATAGTAGGAAAAGCAAAAGAATAAATGAAGAAAAAATAATAATAACCTTAAAAAATTAAAAATTGAGAAAAGAAAAAAAATGGAAAACATCCTAGAACTGCAAAAGCCCAATGTAGAGGCAGAGGTTTATAACAACTATTAAAAAAAAAAAGTGAGTGAGGAAAAAAAAGCTTAGCTCAACAGGTTAATCAGATTTCATAGTGCCAACAAAATCGACAACTACAATGGATTGGGGTGGGGGGAGGAGCAAAACAAGAGAAGAAAAATCCAAAAGAATCTACAGAAGAAGTCAAAACGTAAGAATAATAAATGTTTTTCCATTACTTCTTTTTCTGCTCTGATTGCTGTGACCCAAACTTCCAAACTATGTTGAATAGTAGTGGTGAGAGTGGGCACCTTTGTTTTGTTCCTGACTTTAGGGGAAATGCCTTCAATTTTTCACCATTGAGGATAATGTTTGCTGAGGGTTTGTCATATGTAGCTTTTATTATGTTGAGGTATGTTCCTTCTATTCCTGCTTTCTGGAGGGTTTTTTTTTTATCATAAATGGATGCTGAATTTTGTCCAAGGCTTTCTCTGCATCTGTTGAGATAATCATATGGTTTTATCTTTCAATTTGTTAATGTGGTATATTACATTGATTTGTGGATATTGAAGAATCCTTGCATTCCTGGGATAAAGGCCACTTGGTCATGATGTATGATCTTTTTAATATGTTGTTTAATTCTGTTTGCTAAAATTTTGTTAAGGATTTTTGCAGCTATGTTCGTCAGTGATATTGGCCTGTAGTTTTCTTTTTTTGTGGCATCTTTGTCGGCTTTTGGCATTAGGGTGATGGTGGCCTCATAGAATGAGTTTGGAAGTTTACCTGCCTCTGCAGTTTTCTGGAAGAGTTTGAGTAGGATAGGTGTTAGTTCTTCTCTAAATTTTTGGTAGAATTCAGCTGTGAAGCCGCCTGGACCTGGGCTTTTGTTTGTTGGAAGATTTCTGATTACAGTTTCAATTTCTGTGCTTGTGATGGATCTGTTAAGATGTTCTGTTTCTTACTGGTTCAGTTTTGGAAAGTTGTACTTTTCTAAGAATTTGTCTATTTCTTCCAGGTTGTCCATTTTATTGGCATATAACTGCTGATAGTAGTCTCTTATAATCCTTTGTATTTCTGTGCTGTCTGTTGTGATCTCTCCATTTTCATTTCTAATTTTGTTGATTTGATTTTTTTCCCTTTGTTTCTTGATGAGTCTGGCTAATGGTTTGTCAATTTTGTTTATCTTCTCAAAGAACCAGCTTTTGGCTTTGTTGATTTTTGCTGTGGTCTCTTTTGTTTCTTTTGCATTTATTTCTGCCCTAATTTTAAAGATTTCTTTCCTTCTACTAACCCTGGGGTTCATAATTTCTTCCTTTTCAAGTTGCTTTAGGTGTAGAGTTAGCTTATTTATTTGACTTTTTTCTTGTTTCTTGAGGTATGCCTGTATTGCTATGAACCTTCCCCTTAGCACTGCTTTTACAGTGTCCCCTAGGTTTGGGGTTGTTGTTTTCATTTTCATTCATTTCTATGCATATTTTGATTTCTTTTTTGATTTCTTCTGTGATTTGTTGGTTATTCAGCAGCGTGTTGTTCAGCCTCCATATTTGGAGGAATTTTTAATAGTTTTGGAATTTTTAATAGTTTTTCTTCTGTAATTGACATCTAATCTTACTGCACTGTGGTCAGAAAAGATGCTTGGAATGATTTCAATTTTATTGAAATTACCAAGGCTAGATTTGTGGCCCAGAATGTGATCTATCCTGGAGAAGGTTCTGTGTGCACTTGAGAAAAAGGTGAAATTCATTGTTTTGGGGTGAAATGTCCTATAGATGTCAATTAGGTCTAACTGGTCCACTGTATCATTTAAAGTTTGTGTTTCCTTGTTAATTCTCTGTTTAGTTGATCTATCCATAGGTGTGAGTGGGGTATTAAAGTCTCCCACTATTATTGTGTTACTATTAATTTCCCCTTTCATACTTGTTAGTATTTGCCTTACATATTGCGGTGCTCCTATGTTGGGTGCATATATATTTATAATTGTTTTATCTTCTTCTTGGATTGATCCTTTGATCATTATGTAGTGTCCTTCTTTGTCTCTTTTCACAGCCTTTATTCCAAAGTCTATTTTATCTGGTATGAGTATTGCTATTCCTGCTTTCTTTTGGTCTCTATTTGTGTGAAATATCTTTTCCCAGCCCTTCACTTTCAGTGTGTATGTGTCCCTTGTTTTGACGTGGGTCTCTTGTCGACAACATATATTGGGGTCTTGTTTTTGTATCCATTCAGCCAGTCTTTGTCTTTTGGTTGGGGCATTCAACCCATTTACATTTAAGGTAATTATTGATAAGTATGATCCCATTGCCATTTACTTTGTTGTTTTGGGTTTGAGTTTATACACCCTTTCTGTGTTTCCTGTCTAGAGAAGATCCTTTAGCATTTGTTGAAGAGCTGGTTTGATGGTGCTGAATTCTCTCAGCTCTTGCTTGTCTGTAAAGCTTTTGATTTCTCCTTCGTATTTGAATGAGATCCTTGCTGGGCACGGTAATCTGGGTTGTAGGTTTTTCTCTTTCGTCACTTTAAGTATATCCTGCCATTCCCTTCTGGCCTGAAGAGTTTCTAGTGAAAGATCAGCTGTTATCCTTTTGGGAATCCCCTTGTGTGTTATTTGTTGTTTTTCCCTTGCTTCTTTTAATATTTGTTCTTTGTGTTTGATCTTTGTTAATTTGATTAATATGTGTCTTGTGTGTTTTGCCTTGGATTTCTCCTGTTTGGGACTCTCTGGGTTTCTTGGACTTGGGTGGCTATTTCTTTCCCCATTTTAGGGAAGTTTTCAACTATTATCTCCTCAAGTATTTTCTCATGGCCTTTCTTTTTGTCTTCTTCTTCTTCTGGGACTCCTGTAATTCGAATGTTGGGGCATGTAACGTTGTCCCAGGGGTCTCTGAGGTTGTCCTCATTTCTTTTAATTCTTTTTTTCTCTCTGTTTCATTTCTTTCTACCATTCTATCTTCTACCTCACTAATCCTATCTTCTGCCTCCGTTATTCTACTGTTGGTTCCCTCCAGAGTGTTTTTGATCTCATTTATTGCATTATTCATTATATATTGACTCTTTTTTATTTCTTCTAGGTCCTTGTTAAACCTTTCCTGCATCTTCTTGATCCTTGTCTCTAGGCTATTTATCTGTAACTCCAATTTGTTTTCAAGATTTTGGATCATTTTCAGTATCATTATTTGGAATTCTTTATCAGGAAGATTCCCTATGTCTTCCTCTTTTGTTTGGTTTGGTGGGCATTTATCTTAATCCAGATTGGAAAAGAAGAAGTAAAACTCTCACTGTTTGCAGATGACATGATCCTCTACATAAGTTCAATTCAGTTCAGTCACTCGGTCGTGTCCCACTCTTTGCGACCCCATGAATTGCAGCACACCAGGCCTCCCTATCCATCACCAACTCCTGGAGTTCATTCAGACTCATGTCCATTGAGTCAGTGATGCCATCCAGCCATTTCATCCTCTGTTGTCCCCTTCTCCTCCTGCCCCCAATCCCTCCCAGCATCAAACTCTTTTCCAATGAGTCAACTCTTTGCCTGAGGTGGCCAAAGTACTAGACTTTCAGTTTCAGCATCATTCCTCCCAAAGAAATCCCATGGCTGATCTCCTTCAGAATGGACTGGTTGGATCTCCTTACAGTCCAAGGGACTCTCAAGAGTCTTTTCCAACACCACAGTTCAAAAGCATCCATTCTTCGGCACTCAGCCTTCTTCACAGTCCAACTCTCACATCCATACATGACTACTGGAAAAACCATAGCCTTGACTAGACGGACCTTAGTCAGCAAAGTAACGTCTCTGCTTTTGAACTAGGTTGGTCATAACTTTCCTTCCAAGGAGTAAGCGTCCTTTAATTTCATGGCTGCAGTCACCATCTGCAGTGATTTTGGAGCCCCAAAAAATAAAGTCTGACACTGTTTTCACTGTTTCCCCATCTATTTCCCATGAAGTGATGGGACCGGATGCCATGATCTTCATTTTCTGAATGTTGAGCTTTAAGCCAACTTTTTCACTCTCCTCTTTGACTCTCATCAAGAGGCTTTTTAGTTCCTCTTCACTTTCTGCCATAAGGGTAGTATCATCTGCATATCTGAGGTTATTGGTATTTCTCCCGGCAATCTTGATTCCAGCTTGTGCTTCCTCCAGCCCAGCCTTTCTCATGATGTACTCTGCATAGAAGTTAAATAAGCAGGGTGACAATATACAGCCTTAATGTACTCCTTTTCCTATTTGGAACCAGTCTGTTGTTCCATGTCCAGGTCTAAGTGTTGCTTTCTGATCTGCATACAGATTTCTCAAGAGGCAGGTCAGGTGGTCTGGTATTCCCATCTCTCTCAGAATTTTCCACAGTTTATTGTGATCCACACAGTCAAAGGCTTTAGCATAGTCAAGAAAGCAGAAGTAGATGTTTTTCTGGAACTCTCTTTCTTTTTTGGTGATCCAGCGGATGTTGACAATTTGATCTCTGGTTCCTCTGCCTTTTCTAAAACCAGCTTGAATATCAGGAAGTTCACGGTTCACGTATTGCTGAAGACTGGCTTGGAGAATTTTGAGCATTACTTTACTAGCGGGTAAGATGAGTGCAATTGTGTGTTGGTTTGAGCATTCTTTGGCATTGCCTTTCTTTGGGATTGGAATGAAAACTGACCTTTTCCAGTTCTGTGGCCACGGCTGAGTTTTCCAAATTTGCTGGCATATTGAGTGCAGCACTTTCACTGCATCATCTTTCAGGATTTGAAATAGGTCCACTGGAATTCCATCACCTCCACTATCTTTATCCGTAGTGATGCTTTCTAAGGCCCACTTGACTTCACATTCCAGGATGTCTGGCTCTAGATGAGTGATCACACCATCGTGCTTATCTGGGTCATGAAGATCTTTTTTGTACACTTCTGTGTATTCTTACCACCTCTTTCTAATAGCTTCTGCTTCTGTTAGGTCCATACCATTTCTGTCCTTTATCAAGCCCATCTTTGCATGAAATGTTCCCTTGGTATCTCTAATTTTCTTGACAAGATCTCTAGTCTTTCCCATTCTGTTGTTTTCCTCTATTTCTTTGCATTGATCACTGAAGAAGGCTTTCTTGTCTCTTCTTGCTATTCTTTGAAATTGTGCATTCAGATGGGTATATCTTTCCTTTTCTCCTTTCTTTTCGCTTCTCTTCTTTTCACAGCTATTTGTAAGGCCTCCCCAGACAGCCATTTTGCTTTTTTGCCTTTCTTTTCCATGGGGATGGTCTTGATCCCTGTCTCCTGTACAGTGTCACAAACCTCATTCCATAATTGATCAGGCACTCTATCTATCAGATCTAGGCCCTTAAATCTATTTTTCACTTCCACTGTATAATCATAAGGGATTTGATTTAGGTCATACCTGAATGGTCTAGTGGTTTTCCCTACTTTCTTCAATTTGAGTCTGAGTTTGGTAATAAGGAGTTCATGATCTGAGCCACAGTCAGCTCCTGGTCTTGTTTTTGTTGACTGTATAGAGCTTCTCCATCTTTGGCTGCAAAGAATATAATCAATCTGACTTTGGTGTTGACCATCTGGTGAGGTCCATGTATAGAGTCTTCTCTTGTGTTGTTGGAAGAGGGTGTTTGCTATGACCAGTGCATTTTCTTGGCAAAACTCTATTAGTCTTTGCCCTGCTTCCTTCCGCATTCCAAGGCCAAATTTGCCTGTTACTCCAGGTGTTTCTTGACTTCCTACTTTTGCATTCTAGTCCCCTATAATGAAAAGGACATCTTTTTTGGGTGTTAGTTCTAAAAGGAAAACCCTAAAGACTCCACCAGAAAATTACTAGAGCTAATCAATGAATATAGTAAAGTTGCAGGATATAAAATCAACACAGAGAAATCCCTTGCATTTCTATACACTAACAATGAGAAAACAGAGAAATTAAGGAAACAATTCCATTCACCATTGCAATGAAAAAAATAAAATACTTAAGAATATATCTACCTAAAGAAACAAAAGACCTATATATAGAAAACTATAAAACCCTGGTGAAAGAAACAAAGAGGACACAGACAAATGGAGAAGTATACCGTGTTCATGGATCAGAAGAATCAATATAGTGAAAATGAGTATACTACCCAAAGCAATCTATGGAGTCAATGCAATCCCTATCAAATTACCAACGGTATTTTTCAGAGAACTAGAACAAATAGTTTCACAATTTATATGGAAATACAAAACACCTCAAATAGCTAAAGCATCTTGAGAAAGAAGAATGGAACTGGAGGAATCAACTTGCCTGACTTCAGTCTCTACTGCAAAGCCACAGTCATCAAGACAGTATGGTACTGGCACAAAGACAGAAATATAGATCAGTGGAACAAAATAGAAAGCCCTGAGATAAATCCACACACCTATGGACACCTTATCTTTGACAAAGGAGGCAAGAATATACAATAGAGAAAAGACAATCTCTTTAACAAGTGGTGCTGGGAAAACTGGTCGACCACTTGTAAAAGAATGAAACTAGAACACTTTCTAATACCATACAAAAAATGAACTCAAAATGGATTAAAGATCTAAACATAGGGCCAGAAACTATTAAACTCCAGAGGAAAACATAAGCAAAACACTCTCCGACGTAAACCACAGCAGGATCCTCTGTGACCCACCTCCCAGAATATTGGAAATAAAAGCAAAAATAAACAAATGGGACCTAATTAAACTTAAAAGCTTAACGAAGGAAGCTGTAAGCAAGGTGAAAGACAGCCTTCAGAATGGGAGAAAATAATAGCAAATGAAGCAACGGACAAAGAATTAATCTCAAAAATATACAAGCAGCTCAATTCCAGGAAAATAAACGACCCAATCAAAAAATGGGCCAAAGAACTAAACAGACATTTCTCTAAAGAAGACATGCAGATGGCTAACAAACACATGAAAATATGCTCAACATCACTCATTATCAGAGAAATGCAAATCAAAACCACAGTGAGGTACCATCTCACACTGGTCAGAATGGCTGCTGTCAAAAAGTCTACAAACAGTACATGCTGGAGAGAGTGAGGTGAAAAGGGAACCCTCTTACACTGTTGGTGGGAATGCAAACTAGTATAGCCACTATAGAGAACAGTGTGGAGATTCCTTAAAAAACTGGAAATAGAACTGCCATATGACCCAGCATTCCCACTGCGGGGCATACACACCAAGGAAACCAGAGTTGAAAGAGACACGTGTACCCCAATGTTCATTGCAGCACTGTTTACAATAGCCAGGACATGGAAGCAACCTAGACGTCCACTGTCAGACGAATGGATAAGAAAGCTGTGGTACATATACACAATGGAATATTACTCAGCCATTAAAAAGAATACAGTGGAATCAGTTCTAATGAGGTGGATGAAACTGGAGCCTATTATACAGAGTGAAGAAAGCCAGAAAGAAAAACACCAATAGAGTATACTAACGCATATATATGGAATTTAGAAAGATGGTAATGATAACCCTGTATGCAAGACAGCAAAAGAGACACAGATGTATTAAACAGTCTTTTGACTGTGTGGGAGAGAGCAAGGGTGGGATGATATGAGAGAATGGCATTGAAACATGTAAATTATCCTATGTGGAATCAATCTCCAGTCCAGGTTCGATGCATGATACAGGGTGCTCAGGTCTGGTGCACGGGGATGACCCAGAGGGATGGGATAGGGAGGGAGGTGGGAGGGGGTTCAGGATGGGGAACACATGTACAGCAATGGCAGATTCAGGTCAATGTATGGTAAAACCAATACAATATTGTAAAATAGATAAATTATTTTAAAAAAGAAGAAGAAATGTTTTTCTTGAGTCACCGCTGTCAGAGTCCTTTTCCTCGCTGGGAGTCACAGTCCACCTCACCTTCCTAGGATGCCCTCCAACACTGTGCTGATCTCTGGACCTGCTGTGGGGGCATCTCATATTCTAGTCTGGTCCCATTCCTGTGTGTTCTTGTCTTCAATGTCCACAGCTATCAGAACTAGTGCATTTTCTTTTGTGGGAGCTCTCAGTGTCCTTTTATATATGCCATAGACACAGAGTCTGCCTAGTTGATCCTGTGGATTTAATCTGCAGCTTGTAAGGCTGGCAGGAAGGTTTTGGGTCTTCTTCCTTAGCCACACTGCCCCTGGGTTTCAATTGTGGTTTTATTTCCACCTCTGCATGTGGGTTGTCCATTGGGCTTTGCTCCTGAGGCTGCCCTGGAGGGCTTGGGTTTGCCCCTGTGAGGGCCAGGTGTGGAGGTGGTGCAGCTGCTTGGGTCACAGGGGTTCTGGCAGTACAGGCACTCAGGGGAGTTGGCGGCGAGAGCGGCAGGAAATATAGTGCTCTCGAAGGGTATGGCAACCAGTATTAGCCCATACGCTCCAGTATTCTTGCCTAGAGAACCACCTTTCCTGACAGAGAAGCCTGGCAGGGCAGTCTACAGAATCGCAAAGAGCTGGACGCTACTGAAGTGCCCCTGTGTGTGTAGACGCAAGACTTTTTTTGTCTGTGGCAGCTCTGCCCCACTGAGAGTTGAGCGTGAAAGTGGCACAGCTGCCTGGCTTGCAGTGACCGTGGAGCGCCAACTGTGCAGGGACATGGACTGCCTCTGCCACAGGAGTTATAGCCCTATCAGAGTGTTTTTTTCAAGCCTCTTGTAGCTGGCGATCAGAAGGCTTCTTTGGCCAGTCTTTCTCCGTAGCTCCGCCCATTCAGGCATTTAGAGGGCTCCCTTGCCTGGCGTCCTTCTCTGTTGTTTGGCGCATCAGGCACATAGAGGGGCCCCCCTGCCTGGGGTCCTACTCTGTAGATCGGCACATTAGGCACTTGGAGAGGCACCCTGGGTGGGGTCCTGCTCTGTGGTTCAGTGCTTCAGGCGTTTGATGGGCCAGCCTCTCTATTGTCCAGCTGTCGATGCTGGCATGTGGAGAGAGAGATGCTATGGTGATGGCTTCATCCCCTATGTGTGACTCAGCAGTATGGCCTTGCTTCCATGGCTGCCTGGCTTTCTTCCACAGGCATTTCCCACCACAGTCTCCCTGCTCACATCCCCTCGCTGTGTCTTGCACAGTCAACAGCAGCCCTCGCCCTGGGGTCGCTCCACAATCCCCAAGCTCCAGCTCCCAGCCGATGTGCCTTCCAGGGGACCTGCGTCCCTGTCTGGGGTATGTATGGCTGTGGAAAGGACTGACTGGTTCTCATTCCATTTAGGCGGTCACGGATCAGCTGTTTCACTCTGAGCCTTAAATGTTCTGGTCTGGCTCAGACAGTTGCCCCAGTGTGGGCATCAGACCCCTGCTTCAGTTCCCCCACTGGCTGAGAGCAGGTCCAGTCCTGCTAACAGTCCTGTTTATCCCTCTAGTTCCTTTGTCCTACTGAGTTTTGCACGGCTTTGTATACTGTATTCCACTGGTCAGGCGCTCCTCTCCACTCTCAGGTCGAGTTCTGGACACATTTCTGTGTCTAAAGGTGTATTCCTGATGTATCCATGGAGAGAGATATACTCCACGGCCACCTACTCCTCCACCATCTTGTTCTCTCCCTTGCTGTCCCAATGAGATGGTGGATAGGACAGTCTCCTTGGTTTCTCTATCTGAGGCTACTCTTCTGGGAGCACTTGGGGTGGTTCTGGGTCTGAGCTGCCCTGGAGACTGGCAGTGCGAGCGCGGGTGGCCTGAGGGAAGGGACAGATGTAAGAAGAGCAGATAGCACCAGGTGGGAAGGGGTCTGGACATGGAGAGGGTGGTACCACGTGGGAGGCTGACTGGCTGGGCAGATGAGCAGCCCGTGCAGGGCAATGGCTCTGACCCCCTCCTCAGTCTTGGTCCTCTGCACCCGCTGCTTTGGCCCAAATTCACCTCGAGTGGGAGGACCCTTGGCCATAAGCAGGTTGAGGCCCAGCCATTCCTGAGAGAGCATGCGTGAAGAGAGCCAGGGGCCCAGGGGCAGGACACTGATGGTCCCCACCCGAGGAGCATGGCTGGCTGATGCACAGTCAGCCCCCATCCTGGGCCTCAGCTGGTCCCGTGGCAGGTACCTGTCAGGGGCTGCCCCTGGGTCTCCTCAGGGTGACAGGCAGCAGCAGGCGAGGCATGTCCCTCAGACAGGAGCCCCTGAGCAGAAAGAGCAAATCCCCTGGTTGACAAGGGTGACGTGTCCCCCGGGGGCGGGGAGGGAATTTCCAGAAGGACCCTAGACATTGGCAGCTTCAAGGGTGCTGATGAGTCCCCACTAGGAAATGTTTCAGACGCAGGCACTCCTGGTGCCGGGGGGCTTTCCCTCCAGCAAGTGCTGGTGTGTGGGCTCGGGTGACGAGCCTCAGGGCCTCCCCTTTAGTAACATGGGGCCATGTGATGCCCAGTCCCCGGGAGACATGATGGCATGTGGTCCATGCTTCCTAGCACAGGCACTGGGCTTCTGGCCTCTTCTCCACAGTTCCTCTGCTCTTGTCACCACCCTCTACCTTTGTCTCAGAGCTCATACAAGTTAGAAGTACCTGAATGGAGCATGTTCCAGCTCTTCACACAGGTCAGCCTTGAGGTCGGGACGCCACAGGGAGTCAGGGGACCCATGTGGAGTGTGAGGGCCACGTGGAGACAGCCCCAGACCACTCTGAGCCTCGTGCTCTGCCTGATGGAGAGCAGGAGCTTGTCTTCATCTAGGATGAAGACTAGAGCGGGGCGAAGCCACTGTGTGTGGGAAAGGGCTGCACGCCCGTCACTGCCCAGAGCCATGCTCAGCCGAGAGCCAGAGGTGCTGGAAGGTGGGAAGGGTGGCCAGGACTCGTGCTGTCCAGATGAGAGACCAGAAGTGGCTACAAGAGCCTCACACTTGCTGACTTGTGCCCTGGCTTTCCTCTCCTACAGGTTCAAGCCCCCACAGAGATGATGCTCCTCTTTGCCTTCCTCCTCTTCATGGGATGGCCACTGGGCTTCGTTGAGCCCTGTGAGTATCAGTGCTTCTGTTTCTTGAAGAGGATGAGACTTAATTGGGGTCATTTTAAGGGTCTGAATGGAATTTTCGCCATTTTAGCCAGCTGAGATCTCCATCTTAGCAATTGTGCAGTTGGTGAGCACAGGGTGTCCAGGAGCAGGGGGAGGGTCAGGGCAGAGGGAGGCTCCCCTAAGGACCAGTGGACACAGGGGCCGCAGGGTGGGCACAAGGGAGTCTCTGGCTGTGGCCCTTTCTGATTGGAACAGGCGGGCCTGGCTGGGTGCAGGGAACTCAGGGAGGCTTTGGCCCCTTAAGACTACAGGCTCTGTGTGAAAAGGTGGGTCCATGAACAGACCAGAGGCTCACACACCTGACAGCTGGGAGCTTTCCTGAGAACCTGTCTCTGAGAAGAAGAAAACTCCTGGGTGTACCTGGCATCCTGGTATCCAGGAAGCTCGTGTTGCCCAGGCTCACAGCCCACTGAGGACTGAGCTGTGCAGCCTCAGGGAGTCCTTGAGGCTGAAGGAAGGGGCCGGCTGCTGGGCAGATGCAGTGAGTGGCAGCGAAGGAGGAGTCTCACTCTGCTCTCTTTTATCTAGGGACCTTTAACGTACAATGCCATGCGTGTGTGGTGAAAAACACCTTCCATTGTCCAACTCTTAGAACGTGTCCTTATGAAATTAGGCGCTGTTTTACTGTCTCCATGCGTAAGTACCAGATTACCTTCTTACTCCTTAATGAGAGACCCCATCTAAGCAGTTTCAGGGGGCAGGGCCACTCTTTTCTCTCTCTGTACCCATCCTGAGGGCATGTTTCTATGATGAGGCTCAGTGCCAGTAAAGGGCAGGCAGTAATAGCCTCTTGCACAGACACATAGCCTGCCACGTGGGCCCTTGAGTCCCCGGGTGTCCTGCCCTGTCTCCAGGGGCTGGAAGGACTGATGCCACTCAAGGCCTCCACTCCTTGGCCACCCCTGGTCAAGCAGGTAGATTCCCCAGTGCAGCTTAGGCAATTCCTTGTTTCCCACAGGAGCAGGGTCCTCTGGCTGGGTTTTCCAACAAAGCAGGCCCAAAACGTGGATGCACCTTAGATCCCTCAGGAAAGTGCTTCCGATACAAGGAGCTGATGTAGAAGGGCCATGGCGACTGCAGACTATCAGCAGAAGGCCATACTATAGGGGCCTTCTCGTTGAGGGTCTGTGTGATCTTTGGGACATCAGCAAAAACATATTTCCTGGTCTCCATTCATTTCTGGGTCCCTAGATTCCTTATGACAAATAATGAACAGATAATGAACAAATAATAAACTCCTTTGTATAGCTTCCTTACAAGGGACTGTAAAATTACTTAGGGAGGCCAGATGCCTAGATAAGTTGGCAGTGTAGCTGGAAAATCATCTCCAGGTGAAGTTGTTCATGAAGTAATGAAAATTCTAGTGGACTTGAATATTCTTGCTTACTCGAGAAGTTTAGGCACTGTGGACTTCCCTGGTGGTCCAGTGTTAAGAATCTACCTTTCAATGCAGGGGACGTGGGTTCAACCCTGGTTGGGGAACTGAGATCCCACCTGTGGCAGGGCAATAAGGGTGTCTTCTACAATTACTGAGCCCTCATGCTCTGGAGCCCATGGGCCACAAGGAGAGAGAAGCCTGGGTGCTGCAAGGAAAGCTCCCACATGCTGCATCTAAGACCTGATGTGGCCAAAACTATGGAATACATACACATTTTTCAAAAGAATTTAAGGCCTTGTAACAAATAAAGATGAACCAGATATCAAATTGTCATCATCCATTGGATCATCAAAAAAATTAGAGTTCCAGAAAAACATCTACTTCTGCTTTCTTGACTATGCCAAAGCCTTTGACTGTGTGGATCACAGCAAACTGTGTAAAATTCTTAAAGAGATGGGAATACCAGACCATCTGACCTGCCTCTTGAGAAATCTGTATGCAGGTCAAGAAGCTACCATTAGAACTGGACATGGAACAACAGACTGGTTCCAACTGGGAAAGGAGTATGTCAAGGCTGTGTATTGTCACTCTGCTCATTTAACTTCTATGCAGAGTACATCATGAGAAACGCTGTGGTGGATGAAGCACAAGCTCGAATCAAGATTGCCGGGAGAAATATCAATAACCTCAGATACCCAGATGACACCACCCTTATGGCAGAAAGTGAAGAAGAACTAAAGAGCCTCTTGATGAGAGTGAAAGAGGAGAGTGAAAAAGCTGGCTGAGAATTCAACATTCAGAAAACGAAGATCATGGCATCTGGTTCCATCACTTCCTGGCAAATAGATGGGAAAACAATGGAAACAGTGAGAGACTTTATTGTGGGGGGCTCCAAAATCACTGCAGATGGTGACTGCAGCCATGAAATTAAAAGACATTTGCTCCTTCAAAGAAAAGCTGTGACCAACCTAGACAGCATATTAAAAAGCAGAGACATTACTTTACCAACAAGGGTCCGTCTAGTCAAAGCTATGGCTTTTCCAGTAGTCGTGTATGGATGTGAGATTTGGACTATAAAGAAAGCTAAGTGCCAAAGAATTGATGCTTTTGAGTTGTAGTGTTGGAGAAGACTCTTGGAAGTCCTTTTGACTGCAAGCAGATCCAACCAGTCCATCCTGAAGGAAATCAGTCCTGAATATTCACTGGACACACTGATGCTGAAACTGAAACTCCAATACTTTGGCTACCTGACATGAAGAACCGACTCATAGGAAAAGACCCTGATGCTGGGAAATATTGAAGATGGGAGGAGAAGGGGACGACAAAGGATGAGATGGTAGGATAGCATCAGCGACTCAATGGACATGAGTTTGAGTAAACTCTGGGAGGTGGTTATGGACAGAGAAGCATGGCATGCTGCAGTCCATTGGGTTGCAAAGAGTCAAACATGACTGAGCAACTGAACTGAACAAATAAAATTTTATGTGCACCAGGACTCATGTGAAAGGAGCAGTGACCCCACAAGAGACCAAGGTAGACTTGCTTGTGAATGTTTGAGAGTCTCTGGCGGAGGTGTGGGTTGACACTGGCCTGCTGCGGGGTCAGGGGCACAGGCCGCAGCAGTCCTGGGAGGTGTAGCATGTTGGCATAAATCCTCTTGGAGGAGATCACCATTAGCCTGACCATAGAGCCTGCAGCCTATCATAGACACTACAGAGTCCAGGACTGGGCTGCCTTAGGTGAAACAACAGCTAGGGAGCACCGCCCCACCCATCAGCAGAAAATTGGATTAAAGGTTTACTGAGCAAGGCCCTGCCTACCAGAGCAAGACCAGGTTTTCCACACAGCCAGTCCTTCCCATCAGGAAGCTTGCACAAGCCTCTCATCCTCATCCATCAGAGGCCAGACAGAATGAAAACCACAATCACAGAAAACTAATCAAAAAGATCACATGGATCATAGCCTTGTGTATTTCAATGAAACTATGAGCCATGCAGTGCAGGGCCACACAAGGCCGATGGGTCATGGTGGAGAGCTCTAAGAAAACATGGTCCCCTGGAGAATGGAATGGCAAACCGCTTCACCATTCTTGCCTTGAGAACCCCATGAACAGTATGGAAAGGCAAGTGATACTGAAGGATGAACCTCCTAGTTTAGTATCCAATATCCTACTGGGAAGAGCAGAGAAATAGCTCCAGAAAGAATGAAGAGGCTGAGCCAAAGCAGAAACAACCCTCAATTGTAGATGTTTGGTGGTGAAAGTCTGATGCTGTAAAGAACACTATTGCATAGGAACCTGGAAGTTTAGATCCATGAATCAAGGTAAATTGGATGTTGTCCAACAGGAGATGGCAAGAGTGAACACTAACATTTTAGGAACCAGTGAACTAAAATGGATAGGAATGGGAGAATTTAATTCAGATGACCATTATATCTACTACTGTGGGCAAGAATCTCTTAGAGGAAATGGGAGTACCCTAATAGTCAACAAAAGAGTCTGAAATGCAGTACTTGGGAGCAGTCTGAAAAGTGACAGAATGATCTTGGTTTGTTTCCAAGACAAACCATTCAACATCACAGTAATCCAAGTCTATATCCCAGCCACTAATGCCAAACAAGCTGAAGTGGAATGGTTTTATGGAAACCTACAAGACCTTCTAGCATGTGTGTGTGCTAGTTGCTTCAGTTGTGCCTGACTCTTTGCAATTCTGTGGACTGTAGTCCACCAGGCTCCTCTGTTCATGGGATTATTGAGGCAAGAATACTGGAATGGGTTGCCGGGCCCTCCTCTAGGGGATCTTCCTGACCCAGGGATCAAACTTAGATCCCTTATATCACCTACATTGGCAGGCAGGTTCTTGACCACTAGTGCCATCTGGGAAGCCCCACAAGACCTTCTAGAACTAACACACACACACAAAAAAGATGTCCTTTTCATCATGGGGAATGGAATGCAAAAGTAAGAAGTCAAGAGATACATGGAGTAATAGACAACTTTGCCCTTGGAGTACAAAACGAAGCAGGGCAAACGCTAACAGAGTTTTGCCAAGAGAATGCACTGGTCATAGCAAACACCCTCTTTCAACAACACAAGAGGTGAGTCCACACGTGGACATCACCAGATGATCAATACCAAAATCTGATTGATTATATTCTTTGCAGGCAAAGTTGGAGAAGCTCTATACAACAGTAAAAACAAGACCCAGAGCTGACTGTGGCTCAGATCGTGAACTCCTTATTGGCAAATTCAAACTTAAATTGTAGAAACTAGGGGAAACCACTAGGCCATTCTGGTGTGAGCTAAATAAAATAATTTGTACAGTAGAAGTGACAGATGGATTCAAGGGATTAGATCTGAAAGACCGAGTCCCTGAAAACTATGGATGGACGTTCATAACATTGTACAGGTGGTGGTGAACAATCCCCAAGAAAAACAAAATGCTAAAAGGCAAAATGGTTGTCTGAGGAGGCCTTGCAAATAACAGAGAAGAGAAGTGAAAGACAAAGGAGAAAGGGAAAGATGTATCCACCTGAATGCAGTGTTCCAGAGAACAGCAAAGAGAGATAAGAAACCCTTCTTAAGTGAACAATGCAAAGAAATAGAAGAAATCGATAGAATGGAAAATACTAGAGATCTCCTCAGGAAAACTAGAGATACCAAGGGAACATTGCAGGCAAAGATGGGCTCAATATAGGACAGAAATGGCAAGGAGCTAAGAGAAGCAGAAGAGACAAAGAAGAGGCATCAAGAATACACAGAGGAACTATACAAAAAGGTCTTAATGACCCGGATAACCGCAATGGCATGGTCACTTACTTCGAGCCAGACATCCAAGAGTGTGATCAAGTGGGCCTTTGTAACCATTACTAAGAGCAAAGCTAGTGGAAGTGATGGAATTCCAGCTTAGCTATTTCAAATCCTACAAGATGATGCTGTTGAAGTGCTACACTCAATATACCAGCAAATTTAGAAAACTCAACAGTGGCCACAGGTCAGTTTTCACTCCAGTCCCAAAGAAGGGCAACACCAAAGAATGTTCAAATTGTTGCACTATTTCATTCATTTCACATGCTAGCAGGTTGATGCTGAAAATCCTTCAAGCTAGGCTTCAACATTATAGAACCCAGAACTTCCAGATATACAAGGTATATTTAGAAAAGGCAGAGGAACCAGAGATCAAATTGCCAACATCTGTTGGATCATTGAAAAAGCAAGAGAGTTCCAGAAAACCATCTACTTCTGCATAATTGACTACACCAAAGCAGTTGACTGTGTGGATCACAACAAATTGTGGAAAAATCTTAGAGAGATGGGAATACCAGACCACTTTACCTGCCTCCTGAGAAACCTGTATGCTGGTCAAGAAGCAGCAGTTAGAACCAGATGTAACAACGAACTGGTTCAAAATTGGGAAAGGAGTACATCGTGGCTGTATATTGTCACCCTGCTTATTTAATTTATTCAAAGATCACATCATGCAAACTTCCAGGCTGGATGACTCACAAACTGGAATCAACATTGCCAGGAGAAATATCAGCAACCTCAGATATGCAGGTGGCACCACCCTAACGGCAGGAAGTGAAGAGGAACTAAAGAGTCTTGATGAAGATGAAAGAGAAGAGTGAAAAGGCTGGCTTAGAACTCAACATTCAAAAAATGAAGATTATGGCCTGCAGCCCCATCACTTCATTGCAGATAGATGGGGGGGAATTGGAAACAGTGCAGATTTTATTCTGTTGGGATCCCAAATCACTGAAAATGGTGACTGCAGCCATGAAATTAAAAGATGCTTGCTCCTTGGGAAAGTATGACACATCTAAAACAGCATATTAAAAAGCAGAGACATCATTTTAGCCACAAAGGTCCTTATAGTCAAGGCCATGGTTTCTCCAGTCATCATGTATGGTGTGAGAGCTGGACCATAAAGAATGCTGGGCACCAAAGAATTGATGCTTTTGAACTGTGGTGTTACAGAAGATCTTGAGAGTCCCTGAAGCTCCAGTACTTTGGCCACCTGATGCAGAGTCGGTTTATTGTAGAAGACCCTGAAGCTTGGAAAGACTGAAGGCAGGAGGAGAAAGGGGATACAGAGGATGAGATGGTTGAATGGCGTCATCAGTCAGTGGACATGTGTTTGAGCGAGGGAAGCCTGGTGTGCTGTCTTCACGGGGTCGAAAAGAATCAGGTATGACTGCACGACAGAACAACAACAATATTTAGGGATGGAGCTAGTTAAGGTAACTCTGCTTTGATATTTGGATGTTGAAAGCATGAAATACGTGATTTTCATTTCTATTTCTTTTTAGGTTTGAATTCTCGGGAAATACTCGTTTACAAGAACTGTACATATAACTGCACATTTCTGTATAGAGCCGAAGAGCCTGCGCCAGCCCCCAAAAGAAAGACAACTCATAGATTTAACAGTTTCTATTGGGTTCATTGTTGTGGTGGGAACATGTGCAATTTCGGAGGACCTACTAATCTGGAGAGGGACATCTCAGTAGATTATACACTTGAAGAGGATATCGAAGCAAATGCACAATTGGTGCAATCAACTTTATTCCTAAGCATTGTCTCCATCCTAGTCAGGAACACACTGATGTGAGAAGCCTCCTTCGGAGGGGCTGACCATCTCCCCATCTCTCACAAGTTAGCTGTCCTTTACTGTCTTGTGAGCCAAAGACACTGACCCGTAGAGCCCCCAGTTGATGAGTTCCGCGTTTACAAATTGTTTCCAGAGAGAAATAAACACCAGAATTGTTCAGGTTCTGTGGACTCAGAGATTTCTTTGTGGTTTTAACGTTTAATCTTTCTTCCCTTCGGTAGGTGTCACCTCACACAACCTCTTGCCACTTTAGGGAGCAGAGGTGGAGGATTTTAGTAACAGCAAAAGCATCACAGGGCCTGGTCTACATGCCCACCTAAAGAGCGGCCCCGGGTTTGCTCAGACCACATGCCCCTGAGGCACCCGAGCCTGCACGCTCCCAGTGTTCAGGTGGGGATGGCGGAAGTCGAGAGAGTGCGTGGCGATGCAGTGGAATGAGGACAGGCAGAGCTGCCACGGAGACTGTGCATCGCCCTGCATGGTGCCGTCAGACACCTTCTGCAGGACTCGAGCCGTCTCCCACTGTGGCGCCTGGCTTCCTAAGAGTGACGGAACGTTTCTCCAGATGCTGCCTACTTGGGAGGGTGAGGGCCCTAAGGCCAGCTTCGGCCTGCCTTGAAGTGGCAGGTACAGAAGTCCAGGCGACTGCTGTCACGCTCCATGCTCCCAAGGTCAGGATCAGAAAACGGTGTTGACGGGACAGAAACTCAGACCATCTTTGCTCTCTTCCTCCTACTCCTTTAAATCACCCTGAATTGAAATGACTGAGATAAAGCAGTGCATCAGATTTCACAGTTTTAACAGCACTCGCTGCCAGTTTAGGAATCTCGCCAAATCAAGGATCATGAAGAATTCACTTCATGTATTCTTCTGAGGCTTTTACACTGTTAGCTCTTATGATTAAGTCTGTGGCATTTGAGTCGGTTCTTGTTTGAATGAGATAAAGGTCCAACTTCTTTTCTCCCACGTGGCTAGAAAGTTGTCCCAGCAACATTCTTTGAAAACAGATGCTGCATGTTGAATGGCCTTAGCCCCTCTGTAAAAACTCAAGTGACCACAGACATATCATTTCATTTCTGGATGCTCAGTTCAAGCCCATTGGTTGGTCTGTGCTTGTACCAGTACCATCCTGTCTGGAAAGTTTGCTATGCAGTAAGCTTAGAAATCGGCAAATACGAATCCTCCTGCCTTGTCATTCTTTTTTAGGATTACACTGGTTATCTAAGTTCCTTGCATTCCATGTGAATTTCAGAATCAGCTTGACACTTTCTACACAGACGAACATGGAATGTTCAGAGCACGCATGCACTCTGGCGAACTCCAAAGCCAAAGGCCAGGTGCGGGAACCTGCTTCCAGAGCCCTGGCGGTCCAGCCAGCGCTGGGGGTGATAGCTCTCGGGCCTGGCGAACACGGCGGGGTTTCAACCCAGGGAATAGAGTAGGACCTTCACCAGCGTCTGCAGGCAGTGGGAAGGGGCCGATGTCCCCTGGCCGCTGGGTGAAGGTTGTCGGGGCTCCTGGGCCTCACTCACCCCGGCCGGGATGTGGTAGTTCTGCAGCACCAGGTCCGAGCTCACTTGCCGCTCCAAAGTGATACCCACGGGGTAGAGCCTGCGCACAGGGGCATCCTGCAGGGTCCTCAGCTGTGGCCATACCCCGGACACCCTCTGCAGCCTTCCTAGCCCAGTGCACATAGCCTGAGGGCAGCCCCCCCCCAGCCCCGGGCCCTCACACGTCACTCCTGGCACTGGGAAGCCCAGATCCTGAGGCGCTCCTTCCTTGCATCTCCCGAGTTAGCCAAAGCTCCCCAGGCCAGCGAGGACGTGACTGACGAGGGCCCCGGGACACTGAGGTGGGATCCCGGAGGAAGAAGCACCAGCCTCCCTCCAGGGAGAAGAAGAGGAGGTACAGGGGGATGCACCCCTGGGCAAAGGAGCTGTCAGCCCCAGTTGTGATCGTCAAGCCCGGCAAGGGGGCTTGCAGACACGGGGCCAGGGCCACGGGGCAGTCCAGGTCGACCTCGCCTACCTCAAGGTCTCCTTGAGGGCCGCCCGCAACAAAGGCAGCTCCGTGGTGGCCCTCTGGGGATTTTCTGAGATCCGGGCCTCAGCCACCAGGCTCTCCTGGCGCAGGGCCTGCTGCACCTCCGGGTTCCGAGCCAGCTCAAAGAGAGTCATCAGCAAGGGGAAGGCTGTCTGCAGGGGCTGCAAAGGGCCAGGGCTCAGATCTCGGTGTAGGCTGTGCCCCTCCACTCCCGAGCCCCTCCCAGAAAGATGGTGGTCCCCTGGGGCAGGGGACCTGCACGCTTGGAGACCACAAAGCCCAGACCTGGAGTCCTGGAGATTCTAAAACCAGCTCGTCAGCTTTCCCTGAATCCCTCAGGGGAGGCATCCCCAACGTTACTGAGACGCAGGCCTCCTGTGGCCACATCAGAACCTGAGGTTCTCTTCCTCCCCTGGGTCCAGGAGGGGCTCACTCATGGCATACACTCAGTGGGGAGAGTTGAGGAGCTGAGGTCCATCTGGGCATCCACAGGCAGGTCCGTTCACAGGGGACTAGCAGGAACCGGTTGCCCAGACTCCCAACTGTTTCCTCCTCCTGGATCATTTCCATGTGCAAAGAGCAGTGCCCGCTATCCAGCCAGAGTTCTGGGCAGCTCGGAATCTCCTAAATGTCATCCCCAAGGTAACCTGCCCCTGGCATCCCCTGCCGGGCAGATCCAGCCTCCCCACGGCTCCCTGAGCTGTAGTCCACGCTGTGCTCTGCCCTGTGGTCCGTGTGGGACCGGATGCCTGAACGAGACACTCCCCACACTGGCTTCCTCTAGCCTGGGATACAAGTGTGCAAGGCCCTTCCTGACAGGGTCCCTGACCCTGTCTGCCCTCCTCTGTCCACTTGCCCTGTTCCCACCGCTCAGCCTCATGGCCTTTCCTCACTGCTGGCTCTGGCAGGGCCTGGCCTGCTGCCTTCCGGGCCTCCTCTTTGTGTGGTCCCTCCAATTTCAGTGAAAGCCCTCCTTCTCCAGGAAGCCTTCCCAGAGCAGGCACATGCCTGCCCCACCCTCTCTCACTTCATGGCTGCATCACAGCCCCGGCTCAGGGAGTGTCTCCACCACGAGCCTGCCCCTCTGCTCAGGGCCTGGGTGCCTGGCCCTCAGAGATGCTGGCAGAGGGAGGCTCGGTCTAGAGGCAGGACGCTTCAGCTGCACTGCACACCCTGGGCCTGGCCCGGCCCCTGGGCTGGCTTCCCTGCCACCTGCTCTCTCCCACATACGCTGGAGCCTCTTGCTGCCCTTCCCATTAGCCTGTCACCTCCAAAGGATCGTCTCTGTCCCTGGAACAGGTCTCTAGTGTGACCCTGCAGCCGGACCTCGGCCCTTCCCCTCCCCCCAGGACCCCAGGGAGCTCTGATGCTGCAGGTGCCCAGGTCTCCGGGCACTCTACACTCTGTCTGGAGCCTGGTTTCCCATGTGGGTCACCACAGACGCCTTCCCTTTGGGAAGCTGGAGGCACAGATTGGGGAGGGGCGTGAAGGAGACATTTGCCGTGGGTGGAGGGCGCCTGGAGGCAGGAGAGCTCCCTGGTCTATGGGAAGGGCTGGGTGCTGGCCTGACCGTGTCCACACTCCCAGCAGTGAGGTCGATCGTGTTGGCCTTGATGGTATCCAGGGTCATGTCTGCTCGCATCAGCAGCTCTGCCACGATGCCGCTGTAGTGCCACGGGTGGCCGAGGGCCAGCTCCTGATAGATTCTCTGGATGGCTCTGTTGGCTGCAGGATGCACAGCGACAGAAGCCCTGGGTCTGGCGCCGGGAAGCGCTGCTCTTTGTCATCCTCCTGCCCTTTACCCTCCACGCCCCCAAGTCTCCACGTCCTGCCCCAGTTCTCAGGCCCGCCCAGGCCAGCCTCACTGCCGGCGGTGTCTGGGACCATGACGCAGCCACAAGCCCCTCCCGGGACCTTAGTCCTTCCGCGACTGTGGTGAGTGGAGGGGGCCCCGGGGGCCCTAGTCACCGCACTGCCCGGGCTCCAGCCCTCACCATACTGGAAGATGTAGTCCCAGGCCTCAAAATGATCCCTCCACATGCTGCTGCTCGTCCACCGTGACAGGCGCCGGGGCACAAACATGAGCTGCACGGTGGACTTGAACATGGCCTCCAGCGCGTGGATAAAGTTCAGGCTGTCAGGGTTTGGTTGCTGGGTCAGAAGGCCAAGCCGCTCTCCGTAAAGGACTAAGGTGCTGGCTGTGGGAGGAGGGGTTCCTGAGCCCCAGGCAGCCCGGGCCTCAGGGCCAGCTCCCCCTACACCCTGAGGTGCGCCCGCCTCCCCAGCCCACACCTTCGATGGTGTAGCGGAAGACGCTGGGAGCGATGTCCAGGGTCAGACTCCCCCGAGCATTCTGCAGCACCCTCGCCTTCAGGGTCTGGGAGAAGTCCCTGGCCACGCCATCCACCAAGGGCGTGTACTTCTGCAGGGCTGGCAGCGAGAGCACGTCTGGGTTCAGCCGCAGTCGGTCCAAACGCCACTGGGGCCCGTTGCTGTGGAGCAGGGAGCGGAGCGTCAGGTGTCGGTCAGCAGCGGCCCCGTCCTGCACCACGCCTTCCTCTCTCCAGAGCGAAGCTGGCCAGACAGGGAGCCGCCTGCTGGTCCTCAGGGGTAGGCTGGCCCCGGTAGGATCATGGCGGCACCTCTTTCCTCGGAGCAGCGTCGGGTACTTCACCCAGGCTGAGACGGGGGCTTCTGGCTGAGACTGCTGCCGGGGTGTCTGCACACTCGCAGGCCCCCTGCCTGCCATACACACCTCCCCTCCGGGCCTCCTCTGGGCCTGGAGGCTTCTTCTGAGAGGAAGGAGGCCGAGCCCCTGGGAGCTGGTCCAGCTTGCTCTCACCGTGCCCCAGAGTGGATGAGGCCTCTGCCATGCTGCTCCCCTCCCCGCACAGCTCCTGCCCCTTGTGGCAGAATCCAGTCGGGCCTCTCCTGGTGGTCTCCACACAGCGCCCAGTGCCCACGGGGGCCTGCTGGCAGGGCCTGGGGGGCTGGAGGAAGGGAGACAGGCACCCCGCCAGCAGGCCCCTCGGAGGCCTCTGCAGACATCACCCTCCCTCTTCTGGACCCATAGGGAGGGTCCCCACCATGGCCCACCCCTTACCCGGCTCAGGGCACACAGGTTGCCTGGCGCATGGGCCCGATCCGGAGCTGGGGGGTACCCTCTCCCCACCCATCCAGGTGGGCCCAGGGCAGGCTGGCTTTGAGGCCTTCCCTGTCCCACATGCTCTCTGCACACAGGCCCCCCAGCCCCTCCCTCCACACCCCCACCGGCCCTCACAGCAAGAACACGCCACACTTGTGCCCGCGAGCCTGTCGGTAGGCCAGCCAGGGCTCCAGGAGCATCCGCTGGGGGTGAAGGCTGTCCGCCTGCTGCAGCCTCTCCACGTCCTCGGGCAGCATCACGAACACCATGTGTCTCCCTCCCACGTCGTACCTGTGGGGCAGAGCTCCGCGGCCTGCTGGGGGGCCGTGTCCTGCCTGGTCCCCGCTCCACAGAGCCAGGCGCTGGCTCAGAGCAGGCGGGCCCTCCCGCGGTCTCACTGAAGCCTCCCCTCCTCTGGGGTCTGCGTTCTGTGCTCCCAGCAGCGAGCCGCCCAGGGCTCCTGCTCACTGAGGGCCCCCGTCTGCGGTGGCCCAGGCGCACACCTGCCGCAAGGAGCCGCCTCCCTGCCCCTTCCCCATGGCCAGGATGTGGGCGGTGGGATGTGGCACAGCCCTGGCCCAGTCGGACTCAGCCACCAAGGGGGACGGAACGTGAGGGTGTTCTCGCTGAGGTGAGCGGGGAGCGCTTTACCTGAAAATGGGCCCCAGCTCCTGGAAGGTCTGATGCATGTCCAAGTGCATGTTCTCAGAGCCCTGCTCCTTCCAGACCTGCAGCATCCGCATCCACTTGTTGCCAGGACACCGGGGCATGGCTTCGAAGGGCAGCACCGCCTTGGGCGCTGCAGCGGCTCTGGTGCCCAGTGGGCGTGCCCTGTGCAGGGACAGCCAGGGCCCTGCCATCCGCAGCCTGGCCTTTGCCCACAGCGCCATCCTGCTGCTCCCCGCCCCCTCAGCCCCTTCCTTTTATCTCACCGGGCCTGATATCTCAGGCGACCTGATCACATCACAGGCCAGACTGGCTCAGGACCAGACCAGCAAGCCCAAGGCGGCACTCAGGCTGAAGGCCTCCAGCGGGTGGAGGGAGATGGATGGCGCTGGGTCAGGCACTGACGCAGGCCTGCTGGTGGATGGCTCTTGGGAGCAGGACAGGGTTGGAGCAGGGACCCAAAGGGGCAGCAGTGGGGGCAAGAGGCCCCCTCCTGAAGCAGGCACAAGATGGATGGGTGCTTTATCTTCGCAAGGGATGAAAGGAGACCTTGGGTATGTTTGTCTCTCTTCTACAAGGACCAGAACGGGGAGCAGAGGGAAGGGCTGGGCTCTCATCTCCTGCAGCCTCGGGTTATGGCTTCTCTTGCCTGGGCCAGATGCTGGGTCCAGGGGTGGAGGCAGGAGCCAGTCAGGGTCCCTCCCAACGGGGGCTTGCAGTGCCCACGGGGGCACTTAGGGGATGCTAAGACCCCACTGGCACACTGGCGTCCAAGGCAGTTTGTGGCCGAGGCCCTGTATGTCTGGCCTGGCTTGTCCAGCTGAGGAGCAGGTACCCAGAAGACGGGCTCACCGGCAGGGAGGGTGAGGCTGGCCTGCAAGCCCCTCCTCAGTCAGAAAGGTGAGAGGACCCTGCCCCCATGGGGTGTGTGCTCAGGGACCACATGCTTCTTTCTTCCTGGAACATGAGCAGCTCCCAGGGTGGGGAAAGCCTGACAAGGGCGTGGTCGTGGGCCCCACACCCTCCCAGGGACCCAGCAGGCACACAGCTCTGCCCTCCCTGTGCTTGGGGGTCCACAGTTTCAGACCCCGTGTCGTCTCACCCACCCCTGGCAGCTCTCCCAGGAGGTCAGTGTTGCTGTCCCTGGCCCTGCTTTCAAGCAGAAGATTGACAGCAGGTCTTCTGTGCCACCCCCATGTCCCCCATGTGTCAGCAGGGCCCAGGGCCCTCATGCTTGGCCCTCTGCAGAGGTGCCCAGGAGCCCCGGCCCTGATTTGGGGAAGGTGCCCTGAAGACACCGCCGTGCAGGCTCTGGAGGAAGGACACGGAGTGCATGGGGCTTCTAGCAGGGTGGCTGAAGATCTGAGTGCTACTTGTCCTTCTACTTTCACTCATTCCCTCTCTTGATACTTCCCTGGGGGATATTCAGCTGTGGTCATGAGTCAGAACTGCCAAGGTCCCTCATCAAGCAGAGATGCACGATGGGCCTCAGCCCCACGTGGCGTAAGAGCTGTCCTCGGGCTGAGACGCAGCCTGGAGCCCCAGCCTGCCCTTGGGGTGCCTCTGCCTCGGCCCAGGCCACCCTGGTCAGCCTCCTGAACCTGTTCCTGCCTGTGTCCCCTCCGCCTGCACTAGCAACAAACACTCCTGAACTTGTGCTGAGCTCTTGGCACCTCCTAGACCTCCCAAGCTTGAGAGCAGGGTGCAGGTCCCAGGGGAATCTTCACGCAATGACTCCTCACAGAGGAAGACCCGAGAGCGCTCTCAGGACCCCTGGTCCCCACGTCACCAAAGGTGGGGCTCTGCCTCCCACATGGGCCCTGCAGCCCACCCCCCGCAGACCTCTTCTTGTGCTGAGGGCCAGCCAGCTGGCCTGTTTTCCCCCGAGGCACAGCTGTGGGTGAGGACCCAGCCCAGACCCAGAAGGCCCAGGGCCCTGAGAGGGGAGGCACTGCCCTGATGGTCTCCCCCGGAGGGGCCAGGCCAGGGTCTTGCAGAGAAGAGCACCACTCAGTGGGCGTCCCAGGGCAAGATCAGTGCCCAGGAGCCCTGATATCCGTATCAGGCTGTTTTCAGGCAGAACCCTTCTCCTCCCCTGCGTGCTGGGTTCCGAATTCTCCACACCTCATCCTTGGTCCTTCCTATCCCCACTCCAGGCTCAGAGCCTGCACCCCAATACAGTTCTCAGACTCCTTTCCCTCTTTCCCTGGGCTGGGGGAGTCAACCGGAACCCCAGCAGTGGCCCAGCCCCTGCCTCAACCTGCCCACTCAGGTCGATCCCCAGGATCCTCTGGCCTGGATATCTGAACTCTTTGCGGTCCCCTGAGGGGGGTGGACTGCCAACTGCAGTGTGAGCCAGGTCAGGATACATGGGGCACCTCCTCGCGGAGGCAGGGGCCGCCTTGTTGATGCACTGGACCTCACAGACCTCAGCATCTGCCAGGTCCATGCTGTTAGTAACAGTCTGTGTGCAGCAGAAAAAGATGAGGAAGGTGCCAGGATGGCCACTCCTGGCTACATATCTGAGAAAAGTAAACACGCTAATTTGGGAAGATGTTAGAACCATTATTTACAGCTGCCAAGATATCCAAGCAGCATGAGTGTCCATCAGCAGAGGAGTGGATGAGGAAGATGTGGTCTATATCCATATATATATATATACACACACATGGATATATATGAACACACAGAAATATATATGTATATATATACATGTATAATATGTATGAATAGATGTATAATCTATATATGAATACATAGAAAGTGAAAGTGTTAGTCGCTCAGTCGCGTCTGACTCTTCCACCCCATGGATGGAGGCCCACTAGGCTCCTCTGTCCATGGTATTCTGCAGGCAAGAATACTGGAGTTACCATGCCCTTCCCCAGGACCTCTTCCCAACCTAGGGGTCAGATCTAGGTCTCTTGCATTGCAGGTAGATTCTTTACCATCTGAGCCACCAGAACTATGTGGGAAATACTACTCAGCCATGAAAATTTGCCATGTGCAATAAGATGAACGCACTTGGAGGCCACTGTGCTAGAGAGGGAAGTCATACCGAAGACAAATACTGTTATGTTATCTCTCATATGCAGACTCTGGAGAAGAAAACAGACTGGCGACTACAACAGGCAAGAAACCAGCTCACAGATGTAGAGAACAAACTAGTGGTTACCAGTGGGGAGAGGGAAGGAGAGGGGCAGTATAGAGGTGGGGGACTCTTCTGCATACAGCAAGCTACAGGGACATATATTGTACAGGATGGGAGATGGAGCCAATATTTTACGGTAACCATGAATGGACTATGCATTTAAAAATGTTCAGTCACTATATCATACACCTGTAACTTAAGTGGTATCATATACATCAATTCCAATTTTTAGAAAGTGAAATCATATGAGTGACATAAACGAAAGTTTATCGTTCATTCACATACTTAGCTCAATAAGTATGAACAGAGAGAATATGTCCCCTTTGCTTACAGTCACACAATTGAATTTCTAACAAAGATGGATAGAATTACTGCAGGACACACAAAAAGCAGGATGACCAAAAACAGGACTAGCTAGCAAGATGATATTGAATGAATGAAACACGTATCAGAATTTGCAGCATCGTAATACTCTTTGTATCTGGACCGAACTAGACACTTATATGCACCAAAGAAAATTGTTTCAAATAGGATGAGAAGCTGAAGAGTGGAAAGATCCCGTGATGATTACTGTGAAGGAAAATTGGAAAGCAGTTCCAATGAAGACATGGAGGTTAATGCCTAGGTTCTAGGGCTCGGTGAAGGCCTGCATGTCCAGGAGGTCTGGGCAGGACACAGGGGCAGGCAAATTTCCAAGAGGTCTGGGCAAGACACAGGGCAGGAGGTCGGGGTAGGAATTTTCAAAGTCTAGGAAGGATATGGGACTACAGGAAGGATCCAGAGTTCTTGGCAGGACGCGTCTCAAGGAAGGCTCCAGAAGGTCTTCAAGGAACACAGACCCTGGAGAAGGTTCCCAAAGGCCAGGCAGGACCCAGGGGAGTAGGGGGGGAAGGGTATGGTGGCAAATGTCCCAGAAGGTCTAAGCAGAAGCCAAGGCCACAGGGAAGGTCAGTCATCTGAGCAAGCACAACTGGGAAGGTTCCAGAATATGTGGCAAGATATGGTTGCCATGGGGAAACTTCCAGAAGATCTGGGCAGAAAAAGGAGACAAAATATTATAGATGCTCTGGACAAGAGGATGGAAGGGGCTGGAGGGAGTGAGTCAGGGGCTTGGGGAGGGGGAAGGTCCCCAAAGTTCTGGGCAGAACACGGGGAGTGTCGAATGTTCTAGAAAGTTGGGCAGGTCAAGGGTGGTGGGGGGCTAGAGCCCCAGACTTGGCCTCAGATCAGTGTTGACAGATTCTGGCATTTGACCCTGCTCCCCTAGAACAAGGTTGCAGAATCCCGCTGACACAACTCTGCCAGCCGAACCCCAAAGCGCCCCCACCCATGGGGTCCCTGGCCTTCCCCAATCCACCTAGCAGCCCCACCCCTGGGTACAGGAACCTCCACCTGACACACAGCAATCCGTCCCCATTCCATTCTCTGCTGTCTCTGTTTTAGGCCCTTCGTTTTGGGTTGAATTTGCTGTCACTTTCCGGGTTTTGGGAGTTGGAAGGTGAGATCCCTGGTCTGTAGCGTTTCTGTGTGGTTGCCTACCTTCTTATCCTGCCAGGTCTGGTTTTGTTCTGTAATACTTCTCTCATCACGTTTCCCAAATATCTTCCATTTTCTACTGGGAATGATGAGAGTGGGAAGTAGGGAGGGCACTGATATCTGGAATTGTGTTCTTAATTTGCAAACAACAGAAACGATTCTTCTCTTGCTCAATACAGTTAGGAAAGGTACTCTGAGTTTCAAAAATCCCTTCTGAATGCAAAATCTCCATCCTCCTTTATCTCTCACGCATTTTTTCACCTTGAAGTTCACACGAGCTGGTAAGAACAGAGCCATTTCCACCTCTCAGTTCTATTACCTCTTCAACATTGGGCTGTACCTGTCATGTGTTTTATTTCTAAACGGGGAGCGGAGTCAGGTGTGCCTTGTAGTGGTGATCTCAGGTGGCCTTGACCTGCAGCAGCCTGAAGCAGGGCTTCAGTTACCGGCCAGAGACTGAGGACGGACTGCGCAGTGAGCACACGGAATCTGAGGCACTGGACCAGTGGCAGACAAAGGCTGGATCTAGTCAGCAAGCTTTGGCTACACTCCGCACCCTGGGGACCACCGCGCCTACCCTGCTTGGTTGCCACCTGCACTCTGAGGAGCCAATAAGGATCTCTTCCAATGGGGGCTTGCAGTCCCGCGGGGGGCGCTTCAGAGACTCCACTGGCACACTGGCAGGCAGGGCAGTAATGTGGCCAAGGCCCTGTCTGTCTGGCCTGGCTGATCCGGCTGAGGAGCAGAGAACCCAGAAGACAGGGTCACTGGCAGGGAGTGGGAGGGTGACTTGTAAGCCCCTCCTCAGTCAGAAAGGTGAGAGGTCCCTGCCACACTCCATGGGGTCTGTGCTAGGGCCCCGCATCCTTCTTTGCTCCAGGAACATGAGCTCCAGGGGTGGGAAAGTCTATGACAGGGCCGTGGTCGTGGGCTCCCCACTCTCCCAGAGACCCAGCAGGCACACAGCTGGAGCCCTCCCTGTGCTTGTGGGATCCTGTGTTTGGGGTCATGAGTTGTCTCACCCTCCCCTGGCAGCTTTCCCAGAAGGTGCATGCTGGTGTCACCATTCCCATTTTCAAGGAGGAGATGGATGCCCCGCACTTCGGTCACCTCCAGAACTTTCCCCTCCGCCCTGTTCATCAGAGGGGCCTGTAAAATTCAACATTCTATGCAAAGTGCATAACACTATGTGGACAGCTTTATGGATTTTCACCAAATGCACATAAGCCTCTACCAGAATCCATCTCAGGAAACTGAACTGGGTGGAGAGCCCCAAATTCCTCCCCACATCCCTCTATTCAGGCAGTAGAAGCAGACATGGGCAACTGTAAGAAGAAAGGGGCTGGGTTCCTGAGCCTATACATGAGTTTGTCTGCTTTTGAACCACTAACAATGAAATCCTGCTTTGTGAGTTTTTGTTGCTGCCTTTTCTTCTCTACTGATGTTTGTGATATGAGTCCCTGTCTTTGCGTACGGTTGTATGTTCTTCCCTCTCACAGTTGTACGCTCTGATGAAGACAGTTTATTTTTGGACATTATTGGCGGACATTAAGGCTGGTTCTAGTTGTAATCTACCCCAAGCAGAGCTGCAGTGAATGTGCTTGTCCTTGTCTTGAGGTGTGGTCATGCGAGCATTTCAGGAGCTGAGTGCCCAGGAGTGGTAATTTGGGGGCTCTGATATGCCTAAGTATTGTTTTGGCAGAGGCTGTGGAAGGCATTTCCACTGATGGTACCTATTTGTACTCCTCGGGAGCCCACACACTTCAAACTCTCACCAACACATGGTATGGTTGTCTTTGAATGTTTAATCATCCCTGTTGGGGTCATTATATTGCACTTTCAAGTTGCATTTGCTCCAAGAGAAATTGTGTTCAGCCACTTCTCTTATATTTAGTACCCTCACAAATTTCCTATCTGGTAAACTGCCTTTATGCCTTTCTCTCAAATTTCTGTTGGATGATCTGCTATTTCAGTTACCAGTTGGTAGGAAGAAGTTCTATACTCTGAATACCAGTGTTAAGGAGAAAAGTATTACATGCTTTCTCCTGGGTTTGCACTGTCTTGTCAGTAGAACAGCAGATGTTATGAATTTTTACATAATGTCGTGTATCACTTTTTCTTATGTGACCAGCAATATTTTTTTCAATTTTGTGTATTCTTAATTTTCCAATGGACACTAGGATAGCTTTGTACATTTCCCTTTTTCCTTTCTGAGGATTCACTGATATCCCCAAATGTCCTGAACTGCTTCTTTTGTGTGGTACCCATGTATAATATCTCGTCTATCCACCACTCGTCAAGGCACACAAGAACGTTTCCCCATGCCAAGGCAGGGGCAGCCTCATCAGAAAGCCTGTAACTGGATATTTGTGCTTTTTGACTTTGCTTTCTCCTCTATTGGTCTGTTTTTCAACCCTGGGCCCACACCACACTCTCTCAATAAGTGAGAAGATATAAATATCTTGGCAGTTGGGAGCTCAAGTCCTCCAGCACTTTTCTTCTCCCAGTATATTTGGCTACTCCTAGCCCTTTCCGTTTCTGAAACATTTGAATATTTGGAATCAATTTCATGCACATGCACACACACACACACACACACACACACACACACACACACACACACAGCACCTGCTGAGACTTTTACTGAAATTGCATTGAATTTGTAGATTTATCTTTACTCTTTTGGGACTTAGCATTCATAAGCTTGGTTATCTTTCTATTGTTTCAGGGATTTAACTTCGACAGTCTGATTATTTCAGCCTGCACTCTCATTGTGAGTCAGCTTTGGTTCCCAGTGTTCTTCAGGTTTTAGTCCATTTCATCAGGAATGTGACATTTATTACAGGAAGCCTACTCATCGCAGCCATTCATTTTCTTTATAAGATCGGTGACAGCTGATTGATGCCTCCCTTTCCATTTCTGATATTGAGAATGAGTATTTTTCTTTGTTGTCTCTTCCGTTTCACCAATACTTTGAATGCGTCCAGATAACCAACTTCGGCTTTGTGGGTTTACCTCCTGTTCGTTTCTCCTCTCCTCTTTGTATTTCCTTCGTCATTTTTGGGGGTAGGTAATCTATTCTTATCTCACTTCCTGAATGGCGGCTGAGAAAATGTTCACCCTGTTCTCTCTTCTACAAGATGCCTGTAATGTGATATGTTTTCATTAAGCACCCTTTCCGCTCCTCTCCCTGCACTTTTGACTCGTGATAACCTCACAATCCTTTAGACCTCACTGTTACCCAGTTTCTCCTGGGGCCTCTCTTCTGTGTAATTGGTTTAGGACTACTTACTAAGAATTTGGGGATTTGCTGGTTCTCTCTTGAGTAATGATTCTCCCTCAGTTTCACTGTAACACAGAAGGAACGCTAGTACTGTCAGTCATGGGAGACTTGTGATACTGGGGTATGTCACGGCATGAGCCTGCCCCGCCACCTCTGCTCCTGCCCAGACCTTCTGGAACCATCTCCCCACTCCGTGTCCTCTAACACTTTCGGGCAACCTCCGCCAGGCGCTCTGACGAGACTGCCCCTGGGGCCACTCACACCTGCGAGGGCGGTGAAACCTTCTGGAAGGCGCGCAAAGCCTGATGGGAGACGCCGCTCAGTACTTCCGGGTTGAGTCAGGTCGCGGAGCCTAAGCGACTTCTCCTCACATACCTGCAGCTTCCTGTGGGATCCCACTGGAGTTCGTGTCCTGGAAGGTTCCAGTAGGTTTAGACAAGACAAGGTTGGGGGCGGTTTGGGGGCGGGGCAGAGGAAGAGGAAATCCCAAAGTCTGGCTGGGACAGGGGTGTGGGGAAGTTTCCACGGTTCTTGGCAGGACGCGAGTATCCAGGAAGATTCCAGAAGGTCTTCTCAGAATAGGGGGTGCTGAAGAAGGCTCCAAAAGGTCTTCCGGGACATGGGGTCTCGGGTAAGGTTAGGGAGGCCTGGGAAGGACAAGGCACATGGAGACGTTACTAGAAGGTCTGGGCAGGACCCTGAAGGGTTGGAGGGGAGAGAGACGTGGAAGGTTCCCGAATGTCTTCACAGGGCTGGGGAAGGTTCCAAAGGCCTGGGCACAACAACATGGGGGCGTTTTAGAAAACCTGGGCAGAAGATGGCAGGCGGGGTACAGCTGGACGGGGGAACAGATGGGAGGTGGCTGGAAGCTTCCAAAAGTTCTAGGCAGGAGGTAGGGTGGTGCACCCAGCACTTCAGGCTTGGACTCAGTCTCAGGTCAGTGTCTGCAGATTCTGTGGTTTGGCCCCTCCCTCGTGAAAACAGGATGGCAGATTCAAGTGCCACCATCCCCATGCCTTCTAACCACATGCATCCCTCTACTGGGGTCCCATGGCTTCCCCTACCTACCTGGCAGCCCTTCCTGGGGGTGTCCTTTCCACCACCAATGGGCCATCCATCATCATCTTCTGGGGATGGGTGACCCGGGAACCCACGCAGCATCTCCGACCTTGAGTCTCGAGGCTCCGCAACTCATATACCCGTCACCTACAGAGTCCACATTGATTTAAATCACACCCCTAGGAGGATCAGGTATTTCCTGCTAAAAGCAATTCACAGGTATGACTTTTCTGTTATCTTTCTGTTAGTCAACACCATCAGTGGACGACCAGCACAGAGATTTAACCAGGGCATCACTTTCTTCGCCAAGCTAGTGGTACCAAAAGAGAAGGAAAATGACATTATGGGATGCTGCTGAACTTTGCCTTTTACAACCTTTTGTAGTGTCTGGAGCTAAAATGGGGAGGGGGTGGTGTCACAATAATCCAGGATCCTGAGTAATCCCCAGGATCTTTTTTCCGGAGACTCTTTCAGATGATTTCTTTCCAGTTGGCACCAAATAAGGTTCCTTATCACACTTTTCTTGGAGGGAACTCATCCACATGGTATTATCAAGGTAGCTACTCACTAAATTGAATCATTATCATTCTTGAGATCCACCACACTCGATTTTTCACATATGCTGGCAAATTGAAACACCTCTGTGGGAAAACTGAATGTGTGATGAGTCCCATTTCCAAAGAATACAACTTTTGCCTGAATTGGGAGAAGGTGTTAGCTAAGTTGGCCTCAAATACCAAGTCTCCCATGAGCTGTTTTTCTTCTTGGATAGTCTTTGCCATATTAGGGACAAGTGAAACAATGCAAAAGGCCACCTGTTTTAATTCTCATTCATTTAATGATGTTCTTAATCCTTTTTCTACCCCCATAGAAGTTACTGTAGCTTGTAAGACTGAGACTAGCAATGTTAAAACATTCTAAATATCACTCCCAGCCCATTTAACCTACACGCTGCAGAAGCCTTAGATTTCTACACCCAGGGTTAGGCAGTCAAATTCTGGATCTTTAGTTTTTAACTGAGAAGGTGAATTAAGACTCTCATTCAAATAGTTTCTGCCCTATGCTGTGATTCTCATAATGGGTTAAATCTGGGCAAAAAAAAAAAACAAAAAAACAAACGTAGAACACATTTAAAATTTAAAAAAAAATTTGGCCGTGCCACCTGGCTGGCTGCATCTTAGTTATTTGATGAAGAATTGAACGTGGGCCCATGCAGTGAAAGCATGGAGTCCTAATGACTGTACCAACAAGAAATTCCCTGTAGAGCACATTTTAAATCCCTGGCATTTTATATAAATTATCTGAGGCAGTAATGTTGAAATAGTTTACAGTGAGTGCAAGGGTGTGTGTGTGTGTGTGTGTGTGTGTGTGTGTGTGTTCAGTTGTGTCCAACTCTGTTTGGTATAAGCAAGTGAAAGTGTTAATTATTCAGTCATTGCTCTTTGTGACTCCGTGCAGCCTGCCAGGCTCCTGTGTCCATGGAATATTTCAGGCAAGAATACTGGAGTAGGTTGTCATTTCCTCTTCCAGGGGATCTTCCCAAGCCAGGGTTGAACCTGTGTCTCTTGTGTCTCCTGCATTGGCAGGCAGTTCTTTAGCACTGTGTCACCTGGGAAGCTCACCACCTTGTCCACCTTAACATTTTACTAGTTTTCCCGCATATCTATCCATCAGTCTAACAATGCGTTAATTCACTTTATCTTTTGGATTCCTTTCAAAGTTAACTACAGGCATCAGCATTATTTCCTCTACAAACTGTAGCAGTTTTGCTCGTGTGATTCATGCTTTATACATCTTATCTAAAAAGTCAACATCCAGCATCTGTTGGAGCATCAAAAAAGCAAGAGACTTCCAGAAAAATATTTACTTCTGCTTAATTGACTATGCCAAAACCTTTGACTGTGTGGACCACAACAAACTCTGGAAAATTCCTAAAGATGTGGGAATACAGACCACCTGACCTGCCTCTTGAGAAATCTGTATGCAGGTCAAGAAGCAACAGTTAGAACTGGACATGGAACAACAGACTGGTTCCAAATTGGGAAAGGATTACATCAAGGCTGTATATTGTCACCCTGCTTATTTAACTTATATGCATAGTAATCATGTGAAATGCCGGGCTGGATGAAGCACAAGCTGGAATCAAGATTGCCGGGAAAAATATCAATAACCTCAGATACCCAGGTGACACCACCCTTATGACACCATCCTGGGTCAGGAAGACCCCTGGAGAAGGAAATGACTACCCACTATAGTATTCTTGCCTGGAGAAGAACTAAAGAGCCTCTTGATGAAAGTGAAAGAGGAGAGTGAAAAAGTTGGCTTAAAACTCAACAGTCAGAAAACTAGGATCATGGCATCTGGTCCCATCACTTCATGGCAAATAGATGGGAAAACAGTGGAAACAGTGACAGACTTTTTTCTTTTTTGGGCTCCAAAATCACTGCAGATGGTGACTACAGCTATGAAATTAAGAGACACTTGCTTCTTGGAAGAAAAGTTGTGACCAACCTAGACAGCATATTAAAAAGCAGAGACATTACTTAACCAACAAAGGTCCATCTAGTCAAAGCTATGGTTTTACCAGTAGTCATGCAGGGATGTACGAGTTGGACTATAAAGAAAGCTGAACGCTGAAGAATTGATGCTTTTGAACTGTGGTGTTGGAGAAGACTCTTGGGAGTCCCTTGGACTTCAAGGAGATCCAACCAGTCCATCCTAAAGGAAATCAGTCCTGAATATTCATTGGAAGGACTGATGCTGAAGCTGAAACTCCAATACTTTGGCCACCTGATGCGAAGAACCGACTCATTGGAGAAGACCCTGATGCTGGGAAATATTGAAGATGGGAGGAGAAGGGGATGACAAAGGATGAGATGGTAGGATAGCATCACCGACTCAATGGACATGAGTTTGAATAAACTCTAGGAGGTGGTGATGGACAGGGAGGCCTGGCGTACTGTAGTCCACGGAGTTGCAAAGAGTTGGACACAACTGAGCGACTGAACTGAACTGAAAAATTCTTTGACTAACCTAAGATTGAAAACATTATTCCTGTTTTTCTCTGAAAGTCATCTAGCTTTGTATTTAGATAAGTTTTATAGCTTATAGTTATATCTATAATCCATTGAAATGGATTTTTGTGTATGATGAGGCAAAGGGAAAGTCAGGGCTTCCCTTGTGGCTCAGATGGTAAAGAATCTGCCTGGAATGCAGGAGACCTGGGTTCAATCCCTGGGTCAGGAAGACCCCTGGAGAAGGAAATGACTACCCACTATAGTATTTTTGCCTGGAGAATTTCATGGAGAAGCCTGGAAGGCTACAGTCCATGGGGATCACAAAGAGTTGGACACAACTGAGTGACGAACACTTTCATTATTCACTTTTCGAAGGGAAAGTCATGTTTATGTTTTCCTTTTTTGCATTTGGGGGCATCATTTTTAGATCTATTTGTTCAAAGGTCTCAGCATTATTTGTCACAGAAGAGGCCATTTCTTCATTGCATTTTTTTGCTTGTCACCTTTGTCTAAAATCAGTCAGTCACACATGGGTAGGTCTACTTCTCGACTCTTTATTCCATTTTATTGACTGTATGTCTAAGCTTTCTGTAGCATCACACTGTCTTTGGTTATCATAGCTTTCTAGTAAGTCTCAAAGTCAAGTAGTGTAAGTCCTTGGCTCCTCTATTTCCAAATTCTTTTGGCTATTCTAGATCTTTCACTTTTCTACTTAAATTTTAGAATCCCAGTTGATTATTTCTACATTGAAAATATATCTCTGGGAAATTTGACTGAGATTGTGCTAAATCTACAGATCAATTTAGGGAGAACTGACAGCAATAGTAAGTCTTCTGATCTGGGAACACAGCACATCATTCCACTTTTTTAGGGCTTGCTACTCTTCTGATTTGTTTACCTGGTGACATTGCAAATTCAGCTTTCTGGTTTTCTCTCCTTGCTGTCGTTGTGTTTGTGGTTGCTAGAGTTAATACAGGTTCTCATTTGGCTTTCTACTTCCTAACCAGACAAACCAAAAAAGAACCAATCAACAATAAATTCTGAAAGGTATGGTGAGGGCCTCCCCCACTTTCAGAGGTGGGCTGTGGACCCAGACACCAGAACTGTAGTTCTGGTGTGTGAATGGACAGACAAAGTAACTGAAAGCAGACAACCCACAAAGAGCATCAGGTGCATCTGGAATCCAATACATGATGAAAGGGCTTCCAAACTGGCAGTAGACAAGGTGGACATTATGATTAATGATGCTGAGATAACTTATCATCTGAAAAAATACAACACTGAAGGGTAATTCCCAAATGGATCAAAGATTCAAATGTTAAAAGAGAAAGGAAAAAAAAAAAAAAAAAAAAAACTTCTGGTAAAGCTATCAGAAGAAAATATAAGAGAATTCATTTATAACCTTGTTTGAGGGAAATTTTCTCCCATCCAAATGCTGACCAGGCCTGACCCTGCTTAGTTTCTGAGATCAGAAGTGGGGGGAAAGGTTTCTCCAACTAGCAGAACTATGGTTCTGGATTTTGAAACTGTTCTGGTTTCAAAATCCAGAACCATAAAATAAAAGGTGGTGGTAAAGCTCCTCTCCTGACTAACTGCAGCCAGGCTCCTCTGGGCCCTTTATCCACGAGGCCTCAAGCTTGGTCTGTAAAGACTAGAGTAGACACCAAGTGCCTTCTAATGACTGAAGGCCACATCCCTAGGATGATCCAAGTCTGCCCCCTGCCCCAAACTCTGGCCTTAAAACCCTTCCTGAAGAACTGTGTTCTGCAAAGACGGGCCCCTTTCCCAGCTTCCGTGGAGGGTGGGTGCTTAACTTTGGTACGTACCCAGGTAGGTTTCACAGGGACCAATCCTGCCTTCCTGCTTTTGTAACTTTCACTTCCCTGACTCCACTGAGCCCTCCTCACCACCTCCCTACTCCCTCACTCTTCCTTTAAAATGCCCAGTCACCCCTGTGCAAATTCAAGTGGAATTCCCTTCATGAAGACTCTTTTTCCCACTGAAGTAGAATGCTCCTGATTAAAATCCATCCTTATCCCTTTAGTGTCTGGCTGTATTTATCTTTAACCTTGAAAAGCTTGGCATAACCACTTCTGCTTGGCATTAATACCAAGACCTATATCAAATAGGAAAAACAGTTTTTGTGGCAGACAATGGACTAGGGTCACAGTGTATTTGGATAACAGACCTGAAAGCACAGAAAAAGGAATGCAGACATCTATCTGAATGCAAAAACTTAATGTCACTCATAATTAATTCTGATCGTTAATTATCAGGATACTGTTTTTACCTACCAGATTGGTGAAAACCCAAAGGATGGATAGGAATGTACCCTTTTTTGATGATACTGTAGGAACAGGCACTCGTGGAGAAACCTGATGAGCTGCTGGGCAAGTGCATCTACATTGCAAATACATCAAACTTGTGACTGTCAGTCTTATTTCTGGGAAACTTTCCAGTGTACCTGCACTTGTAAGAAATAACACTACGGACAATTGCAGCTTTATTCCTAGTACAACACACGACAAACAACACAAAGGCTCATCGAAAGAGGCTCTGAAAATGCTCCGCTGCTGTAAAAATCCAGAATTCCTGCAAAGGTGTTGACTGCACTAACAGAGGCTTGTTGTTTCCCACCTGCCAGATAGCAGGGTGAAGGCAGGGTGTGGAACCTGGGGAAGGAGCAGGAATAGGGAGCCCAGAAAGCAGTCAGGTATAAAGTGCATAAGGGCATAAGGCTGGCAGGCCTTGTGAGAGAGAGGGCTAGCCTCAGCACCGATCTGGGCAGTGAGGCTGGGCTGGGCGGTGCAGGGGTAGCCAAGCCTTCCTGTACCCTGGGGTCAGGCTGCACCAGTGAAGACCTGGGTGGAGAGGAAGATGAAAAGGGAAGAGGAAGGGCGGTAGCACTGGGTGGGGGAGTACCCCATGGTGTCCCCTAAGAGAACCGGAGCTCAAATCAGGGGTAGGGGAAACCCGGTACTGCCTTGGGGGAGCTGCGGCAGGAACACATGCCAAACAAGTTTGCTGGGGCATGGGTGAATGAATGCAGAGTTCCAGGGAGTGGTGGGGTCCCTGGGGACAGAGGGGACTTGGTGGTGGTGGTGACAGCCTCCCCCCACCCCCATCAGCACTTAGAGGCCACACCCAGCCCCTGGCCCATGGATGAGGAGAAGAGGGTCTGCCCCAGTGACCAGTGGGGAGGGCTCTGAATGGTACTAGACCAACAGGGGTCAAATCTAACTCTGGAGCCACAGGGCTGACCAAATGGCCCTGCTTGTTCCTCATGTCCAGGACCAGGCATCACTGGAAATGATAACCCTCCTTGCTTTGCTTCTGGTCTTGGGCCTGCCATGGGTGGAGAGCAATCTCACCGTGTCTGGAAGACAAGGTCAGTTCTGGCCCTGAGCCTCCTGGGCTGGGAGGAGGAGGTCTGGAATGCCCGTGCAGACACAGGGTGGCCATGCCCCAGGTGGGTCCAGGCAGTTGTAGCCCAGAGAATTCAGGGGGCAAGACAGCCTTAGGAGGGTGGTCAGCTGATATGAATACATAGTGGGAGAGCCTCTTGATGTGGGGTCCCCAAGGGCAGGCATGGATGGCTGGTTTTATTGCCCAGCACCCAGCTCTCCCTGCCATGGCCCTGCCTTCCTGGGGATGGTTGGGCTGGAGGCCAAGCCTGAACCAGCCATCTTCGAGCCTTCTGGGGCTGTCTCTGAAAATGGAGAGCTGCTGGAGTGTGACCAGCTTCTTCCCCAGGACCAAGTCCTGCCCTGACACAGACCCAATAGTGGGCCGCCTCGGCTCCTGGGTCAGGCAGGACACAGGGTCTCAGGCCAAGGAGTGTGGAGCCAGGGACTGGAGGCAGTGGGGTCAGCCAGGAAGGTAGGCGAGAAGGGTGCATGGGCGCAGACTCCACAGCCATGGGGCTTCTTTCTCTAGAGCAGCTAATGGGTGGCGCCAGTGAAGTGTGGTGATGTGGGCATGGCCCGACTGGGGGTTGGGGGAGGCAGGGACTCGGCTGTGTCCATATGACAGTGTGAGTATGCATGTCTCCGGGGTGAGGGCCTGTGCTCGTCTGTGTTCATGCTATGGGTGTGGTGTGGATTTGTGAGACACATCCAGTGGGCACACGAGAGAAGCCCAGAGAGGAGAGGAGCTTGCAGGATGGGGCAGGCTGTGAGGCACCAGAAAGATGGACGGACCCAGGGCTCTGTCCTCACTCAGAGGAAGGAGAGGATGGCAGGTGTTGCTCTGATGGAATCTGAGAGCTGCCACATTCCGCTTTCTTTATATTCCTCCTTTCAGGGTCTACCCTGAGGTGTCACGTTTGTGAGCAGGAGAACAGTTTCAAATGCGAAGCACCACAAAACTGTGACAGCGGCTCTACGTATTGTATCTCTGCCGCCGTGAGTAAGTGTCCTGGGTCCCAGTGGGGCTCCACACCCAGGTCAGTAGAATGCTTTCAGGACTTAGGGCCTGTCGAGTTTTCTCGATAAAGAAAAACTAACATAAAAATGATCTTTTTTTAAAATTTGAAGAGCAAAGTCCTGTGAAGCCAGGAGTGCCAGCAGGCCACTGAGGAGACTCAGCTTACCTAAATAACAGCAGAGCCATTGCAGGGCGGCACACAGCAACCGCCGGCCAGACTGAAACACTGAGGTGCAGGGAGAAAGTAATGGAGAGTTCTTTTCATTCACTTCTAGGTGAGCAGTTGAGCCTTAGTGACTTCAATGTCTGACCAAGAATAGCTTTTACAAAAGATGTACATAATCAGGGCTTAAAATATGTCCTGAAAAGAGGATGCATGCTTTAAAACATTTGGAGACCACTGCTCTGCCATCTGTAACTCCCCCAAGCACTTCTGGCCTCATGAAGAACTCTCTCCCGACGGTGACTTTGAAGGCCCCAACAGTGGCCTTGTCTGGCCTGGAGAATTCACTTTCCATTCATCAGCCACTTCTGGGGCTTCCATGTTCCAAAAAGCGTGTGGGCTACTGAGTCAGTTGAGGCATAAGACCCACTGCAGCTTCACGTGGACTTGATAACTTAGTGTGGAAAGATGACTGCACAGTGAAACATGGGAGGAGGTGCTGTGCCGGCAGCAGGCTCACAGTCACAGCAGTTACACCCAGGCTGCAGGCGTGACTCCTTGAGAGGCCAGCTCCAAGCCCTGGGCAGTGGCCAGGTGCCCCATGCTCCCGTGTGTCTCGTCTGTGGTCACAAAGGCCTGAGCAACCATGTTTGAGAAGTTGAGGCCCAGGGAACCTATGTGTTCCCAAATGGAGACTGCCAGGCTCAAGTGCAGACAGCTGTGTGCAGACAGGTCAGAGATGGTGGCATCTGATGCCATGCCACCCCCAAAAGCAGCTCTGAACACAAAGGCCTGACCCTCTTCCTTTGCAGTGACGGCTCCCAAATCCCTGGCAGGTGCCCTCTTTGAGTGGGGCTCTGGTAAGGGGCAATAGAAGGGTCAGGGTTGGGCAGACTTCAGACAGAAATGGTGTTAGTGTTGCTGCTTTCAATTCATGAGACCTCCATCTCTCTGTCCTATTTCCCACTAGGAATATTTCCACGGTTCTACCTTACTTCCAAGCAGTGTGCACTGAACTGTGGGTTGCATGAGACACTTTTGCGGATGGCCAGGTCGTTCGTGCTCGTAAAGCCCACACCCTTTCTGTTCGTGGCATGCTGTACATCCAACCTGTGCAACGTCCAGCAACCAGTCATCAAAGAAAACACAGAAGATGATTACTTTAAGGGGCAAGGCAGGGGCAGCAACGCTGGGCTGATGCCTTTCCTGACACTGGCCTCTGTGCTTCTGGGCCTCAGGCTGCTGTGACAAAGTCAACTGGCTGCAGGTGGTTGGAACTTGTTGCATTAAATTTGTTTTCCATCAATTAGCTCAATGGTAGTCTGACTTTCCAGGGACCTTGATGTGGGGTGGGGAGAATGAGTCCATTTGGGCCTACCTCACAGGTTGAATTAGAGCAAGGCCAAACCTTCCCCATAGTAATTTTGCCTACACGTTGTTTCCCTTTGAAATCAAACCTTGTAACTTTTTTTTTGCTGACAATCACTCTTGACTCCTCTTCACCTTGGGGGGCCTTGGTATTGATGGAGGGCAGGGCCTGAGGCTCACCCATGAAGAGTAGTCCTCAGACACTTCTGACCTTTGGGGGGGGCCAGCGTCAGTGGGGGAGACAGAATGATTTGGGCATAAGGTATCTCTGGAGTGAAAGAAATACTGCTTAGTGTGGGGTAGTAGGACCCCCTCCTGATTACAGCCCTCTTCTGACAGGGGAGGCCCCTTGGCTGCTCTCCTTCAGCTCTTGCTTCCAGACTCCAAGAGACAGAAGAGAAGAAATTCTGTTGAGTAAGCATGGATTTCACCCACCAACCGGCATAGGTGTGTGGACTCACAAATGCTTCCCCATGCGTTTGTCCAGCGTCTGAAACTTGGGCAGCTAGACAGCAGCACCACTGCTGACACTCCAGCCTTCTTCCAGTCTCCATCTGAGATGCAGCCATGTACAGACAGCCAGAGAGCTGAGCTGCAGTTCTGCACAGAACAAATGTTCTCTCCCCTATGGCCCTGACTGGGTGCTTGGGTGGGTGCAGCCCCGTCTGCAGCTCTCCTGCCTCCCCCTCCCTCCCATACTCTGGCCTGCCTCACCTGGTCTGACTCAGGGAATGCTATTTGGGGCATCCTGGGAACTTTCCAGAGAGTCTCAATGGCCTCAGAAGGGGGTACTGTGGGGCAGGCAGGGAGCAGGGCTGTCTCTGTCGCATCTAGAGCCTCTGAACCAGAAGGGCCCCCGAGTGTTGGCCAGCGCCTCCACAGCTGGCAATTTCCAGTTTCTGTTAGGCTCCTGCTGTGTGCATGTCCCCTTCCAAGCACAGGCACTGCGCTCACGCCTTCCTGCTCATGCCCCGTTCAGGAGCGGCATTCCTAGGACTCCTGACTCTCGGCCTAGGACAGGACTTTAAGTAGGATCCCTTTTGTTAGGGCAGGCAAGAGATGCAAGAGGTCAACTATTCAAAAGTTGCCATGGCGTCTCTGGCGGACACTGGCATCTCTTCACCAGGAGGATGGTTAGCGCAGTGTAAGATGACTGGGACGTCAAGACCCATGAACATGGAGAATCCCTAGGTTTGGATCTGGTGGGTCTTTGGTGATCTGATGAAGAGTACTTTCAATGATTAGATGATAAGAGATATCAGATTATTGCAGGATGAGGAGTTCAAGTGAATTGGGGAAAATGCTGTCACCAGTGTGATAGATACACTTTCTAGAAGTCACTGTGGAAGGAAGAAGTTCTAAGAGGATAGTGTTTAGAAAAAACAGATCACGGGTCAACATCGATGCCACACCAAGAAAGTAAAGACTTGGGAATCTTCATCTGTGAAGAGCAGGGAGCCAGTTGAGTAAAGGACAAGGCAACGAGGGCCCAGCTGGCGCAGACAGAACGAAACAGGATCCAAAGCAGAGGCTGCAACCCCGGCAGGAGAGCAAACACTTCTGTGAGCGAGTAGAGGGATGAGCAGGGGTGCACAGAAAGCTCACATGGTGGAAGGAGCCAGAAAAATGACAGAATTCATTCCCAAACAGTCACATATTCTCTGTGAAGCTGAAGACAGGGGTGTCTGCTAAAGAGTGAGCGCACAGACCAGGTGGGCATGATGTCAGCTTGGAATAGGCCCTGAAGGCAAGAGAGAGAGAAGGTCATGGCTGAGACCATGCAGAGACCCAGTAGAGCTTGCTGGCAAGAGGACCCAGGAGCAGTCCCAGGATAGGAGCTGAAATGGCGGGGCCTCTAGTGGCTCAGTTGTTAAAAGAGCCTGCCTGCAGTGTGGGAGACCCGGGTTAAATCCCTGGGTCCAGAAGATGCCCTGGAGAAGGAAATGGTAACCCACTCCACTATTCTTGCCTAGAAAATTTCAAGGACAGAGGAGACTGGTGAGCTACCATCCATGGGGTCACGAGGAGTCAGATACAACTGAGAGATGAACACTTACTATGAGGTCTGGGTGTTCACCAATCCAAGGTCACAAGCGCAAGAGGGAACTACACTCAGTTTCAAGAGAGCAACTGAGGAACAAACAATCTGTCAAAACTTAGCTGGACAGAGGAGGTCAAACCAAGGTGAGCAGGGCCAGGCCAGGCCTAGACGGCTACCTGGAGGTAGACAGCAGAATGTTGGCCAGACCTGACGGATGGGCCTGAAAGGAAGAGGCTTACAGTGCCCTGGAGACCTCACAGCTTCATGCAGAGAGAGGGAGAGCTCACGTGGGGGGAGGAAACGTGCTATTCTGTAAGTGGCATCGTAAGGTGGCCACTGTGCTCTTTAAGAGCAAATGTGATGCAAGTGACAGAAAACCGCAAACAAGGGGGTCTCAGCAAGAGCAGAAAGTGTTTCTTTCTTGTTTGTGTAAACAAAGTGCAGTGCTCAGCAGCTCAGAGCTGTGTGTCACGGGGAAGTAAGCTCCACCTCGTGAGTGCTGCCGCAGCTCAGAGCACATGCTCTGGGGAGGCGACACTGTGGTGCCTATAAAAGCAGCATTTTTTTTTTCAAAGTGACAAAATACACATGCATGCCCAAACTGTCACCTCTATGTAGGCTTTAAAAACAAACAAAATGGAGAATTTGAGGGTCTGCTTCAATAGAAAGCAGCTTTCTAGGGAGAAGAAAGCTTTCTAGCCTTTCAGAAGCTTCATGAGCTGCCAGTTCTTTGGACTGCTGGACTTGATGGGCCCCAAGAAGACGCGTGGAGGAGCTAGGGAGTACAGCCTTCAAACCTTGCCCCTCAAACACAGCCGAGGACCCGTCTCCTGAGACACACGGAGCGACTCACAAGTTCCACTCCAAAGCCTCCGACTCTGAACAAGCACACCCACCTGTTGTCTGTCTCAAGCACATGGAACACTCCTTCCAACTCACTCCTTTTATAGGCCAAGCACATAACTGATACTACAGCAAAACAAAAACAGTACAAGAAAGGAACAGTAGAGGCCAACATACTTGTGAACAAAATCCAACAACTGCCTGACTGGCTATATTAAAATAATAACAGGTTATGACCGAGTACAATTTGCTCCAGAAATGTAAGAATGACTCAGTCTTAGAAAAAGATGTCCAACAAGGAGTAAAGGAGGATAATCAGAGCATCATTAACATTCACTAGTTGATCTTTTAAAAATGCTGTGAACCCTAGGAACAGACAAAATCAATAATTTAATAAAAGTTACCCCCCAGAAACCTCAAACAAACATCATACTTCATGGTGAAGCATTCAAAATGCTCTCATGTAATCCAAAGATGTGACAAGCCCACGCACCATCCCAGCTAGTCATACATGGTCAGCCTCGACAGTGGGGCCTCAGGCACATCACGAAGGAAGGACTGCAAAAACGCTTCTTCTCAGCTACAACCCTGTCAGCTAAAATCCCTCCTATTACAGACCACTTAAAAATGTCACATGAAAAAAAAAATCTGAATACTTTTTAACTGTACACCAAGCTAATGCGAACATTTCAGAAGAGGAAGAAAGGAAAGACGGGGGAAGGAAAGGAAAGAAAATAATCTTGACTATATACAGTGAGCAAGGAGTGAAGCTGGCAGCTGCTTCAGCATATTTGCTCTTTTTCTATCACCTAGAGCCTCAGGGTGGGCAGCAGACAAGGCACTGGGTTTCCAAGAGAGAGGAAGTGAAAGCAAAAACCATGAATGAGGAGCTTCAGAGGGGATATGCTCTCAATTAAACACTAAACTGGGAAAAAGATACTCTCTGCACAAGGAAACTTGGCTATGTCAGTATTGGCTCCACATGGAGAAAAATGTATGAAGAGAAGTTTTTCCTGAGAGTTAGATACTCTCCTTATCACTTGGGGCTTGTATTTCCACGACTGGTCTATTCCAATAAACCTAAGCCACAAGATAAATGTTAAGTGGTAATGGATGAGTTTCACCCTGTGATACCTACAAAAGCAAAGGAAAATCCTCTCTGAAGGAATATTCACTCAGCTCAGAAGTCATAGAGTCCCAAAGGTATTATCTCAATAAATATCTGCTGAAAATCAAAATTCACAAAAGACACAAGAAAACAAGAAACAAGTAAGCAGAAGTGGATCACCAAAAGTTTCAAACATTGGAAATCATAGGTCTGTAATACAAAATAAATTTGCTTTTAGAAATAAAAGAGCATAGAAAACATGAGGGAAAGAATGACGGTCCATCAAAAATATTAGGCAAAAAATTAGGAGAGCGCTGGAAGTGAGTGATGTGACCTTTGTAACCTTATAAAAAACTCAAGGGAGAAATTAAACAGTAGATCACACAGAGATGACGAGACAACAATACACTGGAATGTGAGCTGAACAAATGATTCCATTGCAACCAAAAGGTTAAAAGAGGTGGGAAATACAGAGACGAAACTAGAAGACATGAAGAATAAGAGAGAAGCTCGTACAGGAAACAAGCAGGATTCCAGAAGAGGACAGAGAAAGCAGAGCACAGCCAGTGTTCAAACAAAGAGCAATGGGCGATTTGCCAAAAGTGATGCAAGAACATTCAGGTCAAGCAATCACAACACGCCTGCTGCTCTGAGACACACTCAAAGCAAAACATCCAGACTGCAAACCAAGAGAAAATTACAAAAGCCTCCAGAGAGAAAATACACATCTTGAAGGGAACAGCAGTTATGCCCTGCACAGGCCGCAGCTCAAACTGGGAGGCAGAGGGCAAGGCAGTGGCAACTTCAAAGCAATGAAAGAAAACAACCAGAAAGTAACTTGGCCTTGAATACTAAAAGGCTGTTTACAATAAGTAAAAAATAAAATGGTTTACCACTGACTAGTAATTACTAAAGGAACTCCCCCAAAAGCATGAAGAGTGAAAACAATCCCAGACAGCAAGATGGAATGCAAGAAAGAACCAATTTTTAAAAAACATGTTAATAGGTGGTCCTATGGATTGCATTGTATCCCCACAAATTCCTGAGTTGAAGTCCTAATTCCTGGTGTGACTGTATGTGGAGGAAGGAAGTAAATGAGGCTACGTGAGGTCATAATGATTGGGCCTTGATACAAAAGAATGAATATCCTTAGAAGATGAGACTCCAGAGAGCTCTCTCTCTGCCACGTGAGGACGTGGCAAGAAGGCCACCATCTGCAAGCCAGGAAGAGGGCTCTTGCCAGAAAATGAATCATCCGGTACCTTGATCTTGAACGTGCAGCCTACACAACTATGAGAAACGAGTGTCTGCTCTTTAATCCCCCTAGTTTACGATGTTTTGTTGTAGCAGCTGGAGCACACTAAGACGTGTGAAAGTGAAAGCTGCTCAGTCCTGTCTGACTCTTTGCGACCCCAGGGACTCTACAGTCCATGGAACTCTCCAGGCCAGAATACTGGAGTGGGTAGCCTTTCCCTTCTCCAGGGGATCTTTCCAACTCAGGGATTGAACCCAGGTCTCCCGCATTGCAGGCAGATTTTTTACCAGCTGAGCCACCAGGGAAGCCCAATTGTGGATAAAGCCAAATAACACTAACAAGATAGCCCCAAAATAATATTTTCTCATTTGGAAGGTTAAAGAAAATAAGACAATACTGTATACAAATGGTGTGAAAAGGCATGAGGGACATGATTAACAATGAAATGTTCTCTGGTTTCTACGTGGTTCACAAAGAAATCAGAGACAGCCATAGGCATAAAGGGTCAACGCCAAAGTGTCACAGAAATGGAGTTTACTACCTTCTACCTAGCAATAGAAAAAAGAAATCAATCCTTGAGAGAAAATGGATAGAAGAAATTTAAAAGTACTAAATAATCGATGATAGAAATGCATTTGTATGCCTTAGCAATCACAATAAATAAAATCACCAGCTCAGAGACAGATTATCAGATTGAAGTTTTTGTTTTAATCCAGACAAATACTCAAAACAAAAAACCACAGAAAAATTCACCATAAAAGACAGAAGATATAGTAGACTTAAACTATCAATGTAAAACAAACAGACTTTAAGGCAAAAATCACTAACAGATGTAAATGACAAAATGTTCAACTTACCAGAAAAAAATTTTTAACAACTGAAAATTTATGTGTATCTAATATAAGTGCTTCAAAATACATAAAGTAAAAAGTGTTAGAACAAGGAGTAATGGACAAAACCAGCAACAAAGTGGAATATTTAGACACACTTTTCCCAACAACAGACAGAGCTGAGGGCAGAAGCTTAGTAAAAACACTGAGCAATACAACTACCATGTCTTGTACTCTGCACCCAACAGTTACAAACAAGACACGTGAATGAAAAATTTCAAGTACTGTAAATAGGACAGTTAAAGTCTACACAAAAAACAAAACAATACACAACGAAACATTGGGATAAAGCTATAGCATCTTCCAGGGGGAAAACTGACAAGCCTTTTAAAACCTAAATTTTTATAATAGAAGAAAAGAACATCAGAAAATCAAGGAGTTACACATTCCATTTTGAAAGTTAAAAAATAGTAATGAGACAATAATGAAGTGGCAAAAATCAATGAAATAAAAATCTAGAGTATGACAGAAAGGACCAAGAGCTGAATTAGCAGCATTTGAAATGAAAGCAAAGACAGGGATTTCAGTAATGGAGAAGAACAGTCGGTAGACAACATCAGACTGAACACTGTACCACTTTTAAAGAATGGAAAGAGCTTGATAACTGGGCCATGGTGAAGGGTCCAACATACTTGAATGCAGAGGTAAATGCGGACTCCATTTCTTAAGCAACACTTCGCCAGGTAACTTTGCAGCCCCTTCAACCAAAGGCTGGATTTATTTCCTTCGACTTGACTTGGGGCTCAAACTTCTAATCTGTTAGGGTCTACTTTCTAATTTATGCCTCTGTCACCATCATGAGCGGGGCTTCCCAGGTAGCACTACTGGTAAAGAACCCGCCTGCCAAAGCAGAAGACACAAGAGATGCGGGTTCAATCCCTGGGTCGGGAAGATTCCCTGGAGGAGGGCATGGCAACCCCACTCCAGTATTCTTGCCTGGAGAATCCCGTGGACAGGAGCCTGGCCGGCTACAGTCCATGGGGTCACAAAAAGTCAGACATGACTGAGCAACTTACCATGTATGCACAAATGCACCATCATGAGGAGAAAATGCTCATTAGTACCCTCGTAGTGGAAGGATGAGAAACACATATGGCTGAAGCATCTCAGCTGAGCCCAGTTCTGAATGAGAAGAAGAGCTACCCTCTGGGCCCAGCCTACCCTCAGATGCACAGATGAGACTGTCAGTGCTTGAACTCTGAGAACTTTGCAGCCTCTGGTGACACAGCAGCAGCTGAGACAATGTGGATCCATTAAGTGGAAAAGAAAGAGAACGGGTCAGACACACCATTTCAAGATTCAGGAGCTAAAACTTTCCCCAAACTGATTACATATCACCCCATAGATTTAAGAAACACTTTACAAAATTGAAGTAGGATCAAGGGAAATCATATCTATGCACATCATAGTGAAACTGATGAACACCAAGAATAAAACCTGAAGAGCAGCCACAAAACTAATGAAAGTGTCAAAACAGAAAGTAAGCAATGAAAGGGGACAACGCCACGACATCGTCAAAACACTGGCAGAAAATAGCTGCCAATCTAGAAGCAAAAATGCCGTTCAAAATTCAAAGGTGAGAAATGAAATATTTCCTGCCGTATCAGCAACCAATGACGTCCTAGTCACCAGTGATTGCAGCCACCATGCATGGTGAGTTGGTGAGCTCTGAGGAAGCTCAAGATGTGAAAACAGGATACTGGCCACAGGTAGCTGAGATAAAGTCATGATTTCAGTGAGCCCAGACTCCTGCATCTTCCCATACATAATAAAACACTAAATTCCTTAACTTGGGATATTTAAAAAAATTATGTTAATTAATAATAATCTTTTGATGTTCAGACTAACTGCCCTTTGCTGCAAAACTTCTAATAACCTGACTCCTCCCCGCATCCCCTCCCAATGGTCTCTCAGGGTTACTTGAGATGCTCTCTCTTGGGCTTAAAGTCCTAAACATTCCCACAGAATAAAACATAACTTCTCAACTTTTAGGTTGTGAATATTTTTTGGTAAGTCCGCAAAGGTTAACAGCAAATTCAATGAAACAAAAACCTCAAAGAACTTATCCCCAGCGGACCACACTAAAAATATATATATATATATATATATATATGATCGAGAAAAACGATCTCAAACATAAGCCCAGAAATGCAGAGAAAAAAAGAAAGAAAAGAAGCAAATGTGAGTCAATCTAAATGAATACTGAGCGGTAATAATGAGGTCTTGGGGTGTCACTACCTATAAAGAACTACACACATCGTTAGCCCAATGATATCAATAGTGTAAAGAGTGGCCTACGACAGGAGCGGCACAGGGGTCAGCGAGAAACCAATACACGCGGCCAGCGCTCTGAGAGGCGGTAAACACGAAAAGAGACAAGCCTCGCTGCGTTCCAAAGACACCTTTACTTTTGGTCAATGAAATCTGCATTTTACAGATTTCCATAAAAGATGCCCCGCCTCCCCCACCCCCGCGCCCCCACCGTTTACGCGTGCGAAAGACATTCTCAGCTCCCAGGGGCTGTAACACCAAGCGGCCGGCCTGGCCTCAGGAAACCACTAACACGCAGAGGCGCCAAGGAACGCGCCAGCTCACGGAGCTGACGAGACCCCCCTCCACGGGCAGAGTGGAGACCGAGGCTTCCACGCCAGCACAACTGCGGCCTCGTTAAGCAACTGCGGGCGGAAACGCTCAAACCTGCGCAAAGGCCTCAAGCCCCAATCTCGGCGGACTCGCTCTCGGCCCGGAAGCGGCCAAACACAACCGGAATGACCGCGGAAGGAGTGTGTGCTCCTACCGCACCAGCCCCACCGCTCCCTCTGGCGTCCCTAGCGGCCCAGCCCCGCTTGGCGGCACCAGGAAGCTCCAGTGGGATCTCCAGAGCTGGCGGTTGGGGGTAGGGGTGGAGGGTGGGCAGCGTCCTGGGCTGCTGCAGATGTTGGGTCAGAAGCCAGTCACTGGCATAAGCTGCAAACAGTAAATAAAGGAAGGGTGGTAGAGCATCTAATGTCAGACAAAGGTGATTCCAACACAACATGCATTACTATGATGGTGAGCTTTTCCTAATTACCAAAGGATAAATCCGAGAGGCTGAAATGATTCTAAACGGGTAAGCATCTATTAACATAGCCACAAAATTTAAAGCAAACTTCAACAGAAGTAAAAGACGAATTGGTAGATTTCAGTACATTTTTCTCTGTGTAAGATAGAACAATTTTAGTTCAGTTCAGTCATTCAGTCGTGCCCGACTCTTTGCAACCCCATGGACTGCAGCACGCCAGGCATTCCTGTCCTTCACTATCTCCCGGAGCTTGGTCAAACTCATGTCCACGAAGTCAGTGATTCCATCCAACCATCTCATCCTCTGTCATCCCCTTCTCCTCCTGCCGTCAATTTTCCCAGCATCAGGGTCTTTTCCAATGAGTCAGTTCTTCGCACCAGGAGGCCAAAGTATTGGAGCTTCAGCTTCAGCATCAGTCCTTCCAATGAATACTCAAGGTTGATTTCCTTTAGGATGGGCAGGTTTGCTCTCCTTTCTGTCCAAAGGACTCTCAAGAGTCTTCTCCAACATCACAGTTCAAAAGCATCAATAGAAAAAGGCAGGACATTAATAAAGGTATAGAATATTTGCACATCATGGCTAACAGTCTTGACCTAGTAACTGTCAACTTCAATAATATAACAGCCAGATAGTTTACTGGCAAAAGCGAGTTTACTCAGGAACAGCAACAGAAATTTCAACTTCAGACAAGCAATCCGGTGCTGACTGTAAGCAAACCCGCAGGACAAGAACGGAGAACTTGCTTTTATAGGAAAAAGGAGGAGATGGGCGGGGCCGTGATGATCACCGAAGAGTCCATTGGAGGAACTGAGAGTAGAATTGATGGAGGCTTCCCATTGGTTCTGCTGCTGCAGACTGGCTGAGTTGCCTGCTACGGAGAGGTGTCTTTTCTGCTGGAGAGTAAGCAGAAGTTAGTTCCTGTGGAGGTGTAGGCCCCTTGTCTGTTCCCCTTGAAGTAAGTGATAATGCATGTAGGGGGAGAGCTCCCCACTCCAGGTCTGTCCCAGCAACAACTTTAGCTGAGATTTCTTTAATTCCACATAGCATATGTGAATTATGACATCCAACAACTAAACAATGTTGTCAAGGGACACAGAATAGTCACCAAACATTTGTCCATATGCTTGGGTATAAAGCAATTCTCATCAATTTCAATGGATTGAAATCTGGCGTATGTATGTGTTTTACCATAGTGACATTAAATAAGAAACTAAGAACAAAAATTAAAATATTCCCAAATATTTGGAAATTGAGCAATACATTCTTGAATAGCCTAAGACTAAAAAAAATTATAATAGAAATTAGAAAATATTTATATTAAATTGCAATGTGTCTGACACATTATTATCTGTGGTATAGTGCTAAAGCCATGCTTATAAAGAGAAATTTGTGATCTGAAATCATATATTAATGGGGAAAATCTGAAAGTCAGAGATCTGGGTATGTATTTCAAGAATTAGAAAAAGAATAACAAGCCCCAAAGAAGTAGAAACAGACTAGTAAAATAGAAATGCACAAAATAAAAAAATCAAAAGTTATTTCTTTGAAAAAATAATAAAACTGATAAACCTCTAGAAAGAATGATTATGACTAAGAGAAGACACAAATTATCAATGTAGGGAATAAAAAGGATGACATGTCTATAGGTCCTATAAACATTAAAAAGATATGGAAAAAGGTACCATCTAGGACTAGGCAAAGAGTTCTTAGAGTTGATACCAAAAGCACAATCCATAAAAGGAATGATTGATAGGTAGGCTTCATTAAAATTAAAAACATGTTCTGCTAGAGTCTCTGTTAAGAAGATGAAAAGACAAACTACAGATGGAGAAAATATTTGCAAGCCATGTATCCAACAAAATGTCATCCAGAATTCTAAGGAACTCTCAAAGCTCAGCAATTAGAAAATATCCAACTTGAAAATGGGCTAGAACACATGAACAGACATTTCACCAACAAGCAGATGTAGGTGGGAAATAAGCACATGAAAAGATGTTCAACATCACTATCCTTTATGAAGATGCAAGTTAAAGTCACAATGCGATAGCACCATACACATTTCAAAGTGTCTAGATAGCATATTCAAAAGCATTGCCAACTAAGGTCCGTCTAGTCAAGGCTATGGTTTTTCCTGTGGTCATGTATGGATGTGAGAGTTGGACTGTGAAGAAGGCTGAGCACCGAAGAATCGATGCTTTTGAACTGTGGTGTTGGAGAAGACTCTTGAGAGTCCCTTGGACTGCAAGGAGATCCAACCAGTCCATTCTGAAGGAGATCAGCCCTGGGATTTCTTTGGAAGGACTGATGCTGAAGCTGAAACTCCAGTACTTTGGCCACCTTATGTGAAGAGTTGACTCATTGGAAAAGACTCTGATGCTGGGAGGGATTGGGGGCAGGAGGAGAAGGGGACGACAGAGGATGAGATGGCTGGATGGCATCAGCGACTCAATGGACGTGAATCTGAGTGAACTCTGGGAGTTGGTGATGGATAGGGAGGCCTGGTGTGCTGCGATTCATGGGGTCACAAAGAGTCGGACACGACTGAACTGAACTGAACAGAAAGTAAAAAATAGTGACCACACCAAATGCTGATAAGGATGCATAGAAACAGGATCATCCATACACTGCTGGGGAGAAGGTAACATGGCATTGCCACAACGGAAAACGTGGAAACAGTCTGACAGGTTTTTCTAGAACTCAACATGCAACCACAAGATGACCTACACTGCACTCTAGAGAGCTTGTGAAGACTTATGTTCACAAGAAAACCCTGTGGATAAATGTTTATTGCAGCTTCATTCAAAACAGTCCCAGATGGAAACAACCCAGATGTCCTTCAATGGGCAAGTAGTTAAACCAACTGTGGTCCATCCATGTCATGGAATACTTCACAGCAATAAAAAGGAACAGACTCGTGATACGGGCAACAACATGGATGAACCTGAAGGGAATGATGCTGGGTGAAGAAAGCAACCCACCTCCCCCTCAGCCGACCTCATTATGGAGGTTCATCTGCATAACGACACAGACTTTCTCAACTTTGCAGCTGGTCATCAATAAATGAGTGAGTTGGATGTGGCGAGCTCTTGTCCTGAGTTCGCCACTCACAGATCCACCAGTGAGAAGGGCACTCCCACCTTCTCCAGCCTACACGTACTGAACACATTTTGCAAGCTTGCCACAAGGGTAAAGCCCCAGAGCAAGCCAAGTCAGAAGCCTTCTTCCTCTTCAGGACACGTTATAAGAAAAAGAAGTGGTTCGACCAGCACTGATCCACGGGCTCTGGAGGCTCCCTCTGGGCTCTGCTTACCTTGTCAGATCTTTGAGAAACATACTCAGGGCTTCAGAAGGTGCGGCAGAAACCCCAAGGGCTGGGCTGGAAAGTTCTATGGCAGGGCTGCCTCCTCACGCACTGCCAGCTTCTCCGGACAGCTCTTTGTTCCCTTATGGAAAACGGAGGAAGACGGGATCATGGTCATCCCCCACAGGATCACTGGGACAAGTGGAACTTAAGAGACAATGTTGGTTTGCAAGCAGAAGAACTGTGCACCCAACGGAAGCGCTGGTTTGTGTGTGGTTGGGTGGTGGGGGCAGAAGGAGAGCTCGGGTGAGCAAGGCTGGGGGCTCTCCGATGGTCAGCACCGCCCTGCACCCGGGCCGCTTCCACGCCACCTGCCCACAGGTGCCTAGGGCGGGAAGGGTTGCTGCTGTGATGGAGGAACTGATTTTATGTTATTTAATTTGAATTAATTTGAGTTTAAATACCAGGAGATGTCAGAACATGATCCTAATAGATCTTAAGTGTCTGTGTCTTGCTGTTTGTTGCAGTTTTTAAACTGAACCAAGAAAATACATTCGTTGTGTCCTAATAGTTTAAACAGCAAGTTAAGTGCATGGTTTTCCCTGCTCATGGGGTCTCAGCAGCTCCAGAACGGTCTGAGGGACGCGCTCAGCTCAGCTCCCACTCGGGGAGGGTCTGTGGACTCAGCAGCCCAGGGCAGATCCAGCCACGGTTCCCTGAGTCCTCGGCTGCGGGCAGTCAAACAGACCTCTGGTTTGCTGTCTGGGTCCCCGCGGCCTCCCTGGTGGCTCCGTAATTCCTGGAATAATGATGAGCCTCAGGGCTATGGCTGCAGGCTGCCGGTCAGCTCTGGGCCAGGTGCCGAAGGGCCCCCAGAAGCAGACCAGAGAGGAGGGCTGAGGGCTGATGGTCTCTTCTGGAGGGGATAGCACATCCCCAGGGCAGGCGGGGAGGGAGGGCACCGTCCAGCTGTGCTGCTGCCCACACAGGCAGGCCACACACCCTGCCCCTGGCGTCCGAGATCCTCAGAATCGTCCCAGCTGGGCAAGGGGTGGGGATGCAGGCTCCCCAACCCCAGGGGCCGGTGTTGGGGCCTCAGGGACTGAGGAGGGGAGATGGGGCCCAGGCCAGGAAGTGCCGACCAGGCCTGGGAACCTCGGGCACAGCTGTGGATGCCGCTGTAGATGCCTTCTAGGGCTGGTCGGGTGGGACTCCTCAGTGAGAACGAGAGCAAAGCAGGAAGCCTGCTTAGGGCCCCACTGCTGGGGGCCCGCAGCTGCAGTCAGGCCTCTGGGCTGCTGCCCCTGCCACACGCAGACCCTCTCCAGGTCTTCTCTGCTCCCTGGGACTGTGCGGAGTGTGTTCAGAGACACATTGGCCAAGGCTGGGCACAGTGCCCAGCGTGTAGGAGGCACATAAACAGATATTTGCAGGATGAGTGAATCAATGCATGACTACAGTGCGCAGGGACCCTCACTGTCTCCAGCTTACCTGTCCTCCCCGACCTGTCTCCCAGCTGCAGACTGAGAAGAGCTGCCAGGGTGCTGGTGGCCGGGGTGCCAAGGCCCCGCGTGCCCAGAATCTAGACCTCTGCAGCAGAACCAGCAAGGTGGTGCCGCCCTTGGGGGGGCCAGGGGGCTTCTCCAGGCCCAGGTGCAGTCCTCCAGGAGCCGCCTGCCCCACAGTGACATGGGCCGTCCAGGTAGCAGGCCCCAAGATGGGCATAGCAGGCACAAGAAGGCAGAGGGGGTCCAGTGGTGGTGTGAACTGCGTGGGGTGGAGCTAGAAGCGGGACCCTCGCCAGCCTAGAGGGCACCTGAACACTGGGGAGGAAGAACCTCAGGGCAGCATTAAAGACACAGGGTTCTCTTCCTGGCATCCTCCAAGCTGGGGACAGATAGGCGGCAACCCTGTGCCCACTCGGCCATGTCAGTGCCTGTTCAAGACCCTCCCCCACCTGGAAAAGGGACACGAGCTGAAGGTCTGGACCTGGCAGAGACAGCCCACTCCCCGGACAAGCCTCAGCTATCCCCTGCATCCTCACGTGGATGGGGAGTGCGGCCCTGGAGCCACCCTGCTTCTGCCCCTAGATGGCCTCACCCTCTGGAGGCCTAGAAGCGGGACAAGCAGTATGCTCCAGGCCAGGCCCAAGACGCCCTCAGAGGGGTCTTCTGAGGTTGGAGAGAGATCAGAGCCCCCAGTTACAGTAACAGCCTTTTGCCTTCTCTTCCCTTATCTTGTTTCAAACAGCTGCTGCTCATCAATCACCATTCTCGCTTCTGTGATCTTGCTTCTTGCAGGGGAGGGATCTGAGCTTTTCGAGCGGAAAGTTTCCGGTGTATAAAAGACACCCAGAACAAAGCCAGGACACTCGGCCTTTGGCGGTAACTCTGCCAGCCGGCACCGGTGCTGAATAAACCCTGCTGTTCTGCATCTTTGAGGGCCACTTGTCTCTTTCCGACGCCATGGTTTCTATAACACTTCCAGTCCTGAACTGGAGCGTCAGTCCACTCCACTCCCCGAGGTTTGATGGAACCCTGAGGGGCGTGTGGTCTCTGCCAGGGGAAGGGGTTGCTGACAATAAAGCATCCATTATTTACCATCCAAATGGGCTTATTCGGCAACAGCAAAGGATCGCAATTTGGGATTTGCCAAGAACGCAGCTCTGGTGAGCTCTACGCACTGCACGCCTAGTAAAGCAAAGACGAACCGCTTCTGCAGGGGAGGGGAGTGGGGAGGGGCCGTTATGAACAAAATGTCCACTGGAGGAAACTGGGAGTTCGCACCGCGGTGGCTTTTCATTGGCTGGGCTGCTGCCGGGCAGGGAGATAATCTTCCTCCTGCTGGTCTGAGTCACCGCCTGCCAGAGAGGCGTGATAGACGTCTTCCCGTCGGGACCTGCACTGACCTCGAGGACGACGTGCCGTGCACGAGTGCTCCTGCAGGAGCTGCCTGCCCCTCCGCGACCCAGGCCCTCCATTTCAGTGACTTTCCCTTTGTTACTCTCACGAGGTGCTGGCGGTGAACCAGGCTCAGCTCCACACACCCACCGGTGCACAGCTTCTGGCAGCTACACTGCCTGCCACACTCCCACTTTGCCAGCAGGGGGTGCTGGAAGGAGCTGGACAATGGAGGGGAGGAGCTTGCCTCTGACTAGGCATTACATTTAACAGGATAACGGAGAGTGAAATTCCCTGGCCAGGCTCTGCCCAGGGTGTGCCAAAGTTCCCATGATGTGCTGCTGCAACAGAACCCAAGGGCACCGACTCAGACAGGAAGGCTCTCTCATGCACCACTTCCTGGAGGCCTTGGCCCCTGCTCTGGTTGGTGAGCTGCCTGGCCCACCTCCAGGGCCCCCCATTCTATGACTCAGCCCCAACCTGCAGGGAGGGAGTGCCAGACTGTCCTGGGTGTGCCTCATAGGATGCTGGCTGCTGGGAGACCTCTGTTTATCCAGTTTACCACCCTCCCGCTCCTGGAAAATACCAGCTGCCCATGCTCAGGGGCCCAGGCGTCCTGGCACCCTGGCTCCTTGCTGCCCAGACCAGCTGGAACTGGAGCACCTGCCCACCCAGAATGGGGGGACCCAGAGGGAATGATCCCATCCTGCAGCTCGCTCTGTCCCTCCTCGGAAGGAGGCAGCTGGGACAGTCCTGTGCACGTGGACACTCAGAGAACCCCGCCTGAAGACAGGGGTCCTTTGGGATGGGTGTGGAGAAGCTGTAATTGCCCTTGCTGCAGGGAAACAGAAGGCTGCAGTGCTGGGAGCCGGGGCCAGGCTCTGTGAGAAGGAAGGGAGGGAGGAGGCGAGACTGGTCGGGGCGGGTGCCCGAGTGACTCAGGACACGCGGCTTTCTGCTCAGGACATTCCAGGTCCCACCAGCCTGAGCTCTCCACTGACTGCTTAAGCCCTTTGTGAGGTACCTGGTGCCCCTGAGCAAGCCAGCGTTCCTGTCCTTTCCCAGCACTCTGCTCATGGGCCCTAAGATGAGAAGAGTTTCCATTCTTTGTGGCCAGGACTAAGGCTCAGCATGTGCCCAGGGTCAGGGATCAGTATGGGACCAGGGTCAGGGCTCACAGTGTGACCAGGGTCAGGGATCAGAGTGTGGGACCAGGGTCAGGGCTCAGAGTGTGACCAGAGTCAGGATTCAGAGTGTGACCAGAGTCAGGATTCAGAGTGTGACCACGGTCAGGATTCAGAGTGTGACCAGAGTCAGGACTCAGAGTGTGAGCAGGGTCAGGACTCAGAGTGTGAGCAGGGTCAGGATTCAGAGTGTGACCAGAGTCAGGGATCAGAGTGTGACTAGGATCAGGGCTCAGTGGGATCAGGGTCAGAATTAAGTGTGTGACCAGGGTCAGGGCTCAGAGTGGGACCAGGGTCAGGGCTCAGGAGACTCCTTGCTGGAATAGACATAGGAACACCCTCTTCCCAACCTCTGAACTGTGGGGGTTCTGAATCCCACCTGGGACCTCACTGCCCTGTGCCCAGCAAAGGGTGGGAGGTTGGGTAGGGAGCAGCGAGGGGGCAGGAGCAGGCCTCAGCCTCCTGTTTATGAGGAGGTTCTGGGCTTGGTCCCTGGGCCAAGGTCTTTTCCTAGAGGCGGGATCAAGCTCCTCTGGGCAGTGTCCAGCCTTGGGCCTCACTGTCACCTTAGTCTCCTCAGCCTCCTCTCCATGCCTCCTCTCAGCCGCTCTGGGGAGAGCAGGGCAGTGCCAGCCTGAGGAGGCCTGTGCTGAGAGTCTAAGCCTTAACGGGAGAGCACCAGCTTGTAAAAGAGTGAGTTTTAGATGCCTGCTGGGTGGACTCTCCCCCTACCCCAGCCCCTGGGTGAACAGGTGCTTGGATGCACTTCTCTGCCCATACCCGGGCCAGGCAGCCTCTGCCCTCCTGCTCTCTTTGTGGGGAGGAGAGGACCCCTTCCCTGGAAGCGGTCTCTACAGGTAGCTGGCCCTCTCAGACCCCCACCTCACAGGAGTGCAGAGGCTTTGCTGCAGAAGGCCCTTTGAGAGTCCGTGCTTTTCCATGCCGGCCTACTAGGGGAAAGGAGCTCTCACAGGTCCCCAGGAATATCAACCTCAGTTTGAGGAGCGCTGTGCCCGCTAGCTGAGACCCCGCTGACCTTGCCTGTCGGAGGGTTTTGGGAGTCCACCTCCCTTGCCTATTGCTCTGCCCTGGCTCCTCCTCCTCAAGGCATCCCCTCCCCACCCTACTTCAAAATGCAGCCCACCCTGGAATCTGTTCCAGGCTATGCACACGGCTGCCCTGTGTGTGCCCGACTGACTGGTCTCTGAATGTGGCTCTCCCAGTTCCTCACACCCAGCCCCTCGCCCCTGCACCCCAGGACCCAAGCCTGGCACTGAGCAGTAGTCAGCAACACCTGAACAAGTGGCTGTTAGCCACCTGCAGCCGTGGGGCTGGAGCTCCAGGTGCTGTCTCTGCTTCCCACAGCCGCTCTGCTGCGTGCACAGACCCAAGGCCGCATCTGGCCTCCACCTCCTGGACCCTAAGCTCGGTCTTTGGCTGGCCCACTGCTCCAAATAGAACTCTCCAGTCTGGGCCCCATCTCGCACTTCCCAACCACATGCTCCTCCAAGAAGATCAAAGAATTTACTCAGGCTTGAGCTGAGTGCGCAGGCAAAATCTGGAAAGGCACCCAGGCCTCAGAGTCCAATCTGTCTGTCAGGACAGCTCCAGGCAAGGCTGGGCTTCAGGTCAGGGAAGCCATGGGCTACTGGGCATGGCCTGGTCATTGCCATGGCTCGTGGCCACAGGAGGTCACCAAGCTAGGAGGGAAAATGGGGTGGGAGGAGTGGATGGAGTGGACGCCAGGACTGTTCAGCCAGTGTCTCCCACAGTCTTAGGGAAGTGAGGAGAGCTCTTGTTCCTTACCCACCCTCATCTTTTGGGGCCTGGAACAAATGGGGGCCCACACACCATAGAGCTAAAAATGTGAATGTTTTAAAAGAAGCTTTAGAAAAGCTAAAATATCATTGACAAATATACCATCAAAACAAACTGGACAGGGACTTCCCTGGTGGTCCAGTGGTTAAGTCTCTGCGCTTCCAACACAGTGGGCACAGGTTCTATCCTTGGTCAGGGAACTAAGATCCCATGGGTCACGTCTGCAAAGAAAGAAAATAAACGACAGTCTAGTGTGAATTTAGGTTCCAGGTTCCTTGGCGGCACAGAGCGAGCTTGGCCCCAGCCAGAGATCTGACCCATCCTGCCCTGCAGGGGCCCAACATGCGTGCATATGGCCCCCAGCCTAGACATCTCCACCTCCCACCCCCACCAGCAGCTGCCCTGTGTTCAGCAGCTCAGCCCATTCTCTGCAGGGGGATGGAGACTGGGAAAGGCCACAGGCTCCGGGTGGGCACCTTAAGGGCACAGGGGAAGCTGGGGAGAGGGTCATGGGCACTGGCCAGGTCTGGGTGAGGGAGGGCCAGAAGATGAGTGGGGGTCCACCCTGGGGGCTGACGCGGGAACAGAGTTACTCACAGCAGACGGCTCTGACTCCGGGCAGACAGACCCAGTCAGAGCTGCATCCAGAAGGGTGGCTGTGGTCACTGGGCAGGGGACCACAGCTGCCAGGAGAGAGAGGCTGGTGGCCCCCGGAGCGGGTGGAGTAGAGACATCAGGAGATGTGAGCGCCCTCCACAAGATACCAAACGCAGGCCGCCCACTGTGAGCAGGCTGCACCCCCCAGGGCACCCTGGTCACCCACTTTCCCACAAGCCTGGCCTGGAGGCCTGATGGGCAGTGTCGCAGCTCCCAACAGGATGTCGGGTACCCCCTGGCTCTGCTCGCCTCTGGTTAGTTGGCCCCCAGACCAGCAGCACCAGCTCCTCAAGGATCTTGTTAGGAATGCGGGCTCATGTTCTGCCCGGGTTTCCTAATCACAGAAGCATTTAGCAGAGCTCCAGGTGGTCCAAAGCCAGCTTGAAGCCTGTGATGCCTCAGTTTCTCCATTAAAATGAGTCTGGGGGCTCCCTGCTTGCCCTGGCCCAGGGGAGAAGCATGGGAGAGATGGCTATGCCTACTTGGAAGAGCTCTGGGGGACTGTGTTCCCCAGACCCCAGGCAGGGCCCTGTCCCTAAGACTCCCAGAGCGGGCTGCCACCACAGACACCATGCCTGCGCCTCCTCCTGTCCTCCCAGCTCAACCTGGGCCTCGTGATGATGGCAGAGACAGGGAGATGGATGGTTCAGAACAGAAAGAGGGGGGAGAGGCACAGGGGAACCTCTGAGAGCCCCTGGGGACTGTGGGGGCAGGGCAAAGGGAAGCCCAGGCGGCGTGAGTCAGACTGGCCTGGCTGACCCAAGCTCATCTCCAGCTAAATTACTAGGTCTGCTCTGGCCGGGAAGCCAGCCATATAAAGGCGCCTGCTGCTGGCCCTTCCCCAGTCCCAGCTGGAGGATACCCCACAATGAGGCCACTCCTGGTGCTTCTGCTTCTGGCCACGCTGTGCACTGACCTGGGTAAGGGACGCTGACCTGGGTGGGTGGCGCCGGGCAGGGCTGGCTCCAGTCTGAGGGTCTGTGGCATCAGCCTGGTGGGAGGCTTTAGAGAGTGGGGGGAGAGGCTATCGAGGCTGCTCCCTGACCAGCCAGACACAGAGACCGTGGCACCCTTTGGGGCATGGTTTCTGGAACACCTGCCTCCTGCGGGGGTGAAAGACTGCAGCGAGTGGTCTGAGGCTGCAGGGCTCTGGGCCAGGCAGGGGGACCCAGGTTCCAGCCAGGGGACCAAGTGTTCTGTTTCCCTGGGATTTCTGGGAGGTGGGACTCCAGTGCTAAACCAGGAAAAGAAACTGGTCACCCCTCTTCAGCCCCAGCTCTGCCCCGACCTGATGACCTGGCTTTATGACATTGAACATCAGCACCTGCAGCTTTTGAGGTCACCGGAAATGGGGCCTGGGGAGGGGTGATAGAGCCTGTGATTATTAACTGAATAATTATCACCCAGGGGTAATTACCCCCATTGCTTCCCCCCACCCCCAGCTTGGCTGGGGGATGGGTGTGGAGGGGCGGATGTGGAGGGCGACAGCAAGGGGCCCTGCAGTTGGAAGGGGGCTCCTTGGGGATCAGCCCCAGGTTGGGGGGCCTGGAAAGACAGATGGACACTTGTGCAAGGATGTGAGGCTGGTTTGGTGGCCCAGGCAGTGCACAAGTTCGCTTCTCAAGAGATAGCCTGGTACAGAGGTGGAAGTGGGAATGGAGAGCCGGTGCTGGGAGGCCCAGTTCAGTGGTGGGAACCAAGGGGGGGAGGGTGACCTCCGGTCTTGGGTTTCCTGGGAGCGTTAACCCATTAAGGCTCAGCTCAGCTCAAGGATATGGGGACTACCTGGACCCTGTGGGGGAAACTGAGGCAACTCAGAGTGTCTCCTGCCCACCAGCACCCAGGACTTAGTTGCACACAGGGAACTAGGAATGGCTGGGGCTCACCCTCAGGCAGAGAGGCCTCTTCTTCTTGGGGAGTTCCAGAACACTGACCTGGGAAGGATGGCCTCTGAGCCTGGGGCTCTGAGGGTCTGAGCTTGGCCTTCCTGCTTGCCCACGGTGCAGCTGCCAGTACCCCGACTCTCCATTAGAGGGGAGAGTTTTGACATCAGTCGATCCGTGTGTGCCAGGATACCCCCATAGGGCACCCCTCCCAGAAAACCCCCAGGGACCCCCACAGGTCCCCCTGCCCAAAACCCTGGAGAGAGGTGCCCTCTCCTGCAGCACAGCCCCCTCACTGCTGTAGGGGGCTCTGGCAGTCCCACTTACCCACTTGTCCCATCACACCTCCTGGGCCCTCCCAGTCTGGTCGCCGCCGGCCTGGCCTCTGCCATGCTGCACCTTCTGCCTGAGAGCTCTTTCCCTGGATGACAAATAAAAATCCGTTCATCTGTCCGGGCCTACCTCCAGGGCCACCCAGTCCAGAGAGCTTTCCCAGACGGCCCCACCCTCTGAAGACCGCAGTCCCTCTCGGCCAGGTGCCCACGGAGTGTTCAGTGCTTGCCCCACTCCAGCCCACTCCGGGTTGCATGCTTTCCCTTCATCGGCTACACTCGCACGGCCTGTGGGGTCTCCAGGCCAGGAGCCTTGTCCCCATCTCCGTGTCTGTGGGACTTGAAGCCAGGCATTCAGCACTCGGGGGCTGGCTGGGAGTGGACTTTCGCTGCAGACGCCCCTGTGTGCAGAATCTCAGAGCCTCGGTCCTCTGGTCCAGGCAGCAGTCCTAGGCTAGGCAAGGACACTGTGGCTGAGAGGGACAGGGGCCGAGAAGGAGGACTCCGATCGCTTCTGTCCTGGGGGCCACCTGCAGACCCCGCCCACCATCTCCACCCACACTCCTGCTACCAGACTGGCACTTGCAGGGGGCCTGTGGGGCACAACTGTCCCGAAGCAGAGCCCGAGCCCATGGCTCATCTCAGGGGAGCAGGAATGCCTCCAGAGCAGGAGGAGGAGAAGGAGGTGCCCAGCCCAGCCCCAGGCCCAGGCCCCCAGGGTCCCCGCTCCCCACGGCTGCCCGAGGCCTGGCCCAGACTGACCGGGAACACCCTCAGAGCAGGAGGAGGGAGAGGAGGCGCCAGCCCAGCCCCAGGCCCCCAGGGATCCCCCCAGTGGCTGCCCGAGCCGCCAGCCCAGACTGACCGCGGGCCTGTGCTTCCTTCCCTCCCAGCCCGGGCCCTGCAGTGCGAGCCTCTGGTGGAGTGTGCCCCGCCCGACAAGTACTGTGTGATTACTCGGGCCGGTGAGTACCCACACCGGCCCCACCTCCTGCACGTGGGCCTCTCGGCCCAGGCCAGACCCCGGGGACACCACGTCCTCCTGCAGGAACCCAGCAGTGGAGCCCACCTGGGGCTGTAGGGGAAGGGACGTCCCATCCTTCTTTGTAGGCTTCATGTGTCCATGCAAGGGCTGGTTAAGAGAAACTCCTTCAGCAACCCAACAACATTGTCACCCTGAGATCCCAGTGCCAGCTTCCCGGTTTGAGTGAGTCCCTGCAAGGCGGGAGATCGGGGTTTGATCCCTGGTTTGGGAAGAGCCCCTGGAGAAGGAAATGGCAACCCAATCCAGTATTCTTGCCTGGAGCATCCTATGGACAGAGGAGCCTGGCGGGCTACAGTCCATGGGGTCACCAAGAGTCAGACACGACTGAATGATTAAGAGCAACAACAGTGTAAAGTGTTTGGGAGGGAGGGAGGGAGCAGGCATCCCATGGATTCACCAAGACAGGGACAGGGGGCCAGAGGGGACATCCACACAGCCAGTGTGCCTTTCCTGCCCTGCCTGCCTTGCACCGTGGGCTGCAGGACCTGTGACCCCTGACCTGGGCACCCTGCACTGTGCTCGGGCCTCCGACCTGCCTGCCCAGCCCCACCGGGACCCTGCCTTCCCCAGGGCAGGCCCACGCCTTCCTCCCACCTCCCAGGATCCCTCCTCGGGTCTGAGCTGCCACGGGCCGGGTGGTGCCAATGACAGGCAGGGTCAGGGTGCAGGTGGGGCCCCAGGAGGACACATGGCAGGAGTCTGCTGAGTGGGAATGCCTGGCCTGGATGGGTGGCAGAGATTGGGTAAGGATCTGAAATGAAGGGGGCCCCTCGGAGAGAAGAGACGTGACAGTGAGGGGCAGACGTGGGCACTGCATGAGGGCCCAGAGATGCGGGCTGGGCAGCTGGATTTGATTCTGGGAGGGAATGAGGCACCCTCTCCCCTTGCAAGTGTGTGCTTAGTTGCTCAGTCGTATCCGACTCTGTGACCCCGTGGACTGCAGCCCGCCAGGTTCGTCTGTCCATGGCATTCTCCCGGCAGGAATACTGGAGTGGGCTGCCATTTCCTCCTTGCAGGTAGCTGCTGCCACTGGGGTTACGTCTGCAGAGGTCCTGCAGAGTCCCCCAGGCTCCCCACATGAAGCAGGGCAGCCAGGCAGCCTCACTAGGGTCACCCTCTGGGCCACCGCCCCTTGTCAGTCCCAATGACACAGAGGCCCTTGCAGCCAGGAAGCATGACAGGGTCATAGGGTCTGGCCCAGAGCCCCGATGAGTGCACGGCAGGGCTGGGACCCATGCTGGGGTCTATCTCCCCCAACCCAGCTGGCCATCAGCCATGTTCAGCCTAGAGATACCGTGCAGGAGTGGGGCACCCCTCTGATGCCTCTTGGAGCCTCCCCTTCTGTCAGGCAGAGAAAGACCTCACCCAGAGGCATGAGCATGTCCCTGTCTCGGGACTAGGGGACAAGCCCTGCTCCCGGCAGAGCCCTAGCTGCCGGGGCCACAGCTGCGAGCTACTCCCCCTCCAAGTCACCTGGCAGGTGGCCCTGAGTACCCACTAGGTGCCCCTGCCTCTGGCCCTGGTGTGAGGCAGGGACCACAAGATTGCTGGCTTCAAGGGGCTTAGGGGCTTACTAGGGAGAGGTGGCCAGGACACAGTGAGCCTTGAAGTGAGGAGGAATAAGGGGGAGTGGGTGCTGCTTCTTCCCAGCAATTCCCAGCAGGCCCAGGATGCCCCCTGGGACTCCCTTCACCCCAAGAACCTCAGCTCTTTCACCCTGGACAGGACTAGACACCCTGAAGGCCCACAGTTCCACCCTGGGGTCGGGGGCTTCCCTTAGATGCCCCAGGTCTGCTGTCTCTGCCTTCACCCCACTTCCCACCTGCCCCTCACCATCCATCTGTCTGTCCATCCCCCTGTCTGACCAGGCAGCACTCCTTGAGTATCCTTTCCAAGGCCAGCAGTCAGACTCAGCCCGACCTGAGTCAGGGGTTCCCCTGACTGACAAGTAGGGGTGGAGCAGTGAGACCCCACCCGAGGGAGATGGTGCAGCGGGGCCTGGAGCAGCAAGTGGAGGGACAAGGGCCCTCTGGCCGGTTCAGGCCTGGGCGGCGGTGGGGTGGTCACTGCTCTGTGCTCCCTGTATCACCCAGAGTGCCTCCAGCAGGTTGTGAGGGCTCCCCGAGCCTCAGTCTTCTCATCTGACCATGAGGACGGTAGCTGGGCAAGCCTGGGAGCTGAGGTGGTTTCTGGGCCTCCACTTCAGTGGATCTGCTGAGGAGGGGCTGAGACCATGGCCCCGCAGAGGTCCTCACCACAAAGAGCCAGCCCCCACTGGGCGCCAACTCCGGATCAGTAGTCATCTTCTCAGTCAGTCCGCTGACAGCCCTGCCCTAAGACACCATTCCTCAAGCCAGGAAGCTAGAGCTCAGAGCCTTCGGGGGAGGACATGGCCACACTGGGAGGTGTCTTCTCGGCTGTAACTCAGAAATGGGTTAGCCAGTTACCAAACAGAACTCAGGTCCGCTCAGCTGACACCCAGCAAAGCCAGTCTGCTCAGACCGGGTGGTGGTGAAGGGAAGATAGCATTTATTACAGGATCTAACAAGGAGAATGGACAGCTCATGCTCAAAAGCCCCAAACTTCCTGAAGGCCGATTTTAAAGACAACATTAGGGACAAGGGTGGAAGGTGTGTGATCACGGGTTGGTGGAGAAGTTTTAACTGCGGGATTTTCTGGAATCTTGACCATCTGGTTTCAAGCCATCTGGAGGCCAGCGCTTATGGTCAGTGTGTAGTCACCATCCTCCACTGGCTGGGGGGTCTTAGTCTCCACAGAACAGCTCATGACAAGCATCAGAGTGTCATCCGTGGCCCTTCCAGAGGAGCCAGCCGCCCTGGCTCTGTCGTCCTGATCATTAGCTGCTCAAGTTTGCTCTTTAGAGCTCAAAGAGGGCCAAACAAGAAGCAAGGACACCAATGGGCTTGTATCCAGGAGACCCCCAAGGTCCTGCTGGTTTCACCAAGACCATCCCTGTTATGTTCTGCCCACAGAAACACAGCTCCTTACCCAAATAACTCAGCAGAACTGCAATTAATTGTTGCGTTAACTGAATCCACTGCTGGGGTAAGAGATAAAGAAATACCGCATCCAGTGTGCAGCCCTGGGTGCTCCCCGCATCCAGGGGCTTCCTGGGGAGGAACAGCTGCCCACCTGGGCAAGCTGGTCTTTGCTCAAGGCCCTTCAGAGGGTCGCACTGGCCTATGACCCCCCTGGTCAGGGCACAACTTTGACCTGCCGGGAGCAGGTGTTTCTGTCCGCCTTGGCCTTAGAGAGTGAGAGCCTTCCTGGCACCAGTGGCTCTGATGGCAGCACCGTAAACGTGGCTCCAAGCCACGCTGACCGAAAGCTAACACTCATTGAGCTTGCTGTCAGCGCTCCTCACGGATGAACCCATCTAACTCTGAACAACTGCACAGTTGGCTCTCTGATTATCCACACTCTCCAGACGAGGAAATCGAGGTGCTTGGAGACAAACCCTGCATCCTCTCCGGCCTCTGGGCTGACTGTGAACGGGAGTCCCCTTCGGGTGGGCTCACAGTTTCCAGCATGTTCTGCGTTGAGAGAAGCGACTCACGCTGACCCAGCACCAGCGGGCTCTGAGCTGCCAGCACCATCATCTCGGGGGCCCCGCTCAGCGGCCCCCCTCCAGGGCAGGTGCAGAAGCTGAGCCAGTGTCCGTGGAGGAAGGCATCTTGCCAAGATGCCCTGTTCACTCCCTGGGGCCCTGGCTCACCGTCTCCCTGCACAAGGGATGTGAAGCTCTGAAGGCAAATGTGCAGGCTGCCCTGTGTCCTCTAGCCCCCACCCACCTTTTCTAGGGCTTGCCAGACCCACAGAGGGCCAGGTGAACACAGGGGCTGGCCTTCCCTCTGGAGCCTGAAACCCAGAGCAGAGAAGCGCCCCCACGTCCATCAGAGGGGCTTGGAAGACAGCCAGGGCGTGGGAGCCGCTATGCCGGTCCCTGGCCCCAGGCGTCATGGAGGAGCTGGTGTGAGTGGGAGACAGGCACACGCACACTGGAGAGCCCAGAGCCCGGAGCCAGCTGTGCCTGCAGCGCCCTGGCCCCCAGTGGCAGGCCCTCCCCGAGGGCCGGCTGGGTGGCAGAGCAGGCACCCACGGGCCCTTGCCCCTCTCTCCACAGCCAGCCCCAGCGGCGTCCTGGTCATGAAGTCCTGCGCCCCGACCTGCCCCAACAGCACCGTGACCTCCGACGGCCTGGCCCTCTCTGTCTCCTGCTGCCGGGACAACCAGTGCAGCAGCAGCGCGGCCACGGGCCTGCCGGGCGGCCCAGGCGCCCTGTGGGTCACCGCCAGCCTGCTGTGGACTCTGCTCTGGGCGGCCTGCTGAGCCCAGTCTCACCCGAGCCCTCGCAGCCTGCGTGGGGTCCGTCCTCAGCACTTGTCTCCCCGTCTCTCCTCCCTGCCTTCCCCAGGCCCCACCAGCCCCCTCCCAAGAGCAGCTCTCCCCGCCGCAGGGAACCGTCAGCATGGACACACCCTCACCCGGCCTTCTCCTGGGTTCCAGGGGTCCCCTAGCCATCCAGCAGTGGGAAGGGCACCTGGACTCTCCCCAGCCCCCTCCACCCCACTTGAGGGGCTCCCCCTGTGGAGCCCCTCTCCCTCAGGCCGTGCCTCTCGGGCCCCCTGTGCTCCGCGGCGACCCCCGCTCCAGCCGTTCCTGTGAGGGCGAGGCAGGCCTGAGAGCAGGGCTTTGCACGCACCCCTCCAGCAACTCTTGCCCCATGAGGACTCTTGCTCACCCACCTGCCTGTCCGTTGCTCAGCTGGAGCACCCACGCCTCACAGACCCAGGGGACATCCTCGGGGCCAGTGGGCCTGCCTCCTCGGGCTCTCACGCTGGGGCTTGGGGTGCTGAAGTCCAGGGGTGGGATGGGGTTTCTGGAAAGTCACCAGCACCCCTGCCAGCCCCTGCCAGGTTGGCTGACCACGGCGGGGATGGGCCTGTCTCCCCGAGGGCTTTCTCCCAGATGTCAAGAGAGAAGGAATAAAGCCGCAAGGCTGCTCTCAGCTCAGTCTGAGATTGAGTCTGGAGGGGAGGGGGGGTTTCTCGTCCTTGGTCTTGGGGAACCCTGTGCCTTGAAGGCGGGCAGGGAACACGCTGTAAGTGTGGGGGAACTTCAGCGCACATGCTCAGGTGGGGAAGCAGCACTTCTGGTCCTCGAAGAGCAGGGTCTGTCCCTAAGCCCTCTGGCCAGGGTGGCAGAAACACACTCTCAACAAACCCCGACTTGGGGGGCTGACATGGCAGCCCCTGGGGCACCCCTTTGAGCCTCAGCCTCCCCCAGCGCAGGTGGTCAGCTCTGCACCCCTCTCCCCCGCCCACACTACCTCCCTGATCGGGGCACACCAGGTGCCCAGGGCTCTGGGGCTCCTTCCAGGCCCCAAGGTCTCCAGTTCTCCCAATGGTCTGCTCCTCAGCCCCTCTGCCCAGGGGCTCTAGGAGCCCCCCTACCTGCCCCAAAGGGAGGAAGACCCTTCTCTGGCCCCAGGGACTGTGTGCCCAGCCACTGTAGGGCCGCTGTGCCGGTCACAGGGCGGTGGTGGCCATTCCATCACAGTGGTCCTAGGACGTGCAGGACAGCAGAGGTTCAGGCCAGTGGCGGGGTCGGGGGGCCTGCCCTCTCGGGCTTCCTCCTGTCGTTGCATCTTGGGCCATGTGGAGGACAAGACAGGCTGCGGGCACCCTGCCTTGAACCAAGGCAGTCAGGGTTCCCTCGGGGCCTGTCCCAGCCTCCAGCGCAAGCTGCCTGCACAGCCCAGGCTGGAGACCCAGGAGAAGGTGGGCCTGCAGGGTGGCCATCCCTGCGGCAAAGTTGGAGCTCAGGGCTGGGCCACTCCGCCCAGCCTGAGAAGCTTGGGGTTTCTCTTCTTAAGGAAAGTGGAAATTTCCTTTCTTGAGCCTCCAGTCAGACCAACCTACCCTCTGGGGCAGGCCCCACCCCTACAAGTCCCAACGGAAAACCACGTTGGTTGCCACCCCGTGACTCGTGGCCGCCTCCTCAGTGTTCCGCAAAGGGGGTGGGGAGAGGAGACAGTTTCCGGATGAAGTTGTTCACGTGTCCTCAGATCTCAGAGCTTTCTGGACTGCCCCCCCACCCCCCATCCCACCCCACACCTGCTGCTGGGGGCCAAGCGGTGCACCGAAGACAGTCCTCTCTGAGTTCTCCCCACCCATGTCCACAGCTGCCCGCCCCCGCCCCTCACCCTGTCTCAAGTCCGCAGACCCCCGGAGAGTGCCTCCTGCATGGCAGGACCCCACACTGACACACGTGGGAGCCACGGCCCACAGGCCGACAGGCCGAGCTGAGCCTGCGGTTTCCCACGGGGGCTGGAGGGCTCAGAGGCGAGGCTGTGGCAGTGACCCTGACTGCGGGAGGGCAGCGGGGTGGCAGGTGCAAAGGCCCGGAGGGAGGCAGGGCTGACCCCCGGCAGGACGCCCCCGCAGGGCAGGCTCTGGGCAGCGGGGCAGGGGGCCGGCTCTCACCCTCGAGCCCCTGCTCCTGCCGCTGGCTTAGGGAGCGGCATTTCGGGTGGCGTGGGGGTGGGGCTGTGACCTGTTCTTCCTGATGTCCCTAAGGGAGGGCCACAGCGGGAGGGCAGGCACCAGCTCAGAGAAACCACTGGCCACAGGGGTCCTGGAGCCCTGAGCCCTGTTTGTGCCCTGGGGTTTACTCTCAGAGCTGCCTCCTCTGGCCTGGGCACAGCCCTGGGGCTCCAGGGCCCCCGCCCAAGTCACGTTCTCCCCCACTCCCCAGGGGGCTGCCCCTGCTCCCCTCTTACGTAACATCCCCAAATTAAGATGACACAAACCCCTTGATCCGCTAAGCTCTTGTGACTGAACTCCTGACAGGCCCAGGTGGGGACCCACCTCCCTGCCCAGGGGCCTGTCCCCACACCCAGAGCAGGCTGCAACAACACGCACACCCCTGGACTAGGCTGGTGCCAGCACCGGGCCCCCAGGGCCCCCAAGCAAAGCAGAGAGCGGCTGGGCTGGGCGGGCCCAGGTTTCTCGCTCAGCAGCAGCCTGAGGCCTGGAGCAGCAGACGCCAGGCCTCCTCTGCACTGGGTCGCGTGAGGACAGCGTGCCATTAGTTCCCAGGCCGCGCGGCTGTTGCAGGCGCCACGCTGCTGACCCCCATCATCCCGGACCCAGGAACCTTGTCGGTAAAATGCAGGGTCTGAAGAGAGGCTGTCCCCGTCTGAAATCTGGGTCTCACTGACAGGCGGAAGCCCTCTCACCGCGACACATGCTTGGGAAACAGTAGTCCCCATTCCACAGTTTCATCAGCTGTTTCCAGAGAACCTTTCCGTAAGAAAATTCTAGGTTGTCCTGGCTGTGTTTCACTGGCGTTTAAAGAGTCGCATCACCAAATAAGAGGCCATTTCTTGTTCCCAAGGGGCAAGGGACAGAGTGTCGAGGGTGGAGGGTTGTCACGGAAAGGAATTTATACAATACTCTGGATAAGAGGTACGAGTGCCAAAGATGGACAGACCAGCAGGGCCCATGATTTTCATTAGATGTTTATTACAGTCAATGATGTCCTCCCAAAGCCGCCTCCTCCCGTTTCATGTATCAGTTCTATTCAGTCGCTCAGTTGTGTCTGCGACCGCAAGGACTGCAGCAATCTTAAGTAAAAGGGAGTGTCTGCATTTTAGGTGTTGCGAACCCCAGAGCTGCCCACCAACTACCCACAGACCTAAGGCTCTTCGAGCCCCATCAGGGCTCACTCCATGGCCTTTGAGAATGACTAGACCTGCACCTAAATGAGAAAGGGGAGAGGACTGAGGACATAGAGAAGCATCACTGTGACTATCTCCTAGAGCGCACGTGAGTGGTATGAGTGGCTGGGTGGATGGATGGACGGATGGATAGATGGATGCATGGGTGAATAAATGGATACATGGAGTGGTGGAGAGAGTGTGTGTGTCGGTCACTCAGTCGTGTCCAACTCTTTGCAACCCCATGGACTGTAGGCCACCAGGCGCCTCTGTTCATGGAATTCTCCAGGCGAGAATACTGGAGTGGGTGGCCATTCCCTTTTCCACGGGACCTTCCAAATCTAGGGCTCGAACCCAGGTTTTTGGCACTGCAGGCACATTCTTTACCATCTGAGCCAGCAGGGAAGTCCTGGATGAGTTGATGGATGGGCAGACAGACAGATTGAAGGATGGATGGAAGAAAGATGAAGGCATAGGTAGATGGGGAGATGGAGACATGGATGGACTGATGGATGGATAGATGGACAGAAGATGGAAGAATGCCTGGATAAAAGCACAGGTGGCTACATGCATGGAGAGGCAGATGAGTGAATAGATGGTGGGGAGGATGGATGGATGGGTAATGGATGGGTGGGTGGACCCATGGGTAGATGGATGGATGAATGCATGCTGGATAGATGGGTGGATGGGTGGGTGCGTAGGTATTAGGAGCAAGTGATGGCAGTGGAGTGAGGGAGGAAGGTGAGAAGGGCCCCATGTACACTACCCTAGAACCTCTACCCAGGCCTTCAAGAAGGACAGAGCTCATACCTGAGGGCTTCACCCTCATCACCCAGGTCCCCAAGCTCTGGTGTCCTCTCAGGGACGTAGCCAGAGGAGCTGACAGTCAGGGCCCATGCAGGGCTCCGTGGAGAGGCTCCCAGGGCTGGTCCTAGGTGTTGCTGTGGGCAGGGGTCCTGCAGGGTCTCTCGCAGGAGAGTTTGTCTCTCTTGGCCCTCAGAAAGCTAGGGCTCCTGTCTGGCCATTCCTGGCAACAGGCTGTGCCCCAAGGCAGGGAAGGACTTCCCATATGGCTACTCCTTGGATTTCCCATCTAGCAGAGCAGGAAAGAAGGGCCCTGCAGGTAGGTGAGGCCAGCACAGTGGGGCAGAGCCGGCCTGGAGCCCCATCCCCCAGCCTGGCCGGAGGACAGCAAGGGCATCCGGGAGCCTCACTCAGAGTGGGGGGAGTGCCCCTGGAGAAGGGCAGCTGGCGGCCCCGGGGTCGGGCTAGGACAGGGGGTGGGGGCCACCTCAGGCCTTGGGAAGTAGCTGGCCCACGGCCTTGATTCTGGCCTGTGATTCTCCTTGACCAGGAGGGAGGAGCAGGGAGGCCTGGGCGGGGGAAGAGCCCCGGCCAGGGGGCCAGGCCCGCTCTGCTCCCACGCCTCTGTGCGTCACTGAGGGGCTCGAAAGTGTGGGCAGGGGTGTGACTGGCAGGAACAGAGCAGGCCTGAGACGCCGTGTCATTGGAGGCCTGACTCACGGGGAAGTCACGGCTCTCCAGCTGCGGAGGAAGGAAGACAGAAATGGAGCCCGACCCCCAGGCCGCGCACGGCCTCTAAACCAGGCCCTGGCTCCCTTGCTGGCATGCCCTTGCCCCACTCCACCCCGGGGGAGCTCCCCAGGCCCCTGGCCTCCCCGGCATCACGCCCACGTGCGGCACACACAGAGCATCGCAGGTGCACCCCCACACCTCCCCAGCGAGTTGGGGGCCCCGGAGGCTAGACCCTGTCTCTCCTGGTTTGGTCTCTACTTCACCCTCTGTGCCTGGCCTGTGCTCTGTTGAAGGAATGAAGGAGAGGGTGAACCGGCACCTTGAGGCGGAGGGAAGTCTGGGGGTACAGCTGAGCGATGCTGCCCCTGTAGTGGCCTGCAGCTGAAGAAGCCTGTCCCGGCATCGGGTTTCAGGGGGTCCAGACTGGGCCTGACTCGCCCGCCCTGGTACCCGCCCTCAGCCCAGGATGGGCCTGGGGGCCTTCCCAGGGCTACACTTCCGGGAAGCCTGGGCTGGCTGCTGTGCCGCGCTCAGCTGGGCCCTTCCCTCTCTGGGCCACCCTCCTGCTCTGTGGTCCTGATGGCCAGGAGGTCTGGGCCCAGTACTCTCCCATGCCCAGGCTGGGACCAGGGAGGAGGGCAGGGAGGCAGGGAGCAGGCAGGGGCAGGGCTTGTCTTGGCTTCCTAGCCCGCTGAGTCCAGGGAACAAGCAGAGCAGTGGGGCAGGGGGGTGGTTCCCCTTCAAGGCCTCTCCTGGCTATCATGCCTGCTGGTATGGTCAGGCCAGGGACCAGGCCGACAGGAGGGCTGGGGCCCAGAAAGCAGCAGCTCTCTCCAGCATGAGAGGAGGAAGGGCAGGAAAGGCTACTGATGGTAGAGAGAAGTGCCAAGTTCTGCCCACTCCCAGGTGACCTGGTGCCAGCCTCGTCCTCTCTGGCCCCTCATTTCTTTACCAGTGAGAGAGGATGAAAGACCAACTTCTGGGCTCCTGTCCTCCCTGAATCCTGCCTCCAAGACTGTAATGGCCAGGTCACTGCCTACAGGAAGCCCTTCCTGACTGCACTGTCCTGGTAACTCCCAGTCCTCTGAGAGTTCTTGTATCGGGATCACCCACTCTCTCCCACAAGTAAAGCGTATCTGGGCTTGATGTTTCTGCTAGGAAGCCCCCAGGAGAGGTGGGAGCCCTGTCCGGGGCAAAGGCCTCCTCCCCACAGAGCAGGGTCCAACGCCACCTCAGCTCCAGTGAGCAGCCCTGCCGCCAGGGCACACAGCCACTGCCCCGGAGGTGGGCCCGGGGTACAAGGACCCCAGCCCCACGTGCGGGGAGCCCACTGCCCAGCGGCCTCATGTGCAGACTTCCACTCCCAGCCGCGACTGTGCGGCAGGCAGCACGGGGCTGACAGGAAATCCAATCCCCTAAACCTGTTTTTCCAGCAGTGTCCGTGCCCCTGGCCCACATGAGTCACCCGGCCCCTCCTGTGTTCCTCAGCCCTGCCAGTCCCTGCCCGCTTCCCAGGCCTCCTGGGCCCCCTCCCTTCCGGCCCTGCCTCCTGTCTGTGGGGAGGCCCCAGAGCGCGGGGTGATTTTCTCTCTCTGGATCAGGGCATGAGAGCCCCATGTTGCCCGCCTTCTCAGTCCGGACCCCCAAACAAGCCCTGAGATCAGCCCGAAGGACACGCAGACTTCTCGGGCTCAGCAGGCTGAGTGGGGCTGCCTCATGGGCTCTGGTGGGCCCCTCCTGTGCCCCGGGGTCCCAAAAGGCACTGGAACACCCCCTCCACCTTCAGGCGGGCCCTGCAGGCCCCGTGCGGGCGGTCAGTGCCTGCTTGGGCCCCCAGCTCTGCGAACTCCACTGCAGTCTGACTCGGCCCCACCACGGCAGGGAGGAGCAGAGGCCAGCTCAGCCGTCTGCTCGAGGGGGTCCGCGGGGAGGAGAGGCTTGAGCCGGTGCCCCAGGGAGCCTTGGGCAGGCCCTGCCCCCAGACCTTCAGGGGCGTGTCCATCAGCAGGTCCATCGGCACGTTCGCTGCTGGCGCGGGCCCAGGGCTGACCTTCATCAGTGCTCCAGCCCCACCCGCGGTCCTCACGGCCTGCCTCTGTGCGTCTCACCCACACCACCCAGCAGGCGCTCCAGGAACAACAAAGAAGTGGTGGGGTCCCAAGGCCAGCAAGGGATTCCCTGGTGGCTCAGACAGTAAAGAGTCTGCCTGCAATGCGGGAGACCTGAATTCGATCCCTGGTTCGGGAAGATCCCCTGGAGGAGGGCACGGCAACCCACTCCAGTATTCTTGCCTGGAGAAGCTCATGGACAGAGAAGCCTGGAGGGCTACAGTCCATGGGGTCGCAAAGAGTCCAACATAGACTGAGGAACTTTCACTTTCCAGTATTCTTGCCTGGGAAATCTCATGGACAGAGGAGCCTGGCGGGCTACAGTCCATAGGGTTGCAAAAGAGTCAGACACGATGGAGAGACTTCACTTGCACTTTCAAGGCCAGCAAGTGGACAGAGAAACCTGCGAGGAGAGGGGCAGGGGGGCAGGAACGTCTCGTTAGAGGCCCGAGTCCCTCCCGTGAACACTGCCAGAGTGGGATAGTGGTGGGGATCTGCCCGGCACCCCCAGGCAAACCCCACACCAGATGGGCCCCTGGGCCTGGCCGGAAAGAGAAGGGTTGGGCCTGCCTTGCCTCTCAGGACCAAAGCAGACACAGAGAGCACCCGTCACAATGAGGGCCTGAGTCTTTCCTCCACACCGCCCGCTCCCCAGCAGCCTGGCCCTTGCCCCTCCTCTGCCACTCCAGGTCCTACTGGATCACGTGCCCCTCCCCCGACGACTGTGGTGCCCACCTCTCTGCAGGCACATCCGGCATCCACACCCTTGCCCCGAGGGCTTCTCCTTCCCCCATTCACCCAGGTCCAGACAACTTAGTGAACACTTTGCTTCCAGGTGAGAAACAAGGACATCACAGTCAAGAGCGATTCCAGCCAGCCAGGGCAACCAGGAAGGAGAAGGATACCTGCCATCCGGCAGCCGCTCCCCTGCAGTGAGCGCTGAAGATACTGTGATAGCACTGAAGATAGCCAGGTAGCTGAGATGCATATGAAAGGAATGACCCCAGTGAGCCCAGACTGTTGCCTCTTCCCATACAGAGGAAAACCAGAAAATGCTTAACTCCAGATAACTGGCTTTCTTTAATTGACAAGAAATACTTCGGATGTTCAGACTACACGCCTTGTGTTACAAACTCCTATATAAGCTGACTCCTCTCTGCTCTGCTCCTTGGAGCAATTCTCTCAGGGTCACTCGAGATGCTGCCCTCCAGGCTTGCAGTCCTAAACATTCCCAATGAATAAAACATAACTCTCAACTATTAGGCTGTGACTTTTTTTTTAAGTCGACGCTGGGGTCTTTTTCTCAGGAGACCCGGTGGTTGACCTAGCAACCCTGAGCCCCTGGAGCCCAAGAATCTAGGACCTCCTCTTGCCTCCCACCCCAGCCCGAACATGGCACTGGGCACCCCCAGGGCACCTGCACAGACTTGGGATTCTGTGACCCTATCTGAGGGTGGGAGTCGGAGACAGCAACCAAAGCTGGGCAGAGGGTGAGAGCCGGGCGACCTGCAGACCCAGCTGACGCCTCTGTCTACAGCCCGCCGAGGAGGAGGCAGCGGGAGGTGGGGAAGGGCAGAGAGCCCTGCATCTGGCAGGCAGGGGTGTGCTGAGCTGGAGGGTGTGGGCCAGGCAGGGTGGGGCAGGTCCCCGCCCCTCCCACCAGCACCTGTCCCAACTATAAGGCCTCCAGATAGGGGGAGGGCCACCAGTGCTCCCAGAGGTGCCCCAAGATGAAGACAGCCTTGCTGTTCCTCGTCGCCTTGGCTGTAGCTGCTGGGCCAGGTGAGGGGCTGGGTGGGGGCTGGGGGAGTGGGGAGCCAGACCCTGGAAGCCTGGAGCGGCTTCTCTCTAGGCACGGAGAACCCTGGGCACGCGGGGGCTAGAACAAAGTGAACCCCGCACCTTAACTTCGTGGGATCACAGACTTAACAATAGTTCAGAATCAGAGAATCTTACAGTCAGTCAACCCAGCGGATCAGACACGCAGAGAGGGAGCAATGCTGGGGGTTGTCTTGATATGCTTCTCCCCGAGAAAGACAGAGGCCAGAGGCCAGCCCCAATGCCCACCCCCAGGCCCCAGGGCCCTCCCAGGGTCACCCATCTCCCTGCAGGCTCAGCATGGCCAAACTGACAGCCCCCAGGGTGCCAACTCAGCCTAAGGTCCTCACCGTGGGCTGCACACTGCCCACTGCAAGACAGTCCCCAGGGAGGGGACAGCAGCCAGGTCCTGTGAGCTGCTGTTAGCACACCCCAGAGCCTCTGATGCCCCTGGGGAAGGGTCTTCAGTGCAGCCATATTGGCCGACTCGCCAGTCCTCTAGAGACGCCCAGTGCTGGACAGCTCCTCCAGGGAGGGGGAGGCACCAGGGCCCCAGCCAATGGGGACGTCACCTCCTGCCTCCCAGGGCTGTGTGCAAGATGTGAGCCCTGGTGAGGCCCAGGGACCTCAGAGCAACTGGCCCAGGGCAGGGGTGGCAGAGGGCTCTGTCTAGCAGGGGTCTTTCAGCCTCTCTGGGCGGGCTCCCTGGGGCCTGCTGAGGCCCTGGCTCTCTCCCCAGCCCAGGCACTGCGCTGCCACGTGTGCAGCAGCTCCAGTAACTGCAAGAAGCCGCAGGTCTGCTCAGCCAGCTCCAGCTTCTGCAAGACTGTGATCAGGAGTGAGTGATCTGGGGGAGGGAAGGAGGCCCTGTGGGGCACCCCAGGGCTTGAGGATCATCCCTGGGGAGGCTGGTGGAAGGGATCTCAGTGACGGCCTGGTCCTGGTGGGGATGGAAGCTGGGACTTGGGAGGCCCTGGGGGACAGGGGTGCCACCTGGCCTGACCTCACCCACCCATCCCCAGTGGAGCCTCTGTCTGGGAACCTGGTAGAGAAGAACTGCTCTGAGTGGTGCACGCCCACGAACAGCCAGCAGGGCCAAGTCAGCAAGGGCCAGGAGACCACCCTGTGCTGCAATGGCGACCTGTGCAACGAGGGTCTGCAGAGCTGGCAGAGCGCCGCGCCCTCCTGCACCAGTGCCCACCTCGGCCTGGCACTGGCCTGCGGCCTCCTCGCCCTCCTCTGGGCCCCTGGCCTGTGATCCCCAGAACCAGGGCCCCACCCCCTCCTCTCCCTGGCCAGGATGGAGGCTCAGACACCCGGGGCTGGGGGCTCCGCAGAAGGTCTGGGGCCGGCCAGGCGGCCGAGGGGCCGGAAGGGCTGAAGGCGTGGAGTGGCCCTGGCGCAAGAGGACCCGCCTCCCTCCCAGAGCAGCGGGGTGGGGGAGGGGACAGGAGGACTTCCGCTCCCTCCTGATTTCATCTTCATGCTGTTTGGTTTCTGTTTGTTTTTCTATTCAAAGCCCAGCGTTGGAATAAATGACTGAAAACCAGTGTCGTCGTGTGGGTGCTATTCCGGAGTGGAGGGGGCGGGGGGCAGCGGTCATCTGCACACACAGGCCCCCAAGTCCCAGGGCTTGTCACCCAGAACCAGTTTCGGCAGCATGCACAAAGCCTGAAGTGCCCCCGTCACCCCGCCTTGCTGGAGGGGACATGACGCTCCTCAGGCCCCTCCTCTGCAGCCCCAGACAAGGAAGGCCCTCCTGGGAGAGGCCTGAGCAGAAGCAGGGCGCAGAAGCTCGTGGGTGCAGCCGTGATGGGCAGGCCGAGCTCTCCACCTGGCTGCCTGGGACCACCCGGTGGGACACCCCGCCCACCCTGCCAGCCCTTACCCAGCGCCCACATCCAAGCCCCGCCGGCCCAGGGTCGCTAGGATCCCGCTTTGTCCTACCAGGTGGCCTTGAGCAAGGCCCTTCCGCTCCCGGAGCCTGGGAGCCCTACGCGTGCCAGCGGCGCGCGCCCGGGGAAGCCAGCGCGCCGCAGTGTCGGAGGTCCGAGGTCCCGGCGCCCGGGCGCAGCGGGCCTCTCCCTCTCCGCCCTCGCAGGGCCTGCGATCCAGCCGCCGCTCGTGCTGCATCGGGAATATTCCGAGGATCAGCGCGCCTCGCGGTGGCCACACGCGGGAGCCGGGCCTTGGGAGGAGCTGCTAAGGGATGGTGCCCCGCCCCTAACTCGGAGCCCACTAGGGGCCCGGGGAACCCGCAGCAGGGAGTGAAAAGAACGGGTCAGACACGCGGGCCACGGAGGTCGGGCAGAAGGACTGCATCGCGCCGGGCGAGGGCTGTGCCTTGCCCTCAGGGGGTCCCACGGCAGGCTGCCCGTGTGGCTGGGCTTTGGGTCAAGAGGCGGGGAGCAGGGACAGGGACGTTCACCTGGAGGGAAGGGAGGGTGATTCCACAGGGGACCCCCACCCCGCACCTGGAAGCCCGGGGCAACCGGTGAAGTTCCGAACGGAGGAGGTTGTCGCCACGTGGGACCAGGAAAGGCTCCGCAGAGGGGACATCCCTCAAGGGACAACCCAGGCCACGTGGCCCAGGAGGAGCTGAGAGGTAGAAGGCACCTTCCAATTCCTGAGAGCGCCAATTGCGCCCAGGTGGGAGCAGCGGCTGTGACTGAGGGCGGCAGTGAAGGGCAGGGTGGCCTTCCAGAGCTGCTGGGCAGCAGCCGCCTGCCCCGTGCCTGTGTCTCCAGCAGCTGAATTAGTGACCTCGTGTTTGGACCATTCAGTGTGAATGCAGGTGGCATGGGTTTAAGGCTTTCATCCTACCTCCCCTGTTCTCTGACCACCAGTTTTTTCCTTTCCTCTCTTTTCTGTCTTCTCTTCCGTGAAGAGATTAATCTTTTGTGATTCCATTTTATCTCCTTTGTTACTTTATTAAGCAGAGCTCTTTGATTTTTCTTTTCTTCCTCTGTCTTTTCTTTTCTTTTTTTTTTTTTTAATTTTAGAAAAGAATTCTTTCTGCTTTTGCATGTCTGAAAACTTTATTTCCCCTTCACTTTTCAGAGATGTTTTCACTGGGCATGTAACTCCAAGTTGTTTTGTCTTGCTTTTGTGCTTGGTATTTCAAACATTGCTTTGCTGCACTGGCTTCACTGTTTCTGACAAGAAATCTGCTGGCATCCCTATCTCCGATCCTCTGTGCATCATATAATCTCTGCTTCTAGTGTTTTCTTTTCACCACTGGTTTTAAGCAGTTAATCACACAATGTGCTTTGATATCAGTTCAGTTCAGTCGCTCAGTCGTGTCCGACTCTTTGCAACCCCTTGAACTGCAGCACACCAGGCCTTCCTGTCCATCACCAACTCCTGGAGTTCACTCAAACTCACGCCCATCGAGTCAGTGATGCCATCCACCCATCTCATCCCCTTCTCCTCCTGCCCCCAATCCCTCCCAGCATCAGAGTCTTTTTCAATGAGTCAACTCTTCACATGAGGTGACCAAAGTACTGGAGTTTCAGCTTTAGCATCATTCCTTCCAAAGAACACCCAAGACTGATCTCCTTTAGAATGGACTGGTTGGATCTCCTTGCAGTCCAAGGGACTCTCAAGAGTCTTCTCCAACACCACAGTTCAAAAGCATCAATTCTTCGGCACTCAGCTGTCTTCACAGTCCAACTCTCACATCCATATGTGACTACTGGAAAAACCATAGCCTTGACTAGACAGACCTTTGTTGGGAAAGTAATGTCTCTGCTTTTGAATATGCTATCTAGGTTGGTTATACCTTTCCTTCGAAGCAGTAAGCATCTTTTAATTTCATAGCTGCAGTCAACATCTGCAGTGATTTTGGAGCCCCCCAAAATAAAGTCTGATGCTGTTTCCACGGTTTCCTCATCTGTTTCCCATGAAGTGATGGGACCAGATGCCATGATCTTCGTTTTCTGAATGTTGAGCTTTAAGCCAACTTTTTCACTCTCAGCTTTCACTTTCATCGAGAGACTTTTTAGTTCCTCTTCACTTTCTGCTTTGGTATAGTTTTCTTCAATCTCTTGTGCTTGAAGTTCATTGAACTTCTGGGTTCCATGGGTTTGATAGTTTCCCTGAGGGGAATTCAGGGTGGAGGAAAACAGGATACTGGCCCTAGATAGCTTAAGTGGAGGTGTTAGTCACTCAGTGGTGTCCAACTCTTTGGTATCCCATGGCCTATATAGCCTGCCAGGCTCTTCTGTCCATGGAATTCTCCAGGCAAGAATACTGGAATGAGTTGCCATTCCCTTTTCCAGGGGAATCTTCCTGACCCAGGGATTGAACCTGGGTCTCCTGCTTTGCAGGCGGATCCTTTACCCTTTGAGCCACCAGGGAAACCCCAGTAGTCCTCAGGAGGGTCCCCAAATGAAACATTAACGCATGGCTTTTAGGTTGTACAGTGTTGTTTTGCTTTCCAGTCGACACAAGGTTTGTCCTCCAACCTCGTGTGAGCTCTGGGAACTCTTCCTAATGCTTTATCTGTCTTTAATTTTCGTCAGTTTGATTACTATGTACACTTGTGTTCCTCCTTGGGTTCATCCTGCCTGGGACTCTCTGCACTTCCTGGACTTGGTTGACTGTTTCCTTTCCCACATTCGGGACCTTTTCAGCTATTATCCGTTCAGATATTTTCCCTAGTCCTTTCTCTTTCTTTCTCTTCTCCTTCTAGGACCCCTATAATGTGAAATGTTGGTGCATTTAATGTTGTCCCAGAGGTCTCTTATAGTGTTCTCATTTCTTTTTATTCTTTTTTCTATATTCTGTTTTGCTTTAGTGATTTTCACCATTCTATCTTCCAGGTCACTTATCCATTCTTCCGCCCTTGTTATTCTGCTATTGATTCTTTCTAGGGTATTGTTTCTCTCTGTTATTTGTTCTTTAGTTCTTCCAGGTCTTTGGCAAACATTTCTTGCATCTTCTGCATTCTTTTTCCGAGCTCCTGAATCATCTTCACTGTCGTTATTCTGAATTCTTTTTCTGGAAGTGAAAGGTTGTTGCTGAACCATGAAAGACGCCGGGATTCTTGGCCTCCGGAGGAAAAGAATTCAATCCGGGGCCAGTGAGAAGGCTTGATCGCTCAGAGCTTTTGTGTAATAAAGTTTTATTAAAGTATAAAAGAGATAGAGAAAGCTTCTGACATAGACGTCAGATGGGAGCAGAAAGAGTGCCCCCCTGCTAGTCTTTAGCTGGATGTTACATAGCTACTAGCAGGCTGCTGATTAGAGAAAGGACATGTCTCAAAACTCAGGCCTCTCACCCACAACATGCATTGAGATAACACTGGCACCAAGTGAGTCATCCCGGGCATATAAAACGATTGACATGAATCTTGAAGAAAGGCAGATTTCCATACAAATATATACTTTCATTAACATAGATTAGAACAATGTATGAGTATAACAAACTAGTTTGTCAAGTAGGTTCTGAGCCTTTAGGCGGAACCGACTTGAAGACAGAGTCTAGGGTAAATGCAAAGTACATTCACATAGCTTCAGACAAATATTTCCATAAGGAAAATGCATTGGTTAGCTCAAGATTTAAGACAAGTTCAGTTCAGGTGGTACCAGGTGTCATTATGGCAACACAGAATTTTAAGAGAAACCTCCTTTTAAATTTGTATAGAGAAGGAAAAAAATATAACATTAGTTTGTTTCCTCCAGCTGTTTAAGAGAGAGAGAAAAAATGTCTGACACGCAGCCGCTTTCCTCCGTTTGGAGACCCCTGGCCTTCCTGCCTGTCACCCTCTCAGAAGATTGCCTATCTCCACTTCATTTAGCGTTTTCTCTGGGGATTTATCTTGTTCTTTCATCTGGAAGACAATCCTATGCTTTTTCATTCTGATTAGCCCTCTGTGACTGCGGTTTTCCATTTTGGAGGCTGCGGGATTGTGGTTCTTCTTGCTTGCTTGCTTCTTGTAGTCTGTCTGCCCTCTGGTGGATAAGGCTAAAAGGCAAGCTTCCTGATGGAAGGAACTGGTGTCAGAGAAAATTGGGTTTCCCTCTGGTGGGCAGACCATGCTCAGTAAAACTTAAATCCAATTGTCCACTGACGGGCTGGGTTCCTTCCATGTTAGTTGTTTGGCCTGAGGGGACTCAGCCCTGGAGACTACAGGCTCTACAGTAGGGCTAACGGCGACCTCCAAGAGGGCTTACACCAAGGGTCACCTCCCGGGACTGCTGCTGTCGGTGTCCCTGTTCCCGTGGTAAGCCACTGCCTACCCTCACCTCCGCAGGAGACTCTCCAACACTCACAGGTAGGTTTGGCTCAGTCTCCTGTGGGCTCACTGCTCCTTTCCCCTGGTTCCTGGTGCACACAAGGTTTCGCCTGTGCCCTGCAAGTGTGGAGTCTCTGTTTTCCCCAGTCCCGTGGAAATCCTGCAAGCCAGTCCCGCTGGACTTCGAGCTCAGATTCCCTGGGGACTGCTAGTCCCCGGGATGGGCAGCCTGACGTGGGGCTCAGAGCCTTCATAACTGTGTGAGAACTTCTTTGGCGTTGTCCTCCCATTTGTAAGGCGCCCACCTGGCGGGTGTGGGATTTGATTTAATCATGATTGTGCCCCTCCTACCATTTCATTACAGCTTCCCTGGTGGCTCAGATAGTCAAGCATCTGCCTGCAATGTGGGAGACCCAGGTTCGATCACTGGGTTGGGAAGATCCTCTGGAGAAAGAAATGGCAACCCACTCCAGTACCGTTGCTTGGAAAATCCCATGGATAGAGCAGCCTGGTATGCTACAGTCCATGGGGTCGCAAAGAGTCAGACACGACTGAGCGACTTCACTCACTCACTCACTACCATCTCATTATGGCTTGTTCTCTGAGCTTGGACGTGGGTATCTTTTTTTGATGGGTTCCAGCATCCTCTGATCAATGGCTGTTTAACAGCTATTTGTGACTTTGGTTCTCTCTCAAGAGAAGATTATCGAACGTCCTTCTGCTCCGCCATCTTGAGCCAATCTCTTTTATTGTTACTCTGGCTGGAAGACTATTTTTTCACAGTGACTGATGATCCGATCTGACTGAATGTCCTAAACTCTCTAATATTTTTTGATGGAACTTCCTAAAAGCAAATTCTTATGAACTTCTTTTAATCTCTAACTAACTTTGGGGTGCTTCAGAGGACTTTTGAGGCATCTCAAAGAAAGATATTAAACTAATTAGGTTAATTTGGTGTGTTTAAGGTACATGGGAAGTACTGTCAAATAAGTAATAAATCTTCTCAGGTTATATTGTATGGTAAATGTTACTAATGGAGATAATCTAGAAATTATATAGAATTCATCAAGAGTTGATATGTATTGGTAAAATGTTATCAGTCATAATTCTAGTTACTCTCTATCACATGTCACGGTAGTAACCAAGCTACCTTGTCAGTTTCATTGTAATCAGATTTTATACATGCCTTCTTGAGCCGTTTTTCGTTATAGAAAGCTATAGTTTCACTCTGACGCCTTTACAAAAATACTACCTCTTCAAGATTTATTGAAGGGTCTTTCTAAGATTAAACTAAAATTAGCTAGATGAACAAATTTTGTTATTAATAATGAGCTGTTACCAAACTGGAATCTGGCTTTCTCTCTCTGTTAAGAGAACAAAGTTTTCTTGGAATGCAGCTTTTAACAACAGGCTATATAAATTTCTTTGCCTTCAAGTGATTTAGATTTGTTCTTAAAATCTTCTGTTACTTTGATAAAGTAAATGAGTATTATTTCACGATGATCTGTGAAGATTATGGCACACATGGATAAAGCTCATTCTGTGTCTACAAAAAAATTAACCCCTTGTTGTCAGACTTTTGCTATCCTGATATCCTTAAAACACAACAACAGTCTACTCCTAAATCAGGGAATTTAAAATGAATAAACAATAGCTATAAATTTAAAAAAAAAAATCAAGGGTATGGGAAATCCAAGACGGCTGCTTGGCTTTTTCCCAGCTCCTTGACAAACCGCATTTTCTGTCTGAAGGGTTAAAGCCGTCCCTGGTTTCAGGGCTCGTGTCCTCACAATGAAAAAGAAAAGGTTAGAAAATACGTTTCCCATCTGGAATATAATTTCTACAATCTCCAGTGATCAAGACACCCACTTAACTGGACAAACCATAGAAACCGTAAGAAAAAATGCACAAACTTCTTGAAATTATCCCTGTCACTGCGATCTTCAATCATTAGGCATGGTCAATGCCACTGATGGAAAATTGGACTCAAACAGAACAAAGATTAATTACACGGGATTCAATGAACAGCTAAATATGATTATAATTTTTATGACTTGTCTGACATACTAATAGCTTCTAGTCTTTGTTTTTCAGATATAGAAAAGCCCTTTTCCTCAAGCGACTTTTGATTTATAACAATTTGGTAATATACACCTGTGGATAAAATTAAAATATTTTTCTTTTCTCTCTGCCTGATTACTTCAAAAATTGGAGACCCTTGAGGTCAAAGCAAATTTATCAAGTGAATGGAAAAGACTGTCTCTTGACATATACAAGAATCTAGACATTCAGTTCAGTTCAGTTCAGTCGCTCAGTCGTGTCCGACTCTTTGCGACTCCATGAACCACAGCACGCCAGGCCTCCCTGTCCATCACCAACTCCCGGAGTCCACCCAAACCCATGTCCATTGTGCCGGTGATGCCATCCAACCATCTCCTCCTCTGTCGTCGCCTTCTCCTCCTGCCCTCAATCTTTCCCAGCATCAGCATCTTTTCAAATGAATCAGATATTCTGGGTACCAAAAAAGATGTGTGTGTTAGTTGCTCAGTTGTGTCTGACTCTTTACAACCCCATGGACTATAGCCCTTCAGGTTCTTCTGTCAATGAAATTCTCCAGGCAAGAATACTGGAGTGGATAGCCATTCCCTTCTCCAGGGGATCTTCCCGACCCAGGGGTCAAACCCAATTCTCCTGCATTGCAGGCGGATTCTTTATCATCTGAGCCACTAGGGAAGCACAGGTAAACTCTGCAGGCTTAAAAGAGCCTATATGAGCAATTACATTTACATGAATAAGCAGGCCATGTTTATTGAAACCAGACTTATTTGGAACAAATCAGCCTTGATTTGGCTGATTTAATAAAAATAAGGATAATCTAGAGAGAAAAACTTTATTTCAATGGTTTCAATATCCACCTTTGTGGATATTGAAATTTTTTATTTACTGAGGCTTTGCTATGTCCAAGATGACTCCTTGTTGCTCTGTTAAGCTATTATAAGATTTAATTGAATTAGTAGAAGAATATTCGAAGCTTGTTTCTGAAGCCAGTCACAACAATCTACCTTCAGATGAAGACCGGATGCCCTGTGAATTACAACTAAGAGATTATGGATGCTGGAAAAGGCGTCTTTTAAAGGACTCTCTCCAGACTAAATAAAAGGACCCATATCAGGCACTCTTAACTAGTACCTGTGGGACAGTCCTGAAGGGAACTGACTCTTGAATTTGTATTTCCCACTTGAGAAAGGCCTGTGCATTGGCCTGTCTATAGAAAAGACTGTTGACCCCAAATAACACCCATGTTAAGATGAGAAGACAACAACAGTAGAAGATAGCTGATTTTAAAATCTGGACCAGGCCTGTGAGAACCATCCAACTAATCCAACTGCACTGTCTGCCAAATGTTTGTCTTCCTATCCAAATGGAAAGTTATCATTTTACTTTTAACCATGCTTTCAACCCCAATGTTCAGGATGAAAGAAGAAAATTCTCTAGTGAAGCTGTCACAGACGTGCATCACTGCTTGTTTTAAATGCACTGCTTAAAGCACATGTACAATGCTTGTGTGACGATTGGGGATAAGTGATAAAATGTATAGCCTACAAAGCACTTCCCCATTCGCATATCTCTGAGCCGGTTCATGATATCTGATTAGTTTTCCCCCCAACATGGACAACTAGGCAAATATGTAAACAAAGAGGTCTAGCACTGAGGGAAATAAATGGACCCAGAGCAGATAACTGTGTCACTCTGTTAACACTGGAAAAATATATTGATGGGCAATGCCATTTATGGAAAGATTTGCAATCAAAAGGGGAAAATGATGGAAGAAATTTTTGCATATTGAAGTATGGGAAATCATTCTGGCTTATAAATGATTGTTTTGAACTTTAAGCTAACCAAAACAGCCTGTTTGTGGCCTATTAAACATGCATTGTACATCTGCTTTAGCCATTAAAAATTACATTGAAAAATCAGAATGGAATAACTGTGGTTCAGACATACATCCAAAGTGGAACTAGATTGTTAGTGCGGATATGGGTTCAGACATATTTCTATATTACTGAAAACTTGAGTTCTCTAAACTTGATCAGACTTGAGGACATCATCAGCCATTTAAAAAATGATATCTACTAGCAGCTGCCAATTGCAACCTTCTGGTCTTGAGGTCTTCTTGTAACTATGAAATCTTTATCCTACTTTAAAAACAATAGTTTTTGAACTGTGGTCCTGGAGAAGACTCTTGAGAGTCCCTTGGACTGCAAAGAGATCAACGCAGTCAACCCTAAAGGAAATCAACCCTGAATACTCATTCGAAGGACTGATGCTGAAGCTGAAGCTCCAATACTTTGGTGACCTGATGCAAAGAGGTGACTCATTGGAAAAGACCCTGATGCTGGAAAACATTGAGGGCAGGAAGAGAAGAGGGCGACAGAGGACGAGATAGTTGAATGGCATCACTGACTCAGTGGACATGAGTTTGAGCAAACTCAGGGAGATAGGTGAAGGACAGAGAAGCCTGAAGTGCCACAGTCCATGGAGTTGCAAAGAGCTGGACATGACTGAGTAACTGAACAACAAAAACTGTAGCAAATGAGACAACTCAACCTATAGTCTTCCAGCAAAAGACTACTTGGTTACTGAATGTATGTAAAGAGGAAACACTCCAAAACTTATTTTTCCTGGTTGCCATCAAAAAACAGGAAGACTTCTTTGAAAAAGACTACAAAGATGTTTTTTAACCATTATCTTCATTGCAGTATGTCTAATAATTTTCAAATGGTTGTCCAGGTGCTAGAGCAAGGCAATCAAAGAGATACAATATTTTCTTAATACAAAATATTGACGTTAATCTTGAACTCAAGATTATTTCCAACTCTGTGCCCATTCCCCAAATTAGGCAGGACTACGAGAATCCCAGGGATGGGGGAGCCTGGTGAGCTGCCGTCTCTGGGGTCGCACAGAGTCGGACACGAATGAAGCGACTTAGCAGCAGCAGCAGCAGCAGCACACCCCACTTCAGCAGGACATAACCAGAGCAGTTGTTATCCCATCCCCTACAGAGCTGCGGAAAATGGAAATAGAAACAGAACAGAAACTAAGTTCCTCTGCCAAGTTTACAATTAACCTCTCAGTCTAGAACTTTCTTCCCTTTCTTGTTCTGCATCTGTTCCTCCTCAAGACTGAGGACTACCAAAGAAAAGGTGGGACTTGAAACCATCTACAAGACTCTGTATCCTTGTTTTTGGAGGTAAAATTCTGACTCGGGAGTTAATAATTGGAAATGTGAAAATGTAGAAACGAAGAATAGCTGTTGGATTGGGGAACTGGTAACGATGTAGCCTGTAATTCTGCCCATAGCAGAACCACCAAACTCCCAGATCCCCGAAAGATCTGCACAAAGGCCTGACGCACATTCCTAACTTGTTTTACAGGAAGCAGGCACCCCCCCCCCCCGAACCCCGCTTAGATGAAAACTGCTGACCACAAGGACATAGACCCTAGACTGGCTAAAACCAGAAGGCTGATGATGCTTGAAACTCCACCCTGACACCAGCCAATCCAAGGCTTGTCCACGAGTTGATCATGCTCCTTGAGCACTATTAACTCCTCACCACCCCCCCAGGGTGGGCCAGGCAGTCTTGAGGGCACTAGCCCACTGTGGCCCCCTTTGCCGGCAAAGCAATCAAAGCTCCTCTTTTCTGCTTCACCCACAACTCTGCCCCTGCATTTCTATTTGGCAGCAGTGAACAGAGGCTGAGTTTGGCAACACCCTTAATTCATCATGATCTGAGGATGAAGGCCACAATACACGCAGGTGTCCACACCCTTGTGTTTATTTTACGCCTCATTAGGTTGTCAGCTTAATGATGTCAAGAATATTTGGGAATGTTTGTCAGTTTTATCCCCAACACCTGGCACCTGTGGCATCTCAGTGACTATTTGGCAAACAGGGTGACCAACCATCCCAGTCCACCCAGAGAGAGTGCCCACCTCACTTTGGAGGCTCAGTGCCTTGGGCCCCCAAAATGGCTCCGCTCTTTGAAAGAAAAATAAAATTTAGGGTCAAAGGAAATGTATTCTTTTCTCACATTAGAAAAAGAAAAATTTAGAGCCCATGAAAATCTTAAATTTCGCCTTAAACATTAATGTTTAAGGGAGTTATGAAACAGTGGACTCCTTTCAAGACTTGCTTTAACCCTGCGTTGGGTGGGACCGGGTGTGGGGAGGAGGCCCAGAGATGCTGGGTGGCTTGCGTAGGTCACATTGCAGGTAAATGAGGGCCAGGTTGGGGACCCAGATGCCCGGTCCAGAAGTCGGCTCCGCTCCACCCCCACCCCTCCCTGTTAAACTGAGTGGAACGAAGGAGGGGGCGCAGCTGCTGGGGTGCGGGGCTGACTAGTAATCCGGGGTGAGCGGGCGGCTGCGGCTGCTGGAAGCAGAGAGAGCGAGGCAGGGCCAGACGTGTCCCGCGGTGCGCGTGCGTCTGAGCATCGCGTGGGTGTCCCCGCGGGGCCTAAACACCTGGGCACCATGGACTGTTGCCGGGGGTCCCAGGCCCTTAGGAGGGACGAGCCCGTCGGCGGGCCAGGCGAGACGGGGCGGGGCCTGCAGTGAGGTCACCGGCAACGGGCGGCTCTGGCGCAGGGGCGGCGACGCGGCGTGGTCACTGCGGGGCGCACGGAGGGACGGCAGCGCTGTCAGACCCGAGTTGCAGGGGCTGGAGAGCGGCCGCGGGTGAGTCCCAGGCGCAACGGGACCTCGGTGTGGTGAATGAAGGTCATGGTTGAGGTCATCCCCCAACGTGGGACCGCAGTCTCGGGGGCGGGGCTCCCCGGGAGGGGGAGGAGAAGAGCTGGCGGCCTTACTCAGACCTTCGATACCCCGAGGGGACGCCCTGAAAATGGGTCATGGAAGACGGGTTTGTTGTTCTCTGGAAGGGGAGAGTCTGATTTAGCCCCCCTTGGCGCACAGGCGGGGCTAGACTGTCCCTGCGCAGGGAGGGAAGTCGTAGTTGGATTCGCCCAGAGCCTGTCTGGAGAGGGGGCATCTCCGCTCCCAACAGCGGATCCGGCTGGGAAGTTCTTGTCCTGCCCGAGGGCCCCCCTGTAGTCCTTTTAGAGTGCACCACCTGCAGACTGGCCAGAGCTGCAGCCCACCAGTGCTGTGAGCCTCGCAGTGGCTGAGGGCTCCGGAGGCCTCCCAGGGGCGGGGCCCCCAGCTGGGCCCCGAAAGACCAGAGGCACAGGGGAGGGGAGTAGGGAGGCTAGAGCCGCTCCCGGGCCCCAGGGCGCCCTTGTACTCAGGGTCCTGGGTCGGGGAGGGCTGGGTGCCAGCCCCCTAGGGCCCCTGCCTCCACCACCCGCAGGGAGGGTGTGGGTCCTGGCCTAGCGATCAGGCTTTCCCGTCCCGCCTTCGCTCGGCGCCCCGCCCTAGCTGTGGCACTGCCTCCTCTGGTGTGCACGGGTCTGGGCCTTTTGCAGGCACTGGTGTCTCTTGTTGAAGTATCCTCCCCTGCTTCCTTCTCGCCTCATTTGTGTCTCCTTCTCTAGGAAGCCTTCCAGGCTGAGCTGGGTGGCCCCTCTGCCCAAGCTCCCTGTGGGTACCTCAGGCCTTGCTATGACCTCCCATCCTCATTCCCTTCTGTGCAGGAATACAGCACCTCCAGTTGACCAGGAGCTCCGGGAGGGCCGGGGGTTGTCCCACCCGCTCGCTGCCCTGCCCCAGCCCTGGCCTGAGTTGAATCAAGGACCAACTGCTCTCCACATCCCTGCTCCCACTCTGCACTCTGGCCCCCGGCCATGACGCCCCTGCTCGCCCTGTTCCTGGTGGCCCTGGTGGGCCTCCCTGTGGGTAAGATGGATGGAGAACATAGGGATGGACAGACCCACATTTGGGGTCAGCCAGGCTGAGTTGGGGGGATGGTGGCAGAAATCCCAGTGACCACCTCTCCTTCCAGCTCTTCCTGGGGAGGGGGATGGGGCCTGGGGGCTGCTGGGCTGGACGAGGGGCCTCTGCCTGTTCTCTGATCCCCGCTTCCTGTGGGCCCTCCCCGGCCGCAGCCGCAGCTCTGGACTGCCACGTGTGCGCCTACAACGGGGAGAACTGCTTCAACCCCATGCGCTGCCCGGCCATGGTCTCCTACTGCATGACGACGCGCACCTGTGAGTTCCTGGGGTGCTCCCCCAGCCCTCTCTGGGGAGCACCGGGGCAGGGCGGGGGGTAGCGTGGGGGGAGGCTGAGGAGGGAGGCTCCCACCTGCTCCAGGATCCTTTCTGGGAGCCCCAGGCGGAGGGGATCATGGCCTAATGGCCCTGCATGCTCGGGTTGGCCCCTCTCAGGGTCCTGGCCTGCCTTCCCCCTCCTCTGCAGACTACACCCCGACCAGGATGAAGGTGAGCAAGTCCTGCGTGCCCAGCTGCTTTGAGACCGTGTACGACGGCTACTCCAAGCACGCATCCACTACTTCCTGCTGCCAGTATGACCTCTGTAACGGCGCTGGCCTTGCCACCCCTGCGACTCTGGCCCTGGCCCTTATACTCCTGGCCACCCTCTGGGGTCTGCTCTAAACCCAGGGAGGGGAAAGCGCTGAGCAGCATAGCCCCACCCTCTCCCCCCGTACCCCCCCCCCCCCCGTCTGCCCTCCCCGGACCCCCCAGCCAAACCCAGGACTGTCTGCAAGAGGACTCTTGACCTCCCCCAGCCACCCTGAGGTCTGCTTCCTGTTTGTGATCTGGTTTCCTAAAGGCTGATGTGGGACTACACCTCCCCAAGCTTCTGGCTTTGACGATGCAGATAAGCCTCTCCTCATTCAAGGACTGGGACGTGGGCACACTGTGCTGTTGGCCCAGGAACACTGATTTGAAGGGGCCCTTTAGTCCCTCTGCCTTGTAGGTGTGCTGGAGGGGGTGGGACGATCGGGACCGAGGGTTGGGGGCCGGTTCCAGGAAGCAGGCTCTCCGGGGCTGCAGGAGGGCTGCCTGGGGCGGAGAGGGCTGGAGGTCGGAGGGAGGCAGGCCTGGGCCCCTGGGCTGTGCCCTCGTTCCAAGCAGCCCTGGCAGGGGAGGGACTAGCTCGGCCTGAAGAGGCCCCCGAGGGCCCTCCCGATCCGGCGCTGGGCCCCTGCGCAGAACGTGGGTCCGGATAGATCAGGCTATATTTGGTGGAGCTTGAGAGCTGATCCCGGGGCTATTTTTGGGCCAGGAGGGAAGGGTGCTGAGCCGCAGCCACCCGAAGCCTGGCCTCCTGCCCTAAGCAGGCCTGGCGGAGGGCGCCCTTTTACAGAGTGAACTCTTGCCCGGTGCCGGAAAGGATTCACCCTGCCCTGTCGGACACGCGGGGGAGGGAGCGACGCCCTCTCTGGGAGGCTCGGCCGCACCGGCGAGGGCGGGCTGGGCCAGCCGGAGAGGAGGGGAAGGCAGTCTTCGGGAGGCCCGGGAGGCCGAGGACGGGAGGAGGGATCACAGCAGAAGGATCGGGCCGTGCTCCCTCCGCGCGCAGCGGGCATTTCCACGCCCCTGGCCGCGGGCGATCGCAACAGGGTCCTGACTGTAGGGGAGCATGGCGCGCCGGCCTCGGTCCCGAAGGCCATGCCAACTCTGACCCTGCCCGCGGGGCGGGCGAGAGCTCTGCACCGGCTGGAGCTCTTCTGCCTCATCCCTAGCAGCGCCTCTCAGCTGCCCCCAGATCACGCTGGGCCTCGAGATTCCCAGGGGCCCAGAAAGACAGAGTCGCTTCGGACTCCTTATGACCCACAGACTGTAGCCCCCCAGGCTCCTCTGTCCTTGGGATTCTCCAGACCGAGAATACCGGAGTGGGTTGCCATGTCCTTCTCTAGGGGATCCTCCTGACCCAGGAATGGAACCTGGGTCTCCCTCATTGCAGGCAGACTCTTTTACCTTTTGAGCCACCAGGAAAGCCCAGGGACCCAAGAAAGCTTATCATTTAAAGGGTACCCACCCCAGGTGAGCCCCACCCCTCCAGGTTGCAGAAGCCCGGGTCTGTCCACGGGAGGGGGGGGCCGAGGGGCAGGAGCGCCTTCCAGCTGGCACAGCCCACACCCCTCAACCCTTGGGGGTTGTCCCTGGAGCTCAGAAGCTTTGGCTGCTAAGCATGGCCCCTGTCAGGGGGACCTGTGCTGGAAATTCTTTCCTGCAAGCTTCCCTCTGAGACCCCCAGACGTCAGGAACCTGGACGCTCTGGAGAAGCCGGCGCAGGAAGTCCTTAGCTGGGGCTGGGTTGGACTTCGCAGAGGGCCACGAAGCAGAAGGACCGCACCCAAAGGAGCGGCGGGCAGGGGAGTGCTCAGCCCAGGGAGCAACCGGGTGCCCCGCCTAGTCTTTGTGAGCCCCTCCCTGGAGGAGGCTAGGAGGAAGCCTGACCACCCCACCCCCAGCTCCTCTTCCCAAAGCCCCCCAGGAGTGGGCCACTTCAGGGAGGAGACCAAACCCCCGGCTGCACGTGCAGGCTGATAGCGGGGGCAGCCACCGGGCAGACTGACTCAGCATGAGAGGCCTGGGAAGCTGGGTCACTGACTGCTTGTGCAAGCGCTTTGTCCCGGGTCTAGTGGCTCCTCAGCTAGACTGGGTCCTCCCTCCCCCCGCCCGGTCCCAGCGAGGATGTAGTGGAGCCCTGCCTGGCCCCGTGTGGGCTCTGGGGCCGTTGGGAGCCGGGAGCCAGTGGCGGCTGAGAGTGCTGTGTTGGGGGCCGGGGGGAGCATCTTACTCCTGCCTCCTGCATCCATCTGTCCACGCTGACCTGGGCCCATGCCAACGCCCATAGCACTGCGCCAGCGCCGGGGACCAGTCTGCCCACACCACCCCCACAGATGGTTCTGCCTGGCTTGGGGAGAAACCCAGCACAGAGCCGAGGGAAGGTGTTCCACTCCTGCCCAGGCCCGGCCCCCTGGTGGGAAGTACGTGGCTCTGCAAAGGCAGGAGCACCAGCGGGGTCCTTGGAAGTCAAACAGGTAAACTTGCCGGGACTGAAGGTTAGTAACTAACAGCTGCCAGTTTCCCTGCAGTTGTGGCTCTAAGCACTCCAGCACAGCCCTACACGTAGGAGCCGTCACCTGCCTCTTTCACAGATCGGGAGACTGAGAGAGAGAGATGAAGTGGCTGCCCCAGGTGGGCTGGACTTCCTGCCCCCCTCCACCGCACCCCCGGCCCACCCCGATCCCCACGACCCCGCCCCACCATGCAGTTTCTTCTCCCATCAGCTGGGAGAGAAAGGGGAAGCTGGGAAGGTGGGTTAATAAGTTTAAGAGGATTTTAGCATGTAAAGTAATTATAACAGCTTCAGGTCAAGAAAGCTTAGAAAGAGAACGTTGGCACGAGATGTGAGAAACCTTAAACGCCACAGTCAAGGGGTTCCGCCCTGTGTGTGAGCGCTGGACCGAGGTGGAAAGCAAAGAGGAGGGCAGAGGGGTGCCCAGCACCGCAGGCTTGTCTGGCCCAGACCCCTTCCCCCCGTGTCAGGGCTGTGGGTCCCCAACAGAAACGAGAGCCTCACGGGGCGGGCGGTGCGCGAGCTCATCCTTGCAGCTCTTGGCGGCATCTCAAGTCCGGAAGCAGCCTGCACGTCCCAGTAGCAGCTGCCTGAGCAGGTGAGGCCCTCTGTGGACCGCCCTCCCTGGGCTCCTGCGCCATCCATCCGTCTGGAGTCCAGCTGAGAAGCTGGTGCCAGAGCTTTGACCCAGAAACTGGACTGGTTCTGGCGCCATCACGTAAGGAGGGCGTGGGTGCCCCTGTGGCTGGTGCCTGGGTGTGGACGACGCTCCAGAGGGGAAGTCGGACAGTTGCTTCTCCTCCTCCCTTTGTAGCGTGTGATTTGTGGTGAGGAAATGTGTCTCTTCATGATTCTAACCCTCTGAGAAAGGTGAAAAGAAACTGAAAGGCCTCTCTCCTTTCTATCGCAGTCCCCCCGCCCCCACCAAATTTGTTGGGTCCTGTCGCTCAGGCTGACCTGCAGCTGCTTGTTCACATCTCCGAGCCTCAGTTGTCCTGTGGTTAAAGTGAGGACAATAGCGCCCACCAAACTGGGGCTTGGTGAGAGTGAGGGAGGCTGTGGCTGTAAGTGCCCACCCCGGGCTCGGCACACCGGAGGCCCCAGGGGGATGAATGGACGGACAGATGAACGGATGGTGCCTTTCCCCTTCAGTCCACTTGCTGAGGTCCAGGCACTTCCCAGGCCCACGCCCCAAGCCCTGCGGCTATGGGGCATGGAATAGCCTTCAGGCTATGGCCCCCCACTATGTACTCCTCAAGCCAGTGAATAAATGGATGAGTACGTGTACCTGCTTTCTTTCAGTCATCACCAGCCACCCAGCTGCACTCAACCCCGGTGCACTGGTTTGGCTGGTCCTGCTGGCTCTGTCCGTCCTAGACTCCCGCCTACCCTGGTTCTCCCAGGCTTGGCCCTGCAGCCCTGGCTCAGGGCAGATGATGACTGATGACCCAGGGGAGGGGAGCCAAGCAGGAGAGGCAGGAGGACCCCCGGGCTCACTGGGACCAGCCCTGGTTCTGGTTCCCTGGGAGCGAGACCGACTTACCAGCTCACCCAGCTGGCCCCTGGGAAAAGCTGACGGGGCTGGAGAGGAGACAGGACCCCAGGAACCCACCCATCACTCAGCTTTGTACTCCACTAGCTAGCTCTTCCTCTGCTGGGGGGCAGAGTCTGAGACGTACCAGCCCAGAGGAGCCCACCAGGTAGAGGGATGGACAAAAGCTACTCTCGGGCTGCCAGAGTGGACGCACAAGGGCCCCTGGGCCGGCAGGACTGGCCCCTGCAGATGGTAGCCTCTGCTGCCCCCACGGCGCATTGCCCGTTTTAGCAGAGTTTTGCCTGGCACGTCACTCCCAGGAGGTCTGGCTCCTACTCTCAGGAGCACTCTTCCGGGCTGGCACCCATCAAGGGGCCTCTCTTAAGAGCGACGGCCTTTCTGCCCCTTGCCACCCCACCCCGCCCCCAGCACTGGGCTAACACCCACAGGCCCGAGCAAACAGTCAAGATCATGACCGTCATCACGCCCGAGGAGGCAGGCCTCTCAAGCCACTGCTCCTGGAGGGAGGCCCACTTGACAGATGGGAAAGCTGGGGTCTATGGCTCTCTGGAGGACAAGTGGTCCACCTACCCACTGCAGGCTGGCGTGCTGGTGAAGCTTCCGCTTTTGAGACGTTGAGATTCATTTGCACGTTTAGGGACCGGAGTGGGCTCGCAGGCCTTGATGTAGAAGATAGGTGGGCTCCAGGTTAGACATTCACAACTGGCCCCCTGATGGCATCTCCTGAGGCAACAGACAGGTAGGCTCCAGTTAAGAGAGAAGGCAATGGCAACCCACTCCAGTACTCTTGCCTGGAAAATCCCATGGACAGAGGAGCCTGGTAGGCTGCAGTCCATGGGGTACCTAGGAGTTGGACACGACTGAGCGACTTCATTTTCACTTTCATGCATTGGAGAAGGAAATGGCAACCCACTCCAGTATTCTTGCCTGGAGAATCCCAGGGACAGAGGAGCCTGGTGGGCTGCCGTCTATGAGGTCACAGAGAGTCGGACAAGACTGAAGTGACTTAGCAGCAGCAGCAGCAAGGTGTTTACAGTCAGCCTCCTGTTTGCCCTCCAACAGGAAAGTAACAACCGAAACAGAGTAAATAGTGTTTGTCTCTTGTGAATGCCTTAAGGCAATAGTCATGGCAAGAACAGAGAGGTGCAAAATCCTGTTTGAGTAAAGGATGACGGGATCTCCGCTTCCCCCTCTTTTGAAATAAAGAAGACACTACGTATGCACAGAAAGGCTCTTTTGTGGGTCAAAAATCAAGGGGTAACTCCAGACCATAATGAGTCTTGCTCCTCTCAGAAGCCTTCTCTTAGAGATCCATCTTGGCTGACGGGTGTGTGCTCATCCCAGGGGAGGGTCCCAGGGTAAGTCAGGTGTGGACAAAGAAACCAGATAACTAGCCCGAAGGAAGAGAAAGACTGAGAAGAACTGACCAATAGAAATGACTTAACAGCCTCCTTACAGGGCTCCTCCTCACCAGGGGGGTTGCCCACACCCTTTCTCTCTGGGTGTGCATCTCTGCCTTGCTTCTATCTCAACTAAACGAACCATTTCTCTTTGTGTCCTCCCACTTGTTGCTGCAAAATGTCTCTAATAATAAACTTTGTACCTGCATTTACAGTTTCTGCCCACGTGATAAATGCATTTTTCACGAGGGGCAAAGATCCAGGGAAAAACAGCTTCTAGCCTCTAACCCTTGCTGGTTTGGTGGCTAGAATCCCTGGTTTTCATTCAGGCTCCTTCGGTTCAATTCCTGGGCAGGGAATTAAGATCTTGCTTCATGCCACTGCTCACTGCTGCCTCGCTGAGATCAAATGGTGCCGAAACCCCGGGGGTGGTGGGGAGAGGGCTGCAACCTGGGAATTAGGTAAGTTGCAGGTCTCGCCCACACTGTTGGCTGGAGACTTCTGATTTTGCTGTCTCTCCCCCATGGGAACTGGCTTGCGCTCACATGCCCTCTGCTTTGTTCCTTTCCCAAGACCTGCGAGGCTTCCTCAGCTCGGTGAAGGAGCCCAGGCTGTCTTCTCTTTCCTGTCTCCTGCTTTCTCTCACTTTGCCTAGACTACAACCCCCCGCACCCTCCATGCCCAAGGGCTGTGTCTTCATCAGCGTTGGGAGGAATGCGCTGGGAGCTGGAGCCCAGCACCTGCCCCTGCCTCCAACAACTGCACCCTGCTACCTGACACGCTTTATTTCCCAGGGTACAAAAATCACCTCCCTCTTCTAGGCGGAGGATTCCAGAAACACTTCCTCCCTGCCTTCCAGCATCTTTTCCCCCCATGTTGTTCACCGGCCTGCTCCCAGCTCTTTGCTTTTTCTCTTACCTACTCTAACTTGGGAAACAAGATTTACCTTAGACTCCACACAAGTGGGGTGGTAAACTTGGGGTTCTTCTTCTGCTTAACCTCCCATCTTACTCTGTGTCCAGAAATCCTCTGTGGAAATGCTTCCACCTCTCAGCCCTCAGATCCTGACCCTGGTGGCATTTCCCACTGCAGCCACCTCTGTCCCTCTAGGAGTTCTCCTTCACTCCAGGACTTGGCAGCCTGTGCACTGTAACAGCCAGCCTGTCAGCTTGGCCACTTCAGTGCAGACTGTGATGCTACAACAGGCCTCTCTCAAGGAGAGCCCTGGCAACATGCTGGCAATGGTCTAAAAGCCCTTCTCTGGCCATGCTGGGTTGGACGCCCTGTGCAGGGTATCAAAGGGGGCCAGAGACATCTGGCCATGATTCAATGGATTCATGACTCAAAACCTCATCAGACAATAAGATCGAACGGAATTCAGGGCATGCTCTGGTCCTCCTAAATGGATTGTATACTGGTATACTGGATTGCTTTGCTACAAGCTCTGTGTGCTTGGTTGCAGGCCATTCAATCTGGGTGGATCCCTTTCTAAGCCAGAAGAAACACAGATGTGCTAAGAAAGGAAAAAATTAAGTCTTACTGTAGCAGTGCCTGGCCTTTAAGTTGGGGATTTAAAAAATGACCTGAAAATGTGTCTCTTATCTTTATTGCCACAGGATGGGAAAATGGAGTGAGGGTCCCTTATGTCTAGGACTTTCTCCTATAATCAAAAGCTTAAGGAATCAGAAAAATTCTCCTAACATTCTAAAAAATTCCCTTTTAATTTCTCCTATCTCATGGGTGGGGGTGGTGGAGTGGGGTGGGGTGTTCTCCCACCCCTGTAATTTCCCTTACTCCTTCAGATTCTTCTGACAGGACAAACGTCTCACCTCTCCAGAGAGACAGTCTCTGCTGGGACAAGATTTTATCAGTCAACCTGCCCCTGTTGTCAGAGTCAATTTGAGCACTCTCTGATTTAAATTTAATTAGGAGACCATGATCACAGAAAGAAAAAAAAAGAGTGTGGCCACAATATTCTTTAGACTCTGGAGAAAATGGGCTGAAACAAAAATTCTTTTGAAATTGCAAGATCAGTTCTTTTTGCATATGCAATTAATAACTGGCTTGTTAAAAGCTTGGCTTCCCTGATAGCTCAGTTGGTAAAGACTCCATCTGCAATGCAGGAGACCCCGGTTCGATTCCTGGGTCAGGAAGATCTCCTGGAGACGGGATAGGCTACCCGCTCCAGTGTTCTTGAGCTTCCCTGGTGGCTCAGCTGGTAAAGAATCTGCCTTCAATGCAGGAGACCTGGGTTCAGTCCCTGGGTTGGGAAGATCCCCTAGAGAAGGGAAAGGCTACCCACTCTAGTATTCTGGCCTGGAAAATTCCATGGACTGTATAGTCCATGGGGTCACAGAGAGTCACACACAGTTGAGCGATAGTCACAAAGCTTGTTAAAAAATATATACCTAGAGAAAACTTGAAGTTAACTCTTATCATGTCCTTGAGATACACAGCCCACCTTGCCTGAATCAGAAACTATGACATCTCTATCTGTTCAGGTATATATGTATGTCTCAATATGTGTCTTTGTCTTTAGATAATATTGCTGAGTTTAATTTGTAAATGAACTCTATTCAATTGGTTTAAAGAAAAGTAAGCACTTACAAATGAAACTTGCCATTCTAAGTACAAATGCACTTAATTCTAAGAAGAATTAAGCTAAATAAATTTCAGGTTCATGCAAACTGTGAAGTATTTAGTATTAGCTGGTATTAATGTTTATTGATCTAATATAGACAGGTATAAGAGTCATTAACATTAAGCATAATATTTTCATTGTGGCTACATTTAATATAAGTTCAATAAAATTTTGTTATATCTGTTACAAGTTTGTCAGCACGGAAAGTAACTCCAGTGAAAAAATTTTTAAGGGAAGAATGCAAATTAGATTGGAGCTTTTAGATAAACTCTGTTAAGAATAATTGTTCTTTAGGAATGTCTAAAACAGTCTGTCCAGATTTTGGTAACCTGAATTTCTAGGGTTATGCTAAATTAAGTGATGAAAAAGTTTATTGACTAGCTATGTCATTTCTAAATAAAATAAGATTCTGAAACACTGATAACTGAAAACTAATTTCCTCTTACAGAAAAACTAAAGATATTTTGGACTATTAATGAAGAATGTTTGGTGCCATCCTGAGATGTTTTCTATAAGAAAGCAAAGGTTTTTAGAAGTTCAGTTCAGTTCAGTTCAGTTGCTCAGTCGTGTCTGACTCTTTGTGATCCCATGAATCGCAGCACGCCAGGCCTCCCTGTCCATCACCAACTCCTGGATTCACTCAGACTCGTGTCCATCGAGTCAGTGATGCCATCCAGCCATCTCATCCTCTGTCGTCCCCTTTTCCTCCTGCCCCCAATCCCTCCCAGCATCAGAGTCTTTTCCAATGAGTCAACCCCAGCATCAGAGTCTTTTCCAATGAGTCAACTCTTCGCATGAAGTGGCCCAAGTACTGGAGTTTCAGCTTTAGCATCATTCCTTCCAAAGAAATCCCAGGGCTGATCTCCTTCAGAACGGACTGGTTGGATCTCCTTGCAGTCCAAGGGACTCTCAAGAGTCTTTTCCAACATCACAGTTCAAAAGCATCAATTCTTCGGTGCTCAGCCTTCTTCACAGTCCAACTCTCACATCCATACATGACCACTGGAAAAACCATAGCCTTGACTAGATGGACCTTAGTCGGCAAAGTAATGTCTCTGCTTTTGAATATGTTATCTAGGTTGGTCATAACTTTTCTTCCAAGGAGTAAGAGTCTTTTAATTTCATGGCTGCAATCACCATCTGCAGTGATTTTGGAGTCCAAAAAAATAAAGTCTAACACTGTTTCCACTGTTTCTCCATCTATTTCCCATGGAGTGATGGGACCAGATGCCATGATCTTCGTATTCTGAATGTTGACCTTTAAGCCAACTTTTTTCACTCTCTTCTTTCACTTTCATCAAGAGGCTTTTTAATTCCTCTTCACTTTCTGCCATAAGGGTGGTGTTATCTGCATATCTGAGGTTATTGATATTTCTCCTAGCAATCTTGATTCCAGCTTGTGTTTCTTCCAGTCTGGCGTTTCTCATGATGTACTCTGCATATAAGTTAAATAAGCACGGTGACAATATACAGCCTTGACGTACTCCTTTTCCTATTTGGAACCAGTCTGTTGTTCCATGTCCAGTTCTAACTGTTGCTTCCTGGCCTGCATACAGATTTCTCAAGAGGCAGGTCAGGTGGTCTGGTATTCCCATCTCTCTCAGGATTTTCCACAGTTTATTGTGATCCCCACAGTCAAAGGCTTTGGCATAGTCAAGAAAGCAGAAGTAGATGTTTTTCTGGAACTCTCTTGCTTTTTCCATGATCCAGCGGATGTTGGCAATTTGATCTCTGGTTCCTCTGCCTTTTCTAAAACCAGCTTGAACATCAGGAAGTTCACAGTTCACGTATTGCTGAAGCCTGGCTTGAAGAATTTTGAGCATTACTTTACTAGCATGTGAGATGAATGCAATTGTGTGGTAGTTTGAGCATTCTTTGGCATTGCCTTTCTTTGGGATTGGAATGAAAACTGACCTTTTCCAGTCCTGTGGCCACAGCTGAGTTTTCCAAATTTGCTGGCATATTGAGTGCAGCCCTTTCACAGCATCATCTTTCAGGATTTGAAATATCTCTACTGGAATTCCATCACCTCCACTAGCTTTGTTCATAGTGATGCTTTCTAAGGCCCACTTGACTTCACATTCCAAGATGTCTGGCTCTAGATGAGTGATCACACCATTGTGATTATCCGGGTCGTGAAGATCCTTTTTGTACAGTTTTTCTGTGTATTCTTGCCACCTTTTCTTAATATCTTCTGCTTCTGTTAGGGCCATAAAGAGAGGAAGATGCGTGTTTTTGGTAAACAGGGTATGAGGAATGAAATTGCATTTTATTAAGGGAAAAGAAAGTAGGTCTGGCTCAGAGGTGACTGTTTCTGGGTGGGAAAAGTTTTACTTTGGATACACAAAGTAAAAAAAAAAAGGGCTTTTGGAAACCTGATTAAAAGAGTTTTGTACATGGTACAAGTTTTCTTAAGATGTTGAACTGCCTTTGAAATCTTTCATTGTTATTTTCGCTAAGTGAATAACTTGTTACACAGTAAATATTGTATGGTAGGTGTTACTAATACAGATATTCTAACAATTAAATGGAATTCATAAAGATCTGACATGTCCTGGTAAATGTTATTAGTCATAGTTCTAGTTACTCTCTTACAATGCTATACGTCATAGCAGCAACCAAGTTGCTTTGCCTATTGAATTGCAATGAGATTTTAAACATGCTTCTTAGGCCTGTCATCACAGAGGGCTATGGTTTCATTCTGATGCCTGTGCAAAAATATTACCTCTTCAAGATTTGTTTTAAAAGGGCAGGGGCTTTCTAAGATTAAATTAAAATTAACTAGGTAAACAAATTTTGTTATTAACAGAATTCAATATATTTAACATAAATTATAAATATATTTAATATAATATATATTACTTATTATAGTTCTCTATATTGCCTGTTTCAAAAAGTGTTGTTTCTTACATTATCAAGTGTGTGACTGAGCCCCTGAGAAAACGATGGGCTACACTTCCATACGAGATCAATGGTTGTAATAGTGTGACCGCAGACATAAGAAGAAGCAACAAGAGGGACTATTTCCCTGGACCAAGAGGCCAGTAAGGTAGGTGTGGTCCAGAGACTTTTGCTGCGCATGGGGCCTGGTCCAGAAACAGCACACTGGGTGGCCCATGAGTGAAATCTTTGACAGACTTGGGAGTAAGCATTCCTAGCACCATGGGACAAAATGGCCACGGAACCCAAACCGTGGTCAACTTGTGGCTGTGAAGGGGCCCTGCTGCCTGAAAACCAGCACTCGCTGCTGCCTCTACCAAGGTTAAATCGCTGCCCTTCACACCCCCTGAAGGAATTCAGGACAGAGAGCAGAAATCAGGCACTCACTTTGTGCTCTGGGAAAATGGACAAAACAGGCCTTCAGATAGTTAGATATCTTCGTGTAAGCATTTTCTTGAGCCCAAATTCTTACATCTTCTCATACGTAGAAAAACGCTAAAATTGTTACTGGAGACAACTACTTTGGCTTATATGTTAATACCACATTAAAAGACTAGAACCTACTCGGATGAACTTAGACAACTGGCTACCTGGCAAAACACCAGGCCCAGATTGGCTTTCAGGCTCATTCTCCTGGAGAAAAAAAAAAGATTTATTTTGTCTGCTAACGTTCAGGTTGTCAGTCCTTCAACTACCACTAACTGGGTCTGTTGTACCTACGTCGATAACACTAGGTTAAAATACATAAAAAAATATATATGGCCACTCCAAATGGCTCCATTCCTGTGAAGAGGGTAACCCAAGTGTTGACTCCACCTGGAACAAGATCAAAGCTGCTACTGGTTCTTACTCCTGCTTGGACTGCTGGTTACAGTAATTCTTTTAGTGACCCTTGTTCCCTGCCTTTTTAACCTACTTGTCTAGTTTGTTCTTTCTAAGGACACAAGAGCTTCCCAGACAAAGCGATGGTGATACCTGACCCCTGACCCCAGTCACACACTGAGTCTGACTCTGGTCACACTCTGATCCCGGTCACAATCTGACCCCTGACCCTGGTCACACTCTGACCTCTGACCCTGGTCACACTGTACACACTGACCCCAAGGTCTCTAGAGGAACAGGGAAGGGCATAGAGCTCTTAGTAGGGGGGCTTCCCAGCAGAGCACCCAGACCCTGGCTGGGGCACATTCCTCCTCACCCTGTGCACAGCTGTGACTTCAGAAAGGCTCAGCCTGTATCTCCCCACCAGGGTCAGGCAGAAACTCTAGGAGGAGCTAATGCCCAGAGGCCAGACTTGTTCCAGAAGAAAAGGACAGGTGGGGTCTCTGGGTCTAAGGACAGAAGGCACTGAGCTGGGCCAGCCGCTGGGAGAATGGGCCAGGAGGAAGCTGGGGTGTGTGAGGTGCTGTCTGTTCCTGTTAGCCGCGCCCAGCATCAGCCTGGCGGCCTGGGGAGCGGCAGAACCAGACAAGCCCGGCTGCCGTCTTGGCTGCCGCCCAGCCCTCCCTTTGAAGTGACCAGCCTGTCAACTCGCTGCGACAGCCTCTCATCCCGCATCTGAAACTCTGGCACCACCAGCTCGCCCGCCCGTAGTGTCAGGAACCAGGTCCGGCGGGTGGAGCGTCTGACACCTTCTGGGTGTTTAGGGAAGGCTGGGCGCCCCTCCCCACCCTGGTGCCCAGGGAGACACAGCCCTCCCAGTCTCAGGATGAAAGCCCACAGCCCACATGGAGCTGCTGCCCCCCTCCGGGACTAGAAAAGGCCACTGGGGGCCATGGGGTGGGGTGGGGGGCTCCCAGGCAGAATTTCAGCCGCAGGACGAGAGGAGGGAAGGACACCCTGCAGCAGGAAGGCAGGGATGGAGCTGGAGGGGAGGGAGATTTGGACCTGGTGGGAGAGGAGAGAGGAGCGCAGCGGGGCTGTGGTGGAGCCGGGTGAGTTGGGCCCAGCCTGCCCAACAAGGCCTGTCAACAGCCCTGTCCCGCACCTACCCGCACCTACCCGTGCTGGCTGGGGCAGCGTGGGGCCCAGAGGGGGGAGGCAGGGTCACAGACAGGGCAGACCCTGGAGAGGCTGAGGCGCAGCCCCTGGGGCGGGGGCGTGTGGGCAGGCTGGGGAGCAGTGCCTGGAGCTGCTTGAACCTAGGACTGGATCCGTTTCTCCCCCTTCTGAGTCTGGGGCCAGGCCCATCCTGTCAACTCACTGACCTGCAGCGGGGCCAGGGGCTCTGATCAAGGCGTGCCAGACCCTGAGGGGACACCAGGATTCGTGTCCCCCTGCAAACCCACCCCTCCCCCGCCAGCATCCAGGATCCTTCTGTTGACCCAGCAGTTTTGCTGTCTTTGTGCCCTTAAGCCTCTGAGCACATTTTGGCTGGTTGTCCAGGCGACCACTTCCCTATCAGGACGCCCCACTTGACCACCTCAAAGAAGCCGTGCACTGGGGCCTGGGCACCCTGGGAGGACTCGAACCCAGAACCACTAGAAAGGGACTCAACACCGAAGAAAGGAATGGGCATCCAAGGCTCCTGACAGAGGCGGGAGTCAGGGTGCAGGGGAGCCCCCCTCTGCCGCTCCCTTCCAGGCAGGCTGAGGCCATCCTGAGGGGCAGTACTGTCTGGTGGGGAGAAGTCAGAGCACCCCCGAGAGAGTTACAGAGGCAGGCGAGGACCCTCAACCATAAGAGCGGGGTCATGAGGGTGCGGGGAGGGGCCCAGACCGCGGGAGGCGGAGGAATGAGGAAGGGGCAGGGAGGGGTGGAGGAGAGCCACAGAGGAGCGGGTCCAGGTGGAGGTGGGTGGGGCCCCCGGGGAGGGGGCGGGCCTCCGTACCTCCGCCACCAAACCAATCCACCTAATCTGCTCGGCTGGCCGGTGGGGTGGCTGCACGGTGCTCCCATTCCCGAGGGGCAGGCCCCGGACCGACGTGCTACAGGAACCAGACCATGTGGGGGACACGGCTGGCACTGCCAGCGCTGGTGCTGGCCGCCTGCTGTGAGCTCGGTGAGGAGTGCTGGGAGGCCGGAGGGAGCAGCGGGGGCCAGGGAGAGGCAGAAAGCAGGGAGGTGAGGAGGGCGTGGGGGCCAGGCACGGAGGGGCACCGGCAGAGGGGTGCCTGCGGCCCAGGGAAGGTGAGGACGGGGACAGTGGGAGGCGCTGTCGAGGGCTGGGACTGGCAGGGTGGTTGGCCGCAAAAGTCCTGGGTGCCCACTGTGGGAAATGGCCCTTCATTGGGGGCGTGGGCACCAGGGATGGGATCTCCGCTGGGGCAGGCGGGCAAGGTCAGAGTCACGTTCCCAGATTCCGGTGCCGTGGTTCCTGGGGCAGGACTCAGGGGATGCCATGGCCACCCCGGGGAGGCACTGGGGTGGGGGCGGCAGGAGGTGGAGAAGAGGGAAGCAGACTGGATATCCTGGGGGACTTGCGTCTCAGACACCCAGACCCTCACGGGCCCCACTCCCAATTCGAGGAGGAGCTGGTGGGGTGGGCCCCAGCCAGGCTGTCCCGTCCAGGAGGAAACAGAGGTGTCTGGGAGACACAGTGACAGCAGTGGGGGCGAGGGCCAGGCTGCGGGGGCCCGGCTGGGTCACCGACGCTGGAAGGAGAGGGTCAGCCCACCAGCCTGCACCCTGACCCGCCTGCATCCCTCTGGGCCTGAGCTTTCCTCCTCTCCCTTGTTCAGCTTCCACCAACAGGCACAGCAGGCCCGGCTCAGCCCGCCTTGCACGCCATGCACCTCCCTGCCCGATCCCCGGCCCCCCTGCAGTGCTTGGGGTCCTGCATGTTGCTGATGAGGACGCCGGGGGTGTTGGGGGGGGCGACCTGCTGCAGTGAGGTCCTCTGGGCCCCTGCCGGGCCCTTCACTGCAGAGGTGTGGGTGTGGCCTCACCTCCCGTGCCTCCCCAGCACCCTTAACACAGCTTCATCTCAGCTTTGGCCGGCAGGCTAAGCCCGACCACCAGGGGCATACTCTGCCTCAGGACTTAGGGACCCAGCTCGCAGCTCTTGAAGCTTCCTGGGGTTTTGGTTGGTGGGCGACTGGAGACTCGGTGGCGTTGTCCCCCTCAAACCTAGGCTCTTGGGTCCCAAGGCTTGGGAGGGACAAGCCTGCCTGACCAGCCCTGGCCGCGCCCTTTCCCAGTGGTCGCCCTGCAATGCTACACGTGTCCCGAGCCCATCAGCGTGTCCAGCTGCAACACCATCACCACCTGCAATGCCAACGAGACCATGTGCAAGACCACACTCTACTCCCTGGAGACAGGTCAGTGGGGCCGGTTGGGCAGGGTCCCAGGGTCAGAGCTGCCTCCAGCCCAGGCCCTGTGTGCAGAGAGCAGCCACCACCTTTGACATTTCCAGAGAGAGCTTTTGGTCCAAGCAGCCAGGCTCCCTCCCTCTTTCCTCACCCTTCTTCCTGGAATGGGAGGCTCTTGCAGCCTTGCTGGGGAGTCACAAAGTGGCCTCACCCCTCGAGGCATCCTGAACAAGTCACTACGTGCCCCTGGTGCAATGGTGGTGAAAGGAAGGAGGGGCCAGGTCATGGAGGGGTTGAGGCAGAGTGGGTGCTGCGGGAGGAGGCTGGGCTGGGGCTCGGGGGCCAGCCTGACACCGGTGCCCCCATTCCCCCAGTGTACCCCTTCCTGGGGGACTCCACGGTGACCAAGTCCTGTGCGAGCAAGTGCCTGCCCTCGGACGTGGACGGCATCGGCTGGACCCGGCCCGTGTCCTGCTGCAACACTGACCTGTGCAACGTGGATGGGGCGCCCACCCTGGGCAGCCCCCGCAGCCTGGCCGGCACCCTCCTGCTGATCACCCCACTCTTGAGCCTCCATCTCTAGACCCTGGCCCACAGCCCCGTGTAGCCCAGCCCCCAGCGCCTCTGAAGAATCACGGCCCACACCTGCACCAGGCCTCCTGAATCTGTTTTCTGGAAGCAGACCTGCCTGCTGGATGGGGAGGAGGGCTGCCCGCTGCAGCTCTGGCTCCTCAGCCTAGGCCGTGTCCCCCTCGGCCGTTCTAGCCCCTCCATCGCCCCAGCCCCTCTGCCCGGCCCAGGCTCTCTCTCGGCCACTCCGCTGCCCCATCTGTCTGAGGGCCCTCCATCTCCCTGTGATGGGGTAAGGGGGGACGGTCACTAGACCTGGACACCCTCTAGTCCTGGACACCAACTAGTCCTGGGACACCCACTAGTCCTGGACACCAACTAGACCTGGGGCACCCACTAGTCCTGGACACCAACTAGTCCTGGGACACCACTAGACCTGGGGCACCCACTAGTCCTGGACACCAACTAGACCTGGGGCACCCACTAGTCCTGGACACCAACTAGACCTGGGACACCCACTAGAGCTGAACACCCACTAGACCCGGACACCCACTAGACCTGGACACCAACTAGTCCTGGGACACCACTAGACCTGGGGCACCCACTAGTCCTGGATACCAGTAGACCTGGGACACCCACTAGAGCTGAACACCCACTAGTCCTCGGACACCCATTAGACCTGGACACTCTCTAGTCCTGCATACACTCTAGTCCTGCACACCCACTAGACCTGCACACCCACTAGTCCTGGACACCCACTAGACCTGGACACCCTCTAGTCCTGCACACCCACTAGTCCTAGCTCTGGGGGCCTGGCTGTGGCAGGACAGGAAGTGGGGCCCATAGGCAGGAGGCACACCACATCTTGGCTTCTTGGAGGAGGAGGCATTAGGACTGCCCCTGAATGACAGAGATATTGGCTGGGTACATGATGGCAAGCCAGGCCAGGCAGAAGGTAGGCAAGGGGGGCCAAGAGTGGCCCAGGACCAGGGATTACTCCACGAAGCCCCACAAAGCTCACCAGCCCGGCCCTGAACAAGGCGTTATGCTGGGTCAGGTCTGTGGTGACAGGGATCCCTGCATCGTGTGGCAGAGGCGGGGAGGCTGGAGGGTGAGCTCCAGGCCCTCTCCAGGCCCACCCCAGAAAGCCCCCAACCCCGCCCTCACAAGCCCCACCCCCACAAGCCCCACCCCCTGGTGCCCAGGCAGCCCAAGCTCCAGTGCAGAAGGGAGCTCCATCTCCCCTGGACCTTCGGCCAGCCTAAAGCCTCCAGGCTGCCTCCCCAGGGAGCCCCCGCCCCACAGGCCTCTCATACCTCCTTCCTGCCCCCGCCCCTCCCCTCGGGCCCTATGAGCACAGGCCTGTGCACTTGAGGGATAGAGGGCAAGAGATGGACCCCAGGTACCCTGGGGTGCACCCCCGGTCTCCGCCCCGCCCCACTCCAGAGGCTGCTCTGAGGCCCTGAATACACACAGCACCCAGAGTCTCCAGCCACATTGCGACGGGGCTGCACGGCTTTCCTTCTGCACCATAAGGTGTCCCCCCAGCCCACAGCCCTGAGTCCGGAGAACCCCAACTGTCTGTCACCCCCTTTAAGGGTTTCCTGCCCCTGGATGGAGGGAGGCAGCCGCTGGACGCACAGTCGGGTCCCGCTGAGGGCGTCCCACGCCTGCGGGACAGGAGGCAAGCAGCCTCGGAGGCCTCCTGTCCCTCGGACCCTGGGAACGCCACACCTCCTCTTCCTGCGGGCAAGACTCGCAGTCCCAGCCAGCTCCCAGGGGCAGGACCCTTGCAGAGCTGCTGCTGGGAGAGCATTTGGACAACCCCCCTGGAACAGCGGGGGCCGGGAGGCCAGGAACATTCACACAGTCTCAGACACCACCCCCGGGGCCGTGTCTCTGGGTGCTGACCTTGTCAAGGAGGAGACCCTGCCCTCAGCTATCCACCAGCCCTCCCACCTGGCTCTTCCCGTCTCTCACAAAAACAAGGACGGCTGTAAGGACAGCCGTGGGTCACTTAAGCCTTAAAGCCTAGATTGAGACTCAGTAAGGGCTCCCCTGGTAGCTCAGCTGGTAAAGAATCCGCCTGCAATGCAGGAGACCCCGGTTCGATCCCTGGGTCAGGCAGCTACCTTGGAGAAGGGCATAGCAACCCACTGCAGTATTCTTGCCTGGAGAATCCCATGGAGGAGGAGCCTGGAGGGCTACAGTCAATAGGGCTGCAAGGAGTCAGACACGACTGAAGCGACTATGCACCCAGGCATGATTCGGTAAACACACACACACATGGCCCTACAGGCAAACATGGGAAGGCTGTGTGTCCATCCTGGTCACTACCCCACCACCCTCAGCACCCTCCCTGCCATCTCCACCTCCAACGTCTTCCGGCTTCTTCAAGGCTCCTTTCCAAGCGGCCTGCCCCGATGGCCCACGGGGTCTCCTGGCCTGGAGCCCAGACCAGCCCACCTGGCCGCTGCTCCACATCCATCACCACCGCGACCTTCGCCAGCTAGTTTTCACAGCTGCCGCCTGGGTTGATGGTCCTCTGCCTGCTTTAACACCTGAAAGGGGGTCAGGGTGGCTCATGAGCAGGCCTGGTGGCACAGAAGCCTGGGGGTGGGGGGTGCCAGGACCCGCCATCTCTGAGGCTCAGACCAGACCCTGCCTGGCTCCACTCGCACGGCCCTCGTGCCTTCGCAGCCCAGGCCCCAGGGAAGGGCCGCCCCGCTGTGTTCTGGGCCCGCACCCGCTGTGTGTGACTCCATCGTTTGACCTGCATTAACCATGGTCCTCCCTTTGCAAACAATTCCTTTTGTTTCCTTGCAACCACCTCCCCATCCACGAGGCCAAGTCACTTCTGCTCTCCAACTGCCCTGGGTCCCTAGTTTCATCACAGAAACAGAAATCCAGTCTGGAGGAAGGAGTCACCCCAAGGTCACACACAGAGACGGCAGCACAGCCAAGGCTCAAATCCAGGCCTCCTGAGTGCCAGCCCCAAGCTCCTCCCAGCACGTCACCCTGCCCTGAGACTGGGGTGTAACTCCCTGCTCCATGGCAGGACCCACCCCACCATCCAACCAGCACATACCCCTTCATCCACCACCTCTCTCATAAGTGGTGAAGAATAAGTGGGCATGAGGCTCAGGTGTCGGAACGTGCCCCCTCCCTTTCCAGCCAGCGCACCCACCACCCATGCATCGTCCATCCATTCATTCCTCCCTCCACCCAGCCACTCGCTCAAGCATCACCCTGCCATCTGTCTTTTCAACCATCCATCATCCATCCGCCCGTCCATCCACACATCCACCCACCCACCCACTGCGCCCTCAGAGGACAGAGAAGTCAGAGGATGGGACAGCAGACGGGACCCAGGCCTCTGGCACAGGGGAGACGGGCGGCAGGGTCCGCGAGCGGCAGAGCACAGGGGAGGACGTGGGGCAGTGTGCAGTGGGAGGTGGGCCGCGCGGCAGGTCCAGGAGCCCTGCTGTCTGGGGCCGGGAACAGGAAGCTCAGGCTTGGTCTAAAGGCCATTTTTGAGGAAGAGGTTGGCAGTGATGAGGGCACCATCGGGGATGTGGGCCCGGGGCACCACACTCAGCAGTGGGAAGGGGCCCGCGGCTCCCGTGTGGCGGCCAGGGGAGGGGTTGGCCTGGCCAGCTCCAGCACCCAGGGCTCCCGCCCCGAGGGCCGGCACTTAAGCATCCTCCTCCAGCTGCTTGCCCAGCTTCCACCCTGCTGACTCATTGGCGGCTCCTGCCGCCACCCAGAGTGGGGACCCAAGGGCTGGGTATAAATCCCCACAGGCGGCCGGCGGAGACCACATCCGCTCGGCTCGACTAGAGGGATGGCCGTCCCCAGGGCCCTGCTGGCCCTGCTGCTCACTGCAGCCTCGGCTGTGAGCCTGGGTGAGAGGGGCAGTGTGGCTGGCCGGCAGGGGGCCTGGCGCTGGTCTTTGCCCAGCCTAGCTCCGCAGTGGGGAGGGGGTCACCGACTGGGCTGGTCGCCCTGACCCTCTGGTCCTGAGCCCAGCTCCACCCGGGGCAGGGGTCATGGCCTGCTCTCCAAGCAGGGAGACCGTGGCTTGGGTGGGGGGAGCGCAGTGCAGGGATCACGTCTAAGCCAGGAGGGTGGGCCTGAAGGGGCTCAGTGGGGCAAGGCCGTCCCCCAGGGAGGGACCCGACACACCCTCCAGGTGGAGCAGGGGGAAAGGGCCCAGGGCTGAACCACCCCTGGCCTCTTCTCCTGCCCTTCCTGTGACCCCCAGGGTGGGTCTCAGGGCTGGGTGATGAGGGTCTGCCTCCGCTCCTCCCCCAGGTGAGGCCTTAAGTTGCATCACCTGTGAGCAGCCCACGGCCCTTCCTCTGTGCAAGAACGTTACCTACTGCAAGCCGGACGAAATAGCCTGCAAGACCACGCTGGTGACGGTGGAGGCAGGTGAGGCGGGGGCCTGGGGCTCCCAGCTCCCACTTCAGGGCCACACTGCAGACCCCAGCAGGGGCCTGGGTGACTTCCCGGCCATCGGTCAGTTAGGGTGTCCTGGGAGGAGGCAGGAAGCGCAAGGTGAAGGGCACAGACTGGGACGGCCAAGGAAGGCCGTGATGGGGTGACTGTGCTCTGACACCTGCCCTCCCTCCAGAGTTCCCCTTCAATGAGAGCCCTGTGGTGACCAGCACCTGTGCCAGCTCTTGCGAGGCCACCGACCCAGACAGCATCGGGGCTGCCCACCCCATCTTCTGCTGCTTCCATGACCTCTGCAACTCCGTGGGCGTTGCCAGGCTCAGTGCCGGGGCCCTGGCCCCCCTGGGGGCCGTGGTCCTCAGCCACCTCCTTTCCTGAGACACCCAACGCTGCCAGCTGGCCACTCTGTTGGCACACGCCCACGGCCCAATCTCAGTGGGCACCAGGCTACTGGTGGGACCCTGGGGGAGAATCGTTTCGGGGTGCACTCTGCCCTCCTCCCCTAAACCTGTGGAATACATAAATAGACCGAGGCTGGAGACCATCTCTTCCTTCTGGACAGAGAGAGCCCTTGGGGCCACCTTCAGGGAGCTGGGTGGGACCAGGTGCGTTCCGGCACGCGAGCCTTGTGCCCACCATGGCCGTTCTGAGCCGCTTCACAGACAGGCAGGCAAAGGCTTCAGGGGACAAATGCCTTCCGGCAGTCTGACCAGGACTCATTGCTCAGCCCAAGGAAAATCTGACCCTGCTTCCAGAATATTTCCTGGGGTTCTGGAGGCATCCCCCTCTCCCCAGGATGGGGCGGAAACAGGCTGGAATCCAGTGTTATCCGTGGGTGGGTGAGTCTGCGGGGCCCAGGTCTGCTGCGGCAGCAAGAGGGGACCTGGGGAAGACGGTGTGTGGAGATGACCTGGCCCCCCAGGCTGGGTCTTCCAAAGGGTGTGGGGTGGTGTGTACCTGGGTCTGCGGGAACCCACACAACTCCCCAGGCCCCAGTCACCTCCTGCGACAACAGGCCTACTACACCCTGGGCCTCGGGGACAGCTGAGATTAGAGGGGAGTGTGTGTACAAAACATGAAGGCTGTGCCAGCTTGCCCCAGAATCCCAGGGCTGGCTCAGGGGCCCCCCATGGTCTAGCCTGTCTGCTCAAGGATGGGCTGCAGAGTGTCCTTGGGGGCTGACCACCCCCCTGGAGCCCAGGATCCTTTGGCCCCAGGAAACCCTGCCAGCTGTCCCTGGCGCCCCTGGCGGTCCCTTGCTCAAGCCCCACTGCAGGGAGTGGGAAGTAGGAACCGGACTGACCCCCGCCTGTCAGTGTCACCTTGCTGTCGGGCCTCTGGGCAGGAGATTCTCTACATTCTGCATCACAGCCAGACTTCCAGACCGCCCCTGATGTGACCCTGCACTTGGGAGGCCAGAGCCACCACTCACCTTGGAGCACAGTGAAGCCATGTCACTGCCCCCTTCAGCCTCACCAGCAGAGCAACAGGGGGGCAATCTCTGGGCGCTTCAGGGGTGCAGAGCAGGTGTGCAGCTGGGAGAGGCGTGGCAGCTGACCACTCCCAGGGAAGGCGGGTCGGTGGGGGCAGGCACCTGTGGGGCCTCCACGTGGCCAGCAGAGGGCGCGTGCCCCTCGGACTCCTCGCCTGGCGCCAGGGTCGCGGGGCCTCCCTGCCTGCACCTCCACCGGGAGCCATGCGGGGTGGCCTGAGTGCACGGGGGCCCGCCAAGCCCCTGCCCTGGCCCTAGGCGCGCCCGCTGGTCTGCGCCCCTTTGGGAGCTGGGGAGGCCATGGCTGGGGGCCACAAGAGTGGCCAGTGGGTGGCAGCAGGGTGGACGGCAGCTGCCCACACTGTCTGTGGGCATGTGGGGCCTTGACGCAAGTGGGTGCTGATCGCACACCCTCACCTCCCATTACATGGAAGTGGGTGGGTCACAAGACCTGCAGTGGGGAGATACTCAATGCTCCGCCCCCTCCCCGCTCACTGGCCAGAGAAAGAAGGGCCCCTCTTCCATCACGAGAGATGACGAGGAAGGCCACCACTGCCTCCAGGAGCTCTGCCTCCCTGGACGTCCCACAGGCAGGTGGCGGGGTGGGGGGCGTGGTCACCTGGGGAGCCAGATGCTGCACAGACCACAGGGGGCGGGGGCCTGGGGTGGACGGTCCTGTACCCACTGGCGTGCAGGAGGGGGAGTGTGGTCTAGGGAGAACCAGTGCCCAGGCCACATGCAGGCTGACAGTCACTTGAACTTCTCAATAGAAGCAGCGAACGCATGGGATCAGTGGGTCTTGCGAGAACTAGGCTGCAGATACACTTCCAACAGCCCAGTCCTGAAGCCAGGCCCCTTAGTCAACAGGTACCCTTCTCCCCTCTGCTGTGGGCCTGTCTTCCAAGTGCGGACCCAGAGCCTCCCCTACCCCCAGCCCAGCTGGGCTGCGTCTCCCTGAAGTGGACACAGAAGTCCCCATGCCCCTGGGGCAGCCACATGCAGCCTAGATGCCAATGACCATCCTGAACACCCCCTACTGTACCAAGTGAGGCAGACCATGCCTAGGAACCTCCATTCCACCTCCCCAGCCACTCATCCCACATGCGCCCAGCCAGTCACTAGGGGCCACTGGCTAAGTGCACCATTTCCTGTCTGTGGCCCCACCAGGAATTTGTCCTGTCTGGCAACAGTCAGCTCAGTCACCTGCCACGATCCCCCAAACCCCACCGCCCCTCTCTACAGGACCTGTGCAAATGTGTCACATGAAGAGAAACAGACCTTCTGGGAGGGGGGCCCACGTGACCCTCACGTGGCCACTGGCTCAGGACAGGCATGAGGCCCCACCTGGCAGACCCTGGTCCTGACTGACCCCTGGCAGGGCCCTCGGGGAAGGCGGAAGGTGAAAAGGGCTGCGGCTCCAGCCAACCTCCCTGGCAGCACAGCTCCACCCTACTCCAAGCCTCTCCAGCCCCACCGCCCCATTGCTGAATGCCTGCTGCACACCCAGCCACTTCCAAGGGCCCTTCTCTCCCAAGCCCCAGTGCTGGCCCCTCCTGGGGAAGGTGGTCAGAGCACGGACACCACCCCCCTCACCTGCCTTCTGTCCCAGGGGTACCATCCCTGCCCTCCTGGGAGGGCCTGCACAACGGTCCCTCTGTTCACCCTGCCCCCCACCCCACCCACTAAAGCCCACTGACCTCTGCCCCACCTGCCAGCCCTCACCTTGCCCAATGAGCCCAGGAGCCTGGGGGCCCAGACCCAGAATCTGGGGTGGGACCTCCCAAGCCTCTGTGGACAACCACAGAGAAGGAGAGGGCCAGTCTGTAAGGGGCTTGGGGCAGCTCCTTTCTGGCCGCGACCCCGTGATCCGCGGAACGGGCACAGGTCCTGCCAGCGTGGACTCCAAGCTCATCCAACAATCCCGACAGCGACCCCCGCCCCATGTCAGAAAGGGCTTCGGAAATGAAGACTCTCCAGCACGCTCACATTGAAGGCCCTTTACTCTTGGGCTTTCCTTAAATAAAACAGAAACACTGTGGTGTTCCCAGTGGCTGAGGCAGACAATGCTGTGGGGGCAGGGGAGGAAGAGGGCTGTGGCCATGCTCCTGGCCCCGCTGGCGAGGGGTGGACGGGTTGGCCAGGGAGCAGTCCTGGGCCCCTCTGAGCTGCCCCGGGGGCCGCTGCAGGGGCACACGTGAGCAGGCACCCTGCCCAGGGCAGAACCCACCCCCAAAGCTCGGACTCTGTCCCCAGCCAGGGACGAGGCCCACCTGCCCTGCCCTCACACTCTCCGAGGCCCCGAGCCAGTACCTGCTTCTCCCCAGGCTGCCCTTGTCCTAGCTGCAAGGCAGGAGAGCGGGCAGGCCCCAGCGGGCACCTCAGCAGGCTGGTAACACCAGGACAGAGCTGCTCGAGCAAAGCCAGGAAGACCCTATGCGGCTCCAGCCCACTGTGGGAAGCAGCTCTCAGTGCAGGAAGAAACAAACAAATCAACAGCCGGGCAGGACGTCAAGTCAGGCAAGGACAGCCCCAGCGGGAGGGCAGAGGCACTATAGACCCAGAGAGGGCAGGACCCCAGCCAGGGTCACAAAGCACGGTCCTATGGGCACTAAGGGGTGCAGACGGGTGAAGGCACCCAGGCAGGACCCCACACCTCTCCCCAATCCCTCCTCAGGAGCAGGTTCCGACTAGGAACCCCCACCCCCACCCCCAGCTATGACAGCTCACCACCTCCACTGGAGTCGCTGCACATCTGACCTGCGCTGGGCCCACCATAGTCTCCAAGGCCCGAAGCCCCTGCTGCAGGCCCTGCCACCACCCTAGCGCCCGGTGACCAGGCCTCTCTCCCGAGTACCCTGGGCCGGTCTGCCTGGCCCCTAGCCAGCCACACTCTGCCCTGCCCTCACGTGCAGCAGAAGAATCTGCCTTGAAATGCTGCTCTGATCCTTCCAGCTCCTCGGGGCCCACATCAGGGCCCAGGCCTTGGCCAGCTCCCTGCCTCACCCCCGGCCTCACCCCCAATGGCAGCCTCAGACTCCAAGCTCTGGTGCTCAGGGCAACCCCAGCCCGTTCCCTGCTTCAGGCACCCTGCCCACTCAGAGCACGGAAGCCTGGCTTCACCTGTAAGGCGACCCACCCCGACCCCCTGCTGCCTGCATACCAAGGGCCCTGGGCCCCAGTTTGCCCATCGTTATCACCCCGAGGGCAGAGCTGGCTGGGTGCCTGCGTCACCCCCACCCCGTGCTCGGCGTGGGATGGGGTACGGAGGGGCATAAATAATGGGGACGGGGGAGGGCCTTGAGCATGTGAGGGGGCTGGGCGGGTCGCAAGGCCACTCCACTTCAAACAGGGCCCAGTCCAGCCGGCCCATGCTGCCTCCAGGTTAAGGCTGGTGGGCAGGGCAGGGAGGCTGTGGCAGTCACTGCTCCTTGAGAACGTCGTGGAGCCCACTCTCGGCCCGAATCAGCTGGCTGCTGGCCTCATTGTAGGCAATCCAGTGCTGCAGGTCAGCTGGCAGCTCCGGGGGCTCCACCTGCAGAAGGGGGGGTTGAGACCAGATCCAGACTCGCCTGCAGCCCAGCCCTTCCCACGAGGCCAGGCCACCCCGTGCCAGCATTTCAGCAGGCAGATCCCGGGCACTGGGCTCAGCCTGCCCCATGCTAAGCCTGACACTGGACCCAGGGCCCTCCGCCCCATGTGGGACCGGACGTCCATGGGGCGCTCCTGCCAGGCCGGGTGAGGGGCACTTCACCTCACATGGGCATCACCCTTCAGCCCACGCCTGACCTCATGGCACCCTCCCCTGCAGGAAAGTGGCCTTGGCTCCCTCTCCTCCACACTTTGGTCACAGCTGAGTCCACGGATTTGAAGCCTCGATGGCTCTCCCCTCCCGGTCTCCTGACAATGAAGGGACACACACAGCATCTCTGTGGGTGTGAGGTGGGTGGGATCCAGGCTCTCTGGGGATGTCCCTGACTCAAAGAGACAGAAAAGCAGCAGGCTGGGCCTCTGGCCTGCTGTGTAGCCTCAAGCAGTTTGCTTTGCCTCTCTGAGCCTGTTTCCCCACCTCTGATATAATGGAAAGGCATGGCCTCACCATGACCAAGGTGAGGCTGTCTCCCTCTTCTGTGCCTGTCCAGGGCCAGAGAGGGCAGCGCCCTGCCTGAGGGCACCAAGGGGTCCAGCAGGCCCTGGCTTTGGCATGCAGGTGCCCAAGCATTAGGCACCTGTCTGCAGCAGGAGCCTGCCCTGGCAACCAGCACCGCAGCAACGTCTCCAGGGGCCCCTTGCCATGCTGCAGCGGCAGGCCCAACTGTGCCGGGAATAGCAGGCCCTGGGGAGGGGCCTTGAGCCCCAGACAGGTGCTGCGGCCCTCCTTTCTCCAACTGGAAAAGGCGCAGGGCCTGCAGCTCTAGAGAGCTCAATTCTCACCCGAACCCCGGGGATGGTGATCCAGCCCCTCAGCTCTAATCTGGTTGAAGGGGGTCTCAGGACCTTGAGAACGCCTACCAATCTCCTGTCACCGACAGCACCCCCACCCCAACGCCATCCTTCGTTCAGAACCGAGGACCCGTGAGACGGGCTCAGCACTCTCGGCCACACTTGGACTGAGAGGGGTCTTCCCTATTCTGGAAAATGTGGAGGGTGAGGCAGGGAGCCCTGAGGAGCTAGGTTCCTAAGAAGCAGCGGGCGGTGGGCATGCTGAGTCCTGCTACAAAGAGGTGATCAGGGAACCCTGAGGGGTCCCACGAAGCAAGGCATCAGTGAAGAAGGCCCTGGCCTGGGACCAAAGGGAAGGGCGGGATCGGTACCCGGCGGGACGAGAGCACCCCGCAGAGGGGAAGCGGCAGTGTGGGGCCAGGAGGCCAGCGGTCCTCAGGGGCCAGGGGAGATGTGCGGGGGACGGGGGATGCTCACCCTGCGCTTGCACAGGTGCTGAACGACTCGCTCTGGCGAGGTGCCCAGCACATGCTGGCGCGAGCGCAGCAGCGCGCACACGAAGCCGTCGCGCAGGCTGATGAAGCGCGCCTCCATGTAGAAGGCGCGGTCGTCCCAGCCCAGTAGGCGCGTGCGCACCTCGAACGGCTCGAACAGACGCAGCGAGCGGCGGTAGCGCGCGCAGGAAGCGGCCAGCACGGCGCGCGCCCCGAGCGCGCGCAGCCCCTCGAGCACACCACAGCGGGCCAGGTGCGCGATGCGTGCCACGTCGGCCTCGCGCAGGTAGCGCGCGTTGTTCATGTGCAGCAGCAGGTCCAAGTCCGAAGGCAGCACGCGGCCCGCATAGCTCTGCTCAGCCAGCAGGTCGCGGACGCGCGGCTGCAGGAGGCGCGCGCGCAGCACGGCGCACGGCACGCGCACGAGGTACCAGCCGTCCAGCAACGCGAAGTAGACGAGGGCCAGGGCCAGCAGCGCTACGAGCAGCTCCAGCATCGCGGCAGCGGGCGCCGGGCGCGGGAGAGCAGTCAGCGCGGGTGCTGGTTTCGTGCCCAGCGTTGCAGCCGGCGGCGCTGGTTCCACTGCTCTGCCGGCTCGCCTGGGAACCCGTGAGTTGCGCGGACGGAACGAACCATCTCGCGAGGCCGGCTGAGGGGGCGACGCGCCTGTCGCCGCGGGCCGAAGTACCTCCTCTCTCCGCGGCGCCCCCCTCCACGCTCTCAGTGGTTCGTCCCACGCCGCGGCGCTAGCGGCTTTCGCTTTCTCCTCGGCGGGCGGGGCATAGGTCGGCGAGCCCGGGGGTCGCAGCGGCACCTGGCGGTCACTCCCGGCGCTACGGACGCAGGAGCGCCCCCGGGTCTCCCGCAGCGTCGCCCCCTGGCCCCTCTGGGAGCGCGAGCCCCTCGCGCCTTCCCTGGCGCTTGAAGACTCGGACTGACCCCGGAGATTCCACCTCTAATTTGGGAGAGCCTCCAACACTTCCCTGGCCTAGGCTGTGGAATTTTGCGGGAGAAATGGAAAATAGTCCAGTCCCCAGCAGCGTTACTTGGAGACGACTGGAAACCGATCCTCTGCTCCCGAACCTCCAGGGGCTCCCCGCTTTCGCAGGACGACAGCCCCACGTGCGGGCGGATTCAAGGAGTGTCTCAGTCTGGCCCCAGTACACCTGTTCAGTCTCTTCATTAACCCCGCCGCACTCACCCCTGCCCTCCAAGATCCTGACAACCGCAACCTCATTTCCAAGCATTCCCACCCTTTGCTCTTTTAAGAAACGGGAGCAAAGAACATCCAGGGTGGAGAGGGAGGAGTTAGTAACTGAAATGACTCAGCAGTGGATTCAACGGTAACTCGACTTAGGCACCTGGACGCCTGGCCTGACACGCTGCTGCACTGAGTCGCTGTCCTGTCCCTTTTCTCTGCGGGGCTTTGCGCGAAGGCCCAGAGAAGGCAGGCCACCTCTCCTGACCAGCCTCCAGGCCTCTCCAACGACCGCATCTGCCAGTGACCCCCAAGGCTGCCTGCTCAGGTCAGTATTAGAGTCCCGTGAGGGTGGGTTTGCCGAGTGATTGCTGCGGTCCAGTGCCTCTGAGAAGGCATCTGGCTGCAGCTGGGCTGAGGAAGCTGCCTCTCCGGCCAGTCCACACCCAGAGGGCTTGGGCTGCAGGGTTCTTGCAGGCCAGGAAGAAGGAGCTCCTGGGGCAGCTGTGGTCCACAGAGCTGGGTGCTAGGTGGCCTCCTCGCCAGGGTCAGTGTCAGGCAGAGGATGAGTGGTTTGCTTTTCTGGCTTTGCTTCTGGGACCAGCAGCTGGGCAGAGTAGGGCCAGTGTTGTCCTGGGTCCCTGGATCTGCTTGGATACTTCCAGGAACAGGGGGCTCATTTCCTGTCAGGGCAGGTCCACTGCCCTAGGAAACCCTGGCAGTAAGAAGACCCTTCCCACACATGCTCACACTTGTCCCTGTAATGCTGTCCCTGCCCTGGCTGGGCTCCGAGCCATCTGTCCAGGGGTGGGCTAGCTTCTCAGAGCCAATGGAATGCCATGCCCTTCGAGGCCCCCTTGGCCACCCCTCAGAATGCAGCCGCCTTCTCACCCAGCTTGTCCCATCCCCACAGGAGAGGACCTCGTAGCCAGAGTGCTAGTTCTGGAGACCACAGTGCAGCTTGGTGGGTGAGGCTCCAGCAGTCCCGCCCTCCTCACAGCCCCCCATCCTGAGTCCTTCTGAGCTTCTGCTGTGCACGTCACCCAGCACACACACGTGCACGTCACCCAGCACACACACGTGCACACACACGTGCATACACACACGTGCACACATGTGCACATGCACATGACACGGGTGCACACGTGCACACCCACACACGCACACATGTGTGCACATACATATCTACACGTGGGTACACGGATGTCCACACACGAATGCACATACACATGCACAGACATGCACACACGACACAGGTACACACACATGCACCCACACACATGCACATGTGCACACACGTACACACACACGTGCACACAACATGCACACACGTGCACATGCACACGACACGGGTGCACACCCACACATGTACACGTGTGCACATACATACCACACGTGGGTACATGGATGTCCACACATGAATGCACATACACATGCACACACGACACGGGTACACACACATGCACCCACACACATGCACATGTGCACACACGTGCACACACGTGCGCGCACGTGCACATGCACACGACACGGGTGCACACCCACACACGTACACATGTGTGCACATACATATCCACACGTGGGTACACGGATGTCCACACACGAGTGCACATACACATGCACAGACATGCACACATGACACAGGTACACACACATGCACCCACACACATGCACATGTGCACACACGTACACACACATGCACACACGACATGCGGGCGCACACAGATGCGCACATTGACACGCACACACTGCACATGCTGTTCCGTCCACAGGGCACCCTCCCCCCCATCTGCCCCTTTCTGGAACCCCAAACTGGGCTAGATCCCCAGAGTACTTACTTTTACACTGATGCAATCCTTCAGTAGGGGGTGCTCTCTCCCCGCTGGATCCTGTGGCCAGGTGGCCAGGGCTGATCTGTCTCGTTGACTGCCAAACCCCAAGGCCAACGGGATGCCCGGTGCACTGAAGGTGCTCAAAATGTGAATGCTGTAAGGACCAACGCCTTCTCCACGCCCCCACCAATCCAGCTGCTTCTGTCCCACCCAGTGGACACACGCATCTTGTGATAGGTCTCTGGCACTTTGTGGAGGGCTGGAAGGAGTCCTGGGCGCGGGGCCTCGATCCCTTCCCTTGGCCCTGGAGCCTCTGAGCCTGCGGAACCAAGCAGGGCAGACGGACAGAGGGGTACTTCTGGGTCCCCTTGGTTCCTAAGGACTCTCCTATCTGGGTAGCACTGGGCGTTGCCACCAGGGGCAGGCCCGCATACTAAGCGCCACTGGCCACCTCCTAGGTTCGAGCCTCCAAGTGAAGAGATGCATGAGCTCAAGACGCCACCTGAGGGAACAAAAGCAGCAGTGCCTGTAGTCGGAACCAGCAGGCAGCCCCTGGACCCTGGCCCCACCTGGACCCCGCCCCTGGGTCCAGACCCTAGCAATTCCATGCAGAGGTCCCGGATCCAGCGGCAGCAGCTCTGCGGGCCCTTTAGGCCTAGCCAGTCCCGGTTTAGGGCTTGCATGGATCCGTGCACGCCTTGGTCACCACCACATGGCCGTGAAGAGGTAGCCTGCTGGCCGGACAGAACCAGGGTGCAGACCTGTTTGTCCGCAGTGGATGGCCAGCCCACTGTGGAGCTGAAATTCAGTTCTATAAAAACGGGGTGGTCGCTCTGGCAGAGAGCAGCTGTGTCAAAGCGCAGGGGTGGAGCCCGGGAGACTCTGGGGGGACTGACCAGATTACTCCTGGGGCTGCAATTCTTTTCTGGGTGCTGTGTGCCCAGGCCCAGGCTGGGGGCGGGGACAGTCCCTGAGCATTCAGCAGCGAGGCGGTGACTTACCTGGGGGCTGCCCCACCCCCATAGCCTATGTGAGCCAGATGATGGGGTCTCTAGGGGGTGCTCTGCAGTCCGGGGGTACCTCCGGGGCCCTTCCTGAGTCAGGAGAGATGCCCACCAGGCATGGGGAAGCACTGGGCATCTCTTCTGACTCGGGAAGGGCCCCGGAGGTACCCTAGGACTGCAGAGCACCCCCTGGAGACCCACACTCCCTGCTATCCAGCCTGCCTCCCTGAGCAGCTGGAGTCAAGTGGGGAGGGTGGGGGTATCCCCAGGGAGTCAGACCAGTCATCAGCCCGGGGGGAGCCCACCAACCTGAGCCCTGGAAGGGCCAGACCGCTGGTCCAGTGCAGCCAGAGTCCTTGGAGGAGGACGGCCTGGGGCTGAGTGTGGCTGGGAGCTGGGGCCAGAGCAGGAGATGCCCACTGCAGGGCTTGGTTTGGGGTGGGCAGGAGCCAGCTGTGTGGCCTCAGGTCAGCTCCTTCACCTCTCTGAGTCTGTATCTACTCAAGTTTGAATGTGCAGCCTTGCCAGTTCTGACCAGCTGACTGCGTGATCTTGTGCAAGCTGCCTCACCTCCTTGCTTCAGGTTCCTCCTCTGCACAGCCCTACCTCTAAGTAGGGAGGAATGAATGAATGATTGTGCGGGAGGTGGCAGCGAAGAGCCTGGCATGTGGCAAGGGCTCTGTCAAGTCTGCTGGGTCATCACCGGCTACTGGAGCTGTGAGCAGATCGGATAGCATCTCCCCCATGGAAGATACAAGGGTCATCGTAGAAACAAACACGCTGGTCCATCTGGAGGACCGCTTCGGCCACCACAGGGTTTCTGTTCCTTACCAACGAGAGACAGAGGTTAGAAACAAAAGTGGTTTCCCTTAGAGAGTGTGACCAGGTGTGTCAGCTTGCAGAACGCACCTTGTTCTGCACAAGAAGCAACACCATGAGGGTGAGATGGGGGCAGGTGTTGTCCCGGAGCTTGGGGACAGGGGTTTGCACTTCCTCTTTGTACCGTAGCTCTGAATGGGGACTGGGTGGGCTGCCCCTGCAGGTGGCCCCATGCTGTCTGCACCCTTGGAGGGGCGGCCTGTCAGTGCCCCATCCTGCAGGAGGGGAGACCTCTGCCCAGGGAGCTGGGCCGGGAGCAGAGCTCTTGTGGAGGCTTATGGCTGCAAGACCTCAGGGACGGCAGGAGGTGGGCCAGGACCTGGGTCATAGGGCATGGAGGGCGCAGCCAGGGCTCCCACCTCTGGGGGCCAGCCGCCTCTCCCCTCTCACGCTCGCCCGTGGAGTCCAGAGTGGGGCGTGGGGGCCCGGAGCACCTCCCCTCCTGAGCCTTGGCCCAGGGCGGAGGACCCCCCCATGGGGAGGGGCTGACATGTGGGCACCAGGCCCGGAGCCCTGCTCAGTGGACGTGGCTGCTCTCAGCGCTGCAGTCCTTCCCTCGGGACCTTGGGTCCTGCAGAGGCCTTTCGGGCACCAGCGCTTGGGATCCTCGTCCTTGGCTTGCTTTCTATGAGCTATAAACATGCCCCACGTTTCCATGGTTACACCCACACAGGCCCAGACCCTGACCCTGACCTCTGCCTGGGGGCAAGCAAGGACAGAGGCTTTCTGCCGCCAAGCCCACAGGCCTCTGTTAAGGGCCTACTGTGTGTATGGCATTGCTGCCCCCCCGACCCCCATGAACAAGCCCGCCCCTCCGAGCTTCCTCTCTTGGGGCTCTCAGGACCTCACACTGCTGACTCCAGGCCTACTCGGAACACTTCCTCTCAGCCTTTGCAGGGCCCTTCTGAGAGCCTGCTCCATGCTGGGTGTGGAGGACGCTGCAGGTAGAATCTGGCTCAGCTCGTGCAGGGGCAGGCAGGGAAGGCTTCCCGGAGGAAGACGTGCTTGAGCAAGGGTTAAGGGTGGGCTGGAATATTGAGCAGGGGTCTGGTGGGCTATCTGCCGGCTGTCTCACATCATGAAGCCCAGCGTGCTGGGTGGTGGGAGCTGGGCAGGAGTCCTCGAGGGAGCCACGGAGAGCTGGGAAGGGCAGGGTGCGTCGCCTGACCTGAGTGAGGGTCTCAGAGGGTCTGTGACGGGGCCAGGTGTGTCAGGCATGGCCTGGGCCCTGGACACCGCTGCCTGGCACAGGGGACAGCAGGGTCCTCTTGGATCCTACAGCTGGGCCCGGCCCCAGGGCAGCAGACGGCCAGGAGCACCGAGCAGCACCCAGGTGACGCCGGCCAGCTGCAGGGCCTGGGCCCCGCTGGCGTTGCACAGGTCGGGGGAGCAGCATGCGACGTTTTCTTGCTCCAGAAGGAATTCCCCGAGTCCTCCACACAGTGCGAGCTGCAGCCTTTGCTGATGACTGTCAGGAGACCGATGGCTTCTGTGGGGGGAGGAGCGATGGAGATGCTGGGCAGGGCTGGGCCTTGGGCACTCAACCTGCCCTGCCCCAGCTCCTGCGGCCTGCCTCCTGTCCTGACTCTTGCCTGAAACTCCAGAGCTTGGGTCCACCCCCAGACGACCCCAAGCCCTGTGAGGGCGGGGGCCTGGTCTCATCCATGTCCACATGCCCGGGCATCCAGACCCTCTGCCGACACTGGAGATGCTCAGTGAATGAGTGGATGCAGGCTGGAGGGACGAGGGCCAACGGGTGCGCGGAGGGCGAGCGGTGAAAGGGATGGGTTATGGGTGAGGGGACAGACGGATGGGTCCTCTGTCCCATCCGTAAGGGGTAGGGCGGGGGTGGATGGATGGGAAACGGAGCGCCCATATCTGTGGGCGGGTGGTCGGAAGGATGAACAGTCCAGTGCGGAGACCCAATCCCTGGCCCTTGGAGCGCCTGCAGGAGTCTGGGGGACGGCGCCGGGGGCAGGGCGTCCGGGGGAGGGCGCGGGGCGGCGAGGGGGTGGGGCGTCCGGGGACTGCGCAGGAGGGGGAAGGGGGCGTCCAGGACGGCGCTGGGGGCGGGATGTCCGGGCGGAGGGCTCGGGGCAGGGGGAACCTCTGGGGGACGGCGCGGGGGGCGCGGGACAGCTTGGGGGGCAGGGCAGGACGCAGAGAGGCCAGGGGGACATTGGGCCACTCACCGACGCGCTCGGCCCAGCCCTGGTTCTGCACACGCTGGCAGCCCTCGTTGTTGCCCTGGTCCTCGCAGGAGTAACACTGGAGGGCGGTGCCTGTCGGGGAATGAGGGGTGGGGTGATGGGCTGCCCCTCTCTGCAGTGCCCGGGGACAGGAACCTCGTTTACTCCTCTCCTGCATGGAGCGGGGGGCACCGTCCCGTGCACAAGAGCCACAGACTAGGGGCCCCGCACATGGGGGCGCCCTGCCCAGCCTCCTTAAGGCCCTGTCACGATGCCACGCTCCTGAGAGGGAGGGGCACCAGGCAGGGGAGGGCAGGGTGGACAGGACCCTTCCCAAATGGCCTGCATCACCGGGCAAGGTGCCTCTCAGTGGCCTCGTCCCTGGAGCGATGAGTGGTGGGTGCATCCCTGGCCGGGCCGGCTCTGTCCCTGGGGCGAGGCTCCAGCTCCTGGTGATTCATCTCCTCGGGCAGGACAGGTTGAAGCTGAGGTCCACACAGCGAAGAGCCAACAGGCCGCCAGCAGCCTGCCTGCACGCAGGCTCCACCAGCGCCTCGAGCCCCTTCTTCTGCTTGCCTCCTCCCAGCCACCTCCTCCCTCTGGGCCCCTCTTGCCTCTCTCATCGTCCCACCCCCAGGGCCCTGCTCCCCCAGCTCTGCCCCGGGGCCCACTCAAGCCTCACCCGGCTGCAAGGCCAAGTTAGCAGCGAGCAAGGGGAGGAGGAGAGCCTTCATGGTGGCGGGTTCAGGTGAGCAGAGCCTGGGCGGCTTTAAGCGCTCTGCTGGCAGGGCAGGGTCAGCTGCCCACAGTCAACACCGATGGTCCAGGCCCCAGGGCGGGGCAGATCCACAGTGCCTGCCAGGCTGCACCCTCCCTGGCCTTCTCTCTGTTTCCAGAAGGCAGAGCCTGCTGGGGATGGGGGCCCATTTCTCAGCCACCCCAGGAGGAGGCCGGCAGGCAGCTTCTCCACCCTCGCAGAGAGGGCGGTTCCATAAGGAGCCTAGAAAGGCTTCCACCGTCAAGACCTGAGGGTGGGAGGTTCATCAGCAGGCCAGCTCTTCGGCCACACCGGGACGCCAGGGCCATTGTGGCAGTGACTGTGTCCCTTTCCCACCCTTCTCCCATCAACGCCTCCGGCCAGCCTCTGGGAACCCACCTGTATTGCCGAAAATTGTTTTAGGTTTGACGGATTTGTTAACAAAAGAAACCACTTGTTACACACAAATAAACAATTTCAATATTTAACAGAGGACTATTTGACTTAATTTTAATATACAGTCATTAAAAGAAAAGCAAAAAAAGATATAGAACAGAGAGAAGTAAATAGCTTATTAAACATCACCAGCTTGGGCCAACTACTTATCCAGACTTAAAAGCTCTGGGAAGACCCTCCAGCAATCCGGAGTCCTAATTGGGAAAGGGTCCCCAGCAGTGCGTCCACCTCACAGATGAGACTTCAGATTGCAATTTTGGGGGCTCCTGCTTATAAGCCCAGGCTGCAAACTGATACCATCATCAGCAAAAATGCAGCTCGTTTTTAAAAAGTTTTACAATGCTGATTGCTTCACATTGTGAGTTACAACCTCTCAACTGATTGCTTCACGTTGTGAGTTAGACCCGGGAGGTTGGCCAGACCAACCCCTTCAGGGGCTCAAGAATTCCAAGACCCTTTGTGATCTAAAGTGTCACCCCACTTTCTGTGCGTGCAGGCAGGCACAGAATCCAGGCAGTGACCAGGCAAGGCAGAAGCAGGTCAGAGGTCTGATCTCCTGCTTCTGAAGCCTGAACAAGACTTCTTCCATTTTAATTTCCCTAACGTGGCTCTTCCTGCACTCCTCCGAACCCAGCGGTGGGGGGTGGCAATGGTGGCTCCTGACCGCTGTTGACCTGGGGGCCAGGAGTGATCCCTGCTGTCCTTTCACCTGACCTTTGTGAGCAGTCTTCCCAGGACCCCTTGGAGTGTCGGCAGGGGCTGACGGCCCAGGCTGCACCAAGTGCCTACTGTCCTCGGCGGGAGTCTGGGGGCAACAAGCCCCCTCCCTGTGGGGGAGAGTGCCTTTCCTTTCCTCGGATCTTCCTGGCCCCCGGATGGCCTCAGGGAGCAGATCTTACTCCCCTGCTTGATTTACCCTGGAAAAGGGCCAGGGCATGTCACAGGTGGAGAGGACACTGCTAGAGGGTGAGCAACTGGGGGCACTCCCTGGGCCGTGGGGAAGCTGAGGGACAGGTGGGTGCCTCAGTAGGGGGCAGCCCCGGATGACACGGGTGGCCTGAATCCTGGCCCTCCCGTGGCTCAGCACCCCTGGGTCTCCCCCACCCTCCAGCCCCTGGCTCCCACAGGCTGGGCTCTGTCCAAAAGAGCCTGGGGACCAGAGACGGGGAGGAACCTGACCTTGAGCAGAGGTGAGTGTGGCACCAGCATGGCACACCTTCCTTGCCCAGGCTGCCTACCTGGAACTTTCTGAACCCCGCGCCCCCCCCCCCCCCCCGCCGCCAATCCCCAGGCCATCGCCCCCCTCAGGCAATCACCCCCCCAGGCTCAACTGCCTCACATGGAAAGCAAAATGCTTGTGCCTTTGCTGTTTCCATTGGGGCCACCTGTGTGCACCCCACCCTCACTCCAGTTCACCAGGGCCGGGGTACCTTGGGCTGGGACCTTCTTATCTGTCTTTGTATTCAAGGCACGCAGCACCTAGCACCAGCCTGGAAAACTCATTCTTCAAACGTTGACTGTTGCCTCTGTGTTTGTTGATGTGATTTGATATGAAGTGGTCATTGTGAGGCAGTGGTTCTCAGATGGCAGCGTTACTTCTGCGGCCCAGGGGACCTTTGGCAGGGCCTGGAGACCTTCTCGGTTGCCCTAATGGGGGTCTCCTGGTGTCCAGGGGCGCAGGTCGAGAGCGCTGCCCGATGCCTGCAGTCACAGCAGAGTCGTCGGCTGACACCAGGCAGGACCAGCTTTGCTGGGGTTGGAACCCACCATCCTTCCTTCCAGTTTCCCCCTTTGCAGTGGGAATGTCTGTTCTCAGTCTATCCCACTGCTGTATTAACTCGTCTGGCTTCACAGATTCACAGCTGGAGAGGAATCTGCCAGGATGAATCCTACCCGGCCTCAGCCACGTGCGATGAGAGATCAGGGGAGACTTTGGGCTCTAGGCGTCCGTGTTGGTGCTGTAATGAGTTAGGGCTTCTGAGGCTGTTGGGATGATGTGAGTACACTGTGCATGTGAGAAGGATGTGAATTTTGAGGGGCCAGGGGCTGGACGGTGTCCTCCCCAAATTCATACGCTGAAGCCCTAAGCCTGGATGTGATGGTTCTCAGAGACGGGGGCTGCACAGGTCAGGAGGTTGGGCACCCGTCCTTCTCTACCACCTGAGGATACAGGGCAAGGGGGCCGCCTGCAGACCAGGAAGAGGCCCAGCTCGCACCTGCCTGCAAGGAGCGCTGATCGCAGAGCAGTAGATTGCCTTGTTTCTGTCACCCAGCCTGTGGCATTGTTATGGTGGCCCTAGCTGACTGAGACAGATGACTAACAGCTGCAGCTCAGATAGTGAAGACCTTGGCCCTGATTCCCTGAAGACCGTTATTAAACTCCACTCCTTGGTCACAATTTGAGCTCTGCTCTTGGCCCTAAACTGAGCTCTCACTGGGGTCAAAATCTGAGCTCTGACGCTGCCACTCGGGCGTCCACTGAACCTGGACCCTTCGGTGATCCAACTTCCTGGGAGGCCTGCCCAGCTCCCTGCAGCCCCTCCTGGGGTGGAGAGGTACCGGGGACCAGCCCCGGTTGGATCCAGGGTATCTGAAGTGTGGACGGCGTTGGCAACTGAGATTTATTTATTTATTTAGAGATATATAGAGATAAGGATTTATTTAAAGATAGATAAAGAAAGAATGTTGCAGTTAAGAAAATAGAAAGAGGCCGATATTCCTTGGTTTACGCAGAAAGCCAATAACGTCCCAAGACAAGGGACTTATACTGTTCACGTAGGCCACAGGTGCCCGCTTGAATAGTGGAGGATGCCCCGCCTTGGGCTCCCTCTCCCTGTCTTAGAAGCCCAGGCAGAAAAGTGAACACAGCGAGCCCCTGTGCTCCAGGGGATCAGCCTGAAAAAGAGAGTAAGAGAGAGAGAAAGAAAGAAAGAAAGAAAGAGAGAATTGACACGGGGGAGCCAAGCAATGATGAGGCGAGGCCCAAAACTTTATTTTTCCAGGGAGTTTATATACCTTAAGCTGTACATAGAGAATAATGGAAAATACAAAGTCATGCAGGGTCAGCAGCCCTGACCCTTATCGAGACCAGGCTTTCTCTCTGCACACCTATCTGTATACACAGGTCTTAGGTGATTTACATCATCTTCTGGCCAGGAGGCCTATTAGCATTTTATGACCCTTTTCTGATAAGGGTCAGTCAACGAGAAAACTTATTTGCCCTAAAAGTGTTATTCTTTCCAAAGTCTGGTGCCACTCTCAGAAAGCACTAAATAAAGTTACATGCTTGCATAGCAAGGATGCAACGATTTATAACAAAGAAAGAGGAGTACAGTGATTTATAACAAAGAGAAAATTCATTAACTCAAAAGTCTAGTATTGCTAACATCAAAACTACTATATTCGTATTTCTGCATCCCAATTACATTGATTAATATCCTCCCAGGTACCTAAAAGATAAAGGATATGGAGGCCTGGTGGCAATCATTAACTCAACAGTGAAACCCTTCACCAATATAATTCTTAGCTCTTTAAAAGGCTCTATATCTTTAAGATGTTTTAAGCTTCCTGTGCCTCTAGAGGTTGGGAGGCTGTAAACAATCACAGGGGTAGTTGTAAAAGTCCGGGGAAACCTGTCAGGCAAGTTAGAGAGCCATCAGAGGGGTTTGAGCTGAGACACTCCTTTTATATGCAGGAGACTATTAACTGGAGCTCTGAGTTAACTTTTTCCAGAGAAAGGTGGTTGGGGATAGCCCCCTGCTAATGTCAGAGGAGTTGGTGAAAGTCATAAAATAGTAAGACAGACAGATTCTGGTTTTGGGGTAGATGCTTGAGAAGGTCCGGGGGGTCCCTCGAGGCCTGATCTCGCCTTTGCCCGACAGGTCTCTTCCTCATGACCTTTGCCATGGGTGGGATCTCCCGTGCTGGCTTCCGGCAGAGAGGGTCAGTGAGTGCCTTCGCTGTGATGTCCCCTGAGACCCCTCTCCTCTGTAGCCTCCTCCTGGGACTCTTTTCCTTGATGGCCCTCCACCTACCCGCCCATGGGCCAAGCCAGTTCCCTGGAGATCCTGCCTGTTCACATGGCTCTAGGGTCTCCCGGGTCTTGCCAGGGTGACACCAGGGCTCACAGGACTGGCTGCAGGGCAGACCCCACCTCACAAGGGCCCTTGCCAACAGACCACTGCCCCCTCCTGGGGCTGCTGCATGGCCCTCCGCTTTAATGGACACCATTTTTGGATTAATTCATTACTTTAGCAGAATTAAAAAATTAAGATGGGATATTATTGCAAAACCACAGCTGAGTTCTCTTCCACCTTTGTAGACATTTTCCTTTAGAAAAATGCACATATAAGCAGAAGGGTAATTCGTTCACTTCCACATCACTGACCGACTGGGGAGAGGGGCCGCAGAGCAGGCTCCCACTGTAGCTTCTCAAAACTAAGGCCGTGTCTTGTAGCTCTGTCTGTGAATGTGTGTACCTGTGTAAGCAGTGTGTGGGGGGTGTGTTGAGTGAGTGTGTGGGGGGGGCACTGAGACCCTGTCCACCTGGCCAGCACCAGGACATGTCCATCCTGGGTTTGGGGGTCTCTGTCCCGAAGGGTCCTGGTGGCAGAGAAGGTGCCCCCCTGCACATCCCTGCATAGTGAAGTTGGGGAGCCCAGAAGCCGCAGCCGCACCCCCACCCCCCAGGTAAAGTCCCCTCTGCTGTGAAAAACCCTTGCCCTGGCTCTGGTCTCCCCACTCGAGGGTCCAAAACCTGGGGGAGTGGCTTCACTGTCCCCAGTGTGGCCCCGGCTGAGGACCAAGGATCCCAGCACTCAGGAGTCCTGTGGACTCAGAGGATGGTGATGATAGCTTATGTCAACTAAAAACAGATGTATAACTTGAGAGTTGTGAGTTAAGTTGTATTTGGGACCAAATGAGGACTGCAGCCTGGGAGGCAGCATCTCAGAGAGCTCCGAGAGACTGCTCCAAAGCAGCAGTTGGGAAGGTCAATATATAAGGTTTGGGGGAAGGGGGAGTTCAATACCATGAAGCACTCATTTCACAAAAGGTTTTTGTGAGTCATGAGGATCTGATGTCACCAGGAAGGGATTTAGAGCTTCTCTAGATATGAGGAGATGCAAGGATTGAGATCACAAAATCTGTTCCTAAAAACATCCAACTATCTAAAGACCGGTCCCACCAGATTCCCTGGAGCACAGAGTGCCTCACTCCACCCTGAACTCCCTCAGGGTGTGTTGCAGGTCAGCAGCTGCAGCACCATGGGGTTCAGTCTCCGTAGAGGCAGATGGCGAATGCCTTTGTTGTTCAGTTGCTGGCGATGCTCTTGGTAAGTGCTTATTTGTAGTTGACACAGCCCCCTTGTGGTCATACATCCATACTCTGGGGAGCATTTCACGACCATTTTGTCCCACGTTGCTGGGAAGGCTCGTTCCCAGTTTTGAAGGTCTTTGTCCTAAAACAATGTGCTATTACTGGACTAGGTCTTAACAGTCAAAGATCTCTGGACACCTGTCTTCTAGTTATGGTCCAGGGAAGCGTTTCCTTTGTTGCATCTTTTCATACCTAGAGTTACACTGCTACAGTCATTGATCCTATATCGAGCTATTCATCTGATCCACCGCTTCAAGTCTAGTCCTCATTTCCACTGGCGGCTCAGTCAAATACTTGGTAATACAAGAAATAATAATCTTGTGAAACAAGCAAAATACAAATGGTATATTAATAACATTAGTGGAATTAAAAGTAAATATTTTAGCCCTGAGCCTCCCACACCAGTTTTTTTTTTAAAGATCGTCAAGACTAGGGAATGAATCACTTAAAGCAGAAATCTGATTTTTCACATGGTTCAAATGTGTTACATTAAAGGATTTATCACGTATGAAAATATAGCATTCAATTTTAATTATAGCACAGATATCTCCCTGAGATGCTATAAGGTATCAAGGGCCTTGCAGTTGCCTAGCACAGCCTTTCTCATCATAGACACAGAATTCAATAGGCTAATAGCCCGGTTACTACCATTTAAAGCTTATGGAAGTTGTTAAGGCTTAGATATGGTCAATTACATCCTCCAACACCATTGAAGGCGCACACACACACACACACACACACACACACACACACAAGCTGCTAAGTGGTCATACCAGTAGAATACAGATCTTTGACACACTGGGATCATACCAATGGTAGATTGGTTAGGGTTACCTCTAATTTGTTAACATGCCTCTTGAGAAATCTGTATGCAGGTCAGGAAGCAACAGTTAGAACTGGACATGGAACAGACTGGTTCCAAACAGGAAAAGGAGTACGTCAAGGCTGTATATTGTCACCCTGCTTATTTAACTTCTATGCAGAGTATATCATGAGAAACGCTGGACTGGAAGAAACACAAGCTGGAATCAGGATTGTCGGGAGAAATATCAATAACCTCAGATATGCAGATGACACCACCCTTATGGCAGAAAGTGAAGAGGAACTAAAAAGCCTCTTGATGAAAGTGAAAGTGGAGAGTGAGAAAGTTGGCCTAAAGCTCAACATTTAGAAAATGAAGATCATGGCATCCGGTCCCATCACTTCATGGGAAATAGATGGGGAAACAGTGGAAACTGTCAGAGTTTATTTTTTGGGGCTCCAAAATCACTGCAGATGGTGACTGCAGCCATGAAATTAAGAGACGCTTACTCCTTGGAAGAAAAGTGATGACCAACCTAGATAGTATATTCAAAAGCAGAGACATTACTTTGCCGACTAAGGTCTGTCTAGTCAAGGCTATGGTTTTTCTTGTGGTCATGTATGGATGTGAGAGTAGGACTCTGAAGAAGGCTGAGTGCCGAAGAATTGATGCTTTTGAACTGTGGTGTTGGAGAAGACTCTTGAGAGTCCCTTGGACTGCAAAGAGATCCAACCAGTCCATTCTGAAGGAGATCAGCCCTGGGATTTCTGGGAGGGATTGGGGGCAGGAGGAGAAGGGGACAACCAAGGATGAGATGGCTAGATGGTATCACTGACTCAATGGATGTGAATTTGTGAAGTCCGGGAGTTGGTGATGGACAGGGAGGCCTGGCGTGCTGCAATTCATGGGGTCGCAAAGAGTCGGACACGACTGAGCGACTGAACTGAACTGAACTGATGAGCTTAAATTCATGGGAATCCCAGGCTACACCTTCGTATCCATCCCTGTAGATGTGAAGGCATAAATTAGTGCCACAAATCCCCTGAGTTCCACACCAATCACTCTCTCTATGGGTAATAATAGGCATAGTTCATAAAGCACCCAGCCTTATCTCATAATTAGCAGGTTGATCATTTTTAGTATGATTTAACCATTGCAACATAGAGGAGCCTTTAAACCTAAATGACCATAGCCTGGTGTTAACCATGTAGATCTTCCCCATAACTGTGGGAGTTTTCCTTTTAATGGATGAGACGATGTCCATGATAGAAAACATGTGGGTGATAGGCATAGGTCCAAGGAATCAGGAAAACATTAATAAACAATCATAAAAGTTAGATCAGCATCTTGGGTGATGTCATCTTCTTCTCATCCTCCTGTGGTGTAGTTTCCTCTGTTTGAGCATTGTTTTAAGGTGAATCTGAGGTCAGCAGGCCTCTCTATGGACCAGTGCAGCTCAGGGTCCTTTGGAAGTGGGAGTTAACCCTGAGTCAGTTTCCCTTTGGTTTCACTGGGTGTGAGCTAGTTCAGAGAACCTGATAGAAAGGTCCTTCCAGGTTGGAGACAGTTCCTTAAATTTTGTCGTCTTCCAGTCTTGATTGAAGGTCACGTGTGAGGCATCTGATCTTCATCCAAAGACAGATTACTGAGACAAGCTTCAGAAACAACCCTAGAGTGTCGTTTAATAATTCAATTAAACTTTGCATTAATATATCCTAACAGCAAAGAACCATCCAGGAAATAGTAGATACAGACCTCCATTGACAAACTGGGATTTAACATTCATTGAAACATCTCTTTGTCCCTAAAATCACCATCATTTTTACCAAATATAACCAAAGTAAGAACTGTTTGTAAGATAGGTTTGGTCTCAATAAACGTGGCCTGATGACTTCTAGAACCATAATTGATCATAGACTTTTTTGCTTTGCTGAGACTTTATAGAGTCTCAGACTGAAGTTTTAAAATAAAACCTTTCAGGGCTAGAAAAGTCATGCCCAAAGGCTTATCAGATTTTGCCTAAAAGAGCTAAGGAAATTTTTGCCTTCTCAAGGTCTCCAAAATTCCTTGAGATCTCTGTCCCTGTTATTGAGATAACCTTCCTAACTTACCTGATAAAGTTGCTGGAAACTAAGAGCTTCCAATCTCTGGAGGGTTCAGATATAGAGAAAAGATAAATGTTTCAATTTGTTTATAAAATATAATTTTACCAATTACTGTCATAATTAGTTTGAGGGGAAGGTTTTTTTTTTTCTTACACCTGGGAAACACAGATTCAAATCAGTAATTTTTCAGATAGAAACCATAAAAGTTACAAGCATATTCATCAGTTCATTCAGTCTTTTTGTTAACCTTTGTGAAGTCATCAGGTTTTTCATTAGACCCAGTTCAGAAACTGCACTGGGCATTTGCCCAAAAGTCCTTTTTATAAATCTTGAAGAGGAAGCATTTTGGCAAAACTTGGTTAGTGCTATGACAATATTTTGAGATAGTAACTAGAATTATGCCTGATAACATTTTACCTAAACATAAAAATTTTAGGAACTCCATACAGTTTCTGTTGCTGCTGCTGCTGCTGCTAAGTCGCTTCAGTCGTGTCCGACCCTGTGCGACCCCATAGATGGCAGCCCACTAGACTCCTCTGTTCCTGGGATTCTCCAGACGAGAATACTGGAGTGGGTTGCCATTTCCTTCTCCAATGCATGAAAGTGAAAAGTGAAAGTGAAGTCGCTCAGTCGTGCCTGACTTAGTGATCCCATGGACTGCAGCCCACCAGGCTCCTCCGTCCATGGGATTTTCCAGGCAAGAGTACTGGAGTGGGTTGCCACTGCCTTCTCCGATAACATTTACCATACAATATAACCCGAGACTTTTTACTTACTTGACAATACTCCCATGTTATTCTGTATACAAAATGAACCTAATTAGTGTAATCTCTCTCTTTGGGATGCTTCAGGGACCCTCTGAAGCATCCCAAAGTAAGCTAGAAATCTTCTTCATTAGAATGATTTAGGAAGCTTTGTCAACAAATATTAAAAAGGTTTAGAACACTCAGTCAGATAGGATTATAGGTCATTGTGAAACAATACTATTCACTTAGCCAAGGTAACAATAAGGGATTTCAGAACAGATCATTTAAGAGATAAAGAAACTTAAAATCTATCATCAAAGGCAGTTCAATATCTGAGGAAAAGGTATCCTCTTAACAGAGAGAGAAGCTAAATTCAAGTGTATGCACCAGCTTACTTTACTTAAAAGGTAAACTTAATTAGCTTTATTTTAAACTTACTCCTGAAGTGAAGTGAAGTCGCTCAGTCGTGTCCGACTCTTTGTGACCCCGTGGACTGTAGCCTACAAGGCTCCTCTGTCCATGGAATTTTCCAGGCAAGAGTACAGGAGTGGGTTGCCATTTCCTTCTCCAGGGGATCTTCCCGACCCAGGGACCTAGGTCTCCAGCATTGCAGGCAGACGCTTTACCGTCTGAGCCACCAGGGAAGCCCCAGACTTGGTCCTAACTGTCAGGCGAGTGCATATTCCTCGGTCTGTCTCATCCACAACAAAGATTTGGAGCGACGGACATTAAAGCCCTCGGCGCGTCACAGCTCTTCAGGTCTTGGACAAACCGTGTTATAGCTGTTAGACAAATCAGCGTTACAGCTCTATTTTATTTAGAAGATAGCAGGAGAATCCATCCTCAAAGTGTGAGGGCATGCAACCCAAAGACGTGAAGAGAAGAGAGTGGAGGAGGATGCCAGCACGCGGGAGAGAGAGAGAGAAAAAGAGCGCACGCAGGAGGCGGCGGGGAGGTGGAGGGAGGGAGAGAGAGGGAGCGCTTTGGCTCCTCCTTTCACGTGGTTTTCCCTCCCCCTGGGCCTGCCCTGTGCAAATTGGGCTTAGCCAGGAGTGCTGTTTGTTCTACCTGAGGTCTTCACTCCTGTCCTCGGACCTTCCTTTGTTTTATTTTCGCGGGCTTTTCCCTTGTCTTTTAGCCACTGCCATTTTGGACTCCTTTTCCCTATTCTAACTACCAAATGGCAACCCACTCCAGTGTTCTTGCCTGGAGAATCCCAGGGACAGGGGAGCCTGGTGAGCTGCCGTCTGTGGGGTCGCACAGAGTCGGACACGACTGAAGCGACTTAGCAGCAGCAGCAGCAGCAGCAGCAACATAACCATATAAAAAACTCTTCTCCTCAGGGTTCACTTTTCACAAACCTCATCGCTTTCTGCACCCATTACTGTCATCTTCCATCCTAAAAAGCCACCTGTAAGTCAGGCTTACTTCCTTTTCCCTTCACAAAATGCAATTCCATTCTCATACCCTTTTTACCGAAAACACACTTCCAGCAACCAAAAGCTGACTTTTATCTTAGCATTTTATAGATTGGTGAGCATAAATACCAGTGATAATTTCTAAAACCTTTGTTTTTGTTAGGCGCTCCTCTCCTCGTGTCTTTGGATCGACGTGCCCTCACGCCTCGAAGATGGATTTCCCTGCTATTATCGAAATGAAATAGAGCTGTAACACTGAGCTGTAACACTGGTTTGTCTAAGAGCTATAACACGGTCCATTTGAGACCTGAGAGCTGTAACACGGTCTATCCAAGACCTGAGAGCTGCGGAGAGCTGTGCCACGCCGAGGGGGCTTCAATGTCCGTCACTGCAAATCTCTGTTGTGACGAGACAGAGAACCGAGGAATATGCACATGCGTGACATTCTCTTAGAACATTTTAGGGTGGCACCAAACATCATTTATTTTTAATCCTAACTCTCTTTAATTCCTCTATAAGAGGGAGTGTTTAGTAGTAAATGTTTCAAATTCTTATTTTATTTGGAAATGACTTAGCTATTCATTAGACTTCCAACACTTGGTTTAGCACAACCCTTAGAAGTTCAAGTTACCCCAATCTGGACAGACTATTTTAGACAGACATTCCTAATAGAGTTCTCATTTCATGTACATTTTTTTAGAAGTTTCTTCACGCTAGGTAATTTCCTTGCTGACAAATTTGTAACAGATATACTAATATTTAACTAATATTAAACCTAGGTACAATGAAAATATTCTGCTTAATGTTAATCACTCTTAGACATGCCTACATTATTTAGACAAACATTAATATCAGGTATTTAATACTGAATATTTCCCAGTTCATTCATGTGAACCTGAAATTCATTTAGGTTACTTTCTCTTGTATTTAGAATTATTTGCTTTGTAAGTGCTTACTTCTTTTTTTTAAGGCCAATTAGACGCCTGGAAAATTCCATGGGCGGAGGAGCCTGGTAGGCGGCAGTCCCTGGGGTCTTGAAGAGTCAGACACGACTGAACGACTTCACTTTGGCTTTTCACTTTCATGCACTGGAGAAGGAAACGGCAACCCGCTCCGGTGTTCTTGCCTGGAGAATCCCAGGGACGGGGAGGCTGGTGGGCTGCCATCTATAGGGTCGCACAGAGTCAGACACGACTAAAGTGACTTAGCAGCAGCAGATTAGAGCTCATTTACAAATTGATCTCAGCCATCAGCAATATTATAAAAAAAAAAAAAAAAGACACACACTGAGATATACATACATGCAAAGAGACACAAGAGATCTTATAGTTTTGCTTTCCAAACTTAGTTATGAATAAAAAAATGTTTGGAGTAAGATTTTAAAAGGCTTTATTCCCCTTTTTGTTCCTTTTGTTTTCAAGAATTAGATATGGTCTAGATAAGTGATCCAGAGAGCTCTGGTCTAAAGGTATAGGAGGAGTTATTTCCTCAGGGAAAGAATTCTTAAAGAGATAAATTTTTCTTCAAGTTTCCTCTGGAGTCTAAAGAATATTGTGACCACATTGTCAAAAATTGTAATTCTTTTTTTGGTGACCATAGTTTTATAGCTAAAATTTAGACTAACTAGACCAAAATTTAGTACTCAACTTGGCCCTGCTAAAAAGGGCAGATTGACCCCAGCAGGGATTGTCCCTCTGGAGAAGTAGGTGTCTTAGTTTGATCAGCCCCAGGCTGTTGATTACAGGAGGAAGTCCTGGACATAAGGGAACTTCAGTTCATTTTCCTATCCTATGTCAATAAAGATCTAATATTTTTAGGCCACTTTTCTTGTCATTGGATCATAGCTATAGATTAACCAGTCATTAAAAAATTTTTTCCAAGGGGTTCCCAGGTAGGGTGTGGAACCTTAGAGTGAGCAATTCACATATTAGGTAGAACAGTTTGTATCAGATGTCTGTGCACTCAAACCAAACCAACAAACCAAACCAAACTGGAACTTCACCAGCCAGGAGTCACACTCCAAATGAAACAAAAGGCAAAGAGATGCCCAGAAATCAAAAGCCAAGTGGCAAGAGTGCCCCCAAAAGATGGTAAAGTGATGCCGCCAAATCAAAAGCCGAATGGCATAAATGCCGAATGTGACTTCCCAGTTCCACTAGACCTGTGACCTGGCAAAGTGAGTGCTAGCAGCCTTTTTAGTTCTGATAGTTGCAAGCATTTCTTATTGATTTGCTGCAAAGAAGTTACTCTATCATTTCCCACTTTAGAAGCTTCTAGATACCAGTCAAAGCACGGCCGGCCTTCTCTAATTGTGCACGCAAAAACTTTTAGAATATAAAAGAACCCCAATTTGGCCATTTTAGGTTAAGATCTCTTTTAGTTTAATTTCTCCAATTAACTAGGTACTTGCAAGTATGAGCTCCGTGTGTACTGTACATGAGTGTTAGTCAGAGGCTGGCTTTCTGACATCCCTTTGTTTTTGAGAGATTCTGTATCCCATTTTAAGCTGAATTTGTCAGGGATAAAAGTCACTAGTGAACTTGTGTGGTGGGCCCATGTGTTGCTTGTGAGCTTAACCCCTCCAGGAGTCACCCCAGAGTCATTTCAGCTCATCTTACGTGTCTCGGGTTCTGCCTCTGGCAATCTAACACCACCATGGCTACTCAGGTCGCTGAATGGCAGTTCTTATGTGCGACCCCTGGATGAATAAGTATTTTATTTAATGAGTGGGTTTCCCCATGGGATCACTGCACGGTATGAGGACTAAGCCTCCACCACTCCTGTAAATTTCTCAGCCATCTGAGAAAACTGAAACCAGCGGGAGGAGTCTTGTCCCTTTTCTTCAGAGCAAAGCTCTCGTGTATTTTCCTCACTTTTACCCTGACAAATTCTACAATGGCAGTCAAATTTAGTGTCAGATCAGCCTCTTACTTAACCACTCAGCCAACATTATTCAGTCCCCTACAACGGAGCGACCTCAGCATCTTTCAGCCGAGCCCGGGTATTCCTTGATTTTTTTCCCAGTCGAGCCCCCCTACCGAGTACCTTTCCACTGGGTGGGCAATTCTCCTGGGATCTTTCAGCCAGCCCCCCACCCAGCATCTTTTGACTGGGAGTGGGGATTCCTCGGTATCTTTCAACTGAGTCCCACTCAGCGTGTAGACCATGAGTGGGTATGCCCCGGATGTTTCACCCGGGCCCCCCCCCCCCCCCCCCCCGCCCGTGTCTTTCCTGGTGGGAGGGGGCAGGTAACCGCCTCCACCGCCAAATAAAACTCAGAATCTCAACCAATACGGAGACTCAAGAACCAGGAGAGACCCAAATCCGTCTGCACTCCTTGAGGAGGCGGATGGGCGCAAGGGGCCGCTGCTGGTACAACAGCTCCGGTTCCTCGTGGAGTCCAGTTGCAGGAAGGAAGTCCACTCTGGGTCGCTTCATCGGTCGCCATAACTGTCGACTAAAAATAGATGTACAACTTGAGAGTTGTGAGTTAAGTTTTATTTGGGGCAAAATGAGACCTGCAGCCTGGGAGGTGGCATCTCAGAGAGCTCTGAGAGACTGCTCCAAAGTGGCAGTGGGGGGAAGGTCAATATGTAAGGTTTTGGGGAAGGGGGAGTTCAATACCATGAAGCACTCATTTTACAAAAGGTTTTTGTTAGTCATGAGGATCTGATGTCACCAGGAAGGGATTTAGTGCTTCTCTAGATATGAGGAGATGCAAGGATTGAGATCACAAAATCTGTTCCTAAAAACATCCAACTATCTAAAGACCGGTCCCACCAGATTCCCTGGAGCACAGAGTGCCTCGCTCCATCCTGAACTTCCTCGGGGGGTGTTGCAGGTCAGCAGCCACAGGGGGATGGGGTTCAGTCTCCGTAGAGGCAGATGGCGAATGCCTTTGTTGTTCGTCATTGTCAATGCTCCTGATAAGTGCAATCTGTAGTTGACACTTAACGATGAAGGAATGGTGTCGGATTCGTGATCTCCAAAGAAGAAGATTTAGCTTCAGGACCAGGGACCAGGTTTGATCACTCAAGAACTTTTGTGTAGCAGAGTTTTATTAAAGTGAAAAAGGGACAGAGAAAGCTTCCGACGTAGGCATCAGAAGGGGGACGGAGAGTGGCCCCCTCGCTAGTGTTAGCAAGGGAGCTGTATATTTTTTAAATTAGTTATTACAATAAATCAAAAGAATGTCTCGAGGTTGTAAAAATTTTAGCAGACCCACTCCCACAGGTTACATTTTAGGCTGACAGGATTAGAATTTAACAATAGAAAGATCCTACCAGACCCATTCCCTAATATATATTCTAAAATATCAGGATTAGTCGGAAGGTTTTCAGAAAGGAGAAACCGTCCTCAAGCAGGATACATTGTTGTTATATAATCCCTAGTACAGAGTTTAAACTGAGTTGTTTGCTGTGTAATCATCAGTTCCGGGCTTAAAGAAAAAAAAAAGTTTTATGCGACTAAGGACTAAGGACTAAGGAATGTAGAGAAGAAGAAAAAAAAAAGTTTATCCTTTCCTTCTCCTCGAGAACCCCAGACCCCTACCTCCTCCCCGGGGACTCTGGACTTATCAAACTGCTTAGGAACTGACTCTCTCAGTGACAGCTGGACCCAGCCAGGCCTGGTGGCCCAGGAAGACCTTTCTGGGGCGCACGGGATGCGGGGGCGTCCACTCAGCCAGATCCTTTCCGAGACTTCCGGGCTGGGGACCATCTGGCATGGTTGGGGGCCAGACCCTGTGCACTGGGGGGATACTTAGGGGAAGGGGCCCTCCGCAGCCAGGCTTCATGTGGCACCAGGGGATGGTCTTCCTCCTCCTGTGTCTTCCAGACCCCTTCCTCTCTGCCAGAGTGGACTCAGTCCTGGAGACAAGGTCTGCGTTCCCAGGGAGCCTGTGGGAGCTTCCAAGGGAGCGCCATGCAGGTTCGGGGAGGCGCAAGTGATCCTGTGCCCACAAGGTGGCAGCAGAGTGCCCCGCGGGGACAGAGAGGGCCCATGCAGAGGAGTCCGGGTCGCTGCCCGCGGGGTCAGAGTGGCCTGGAGCGGGCAGAGGCCAGATGCTGCCTGGATGTGGAGGCCAGAATGCGCGTGTTGGGCGAAGGGGATGAGAGACAGAGGGCGGGGATGGCTGGGTTTTTGGCCGGAGGGATGGAGACGTGGAGCTGCCACTCACTCCGGTGGGGAGTGTGAAGCTGAAGCTCGCGGGGCGAGAGGGGTGTGCACCCAGGTTTAGAGATGGCTGGTTCACGGTGCGTTAGAAGGCTATGAGGGGACGCTGGGCGCTGGGTAGGGCACACGCGGCTAGAGCTTGTGGGCTGGGTCCTGGCAGGAGCCGTACATTTCGGCTGCCGGCCTTTGCTGGTAGGCACAGCGCGAGCCTGGAGGAGATCTCGGAAGCGGGTGTGGACAGAGGAGAGAACCAGAGGGGAAGTTGGCCAAGTGGCAATCAGCAGGGGAGGGTGGGAAGGAGGACCAAGGGTGGGAGCATCCTGGGAGCCAAGGCAAGAAGCTATGAAAATCCATCTAAGTTCCCCGCTGCTACCGTAACAAGTGACTGTAAACTTGGCTTCAAACAAGTTCTTGCAGTTCTGGAGGTCAGAAGTCTGACATGTCTTAGAGCTGAACTCAGTGTGTCCACAGAGCTGGTTCTTCTGCAGGCTCCGGCGAGAATGCCTTCTTTTGTTTTCCGGGTCCTAGAAGTTCTGCATTCCTCTACTCGTGGCCCCTTCCTCCTGTGTCTGGCCTCACATCTCCTTTTCTGGCTCTGCTCCCACGGTCCCATGGTTCTCCAGCCCTGTGCCTCCTTCCTCCCCCTCATGAAGAACCTGTGACGGATGACACCCGGCCCATGGGATAACCGGAATAATTTCCCACCTCAAGAAGCATATCTCAGTAGCATCCACAGTCACTGATAAAAAGTGAGATGACCCAGTCACATAGGGCTCTGGGCATTCGGGCTTGGACGTCCTCTGCCTCTCATGCAAAATACATTCACCCCATCCCAAGGTCCCCAAATCTCCACTCATTACAGCGTCAAGGCTTCAAGTCTTATCATCCCAATCATCTCAATCAGGGGAGGATGAGGCTCTAGCTAGGAGACATGGGTTTGATCCCCAGGTCGGGAAGATCCCCTGGAGAAAGACATGGCAACCCACTCCAGTATCCTTGCTTGGAGAATCCCACAGACAGAGGAACCTGGTGGGCTACAGTCCATGGGGTCGCAAAGAGTCGGACACAACTGAGCGACTAACACACGGGAGGCTCTAGTGGAGGCTGGGGAGGAGAAAAACAGCCTTGGCCGTTGGGCTTCGCAAAGGGAGGGGCTCAAGCACTGCTTTCCTCCACCCGCAGCCTCCTGCCACCCTCGCCCAGCGACGGACCTATCACCAAACCCACAGCTACGGTCACTGCCGGGCCCTGGCAGCCAGCCACAGGCTCCGGCCGCCCGCGAGACCACAGAGATGCCGATTCCTCCGACACGCCTAGAGCGTCCCGGAAGTGGCTGGGAGGGGCCGCGGGCCGGCGGGGCGCGGGGCGGGCGCTTCCGGCCGGCGGCGGCGGCGGCCAGGCGTCCGCAGGTGAGCGAGGTCTGGGCCGGTGTGGTGGGTGAGGCGGGCGCCGGGACACGGGGCCTGGCTGCTGGTGCGGAGCGCCCCTGGGTCTGAGCGCCCCGGAACCGATCTGGTCCCTCCGCAGCCTCCCTCCGAGCTGGGCCGGCGTTCCGGCCCGAGGCAGGACCGGCGCCCGAGTTCCCTTCCCCCGGAAGGAGCCGGCCTGAGCCCTGGCCTCCTTCTTCTCTGTTTGGCTTTTGCCCTTCTGACCCAGACGTGGTCTCCGGAATAGGAGCGTTCTCAGAACAGGCCTCGTCTCTTAACCGAGCCAGCCCCCTGCTTTAGGCTGCCCCAGGCCTGGGCCCCGCACTTGCGCCCACGACGGCCTCGCTTCCCTGCAGGGTGTGCCGGCGTCCACGCCTGAGTGCGGACCCCTGCCCAGCCCCTCTTGCCTCTCAGGACTCCATCCAGCCCTTCCTTGGGCCAGAACTTGTGTCTTGAGCACTTCTCCCGATAGTCAACCCCCCTCCCCCGCCCCGACCTCACGCTGTTGGCCGCTCCCAAAGAAAGGTGCTTTTTCACATGCCCCACCTGAATTCCTCAGGCCTTCTCTGAGGACAAGCCTCCGCCGGCTCGCAGGAAGGGGCCGCATGCAGGTGGTGCCTGGCTGCTCTCTCTCTTGCCCACACTCTGCCCCCTGCCCCCTGCTACCCTCCCCTATGGCACAGGAGGATGTCCACAGCAAGGCTGCAAATGGTCTTCATTGTTCTTGCCGTGTTATGTTACCTTTTAGCTTCTGTTGCTTCAGAAGTAATATACCTGCATGTCACTTTTAAAGGAAGTTTCTGCCTCACCAGCAGGACTGGTGTGTTCTAGCTCCTGCTGCACACGCCTCGTGTCAGGCAAACAGTGAGCAGTTTCTGGCACTGAATCCCCTTCTCTGGTCCTTCTTCCTCCTTCCTGTTGTGCTTAGAGTCTCAGTACCTCTGAAGTGACCGCCCGACCCCCGACCCCCACCCCGTTTCCTCCTGGTTTTTACAATGGGTTTGCACTACACATCTCCTTGAGGATGGATTATGGCCTTTCATCCCCTCTGCTCCGCATGGGGCCAGGCAGTGCACAGTCACACTGTCACACAGCCATTAGGATGAAAACAGCCCCCCAAAAGACCAGCATCCCCACTTTGCAGACCAGGAGACTGACTCAGAGGGCTGAAAGGACAAACCTGGGGCTGGCTGCTGACAGGCCTAGGGTTTGTCTTTGGGAGTCTTGCTACATCTGAAAACACTTCACTTCTGTTGAGCTGTGGTCTCAAAGGGCTGGGGCTGCTTTTGTACATTCCACATGTGAGTAGTCCTGTGGCTTCACCCACAGCATGAAGTTGGGTGGGGCCACACATGAGGGTTTGGGAGGGAGGTGAGGTGAGGGTCCCGCCTGGAAGAGGGGCTGTCAGCGCTGCCTGCCTCTCTGCGGTGGGACGTGCTGGCAGTCCCTCCCAGGTGAGAGTTGGTGTGAGTGCTGTTTGCACGCTTATGTATGACTGTGTGACCAGAGGTGTCCGAGGCTCTACTGGTGGGGACCAGTAGTTGAGAGACTGGCAGCCCCTCCTGGCTCTGGGAGGAGCCTGAGGCCTACCGAGCTTGTCTTTCTAGAAGGAGTTTGGGGCCTGCTCTTGAAGAGAGGGCTTGAGGGACTTGTTTCTGAAGAGGCTTGCAGGCTCCCCAGCCCCAGAATCCTAAAGGAATCCCTGCCCGCTGCAGCACCTTCACCCCTGCCTCAGCCGCTTTCGAAGGAACGAGGGTTTTATGAAGGCACTCGTGTCAGGTGGCCCAGTGAGCAGTTGTGATAGGAAAGTTGAGTCTGGAGTGGGACGTGGCCCTCGGGTCCCAGCGCTTGGTGACATCCCAGCTTTGTTCAGTAGCCTCGCCCTTCACGCTTTCCTGAAAAGTCAGATTGCACCCGACAGCCACTTTTAGTTTGGAGCCATAGCGAGCGACTCTGAGGTCACTGTGGAAGCTGAGAAGAGCCAGTGAGCCTGGTAGCCCCTGAGCCGGCCTCTTCTTGCATCACCTGCCGGCAGCTCTGTTCATTGTCCCACAGACCCCGCCAGTGGCTGCTTCAGCACAGGTGAAGTGACGAGGGCGTGCTCAAAAGCCCAAGGAACGCACCCTGTAATGCTTCTCTTTCTTCCCCCTTTTGCTTTCCAGCTGATAAAGCACCATGTGCGAGAGAGAGACCCCCACGGCTCAGGCGGTGAGACCTCAATTAGCTGGAAACCAGCTCCCAGGGCCCCTCTACTCTCTGCTCCGTGTTTGAGGGAAGTCGCTGCCACTGTCCTTGCAGAGAAGGCCGGAGATCCAGCCGTGGGGACGCCCAGGGTGGCTGACACTGGTCCCCCTGCAGAGAGGGTTGGGAAGCTGCTGGAGCTGGAGAGAGGAGCCAAGAAGGGGCCCTGACTTGTGCTGGCCCCGCGTCAGCACTGCCAGGCGAGGGTGGGGGAGGAAGAGGCGGGAAGGCCTCCAGCCCCTGCCCAGGCGCGACCCCTTGGCTCGGCCGAGCCCCCTCCTCATGGCCTCCAAGCCGGCTGCCGGGCGGAGCCCTGGGGAGAAGCGCAAGAGGGTGGTGCTGACGCTGAAGGAGAAGATGGACATCTGCCGGCGCCTGGAGAAGGGCGAGAGCAGGCGGGCGCTGATGCAGGAGTACAACGTGGGCATGTCCACCCTGTACGACATCAGGGCCCACAAGGCCCAGCTGCTCCGCTTCTTCGCCAGCTCCGACTCGGACAAGGCGCTGGCGCAGCGCCGCACCCTGCACACACCCAAGCTGGAGCACCTGGACCGCGTGCTGTATGAGTGGTTCCTGGTGAAGCGGTCCGAGGGCGTGCCCGTCTCGGGCCCCATGCTCATCGAAAAGGCCAAGGACTTCTACGAGCAGATGCAGCTGACCGAGCCCTGCGTGTTTTCTGGCGGCTGGCTCTGGCGCTTTAAGGCCAGACATGGCATCAAGAAGCTGGATGCGTCTAGCGAAAAGCAGGCGGCCGACCAGCAGGCAGCTGAGCAGTTCTGCGGGTTCTTCCGGAGCTTAACCGCTGAGCACGGCCTGTCCCCGGAGCAGGTCTACAACGCCGACGAGACCGGCCTCTTCTGGCGCTGCTCCCCCAGCCCCAGCCCAGAGGGTGGGCCAACGCCCAGCCCCACGCAGAGCAAGGACCGGCTGACCGTCCTCATGTGTGCCAACGCCACGGGCTCCCACAGGATCAAACCCTTGGTGGTTGGGAAATGGGGTGGCCCCAAGGCGGTGCAGGGCCTCCAGCACCTGCCTGTTGTGTACAAGGCCCAAGGCAGCGCCTGGGTGGACAAGGAGATTTTTGCTGACTGGTTCCATCATATCTTCGTGCCCGCAGTGAAGGAGCACTTCCGAGCCGTGGCCCTGCCAGAGGACAGCAAGGCCATCCTCCTCCTGGACGGGTCCCGGGCTCACCCGCGCGAGGCTGAGCTGGCCTCGGAGAATGTCTTCACCATCTTCCTGCCCGCCAGCGTCACCACCCTGCTCCAGCCCATGGACCAGGGCATTCGGAGGGACTTCATGAGGAACTTCGTCACGCCCCACGGCAGGCTGCAGGCCTTGGCTCCCCGCTGCAGCGTGCACGACGCCGTGCTCGACGTGGCCTGCGCCTGGGACGCGGTGCCAGGCACCGTCCTCAGCCGGGCCTGGAGGAAGCTGTGGCCCGAGGCTGCACTCATGGAGGGCTCATCCTCCGAGGAGGAGCCGGAGCGGCTCAGGACTAAGCCCCCCGACCAGGCCTTTGCGCACACCCCCGGGCTCGCAGCAGGCACCCCGGCCCGCCTCGGGAGCACGGCCTCAGGGAGCCTGGAGCCGGCGGAGGCTGGGGGGATGGACAGAGCAGCCTGGGAGCACGCGGCGGTGTCCTTTGACGCCGTGGTGCGCTTCGCGGAGGCACAGCCCTGCTTCTCGGCACAGGAGCTGGGCCAGCTGCGCGCACTGCACTCCGTGTTCAGCAGGCGGTGGCAGGCGCAGCGGCGCGGGGCCCCCACCGCCGCGGTCAAGCTCGAGGCGCCCTGGGAGCGCCCTGGGCCTCGCGGCACCCAGCCTTGCTCCCCACTGCCCAGCTCGTCCACGGCCAGCGAGGCCTGAGGCAGTGAGGCCTGACCTGCAGTCTCGGGGTCATGTTCCTTGGAACAGCCTGCCCCGTTGAGGTTTTGCCGTGTGGTCTGTCCTGCCACTTGAGCGTGAGGAGGTCTTCCTCAACGGCCCACCCAGACCTGAAATGTCCCAGAACCTCCAGGGGCTGCCACCCAGCTTGTATTTGCTGCCTAAGCCTTGTGTGCAAGGGTAGGGACGTCTGTCTGTCCAAGCGGGGAAGAGCCACCTTCAGCCAACTGACTGTGGTCCCCACTGCTGCTTGATGGGGCTGACACTTCCTAAGGGCTCCCTGCTTGCCCGATGGGGCTGTCTGCAGGTCTGGGGGCCAGCCCTGGGTCAGGCAGGTCACTGAGGGTGGGACTTGATTGTGAATGAGAGTCCGTGTGGCCCCTGCCTGTGGCGTTGCAGGCCCGTGTCCCCACGTCGGTCGTCAGCTCTCCTGGCAGAGTGAGCCTCACTTCCATGTTGCCCTGGGCCTCGGGCCCCAGGATGCAGCGGTAGAGTTGTTAGAGCCAGCAGGAGCAGGCCACCAGGGAGCCCATTGCCCCAGTGTGGGCCCCCAGGTCACTGCCAGTGTTTTGAGCATCTGGGCTCCAAGTCCTGTATGTGGTCCACAGTCCCTCAATCCCCAGAACTTCGCATTCACTGCCTCCGCATTAGTAAACCTGGACCAGACGTTCAGAAGTTAGTCTTAGGTGATGTAACAAAAACGGTAAAAGGAGCTGCTCAGATGCCTAGCAGCGTCGGAACTCTTACTTTGAGCTGTTGGCCCCGTAGTGATTCACATGGGGAAAGGTGACTGTGTGGGCCTCTCTTGTAGAGACCTGTACCCGGAGACTTGCTGTGCTCCCTACATCACTGCCGATGCCTCCATTCTGCATCGCTCGTCACCAGACAGAGCGCCCCTGGCCGGCCTGGTCCCTTATCACCAGACGGAGAGCCCCTGGTCACGACCAGACAGAGCGCCCCTGGGCAGCCTGGTTGCCTGTCACCAGACGGAGCGCCCTGGGCAGCCTGGCCGCCCTCTTTGAATGAACCGGAAGTGGGCGCACTTTTCTGGGCTCTTCACCGCTTGCCTTCAGTTCCACCGCTTCTCGGGCAGCTGATTGAGCACACAGTTTTCATTCCTGTGTTATTCATTCCACCGAGACACCCTTGTTCCCACAAGAGCCAAGGGGAGGCGAGGGTTCGGTTTGTGGTCGTTTGTCTGGTGTCTTTGCATCCTTCCAAACACAGGTGACAGTCATGGCTGGCCTGCCGCTGCTCTCTGAGCCGTGTGTTTCCCGATGAAAACGTGTGTATGAAGATTGTGAAACAAGCACAGGTCATTTTCAAAGTCGCATTGCTGATTTTTGGGCCAGACCACCTCCCGCTGCGCTTTCACGGCGGTCTCCCGCACGTGTGGGGCGGCAGCTGTGCAGTGTGCACTCACACCCCTTCTGGACTCGTGTGCCCCCTGTGCTGTGGGCATGCAGCAGGGTCAGATGTGCCCCCTGCTGCGGGCGTGCAGCAGGGTTAGATGTTGGGGCGGCAGCCTGGACGTGACGGATGGACACATGGAGACGCTCCCTCCCCACGGCCAGCCCCAGTCCAGTGGCCTGGAGCAGCAGGACGGTGCTGGGGGTAGGCCGGCCTCCTAGCCCCCCTGTGGGTGCTCGGTCCCCACCAGACGTAGCCCCCGGGCCGGATTCTCGTCCTGCCCACACAGCCTGCTCCCGTCCCCGCTGTGTCATGGCCGGTCGGTAAGCAGCCGTCCCCGCTGGCCAAGGGAGCCTGCCCTTGGCGCTCCTTCTTGAACCGCTGCTTCCCTGGTTGCACTGGGCCTCGGGGGTCTGGTTAGACCTTCAGTGTGGGAGGCCCCGGAGGCTGTGCAGCTGGAGAAGGCCCATCCGCCTGCAGGGCCGCGGTGAACCGCCCACCTCACCTGCATTTCCTGTTGGGGGTGGGAAGCAGGAGGCCCTGCCCTGCACACCCACAGCTCTGATGGCCAAGGTGGTGGGGGCAGGGGGGTTGATGGGTGGGTGGGTGCAGCTCCTGCTTGGATCTGTCAGTCAGGCTTCCCTGGGGTGGAGCCAGAGCCCCTTGGAGGCAGCTCGAGGCCATAGTAGCCAGATGTTTCTGGAAGGGGGAGTGTTGGAGGAAGGGACTCGCACTGCCTCTGTTCCTGGGAGGCCATGGCACAAGGCAGGCAGGACCCACCCCCAAGGAAGCCTGCAGTGGGCTTCCTTGGTGCATAAGTGCGCTTCTAGCACAGGGCGAAGCCGTCCTGACACCTGCTGTGTGCTGCGCCTCGAGCTCATTTGGAGGCCCAAGGGTGGTCAGACAGCCCCTGACCTGCTTCCAGGGAGCACAGGTCTCCCGAGAAGGGCTTCTGGGGCGCTGCACTGTCCATGAGTCATTCTCCACCGCCGTCTCCACGAGGATGCAGGCAGACTGCTGAGGCGCCCGGGGTGAGCCGTGTGGCGGTTCCACGCTGAGGGGCTGGCCCCGGAGGCCTGGACCACTGCTCCCTGCTTGCAGCCCTCAGCTGTCACTCACCGCCAGCAGTGAGCAGTGCTCAGAGGTCTTTGCCAGGGGAGAAGCGGGCTGGTCCTGCATAGCGTGGCGGGGCCCACCCCAGGGTGCTCTCGAGAGACGGACGTCATGGAGAGAGAGGCTGGGCCGAAGGCCCCCTGTGGTCAGGAGAATCCCACCACTGACCTTGGTATCAGCTTCAGAGAAGCCAGGTGCAATGGGATTGGTCTGAGAAGCAGCTTCTGCCCAGGGCATTGTTGAAAACAGCAGTTGGCCAGCTGTGAGTGGAGTTTAACCGCTGGGTGTGGGCAGAGACCACACAGTCAGAGCTTTGCCAAAACCACTGCCATGGAGTGGGGTGGGGTGGGGTGGGGTGGGGGGACCGTGGGCCTTCCTAAGGCCGTGCCCCTGGGAAGGAGCATCAGAGCCTCTGTCAGGGATGGGGAGCCCCTAAGATGACCCAGCCAGCAAGACACAAAGAGAAGGCAAGTCCCAGTCTGGGGTGACCAGTACCCAGAGCTGGTATGACACATTACCTAAAAGGACCAGTTTCCAATCCAACATTACAAACATACAAAGAAACAGGGAAACACGACCACATACCATGTTGCTCCTAAAACGCAGGTGACAGAGTGAGATGCCGGCTTTAACAGGGAAAGACTTCAAGCTGACCATTACAGATGCAGTCAGAGAACTGGAGGAAACCACGACTGAGGAAGTAAAGGGGGAAAGGAAGATAGTAAGTAGAGAAAATCAGCAAAAAGATGGTAAATAAAAAGCTGTTTTAAAACCATGGAAATCCTGGAGTTGAAAGGTACTGTAACATGACAGATTGGCCAGAGCGCCCAGCAGTAGCTGTGAACTCGCGGGAGAAAGAGCATGATCTTGAGAGCGCCTGAGGGATGGTGCTGTTCGCTGCAGGAGGGGCCTCGGTTCTTGACAAGCTGCTGGCCCGGCTGCAGGCCTGCTGCTCGGGATGGGGGGAGGTGGAGAGTGAACCTGGGGGCCCAGGTGGTCTCAGAGCGGCGTGGGACGGTCTCACCCACCACCCGGAACGGGAGACCAGGTGGGGCAGCAGCCTGGGCCTCCCACCCACCCGGGCTTGCTGGGTGCACGGCCCTCGAAGGTGGAGAAGCCAGTCCAGGCAGGTCCCCACGATGGCCCCATTTCACGGAGGCCAGGCTCGGCGGAGGGTGGCCGCATCGTTCTGGCAGTATTAGCAGGTGCACAAGCCCAGCAAGAGGGCCCGGGCCTGGAACTGGCCTGCAGGACAGAGTGAGGAGAGGCCAGAGGCCCAGCAGGGGGCCCCAGGTGGCGGCTGGGTTCTGGGCGTCACTGGCTGCCCCTGCCCTCCGACAGCCCAGGCTGTGAGGTGTGGTCACCCCTCTGCCACACCCTCTTGAGGGATGGTCTGCTGGCCTGGGGACAGGGCATGTGTGGATGTGGAAGCTGCCAGGAGTTTTAACAGCCCCACAGACCCTTTCAGACAAGGAGCTTGCTTTGTCTGTCTCTGGGGGCCTTGCAGCACCTTCTGAGGAACTCGAGGGGGGGCAGGCAGCCCCAGCCTAGAACCTTGAAGGAGCTGGAAGGTTGCTGAGCAGCCAGGGGTATGCTGTGGATGGCCCGGGTGAACCCTGACGCTGGTCCCTCAGTGAGCCCCAGTCCTTGGCCCCACTCCTGCATCCTGACCCAGGTTGTGGGCTGAGCCCCCACTCTGACCCGTGTGCTCTCTCAGCTCCCAAGGAGGGCAAGACCAGGGAGCCTGGAACCACGTGTGGGACACACTCGTACCCTGGGGGAAGGCGAGAGCTTTGTGACCTCGCCCCTCCTCCCCCACATGTGACGTAGAGTTCTCGGTGACCACACACGCTCTCCCCCCTACCCCCTCACCCCCCACTCCCTGCCTCTGCCCTGGCTCCAGGCCCTGCTGACAGTGGTCCCGGGGGTGGAGAGTGACTGTGTGGCTGACTCACGGCAGGTGGGAGAGGTGTGAATGTCAGAGCTGGGCTTCCCCCAGGGCAGACCCCCACACATTCAGGCAGCTCCTGGGGGTGCCTCAGGGCTGTGCCAGGCCCCACTGTGTCCCCCATTGGCAGGCACACACCCGAGCCAGGGCCAGAGCCCATCCAGAGCAGCCCTGTCCTCTGGCAGCTGCCTGCCCTGCCTCTGCCCATCCCTTGCTGGGGTCCTGGGCTCCTCCCAGTCCAGCTGAGGCCAGTCATCTCTGGCTGCAGGAGTCAGGAGGCTGTAGGTCCTGGAGTAGGAGCCCAGAGAGCCTGCTGGGGGCATCCTTCAAGGCCGGAGACTTCCCTGTCCAACCTGACCCTCGGCTCGCTCCGGGGCCTGCAGCCAGCCAGCCCTGTCCAGACAGCCAGCCTGGAGCCCAGGGCCTAGGGGAGCTTCCCAGAGTGGGGCGCTGGGAGGACAGAAGGGACCTGGAGAGCAAAAGGCTGGCATCCTGGAGGAGGGGACCATGGTGCCCAGGGTGACAGGACTCACCTGTGGGGGTCCCTCTGCAGGCTCTGGTACCCTGACTTTGAGGGTGGGGCCCAGGGGACAGGCATGAGGAGTGAGGGGCTGGGGAGCCAGCCATGGGCAGGCTTTGTGCCCTTGTCCCCCAAGGCTGCAGCGTAAGCTCAGGCCTCCAGGTGCTGAGACACCGGCCACCACGAGGGGAGGCAGGGCTCCCTGTGTTGGAGACGCTGTGTTCTGTGTCTGGACCTGTTAGGGTGGAAGCCTGTGTCAACTTGCCCACATCTCTGTGGCTCCCCAGTAAGCCTTGGAGGAGGCCCTGATCCCCATCTCCAGATCAGGACCTCTGCAGCACATGCGAGGTAGTCTGGGTCCAGGTTCTGGCCCCAGGCCCCCAGGCTCACTCTCCAGCTCCCCCTATCCCGAGCAGCAGGCCTGCAGCCGGGCCAGCAGCTCGTCAAGAGCCAAGGCCCCTCCTGCAGTGAAAGGGCCAGGGGGAGGCAGAGGGTCTAAGGAGGCATCTGGTAGCTCGGGAAGAAGCGTGGGCCCGAGGGTTCTCCTCAGAGGAGGCTCAGCTGCAGTCTCCAGTGAGTGGGCGTCCGTGCCCCCGTTTTATTAGTAAAGCAGAGTAGTGATGTCACTGGCGTGCTCAGTGAGCCCGCCACTCCACTGGCCAACACTCCCTAATTAGGAAAACGGAGTCCAGCTGTCCTTGGGAGGCTCCGCAGTGGACGGCAAGAGGCCTTGAGTGGCTGCCATCCACTGGCCTCAGGTGTCTGACCTGCCCCGCCGTCCAGGAAGGGGGCCTGGCCAGGAGGTGTGGTGCCGCTTGGCAGTGAGGCTCCGGAGATGGTGATGCTGGTGAGGATGGTGATTGTGGCAGAGATGACCAACTGTGGTGCTGGATGAAGACACTGGTGATGAGATTGCTGTGGTCCGAATGTTTGTATTACCCCCCACCCCGATTTAACTGTTGAAATCCTAACCCCCAAGCTGATGGTGTTGGGAGGTGGGGGCTTTGGAAGGTGATCAGGTGGAGCCTTGAATTGGATGAACACCCTTAGAAGAGAGACCCCAGAGGGCCCCTCGCCTCTTACGTCATGTGAGGATGCAGCAAGGTCTGCCGTCCACAGCCAGGAGGGCTTTCACCACAACCCAGCCACTCTGGCACCCTGGTCTGGGATTTCCAGCCCCCACAATGGTGAGGAATGAATTTCTGCAGCTTGCAAGCCACCCTGTCTGTGGTATAGTTAGAGCACCCCAGATGGAAGAAGGTGGGGATGAAGGTGGCATGGTGGCCAGGGCACTGGTGGTAGTGCATGGGGCAGTGAGGAATGCACGGGGTCAGTGGTGTGGTGGTTGGGGAGATGGTGGTTTTAATGGTGGTGGCGATGTTGAGGATGGTGGGTGATGTGAACTGATCTGTGTCCCTCCCCCATTCATATGATGAAGCCCCCAGCATGACAGTGTTCAGAGATAGGGCTTTCAGGAGGTAACTGAAGTTAGATGATGTCATAAGAGTGGGGCCCTTTTCCAATAGGACTAACGCCTGTATCAGAAGAGGATGATGGCTCTCAATTCCCCTCTTTCTCACAAACCAAGAAGAGGCCTTGTGAGAACACTTCAGGAAGATCACCATCTACCAGCCAAGAGAACTCTCCCTAGAAACCTGATAGACTGACACCCTGATCTTGGTCTTGCCAGCCTCCAGATCTGTGAGAAAGAAAGAAATGTCTGTTGTTTAAGCTGCCCAGTCAATGGTGTTTTGTTACAGGGATCTGAACTGACTGACACTCGGAATGGTGAGGGAGATGATGGTGATGATAGTGGTGGTGATGGTGATGGTGGTGGTGATGGTTATGATGGTGATGGTGGTGGTAGAGATGGTGATGATGGGATTGGTGGTGGTGGTGGTGGTGGTGTTGATGATGGTGATGGTGATAGTACTGGTGGTGTTGGTGATGGTAGTGGTGGTGGTGGTTATGATGGTGATGGTGGTGGTGGTAGAGATGGTGATGATGGGATTGGTGATGGTAAGGGTGGTGATGATGGTGATGGTGATAGTAGTGGTGGTGTTGGTGATAGTAGTGGTGATGGTGGTGGTGGTGGTGATGGTGATGGTGGTGGTGGTGATGGTTATGATGGTGATGGTGGTGGTAGAGATGGTGATGATGGGATTGGTGGTGGTGGTGGTGGTGGTGTTGATGATGGTGATGGTGATAGTACTGGTGGTGTTGGTGATGGTAGTGGTGGTGGTGGTTATGATGGTGATGGTGGTGGTGGTAGAGATGGTGATGATGGGATTGGTGATGGTAAGGGTGGTGATGATGGTGATGGTGATAGTAGTGGTGGTGTTGGTGATAGTAGTGGTGATGGTGGTGGTGGTGGTGATGGTGATGGTGGTGGTGGTGATGGTTATGATGGTGATGGTGGTGGTAGAGATGGTGATGATGGGATTGGTGGTGATGGTGGTAGTGGTGGTGATGGTGGTGGTAGAGATGGTGATGATGGGATTGGTGGTGATGGTGGTGGTGATGGTGATGGTGATAGTACTGGTGGTGTTGGTGATGGTAGTGGTGGTGGTGGTTATGATGGTGATGGTGGTGGTGGTAGAGATGGTGATGATGGGATTGGTGGTGATGGTAAGGGTGGTGATGATGGTGATGGTGATAGTAGTGGTGGTGTTGGTGATAGTAGTGGTGATGGTGGTGGTGGTGGTGATGGTGATGGTGGTGGTGGTGATGGTTGTGGTGGTGATGGTTATGATGGTGATGGTGGTGGTAGAGATGGTGATGATGGGATTGGTGGTGATGGTGGTAGTGGTGGTGATGGTGGTGGTAGAGATGGTGATGATGGGATTGGTGGTGATGGTGGTGGTGATGATAGTGATGGTGATAGTACTGGTGGTGTTGGTGATAGTAGTGGTGGTGGTGGTGATGGTGATGGTGATAGTAGTGGTGGTGGTGGTGATGGTGATGGTGGTTGCTGGTCATGGAGAGAGTGGTGATGATGGTGATGGTGATAGTACTGGTGGTGTTGGTGATAGTAGTGGTGGTGGTGGTGATGGTGATGGTGATAGTAGTGGTGGTGGTGGTGATGGTGATGGTGGTTGCTGGTCATGGAGAGAGTGGTGATGATGGTGATGGTGATAGTACTGGTGGTGTTGGTGATAGTAGTGGTGGTGGTGGTGATGGTGTTGGTGATAGTAGTGGTGGTGGTGGTGATGGTGATGGTGGTTGCTGGCCATGGAGAGAGTGGTGTGACAATGATTACACAACTTATAAGAGGGACACTTGGAATTCAGAGCCTGGACTGTGGGCTGTGGATCTTTTTTTTTTTTTTTTTTTTGAGAATTTTAAAAATTTTAATACAGTTCAAAGCAGTGTAAGTGGTTCATCTCAGCTCCTTCACGGCCAAACCTCGGGGCAGGGGCTGCTTCAGCTTCTCTGCCTTCTCTTTGTTTGTGATGACCAAGGTGTAAAGGTATTTGCTGCATCGAAATTTCAACTTCACATTATCCTTATTTTTCTTGATCTTGACAGACTTGGCATCCTTGCGCCAGGCCATGAGCAGGAAGTCCTTGATTTCCTCAATTTTGCCAGGCATAGCGATGAGGCGCGGGGAACACGGCCGGAACATCGAGGGGTGAGAAGCAAAGAGAGCCTGGGCCATGGGTCTTAAGTGAATGCCTCCTGCTGAGGGTGGCACCAGGGACCACACGTGGTGGGTAAGCCCGCAGGCCTGTCTGGGAGGGCTCTCCAGGAAGCCACCTCCTGCCTCCCCAGGCTCCCTCTCATATTGCCAGGGGAGACACTGGGATCCTGTGGGCTCCTGACATGGCATTTTGTTTATCTAGGAAAGTGTGCCTGCCCAGTTCAGGGGGCGCAGCTCCTCAGGCGGTGCTTAGATGGGAGATGGAGGGCCTGCTTGCACCCAGCTCCCTCAGGCAGGGGCTGGGGCGGCTGGAGATGGACGGCTCCTCATGCTGCTCCTGCCCGTAGACACGGGCAGTGGGCGGTAAGCTGCTGGGTGGATGAGTCTGCTCTGGTGACGGGCTGGCTTGGATGGGTCCCAGGCTGAGCTGGGTGGGGAGCAGGGCCTGGGAGGGAGCGCCACACTTGGGGGTCCTGACCCTGCAGGGGTGGGGCTGCCGTCTGGCTCCCCAGATCCCCAGACTCTGCCCCAACCCTGAGGGAGCCAAGCCCCTGAGGCACCCCCGTGGGGGCACACGGGGCCCCAGGACAGCCTGGTTCTGGGGTGGGTGGCACTGTCATGGCCGAGGGTGGGGAGCTGGTGCAGACCCCCGCCAGGAGGTGGTCTGTTCAGGGCCCTTAGAGGAGTGGCCCTCGGGCCTGCCGTGGGGGCTGGGGGTCTGTGGAAAGGCCCCGCCTCTCAGCTCAGATGGGCTGTGTCTGTGGACATGGGGCACTGAGGCTGGAGAGGGTGGGAGACAACCCACGGCGCTGGACCGTATCCTCAGCTTGGGTTGGGGGATGGACCACCGCCCCCAGAGGCCATACCTGGGCCCTCCTGCTCCCCTCCTCTCCAGTTCCCCCAGGGTTCGTCCCCAGCCCCAGCCCAGGCGCCCCCAGGAGGGCTGGCCTCCTTCGAGGTGGACGAGGACGCTTGAACGATGGCCACTGTCTGCGGGAGGACTGAGGGGCCGGGGCCAGTGGGCGCCACACAGAGGTGGGGGTGGCGGGAGGTGCTGGCGCCCCGGCGGGGCAGGGAGAGCCTTCACCCGAGACCCAAGGGGTCCTAGGGCTCCCTCCCCGCAGGGAGCACTCTGGCCACAGGGAGGTCATGGGCCGCGGCCAGCACTCGGGTGGGTGGGGACAGGCTTGCTCCCAGAGCCGGTGGGCAGCACCCAGCCCGGGACAGCTGGCCCAGCCTGGCCTGCGCCCTCAGGCCCTGGCCCCAGGCCCAGCCCCTCTCTTAGGGGCCCGTCCTCTGACATGCTGCCCAACCTCAGCGGGGCCCTGACCCCCAGGCTGTGTGGTCAGGGAGGGGCAAGAGTGTGTTGAGGAGAATCCATGCAGTGGGGGGAGGGTGGGGGCACCCGTGATGGTCTGGGCTGTACACCCCTCGACCATGTTGGGTTATTCCTGACCCTCCCGCTGGAGCTCAGCCAGGAGAGGGAGGGAGGGAGTGGGGAGGGGGCGCTGTGCCAGGGCGGCGGGGGGAGCCAAGGGGTCCGGGATCTACTCTGGCCTGTGGGGGTCAGACCGGTGTCCCCAAGCCAGGAGGCAGCCAGCGCTGTGTGCAGGTCGCGGATGTCACCAGCCCCTCCTCCAAGCGCCCCGGCCCCCGCTGCTGTGGCCCCCACACCCTGGGGACCACCTCCAGGTCCGCACACAGACCTCAGGACCAAGAACGCGGAAGACGGGCCGTGCGTCGGACGTCCTGCCGATCAGCCCCTCACCCTGAACCTCCGAGGGGCCGCCTGCCCATCAGCCGAAGAAACTGAGGCTCAGAGGGCGTCCGGGGTAGCCTGACCCTGCATCTGGCCAGTGGTGGTGGATGGCAGGATGGGATCAGCCTTGGGGCCAGGAGTCTCAGTCATTTGCTCACCAGCTGGTTCCCCAAGCTCATCCCCTACCCTCCCTGCACCTCAAGCTCCCCGTCTGTAAAATGGGTGACAGTGACCTCCCAGCTGTCCAAGGCACAGGGAGGTGCTCGGCATGCACTGAGGCCCTGTCTCCCACACGCCTTCCATGTCGACCCTCTTTCCAGAGAGACCCCCGAACCAGGATGGGGGCCCTGGCAGGCGGACCGGCTGTGCAGCGGATGGGGTCCGCGGCAGAACAGCACAGATCCTTTATTCAGAATTGGTAAGAGCTGCCTGGCAGTGATGGCCGGGCACAGGGCCAGAGGGCACGGACGGCGCCCTGGAGACAGAAGCCCAGGGAGGCGCAGCTGAGCGGCCGCCCGTGGACGGGTTGGGTGAAGATCGGGGCCAAAGGTCACTGCGGCAGTGCCTGGCATCTGAGAGGCCTGCAGCAGACAGGAAGGCACCACACCCCAGGGCGGGGAGTGGGGGGATGCCAGCCTCAGCAGGCAAGGGGCCTGCAGCTGCGCCAGGCGTGCAGCTGTGGATCAGTGCGTGCCCAGGAGAGGCCTCGGCCAGACCGGGGGGCATGGACAAGACGTGCGCGTGGGGCGGGTGGCTTCAAGGGCAGGGGGCTCAGGCCCCACAGGGGCAGGGAAGGAGAGGCAAGAGGGAGAATGGAGGCGGGACCCTGGACCTCTGCTACCAGCTGGCCACCACCATTTCCCGTGCGCGGGGGCGGAGCTGGGATAGAGCCTGCCTTCCGCCCGCCGGCGGCGCCGCCTGCACCTGCGTGGGGAAGCTCCCCGCGTCACAGCGAGCTATTCTCAGCCCCGCTCCTTTTATGGCCCCGGAAGTGAGTGGTGGAGGCTGGCGCACTGCGCTGGCTCGGAGATGTAAATGGGAACGCAGAGCACGGCAGAGCAGCGGCCACCACCCCCTCCCTGGCACGGGCGTCTGCAGCACCCGGCTCTGAGGACGTCTCCCTGGGCCAGTTGGCAGTGCACCCCGCATGCTGGCTGAGGGCCTGGCCACCTTTGGGGCTTCTGCTGGGCCCTTGGGGTTCCAGGGAGGCAGTGGGGGCCATGCACAGCCTGGCTGAGCCGCAGTGGGCAGAGAGGAGGGGGCGGCTGCCCGATTCCAATGCCCCCGCCCCCCACCTGGGAGCCAGCTCTGCTCTCATCCTGACCCTCTAAATGAGCTCTCAGAGCAGCCCTCCCACCTACCCCCAACCCCTGTCGCCCTGCTCACCCTCCGGCAGACCCCGCCTGGCAGGACCCCGCTGGGCTGCTGGCCCCAGCACGCTTGGGGTGCGGGCACACCTCTGAGCAGGCAGAGTCTCTTCGGGCAGCGAGCAGGGCGTTTTGTCCACTCCGTGTGTCCAGAGCAAGCTCAGGGCCTGGCTGTTGGCCGGCAGGAGCACGCCTCGGCCAGGGAGATCAGGAGGCACACGCCCTGACACACTGACACACTCTCACACTCTCACGCTCACTCACACACCTACAAGCTGCACAGGTGGGAGGAGGCTGTGCTCAGGGGCTCCAAGCGGGGCATGGGGCAGAGAAGGCTCACACCCCGGGAGCCTGGGGAGCCTTCCTGGAGGTGGTGACTCTGGGCTCAGATGTGGATGCCCCGTGAGCCCGGCTGAGCTTTAGTGCTTAGCTTCTGACACTGGGCAGACCTCCGTCACCTAAGCAAGGTGGTGCGGCAGGCGGCAGGCTGGCCGGGGCCTCGTGCGGACCAGCGCGCTCAGCGGTCCAGTGCCCTCCTCATTCCCACCCACCACGGCTGTCCACCCCTCAGGGTGCTGAGGACGGCGGGGTCAGCGGGGCCAAGGGATCCGCAGGACGCTACCCCAAGATGCCTCGAGGAGAAGCGTGGGTGGGGTGCGGAAAGGGGGTGCCCGGCTCCTGGCCAGCGCGCCTGCCCAGCTGAGGTGACACTTGGCTCCAGCTGCCATGCGGGGGTGGTTGGCCAGCGAGCGGTAGGCACAGGGGTGTCCTCGGCCCCGGCCAGTGTTCCTGCCCCACACCTCTGCCTCCTGCCCTCCTTCTCCAGCCCCCACCAGCAAAGCCACACAGCCTCGCTCCCCCTGGCCCCACCTGTCCAACTCCCCAGCAGGCACCCTGGACGCCGTGGCTGCTCCCTGAAGGGCCTGACCCTCTGAGCGGAGGTGCCACCAGCTGCTGGCCCAGTGCCAAGGGCAGTGGCCCCATGGGCAGCATGCCACAGGCCACACCCAGCCCGGCGTCCTCCGGGGACTGTGTAGGGGTCACGGCAGTGGCCCTATTTCGTGGGTGACCTGCACCTCCCTACCACCCCACCTTGCTCGGTGCCGGCCAAGCCAGGCTCCGGAAGTGCTACTTGATAGACTGACTCACCTCACAGCCGAGCAGGGCAGTGATGGCTAGACCCACTCTGCAGGTGAGGAAACTGAGCCCGAGGGGTGCTGAGGGGGCCCACCCCCGGTCACGCAGGACGCACACCGTGTTCCCGGAGCCTCGGGGAGCCCGCAGACCTTCCCCACACCCTCTCACCAGCCTGTCCCGGCTCTGGCTTCCCTGCGGAGGGGCCTGGAGCAGCCCCGGACACTCGCCTGGGGGCTTTGCCTTCCCTTCCACAACGGCTGGGGGTGGCAAGGAAAGAGTGTCCCTTGAGGACGGACCCCGCCCCGCCCTGCCCATGGCCCCTGCTCGGGCCCTGGCCTGGAGGATGCAGGGAGGCCCTGCCATGCCGGAATCCTCAGGAAAATGCAGAACTTTCCTTGGTGCGGAGGGAGGAGGGTCTGGTGTGTGAGGCTGCCTGTTCCAGGGACAGGACGCAGCACACACCCTGCCAACCGGAGAGGAGAGGAAGCCCTGGAGGAGGGGCGGGACAGGAAAGAAAACGCTCCCGCAGCCCTGGAGCTCAGTCCCCTCCTCCGTCCCCACACAGTCCAGCGGCTGCCTCCCCGGCCCCCAGGCTGGGCCCGGCCCCTAGCTCAGGGCCACTCCTGTCTCAGGCCAGCCCGTGCCCGTCCCCCCGGGGCTCCCGCCCTGGACCCCTGGTGCAGCAGGCCCCATGGGCACGCGGGGCGGAGGGACCCCAGCTGTGCCGCCTGCTGGCTCAGGGCCTCCGTGAGATGAGGGAGATCGTCTCCCCAGGCAGGAGACCACCAGCCCCAGCGGCTCGCCCTCTAGTGTGCCTCCGTTTCCCAGTGGACGCGCTCCTCCAGGGCTCAGCTCTGCCTGCGTGTCCACGGACCCACCTGCCGTCCTGGCCTCTCCACGGCCCGGCCCCCTGCAGCTGGACTCAGGACCGTGGCTGGACTGGCGGTGCCCTCCCGAGGGCCGTGCGGCCAGCTAGCCCAGGGCCTCTGCTCAGCCTCATTGCTGGAGCCGGCAGGTGTTCTGGCCCCACCACTGCCCCCAGGGGCCACAGGGAGGGGTTCCAACCACCTCCCACTTCCCAGATCCCGAAAGTGACGCTCCGATGGGAGGCTCTCGGCAGGACGAGGGGGGCGTCCTTGGGCGGGGACCAGGTCAGGCAAGAGGACTGGCACTCGGCTTCGCTGGACCCCAGGCCCTGGCACCGTCAGCCCACTTTACAGACAGACAGTCAAGGTTCATGTGGGCAACTGCCAACTGTCTCCCAACCAGCAAGGGAGGGGTAAGGGCCCACTATCTCGCCCGCTCCACGATTCATCGTATGCACACGCTCTGTGCCAGGCCGGCTTTGGGCTCCGTGGCTCAGCTGTGAGGGTGCGGACGCCGTTCTGGGGCCACCATCACACCCGGCTCTCGGCTCGAAGTGCCCGGCTGAGCAAGAGGGAAGCAGCAACCACGGGAGACCTGGGTTCGGGCCTGGTTCAGGGTGAGGGGCGGGCAGCAGCGCTGGCCAGGGTGGGCAGATCTTCAGCACTGGGACAGCCGGGCCGAGAATGCCAAACGAACAGGCGGGCAGGTGGAGGAGGCAGGAGGAGGCCCCACTGGCTGACAGGACGGGCGGCAGGCACATGTGGAGGGCAGGCACCCGGACCCCAGGCCAAAGCCGGGCACGAAGGGCCAGGTGAGAGCGGGTGGCTGACGGCTGCTCCGGAGGACGCCACGGCTTTCCCTCCACAGCCCCCCACTCCGCCGCAGGAGGCAGTGACCTGGGCCCGGGGCTCCATGAGAGCGGGAGCTCTGCCTGCAGCTGCTTGTGCCCACACTGCGGGCTGATGAGAGGCTGCGAGTCTGCAGGGTGGTGGCTGGGGCCCTGCTGGAGAGGCAGGCCAAGCCTGGCTCCCAGAACGCACCCCAGACCCCAGAAGAGGGGCAAGGAGGGAGGCTCGGGCCCAACAGCCTGACCCACCCCGCCCCACCAAGGAGTGCCCCCGTGCCTGTGGGGCCTGGGCCCGGCTCTGAGGGGTCTGCAGAGGTAGGTGTGCACCCTGGGGGCGGAACCTGGTCAACCTGATCATGGAGCAGCCCTGGAAAGGCAGGTGCTGCAGGGAGGGGGAGTGGCTGGCTGCAGAGGGTGGGGAGACCCGGGGCTGAAACAAGGCTCTCAGCATCAGGAGAGCAGCCCCTAGGGGCTGGGAGCCCTGAGCCCTGGGGGTGGGGAGTGTTAGAACCCGCAGGGGCTGGAATGGGGGCTGCCCGGACCCTTGTGCTGGGCAGACCCAGCCTCCCCCGCTCACCCACTTCCGTCCGGAGCAGGCAAGGCCTCAGAAGCTGCCAGGCCTGAAGAGCAGCTGCCCAGCCGGGCTCTGAGAGCTGGGGGCGGGGGCGCTGGGCCCCACTCTGTCCTTGTGCATCCCCGCTGCCCACTGCACCCGCCCCTCCTCAGCCTGAGCCCGCCTGCTCTGGGTGGGCTGGGGCTGGAGGCCTTCAGCTCTGCGGACGGGGGAGGCGGGGGCAGCCCCCCCAGGCACGGAGCTGGCCAGGCCTCCTCTCCGGAGGCGGCGGGAGAATGGAGCCTGAGGCTGCAGCGCGGGGGTGTGCTGAGGGCTTCTGGGGCGATAATTGGGCAGCGATTAAGTGTTCCCAGAGCAGCGGCTGCGGCCCGTCACCTGTCACAGCGGCCTCGTGAGCGCAGCCTCTGTGCAGCACCCCCCTGCGCCCACAGCAGGCCGGGCAGAGGGGCCACCGAGGGCCAGGGTCGAGGCCAGCCCACCTGCCAGGCTGCCCTGAGACCTGCTGTCCTACCACAGAGGGGATGTCCACCTCCAGGCTCCCGCCCCAGCCACCCCACAGCTCAGGGGCCACAGGGCCTCTGTAGACTGAGGGCTGACCAGCCGCCCCCCACTGGTCACTCAGGTGCTGGCTCTGGCACCCCCGCCACACACAGGTGTGCACACACACACGCACACGCGAGCACACAGGTGCACACGTGCAGTCCCTGCCTGGCTGGCTCACCGCAGGCCTCTCCTGACCAGGGCCCGCAGACGTGGTCGGAGGCTCGTGGCCCCACTTGGGCGGCGGTGACCAGCCCCGCTCACACACACAGACACCCTACTGCCTCCCGCCCCGGGATTCCTGTTCTGGCAGTGGCTGGCCCACTCCCCACCCTGCTCCCTCTCTGCTCACCCACTTGCCTTTAATTAGAAATGCCAGGAGTGTGATTCGGGGGGAGTTTCTGCCAGGGAGACATTCCTCCTGGACAAGGGTGAAAGCTTAGAGCGGGAAAGGAGGTGGCAGCTCGGCTCTGAGGGGTGCTCCCAGGACAGCAGGGGGCTCCGGGGGGGCCTAGAGGGGGGATTGCAGTGTGGGCGCCAGTGTGCCCTCGCGCATGTGAGCAAGACGCTGGGGGCGGGTGGGCCTGGCATGAGGGGGTAGGTGTGGACAGGGATGACTGGATGGGGGGAAGGTGCGCGGGTGGGAGGTATGAGTGTCTATGTGGGGGAGGGGTGAGTGTGCAGTGTGTGTGTGAGGGCGCTGGCCGCAGGGAAGGCGTCTGGACAGGCAGTGGTGCGTGGCTGCGGGCAGTGTGTGCCACCTGTGCCCGCAGAACTGCAGAGGACCTGGGACCACAGCCATCTGTCACGGGCATCCAGGGAGACGTCCCTTCCCCACACTGTTGCCAGGGAGGCAGAAGGGACCTCCCTCCGGAGGGAATCTCAGCTTCCGGAGCCCCGTTCCTTATATGGTGCTTTGCTTCTCTGCCTCCAACCACGTCAGGCTGCCAGCACCCTCCCCCCACCCCCCACCTCCATCCTCCTAGAAGTCTTGGAGCTTCTGAACAGTTCTGGTTGTGCCCTGGGGGTTCAGGGGCCACACCCTGCAGTGGGAGGCAGGACCTCTCTGTCTCCCTCACCTCCTGCCCCCTGAAAGCAGCCTCCAGGTGTCCCTGGAGGCACCAAGTGAAGAAGTCCTGGCCTCAGCAAAGACCTGGGAGTGGGTGACAGGCAGTCATGCCCAGCTACTGCCAGCCAGGCACACACACACCCACTCCATGGCCGGGGAGCTGGGGGAGCCAAGCCCTGGGTGCATGTCCCTCACACAGGGCGCAGGGCCAGCCCCAGGCCTGGATTCAGGGGCCCCCGGGCAGGGACAGAGGGATCAGGCCATGTCAGGGACTCACACCTGACACCTGGGAGTGTGTGTGTGCACAAGAACATGCCTCAAGGTTTTCAGATCAAGGGAAGAGGGTCCGAGTGCCGCGGTGGCGGCCAGGTCTCACCTGTGGCTGAACGTTCTGCAGACCTGGGCTGGGCAAGGTCAAGGCCTGCGCTGGTGGCCTAGGGGCGCAACGTCCAGCACTCCCTCCCACCCCCCAACCCCCACCCCCCAGCCCCCCGCAGGAAGGAGGTGGCAGTCACAGGAGGAGCAAGCCAGGAGGGGCCCGGGAGAGGGGCTTCCTCCTCACCTCCGGGTGGGGGCCCCCGGGGCACTCACCTGGCCTCCCTGCCTCTCGCAGACTGAGGGGGCGTCGCGGTCCGTGCCCAGCTCCATCCCTGGGTCTCCGCGGGCTGAATGGGTCGGGGAGGGGGCGGTGCAAGCGAGCGCATTAGTCACCCCGGGCCGCCGAGTGTGCAGGGGGTGGGTCCTCCCTCCGCCGGGAGCGCGCGTGGGCGCGGGAAGGCGGGTCGGCAAGCTGGGGGCGCGGGCGGGGAGCCGGCGCCCGGGCCAATCGGAGCCGAGGCTCGGCGACGGGGCCGCCCACGGGCCGCGCTGGCGGCATAAAGAGCCGGCGGCCGAGCCCCAGCGCAGAGCTCGGGCGCTGAGTCCTCCCGCTCTGTCGCCGCCACCGCCGCCGCCGCCGCCGCGACCAACCGGGACCGGCCGCTCCTCCGCGGGACCCGCCCGCCGCGCCTCGCAGCTCCGCGCAGCTTCGCAGCTCCGCGCAGCCGGCCCCCAGCAGCCCCTCGCCATCCCCAAGAGGACTTTGCAGCCTCCCTCTCCCGCCTATCCGAGCGAGCCCCGCCGCAACCTGCGAGCTGATGGAGTTGGACCACAGGACGACCGGCGGCCTCCACGCCTACCCCGGGCCCCGCGGCGGGCCGGCCGCCAAGCCCAACGTGATCTTGCAGATCGGTAAGTGCCGCGCGGAGATGCTGGAGCACGTGCGGAGGACCCACCGGCACCTGCTCGCTGAAGTGTCCAAGCAGGTGGAGCGCGAGCTGAAGGGGCTGCACCGGTCCGTGGGCAAGCTGGAGAGCAACCTGGACGGGTACGTGCCCACCGGCGACTCGCAGCGCTGGAAGAAGTCCATCAAGGCCTGCCTGAGCCGCTGCCAGGAGACCATCGCCAACCTGGAGCGCTGGGTCAAGCGGGAGATGCATGTGTGGCGGGAGGTCTTCTACCGGCTGGAGCGGTGGGCCGACCGCCTGGAGTCCGGGGGCGGCAAGTACCCGGTGGGCAGCGACCCAGCACGCCACACCGTCTCCGTGGGCGTCGGGGGTCCCGAGAGCTACGGCCAGGAGGCGGACAACTATGATTACACTGTCAGCCCCTATGCCATCACCTCCCCGCCGGCCGCCGGCCAGCTGCCCGGGCAGGAGGAGGTGGAAGCCCAGCAGTACCCGCCCTGGGAGCCGGGGGAGGACGGGCAGCTGAGCCCCGGCGTGGACACGCAGGTCTTTGAGGACCCGCGGGAGTTCCTCAGCCACCTGGAGGACTACCTGCGCCAGGTGGGCGGCTCCGAGGAGTACTGGCTGTCTCAGATCCAGAACCACATGAACGGGCCGGCCAAGAAATGGTGGGAGTACAAGCAGGGCTCGGTGAAGAACTGGGTGGAGTTCAAGAAGGAGTTTCTGCAGTACAGCGAGGGCACGCTGTCCCGGGAGGCCATCCAGCGGGAGCTGGACCTGCCGCAGAAGCAGGGCGAGCCGCTGGACCAGTTCCTGTGGCGCAAGCGGGACCTGTACCAGACGCTGTATGTGGACGCTGAAGAAGAGGAGATCATCCAGTACGTGGTGGGCACCCTGCAGCCCAAGCTCAAGCGTTTCCTAAGGCCCCCGCTGCCCAAGACCCTGGAGCAGCTCATCCAGAAGGGCATGGAGGTGCAGGACGGCCTGGAGCGGGCGGCCGAGCCCGCCGGCCCCCACCCGCCCACTGAGGAAGAGGCCGAGGCCCTCACACCCGCCCTCACCAACGAGTCCGTAGCCAGCGACCGGACTCAGCCCGAGTAGAGGGTGCCAGGCCCCGCCTGCCCGCCCGTGGCCCTCGCCCACCAGGACTTTGGAGTGGGCCCGCCCCTGCAGGGGAGCCCTTAGTCTCCTCGTGCAGCTGAACACTCACCTCAGCCTCCTAGCCTGACTCCAACAGACACACGTGACCCAGATGCGGGCAGTGTCCCCCAGACAGCCAAGGGACTCCCCTTCCTCACAGACCCAGCCTTCACCCTCCCTGCGTCTGTCTTCCCCAGTGGTGGACTGGCCTGAGTCAGCAATCCCTCCCTCCATGCTCTCAGGCCATGACAGTTTCCTCATCCTGCTCAATGCCTGGGCCCTCTGGGCACTCAGAAACTCAGTGTCCAGATGGCACGGGCCGGCGTGCACCCAACTCAAGGAACACCCCAGAGCAGAAGCTCGGGGGCCACCAGTGTCCCCGGAGCCTGGGCTTCAGGGAAGCTACTTCTCCTGGCAGTCGCCGTGACCGGCTGGCACCCCTGCTGCCTCCCGGGGCAGCTGGCCAGCCTCGGGCAGTGTGGCTCCCTCCCCCTGGAGGAGAGCCCAAGCTCAAGACACAGCAGCAGCCGCAGCCGCAGTGGCAGCAACAGACCTGGCGACCCATGCCTCCTGGCCCCTCAGGTGAGCCCCTGCCCCTTGGCATCACCGCCAGGGGGCACCATAGGGCTGGGAGGGTCCTGGGTGAAGCCCACCCCCCCAGGCGAGCCCACGGAGGCTCAGAGCCCCTGGCATCCCCATAAATCAGGTGCGGAGGGGAGACCCCAGGGGTTAGGGAGGGGGCTGGAGTGGGGGGCCGGGCTGGGGGAGGTCGCTGACCCAGCTCTCACAGGGCCCTGTGTGTTCTCTCCCCGCAGCACCAGTGACTCACGCCAGCCTGGAGAGGGACAGAGCCCCGTGCAATGACTCACCCATGGCAGGCGGCAGGTCCCCTGGGGCCCGAGTCCTCCAGCCCGGCTGAGGCAGCAGCCGGCCTCTGGAGCCAGGAGAGTGACGACAGGTACACAGGGGACCCCGCCCCCGGCTGTCCTCACCAGGGGCCCCCCAGCTCCCCCCAGCCCCTGGCCCCAGGCCCCCAGTCCTCTGGGCCAGCTGAGAAACAGCCCCCCAGGACCCCAAGGGCTTGCTCTCTGAGAGGGCAGCCCCGCCCCGCCCCGCCCTGCCCTGGCGGTCCCTGAGTCCCTGACCACCCGTGTCTTCCTTCCTTTCAGGTCTCCAGGCTCCCGCGGAGCCTTTGCTGCTGTGCCCGGCACTGTCCCTTCTCCTCTCCCCCTACAAGCTGCCTGCACGAGAGGAGAAGCTGAAACCAGAGGAGGGGGCCCAGCAGAGAGCTGGTGGTGAAGAGGGGCCAGCGCGAGGGCCAGGGCCTGCCGCTATGCCCGCCCCGCTGGCTGCCCACTGCCCGCTCGCCCCCAGGGCCGCCGCCCTCCCGGGCCTGGCCTGGCTCCCACCCCGGAGCCCCTGCCCGCTGCGCGGCCATCCTCTGCCACCAGAGCTTCCGCCACGGCCGCCCCTGCCCGGTGGCCCCAGGCCCAGCCCCAGGAGGCCCGGAAGCCTTTGCCCCTGGGGCTCACTCAGGCTCCCTGCCAGGCCCTGCTGCGGCCTGGCCCGGACCCCCACTGCCCCAGCCACCAACACCCTGGTGCTGGCCGGCCACCTGTGTCTGCAGCCCAAGCAGGCCTGGTTGGGGGCTCCCAAACTCAGGAGACCAGCTCCCGCAGGAAACTCTGCCGGCCCCTCCGTCCTGCGTCATGCCAGCGCCGCCCCCTGCCCCAGATTTTATTTTTGCATATAAGCCATAATCTGCTCTCCTGGCGCAGGCTACAGGGAGGCCCCAAGGTCCTCAGTGGGATGTGGCCAAGTCCCCGCCCACCGTGGATCAAGCCTCAAATGTCAGGCCAGGCTATGTCCACCCTGCCACCTCACTTGAAGACAGACGCTTTTTCTAAGACTTTGTTAATAAAACATTGAAACTTACTGGCGTGTGTGTGCTGCTGTTTTTCTGCTGGCTGGAGGGGGCCTGCAAAGGGAGGCCGCTCAGGGTGGTGGGACCCTGGAACCCAGGGGTAGGGCTGACCATCTCAGAACACCAGAGCCACTGCTGTTCATGCTGAGTGGACGACAAGGTGTGGGACGTGCTGGGGGAGGGGGCTGGTGGGGGGTGCCAGGCACATGTCTGCTGCCAGGACTACGTCTGCCCAGAGGCCTGTGGGCCCAGAGGGGATTCTCAGGGTCTGGACCCATGAGAGTTGGGAAAGGTCCCTGCTGCGAGAAGACCCTGGTGAGCCCTGGCTGCAGGGTCTTAAGCTTGGTCTTCCTGAGCCTCGTGTTGCTCGGTCACTCAGGTGTGTCCGACTCTGCGACCCTGTGGACTGCAGCACACTGGGCTCCCCTGTCATTCGCTATCTCCCAAGGTGGTGACGCTCTAGCCATCTCATCCTCTGCCGCCTCCTCCTCCTGCCCTCAATCTTTCCCTGTGTCAGGGTCTTTTCCAATGAGTCAGCTCTTCGCATCAAAGGTTTGGAGACCTTTGAGGATTGGGCAAAGGATTGGAGATTCAGCTTCAGCATCAGTCTTTCCAGCAAATACTGGAAAGTGAAGAGCCTCACATTCCTCGTCTGCAGACAGAGAGGCCATCACTAAAATCATTGTGGGCTCGAGACCTTAGACAGGAGATGGTCCGCACTGTGCACGTAAGCCGTAACACACCTGCCTTCCTGGAGGACGCCAGGTCCTTACAAGAGACGGGCAGGTGGCCTGTTGCGGCGGGGGGCGGGGGGGGGGGGGCGCTCGGACCCTTCCACCAGGCAGTGTGGAGTGAGAAGCAGGCCTGGGGAGGTGGACACGGAGGGATTTGTATCGAGGAATCATCTCACCAGCTGGTGGGACGGCAGGGCCAGCCCCGAGTCTGCAGGGCAGGGGGCTCCTTGGGCATGGGACGTCTCCTTTGGTGAAGGCTCAGCTCTGCTCTTCAGGTCTTTCAACTGATGGACCCCGGCCCACCCAGATTATCTCTCTTGATCTTTACTTCCAGTAGTCTGATACAGAATGTCTGTCACGCTCAGACCCTCAGGACCTCTCGTGGGTGAGGGTCTGATGGAACGCCTGGTACAGGCGTTCAGGTACAGCTGTACAGGTACGCCCCGGCCAGGCTGGTGGTAAAAGCCCCCTCCCAGCCTCCCAGCTGCCGTGGTCGTCGGCAGGCCCTTGTGGCCTGCCGGGGCCGGCCCTGCCCTCAGAAGGGGCTGCTCTGCTGGGTGGGGTCGGGGGCTGGGCGCTGCTGCCCCTGCTGAGAGGACGGGGCCCACGGGGATGCAGGGGGCGCCCAGGAAGGCCGGAAGCACACAGGAGCAGCGAGAACCACCCGCTGCCAGGAACGCCATCACCATGCACGCAGAACCAAGCGGGCGCCCGGTGTGACGCCCTCGGTGAAGGCCGCCTCTTCCCTGTTCTCCTTTATTCCTTTCAAACGCTGACAAGAATGGGGAAGGAAATCGGCAGGAACAGGGGGCTGGGCACCATGGTGATGCCTGAGAGTCAGTCATTTCTCCGGGAGACCTACTCCTGCTTGCATCAAAAGCTGGGTGTTCTGGGCGCTTTTTCCTTTTAATATGAATTTCCTGTCTGTAATTGGATGATTGTAGAACAGGCAAGCCGAACACTCGCAGTAATCCGAGATGCAGCTCTGTGTCTTTGTGTCCCAAGAAAAGAGGCGGGAGGGTGGAGTGGAGTGGGCTGGCGCCGGCAGGGGAGCCGGACCTCCAGCCGCCCTGGAGAATCCCCCAGCCCAGGCCCCCGGACCGGGTGCTCCCTGCCCCGCCCCCGCCATCCCACCCATCCAGACCCCTCAGCCCCCGGTCTCATTTCCTCCCTCCCGGGCAGGGAAGCTGGAGTCGGGAGGGCTGCCTCAGGGGTCCACCCTGCACGCCCAGCTTGGTGGGGTCTTCTGAGCCGGGTGGGCTGGGGCTCAAGTCCCAGGGCCTCTCTTTCTATAAAATCGAATCTACCTGCAGAGCTGATGTGAGGATGTGAGGGCAGGGTGCCGGCCAGGGTAGGCTCAGCGCGTTTGGTGTGGCTGCCCCCAGGCCCAGCCAAGCTGGGTCCCCAGGCCTGTGCCCCCGATGGGCTTTCATGGGCCAGCAGGATAGGTCTTGTTGCCTGTGACTTCGCTGGCTGCCCAGGGGTGTCACAGACTCTCCGTGCCCTGAGGTGGGGGGGTGCACAGCCAATAGCTCATCCACCTGAGAATTCCAGAGGGCCACCTCACTGCAGGGGGCGGGGGGGGGGGGGACAGTGACTCTGGGTCCAAGGTGTGAAGTATGCTCCAGGCTTCCCCTGATCCGAGGCTCGGGGGTGCAGGGACCCACCCTAGACTCCCTGTCTTCCAGGCCTACCTCCTGGAAGATGCTCAGAGTAATGACTTTCTTGAAGGGATGCTCCTGACCTCGAGATCCAAGCTGGTTCGGCCACTAGGGCTGCTGCTATAAAGCCTGCTCCTCTTCCTGCTGAGGGTCAGAGGACTTGTCCACAGAGGACAGTGTGCTTTCTGGCCCTCCTGTCCCCTCCCCTTGGCCACTCATGACTCCTGCTTCTGACCAGTCACTGCCCCCCGGCCCTGGCTGCCCACTGGCCCAAATTATGAGACTCCTCTCATGCCTCTTCCCCTTTTCTGGTTTCCCACCAGTGAGGGGCCCCCGCAGACCTGCCAGACGGCCTAGGGGCTCTCCCACGCTGCCTGCCGAGCGCCCAGCCGGTGCCCCCTTCTGCAGCAGCTGGGATGGGAGGAATACATCCGCCTGTTTCCTCCAGGAAGGAGGCTGGGCAGCCCAGCACCCAGCCCTCTGCGCCAGGGGGCAGAAGCTGCGGGGGCTCCTCTGGCTCTCCACCCACTCCTCTCTGGGATGGCTTCTCCACAGGTGGGGAAACTGAGGCCCAGCAGAAGCCAGGGTCCGCAGTTTCTCCCGACGGCCTCCTCCACAGCTCTGCCAGCCCGGATCAGGCAGCCAGGGCCCCTGCTCTGGGCCCCTCCGCTGGGTCCCCCTGCCCTCTGTCACCCTGAACCAGCATCACGCTGTCCATCCACTAGCCGTCCTGTCTTCACCACTCCGGACCCCTGCAGAGGATCCCAGAGCCCCAGGGCTGCCCCCAGGCCACCTCAGGGGCCCGAGGAGAGCAATGTGGGCTGCGGCGGGAGATGGAGCCAGACCCCAGGGCTGTGGAGTAGCCGGCGGGGCGGCCTTTCTGAAAGTGGGAAGCCGTGGGCAGGGCAGGGGTGCCCTCTCCCAGCCCCCCACACTGGCTGGCCAATCTTGCTCTTCTCTCTGCACCCACGTGTCCATCTGGAGCTGCATCTCTGTACCCAGCCAGGGCCTTGCAGCCTCATGACAATCCTGTCTCCGCGGGGACCCCAGGAAAGGCCTGGACCACACCGGGCCCTGCCCACCCACGGCAGCTCTCCCGGGCAAGCTGGCTGGGGCTCCGTGTCTCCTTTGCAGAGAACGAGTCATCCTGCCACCCTCTGGCATCCTGGATGACCCGTCCCTGAGCGGCAACCCGCGCCCCTCCCCGGGAGGCCAGAGTGCCTTCCCCGCTAACTTTGTTGCATGCTCAGTTAGCCCGACCTGGCGTCCTCCAGGCTAGAAGGCTAATTTTCCTTCTTCTACTTGTTTTGCTTCTTCCTGGAATTTCAAATAGCTTCTCTCATTCCGTTTACCATCACCACATACATGCATTCCCCCGGAGGTGCCTCTGCATGAGACACTGGGGCCTGCGTTTGCATTTTGTTTGCGTTGTTCTGGAACCCCTCCCTGAGTAAAACGGTCTGGAAAGAATAAAATCACTACCGGGAAGGCCCTGAGCCCCAGTCTTTAAGTGTCTCTGCAGCCTCTGGGTGAAGCCCCGATTCCAGGCCAGCCTCCAGGGCCCCGCGGTGAAAGGTGATGCCCACTCCCCAGCCCCATTTTTGCAGCTGCTCCCAACCTCCACGCCCACTCCTCTCTGCTGCGCTCCCTCCAGCCCTCTGGCCCCTCCCCACCCTGCTGGGCTCTGTCCTTCCAGAATCCCTGAGAAGCAGACCTCCTCCACCTTCCCTCCCTGAGGCCCCCGCCTGCTGGGCTCTCATTAGCTGTTTCCTCCCACCTGGCTCTGCGGCAGGGTGCATTCTCCCGCTGACCTCTCCTTGAAGGAGCCCGGGACCTTGGGCTCGGCAGCGCCTCAGGCACCTCCAAGCACAGCCTCCTCAGCTCAACCCCAGAGAGGGTCAGGGCTGCGTGGTGCCCTTCAGTGAGGCCCTCCCCATGTCCTGGCTGAGCCCCAGGCTTGGCTTTGACCCGAGGAAGGAGCACGGGGGCAGCTGGGGCTCAGCCGGAAAGGGTGCACGTGGAGCACGCCGGCTCAGGTTCGGGGTGCCCACGGGAAGTCTGCAAGGATCATGCCAGGCCCAGCTCGGGGCGCCCACAGGAGCCCCGCACGGAGCACGCCAGACCCAGGCTCTGAGTGCCCGTGGGGCTGGAGTCTGGCTTAGAGGCTGTTCCCCAAATGCAGAGGCTTCCTGAGGAGGAAGTGAGCCCCCACCCGAGGGTCACCAAACAGCTCTGACCCGTGGCCTTGGAGGCCCCTCTGACACCACCCTTGCCCGCCTTTCCAACTGTCCCACTGGGAGCTGTGAAGCAGCCCACAGTGCCCCCATCTCCATCCCTTCTGCAGGAAACTGTCACTTTCTGCCAAACCCTTATTCACCCTCTAAAGCCCTGCTCTTGTTGTCCTCTTGCAGAGACCCTCCTCCCCCACACCTTGATATCAGCTTGGCTCCTCCCCATCCCTCCTGGCCCCGGCAGTCGTTGCCTGAGCACGGAGGTCCCCATACCGCCCTGCACCCACTCCTCGCTCGCGGGCATGCCAAGGGTCCACCGCCTTGGCAGCCCTGGTCTGGCTCCTGTGCCGGCTCGTCTGGCTTCTCCTGTGCCAGGAGTCTGGGCTGTGAAGGAGGCTATTTTTAGTCTCTGTTATCCCCGTAATTATCTTGTCTCTGTTTTGCCCTGGTGCTCAGTACATTTCTGCTGGAAAATGTTAGTCTGTGTCTCTGCACTCAGGAGAAACAGGGTCGAGGGCGCCTGCCCTCAGGGAGGGCGTTGGCCGGGTGGTCAGAGACCCTCTGCCACATTGTTCTGTCCACTGTGGGAGGTGTTGGCTAGGGGGGCCTAACCGGAAGTTTTGATGCCTCCTGGTAAAGGAGACCGGGCATCCCAGACTATGAGCCCCCGGTCCATCCTCAGTCTCAGAAACAGCCTGGGGAGGGAGGGGCACTGGACCCAGCGAGGATCCCCGCCTGGCCTCGGAGGGCATGAACACCGCTCTCCTCTGACCCCTGGTGAAGCAAGCTACGCCTCCTGGAGGCCTGTCCCTGGTGAGAAGGAAACCCGTGTTCCTGCCGGGACTCTGCCCTGGGTTTGCTCCTTTCAGCTCGTCCAGGAAAACCCCTTGCCGTGTGGGCTTCCCCACCAAGAACAGATGGGCCGTGGGCGCCTGCGCTGCAGGCTGGACCAGGAGTCCACGTCCTTCCTCAGGCTTGAGGTAGACGTCTCAGAAGGAGGCTTCTCAGATGGGGCGGGGTGGGGGAGGCCAGGGACACGCCTCCAGGGATCTGGGGCCCAGACGCACCTGGGACTCCAGTTCATGACCCCCAGATCTGACTCCTGAGGTTGTCTGGCGCCCCTGGCACCCTCCTTGTCTCCCTCGGCTGGTCTTCAAGGCCCTTCCGGTGCCCCTCCACACCCCCCACCCGTGCAGCCCACACCAGAGGCTAATGCGCTACCTTGCCCTCTGCCTGGCCACCCCCTCTCACAGCTGCTCCCTGCAGACCCAATCCTCCCCTCCTCTGCAGGCTGCCTCCTGGGCAGTTGCCTCTCGATGCTCACCCCCATTCAGGAGCGCCCGAGCTTAAGTCACCCCCGAGGAGCCACCCACACCTCAGCCCTGCTCCAGTCCTGGCCCTCTGCTGGACAGCAGAATCCCCCTTCCCCAGGACGCTCCTCCCACACCCCGGGCCTGGCCACCCCCATGACAGACTCAGGGACGCTGCGTGGGCCTGTCCTCTGCTGGCAGAGCCGTTCTGCGGCCAGCACTGGCCAGTGCGTTTGTGTGAGGGATGGGCAGCGGTGCCTTCAGCCCAGGGCTGGGCTGCCCCTCAAGGTTACTTCTCCCTGAATGCTCATTTTTGTAAGTTGTTGTTCTTGATCGAGGGTTTCTCTGCATTGCCACACTCTCCCCTCCCTCACCATCTATGTGTTGCTATGGGAACCAGGCTGTGGTACCCACAGCATCCTTGATGGATGGGTTTCAGGGGCACCTCTGTGTGTGTGTGTGTGTGTGTGTGTGTGTGTGTGAGATATGGTGGGTGCCGCTTGAGAGAGGCCCCTGGGGTTTCAAGATCAGGATGGGAGGTCCAGGGAGGGAGGGAAGTTATCAGAAACCACCTTCTTCTGATCTTCTTCCAGTCTCTGATCTTCTTCTTCTTCCAGTCTCCCCACCAAGGGCACCCCCCTGTTGCTGCCATTCTCCCTTTCCCCCCGATCCCCTTCTGGATGTCACCGCCCTGGTCCTGGGTGACGTCAGCCTGGCCCTCACTGTCTGGGAAGGCCACGGCAGCCCTCACCCTGTGCCCACGCCCTTGCAGAGCTCCCTCCCTGCTCACCTCACCTTGGGCCTTGGGGTGGGTGGCGCTGGCTGATTCAGCCCTTTCCCTTTGTTGTCTTTGCGATGGTGCTGGCCCTGTGTTCCCTGCAGCACACGAGGTGACCGCAGCTGCAGGCCACGGTCACGGTCAAGTTCAGTGCCCAGTGCTGGGACGCTCCTGGACTCACTCAGAACCTGTCCTTGGGGGCCCCTTGGCTCCCCTCCTCCCTCCTGGCGTCCCACGGCAGCCCTGGGGGCAGGGGCCTGGGCGAGGCAGGGAACTTTGTCAAATTGCCGGAGGCCTCCAGGCTGACTTGGGACACAGGCCACTGGATGCAGGGGAAGTGAGAGGGAGGGGCTCCCAGCCCGGATGGGGAGGCGGGAGGCACCTGCTGGGGGGGTGCCCTGCAGCACTGACAGCAGCCCCCACCCGTCAGGCAGCCTCCCGCCCACCTGGGAGCTCTGTGCCTGGAGTCCCGATGCTGTGTGGGTGGGAGAGGGAAGCCGGCGGTGGGGGGCGGCCTGCCTCCCTGCGCCCTGCACCATGGGCCAGCAGGCAGGTGATGGGGTGAGGGTGCAGGCCCCGGGGCCGGCGGGGTTGGGACGAGGATGCAGAGCCAGGCAGTGGCCAGGGTCTCATCCCAGGGCCCCAGGGCAGGGCTGTGCCTCCCCATCCACCCTCAGCCACGTTCCCCCACGGCTCTGCACACCGACAAGGGGCAGTCCCAGTTGCTTCTGCCTGGAGGCTGGAATACACCCCACACCAAGTATTTTGGATATATTGGGTTAAATAAAATGTAAATAAAATGAATCAATCTCTTTATTTTTTGTGTGTGAGATTACTAGAAAGTTTTCAGTCCTATTTTCGGCCCTCTCTGTCTCTGTTGCTTGGTGCTGTCCGCCTTGCCCAGAGCCCGCGGGATGAGGGCCACCACTGGGGCTGAGCTTCCCTCCAAAGAGGGGGGTGGGTGAGGGGCAGGCCACTCGGGGAGGCCTCAGGGCCGTGGGGGTGCCTTGTGAGCAGTCTCAGTGGTGGTGCCCTTCCGGAGCACCTGAGGTCACCCTGGGGCCTGCCTGCAGCCAGGCCATGCCCTCTCCTGGCTCCCAGCACCTGAGGCCAGCTCCACGCTGCCCAGCAGAGGCATCCCTCCCAGACCCTGACAGGGTGTGGGGCTGGAGGGGAGACTGGTGCCCAGTGGGTGCACTCCTGCCCTCTGGATTCTGACCGGCCTCCCTGGTGGCCCCTCCCCACTCAGGGCTCCGCTCTCCCAGAGGTCCGTTTCCCCACCCTGGGGGGCTCCCAGCCACGGGGAGGGGTTTCTGGCCCCCAAACATCCGGGGGCTCTTGTCATGAGATTTCAGCCCCAGAGCCTGGGTTCAAGACTCAGGTCCTGAGGCTCGTGAGGCTGGCCCCACAGGACACGCTTGGGCAGAAGGGCAGCATTTGGGAGGTGGGCTGCCCCTATCCTCCGCAGGGAGGAAACCCCACGACCCCGTGCCTCTGGCCTGGGCCCTCTGATGGACAGTCCCGGTCGGCCTCTCTCCTGGGGCCCCTCTTGCCCCAGGCCTCCTCCCGGAGGGCCAGGAGGGGAGCCTGTAGCTTCGGCATGGATGATGACCCCTTGGTCCAACAGGAGGGATCCAACTGGAAGACTGGGTCCTGGCAGGGGTCTCTGGGCCCAGCCCACACAGGGGACCCTTGCTCATGGCCTCCTCCGCCCGGGCCCTTGGACTCCAGGGCTGCTGTGGGGGCTCTGCCTGCTGTCCTGTGGGGTACTTCCTGGTCCAGACGTCTGCCTCCAGCTGTTCAGAGAACCCGGCCTTGGTTACCGTGTCCCTGTGCCCAGGGCCCTGCCCCGCCCTCCCTCTGCAGGGACTGGAGAGAGCGGCCCTCTGTCCCGGGTGGCTCTGTCTTCCCTTGACCTGGAGCTGCTTATGATTCAGTGGCTGTAGGAGACCACCGTCACGCGGAGGGCCCCTGTCCTGGGATGGCACGGGACTCCTGCTGCGTCTCTGTGTCAGTTCATCTCAGATTGTCTTCCCCCCATTTCTGTGCATTCCCTGGATTTACCTCTGAACTGGTCGAAACACTTTCCTGGGTCCCTCCTCGGCGAGGGAAACAATGACGCTGACGTGTGCATTTCACTGTTGGGCAGAGAACCGAGGCTGTGCGCCCTCTGCCCCACCCGGGCACCCTGTTTACCGGGGAGTGGCACCCAGTTAGTGAGCCACAGGGCCAGCCCAGCGGCGACCCCAGCGGCCAGCTTTAGAGCAGAAACCTGAAGGTGCTCTCTCCAGTGGGCTGGGGTCCAGGTGGAGGCCCCCTTCTCCATCTGACGCCTGCTTACGCCTTGCTTTTCCTCTCCCCAGCTTGGCCTGAATGCTGCCTTTTCCTATGAGGCTTCTGTCGGCTGGCCTCTGTGGGGACCCGCTGGGACCTACAGGTGGAAGTGGGGAGGAAAGAACAGGGTGGCCCTCTGGTCAGTCCTCAGGGTGGGTGCCCTCAGCCAGCAGCACAACCACAGGTAAGCGGGCTCTGTGGGCCGTAGCCGACTCGGCCTGTCCCAGGACTGGAAGGTTGGCTGTACCAGCGGGCGGTGGTGGGGCCGGGGGATGGGCTGTCCTAGGCGTTTGGACAGCTAGACCCAGAGCTTCTCAAGACAGTGTCCCTGCTTCATTGTGCTGGGCGGGGCCGGTGGGAGCACCCCAGCACCTGGCCTGTGCTGGGTACTCATTTGACGTTTATCAAGCGAAGGGAGGGAGGGAGACAGCAGCGGATGAGGAGAAAGCCTTCTCCAGAACCAACCTCATTCTGGCCAGGTGGCTCCCCTGCACAGACCTTGCCTCATCCTCCCGGCCCAGGGCTGGGGCTTGGCACAGTTCCTGTGAGGCCCCAGGCACCCATGCCCTAGGGCTCTGCCCAGGGCTCTGCTCCGAGCCCTGCAACCTGGGCTCGGCCTGCTTCTTCCTCGTCCCAAACGCCACCCTCCGGGACCTGTTCCCCATTTATACAACCAAGGACAGGGGCTGCGTCTTGGCCAGCTCCTCCCTCCCTCCTTCGCTGCAAAACCTGGCATGGCTCGGGGCTGTGCTCCTCTTCAGGCTTCTTTTTTATTTCTATCTCTGGCATTTCGGGGCCCCGGCTGTCCCAGGACTCGGTTAATCTTCATCACGCTCGTATGTGGCAGGTGCTATTTTACAGGTGGGGAAACAGAGGCCCAGACTGGCTCAGTGATCTGCTCAAGGCAACACAGAGCACTGTGGGGCTTGGAGCAGGGGGGCCCGTGGCACCGGCCCCCGTCAGGCTGGCCACAGGAGGAGCAGCCTGGGCCTGGGGCCACCAGCCATGAGCGCCTTGCTGTCCCCGCTTCCCTGTTCCATGCCCCTTCCCGGCACCCACCGGAGTGTCCCTGCCAGCCCAGCCTCTCCTGCCAGCCCCACTCCTGCCCTTGGGCATCTGGAGGAGAGTCAGGAAGAAAGCGGTGGGAAGGAGGGAGACAGCAGGAGGTGCGTGGGGTGGGGAGGTGCTTCTGCTTGGGGGGCTCTGAGGAGACAGACGCAGGAGCAGCTGGGGCTGGTGCCGGCAGGAGCCAAGCGGGAGGGAGCCTGCTAGGGGTACAGCCTGAGAGGCGACAAGGTCCGGGAGCCTGGCGGGGCCCCTGGACACTTTGTGTTCTCTGCTGGCCTCGGCCGCATGGATGCCCAGAGGGACCTCAGAGCAGAAGCAAGGGGGCCTGGAAGCTCCTGTCTGGTCTGACCTCGGCCTCGCCTCCTGCTGGCTGGCCTCCCCCATCCGGCTGGCCCATGTGACCTTCCTCAAACCCAAGCCCCCTCCTGCTGCCACTTGGGCCACGTGGCCCCAAAGCACCTCCTTGCAGACACCTCCTCCCACCTCTGGACTGACCTTTGGCCCTCTCTCACTTGCCCTGAGACTTACGGGTTCCTAGCTCCACACTCTGTGTGCCAGTCCTCCGCTGGGACACCTCTTCTTTGCTCCATGTCTGGCAAACTCCTATCTATGCATCAAGCCCCAGCTCCTATGCCCTTTCCTCTGCAAGGCCTGACCTGAATACCCCAGGCAGAAATGGACTGTTGCCACTGGGCACCTGTCTGTTTGAATGGCTGTCTGTTAATGAGTCTGCCTCCCTACCAGGCTATGAGCCCCTAGGGGCACAGACTGCCTTGTTGTTGTTCAGTCACTCAGTCACGCCCAACTGTGACCCCACGGACTGCAGCACGCCAGGCTCCCCTGTCCTTCACCATCTCCTGGAGTCTGCTCATGTCCACTGAGTCCGCGATGCCATCCAGCTATCTTGGTCACATCTTTCTCGTTCCTTCTCAAGCCAATGGGGGACAGTACATTCCGGGTGCTCGGTTATCATATGCTGAATAAATGAATGAGTCAGATGGAGACAGCCTGTCATGGGGAGGGGGGCGTGGGCTGCACAGGATTCAGAAGAGTCCGTACCGTTCCATCCTGTCTTCCCACCAAGACAGGCTCCAGCTGAAACTCAAGTTCCGTGCAGCCTCCACCATCCTGCCTGGCCCCGGGCCCTTCCCCACGTGACCGTGGGCAGCAGGGAGCCAAGGAATCACGTCGGGCAGCGTGAGCCTCAGGCAGAGCTGGCCCCTGCAGAGAGGTGCCCCGTGGACCCCCAGGCGCCCGGCCCCTGCGCTCCACAGCAGTCGTCTCGAGGTCTACCTGCCTGACTCCAGGTTTTCTGGCTCTGGGGCCGACAGGTGCACACCCAGGGGCAGAGCCAGGTCCAGGGAGCGCCGCACAGGGCAAGCGGAAGCCCCTTCTGCCCCCGCACCCTTCAGTCTGCCTTTGCCCCTCCTCTGGCCTGCCGCCACACAGCGAGGGGTGCCCCAGGAGGGAGCTGCTTTCCCAGGGACAGTCGGGCCACCCCAGCTTCACTCTCACAGGGGTGCCAATGCCTCCCACCTGGGTCACTCACAAGTGCTTGAACTCGGGCCGTCACAGTGGGGCCTGTCCCCTCCTCAGCCTACTTGTCCCACTGCCGCCATGTCCATCCCTGGATTCTGCCAGTGCAGCCTGCATACTACCTACCCCCTCTGCCCCGAGCCCCGGCGCCCAGCAGCTTTCACTGCCCCCCATCTAGCCCCACCCTCTGCCTCCGCCATCTGGCCACTCCCATAGCCCCTTTCACACCATTTCCCCAAGAGCACCCAGGGTCCTCCGTCCCTCTGCTGCCTGCCCCGGGAAGCCCTCCTAGGCTGCGCCAGCCCTGTGGCTTGCCCATACCTCTGGATCCTTCATCCCTGGTCCCCACACCAGAGCACACTGGCAAATAAGCCCTTGTCACCCTGTAATGTCTGACCCTAATGGTGATGGATCCGGCCCCCTCCACCCCAAGATCCCTGAGCCTCCATTTCCCACCCCTCAAGCCTCTGCAGCCCAGCACTCCCCCTCCCCCTGGGACCCCTCTCTACAGGCTGGTCGGGGGCATGGGGCAGAGCTGCCTGGGGGAGGGCAGGTGTGGCCTTCTCCCCGGCCTAGAGCAGGAGGGGGCCCTTCCGAAGGGATGGCTGGGCAGGGGCCACTTCCTAACTCTCCTCCGGGAAGGGCTGTGCTGCTTCTGTCCCAGTGACCCCTGTGCTCAGCATTAAGGCTGCCCCCCCTTGATGGGGAACCCCAGCTCTGATCCAGCCCCTGGGGACCTTGCTTTGTCCTAGAAGGGGCTGTCCCCACCCCGACCTGCCATCGCGCCCAGAGCTTTGAAGCAGAGGCTTCGGTGCCCATGTATCATTCGGGCCCTGAGCTCAGTCCCTCCCCTAGCGGCCTTGTCACCATGGAAATGGCACCAGCCTCCAGGAGCCCCCAGGATGGAGGCGCTGATTCAGATCTGGGGTCTCTGAGGACCATGCGTCCTCCAGGGTCAGTCCCCCCAGTGTGGCCGGAGGCTCAGCACTACCCCATGGGGCCTGAGGGCTATCAGGGTCCTTACAAGCCCCCCGTGACACATCCCCAGGGCCCGTTCTGGTACTTCGTCCAGTAGCAAATGGTTCTGATGAAAGTCTGAAGTGTTCGCAGGGACAGCGAGACCCCTGTGTGTCCCTCCAGCCCCTGGGCTGGGCTCCGTCAGGGTCATCTCTCTCCCCAAATAAGCACAGAGGTCTGAGGCCCCGCAGGCCCTGGTTGGGAGCAGTGGGCACGAGTGGAGAGAGTTGACAGAGGACATGGCCCACCCCAGGCCTGCGGCCTTCCGCTCTCGGGGAGCTGCGTACTGGGGGCTGCTCCTACAGCCCAGCTCTCTGGGTCGGGAGACTGGCCCACAGATCGAAGTCTGGGGCCAGCTACACACATCTCCCTCCTCTCCCCACAAGCCCCGGGGCCCACCTCTCCAGGGTGCTGTTGGCTGGGGGACACACGGTAGAAACCCCCAAGTGACTGCCCTGTGGGGTTACCCCTGAGTTCCTCAGGGTCCTTGCAGGCGCCTGCAGGGCTCCAAGGGCCCGGCTCACTCTTCGCACTGCTCTTATTCACGCCCCGCCTCCCCCAGCCTCGAGCCACCTGCAGGCCCGCCCAGCCCAGCGTTCTGCCCGTGGGTGGGCGGGGCACGTGGCTCTGAGCTTCCTTCATCCCCAAGAATTGGAGCCACGCTGCTGGGCAGTGACTCCCTCCAAAGCCTCCCCGATGCCCCCTGGAAGCCTGTGACGCCCTCTCTGAGCGGGCAGAGGGCCCCCGGGGGAGCGAGCCCCTGAGGCTGTCGCAGCAGGTCCTGTTGCCGAGCTGCCCTGTCCTGGGGTGCGGGGCAGGGAGGGGGCTTCCTCCAGTCTTCGGACCTCCAAAGGGGCTGGGGACACAGGCAGGGGGAACAGGCTGCTCCCAGAGGCCCCAGCCATGCCCCGGAGGCGGCAGTTGGCGTGGCCACACCCTCAGCTGCCCTCCTGGTGTGACTGGTGGAGACGCTACTAGTCTTGCGGGGGGGCCCGAGCCAGGCCTGGACGGGTTCCTGCTCTCTTGGGGGCTGAGAGCCAAGGCAGAGGGTTGGGGAGGCGAGGGAGGGACCGCACGTTCTGGAAGGACCCAGCGAGCCCAAACCCATGGAATGAATGGAGTGGGGCAGCACCCAGTGCCGGCAATGGGGACGGGCGCCCAGTCCTGTCTGCGGCCAGTGGGAGAGGGCGCAGGGCTCCAGGAAGAGGAACCCGGGGGTGGCAGGGCCTGTCCTGGGGCCGCCACCGTCGCTAGGACTTGTCCACGTCTGGATCAGGTCCTCCTGGCCCCCAGAGAAGCAGACTCAGGGCCGTGGAAGCCCCCTAACTGCCACTGACAGCAGTTGGAGGACGGAATTCTTAGGTGGGGTGGCTGTTGGGAAAGAAGGAGCCGTGGCTTTGGGGGCTCTGGGACAGGACTGGACTCACAGTGGGCTCTCTCAGGAGGTACCCACCCCCACGCCAGCCCTACCCGTCACCTTTGGGGCTCCCAGCATTGCCGGGTCCCCCACCACTTGCTGTCCTTTGGGCTCTTTTGCTCAGAGAGTGACGCCCGCCTGCCAGCAGGGGTGATGCCAGCAAGGACCCCACGTTGGCTGTTCTTGGTGGGCTCTCCAGACCTCTGGATAACCTGGAAGCCCTGTACGCACTGCTCCTGCCCGGGGCCGCTGGGTCCTGTAGTCATGTGGCCGGGCTCTGCCCCCACCCTGTGAATTCATAAAGTCCTCAAGCCCTTAGAGAACACGCTCCTCACCGCTCTGCCAGCCACCAGCAGGCGGAGGTCCAGACCACGTGGACCCAGGCTGCCCTGCGGGGTCCTGAGTGACCGTGGGCACTGCCTCTGTCCCTCAGACGTCCACAGTGTGGGCAGCGAGTTTGTCCCCAGCCAGAACGGTTGGTGTCCTGTCCCCTCCAACCTCTCCGCCCACACTAGCCCCTTCCCAGCCAGCCTCCATTGAGGCCTGAGGCCTGAGTCCTCCGTCATGTTCTCAGGGTGCTCTGAGAGATCAAGCCTCTGGACCCACAGAGCTGGCCAGAGCCCTCGTGCCAACTCCCTCCTCTGGTGGTAGTGTCCACTGACTTGTCTTTTTCCTTTATTCTTAAACCTCATGTCACCTTTGGTTTTAAATAAGCACTTTTTTTTTTTTTTTTAATAAGGGTAATCATTCTCATTGCAGACAAGTCGGAATTTGAAAAGAGTACAGGAAAAACACCCAAACCCCAACACCCAGAGGTAATGGTTAATTTTAAATTAGAATCATATGGCTTTTTCATTGCACGTGGGACCCTGAGCAGTTTCCCGCGTCATTAAATCGTCTTCAGAAAGATGATTTTTAATCACTGCCCGTCCTTCCTGTGTTTCTGAACATGTGTGGCTATCTTAACTGGGAGAAGATTCCTTGAGTAGAGAGTTTGCTGTGCATTCCTCATTCGTTCCATTGATTAAACTCCCAGTAGTGGGGTCCTCTGTGTGCTCCTGGGGGTCTTAGCAGAGACTCCCCTCTTGGGGGCTGTCAGCAATGTTTTGGGTGATCTCTGCCTGTGACTATCAGCTTCTGGAGGCGATTCCATTGGCTGCCAGCAGCTCATATCTGAGCCCAGGGTGGAGCCCTCCCTGCCCCTGACCCTGCGTGTCTGGGGAAGCTCTTCCCTTCTAGGAACCTAAAGCTTCAGGGAGGCAGATGGAAGGCAGATCCTAATGGGGGAGAAAGGGAGGCCCAGGCTCGGAGATGGGAGGGGAGTGGGGAACACAGGGCAGGGGGCAGGAGTGCCCCAGGCAGCAGTGCCCTTGTGCCAAGGTGGGTGGCAGGGCGGTGGTGGGGCCAGGAACTGAAGGGAAGGCCTTTGCGGCCCTCTGGGGGAGGGCGCTGGGGGCCGGCAGTGGACCAGGCGGCAAGAAGGGGGTGATCCTGCCCCTTGGCCAAATTGTCCTCTCTGGGGCCAGTTACCCTGGGCCCTCTAGCTTTACCTCCGTGGGTGCCCTGTGCCATTTGCTGACTTTGGTCTGGTCTTTCCTCCCCAGGAGGCCTCCAGACTCTCTCCCACTGTCACTTCCAACAGCCTGGTCCCAGGACCACCCCAGGTATGGAAGGGACCACAATGGCTTTTCCATCCTCCGTGAGAGTGGTTTGGGGGACCAGCTTGCAGATGAGGGGTTCAACCACCTGGAGAAAACTGTCTCCTCTAAACAGAGCAACAGCCCCCCCAACCCAGCCAAAGCCAGTAGCCGCTGTGCTGGTCAGGAGGGTCTTTGTGCAGCAAGCGCTTCTGCAGGGGAGGGGGGCTGCGGGGGACCACTAAGGGCCGCAGGAGAGCAGTGACTGCTGGACCACCGGGAGGTGGCCCTGAGGGGGACAGCTGGGGTGCAGGGGAGGGGGGACAGGGCCCGGCCAGTGGGGGGTTCAGGGCAGTGACCCGTGAGGGGATGGGGCCAGGAAGGTCTGGACTGGAAGGGCTACTCAGGTGAGGTTCGGGGCGGGGGGCTGGGATGGAGGGTGGGCTGGAGCGGGGAGAGGTGGGAGGTGGAGTAGACCCTGAGGCTGGCAGGAGCAGGTCCTGAGCCACAGGCTGGGTGTGGCAAACTGCAGGCCCTAAGAATTGGGATGGCCCGCGCCCATTCCGGGGGCTGGGTGAGGGGTCGGGGGCTGGACGCCAAGCGTTCTGCTGGGAGTCTGGCTGCACCCCCCGCCTTTGTGACCAGGGAGGGGGTTGGGTCGTGGACTGGGAAAACACTGAGCCTCTCCCACACTCGCCCCTGCAGCAGGGACCGAGCTGGTGGGAGGCTGGGGAGATGCCATGACGGGAGAGGGGCCAGGGGGCCAGAGCTGGAGGTCAGGCCACGAATAGTGGAGGGGGTCAGGGCGTGCATGAGGGCTGGGTGCCTGGGGATAGAGGAGCCAGGGACAGTTTCGGGGAGTACTTAGGAATGAGGCCGGAGGCGAAGGAAGCAGGACCCCTGGCAGGATGCTGGTCACAGACGTCCTGCCTCCCAGGGAGGGGCTGCACCATCCAAGGAGGAACACCTGCCCACTCTGTAGCCGCTGCCTGGGTCCAGGTCAGTGGGGGCCCAGTGGGGCCTCCAGGAGGCCACGAGCCAAGGTGGCAGCCTGTGGTTAGAGACGGAGGCTCGTCAGAAACACAGATTCTGCTGTCCCAGTGCCTACAGGCTCCCGCTGCCTTGCACGCTGGACACCGCTGGAAGCACAGGCGGGGCTGGAGTCCCCAGGTGCCCCGGGGCTGCCCCGGGGTTGGCAGTGCCTCCCAGAGCATGTGGCCTGCCCACCTAGGCCCAGAGAAGGGGGTCACAGTCTGGCGGTGGCTAGGCTGGGCACAGTAGACCCCAGGAAAGTCCCGCTGAGCTCCTGTGGCCTGTCCTCATGGCCCCGCACGCCTGGCTGCCCCTGTGGGGGCCACACCTGTGCTGTGCATGTAAGGACGGTGGGCAGGTGGTCCCTGCCATGTGGACTCTGCACTTGAATCACAGAGCCTCTGGGGTGGGGAGCCTGTGGTAGGCTGGGGCCCAGGGGCCCTGGATAACTGGTAGTGTCGGGGGGGAACCTCAAATGTTGGCCCAAGTTAGGAACCAGCCCCTCCTCTTCCCCAGGTCCTGTGGAGGCCTCGGAGCTGCTGACTGGGCGTGGGGGGCCTGGCCTGGGCTGGAGTAGCTGACAGAGGAGGGGCTGGCTGCGCTGGGCCCTGCTCCTGCAGGTGTGAGAGAGGCTGCCCTCTGCCCTCCCAGGACCCATCCTCCCGGAGCACCACGCGCCATGGTAGCCGCACCCAGTGATAGCTCCCACCGCCCCTCCTGGCGGTGCAACCGCCTCTCGCCTGAGGCGCAAGAGCTGGACATAGGTGAGCAGGGCTGAGCAGGACCTTGGGAGGCCTGCTGAGCTGTCCCTCCGGGCCTTGGTTCCTGTCACCACAGCCAAGTGTCAGCCCCACACACACCCTCCCCTCTGGGGTTCCCTCCTGACACTGTGTGGGTGAGCAGCAGACAGAAACTTCTGGAAGGGCTTCGGCAGTCTACCAGGGGCCAGAGCCGGCCTGTGGAGCCTCACCCAGCACCTTACTCTCCCTGTCCCCCGAGGCTGCCCGGGCTCTGTGCTGCCCTTCCTGGGGTCCTGGGGTCTCGCGCCTTGGAGGGAGGCACAGGGTGGAGTCACCCCTCGCTGTCGCCCATCAGGGTCTAGGGACGCAGTGCTGGCCTGAGAACCAAATGAACACAGTGGTTTTGTGTTAGTTTAGGGTTCCGGTGCCTGGTGGGCACAGATCCTCAGCAAGCGTTCAGTGAGCATGTCAGCGAGTGAGCTGATGGGCGGGCGGCGGGCAGCTTCCCAGTGCTGGTCAGAGCCAGCAGTACACCACCCCCCCACGACAGGCACACTCACTGAGATGGGCCCTGGCTGTGGGCGGCAGCTGGGGGCTTCTCAGAGCAGGCTGGGGAAGATGGGGGGCTGCAGAAGGCAGGGGACGCGGGCACCGCGGGGCCCAAGCTGTGCATGACCACCTGACCCGGGCACCCGACCTGTTTCATTCCCCATGAACACTGGCTTCGCAGCCTTCTGGTTTTTTCTGATGGAAGAAGTATTGATTATCTGTGAAAGTGTGGGCCATTTGGAAACCAGTCCTCACCGCTATCACTAAGCCTTCTTCTGCTCATGAGAGAGGACTCTTGTCTCTGAGTGGTCTGAACATGCTTTTTGTTTGCACTTGAGAAGAGTTGCTAGATCACCTTTCAAAGAGGACAAATTGCCGCCTCCCCCACCCCTGCAGCAGGACGGTGGCGTCTCTCTCCACACTCTGGTTGTCTTTGTCTTGATAACGAGAAAGACCCTCTTCCCTGGTTTCAGTCTGCAGTCCTTTCATCACTGGTGAGGGGCTGGGGCTGCCTTGTGCTTCATTTATTGGCCAGCAGGCTTTCTTCTGGAAGCCCCGGCTCCGTCCCCTATGTCTGTATTCCAAACAGTGGTGCAAATCCTTACTGACTGACTGACAGGTGTAAGGAGAGTAACCTTGGTTACAGAGGTCACCAGTGTGTTTTCAGGGTTTACTGGTGGGTTGTGATGCTGCCCCGGGGCCCGAGTCCATGTCGCTGGCTCTGAAAGCCCCCTCCCTCTGCTTTCTGCCTTCATGCCGTGTGTAGAAAGCCTTCTTCCATCCCAGGATTCAGAGACCCCAACCCCTCAGTTTCCTCTGTATGTTTACGATTGTAGTTTGGAGATGCAGCTATCAGGACGGGCTGCCCTTTGCTTGGGCGGGTGCAAGGAGCAGGGTCAGGGTCCAAGTTAGGTTTCAGCCCCGCGTGGTTGGCACTCGTCGCCCTCACCTCCCCTGTCGGGGGGTGCGCCGTGGGCCCCTCTCCTGGACTGGGCCCTGGCTCTTCCCCCGCCTCCAGGTGGAGTCAGCCCTGGGGGAGGCGTCTGCCCTCCGCGGGGGTCTTCAGAGCCTCTTGGCTGTGTTCCCGCATCTGTCCCGCGGGTGCCTTGTGCACCAGGCCGGGCTCCGGTGACTGCGAGACCCAGACAGAGCAGGAGCCCTGAGGCCTGGGCTCCTCGGTGTCCCCGCATCTCTGCCTCTCTGTGTCTCTGCGCTCTGCAGACCACTCAGGCAGGGTGGTGGTGGAGAAGCCCCTGCACCGCAGCCCGCCCTGGGAAAAGGCCGTCGTCAGCAAGATCAGGACCATGTCAGTCTCGGAGAAGTGCCTCATGCTGGAGTCCATCCTCTGCTGCCTCCAGCAGCACAGTCAGGTGGGTGCTGAGCTCCACCCTCCGCCCCGGGCGGGCTCCCTCTCCACCTTCTGCCCTGGGGGGGGCTCCCTCTCCACCCTCTGCCCTGGGGGGGGGGCTCCCTCTCCACCCTCTGCCCTGGGAGGCTCCCTCTATATCTATACCCTCTGCCCCGGGAGGCTGCTCCTCCCGACTCTGCCCCGGGGCCTCAGAGCCCACTCTGCCTGCTGCAGTCCTGACATCCCTGACACCCGGGGCATGTTCAGGGGAAGGTTCCCAGAGGCAGGAGGGAGTCATGACAGGCACATGTGAGGGCAGGTGGGTGCCTGTCAGCTGGGCGAGGGCCTGGACCCCTCAGGGAATCGGATCCATTCGCTGCTGCCCATGGGTCCGTGGGGGCTCCCAAGGATTGGGTGGTGCTGATGCCCCTCTGCAGGACACAGGAGATGCTGTGCTCAGGCCTCCCGCGAGGGTCTCAGGCTGACCTGGGGGGCAGAGCCAGCTCTTCCCTGACGCCCCCCTGTTCCAGCCCTCTGTCCAGTGTGAAGGTCTGGAGGTCAGGTCACAGCAGGGCAAGTGTGCTTAAATGGGGGTGGGGGGGCTCCAGCACAGCTCGGCCCCATCCCCTGGCTGGCTGCTGACCCACTCCCAGGAGCCTGGCTTGGGCATGGGTAAAGCGTCCAGCCAGGGGAGCAGCCTGTGCAGAGGCCCTGACGCCTGGAGACAGCAGCACGGGCTGGGGGCACTCCCCGGAGAGAGCACAAGGCCAGCCCCGTTCACCCACCATGATAAGGGTTTAGCCTGCGTCCTGTGGGTAGCAGGCCACCAGGGGCCACTCAAGGGTGGGTGTAGCTAGAATCTACTTGGAATGAGTCCCTTGGAGGGCTGCTGGAGGGGTAGCAGCCCCCACCCCCTCCTTACCCTTTCTGGGATGGGTTGTGTGTTCTCTGCCCACCCACGGGGTCACTGCAGTCCCTGAGGACTCCTGGTGGCCTGGGCCTCCAGCTCCCGGTGGCGGGCCTGCTGCGCACGCCTGTCCTATGCACTCTGATCTCTGGGGGGCTGGGGGGTGGGTGGCAAGCACTGTGTTCTGCCTGCATCTTGTGCAGAAGGTGAAGGTGTCAGATGCCAGCATCCAGGAGGTCCTGGAGCCCTTGAACCTGGACTTCAGTTCTCCTCTGGAGAAGGTTGGTGCCGCGGTCACCCCCAGGCCCTCCCCTCCGCAAAGGCCGACCCAGCCCAGAAAGTACTGGAAAGGCAAGGGGCGGCTCTGCTCACAACCGCTGCTCCAGGACCTGACCCCAGGGCAGGAGAGGTGGCCAGGCCTCAGGGATGCGGGCCTCAGAGCATTAGCACCCCTGTGCGTGCTGCCACTGCACGAGGGCCCGTCCAGGCAGGGGTCTGCCTTGCCTGCCCCTCCCAGGCCTGCGCTCTCGCAGCGCGGGAGACACCCAGGGGTGCTGGTCCCTTCCAGTCATGCCGCCTGGTGCAGCACGCACTGATTTCCATCAAGAGAAAAACGAAGGGGCTTCTGAAAGATTCTGAGTGCAGCCTCCACCCCACCTGAGGGGGAGTGGGGGGTGGAGACGCCTGGCTCTGCCGGGGGTCCCTGAGACAAGCGGGCCAGGAGGCTCAGCGCGGCGGCGCTCGGCGCTCGGAGCAGGCGCCTGCAGCCCCGCACAGAAAGTGCTCTCTCCCTCCGCCCTAGTCCTTCCTCTTTCACTTGTACGGCATGGTCCTCAGGGAGAGTGCTGACAGCGACATGGTGAGGAAGCACCTGGTCCAGCTCCTCGAGCTGTCCCACCAGTCGTCCAGCGACCGGGAGGTGGGTTGGAAGCCCCAGGCACCCCAGCCCCTTGGGCTCCCTCAGGCCCGTGGGCCGGGCCCCCTCCAGCTCACCTGGCTGCTTTGTGACCGAGGTCCACGCCGCCCTCCCCATGGGGACTCTGTGACTCTAACAGCACCCCAGCCCTTTTGCAATAAACACAGGGGCCACCGGTGCAGGCCCTGACTGTGAGAGTGGGGACTGCCCAGGGCATGTCCAGGCTCCATCCTGGCCGTCAGCCCCTGGGGTACAGGTTATCTCGGGGGGGCACAGCAGCCCTGCCAGCCACTCAGCAGGCACGGGCTGCATCCTTGGGAGGGGTGGGTGGTCTGCAGGGCGCTGCCCTTGGGGACGGGCTCCTGAAGGGGTCCTCTGGCTCCCAGGGCATCTCGCTGGCCATCGGCATAACGTCCAGCTCTCACCTGGAGCAGGTGTGGGGCAGGCTGGAGTACCTGGGCCGCACCAGGTTCCTGAGGTCTGCACCCCTGTCCCCGGACAGCCAGGTAGGAACGGTGGCGCAGGGGTGGGGAGGGTGGGGGCCTGGAGCGTGTCTCTGCTGACTGGTGCTATCTGAACCTCAGTTTGCTCATGGAACCTGGGGAGGCGAGTGGTCCTGCCCAGCCACCTCCCTGAGGGGCTGGAGCGGGGACTCACACCTTTCTGTCCTGGCCGGCCGGGCCAATGTGAGCCTTGCCCCGGGGGCCCCACACAGGGGGTTCCAGAGCCTGAGTTGAGCTAAAGGTCAGGGGCCGAGGGGCCTGCTCTGACCTCAGGCAGCGTGTATGGCCCTGGCCATGTCCTCGCTAGGGCGCCAGGCCTGGGGGCCACGCTGAGGGGCTCCACTTTACCTGCCCACCCTGCCCGGATGCCTCCACTCAGAGAAGATGGGCTGCTCCAAGGGGCCGGGTCCTGCCAGGGCGGGTCGGGGGAGCAGAGGGCTTGGTGGGCCCTCTCGCCGCCCGTAGCCCCGCCTCTGACCATGCTCCCTGCCGTGGCAGCTGGAGTCGGACCTGCGCTGGAGGTGGGTGAGCAGCACTGCCCTGCTGTGCTACGGGCAGGTGGCCATGCGCGCCGGCAAGCAGGTCCTGCCCTGGGTGGACAACATCACCTCCAGGATGGTGTACTACTTCTGCTGCAGCAGCCAGGCGAGCCCGCCGGGCCTTGGGCGGCAGGGCGGGGAGCTGTGAGCGTGTGTGCATGCGTGTACTGTGCGTGCGTGTGCATGGGAGCCGAGCCAGCCAACCCTTCCAACGTCCAGTCCTCGTGTCCAACGCCTTGCCCATCAGGTGGCTGTACTGATGGCGCCTGGAAACCAGGGCCTGGTGGGGAGTCAGTTCTGAAAACGGGGAGCAGGGGCTGAGTGTGAGGCATGGTGGCGGGGGCTTCCGTCTCCAGGGCTTTGTGTCCTTTCCTCACCAGCAGCTGACCTCTGACCCCGGCCCACTCTGAACCCTGACCCTGGTTGCACACTGAGTGTGACCTTGACCTCAGAACGACTTTTAGACCCTCACATCTTTTTCTCAAAAATGTCACTGAGTGAGAGCAAGGATGGGTCAGTGCAGACTTCCCACGGAGGGCTCCAGGCCTTTTAAGCCAGGTGGTGTGTGTGTGAGTGCGTTTTGCATATGTTGTATGTGAGGTGTGCCTGTGGTCTGTGTGTTGTGTGTGCCGTATGCACAGTTTGTATTCATGTAGGTGTACGAGGGCATGCTGTGTGTAACAAGTTTTGCAAGCTGTCAGCGTTGCATGTGTTGTGTGTGTTATGCATGTGGGCAATTTTTGTACATGTGTGCATTTTGTGTGCATGAGGGTGTGCTGTGTGTATGTGTGGATGTGCGTGGAAGTGGATATGCTGTGTGTATAGTGTGTGTTTGTATTGTGTGTGTAGAGGTGCTAAGAGCTGTGTTGTGTATGCTACGTGCGTGTGCTGTGTGCACATCGCATGTGTGGTGTGTGTGCTGAGGGTGTGTCCTCCGTATCGTGTCTGTGTAGAGGTGCTGTGTGCGCTCCGTGTGCACTGTTCACTGCGGGGGTGCTGCCTGTACACGGGCCAGGCAGGCTGAGTGATGGCTCACCCTGGGCCCCTGGTGGGGGCTCTGGTCTGTCTGCCTGGGCAGGACAGCACCCTGAAGGCGAGCTTCCTCTCGGCCTCCATCATGCTGGTGAAGGCTCTCAGTTGGGAGAGCAGTACCCGGAGCTACAAGTTCACGCAGACCCCAGAGCTGATCCACTGTCTCCTGGTCAGTGACCCCGGGGGCCTGTGCAGGGGTGGAAGGCCGGGCAGGCAGGTGGGCACCTCCCCCATGCTGGCTCTCACCCACCCCCCAGTGCATCCTGGAGAAGGAGCCCAACTTCCTGGCCAACCTCTTCCGGCAGAAGATCATATTGGTCATTGTGGAGCTGAGGTAAGGTCTCTCAGGGTCCAGGAGCGAGGACAGCCAGGACTCAGTTTAGGTGGGGGTCAGTGTGCAAGGAGACGAGAAAGATGTGAGTGAGGGCTAGAGCGGTGGGCCTGGCACCAGGGGCTGAGCGGAGCCCAGGGGCCACAGGGTCAGGGACAGGTTTCCTTTGCTTCTTGTCAAGGTCAAGATTGATAACGTTGGCACAGACTGAGCCCTGACTCTGCTCAGTGCTGAGCCCTGACCCTGGTCACGCATGTTACATGTTTAGCCCTGACCTTATCATATGCTGAGCCCTGACCCTGGTCATGCATGTTACATGTTTAGCCCTGACCTTATCATATGCTGAGCCCTGACCCTGGTCACGCATGTTACATGTTTAGCCCTGACCTTACCATATGCTGAGCCCTGACCCTGGTCACGCAGGTTACATGTTTAGCCCTGACCTTATCATATGCTGAGCCCTGACCCTGGCCACACAGGTTACATGTTTAGCCCTGACCTTACCATATGCTGAGCCCTGACCCTGGTCACGCATGTTACATGTTTAGCCCTGACCTTATCATATGCTGAGCCCTGACCCTGGTCACACTGACCTCTGGTCACACTCTCAGTCCCGACCCTGGTCATACTCTGAACCTCACCCTTCTCACAGATTGACCCAGATCCTATTCACAGTGTTGATACTGACCCAGAATCATCCCTCAGTTTTCTCACAACAAACATCACTGAGCCCAAGAGAAGTGAATGAATGAGGTGGGATGGCCCTTCCAGTCCGATTGAACTTTGTGTTCCCCACGGCACCCCACCCCCACCCTCACCGAGCCAGAGTCCCTTCCCTCACTTTGGATGGTGTCAGCCTCTGCCGGCCATCTCTTCCAGCCACTTACGGCCCCGACTCAAACCCACGGTCAAGTCCAGAATCTTGCAGACCTGCCTGCAGAGCTTGTACAACCTCCCACCCGTGGAGATGCTGAAGACCAGCTTGCCGCCGCTGGAGCTGGCCCCGGACGTTGTGGTGACCACCCCGCTCCTGGGGTGGGGGTTCCGGGTGCTGGGCCACATGGGCGAGTGTGGGGAACAGAGCAGAGAGCCCCAGGCTCACATGCTTTTCAGCCCAGCTTCACGCAGACTTGCTTTGACCTTGGAAAAACCCTGGATCTTTGGGCTCAGCCCCCTCAAATGGGGCTCTGGTCTCCATGCCAATAGTGTCCCATGAGAAGCAGAGGGTGCTGGGGCAAACGCACAGCTGGAGATGAGCGGCCAGGCGTCCCCCACCCCAGGCCCCGGGTCTGCTCCGCGTGGCGTCTGCTCCCAAGGTCCCGCCCCTGCCTGAAGCACATGCTCACCACTCCACGCACCTCACTCAGGCTCACCTGCATCCCTGGGCACACCTGTCAGAAGCCCTGCCTGGAGCCGCTGCCAGCCCGGGCACCTCCTTTTAAATTTCAAATTAGTATACTTGCTAGTTTTTTTCAAGGGGATTGTAGGTGCACAGAATCAGATGATCATAATCCTTGGTTGTGATATACTCCTGCTGTTGGTCCATGTTACTAGTTTTATTTACAGTAACAAAACATGTTACCCCAAACCAAAGCTAGTACCTTGACGATAACCTATAAGTAACCATATGTTCCCCCATCTCACCTCCTGCCTCCTACAGCAACAAGTTTTAAAAAGTTGAAGTCTAGTTGATTGACACTACTGTGTTAGTTCCAGGTGTACAGCAAAGTGATAGTGTTATATGTATGTGTGTGTGTGTACCTGTATATATATACACATACATGTGTTATATATATTATATATACACACGTAGGTACACATGTACATGTATGCACATGTACACACATACATATAATATGTGCATGTTATATGTATACACACACATACACACAGATTATTTTCCATTATAGGCTATTACAAGATATTAAATATAGTTCCCTGTTCAATAAGTAAATCTTCGTTGCTTATCTATTTTACATATAGTAGTCTGTGTCAGTTGATCCCATACTCCTAATTTATCCCTCTCCCCTCCCTTTCCCATTTGGAAGCCGTAAGTTTGTTTTCTGTAGATTCCATAGGGTTTGATGCGTGACTTCTGCGAATAAAGGCAGTTGACTTCTTCCTCTCCAATTTCAATGCCTTTTCTGCCTCATTCTCTACTTCTGGCACACCCTAGAACCTCGAGACGGCGCTGGTCAGCAGTGATAAGGGCGGACGTCCCAATCTTGCTCCTGATCTGATGGGGAACACACCTATTTCACAGTCAGGCATGCTGCTAGCTCCTTGTCAGGATGAAATCTTCCCTTCCATTCCTAGTTTACTGCGAGTGTTCATGAGGATGGAGGTTGGGCTTTGTCAGATGCTTTTGCTCTATCTACTGTGAGGACTGATTTTGATATATTTTCATTTTCACTTAGTTCAAATACTTCCTAATTTCAGTTTAGATTTTTAAAAAATTTGGTCTATGACTTATTCAGAAGTATGTTAATTAGGTTCTAGTTTAATTCTTTTTCTTTCTTTTTTTTTGTCAAAGAAAACACTTTAGAGAAGTGTGACTCCTTTAAAACGTATTGGCCCAGATCACAGCCTGTGTCGGTGAACACGCAGGCCACACGGATGGGCCGCTCATGCCGCCGTCCCTGGGGTCGCCCACAAACGCCAGCCAGGTGAAGGGAGGGGGTCACGCTACTTAAATCTCCTGTGCACTCACCAAATTTTGTCTTCTATCAGTGACTGAAAGGGATGTGGACATCCCACTACCGCTGTGGGTTGTGTCTGTCCTGCAGCTGTATCAAGTATGCTTTGTTTATTTTGAAACTCCGTTCACTTTGGAGCTTCATTCCACACACACTTTGGACCCATGTCCTCCCAGGGAGCAGAGCCCAGTGCCCTCACGGAACAGCCATCCTTACTGCAGTCCTGCTCTCTGCGCTGGAGTCAACCTTCTGGTGTCAGTGTAGCTTGCATGTGTCAGCATCACAGGACTTGTTCCTATTATCTTATTCGTGTCGTAATTTAAGGGGTCTTTTTTTTTTTTTTTTTCTACAGGAAGCATGTTAGTTGGGTCTTGCTTTTCTATCCAATCTGGCAACCTTTGCCTTTAACAGGGGACGGTCATGTTAAACTAACTTTGCATCAAGATAGTTGGGTTTATGTGACCATCTGACTGCTGATTCCAATTTGTCCTTTATCTCTTGTTACTCTTTTTCTGTTTGTTTTTTTTTTTAAGTTTCCATTTTATCTGTGTTTTTGGCTTATTTGCAACAGCTTTTTGTGATCTTACTGATTATTTCAAGGCTTTCAGCAGACATCTTTAGTCTATTGCTGTGCACTTCAAGTGATGTCCCCCCACTTCACATGTGGGGGATCCCAACACCACCGTGGCTCTCCCAACCCCTGTGCTCCAGTGTCATACTTTTGTTTCCACACGTTACCAAAGCATTGATATTCTTTTTGCTTTAAACAGCCAGTTATCTTTTGGGCTTCCCTGGTGTCTCAGAGGTTAAAGCGTCTGCCTGCAATGTGGGAGACCTGGGTTCGATCCCTGGGTCAGGAAGCTCCCCTGGAGAAGGAAATGGCAACCCACTCCAGTTATCTTTCAGCAAGATTTAAATAATGAGAAATGTGTCTCATATTTGCCAACACAGTTCCGTTTCTGGAGGTCTTTATTCCTTTTTGTAGATTCAGATATTACGTTTCCATCCTGCATGAAAGTCCTTTCATCCAGAGACTGGCCTTTCAAAGATCTGACAGTTCCAGCACCTTGGCTGTCCTTTATCTGAAAAGGTCTTTATTTAGCTTTTGTTAATGAAGTGCATTTTCACTGGGTATAGAATTCTAAATTGACAGGTCCCTCTCTTTTGAGTTAGTGCTTTACACACTTGACCACTGTCTTATCACATAGTTTTATCCAAAAAAATCTGCTGCCATCCTTAACTTTGTTCCTCCAATAACAGGTCTTTTTCCCTTTGACTGTTCAATTGCTTTTTATTTTTTTTGACACTTTCTCCTTAAGACTGCCTTTAAGCAATTCTGTATAGTAGAGCTTTTGTAATTTTCTTCATGTTCCTTGTGCTGGGAGTTTGTTGAACATCTGGAACTGTGGACTTATACTTTTCACCAAATATGGAGGAGTTTTGGCCATTATTTCCTCACACACTCTCGTCATACACCCCACCCCACGTCTAGGATACGTGCTCCAGTGCAAGTGTGTTAGACTGCTGGAAGTGGCCCTGCAGGTCACTAATATTCTGCTTACTTTCTTCTTTCTACCACTTTGGAACTAGAAATATGTTTTTGTCTGGGTACTACGTTTCAAATTTCACTAATCTTTTTTTCTTTGACATCTCATCTGGATTTCATCCCATGGTGTGTGTTTTATCTCATACATTTTGGTTTTCCTCTTTAAAAGTTCTATTTGGATCATTTTTTCCATATCTTGTCTTTATCTTACAAATTCAAACTTTCCTCTAGTTTATTAACATGTGGAATACAGTTATAATAACTGTTTCAATGAGTTTGTCTACTAACTCTATTATCTGTCATTCATGGGTGGATTTTGGCTAGTATTTCTCTTTCAATGTGGGTCATGTTTTCCTGCTTCATTGCACACCTGGTAATTTTTAAACAGATGTGAACCATCATAAATGAGGTTTGTTAATGTGCTGTGTATTTTTGTATTCCTATAATTATTAGGGGGCTTTGTTATGGTACACAGTTAAATTAATTGTAACTCTAAACTCTAAACTTTTTCAGATCTTTAAAAAAAAAATCTTTACTGGTGGGCTAGAGCAGCACTGATTCTGGAGCTCAGTCTGCCTCAAACACACCTCTGGACTCTGCCCTCTCCCCATGAATTAAGACATTCTCTATCCAGGCCAGTGTGTGCAGGCCCAGTCCCAGCACGTTGAGCTCTAGGGACATTCTCTCCCACCCTGGGTTGGGGGGTCCCACCTTCACCTGCTGGACTCCAGGGGACCCTCTGTTCTCTCTGTGCACCTCTCCCCTCCCTGGTTCTCTGTCTTGCGGATGCCAGCGGCCTTGACCTGCAGTGACATACCTCCATTGGGAGGGGGAGCAGAGGGCAGACGGACCCGCCTGTGCTGGGCCCTCGGGCTCTAGGGTCTGAGGGAAGAGGTGCTTGTCACCTCTTTTACAGCACTCAATAGCAACTCAGTCTCAAACTTCTTTAGGTGTTTATTTTTCTTCTTCAGTCAGTTCAGTTCAGCTGCTCAGTCACGTCTGACTCTTTGCAATCCCGTGGACTGCAGCACGTCAGACTTCACTTTCACTTTTCACTTTCACGCACTGGAGAAGGAAATGGCAACCCACTCCGGTGTTCTTGCCTGGAGAATCCCAGGGACGGGGAGCCTGGTGGGCTGCCGTCTATGGGGTCACACAGAGTCGGACACGACTGAAGTGACTTAGCAGCAGCAGCAGCAGGCTTCCCTGTTCATCACCAACTCCTGGAGCTTGCTCAAACTCATGTCCATTTAGTTGATGATACCATCCAACAATCTCGTCCTCTGTCGTCCCCTTCTCCTCCTGCTTTTAATCTTTCCTGGCATCAGGGTCTTTTCAAATGAGTCAGTTCTTTGCATCAGGTGGCTCAAATATTGGAGTTTCAGCTTCAGCATCAGTCCTTCTAATGAATATTCAGGACTGATTTCCTTTAGGATGGACTGGTTGGATCTCCTTGCAGTCCAAGGGACTCTCAAGAGTGTTCTCCAACACCACAGTTCAAAAGCATCAATTCTTCAGCACTCAGCTTTCTTTATAGTCCAACTCTCACATCCATACATGACTACTGGAAAAACCACAGCTTTGACTAGATGGACTTTTGGTGGCAAAGAATTGTCTCTGCGTTTTAATAAGCTGTCTAGGTTGGCCATAGCTTTTCTTCCAAGGAGTAAGCATCTTTTAATTTCATGGCTGAAGTTACCTTCTGCAGTGATTTTGGAGGCCCCCCTGCCCCAAATTTTTCTCCTTAGAGTTTTAACAAAATGCTCTTGCTTCTCTCCGACTGGCCAGGGAGAGGCTCGTGATCAGGAACCAGGCCTGCTTTCTCCTGTTGCCTCATGCAGGTGGTGTGATGCACGCTCAGTACGCACCCACTGAAGAAGACAATGGATGCGTGGCTAGGGAGCTGTCATTGCAAGGGTGCCAACTATATTTCCGGTTCCTATTTGCATTACAGCATAGACTGTCTCCTTTGAACCTGAGAAATCTTTGGTCCCAGGCGGCAGATTGCAGCATTGCTATGCAGAGGAACAGCCATGGTTCCCTCATTTCAACCAGGCTTTATTGAGTGCTTGCCACAGGCATTCCCACCACTTGGCGTGTTCATGTGGCATGGACCACAGTGACACAATCACTTACTCATTCAACAATCACCCAGTGGCTCCTAATGCCGAGTGCCAGCAGGTCTGCGGTCTGCCACCACACAAGTACTGGGGCAGGTCTGTGTATGGCTTTGGGTCTGAGTTCAAATATCTGGGAACAAGCGCCAAAAAATGTTCCCAGGGAGAAGCAAGGAGGGGAGAGGAGAGACGGCAGGACTCACCCCAGGACACGGGTTTGAGCAAACAGAAGACACAGGCCATGGAGACTGGGAGGTGGGAGGACCACAGAGAGCTGTCCAAGGAGCCAGGGTGGGGTGCTGCCTACCCCCTGGAAGCACCCATGGCTCATGGAGCCCTGCTTCTTCCTCGGGTCTCGGAGGCAGATTTGATACCACCACAGGCTATAACACGAAGAGTTGGCATCTGTGGGGGCACTCTGTCTGTGCTCCCCCCGAAGTGCCTGGTGGCAGCCAGGCTGACCAGCTACCCTCTGGCCACCAGGCGCTGTACCAGAAGTCCATGCAAGCACTTGACCTGCTCTTCCAGGCCTTCATCTCTGAGAACGAGAGCATGGATGAGATTTGCTTCCTCCTGCAGGTAAGGACTCCCAGTACCCACCCCACCCCGGGGCCCACCCAGGGAGCATCCCGCAGGTGGAGGGCCAGGAGGGCAGGTCAGCCAGCGTGCCCCGCACATGTACCCAAGTGCTGGGGGCGTTCGCCTCTTCCCTCAGAACAGTGCGGACCCTGCAAGGAGCAGGGAGGCCCAGTGCCCTTACCTCCAGGAGCCCCGGGGCAGGGAGGATCAGCTCCTGTGGGCTCTCCTGCAGCCTGGAGAGGCCGTCCCTCAAACACCAGCCCCTCTCTGCTACCCCTGCACAGCCCAGGGCCCGGGGGGACACCACTCGCCCCCAGAGCCCCGGGAGCACCGAGGGGCAGTCATGTGGCCCCAGTGCTTCACCCTAGGGTGCCAGGCTACTGGACAGGTAGGAAAGGGTAATATGCCCCGTGGGCTGTGAGCCACCCCTACCCCCCCCACCATCCCAGCTGTGCTCCAGGCGGGTGGGAGCTGGGCAGGAGGGCAGGCCTGCGGGCTGAGGTCTCTGGCTTTGGCCTCTGCCCCAGCACGCAGAGCCCTGGCTGAAGTCGAGCAAAAGCTATGAGCGCAAGCGGGTGGTGCAGTCCATCTTCCTGCTTCTCAAGTACGTGGTGGACTACGTGAAGCTCACTGTGAGTGCCCCACCGGGCCCCCACCCCGCCTCCTCTCGACTCCCGCAGTCCCTGTCTGCTGAGCACAGGGAAGCTTGGCGGGCGCTGGGGCCCAGACACCCTCCCACCAGGAGTCCAGACCTGGGGTGGAGGTCGTGGTTCAAATAGAACAGGGACGACCTGGATGGAAAGGCTCCCCGTGAGCAAGATTGGAAGGAAAGAGGGGGAAGCTGGGGGCTACCCGGAGCCCTCAGGCAAGGCCCGACGGAGAGGGCAGTGTTTGAGGACCGGGCAGCCGATACAAGGACCAGCTGGAGGAGCGCTTAGCTGAGAACTCTCAGCTCCAGGACCAGTAGCGGGGGGAGCCAAGACACAAAGACCTGGAGGGAAGAGGACGGGCCCTGGTATGATCACTCCACCCTCAGCCAAGGCCCCAAGCTGCTGAAATACAACAGTAAACAGAAAAATATCCCAAAGCAGCCAGAAGGAAAGAGTGCACACACAGAGGCGTGCACACATGCACACAGGGAAGGAAGGACAGGAAGTCCACTAACTTCCGGTCAGAAGCAACGAGGAAACGGGTGCCAAAGGTGAACAAGGGCCCCTCTGCAGACGCGGCGCCAGCACCCAACCCACGAGACGCTGACCACAGGAACCAGCTGAGAGCTGCAGGGCTGGGAGGGACTGTGGAGGCGAGAAGCTGGGTGGCTGCTTACTGCGCACCTCCCCCAGGAGGAGGCCATGCCCTCAGGGCTGGGCCGCCAGCTGGGCCTGCTGCTGCTGCTGTGGTGGGACAGGGACCAGCTCACCCAGAGCCACTCCCACCAGTGCGTCTACCTCTTCCTGCAGCTTCTGATCCAGCAGAAGGGTGAGCCATGGGGCCAGGGGAGGCCTCCCTGGTGGTGTGGGGGGAGGGTGTCGTCTCCCAGGCTGCAGGCCTCCTGACCCAGCATCCCACCGCAGGGAGCGCATCGGAGTTCATGCATCTGAATAAAATGAAGAACTTTGAAGCAAAGGCTAACAAAGATTCAGAGCTGAAGTTCTACAGTTTGGTGAAGGTGAGGGCTGGGAAGGCTGGAGGGTGCTCCTGCAGAGCCCCGGACTGCCCAAGAGCACTGAGTCAGCCTGCCCATTTCACAGATGGGGCGAGGGGAGGGCCTCTGCCATCTGGGCAGGGGTCAGGTTAGTAAGTGCCCGGTCCCCAGAGCTCTTTCCAGGGAAGTACCTCCTTTTATTTCCCCTTAGAACTCCACCCCCACCCCACTCACCCAACCGTGATGCGGTCCCTTAGGAGACACAGAGTCTGTGGTCTCACAGACATTTACAGAACCTCCCTTCCCAGCATCCTCTCCTTCTGGACCCCCTGTGGCCCCCCACTAGGGTCACAGCTGGCCTTAGCACCCCCATCCCTGGTTAGGGCAAGCAGGATGGCTGGTCTCCCTTCTCTCGCCCCCTCTGCCCCCCCACCCCCACCCAGATCACGTCCTCGGGCTCAGCTCTCCTTTTGAGTTGGACTGGGATTCTAGGGCTTGGGTTTGAGTCCAAAGTCTGCGCCTCACTGATTGAGTGCCCTGGTGGGTCATCGAACTTTCTGTGCCCGTTTCCCCACCTTTTGAGGGAGGCTCACCGAGCCTGGTATCCAGCCGCTCTTAGCACAGGCTAGAACGGGAGCACGGATGTCCCTGAGGACCCCTCCCCAGGGGCTCACAGCCAAAAAGCCCACGCCTCTAGTGGGTTCCCTAGAGGCGGGGCCGGGGCAGAGTCCCAGCGCCCTCGACTGAGGAGGGGTGAGGGCTGAGCAGGGCGTGGTCTCAGCCCCGCCCAGGGGAGGCACCAGGGTCAGCCCCGCCTCTATCCCAGGCTAGGGGTGGAGCACGGCTGCTCGCTCTCTGCCTCCGCAGAGCAGTTTTCCAGAGAAGGGGCAGCTGTGAGCCTGCAGCGGCCACATTTCTGGCGACTGAGTGGCAGTCCACGGCCTGTGGAGGCCAGCCAGGCCGGCACCAACAGCCTGCTGGGGTTAGGGTTTCAAGTGGGGCCTTCCTGGGGTCTCTGCACTCTGTGCAGCTGGTGCTCACTCTGTCCCTGGGTAAGAGCACAGCCCAGCTTCGTCTTCAAGCACACATGGGGACGGCCTGGACGGCGGCTGCCCGGGGAAGGAACTCTCGGCCCTTCAGCCCGGCCCCTCTGCTGCAGACCTTGGACGAGCACCTCACGGTGGCTCAGCACACACAGCTCGTGCTCACGCTCCTGCAAGGGCTGTGTAGCCACGACTCCCTCAACAGCCACCTGGCCTCGGAGCTGCTCATGACCATCCTGGAGGACCGCAGCATCAAGCCAGAGCAGGTGGGCCGCCAGGCAGGGGCCGTGCACACACCAGGCCTCTTCACCGAGGCCCCCTGAGCCCTGGAAGCAGGAAGTCCTGAGGCTGCTCTTGGCCATTTGCTCTGGTCAGCAAGGCTGAGCTTCAGCCAGGCCCAGGGGTCCCCATCTGGCTGGACTCCTCAAGGTCCCAGGCCCCTGCCATAGGCAATCAGAGGAGCACCCTGCCTCTGTCTCAGTCTTGTCCAGCAAGAAAGAGAGAAAGAGGCCTCACCCCTGCCAGGATTTTGACTGCCCTGGTCTGGCTCGGCCAACCTAGTCCACAGCCCACTCGAAAAGTCACCTTCCTCAGAGACAGCCAGGCCCACTGGGCCCTTGAGCTGATGTCCATTTTCACATGAGCCTGCAGCAATGGCGGGCTCAGCCCAGCTGGGGGCAGCCCCCTTGGGGCCTGCACACGTCCAGACAACCCACTGGCTGCAGGCGGGGACGTCCTCCTGGAGGAGACCAGGCATGGGGGCTGCTCCGAGGCTCTCGTGGCCCACCCTCCCCGCACAGGTGGCCGAGATCCTGCAGGAGCTGTTTCAGGAGCTGCCCTGCATTGTCTTCACGAGCATCCTGCAGACCACGATGAAGGCCGTGACGGTGCTGGGCGCGCAGCACACGCAGCAGACTGTCGAAGTGATGCTGTCCCTGTGCCCTCCCTCAGAGAGGTAGGTCACTTGCGCCCATGGCCCAAAGGTGAACATCCGTCCATCCCCGTGGTCCACCCTCCAGTCCACAGACACTTCCCAAACTGACTCGGTTCCTGGGAAGGCAGAACTGCCCACGCACTTCAGCCCGACCCCACCCACTGCCTAGACTTCAGACCAGGGCAGCCAGGGGTCTCTGAAGATGCGCCATGCTGAGGGGCTGAGGCAGAGTGTCCCAAGAAGGGCCCCATGGCAGGGATGCATCCCTTCAGGCTCAGAGAGCTCCCAGGAACCAACCTGCAGAGGGCGGGGAGGTCAGCTGGGAAACGTGATAGCACTAAAGAGCCCCCAGCAGCTCCCGCCGCTGCCTGGCCCTGAGCACACCATGTCCCAGCTGCCCCCTGGGCTAATGTGGGGTTTCCAGGAGCCACACCGTGAGGGCCATAGTGTCATGTTAGAAACACAGCCTCAGGCCAGCCCCGGGGTAGCTGAGTCAGCAGTGGGACTCTAACCTGAGTGGTGTGTGAGCTCTGAGATCTGGGGGTGCCGGAGGTCACACTGCCTCCTGAAGTATGTCGAGGGGCAGAAGCTGCGGGGTCAGCTGTCCCCCCAACACTCACCCCAGGGCTCACCTGTCCCCCAGGCTGCTGAGAGGTGCACCTTGCTGGGTATGAGCCCCACTTTACAAGTGACAGGACAGGCAAGAGAAAGACAAGGTTTGCTCACGTCCCGGGCGATGGGATACGAGGCAGGGTTGAGTGTGAATATTGGGGAGAGCTAGCCCAGACAGAACTTCAAGCAGGGACCCCCCCACCATAGGTCACCAGAAGATAGCTGCTGGACCCCCCAGACTAGGGGCTTCCCTGATCCTGCAGAGCCTGGCTACCTCCACTGCCCTGCTGCCCTGGGGTCCTGTCCCAGAGTGGCCAGCCAGCTGGCGGGACTGATCCCCGCCTCCCCAGGCAGGTCATGCCCCTGTGGAAGGCCCTGGCCACCAACAGCCGGCTGGCCCGCAAGGTCATCACACTGCTCTACACGAAGCTGAAGCTGAGGCCCCCCAGGGAGCTCATCAAGGTCCCGGTGCAGGCCGAGCTTGTTTCCTTGCTGGTGAGCCCTTCCCCTGCACCCTACCCCCTGCAAAAGAGTCTGACATTCGGGGACCCTGGGGAGGCCAGGGTGGTCTGGCAGAGGGTCTCCCCGGATGCTGAGTCCCAGGGTGGGGCCAGCTTGAGGCTGGCACCAGACCCTCCTCAGGGACCAAGGGCAGTGCCTGTCCTCCTGCAGGCCCTGGGCACCATTTATGAACTCCTCTACATACGTGAGTACAAGGCCACGGTGCGCTGGGCCTTCGCAGGGATCCTCCTGGGCCTTCTCACCCAGCTCCACTACTTGTTTGAGCTGGATGTGGTGGAGGGCATGTCCGACTACCAGGAGGAGGCCTTGGAGGCCAAGGCCCTCAGCCCCTGCAGGTGAGATGTGAGACTCAGCCTCTGGGCCCAGCCCCCTCTCAGGACCCCAACCCACACCTTCTTTCTGGTTCCTTCCACTCACCCCTAGAAGCCCTGGTGGGCAAAAGGACCGGGGCTAAGGGCTGGGGACCCACCCAAAAAGGATGAGCTCTGGTCCCACCTGGGGGCCCAGGGTGGGGAGCCGGGGACGGAGCAGCAGACGGTGACCCTCCTGCAGGAGGGGCGCGTGGAAGGAGGCTGCTCGCCCCACCCAATTGGGAGAGCGCAGGTTATGCTGGAGAAGTGGGCCCTTGCCCTCTTTCACCCCATCTCAAGACCCTTCTTGCCCCTAGGACATGCCTGGAAGCCCTAAAGGGTCTTTTCTGGACCACCAATTACTGGGAGGTGTTCGCCCACGTCAAGCTGCTAAGGGGCTGGGAGCTCTTTGAGCATTTGGAAACCTACACCGAAGGGGTGACCCTCCTGGCCAGGTAAGCTCCAAGCCTGGGAGGGGCCTGCCCCAGACCGCACCCCTGATGGACACTGTGCCCCCCGCCCTCTGAAACTCCTTATTGGGACCCTGCACTCCAGGCTGAGTCACCTGGGTCATCTCCCTGAGTAAGGAAGGTCTGTTGGGATAGAGGGGTCCCCTTGGCCAAGGAGGGAGACTTCATGTCCCCCTGTCGGCCTCCTCCATCTAACAGGGCCATGGCCCACTACAACTGTGAGGTCAAAGCGGTCTTGGGGCAGGCGGTCATCTTCCTGAAGAGCCCTGAAGAACGGGACAACATCGTAGCCATCCTCATCATCACAGAGGTCAGCCCCTTCCGGCCATGCCTCACCTCTTACCCCTCACCAGTGCCCTCTGGCCCTCAGGACAGAGGATGGACTTCCATCCCTACCCCTGAAATACAGGCCCCATAGCTTACGCCTTCCGTGTCAGATCTCCTTGCTGCCTGCAACCGCTGCCGTGCCTCTAGCCCCGCTGTCTCATGCCCGGCTGCGGGCCCATCTCCCCTGGCAGCCGTAAGAAACTGGTGAGCTGACTGTGCCCCCCCTGCCTAGTTTCTCAGTGGCCAAGAGCTCACCCAGTACATGTCTCGGAGAACCATAGACAGCTTCCTGAACCTGGGCCTCAACAACCCCAACCCGCTGGTGAGGGCCATGAGCCTAAAGGGCCTCTGCAGCAGCCTCATGCAACCTCAGAAGGTGAGGAGGGAGCAAGGAGGAGGCTTCAGGGAGGAGGAGGGCGCGATGGAAAAGAGCCTCCGCCACAGGTCACCTCGGAAGGGGTGGATGAGGAAGGCACGGCAGGCTGGGGCGGGGCAGACGGAGAGGGCTGGGGACACCTTGCTGCACTGCACAGCGCCGCGGGTCCTAGACTTTCTAGACCGAAAGGAGCTCAGCGAATTTGAGGTCTGCGACCCCGGCCTCCTTTCCAGGTAGACATCCCTAACCAGAGGCGTCCGTCCCCGCCAGGTCGTCCGTCCATACTCCACCCAGACACCGAGAGCTCACACTTGCCTCTATGGGGACGCCCTTCCCCCTCCTGCCTTGTGGGCCTCCGGGCACACGTCCTCCTCCAAGACGCTGGGTGGGGGCTGGGGCCGGGTCTCCACTGGGCGTGAAGGGGGTCCAGGAGTGCCGAGGAGAGGCGGCCTCAGCGGGGGACTTTGCCTGGGTATATGGCGCTGGTGGAGAGGTGGGGAAGGGCACCGCGGAGGCCGCTCAGTGGGCCAGCGGGCGGCCGCGTCTCCCGGCAGGTGGTCCTGCTCCGGAACCAGCTGACCGGGCTGCTGGACAGCTTCCTGAAACCCCAGCCCCAGGACCTGCTGGGCCTGATGCAGATCCTGCGTGACGTCCTGCACCAGCTGGGCGCCCAGGGAGTTGGCGCCGTCAGCGTCAAGATGGCTCAGCACCTGCTGCCGCTATTTGAAGCCGTGAGGAATCCAGTGCCCAAGCCTGCCAATCAGAACAGCCAGAGCCACCACACCCCACGCCCACCCCCACCCCTGCCAATCAGAGCAGCCAGAGCAGCGAACACTCTCCAATCAGAGCAGCCAGGGTGGTTAACTCCTGCCAAGCCAGACCCGCCACACACCCTCACCCACCCAACCCCTGCCAATCAGAGCAGCCAGGGCGGTTAACTCCTGCCAATCAGAGCAGCCAGAGAGGTTAACCCCCTCCAATCAGAGCAGCCGAAGGTGCTGCTCTTGGCGTCGTGGATAACGTCCACAGGTGGAGCCCAGCGGGAACCTGGCCCAGGGCAGGACGGTTCTGTGAGGACTTGAAGCTGCCTCAGAGATAGTCATCTGCATTCCTCACCCAGAAGTGGTGGTAGGGTGGGAGCAGAGGGCAGGGCCCGCCTAGGTTCACACGTAGAGAATGAGTGGGGGCAGGGTAAATGATTTCAGGGGTTCTGAATAAATGAGAAGCTTAAGAGTGGTGAGGCTTGAACTGAGGCAGGGCCGCTGGGCCACCAGAAGGACCTCAGGGATTGCGGGCACAGTCCTCGGGGACTGTGGAGGGGTGGGGGTAGGCAGACTGTGCCACCGTTCACACTGTGTCTAGGAGACCTCCAGGGCTGCTGTCCCACGGAGGCCTGGTGAAGCCGGAGGAACTGGGGCGCAGAGTAGGATAGTGAGGTTCCGCACTCAGTGTGGCCCAAGGACAAAGGCACTATTGTCAGCCCCTTGCCATAAAAGGGGAGACTGAGTCATGCACTGAAGAAGCCTTGCTCAGGGTCACAGAGCTAGCGGGTGACAGAGCCAGCTCTGGGGTCTGTGCTCTAACCCCCATCCTAGTCTCCCTGGGAGTTGGAGGTGTGTTTGCTGGCAGCCTGAGGCCTCCAGAGAAATAGCACAGGAGAAACACCGGGGTAAGAGGCCAACCCAGCAGAAGGTGGCAGCTGTGGGAGGGGGCGGCAGGAGCAGGCAGCCAGCCCTTGTGACCCACGCCGGGGCAGCCTGGGCAGCAGGGCCAGGGGGGTGGAGGGAGGGCTTCGGCTCCGCCCTGTGCTGAAGAGAGCGAGCGTGATGGCACCCACCTGCCACTGCCGTCGCTGGGCTGGAACGGAAGGTGAGAGGTGGGTGGCAGCAGGCAGGGCGAGTGGCCTGGTGGGGCTGGGGCTGCAGTGGGGCCTCGGGCACCAGCAGATTGCCTGGCTGAGGGGAAGACCTGCCCGTCTCTGGCAGGAGCAGGAGGGTGTACGTGGCGGAGCCATCTTGCTATATGGAGATGTTATCTACAGTGGTGGCAAGAAGTTCCGGCAGGCGCTCAAGAGCCATGCCTTCCAGGCCCTGGTGCCCCTGCTCTTCCACCTGGCCGACTCCTGCCCTGAGGTGGTCACGGTGAGTGGTCTGGCGTGCCTGTCTTCATCAGCTTGGGTTGAGGTTGTAAGCCGCCACTGGCGTTGTCGCTGAGATCCAGAGCCTGGAAGGGCCAGCCCTTAGGCCGCTCTCCATGGTGTGTGGATGGCCGTCCTCTCCCTGTGGCCTCATGCGGTGGTCCCTCCTTGGTGCCTGTGTCCTGATCGCCCCTCCTTATCAGGACACCAGTCATACTGGATCAAGGCGGCTCTCAGACCTCACCTTCCGTCAGTCACCTCCCTAAGGACCTTTTCTCCAAACACATTCATACCCTAAAGCCCTGGGGTTTAGAACTCCAACACATGGATCTTGGTGACACAATTCTGCCCATCACGGGGACACAGGGACTCTCTAAAGGAGTCGCGAGACCAGGGTCCATGGCTGGTGGGGGCGGGTGAGCAAAAGGCCAACACTTTCCTTGGGTGCCTAGCCCCTGAACTGGGAGACGCACTCAGGGTTGGGAAGGAGGCCTGGGTGGCCAAGGCACCACTGGAACCCTCCTGTGAATGACAACAGGACACCCACGGGTCTCGGGGAGTGAAGACTCTGCCGTGGGGGCCCCACTTCCTGCCATGGTGCAGCTCCCCTGAGGTACAGCTGGGAGGGGGTGCTTGCTGGGCCAGGGAGGGTGCAATGTGGGGGTGATGACCTGTCTCTGGGCACCCACAGAAGACAAAGTTAACCTTCCTGCGCTGCGCCATCCTGCTGAAGTGGGAGTTCCGGAAGGAGCTCTTCAGCAAGTTGGCCTGGGGTCATGGCCCAGGCGCTGAGAACGACATCTTTATCTACATGGTGAGATGCTGGCCCCCCCGGGGGCAGGGTCAAGGAGGTGAGGGAGGTGGAGATGGGCTGGGTGCAGACAAGGTCCCCTGAGGGGTTCCCAGAGTAGGTGGGGCAGCCAGCGCTCCCTCAAGTGCCCTCGCCTTGGTCCTGTGGGTGTTTATTAAATTCCGGCTCTGTGTTGGGTTGGAGACTTCAGCCTCTGGGAGGACGCTGTTGCCTCTCTGCCGTGGCACTCAGGGCCTCCAGGGTGGGCCACGCAGGAAACCGCACCCCTACCATGGGTCTGGACGAGGGGGCCCTGCCGGCAGCAGCCCCACACCACTGTGGAGGGGCCCCGGGGGACATGGCGGCCCCTGACGTCCCAGTGTGCATGTCGGGCAGGCCCTGTAGGTCCCAGCACTGGCAGTGGACCAGACCCCCACCCCGCGCAGAGATGTGTGCGGAGATGGACGTGGACTGGCTGGGGAGAGCAAGAGATGCCGCAGCTCCACAGCTCTGTATTCCGGGCCTGAGGTGATCCCTGCCCCAGCCGTGGCAGTTGCAGGCTCCAGGCGCAGACAGGACCCTGCTCCCCAGCCCAGAGGAATAGCAGGACACCGGCCCGCCACACATGCACCTCTGAACAGAGGAGACCCGCAGGCCACCCGCACCCTGTGGACTCTGATGGCCCAGAGCGCTCCCAGGAGGGGCAGAGGCCACTTCCTGGGAGACATCTGGACCATATGAGGCGGGGGGCGACCGGGAGGCAAGGTCCCACTGGAGATGGGCGTGAGAAGGGCAGTCCAGCAGAGCTGCAGCCCTGCCAGGGGTCCAGATTCCCTGCCCTGGACCAGCCCTGGAGCCAGCCCGGTGTCACGGCCCTTCCCCTTCCAGGCTTGGAAGGCAGGGCCAGGGAGCGCGAGGGCCACTGCCCATTGCCCACCCGTCTCCTTCCTCACCACCCCAGGTAGAGAGCAACTTCAGCAGCTACCACCAGTTTCTGATGCAGGCGCTGGTGTACCTGGACAGCCCCAACAGGTGCCTGAAGCTCACGGCCATGAAGTTCATCGGTAGGTGTGGCCATTGCCGATCCACGTGAAGCCACACTCCTGGGCCTTGGGGTCCACTCAGTCTGCCGGCCGGGCACCTGCCCCTTGTCCTTGCCTGCCTCCTTCAGCGGCCCTCCCCCTCCCCCTTGCAGGGGGTATCCTGCAGGACTACTTCACCGATCTCTGCTTCTACCTGAAGAAGGGCGACGTGAAGACCCTCAAGAAGTGTAAGCGCGGGGCCACCCTGAGCTGCATGGGAACTCTCCTGATGCTGGAACAGCCTCAGCCCCTCCCCAGGGTGGGCTGTCATCTTCCCCTTGAGAACTGATTCCAGGACAGGCCATGACCTATCCCCCGCCACATCCCATGTGGGCCCTGGGGACTGGCTGTGACCCCTCATACCACTCTGATGGAGTCCCCAGAAGGGCAGTGTCTTCAAAGACCGGACTCCCAGGGCAGGTCCTGTCCCCTCCCTCTGCACCTGCCCTCCGCACCATGGCCTGCTGCGCCGTGGCTGGAGGACCCTTGGGTCTCTGCTGCAGACTTCGAGATGCTCAAGCAGGACCCCGACTCCATGAGCCGTAAATTCTACAAGCACTTCTCCGAAGATGTCACTGAACTGTCCCAGTATGTGATGATCTTCTGAGTCAATCTGGGGCTGCCATTGTTTGCAGTTGGTTTTGTTGTGTTGTGTTTTTTGGTTCTGTATTAAATATGAGGAGTTTCTTCTGGCCTCCCTGGGCTCTTCCTACCCTGAGCACTCCTGATGCCCCCTCCTCAGCCAGGGCCCGGCAGCCTCCCCTCCAGACCCAAATGCTAACTGGCCCTGGACCCAAAGGGCCGGCAACACAGGGTCCTCAGCATCTTGCCTGGGCGTCTCCTTTGGCTGCGTGAGCCAGGCACTCCCCCGAGGGCACTGGGCCTGGAGCCTCAGGGGTCACCTTGGCACCCCCTCCTCACCCTTCCCCGGCCTTTCCAGATCCCACGATGCTTCCTCCCAACTGCTAGAGTCTTCCACGTGCCTCACTCTGGTCCAGGCCCTGAGCTCCTCACCTTCCTGTGCCGACCTCCTGCTAAATGAGCATCCCACCCCTGCCCATCCTGCCCTCAGGATCCTGTTTTAATTCTGAAGTGTGGCCCCGGGACCCTCGGCAAGTTGGTCCCCACCTTCTACCGCCTTTTGGCCGAAGTCTTTCCCCTGCCTCTGCAGAGTCTAGGGGCCCTGCCCAGCCCTGTCCAGGGTGGCCATCCTTCCCAGCCCAGACTTTACCCCTTCCCCTTCGAAGTCTTCCCTCCTGCCAGGGGCCTTTGGCTGAGCCCAGCGAAGACCCTGAGCATCAGCAGTTGGGGGGAGGTGGTGTGGAGCCACAGGAACCAAGGGCAGAGCGTGTCTTCTGAAAGAAGAGGGTGGGCAGTGTGGAGTGCTCCCAAGGTTGGGGGTAAGGAAGGCAGAAGGACGCAGGTCTTCCCAAGGTCACTTTAGGGGCAGCAGATGGGACAGAAGATAAAGGGAGAGAGTCTAGTCTCCATGGTATGCAGACTAGATGCTCTGAAGACACCTCCCGCCAAAATACAACCGGATCTTGGATAAGTTACAATAACTGTACTTTTTAATGTATGGCTGCCTCTCAAAAGCACTGGTGTCAACAAGTGGAGAGCAGTCTGACCCTTGGACGACTAGAATACACATATCTGATAACCCAGCAATTCCACTCCCACGTTTACAAAACAAAGCGATCCTTGTCCAAGTCCGAAAGTGCAGAGCAGTGCTTGTGATGGTGGGATATTTGAGACATGGGCACACGGGCCACATCCATCTCCCTTGGATGTGACAGTGAGTTTTTAGATAGAACACAAAAGTATAATCCATGGAGGAAAAAATGATGCTAATTTTTTTTAATTTAAAAATTTAATTTAAAAAATTTTTTAAATTAAAAAATCCTGCTCTGTAAAAGATACTGTTGAAAGATTGAAGAGACCAGTCAGAGACTGGAAGAAAATACTGGCAAAACACATATCTGATAAAGGATGTCTAAAACATACGGGGAACTGAAACTCAGCAATAAGAAAATCAACACTTCTGTGTCCCTCTTGTGTGACGGTTGTGAGGGTCTCAGTCCAGACCTCACCCCAGTCTTACTTGGCTGTGAGAGTCGTATGTTGTTGAAACCCATCAAATGCTTAAAATGGGTGATGCTTATTATATATACATTGTATCTCAATAAAGTTAAATAAAAATATAAAATTCAAGAACGCACATCACAGTTTTTACGCACAGAGAGTGTTGTTATGTATAGCTTCATATAATCTGTGATACACATTCAGCAGTATTTTTTATTAAAAGAAACCAAGTCAAGAAAAAAAAAAAGAGAGAAATAGCAGATCAGATGCACACATAGCAACCCAGATGGATCTTTGAGAAAAAAAAAATGCTTAGTGGAAAAAAGTGGAAAACAAAATTGAGATATATAGCAATATAATTTAAATAAATTTAAAATATGTACCCTTTTATTACCATGGTTATAGAAGATGTTCACATTACAGGAAGCTTGCAAAGGGTATAAGGAACCTCTATACTGTCTCGGCAACTCTTCTGTAAGCTTATTTCAGAATAAAAAACTTACAGAAAACACTTTTTTTTTTTTCTCCCTAAGAGCACTTACAAACAAAAAAGGCACATTAACTAAACTAGAGTAGCTGCTTATCGGTTGGTGGGAGGATTATGGGGGTAAAGAAGAATAAATAAACACGTTAATAAGCCAGAGTGGGACTTGCGTGGGCAGTGGTGATAACGTGCCAGACCTTAATCCTCTGTGGAAAGAAGAGTTTACCATCAACAGATTGAGGGGCTTAGGAAAACATACTCCAGGAGGAAGGAATGGAACCTAAAATACCCTGGTGCGATAGGGTGATTTATAATAAGAAACACACACTTGGTCTTCTTCTCTCTTCTGGCACAGAGTGCCCCAAACCCTTGCAAGGTCATAAGTGATCAGATTGAAAGAGTCTTTCTGCATGTCAAAGAGGTGGTTTCTGGACACACCAGAGGAGAGGGCTGGTTGCCAGGAGAGTCGACCTTGGGACCAGGGGGAACTGTGAACCTACCCCCAGCTCTGGGGAGGGGAGAGGGCTGGAGGTGGCATCTATGGCCAGAGGCCAGGGCTTTAATCAATACTGTCTCTGTGATGGAGCCTCCATACAAGCCCAAAGGCAGGGATTCGGAGAACGTCCGCGCTGGTGAACACGTGATGATGGAGAAGAGAGGGCGGAAGCTCCAGCCCTTTCCCCATGGCTTTCCCTGTGCATTCTCCATCGGGCTATTCCCGAGCCTTGTCCTATTACCTTAACCAGTGATGCAGCCAGTAAAATGGAGCTCTGAGTCCTGCGAGCAGCTTGGGCATACCCACCAAACCCAGGCGGGGGCCTGGGAGCTCTGGATCGCAGCTGTTGCTCAGAGGCACAGGTGACTACCTGGACTTGAGGCTGGCGTCTGAAGTGTGTGTGGAGGGAGTAGCCATGTGGGCCTGAGGTCTTAACCTGTGGCACATGACGCTGCCGCAGAGAGAGGGTCAGAGCTGAGCTGAACTGGAGGACAGCCAGCTGATGCATAGAGCACGGCCTGTTGGTGGTGTGGGAGAAACCCCCCGTGCACACCCATGAGTCGGAATTGGTGCAGAATCCAGTTAAGTGGTGAGCCGAGAGACTGTTATACACATACGTAAATATAACCAAATGCTGTCTGTTTTTAAAAAAGATAATGCCGTGCCTGCATGCTTAGTCGTGTCTGACTCTTGGCGACCCTTTGGACTGTAGCCCGCCAGGCTCCTCTGTCCATGGAGCTTTCCAGGCAAGAATACTGGAGCGGGTTGCCATTTCCTTCTCCAGGGGATCTCCCTGACCCAGGAATCAAACCCACATCTCCTGTGTCTCCTGCTTTGCAGGCGGATTCTTTACCTGCTGGGCCATCAGGGAAGCCACAAAAAGATAATAATATCTAATTAAAGGCAGTAGAAAAATACAGAATGAAAATAATAGAAAATATTACCATGTAAGCCCCAAGAAAGTAAGTGTTCCAAGGTCCTTGTGTTGTATGAAAGGGGGGGTTAATATACTGATAAATTTTGGTCCTTAAGTCAAATAACTGGTTATATTTCAACATCTGAAAGGTAAGCTGAAAGGAAATAGAATCTGTATAGTTTACCAACCAATAAAAGATAAAAGTGGACTAAAAATAAATGTGTTAAATGTAACCACTCTAAAAATCAAGAAAGAAGGTATTTTTTTTTAAAGTAGCGTGAAAACAGGACAAATATAGAACACTAAAGAAGATGGGGAAACAAGTCCAAAGATGTTGGTAATTACAAAAAATATGATTAAAACACAAAACCCAGAGTCTGTTCTTTATAACTGAAAAACAAAAGAAAAGAGAGAAGGCGCAGTTCAAACAACTGGGCACTACCAAGGGGACCCAGCTAGACTCTTCAGAAGTCCGAAAAGGAGAGAACAAGATGAGCAATTCAGTTCTAATACATTTGAAAACGTAGTTGGAATAGATGGGTTTCTAAAAATATATAGCGTGCTAAAAGTGACTAAGGAAGAACTAGAAAGCCTGACTAGTTCTATAATTAAATGCTGATGAGCAGGACTAGTTAAGGGGAGACGGGGAAGAGTCGCGTGAGCCAGGGAGGCAGATTCCTGGAGACGGAGGTGGAGAGGGAGTCAGGGTGGGGGTGGGTCCCGGCTGGAGGAGAAGCGAGGAGAAGTGAGGTTGCCCTCCTGCTTGAGACCCCTGTCAGGGCCAGGCCGGGGCCCAGGCGAGATGGACCTCCCCTGGTGCCCGGGGCCAGCGCTGTGCTGAGAGCACCGCAGCTGCAGCTGAGACCCAGGCTGGGGGCACCACTGACTCGTTCCTGCGACTCCGGGCAAGCTGCCCAGCCTCCCTGCAGGCCAGTCTCCTCTTCCGCAAAGGGGGACGTGAGTAACAGCACTGGATGCCTGCTGTCCCGCCTGCCCTCTGTCCTGACAGGGAGTCTTGTGAAGGCTCAGGTCCTCACTGATGGCTACCTTCTCCGGGAGCCCTGCACCCACCGCGACAGTCCCTGCAGGCCTGGGGTGCACGGCGGGGGCAGTGTCAATGGGCCAATTTGCCCGGACTGAGCCTGCCTCAGCCTCGACTGTCCGGAGTGGCCCCTGCCCTGGGCGTGGGCTTCCAGTCCGCAGCCTGGACCCCACCTCGGCCTGTTCTGCCCACTCGGCTCACTGTGCTGTCCCTCTTCCCAGCGCACGCCCGGAGGCAGGTAGAGGTGGCCTGTGCAGCCTCCCTGTGCGCTCTGGTGGGCCTGCTCCCCCAGGTTCTGTCACTACCCCAGCTGTTGGGAGAGCAGGCCTGCTCTAAGGGGGACCGGACCCCCAGGCCAAAGCCTGATCACTCTGGGGACACTCAGGACCAGGGAGGGGCAAGGATGGGGAACTCCAGCCAGACTGGGGCTAGAAAAGCCTCTCTCTCCTCCCAAGGGCTGATACCCCATCAGCAGCCTCTGAGCCTATGTTCAGAAGGCCCACCTGGGTGCCCAGCTACCCACCCCGCCCACCTGCAGGCTCAGCCTGTCCCCTCCCCAGGTTGTCTGCGCTGGCTCTCAGGGTCCCACCCTCTCCTCCTAAGAATCAGCACCCAGCCCCACCTCGTCCCTCCCCTTCCCTGCCCTGCACCCCTGCCCACCCTCCTCCAGCCCGAGGCTGGCCTTTAGCGGGGACCAGGGTGGAGGCTGTCAATCGCTTCCCCACTAGGGGCTGGGGGCCTCTGAGCCTGGAAAGGATCTCAGGGGGTCTGGAAGGACATAGGAGCGAGGCAGGGCACGGGGCCACAGACACAGAGAGCTAGTGAGTGGACAGGCCCCCGAGGCCATGGGCAGCGCAGCTGTCCTGGCACCCCGACCTCCAGGCCCCCCCACCTACCATCTGCCCCCCAAGGAACTCCGAGTGACAGAGGGGGAGGGAGCCCATGGGGGCTCCGCCTTCTGCCTCTTCCCAACTCCCCTTCCAGGGTGGGGTCCATATGGTGTTCCCAGGGAGCCATCTGAGCCCAGCAACACCTCCTCCGCCTTCCTGGGGTGACTACCATCCCCCACCCCACCCCACCCCCTCTCTGGGCGCTGGCTCTCCCCATCCCGTCAGGGTGCCCGCTGGCTGGGAGGCCAGGCTTGGGCGTGGGGTGCGGGACGTGGGGAGGCAGAGGCCCTGCCCTCCCGTCCCCCGGGCCTGGGGAGGGGCCTGGGCCGGACTGTGCTGACTCCCCACGGGTGAGCCCGGGTTTACAGACAGAGGAGTCTCAGGTTCCGTATTTCCAAACTCTGGGACCAGAGCACTTCCACCAGGCAGCCGCGCCCAGCCTGGCAGGCTCCAGGCGTCTAGCCTGAGTGGACAGCCAGGCCCCCGGCCTGCGCCCGGCCCCAGGCCCGACCACCCTCTGGGGCAGCCCTGGGGCTGGCAGTCCTGGGGGCGAGGCTGGCGAGCCGCGCAGCTGGGCGATGACGTGAGCAGAGCCGGCGGGCGCTGCTTCCGCCTCTGCCGAGGCCTTATTTGGAGACGCTTCCGCTCCAAGTAGGGCCGTGACTGGCACACTCAGAGCTATTCAGAGGCGCCCCTCCTCGCCTGGCTATTTTTAGGGCCTGAGAAAATAAGTCGGGGAGCCCACTGCTCCCCGGGCCTGGAGAAGTGCCGAGCCAGAACGCTGGCCCGGGAAGGGGGTCTCGGCTGAGCCTCAGGGGAGACCGAGGACCAGCGGGGAGGGGCCTGCCCGAGGTCGAGGCTGCCTGCTCTGGCAGACCCACGGCCAGGAGCAGGGGCCACCATCGGCTTGCCCTGCCTGGGGGAGTCTCACTGCCTTGGGCCCCTCTGCAGGCCTCTCTGAGCAGACCCGGGCAGGGGCATGGATGCTGCAGTGGGTAGGGGGGTAGCAGGAGGGGGGACATGCCAGAGGAGGTCCTGCTGGGGCCAGAGTCAGCCCACTGTCTCCCTGGGGGCTGCAGAGAGAGGACTGTGGAATCCCAGGGGCTCCGAGCCCTCCCAGGCTACAGGCAGCGGGTGCCAGACATGGAGCATGGCTGGGGCCTTGTACCACACCACTCTGAGTTTCGAGGTGGCTCCAGGCAGAGCCGTGGTCCCCTCCCCAGGGCCTAGGGGTGGGGTTTTCTCAGAATAAGGCCTTCAGTCAAGACACCTGCTGGGGCCTGGGGAATTCAGCGGGAGGCCCGGTCCCCCAGATTTTACCTCTGTCAGAAAGTGTGGATGGCCTGGTCACCTCCCAGGGAGGCAGGATGGCTGAGGCAGGGGTGGGTGGCACATTCTGGGCTTCTTAAGTGGCACTCCAGCTGCCCTGTCACCTCGGGGATCCATGTGGAGAAGGTTCAGGGAGGCAGCGGTTCTCGGGGCCCTCTCTTCCCCGACAGGCCCTAGTTTCAAGAGGTCACCATGAGCAGGTGGAGCAGGACTGGGAAGGACAGTGGAAGCCAGCGGAAGGTTCTGGAACTATCCCTGGAGTAGGAAGCACACTGGATTTGTGTGGGAAGCCTCGGGGTGGAGGGGTCGATCATTCCTCTTGAATGAGACGCAGAGGGGACAGTGGAGGCTAGGGGTGCCCCCCTGGTGGTCATGAGCAGCCCAGACGGCGATGGGGGAGACGAGAACTAAGCGGGTCAGCCGCTGGGGGCAGGAAGCGTTCCCACTGCAGCATGAGGTTAGACCACAGGGAGGACTTCCTGACAGCAAGTGTGTCTGTGCTGGACGGGGGCCAGGAAGTGCAGAGGGGGAGAGGCAGGTGGGAAGACTTAGCCAGAAAAAGCCTCTACCTGCCTGGAAGCGGGCCCACCCCAGGGAAGGGAGGGGGCCTTGTTGGATGTCCCTCCGAGCCTGCACTGTTGGTGCTGGTGACAGAAAGGGAGTGAGCAGACGGAAGCCAGGTGAGGAGGAGCCGCCTCCCGTCTCAGGAGTGTGGGTGCTGGTGAAATGTCGGCTCCTGATGCCTCCACCCCCAGGTGACTCAGAGGCTGTAGTCACTGTCCTTATGCATCCCTCCTTCTACCTGTCAACCCATTTGCCCTCCAGATGCTCCCAGTCTGTAGGCGTGGGGGACAAGGTGACCTGGTGAGATTCTGCTTTTCAATCCCAGAAGCCCCACCATCAGCAACATAGATCATGGTGACGGCCATCTTAGGCATCACCAGCACCAAAATCACTCCCACCACCATCACTACCTCCATCTCCATCTCCAACTTCACCACCATCACCATCTGCATCCTCCCCACCATCACTACCCCCATCTCCAACTCCTCCATCACCGTCACTACCTCCATCTCCAGCTCCACCACCATCATCATCACTACCTCCATCTCCAACTCCACCATCACCATAACTACCACCATCTCCATCTCCAACTTCACCACCATCACCATCTGCATCCTCCCCACCATCACTACCCCCATCTCTAACTCCTCCATCACCGTCACTACCTCCATCTCCGACTCCACCATCACCATAACTACCACCATCTCCATCTCCAGCTCCACCATCATCACCATCACTACCTCCATCTCCATCTCCACCATCACCATAACTACCACCATCTCCATCTCCAACTCCACCACCATCACCATGATTACCTCCATCAATACTCCACCATCACAGTCATGGCCTCCATATCCAGCTCCACTGTCATCACCATCACTACCTCCATCTCCAACTCCACCACCATCATCATCACTACCTCCATCTCCAACTCCACCATCACCATAACTACCACCATCTCCATCTCCAACTCCACCACCATCACCATGATTACCTCCATCAATACTCCACCATCACAGTCATGGCCTCCATATCCAGCTCCACTGTCATCACCATCACTACCTCCATCTCCAACTCCACCACCATCACCATCACTACCTCCACCTCCATCTCCAACTTCACCACCATCACCATCTGCATCCTCCCCACCATCACTAGCTCCATCTCCAGCTCCACCACCATCACCATCAGTATCCCCACCACAATAACTACCTCCGTCTCCAGCTCCACCACCATCACCATCAGTTTCCCCACCACCATCACCATCAGTTTCCCCACCACCATCACCATCAGTTTCCCCACCACCATAACTACCTCCGTCTCTGACTCCACCACCACCGTCACTATCTCCATCTCCAGCTCCATCCACAAAACTGTCACCACCACCCTGGGCTGCACACGTTCCTGCCCATTGTAGTAACCACCACCGTGCCCAGCCCCACCCCTCTCCCTTGGGCACGGTGGTGCTGCTTAAGGCAGGCGAAGGGCAGCAGAGCTGATGTTCTTGGCTTCACGAGCGACAGGTTACATGGCTGCCCATGGGTAACCCACCTGTAAGGGCAAGTATTCGGGAATTAGAGCCCGGAGAGTGGGGCTTAGATGCACCCTCACACTCACCACCCAGAGGGACTGGCAAGATCTCTTTCCCCCGAGTCTCGGCGTCCTCTTGTGCAGAAGTCCCCATCAGGGGCACAGCATTCCGAACAGCTGGAGGAATAGAGGGGGCAAGCTGAAGGCTGCAGTGGTCCCTGACCCAGCTCTGAGCACCTCATGCCCTTGGACCTGAAACGCTGCCCAGCACGGGGCTCACCCCAAGGTCATGGATGGCAGACTCAGGCCGGGCCCTCGGGTTTTGATGAGTCTTGTGGAACCCTTCCTGGTGGGCTTCTTGCAGTGAAAGCCAGGGAGCAGAGAGCATCAATGTGCTGGTCACCATTCCAGGCTGTCAAGAGCACTGAAGAGCTGTGAGCATGGGGCCCAGGCAGGATAATGTGTGGCCTCTCTTGGAAGACATGGCCTTCTTACAAAGAGGGGCCAGGATTGAGGGGAAACTGGGGGCGTCTGGTCACAGGTTGATCCAGATTCTGGTTGCTTTGAGCCCTGGCCCTGGTCATATGCTGACACTGACTTTCATTACACGCTGAGCCTTGACCTTGCTCGTATGCTGAGCCCTGAGCCTGACCTCACACTAAATCTTGACCCTGGTCGCACTCCAAGCCCTGACACCAGTGGCTCACGCCATCTGAGTCTTTCCTTCTGTGTGCATGGAGTGGGTGGCTTGGGTTCCATTTTGTCTTTAGTGCTTTTCCTTCAGTTTTTCCTTTGCGTATGGTTCTGGGCACAAACAGGACAGGGAAGATCAGGGAACTGGCCGAAACTTGTGCTGGTCACTCCACGGTGATGTTGGTGAGCCCTCTGCAGAACCCGACTTGCACACCCTGGCCCCATGCTCTGTGCCTCCTTCCCCGGGGGTGTTGCTGGGGCCCACTTCCTCCACCTGGACACCCTGCTCCTAGGGTGTCCTTGGGTGTCCGGCTTCCTTCCATAACAGCTGAAGATGAGGGAGGGAGCACAGGCCATGGTCCTCATCTGAATCCTCCTGGCCAGATGGGCTTAGAATTCTGGACTCTGGATTTAGAGCCAGTACAGTGCATGGGTGAGGTTCCACCGAACACCCCAGGGGGAACATGCTAACATGTCCAAGCGTGCATTCAGAGGTTCAAATGAACTGTAACGAGCTTCATTTTGGGTCACGCCTTGCTGGCCAATCTGACCCCACATTTTGGCTTTCTGGAGTGTTCATAATTGGACTTGGGCTGTGTGCCCTGGGAAAGCAGTGGTTCCCAAGTGCCTGCTGTGCGAGGCTGGAGGGCTTGGCACCTCTGGGCTGCCGCATGCCTCCCTCCCTCCCTCCCTGTTGTCCACTCACACAGGGTCACAGTGGTCACAGCCCCTCCCAGCCAGGCAAGGTCCCCAGTTTCTCTCCATCCTTGGTCACTGCAGTCACTCACAGTGGGCAGCCCTCACCAAGCTCCTCCCCATCCCTCTGCTGGTGAAGACTATGGGTGAGGGGGCGGGGTCACAGGTGACCCATGAGATGCCTACAAGCTGGGGAGAGGACAGGCAAGGCTGCTACGGGAACCTTGCGCCAGGCAGCACCCACGGCTTTTTAACTGGTTCTGATATCGCTTTCCTGTTGGATGACATCGTTAGTGGCCCATAATCTCAGGGTGCTGGGGCCCCCAAATACATGTCTCCTCTGTGGGCAGGCCTCTGCCTGCTGCCTCTCAGGGCCCAGGGGGTCCGCCTGGCTGGTAGAGGCCCTGAGGCTCGCTGGGGTGGGGTCCACAGCCCAGGGTGAGCAGATTGGCCACTCCACAACCGCAGCCCCTCATGTGTCCTGCCAGCTCCCTGTGGAGGCTCAGGCTGCCCCCTGCTGGAAGCACAGGAGAAAGGTAGGACCCGCAGCGTCCACTCGCTCAGCCAGCCTTTCGGAGCTCAGGCTGAGAAGCAGGTGGGTGCGAGCCCCCAGGCCTCCCCAGCCCTCCCCGCCCAGGTGGAGGGCCACCGAGGTCGGCGAAGACCACTGCCAGCCCACCAGGGTCCCGGTGTGTGTGCTGCACAGAGGAGAGACACGCAGAGAGAACTTGGGTTTTTAATTCTTTTTATTGAAGAAAAGAAAAGGAGAGAAAAAATAGATTCCCCACCCCTGTTTCTTCCCGGAGTGGGCTTCTGCTCCTGGCCCTGGGTGGCGTAGGGGAGAGGGCTGTGCTCTCCGCCTGGGCCTGGGGAGGGGCACCCAGGCCCTGGAAGGGGTTGTGGGAGGGGGGCTGGCTGCTTCCGAGGGGTGGGGGTGTCTAAAAAACGGTGCCAGGCCGGCCGGGCCAAGCAGGCTGGTCCTCTGCTGCAGCAGCTCAGGCGGGCATCCCTGGGGACGCTGGCCACGCCCGGCCTGGCCGTTGTCCGCGGCTGTCTGCCCGCCCACCAGGGCTGGGCCCGAGGAGGGCAGAGTCTGAGGCACCTTCGGCCTCTGGAGCCCTGTGCCCACGGGGGCCGCTGTCTCCTGTCCCGTCTGGCTCTGGTCCCAGCACTGCGGGCCTCTGCCTGGCCGCCGTCCGAGCGCCCTGAGGCCGGGGCGCGGGCCTCGCCCGCTGCCCACGAGCGTGTCTGTGCCCGTCCTGCGGCAGGAGCGGGCAGAGCAGCGTCCCTCGTCCGTGGCCCAGTGCGTGGCCGCCGCCCGCCCGCTCAGACCTCGGTCTGGAGGTCGATGATGTCCTGGCCCACCAGCGGGATGGTGGCGCCCGACTTCTCCCACTCCACGCTCCGCAGCTCCAGTGGGGACGGCGGGAGCGGCTCCAGCTCCTTCTTCACCCAGGCGGGTGGCCCGTGCGCTTTCCGGAGGCTCTCCCAGGGCCGCTTGTTGGGCGTCTGCTGCTTTTCTGGCTGCTGGCCGGTGGGCAGTGGACGGGTGGGGGCCCAGTCGGAAAGACGCAGAGCAGACAGGGAGTGGAGAAAAGGAGGCAAGCCATGAGGAATGGGCCGGGCAGGAAGGTGCAGGAGGCAGGGAGACCCAAGCACAGAGCGGGGAGCCCGGGAGCAGAGCCTTTCCTGACCGCACAAGGGCGGCGACCCCCACCACCGAGTAAAGGGTGTGGGAGTGGCTTGCCAGGAAGGACAGTCGGAGGCCCCTGCCCACTCACGACCCCTCCCTTGGCTGCTGCCTGGCACTGGGGGGCAGCCTTGTTCAGGCTCGCCCAGGATAGGGTCAGCCCGGCATGCTGTCTACCCTTCCAGCGGGCCCCCGAACAGACCCATCCACCCGCCCTGTCTAGCAAGAGCTGGGCCATGCCAATCCTGGGGAAAGGTTGAATGAATGAATGAATGAAGTAGGACCAGACGAAGGAGATAAGGGCTTACCTAAGGGCTCATAGCCCCGTCCACGCCCGGCCCACGCCCCTGCCCCACTCTCGGCTCCGTCCCCCAAAGCCCCGCCCCAGCCCCCGTCCTCCAGACCTTGCTGTCTGGGCCCAGCACATCCTTGTCCTTCTCTGCGTGCTGTAACTTCCGGTTCAGGTCCTGGAACATGTCCTGGTGCCGCTTCCGTGTGTGCATGATTTTCTGCAGCAGGCGGGGAGGCAGCGAGCCCTGAGCCAGGAAAGGGGCTGCCCTGGCCCCACCTGAGCAGGCTCCTGGGGACTGGGCGCCCGATGGGGGGGAGGGGGGCAGTCCTTCTCCCCAGCCCCTCCCCACCTGCTGTAAGGCCTGGGCCGGGTGAGTGGGACAGGGTACACCAGGACCCACCTCAAAGTCCAGTTCCGCATACCGTGATTTCCGCCGCTGTGGGGAGAAGGGGTTGGTGTACACTGGCGAGCATACCCTCAGATCCCCTAAACACGAGCTCCTGCCAGAGGGTGAGGGAGGCCAGGGACACCCTGCCCCGGCCCACCCTTGTTCCCAGCTGAGCCCCGGCGGACACACCTTCGACTGCACTGAAGCTATGGCTCTCAGTATCCCGGGCCCTTAGAGGCTACTCTGCCTGGAGATACCTGGCAACCAGGGCTGGGCAAGGATGTCCAGTTCAGGCAGCCCAGGACACGCTCCCAGGGACAAGGAGACTGCGACACAGGGTCGTAGCACTTCTGGCTGGCCACACAACTGGAACCCCGGGGCTGAATCATCCAAGGCACGCACCAGGAGGTGGGAGCCCGGACTGCAGAGGGCGGGGCTCCCCGAGGGTGCTGGGCCTGGCTGGCTCCCCCACAACCCTGAGCCTTTGTCCTACAGGCTGAGCAGGGCTTGGGGGTCACCTCCAGGTCTCAGGCTGGCCTAAGGGGGGGCGTGCTGCTCAACCACGAAGGGGCTGGACTGTGTCCAGGCTGAGGGCTCCTGAGCCCTATGCAATCAGCGAGACCGCCATCGAGGGCAACCACCTGACTAGTTGTGTCTTTGGCACAGACAGGACCATGTGGGCCCAGCAGGTCCCGGGAGCAGGGCTGGGGGGAGGCAGATGCTGCCCTCCCCAGGCAGGGCCCTGACACACGCCAGGCGGGCCAGGGGGAGGCAAGCTCGTCCCAGCCTAGGCCTCAGGTTCCCATCCTGCCAATGGGGCTCATTCCCACAGAGGAGACGCTGGCCTCCTGGCTTTCCAGGCCTGGGCTCCCTGAGGCTGGCTGCCACCCCACCTGGACGCCCCGCACCCCCAGCTGAGCCGTCGCCTAAACCCACAGGGCCGACACACCTGTGCCTTTCCCGCTACGATCCCCTTGTCCTGGGAGCAGCTCCCTGGACCCGCTTACCTCCAGGGAGCTCACGGACAGCGTGGAGACATTCTCCGTCTTCGTCCCGGGCCCCGTGCTGGGCCCCTGGTGGGCCGCGGGCTCCCCGGGCTCCCCCAGGCTGGGGGGTGCCGGCTCCAGGGGGGGCGGCGGGGGCAGGGCCTGCTGGGGCGGTGGGGGCGGCGGGGGCGGGGGTGGTGGGGGCTGGGTTGGGGGTGGATCTGGGGGCCCACCACTGGGGGGCTGGCGGGAGGGCGGGCTGCGGGCCGGGAGCCCCGCGTCAGGCGCCATGCTGAGGTGGATGAGGCGGGTCTGGGGCATCTGGTCTATGTGGATGCTGTACTTGGGCTCCTCCGGGGGCTTGGGCCGCAGCGTGGCCGTGGCCGTGGGCAGGATCACGTAGCTTGTGTCCAGGGCTTTCTCTTGGGCCCGGCTCAGCTCTGAGTCCAGCTTCTTGAAGATGTCCCCATCGCCGACGAATGACGACTTGGGCACCCTGTCCTTCTTGAGGGTCAGCGAGTGGTTGGGGAAGTCGGGCAGGGGCCCGCCGGGGCAGCGGGGCGAGCCGTGCAGGTGCAGCTTGGACACATTGGCCGGCAGGCTGTTGAAGTTGGAGGGCGCCTTGGCGTGGGCCAGCTTCAGCTTCTCCTCCTCTGGCAGCGGCGGCCGTTTGAGCGTGCCCGTGATGGTGGCCGTGCGGCAGGCTGCGATGTCCTTGTTTAGCACTGTGGGGACAGACAAGGCGGTCAGGGTGGCCGAGGAGGGTGGCACCGGGCCCCCCGGGTCTCAGCTGCTGACTGATCTGGGCACTTGCCAGCCTTGTGTTTGGTGCTGCAGCAACTCGCGCGCCCGTGTGCCTTCAGTGGAGGCTGGGACGCAGGGACACCTCCCCGCAGAGCACAGAAGACCACCACCCACAGCAGCTGGCGGGCGCGTGGGGGCAGCCTGTGCTGCCTGGCGGCGTGGCACACAGCCCCCCTGTGGGTGGGACCGCACACTGGCCTCTCTGCTGTGCAGCTGCAGGACCAGGCTGCCTTGACCTCCACCCAATCTGGGCCGCAGCGTCCCCACCGCCTGCCTCGTCCCTGCCGGTCAGCTAGGCCTCCACCAGCCCATGGAAAATGCAAGGGGACGGCAGAGCTGCCCACAGCCCACTGAGGCCCAGTCCTAGGGAAACCTGCTCTGGAGGTAGCGCCCCACCCCCTGCCCCCGGCACCAGCACTGGCGGTGGACAGACGCCTATGTCACACCCTGGCTTGTGAGCTGCTTCCTGCTTCCTCCTCCTCTAAGCCGCCCAGACCAGTGAGCACTGGCCCACCTTGGTCCTCCTCTTTGTCCTCCCCAGCAGTCAGGGTCCCAGGCCCCTTCTGTTCTCCACCCCCTAAGCGCCAACACCAACACCCAGTCTGCAGTTCTGCTCTGCCCCTGGTCCTCGCGGCCCAACCAACCTACCAACTTCCCTGCCAAACCTGTTCCCTGCCGCTTGTCTCAGGTTCATGGTCGGGAAAGGCCCCCTGGTCTCCCGTGCGTGTCCCTACCCTCTGGCTGTCCCCCTGGAGCCTGGGTCTAGCCCCGTGGGCCTCCCCCGCGCAGATTCCCTGCAGGCCTCCTGGGCACTCGCTGGGGCCCCCATCTGCCCTGTGCCGGCCTGGGCAGGCCCCTGTCCCCTGGCCACTGGCTCTTCTCGAGGAAACAGGCCAGGCTGGGCCAGATTACCAATGACAAACAAACTGGACACTCACAGACCCAAGACCCCAAATGCTCTCAACTCTTGGGGTCACCTTTCAGGGAGGTTGGCACATGAGATGAAAATGGAGCAGGAATCAAGCCAGAGGTCACCTCCTCCAGGAAGCCGTCCTGGTGTCCTTCTGGCAGCACCTGGCACCGCCCACCCAGGCCTGGCCCCGCCCCTCCCCAAGGCCATCTCTAGAAAAGATGCTCCCAGACGTCTGATGGGTCAGAGAGGACAGAACCAGCTGGTCCTGTGAGGTCCTGACACCTGGCTCACAATACCACAACACCTGGACAGCTTCCTTTCATGGGGCAAACGATTCTGTTTTTGCACTTGCTTCCTGGAAGCTCATCACCTGCCTAAGGCTCACTGCTCCCAGTGACGTCCCACTAACCTGGAAGCTCAGCCAGCCTCGCCTCTGTGGATAGACTAACAGTGAAGGAATGAAAGCAACACAGAAGGGAGGCCTGCGAGGGGGCAGGAGGGTGCGCCACTCTGGGCCTCACAGAGCTGGCTCAGCCACACTGCCCCACAGGAGGGACAGAGGGCTGAGGATGGGGGCACGCTGAGGGCGAGGAGCGGGCCAGGCTGGGGTCGGGGGAGCCCCAGAAGGTGCTCTCCAGTGCTGAGGGCTCCCCGAGCACGGACGCCCCTCCCCTGCCGGGCCTGAGCCTCAGGACGGCTCTCTGAGCCTGCCACTTCTGCCCCCGGGACCCTGCGGGCAGCCTCGGGGGAGTGGCCAGGGGATGGGGGCCTGGAGATGGTTGGTGGTTGTGAGATGAGGACAGACAGCAGACAGACACACGGAGAAAAGAAGAAACAGTGGGCCCAGGCCAGGCCCACCTGTCGCTCTCACCTGTCAGGCGCTCACCTGATCTACAGGCCAGATCCACGTCCTTCTCAAAGTCGGTCTACAAGACAGAGATGGGCAGAGTGAGGGCCTGAGGGTGGGCACGGCAGGGCAGGGCAGGGCTGGGCTGGGCTGCTGCCCCGGTGCCACGCTGCCCGCAGGCCGGGAAGGAGGGCCGCCCCGGAGCTGCAGCCACACCTCAGAGTGGCGTGTGTGATGCTGTGCGTGTGCACATGTGTGCAAGCTCCAGAGGGCCAAGGGTGTCCACAGGCTCCAGGGTGCCTGTGGCTGATGCGCTGACACAGAGCGAGCCTGTGTGCCCCTGTGGGCCCATGTGTGTGCAGCTGTGTGCCCGAGCGCCTGTGTGCAAACCCCCCGCACAGGTAAGCACTCTCCCTTTCTGGGCGTCTGTGATTAGGAACAGCTCGATCACGCCCTGGGCCTCTGGTCTGTCCAGAGGGATGGGACACACGGAGGGTCCCATAGCAGAACCCCTGCTGCCCACCCACTCGTGTGTCAGGAAGGGGCCTACCCCCATCGCCCCTATGGCCCCCACCACAGCCGTCAGGACGAGGAAGTGGAGGCCAGCCGGCCCGGAACAGGCACGGTGGGGTCAGGGCACAGGCGTTCACGCCAGGGTGGGACTCGCTGCTCCTGCAGCAGCACTTGTCCCACATGCCGCACCCCCTCCCCCAGGCTAGGAGGTGGGAGAGGCAGAGGCGGGTGGTCCCCGCCCCGCCCCCAGGGAGCTCCCCACTTGGGGAACCCGGCTCGGGCCACCCAGGCAGGGCAGTGGCATTCTCCCAGGCCTTGGGGCCCCGGGGGATAGCAGGGCCCTTAGTTAAGACTGGAAGCTCCTTCCTGGCAAATGCGGAGGCCAAGTTGTCAGAAAGATCACAGGGTCTTTGCCCAGAGGTCAGAGGCCAGGAGAAGTGTCAGGGGATCCGGGACCTGGCTTCAGCCCACCCTGGGCTCCTGCCTCACCCTTGAAAACGCCTCCCTGAGCCTGGCCGCTAGCTTCTGCCAAGGCCCGGCCTTGAGGTGGCCGGCACCCCGAAGACTGAACGAGCACGTCCCACCTGCTGGGGGCACCCAGGGGGCAGCAGGCACCAACTGACAACGTGGAGGATTCACCCAGGACGTTCCCAGGGTCTGAACAGGCGGCTTGGTGGGGCTCAGGGAAGGCTCCCTGGAAGAGGTGACGGCTGCAAAGTGGGCAGCAGGGGCAGGCAGGGGTGTGCGGTGCCCGAGGCCGCACGGTGTGTGTGACCCGAGAGAGCAAGGGGTCAGGCCCTCAGGGGACGTGTGAGCACAAGCTCACGGCGGGGCGGGCGGCAGGGGCGCGGGAGGCGTGCGGACAGAGGGCGCGGCTGGCGCCAGAGGATGAGCCCGGCCCCGCCCAGCTCCCTCATCCCTTGACCCTGGCCATGCCCCCGGACTGCGGGTTTCACCTCGGCGAGACCCCAGCCTCAAACTGGGCTCGGAGGTCCTCCTATCGGGCTGCTGGGGCCGAGCAGGGGCTGTCTGTGTTCCGGCCCCGAACCCTACCATGAGCTGGGCGTGGCCGTTCTGGAAGGAGCCCCCCGAGTCCCCGTTGCCCTCCTCCTGGCGGTCCACCACGCGGCACTTCACAGCGTCCTGGACCTGCGGATGGAGAGCAGAGGCAGTCAATGGCCAGCTACGCCCCCAGCGCCGGGAAGACGGGTTCAAGTCCAGCAGGCAGGATCTTGGTGAGGGGTGGGCCTATCGTGGGCCACATGGACCCACATGCCACAGTGGGCGTTGGTGGGGGGTGCTCACACGGGCACCCGCTTGTCTGTGTGCCAGAGTGGGGCACGGAGTGCGGAGCAGCTTCAACAGCAGCCCGCCAGGGCCTGGCCTCTGCTCTGACCTCTGAGATCTCTATGCCCATCTTGGGGTGAAAACTCAAAAAAACACGGCGCTCTGGGCCCCTGAGAACACGCCGCAAGCTCTCCTGGCCGGAATCTGTGAGTAAGAGCCCACCACCGCCGGCCTGAGTCGGCTGGTGTCCAGATGTGTCCTGAGTCACTATGGCCGGCACATCCCTGAATGTCTGGGGCTAGCTGGGGTCAGGCCCTCGTTCCCTCATCACCAAGAACAGAGCGCTCTGTGGAAGGGGTGAGACATTACGGCCTCGGGCTCTTCAGAGAGGAGAGAGAGGGTGGCTGCGAGCGAGGGGCTGGGGAGCAGGTGGCAGGGAGCTGGGGAGCAGAAAGCAGCCAGAGGAGGAGACCCAGTTAGCCATGGACGCTGCTGGTCTGTGCGAGTGGGAGCCGCAGCCGCCACCTCCGCCTGCTGCAGACAGCACCAGGCGCGGGGACAGCAGTGAGCAGAGTGCCCGTCCTCAGGGCGCTGACACTTCAGAGGCCACAAGCGGGGGCACAGGGAATAAATGAAGGTGCAGGAAGCTAAAGCATGGAGAGTGGGGTGGGCTACGGACGGAAGGCTGCCTGGAGGAGGTGTCCTGAGTTATGGTGGGGAGAGCTGGGAGGAGGACTTCCAGACACCGACCCAGCACACACCCAAGAACCTGTGCCCAGTGACCCCGGCCGCTGAGCCTGTGCTACCGTGAGGACTGGGAGAACCCAATGCACGTGGCCACCCGGCCGGTCAGGGGCTTGCTGGCCCCAGGGCCGTAGACACTCGGAGCACACTCCCAGTCTCATGCTCGCTGACCGGCCAACAAACATCCGCTCGGCCCTGCTGCATGCCCAGCGGGGCAGGCCTGGCCCCGGGGGCGGCGGACTCGAGGGTGCGGAGGACACGCTGTCCCCTGGCATGGACGGCCGCGGGCTCCCCATGTCTCGTGTCCTCGCGCCGCGACCGACTCCACGGGCGCTGGCAGGGACCCTGCTTGTGCCCGTCAGGACATCCTGTGCCCACGGGGCCGGCGTCTGAGTGCCCCTCCTTGCCCGTCCTCCCCAGCACAGCTGAGCGGGCTCAGGTGGCCGGGCCCCTCCCATGGGTCCCTGGAGCTCACTGAGGGTGGGGGAGGCCGGCCCACGGGTCCTCCGGCCCAGCCCTGCAGGCGCGCGTAGGGGCTTCTGAGCCCACCGTCTAATGTCCCTAGGGGCGGGCGGCCCGGAGCTCCAGACAGCCGAGTCCGTGCCAGCCCCCGTGAGCCCACCCTCAGCACGGCCTGCCCTCCACAGGACGCCCGTCACCTGAATCCACCTCTGACTTCCGCCCCCGCCCCCGCCCCTCGGGACACAGCCTCGGCTCCTCCATCTTCCGAGTGCTTCCGTCTCTACTCAACATCTCTGCCACCCACAGGCTCTCTTCCTGACTTAGGACGCCACTCTGTCGTTGCTGCCCATCGTTTTGTAGACCCATCGTGGCTGAGGGCCACGAGCCCGGGCCACCGCAGCTTCAGTCCGTCCAAGGTGAGTGGGCACGAGCTACTCTGGGGGCCATCCCGAGGCTCCTTAACGCGCATGTGCAGGGGGCCAGGCCCAAGCGGGTGCTGGGCTGGGGGAGCGAGGTTCTCTCTGCAGGGCGTCACTGTAGGTCCGCAGGGTCACCTCTGCCTGGGCCGTCTCTGGCTCCAGCACGGGCGGGCCCCGCCTGTCTCGGGGGAGGCTCTCCCTGGGCCCTCAGGACTAGAGAGCAGACACACGGGACCGACTGGACGTCTGCAGGTGGTGGGGGCACCACTTCCTTGGCAGAAATGTCAGGGCTTCGCCCTGCTGTCTTTCCTGGAGCAGGAGCCCCTGGAGAGGGGCATTCCCGTCTTCCCCAGGTGTGAGCAGGGCAGGGGGTGGGCTTGGCTGTCCCCGCCAGGGCGGCCCTATCTTCAGCTGTGCAGAGCCCTGGCGTCCACGCCCAGAGGGGAAGCTCTAGGCAGGGAGGCTGGGTGGGCCGTGCCAGCTTGGCAGGCAGAAGACAGATCACCCCTCAGGGTCTCAGGACATCCCAGCACCGAGGGACACTCCGGCCTGGCCTCCTGGGCTGCCCAGCGCGCCCACTGCCCTCCGCGAGACCCTGGGGTGGGCTCTAGTGCAGCCACGTCTGATGCTGGTGTGTCACACTCCCGCCCCCCAGGATAGGGACATGTCCCCTCCGTCGTTGCTACCAGCCAGGAGACGGTCGGGCCAGGGTTCAGTCAAAGCCTTCTCCTATACCTTCCGGAGAAGCCCAAAAAATGCCACGCCGGGAGTCCCAGCTGCCCCGGGAGCCATTCCCGGGCCCCCACCAGCCGGAGTACGAGCCCCGCCTTGGCCAGAGCCTGCACAGGGCACCGGAGCGCCCTCTACGAGAAGCTGTGTGTCGACTGAGCCCTGGCTGCGTGCTGGGCCCAAGCCCAGCCTCTCGGAAGAGTCAGGGCCCAGGAAGCTGCCCCTCCCCCACTTCCTGCCTCCTTCCAGAACCTTCCGGCCGCGGGGAGGTGGTTTCCCAGTGCCCAGTGCCAGGCTGACTGCTCATCCCCAGGCTGGAGGGCAGTGCGGGCCCCTGGCCCGCTGTGAGGCCCGGGGAGGAAGGGCGCCCCCCTGCCCGCCCGCCTGCCGGCCCACCTCCCTCCGCAGGATACAGTGCACCATCACGATGACGAAGCCCTCCAGCGAGTCGAAGACAGCGAAGAGGATCTGGAAGAGGGCGGACCTGCGGTCGGTGACGGCGAGCACAGCGGACATCCAGGTCAGCGCCAGCAGCGGCAGCACCACGCAGGAGCTCCACAGCGAGGCCCTGCGGACGCGGTGGGCGTCATGGCCGCCCTGGAGCCCCGGGGGCAGGCCGGGCCACCTCCCTTCCAGGGCTCAGGCCCACCTCCCTTCCCGGGCAGGTCCCGCCGCGCCCTCTCCCCCAACCGGAGAAACCCGCCCCCACCCAGCCCAGCTGCCTCCTCTCCTGGGGAGCCGACTTTGCCAGCAACACCACCAGCTGGGGGCTCGTGGGGCAGCTGGGGACTCGGAACGGGGGTCCCAAGCAGCTGGGCGGCAGTGAGGGCTGGGGGGACGGGTCTCTGGAAGATGCAGGTGCTTGAGCGTCCCGGAGGCCCCAGGAGGGAGACACGCACGCTGCAGGGAGAGGTGAGCTGGGGGAGGAGGGGTCTGGTCCAGCCCCAGCCAGAGGCCCAGGGCCAGGACTGCTGGAGGGCCGCAGGGGAGGGTGTCTGGCCAGGCCTCTGAGCACTGAACAGAGAGACAGGGTTGGGGTCAGCGGGGTCGGGGGTAGGGGACCAGAGGACCCCTCAGGGAGGGGAAGGAGTGGACCTGCGAGGAAAGGAGACAGACGACAGACAGACAGGGCCGTATGGGGAAGGGACGGGACAGACAGACGGGCAGAAATGACAGGCGCGTGCCCCTCTTGGCGGGCCCTGCTCTGCCCTCCCCAGGGGAGCAGCTGCCCTGCTCCAAAGCCTTCGCCTGTTCCTCCAGGAAGTCCTCCAGGAGCACCTCAGAGACAGGCATCACCCTCTGCACCACCATGAGCTACACGGGAGGCTACTCTGGGCTGTCTCCTTGTCCCCACAGTGGGGACACTGAGTCAACAGGCTGTGGGGGGACAGAAAGCGCGCCAGCACGGTCCCGGGGGGCAGTGTGAGGAAACCCGCCTGAGGCCCTGTCCCCGCCGCTACGGCCACTCTCAGGCCCGCAGGGCCCGAGGACCGCGGCCAGGGTGGGCTCTGCCCCCGGGCCCGTGACTGCCCGCAGGGGCTCTGGCGGGACTCTCCCCAGGAGCAGGTGGGGCAGGACCGCAGGCAGCCACCGGGGGGAGCTGGTGGGAGAAAGGCTGGGGTCCCCTTAGGTCCCCGAGCCCCAAGCCGGCGGGGCCTCCAGTCGGCATGGTGAGATCCGCCCCCAACGCCGCGCCACCCCTGCAACGGATCACCTGTGAGGGGCCCAGCCCCACGGGAAAACTGCCCTCATTGACCTGGACAGGGCAAGCCAGCCACACCTGCCTCCCCGGGCCTCCACGTTCTCCCCCCGCCCTGCCTGGCCATCTCCAGGGCCCGGGTCCCCACTTCAGGGTCAGCCCTGTGTCTCCTCCCAGGGGAGCCCCTAAGGCCACCCCAGGGACGGCCCCCACCCTGGGGCACTTTCCCTGGGCACGGCGGGCCTCCAGAGCTAGACCTGGCCTCTCTCGTCGCCTCACAGGCCTCTCAGACCACTGGCGCTGAGAACAAGGGGGCCAGGCAGAATCCCCCGGGCCGGGGACCTGCACCACAGGCTGTGTACCCTCTACGCACCTGCCTGCGTGCCCACACCTGGCCTGGCGCCTCAGAGCCCACGACGGGGCCCTGTCCCGGCCTGGGCCTGTCTCTCCCCAGGGTGGGCAGAGCCTCGCAGTCTGCCTCCTCTCTTCCACAGCAGGCCCTCTTGAGCTGGACCCCGGGCCCAGCCACCCCCTCATGGTCTGAGCAAGAGGGCTCGGGCCTACCCCACCGAAACGCTTCGTCCTGCTGTGAGTCACTGTCCCCCGGGCCCGAGGCCTGGCGCTGACAGCCAGGTGCTGCAGCCGGCTGGCAGATGGCCGGGGCCTGGGGACCCGTAAATCACTCAGATGCCTGCGGTTCATCCTCTACAGCTTCTGAAGCGTTTCTGCCCTGCAGCTGGGGGCGGGGGCGTGCAGGTCCAGGCGTGACCGCTGGGCAGGAGGAGGGCAGGTGCATAGCCACCCCCGTGGCAAAGTCAGATGCCCCAGGGGAGGGGTCTGGGCATGAATGGGGCTGGGCAGGCCCACTGTCACTGACCTCCCATTTGACCTGCCCAGTACGTCCCCCAGGGGTCCGGGGACAGCCTCTCAGCACAGCCCGAGTCACAGCTGAGGCTGTCCCCCACCCCATGGGCCTGCCTGCCTGCGGAACAACGGAGGGGCTTAGCTGAGCCCCAAGTGTCCGGGCTGTGGACCCCAGCACAGAGGAGCAGCCCGTCCCCTCCAGAGGACACGGAGTCTCCACCCCAAGTGTCCGGAGGCCAAGCGGGCTCTTCCCCAGGAGGGTCCCGGGGACCTCTGTCTCTGGGGACCAGACGACCAGATAGATGCTCCTGGGTCATCTGATCCACCAGGCTACACTTTCCTTGCTCTGCTCGCAGCCCCTGGAGGCAGCCGGGGTCAGCGAACAGGCCAGCTGCCCCAACACACCCAGTTTCCACAGGTGTGGCGGCCTCTCAAACTTATACTGCGACTCTCGACCAACACAGCCACATTCCGCCACACTCACACGGAGCACTGTGACCCCTCGCAGCCAGAGGCCCAGCCCGACTCCCTGCCCTTGGGCCCGGCTGGTTCCGAGGCCACGGAGGATGGAAGGGAGAAGATGGGCTGGGCAGGGACCGCGGGACCACAGCGTGAGGAGACCGGGGAGGGGGGGGGGATGCCGAGGCCCAGAGGGGACAGCAGAGACGACATGAAGGACAGAGAAAGCGTTAACATGAACGAGATGTGACCGCGGGGGGCAGAGCCCGCGGGCAGGCGAGGGGCGGCACTAACATGGTGTGACTGGCAGCTTCGTAGGCGGTGCTGGCCTCAGAGAGGGCTGCACACTTGGCACATTTTGGGGGGTGCCTGAGGGGGGCTCGGGGAAGCTGACTGCAGGTGAAATTAACAGACTGAAACGAGAGCAAACCTGTTCTCGCGGAAACAGGCAGGGGGAACGGGAGGGGTGTAGCCCCAAAACTAACCAGAGGGCGTCCAGCCCGAGCCTCCCCAAGTAGGGGGACGGGGTCCGGGGGGGGCGAGGCTCCAGGGCAGGGGTGAGGATGGGGGCCAGGGGTCCCCGGGTCTCTTTCCACCTGGGGTCCTGGACCTGCTAGGCGGCAGGGAGAGCTGAGCGCGGGCTCTGAGGCTGGGTGTGGCTGACCGTGTGGGCCCGTGTACACCCACGTTCAGCACAGCGTGACGCGAGCCGCTCACATTCACAGCAAGAAGTGGGCCACCTGGACAAGGCCACAGTCTCCGCCCTCGGGTCCCTCACATCTGGCAGGACCAGGCGCTGCCCCAGCCAGAGAGGGAGGGATTCATTCGCTCGATGGTCCCGGGGGGCACCTATGAGCTACCTGGGCAGCACCCCCCCCCGGCCAGCAGTAAGCATGCGGGGTGCTGGGGTCAGGCCCACAGGCGAGTCCAGCTGGGCTTTCAAGCCCTGGCACTGCTGCACCTGAGGAAGGCCCAATGAGGCAGGCGGCCTGACCTGACTCCAGCCCTGCTCCACCCGCCCCCTGCCCCCTGCCCCCACCCCAACCTCAGCTTCAGTCTGCACTGCTGTGAGATGGGAGCAGGACTGCAGACCGTGCTTCACGAGTCACTGCAGGAGACCAAGAAGACAGCACCACGGGGCAGACGGGCCCAGCCTCGCTGCCGCCCTGAGCCGTGCTATGCCCCGAGCAGTGCGACCCCCCATTCCCGGAGCACGTATGGCTGACGCTGTGCTCTGGGACAGGCCTGCCAGCCCCCGCTTCACAGACTCAGAGCAGAGGCCGAGGCAGTGCAGGGCCCAGGCCCACAGCCAGGCCGGCCAGCTCCCAGACCCCGCGGGCCATCCAGGGTCACACGCCTTCCCCAGGGCAGGCTTCTAACGGGACAGAGCCCGGCAGGGGCCCATCCGAGGGGCTCCTGAAGCTCTGTTCACGGGGAACGCAAGAACAGGACGAGGCGAGGGAGAGAGACAGAGATGGTGACCAGGCAGGACTGGCACAGAGGGGGGTGGGGAGGGGCGTGGACCCCCGCACAGACACCAGCCAGGGCAGAGGTGAGGCGAAGAGGGCTTGGAGCTGGGGTGGGACAGGCCCCATCCGTGATCCCAGGGGGCTCCCGGCCCCCACAGCTGGAGGAGCATCGCCCCACCCTCAAGTGCCTCTGTTCAGATTGGGCACTGCAGCCACTGGGCACCGCCCACCCAAGCGCCGTGGACCTGTCCAGGCGCCGCCCTCTTGGGGCTGGCTCCCCAGGCAGGAGGAGCATCCCGCCTGGCCCCGCACCCTCCCCGTGCTGAAGGCACTGCAAACATGGGGCACTGCGCCAGTTCAGGGCCAGCTGACCACAGAGGGGCGAGGAGAGGCTGGGCGCACGGCCCTCCACCCTGTGGGCCTGGGGTCTTGAGAAGCAGTCGGTTTCACGGCCTCTGAAAACCTGTGAAGCCCCTGCTCTGTCAGGGACTCCGTGCCTCCATCTCCCGACCTGCTTGGTGGGGGCCAGGGCTCTGGGTCATCCCGACTCAAGGGGGTCGCAGTGCGGCTGCCTGGTCCTACCCTGCCCGCTCCTTCAGCTTCTTGTCCGTGATGCCATCCTTGGACACAAGCTTGTTGAACACCAGGATCCCAATGACCATGTTCACCTGCAGGGCGGGAGGAAGTGGATGTGGGGGGGGTGGTGCTCGCAGGGGCACTGGGGCTGGCCCCCCAGGCCCAGGCAGCATGGGGCTTCGCACAGCCTCCCACCGGTGAGGAGAGGAGCTCTAGGGAGGAAGCAGAGCCTCCAGGGAGGATGCAAAGGGGAGGGGGAGCGCTGCTAGCTCCACCCAAACTCTGGTCCCTTTGCCCTGTCATCCTAAGGGGAGGGCATTTCAGGGAGAGCGGAGACCAGGGCCCGGTGGCCGACGGGGACGCTGGGGACAGCCTGGAGCCCCAGTCCCTAGCGGGGGTTCTCCACACCACGTGGTCCCGCCAGACCCCCAAACCTGTGACGAGTCTCCAGGCCCATTGCCACCCCTCCTGGGATCAGCAACAGTTTGTGAAGCCAGGATTCCATCTGGGATGGAGTCCAGAGATCAGGCTGGGGTTGGAGCGAATCGGCCCCTGCCCGAAGTGGTCAAGCCCGCGAGCAGGCTGGCTGTAAGGCCCCGTGGGGAACCTGTCCTGCGCAGACCGCAGAAGGGCCCGCAGGTGACCACCAGTCCAGCTGCTGCTACGCCCAGGCTCACCCTCTGCCCCCATCCTTAGCGTCCTGGCAACTCGTGTGCGTCCCACGGACGAGCTCGCCCAGCTCGAGCCTGACCTGACGCCGTCTCTGGATACCCCATCCTGGCTCTGGTTGGGGCCACATTGCTCTCCACACCGGGCAGTCCTTCAGAGACCTTAACTCAGGACCACCACCCCACAGGTCTTCCCTGAACCTGCTACCACTGGGCGCCTGCCCCGGGAAGTGCTTCTGGAGCCGAGGCGAGTCTCGGGCTACTGCTCACACAGCCACCCGCGACAGAGACAGGCTGTCCCCAGCGTCCCCATCGGCCACCGGGCCCTGGTCTCCGCTCTCCCTGAAATGCCCTCCCCTCAGACTTCCACTCTGCAGAGGCTGCTTGACCCCTCGCCAGGCTCCTATGTCTCAGAGACCCTGGGACTCTGGGGGTCCCTGGACCCATAAGCCCTAGGCCCAGAGGTCTGGGAAGGCTGATTCCCTGGGACCCCCTCAGCTCCAAGCGCTCATGGCCGCACACACAGCGGCAGGCCTGTCCCTGCCTCCTGTCCTCTGGCTGAGAGCGGCTTTCCTGGGTGACCTCGTTTTCTGCTGTGGCTTGGGGCGGGGTGGGGGGCAGGACACCAGTGGCCTCCACCCTGCCTGCAGCGGCTCTGTGTCCTCCTTTACCTGCCTGTGCCCGTGTTACATGTGAAAAAGACCCTCAGGCTGGGAAAGACTGAAGGCAGGAGAAAAAGGGGACAACCAAAGATGAAATGGTTGGATGGCATCACCAATCAAGGGACATAAGTTTGAGCACACTCCGGGAGATGGTGAAGGACAGGGAAGGCTGGTGTGCTGCAGTCCATACGGGGTTGCAAAGAGCCAGACACGCGTGAGCAACCAAACAACCAGCCGGTGTTACAGGAGGGGCCCCAGGCAGCAGTCCACAGCAGTGCACACCAGGACCATGCCTGCCCTCCTTGCACTATATATAGGAAGGGACGCGGGGGACTCCTGCCTCTGACACCCCCTCTCCCCGGGCCCTCAGGAGGCCCAGCCCACTGACTAGTGGCATTGAAATGCAGAGCACGCAGCCTCCCTCCCTACCGGTCTTCCAGACTAAAGGAGCAGGCTGGCTGGGGCTGGGGGCAGGGGCCTGGGGGCCGCCCACGGATCCTGCCTACCAACTCCGTCTGCCCGCTGGCTCCCCCATCTCCCGTCCCTTGCAGGCTCAGCCTCCCCTGGGTGCCCTGGGCCTCACTTTCCTCTCCAAGTCCAGTCTGTGCCCCCAGCCTGGCTCAGGTCTGATAACGAGGCAGTGAGGCCCAGCCCGGCGAGCAGGACCCTGCAGAGCGATGCCCTTTCCTGGGGGCAGGCGGGAGAGGAGGGCGAGACGGACTCAGATCTCCAGCCTCTCCCTGCTGACCGGTAGCCTAGGAACGGTACCCCTGTGTGCCCGGGGCACTGCCATCCTCACCAAATGGGAGGGGAACTGCAGAAAGTGCTGGGGGGCGTAGGGGCAAGGGAAGGGGCTTCCTTCCTCTAGTGAATGACCAGTCGAGGAAAAAAAACCCTGGTGTGGTCGCATCTCTGCTGGCCTGGCCATCCGTCTGCTCACCGTCCCCTCATGGTCACTCACTCAAACCCGCACAGGCCTTCCGACAGGTACACGGCCACTGCACAGCCACCAGGCAAGCTGCACCCAGAGACACAGGAGGCCGCCGGCCCAGCCTCTGCACCCCTGCTGCTCTGTGGGTCCCACCGGCCCCTGCTGACTGGGGCGACCCTGATGGGAAGCAGACGCAACTGGAGGCCCAGCCCGAGGGGAGGCGAGGGGCTCAGCCTGGGCCAGAGGGGCGGGGGTCCCTACCAGCACGACGGCCGCGGCTGGTCCCACGAAGGCGTAGAGCAGTCCCCCCTCCAGGGAGAGCCAGCAGCTGGGGAGGGAGGCAGGCTGGTTAGTGGCCAGACATGACCCCACCCAGGCACAGGCTGGGCACCACCAGCTTCCCGGTGGGCAGGTGCAAAGCCCAGAAGAGGCAGGAGCAAGCGACGATGCTGCGCGTGATTAATTCTTTGGCTTCGCAACTCGAGGGAGCCCCCAGGTGGCGGACAGGTGAAGTTCACGGGTGGAATTGGTCCAGAGCAGAGGGTGCTGCCCACCGCCCCCCCCCCCCGACTCTCCCCCAGGCCTGGGCTCCCCACCTCGCCCTGCAGACCCTCCCCAACTTCACGTGCCAGCTCTTTCTCTTGGCATCATGCTGAAATGTTAGGCTGGGCCCCTGGCCTGGAGTTCCACCTGCCCACTCAACCCAGGCAGGCCCGGAGGCCTCAGCATCAAGCCTCCTGCTCACAGGAGGACCTGAGCCCTCCTCGCCACCACACCTACTTCCCCAAATCTCCTGGACACCAGCCAGGGGGGCCCCCAGGAGCCCTGAGCCCAGGGAGGGCTGCTCTTCCTTCCCCGTGTTCTGTTTCATCTGCCCTGAGCTTCCATGCTACCTGTCAAACACTCATCTTCATCCTTCAGAACCCCACTGCAACATCCCACCTCTGGTCTGTCCCCAAGCCGGGTAGACTGGTGTTCCTTCCTCTCAGCTGTGGGGTCAGTGTCCATGCATCCTTCCCGGTACTCACAGCCCCCACCCCTGCCAGGGTCCTCAGTCAAGTGCAGGGGATGCCTGCCCCAGTGCTTGGTCACATCCCGGCCCCCTGGGCTCTCCAGGGAGCCGGGTCCGTGCAGCCCCTCCTCCTGCCTCTCGCTGCCCTCTTCTTCCCCACATCCACAGCCACGGCCTCCCAGGCCTCAGTTCTTCGCCCCACACTCTAGGAAGCCACACGGTATCCTGGTTGGGCATTCAAGGCCCCTGGACCTGGGCCGGCTGAGCCTTCAAGGCCTCAGTGACTTCATCCATGAGACAGCGCTGCCACGTTCCACCCTGCGCCTCCCCCCGAACCCCCGCCCCCAGGGGCCGTGTGCTGTGCTGAGTCGCTCAGTCGTGTCTGACTCGTTGCAAACCATGGACTGTAGCCAACCAGGCTCCCCTGTCCATGGGATTCTCCAAGAATACTGGAATGGGTTGCCATGCCCTTCTCCAGGAGATCTTCCCAACCCAGGGATCGAACCCAGGTCTCCTGCATTGCAGGCAGATTCTTTATCATCTGAGCCACCAGGGAAGCCGCAGGGGTCATACAGAACTCCTGAAGACCTGGACCCTTTGTCATGCAGACGGGAACAGAAGCTCTGAGAGGCTAAGCAGCTGAGGACACAGGGGCTCCTATCACCCGGGGCCTGTTTCTCTCGAGCCTCCTGCCCACCGCCAGGAGGAGCAGGCGGACAGGGGGCAGAGGGCTACCCCCAGGCCTCCAGCTCCCAGGGCCCCTGCTCTCGCCAGGCCTCAGCATTCTCAGCTCTGAGACGGGTGCCCAGCCAGCCCTCACCTTCCAGGGTGGTGGGAGGGTCTGGGGAGCCGTGCGGCCTCCACCATGTCCCACCCCGCCCCAACTCACTAGTTCATGGTGCTGTACCCTCTGGCCTTGGTAAATCCCACGGAAATAGCCACGACCAGCGCAGGGAGCCCTAGGGGAAGAGCAGAAAGGAAAGGTGTCGGGCCGACCCCTACCATCTAAGGCCCAGCTCTGCAGGTGGGGGAGGGGAAGGGACAAGGCGCCTCTGAAGCCCGTGAACAGAGAGTGACACTGAGCACGAGAGAGGGCACATGAGGTGGACAAGGACGAGAACGCACAGAAACGGGCAAGGGCTGCCAGGCCAGCAAGTAAAACAGGGTGCCCAGCCACCTCTGGACTTCACGTAAGGAAGGAAACACTTCCCGTCCTAAGTTTATCCTGGATGTCGGCTGGGATATCCTCATACCACCAGGTTATTCCTCATCTGGCACTCAGACAGAGCCAGGTGACCCCCTGGAGGTGGAGGCTCGAGGGGCCACTGGAGGAGAATGAGGGTGCAGAAAGGGGGGACGAGGAGGGGGCTGGGTGGGGGCACCCCGTCGCCCTGCAGCGCTCACCCCAGCCCAGGCACAGGAAGCGCTTGCGGACGAGGCGGTTCCGCAGGCGGCCCGTCACGGCCATGTAGGACTGCCAGGCCTCGGTCAACACCCAGCAGAAAGAGGACAGGAAGAAGAAGTGCAGGAAGGCGGCCACCAGCGTGCACACGGCCTGCGAGGGCGGGCGGGCGGGCAGGCGCTGGCTCACCGGCCCCGCGCCCACGCAGCAACCTGGTCGAGGCCCCAGGCAGGACGCCACCCAGGGTCCACCCGCTCCACCGCCAGAGACGGGCTGTGCGCACTGAGGCCCTGGGTCGTGCTTGCCTGACCCCACTCCCAAGCTGCCAGGGACTGACACCCCTCTCCCTGGCTTCCCCACCCACTTGCAGATGCCTCAGAGGTCGCGGGAGCCCACCCAAGAGCCCCAGCCCGAGCCCACTCGCTCATCAGCTGGCCACTCTGAGACCACACCACAAGGCACAGACAGGCTTGGGGGCCCTGGGACCGACGCTGCGCCAGCATGCTGGAGCTTGAGCTGGTCATCTCAGAGCATCAGTCCCACTGGAGACTCTAGACACCCAGTCCCCACTCCTGGCCAGGTGACAGCCCCTCCAGGCTGAGCCGTAGGGCTGCCGAAGCCAGAATAGTGAGGGGTCTGCCGGGCTCTGCCCCTGCCTCAAGCGCCCCAGGGCCCGGGGCCCTGCCGCGGAGCCTCCCCATCACCGCTGAGAGCCGCCTCCCCGCCCGGGGCGCAGAGGAGGCCACTCACCTTGTTGCGGGTCTGGGTCTGCCCGATGAGGATGAGCGCATTGGAGGAGATGATGGACAGGCAGAAGTTGATGAGGATGACGGAGCGCTCTGAGCGGATGTACCTGTGGGCAAGGGCGGGTGGCGTGCTCCATGCCCAGCAGGGCCTCAGCTCCTCAGGAGCTGGGCACTCGGCCTCGAAGCCGGGCCGCTTCCTCCCTGCAGGGCCCTGGCCTCCATCGCACCCGCACTGCTCGTCACGTCACAGACTCGGCAGGGGCCAGGGGGTCCTGACCACCCCACACACGGAAAGAGATGCTTTGCAAACCACAGTGGTCGCAGGGGAGGGTCTGGGCCAGGGGGCCAAGCAGGCCCACAGGGGGTCAGGGCAGACGTCTGAGGAGGGGCTGCTGGGAGGGGCGCCGGGTATTTCAGGGTCACTGGTGTCTCCACCCTCGGGCAGGATGGGGCGGGGGCAGGGCAGGAAGGCACTCCCCTCCCCCTCCACCCTGTGACTGCATCGACCCCTCATTGCGGGCCTCGGCTGCGGTCATGCTGCCCTTGGAGCCGACACACTGGGGATCGGGCTGGACCCAGCGGGTGGGGCAACCTTGGCTTGACCCTCAGTGACCCACAATCCCAACCCCTGGCCCTCGGGGCCCACTGGGAAGGGAGTCTGTGCACACACGCCCCCATCCCAGGGCTGCTGATAGCTGGACGGGGTCACCCCCACACTGTCCCACCCCCTGGGGACCAAGGGACCAACACCAGTCAGACAGCACCCGGGCACGGGGGTCCATGGTGGAGAGGGCTTGAGGCCTGGGGCAGGAGACCGGCAGAGGCTCCCACCGGACACGTGAACCCAGGCTCGGGAAGTGGCCTGGCACATCCAGGTGATGACAACCCCATTCACAGAAGTCGGGGTCTCGGGGCCCAGCAGTCACGGGACAGGGTGCTCAGCTCGGTGGGTCCCACTCAGAGGGTGAGAGGGAGCAGGGAGCTTTCTGTGAGAGGCCTGTGGGCACGGGGCTGGGCAGGACCAGGAAGGCCCAGCCCCCTGGGCTGCCCCTACACCCCCCTGCTGCCCACCAGCATCCAGGGGACTGCAGTCGGGACGGCTGGGGGGTGATGATAGAGGTGATGGATGGTCCCAACTTGGAAGGTGAGAGGGAAGGACGGCTCTGGGCTCCCAGCCCACGGCTGCCCCGATGGGAGAAGGGGTAAGGCAGCCCCAGCCACCCCTTCCTGGGGACCGCCCCTGCACGAGGCGCAGTCCCCCTTGCTGGGGACAGTCTGCACCGCTCCACCCCTACCTGCAGGGGGTGCCACCTCCCCGATGGGAGGACGAGTAAGACAACTGCAGTCACCCCTCCCGGGGACCCCCCCCATGGTGTGCAGTCGCCCCTCCCGAGGACCCCCCATGGTGTGCAGTCGCCCCTCCCATCCCCCCCATGGAGTGCAGTCACCCCTCCCGGGGACCCCCCGCGGTCACCTCCACACGGAGACGTAGATGATGATCAGCATGAGCAGGGTCAGGGACGACACGCCGCAGCCCACGATGAGCGTCACTGACGGCGCTGCAGCCTTCTCCATGCTCTGTGGGTCCAGGGGGGGACAGAGAACAGAGTGAGGGGCGGGCAGACCTGCAGGGGACGCCGGGGGAGCCTGCCCCCCGCACCCCCGGGAGCCCCCGCGTCCAGCAGCCCTCGGCCACTCTCCCACAGCGCCTGAGGCGGTCCCCGGGGCGGGGTCTCATCTCCGGCCAAGGAAGGGTCTCTGTGCCCGCCACTGGTATAATCGCGTGGCAAGCCCGGCCACAGCGCCCGCCCCATTTCAGGAAGGGTTCCCCCGCGTCACAGGTGAGCTCACCAAGGCAGCAGGCCCAGCACCCACCATGGGCAGCTGTCCCTGACCCTGTGGCTCTGCAGCGCCAGCCAAGGGCAGGGACCTGGCTCTGGCGGGGAACTGTGGCCCCTCAACACCCGCCACAGACCCCAGCCCTCCACCCTGGCCCACCCTGGGGCTCTGCAAACAGCAGCTGCCCCCAGAGGCCACCGCCACCTCCATGTGAAACCACCCTCACGCCGGGCACCCCGAGTCCGCCCCTAGACTCCAAGCCCGGCCCAGCCGCTCCGTCCGCCCAGATACACTTCAGGCCCCTCTGGTCTCGGCTTGTCCCCTCCTAAGGGGGACATTCCCACGCCATTCCCACGCCTCCGTGTGCAGCCCTTGTGTGCGTGACCCCCAAGCGGGAGGCTCACGGACGCTTGCTGAGGAAAGATCTCGGTCCCTCTATGTCTGGAATCCAGAGACAAACCGGGGGCCCTGCAGCCCCTCCCACCCGCCCCCTCTACAGGAAGGAGGGGGTGAGTCCTGGAGCTGGGGGGAGGGGCCGGGGGGAGGGGCCAGGGGACAAGGGGAGTCTGGTGGCACCCCCCACAGAGCTGACCCCTCCGTAGCCTGGCCCAAGTCTAACCTGGATGGCACTCTGCTGACCCCGCACGTGCAGAGTGAGCCTCCCGGTCGCCTCCTGAAGCCACAGCGGCCCTTCCTGCCCCCAGATGGGACCGTTCACCCTCCTCGGGAGTCTGTGGTCTGGGGGCTGCTGCACAGGCACCCCAGGGCCCACCCACTGGGGCACAGCTGGGCCCACCCACTGGGCCCCCCTCCTCCATCCATGGCCGGACAGCCCTTCCCCCCACCAGGGCCACCATCCCCGCCCTGAGCCACTGCTGGGGGCACCTGTCTGTCCCCCAAGCCTGCTGTCCTCACGTCCGGGAGCCCCCCTCCACCAGGCCCAGCACAGACAGGCGGTCAATGTGACTGGCTGCACTAATGGAGCCTGGGCAGGCAGGCTCCTGGAAAATTGAGAAAGTCGTTCAAGGTCAACCAGGCCATCCGCTATCCCCAGGGGCTGGCCCGGGCCAGCTCCTGCGTTTCCACATGGGGCGCTGGAGGGCCCTGGGGAAGGGGGACTCTGGGCTCCAGCCAGCACCCCTGAACTCGCTGGGCAACCTTGGGGCCCCGGTCAGCCACAGAAGTCACGCGTGGCCAAGCAAGCGGCTCAGGCCTACTCCTAGGCCGCTTAGGCCCCGACCTCAGCGGCCGTCTGCCTCCATCTGTCCCCGTCAGGCCTGGCAGCCACACGCCCGCCGGCTGCCCACCTGCCCGCACGTGCCCTCCTCCTCTCTGCCTGGCTCGCCCGTTGCTTCTGACAGCCCTAACCCTGCAGGCTCTCAACAGTGTGGGGAAGGGACAGGTGACAGAGCAGTGGGCAGGGGTGTCAGGGACCTCAAGGTCTCGCTGGGAGGGCTGGACCAGAGACCTCAGGCTTGAGACGGGCCCCGGGCCACACAGAGAGCAGACAGAAGCAGGCCAGCCTCCTGCCGGGACGGCTCCCTGGCCAAGCTGCGCGCCCCAGGGCCTTTGCACATGCTGGTCCTACCCTAGCGCTCTTCCCCTGCCCGCCACACGGTCAGCTCTTCTCTCAGCTTAGCTGTCATCTCCCAAGTGGCTCAGATAGCAAAGAATCTGCCTGCAGTGCAGGAGACCTGGGTTTCATCCCTGGGTCGGGAAGATCCCCTGGAGAAGGGAATGGCAACCCACTCCAGCAATCTTGCCTGGGGAATCCCACAGACAGAGGAACCTGGCAGGCTACAGTCCATGGGGTTGCAAAGAGTAGGACACGACTGAGTGACTAACACTTTTCGCGTTCCTCACAGTGAGGACTGGACAATCACCCTGAACTGGTCCCTCATCTGTCCGCCCATCCTCTTGCCTTGAGTCTCTGCAGGGTGCCAGCCCCTCCCACCCCACCCACCCAGGGCTTTACTCCTTTCTGGTTCACATGGTTACTGTCAGTTTCTACCACGGGAACTTCCTGCTTCCAGTCTTCTCCGAAACCATCACACACCTTACGTGCCCTGAACCTCTTTCCTAAGGCACTGTCCTTACCCCAGCTCTACTCCAGCACTGCACGTGGCTCACAGCCACCCACACAGACGAGCCCTGACTCCAACACTGACTGATTCCTGGTCCTGGTCACATGCTGAGCCGTGACCCTAGTCAGGCTGGCCGCACAGTTCCGGGCACATCCCAGAAGCGATGCCACCAGCCACTGTGCCCTGCAGACCGTTTAGCACACACCAGGCTGTGTGGACCCCGGCAGTACCTCGCCAGGTTCGGTCCCCACCCAGCCTCGTCCCCTCAGATGTGACTCAGAGCAGTTCCTCAACCTTCCCGCGGTCACAGCCTGGCACAGGCCACGGAGTCGGGACCTGACACTCCGGCTGCAGGCAGGGCTGGGGTTGGCGGGATATCAGGGTCTCACCTCCCTTCGCTTCCTTCCCTCCAGGATCTAAGCCCTCCCTGGCTCCTGGGGTATGACCACAGCACCCCTTCTCTTCCGTCCTCTCTGGGCCCCTTGCTCTGGACTCCAGCCCCAAGACCGCTCTGCACCCTAGGAGCACAGCCTCCGCAGGCTCAGACGGACCCCACGCCCAGCGCACAGCTCCCACTCCGAGGGTGCAGGCAGGCAGCACCCACCCCCATGGCCCAGCTGCCCGCTGCCACCACCCCCTGCCGGCTGGGTCGCTCCACCTTCACACCGGTGGGACCCCTCTAGGACCCCAACCCTCTCACCTCCCTTTCTCACCGCCCAGCTCCACCGACCTCAGCGTGACGCTCCTTGCTAGAGCCCCCAACCTCTGTTGGGCAGGCCCTCCAGACCCAGCCCCCTCCCCTGCCTCCTGCTCATCTCTGCCTTTCTTGGCCTCCCAGGGGCCGCCGTCGCTCCCCCTACGAGCTGCTGTGAACTCCTGCTCACCCCTCAGGGCCCTGCTCTGCGCCTCCTCTCGTGCCCGTGTCCTGACCGGGGGAAGGAAGGAGGCTGGTGCGGAGCCCCTCAGAGTGGCCCTCTCTCCGCCTGGGCTGTCTCTCCAGTAGACGTCGTGCCCCTGGAGGGCCCAGCCCTGGGCACGCAGAGGGGTGGGCTGCCTGGAACAGCCTCCCTCTCGCTCTCAGCCCTTCCCCATCGGCACCTCTGGGGCCGCCCTCACTGGGGCCGGAGCCGGCTGGGAAAAGACAGGAGAGTGGTGAAGGCTCTGATGGCAGCTGAGCACAAGAGGACGGCCCTCTGAGCCACGCCCAGGCCTAGTGGGCGTGCCCCAGCCCACTACTCTGCCATCTGACAGAGGAGGGCCCTGAGGCTCACGGAGGCCCGGCAGCCTGCCCTTGGTCCATGGCCGAAGGGTGGCTCTGTGGCTGCTGAGAGCTCCCATACAGCGGGATTCAGCTGCCTCTTCTGGGACGTGGGGACGGGGTGTCCCCGCCTATATGCAGACCAGGCCACCGCAAGCCCCTCTGACTGCAGCTGCTTCCCCCCACCCCCCCACCCCGCCCCCGGACCCAGGCACAGCCGAGACCCCTTCACAGACCAGAGCTATGCGCTCGCCTGTGCACGCTGGCGCAGGGCCCTGTCCATTCACCCTCGGGAGTGCCAGAGCCAGGCCAGATCTTCCTAGAAAGGGCCCCTGGGCCTCATGCTCACCCCTGAGCTCCACCAGCGTCAGCCACCCACCTGCCCCTCACCTAACACGCTCTCCCTGCTGGCGGCCCTCCGTCCAGGATGTGGGGGCCTGCCCTGCTGCAGGCCTGGCCCAGGAAGGTCCCTGTCAACAGGCACAGCCCTCGTAGTCACCCTGAGCAGCAGAGGCCACTTCCGTTTTCCACGAGAGGAAACCAAGGCTCAGAGTGACCAAGGGCCAGTCTGTGGTTGCCACATGTGAGGGACAGCCCCGTGTTTCAACACTAGAGCAGCACTGATCTCCTGCGGGCCCGACCTCAGACTTGGAGAGGGCATCTGGGCACTGCGCCCTGCTCCAGAGCCCCCCAGCACCTCCCGCCCCCCAAGGATGAGCAGCTCCCAAGGCAGCGCTGCTCCACCTGCTCAACCTGCAAAGGGGACCCAGGGAACCCCAGCGGAGTGGGCTGCTTCCCTGTGCAGAAAGTCACCTCTTCCAGGAAGCCCCCAGCAAGGCCCTGGCTGCTGTCCTCAGGGCCAAGCCCCCAGAACCAGCAACACCTACAGTTCTGTCACGGGGACAGCTTGAGGGGGACGGCACTCCGGGATCTGGGCTGAGAGCACGGACCCAGGTCCAGCAGCGTCGCCTCAAAATCCTGAGCAAGCCCTGCCCCCACCATGACTTCCCTATTGGTGGATGGAGGAGTTAGAGGCAATGACCTCCAAGGTCCCACCCAGCTCCTACCCTCTAGGTGCTCCTGGCTGACATCCCCTGCCCTCCCCACGTCCCCGAGGAAAAAGGAGGGGGCAAACTGCTCTCAGAGAGGCCTGGAGCCATCCTCCACATGGAAACTAGGGTTCTGTGACAGGGAGCAGTGCCATCCCCATCTGATGAGGGCCAGCTACCCCAAACACCCCAAAACCGTGTCCTCCACGTCTGCTGCCCTCCCACGCCAGGCCTGGGGGCTCAACAAGCAAAGACCCTATCCCCTATCCAGGGGCTTAGTGGGCCCTACCCCCTATCTGGGTACCCCGCTTTCCTGGGTCCAGTGAGTGAAACTTGGCCCTGGGCAAGAGCGCCCCCCACCCCTGGTTGGCTGGGCCCAGCACCCAGGGCCCCAGCCAGCGAGCTGGCCCCAGATGCCGTCGCCATAGAAACTGGCAGCCCCCACAAGGATCATGGGAACAAAAAGGAGGCCCCTGAGACCATGGGGCCTTCCCAGGGAGGGCTGTGGGCCTGGGCCAAGCCCAGCGCCCTCTCCAGCCGGGACCCCTACCTGGGGATGAAGGCGCCTCCGAAGACCAGGGTCCATTTTGGGTGGGTGGGGAACGCCTCCAAGGAGGGTGGCAGCTCCTCCCCCTCCCTCTCCAGGGCAGGCCAGGACCCTGCCATCCGCTGGGGGACGGACCCTCATCAAGCGACAGCATCAACCAGGCTGGCTCTGCCAGGCCATGCCTTCCAGCATCCCCAGCGCCCGGTGGGGGCTGCCCATCTCCCCTGAGCACCGGCTCCCTCCAGGGTCCTAAGCCCCCAAGGAGAGTGCGGAAGACTCACCCGTCAGTCCCTCCCAGGGGCCCCAGCCTCGCTCCTTCAGGGCCAGTCCCCAACTCCACACTGCCACCCACTCGGCTCCCACCCGCCCTCTCGAGAGGCCCGAGCCTCTCTGGCCGGGCCACGGGGGGCATCGGGGTGCAGCCGCCCCTCCCCGCGCCGGCCCTGGCGGCGACCGTCCTCCCCGGAAGCCCCCTCCCCGCGCGCCCCCGCGCGCCCGCCAAGCTCCCGGCCGGGGTCTCACCGCGTCGGCGCTGAGCTGGGCTAAGATGGCGAAGGTGGAGAGCCGGTCACAGAGGCAGCGCGTCCGGAGGGCGTCGAGGGGCACCGTGCGGCAGCCGCGCCACGACCAGGGCCCGAGCTGCGGGGGGGCGGGGGAGGAGGGTCTGGGGGCGGGACACACGGGGGAGGGGAGACAGGGGCGGCGTGAGCGGCGGCCGGCCGCGCCCCGGCCCCGCGTCCCCGGCCCGCGCCCGCACCTGCGCCCGCCGCCGCGCGCGCCCCGCCGGCCCCCGGAGCCCCGCGCCCCATGGCCGCCGCCGCCGCCGCCGCCGCCGCCGCGCCACGGGAGAGCGACTCGCGGGAGCGCGGGCCGGCGGGGCCGGCGGGGCGCCGAGCCCTGGCCCTGCGCCCGGAGAGCGCCCCGCCCCAGCGCCGGGCGGGGAGGGGCGCGTGGGCGCACGTGGAGCGGGGCGCCAGCCGGGGGCCGCGGCGGCCTGCGGAGCGCGCGCGGGCCGGGCGGGGTGAGGGGCGCCCTGCGCCGCCCGCCCCCGGGCCTCGTGTCGCGCTGGTGACCTTGGGGCCGCCCCGCCCCCACAGCCACCGCCGGGGCCGGGCCGCGTTGGCCAGAACGTGCCCCCTGGCGTCTGACCCAAGGCCCTCCTGCTGTCTGCCGCTCGGGGTGGCGCGGGTTCCCTTGAAGCCAGCATTTGCTAGGGCTTCAGTGCACCGGACTGAGCTACTCTGCAAACCAGTCGCTGTTGATCCAAGTTCCCCATCCCCAGGCCGGCCCACTTGTCCGGCAGCATCCAGCCAGGCACGCCGGCAGAAGGTGCCCATGAAGTGTCCGCCCCAGAGCTCTGGACCTGCAGGCTGGGGGGCTCCAGGCTGCCTGAAGAGCCGAGACCGAAACGGTGGTTCAGGAGCCACAGCTGGGAGGGGCTCCTGCCCCTAGGGCTGAAAAAGCCCCTCTCCTCCTGCTCACAACTCAGATCCTGAGTCTGCCCCGGGGGAAAATTCCAGGTCTCTGTGGCCAGGGTCTACCCACAGCCAGCCCTAGATCCCTCCGCCCCAGCCCCAGCAGTTGGGAATTGCGAGGAGCCTTCCAAAGGCCTCACTCTGCCTCCCCCATCCCAGCCCTTCTGTATGGGGTGAGTGACTCCACCCTGCGCCCCTCCAGGGGAGCCACGACCCCCACCCCCCACCCCCGACACAGAGAGGGTCTCTGCTCGACACCTAGGTGCAAGCCACCACCCTGGGCTACCTCATGGCTGCGTCACCTGGGAAGTCAGGTACCAGCCTGAGCTGCGGTTTGCGGGGAGGGGGCAGTCCAGAGGATGACGCGGGGCACCCAGACAGCTGCCCTCCTCCCCAACACCCACATGGACGATCAGGAAAGCAGAGGGGCTCGGCCTCAGGCATCCCGGAACCCAGAGCAGCTTGTGCTGAATTTGAGATGTTACACAATCTCTTTTCTGAGCGTCAGGCCCCAGGGGAGGAGGGACACGCTCTGGGCTTGCTGGAGGCCCTGGAATCTGCTCTTCTCTCTTCACTTCCCCCACGGGGAGGGACCTGCCCCCATTTTACAGAGGAGGAGAACTGAGGCAGCCCAAGGTGACAGCTAGGCAGAGGCCAGGCCTTGGCTCTGAGGGGTGCATCAGGGCTCTGTGGCCCCAGAAGATGCCTCCCCACCCACACTGTTCATCTCTGAAATGCAGGGAGGGGAAGGGACGTCTCTCTCTTGGGCACTAGGGCCCAAGCCCTGGGGGCCAGAGTTTGGGGGATCCAAAGCTCTTCCATCTTAGGGGCCCTCCATAAGGAAAGCCATGGGAGGGTCCTGCAAGCTTCTGCCTCTTTGGCTCCCGACCAGGCCTCTGCCTAAGCCTGCCTGCTTCGGCCCACCTGAACCCCGCTAGCATCTGCTGAGCCGAGTGGAAATCAAAACCTATCAAGGCCTCGCTAGAGACCCTTCTCTCCTTCCTTCTCTGGAAAAAGAAGATCTCGATAGCCACAGGACCAGAAAGAAGACCTGGGTGATGGAAGATGGGGAAAGGGGGCATGGAGTCCTGGAGAGTGGGCCTCCTGAGAGCCCAGTCTGGTCCTCCCGCCCCCTCGGTGAGGGGGCATCGAGGCCTCAGCTGCCCCGGGCCCATCACACCCTGTCTCCCTCATCCCCCAACATCACACAGGACAGGGCTGCAGAGTACTGAGCCGCAGCTGCCCCTGGTCCCTCCCACCCCTGGAGCACCCTGTCCTCACACTTGGGATGGCACATACAAGCCCTGGACCAGACGCCAAAGGGCCAAAACAGTGGAGGCCAGAAGTCCCGAGACCCTGGGTGCTCGGGGAGGTGGCCTCCCGGGGCCGTTCCAGCCGGGAGACACCACCTCCGTCTCTCACACTTGTCCACAACGTCAGCTACGTGCCTGCTCCTAAGAGCCGGAGTCTGGCCAGCCGGGCCGTCTCGGGTTCAAATCTCAGCTCTAATCTCCACCGCCCAGGCATGGATGCTGTCTCGGCCCTTCTCTGAGTGGAGGGGGGACCCGGACCCCAGCTCTTCCGCCCGCTGAAGGCTGTTGGGAGGGTCGGAAGAGGACAGCACCCCAGGCCTGGGGCGAGGGGAGCTGGGCTGGCTGGGGCCAGCAGCCTGGCGGGTTCCCAGGCAGTGCTGGCGGGTCTGCTGGGCGCCAGGCTGACAGCTGCCGGCCACCTCCTGGGAGAAGGCCAGCCCCGGCTGGTGGCTGGCCCCACAGGGCTCCTGCCATGGGCACTAATTAGCTTATCAGCCTCCCACAGGAGGGGAGGGCGAGGGGCACTGCCTGCTGCCGATGGGCTCAGCCTCAGACCAGGGAGGACACGAGGAGGCATCCGCCCTGGTCCAGGGCGCCGGCCGCTGGGGCGGGCAGCCCGGGAGGCGGGCAGCTGCTCCGCTTGCCCAGACTCCACAGGACTGCTGGCGGGCTCCCTGGCACCTCCCCACACCGGTGGCCCCCGAGCTCCAGCGGGCCGGGGGGAACGTGCCTGGGCTCCTGACACACGACACAGGGACAGGGACCTGTTCCTTGCCCCTGCCCCACCTCAATATTCGTAGGTTCGTGTGCATTTTATCATATAATCTTTACAGTGATCCTCAGCTCAGCTGTGTAGATACAGAGATTGCAGCTCAGAGAAGTGGGGTGATTGCCTGAAGCCACGTAGCACAATGACAGAGGGGCCCAGATTACAGTTTTTTATCTGTCTGATCAGCCCATATCCCTGACAAGGCCTACAGCATCTGAACCGCTGGGCTCTGAGAGGTCAATCTGAAAGGGGCCCTCAAGGATGGCGTATGGCCCCTCCCCAGGCCCTTAGCTGAACTCTCTGGGCTGGGCTGGGCACCGCAGAGGACCTGCTGGAGCAGGACGGGTGGGCAGAGGTCCCTGACGGGAGGATCCTCGCCAGCATCCCAGGCACACCCACCCTGACCAGGGAAAGTGCAGGCACACTCAGACCTTCAAAAAACCTCTCGGACACATCCTCGGACACCGACGACCTCTGACAGAAATCCCTCCTGTGGCCGTGATGCCGTTACCATCTCTGCAACACAGGAGGCTTGTTCCCTGCGAACCCTCTCCCCGACCGCTCCGCGCGCCGGAGACCACTGGCCGCCTCTTCACTGAGCTTCAGAAACTTGGGAATATCTGGGTCACAGAGCCAGGCCCCGCTTCCTGGGCCCAGGCCCAGGGAATCTGGGTCAAGGACACCTGTTCCACCCCAGCCCCCAGGTCCAGAGCCAGAGAAGGAGCTGGAGCCGCAGCCCCTTCCAGCCCGAGCGGAGGCGAGGGTGCAGGGGGCGCTGGGCCCCTCAGAGCAGAGCTCCCAGAGAGAGGCCGTCTCTGCCCCTTGAGACCAGGGCCTCCAGGACACAACCACACCTACCCCATCAGATCACAGCCTCTAGGACAGAGCTGTGCCCTCCGCATCTGCTGGAAAGGTCCAGCACTGCCCACCCCCCTGTAGGCCACCAGTTCCTCACCATGGGCTCCTCCCACCCTGCTCCTGCCAGACCCGTGTCACCAAACCCAAGGGACAATTCCCTTTACTTCAGACAGAGCCAGCAACCTCTACACACAGCCTCCGCCATGCATCCTGACCCTGAGCTGGGACCTGAGTTTCCCCTAGCTACCCCCAGCCTCCAGCGCCTTGGGGTCAGTCCTGAATACACCCTGCCTCTTCCCCCCACCCCTATGCCAGCCTCACCCACCAACCTCGCTCCCTGGGCAGCTGGCCTCCCGTTCCCGCCTCCCCACTACCCACCCCCGCCCGCCCCAAGTGGTCCTTGAGAACATGTCCCCCGGTGGCTATCTGCGGCCTGCACGTCCGTCAGCTGGGCCTGGCCTGGCCAGCTTGTCCCCCACACCCGCAGCCACGCGCCCACGCCCCGGCTCTCACAGCAAGGCCGTTCTGACCTGCGACCTCTCCCTGCGGCTGGAGGGTCCTCTTGCCCTGCCCGGTTTTCCCACCACATATGATGGTCTGATGCTCCCGCTTGAGTCCTGCTCTGGGAGGGCAGGAGGGGGGCCCAGCTGGCGCTCCCCACTGCCCACACCCTGGTGGGAATGGAGCACCCGGCCAGGACTTGCTGTGGGTGGGCAAGCGAGGCCCTGCTGCCTGGCGGTGACCCCCAGGCCCCCCGCCCCTGTGGCTTACACCTGCAGACCCGGGGGCGTCTGGCCTGCCTTGCAGGTGCGCAAGAGTCACTGCTGTTCCCCACCCTGTGGAAGCCGCCCAGCAGGAGCCCCCTCACCACCAGCTTCCGCCCTGCCCTCTGCCACCTGTCTCTCCCCCGCCATCATTTGAAATGTGCCAGGACACGCTGGCCTCTGCTCAAGACCTCCCCCAGCTCCCTCCTCACTCAGGGGCCCACAGCCCCGGGGACTGCCCCCCTCCCCGAGCACTCCCCTCCAGACACACTCAGACGATGAACCGCAGTGCCCCGCAACCCTGCCCAGTGCAGCCACCTCACTCAGCACCCGGGCAGGAGCCGCACCTTATCCTGGTGCCCAGGTGGGGTGGCTCAGAGAAGGCAGCCTGGGGAGTTAGCTGGGCCCCACCCAGCTCAGGAAGCCCCGCCAGGGACCTCCCTCGGGGCCCAGGGTGGATGGGAAGAGGCTCAGCCTGTGGGAAACCCTGGCTGGCTCCCTGCGGGGAGCGGCGGAGCACCGGGGGCCAAGGTCTGCTCCCCTCCTGGGCAAATTCCCTCCAGGCCACTCAGAGCTGCAGCCCCCTCTGTGAAGTGGGCACCAGCATCCCTGTGATGTCCAGGAACCACAGGCACACCGTGCCCAGCCCGGGGCCCCGCGTGCTCATGGAACATCGGGGACGGCCATGGAGAGCCCGGCCTGCCCACCCACGGAGCCAGGGCCTTCACTGCGCTCAGGATGCCTCCCACCGGCCCACGGAGCAGGCGCTATTATGGGTCTGTGCCTCGGGGTCCCCTGGGGTTTGATGGGCTAATTCACACTGGAGTGTGAGTGACTCATAGGTGTCCTCCCACGCAGCAGAAGGAACCCAGAGTGGGCACAGATGACCCTGGTGAGGGAACAGGGTGTGGGCACGCTGTCTCTGCAGGCAGGGGCTCCCTCAGCCTGGCCTTTGTGCTCCCCAGACCATCCTTTCCAGGCGAAACCCCTGCGGGATTGTACGGGACACATCCAGAGTGCCTACCTCCCACCTCCCCCTATTGACTGTTGGCCCCCTATTGACCACCGATCCACAGATCAAGGCTCCTGCTGAGCCGCCTCGTCCAGGGAGCCTGCTGGGATAAGCAGTGAGTTCCTAAGCATTGCACCTGGCTCCTTCACCAGGTCCTACCCTGCTGCTGCACTCATGCTTCTTTTCTGGGTCAGAAGCACCGGTGCTTCTTTTCTGCTTCTTTTCTCAGCCAGCGGCTAGAGCTCCTAGTGACCGCCAGGCCCTCCCCACCCCCAGCCCTGGCAGCCCCACTTGCATGTGCCAGCCCAGAGGAGCCACCGGCGACTCAACACAGGAGCCTCTCCTGCCTCCAGGTCTGGGTCTTGGCCAGTCCCTCTGACCACACACTCGTCTGTCCCCTGGCTGACTCAGCCCCGTCCTTCGGGGCTCCCCCGAGGCACTGCCGTCTCCAGGAGGCCTCCTCAAGCTCGAGTTCCGTGCCCAGCCCCTGTCTCCCCGTCCGGCTGCTGAGAACCCCCAGGGCAGGCCCAGGTCAGTTCCATCTCCTCTTGGTTCAGGGTCTGGGGACCCCGGGGATGGATACATGTCAGGGCAGAGTGTACCCGTCCAGCCTGCACCCCTGCTCACAGGCTGTTCTCACAGCACTGACAGCGTCTCGGGCTCCCTCAGCATCCATCGGGCAGTGACTGGGGCCTCCGGGGCATCTCACATTCCCCACAAAGCTGCGATGGCCATCTCCTGGCTCTCAGCTGGCGCCACTCCCTCTGAGTCGGGGCCCCTGGCTGCAGGCCTGCCCCAGGCTGGGAATCCGGTCATCCTCAGGACCTGGTGGTTCTTCACTGACTGACCCACCCGCCTGGGCAAGGCCACCAGGGCCCCGGGTGAGTCTGGGGCCCGGAACTCCCCAGCCCTGCCAGGAAGTCCTCTGGCCTGGGAAGTCTGGGGTCCTGCCAGCCTCAGCCCACCTGCTGACCCTTGCCAGCTCAGAGTCCATGAAGCCCACCCGAGCCTCTGCCGCCCACTCAGACCTCCGCCTGCTGCACCGCAGGCCTAGCTCTGTCCAGTCTGTCGGCTCCCCCCGCCAGCCAAGGGGCCACGCCTTGACGCCCCACTCTCACGCTCCAGGTTGGCTGGTCACTCGCTTTTAGGATGCGAGTCCCTCGCCAACCTGCTCAGGCCCTGTGTTGGGCATAGGCACCTCCATGGCCACCTCCTCAGCCCCAGGAGATACCAGACCTCACAGCCTCAGCCAGCCCAGCCCCTCCAGGACACCCTCTCCTCGGCCCGTGCACCCAGTCCTCTCATCTCCCCGGGCTGGTGTCTGACCCTGTGTGCTGCAGTCGGCCTCGAAAACTGTGCCATGGGCGAGTCCTAGTTCCCGGGAGGGGCTTCAGATCTCCCAAAGAGCTGAGACTACCACCACTACCACCGTAACCGTCACCACGACCTCCACCCTCACGGCTCCCACTGAAACCACCACCACCAGCAGCAACATCACCACCAACATCATCGGCGACACAGTCGTTACCTCCGGCACTGTCACCACCGCTGTCATCACCACCAACATCAACACCAGTATTGCACTGTTAACAGCACCACCAGCATCAAGAACGACACAGTCGTCTCACCATATCACATCACTGGGCCATCATCACCCCTGCATCATCTCCGTTCGTCGTTCAGTCGCTCAGTCGCGTCCGACTCTTTGAGACCCCATGGACTGCAGCACTCCAGGCTTCTCTGACCTTCACTATCTCCCGGAGCCTGCTCAAACCCATGTCCATTGAGTCAGTGATGCCATCCAACCATCTCATCCTCTGCCATTCCCTTCTCCTCCTGCCTTCAATCTTTCTCAGCATCAGGGTCTTTTCCAGTGAGTGAGCTCTTCAAATTAGGTGCCCAAAGTATTGGAGCTTCAGCATCAGTCCTTCCAATGAATATTCAGGACTGATTTCCTTTAGGAATGACTGGTTGGATCTCCCTGCAGTCTAAGGGACTCTCAAGAGTCTTCTCCAGCACCACAGTTTGAAAGCATCAATTCTTCAGCACTCAGCCTTCTTTATGGTCCGGCTCTCACATCCATACGTGACTACAGGAAAAACCATAGCTTTGGTTATGGACCTTTGTCGGCAAAGTGATGTCTCTGCTTTATACGCTGTCTACGTTGGTCATAGCTTTCCTTCCAAGGAACAAGCGTCTTTTAATTTCGTGGCTGCAATCACTGCACTGATTTTGGAGCCCAAGAAAATGAAATCTGACACTGTTTCCCCATCTGTGTGCCATGAAGTGACAGGACCAGATGCCATGATCTTAGTTTTTTGAATGTTGGGATTTAAACCACCTTTTTCACTGTCCTCTTTCATCTTCATCAAGAGGCTCTTTAGTTCCTCTTCATTTTCTACCATTAAAGTGGTGTCATCTGCATATCTGAGGTTGTTGCTGTATCTCCCAGCAATCTTGATTCCAGCTTGGGATTCATCCAGCCTGGCATTTCTCATGATGTATCCTGCATGTAAGTTAAATAATCAGAGTGACAGTATACAGTCTTGACATACTCCTTTCCCAATTTTGAACCAGTCCATGCTGCATGTCCAGTTCTAACTGTCGCTTCTTGACCTGCATACAGGTTTCTCAGGAGGCAGGTAAGGTGGTCTGTATTCCCATCTCTTTAAGAACTTTCCATAGTTTGTTGTGATCTACACAGTCAAAGGCTTTAGTGTAGTTAATGAAGCAGATTTTTTTGGAATTCCCTTGCTTTTTCTATGATTCAGTATATGTTGGCAATTTGATCTCTGGTTCCTCTGCCTTTTCTAAATCCAGCTTATATATCTGGAAGTTCTCAGTCCATGTACTATTGAAACCTAACTTGAAGGATTTTGAGCATGATCTTGCTGACATGTGAAATGAGTGCAGTTGTACAGGGTAATTTGAACATTCTTTGGTATTGCCTTTCTTAGGGATTGGAATGAAAACTGACCTTTTCTAGTCATGTGGCCACTGCTGAGTTTTCTGAACTTGCTGGCATATTGAGTGCAGCACTTTCACAGCATCATCTTTTAAGATTTGAAATAGCTCAGCAGGAATTCCATCACCTCCACTAGCTTTGTTCGTACTGACTCTTCCTATAGCCCACTTGACTTCACACTCCAGATGTCTGGCTCTAGGTGAGTGGCCACACCATTGTGGTTAACTGGGTCGTTAAAAGCGTCACGGTTGCCACCACCACTACCATCCTCAACACCACGAGCATTTCCACTCCGTCACCACCACCAGCAGCACCATCGACACCAAGACCACCGTTCTGTTATCAGCAGCATCCTCGTTACCACCACCATCACTATCACCCCCACTGCCAGCACCGTCACTGTTACCACCACTAGCAGCTGCAATAGTAACATGACCTCACTACCAGCATGGACATCACCGCTGCCCATCACGCCATCAGCAGCAACACCGCCGTTGCACCAACATCACCACCACCAGCACTGCCATCAATGACGCATTGTTGCCAAAGCTGTCGCTCTCCCCGCAGTCACCTGATCACCGAGCTCACCAGCACCACCTCCGCTGTCAGCAGAGTCACCGCGACTGCCATCACCTCTGGGCCAGCACTGTGTCTGTGGACTGACACAGGCTGGGAACTCCCGTCACCAACACTCAACCCGCCACATCCAGGGCCCTGTGTAGGCAGAAACCGTCTTGCAGGAGGCCTCACCACCCACCATGCCCGTCAATCGCGATGAGCTGAACCCAGGCAACCTCACCCTCAGCACCATCTGATCCTCCACACCACTGACCACACCCCACCCTGCAAAGTGAACCTCAGGGTCATTCCACCAAGGTCATTTCCGGGCCAGGAAAGGGTAATGGTCACCGTGGGCACTCCCCGCTTCCTGCTAACGTGGAAGCTTTCCTGTCTCCTGCACCTCTTGCCATCTGCATCCTGAGTTGGTTCTCTGCAGAGAAGAGGACGTCAGTCCCTGCCAATACCACCAGCAAGCTACCGGGCAGCCTGGGGAGCTGGGGTTTCGATTAAGACTTTTCTGCCTCAGGAAACTAGCAACTGCACATCTCAAGTGCGGGGAAGCAAGTGGCGCGAGGGAGGAGGGTCACCTCGCACCCTCCAGGCCCATCCCAGTACACGGACCTCCAGTCCCCCAGCCCCTGGCAGCTGTCTCCGTCGCCCCAGGCAGCCCCTCTTGGAGCCCCCAGATCTCAGCGGAGGAGGGAGGTGAGCACCCTCCCCACTTGCGGGCACTGCCCTATGCGCTCAGGGCCCAGCACTGACCTCCCTGATGCCCCCTCCTCCCTGAGGGCAACTCCAGGCTCTTTCTTGTCCCCTCATCCCCAGGTCAGTGCGGGTGCAGGAGGCAGGGTGGGGGGAAGGTTCGAGAGGCCCCTCCCAGCTCCCCTGACCACAGGCCACTTGACCAGGGACAGAACATGTGGTTGGTCCATCTGCCCCTCCCCACCTCCGGCGGCTTCGCGAGCACCAACATCCTCCCAAACCGAGCCATCCAGTGCTGTCCCCACACGCATCCAGCAGGTCTCGGGAGCTCAGGGCAGCCACACCGTGCCTCCCCTGATGTGCCAGCCCTGACCCCTCCTCCACGACCACCACCGACTTGGGCACCCACACTCACAGGGCCGCAGAAGTGGGGAGGCACAGGAAGGGAACAGCTAGGCCCACAGGCCCTGACTCCGCCCAGGAAAGCGCCCACCCCCCTTGAGCACTCGAACACATGTCCACGTGTCTGTGACGCTCCCTCTCCCGGCAGGGCCCCACCCCGCCCCAGTGTTCCTTCCAGCGGGAAGTGAAAGCAAGCAGGTGGGGGACACCGGGTGGGGAGACCCAGGCCCTGCATGAGGAGAGGGCTCACACTCTGCTGGGGGGATCACACTCTGCTAAGGGAAGTCACATCCTGCTGGGGGGATCACACTCTGATGGGGGTTCGTACTCTGATGGAGGGTTCACACTCTGCTGGGGACTCACACTCTGATGGAGGTTCACACTCTGATGGAGGGTTCACACCCTGCTGGGGGCTCACATACTGCTAGGGGAGCTTACACTCTGCTGGGGGGCTCACACTCTGCTGGGGGTTTCACACTCGGCTGGGGGCTCACACTCTGGTAGGGGAGCTCACATCCTGCTGGGTGGCTCACACTCTGCTGGAGGGGCTCACACTCTGCTGGGGGCTCACACTCTGATGGTAGGACTCACACTCTGATGGGGGGGCTCACATTCTGTTGAGGGGCTCACACTCTGCTGGGGGCTCACACTCTGATGGCAGGACTCACACTCTGATGGGGGGGCTCACACTCTGCTGGAGGGGCTCACACTCTGCTGGGGGCTCACACTCTGATGGCAGGACTCACACTCTGATGGGGGGGCTCACATTCTGATGGGGGGCTCACATTCTGATGGGGGCTCACACTCTGCTGAGGCATTGCACACTCTGCTAGGGAATTTCACACTCTGCTGGGGGGCTCACACTCTGCTGGAGGGGCTCACACTCTGCTGGAGGGGCTCACACTCTGCTAGAGGCTCACTCTGATTGGGGGGCTCACACTCTGCTGGAGGGGTCACACTGTGCTAGGGGCTCACTCTGACTGGGAAGCTCACACTCTGGTGGGGGCTTACACTCTGATTAGGGGGCTCACACTCTTCTGAAGGACTCACAATCTGCTGGATGGGCTCACACTCTGACTGGGGGCTCAGGCTCTGATGGGGGGGCTCACACTCTGATGGGGAGGCTCACACTCTGATGGGGGGCTCACACTCTGATGAGGGGCTCACACTCTGATTAGGGGGCTCACACTCTGACCAGGAGGCTCACACTCTCATAGGGGGGCACATGCAGATACTCAGAATTTTGGCAAATGGGAGTCAGAGCTGAGAAGCAGGGGGGACTGTAGGAAAACAGGAAGAGAGGCCTCCAGAAGCAGGTGGCTTTGAGGCTGGAGAAGAGGCACAGGGACCAGGGACAAAGGCGCCAGGCGTTCCAGCTGGCGCCAAGGAGGGGAGTGGCAAGGGGCCCATGGGGCGGAGGACTGTGGCTGGGGAGCCAGGCTGCCTGCCAGGGCGGGGCACTCACCGCCCCAGGTTCTGAGCACAGCTGCTGTCTCTGGGCCATGACCTCATGCTGTCTGTCCCCTCCAAGTCCCAAACCCAGCCAAGACGGGCAGGCCCGGACTCAGATGCCCCTCGAGGAGGGCAGGCTCAGAGCAAGCCTCTGCCAGGACCCCCACTCTGCAAGCACACAGTCCAGGGGAGGCTCAGAGAAGGGAGGGGCACTGGGGAAGGGGCTGGGGCTGAGTCCAGAGCAGGGGCTGGGGGTGGGTGGTCTTGCCGCTGAGAGCTGCCCTGCACCCCTCCCCCGGCCCTAGCTCCCCACCCAGGTAGGGCGCAGAGCACGACCCCACCTCCCACCCACGCTCATGAAGGGCCACCAAAAGGCCTCTGTGTCCAGCTGTCTCCCCCTTCCCCACCTGCCCCCTCGCCCGCCTTCTCTGCCCCCATCAGGAACCAGACGGCGTGGGAGAAATCGGGCTGGGAACCGGCCGCTGACAGCGACCTGGGGACCCTGCCAAGTCTCCCTTCCGCTTGCCCCCCTCGGCCTGCCCCCTCACCGCCCTCTCCAAGGAAACCAAGGACTTGGGGGGGGGGAGGGGCAAGGCTCTTAAAGGGACCAGGACACACACTTGGGCAAGGACCCCAGGGAGGGGCCTGGGCCTGGGTCCTGAGCGTCCCCCAGGATAGCTGCATCTGCAGGGGGTGGGGAGAAAGCCCAGACTGGCACACCCACAGGGCACCCGAGGCTTGTCGAACAGAACTCTGAGCCCGGTCCTCAGCCCGACTGAGAAAGCTGCGTGAGTGAATGCTGGAAGGTGCCTGGTGGGCGGTCAGGCTTTGGAGAAAACCCTACAGACTGGGGGAGTTGGGGGATCACCCTGCCCTACACCAGCCTGTCCCAGCGTCTGCTCTCCCAGCTCAAGTTCCATAGTGTAGGGGTGCCAAGCGCCCACTACTCAGGGAAACCCCTAACCTGACTCAATAGCAGCCTGCTGCAGGACTTCTCAGAGCCTTTACAGCTGACTCGAGTGTGGACCTAGGAGCACAAGACATGGTGGGCATGAAACCCTATCGGGCACAGCACCTTCCAAAATGAGGCCGCAGCACCCAAGCCTGTCCTGTCCTGATGTCCCCACGCTGGGGCTCAGCCACACCATCTTCAAGTGCAGCCAGAGCAGGTGACTTCTGAGGGCCTGCCCGCTCTGACTTCTCTGCTCTGTGTAACTCTCAGTTGTTTATTTTTAAAAAGGAAACTGCAAAACATTTGCAGCTTCTTAGAAAGACACAGGGAGCTGTCCTTTCAGAACCACAGACATGAACTCCGGGCAGTGCTTTTGGCCTTCGTCAACCCCGCCCCCACCGGTCCATCCTTCCGGACTTCCCTCCCCCGCCACCTAAACATCTGAGAGTTCTGAAAAGACTCCCTTTCCCTCCCTAGCAGCCCTACCCCCTAGGCCCTCACTGCCACTGGCCAGGCTGGCATAAGGGTGTGGGGGCGTGGGGGGGCGGCCTTGAGCCTCGCTGTGAGCAGTCGTCCCAAGTGTAGACGCTGAGCCTGTGTGTGCAAGAGTGCGTGTGCGACTGGGGGCGAGGCAGGTGGAGGGTCTGCACTGTGGGTGGAAAGCCTGAGTCAGACTTTCCGAGAAGAGCATGTCACATGCTTGACGGGTGCATGTGTCTGCAAGAGGAGGCGGCCCTCCACACACATGGCACGTGCACAGTTGCACGCTGCATGTGAGCACGCGCAAGTGACGCCAGGTGAGACGCTGCGTCAGGCTCAGTGTGTGCCCAGGGCCAGGAGTCAGAGTGTGCCAGGGCCAGGGGTCAGAGTGTGCCAGGGCCGGGCTCAGTCTGGTTTGGGGTCTAGGCTCCTGAGGTGACCAGGGCCAAGACTCAGTCGTGGGTCAGAAGCTCACTGCTTCTCAGCTAAAGGTCGCTGCTGCTGCTGCTGCTGCTAAGTCACTTCAGTCGTGTCCGACTCTGTGCGACCCCATAGACAGCAGCCCACCAGGCTCCGCCGTCCCTGGGATTCTCCAGGCAAGAACACTGGAGTGGGTTGCCATTTCCTTCTCCAATGCATGAAAGTGAAAAGTGAAAGTGAAGTCACTCAGTCATGTCAGACACTTCACGACCCCGTGGACTGCAGCCTACCAGGCTCCCCCATCCATGGGATTTTCCAGGCAAGAGTAGTGGCTCTCAATTCCCACCGACCCCTCCCCCCTACCCACATACATACAATTTTGCAGACATGAGACCCTTTCTCATCCAAACATATACAAACACAGGCCCATGCCAGCACAGACCTGATCCCTGGGCACACCAGTGGAAGCAACCTGGGGCCCTGGCCCTGGTCCCCGTTTTGGGTCACCTGTGAAACCGTTGGCTCTTCGAAGCCCTTCTATGTGAGAGATGGCCTCACCTGGCCACGAAGGGAGGTGCTTCCAGCACAAAGCATGGGCGGGGAGAGCCAGCTGCCTCCCTCCTGCCCTGTGCCTCCACCCCGTCACTTCTGGGCCCCAGGCTGTCCAGCTCTGGGGCAAAAGCTTCGGTCCCTACCCTGAGCTGAAGCACCAACCTTCCAGAGCCTCGGCTTCTCCAGAAGTAACAGGCAGGGCTCCCAGGGCCACCCCGGGACTGAGCAGGGCACTGGTGGGCGCATGTGTTCTGGGGCACCTCCAACGCGGGCCAGCTGCTGGCACCTTCCCCCTGTCCACAGGGCCCTGGGCCCAGGCACGGAGGCCTTAACAGTCCCACCTGTCTGGGGGTACTGGGAGAGGGCAAGGGAAGCCTGGGGTGTGGGCAGGCCCCCACACCTGAGAGAGGAGGGGCTAGTGGAGGCCACAGCCAGACGTGAGCGTCCCATGGGCCTGGCCGCTGTCCGCCGCCCATCCCCGCTCTGTTCCCACATGCAAGCAGGCAGACTCCGGCCCCAGGGACACTCCCAGGGGGCGGGATCTGCCCCGACCATGCCCGGGGGACAGTGAACCCGACACTCACTGGGCTGGCCAGGCCTCTCACAACCTGCTCCCCCAGAGGACCAAGGGGAAGGATGCGTCCACCTTTCTGGAAAGCAATTTACTACTGAGGCCTTGAAGTTGTCCAGGGATTTGATGCCAACGAAACAACATAAATGTGAGCAGAGCTATTCAAGGGCAGGGCTGTTGGGTGAACCAGGCACCCCAGGGGCTCTGGGCCACCTTTGAACAGCCCAGTGGGAGGGTTTCTGGACTGCGGGGAGGGGCTTGTGCTGACATCAGGGGCCAGATGGAGTGGACGGCAGCCACATGATGGCCACAGGGACCAGCCTTGGGAGGACGCGAGCCCTCGTTCTTGCCTTTTCTTTTTTCACCCTTTTCTGTCAGTCCATTCGGTGCAAAGTTTATGCCGCTCGCGAAACTCAGAGAAAAACAGTCTCCGGCACAAAGCCAGAGGGCTGGTTTCCTGGGGTCACGGGGTCCACCCCAGTGCTTCCTGGACACTGTCCTCACACCCCAGAGCAAGGGCAGTGAAGTCCACACACAGGCCTGCACTCTCTCACCACGGGGCCTTCGCACTGTTTGTTCCTTCTGCCAAAATGCTTGTCCCCATACACCCACGTGCAGTGCTGAGCAGGCGTCTCTCAAACACCACCCCAGAGAGGCTTCTGTGAACCTGCTCTCGGGCTCCTCACCCCACCTGCCACCAGATCACTGCTTCCACTTCTTGGCACGTGGCATAACTGGACAGTTTCACAGGGATCTGGATGTTCGTACTCTCCTGCTCAGGAGGCTGAGCAAAAGCACCTCGTAGAGTATGCTCTTAATGGTTAGGAATCACCGAAGAGGGACGGGCGGGAGGGTGGGAGGATTGACAGATGGGGTGGATTGGAAGAGTGGATGGGAGGATGGGAGGATGGGAGGACGGGTGGGTGTGAGGATGGATGGACAGATAGATGGATGGATGGGGTGGATGGAAGAGTGGATGGGAGGATGGATGGATGGGAGGATGGGAGGATGGATGGGAGGATGGATGGATGGATGGGAGGATGGATGGATGGGAGGATGGATGGATGGACGGGAGGATGGATGGATGGATGGGAGGATGGATGGATGGATGGGAGGATGGATGGACGGGAGGTTGGATGGACGGGAGGATGGATGGATGGACGGGAGGATGGATGGATAGATGGGAGGATGGATGGACGGAAGGATGGATGGATGGATGGGAGAATGGATGGATGGGAGGATGGATGGACGGGAGGTTGGATGGATGGATGGGAGGATGGATGGATGGATGGGAGGATGGATGGACGGGAGGTTGGATGGACGGGAGGATGGATGGATGGACGGGAGGATGGATGGATAGATGGGAGGATGGATGGACGGAAGGATGGATGGATGGATGGGAGAATGGATGGATGGGAGGATGGATGGACGGGAGGTTGGATGGATGGATGGGAGGATGGATGGATGGATGGGAGGATGGATGGATGGGAGGGTGGATGGACGGGAGGATGGATGGATGGATGGGAGGATGGATGGATGGACGGGAGGATGGATGGATGGATGGGAGGATGGATGGACGGGAGGATGGATGGATGGATGGGAGGATGGATGGATGGATGGGAGGATGGATGGACAGGAGGATGGATGGATGGATGGGAGAATGGATGGATGGGAGGATGGATGGACGGGAGGATGGATGGATGGATGGGAGGATGGATGGATGGACAGGAGGATGGATGGATGGATGGGAGGATGGATGGATGGATGGATGGATGGGAGGATGGATGGACGGGAGGATGGATGGATGGATGGGAGGATGGATGGATGGGAGGATGGATGGACGGGAGGATGGATGGACGGGAGGATGGATGGATGGATGGGAGGATGGATGGACGGGAGGATGGATGGATGGACGGGAGGATGGATGGATGGATGGGAGGATGGATGGATGGATGGGAGGATGGATGGATGGATGGGAGGATGGATGGATGGATGGGAGGATGGATGGACAGGAGGATGGATGGATGGATGGGAGGATGGATGGATGGACGGGAGGATGGATGGATGGATGGGAGAATGGATGGATGGGAGGATGGATGGAAGGGAGGATGGATGGATGGATGGGAGAATGGATGGATGGACGGGAGGATGGATGGATGGATGGGAGGATGGATGGATGGATGGGAGGATGGATGGATGGATGGGAGGATGGATGGACAGGAGGATGGATGGATGGATGGGAGAATGGATGGATGGGAGGATGGATGGACGGGAGGATGGATGGATGGATGGGAGGATGGATGGATGGATGGGAGGATGGATGGATGGATGGGAGGATGGATGGATGGATGGGAGGATGGATGGACGGGAGGATGGGTGGATGGACGGGAGGATGGATGGATGGACGGGAGGATGGATGGATGGATAGGAGGATGGATGGATGGATGGGAGGATGGATGGACGGGAGGATGGATGGATGGATGGGAGGATGGATGGATGGATGGGAGGATGGATGGACAGGAGGATGGATGGATGGATGGGAGAATGGATGGATGGGAGGATGGATGGACGGGAGGTTGGATGGATGGATGGGAGGATGGATGGATGGATGGGAGGATGGATGGACGGGAGGATGGATGGATGGGAGGATGGATGGACGGGAGGATGGATGGATGGACGGGAGGATGGATGGATGGATGGGAGGATGGATGGATGGGAGGATGGATGGATGGATGGATGGGAGGATGGATGGATGGATGGATGAGAGGATGGATGGACAGACAGATGGATGGATAGGACAGGTGGGTGGAAGATTTTGATGGATGCATGGTAATCACACCCCTACCCAACAACTTCCACGGGTCCACAACTCCTACAAACTGCCCCTTGCAGCCTCCCTCCCACCCCACACCCCTGCCCCTATGGCTACCCACTCTTACTGGCCATGCCTCACATTCCTCCTGTACCTTCCAACCTCCACACTTTTGCTCAAACTATTTCTGCCCGAGACCCCTCTCCATCCTCTGCCAGGAGAACGTGTCCTCCTCACGTGTCGGCCACTCTGGGAGCCTCCCCTGCCCTCACAGGACACACCTCCATCATCGCACTGCCCATGGCATGAGGGACGTACCTCATGGCCCTGGGGCTGGCCTGGGGACTGGCAGTGCCGGGGCTGAGGGAGGCAGGTGGTGACAATGACATGCCGTTCTCTGACCACCCCCTCCCCAGTGGATACCAAACCCCCTGGGGGAAGGCCGAGCCCCCACCAGGCCCACCTGGTCCATCAGGTTCCAGCCGCCAAGCTCTCTCCTGCCCAGTTGCCCGAAACTCTGACCCTCCTTGCCGCTGAGGGCTGTCCCCACTTTGGGGCCTTTGCACAGACTCTTTCCTGTGACTACATGAGCCCCCACCTACCTTTCGCTTTGTCTCCCTGTGTCTGGAAGGAACCCTGCTCTGGGCGCCCATGCAGGTGCCGTGACCCTGAATCACAGCCTGGCCAGTCCAGCCCACTGCCCCACCCCCACTCATAGCAGCAGGGCGACAGGGCCTGATACAGGCGGGTGTCACGTGCCGGGTAGGGAGCTGGGTCCGAGACCCCAGGAGTCCCCGTCTCTGCGTCCCATCAGTCACCCTGGGTCTCGCGCAGCTTCCCTGCTCTGTGGCCATGCCCCTTTCCCTCACCTGGCCTGGGGGACCGCTGCAGCCCTCTGGACCCGAAACCATGGACCTCCCTAGGAGGGGTGGGAAACTGGCTGGGTGGGCCCCCTGCGCCATCAGTGCTGGACTAGGCAGGGAGACACTGTGCCCGACAGGGGAGGGCAGGGGATGGTCAGCAGGCAGCCCTGAACCTGGAGCCCAGGCCCCTCCCTCCTGGCCGCCGAGCCCGCCCTGGAGGCCGCACGGCTGAGACACTTACGGGTCTGTCTCGTCCCACAGGATGCAGGTCTGGTTGGTGGTGCCCTGGAAGAGATGGCGGAAGTCAGGCCACCTGCCCACCGCCCGAGGCGGTGTCCATGCAGGGTCCTGCTGCCCTGCTTGGCGCCCTGCCTCTGCTGCTCCCCAGAGACAGGGTTTGAGGAGGAGAAACTGAGGCCCAGAGCGGAGAAGGGGCCGGCTCAGCCCCCAGCCCTCTGCATGGCCTCGGGCAGCTTCTGTCCCCTCTCTGGGAGGGGCTGGGCAGCAGCGGCCGCTTCTGCTTAATACGAAATAGCCACTGGGAGGGTCAGGGGGCACAGACAGGGCTCGGCAAGCACCCCTGCCCCACAGGCTGCAGGGTGATTACAGACGGGCTCCCGCCTGATGAGGGAGGTGCCAGGCACAGAGAGGCTGGGCACAGCCCCGCACCAGACGACACTGCCCATCCTGGCTGGGGAGCGGGGTGGGTGTGGGCAGGCTCTTGGTGGTCGAGGGCATCTCAGGCCTAACGGAGAGCCCGGGGAGGAGGGCGTGGTGGGCCTGTGGGGGGGACATGGCAGAGGATGGCTCCATCCTCTCCAAGGAGCGGCTGGGCCGGAAGGGCCCTGGAGCAGCGGCCTCAGACCCGGGTTAGGCTGCATTCGGCTCCTTCAGTCCCTGCCTGTGACCCTGGGCAAGTCCCCGCAGCTCTGCCAGCCACTGTCCCACACTGCTGCTCGGGGGTAAAGGAGCTCAAGGCCGGCCAGAGGCCGGGACGTGGGCGCACATGGGCACAGGTGGAGGGGTCCATGCATGTGGACGTGCACATGAAGGGCACTCACATTGTACATGTGGGCAAACTCAATCTCCAAGGGTGTGAGCAGGGAGCGAGGCGGGGGCTTCACCGTCACCGAGATGACCTTGGAGTTCAGGACAGTCGTGTTCCTGGGGGACAGCCGGCAGGCCATGCTGGGGTCAGGAGCCCCTCACTCCACCTCTCCTAGGCCTGGCCTCCCTGGTTCTCCACCCCCAGACCCGGCCACCCCAGGCCCCCAGACCCGGCCACCCCAGGCCCCCACCCCCCATACCCGGCCTCCCCGGGCCCCCACCCACCAGACCCGGCCTCCCCGGGCCCCCACCCACCAGACCCAGCCTCCCCAGGTCCCCACCCACCAGACCCGGCCTCCCTAGGCCCCCACCCCCCAGACCCGGCCTCCCCAGACTCCCACCTCCCGCAGGCCCAGCCTCTCCAGGCCCCCACCCCTAGACCCAGCCTCCCCAGACTCCCACCTCCCCCAGGCCTGGCCTCCCTAGCCTTCCACCCCCTAGATCCAGCCTCCCCAGGGCCCCACCCCTAGACCCAGCCTCCCCAGGCCCCCACCCTTAGACTCAGCCTCCCCAGGCCTTCCACCCCTAGACCCGGCCTCCCCAGGCCCCCACCCCCGAGGCCCTGCCTCCCCAGTCCCCACCTCCACCAGACTCAGCCTCCCCAGCCCCAACCTGTGCCCATGATGCCCACCTCTGCAGGGCCAGGAAGCTGCCCAGGTTTCGGTAAAGCACAGTGCCCACCACGAACACAGACGAGTCATCAGCCTCTGGAAGAGAGCACAGTGGTCGCTCTCCTCCCACCACCCCCAGGCCAAGGCCCTGCTGGGCAAGAGGAGTGCGTGTCCCCCCTGCCACCCCACCATGGACACAGCAACTGCCCTGGAGCTGGGGTACCTCCTCGGTCCCCCTGAGTGGCCCCTGAAAGCCAGGAGCAGGCAGGGCACAGTTTCTCTTCCTGGGAACTGGAATCGCCTGCTGTGACAACAGGCAAGACCCTCTCCCTCCCTGTGACGAGGGGGTCCATTCAGCCAAGATTGCCTGGGGCCTCCCAACATAGCGAGAGCAAAGAGGGTTTCCTGGAAGAGGGGGCAGTCTCAGGAACACTGAGACTGTGTAGAAGAAACGGACACCACCCTAGCCCTTGACGCAGCATGTCAGAACTTCTGGAGTGCTTCTGGAGTGGGGCTGGGAAGTTCTTTGCGGGGACTGAGAAGTTCTAGACTCTGGGGAGCTCCTCCAGCCCCCTGAAGCCCTCACCTGCCAGCCCCGTGGAGAAGACACTCTTGGACACAGTGACCCTGTCCTCCGGCACCTTGGCCCAGTCGCCTGTGGCCCGCCAGCCCTTCATGGGGAAGCTGATGTCGGTGGCTCCGCTGGCTGGGAGCTTGTGGATGCTGAGGACTGTGGCGGGGTGGGGGGAGGTTAGACAACAGCGACAGACAAAGGGAGACAAAGACAGAGCGGTTTCAGGGTCCGGAGCCTCTGCCCTGGGACGGGAAGTTGGGTGGGACCATCACAGGGCTGCTCCTGGCTCAGGACAGGTGCGGTGCTCGTGGGGCCACCCAGCCACACCACGCGAGGGGTGTGCAGGGGCTACACGGAGTGCACAGGGCGCAGGGCCTTGCGTGCATAGGGTACAGGGCTATAGGACTGGGGTGAATGGGGGTGTGGGGTGTGCAGTGGGCGCACGGAGTGTATACGTGTAGGGTACACAGGTGCGAGTGCATGAGTGGGGTGTAGGGGAGAATGGGGCTGTGCGGATACATGGGGTGGGAGGGCTAATGAGGGGTGATGGGAGGAGTCCAGGGCCTCCTTTGGTGACAAAGGGTGGGCCCTGAATGTCCACTGGCTCCGGACAGGCTCCTGGAGGTGGAAGGCCAGGGACTCGGCCTGGGCCTAGCCCCCCTCCAGGGGCTGTGGGTGGTGCTGGGTGGCCAGGGGTCCAGACTCTAGAGTGAAGTCCAGGGCCAGGGGGCTGAGAGCTGAGGTGGCCTCCGGGCCATGCCTGTCACACGTGGCCACAGAAAAACCTGCTTTCCGGCCACTCCCATCTCACCCGGAACAAGGGCCCTGTCAGCCCAGTGAGAAAGGGACCCAGGAGCCTGGAGCCACTGCTGACCCCGCCTCCAGGGGACCTCCAGGCCGGGGTCTCCCCACCTACAGGAGGAAGCTGCTCCCACTCCTCTGGCCTCAGGGGTCTCCCCAGCTCTGGGGTCCTGAGCTCGAAGGCGAAAGGCGGGACTAGGGCCCTAGGAACTTCTAGCTTAGCAGGTGTTCATCCCTGCCCGGGCAGGTCCCCGGGTGCATGCGAACAGGCACCATGGGCCCAGAGGACACATCCCCAGAGGCCCAGGAGTCTCTACAGAGGCAGTGACCGTCGCCCTCCTCGGCGCTGTGTGGACCACCGCCGGACATGGGCCCGGGCCCCACCCTGATTCCCCACTATGAGAAGATTATCTGGGGAGGTGCCCTCGAAAAATGTGGCCAGGAGAGCTGTTTAAGGGGACGTGGTGGTGATCACTGAGTGCAGCTGCTACAGGTCCGTGTGCCAACAGCCATCGTCAACCTCCCAAGTCCAGGCCTGTCTGCAGCACTCTCCAGCCCCTCGAGGCCTGCACTGCTGCCTCCCCATTTGAGATTCTGCCAGTGCTCCTGAGCTGGGTGTCGCCAAGCCCCTCTGACAAGCGCTTCTGGGAGCAGAGTGCAACCTTGCCTTCAAATCTCTAAGGTCCCAGCACAGCGGGTACTGGGGACAAGGCACCGTGGGCCCCCAGCTCCGGGGAGGTGGAAGCTGTGGCTAGGGCTTCCTGTTGCATCCCAAGACTCTAAGTGTCCAGGGCCTGGTCCAAGAGCTCCCACGCCAACCCCCTCCCAGGATCACATCCGACCATCATCAGGACACTCAGGTCTGTGCACCTGAGAACTCATAGGTCATCCTAGAACCCGGCCCGGGGGTCCTGAAGTTCCGGCACATCTGGCCAGAATCTGAGGCTGGAGGGCCCCGTCCAGGTATGCCAGGTGAGGCCTGAGGGTCGGGAGAGTGAGGGACGGGCTTACCCAGGTTGTCTGTCACTTGGTAAGCATCCCGCAAGTCTTTCATGCGGAAGCCGATGACATCCACGAAGTCCTCCACTAGCCGGAAGAGCTCCTTGGCATTGGGGCCCATCTGGGGATGGGATGGGGGCGGGGTCAGGGAGCCTCAAGACAGTGGGGGGCAGTCCAGCCAAGAAGGCGCCAGAACTGAGTGTCACCCAAGACTCCTGCCCCCTCAGAAGGGACTCAGCTGCCTCCTTCCCTCATCTGTTCCCTCCTTGACAGGGTCCTGCTGGTCACTCCCTGCCCTGCAGGGCTCTGGACCTGACTTGGGAAGTGGAGCAGGACCTGAGTGTCCACTGCTGATTTGTGGATGAGAACACTGAGCGCAGAGGGGCTGTGGCGCTCTGGCCTATGGCCGGGTGTCCAGATGGGAGGAGAGCAGGGGTCTCTGGACGCCGCAGCCCCTGGGTACAGGAGGAATGGCAGATTCCTGGTCAGTGTGGGGGGGAGGCGGACCGTTCTCTCCAGATGAGAAGGGACTGCCACGTCCCGGCCTGCACCCTACGGCCAACACACTTTCTCAGACCCCTCCCTGAGCCCTGTGCGGTGAGCCTGTCATCTGACGGACGGGGACGCCGAAGGTCAGAAGGCTGAGTGACTTCCTGGAAGAGGCCGAGCTGGGATTTGAACCCAAGAGCCTGCCCTGAGCCGGCCTGGGGAGTGGGGAGATGCGGAGACGCCCGCAGCACCGCGGGTGGGCAGGCGTACCAGCTGCGCCTCCTCCCACTTGTCCCGGTTCTCCTCGGCCAGCAAGTTGCTGATGATCTGCACGAAGTTCTGGAAGGAGAAGGAAGAAGGGCCAGTGAAAGGGCATGTGTGCTCGGCCTCTGCGACCCCAGGGCCTGCAGCCCACCAGGCTCTCTGTCCATGGGATTTCCCAGGCAAAGAATACTGCAGTGAGCTGCCATTTCCTTCTCCAGAACAGAGAATAAGGCACCAGAGTCATGGCTCAGTGTGGCCGGGGTCAGAGTGTGGCCGGGGTCAGGTCTCAGTGCGGGGCCCGGCTCAGGGCTCAGTCTGAGGTCGGGACCCGGTCTAAGGCTGGGGTGGAGAATGCCCTCCTGGGCACCCACCTGCACGTCCCCAGGGGTCGGGCTGTAGTACGCCCGGCGGAAGATCTCTGTCATGTTCCTCAGGACGTCGATGGTGGACAGCAGGTCCCCGCTATAGCTGGTCCCATCCTGGGAGATTTCCACCAGGGTCTGGATGACCTCGGAGACGCCCTCCCCTGGCAGCCCACGCTGCGCCTTCGCTAGGTGCTCCCGGGTCTAGGGGGACGGAAGGTGCGGGTGCTGCGGCTCTGCAGGCGCCAAGGACCTCCACGCCCAGAGGGCGTTCTGCAGCCCCCAGCCACGCGGACCCGTGTCCACAGAGCGTGCCACTGGGGACGCAGGGTTATGTCTGAGAATGGGGGTAGAGGCAAGCCCTGGAGTGATGGGCGGGGCCCGGGGTGGTGACCCCGGCGCCCAGCCTCACCATCATCTGGATGTTCCGGTAGTCAATGGACACACAGCGGATGTAGGTGGGGGGCTCCCAGTAGGCGATGCCTTCTTCATCCAGCTCACAGCGTCGCAGGATGAGACCTGTGGAGATGGGGGGTTGGCTCCATCGCCCACTTCCCAGAAGGATGCCTACCTCTGCCGCAAGAGTCCCACCCACCCAGCCACAGCTCCCAGGTGCCTTCAGCTCTCTTCATGGCCCCCAGCCCTGGAAGCAGACACTCGCCTGTGGCCGTATTCCAGGAGCAGAGCTGGCACAGGGGCCAGGCCCCCAGCGACATTTTCATTCAAAACATTTCTGAGCGGACACTGGAGCCTGGAGCCTGGTAGGAGCCAAACCTGCAGGCATCCTACCTGTGTGGAGGTTGAACCCTGGGCCGAGTGACGTGCTTCAGAGTTCAGCCCAGGGCTTCTCCTGGAGCCACTTCCTAACCAGAGCCCTGGTGAGAACCAACAGCCCACCGCTGCCCGGCTCCACCTCTGGGGTCAGGGGGCCCCTCATGACCCTGGTGTGCTGTGGACGCTGGGCAGCCTTGGGGCTGACTGGGGTCAGGTGTGGATGACCTTGAACACGGGCACAGTCTATGATCCAGACCTTACTTCCAGGGAGCCAGGCACAGCCGTGATGACCCTAGAGAACTGCCAGGACACTGTCACCCAACAGGAGCCATGGGGCAGGACGGGACACCTGGTCTACAGCATGGTGCAGAATGAAAACGAGGGATCACAAGCAGACAAAGGCTAGAGAAGTGACACCATCCTGCAACTTGTGTTTTCACTTTACTTCCCTGGATTTGCAAGACGCTACCCAGAACCTGTATTATTCTGCAAACAAAACAGGGCACGGGGGCCGAAGCCACGGCTGGGAATACACAGCCTCCACCACGGTCACCAGCCTTATCGGGGGATAGGGGGTGGGGAGCCCACAGCAAGTTCGTTTTACAGAAAGAAATGGAAGTTCAGAGACGGTAGGTACTTCCTGAATGTCACACAGCACACAGGGGTACAAAACAACACATGCTCCTCAGACAAGAGGGGAAAGGAACCCAAACTTTCACTGCAGAGCCCCTTCTGGGAGCCAACCCTGCTTTTCCCACACCTTGTATCACTCCATAGGTTTGCGTGGGGATCAAGATCACTGTGTCCAAACCCAACTTCCCAGTTACTGGCCAGGCAAGCCCAGGGCAAGGGTGTGGGCTCTGTGCCTCTGGTTTCCCACGTGTAAAGCGGTGACGTGGAACATCGCACTAAGGGGCCTCATGCTGGCACTGGCTCCGGTGACTTAGGACATGGCAGCCCTGGGTCCCTGCCCGCACCCCTCCAGCCTTGGTGTGCATGGGGCTGCCCGGGCGGGGTCTGGGCTACATGCCCTGTGCTGACAGCTCTCGGGCGGGCCTCCAGGGGCATCTCGGTGCTTCCAGCACATCCCGCAAGGAAGGGACAGGTGCCCTGCCAGCCCCTGCCCCCTTGGCCCTCACCTGTGGCGTTGCGTGGACACCGGACCGCAGCCACCTCTCCGGCTGGGGTCTCCTTCCATACCACAGCTCCAAAGTTGTCCTCATCACAGATCTCGTGGGGCTCTGCCAAGGGCCAGAGACGTGAGTTGGTGGCGGAGGGGGGAATGCAGGGAGGAGCAGAGAGCTGGCAACAGGGTCAGGAGCGCCTAGACGCCACGGGACATCCACCCTCGCAAAGTGGTCGTCCCCCAGCTGCACCCTGTACGCCTCCCCCGCCACTCGGGATGCACCTCCTCAGGATCCAGCTGTGGGGTGGGGTGGAGACACTCACCGGGACACCGCTGGGCGCCACACTGCCGGTATTCATCCTGGGGGCCTTGGCAGGCTGCTCCCCCGAAGAAGGGCCCCAAGCAGGCGCGCTCCCGCCGCTGTGTGCCACCCCCGCATGTGACGCTGCAGCTGCCCCAGGATGCCCAGGCCTGCCACTTCCCATCCACTGCAGGACACGGCCATGCACGGAGGCACGAGAATGGGGATGAGGGGTAAGCAGGAGCCACGGGGACGCAGGGGTGGGGAGCCGGGAGCAGAAGGAAGTTGACACCAGGGAGGGGAAGGCAGAGATACACGGATACACGGATAAGACAAGTGCCCCATGTGCACTGGCCCCCGGGACCTCCCACTGCCCCCACATCCCACGGGCCTTGTTTCAGGGCCCCCCAGCAGCCCCCAGCCCGCCAAGTGACTCAGGACCGCACGTCCCCACCCGCAGGCCCAGGGGCATGGCCTGACCTGGACACTGCTGCAGGAAGCAGTCTCGCGTCTCTACCCAGTGGCCCTGGCACTCGGCACCCCCGTACGAAGGCCCGTTGCACTCGCGCGTGCGCTGCTGCCGGCCCTGGGAGCAGCTGGCAGAGCACGTGCTCCAGCTGGACCACTCGTTCCAGTTTCCATCCACTGCCCGGCCCAGGGGAAGAAGGACAGGAAGCCAGCGTGAACAGCCAGGGCCCACACCCCATCTGGGGTACAGGTGTGAGCACCCCACAAAGTCTGAGGCATGGGTGTGACACTCAAGGAAGTCCCAGCACCCCAACACCCCTGGTGCACCAGTGAGAACATTCCAGGTTCTCTGGCCTACAGCCTGGGGTTCCAATCTCATCTCTGAGGCCCCAGTAGGTGGGTCTGAGTGGGCAAAGCTGGGCTCCGGGGGCTGGTCGGTGGCCCACTGGGTCCTTTCCTATCTCACCCCACCCAGCGCCCTCCCTCTCACCTACCAGGGCACAGAGCGATGTTGCAGAACTTGGTTTGCTTTTCTGGGCCCTCACAGGGGTTGCCTCCAAACTGGGGCGGCCTGCAGGTGCGTGTGCGGTCCCGGAAGCCACGACCGCAGGTGCTGGAGCACAGGCTCCAGGGCGACCACTCGTCCCAGGCGCCATGCACTACGGAGGGAACACAGCGCTCTGCGACCCCTGTCCGGTCCAGCCGGCAGCCAAGTCACCTGCCCCGGACTCCCTGCCCCCGGCCCTGACGTCCCGCCCCGACACCACGCCCCTAGCGGACGCCCCGCCCCCACCCCTGACGCCCCGCCCCCACCCCTGACGTCCCGCCCCGACACCACGCCCCTACCCGGACGCCCCACCCCGCACCACGCCCCTACCAGGACGCCCCGCCCCCGGGCCGGCGCCCCGCCCACCTGGACACACGGCAGAGTTGTTGCAGAGCCGCTGCTCCCGCAGGGGCCCGCTGCACTGCGTGCTGTAGGAGGACGACACGCAGAAGCGCGTGCGCGTCTGCCAGCCCTCTCCGCAGGTGCTGGAGCACACGCTCCATGGGGACCACTCCTCGGCCGCGGGGTCACCTGTGGGCCCAGACCTACAGCATCACAGGCCTGCTGCTGCCCCTGTCCCTGCGCTGCGGTCAGACCCCCCAGGTGGCCGCAGCAAGGCCCGTGAGCCCCCCTCCTTTTTTCTTTTTTTCTCGACAGGCCCCTTCGCCTCACACCACTTCTCCTAAATCCAGTGTGCCTGGAGACCAGCGCCTGGCACCTGAGAGGTTAGTCTAATTATGGGAAATTATTACAGTCATTAATTGGAATCAGCAGCAATTAATAACGTACAGTATTTGCCCAAAGACCTAATACCCTGGAACCAACTTTCCCCACTTCCCAGTTTTAGTGCGTTTACTGTCAGCCCCACCCAGACGCTGCCACTTACCTGTCTGCGGGGCCGGGAACCCAAACTGCTGCAGGTCGTCCCCCAGCTCCTCACGCCGCCGGGCATCCGTGGACCGCAGGGACTGGCTCCTGGAGTTAGTGCGCCCAGCGGCTGCAGGGCGGGTCCAGGTAAGCGCCCAGGCCCTGGCCTGCGGCTCCCGCCCTGCAGCTCTAGAGGGGCGCTCTTGGCCCTTTGTCCCTCAGTCCTCAGTCACAGTAGGGCTCAGGCTTGCCAGTACCCGGGCCACTTGGTCCCACTGGGCAGCTGAGAAACCTGGGACCAGGGCACCCTTGTCTGGTGCCAAGCCCTGTCTGGTCCAGACTCCCCTGTCCTGCGCCCCTCCCTCTCTTCCCCTGGGGCCCGCAGCATCACCCGCAGGGTACCAGGTGTGAATGGCTGCTGCTGTCCCCTCCTTAGCATCCCGCCTGCGGTCCTGCGCCCCGCGGTCCAGCCCAGACACCAAAGGGCCCTCCCCAGGCTTCTGAGATGAGCTCCTCTCCCCAGGAAAATTCATCGGGGAAGAAACAACCCGAAGAATGACAGTCTCATTATAACTTGATTTAACTTTATGGAAGCAGCAGCTAAAATATGCATGAGGTCATTAGAGAGCCTTATTAGAGAAATACATCCTGGAGGCAAGATGCAACTGGGACAGGCAGCTCTGGTCAGGGCTGGGGATCGGGGTGGAGGGAGAAGCCTCACTGACAGCCTTCCGCGTGCACCCAGAATTCCCAGTCCTCAGGTGCTAAGACAGCCACACCCAGTCTAACACCTGGTCCCGCCCCTCCTCCTAGGCTGTTACTTCTGAAGCCACCCGGCCAGGACCCGGAGTTGGCCCCGCCCTTGGCTAGGCCCCACCCCTGGTCCCACCCCTCACAGCCCGAGCCCGGCCTACCCTGGCCCCGCCCTTGGCTAGGCCCCACCCCCAGGTCCCTCCCCTCACAGCCCAAGCCCGCCTAGCCTGGCCCCAGCACCTTCCCTGGTCCGGCCAGACCCAGGCCCCCGCCCTTTTCCCCACCTGGCCCGGCCCAGGCCCCTCCTTCTCCCCCCCACACCCCGCGACTCTGCCCGTCCCACCCCTCCGCGCACTCACGGCTGCAGGCCTTGCGGTTGCACAGGCGGCCCTCCTCCAGCACCCCTTCGCAGCCGCCGCCCTCGATACCCGGTGCGGGCAGGCAGGTGCGCGTCCGCGTCTGCAGGCCTCCCCCGCAGTCCCGCGTGCACTCGCCCCATAGGGACCACAACTTCCAGCCGCCTGGTGGGAACCAGAGGGCAGAGTCAGGGCCGGGGTCAAAGGGCTGCGATGCCTTTCAGGCAGTGTCTCAGGGATCTCGCAGGGGTCTGGGGGTAGAGCGGCCCCTGCGAAGAAGCCTCGGCGTCTTAACCAGCGCAGCGCCCTGGAGGGTCAGCCAGGAGGCGAGAGTGGGCCTGGATGAGGCTAGCGATGGGGTGCGAAGCATAGGCGGCCGGCAGGGCAGGGAGAGGCCGAGGTGCGACCCCAGTTCCCTCTGGGGTCTGAGTGCTTTCTGGCTCTGTTTACAGGCTCCCAGGCCAGGGTCTGCACGGACTCTGAATTTAGGTCCCCAGTGTAGCGGCTGGATCCAGAGCTGGAGCCCTAGGCAGGTCTGAAGAATGAATGAATGAAAGGCACCCCGCCCACCCCAACAGCTGCCTTATTCTCAGGGCCCAGTGAGGGGGTGGGGGCAGAGGGGGCTCTTCTACTTGGCACCGAGCCTCAGCCCCTGCGGATCCCCTCCCCATGGCCCTCAGTCTAGTTTCCTCTAGACTTGTTCACCCTGCCCCCATGATCTGTGTGTTCATTACCCCATCACTCAGGAACACCAGAGGCCCCACACCTGGTGGCCTAGTGAGGTCTCACACCCTGGGCCCCGCCAGGCCTCCCCTCCCCTACACACAGCAGAGACTGGCCTCCAGGCCCCTCTGGCCACCCTCCTTCAGCCCTCTCACGGATCTTCATCCCAGTCCTGTCCCCTCAAGCATCATGACCTCATGTCCCTGAAGGTCTGAGTCCCTTGGCGGCCCCAGTGCCACCGAGGACACTGAAGTGAAGTCGCCCAGTCGTGTCCGACTCCTTGCAACTCCATGGACTGTAGCCTACCAGCCTCCTCTGTCCATGGGATTTTCCAGGCAATAGTACTGGAGTGGATTGCCATTTCCTTCTCCAGGGGATCATCCCGACCCAGGGATCGAACCCGGGTCTCCTGCATTGTAGACAGACGCTTTACCGTCTGAGCCACCAGGGACGTCACCGAAGACGCTAAGAGCCTCCAAGTACTGGGGAGGCACTGAGGGGTGAGGAGCAGGAGGCCAACATCTTGGGCGAGAGCTGGGCTGCACTGATGGGTTCAGGGAGGGGCTGCTTCATCCGGGCATTCAGTCCATAGGCCAGATGGCTCCCGCCCTGAGGGACTCTGGTGCTGCCACCCCATTTGTGCTCAGGAACTCCAGGGCCCCTTGCTCCCAGAACAGCAGGGTCAAGTCAGACCCAGCAAGGGCATGTGCAGGTCACCAAGCGCCTACCGTGGGCTGGGTGCCCGGCACACAGCCCCCAGGAACAGGGCAAGGAGATGGCACTGCCCAGGCCTGGCACTGGCAGTCAGCCTGGAGCTGGGCCACTGCCCCACCTGGGGCGGGAGCAGGGGAGCCAGGCTGGCCGAGGGCAAGTCACACCTGGCCCCGCAGGAGGGCCCTTGTGGCCTCTCGGAGCCTGGCTTCTCTGGGGAGACGTGGGGGAGAGGCAGACTGTGCAGATCCCTAGGGTGGGTGCTGGGGCCGGAAGACGGGGTTCGTGTGGGGGGCCCCCCACCCACTGCCCTGGGATGGTCAGGTCCACCCCACCCTGCCCTCATGCCCTCCACCTGAAGATGAGGGCACGTCTAACCAAGTCTGCCGCCTGTGATGGCAAGCAGCAAGAAACGATGGGGAGACCACAGGTGTGGGGTCTCAGTCGATGCTAGAAAATCCCATTTTGTGTGTGTGTGTTTTGGCACTCTGCCCAGCGTGTGGGCTCTTAGTTCCCAGACCAGGGACCTGACCCGAGCCAAGGCAGTGAAAGTGTCGAGTCCTAACCACCGGCCCACCAGGGAATTCCTCCAGAGAACCTGCTTTGATGCGCAGCAAGTTGGGCGTCCAGGTGCTGAGTTCTGTCCTGTGCCTGTGCTGGGACCTGGCCAGCAGGGGGCGCCAGAAGCAAATGAATGGCAGGCAGGGGAGGGGGGCCCAAGATCCGCCCCCCCCATTCAGAAGGCGAGGTTCATTCACCCTCCAGGCCCCCAAGCCATCGAGGATCCTTCTCTGCCCTCACAGAGGGCCCCTTCCCAAGTGTCCCGCCTCCCCTGGAGCCCAGAGAGGCAGAGCCTCAAGGGCACACAGAAGTCAGGCCTCCTGTTCTCAGAGCTGCCCTGCAGTTGGGACACGCAGGTGGGTGGGGCAGGTGGACAGGCCAAAGCACCCCGACAGGGGACCAGCAGGAGGGGCTGGCTCTGACCTTAATTGCGTGGTCTGTGGGTGGGCATGGGCCCTGCTGTGCCCCTCCCGCACACGCAGTGCAGAGGGGCCCGCGGAGGACCTTGCCAGGGCTGCAGAGTAGAGGCCGGGCTGAGCTTTGCAGGGACCCTGGTTCCTGGGGGCCAAGGGCCCTGGTTCTGAGCCCCTCCTGTGCCTGGGCTTGATGCCCTGTGCTCCCACCAGGGCCTCTCTGCCCCCATTGTCCACGTGAGAAGTCTGAGCCTGCCCTAGTGACAGAATGCTTGGGCTCCCCTAGTCAGGATGGGCTGAGTAGGTTATTGGACCTGGGCCCTCACCCTTCAAGGCCCGGTGCTCCCGCAAGGCTGGCCCTCAGGAGGCATCCTGGGCAGTGGAGTCCTGTCTTCCCCACTTCCTGTCCCCCCTCCCCGCTTGGCACCAGATGCCTCAGGAACCTGGAGTCCCAGTCCACCCAGGAACCAGGTGTGGACCCACTTAAAGCAGAGGAAACTGAGGCTCAGAGAGGGGTGGTCCAGACAGTTGGGAGCTGGTGAGGCTCCCCCCACCCCATCCCACAGGACAAACTGCCCTGGAGTTGAGGAGGCAAGCAGGCCTGAGCCTCACCAGGCAGGGGACTCCAGGGTCCCCAGGGCTGGGAAGGAGCCAGAGCATGGAGGCTGCCACACAGATATGACTTGGTTTTGAACTGCAAATGCCTGTGTCCCAGGGGTTCGGGGTGTGCAGCCAGCAGACCAGGGCACGCGGAGTGGGTGGGGGGTGCCCAGGACAGCCCCTGGTGCACACTGCCCGTGAGTGGCTCTGAGGGTGTGACAGGCTGAGGCTGCCCAGACACGGGGCCTCACTGCTGCCACTTCAGGCACCTTCCCTCGGGGCCCGGTGGTCGGCAGGAGCCCCACAGCCACGCCCATTTGATAGCGAGGGGAGCCGGGACCAGGTCCCCAAGCAGACTCCAAGCACTGCCCCTGCAGCCACCAGACAAGGCAGGCTGCCAGCAGCACTCGAAGCCCCTGGCCTGGGGCCGGGGTCTCACCGGCTGAGCCCCTGTCCTGTCACACTGACATGGAGGAACGGGGAGGCTGGAGTTGCAGGCCGGCCTGGCCGCAGGGACACGGCGGGCCCGTCCTGCCTGTCCCCCCTTGCTGCCCCAGCCCAGCCCCCGTGTGGAAGCCTGAGTGACGTGGAAGCTGGCAGTGGGTGGGAGAGAGAGGGTGTCCAAGCCAGGCTAATCGGAGGATGCCACTTGGTTCCCATGGCAACTGCTGCAGAGCTCAGTCTTTCAGGATAGACTCAGGTTAGGCCTCAGCTGCCAAAACACCCACTATTTCAGGGCTGGTTACCTTGGTGACCCAGGTGGTGGGGACGTGGTAGGGGGAGGGAAAGGAGAGGAAGGGTCATATCAGGAGAGGCCAGGCAGGGGGTCCACTGGCTCAGAGGACAGACTGCCCCCTGGGCCTGGCCCTGACTCTGCTCACATGTTGATTCCCGATCCTGATCACACACGGCCTTGATCCTCATCACAGACTGACTTCTGATCCTCAACACAGGATCCCTGTCGCATCCCGAGCCCTGACCGCTGATGCACGCTCGGTTAATGGCAGCTGCTATCTCTGTTATCGTTTTTACTGTGTGTTGTCACACATGGGTGACACCTGACAAATGTTCACCGGGCAAGCGCGTCCACGACCAGGGAGTCCCCCAGGCAGGTCTCCGGGGGCCTGCAGAGCTGGGCTCAGAGGAGCTCAGGCTATCCTTTGCTGGGTGACCATGGGGCTCTTGGGGTGGGTGGGCTTTGAAGGGGCAGCAGAAGAGTGGGCAAGGCTGGGGGGTGGGCTGCCCCTCCAGGCCCGGAAAGAAGCCGCCATTCTTCCCAGGCTCAATGCCCCCTCTGTCTGGAAGCCTCATTTCCATCTCATTAAGGGATGAATAGAGCCAATTAATGGCCGCCAGGCAGCCTTGGCCACCCAGGAGAGCGGACACACGGCGAGGGGTCTCCAGGCCTCCTTCCCACCCTGGCACCCCTGTCTGGAGGCTGTGGTCGCCCCGGTCCCCGGGTCCCTGTGCCCCAGTGGGCTGGGGCAGGGCACTCAGGAAGGCCCTCTTCCCGCTGGGCCTCCCCGCCTCCTGGGTCCCCTTTGGAGGAGGCAGTCTGCACTTCCTGTCTCGTCCAGCAGAGGTCTCCCCAGTCCAGCAGGTCACGCAGCACCGCCTGTTTCCGCCCCACCCCTGACCATCAGGCTGGGGTCCCTTCGCAACCACGGTGCAGTCCAGCCCCTGGGAGGATTGCAGCCCCCAGAGTCAAAGCCTGCCCTGCAGCATGCAGGTTATTCCTCTGAGCCCCTTGCATGGATGTGCAAATGAAGGCCACAGGGGATGGGCAGCTCCGCCCCCACCCAAACCACAGCCCCGCTCTGGCTCCATAAGTCCAAACTTGGTGCATCCTTCACCAAGGCCTGAGGCTTCCACTGTCGGGGCCCGAGCGACCAGCAAGCTGCCCAGCTGCAGGAGGCACTGTGGGATCTCAGGACGGAGCTGAGAACCGCGGCCACTGCCCACAGGCCACTTGCCAGAGGAGGAGGACGAGGAGAGTTCCTCCATGCAGGACAGAGGCGCCGGACCCTACAGGCAGGTACTGTCCCGTCCCCATTTCACAGAAGGAAACTGAGGCTTGGCAAGTCAGTGATAGGACCCCGTCTGCAGGGTTAGTCCGGCAGGCGCCCCTTGTCCTAAGAAGGATGCCTGTTACAAGCCCAGACAAAGGCCTGGGTCCTGCCTGGCTTTGCAGTTCGATGCTGGATGACCTGGGCAGGTCTCTTCCCCTCCTGGAGCTTTGGCTACACAACTCACAGCCCTTCCCGCTTTGGGGGAAGCGAGACCCCAGCAGGGCCACAGCTCCCAGCCTCCCATCTGCAGGGTGGTGTGGGAACCCCCCTCTGGGGGGCCCCCCGTGTGCTCTTATGGGCTCCACAAGGTCACGTCCTCCTCTGTCCACCTACAATACCCGGAGGTTGTCTGCCTGGAGCTGGAAACCTTGTTTTCCAGGTTTTCTAAGTTGGCCCTTGTGCGAAAGAATAGCTCCCCGGGCTGGGATGAAAACCATCCTGGCAGGGAAGCCCTGACCCTTCCTGCTCCTGTGCCCCGCCCCGGGTCCCTAACACATTCTTGGTCACCCCTAAACTCCAGAGACACATCCTTCCCCCAAAGTACCTCCTCCCATCAGAGCCCTGCCTCTCTCCACACACTGCAGCCCCTAGAGACGGTAGCTGTGCGGCACTGAGGGTGGGAATTACTCCAAAGCCCATGGAGTGTCAGGGCAGGGGCGCCCAGCGGAGAGCGGACAGGCCTGGAGGCACCAGGGCACTCAGCCTGGGGTAGGTCACGGCCCCTAGGCCCAGCATCCCCGCCTTACGCACACTGGGGATGTCACACACTCAGGCTCCAGCCCAGCCCCACCCCACCCATGCAGGCACTTAGGGGAGGCACGCATGTGCACACGCAGGGTCATGAACATACAGGGACACACACATATGCACAGGGACACGCATGCGCACACACAAGAACACGCACACACACAGGAACACATACACACAGGGACCCACACATACACACAGGGACACACACACACACTGGCCCCCAGCCCCCAGGATGCCGCTTTTTCATTATCTTACATGTCGCTTCTGCAATAAAATTCTTTAATTAAAACATGAATATTTAAAGCAACCCTTGAGAGAAATGGCCCCATCTCACCAGAGGCAGAAAAATGTAGAGAGACTCTGGAGGGGGCGGGAGCGGGCGGGCTGTGCAGAGGGGTGGCCGGCCGGGGGCAGGGAGCGGTGCTCTGGCCTGAGGAAGGCTTGCCAGTCGGACGCATGGCGTGGCCATGTGGCGTTTGGACAGGCCGGGCGGGGGCAGGGCTGAAAGTGGGCCACAGGCTGGCCTGGGCCGCCTGCTCACTCTGGGCATCGCACGGCCCCCTCGAGCCGGGACGGAGGACACGCCTTACCCAGACTCCCCTGCTCGGTGTGGGGGGCACGGCTCCGGGGCACAGGCTCCGCAGCACGCTATGGGGTCCAGCTCAGCTGTGTGTCTTCTGAATGACTGCTAGACCTCTCTGGCCCGTGGGCCACCTTGCCCCTACACACACACACCCAGACCCTCTCACCTGAGCTCTTGCAGGAGAAGCCCTGGGTGGCCAAGAGCTGCTCTGCTCTGGGTCTCCCCTTTCAAGCTCTGTGAGCCTGCCCACAGCCTGGACCCTCTGTGCCTCCCCCTACTCAACACGCATTTATCAAGGGCCTGCTGCCGCCAGGGGCTGGGCCACTGCAGGGCATCTCCAGTCCCTGCCCCACGATGGGGACATCCTGGCAGGGACAGAGTCAGGACACGGGAAATTCTCTGGTGTTCACAGGCAATTCCATGTGGGAAGAGAGGGAGAGAGAGTGAGGAGACAGTGGGCCTGGGGCTGCCGCCACATGCCATCTGGGCAGCCCCTGAGAGAGGGGCCATGTGGGGAGAGAGTTCCGGGCCCGGGAGCACCCCAGGCAGAGCTCCTGGGCCGGGAGGCGGGTCCTCGCTGGCAGCCACCTGGGCGGCTGGGAAGAGTGAACTGGTTAAGGGGCCGTGCTGTAACCTGCTGACGCCACGTGTACTCCCAAGGCCTCAGAAGCATCAGGGCCTTCTGAGTCCAGGCACGGGCACGGGGTCTGCGCCGCCCCTCGGTGGGGGTGACCGCCTCCTGTTCCTGCCGCCCTGCCCCTCAGAGTCGAGCTCCTCAATTCCCGGTGGCAGCCCCAGCCCGCATGCCCTCCAAACTGTCTTCCACGAGGCAGTTGGCCCTGCCACGGAGCCTTGACTTGAGCTTTGTCAAGACTTGCACAGAGCCAGCCTGCACACACACACACACACGCACATGTGCAGTGAATTCGAGTACATACCAGTGCACACGTGTACATGCTCACACACACACATGCACAAACAATGCACACAGATACCTGATGCACTGTACACCAGCATGCACACATGTACACGCCAGCCACACAAACATGCAAATACTCACGCATGCATGTGTAAGTGTGTGCACACATACATACTGGCAGTGCCTGTGTGAATGCACACATACATGTCCCCCCTACACACACTTGTACACGTGGATGCATGAACACACGCATGTTCGCATAACACACTGAACACACAGGCTTACAGAACACTGTGGACATATGCTCATGTAACACACTACACACACATGCACATAGATGTATGAGTGCAAGCATGTGCACACATGTGTGCACGCATGCACACCTGCCCACCTCCCTCCAGCACCACAAGCAAACATTTCCGTCCTCAGAATCTCTGCTCAAGTCCAGAGTCCCCACACAGCCCTCCTCCTCCTCTAATCTGTCTCTGCCTGCCAAGCCCTCCAGATCCCCTACCTAATAATAAACATAGATATTGACATTTCATCACTGATGTTGCTTTTGCTTAGAAACACTTTCACCCCAGTTCTCATTCTTCATGACAACCAAGGAAAGAAGATGTTTTACTCCATTTTAAAGACAAGGAGCCTGAGGGGATTGACCCAGGGACACAGCAAGTGCAGGGCAGGCTGGGATTAACTTGAACTCGGCCCCGTGGTCCCTCTCAAATGACATTCCCGCTGGATGGCCTATGGGCCTCTCACAGTCGGGTCCCACTCTGACCTCCGGATCTTCCTCCCCACCACTTCCCCACCTCAGCTGATGTCCTCACGCCCAGCCAGAAACCTGGGCATGGGCCAGCGATCAATCTCCTTCCTCCACGCCCACATCCTTGGCATCAGCAAGTCCATCAGCTGCGCACCCCATCCCCCAGGCGCTTCCCCTTCCTCCCGGCCAGGCCAGCATCAGCTCCCTCCCGATTTCTGCTTTGAGCCAGACACCACATCGACAGCCCCAGCCCTGTGCCCCCTCTGCTTAAAGCCCCCACGGCCCTTCAGCTCTCAAGAGAAGAGGCAAACCCCGTCCGGGAGGCCTGGCCACCTTTGCACTCAACTGCACGCCTGGGCCTGCTCTCTCCAGCACCCACATCGAGCCCTGCAAGCTCCCAGCTCATCACAGCGGCCCCGCCTCCCTGACCTTGTCCCGAAAGCTCTGTGTGGCTCCAGCTAGACTGGGTTATCTCCCTGGCATGGTCACTGCCCCGGGATCTGGCAGAGGCCAGCTTTTGTGCCGTGGCCTCCAGTGTGGGCCAAGCTCCAGGGCCATCAGGCCTGAGGCGACTGGACAGTCCCTCAAAGCAGTCAACACCTTGCCGGTGAGGACGCTGAGGTCCAGGGGGCAGGTGACCACTAAGGAGAGGTCGAGCGACGCGTGCGGCCAGGCCACCACCCCGCCCGGCCCTCTTGCACCCACCGGCCTCCCAAAGCCGCTGCCCTCTCTCTGCTCTGTCCTCCTCCTCCACCCTGAGGCCCACTCCCACCACCATGCTGTGGGGCTGCCCGTGCCTGGGTCACAGCGCCCTCCACCTGGTCCAGCCTGAAGATCAGCCCTCGCACCCCATCACTGGGGACCCCAACCCAACTGATGGAAGGCGGGGTTTTCCCGTCGGCTTCCTGGACGCCGTGCCTCCACCCCTGGGGGCTCTGCCCACCCCCTCCCTCTTCTCTCCAGCTATGTTCACCGCTTCATGGAAGTTTCTAATCTGGGCTCCCTGGCCCAGGGGCCATGAATAGAACCATGTTCCAGGAGAGCTGGTTCCCTTTGAAACCCCCCCACGGAGCGGCTCTTATGCCTTGAAAGACATTTTTCTGAGGAGTTCATCAGTCTCACTGGCTTGGCAGAGGCCAAGAGCCCTGGGCACGTCACCTGGCCCCATGGGGACCCACCCGCATGGACGCCCAGCCCAGCCTGGCTCCCGAGTGCCTGGCACACTGTCTGGTCTCCACCTGCACAGATGGTGAAGAGCTGTCTCCCATCACCCTCACCGTGGGGTCCCATGGGGGCCTCCCCTCCGTGCACGTGCAGGGTCTCTCCTGCCCCGCCCCTGGGAGCTCCGCTCCCCGTCCCACCTCCCTGATGGTACCAGCCCCGCCCTGTGCTGGTGCCCATCTCACCAAGGACCCCAAGCTTGCTAAGAAGGTGGGACCGGCCGAGCACACGCCCACTCTCACCTCTGTACTGCCCTGCCTCTGACCCCCACAGGGCTCACCCTCACCTCTCCCAGAATTCCAAACAGTATTCCCTGGGTCAAGCGACCCCTGACCTCCAGGTGACCGGCAGTGCCCCCCCGGCCCCTCCCCCTGCGCTGTGTCATGGACGCCTTGCTGCTCACTTACCTGGAGCGCCGTCCTCGCCCCGGTCCTGGGTCAGGCTGGTGAGGCAGTTCTCGGGGCCCCCAGCCACGCCATCCCTCAGGCAGACGTCCCCACGGGGGGCCAGGGAGCCGGAGGCAGGGTCGCCGGTGTCCCCACCCAGGCAGGCGCAGGGGGTCTGCATGATGCCGCAGGGGTGTGAGCTGCGGCTGCCGGCCAGACAGGCGTCCAGCCAGCGGCACAGCATCTGGCAGGCGGCCCGGCTGGGGTTGCGGTTGCCCACCACTAGGTACTCCACGGAGAAGTCGTCGCTGGGCCCGGGGGGCCCGTCCCGGGCCCCCAGGGTGTTGTCCTGGGGTGGCCGCAGGCGCTGCATCTGCAGAAACTGTTTGCTGGCCTGCAGGAAGGCCAGGGGCGCTGAGGGGTCGCAGAGCCGCAGCACCTCATCGAAGCTCTCCACCCCCAGGTAGGTGCGCGTGGACTCCAGGAAGGAGTCGAACTGGTAGGTGCGGACGCGGGCGGGGCCGCTGCAGGCGGGCGCCTTGGCCACCTTCATGTAGAGCGTGTAGCGGCGCGGGTCCGGGTTGCGCAGGGTCCAGGAGCAGCGCGAGGCATTGGCCGGGAACACCGCGGCTGCCGAGAAGTAGCCGAAGAACTTGCCCTGCACCAGCGTGGTGCAGGGCTCAGCCCCGGGCCCGGCGGCCGTGCCCGCGGCCGTGCCCGCCTGGCGCCCCAGCAGTAGCAGCAGCAGCGGCCCAAGGATCCAGAGGGCACCCGGGGCGGCGGCCTGGCCCCTCATCCTAGCTCGCGGGGCCGCCGGGGTTCCGCGGGCTGGGCAGGCAGGCGCGGGCCAGGCCTGGACATGCCAGGGTCTGGCGGTGAGCGGGATTGGGGCGGGCTGGGGGGCCGGGGCTCTGGGCGGGGGGGCAGAGGTGGCTTCCGGGCACTGTGGGGGCAGTGGCGGCTCCTACGGTCCAGCAGCCTGGCACCCACCCATGGTCTCAAGCAGCAGCTGGAAGAGAAAGAACAGAGGGCAGAGTTGAGCCCCTGGGGAGGGCACACTGAGGGCAGTGCCCACCCGGGCTCCGAGCCTCCAATGCGGGCCCTGGCCCCGCGCTCAGTCACCTGTTCTGCCCACCTGCCTGTGTGTCCACCTGCAGGGGCATAGAGCCAGGGGCAGGTCACTTCCTCCCCAAGCAAGCCTGGGCAGGAAGTGGTGGGCAGCCCTGGCCAGGGCCGCCGGCCCAGGGGCCTTGGCTATGCCCATCTGGCTGGGAAGCCTGGCAAGGCTCCGGGGGCTCCGGGCCTGCCCACTGGCCCCATCACAACCACGGGGGTCATCCTGCCACTGGGCCTCCGGGCCTCTCAGACCACACCTCTCCCCTACATCTTTCAGGGAAGGATCTGCAAACCCAGCCAGAGGAGAAAGCAGGGCGGAGTGGAGGGCAGAGGACAGAGGTCTTCCCTGGCCTCCTGCAGCCCCGCCTCTCTGAGCCTTGCCTGGGCGGGTGCAGAGTCCTCAAGTCTGCAGGAGTGACTGGCTCTGTAGGGGATGAGGGTGGGGTCAGACCCCGCTCTGGTTTTGCTGACATCCATCCGCCCTGTGCCTGGCACATACCACTCAGCCTCCCACCTGCGTTCCTGCCAGGGAGCCGCCCTCTCCCCTTCCCTGGAGTCACCTGCAGCCCCCGGGGACCAGGCCTCGGCCTGCGCTGACCCCTGCCTGTCCCCCCAGCCAGGCGGGCTCTGTCCCCCTTCCTGTCACATGAGGAAACCGAGGCTCAGATGGGGTCACAGTGAGGGGGCAGGGGTACCCACACTTGAACCTCCAGGCTGCCCCCAAACTCCTGGCCCTGGGGTCCCCTGACCTGTGGAGGAGTGGGCCTGGCCTTGTACCACCCGCTCACTGTGGGTGCTGGGGGCGGGATGCCGCAAGTCAGTGGGGACTCAGCGGAGCCTGGGCTCAGAGGCCAGCACCGCCCCTCCTGACCCGCCTGCACATGGACCCTGGAGAGCTTTTGCCTGCAAACCTCACCTCCCCGAAGCCCCTGCTGGGGTTGTCCCCCACGGCAGCTGGGCGGGTGGGTACAGGAAGAGCCGCAGCAGCCCCCTGAGCTCCCTGGCCGGGGGCGGCCCCTCCGCTCTGCTGACCGCGCACGCGCCAGCCGCTTAGTGCTGCCAGGCCCAGCTGGCCAGCGGCACAAGGTCGGCCACCACTCTGCAGTCCCCTCCTGCCGTCCTTCCCCACAGGCTGTGGAGGCAGGGCAGGGAGCGGGGCACGGGCAGCCTCGGGCTCTGCGCCAGCCGAGCCAGGGTGGCTGGGCGTCAGCAGCCTCCCCCGGCTGTGTGGATGCAGCCACACCCCTTACCCCCCAGCCTCAGTTTCCCCATCTGTATTGTGGGGGTGCAGCCTCACGCTCCCAGCATAAGGGAAGCACTGGACCCGCAGATTTACCCAGAGATGGGGCAGGAGGGGCCCCCAGTGGGGAGAGGAGCAGGGAGGGGGCTCCACAGCACCAGGGGTGACCCTTGGGGGCTCTTTAGTGGCAAACGCTGGGGAGGGAACTTGCAAACTCTTTGTGCTGGCCCTCTGGGCAGAACTGGGCAGATTGCCCTCGGTCCCTGCCTCCAGGAAGCCCCAATCCTGCCACACCTCCAGGCCATCCTGGGCCAGCCTTGGGACCAGCACCGCAGAGCCCCGTAGCCCATGTTCGGGGACTGAGGCTGGGGCCAGGGTACTACGGCCAATCCCAGAGCTGGGAGCCTGCTTGCAGGGTGGCCGTGGGATTCGAGACCTCACCTGAGCCCCTGCCCCAGTGGCAGCGCCCCCTCTCCTGGCCCTAGGCTGGGAACTAACACGGCTGCCAGCCCCCCAGCTGGGGTCCCAGCCCTGAGACAGACCTGTTCTGATGCTCGGGAGAGTCCCTGGTGGATGTCGGCAGAGCCCATCGGAGACCCTCATCACAGTCTGGTGCCTCCTCCAACAGCCCCCCGACCCCATCACTCAACAGCCAACTCAGCCTGTCCCATCCCCCTGGACCCAGGGTCAAGGCCGCCCCAAAGCCGCAAGCCTGCCCCTAGAGGGGCCTGCCTGGGCCCTGCCCACCTTCCCCCTGCTCCATCCCTGCTTCTGGGAGCCCACTCCCAGCCCTCTCGTCTGGAAAGTGGATACAGCCTGGAGCAGACGCTCGGCCTGCATGCTGGGGTTGAGGAGCTGGCGAGGCACGGCCGCATCCCCCACCTTGTGGCCTCACAGGCGTGTATGGGGCATTAGCCTGGCCCCGCATGGCGGGACGCATGGGAGGACCTCCTCTGCCAGACACAACTTTCCGCAACCTGGAGGATCTCTGTGCAGAGGGGCGTGTGGGGGCCATGGAAGAGCCACCTGGGAGTCTGTGGGTGCTGGATGCCCGAGCCAGGGTCTGGGCCCGTGCCTGCGGGACAAAGCCCCTGCCCCCTGAGAGACAGGGCACTGCCCCGGGTCAGACAGACCGCCCTACCCTGCCTGTCCGGGGGCCCATGGGAGCCCACCAGCCCTCATCTAGACTGGCTCATTAGGCTCCGGTCAGCCTGTGCGGGGAGCGAGGCCACCCCTGGGCCCTGTACAGCAGGCAAGAGGAGCAGTGAGGGTAACAAGCAGGGCAGGCCCCTGTTCAGAACTGCCCCCCAGAAGCATGGCGACATGAGAAGCCGGCCCGAGGGCAGGAAGGAAGCGGGGCAGGTGCTGGGGCCAAAGGAGGGAGTGGCCCTGGGCCCAGCAGGTGGGGGAGAAGGGCACCTTCTGGCCTGCACCCTGGGGAAGTAGGTGATGCCAATGGGGGCAGGTAAGGGGCAAGTCAGGGTACCCCCAAGACTGAGGCTCTGGTGTGAGCCTTCAAGAGGCTCCTGGGGTTAGAAGATGGCCTGGCAGATCCCCCCCCGTGGGGTTTTCACACAGGCTCCCACAGTGGGGGGTTGCTGGGGCCACCAGAGGGCCAGGCGTTCTCCAAAACTCGAGGGCTCCATGCCCTGGGCCTTGAGGACAGCTCTGCTGGCCAGAAGGCAGTCCCAGCTCTGAGCCCAAGCCCTTGAGTGGCCTGGTCCGGCCTCTTTTGGCTGGACTCAGGGCAGAGCTGGGCAGGAGGCCCAGGCCGCCAGCATGGAAGGCCCCTGAGCCTGCCAGCGGCCACTCACCTGCACCTGCCCAGACCCCACCCTCTACCCTGCCCCCGACAGGCCCACAGGTGCTTTCCAACAGCGGGGCCCCCCCGCCTCTATTCACTGCCTGCCTAAGAGCTCCAACAAGGCCTTGGATAAACGGCTGAGGCCGCTCATGCCGGGGCACACTAGTGTCAGGCCCCAGGTCACATAGCGGGGTGGAGGCCAACCAGTCGAACCCATCCCAGGCTGGGAGATCCCAGCTGAGAGGGGCTGGGGCCTGCGAGGGAGCCCCTGACCCCGCCTGGCACCCCGGGGTAGTGTCCCCAAGGGGCGATGCCGGCAGGGTCCTGGGATCAGCGGGGGCAGCCCCTGATCTTCACCAAGGGGTTCCTCTGACGGGGTGGGGGGCGCAGGCCCAGAGAGATGGGAGGAGATGGGCGGGGGATGGTCAGAGGACAGACAGGGCCTCAGAGATGACCAGACCCCCACCTTAAGTAAGCAGGCGATGGGCAGTGGGGACCTTCGCTGAACTTGGGGAACAGATGTGTGTGCGTATCTGTGCATGCATGTGTGTGTTCTGTGTGCACACATGTGTCTGCAAGGCGTCTGCACATGTGGGCACCTGTAGCACGCTTGCATGAGGCTGACGGCAGGAGGAGGGCTCAGTGTGTGCTATGGGATGTGCGGGTCAGTGACCGGGGAGGGGCCAGCCTGGAGGGGGAGCCCAGGGGAGCCCAGGAGAGGGCCTCAGAGGAGGGCCGGGCTGGGGAGGGCAGATCCACACCCCTCCCTGCAGGTGACCGTGCAGTGGCTTGTCTGAGCCGCCCATGCTCCCTGCCCTCAGCCACAGCCAGAGCCCAGGCCTCCCCTGGTGGTCAGGCTCCACAAGCCCACTGACCAAAGGTGAGGGTGGGAGGGGCGCCTGGCCTCAGTGCCAGGCTCTAGCGTGGTCGCCGGTCCCTCCTCTCATAAGTCCTCACGGGTGGCTGTATCCCCGAGGTTGCTGGCCTCTGTCTGGTCCATGGGTTCACATACCCCGACTGGGGTCACTGCGGCGTCAAGCGCGCACTGCCCGTCCTGGGTCCCAGTGATCAATAGGCACCCGAGCCCCCTCAGGTCCCTGCCTCCCCAACCTGCCTGCGTACAGAAGCCTGCTGAGGGCCTGGCCCCAGCACTTTGGCCAGCCTCTGCCCCGCAGCCTACTGCATGGCCTCTCGGAGCCTGCGGGGCAGCCTCTGGGTGAGGGATGGGGGACCCCAGAGAGTCAGGTGAGGGAGGAGGAGCTGGAGTCATGGAGATGAGCGAGGGCCAGGTCTCGGGTCTCAGGGGACCCCCGCGAGGCAGGAACAGTGTCAGCCCCACGTCACAGCTGGAGGGGTCACCAACCCGCTGAGGGGTGCCCCACCCGCATCCGTGCCCAGGTGGACTGTCCAGCCCCGCCTGCCATCAGAAGCCGGGGTGCCCCAGGTTCCCTGCCCACAGGGGTGTGGGCTCGATGCCGCCCTGCCAGGCTCCGGGATTCTCCAGCCGCACCTCCATCCGTGGGCCCCCCGCTCCCCTCCCGGCCCTGCTGTCCCCTCCCCACCCACCCCAGGCCACCAATGGCATCCCCAGACACCAGCCACAAAAGGCGCTCTGTTGTCCCGGCCGGCCCCCTGAACAGTGCCCGCCTGTGTCCTGGAGAAGGCTGCCCTGGGGGAGGGGCGGGTGGGCAGCCACGGCACGGATGGCAGCCCTCGGGCTGGCGGGTGGGCAGGGCTGAGAGAGGCCACCTAAGGGCGCCTGACCACCCTGCCCTCCCGCCATGGGGTGACCAGGGCCCCCACAGGTCCCTCCTGGGCCGTGGCAGGTCAGGGAGCTAGTTTCCCAGAGGCACAGGCAGTCCCCCTGGGTGACCCCAGTCACAGACCCCGGACAGCCTGCGAGCGGTCTCAGGGGCGTGGGGCCACGGGGAGGGGCTGGCAGCCGGGACAGGCCTCCGTTTACTAGCAGAACCGGGAGTGGTCTGCTAGGAGACCCTGGCCCCCCGCCCCACGACCACGACCTGCCCCCACTCCCAGCCCATGCAGGGCCAGCCAGCTTCCTGAGCACCCCGGCCGACTTGTGGAGCATCCCAGGCCTGCCCCAAGGGGGCCCGGCCATGTCATCCTCCCAGCAGAGAGGGAAAGCAGACCAGGAAGGGTCTCCAGGTCCAGGGGCGGGGGTGCCGGGGTGGGGCTGGGCTGCCAGTGGGGAGGCTCCCTCCCCTGCCCGCCAGCCTGGGCACCAGAGCCTCCAGGGGAACCTGGCCGGAAGCCAGGCAGAGCTGCCCCAGAGGAAAGAGGCGGCCCGGCCGGAAGGTCCAGTGCTGGGGGCGGAGAGAGGAGCCTTGTCCTGGGCTGGCTCTGCTCCAGGCTGCCCCATCCAGACCCGCACCCTCATCACGCCTCTTTTCCAAGAGCCTGTCACCCCAAGCCACTTGCAGGCCTTGAAGACATCCAGCGTTCTGTGCTCCAGGCCTGTGCTAACACCTGCACGCTCTGAGCAGCTCTCCCCCACCCCCACCCCCCGCTGGGTAGACACGCGTGGTCCTTTAGGTCATGGGCCTTTGGGTCACGGGCAAGGTGGCTGCCCTGGAAAGCGTTACCTGAGCCTGTGGGGCCTCCCGAGAACAGACGCGCCCTTGCGAGCTCCCACCACGTCCTGCGGCCCGGGCACACACACATACGCGCACACAGTGCTCTTGTGTTGCACAGACACACTCTGCAGAGTCCCGGGCGGGGACAGTGAGAGCATCAGCCCCTTCAGCTGGGCGTCCCTCGGGGGCAGGGAGCTCTCCTGAGGAGGGGAGGCTCCCGGTATTCTGGCTGCGACCTATGTCCCTGCCTCTCCTCTCCGTGTTCCCCTGCTTGGTACCGAGAGGAAGCCCATGCTCCTCGCAGGAGACAGAGTCCTCGCCCGCTCAGCTGCTGGCCACGGGTGACGCCCCACCCACGCCCCACGCCAGGGTCTGTTCCCGGAATTCTCAGCAAGAGGGGCTCATCCAAGGTCAGCGGTCCAAGGTCACATGGGAGGGGGTGGGGATGGCGGCAAGATCGGAAGAGGCGGTCAGGAAGGGCCCTTGTGGCTGGGCCGACGATGCGGAGGTCCCAGGGGTGTCCCAGGGGTGTCAGGGTGTCCCTGACAGCATGGGGTGGTGGGAGGGGCGAGAACAGAGGAAGGGGTGCTTAGCCAGGACACACTTCAGGGAGCCCAGGTCTCGGGGCTCTCAACACCCCCTGACCTGCCCCATGACACCGGCGGCTGCATCAGGACAGGCCGTCCGAGAGGAGCCTGAGCACTTGGTGCTTAGAGGTACCAAGGCTCCTGGCACCCACGGGCACCTTCTCCCCCGTCTCCAGGAGGGCTGAGGGGAGGGAGGGTGGCAGAGTGTGGGCCAGGCCCAGCGCCACCACCAGCTGCACCCCAAGAGCTAGGGCTGGGCGGGCAGAGAGGGGCACAAGCTGACCTGCGGCCCAGGGCGAGCTCCGGGGAGGAGGCTGCCCCGAAACCAGGGCTGGGCCAAGCTGGAGGGACACGTGCACAGGGACTGGTGGGACCCGGAGGGTCAGGGCTCGGGCTAGGGGCAGGGACAGCGCTTTCTACGTTCTGACCTCACTTGCATCTGCCTGGACAAGCGGGCCGGCAGCCCTGACTGCCCAGGGTGTCGCCTACACTGCCTGTCCAAACTCCGCAGGCCAGGCGGCAGGGAGGCTCCGCCGGCCCTGGGCACCAGTTCCAGGGGGCAGCCCCCCACCATCACCCCCTGCCCCCCAGTGACTTGGCCAGGCCACCTGGGCCACGCACGGAGCTCTGAGGCCCCTGCTTGCCAGCTCCTCAGGTCCTCTGCCTCTCCTTCCACCTTGGGGACCCCTCAGCCGTGTCTCAGCTGAGAGTCAGCACTCCAAAACCAGCCACCCCGTGGGGGGACGGGGGCAACCTGGCCCTCATCTCACCATCCATCACAGCCTCTGAGGCCCTGGAAACCTCCTGCCCTGGAGACCTCTCTGGTCCCGCAGTCACCCGGTCACTCAGCAGGGACCAGTCCCTACCCCCGCCCCCAAGTGAGCCCTGGAGGATGCCCACAGACCCCATGGGCAGGGACCCGCTGGAGAGTCAAAGGCGAGGGTGGGGGTGCTATGGGGGATGGGGTGGTGAGGGGGAGGAGGCGTGGGGGCAACAGTGAGAGTGAAGGCTGGGGATGAGACGGCCAAGGGTTGAGCCAGGGTCTCCAGCCACACGCAGACGGATTCCATTGTCTAAAGCATTTTATGCTTGTAAAGGCACAGAACATTCTGGAAGGATAACAGGGACACATTAACAGGAGGACCTGGGGTCTAGGGCGAGGAGATTCCCTCTTCGCTCTAGCCCTTTGGGGCTGCTCCCATTGCTTGTCACCTTCCAGGTGCATGCGTCAGGAAGGTCTAACTCTTTGCGACCCCATGGATGGTAGCCCTCCAGGCTCCTCTGTCCAGGGGATGCTCCAGGTAAGAATATTGGGAGTGGGTTGCCATGCCCTCCTCCAGGGGATCTCCCCGACCCAGAGATCGAACCCACATCGCTTATGTCTCCTGCATTGGCAGGCAGGCACTTTACCACTAGCATCCCCTGGGAAGCCCAAGTAGAAATGAATTAATAAGAAAGAGCGGAGGGAATGGTGGTTACAGGCAGGAAGGAGCCTCAGTTCCCGCCACCCTGTGAGCCAGGGGGACACTGGGTACAGGGAAGGCTCCGGATGCTCTGGCAGAAAGGAATCCGAACCGAGGGATCCGAACTCCTCTGCGGCCGTGGCCACGGCCACGGCCAAGGGTCCCGGGTCTGCTGCCGCGTCTCGCCCTACAGAAGAGGCCTCGTGCCTCTGTGGCCCAGGCTGGGAATCAGCGGGAAGCTCTTCCCCTCTTGGGCCTTGCTTTCCCAACAACATAGGGCATGAAGAAGGGTTCTCCCAGCACCCTCTACCCAGTATCCTCAGAGCAATGCCACAGCCCCAGACATGAATGTCCACCACGGTGCCCAGCTTCCAGGGCGGTGTACACTCATATTTTATGCTGTGTTGTGGGTCTGTTTGTGGTACACACTGAAGGGGGTCTTGGGTGGTGTCGGGATGACAAGAGGAGCCTGGAGTCCAGCGTGCTTGTGGGCAGGGGCTGCCCCCCAGGAGCACCTACCATCTCCTCGGCCACTGGGGCGAGTCACCACCTCAGTCTAGGACCACCCCCCTCCCCCGCCATAGTCCCCACCACTCCCAAGACGCAGCCCAAGGCCTGCAGCGCTCTGGGTTCCTGCCCCCTTCCCTCTGGAGCCCCAGTCCTGCTGTTTTTCTCTCCAGCTTCTGCACACGAGCTGCCTACGCCTTACATCTGCCACAGGGCCTTTGCATGGCTGCTCCGGTGTGAGACCATCCTCACCACTCCCACCCCTCTTCTCCTGGTTTAGCTGCCATTCCCCATAGAGGGCTCTGGGAGACCCCTGCCTCTGGCCTCCTGCAGGCTGCTGTCTTCCATCCCAGAGCCCATTCACTGAACTGAGCAGGGTCTCTTTCCTGCCTTATTCCCACTAGCCTTCACATGGCAGGGCACACCCTCTGCCTTGCCCAAGCTGCACTCCCAGTGCACACGTGTCCACGTGGGCACCTGTATTTTCACTACGTGTGTGCAGGCTATACACAATGGTATCCAGGCCATATGTCTACTGAGAAATCGCTGCTCTGACCGGTAGCACGGCCGCAGCCACTCAGGCTGGGGGCCAGAGAGTTCCAGAGGACAGTGGGACAGAGTGGGTCAGCCGGGATGCACTAAGCTAACCAACTCTCTGGGTTTAGGTTTGAGGGGGGCCACCGCTTGCACACCACCACAGGACCTGCCGCAGGTAAAACGTGGTTAGATTCAATTCTGCCATCCCGGTCGCGCATTGACACAGATCTGCTCTGCGCACGCACACACGTGTGGAAGTCTGCGTGCCTGCCCACACAAGCCACCAGTTTGCCGGCCGGACACGCACGTGCACGCGTGGCACACAGGTACCCAAACGCGCTCCTCACGCCCGTGCACCGGGCACGCGGGCACGGCGAGTGCGGGGAGGCGGCTGACTGCGCTCGGGCCCTGACGAGGGAGCCTAGGGCCCGCCGAGAGGCGGGGGCGGCCGTGCTGCGGGGATGGGGCGGGCGCCCGGGCCGCGGACGAGACGGAAGGGGCGGGCAGGCGGCCGGTGGTGCGGGCGCCCTCTCTCGGCCGCTCGGGGCAGCGCGCCGCCCTCCGCCGCCGCCGCCGCCGCATCCCGGCGCCCGCCGCCCCGGCCGGAGCTGGAGGCGTCCCCGGGGGGCGAACTCGCCCCCAGGACCCGCTCCGGAGGTGGAGGCCCGGGCCAGGAGGGCCGGCCAGGGGGCGAGGATGCCGAGGGGGGTTGCCTGCACCCTGCCGCTCGTCCGGCCCCGCCGAGGCCGCCTCCTGCCCGGCCCCGAGGCCGCGCGTCCGCAGGCACCCAGCTGCCTCCGGACCCGGCTGGCCGGGACGCTGCGGGCCCGGGACGCTGCGGGCCTAGCCCGCTGCGGGCCCAGCGCATCGGATGTCCGGGAGAGCGCCGAGGGCCTGGGCCGGAAGAGCCCCCAGAGCCTCCCCCTCGCCCCCATTTCACGGACGCGGCCACCGAGGCCGGAGAGGGGCCGGAGCCTGTGGGCGAGGCAAGGCCCCCCAACTCGGCTGCGTCCCCTCCCGTCCCTGGGTCCCGAGCAGAGCGGCGTGATGCCCAGGGCGGCGAATCCCCTTTTCCGCCCCCGCGCAGGAGCGCGGCGGGGACAAGCTCCCTTCCCCGGGATCGGAGGCGGCAAACTCCGCGCTCGAGCCTCCGCGCCGCGCCCGCCGGCAGAGCCGGCGGAGCCGCGCGCCGCCCTGGCGCATTCCCGCCGGCCTCGCTCTCGGCCTCCCGCCGCCCGGGTTCCGGGACTCCCAGGCCGGCCCCCCGCCCCCCAGATCCAGGCGCAACAAGTCTGAAAGCAGCGCCGAGCAAGAGCGAGCGAGCCGGGAGGAAGGGCGCGCGGGGCTGGGCGCTCCGGGATCCCGGCACGCGCAACGTTCGCCTCGGGGGACCCGGCGCGGGCGGCGGGCTGTCCGGACTGATCGGCGGGCGGCCCCCACCCCTTGAGCGGCCCTGACACTGCGCGGGCGGGGGCGCGCCCGGGAGCCCCCACCCCCTCCTTCGTCTGCTTGACCTTGCTGGGGTCCTCAAAGCCGGACCTGGCGGCACCCGGGCGTCCGGACGCAGAGTTTCGCGGCCACCTGCGGGGGCGAGGGAGGCTCTCTCCCTCGACCTCCCTCCCTGCCTCGGCGGCGGCGGGGGTCGCGGAGGAATAGAAGGCTGCAGACTCTAGGAGACGCTATGGCCGCCGCCTCAGACCCCAAATACACGGTATTCCACCTCCGGATATGAAAAGAGACCCCGGCCTCCCGTCCGCCCCCTTCCCGCCCGCGCGGCCGCTGCTCGGAGGGGGCGTGTGTTTGTGTCTGTGGGGGAAGGCGCTGGGGGTCCCCTTAGGTCCCGAGGGTGGGTTGGGAGCGCAGATTTCCCAGCCCCCTTCCCAACACGTTTGCCAATTGGCTGCCTGGGGCGGGGGGTGCGCGCCCCCTGCCCACCCACACACCTGCACACATTTCAACTCCTCGGGAGTTGCTGCTAAGGAATTCTCGACCCTGACCCCGGGGAATGAAAGGGACGTGACGGGAGCGCGCGGAGGGAAAGGGCGCTGAAGAAGGGGTGGGTTAGGACTCGTCCGGGTCCATCCTGGCTCCCTGCACTCCAAGAAACTTGAAAGCCGAAAATAAAAGTGGGGAGGGTAAGGTGCCCAGCGGGCCGGGGCCGGGGTGCCGGAACGGGCGCTCCCTCTGAGCTGCCTGGGAAGTGACCCAGCGGGAGCCGCCGCACCCGGCAGCGGTCCACGGGCTCGGAGCCGCATCCTCTGACAAGCCTTCCCGGCCACCAAGCTTCGCGGCGATTTTCAGCTCTGCCGTGCCCTCCCGAAGCAGGCCCGAGGCGCGCTGTGCCCTGCCCAGGGGGCCGCGGGGACTAGCGGGAGAGGGCGGCCGGCCGGGCCCAGAGCACCAACCTGCCCGGGAGGGGGCGGGGGCCAGGCTAGTTCCTCGAGGCAGCTGCGCGGCGGCCGACGAAGACCGGCGGCCTCGGCCCGCTGGGAATGGGGACCGAGGAGTGCCCGGCGCCCGGCCTCGCTGCTTCTCGCGGAGAGGGCGCAGGGATGACCCAAAGTTCGGATCCGCTTATCCGCGCGGCCTGTCCGAGCGTGTGGAAAAGATCAGAATGGAACGAGTCAGGGCGTTCGTGTGTGTGTGTGTGTGTGTGTGTGTGTGTGTGTGTGTGTGTGTGTGTGTGTAGGGGGCCGGACGGTGCTAGGGTAGCCCTCTGACCATCTGGGAGGAAGAGCACCTCCAGGAGTATCCGCCGCCGGTGCCGCGTCTACTGGAGGCTGCGAGGGAGAGCCTGTGCGTGCGGGGAGGACATCTCGGGCCCCTACAGGGGTTTAGGGGCTCTGGATGTGATGAGGGGAAGGGGACACACCGGGGTGTCTCTCCTGAACCTACCTGGGTCAGTGTGTGGCTGCGGGGCACCTCTGGGGCTCCCGAGACCCCTGCCAGCGCCCGTGTGGGTCAGGGACACAAGGGGAACGCCTTCCCCAGCCGGCCCTGGCTCTGTGCATGTGACGGGGAGGGCAGTCTTCCTCAGCCTGGCCTGCCACCCCGGCCAGGCTGCGGGTGTGTGGACTCGGGGGAGCCGAGCAGCGCCGAGGAACCTCTCCCACGTCCAGGTCGCCCCCTCCTCAACCCGCCCGGTGCGGGCGCGCGGAGACCTGCCAGATTCCGTCGCCGCCGCCGGAGGAGGCAGGGGGCGGGGGCGGGAGGGGGGGTCCGAGCTCGGAGCGCCAACCTCGGAGCTACGAAGCCCCAAACGGCGAAGTTAGGAAGTCCGGGCGTCCGCCCCTCCCCCGACCCCCTCCCACCCTCGCTGCGCCCCCTCTCGCCGCGCCCCCAGTCCCCAGCCCCCCGCCAGAGCCTTCCTTACCTTCCCCGGCAGCAGCGGCCCCGCTGGCGAAGACTTGATCGGGCGAGTTGCAAATCCCCAGGAGCGCCCCGCGTCGCCGGCGGCCGAGCCGGGCGCCCGACCGGAGCGGGGGCTCCTCCTGCCGCCGCCACCCCCGGCCCGTTCCAGGCCTAGCCGAGACGCCCCCGGGAGCACACTCGCCGGCGCGCGCAGGCCCCCTCCCCTCCCCCCGCCTGCCGGCGCCCCCCGGACGCCCGGGAGGTCCGGATGCCCGGGCTGCGGGCGATGCGGGGCGCGCGGGCCCGGGCCCGGCCAGGACGCGGTGCGGCCGCCTGCGCTCCCGGCTCGCCGGCTCCACGCTCGTTCCGCCGGGGCCGCCGCCAACGCCGCGACCGCCGCTCCCTCTCCGGCCGCCGCCGCCGCCGCCGCTCGGCTCCTCTCTCCTGGCCCGCTCCTCTCGCCTTTTTTCCCCTTCCTGAGGGGGGGGCGAGCCGAGCCGAGCCGGGGGCGGGGCGGCGCGGGGAGGGGGAGGAGGAGGCCGAGGACGGCGAGAAGGAGGAGGAGAGAGGCGGGCTCCTTCCCCCACCGGGCTGCCGGCGCTCCCCAATCTCTCGCTCTGAAACTGGATCCCGAATCGGGAGCCAGAGACTGCATTACGGATTACATCAGGCTTTCTAGAGCTTCCAGATCACACATGAGAGGGGAGCGCGAGCGGGGGGCGGGGTGTGGGGGAGGGGAGAGGTGGCGGGGCGGCGGGGTAAGGAAAAACGCACACACACGCGCGCATCGGGGGAAGCCCGGAGCCCGCCCCATGCAGCAGCAACACCCGGAGTTGGGTCTCAGCTCTCTGCCTCTCCCGGGAGCCGAGGAGTGGCTGCCGCGGGCCGACCGGGCGAGTGGACGGACGGGTGGGTGGATGGGCAGGCAGGGCAGATGGATGGAGGGAAGGAAGTTGTACGGGCTTGTGCCCCGACAGGGCGCAGAGGTGCCAGAGAGGACGGGCTGGGTGGAAGGGCGGATGAGGTAAGTGGGCTTCGGTCGAGGAGGTGCGGGAGGGGATGGGTGGAAGGACAGATGCCTAGAGAGATGGGCGATATGGTGGATGGAAGGGTGGAGGGTGGGTGGATGGATGGAGGAACCAGGTGGAAGAAGATGGGCAGAAGAGGTGGGGACATAACTGGGTGGATGGCACCTGAGTAGAGGGCTGAAGAGATGGCTGGGCCATGCAGCTGAAAGGATGGTGCGTGGATAGGTGCAGGAGGGGAGATTGGATGAGGGAAGGGCAGAAGACAGAGGCCGAAGAACAGACCTAGGACCGTGAGGCTCAGAGGTTGGCGGACACGGGGAGGCCCAGCTTGAACGGCTCAGGTTGGGTTTGCCCAGTCTTTCCTCAGGGGGCTCTGTTCTGAGAGGTGCTGAGGGAGGGGCTTGAGAGAAGAGCCCCGAGGGTCAGAAGCAGCGCTTACCCTGAGGGGCGTCCTCAGTCACTTTGTCCACATTCATGTCCTCCACGCATCCTCCTTTGACTTGGTGACAGTGGGGACATCCCAGTCCCATATGCAGGCTTTGTTTTTCCATAAACTGGGGGAGACTGCTTCATCTCTCATCTTAAAGTGACCATAGTCCCCCTTCTTCTGAGGTCTTTGGCCAGATACCCACAGGGGGCCTCCCTAAAATGAAACACAGCATCTTGGAGAAAGGACCTCAGGGAGATTACTTCAGGGTCCTTCTCTACTAGGACGGTTATGCCTCCGAGCCCCTCACTTCTTTTTCATAACTTGTGGTCCACTCTGAATGCAAAATCCTCACTGAGTCTTCCTGAATATGCAATAGTATACACATCTCTCGTCTTAGCCAGCCACCGATGCCTTTGCGGCCCAAGCCCAGCATCTGGTCCAACTGTCGGCTTTTTTTAGCTTCTTCCCAGAAGGCTCCATTAGGGTGTCATCACTGTCCCCATCAACCATTAATTCACAGTCGCTTCCACCATTCTCAGCCTGAACGTTAGCATGCAGCCCCACACGGTTCTCCCCATGGCCATCACCATAACCCCCAAGCAGGACCTCTACAGTGCCATCACCGGCCAGGGCACGTGGCTCACCTCATCAGGGGCAGCTCCGTGCAGACCAGTCCCTCTGGGAAGGACAGCCTGTGGACTGAGCTTCATAGGATCATCCTGGAGGGCTGGTCAGAAGAGCTAGGGAGACACGGTCCCCAAGGCAATCGGGAGGCAGAGGAGGCCCCAGGGCAGCTGTATCCCTCCCCCTTCATCCTGGGGAGAGGACCTTCTCCCCAGAGTCTTTGAACTGAGGGAGGAGGCAGAGGCGGTGCCCCTGGGGGGCTGCTGCTCCCACCCTTCCAGGCCCAGACTCAGGGCCTCAGCCTTTGCTTCGCTCTCCTTTCTGCACTTGCAGCCTGTGGCCACCAGGGGGCCTTTGCTGTTGGGCCATGGACCGCGCCAAGGGTGCTGGCAGCTCTGAGTCAGGATTTCAGCTGCCGCTTTGCCACCAGCCCTCCTCGTGCCCACGGAGGAGGGTAGTAGCCACCCCGTGCTCCTCTGCCCTGGGACCCCCGCTGGGCGTTCCCAGGGCAAGGCTGGGGTCCCCTCCACTCAGGCCATCTGGTGCGAAGCGGTGTTACCTGAGACAGGACTTCTCAGCGGGGCCCTGCCTGCCCCTCCTCGCCTCCGTCCACTCTTTGTCCTTTCTAGAAAAGGGTCTCCTCACCCCAGTTCCTGAGCCAGACCCCAGACGGTTCCCCTCCCAGAGGCAGAGAGGCCGTCCGACCCCTGCTCCTCAAGGAGGGAGCAGAGTCAGCAGGGCCCTGGGATTGCTGCCCAGGGAATCTACCCACTCCCCAGGCCCGTACCCAGCTGAAGTCCTGAAACAGAGTTGCACGGGCCCCACTGGGGCTTCAGCAGCCCTGTGGCTGCATGTGGACCATGACAGAAGGGGGTGAAGGTTTCTTGCAGCCCAGACATCCCAGGATTCTACACTTCTGAGCCTGAAATTTGCTCCCAGTTTACGTCCAGCATTCTCCACCAAAGCTTGTACAATCCCGATGGCTCACACTGACATGAAGGGCGGGGCCACAGCTTGTAGTAGTCCAAGGTGGCCTCAGCACAGGAGGTTGAAACTGATGGACCCATGCCAGGCCAACCCTATCCAGCCGGGCACGAAGTCCTGGAACCTCTTCACTCAGCCCCAAGGGGAGCCTGATATTAAACTTCATGGCCATAAACCAATCCCTGACCCCAGCCATCTACTCACTGACCACTGACCCTATTCACACACTGAGGCCTGTGACTGGTCCCACTGTGAGCCCTGACCCTGGTCCCACTGTGAGCCCTGACCCTGGTCCCACTGTGAGCCCTGAGCCCAGTCCCACTGTGAGCCCTGAGCCCGGTCCCACTCTGAGCCCTGAGCCTGGTCCCACGCTGAGCCCTGACCGTGGTCCCACTCAGCCCTGACCCTGGTCACATGTTGAAGCCCCAGCCTGGTCCCACTGAGTCTTGTCCTCCTGGCACTTTTACCCGTTCAGCTTCTTATTCCCGAGCCTGAGTGTACATGCTAAGGCATCCCTGAGGAATGAGAAACAGAAGCTTTGTGCGTGCGGGGGCTAGGAGGACCCCCAGTGGAGCAGCAGGAAGCCTACCTCAGGGTCTTATCTGTTTAAAACCATTCTCACACAGGACCGGCCCCTCTCTGGGGAAGACGTGAGGGTTTACCCCTCGGCAGTCAAGGAGAGAGCTGGGATGGTCTAGAGCCGAGCCCCCTAAGTCCTGGTCTCCCCACCCGGCCTCCTGGCACCAAGGCAGAGCGAGGGCCTGCAGCACCTGGCACCCCTTCTCTGGCCTTCAGAGGCTGCCTGGGGGCTGGCTGGAGGGCACAGCACAGGGGTCCCAGCCTGGGGACATCGTGGCCCTCTCCAGCCACTTGGTGGACTTTGTAAGCCAGGGGTGGCGGTGGGGGTGCGGAGCAGAGTGAGTAATGGGCTGATTCACATGCATGTAATTAGTTGTGGATGCAACATGCCAGCGTCAGCCTCCCAGCCAGGACACGCAGGGCCCACTCTGCCACTCAGCAGAACGAGGCCCCGCCCTGCGGCTGCTCTGCCTTCCCGCTCCCCTGCTGCCCACCCGCTCAGCCCTGGACTCCCCAGGCTACGCGACTGTGAGGAGACGGAAAAGAGGAGGGATGCCTAGGGAGGAAGGAAGCGAGGCCAGGGCTCCCAGCTCCTCTGGCTAGCCACAGGCTCCATGGGCCCCTCCTCCAGGAAGCCCCCCACCCTCTGCAGGCATGGCCCCCGAAACACCCCGGACGTCTCCGCCCACCTGCAAGCACACAGGCCAAGGCCCTCTCTGGGCCCAGTGATGGTGGCCAGCCCCTCCTGCACCCCTGGCCAGCCCAGAGCTGAGTGACTGGGCGGCGGGGCCAGCATAGGTGGGCCCGGGCAGGTGGGCAGTCAGCTTCCATTCTGAGACGCCCACAGTCCCCTGCGCACCATCGTCCCGCCCCAGCCCCGGCCAGGTGTGCACACACAGCAGCGACCCAGCTGGGGTCTGTGTCCTGGAGACCAAGTCCAGGGCCAGAATCAGCTCAAGTAGCCAGAGTCCAGCAGTGAGAGGGCCCAGGGGACCGACCTCCACACCTACCCTGCTCAGGCTGCTCGCTCCTGGGCCAGAGGCACTGGGGTGGGGGCAGGGGCAAAGGGCTGAGAAGGCTGGTCTCCAGATGGCCCTACAGAGCTGGCCAGCAGGATGGGTGGTGGGCATGTTCTGTGCAGGGCTGACCAGCACATCCACCACTGGCCACGCGTGGCTACTGAGTGTCAGAAATGTGGCTCATGTGCCCAAGGAACTGAAGTTTTAATTACTTACTTTTCACTAGTTTCACCTTAAATAACCACGTGTGGCTGGTGACTGCCCTGCTGCATGGTGGCCTGTCTTCCCCGCAGGGGACTGGCCTCTAGGAGTCCTGAGGCTCCCCCTGGGGAGGGCTCCGGGCCAGAGGGGGCCTGAGATTTGTCATTAACTGGACTCCAGTGAGCACGCGACCTGTGGCTCCGGGCTCCACAGCAGAGCTGGTGAGCTGCCTGGCACCTCCCCTTCCCCACATCGGGCTCCAGGTGAGAGTGGGGAGTCCTCAGGGCAGGTCGGCGCAGTGGCTGCAGCCAGACCAGGGTGGTCTGGTTTGTATCCTGACGGCCCCACCTTCTCGCTGTGTGACCTCAGGCAACTGCCTCCTCTGTGCCCGCTTCATCTGTGTGCCGGGGACAGTAATGGCACCCCCTGTGTGGTCTTTGTCAGGATCGAGTGAGTAAATCAAGGCGGGCCTGGCACAGATGGCCAATTCCGATGGAGGTGTGGGCTCCACGTCAGAGCCCCAGTTTTCCCGCTCTCTGGTGCCAAACCTCCTGGCCCGGGCCCAGCTCCTGCCCCCTCCCTCCTGCTTCTCCGCACTGACTCAGCGCAGCCGCAGGGTGGGACCCCTGCCATCAGCCCCTCGGGGTCAGCAGGCGTGACAGCGGCAGATGGCGGTCGGCTGCCCACGGCTTCGCCCCCTCCAGCCCCAGGGCCTTCAGCTCCTGCCACCTGCCTTGGCGCCACGGAACCAGGGTCCTGTGGACCACTGTGCAAGCCCTCAGTGTGCCCCTGCCCCGTGGGCCCCCAGCTACCAGCCATGCCTGGACTGAGTGATGGGCCTTGGGCTGGCAGGGCAGGAGGTGAGGGGAAAGCTGCCCGCGACTCCAGCAGTTATAACCTTTGCCCTTTGGAAGTTTCTCCCGCACCTGACCTTAAGCCCTCTTGCTGCAGCCTCGACCCTGGCCCTCCATCTGACCCCAGCTCCCCACCTCTGCCTAACACCAGGCACGTCTGATGCGGAAATCTCAGATGGAGGGGTCCACTTGGCAGCTGGGGCGGGGGACATCAGGCTGAAACGCTGGAGGCCCCCTGGCAGGGCGCTTTCAGCCAGGCAAGGCGCTTTCTTCCCCGGCTGGTGTCAAAGCCCAGGTGGTGCTGGGGTGTGGGTACCCAGGAGGGGCCTACGCCTCCCGAGTAGGGAGCAGAAGGGCAGGGGCAGAGTGGGGGAGCGGCCGGTCCCATCTCAGACTCTGCTGAGCCCAGCTCGGGGCTGGGATCGCCCTTCTGCAGGGAAGCCACAGAGAGGTGAAGGCGCCAGCTGAGCCCATCGGGCAGGACCCAGGCAGACTTCTGGGGGGAATGGGTCTTCTGTCTGGGGGACTTGGGACCAAGTGCTTGACAAGTTTCTTCCGCCTGGCCCTCAGGCTGCAGTCCTCAGTCTGCGTGACCAGCTGCCGCCCGCAGGCCCGAGGGGCCCAAACCCCGGGCCCTGGATGCCTGGTTTCCTGGCCATGGTGCTGAGTCCTCGGCCTTCTCCTGAGGAGCCTGGGACACCGAGCTTATGTAACGGGAGTGCCCTGCCTGGCACCCCTCGCCCGCCCTGCCCTCCCTGGGGAGGAGGAGGCCGGGGTAGTTTCGGGCTATTTTCAACCACTCGTTCTCACAACTCTTGGGTGAGAACCGGGCGCGATTGGCGGGTTTTCCTAACACCCCCCGTGGGCGGCAGGGCCGAGGAAATGCAGGTCAGGGAGAGGCAAGGAGGCTCCAGCCCATAACTGGCGTTGCTGCTGCTGCTGCTGCTGCTGCAGCGAGGGTCCCAGGCTGGGGCCAGCTGGGGAGCCCGTAGGGTCTCTGAGACCCGGCAAGCGGGCAGCTGGTGGCCATGCTTCCCACATGTCCGCAGCAGCCATGCTGCCAAGGCCGCTCCTTTCTGTCTCTTGCAACCTCCAGGGGCTACAGGGCGTGGTGCCTCTTGGAAGTGGGAAATCTCGAAGCTCAGAGAAGGGGTGTGACTGGCTCGAGCTCACACAGCCAGGATTGACACCAAAGTCTTTCCTTTGACCAGGTGGGACCTAGAGTCATGGGCTTGTTCTTCAAAGAGAGGGAGGGTCTTCAAGACTGACAGTGCAGACAGAGAAGGTGGGGACCTTACGTGTAGCTCCTGGCTCTAACCCTGGACGCTTGCAAAGCGCCATTTCCAGTCCTCACCATCCTGACTGAGCCCCGACCCTCCCTGGTCACCCCTGAGGATGACCATCCACTGCAGCCACTTGACGGGTTTTCTTGGACCCCTCTTACGGGCTGGCACCTGTGCGCCCCAGCCCTGTGGTGCTGGTTCCGCCAGCCCCTCCCCTGGGCTGAGCGAGCCCTTGGGAGGGGGGATACGGCGCTGCCCTGGGGGCTTTCAGTGGACAGAGATTAAGCGTTGAACAAACAGTGCAGTGAAAATCAATACCGACAATAGCAGAGATCACAGAGCCGACGGAGCCAGGGCTCAAGGTGGCCCGGCCGGCTCTGCACGCTCATCCGCCACACGTGGTGCCTAGCGGGCTCCTAGCGGCATGGGTGATGAATCAGCCTCCTTGCCCCTCTGGGTCACAGGCTGAGTTCTCCCCCACGACCCAGCACCCTGCCCAGGTCCCCAAGTCAGGCACACTCCCCAGCTCTCACCGCCTCTGAGGGCCAAGGAGGCCCTGGTTTCCACAGAGAACCTGGACGCCACCTAGGTCTCCACCTGGGTCCTCCCTCCGGGGCCCCGAAGTCCCATCACCATGGCTTCATCAGGAGGCCTCACGAGCTCCAGCTGCCACTGGGCAGGAGGCCTGGTCTCGGCACTGCAGGACACGCCTGTCTCGTTGCTGCATGGCCAGACAGACAGGTGTGTGGAGGATGGCGGATATACAATTCCACACCACGGTCTCTCAGGGAGTGGCCTCTGACCCCCAGTCCATCGGGTGACTCCCTGGGACTGTGAGATGGGACTCGGGGTGTGGGCTCTTGTTGGTCTCTCTCTCGGAGCCCAGGTGCTGGCGGTGGAGAGAGAGTCCAGGGCCCCTGTGGAAAGTGCTGGGAGGGCAGAGGGGAGAGCGAGAGGGGGTCGGGGAGTGGGATGGATGCCACATCTGAGATGAAGGAGGGAGGCTGGCACCTCCGGAAGACACGTGGATACCGTGTGGAGCAGAGATGTGGCGAACACACTGAACTGTTGGGTTCTCTGCCACAGGCAGAGGTTTCCAAGCCTCTCCTTCTGCCCAGACCGCCCCCCCTGCCGTGCTCCCTGGACCCCCACAGCCCTGTCCCCCTACCACCTGTCCTGAACCAGACCAGGTCAGGGCAGCCCAGCCAGGGCTGGGCGCGACTCTCCCCGAGGGTCCCGGGGGATTTGCATGCTCACTTGCATGTTGTTTGCACTCCAGTCAAAGGTGGCATCCATCTTCCAGCTCCTGGAGTTGGTTCCTGGAACTGCAGCACTCCCAAGACCCGACAAGTATGTGGTTGCTGGGAGGGGGGCCAAGAGAAGGAAATGGACTTAATATGATGAGAAGAAAGAGTAACGGTTGCTCAGCACTTTAAAATTAACATAACACCTTCAGATAGTTCAATTTATTTCACTCTCAAAAGAATATTGAAAAATAGACAGGTTAGGGAGCATAATCCTACTCTTAAAGGTGGGGAAACTGAGGCTCAGAGATGGCAAGCCAGCTGTGTGAGGCCACGTGACGCACAAGGACCACGGCAGGACCTCAGGCCTGCGCCTCCTCCCGCTCTTCCCAACCGCCTGCCCTGACCGGCAGGGCCCTCTACCCAGAGCCTAATACCAGAGGGGAGTGGTGGTGATGGTGCTGGTGGTGGTGATGGTGCTGGTGGTGGTGATGGTGCTGGTGGTGGAGATGGTGGTGCTGGTAGAGATGGTGGTGGGGGGGAGATGGTGGTGGTGGGGGAGATGGTGGTGGTTGGGGAGATGGTGGTGCGGGGGGGAGATTGTGGTGCAGGGGGAGATGGTGGTGCGGGGGGAGATGGTGGTGGTGGGTAGATGGTGGTGGTTGGGGAGATGGTGGTGCGGGGGGGAGATTGTGGTGCAGGGGGAGATGGTGGTGCAGGGGGAGATGGTGGCGGGGGGGAGATGGTGGTGCTGGTGGAGATGGTGGTGGTGGGGGAGATGGTGGTGCAGGGGGAGATGGTGGCGGGGGGGAGATGGTGGTGCTGGTGGAGATGGTGGTGGTGGGGGAGATGGTGGTGGTGGGGGAGATGGTGGTGGTGGGGGAGATGGTGGTGATGGGGGAGATGGTGGCGGGGGGGAGATGGTGGTGGTGGGGGAAGATGGTGGTGCTGGGGGAAGATGGTGGTGCTGGTGTTGGAGATGGTGGTGGTGGGGGAGATGGTGGTGGTGGGGGAGATGGTGGTGGTGGGGGAGATGGTGGCGGGGGGGAGATGGTGGCGGGGGGGAGATGGTGGTGGTGGGGAGATGGTGGTGCTGGGGGAAGATGGTGGTGCTGGGGGAAGATGGTGGTGCTGGGGGAAGATGGTGGTGCTGGTGTTGGAGATGGTGGTGGTGGGGGAGATGGTGGTGGTGGGGGAGATGGTGGTGGTGGGGGAGATGGTGGTGGTGGGGGAGATGGTGGCGGGGGGGAGATGGTGGCGGGGGGGAGATGGTGGTGGTGGGGGAGATAGTGGTGGGGGAGGTGGTGGAGATGGTGGCAGGGGGGAGATGGTGGTGGTGGTGGGGAGATGGTGGTGGTTGGGGAGATGGTGGTGCAGGGGGAGATAGTGGTGGGGGAGGTGGTGGAGATGGTGTCGGGGGGAGATGGTGGTGGTGGGGAGATGGTGGCCAGTGGGGGAGATGGTGGTGCAGGGGGAGATGGTTGGGCGGGAGATGGTGGTGCTGGGGGAGATGGTGTGGGGGGAGAGGTGGAGCTGCTGGTGATGGTGGTGGTCGTGGTCGAGATGGTGGTGGTGATGGCTCTGCTAGCGGTGGTGATGGTGGTGGTGGTGATGACGGTGGTGGAGTTGGTGGTGGTGGTGAGGGTGTGGTGAGGACAGTGGTGATTCTGATGGTGTAGAGAATGGGTCTGCCTGGTGTGGGTGTCTTCAGTGCACCCCGGCTCGCACAGGGTACTGCCCCTCCTGATGGGTGTCACCAGCCGGGCTCATACTTTCCCAGGGAGGGAGCTGAGGCTGCAAAGGAGCCTTTGAGAATCAACCAACTTGAGTGTCCCTGGGAGCTGGTGGGCTCAGTGCTTCAGGGAGAGAGGAAGGGGGGCCCACGGCCCCTGGGCAGGTTGGGGAGGCTCCCCGAACGCTAAAGAGGGGCTCAGATGTAGAATGGCGGCCTTGGGAACCAGCCAGCCAAGTTGTTTGCAGGGGATCCAGGAGGAGCCCCACTCCGAGGTGGCCACCCTTGCTGGTCAAGGCGCCCTATGGGTTCCTTGCACCCCTGATCCCTTTGGGGAACACTGTGCCCACCCGAGCCCCCAGGGCTGCTGAGTCGTCAGCATTCCACATTTTCATGCTGCAGAGGAAACGGATGCCGTTTCTCTTTTAAAACATGTATATCTTACGTAATGTTATGTAAGTATGCTGATAAGTATGGGGGCAACATGGATGGGGGACCCCGGCCCAGGACCCAGCTTCAGCAGAGCTCAGTGTTTTTCCTGAGATCTTTCTGGCTTTAGGGGGAGAAAGCCTCACCAACGTGGGCAAGTTCTCTGTGGCTCTCCCAGTACGCAGGCCCCTCTTCTGCCCGTGTTAGACTCCATCATGCCTCTGCGTCTTCCCTTACGTCTCCAGGCCCCATGCACCGATCCAAACCGTGCCGGTCATGTGCGTGGTGACACGGTTGGGCGCTGTCCCAGGCTAACACCTCTCAGCGATCAGCTCGACTCTGCCCGCAGGGTGAACACAGGTGACAGTTCCTCGTCCTCCCCGCTGTGAGGTGCTCCACCCTGGACCAGGCCTCGGGCTTTTCACCTGTCCTCTGTCCCAATCGCATTCCCAGAACTTCTCTTTGCCCAGATGTGGCTGCATGGACGGGCTTCCAGCAGTGCCTAGCCGCTTTCTCTGCATCAGGCTGTGAGGCCTGTCCTGCTGGTGACCCCTGGGGGTCATGGGGTGGGCTTTCTCCAGTGTGTGTATCCAGGAAGACAAGGTCTGGGTCAAAGGGCACATGAAGCTTAACCTGTCCAGCTCTGGAAGCTTGATCTGTCCAGCACCCGAGGGGTGCTGGCTGTCACCTCTCCTTGGCGCAGGTCCTGCCTAGGGGCACAGATGGGCATCTCCTGTGGTTTATGTTCGTCTTTCCCGGTCCTTCAGGTGACCCAGTTGGCCTTGGAAGCTGAGCGGAAAGGGACAAGGGAAAGGTCAGCTGGAGCGGGTCAGTGGAGGAGACCCAGAGAGACTCAGACCTGCTGCCCACCGGCCCCTGGGAGCGGCAGGAAGGCGGGGGGCTGGGCCCGGGTCTGGGTGTAACCTGGATTCAGCTCCTGCTCTGAGCACCGGTGGGAGCGGCAGCTGTGGGGCCTGAGAGGGACCCGGGGCGGGGCCTTGTCTCATGCCCGCTGCCTCAGCCCTGAGCTCCCAACCTTCCTGGTTTAGAACCCCGTCTTCCAACACAGCTCATTCCTGACTCCCTGGGTCCCTCCTTTCTTGCCAGCCAGACGCTCTGTGGACGAATGACCCAGTAAATGAGTGAGTGAACAAACCAACCAACTAGCCAGGAAGACTTCACTTAGGAGCCAAGATGCCCACTGGCTTAAGGACATTAAATCACCTTCAGCCAACAGCTTAGAGGCAGCGTGTGCCAACAGGCCTTTGGGAGAGTGGGGGTCTGGGTGCCCCTGGATGAGCCCTCCAGCCCTGTCAGAGCCGGGCCTGGCCACGGGGTGCAGGGCTGGGGCTCTGGCTTCCTGTCCTCCTGGGCACCCTTGCTGCAGGCAGGCCAGGTGCCACCCCTCCCCTGTCAAGGCTAACACGTGGAGCTCGGTGGGTGGGGAGAGGAGAGCAGCAGACCAGGCTGGGGCAGGGTTGGAGGTCTCCAGGGGGGTGGCAGTGACCTCCGCATGGTCTGAGAGCAGCCACCCCGGGTGAGGTCCACCTGGTGATCAAGCCCAGGGAAAGGGAAGAGAAGCCGAAGACACCCACGGAGGGAAAGGGGCAGCCGCTTCTGGCCGGGGCTCCTCTCCCCGCTGGTCGACAGGCCCTCCTGGTGCGCCTGGCCAGGCCCCGGGAGGAGGCAGGGGAGTGACTCTGGATGCCCCAGGCTGGCTTTCCGGGGCCTGTGCTCACGGCCAGGAGCCGCCTTGGGTTTCCTCGTGGTGTCCTGTGGCCTCCCCGGGAAGGGCCACCCCTGGGCCAGCACGCTGCCGGCCCATCTCGGGCTTGCCTCCCGGGCACATGGCCCCGAGCCCTCTCTCCATGCAGCCCCCTGGCAGGGTGGGTGGGGGGCCGGTGTGCCTGGTGGGCTGGAGTGTGACTCAGCCGGAGATGGGTACCAGCAAGTGGTGGAATGTTGCTGCCAGATTAAATGAGGCGCCTCAGAATTAAAAATACATATTTATTTTAACCGGTCGGGGTGTTTGGAGGGAGATGAAAGGGAGGGGAGATGAAATATTACAAATTAGATAATTAAGGCCGCAGAGAGGCGCGTGTGCCGGGCTGGGAACCGGGAGGGTGAATTCCCCACTCCACGCCAATTCAGAGGGAGAAAAAGGAGTAAGACACAAAGAGGGAAGAAATAAACAAACAGGCAGCCCAAACCCAATCTAGCCAGCCAAGAGGGTTGGGTACCGCTCTGTCCGAAGAGGGGATGGGCAGTCAGCTGAGCGGGCCTGGGTGGGGGTCAGCAGGGCCTGAATGAGGCCGGGCACCAGGCGGGATGAGCGGGAGCCCAGAGGTCCTGGCGAGGCGCACCTGACGCCGGAGCAGGGTCCAGCGGCTTCAATCAGAGGCCGTGTGCTGGAGGACCTGAAACCCAGGGGAGAGCTCTGGTCCCGGGAGGCGTCTGACCCCACAGACAGCCGGGTGCTGGGCTGGCAGAGTGGGCCGCTGGTTACCAGGGGGAGGGCATGGCACCAAGGAGATGGACAGTGAAGGTGGCTGGTGGCGAGGACCGGTGGACTCAGCGGCCAGGGATGCCAGCGTCCAGGGATGGGAGCCCTGCGTGCGCGTCTGTGGGCAGGCAGCCCCAAACGCCAGCTCCAACCCCTTGAGCTCCCGAGGCCTGGGGCCAGTCATTCCACTTTGCTGCCGTCCGTGTTCCTTGACCTCCCGTTTCTGCAGTCAGATTCTTCCCCAAAGCTGGGGGTGGGATGGAGCGTGGCAGGCGGGGCAGGGTGCTGGTGCCCCTGGTGGTCAGAGGGTGGTGTGGGCGATGAAGAGGAGACTCCGTACTAGGGTCGCCCGGGGCCTGGCATGAGGGGCTATGGGGTCTGGCCCCTGCCCAGGACGGGCCGGAGCCCAGCTTCTTGGATCAGGTGAGGGAAGGGAGGGGGTCTGGGGGGCCTGCCCAGGGTGTCTACAAGGACAGCGGGTCAGGGCGTGTGTGTGCGTGCATGTGTGTGTGTGTGTGTATATGTGTGTGCTGTGTAGGGAGTCCAGTCTCAGCACACCCCACCCACCCCCACCCCCAGAACCTCACTGCAGCGTTCACTCTGGTGGTGCCCCGAGTGCCCTGGCAGGCGATGTGGGTCACAAACGGGGCCAGAGCTGTGGAACTTGTCCCTCCTGGGCTGACCTCCTTTGTGCCCATGGCGCCCGCGACCTGCCGGCCCCAGATTTAGATGTGTGAAGATCTTCAGCTCCCCAGGCCCTGAGAAGGTGGGGAAGGCTATTTCCCAACCAATACAAGGAGAAAAGACCCAGGATTTCTCCCTGCCCTGGCCCCTCCCTGCCTTTGGAGCCCGAGCGCTGATCTGAGGGTGGGGGACGGTTCCTCACCTTCATCCCCCGGGGTCCCCTAAAGTGTGGCACCCCCACCTCTTGGCACAGCCAGCAGGGCCTGGACCTACCTGGCCCAGAGTGAGGGGAAGTGCTGAGCTCCTGGGACCCCTGGAGGCGCTGAGATGCGTGTGTGTATGCTGGTGTGTGTGTGTGTGTATGTGTGCACAGAGCCCGTGCATGCATGCATGCACCACACCTGTGTCAGTATGTGCACCGTAAGTACAAGTATGCACACGGGGGCGTGACCATGGGTATGGCGCACCGGTGTGCACACAGGTCACACACAAGGGCACTCATGTGTGTGAATGTGAACGCAAGCACAGGACGCCTGTGCAGACCCCACGGGGATGAGAGCGTAGGTGTGGGGGTTTGTCATGTGTGTGTGTGCTCGGCTGGCATGTGCGTGTGGCCGGAGGAGGGGGGAGTGGCAAGCCTGTCTGCCCTGGAGAATCTGGGGGGCCCAAGGAATAAAGCTGCTCGGATTGTATAAAGGTCATGCTGTGCTTTTCACAGCTCCAGGGAAGGTGTGAGGTGCTATCTGCGAAATTTAAATTGGGCCAAATGGTGACTGGCAGCATCCTGGGCTTGGCAACCAGGAGACACCAGTTCTGCCCCCCTCTGAAGGGCTGCCCACCCCATGCCCAGCCCCCACGCCCTCACCCCACTGCAGAGTGCCCTTATCCCCTCCCCAGAAGTGCTCCTCCTCCTCCAGGAAGCCTGCCCTGAGTGCCCCAGGCTCCTTTCCCTCCTCAGGACCCTGCCCACGCAGGACAACTGAGCCGCACGTCTCTCTCACAGCACTTGTCTCCCCCACAGTATCTATTGGGAAGGTTTCAGTGGACGGTAACAGAAATCCATCTCAGCTGGCTTAAACCATAAAGGGAATGCATTGACTCCTGTAAATGAAGACAATATGGGTTTCAGGCAAACTGTGATCAAGGTTCCAGCTCTGCTTCTCTGCTAATCTCTTTGTTTTGCCTTGTCCTCATGCCTTGACTTTGTCTTCATAATGGCCCTCTTCACAGAGCAGGATGAATCAGCATCCATATCCTTACCTGCAGCCCACACAGTCTTCCTCATTACACATCTTGTACCTCATGGTGCAAGGTAACTGCTTGAGCTCCAGCTGTTGCGTCTGTCTTCTGGCTAGCAGGAAGGCAAAGCGGAGAAAAGAGGTCTGCTCTGCTCTTTACAAGCGCTTCCCAGAAGTTGCTCACATCACTTCCTATGAAATCCTGTTGGTCAGAAGGTAGACTCGGGCGGCCCCACAGTGAAGTCTTTATTCTGGCAGCTACTCACCCCGCTGCAGACCCAGGGCTCTGTTCCGACGAAGGAGGGGCACTGGGTGATGAGGGCCTGGGCCCGGTGGCTACAGAAGTGCTGAGGTGATCCCAGCACAGGGCCTGCCCTCAGGCCTGGGCCGAGCCCTCAGCCAGAACCCGACACCCATTGGCAAGCGGAGCCATGCCCGCCGTGGGAGCCGTGGCCCAGGGGTGGCCTCCCTTGGTCATCCACAGATCACTGGGGGCGTAAGCCTCAGATCCAGATCAGGGGTGATGGGGGGCACTAGAGATGGTCAGACACATGCCCACTCTGGGCAGGGAGGAGGCAGCGTGGGCCAAGACGGGGAAGACTTCCATGGCCAGGCACGGGGCAGACTACCCACCGGGAGCAGCCGCTCAGAGGTGGACCATCCAGATGAGGAGATGGGCTGGCCTGCCTCAGAGGAGGGGGTGGACATGGTGTGCAGGATGGCGCTGCCCACCCCGTGCCTGTACCCGCTCAGCGTCCGAGGGCTGCGTGTGGCTACGAGGCCTGCAGAAGGGCCTGGCCTCTGCCCAGCGAGCCCCCAGCAGCCGGACCCGCCACCTGAGCTGCCCGCCTCCTGCCCTCCTGCCTCGCCCCAGATCCTCGAACCGTGGGGGCCGTTCTCACTCACTGGCCATGCAGGGAGCCAAAGTGTCATTTAATTAATTAACAAGTCCTCTCCTGCAGTGGGAGGCAGTTTTTAGCACAACCCAGTTTGACGGCGCGAGTAGAGTCGTTGGCAGCTGGGTGCCTGGGCCGGACTCCCACTCAGAGGTCTGTGGGTGCCCCAGCCCCAGTCACCCTGAGCTCACAGGAGTCCCTGCGTGGTTTCCAGGCCCGCCCAGCATCGCTGCTGCCCCCTTGCCCCTCCCCTTTGGTGGTGGACAGTTGGCGCAGAGTGACCAGGGGGCAAAGCAGAAGCAGAGGCAAGACCAGCTGTGCCATGGGAGGCGGGCCCTTGGCTTCAGGCAGCCCTGGGTTCAAATCCCAGCCCTTCCTGTGCCCACTGCTGCCTCCAACTGGGCCTCAGATGCCTCATCTGTGAAGTGGGGCGAAAGTGTCCCTCTCACAGGTGTGGCGTGTCAGCGACCAGCAGGGACCTGCACACAGTAGGTGCCCAATAAGTGCCATTCTCCATCTCTTATTTCCACTGTAATGGGGCAGGGAACCGCTGCATTCAGAGTGCCAAGGAAGGGAAGACAGGACACCGAGAGGGTGGAGGCAGAAAGGGGGAGCCGGGGAGCCACAGATGAGTGTGGAGGGCGGGGCCACGCAGGCCGGGGGCGGTCTGTCTCAGCGTCACGGCAGGGACGGCCTGCGAGCTGCTGTCCCACGCAGAGTGCCCCCAAGGCCCGGCCGCCCAGCTTTGAGGCCCTCGCCCCAGACATGTGTTGGCGTTGGTTGTGTCTGACTCTTCGCGACCCCATGGACTTTAGCTCACCAGGCTCCTCTGTCCATGGGATTCTCCAGGCGAGAATACTGGAGTGGGTTGCCATGCCCTCCCCCAGGAATCTTCCCGACCCAGGGATCAAACCCACATCCCCAGCATTGCAGGCGGGTTTTTCACTACTGAGCCACCAGGGAAGCCCGACAGACACACAGGAAGCTGCAAAATTGGCACAGAGAGAGAGGACCTTCATCTGGGAATGGCACCATTTCACTTTCATGCCTGAAAGGTATTTTCCTGGACACAGAAGTCTGAACCGCCCTTGGAAAACAAGCGTGCCCCTTCTGTCTGCCTCCACGGTTGCTGATGAGACGGCCAAAGTCATTTCGATAATTTTCCCCTTACAGATAACTCGTTATTTTCCTTTGCGCTTTTCATGAGTTAACTGTCTTTCGTTTTTAGCAGTTTGATCTTGACGTATCTGACAATGAATTTCTTTGGTTCACTGATCTTGAACCTGTAGGATTATGTATTTTAACTAATCTTCAGCTATTTTTTCTTCAAATATTTTTTCTGCATCACACTTTCTTGTCTCCCTCTGAGATCCCGAGTCTGTGAATATTAGACCTTCTGATAGTATCCCTCTGGTCCCAGGGGCTCTGTTTTTCTTCTCTTAATCTCAGCTCTCCTCTTGCTCGAAGCAGAGACTTTGATTTGACCTGTGTTCATGTTCTCCTCTCGGCCGCCATCCCTGGCCTCGGACGCGGGGTAGCTCCTCTCAGCCGTCGCCCCTGACCTTGGACGCAGGGTAGCTTCTCTCGGAGACGCTCAGGGCGCCGGCCGCGATTTCTTCTGTGTTCGCCCTTCTTCCCTGGGACTCCACCCCTGGGTACTTTTCACCTTGTTTATGTATTTTTCAGTTGTTACGTTTCCGTTTCTTTCTTCTTCATGTCTATATTTTCTGAGGTTTCTATATTTTTTATTTCAAGAGTGTTTGCCCATACTTATTGGAACATTTTTATAATGGCTGCTTTTAAATTTGTGTTTGGTAATCCTAACATCTGTGTTATCTCAAGTTGGCTCCTGTTTATTGTTTTGTGCCATGCAAAACACAAGTTGTGATTTTCCTGTTCTTTTGTATGCCAAATTGTTTTGGAGTGCATCCTAGAAATCTTGAATACTACTTTATAGGCTCTGGATGTTGTCCGAGGCTGGAGCAGACAATCTAACCAGTCGCATTCAGGCTGCAGGCTCTGACCAGTCTTCAGGGGCTGGGATTCCTACGCCAGGTCAGAGCTTAGAGCCTTGTGTTGTTCTTCAGATCCATCCTATGTGAGCATCTGCCGGTCATTCTGGGCTTGGGTAGTATCTGCCCTGTAGCTCGTTTCTTAGACTTCTGGCACACCGTTCACCGTCCACACCCACTTAGCTTGACCTTTGGCAATCCCACACAAGTGAGGGTCGCTTTCCCACACCCTTTCTCTCTGTTCTCTGATCCTTCATTTCCTGGGATGCCTTCCTTTTGGTCTTTGGCCAAAGGGAGGGGTTTTCATTAGAATGCTCTGCTGTGTACTTCCTAGGGCTGTGTCCATACCCAGGACCAAGTGGAGTGAGGAAGGGGTGACGGAAAAAAATGTGAGAAAGAACTGGCATTCTTGAGCGCACAGCTTCTAGTTGGAGAGGGTATCTCCCCTCCACTGGTACGCTGAACGCCTGCAGGCCCGCTGCTGTCGCCAGCTGAAGCCAAGCTGGCCACTCTGAGGACTGCCCGGGGGCTGGGTGTTGGATGACAGAGAAAACAAAAATAAGCTGGGCATCTCTCCACCCTCTTCCTTGAGCCGTAACTGGAGGGATTTTCTCTGAACTCTTCTGGTGGCTCTGATGCCTATTCCAGACTTCAGCCTGCCTTGAGTCTAAGCTGCAGGACACGAGGGACAAAGGGGAGAAGTTGCCAGTGAGTTGAGGGTGCTTCAAAGTCCAGTTTTCTTCCCAGGCACCTGCTGGCCTTCACTTGCCAGAGTCCTCACGCAGCTGCTCTGTGTGACCTGTCCAGGTTTCATAGCCACGTTCAGTCAGGGGGTGTGTGTGCCTGCACCGTCCTACCTAGAACCGAACCCCAGAGACTTTGACGCCAATCTCCCCTCCCTACGGCCTCAACCACCAAGGTGTCTGTGCACGTGTGGTCGGTCGCTTCAATTGTGTCAGACTGTTTGTGACCCTATGGACTGTGGCCCGTCAGGCTCCTCTGTTCATGGAATTCTTCAGGCAAGTATACTGGAGTCAGTTGCCAGGCCCTTCTCCAGCGGATCTTCCCGACCCAGGGATCAAACCCACGTCTCTTATGTCTCCTGCATTGCCAAGTGCGTTCTTTACCACTAGCGCCACCTGGGAAGCCCACTGGGGCGCCCACCTATCTTCAAATGGGAGAAGGTAAGAGGGGATGGGTCCCCCCGTTTAATTATCTGTGTTTCCAACATGGGGGAGTCACAGACACTCCATCTGGAACACGAGGGAGGGTCTAGGCTTGACCTGCCAAGCCAAGCATCACCCCACGTGCAGAAGGCCGGGGTGAAGCTAACCAGGCCATGTGATGTGGCAGGCAAGTCCAAAGCCATTACTGACCACTCGGCCGAGCACGGCTCCCCATCTCTTGAGTCACCCAGAGTTCAGGAAGGGTGGGTGGGCAGGAGCGTCGTCCTATGACCTTCTGAAGATGTGTGGACCGTCCCCGTACTGCCTAACAGTAACCTTCCCTCTTCGACTCTCGAGAAAAGCCTTTATCTTCCTATGAGATGCTGGCCCTCTTCTTTCTAGAGGCTTATTTATTTTTGGCCCTGCTGGTGTTTGTTGCTGCACGTGGGCTTTCTCTGGTTGCAGCGAGCGGGGTGTGTGCTCCTCACTGAGGTTCACAGGCTTCTCACAGCGGTGGTTTCTCTTGCTGTGGGGCACGGGCTCTCGGCGTGCATGCTCTGTAGTTGCAGTGCTCAGCATGGGCTCAGTAGCTGTGGCGCATTGGTGTCGTCGCCCCATGGCCCGTGGGATCTTCCTGGACCAGGGATCAAACCTGTGTCCCCTGCGTTGGCAGGCAGATTCTTAATCACTGGACCACCAGGAAAGCTGCCCAGAGATATTTGTTTCAAAGTTCTCATCCTCTTCTATCACTAAATGGATGGAAGAACCAGCCTCCGTTAAGCGAACAGCATTCTCAGGACTGAAAGCTGCTGGGCCTCCCCAGGGTTGGGGAGCGGTGAGGGCGGATGGGGCCACCATGGGGCTGAGTATTGACTCCTGCCCTGCGGAGGGGACATGGCCACCACGCACAGCCATGACAGCGGGGACGGGAGGTGTCCATGCTCCCACGGTGACAGCAAGACAGAGTGGTGGGGGAGCGCACGCCATGGCCGCTGCTGACAGCGGTGTGGATATTGGGGCCTGGGCCCAGCCGCGGGGATCCCCTCTGTCACTGTCATCTCCGCTGCCCCCCAATGTGTGAGCCCAGCTTTACCTCAGCTGGTGGGAGCTGGACGCTGGCCACGTCTGGCCCGTGGGGTCTGGACAGGAGTTTGGCTGAAGCTGCTGGGCTGTTGGTTAAGGGTACAGTATTCTGCCTGGGGCCTCCTTCCTCGGCTGCCCCCACCCCTGTGCGACTCAGGAGTGGGGTGAGCTGTCACCAGTGAGACCCCGACCCAGTCCGGGGTGGGGGGAAGGGAGGTGGTGGCCTACAGCCAGAGTCCTGTCCCTGGGTCCTGAGAGACTGGTCTAATGGCAGTTCACTGTGGAGAGTGGACCGGAACAGCTCCTGGGGTGGGTGGGGGAGAGGCTGCGCTGGACGCCTTCATCCCGGGGGCGCCCGCCGGCCCCACAGGAGCACAGACGGCTCTGCAGAGCTGCCCCAGCCTGCAGTGAGGGCTTGGCCCCTGCAGCGCCCACCCACCAGGCCTGGGCTGTGGGCTGCTCTGCAGTGAACGTGAGGAGGCTCCTTCCAGTCAGGCTGTTGGTGCAGAGTGAGCTGGTGGAGGCTGGCAGCAGTGCTGGGGAGCTTGTGCCTGGCCTGAAGGAGAAAGGGGTGCCCGCTCCCCCCACCTCGAAGTCACCTTGAGCCCCAGGACCTGGGGGAGGGGCCAGGCCTGCTCACCGCTGACCCTGCTCCTCCCCGGCTCCTCCCAATGTGGTGACTTGGTGGAGCTAGATTTCAGCAGCAGAGCTCGAAGCAGAAGTAGATGATGGTGAGGGAGGTGGGAGGGGGGCTCAGGATCGGGGACGCATATACACCCATGTCTGATTCATGTCAATGTGTGGCAAAAAACACTACAATATTGTCAAGTCATTAGCTTCCAGTTAAAATACATCAATTAAAAACAATAGATGGTGGGATGGAGCTGGAGGGGAAGCTTCATGGCTGGGGGCCGGGGGTGGGGGACCTTAGATGGCGGGGGCCGCAGGTGCCTCCTCCACACAGAACCGCCCTGCTGCCTGTGGGGGCTCATGGGGGAGTGACTCGGTCGGGATCCAGACCCAGATGCCGGACGAGGACATGTTCCCAGTCCCCCAGGTTCCCAGACAGGACCTGAGCACCGCTTCCACGCAGGGCTCCAGCCCCAGGGGGGACCTCCTACCTCCAGGCCAGGCGGAAACCCGGCCTCAGGCACAGGTGCAGCCCTGAGCCTGGTCTGAGCCCTGTCTTGCTGGACAGTCTAGGGATCCCGTCCTTGGCAGTGGCGAGGCCTGGGTAGGAGAAGCAGGGGGCGGTGGTTGTGGGGATCCCGCTCTGAGCTGGGCACCGGCTGCATGATGTCCGCCAGCAAGTCCACGCTCTGTCCGGGGCCCACATGCTGCTGCCCCTCCCCTCTGCGCCCAGCCCGACTGGACTCCTGGCGGGAGAGGCAGGGTCTGCAGTGCCGCGGCGACTCCAGCAGCGCCCCCTCCCCTTTTTTTTAAGCCCCGTCGAGCCCTATAAATACTGCAGTGACCGCCAAGTACAGTCAACATGCCCACTCGGTGGGCACCAGGGCTGAGAGGCAGAGAGCCGAGGCTCTGAGGAGGTGGGGCAGGCCTGGGGCAGACCCCAGCTCCCCTCTGCTCAGGGCGTGTTGGCACCGCCTCTCTTGCTTCCTGGTTATGGTGCCAAGCAAACAGGATGTTTTCTTTCTTTGGAGTCTCTGGGTCTCTGTTTTCCCATCAGAGAAATAGGGGTGACAACCAGGGTGGAGGTTGGACATGGTCGTCTCTCCTCTCCTGATGCCCACTCCTGGAGGGGACAGGGGTTTCTCTGGCTTCAGTCTCTGCTGCCCCTGTGCTTGGGTCAAGACCCTTTGTGGATATTTGTTTGGTGAGTGGATGGATGGATGGATGATGGATGGAAGGATTAGATGGGTTGGGGGTGGGCAGACGGATGGAAAGTTGAGAGGGTGGATGGATGAATGACATGAACTAATGGCTGGAAAGTGCTGAACACGAGGGGCTCGGGCAGTGCGTGAGCCACACCACTGTGCTTTATCAGGCCTTCCCCCTTCACCTCCAGGCAGCCACTGCTCTCGGATGGCAAGTCCTCCCTGGATCTGTCAAGACACAGAGGGAGGAGGGGCTTAGGAACTCACCTGGAGGACTGGTGGGGGGAGTCCCAAGTAGGGGCAGAGGGAGGGGGCTCATGAAACCATAAAGCCAATGTGGGTGTGCTCCCCAGCCGGGAGCTCTGCTCTGCCCTCCAAGGCGGTGGTGCCCACGAGCGAGAATGTGTGGAAATGCCAACGTAACTTAGGACACAGGGACATAGTGGGTCATGGTTGGACTGGGCCTTGGTCCTCCTTCATCTCACCAGAGGGACTACCATTCCTGGGCCCAGCCGTCCCTGCAGGGGCCTGGGTGTGTGTCCCCATGCCGGACCCTCACTCAGCTGGTAAGCCTGCCTTGCTCACCAGCCACCTTGATGGAAACGAGGGAGATGCCTGGGTGGTCTGCTCCACCGTCAACACCAGGGCAACGCCACCCAGTAACCCTGTACTGCCTGCGGGGCTCCAAGACCTGCATCCCACCGCCTCGTAGCCCTGGGCACTCCCTGCAGCCAGGCTGAGGAAGCAGCCCACTGTGGTCCAGCCTGGTTCCCTTTCTCTCAGCCTCCTTCAGCTCTGAGGGGCCAGAGATGCCGTCCGTTCTTGTGCTGGATACTCCCAAGGGTAAAGGCGCACAGGGCCTGCTGGCCACAGGGAGAAGTCCCCAGCCATACCCTTCAAGCCCCCTTGTCCACCTGTTTTCAGAGCCCACAGCTCAGCCAGGGGACAGGTATCTGAGAGGGAGAAGGGACAGTCAGGGATCTGGGCTGAGAGAGAGACTTTTAGAGCTTGAGGAGTCATGGGGACCCCAGGGAAAGGGACAGACAGCAGAGCCTCCAGCCCTGGGGACCTGGGCAGTCAGCTGAGAGAGACGAACACTGGACTGGTAGCCAGGAGCTCAGGCTCCAGTGCTGTGAAAGAGCAAGCCCCAGGCCGGGCAGCTTGGAGGGGCAACTCCATGGCAGGGCCAGCCTTGAAGGGTGGGGGCCAACTGGGCACGGGTGAGAGGGCGCACCTGGAGAGTTGGTGGTGTGGGCTTGGGTCGCCGTCCTGAAGGCACTTGATGTGATGCTGGGTGATGGTGGCCCAGGAAGGGCCTTGAATGAGGGGTTCACGACCCCAAATGAGACCATGTGTGAGCTGGCAGAACAGGAGCATTGTGGAGCCGGTCCTGAGGAGGGTGCTCCCACTCAGCCCCCTCACAGGCCCCCTGCGTCATCCCGGAAGATGGGGCTGGCGGGCTTTCCGCCCACATACAGCACTATCGTGAGGTTCAGCAGCTCTCTGGGTTGCAGGGAGGGAACCCTGGAAGCACACAGTTGTGATTTTGTAAAACGGTCTTCTCGTTGAGGTCTACCTTTGTTCATTAGCATCTTGTGACCGCGGTTCCCTGCACGTGCTGGTGGGGGTGGGGGACAGTGCACTGAAACCAGTTCTTGACTCTGAGTGTGAGAGTGTGTGTAACTGTATATGAGTGTGTGTGACTGTGTTTCTGCCAGTGTGTGCAGGGAGGAGGGGAGGGGAGATGGGGGAGCCCAGACAAATTCCCACGGGTTAGAGGAGCTTGGACAGAATTCCATCCAGGAGGTGGACAAGGTAACACTCTCCAGCAGCCACGGTAGATTCAAACCAGTCCTGCCTGGCAAACTCCTATTCATCCTTCAGCACCCAGTCCAAACGCTCCTTTTCTGGGAAATCTTTCCAACACCCTGGGAAAAATGTACTGTTTCCGAATGTGACCTTCTAACTCAGAAGGTAAAGAATCTGCCTGCAATGCAGGAGACTCAGGTTTGATCCCTGGGTTGGGAAGATCCTCTGGAGAAGGGAATGGCTACCTTCTCCAGTGTTCTTGCCTAGAGAATCCCAGAGACAGAGGAACCTGGTGAGCTACAGTCTGTGGGATTGCAAAGAGTTGAACGTGACTGAATGACTGACGATAATAAATAACAACAGACTTAGCACTCAGTAGGTGATTCTGTGGGCCTGTCTGTCTCCTTCTGCTCCTCTGAGACACCTCGAGGGCAGCACCCACATGGTGCCTGGCACTAGGGCTTGATGCCACCCAAGATTCGATGATAAATCAGATAGGCCACATGCTCACACGTGCCCTGGGGCTCCAGTGGACCAGGCCTGGCTTAAGGGCTGGAAAGGCTTGGCAGGTGCTGGCCCACACAAGCCTCGCGTCAGCCTGCAGAGCAGGGCACACTGTGGTCCGTGTCGCAGGCCTGAGGAAGCCAAGGCTCGGAGTCGCTGCTACCCTGCTGGCTTGTGGTAGAGCCGGGAGGGCGTGGTGCAGGGCTAGTGGGAGGCTGGGCAGTCGGCGGACGTGGCCACTGGTCTGGTGGCCCAACTGGAGAGAGAAGAGGAAGAGGGAGGGAAGAAGGAGCCTGTTTGTCCCTAAAAAGAGACCCGATATGGAAAGAACAAGGTGCTGTGTGCACAGAGCATCTGTGAAGAAATCAAGGGGCTTGCAGGCAGGAGCTACGCTGGTCCTGGTGTGGGGGCTCTTTGGCAGAGAGAATTTACCACACTACCCCCACGGGAACTCAAACCAAAGGCCCAGCTCCCGGCGCTCTGCATGGGGGTGAGCCAGACCCTCGCTGGGTGCCGGGATAACCCCGACCTCTCCCTGCCCCTTGCTGTTTACTTGTCTTCCTCACAGACTTGCCAACTCCTCACCCCAACTCCCTGGGCCCCTGGGAAATGGCGCTGGGCTGACCGGCTGGGCTCAGGGTCCTGCAGAGGCGGTACCTTCTCCTCTGTCCATTTCCTGACCTTGCCCTCCCCTCTCACACTCGGTCACCTGCAGATTAGCTGGCCCCTCTCCCAGGCCCATTCCCTCTTGGGGCTTGTCCGGTGATAACCAGGGGCCCTCAAACCGGTGGAGCCCTCCATGTCCCGGTGACGAGGGGGATGCATGCAGGACCATGGGGCTGGCTTATGGCAGGTGGAAAGGCGCGTCCTCCACTGCTGCTCCCGGTCCTGTGTCTGGGGCCAGCCATGGGGCCACCAAACTGCTCGGGAGGCCACGGACCGTGGCTGTGTCCAAGACAGAGAAGCAAGCACCCAGGAGCACTGGCTGCCTTGGCCAGTCCCCAAGGTGTCCCCTCCGGTGTCTGTCTTCCCACTCCTCCGGCTCTCATCTCCCACAGGAGCACTGTGGGCTGCCCCGTGGCCCGGCGTGGCCGGCACGCTCACCGCCCTCACAGGGTCCCAGCTTCACCTGGGCCCAAGTACCGCCGCACAGCACGTACACCAATTGTAATCTTGGGCTGAACTGCGTGCTATGGAGCGGAAGGTAAGAGGTGCTCTTCAACCCCGCAGCCTGTGATCTTACGGCCACTACAGGCTGAGAGCCCCAAGGGGCGCCAGGTTGTGACGCGGAGGTGAGGCCCTGGCTGGGTGTCAGGGACAGGCCTGGGCCCCCAGAGCTGCCGAGGCCCCTTGGGACCTGCGGGTGCCCCTTCCCACCAGGGCCAGTGCCCCGCCCTCACCCCCCGTGGCTGAGGGAGAGAAGAGGTGGTCAGAGCAGCTGGCATGGTCAGGACAGACAGCTACCCCTCAAGACTTCCCCATGCTAGGCGTCCTCGTTGAGGGGGCCGTCCCTGACCCTCAGCCCCCTTTGGTCCCCACACCCCATTCTCCTGTATAGCCTCCACCCATGTTCCCGTGCACATCTGTGTGACTTGCAGCCCACCTGCTAAACAAACCACAAGCACTGCGACAAGGGCTGTGTCTTCACAGACTGCTAGGTGGGCCCCATCGTCACCGTCTTACTTGGTGCAAGAGCCCAGATGGCTGCTGGGAACACAGTCCTTGGAAGGAAGACATTTCCTAGCCTCCTTTGCAACTAAAAGTACCTAAAGGACCCAGTTCTGGCCAAGCGGAAGGTGATGGTGTCAGCAGGTGTACAATATCTAGGAACTGTCTTTAAAAAGGATGGGATTGGGGATGAGTGACTTTCCACTGTCCAGTTCTCCTTCTTGCTATTGAAAAGCAGATGTGATGGCTGGCACTTACACAGCTACCTTGTGCCATGAGGCAGAGGGCCCATTTGAAGATCAGAGAAGCAACAAGATTAAATGAGTCTGGGATACTGATGATTGTGAGGGGCACGCTCCCAGCCTTACAGCCTATTTGGGCTAGAATGTGTAATACTGAAAGTTGCACACTGATCTTATTTCAGTCACTGTTATTGGAATCTTCTGTCATTAGCAACCAAATCTAATTGTATGGCATCCCCAGGGCTTAGTATGTTGCCTGACACTGGAAATAAGATTGTTGAATGAATAAGTGATGACAAACAGGATGAGATTTGGCAAGAGGAGTCTGGACGCTGTGCCAGGTAGCAAGCCTGGGTGGTGGGTGTAGAACAGACAGATGGCTCCTTGGGGCGTGGAGATGCCTCCTCCCACAAAGATGGAGAAGAAGCAGGCTCTGCTACTTCCTAGGAGGGGCGGCAAACTCTTCCTTCACAGAGGATGTGATTAGCAAAGATGACACTCAAATGCTCCTGTTGGGATTTTCTTTTACTTTTTTTTTTTGCCACTCCTGCTTGGTGATAAATACCTTGGGAGGCTGTTACGAGTTTCATGCTCAGTTTTTAAGAGCCTGGGGCCGTGATGAGACTGGTCTCGAATGGTTGAGGGCAAGATTCTTCTCTCCGTCAGACCCCTGTGGGGTGCTGGGCCTGTGCCAGAATTTTCCCAGCACACATCCCCCTGTGACACTGCCCCCCACACAGGTAACAGGGGCGAGGTGGCATGGCCCCCCGCCCCCCCACCCAGCCCCTCCCACACCTGCGCTCTGGCACTCTGCGGCCTCAGAGGCTCCCACATCAACGCTTTGGAAAATGTGCCCAGAGGAGGTGTCACTGCTCACCATCACCCAGCAACACAGGTGTAGGTGTGGTGATAGAACAGCCTAGGCTCTGTGGGGACACTGAGTGAACACTGCGGCCCTGTGCGCGTCTGAGGTCAGCTTTAGTGGGTGCTGCACAGAGGGTCCTCCAGAAGCGGGGCACAGGGGGAGGGTGCGACTCACAGACAGATATCTTGTGGGGGCTGCGGCAGCTTCCTCCCTCCGCTCTTCCTCTGGGGGTCTCTTAGACGTCCCCTTTACCCAACCTCCCTCCTGGTTCTCCCAGGGGGAGGTCCTGTTTGAGGGGCCCGCGCTACTGCTTCTGAGGGGTGGGGTGGGACGCTAGAAGGCTTGCCCCAGATAAAGAGGAAGCAGCAGGTACTCAGCACTGGCTCTGGGCTGGCCCTGCTGGCACCAGACCAGGGTCCCCCACACTCGGATCTAACGCCTGATGATCTGAGGTGGAGTTCATGTAATAATCATGGAAATAAAGTACACAATGAATGCAACGCCCCAGACCATTCCCCTTTCGCCCCAAAAATTGTCTTCCACGGGTCCCTGGTGCCAAAACAGCTTGGGACGCCGCTAGACTACCCTGTTGGGGGTTGGGGAACTGGGTCGGCAGGAAGCACACTCTGCAGGCGGTCGTCCTGGAGGAGGTGTGGTCCTGTTTCCCCTCCTTCCCTCCACCCGCCCCAGCACGGGGCGTGGCCCCGCATCCTAATCTCCACAGCCGGGCGCTCTGGAGACCCGTCCCCATAAGGCCCTCCGCGGAAAGGCTTTGGTCTGCGCCCCCGCAGGTGCGGATCAAGGTGTGGCGTCCAGGGGCGCGGCTCCTCTCGGCAGTACCCGTGGGCCGTCCTAGACCTGGGCGCCGACGCTTCTGTCCTCGGCTCGCGACTCCAGGCCCTGCGTGGTCACTGCGTCGCAGCGGCTCTGCCTCTCAGACCCTGGAGATCTGGTTGGGCCTCCGAAGCGAGTCCTCCCACTTCGTGTCTAAGTGACCCTGCTCCGCAGATGGGAAGACATAGCCTCGGAGAAGCGAGTAAGCCGGCCCCGAGGCCGGTACTTGATGCACGGTACTTCGTGTCTCTCGAGGACCACACATCCCGGCGACCGCAAGCGCGCCCGCCGGGCGCAGGCTTTCTGGCCCAGTCGGCCGCCGTCCCAGGCCGTTTCCGCCGCCCGCGCGGGGCCCTTGGGACTTGTAGTTCCGAGCCGGACACCGCCCTCGGCGTGTCCGTGGCTCTGCGGCCATTGGCTGACGCGACGGGCGGGGGCGCCTCGCGGCCCTCGCCGCCCGGGAGGGTCGTCACGTGATGTTTGGGTCCTGGCTCCGCCCCCGCCCCGCCCCGCCCGCCTAGAGCGCACAGAGCGCGCCCGCGAGCTACCCAGGCCCAGGTGAGGCGGCTGTGCGCGGCGGAGCCGGGCCGGCGGCGGCGGACCGGCGGGGCGAGGCTGGGTCGGCTCGGGGCCGCGCCCCCCAAGGCGGGGGCGGTGCCGAAAGGGGCGCACGGGGCCCGCGGGGCCCGCGGTGTTCGCGGGGCCGGGGGCGGGGCGGGGCGGGGCGCGCGTGGGGCGGGCGGGGCCTCTGGGAGGGGCGGGGCTGCCGTGGGCTGAGGCCTTCAGGGGGCGGGGCCAGGGGTGGGGCGGGTCTCGGGGGCGGGGCCATGGGTGGGGCGGGTCTCGGGGGCGGAGCGCTTGTGCAGGGGCCCCGGTGCCCACTTGCTGGGCACCGGGATGGTCCTCATCGTCCGCGAGTGGGAGGCAGCCGTCGAGGGAGAGCCCGGCCCCGCGTGCCTCCTCTCCGGCCCTTCCTGTCCTCCCTCCACGTTTGGCTTGAAACGTGCCTCCTGGGCACCGAGGATGAGGGCTCTCCCGCCTGTCCACCTTTTGTTGACCCCGATCTCTACTTCCTCAGTGGACGCTCTTCGGGGACCTCCTGTCGGGAGACTGAAGTCTCACTCATGCCCTCTGGGCTCCACGCGCGGCGTCCACCGTGGCGGCCACTAGTTAGCGAGGCGCAGGCCTGGAATACTGCGGTCACGGCAGAAAGTTCTGAGGGTGAAGCAGCGGGACTAGAGGGGCCTCTGCCATGGCAGCTACGCCTGGCTCTCTCCTCCCCTGCCCTCTTCCTGCCCACGTCTTGGTTCCTGGCTGGATGGCTCCTCACCGTCCTTACAGTGGGTCTCAGCCCACTTTCCTGACCACCCTTTCCTATCACTACCCTGGTTCAGGTCCTTTCCCTTTTCCTTCCCAGCGCTTCATGTTTTGTGTTTGTCACTTGTTTGCTTTTTTTCTGCTTTATCCTGGGTCCCCGTGAGGCAGGGGTTGCGATTGTTTCTCACTATAGCCCCAGTGTGGACACAGTGTCAGGGTGAGGGCGCATCAGGGCAAGCATGTCAGTATTGGAGTGCTTTGGTCTGTTACAGTGGTACTTCCTAGTGGCTCAGCCTCATACACTGCAGGTCCTCAGTAGAAACCTCGTTCAGCAAATGCTTGCCCAGGAGTGGCTGTGGGAGAGTGGCAATCCAGGAAGGCTTCCTGGAGGAGGTGGAGCTTCCTGGCCCCCTGCACATTTCTCTCCTCCTCTGTTGGCTTGTTTGCCCTGACTGTATCCCTGCTGCCTTCCCTGGGTGCTCCTCTGCAGGCCCTGAGGTGGGCGCCTAGGCACAGGCACTGCTGTCTGGGGGTTTTGGGTCTTGTGGGCAGATAGGAATCCTTAAGTCCCCTCCTGTAAGGTGATGGTCGGTCGGGACCTGGTTCCTGCCTTCTGCTCCAGCCACATCTTCCACCACTTGCTTCGTGTGGCACGCCAGGGCACAACCTCTTACTTCCTGCACATCCCATGTCTTTTGTCACTGATATGAGACTGTCTCTGTCTTCCTCTTAGAATGCCTTGTACTCCAACTGTCCCCTACCTCCCCTGGGTTGGTTCAGCCATGTCTGTGCCTGTGGCTCACAGCACCCTGCTTGTTACTGAGAGTTTGCTTGCTCTCTGACTAGTGTTGGGACTAGTGTTTGGGAGAAGTAAACTGTTGGTTCGACCTTTTTTTTTTTTTTTTTTTTTTTAATGTGCACAGGCATGTCTGTGGTTGCTGGGTTTGTTTTGATTGTATTATTTGCTACTAGAGGAATTTAATCTGGGTGGCTCAGTCCAGCCATAATTCTTTCTTTTATTTGAATGGTGATTTGTGACATCAGTAGTAATGATGGGCTTGCTAGGCTGTGAAGGTAGCGGCCTCTGAGATTTGGCTGTCTTCTGCCAGAACACCCAGCACTGCCTGGCTTGTAAGCGTTTGCTGGATCCGTAAATGGAGGAGTGGGTGATGAAAGACGAAAGTGAAGGGAGAATGAACAGATCAGAGTGAAGGGGCCTGTTCTGCCTCCTCCAGCGATGTTGCCCTGGGGTGTTTGATGCTGGTTCTTGCACATGTCTTTGCTCTCTGCTCTGAACGTCCTTGTCCTGTGCGGGTGCCTTAGGGCAGAGGAGGCAAATACCACTCACAGATTTTCTTGAAGCCAGACGTGAGAATCAGAGACGAAATGTGGATAAAGTAACTGCTTAGGGCAGTCACTCGTACCACAAATATTAGTGCACACTATCATCTGGGAGACAGTAGTGAACCTGACATATAGCATTCTTGTTGCTGTAATAAATAGGACCGTTTTAAATAGTGATAATTGTGCCAGGGTCCAGCCCCGGTGGATCCAGGGTAATTCGAAGCAGGGACGGAGTCAGCGTCCTAGGAGTTAATTGCTTAATTAAAGATATGCAGGGAGATAAGAAAGAAATAGCGTAGTTAGGAAAATACTAGTGGAGAAAAAGAGGCTGAATAACTTGGTTTACGCGGAATACCAATAAAATCTCAAGAGATTTGCACGTAGGCCACCGGCACCCACTTGAATAGCAGACGGTGCCCCACCTTGGGCTCCCTCTCACGTGGATCTTAGAAGCCAGGGCAATAGCAGGCTTAGCGAGTACCCATGCTCCAGATGGGAATTCAGCCAGAAAAATGGAGAACAAGAAAGAAAGACACGGGGGAATCAGTCTTTCCAGAAACTGATCCGTTTTCTTTATTTTCAGGTTTGCTTATATACCTTTTGTTACGCATAGAGACAAACGGAAATTTTAAAGTCACGCGGGGGTCGGCAGTCCTGACCTTTATCAAAATCAGGTGCTTCATATAAATGTATACAAAAAGATCTTAGGGGTTTTACGTCATCTTCTGGCCAGGGGGCCTACTAACATTTTATGATCCTTTCTTTCTGATAATGGTCAGTCAACTAAAAAACTTATTTTCCAGGGGTGATTTTTCTTAAACCAGGCACCACTCTCCGAAGGTACCAGATAAAGTTGCGTTCCTATAGGGTGAGGGTGTAGTGGGTTACAATTAAGAAAGGAATTTACTTAGCCTAAGGTTTAACATGATTAATCTTAAAGGTTAATACTTATTTCTCCTATATGCTAGTTATATATTCATTAACATGTATAAGGGCAGGGGATTTAGCAGCAAACATTGGCCCCATAAATGAAAAACCCTTCACCAGCATAATTTTTATCTTTAGAAAAACCCAATGCTAACTAACACTTTCAAAATCCTCCAAACTCTCTGTGCTGTTTATGGTTGAGAGGTTGTAAACAATCATGTACATAGTAGCAAGAGTGTGGATAATCCTGTCACACAAGCTAGTCTGCCAGCAGAGAGGTTTGACCTGAGACACCCTTGTCATGCCCAGGAATTTTTATTAACTGGAGCTGTAGGTTAACTGCTTCTCTGAGAGAGGTGGGGGACAGCCCCCCGTAAAGTCAGAGGTGTAGGTGAGAGCATAAAGCAGTAAAGTAGGCAGACTCTGGTTTTGGGGGTGGATGCTGGGGAACAGGGGGTTTCCTGAGGCTCGATCCCGCCTTTGCCTGTGCCGAAGCCTCCTTCCTCATGACCTTTGCCACGGGCAGAGTTCCTCACGCTGGCTCCCGGCATAATTGTTGTGAAGAAGATTAGGTGGCGTGATAGAGAACGGAGCACTAGCGATAGAAGGTGAGTTGGAAGTGCTGTTGCCGAGGTGCGGGCGCCGAGGCCCTGGGAGGGGCTGTGGGAGTCAGGGAGTGTCCGGGAGGCTGGTGTGGCCGCCCCGCTTCTGAGCAGCCCTGTGGCTCCGGCGAGCTGGCTCCGGCCTGCTTGTGCAGCACACTCGTGGGAACACGCGAGAACTGACCGTTGTCACTCTCTTCGTATCGTAGCTGTGATGGTCACCACCGCTTACGGGCCCCTGGGGTCTGCCCGCAGCTGCTGGGTTCCTTACATTCCTAAGATCAGGATACTTCCTAGGGCCGGGTAGCTTATCCAGAGTCACAGGCCCATAAGTGAGCGGCCGGGATTCGAACTCAGCCCGCTGGCTCCTGAGCCTGCTGACCACTCTGCCGCCCTGCCCACCCAGCACTCCTGCTCTGCTGCCTCCCAGAAGATGGATGGGAGGCTGCTTACAGCCCGGAGGATGCCCTGTCCCTTGGAGGACGTCTGTGGTGATGGTGGTGGTTACCCTGGTAAAAACTTAATCCTGAACTCCCCTCAGTGTTGAACCGATGTTCTCAAGCAGAGCCAGGCAAGGGTCGAGGGCATCAGGGAGCCCAGGTCTGGAAGTGTGTTTTTGGCTGGGGTTGGGAGGAGGCTGGCCTGGAACCTGGAGTTCTGGTTCCCAGTGCTGCAGATGAAAGGAGGGTAGAGTGAGCCCGCCGTTGGCCGCGGCTGCTCTCCAGGTCCTGTGGAAAGGTGTCCATGTCTAGTCAAGCATTATTAGGGCTTTGGTATCAGGCGCTATGCTTGGGCACCTGTCTGTCTGTGTCTGTCTTCTGATGCCCAAGCCAGACCCTGAATGTGGCCTCTGTGAGGGGGTGCAGACTGCACCCACACTGACTTGGAAGCTGGATATTGGGGGTGCGGGGTGGTGGCGGCGGGTGGGATGCTGCCTGGGGAGGACGGAGGGCAGGCCCCTCAGGAGATGAGGGGGCATCAGAGCTCTGCTCAGGAGTCAGCGCCAGCCGGGGGCATCCCCCCGCCTCCTGCCCAGCCACCTCTGGCTGCCCTCCACTGGGATCCATAATCCATTCCTGCCAAGTGTTTGGAAAAGGACTCGTTTCACACCAGCAGCCCGGAACCAGTCCCTCCCACGGTAGCCCAGCAGCCTCCGCCCAGGCCTGGCTGCCCTCAGCACCGGCTCTCGGTGGCCGTGCTAACGAGGAGCTGGATCCCTGCCCTGGCCTGCTCTCCTCCTGCCAGGGTGCTAATGAGCTCGCGAGGGTGGGAGATGGGCCTGAGCTCCAGAGCCAGGGTCCAGAAAGGCTTCACTTGCAGGGCTGATGTCCCAGCTGGTCCCTGCACCCCCCAGTCCTCTCTCAGTGTCCTGGCTCTTCTTGCCCAGGGGCCAGTCTGCAGCATCAGGCTGCCTGTTGCACTTGGCCTTCACAGCTCTGGCAGTGTGACCTGGATGTCTTTTCAGCCTCTGGTCGACTGGGCTGACTTCTCGGCTGCCCAAACCTGTCCTCTGGGGTCAGCTCTGCTGCCTCGCTGGCTGGAATGGCCGGGCGCCAACCCCACCTGGTCTTAGAGCTGCCGGTCAGAGCAGGGAGGAGGGGAGAGGGGATGTCTGTTTTCCTGAGGCCGCAAAGTGCAGGGCAGGCTGGGAGCAGGACCATGAATCCAGCCCCAGAACCTGGGCTTTATCCAGAGCGTCATCAGTGTGGGGTTGTGGAGAGCTGCTGGACCAGTGGTGGGAGGGGGCCCCTGGAACTGGGGGCTTCTAGTCAACCCAGCTGCCTGCTCCTTCTCCCTTCACCCAGAGCAGCTCTGGTCTCCCCCATTCTGTGTGAGCTCTCTGGGGATGATTGTGTTTGAAGAAAGGATCCTGCAGCTGGAAAGCTCTAAAGCTGGCTCTGCCCTCGTTTTACACTGGGGAGGGGGTGGTCGAGGCCTGAGACGCCTGCTGCTGTGGGGTGCAGCCTTGTCTGGCTTCCTGTCTGGCAGTGTGCGCTGCTGCCCACCTGTGCAAGGGCTTGGAGGCCCGTGGAGGAGGGGCCCCACGGGCAACATGCAGGCAGGGCTCTGTCTTAAGAGCCAGGATGGCCATCTGGGCAAGAGTGAAGTCAGGCAGGTGTGGATGGGGTTGGATGAGCGGAAGTCCTGGCAGTGTCGGGTAGGTCTTGCTGCAGTGACGAGCACCCCCCAGGTGCCAGCAATGTCAAGCCACAAGGCGGCTTGTACCTTGGGAAGGGCGCCCTTCCTCCCCTTGCTTGCCCTTTCCTCTTGGGACTGCCCTGTGCCCAGAGAGAGGGTGAGCCGTGCGGGGGTCCCCTCCTATGGTCCCCACGTTCCAGGGGGCCAGCGCTCAGGAACCAGGCCAGGCTGAATGCGTCCTCTATTCTGTCCACCTGGCGGCCTCGGACATGGACGCCAGCAGCCCAGTGTCTTTTAAGCTTTATATTTCACCACGTTGTGTGTTCACATTGTAGGAACGGATTCCGAGCCTCCTGTGTGCCTTTACCCGGTTTCTCAGGAAGCTGTAGCACAGAGTCACACCCAAGATACCAGCAAGGATGCGGTGGAAATACAGGCTGTTCTGTCACGTGGTGTTGCTCTTGTAGCCATACCCACCTCCCTGCTACCCTCGCCCTCCTGAATTCCTAGGAAGCCCCAGCCTGTCCTTCTTTTTTCTTCTGTCATTTCAAGAGTGTTATGCAAATGGAATCAGACAGTATGTAGCCATTGCGGACTGACTCTTTTCATGTGGTGTAATTCCCTGGAGGTTTTTCTTGCTTGTCACACGTATCTGTACTTTGCTGCTTTTTGTCACTGGGTCTGCCGTTCTGCGGTGTGAATGGACCGCAGTCTAACTGTCCCAGTGCCTTGTGCTTTTTGAAAAGTTTACATAGTTCGAAAGTAAAAACGTATAAGGAAGGGACTTTCCTGGTTGTCCAGTGGCTAAGACTCCGCACTCTCAACGCAGGGTCCGGGAACTTGATCCCACATGCCGCAACTAAGCATTTGTGTGTCACGAATAGATTCCCCTGTGCTGCAGCCAGGCTTCCCAGGTGGCACAGAGGTAAAGATTCCGCCTCTCAGTGCAGGAGATGCAGGAGACGTGGGTTTGAGCCTTGGGTCTGGAAGATCCCCTGGAGGAGGAAATGGCAACCCACTCCAGTATTCTTGCCTGGAGAATCCCATGGACAGAGAAGCCTGGTGGGCGACAGTCCACGGGGTTGCGCAGAGTAACTGAAAGATGGTGCGTGGCGCAGCGAAGAAGGACGATCCCGAGAGTTGCAGCTGAAATCTGGCACTGCCAGGTGAGTAACTGCGTGAATCTAGAAACACACATTAAAGAGACACACAAGGACGCTGGCAGCAGAGAGGTAAGGGCCTCCCCATCCCAGCGGGCCAGCTCCACGTCTCCACACGTGGCTCTGCTGCTGGTCCCTTACCTGTCTTTCCACATATATAAGAATATGATTATCAACCAAATAAGAAACTTAAACCCCCACCCCCGGCCCCCCGCCACAAACCAGAGAGTCCTGGAGGTCTTCCCCCGGCAGTACAGAGAGCTTCTTTTTTCCTTGTCGACAACTGCAGAATGGTTCAAATGTGGATATTTCAGAATCAATTTAACATAGTCTCTTGTTGATAGAGATCTAGGTTTTTTTCAGTCTTTGAGTATGACAGAACGAATGACTGGTTCATATGTCATCTGGTGCGTGTTTGTAGGATGTATGCTCTGGGTCGGAAGACTCAGACCTTCCTCATTAGGACACACTGCCAGCGCCCCCCACCAAAGGGGTGCCCCGATCCACACACCCTCGGGAGTTGTGGGTGCTGGTCCTCCAGCCGCTCCCACGCTGAGTGTGATCAGGCTTCAGAGGGGGACAGTCTGCCTTGCCTATGTGATGAATGAACTTGGTATCTTTTAATGTATCAAAGAGCCATTTGTGTTTTCCTTGGGAGCTTTCTGTTCCTTGACTTTGTTCGTGTTTTGAAAGCCGCGTTGTTGGTTTTGTTTTCCCTGTTGATTGTGGACGTGGGCTCTCTGAGTGTCAGCTGGATTCCAGGCATTTGCTGCCGCCTTTTGTCGTCCTCACTGTCTTGCCACTTTCATGCCATCAGATCCGTCAGCTTTCATATGTGGCGCTTGGATTTTGAGTTGTAGTTGATGAAGCCTTCTTTGCTTCGAGGTCAAAAAGAAATCCTGTGTTTTCTTCTCATTCTCGTTGATTTGCTTTTAAAGTTTTTATTCATTTGTATTTTATTCTGGCATATGGTGTGAGATATGGATCTGACCTTAATTTTTTCCAGATGATTTATCGATAGTCCTGTCCGGGTTATTAAAGAGTCCATTTCTTCCCCCATTGGTTTTAGGGGCTAGCTTAGCCATGCTCCAAACTGCCATTTGTGTTTAGAATTTAAAATTATGTGTTTATTGGGATAAGAGCACTTTACCTAAGACCTGTGTGGCTGCATGGCATAGGAGTGGTGGAGAGGAGATACCCCATGTCCAAGGTCAGGAGGGGTGGCCGTGAGGAGATAACCTCATGTCCAAGGTAAGAGAAACCCAAGTAAGACGGTAGGCGCTGAGAGAGGGCAGCAGAGGGCAGACAGACTGAAACCACAATCATAGAAAACTAGCCAATCTAATCACACGGACCACAGCCTTGCCTAAATCAATGAAACTAAGCCATGCCGTGTGGGGCCACCCAAGACGGACAGGTCATAGTGGAGAGGTCTGACAGAATGTGGTCTACTGGAGAAGGGAATGGCAAACCGCTTCAGTATTCTTGCCTTGAGAACCCCATGAACAGTATATAAAAGCAAAAAGATAGGATACTGAAAGGGGAACTCCCCGTGTTGGTAGGTGCCCAATAAGCTACTGGAGATCAGTGGAGAAATAACTCCAGAAAGAATGAAGGGATGGAGCCAAAGCAAAAACAATACCCAGTTTTGGATGTGACTGGTGATAGAAGCAAGATCCGATGCTGTAAAGAACAATATTGCATAGAAACCTTAAATGTTAGGTCCATGAATCAAGGCAAATTGGAAGTGGTCAAATAGGAAATGGCAAGAGTGAACGTTGACATTCTAGGAATCAGCGAACTAAAATGGACTAGAGTGGGTGCATTTAACTCAGATGATCATTATATCTACTACTGTGAGCAGGAATCCCTTAGAAGAAATGGAGTAGCCATCATAGTCAACAAAGAGTCCAAAATGCAGTACTTGGATGCAACCTCAAAAACGACAGAATGATCTCTGTTTGTTTCCAAGGCAAGCCATTCAGTATCATGGTAATCCAAGTCTATGCCCCAAGCAGTAATGCTGAAGAAGCTGAAGTTGAACGGTTCTATGAAGGCTTTCAAGACATTTTAGTCTGACACCCAAAAAAGATGTTCTTTTAACTATACGGGACTTGACTGCAAAAGTAGGAAGTCAAGAAACACCTGGAGTAACAGGCAAATTTGTCCTTGGAGTACAGAATGAAGCAGGGCAAAGGCTGTTAGAGTTTTCCCAAGAGAATGCACTGGTCATAGCAAACACCCTCTTCCAGCAACACAAGAGAAGACTCTACACATGGACATCACCAGATGGCCAACACTGAAATCAGATTGATTATAGTCTTTGTAGCCAAAGATGGAGAAGCTCTATACAGTCAGCAAAAACAAGACCAGGAGCTGACTGTCATGAACTCCTTATTGCCAAATTCAGACTTAAATTGAAGAAAGTGGGGAAAACCACTAGACCATTCAGGTATGACCTAAATCAAATCCCTTATGATTATACAGTGGAAGTGAGATAGATTTAAGGGACTAGATCTAATAGAGTGCCTGATGAACGATGGACGGAGGTTCATGACATTGTACAGGAGACAGGGATCAAGACCATCCCCAAGAAAAAGAAATGAAAAAAAGCAAAATGGCTGTCTGGGAAGGCCTTACAAATAGCTGTGTAAAGAAGAGAAGTGAAAAGCAAAGGAGGAAAGGAAAGATCTACCCATTTGAATGCAGAGTTCCAAAGAATAGCAAGGAGAGATAAGAAAGCCTTTTTCAGCGATCAATGCAAAGAGATAAAGGAAAACAATAGAATGGGAAAGACTAGAGATCTCTTCAAGAAAATTAGAGATACCAAGGGAACATTTCATGCAAAGATGGGCTCAATAAAGGACAGAAATGAAAAAAAAACACACACGAAAATGGTACGGACCTAACAGAAGCAGAAGATATTAAGAAGAGGTGGCAAGAATACACAGAAGAACTGTACAAAAAAGATCTTCATGACCCAGATAATCACGATAGTGTGATCACTCACCTAGAGCCAGACATCCTGGAATGTGAAGTCAAGGGGCCTTAGGAAGCATCACTACGAACAAAGCTAGTGGAGGTGATGGAATTCCAGTTGAGCTATCTCAAATCCTAAAAGACGATGCTGAGAAAGTGCTGCATTCAATATGCCAGCAAATTTGGAATACTCAGCAGTGGCCACAGGACTGGCAAAGGTCAGTTTTCATTCCAATCCCAAAGAAAGGCAATGCCAAAGAATGCTCAAACTACTGCACAATTGCACTCATCTCACATGCTAGTAAAGTGATGCTCAAAATTCTTCAAGCCAGGCTTCAGCAATACATGAACGGTGAACTTCCAAATGTTCAAGCTGGTTTTAGAAAAGGCAGAGGAACCAGAGATCAAATTGCCAACATATCCGCTGCATCATCGAAAAAGCAAGAGAGTTCCAGAAAAACATCTATTTCTGCTTTGTTGACTATGCCAAAGCCTTTGACTGTGTGGATCAGAGTAAACTGGAAAATTCTGAAAGAGATGGTAATACCAGATCACCTGACCTGCCTCTTGAGAAAGCTGTATGCAGGTCAAGAAGCAATAGTGAGAATTGGACATGGAACAACAGACTGGTTCCAAATAGGAAAAGGAGTATGTCAAGGCTGTATATTGTCACCCTGCTTATTTAACTTATATGCAGAGTACATCATGAGAAATGCTGGGCTGGATGAAGCACAAGCTGGAATCAAGATTGCTGGGAGAAATATCAATAAGCTCAGATATGCAGATGACACCACCCTTATGGCAGAAAGTGAAGAAGAACTAAAGAGCTTCTTGTTGAAAGAGGAGAGTGAAAAAGTTGGCTTAAAGCTCAACATTCAGAAAACTAAGATCGTGGCATCCAGTCCTATCACTTCATGGCAAATAGATGGAGAAACAGTGGAAACAGTGTCTGACTATTTTTCTGGGCTCCAAAATCACGGCAGATGGTGATTGTAGCCGTGAAATTAAAAGACGGTTACCCCTTGGAAGGAAAGTTATGAGCAACCTAGACAGCATATTAAAAAGCAGAGATATACCTTTGTCAACAAAGGTCTATCTAGTCAAGGCTATGGTTTTTCCAGTAGTCATGTATGGATGTGAGAGTTGGACTATAAAGAAAGCTGAGTGCCGAAGAATTGATGCTTTTGAGCTGTGGTGTTGGAGAAGACTCTTGAGAGTCCCTTGGACTGCGAGGGGATCCAACCAGTCCATCCTAAAGGAAATCAGTCCTGGGTGTTCATTGGAAGGACTGATGTTGAAGTTGAAACTCTAATACTTTGGCCACCTGATGCAAAGAACTGACTCATTTGAAAAGACCCTGATGCTGAGAAAGATTGAGGGCGGGAGGAGAAGGGGATGATAGAGGATGAGATGGTTGGATGGCATCACCGACTCAATGGAGATGAGTTTGGGTAAACTTCGGGAGTTGATGATGGACAGGGAGGCCTGGCGTGCCGCAGTTCATGGGGTCGCAGAGAGGCAGAGACGACTGAACTGAACTGAACTCTCTTCACAGACTGAAGTGCACAGTGCCGCGCGGCATGCACGGTACGAGTGCTGCATCCTGCTGTCCAGGTGCAGCATTGCCAGCCGTGCTCTGGAACCGCATTGTCTTGCTTCCCTGCAGCTTTTTTCTGGTGATTAGCAGCTCCCCTCTTCCCCGGCCCAGCCCCTGGCAACCACTGTTCTACTCAGTGGTTCTCTGAATGAGACTATTTTATTTATTTATTTTTTAAAAATTTATTCATTTATTTTCTTTGGCTGTGTTGGGCCTTAGTTGTGGCACCTGGGATCTTCCTTGGATCATTATGGGTCTTTTCTGTGTGGCTTCTGGCCTTAGTTGCCCTGTGGCCTGTGGGACCTTAGTTCCCTGACCAGGGATTGAACCTGGGTCTCCTGTGTTACAAGGCAGATTCTTAACCACTGGACCGCCAGGCAAGTCCCTGGACTGTTTTAGGTGTCTTATACAGGTGGAGTCACGCCCTGTTTGTCCTTCTGTAACTGGCTTATTTCACTTTGCATAATGTCCTCAAGGTCCATATGTTGTCGCACATGGCAGAATTTGTTTTTTTTTTTTTTAAGTCTGAAGCATGTCCACCACGTGGACCTCATCTTCATCTGCAGGTGGGACTGAGGTTGTCTCTATGTCTGGGTTGCTGTGAATGACCCTGCGGTGACCATGGGGGGCATCTGTCCGAGATCCTGATTTTAATTCTTTCAAATAAATGCTCAGAAGTGGGATCACTGAATCATATGTGTTGTGTTAGTTGCTCAGTTGTGTCCGACTCTTTGTGACCCCGTGGACTGTAGCCCACCAGGCTCCTCTGTCTGTGGGATTCTCCAGGCAAGAATACTGGAGCGAGTTGCCATTCCCTTCTCCAGGGGATGCTCCTGGCCCAGGGGATGAACCTGGGGCTCCTGCCCTGCAGGCAGATTCCCCACCAGCTGAGTCACCAGGGAAGCCCTTTGGTTTGGTTGCCAAGTTGTATCTGACTCTCTGTGACCCCGTGGAGCATGGGTAGCCCACCATGCTCCCCTCTGTCCATGGGATTTCCCAGGCAGGAATACTGGAGTGAGTTGCCATTTTCTTCTCCAAATGCTCAGAAGTGGGATTGCTGAATCGTATGGCAGTTCTGTTTTTAATTTTTGAGGAAGCTTCCTGCTGTTTGCCGTATCAGCTGTGCCATATTGCATCTCTGCTGTCAGTGTTCCAGGTTCCAGGTTCTCCACATCCTCGCCAGCACGGACTCTCTCACGCTCTCTTGTTTTTGATCGTGGCTCTTCTGCCAGGGGTGAGGTGACGTCTCACTGTGGTTTTGATCTGCGTCTGCCTGATGGTTAGTGACACTGAGCATCTTTTCATGCTCCTCTTGGCTGCTTGTATGTCTTCTTTAGAAAAATGTCTGTTCAAGTCCTCATCCCATTTTATAATTGGGTGATGTGTTAGTTTTCTCTTTTTTAAGCTATTGAATCGTAGGAGTTCCTTATATGTTTTGGAGATTAACCCCGTATTAGATACACATCATGCTATACTTATGATGGTCTTAACAACCTTGCAGTGTTTGACTTTTCACGATGTGAAAGTGATACGCGTCCATGTTTCGAGTTCTGAATTTGATCTTTTCCTGGACCAGTGAGGCAGGGTGGCTGGTGCTCTCTCCTGATGCTGGGCAGCGGGCAGCACCCCGTCAGCCCTGAGAGCACAGGCGTGCACAGCTGGGCCCTGGCCGAGTTCCGTATTCGTTTGCAGCAGCGTTCAGTCTGAGACAGTCCACCCGTGCTTATCTGTGCTTAGTTGCTCGGTCCCGTCCGACTCTCTGCGACCCCATGGACTGTTGCCCGCCAGGTTCCTCTGTCCGTGGGATTCTCCAGGCAAGAATACTGGAGTGGGTTTCCACACCCTCCTCCAGGGGATCTTCCCGACCCAGGTACTGAATCGACGTCTTCTGCGTTGCAGGCGATCTTTACCACCTGAGCCATCAGGAAGAGACAGTCCGTACTTTCGTATAAAATAGGCTCGGTGCTAGATGGTTTTGCCCACTTGTAGGCTAATGTGATTGTTCTGAGCACGTTTCAGGAAGGCCAAGCTAAGCTGTGACCTTTGCTGAGTTCGATGTATTAAATGCATTTTCAATTCATCTTCAATTTACAATGAGTTTATCACGGTGTAACCCCATTGTGCGTCAAGGAAGATCTCCCTGTAAATATCTCCTCCAGTTCTGTGGATGCCTTTTCACGCCGATGGTTACTTCCTTTGCTTTGCAGCAGCTTTTTTACTTGTTGTAGTCCCATTCAGCTGTTTTTTTTTGTTGTTGTTTGTTTCTGTTACTTGAAGGTTTTGGTGTCATATCCATGAAATCTTTGTCAAAACCAACGTTTTGAACCTTTGTCCCTGTGCTTTCTTCTCGCAGTTTTACAGTTTGGGGTCTTCTGTGTAAGTCTTTAATTGACTGAGTTATCATGCATTTGTGGTGTACAATAGGATCCAAGTTCATTGTCTTCCAGGTTCAGCTTCAGTTTCCTGGCGTCGTTTGTTGTGGAGACTGCCCTTTCCCCGTGTGTGTTCTTGGCACGCGTGGCAGATCTGTCTGCTGTCGGTGTGTGTGTTTCTGGACTCTCCATTCTGTCCCGTCGCTCTGCGTTTGTCTTCCGCCGTGGCACACTGTTTCAGCGGCTGTTGCCCTGTACTGTGTGCAGCATGTGTGACGCGTCCACCGTCACTGTCCTCTCAGGACTGATGACGTTTGCTTATCAGCTGCTGCCTTGTCCCGGTGTGCAGCTGTAGTCTCTGTTTATTATTAAGGCCTTATGCTGTGTTTCCCTGGTGGCTCAGAGGTTAAAGCGTCTGCCTGCAATGCAGGAGAGCTGGGTTCGATCCCTGGGGTCGGGAAGATCCCCTGGAGAAGGAAATGGCAACCCACTCCAGTATTCTTGCCTGGAGAATCCCATGGACGGAGGGGCCTAGTGGGCTACAGTCCACAGGGTTGTAAAGAGTCGGACACGACTGAGCGACTTCACTTTCACTTTCACTTACTGCTGTGTTTCAGTATCTCAAAGAACTCATTGCTTTTTTGTCTTTTTTTTTTTTTTTTGCCTGTTCTAGGTTATCTTTACATACGAACTCTGAATTAGCTTGCTTGTTCTTTACTCAGTCCCTTCAGACACATACACATATTTGCATCCCTAAAACCTGATTGGCTTTGGATTGGATTGTGTTAAATGTACCAATCAGGGACAGTGATGTCTTTATGACGTTGAGTCTTGCTTCTGAAGGTGTTGTATTTTCTCGGTTGCTTCTTAGGTCTCCTCTTCTGTAATGCTTTCACATTTTCTTTATTTGCAGGAATTTTATCTATTATTATTGTTATTATTAGTTTTTGCTGTACTGCATTGCTTGAGGGATGTTAGTTCCCTGACCAGGGATTAAACCCATGTCCCCTGGAGTAGAAACACGGAGGGAGTCTTAATCACTGGACCACCAGGCGAGTCCCATGTCTTTTTAAATGTTGTGGTTAGGAGTCTCTTCTGCATATCCTCTGTCTGTGTATGCATATGTGACTACTCTTGATTTTGTCCCGTGTTGCCTTGCTGAATTCTGCTATTTTTTAGGTAATTTTTTTGGGTTCTCCAGGTACCCAGTCTTAGCAGCTGCAAGTAGTGACATTTAAACTTCCCTTCCAGTTTCTGCATTCTGGGCTCCTTCTTGTCCCTGCTCGTGTGAACAGATCCTCTAGCATTCTGGGGAACAGTCATGCTGGTGTTGGGCATCTCTTGGCGGGCACGCCTGGGGTTTCCCCGTGGGGCAGACATGGGTTTGGAATGAGACACAGGCCTTTCATATGTCAGGGAAGAGCCTGTGCTGCCCATTTTATTGAGCATCTTATTTGTAATAAAACTGAAGAATTATTGTTGAATTTGTTTAGTTGTTGTTGTTTTTTTTTTTAATCACCTATGGGATGATCGTGTGACTTTTCTCCTTAGACATAGTCATATGATGAACTATACTCCGGGGAGCTGCTAATGCTGAGACATTCTTGAGTTCCTGGAATGCCCTTCACGTGGTCTGACGTGGAATTCCTCGAAGGTGCTGCTGGATGCTTTGTACTGGCTAACTGATCATCTGTACTGCTTTTCATAAGGAAGCTGGGTCCGTCATTTTCTTTTCTGGTGTGTGCTTTCTTTTCGGTTTTGGCACCAGGGTTGCACCTGCTTCGTAGGTATCATTGAGATGTTTTCTTTCTGATGTGCTTGCAGAGTTGTTGAATAGCATTGGACTAGGTGGGAGCTGCAAAGAGTGGAGCACAGCTGAGCGCCTGGCACACGGGCTCACGCACGTTTGGTCTGCACGGTGTTGGTAGAGTTTGTGAAACTATTGGGACCTGGTGCTCTTCTGTTCTGTTTCTATTTGGAGGAAGAAAATCCTTTAATATTTTTCTTTCTTTTTTTGGGGGGGGGGTCAGTTATAGATATTTTATTTTCCTAGAAAATTATCAGTTTCATCCAGGTTGTTAGATTTATTCATGTAGACTCGAGTGCAGTTATTGCTTACTATTCTCTTAATTTCCTTGGTTCCTGTGATTATTTCCTTTGTATTTGCTCTGTTTTTTTTTTTTTTTTTTTTTTCTTGGTTGGATTGGCTATTTGTTTGCACTGTAGGGTTTTTTCTTCTTCAAAGATTCACCTTTTGGATATTTTTATGAAATTAATTCCCTTGTTTTCTGCTTCTGAATGCACCACTTTTTGCTTGTAGTTAATTTCTTTTGCTCTCTCCTAGTTTATCTTATCGTTCTTTTCTCTAGGTGTTTAGATGATTGATTCATTTGTTTCTGTTCTTTTCAGAAAAGTGTTTGCTATTTAAAGGGCCTTCCTTAAGTTCTGATAGTGTGTTTTCCTTATCAGTGCTGTCTGGAAGGGCTGTCATTTTGGTCTGCAGTCTCTTTTCTGGTCCAAAAGCTGTTGAGGAGTAAGTCTTAAAAGCATCTTTTGATTTCTTGGTTCTGTTGTTGCTCTAGTTTTAACTGCATTTTGATCAGAGAGTTTCAGTTGTTCTCTTTTGAACTTTTTGGGTTTCACGAGGTTCTTCTTGTGTTTCTAACACGGAGTCAGTTGTCAGTTTTCCGCAGGTGCTAGGAAAGGAGATCTGCTCTGTCTTCTGGGTGTCAGCGGCCAGTGTGTGTCCTGGTCAGTGTCACCACCTGACTGTGTGTGGGTCACGTGTGTCTTAACTTTTGTCCACCTGCTCTGTCGTTGACAGAGAAGTGAATTGCATTCCTGTGTGAGTGTTTCTGTCCTTTCCTCCTGTGTCTCCTGCGACTACTGGCGCCTGTGGACGAATATCATTTTTACCCTTAACCCTGCCCTTTGCCTTGTCTCTGTGCTCCCCAACTGTGGGTTACAAAGGGCTGCCCACCCCTCCATGTGCCTAGCGTGCCTTCACGATCCGTCTGCCTGTCGCCTCCTGCTTCCTTCATGAGTGTTTCTTACATGCACATGAGGTTGGATTTGCTTTACCCTCTAACCTGAGAATTGTTTTTTCTTTGACTGGAGAAGTTGGACTCATTCATGTTGTGGTTCAGTTGTTAAGTCGTGTCCGACTCTTTGCAGCCCATGGACTGCAGCATGTCAGGCTTCCCCGTCCTTCAGTATCTCCCGGAGTTTGCTCAAATTCATGTCCACTGAGTCAGTGATGCTGTCAAACCATCTCATTGTCAGTCTGCCTCTTCTTTTGCCTTCATTCTTTCCCAGCATCAGGGCCTTTTCCAACGAGTTGGCTCTTCACATCAGGTGGCCAAAGCATTGGAGCTTCGGCTTCAGCATCAGTCCTTCCAATGAACACTCAGGGTTGATTTACTGTAACATTGACTGATTTTATCTCCTTGCAGTCCAAGGGACTCTCAAGAGTCTTCTCCAACACCACAGTTTGAAAGCATCAATTCTTTGGCATTCAGTCTTCTTTCTAGTCCAACTCCCACATCCTTATGTGACCACTGGAAAAACCATAGCTTTGACTATATGGAGCTTTGTCGGCAAAGTGATATCTCCTCTTTTTAATATGCTGTGTAGGTTTGTCATAACTTTCCTTCCAAGGAGCAAGCGTCTTTTAATTTTGTGGCTGTAGTCACTGACTGTAGTGATTTTGGAGCCCAAGGAAATAAAATCTGTCACTGGTTCTACGTTTTCCCGTTTATATTTGCTGTGAAGTGATGGGATGGGATGCCATGACCTTATTAGTTCTTCGAATGTTGAGTTTTAAGCCAGTTTTTTTCACTCTCCTCTTTCACCCCCATCAAAAGGCTCTGTAGTTCTTTGCTTTCTGCCATAAGGGTGGTGTCATCTGCATGTCTGAGGTTGTTGATATTTCTCCCGGCGATCTTGATTCCAGCTTGTGATTCATCCAGCCTAGCATTTTGCATAATGTACTCTGTATGGAAGTTCAATAAACAGGGTGACAGTACACAGCCTTGATGTACTCCTTTCCCAACTTTAAACCAGTCAGTTGTTCCATGTAAGGTTTTAACTGTTGCTTCTTCTCTTGCATTCAGATTTCTCAGGGAACAGGAAAGGGGGTTTGGTATTCCTGTCTCTTTAAGAATTTCCAGTTTGTTGTGATATGGACAGTCAGTGGCTTTTACGTAGTCAATGAAGCAGAAGTAAGCTTTTGGAATTCCCTTGCTTTCTCTATGATCCAGCAAATGTTGGCAATTTGATCTCTGGTTCCTGTGCCTTTTCTAAACCCAGCTTGAATACCTGAAAGTTCTTTGTTCACTACCATACTGCTGAAGCCTAGCTTGAAGGATTTTGAGCATTACCTACTAGCATGCAAAATGAGCACAATTGTGCTGTAGTTTGAACATTCTTTGGCATTGCTTTTCTTTGAGATTGGAATGAAAACTGACCTTTTCTAGTCTTGTGGCCACTGCAGTGTCTTCCAAATTTGCTGACATATTGAGTCCAGCACTTTAGTAGCATCATATTTTAGGATTTTAAATAGCTCAGTTGGAATTCCATCACCTCCACTAGCTTTGTTCTCAGTAATGCTTCCTAAGGCTCACTTGACTTTACACTTCAGGATATCTGGCTCTAGGTTAGTGACCACGCCATCGTGGTTATGCTGGTCATTAAGACTTTTTTTTTGTATAGTTCTGTGTATTCTTGTATTCTCTTCTTAATCTCTTCTCCTTCTGTTAGGTCCTTACTGTTTCTGTCATTCAACGTGCCCATCCTTGCATGAAATATTCCCTTGATATCTCCAATTTTCTTGAAGAGATTGCTAGTCTTTCCCCTTCTATTATTTGACATTATCATTGACATTAATTGACTTTAGTTGCGGAGAAGGCAATGGCGCCTCACTCCAGTACTCTTGCCTGGAAAATCCCATGGATGGAGGAGCCTGGTGTGCTGCAGTCCATGGGGTCGCTAAGAGTCAGACACACTGAGCGACTTCACTTTCACTTTTCACTTTTATGCACTGAAGAAGGAAATGGCAACCCATTCCAGTGTTCTTGCCTGGAGAATTCCAGGGACGGCGGAGCCTGTCTGTGGGGGCTCACAGAGTCGGACATGGCTGAAGTGACTTAGCAGCAGCAGCAGCATTAGTTGAGGGCCAGCCGGACTGTCTCTGGGCCCGTTGTGCTCAGCACCACGGACAGCTCCGCAGGCGCCTCTGTCCTGCCAGCCCATCCTACCCATGGACGCCTCCTCCCTGCAGGCCTTGGGGCAGGGCGGGAGCCACCGGCCTGCCCTGCGTCGTGGGTGGGCAGTCGGGAGGGGTTGCAGGGAGTTGCTGTGGGTTAGGGGTTGAGGGCAAGCTCTCCTTTCCCCAGGGGCTCCTCCAGCTGGGTCTGCACTTTCAGCTCCTGGGCACAGAGCGGGGGTTTGGGGCCCAGCCCACACCTCCTGCCTGTCACTGTGGGCAGTGACACTTGTGATTTACCTTTGCCGTCTGCAAAAAGGGGGATCCCCATCTTCCTGTTGCCACCCACCCCTCCTGTGGGAGGGGTCTTGTCCTCAGCCAGTTAAGTTGCTGACGTTTCTCCTGTGAAAGCAGCAGACTGCAAGCTGTCTCCCAGCCTCTGTCTCCTCAGCATGGCTTCGTCCTGTTGTCTGTGAGGAGGCAGGTCGCCTGGGGGTCGCCATGGGGCTGGTGGCTCACGGAGGGCACCCTGCTTCCATGAATGGGGGCTGAGGGGTGGGGGAGGGCGGGAGTTTCCTGTCCAGTCATGCTACTGTTGGTGCTGCTCCTGAGGGTGGGTGAGGCTGGGAGGGAGCCACCCCCCGGGACACTTAAGCAGTGATGGTGGTGATGGTGCTTCCAGAAGCACGCCCGGCTCCCAGCACACCGAGCCCATGCCTCCCTGCTCCCTCTGTGTGGTGGGGGCTTCCCCAGGGCCCCAGCCTTCCCACACCGGGGCCTTCCATGAACTTAGCGAGTGTGTGCCTGTCTTCGCCCGGGACAGTGAGAGTCTCCTCCCTCCCCACAGGGAGAAGAAGCATAAAGCCTTTGCCGTTGGGATCGAGGTGGCAGGTATGTGCCTGTCCCGTTTTCCTGCAGCCAGTGGTACCGTCAGCACGCCTGTCCTCAGGACGCTGCCGCGGTCGGTGGCTCCCCACGAAGGGCTAGGGAGAGTCCTGGGGCTTTGGCTGTCTCGTTGGATGACCTTGGCTGTCCTTGCGTCTCTGGCCTCTGCTGGGGGAGCTGGGCTGAGACACCCACGCGTGTCCTGAGCTCCGGTCTGATGTGTCCACTGCCAAGTAGGGGGCCAGTGCAGCACAGGCTTTGTCTGGAGACAGACCTGGGTCTGGATCCCACCTTGTCTCAGGTCATCTGGGCTTCCTGGGCAGGTTCCTTCCTGGGCAGGTTCCTAACCTGCCTGAGCCTCAGTCTCCTATCTGTGGCGTGAAACAGCAGAGGCTCCTTCCCCAAGGTTAAATGACATGGTGGCCATGGGCTGCAAGTCCCGGGCCTGATGGGGGCTTGTCCCCAGAAAACGGGCTGGCTCCCGTCCCGAGCGGGCTGTGCTCCAGGGAACGGGGCCCCCAGCTCCCGCTTCCACCATGACCCTCCTCCACCCCCACGCCTCTCCCTGGAAGTCTGGGGTCTGTGGGGGGCATGACTCCTGGCCGCTGCAGCTGTGCCGTGGGCTGCCGCCCCTGCCCTCGTGACTCAGGCCCAGTCTCCATGCTCCCTGCCCGCTGCCATCCTGGGGGCTCGGCTGATGGGCAGGCAGCAGGGTGGTGGGCAGAGCCAGGCCCTGAAGCCGGGCCTCCCGTGGCCTTTCCGGGGAGGGTGGTAGGAGGGGCTGGGGTGGGAGCGGAGTGGCAGGTGGGGTGGGGGAAGGGCTTGTGTGCCCAGCATCCCAACCACCCTTTGGTGCTGTCAGCAATCCCTGCTTCCCCGTGGCTGTTCTGGGCACCGTTCTCGGGGTGCCTGGGGTGCCTGGTTGGCGCTGTGTTTGACATGGAATCCAAGTTGCTATAGCAACACTCCACTGCGTATCACTGCAGCCCCCGGCCCCTCCTCTGCCTCTGCGCACACAGGCACACGTGCGTGGGGCCCTGGGGTCTGGCCCAGGTGTGCGTGCGTGGTGAGAGGTGGCCCAGCCGGCCCTGTGTCTCAGGGTCTCCCATCAGTGGTGGGTGCTGCAGGGCTGGGACGTGGACGGAGCAGTGAGCACGACTGTGCAGCTGACGCGCTTCCAGGAGTTAACTCAGCCCCGTGGAGAAGTAGGTCTGTGGCCTTGTCTCCTTGTCACAGGTGCCAGGAGGTGCGAGTGCTCTCAGCTAGGAGGTGATGAGCTGGGGACTCCTGGGTGCAGGCTGCTCTGTGGCCAGGGGCAGGGCCCACTGGGTGCCCTGGCCTGATCCTGCTGCGCCTGGGTCGAGGGTCAGCCTGGGTTCCTCCCGGGCCAGGGTGGGGTTGGCTGGGGATGAAGACCCATTTGTGGACGGCTGAGCCTTCAGCCTCCACCAGGCTGCAGAAATTAACAAAGTGACCTGAAAGCAAGTGGCTGTGCCCGTTTGCTGAGGCTTCCCAGGCAGGCTCCCGGCTGTGTGCTCTGCAGACATGGGTGTCACCAGGCAGCTCCCATGACCTCAGGTGGCCAGGTGTGGCGTTGGCGTGCCACGGGCCCATATGCTGGCAGGCTGCCTGAGGATCTACTGTGTGCTCTTCCATCCTGGGCACAGTGGTGACCACGGCCGCATGCCGCCCGGCCTGGTGGAATGCCACCTGCTGCCCACGCATCCGGACCAGCAGTGCTAGCGTGTGTGTTTGCTGGGCTCAAGGACCACGTTTATCTTTCCTTCTCCTGATCATAAAAGTGATATGTGGGCCTGGCAGAGAGCTTGGGAGGCCCTGGCCCGCACCAAGGCAGTTTGTCTGCCCGTAGCCTCCTGTGACCCACCACCCACTCTGGGCAGCTCTGTGATGGGACTCACATGCCATCTTATACATTAATAGAGTGCGCTTTAGCGATGTCCGTTCTTCATGGTGTGTGGCCATCACCACCTGATTCCAGAACTTTTTCACACCGGCACAGAATCCCTGTACCCCTGGCGACCACTTGCTGTTCCCACCTCTGATCTCCTGTGGCCCGGCCTTGTCTGGCGACTGTGGGTTTGTCTCCTGTGGACGGGATCCCCCCCCACCCCTGCCGTGGTGTTTCGAGGCCCTGTTGTGCATCTCCGTCGGCTCAGGGCGTGTGAGTGTGTGCAGCTGGGTTGGCCGTGACCCCCGAGGTGCCACATGTCCCTTCTGCTGTTGCACAAATGCCGTCGTCCACCGGGCTCTGTCCTGCTTCTTGTGTTCCACGTGTGGGTCCTGTGTGTCCTGTATGCCATGCACGTGAGCAGCCCGAGCAGACGGAGGGCTCCAGTGCGCCCCCTGCCTTCTTGGTGTGTGTCTGGGCTGCCTCCAGGAGTGAGTGATGATGGCCCAGGAGTGGGGTGGCCTAGTGGCGGTTCCTCTGCCCCCGCGGCCAGGACACACACCCCTCAGGGTAACTGTGTCCTGTGCTTTTCTCGAGTCATTTTTCACCTTGGTGTCGTGTGTGAGCATGTCCCCCACAACTGAATCTGTACTTTTAACACTATTTAAATTCTCTGCGTCATACTCTATTTAGATACCTAACGCGATGTATTTAATTCTTTATTGCTGGCTATTTTGGTTGTTTCTGGCTTTGTGTTTTTATTTTGTAGTGTTTCTGGCTTCCCGAGTGCTTCCTGTCTGATTTGTCAGCGTAGAGCTCTTGGGTGGGTTCAGGGTGTGGTTTGCCGGGGCTGCTGCAGCCCTGCCTCTCTGATCTCCCGGGGTGCCAGGGGACCCTGGGGGCACAGGGCTGCTCTCGGGGTGGCGGAAGGCACTCCCAACTGTGCTGTGATTTTTTTTTTTTTTTTTGGCTGTACCAGCCATGTGCAGATTTCCTCACCAGGGATGGAACCCATGCCTCCTGCAGCGGAAGCCCCGAGTCCTAACGTCTGGGCCACCAGGGAAGTCCCCGTGCTGTGACTGTGGGTGGCGTCTTCCCACTCAGCTTGTCACGTCCCTGGGGGCCGGGGACCGGGAGCTCTGGGTGTTTGGGCGCCTGAAGCTTCTGTCCTGCATGGGTCTGTCTTGCCATGCAGTCTGTTGAGGAGTGGCAGCCTTGGGGCCCTCGCAGCCCGCCTGGGCTCGGTCTCCCCCCGCTGCCCGGCCCCTCCCTGCCCCGCCTCCGCCTCAGTCCCTCCCTCCGTTTCAGGAGTTTTCATCTGCGAGAACCCTCCAGGGGCCTGTAATCCTGGATTTCCCACTCATAAGTGATGTGTTCAGAGCTGAGTCCCCCGTGACTGAGCTCCAGCGTTCAGGGTCCCTGGAGTCTGTGCCAAGAGTCTTCTGCAGGCCGCACCTTCACAGGAGCAGGGGTGGCCAGGCGGCGTATCCCGGCTGCTTTTCCGTCCAATGGGATCGTGTTCCTCCCTCCTCTCCTTTCTGTCTCCCGGCCTCCCTCATCTCCATCTGGGCGAGTCGTGGTCCGTGGTCCGTGCTGGGCTCCTACAGCCGTGGGCTCAGCCCAGGTTCTCAGACTCTGGAGCCTGGCGGGCCAGGGGCTGTCCTCCCGCCCCCAACCCCGTCCTGGGCCCTGCCCCGCTTCCCCTTGCCCAGCCTGTGGTCAGGAGCGCAGGCCTGGGGCCCCTCCCCTGTGTGGCGGGGGGAGGGCCCCTCTGCTGCCTGGTGGTCTCGGGGTCCCCACCCTCAGGGTTCCCCACCTCTCCCCCGCCCAGGCTGCAGTGGCCTGGGGGCAGGTCCTGGGGGGTGGCCGAGGGCCAGTGCAGGCGGCGCCCCAGGGCCGGCCTGGGGGATGCAGTGCTGAGTTGTCTTGGCCCTTAGCCTGTATCCTGGTTTCTCCGGCAAGTTGTGGGGGAGGTGTTGGGGTGGAGTCAGGCTGTCCGCTGCCTCTTCCGTGGGTGGGGTGTGTGTCCGCCCTCCTGGTGTGAGCTCAGGCCACAGGCCCTCTGTTAACAGGCCTTTGAGACCGCCCAGCTGTCTTTTGAAGGTGCCTGTGCCTGGCCTGAGCCAGCTCCCAGGGCCTGGGGCTGCGCCCTGCGGCTCCTTCAAAGACCAGATGGTTTCCTTCCCCAGGGCGTCCTGCTCAGTCCCCAGCCTGCTCTGCGTGCTCCTGCCCAGTCCTGGGGGCCTGCTGGCCTTTTCTCTGCGTCCCAGAGAAGGGGAGGTCTTAGTAGACTGGTGAGGGAGGGGGCTCTGGGGAAATGCTGGGGTCCGGATGTGGGGTAGGGGAGAGCTGCCTGGAGGCACAGGGGAAGGACCCAGACTGCAAGTGGCCTTGGTGCCAATGTGCCCCTTTGACCTGGGCCAGGCGGGAGCACTCCCCCACCCTGCTCCTCCCCCACCCGTGGGGGCCAGTGTCACGGGGGCCTAGTTCCTGGAGGGGGAGACCAGGTGGGGGGGGCTTGGGCGGGGCAGCGGGCTCTGAGTTCTCCCCAGGAAACTGTCCCTCATGCAGCTTCAGGGGAGCTTGTCTTTCCTCAGACTGTTCTCTCTCTCACTTGGGTGGCTGTTCTTTGGTGCAGGCTCTTCTCACTATGTTAGGCACGAACCACTTTTTTCCCACATGGCTAACCAGATATCCCAGCACCGTTTATTAAAAATTGTATCCTAAATGTCCATATGTATGTGGGTCTCATTTTAGACTTACTTTTTCATTCCGTTGTTCTGTGTTTTCCTGCCCGGTTTTAATCATAGAGACTTTCTAGCATGTGTTAACGATCACATTGTCGAGATAGAGCTCACGTCCCCTACAGATCCCACCCCGACGTGTGTGCTCGAGGGGTTTTCAGGGTCCTCACAGGGCGACCGTCCATCACCACCTGCAAAGCCCAGACCTCTGGTCACGCTGGACCAAGCCCCATACCCACGAGCAGTCGCCTGTCCGTGTCCCACTTCTGCAGACCTGCCTGTCGTGGGCGTTTTACAGAAATGGGGTCGTTGGTGTGTGGCCTCTGCGTCCGGCTCCCTTCAGTCAGCGTGACGTTTCCAGATTCACCGTGTCGCAGCAGTGTCGGCCCTTCCTGCTCTGGGTTTCTAAGCCTGAAGGATGCAGTGCTTCTTATCTGCTTGTTTCCGTGGTGTCTTCCCGTGTGGACGCCCTGGGCTGGCTGGTGTTTACTGGGAGGGGAGAATGACGTCTTTGTGAACAGTGCCGTCCTGTCCGAGGACGGGGGTGCTGTCCACGCGATCCGCTCCGCCTTGGTCGTCGGGGAGACCACTGTCTTGTGTGGCCTGCGTTCCTGGACCTGTCCTCGCTCGGGTTGCTCTGGGGACTGGGGTTCTCCTCCAGCTGGCACCGGTGAGTTTAGGTGCTGCTGCTTTGCCCCGCCCGCTACTTCTGGGAGCTTTAACTTGTGTCGGCATTTCAGTCCCTGTGGTGCGTGGGTAGCGAGCGTTAGTCCCCACTTCCGTTTCCCACAGAGCAAACGCTCCTGTTAGGATTAGCGGGTGTTTACCGTTTTAAAAAATGTTTTTGATTGTCTTCATCGGGAGTTCTGTTGATGCTGGTTTTAGTGTCCGTCTGTGGAGAAACTAGTAGCCTTTCCCTTGGGTGGATGCGGTGTCGTGTTAATGGGTTCCTAAGGCCGCGCGTGCCCCACATCCCTGGAAAGGTGAGCAGGTCAGGACTGAGTTTGTCTCCTGCTGTGGCATTCAGTGCCTGGCAGCATATGCGTGGCCAGTGCTGGTGTGTAACTTCCCCGTGTTTTGCACTGCGTTCACCAGGTTTCTCTATCAGTGTTAGCATTGTAGGTGCCTCATACAAGGGTCCGGAGGTTGCCCTGCTCCGTCAGCACCCTGGAATAATTTATGGAGCTCTGGAAATGCTCGGCTTTGGAAACGTGGCAGGATCCCTCCGCAAAACCCTCTGGTCCTGGTGTTTTGTGGGGTGGTTTTCATGAGAACTTTCTATTTCTTTTATCCATATTTGTCTCTTGAAGCTTTCTGTCTCCAGGGGGTCACCTCTGGTGAGTTCCGTTTTCTTCAGATATTGCCCATCCGGTCCACGTTTTACAGCTTCCGTGTATAGAGGTTTGAAAGCAGGGCCTTAATGAGTCCCTCACGCGTTTGTCTCGGTGACCTGCCGCCTTTTCATTGCTGATACTGTGTCTTTGTGGTTTCTTCCCTCTTTTCTTGGCTACTTAGCTCTTGGTCGTCTCTTTTGTTAGTACTTTATGGAAAACAGGATTTTAATTTGTAAATTAGTTCTATTGTTTTTCTGTTTCCCACCTCATTAATAGTATTAACTTTTGTTTATATTCTTCTTTCCTTGTGGTTGCTTTTGACTTTTTTGCTCTTGTCCAACCTTTTGAGTTATGAAGTCCATTTGATTCTTTTTTTTTTAAATGCATGAAATATTGAGCATTTTGACTTTTCGTCTGGTAACTGCTTTAAACATGCTCTGTTGATTTTCATAGGTGATATTTTCACTTTTTTTAAAAGAATTTCTTCAGTTTAATTTTTTTTTTCTTTCTTCAAGAGTTGTCTAATAGATTGTTTTTGAGATGGGAGGAACTTCTTAGCTTCAGAAAACATTTTACACATTTGTGTGTGTTATTTCACTGCCAGGGCCGGCGCGTTAGAGTTGGTTCCCATAGCCGTGGGGTCCCGGTGGCCCCCCACGAGCTTGCTGTGGCCCCTCATTCATTTACAATTTTTTTACTTCCTTTTAGTAGTGTTCGTTTTTAGTTATCAGTACACAGATCTTAGACCTTTCTTGAATATGTTCCTAGGATTAAAAAAATATTCTAGTAGAGTTATTTGTTTGTTTTGAACTTAAAACTCCTGGAAAAAGTAATTCTAGTTTTGAGAACAGTCACCATATTAACAGGAAGCCTTCTATCCCACTAGGTTCCACACATATAGCCGTTTTCCTGTGCTCACTTCCTCCCCTCCCTCTTTGTGTTCCTGTGCACATCACGTGTTCCTCTGGACCGCCCGGTGAGCTGAAGACATGATGCTCCTGACCCCCAAATGCAGACTCTGTTATGTAACCCCAGGGCTGGTGTCAATAGCAGCATTAACACTGGCTAGTACTCTGGCCTAAGAGTCTTCCTGGTGTTCCTGGGAGAGACCTTGTCAGTGAGCCCAGTGACACGTTTCTCCGCTGAATGAAATCCAGGATCCCGTTTGGTTTTGGGGGTGCCGTCTCCTTGGCCTTCTTGAACCTGGATGGTCAAGTCCTCTGTCACTACTAGTCTGCGATGCTGATGCAGGAAAAGGCGCAGGTCAGCTGTGCTGTGGGCCATCGCCCAGCCTGGCGTGTCTCCTGTCCCCGTGGTCTTTCGTTTTTGGCAGGAGGGCCTGGAGAGGCTGCCGTCTCCTCCTTGCTGTCTGGCGGCAGGGGTGCATGAGGCCTGATCTGTGCCGCACCGCGTGGCCCAGGCCCTGGGGTTAAGCCGACGTCCGTGAAGTTTCTCCTCTGCAGAGTTGTCCTACCTCCACTTTTACCTAGTTTCTTGGGGAAGGTTCTTTGAGACTGCGTGGATATCCTGCTGTTTATGGGACTCGCACCCGCAGTTCTCAGGCCTGCTGGACGTTCTTGCCTGAATGAGTTACTATCATTCCTTGACCTGTCCTTTCCTGTGTTGCCCTGGTGGCTGGGCTTTTCTGTATGAGTCAGTCCTCGTAAGGATGTTGCTAATTTCATCTTTCCTTTCCCAGTTGTCCGCGTCTGCTCTGACGAAGAACTTTTTCTTTTTCCCTTGTGTGTGTTTACAACCACGTGGACTTGCGGACTTTCACTTTACTTCTTTATTACAAGGCTATAACAGGGACTTGCCTGGGGGCCCAATGGCTAAGACTGAGCTCCCTATGTAGGTGGTCTGGGTTCCACCCCGGTCAGGAAACTACCACCGCAAAGATGGAAGACCCCCTGTGCTGCCACCAAGACCTGGCGCAGCCAGATAAATCAATACATGATAGATGTTTTTTAGACGCTACAATAAATAAAAGTTATAATCTTTTATCACCATCGTCTTTTTTCGTGCTCAAATTGTTGCCGAGTTGGCCAGCGGAAGGAAGCCTGTCGGGCTGGCCTCTGGGCCCTTTGGCGATGGCCCTGCCTTGCTTTGATCACTTCCTTGCTCTTTCATGTAACAGAATGATCTAGGCTTATCTTACTCTCTCTGCCCTAGTCCTGGGATCAACCATTTCTCCAAGTAGTCTTAATTCCTATCTGTAAAGAATGGTGTGTTGTAACTGAGAAACCCGTGTTCCTGTTGCTCTGGAGCATCACACTGTCTTAGGGGACGAGGCCGCGAGGGTGACCGTCACGCTTACAGCTGCGTGAGCGAGTGGCCCACACATGTCTGTGCGTGGTGCAGACTGCGGCCACACGCAGCCTGCCAGCTCCAGTGGGCGGGCAGGTGCTCGCGGGGGGCCCGGTGGTGCGGGAGTTGTGGCCGTGGGCTGTGGGAGGACTGGCAGAGAGCGCTGGGGCAGGCGTGGGGAGCGCTGCAGCCACGGAGGGAGGCGCCTTGCCCTCGACCCATCTGTCTGTGAGACTGCGGGTGAGTCGCTTCCCGTCCCTGAGTTCAGTTTTCTCATTTAAAAAATCAGGGTCTCAGGGACTTTCTTGGTGGTCCAGTGGCTAAGACTGCACTCCCAGTATAGGGGCCCTGGATTCAGTCCCACGTGTCCCAGTGAAGGTTGAGGATCCCATGTGCTGCAACTGAGGCCCCGTGGCGCCGATGTCTTCTCCCCAGGACATGGCAGGCATGGGGCCAGGTGTGCTGGGCAGCCTGGTCTCCAGCGACGTCCTGCTCTTCATCCTAGGGTCTCCTAGCTGCTCTGGCTCCAGAATACTCCCATCTGAAGCCACTCTGGTGGGCCCGTGGGTAGCGGTCAGTGCAGGGAGGCGTGGGTCTAGCCCAGGGAGGGCTCTGCTGTGGGGTGGTTCACGGTGTCCTCTGGGCCCTCAGTGGGTAGCAGCCTGGGCCGCTGGGCCTGCCCCGCAGAGGTGTGGGCAGGACTGGGCATCGTGCTGCTGCTGCTCCGTCCCCCCCGAGGGCAGCGCCTCGGTCTCTGAGCAGCACAGCCCGGGGCCTCCTGCCTCCCTGGAGCCGCACCGCCGGCCTGGGTCGAGAGAAGGCAAGCAGGGCACGGCTCTCCAGCAGCCTCCCTGCCAGCGCGCCTGGGACCAGGTGAGCGGAGGGCGTCCGGGTAGGGGCCAGGCCGTGGCCGTTCTCCCTCTGACCGGCCCAGCCCACAGAGCCTCTTCCTCCCCAGGCCTGCCTTCTCCAGGGAGCCTTCCCACATGCCTCACATGGAGCGGGCCCTGTGAGGCCTGTGGACGCTCTCGGCCCAGGTCAGGCGTTTAGTCCCGTTGCCCCGACCCCCTCTGCGTGTGTTGGTTCAGTGAATCGCAGAGACTTCACTGCACAGGAGAGTCGCATCCCCTAGGAGTCGGGCTGACGGGCCTGCCGTCTCATCCCCTCAGCCTGGCCCCGTGTCTGTGTTTCCAGGCCTGGCGTGTGGCCGGAGGAAGGGTGCCCGTGTCTGGGGGGCGCTGGACCGTGATGGCAAGTGGGCTGCAGCCCATGCCAACCCCTGGGTCCCATGGTGCCTGGAAGCTGGCTCCACCAGGGCTGTGTGTGCTGGGGAGGGGAGGAAGGGGAGGCGGGGCAGAACTGAGCCCTGTGGTTGCTCGAGGCTGGGCGAGGAGGGGAGACAGGAGGAAGGGGGGAGACCCCAAGGCCCTGGGGTGGGGGTCAGAGGCTGTGGCCGAGCGCGGCCGTGAGGGTGAGGTCTTGAGGGCTGTCAGCAGGGACACAGCCGGAGTCGGGTGGGAGCCGAGGTACTGCAGGAGGGGACTCCCCGTGGGTGCGTCAGGCCCCCGCCTCTGGCCTGCTGCCAAGGGCCCTCCTGGGGGTGCAGACCAGGGCGGTGGGAGGTTTGGGCTCGGTCAGGAGGAAGGCTGGATGCACCTCCCTCTGCGGACCTGGGGGCCCTGCTCCTTACCCGGCCCCCGGGGTTCCACTGGATTGGGTGATCTCGGGCCTCCCTCCCATGTGTCTGGGGCCACCGGCCCTGACATGGCTGACGTGGGGGTGGACAAGGCCTGAGGGAGTCTGGGAGCCCTCACTGTCGGCCCTCAGGGGCTTGTGAGTGTTTGGGTGGGAGCAGGCGTGCAGGGAGCCCTCAGTGTGAGGACACGTGCCTTGAGGGTGGCCTCCTCCGCACGCCTTCTCTTGTGTGACTCACTACCCTCCCTGGGGCTCCCTTCCTGGTACCTCCTATTGGGGGGGACTGGGTCCTGGCTGAGGACGGATGCACCCGGCCAGGTGGGGCAGGCCGGGGATGCGGCCGTGTGCTCTGCCGAGGCTGGAGGCGTCCGGGGCGGGGAGGACGCCTACTGTGCTCAGGTCCATCACCACGCTGGGAGGACCTCCCCGAGGCCGCAGCAGGAGCGAGACACTGGGCACGGTGCAGCCCTCTGGGGAGGTCAGCTCACCCCTGCAGAGGGGATGTGGGGTCCCAGTGCCCTTCTCCTACTCTGGGTCAGCTCAGGCCTCCGGGATGCCGAGAGCAGGAGGGAGAGCCCATCCTTTCCTGCCTCTCTGCCCCCAGGGCGCCCCCTCTGGCCTCCAAGCCTCGGCCTGCCTCAGGGCTGCTGCTGTCTAGTGTCGCCACGGGGCCCCGGCTCACAGACGAGCTCCTGGAGGCCTCTGACATGGCACCCTGACCCACCAAGGGCGGGCGTGCTGCCCCGGTTACAGAGGAGAAAGCGGGACCAGAGATGAGAGAGTGGCTCGTGCTGGGCCCCACCGGGACCTGCTCTCCATCCTTGGGGGTCCCTCTGGCATAGTGCGGGGGCAGGGCCCGTGCTGGGACGTCCCCGTGTAGACAGTGCCACTCCTTGTCTGCTGCTGGGAGGGTCAGCCCTGGCCTTGGGGGGCCCCTGGCCTCTGTGAGCCCCAGGCCGGCAAGAGAGAGCTGCAGGCAGAGGTCACGGGCAGGGCCCGCCCTACTGTGGCCTCAGCACTGGCCTTGGAGCCGGGTCATTGGCCTCCAGCCTGGGCTATGTCCGGGTGCCCCTTCCAGCCTGGCATCCTGTGGTATCCTGCTGGCCGGCCGCTCCCTCCTCCAGGGCCTGGGGACTTTGTCCTGCAGGCAGGGCTGCGTTGCTGGGGCGTTCCCTGGCACCCCTGCTTCCCCTGGTGCCCAGGGGGCAGGATCTGGGCAGTCCAGGGACAGACAGCTCCCTTCAGGCTGTTGCGGGGGGCTGATGTCCAGGGTACAGCCTGGCGCCACCATGAGCTGGGGGCTTGAGGCGGAGGAAGCCGGCCACCCGGGTGGGTGGTCACGGAAGCTGCCCCGGAGGAGGCCTCCTGGGGAGTGGGCATCGCTCCCTGGAGTCTGGCTGGCAGTTTTGAGGCGGCCTGGGGCTCCTCCAGGGCACCCCAGCCCAGCGGTGTCCGCTGGCCCTTCGGCCTGGCCCTGCTGCAGCTTCCGCCCGCCCGCTGGGCTGCCAGCAGCTCTGCTTCGCCCGCGGTGGCTGCCCGCTGCCTGCCCTCACGGTGTGGACACCCTGGTGGAGAAGTCGGCCATGAGCTGGCTGTGCGGGGTGGGCGGGAACACTGGACGGGAGCCGAGGGTGCAGCCTGGCTCAGGGCAGGTGGGGGGCACGGGGGGAGCCCCGGGGGTCTGTGCGCCCAGGCCCCTGAGGCCCAGAGCCCTGCCGGGGGCCCAGGCAGCAGGCAGAGGACACGCTCTGGGCGTCCTCCGGCTGGGCTGGCTCTGTGGTCCCTGCGGCAGGTAGCCTCCATTTCCCAGTCTGCGAGCAAAAGCACAGGCCGTGGGAGACCGCAGGCTAGATGGGGCAGGCTGGGGGTCTTCCCTCCACCTCAGACCAGGACTGGCCACAACCCCTCAGCTGCCTGGACGTCGGTGGCAGCCCCTTGGCCTGTTTCTGCCCCTCAGGCGGCCTGTGCTGTTGGCTGGTCGCTGCAGTCCTGTCCAGCTGCCCGCCTGCGACCAGGCGCCGGGTGCACCCTCAGCCCGGCGGGTCCCTAGAGCCACCCGCAGCCTCCGCCCGTGGCTGAGGGACCGCCTCACACCGGTGCCCCTCCTGTCTTCCCAGGGCTGGTCTGCCCCTTCCTCCAAGCTGTGGCTTGGAGGCTTGGCCCCTTCTCTGCTCCCGCTTGAGCTCTGCGGACCCCCAGGGTCTCTGAGAGCTCCTGCGGGAGCCCTTGCCGCCCACACGGCCAGGTCCCTGGGGCCAGCCCTCCTGCCACTGGACGTGCGCCTGGCGCGTGGTGGGTGCGTGGCTGTCCTGGTCCCCGCCCGCCCTGAGTCTCTTGGCCGCGCAGGACAATGCTGGGGGCCCTGGGTCTTGTCAGCTCAAGGTAGACACCCGTGCAGCTGTGTTTCCAGGCCGAGCCTTCTGGAGGAGGATTTCACTGGGATTTTGCAAATTAAGCTTAATGTTTTAAAAGTTTCCACGCATGAAGTTTAGAGAGAGAAGGAGTGCTGCGTGGTTTGCTCAGGGAGAAGTGCCCCCACCCCTGCCAGTCGCCTTCCTCCCATCCCGTGGCTGCTTTGGGTGCTTCTGGGAGGCTGTTGACACTGAATAACACGCTCCTGTCGCTCTTCACTGCTCGATCTTGTTTCCACGTTCAGACATTAGTTGTTGACTTGCAAGGTGCGGTCGCAGCGGTCAGGCTCCCGGGAGGGTGGGCGGAGCGGGAGTGGAACCTGAGCTCCAGCTCTGACCGCCCCCTTCTCCCCCCACCCGGTGTTTTGTTTCCTCTGCAGGAAGGTGCAGCCCTGCGTCCTGTGAGAAGATGTCTTATGGATCCATCGCAGGCAGCGGCGGCCTGGGGAGCCGGGGCCCTTTCGGGGGGCCCTCCCAACAAGGCTATCAGCCCCTAGGTAAGGGCAGCGTGGGCGTGGGGGGGGCAGCCGGGGGCCTGTCTCCACTGTGTTACCTTGGTAACCATGGTAACCACAGAAGGATTCTGTCCTTCTGACTGGCCCTGCCTTTGACCCCGGATCGGGGGTGACCCTGGCCCCAGACGGGCCGGGGTTGTTGGCGTTGGGTCAGCACCTGGGGAGAGCAGAGTGGGAGACGCCGCCCTGCCTGGGGCCGGGTCCAGGCGTCTGCGGTGTCCCGTGGAGTCTGCAGGCGCTGGGGTACTTGGCGGACGGCCTTGTAGGTGCCCGTGTAGACCTGGTGCTGCGTGTGGGGCACAGCCGGGGAATGGAGGCCCATGGGTGACAGGTGGCGTCCTGGGCTCCACAGGGCAGATCTGCTTCTGGTTTCTGGGTGCCGGGCTGGGCCCCTTGCTGTGGGCTGGCTCTGTGATCTGCTCACCCCCCAGCTCCCATCCCCCTGCAGAGGGGTTTTCTGCCAGCCCTGTGTCTGGGAAACTGACTCCAGGTCCTTAGGGATCTGCAGCGAGTGTGAGTTTGTGAGCGTGTGTGCTCACAGACTTGAAATGTGAAGCAGACTCCACCCACCCCCTTCCCCACCCTTGGCGGTTTGTCCTCGAGGTTTTGCTGCCATGTCATGTCCTTGAGCAGACCCTGTGGGCGTGTGTGTGTCTCTTGACTTTGCACTGGTTGAATCAGCCTGCAACTTGCTGGTTTTGCCCCTGAGGCACAGCCTTCCGCCTGGTGGCCCTTCCCTCTGCCTGCTCTGGGCGCTCAGTCACGTGTAAGGTCGTGGCAGGCACAGCTGCTCCACGGGGGACGGGCCGTCGGAGCGCCTGTCTTGGGCCCTGGGTTTGGTGCTGAGGAGCTTGGATGTTGGCGCTATTGGGACGGCCCCCACGATGGTCAGCACGACCACCAGGCGGTGGGGTGGGCAGCTCAGCGCCTGGTGGCCGTGCTGGCCTGGCCCTGTCTGGTGGGCCCAGAAGGGTGGTGGCCTTGGCTGTCTGCCCGCCCGTGGGCCTGGAGCGGCGTCTTCTGGCTTCAGCTCGCTTTTCTCCGGCATCTGGTGGGATCAGTTTTTCCCGTGGTCACTGGGCATTTGAGTCTCAGGTTAACTGTGTTTTTCCCTCCAGTTTGTCTTGTTCTTGTCAATGGGCAGGGTTTCCATGTGTCTTCTAGAGGTACTCTGCCCACTGTGCTGGCTTTTCCTTGTGGTGCTGCTGATGAAAGCCAGTTTTTAACTACAGCACCTCTGTGTTTATCAATCTTTCTTGTCAAAATGTGCATTTTTCTGTTTAGTAAATTCTAGCACAAGGATAATGGTTTTGCCTTTACTTCCTCTGAAGCTTATACAATTTGTTTTTCATATTTAAGCCTTGCGATCACCTGGAATTGATTTTTCTGTATGAGGAGGGTGGAGTGTAATACACTACTTTTCTCTGTTGATATAACAAATTGTCCCCGGGCCCTTGACCGAAAATTCCCTCTCTACAGACCTGCGGTGCCAGCTGTGTGATAAGCGCGGTATCTATGCAGATTCTCCAGGTCAGTTTTCTATTTCTGTGCGGAGTCGCACCCTGATTTTCACAGTTATTCTAACTGTTGATACTTTCAGGGCAGATTGCTCCATCGCTGCTCCTTAGGTGCGCCCTGGGCACTCTGGCCTCTGTTGCTGCATGGATTTCAGAGCCACTGCCCGTCACTCGGGCTGAGACTGGCCCCCATCCCGTGTTACCGTGAGACTCAGCCGTGCCATCCTCACCAGTCTTCTGCCCACGAGACCGTAGGCCTCTCTGTTGACGGGTCTTTAATGTCAACAAAGTTTGTAATTTTCTCCATAAGTATTTTACATATCTTTCATTAAACTGGTTTTAACAAAAATGAAACCTTTTTTTGCTGCTTTTGTAAATAGAACCATTATTAATGGGACAGGGGCTCCCAGCTGGTGCTAGTGGTGAAAAAAAACCTGCCTGCCAGTGCAGGAGACGTCAGAGACGTGGGTTCCATCCTTAGGTGGGGAAGATCCACGAGAAGAGGAAATGGCAGCCCTCTCCAGCATTCTTGCTGCCTGGAGAATCCCCATGGACAGAGGAGCCTGTCCACAGGGTCACGAAGAGTCGGTCATGGCTGAGGCGACTTAGCATGCACGTGCGTTAATGGAACACAGTACCGATTCCAAGTCTTTGTTGCTGGTGCACACACGCACGCACAACTGGTTGTTCTAGGAAGGACAGTGCAGGTTTTACATAATATTTACATCTTATTTTTAAGCTTCCTGAATGTGGGAGATTCCATACGGAAGACTAGGCACAGAGGCGTCATGCGCCCAGCCCTGGCCCGCTGGGCGTGGGGGTCATGCCCCGGGCCGGCCCAGCGTCGCCTGCGCACTCGTGACCCCCTCCCCCCAGACATCAGCACGCCTCCTAGTGTGACCCTCAGGGCGGGGCTCCTTTCCGTGCCCAGATGTCCAGATGCAGCGGGGCTTCCTCCCACCCACGAGTTCCGGGAGCCCCACAGAGACGCGGCGTGTCTGGGCTCCTGACGAGAGGCACACGGCACTGCTGATGGTGCCTTTCCGGTCTTGCCAGACCTCTGGATGCTCCCCTTTTAGTTTTCCTTTTTTCTCTTTGTCCCTGGATTTGATTTCTTGAAGAAGCCAGCTTTTCCCTGTGGAACGTAGTTGAGTTCTGTCCATTGACAAAGTCACTGACGAAAGGTCCTGCCGTGTTGCTGAAGTCTTTTTATTAATTGTAATAATTTGTTGAGTCTTGAGCTTTCTGTATAGACAGTGTCACTTACGAATAATGACAGTGTTCACCTCTTCTGTGTCAACGCTTTTATCTTTCGTGTTTTTCCTTCTGTCCTGAGCCCACCGGAAGCTCTAGTTCAACTCTGAGTAGAAATGGTGATTGTGGCCTCTGTTCTATTATTGTTGTTTTATTTTCTATTATTTTTTCCAGGCTGTGCTGTTCGGCTTGTGAGATCTTAGTCCCCTGAGCAGAGATAGAACCCGTGCTCCCTGCACTGGGGGCACGGAGTCCTAACCACTGACCCACCAGGGAAGTCCCGGAGAGTGTGTTCCCTTTTCTATTATTATTATATTTTTTAGGCTGTGTCGTGTGGCATGTGGGGGCTTAGTCATGCTGGCTGTGTTCTTTGTAAGGTTTTGGAAGAACAAGATTGCTCCTGTCCGGTGTCTGGGATTTCGCTGTAAAACCGCCTCCCCCGCCGGGAGGGCCTGGAGCTCCTCTGTGGCCTGCCCATTGCTTATGCCATCTGCAACAGCTGTCCAGGCTCTCCGCTTCTTCTTCGGTCAGCTCGCTGTGTTTCTGTGGGTGCATGTCTGCTCTTGAATGTTCACGTTGACTGAAGTAGCACGGCACGCAGTCGCATGTTATCCAGTGGGACCTGGGCAGCGTCACTCTGTGGTCAGGGGCGCGGCCACGAGGGCAGCAGCCCTGATCCCGACTGCCTGCTCTGCCGCGATCCAGCTGGGTCCCGACCAGGGAGATGAACAGGGTTAGGCTCCCCTCTGGCGCGGGGGTGACGGAGCGAATTAACAGGCTGAGCTCTGCTCCTGTCGTTCCATCAGCGTCCCCAGCCCCTGGATCACACCCTCTTTTATTCCTAATGTTGTTTAATTGTTGCTCCCAATTTTCTTGTTTTGTCATCAACGTCGACAGACTCGTGGCAGCGTTATAAACCCCTCCAAAGGGCTGACTTGATTTTCTGAACCTCTATTAAAAGCTAGTTTTAAAATCTGATGGATTTCTTTCTGCCCACATTTTTACTGTTTTCCTCCTTCTTTGAGCTGATGCTGTTTCATTTTCCTAAGATCATTCATATCCAGTTTTTATTCATTTCTGATAAAAGCATTTCTGTTATAAATGTCCAGATAATCATGGTTTTAGTTGAATCTCACAATTCAAAAATATATAGCATTTTAAAATTAATGTTTAGTTGTAAATATTTAATTTCCCTTGTGAATTCTTCTTTAACCCAGGATTTATTTAGAATTGTAGTTCATTTCCGAACATGTGTATTTCTTCCTAGTTCTCCTTTGAAACTGATTTCTCTATTGATTGCATTTCTGTCAGAAGAGTATTTGCATTTGCTGACAGCTGTTGAGACTGGGGCTGCTTCTGGGGTGCTGGGTGTGATTCTGGGGGTGACCAGCAGGGCTGCCAGGGAGGCAGGCTGGGGCTCCAGGCCAGGACGGAGGGGCCCCGCTGAGACCCCAGGTGTGGGAGCAGCTGTGATCACCACTGCCTGCCGCGTGCCAAGCCCTGAGTGTTACGGGTTACTCGGGGACCGTAAAGTTAATTATGCAGAGATTAGGGTGGGCTCTTGCCATAAAGTCCCATCACAAATGCAGCAAAAAGCCAAGTGGGAAGTTACTATCATGTAAAGAACTCACATAAGTGGGAGGAAAGCCCCCAGATCTGTATACAGACAGGCCAAGTCTGTGAAGAGAGGGTGTGGCTCACAGACCGTGAGAAGGTACCTGGAGAGAAGGATGTGAACTTGGCCCTTCTCCTGTGGCTCAGCGGCAGGGGGTTGGGGGTGGGCTCACTTGCAGGGGAGGGCACCCTGCTCCCTGCCTCCTCCGGACCCCCTCCTTCCCTCTGTCTCGGCCCAGCCACGCCTCTTTGTTAGGGAACCATCAAGGGGTACTGGCAGAGATGTTTGCCGCAGGGGATGTGAGGCAGAAATGCTGTTGCTCCCCAGCTCAGGGAGACAGTGTGATGGGCCGTGGTCTGGGATGGGGCGTGAGGCCATCCTGCGGGTCCTTGGAGAGTGCCGGGCGCCCGCCCTCGTCCAGTGGGATGACGGTCGGACATGACAGTGGAGGCGACACCCCGCCTGGGCTTCTCATTGCCTGAGGCCTCACCCCTGAGTGCTGATGGTTTCCCTCAGGATGCGCGTGCTGGTGGATGCTCTTCATTGTTTCCTGTGATAATTGCCTGCATCTGCGTTTATATTGTGCCCCCAGAGTTCAGAGTTCACATGATTCTGGAGAGCAGACCAGACTGGCTCCTCCACGGCTGTCTGGGGACCTTGCAGGGCATCGGGGGGAGGTGGGCCGGGCCTGGACTTGTGCTGACTGGACGCCCGTGTGGCGAGGGCATCGAGCGCCTCTGCCCCCCTGCATCCCATGAAGCCGGTGGTGGCCCCGTAGCGGGGCCTGGGCCGCTGCACCCCCTCCTTACACAGTGCTCTCCGGGCAGCAGTCCCCAGGGCCGGGTTGTCTGCCTGCAGGGGAGCCTGGGCAGACGCCTGGGGGAGAGGCTCTGCCCGCAGGCTCTTCCGGAAGCCCTGGGGAAGAGGACATGTCAGGCCCTGCCCTCTCAAGAGCTGGGCCATCCTGGACCTACAGACGTGCTCCACGCGGAGGCCTTTTCTGCAAAGAGGCTGCTGCTGCAGGAGCTCAGTGCTGAAGCTCTGGACCTCGCTTACCCCTTGACATGATTAGACATCTCCTCCAAGGCAGACTTCTGGACAGTGCGCCCCCCCGCCAAGCGCCCTGGCTGTGGTGCGTGGTCTCAGCCTGGCACCATTGCCTCTTCTGATTCCGAAGAGCTGTGCACAGGAAGCAGCTTGGTTCCTGAGGTGTCCGTCTGTCTTAACAACACATGTCTTTGGGCTCGGGAATTCTGGCAAACCTGTCCAGGAGGTGTTTCTGAATAAATGAAAATTATCAGAGAGGAAACTGCGTCCTCCCTGGGGGCCCACCATCGCTCCTCGGCTTGGCAGCAGTGTCAAGGGAACCGATTTTATTTTTGTTTTCACTTGTGATATACTGTGAACGATGGTTTTATAAAATACAGTGGCATGGTCCCGTGCTGGTGCTGCGGAGATGCCACATTGCCATGAGCGTGCCCAAGGCCTTATTTTTGTTGCTGTGCACTGGTCAAAGTCCTGGCCTGGTTGGGGGCCACACCTGAGGCTCTGCTGTAAGGAGTTTTGTACTGGCTTGGAATCACCTTTCAGAAGAACCTGGGTGCAAAGAGAGAGTCAGAATATCTGAAGTTCTGGACATGGTGCTGGCTTTCAGCAAAAGGGGGTGTTTGAGGGGTGTGGCAGTCAGGGAGGGCTTCCTGGAAGAGGTGGGTCTGAGCAAGTGGAGCTGTTGGTGTGGATGCTTGGAGGGCCCGGCACACCTGCTGTCCTGTGTGAGAGCCTTGCTCCACCAGAGGTGCCCCAAGCCAGGCAGGGGGGCTTAACTGAGACTGTCCGTTGCTGTCTATAGAGTGCACAAAGTGTTGGACCAAGTACGGAATCCGCCATTTCCCCTGCCCATCGCCAGAGAGCAGCCTGCAGGACCCCTGTGTGGGTGAGGATGGGGACGGTGACCTGGGGCCAGCTGGCACCCCCAGAGGCCCGAGGGCCAGGAAGCGAGGTACTTCTGCTGGGATGCTGGGTCTCGGGGGTCCCAGGGAAGGCCACGCAGAAATGCCGCGCCCTAAGGTGGGAGGGTCAGTGGGTGGGGAATGGACTCCCAGGGGCTTCGGCTGGGGAAGCTGGGGAGCGGGAGCAGGGCTTCACCCGCACTAGCCCTTTCCTTCCCCAAGGACAGCTGATCGTGTGGCGGGTCTGGACCAGGGATGTTGCCAGGCTGTCAGGGCCCTGTGGGCTCCAAGGAGGAGGCCAGCGCTGCAGGACGGAGAGGCAAGGGCTGGCCCAACTCCTGTGGCCCTTGGGCCCAGAGCCTGCATCTGCCTTGCAGGGGTGGCTGGGGGGCTGGCAGGAGAGTGTAGGAGCCTCGGTGTGCCCTTCAGGGGGACCCTGTGTGGGAGGGGCAGCCATGGCCAGGACTTAGCCAGCTGGGCAGAAAGGCAGAGGTCAGCGGCACCCGAAGTCTTCTTGGTCAGAACGTCTGGCATGTCTGTGGTTATTGATGTCCCTGGGCAAGCCCTGGCCCTGGCCCCAGAGGGCCTGCTCCTTGTGATGGGACGGCCAGCCCGCCTTCTCACCCCTTGCTCCTGACATCGGCTGCCGGAGGGAGTAGGGCCGGGGTGGGCCTTTCTGGAGACAGATGGGCACCATGGCCCAGAAGCAAGGTCCCTCTCAGCTTCGCACACAGCCAGGCAGTGGCAGGCCCAGGACTCAGACCCACGCCTCTGGACACCCAGTAGGGAAGGGGCCGTGGGCAGAAACAAGTACTGTTCTGAACTGGAAGCCAAAGAGGAGGCTCCCTGGGAGCTGCCACCGCCCTGGCCGGGGCCTTAAACACCCACCTTTCGGTGCCTTTCCAGGGCCAGGGGTCACGCCTGATGGCAGTGGGACACCAGAGCCCACCTCGCTGCCTGCTGGCCCACAGAAGGAGCCGGCTGCAAGGGCCCGTGGCCACGTGGCCAGCACCACCCGGGCCAAGAAGAGGAAGCCCAACTTCTGCCCGCAGGAGACGGAGGTGCTGGTAGCCAGGGTCAGCAAGCACCATCAGCTTCTGTTTGGCACCGGGCTGCCGCGGGCCGAGCCTGCCCGCAGGTACCGTGTGTGGAGCCGCATCCTGCAGGCAGTGAATGCGCTGGGCTACTGCCGCCGTGACCTTGTGGACCTCAAGCACAAGTGGCGGGACCTGCGGGCCGTAGTGAGGCGCAAGCTGGGTGAGCTGCCGGGGGTGCCTCAGGCCCTGCCCCTCACGCCACTGGAGCAGGCCGTGGCCAAGACCTTCTCCTTCCAGGCCCCGCTCTCCGAGGGCCTCGGCCCCGAGATGCGCAGAGGTGAGTTCTTCGCCCAGCTCAGCTGGCAGGAAGCTTGCGGCCACTGATGGCTGCCGCCCCCCACCTTCCCCGTGATCTCTGGATCCTTCTGTACTTTGTCCTTGGCTCCTTCACTCCTGCCGCCCAATGGGCCCCATTTAAGCCCCAGGCACCCAGGGGCTCGTCCCTCCCTCAGGGTCATAGGGGAGCTGGGCACAGACAGGACGCAGCTCTCTTTGCAGGGCACTGAGTTCCTGACTTCAGGTCATGACCTGGAGCAAGAAAGATGTGTCCTCCGGGCAGTGTCCTGGCAGCGCTGACCCCGGTTCCTTCCTGGTTCTTTCCCTCTTGCTGGTTCAGCGTCCAGGAGAGGCCTCGCCTGGGCTGGGCTGGCCCCGAGACATCAGGGTGGGCAGGTGGGGACCTGAGGCCCTGGTTATCTCCATCCTCCTGGGCAGAGCCTGCCCTGGCCTTTCCGGGGCATTGCTCTCGTTGGGCCCAGCGCTTGGGGGCGGTGGCCAGGGTCAGGGCAGGCCTGCCGCCTGGTGCCCAGAAAGCACTGGGGCCTTGCTGTGTGAGGACTGGCGCCATCCTGACTGCCTGTGGCCCCCGCGGGATGGCCTTGTGAAGCCGTTGGGGCTGCAGCCGTGGGGCCAGGAGGGGCAGGGCATCCGGTCCCCACGCCGGTCCTGTCTCCTGCTGCCCTGGGGCTGGGCTGGCTGGAGTGGGGGTGGCGGCAGGTGGGGGCCCCCTCCAGATCGGCCAGCCCGCTCTTGCCCCCAGCCCATGTGAGGTCTGTGGGCTGCTGTCCTTCAGCGCCGGTTCCCTCCCTGTACTGACCAGAGGCATGGGTATTGGCAGCTCGTCCCGTCCACGCTCAGGAGGGCATACTTGGCAGTCTGTGCCCCATCCATGCTGGGGGCAGGCTCCTCACTGGCTGAGGAGGAGCATGGGCATGTCTGTGTGTGGACATGCAGCCTTGCTTTCTTGAGGGTTTGGATAAATTCCCAAGTCGGATTGCTGGTCCCACGTGAGAGTGAGTTCAGCTGTCAGAAGCTGCTGCTCCGTCGTCCACAGCGGTTGTACGAGCTCAGGCCCCTGCGTCCTTGCTGGTGGTCACCCTGATTCCCGCCTCCCTGGGCTGATGGGGGAGGGCCCTGACTGCAGTGTCAGCCTGCTCCAGGCAGGGGCTCATCCTGCGCTGTCCATCCGTCTGTCTGACCTTCTTCTTCCCAGCAGTGTCTGCTGACCCCTGCGTCCCTCTCCTGGCCTGTCGTGTGCAGCCGCTCAGTCTTGATTCTGGAGGCAAGGGATCCACCAGACCCCTGTATTGTGCCCCTGTGGTCCTTGCTGCATTCATGCTTGAGCCTGGTGGGTTTGGGGCCGAGGTTCTGTAGGTATTCAGCCTGGCACTGTTGGAGGAACCCGGAATGACCCAGCACCCCGTTCTCGTGTTTCCCTCCATCCATGTCACTGCTTTTTCAGCCCTTGCTGTCTGATTACGGAAACCAGAAGTCAGTCTTGAAGTGAGTGGATCATCATTTCCTCCTCCTGTTTTCTGAAAGGGTTTCTGTAGAATTGGTGGTATTCTCCCCTTAACTGTGTGGCCACCATCCAAGACGGCGTTCTTTCTCTGTGGGGAGAGTGTCACCACGGTCCCTTTACCAGCCTGTGCAGCCTGCTCTCCTGCAGCGAGCTTCACTGTTGGGTGTCTTTCCGGGGGCTTGCCCGTTGATCTGAGCTGACAGAGGAGCCGGCTCCACTTGTTCCTGAAGGTCCGGTCGTCCGAATGCCTGTAGGACCTGTAGTGAGAGCTCCTCTTCCCTTCCTGTTGTTGCTAATTTGTGTCTTTTCTATTTGTTCTCAACTAATCTGGCTGCAAGTCTATTAGTTTTATTGATTGCTTCAAAGAGCCAGGTTTTGACATCATCAATCCTCTGTACTTATCCATGCCAATTTAATTGATTTCTGCTGACCTTTAATGTTTCCTTCCTACGTCGGGGTTAATCTGTTTCTGTCGTATCACTGACTGGGGACTTCTTTTCTAATGTAAGTATTTATTGCTGTAAATTATGCTTGCTGCATTACTTTGTTTACGTGCATTTGTACGTTATTATCTTTTAATTCAGCTTACAATATTTTCTAATTTCCTTGGTGAGTCTTTTCTGTTACTAATGGTTGTTTGGAAGTGTGTTGTTTTTCAAATAACTGTCTATTTCCAGGTCTCTTTCTGATGTTGATTCCTAGTTTTGTTGTGCTCAGAGAACATGTTGTACATGATTCCAGCTGTTTTCAGTTCACTGGGATTCGCTTTGTAGACTGAGGTGTCGGCAGCCTCCGTGGGCTCCTTGTGCGTCTGATGAGAACGTGTGCTCAGCTTGGGGGGAACGTCCTAAAACATCACTCGGTCGTGTTCCTGGAGAGTGCTGACGGACAGCTGCTCCGTCTGCTCGCCCTGCTCCCCAGGGAGTCCCCGGCAGCCTCTGTCCCACCGATCTCTGCTCTGTGTGTCTTCAAGCTGTGACGTGAGGTGCACCCTGGGGGTCTTTTGTCGTCTTCATTGGTTGCCCCTGGTGTTGTCGTGACGACGTCCGCCTGGTCCCTGGCTGGACCCATTGTCCTGAGTCCTCCTCTGTCTGCTGTCAGTGTGGCTGCTCCAGCCGGCTCGTGACTGCTGTCACGTGATGCGTTGTCCCCTCCTCTGACGTATAACCCGCATCTTCCCGTATCTCACATGTAAGGGGTGACTTCCTGGAAGGCTAAGCCAAGTGGGCCTTAGGAAGCATCACTACAAACCAAGCTAGCACAGGTGATGGAATTCCAGTGGAGCTATTTCAAATCCGGAAAGATGATGCTGTGAAAGTGCTGCATTAAATATGCCAGCAAATTTGGAAAACTCAGCAGTGGCCACAGGACTGGAAAAGGTCAGTTTTCATTCCAATCCCAAAGAAAGGCAATGCCAAAGAATGCTCAAACTACCGCCAATTGCACTTATCTCACATGCTAGCAAAGTAATGCTCAAAATTCTCCGAGCCAGGCTTCAACAATATGTGAACTGTGAACTTCCAGATGTTCAAGCTGGTTTTAGAAAAGACAGAGGAATCAGAGATCAAATTGCCAACATGTGCTGGATCATCAAAAAAAGCTAGAGAGTTCCAGAAAAACATCTATTTCTGCTTTGTTGACTATGCCAAAGCCTTTGACTGTGTGGATCACAATAAACTATGGAAAATTCTGAGAGGGATAGGAGTGCCAGACCACGTGACCTGCCTCTTGAGAAACCTGTATGCAGGTCAGGAAGCAACACTTAGAACTGGACATGGACCAACAGACTGGTTCCAAATAGGAAAAGGAGTACATCAAGGCTGTATATTGTCACCCTGCTTATTTAACTTATATGCAGAGTACATCGTGAGACACTCTGGGCTGGAAGAAGCACAAGCTGGAATTAAGATTGCTGGGAGAAATGTCAATAAACTCAGATATGCAGATGACACCACCCTTATGGCAGAAAGTGAAGAGGAGCTAAAGAGCCTCTCGATGAAAGTGAAAGAGGAGAGTGAAAAAGTTGGCTTGAGGCTCAACATTCAGAAAACGAAGATCATGGCATCCGGTCCCATCACTTCATGGCAAATAGATGGGGAAACAGTGGAAACAATGAGATACTTTATTTTGGGGGGCTCCAAAATTACTGCAGATGGTGACTGCAGCCATGAAATTAAAAGACTCTTGCTCCTTGAAAGAAAAGTTATGCCCAACCTAGACAGCATATTAAAAAGCAGAGACATTACTTTGCCAACAAACATCCATCTAGTTAAAGCTGTGATTTTTTTCCAGTGGTCATGCATGGATGTGAGAGTTGGTCTGTGAAGAAAGCTGAGCGCTGAAGAATTGATGCTTTTGAATTGTGGTGTTGAAGAAGACTCTTGAGGGTCTCTTGGATTGCAAGGAGATCCAACCAGTCCATGCTAAAGGAAATCAGTCATGAATATTCATTGGAAGGACTGATGCTGAAGCTGAAACTCTAGTACTTTGGCTGCCTGTTGAGAAGAACTGACTCCTTGGAAAAGACCCTGATGCTGGGAAAGATTGAAGGTGGGAGGAGAAGGGGATGACAGAGGATGAGATGGCTGGATGGCATCACCAACTCAATGGACATGAGTTTGAGTGAACTCCGGGAGTTTGCGATGCACAGGGAGGCCTGGGGTGCTGCGGTCCGTGGGGCTGCAGAGTCAGCACGCCTGAGCGACTGCGCTGCTCTGAGCTGAGCTGGGCCTGTTATGTCCGGCGTGCCGCCGAGTTTGCCTCTGTCCCATCTGGTGTCTCCCCTGTGGACTGAGCGGGGGCAGCAGAGCTGTCCCTGACCAAGGGGGCGATGGAGTGGCTCTGATCCCGAGCTCCAGTGTGGTGCCTGCTGGCCACGTGGGGCCGTGGTGCACGGCCGGCTGTAGATGGCTTCTCTCTCGTGTTGAAACCCACGTGTTTAGGGATGAGTCTCCCGCTTCGATAGTTGCGTTGTTTGCCCTGTGTTCTTGTTTCTTTTCTCTCTGCTCCTTCCTTTCTTCAGAGTGACCGAGTGGAGTGTGGTGTTGTATGTGACCTCTGCTGTGGGCTCATGGGTGTTTCTGATGGCGGTGGCTTGGAGTGAGTGACTGGTGCTTGCCTCTCACGAAGCAGCCTTGCCTCCCCCGGGTGTGTGAGCGCCTTCCAGGGCTCCCATCTGTGCCCCCTGCACACGTGCTGGCTGACATGGTGTTCCTGGCGGTCCCTGCCCCCTGACTAGACCAGGAACGAGACAGGATGTCTCTGCCTGCCTTGGGCTTACCCACCGCACCCTTCAGCTCCTCCTGCAGATCCAGGGCCCCTTTGACCTGATGAACTCCTTTTAACATTTCCTGTTCTGCATCTCTTTCCAGTGGGAAGAGCTTCTCGCAGCGTTTTTTGCCTGACAATTTTATTTTGCCTCTGTTTTTGAAATGTATCTCCACTGGGTATAGAATTCTGGTTGACTGATTTTTTTTCCTTTCTTTCAGCACTTAGAGGTGTCCTTCGGCTCTCATGGTTTCTGAGGCTGCTGTTTTTCTGGGGAGTGGGCTTGGCCTCTTTGTCTTTCCCTCCGCCACCCGCTGAGCATCGCAGCCCTGTTCCACCTCTGCGGCTCTGCCAGACCGCTGGGAGCAGAGCTGGGAGGAGGTGACTCTGTGTGAGCACGGTGGCCCTGGGCTCCTGTAGGCTGCCCAGTAAAGGTGTGGCCCCCTCCCCTGTCTCCTTGCAGCCACCCAGATGGACCCAAGTGACCTCCAGGAGCTGTTCCAAGAGACGTCAGCCAACATCTTCCAAATCAACTCCAACGGTGAGTCTGTGTCTGGGCCTTGCCCTGCCCTCGTCTGGGCTGCTAAGTGTATTGCAGGGGTCAGGGTGACATGGGGTGGTGGGTGAGCCCGTTAGGGTGCCCTCTCCCGGCCCGGGTGACTCAAGACTGCAGGCGGGGTGCAGTGTGAGCCCAGTGCTGTGGTCTCAGGCCGGGCTGTGACCTTGGCAGGAGCCCCCTCAGCCCCCATCCTCCCTCCAGCATCACACGCCTGTGACCTGCCCAAGCCCTGGGGCAGCATGTCGGAGCCTCCCTCAGACTAGCAGGGCCCACTCACAGGTCACCAGGGCTTGGGGTGGGGGTGAGAGCCATACCCCACGAGGCCTGGGATTGTCCTCAACCCCTAAGGGACACAGGAACGTGGACACGGGGCAGGCAGGGCTCCCCATGCCCTCGTGGAAGGGGTTGGTGTTTGCCCTGAGCCCTGAGCTCTACCAGGTCAGAGAATGCTGACCCGGGGAGGACGGTAGCCCCCTCCCCAGACCCAGGCAGGCCTCCTGGAGGCAGTTCTGCAGAGCCCCTGAGCCCCACGCAGGCCTGGGCCCTGGTCCTAGACTATCTGGGGAAAAGGCTGGCCTGGGCCCTGCTGGAGTGTGACTGATGCTGTGGGGGTGGTGGGCTTGAAGCCTTGGTATCCTGGCTCCGGCAGGTGCAGGGTCACTCCTAGCCTCAGCACCCACGTCCTCGGGCAGAGGCGGGTGGGCAGCGCGCCCGAGTAGGGACCGTCTGGTGGAGCCCTGGCTGCCCCTGACTCCAGCACCTTCTCCCGCAGTGACCTCCTTGGAGCAGAGCCTCCGGTCCCTGGGGACGCCGGGTGACACGCAGGAGCTGCGGGACAGCCTGTGAGTGTGTGCAGTGCCCGTGGGTATAGCACACCACCCTCGCACACTGCCCCACAGCTGGGCAGGCTCACGGGTGCCACTGCAGCAGGGGCTCAGCCCTGCCCTGTGATGCCCGTGGAGACACCCCTGTGCACAGGTGTGCTTCCAGGTGGTGGGGTGCCCCCCTTGCTCACCGTTTGCCTCACTGACTGTCCACATGCTTGCATACAACACACCAGAGCGCACAGAGGGCTGCACACTGTGAACACCCCCGCGGGGCACCACACGACAGGCTGCCACTGACACGGCCAGTGTGCAGGTGGTGGGCACGCAGGCTGGGCAGGAGGGGGCTGAGTGCTTGGGGTGGCCTCTGGGGGACCCCTGGCTCTTCAGGCTGGGTCAGGCTGTCCTGGGGTGAGGTTCTGCTCCCTCAGGGTTGGGGCCCTGGAAGAGAAAGCAGGTCTCTGCAGGGGTGCAGCCTGGCCAGTATGGCCAAGGCTGCCAGGCCCTTCTCAGGGCACCCTGGGGGCCACCCTGGAGCCCTGCGGGCTGTGATCCCAGTGTGCCTTGGGGTGGGGGCTCCCTAAGGAGGAGGCCTGCATCTGAGCCCTTGTCCTCTTTGCCTGAGCCATCCTGCGTGGGAAGGGGCGCTGAGGGTGGTGGACCGCAAGAGCCAGGAGGGGCGCAGGCTGCTGCCAGGACTGTGTGTCTTTTCCTGGCATTGGTGTCCACGGGAGAGGCCAGGGCCTCTCTCTCGGGAGGCCTCCATCCTAAACCTGTCCAGCCCAGAGGAGGCTCTGGGGCCTCTAGGTCCTGGGGAGGCTGGGTGCTTGGGCAGAGCTGAGCCCGATGCCCCAGTAGAGGGACACGAGGACCTATCCCCCGAGCACTGTGCCTGGACCCAAGGACCTTCCCGGTCCTGTTCTGTGGCCATGCAGCTTTGCTAGCCGCACCCCCGCCCCTCCCCCCCTGCTCTGCAGGGCTCCTAGGATGGAGGCTGCCCTGTAGTCCGTGGACCATGTGGGCCTTCCCCGATACCCCTGCCATTGCTCTCGGCCAGCTGAGCAGTCCGGGGCCCCCAGAGGAGAACCTGTCTTGTGGTGACATATTTGACGGCCAGTCGCCTGGAGCAGGAACCCCAGGGACCAGTGCCTGCAGATGCCTCCTTGTTGGGTCTCAGCAAGTGCCCGCCTTCAGCAGCCGCCCCAACCTGCCCCATGCCCCTGAGATTCCTGGCTGGCCCCTCGCAGGGCGTCTTATGGTCGGGGGACCCCAGATGGGCGCCTGGCTGCACTTGAGGTCTGGGCTGGTCCCCCGTGGGCTCAGTGTTTCCTGCCCTGGTGACTCCGGATGCTCTGGAGTTAGCAGTTATGGCAGCAGAACGGGACTTCCTCGGGGCGGGACTTGGCCTTGCCCTCGGCTCCTTGCATCCTGCCAGCACCCTGGGGAGGAGGAGGGCAGGCAGTGTTTTTCCCATTTTACGGAGGAGCACTCTGCGACTGAGACCAGACACAGGGCCAGGCCACATCTCTTGGTGGGTGGTCAGGCCAAACCCGCCCACTGTCTGCCCACACACCCGCCCGTCCTCCCTGCCATCCGTCCACGCACGCCCCCCCCCCCCCCCCCCACTGTCTGCCCGCCCGCCCGCCCTTCGGTCCTCCCTTGCGTCCTCCCTTCCATCCGTCCGGCCGTCCTCCCTGCCATCCATCCACGCACGCCCCGCCCACTGTCTGCCCGCCTGCCCGCCCTTCCGTCCTCCCTTCCGTCCTCCCTTCCGTTCGTCCTCCCTGCTGTCCGTCCACGCACGCCCCGCCCACTGTCTGCCCACCTGCCCGCCCTTCCGTCCTCCCTTCCATCAGTCTGCCCATCTTCCCTGCTGTCCGTCCACACTCGCAGGCCTGAACCACCCCGCCCAGTCTTGGGGTCCAGAGCGAGGCACCCGAGGGCCCTTGGCAGATTTTGTGTGCCGTTCTGTTGTAAATTGCTCTTTGAGCTTCCTTTTTGAAGTAGCCTGCATTGTTTTCTGATTGTGGAAGTAGCATATGCTCCCTGTGGGAACTTGGACGCCCGGGACATCGGAGGAAGCGCTGTGAGAGTGTTTTGGTGTTTCCTGCCAGCCTCTCAAGTCCATAGGCTTTTTGTAGAGTCGCATTTAAGTGAATAGTGTTCTAGATCCCACTTTTGATGCTGGGGATTGGGGATGCGGGTGCCCCCGTCACACACTGGGACCACGCCCCTCGGGGGCTCAGCCTCCCCGTCTGGCGTGCGTGGCGCTGAGCTGTGGCGCTCGGGCTCCTCCGTCTTCAGCGTCAGGATCCGCCAGGAGAGCGTGTGGGCCGCCTGTGCTGCTGCCTGCTCCTGGGTCAGGGCCCTGGGGTGGTGTCCCTGGGCTCAGGCGGGTGCTTTTCCCCACCCTGGCCCATTGGCCGGAGGGTGTCCTCACCGGTGGTCTGGAGAGGGGCACGGGCCCTTCCCTGGACACCCCCTGCTCTGCCCGCAGCCTCAGCTTCCAGGTCCCCAACCTGCTTCATGCCTTCCTGCCTCCCTGTGCCCCCAGATCCCCTAGCCCTCTTACCCTTTCTCCCCACAGGGCAGCCCCTGACCAGACTGCCTACCCCGCTGGTCCTGGCCTTCCAGAGCCTTCCGTGACCCCTGCCCTGGGGGAACCTGTGTATCTCGTGGACCATTAGCATTTTCAGATGGCTGGAGGCCAGTGCAGGGCTCTCAAGTCTGTGTTTGTTCCATGTTGACAGTTGCCAGCTCTTTTATTTGGCCAAGAAAGGATATTAAAAAAAAAAGTACACTATCATTCTTTGTGCCATCACATTAAAAAAAGGCATTTCAGCAGTTGGGATCTGATCACAGGAGGGAAGACAGTCTTTCAGATTGAGTAAGTATAGCTAGTTTCACAAGAGGCTTACAGGGTTGAACCTGTTTTCCTCATCTTACGTGAGACAGGGGTGGGCTCGGTCATCCCTGTTACCCGCCATGAGTGGCCCGGTGCCGCCCCCAGCACGGGCTCCCAGACTGGCCGAGGTGGCCCGGTCTGTGACGGTGGGGCTTGTCGGCGTCAGCCCAGGGCAGTGCTGGGCCCCTCAGGAAGGGCTGCTGAGTGGATGGTCCTTCCAGGAGCCCCAGGCAGATCGTCTGCCACATGACGAATTCCTGCCTTCTGCTCCTCAGTGCGGCCTGGCTGGGCCCCTTCCTGGTCGGGGTTAGCTCCTGCACCCGAGCCTCCAGCCCTCTCTCTACGGCCGCCGCTGCCCATCACCCCCTTTGTGTGCGATGCTGCCGCTGGCATGGCCTGCCTACCCCACCCCAGCTCCACCTGTAGCCAGCCCGCCCCTCCTCTCACAGACGTGCCAGGCTGGGGCGCTGGGCCCTGGGCTGCCTGTGTGTCCGGCCTCAGAGCCTCTGCCTGGACACAGGGTGTGAGGTGGGAGTCGAGGCTGATACTCTTTGAATACGATTATGCCACTTCTCAAAGGGACCTACTTTTGAATACCTTGGCACCTTTCTCAGTGCTTACTCGAGCTCTCCACGTGGGTGCATTTGGGGTGATTCCATTTCACTTGTCACTGTCCCGAGACAGCGCTGTGTTGTCTCAGTCACTGAAGCTTGTGGGAGTCCAGCGTCAGTGTGGACATCCTCCAGCACTGCCTGTCTTTTCTGAAGTTGCTTTGGATACTTCCGATTGGCAGGTTCTCTGGTGTCTGCCTCTGGGGCCAGGCCAGGGCCCTGCCCTTGCTTGGGCCTGTGAGCCTGCAGGACACCTGTGGATGGGGTCTGCCCAGAGTCACTCTGTCCACAGGGCCTGAGGTCAGCCTGGCCTTTTCAGTCTTCTGAAGTCACACTCAGAATCTTAAACCAAGGATCTGGCAGAGACCTTGGGCCCGGGGTCCCATGCTCCTGGGTCTGGAGCTGGGCCTCCCAGTGCGGCCCCCAGAGGGACAAGCTGTCCTCAGTGCTGGGCCCAGGGCCGTCTCTGCGGCCACTTTGCTTCCTGGCCCCAACCAGTGCTGACCCCAGGGGCCCCTCCTTAGGGAGGGCTCTCGGCTGGGCCCCAGATGTGCAGGAGCTGCAGCTGTGCACCGGGGCCCTGGGGCCTGGGGCCGCTGGCCTGAGCTTACAGCGTCACGTCTTCCACGCCTCACCTGCCCCCTCGGGTTGCCCCCTCTCGTCCGCCCCTCCCTGGGCCTGTCCGCTCCGTCTCCTCTGCCTGGCTTCTCCCGTGCTGTGCGCTGCCCCCTCCCCCTACGAGCCCCTGCCCACCCTGCTGCTTGCTGTGTCGTCGCCCTTTCCTGCTGCCCCTCCCCCATCCTCTCCCCCTGCACCCTCGTGCCGTCCCCCCCCAGGCACACAGTGCAGCAGGAGACCAACCGCACGATCGCCGCCAGCACCAGCGCCCTGAAGCAGACGGCCGAGCTCCTGCGGGGCTGCCCCCGGGTACGTTCCCGGGGACTGGAGGGCGGCGGGGGCCCGGGCAGAGGGTGGGGTGAAGGATGCCGCGTGGCCGCTCGGGCAGAGAGCGCGGGTTCCACCATCTGCTGGGCACCAGCGCAGGCTGGACAGCGGTGCAGGTGCCCGGTGGCCCCAGGCCATGCGCCCTCAGAGGGCAGGCCTTGCAGAGCTGGTCTCACCGAGCGTGGCCGGCCTGCTGCTGCCCCTGCAGCTCCTTCCTGCCTCTGGGCTTGCGTGGGGTGCGTGGTGGCAGCGAAGGCTGGGCTTGGGACTGGAGATGCAGGGCCTGGGGAGTGTCGTGGCCCTCCCAGGAGCTAATGGGAGGTGCTGGGGCAGGAGGGGCCCGGGAGCCTGTGTCTGAGTCCTGGTCCCAGGGCCTGGGACCGACACAGCTCCGGTGGTGCCGACGCTGCCTGCTGAGAAGAGGGTGGGGACTCCTGGTGGCCCGGCAGTGCCAAGAGCTAGGGCCTGCCTGCCTGTTCCCTCGTTCATCTGTATGTCCTGAGTGCTGGCTCTGTGCCAGGTGTCATTCTGAAACTCAGGTGCAGAGGTGAACAGGAGACGAGGTCTTGTTCCATCGGGAGGGCAGAGGCCGTGTGTGAGTGCTGAGGTGCTGGGGGGCGGATGGCCAATTTGCTGCCTGTGGTTCTGATGTGGGTATGAGATGCAGCCTTACCTGCGGTTAGGTGCTTCAGGGCTCTGTTCCACCCCCCAGGTGACCTTCAGCTCGGGCCTGAGACCTCCTGAGCTGTCAGGTCAGGTCAGCTGTCGGGTCATAACACCTCTGCCTGGAGTGGTTTGTTCTGGGGACTGGACAGGCATAGCACGTGAGAGCTGCAGGCCTCATGGTCATTGCGGACAGTGTGTGTGTGTGTTTGTGTGTGTGTGTGTGTGTGTGTGTATTGGGTGGAGATGGTGTGGATCGGGGGTGTGTGTGTGTGTGTGTGTGTGTGTGTGTGTGTGTGGTGTATTGGGTGGAGATGGTGTGGATCGGGGGTGTGTGTGTGTGTGTGTGTGTGTGTGTGTGTGTGTGTGGTGTATTGGGTGGAGATGGTGTGGATCGGGCGGAGATGGTGTGGATCAGGTGGAGATGGTGTGGATCGGGGGTGTGTGTGTCTGTGTGTGTGTGTGTGTATTGGGCGGAGATGGTGTGGATCGGGTGGAGATGGTGTGGATCGGGGGTGTGTGTGTGTGTGTGTGTGTGTGTGTGTGTGTGTGGTGTATTGGGTGGAGATGGTGTGGATCGGGCGGAGATGGTGTGGATCAGGTGGAGATGGTGTGGATCGGGGGTGTGTGTGTCTGTGTGTGTGTGTCTGTGTGTGTGTGTGTGTATTGGGTGGAGATGGTATGGATTGGGTGGAGATGGTGTGGATCGCGTGGAGATGGTGTCCGTGGTGATGCTGGCTGTGCCCCCAGAGCCTTTGCTGGCCTTAGCGAGGATGGAAGTGGTGGTAAAGTAGGCGGGGTGAGCCCAGCTCTAATGACGGAGTGGAGATGCCCGTGAGGCTGGGGGCGGATGTGGTGCAGGTGCCAGGCGGGCCGGGAGGGGCCTGGGAGTGTGCCCAGGGATGGAGGCGCGGCAGGGATGGGATGTGGCCTCGGCCGACTGTTGAAGCTCCATTGTCTCTTTGCAGCAGGAGCATCTTCAGCTAGATCGCCTGAAAACTCAGCTATCAGATGCTGTCCAACGCTATGGAGTAGTGCAGAAGGTGAGGCCCCACACAGATGCCCTGAGCACCCGCCCTGGGCCAGCCCCATCCCCTAAAGCAGCGGGGGGCCGCATTGCAGACCTTCGATGGTTGCCAGGACCTGGCTGGTGTGACCTCAGTATGTGTGCCGTGAGGGACATTTTCCTCTGGAGTGCTGCCCCAGAGGGTCCTCGCAAGAGCCCCTTGGCGGTGGGAGGACAGGTGTCTCTGTCCCTCCGCCCCACGTGTGTGGGAAGAGGCCGCTCAGCAGACTGTCCCCCTGGGGACACCCAGCCAGGCTCCTGGTTTCCCAGAGTCCGCGGGCAGCTCCGTTCTCTCGGATCTGGAGGTGTGCTTCACTGTTGGTCATTGCCCAGTATTTTGTGTTTATCTGACCATTTCTTCTCTCTTCCCTACCTTTTCTGTTCTCCCCACCTCCCTCCTCTTGTACTTTATCCCACAGAAAATTGCAGAGAAGTCCAGAGCACTGCTTCCCACGGCACAGAGGGGCGGCAAGCAGCAGGTAGGTGCTGAGGATTTACTGTGGTCAGTGGGCGTTAGGGGACAGCATAGAATCCATGCCCTTGGGACTCCAGGGAAGGGCAGGGAGGACACAAGGTCTTACTGTATAGCACAGAGAGCTATATTCTATTCATAGATTTAAATATGTATATGAGAAAGGAAGTGTGAAAATCAGTGATCCAATTCTCAATCTCAAGTAGCTAGAATAACAACAAAAAATTAAATCCAAAGAAAATACGTAGGAAAAAGCAGAAACCAATGAAATATAAAATAGATGCACGATAGACAAATTCAACAAAGTGAAAGATCAGTTCTTTACAATGAGTAATAAAATTAAGTCCTCCAAGATTAATCAAAATACAGAGAGAAAATACAAATTACTAGTATCAAGAATGAAAATACATATATAATTAAAGCTTCTAAAAATGAAAAAAGTAATAATATGAGCAACTTATGCCTATCAATTTAACAACTTAATGAAATACAAATTTTTAAAGAAAAATGTAACTTACCAAGATGTGTAAAAAATCTGGAAAGTGCAGTATTTATTAAAGAAATGGAATCCATAATTTAAAAACATCCCAGCAATGAAACTTCAGACCAGATGGCTTTAGTGATGAGTTCTCACAAATATTTGAGGAATAAGTAATACCAGTTTACACAAACACTTAAATAGAATATAAAAAGAGAATACCTCTCACCTTGTTTTATGAGGCTAGTAAATTTTAATTCCAAATTTTTTTTTTTTTAAATTCCAAATTCTTATGAGGACTTTGCAAGAAAGAAAACAAGGTGTCTTATTAGCCTAGAAGCAAAGACTCCTAACCAAAATATTACAAAAAAAATTCTTTATTTGGCTGCACTGGTCTTAGCTGTGCCATGTGGGATCCAGCCCCTTGACTGGAGATTGATCCCAGGCCCGCCGCATTGGCAGCATGGTGTCTTAGCCACTGGGTCGTCAGGGAAGTCCCCTAACCAACGCGTTAATCAACTAAGTCTAGCAATGTATAGAAAGGTAATACACCATTCTAAAATGGGATTTATTCTAGGAGTGCAAAGTTGGTTTACATTCAGAAGTAATCAGAATAATTTATCATGTTAATACAGTAAGTAAGAGTATCTTCTTGATCGTCTCAATAGACATGGAGGAACATTTGGTAAAATTCAACATCCACTTTGGGAGATGCAAAATTTTCCGCAAATCAGTACTAAATAGGAATGCCTTTAATCTGATAAGCGTATCTTCTAAAGTCCAGCAGTCAGCAGTGCCCTTCCTGGTGAGATATTAAAGCCTTTGCTCCTGAGAGTGCGGGTGAGACATGGTGTCCAGTGGTATTGCTTCTGTGCTTCAGTGCACCTCAGGGAATATTCGCTGCAGGAAGACAGGAGGAAGAGAGAAAAGGTGTAGAGACTGGGAAGGAAGAAACCCCCTCACAGACAGCATGATTGTGTAACTATAAAACCTGAATGAATCTGGCAAAACTTAGAATTAATAAGTGAATATAACAGGATTTCTGTTACCACGTTAATGTGCAAGAAAATACTGTGGGTGCCAGCAAAAGACAATTTGGAAATGATGTTAAAAAGAGATAGCACTCACTGTAGCATCAAAACTAGGAGGAAATGATGACCAGTTGTTTAAGCCTCTGTATAGAAAACTACAAAACATTACTGAAGAGAGATTATAGAAGATTAAATAATGGAGGGGCGCACTGTATTTGTAGCTTGGAAATTTGATATACAGAGAAGTCAGTTCTCACTGAATGGCTCTATACATTCAATACAATCCAGACAAAAATCCTAGCGGGTTTTGAATGTGTGTGTAAATTGTCAAGCTGATTACAAAATGTATATGGAAATATAAAGGGCCCCAAATAATGAAGACAGTTTTGAAGAACAGAGCTGGAGGATTTACCCTCCCAGGTATCAGAACACAACGTAGAGCTGTAGATATTAAAACAGTGTGGTATTTGCTGGCGGCTAAGCTGACAGACCAGTGGGAGTGGAGTTGCGTGTAGACACAGATGTACACGCACATGGTTGCCTGGGTGGTGCGGGGTGCACTGCCACAGAGTGGGAAGTGCAGGGTCTGCACTGGGCTTGATGCTGATCGGCTGATGGCTGAGCTGGGAGGGGTCCTGTCAGGCACACGGCAAGCACAGGTCCAAACACGCCGCCCTCTGGTCTCCGTGTAGGAGCTGGCGGGGAGCCGCGTGCAGGACAAGACTTGCACGCAGGCGGCAGCCGGCTCAGGGTGTGTGGACCTTCCAGGCCAGGGCCATTGCTGTGTGGCCGGAGAGGGACTGGAGGACTCTGGGCACCAGGCTGCCACCCCCAGCAGACCCTTCCCCTCAGCTCACCCGGCTCAGAACGCCTTCCAGGATCACAGATCTGGGCAGGAACAGTAAGGCAGTGAAGTGTCTGGAAGCTGCCCTTGGAGGCTGTCGTCCTCTCGCACAGATGAAGATGCACTTACTGTGAAGAAAAGGTGGTAAAGTTGACTTTGGTAAAGTCTGGACACCCCTGAGAGTGAAGAGGCGGCCCACAGAACGAGCAAAGTCACTTGCACAACGCACATCTGAAAGGATTTACATCCACAGTGTGTAAAGATCTGCAGTTGTAGGTGCAGATGGCTGCATGTCTACCATAAAAGGGCAAGCGCACTGGGGGTCACGTTGGAAAGGGGACGTTGGAATGGCTGGTGAGCACATGGATATGCTCAGCGTGTGTCGTTGGAAGCACGCAGAGTGAACCCACGGTGCTCCATCTCTGCACACCTTGCACCCACCAACACAACTAGAAAGAACAGATGAAAACTCGGGAAGCTGTGGAGCAGCTGGAGGTCTCACGCGCTAGACGGGAGTGTGTGTGGTGCCCCTACTCTGGTTGCTGAACATGTCTGTGGAGCGAAAGGTCTTCCTGCCTGGGCCTTGCAGCTCCTCCCAGGTGTGTACCCAGTGGAGAGTCACGTCAAAGAACGCTGAACACAGCACAACATGCAGTAGCTGACACCTGGGGGAGAGCCAGCCTACAGCATTTGTGCTGAGTCTGTGCATGAAAGACTGGCAGCAGAGGGATGGTCTGTGGCCAGCAAGCGCTGGTGCTTTCAGACACACGCTGAGCACAAAGAGGACAGGTCCAAACCCGGCCGAAGCAACAGGCAGAGTCGGAAGCCAGACGGTCCTTGCTTGGGGGCAGCGTCCTGAGTAGGGGCCTGGAATGTCTATATCTTGACCTGGAAGTCTTTCCTTGATTAAAGTTCACAGACCTGTCCACGTGTGATTTGTGCATTCAACTGCTCATGCCCTATTTCAGTAGAATGTTTCCTAAAGGGGAGGAGAATGGCCAACAGTGCTTCCGAGAAGTTATGAAAGGTGATTTCCAGAAATTTTCGCAAGCTGTGGTGGGTGAGCTGACACTGCAGATTCAGCCTGGGGATGCTGTTGCGTTGATGGTCCAGAGTTTGGGGCCGCCGTCTGCAGGCTGGTGGTCCCGGCAGGAGCAGAGGTGCCTGTCTGTTCTCCAAGCCGAGCGCTGGCGTGGCTGGGAGCAGGTCGACCTCCTTGGCTGTGTCGGCCTCTGCCTCAACTGGGTCCTGGCTCAGCCTCCAACCGGGGTCAGGCCCAACTGGTGGGCAGCCTCTGGGGGCTCCTGGGCTGGGTGCTGTCCCCAGGCAGGGCAGAGCCCGTCCCGCGTCAGGAATGCTCTCCAGCGTTCATTGCCAGTGCCAGTGTGGCGTGTGGTCCCCGGAGCCCTGTTTCCCCAGGCTACAGCAGCAGAGACCACCTCACCTGCACATCTGCGGGGGGCTCTTAAGTCGTGTGTCCCCCTCAGAGCCGCACCCCGGCGGCGGCTCCGTTACTTAACACGGGGCTGGGGGAGGATTGAGCGTCTCACCAGTCCTTTGTTCCAGGCTTTGTGGAGCTCCCAGAGATGTCCATCAGCTGACCACAGCCTTTGTTGTTTGGAGGAATGGATGACCAGTCTTGGGGCTGCTGCACAGAAGCTGTGTTTCCCAAGAAACACAGCTCTCATCCTGACCCCTGCCCTCCTGCCCGGGTCACGGATACTCCCACGCGGAGCCCGGGGTCAGAGTTTGCGAGCCAGTGGCCTGTTTCCCAGAGCCCCCGAGAGCCCTAAGTCCTGCCTGGCCGCTCACTGGCCTCCCTGAACCCTCGCTGGGCTCCATCTCTTCTCATGGGAAACTGCTTGGCCCCCTCTCACCCAGCAGTCATTGAATTGTTGGATCATGGGTGTGAAACGGACATGTCAGAGCAGGACCCAAGCCCTTGGCCTTGGAGCGAAGAGAAAGCTGCCTTTGTTGGCTGCTCGGTGAGCTGGAAAACCATCCCCCGGCCGCGTTCTGCGCTGCGGCCCCAGCGCCCTGCCAGCAAACCCTAATCCAGGCTTCAGAGCTCAAGACCCAGACTGAGGTTTTGTGAGAAGACAGCGTGCTTTCTGATCATTCAGGAGGGGTCTGGGCGGGGCTAGCCGCTTCTCCTTCCCTGGTCCCTTGTCCTGAGGTGCTCGGGGAGGGCAGGCCTTACCTGTGGGGGCCAGGACGCGCACCCACGACTGCAGGGAGGCTGGCCCCCTTTCCTTGCACTTTCTGGGGGCTTGCAGGGAACCAGCCTCCAGGTGGCCAAACGTGGCACCCTGTGCACTTGCTCACGTCGTGCGTCTGAGTCACTGTCGCTGGCCCGCCCATACTCCTGGTTGTGCTCCCAGCCCACGCTGGCCAGGTTGTGCTCAAGGCAGGGCTGCAGAGGGCGTGTCCACGCCTCAGTCGCTGGGTGCACGGCCTGGGCTCTTCTCACGGGAGGTGCCCCAGGCCAGTGGAATCACTGGAGCTCAGGGCCAGGTGCCCCATTCTGGAGCAGCCTCTGCTGCAGGGAGGGGTGTACCGTCGGGGTCCCCTGCAGGCACAGGGCCCCCTGTGCCCCGTGACTCACTCGCATGGGGACTTCCGGCACCCCATGGCCCCTGACCGGGGCTTTCACACGTGCTCCCTGGTTGGGGCCTCGCCCTCATCCCTGTCCATCCTGTCCATGGCTCTGGACCCAGCCCCATCACATGGACATGAAGGCTGAAGCGGGAGAAGTTAAGAATGAGCCAGGTCACACCCAGTCCCCTCGCCTCGGGGGCCTGGGGCGTGCCGTCTGTGAGGGGCCCCAGGTGCCGTTCCTCCTGCTGGGAGTGCGTGTGTGCCTGGCAGGGTTGGGGTGGACACAGGCCGTGTACCACAGGTGTGGGCCACTGTTCCTGTTTGGCGGAGGAGAAGGCTGGGGCTGAGTGCATGTGACAGGCCTGGGCCTCCAGCGGGCCGGTTCCGGGTCTGACCTGACACGCCCCACAGCCCAGGCAGGGCTGGGGCCGCAGAGAGGAGGAGGTGCGGGCACGCGGTCTGGCCCCGGCCAGCCCCCACCGGCTGCTGCCCACCTGGCACTGCTTGCTTCCTCTGCCCACAGCGGGAAGGGAGGTGATAATTGCCACCTTGGATGAGGAGCGCTCGTCAACAGAGTTTTTAGCTCTTTTATTTTATATTCATCCATCCACGTGTTTGTTTATGTAAAGACCTCCCTGGCTCGATGAGGTGAACACGTGGTCTGGAGGGAGCTCGCTGGCTCTGGGAGGAGGACGGCTGCGTGTGGATGCGCCCCCTGTGATCGTGGGGCATGTGCCCACCCTGTTGGGGCCCGCTGCAGCCAGGCCTGGGACGGCCCGAGCTGAGTGCTCAGGCTGCGGGCAGGGGCCCGGTGTCTGCCCACCATCACGGTGGCTCCAGCACCCGCAGCCCTGTGGAGCAGCCCCGACTGACAGGCTGGGGCCAGGCCCCTGCAGAGCCAGGCTGGGGGCTCCCGGGTGGCCGGTGCGGGCTGGCCCGGCGGTAGTAGGCTGTGTGGTAACGGTGGTCTCTGTCTCGGCAGAGCCCCCAGGCCGCCTTTGCTGAGCTGGCTGATGATGAGAAGATCTTCAACGGGGGTGATGGTGTGTGGTCGGGTCACGAGCAGGCGCTGCTTCCCGAGATCACCGAGGAGGACCTGGAGGCCATCCGGCTGCGTGAGGAGGCCATCCTGCAGATTGAGGTGCGACTGTGTGCATGGGCGAGCATGCACGTGCGTGTGCACATGGGAACCCCGATTCCTGGCCGTGGCTGCTCTCGGCGTGCCACCAGTGGGGGTTAGACGGGCCCGTGCCCAGCACACCGAGGCCTGCTCCCGTCTGAGCCCAGGGCGCGGGACCTTGGCTCACTGAGCCTCGCCCAAGCTCGGGCACGCGGGCCACCGTGGAGGGCACAGAGTCCGGGGAGCCCGTGTCTTGTCCCTGCCCGCCTACGTTTACCAGTGGGGTCAGCTGTCTGACCTGGAGCCCGGGGCCCGGGGGCTGTGCCCAGGAGGCATAGCCAGTCCCCAGGGCTGCCTCCATCACTGCCCACGGAGGTTTCCAGAGGGTGTTCTGCTCTGATGAGGCCCTTCAACGCCCAGAACAGTTCCCTGAGGGTAGTGTTTGAGTGGTTAAGCGAACTGCTGAAACTGAACTGGTGATTTGGTGGGGCTGCGAGCAGGTGGCGGTGGTGTTGGGGGTCTGACCTTGGGGCAGGGGTGGGGCCGCTGGTTTTTCCCCCCAGCTGGTATGTGTGTAATGCATGCTGCCAGACGTTTCCCTAGCCGGGTATGGTCTCTGACAGCTGCCAGAGGTGTGCAGGCCTGAGTGGGGGTGCGAGGGTATGAGTGGACATGCAGGTGAGTGTGCGAGCTAGTGAGCATGAGTATGCACCGAGGCCTGTCTCCTGTTGTGGGACGTGCGTTTATTAGAACGTGGCTCTCGGGATGCTTGGTTCTCTTGGTGGTGGCCCCGAGCCCCTGAGTGTGTGTTCCCTCCTCCCTCTGGGCCTCGGTTTTACCTGCAGGAGGAGGTGCTGGGGGCCCGCCTGTCCCCCAGACCCCAGGAGCTGCGTTTCTGGAACAAAGTTTCCCTGAAGCAGCTTCTTTTAGAAAAATGGGAACTTGGGCTGAAAAACTGAGTCACTGGCTGAGGACCCGTCACCGTGTCTGCAGTGGGCAGGTCTGCACTCCTGAGGGCAGTGGACGCCCCCGTTACTGCTGCCCCCTGCCCCACTCTGCCCAGCAGAGCACCCCCCCTCACACTGCACTGCACTGCTAGAGAGGAAGGCGGTGCACGGCCCGTCTCGGAGGGCAGGCCTCTCCTCCTTGCCAAGCTGCTCCAGGAAGGACTGGACACACAGATGTCTTCCCCTGCTGTTGGCACATGAGACCTGCTTTCCCCGAGAGCTCAGAACAGTCAGGGGCCCCTGCCGCACAGCTCGGGGGGCTGGCAGGCCTGTGGCGAGAGGGACCCGTTGCTGCTTCAGCTAGAGAACTGAAGCCCTCTTAGGAGGACCCTCGGGTTGGGCCACCTTGGTGGGACGAGGGGCTCCAGGGTTGACGTGGCCTCGGCCTGGCGTGCAGGGTGCAGAGTTGCAGGCTCTAATGCAGGGCCTGGCTTGGGAACATAGGTGGGGTGGGGTGACCCCCCGGAAATGCAGGGAGCTCCTGAGCAGGGGTGGGCTACACTCTGAGATCCAAGGCCCAGCAGATCATGGGGTTGATTTGCTCAGGGGGTTGCTTGTGCCTTGATGGCCTCTCATGGCTGACACGCTGCAGGAGGGTACCCTGGGGTGGGGTTAGGGAGGCCCAGGCACTGCCAGCCCGTCCTCATCTGAGCAGTGAGTACGGTGAGTTCACGGGGGCCGTGGACAGGACCTGTGGCCAGCCTCGCGGTTCTGCTGTGTCCTCACCTGTGTGTGGGTGACGTCATATGCAGCAGGCGTCTGCTGGAGGGTGATGGCCTGGGGTTGGGGTCAGCATCCCTGGTTTCCTTCCCCGCCTCATCCCTCTCCACCCCCTCCCCCCCCGGCCATCTTTGGAAATGGGAGAAACAGACAGATCGTCATTGGCCATCACACAGCCCTCCCCCAGGTTTGCAGCTGTCCTGATGCCAGCACGTGGGTCTGGGAGAAGACTAGGCAGCCCGGTGCCTGCCTGTGGCAGCAGAAGCCCGTCCCGGAGTGGGTGGCGGGTCCCAGCCCCTCCAGGGGCCCCACTGCCCAGGTTTCTTGAAGCTGTCCATCTGGGTCTGCACGGCCGGGCTGCCGTGAGTGGGCAGAGCTCTGGGGAGGGGCTATGGGAGCAGTGTCCGGCTGACACGTGGGGCGTTTCTCTCCTTGGCCACTGCAGACTGTTTCCATGTGGCCATTGCTTCCCGCACCCCCACTTTGCCCCCACGTTCCCCGGGGGCGTTGAACGTGTGTGGTTTATGCACGCACAGTGTCACCAGATGGAGGGAGACCTGTGGTCCTGGAGCCCCTTTGAGGCCCTGGGCTGCCCTCAGGGACCTCCCTATTGGCTGGGCAGTGGGGGTGTGGACATACGGGGAAACCAAGGCCCGAAAAGTGGGATTGCAGTCGCAGCCAGAGGCTTGCCGCCTCACATCCCTTCATGTTCCTCTCTCTTTTCTGCCTCCTGGCCCGTGATGGGTGTTTTCATGGCGGCTGCCAAGCCGGGAACAGCCTGGCGCTGATGGGGGCAGACTGATGGGTCCACTCCCTGCTCCTCCACCCCCAGGTCACCCTCTGGGCACAATGAGGCTTCGGGTGCCTTGTCCTGACTTTAGGTCCACGTCTCCACTAGCCGGCTGGGTGACCTGGGTTTGCTGCTTGCCTTGGTCGTTGCTTCTGTGAAACGGGTGGGTCAGGGCACCTGGGCTTGCCGGCCACGGGTCAGGTGGTAAGTGGGCAGGAGGCTGAGGGCTGCCGGGGCCGCTGTTGATTCTGGGCCCTTGCCTGGCTCAGTGGCCCCTGGACCTGCCCAGTTAGGTTTTAGATGAGGGTGTCTTGCTGTTTGGGGGGGTGGGCTCCTTGAGGACCTCTACCCAACCTCCCAGGGCAGCCCATCCCCTGGTAGCACCACCTGTCCTCTGAGGCCTCCTAGGGGCTCTCCGTCTGTGGGTGGATGAGATGCCCCTGCCGCCCTCTCCCCTCTTGGCCTGCAGGCCCCCCAACCCCCGCACTGGGCTCCTGTGCCAGGCTGAGGGGAGCTCGGAGCCCGCAGAAGCCAGGCCTGCGGGCGGGCCGCTGCGATGGGCGGACGCACACAGGGCCCTCTGGGGCGCTTTTGGGGCTCCTCCTCCCGCCCTGACTCAGCTGCTCTCTGGCCTGCCAACCGAGGACCCCTCCCTGATGCTGGTCCCAGGTGGGTCAGCACGTGGACCCCAAAACTCCCAGGACCCCGAGGGTTGGGGTATAGGTGCCACTGGGGAACACTCAGGTCACGGGCTGGGGGTGCTTGGCAGATAAAGTAGGGCATCCCCGGTCCACCGTGGCGACCCCTGCAGCTCAGGCTGAGCTGGGGGCGGGGAGACAGGGTGGGCTGCTCCCGAGGGGCAGGGGTGTGCCTGCCAGTCCCCTTTCCCAGGAGACCACCCTCCCAGAGGGCGAGGACAGGCCTTCTCCCGGGGGCAAGGACATCTCTGGCCAGCGGCTTGCCCAGTGTCCCCACCACGGCAGCCGGCTCACTTCGTGGGCCTTCGGTGCGCTTGCTGTTGGCCAGATGCTAACGGGTGACCCATGCTCTGTCCCCGCAAGGCTGTCCCCCGACTCTGCGGGCCCCACACGGCCCCGTGCTCCTGCTGCCCTCCAGCTGGCTTTCAGGCACATCCTCCTGGGTCCTCTGGGGGGCGGCCCTCTCCAGCCCTGGAGTGGTGTGGCCCCGCCTCGCAGACCTGGGCTCCTTGCTGCCCCCTCAGTGGCGCCGAGGTCACTGGGCCAGGACCTGGCCAGTGTGTCCCTCTTCTCCCGCCCCCGCCCTGAGCCTGGACCTTGCTGACACTTTAGCACCTTGTTCCCTTTTATTTTCAGGTTTTGGTTCAGATGTTCCATATCTAAGGTTTCATTTCCCTGCATTGTCTAGCATGCTGTTTAATTAATCGTCTTGTTAACCATTCCTTTTCCTGCAGGAGACTGTAAGCCCCATGGAGGCAGGGGTGTTGTCTGTCTTAGTCTGGCTGTGTTCCTGCACCTGCAGGATGCCTGGCACTGTCTGGGCACTCAGGGCCTTTCTCCGGGACAGGCAGATGGAGGGGCTGGGGAGTGGATGGATGGATGGGGGTGGGGGTGTGGATGGATGGTGGGGGTGTGGATGGATGGATGGTGGGGGTGTGGATGGATGGGGGGTGGATGGATGGATGGGGGATGGATGGTGGGGGTGTGGATGGATGGGGGGGTGGATGGATGGATGGATGGGGGATGGATGGTGGGGTGTGGATGGATGGGGGGGTGGATGGATGGATGGTGGGGGTGTGGATGATGGATGGGGGATGGATGGATGGATGGATGGGGGATGGATGGTGGGGTGTGGATGGATGGGGGGGTGGATGGATGGATGGTGGGGGTGTGGATGGATGGGCTGGATGGATGGATGGTGGGGGGCTGGATGGATAGATGGTGGGGGTGCGGATGGATGGTGGGGTGGATGGATGGTGGGGGTGGATGATGGATGGGAGGTGGATGGATGGTGGGGGTGGATGGATGGATGGCGGGAGAGGATGGGGGAGGGGTGGGTGGATGGATGAGGGTGGGTGGGTGGCAACTGAATGGATGAGAAGCTTTGCGTGTTGGGACTCCACAGAAGATTTGTGTTTTAATAAGAGGGCTCTGCTCCCTGTATGTATGTGCGTCTGCAGCCCACACAGAAGCCTGGGAGCGCAAGCATTTACCGAAGCCTAGGTGGAGGCTGGGAGCAGGCACGTCACTTGGCCGGGCCCGGCGGCTTGTGTGGGGCAGAGCTGGGACTGTGGCCAGCGCCCGGCTCGAGAGCGGGGCCGTCCTGACGGTGGTGCTCTGCTGTCTCTTCCTGGCGGAGGGTGCAGCAGGACCCCGAGGCCGCCTGTGCGGAGCCCAGAGCCCAGGAGCCTGCCCGTGAGGCCCAGCTCTGCCTCCCATGTGATCATTCAGCTCTGGCTGAGAGGGGTTCTTGCTCTCTGGAGGACAAGGCAGGGCCGGGTCTCCCCAGGGGTAGGAGGAGGTTGAATGAGATGGGCGTGTGCCCCCAGCCACTGCCAGCGTGTAGCAGACTTGCCAAGGCACTGGTCTGGCCACCTGGGGTGGACCAGAGTCGCCTGTGGGCTCCTAGTGAGGTCTGCTGCGGCCTACCTTGCCCCGGCCCTCTCTGCCCAGCCCGTCGCACCTGCGTGGCTCTGCACTTCTGCCCCTTCCTGGGCTGCTGAGTCACCTGACCCAGGTGTGCAGCTCCTCACCAGCTGCTCTGTTGCCATGGCTACCTGGCAGGCCAGGGAGCAGCCTGGGGTGAGGAGGGGGCCTAGCCGCTCTCCCCATAGCTGGCGTGGTAAAGCCGAAGCCCAGGGGGAGGTTGATCTGGCCAGAATCTAGCTATAAATATGGGAATCAATCAATAAACAAAGTTTGGCTGTTCCATTAGCTGAACAGTCGTCTCTGTAGGTGGATGGTTGCCAAGATCCTAATTATGAGGAGAGATTGCGTGGTAGAGAAAAATGCAGCGGTATTTTCTTTCCTTTCGTGGTTAAAAGTGGAGGGAACACACACGCACACACAGACACGCGCACCGAGGTTTTATTCTGTCCTGTGCAAGGCTGTTATTCCTCAGTGCCAGTAAAAGAAGAGAGAAGATTCCGTGAGAGCCTTTAATGAGTTCTAGTTTTAGAAGCAATCAGGATAATAATTGCATGATTTAAACATTTACTAAGTTAAGGTGTTTTTTTCGTCTCTCCCGCTCCCTGGTGCCCACGCCTGGGCACGTGGCTCCTGGTCCCTGCCGCCCTTGTGTGCCACAGCCGGGGCTGCCCCTGGGGGCTCCATCCCGGCGGCTCTGGGGGCTTCTGGGCTCCCGGCATGGCCCCCCGTGGCCCGCCTGGCCTTGAGCTCAGACCCTGGGCCTGAGGCCTGGCCTTCCGCCTGGCTGCCCCCAGGGGCTCCATCCCGGTGGCTCTGGGGGCTTCTGGGCTCCCGGCATGGCCCCCTGTGGCACACCTGGCCTTCCACCTGGCTCCTGGTGGGTGTGGGCTCTGGCGTGTCCCACCTTTCCCTCAGCACCCTCCATCAGGACCCGAGCCTGCTCAGGTGTCCAGCACGGTGACCATCTGTCCCGGCTGGTTGCCTGTGTCCTGATGCTGCTGCTCAGCGTATAGGCCACTCCCCCGCGTGCCCACCGTCAACTCCCGTGACAAGCGTGCCCCGGCATCCGAGAGTGGTCTGGAGGGGGAGCTGCGGGCCAAGGAGGGCCTCCACGGGCAGAGGGCCTGGGGCTTGGGTGGGACTGCAGCCTCGGACCACCGAGGCCGGCTTTCTACTCTTGGGCCGTTGCGGGGGGGCTCTCTGCCCCAGACCTCCCGGAGGGCAGGGGCTGTGTGCCCACAGGCTGATCTGCCTGGGAGCTGGGACCCTAAACTCCCATCCCTGAGCAGCGCTCTGGAGCCAGCCTGGTCATCTCTGAGATCACCTAGGAGGCTGCTGCCTGGGGGTCCCGGAGGAGTCTGACCCCAGGCTCCCCTGCCACCCTCTCCCCACAGTCTAGCCTGCTCTGCCTGGAGGATGCCCCCTGCTGACCCCTCACAGCGGCTCATGGCTGGGGGTCAGGCCTCAGGTGTGCCTGTGGGTCAGCCTGCTGCTGGGGCGATGTCTCCCGAGTCCGCCCTTGCTCTCTCGGCCACCAAGCTGGCGGAGACGGGCTGCAGCCCAGGGTCCTGGGACACCGCCACTCCCCTTATTCCCTCCAAGGTGGCTTCCTTACTTCTTGAAGAAGGGCTGGGGTTGCTCTTTATTCAAAAGGATAATTCCAGTGGTTGGGGGGGCTCTTGAGCCAGGAGAACGCCGTGACAGACGTGCGAACCCTGGCGCGCTGGGACTCCCGCTCTCTTCTGCAGGGGCGGGGGGCGGGGAAGCGGAGCTGGAAGGGCTCTGGCCTGTGGCGTGTCCTGGTGGCCTGGGTTGTGAGAGGAGCCAGCTCAGACTCGGCCAGCATGCCTCCTGTCCTGATGGGTCAGGGGGCGGGTCAGTGGTTCAGCTCGTCACCGGAACGCACAGAGCAGACGTTAGGGATGTGGGCCACCTTCGGCCGGGGAGTCAGTGGCGGCGTTGAGTGGGAAGGGGTCTCTATAGTAGGCGGTTCCTGGGGCACAGAGCGGGGGCCGGGGGCCCAGCCTGCGCGTCTGTTCCAGAGGGTGGTTAGTTCATCCCTGGACAACTCAGAGGGTCACGGGCCTGAGGGCGAAGCGGGGCCCCAGGACAGCCTGCTGGGGACATGGGGCCACCGTGCTCCTCAGCGTTAGCTGAGAGATGGGCATGAGTCAGCGTTGGAGTCTCAGCATCGTCAAAAGAGGGAAAGAAAAGAAATGATAAAGATAGCGCTAAGTCATGTCCGACTCCTGCGACCCCATGAACTGTAGCCCGCCAGGCTCCTCTGTCCATGGGATTCTCCAGGCAAGAATATTGGAGTGGGTTGCCATCCCTTCTCCAAAGAGGGGAGCCGGGAACCCAGAAGGGTGCCAGTGTCAAAGGTCATGTCCACGTCCAAGAGGCTGGTGAATGGAGACCTCCCTGGCGGCGGTCTCTTGATGACCACCTTCTGGAGACGGGATGCGGTGCCCTTGGCACGCTGTCTGGTGGGGGGGTGGTCACGCACACGAGGCCCCCCGGTGCTGCTGCCCTGTGCATCTGGGGCGCTGGGGACATCTTGGCTCATGCCAGTGGGCCAGGTCAGTGCTGCTCTGCCAGGCCAGCCAGGAGCAGCCGGCACCCTGGCAGTGGCCACCTGGCTCCAGACCAACCCCGTGCATGTGCCGCCGGGCATGGCAGGTGTGGAGGGTGGGCAGCAGGGGCCTGGGAGTAACCCCAGGCCCCAGATGGCTGGGCCAGCACCGGGTCCTGGCCACCATCTGCAGTCGCAGCCCTGACTGTGTTTGGGGGGCTGCTTTCTACAGAAACGTGGTGTGGGGAGGCATCCTGGAGGGGGCGGCCCCCATGTGTCTGCAGCAGTTAGAGAGTAGCCTTGGCCACCGCATCTCGTGAAGTGGGAGGCCTCTCGTGAAGCCCTGAAGGGAGCTGGACTGGGGACCCGCTGTCCTAACAGGCGGTTCTGGGTTCTTGGGGTCAGTGCTGCTTGGACAAGGAGCACCCGCCCCAGTAGCCATGTGTCCCTGTGGGAGCCGGGCTGCGGCTGAGTGCCGCTGCTCCAGCTTCCACCCCTACCCACCCCACCCCCCCACCCTGGGCAGGCAGCCTGCGGTCCTGCGCCCCCGGAGGTCCTGGGCTCGTGGCTCCTGCTCAGCCTCCCCTCCCGCCCTCTCCTTCGCTGAGACTCTGTCCCTGTGCCCGAGGGAAGGGGTCCACTGCACGCGTGCTGAGTTCGCCAGTGGCTGGGGCACGAGGCCTCCCGGGAGCGAGCCTGCCATCCCTGGTGCTGATCAGGGGTCCGGACTGCCGGGGCTGTCCCGCTCCTGGCGAGCGGGGGTGTCCCAGGAGAGTACCATAACCTCTGGTGCCAGCTTCCCTGCCTGCCCGGCGGTGACCTCATGCAGTGTGTAGAGACTAAGCACCCTAAAAGGCCCCTTGGAGCCCCCGAGTCCAAGACTCGGGACCCCCAGGCTTCTGCCCACGGTGCGGGCTCAGTGGCTGAGGTCGAGGCTGGCCGTCTGGAGGCCTTGGGGCAGAGACCTGGAAGAGTGGGGAGAGGGGCTTATCTCCCTGAGGTCTGGCTGAGGCTGCGGCCGTCACGGGTGGCCTCAGGGTCTGGACCTTCGGGTTGCACCTGAGTTCGGCCTTCCCACCAGCAGCCTCGTCCAGGGAGGACCATGGGAATGCAGATCCCAGAAGTGGGTCCAGGCCAGAGGCCATCTGAGGCCCTGCACTCATCACCACCTTCCCGGCCGTGGGCCCAGTTCCCGCAGAGCCGCCGCCTCTGCTGTGTGTAAGCCCAGTAATTGAATTGCGATTGATAGTACTTGTCGGTTTAAGATCATGCTAATTGCTTCATTTCCCAGAACACCCCTAAAAAGAAAATGAATCTCCCTGCGATGTTTAGCAGTGGGGTGAAGTGACCCTGGTGGAAATGAATCCAGGGTCCTGATGGGCTGCAGGGTGGTGGACGGGGGGCAGGGGCACGGCACCTGCATCTCAGAGGTGTGGAGGGGCCTCCCCTCCTGGCTCTACCCTGGCCACGCGCCTGGCACCAAGGGAGGAGGCTTGGATTTGCTGGGTGGGAGGTGTGGGAACTTGACTCCTAGGTGAGCGGCTTTGCCCAGGGTCACCTGGCTGGCCAGTGGAGGAGCCATCTGCTGCAGGGAAGGCTCAAATCCCTGCCCTCCCTCTTTCTGAGAGGCCCTTCTTGAACCTTGGTGACGTCAGTGTGCCCAGCACAGCCCCAGGCGTGTGCTCTGTGAGTGGCATGCCCACATCCTTCATCAATATCACTTCTACTTTGTTGGGTGAGTGGAGTTAAGATAGAGGAGGGTGGCAGGGAGAATGCAAGCGGCCAGCATGACGAGCGGGGTGGGACGTACCCCACAGTCTCCGGGTCCAAGTTCTGCTTTTTACCCCACTCACTAGCTTCAAGAAGTTCCTCAGTCTTCAGACAGCAGTGGGGCTTCCATCCATCCACCGTCCACTATTCTGTCCATCCAGCCATCTACCCATCTGTTTCGCTTCTATCCGCCATCCATCTATCCATTCACTATTTATCTCTCCGTTCATCCACCCATCCAGTTTAGCATCCATCCATCCACTATCCGTCCACCCACCGCCCAGCATCCACCTGCCCAGCATCCACCTTTCATCCATCTACCATCTACCACCCACGTGTGCTGGCCATGCTGGGTGCCGGGTGTACAGAGAGGGGCAGGTCGGCCCCTCAGTCGAGGAGTCGCAGGAGGGGATGAGGAGTGAGGTGTCTACAGGACTGAGGGGCCTGTGGGAGGTGCACTGAGCCCTCCGCTCCGGATACCCTCTTCTTTCCTCTAGGCAGGCCTGTAGGTCAGTGTTGGGGATGCCATCCTGCAGAAGACTGCACCCTTCCAGGGGCCAGCGCTGAGTCCTCTGCACCCAGTGAGGGCGCTCATGGCCCCAAGATGCTCAGCGTGGCCTTTGACCTTCAGGTTGGGGGACAGTGCTTCAGATCCCAGCAGTGTCTCTGAGTTGGGGCGTGACCCTAGGCTCATTTCTGGTTCTTGGCCGTGCCCTTGACCTCTGAACTGCAGCCCCAGGGACCTAACGGCTGTCCTTTTCTTTCCGCAGAGTGACCTGTTAGATGTGAACCAGATCATCAAGGACTTGGCCTCCATGGTTTCAGAGCAAGGAGAGGCCATCGGTGGGTACCCACAGCATCCGCCAAGCCACCTGCCCCACCCGCCCGAGGCCGTCCTCCGGGGGCCCTGCGTCTGGCTTCAACTGGAGTCCTTTCAGCAGCTGCCCCAGGGAGGGTTGGGCACGGTCTGGCAGGGCTGCCCAGCAGACAGTGGGACCTGGGCAGGTTCTGGTGGTCCGAGCCTCTGCCAGCCGCCCTCCATGCCCTCCCCCCAGGTCGGCCCAACCCCTCAGAAGGCCAGCCCGGGGATGCCCCCTGAGGGGCGGGCCCCTCCTCCTGCTTGTGGGAGTGTCCGGGCTGCCTGCCCCTCACCCTGCACCTTCCTCCCAGGAGCATGTGCAGTGGGGACTGGCCACGCGGGGAGAGCTGAGCTGTCCTGCCCCTGCGGTGGTCCCGTTCCCTCCACGCGAGGGCCCCTGCCCCACCAGCCCGGCCATCCAGCCGTGTGGCCGCAAGGCTTTCCTGCTCCTCTCCCCGTGCCCAGGTGCCCGAGGCGGTGCTGGGCTACAGCCCGCGGCCCTCAGGAACGAGGCGGCTCCCAGTGCCCAGAGCTGCTTGGTTAACAGGCAGCTTGCGGCCAGGGCCCAGGCCTGCCCGCACCCCTCTCCACCCTGATCTTGGGCTGAGTTGTCGCCTCAATGGGGCCTGGAGGCTGAGGCGTGCGGAGGCCCAGGCATGTCCTGCTCCTCAAGAGGCAGCCCAGCCCCCTTGCCCGGTGTGTGCTGCACCCCCAGGAGCAGAGCGAATGAGGGGGTTGGCCCTGCTGCCTGCCAGCCCCTCACTGGTCCGCAAGCCTGGGTGCCCACGGGGCCCCCGCTTCTGCTGTGGGCAGCTCTGGGCATCACCTGTCCTGGCTCATGGCACCTCTCCTGGGACCCTCCCTGTCTCCACGTGCTTGATCGGCTCCGTGGGTGACCGTCTCAGGGTGGGTGTGCAGAATGGTTTGTACGCTCCAGATGGACACCCAGGTGTTTCCCAGATGGTCACCAGATGGTCACTCGGTGCCAGCAATGGGCCAATGAGGAGGGCCTCTGCTGGGCTGGGGGCCGGCGAGGACTGACCTCCTCCAGTGCCATGCCTGCTGGAGGGGTGGGCCCCAGTGCCCAGAGTAGCCACGGCCTGGGACCCCACTGCGTGCCAGAGTGGGTGTCCCTGGGATGGTGGGTGTCAGTGAGGTCCGCGTCCTCCCCAGCAGGAGTGGTGGGGCCAGCCCGCTGCCCTCAGCCTCCGGTGCCTTTCCAGGGTCCAGCAGCGGCAAGGCCTCGTGCGGGCGCAGCTCCAGCCCTGAGCCGGCCGTGGCAGCCCTGTTGCCCAGGCCGGGCCCCCACTTGCGCACCAAGACGCGGAAGCCCAACTTCAGCCCCCAGGAGACGGAGGTGCTGGTGCAGAGGGTGACGCGCCATTACTCGCTGCTGTTCGGGGCGCTGCGGGGCCCGCCCGCCCGCAAACACCGGGTGTGGAGCAAGATCCTGCAGGCGGTGAATGCACTGGGCTACTGCCGCCGGGACCTGGGCGACGTCAAGCACAAGTGGCGGGACCTGCGCGGGGTGGTGCGCAGGAAGCTGGCCGAGTGCCCCCGCACCCCCGCCATCCTCACGCCTGTCGAGCGCATGGTGGCCGAGACCTTCACGGCCCCAGGCACCCCTGGGGAGGGCCATGCTGTCAAGCCCCTGCCAAGTAAGTGGCTCCCCACAGCCTGCCCGGAGCCTCCAGCAAGGCCCGCTCTGCATCCAGATGGGGAGGCCGAGGCTCCAGGCCAGAGAGGGGCACCCCTCGCCCATGTCACTCAGCTGCAGGCCAGGCCAGGCAGCGTCAAGGGCCCTCAGCCTCCCAGGGCATGCTGACCCCAGAGCCCCAGGCCCACCGCCGGCGCCTTTGCGGCTGCTTCTGACCCTGAAGAGGAAGACGGTTGCCTGGCTGGGTCTTGGCCGCCGCCTCCAGCTCCTCCTCCTCCTGCTCCTCCTCCTCCTCTCAAGACACCTCTGCAAGCCTATCACAGCGCCCTTCGCCGCAGAAACATTGGCTCCACCCACAGCTTGAAGCGGGCCCCCGCAGACCCTCGCCTCCCCTCTCCTGGGGAGCTGCTGGAAGGACTTTAGGGAGAAGCTGAAAGCAGGACCAACTGTGTCCTGAGGGCTGCTGAGCGGACAGCAGGAGGGCCTGCAGGAACAGCAGGGGCCGTCGACGCCTCAGCAGAGACCCCAGCAGACCTTTTCAGGGGGTCTCCACCAAACAGGCAGGGGCAGGTCAGAGATGCACACGGACCCAGGACACAGCCATGCCCTGGGCTGGACTAAGTCACAGGCCTGGACGACGGGGCAGGGCCTGCCTGTTAGTCATTGTGGGGGCCGCCTGTGCTACCGGCAGAGCCAGACCCAGCTTTGGGGTGCTGCAGGTGGGCACAGTCTAAGGCCCAGAGGAGCTGGCGGGGGGTCTTGGGTGCTCAGACCCGTCCTGCCAGCCCCCCACCTGGGAGTGGGGCAGGAGCTCAGTGGCCCCAGTGTGTGATGCTTGGTTCTGCAAGTTCCGCCATGAGACCCAGCTCAGCCCAGATGTCCCACCCGCCCTGGTGGGCGGGCACCCCATCCCCCATCCCCCGTGACCCTCAGGCTCTCGCCCATTGGGGCAGCCAGCTGCTGACCGGTCCCTCAGTGCCCAGGCTGCACCTGTGTTTATGGGCGCCAGCTCTGCCTCAGGCCCTGGGCGGTCGAGGGAGATGTGTTCACTTCCGTTCAGTCGCTCAGTCGTGTCCGACTCTTTGCGACCCCATGGACTGCAGCACGCCAGGCCTCCCTGTCCATCACCAACTCCCCGAGTTTACTCAAACTCGTGTCCATTGAGTCGGTGATGCCATCCAACCATCTCATCCTCTGTCGTCCCTTTCTCCTCCTGCCTTCAATCTTTCCCAGCATCAGAGGAGATGTGTGCATGTAGCCATTTCCAGCTCTGAGTTTTCGCCAGAATGCGTGAACTCAGAGGCGCGTCCTGTCTTCCTAACAGTTGGCTTGATGCGTGTTTGCGTCTGACGGTCAGCCCACAGAGCACCAGCTGGTCTCTGCTGAGGGCTGTGCGCACAGCTGTGGCCACTGCCCGCTTGTCTGGGCAGCACCGGGTCCTTCTTGGGGGGAGAGGAGACAGCATAGAGAATTGCCCTGGTGCTCCCGGGGGTTCCAGCCCTGTTCCTACTGGGTCGAGGGCCCTCCCTGGTCCTGACTCACCCCTGCCCTGTGCCCGCCAGCCTGGCCGTGTGTCGTCGCAGGGTGGGGTGGACTCGCGGGTGTTTTACATGATACCGCCTTTTCACCCCCGGTGCCGCGGAGGGGTGTCTTCTGGTGTCCCAGGGTGGCTCAGCTGTGCTGCTGGAGTGATGTCTTGGGGGGCTCTGCCGACACCCAGCAGGCCCCTGCTTAAAGTCCCTGGTCCCCACTCGGAGCTGCACGGTCGTCAGAACCAGCTGTGTGGCATGGGGACGCCGGCGGCCGGCATGTGCTGATGTCCTGGGGGCCAGTGGTGTTCCCAGACCCTGATGGCCATCTTCACGGTGGCTCTCTGTGTGCAGAGCTGTTCTTGGGCTGGACTCACCCGTTCTGAGGGGCTGCCAGGCCCCAAGGACAGACAGTGCCAGGGTCTCTGTCCTGACACTCAGGCGGGCCAGGGCCCATGCCGGGTGGGTTGGCGGTGCCCATCCCCACAGCCTCTGACCTCTGGAAGCCGGACTCCCCGTTTGTGCTTCCCCCACCCCTGCTCCGGGTGACCGGAGGGTCTCCTCTCTGTAATTGCTTGTGTTGTCTTGATTTGCAGATAGTATTGAAGCTGGCCTTGAGGCTGCGTCCTCGCACACAGAGGCGGCCAGTGAGCTCCTCGCTGGAGCCAGCCGGCACCAAGTAAGTCAGTGTGAGGGCATGGCCCTCGGCCCCTGCCCGCGCCGGAGGGGCAGGCCCGCAGGGTCTTCTCTGTGCCCAGGCCTACTGCTGTGGGGGAGGGGAGAGGTAGGGGTGCGGGCTGTGTGCCCAGGACGGTCAGCCTTGCCTGCGCCGGTCTGCACCCCCACCGAGGCCGTGTCCCAGGCCTGTGCCCCCGGCTCAGCGAGCGAGAGGGCAGGGGTGAGGGGTGAGCAGCTCCCAGGGGCAGGTCTTGCTGCCGTGAATGCTGGTGGGGCTTCAGCTCCCCAGCCCGGTGGGCGGCATCCGGCTGCCCCGACAGGAGCCCCTGTGGCTTCGGCTGTCCTGGAGGGCACGGCTGTGGAGAGGGCTCTCTGTCTTCCCCGGGCCAGGCGCGGGCCTTGCCGCTTGGGATGTGTCAGCTGGCTCCGGGGCAGCGAGGACCAGTGTCTGACCCTCGTTTGCTTGAGGCAGGGCATCAGGCAGCTCTGGGGACCCTGCTGCGACACAGCCATGAGCCCCTGGCCAGGCCAGGGTCCAGCAGGAAGTGGGCGCTGCGAGCGTCCTCTGCCTGCTGCCCGCCCCCAGGCCCCCTGCTCTGTGCTGGGCCCTCACTCCGAGACAGAGCCCACAGAGCCTGTGTCCCCCAGAGCTCACGTCCTAGGGGTGGGGTGGGCGGACGGTGCAGTCCAGTGACTGGGGGACCTGGGCCCGCCGAGGCAGGGAGGGCTTCCCGGGGCATGCCGGGCAGGAGCGGGGGCAGAGGCCGAGGAAGGGGCTGCCCAGGCGGGCTCAGGCTGCCGCAGCCAGGGAGTAGACCTGTGCGAGCCGTGCCGCCTGGGGCAGGGAGGGGTTGGGAAGGTGGTGGACGCTGTCCGTGCTCCCCAGGGGCTTTGAGATGTTGGCACTGGGCTGGGAGAGGGACTCCGGTTGCCTCTGGGGAGGAGGGGCGCAGGGTGGGGCCAGCCACAGGGGAGAGCGGCCCCTCCCAGCAGAGCCTCCCTCCCCAGCCCTCCCCAGTGGAGAGCCTGGAGGCCACTGGACTCCGCAAGGGTGCGTCGTGGGGGCGCCCACTGGGCCCACTGCTGGCAGCCTCTTTTTTGCGTCGGGGCCCCCTGACTCCTCAGTGAGGGCGACTTGGGCACGCATGACAGCTGGTGTAGCCGCCGGGGGTGGGCTGCGTCTACAGGGCGGGGCGGGGCAAGGCTGCGGCGTCTGGTGGCAGCTCAGGGCCCTCTGCCTGCACAGCCTGCCTCCCAGAGAGAAGGCACCGTTGGAACTGACAAGCACAGCGGGCTCCCTGGGCCCGGTCCCCCCCGGGCTCTCGGAGAGAGGGCGCCGCTGGAACTGACAGGCACGGCGGGCTTGTCGGAAGCCTGGCCCGGCCTCTGCCGCGGGAAAGCGGAGCTGGACATTACACGCCGAGGGCCTCAGTCCCGAAGCCTCATCTCAGGAGAGAAGCAAAAAGCCGGTGGGGCGGCTGGCTCCCCCTCGTGCCCCCAGGGGCCACCAGGTCAGAAGGATCAGCACAAGCCTGGACCGCAGAAGGAGGAGGAGGACGAGGAGACAGCGGCGGGTGGCCACCCGTGCCCGGGCACAGCAGGCTTGGAACCTGGCCTGCCTGGTGCCAGGGGGCGCGTGGGCCCGGTGCTCTGGGGTGATGCTGCCCTCCCAAGGTGGGATCCTGCCCCATAGGTGAGACGAGGGGGGCTGCGCCCAGGAGGTGCAGCCCACGGTGACCACCAGGCAGGAAGCCCTCCGGCTCCCGCCCACTGCTCGAGCGTGCTGGGAAGTGTCGGCAGGACAGGCATCACGGCCTCTGGCCTTCCACGTGCAGACAGGGCTTTGAGACCCAGAGGAGAGAAGGGTATCCCCCAGTCACACAACTCCCAAGAGGTGGAGCTGGTTTTGGAGCCCAGTGTGTAGGATTCCAGGTCTCAGCTTTTCCTGGTGAAGTGCTGCTAGTATGTCCACTCTGCATATCTTCCTGGACGTGGCGGATGGCTGGCTAGACAGACAGATGAATGGGGGGCTGGGGAGATGGACGAATGGACTGACGGGCTGAAAGGGCATCAGCACAACCGTGCGGATGGACAGAGACATGGGTGAATGATGGCTGGGTGCGTGGGCTGGCTTACAGATGGACAGCTGAGAGATGAACAGTGGATGGACGGGAAGGTGCACACGGATGGATGGGTGGATGGAAGGAAGGAGGTGGGCTGATGGAGGGACGGATGGATGCTCGACTAGCAAACGGATGGGCAGACAGACGAAGGGGTGGATGTGTGGGTGGATACGTGTAGGAAGACAGATGGACAGACAGGACAGTGAGTAGATGATGACCAGCTTGGGTGAGCAGATAGACAGACAGATGGCAACCTGGCGGTGGCACCTTGGCCTTGGAGCCGCCAGATTGGAGTTTTATCTCAGCATCCCTGGAGGATGCCCTTCGCCTTCTGAGTCTCGGCATCCTGTGAGGGGGCTGCTGCCGACCACGACGGGGCCCCAGGAGAGGCCGAGGTCACTGTGCAGAGGGCCTCGTGCACCGAGAGCCCTCCCCGCACTGCCTGGGTCCCGGCTGGCGAAGGCTCACGTTTCCTGTCTCCCCCTGCTAGCTGACAAGGAGGACGAGGTCCCTGGCTGCCTGTGGCTCCCCCTGCGGACACTGGATGGGCCGAGCCCGCCCGAAGCCGACCTCCTGGACCCTCGAGGAGCCTTCCCCGTGGCCGCCTCCTCACCCTCCCCACCCGCCTCCCCGGGCTCAGTGCCCCCGGCGGCCGCGCTTCCTGGGCCAACTCGGCCCTCGCCGCCCACCTCGGCAGGATCCCAGCCCTCCGGGAAGGCTGCGGGGGCTGAGGCCTCGGAGCTGGAGCAGCGGCTGCTGGACGTGCAGCGGCGGCAGGGTGCCTTGCTCAGCGCCTGGTCCCAGCAGCAGAGCACGCTGATGGCCCAGCAGAACCTGCTGCTGGAGCGGCTGGCTGAACAGAGCCACCGGCTGGCCGACGGCGTCGAAGCGCTCACCCAGACCCTGGGGAGGCTGGTGGAGGCGCTCCCGGCCCGGGGTGCCTCGCCCGCCAGCCCGGGCGGCTCCCCGGGGGGCGGGACCGTTTGCAGGCCGGCCAGAGCCTCCCAGGGCAGCCGCACTGGCCCGGAGGCCTTCTCAGGGATGATCCTGAAGGTGGAGGAGGAAACCTAGGATCCGAGCCCTGCGGGCCCTCGACGGAGCTGGGGAGGACTCGGGACGTTGCCAGCATGCCCCTTCCGTCCTGCCATCGCCTGTGGGCCCAGCGGCCCCAGGGAGCGCAGGGACAAGGTCTGCTCAGGGACGACGTCGGGGGCAGCAGAGCCCCACCCTCCCATCCGGCGCGTGCATGCGGGCACAGCGCCCCCAGACCACTGCCTGGTGCGTAGACCCTGGACGTGTGCCTCAGCCGGGCACCCAGAAGATGCCCAGCGTGTGCCCCGGCACTCCTGGAAGCCCCGCTGCTCTGCAGGTGTACAGACTGGGGTGGGGGCTGGGCACCTGCGTCTGCTTGGTTTTGCCCCAAGGGACCCACGCCCGAGGGCCTGTGGTCATTGTTTTCGTCTATGATGTGAGATACGTGTGTGCACAAATGTTCCTTGGTACTGGTCTGGGTAGGGTGCCATTTTATACCTACTGACTTTTTTTGGAAAAAATATTTTTCTTATATAAATATAAAATAACAATATTAAAAAAGCAGAGACAGTGCTGAGGGTGATGCTGACAGAAAATGAGAGGCAGCCAGTCTGTCCTGATGGTGGTCTGTGCCCTGCGCTTGCCGGCAGGCAGCCCTCAGCCCTCCCTGGGCTTGCGATCCGCCTCGCCTGTGACCCCAGGGCGGGACGGCCCCTCGGGGCAGCCCCAGGAGGCAGGCTCATGGCCGGCCCTGTGGCTCCGATGGCCGTCTGGGCCCTTGTGGCCCTGAGGCCGGGCTCCCCTCCAGCTTCCCCTTGTGACAACAGCGTTTTCCGGAAGTAGGAAGCTGAGGTCCTGGCAGGAACCGGAGAGCGAGCTGACCCCCGGGCTCCTGGGGCAGCCCGGCTTGGAAGGAGCTGAGCGCAGGGTGGGACCTACACAGAGGGAGGGATGGTTCCTGGTTTCACTGTTCCCCGCGGAGCCAGTGGCGAGTCAGTAACTCTCGTCCACAAAAGCGCCCAGGTTGCTTAGGGGCCCATCCAGCCCTCCACAGCATGGCCAGCGTCCTTCCAACCTCCTTATCCCTGTGGTCAGACGACACCGGGTGTTCTCCTTGGTGGCCTTTCCTGCTGCCCTGCAAAGGTTGGGTGTATCTCAGGTCTGCTCTTGGTGGATAAACTGCAGGTTAGGGGTGGTTCAGACTGTAAAGAGTCTGCCAGCTGTGCAGGAGACTTGGGTTCAATCCCTGGGTCGGGAAGATCCCCTGGAGAAGGAAATGGCAACCCACCCCAGTGCTCTAGCCTGGAAAATCCCATGGACGGAGGAGACTGGTAGGCTGTAGTCCATGGGGTCACAAAGAGTCGGACACTACCGAGAGACTTTACTTTTACTAGGAGCCCACGTGGGAAACAGATTAATGTGGAAAAAGCTGTGGTTGTAAAGGCTTTGCTGGTTTGCAGGGAGAAGTGAAATAGCCAGGCTTGTCCCCTCCCTGCAACCCCCTCACCTCCCCAGTCACCCCAGCACTGAGCTGGAGGCATCTCAGAGGCTGGCCCTGAGATCTGGGGTCCCGGCAGATGGGTCTCTCTGAGGGAGGGCCCCACAGGCCTTTGGGGGCCCCTCAGAGGGAGGAAGAAGCATCACATGAGCCCACGGGCAGCTGTCACTTAGTCTGCAGGGGGCAGGAGGGCCAGCATCGCAGAATAACAGGTTCAGGCCCGCCAGGTGCAGAGTTCGGGTGCGGAGGTCTGCACCCCAGGACCTGAGCAGGTGACTGTTAGAAGTTGAGGCTTTTAGAGGGGATCGAGGTGAAGTGGGATCCCTGGGGTGACTTCCATCTCAGTAAGAAGAAGAAATGAGGACAGAGACGCATGTCGGGGGATGGCCGGGTGAGGACCTGGGAGGAGGCGGCCAGCCACACACTGGGGGAGAGGCCTGCCCACCCTCGTCTCTGACCTCCCGCCTCCAGGACGGGAGTGGGTGGGGGTTGCATTTCTGTTAGAGCTGCCGAGTCTGTGTTTTTTGATTCGGCAGGCAGCTGCAACTGGCCCGTGCAGACCCCCGAGGAATCAAGCAGATAACTAACGTAAGATAGTTTCTAAGGAATATTTTTAAAGTGAGGTGAAGTCACAAAGATGAGTAGTAGTAACATGATCAGAAATGACCCAGCGTGTCTGGAAAGGGCCAGTGACAACTTTTAAGAACGAAGAACTCGGTGGGGAGTCTGGTGGCGTCCTTGGTCACACATGACGTTTGAGGCTTAGTTGGAAAAATAGCAACACGACAGGGGACCTCAGAAAGTGGCAAGGGTGACAGAGAGATGAAAGGGTGCAGAGGACCAGAAATCCAGCCTGGGTCTGAGCAGGGTCCCAGGAGAAGAAAATCGAATGAGCAAAGGTGGTGCGTGACCCCCTGACCTGCCATCCTGCAGACAGGGGTGGGGGCCACGCACAGCACCGGGTGGCTCTATGTGGTGGGATACCTCGGCCCCTGAGTGGGAGGCTGGCTCAGGAAGGGGGACAGAGCGACAGCGCCCACCACCCCCCGCCCCCCCTCCCCAAGCTAGTCACAGGCTCAGCAGTGGAGGCTATGGGGAGACCAGGCCCAGAGAGGGATGGTCACCTGGAATCAGGCCCCAGGCAAAGGCGCCTCTCAGCACAAAGAGGACTGAAAGCGTGAGGGTTTGTTGCCAAGAGACTTTGACAAGAAGAGCCTCTGAAGGGTGGACTCCGGCATGGCCCCAGGAGGAAGGTCTGTGACATGGGTGGTGAGCCGGAAGCTGGTCGATAAAGGACTGATAGTGAAACCGTTTCCTATTAAGCAGTGGACTTTGACTGTACTGTCTCGTTTGCATGGGTCAGTGTTTCAAAAAGACAGAACAGCGGTGCGACAATGACTGTTGTTTGCAAAGAGTGATTACATTATTAATCTTGGTGCCTGTTAGTAGCTATATGTGGTTAAAAACTCAAGGATTCCTTCACCGAAATTAAAAACTTACACTCTGCAAATGACCCTGTTAATAGGATAAAAAGGCAAGCTACTTACTGGGAGAAAATGTTTGTATATCACACATCTGACTTGGGACTTGTATCCTGAATATATTAAGAGCTTTCTAAATCTAGCAACAAGAAAACAAACACTTGAATTAGAAAATTTGGGCAAAAGATTTGAGCAGATCCTTCACCAAAGAAGATATATAGTTAGGAAAAAAGGAATAAAAATGCAACTAAGCAGACAAAACTCATTACTGAATAAAAAAGTGGGGGAAAGAGAAATTAATATAGAAGAAGAGAATAGGATAAATAGAAAACCCACGGCAAACCTTCGGTATCACGTCCAGTGAACAGGTTAGCGTGGATGGACTAAAAGAGCCCATTAAACGTCGAGACTCAACAGATTGTAGGAAAAAAACGTCTCTTTGCCATTTAAAACTAATCCAGTAAAACGTAAGGACAAGAGGGTGAGAGTGTAAAGAAAGACACGGCGGTCAGAGTTGGGAAGAGTGTGAGGGGCTAGCCCTATCAATATCACTCATATAAGTATCAATTTATTAAATAGGATAGCATGGCCAGTTCAGCTCTTCAGGAAGATGAAAAATCCTTCATCTCTGTACACTTCAAACGAGCTCCAAATAGATGGGTAAAGCCGGAACTGCCTGCCTGCAGAGGGAGTCCATCCTGAGAGTGGAAGGTGTCAGCATGGGCACAAAGACCAGGAATTAGTGAAGATGGTGCAGGCTTCACTGATAACCAGCAGTTGACTCACCAGACCCTCAAACAACACTCAGCAGATAACACCCAGTCTTCTCCAGGACGCCTGGATTTTGATCCTGACTTAGGTTGAAGACCAAGTGTCAACAAACTTCAAAGAATCAGTAAATGGGTGAAATGCTGCAATTATTCAAAAATGCAATTAGGAAAATCCTCTCATTAGATAGCATCAGCACAAAAATAAAAATTTCCTTATATGTTGGGAAATATTTTAAACAGTTCTAAACAACTGGGAGGTCGAAGAAGAATAAATCATTAATGGATAGGTAAAAATACATAATTGAATAATGAAAATTATGCATATCAAAATCGTGGGGGTACTTCATAGGAAATTAATAGCCTTAAATGCTTATACAACAAAAGGAGAAAGGCTGGAAATTAATGAATTAAGATATTAAAAAGACATTAAACAAGAGTAAAATGACTGCAGAATAGAGCCTGAGAAATTAGAAAGAAGAAGATTATAGAGACAAAGCAGAATTTATTACTGACGCTCCAATACTTTGGCCACCTGATGTGAAGAGCTGACTCAGTGGAAAAGACCCTGACGCTGGGAAAAATTGAGAGCAAGAGGAGAAGGGGGTGGCAGAGGATGAGACAGTTGGATGGCATCACTGACTCAATGGGCATGAATTTGAGCAAACTCTCAGGAGATAGTGCGGGACAGGGAAGCCTGGTGTGCTGTGCAGTCCACGTAGTCCCAGAGTCGGGCGTGACAGAGCAACTGAATGGAAACGAGAGCTGGCTCTTTGAAAGACCATGAAGGTGGACAAACCGCTGGTGAGGTTGGTCACACATTCCAAAGTAATGAGAGAGTTCTGTGAGCAGGCCTAGGCCAGCAAGTTTGGAAACGGGCAATCTGTCGACACCAACTAAAGGATAAAAAGATTGGTGGTCCTTGTAACCATTAAAGAAACGGAATGGGTCAGGAAGACCCCTCTCCCCTGTGGAGATTGGCCTTTAATGTATGTTCTACCCAGCTTTCAGAGCAGAGATCCAGTCTTGTGCAAACGTTCCTGGACCACAGGAAAAAGGGAAATTCCTAAATATGTAACAACAGGTTGAATCAGAGATGACATACATTCAGGAGAGGGACATCATGGGCCCGTCTGTCTCGTGGACACAGACCATCGGGGCACAGCATGGGCTGACTGTGCTGAGCCCTTTGGCCTGCCTTTTGGTGGTTTAGCAGGAAACCTGGAAAACCACTGGCTTTGGGGAAAATAATGCCTCCCACCCCCACCCAGGGTGTTGCTTCCGGAAGGCGGATGATGGACAGTGCTGAGCTGAGAACAGCCCCCTTGTCCCCCGCCCATGGGCGGCAGCAGGCAGCGGGGATGCCCGTCCTGGCTCCTGGGTGCTCAGCTGAGGTTGGCCTTCTCCCTTCCTCCTGTCCTGTATGCTTCCTAGGTCCTCACTGCCCCTTACCTGTAGGTCTTCACTCAGACACATGCTCCTCAGAGAGGCATCTGCGATCCCTCTCACCCTCCCAGGCCCACGCCTGCCCACATGCCCTGGGAGTCCTTGTCCTCCTGGGCAGGTGACCTCCATGAGGCTGGGCTCTGGGTGTCCCGGCCCCCAGGACAGTGCTCAGCACCAGCCCGTGCTTGGTCAGCACACACCGTGTGGCTCCTCCACCTCCTGACTGCCTAGGTGTGGACGAGGCTAGGGCATCAGAGGTACCTGGAGGCAAAATGTGTGTGTGTGGGGGGGTGGGCGGGGGCGGGGAGTGGTTCTGATCAGGGGAGACTAGAGATGCAGAAAGAAGGAAGGTCTCCAGTGGGCCGAGCCCGGTGTCTGGTGCAGGCTTGAGGAGTGAGGGCCCCTGAACTCATCCAAGTCCAGCAAAGGGCAGGACTTGTGAAGGGCCCTCCGGGCAGCCTGGCCAGACCCGGAGCCTCCAGGGAGGACGAGGAGGGACTCCCCAGCAGGAGCCCTCTGTCTTGTCCCCAGTGACCCGAGAGCCACGAGGCCTCTCCCTGGCGGTCAGTGTGGGCCCTGCTGCCCTGGCTGGGCTGGGCTGGGAGCCCACCCTGGGGGAGGGGAAGCCGCCTTTAATTTGGAGGCCAGCTGGGTAAATAAACAGTGATTGGATTTGCCGAGGCCCGAGCCCCTGGGTACCGAGAACAGCGGAGAATCTCATTCTCGTGATCGCATTGTTATAGGTTCTCCCTGCCATCTGCTGAGGAATGTAAATATGGTTGGGTTCCAGGCGTGGGGAGGGACAGCTGGCAGAGCCACGGGGCGGGGGGGCGGGAGGGCGGGAGGGTGGCCCTCACCTGGGCCTCGGGCTGGGCCCCAGGCCGGGCCCTTTCCCACCCTGCTCTGTTCGCTCCTCCAGTCCCTCTCAAAGTGATTGCCAGCAGAAACAGAACCCCAGCAAACACTTAAATCAATCTGCTCATTACTGGGCTCGCTGCGCCTGGGTGGATGGGCAGAGGTCTCGGGCATAGCACAGAGAAACTGGGGAGCCCTGCATCCTGTTCTGCCACACCTGCCCCCGTGTCCTTGGCAACTCGGAGCAGCTTCAGGTGGGTGGGTCTGCGTTCAAGCCTGCGGACTCTGTGGGCTGTCCCTGCCCCCCACCAAGCCCCGCCCCCCAGCTCTCTGGCAGGTGTGGGGACCAGACCTGTGGGCGGGGGGGCGGTACTTGGAGCCCACAGGCAGCAGGGAGGGGCTCATTTCCTGGGGCCCAAGGTGGGCGACTGCAGCTGTGAGCTCCTGTGGGTCCCTCCTAGCGAGGCCCCCTCACCCTTTCTTGACTGGGAAGAAGTCTGCTCAGGTCAGCCCTGGTTTGGGGCCCCCTCCCGAGTTCTTCCTGCTGCACTAATCTCACGAGTCGAGCTCCCTTTGAGTGTGGGAGTCCAGCCGGGCGCTGGCGGCCATCCTGGCACACGCCCCCGGTTTGTAGACCAGGATCAGGGATGTCCTTAAGGCCCGAGAGGAAGTGCTGCAGAGATGACTGAAATGCCAGCCCCGTGGGCCAGACCTGGATGGAGGATGAATCCTCACGGCCTCCCAGGGGGGAAGGCAGTGCCTCGGGGCGGTGCGTGCGTGCTCAGTCACTCAGTCAGGCTCCTCTGTCCATGGGACTCTCCAGGGGGTCTTCCTGATGCAGGGTTTGAGCCTGTGTCTCTTTTGTCTCCTGCATTGGCAGGGGAACTCTTCACCACTGAGCCACCTGGGAAGCCCCTGAGGGGTGGTGGGACTGTCTGAAGCTAGAAGTGCCTGCCCCCTGCTTCCCTCTAACCCTGAGGGGTACCTCTGAGCCCCCAAGATGAGAAGAGTCTCAACCCCTGCTCAGATGGACCCCATGAGGCTAGACGGTGAAGGCTCGTCCAAAACTCCGAGACACACAGCCAGCACCGCTCACGGCCCGGGAGGGGCACAGGGGTGGGCAGACCCTCGGGTGGTGCCCGTTGCGTGCATGTGCTCAGGCGTGTTGTGCTGTGCATGAAGTTTATGTGTGTGTAAGTGTGCGTTGTGTGTGCCTGTGCACTGGTGTGTAGAGGTGTGTGCCCCTTGCTTGTCTCCCAGGCAGAGTTGGGAGCCCGGAGATGGGTGTGGTCCACTTCCTGGATGGGGCGCCAGGTGTGCAGAAGGGCTTCTCCGGGAGGCAGCTGGTCTGCAGGAGGCAGAAGAAAGCCGGACTCCGGGCAGAGGAAGGGCTGCACGCCCGGGGCCAGGCCTCCAGCTGCTGCACTGCCCACCCCGCCCCGGGGGAGGCGGGGTGCCGGCCTGCACCTCACAGTTTCTGGCCCCTGGTCAGACAGGCCCTCTCCAGGGCGGGTCTGCAGAGAGCCCGGGCCCTGTCCACAGTGCCCCTGACCCCCAGCCTCCAGGCGGCCCTTCTGATAGAGTTTCCTGGGCTGACAGTCCCAAGCTGAGCATCAGAGGGCAGGGTGGACAGATGAGGGGACCAGGGGTCCCGCATAAAGACGATGGTCTGGAGGAGGTAGGAGGCCCCTGGAGGCAGCGCCTGGCGTCCGGCCCAGTACTGGTGTTGACTGACCCTGGCTCTCTGGGGTGCCGGACTCACAGAGGACTCCAGCTCATGCCAGTGGCCCCAGCGTCTCCGCTGCAGGACTTCCCTGCCCTGCCCCTGCCAGCTCTGCCGCGGGGAGGGCCGTGGGGACCCGTGGCCCCTGGAGAGGAAGGAGGAAGAAGACGAAGGCTGCGGTCACCCCTGGGCGGCGGCTGGGGTGGGAGTGGGGAACTGACTCCTCCAGAGAGGTGACGAGGGGACACCGCCCCTCGGCGGGGTGACGGGGATGGCTGTGTGCGTGGGAAGGTCCCTTTCAAGGCAGAAACAATGCAGTTTTGAAGTGGTAGGGAATTTGGGCTCATTTTCAGCAGCTGTATGCAAATTGAATGCAAATGAGCCTGCCTCCCTTCCAGTACCCGGGAGAGGCCCAGGGAAACGGGGCTCTGGAGAACCAGATCAGCCCAGCATCCTGTCCGCATCCATAGCAAGAACCTCCTTCTTCAGAAGCCAGGCCGGGTAGGGGGCACTGCTGCTTCTGTAACATGTGAGGACGGTCCCTGGAGTCCGACAGACTGGGTTCTAGTCCCAGCTTTGCAGTGACTACCCATGTACGACTTTGAGCACATCGCTGAGTCTCTCTGCTCTTTGTTTTCCTTTGCTGTAAAACACAAAAACTGGTCATGCTGGTTGCCTGGGGAGCGCTTAACACAGTGACTTGTCCTGATGGTGGTGATGTGATAGTGGTGATGAAGGTGATGGTGGTGGTGATGATGTGGTGGTGGTTATGTGGTGGTGATGCTGGTGGTGATGGTGATGGTGAAGTTGATGGCGATGGTGGTGATGTGATAGTGGTGATGGTGGTGATGGTGGTGGTGATGGTGGTGGTGATGGTGGTGGTGATGTGGTAGTGGTGAAGATGGTGATGGTGGTGATGTGGTGGTGGTGAAGTTAATGGTGGTGGTGAAGTGATAGTGGTGAAGATGGTGATGGTGGTGATGTGGTGGTGGTGATGTCGTGGTGGTGGTGTGGTGGTGATGATGGAGGTGGGGATCAGGCTGTGGTGGCGATTTGGGGATAAGAGCAAGTCCTCTACAACAGGTCTGGGACCGAACCTGGGAGAAGGGAGAAGAAAGTGATCTCTGTCTGTGCGATGCTTGGATCGTCTGTGGAGGCCTCCTCAAGGTGGGGCTGACATCTTACCTTGTGTCCTTTCCCTCCAACCCCCGGAGGCCTCTGTCCCTAGGAGCTCTGCTCTCCACAATGCCCCCACTGTTGTTGCCCTTCGGGGCTGCCAGTGTGCCTGACTTAGGGCGGCTGTGACATTGGCCTGGGGACCTTCCTTTCCAGAGGCCCTGCTGTGCCAGGAGGGTGGCGCAGGTGGGGGTGGGGAGCACAGGGGGAACGGCGCATGCTCCTGGCCCTCCCCCACCGCACCCACCACAGGACATAGGCTGTGTTTGGTGCAGACAGCAGCCCCAGGCCCCGCTCCTTCTTCCGCACTGCGGCGCCCCCCACCCCGCTGTCCTCATTCTGCCTCCGGGACCTGCCTCCCCAGGCCTCCAGCTCCCCGGGCGGGCACGTGTGCGTCTCTACCCTCCTGGCCGACAGCACGGGCCAAGTGCAGCGTGAGTGTCCGGGACCTGCTGGAGGAGCTGCTGCGCTCCCCCCGTGCAGTGAGGGTGGTCAGGGGATGGAGCTACAGCATGCAGAGCCCCAGAGCGTGGCCGGTCCCCGTCCTGCTCTCGTGACAAATAGCCCCTGTTGCCCGCTTTCTGATATGGGGCTGAAACTCAGGAAAAGCCAGCACTTGCCCCAAATCGTGCAGCTGGCAACAGGGCGGGGCCAGAATTCGAATCCCGGTCTCTGATGCCCGGGCTTGCCCGTGCATCTCGGGATTTCTGACCGAACCAGGCGAGTGTCGTGCTGGAAGGACCTGGCAGCGGGAGGAACTGGTGGGGAATGGCCACAGAGAGACGGGGGCAAGGGTCTGGGGGGCAGCCCCCACACCACCCGCCATGCGCAGACAGGGCTTCAGAGTGCTCTGGCAGCCCAGGTAATAATTGTCCTGTCCATCACCTCAAGCTGCTGGAGGTGGTCTGGAGAGGGTGGTGGGCTTGGTTGGGGGGAGCAGCTCCTCAGTGGAGGGAGGGGCAAGGCTGGGGCAAGAGGGAGCCCTCCCAGCCAGGCCTCAGAACACATGGGCTGCCTGGAGGCCAGCCACAGCCCCAAGGCTTGGATCCCAGAGGAATCCAGCTGGCCGGGGGCCCTGCCTTCCGCAGACAGATATAGATTGTTTCATTGAAAACCTCAGTGCTACCAGGCCCATGGGACCGGCCCTCAGCTCTCCTGTGCTTTCTGCTGGGAAAGAAGGGGAGAGGGAGGCAGAACTATAGCCCCCGCAGTGAGAAGCTGGGAGTGTCTGCGTGGAATTGATTGCTATCCCTGGAACAGGCTCAGCTGTTACTGCAGCCCCATCCCAGGCCAGCCTCAGGTCTGAAGGGGTGTGGGGGCCACGGGGATGAGGGACGGGCGGGCAGCCATGGTGGGGTGGCCTGAGACTTCCTACCTGCCTTGTCCCTGGCCTGTCCCCAGCCCTGTAGTTCGTGTCCCTGCTGCCATTCCTGTAGCATCACACGCGTGAAGTCACAGCCGGTAGTGGCCAGGCGGGCACCCTGTCATCCACCTCTGAGGCCCATCCTGCCATGGAGTCTGTCCTTCCTGAGTCAGCATTACCTGCCTGTCCAGTCTCCCCAGAATGCCACCTGCCCTGGGAGGGACTGGCCTGGCCTGGGCTCCTTGTCTGTGTGAGGGCTCAGACGCTGTCCTCCAGGGCGGGAGGCGCAGGGCAGGGTGGAGTGGGCTTGTGTCTCAGCTCTGTGCATCGCCCCCTCACTCAGCCGATCCTCAGGTCTGCCATCTGAGGGGCAGGCAGGAGGCAATGTGCCCACTGTACAGAAGAGACGGCCGGGGTGTGGGGAATGGTTGGGGGACACCCAGTGCAAGGAAGATCCCCGAATGGGGTGCGATGCTGAGGCCGCCCCGGGCCTGATGTAGGTGTGATAGCGGCAGAGATGACAGTCAGTGACGGGGGTGCCTGCAGGGCTGTCTGGTTCTGACCAGCTCCTCCTGGGGAAAGAACAGAGCTTAGAACTGGCCCAGCCTGAGTTCTGGCTGCGTTAATTACTTGCTGTGTGACTTCGACGGGGCCTCATACAATCTCTGAGCCGTTCTTGTCTGGAGGAATCCCCTTGCCCAGGAAAACTGCCAGTAATGCCCATCGGGAACCCAGCACAGGCAGGCCTTCTTGCAGCTAGCACTGTCTCTGCCAGCACCATTGTGGGGGTGGAGGGCAGGACCTCAGCCTCAGACTATCCGTAAGGAGAGAAGAGGCCCAGAGAGGCTCAGAGCCTTGGCTGGGGTCACTCAGCCAGTCGCGGGCTCAGCCCGGATGGAAACCCTGGTGCCGAGTCCTGGCCATACTCCTCCACCTGCTGCCAATGCATTATTAATCTGGCCCTCCTTGGAAGACAAGCAGCATGTCTGTTTACCTCTTGACAGCAGAGATGGGGAACAACAAAATTAAACCAAACAAACTGCCCAGACATCAAACAAGCTCTCCTTCCGAGTGCGTACTCCGCAGATGGAAGGATGGGCGTGGAGTGTGGCTGCTGGGACTGAGGACGTGGTCCTTCCAGCGAATCACGGACTCCAGGGTGGGAGCACTCCAGCCTAACCAATGCTTTCAGCGGGCAGGGGCGCCAGGCAGCCTGCCCAGGGTGGGTAGGTGTCCTGATTGGCAGAAGCTGCTGGCCGCTGTCCCGGATGCATGGGGCGGGGAGGGGTGTGAGCAGGACCCGCGGTCTCCACGCTCTGCCCCCAGCCTCCTGTTCTTCCCAAACAGTGAGGCCCAGCTCTCCTTCTCGACTGTGGCTTTTGGGGGGTTGGCTTCTCCTTCTCAGTCCCAGCTGGTGGGAACCATGAGCCCCGAGAAGCCCGAAGTGGGCACTCTCGGATGAGTCCTGGAGGTCTGGGGTCAGAATCTGCAGAACAGGGGTCTGACTGAGGTGAGGGTGGGTGAGAAGTCTGACGGGTCTGACGCCATCCCTGGCTCTGTGTGTGTGCCCGGGTCTTGGTGTCCTCAGCCTGTGAATGGGCCGCAGCAGTGCCAGGCGAGAGCGTCAGCACCATGGACAGAGGCAGGGCGGCCGGATGCTGGGTCACCCTTTAGGACTGTTCTCCTCTACAGGCTCAGACCTCAGGCCAGGGGGCAGTGTCTCACATTCGTCAGGCTGCGGGGCCCTGGGTGGGAAAGGACGGTCACTAGCGCTGTCCCTCCCCTTAAGAGGCTCCGCCTGTTTCCCCGGTGTGTCTCCCTGAGGCTCCAGGGTTGGAGCTTTGTGCACATCGAAGTAGCTGGGGAGGCAGTTAGGCTAACCCCTGCCTGCGCCACAGGTGCCCCGCGGCCCACCCAACCTCACACGTCAGGGAGGTCCTGGGCGCACCGACTCCGTGTTCCCCACCTCCCGCCTCCCACCCCCATTCTTCCGCGCGGCTTCAGGAACATCTGATGAGAGCTCATTAGTAATGCTGTCAACAGAGTTGACGAAAAGCCTCAGAAGAGGAAACCCAAGCCAGGGGAAGGCTCTGATCCTGGATTGTTAAGCCGTCCCGACGCTGTCACCGTGAGCAAGGCTTCTGCCACACGGACGGCCAGCGGCGTTGACAGCTGCTTCCCTTTCCGCTGGTCCAGCCTGCACTGCCGTCTGCTGGGAAAGGGGTCTGGGGCTCCACCTTGATGCCCCCACACCAGAAGCATTGGCACCTGGGGGATTTCAGCTTGCTCTTGCCCTGGGGAGGGAGCCTCACTCTGGCGAGGTGTCAGCTGTGCAGAGTTCTCCTGTTCCCCGGGTTTGCGTCTTCCTCAACGCTCTCGCCGCTGGCAGGAGAAAAGGTGAAAACCAGAGAGGAGTGCCCGGCTGCGAGCCTGAGGGTCCCGGGTGGGGTTGGTCAACTCAGGGCCTGCCCGAGTTACAGACCAGCACACACCTCACCGAGCTGCCAGCCTCAGCACCAGCTGGGCTGTGCTGTCCACTTTGGAGAAGGGGGTGAGAGGCTGGAGAGGCCTCAAGGGCCACCAAGGGTCACATGGCTGGCTAGCAGCAGGATTTCCAATCCCTCTGTTAAACAGGGCTCATCCCGTTCCTCCCTGTATCAGTCAGTGCAGGCTGTTTGGCCACAGTAACAAATGAGCTCAAGGCTGGGTTTGGTCCTTGCTTGTGTTGTAAACCCATAGCAGGATGGAGATGCCTTTGCTCCTGTGTTTGACTCTGGAAACCAGACCAGTGGCTGGCCTCCCCTTTCCCGGCTCACAGCAGATGAGAACAGTGGAAGAATTGAACAGAAGCTTTGAGGGTCTGCTTGGGAGCAGCAAGTGGCCTTTTGGCATGCTGCACCCACTGGACCCTTCACAGGCCAGAGTGGGGCTGGTGGGGCTGCAGTGGGTGGTCCTTCAGGGAGGGAGGGAGAGGCCCGAGAAAACGGCTGTGCGTTTTTGAGCAATGGTCCAAACCTCCCCCTGCTCAGAATTGCACCCCTACCCCCAGCAAGCCTCCTCCACCCCAACTTCCATCGTCCCCTCCTCTCGTGGCCTTGGGCCAGGCCTGCCCTCCCTGGAGGTCTGGGGACTGACCACCCTGCTCCTCCGTTCCCTGGACTTGGGGACTCGTCACCACACACACACTAACCTCAGTGACCTGCCCCCGCCGGGTTTGAACCTTCTCCCTTCTCACCCCTGGACCTTCTCCCTTCTCACCCCTGGACCTTCTCCCTTCTCACCCCTGGACCTGCTCTCGCTTCTCACCCCTGGACCTGCTCCCTTCTCACCCCTGGGCCTGCTCCCTTCTCACCCCTGGACCTGCTCCCTTCTCACCCCTGGGCCTGCTCCCTTCTCACCCCTGGACCTGCTCCCTTCTCACCCCTGGACCTGCTCCCTTCTCACCCCTGGACCTTCTCCCTTCTCACCCCTGGGCCTGCTCCCTTCTCACCCCTGGACCTGCTCCCTTCTCACCCCTGGACCTGCTCCCTTCTCACCCCTGGGCCTGCTCTCCCTTCTCACCCCTGGACCTGCTCTCCCTTGCGGCTGGGTCCACCCCCAAGGGAGGATGTTGTCTGGTCTGGGCCCTGGTCCCCAGGGTTTGGGGCACATCCAGGGGCCCCCCCAGGCCCTCCTTGTATTTCTCTGCCTGGGAGCATCCAGCCCTCCTGCATCCCTATATCTTCGCCCCCCAAAGCCCTCCTCTGGCCCCAACAGGTCTCAGCCCACCTCGGGGAGGGCCTGAGTGCTGTGATGGCTACAGCTACCTGGCTGCACAGCCCTCGCCGTCCCCATACTGTCATTGTTCCGGCCTTTTTCTAATACAGTGTTTGATAATTTAATTGATACAGTGTTTCTAATTCAGTGTTTGATACTCACACAAGGTCGTACACGTCACATACTTAATGATATAAAGTGTGAGGATTCAGTGGGTTTCCACCAGCCCCCTCAGCAGGCCACTGGGATGACCCCTGCACCCAGGGGCAGCTCAGGCCCTTCCCAGCTCACCTGCTGCCCCCTCACTGCTCCGTGTGGATTGTCCAGTTGTGCTTGCTTTTTATCTCCATAAAAATCAAGCCAGACTCTCCTTCCTTCCCCAGGACTGGCTGCCTTTTTGATCCAGCCTCATTTCCAGGACCCACCGTGTGCTTGTGCGCGGCTCTGGTCCACACCTCTCACCGGTCCCACGTGACACAGTGTGAATGTTGTCACAGTCTGCGTGACCACTCCCCTCGAGCGTGCGCTTGGTGGGGAAGGCTTTTTCTGGGTGACAGTGGAGGAGCAGGCCCGCTGGGTCACAGGCACGTGGACGGCTCATCTTGGCCAGATGGGTGTTGGCCACCGCACGCCCCGGCGAGTGTGGGCTCTGCCCGCAGTGCTGGGTAGCGTCAGCTTCTCTAATCTCGGCCAGCCTGGTGGGAGTGAGATAGTGTGTAATTGTGGTCCTCGTTTGCATTTTCTTGATTACTGACGCAGTTGGAATCTTCGTGTGTTTATATTTGTGTTTCCTTTGCTGTGAAGTCTGTTCATGCCTTTTGCCCATTTAAACACTTGGAGTGTTTGTTTTTGCTCCTCGGTGATTTGCAGAATGTACACACACGTGTGTGCGTTCTAACCTGGGCGACACTGCTCTGTGTGCCTGGCCCCGCTGCCAACATCACCACTCTCCCCGCCTGGCGGAGTCTCCTGAGGACTCCGGGGGTCCGTGCCCACTCCTGGGTCCCCCACACCCCGCGTCTGGGAGGTGTTCTTCTTTGTTTTTTTTTTCCTTTTTTTTTCTGCAGACCTCCAACTGCCTCTTACGTTCCAGCTCCGGGGTTCAGTCGCCTTCACCACGTCTGAACACCCCTCCTCGTGTCTCGGCCCTGCTCCCAGTCGGCGCAGGCTCCGCCCCTGCTCCCAGTCCCATGCAGGCTCCGCGTGGTCCCTTCTAGTCCTGCCGAGCCTCTTCTCGCATCACGGCCTCCCTCTACTCATATATCCGCTTCTGTGCCGAGCGACACTCTCTGGCCGGTGGCCCTACCCTTATTATTTCTAGCCCTGTCCTCGGTCTCCCTGGTTTGCATTCCTGTGTATGTTTTGGAATCTCCTCGTCAGTTTCCATAAACAACCAAGTCAGCAATTCTTATTGGAATTGCATTGCACCTGTGGCTCCAGTTAAGAACTGATATCCTCATGGTATGGGGACTTCCTATCTGTGAATACAGCGTATCTAAAAAAGGTGAAGTCGCTCAGTCGTGTCCGACTCTTTGCTACCCCATGTACTGTAGCCCACCAGGCTCCTCCATCCATGGGATTCTCCAGGCAGGAATACTGGAGTGGGTTGCCATCTCCTTCTCCAGGGGATCTTCCTGACCCAGGGATCGAACCCAGGTCTCCCACATTGCAGGCAGACGCTTTAACCTCTGAGCCACCAGGAAGCCCACAGTGTATCTATTTATGTCTTTTAAAGTGTTTTAAAATACATTTAAACAATGACTGTCTCCATATATATATATAATATCTTTTAAAAGGTATATACCTAAACGTATTTGTTTGTTTGCTTCTATAAATGGTACATGTACCAGCAAGTTGCTGGTATATAGAAATGTGTGTGATTTTTGTGAATTGAGTCTATGTTCAGCCAGATGTTAATGTCTAATTATTTCTCATACTTTGCCTAAGGATTCTGTTAGGTTTCCTTTGAAGATAATCCTGTTATTATCGATAATAACAGCTTTATTTCTTCCATCCCAATGCCTTTTAATTTCTCTTTCCTGATCGCTGTGTAGGCAGGGAGCCCTGGTGAGTCCTGACTTAGAAGGAGGGAAAATGGGCTTCCTTGTTTGGTTCCTAATTTTAAAAAGGAATGCTTCCAACCTTAGCCTGTGAAGAATGTTAATTTTAGACTTATTGTACTCTTTGTCAGATGAAGGATATTTGCTAAGGGCTCGACAAGAGCTTTTTTAGGAAAAGTAAGGGCTGGGTGTCCAATTACATCGTGTATATATTTATCTGTTAAGATGATTATTTGTTTTTCTTTTAATCTGTTGACTTGGTGCGTGTCGCTCTTCTTGCGTCCTCACCAGAGTGAGTGATAGCAGCTGCTGCTGGTGTGGGCTCTCTCGCTGCTGGTCTGCTGGGGACTGTCACTCCTGTGTGGGCCTCTGCACGCCCCTGCTCGTGATGGTCGTGTCCCATGTTAGTGGCATGCCTGTGTCTGATTCATGTGAAGCTTAGGGTTGTGTTCTCACCCTGTCTGCTCTGTTCTCTGAGTTCTCGGAGTGCTCTCAGACCGCTCAGGTTCTTTCTTATTCTCGACTGTTTTGGTAAGCCACCTGTTTTAAGAGTCTCCGCTTGTCTTGATTTTTCGGCATGGAGGCTCCAGGTGCTAATAACCTCGTTGACTGCTGCACAGTGCCCGGTCCATCCGCGATCTGTGCCTCTCACTCCTACCTCATCGGTCCGTTCCTTTGTGTGCTGATCACTCTTTCCGGGCGCCGGTCCTTTTCACTGGCGCCCTTGACGCTGCTGCTGTGTCTCGCGCGGCCTCCTCTCCTGGTCCTCTTTCTCCGCATTGTGTGGCTGTCCTTCCTTCTCGTGTCTGCAGCCTGGCGCTCAGCCCGTGCGGTTGCAGCCCTTCTCTTGTTTTCTGACATCAGCATTTTGAGTCTACAAACCCCCCTTAAAGGGCCACGTTTACTGTGGCTCCACGTAGTGATATATCATATATCCATTAATATTCAATTTAAAATAGTTTATCTATTATGATTTTTTTTTCTGACCCATGGGTTATTTAGAAATGAATGGTAGGATTTCTAAATGCATGGGGATCTTAAAGTTGCTCTTTTCTGTTATCTTCTAATAGTCGCATTTTGTTTAAAGCATTTCTTTTATGTGAAATTTGTTAAGACTTCCTTTATGGCTTAGAGCTTTCCAATTCTGCAAATATTCCATGTGTATGAGAGAAGAATGTGTATTCTTTAAATACACAGACATGGAAAGTTCTATTAGTGTCCAATAAACCAAGCTAGGTAATTCAGATATTTTGTATCTTTCCCTTTTGTGGTCTGCCTGACATCATAAATGGAGAGAAATCTGTTGAAATCTTATACCACATTGCTAGATTTGGAAATTTCTCCCTGTAGCTCTATAAATGTTTGCTTTATATATCCTATGGCTCTTTTTTTCTAGGTTGCATACGAGTTTAGGGTGGGTGTATCATCTTGATAAATCAAAACTCAGCGTTACGAAGTGACCTTTCCTCTCCCACATGATGCCTTTTATCTTAAAACCCATTTTGTCTGCTCTCAATGGGTCTATTTCTGCTTTCTTTTGATTAATGCTTTCACAATATATTTTCCTATTCTTTTATGCCTTTGATATGTCACTCGTAAATTGCATTGAGCTGGATTTGAAAATCCGTAGTGACGGTCTGGCTCTTGTCCTGACTGAGCTTCAGCCCTGGCTGATGTGTTAGCTCTCGTTTCTCTCATCTTACTTTTTGGTTTCCACTTATCTTTATTTTTGACACCTGCTTTTTTAGTTCTAAGTTGTAAACTTTTTATTTTGATAAAGATCTCAAATGTGTGTGAATGTTGCAGAGCTAGGGCTCAGAGTCCCTGCATCTCTTTAAGCCATGCTCCCCAGTCTTTGGCACTTCTTTGTCCTGAGAATCACTTACACCACAATGTTGCTCCATAATACCTCAACGTGGAATTATTGAAGGCCAGGACGTGCTTCTGCATAGCCATCAAACCAGTAAATCAGCGCTTATCAGATGTTCCTATCGAATCACTGACTCCATTCAGGTGTCAGCGATGATCCCAATAATGTTCTTAACATCCAGGATTCTAACCCAGGTTCGTTTGTTGGGTTTAGTCGCATCTCTTAATCCATGGAGTGTTTAGAAATTAGTTCCTTTTTTTCTTGCAGTTTATTTCCGTCTTTCATTTGTTTCCCTTGAGATCTGGCTGCAAAGTCTAAAGCCAGACATGACTGCTGCCCCTTCCTGATGGACACACAGAGCCTCTGGATGTGTGAGCTCAGGCCCCTGCCTTGGACCCCTGCCATCCTCAGTTCTTTTTTTTACAGGCTCCCCGGTGGGATGCTGTGATTTTTGCAGCTGGTGTGAATGAGGATCCATTGTGTCATGTCCTGGGGCACCAGTGGTTCTTTTTATCTCAGATCTTCTGGGCTCTTTCTTCTTCCTGAAGTCACTTTTTGGGACCAATCTTGGTGATCATGTAGACGGTTGTTTTTTTTTTTAAGCTACAAGGCATATGGGATCTTAGTTCCCAGACCAGGGATCAAAGCGGTGTCCCCTGCATTGGAAGCACAGAGTCTTAACCACTGGACCCCGGGGAAGTTCCACATGGACAGTTTCTCTTTGTTTTATTGCCGCGTTGCCTGCGTCTTCACATGGGGTGTTGCTCTGTTAAGAGTCCTGTCTGGTGCTGACTGGCTCCGTTCGGCTACCGAGGCGTTTCCTGACTGTCCTTGTGCCTTCTTCTTACTATTATTTTTGGGGATCTGTTTTTTTCCCCCCTCTGGCCAGTTCAAGAGCTTGTCTTTGTATTTAGGGTTCTATGGTTTTCCCAAGGTATGTCCAGATATGGACTTTTCCCCCTTCTGCTTTATGGCTGTGGGGTCAGTGGACGCCTGTGTGGACCCATCCTGGAAGACCGCGGCTGTCACCCCTTACGTAGGCCTGTCCTCATGCTCCCCGCAGGCCTTTCGTCAGCAGGGCCTGTGTTAGAGGCCTCCTGCCGTCTCTCTAGCTTTGACCATCTCCTTCCTGCCTTCCAGTCCGCTTGCCTCCAGGGACGGCTGGTTCACTCAGATGCGTCTCTCTGGTTTAGGCTGGGTCCCGTCTTCTGCTGAACTTGTCAGCTAAGTCTTTCACTTCAAAAACTGTGTTTCTTTCTAAAAGTTCATTTCTTTTCCAGATCTTCTGTTCGTTCTCAGTAGTCCCTGGTTGCCTCTCAATGACCATATCCTTCATTCTTTAGACGTTTACCCGTGCGTTGCCCTCGGTTTTTACAGTCTTCGGTTGTCTAATCCGTTTCCTGATGCTGCTGCCTGCCTTGGTTGATGCTGTTTGATGCTGAGTCCGTGGCTTGGCTGAGTTGGAGTTGGGGGTTTCTCATCCGGAGAGCGCTGAGTTCTACTTGCCTGCTGCCACGGCCCTATTGCATTATTCGTGACCATGTCGGTGGGGTCTGGCCTCCCTCCCTGCAGGAGGTGGGGACCGAGCGGACTGCTGGACGTCTCAGCCCCGCTTACTTGATTCTCCTGCCCAGTTCTGCAGGGTCGCTCTCTGAAGCAGAGAGTTCCTGGGAGACCAGCTCCGCCTTGGATGGGGCTCAATGACTGCTCCTTCCCCGGTGCTGCTCGGGGAGGGAGCCCAGCTCACCAGTTCTGATGGGGGTGTGTGTGCAGGCATGGCGTGGGGCTCCATCCCCGGAGGTACTGGACCCAGCCTTCAGGTCAGGACGTGAGTCAGCCAGAGAGTGGACATGGACAGTTCAGGCCCTAGCGGACAGGCCCATGTCCCGTGCGGGACCTTGCCCGGCGTGGGGACCTCAGCCTCTGCCAGAGCAGCGGACAAGCCAGGAGCTCTCAGCTGCCCTCGGGTTCCATCCCGGGGTGCCCCTGAGCCCCCGTCCTGAGACACAGAGTCCCCACGTCAAAAGTCACAGTTTTGGAATTTCCCCCCAGCCGAATGTTTCAATAATTACAACGTCTGTAATCCACTTAGAAAACACGGTGTTTTTGATGCTCACACTTAAGAAACAATCCGTTCCACACCCATCCATCCAAATGGCTCCGATTTTGAATAATTCGTTTGAAATGGAGTCTAAATATATACAAATAGATGTTTCTGAAATGTCATGTATTCTGAATACATTTGCATGAGAAGCGGCTTCTGAGGCAGAGAGTGGGAGCCTGATGGCTTCTGAGGGCCTGATGGCTTCTGAGGAGGGGACGCGGGGCCATGGGTCAGATGGGAGGGGCGGGGCGCGAGGGCTGGAGACCGAGGACACAGAGATTACGGGCCCACCGTTTGTTTAAGGCCGGCAATTGAGCTTTCACCATTCCTCTTGCTGGTGCGCCATCACCCTTCGTGATGGGGGCTTCGTGCTCCCCAGGACCTCGAGGAGAGCCCCCATGTTCCCTGCAGCCAGTGTCGGGGCTGGGGGCAGAGTGCGTGTTGGTCCCACTGAGTCCCAAGCCGGCATCTGATGCCCAAGTGCCCTGGCCCCTCCTCACCTGCCCCTCTCTCCTTCCTCCCTGCTCCCTCCTCCCCTGCAGAGCTCCTGGCTGCTAGAGATGGGGGAGCCCTTCTGGCCCACTCATCACGGGACGGTGAGCCCAGAAGGACCCAGAGGGCCAGGCTTCAGTCTCAGCACACGTGGGCCCTGGAAGAGGCTCGGGCTTCAGTGAGCCCCTGCTCTGCGTGGGCCCCGCTGGCCTGGGACACCTGGGACAGGGGCTGCCCTTGAACTGGGGGCTGAGAGGACAGAAAAATGAGCCCTGCTGGTCCAGAAGGGGTGCACACACACTGGCTGGAAGGGGCTTCGACAGGTGTGAGCCGCCGTGAGCTTTACAGGGGTCGTGGCCTCCCTGGGAAGCTGGGGCTCCACCCTGAGCCCTCCTCTGATCCTCTGCTGCTGCGCCCTTCACTGGGCCTGGAGCCCCAGAGCCCAGGTGCTCAGAGGACTCCAGACAGCAGCCTGGTCCCTGGGGGTGGGGAGGGGCCTGGGGGCCTCAGGGCTCCAAGTCAGTGCCCTCTCCTCCTCGGGGCCCCTGCTTGTCCGGGGCTGTGGCAGCTGGGGCCTTGCTTCTCACCCTGGCCACACCCCTCCGCAGCCCCAGGGGTCCTCCCCTCGCCTTGCTCAGGCTGGCCCACCCCCAATAACTAACCCCAGCCTCGCCGCCTCACCCTCGCTGTCTGTCCCAAACTGAAAAACTCTGGATCTTGGTTCTCATGGGTAAGGGCAGGCAGAGGGCGGCAGCTCTGTGAGCCCGTTGGACCGACCAGCCAGTGTCCACTTTCCCTGACCGTGGACACGAGCCTGAGGCGGCCTGAGGGCGTGTCCGCAGAGCCCGTCCCTGGACCCCGAGGCTGGGGTGACTGGTCTGCTCCTCTTGCTCATCCTGCTTCCGCTGAGTCCTGCCAGCCTGGGGGCAGCAACCGTCCTAGGGTCGTGGCCACCTTCAACAGCCAGGAGGAGGCAAGTTTTGAGCAGAGGGAAGCAGGGCTGGGAACCTGAGAGACAGCTCCTGGTGCAGCCAGGGAGCACCCGGGCAGGCATCCTGGAGGTGGTGATGCTGGAGGTGGGTTTTAAAGAGTGAGTTGTTCTCTGAGTGAAGCGCTGCAGAGGGAGGGATACATAGGAAGGCCCTGGGGGGAGGGGGCTGTCTGAGCAAGCCCCCTTCCCAGACCATCATGTGGGGGAGTGGGCCGGACCAGGCCAGGGTGGCGAGGGGTTGTGGGGGGTGGAAGGTGCAGGAAGGCTTGCTGCGGGAAGCCAGCCGGTATCCCAGGCTGGGGCGGGGAGGTGCAGCCCTCCCCAGCCAGGGAACTAATTCAACAATTACTGCACCAGGACTGCTTCTGACCCCACGCGGCCAACGCTAATTGGGCCCTAATCAAGAGCGTAATTCAGGTTAATTGGCTCCCCGCTGCCAGCCCCCATCAGACTCCTTCAGCATGGGGCTGCCGTTTAAGAGTGATTAATCAGCTGACGCTGACAGCCGGGCAGGGGCCCCTCCACCGGCCTCACTTACCCCGTCCCCGCAGCATGCCCTCCTGCTCCTTCCCTCCTGTGTAGCCCCTGGGCAGCTCTGTCCCCCAGCACTACTGAGGGGCGTGGGCGAGCTGCACTTCCCAAGCCTCAGTGTTTGCACCTCTGAAATGGGTGTGCTTGGGCCCCTTGCAGGGCTATCCTGAGGGTCGTTGTCAGTGTGTAGCACTCAGCACCTCTCTGAGGGGACTGAGGCAGCGGCCGCCAGGAAGGGGCTGCTCTGTGTCTTGGGAGCCTCTGTCTGGAGCCTGTTCCCCAGGGGCCTCGCGACTGCCTCGTGGGAACAGGCCCCAGATGAAGGGTGGGGGCTCTGGGCAGCCCACCACCCTTGCTCCAGACGGTGACCTCTGGTCCTGGCTGCCCAGACGTACCCAGTGCAGAGCTCTCCACCTCTGGAGGTGTCTGTAGCCCTGTGAGCATCCTTGTTGAGGCCACCTCCTCCTCTGTAGGACATGATGGCCTTAAGGGAAGGCACCTGCGGCCCCACTGGCCTTTGACCCCCACATCCTGGGCCCAGCTCCTGGCGGGGCAGGAACAGGGTCCGAGGGCACCCAGGGCAGCAAGGGCATCAGTGAGCAGGGTGGAGGTGCTCTTGTGGGGTGCCCCAGGTGGGCCTGGATGAGGCCCAAGATGCCGCTGGACCCACGAGCTCTTTGTCTGAAGGCCTCTGGCAACGGGGTGCAGCTGCTCCCCAGGATCAGCAGAGGAGATGGGTCAGGGCCTGGCCTATGGTCAGTGCGGGCTGCCATAACCGACCCTACGGATGGGTGGTGGAAACAGTGGATATGTACAGTCTCTAGACCCTGGAGACCGGAAGTACGATATCAGGATGTCGGCGTGGCTGACTGCTTCTGCCACTGGAGGGGGACTCTGCTCCAGGCCTCCCTCTTGGGCTGCAGATGGTCGTCCGCGTGTTCACACGGCCTTCTCCCCATGGAGCTGGTCAGATGACCCTGCTCTAACCCAGTGGCCTCTGTGAAAGCCCATCTCCTGTTCAGGACCCGCTCTGAGGTCCTGGGTAATGTTCAGCGTCTCTCTCAGGAACTCAGCTCAGCCTGTAACCCTGGGCCTCCCAGGTCTGTGTCCTGGTGTCCCGGGGGCCAGGGCGGTGCCTGCAGTGTGGGGTTATGAGAGCTTGGTGTGGACAAGGGTGCAGCTTGGAGAGTAGGGGCTCGGGGGCCCTAGGGCCCTATGATCCTTCCCACAGCCTCTGCCTGGGTCCCTGGGCTCCTCCTGCCTTTAAAAATGGCTCTAGCTCCATGCAAAAAAGGTGTGCCAGTTCTTAGCACCTCGAGAAGCCCTTCCAGGCCGGTCTCCCTTGTCGGATGCAGTGGTGTTAACAGGAAATCTCATCATGCCTCCTTAAGGACGTCTCCTCCGCGATTTACTGGAAGGTCACGGATGCAGTCAGGACACCTCCGCTGGGAGCCAGAAAGGTCAGCCCATCAGTCGACGTTGTGTCCAGGGCGGCTTCCTGCTCCCCGGAGCTCCGGGAGGGGCTCTTGTCTCACCGGCTGCTCCTGGGGGAGCCCAGTGTGGCCTCTGTCCCTGGCCCAGCCCAGCCCCACAGAAGCCGCTTCCATCCCTGTGGGCGAGGGTGCAGGTGCCCGGGCCTGAGCAGAGGCTGGGGGGTGGCGGGGCTCTGCCTTGTGCCATGGGAGGGGGCCCCAGGGGCTGGGACTACAGAGCATTTCGTCAAAGCCTGCCTCTGCTCCTCCATCTGTCTTTACCTGAGCATCTGGCAGCCTCCGGCCCACCTGTCGTTGCCTGCCCGCCTCTTCCCCTTGAAGTTGGAGGGGAGGCCCAGCGTGGTTCACTGCGGGGAGAGGAGGGACAAGAAGGGGCGGGCCTGGTGGAGGCTGGCAGGGCTGGCAGGGCCTGGGGATGCTGTCTGCCAACCCCGTTCCCCCCGGTGACCTGTCCTGCTGCTGTGGGCCACTCTCCCTCCAGCCAGGCCCCTGGGCTGCTGGCATGGCTCCCAGCTCCGCTGCCTCCCTTCCCCTGCTCTGTTCAATGTGGCGGTGAGGTGTGGAGGGTGGACAAAGGGGACCAGGGAGGCGTGGGCCTGGCATAGATCTTACCCACGCAGGCGCTCAGCTGCTGTCCAGCTCGAGGTCAGCCTGAGGGTCCCGGGAAGGCTGACCTGGGCTGGGCCGGGCACAGACACTCCTCCTGCCGGCGGTGAGCATGAGGCCAGGCTGGTCCCAGCTGGGCTGTGCCTGAGCCACACGGATGGGAGAGCTGGGACAGTGGCTTGCTGTGACCGCCTGAAGCCTGGGAGGCGGGCAGTGTGCCCCAGCCACACACAGTCAGGTCGTGGGAGCCAGCCCTGCCCAACCCTGGCAGCTGTGTTTCTCACAGGCGTCCACATTCCCGCAGACAGTCCCCATCGGTGCTTGTGTGGGGGCCCGGGTGTGCGAGGGGCACTGAGAGCTCACAGGGCCCATCGGCCCTTCTGTGGGAGACGTGGGACGTACACACAGGCCTGCCACGGGCGCCGGGTTGGAATCCTGACTGCAGCTCGTGAGCTGGCGGCTCTTTGTCTGCAGACGTGTTGACAGGACCCACCAGTCAGTGTTGGGGAGGGGCTGAGTCCAGGCAGCCCGTGGGGGATGCTGGGCGCTCACAAGTTTTTGAAAGGGGGCCTGTCCTGCTGCGCACGGACAGAGGGTGCTGTCCAGGGTCCCGCAGGGGCTCTGTCCAGGGTCCTGCAGGGACCCTGGCTGGGAGACCCTTTCCCTCGGAGCCCTCCCTGCCAAGAGGGTTGTGGGTTTCTGACCTCCCCCACCCCCAGCTGTGGGCTCCTTGAAGGCTGTGTCTGATTCACTCTGGCCCCTCCCCCACAGCTGGCATGCCAGGGCAGCAGCGTGACCTGTGAAAGCTGGGAAGCGGGGCCGAGAGGCCCGAACCTCAGATGAGCACCACATCGTCTTTGAGGCTGGGGCAGGTCCCTTAACCTCTCTGAGCCGAGTCCTGGCCCAGGACATGGCGTGACAGTACTTGTCCGCAGCCCTGGGAGGCAGGGCTGTTCTGATGATGGCTGGCCTTCCGCTGGAGTAACACTGAGGCAGTGAAGATGGGGGGTTGGTCATCCATCCGTCACCCAGCAGATCTAAGACACCGCCCTGAACCAGAGTTCAGTGCCACCTACTCCAGGGACCTTGCCTACCCTGTCCCTGCCAGGCTCTTTCCTTCCCCATGGCTGAGTCAGCGTTCCACCGTAATGCCCACTCTAGAGACCAGAGCCACCTTGAGAGAGTGGAAGGGCAGAAAGGTGGATAGATGGGTGGATTGTTGGGGGTGTGTGTGTGTGTGTGTGTGTGTGACCACATTGCTGGAGGGGTGGATGGGGGGGGACGGATGAGTGGATGAGCAGATGGAGGGATGGGTGTGTGGACTGGCAGGCAGGTGAGTCAGTGGAATGAATGGATGAGTGATGGATGGAAGAATGGAAGGAGTGCAATAATGAATGGATGAATCCAGGCCCAGCCCCAGCATCCACCTGATGGCTCAGGTGAGCTGCTGGGGGATTCATCCTTGACCTGTTTCCCTTCTCTTGAATATCCCATCACAGCCAGGTTCTCTGGTTTCCCCTCCTGGTCTTGCCCCCATCCTCTCAGATTGCCCTTCTGCTTGAGGCCTTTGTCCTTCCAGGGATGGTCTTCCTTCTCCTCCCCATCCTCCTAGTTACTTCCTAAGTCACTAACTCTTGTGAAGTTAGAGGTCTTGTCACTAACCCTCGAACTGCTTGGTGACCTCCCAGGCTATTCTAAGCTCTCTCTTTGCCCCAGGTTCCACCTTGGTCCCTTATCTCCCACTGGCTGGCGTGCCTGGGGAGTCACACCCCCTGCACTCAGGACCTGGAGAGTTAGAACCCTCCCTGACGAGTTCTCCAGCACCAATCTGTGTGTCTTCCCACCCTGAGGCCTTTGATGGTGGGCCTGCAAGTTGTAAATTTAGTGACCACAGCAACATACAGGAATAAGAAAAGTGTCTGGGGAGGACTTCATGGCTGGCATGTGTGAGACTCCATGGGGTGTACTTTCCATGCGTCATTTTATTAAGTCTTCCAAGTGGCTCCTGGAGTCCATGGCCTCATCATATACTTGCAGAAGAATCCAGGGTCCCAGGAAGGGGCGTGGCTAAGGAGGAGGGCAAACCAGGAGCCACTCCCAGGCCTGGCTGCCTCTGGAGCTGCAAGCGCCTCACTGGCTCTCCTGCCTCCTTTCCAGGGCCAGCCCAGAGCGGCTCTTGGATGAGTATGTGCCATCTGAGGGCAGGGCCCCCTGCAAGGGACAAGGTCTGTGTGGGCCTTGGCCTCGGGTGGGCCCAGCCCCCTGCAGTCACAGGCCCAGTGTCCCCCAGGATGGGAGGCCAGACACCCAACACACGACAGCAGCCTCTGTCTCTCTGTCCAGCTCCGAAGACGGAAAGTCAAGTGCTTCCTCCTGGCGGCTGGCGTCACCGTCCTGCTGGTCATCGTCCTCATCGTCGCCACCTCTGTTCGAAAGTGATGCCGCCCCGGGTAGGTGCCGTCCCTGCCCCCATGCCACCTTCTGATCTCCTTTGACCCACCCCCATCCATTCATTTATCCATCCACCACCCACCACTTAGCCATCCACTCATCTCCCCACCTCTGATCCACCCACCCGTCCACTTATCCATCTGTCATCTTCTGATGTGTCAGCCATGGCTGGGCCCTGCTGACCAGTGGTGAACAAGGCTGAAGGCAGCCCACGGACCTGGACCTCACAGCCCAGGGTAGGCTCTCCTGAAGACCCCTGTGTAAGCACTGACTTCCAGAAGGTCATGGCTGACTAGTCCCCTGGGACAGTGGTGAGCAGAGTCAGGCAGCGGACCCTCCGCGGAGCTTCAGAGGGTCTAACACCCTGCTGGCCCTTGATTTTGGGTCCTAGTCTCCACCCCATCTGTGGTCATCTGTGACGCAGCCCAGGGCATTGATAGAGCTCCGGGTGTCACCCTTGGGGGCAACACGCCTGCTACTTGGGTCATTCTGCTCACAATGGTGGGATGGTCATTGTCAGGACCATCTAGCAGGGGAGACTGAGGCCCACGGTCATACGCAGGGTGCTGCCATGTCCCAGCTTGGGTTCCATCACCAGAGGTGATGGCCCACAATGACGGGGCCTCCTGCGCTCCTGGGCCCTGGGCGGGGATAGTACCGGTGCTGAGGGACCAGCGGGGAGGGGCTCCAGCCGCCTCTCCGCTCCTTCAGATTTCTCTACTGCCCTCCTTTGCTCCGAGGGCCGCCCAGACCTCCCACTTCCCCTCCTGCCCCACCCTTCCCTGCATACCCAGCTGTGACCCCGCCCCAGGGCTGGGCAACGCTGCACCCTGAACCTATCCCACTGCGAGAGGGAACCCAAGGATGCGTCCTCAGGCCAGGCACGCAGACCCCGTGGGAACAGCTGATCCGCCTCCAGTGAGCTCCCTGGCTGGAGCGGACTGACCACAGCCATGCCCATCCCCTGGGAAGACGGAAGGCGAGGCTGAGACCCAGGTCACACGGCTGGCCAGTAGCCCCTTAGTGGCCCGTGGGCTCAGGGGGCAGGAGGGGTCTCCAGCTCCTAGCAGCTCACAGATGAACAGTGGGGAGGGCCTGGGGCTGGGGCAGCTCAGACCCTGGTAGGACAAGCTGGGAGTCAGGCCCCAGGCCACTTGGTGTGGGTGTCCCTGGGCACCGCAGAACCAGGGGAGCCCTGAGCCCATCCCTGTAGGGACACGTCATCTCTGGCACGTCACCAAGCCAGGAGAGACCCCGGCCCGCTGCGCTCAGGTGCCCTCTGTGACCCGCGGGCCGTGCAGCAGAGGCTCCGGGACCTGGAGGCCCACCTGCTCTGGGTGCGGCTTCTGCAGAGCCGTGGGGCTGCTGTCTGCCTCTCTCTTGCTGCCGAGTTGCTCTGAGGACAAAGGCAGATAATGGCTAAATATAAGCAGTGCTTTGAGGAAGGAAAAGGCTCTATTCAAATGCAGGCAGTTATTACTTCTGCAGAAAAAATAGGCCTTGAGGGAGGGGCTCCCTGACACCTGCAGCCTCATATGTCTGTTTCTCTGTTTGTATGTCGGGTGAGGCCCTGCCCTCCAGGGGTCTCCCAAGGAGGGGGTGCGGCCCTACATCACCCCCGTCCCACTGTCCAGGCTACCCCCCAAGGACCCCTGCCGACTCCCGGGGCTGCGACTCCCCTAGGCTTAGTTTTTCCCAGCTGCCGAGGTTTGCAGGCCCATCTCTGCCTGATCCTTACGGGCTGGGGCTTGGGGGTGTGCGGACGGGGCAGGTCAGGACCTGGAACTCTCCAAAGTGGAAGGACCTCCTACCTAGCTCAGCCAGCCTCGCTCACCTATGAGCTCCTGCACTCAATTTACAGCAGTATGAGGGCTTGTCCAGTACCAGGGTCAGGGCTCAGAGTGTGAGCAGGGTCAGGGCTCAGAGTGTGAGTGGGGTCAGGGCTCACTGTGTGACCAGGGTCACGGCTCAGAGTGGGACCAGGGTCACGGCTCAGAGTGGGACCTGGGTCAGGGCTCAGAGTGGGACCAGGATCAGGGCTCAGAGTGGGACCAGGGTCAGGGCTTAGAATGGGACCAGGGTCAGGGATCAGAGTGGGAGCAGGGTCAGGGCTCAGAGTGGGACCAGGGTCAGGGCTCAGGCTCAGAGTGTGAGCAGGGTCAGGGCTCAGAGTGTGACCAGGGTCAGGGCTCAGAGTGTGAGCAGCATCAGGGCTCAGTGTGTAACTGGGATCAGCCTTATAGTGTGACCAGGGTCAGGGCTTAGAGTGTGACTGGGTCGGCCTCATAGCGTGAGCGGGGTGTAGACCAAGTCTGTGGTCCGGGTTGAGCCTCCTCAGCCCTAGTAGGAACCTCAGATGACACAGGAGCAGAAGCAAGGGTGCCTGTCCTGGTCAAGCCCAGCTCCTGGCCCCAGCTCCTCATCTCATGTCTGACCCCCTTGCCTTTCTGGAAAGTGCTGTTTCCAGAAGTACCTCCAAGCCCAGTTGCTTTGAGCAGATCTGAGAGATGAAGGTTTGGGGTCAACCTTGGTTTTCAGGGACGCAATCCCAGGCAGAGGAAGCTATGGTGAATCTGGGTCCCCAGCAGGGCCCAGGGCCCGGGCATGTACCCCTGTGATTTCTCGGGATGCGGGGCAGGGTGTCAGGCTGCAGAGGGGCTTGTTTCCCAGAGCCCAGTGCAGCTGGCCAGCAGCAGGATTGCCCAGGTCTTGGTCGGTGGCTCTTAAGGGAAAGGAGCTGGTGGAACCGGTAGGAGTTGAGTCCTTGGATCTGGAGGGCTTCCCCATCCCTCTGTCCTCCTGGGCACCCACAACTTTGGTGCTTACACCCTCAGGATCTCTTTTCATGTTTAACTGTTCACTGCGGATCTGTCTGTGTGTCCCTGTGGGCTCTGTGGGTCCCAAGGCCTGGTGCAGGATGGGGGAGTGGCTGGAGGAGGGAGCAGGGGGTCAGGGCAAGCAGGGGCTTGTCCTCTCTTGCACCCACTGGGGTCACAAAGCTGGGCCTCAGCAAATAGGAAATTCCAGTATCTGGGCAACAATCCATGAAGCGTTTTTCACGAACACAAAAATTTAAGGGGCTCAATGGAGGCTCATAGCAAATCATGTTTTTAATGGTTTCTGAAAGCTGTGAAATATCGACCTTGAAGCCATTGATTTCCATTTGGGAAGTGAGTGGTGGGGTCTTCATCTCCAGGCTCCTCTGTGCACGTGTGTGTCTGCAGCTCTGTGTGTGTGTGCGCTTCTGTTTGCATGTGTGTTGTGTGTGTTTCTATGTGCATCTGCATGTGTGTCTGTGTGTGCGCATGTGTGTCTCTCTGTGTACATGTGTCTGTGTATGTGTGTGCATGCATGCATCTCTGTGTGTGCATGTGTGTCTCTGTGTGTACATGTGTCTGTACATGTGTGTCTGTGGGTACATGTGTGTCTGTGTGTACATGTATGTGTCTGTGTACACATGTATCTGTGTGCGTGTGTGCATCGCTGTGTACATCTGTGTCTGTGTACATGCATGTGTGTGTGCATGTGAGTCTCTGTGTACATGCGTGCCTGTGCATGTATGCATGTTTATCTATGTGCACACACGTGTGTCTGCATGTGTGTCTGCCTGCGCACGTGTCTCTCTGTGTACATGTGTCTTGTACATGTGTGTGCACATGTGTGTCTCTGTGCACGTGTCTCTGTGTACGTGTGTCTCTGTGTGCATGTATGTCTGTGTGTACACATGTGTGTGTGTGCATGTGTGTGCACATGCATGAGCTCAGGAGGGAGGGACAGACTTCCCCTTGAGCTGCCTGCTCCCCCTCCCCAGAGGCTGCAGTGGTGGACAGCATGGCATCCGGGTGGGCAGGAGATGACTATGCTCCATCGGTAGGAACTTTACATGGGAGAACCTCACTTAATCCTCACACAGCCCCATGATGGAGGTGCTGGTGTGTCCCCATTTTTCAGATGAGAAAACTGACACATGGAGAGATGAAGGGACTTACCCGGAACGGGACAGCACAGAGGGGTGAGCCTTCTGGGGCTGGGAGTGCCAGGGAAGCGCTGCCCCGAAGGCCACGTGGCTGTCCAAGATCACAGAGTGGGAGTGTGGGGCCAGGCTCCAGCTCCGGTCTGCATGACCCTGAGGTCTGGTGGTGCGGGGACTGCGGGTCGTCCATGTGGCCTGGGTGGTCAGTGGCGCTGTCCTCGGGGCGTGCTCATGAAGGTGGCTCAGTTGACTGCTCTAGGCTGAGCCTGTGAAAGGCCTGGTGGCCTGGTCACCTGCAGTCTGGTGACACTGGGCAGCCCTGCCCACCCTGCCGCAGTGGGAAGTGTGCCTGCCGGGGGTGCTGGGAGGGCTCCCTGAAGGTCATGTGGCTCCCTGGGCATTTATGCATGGAAATATCCCCCAGAGACCCAGTGCCCACCTCTCAGAGCCCCTGGTCAGCAGGCAGGTGGGCAGAGACCCCTGGGCGAGGCTGGGGGCAGCAGGAGGAGGGGGAGGGGCTGTGGCCCCCATCATGGCCCCGATCTATGAAGGGGCGTCCATGCTGCCTCTGCAGTGACTGTGGGCATCAGTGGTGAAGGCCACCAGGCGTCCAGCCCAGAGGAGTCCCGCCCTCCGTGACAGGCTGTCTCCTCACCACGCCATCACTGTCGCAATGGTGTTGCTGTTGTCACGAGCCTGCTCTTGTTCATGGAGATGGGACACTCAGCTGGCCTTTCTCTCTGATGTTCCCGAGTGGCCCTCCAGCCAGCAGGGCCGGGCCTTGTCCTCCCGGTCACCTCGGGCAGGACACACGGGAACAAGTCCGAGCAACCCAGAGGTCGGCGATGCCTCTGTCTGATTCAGTGAACACCCCTGCCCCTGCCAGTGGGAAGCAGACCCAGCACTGCTCCCGCAGCGCACAGCCAGGAGAGAAGCAGGCCCCTGAGGCACTGACCTGTCAGGAGCAGAGTGGAAGCCGGAAGGGCCGCAGCTCTGCAGGGAGGGCTTCCTGGAGGAGGTGGTTCTTGAGAGCTGGGGATTGAGAGGTGGGTATGGGCTCCTCCATCAAACAAGGAGGTGGGCACTTGGGGCTGAGAGCAGGGACAGGCAATGGCCTGGGGTCACTGTGGGTGGAGCACGGCAGCAAAAGCCAGGCCAGGCCACGTTCAGGAGGCCCCTGGGCTTCCTGGGGCCACTTGTCAGGAGCAGTGTTTGCTCCCAGCAGGCCCCCTTCCCTTTGCATGTGATGGCCCCACCCCTCGGCACCCCAGGCTGGGCAGATGGCCACATGAGGAGGGCCTGGCCCAGCCAACCGGTGGGGATGCCCCCCACCAGAACAAAGGTGGAAAAGAACAGAAGCACGCCAGTGCCAGTGGCCGCACAGAAGTGAGAAGATGGGAGGGCTGATGGACGGTGTGGCGGCGTTTGCCAGCTAGCTGCTAGGCAGGGGCGAGGTGGAATGGCCTGGAGCCTTTCGAGTCCCAGCCACCCTGGGTGCCCACAGGGTCTCTCAGGCTTCCTCTCCTGCGATCCGGCCGCCGACCTGCCTGACCACACACCTCCCCAGAAGCAGGAGTCTGGGTTCCCCGATGACTCCTGTAACCCAGGCTGGGAACCTCGCTCAGACCCCAGCCCCAGGCCTTTGTTCCCATCATGGGGGGTAGGGGCGCTTGAGGCCTGTGTGCCCAGCTCCTGGGCCTGGGCCAAAGTCTACGAAGCAAGCATTCTGAGGGTCAGCTGCGCTTCCCAAGACGCCCCACCCTGCCCCCCCGACTGTCCCCTTCTCCCCGACCCCCGCCCTTGCCCAGCTGGCACTTGGCCTCAGATTTGGTTCTGTGACTCCAGGCTCTGGGGCGGCACCTGTCCAGGGGTCACACTGTCCCTGGAGTGACCACTGGACACACAGAATCCCAGGCCATGCCAGGGCCCTGGGCCCTCAGCAACATCAGGATGGGAGTGGGGGTACCTGATGATGCCAGCCGGGGCCCCTCTGAGCAGGGAGAAGGTGAAGCTCGGCACCACCCGCATCCCCCATGCCCACCTTGACCTCAGGGTCAGGCCACTGAGCCATCCAGTCCTGTGTCCACTGTGACGACCCCACTCACCGGGCGGCAGGAGGACACATTGCCTGAAGCCAAGGGTCAGGCGAGAGCGTGTCTGGGTGGTGGCATGGCCCTGGGTTTGGGTCCCACCTGCCGTCTCCACCTGGGGCAGAGGGCAGGTCCCCAGCTCCACGCAGCCTTGGTATCAGACCCGTGAAGGGGGACAGTCCCCACCCCGACACAGGGCTGCGTGATCATGGGGTTCCTGCAGGAGCCCCATCAATCAGCCCAGCGGGGCGGGTGAGGGCCTGGCCACTTGCCTCCCCTTTCTTCTCCAGAGCCACGCAGGAGGCGGCTGGTGGGGTCCTGCCCTCGGGGACCCCCTGAGAGGAGGGCTCCAGGCCCCACTTGCAGGGCAGGCACTTGGAAGGGAGTCACCAGGCCTGACAGAGGAGAGAGGGCTTCGGTGCAGAACGAGGACTTCAGGGGGCTAGGGGGAGCCCCTGGGCCAAAGTCTATGAAGCAAGCATTCTGAGGGTCAGCTGCGCTTCACAAGACGCCCCACCCTGCCCCCCGACTGTTTCCTTGCTCAAAGCTAGCAGTTTTGCTTCTGGGTACTTCTCAGTAATTGCAATAATAAGTTGAATAATTAAGCTAAATCCACAGAAGAGAATTAAATATTAATTTCTAATAAGCTGTTCAGAGTGTGCCACCAGGGAGGACCAGCAGACTATATCTGTGCTGGGTGCCCTCCTGCTCCGCCCCCGAACTCTCCCTCCCAGGGCAGGGCTAACCCACACACAGCCGCGGTCCAGGGGTCAGTGGTCAGTGTGCTGGCCTGTCAGTCAGCCAGTGGGCACACGAGACTGGCATCAGGCCCAGCAGTGGAGAAGGATGCCCAGGGGTCTGGGCCTGGGTCCCCATGGCAGCCAAAGTTGCCCGCCACCAAAGGGTTAGGCGCACCACTGGCAGAGTGGTGAGTCGATGAGAAATGACTCGTCTGAGGGACACTGACAGTGACCTGAGGGATGGGAGCCAAGCCCAGCCTCTGTGGTGCCTGCACCTCAAGAAGGCCCCTCACCATCACCCCACAGCCCAGGGAGCTCACGGGTGTTCTGAGCCCCAGGCAGTCAAAGGAAGATGCTCCAGATGGACCCTAGGGCAGCCTGCTCCTGCTCTGAGTCCTGAGCCTGGTCCCACTCTGAGCCCTGCCCCTGCTCACGCCCTGAGCCCCGCCCCTGCTCACGCCCTGAGCCCTGCCCCTGCTCACACCCTGAGCCCTGCCCCTGCTCACACCCTGAGCCCTGCCCCTGGTCCTGCTCTGGCCACGTGATGGACCTGACTCTGAACTTGATCCTGGCTGTAGACCTGGCCCTGACTCTGCTCTCAAGAGATGAGAAAGCACGGGGCAGGCACAGTGTGTCTGCTGCATGAAGTTGATGGTGAGGTGGGGAAGGTGGTCAGTGCAGGTCTAAATCAACCCAGGGTCCCTGAGCCCCCGGGGGTGTTTGGAGCCGAGCACCATGTTGAAGGGGTGGGGGTGTGTGAAGCCCCTGTGGCCCCCACGGTGACGCCACCCTGAGGAGATGGGGGCTGAGGAGGTCGGCCGGGGCAGGAAGAGGGCGCAGCAGGGATGGGGGCAAGGCAGGGCTGCGGGTTGTGCGAAGCCCGGAAAGATGGCTCCCTCCAGCCCCTGCACCCTGAGAGCCAGTCTCCGCACCGTGGACCTGTGGGTGCCCTTCCTGGAGGCCCCGCGGACCCCAGCCCAGGGGAGATCCCAGCACCAGGGGCTCAGCCCTGCAGGCCGCAGCCTCCCGCCCCCAGCGCCTTTCAGATCCCGTCAGTGTCCCATCTGTTCAAATCCAAAGGTCTTCTCTGTCTGCAGCCTTGCGTCAGAACCGTGTGGCTGAGGCTCCACCTGTAGAGCACAGGGCGGCAGGCGGGGCACTTGGAGTGGGGGCCGCGTGCTGGGTGCGGAGGTCCCCCACTTGAGTCCCTCATGCAAGTGGAGACGCACCTGCAGAGGGCCGGGTGGGGTCTGCACAGGCCTGGGGGTGGGGGTCGGCGGGGGGCAGCTGAGTCTTCACCATCCTACCAGCCAGAGCCCGTGCCCAGGCTTCTAGGAAGGGCTAAGCCAGCTTGGGTAGCCCCATTTTACCAACAAGGAGATGGAGCCTAGAGGCCCAGGCCTGCAGCTGGCTCTCGGGATGGGGTCTCCCATGAGGCTGGCATTAGACGGTCTCCTGGGAGGGACCCTGGGGAGGAGGTGACAGGCGCAGAGGTGGGGTGCAGGGACAGGAAGGCGGGTGAGGCCGCAGAGAAGGCATGCAGATGCTGGGGGCTCTCTGGCGGGGGCTGAGGCAGGCGCAGCTCTGAAGGGCGCCCATGTGGGCTGAGCCTCGGTCACCCTTTTGGGCCTGTGTCTGGGGGGGCATTGGGGAGCGACCTCTGCTCCCCTCCCTGCCCTCCTCTTCCTAGTACTCAGCATACCCTCCGAAGGGAGGGTGGGCAAGCTTGCCCAGCAGGGAGGGAAGCACAGACCAGCGGTGGTTCCTTGTGGTCCTCAGGTTTGCTGCTGGGCCCTGGCTGGGGCAGAGGGGCTGTGGGGAGGCGAAGGAGGTGGCACGTGCCTGGAGACCTCCACGTGCAAGGGGCGCGCGGGCGGGGCGGGGGGTCCTGTTCCTCAGGGCCTTTGCAGGGGCCTGGCCATGGCGGGCTGTGATTTTCAACAGTATGCTCTGGGGCCTCCTTAAGAGGCGCTGTTTGAAGAGCTGCCCTTCACCCGCTGGCTTGTGGCTCCAGCGTGGTCTGGGGGCCCCCAGCCTGTGCAGACGCACACGGCCACAGTCCCTGTGGTTCCAAGGAGGACGTGTGGGCGGCGCTGCAGGAGAGGAGGGGGAGGGGCGGTCAGCAGAGCCCTGGGGGCTGCAGGGGCCGGCCGGCTGTGAGGTCCCAGGAAGGGAGAGGCCAGGGGCCAGGAGGGACAGAGGACAGCTCCAGGCGTGTGGCTTTGGAGGCAGGAGAGAGCAGGGCAGCCAGGCCGAACTCGGGGGTGAGGACAGGCTAGACAGGGGTGGAGAGAGGACAGCGAGGTCTGGGGAAGCCTGACCTGGGCTGGGGGGTCCATGCTGGCACCGTGGCCATGGCAGCTCCCCTCCCGGGACCTCTGCCTTCTCACCTGTGAGATGGAGGCTGGTCGCCAGGGCCCACCCTCCTTGCCACCTTGTGACTCACCGCCCAGCCTACTGCCCCCAGGGGACCCCCAGCTCCAACAGCCCTGCCCAAGGGAAGGCCCTCGGCTCCCCCAGGAGGCTGGTGTGCTGGGGAGACCCAGGCCTGGGAGCCGGCAGGACCCCTCGCCCGCCGTTGGCTCCCGGGCCTCCGCCCTGCCTGCTCTTGCCACAGCTGAGCCCGGCTCTCTCGCCAGGAGCTGACGGAGCCTCTTGTGTTGCAGGCTGATGCTGTCGCCTGGCCTGCATGGACCCGCAGAGCTTTGCACCTGCCTGCCGCCTGCCGCGTGCCGAGCCCCTGCTTCTGTGCCGGCCCCTGGCTGAGCCGCCCAATAAACTGCCATCATAGCCAGCTACAGGGCCACTGGTCTCCATCTGTCATCCGTCAGCGGGAGGCAGCTTCCGGCTCCAGGACCCCAGAGGTGGAGCCTGGGCTGCGTTGGGTGGGAGGGGTGGCGGGGGTGTGTGTGAGTGTGTGAGTGCGTGGGTGCGATGGCCGTGTGGGCAGGAAATGCAAGATGGGGCAGGGCCTCCACCAACCGTGGGAGCCCAGCCCGGCCGTGGCCTGGCCCGTCCTCCCTGAGGGCCAGCGGGCAGCCTACCACCCTGTTCCCCCACGCAGCTCTGTGGCCCCTCCAGCTCCCGAAGTGATGTCACAGCTTTTCTGCCTCTGGGCACCCAGCCGGGGGCTGGGCATGGAGAAGGGGGTCCTGGGTGGGAAGAGCCCAGCCCAGGCTGCCCATGGGTCCCCCTCTTCTGCAGGAGTGAGGCGTGGGGGAGGCATTCTTACACAGGAGGGTCTGGAGCCAGAGAAGCTGCTGGGAGTGCCTGGGCTCTGTGGGTAGGAGAGGGCGGGAGACGGCCCCACCCGCTGTGGGGAGGGGGTGCAGGCAGACCCCGGCCCCTCACTGCAGGACTCAGCATTGCCCTTCCCAGGCCCCCATAGAGCTCAGGACCTTGTGGGCTGGGGGCTGCACATGCCAGGCCCCCAGGACAGGCAGAGTCCATGGCCTCAGAATTCCAGAAGTGTCTGCAGGAGGCTGCTTCCTGCTCAGCAGCCCCTCGTTCTTCAGCTCCCCACCCCCCTAGTCCGTCTTCCGCTGCAGAGGGTCTGAAGCATTCCGGACCCCTTCTGCTTTGCCCCAAAGACAGCTTCAGGTTGAACGATCCTGCGAAGCTCTGCGTTTCTCGACACTTCCTTCCCTAGGGCCTGGGAAATGCGACCCTGAGGCAGTGTGGGCACGGCGGCAAGACAGGCTGGGGGGGCGAGGTGGTGGGCAGACCCCTGCGTCGGGGCGGCAGCCGCATCCTCAGCTTTGCAGCCGCAGGGCCGCTGGCTGCTTGGGCCCAGGGTGTCTAGAGGAGGTGTCAGCTGCAAATTGGATATTACACCTCCGGCCGCAGGTGCGAGGCCTTGGGCCTTCAGGAGCCGGGAGGGCGGCACGTGTGAGTGCATAGCCCGGCTCTGCTGGCCAGGCCAGGGGTGGGCTGCAGAGGGGAGGCGCTCGGGGCAGGGCAGCCAGGGTGGAGCAAGGCTGGGCACGGGGGCGGAGGGGCAGGAGACGGCTGGCCGGTGCCCCGTGCCCCGCCTGAGCACAGGGGCCCTGGCTTGCCTGCACGGGCTCTGCCTCCCCTCACTCTCGGCCGCCCGACCTTGGAGCGTCTGTGGGTGGGGAGGGCGCCGGAGGGGCTGCCGGGACCCCAGCACCCCCTGCCGCCCCGCCAGCACCCCCTGACCCTGGGGGATCCGGTGTTCCGGGGCAAGGCGTTGGCGTGGACAGGCCGAGGGCAGCGCGGGGCCAGGAGGAGGGCACCCAGGGCAGGGCTGGTGGCGGCAGCAGCCACTGCCTGGCCAGACTCCGAGCCTCCCCGCTGGAGAGTGATGCATCAGGGTGACCTCGGGCTCCTGCTGTCTGGAGCGGCAGGGAGGTCGAGAGCCAGGCCAGCTGTCTGGGTGCAGACAGCGAGTGGCCGGCCAGCAGGTGCCCATCTGGTGCCCGCACAGAATGGGCTGGGGCTGCTATGACCAGCGGTACCCACTGTGCCCTCCCGGAGCCGGCGGGATCGGGGGAGCACCCCCGCTCTGTCCCTTCCTCTCCTGGGAAGGCCCAGAGACAGACCAGGCTCCCTGAAGTCCCACAGCATGTGGCAACAGAGCCAGACTTGGAACCAGTCTCATGTCTCCAGGCCAGACACGAGTCACGGGAAGCCAGAGGCTGGCTGCATTGGACTTTCCTTTTGGGGAGCGTGTGGGTGCTGGGAAGAACCTGGCTGCAGCACCGAGTTGGTGGAAGAGAGGTATTTGTTCAGTGTCGGTCACAGCCCAGGGGCACTCACGGCTCCCTCCCCCAAGCCTCGGTTTCCCGTCTGTAGAATGGGACTGTTAGAGTCTCCAGCGGGAGGGTGACAGGAGCCAGGCCTGCACAAGGCTGGGGCTCAGGATCCACCCTGCGCTGGCCGTGCCCTGCCTGCTCCCTGCTTGCTGCAGAAGCCCGACAGGACCCTGTTGTGGGGGGCCCCTGCCCAGGATCCGGACCCGGCACTTCAGGGCCCCTTGGACCCTGAGCCACAAACCTGCAAGAGCCCCCCACTGAGCCAGCCTTGGGTGGAGGGGGGCCGCATCCAAGGGGTCCTTCCACTCCGTGTGTACACCGTCAACCACATATAATCTCAGCAACTCCTCCACTTCACAGGACACAATTCAGGCAGACAACCAAACAAAACAGAAGACATAGGTAAAGAAAGAGCCTTCCTCTCCCTAAGGGCATGTCCACCAGGCGCCGTTGCTCCCAGGTGTTTTCTAGCGCTGTCGTGAAGCCATCGCCATGCCGTGCGGTTTACAGACTCAGTAAGAAGCACAGCCTCCTCTAAGGCAGCCCGAGCGACGTGGGGATGGGGCGGGGGACTGGAAAACAGGGAGGGAACTCACTAAACAGACGGCAGAGCGGGAGACTCAGCTGGTGTCTGCAGTGGTTGTTATGACCGTGGAACAAAACAGCCCCCGACGACGCCGCTGACCCTCCGGTTAGACGGGGCCCTGCAGGGACAGCTCGTCTCTGGTCCTGGTTTGGAATCACCTGCAGGTTCGCTCAGCCGCAGGCCTGCCGGTCAATGCCGGCCGTCGACTGGGATCTGAGCTGGGGTTGCCGGCCTCACGCCAGCATGTGGCCTCTCCCTGTGGTCCGGGCTTCCGTGTGGCTGGCCGCTGGTCCCAGGGAGCAGCCCCAGAGGGAGAGCCCGGCAGAAACGGCATCCTAGTCTGAGACCTCATCTCCGAAGTCACACAGCATCACTGGGACTGCAGTGAGCAAGGCTGAGCCTGCCCAGGTTCACGGGGAGGTGGGGGGAGACGTCACCTCTCGGGAAGAGTGGCAATGTGGCCGTCTTTGGAAAGTGGAACCCGCCTCCGTCCCCCTTCACTTCCATCTTCGCTCGCTGTGCTGTGACTTCACTCTTCGTCACAGCAAGGAGGGCCTGCCTGCCGTGGACGCCATGGGGACACAGGCTGCTCCGGGACCTCTCTGGGCTCCGTCCTCTCTGCCCTGCCCCCACGCTCAGATCTCTCGCCCTTGGCCACGGCTCCCATGTCCTCTTGGCCTGTTAACTCTGTGGCCCTGGACAGGAGGCCGTGTCAGCCTCACTGCAGCAGAGTCAGTGCTGAGACCGCCAGGGGGACAATCCTTGGTGCCAGCTCAGGCAGACCCTGGGGTGGACACAGTGTGACCCCACGGGGGAGGTAACTTGGAGAGGCGTGACCTCCACAGGCTCCTGCAGATGCCCCGCCCTGCAGGAGTGCACCCCTCCTCATGGGCGCTGTTCCTGGAGGGGTCGTCCAGGGGTTGTTCACTGTGCTCAAGGCCAGCTGCTTCAGTTGACAGGATACCTGTAAATCCTCTAGGCAACGGGCATTGCTTTGCTCTGAAAATGGTATCTTGGTTGAAAGTAAGAAAGGCTCAGGAGTAAGAAAGGCACTTCTCAATGAAGTGGCCACTTGTCTTGATTAGCTCAGAAACATCCAGCTGTCTTGCTAAGCTGTTCACGCATCTCTCTAGCCACTCTGCCCCCATCCACCCACCTACCCATCCATCCACCTACCTATCCACCCATCCATCCACCCATCAATCCATTACCTATCATCTACCCACCCATCCATCCATCCACTCACCCATCCACCTACCTACCCATCCATCCACCTACATACCTATCTATCCATCCACCCTATCTATCCATCCACCCTATCTATCCATCCACCCTATCTATCCATCTGCTTGTCCATTTACCTATCTATCTATCCATCCGTCCATCCACCCACCCATCCACCTATCCATCCAGCCACCCCATCCATCCATCCATCCACCTACCTACCCATCTATGCACTCATCCATCCATCCACCTACCTACCCATCTATCCATCCATCCCCTCACCCATCCACCTACCTATCCATCCATCCATCTATCCACCCATCCATCCATCTACCCATCCATCCATCCACTCACCCATCCACCTACCTATCCATCTATTCATCCATCCATCCGTCTATCCACACACCCACCCATCCATCCACCTATGTGTCCATCTCTCCACCCACCCATCTACCTACCTGTCCATCTGTCCATCCATTCTTCCACCCATCCATCCTCTTAGCCATTACTCACCCACTTATTCTCTCGACAGCTGCATGGTCCAAGCACTGCCCTCTCACCTGGGCTTGGCTCAGGAAGTAAACCAGGACCCCTGCCCACTGGAAGCCCCTAGTGTGGAGGGGCATTCATCCATGTGACAGAGAAGCCCCAGCTTGCTTAGGGAGGCATGGGCAGAGGCGGAAGCACCTAGGAACAAAGGTGGCCCAGAGCAGGTGGCCATGTGCTCTGGCTGGGGGCTAGGACGGCGTCCCGAAGAGGTGACCCCCAAGCGGCAGCAGGGCAGGAACCTGTCCCCTCCCTCCAGTGCAGAGTCACCAGGCCAACCAGCACTGGAGACCCAGAGCCGACTTTAAGCTGAAGTTCTAGTTCTCCTTGAACCAAATCCCACTCCCTTCGCGGTGAATTTCCAATTTAAATACCCAAATTGTTTACTTGCTGAAATCAATTGACAAGGGACCAGCGTGTATTTGCGATTCAATTGACTATGATACACTGTATTACAATTACAGCTCGAATGGATTTCTTTTTAATTTATTTTCCTCTGAACGTTCTCCTCTGCCGGTAATTCTGAGACTAATGTCCTCGGGATCCTCATCCTTAGCTGCAGAAGGATAATGGACAGCTCTGGACAGAGGCCGTGCTGGGCACTACCGGCCCCCAGGGCTTTGGCCCCGCGGCCCTGTGGGCCTGTGTCCCTTTCAGACCACCCAGGCTGGGCCCAGAACGTCCCACAAAAGGCGTCTCCCGCCATCGCCAGGATGGGAGCTCAGGATGGGACACCCGGGAGCCGGAAGGTGCTCCCACCCCCTCCCTCTGTCTTCGAGGGCCTTGCTCCTGCTGGGTACTCCTGAACAAACCTCTGTTGCCCTCTGGGCCTCAGTTTCCCCACCTGTGAGAGGCGCCCTCTCTCCCCACCTCTCCACCCGCACTGTCCCTGGCCTCCTCCTTTCTAGTCCTGACACACAGTCACAGGCTCCAGGGGGACCATCCACTCGGGTCTGTCCTGGGGCCAACTTGGGGTGCAGGTGGGCACCCTGCTCTGCCTGCCAGGAGGGACATCGAAGCTCAGAGGGACCACGTGAGCTGTGAACTTGCCCAGTGGCCGCCCCCGCCTCCCCGGGCAGCACTGGAGCAGGGGTTGGATCTTCTCCCACTGGGCCACCGCCTGCCTGGGGACGCCTGCCTCTGCTTCCCCGGGGGGGCTGCTGGGGCAGGGGGAGCCTTCCCTGAGCCCCTCACTCACTCTGCACTGGTTGACTGAGCCTGAACACCTGCACCCTGCCCTCGCTGGAGGGAGCTTCCCCACGTGCCCAGGCAGCCAGGTGGTGGCCTGCTGGTGAGGCCAGCAGGGCCTGAGAGGCCGTTACCCCATGCTTAGTCACACATCATGTCCGCTGTTTGTGACCCCATAGACTGCAGCCCGCCAGGCTCCTCTGTCCATGGGCTTCTCCAGGCAAGAACACTGCAGGGGTTGCCGTTTCCTTCTCCAGAGGATCTTCCTGACCCAGGGATTGAACCCGCATTGGCAGTGGGGTCTTTACCACTGAGCCACCTGGGAAGCTGCATGACCCCATGGCCACCCCCCTTGAACATGCCAACACCCTCTGGGGGTGTCTCTGTGTGAGCGTGACTGTGTGTCCGACCTCAGAGTCTGGCGTGGGTGCATCCTGGCTCAGGCCAGCCCGCCCGACTGCAGCCCGGAGCACTTAGCTCCCTCCCTGTCCAGGCCTGTCTCTTACCTGTGATGTGCAGTGTGGATGAGGGATGTCCGCGTGGCCTTTCACGGGTGACAGATGCTGTCCGACCCTCACCTGCGTGTGCAGCGGGGCCTAGGCCCCTGCCTGAGACAGACACGGAGGTAAGGCTGGGGGCCCAGACCCGGCCTCCAGCCCCAGCACGCCCTCCACCCCTGCCGTCCTGGCGCTGGGGAGACGGACGGCTCCCCGGGCCTCGAGCCAGTTTGTTTGGCCGCTCTGGGAATGGAGGTGCCCGTAGATCAGGTCCCTGTGGAAACCCAGCCCGACAGCTCCATTCTGCACCGCCTCTGCGGAGATATCCTCACATGAGTGGGACTTCCTGCTCTTTTGGGGATATGTGAATCCTTGCAGAAGGCAGGATGCCGTTTCCATCAGGGAGCCACGTCTGTGAAAAGGAGAATTAGTGACAGAGAAGCGAGAAAGCGAGTGGGGAAGAGCGAGCCACGCTAAGCTTGGCCCTGGGAGGTCAGCCGCACAGGCTTCCAGAAAGGTCAAGTGTGGAGGGTGCCCAGCCTGCAGCCACAGACCTCGCTGGAGCTGCCACCAGCCGGGGTGGCGGAGCCCCTGGGCTGGGCAATCAGCTGGATGCGTGGGCCAGAGCAGCAGGGCCGCAGCTGGGCATGGGGCAGGCTTGTGCCCAGTCACTGGGGTCTCTCTCCCCAGATAGGCCGCCCTGAGGGAGACGGCGCCCCCATCGCACACAAACCCCAGTGAGAAGCTCAGTCTCACTTTGCTGGGGGCCCACCCTTGCTTGGCCCTCTGCCTGCTGACCCCTGGGGAGGAGGGTCAGTGTCATCTCAGTGCAGGTGGTCGGGGCCCGGCCGGGGGTCCTGACGGGCTCAGATCCAGCTCTCACACGCCACCCTGGGAAAGTCATTCTCAACCGTAGCGCCCTTCTCTGTAAAATGGGAAGACTTTCTCCGAAAGTGTTGAGCAGCTGACGTTGGCGCATTGAGGAATGTACTTGATGAATGTGGCCCTGGGCCGGAGAGTGAGTGCCCGTCACGGGGGTAGGCATGAGACCCCAGGCCTGGGAGACTGGCAGAGGGAGCCCAGATGCCTGCTCAGTGGGGATCAAAAGAGAATGCAAGGAAGGGCCCCCAGGGATGGGAGTGGCCCAGCTCGCTTAGGACTGTGGAAGTCCTCCTAAGATCATGCTTCGTTCCGTGAGCTGGGGCTGGGAGGCCCCTTCTCTGTGCTTTCACCCCAGGCTGGGGGTGGGGGTGGCGATGGCCCCCGAGGGGAGCGCACAGTGCAGTGAGATGCCAGGGAACCTGGATTCAATTACACACCAGGTGTTATGTATGTGGTGCCCCATGAACGCATTGATCCCTCAGGGTGACAGATTGGTTATGAATCGGGTAATAGACCAGCTTGTAAATGAAATATATTGGATCATGCAGGCGGCTGGGCTGGGTGTCAGCTTGAGGGGAATGGGGCAGATTTATGAGCCTGGAAGGACTTGTTTCAGGCTGGGTGGCTGGGGCACCGGCTGTTCACCCAGCACCATTTCCACTCCTGGACTCACACCCGGGCCCCAGGGACCTGGGAGGTTCCACGTCAGAGGGCTGCGTGTTCCAGGGACTTGCTGGGGGTCAGCTCACACCTAGAAGTCTGGTGGCACCATGATCCCACTGCTGCTGGGCAGGCCAGGATCAGAGAGGTCACGCGGCCTTCCCTGTGTCACACAGCGAAGGGGCAGACAAGGACTTTGAAGCCAGGCTGACTTGTGCCCCTCTCTCTTTCTGGCCAGCTCTTCTGAGCTAGGTGAGTGCAACAGGCAGGAGTGGGGCCCTTTGGGGTGGGGGGTCCCAGCTCAGCCCCAGTGCTTGGTCTCTGTGACCTTGGCCTTGGCATATTCCGGATCAGAAGAGGGACCCACACAGAGGGTCAGTGAGGAGAGACCCAGGAGCAGGGCTTGGCTTGCCTGAGGGCCTCACTCCCAGAGACACAAAGACTGGAGGCCCCTGGGGTCGGAGCTGGGGACAGAAAGGGGGGGGTGAGGCGGGTCACTGCTCCCTGCTGAGACGTTTCAGGTCACTTGGCTAACCGTGGCTGTTCCCCAGCTGTCTCCCCCTGACCAACCTCCCCAAGGGCATGGAACCTTCTAGAGATAAGCAGAGCCAGCCAGGCTGCACGCAGGGAGGGGCTGAGTGCATGAATGGGGCGGGAGTCAGGGAAGGTCTCCATCTCTGGGATCGAGACCCGCCTGGGAGAGAAAAAAGGGGTCAGCGTGACCAGGGTCACAGTCTGAGTGGGACCAGGGTCAAGGCTCACTCTGCGTCCGTGATTGCAGCCCAGAGCACAGCACGAAGACGGAATGCAGGGTCCTGGGCCGCATGAGATTGGATTTCTAATTTCCTCGGTGCCCTTGCTCCACCTCTTAGCCACATATTTGACTGAGACTATCGCAAGATGCACAGGACTTCCTGGATCTTCCCAGGCCCCTCTGGGACTAGAGCCCTGGGCTCCTCTCCCAGCTGAGGCCTGTGCCGCTGATGGAGGCCCCACGAGCATCTGTAATGAGCACCTCTGGCAGGGTGGGGGACGCGGGGAGAGGAACGGGGGCCCATTCATCTCTCTTCATGTCTCTCCTTACAGCTCCACCAGCTTCTCAGCGATCTTTATGGGGTTCAATTATTATATCTTCAATTGATATGAGTGATCTCAATGGTTCTTAATGTTCCGTATTAAATCTCCCATGTAAAATATCTTTAACGTTCAGCAGGAAGCCCCTAGTCATTGCCAGCAATGCCGCGGCGGCAGAGGCCTTGGCGGGGCCGCAGCCCCTCGGGGTGGCAGCTCGGCGTCCTCGGCCCTGGGCCCCCATGTCAGGGCAGGGGTCCCTCCTCAGCCCCGCAGCTGGAGGAGTCTGTGATGAGACCTTCAGGAAGAACAGAGTCGAGGTGGGAAGTTAGGAGCAAAGCCACGGTGCTAGTTTCCTTGTCTCTGGCTGCCGCAAATCCCCACCAGCTTGGTGACTGGAGACAATGTCTGTCCATCTGCTGTGGCTCTGGAGGTCAGGGATCCCTGATTCCTGAGCGAGTGGGTGTTCAGGGTCTGGCGTCCGGGCACTGGCAGGGCCGGGCCCTCAGAGGCTCTGGGACGTTTCCTTGCATCTTCCAGCTCCTGGGGGCCATGCACCCCTGGGCCTTTGTGGTGCCAGTCTGTCCCTGCTTGCCGTCACCCTGGCCCCTGCCTTCCCCTTGCAGGCCCTTGTGATTACAGGTTGGGGTGCCGGGTAGCCGGGCAATCATCTTTTTGAGTCTTCCCCACACAGCAGGCCATGAGCTACTGTGGGGCAGGACCCACGAGGCGCCCGCTGGGCCTGGGTGCGCAGCAGCGGGACAGCCTGTGGGTGGGGGCTCTGCCCTCTGGGTGAGGAGGCACCAGGGCTCGCCGTCCTGTCTCCCTCTTCGTGGGCTGGGGCACTGCCCCTTCCCTGGGCCCAGCGCCTGTGGCTAAGGGCAGCTTCCCTCCTGAGATTCCTGGCCCATGAGCAACCCCAATGGACATCGAGGACCTCATCTTGGCAGCAGGCCCCGGACAGGCTCTGGCCCAGATGCCGCACACTCTGTCACCCCGGTGTCCTCTCATAGCCCTGCTCTGCTGCACACAGCCCTGCCCTCTCAATGTTCCACTGGGGTGCAATCCCCTTGTACCCATTTCCAAGGGGGATCTCCTGTTCATGCTTCAAGATGTGGTCTTGGTGTCTCCTCTTCCAGGAAGTCTTCCCAGATTGTGCCCACCCTACGCAGCTCCTCCCACCCCTTGCAGTGGGTGGGGGGGTTGTGGGGCTTCCTGTGAGCTTCAGCCCTTGCCCAAGCCTGCTTTCCCTACCCTGAGCAGCTGCCTGCCCTTTTCTGGGGTGGGGGTGCTTTACCTGGTCCAGGCGGGCTGTTGCAGGCAAAGGGCATCCTGCCTGCATGGCCCCTTTTTCTCATGTGTCATCGATACTTCCCATCACTCTCCTGTCTTCTTGGAACAACTTCAGGGTTTATTGAATCTGGAAAGAAAGGAGCGAGAGAAGGAGAGAGCTGTGTGCCTTGCACAAATCTGTGGTTCTGACAGTTTTATTAAATAATGGGGCGGTCTGGTAACGCTGTAAAATAAGGCTCCGGGGGAGGAGGCAGGGGCCAGGCTGGAGACGTGGAAGGAGGAGTCTGGCCACTTCCAGAGTCGCTCCTGGGGCTCCTTCATCAGTGGGAGGTGTGGATTCACTCAGGTCTCCCACTTGGCACCTGGGTGACCACGAGCATCGCCCGGTCCTCCAAGGCCTGGAGCCTCCCTCCTCTCTTTTTGGGCTGGGTGCCCGCTGTGCTCCTGGCCTGCTGCCCAGGGTCCCTGAGAAGTGCCGGGAAGGTGTGTGACTTGCAGCCTCTCACAGGAAGGAGCACAGGGCAGAGGCCGAGGGGAGAAGGAGGAGGAGCTCGCATGTCCAGGGGCTCCGCTGTGTGTCTGAAGCCAGCCGCTGGGCAGTTGTGACCAGGAGCTCCTGGAGGCAGGGCCGCCCCCAGCTCCCGGGATAACGGGCAGAGTCCAGGCGGGGCGGCTCTGCTCAGGTGGTTGCTGGTGGAGCCGGCTGCGTGGTGTGTCTGTCTCGGCTTCTGCGGCCCTGCCTGGGGAAAGCAAGGCTGAGACATGCGGGGTCCGGGCCTGAGTCCAGGACACCGGCTGCCTGTACCCAGGAACCCTGGTAAAGTCGAGCCAAGCTCCCACCTTGAGGGCTGCCTGAAGTTGAGATAGACGAGCACAAGCATAGAAGGTTCTGGATCAAAGAACCCGGCCCATGGGGAGCCTGTGCCAGTGGCACAAGGTGCCATGTGATGCTTTCCTGGGCCATGGTAATGTGTACACAGGATGCCCAGTCTCTACACTGGTCCTCACCCCAAGCCAGTGAAGCAGTGGAGCAGCCCCAGTTAGCGGCCCAGAGAGGTTAGGACACTTTCCTGGGACCACACAGCTCGGGAGAGTTAGAGCCTGGGCAGAGGCAGAGCCCACAGCCTCTCAGCTGGCAGTGCCCCTCTGGTGCCTGCAGCACCATCCACACCTCCCAGGGCCCCCCGCCCTCCACCCGGCACCACGAACCCTCGGCTGGCGGGAGCATCGTTTGCTTCCTGCCTTGGCCAGTACCATCCGTCACAGCACCTCAGGCTTCTGACGCTGGTCCCTGGGCGGGGGAGGCAGAGACAAACCAATGGGGCATTGCGGACTCTAGCAGCAGTCTGGGTATGTTGTCCATAAACCGGAAATAATTGATCTACAGGCTGGCAAGACAGCCAGCAGAATACAAAGGCATTTATGGCTTTTCTGCTTAATAACCCTCAACTCTTCTGGGCAGCTGAGGGGACCTGGGCTCTGACTTGGTCTTTGCAGATGGGCGGAGTTCCAGGGGTCCGGGAGGGGGAGAGGGAGAGGAATGGTGGGCCCCTGGGGAGGGGGAGGGGGATGGTGGGCCCCTGGGGAGGGGGAGGGGGATGGTGAGCCCCTCCTCCAGGAGCCCCAGGCCCCTGAGAGGCCAAGGCAGGAGCTGCGTCGTACGTATGTCGGGGACTGGGGTCACGGAGGTCAGCTCACCCCATCCATGGGCTGTGCAGGCAAGTTTCCACTGAGTCACAGTTGAAAAAAAACAAAAAATTTGGAACAGAATAATGGTCAGTAGGAAGTGATTTCCTCATTCCCCTGACATGCAGGCAGCTCCTCAGTGTGGGGATGGGTCTGGACTGTGGCTCTGTGGAGACGGAGCAGAGCATTTGGGGTGCTTCCAATGGGGAACTGGGGCCCTGCCAGAGGGGACCCGGGAAGGTGGCTCCCCATGCCTCTGCCTCGGTTCCTGCTTTCTCCTCCGGGGCCTGCCTCTGGGTTTCTTCTCCTCCCACTCGCTCGCTCCCGTGTGAGTCTCCATCCTCACTTCTCTGCTCCAGAGCCCAGGGAGCGTTGAGGAGCCTGACGTCCGCACCCCCACCCAGGGCCTGCCGTCCTGTCTGGGGCTTTGGGCCCAGCCCCCTGGGTCCCTCGTTAAGTCACTCAGCAAACACGCACTTGCCCCTTTCTCAGGTGGGCCCTGTGTGGGAGGAGGAGGCTCCCTGGGGAAATCAGACACAGCCCCCAGGAAAAGCCCCAAGGGGCAGAGCCAGGGAAGGCAGGGCAAGGAGCCCCAAGGCAGGGGATTCCAGGTGGAGAAACCAAGCGGAGGCCCGGGGTGGGCTCCCTTCTGCTTCTTTAGATCCCGACTCCCCCAGCCCACCGTCAGACACCAAGGCCACTGGACCTGGGTGTGTGGGTTGGCACTTGTGGAAGGGAGACGGCCCCCCTCCTGGGCCCGCCTCCTGGGATAACTTTGTGTCTGTCTATTGAGACCTGCTCCCCTGCCCCAGGCCTCCAGGGAGGGGCGCTCTGTGCTGCTGCGGGGACCAGGAGCTCTGCCTCCCTGCTAGGCTGACCTCCCACCTCTGACCCCTGACATGCTGGAGCGATGCCTGATGGACAAGTTACCCGTGTGGCAAAGACCTGAGAAAAGTAAGTTGAACACATCTTTGAGGAACTCCTTTTCCCCACCCCCATGCTGGCTCCCTCCCTCAGGCTGTCTTCTCTAAATAGACCAAAACATGGTAATTTTATGAACAAATCAAGCCATGCATTATACATTTTTATGTTCTTAAGTTAACAAAGTGACTTTGAATCTATAAAAGGCACCAAAGTAAGTATTCCATTTATTTTTGCCTCCTGAATGGCCCTCTCATCCCTTGCCTTCCCCCTACCCTCGGTGACCCTGGCTGGCACTCAAGGCCCTGGGACTCAAGCACTCAAGGCCCACAAGGTTCAATCACCTCCATCAAGTCCCACGTCCCCAAGTCCCCACATGAGTCTTGCCGATCCCTCTCCTCCTCAGATATCTGACACCTCTGTGTCTGCTCAAAGTGCACCTCACCTGCCCTTCGTTCAGCTGGTGAACTCTTCCCCATCCTTCAAAACCCAGCTCAAATGACCCCTCCTCTGTGAGATCTCCTGTTAGGACACTGACAAGTACCCACCATCCCTTCTTGAAGGCAAAAGGATAGCTAAGACTGCTGGACCTGCAGAAGTGCAGACTGGGAAGGGAGGAGTGGGGGGCCGGGGGTGAGGGATCAGGGCTGTCTGCAGAGGCTCATCATGAGCGGAGGTGGAGGGACAGACTGCAGCCTGGGCGTAAGGGGCTGCCCTGGGGTGGAGGGGTGGAGGGGTGGGGTGTCTGGAGTGTCCAGGCATGGCCGGGGCCTGGCGTGGTCAGCTGAGAAGAGGTCATGGACACCCCATGCTATAGTGACAGCATCCTGTCACCACCGAGCAGGTCCGGTCTTTGGCCTGAGTGCCAGTCCACGCAGACCTGACTGGCCTGAGCCCGGCCCTGTGGGCCTCCATGGGTGTGCATGACGTCAGAGGCCTGGCCGGGTGACCGTGGCCAACGCTGTCCTTCTCTGCGTGGCCCCGGTGGGACAGCGTGTGGCTTGGAGTTCACAGGCCAGCTATGCCCTGCTGAGCGTGTGGCCCTGGGCAGGACAGGCTCTCAGACCTAAGGCTGTGGGTGCCCGGGGGTGATGGTGCCTTGGGGGAACGCAAGGGGGTTAGTTCTGTGAGCCGAGGTCGTACTCGGGGCTGGCACCAGCCAGGCCACTGGGCGCTCACTCTTGTTTTGCTCTGACTCCTGCCGGAAAGTGAAGTCATAAGCCCAGCGGCGCGGTGTGATCACCCCGCGTCCAGGAGTCTGGGGCAAACGTCATCCCTTTGACCTCTGAGTGGAAGCATTTTTGCTAATGGGGGTGCTGATGGCAGGTGGTGTCTGGAGAGGAGGCCAGGTCTCCAGCCGTCTGGGATGGGGCCGGTGTGCGAGCGGGGTGAATGGCGGGTCACCAGGCTGCCGGCATCTGCTGCCTTGTAAGCCGGGCGCCAGCTGACAGAGCATGGGCGGCCGCGCTCTCCCAGCCCAGGCTGGTGCAGGCCAGCAGGAGGGCAGCTCAGGGCGGGATGGGTGACCGGGGCCAGCCCTCCCACCAGGACCAGGCCCCGAGCGTGGCTCCTGGGGGCCTGGCCGGGTGCGTGTGCGCGCGAACATGCTTGCACACGTGTGTGAGCGAGCATGTGTGCACACATACGTGTGGCTCTGTGTGCATGTGCACATGGGAGTCTGCACGTGAGCGTGGGTGTGCGTGCCCATGAGTGTACATTCAGTTAACCTGCCTGGTGCGGACGTGTGGTTCTCCCCGCCCGGAACAGCACAGCACCCACTCCGCCCCGACCGCAGCCGTGGTCCAGCTTCGTCTGGAGTTTTCAGTGACCGCTCCAGTGGGAGGCAGGGCCGTGACAGGAGCCTGCAGGTTGATCTTCCCGGGGCGGCGTGGCCTCGTCGCCTCTCCTGGAGCAAGGCTGGGACAGGAGAGGGTTAGAACAGGGACACTGAAGGCCTGTGGGGGCCTGTCCCCCTCCCATCTCACCCCCAGCCCTCCATCCAGAGGAGACAAGGAAGAGCCTGGTCTTCCAGTGGGCAGGGTCTGCGAGGGGAGACCCCCCCTGCCCTGATCAGGCCCCCGGGGCGTGGGGAGGGGCCTTTGACTTTCAGCCGGCCATCAGCTGCAAGTCCTGAGCTGGGTGGGGGTCCTGGTGCAAACCCGACCAAGCGCTGCGGGCCCTTTGCTGTCCCCTCGGGGAGCCCTCATGGCGGGAGGGCCTGGGCACCGTCTCCAGGGTCCTTGGCCCGACACTGGCCGCAGCACACGTTGCGTCCTGCAGCTGTGTGGGGAGCTGTTGAGTGGGGAGCGCTTTGCTGAGTCCATGCTCTCGCTGGCCGCGGATGAGCTGCAGGGTGGACACGGCGGGGTGGGGACGCCTCCAGGCTGCTCCCTGCACAGGGCTTGGTCCAGGGCCCCCGTGGTCCAACTCAGGCAGCCTCTGCCTGAGCCTCTTGCTAAGCGCCAGTTTCAGCCCCTTTCTGGAGATGCACCCCGGGACGAGCCTGACTCAGGCCCGCTGTGTCTGACTGCCTCCTGAAACCCAGCCTGGCTGTCTCTGGTTCCTGGGTCTGCATCCCAACGTTAGTATTTTTTTCTCTGTGAAAGACTATTTACTTGCTAAAAATACTCTTCTCCCTATGCCCCTAAGGAAGCTTTGGTAAATAATTGCTTCCACCTCCCAACAGAGAGCTGACCCCCAGCCACCCTGGGGAGACGCAGTGGACCCTAGCCAGCCCTGGGGGAGCCCAGCAGCTGGCATAGGGAAGGAACAGATGGAGGCTGGGCCAGGCAGAGGCTGCCTGAGCTGAGGAGGGGCTCACCCAGCCCCCACACTGTAGGACCTGGGTCACCCCTGGGAGTCAGGCCCCAGAGTGGAAGGGACTATGAAAGTGCCCAGCCCAACCCCACCAGACGGCCCAGTCCCTCTCCCAGGCCTCCAGGTTAAACCCTCTTGAGGATGGGGCCTCCCGGCTCCCCCACCCCCACCCCCTCCAGCCGCTGGTGTTAATCCTGTGGCTCCCCCCGGGGTCCCTGCCCATGTGCGGACTCTGCCCTCCTGGAACCGCAGGCAGCAGAAGCTCCCTGGCCTGGCCAGCACTGCGCTGAGGGCCTGTGCCCCTGGAGGGTGACCACGTGAGGGGCCGAGCCATCTGCCTTTCCTGTGCGGGAGGCAGGGAGCCCGGCTCCATCTCTGGTGTAGAGCTGTGAGCCCATTCGGGCAACTGTCAATGAGCAGGCAGCCACAACCTCAGGGCGCAGAGATCCCCAGGAGCCCATTGTCCTGCACCCCGGGAACAGGAGGAGGGCACCCCTGCCTCTGCGGAGTGTGCTGGCAGTGGGCGGAGGGTCTGCTGAGCTTTTCAGGCTGGGCTGCTGGGCACTGGGGAGCCCGGGCTGGGTTGCGGTTTCCTGCCTGGCCCACCAGTCCTTCCGATAGTTCTCCCTGGCTGGGGCTCTCTTCCTTTTGCCAGAATCCCGGGTACCAGCACCCTCACCCACCCCCATGCCAGAAACACCCACCCAGGGTGACACCATCCCTGCTGTGCTGTGTCTGAGTACCCCCTCCACATCCACCCTGGACGATTCAAGAGCCTCCCTCTGAGACTCAGTTTTCACCTGCTGTGTGCAGGGTACACGCTGGGTGACAACCAGCCCCATCAGCAGAGCCCACCTGGATGGCAGCAGACAAGGAGACAGGGGTGCTGGGCTGGGCGCAGAAAGGGGGGCTCGGCGGGGAAGAGGAGGTGGATCCTACTCCCCCAACCTGGGGACTCCCTGGGGTGGGGCAGTCACAGAGGAAGCTCCCGAGGGGGAGAGGTGGGCTCCCGAAGGTCTGAGGAGGCTTTCAGAGCCCAGGCTTGTGGGTGAGCTGCAGAGTGGGGGATGGGAAGGGGTAGCCTGATAGTGACTCTGGTTCTGGGGTTTAGGGGAGTGAGGGGGGCCCTTAGGTGGAGAAAGGGCAGCTGTTGGGTCAGGATAACCTTGTTCACATCCTGGCTCTGCAGCTGTCAGTGGTGGGCTTGAGCCCTGGTCCCCCCGGACACCTCCTCACCTTCCTCTCCTGTGACATGGGCTCCTTGGGCTGTTGCTCACCTGAGGGAGTTGGGGAGGTGCTGGCGTGGGTGAGCTGGGGCTCTGCTGACCTGGGGCTCCCTGCTCCTTCTCCTCCAGGGAGGGTGGGGCACGGAGGCAAGGCAGGCCTTCAGCCCAGACCGGCAGTGGGATTTATTTGTTCAATCATCCGTTCATTCTTTTATTAATTCGTTCATTTAAAAATCTTGATTGAGCATCTTTCGTTCATTTAAAAATCTTGATTGAGCATCTTTTGTCCGTGGTATGGTGCTCTAGGTCCTGGGTTTCCTCCCCCTACTTCGAGAAAGAGGCAAGAAGATGGACAAAAAGCAAGCCATTGAAGCGGTGCTGGGAATACAGAAGTGGGTGAGCGACGCTTGGTGGGAGGACCATGCTACCACGGGTCTCAGGGGGCTTCTCTGAGGAGGGAGGACCATGCTACCATGGGTCTCAGGAGGCTTCTCTGAGGAGGGAGTCCTGGAGCTGGGTCCTGAATCCAGGCCTGTGAGGCTCTGGTGGGCGGGGCAGCTGCAGGACTCACTGGGATGACGATGATGGTGGTGATGCGGGTGATGTGTTGACGACGGTGGTGATGGAGATGGAGATGATGGTGATGGTACTGATGAGGCTGATGATGGATGTAACAGTGGTGACGATGATAGCGTGAATGGTGATGGGTACGGTGATGAATATCAGGGTGATGATGAAGAGAATGGTGAAAGTTAACATTCATTGACCTTAAATAAACGGTGGCTCCAGAGAAGGCAGTGGCAACCCACTCCAGTACTCTTGCCTGGAAAATCCCATGGACGGAGGAGCCTGGTAGGCTGCAGTCCGTGGGGTCGCTAAGAGTCAGACACGACTGAGCGACTTCACTTTCACTTTTCTCTTTCATGCATTGGAGAAGGAAATGGCAACCCACTCCAGTGTTCTTGCCTGGAGAATCCCAGGGACGGCCGAGCCTGATGGGCTGCCGTCTATGGGGTCACACAGAGTCGGACATGACTGAAGCAACTTAGCAGCAGCAGCAGCAAACGGTGGCTCCAATACTTTCCGATGCATTATTAACTCATTTAATCCACACAATGAGACAGATGCTAGTATCTATCCATTTTACAGATAAAGAGACTGGGATCCAGAAATGGGCAGTCACTTGCTCATGCATGGTTCCGTGACTTCTAGTAGTGTTTGAGTTGAAGTTTGAACTCAGGAGACTGACCTCGAAACACCTGCTTTTAACCTAAACTTCTGATAACCCACAGCTGCTCACTTGCTTCCCGAGCTTGTTCTCCAGGAACGCCACCCCCAGCGGCCTATCTGTGCCCTGCTTGTCATTACTGGGAATGGCTAGATTCATCTTTGTCAAGCTTGCACTTTCTCCCAAAGTTTGAATTAACCTCGACATTAATTTGCTGATGGAGGGCCTGAAGTAGGTCATGTAGCATGAGCACCTGTGATATTCTAATACATTTCCAAGGAAATTATTGTAATATGCTAAATGGGAGATTTAAAGGTTACTTGTTCCCCTGCAATCTATGAACTGTTTCATGAAAAAGTCATAACTGAAATAATTGAAGTGTCAGAAAGGAAAAAAAAGGATAAGAGCCCATCAACAATTCTGTTATCACTTACCCAGCATCCTGATTTTAGGTGGTATTTTGGCAACTCACCATCTTTGAATATTGCTCTGGACAGCAAGAAAGGGCAAGAGGGAGGGGCATCAGGATCACAAGTGGCACATCTAGGGGCTCAGTTACCTGGGCTGAGCCTCTGACTTAATTCAGAGAGTGGGTTCCCCATCCCCAGAGGTGTGCAGCACCCCACGTGTGTCCTCCTGGATTAGATGCTGTTGCGAGATCCATCGTCTTCTATGGTTGATGACCCAGGTGTTGACTTAAAAAATAGCCGCAACCTAGAAGTTGAGCATCAGGTTTTATTCGGTGGGAATTTTTAGGACTTCAAGCCCGGGAGACAGCATCTCAAGTGACCCTGAGAGAATCGCTGTGAGGAGGAGGCGGGGGAGGAGTCAGTTTACATAGAAGTTTTCAACAAAGGGCAGGTAGTGTGAACATCAAAAGTATTTTGTGAATTAAAGAGAAGTCGATATCTCCAGTTAAGGAGTTTAGTGCTTTTCTGTGTCTGGGAAGGTGCAAGAGTCTGAGCTCACTGAAATCGGTCCGCTCATACGCATCTCCGCCACCCAGAGCCAGCATCCTGTGCGTTTTCACATCCTGAGTTCCCCAGGGCTCACCATAGGAGTGGCTGCAGCCTGGCGCCTGCTGGATCATGCAAGTAGCTTTCCCTTCTGGAGGAATCCACATTTGGAGGACCGCAGTCCTTGATGACTCTGACATCCTTGTTTACTATACGGCAGGAAATACTCCACTTCCCCCTGGAGGGCCCCAAGCTTCCTCCCAACCCTGAGTTTCTGAGATTCTCAGAACTTAGGTCCAGTCCAGAGAAGCAAAGTCACTTCCCTAGGGCTACAGAGCTAATTCCAAACTGGAGTCCGGACACCGAAAAGTCAGCCCTGGGTTGTGGACAGAGTTCAGGGAGAGAAGCGGGGAAGGGTTGTGGTGGGTGGGGTGACGATGTGAGTGGGGGTCAGATGTGGATGGAGAGAGTGGGGACAAATGTTGAGTGCCCAGTCAGGTTGCGTGTGTGTCTAAGCTTTGAAGAGTGAGCTCTGCAATGCATGGGGATGAATAATACATCGAAGGAACATTAAGTGGCGTCAAAGCCAGAGATGATCTCTGGACAGGAGCCCAGACTCTATCAACAGCCTGGCTTGGCCTGTGAGCCCAGTGGCCTGCAGGAGTGTCCAGGCCTGGGCAGAGCACCCTGACCTGAGGCTCGGCCTCCGAGCCGGCACTCCAGGTCGGTGGAGGAGGCCGTCACTTGGTGTCATATTAGCTGATTCTGGGGCCCCTACCTAATCCCCATTGCCAGAGAGTACACCACTGGGGGGGGCTTTGCAGGAGGGGCCGTGGGGTAAGTGCGCCCCTCCATAGCCCTGTCTGTGAGCTCTTCCAACCTAGGGCTCAGTGTTGCCCAAGGATCTGGTTAACAGGCAGTTTTTCACCAGGCGAGCCTGGGTGAGCCCGAGGCCCCCAGGTGACGCTGGCCATCTGGTCCTTAGGCTGCCCGCCACCTAGTCAGCTGATTAGGGGCCCAGTGGGTGGTACGGTTTTTCCTGACTCTCTGCCATGTTAGACTGCAGAGCGTGGGCAGTTTCTAAAGCTGGGAAGAGCGGGCTCGGGTTTTAGGCGTCTGGGATTTGCAACATGGAGTCTGAGACTGGCTTTTGCTTGGAGGGGCTTGCAGAGAGCCATAGGCTGGAGCTGTAGGTAGCAGCCCAGCCTCTCCGACTGTGTGTCTTGGGGCAAGTGAATTACCCTCCCTGCACCACCCCTGTCTCATTTGCGCAGTGCGTGTAATACCCAACTGCAGTATCACCTGATTCTATAGTGTAGTAATACCTGAGCACAGTCAACGCGTGGAGAAGTAAATGACTACGAGAAAGTTCCTGGGAACACAACGGTGAGGTGGAGATGAGAAACCTGCCTAAGGCTGCATTAGGAAGCACTCGAGGGAGGGCCTAGCAGGAAACGAGTGCAGAGCCTGGCACTGGGCCGGGTGTCCAGGTGGCGTCTGGGCATGGCGGGAATGCTGCTCTGGAGCTAGGGGAGCCCCCACGTCAACTCCCACACCCCGCAGCCTCTCTGCACAGGAGGGGCTGCCTGCTGGGTGCTGGGCCCCTGGGCTGGGCTTGGGAAGCGAAGAGCTCAGGGCCCACCGTTTCAGGCTTACACCTGGTCTCCCCACTGCTCTCGGGGAAGCCCTACAGTGGGTGGATGGAGGGCACATGTGCCCTGGAGTCTCCACAGATATGTACATAACCAAAATACTTTTCTTTTACCTGGAATGCTTGTGTTCTGGCTACAGGGGAAAGATTTTTTTTTCCTTCTCCATAAATAAATGGAAGCTGTGAAACTTAACGCAGTGAGAAGAGCTGGGGTATTTTCTTCGGCTGAACCCTGGGGCGTCCCAGCTGGAGGGCCGCTGGGAACCTCCAGAAGATGGGGGTTGGAGAAGAGAAAAGGGAACCTCCTGAGGACTGGACTCAGCGATGTTTAGGGTCACCTGGTGGCCATACTCTCTGCGGGGAGACCCCTCCCGTCCACACTGGCGGGTTCAGGGAAGTTCCCTGCCCCACAGCCCGAGAAGGCCTGGCCCTGTCCAGCAGCCCCCCTCCTCTGTCTGAGCTGCTGTTTCTCCTGAGTGGCTGGATTCTTTTGACAACAGCCCAGAAGTCACTTCCCCCAGGGACCGAAGGACCCAAAGGGCTACCAGTTGTTCAGTCGCTCAGTCGTGTCTGACTCTTTGCTACCCTATGGACTACGGCACGCAAGCTTCCCAGTCCTTCACTGTCTCCTGGAGTTTGCTCAAACTCATGTCCATCCAACTGTCTCATCCTCTGTCACCCACTTGTCACAGAGACTCTATATTCACCCCTGAAGGTCCGGCGTCCACAGGCCCCTGGTCCGAGAGGCTGCCCCTCCCCCGACCTGTGTGCGTTTGCTGGTTTCCATTCCACGGCCTATTTCCCCCCAGCCAGACTGTGAGCTTCACGGGGCAGGTCTCCATGCTGTTGGCTGCAGGGGGCTTGTCCAGAAGACGAGTGCGTGATGAAGTGAGTGAAGGGGTCAGTGGACAGGACCCCTTGGACGGGGAGATTTCTGCCAGCCCCACAATACCCTCAGCCTGTGCTTGGTAGTGGAGGGGTGGCACGGACCCCTGGGACCCAGGAATCTGGGTGTTGGGGTGGGGAGGGTCCAGGGTGGCTTTTCTGAGCTGACTGACCCCTGTCTCCATGAACCTGCAGAGCCGCCTCCCCCCGACCCCGTGCCCAGCCCAACCCCCCGTCCAGTGGCACAGTGCTCCTGACGGACAGGACGCTGAACCAGCGGGACTGGGAGGTGTTCCCACCTCCTGGGAATATCCCCCTCACCAGGCAGGCCCCCAGGCCTCTTCATGTGCAGCAGCCTGAGGCAGGGCACCATGCCCCCCGCTGAGTTAGGGGTCCCAATGTGAGCCTGGCCCAGCTGGGGGGCAGGTCACTGGGATGGGAAGGCCCTTGGGAAGCCCCTACCCTGTTGCACCTGGGGCCCAGCCCCAGCCTGGAAATGGCCGCTGAGCTGTGGCCGGTGTGAAGGTGGTGAGCGTACCAGCCGGGAGCTCACCCACTGGTCCATCTTATGAGCAAGTCAAGACGGGGCTACCAGGACAAGGCCACACCCAGTGAGGACTCAGGCCCCACAGCCTGTGGGCCACCAGTCACTGCCCTCTGAGCTTGGGGTCAGACATGGCCCTGCAGAAAACTTCGGGGTGTGGGGGAGGGACGGCCCCTCCTAGGGTTCTTCGGGTGGCCTGTGGTCAGGCCTGCTTCCTGGATGAAGCACATGGGGAGTTTCCTGTGGGAGGGGCTGAGCCTGAACAAGGGAAATTTGGGGGTAAAAGCGTCGGGAGGGGCGTGGGGAGCAGTGGTGGAGGGGGTGGTGGGCCCTTCATGGAGAAGGCAGACCCTTGTGACGGACCCCTCTGCTGGGTCCTGAGGCTGGCCCTCCACTGCCTCCCGCAGAGCACAGCAGGCCAAGGCTTGGCCCCCTGCCTGTAATCTCGGGGCCAGATCTGTGTGCTGTGCAGGGCTGGGTGGACCGGGGGTTGAACCTGGGTTTGGCTGTGTGAGTGTGGCCTGAGCCACGTCCATGGCTCAGAGCATCAGCTTCCCATCCTACAGTGAGCGGTGTGTTGGCTGTCTGCTGTGTGGCAAGTTCCCAGGTGCACGTGGGTTAGATGGCCAGCAGTTATCCCCTCACGGTGTCGGCAGGAGCCCAGGTGCCCGGGCCGGTCACGAGGTGGTTGTTGAGCTGTGGGCCGGGGCTCTGGTCTCCTCTGAGGGCTAGATAGTGGGCGGGGGAGAGGGGGTTGGGGGCTGGACCGTGGGAGACCTCCAAGCTCCCTTGAGTCGTGTTGGAGGGGTCGGTCCCTTGTCATGGGAGCCTCTGCCCGCGCTGCCTCCCAACAGGACAGGGGCTTCCCACGAAGAGCTAGAGAGAGCAATCTCAGAAGGGACGCCCCATCTCCTCTGCCCGTTCTGTTCCTTACAACTGTGGGGGGTCCTGCCTCGCAGAGGGAGGGGCGGCTCAGGGCGTGGGCCCCAGGAGCAGCCGCCACTGCGGGGGGCCGTCCTCCCCGGGCAGCCGCAGTGATTAAGGATTGTGCTTCCTCGAGCTGGTCAGAGCGCCGGGTGCGCAGCAGAGAGAGGTGGCTGCTTCCGGAGCCTGGTCGGCCCCTTGCCACATCATGGCCTAATTCTTCAGCGGTGATGCCTCTGACGACTTCCCGAGATCGCGCTGGTGCTGCGGAGACCATCGCGCTGAATGCAATGAGGATCCCGCAGCCAAAATATGAGGAGACCAGGGTTTGCTGGGCAGGAGGCAGGGGAGGCACTCTGGCTCTGGTGCCCGTGCCCCCCGAAACTGTCCACCCGCGGGGGACCGTTCCCTGCTCAGAGTCCCTCCGCTGCGTTCAGACTGAATCAGGCAATTAACCCCGCGCTCAGAGCTCCCCGGCCGTGAATTGAGCGCGGGCGAGCGGGTGTGTGGCGCCTTTAAATAAGCCTTATGTAACGAGGCGTCGTCGGAGCAGCTGACTCTCCGCACACGGGCCTCTTTTAAAATAGATTCTTGTCTTTATATAGCTGAATGCTTCTTGCTTCTGGCTCTGCCATCTTACAGAGGCGCTGATGTAGGTCAGATATTGCTTGGTGAGAATTAATTAATCTATAATTTTATCAAAGGAGGAGGAAAAACAAGTAAGGAAGCTCTTGAGTAACAAGTGAGTAAGCTCTCAGTGTGCCTGGCACAGCCTGGGAACCATCGTTCCAGAGTGAAGCTCTGGGAAGGAGCCACCAGCATAGGGTCGCTCTTCCTAAGACCGGCCCTGGCCTGGCCCGCATGGGCCTCTACGGGAACACCAGATTTGGGGTCCAGTCCGAGCTCCGTTCTCACCCCGGGCAGCTTCAGACTCAGCTGGGGCATCAGGCCTGGCAGCCTGCCCCAGGCCGGCAGGGTGGTCATCTCCAGACTGGCTCCACGTCAGCGGTGACCAGAGGCCTGGGCCCCTGCCTCAGCCCTGGGTCCCTGTTCCCGCTGCCCTTAGTCCCTTCGGAGGCTCCCCGGGGCCTGTGTCCAGTCAGGCCTCTCCAGAACCCACCTCCAGCTGCCGCCCTCTGCCCGGGGGTCACCGTCACCCGAGCTCAGCGTGGGAAACCCTGAGCTCCGGCGCGCTTCCCGTGGACTCTGCGTCGGCTGCTGGCTGCTCTGCCCCAGAGGCTCAGGGCTGGGCCGCTGGCCCCTCCGCTCTGTCTGTTGGCAGATGTCGTCCACCCCGTCTTCAGAGGAGACTGGAGTCCGGCCCTGCCAGGTGTCCTCGTGGCCCCTCTGGTCTCCCGATACTGTGGGTTCTCAGAGCCCCCCAGGGTCCCACCAGCATCCGGGTCAGATCACGTCCCCGTGTCCAGAACCCAGTGGCCCCCGAAGTCCTGGCAGCACCTCCTCCCCCCTCCCCCACCGCCATCCCCCTCCCACTTTTCCGCGTGTGTCCCCAGGTGGGGACAGCCCGGCTCCCAGGACAAGAGGCACCGCCCGTGGAAATCCCACCAGCTCGTCTGCACTCGGCACTGAAGCCCCCTTCGCCCTGTCCTCACCAGAGGGTCACTCTCCCCGAAACGTCATCCTTTCACAGCTGAGCCCAAGGATGTGCCCACAGGGCTGCCAGTTCCAGCCAGGACCAGAGCCTCTGCTACTGCTCAAGGCGGCGTGAATGTGGGCTGGACCTGAGGCTCGGACTGAGTGAGGGGTGTCCCAGCACAGCCCAGGCTGGGAGGGGTCAACCATCCGCCTGAGCTGACCGGGAAAGGAGGGCGGAGCCGGGTGCTGGCCCCGCCCACCCGAGGGGTCCCCACCCCCTCCGGACCTGTGGAGCCCCTCCAGGTGGCTCTGATGCTCCCATGGGAGGGGCTGTCTGTGCTTCCCCACCGAGCTGTCTTGGCCCCAGTCCCCCGCCTGGATCCAGGAAGATGTACTTCAGAGTGAGCACCCAGTCTCCACTCAAAGACCCCCCTCGTCTGGGGTCAGAGGAGTCAGGGCCTCTCACGGCAGTGCCCTGGTCCTCCCCCAGGTCCTCTGGGCTCAGCCTGTCACCTGCACTGAGACCAGCTTGCAGAAACCCTGGGTCTTGCGTCCTGGAGGTTGGAGGCTGGAAATGGGGTGCAGACACGCAGCGTCTAGACAAGCCCGCCCTGTGCTTGGTGCCCGTGGCCTCATTAACCCTCGCAGTCCTGTAGGGCGGCCCCGGCAGTCACGCCCTTTCACAGCTGAGAAAATGGAGGCCCAGAGAGGTGTGAGGGGCTACCCTAGGCTTTGGAAGAGGTTGGACTGGCTGATCAGTGCCTTAGCACCTGCTGTGTGCAAGGTTCTTACATCCTGATGCCTCATTCAATCTGGGTTCCATCCTGGGGGCTCAGATACGGTGGGTAATGTGCTTGCTTGGGTGTGTCTCCAGGTGTGAGTTTTGTGGGGGTGGGAGTAGCCAGATACTGGCCTTGTTCTCCAGTGGGAGACTGGCAAGCACAACAGCTTCTTGTGGGAAGATGCCTGGGTGCTAGTGGAGCAGAGAGGAGGGCTCCTGGCAGGCTGCCTGGAGGAAGTGACCTCTGAACAGAATCTTGGGAAGTGGGCAGTGGGTAGATATGGGGAATGTGAGTGTATTGGAGGGAGCAAAGGGGCCAGGAGGCTGACAGCACTGGGTCAAACTCTGCCACAGTGATGACCGAGTGCTTGGATTTGAATCCGGACAGTCTGATCCCAACGTCCGGGGGGCTAGCAGCCCCACCTTCAAAGGAGGAAAAGGAGGTTCTGAGAGGGGTGGACTGGACCCCATCACTGAGTAAGGCTCATGGTATAAGACTTTCCCTGTGAGAATTAAATCAGACTAGAAACAGCTCAGCATTAAAAACACAAAAGCATGGCTCCCCCGCTGTCCTAAGCCCACTCAGGGAGTGTGGGGAGTGGCCCCCAGCTCCTGCACAGAGACACCGCCGTGAATGCAATTAATCACTTTTCAATTAGTATTCCGGCGCTTTGTGGGGACGTGAAGCAGGCCAGCTCCAGAAGGCAGCAGGCTTCAGATGCGGTTATGAATGTTGGGAGCAGAAACAGAGCCTGGGAGCCAGGCTGGCAGCCCCCCAAGAGGGGCTGAGAGTGCAGCAGAGACGGGGCGGAGAGCAGGGAGGGGCAGCCCCCTGCAAGCACGCTGCAGACGGGCCCCACGAGTGTTCCTGCTGTGGACTGTCCCTGGCAGGGATGCAGATTTGTAGGTGGCTCTCCAGGCAGGTTTAGCGTCTCTGAAAGGCTGTTGGAGTGAGACAGCTGATGATGGCCTGGCCCCACCGCTGCTGGGCGCTGCGTTTGGTGCTGCGTCATGGAGCCAGCCAAGGGAGGCGGGTCTGGAGACCCCATGTTACCGCGATGCAGAGCCGGGGCCACTCTGCTGGGGCAGTTTGGTCCTGGGTGAGAAAGGGCGCCTGTAAGTGCAGGCAGTGGGGAGGGCAGGCCGGGTGTAGCCGGGAGTCTGGTGGCGGCCTGTCCCGGCTGGCTGTGTGACCGCAGGCCGTCCCTCAGCCTCTCTGGGCCTGTTCGTTTGCAAAAGAGGCATGAGGCCTCCCTGGCTGATGAAGAGCCAAGTGGGAGCCTCCTGTGACACCAGGTGCGGAGCAGGCTCTGACAAGCTCGTACCTTTCTCTAAGGGAGTGCCCTGTGCTGTGTCCCCGAAGCTCTGGGTGGCATGTTGTGGAGGACAGGGTCATGACTCTGGTGGCATTTTGGACCAGGCTGTGTGAAAGATCTCTGTTCTGAGGATCAACCTGAGCACCGAAGAACTGATGCATTTGAATTGTGGTGCTGGAGAAGACCCTTGAGAGTCCCTTGAACAGCGAAGAGATCAAACCAGTCAATCCTAAAGGAAATCAACTCTGAATATTCATTGGAAGAACTGATGCTGAAGCTAAAGCTCCAATACTTTGGCCATGTGACAAAAAGAACTGACTCATTGGAAAAGACCCTGATGCTGTGAAAGAATGAAGGCAGGAGGAGAAGTGGACGACAGGATGAGATGGGGGGATGGCATCACCAACTCAATGGACATGAGTTTGAGCAAACTCTGGGAGATAGTGAAGGACAGGGAAGCCTGGTGTGTTGCAGTCCATGGGGTCACAAAGAGTTGGACACGGCTTAGTGACTGGACAACAACAGTTCAGCTCAGTTCAGTCACTCAGCCGTGTCCGACTCTTTGTGACCCCAAAAATTGCAGCACACCAGGCCTCTCTGTCCATCACCAACTCCCGGAGTTCACCCAAACTCATGTGCATCAAGTCAGTGATGCCATCCAGCCATCTCATCCTCTGTCATCCCCTTCTCCTCCTGCCCCCAATCCCTCCCAGCATCAGGGTCTTTTCCAATGACTCAACTCTTCACATCAGGTGGCCAAAGTACTGGAGTTTCAGCTTTAGCATCAGTCCTTCCAGTGAACACCCAGGACTGGTATCCTTTAGGATGGACTGGTTGAATCTCCTTGCAGTTCAAGGGACTCTCAAGAGTCTTCTCTAGCACCACAGTTCAAAAGAATCAATTCTTCGGCACTCAGCCTTCTTCACAGTCCAACTCTCACATCCATACATGACCACAGGAAAAACCATAGCCTTGACTAGATGGACCTTTTTTGGCAAAGTAATGTCTCTGCTTTTGAATATACTATCTAGGTTGGTCATAACTTTCCTTCCAAGGAGTAAGCGTCTTTTAATTTCATGGCTGCAGTCACCATCTGCAGTGATTTTGGAGCCCCCAAAAATGAAGTCTCTCCCTGTTTCCATTGTTCCCCATCTATTCGCCATGAAGTGATGGGACCAGATGCCATGATCTTAGTTTTCTGAATGTTGAGCTTTAAGCCAACTTTTCCGCTCTCCTCTTTCACTTTCATCAAAAGGCTTTTTAGTTCCTCTTCACTTTCTGCCATAAGGCTGGTGTCATTTGCATATCTGAGGTTATTGATATTTCTCCCGGCTGTCTTGATTCCAGCTTGTGCTTCTTCCAGCCCAGCATTTCTCATGATGTACTCTGCATATAAGTTAAATAAGCAGGGTGACAATATACAGCCTTGAGGTACTCCTTTTCCTCTTTGGAACCAGTCTGTTGTTCCATGTCCAGTTCTAACTGTTGCTTCCTGACCTGCATATAGGTTTCTCAAGAGGCAGGCCAGGTGGTCTGGTATTCCCATCTCTTTCAGAATTTTCCACAGTTTATTGTGATCCACACAGTCAAAGGCTTTGGCATAGTCAATGAAGCAGAAATAGATGTTTTTCCTGGAACTCTCTTGCTTTATCGATGATCCAGCGGATGTTGGCAATTTGATCTCTGGTTCCTCTGCCTTTTCTAAAACCAGCTTAAACATCTGGAAGTTCATGGTTCCCATATTGCTGAAGCCTGGCTTGGAGAATTTTAAGCATTACTTTATTAGCGTGTGAGATGAGTGCAATTGTGCAGTAGTTTGAGCCTTTCTTTGGGACTGGAATGAAAACTGACTTTTTCCAGTCCTGTGTCCATTGCTGAGTTTTCCAAATTTGCTGGCATATTGAGTGCAGCACTTTCACAGCATCATCTTTCAGGATTTGAAGTAGCTCAACTGGAATTCCATCACCTCCACTAGCTTTGCTCGTAGTGATGCTTTCTAAGGCCCACATTCCAGGATGTCTGGCTCTAGGTGAGTGATCACATCATCATGATTAACTGGGTTGTGAAGCTCTTTTTTGTACAGTTCTTCTGTGTATTCTTGCCACCTCTTCTTAATATCTTCTGCTTCTGTTAGGTCCAGACCATTTCTGATCTTTATTGAGTCCATCTTTACATAAAATGTTCCCTTGGTATCTTTAATTTTCTTGAAGAGATCTCTAGTCTTTCCCATTCTGTTGTTTTCCTCTATTTCTTTGCATTGATCGCTGAGGAAGGCTTTATCTCTCCTTGCTATTCTTTGGAACTCTGCATTCAGATGCTTATATCTTTCCTTTTCTCCTTTGCTTTTTGCTTCTCTTCTTTTCACAGCTATTTGTAAGGCCTCCCCAGACAGCCATTTTGCTTTTTTGCATTTCTTTTCCATGGGGATGATCTTGATGCCTGTCTCCTGTACAATGTCACGAACCTTTTTCCATAGTTCATCAGGCACTCTGTCTATCAGATCGAGTCCCTTAAATCTATTTCTCACTTTCATTGTATAATCATAAGGGATTTGATTTAGGTCATACCTGAATGGTCTAGTGGTTTTCCCTACTTTCTTCAATTTAAGTCTGAATTTGGCAATAAGGAGTTCATGATCTGAGCCGCAGTCAGCTCCTCGTCTTGTTTTTGCTGACTGTATAGAGCTTCTCCATCTTTGGCTGCAAAGAATATAATCAATCTGATTTCGGTGTTGACCATCTGATGTCCATGTGTAGAATCTCCCCTTGTGTTGTTGGAAGAGGGTGTTTGCTATGACCAGTGCGTTCTCTTGGCAAAACTCTATTAGCCTTTGTCCTGCTTCATTCCGCATTCCAAGGCCAAATTTGCCTGTTACTCCAGGTGTTTCTTGACTTCCTACTTTTGCATTCCAGTCCCCTATAATGAAAAGGACATCATTTTTGGGTATTAGTTCTAAGAGGTCTTGTAGGTCTTCATAGAACCATTCAGCTTCAGCTTCTTCAGCGTTACTGGTTGGGCAAGAGCAACCCTTCAAATTAGTATGCAGAAGTGCAGCAATGAGTGAATAAGCCCCTGCCCAGCGCTGCTGATGGCTTGGAATTGGGGTTCGAGTCTCCTCTGTCTGGGGGCCACGCCCATGCAGGGGGCAGAGAGTGTGCTGCTCCTGGGTGTCCTGCTCGGGGTGGCCTCCCCACGCCCCATGACTCTCAGCACCTCCTGAGGCTGTTTCCTGCCCTTAATGATGGTCAGGCTGCACCAGGGGGCCCTGCCCGTGGGGTGTCCCGGACCGGCTGGCATCCCTTCAAGATTCACGTTGCAACTTGAACCCCCAGGACCTCAGAATGTGACTGTATTTGGAAACAGGGTCTTTGCAGGAATAATTAGATGAGATGAGGTCACACTGTGGCAGAGTCAGCCCTCATCCAGCATGACTGGGGTCCTTCCGAGAAGGGAAATTTGAACATAGACATGCTCGCCCCTTGAACACAGAGACCAGGTGAGGCTTCTCCAAGCCAGGGAAGGCCAAGGATGCCGCCACCCCCAGAAGCTGGGGGAGGGGCCTGGGCACTCCTCCCCCTAGGCCTTGGAAGGAGTCAGCCCTGCCCACACGTTGATCTCAGGTGTCCTGGCCTCCAGGGCCCTGAGACCATAGACGTCCATTGCCTAAGCTGCCCCTTGGGTGGGGCTTGGTTACGACTGCCCTGGGAGACTGAGATGATGTGAGCTGGCCTCAGAGATCTGGTGGGGAGGGAGGTGAGGAGGGGGGAAGGCCTTGGAGGCAGAATGGCCCCTAGAAATCAGACGTGTCCAGCAAGAAGTGCTTCCATTTGGGTGAGACGAAGCTCCAGCCTGCCACTGGCCTGGGACCAGCCCTCGGAAGCAGGGTTGGCAGAGGCAAACCCTTGGTTTACCAGCACTCCCGGTAGCTGGGAGTGGGGGCAGGGGGCAGCCCCCCAGCCAGTCTGGTTCCTCTCCCCATGGCCTGTGGTGACCGGTCGGTCAAGTTTCCCGCTATTTTAGGAGTGTGCGGAGGCCCGTGTGTCAAAGGGCCGGTGGGTCCCCACCTCAGAGCTCCTTGCACATGTGTGTTCCGAGGGTGGCGTCTGATCTTTTGTTCCAATAACTCCCTTCATCGACCGCGTTCCAGAACCGCTGACAAGTCGTGTGGTCCTCTCCGCTGGGATGCCCGGGCCAGATACATCTCCTGCCCTCCCCAGTCCCCGGAGCTCAGCCCGACTCTCCACGTTAATTTCCTCACTGCCAGGAATCGGTTTGTAAACAGCAGAGGAGACGTCAAGGTCTTCGTCTTCTTAAGGGGACTCTTTATTCCCCACAGAAATTCTGATCAGGGAGCCGGGCAGTGTCCCCGCTGAATCTCATCCAACAGCACGCTCACGTCTCAATTATTAATTCTTTTATAAATAACTTGATCTTCATCACAGCCGCATATTTTTCATGATAACTGTTATATTATTTAGATGTCAACGGCTCTGTGTTAATTGCAGCTGCCAGCAGGAGCTGTCAGCGGCAGAGAGCGCTGGACTCTCTCATCTAGGTTCAAGGTGAGAACGGCCTTGGAAATCCTTTCTCCTCCTGCCCGGCCCCTGTTCTTTGCCCCCAGTACCCGCTTCTGGGTGGGCCAGCCATGGACAGTCAGCTGGCACCAGGCAGCGAGGAGGAGTGGCTTGCAGGGCTGGGCCTCGCTCTGCTGGGCGGTGGGGCTGCAGGGGGCTGCTGGATCTTTACCTTCGGGTTTGCGGGAAGTGGGTGCCCTCTTGCTACGAGGACACGGCCTGTGGGTGGGGGGAATCTCTCCCTCTCACCCGCCGTCCTCGAGGGCGGGCTGTAACTGGTCCCAGCCCACCCCCTTGTCCCCACGCCGTCCTCTCCATCACCAGAAGGATCTGTGAGCTCCACCATCCTGGGCGCCAGCCACCAGCCACACGTGCCTCCTTAAATTGAAATTAATTCATTTTAAATTAAATTCGGAAGTGGGCGGTTGACACGCGAGGCCTGTATCCTGGCTCCATCCTTCCTTCGTGTGTCCGCTCTGACCCCTCCTCTCTCCCTGGTCATTTCCTCTAATATAAGCCTCGGCCCAGTGTAATGACCAGCTCAGCTGTCATAAGAGCCACCACACTGGGCACCAGAAACACAAACTCGCCGTCTCCTGGTTCTGAGGCTGGAAGTCCAAGCTCGCGATGTCGGCAGGGCTGGGAGCCCCTGACACCACTCCTCTTGGTGTGTAGACGACCGTCTCCTCCCTGCGTCCTTAGGCATCAGCCCCATATGTCCTGATGTCCTCTAACAAGGACGCCGGTCAGACTGGGTTAGTGCCGCCCTCATGCGCTGGCTTCCCTTAATTCCCGTGTCCACACTCCGTCCCCCGCTGAGGTCCTGGGGTCAGGGCTTCAGCACAGGAATTTCGCTGGACCTGGGTGATCTTTGTGGGGAGGTGTTTCAGCCCTCAGCAGTCACGTGGCACCGTTTACAGGGCAGTGGCCCCACTTACCTGTAAAGAGGTAAGTGACCAGAGCAGGCAGGTCTGTCTCTAAAGCGGGTGCTGTTTCCAGTGAGCTCCCTGCCTCCCTAAACCAGAAGCCCCAGGAAGTCACTGCATGGCCCTGGGCCTGTTTGCGCACCTGTAAAGTGGACACATCATTAGTTTTGTTCTGGGGAGTAAATGAATGACGCACTCATTCATTCGAGGAGGTTCTGTTGAAGGGTGAGTGACTGGCTTAGGTGTCTGTCCTTCCTGTCGGCTCCTTCCCTCCCTCGTTAGTTCTGTAAATAGAGTCCTTGTGATGTACGTGACCATCCTGGCTGCAGGTACCACAGGGCAGGCGGGGAGAGGGCAGGATGGTCAGGGGTTCTGCCCTCCAGGGATTCAGGGCTGAACCAAAGAGACAAGTGGCTACATAGTGACTAGGAGGGTGGAGGTTAGTGCCCAGCAATCAGTTTTCACAGAAGCCAGGACACAAACAGGGGCTTCCCAGAGGACTCCCCTTTATGCAGAATCCAGGCCTCCCTCTGCCCACGACATGCTGAATGTCACTGACGGTCACTCTGTGGGCCTGAGATGAGACTTTGAGGAGGAGGGTAAACCAGCCACTCTTGGTCCCTCGGCTGGTATGACCCCGGCCCTGGGGCAGCTTCTGGATGCCTGCAGGCCCCCCTGGCCTCCCCTCCCTCTGCAGAGCCTTCCAGGCCCCCCACCTTGCCCTCCCAAGTCATTTAAATAAATTTGCATACATTGTTTCTGATGAACCTTGATTGTGGCAGGAGCCAGACAGTCTGAATCATAAGTATACTCACCCTCCCAGCCTTTTATTGAAGAATTCCATAAATATCCCACCTGTTAGCTCCCAGCTAGCTTTGTCCTGCCCCCTTTCCTACTTTTAATTTCCCATTATCATGCCACCAATGAGGGTGGGGGCTTCTATTTTTATTTCTCATTTCTGGCTTAGCAGCTTCCCTTCTGGGTGAATTCTGGCTTTGTGCCAGGCTTTGATGGCCCCTGGAAAAGAAGGGGGCTGGCTGGTGACATCTTGACGCTCTCTCAGATGGCAGGTGTCTCCCCTGGGCAGCTGGCAGGCCTGTTCCGAGCCCTTCTTGAGAGCAGGGATGGAGGGACCGCGTGAGTCAGCCGCCTGCTTACTGGGCCCAACAGGCCTCTGGTCTGGTGCTGCCACTGGTGAGAAAACAGGCTTGAAGCCCACCCTCCTGGAACCCCAGGCTCTGTAGAGGGCTCCCTGCTCCATGAGCTCCAGGGACGGGAAAACAAGGGTCCTCACCTCAGCTAGGAGGGGCTGCCCCTGGTGCTGGACGGGGGCTGGGCCAGGCGAGAAGTTTCACAGGACGTGCCCACAGGGGCCACGGCCTCCAGGGAGTGCTGGGGGAGAGGCTGTCTACGTGGCGCCCCAGCTGCACCACTCTCCGAGGCTCCCTACTCCCAGCAAAGCCTCTCCTCCCCACTCAGTGCCCAAGGCCTTCCGCCTGGGCTCCTCTCTGCCCCACGGGGCTCCCAATGTGGACACTGAGCAGAGCTGGCCCCTGCAGAGTCCCGCAGGGAGCTGGCCTTCCGGCATCTTCAGTTCTCTCCCCGACCCTATGGTGTGGGTGCTGGCGTCCCCATTGTACAGAGGAGAAAGCTGAGGCTCAAAGAGGCACTGGGCTCGGCCAGGGTCACACAGCTAGAGGGTGGCAGGGCTGCAGGTGTATCTGAACCTGGAGACCGTGTGCTGGCCACACCCTCACATGCGTCTGTCAAGACCCTGGTGGCCTGCACGGCCCAGCGCAGAGAGGGTGCTCAGTTCACACTTACTGACACTTGCACGTGTGTGATCAGTGCTCACAGGGCTTGTGCCTGGGCGTGGGTGACGGGGTGGAGTGGAGCCTGCGGGTCTGGACCCCTCCTGTCTGAAGGGCCGGCCCCATGTCCTCCCCTCCCACCATGGCTTGAATGGATCGTCCCGCGTCTGTTTATTCCTGGGTTCCTGTCCTGCAAGCATCTGTCACACTTTGTGCAGGTCGGGAAGGGAGGCGCTGTGTCCCACAGAGGGCCAAGGCCTGACGCTGCCTGAGCAGGGGACGCAGAGCCAGGCTCGGACAGGGGCTTGCCCCGTGGACAGAGGGGCCTGGGAAGGAGGCCAGGCTGTCCCTTGCCGCCTACTCCTGCTCTGAGGAACCGCCTGGGTGCAGGGTGTGAGAGTTCACTGAACACGCCTTTGCATTGTTATTGTGTCCCTGGCAGGCGGATGTGGGCTTCGGATGCTGAGATCTGGGGCAGCTCGCTGGCTGACCAGGAGGTCACGTCCTGCTGCGGGCTGCAAGAGGCAGGACTCAGGTGGGCTCCCCTCGGGGGCCCCAGGCTGCTAGGTCTGGAACTTTGGAGTCTTGAAGGAACTCAGGACTGAGGTGTCACTCTCCTTCCCTGGATCCTCCAGATTCTGTCCTTGCCTGCTGACCTTGGACATTCACTTGGCTTTTCCTTGTAATTTCTGTGAATGTATCTGTGTGGCAGGATGGCCTGATTCATTCTGTCCTAAAAAAAGCAACAAAAATTGGTGCTTAAAATATACGTGACATAGGTCTTCCCTGGTGCTTCAGATGGTAAAGAGTCTGCCTACACTGCGAGAGACCTGGGTTTGATCCCTGGGTCGGGAAGATCCCCTGGAAGGGGGCAGGGCAACCCACTCCAGTATTCTTGCCTGGAGAATCCCACGGACAGAGGAGCTTGGCGGGCCACAGTCCACGGGGTCTCAAGAGTTGGACACGACTGAGTGACTAACGCTTTCACTTCACTTCTCATACATGACGCAAAACTTGTATGCTTATCATGTTTAAGCGTGCACTTAACACACTCAAACACCAACACCATGAATACAATATGAGGTGTGCTCATGCTGCCGTGCAGCCCTTGCGACCATCACCACCCTCCTCAGAGCTCTTTGCACTTTTGCGAAGTGAAACTCTGTCCCCTTTAAACACTGACTCCCCAGCCCACTCACCCAGCCCTGCCACCCACCGTTCTACTCTGTCTCTGAATGTGACTGCTCCAGGGATCTCACGGAAGTGGAATCAAGCAGTGTTTGTCCTTTTGTGACTGTCTTATTTGACTTAACATAATGTCCTCAGGGCTTCCCTTGTGGCTCAGCTGGTAAAGAATCTGCCTGCAATGTAGGGAACCTGGGTTTGATCCCTGGGTTGGGAAGATCCCCTGGAGGAGAGAAAGGCTACCCACTCCAGTATTCTGGCCTGGAGAATGTCCTCAAGGCTCGTCCATATTCTAACAGGTACTGGAGCGTCTGTCCCTTTCAAGGCTGGGTAATATTCCATTGTGTTTATCCATCCATCCGTCAGTAGACACGTGGCTTGCTTCCATCTTATAATTATCATGTGTGCTGCTGCTATGAACGCGAGTATACACATCTGTCTTCAAAGCCCTGTTCTCCCTTCTTTAGGATATTTACTCAGGAGTGGGATTGCTGAATCACATGGCTATTCTATGTTTAAGTTTTTGAGGAACCTCTGTGCTGTTTTCCACAGTGGCTGCCCCCTTTCATGTTCCCACCAAAGTGAACAAGCATTCCAATTTTTCCACATCCTCGCCAACACCAGCTGTTTTGTTTTTAGACATTTTCTTCATAGTAGCCATTTTGATGGGTGTGAGACGGCCCCTCGCTGTGGTGTGATTTGATCCGTGTTGCTGCGCATGTCTCCCTGAGCTGAGGGCCGTTTGCATATCTTCCTGGGGAGCTGTCTGTTCAGACTCTCTGCCCAGTCTCTAACCGGCCATTTGTTTTTGGTTGAGTTGCAGCAGCTGGTGTCTTGGGTCCACTCTGTGAAGGTCAGCCAGGATGGAAAGATGGACACCAGGCACATAGTGAGCTTGGGAGTGCTGGTGGAGGCAGTGACTGGGAGCGGGAGAGGCTGAGTCGGGGGCCATTGTTGATGAAGCTGATGGAGGGGGAGGTGATGGTAGCAGGGCTACAGTTGATCAAGATGCACCCTGAATCACAGAGAATAATTGATTCCACCACCCAATTCCTGGTTCCACAGAAGCTTCAGAGGGGGTGTGAGTGTGGGATTAAGGGCCTTGCAGCTGTCCTCAAGGCAAGGGGACAGGGTGGTGAGCAGGGAGGTAGGGAGAGAGGAAATATTTGTTGAGCGATGGGCTTAAAGAGCTGATCCCTCTGGCTTGGGAAGAAATTACAATCTATCCTATCAAGTGTCGTTACTGACTGAGGCTGGGACCGAATCTGACATTCATCCGCCTGCACTTGACATTAAAGAACAATCCGGCAATGGGATTTGCATAAGCCTCTGGGGGGAGAGGCAGCTGGGGAAAAACCAATAAGGCTTGGGAGGGGGGCTCTTGGGGGCCCCCCACCATCCCCGCACGACGTCCTCTCCTGCAGGAGTGGCCGAGGTGGCGGCGTCAGGCATCAGGGAGCCTCTGGAAACGGCACAGCAGTGTCCAGGGCTGGGGAACGGAGTCACCTCCGGGTGCTGGAGCCGGGACTGGGCCCCCCGACGGTGTGGCAGGGGAGCTGTCCGCTCAGCTGGGCGTGGAGGCTGGAAAGACCCAGGCCCTGCTCTAGAGCGCTCGGTCCGTGGGCGGGCAGACCCGTGGGCTCCCTGGGTCCCACACAGGGCGGCGCAGGGCAGGGGCTGCTGGTATGATGGTGGGGCCAGAGCGCCGGCACCTGCCTCCTGGACCCCTGCTGCCTGTCAGCCCGGGCCCTCCTCTGTGGAGCACAGCGCCCTCTGCCCGCTCCCTCCCTTGAATTTACAATTTCCGATAGTGTGGGTCTGCCCTTTCCCTCCATGCGCAGATTGGGGGTGCTCAGAGGCAGGGCCAGGAGCCTCTTCTGTTCCTGCCTGTCCCCCAGTATGACAGAGACCCCTGGGGAGGGGGCCGCTCCTCCTGGCCCCCAGACTGGACCCCAGAGGCTCTGCCCCTGCCTCACCATGGGTGACCCCCCCCTCCACTGGCTGGGCTCTGCAGGCAGGGCCATGCCATTACGCTCTCCCCAGAATCGAAGGCTCGCCTGCACGTTTCTGTGGCAGCTCCGAACACAGCAGTGTGACCACTTTATAAAGCAGGAGGCGCAATGGCCGCTATCGATCAGGGGCCTCTGGGCTGCACTGGGCAGAAGAAAGTCAATTTTCCTCTTGAGTTCAGCTCAGCAAACATTTATTGAGTGCCTACTACAGCCAGGCCTGTCCTGGGTGCAGGGGGAGCTGGGCAGGAATCCAAAGCCTTCCTCGCCGCTCTCCACCCACTGTCCATTCATCCGTCCATCCGTCCATCCAGGAAGGCCGCATGGAGCTGGCATCCTGCAGATTTCATCTCCCCAAATCCTCCCACCCACCCTCTGGGGCTTGGGGAACTGGGAGGATCTGTCAAGACCAGGCAGCGAGAAAGACGTGTCCTGAGCATCAGCCAGCAGGGGCGGGGAAGGCAGTGCTGTTCAGGCAGCACCAGGCCCTGCTGGGGGGGTCCCCGGGGGCAGGGACGTCTGGCAGGGGGACTGGGACCCAGGGCCCCTGCGTTGTGTGATCCATGCTGCAGGGAGCCTCTGCCTCTCTGGCCTTGCTCGTCTCGATGATAAACACAATGGCTGATGTTTTGGGCACCAAGGGAGTCAGGCTCTGTGTGGCAGGAAGGCCCGCATCTTGGCCACGTTACTGGTGGGGGGACTGGGCACCCCCAGACCACATGGCCAGGAAGGCGTGGACAGAGAAGACTTGTGACTGGGCTCACCCATGGGTGCTGGGCACACAGCAAATGTCAACTACACGCTAATGACCACACTGCTCTCTCCCGGGAGCCCTTTCAGCCCGAGAGCAGGACACGGCTCCTCTGTGCCCCTGTCTGCTCATTTGCTAAAGGGCTAATAGGTGGACACTGCCGTTGGTGAAGTTGCCCAGGCCCGCCTGTCTCCCTGACTCAGGGTATGTGCATTCCCAGGAGCCGGAGGAAGAAGACTGGCCAGAAGGACCCTTCCTGGCCTGTGCACATCTGGGGCCACCGGGCCGTGTCTGCTGCTGCCGCCACCCCCGTCGACTCGGAAGCCGCAGCCCGCTGACCCTGGCGGCCCCTGGTGCCCGGGCAGTCATGAATGGGCCCGTCTCCCCAGGCTGGCCCCTAAATCCAGGCTTCTGGCTGTTGGGGGTCAGGAGGGATGAGGGTCTGAGGGTCTGAGGTCCCCAGCACTCTGCACACTCCACTCGGGGTGAGAAACAACAGCAGAAGTAAGAAAGGAAGGAAGCAGCCACTCAGCAGCCAGGGTGCAGCTTCCGGCCCGGAGGTGGGGGGCCTGAGTCCCAAGGGCAATGAATTCCCTTCAGGTGGCATCTGCGATGACAGCAGACAGGTTCAGGCTGATTTAAGGTGTCAGCATTTTTCAGGCTCAGGAGGCAGTCGCCTTCGCATTGTGCTGTCTGAGACCTGAAGACAATCAATCTCTACACATCACCTCCTTCCTGGGAGAAGGCTCCCGTGCCGTTAACTTCCGGGGTGCTTGGTCCAGGCCTGTTTGCAGGGCGTGGAGACGGCTCGTCAGTGCCTTGCGACTGTTCGTGCTTTCGGCATCCCGGGAAGCGGGGCAGGGGAGGCTCCTGACCCCCGTGCGGGCTCCTTCCTGGACATCGGTCTAGAGGGGTATTGGATCCTGCCTGGTGGTCAGAAAAGAAAGAAAGCTGAGCGCTGAAGAATGGGTGCTTTTGAACTGTGGTGTTGGACAAGACTCTTGAGAGTCCCTTGGACCGCAAGGAGATCCAACCAGTCCATCCTAAAGGAGATCAGTCCTGGGTGTTCATTGGAAGGACTGATGTTGAAGCTGAAACTCTGATACTTTGGCCACCTGATGCGAAGAGCTGACTTATTTGAAAAGATCCTGATGCTGGGAAAGGTTGAGGGCAGGAGGAAAAGGGGACGACAGAGGATGAGATGGTTGGATGGCCTCACTGACTTGATGGACATGGGTTTGGGTGGCCTCCAGGAGTTGGTGATGGACAGGGAGGCCTGGCGTGCTGCAGTCCATGGGGTTGCAAAGAGTTGGACACAACTGAGCCACTGAACTGACTGCCTGCCTGGTGGTCAGAGTCAGGCCTGGCTGACGCAGAACAGGTCTGGGGTACCCCGGTCGCTCCCTTGAGTGGCATCCAAGACCGTGTGTGGCTCAGTCGCCCTGGTCACCTCCCTCCACCTCATTCAGGACACCGTCACCTCGGCGCTCAGAGCCTGCCCTCGCCCCAGCCACCCCACCTCCCCATCCACCTGTCACCTCATGGCACTCACCAGCCCAGACATGGTAACACGACTGTGATGTTCAAGTACACCTCCACCACCATCACCTCTCAGCCACGGGGGGAACTGGCCTCCTCTGTGGTCCAGGGGAGGCTGGAGGGGATGGGCCAGAAGCTCTAACACTAGGTCACTGGCAAGAAGAGAGGGTGCTTTGAGCCTGAGAGTGGGCATGGCTGTAGGACAGTCGCCAGGATGCCTGCCAGGACTGTAGGCCCTGAGGGGCTCCTTCCACCTCGGCCAACAACGTGGCTGCATGGGTGAACCAGCTGCCCTGAACTGGCCGGGTTTGGGGAGGCGGCAGCCTGTGCAGGCCCTGTGGCCTCTCCAAGTGCTCAAAGGATCAGGAGCACCCACTGCCCAGCAACCCTGCTGGCAGAGCGGCCCCCTGGAGGGTGACCACGCACGTGACCTGTCTTCCCACGCCCACCTGGGCCGGGCCTCACAGCCCGATTGCCCCTACCTGTCCTGGACTTCGAGCTTCTGGGAGCCGAGCTATCATTGCCGGTTCCCTGCCTGTCGGGGTGGGGTGGGGGCAGGCTGGGGGTACTGAGACCACGCTGACCCAGAGATACGCGCTTCTGCAGGGACCCAGCCCCAATGGCTTCCTGAGCGGCCCCGCCTGCGGGCTTCCCCAGGGCACTCGGAATCCTGGCCAGACATGCAGGACCCTCACCCAGTGGGCCCTGGAGAACCCTGAGGCCTCCAGCTCTCCACTTTTCATCTCCAAATTAATATAGGCAAGTTTGTCAACCTGTAACAGAGGCAAGGAAAATAGGCAGGGAAAATCACCATGGCCCTCCTCGCAGGGTGACTTCCTCTTCCGTTCTCGAGGGCAAACAATGCGTGTGTCGGCGACGTGGGTCCTGACTTACCTCTGTTTGAATCCTCTGATCTCGTTAGGAAAGCCATCTCACATGTCTGAGGCTGCAGCTAGGTATCATCATTTTCACAATGAATGAGTATTCTGTGTCTGGATGTTTCACAAAGAAGCTGAAATGCTGAGGATTACCCAGACGCCCTGCATGTTTGGTGTGAAGGAAATTGCTCTTGTGACCAACGCACCGGCACGTGTGTCAACATGAAAGGTTTTGACTGAAGCTCTCGCCGCACGGCTCCTTCTGGGAAAGGACAGAGGGGGAGGAGAGAGGGAGGGAGCCAGGAGGGCCGGCTCATCCCTAAGATTTTATTTCTTAAAGGAAATGAGATCGGAGGCAGAGGACAGAACATTAAAGTTTGACAACGGTGGTGTTTAGGAGGGCCACGGCGGTGGCTTCCTGGTGTTTGGTGTGTAGTTTCTCCAATCTCGCTGAAAATATTTTATGTGTCGTGTTTAGTCACTTCTTTCTGTCCTCTCCCGCTTCGATTCCTGGCTTATACAGTCATTCCCACGTGCATCTTGGCTTGGGGGTGGGCAGGTTTGCTGCATTACGGGACTGGCATCGACGTGCCCACTTCTGCGCTCCCTGGGGGTGGCCTGTCCCCAGCCAGTGGCCGTGGGTCTACAGGGACGAGCTGTGTGACGGATGCTGGGAGCAATTCGCACCCAGGACGTGCAGGCAAACTGGAACTTCAGATCAGCGACAGGCAAATTTTCAGAGAGAGTGTCCCATGCACGGACTCCCTGGTGGTGCAGTGGATTCTTAGCCACCTGCCGATGCAGGGGACACGGGTTTGATCCTTGGCCCAGAAAGACTCCACATGCCATGGGGCAGCGAAGCCCGTGCACCATGGCTACTGAAGCCCGTGCTCTGAGGCCCGGGAGTTGCAACTGCTGAGCTCGTGTGTCTGGAACCCCAGCTCTGCAACAAGAGAAGCCACTGTAATGAGAAGCCCGCATACCGTAGGAAGAGTCGCCCGGCTCTTAGCCCACGTACAAGAAAGACCCAGTGCAGCCAAAGAGAAAAAACAAAAGAGAAAAAGGATGGCCCAGGCAATATTTGGGAAGTAAATCTCATTTTTTATTTACGCAATAAAGCATTAAATTTGCCCCCCCGCCAAAAGGTTTGGCCTTTGCCAGCTCCTTGGAGGTGACCTTTGAGCCCTTGAATGTCCTGCCTGACGAGAGTATCTCTGTTCCCAGGGGGCCTTGGGCCACGGGACTGCTCTGTGCTAGTGAGGCGATTTCGGGGGCCCCTGAGCCACACAGTCTCAGCTCTGCCTCCGGAGCGGCTGGAGTTTGAGGTCAGTCATGCAGGTGTCCAGTGTGCCCAGTGACCAACCCTTGTCAGCAGGGTCTCGGGGGCAGGGCTGGGGCTACGGTCACTGCTGGGAGAAGCAGGGAAGGACCCAGGAGAGGCAGTGGGATGTGCGACTGGTCCGGCACCCAGGTCCTCAACTCGGGACGAAACTCCCTGATTCTCCTGGGCATGTGAACATGGGAGGGTCGGACCCTCAGGCCTGGTGCTGGCCAGGTGGAGCCTCTCCTGCGCAGCCTGGTTTCCACGGAATCCTGACACTGGACACACAGATTCCTTCCAGAAAAGGTTCTCTCGGGAAGGATTTAATTAAAGTCACAAGGGATTTAATTAAATATAATTGCAAGATTTATTTATTTATTTTTTTAAAGAAAAAACAATACCTGGAAAAAAGCCCCAAACTGCTAGCACAGTTATCCATTCAGCCTCTTGGTGTTTGACTTTTGTTGTTGTGAATAAGTACATGGGAAAATGCTCGAGACGAGAAAGCATATTATTCGTTCACTTGTCCATAATTTCTTAAATCATTAGATGTTTGATGCTCTCTTTTCTCCTCCTCATAACCTGGAAGATGAAAGAGGACAAGCTACGCCTGGTGTGTCCAGGCAGGGGCAGCAGAGCTGGGCGGGGGCAGGGAGAGCCCCTGTGAGGGTGCAGTCCTGGGCTGAGGGTCGTGTGTGGTGGGTCCCAGGCTGGTAGGGTGGGGGTGCAGAGATCTGCTGGCTGCACCCTCGGGAGCACGTGCTGTCAGCCTCTGAGTGCGTCCACCAGGCCCTTTGCCTCTGAGCTCTGTAGCCTCCCTGATCAGACCGCGTGGAGACAGGAGGCCGGGGCCGGGTGTGGCTCCTGCTGCTCCTCTGGGGGAGGCAGGAATCCGGGGGGCCCCCTTGATGTACCAACCTCGAGAAGCAGAAGAAGCCCAGGCTGGAGCTTCTGGGAGGAGGTGACCTTGTGGGGCTGGGCGACCTTGAGCCTGTGGCTCACCCTCAAGATAGCTTTCTTGTTGCTGGTTTGTTGCGGGCTGGGCGCTGGGCAGAGAAGTGGACGAGGCTCGGCCCCCGCCCTCGGGGTCTCAGCATCCGAGAGAGGCTGCAGGACCTGCCTCGCTGGCCACGGCCCGCACTTCTCCGGCTCCCTCCGCGCCCCGGCCCCTCACCCTCACCCTGGTCTCTGCCTGGGGCTCCCAGGCTCTGGCTTCTGCCTGCGCCAGGGGAACCCTGCCTAGGACCTGGCATGTGACCTGCAGCAGCCACATCCTCACACGTGTGAAGGTCACAGCGTCTGAAGGAGCTCCTCGGGCTCCTGCAGCTGTGAACCGGGAGGTGGTGGCTCGGGCCTTGCCCGTGGGGCCCGTCACAGCGGGCTCCTGTGCACCGGAACCCTGGGTGGGCACAAGCCGGGGTGTGGTTCCGCCCTTCTCCTGCAGCCAGGAGGACCCTTCGCCCCGGAGCCCCAGGATGGGCCAGCGTCTGACTGCTTAATGGCATCAACTTAAACCGTAACAAAGTAAAGAAAGAAAGCAACGGGAAGACGAGCACATTTGTGTTGCCTGACCCGTGAAGGGGCGCTCGGAGCGACAGCGCCCGCTGCAAACAGGAGCCTCCGGGCAGCCGGCTCTGCTGCTCCGCTCCCCCCGGTGGCGGAGAGTGTGATGCCGGCGCCTGAAGCCCAGCGGACGCCAGACGAAACAGGCCGGGAGAGCCGTGCGGGCAGCTGCGGGCCCTCCTCCCCGGGCCCTTTGTCTCGGGACCACAGCATCCTCCCAAGGGTCACCCTGGGAGCGCCACGAGGCCCAAGACCCGCTCACTCGCTGACGTGAACGGGGCCCATCCCTCGTTCCCATTTCCCCGGCAGCAGACGCTGAGGCTGGCGGGCGGCGGGGGCAGAGGTGGGGCTGCGTCCTCATTCACGGCTCCCTCGCTTTCCTGCCAAGACGGGTGAACCTCTCCCGAGCCAGGTGCCCCGGACTTCATGGGCCAAGAGTGGCCTCCATGCTCAGACAGGACTCAGGTCCTGACCATCACCCCCCAGGGCTCCATCCAGTGTGATTTCACAGGCGTCGTGAGTGACGGGCCCGGGGCTCTGGTGGGGCAGGAGAGGGACAGCCTGGTCCGCTCCGCCCGCAACCCACCAGCCCCCCACTCCCTGGTCTTCCGTTTCCACCTCTGCAGAGACCCTGCCCGCAGACTGTGGAGGGTCAGGAGGGAATGAGGCCCCGGCGTCGTGACAGTGACAGCCCTCTCCTTGAGCTTTGTCTGCATGTCCCGGCGGGGACCCTGGAGGTCGCCTCCTTCCTTGCTGCAAGCCAGTCTCAGTTGCCAGAGCCCGTGAGCCGCCGGGGCCCACGTTATCCGCTCATCTCTCAGGCCGAGCAGTGACCGCTCGCCCTTGCCGCGCTCTGCCTCTTATGGCCCCGCCTCGAACCCTCCGACTCCAGTCCCTTCAGTCGGACCAGAGTCTGACCTCCTTCCTGCAGCTCACCGGGACCCTGACTAGATTTGTGATTATTGTCTTTGATGTCATCACCAGTTTTCCATCGTAATGATCAAACAGGGCAGCTTGGAGAACCCCGGAGACCCCCAGGGACACTCTTGCCTGAGGCCTCACCCTCCTTCAAGCTGGGATGGCAGCGGGGGCCTGGGGGGCAGGGCTGGCTCCACCCCGTGCGACCAAGTCCAGCCCATCTGGCCGAGCTCAGGTATATGCAGCCTGCGTCCCTCCCCGCAGGTCCCAGGGCTGGGACGACTGGGGCTGGAACACCCGGGGTTGGGACACCTGTGCCTGATGCCACCACCCACACCTGAGCTCGTTTCAGGGCGCTTCTTGCTTCTTGCTGCAGCTCCTGGATGACAGCGGGGGGCTGCTCGCTGAGAAAGTCTGGGCCCCGTTTTGGAGGGGAAAGGGGACCGAGGGCCACACGTGACCCTGGGAATCTGGCTGTGGGGAGCGTTGGCCGTGCTGCCCTGCAGGGGAGTGGGCACCATGCCCGCGGCTCCCCGAGTTGTGCTAGCTGCCATGTGCGGGAGGGGGCCACACTGGGCTTGGTCTCTGTCCCCAGAGCTCTCCGTGTCCCCCTGACCCCAGGAGCTGGAGGCACAGGACCGGGGAGCCAGGGCCAGGGCCTCTCACCAGCCGCCAGTGCCCGAGAAGCGATTAAACCCGAGGGCCTCTCACCTCTAGGGCCTTAGAGTGCTTTTAAGAGGCGATTAGTCAGAATTTTGTAATTTCTGCTTCCTAAGTGCTCTCCCCTCGCCTGGCCCTGACCTCCATGAAATTATTTCCAGGCGCCCGACTCGAAAGAGGGGCTGAGCATCCCAATATTCAGGCACCTCCAGCCTGGCCCTCTGCCCTGGGGGCCAAATGCACACCAGACACCCAGGAGAGCGGCTGCCCGCCTTAAGGCTGGGGACTGCTGCGGGGAGTCTGCCCACCCCTAGCCCTGCCCCCACTGCTGGCACCTCTTCCTGCCCAGAGTGGTCCAGGCTGGGGAGGCCCACGAGGGAAGAGACCCTGAGGCTCTTGCCAGGAGCCCGCTCAGTCCCCATCCCTGCTGCCCGGAGCCGAGGTCCCCAGCCGTCCTGGGGGGAAGTCAGGCCACTGCGGGCGGGCCATAGACGCCCCCCACCACACCGATTCACTGCTGCCCTATGATGCCCCCGTGGTTTCCCAGGGGCCCACCATGGTCACCCCCGAGTCGGAGCCCCCAAGGGCAGGCCGTCCAATGCTGGAGCTCAAAGCGCAGGCACCACGTGGCGTGAATTCAGACCAGCCTGAGTCCAGCTGATGTGACCTCAGTTGTAGTGAGTCAGACAGCGGACCAACTGTGTGGTGTGAGCTGAGCCAGGCTGATGCATGGATGGAGACAGAGGCTGGCGGCAGGGCGCTGGGAAGGGAAGGCTTACGTCCAAGGGAGAGGCCAGAGCCTGGGACGTGAGTCACGAGAGAGAGGCTGACTCCAGGCATGGACCACGGTCACTGTCTCCCTCGGCCTGCGCCTCCGTCACACCGTAGTGACACCTCTGTCTCTGGGCCCTCTGCTGTAGACGTGGTCCTGCACTGCTTGCTACATCCGCACTCTGCTTAAACACTGTTGCTTCCACTTCACAGATGGGTTGACGGAGGCTTGGGAAGAATGAATCCCACGGCAGGCAAGTGGCAGAACCCAGCTTGAGCTCCAGCCTCCACCTCTGAAGCTGTGCTCTTCCCCCAGGACCACAGATCCCGTCTCTGTGAGGATCAGTGTGAATTGCCGCCTCCTCCAGGCAGCCTGCTCTGACTGCTTCATTGCTTTTCTGAGTCAAGATTTATGTCCTGACTCGCATCCTTCAAGAGGTGACAGAGGTGGGTCTCCCCACATGAGCTGCAAACCCTGGGGAGAAGAAGCAGGAGATAAGTCTGCTGCTATTTCCTCCCCAGTCCTGGGTAGGTTGGGGCCCCTATGAGCAGTCCTGCTCATCGGTTGACTGCAGGCCCAGAGCACTGCCATGCGGGGCCTAGAGCCCAAGGCCCTGCCTCAGTCTTTCGGGGCAGCCACAACCCTTGCTAGGGGCAGGCCAGGCTCACCGGATGAGCGGACCATGGCTGCAGGGTGGTTTTTATCTGGGCTGCAAATACTGCCTCTTCTGGAGGGATGAGGTGGTCCCACACACAGGCTCTGCAGCCCCCCAGCAGCAGTGTCACCCACTCAGTGTGCACAGTGGGCCTGTGGGGGCCCTCAGGATCCCCACTGAGTGTGGGGACTCAGGAGCTCTGGAGTGAAGGGACTCTTCTGGGACCACCCTAGACTCTGGGGTGGGGGGCCAGGGCTCGGACCTGTGGAGCGTGTGTCCTGGGCTGAGCCTCTCCTGTTCTCTGCGTGGAATCTGGGAGAGGTGCCCCCATGAGGGGCCCAGGTGCCCGGGCAACCCTGTCTGGCGGCATACCGTCCCCTCTCTCCTCGTGGGGGCTGCGGGGGTGCTCCTCACTGTCCCCTGCCTGCCTGTGTGTCACAGTAAACACTGTTTGGATCCAAAGCAAATTGGCTTTAATTAACCAGCCGCCAGATTACAGCTTGGAGGAGCCAGTGGAAAGGACAGTTCTTCCCAAGGGAGGGGAGTGGGGGCTTAATTAGTGTGGCAGCCAGGCCGGCCCCTCCACCAGACACCCTGTCTGCTTCCTCCCCCACGGTTTCTTGCGATGAGCGCTTGCCCAAGCTGAAGACCTGTCTTGGCAAACTGTTCCGCTTGACGCTGAGCAGGCTGTCGGGGGAGTGGTGCTTGGGGATCCCCAGGTGGACGGGAGAGGGCCCACTCACTGCCGGCCATGTTTCGGGGATCGAGAGAGACAGGACAGCATCTCCGTCACTTCAAAGGCCGCCGACATCTCTTGGTGGTTGTCATGAGTACCGTCAATCCTGGGGGCATCTCCAGAGCCGCTGTCACTCCCACCGTCACCATGGTTACCAACACCACCCCCGCTGTCACCATGGTTACTGTCACTGGCAGGTCCACCGCCATGGGTACCGCAACCTCCGCCGTCGCCACGGTGGCCACCACCCCACCCCTGGGCTGGCTGTTCCCCATCTGGCCCTTCAGGTCCGCTCTCCTCGGGTCCTGTGTCTTGGGAGGCTGACCTTTATGGAATGCGTCAAGGAGCTGCGTCCCCCTCCTTCTGGTGGGTTCTGCCAACACTGGGGGGTGGGGAGGAGGAAGAGGAGGAGGAGGAAGGGGAGGAAGACTCTAGGAGAAGGACGAAGGCTGTGGTCCTTGGAGGAGACTCAGTCAGAGCCGCCCCCTACCCTCTGGAGCTGGGGGAGACCGGAGATGCAGCCAATATCACATCAGACATACTCATCCTGGGGAAGTATCCCTTGTTTGCTTGAAACTCAAATTTAACCGGGCGTCGTGTGTTTTAGCACTATGTGCACGGAGGGTGTGAGTAGCAGAGTTCCACGGTCCTAGGGGCCCCTGTTTCTCCAGCCATCTAGTGCCCAGCCCGTCCTGCAGGCTGTGAGTGCAGGCGTCCCCTCCCGCCTCCATCCCCACCCCGACAGCACCTGGCAGGCTCCAGCGCGCCTGCAGTAACCCCAGAGCAGCACCCTAAATATCCCAGCATTGGTGCTTCCTGTTTTCCAGAGCTGGGGACTTGGAGGAGCAAGGTGGGGTAGATGAGGCTGGACCACGCTCTTCCCTGGACTCAGCCTCTTGGACTAACCCTTTTAAGCACTTTTGAGAGATCTGAGAGGCGGGAAAGAGGCCCTGGGGAGACCGTGGTGACAGAGGTGCGGCCTCTAGGAAGGCATCCCCCTTCTGGCCTCCAGACCAGGGGGACCGTCCACAGCATGGCTGGGCCCTTCCCTCCACGAGGCGGGAGGGGTGGACAGAGGCCAGGTGGGTGTGGCTGACGAGGAGCCCAGCTCCTGAGGCTGCAGGGCTGGGATCTGACCCCGAGGGCCTGGTCAAGTCTCCTTTCTCCTGCGACCACCTCCTGTCCAAGCCCGCCAGACCCCCAGGAGAGCCCCACCCGTGCGTCCAAACAGTAGCACGCACAAAACCAGGAGCGACAGTGTCGGCTCTGTCGGGTTAGGACATTGAATTGAATTTCGGCTTCCATCATCACCTCTGTTGTGGAGAGGCCTCCTCAGCAGGGGGCTGGGGGAGCGGAGGACTGATGAGGGGGACTGCCCAGGTCAGGCTGTGATGGGTGTTGACAACCACAAAACTATTAGCTCACCCAGTCCTCACACTCTTTACCTGGGAGCTGTCATATATCTATAGCCACTTCATAGCCAAGGAAGCTGAGGCAGGGATGGGTGAGGGGCCTCCAGGAAGGTCTCCCAGTGGGTGCAGAGCTGGTTCTCAGGGTTTTCTCTGACATCAGAGTCTGCACTCTCCTGCTTCCTTGGGCCTTGATGGCGATGGGGACCTCACTACCTCTCCAGCCTGTCCCTGTCTGATGCTGCCATCTGGGCCATTGCAGACCCAGACTGCTTCTTCTCTGAGTGACGAGAATCAGATCTCCCCTCTTGGGGTTCCTGCCTGGTTCCCAGGGGTCTAGGCTGCCATCTAGGCGTCAGCTTTACGAGGGAGGCTTGGAGGTGGCTAGCGAGCAGAAGGGCAGGGTTTGAGCTGCTGGTGTGACTGGCCCTGCCACTTGGGATGTGACCTCAGGGAGGCCCCCTCTCCCCCTGGAACCTCAGCCATTTGTCTATAAAATAGAGCACAGGCGTGGTGGGTCCCAGACAAGATGCTGTCTGTGAAAGCAGTGGCTAACGTGGGGCTTCTCTGTCATCCCAGAGGCCGGCTTTTGGGGGGCAGAGGGGCAGGCGGAAGCCTCTGGCCCGGAGGTCAGTTCTGGATGGGGAGTCCCGCAGACGCAGGCCCGGGCCACCTTCCCCCTTCCACTCCTTCCTGAAGTGCCCAGGATGTCGGTGGGCACTTCTCTCTTTGTTACTTCCTTGAGGAGCAGCTTATTATGAGTCTGAGCACCCGGTGATAGCGGTGCTTTGGCTTGTTTTATGCCGGCCCGCATAATGCACAAACATTTTAAATCTTCTTGGCTATGCATGAGTGTGTCCTAGAGAAGGAAAGAATAAACATGATTGGGGGTTGAGCTGCCCGTTTCATGCTGCAACACGGAATTTAAAATCCCTTTCACGGCTGGCAGCTGTCCCTCCTCCTGTGTTTCCCCTGGTTGGGGGTGGGCAGGCTGGGCCTGGGCATGCACAGCAAGCCTGCAGGGACCCCGGGGTCCTTCCTGCCTGGAGCCGGGCCCCTGGACTCGGCCTCTCCACCTGTTCGCGTTTGCTTTCTCTCTCCATGTTCCGTTCTCCAGTGTGAGGGACAGAAACAGCCAGAGTTCCTAGCAGGACGCTTCTTAAACATTTTGCGGGTGTGATGGACATGCAGATTGGCCAGGAGGCCACTTGCCTGCTTTGCCTCTGGGGTGAGCCACACACACTTGTGGGCACAGGCCTGCCTGCCTCCCCATGGGCAGGGCATGCGCCCATCCACATTGGCTCGTAGTTTAGATCTGTGGCTCAGGCCTGGGGAACCTTACACCCCCACCCCAGGCTCTGCCCAGACAGCTGAGTCAGACTCTCCAGGGCAGGCCCGTGTCTGCGCTGTTAAGAAGTGCCCAGGAGATGCTCGTGTGAGCTGGAGCGGAGGATCCTGACCCAGGTGGGCTAGGGAGGGTCTGGCAAGGAGGACAAGCAAGATTCAGGGGTCAGTGAGGCCAAGGACCCTCCAGCTTCACAGACCCGAACTCCCTGGGACCCTCAGAAGGTGGCAGACAGGCCATCCTGCTACACCAGAAGTGAGAGGTGGTCCATAGCTCGGTGCCAAGCTAGGCTTCTGGCCTTTAATCAGAATGCTTATTCTGAAAGATGAGGACAAAAGGGGCCCAGGCCACCTGCCCGCACCCCCGGCTCCAGCAGCCAGAGGGTGGCTGCACTCCCTGGACTCTCAGGCATCCTCCTGTGCCTGGGGGTGTTTGGCAGTGATGGCAGCAGCAACTCCTGATCGGCCCACCTTCCGGCTGCCCCTTTGCTGCCGAGGGGTCAGAGCAGAGCCAGGCAGGTGAGGGGCATGGGGCGTGGACAGCTGCCACTCAGCTAGGGCAGTGGAGGCCACCGTTGGGGACTCTGAGGGCAGGGGGCAGGGGTGCCTGGTGCTGGGCTGTGTTGAAGGGACACTACCAGCCTGATTCTGCAGCTCAGACCCGCTTGGGACCTGATTTGCCCCTGCCTGTGTCCTTCCCTTGTTGGGGCCTGAGTGGGTTGAATGGTGTCCCCGCAAATTCACATCTACTCAGAACCTCGAGATGTAAACTTACTTGGAATAGAGCCTTTGCAGAGGTAATTACAGGCTTCCTCGTGACTCAGATGGCAAAGACTGCCTGCAGTGCAGGAGACCCAGTTTCAACCCCTGGGTCAGGAAGACCCCCTGGAGAAGGGAATGGCAACCCACTCCATTATTCTGGAGAATCCCATGGGCAGAGGAGCCTGGCAGGCTACAGTCCATGGGGTCACAGATGAAACTAAGGTGAAGCTCCCAAGATGAGGTCAGTCTGGATTAGGGTGACCCATAGAAATGAAGGCATAGACACCGGGGGCAGCGGCCTGGGCACACATCATACTGTCTGTTCACCGACGGAGAGGGAGCAGGGAAGAATGTCCGCTGTGGGGTGGGGGCTGTGGGCCGGGCCAGACCCCAGCCTGGATTTCGGGTGACGAGCCCACAGCCCCACGGCAGGCCACCCTCCACGAGGTGGGATGCAGAGGAGGACAGGGCCCTTTGCAGCCCTGGGAAGAGCTCGATGGGGCATGTGGCCCATTATGGGAGCCAAGGGACACAGGGCCAGGCCAGGAGGGCTTCACAGGGGAGGTGATACCAGGGCTGAGCCCTAGGCTTGGTGGGAGTGGCCGGCAGAAGCAGGGTGGGCTCTAGTCAGAGGGTCAGGGGGCAGACCTCCAGGTGACTGGCCCTAGGCTGGCGGAGGAGCCCAGTCCTGCGGCTACTGAGGCCAGCAGCAGCAGAAGCAAGGCCCCAGAGGTGTGGCTGGGCCCGGAGGGCGCGTTCCTCCAGGAGGCAGGGCGCAGGGTCAAGGGTGGAGTGGGAGGCCCTGCGGACTGGACCATGAGGGAGCGGGGGAGGGGCTGGGGCTCCACCAGGACGACAGGGGCCTCTGAGGTGCTGGGAGGGCGTGCAGCCCCAGTCTGTGCGTGTGTGTGCGTGTGCCCATATTTCCCGAGAGAACACGCGGCCCCAGTGTTTATGGGTGTGGGTGCATATCTACCGCTGATGGTGAGAATTCCGTAGTGCATGCCTCTTGCGAGGCTCGGTGACCAGATATCGTTCATTACACAGTCATCAGTTTAAGCCAGGCTCGCTGCGCCTCGGGCCCTCTGAGCTGGGTCTGTATCTGCTAGAGCGGCAGGGCTCCGCCATCCGGCCCCCGCTGGCCCCACCAGTTCCTGTGAATTCTATGAGCCTTGCTTGGAGCCCTGGGATCAGTCTCCGTCCCCCTGCGAGCAGGCCCCCAAGAAGGTCCAGTAGTGGAGCCGGCCGGGGTGGTCTGGGCCGTTGGGACAGCACCCAGCCACGCGGGGCCTCCTCCCGGCTCTTACAGCTGCTTGGCCTCGGGGCTCCTCTTCCCTCTGCCTGACTGCTGTTGGCTCAGCCACAGCGAGGTGGGCTTGACTGCTGCTGTCCTTGCCCCACCTGTCTGGCGGTCACTGTGAAAGTGAAAGTGAAGATGCTCAGTCGTGTCCGACTCTTTGCGACTCCGTGGACTGTAGCCCACCAGGCTCCTCCGTCCACGGGATTCTCCAGGCAAGAATACTGGTGTGGGTTGCCATTTCTTTCTCCAGGGGATCTTCCCTGACCCAAGGATCGAACCCAGGTCTCCTGCATTGCAGGCAAATGCTTTCACCTCTGAGCCACCAGGGAAGCTGTACAGCCCCTGTATTATAAGGCAGGGCCAGAGGAAGGCGGCCGTCTGTGACGTGCAGGGCAGGCTGTACCCAGTCAGCGAAGACATGCTGGGTCACATGAAGGTCGAGTGAGTCCTGGTGGCAGAACTCGAAGACATTGTGTGCAGACACGTGGCCGCACCCACCCCCCAAGGCCCCCCACTGCCCCGTCCCCAGGCTGGTGAGGCGCTGGGGTGCCCGGCAGGCACCACCCCATCCCAGGCAGACACGTCGGCCCCTGGGACAGAGTCCCCCCTGCACAGTGGGGCTCCTGTCAGACGCAGGGGTGTGACTTGACCCTGTGCCCCCAGCACTCAGGGAGGAGGGCCCCAGGGGAGGACAGCATCTCTGCCCAAGCTCTGGGACCGTCAAGATGTCTCCACCAGCGGCCAGCAGCTGAGTGGGGTCAGGGGTTGTGTCTCCCCCATTCTCCAAACCTCAAGTGTCTGTCCAGGCTTGAGTCCACCAAACCTGCCCTGGGCCCCAGCTCAGGTTCCCCCACCCCACCCAGGAGCTCCTCACACCCCATGTGGCCGTGCCTTCCAGCCTGACTGCACCCTGGTCCACCGCCGGCCCCTCACAGGGTCAGAACAGAGCTCTTGCACGACGTGGGGGCCCTGTGGGCGTAAGGATGACCTTACGTAAGGATGCCCGTTCCCCCTTGGGATGGTTTACCAAGCCTTTCTCATCATCCGTGTGTCACTTCATCTCTGTGCTGAGCGTCAGCTCAGTCCCACACGGTGGCTCTGATTAGCCCCTGTTTCAGAGGAAGGGGCCGAGGCTTAGCGGGAGGCAGCGTTGGTCGAAGCTGGCTGGCTCTGGCCACCCCTGGCGCCCATGGCTCCTTGGATGTCCGACGCGTGTCACGCAGCTTTCCAAGCCGGGGGTTGATGACAATTGGCTGTCCCGGCTGCTGCACGAGGAGGTATCCCTCCAGCTGGGAGTGACTTATGTGCCATGTCAACACACCTCCCAGGAGGACAAGGAAACCCCAGCCACGCCACTAATTACTCTTCTCACATGAGGTAATGATCGTTAATGTGCACTGGATCTCATTAATTAACTCCCTGACTTTAATTAACTTCTTGCCTATTTCACCTGACATAATATATTATCACAAATGTCAACTTTGCAGAGTGTTTGCCTCTTGGCACAAAGTGAGATGCGTCACACAGATGTTGTGGTTTGATCTTGTGTAGGACAGAAGTCCTCTGTGCTGCGTGGACATGCCACCGGTGGGACACAAAAATGTCTAGATAGAATACAGAGATCCCTAAACACCAACTGAGACTTCATCACCATAATCGGATTTGTCCCCAGTCACTCCACCGTGGCCCTTTTTTCCCCCAAACACACTGCTGACGGCAAACACAGCAGCAGAGCACCTGAGCACAGAGCACGGAAACTGGGGGAAGTTTTTAAATTTCTACCACGGCGGCTCCTGGGCTCCACTAGGGCGTGCCGGGCACGGGAGGTGAAGACGGAGGACCACCGACTGAGAAGCCTTCCTCTGCTTCAACCTTGTCCGGACGACAGGTGCCCTATTGTTACTGGAGTCTGCAGGGAGAGGCAGAGGACGGGGTCATGGTGCTCGGAACGCAAGGCTTCCTCTGCTCTCACCGTGACCACCGCCACCGCCTTCACCCTCCAGCTCTGCTGAGCTGTCACCGTGACCACCGCCACCGCCTTCACCCTCCAGCTCTGCTGAGCTGATACCATGACCACCGTCACCACCTCCACCCTCCAGCTCTGCTGAGCTATCACCGTGACCACCGTCACCGCCTTCACCCCTCCAGCTCTGCTGAGCTGATACCATGACCACCGCCACCGCCTTCACCCTCCAGCTCTGCTGAGCTGTCACCGTGACCACCGTCACCGCCTTCACCCCTCGAGCTTTGCTCTCTATCACCATGACCACTGCCACCGCCTCCACCCTCCAGTTCTGCTGTCCCCATGCTCATACCTCTGCACCACCATTCCTAATGCAGTGACCCTCAGCATCGCCCTCACAGTGCCATCATCTCAGAACCGACCTGCCTGTGGGCGGCACTGCAGCGTCAGGAAGGCCATGTCCACCCAAACCATCACCATCGTTTTCACCTTCATCCCCGCACTTCTGGACCACGCCCCCACACACCCCCATCTCGGCATGACTTGGGGCCCTTCGTAGGCACTAAGGTTTGTGGAGGGGGAAAGCTCACATCGGTGACGTCGGCCGGAGAAACCCAGAGTCCCCGAATTCACTGACAATGCTCCATCCCCACTGCATTATTGTAACACGTATTATGTGATTGCCGCTCCATACTTGTTCATCACCTCAGGTCTGCTGCCCTGCCAGGACTAGGGTTGCCCTCTCTTTTGGCTCCATAGCTGCACCGCAATACCTTGGCCACTCAGAGATGGACTGAGCGTGGATCCCTGAGGCTGCAGACTGGGTTTTCTCCACTGTGCATCTCGAATCCCCGACACAGGGTCCAACATAGTCAGACAGAAATGGAAATTACATATGGGCTGGAGCTGGGCCCCATCACATCAGAAATTGTCAACAACATGAATTCCGGAGCCAAGATGGCCATCAGACCCTTGGAGAGCAAAGGAGGTTCCCGGCAATCAAGTCCACCTCGTGAGGGTGGGGGCGGGGGCAGCGAAGTGAGCAAGCCTTGTTCCTGTAGCCTCAATGCCAGTAATCAGTCCAGCTGAGTAGAAGCGTTTGACTTAATTTCATACCTCAGTAGGCATTCAGATGGAACATGGACTATCCGCCAGCCCTTTGTTTAGCTGAGCCCTGGCACTGTCACCCCTTAAATCGTCTCTGCAGGGGACTTCTGGCTGTTCAGATGCAAATGCTCCCCTGACCCCTTCTCTCTGCACTACCCGTGCACACACACGTCATACACACACACGCATTGCATGCTGGCATCACAGTCACACATGCATCATACATACACACACAAACACACATCCATCGCACACATATACACATGCTATGCACTTGCACACACACCACACGCCTGCACAGCAGAGCCTCCAAGCCTCAGAACAGCGAGGAGAGAGCCTTGGAGGAGAGCTGTGCAGGATGCAAAGGGCCCTGGGAGCCAGAAGACCTGCTCTGCCCTGTGCATTTAGCTAAAGATTCCTTTTCTGGACCTGTTTCTGTGTTTTTCCATTTTTCTAAAAATGCCTGTTAGGAGCTGGTTCAGTGCCAAGAGCACTGTGAGTGGGGATGGGGGACATCTTCCCTCTTTATGCAGGTCAGCTGGTTCCTCCTGCTTGGCTCCCACCCCACGGGCCTGGTCAGATGTGCTTGTGAGGTGGGCTGAGGCAGGGCTGGACCAGAGGTGGGCTGGCGTCAGAAGAGAGGGTACCACGCTCACCAGTAGAGGCAGAGAGTGTGAGCGTGGATGGCGACACTGGCACTTGGGGTCCTTCTGGGTGTGGCAGAGTGGACCCTGGGCATCAGGACAGCGGAGGTCAAGCCCAGTGCATTCCCAGGGCCCTCGGGTCAGGGGACAAAAGGTTCTTGGAGCCAAGTGATGGGGAGGTGAACTGGCTGTGTCGTCAGAGTGGAATCAGCCTCTTGTCCCAGTTCTTTTCCTGTCTGTGTTTGGAATCATGCCCAGTTTGCCCTGCTCCAAACCAGCGCAGGAGCTAGTTTATCGGATTGTTGCTGCTGGCTTGGCCATCGAATGGGTTTGGCCAGTGGATATTAGCAGACAGGACACAGGCTTGGACCCTGGGCTGTCATCTGCTGTGAGAAAGGTGCACCCAGTAGCCTCGGGTCCCAGAGGCGCGGAGCTGGCTGACCACATACGGGCCAGGGGCAGTGCCTCCAGCCTGCCTGCAGCCCCGAGAGCCAGGAAAAGGAGGGGTCCTCCTAAACCACCGGCTAGGAGGGCGGTTTCTTACAAAACATTATCGCAGCAGAAACCTGACTCACGCGCAGGCTTTTATACTCCTGAGAAAACACTTCACCCTTTCTGAGCCCGATTGTCATTGCTCATTAAGGGAACAATAAGAGTGTAGCTTTGTTGGGAAGTGTGTTAGTCACTCAGTCGTGTTTGTGATCCCTTGGACTGTAGCCCGCCAGTCTCCTCTGTCCATGGAATTGTCCAGGTAAGAATACTGGAGGGGGTTGGCCATTTCCTTCTCCAGGGGATCTTCTCAACCCAGGGATTGAACCAGGGTCTCCTGCACTGCAGGCAGATTCTTTATCATCTGAGCCACCAGGGAAGCCCAAAATTTCATGCGATTCTGTCTGAGCCTGACTCTGGAAGCGGCTCAGACCTCCTGGAGCTCTTGGCCAGCTGCTGCTTCTTCAGCCTCCAGCTTGGAGTTTGCAGAAGGCTCCTCCAGCCTCCATCTTCACAAGGATATGGCCTGGGCAGCCGCCCTCGTAGCTGAGGAAACCAGGACCCAGTGGTCTGAGGGGAGGTGTCCATGCGGCGGGGGTGTCACACACCCAGGTCGCCAGCTGCTCCGCGATGGGCTGAGGCAGGTGCCCATTCCCGGCCATGCTGGGATTCTGTGTTTCTCTCTCTGGCTGCCGTAAGTGAAGAGGTGTGTGGGGCCAGTCAGATGCACAGAACACTCGCGAGGTGCACTCCTAGAGCAATTCCCTGCGGGGTCGGGGCACCAGGCTCGTCCCTGGGGCTCCTGCCTGGCAGGCAGAGCCGCACCGCTGACCCTACACTCGGGATGCGGGAGGCCGTGTTCCAGCCGGGAAGAGCTGCCCGTGCATGTCCGTTAAAGAGGGGGCTTGCAGAGACAGGACCCGGCGGTGCCCCTCCACTGTCCCTTCTCCACCAGTACTTCCCGCTCCCGCAGGTCAACTCAATCCAGCCACAGGGCGATTAAATCAGGTTCCTGTCAGGCTGATGGATGAGCCGAAGGGACTGGGCATTTGAACAGAGTCCAGTGAGGACAGGCCCGTGCACAGTTGCTAAGCGTGTGACCACCCTGTGGACTGTCATTCCCTTCACGACCTTTGACATCTCCCACCCAGCGGTGGCCACAGTGCTGGAGACACATGGGTCCCTGCCCTCCTGGAGCTGGATGTCTGATGGGGGAGGGGCACAGAGAATCAACAGAGAAGCCCAGCAAGTTGCTGCAGGTGATGGTAACGCCAGAAAGCTGGTACCAGGGGGTCTCGGTGGCAGCAGAAGTGGATGGCGGGTCAGCTCAGCACACGTGGTCCCCGAGCATCCACGTGGGTCACTGAGTGTCCACGTGGGTCACTGAGCATCCACGTGGGTCACTGAGCGTCCACGTGGGTCACCGAGCGTCCACGTGGGTCACCGAGCATCCATGTGGGTAACTGAGCATCCACGTGGGTCACCGAGCGTCCACGTGGGTCACCAAGCGTCCACGTGGGTCACCGAGTGTCCACGTGGGTCACTGAGCATCCACCTGGTCCCCGAGCATCCACATGGGTCACCGAGCGTCCATGTGGGTAACTGAGCATCCACATGGGTCACCGAGCGTCCACGTGGGTCACCAAGCGTCCACGTGGGTCACCGAGCGTCCACGTGGGTCACTGAGCATCCACCTGGTCCCCGAGCGTCCACATGGGTCATCGAGCGTCCATGTGGGTAACTGAGCATCCACATGGGTCACCGAGTGTCCATGTGGGTAACTGAGCATCCACGTGGGTCACTGAGCATCCACGTGGGTCACCGAGCGTCCATGTGGGTAACTGAGCATCCACATGGGTCACCGAGCGCCCACGTGGGTCACCGAGCTTCCACGTGGGTCACTGCAGGCTGGACAGGGCTCACGGAGGAGGCACACTCAGGCTCCTCCAGAGGAGCTTGGGGGCTGGAGGGCGGATGCGGTTGCGCATCCTTGCTTCCTGTGAGTGTGACGGGGCAGCGACTGGCAGGGTCAGGGGTCACTGAGACAAGGCGGGCTGGCGGGGAGGGTGTCCTGAGCCAGGCACCTGCTTGGTCAAGCCCAGGTGGGAGGGAGATGCTGCGTCCACCTGCCTGGGGATGGATGGGGTGTGCTTCTGGCAGCCCCCACCACTGCATGCTCTGGGCTCAGGAACAGCTCTGGTCTCTGCCGTCCACAGTGAAATGGGCAGCATGTGAGTGTGATCTCCTTCAAGGCCCCATTTGTCCCCAGAGTCTGACCTGTGGTGGTGAGGTGGGCAGTGGGCCCCAGGCCCTGTGGCAGCCTGACTCCACCCCCAGGGTCTGCCACTTGGCAGAAGGTGCCCTCCCCGCACACCTGAGCACTCAGGCGAGGTGACCCCCAGAGGCCGAGTCTCCTGAGGAAGGACCAGGGTCGTGATGCCAGCTCTCCCTAAATGCTGGGCAGCTTCAGCTGAGATGGCGGACACTCAGCCATGGTCCTCAATGACCAGAGCTCGGGGTGCAGGATGGAGACCCTCACGTGAGCAGAGACTTCCGGCGGGAGCAAGGGGGTGCCCTGCCCTCTCTGCCAGCTGCCAGGTGGGTGTGTGGAGGGCAGGCCCAGCCTCGTGCGTCCCGTGGATGGAGGTGTACCAGGCCACAGTCGCGCCTTGCGCTTGCCTGTCTTCATGGCTTCTCTGGGGCTGTAGCAGCGGAACTGAATAGTTACCACAAAGAAAGGCTTACACAACTGGGAGCATTTCCTCTGTGGACCTTCACAGCAAACATGAAAGAGCCCTGGTCCTGGGAATATGAGCGTGGGGCAGGAGCAGGCTCCAGCCGGGATAGAGGAGGGGCTTGTCCACCTGGAGGAGCTGGGGTTGTGATTCCAGGGGTGGGCCAGGGGCCCCAGGGCAGACTCTGTCCCACCCTGTCACACAGACTTGGCTGACATGCTGTCCCCACAAGAGGTCACTAGCCAGTGATTGCAGCCCACCCAGGCAGGTTCTGGAGCATTGGTGGCCCAGAGATCCCTGCATACCTGGAGGGAAGATCCCACAGTGCAGTCAGGGCATGGAAGTTGCTCTTGAACACTACATGATTTGTGCTGAAATAAACATTCCACAAGGAGAGATAAAGGAGAAGTCCCCCGAAAGAAGAGAAAATGCTCTCAGCTGTCCTCTGACTTGTCCCAGGCACACCCTCCAGCTCACACGAGAGCCAAGTGTCCTGTAGGGCAGAGGCAGGCAGTGCTCTCTACCATAGCTGTCAGAGAAGGAAGCCGGCTCATCCTAATGAGGGGATCAGGGAAGCCTTCCTGGAGGAGGGGGTGTTAAACAGGGCATTGGTGTGGGGCTAGAATGTTGGTGGAGAAAGATGATAGGAGAAAGGGCGTCACAGAGAGAAGACACAGTGTGAGCAGCGGCTCTGAAGTAAGAGGGGCAGCAGGACTTTGAGGGACAGTGAGTGATCTGGTTTTCTTGTGGGACAGATTGGCTGTAAAACTGCTGTTAAGTGATGAGGTTGGACAGGAAGACCTGGGCCTGGCAGTGGATGACTTCATCAGGCACATGTGTTTGGTTTAACTTGACAGACAAATAGGAAAACAATGTGCTCAGAGAGCAGGGACCACTACTTTTTAATCTTTCTTTATCCTCAGTACCTGGTGCCTCAGGGCATATTAGGGGGCTTAATTAGCATTCACTTAGTGGATAGTGGATGGTTAGATGGCTGGATGGACGAGTGGATAGCTGGATGGATGGATGGTGGATGGATGGATGAATGAATGGTGAGTGGATGGGTTGATGGGTGAATGGATAGGTGGATGAGTGGATAGATAGATGGGTGGATGGATGATGGATGGGTGGATGGATGATGAATGAGTGTATGGGTGGATGGGTGAATGGGTGGATGGGTGGATGGTGGATGGATGGATGAAAGGTGAGTGGATGGGTTGATGGGTGAATGGATGGGTGGATGAGTGGATGGCTGGATGGCTGGATGGCTGGATGGATGATGGATGAGTGGATAGGTGGATGGATGGATGGTGGATGGATGGATGGACGGTGAGTGGATGGGTGGAAGGGTGAATGGGTGGATGAGTGGATGGTGGATGGATGGATGAATGGTGAGTGGATGGGTTGATGGGGGAATGGATGGGTGGATGAGTGGATGGCTGGATGGCTGGATGGCTGGATGGATGATGGATGAGTGGATGGGTGGATGGGGGAATGGATCGGTGGATGAGTGGATGGGTCGATGGCTGGACGGATGATGGATGAGTGGATGGCTGGCTGGCTGGCTGGCTGGATGAATGGTGAGTGGGTGGATGGATTGATGAGTGGATGGGTGGATGCATGGGTGGATGGGTGGATGATGATGGTGATGATGGGAGGCTGGAATGGGAAAATGGGTGGTGGATGATGGAAGATGAATGGACAAATGTTTAGAGGGACAGATGATGAACAGACACAGGCATGGAGGCATGCTGGGGTGAAAGGCAGGCAATGGGTGGGTAGAAGAACAAATAGACGGATGGGGGGATGGATGGATTAATGGGTAGATGGATGGGTGGGTGGGTGGATGAGGAATGGGTGATGAGGCACAGATGGACAGATTGGCCTGTGATGAGGGACAGATGGATGAATACATTAGTGTGGCTGGGTGGACGGGTGGGTGGATGGATGTACATTGTGGATCCTGCAATTCCTAGAGCCAGCATAGATGAGGAAAGGGTGAGTTTGGGGAGGGGGGTGGGTGGGCGCTGTCACTTATCAGAGATAACCACGTCTCTTCCCACAAGAGGAGTCAGAGCTCTTCCACTCAGATGCAGGTTTTCACCGCCACACTGTGAGGCCTAAGTTTCTTCATAATCATGTCCCTTAGTGTTTGAGATTAGTGTCCTAGGGGTATTGTTTTTAAATCATGGAAATGCTTTCAGGAAAGTTACTTAAGACATGTGTGTATGTTGAGGACAGACAGAGATGGAGGGAGGGGGAAGAAGGGAGAGAGGTGGTGTGGGGTGGCGGGCAGCCTCACGATTTGCCTCCAGACTATCAGTGGGGAAGGCTTGGCCTGGCAGGCTGGCTCCCGATCTGTGACTCGGGGCTTGGACCTAGTGAGGTGTCCGAACAGGGCTGCCTGCCCACCTGCGAGCTCCTCGCCTCACCTATGGGCCCTGGGCCTGTCCCTGGCTGTGGCCGTGCCTCCCCTGGGGGCCCTGACCTGCTTGGTCTCTGGGTGGCTCAGGCAGTCAGATTCCTCTCTGAGGACCTACTGTGTGACAAGCAAGGTGCGGCCACTGTCCCCGGCATTTGCTGTCTTCTGGGGACAACCAGCTGCATCCTGATCCTAAGGTGGTCGGTGCCTGCGGAGGGGCCTGTGCAGTGTGGCACCGAGCGAGTGGCACCCTGGGAGCCGGGACAAGTACCCCGGGAGTAGGAGGGAAAACCGATCGAGTGAGTGCTCACGGTCCCTGGGGAAGGCAGTGGGCATCCCAGGGGACAGAGGCTTGGTACCCACATGAGTTTGAGGCCCAGCTGCACCTCTTTGAACCAGGACCACCTCCTTTCTCTGCCTGGACGTTCTTGGCTCCCTGCTCTCCAAGCTGAGCCCAGGGCCTCTCTCCAAGCAGACACACCGTCATGCTTGTAAGGCTGGACAGTCAGGGAACTGAGCAAGGATGTAAATCACCGAGCCTGCTGGAAGGACCTCGAGGCTGCAGGCACGTGACGGAGACCTCCCGTACCCTGACGGTCTGCTTAAGTGTACTTCGAATTCTTACTGAATTATATATGAAGCTTTCTACAACACTAATGGATGTACTCAATATGTTAACGGAGGGACCATCCTGACCTGTAATAATACCCAATGAATTATGAGAAGTAACAGTTTAAATAAACTGTGTTTTCTAATCATAACAAGTAAGTTCCCACCCTCAGCAGCCCCGTCAGTGTCGGATCTCCCCTGCTTTCTGGAATAGAGACCACAAGGACATGACCCTTGGCCCCACGCCACTGGCTGCGGAGGACCAGGGCCGGAGGGTGGCACTCGGAGCCACTGATGACCAGGCTCCTCCCACGTGGTGCCCTCCAGCCTCATCCTGTGGGCTTTCCCAGCGCCTGCCCTTCTGCCAAAGGCATCTGGGGAGCAGGAGGCTAGCTGGCTATGAGCGGTCAGACCCTTCAATGTTTGATTTGCATGGGGCTGCTTGTCATTGTGTTAATTAAAGTTCAATGGTGTTGGCAGCAGCGAGCATGTGGAGGGAGCGTGTCCAGTCTGGAGCAGCGGCGCATTGGCCTTTGTGTGTCACTGGCCTACAAAGTTGCGTCTAATCAAAGCTGTGGTTTTTCCAGTGTTAATGTATGGCTATGAGAGCTGGACCATAAAGCTGAGCACCAACAAACTGATGCTCGGGGGGTGGCAGGTGGACTGTGCCCGTGGGCCAGTTGGTGAACAATGCCCGGAGCATGGGGTTGAAAAATGTTCTGAGGCTGCGTCTGGGCTGCAGTCCCTTCCTGACCTCCGCCTTCTCCAGTCCCTTCCCAGGAGCCTTTGGAAGGGCCCCAGAGACCAGCAGGCACTTCTGTTTGCAGAAGGACTGGCCCCCAGAGAGAGGAGAGGCAGCCCAGGCCTCCCCACGTGGGCTGGAGGTGACAGGCAGGGAGCTCTCACTTCGGACGGGCCCTGCGTGAGGCGGACGTGCTTCAGTTCAATTTTATCTTGGACCTTCTCTCTGGGTGTCTGGCCCAAGCCCTGAACACACTGTTCACATCTGGAGGTCGACAGAAGGGGGATGAAGACCCCGCCCTGGGGCGCAGCTCTCTCTCCTCCCCCCTCCCTCCCCTCCCCTCGGCCACCCCCACTTCCTCTCTGTCCCCTCTCCCCCACCCCTCCCTCCAAGAGAGCCACAGCCTGGCCGTCCAAGGGCTGGATTTGGCCTCAGATGTGGCGTCCCTGTGGATTGCAGTGACTTCACAAATTAGTTTGTGGCTCCCAGGGTGTGGATTGAGAAGGTCTGCTTCGCTCTCCAGACTGACGGCGGGGGTCTGGATGCCCGTCCCCCGGTGTGACCCTGAAGGAACACAGAGGACGATTCAGTGAAGGACAGTGGGTACAGGGGGCGGGCTGCCCAGGATGGCCTCTCCTTGCCGGGGGAGGTCACTGGAGAGGCGCTGCCTGTGCTAGGCTGTAGACCACCCAGTGGAGGGGCCACGGGGAAGGACCCCTCCCCTCCAGGGTCAGCACGCGGCGGCTGGCCGGTGGTTTCAGGCCTCGGCTGACTTGTGTAGCCAGAAACATCTGTTGAGGTCGTAACCCCCAGCAGCTGCAAGTGCGACCTTATTTGGAAATAGTAACTTTGCAGCTGTAATCAATCAGTGGAAGGGGTGGTGCTCCCAGAGTCAGGGAGGACCTAACGCAAAGACCTGAGAAGATGAAGCTTGGGCGGGCAGGCAGGGAACCAGCGGCACGTGCAGATGAGGCAGAGACTGGCGTGATGCGCTGCAGCCCTAGGAGGGCCGGGGCCAGCCTGCCGTCCCGGGCAGCTGGGCCGGCCCTCCCCCTGGGCTCCCAGAAGGAGCCCTGACTCCGGACTTTTGGCCTCCAGCCCCTGAGGGAGCAGACCTCTGTTGTTTAGAGCCGCCCAGCCTGTGGGAATTTGGTGGCAGCCCTAGCTGCCGGTGCCAGGCCGGCCTTCACTGCCTGTGGTCCTCGCCGCAGCTGTCTCTGCACCCATCCCCTCCCTCTTGCATGGGGTGACGGCGCTGGTGCTCCGTGCCCTGGGCTAGGCTCCGGTGATCCCTGTGGCAGCTTTGGAGCAAGGGCTGACGGTCCCTGTTCCCTGCTCCATCTAAATGGTAACACAGAGGCTATCCCACTGCCTGGCCCTCCAGTTCCCCATCTGCCCCAGTGGGACCCGCTCCCCTGGGCTGGGACAGGCATGGTTGGGTGCTGGGTGTGGGCCGCTGTGGGGCGACAGCATCTGTTTGCCACGTCCTCTGTTCACAGGGGAGATACATGCCCAGATGTGACAGGGCAACGTCATCTCGCTGGGCAGCTCTCGGATCCCCAGATAAGCTGTCGATCGGACGGCTCCTCCAGTCTCTCGCTATCTGGCTTTATTTCGCTGTAATAGCGGGGAAGATGCAGTTGGTAACGACCCGTGACAGCTGCTGTATTGATATTCCCAGTCTTGGGGAGAGAGGAAAAAAAAATAAACACTTGATAAAAGTATGATTGAAGGTTAATAGTTGTCTGGTGACGATTCACAATGAAACAGGCCGTAAAGAGATCATTTGTCTGCAGAGTCCGGTTGCTCCCGGCTGCAGAGAAGCTGGCTTTCAGAGAGGGTGCTGCTGGGCCGGGGGAAGGGTGCCTCCGTGCGGGCCCTCGGGCCAGCCCAGGGGCTCGTGGCGGTTTCAGGAACTCTTGGCCAGTGGCTTGGAAGAGTCCCAGCTTGGGGAGGGCAGATGGAAATTGCTTTGGAGCTGTTTATTTATTTATATGCCAGCATGTTTCAGGAAGGATTTAAAGAGGCTTAGAAATTGCTTTGTCTAAGAAGCTCCTAGTAATCCTCAAGGCTCTTTCCTTGCGGTGCAGCGGATCCTGTGGCATCAGAGAGCCAGGTCGGGGAGGCTGGGCCAGGAATGAGACCCAGGCCCTTGTGCTGACAATAAGGAAGCTGAAGCCCATTGGACTGCAGGGACCTCAATGCCATGGGTGGAAAAGCCAGGACTGAAAACGACTCACTCATTCATTCATTCTCTCATTCATTTTTTCATTGGAATCCTGCATCCTATGTGAAATTTTGTTCATCAGAAGAAACCAAGAGACTAGTTACAAACTGGGACAAGTTATCTTGCTGCAAACATAACCAAGGAAAGGTCAATGTCCCGAATACAGAGACACAGCTTGCACCTCCGCCCAGAGGAGACCCCCTTGGCCAGTGAGGACAGGAAGTGGCCTTGGTCACTGGCCATTAGAGGAGGAAGGTCCAAGTTCTGGAGGATGTGATGGTGCCTGTTAAATTGGCAAAAACTACAAATTGGAGATGAAAATCACCTGGATGGGGGAGCAGGGGAGCGGGAAAAGAGGACAAAGGGTTAAGCGTGCGTGGCGGCTGTGGCTGTGTTGCTGAGGAGTTTATGAGGGTTTATTGCATTTTACAAATAACAAAGTAAGTGTATTCGTTCCCCATGGCCACCAAACAAATTGGCACAAACTAGACAGCTTAAAACAACAGAAATTCATTCTCTCTCAGCTCCAGAGGCCTGAAAGCAAGGTGTACCAGACACGATGCCCCGAAAGGCTCCAGGGAAAGGTCCTTCCTGCCTCTCCCAGCTTCTGGCGGCCCCCGGGGTTTCTCGGCAGTGGCAGCAGCACTCCAGTCTGTGTTTCTGTCTTCACATGGCCTCCCTGCTCCCGGGGTGTCACTCTGGGTCCGCCTCTCCTCTGCGTCTTATGAGGACAGCAACCATTGAAACAGGAGTCGGCCCTCAATTTAGGATTATCTCGTTTTGAGACCCTTAACTACATCTGAAAAGACCTCTTTTCTGAACAAGGCCCCATCCACAGTTTCTGGGGTTTGGGGCATGGGCATGCGTTGGGGGGGCCGTTCTGCCCACTACAGGGAGTGGGTGAGAGAGCAGACTGGGTGGGTGTGGACAGGGATGGAAGCAGGTCATGTGGGGAGCATCGGGGTCTCTTAGATTAGAACAGCCACGAAAGGCAGGCAGTTCATCTGTCTCCTGGGTCATGTGTGTGAGAGGACAAGGTCCTTCTGCCAGGAGAAAGCAGCCAAGCCTCCCAGCTCAAGACCACCCGCCTGGCTGGGCCTGTGGGCCTCCAAATCCCAGGGCTTTTCTGCTCGACCAGGGTTCTCTGAGCGGAAACCTCACACCCCCTTTGGAGGCTTTGTCCCTCTGTGGGATGTGCTTCTGTGTGTATGTGCATATGTGCTGTATAAGTGTGCATTGTGTGTGCACGCGTGTATGTGAGTGGCATGTGTACGTTTGCAGGTGTGTGTAGGTATACCTGCGTGCTGTGTGTGATATATGCATATGAATATGCACATCCCTGTGTGCATGTGTGTACGTGTGCAAGCTTGTATTCACAGTGTATGTGTGTGATGGGTGCACGTGTATGCACACCCAGGAACGTGTGTGATGTGGAGCTCACAAGCATCAGCATCTGCAGCATGGTGGAGCAGGTCCTGACCGGTGACCCGGGATCCTAGCAGTGTCCCCGGAGGCCAAGGCTCAGGGAGGCAGAGGGTGGCGGGGAGCCTGTGGGGCACAGGCTCCTCCTGGCCTGAGAAACCCTGCTTCCCTCTCCCAGACCCTCATTTATATTTCTTTGTTCTAGTTTATGAATCTTCATAAGCTGTCTTAAATCCTTTTTGAACAAGGCAGGGCATAAAGAGATAAATAAATAAAAACCCCATGCTTCCAATTTTAAAACATCTTTCCCAGGCCCCTCGTTCCGGGAACGATCCATTCATTACCTCTGACAACTCCCCATCCAGGCCCCAGGCGCTTCAGGGCTCAGAAAAATGAGCTGGTTCAGAAGCAGCTTTCATCGTCCTGCTAACATTTACCAAGTGTCTTCTGACACCGTGGAGGGAAGCGTCAGCAAGTGCCGGAAACGGGAGCTGGGGCCTGGGAGGTCCTGGGCTCAACAAGCGACTACACCACTCTGCCTCAGCTGACACTGCAGCTGGAAGGCCATCAGAGACTCCACGCAGGCATCACACCCCTGCCCCCAAAGACTCAAGTGCTTACTGAAAACCTACTGTGTGCAACCCAGGAGGCTGGGTGCCCACAAGAACTGTGTTCTAGGAAATAGCTTTAAGTCCTGCCCTTCAGCTTCCCCAGTGCTGAGAGCCTTCAGAATGGTTTCACGTACTGGAGGCTGGCAGGGCTCCCGGTGCAGAGAAGGTGTCAGTGAAGGTGTTTGCTGATTGGTTGACCTATTGGTTGATTGGTTAAGAAACCAAGAAAGTCACACTCTTAAGTAGAGGCTGAACTATGTGTATGCATGTGTGTGTGTGTGTGCGTGTGTGTGTGTGTGTGTGTGTGTGTGTATCAGCATCTGGATCGGACCATTTTTCTCCTTATACCAACGCTCTTTTTGGTGCCCCAGACAGAAACCTGTAGTCAGCTCCTTCCACTGTGAGCACAGACCACGTGTGAGTGTGCGTGACACTGTCTCAGTTCCACTGAGATTCAAGGTCATTCTCAGGGCATCCCTGATTTTGGTGGGAATTGGGAGGAATTCTGAAATAAACCACAGTGCCCGAAGCCCTTTCCCGAGATGAAGGACCGCTCCTAGGTGCAGGCATCATCCTGGCCCTGGCCCAAGCATTCAGTCTGCCGTCAGAGGCTCTGGGTGAGTGACGGGTCAGATACCAGGGGCCTGTGAGCAGCTGGGGCTTGGCCGCCGTATTTCAGGCCCATCCCCACAGTTTGTTCAGTGGTTTATTAGGGGAAGCACACATTTTGGCTCTATCGTCCTCTGCTTCATGAGCCGGAACCATGATCGTTGGCTCTTGCATGACCAGACACATATGCAACTGTGCTTGGCTGAAGCTACTGGGGATGAGAGGTGAGATTCTCAAACGTTTGAGGCTTTCCTGAAGCACAGGGGCAGTGGATGTCCATTAATAAAGTAAGTGAGAAGTTGGGTATGTATGTGTGCGCCGTAAGTGGGTATGGGTTTTTGGTCCCTTGGGCTGCCTTGAATTGACCTCAGACGGGAGACGAAGGATGCTGTAGGAAGCATGTTGGTGGCGGTCAGGACTGGGCTCTGGTCTGGGCTCCGCTAGGCCTTGCCCCCTTGCTCAGCACGATTTAATCAGCTTCTCTGTGCCTCGGTGTCCTCACCCGTGAAAACGGGGTTGCAGCCGAGCCCTGCCCGGTCCTCCTAATGCTGCTACTTCGAGGACTCTAAGTGCTGACACATGCTACAGAAGTTCAGAGAGGTAACATGGGGTGTCTTCTCCAAAGATATGTCTAATCATCTTTTTTTTTTTTTAATACAGGATGAGGAATAATCAGTGCCAATTAAAAAACCCACAAGCATTTATCATATTAGCACATGAAGTACTTTCGCGGCAAACGCAGGGCACACGGCTGGCGGCTGGGCCGGTTATTAGTCAACAAGCCCTGAGATAGCCGTGGACTCCAGCTTTCCTGTGAAGTGACGGCTGAAGCTCAGTGGCCTGAGTTCAGGCGCATCAAGCTTACGGGGTTCAGGGTTCTGTTTTCCTCTCATGGGGACAGTTGAATGAAGAACTTGGGGACTCTGGCCCCAGACACCCTCCAACCTGAACTCCAAGTCATCCTCTCAGACTCGCCTCTCCCAGGGGGCCCACTAGGCTGGTCACTGGTGTCTCCAGACCTGCCCCAGTGCCCCCGCCTGGAGAAACAGGAGAGTAAATCTAACTGGTGGGATGCTGAGTACAGAGCCTCAAATGTAGGAGTCGAGGCTGCAAACAGGCTTCTGCTCATCTCCTATCAGTGATGACATGGTTGACAGGCCCTGGAGAAATGCAGAGACGCCGGTGGTCCCATGGGGAGGAAGGGGCACAGGCAAAGGCCCGGGCAGTGGGTGAGGCTTGACCGAGTCCAGGCAGGGCCACTCATGAACGGCACAGCCTTGGGAAATCTCCCGGACGCTCTGACCCTTGGTTTTTTTGTCTCTACCATGGCTGTGGTTGTTGAAGTGTGTCCCCCTTCCTGAAACATCCAAGTCCTCACCCCCAGTACCTGCGAGGGTGACCGTATTTGGAAGCAGGTCTCTGCAGATGATGAAGTTAAGGTGAGGTCACGGGAGTGGGGCGGCCACCACCTGATGTGACCGTGCCACGGTCAGACGAGGGCAATTGGGACACAGACAGGCACGGGGAGGCGGCCGCTGCAGACCAGGGGAAGGCCGGAAGGGGGCCTCCACTCCCCAAGGGCGCCGAGGATCCTGTCCACGCCAGCGGCTGGGGGGTGGGCAGGGAAACACTCTCCCCTGGAGCCCTCAGTAGGAGCCCAACTTGCTGACACCCTGATTTCAGACTTCTGGCCTCTGACTGCGAGAGAATAAGCTTCTGTTGTTTCAAGCTGCCCCAGTGGTGATATTTTGTTATGACAGCGCCAGGAAATCAGTACACAGGCTGTAACCCCAGCCTCCCCGTCGCGCGCAGCTGCTGACCGGGACCGGGAGGGCCCCAGGCGTCCCTGCTGCCTCAGCAGCTGGTCCCACATCCTCTGGGTCTGCCAGGCCATGGTGCTTGGTGGGGTGGTCCTCAGCAGGAGAACAGAGGGGGTCCCAACCAGACCCCAGGCCCCCTCCCTCCTTAATGCTTCTTACTGTCATTTATCCACCATCATTTAATCACCCAAAAGTTTACTCTGGGTCAGAGCTAACTAACACCAAGAGCAGGGAAGAGAAAATGCTCCTGGGCATGCAGTCCAGTGGTGTCAGGAGACAGAAGCAGGTGACTGTTGTATGATGCGCTCAGCGCAGCCCATGAAATATTCAGGAGGCATCCCAAGAGCGGGAGCAGGGCCGTGGAGGTGAGCCGGACACCGGGGCAGTGTCCTTGGAGGAGGGGAGGGTGTGGCAGGCCGTGGGCACCAGGAAGGGGCGGCCCTGGAGGCCAGCCTGTGACGAGGGTGACAGGACGCCAGGGCTGCAGGAGCTGTGGGTTCCCAGGTGATGTTGCGTTATGGAGGGAATTTCTTGGAGGGCTTTGTGCCACGTGGAGGGCTGGGAATCTATGCCCTGGACACCACTGGCATTGATGGGGTGGGGGTGGGGGCTCTGGAAATGCAGATTCTTGCCTCCCAGGAAACCAGTGGTGGGTCCCTGCTGGGACAGACTGGTGCTGCTTGGACCGTGGAAAAGACACAGCCTCATGACGCCCCCCGCCCCGGGATCTGAAAGATGTTCCCCAGATCCCACATGGGGCTTTCCATGCCGCTGCCTAACTGGGTTCTCCCGACTACTTTCCTGGCTCTCAGAGTTGCGATTTCACTGTTACCATGTCCGGGCACTGCTGTCTCCCTTCCCCCTATGCGACCCGGCCTTCCAAGCCACGCATGGCATGGGGCCAGCAATGCAGGGTCCACCAGGGGTCCCCAGGGGACGCTCAGCCCTGAGACTCTCCCCGGTCCCACATGCAATAGTGAGGGAGGCAGGCAGGGGTGAGGCCTCTGGAGAAGGACCCGGCCATCAGGTCCAAGGGAACCTAGGACGCGGGTCCTCGTCACCCCACGGAGCCGGCAGGAGGCTGGCTACCAAGGTTCCCCTGCAGCGCATGAGGCGCCCTTTGCCTCCCTTCAGGAAGGGACTGGGAGGAAGAGCTGGAAGTTTCCTTCTGCAGGACAGATGCTACTTCTCAAGGGCTGGAGTGACAGGAAGGGGGTCTGGGAAAACTGCCTCAGGGAAAGTCTTTTTCCCACTCTCTAAGCAGAAGGTAACATTTGTTCATTCTGCTCAGGTTAAATTACCATATTAATTATTCAAGAGACTTAATGCGCTCAAACCAGAATCCGTGTACCGGATCCAAGGGGGAACCAGAAACAAAATCGATGGGTCCAAAGGCCTTGGCAGCTGATGAATAATTAAGTCTCCTCCCCCTTGGAGTGAGACTGGGAAGGAAAGTTTACATGATGTGCAGACAAGACAGATAACAGAGAGATAGACAGATAACAGTAGATAATAGACTGGCAGACAGACAGACAGATGACGGAGGGAGAGGAGGAGACAGGTTGATAGCTGGATAGATGATAACTAAATAGAATTGTAGGCAGACGATGATAGATAAAAGACAGAGATAAAGACAGGGAGGGGACCTGGGACCAAGTCCAGCTGAATCTCTCTGTCCTGAGACCCGGCCCAGCTGTGTCCTGGGCGTCAGGAGTCACAGAACTAATTGGGCTTGGAAGTGGCCGTGATTGCACGCGTCTTGCAGTGTGACCCCGAGGGAGGGGCTGGGCCCCTGCGGCACTGGGATGGGTTTCACGCCGTCTATTTATGTCCAAATCAATCCTAAGTCGGTTGCAGGACTCTCTAATCGAATCTGTTCTCCTTCATCCACAAGATGAGCTGCCCGGCTCCGTGCTCCTGGGGGACCAGGCCCTCCTCCTGGTGGTCGGGCCGCTCACGCAGGCAGCCGGTTTTCTGATTGGCTCAGTCTGGGGTGGGCTTGCCCTCTGCACTTCTCTGATGACCCAATATTTGCTCATGAACAAGAGCGCAAAGAGCCCAGGCTGGCCAGACTCTGGGGAGACCTGAGGGTGCCCCACGGCACAGGATGTCCATCCCGTCACTAAACTTCTTGGAGGAGCCCGGGAGTCCTCGTGGAAGGTGGGAGTGCTAACACACTCATGACATGTCCTTGGGTCCGGGAGGAAAGCAGGTGAGACACGCACGGCCTTTGAAGCGCGAATGGTGAGGCTGCTCCATCGGCTCAGAGCTGGACCGGAAACCCAGAGCTCACACAGGTCGGTCCCAGGACCTGCCGGGGACCCTTGGCATCCACCTTCCTCGTCAGAACCTTCAGAGTGTGTGCCAAGCACCTAGTTCAGCACCGAGGGGAGAGACACGGCTCCCCAGGACCCCTTGGGCATCATGGGGGAAACTCCCGGCCTGAGCTGCAGAGTGGGCTGTCCCCAGGAGGGGCCCTTCCCTGCCCTGTCAGACTGTCCCAACTCTTGGCCCTCCTGGGCCTCCCCCTACTCCACTTGTCATCTCTGCTGAGCTGCCCCCGGGGCACGGCCTTGGCAGCTGGAGGCACGGACGTCCACAGCCCCGGGGATTGTTAGGGACGTGGCTGGGGACCCACCGCCCTGGGCTCCAAAGTTGCATCCACGTGGCCTCCCGACTTCCCTTTTCTAACCCTCTGTGTCTTCATCTTTAACATGGAATAACAAGCGGGCTCACCTAGGAGAGCTGTTGGGGGTCAAACGACGAAAGTGCTAATAAAACCTGCCAGGGCCTTAGCACAACCCTGGCCCAGAGGAGGCGCCTGATGAGTGTTCAGTCACCAGCTCTTCTCTCGCAAGTATTAATGAGTAATTTATCCAGGCCCGAGAACGTGCCTATTTGCGTTGTAAGACGCCAAACTCACACCTGCTGTGTGCTCTCCTGTGACAGCCGGGGGGGAGCCACACTGGAGAACACCAGCCATGTGGCTAAATCTGGATCCGGTGTAGGGGGAGCCCACGCCCCAGACCTGCCCGAGCAGCAGAATCACAGGATCACAAGGTTTTAGAAGCGGAGGATTTCCTCTCCTCCCGGGAGCAGGAACACGAGCTCTGCATTCCCTCCCTGTGCCTGGCGAGCGGGGAGGAAAGGTCTGGAGAAGGGAACCACTTGCCCAGGTGATGACCCATGGTCACAGGTACTGTGGGCAGAGGCCTCGCTCTTGAAACAGGCTCCATGGGTAGACTCTGGTCCTTGACAGAATGCCCCAGGATGTGCGCCCATGGGCAGATGGCCAGTCCAGCAGCAGGCGGCGTCAGAGAGCACTCGAGGACGGAGAAAGCCTGGACCTGCAGGACGGGAACTGGTGCCACGGCGTGCTGGGAACCATGAGTCAGCAATTGTATTTCTCCGGTTCTGAGTTACATAAAGCAGCCTTCAGCCATAACTGGAGCCTGCAGAACTCACCCATCATCCGTGGTAATGTTCTGTATTATTTCCATTTTAATTAGAAACAATTGATTATGCTTCTTGCTCACCCGTCCTCCTTACCCCTAGCTCAGTGTTTTAGATAATGCCTTTCTTTAATGGCTGCCCCAGGGGGTTGCTGAAGAGGACAGTCGCATCTCAACACGCAGTTCCCGTGGCAGCAGGACAGTGAGGAAACTGGCAGGCAGCAGAGGGCACTGGGAGCTTGCTGTGCCCCTGGGAGGAAGCAGGAGGCAGGGCATGGGGAGTTTACACTGTGTGGTCAAAATGCCCTGTGGTTCCCCATCTTGTACATCACCAGATTTTTGATAAATGTCCTATGGGAGACTGCATGAAAAGCACATGTGTATTCTGACTAGTACTTGTCCTGGATGTCCTGACTTCAGGGGACTAGTTCTGTACAATTTAGGAAAAAAAAAAAACAAAAAACACTAACCCGATTTTTCCTCTTTTCACCCAGCACCAGCCACACACCGCTGGTAAAAGATGCCCTGTGGCACAGACAGCTGCCCATTCACTAGCAACCTGCTTCCTCTCTTTCTGGGGCATAATTAGATCATTCCCAGCTGCTTTGGTGCCAGGTATGGCCGGGTTGACAGGTTGACTTCCCTGGTGGCACAGACGGTAAAGCATCTGCCTACAATGTGGGAGACCCAGGTTCGATCCCTGGGTCAGGAAGATCCCCTGGAGAAGGAAATGGCAACCCACTCCAGTACTCTTGCCTGGAGAATCCCATGGACAGAGGAGCCTGGTGGGCTACAGTCCATGGGGTCACAAGAGTCGGACACAACTAGGTGACTTCACTTCACTTTATGGCCATGTGACCGTGCTCTAGGCAGCGGGTGTGAGCAGAAGGGATGAGCTTCACTTGGGGTCTGGGGCCCAAGTTATCCTTCCTCCAGCCGGATGTGGACCCTGGGAGGACCTGCGGAACAGCGCCATGAGAAGGGAGGCTCCAGGGGACTCTCCCTGGATCCTGTGAAGCCTGCCTGCTCAGCTTGCCTCCAAGCGCTACGCAGGAAGTCAATTCCTGCCGAAGTCCAGCCAGGGCACAGGTGGGTCTGTCTGTTCTCTGGTGTTTGTGGAGTCACTCCCACACGCCAGGCACAGGACCAGGTGAGTCGCAGCTGAGGCCAGGGGGTGGGGCACAGCAGGCAGGCAGACAATGGGGAGTCATCCCCGGCAAGTGAACTGTCAGGAGGAGACGCGGGGACAGTGACGGTGCACCGGGCCCAGAGGCACGGCGCTGGTGAAGGGCCCCCGGAAGACGGGCCCTCCTGCTGAGGTCTGGGGGTGCAGAGGAGGGCCCTGGAGGGTGGGTGAAGGGCCCCCCAGAGCAGTGAATGGCCTGGAGCCGGGGACACGCTGCGCGGGCTCACGGGCCCGAGGGAGGGCAACGTGGTGGCAGCCGGGAGGGACAGCTGGGGACCGATGGGATGGGGCGGCTGTGGTGCTGTCCTCCTCTCAGGCCACAGTTTGGCATCCATGAGTGTGGAGCCGGCCCCTCATATGAGCGTCAGGCTGGTCGGCTGCACACAGTGTGGTGCCCAGCCTGGAGCCGCCTACTCCTTTCTCCCAGCCATCTGCTCCTGGGAGGGGCCCGGGGCGTCTGTGACCCCTGCTTTTGCCTGAAGCAGTGGCCTGAGGACAGCCGATGACTCCAATAATTGCCTCCTTTCCAGCCGCAGGCAGTGATGAATGGGCCCTGAATCCGTGTGGTTTCAGGAATCGATACTGTAATATCTTCATACTGGCGGGGAGTGAGGTGAGGAAGTAGAGCACAGCCTTTGAATCTCCCCTCCGGGCCTGCGGAGGCCACGACCTCTGGGCATTTGCAGGCGCGCGTCCGTGGGGGATGGCGAGTGGATGCGGTGGGTGGGGTGCAAGACCCGGAGCCCAGGGCCAGCCCGGGCAGGGTCCCTCGTCCCAGGCTCTCATCACGGACAATGCGAAGAGCTCTATGTAGTACCAAGTGGCCAGCACATGCATCCAGTAGTCGTGACGGCAGAGAGCTGAGTCCTGGGGACCGTGGAGCGCCAGCCCTGGGGCGCGTTCTGCAGCGTCCACGTCTTTAGATGGTGATGAGACCTCAGACAGCTAACCTGGTCCCACTCTGACAGGTGACATCGCTGGCTCCTAAAAGATAAAGTTATAGACTCAAGCCATGCCTGAAGTTGGGATCAGAATAATTTTCCAGAACATTTGCTCTGAGTTTCACTTTGCCCACTGAGAGGGTTCAGGAAAGAGCAGCTTTGCTGTGAGTCAGCTTGGAAAGTGCTCTGCCTGTGGGACCAAGGAGCGGGCTATGGGACAGGGGCCCGCAGGTGGGGCTCTGCCCACATCCCATCTGTGTCTTTAAGAGGAAAACAGCAACACCCTCTTGTCATAGCAAACATCCATCCATCTCTGTTCGCCCCCCTTCCAGAGCACCTAGGGTGAGAAATTGACTTATTTGCCATTGCACTGAGACTAAAATAAATGACACTATTTCCTGCTCATCTTGTGAGCGATGTTTTCTTCTTTAAAGAAGAAGCATCACTGTCTCCTTCTGTTTGCTCAGCTGTGTGGGTTACTCATTTGTTCAGATAAGTCCTCCAAGAGCAGATGTCCCAAGCTCCTGGCCAATAGAGTGATCAGAGACCAGCACATCCATCTGCTGGTCAGTGACACACCCTTCATCACCCTCTGTGGAGAGAGCTTGGGCTCTGACAGAGGGAACTGTGTGCACTGCCCTGCCTTCCACTGAGAAGGAGGTACCCAGCTTGGTCATGAAGACACAGCTCCTGATCTCAGGGCGTCATCCAGCCTGATGGAGGAGGCGGTTCCTGATCTCCTGGACAGATGGAGGGGATACAGCCCCTGATCCATAGCCCCTGGACTGATGCTCAGATGGGAGTGATATACCTCCTTGTCTGCTGTTCAGATGCAGGACATACCGCCTGCCAAATCTTATGGTCAGATGGGGGGCCCTTTGCCTCTCTCACTGCTGCTCAGATGTGGGAGATGTGACCTCTAGTCTTCATGGTTCCCTGATCGGGGCAGAAAGGCAAGATTCTTTCTTCTGAGAGCCTAGCCTTCCAGTGAAACCACAGCTTCCAGGGGGCTGCACAGTCTCACAGAGGTTGGAGACCCCTCGTTCCCTGCCCACCAGGTACCCTACAGTCTGAAGAGGAGGGTCAGCACCTGTCCACGGAGAGGTGTAGGGATGGCATCAAGACAGGTGGATTGCTGCTCCAAAGACAACCAGCATCTGCCAGGGCTGAGGGGGTGGTTGCCTGGTTTGGTTTCATTGACTCTGGAGGGAGCCAAGAGGCATTTAGCCAACTGGTTGAAAGGGAAAAATCCAGATGTTCTCAGTCACACTTTTGCTGAGCAGCACACGTGGAAGACCCCTGGTGATGGACTCAGTGTCCTTCCGATTCTGGCCCTGGGCTGTGGCTGGGGTCCCCAGGGTGGCTGGGCTGAAAGACTGCCCAGGAGGCACCATGAAGACTGTGATGCAAAACCCTGGGATTGGGTGGGGGTGGAGCTGAGGGGAGACCCATGTTATATTTTCAGTAGAACTCAAGCCTTACCTGATGCACTCTGCTTGAGAGTATCCCAGAACCCCTTAAGCAGTCCCTTTAGAATAAGACCCCAGAACACCCATCCCTGGAGAGCTCAGGGCACGGATGCCCCTCTAGGACTGGAGAATGAGCCATGACCTTCGTCCAATCTCGATGTCCAGGACTCTGACAGGTTTCTGGGTCAGACTCATCAGAACCGCTGTAATTCCTGGACAGTCCAGGGCAGGAGAAGGGCAGAAAGCTGAAGCTAAAGTCTATCTCCAGGAAAGCGGTTCTGTGAGCTCTCCATGGTGCTGAAACCATCTGCTTTTCTTGGCACTGGGTCTGTGTTACAACTTCTCTCCCGCCTGGGGCCACTGTGAGCCCTGATCAGAGTGGGTGGCTCTTGACCTGTGGTTGTAGGGCAGCCCTGTGGGACCTCCTGCCCAGAAGTACCTTCCCTTGGCATCCTGAAGCCCCTCATGGGTGTGTGCACACTGGAATGTGAGGTCATTGGGTCAAAGACCCAGGACCATTTTCTCTTCCTTGCACAGAACTCTACACAGTGTCCTGAGTCCTTCAATGCTAGGTCAACAGTTCTGGGTTCAGTGGGTGGAGATTACATAGAGTCTACCCGATCCTTGGGCCCGTTTCATTATCTAGCCCAGTGAGAGGTGAAAAAGCAGAAACAGCATGTAATAGATAAAAAGAGGACTCACAAAGAGGTTTCCATGATCTAGTTTTACTTACAATTCACCTTTCTAATAGACCCTCCAGTCTTTGCCTTTATGATTATCAGAGTCCCCACAGCTTCCTGAGTGTGGTCTGAGGTCCACTGAGGACTGGTTGCCAGCCTTCCTCTGAAGGTTAGAGCGTGCAGCCGACAGAGGACAGTAACAAAGCCCAAACGCCCGCATCAACGAGGGGCAAGCTTTCAAGAGCCAGCCTCAAGTATCCAGCTTCTCTCTATCGTTTTTGGCCCAAACTCATATTCAATAAACCTGCAGGCTACCTTCCCCAGTCATCTGATCCAACATTGATCCCCTCCTCCCGAGTGCCCACGGCATCTCGCTTTCTGGAGCACGTGTCTGAGTGGGCTATTTTCACATTTGTTTTATTCTCTAATTGCCTGAGTATTCATCTTTCTGCGAGATCAATGTCTGATTCATCTCCATACCCTTCATCACCTAGCACAGGAACCTGCTTGACCTTTCAGGAAGTTACTGAATGACTGAGCAGCTTCTGTGACTCCTGTTCCTAGTAATTCTGATAACAAGAGTGCCAGAAGGTGCCATGTCAAGTCCATTTTAGCTTTATCGCTTCTGTTTGTGCTCCAGAGAATTCTAAGAGGCCTAATGGAGAGTATTCTCAGTTTATACGGAGAGCACAGAGAGGTTAAGGAAGCTGCCTGAGGTCACACAGCCCAGGCAGTTTGTTCCCAGAGCCTGTGCTTCCCGAAAAGAAACAAATGGAACCCAAGCACAGTAAGTTGGTTTAGTGAGTGTAGGTGTATGGAGCAGGAAATAAAGTCGGGCCTGTCTTCCTAATAGACTCTCATAGAAATCTGAGGCATTATAGATCTTCTGGTCCAAAAGAACGATTTTATAAATGAGGCTTTGCACAAATGGGTGAAGAGGAACTACACTGCACTTGGCTACAAGCAGACCAGCCATGAACAGCGCCTGGACTTCTCCACCTGTCACCAGGTACCTGCAGAGTCACAGCACGTGGGTATTTGGGGAGCTGGAAGACTCCATGCACGTACAATGCCTTGGGTCACTGTGGTGCTTGTGTTTCTAAAATGAAGTGGTCATAGTACGTAGTGGACAGCATTTGCAGAACGTGGTGGCATTTTTACAGTTTTTACAGAAAGGTGTGTTCGGCTGGTGTATTTATTAGGTAATGGGTTCCTTTGTACATGATGGAGAATCTGAATTTTGAGTGACTTCAGCACGTGTAAGTGCAGCAGCAGTGAGCCAAGGAAGCCCAAGGAGCAGGGCAGGGGGCACATTCAGGCGCGGCTCTCACTGAGCACGTCCACCCTTCACCGAGGGGCAGGCAAGGGCAGAGGGGTAGGTCTGGCCCCTCTCTCAAGGGCACGACTCTGCTCCCATCTGAGGACATGAGCTAGTTCACAGGAGCACTCTGAGCCACACAGGAAGACAACACGCCCTCTTGTTGGGTGGCAGGTACCCTGGCGAAAACTGGAGAGGAGCTGAGAGTGGGCACCGGGCGCAGCCTCCCCCATGAGCTGGCCAGCAGGGGCCTGTGCCGTCTCCCCATCGCTCTCGTCTGCCCTGTCTCTGCCTCACCTGCTATTCACGCTACGGTGTCAGACCCCACAGCATCCTAGTAACCTGGGCAAGGCTGCGGCTAGTCCTCAGCATCCAGATGAGACAGTGGACATCCAGGGACTCTGGCCTGTCCCAGGTCAGCAGTAAGCCCTGGCTCCCAACTGCTAGTGTGCATGCCCCCGTGAGTGCAAGCACTGGGTCCTGGCCTCTCACTAGCCTTTGCAAAGCCTGATGAACTGATTCAAAGTGCAGAGCCTGCGCCTTGGCCCGAGGGCCAGCCTACAGTCGGCATGGGAGCGGCAGGTGAGGCAGGCACCACACGCTGGCCTTGACGCTGAAGGTAGCATCTGTCTTGTCAGGGGTTGTCTCACTCTCATCGGCCCGTCCCTACACTCCCTGCCCAGCCGAGGTATCTCGTGGGCAGAGCCAGTCCTGGCCCTCTGCCAGGGAGGGAAAGGCAGCAGGACGGGGGGCGGCGGGTGCAGGCCTCTGGAGCCGGGCGTGCAGGGGAGCCAGGTGTGCAGGGGAGCTGGGCGTGCAGGGGAGCTCTGGCAGGGAAGTCCCATCGTCCTCCCAGGCCCAGCCCGCACACCCTCGGGGCACCCTTCTCACCCCACTGTGGGAGTGGGTGCAGCCCTCCCCACTCCTCGGTCACATCTGGGCACAAAACAGAGCCTGGCGTGGAGGCTCTGTCTGGGACTGAGTGAGTGAGCGGATCAATAAGTGATTAATGATAGCCTGGCCCAGGAGGACGTGTGGCTGGATGCTGACCGCTTAGACTCAGAGAGGGTCTCCATCTCCTGTGCGGTGTTTAGTGTTTCGGCCTTCACAGTGGACTTTTCTTCCTTTTGAATTTTATTCCAAGTGCATTTGACTATAAATAAGAATTCAAATTTTAAAAATTGTCCATTCCTCGGAGTGGTGGCTGTGGCTGGCCTCCTCTGGCCCTGAGGGCACACGGTCTGCTGACCAGCAGCCCACTCATAAGGGAGCAGTGTATGCCCAGTGGTCAGGGCAGCTCTGGACTCAGGTGTGGCCGCGGTCCCAGCAATGGCCCTCCTGGCCTGGCCACTGTGGGCAAAGTCACGTCCTCCCTCCGTGCCTCTGTTTCCTCATCTCAGATGTGGTCTGACCGAGCTGAAGCAGTGGAGGCCTGCGCCCGGCTCCAGGCAACCCCAGAGGGATTTGATTCCATCTCATGAACTCACCCTGAGGGCCCCTCCCCTGAGTGATGTGCTGAGGGGTGGAGGGCGTGGGTCTCACGGGCCTTACTTCATCTCAGACACCCCATGGCCTCACAGAGTCACCCCACAACGCAGACACAGCCTGCTTGTCCCCTGCCAGTGGCCTGGGTGGGCAAGAGATGTGGGTGCTTAAGGAGATATTAAGTCACGTGTCTCAAAGAGATGCTTCTGGTTAGTCCTGTGTCATTAAGCATCACTTAATTATTAAAAATTAATAACCTTACAACTGTGTGAGACACGTCTGATTACAGATACTTGAAGTCCATAAATATCTTTAAAGGACCAATTACTGCTTCATTAAGGGACACTACCGATGACAGATTGTACCCCGGAGACCCTCAGAGCAGAGTGGATGCACGGCTGGGTGCCCTCCCCCGTCTTGCTCAGTCCTGCTCCCCCCGGGGCAGCCCCTGCCTTCAGATCACATCACCTGAAGGAGGAGCCTTCCAGGTGCGCCAGGCAGAGCACCTGGCTGTCCCATCTTCTTTCTCGACTTGTCATTGGTGGGTTTGCCCCACCCTCGACCCCAAGCGGTCTATCCTGGCTCCTCTCCTCCCCCTTTCTTTCTCTGCCCCCCCTTTCTTTCTCGCCCCGTTCTTTTCTCCCCAGCTTTATCGAGGTCTAATAGACAAATAAAAAGTATGTATACTTACGATCGCATGACACATTTAAACACTGTGAACTGGTCACACAACCAAGCTAATTAGCTCACCCATCGCCTGACAGGGTCTCACCACTTCCTTCTTTTTCTCTTTTGTGTTGGTAAGAGCAGTGAGAATCTGCTCTCTCAGTGACTTTCAAGCACACAGTATTTCCAGCTCCGGTCATCTGTGCCTTAGAGCCCAGACTCACTCATCCCACACACACCTGGTGCCTTGACTGCCTCCCTGCCCCCCACTTCACCCCAGCCCCAGTGACCGGCAGCCTGCCCCCTCCCTGCTCCTGTGGGTTCATGTTTTTCAGATTCCACATCTACGTAGGATTTGTTCGTCTCTGACAAACTCTCAATCTTAAAGTCAATCCTAAAGGAAATCAGTCCTGAATATTCATTGGAAGGACTGATGCTGAAGCTGAAGCTCCAATACTTTGGCCACCTGATGTGAAGAACTGACTTATTGGAAAAGACCCTGATGCTGGGAGAGATTGAAGGCAGGAGGAGAAGGGGATGACAAAGGATGGGATGGTTGGATGGCATCACCGACTTGATGGACATGAGTTTGAGCAAGCTCCGGGAGTCGGTGATGGACAGGGAGGCCTGGTGTGCTGCAGTCCGTGGGGTCGCAAAGATTCGAACACAGCTGAGCGACTGAACTGACTGACTTCTCTCACTCAGCATGAAGTTCTCAAGGCCCATCCATGCTGATGCAAAAGCAGGATTTCCTTCCTTTGGAGGCTGAGTAGCATCCCACAGTGACTCACATACCACGTTTTCTAGTCTAGTCATTGTGCATGAACACATGGGTTGCCTGCACTTCTCGGCTCTTGCGGAAGATGCTGTTGTGGACATCCTCTCAGTCAGCCTGTCTGTCTCCCCTTTTTTCTTTCTCCTCCCCTCTCTCCCTGCATTAACCCCATGGTGCCGTGGCAGGCATGTCTGTGGGCTCTGTGTGCAGTGCTGCTGGGCCCGGGGTCAGCCTCTGCGGCGTTCTGATGCCGGGCACTTGGGTAATTTCCACTTTGACCAGATCTGCTGATGGGGTGGCTGAGACATGGCCCGGAGGCCCAGGCAGGTGAAGGGCCTGACCACAGTCAGGTGAGTGGAGGGTGAAGACCCTGGGGGTCTGTGCTCCCTGAATCAGCCCAGGGCCCCCTTAGGGCCAAAGCAGACCCCCTGTCAGCTCCGGGCCCCCGTCAGGTCTCAGGGGTAGAGGACTCGGGCCACACTGTTTAGAGACAGGTCGGTGGACTTGCAGGTGGGAAAAGGCACTGATGTATTTCTAACCCATGGAGTGGTCCATACATGTGTGCACACATGTGTACACGTGCACCAGACACACACGCTTACTCACACACACAGGTACAACCCCTACCCCGCACCCCATCCAGAGGCCTGGAGATGCTCAGCCAGAATGACGTCACTCCTTTTATGTTTGGAGTAAAATAGCTTCTCTCCCAAGGGCCCTGGGAGCCAGCTTACCAAGCCTGGGCCAGTCCACTGCAGATGTCCTTGGGCCCTGTTGGGAGACCTTAACTAAATTCTTCTGTGTGACAAGGACTTGCACTTGGTGTCTGTTCTGGGCAGGGGGGTGGCGGAAGGATGAGGCAAGTAGGGGAGCTGGGAAGGTGGGCTGCGGTCAGGAGGAACCCCCGGGCCTTCAGGGGCACGCGTGGCTCCAGCTCGACCACGTCCACTCCTGGGTACGCGGTGGGCTGAGCGTCTGTTTGTGAGATGGGGCTGGAGGTCATGCGGGTGCCGGTCACGGGGGAGGTGGGGGATTGGGGCAGCCCCTGTGGCACTCGGAGGCCAGTGGAGGGCGGGTGTTAGGTGACCCCTGGGGACGGAGCACAGAGAGAAGCAGATGAGCCAACAAATGAGGCTATTTATGAAAACTTAAAATATGGACACAAGTCACGGTGTACATTTTGCCAAAGCATAATCGTACAGAAAAAAATCCACCTTAAGCCCATTAGATGATGACCTGTAGGGTGGAAAGGGACAGACAAGGACAAGCAGCGGAGCGATGGGGAGAAGGGCCCTGTGTGGACTCGCACAGTGGGCTGGGCTCCCCGAGATGCACTGGCCGGGGGCGGAGGTGGGGGGGGAGGTGACGGCTGCTGGTCCCTGGCTGCCTGCTGGCTAGGAGTTACTCAGCAGTCTCCCACTGGCTAGGACGGGCTGGGCAGCCTTTGCTCCGTGCTGACGGTCCTCTCCAGAGACCAGGACTGGTGGGGCTTGCTCTCACTGCTCTTCATTCACTCCTTTTCCTGCTTTCTTTGTAAGTGCTGGACAGTGTCACCCTGAGTCAGGCTGTGTTGTGTGTCGGGGCCCAGGATGGCAGGAGCTCCCCTACATGCCCAAGGAATTCAGAGGAGGCAGCTGAGCAGGCGGACAGCACCTGGAAGACTGCCTGGAGGAGGCAGCACCAACAGAGTCCAAGCAGTGAGGCCGAAGGGCTGCGTGAGAACCCTGGCTGGGTGCGGGTCCAGGGCTGGGGGCTGAGACTCCACTCTCTCCTGGTTCTCCAACTCTCAGGGGCTCATTAAAGAGCATCGGCCTCATGAGGATTACAGGAGGGAATGCTGGAGAGTCTGGTGCCTGGGGACCTGTGTGTTCCCCTCTGCTGCTGGGGTGGGGGTCCAGGATGCTCATCCTTTCTCCTCACACTCTCTCTGCAGCAGCCAGTGTCCTCTGTTTGCCTGTGAGCCCTAGTCTGCCTCTGGTCCCCTCGCAGGCCTCGTCCAGGGAACCCCGTGGGCACACCCACACACACGTTGGGAGCCTCCCCTCCAGCAGCCCAGGCATGGGGTTCCTGGTCCTCAGGGGGAACTGGACCCAGGGCACATAGAGACCTGCTCGTCTCCCCCACCCTTTCTCTCAGCCTCGCATCCAACAGGCCAGTAAGTCTGCATGGACCGACCCCACTGGCCTGGGTGTGTCAGCCTTGACTGGACCATCCGAGCAGCCTCCTCACTGCGTGTCCTGTGGCCTGTTCACCCTACGCTGACATCCTTCCCAGTGGTCTGCCCCCACGGGAGTCCAGAGATGGACTCCAGCTTGGCCTTTGCCTGCCCCTCTTGCACCTCCATCTCCAGCAGTGTCAATCTGCTTGTGGTTCTTCCACAAATATACAGAACACAGTGGGGAGGATATTACTTCCCTGAGGTCGTACGCCATTGTTCCATTTTCTTTTTTTTTCTTTTTCCTTATTTTTCCCTTGTTCCATTTTCTTGAATGGCTTTATGCCCCACCTGGCAAACTCCTATTCATCCTCTAAAACCCTGCTAACATGTCCACCTGTTGTGATGCCCACAGACAGGGTTCAGTTCTCACTCCTTGTGCTCAGATGGCTTCATTTTTCCTGTGTCCTAATTACTTGCTTACCTGCCTGTCTCCTGCATCAGATCTAGGGTTTCTAGAAGGCAAAGCCACACACGTGTTTCCTTAGCTGAGGTTGCCTCAGACCCCGGATCTACAGGCATATCCCCGAGTGGACGAGTGGAGGGAGCAGAGAGGCGCTCGCGGTTCTGTGTATGACTCGTCCTCGTGACAAGGCTGGAGCGGTCAAGGTCAGGCCTGCTGCTCGTCACACTGACACCATCTTGGGGAAAATGACAGTGTGTCTCCGGACTCACTGCCAGCTCGGTGACCCGCCAGGTTCGGGCAGGACAGCCGCTCAAACTAGGTCAGAGGCCTGGCCGCCCACCTGGTTCCAAGGAGCGTGCTTCATGATTGCAGGAAAGAGTTAAGCTTGCGTGTGATTATTTATCCATTTGGCTAATTAGATTTTAATAGGGCCTGTACACTGCACCCTGCAGCGCTGCAACAGGAATTTAAATGGGCTTTGCCAGGAAGCATGTTGGTGTTGGACACGGACCAGAGGCTGGGGCAGGGGTGGGGGACAGAGAGGCGGGGCACAGGCAGCAGGGCCTCTGCCTGCCTACCTGTCTCTTCCCGTCACCCCTGGGCCAGCGTTTATTACTTCCCATTCTCCTTCCTTCCTGGGGCGCCCCATGGGCCAGCTCTGAAGACAGTAGTGAGCTGACCTTCCCCTGGGGGCACATTGTCTGATGATGGAGGAAGATACCAATGATGAGGTCGTATCCCACACAGAGGTCCCTTCCCTGGAGTACTGAACTTGTGTGAACTCATTAGATGCTTTCCTCATCCCTTCCCACATCCTACACACCAGGCGATCAGGGCACAGAGAAGCTAAGAGACTGGCCCAAGGTCACACAGCGACTAGCAGAAGAGCCAGGATTCTCGCTCAGGCTGCCTGCTGGCGGGGCTGTGTGTTTACCTGCCTGTCTTACTGCTTCTCCATGTCTGCCAAATGCTCAGGGCATAGTGATGCTAGGGTTCCGAGAGAAGTTAGCAGGTGTCCAGATTTAGACTTGGGGCGAGTCAGGGGATGCTTGGACCAAGATTCAAACCTACAGGAAGCGTGTAGAGTCAAGTGGAAAGGAGGTGCAAAGGGCCTGAGGCGGGTGCCCCTTTGGTGAGTGGGAGGGTGGGAGAAAGTGAGTGAAAGGCTGCCCACACTGGGACAGGGGTGGAATCAGACCAGAGCAGGAGGCCTGGGATGAGGGGTGCAGGCACCTGCAAGCAGGGGGGACCTTCCTTAGAAGGACAGGACTGGGGTCCTGCTAACCTCTCTTCCTCTGGGAAGCTGCCTAGGTCTCACTTTCTGGAAGGAGAGGGGCTGAGCTGGCCGTTAGCGGCCTCTGTCTCTGCATTCCTATCCCCGAGTCTCGGGCTGACTCCAGGTGTTGGCGCTTCAGCTTCCGGTGGTTGTGCCAGGGGTGGTGTGCGCACCACTTCCGGCTGGGCCCAGCCACCCTTGTGACTTGGTGGGCCCACCTCTGCCCGCTGTGCCTCGTCGCAAACTCCACGCTGTCGCCTGCCAGTACACAGGGTCTGCCTTGTCGTGCGGCTCCCGCGTCAGGCCACCAGCACCGCAGCCTGGACCGGCCAAGAGCCCTTTCCTGCTCTGTGCCCCCCCAAAGCCTGGAGTCTGAATCGGGACCCTCCCCTGGGTCTTACCAGAGACTCTCGGCTCTGCAGTGTGGATCTGTTGTTTTGGGTTTCTAGTTTAATTCCATTAAGATCTGAGGACCAGTTCTGTATGATTTCTATTCTTTTAAATGTGTCAAGGCTGGTTTTACGGCCCAGGACGAGGCCAGTCTTGGTGAGTGTTCCGTGGGCGCTGGAGAGGAATGCGTGCTCCGAGGTTGCTGATAGAGAGTTCAATCAGTGTCAGTCAGGCCTGCTTGTGGACAGTGCTGTCTGAGCTCACACATCCCTACTGATTTTCTGTCTGCTTGTTCTATCAATTACGCGGAGAGGAGGGTTGACGACTGGACTTGAATTGTGGATTTCTCCTTTCAGTCCCATTAGTCCTGCCTCCTGAATTGTGAAGTTCTGTCATTAGGCACGTCCACCTTTGAATGGGGCCCTTTATTGTTATGTAATGTCCCTCTTTATCTCTGATTATTGTCCTTGTTCTGAATCTGCTTTGTGCGATGTTCATTTACCTGCTTCAGCCTCCTTTGTTTAGTGATTGCTGGTACCTTTCACCATCCTTTTTCTTGAAAGTATCCACATCTTCATATTGAAACCTGGTTAGAATAGAGTTGGGTTTTGCTTTTTTTAAGATCGACTCTGACAATCTCTGTCTTTTAACTGCTGTGTTTATGCTATTCACGTTTAAAGTGATTACTAAGATGGATTAAAATCTGCCACTTTGACAGCTGTTTTCTATTTGTTCCCCTTCTACTTTCTTTCTCTTTCCCTCTCTTTCTGCTTTACTGTATTTAACTGGACACATTTTATGATTCCATTTTATCCTCTCTGTTGTCTTACTATTTACGTCTCTTTAAACAAGTACTAGTGCTTTCCCTAGGGTTTACAACGTGTGTTTTTAAGGGAACTGAGTCAAATACTGTTATTCAATTTCATGTGTACTGTAAAGATCTGATAACAGTAGTCCCAACCCCCCCTTTCGTCTGTTCTGTTTTGCTTTTGCGGATTCTATATGCACACAATACCTTGTTATTATTTTTTCCTTAGGCAGTTATCTTTCAGAACTGGGGTCAGTAAGCCATGACCAGCGGCTTGATTTATAAATAAGGGTTTCTTGACACATAACCCATTTGTTTACATTTGGTGCTGGTTCCATGCTTATTTACATATTTACATATTTACATATTTACAAGGGCAGAGTTGAGTGCAGAGTCAGGTAGTCGAACAAAGAGCATCTGGCTCACAATACCTAAAATATTTAATATCTTTCTCTCTAAGAAAACATTTGCTGACTCATAGTTTAGATCAGGGCTTCCCTGGTGGTTCAGATGGTAAAGAATCTGCCTGCAATGCGGGAGACCTCGGTTCAGTCCCTGCGTTGGGAAGACCCCCTGGAGAAGGTAACGGCACCCACTCCAGCGTTCTTGCCTGGAAAATCCCACGGACAGAGGAGCCTGTAGTCTGGCGGGCTGCAGTCCATGGGGTTGCAGAGTCAGATACAACTGAACGACTAACACACACGCTGTTTAGACCAATTAAAACTAAAGAAAAAAATAAATTTTATTTTATCTCATTCATTTCATTTCTAACAAGCCTGTGAATACATTTTCTGACTGATCCATTCCTTCCATGAAGAATCTCCTTGATCACTTCTCAGAGACTCTATGGGCAGTAAATTCCCTCAGGCTTCATTTGTCTGAGAAAAATCTGAATTTCTCCTTCATTTATTCATGAACTCTTTTTTTTTTAATTGTAAAAATTTAAAACCTGTTTAAAATTGGAGAGGTGTTGTATAATGAACCCCAGTATAATCATCTCCCACCTTTTACAATATCAATTCTGGGCCCATCTTATGTTCTCTACAACCTGCCTCTTCCCTCCTGAAAATCATGTGCATGATATCTTCCATAAAATATTAGCGTGTGTGTGTAAAAGATAGCGGCCACAAACCACTGAAGGTAAGGATTTAAAAACCCTAAAAAATGAGCAGAGTTGCCCATGAAAAATTAACAATATTTTCTTAATATCATAAAATATTCAGACAGGTTTCAATTTCCCTAACTATTTCATGACAGTTTACTCCTGTTTTGAAGGACTTTTTGAAGAATATGGGGTTGACAGGCTTTGTCTTTCATCATTTTAAAGATTTTCCCCCATTGTCTTCTTGTATTCATTACTTCTGAAGAGAAGTTGACTGTAATTCTTATCTCAGTGCCTCCATAGGTAAGGCATTTTCTCCCCTTCTTCAGTCCAGTTCAGTTCAGTTGCTCAGTCGTGTCCGACTTTTTGCAACCCCATGGACTGCAGCACGTCAGGCTTCCCTGTCCATCACCAACTCCTGGAGCTTACTCAAACTCAAGTCCATCGCCTCGGTGATGTCATTCAACCATCGCATCCTCTGCCTTCAATCTTTCTCAGCATCAGAGTCTTTTCCAATGTGTCAGTTCTTTGCATTAGGTCGCCAAAGTATTGGAGTTTCAGCTTCATCATCAGTCCTTCCAATGAATATTCAGGACTGACATCCTTTAGGATGGACTGGTTGGACCTCCTTGCAGTTCAAGGGACTCTCAAGAGTCTTCTCCAACACCACAGTTTAAAAGCATTAATTCTTCAGCGCTCAGCTTTCTTTATAGTCCAACTTTCACATCCACATATTGACTACTTGAAAAACCATAGCTTTGACTAGATGGGCCTTTGTTGCTAAAGTAATGTCTCTGCTTTTTAATATGCTGTCTAGGTTGGTTATAACTTTTCTTCCAAGGAGCTAGTGTCTTTTAATTTCATGGCTGCAGTCACCATCTGCAGTGATTTTGGAGCCCCCAAAAATAAAGTCTTTCACAGTTTCCATTGTTTCCCCATCTATTTGCCATGAAGTGATGGGAACAGATGCCATGATCTTAGTTTTCTGAATGTTGAATTATAAGCCAACTTTTTCACTCTTCTCTTTCACTTTCATCCAGAGGCTCTTTAGTTCTTCACTTTCTGCCATAAGGGTCATGTTGTCATCTGCATATCTGAAATTATCGATATTTCTCCTGGTAATCTTGATTCCAGCTTGTGGTTCTTCCAGCCCAGCGTTTTGCATGACATGCTCTGCATCTAAGTTAAATAAGCAGGAAGACAATATACAGCCTTGACGTATTCTTTTCCTAATTTGGACCAGCCTGTTGTTCCATGTCCAGTTCTAACTGTTGCTTCCTGACCTGCATACAGATGTCTCAGGAGGCAGGTCAGGTGGTCTGGTATTCCCATCTCTTTAAGAATTTTCCATAGTTCGTTGTGTCCACACAAAGGCTTTGGCATAGTCAATAAAGTGAAAGTGAAGTCGCTCAGTCGTGTCCGACTCTTTGAGAACACATGGACTGTAGCCTATCAGGCTCCTCCGCCCATGGGATTTTCCAGGCAAGAGTGCTGGAGTGGATTGCCATTTCCTTCTCCAGGGGACCTTTCTGACCCAGGAATCAAACCCGGGTCTCCCGCGTTGCAGACAGACGCTTTACCATCTGAGCCACCAGGGAAGCCCATAGTCAATAAAGCAGGAGTAGATGTTTTTCTGGAACTCTCTTGCTTTTTAGATCATCCAGGAGATGTTGGAAATTTGGTCTCTGGTTCCTCTGCCTGTTTTAAATCCAGCTTGAACATCTGAAAGTTCACCGTTCACAAAGCATGGCTTGGAGAATTTTGAGCAATACTTTGCTAGTGTGTGTTAGTTCAGTTCAGTTCAGTCGCTCAGTCGTGTCTGACTCTTTGCGACCCCATGAATTGCAGCACGCCAAGCCTCCTTGTCCATCACCAACTCCCGGAGTTCACTCAGACTCACGTCCATTGAGTCAGTGATGCCATCCAGCCATCTCATCGTCTGTCGTCCTCTTTTCCTCCTGCCCCCAATCCCTCCCAGCATCACAGTCTTTCCCAATGAGTCAACTCTTCTCATGAGGTGGCCAAAGTACTGGAGTTTCAGCTTTAGCATCATTCCTTCCAAAGAATTCCCAGGGTTGATCTCCTTCAGAATGGACTGGTTGGATCTCCTTGCAGTCCAAGGGACTCTCAAGAGTCTTCTCCAACACCACAGTTCAAAAGCATCCATTCTTCAGCACTCAGCCTTCTTCACAGTCCAACTCTAACATCCATACATGACCACAGGAAAAACCATAGCCATGACTAGACAGACCTTAGTCGGCAAAGTAATGTCTCTGCTTTTGAATATACTGTCTAGGTTGGTCATCACTTTTCTTCCAAGGAGTAAGCGTCTTTTAATTTCATGGCTGCAGTCATCATCTGCAGTGATTTTGGAGCCCCCAAAATTAAAGTCTGACACTGTTTCCACTGTTTCCCCATCTATTTCCCATGAAATGATGGGACTGGATGCCATGATCTTCGTTTTCTAAATGTTGAGCTTTAGGCCAACTTTTTCACTCTCCTCTTTCACTTTCATCAAGAACCTTTTTAGTTCCTCTTAACTTTCTGCCATAAGGGTGGTGTCATCTGCATATCTGAGCTTATTGATATTTCTCCCGGCAATCTTGATTCCAGCTTGTGTTTCTTCCAGTCCAGCATTTCTCATGATGTACTCTGCATATAAGTTAAATAAGCAGGGTGACAATATACAGCCTTGATGTACTCCTTTTTCTATTTGGAACCAGTCTGTTGTTCCATGTCCAGTTCTAACTGCTGTTTCCTGACCTGCATACGGATTTCTCAAGAGGCAGGTCAGGTAGTCTGGTATTCCCACCTCTTTCAGAGTTTTCCACAGTTTGTTGTGATCCACACAGTCAAAGGCTTTGGCATAGTCAATAAAGCAGAAATAGATGTTTTAAATTTGATCTCTGGTTCCTCTGCCTTTTCTAAAACCAGCTTGAACATCTGGAAGTTCACAATTCACGTATTGCTGAAGCATGGCTTGGAGAATTTTGAGCATTGCTTTACTAGCATGTGAGATGAATGCAATTGTACGGTAGTTTGAGCATTCTTTGGCATTGCCTTTCTTTGGAATTTAAATGAAAACTGACCTTTTCCAGTCCTGTGGCCACTGCTGAGTTTTCCAAATTTGCTGGCCTATTGAGTGCAGCACTTTCACAGCATCATCTTTCAGGATTTGAAACAGCTCAACTGGAATTCCATCACCTCCACTAGCTTTGTTCGTGGTGATGCTTTCCAAGGCCCACTTGACTTCACATTCCATGATGTCTGGCTCTAGATTAGTGATCACACCATCATGATTATCTGGGTCATGAAGATCTTTTTTGTACAGTTCTTCCATGTATTCTTGTCGCCTCTTCTTAATATCTTCTGCTTCTGTTAGGTCCAGACCATTTCTGTCCTTTAGCAAGCCCATCTTTGCATGAAATGTTCCCTTAGTATCTCTAATTTTCTTGAAGAGATCTCTAGTCTTCTCCATTCTGTCGTTTTCCTCTATTTCTTTGCATTGATCGCTGAAGAAGGCTTTCTTATCTCTTCTTGCTATTCTTTGGAACTCTGCATTCAGATGCTTATATCTTTCCTTTTCTCCTTTGCTTTTTGCCTCTCTTCTTTTCACAGCTATTTGTAAGGCCTCCCCAGACAGCCATTTTGCTTTTTTGCATTTCTTTTCCATGGGGATGGTCTTGATCCCTGTCTCCTGTACAATGTCACGAACCTCATTCCATAGTTCATCAGGCACTCTATCTATCAAATCTAGGCCCTTAAATCTATATCTCACTTCTACTGTATAATCATAAGAGATTTGATTTAGGTCATACATGAATGGTCTAGTGGTTTTCCCTACTTTCTTCAATTTAAGTCTGAATTTGGTAATAAGGAGTTCATGATCTGAGCCACAGTCAGCTCCTGGTCTTGTTTTTGTTGACTGTATAGAGCTTCTCCATCTGTGGCTGCAAAGAATATAATCAATCTGATTTTGGTGTTAACCATCTGGTGATGTCCATGTGTAGAGTCTTCTCTTGTGTTGTTGGAAGAGGGTGTTTGCTATGACCAGTGCATTTTCTTGGCAAAACTCTATTAGTCTTTGCCCTGCTTCATTCCGCATTCCAAAGCCAAATTTCCATGTTACTCCAGGTGTTTCTTGACTTCCTCCTTTTGCATTCCAGTCCCCTATAATGAAAAGGACATCTTTTTTGGGGTGTTAGTTCTAAAAGGTCTTATAGGTCTTCATAGAACCGTTCAACTTCAGCTTCTTCAGCATTACTGGTGGGGCATAGACTTGGATAACTGTGATATTGAATGGTTTGCCTTGGAGACGAACAGAGATCCTTCTGTTGTTTTTGAGATTGCATCCAAGTACTGCATTTTGGACTCTTTTGTTGACTATGATGGCTACTCCATTTCTTCTGAGGGATTCCTGCCCACAGCAGTAGATATAATGGTCATCTGAGTTAAATTCATCTATTCCAGTCCATTTTAGTTCACTGATTCCTAGAATGACGATGTTCACTCTTCCCATCTCTTGTTTGACCACTTCCAATTTGCCTTGATTCATGGACCTGGCATTCCAGGTTAATGCAATATTGCTCTTTACAGCATTGGACCTTGCTTCTATCACCAGTCAAATCCACAGCTGGTTATTGTTTTTGCTTTGGCTCCATCCCTTCATTCTTTCTGGAGTTATTTCTCCACTGATCTCCAGTAGCATATTGGGCACCTACTGACCTGGGGAGTTCCTCTTTCAGTATCCTATCATTTTGCCTTTTCATACTGTTCATGGGGTTCTCAAGGCAAGAATACTGAAGTGGTTTGCCTTTCCCTTCTCCAGTGGACCACATTCTGTCAGACCTCTCCACAATGACCCACCCGTCTTGGGTGGCCCCACAGGGCATGGCTTGGTTTCATTGAGTTAGACAAGGCTGTGGTCCTAGTGTGATTAGATTGACTAGTTTTCTGAGATTATAGTTTCAGTGTGTCTGCCCTCTGATGCCCTCTGCAACACCTACCATCTTACTTGGGTTTCTCTTACCTTGGGCATGGGGTATCTCTTCACGGCTGCTCCAGCAAAGCACAGCTGCTGCTCCTTACTTTGGACGAGGGGTATCTCCTTACCGCCGCCCTTCCTGACCTTCAATGTGGGATAGCTCCTCTAGGCCCTGCTACGCCTGCACAACCTGCTAGTTTGTGAGATGAGTGCAATTGTGTGGTAGTTTGAACACTCTTTGGCATTGCCTTTTTCTGGGGTTGGAATGATAACTGACCTTTTCCAGTCCTGTGGCCACTGCTGAATTTTCCAGATTTGCTGGCATATTGAGTGCAGCACTTCACAGCATCATCTGTTAGGATTTAAAATAACTCCACTGGAATTCCATCACCTCCACTAGCTTTGTTTGTAGTGATGCTTCCTAAAGCCCACTTGACTTTGCATTCCAGGATGTCTGGCTCTAGGTGAGTGATCACACCATCATGGTTATCTGGGTCATGAAGATCTTTTTTGGATAGTTCTCCTGTGTATTCTTGCCACCTCTTCTTAATATTTTCTGCTTCTGTTAGAAGAATGACAGAGAATGATCTCTGTTCATTTACAAGGCAAACCATTCAGTATCACAGTAATCCAAGTCTATGCTTTGACCAGAAGTGCTGAAGAAGCTGAAGTTTAATGCTTCTATGAAGACCTATAAGACTTTATAGAAGCAACACCCAAAAAAGATATCCTTTTCATTATAGGGGACTAGAATGCAAAAGTAGGAAGTCAATAGATACCTGGAGTAACAGGCGAATTTGGCCTCAGAGTACAAAACGAAGCAGGTCAAAGGCTAACAGAATTTTGCCAAGAGAATGTACTGGTCCTAGCAAACACCCTTTTCCAACAACACAAGAGAAGACTCTACACATGGACATCACCAGATGGTCAACACTGAAATCAGATTGATTATATTCTTTGCAGCCAAAGATGGAGGAGCTCTATACAGTTAGCAAAAACAAGACCAGGAGCTGACTGTGGCTCAGATCATGAACTCCTTATTGCCAAATTCAGACTTAAATTGAAGAAAGTAGGGAAAACCGCTAGACCATTCAGGTATGACCTAAATCAGATCCCTTACGATTATACAGTGGGAGTGACAAATAGATTCCAGGGATTAGATCTGATAGACAAGAGTGCCTGATGAGCTGTGGACAGAGGTCCATGACATTGTATAGGAGGCAGTGATCAAGACCATCCCCAAGAAAAAGAAATGCAAAAAGGCAAAATGAGTCCTTACAAATAGCTAAGAAAAGAAACTTGGCAAAATGCTGCCTTTTTGCTAAATACAAAGGAGAGAAGGATAGATACATCCATTTGAATGCAGAGTTCTCCCTTTCTGGCTGCCGTCAATGTTTTCTTAGTTTTAGTATTCTGAAGTTCGAATATTTTGTGAGAGGAGAAGCTTAGTGTATCCTGCTTACTGTCCTCTGAGTTTCTTGAATCTGTGTTTTGATGTCTTTCATTAATTAAAAAAAAAAACAGACCATTCATTCCTTACATGTTTCTTCTGACCCGACTCTCTTCCCCTTTCAAGATTCCAATAGTGTGTATATTAAAATATTTGATGTTGTTCCCATGGTTCTTGGATGCTCTGTTCTGTCTTTCCCCTCCTGTGTCCCAATTTTTCTCTTTGTGCTTCTGATTAGGTAACTTCTAGGAATGTATTTTCTGGTTCACTGATTCTTTTCTCAGGTTCGGTTCTACTGATGGCACCATCAAAGGTGTTCTTCACCACTGCCACAGTGCTTTCTATTTCTAGCATTTCAATTAGAGTTTCCTCTGTCTGCTGTGATTACCTGTCTGATCTTGCATGTTATACACTTTTTCCATTACAACCTTTAGCACACGAATCATAGTTACTTCAGTTCCCCTGATGGATGGTTAGAACTTCTGTGTCCTTCCCTAGTCTAGCTCTGACAATTACTCTGTCTCTCGGGAATGTGTTTTGCTTACTTTCTGCATACCCTCAAATTCTGGTTGGCAGCTGGACATATTGTTTAAAACAGAAGATACAGAGGTAAATATTTTTTATACTTAAGAGATGATTATGCTTTAGCTTCTGCTGGGCCTTTAGTGTGCAGGTCTGTGTCAGTCTAGGCAGGAAGTAGGCTGCTATGGAGGTTTACTGTTGCTATGATTGCTCTTGGTACATTATCGGCTGCAAATTCTGGGGGTGTGGTCTTCACAGGGTTCTTGCTCATTGTGCAGCTGTAGCTCTGGTCATAGCACATGTTCCTGCAACACCCCCAGGGCTGGAGATTTTAATTTTTTCTCTTTTCTTCTCTTAGCTTCCATGGGTTTACATCAGTGCCCTTGATGACAATTTATGTTTGTCCTCCCTCCCACAGATTTTGCACTTTTTTCCTGTAGGGGAGGTGGCTGGATGGATCCAAGCAGATTTTCAGCAGCGGCTGACATCTTTCTCCAGCCAGACTGCAGAGGAAGATTTTCCAAGATCCCAGATCTTCCTTGTAAGCACTGGGTGGAATTTGTAGAAGAAAATTCTGCAAGAAGATACAACCCTCCATACCTCTGCAGCCCCTGGGAGTTCACACTCATGGTAGCCCACACTTAATCTCCATCAATTTATTACAGATTTCAGCCAAATCTTTTCACTAGCATATATAGTGTCTGTCTCGGGTCGGAAAGATCTTGAATCCTGTTGCTCCCTGCAGACACCTTTCTATTTCAGATTTCAAGTTACTTGGTTGTCTTATGACATCTGTTCTCTGGTGGGCTCAACAAAAGTCACTGACCTGCAGTTTTCTAGTTGTTCCTTTTTGTAAGACTGGGAGTGATGCACTTGCCTGCTCTCTACATCCCTGACCTGAAACCAGCAGTCCTGCAGTGCCAATAAATGAAGAAACAATCTAGAAAAATGAAGCAACCACAGCAAAGTTTGCGATTTGGAGTTACGGTGATACCCACTGGGAGCGTTAAATCCTGAAGTGGTTGGAAATGATTGTCTCAGGAGACAAACGCGGGAGGCTCTGAATGGGAAGGATGTCTGTCTGCATCTTGTGTTCCTCTATACACTTTTTTTTTTTTAAATTAGAAGTAAGTCACAAACTTGTGTTGGATTGCCAGGAACTGGTTTTACAAACACCACAGAAGTCTAAGGAAATAGCCAGATGAGTAGCAGGTAGGCCAGGGTGGTCCATGCAGAGGTCATTAAAGAAAGATGAATGTTCATGAAGGAATATTCTCGACTACAGAATGTCCCAGAGCCTTGAATCGGCCCCACGCAGAGATTCCTGAAGAGTCAAGAAGTTTGAACTGTTCAGTCTGGAATTCCTTTTCCTTTGGGATGTCTCCTGGAATTACTAATCAATCAAAGACTCACTTTGAGAATGCCAGTGAAAAAACTGTGTGCATGCATGCTGTTTTTCCTGATTCAATCACTCTGAGCCTCGGTCTTGTCATCTATTAAGTGGGTTTTAAATGCCTTTGGTGATTGTTGTAGGAAATAGGGAAGTGAAAAATGGGGAACCTGATGGGTGAAGCCAGGTCTGCACATCCGAAGCTTCTGCCCTGATCAGCAAGGATGTGAGATGGCAGCCCCATCTCCTTGCTCATAGGAGGTCCTCGGTGAGAACCCGTGGAGGCCAGGACTTGCTGATAGAGCTGGACATAGAGGTCTCTCCTGCATGTTAGTGGGGATATGCTGTGTGCACGCGCAGTTGCTCAGCTGTGTCTGACTCTTTGTGACCTCAGGGACTATAGCCCACCAGGCTTCTCTGTCCATAGGATTCTCCAGGTGAGAATACTGGAACGGGTCACCATTTCCTTCTCCAGGGGATCTTCCTGGCCTAGGGGTTGAACCTGTACTCCCTGCATTGGCACTGGGCTACCTGCAAACAAATCACTGTTGTGGGAACAGGGTCTCTGCAAACCATCGATTTTCTGGTCCATGCCCATTCGCCTGGGCTCACATCTCGAGGTAGGGGGCAGAACTCAGAGCTGAGGCAATGAGCTCTGGGAACTGGGTGCTCAGCTGAGAGCCTTGATGGCTGGCTTCTGACTCTGCCTATGCTCGTAGGAGGAGGCTGCCCCATCCCTTGGCGCCCCAGTGCAGCTGGGCTGCCAGCCATATTTAATGGGCAGTGGGTCCAGGGTACTACGTCTGCTGGTCGCGTTTGCCTTCCCGAGTACCCTTGGCACCTGCAGCTTGAGTACCATCTGCTCTGGAGCCTGGGCCTCGGCAGCCAAGGATGCATGATGGCAAGAGGGATGCAGATGGTGCTAGGAAGGTGCTCGGGATTCAGAGGCCAGAGGCCTGCAGCTGCCGTGCCGGCCGCCCTGGGGAGAGTCATTCGTCCACAGCGAGGAAGGAGAGGCTGGGGCAGCTGAGAGTGAAATTATGCAGCGCACTTGAGCATTCTCTGGCTCATTGACTCCCCTGGAGCCGGCATCACTCCCTTCTGGTAGACAGCGAGCTTCCGGAAGGCCTAGCTGCTCAGAGCAGCAAGGCTGAGAATCACTCCACATCCCAGGCTGCCCCCTGCCCACGTTGGCATCCTGCTGCCCCTGCTGTCTTTGTGGAAGGAGGGGGATGAGGCAGGCGGAGGGGCTCCAGGAGTGACGCTACATCTGCATGGTACAGACTTGATTTCAACAGTTTTCTCCCCAAGTGCTCCTTTCCATTTTCAGGTGCAGTCCAAGGTCCACCGCACTCAGCTGCCAGCCTTCCAAGCCGCTCCCATCCCATGGTTTCTCAGCTGCTGCTCCTCATTCGCAGCTCTGACACCTTTGAAGTGCAGCCCCCCTCTCTGGGGAGCCGAATTAAGCGCACCTCCTGGAGGGAGCCGCATCAAAGCGCTTGTGGACATATGTTAGAATAACACAGTAATTAATAAATACTCTGGAAGACATGCTTTGAGGCTTTGCAAATATCCCACTTCTTAACGCTACCTTCTAATTTTAGCATTCATCAGTGGTTATCGCCTAAAGCAATTGTCACCGTGGAGTTTCGGTGGAGGTTCTTTTTTATTGTTTCGTTTCCTCTGTATTTATTATCTGGACTTTGTTTTCTTATAGTTGAGGCTTGCCTGCTGCTGGCTGGGACAGGCGCATATCTGGGCTCTATGTGACTGCAGGACCACCTTTTCCTAGGATCCTGTCTGGTGGATCTTTGTCTGACCTCAGCTAGTTTCTTTACACGTGTTCTTGGTTACACATGCCCAGGAGGCCTATGGAGACCCCCAGAGTGCTCTCTGGGCAGCCCTTCCCCACTCCATGGACCACTATGACAGTCCCAGGCCCACAGCGCTGTCATCTCAGGGGTTCTGGGTTCAGCCTGGGTCTCCCTCCCACGACTGCCTGGATGCTCTGCCACAGAAGCGGACACTTGTCTCACTTGCCTCCCATCCCAGGGACCACAGGCCTCATTCTCTGGTCTCCAGTGTTTTGAAAACCTCATGTTTTGCCTTTTTCTGTTTTGTTTTGGACAGGAGGGTAAATCTGGTCCCCCTTCTCCATCCCAGCACATCTTGGTTGTAGGTGTGTACACAGTGTTTCCCAGTCCAGAGTGCTTCCACATGCACCATCCCCACTGAGCCTCACAGCACCTCAACCGTGGGCAGCACCATTTCCCCCAATTTACTGCTGCAAACACGTCAGTGCCCAGGATGAAGGTGACTTAGGGCTCAGAGTTCATACATCAGAGCTGGGAGACTTCCCTGGTGGTCCAGTGGCTAAGACTTTGCCCTCCCAGGGGAGTTCGGAGGCCCTGGGTTCAATCCCTGGTCAGGGAACTGGATTCCACATGCCACAGCTAAGAGTTTCCATGCTGCAACTAAAGACCGTGTGTTCTGAAACTAAGACCTTGCACAGCCAAATAAATAAATAAATAAATTTTGGTAAAGGATATATATATATATATATGTATGTATGTATGTATGTAAGCCAGAGCAACTGACCTTGGGGATGAAGAAAGAACAGGAACTCATCCTTGGAGGGCAAGCCAGACATTCTGGGGGGTATGGCCAGGAGGAAGAGAGGAATACTGCAGGAATTCATCCCTGGGTGACACACATCTTCTCTGTTTTTACATGCCTTCTACTCGACAGGTGTGGGGGCTAAGTCTGTATCTCAGAATCTCAGACCAATGTCCATCAGCTGTCAGAACTGGAAAGAACCGTAGTTCTGTGCTCTCTCCCACGTTGGGACAAGGAGACCGAGTCAGAGCATGCCTGGCCCAGAGTCCAGTGGGGCCAGGGCACGGCTCTGCTCCAGGTCTCACTCCATCCTCGCACCATAGCTGGTTTGTATTATTTTCCTGTGCACTCGTGTACTTATCTTTTATTTTTTGCCTCCAGCATGTGCATTTTTGTGCTATTAATGTACAATTAGACTCAGCTTCAGAGTTATTCTTTTATCTGCAGGGCATATGTTTATTTTAGATCCCAAAGTGGCAAACAGAGAGAGGATGTTTGAACTGTAGAAACACTCTTAAGGTTTTAGCCACAGGGAGGAGGAATCCATTAGGTATAAAATACAGCAATGTTAAATAAATCATACGAGTTGCTGCCACTTGTTGGCGGCCTCATCATGGCAACTTAGGCTCAAAGCTGCTGCAAACCTTTGGTTCTTCAGGGTCTACAGTCCCTGAAGGGGACCCGGGCTCTCTCGGTGACTGGGCTGTGTCATTTATCTTCGTGCCCAGCACCTAGTTCAGCGGAAGCAGTCCCCTGCTTCATGCCTGGTCCCCTCTTCCCAGTTCCCCATCTCAGAATGTTCAGTTGGTGTTGCTTTGATCTGTAAACTTCTGGAGCCCAGGAGATAGCTCTGGAGGTCCTCGTAGGGTTCACTTCCCAGGGCTGCTCTCTCCTCCGACACCACAACCCTTGCTCTTCCTTCAAGAGCTGACCTGAGGCCTCGCTCCTTGCCTGCATCTGCCCGCTGCCCGCTGCCCGCTGCTGTGACGCTGTGTGATGCACGCCCAGAGCTCCACGGCTTCTAGCACCAGGCACCGGTTTCTGGCTCACAGGCCTGTGGGTGTTTGTGCTCTGGAGGGTTTGTTGTGGATCATGCAGGCTTGGTTCCAGGTTTGGCCCACAGGTCCCACTTTCTAGAGTGGCTGCTGGGGAATATTCTCCTGCAGCCTCTGAAACAGAGGCGCAGGAGGTCAAACCAAACAGTGCAAACACTTCCAAGACCTCCCTGGTACCGGACACCACAAACCCACATGGCAGAGGGTGGGAGTGGACACCGGGGACAGAGTCCAATATCCAGGCTCCCTGGCGCCTCTCTGAACCTGGATCACGGCCTTGACTTCGAGAGTTCAGTCTCCTGGATCCCTGGGTGGGGGTGGGGGTGGGGCTACTTCCCGGCTCTTTTTTCTTTTTCTTTTGCTAATAGTTCTCCCCTGTGTGTCACAGTGTACTTCTGGGTGACTTTCTCTGGAGATGCAGCCTGAGGTAGGATTGCCGTGGGAGGGAGAGGACAGACATCCTCAGATTCATTAAATATCACCAAATGGCTCTCACGGGGGCCACACTGAATCACCAACCCCCCTCATTGGCTTCATCTACCTCTGTTTTCTTCCCTAACTGTTGACATCATCAGCTTTACAGATTTTGCTCAATTCGTGGGTGTAAAAGGGTGAGATCCTCTTGTTTCAATTGCACTTCCCTGATGAATAGTGAGGTTGAATGTTTAAAAATGCATTTATTGGCTGTTCGCATTCCCTCTTTTGTGACTTGTCCCCCCCGCCCTTGCTTCTAAACTGCTCGGCTCTACCTCACTGGTTGGTAGGAGTTTACCACAGCGTCTCTTTTCTGATCCCTTGTCAGCCACACGCACTGTACATCTTTTCCCTGTATTTTCCCTTTGTTTGTGGAATTTCTGTTGTAGAAGATGTTTTGATTTTGAGTCAAAATGACTCTAACGTTGAAGGTCACAGGCTTTTTTTAATCACTAATTAATCCTTTCCTCAGGTTTATAGAGATGCAATCTAACATTTTCTTTTGAAAGTCGTGTTCTTCACATGAGGGATTTACTCCACCTGGGATTTATTTTTGTGTCTGGTAATGAGTGAGGATCTAATTTTATTATATTATGGAGAATAGTTGTTTCCCGGCTATTCAGTGCACAGCTAAGGTGTTCCATATGAAGCCAGCCCCTCCCCTGCCATTTCTCAAACCCCCACCTGGAAAGAAACTGGCTTCCGGTCCATTTTCTGCCTCAGGGACATATGGCCCGCAGCTGCTGTTGCTCCGACTTCTGACGGACCCATCGGCCTTCTGAGTCTCGGCTGTTCTAGACCTTTCATGCTTCCTTATCCATTTCCTGATTGGCCAGGAAGTTCCATGAAATGCCCACTGAAATTTGATTTTAATGGAATGACCTACAAACTATTTTGCGGGGAAGTCCTGTTGCAAAGGTCCTGAGTCTTTCTGTTTGGGGACATGGTGTGAGCGGTGGTCGCTGGTGCTGGGCACCGGACATCCCCTCTCTCCCTTCCAGAAATGGGCATGTGGCACTTCATGTCCCTCTAGGTGAGGCACCTTGGAGGGGAGTGTGTCCCTGCAGGGTTCCCTTCTCCCTTGGCAGGCACCGGGACTGCCAGTACTAGAGGTGAGAGGGCGCTGCAGCCCACAGTGGATCGGCAGGGAGGGCGAGCCATGCACGGGTGGTGTACCAGCATCAGCGGGTACAGTTCAGGGGAGCCGGAGTTGAAGGATGTTGCTGGTTTAATTCATGGTGCTCTCTCAAAGTCCACCATGGTGGGGATATCCACACCACAGAAATATAAAAATGCAAGAAATCAGCACCTTTTTTTCCCCACCTGAGGAGCAAGGCTCTTTATTTTGCTTAAAAACCTTATTGTGGTTCTGGGATGTGTTCGTCTCTGTGTCAGACTCCTTGCGACCCCGTGGACTGTAGCTCGCCAGGCTCCTCTGTCCGTGGGATTCTCCAGGCAAGAATGCTGGAGTGGGTTGCCATTCCCTTCTCCAGGGGACCTTTCCCACCCAGGGATCAAAACCAGTCTACTTTGCAGGCAGATTCTTTACCATCTGAGCCACTCTCTGGGGAGCCTGTTGCTAAACACGGACCAGCACCGCCTGACCGTGCTCTTCCTGGACGAAGCCCCTGAGATGCTGGAGTGGTTTTTACTGCAGTGGGGCTCACCCACCCCCAGAAATGGTGCCTCTCCCTTCCATTCAGGCTTTCGGTGTCTTCTGAAACATTTTATGTGTTTAAAGACAGTCTGCCCCTGACTCCAGTGACCCCATCGTCCCTGTTCCCCTTGGTCGACTCATGATCAAAGCCTCGGGACCTTGTGCAAACATTAAATCCTTACGTTTCGTGCCTCAATTTCCTTCCTCCTCCATACAGGCAGCTCGTGGCTTCCAAAGCTAGGGAAACAGCAGTGTCCTTCTCAGAAGAATCAGCACAGCCACGTGAGTAAATGGAGTGCTGATCTGGGGGCGGGGAGCCAGGGCAGACCCCTCAGCTCCCCCTGCCCCAGCCCAGGAGCCCTGCCCTTGTCCTGGTGAGAGTTCCCACGGCTCCTTCTGTGTCAGCACACCCTCAAAGCTGCTCAGTCAGCCAAGAGGTTTCCAAAAGTGAAGTCCACCCAAGCTTTGGAAGGTTCCAGAACTCTGCCCATGGAGGGAACAGTCCTCTAGTCTCGGGCTTCGTGCTCTCCAGGGGCACCTCGGGCAGGGGCCCTTCTCAGCTCTCAGGCTTGGGCAGGGGTCCCCCTGGGCCCAGAGCAATTTGTGCAAAGCAAACGTTCAGGCTCCAAGGGACATTTGGAAGAGCCAGACTGTCAGCACCCATGAGAAGCTGAAAAGTGACGATGGACTAAAAAGGCCACCGCGCGGCTCAGGCCTCTTTTGTAGGACAATCATCTCTCTTCCCTCGATGTACAGCGTCTGGACTCGCAGGTCAGCGGTGCTCTGTGCATGGGGAAAACACAGGCACTCTGCTGTCTTCTCACAGCTTCTGAGTCTCCATAAGAAGTGTCAGCAGCTCGTCTAATAAGAAATACGAATGTAAGCAACCAAAGGAGCCAGTAAACAACATTCTTGCTCAGTTTTTAGCTTCTCTAAACCTAGGAAGGGCTTCCGCTTTCCCCCCACTCACACACAGCGTAGAGGAGAAAGGATTGAGTGACAAAGAGATAGGAATCACAGAGCCGCAAAAGAGGCCATGTAACGCGTGATGGGAAACGAGCCTGCCACTTCATTTATAGCCACAAAAGACTGACTCTTAACACACACAACTTAACATGTCCACAATCAGCGACAGCAAATACTCATTTTTAACTAAATAGCTTCTAACATATTATTACGGCAATTAGCTTGTTTTGGGCCAAATTATATTTGGCCACTTTCTTCTCGACCAAATTGGTTTTGGCCCAATTACATCCTCCTCGTGGTTTCCTGGTCTGTAAAGAAGAGATAATTGGACGTAGCTTCTAAGAATCAGCGAGGGAGATAAAGTCTGCATGCTACCTCCGGGCCTGGCGCACGGCCCGCGCCTGGCCGCGCCCCCTCCCTCCACACGGGAAGACGGCTCTGGCCTTGCCTGGGATCCTCAGTCATCACCACAAACAGAGGTCCTCTGTCCCCTCTTCCACGTGGCTCCCGGGGCTGTCTGGGGTCACGCAACCCGGCCATATCTCAGGCCCCACATTAGGAGGCTGCCCTCCACCTCGATCCCTGGGTTGGGAAGATTCCTTGGAGAAGGAAATGGCAATCCACTCCAGTACTATTGCCTGGAAAATCCCATGAACAGAGGAGCCTGGTAGGCTACAGTCCATGGGGTCGCAAAGAGTCGGACACGACTGAGCAACTTCACGTTCCTCCACTGTATAACCCCAACCGCCAATGGCCCGACGACAAAACTCCTCCTGAAAAACCAAGTCCTCACTGTGCCCTCCAGAGACAGGGGTGTCAACTCTTCATGAAAAAATCTGATCTTTGTGAGCCAGGCACAGGGTGGGGTTGAGCAGATGGGGTGAGGGGTGCCTGGCAGGGGGCCTGAAGGAGCAGTCCCACAGAGCACCCTCGTGGAGGCCTGTGGGCTCGGTGAGGGGTCTAAGCCTGGCCCCCCCGGCCTGGGCCGGGTATGAGCATCTCCCAGCCCTCACCTCGCTGAGTCCTGGAGGCCGGGGGTCCACAGCGTGGGCAGGCCGGTCTCCCCTGTGTCCTCACATTATTGTCCCCGTGTGTGTCTGTGTCCTGATCTCCTCTTGTAAGGACACCGGTCACGTTGGGTTAGGGCCACCCTCGTGACCTTGTTTGGCCTTCAACAGTTCTTCGTAGGTCTGTCTCACACAGTCCCATTCTAAAGGGGTCAGGGACACAGCGGGGACCCTCCCGCAGGGTCTGTCTGGTGGGCTTGGGCCGGCAGCCGGTGAGGGGAAGCGTGAGTGAATCAGCTGAACCTCAGCTCTGGGGCAAGTCCCAGGGTGACGGGCTGACTGTGTCCTGGGAGCCCCGGCTTGGGGCAGAGCCCTCCCGGGCCCGGTGCGCGGGTGCCGGCAGCGACCTCTCGGTCCGCCTTCTCCTGGGCAGCTTGTGGGCACAGCCCGGCGGGCTGAGGCCCGGCCCCTGGAGCAGGTGGTGGCAGGGGCTCCTCTGTGTGCCTTCCAGGCCCCGGATGGCACGCGCTTTACACACGCGTGTATTTCCCAAGGACAAGCTGGCGCTGAAGGCTCCAGAAGCCAACGAGAGACTGCAAGGATCCTTGGAGGGGCTGAAGCCATGAAGATGCTCCCTCTCTGCAGACCCAGGGATGACCAATTTTCTGTGGCTCAAAGAGGCTGCTGTAACTGCGGCCCTGGCACTGTCTTTGTCTAAGGCCTCAATGCTATCTGTAATAATGACCTGACTCTTCTTCTAATCCCCGTTTTAACTTAATGCAGATCTTGGGCTTGAGTGTAAAAACCCCAAACTATAAAACTTTTATGAAAAAAACATAGGAGAGTATCTTCAGGATATTGAACTAGATAAAGAGTTCTTAGACTTGACACTAAAAACAAAATCTATAAAAGGAAAATATTGGTAAATTAAAGTTCATCCAAATTTAAAACCTGACTCTGTGAAAGTTCTCCTCGAGAAGAAGGAAAGTGAAAATATTGTGTGGGAGATTATTTTTGAAAACAGCATTAACCAACCAACAAACAACTTGTGTCTAGAATATAGAAAAAACTGTCAGAACTGAAAACTGAAAAACAAGCCCCCAACCAATCCACGGACAAAGTAGGAAGAGACATTTCACAGACAGAGATATACAGATGGCAAATGAGCCCATAAAAAGATGCTCGACATAATTAGCCACTGGGGAAATGCAAATTAAAACCGCTGTAAGATATCACCACGTACCTATCCGAAGTGGCTAAAATGAAAGAGTGAGGACATTATATTCTGGAGGGGATGCCCAGATACTGCACGATCCACAGCCCTGGGGGTCGTGGAAGGCGGCAGCCGCTCTGGAAAACAGTTCGGTCCCTTCCCTAAACATCCGAGCACCACCCAAGCCAGCGATGGACGGCACTTCTGGGCGTGCACTGCAGAGAACCAATGACTTTTGTTCACACGAAGCCTGCACGTGGCTGTTGTAGTGGATGTGGGGGCTGAAAGCCTGAGTCTATCCAGGTGTCCTCTGATGGGTGACATTCAGTCCACTCTGGTTCTTCCACTCTGTGGGTTACAACTCAGCAATGCAGACAGAGAACAAATTAGCAGTCTCCAGGAGTTAAGGGGGTGGGGGCAGAAGGAAGGGGTGGTGCCTAAAGGACTTCCTGAAGCATGCTGCTGGAAAGGTCCTGAGTCCAGTTTCAGTGTGAATGTTCTGGGTGTGATATTGTGCTACTGTGTTGTAAGGTGATACTGGGTAAAGGGCACACAGGGTCTCTGTGTGTATTATCTCTTACATGTGAACCTACAATTAGCCCCCAATACAACGCTTATTTAAAAACTAAAAAAAAAAGGGCCAGTCATGGGCCAGCCTCCCTGGAATGGGGAAGATGTGGGATGTGAGGACCCGAGGAGCTCCAGGGGCCCCCTAGAGTCTGTCCAGCACGGGCAGGAGGCCTACATGGGCAGACAGAGCTGCAGGGTCCCAGTCGTAGGGATCTACAGGAGCCTCGGGGAAGCTGGGGTCCCCGCTGGCATCGGGGAGGCCCTGGTGGACAGTTACAGGTGGGCTCGGCCGGAGGAGATGGAGCTCTGCAGGGTCTGCAGGTGCCCAGGTGAGGACGCCTGGGAACCGGCACTGGAACCGTGGTCCTGGTTCCTGTTACTGCAGGGGTCCGGGCTTTCCCCCGATGCCCGGGTTCTCTGCACACTCCAAGGAGGTGGGGCGGAGCCCTGCGTTGCAGGAGGAGAGGGAAGGGTAAGAATGCTCCAGTTCCCGGGGGGCACAGCTGGCCTCGCAGGCTTCCACGTCCCCAGGGCTCTCCTGCTGGACGTGGATCCGTGCGTGGCCGTCCTGGTGTCCCCTGCTATCAGGCTCCAGGGCTGCTGTTACAAAGTGCCACATGCTGGGAGCGTAAAGCAGCAGAAATTTGTCCTCTCACAGTGCTGGAGGACAGGCGTCTGAAGTCAGGGTGTCGGCAGGGCGGGCTCCCTGCAGGGGCTCCAGGGGAGGGTCCTCCTGCCCCTCTGGGTTTGGAGGGTCCGTGTGGCTGTAGCCCATCACTCTGGTCTCTGCCGCATCTCCACATGACCCCCGCCCATGTCCGTGTGTTTTCTTCTGAGGACACCAGTCACTGGGTTTGGAGCTCCCCCCGACCCAGTCCCGTCTTGGGGTGTTACCTCATTTACATCTGCAATGACTCTGTCCCCCAAAAGGTCACAATCTGAGGTTCTAGTGGATGTGGATTGGGGGAGACACTCTTCAACCCACCGCATCCCTCCCACCAGCCTTTGGGGTCCCTGAGCCTCAGGGAGCCCCTCGTTCCTGCTGGCAAGAGCCTTGGGGAACCGGCTCATCTCCACACACCGGCACCCCCCGGAGGACAGCTCCCATCTGAGCCCGGGGGTGCTCGTACATCCCGGAGCTGAACCACTTCTAGAGCCGATGAAATGTGAGGGCTGCGGAAAAGTGCACTTAGATGCCGCACAAGTGATTTTTTTTAATAAAAAGGAAAGCCCTCATAAAACCCCGTAATTATCCTCTCCCAGCTGTCCTCTGTGCACTTGGGCCGGTGAATGCCTGCAGGGAAGGGCTGTGGTCCTGGGAGCAAGCTCTCGTGGGAGTGGGCACACCTGCCTGTGAGCTGGGGGTGCACCCTCTCTGGGCAGGGTCAGTGTCTGCACCCGGCCATGTGTGTGTTTGCAGCGGTCGAGGTGCGTCCAAGAACCGTGCTTCACTCACGCACCAGTTCATTCTCTCATTCAACAGCATCCCCTGTGGGGAGGGCCCCTGCAGACGTCGGCTGGAGGAAACGAAGGGAGACCCTTGTCACAGGGCATGTACCCACCCGAGGGAGCGGGTGCTTTCATGAAGCGCACACCTGAGTTTTCACATGCGTGCTCATGTGTACATCAGTGTGGAATGACTTTACCAGTGCCTCCTGGGTACCAGGCTTCTCACAGAGGTGTGCATGGGCAGTCCTCTCCCTCCCCACCAGTGTCACAGGCACCATCTGTGTCCCAGCGGCTCTCTTCTGCACAAGCTCCTCACTGCCAGACTGGGTAGCTGGCAGGGGGCTGGGACAGGGAGAGCCTAGGTAGCCCTTCCTGGGTGCCGGAGTAGGGGGCGGGGGGCTCACACCCATCAGTCCTGCTTGTGGCTCTCACCTAACCCTCACCACCTCCCTGAGCAGGGAACATTGTGCCCATTGCCCAGATGGGGAAAGTGAGCCTGCCTGGGGTCTCAGAGGCAAGTCCTAAGTGCCTCCGCCAGCCCTGTACCCTGGACCTGTGCCCCGCCTCCCGCAGCTCCCTACCTGGGCAGGGGAGGCAGGCAGCCATCCTGCTTCAGCTTCGCCCCTCAGCCTTGGCCCCTGGCTCCTGGCCTTGAAGTTGTTGGTACTGTTGGGTTCAGGGTGAGGCCTTTGGACACACTTTCTGGGCGCAGTGGCCCGTGGTCTTTGTGGTACAAGTGAGGAAGCTGAAGGCAGAGAATGGGAGCCGAGGTGGGCAGAGACCTCCCCAGAAGCCGACTCTGCCTTCAGCCTCCAGGCTTGGGGGCCCCCCCGTGAGGTCCAGGATGGGAGCCCGAGGCTGGCTGCCCAGGTTCAGAGATGCCCGTCCACCACCACCCACTGCTCCTGCCGGGCGGCCACAGTCAGCCCTCAGGCGGGGGAGCAGACACCCACCCCTCATCCCTTGGTGGGGATCTATGCCCTGGGCACTTGGAGCAGACCCAGGCCTCTGCTCCGTCCAGGGGCCTCTCCTGGCTCCTAGCCAGGGTGGGCTGTGTGCACTGCACGGCTGTGGGCCAGAGAGAGCGTCCATCACTCGGCGGGGGTGCGGGAAGAGTCTCGCTGCTCCCGTGGAGCCCGCGGTGGGCCCTCTGGGGGGCTGACAAAGCCCCCCCGCTCCCTGCCAGCCCTGGTGGACTTGGAACAGGAAGCACCAGCCCTGGTGGACTTGGAATATTTCATTCGTTTGGCAAAGTGACATGTTAACGGGATGCGCTTCAGCAGCGATCGGGGAGATGAAGCCGGGTTGTCGCCTCTGAGCAGGCAGGAGCCGCGCCATTCTGGTTCTGAGATGTTTGTGTAATTGCTCATGTTCTCCTCAGGGTCCCTCGGCCGCCTGGATCCAGCGCGGCTGTTGACAAATCCTGCACCGCCGCTCGTCAGGCCGGCCTCTGGCCCCGCGGCCCTTCAATGGCCTGGAGGTCTGCACTCTGCACACCCGCTCAGACAGCCGCTCAGAGCCGCGGGCCACACCCCCAAGGCCCAGGGCTGGGTGGGCGTAGCCCAGTCATGGCTCTGACCTAGGGGCTGGGCTCCCAGTGGGGGTGGGCAGGGGCAGCCCTGGGAACGCCGAGGCCCTCATGAGGATAAGCAGGCTGGTGTCCTGCCCTGCAGCAAGTCCCCACAAACCCACCCGCTGCCCTCCAGCCCTCCTCCAGGGCCCTGGGCATCTCTCCGCTCAGGGACCCCTGCTGGTCAGCCCCGCCCCGGCCACTGCCCGTGGACTCCTTCCCCATCTTGCCCTTGGACTTCGGCCCCTCACCTCCCACCCACTGCCCCTGCTCTCAGGCCTTGTCGTTCTGCCTCAAGGGTCTGAATGTGGAGGTCCCGACTCTCACAGCACCCCCAGGGGGCCCCAGGGACACAGAAGGGCTTCAGAGTGCCAGGAGCTCCTGATGGAGCCCATCAGAGGGCCCCTGAAAAGGAGATTTGACAAATACTGTACCCGCCCCCAACACAGTGATTTCCAGACCAGGGGCTGGCGGGGCTGCCCTGCCTCCTGTCTGCCGAGGGGTCTGCGCAGAGTGTGGCCAGCGCACAGTCGGAGACGAGCAGAGAACAGGAGTGGGGCCAGAGTGCCGAGGAGGCGCCCACGGCAGACGGGCCCTGCCTGGCCACATGGCCAGTGCCCGTCACACAGACGGGACTGCGAGGCCCACTTGACACAGACCAGGTGGGGAAGCCTGCCAGGACTGGGGAGGGAAGGGCTGCAGAGTGGGCTGAGCGGCTCTGCAATGGAGGGGGCGGCCACGCATCTCCACGCATCCTACAGGCAGGTGGGGGTCCTGGCAGGAGTGGGCGGGGCCTGGGGTTGACCTTGGAGGCGGCTGTGACAGCCGAGCCTGCTTAGGCGCAATCTGCACACCCGTGGGCCCATTCCTCCCAGCTCTGCAGGGGGCAGAATGCTCAGTAAATACACGAACTGAGAAAGTTACCTTCCTCCTGTTTCCTTAATGCAAGCTCCTGGAAGAAAGTCTGGAAAATCCAGGGAAGGGCCATGGTGAGTGTGAGGTCATGCGACCTGGCTCCAACACGTGCCCCCAGGGTTTGCACGGGGCAGCTGTGGCCACACGTGTCACAGGGTGCCTTCTTCAGGCTTCTTTTACTTATGAGCTTGTTTTTATTTGCCGTAAAACACACGTAACGCCAAAGTTACCACCTGAACCCTTCTAAGTGCACAGGTCCGCGGCGCTGCGTATCCTCCCGTCGTGCAGCTGTCCCCCCTACCACTCGAGAACTTTCCATCTTCCCAGACTGAAGCTCCGCCCCCATTAAGCACTCGCTTCCCGCCCCTCCCCCCGCCCCCCGCCCCACCCCATCCTGTGTCTTGTCTCTGTGAGCTTGTGGACTCTGGGCTCCTTGCGTAAGTGGAGCCGTGCAGCGTTTGTCCCGTGGCGACCGGCTTATCTCACGAGCCTAGTGTCCTCGAGGTCCATCCACGGTGTGGCAGGGGACAGAGTCCCTCCTGTCGTGCCCGTCGTGTGGCTGGACCGTGCTGGGACCCCACCCACCCACTGATGGACACAGGCGGCTCCACCTTTGGGCATCAGTGAGTCGCGCTGCTCTGAGCACGCTTCCACACAGCACACTCCTGTGCTTGGCCGCCCGCCCCATCCACTCCCCCTGAGCCTGGTCCAAAGTTACCAGAGCCTGGCGGTGGCGCTGGGTCGATTCTCCCACGTTGCATGCGGTCGGGTTGGTGAGCTGCTCCCTGCATTCCTGATTATGAGCAATTTGATGGGCAAATTTGTTCAAAAGCTTTGTTTGCATTTCAGACCATCTCCTCTGACAGAGTTGGCGGCGTGGAATCACTGGGTCAGCCCTTCTGATCAGGATGATGTCCTCATGAACTGTCAAGTTGCTTCTGGGAAGAGGAGCGGACGGTCTGCACTCCCCCAGGGCCCAGCGGAATAATTAATCCACACACCCTCGATAGGCAGAAGGGCATCTTGGTGCTGTTTCTATTTTCATTTCTTTCATTACTTGGGAGGATAACTGATTTATCTCCATGTGTGTGTCTGGCATTTGTGAGTCCTATTTTCTGGAGTGTCTTTTCATGCATTTTGCTCATTTTTCAGCATGGGACTTGGTATTTTTCTTATCAATTTCTAGGAGCTCTTTATATAATTAGATGTCAGCACTGCTGTAATTGCTACAAACGTTTCCTGCCCTTCCTTCACCATGTAGTTTTTGGTTATGATTTTGCTTATAGAAATGTAATTTCTGGTATCAGATTATGGGCTTTGTGGTCCTTCTTTGCCTGTACAAGGGTGCGGGGAGCAAATCTCATTCAAGTTTCCTTCTGGGTAATTCAGAGGTATCATCAAAAATTCAGAGCAAACCTGGGCCAGGGAAAACACTCGGCCTGAATCCCCTCCTGGCTCCCAGTGGCCTGGAGTGGACAGGGTCCCTGTGTGACCGTCAGGGCTTTTCTGCAGTTCTCTATCCCCACGGTCCCCCTAACTCAGAAAGCCTCCTGAACATCAAGGCTTTTTTCTCCCACGAGGACCGCTCGAGCCTCCCCCCCGCCCCGCCCCCAGACACGGCTCCTGCCTGCCCCACCCTGGGCTAGGGCCAGACCTCTCACACTGCTACCCTTGAACTTCCTCAAGATCACTGCTTCTTAATGACTGACTTTTGCCAAGGCAGGGTTGCGTGCCCATCCCTGGGTCTAGCACACAGTAGGTGCTTATAAGAAGCCGGGGCTACACTGCACCTTACGAGGTCTGTAAGCTCTCTTCCCAGCCTGTCGTAACTGGGGCTTGTAAAAAAGCCTCATTTACTGTTGTCTTTGAGTCACAATTCTGAGAGTTCCCAGAAGATACACACCTGCATGGAATGTTGAGCCTCGTCCTCTGGGCCCAGCTGATGAAGGAGGCGAGACACTCAAAAGTGCTTCCTCTCCAGTGTCCTAACACCCCCTGGAGTTGGTGGTGGACAGGGAAGCTTGGTGTGCTGCAGTCCATAGGGTCGCCAAGAGTCAGACATGACTGAGTGACTGAACTGAGCTCAGCACCCCCTGGATCACTGTCCTCCCTTGGGGGGTCCAGCGCTTGGACGGTGAGCAGGGTCTTCCTTTGTCAATCTCAACCCCTCCCCAGATGTCTTTCCAAGTGTGAAAGAAAGTATTAGTTGCTCAGTCGTGTCTGACTCTTTGTAAGTGCATGGACTGTTGCCCGCCAGGCTCCTCTGTCCATGGGATTCTCCAAACAAGAATGCTGGAGTGGGTTGCCCCTTCTCCAGGGGATCTTTCCCAACCCAGGGATCAAACCTCTGTCTCTCACATTGCAGGTGGATTCTTCACCATCTTGTCTGAGCCACTAGCGAAGCCCTGTCTTTCCAAGGCTGATTCTAAATGCATTGCCCTACCTCTGTCGTTATTCAGTAGCTCAGACATGTCCAACTCTCTGCGTCCCCACGGACTGCAGCACACCAGGCTTCCCTGTCCTTTACCATCTCCCAGAGCTTGCTCAAACTTATGTCCATTGAGTCTGTGATGCTATCCAACCACCTCATTCTCTGTCGTCCCCTTCTCCTCCTGCCTTCAATCTTTCCCAGCTTCAGGGTCTTTTCTAATAAGTCAGCTCTTTACATCAGGGGGCCAAAATATTGGAGCTTCAGCATCAGTCCTTCCAATGAATATTCAGCATTGATTTCCTTTAGGATGAACTGGTTGGATCTCCTTGCTGTCCAAGGGGCTCTCAAGAGTCTTCTCCAACAGCACAGTTCAAAAGCATTAATTCTTCAGTGCTCAGCTTTCTTTATGGTCCAACTCTCACATCCATATGTGACTACTGGAAAAACCATAGCCTTGACTATATGGACCTTTGTTGGCAAAGTAATGTCTCTGCTTTTCAGTATGCTGTCTAGGTTGGTCATAGCTTTTCTTCCAAGGAGCAAGCATCTTTTGATATCATGGCTGTAGTCACCATCTGCAGTGATTTTGGAGTCCAAGAAAATAAAGCCTCTCACTGTCTCCATCATCCTACCCTTAGCTGCCACCAAACATGCACCCCCATTCCTCTCCATCCAGGCTGATTATTAAATATGATTCAAACTCCTTCTAACACCCAGCCCTCCCCCAGGCCTTGGAACTCAGAGTGCCTTTCAGGGGTCCGGCCGGTGCCCTTTTGGGTGTCCCCCAAGCCCCGGGCTGGGCCTGAGCATGGCAGGGGGCCTCCTGGCTACTTCCCCCTGGACACCTCCTCCCAGCTCCCAGCTAACCAGATGCTCCAGCTGTTTCTGGCGTCTCTGCTGTGATCGCTCTGGCCACCCCAGAGTCAGCGCCATCCTTGGCTCCGCTGGCCTTGCTGTTCCAGGTCCAGTCGCCACTCACCTGGTTTTCTTTCTATGTCTCTTCAGCTCACATGGGCGAGAGACCACTGGTCACTCACAGACTGGTGACCCCAGGTCAGGGACCTGCTCGTAGCAGTTAGCACCAGGTCCTACGTAGGTCATCTTCTTGGGTTCTCGGGGGCAGCTGGGGCAGGGGTGTGGCCGGATTCTCCAGGCAGGAGCAGTTGGGGAGACCATGGGGCTTTGAGCTCACCCACCACCCTCCGGGCCCATCCCCTTGCCTGCTGCTCTGTCTTAGCGGCACACCTGTGGCCTCCTGGCCTTTGGTCTTCTCTTCCCCTTAGTTTCTGAGTGACCCTCGGTCTTCACGACCAGCTTGGGGGCTGCTTCTTTGGGGGGCTGTCCTCACCTGGAGTCCCCTATCGTAGGAAGCTCCTGCTTCCTCCAGGCCCTCAGCTCACAGTCACCAAAGCTTCAGGCTGCCTGCCTCTACTGGGCTTGCTGGGGACTCAGGGACCCTGGCAGCAGCTGCCTGAGGCTGAAAAGAGGGGAGAAAAGGCCAGTGGGGAAGAGACAGGATGTTCATCTCCGCCTGCGAGCTTGGAGACGTCCCGACGGCTGCTTGATGCCCCTCGGTCTGCCCCCTAAGGCTAAGACCTCAGCCTCCATGAGATTACACATGGGATGGGCGGTGGTGGGGGGGGGGTTTCATATACCCTGTCCCCCAATTTCTTGTTCCCGGGAAGGGGAGTTCCTTACGGACGGGAACTGCTTCCTCCTGGAGGTGAGGGGCAGAGGCTGGGCCGCAGCTTCCGGTTCTGTGTGCTCTTGGACCTCGGCTCCAGACCCAAGGGTCACCTAGTACACTTCACTCTTGACCTCCGCTCCACAAATGCAGGTGAGGCACATTAGTCCTCATAACAAGCAGGAACGCTTCACTTGCCAAACATAATTTAGACAGAAACATAAAGTGGAGGTGAGCTAGTGAGTTTTGTATCACCGTGTTTACTTGACTCTTGGCTAAAATCTGAGAGTTACAAGGTCTCCATGTGTGCCTGCCTGCCTGCCTGCCTGTCTGTATATATATATGCTGCCTATGTGATATTTCTCTACCTCTGGATGGTATTACCAAATTAATTCATAAAATCTCATAAGAGAGCTCTGTTTCAGTTGACTTAGGGATAAGTAAGCATTTGCATATAAATTAAATATTTCTATAAGTCCCAGAAACATAAAAACTAACCCAGATGCTTTCCAAGTTTGTGATCTGGGTAACCTTTGATAAATATAATTAGTTTAGTATTGCTGGCTTAATAAAAGTTAGTATGTCTCCTGAATTATTACCATGAGCACACAGTTTTGTTCTATTTGGGTTTACTAGTTAAAGTAAGGGAATGTTAGTTGCCTCAGATGGTAAAGAATCTACCTGCGATGCCGGAGGCCTGGGTTCAGTCCCTGGGTTGGGAAGATTCCCTGGAGGAGGGCATGGCAACCCACTCTAGTCCATGGGGTAACCAGGGGCCTGGAGAATCCCCATGGACGGAGGAGCCTGGCGGGCTACAGTCCCGAGGGTTGCAAAGAGGTGCACGTGACGGAATGACTAAGCACAGCACAGGAGCAGATATTTTTAATTATATAAATTATAAATTCAGCCGAAGAACCAATGTATAAGTAAAGATGTCATAAAAATGAATTGCTGGATGTACATTACATCCTATGTATCAAGCGTGGCAGTGAAAGGGAAAATAAAACATGCACTTTGTAAATGTTTGCTGTCTGATGCTTGTCTAAATGCATATACCGTAAAAATAGTTAACAGGGGGAAAACCTAAGATGATGGCAAGCTATGTTTAATAACATGCTATGTCTGCCTGAAATAATGTCCAGATCATTCTACAGCGAGATGAACTACAGAAATATTCATTGCTGAGTAAAAATTTATGTCATTATGGGTTCTCATATGGTGTCGAGAGACTAAATGTATCTGAGTCTGCTCATAAACACGCTCTTTTTGCCACTTTGAAAACATTGTACTTTAATGAAGCACATGCCTATCAAAATTGTGAGATGCTGTATGGATAAAATTTGCTTATCTGCTACAGAATGCTGCTATGTGACAGACAATTCACAACTGTTTGCCTCTTAGTTTTCTCTTTAATGGAAAGGTGACATGGTTTATATGTCAATATATGTAAACAAAGCTACCAAAAATAGTGAGGGGCACAACTTTGTATTCTAAGTATACATGGAAAAATAGAATGGGTTTTGCTAATGAAAAAGAGAGTAATTTTGTTGTAAAGTAAGATGACTGGCTGTTTCAAAATAAGAAAACATAAAAACACAGACCAAACCTGAATGGATATAGAAAGCTGTATTAATAGAAGATTCTTCAAAAAAAGAATTTTATGTGTGTTCAAGCTGTGTTTGAATGAATTTATTTATAAGGTTTTAAAAAATGAACTCAATAGTCTACTGACTATAAAACTAGAGTTTGGTTTTCTTTGTTGTAACAACAATCTTTTTTTGGATTACTGGTCTGTCCTTCATACAAGATTGTAAAAGGTTTTTCTTTACATTTTGAGTAATTTCCACACTAAATAGATTTTAGGTCTTGTCAGAATCATTTCTTGTGTTTTGTTTTAATCTTGCTATGTCTTTGATTACTTAAGAGAAGTTACGTATAATTTCATAGTTATCACAGGTCCTACTTAATCGTGTCCAAAACTTTCGGCCTTTTGACAACTTTCCCAAATCAAATTCTAACTGAAAATTTGACCTCAAACTGTCCTTGAGATTTTCCAACAGGTTTCCAAAATCTTGAAGGATCTGTTTGTCAACTTGTAAAGAAAGGACTTCATAAAAATAATTTGGTTTACTTATTATGTTGAATTGGCTGAAAAACATTGTCAAATAAGAAGAGACGATTAACCTTCCCTAGGTTATGTTTGATGGGAAAATGTTATTAGCATAGGTCTTTCAGAAATGATTGAAGTCCATAGAAATGCCTCAACACTCTTGTTTTCTACCATATTTCCAGTATTATGTTATCAGTCATCATTCCAGCTATTATTTCAAACGTTGCATGCCACAGAAATAACTAAAGTTTCTTGTCAAATGAGCTCTCATTCTTTTAACAACCATTTTAGGTCTCTTGTCCTCCACAAATAGTTTTTGTTTTACTCTATTCTCTGACAGCATTTGGAGTCAGAATGCTCCATCTTCATAAAAAGGGACTGTCTGGGAGATCCACGGAAAGAACCATGGGAGGTGTTCTGGTAGACAAGCTTTTGATATCATTGCTTAAATAACTTTGAGATCAGCCCACTGGACTGAGTCTGGAGTTCCAGAAGTCTAGTGGAGAAGAAGATGGGCTTATAAAACTGCTAAAGCCAAGAGCAAGCCGAAAAAGAATTAATTACATGGGACTAAGTGATCTGATAAAGGGTGGTGATTATAGTTCTTTGAGGGACATTGCTTGTTCTATGATGTTCTATTTTCTGGATATAAGAAATGAGACTTCTGTCCCTCATTTCTTATCTATACTTGTATCAATGAATAGATTATATTTTTGTAGACAGAAATAAAACATTTATGTTGTCTCCCTGCCTGACTTCTCTGGAATTCAAAGCTACTATTCAGTATATTTATTTTCATGGTCTTATAATTATTGTGAAAGTTCAGTAAGAATCTGTCCTCCTTGAGATAGGACATAAGTAGAAATATTGGCTATATAACAAAGGCTTTGACTGGAAAGTAGTATCTGAAAATGATGACCAAACAATTTCAAAGAACTAAAAGCTGACTTCATGGGCCAATGGCTACAAAGCCCTCTTGGGTGCCTGGTGTACACAGCTCCCAGCCTTTCAGATGAAGGAGCGAGGTCACTTCCTGGCAGGCCCAGAAAACTGAAGATGTTTTGGAGACCTTGAGAAGAGAAGAATTCACCCAAACCTTTAGGCATCGCAGGCAAAATCTAGTGATGGGTTCTCGGCTTGGCTTCCTAGACTTGAGAAACTTAAAAGTTCAATCTGAGATTCCTAATGTAAAGTTCCAGCAAAGCAAGCCAGAAAAGGCTTTTGTGATCTGTTACCATTCTTGTAACATGGACCTCCCTGATGGCTAGGACAGTAAAGAATCTGCTTATAGTGCGGGAGACCCTGGGTTTGATCCCTGGGTTGGGAAGATCTGGAGAAGGGAATGGCAACCCACTCCAGTAGTCTTGCCTGGAGAAGCCCATTGACGGAGGAGCCTGGTGGGCTACAGTCCATGGGGTCTCAAAGAGTCAGACAGGACTGAGTGACTCACACTACTACTATATCACCCTTATAGCACTTTTGTAAATAATCTGGCCAAATCTAATGAAACTAGACTAATTTTGTAAACAAAAATGACATTACTCTGACTTTTGCTGTTCAGTTGCCCAGTCGTGTCTGACTCTTTACGACCCCATGGACTGCAGCACGCCAGGCCTCCTTGTCCCTCACCATCTCCCAAAGTTTACCCAAGGTCACGCTCTCTGCATCGGTGGTACCATCAGGCCATCTCATCTTCTGACACCCTCCTCTCCTTCTTCCCTCAATCCTTCTGACAAGTATTCGGGGTTGATCATCTTTGATCAAAAAGGCAGGTGACGGTAGAGATAAATCTTATGTTTCAGTAGAAAATGAAAATCCGTACTGTGGGTTATTAGATTCTAATCCTACTCATTGCCTTTGAGCTACTTTCACCTTTTTGTAAACTGGATCCTGCCATCTTGCGTATTTTGTCAGAAAATGAGGTAACGTTTCCATTTTTCTCCCTTCCTCCCGAGTTGACATCACTGAGAACAAAAACTGCCCTTTTCTGGAAGCCCTGCATGCTGAAGCTAGGTGATTTGTTATAACATCTGAGGATTTATCACCGCACCGGGCAGGCCACTCAGGAAGCTCATGAGAATGTGGTGTCTCAAGCTAGGCAAGTAACCGATGTTATCTGCCACCTTCACTCCACTGCGAAGACGCTTTGAATCCAGCATCTGGAAACTGCGGGGCTGTTTTCTGGACTCAGAAAACAGTCTGTTCCAACCATTCATTTGCATTTCTCTCTTTTCATAGAAACTCTTCCCATCTGAAGCCTGACGGCTCTCATCCTCCAGCAAACATCCTCCACTACCAAGCGCTGACAGGGGTTCAACGGCCGCTCCGCGAACAAAGGTGATCGAATGAGAAGTGGGTGTATGTGGCACAGAACAAAGAAGGGGTCTCTTCCATCCTTGAACAAGTAGAGGGGCTCGTAGAGACTCCCTCCTTGACCGGACTCTGGTCCATCTCTGTGGAGCCCTTCTTTCACCAGGCAAGCACTTTGCACGTCCTCAAGAGCCCAGGCGTAGGAAGAATTCTACAACAATCCTACAAACAAGCCGGGTTATCTAGCGTCCCCTCCCTTGACGTCTGGTCGAATCCCTGGTCAGCTGTGATCAGGTCTGATCGGTCTCACACCAGGTCTGATCACCTGGCCTGCCTTTAGCAAGAGTCCTGTTAGGTCTGTTTCAACAGAGACCACTTCACATCATCCCTAAGGCTTCCTCTTAGAAAGTTTCCATCCATACCCCCGCTTGCTCCTTGCCTTGCTTCTGCTGCATTCGGAGTTGAGTCTGATTCTGTACTGAAGTTTACTACGGAGAAAAACAAAAAATCTGTTTTTAACCCTTTACCTCCCATCCAGCTCTGATTCTCTCTGATACAGGTGTTGGGAAGGGCTGGTCCCGAGCCTGGCGTGTGGGAGGGACTGGCTCCAGGCAGGAAGCCCCAGGCAGGCACCAGAAAACCCACTGCCTTGGCAGGCCGTCTGGTCCGGGGGTCCCATCACCCCATGGGGAAGACTTCTGGGCAGGATTTCATGGTGCTGTTCCCAGCCCTGGGCCATGGAGGGAGGGTCTCGGGTGCAAGCTGGACCCTGGGGTGTTCGTTCTGTCATCTGCACGTGGGATGGGCAGGGCTTGTCTGAAGGCACATGGGAACAGGGACAGCCGGAGTGGGACTAGAAGCGGGAGACCTCCCTCTGCCCGGCTGCAGCTGTGGCCCTCCGCCTGCGGACTGGCTCCCCACTGCCCTCGGATGCTGAGGCTGTAGCTCCTCTGTCCTCTGGAAGCTGGCTCTGGAGCTGGTGGGGAGCAGCCTGGGCCCTTTCCAGGCAGGAGTTTGGGCCAACATGCTTTCCTCGTAGCACCCCTTACTCTGGGCCGTTTTCTTGTTTACCTGTGGGGTGCAGGTGTCTAGCGCCTGTCCCGCTCTCTGGAGAGTGCACCCATGTGGTCATGGATCTCCAGCATCTCACCCGCCCTGTGGGCTTTCTGTTCCCAGGACAGGGCCTGATGTGTGTGGACAAGCGGTGATTAGATCTCTCGCTGAGTGCAGACCATGCAAATCTGTGATCCCAGCAGGAGATGGAGGGCACACCTTTGTGGGGCCTCTGGGCACTGTGACTGGAGAGCTCGGGGCTACGGGAGGGACATTTCATCTGCTTTTGAGACTAAGACAGTGTGTAGGAATGCTGTTTGTGTCCAGTCACATACTAATCACAAGTGATTCTTATCTTTCAGAATGGGTCCTGTAGGACCTCCCCCTAATGAGTTTATTCTCCTGATGTGTGTGACTTTCATGTTTCTGCAGAATAACAAGGATCTAAAAATTATACAGTTTGCACTGGGTATCAACTCAGTTTGGCTTTGGAAAATGTCTCAATTAATTCTTGATAACTGTTCGCCACCTGACACAAACAGCCAACTCATTGGTAAAGACCCTGACGCTAGGAAAGCTTGAGGGCAGGAGCAGAAGGGGCCAGCAGAGGATGAGATGATTGGATGGCATCACTGATTCAATGGACATGAACTTGGGTGAACTCCTGGAGATGGTAAGGGACAGGGAGGCCTGGCATGCTGCCGTCCATGGGGTTGCAGAGTCTGACATGACTTCGCGACTGAACAACAAAATGTTCCCAAAGAACAGAAGAGGCGGCTGGTGGGTCAGGGGGAAGCGTGTGAATTTCTGGTCTTCCCGTTCTTTTATTGAGGCATTTCTTTACCTGCTCCTTCACTAGTGACGCTACAAGTGTCAAGGTGTGTAAGTCTACCATGGAGGGGTACACAGGTTGTATACTGCCCAACTCAAGAAGTGCCAGCTTAAGTGTTCACATAGAACACTGTGTGAATCACACTCCTTGGAGGTGAGCAGCAGAGGACTTGCACAACTGAGCACAAGGGACCTTGTGCCTCCGGGGCCTGTCAATCGTTAGCCATTGGTAGACACTGGCCGCGCTGTCTGCTCTTTTCAAGGAACAGTCTGGGGTAGAGGCATGTGACGCAAGCCTTGCTCTAAGACTCTGGCTGGCATTGCTAAAAGACATCACCAATCACAGCCCACAGTGCAGCCCTTTGTGGGCCAGAGGGACCTACATGCCTTGCTGGGCCCCATGTGAGCCCTTTTCCCATGTGAGATTCTCAAGCTGGCCTGGCTCCGCAGCTTGTCCTGGGTTGCTCAGCAGGTAAATGCTGAGCCCATGGACACCCTGGGGCTGCTCTTCTTTCTCCAGGCATTGCTGATAAATGCGGCTCCGGAGAAAGCCCAGGCAGGGGAGCCAGGATGAGAGATGTCACTTACCAGCCAGGTTTTCATGGGCTTATTTGAATCTGCAGGCCTGGGAACAGGGACTGATGGATCCCTACAGACTCCTGCTGTGTTCATTTCCCACCAAAATGAGGTTCACATCCAGGGCTAAGCAATGCAAATAACTCTGTCTGTCTCCCTCTCTTTTTTGGTTCAGATCAGAGAAAAGAGTTTATAGCCATGGGTCTGTTCTCACACTGATGGATGCGAATGAGGCACGCAGGCTGTGTCCACCTCCTGGAGCGTGCGCATACAGCTGGACACATAAATGTGACGCACGCACGCACCATGGATATCCCATCATACATGTGGGCATGAACTTCGTCATGCTGCCAGCGGCTTGAAGTGAAGTTGCTCAGTCGTGTCCGACTCTTTGCGACCCCATGGACTGTAGCCTACTGGGCTCCTCTGTCCATGGGATTTTCCAGGCAAGAATACTGGAGTGGGTTGCCATTTCCTTCTCCAGGGGAACTTCCCGACCCAGGGATCGAACCTGGGTCTCCCACATTGTAGGCAGACGTTTTACCGTCTGAGCCACAAGGGAAGCCAGCGGCTTACATGTTGCATATCCCTGTGGCCAGGCTGCACATGCACAGGATAGGTGCACACGCAAGCCCATGGCCAGACAAGTGTGCTCACAGACGTCTGCTCACACTGGCCTCAGGCCACACGTGTCCTCCTGCAAAGAGAAACATATGGCCTGTGCGTGCACAAGCATGCACTCACACCGCAGATAGACCCTGCTCTCCAATGGTCGAAGGCTCCCAGTGGTCGAGAGCCAGACTCTAAAAGCATTCATGAAAGAACCCTGTCAGAAGTTCAGCAGCAACACTGGTTTCTGTGGTTGTCAGAGTTGAGTAAATGAACCCGAGAGGCATTTCATATGGGGTCTGCTCACCAAGGGCCAGTCCTGGTGAGGAGCAGAAACGGGTATTGCTTGTCAGTCTTCCTTAAAGTGGAGACAGCCAGGACGAAGGCGGTCTCGGGGTCTCCTAGCCCATCAGCTGGTTCCTTTTCAGGAACAGATGTTGCTCTGTTTCTAGGAAGCCCAACCAGAGCCAGTGAGGACCCTGGAGAGCACCCTCGTACAGGTGGTCCCTGACCCTCCCCACAGCCAGCTCAGGAGCCACAGTACCCACCATGGATGGCAGGGAAGCCGCCTTCCTCCCTGTACCCTCTGAAGTCTGCGTTCACCCTGAGTTCATGGTTTTCAGCCTCTGGCCCTGATCGCCAACTGCCAGGGCTGACTTGTGTCCCTGGAATCCTGTGCTGAAGTCCTGACCCCAGGACCTCAGGATGAGGCTGTGTTTGGAGAACAGACCTTCCAAGGGGTGATTAAGGCTGAATGGGGTCATGAGGAAATTGGGTCACACTGGCCCAGTCTGACAGGCATCCTTATTATAAGGGAAGATCAGGACCCAGCCAAGGACAGAGGGATGACTACTCAAGGTCACTGGGAGGAGATGGCATCTACATGCCAGGGAGGGAGGCCTCAGGGGTAACCAGCCCTGCTGATGCCATGATCTCCAGAACCGGGAGACGATATGCACCTGGTGTTTAATTCCCCATCTGGGGGCTGTGTTATGCAGGCCCTGAGAAACTCCGACACCAGCAGCCCTCAACCCCAAGCTGACCTCCCACCACTGGCCCTATACGGAGCCCAACACCAGCCGTGGCTGACTGCCTGCCACCAGCCACACGTGGCCATGCCTTGAATCTTTTAGAGAGACTTAAATGAAGAACTCCTGTCCCTTTGCCCATGTAGTCTCCATTTTCGGGGCTCTTCATTCCTGTATCTGACTGATGTTCCTGTCTGGCATTCCTTCTGCCTGGAGGGCTCCCTTTAGCATTTCTCGAAGGGCGCGGCAGCAGGTGGTGACATTTTTGCTTTTTATGTCTGAAAAGGTCTGCTGTGCCTTTGTTTCTGAATACTATTTTTGTTGGGTAGAGAAGTTTCAGTTGATGAGTTTTTTCTTTCAATACCTTGAAGATGTAGTTCCGTGAGACTCTTCTGCATCATTTCCAGTGAGAAATCTCCTACCATCCTTATCTTGGCTCTTTTATATAAAACATGCCTTTTTCTCTTCCCAGATTTTCTCTCTAACACTGGTTTTGAGTAATTTGGTTTCGATGAGTCATGGTGAATGTTTCTTCTTGTGTGTGTGTTTGTGTGTTTTCAGCTTCTTGGATCTGTAGGTTTGTAGTTACCATCACATTTGGAAAACTTGCAGCCTCTACTTCTTTGAATATGATTCCTGTTCTCTCTCCTCCTGGTCTGTCTCTCTTCCCTCTTAAGCACTGTGGACACACCCATCAGGCTGCTGGGAGGCCCTGGCTCGCTGCTGCTCTGCAAATTCTTTGACTCTGTGTCTTTCACTCTGGATAGTTTCTATTGCTCTGCCATCAAGGTCACTAACCTTTTCTCCCCAATCCATCTTTAATCCGATCAATGTACTGTTCATCTCAGACGTTGTGGTTTCAGCTTGAGGAGTTTGATTTGGGTTGCAAACTCACACTGCCTATAGTCCACCCCAAAGAGCTGCCCTGTATTCAGCCAAGGGTCACAGTTACAGTTGGCAGGAGGGGGACCTCAGGGACAGGCAACCCCTCTGACTATGTGTTCAGATGGAGCATCATCAGAGGCAACATCAGGACTGGGGAGCTGGTCAGGGGGCTGCTGCAGGTTCCCAGGTGGAAGACTCAACAGCAGAGGTGGCGAGACAAGCTTGATTTTCTATTTTAAAGTAGAACTGGAAGGACTTTCAGACAGAGGGCAAGGGGAGCCAGGAGAAAGAAAGGCATCTAGCAATGTTTGAGGACTGGAAATTAAATGATGGGTAGATGCCAGCTTCTCATTCAGACAGGGGGCCTCCTCAGGGCAAGGTGTTCTCACCTGTTCCCCAAATCCACTGGACTGGCCTCTCTGGCTTCTTAATAAAGGAAGCCTCCTGGATTCGCTTGGTGATCAGAGTTGGAGATGGATATGCAGACCCAAATGTCAAGAGAAGAAGGATGTCTCCAGAAACATTGAATTTCCTTCCTCAAGCTTTCAAAGAGATGACCAGACAGGGTGAGCTGCCAGGGTCTGAGAAGCAGGAGAGGGCTGTGGGCTCTCAGCTTCTTCCTGGCCCTCTGTCCTCCTTCTTCCCCCACCAACACAAGGAAAACTGGGGTCCCTCCACCAGCCCTAGTTTCTGACTGGAGGTAGGAGGCCCCTCCATCTCTGGTTCCATCCTCGGGACAGTGGTGAGCGCCCACAGGGGCCAGCCCTGGTCTGTCTGTAGGCCTGACTTCTAGTCTGAGTCCTGGCCTGGACAACCTCCATTGCCAATGTTTCTTGAGCACCTACTGTGATCTAGGGGCTCTTCAGTGATCCAGAGCTATCTGCCTGGTCCTGAGTAAGGGCCCTTGGGACCCCACGGATGCGCCAGCTACTCCCCGGGGTCTGGTTTGCCGTCACTCCAGAGCACCATGCCACCTGCCAGCAGAGCAGATGGTGCCTGCCTGAGGCAGACGGCAGGACTGGCACAGGTTCAGAGCTCAGCAGGTGGCCCAGGACTCAGCCTGGCTCCTGCCGTCACTTTGGGCGGCATCGTGGCCGCTGGCCCGTGCCTGTCACTCTTGTCTGCTCAGGCTCTGTCCCCTGGCTGGGCTGTGGCCACCACCTCCTCAAGACAGAGTGGAGAGGGAACAGTTGACATGCTGAAGCTCAGGCCACCCACGACTGCCAGGAGTCACACCCAAGTAGCTGTTTCGAACATGGTCCTGAATTCCTTGCAGCGGCTGGAAGTGTGAAGGTCAGACTGCGAGGCTGGATGGCAGGCTCCTCCCAGAAACCAGCCCGGGAGCCAGCCTGCGGGGGGCTGCCTAGGTGCCGTGTGCTCCAGTTGGGCCCTCAGCCCCGCAGCAAACCCTGTGGCCACCCGCCAGCGACGGGGCTCTGGGCTCCCCTCCTGCCAGCTCATTTTCCTGTGTGCAGTGGCTCTGTTGAATAAATGAATGGGAACGTGTGAGCTCTGTGTGCGTGTGTTCATATTTGATGCTCAAAGAGAAATGTCAGTTGGAGATAGTGTTTGGGGACCATTGAGCTGGAGAGGGCAGCTGAAGCCAGAAAGCGCGACCATCTGTGTGAAAACATGCACTGAGGGAGAGGCTGAGGTTGGACCTGGTGCTACTGGGTGAGACCCACTGCACACGCATGTGTGCACATGTCTGCACTAGTGTGCACACATGTGTGTATGCCTGCACTCATATAATACACAGGGGCTCACACCTGCAATGCACATGGGTGCCTAGTTACACACACACACACGTGCACATATGTATGCACATGTAGGCACACAGGGACACACACTTGGGCACACACATGAGCATTTGTGACGGACTTGGTCACGTGTGCATATACGTATACAAACGCCCAGGCACAGATACATCCGTATGCATGCAATCAGGCATGTGTGTGTCCACACCCACCTGCATGCGCATGCAAGCAGAAGCACGTGCACACAATGGCATACGCCCTGCAGACTCCTGGGGTAGCACGGAGGCTTGGCCCCTCACCCTGAATGCCGTCCAGCGAGGGTGCAGCCAGCACAGCCCAAGGAATCAGTTTCTGCTGACGCATTAACCTTGGTCCTCAGTTTCCTCCGCTCCCACAGTAGAGCACGTGCTTAGGTCACCGTGGCAGCCAACCTCAAGTCTGCCCTTTGCCTGAAGTTCAGCCTCAACCTGGTGGCACACTTCTCCCGGGCGTGCCTGATCTTAGGGACTGTGGTGTGGGCTGACCTCAAGGGAGGGTCCAGGTCACTTTGAGAGGCTCCCCCTGCTCGGCAGACGCAAGGAGGAACTGGGTCGGAGACACTGACCATCACCTGTGCCCCCGAGCCACCAGCAGGTAAAGTGGCCTCTGTCATTGCTCTCTGGCTGCTCCGAGGCCCCCTGAGGCCCCGAGGCCCGTGCACCCACGAGGCACTTGTCCCTGAGGATGCCTGCGGTGTCACTGCTGAACCTCTTCTTCTGATCAAGGGCATCACCTCTCACTTAGGTGACATGTAGCCTGATGTCTCTTGGCTTTCAGCACACCCTCGGGAAGGGACACCTGGTCTGGAGGAGAGGGAAGAGGGGGCACCCTCAGGCCAGGGTTGACTCCCCCGGTCAGCTGTCTGCCTGAACTAGAAGGGGGGCTCCTGAACAGTGGGACCAGAGATGAACCCAGGGCACGTCCCAGCAAAAGTTCAGGTGGAGCCCGAGTCCTCTGGGCTGCCTCCCAAACAAAGGTGAAGAAGAACGGAGCTCCATGAGCTGCAGGGAGTTCAGCCACCCACCTGCACAGCCCTCCAGGCTGCGTGCCGCCCGCGGTCCCTCACCGGTGGGCAGCTGGCAGATGGGCCCCGGGGGCTGACAAGGCAGGTAGTCCAGGGCCGCTGGGCCTGCTGGCAGCCCTGCAGGCTGATCTGAGGCCAGCAGGCTGGCTGGGGAGGGATCGGCAGGGAGGGGTGCCCGGGTCAGGGAATCTGCATCTCAAAGATAAATGAAAGCTGGCTGTCAGTGTCCCTCCGCACTGGAGGAATTATTTGTCCCTGAGGAAGGGCAGACCACAGCAGAAACGCATTTCAAACACGAGCGGGAGAGATTGCAATCGTCCAGGAACTGTCTGGAAGGGCATTTCTGTGGTGCACTGACCTTCCCGTGGCTGGGTGGCCCCCACCTCGCAGATGGCCCCTGGGGCTCCCGCCACCCACCTGCCTCCCAGCCCATCCCCCAGCTCCGACCTGGGCTTCGCCGGGAACTGGGGAGCTTCACTGTGTCCCAGCACAGACGCGGCAGTGAGAGCCAGTGGGGGAGGGTGGGCTATTCCCACACTGGCAATTGCTCTTGTGAGCTCACAGGTGGCTCTGCCTGCACCTCCCGGGTCTGGTGCTTGCCTGAGCATCTGATCCCTGAGGGTCTGGGGACAGTCACACTGTCAGTGCATGACTGGCCACTCCCGCTGACAAGCACCACCTCCACCCAATCCCTGGACCCAACACCAGATGTCCTGCCGTGAGGCCTCAGTTAACGAGTACCGAGCACCCATCCAGTGCCAAGCACTCATCTGGGCCCTTATGACATCAGCGCAGATGCCTGCATCATGGAGTGGACGAGGGACCAGGACTAGGGCACGTGTGGTGTGAGAGGGGCTGCTGAGGGCCATAGGGTCTGGGGGTGCAGGGCAGGGGCATCAGAGTATAAAATACAGTGCATGGGACAGGTGTCTTAGCTGGGGTCCTGTACTGGCCTTGACTCTATCACACGTGGTCTCCACCCGCAGGGGATAAAACCACATGTTAATAGCTCAGCGTCCGTGGTCAGGACCCTGGCTCAGGCCGGCTGCAGCCTCTGCTCGGGCTCTCAGAGGCTGCAGTCCAGGTGTCGGCGGGGCTAGCTCTCATCTGAGGCCTGACTGGGGAGGGCGGGTTAGGCCCACCCGGTGTTGGGGGGTCTGTTGCTCAGGTCTTCTCGGCCAAGGCCATCACTCCTCCCTGGCCATGAGGGAGGCTGCCCTCTGTTCCTTGGTGTGTGGTCTTCCCTCCGAGTGGTTTAGCCAGGAGGAGGGAGTCTGTCAGCGAGACAGGCCCTGAAGCAGGTATCAACCCCTCCTGTCTCCTGGGGACCCGAAGTCTCTACCGAGCTGGGACGACAGAGCGGCAGAGGGGGAGGGACCACCAGCCCTGACTCTGGGCGGGGACGTGCGGCCCCTGAAGGTGCCCGAGCAAACAGTCAGCCATGTCACAGCGGGCCCGGCCACCCTGGGCCTGGGGGCCGCATGGGCCTGCAGGAAGCAGAGTGGGAACCAGAGGGACCCGGCTTCGGCTCCAGGCGGGCTGGTGGGCGTGGGGTCGGGCGAGCATATGCTTGACGCAGCGGCAGCAGCTGTCAGCAGTCCAGAGCGCCAGCCCAGCCAGGCCCGACGGGCCCAGGACTCAGCCAGCTGCTGTTTGTGACCGGGAAATTGGAGACGCTCTCGGCGCCAGGGGCCCCAGGGAGGGGAGGTGGAGGTGTGGGGCGCTAAGTACCTCTGCCCGCACCTGTCCCGGACATGGAGAGCTGTCTCAGCCTGGCACAGGCTGCAGCCGGGAAGGACTGCCTGTCCCCTCCTCTGTGCGGGCCTGAGGCCGGGGCTCCTCAGTGCCGAGTGGCTTCTCCTGGGGGTGCGGAGCTCACAGAGGGGCCTCCAGGCTCCAGCTGGGAAGGGCTGGAGGTGGTGGGTCCCAAGCAGAGAGAGGAGTGCTGGGCCCGCAGGGCACTCGGCTCAGTGCCTGGGGCAGGTCCGTACCAGCTCTGGGCGTCAGGAGCCAGCACCAGCCTCTTCGCCAGCCCCGGGACCATCTTGTGGACGGGCACCCTGAGCCTGTGTCACACCCCTCTCCTCCAGGGCACCTCCACACCCCTTACTTCTTAAACCAAAGGCCCCGTGAAGGAAGGAAAACTTTCTCCCACTTTTTGGCCCATCCAAGGCTCAGGAGGATGAAGGGGTCAGTCCAGGGTCACACGAGCCAGTGGCTTGGCCCTGACAGTGGTGATGGTAATGATGGTGGTAACCATGGAGACCTTACATCCAGCAGGTTCTCATGGCATAAACGAGTTCCTCCCATGTCAGAAGCGAGCCTGAAGCAGAGACACCCCCTCCCCCACACACATGCCTGGTCTCCTGAGGCTGCCTGAGATGGCATTGGTTTAAAGCTCTCAGAACCCATTTCACAGATTCAAGTCTTGCAAAGAGTCAATACCCAGAGGTCAGCCAACCCTCTTCTTATTTTCTCAATGAGGGACTGGCTTGGCCAGGGTCACAGGTCAAGGGGAGCCAATGGGGGCCAAGGTTGAGATCCTGGTTCACCCCCTCCCACCTACAGTTTCTGTGCGGGCTGCAGCAGCAGGGGTACCCCCGGGGACCCCAGCCCCCTGCACCGAGTGTCACTCCGGTGGCGAGGGGAAGAGAGCGGCTTCAGACCAGGTGCAGGTGCCTGATACCTACTGCCGCATGGGGCCCACTCTGCCCCTGATCATGGCCTCTGCCCCATCCTCTCCCAGACAGGCGTCCTCGCCAGCGTCTCAGGGCAGCAGAACAGGGGCCGGGGCCTCATGGAGCAGGTAGAAGCCAGGCCAGGAAGGCGTGAGCTTGCACCCACCTATGGGGAGAGTACGCAACCAGGCCGTGGGAATGAAGGGGAGCAGGCCCATCTGCAGGAGATCACACGGAGGGCAGCGAGTGTGGCTGTGTGTGGGCTGTGTGCCCAGGCCAGGCTCAGCCCCCAGCCTCAGTGCCCAGCTGGGGAGTGGGGAGGGTGCTGGTCGGCCATGAGCAGAGCAGCACCCGCTTCAGACGGACAATGCAAGGGCCCCAGGCGCCAGCCCTTCCGTGCAACCCTCGGCAGAGAGGGCCTTTGTCCCGGGCTTGGAGCCAGCGTGGCCGGAAGGAGGCCCGATGCTGGAGGCATCTTGGGTTGTGGCAGGAGTGCGGCCCGAGAGGGTGGCCGGTGGGGTTGTGGGCACAGAGGGATGGGCCAGGCTGAGGCTGCAGGGGCTGTGACAGACGAGGTGGGCTGAGCGGAGGTCGGGGGAAAGGAGGCATTCAGGGTGACGCGGAGTTATAATTGGGTGCCACCAAGGGAAGCAAGAAAGGAGCTGGGAGGAGGTGCCAGTTTGGGGAGAGAGATAATGAACGGGGCTTTGGGACCAGCTGGGACGAGAGCAATTAGTCTACATGGGGAGGGCGGCTTTGCTGGCTCCCTACCTGCGCTGCTTACTCTGAATGCTCCCCTAATCGGCTTACGGGTTTATGCAAATCCGGGTGTGCAGGCGCCCTGATTGGGTTGTGGAGGAGTTGTCCAGGCCACCAGCCCGCATTTTCTCTGCAGCATCCTGGCTTCTGGCTCCTGCTCTCTGATGAGATCCCCTGGCCAGGATGGGGGTTTTAAACATAATTAGGACTAGAGCCAAAGGGGATTTCCATAGGAAAAAGTGTACAGGGCCAGAGGCCAGGCCACCTTGGGACCAGAGCTAGAGGCAGAAGGAGGCTCCCAGGGTCAGAACAGCGGCCACAGCTGGGAGGCTGAGAGCCCTGCCCATGGGCCAGAGCAAGCCCCAGTCTCAAACCCACACTGTGCTCTGACCAGCATGGCTGTACACTAAGCCCTGACCCTGGTCACACTCTGAGCCCTGACCCTGGTCACGTTATGACCCTGGACTCTGGTCCCACTCTGACCCTTGACCCTGGTCCCACACTGACCCCTGAACCTGGTCACACTCTGACCCCTGACCCTGGTCACACTCCTCTGAGCCCTGCCTCTGGTCCCACTCTGAGTCCTGCCCCTGGTCCCACACTAACCCTTGACCCTGGTCATACTCTGAGTCCTGACCCTGGTCCCACACTGACTCCAGTCCCACACTGACCCCTGACCCTGGTCCCACTCTGAGCCCTGACCCTGGTCCCACACTGACCCTTGACCCTGGTCCCACTCTGAGTCCTGACCCTGGTCCCACACTGACCCCTTGACCCTGGTCCCACACTGACCCTTGACCCTGGTCCCACTCTGAGTCCTGACCCTGGTCCCACACTGACCTCTGACCCTGGTCCCACTCTGACCCTTGACCCTGGTCCCACTCTGAGCCCTGACCCTGGTCCCACACTGACCCCTGACCCTGGTCACACTCCTCTGAGGCCTGACTCTGGTCACACTCTGACCCCTGACTGGTCTCACCCTGACCCCAGACTCTGGTCACACTCAGACCTGATTCTGGTCACACACTCAGCCCTGACCCCCCAGAACAAGACCTTTAGCTCATTAATGTTCGCTCGTTAACTCTGCAGACTTGTCCCAAACAGGGGCTCTGAGCCAGGCCCTGGCGATGTCACGTGAGCAAGTGGACACCGAGCCCACCCTCTGGGCCCGTGTCCACCTGAGAGGGCACACCTGAGCAACAGTGTGACAAGAGCGATGGCCATGGGCGGCACAGTGACCTGCTGGCCTGGGCGCTCTGCGGTCCTCTGGCTTTATGACAAGGGCTACTGATGAGCAGAGTTTCCCACCACGGCTGACATGCGTGAGTCTGGAAGTCCCCAGGGGCGGCAGACAGACATAGCTCTTTGTCACACTGTTGCTCAGGTGTGTGCCCTCTCAGGTGGACACGGGCCCAGAGGGTGGGCTCGGTGTCCACTTGCTCACGTGACATCCCCAGGGCCTGGCTCAGAGCCCCTGTTTGGGACAAGTCTGTGGAGTTAAGAAGTGAGTGAATGAGTTGGTCAAATCCAAACCACGATTCCTTTGGTCAAGAGGCTGCTTTTTGCACACAGCAGAGGAAGCAGATACTGTCCTGGAGCACCCAGGAGGTAAAGACGGGATCCGAGGGCGGGAGGCGCATGGTGGGCAGTTATGCGTAGTCAGAAAGGCTTCGTAAGAAATAACTCCCAAGCCACAGTCAGATGAGTAAGAGCCAGGGCGTGTGTGTGTGTGTGTGAGAGAGAGAGAGAGAGTCACGGCTGCTGGGGGCTTGGGGATGGGCCTGGGGGTGGGCCCAGGTGGGCCCCTTCAGTGGGTGGCCAGTGAGGAAGGAAGAGTGCTTCCTACACGCTGAGCTGGCAGTCAGGTGGCATCACCACAGATCATCCTTCTCCTGGGTCGTGTCTGAGCCTTACCCATCCGTGAAGCATCGGGGGCTCAGGACCCTGGAATTTCTGGCTTCAGAGGGGCCGTGGAGGCCTAGGGGGCAGGAGGCAGAGGGACGCTGAGAGGCACGAGCCGATCTCAGGCCAGGCGGGTGTCATCCTCAGCCTCCTCTGCTGGCAGCCAGGAGCAGCGAGCAGTCCTGGTTTGCTTCCAGTGCTTATTTTGCTCTGATAAGGAAATAGCGAACACTTGGGGCATAAATCTTAGAAAATGTTGAAAAGCGTAAGTAAAAACACAGCGATGACTCAGAGTCCCAGTTCCACCTCAGAGTCACTATTTCAGGACTGCCCTGTGTGGCTGTGATGGTGTTCACTGCACAAAGGGGCTGGAGGAGGAGGCGGTTTCAGCTTGGGGTTTGTTTAGCAGCCATGTGCCCAGAGGGCGGCTGCATCCCCCTGGCAGGATGGGAGGCACGGGGGTGGCTTTCAGTTTCTGGGAAGATGCCACGTGGGCTGTGTTCATGCTGGTTCACCTCTTCCAGACTGCCTCCAACCATAACACCCTATAGACACACAACATGCACACATCTTTGTTTCTCTGTAAGTGTAGGAAGCTGCATCCACACTGCTGCCGGCCACTTGCCGTCCTCCCTGTGAGATGCTTGTTTTCCTCGGGGACGACCCTGGGTCTGTTCCCCCTAGCCGACTGCTGGGCATTGCATTGCTTCCAGGTGCTCATTTCCACGAATGCTTTGGTGACAAACACCTCTGCACACGAAGGTTTCTGTCATCTCTGGAAGTGGATTTCCAACATGGGATGTTAGGGCTAATGACACCCGTCACCAGGGCACATGCTCTGTAATCATGGGGCTGATGAGTCTGAAGTCTACAGGGCCAGCCAGTGGGCTGGAAACTCAGGCAGGACTCTTGTCCAGGATGAATTAATTCCCTCTTCTCCAGGAGACATCCGTTTTGCTCTTATGACTTTCAGCTGATTAGATGAGGCTCACCACACCACAGAGGGTCTCCTGCTTGACTCCAAGTCCACTGACTGTGGCCACTGATCACATGTCCAAAACACCTTCACAGCCGTGCAGAGTGGTGTTTGACCAAATGCCTGGGCCCCATAGCCCAGCCCAGCCGAGAGGCATGTTCACCTGAGCAGTCGTGCTGAAGGGTGTTATTACCCCTAGTGTGCACCCAGGACAGTCACTATTCACATGTGCTCACCCACACTGAGCGTCAGGGATTTGTCAGTGAAGCAAGGGTACGTATAACAGCACCTCATGTCACTAGCAGAGAATCCAAGCTTCTTTTCACATATCTCTAGGTCATGAGATGTTTGAAATGGCCCAGTGTGGTCAGAACCCCGTGGAGTCCCTGGACTTGAGAAGAGAGGAGGGTCTAGCATAGTCTTGGGAGGGGTAGTGGGGGAGAAAGCTCCCCGGGGCATGGGGAGCAGTGAAGGAGTGGGGGCGGACCAGGCACGGACAGACCTGCCGCATGGTCTGTTCACCCAGTCCTCCTCCCACCCCATCCTGACCACACCCTGGTGCTGAGACGTCTCTGTGTCATGAATTTCAGACACTTAGGAGCCGAAACAGAGGTTATGGTTTCGCTGGGTTGATGGGGGCCTGCAAAGTGGTGGCACGGGGCCCAGTCCAGACTGTGGGCGCCATAAACGTTGTTCATTGCTGGTGTTTCACTGAAAGCATGAACGGGGCTGGTGCAAACAAGATGCCCAGCACGTAGTAGGGACTCCATAAGCCCGGGCCCCATCTCCTCCCTGTTTCATCTTGAGGCTCAGTTTGCAGTTAGAGCAGTTGAGAGAATTGGGTCAGCTCCTATAATATCTTCTCACTGATTCCAATCACTCAGGCGATTGCTACATCATTAACCCAGATCATCACGCTCTTCAATCAACCACTGAGAATAGTGACACTCCAGGCGCCCAGCACGGAGCCCACAACGTGGCAGTGACTCAGTGTTTGCCAAGAGCCCACTTGAGACATCTGGGGTTTGAAGGACGGATGGCCCGGGGCACGTGGTGAGGACCCGATGGCCCAGACTACTCTGCTCTCTGAATGCGTATCCGCCCTGAAACGAGATGGTGAGACAATGACAGCCTCGTGGTTCTTGTCCAAGTCACTGCTGCATGCATGCGTGTGTGTGTGTGTGTGTGTGTGCACACGCGCCTGGATGTGTGTGAGTGAGAGAGAGAGAGAGCAAAGGTGGTGGGGAGGGGAAGAGCAGAGGAGCAGAAAGAGAGGAAGGGAGACCCAGAGGCACGGAGAGGGAGAGAGAAATGATGGCTTGGTCTGGGGGAGAGGGTGCAGACCACGAGCCCAGGACATCCCTTGGGGAGCTGTGACCTTGGCGCGTCCTTGGCGTGTCTGTGCTTGAGGCCCCTCCCTGTAAGAGGCCCCAGGACTCACCTACAGGCTGCAGCTGGGATCAGACACGTCGGGAAGCACTCGGGCGGAGAGGTGTGCAGAGAGTCTGCTGGGGTCCCTCCCCTGGCTCCTCACTCTCTTCTCACATTCACGAGTCCCCGTGGGCCAGGGCCGCTGGCGACCTTTGTGTGTTCAGGTCCAGGCACCGCACTGGATGCACCGCCACACGGCTTCTGCTGTCCTGAGCTCATTCCCAGCAGAGCCTGAGACTCGTCCGTTTCGATGGGAACTGCTGTGGAGCCCCCGGGGGGGCCAGGTCCTGTGCAGGCGTTTCAGCTGTGGCTGGCCGTCATGGTGAGCACTGTGGTGACCGCTGTACTGCAGAGATCCTCCCCACTCACACGGGGACCTCTAGGGCTGTTGCCAAGCAGACTGCCCAAGTTCCGGGAGGCAGGTTATCAGAGCAGCGGCTGCCACCACGCCCTCCAGAGTCGCAGACAAGGTCACTCTTCACATGCACCGTGTGGGTTGAGGCTGTGTCCCTGGATAATGTCATTGTACCTAAGCACCCATGTGGAGTGAAAGTGTGACAGTGTCAGTCGCTCACTCATGTCCAACTCTTTGCAACCCCATGGACTGCAGCCCAACAGGCTCCTCTGTCTGTGGGATTCTCCAGGCAAGAATACTGGAGTGGGTAGTCATTCCCTCCTCCAGGGCATCTTCCCAACCCAGGGATTGAACCCTGGTCTCCTGCATTACAGGCAGTTTCTTTACCAATTGAGCCGCCTGTCGAGCAAATATTTATTGAATGAATGAAGGATGATGAATGGATGAAACTTTGGCGGTGCTTTTTTCTTCATCAACGCAGCCAACACCCCACACCAAGGGCTGAGGATGAAGCATGGGATTGCACACATGTGTGTACTGTGTCACTGCACACATGGCCACGCTGCCTGCCAGGATGGATGTACCCCAGTGAGAGCTCGGATCTGAAAAAAAAAAAATCCTATTATTTCATTGTAAAGTAAATAAAGCACTCGGCAAACAGAAAGATGAAGCCCCTTGCCTGCTGGTAAGTGTTTTAGGATCCAACGCAGTTGTTTTCCCATCCGCGGATCCAGGACATTAAACAGGTGATAATGATGTGGCCTGGGCTGGGTTAAACCAGCAGAACGCGACGTGCCAGCTTTATATCATCTACGCTCCCTTCCGAAATGCCTCCTTCCCAGGGCGATGATTTAATGTTATGTCCTGGCTTTTATGGAAAGGATATAACAAGAAAGATCCATTTGAAGGACGTCCCCCTCTCTTTTGAAAAACTGTAATCTAAAACTCGTCCATGCTGCTGGCCAGAGCTCCTTCCAGGAAGGCACGAGGCATAAATTTCTCCTAATCATTCTGTTCTCCTGGATGCAGTGTGGGGCCCACTTAGATGGAACATTGCTGGCCTGAGACCCTAGGCCCGCCTGGACCTGTCCTGTGTGCCTGGACTCCTCAGCTGCCATGACAGAGGAGGTGGAGGGGACGGCCGGCAGCCAGGTGCCTCTGGTGGGGGATGGACGCTGACGCCCGGTTCAAGGCAGTGACTCCCAGGAGTTGCGGAGGCAGGTTTCAAGGCCTGGTCCCAGCTGTGTGACTATTGTGCCCTGTCGCCTCAGGGGGCCCTTCTCAGGCAATTTATTCTCTGACCACTCGTGAGAACTAATAACTCTGAGGCTCGATGAGACATGAAGCCCTGGAATGTCATCTGCACCAGACCCCATGTCAGGCCTCCCCAGGGTGTCTGGGGCGGTCGGGTCACAGGGGGCCTGCCCTGCTTCTGGGCCATCGCTGGCCCGGGGTCTCACTCTGGCCCATGTCCCAGTCTGGTTTCCGGACTGCCTGAGTCAGACCTGGACTGGTGGACAGAGGCAGCACAGAAAATCAGATGGAAATCAGGGGCCGTGGAACCAGCCTTATCGGGAAAAGGGTCTTTGTTGATGTGATGAAGTCCAGGATCTCGAGATGAGATCTTTCTGGATCCAGGTGGGCCCTAAGTTCAGTAAGAGTGTCCTCAGAAGAGATGGTAAAGGAAACAGACAGGGACTCCCAGAGGCCAAGTGATGACTGAGGCAGAGACAGGAGGGACCATGGGTGTCTGGAGCCCTAGGAGCTGGAGGAGGCAGGTGGGACCCTTCCTGGGGCCTCAGAGGGAGACCCTGCCCGCATTCTGATGTCAGGTGCTGGCCTCCAGAACTGGGAGATAATCCATCCCTGTAGTGTGAAGCCACCTGTTTGTGGTCACTTGTTTGGGCAGCCACAGGCCAAACCTCACATAGGGTAAAAATGGGCCCTGGGGCCTCCTGCTGTGGAGCCCATGGGTAGAGTGCTCTGAGTATCTCAAGAAATGGACAAGCTGCTCAGGCCGCAGCCTTGAGGCGGCCACACAGAGCCCATGCAGCATGCCTGGGGCCTGGGGATCTGGGGGCAAGCCAGTCCCATGTAGAAGGGTCTGGGTCCCAGGCTGAGAGGCCCTGGGGAGCCCCAGCATTCAGAACTAGGTCAGCCCCCAGACCTCGTCAGGATAATGACTGTCCTCGTTGCTAAGTCAGGAACTCAGCTGAAGGAAGACCTCATTTAATTGTCACTCTGAGTGATTCCTGTTATTATCTGCCTCCTAGAGAACAGGCTCAGAGAGGTTCACTTGCTGGCTCTGATCATACAGTTGATGGGTGCCAGGGCCCAAGTTGAACGGGAAGCTGAGGTTGTACCCCCAAAGGCTCTGCTGGGTTTATTTCCTATGGTCACCCCTGGGGAAAGGGCACAGTGGGCCGTGTGGGACAAGTTGAGCTCCATCCCTTCCCTCCGACTCAGATGGAGGGGGCAGGCCTGGGTGAAAGCTCCTGGAACGCCTTGGAGAACCTGCTCCCAAGGGTGGCACCATGGACGCAGCATCTTCTGGATCCCCTATATGTCCATGTCTTCAACTGTGGGTCCCAGATCACACCCTGGGCTTGAACAGTAGCCCGGGAACTTTGGGGTCAGTGGTGGTCTCTAGACTCACATAGGAATGTGGGAACATCTGCTCTGGGAGGACGGGGGAGCTAACCCCAAGGAGATGGCTCCTTGGTGATCTCTGGGAGGAGCAGAGCAGGAGATCCCGCTGCCCTGGCCTTCCAGAGCTGAAGTTGCCACCCAGAAATCAGAGGAAGCTGTAAGTTTGTGCAACTTCCCGCTCAGCAAGGCTGACACACACCAGGGAATCTGGCATGATGGATGGGCCCCATGGGTGCTCTTGCGAGCCGCTCAGAGCACCAGAGCTGGGGGCCCTGGGCCAGCCTTGCCGCCGAGCAGACCACGGGCCTTTCCAGTTGGGCTGCCGCCACGCCAGCCTGGCCCAGTGTCGCTCACAGATGGGCTCCACAAATAGTGAGCATGGCAGGAGACAGGCGGGCACCACATGTGAGTGAGCGATGGCTCGCCCAGCAGCTATGGGGAACTCGCCAGGTGCCCATCCTTAGCTGGGTGCTGGAGGCAGAGGCAGGCGAGGCACTGGTGCTCAGCAGCTCGAGGGGACCCGCACCAGCCCGCAGGATGCCCACCCATGCCGCTATCATGACAACGCACCCTCTACACACTGTCAGGACTGTCCAAGGGCTCTGCCCTTCTGCCTTCTGACTCTGAACTCAGACCAGCCCATCATCTCCAGTGCTCCCCTCCCTGTGGAATCCTTCATTCCTGTCTCATCGGGAAATGCACCGGTAGTCCTGACACCTGGCGAGTCTTTGAACATTTGCTAACCAGAATTAAACTTAGGATGTGGTAACGTGCCAGGTTAGTGGTCCCCAACTTTATATCCTCTGAAAAGTGAAAGTGAAGTTGCTTAGTTGTGTCCAGCTCTTTGCGACCCCATGGACTGTAGCCTACCAGCCTCCTCTATCCATGGGATTTTCCAGACAAGAATATTGGAATGGCTTGCCATTTCCTTCCCCAGGATCATATCCTCTAGGAATCTCAAAATCTGACCGTATCTGGAGAAAAGATCTTTGCCAATGTCATTGGTCAAGATGAGGTTAAATTTGAACAGGGTAGCCCTTCGTCCAATGACTGGAGTCCTTATAGAAACAGACACCACAGAGGAAAGAAGACCCCATGAAGACAGTGGTGGACACTGAATGATGCAAATGAGGGTCATTGAGGATGGTGGTCATGTGCAGCGGCTGGAGAAGAGGCCTGGGACAGACTCTTTCAGAGCCTCTGGAAAGAACCAGCCCTGTCAACATGTTCACCTCAGACTTTTGGCTTCCAGACCCATGAGCAACTGCATTTCCAGTGTTTTAGACTGCCCAATCTCTGGTGCCTTGTCCCAGCCGTGCCAGGAGACAGTACGAAGACATGCCAACAGGAAGCTGTGTCCATAGGACAGGCTGATCTGAGCCAGGTAAGAGTCCCCATGTCTCCATGGCCTCAAACCACCCTCATTTGTTTCTTAGGCCCTCACAGGTGAGCAGGATGTTTTGTCCACCCTGGAAACACGGGTATCTAGGCTCATAGAAGTGATTCTGTTTCGAATTCTGATCCTTATGAGACTTGTCACAACCCTTGGTACAAAGTGATCTACAACTGATCCACTAGTTCTGATGAAGGGAAGAAACGTGGATGAGGGGTGTGTGATAGATGAGTGGATGGGTGGATGAGTAGACGGATGGTGGATAGATGGGGAGATGAGTGGAGAGATGGTAGATGAGTGAATAAAAGGGAGATGAGTGGAGAGATGGTAGATGAGTGAGGAGTTGGTAGATGAGTGAGGAGTGGGTAGATGAGTGGAGAGATGGTAGATGAGTGGAGAGATAGAAGATGAGTGGAGAGATGGTGGATGACTGGAGAGATGGTAGGGGAGTGGAGAGATGGTAGTTGAGTGGAGAGATGGTAGATGAGTGGAGAGATGGCAGGTGAGTGGAGAGAGGGTAGTTGAGTGGAGAGAGGGTAGATGAATGGAGAGATGGTAGGTGAGGGGATAGACGGTAGGTTAGTGGAGAGATGGTAGATGAGTGGACAGAGGGTGGATGACTGGAGAGATGTTAGGTGAGTGGAGAGATGGTAGGTGAGCAGAAAGATGGTAGATGAGTGGAGAGAGGGTAGAAGAGTGGAGAGAATGGTATGTGAGTGGATACATGGTATATAAGTGGAGAGACGGTAGATGAGGGGATAGATGGTACATGAATGGAGAGATGGGTGGACGAGTGGATTGGTGGATGAGTGGATGGGTGGGTGGATGGATGGATGATGGGTGAATGAATGGGTGTATAGATCTATTGATTGCTCTGAACCAGATTCTTTTATGAATCAATCCGTTTAATCCATGTGCCTCCCCTATGTCATCATACTCCCTAATGTACTTTCAGAGAAGTTCATCTCGAGATGCCTAGCTCGTGTTTCCAGGGTCACCTAGCCTAGCCCTGTCACTTTCCAGTCCCAGGTGAGAAATTACCCCAAGGCAAGAGCAGAGGGCTCACCTGAAGACCGTCCTTTTCCACCCACTCCCAGCTCCTGGGACTTGACCCGTTTCCTCTGTCAGTCCAGGGAGAAAGGAGGCTTCGGTCCTGGGAGCCTCCAGGGCGCTGCTGCTTCTGGGCGCCTGCAGAGGAACGACGGTCCCCAGTCATGCAGCCGGGGTCTCAGAGTAGCTCAGCTCCCGCACCAACCCCTTCCATCCCTCTCGGGGTCTTTGTGTGAGCCAAACATTCTTCTTCTGACTCCATTCTTTTTGATACAAAGAAAAAGTATTATAAAAAAAGCCCAAAGCCACAGTGATTCGTCTCCAACTCATTTCAGAGTTTCAATTATCTAAATTATTGCTTTGCCCTGGCACAAAAGGAAAAAGCTCTATTTTTAAAGTCGCTGGGAGATCAGCACTGGGCTGCCTCCCCGTCAACAATGCACAATAATTTTGATCAGGCGCTCATCACGTTTCAGTAGCAGCCACAATGGCATTGACTGGGGTCCCCGGGGATTTTATTTTTAGCCTGAAAATCACAGAGGAGGAGCCAGGAGGAGATTTCATGTGGCAGCCTGGGCTTTTGAATGTCTCCTCTGCAAGGCCAGCCAAAAATCATATTTGGCTCCCGGCAAACTGGGAGAGTCCGAGTGGGAGGGCCGCTTGGCTGGGAGCAGGACAAGCAGTCTGACACCGGGCTCGATGCATCTGTCTGATCCTTCAGCAGACGGCTCCCGGGCCTGGTCAGGGAAAGAACGCTGCCATCGGCCGCTCTCTGCCGTGGGACACTTGGCCAGTGATTGTGGCAGCTGTTTGTTCCCCGAGCCATAAGTCAGTGCAGCTAACGATGTCATTGAATGGCACTTTGTCGGTGGCCCCTGTGACCTGGGGAGTAGTGTCTAGCTGACATGACAGGACATAACCAGGAAAGGGCCCTGCAGGAGAGAGACACAGAACACTACAAGGGATGGGGTGGAGGCTTCCCTGGTGGGCCAGCGGTTAAGACTCTACACTTCCAACTCCAGAGTTGCAGGTTCAATCCCTGGTTAGGGAGCTAAGATCTCGCATGCCATGCGGTGAGGCCAAAAAAATAAATAAATAAAACAAAAAACAATAAACCAAGAAAGAAACAAAGAACAGAAAAGAAACACAAATATATAAAGACAGAAAGCTAGAGGGCTTGAGGTGGGAGAGGTGACCAGGGGAGGCTTCCTGGAGGAGGCAGCGATCGGTCTGAGCCTGGAGAAGCAGAGTCAGTGCTGAAGCTGGAGATGGGAGAGAGGGTGTTCTGGCAGAATAGCAAGAGCAACACCCCGAGGCCTGAAGGAGCAGGCCGCACAGGTGGTGCGGCACTGAGTGTGGGCCTACAGGGAGGGGGAGACGGGGAGGAGACAGGGTGGAGAGTGGAGGTGTCAGAGAGAAGGGGCGGAAAGAGGTTGAAGAGGTTCCAGGCCTGGGTCTCTGTGTCCCTCCTGATCCCCCGGTGGGTTGTGGTGTCACACACTGAGCACGCAGCGTCCCTGGTGCCGTGGGGACATCCTGATGTCGATAAAGCTGGGGTCTACCCTCCAGGCCCTTTCAGCCTCGGGACCTTTGGTCCCTGGCCCCAGAGTGATTCTCAGGATAAAGGACGATTCGGCCACGCTCAGCCGTGGGGCACTTGGCCGGTGATTGTGGCGGCTGTTTATTCCCCGAGTCAGAAGTCAGTGCAGCTACTGATGTCATTGAACGGCACTTTGTCAGCGTTTCCCCCCAGTTTTATTGAGGTATAATTGACACATAACATTGTGTAAATTGAAGGTTTATGAAGCGTTGATTTGATACATTGATAAATTGCAAAACAATCACACCAGGAGTATTTGCTACCTCCATCTCACCACATCGGTGTCATTTCTTTTTTGTACATGTTGCAAACATTGATGAGCCTTATTCCAAGCACAGTGCTGAGGGCACAGGGTTACTGCCCAGGGAAAGGGCTCAATGAGTGGTGGGGACTAGCTCACCAAAGTCCAGAGACTCTGATTCAGTCAGCATCTGCCACCAAGGAGGCGTTTGGCTTGACCTTGAGTTGTGACCTTGCGTGGATCACAGGGCTCTCAGGACCTCTCGTCCTCACCCTGTTTGCCACAGAGGGCTGTGATGTGTGCCTCCCACAGCCAAGAGGTGGGTGAGATGGGTGCGTGTGCCCACTGGGCTGAGGAAGACCAAACTGCCTGCTCACAGGATGCCCGCTGTGAAGGGAAGACGCGCTGGGGGCCCTGGGGGCGCGTTCAACCTAGACCTCCACCCAGATCCTCAGCTTCCTGGGCAGCAGGAAAGTGGGGGGAACTGTCTTTGTCAAATAAGTCGGAGGTCCTGCCATATCAAAGTGGGTATGACACAGTCTGGGGACGCGTGTTCCTGAGTCACTGATGTGCCCGGCACGTCCTTCCGCAGCTCCGGAGGGAGATGCCACTGACCAAGCACGCCCGAGGCCCAGTGATGAATACACATGGAGGCAGCTGCTCCCAAATTTAATCTTCCTGAGGAGTATACGACAGGGACAAATTAGGGCTGACAGGAGTGCAACGTGAACCCAAATACACGTCCTCTTGCCCTCAGCCAGGCCTCTCTGCCTCTGCTGAGCTCAGGGCTCACTGCCAGCCTGGCCTGGTGCCCACCCCCACAATGCGCACAGAAGCTAAGGACAGAGTGGGCAGGCTGGTTTATGGGGCTCTTGGCCAGTAGGTGCGGGCAGGAGCCGGGCCAGCACCTTTATTCCGCCCGGACCGCCTGGCCAGACACTCAGGGAGTGGTTCTCGGCTGAGTCAGAAGCAGTCTTTAGTCCACTGGGCTGGAGCTCGAGCACTGGCTCTCTGACTCCCTAGCTGTGTGACCTTGGGGATGCAGCTGGCCGCAAAGGCTGCTCTGCATCTAATCAAAGACACTGAAGATTTTGAGATGCACTGTTTTTCTCGGCACTACTAAAAAGACGGACAACTGCTTTGCAAGATGTCATTGGCGTGAGAAGCAGCCTGTTTCAGAGCTGTTCATATGTGCGCCTTTGACTGATTAGATTGGGGAATAAACCCTCAAATGTATTAGTTTCTAAGAAGTGTTAATATTGCAGAGTTTGATGGGCAGATGAAGCCGATATGCTTTGTGGAGTCACCAAAGCCACAAGCAGAACTGAGCGGGTGAAGGTACGGGTAGGCAGCCTGGCTTGGTGGAGAAAAAAGTCTCTGGCAGTCAAAACAATTCACAGTGGAAAGGCAGGCTTCCAAGGGAGTGAGCTGCCCAAAGCCTGGGAGTGTTCAATCCAAGCTCAGTGGATGCCTAAGAACTCAAGAACTGCGCAGACTGCCCTGAACACCCTCAAACATCCTTTCCATCCAGAGACTTAGGCTTAGAAACATGACTGGGCTTAGGGAGGTGGGTAGACCAGAGGTCTCCCAAAGTGCCTTTCAGCCATGACTTCCCAGAGTATGGAGCTGCCCTTTGGTATTCTTTGTTTGTCTTGCTGTCAGCTGTTTTTTGGGGACTCAGTGAATGGATGACTAATGACAAGAGACGAGGGGACTTTTTGGGAAGTGACAGAGACAGCTATTTGTCCCGGAGACACAGCTGATAATTGCCAGCTGCAGTTGGCAGTCCACAGGGGACCACACTGAAGATGGCCAAGTGGAGAGATGGGGTGACCCTAGGGGAGGCCTCCCACAGGGAGCCAGGACCCTGGCTCTGTGAGGGTTTTGAGTGACCAGCAGGAGGGGCCAGACCACCCTCCCTGGTGCTCCTGTCTTTGGACAAGCCTGGGCGAGGCTGTGATGAAGCTGTTGGACGCACCTGGTCATCAGTTGATTCTGCCATTGCCCCTCAGTTGACCTCAGTGGTTGTACTGGACCAGTCCGAGGTTCCTCCCCTACACCCCGGCTCTGGTCCACAGTGCCCATCTCCAATCTGTCTACTTGACTGGTACTCTACTTCTGTGTGGCTCTTGTCACCACCTCCTCGGGCATGTGGGAAGCAGCTGCCGTCATCCTGAGCACTCCTGTGGGCCAGGTTGCAGGCAAGACACCCAACATGCACTCTCGTGTTCATGGAGTCACAGAGAAGGGAATCTGAGCGTTCTCATCACGCAGAGCAGGAAGCCAGGGCTCCTGGCACACCTGGAGAGGCTCCCAGAGCCTGCAGTCCAGCCTGCCGAGAGGGATCCTGGCTAGGGATCTGCTGTGCAGGGCCACCAGGGGCCTCTGGGAGCCACACCCCGTGTCGTCCCTGTTGTGACCCCTCTCACACTCTATCTTGCTTCCCTAAGTCCAGAGTGCTAGGAGCAGCTGCTCAGGCCCCTGTTTGAGGCCTTGGGTGAGGAATCCAGATGCAGCCCCTCTCTGGCCAGCCAGCTGGGGTGTCTGAGGTCCCCCATCCTCCCTGGGGTCTGCACTGTTCCCCTCAGACCCTGGTGGAAATCACCATCTGCTGGAAACTCTCCCTGCCCCTGTCCCCCCTCAGGCTCTGCCCAATTGCAGGACAATTCCAACCTTGGTGGAAGGACAGGCTTCAGTGGCCTGTCTTTCCAAAGGACCCCAAACATTCCATAACCTCAAAGATGCCTGAAATCTTCACCTAGATTAGGAGGGCTGCCCTTGGCATCGCTCAGCTCATTGGACATGTGGCTCCAGTCTCTGCCTCCGTCATCCTTGGCCTTCTCCCCACAGGTCTCCACATGACCTTTGTGTGTAGACAGCTGTCCTTGGATGCAGGGCCCACCGTATTGCAGGATGACCTCATCTTTGCTTCTCAGTTTTGCAAACACCCTGTTTCTGGAAAAGCTCACATTCTGAGGTTTGGGTGGATGTGAATTTTGGGGAGGACATTATTCAGTTCAGTGCACCCCAAGTGTCTGCCCTTCTGGGATTTTTGAACCTGGGCCTGGGTCTGTGTGTGCTCTGACCCGGCTCTCAGGGACCTGATTCCCTACCAGCCCTCACACTACTGTCGTGGCCCATCTTAGGAACGCTTTCTTCAGTCCGAGGGGATCATCTAGGCCACCGGGACTCAGCCCCAGCACCGCGTCCCACGGAGCAGGAGATCTCAGAACAGAGAGCTGGTGACAGGTGTCTGAGTCATGGGGAGGTTTCCCTACCATCTGGCCGCCTGACAACACGGCAAGGGGACAGCCAGGAACAGGTAAGCTCCCCCACCTCCCAAGGTTCAAGCAGAAGCTGCAGAACTGGTTGCCGGCTGGGTAGGGCAGGTGGGGGGCAAGGGCTGCGGAAGGGACCTGCGAGTTTCCTGGGAAGCAGACTGGGTGACCGCTGAGATGCGGGGACGCTTCAAAACAGACAGCCCCCTGTAGCCCTATCTCCAGTGCCACCCGTGCCTGACAAGCTAAGCTGTGCACATTGTGGTCAGCACCAACATGAGCAACCTGGGATTCTGTGCACTTCTTCTCGTTCCTGTCTCCTGTGATCCTGGGGCATCACAGCCCCACGGAGACAGGAATCTTCCAGGAGATGCTGCCCCTTCCCCCACTGGCGCTCCTGTCTCACCTGTAGCCCTGGGACGCTGGGATCCTGGTATGGAGACTTTCCTGTGGATGTTAGGTGAGTAATGGGGCTTAGGGGCCTGGGCTCACGGCCAGCCAGGCGGCCTGAGTCTCTTACCTCTTGGTCTTCCAAGCCCAGCTCATTACCTCTCCTACTTCCTTGCTTTGGAGAAATCTAAGTCAGTAATTACTTTCTGGTCAGTTGAGGGGGAATGGAGACTGGGGAAGGCATCCAAGACCGTGAATCTTAGAGACGGACGCTTCACCCCAAATCAACCACACAAACCTCTCCTCCAGGGGCAGCCAGGAGCCTCCGGGGCAGAAGCCCCATGGGTGCTAGAGTACAGCATCTCGGGAGAGACAGCCTGACCTGGCCTTTGCCAGAGCCAGGCTGGCCCTGCACACCAGCCTGCCTCCTCCTGCTCCAGACGTGGCCCCCACAGAAACCCAGATGCAAGGTTCCCTGAGGAGTCTTTGCCTGCCTGGTACACTCGTGCACGTGTGCTCATACGTGCACACACACACATACCACACACACACCCCGCCATACTTGGTCACAGAATGGTGAATCTTTCTCCTTTGCCTGAAGGGAAGCTAAAGAGCGAGGAGAGGAAATTAGGCATCACAGGAAAGTGGTGTATTTTTTCCGGGTAATTACCCGCACCTTGTATAATCTAATGAGCCATCCACAGGCCCGGATGGAACACTGAGGAGCATTATTGGATGTTTCCTCACAGTTTACCTGTGTGGAGGAGTTAATTAATTTATAGGTGGAAATGTGAGCGTGCATGTGAGCATACTAGAGTGTGCATGCGTGTGCTTCGTTAGTTTTTTTCTCTGTGTGCAAAGCATGGGAGGGGAGCAGCCGTGGGTGGCCTAGGCTCTGTCTACATTACCCTCATGGGGCAGAGGTATCGGAGCTGGTGGTCTCAGCTACTTGAGTTAAGAGCCGAGATATATCCACAGGGAGCGTGGGGTGTGCAGGGGTGAGCACACACTTGCAGACGGGCCAGCCCAGACACCAGGTGGGGACTTTTTCCCGTTCGACATGTCAGCATTTCTTAAGCTCAGGTCATCTCAATGAGTTTGCTCTATCACCTTAATTTTACTTCAATTTACTCATATGTTTTGTTTAAATTAAGCATAGGAAGATATTGTATTACTACATAGTATCCGGGAAGTCACAGATCTGATGTAATTGCTGTAATATACTTCTAGATGATCACATCACCTTTTATTGGAACAGTATCTGTGTAACATACAAACTTGTTTCCTTTAACCCTCCTGGCATTTGAGACATGACAGCATTGGACGCGGAGCGGTGAAGCCATTCTGCCCCAGGTGCACAGCTGGGGGTGGCAGGGACCCTGGAGGGCAGGGCTGGGAGGCCCTGGCCACAAGGGTGGGGGGGACCCGCCCAGGTCCAGGGCCTGCCCTCCCCTTAGCGGTCTCCATTGGCCTCAGCTTCCTCACTTCAACTGTCCCACAGCTGAAGCCGTGCACGAAGCAAAAGCACAGAGACGGGGGCCTCCCTCACCTATGGGAGTTTGCTGGGAGCCTCTCTTTCTCTCCTGCAGGAAGAGACACACCTGAGGGCCGGGCCAGCTCTCTGCTGCTCTGAGTGGTCAGAAAAACACACCTGGTGAGGGGGAGACGATATGGCCCAAGATGTAAAATACTGGCCAGAATGGGGACCTGTCATCCCCAGCCCTGAACCTTGATGCCCCATCACACTGGAAGCAGCAAGCTGGGGTAGAGCCAAGGCCAGCCCGAGGGAGCTCTGAGACACCCAAAGGCACCCTCTGCTGGAGGTGTTGCCCTGGAGGCCGTGGCCCGCAGGGACGGATGACGTGGGGGGAGGTGGCCCTCTTGTGCCCCTTCCTGGCCCACTTCCAGACGTCGCTGAGCAGAAGCCCTGGAGCGCTCGCTCACTCGGGACATGCGGGCCTCTCCTGAATCCCTGCTCTGATGGGGGAGCTCCAGCTCCGTCCTCCAGGAAGGGGGACAAGGCAGCTTGTTGGTAGAAAGGTCCTCACAGTCTCATCCACACACATACGGGGCACAGTGGGCAGGCCACGCTGGCTGCGTCCTCCCGGGGTCCTTTACGGAGCCTCGATTTCCTTCCTGCCTGATGCTGAGAACTCAGTGAATCTCTGCGAGCGGAACCTTCTTCCAGCGGCTCCCCGAGGTGCAGATGCTCCATCTTGCTGGGCCTTCGGGGTCTGCCCCAGGGGCTCCCAGAGGTGCGCCACTCTGCCAGGCCAGCAGTCTCCTCTGAGAGCTCCCAAAGCCACACCCTGAACAATTGAGCCGGGTAATGGCCCTCACCCGCACCTGGACTTAGACTAGCCCAGCTTCCCACACCCATCGGCCCTCAGCCCTGACCTGCTTGGCAGCCTCAGCCTTTCCATCCTTCTGTCTCCACTGTCGCCCGTCACCTCAGTCCCTCCTTTTAGTTGGCAGATTAAACGAAGGATGATTTGCATAGCAATAAAAAGGTAATTAAAATCACCAACACATGAAAAGCCCATTATAAGATTCCCTGGGAAAGACAGTTCCCCTGGTCAGGAAAGACCCGGGAAGAGGCTGGGGGTGGCGAGCCAATTACCAGAGCATGTGAATTGTCCATTATCAGCACTGAGGATTGCAAATATAAATATTAATTGCCGCAGGGCCAAGTTGTTAACAGCCAACCAAACTCATAAATACCCGCTCACAGTTAATGGTGACGGAGTGCGTGTCCACAGCGGGGCTTCAGAAAGCGCGGGGAAGGCTGAGTCAGACAGCACAGCCTCTGTGTCCCCTCATTCATTCAGACGCAGCTGCAATTCCCGATATCTGATTGCCTTTCAAGGTCTGATTTACTGTGTGTCAGGGTATTGATTTATTCATTATTTATGACCACTTAGAAGGACTGTGTGTGTGTGTCCAGGTACACACATTGATATAACAAATACATGCATCACATTATTGTTGAGCTGATAATGAAATTAGAGCTCTCCAGGCACTTATCGGCCAGCAGAAGAACCCAGTGGCCATCTCCCTTCTGAGGACGATGGTTGCTGTGTGATACCATCTGTAAATGACAGCCCATCGGCCGTGAACGGGCACTCAGAGCTCAGAAACCAGGGCGCTGTGTGCTTTCACTTTGAGGAATCTGATGGTGGAGTATGACGTGTTCCTCCCCCCATGATTCTTCTATGGAAAACACACAGATAAATGGCATGAGCTGGGGGCCCCTTTGGTCGAGCTGAACAGAAGACCCCCGGGGTCAAGCTGAATGAAACCCGGCCGGTGCAGAAGGAACTAGCCCTGTCTTCCTCCGTCCCTCCTCCGAGTGCCACACCTGTGACTCGAGGCCCAGACTCAGGCACCCCCAGAGGCTCGTCCCAGCCAGGAAGAGGCAATGGTGAGGCTCAGGCTCCCTGACAGGTAAGTGCCTTTCTACTGGAACCTGGAACCATGACGTGCTCATCACTCTGGGCTGTGCTCTCTAACCTGCTTGCTCTCAGGAGGAACCTAGGCTAGAGCTCTCCCCACCTGCTTGAGCGAGGCAGTTGTTTGTTCAATAATCCTCTCCCTGGGTGACAATTTCCTGAGTGTGTATCACCTGTACCACATGGCAAGTCCTGAGAGGATGCGAAAAATGAGTCAGAGCTGGTCCCTGATGTCCAGGGGTTGTCAGCCAATACCGGTGATGCCCTGTACCAAATTTCATTCATTTTTCCTTCCTTCCTCCCACTCCCCCACCCTCCTTCCCGCCCTCCCTTCTCTCTTTCTCCCCTCTTCCTTCCTTCCTTCTTCTTTCCTCTTTCTTTCTCTTCCCCCTCCTTCCCTCCTTGCTTTCCTCCCTTTCTTTCTTTCCATCAACAAGTGTCAGGGCCCCTCTGCTATTTCGAATGCTGAGAAGGGGGCAGTGTAATACGACAGACACTTTGCCCTCATGGAGCATGCACTCCAGTGAGGAAAGCAGACAGTTAATAAGGAATGCATCGAGTGATGGCGCTTCCCCAGTGGCCCAGCAGTAAAGAATCAGCCTGCAATACAGGAGACATGGGTTTAATCTCTGTTGGGAAGGTCCCCTGGAGGAGGGCATGACAACCCACTCCAGTATCCTTGCCTGGAGAATCCCATGGACAGAGGAGCCTGGCAGGCTATGGCCCGTGGGGTCACAAAGAGTCAGACAGGACTGAAGTGACTGAGCATGCCTGCACACGTGTCAAGTGGTGACGGGTGCTACAAGACAGAGAGGATGGTGGTGGAAGGTGCTATTTTATGCCTGGTGGCCAAGCAAGGCGTCTGACCAGGTGGCTTTTGAATGTTGTCTTTGAAGACAAAGAGGGACTCATGGCTGCACCAGGGGAAGGGCATTTAGAGAGAGGGGCAACAGGGAAAAGAAAGTGAGGTGGAAGTATGATGGGACAGGAGTGGGAAATGGGAAGGTGATGGGGTGTGGGGTGGAGACCCTGTGGGTAGAGGCGGGTGTTTCAGACCGTGTAGAACTTTGCTGGGAAAACCAGTGAAGGACGTTGTGAAAGACCGACCAGTGAGGTCGGAGGAGACTGAGGCGGTGTGGTTTCTCGGAAGTGCAGGGGACAGGGAGCTGCCAAAGAAGGAGCACCTCAAGCACTAGCCGCAGGCTGAGTGAAACGAGAGCCGAGATGGCCACGGGGTTCAGCACCATGAAGACGCTACAAGTGCTGTTTAGTTAGATGGTGGGAACAAACTCTGGAGTGATTACAGATATAAGGGAAGAAGAAGTGGAAACAAGTAGACACAACCTGCCAAAGGGCACACACTATAAATGCAAGTAGAGGAAAGGACACAGCTCATAAAAATGTAGGGACAATGGGCATGTGTATCTACACATGTGCACACATGGGAAAGATAGTTATGTCTTTCACACACATGCACATTTCATACATATGACAGATATTTATCACAAAATTTTATGGTTCAGTAGAATGGAGAAGTTTGATGCTGTAAGAGATAGAGGCAAGATATTGTGGAGTGACCCCAAGAAAGAGATAAATAAAGTGCTGAGAGAATTTCATTCAGCCCTGCCTCCAGGACCAACAATGTCGCTCAGTGTCCAAGTGGCTGTCCCTGGTTCTGAAAGTGACTTAGCTTCCAACCAAGACTACACTCAGTCTTGTTTTTGCTGACTGTTTAGAGCTTCTCCATCTTTGGCTGCAAAGAATATAATCAATCTGATTTTGGTGTTGACCATCTGGTGATGTCCATGTGTAGAGTCTTCTCTTGTAGTGCTGGAAGAGGGTGTTTGCTATGACCAAGGCAATGGCCCCCCACTCCAGTACTCTTGCCTGGAAAATCCCACGGATGGAGGAGACTGGTGGGCTACAGTCCATGGGGTCGCAAAGAGTCAGACACGACTGAGCGACGTTACTTTCACTTTTCACTTTCATGCGTTGGAGAAGGAAATGGCAACTCACTCCAGGGTTCTTGCCTGGAGAATCCCAGGGATGGGGGAGCCTGATGGGCTGCCGTCTATGGGGTCGCACAGAGTCGGACACGACTGAAGCGACTTAGCAGCAGCAGCGGCGGCAGTGCATTCTCTTGGCAAAACGCTATTAGCCTTTGCCCTGCTTCATTCTGTACTCCAAGGCCAAATTTGCCTGTTACTCCAGGTATTTCTTCACTTCCTACTTTTGCATTCCAGTCCCCTATAATGAAAAGGACATCTTTTTTGGGTGTTAATTCTAAAAGGTCTTGTAGGTCTTCATAGAACTGTTCAATTTCAGCTTCCTCAGCATTACTGGTTGGGGCATAGACTTGGATTATTGTGATATTGAATGGTTTGCCTTGGAGACGAACAGAGATCATTCTGTCATTTTTGAGATTGCATCCAAGTACTGCATTTAGGACTCTTTTGTTGACCATGATGGCTACTCCATTTCTTCTAAGGGATTCCTGCCCACAGTAGTAGATATAATGGTCATCTGAGTTAAATTCACCCATTCCAGTCCATTTTAGTTCACTGATTGTAGAATGCCAACGTTCAGTCTTGCCATCTCCTGTGTGACCACTTCCAATTTTCCTTGATTTATGGACCTAATATTCCATGTTCCTATGCAATATTGCTCTTTACAGCATCGAACTTTGCTTCTATCACCAGTCCCATCCACAACTGTGTATTGCTTTTGCTTTGGCTCCATCCCTTTTTTCTTTCTGGAGTTATTTCTCCACTGATCTCCAGTAGCATATTGGGCACCTACTGACCTGGGGAGTTCCTCATTCAGTATCCTATTATTTTGCCTTTTCATACTGTTCATGGGGTTCTCAAGGCAAGAATACTGAAGTGGTTTGCCATTCCCTTATCCAGTGGATCACATTCTATCAGACCTCTTCACCATGCCCACCCGTCTTGGGTGGCCCCACAGGGCATGGCTTAGTTTCACTGGGACCTCAAGGCTGAGGTCCTAGTGTGATTAGATTGACTAGTTTTCTGGATTATGGTTTCAGTGTGTCTCATCTCTGATACCCTCTCGCAACACCTACCATCTTACTTGGGTTTCTCTTACCTTGGACGTGGGGTATCTCTTCATGACTGCTCCAGCAAAGTGCAGCCACTTCTCCTTACCTTGGACGAGGGGCATTTCCTCACTGCCACCCCTCCTGACCTTGAATGTGGAGTAGTTCCTCTTGGCCCTCCTGCACCCGTGCAGCCACCGCTCTTTGGACATGGGGTTGCTCCTCTCAGATCATGAACTCCTTATTGCCAAATTCAGACTTAAATTGAAGAAAGTGGGGAAAACCACTAGACCACTCAGGTATGACCTAAATCAAATCCCTTATGATTATACAGTGGAAGTGAGAAATAGATTTAAGGGCCTAGATCTGATAGATAGAGTGCCTGATGAACTATGGATGGAGGTTCGTGACATTGTATAGGAGACAGGGATCAAGACCATCCCCATGGAAAAGAAATGCAAAAAAGCAAAATGGTTGTCTGGGGAGGCCTTACAAACAGCTGTGAAAAGAAGAGAAGCGAAAAGCAAAGGAGAAAAGGAAAGATATAAGCATCTGAATGCAGAGTTCCAAAGAATAGGAAGAAGAGATAAGAAAGCCTTTCTCAGTGATCAATGCAAAGAAATAGAGGAAAACAACAGAATGGGAAAGACTAGAGATCTCTTCAAGAAAATTAGAGATACCAAGGGAATATTTCATGCAAAGATGGGCTTGATAAAGGACAGAAATGGTCTGGACCTAACAGAAGCAGAAGATATTAAGAAAAGGTGGCAAGAATACACAGAAGAACTGTACAAAAAAGATCTTCATGACCAAGATAATCACGATGGTGTGATCACTTACCTAGAGCCAGACATCTTGGAATGTGAAGTCAAGTGGGCCTTAGAAAGCATCACTACGAACAAAGCTAGTGGAGGTGATGGCATTCCAGTTGAGCTATTTCAAATCCTGAAAGATGATGCTGTGAAAGGGCTGCACTCAGTATGCCAGCAAATTTGGAAAACTCAGCAGTGGCCGCAGGACTGGAAAAGGTCAGTTTTCATTCCAGTCCCAAAGAAAGGCAATGCCAAAGAATGCTCAGACTACCACACAATCACACTCATCTCACATGCTAGTAAAGTAATGCTCAAAATTCTCCAAGCCAGGCTTCAGCAATACATGAACTGTGAACTTCCAGATATTCAAGCTAGTTTTAGAAAAGGCAGAAGAACCAGAGATTAAATTGCCAACATCCACTGGATCATCGAAAAAGCAAGAGAGTTGCAGAAAAACATCTGCTTCTGCTTTATTGACTATCCCAAAGCCTTTGACTGTGTGGATCACAATAAACTGTGGAAAATTCGGAAAGAGATGGGAATACCAGACCACCTGACCTGCCTCTTGAGAAACCTATATGCAGGTCAGGAAGCAACAGTTAGAACTGGACATGGAACAACAGACTGGTTCCAAAGAGGGAAAGGAGTACCTCAAGGCTGTATATTGTCACCCTGCTTATTTAACTTCTATGCAGAGCACATCATGAGAAATGCTGGGCTGGAAGAAACACAAGCTGGAATCAAGATTGCTGGGAGAAATACCAATAAGCTCAGATATGCAGATGACACCACCCTTATGGTAGAAAGTGAAGAGGAGCTAAAAAGCCTCTTGATGAAAGTGAAAGAGGAGAGTGAAAAAGTTGGCTTAAAGCTCAACATTCAGAAAACTAAGATCATGGCATCTGGTCCCATCGCTTCATGGCGAATAGATGGGGAAACAGTGGAAACAGTGTCAGACTTTATTTTGGGGGGCTCCAAAATCACTGCAGGTGGTGATTGCAGCCATGAAATTAAAAGATGCTTACTCCTTGAAAGGAAAGTTATGACCAACCTAGATGGCATATTAAAAAGCAGAGACATTACTTTGCCGCCTAAGGTCCGTCTAGTCAAGGCTATGGTTTTTCCTGTGGTCATGTATGGATGTGAGAGTTGGACTGTGAAGAAGGCTGAGTGCCGAAGAATTGATGCTTTTGAACTGTGGTGTTGGAGAAGACTCTTGAGAGTCCCTTGGACTGCAAGGAGATCCAACCAGTCCATTCTAAAGGAGATCGGTCCCGGGTGTTCATTGGAAGAAATGATGCTAAAGCTGAAACTCCAGTACTTTGGCCACCTGATGTGAAGAGTTGACTCATTGGAAAAGACTGTGATGCTTTGGATTGGGGAGGGATTGGGGGCAGGAGGAGAAGGGGACGACAGAGGATGAGATGGCTGGATGGCATCACCAGCTCGATGGACGTGAGTTTGAGTGAACTCCGGGAGTTGGTGATGGACAGGGAGACCTGGCATGCTGCGATTCATGGGGTCGCAAAGAGTCAGACACGACTGAGCAACTAAAGTGAAGACTACACTCAGAGGGTAAAGAATCCACCTGCCAAGCAGGCGATGCAGGTTCGATCCCTGAGTCTAAAGATCCCCTGGAGAGGGAAATGGCAACTACTCCGCTAATCTTGCCTGGGAAATCCTGTGGACAGAGGAGTCCTTGGAGTCGCAAAAGAGTCAAACACGATTTAGCAACTAAACAAGAACAGAACAAGAGTACACTCACGTGTCTGGAGGCATTCAAACATGATTTGTGGTGTCAAATTTAACCGCATCAGCCTATATGTTTAATTGCTATTTTACTAGGCATAAATCATAAACATCACTCAATTTATTGTATGTCATCTGTACTGGAGAGGGTGAAATACAGAGGAAAGGGAAATAGGGTGGGAGAGGCTGTTTTTTCACAAGGGGCCCATGACATGCCAGGCACGTTGCTAGGCAGTGTTTATAGGTGATATCACATGATACTCATGGCCACCTGGCAAGGTGAGTACTAGGAATGTGTTTTTTTCCAATGTGGCTCAGGAAGGTTTAGAGAGTGTCCAAGCGTGGACAGCTGGGAGAGGGAAGGGCAGGGTCAGTATTTGAATCCAGCTCTAACTACATGCCCTTGTCCACTTGCATGATTAACCACCCAGTGCGGGACATATCATTTCTCCCAACTCCTTCCTTCATGGTTTCCCTGCAGTCAGCAGGGGACAAGACAAAGACAGGAGTCAGTCTGCCAGGCTGGAAGAGCTTGGAGAAGCTACAGCTTGTGTGGATAATGGGAAATACAGAAGGAGGTTTATGCAGGGTGTCAAATTCACAGCAAAAAATAAGTTTTCATGAAGTGCACATAAGCTTAGTCCCTTTCCATACTAAATAGCACCAATGATTTTTACCTTATTGGATTACTTCTGTCTAACCCAGTGATTTATATGCTGTGACAATCAGTGAGACCTTTCCAGGTACATGAAACGGTGACCCTAACACGTGCTGCCCCTGCTGCAGGGATCACAGCTGACTGCAGGACCCCGCAGAGGCTCTTTTGGCCCTACTGCTGTGCTGGTACCAGGCCACCCAAGCCTCCACCCCCGTATTTTTCTTTACAGGTGTCAAATCTGCAAGAGAGCTGAGGGGTCCACCTGCCTTCATCTTTTTCAATCTCCTTCCTTGATTCTTCACATTCATTCCACCACACTCCCCCCAAAAAATGTCCTGCACATTGAATCTCATCTTGGCAGCTGCTTCTTAATGTATGAAACAAACTCAAGCTGGTAGAGCTAACCTGCAGAGGACCTTCTACACCAGAGGTGGTCGGTCATCAAGGTCTCACCCAGTGGTATTGTGTGTGTGTGTGTGCGTGCACACGTACACACATAGCACAACCTTGGCCAATCAATCAGGGAACCTCATTCTAGATTGAGATTCTTTCAGTATCTATGATGCCGGCCTTCCATGAGTTGCCACAATGGACGTCCCTGTCAACTGGTGTGACTGGGTGATTCTAGTATACGTGTTACTGAAGTGAGCACAGGATTGGGTGATTCTAAGGGGAAGGATTTCTTGGCCCTCCCCCTTAGCTTTCTTTCTTCTTTCACACACACACACACAAAATGTTGCTCACAGGCCCCAGCTTATCAGAGTTGGGTTAAGGTGTTAACTGCCACCTGACCAGACCCCTCTCTTTGCAAACTTGTTTGGATAGAGAGAGATGGGGCCCCAGGAGCTTAGGGGGGAGGCAGCCTGGCCTCAGTGGGGCCTGTGTGTTTCTCTGTATCCACATTTATGAGAGAGGCCTGCAGGGTCTCCCTGCTTCTGTGAGTTGAGTCCCATGAAATTGCCATTCTGTGGGTCAAGAGCAGCTGACTCGGTGATTTTATTCAGTCTGTGATGATAACTTCCTTGAGAATCTTGTTGGGCTGATGAGGAAGAGGTTGGCTGGATGAGGCTCACATACTCTTGGCCCCCAAACCAACAAATGCCATCCAGCCCAATCTCTTCCAAATCAGGTTTGCATAAATCCTACCCACCCACGGAGGCGGAGACTCACCATTAACTGCATTTCCGAAATTCCACTCATAAAAAGGACCAGATGTTTTCTCAAACAAAAGGGCATTTATGAGACTCCTGAGGACTGTCTTAACTAGGCCAGAAGGCAGTACCCAAAGGGACAAAATGAAGCCTGGATTCAGAGGGAAAAAGAAGGAAACCCCTGGGGGCAGGACGGAACACTGAACGTGCCTCCTGCCCTGGGGACCCAGGGCTGCTTGCCGAGGTTCCAGGTCATATTTCCATTGTTCTCGTTCTTCACCTGAAACTGCAGACCCCATCCGCTCCCATCCACTTAGCTGCCCAAATCAGAAACCTGGGTCTCCTCCTTCTCCCTCGTGCCCGCGTCAGCCCCTCACCACATCACACCAACCTCTGAAATGTTTAAGGAATCCATCCACTTGTCTTCAGCCCACTGCCTCTACCCTGGGCAAGGCCAGGCTGGACCCCATCCAGACCACGGTGACCACCTCCTCGCCACCTGCTCCCAACTCCAGTTTTATTCCCTTGAGCTTATTCCCTCCCCAAGGCCAGAGAGGCCTTTCCACCACACATCTGATCGTGCCAGCATCACAGCTTAAAGGCCTTCAGTTTTGTTTGTTTTTTTCCCCCATTGCTTCTAGAACAAAACGTAAGCTAGTGATCTTGACAAGCAGGCCGTTCTCACCCGCCAAGTTCATCTGACCCACACATCCCACCCCAGAGAGACTCTTTCCCAGGCATGATGAGCCCTCTCCTGCCTGACCGTCGATCGCTCTTCCCAAACGGCTCTCTCCCTCCCCGGCACCCTTCAGGAACGACAGGGCCCCAGCTCCCCGTCTCAGAATCCAGTCCCATGGAACCATCACCAAGGTGTGTCAGCACGCCCTCTCTTGAATCAGCTCTTCGAGGGAGGGCAAGGCCAGGCCTTCTTGCTCCAGCTTCCCTGTAGCTCTGCTCAGGCTGAAGGTGGGCTCACTCAGACATTATGTGGTGAACGAGCGTTACTATCGTCACTATGGCCTCTTCCCAGTGAGAGAGAGGAATGGCAGAATGCCAGGCATCGGGGGGCAGCTGGGGGAAGGACCACGAGGGGCTCTGAGCCATAGGGGGGCAGCTGGGGGAAGGACCACGAGCGGCTCTGAGCTGTTGCCAGCAGCCCTGCACTCCCAGGGCCCGAGGCTGGGGCTGACAGTGAGGGCAGAAAGGCTAGTACAGGACCCGACTGCACGCCTCCTCCTCCTCACGCTTTTATTAATACAAAGAGAGCGAGATGCTGCGAACTCCGGTCTCTTGCGTGCAGAGAGGATGGGCAGTGTCCTGGAGGAGAGACCGCCGCAACAGGGTCCTGCGACACAGGCCGGGAGCCCTCCCCAGCCCTGCGATGCTGCTCCACTGGGAGGGGCACTGTCAGCTTCTACCCCGCCCTGGGAGGCTCTGTCTCTCCCCTGAGCAGATGTTCTCCATCTGCAGGGGGGATGGCAGTCACCGCATTGCAGCGTGGCTGCAAGGAGTTGGGGAGACAGCAACCTGGCTCCCTCACTTCCAAGGGCCTTGACATCCCCTGCGCAGTGTCATGGTGGGGGCCAGAGTGATGTCCATCACACCCATACGCGATGGACCTGGGCCCCAAGTCTCCGGGAGAGTGTGACCTAAGCTCCTAGGTTGGACCACATCAGCCTCCTTCTCTGCCACAGCCCAGGCCCCCGCCCATGAAGAGCAGCCCCCTAAGTGTTTACTGGACCCCCCAGGGCTGATCTGTCTGATCCACCCATCTCTCAGAGGCACGTCCTCCCGGGCCCCCGCACCTCAGACGTGGGCATCTGCTGATGGCCTTCACTTCTAATTAGCTCTGCTCGTCAGGCTGCAAATTGGCAAAACTGTCAGACAAGCGACAACAGAAAAAAAAAAAAAGTTTTTAATTAGTTCTTCATAGAGATCGGGAAACGTGGTAAAAGAATGCTGGAATCTGCACGTGGTTCTTTGAACTATAATTAGTGTGTTGGATGTAAAAGCTGTAAAAGCCCATTAGCTCCTGCGCTCGCTGCAGAAAAGTGCGAGGGCGAAGAGGCGTGGGGGAGGCGGCGTGCGGCCGTTGGCGTTCTCATCTGAAGGAGGCGCATCCCCCGCTCCGTGGCTGGGGTTCACTCTTTCCTCCACGTGCACTCGCAGCGGGCATGTCAGAGAGCCTCAGGAATGCGTGTCCCCTGAGGCCTTCTCCTCCAGTCCTCGAATGAGGACGACAGCTCTGGGCACCTGGGTGCTTGGGGAGCAGAGAAGGAGAGACTTGACCCATGTCCTCAGACCCCCCGAACCCTGGATGGTACCCTGACCCCTTGGGGCAGCGGTTTCTTCCATGGAAAATGGGGACAGTTGCTTAGGGCTGGACTTCATACTGAGTCTTTGACTCTCTTGATGGGGGACCCTATTTAGGTAACAGGGCAGGGGTCTAGGGAGTGAATCAAAGAAGCCCTGATTCAGTTGATGTAAGAGGCTCTGGAGCATCTTAGGTACTTGTAGGTACTTCCCTGGTGGTTCAGGTGATACAGAGTCTGCCTACAATGCGGGAGGCCTGGGTTCGATCCCTGGGTCACGAAGATTCCTTAGAAAGGGAAATTGCAACCCACTCTGGTGTTCTTGCCTGGAAAATCCCATGGATGGAGGACCCTGGCAGGCTACAGTCCATGGGGTCACAAAGAGTTGGACACAACTGAGTGACTTCACTTTCTTTCTTTCAAGATACTCCAAAATATGTTCATCCTGGCAAAGCCACCGGAAGCCCAGCCTCCCTGGGAATCTTTCCTCCTGCTGACGAGAATTTCCCTTCTTCAAGCTCCAGTATCAACTAGTAAAAGAAATATTCATAGTAGTTGCAGCCAGATACATGGGGTGCTCTATGTGCTAAGTCTTAACTAATCTTTTCCTCACTTTACAGATGAGACAGGACGGGGATGTCACATAACTTCCTCAAGGTCAGACGGCCATAAGCGGAGGAGTCTGGATTCAAACCTGGCAGTCTGACTCCGGAGCCCACGTTGACAACCAACGCCCAGCACCACTGCTGTTCTCTGTACGTCTGCTGTGAGCGAGGTCTTGAACCAGGTGCACAATTAGATCACCTATTAACCCCCAAACCACCCTGTAACGGGGCAGAAAGATGGGGCCATCGAAGGTGAGGAAGCTGAAAAAGCTTCAGCGTGGTTTCGGGCTCAGACACGGCGGAGCTGGCATCTGAACTCAGATCTCCTGGTTTCCGCAGGTACACTGCCCCTCACACGGCCCCAACACCGCACAGTTAGAATTCTGCTGTTGTCTACTTCATAACCCTCTCTGGCATTTTATGCAGGTAGAACACTCACTCAGAAGGATGCAGGAGTGGACAGGCTGATGAGACTTTACAGGGATAACTCATCCAGGAAACCACCAGCCAGGTCGAGAAATAGATCCTCACAGTCTTCCCATTACCACACCTCAAAGATCACTCCGCCATTCTAACTTCCAATACTGTACACCAGCCTAGAACTTTAGAACTTCATATAGATTGCATCATGTACTAGGTACCCTTTTGGGTCTGACTCCTTCCAACATTATGTTTGTGAATCCTCCATGTTGTAGCAAGTAGCAATATTCCTCTATTTATGGCTGTATTACTTGTGTATGACTATATTGACATTTATTATCCATTTTACAATTGATGGGCAATATGATCACTACTGATTTTTTGGTTATCATCATTCAGTTCAGTTCAGTTCAGTCACTCAGTCGTGTCCGACTCCTTGTGACCCCATGATTGGCAGCACGCCAGGCCTCCCTGTCCATCACCAGCTCCCGGAGTTCACTCAGACTCACGCTCACATCCATCAAGTCACTGATACCATCCAACCGTCCCCTTCTCCTCCTGCCCCCAATCCCTCCCAGCATCACAGTCTTTTCCAATGAGTCAACTCTTCACATCAGGTGGCCAAAGTATTGGAGTTTCAGCTTCAGCATCAGTCCTTCCAATGAACACCCAGGGCTGATCTTCTTTAGGATGGACTGGTTGGATCTCCTTTCAGTCCAAGGGACTCTCAAGAGTTTTCTCCAACACCACAGTTCAAAAGCATCAATTCTTCAGCGCTCAGCTTTCTTCACATCCATACAGGACCACTGGAAAAACCATAGCCTTGACTAGACGGATCTTTGTTGGCAAAGTAATATCTCTGCTTTTCAATATGCCATCTAGGTTGGTCATAACTTTCCTTCCAAGGAGTAAGCATCTTTTAATTTCATGGCTGCAATCACCATCTGCAGTGATTTTGGAGCCCCCCCAAAATAAAATCTGACACTGTTTCCACTGTTTCCCCATCTATTCGCCATGAAGCGATGGGACCAGATGCCATGATCTTTGTTTTCTGAATGTTGAGCTTTAAGCCAACTTTTTCACTCTCCTCTTTCACTTTCATCAAGAGGCTTTTTAGCTCCTCTTCACTTTCTGCCATAAGGCTGGTGTCATCTGCATATCTGAGTTTATTGATATTTCTCCCAGCAATCTTGATTCCAGCTTGTGTTTCTTCCAGTCCAGCGTTTCTCATGATGTGCTCTGCATAGAAGTTAAATAAGCAGGGTGACAATATACAGCCTTGAGGTACTCCTTTCCCTCTTTGGAACCAGTCTGTTGTTCCATGTCCAGTTCTAACTGTTGCTTCCTGACCTGCATATAGGTTTCTCAAGAGGCAGGTCAGGTGGTCTAGTATTCCCATCTCTTTCAGAATTTTCCACAGTTTGTTGTGATCCACACAGTCAAAAGCTTTGGGATAGTCAATAAAGCAGAAGCAGATGTTTTTCTGCAACTCTCTTGCTTTTTCGATGATCCAGTGGATGTTGGCAATTTAATCTCTGGTTCTTCTGCCTTTTCTAAAACTAGCTTGAATATCTGGAAGTTCACAGTTCATGTATTGCTGAAGCCTGGCTTGGAGAATTTTGAGCATTACTTTACTAGCATGTGAGATGAGTGCAATTGTGTGGTAGTCTGAGCATTCTTTGGCATTGCCTTTCTTTGGGATTGGAATGAAAACTGACCTTTTCCAGTCCTGTGGCCACTGCTGAGTTATTATTAGAACTGTTATAAATCTCCATGTGCAGATCTTTGGATGAATACCTACAGCATTTCTGTTGGGTCAGTGTCAAGGAGTGGAATTAATAGGTCATGAAAAGAGGGGTTAGACTCAACTTCATTGGATCCTGGTGACACTGCTTCAAAGTGGTTGTACCAATATATACTCCCACTGGCTGTGTGTTTTTAGTTACTTCACATCTTTGCTGACATTTAGCCTCTTCACATTATAAAAATTCAGCCGTTATGGGTGGGACCGCTGTTCTGTGATTTTAATGTACATTTTCTTGGGGCCTAATGAGATTAGGCACTCTTGTTTATGGCCCAATTCAGTGTTATCCTCGTGAAGTTTCTGTTCAAGCTATTTGTCATTTTAAAAAATTGAGTTATTTGTATGTTCCCTGTTGATTTATAGAAGTTCTCTTTAAATTTGTTCTGAGTCTTTTGATGGACGTAAATTCTTAATTCTAATTCTAATCAAATAGCAACAACCCTGTGTCATTTCCTGGCCTTTTTCGTTCTACTTTTCACAGTTAGGTCTAAAATCTAACTCTGAACGGTGTTTTGAGTGGTTTTTGGATAACTTTGATGTGATGTGAGGTGATGGCCAATTCTTTTTTTTTTGTGTGTGTGTGTATCGACATCCAATTGACAGTGCATCATTTATTGGAAAGGCTGGTTTTCCTCACCATACTATGGGAGCACCTTGGTAAAAATTATAAGAATTTTCTTTGTGGAAAAGTTTTCAAGTACAAATTCATTTTCTTTCAACAGATAAAGGGTCATGCCAGTTAGTTATTTGCTCTTCAGACAACCATGGTTGCTTGTGTATTTAAAGAGGTTGTGAATTTTATCTAAGTTGTCACGAATTTATTGGAATAAAGTGTGTCAGATGTCCTCATTAGCCTTTTAATACCTACTCAAACTGCAATGATGTCATCTTTGTCATTTCTGAAGTTTATGGTGAACATCTTTCTTTCTGTTTAATCTGAGAATTACCAATTTTAATGATCTTCTCAAAAAAAAAAAAAAGAAAGAAAGAAAACAAGAAGACTCAGCTTTGCCTCACTGATCTTCTCTATTGTTCTTCTCTCCTCTATTGCCTGACTTCTGCCCTGACCTTGAGTGTCCCCTAAGCTGCTTAATTTCAGTTCAGTTTGCTCCTCTACTGACTCTCTGAAGTAAAAGCACAGAGCTTTGATTTGAAACTTCTTCTCTTTGAATAATGGTCCTTAACCCTCTAAATTTCTCCCAACCTGCTGTTTTAGTGACATTTTACAAATTCTGGTACACTCTATTTTAATTTTCATCCAGTTCAAAATACTTTCTAATTTCCTTTGGGTTTCTTTGTTGATGCATGGATCCACTTACAAGTGTGTTGTTTGGATTCTAAATATTTGGGGACTTTCCAGAAATCTTTTTCCTATTGATTTCCAATTTAAGTCTATTGTGGTCACAGAACACACTATCTATGACCTGATGCACTCCTTTTTAATGGATTGAGATCTTGTCTTAGTGGCCGGAATACAGTCTGCCTTGGTAAAGTTCCACGTGCCCTTGAAAAGAATGTGCTTCATTAGCATCAATCAGGTCACCTTGGTTAACAGCGCTGTTCAAAGCTTCTCATGTCCTTCTATATGTACGACTGAGTCCTCTGGTTGTTCACCTGAAACTATCACAACATTGATAATTGGCTATACCCCAATACAAAATAAAAAGTTCAAACAATTTTTTTAAGGGTTTAATGTCTTTACTGATTTGCCGTGCTTAATTCCTTCAATTATTGAAAGACGGGTATTTAAGTCTCAGCATTTTTGTGGCTTGTCTGTTTGCCTGTGTTCCTACTAGTTTTGGCTTCATACATTCTGAGTTGCAGTTATTAAGTGCATTGACATTTAAGATTATTATGTTCTCGTGATGAATCAAAACCTTTATCATTCAAGATGAAATTTTAAATCCCTACTAACATTCTTCACTCTGAAACCTACTTTGTCTGATATTATTGTAGCCCCTTCAGCCCCCTCATGCCTCTTTTTTCTATAAAGGCTAGTTCAGTATACCATTTTCTATCGTTTTACTTTTATCCCTATTTGTGTCTTTACATTTAGAGTGAGCTTTTGTAGGCAACATCAAGTTGGGTCTTTTTTTCTGTATCCAACCTGAAAACCTCTGTCTTCTGATTAATGTGTTGAGAAAATTTAAATGTAAAGTAATTATTGATAACATTTGCGCTTATGTTGCTTTTTGATGTCTGTCTTCTGATCATCTTTCCATTGCTGTTTTTCCTTTCTTAAGTCTACATGCTGTGTGTATGTCTAGAGGTTCAATTTGGGTCCTTTCACATTTTCTATGTCATTCCTTCATATGTTCCATCTTTATCTTTCTGAACATGTGGAATACAGTTCCACGAGCCATTTCATATCCTTGCCTATCTCTGCAACAATCTGTGTCAATTCTACATTACTTTCTATTGAACACTTTTTCTCATCATCTTGGGTCATATTTTCCTGCTGGAAAACCCAGGAAGTTGGCTGGATAGCAAATACTGTGAATTTTATCTTGTTGGGTCCTGGATATTTCTGTGTTTCTAAAAGCGTTCTTGAGCCTTGCCATGGGATCTAATTGAGTTCCTTGGGAATATTTCTGCCCTTTTAAGACCTTTCCTAAGATTCATTAGTTTGGATCAGAGTCACCCTTAGGTATGAAATAATTATTCCCTGAGTAATAATACTCCTGAGGCATAATAATAATTACTCCTGAGGCAAGACTTCCTGAATACCTGAGGCCCCCTGCATTACGAGGTCTTGCTGTCTGACTACTGGAATGAGAGGAGAGATGAGCTCAATACCCCCTGCCCTGTGTGAACATGAGGATTTATTCTAATTCTCAAGGGCCCTTCTTTCTCCAGCCTCAAGCAGCTCAGCAGTTCCCTCACTGCACTGTCAACTACAAATTGGCCATTTGTGGGCACTTGTCGCCTACCTACAAGGATTAAATCATGTGACGCTGCAGCTGCTGACTTCCAACACCCCAAAGGAGCTCAGGGTGGAGAGCAGAAATGAGGGAAAACAGGAAGGACAGGTCTTCAGATAGATATTCTCAGGAACTGATTTTATGGGCCCAATTCTTGTGTCTGCTCGTATCTAAAGCAATAGAATCCTTCATGGTGACGACTGTTTCTGGTGACGAGCAGAAGCTTCACAAGACCCGCAGAAACGTTCTTCAGGAACATGTGCTTGACTGCACGCACTCCCCCTTCACCAGGATGTATTGACCTCCCCCACCTGCCTCTTGGGAACAGTCTCTCAGGGCTCTCTCAGGTGCTGTCTCCCAGGCTGCACGCCTCATTTTGCCCCAAATAAAACTTAACTCACAACCCACACATTGTGCTTTTTTTTTTAAAACCGACTGCATGCATGCACTGTCACTTTATTTCCACATACTTTTTAAACCACTGGGCTTCCCTGGTGGCTCAGCTGGTAAAGAATCCACCTGCAGTGCAGGAGACCTGGGTTTGACCTCTGGGTCGGGATGATCCCCTGGAGAAGGGAATGGTTCCCCACTCCAGTATTCTGGCCTGGAGAATTCCAGGGACTGTATAGTCCATGGGGTCTTCAAGAGTCAGACGTTACTGAGCGACTTTCACTTTAAACCATCACACTAAATTATTATTTTTGCTTCAAAGTGTTGATTTACTTTTAAAATACTTCATGTTTTAAAACTCAGAAACAAAAAATCACATACATGATTTACAAAGTATTCCTAGGCAAACACCCCGATAACCACCCTGAGTTCAAGAAACAGAGCTGTGTTGCCCATCCTGGGAGCTCTGTCGATAAGCCTTACCTCAACCAAAGCCCCTCTACTCTCCTCTGCACCCCTACAAGTACCACTATCCTGATTTTCATTGCAATTACGTTTTTTAAATTAAAAAAAATAAAGCTTTATCATTCAAAGGTGAATCCCTGGACGCTGCGGCTTACTTTTGCTCAATTTAAAAATATGGCACGTCCTTTAAGGTTCTTTCATCCTGCAAGTACCCCCTGCTGCTTTCGGCTCCTCACCATTATCTGTGGGGAAGCCGGGTTCCTTTGACTTGCAGACTTGCCGGCAGTCTGGATTTTGCCGATAGCATTCTCCGTGTGTTCCTCTGTCTTTATACTTTCTGCGAATTGGCTGCTGGATCCAGAGGCTGGGTCAGACTCAAGCTTAATCCCCTTCGTAAGATGCTATTTGGTGTTTGCCCAGACAGCAAGAGGCACATTATTTCTGATTCTATCTCTTTGTCATGTGAACAGCCTTAGATTTCTAATGCCGAGCCCTCCTAACTCATCCAGGGGTGTGGAAGGTGATATTCTAACTCTGTCATCTCTTTGGACTATTATTTGTCAACCAGCTTTTCAAGAATTTAAGGGACAAGTCATCTTCTTTACCCACATGCTTACCATTTCAGAGCTAGCATTTCCAATGCTCAGGTTTTTTTTTTTCCTTTTTACGGGAGGAATATTTATTTTTGGTTCCAAGATAGGAGCACTGGTGAATTCTGTATTCGTTTCTATGGAAGTGTCTTTCTTTGACCCTCATAATCAAGAGCATTCTGCTGCTTATGGAATTCTAGGTTGACTTTGAACGATGGCGTTCCCTGGTCTTCCTGCCTCAGTGTTTCTGGGAGATATCAGCTGCTATTTTCCCCTCTCAGTGCCTCAGGGAGTCTCCCTTTAGCTATGGGATTCAGCAGTTTGGCTAGGGTGTGCCTAGTTGTGCCTTTCTTTGTCTTTATTTTGGTTGATTTTCCCTAGTTTCTTGGATTGATAGACCAAGGTCTTACTCACCTTAAGAAGATTTCAGATAAAGTGTATTTAAACAACTTTTCCTTCTTCTTCTCTGTTACACAGGTGTTAGATCACTTATTTTTTTTTTTAATTTTTATTTTTACTTTATTTTACTTTACAATACTGTATTGGTTTTGCCACACATTGACATGATTACTCCATGTGTGAATGAAACTCAGTTTTTTTTCCTCCAGGCTTTAATGTATTCCATCTCAAATAACCCATCTTCAAGTACAATGATCTTTTCTATTGTAGAGTCTGATGAGTTTTCCACTTGCTTTTAGAGTTTTGATAGCTCTCTCAAACATTCCTTACCTCTTCACTCATTATATACATTTTTCCTGATAGACACTTTAACATAGTTGTCATAGATATCGTGAAGTCCTTTTCTTCTAACTGCATGTCTGGGTTTGTTTTTATGACTTTTTCTTTTTTTTTATCTTGCCTAACAGGTTTCTACTGCTTCTCAGGTCTGATCATTTTTGTTTCTGTTTTATTGAAATAAAATTGACATGTAACATTGTGCAATTTAAGATGTTCAACATGTTGACTTGGCACATTTATATACTGCAATATTATTACCACAGTGGTGTTAGCTAACACCCCTATCATGTCACGTCATTACCATTTACTTTTTGTGGCAGGAACAATTAAGATCTTGTCTCTTAACGACTTGCTTGTTGACTATGATCACTATGGTGTACACTAGATCTCCAGGACTTATCATCATCTAATTTCAAGTTTGTGCCCTTGAACAAAGTCTCCTCAATTCCCCACCCTCCATGGTAACTTTTGGTTTTGTAGCTGTTGAATTCTCCGCTGCAGCCTTCCAGCCTTCTCGCTCACTGTTTGGCGAGGCTCCTGTTGCCTTATCCTGTGTCTGTGCAGTCTGGGAGGCAGCTGAGAGCTCACAGTGTTGGGGTGTCTTCCTGGGTGGCTTCCTGCAATCCAGGACTTTCTCCTTCAGTTTCTAGCCTCCCTGGTGTTACTAAATTTGATATCTGACTTTCTAGCCCAGTAAGATTTCTGATTTCTTCTTGAGCTCTGATCTGACTGGACTCAGCTTGTGCCCTGTGGACTGGACATTCTCTCGGGGAAAAAGCCAGGTGGATGGAGCACTCACTCAATTTAGCCCTCTTATCTCAGGGATTGCATCTCCTCCAGCTTCTGCCTGCCTGATCTCTACTCCCGTCTGTTGCACCGCTGGGGCCTCTGCTCGCAGAGTGAGGGCCCTTTCTCCCCAGTGGTTTTCTCCCAAGTTCTTTGAGACTCCAAAGCCCTCCTTGGCTTCAGAGCCCTGCTCAGTTGCTCTGGGCATGGTTTCTAGGTGTTTACAATCACCTGGGACTTGGGATTTGGCAAATTCTCTAAGAGAAATGTTTGTTCAAGATGGTGGAATCACATCTGTGCCATTCTCTTTTCCCACAGACTTTGGCCCCGCAAGTCCTGACTGCCTGGATGACCCTAAATCGTCTGTGATCTTTTCAGACCCATGAGACATACATTCTCTGCTTAGACTCTGTGCCCTGAACAGCAAATTACACATGTCCCCAGAGCAGGAGGCGTCCCCTTCCCGCCTCTGTTCCCTCCCCCGCTCCTCCTAGGGATGATCTTGGCTGTCTTGGGTGTATTTGATGCTTTCAAACAGCAGTTTCTCTTACATTTTACCCAGCTTTAATGACCATTATTTGTGGGAGTGTTGGTCTGGCACAACATATTCTGTAAGTAGAAGGCATCTGCTTCATATAATTGATTTTTCCCCATAACCAGACTATAAGCTTCCATAGTCTGGTTTTCCCCATATTTTCAATTTCACACAACCTAATTTTATCCTGAGCACACTCTTGGGGTCCAGCAAACACAATTTTATGTAGAAACTAAAAACGGAAGCAATTACTTGGGTAATTTCAGTAAAAATCATCTGGGGTTATATTTATCTGGGCTGCCCATACAAAGTCCAGAGAAAACAAGGAGTAGTTTGGCAGGTTTTTGGAGTAGAGACAACATACAAATATTTGAGTTCTTTGAATAAATGCTACTTGAGTTCTATCATGGCCTATGACGTTAGCCACAGGAGTTCTGTTTCGTTTGGGTCTAGTTTTCCTAGGAAGATAAGCAAGCCCCTTGTGTGTAACCACCCTGGTCTCTCTAAACTTTGTTGTTACCTGTGCTGGAACTTCCAAGAGGTGGTTTTGAGGAGAGAAAAGTTTTCATCTCATAGCATCACCTTCCAAGTTGAGTGAACCTGATCACAGATCCCCCAGCGCCCTTGGCATCACGTGATGGAACTGTTCCAGAATCAGGTGCCGGTTTGGAGTTCAGACCAAATTGTCTAGCTGTGAAATTCAGTTCTCATCTGAAGGGCTTGTTACAAGTCCACACTCCTCCAAGTTCAGCTTTCGCCATGCATAGGAGATTAGCATCCCCACCTCGTCATGAGATGAGAAGAGGTAACAGGGTGGTGAGGCCCAGGTCTGCGCCCAGCGCCGAGATGGGGCCCAGCACGCGTCGCTTTGCTCCCCTTCTCTCTCCTGAGATCTCACCCAAGGAACCCCTGGCACGCCGCCATCACGTGACCGCCCATTTCTGGAAGGCAGGGACCGGCCCCGCCATCTCGGGCAGAGGGTCTGCAGTGGGGCCGGGGGTAGCGCAGCAGGAGAGGGAGTTGAGCTGCCTTCCTGTACCTGTTGTGACAAGGGCATTCAGTGGGTCCCTCTCTGTGCTGAGGTGCCGAGAAGCAAGGAAGAGGCTGCCGACGCAGGCCCGTGAGCGCTCCGGAGGGCTGTGGTTACCATGGAAACGTGAAAGGCGCTCTAAGGGAACTGACCGCTGTGCCATGGAGGGAAGATCCCACATGCACTGAATGCTGAAACCAAGTGTTGCTGGAGCCTCTGTCCGCTGACTGCACCCTGCTGATGGCCCTTCACAGGAAGGCCACTCTCCCTCCCGCTGGGGTCGCCCACCCACTCAGGACACGGGTGGCACAGAGAGCAGAGGAGAGCAGAGCAGAGTGTCATGAACCACAGGATGTGGGAAAACCAACGGCACTGCCATCTGCCGGACCTCTGTCAGCACCTGCCGGTGCCCCGGCCTCGCCCGCCTCCACCTGGAGGACACTGCAGCTGTGTGCTGGACCAGCCGGTGTCCAGGACACAGGAGCCATCACAGAGCGAGGAGCTAAGCACACTCTGCCCGTGGGCCTCGTGGGGAGGGCTCCTTTCCTCCCTCTCTCTCACCTCCACCTCCTGGGGGTGAGTCCTCTGGTCACCTGGAAAGCACACCCGGTCACCCCCAGCTGTGGCCGGATGCAGAGATCCTCATGTGCCTTCAAGTCTGCTGCCAGAAGGAAGAGCCCAGATCTAAGTACTGAAGTGAATCATTAAAACGTCTCCCCACCATCACCTGTCTTTCCTTCTCCCACTCTGACCCCCGAAGCTCCCCACCGAGGCACACAGGCCAGGAGCCACCTCTAGGCAAACTGCGTCAGGGTGTTTGACCATCAGCTGGCTAGAATGCACAGGCCCACCAGGCGGGCTCCTGCCCAGCTGCTCTGGCCACGACTGGGGTCTGCATCCAGAGGGAGAGAAAGAGCAAGACCAAATAGCAAGAGTTCCCCTCTGCTACTGGAGATAAAAGGAGAGACATCCCAAAGGCACATTTTATCAGGGATCACAGAGCTCAGAGCGTGCGCACCTCTGTCCCTGCCCAGGCCTGAGCTCTTCTGCTCAGGGAGCCCCTCTCCTCCCTGGAAAGCGCCGGGAGGGAGAAGACGACCTCTGTGGACTGGGCTGTGTCCGCCTCCTGTGTCTTCCAGGCGCTGGTTCCCAGTTCTGACATTTCCAGCCACACAGGACCATTCTGCTCTTTCCGCCCCATTACTTCCTTTGAAACCTTGAAAATAGTGAGCATCACCCCCTCCCATCCTCCTAAACACACACACACACACACGCACACCCCTACACACGGCCACACCCACTCCCCCACACCCCCACACACACACCTCTACACATGCCCCCACAGACGCCCCTACACACACACACACACACACCCCTACACACGGCCACACCCACTCCCCCACACCCCCACACCCCCACACACACACCTCTACACATGCCCCCACAGACGCCCCTACACACACACACACACACCCCTACACACGGCCACACACACACACATACAAACACAAACTCCCACACACAGCCACACACACACACACACACCCATACCCCCACACACACACCCTTATACACGCCCCTACACACTTCCACACACACACACCCACTCCCCTACACACACCTCTACACACACCCCCACACATGCCCCTACAGATGCTGCTACACACACACACACACACACACACACACACACCCCTACACATGGCCACACACACACACATACAAACACAAACTCCCACACACAGCCACACACACACACACACACCTGTACCCCCCCACACACACCCTTATACACGCCCCTACACACTTCCACACACACCCACCCACTCCCCTACACACACCTCTACACACACCCCCACACATGCCCCTACAGATGCTGCTACACACACACACACACACACACACACACCTACACACGGCCACACACACATATAACCCATTACACACACCTGCTCCCCCCACACCCCCCACACACACCTCTACACAAGCCCCACCACACGCCCCTACAGACACCACTACACACACACACACACCTACACACTCCCACACACACACACACACCCTCCCCCACACCCCTCCACACACACCTCTACACACACCCCCCACACGCCCCTACAGATGCCGCTACACACACACCCCTACACATGGCCACACACACACACATAAACACAAACTGCCACACACAGCCCCCCCACACACACCTGTACCCTCACACACACACCCCTACACACTCCCACACACACACACCCACATGCCCCCACATCCCTACACACACACACACCCACACACATCCCCCCCACACCCCTACAGATGTCCCTACACACACTCCCACACACACACCCATATCCCCCCACACTCCTACACACACACACACACATATACCCCATTACACACACCTGCTCCCCCACACCCCCCCACACACCTCTACACATGCCTCCACACACGCCCCTACACATGGCCACACACATACACACAAACACAAACCCCTACACACACCCCTACACACTACCCCACACACACACCCATGCCCCCCACACACACCCCTACAGACACCCATACACACACACACACACACACACGCCCCTACACATGGCCACACACATACACACAAACAGAAACCCACACACAGCCACACACACACACACCCCTACACACTCCCAGACACACACACCCATACCCCACACACACACCCCTACACATGCCCCTACACACACACACGCACCCCCACACATACCCCCCACACCCCTACAGATGCCCCTACACACAGTCACACACACACACATCCCCCACACCCCTACACACACCCCTACACACCCACACACACATACCCCATTACACACAGCTGCACCCCCCCTACACACCCCATACATAAACCTCTGCACACACCCCTACAGATGCCTCTACACACACATATACCCACACACAGCCCTATACACACACCCCACACACACTCCTCCACACCCACACACATACCTACACACATTCACCCCCACATACACACTCACACACCTACTCCCCACACACACCCCCCACCACACACACACACACCCATTCCCCACACACATACCCACACACACACTCCCCCCCACATACACACACACACACACACACACACACACACCCCTCCCTGGATTTATAACTGACGCCTAGACATCCCCACTCCTCCCTTCTGCAGGCTGTTTCCTCTTCCCATGCCAGGAGGCTCTTCACTGCACCATAAATTATAGATTCATACAGTGCCATAGATTTGGGACAGGCCTTTGGAAGTCATTAGGTCTGGTGCCCTCATTTTGCACACGGGAGAGCTGGAGGCCCAGGGCTCATGCAGGCCATGCCAGGACACGCGTCACACCTGCGGCAGAGTCAGCCCCAGAATTGGTGTGGCCTGATTCCAGAAGCGAGCTCCTTCCCAGGGTCCAGGCTGCACTCAGTCTGCTCATACTGTGCTCCTGGAAGTAGCTCCTGGAGCCAACGGAGCAAGGCAGGGCCCCCAGGTTCAGTTCCTCTCGTGGAGGAGCTTGCGTTCCCCTCCAGGTGCTGTCACCAGGAGGAGAGCTGGCTGTGCAGGGGCTGCAGCAAGGGGGCTATCCAGGCATCAGGGAGGGTCCCCAGGCAGAAGCCAGCCTGACAAGGGGGCCTGGCCTTCCCAAGAAGCATCTGCAGCAATTACAACGACATGAAATAGATCTGAGTACATAAAGAGACTTCCCTTTGTGGGAGACAGGATGGCTGTTTTCAAGTCTTGCCTCCTCCAATGGGGTTAGAGGCTCTGCCCTCTGCCAAGGAAAGAGCCGTCCAGAGATTCCCCTACCCCCACTGAGACCGGACTTGGCTGCTTGGCTGCCTTGACTGCAGCTTGTGGGCAGAGCAATAGTCGGGGGTGGAGTCTTGCTCCTCTCACCTCCTCCATCCTCTCCTGTTGGCCATAAAATATAGAACCTGCCCCCAAGTCATCCCCTAGTCCAAAGAGAAGAGCTGACCCATGAAGCAGCTCTGAACACATCCTTCAGCCAGCCCTAGATCACTCAGACAGAGACACAAGTTCCCCGGGTCAGGGGCTTGTTGTGGTAAGTTGCTGGGCTTTGGACCTGCTTGTTACGCATGCTTGTTACAGCATTTGCTGACTGATACAGATGTGCTCCCAAATGAGACAATAAAACGTTGTAAAGACACCAACTTCTCCTAAATTAATGTATGAATTCAATACATTATCTAATCAAATTCTCAAAAGAAATTTTTAGAACTTGAAAAACGAAGTCTAAATTATGTATGTAAATAACTCTATGAATAGCTTAGAACATTTTGAAAAAGATGAGCAAAGTTTTGGGCGTTGAGGGAAGCTCAACGTTTCCTAGACTTCAAGGGTGAGGGGCGTGAGCCTGTTGGAGGCACACAGTCTGGGAGTGGTGGGCAGAGGCATTGGGAAAGAGACCCCATGAGTGTGTGTGTGGCTGATATATGGTAATACATAATTGGAGAAAAGGTAGATTACTTATTAAGTAGTACAAGAAGTGTGGGCAGTGTTTGGAGAAATAAAATCAGTTTCCCACTCTCCACAGTATTAGCTAAATTAACTCCAGAGGAATTCAGTACGTCAATGAGAATGGTGAAGTGATCGAGTGGGTTTGTAAAATGCAGAATGTCTCTGTGGCCTTGAGGTGGGGGGAAGGGCTTTCTAATCAAGACTCTGCTAGCAGAAGCATGAGGGGCTGGGTCCCTGGTGGATGTGATCACGTCAGAAAGAACTTTTCCTCCCAAGTGAGGGGAAAGACACAGGCCCAGCTGAGGTGAAAAGAATCTGCAGTGTTATCAAAGAAATGACGCTTTAGGGAACCCTGAAGAGAGAGAAGCAGCAGATACGAAACAGAGTGAAAACTGAGCCCCAGGTTCCAAGAGGCAGCTCACAGAAGGGGGGAACTGCAGTGACTGTCGTGGCGGGGCAGGGCCATCCGTTCAGCAAACGCTGCAAGGTGTCTCCGGTCTGGAATCCGACACGCCACCGGTCCGGTTGGCGACGCCTGACACAGGCTAGTTGAATGCCCCGTGGCGTGGGTTTTGCTGTTCATTCTGCCTGTCTCGCTGGATAAACACCCGGTGTGTGCTGGGCTGCGAGCTGACGCTTGCACTTGGCTGGGCTCTGGGCCTCTGGCTCCAGCTCCCTTCCCTCTGCTGAGGGTCTTCCAGGCAGCCACCACCGTGTCCCCGTGGGGGGTCCACGTGGCCTCCAGCTAGACCAGCCTGTGACTCCACCCCTCTTGCTCCTTCAAGGATGCATCAAGGTCCTCTGGGCCAGTGAGTTAGGCTCAGGACTCAAACTTTTGAGGGGAGGAGACCTCCACTTACTTTTCTGTTGTATTTGAACTTGGGAGATACTAGGCAGGTCGCTGCTGGGGCCACCTTGCTCCTTTGGAGTCTCAAAATGGAGCAAACAATGAGGGGAAAAAAGAGGGGACAAGACCAAGTCCTTGCAACTTCATCTGAGGGCCTGGATCCAGCCACGCCTGAAGCAGGGACATCTTTGACTTTTCAGCCATTGTCTGAGCCAACGCATTCATTTGATCTTTTTTCTTTTTTTCCCCTTTTTTTCATGTAAAGCTTATTTTAATCTGGTTGCTGTCTCTCACAACAGATAGGGTCCTAACCAAGGAAATACAAATTTGTCTCCATGACCTACATCAAGGCTCCTGTTTGAGGGTTCAGCCAGACCTCCGTTCCTTGGTCAGGCATCTTCAGACCATGCTTGGCCGTCCAGGGCTCCCTTTCGAACCACCTATACCTTGTCCCTCCTGTTTTGTCCGGACGGGCATGGCAGAAGGGCAGGTCTGTCCTAAGTGGACAAAACATTGGCTTAACGAAAGAAAGGCTCTTAGAGCCAAAGTGTCCAGGAGAGAGGATGCTTCCAGAGAGGTAGCTGGCCTGCCTCTGGAGAAGAGGTTCCATCACGGCTGGGGTGACCCTCTTCAGGAGACACAGAGCTGGCTGCCTTGGGAAGAGGGAACGAGGTGGCCCTGAGCTCCCAAGACTGTGCAATTCTAAGAAGCATTACAGCAAAGTGGATGTTCTGCACGTCCTTCTTGCATTCTCTGGATTCCTCCACATGCAAATGAAGCTCCAGCGTGCCCACACTGGCCGGAATATGTCAAAATCAGATGGCTGGCAGCAACAACAGCTCACGAGGGTCCCCTGCTCGAGCTGGAATTTTGCAAAATGCTGATGTGGCTGAACGTCTGAATGCATGGCCGGCCGGCAGGATGCCTGGAGCAGGACAGATGGCTCTGGGCCAGGCCCGGGCTCACACTGGCTGCTTGGCCCCTCCTGCCATCTGCTGCAGCGGCTTTTCCAGGGCTCCCAGAGGCGGGGTCTGTGGCCCCCGTGGGGCAGGGACATGTGGTGGGGGTGGTGGAGTCAGTGGTGAGCCCTGATCCGTGCACGGCCCCTCACAGAGCGCGTGCGTCTGCTCTTCCTGTGAGAGCATATTGCAGCCCTGTTTCCAAGAGGATAAATGACACGAAGAAGCAGAGGAGCCAGGACTCTGATCCAGAGCTTCCTAAACCTCGCGATCTTGCCGCTCGCCGTGCACAGACGCCCGCGGCACCTGCACTCCGCCGTCTGGGACGTGCACCTGTCACGGGAGCCGCTGCTGTGCTGGAAGGTGGATCCGGGGGTCGGCGCAGGGAACACGTCCCAGGGGAGCACGGGAGCACGGGATCCCGGCAGGGCCACAGTCTCGGCTGGAAACAGGCTTTGAGAGGAGAGAGAGGGGAGGCCCAGAGAAACCCAGCCTGGGTTTCAGTGTCAGGAGAGCCTCGGGTCGGGTGAAGGCGCTGTTCAGAGTCGGGGCTGTCTCTTCTGCCATGACTGTCTGGGCAAGTCACTTCCCCATCCCGGACCTCCATCTCCCCTCTTCAAACACAAGGAGGCTAGAAGGATAATCCGTGGAGTCCACTCTCAGCAGGTCATCCCAGGGCAGAGCTGCTTCATCTCAGCCTCCAGCTGTGGACATCTGGACAGGATCGTTCCCTAGGGAGAGCTGCCCTGGGCGCTGCAGGTGCTGAGCTGTGCCCCTGCCTCTGCCCAGGAGAGGCTAGGTGCATCCTTCCTTCCCCCTTGCTGTTGACACTGTCACACATCTGCTGGGGGCAGTTGCCCTGGTTGAGAACCCCATCTCCAGATGCTCTCCCATGCCCTGCCTTAGGGCTACCCGGCCCGGATCTATATGCAAACCCTGGGCTTTAGACGCAGTGTTTGGAGGGAAACGGAGTGTGTACCCCCCCAGCTGAGCGTGGAGGCTGGGGTGCCCTGGGAATGCAGCCTGGGGGTGACCTCTGGAGTCTTACTAAGAGAAGTCGGTGGAGGGCATTGGCTTCCTGGTGGGAAGCTGAGCCTTCCCTTGGGGCTTGATCATGTTTCTTGACCCCAGAACGTCTCTTGGTTTTTTCCTCCCTCTTACCATCCCTCATCCTCTTCAGAAAAAAAAAAAAATCTCTTCTGCAAATTGCCACTTTATCTGAATCATTCCTATCGGGTGTCTAATCCCTGCTGATGGAAGAGGGCTGTTCTGCATGCGATCGCCTGCATTTATTTACACATCAGCGGTGAGAGCAGGGCCTGATGCCTTCGTCTGGATGACACAGCTGCTCTTTAAAAAAAAAAGGGCATCTATTTAAAAGGCCGTTGCTGGGTACGAGCGGCAACATCTAATTGGCTTCTCGGGGACTTTTTTTACTATTATTATTTGCTCGGGGAACTGTTCATCTGAGCAAACGATATTAAACGACTATTGTCTTGGTCTTTAAGGAATCATCAGCTGAAAAACAGTGCCGAGATGGCTGTGCAGTGTGACAATTGTTCTGGCACAGCCTGGCCGTGGACGGGGGCCTGTCGCATTTCTGATCGATAATAAGCTGGTTCAGGAGCGATGCGCCAGCATCCCGTGTGCTTGCAACCCACAATTAGCACACAGATTGCCCCTCCCTGGAGCCACGGAGCACGTGCAGTGAGTGCTCCCTCCTTGAAGTGGAGGCGTGGAGCCCCAGGGAGGGGTGGGCGGGGGGGAGCACCTCACCCTGGTCCCTGCAGGGGGGCCGCCCCGGGGCCCTTCCCAGACCCAGAGAAGCAGAACGCCCGAAGGTGAGGCCTACAGAGCTCGGGTAAAGTCCGGACACATCAGCTCTGTGAAGAGGGATAAGGGTGACCCCGCCGGGCAGGGCTGCCCTCAGGGTCACACATGTAAGTGACCGGGACAGAGTCTGGTGCAGGGCGGAGGCCAAGTGTCACCGCCACAGCCACCTTCGCGGGTGGGCACAGGCACCTGGCTCTGGGGGCTGCGGATGCCTGCCAACACCAACCAGGAGCACAAGCCGGGGGTCCCAATACGACTGTGTCCCGGGGGTGCCGGAGACATTCTCGGTTGTCACATCTGGGCTGGGTGCGGCCGTGTCCCATCCTCCAGTGACAGGACGGCCCCTGACATCAGCGGGCTCGAGGGTGAGGGCCCGGGGGAGGGGGCAGCAGACAGCGGGACAGACGCAGGGGGAAGGGTGGTCTCAGGGTCAGAGAGGGGAGGCTCCCTGGGCCGACAGACGCTTTTGGGGTCTGGGTCTCCACCTTTCCTGCCCCTCTCCGCTGTCACGCCCAGCCCACGTGGCCAGGCCTGCTGGGTGCCAGGCGCTCCACCCTGTGGCTGCCTAATTTCCTCGGGAGCCCCGGAAGCCCGGCGTCTGGACTGCAGGGGAGAGCTGCGTGCTTTTTGCACTGGGAGACAGAAGGGTCACCCCGAGATTCAGCTGACAGGCTGCAGTGACACGGGCCCGTTGGCATCTGTGCTGCCCTTTGTCTACTTCACCCCCTCGACCAGCCTTGCCAGGCCTCAGCTGAGCCCCTGCTGGGGACCCTGGGGCGCGGGGTCAGGAAGATGAGCAGACACTGCCATGGAGGGGTGGTGGGGAAAGCCACGCGGGCAGGCAGGTGCGCCCTGAGGGCTGCCCGCAGGAACCCCTGAGGCTTCTCTTCTCTTCCGCCTGCCTGTTTCTGTGGAGAAGCGGCGTCAGCCACACCCTGCAGAGCGCCGACCGCCCTGGAGCTGGCTCTGTGGTTGAGGGACATCTAGTAGTGGTGCCACCAGGCTTGTTCATGACGACCAGTGGCTCACACAGCCTGGAGCCTGCACGACCTGCCCGTGGGCGGTCAGTGAACCCGCGGGGGTGGGCCGGGCCAGCTGGCTCCACCTGTGAAGGACCTGGGGCTCACCATGGCCAGGCCCACATAGTAGCCCACACTCCATCCGTAGGTACCAGGCAGTGGGGGGAGCTGGGCCCGGTTCCCCCAGCGGGTGAGGATGGGGCTGACCTGAGGGTCTGGAGCCCAGAGCTGAGATACCCCTGTAGACAAGTAGGGGTGCGTCTCAGCTCCTTCCTGCTGGGCCTCCCGCTCTCCTGGCCTGAACACAGAGGAACCCGTCCCAGCCTCTGAGGCTGTCCGTGGAGCCTTAATTAGAGGCCCCCACAGGGGACACGCACACAGAGCAGCTCTAACTTCTCTGTAGCAACGTCTTAGGTGAGTGTGGGAAAGCCCCACGGTGATTTTCATCACCATCCTTGGCGCCCACCTGCTGCCAGCTGCCCCTGGGGAGAACACCTGCCATGTGGGAGGCTGACAGCAGGTCGGGCCTGGGTGCTTCCCAAACACCTGGAGAAGCGGGACGGGTGGAGGGGCCCGGGGCTCCTCTGGAGGGGTGGCGGGCAATGCCTGTCAATCAGAACCCCATGCCCCACCTTACTCCCCACCCACAGCCCAGGTCAGAAAGGGGCACTGCAGGTCGGATGCCTGGAGAAGCTTCCAGAACCATGGATGGGTGCATGCATTCTGCCGAGTAGGTGATGAAGGTCAAGGAGGAACTGAGCTGGAATGAGTCTTGCGGAATGAAAACATAACATTTCAGAGATAATTTTGTAAAAGGAGTCATCTGGCCAATATATCACCATGTCGATTTAACTGCGGGGTTGGAAATAACCTTTAGTTTGATGATTACTGAATTGTGGAAGCCACAGCCTCCCAAGAAAGGATCTAAATGTTACAGACGCGTCTGCCTCGGGCAGCCTGGGTCGTGCTGTCATGAATGGCTCTGGAGCCAACGCAAGGGCACCTAGATGATGCATACTGACCTTCTAACACAGAGCCCTGGGGCCCGGGTCCCACAAGAGCCGACGCCAGGGGACCTCCTGGGGTGCAGGCAACTGGGCACCAGCCATGCAGACCCCACTGGCCATTTTCTGAGCACCTCCCGTGTGGCTGGATGGAAGCTAGAGGCTAGAAGACAAGTCAGGACAAGTTGGGCCATTGAGGGAGCCCAGCCCAGGAAGGAAACTACACGGGAGGTGGGAACTGACCTTCATGCCTCCACTGTCCAGCTGGTCACTCACTCCCTTCCTTTCTCCACCTGCCTTCGTGCTCACACAGGCTGGACCTGCTCTGTCCACTGCGGCAGCCCGGGGCCCATGTGGGTATTCACCTTGTGTGGGCCCAGGCGTGGGCCACACATGCTACCTCCCCCTACCGAGACACACAGCAGGGGAGCTGGTGGAAGCGGTTCTGGTGCTGACCCCAGTCACACACAGGGGCCTGGGAAAGGAGATGATATTTTTCACCCAAGGATGGCCCTTGGAGGCTGGTCAAAGGACCCCACGAGGTGGGCGCCATCCTCACATATGCTTCTGTTTCAGATGGTGGCTAAACAGCCTCAGGCTTCCAGGACTTGCTAGGCACTCAGGCCCTCCTCTTCCAAGGACTGTGGGCCAGGCCTACCACCCACCCCAGCAGGTGACCATCAGCATCTGGTGAGTTTGGAGAGCCCAGTGTTCTGGGGAAGTACCCCATCTCTGGGTGCCCCTAAAGGCTGGCGGATACACTGCAGTGAATACCCGGCAGTGTGGCTGGGGGGAGGGGCAGGGTCTAGGGGCACAAGAAAGAGAAATGTCTGCAAAGAATGCAAGTGCTTGTAATTATGCAAAAATATGCAGAGGTGTGTACTGGTATAAAGAAATTAAAGGTTTTAAATAAATTAATTCATCATCTTAAAGGTTTTATGATGTTGTTTGAGAAATTAGGGCAAATCCTGAGCTTAGGGTCTGTTTGCTGAAATAAGCAGAAAATATATTTAAAGTTTTTTCTCTAACAATGATTTCTCTCTGTACCAAATGGCCCTAGGGCTAGTCTAAAAATCTGAGAGTAATGTGGCAGTTCTTATGTAGTAGAATGTTACTGTCTTGCGCATGTCATTTTATTTGATTGCATACATTACATCAAGAGTAACATTTAACATCTCTGGACATCTGGTTTTCTGAAGCACCCTTGACGTGCTCTGCTTGTGGGAGCATCTTAAGTGGTCACCTTATCAGAGGACCCGGCTGACCCAGGGAGCAGTGGCAGACGCAAGACGGGATGTGTCCCTGTGTGAGTCCTGATATCTTTGCACGGGCAGAAGAGGGCAAGTTGTCATGGAGTTGGTCCTCAGTTAATGCATAATAATTCTTAAAAACATAGAAGTATGTCAATTAATATTATTTAGTGTTAAAACTTTAATTCTTAAAACTAATGCTCAGATGAACTTTCCGAGTGGCCAAGGGTCGCCTCTGCCCATCCCCTGAGCCACAAGGCTCAAGAAGAGGGGTTGATGTCCAGGCTCACCCTCCACCCCAGATACAGTGAATGTCTGTCATTGTCCCTGGCTGTACAGGCAGACCAGGGCCCTCAGAGGGAAGGGACTTTGTGCGTCGGCAGTTTTCACTGTGTCCGTGAGTGTCCATGAGCGGCGTTGGGCCTGGAGCCCTCTGGGGTGGGCCTGGTTGGGGCTCCGCCACCCTCCGCTGGTCGTACTGGCAGACTTGACCACTCGGACCATTAGCCTCATTAAACCTGGCCCAGAACCAAAGCGCTTTAATTATTCTCCCAGGGGAAACTAGCACTCCCCTCCCCACTGCAGGCCCTGCAGAGGACAGGCAAAAAAGAAAATAAAATGAAACCCTGCCAGTCCATCAGGCTCCCAGGGAAGACAGGCTGCTGACACCAAGGGGAGCCTGGTGCGAGAAGGTACTGAGTGTGGAACAGACTGGTTCAAATTAATTGCTTCAGCTGTGACCTCTGGGCCCTGCGAAAGGTTGGGAGTGTTGACTACACAGAGCAGGAAAACCCAGCCAAGTTCACACAGTAATTGGTGGTGAACTCAGCGCCACCTGGGTGGTCTGTGAGCAGAGCCTCCTGTGATGTCTGTCTGCTGAAGGGGGACCTGGGAGAACAGCCTCAGGGGCATGAACCTGGGGGCTGGGGAGCCACAGGGGAAGGGCGGACCATGGGGGCTGGGGAGCCTCAGGGGAAGGGGGGACCACAGGGGGCTGGGGAGCCTCAGGGGAAGGGGGGCCATGGGGGGCTGGGGAGCCTCAGGGGAAGGGAGGACCACGGGGGGCTGGGGAGCCTCAGGGGAAGGGGGGCCACGGGGGGCTGGGGAGCCTCAGGGGAAGGGGGGCCACGGGGGGCTGGGGAGCCTCAGGGGAAGGGGGGCCACGGGGGGCTGGGGAGCCTGAGGGGAAGGGGGGGCCACGGGGGCTGGGGAGCCTGAGGGGAAGGGGGAACCACGGGGGGCTGGGGAGCCGCAGGGAAAGGGGGGGCCACGGGGGGCAGGGGAGCCTCAGGGGAAGGGGGGACCACGAGGGGCTGGGGAGCTCAGGGGAAGGGGGGCCTCGGGGGGCTGGGGAGCCGCAGGGCAAGGGGGCCACAGGGGCTGGGGAGCCGTGCTCCCAGCAGGGTGCAGCCTGTGCCTGGTGAACCTGATCGGCACGGCCATTCTCCCAGTGGCCTCTCACACCAGCCACAGCGCCCTTGTGGCTGGGATGAAAGTGCACACGGTCACTTTCCGGTGACATGCGTGCCAGTGTGATGACTGAGACAGCTCTCAATGGGCACTTGGTTTGGGGTGGGTGGGATGAGTACTTCCTCCTGCTCTGGGATTTTGGGGTCAGGGGCCTCCTCTGGCCTGGGGTCAAGGACAGAAGGCCTGCTTGCCCGCCCTACACACACAGGTGGTCCCATCCTGGCTGTGGAGTGACCGCTTGGGTCTCCTCTCAGTAACGAGGCCAGGAGCCCTGCTGGTGCCTGCTCCTGTACCCAACTGCCTACTCAAAACCTCCACCCGGACATGCAGGGTGCCCTCAACTCAAGCCCAAGACCTACGTCAAGGCCCCCCTCCCACCAACGTGGGCTGGCCCTGCGTCCCCGCCCCTGGTGAGGGCGCCCAGCCTGTCTGGGAGCTCAGGCCAGCACACCAGCTCCTGCCCTCCCCCACCACCAAGACCATCAGGGCGAAGCTGATGGCGTTTGTCCTGAGTGCCAGTCTGACTTCTTGGGTCCACCCCTGCCCTCCTCCCTGACTGCCCCTCAGGCCCCATTGCAGGCTGGCTCTCACCCTGTTTCCTGAAACGCAGCTGCCCGCCTGGGCACTGACCCCAGCTCTCCTCTGTCCCGGAGCTCGGGGACACGCTGACTTCCCCAGCGTCCACCCACTCACCATCTCCAGGCAGATTCCCAGTGTGTCCTGCCCAGAGCGCCTCCTCTGAACCATCTGGGGTCCTCACCCTTCCTTCATCTCTCTTGGAAACCTCCCTTGAACTGTAGAATAGATTTGCTTCAGACATCGGCGGTGTGCTCCCCTGCCCGCCCGCCTTCATGGCTGCAAGCCCAGCCTTACCTTTGTCCCTTCGCAGTGTAATTTTTCTCTGACAATGCTGAAAGATGATGTATTCATTCTTGAAATAAAGAGAAACCTAACCGCTGGGCCTGAGGCACTTTCTCTGATTTTGTTTGGGGAAGGCTGAGCCCTTGTGACCTTTCTTCTCTGTTTTCTTTCTCTCTAGGAAATCTTTTTTCAATTGCATATTTGATAATTGCTCATGATCCGAGTTATCAGAGTTCTTCCTTAGAGACATTTCTATGTTTCAAAAGCTTGGGTTTCTATTCTCTGTCCTCCTTAGCAATCGTTTTTCATGTAAGATTCAGGTATTTACAATTTTTTTGTTGTTGTAAATTGCAAGGAAGCCTCTCAAGGTGGGCCTGATCTGATTCTCCTCCATCTCATATCTTTTCCTCCCTGTTCCCACACAGTCCTTAACGCTGTGCTTCGGGCTTCCCTGCAGCCTTAGCGGTCTCCCCCGCCCTTTTATCTCAGCTCATTCTCTCCCTGTGGCTGGCTGTCTCCTGATTTTGAGAGGGCCACAGCATTTGGCACCTGGCTGAGGTTGTCAGTTTTCTAGGATGTTTAATCAGTAACCCTGTCCCCAAAGTCTTCTCTTCTAGAACTTTGAAGAGGATGCCCTTCATTAATTAAAAGAACAATCACAACATGTATGTGCAGAACATGTGTGAAACACACACACACACTTAAACAGCCACAATGAAGCGTGCACAGAACCATCATGGAGTTTAGGAGACAGAGCATCACTAGCCTCTTGCCACTCCATCTTCCCTCCACCCAGAAGTCACTACCGCCCTGGTTTTGCGAGCATCTTCCTTTAATTTGATCATCTATGTGTATGTCCTAAACAACACACAGCTTAATGTCACCAGCTTTGAAGTTTATATAAATGGAAGCACACAACATGTAGTGCTTCCCTGGTAGCTCAGCTGATAAAAGAATCCACCTGCAATGCACCTGGTTTGATTCCTGGGTCAGGAAGATCCCCTGGAGAAGGGATAGGCTGCCTACTCCAATATTCTTAGACTTCCCTTGTGGCTCAGCTGGTAAAGAACCCACCTGCAATGTGGGAGACCTGGCTTCAATCCCTGGGTTGGGAAGATCCCCTGGAGAAGAAAAAGGCTCCCCACTCCAGTATTCTGGCCTGGAGAAATTCTATGGACTACAGTCCATGGGGTCGCAAAGAGTTAGACACGACTGAACGGCTTTCACTTTTCACAGAACATGTATTGTTTACAGACTTGCTTTTTTCATCAACACTGTGTTGTGAGATTAATTTTCGGGATATTTACAGCCGCAGCCTGAGCTCTTAGAGGATCCTTTGCATGAATTTGCCACATTGTGCATATTCTATTTATTTGGACGGATAACCGGGTAGTCAGATGCGGGTCTGGTTCACCTGTGCTGTGTTCTAAGCTTAGAGACTCGGACATGGAATTGGCAAACCATAAGGTAGGGCCATGTTCAGATTTATCCAGGCTGTTTTGTAAGTTCAGTTCAGTTCAGTCTCTCAGTAGTGTCTGACTCTCTGCAACTCCAGGCTTCCCTGTCCATCACCAGCTCTCAGAGCTTGCTCAAACTCATGTGCATCGAGTCAGTGAGGCCATCCAACCATCTCATCCTCTATCGTCCCCTTCTCAAACGGCCTTCAATCTTCCCAAAATCAGAGCCTTTTCCAATGAGTTAGTTCTCAACAGGTGGCCAAAGCATTGCAGTTTCAGCTTTAGCATAATTCCTTCCAGTGAAAATTTTCAGGACTGATTTCCTTTAGGATTTACTGGTTTGATCTCCTTGCAGTCCAAGGGATTCTCAAGAGTCTTCTCCAACACCACAGTTCAAAAGCATCAATTCTTCAGCGCTTTGCTTTCTTTATGGTCCAACTCTCACATCCATACAGGACTACTGGAAAAATCATAGCTTTGACTAGATGGACTTTTGTCAGCAAAGTAATGTCTCTGCTTTTTAATATGCTGTCTAGATTGGTCATATTTAATTTAATTTCATGGCAGCAGTCACCATCTGCGCTGATTTTGTAGCCCCCCAAAATAAAGTCTCTCACTGTTTCCATTGTTTCTCTATCTATTTGCCACGAAGTGATGCCATGATCTTAGTTTTTTGAATGTTGAGTTTTAAGCCAACTTTTTCGCTGTTTTGTAGACTGGTTGCTTTTTAAAACAGTGGGAAATTTTGGTGACTCCTCATTCCTACCATCATTTGATGCTGTTTGACTTTTGATTTTTGCCAACCAACTGGATGTGCAGTGGCATTTCACTGAGATTTCGATTTGCTTTTTCCTGATTTCTAATCAAATTCAGCACATTTTCATATTTATAAGACTTGGGGATATTTTTGGTGAGATGTCTCAAAGTCTTTGTTCAGTCTTTCTATTTGAGAGGAGTCTTTGTGTTAGAAATCACTAATTGGTTGGTTAAGTACAATGAAAATCTCTTGTCTTAGTTTGTGGTTTATTTTTTAATTTAAAAATTCAATTTGAATTCAATTTGGTTTAATAAATCAGAATTCTTCAATTTTATGCAAACTAATAAATCTTTTCCTTTGGGTTTGAACTTTTTTGTGTCTTATTTTTTTAATCTTAATGTTTTCCAATAGTGTTATAGTTTTGTATTCCCTAAGTCTTAAATCCATGTGAAATTATTTTTTGCGTGTAGTATAAGATAGGGATTCAATTTCATTTCTTTTCTGCCTGGACACCCAATTTTCCCAGCTTGGTTTCTTGAAAAGCTCAATTCTTTCCTTCTAATCTTCAATAATCTTCAATATTCAGACATTTCTATAAACTTGTGGGTCTGTTTCTGGGATGTATTCTGTTTTCCTGGTGTAATTTTTTTGCTCCTGAACAATGACCACTCACCCTAACTAAACATACAAAAGTCTAGTTAACTGAGGGAACAAGCCCGCCTACATCATTAGCTTCCAGGAACTCAGTGATCTCTAGCCCTTGGCATTTCCATCTGTATTTCTGAATTAGTTTATCATATGTCACACCAAAAAGTTAAAAGGATTTGTATTATTGCATTGGATCAGTAAATCGGTTTTGGATAGTTGACGTTTTTCTGTACTCAATCTTCCAATCCATGAAAATGCAAAGTTATTTATTTAGATTTTCATCAACAGCTCACAATAAAATGATCTAATTTCCCCCCAAATGAAGACAGTTCTCCAAATTTTATCCACAAAGTCCTTGTGCATCTTCTACTGCCTCGTTTCTCCGTCTCAGACGCTCCTGTCCCCGTCTGCTGTGCAGCCACTCGGAAGCCATTACTCCCTGTGTGTGGCGCTCTTTCACGTTGTTCTTCAGGTGAGACCCTTCCTGTGACTCCGTGCATGGGGAGAGGAAGCCTCTCACCCACACTTCCCTGCGGTGTCGTCTGTGGCTCCACCCCACCTGCCGTCACTGCTTCTCACCACCAGTCTCACCAAAGACCTGTTATTCTCATTAGCAGTTTTCAGAGGACCAGCTTCTGACTTTCCCAACCCTCTCTTACTTGTTTTTTTCCTAGTTCATCAATTTATCTTTTTATCTCTATTACTGATTTTGTATCCTATTGTTATATACTGGTTTTATTTTGTTATTTTCCCCCTGACTTCTAAAAATGGATGCTCAAGTCATTAATCTTCAGCTTTTCTTTTATCCTCCTGAGGATTGCTTTAGCTGCATCCCACAGGTTTTCCCTCATAATATTTTTATTTTCATCAGGTTCTAAACATTTTCCAAGTTTCATGGGAATTCCCTGGCAGTCCAGTGCCTGGGACTCAGGGGGCTGGAGTTCCATGCCTGGTCAGGAAGCTAAAATCCTAAAAGCCATGTGGTGTGACCTAAATTAATAAATATTTTCCAATTTACATTATAGCCTTCTCAGGTGGTGTTAGTTGTAAAGAACCCGCCTGCCAGTTCAGGAGACTTAAGATCCCTGCGTTGGGAAGATTCCCTGGAGGAGGGCACAGCAACCCACTCCAGTATTCTCACCTGGAGAATCCCATGGACAGAGGAGCCTGGTGGGATACAGCCTATAGGTTTGCGAAGACTCAGACACGACTGAAGTGACCCGGCATGAACGCACGCATGGATTTGCACACCCACTGTGCTCGCTGCAGGCCCATCGGCCTCTAGCTGCAGGGCCGTGGAGCACCGTGCACTCTGATCAGAGCACAGCGAGCGTGTTTGCACTTGTCCTCTCTCCTAGGTGGCCATCCCATCTCCCACCCGGGCCCCACCATCCTTCAGAACTGTTCCACCCCCAGATCCCTAATTCCGGAACCCCAGGCTCGGAGTCCCCATTCTGCTCAGTGCGTCCCATCTCCTCTGTCCCCCTAGGTCTTCCTCATCCTGGAAGGACCCCTGTCCTCCTGACCCCTCTGCTTCGCTCTGTCCCCAGGCTCCCCTGAGCTGCCCCAAGCCCTTCTGGGCTGATCCCCAGGAAGGAGCTGGGTGGAGAAGGGCCCTGTGTCCAGGAGGAAGTCAGCCAGCGCCGCCAGGCGGGGAGGAGCTGAGGGAGCACCAGCCAGCAGCGGGGAGGAGCTGAGGGAGCCCCAGCCAGCCTCCCACTGCCGCCTCTCTGATCACATCCAGCCAGGAGCTGGAGGCAGGGCGTCCTTGGACGCAGTCCACACAGCATCCACAGTGAGGGCACAGCGTGGTGGGAAGAGGGCGGAGGGGGTCCTGGGGGTAAAGAGAGCAGCCCCGACTCCTGTGAGCCCACCACCTCGTGCTCAGGAGACAGCCTGCCCTGGGCCTCCGTTTCCTCCACTCCCTCCATCCTTGGTCCAGGCAGCCTCTACCCCACCTGCCCTTTGAGACAGATGGCTCAGGCTGACTCCCCTGGGTCTGGAAGTGGATGACTTCCCTGGAGGCTGTTAAAATCAAATAGAATAAAGACCAGGCTGGACAATCCCCCAAACAGACAAAACCGTTTAAGCTGCATGAGCAACACTGAATTGAGCTTATTTCTGGAACATAAGCAAAATGTAGGTTATTTGTTGTAAATGCCTCTGGTAATGATCCAAGGAAAACTGAAGTCTTCTTCCTAAAATGGTAGAAGATGGTTGCTTTCAACCAGCCCCCTGCCGCCTGGAAGCCCCATTGTGAAAACCCACCTTGGATAAATAGTCTCCTCCTTTTCACTCCAGAGGTCACGCTGTAACCTCTGCCTCGGGCTCCGCTCAGCTCTAGACCGGGAGGCTCCCCTGTGCAAGGGTTCTGTGTAGACTCTTCCTAAAGACTAACTGATCTTGTTCCAGCTTTTCCTGTTTCTGGATTTACAACGAGACCCAGGCCTCGCCTGGCGGCTGGCTCAGGGTGCTCGAGGCCACCCTCTCGCTCCCTGGGACACTCCCGCTCTCAGATCTCTGTGCGTCCTTTCCAGAATCTTCTCTGCCTTCTGGGCTGGGTCTGCTCCATGTTCTACCTGTTCAGGAGCGCATGGTGGGGCTCCCGCACCCTTCTCCACAACCTCTCCTCTGGAAATCCCCAGATCTCTGGCTTCGTGGTTGCGTCTGTTCTGATGACCTCAAACACCTCTCCCCTGGGGTCAGCACAGACCAGGTCCCCACAGCGAGGCAGACGGCTGGCCACTGGCTGCAGGAAACGGAGAGAATTAGTGCCCAAGAGAGCCATTTCCGCCGTCCGCCCGGAGGCACCAGGGAGGGAAGAGTGACCCGGACCGGCAGGAGGAAGCCAGTCTTTTGGGAGACCCTCCCTACGTGTGTGACCTCTCCCGTGGCATGCAGGGCAGGAGAGGAACCAAGGCCCCAGCCCCATCCTCTGCACTCCCCAGCACCCCCCCATCAAGCACACCCCAGAGCTGGAGGGGGCAACGTGTCTGGCTGCCCAGGGCACAGAGGGTGGAGGGCCAAGATAGGTCTGGGGGCAGTTGGGGGCAGAACAGAGAACACACAGCACAGAGGAGCTGCCCAGGATGGACTCTGGACCTCACTTGCCTGACTAGACTCGGAATTTTACCTCTCGTTAGCTGTGTGACGTTGGTTAGGGCCCTTAACTTCTTCGTGCCTCAGTTTACTCATCTGTAAATTAGGACGGTGACCGTGAGGGTGAGATGAGCTACCGCATGTGGATCAGTCAGAAAAGGACCCAGCACACAGAGCATGTGCTACGTTTTAGTTGCAATGAGTTGATTTCTCCCCTTGTCAAAGCTCCGGCCTCTCAAAGGCAGCCGGTCCCAATCCTGCTGAGGTTTCTTTCCAGCAGTCCCTGGCCACTCAATGTCTGCCACCCACCCACTCATACCACCATATATTTGATTGAACAGCTGTCTATTTCATTGTCCAAACTGAAGCATTTCTGAGACAAAACAGGGACAACTGACAAGTATGTCATGAAAACACTTGAGCTGAGACACCTCGACAGACAAGTTACCGCCATTACCCCGCCGTCCCCCTCCCACGCCAGCCTCCAGCGCTTGGCATGGACCTGGCTTTACCTTGCCACCACCTCCTGCAAGCTAGAGAAATCTCATTTCATCTTATTAAATAGTTAGAACTTAATCAACACAATACCTTCATTTGTAAAATAGATAAGAAAGAGATGAGTTTCTAATAAAAATAGCCGCCCTTGACCATCCCTCTTCGCCCCCCTCCCCACCTTGAGCTGACCTCTTGGAATCCTTTTAGCTGAATCTCCCAATAACTGCATTCATATTTCAAATACAACTCTTCTCTCTTGCTTCATAACCTTTGTTTTCAGTTTTACGCATTATCAGTTGACCTCTGACAACAGTAGGTGAGGATTTGGCTCATCACCCGCCTCCCTCACCAATCAAGGCGCCAGCATTTGATTTCTGACTCACATCATGGAGTGATGCTCTGTGTTTCCCACCAAATGCAAAAGACCTGGACTGACTCCCTCACTAGAAAAGGATGACACCGCCCCCTTCAGAGCACCTACCCTTTCTACCACTAGCATCCTTGGGGTTAAAGGTGGCACAGTTCACACGTGGCTGTAGTTAAGTCCCTGCACTTTGCCTCCAGGCTGCTTCTCAAATCCGAAAATTTGAGAAAATGCACGTAGCATATTCACGGAGAGAAGTTTGTGTGTTTGTTTTTCTCTAGAATTTCCATTTGCCTTTTCTCCTCTGTTACTGTTAACACATGTTCATCATCTTATGTTTTCAAAATCTTCATCCATGAAAGGATTCTGTTGAGTCCCTGCCCCCTTACTTTTCCCTGGAGTCCCGCCTCCAGGGCTTCCCACCTTCCACTGCATCCACACAGTGGCCCTGGATGCCCACGTGGGCTCGACGTCCTGGGACCTGTCCTCTGATGTGACGGCCCCCAGTGTGCCTGTGATCCTTCAGTCCCACTTGATTCCTTTGTTTTGCTGGAGAACATCCTCAAAAGTACAGGAAAGAGTGTACAGGCATATTTCTAGAGGTGGTAATACTTGAATATTCTAGGAAGTGAGAGTTGATTGAAAATCTGCGTGTTCCAACAATGTCTCTTTTCCACTTTCTGATATTGTGAATGACCACAGCTGGGAGCAGGGACTGGCCGACAGCCCGGGGCCAAGCCTGGTGTGCCACCTGTCTTGTGAGTCAGGCTTCACTGATGGTCACCCGCACCCACGTGTGGGCATCCTGGGTAGGCTGGCTTTTCTCTGCCCCCATGGTGCAGGAGTTGTGACCGTCTGCATGATCTGCAAGGCCTAAATACTGACCATTTTGGCCCTGCCACAGAGCAGCACCAGGCAGAGAGCTGCCTGGATGAAGGGTGTGTTCTCTGTACTGGGCAGTACGAAGCTTCGAGCACTTGTGACGTGCCCAGTGCCACGGAGGAAGCAGATCTTGATTGTAGGTAGTCCTAGTGTTAGTGTCGTTCACTTAGCTGTGCCCAACTCTTTGCGACCCCGTGGACTGCAGGCCTCCAGGCTCCTCTGTCCATGGGATTCTCCAGGCAAGAATACTGGAGTGGGTTGCCTTGCCCACCTCCAGGGGATCTTCCCAACCCAAGGATCGAACCCAGGTTTCCTGCATTGCAGGTGGATTCTTTACTGTCTGAGCTGCTGGAAACAACTTTTCTTTAAGCCCCATGTCTGGCTAGTGGCTTCCACGCTGGGCAGCTTTTTGGCTGGTTGAGGCTGGAGTCAGGCCTTCGGAAATAGGGCCAAGGTGTGGTCTGCATGGACACAGACTCTGAGGCAGCTTCCCCAGGATGCGGGAGCCCTCAAAGACAGGTGTGGACCCCTGTCACCACCCTGGAGACCCTTCTCCTGCCCAAGCAGGGGACAGACAGCTCTGTCCTCTTCTCACACTGAGTGGAGACAAAAGGCAGGAGACCTGGGGTGCTCCTCTTCCCATCACTGCTGCTTTAGGGTTGAGGACGGGGTGCAGTGCTGTCAGTCTGAAGTTCTGGGAAGAAGCTCCGTCCACCGCCTGTCAGCACAGTGACCTGCGCAGGCCACTTCCCGTCCACCGGCTGTCAGCACAGTGACCTGTGCAGGCCACTTCCTGTCCACCATCTGTTAGCACAGTGACCTACATGGGCCACTTCCTGTCCACCGCCTGTTAGCACAGTGACCTGTGCAGGCCACGTCCCGTCCACCATCTGTTAGCACAGTGACCTGTGCGGGCCACTTCCTGTCCACCACCTGTCAGCACAGTGACCTACATGGGCCACTTCCTGTCCACCGCCTGTTAGCACAGTGACCTGTGCAGGCCACGTCCCGTCCACCATCTGTTAGCACAGTGACCTGTGCAGGCCACTTCTTTGACCTCCAGTGTCCATCTCACCAGATAGAGCGGGCTCCCTTGGGGTTCCAGGGAAGGCTAGGGAAACTGCTGGACCTACACTCCTGGCACTTCATAAGTCTACAGTGAACCAGGGGTTCCCGGGCTGCATTTCCCAGAAGTCCTGCCTGGTGTGAGGTCTGTTTATGTTGCTGTGAAACTCAAGTTTAATAATGATGTGGAGAAACAGTTTGTGAAGTGGAACTCAATGGATTCCTGAGAATATTTGACGTGTAAGTGTGTGGTGGTCAGCATTCAGGTAAAGGGATGTGTCTTTCCAGCTTCCCTGATTATGAAGGGATGAAGCCCTCTATCCTCGTGTGCTGTTCCCTAACCACACTTGCTACCAGTGGCCTAGTGTCAGCGTGCATGCACATGCACACACATACACACACATGCACACACACAGTCCACTCCTCTGGGGCTCTGCTGACAGTCGTCCAGGGAACCCCTCTCCCGTGGTACACACCTGCTTCCCTCGGGGTCCACTGCCAGCCGAGCTGTGCTGAGGCTCATCCAGTGAGTCCCACCCATGACCCCATTCCCTTTGTGCTTTTATGTCACTTGGGATGCGTGCAAAGGTAAGTGAAGAGCATTTTGCTCTCCATTTCCAAGAAGGGGTGAAAAACAAATAAATAGGTGGCAAAACTGACAAGGCATCTGTCCCCGGCGGGTTTGTCTGTAATTAAAAATCACCCAGTTTGAGTTTCACCCAATGCAGCTGCCTGCCCCCTGAAACTTTTACAGAGCGCCTGCGTGCTAATGAGAGCGCCAGTTAATTACTTGCAAAATGATTAAGAAATCATACTGGGACAATTGATGGGTCTCGGCAGGGAGCCCATCAGACGTCTCCCAGGCCTCCCATCCCGGGAGCGTCTTGCTGGCTGGCAGTCTCCTTCTTGAAGGGTGGCAGTGACATGGCTGGCAGACGGCAGGATGGAGCTGTGGGCTCAGCCATGGGGCATCAAAGGCCTGCAGAGGTCAAGGCTACCTCCCCATCCCTGCAGGACCACCACTGCTTATCCTGTTCCCAGCAAGTTCCAGGGCTGCCAGAGGGCCCCGGCACCTTGCTACCCCTTGGCCGCTTCCTGGGAGGGTGACCCCTGCCACTCCCCACCAGCCCTCCCCACAAGGCTATCTCCTGCTACGCTGGGTAAGGGCTGCTGTCAGGGGCTCTGGCAGTGAAACAAGGCTATTTCCTGGGCCTGCCCCTTGAGCCTGCTCACAGAGGCCAGAGAGCACAGCTCCGGGCAGGGCACCGCCCAGACCGGCCCAGGAACACCTGCCCACCTGCCCAGAGGCTGGGCTGCATCTGAGCTGTCCGTGCCTGGAGGTGAGGGGGGAAGGTAAGGGTGGGGAGGGGGCAGCCGCTGGAAGGGGAGAGAGAGCAGGTGGACTATCAGCTTTGAATTGCACCTGGGGCTCTGCAGAGCTTACTTTGCCTCCTGCTTTGTCCCCATCACAGAGGGAGTGAGGGTCTCCCTGCTCCACTCTGCCCTGGGGCTGGTGGGGGGGCTTGTCCTCACTCCCCGACAGCAAGGCTCAAAGCCAGGCTCCCGGGAGGGAGACTTCCTGCCACCCCCCTTCTTCCTGAAGACACCCCTTGTTCTCTGGAGTGGCCCTGAGACTTGGACTTCTCTGGACGTGTCCTCTGCCCTGACCGGCTCTGCAGCCTCTGCTGGATGGAGTTAACAGCCACTCTGCACCCGCCCACCGTGTGCTTGGAGGGAGGTGGGTGGAGGGATCCCACCGTCTCCTAGGTGCTAGCCCTGTCCCTCCTTCGCCAGCTGCTCCTGCTATCCTGCGAGGTGACAGGAGCGTCCACGGAGATCCAGGCTCTGGGCCAGCGGGGAAGAGCCGAACGGGTCTCAAGCTGCAAGTCAACGACACTCAGCAGGTTTCCTGGGAGACACTCGGCTCTGGGACACCACCAGCAATTCTGGAGAAAATTCAAAGCCACGTGTGCACACGTGCACACACACACACACACACACACACACACTCGCACACTCACCTTTCTTTCTAATCAGCATCCCAGCTGACAAGCCCTGACGTGGGCTGATTTAAAACCTGCCCTGTTTGAAGCCACCGCTGCAGCAGTTTTCTTTGATTTTGCTTCTAATTATGAAGCCGCTCAGCGGGAGGCCTCCAGCTGTCCTGCTCGCCCTTCCCAGCTCTGAAAGGCTGTGGCTGTCACACGTCCCCACCCATGCCTGCCACTCCAGGGCCCAGGGAACAGAGCGGGGGGGACTTGCCACAGGGAGCCCTCCAGCTGAGGGGAGCACAGTGACACCCCTCCTCCCTGAGCCCGGCTCTGTCCTACATCCCAGCCACAACCTCTTGTCTCCCTGAAGATCGCAGCAGGACACAACAGCACAGCCGGCAACACAGCCCTGCCTCTGGGGAGCTCCTGAGAGCTCTGGAAACGCCTGGCGTGCGCCCCTCCTGTCCTGATTCAGGAGCTTACAGTTTGCAGTGTGTACCAGCCATGATTCAACTTCACCCTCGCAGCAGCTCCACCCGCTCTGCGCAGACAGGACACGGGGCACCAGGTCCAGAAGCTGCCAAATAATGAGCAAACCTGAGCTGTTTGGGGTCTAGACTCAGGAGTTCTTCCCTGCCTCCTGCCCCACTGCCGAAGCTCACACCCACGAGCCCACCCCCCAAGTTCAGGCTCCAGACCTCCTTTGGTGGGGTGGAAGGGAAAAGGGATCGGCATGTCAGGAGGAGGAATGAAGGCTGCCCAAACAAGGTGCTTCTGTATTTTTCTATAATTAACATTAAAATTTTTTTTTTTAATTTTGAAATCATTATGGATTCATAGGAAGTTGCAAAGAGTACAGAGAAGTCCCACGGGCCCGTTCTTCAGATTCCACCGATGGCTGTGTCTTATGACATAGGCAGGATGATGAAGACACCGAGTACTCCATCGAAGCCAGGAGCCGGACCCTGGAGCGGCACGCGTGCAGCTCTTCAACACCTAATCACACGTGTTCCCCCGTGCGGCCTCCACTAGGGTCAGGTTACAGGATGGCTCCCTGCCACCACACTGACCCTTGGCAACCACTAATCTGGTTTTCCATCTCTATGATTTTCAAGAATGTTATGTTCTTCATGCAGTATGTAACCTTTAGAGGTCGGTTTATTTTTACTCAGCATAATGTCACTGGGATCCAGCCAAACGGTGGTGTGCCTCAGTAGTGTGTGTCTTTTTATTCCAGTAGTGATTTGTGGAGTGGACCGGCCAGGCCAGAATTTGTTCTAAACTTTCTCTTACAGAGGGTCATTTTGGTTTCCAGTTTGGGGCACTTTCGAACAAAGCTGCTATAAACAATTGTATACAGGTATCTACATGGACCCAAATTCTCAGTTCTCTGGGATAAATGCCCAAGAGTGCAGTTGCTGGGTTGTATGGTCTGTGTTTGATTAGATTTTTAGGAACAATACTCCAGGGTGTCTATACCGTTTTACGTTCCCACCAGAAGGGTCTGAGATTGAGATGGTCTCACCAGCATTTTATTCAGGTGTCCTCGCCAGCATTTGGTGCTGTGTGTGTGCGTACACTGTGTTTGGAATGTCAGCTGTCCTAATAGGTGTATAGTGGTCTCTCACTGTGGCCTTAATTTGCATTTCCCCAGTGCCTGGTGATGTTGAGCATCTCACGCGCTTCCCTCCCATCTGTATACCCTCTTGATGCTGCTGCTGCCAAATCTCTTCAGCTGCGTCCAACTCTTGTGACCCTATGGACTATATAGCCCACCACTCTCCTCTGTCCATGGTATTCTCTAGGCAAGAATACTGGAGTGGATGGCCATAGCCTCCTCCAAGGGATCTTCCTGACCCAGGGATCGAACCTGCATCTCTTATGTCTCCTGCATTGGCAGGCAAGTTCTTTACCACTAACGTCACCTGGGAAGCCCGTCCACACTCTTTAGGGAACGGTTTCCTCACTTCCTTTGCCATTTTTTTATTTGCGTGTTGGTTTTCTTGCTGTTAAGTTTGCAGGGTTTTTTGTATATTTTAGAAATGAGTACAGTGTTAGATATGAGTTTTTGCCTCCATCCACGGAAGCGACTTGGCATAGCTTATCTTTTCATTCCCTTGACTATGCCGTTTGCAGAGCACAAGATTTCAGTTTTGATGAGATCCAGCTTTATTAATTTTTTTTATGGGTCATACTTTCTGTGTCATGTCTAAGAACTCTTCACCAAGTCTGGAAAATTTTCTCCTATGTGTTCTTCAAAAGGTCTCACAGTTTTACACTTTGCATTTAAATCTATGATCATTTGGATTTGATTTCATGTAAGGTGGTAGGTGTCAGTTGAGGGCTCTTTGCTTTTTATCTGTGGATATCCAAGTGCTATAGGACCATTGTTTAAGAAACTGTCCTTCCCCATGGAATTGCTTTTGCTTTTTTGTAAAAAATCAGTTGAGTAATTTGAGAGAGTATATTTCTGGGTTTCCTGTTCTTTTCCTGTCCCCTTCCTCTACCAATACCACACAGTCTTGATTAAAACAGAAGTCTTGAAATCAGGTAGGCTGATTCCTCTGGTTCTTTCTTCTCTTTCAAAATTTTTTTAGTTTTTCTAGTTTATCAAACTTTCCATACAAATTTGAGAATGATCTTATTTATATCTATAGAAAAAACTTCCTAGGATTTTGATAGGAATTGTGCTAAACCTGCATATCAGTTTGGGAAAAATCAATGCCTTTAGTCTGCTGACTATTCCAATCCATGAACATGGTATTTGTCTCCATTTACTCAGATCTTATTTCCTTCCTCAGCATTTCTGTGGCTTTCAGCATACAGTTTCTGAACGTGTTGTATTAGACTTATAGCGACTTCATTTTTTGAGTAATTATAAATGGCTTTGTATTTTTAATCTCACTTTCCACATATTCACTGCTAGTATTTAAAATAGATTTATTTTTGTATGTTGATCTTGCAGCCTATGACCTTGCTAATTCTAGGAGGTTTTTTCCTTCTTCATGATCTTCTTTTTTTCCCTTTTAAACTAGTCGATTCCTTGGGATTCTACATTGACACTTTCGTGTTACCTGCATTCAGATCCTGTTTTGTTTCTTCCTTCCCAATGCATATGGCTTGCTGTTACTTTCACTTGCCTCATCTCTCTGGCTAGACCTTTAGTGCCGTGTTGACCAGCAGAAGTGAGAGTGGACATCCTCATCTTATTCTCAGGTATCAGGGGAGGAGGACTCATTCTTCCACCACTAGCTATGATACTAACTGATGTAGATGTTAGATAAAAGCCTCAGGCTCCTTCCAGGCAAGGCACAGCATCTGCTGGGAAAGCAAATGAAGGGTCTGCCTTAGGGTCAGGTAAGGAGGCCTGGAAGACACCCGGGCTTGGATCTGAGGGAGAAAGAGGACCCAGCCAGAAGGGATCAAGTGAGACAGCTCGTTGGTGAGGGTCCTCAGAGTCTTTGAAGGGCCCTGGGGTGGGGAGAGTGCAGGGCATTCGGAGAAATGGAGGGCAGCCAGCAAGGGAGGGTGTGGAAGAAGGCGAGCTTGACAGGCAGGTGAGGCCAGACTCCACCTCCATCCGAGACCACAGTAAAGGCACAGCTTTATCCCAAGGACAGCGAGTGGGACAGGGCACAGAGCAGCAGCGGTCAGATCAGCTCACAGATCACTGCCATCTCCAAGGTCAAAGGCAAAGGTGGCTCAGGACGTGGCAGTGAGCGGTGGGAAGAAGACTGGGTATAAAGCCACTTAAAGGGTAAAGTCCACAAGCTGTGATGGATCAGAAGTTGGGGTGACAGCTAGGGAGGTGCCATGAGCCTGCTCTTTAGATCAGCGCCCTGTTTCCTGGGAAGGCGGCATGTTAACCGTGGTGAGGAGCTTCTGGACCCAGCACCCTCCTCATTCACAGCACCCACACCCCAAGCCCCAAATGGCATAGCACTCTGCAGCCTGGAGTGTTCTGGATGGCCATCACCCCTGGCCATCCTGCTCACACTCCTCAGGGGCCCCCACAGCCAGCCTCCCTCCCCCACCGCCGGCCCCAGCCCCTGACCTTTCGGGGTTCCCGGAGCCAGTTCCACTGGGGCAGGGTGCAGGGAGAGGCACCATCCCACACCTGCCTGGCCTCCCTCAGGTCTCCGGATGTCCAGCTGTGGAGTCGGGCTTTGGATGCCCGTCCTCTCTGGATTACCTGGGTTCTTGCCATTGGAGAAGCAGAAGTCTTCAGGCACCCGTCGTTTGACGTGCGGTATAGACTCCTGCGTGCTGCCGCTGTCATGCCTATCTGCAGTGAGTCTGATGTCCCCAGGAGGTAAGCACTGTCACGTTCTTTTCTCAGCCCCCCACGGATGCCACTAAGCTGCTACGCCCGGCAAGTGAGTTTTTGCTAAACTGGATCTTCTGGAATTGAAGTGTGTGGTTCTGTGGAGGATCAGGCCCAGAGAAGCAGAAGAAAGACGGCTAGCTGAACCCGGGTTGGTGGAGAAGGTGGGTGGGCTCCCTGAAGCCCGGGGCGGGGGCGAGGGGGTGGGGGCAGATGAAGGGAAGTGTGGGAACCGACAAAATCAGAACCTGCCGGAGTATGATGGCAGCTGCACATCAGCGGGATCCAGGTGCGGTAATCAGAGGGAGGCTGGCGTGGGGGTGCTTACCTGGTGTTGGAGGTTGAGGCGGCAGACGGAGGGAGGTGAGGTGACTCAGACGCAGTAGCTGCAGAGGCAGTGTTCCCTAGGTTGGTGGAGCTCAGAAGAGCTCAGAGGAGCGCCCGTGGGCTGGTGCTGAATCTTGCTCTGCAGAGCTGGAACAGCGGCTCCCAACAGCCGGGCTCAGCCCCTGGCCCTGCGGGTGCCCCTCCAGGGGGTGACTGTGTTGGGGTAATGCCCCAAGGCCGGCAAAGAGCTCTGCAGTCTCTTGTCCCCACGGTGCCTCCCAGTCTCCCAGTGGCAGCAACAAAGTGCAGTCAGACACCAAGGGCCTGGGTCTGGTGCTTGCCAATCCCAGCCCCAGGGCCACAGAGCAAAGCAGGGGAGTTTGGACTTGGAGCCAAGAGACAGGGAAACCAGCTCTGCATTGACAGGAAGGGTACTGGGACTAGTTGATAGCTCTTTTTTTTTTTTTTTTTCTTTTTGCAGTGAATTAAAAACAAACACCCACATCTACCCACCCAAATTAATTTTTCCTCATTTTGCTCCAGATATTTAAAATATAAATGAAATGAACAATTCTGATCGGCTGAAATCTCCTTCACTGTCCTCAAGCTCAGAGAAGAATTCCTCTCTCAGCCGTGAAGATAAACCCCCGGCACTTTTCTTTATATTAATGCTGTGACTTATGTATCAATGAAAAACGCATGTTATTGCCTTGGAGTTTTTAAAAAATCATATAAGAGTGAATTATAAATCAAGACTTACTATGAAGTCATGGTAATTAACATTCTCTCCTGCTGTATGTACTCCAAAACATTTTTTTTCATTCAAAATGTGCCTTTGAAATCTAGCCACATCATTCATTATGTCTGTAGTTTACTAAGATCTTGTAGCTATATCAGAATGTATTCAAATGGAACCCCTGATGTCCGGATTTATGCTTGACTTCCCCTGTTAGAAACAACGCCACAGTGAAAATTCCATGCATTTATCTCAGCACTCTTTCAGATTTCCATAAGATTCTATATTCGTCTAGGTAGATTTGATGAGTCAGATGTTTGAACAGCTACATTTTTATTTGTTTCAGTTTATTTTTAATTTGCATACAGTAACGTTCACTCTTTGTGTCCAGTTTAACAGATTTTGACACATCCTCATCACATTTAGGAGTCTTATCAACCCCAAATTCCTGCTCCCGCTTCTCTGTGGTCCACCGCCTGCTGCACCTCTAGCCCAGGCAACCACCGGCCTCTTCATCCACGTGCGTTTGCTTCTTCTCGAATGTCGTATACATGGAATAGCAGAGTGTGTGTGGCATTTGGGGTTTGGCTTCCTTCACTGGCATCCTGCCTCTGGAAGTCACCCCAGTGCTCAAGAGCATCCAGCTCATTCCTGCTTGGTCCTGAAAAGCACCTTGCAGTGCCGAGGGACCCACTGTGTTCATTCCTCCACCCAAGAGAGGCTGTTCGGGGACTTTGGGTGATGGCAATAAACATTCACATATAGGTCTAGTGAAAATATCGGCTTTCGTTTCTCTCGGGCAAAGGCCTAAGAGTGGGATTGCTGGGTCATACTACAAGTGCACACTTGACTATTAGGGAAATATCAAACTGTGTTTCCAAAGCTGAGATGCTGTTGCACCACTTGCACTCCCATCAGCGACGGATTCAGGATGCCAGGGGCTCTGCATCCTTGTGAGAACTTGATGTTGTTGGGTAAATATACTTGCATACTAAGTCACTTCAGTCATGTCCAACTCTTAGCAACCCTATGGACTATAGCCCGCCAGGCTCCTCTGTTGATGGGATTCTCCAGGCAAGAATACTGGAATGGGTTGCCATGCCCTCCTCCAAGGGATCTTCCCGACTCAGGGATCGAACCCATGTCTCTTATGTCTCCTGCATGGGCAGGCGGGTTCTTTACCACTGAGCCACCAGGGAGGCCCTGTATACACTCACACTTTAACAGATATGTATTGTTTACTTACAGTAATCTTAATTTGTATGTCTCTACTGGTGACTAATGTTGAGTGTATTTTCTTCTGTTTATTTGTCACCAGTGTATTTTCTTAGGCAAAATGTTCATATCTCTGTTTATTGGTTTATTGGTTTTCTTCTTATCAAATTATGACAGTGCTTTATATGGGCCATGGTTGACTCCTAGCCTAACACAAGGTCATAAAGATTTTTCTCTTACATTTCCTTATAGAAGTTTTAGACTTTACATTCACTTTTATGTCTGCAGTCCATGTTGAGTTAATTTGGGGGTAACGTGAGTTAAGGGTCAGGATTCGATTTTTGCATGGCCATTGTTTCAGCACCATTTGTAGAAATTCTCCATTGCCAAGGCTAATGCTTTTGCACTTTCTGAAACTCACTAGACTATATTTGTATCGGTCAGTTTCTGGACTCTTCACTCTGTGTCATTGTTCAATGCTTTTAAGATGTTGTTTTCAGTATGTTACCCAGTTTTAGCAGAAAAGTTAGAAATAATTACTGAGCCCATTGTTACTGGAAGCAAAGGTCCCCTGAGTTTACCTATTTTACCTATAATGGTCCATCACATGTGGTCGTTTTCCAGACGTTCACTGGCACAGACACTAAGCAGCCAAGTGCCTGGCCTCCTGTGCATCCACCTGATGGGGGTCTTGGGCTCTGGTGCTCCGTGGGGCATTGCCATCCCTGTTATCACCCATGGGGGTCTTTCACATGCTTGGAATCACAGTACAGGCATTGAGGGGTTAGAGGCCAGGAACGCTAGGTGTAGAGGTGACACTGCCATCTGGGGTCAGCATGCACGTGAAGGATTGCTCCGTAGCTTAAACAGCTTTCAAATGTCCCCTCTGAGCATTCATGCTGGGGAATCTGTTTACATTATTTATTACCAAAATAAAAATATTTTTGGTAGAAAGATTGGATATAAACTGAACACTTATGTGGAGCTTGCCAGTAATGCAAATACCCTGTAAGTACAGCTTGGATCAGAGGGCATTTTATTCAGAACTTTACCAGAGTCCTTCACCATTTCAGCCAGTCATCTCACCAAAGGTGTCTGAGCAGTGCCACCATATTGGAGGCTGTCTGTAATGTCAGACCTGTGGGCTGTGCAGGTCCTTCTCCTGGGCACCCACACAGCGCGCCTGTACTAGTCCACGCTTACATCATTGATTATATGCACACTTTCATGCCAGAGTTTTTACTTAGTCTTATTTCAGAATGTTGTATGCATAGGAAAGCGTGGACATTATTCAGCTAAATATTTCAAATACAAACTTACTCATTCCAAGAAAATAAAAGCATTTGACACCTTCATTGAGTCTCTCACTTCACTGAGCCTGAGCATGAATATATGGAATTACATACCGTTCTATTGTAAATTCCTCTCCTTTTATTTCTATTTCACATTATAGGTAGGGCATTATATTGATTAAAAAAAATAATATGTGATGGTTAGGTTATAATGCCTATGATTTTCATGTCAAGAGAGTAGCGGGGTGTTATACAGTATTTATAATGAGAAGGGCTTGCTGGGTCTGGAGGAACGGAAGCAGAATTTCAGGCAAAAGGGACGCCCACATTTTCACCCTCTCTGGGCCCAGCGGGCTGCTGTCCACGGTGCTGAAGTGCTGAAACAATGATGCTTGCTGCTGCACAGCAAGCCGCCTCCTTCCCAGAGTCCACATCCTCATTAGCCCTCACACCATTGTCTTGTTTTTGCAATGCTTATGCATGGCATCTACTGTTTAATTTGCACGTCCCTAGTGCTGCTGCGTTTATGCATCATTCCCCTCTGTTAACCACTTGGGAATCCTCCTTGGTGACTTGAAGTTCACATCCTTTGTCCATTTTTCTATTGTATCATTTTGATGTTCAGTCGTTAAGTCATGTTCAACTCTTTGTGACCGCAGGGGCTGCAGCCGGCCAGGCTTCTCTGTTTCTCACTATCTCCCAGAGTTTGCTCAAATTCATGTCCGTTGAGTCAACGATGCTATCTAACCATCTCATTCTCTGCCACTCCCTTCGTTTGCCTTCAATCTTTCCCAGCATCCACATCTTTTCCAATGACTTAAGTCTTCACATCAAGTGGGTAAAGTATTACTTTATTCTTAATTGTTTGCTGCGGGTTATTTACAAATCTGGACACTAGTATTTTTCCCGTGTGCTGCAAATTGTTTCACGCCTGCTGCCGTACTTCTAATATGTTTGTTGGTTTATTGGGTACCAAAGTTTTTCATTTGTTATAGTTACTTTCATTAATCTTTGCTTTGGGTATTACTTTCTGTGGGTTTTGTCTAAGAAATTATTTCTTATTCTTGGGTTGTAATAAAAATATTATATAATTCTTTTAAGGAGTTTTAAAGACTTTTTAAAAATTCTCATTTCTGTCTTTAATCATGTGGAATTCATTATATTGAGTAGAGTAAGGGAGGGAATCTAATTATTTTCTTTTCTGATGAAAAGTTCCCATATTAAGCCATCTATCCATTCTTCACTGATTTGTAACACTGCCTCTATAATTCATTAAATTCCCAAATGTACATCATCTTGTTTCAAAGCTATTCTGTAGGGCTTGTTTGCTGTTGTTCCACTGATCCATTTGTGATATTTGTAATTTGCTGTACCAGGATAGTCCAGTTTTATTTTCTATGTTTTCATAATACTTTTGAACATCTGGTATTCAAGTCCTCCCTCTGCAGACTTATTTTCTTAAAGATTATTCTTGGACTTTACTCCAAATGAATTTTGGAATTGGCTTGTCAATTTTCACTAATAGTACAATTTGAATTTTGATTGAGATACCATTGAATGTATTAATTTATTTGGAAAGAATTATAATTTTTACAATAGTAAGTCTACCCATCCATGAAAATTTATTTAATAAGGTCTTCTATTACATTCTTCAATAAATTTTGTAATTTCTTCATAAAAACTCTAATGTATCTTTTATTACATTTATTCCTAGGTAACATAGTTTTTGTCATTATTGTGAATGGGACTTTTCTCTCTATCACATTTCTTTGCTACTTTATTGCACGTGAGAATATTATGGATTCTTTGAATGCTAGTTCTATATTCAACTACTCTTTTTTTATACGTTGATTACTGTATCCGGGAACTCTGATGATGTCTCTTTTGAGCCTTCATCACTTGTCCAGATTCCTGGACAATTGTGCAATTTGTAAATAACCACAATTTTAGCTCCTTCCATTGTCTATCTTTTTCCTTTTTGCAACACAGATTATAGCATCCAGGGAAATGCTGAATAGCAGCCCAGATTGCCATCAACCATGTCTTGACTTAAACAGAAATGATTCTTGATTCTCCAGTTCAGCCATCTTAAATTTAATTTCACATGATATTAATGTTGCTAGAATGATTTTGTTATAATTAGTATTGTATGCTTTTGCTCTAACTTTCCTATATATATACATTCATATAAATTCCATTTATGTTCCAACCTTATAATCTCTTTTGAATACATTTGCATTTATTGCAATTGATTACTATAATATTGTACTTATTTCTATCCTCTTATTTTGATTTTACTATCCTTCTTTTTTTTTTTTCATCCTTTTTTGCTGTTTGTTGGATTGACAGCTTTCTCTTTTATATCTCAGCAGGCTTGGCAATGATTAATTACATTTCAAATATTTTAGGGATTACTTGAAATTATAAACACAGAATTAAATTTAAAAATTCTAGAAATTATAGAGAACTTCAGAATCTCCATCTTCTTTCTGTGAATGACCAAGACCTTCCCATACTTTAAGCATTGAATTCATTTTCTCTTCAACTATTCTGTAGGAATTTTTGTTTTGCTCCTTTATGTAAGTGTAAAAATTTAGTCAGATTATTAAATATAGTTAGTACTTCAATTATATTTATAGAGATATTTTATCCATCAATGCACCCTTTTTGTTCCTTTTTAATTCTTTCCCTCCGGTTTTTTTTTTTTTTCTCCTTGTTGAAGTATATTATGTGTTAGCTCTTTCAGTGAGGTTTGAGATCAATAATCCTTGTACATCTGAACAATCTTGACTTTTGTCTTCCTTGGATGCTAGTCTGGCTGGGTATAGAATTCTAGGTTGAACATTATTTTTCCTCAGCAATTTGAATGACTTTTTATATTGTCCCAGGAACCCCTTGTGACTGATAATAAGTTTGCCTTTATCTCTTCTCTCGTATAGCTTTTAAGATTTTTTTCTTGGACATTTTGCCATTTCATTAAAATATGTCTTGTGCATTTGTGTGTATTCATCCTTCTTGGCATAAATTGTGCTTCTCTTATCTGAAGACAAATCTTTCTCTGCTTCTTAGAATATTTATAGCCATAATAGCCGTGAATATTTCCTCTCCAATTCACTCTGTCTCCTTCTGAACCTCATATGAGACCATGCTTGATTTTCTTGCTCCATCTTTCAAGAGTCCCCCTCTTTCTTATGTAAAATGATCTCTTTGAAGCTTTGAAATATATGTATAACTGGGGGAGGGCTTCCATTTTAATCAGTGTCTGACATGTCTGAAATGGGAAAGGAGGTGCTCCTACTTCAGTCCTGACTAACATATTGGATCTTGACTCTTCTGTCATGCCTCTGAAATTGTGCCTTTTCCTTCACTTCAGGGGTTTCCACGCACAAGTTCCTGAAATGAGAAAACCCAAATATGCAAAATGTTTGCATGGAATAGAAACAGTCCTTTCTCACCTGAAAATTTGTCTCCAGCATTTTTAGTCACTGATATGGTCATTCCCCCAGAGAAGGCAATTGGCACCCCCACTCCAGCACTCCTGCCTGGAAAATCCCATGGACGGAGGAGCCTGGTGGGCCACAGTCCATGGGGTCGCTAAGAGTCGGACACGACTGAGCGAGTTCCCTTTCACTTTTCACTTTCATGCATTGGAGGAGGAAATGGCAACCCACTCCAGTGTTCTTGCCTGAAGAGTCCCAGGGACGAGGGAGTCTGATGGGCTGCCGTCTATGGGGTCGCACAGAGTCGGACACGACTGAAGTGACTTAGCAGCAGCAGCAGCGGCATGGTCATTCCCCTGGCTCAATTCCTGCGTCCAGAAGTTCCTCTGGAGAAGGGATAGGCTACCCACTCCAGTATCCTTGGGCTTCTCTGGTGGTTCAGATGGTAAAGAACCTGCCTGCAATGAGGGAGACCTGGGTTCAACCCCTGAGTTGGGAAGATTACCCTGAAGGAGGGCATGACAACCCACTGCAGTATGCTTGCCTGGAGAATCCCCAGGGACAGAGGGTCCTGGTGGGCTACAGTCCATGGGGTTGCAAAGACTTGGACATGACTGAGTGACTAAACTCAGTATAGCACATGGTTGCTCCAGCCACTGATAGAGGTGGAACCTCTGCCCCAGGTTCTAGGAGTACTGGTGTTGCTAATATTAGCAGTGGTGGTAATAGCAACAGGAGTGTCTGAGGCAATAGTAACTGCAGTGCTTCCCTGCTGCGTGACCAGCCCTAGGACACTGCGGGTCCTCGATCACCACTGACTCCATAAGTGGGCTCCTGTCCGTCACTGTCCGGAGTGCTTCCTATGCAGGGTCTTATTTCATTCTCTCAGTGGCCTATGGGATGGCAGGCTATTCATCCCTCTAAGAATGATAAACTTAACACAGAGCAGCTAGGAGAGCAGCCAAGGCCACATGGACAGCAAGTGACCGAGCGGGGATTTGAAGTCACAACCTCAGACTCCAGGACTGAAGTGTTTGACAATAAAGGCTCACAAGCATTCCCAGAAAGAACCAGAAAGCAAGAAAACCAGGCACCTAGACTCTGAATGTATTAACTGAATATCTCTTTTTCTGGTGATGGTCATGGCCTGGTGCTGGTCATGTCAGGAACCTGCCCTTGAGAGACTCTCATTCTAAGAGGAAACTGATGTGAGAGCACATCAAAACAGCACTGAGAACTTGCCAAAGCCCAGGGTCCTTGAGCTGAGTCACAGGGATGAGGGGAATTACCCAGGCAAAGGGAGCAAGGTGTGGGTTCCGGGCAGAAGGCTCAGCACTGTGGAGGCTGAACAGGAAGTAGCATCTACTGGGTATGAGTCACTGCCAAAAGCTCCAGCGCCATGGGAGGACAGAGTGAGGGGCCACGGCTACAGACAAAGCCGGGCATGTGGGCAGGAAGGGCCTTTTCTTGCCACGTCAAGAATACTTGGATCTGCAGAAAAGGTGGAGGTGGGAGACAAAGGAGGTTGTCAGCTGTGCAGAGAGACCCTTAGACCAAGCTAACAACTAGGAGAGTCATTTTTACAGAGACCTGGATCATTAAACGTCCTGTAAGCAAGGATTTCAGGTGAGAAAGGACCGTTAATATTCCATATGAACATTCTGCATATTTCAACTTTCTCATTTCAGTAACTGGTGCATGGAAACCCCTGAGCTGTAGGAAAAGGCACCAGTTCTGAGGCGTAAGCCCTTCACTGTCTGCAGAGTCTCCTGGGGACTCAGGGGCCCCCTTTCATTTTTCAGCCATGTCCCAATTCACGGAGAGGGAAAATGGACTGCCGGTAGTGGCAGCTCCTCCCATGTGATGAGGAACAATATGAACGAGGGATTTAACTTGAAAAGAGATGTGCCTGTGATTTAATTTAAGCCACCAGGTTAATGCATTTCCCCCCTAATTTCAGCCTTGGGTGCACCGCATTCATTGGCACTGGCCGCATGGCTCTCGGTCCCTGTTCTCCTGTCACTTTCGTGCACGAAGCTGTTTACCCCTGACTAGATTAAGGCTGCGGGAGGCTGGGCTCTGCCGTCTCCTCAGGATGGCGGTCTCCAGAGTGGGGCTGCAGCTCATCGTCAGATTAAGAGCTGCTTGGGACAGAGAACACCCACCCACGCATTTTGCAGCTCTTCATGGATGCCTGCTCTGTGCCGCACACAGACAGGGCTGGGGATTCCAAACTGATGCTGACTTGGCCCCGCCTTTGTGAGCAGGGGCTGTGATTGGTCCTGGGCCCTGTCAGCAGTGGACAGAGAGTGATGGGCTTGGTGGGAGGCTTGGGGAGGATCTGGAGGGGTGGTAAGGCGGGGACTCTGGGGAGGGCTCTGGGCAGAGACAGTGACTCAGGGAGGAAGGCAGTGAGTGGCTTACTGCACAGCATGAGCTGACTAGTCAAAAGGTGAGGACGAGGGGCTGGCTGGACAGTCGTCCTTGGCAAAGGGGCCTGCACCTTCCTTCACGAGGAAACAGGGAGCACTGAGCCATCAACAAGCAGGCAGACGTTGGCTTCTGATAACAGAACTCCCCCAGATATAACCTGCAGACTCCTCATCCGCAGGTGTGGGTGGGGCCTGAGTCTGCATTTCTACCCAGGCCCCTACCAAGGTGACGCTGACAAGCGCTCTGTGAGTGCTGGTGAGGACGTAGCCGCTCTGGAGGGCGAGGATGGCCTGGAGGCAAGGAGCTGACCGAAGGCCCTGTTGGGATGGAGGCCAGTGCCTCTCCTTCTCTTCATCCCTGGAGCCTCCAGAGCAAGGAGCTAGGTGCTCCACTTCCTCCCTCCCCCGACTCCCACCCCCCCTTCCGCTGCTTCCTTGGGTTTGTCCCTTGATAGTTCGTTCCTTCATTTAAAGGAAACACGAGGAAGGAAGCAGCACAGCTGGGGCGCTCCAGGCCCAGTGTGGGTGAACATCTGGCTGGCAGAAGCAGAGCAAGGCCCGCAGCTCCTCCTCCTCCAGGAAGCCTACCCTGACTGCTCAGCCCCACCGGCACACCCTTCTCTCAGCTGTGACTATGTTTCATGTGCAGGCGGTGCACATGTTTCCCACTAAGTCCTAAGGTCTCTGTCGACGGCAACCATTTTCTCCCTTTGCTTCTCCCACCGGGAGGTAACTCAGGGCTAGGCCTCAGTGGAAACTCCATCATGACCTTCCAATTTGGGAGGCAGGTCAGGGGAAGTGGTCAGACCTGCGCCAGACACTGGGGTCCCTTCTGATGAGTGAGGAGAGCCTGGGCCAACACAGGGGAGCAGCCAGAAGATGAGGGCTTGCCCAGGTCCCCCAGCCCAGTTCCCCGAGAGAGGGGTTTGGCTACAGAGCAGGGAGGGGTGGGGGCAGCCTGGGAGAGAAGAGACCGTGGGCGCGGGCAGTGGCTGCTGTGGGGTCTGGAGGAGCAAATTCACATCTCTGTCCTTCAAACCATACCGCAAAGGCTGGGTTCCCGGGGAGGGGTCCCTGAAAGGGAGGGAGGCCGCCTCACTCCACGGAGCCATTCTCACTGCTTAACGATAAACAACTCAGTAATGAAGACAGAATCTACCAGACCCAATATAATCTGAAATTAAAGAAAAATGGAATGTATTAAAAATGCATTGCAGCATTAATGGAGGATGTCAGCTTGACAGCCAAGTCGCACGCATTATGCTCAGCTTGGGGAGCGTGGCTCTGGGCTGCTGGCCCCAGGGCTCTGAACCACAGGAGGAAACTAGGGCTGAGGCTGACCTGTCAGAGGAGGTGCCGAAGTGTCCACTGCTTCCTCCACCCTCACGTTCCCCCGCTTCCCAGGCAGCCATCCATCACCCCCCAGGTGCGTGTTGCCATCGGGAGCAGCCCCCAGGCTGCCAGGCAGTTTGTCTCCTTCTCTGTCCTCAGGCACCTCCTCTGTGCCCACACGCCCTCACCCTGACAGCCGGGTTCTCTCCTTCCCACTTCGTGACTCCTACAGGCAGCTGAGCCTCGTTTCTTAAAGGGCTTCTCTGTTGGGCCCCACTTGAATTTCCTGGGAAGATTTGTAGGAGAAATGTTAGACCCAGGACAGACCACTCCAGGCCCAAGGCTGAACTGCCACAAAGGGCTCTGTGGGCAGCTCACAGAGGACGGACTCCCTGCGGCCTCTGCGGACACCACTCTGGCCTCGCTGTCCCCTTCCTCCTGTGACTCCCGCCCCTCTCTGCCCAGGTGATCTGTGGATGATGCCAGGGAGGACATGTGACTCAGGCCTGGGCAATCACAGGTCTGCCCCTCCCGGTTTCATGACTGGCTCAGAGTGAGCATGTGACTCCAGTTTGTCTCACAGTGTGGGGTGACAGACAGCACTGTATTCGGCCCTTGGAGAAGATTGTACTCTTCCCTAATGGGTGTGAGTCTGCAGCCATTTTGTGACCATGAGGAATCTGGAGGTACCTCCATGGATCCCTGGAGGTGCTGAGTTATCTCAGGAAGCTAGAGGATGAAGCCACTGTGGCTGGTGGCAAAGCTGAGACTTCCTGCCTCACTGGAGCTTAGAATCCCACTGTAACTGGACCACCACAGGACTTCCTGTTGCTTGGTGACAGAGTCACACACACACATACAATCTTTCCTTCCTCTAGGCTGGTGTGAAGGCGTCACTCTCCCCCCACCATGCCCCATCTGTTGCAGGAGCAGACTCCCTAGCTGTGACCGAACTGGACCCACTCAGCCCCGCCCCCATGCTATTGCCCACCATTCTGCCAACTGACTCCCAGGGCACAACAGAGTGGCTACTCTGCCGCCTGATGCAGGGACATGTGACATTTCAGAGGGCAGAGCTGCCCGGTGGCCGACAGCATGGGGGTGGGGCTGGGTGCCAGCTATGCCACCTCCTGATGGTGTGGCCTTGGGTGTGACACTTACCGGACTGAGCCAGGAGCCCTCAGTTTTGAAACGGAGCCAATGGAAGTGATCATTGGGGTGGGGGTGGGGGCATTGCACAGTCTAGGGTGTGTCCTCTCCGTGGCCCTGAGCCAGGAAGGAAGGAATGGATGTTCCAGGGGGTCACTGGGGCACATCGTGGACACCCGGTGGGGAGGGCAGCAGGGGCTAGGCACCCAGAAATGGACAGCAGTGGGAGAAGCCAGGCTTCCTGGTCTGAAGCTGCCTCTGGGTACAGGGCCCAGGCTCTGGCCCCATGGTGGGCAGCTTTGTGGGGGACAGAGCTCACAGCTCTTCTTCCTGTGGGGGATGGCTTGGAGGGGCCATGCAGGTATTGCTTCCTCTGCAGCATTGAGGCTTTTGGGGTGTTCTTTTTTTCCCTACCTTCACTTCTGGTCAATCAGTGTGGCTCCGGCTGGTGAAAACAAGAAGCACAGAGGAAACAACTTTGGCAGAGCAGAGCAGCCCCAGGCGACCGGTCTGGAGCAGGCAGGCATCCTGCCAAACACGGTTCTTGCGGTCCCGTCTGGGCCTTTCCCTCCTTCTCCACGTCCCCATGTGGCGACAGTGACCGTGAGCCTCCCTCCTGGCCCCGCGCGCCGCTTGGACCTGGCGCCAGCCCGGGCACTGTGAGCAGAGTGGGCCTGGCGTCTCGCGCCACCCTTCGTCCCAACAAGCCCATTCACGGCCAGCCTCCCCGTGAGGCCCGGGAGGCTCTGGAGCCGGGGCAGGCGCAGGGCATCCAGGGGGTGGGACAGGGTGGGACACAAGGGAACCCAGAGAAGGGGGTTGGCATCTAGGAAGTGTCTCATTTGAGGGGAGCGTTTGGGACCCCCTACCTATTCCTCCCTCCCCTCCCACCTCCTGCCACCTCCCTGCCCCGTGTCCTGCACGTTTACAGAAGGGATGGGTGGGCAGCGCCACCAGGGCAGAGTGGGGCATACAGAGTTATGCTGAGGAACCAGGTGAGCAGCACCAGCATCTCTGGCAGCAGGCACTCACCCTGGGGCCCATGGGTTCTGCTTGTGAGGTTGTGAGGGACACTGACCAGCCCGGCCTGGCCGAAGGCACAGAGCACTCAGCACAGAGAGCGAGGCGTCTGTCCACCTCCAGCATCCCCGCTTCTGTGCAGGCCTTCCTCTGCCTGAACCTTCCCCGCTCTCCCCTTCATCCCCACTTCCTGCTCCTGCTCCAGCCCTGCAGGTACCAGGGTGGATGTCTGATCAGGGCAACAAGTGTAGCCAGCGGCCTGGGCTGCAATCCCTGATCTGTTCCCTGCTGGCGTCTGACAGCAGGCAGTCAGTAACCTCCCCAGGGACACTCTGCTCATGTGCAACAGGTGTGTGACAGCCCACAGCAGCCTGAGCCCCGGCCACATCTCATGCCTGCACAGGGCGGCCATCCGGGAAGGGGGCCCCGTGGCCGTCTACACGACCTCAGCCTCGTGAGCCATGGCCCAGCCCTGGGTGACTGGCCTTGTTACAGCGTGACCTCTCCACCCAGCCACCACCTGCTCTCTGAGGGCTTGAGACATGTCTCATACCCCAGGCCTGACTGACGGGAGCACTGTGAACGCGTACTTCAGACGGCCTGCTTAACTATAGCCTTGAGCAGTTCCTTCCCAGGATGTGGAGTCAAAGCCGAGGCGTCTTCCCCGGGCAGGTGCCCGAGGCGCTCAGGCACTTGTGTGATGTGCTTGAAGGCAGAGGCTGTCTGGAGCGAGGTGCGTCTTGTGCCAGAGCCCTAGATGTGGGAACAGCCTCCCAGGGCCTCAGGGTTTCTCTTCCTGGAACTGTTCATGACACCCCTCTTGTCAGCCAAGTGGGGACAAGACAGGGCCTCATCGGATCAGAGTTCCCTGCTCAGCCCCATGCTGCTTCTTAAGGGGTGCAGCTCCTGCCTGCAGAGAGGAGGATGAGGAGGCGCCTCCCACCTCCCCAAGACACCAAGGATGGGGGACACAGGCTCCCACTGCTGAAGGTCAGGCAGGCACATCCTCTGCAGTGAGGACCTTCCAGGGTGAGGAAGGGACCCGTTGGACCCGGTGTTTCTTCCTTCTTCCATCACGCCTCCTGGGTGAGTCTCCCATCTCTGGGGTTTGCACTGTGCAATTTTAATCCCAAGTCTGCTCAGGAAGGGGGCTGGGGACCCTGATTTGTCCCTGGTCAGTGTGAGCTGACCGCTGTGCCAAGCTCTGTGCTGGTGGAGCAGAAAGCAGAAGGTTAGGGCAGCGTGCTCCCAGCCGTCAGAGCTGGGAGGTTGGACAAGAGGGAACTAAGGGAAATTGGCCCCCAAAATATGCAACCACAAGCCAAGGCATGCCTGGAGCCCCCTGAAGCCGGAAGAGGCAGCAGGCTTCTTCCTCCCCAGTGTCCAGAGGGAGTGCCCCATCTTACTCTGCACATCTGAACTGCGACAGCACACATTTCTGTTTGATTTTTTAAAGCCATCCAGTTGGTGGCAGTTTGTCATGGTGGCCTAGGAAACTAATCAGAGATCAATAACCAAATGCCTGCATGTCCATAGAAAACCCCGCTGCCCTGAACGCACATCCTGCACAGGGGCTGCCAGGCCTGGGGTGCAGCACCCGCCTCATTCTGAGACCAGCCACCTTCTGGGCACCAGCCTGGGGACCCCACGAAGAGACAGACCCAGGTGGGTCCTGGCCCAGATCGGTGGGGGTGGGGCAGGAGCATCCAGTCCTTCTGGGGACACCAGGCCTGAGAGGTGGGACTAGCCCCTGGCCCACATGGTGCACAGCCCTTGCTCCCCCAAGGGGGTCTGCTCTCCTTCTGTGATCTCCTTCTGTGGTGCATGCCTACGTTCTTGCAGCAAGATATTTAACTGAACAGGAGGAAGGAGAGCAAAGCAGAAATGTTCCTCTTGCACACCCTCCTCCTGCCTCCTGCCCCCGTTGGAGAGACCCCTTCCACCTCCATGCTGGAGCCCGTCCCGCAGCACCCAAGCATAGCTGGCTGGTCCTCACAAATGCAGGCACATGATAGGGGACTGTTTGCAAATCAGTAAAAACACTTTGATGCTTTGCTATACCAGCTGTTAGCCGTCTGCCTGCCTCAATATCCTGGTCATTTCCCCAGGACACGGGGTGGGGTCACCTCCCCTTACTGATGAGCACTTGGGTGGGCTCTGATTCTCAAGAATGGTGCCTTTGTACGTTGTGCATATTCATATGCGTTTCTTCATGACGGGTCACTAGACGTGGGGTCACTGGTCAACCCCATTTTGGTAGATTTTGTCACTTGTCTTTCAAGAGGCTGTGCTGATTTAGATTCTCCCCGCAGGAGGAAGGTGCTGTTCCTGTGTGCTCATTCTCGGGCACCCAACATGATCAATCTTTCAGGCTTCCCACACTATCAGGTAAAAAAGGGTAAATCTCACCATTTCATTTCCCTGATTCTTGGTGAAGGTGAGCGTGCCTAGTCTACTGAGAGTCTGGGTTCTTCTGCCCTCAGCTGCTCACACTCTGTATGTAATTTACCTCTTGTTGCTGATACATGGTTGCTGTTTATATATTATGGATATTAATCATTTCTATTCAAAGACCCAGCATTTATTTTCCCAGGTTGTTACTGTCTTTTTAGCCCTGTTTACGGTGACTTCTTTTTAAAATCCAATACGGAAAGTTTTCTTTTTTATGGCCTCAAATATTTCAGTATTTTCTTTATACCTTACAGGCTCAGGTCTTTTCTAGAGGTTTTTTCGTATGTTCCAAAAGTTTTAAGAATGTCAATGTCCTATATTTTAAGGTCTTTATGCTTTCCTCAAAAAATAAGTTCATTTTTTAAATTTGACTAGAATTTATTTTTGAGTTGAACATGGCGTAATGGGCTTCACCAATAGATTCCACCTGCCAGTGCAGGAGAGGAGGATTCAGTCCCTGGGGGAGGAAGCCCCTGGATAGGAAACGGCAACGTACTCCAGTATTCTTGCTTGGGAAATCTCACAGACAGAGGAGCCTGGCAGGCTAAGTCCATGGGGTTGCAAAGAGTCAGACACGATTTAGCAGCTAAGCAGCAACAGCACAGAATGGGATACATTTAACTTAACATTTTTTCTTTGTTACCAATCATCCAAAGACAAATTCTTGAATAACTCTTCCTGCCCTCAGTAATCAAGATAGCACTTCCTGCTACAGTGAATTCCCATGTACACAAGTCCTGTTTCTGGACTCTTTATCCTTTCTCCTTCATCTGCTGCTCCTTTCTGCACCGTCACTGCTCTGCTGGAACCCCTGAAGCTTCTTGTGGTGAAATTCCTCCACCTCTTCCTATCATCCCCAGTCCTCTTGGGTCTCCTGGCCCTTCCCAGGAGAAGGGGAAGGGCCTTCTGCCTCCCATCAGTAGCACCTGCATGACCCCTGGGAAGGCCCAGATTCACCCTACCTTGGTGCCATATAAAGAACCTGGGCAGGGGCTCATAAGTGATGCATACTCCACCTGGGGATGAATTCATTCCAGAAAGAACAGCTCTGGTGGAATGTTACTCCAGATTTTATTACAAGGGCTCAGATCACGTGGACAGCTTGTCCTCCATTACTGGCATTGTGGTGCTGGGGCCAGGACCCAAATGTCCCCAAAGGAGGGAATCAGCAAATTCCATAGCCCAGCACAGCCCTCCTGCAAGACACCTCCAGCCACTCCAGGCCTGCAGAGCTCTTTGTAGATGGTTCTCTTTGATAATCCCCACTTAACAGATGAGAAGATCGAGGCTCAGAGCAGGTGCATGGCTTTCCAAGGGTCCCAACTAGAAAATAATGCGTTCAGATTCAAACCTGCAAATGTCAGATATTTGAGGCTGGCTCTTGACCACTGGACAACACTTTGTGGCATCAGGTCAAGGCCCAGGGGAGGCCGCGCAGCCCCTGACCCTGACCTGGTTGGGTGAGCAGAGCAAAGCACAGTTCTTTATAAACAGACATGGGAGGGAGGTTCAGGGGCTTGCGGTCACCCAGCCCAGCCGCCCACTGGGGTGGAAATGAAGCCCAGAAGACTGCCTGCTCTCAGGGCTCCTGCGGAGGGGAGAGGCTGGGCCCCAGCCCAGTGCCTCGCCTTTGTCCTTAGAATCGAGTGTGTCTTGGACCAAGATGCCTGCAGCACTGGCTTTGAACCGTGAGGGCCCGGTCCTGGCCTGTCTGAAGGGCATGGCAGTGCTCCTTGTCCATGTGGGCTCTGGGAGGCTGTGGACAGGTGTGTGACAAGTGACCAGGACGGGGTGTCCCCACTGCCCAGGGAGAGTGCAAGCACCTCCACGACCGCATGGGACTCTGGAGCACAAATGCACAGTGGTGTGTTGCCGTGTGGTTGGTGAGGAGCAGGGCTGGCCGTGGAGACCTCTCTCTTGTCTCCTCCGCCTTAGTACCCTGGCTCACTGACAATCAGCAAGGACAGACCTCTGTGGCATCTTCCGGTGAGATCCAACGCAAACCCCAGCCCCTCTCTGCCAAGGAAGAGGCTTCACTCCTGCCCTGGCTAAGGTGTCTGCTCCTGCAATCAATTTTTCAGCTCCTGCACAGCCCCAAGCCTAAAGTAACAGGACTCTTATTGAATCATGCCCTCAGAATCGCACTTATTGGATAAGTGGGAGCCAGACAACTCTCCCCGTCTGCTCCCTGCCTCGCTCACAGAGGCTCCAGTTCAGATGTCACCCAGGGACTGGCTACACAGGGACAGCCCTGTACACCGGCCAGGGGCCAGAGCATCCATGGCAGGGGCTGCTCAGTTCATCATTAACGTCACTTGGTCAGACAGGCGTTGTTGCCTGCATTGTGCTCAGTCCATGGCGAGACGACCACCACCACCCTCACCTGCCCACTACACCCCCACTGCCCTCACCCGCCCATCCTCAACTGCCCACTGCACCCCCCACTGCCCTCACCTGTCCACCCACACCTGCCCACTGCACCCCCCACTGCCCTCACCTGCCCACTGCAGCCCCACTGCCCTCACCTGCCCACCCTCACCTGCCCACTGCACCCCTCCACTGCCCTCACCTGCCCACTGCACCCCCCACTGCCCTCACCTGCCCACCCTCACCTGCCCACTGCACCCCTCCACTGCCCTCACCTGCCCACTGCAGCCCCACTGCCCTCACCTGCCCACTGCACTGACTACCCTGGCATGTGTATGATCTCCGCCCCTCTGTCTATAGATTAGCTCTCACCTCTGCTGCCATCCCTGTCTGTTACTCTTTTGTTATGATCTAACACTATTTTGCATGCTTCTTAACTAAAGAATAGAGAACAAAGTTGTGAGACATTCACACAATGGAATGTCTACAATGGCTGCTACTCAACAGTAAAAAGAAACAAACTATTGATAAGTTCAACAACAATAAAGGGGCCGCAAAACATGTTGAACGAAAAGCCAGAGACACAAGAGAACTGATTCCATTTACATAAAGACCAGAACAGTTGCAGCTGGCACATGGCAGCAGAAATCATATCAGTGGTTGCTTCCGAGGGTGGAGGGTAAGTAAATGCCAATCAATATGACAGAGACTCGGAGCCATTAGAGAAGTTCTGTGTACAATCGTCAAATCTCCTCAAAGTGGACTCTTCAGGTTTCTATACTTTATTTTATATATCTTATACTTCAGTGATGATAATAAACCCAGTCAGTGCTGTCCTGAAAAAGCTCATGAGTTGGAGAAACTTGCACATTTAAGCATGGTGGAGCAGGTGGTACAGGGTAACCCCTCTCACCGCCAACAATCATAAAACTTGTCAAGATAAAAGAAACAGCTCTTCTGGGCAGTGGGCAGCAAGCATTGCAGGAAGGGAGAGGAGGGACTCTTCTAAGATGAGGCCCAGCAGTCTGCCTGGGGATGGTTTCCAACCATAGCTTGGAGAGCTGGTTCTGAGCAGGGCATGAGTTCGCCTGAAGCCACTGGAATCTGTGGACCAGGGAGCTCTGTAAGGAGGGGACCCTAGGAATGCCACAACTCTGGGGCAAGGACCAAGCCCTACTCTAGACTCACTGGATACAGCCTGTAACAAGCCCCCAGACAAGGCTGCAAGGCTTACAGTTTACAGGTTATGTCCTTCCGAGGTAGAAGGGCTTGAGATACACCATGGGCATCCTGGGACTTACACTAATAATTCACACAAGCAAGTTTGCACAGAGGTCAGGTCATCAGCCTGCAGCTGAATGCCTGCCAAGCAAGAGCCAAGTCTCATCTGAGAAGGAAAACGGAACCAAAAGTCTCTGCCACCAAGAACCCGTAGTGGCTAAAATACAATCAGAAATCCCTGGACAAAGCAAAGGAGTAGAAAAATGTGATTCCTGGTGAGTAATAGTGAATCAGTCAGTGGAAGTTGAACTTGGAGACAGCCCAGGTGCTGGGTGCAGCAGATAAAGGGTTTAAGGCAATTATTATAAATTTATGCAGGAAGAAATCTTCAAAGAATTAAAGGAAATATAATCTTATGAGTGAACAGATAGGTAATCTCAGCAGAGAAATGGAAACTATATTAAAAAAAAAAGAACCAAGGGAAATTCTTGAGCTGAAAGTTACAATTGCTGAAGTGAAAAATTAACTGAAAGGGCTTTAAAGGAGATTTTCGATGTCAGGAAAGTCAGTGAATTTGAGAACAGATCAATAGAAATTATCCAACCTGGAGAACAAAGGAGGGGAAAAACTGAAGAAAAATGAACAGAGCCTCAGGGATATGTGGGATACTATCAAACAGTCTAACATAAAGGGGCAGAAATTAATACTTAGAGAAATGATGACTGAAAATTTCCAAAATTTGATGAACATATCATGAGTTTTAAAAAACTTACATTGGAGAGTTTGAAAATATCTAGATGTAAATGGTAATAAAAATCATTCTGGGTAAACCTTAACTTTAAATGAATTTAAGCAAACAATGAAAATAATAAAAGTGAATTAAATTTTCAGTTCAAGAAACTAAAAGAACAAGGGCAAAAAATAGAAAAAGGAGAATAATAAAGATAAAAGTGGATATTTTAAAACAGAAATCAAATAGCCAATGTTTTGCTTTGCTTTTTTTTTTCTTTTGTAAGAATAATAAGGTAGAACAATATCTGGCAAACTGGATGAAGAAAAGAGAGTATACAAATGAATGTATTAGAAACACAAAAGAGGAAATGCTTTGAGTTATCTCATGCCAATAAATGTGAAAGCTTGCAGATGAAGTGAGTCACCATACAAAAACAAAACAGAAGAACTCTGTACAAACATAAAATGATAAGCCATCTTCTGGGAGGAAGCCCTTTTAATGCATAAAATCAATAAAATATTAGTCCTCATATTATACAAAGAATTCCCATGTAGCTTTGAGGAAAAGGCAAAATACCCGCCCCCCAAAAATAAGTAAAAACAAATCAGTTTCCCTGGTGGCTCAGATAAGAAAGAATCTGCCTGCAATGCAGGATATCCAAGTTCGATCCCTGGGTTGGGAATATCATGGAGAAGGGAATGGCTGTCCATTCCATTATTCTTTCCTGGAGAATCCCACGGGCGGAGGAGTCTGGCAAGCTACAGTCCATGGGGGTGCAAAAAGTCAGACACGACGAAGAGACTAAATGCACACACACACACACACACACACACACACACAATCAGCGTGGATTTCATGGGAAAGAAGATATACAAATGGCCAATAAACTACATCAAATAACCCAAGAAACACAAGTTACAACAAGGAGATGCCATTCTATTCCCAACATCCAGGCAGGAGTCACAGCATCCCACAGGAGTGAGTGTTGGTGAGAATGTGGGGAAGTGGTGACTTTCCTGAGCTGTGGTGTGAATGTGAACGGGTGCACACTTGGGGAAGAACCATGCCAGGAACCAAACGTCTGTGTCCCCCCCCCAAAACAACACATTGGAGTCCAACCTTCAATTAGGAGGCACAGCATTTGAGGGCCATGAGGCCATGGGGGCGGGGCCCTCATGAGTGAGATTAGTGCCCTTACGTGAAGGATGCAGAAACCTCTCGTCCTCTGCCACTGCAAACCAGGCAGACTCCACCAAGAACCACGTGTGCCGGCACCTTGATCACAGACTTTCAGCCTCCAGAACTGTGAGGAATAACATCTGTTGCTCAACCTATCCAGTCTACAATATTCTGTGATATCAGCCCAAGCTAAGACATGCAAGTATGAAAAGAAGCAAGGTTGAAAGTGCGTCTAGTTCCAAACCCAGCCAGTCCACACCTAGATAAATATAAGAGAAACACACACACACGGGCAGAAGGAGATGGCCCCAGGTCATTTCTTGTCTCATTCTATCAGAATGTGTGAAAGGAGAGAAATAGAAAAGACCCCAAATTTATCAACAGGAGAATGGGCAGATCAAGTGCAGCGTGTTTGTGTACACGGGAGCTGAAAGGGGCAAAACAGAGCTGCGTGAGGCACACACACTGATCTTCAAAATGCAGCGTCGGGTGGGAAAAGCAGAGAGCAGACTGGTGAACGTCATATGATGCCATTGATGTGAAGGTTAAAATCCTCCCAGTTAACCATGGGAGCTGTTTATGGATATGTAGAGGGAAAGCAGGGAGGGGTCTCAGTGACTTCAGGAGTCAGTGACAGCCTCTAGAAGAGGCAGGAGGTGAGGTCATAATGAGACTCAAATGGTGAGAACTTAAAATTCCCGAGTGTGGGTGGTGGGGACAAAAGCGGTCATTGTTTCGTTCTGTGTTTTGCAGTGAAATCCTTTCCCAGTGTCCACAGCAGCAGAGCCACTGCTCACAGGCAAACTGGGGGCCAAGGAAACCAGACATGGAAGATGTGAAGTGAGTGCTCCTTCCACACACAGCCCGCAGGCAGCATGGTGCCCTCTGGGGCAGGGTAGGGGGAGCACTGCAGGGAGGGGCCAGCGAGCCCTGGGGGGAGGACGCAGCCTCTTGATCTGTGGGTACATCTTGATGTAAAAATCCTCAGAGCAGCACACTGAAGATTTTGCTCTGCCCGTCTCACCTAGTAGGAAACATGAGGACTAAATGTCACTTGGTACCTGGGTGGGAGCCTGGAGCAGAGAAACACAGCTGGGAAAGATGGAGCGAGGGGACAGGCATCTGGACACAGCGTGGACTTCAGTGGTTAGTTACTTATCAGCGCTGGCTCCTTCCTAGGGATCAATGCACAGCGCTAACAGAAGATGCTAAAGTGGGTAGGGGGTGAGGGCTCACAGGAAGACTCTGTAGATGATGCTCTAAACCCAAAACTGGCCTACAATTTCAAGTCGATTAGCAAATAGGAAGAACTGATGCTTTTGAACTGTGGTGGTGGAGAAGACTCTTGAGAGTCCCTTGGACTAAAAGGAGATCCAACCCAAAGGAAATCAGTCCTGAATATTTATCAGAAGGACTGATGCTGAAGCTGAAACTGCAATGCTTTGGCCACCTGATGCAAAGAACTAACTCCTTGGAAAAGACCCTGATACTGGGGAAGATTCAGGGCAGGAGGAGAAAGGGACGACAGAGGATGAGATGGTTGGATGGCATCACCAACTCAATGGACATGAGTTTGAGTAAACTCTGGGAGTTGGTGATGGACCAGGAAGCCTCTTATGCTATAGTCCATGGGATTGCAAAGAGTCGGACATGACTGAGCGACTGAACTGAGAAAATAAGAAGTCAGCCTGTATCACTTCCTCTGGCATGGGAGGGAAAGCTCCAGGCCCTCATGAGGTCCTGAGGTCCTGTGGGAGCAGCCCCTCACTTTCCTGGTCCCCGCAGGCCCTCAGGTGGTCGTGCAAGCTCGTGGGGGCCCCAGGCCCACAGCACGCAGCCTGGCCCCACAAGGAGTTGGTGTCTGCAGCTGGAGGCTCTTCTGAGCACCAGCCGTTGTTACCTGTCACCCTCGGTCTGACATTCCCAGGGTCCCCAGAGAGGCAGGGGGACCCTGAGAGCATGGCTGGGAGCAGGCACATGAGAGGCAGGGCTGGCCCTCTCCGGGTGGTCCCCCCGGGGCAGGCAGGCAAGGGGGGACCCAGCATGTCCAGCGCTGGCAATGACTGTGTGTCAGGACTTGCCACTAGTGCCTCTGTGCTCACAAGAGAAGGTTCCACCTCATTCTGCAGGGCCCTCCTCTGCAGCCCCGGAGGCCACAAGCGGAGGGTCAGGACTTCTCCCTGGGTTCTTTCTCTAAGCCCCAGGCCATCGAGGCAGAGTGGGCTGCAACTGGAAGAGGGGGCAGCAAGCCTTGCTGACGGACACAGGAGACCCCCGCGGCCACCCAGCCCTCCCGAGTGCCGCCCCTGACAGGGGCTGGGGAGACAGGTGGTCCTCTGGGCTCCCAGCACAGCCATTAGGCCCAACACCCTGGTCCAGAGGCCCCGGGCTCCTTCTGTCTCAGGAAAGGCTGTGAGCTGGAGTCTTAATTAACACCAGGCAAGCATCATTTGTATTCCTGATGAGACCAGGAACTTTCTCCATGGAAATTTTTTTGCTTTTGGGAAAAACTCTTCAACTGGCTAATGTTTTTATTAACAGACAGGTATGGTTGTTAAAAATACGGTTCTCTTCCCACCTACAAGTGTGAGCAAGGGCAGGACAGGTGGCCGCCTACGAGTCAGCAGGGAGCCCCCACGCCTATGTGTCCGGACCTGCTGTTGATGAATCACAGGCTCTGGTGGCAGTGCACGAGGCTGGGGGTGGCTGGAGGCACAGGCCCAGGGTTGACCTCATGTGGGGAGGTTCTGGGGGCGCCCCAAACAGCACCCAGACTCACCCCCAGAGCCCTCTGCCTCTCCACTACGCTGAGGATGCAGACAAATCTTCTCCCCACCTCCGGACCCTGGGGCTGCCTGCATAAAGCCTCAGAGTGTGGCTCGTGCGTTCTCTACAAGGATTCTTTACCATCTGAGCCACCAGGGAAGCCCAGATGATGTTTAGAACATCATTTGCAGTCTTCCCGTGAACCCACGCCCGTTGCCCCCACTAGCACCCACCTTGGCCGTGGGTGAGGGGCTTGGTTGGGACTGTCTTCTTGGAGGGGCTGCCTAAAAGTCCCCCAGTGGCCAACACTGACTGGAGCCCGGGCCTCGGACCCCGTCTAGTGCACTTGTGGGAGGTTCTGAGCCCCAGGGAAGGACAGGTCAGCTGACAGATGACATGGGAACTTGAGTCTGTTTAGGGCCAGGGTCCTGTGAGCTGAGAGAAGCTCCAGGTGGACGCCAGCTGGCACTTCGGCCCTGCTCCTGCGATGGACAGTCCTGGCCCCGCTCAGCGGCGGCCAGCCCCGCCCGTTGGCCCTGCTGGTCTGACTCTCTATCGTCCTCTCCCGGATCCAGTGGGGTATCCAGAGTGACCCCGGGCTTCCCACCTGGCCAGCAGTTCTGAAAGTGGCCAAGCCGCTGCTGAGAAGGTGAGTTTTCAATTACTGCAGCTCCGAGGCGAGGGCAATGCCTGAGCGATAATTAACAAGGTGTTTCCCTAGCAGGGAGCAGGCGCCCTGCCCTGGAAGGCCCTGGCTGGCGGTGGGGATCAAAAGCCGGCTGCTGCCCTCTGGTGAGAGCAGTTCCAACCCCCTCTGTCCCCCTCTGGCCCCTCCCTCCGAACCCCGCCGTCTCCCTCTCTTCCCCTCCTTCGTCCCCTCCCTCTGTCCCCTCCCTCTGTCCCCCTCCCTCCCTATCCCTCCGTTACCTCCCTCCATCACCCTCCTTCCATCACCCTCCATCCCCTCCCTCCATCCCCAGGGTTTAGGCGAGGATATGCGGTAAGTATTATCAGGTCTCCCTGTGTGTGGAATTGAAACTCATTTCTTCTTCCTTCAGGAAGGCCACTGGCTTTCCCTCCTGTCGTCCAGAGCCCTTCTCCCCTTCTCCTGGCTGTGCCTGCCGACCCCGCCCCCATCTGACGCTGTTGACCGCACTTCACTCCAGCCTGGGGCCATCTCCTCACAGCTCTAGACACAGCTGTTAGCGCCCAATACCTGCCAGGCCCTGGTGGGGGCCTCTCCGTGGACGCATTTTGACATCTGCTCATTGGCCACATTTTCAGGCTTGTCCAGGCCTGTCCTCAGGCTGAGAAAGAAGGGACCAGCTCCCAGGAAACAGCTGGAGGAGGCATGACATTTGATCCAAGCCAGGCAGAGTATCCCCAGGGAGGGAACTGCAGGGAGAAGACCCAGACTGGGGAGAGCTGGACCGGCCTGGGATGGGGGCTCCTTCCCTCTGCCTGGCAGAGAACCGCGTGGACACCTCCACCGGGGACCACCCACCTCAGGCTGAGCATCGAGCAGCGGCCTCCTGCGTCTTTTCTTCTCCGGCTCAGGGTGGGCAGAACAGAGGGGTCCTCCCCCGCACACCGCTTGTCAACCTTGGCAATGTGGTGGGCAGTGCCTGGGCTCTGGCCCTGTGGGGTGCCCCCTGAGAAGGTGACCAGCACCTCGGGCCCCCTTCACCTGTTGCCCGTGCCTGCACAAGCACAGCAACCCACCCCCTTCCCAGATAGGGACCAGGCAGGAGAGGGGCAGGGTCCTGCCCTAGGTCACATGGGAAGAGCAAACGAGGCCCAGGTCCAGGACCCTAGCCAGCCAGGCTAGAGGAGCTGCCTGGTGCCAAGGTGGGAGGAACGAGACATGGGGGCAGAGAGAGGCAGTCCCATCATCTAAGAAAGCCCCCACCTGTCCTCCAAAGAGGCCGGACAGCCTGTGGCATCTGGGCCAAAAGCCTCCTGACCTCACACAGCACGGCCTTGCTCGTCGGGTAGATGTGCTGGCTGGGAGATTTCACTCCCATGGGACACAGCCTAGGAACACTGCGAGTGTGGCAGGGGGCCAAACACTGAGGTCCAGACTTGGCAGTCACAGGGCCTCACCCCGGGAGCTGGGCAGCCTCGGCTGATGGCGTCATTCCTGTCAAGTCTCAGTTCTCGCATCTGCAAAGTGGGCTCATAACGTGGCCCCTGAGCAGTGCCACCATTGAAGCTGTTGGTGACCTTGCACAGCTGGCTACTGAGGAGGCTGAGCTCTGCTGGTGGCCGTGCCGTGCCGTGGGTTGCCCAAGCCCCCACATGAGCACTGAGTGGCCCTAGAAAGTCACTGAGCCACTCTGACCCTCAGATCCTTTTCCGATGTGGCAGAGGCTGTCCCAGCTGGGTGCCTGCACCAGCAGACGCGGGAGATCCTGTGGTCCCAGCTCCCAACCCGCCCCCTCTCGTTCAGCTGGTTCCACGTGGGGACCTGAGTCACCCTTTCCTGGAAGAGAGAACAGTGGGGGAGGGAGAGAGTTCGGGAGGGTGGTTTGGGCTGGGGGCTGTCCAGGGACTGACACAAACCCAACCTCTACACCGAGGACCAAGTAGGGTCCACTTGAGAATACACCCCACCTTGTCCAAGTGCGCCCAGAGTGGAAATCCTGCTCCTCCCCGTAGGCCCACTCCTTCTTCCGCCCTCCCCCAGCCTCCCTGAGACAAGGACCAGGGCACAAGGCTGCACCTTCTACCCAGCCACAGCAGGGGTGCCCCTGCAATGCCGCTATCTGCTCTGAGCCTCTGAGGCCTAAATTACCCAGCAAACGGAGATGGATGGCAGGGCCTTCCTGGCTCAAATTGATTCTCCACTCGGCACTGGCGGCGTCTCCTCTCCCTGGTGATCATTGAAAAACGCTTTTTTCTCTATCTAATGGCCCAATTCACCAGCTCCTCGATAGGAAGCAAAGATGTATATCTAATCATGGATTAATGGGGATGGGGTGGGAGACGGAGGCCAGTCCAGGGTCGGCCTGAGGCACAGGAAGGGAGCAGGGGGCACAGCGCTCTGCTATGGGGCTCCCCCACCCTCTGCAGCCCTGGAGCCTCTCCCAGGAGGAGTCAGCAGACGTCAGCAGGGCTGGGGCCAAGCAGGAAGTCAGGGCACGAGTGTCTCCTTGGGGGACATGTGGCCTCACTGCTTTAATCAGGCACGTGCAGTCCGTGAAGTGAATATGCTTAAACTGTGAATGCATGGAGATCTGCAGGGCTTGTCTGTTTCTCTCCTGGTTTTGCTTAGGTGAAATAGAGGCACAAATAACAAAAATTATCTTCCCAAGGTCACATAATATGCAGGGAGTGGCAAGGAGCCATGGCAGGAAGCCACCTTTGACTTCAGCTGACGCCACGCTGACGTTCCATCACCTGGAGCAAGTCACATACTCTTCTAGCTCACTGTGACCTCACCACGGAGCAGATAGGCACTGAGGCCTCAAAGAGACTGGTCTCTGTGCAGCTGTTTCCAGAAGATGAGTAGCAGGATCAATTCAGTTGCTCAGTCGTGTCTGACTTTTTGCGACCCCATGGACTACAGCATGCGAGGCTTCCCTGTAACTCACATCCATCGAGTCGGTGATGCCATCCAGCCATCTCATCCTCTGTTGTCCCCTTCTCCTCCTGCCCTCCATCTTTCCCAGCATCAGGGTCTTTTTCAATGAGTCAGTTCTTCACATTAGGTGGCCAAAGCATTGCAGTTTCAGCTTTAGCATCAGTCCTTCCCATGAATATTCAGGACTAATTTCCTTTAAGATGGACTGGTTGGATCTCCTTGCAGTCCAAGGGACTCTCAGTCTCCTCCAACACCACAGTTCAAAAGCATCAATTCTCCAGCACTCAGCTTTCTTTATGGTCCAACTCTCACATCCATACATGATTACTGGAAAAACCATAGATTTGATTAGACAGATCTTTGTCAGCAAAGTAATGTCTCTACATTTTATTATGTTGTCTATGTTGGTCATAGCTTTTCTTCCAAAGAGCAAGTGTCTTTTAATTTCATGGCTACAGTCACCATCTGCAGTGATTTTAGAGCCCAGGAAAGAAAAAGTCTATCACTGTTTCCATTGTTTCCCCATCTATTTACCATGGAGTGATGGGACTGTATGTCATATTCTTCGTTTTTTGAATGTTGACTTTTAGGCCAGCTTTTTCACTCTCCTTTTTCACTTTCATCAAGAGGCTCTTTAGATCTTCTTTGCTTTCTGCCATAAGGGTGGTGTCATCTGTATATCTAAGGTTATTATTGATATTTCTCCCGGCAATCTTGATTCCAGCTTGTGCTTCATCCAGCCCAGCATTTCTCATAATGTACTCTACATGTAAGTTAAATAAGCAGGGTGACAATATACAGCCTTGACATACTCCTTTCCCGATTTGGAACCAGTCCATTGTTTCATGTCCAGTTCTAACTGTTGCTTCTTGACCTGCATACAGATTTCTCAGGAGGCAGGTCAAGTGGTCTGGTATTCCCATCTCTTTAAGAATTTTCCACAGTTTGTTGTGTTCCACACAGTCGGAGCCTTTGGCATAATCAATAAAGCAGAAGTAGATGTTTTTCTGGAACTCTCTTCCTATTTCGGTGATCCAATGGATGTTTGCAACTTGATCTCTGGTTCCTCTGCCTTTTCTAAATCCAGTTTGAACATCTGGAAGTTCTCAGTTCACGTAATGTTGAAGCCTGGCTTGGGGGATTTTGAGTATTACTTTGCTAGCATGTGAGATGAATGCAAGTGTGCAATAGTTTCAACACTCTTTGGCATTGCCTTTCTTTGGGATTGACTTTCCTGGTGGCTCAAACGGTAAAGCGTCTGTCTACAATGCGGGAGATCCGGGTTCGATCCCTGGGTTGGGAAGATCCCCTGGAGACGGAAATGGCAATCCACTCCAAGACTATTGCCTGGAAAATCCCATGGACAGAGGAGCCTGGTAGGCTACAGCCCATGGGGTCGCAAAAAGTCGGACACGACTGAGCGACTTCACCTCACTTCACTTCACTTCACTTCTTTGGGACTGGAATGAATGAAAACTGACCATTTCCAGTCCTGTGGTTACCGCTGCGTTTTCCAAATCTGTTCCCATGCTGAGTGCAGCGCTTTCATAGCATCATCTTTTAGGATTTGAAATAGCACAACTAGAATTCCATCACCTCCACTGGTTTTGTTTGTAGTGATGCTTCCTAAGGCCCACTTGACTTCACATTCCAGAATGTCTGGCTCTAGGTGGGTGATCACACCATCGTGGTCATCTGTGTCATGAAGATCTTTTTTGTATAGTTCTTCTGTGTATTCTTGCCACCTCTTCTTAATATCTTCTACTTCTGTTAGGTCCATCCCTCTTCTGTCCTTTATCAAGCCCATCTTTGCATGAAATGTCCCCTTGGTATCTCTCATTTTCTTGAAGAGATCTCTAGTCTTTCCCATTCTATTGTTTTCCTCTATTTCTTTGCATCGATCACTGAGAGATCATTGATCTCTCCTTGCTATTCTTTGGAACTCTGCATTCAAATGGGAATATCTTTCCTTTTCTCCTTTGCCTTTAGTTTCTCTTCTTAGCTATTTGTAAGGCCTCCTCAGACAACCATTTTGCCTTTTTTGCATTTCTTTTTCCTGGGAATGGTCTTGATCACTGCCTCCTGTACAATGTCACGAACCTCCACCCACAGTTCTTCAGGCACTCTGTCTATCAGATCTAATCCCTTGAATCTATTTGTCACTTCCACTGTATAATAGTAAGGGATTTGATTTAGGTCATACCTGAATGGTCAGTGGTTTTCCCCACTTTCTTCAATTTAAGTCTGAATTTTCCAATAAGGAGTTCATGATCTGAGCCACAGTCAGCTCCTGGTCTTGTTTTTGCTGACTGTATAGAGCTTCTCCATCTCTGACTGCAAAGAATATAATCAATCTGATTTTGGTATTGATTATCTGGTGATGTCCGTGTGTAGAGTCTTCTCTTGTGTTGTTGGAAGAGGGTGTTTGCTATGACCAGTGTGTTCCCTTGGCAAAACTCTGTTAGCCTTTGCCCTGCTTCATTTTGTACTCCAAGGCCAAACTTACCAGTTACTCCACACATCTCTTGACTTCCTATTTTTGCATTCCAGTCCCCTGTGATGAAAAGGAGATCTTCTGGTGTTGGTTCTAGAAGATCTTGTAGGTCATCACAGAACCGTTCAACTTCAGCTTCCTTGGCATTAGTGCTTGGGGCGTAGACTTGGATTACTGTCTATGACATAATGGATCATGTAATTCCCAGTTTTAATAACAACAATGAGAATAACAAGGATCGGATGGTGGTGATGGTGATGCCAGGATGACAGTGGCAGTAACGGTGGTGGTGGTGGTGGTGGGGACGACGGGTGAGCTTGGTGATGGCGGTGATGATGGCAGTGATGACGGTGGTGCTGATGGTGGGGATGACGGTAGCCATGGTGATGGTGATGAGGATGAGGGTGACTTTAATAGAGACAGCACTGACTGAGCTCTTGGCTAGGCGATGTACTAAAGGTGTCATGTTCTCCGTCCCGTTCAATCCTCATCTTCTACAGCATTCGCTATCAATAGCCCCATTTTCTAGATGCCAAAATGAATACTCGGAGTCACACAGCCCTCGGGCACAAGCTGGGGCAGGATTCACTCTCCAGTTTCCAGAGCTCCCCCGGGTCTGTACTTCCCACCCCAGCGCATGTCAGTCCTCTAACTGGCTCTCCAGTTTGCAGAGCTCCCCCAGGTCTTTCCTTCCCACCCCAGCACGTGTCAGTCCTCTAACTGGCTCCCTTACGAGCTGCCTGCTATCTTGGTAGTGCTTTAGCACCTTTCGCTGTAGTCCCCGGCAAGCAGTGCTGCACATCTGCTAATTACATGTTTTACTGTCTCATTTGCCATTAAACATTGTCTGCACCTACCATGAAGCAAATGCACCTCCTGCATGGATATCCTCTCCTGAACTCCGGCCTGCAGGAGCCCTTCGGAGTTTGCAGTCGGGGGGCCTGCCAGGGTCCCAGCCTTGGAGCGCACCTTTCTCTCTGTCCTCTGGGCTAGGCCATCAGCTGCACCAGCCCCCAAGCCAGTCACATGACACCAGCCCACCCTCCTCACCCACCACCCCAGCATCTTTAAACAGCAGACTGCTCATGCCACTCCCCTCTACAAAGCATCGTCAGGGTCTCCATGACATCGGCCACAGTCCCGGCATCTGAGCCCTTTTCCCATGAACTGACCCACGTTTCCATCAGCTTGGCTTCATCCTCGCAAGGCCAGCAGCTTGCCTGCTAGAATCTCTGCCCGTGATGCTTCTGGGGCCCAGGGCTGGGCCTGGACAGAAGCTCCCTGCCCCAGCACCCCAGGCCTCCATCACTCTCCATGGATCACACTTGAACTGTCAGCCCCTCCTCCCCGGGACCCTCCTCATGACACTGCCCCCAGAGTTTTCTGCTCTGCTCCCTGGAACTCACACATGGTAAAGAAATCACCTGCATCTTCAGACCCTGGCCTCTTGGGTGACAGGCCTCCTTGGACGGGCCCTTCTCACCTTCCCCGCGTCCGAATCGCCGAGGTTCATCCCAAGCAGAACAGTCCACCCCTCCCCTGATGACTGCTCACCTCCTCCTTGCCACCGTCACCTCACTGACAGGAGGCCCTAACACCCGGGGCCGGGGTTTGTCTCCATGGAGCCTCCTGCCATCGTTCGGTGTTCATTTAGTATCTAACTGGAGTGATCTCTGCCTCTCCTCTCCCAGGCAGCCTGTCACCTTCTCTGAAACCTCAGGTACGGGATCCCGGCCTCCCAGCCGCCAGCCCCGCAGGCCCCATCCCTCCCACACACCAGACTTGGAGTCTGACGACACCTCCTGGCTCTTGACCCTTGGACTGTCTCCAGATCCACCAGCTCTGGCTTGCTTTCTGGACCTCCCGCGCCAGGACTGTGTCCACACGCCTGCCGAACCTGACCTCGGCCACGACTGGCCTTCTGTCTGACCTCCCACTGCACCTGCCAGGGAACCCAAACCAGACCCGCCACTCGGTCTGCTCCATGTCTTTCCCAGCCCACCGCCTGTCCCGGGGGAGTGCCCACAAGCTGGGCCGCTGCCCACGGAAACCTGCGCCCTCCTGACCCTCCTCCAGGCCCCTCTCTCCTGCCCACAGTGGTGTACACATTGCGGAAACTTCCATCTGAGACTTACAGCCACTGACACAGCCCTTCTTCCCAGTGAGAATACGAGGTGAATAGCCACGCACCCTCGGATGTCCCCATCCACCCCCTGGACACAGCTCTGCAGCGGTAGGTCAGCGTGTCCTCCGCCTCCGGCCTCAGTCCCAGCCGTGGTTTGGCAACTCTCTTAATGTTTCCCTTAGGAAGGAAACTGCTAATCTGACGCGTGCTCCTTGAACGTCGTGGGAAGGAGAAATCTCATGCCTCAACCCCGCCCTCCTCACGTCGGCCACATTGCGGGGTTCCTGTCATAAGGATGAGAGCAAGCTGCGCTTGCCACTTCTCCACTTGGTTTTCTCGAATGATGACCCCACAGCCTTGGGTTTGGGGGGTGTGGAGGTGAGGCTTCCTTTGGGTTCTCTCTGCTGTGTCTACAATTCAGAAACACTGAAAGACCAAGCCGATGAAATGGGGTCTCAGGAGGTACCCGCTCGTCTCTGTCCTCGGCCACTCCTATGCCTGTGCTCAGGCTCTCCAGGGAGCTTGGGTGCGGGGATGGCTTGAGTTATGGGGAAGCTCACGCTTCCGTGGGCAGCACCGTTTGCCAGCACCGAGGATGGGGCCAGTCCCCTTGGCACTGCCCACGGGCTGCGGGGAAGAGCAGGCAGGACCCTATTCCGGGCATGCCCTCTCCACCCCTGCACAGCTGGGGTTCCTGACGGCAAAGCATCAGTGCCCAGTGCTAAGGAGCCAGGGGCCCCTGCCATCTGGTCCCCGTCCACTGCCCCAGCCCTGAGTCCCACTCTCTGGGCCGCAGACGTGCCTCCTCCTCCAGGCCAGCAGCCCGGCCCTGCACAGGCCCCACCTGGCCGGGAGGCCCGGGCTCCCCTCCCACTGCTTCCTGGCCCCACCTCCTCAGGACACCTTATCTTAGGGTCCGGCCCTCATCTCCCAGACCCTGTGCATCCCTCCCACCACGCTGGAGCCCCACAGGTCACAGCCCCACCCGGACTGGCTGCATGGGTCTGGCTCAGCCTCCTGGCTCCCACAGGGAGCTCACAGCAGTCAGCAGGCTCCTGACCCCCATGGTCAGCACACCTGGAGGACAGGTGGGGTGAAGCCGGCTCGCCCACCGGGCAGGCATTTGAACTCAGCGAAGTAGGGGACTGGGAGTCTTTGTAAGCTGCCTTTATCTTTTTCATAACACATTTTTTTTAAATGACTAAGTCAATATTTGTTCAATGCAGAACACTTGGGAAACAAACAATGGAAGGAAAAATTACCCGTAATTGCACAGCGCAGAGATAAACACCGCTCGCTTTGGAGACGGCGTCTTCTCTCCTTCTGCCACCTCCCTCGCTCCCCTCTCCTTGCACATGTATCAAAAACAGGATCTTCTGTGTGCCTGCTCACATACAGACACACACGCACACTCACACGCACACACGGCTGCTCCATCCACCATGCTACCCGCCTCCCCACAGCAGCTGCACAGCAGTTCTGTCCGTCCCCCTCGGCCTCCATCTCTCGGGCGCAGGCTGTGCTCCCCTCTCGTCCCTCCGCCTGGAGTCTCTGAACCACTCCTGCTTCCGCGGGCCCCTCTGCAGCCCACCCTCCTCCCGGAGCTACACGGCCAGCACCCTCCAGCGGTTCCTGTTGCACTGCCATGAAGACCCGGCCTGCCCTCCAGGCCTCTGGCTACCCCTGCAGCCCCCACCCGCCCGCCCTCTCCACACAGAGCCTTGCTCTCTTGCGGGGCTCCTGCCAGCCCCCTCCCTCCACTGCCTTCGCTCAGCTCCCTGGTCCCCACGGTACTGTACCCCCAACACTCCCACAGGGCAGCTCGGAAGTCTCCTGGAGGCGACAGGGCCTTCATGTTCACTGGTCTTACAGCTCTAGCCTGGACGCTCCGGTGACCCCTGACCTCAGGCTCACCAGGTTTTGGCTCCTGATGGAGCACTCTGCATTTTCTGAGTGAAGGACGAGTCTGTGAATGAATGAATGAGTGAGTGAGTGAAATACCTGGAATCGGTCAGCATACTCTTGGGGGTCGTAGCAGGGGCCACCCTGATTCCCTCCAGAAACGCTAACGTTGTTTCGGCATCTACTGCCCCTGGACATGCCAGGCAGGCCAACCTGCGCTTCCCCCTGAGCAGAATCGCGTTTTCATATCTGCGAGTTGTTGGGCAGGGTTTCACGTGTCCCCACGGAAATGAGCGGACTTTCTGTAATCAGTGATGGAAACCCTTTTACGTTTGCCTACTGGCCATCCATACACCTTCATCCGTGACCTTCTGACTCACACTCCTGTCTCTGCTTGACGCCTTTCTCGTTTATTTATGATAATATTTTAGGTCATTAGCTCACTCACCCTTTGAATAAACAGGGGTTGTGAAATAAACCCCACCTCCGCTGCTGTTTGTTTCTAATCATGTTGAAGTTTTTGTTTGAGTAGTGACCGCATAACACTTGGTGGTGCTCCTAATGAATTTCACCCTGGTTTTCCAGTTAGACCCCAGCTCAGGAGGAGATGGACCAGAACCGGGCAGACCAGCTGAACAAAGAAACCATGGGCGGGATACATCTATCACAATCAGGCCAGCCTCTGGGAATTCTGTTTCGTCTATATCTTTACAATGTCTCCTAAACTGCGCAAACATGTTCCTTTCTAACTTTGATTTTGTTTTTCCCCTCCCCTTTGGAAAAGCCGAGAGGCAGGCGTTCCAATTCATGAAGCCTCCTACACATGTTTTAAATTTCATTTTCAAGATACAATCCAAATCAGAACACACATTCATTCACATGCACTTTCCTGCCCACTTCTTTCTCCACCTTCCTGGGATTTTTAGTTCCGCCAATCCTGGAGACTTCTGGGATCAGTGAGTTCTCCAGGATATATGTATTCATTTACTATAACAGAGGCTTATGGACGGGGCAGCTTAAACAATGGAAATTCATTCCTCACCAGCTCTGGAAGCCAGAAGTCTGAGATCCAGGGCTGGTGTCCTCCTGGGCATCTCTCTCCTGGGCATCCAGGCAGCTGTCCTGGCTTCATGTCCTCATGTGACAATTGGGGTTTTCAGACAGAAGAATTATCCTTCCGGTTCATTAGAAGCTTTTCGAGAACACTTTTACTATATGTAATTATAAACCTGAGAAGACACACATTTTTTGTCTTCTTAGACCAACCACGAGCTATTGGTTGAACTGTGACTCCCTGGTCTACACCAGACTCCAGGAGCCAGTAGGAGGAAGGGCGGGTTTGGAGCCAGGTCAGGATTCACCATGTCACTTGGGGTGTCTGTCTATAAAGTGAGGTGATGATGACCCAGGGGCAGGGGCTGTATTGTGGACTAGTTGGGGAGCTACTGGAAGCCACTGGTTTAGGGCCACAGAGGAGCCCAGCGAAGGCTATGTCCTTCCCAAGTAAGAATATTTTCATTTTGATTTAAGACATGTACTCATTAAAAGCAAACAATGCGGCCAGGACTCAAGAGTAGAGAAAGGACCCCCAGATGCTCACCTGGATCCCCAGAGGCAAGGACTGAAACCAGCTTCCATGGATGCACACTTGCCTGTCTGTGCCGAGGACCCTGACAGAACCCACCTCGTCCTCCTGGGGACACAGCTAGAGGACATGTCACCGCCCCCTCACATGGCCATAGGAATATGAGTGGCTGACATGTGCCTCCTGCAGACCCAGCCCTTCAAACCCTCCCCAGGACCCCATCGCCTGTCACCAGGCATCCTCCGCCCTCTGGTTGAATGGCATGGACGAGGCAGCCCAGAGGAGGGGGCAGCCCCTAAATGGAAGGAGCCTGGGTCCACCGTGTGGCGCCTGGTCCACTCAGCAGACACCGTGGGCAATTCACATCAGGGAGAGATAGACCTTAGTGAGATCTGGGTGTCTTCATTACAGCAGCTGACCTACCCTGACCAATACACCAGATGATATTTAAACAGAAATTTCTGTCCTGTAACTTTTCTTTTTTAAAAACACATATTCATATCGTTCTACTCTGGCAAGACAGTTTGCACCATTTACAAAAAAAAAAAAAATGGCTCCGGAGTAAGTATGTTAGTGACAGGTACAGATGAGGCCTCTCACAGAGGATGAAACATAAGGGGCTCATCTCACTGATTAACAGACAGAGCCGTCCAGAGTTCACTCTGCAATTCAAACATGTGAGCAAGGACCCAAGATTTGTCTTTCCAAATTGCCATCCTCAGATTTTTGGCCTTTGGCCTTTGTCCTTTGGCCTTGGCTCTTTTCCTTCTTCGTTAGATTCCAGATCTTCATTTTTTCTTTCTTTTTTTGTAATTTACTTTCTCATTTACCTGGGGTATATCCTCAAGTCACTTCTCTTGAGGAGTCAAATGAAAGTTTGTATGAAAGTTTGTTCGCATGTATGAAAATGACTCTTCCCACGTGTCCACTAGTTTGGCTGTGACTAGCACATCATCAGAATGCTAGGGGCTTGGCTATGCTTCTGAAAGCGGTGGCTGATCAGAGAACAGGCAGGTCATTTCATTTCTTTGCAGATGACGTGTTTCCCTCTCTGAAAACGTTGGGGATTTTTCTATTAACGGTGTTATGCAAGTTGATGGTAACCTGCCTCACTGTGGCTCCTTTTTTGATTCATCCTGCTTGGTGCTGTGGGAGGCCCTTGCAGTGTTGAGGTTCTGTTTTCCTCGGAGCTCAGCGATTCCCTTGCATTATTGATTTGTACTCCCCTCCCCTCCACTTCCTCCGGTTTTGTTTCCGGCTGCCGGCCTCCTGGAGGCTTTCTTCTCTGTCCTTTTTATCCATTTGCTCATAATTCCAATCTCTCTTCTCGGCGCTTTACTCACTCTGCTTTCTCATTCTCTGTTGTTTGTCTAGGGGTGCAATCGTACTTTGGACTCTGCTTGTTTGGATTTTCTGACCATTCTCCTTTCAAAGCATGCTGGTTTTTTATTTTGCAGTTACAATATCCTCTCAAATGTTTCTGCTTATGTTAATTGGAGTATTTCTAGTGTACTTTTCACTTGATTTGCTCTGTTTCCTCTGATCTTCGTTTTTTCGGCGTGTTTATCTTCATCTTTCTCTGGCTCTCCTCCCTGCCTGGCGATGCTGTCTGCCGAGTCACACGGTGAAGGGACAAGTGAGGGTGCTGGGGTGGACCCCTCTGCTGTTGGTTAACAGGACTTGCTTTTCTACTCACCCCCCCACCCCCAGATAATAACTCTGACTTTGGGCTTTGGGGGGAGTGGGAGGACTGTGGCAGCTGGCAGATTCTCTGTAACGCGTGGAAGCCTGGACCCCCTCTTTCATTCTGGGGTTCGCTGTCCCTGTGGGGCTCACCCCATGGCCTCAGTGATGAGCCATCGGATCGTCCCTCTGCCTGTGCTTCTGCTCCCACAAGTGGGGAGGGCGAGGGTCTGCTGAGTGGGCTTGCCCCACTTATGACTCACCACGACCTCTATTTTCAGCCTGGCTCCTCACCCCGGCCCACCCACACCTGCTGCCTCTGGGCCCCAGGCCCCTCCTCTGTCCCGGGGGAGGACTCTCAGCATGCCTGCTGCCAGGATCCGGGCTCCAGCCCCCTCCTCTTTTATAGGTCCGCTCACACCCCTGCGAGTTCTGTCTCCTGGAATTTATTAAAATCTCTTAGTCATTGTTGTGAGGATTAAAATGCAATTATGTATGCAAAGCACATCATACAGTACCTGGCACTTAAGGAGGACTGGATAAATGTTAGCAATTATTATCACAGTTGGTTAAGTGATTTCCCCAAGACGGTAAGACCTCTTCCTTCAAGGAGGCCACAGTTTAGACAGACAGAGGCTCAAGTATCACCAATAATAAGTCGCCCCAGCTCCCCCAGCACCAGCATCTTTGCATGTTAACTTGGTCCTTCCTTACAGCTTCCTAGGAGGGCAGGGAGCACAGACGTCACCTTCTGTCCACTTCTGGATTGAGATATGACCTTGCCTCGAGAGCCGGGCCACAGGAAGAACACTGTGCCTGCTGCAACACCCCTTCCGGTGAACACGTCCCAGGGCGGATGGTCCCCAGCGCTCCAGGAAGCAAGTTCCTCCTCACGGAGCCGGTAGATCACAGCCGCCTCCAGAGAAACTTGAAGTCAAGATACAGAGCTCTCGAGGCAAGGTCATTCTCAAGGGCAGCTGCAGCTCTCTTAACGCCCAGAGTCCAGGGAGGAAGCATGAAATGCAGCGGCCCGGAGTGACCAGACCAAAGCCTCATTGTCTAAGACGGAAGCATCTGGGCAGCTCATGCCGCCGGGCTTTTATGTGCTCTCTTTCTGTTTTAAGCCAGCAGCGGAGTTTGCAAGAACAATCACTGAGGCATCAGCATAGCTGTGCCGTGGAGGAGCTAAGAGTAAGGGGAAGAGCCAGGAAGGGAGGGAACTGGAGCATCTACCGCGCGTCAGGAAGGTTGCTGGCACTCAGACTCAGCACACATCTCTCACTCTCACTGCGACACATCAATATGTGTTTTGTAACAGAAGAAACTGACATTCAAAGAATTGAAGGAGTTTTCCCAAGGTCACACAGACTCAGCCTCGTCTCCCCATAGACTGTGTTCTGGTAACCATAAATCAGGGAGGAAAGGATAAGTATCAAAGCTATTTAAATAAGACAAGTCACTTGGCCTTGGACTCTTTTATCTTTATTGGCTAAATGCCTAGAGTAAAACCTACTTCTCAGAGCCTTTGTGAAAAGTCAATGATCCACCAAACATGAGTGTGCCTGCCGTGCCTCAGTGCACACAGTAGGCGCTTATTCAATGTTTGTGAATCTGGTCTCAATGAGGGAAGACTAAACACTTCTTGAAACTATTAAAGTTTCAAATGGGATGGTTTTAACTAAAGAGAAGGGATCAGGAGTTGATAGAAATATCTGAAATAGGTCTCATGGGGCAGTAGGGTTGGAGCAGGAAAATACTATGTTTTCTCAAACAAGAGGCTCTCCAACTGGAGCGGGTGGAGAAGACGGAGGACGCGCCCGAGAGCGGTCGCCTGCAGCGCCGTGTTGAGGCGCGGCCCGCAGGTCCTGGGGACCAGGAAGGGGTTCTGAGCACACGACAGCAGGAGGGCGCCTTCTGCTTGGGTCATGCATGCTCCGGAGCTGCCTCACTTTCAGTGCCCTGTTGCTTATACCTCAGGCAATTTCCCAGTGATCCCAAATGATACAGTAAGCTTCGTCTCGAACCACACGCTTTTGTATATAACATCCAGCACCTTCGGATAGAAGTAGATCCTGGGACTTCCCTAGTGGTCCAGCAGTTAAGACTGCATTTTCCACTTCAGGGAGCAAGGGTTTGATCCCTGGTAGGAGAATTAAGATTCCGCCTGTTGTGTGAAGAAGGCTGAGCACTGAAGAACTGATGCTTTCGAATTGTGGTGCTGGAGAAGACTCTTGAGAGTCCCTTGGACAGCAAGGAGATCACACCAGTCAATCTTAAAGGAATCAATCCTGAATACGCATTGGAAAGGCTGGTGCTGAAGCGCCAATACTTTGGCCTCCATAGATACGAAGAGTCAACTCATTGGAAAAGACCCTGATGCTAGGAAAGATTGCGGGCAAGAGGAAAAGGAAACGACAGAGGATGAGATGGTTGGATGGCATCACCAACTCAATGGACATGAGTTTGAGCAAACTCAGGAAGATAGTGAAGGACGGGGAAGTCTGGCGTGCTGCAGTTCATAGGGTCGCAAAGAACTGGACAGGACTGAGTGACTGAACAACGACAGCAAAGCATTTGATGAAAGTTAACAGCAATGAATGATAAAAAGTCTCAATAGACTAACTACACAGAAATAAAATTCCTCAACCTGATAAAGAATATGTGAGCAACCTACAGCTAACATCATCTCCTAAAACTGGAAAAGGATGCCCATCCTGTGAAAATCCTTGCCAGTGTAAGAAGGCAAGAAACAGGAATAAGAAACAAGAAATAAGAAACAAGCATACAGATTGGGAAGGAAGAAATAAAAATGTCTTTATTTGCAAATGGCATGATTGTGAACAGAGAAAATCTAAAAAAATCCTAGTTAGTTTCTTTGGCAAAATCACAGAATACGAGGCCACTGCACAAACGTCAGTTGTATTTCTGCATGCTAGTGGTGAGGGAACTACTGCTGATTGTTACAAAACATTGATTTTTTACAAAGATGCCAAGTTAATTCAATGGAGAGAAGACTACCCTTTTCAACAAATAGTATAGAAACAATGACATATACATATGAAAAAAGAGGAAACTTCAGGCCATTAAAAAGTTACTTGAAATGGATCATAAACCTAAATGTAAAACCTAAAGCTACAAAGATTCTAGACAAAAATCATGGTAGAAAATATTTACTGCCTAGGGATAAGCAAAGATTTCTTAAGTAGGCTTTAGATAAGCACAAACTATGAAAGAGAATATTGATAAATTGGACTTCATCAAAACTAAAACCTTCTGCTCTTTGAAAGACATTGTTAGGAAAATAAAAAGCAAGATACAGAATGAAAGAAAATATTCACAGTACCCAGTATCTGACAAAGCCTTATAATCAGGATATATAAAGCTTTTTTTTAGTTTAAGAAGAGACCCGGTACAAATGGGCAAAAGATTTGGATAATACATTGCAAGGCAAGAAAGATACATGGCCGATGAACACGTGAAGAGATGCTCAGTGTTACTGGACATCAGGAAAGTGTATATGGAACCACAGCGGGGACCCCACCCCCATCAGGATGGTTAGATTTGAAGAGACTGACAATGTGAAGTGTTGGTGTGATGCTGAGAGAGTCAGACCCTCACACATCACTGACAGGAGGGAACAGTGCTACAACCACTCGGAAAACTGCTGGGCAACTTCTTAAAAGTTAAACATACACTGAAGCTATTACCCACATGAAATGTATTTTTAAAGATTTTTTTTTTTCATCTTGGGTGCCAGGAATATTAAAAAGAGAGAGAGAGCAGATATATTTAACCATAATGTACTATGATTCATCAAACAGCCCAAACTTTCATTTTGTGGGGTTCATCTGTTGACGCTGATTTAAGCTATCATTCATTTTATCATGTGGGAACATGTTATATGGTTAAAAATATAAGGATTTTGAACTAATGTTGATACAAGCTGTGTTGTCTTATCATATTGTTTTTCAAAGTGCTGCCAGTTTAAAAGGAAAGCATTATGTTTACAAACATGTTTTGAAATGTTGGCCAAAATTTTGGTGGTATCTTTGAAAAAGATGCTTGTCTCCAGCAGCCAAAAATAAAGTTAAATATACATTTATCAAACAATCCAGAAATTTTATTTACCAAAAAGAAATGAATACACCTATCACCTTCATCTACTAACATCTTCATGTTCATGGCTTTGCTCATGATGGGTAAATCTCATAATGGGCTTTCCTGGTAGCTCAGTTGGTAAAGAATCTCCCCGCAATGCAGGAGAGACCAGTTTGATTTCTGGGTCGAGAAGGTCCGCTGGAGAAGGGATAGGCTGCCCACTCCAGTATTCTTGAGCTTCTCTTGTGGCTCAGCCGGTAAAGAATCCTCCTGCAATGTAGGAGACGTAGGTTTGATCCCTGGGTTGGGGAGATCTGCTGAAGAAGAGAATGGCTACCCACTCCAGTATTCTGGTCTGGAGAATTCCATGGACTGTACAGTCCATGGGATCACAAAGAGCCAGACACGACTGAGCGACTTTCACTTACTCATAACAGTCCAGACTGGAACCACCCAATTATCCATGAAGATGTGAATGGATAAGCACACAGCAAGGACATTAATAGTCAAATGGGACTCGTCAAAATAGAAAACATTCACTATGCCTGCATCTCCCCTGCTGCCTTGTAAATAGATCCATCAGTACCATCTTTCTAGACTCCACATATGTGCATTAATATACGATATTTGCTTTTTTCTTTCTGACTTACTTCACTCCATATAATAGGTTGTATGTTCATCCACCTCATTAGGACTGGTTCGAACATGTGGTTTTTGGTTTTTTTTTAATGGCTGGACACAGTGTGGGAAGGAGAGGGTGGAACAAATTGATGGAGTGGCATGGAAACATATACATCACTGTATGTGAAATAGTCAGTCAGTGGGAATTTGCTGTATGACACAGAGAGCTCAAATCAGGTGTTCTAGAGAGGTGGGATGGGGTGGGAGTTAGGAGTTGAGAGGGAGGGTCAAGAGCAGGGGGGCATGTTATGCCTACGGCTAATTCATGTTGATGTATGGCAGAGACCAACCCAATATGGTAAAGCAATTATCCTCCAATTAAAATTAAATTAAAAATTTTTTTAAACTTCTGTGCTTCAAGGGACACTGTCAAGAAAGTGAAAAACTTACAGAACGTGAGAAAATTTTTTCAAATCATGTATTTGATGGGGTCTAGCATCAGAATGGCAACCCACTCCAGTACTCTTACCTGGAAAACCCCATGGGCAGAGGAGCCTGGTAGGCTGCAGTCCATGATGTCGCTAAGAGTCGGGCACGACTGAGCGACTTCATTTTCGCTTTTCACTTTCATGCATTGAAGAAGGAAATGGCAACCCACTCCAGGGTTCTTGCCTGGAGAATCCCAGGGACAGAGGAGCCTGGTAAGAGGCCGCCTATGGGGTCGCACAGAGTTGGATACGACTGAAGCGACTTAGCAGCAGCAGCAGCAGAATATATAAAGAACTCTTATAATTCAGTAATAAAAAGACAAACAATGCAACTTAAACACTGGACCAAAGAATCTGAACTGCTATTTCTCCGAAAAATGATACACAAGTGTCTAATAAGCACATGAAAAGATGCTCCATGTCATTACACATCAGGGAAGCACAAATTAAATTCACAGTGAAATATCATTCCACACCCACTAGGATGGTTATGATCCACAAAATGGACAATAACAAACGTTGAGTGTGGAGAAATTAGAACCTCATACGTCGCTGGGAAGGATGGAAAAAGATGCAGTCGGTTTGGAAAACAGTTTGGCAGCTCCTCAGAAAGTTAAACATAGAGTTATCATCAGTTTGACTCAACAGTTCTAATTCTGGGTATACACTCAAGAGAACTGAAAAAAAATGTGTTCATGCAAAAACTCATACACAGATGTTCATAGCAGCATTATTCATAAAAGTCAAAAGATGGAAAAACCCAAAAGACCAGCAACTGGGGAGTGGATAAGCAAATGTGGTCTATCCATAGAAAGGAATATTACTTGGCCATAAAGAGAAATGAAATAATAGCACAGGTTACAACACGGATGGGCCTGGAAAATACTATGCTGAGTGGAGTAAACCAGGGGTGAGAGGCTGCATATTGTATGATTGCATTTACTTAATATCTCCAGAATAGGCCAACCCATAAACGGAAAGAAGATCAGTGATTTTCAGGGGTTGGGGGGATGGGAGAATGGGGGAGGGGTGACTGCCAAGTTTCATCACTTCAGGAGTGGTGAACGCTTTCTAAAATTAGTGGTGCTGGCTGTACGATTCCATAAATACACTAGAAGCCACTGAATTGTACATTTTCAAAGAGTAAATTTTATGGTACGTGAATGATATCCCAACAAAGCTGTCATTAAAACGGAAAAAAGATGACCAGATAAGCAAATTATAGTATATTCATACTATGGAAATATAACAATAAAAATGGATAAATGACCGAAATATATAAATACATGGATGAATCTCAAAAACGTGCTGAGCTTAAGAATCCAGACACAAAAGAGTGGGCACTTTAGAATTCCATTTATGTGAGTCTCTGAAAAACAAATTTAATCTGCAGTGACAGGGAGCGGAGCGGCAGTTGCCTGGGGCTGGGGCTGGGGCACCGACTGGAACAGAGCACAGGGGAACCTTCAGGGCTGATGGAAACGCTCTTTATCATTAAGCGGTGGTGGCCACACAGGTGTATAAATCTGTCCAAATTCATCCAAAGACACATTTAAGATGGGTGTATTTTGTTGCGTGTAATCTATCCCTCAATACAACTGACTTTTGAAAAGGAATGAAGCTTCCTCAAATGTAAATAAATATACGCAGTTCGTTAACAATTAGCCTAAGAAGCATGCCAATGTGCATTTGAAATATTTATTACGAACAATAGTCTCTGTGGGTTCTGTCTGCACCCTGGTTCCCCTAGGCTAAGGAAGTTGTGAAGTTCAGTTAGTGCCCAGCTCTGAGCTGGGCGCCAGGAGCAAAGGTGCAGGATACGCAGTGTTCCGACACCGCTGCGGCTGCGTTAGCGTCGTGGAGGCAGGCATCCGAACGATACAGACACGAATAGCTGGCATCATGTAGGGCGCTGAGTGCCTGTGTGTACGGCAGGGACAGGCAGCCTCAGGGAGAAAATATCGGAGGATGAGACGTTTACACGATGGCTTGAAAACAAATCAGGTCAGATGCTGAAGGGAGTGGTTAAAAGAACTTGTCAGACCAGTTATAGGGGACTCGCTGGCTGGGCGATTTCTTCACATCCTCATCTGTGTCCTCGTGTGTTAGTCAGGAAAGGCTAGACGATGCTGCAGAAACAAATACACCTTCCTTCTATCACGTAACTGCCATCTAGGGCTCTGGGCTTCCCCTTCACCGGGGGGCGCAGTCATCACAACAGGTAGCTGTGCTGTGCCTGGCCTCCGTCACCCGGCGCTGCCCCTCCTGCAAGGAAGGATGGGAAATGTAGTCCACCCGCAGCTCAAGCAGAGGAAATGGGGTGAAGACCGCACGGCCCTGGCTCTGCAAATCTGTGGTCCTGGGTCACGCCCTTCCTCCTCTCCCCTGTGGTGGTTCCCTTGTGAATGTCTCCCTAAGCATTTCAACAGTGAGCCCTAGACAACCTGTCCCTGTTAGAACCACTCTCCATACTTCCCACAGAGCTGGCCATGAAGGCTAATTGTAGTGGAGATAATTAGATGATGTGTGTGCTTTCAGATGGCCCGTCCTTGTGACATGCAGCCCTCAGACCATGCTGCCCACCAGGTAGCCACCAGCAAGGCAGACTGGGAATGGCAGAGGCTCGGGGCTTTGGAAGGGTGGCTTCCAGCCCTGCTTCTGCTTGTCCATCACCACAGGCCCTGTGTCAAATCATCTCACCTTTCTGAGATGTGATGAGAACAGAAGAGGGTACCGGGGGAGGACATTCTAACATCTTGAGGTCACTGCCTTTGTTATTATTATTGTGGTTGTTATGGACGTGACTCTGTGGGCTTCCTCTTGCAGGAAGCCCTCCCTCCTCTGGCCCCAGCACAGCTCTGCACTTCTCTCTGGCTCACTCGGCTTGAACAGTGTCTTCCTCCCTTCCTCTTAATGAGGAAAATATAAGTTTATGAGCTTGCAAATGGGCCCCGGGGCCATTTCTGGGGTGAGACCCAGAGCCGTCTGCATGGAGACAGGTGAGCATGGGTCTTTAACAGGGAAGATGGAGAGGAAAGCGGGCAGTCCTGAGTGGGCAGCTGTCATCAGCACCGAGAAGCTATAAACTGGGATTGTCTTCAAGATTGAACTTTTCCCCTCTCTCCAGCAGCTATTAAATAACTCCAAGGAAATTACTCTGAAGGAAAAGCGTTCAGTTCGGCTTTTATTTAGAGCAAGCTGACTCCTGGGAGCCTGTTGTCATGTGAGGGTCTGCAGGAAGTGTCGGGAACACATGCCCCAGTACCCCTCCTTCCATCGTCCCCACTGTCAGTTCTGGGGAGATGCTTGACCTTTTAGGGCACTCACCTCTCGTAGATTGAAGGTAATATGGAGAACTGACATTTACTTTGTTCCCCATAAATGCTGAGCCATCTTACATACGTTATCTTTTTTAATTATAAAAAATAATTCACAATATAGGTATTATACCCATTTTGTAGACAGGAAAACCAAGATTCAGGGACTTGGTGTCACCGGGATTGCAAAAAGTCAAGCTGAGAGCCCAAGGTCATAGTCGCTTTGACCTTGGTGTTACAACATACACGTAGGACAGGGTATTTGTCTCTATGCAGAAGAGCTTGTGAAGGGTAATTAGAGTTCAGTTCAATTTAACTCATGTTAATAACACATTGCAAAGGAGATGAAGTGAAGGATGTGAACTTGGCCTCCAAGGAACTTAACAGGGGATAGACATTTCTTGGTAAACAACAGCAGCCTGTCAGATATGGATGGGGCCAGAGAACCTGTAACAGGGACTTTGATTAAATGCGGTGGTTTGAACCCACGGGCTCAGAGAGCCCTGTTAAAATAACAGGAAAGGAAGTGAACAGACACAAAACCACAAGCGCAAAGAGAATGTCAGGGACAAAACATCAGAATGTCAGCACAGTTGCCAAAGGCAAAAAAAGAGACAGACAGGAGGTGATAGAATTAACTCACTGGAGTCAGGTGAACACAGAAGTCTGCCTGTAGGGAAAGTGATCCATTCCTTAGACCCCTAGATGGACAGCCTCCAGAATCATAGCCTGGGGTGTCCCTGAGGAGGGCGAGAGTGCAGGTGGGGTTGAGGAAAAGGAAGCTGGCTTTAGAGCCTTTGTGAAAAGGAGACAGAGGTCCATCCTCCTTCTCCTCCCTCCTGAGCATCACGCAGCAGCACCACCTGCATCCAGCAGCAGACGAGGAATTCGCCCTGGAACTGTTGCTCTAGATGGCTTCTTGACTAGACAATGGGAAAATACGGGGCAATGTTTTACTGGGGTGGCTTATATTAATATAAGCTTCAGCTCCCCTTCCACACTCTAAGACTTCTGGAAGCCAGGCTCATGCTCCCCAGGCAGAAGAGAGGCATCTTCTCTAGGAAAACTCATTGGCCCAGGAGGAAAGACCCACAGACACTGACAGCTGAGGCGCCAGATTAAAAATGCAATGTGCCTCCGTGCCACTGTACATTGAACCCCTTCTAGCCCCAGCACACAGAGTTTCCAATTAATTTTCCATGATGGACTCACAAAAATGAGCAGTCTTCCATAGCTACTAAACCCTGACAACTTCTAATGTGAAAGAGGGAAATCAAAACCAACAAAAAGGAACGAACCAAAGCACACTAAATGAACCACAGACAGTAATAAACAGAGAGCGGAGGTGGGAATGACACCAGGAGCAACACTAAATCCATATCTCCAGTGGATGAGGGAAGATGGGTCACCTTCATTCTAGTACGAGGATGCTCTGGAAAAGGAAAATTCAGGACACACAAGTGTATCTATTCATTAAAAATATTTTAAAATTAGAGATGAGAAATTTTATTACAATAGAATATTTAGAAGATAAAAGATTTTTCCTGAAAGTGAAACAAAATAACAAAGATAAAGAAAATAAAAAGGAAAGTTAATGACCACCTCAAGAGGTCCAATACCCAAACAGTGACACTTCCAGAAAAAGAGAACAGAAAATGCAGAGAAGAGAAAGTTATCCAAGAAACAATTAAAAAGAACATTGGCTTCCAGTTGAATGGGTCCACATTAGTGATAGTTCAGATCATCTGGAATAAAGACAAGATGCTGAAGGTCTGGTGGGGGGAGAGAAAAGGTGTAAAACAAATTATCAGGCATAAAAATGGCATCAGTCTTCTCAAAAGCGGTGCTAGAAGCTAGAAGACAAGGCATCTCTGAATATTCTGAACAAAAAGTGAATTTTCAAAGAGAACTGTAGACCCAACCAAATTACAAATCATGCTGATGGCACAATGAAGACTTTCTTCCAGTCTCGAGTTTGTTTTTTATACTCATTCTCTGAAAGCTCCTGAAAAAACACATCCCCCACCAACGAGAACTGAAGCATCGAAAGAGGAAGTCATGGAATCCAGGTGGCAGGCGGCCCCATGTAGAGAGCAGGTGAAGGATCCCAGGGAGGTGGAGGAGGGGAGGCCCTGGACAGCTGTCTAGAGAACCGTCCTTCCACGTGGAAGCAGGGGGTGGAGGGCCCGGGCAGAGTGGCTCCAAGCAGGCAGAGAGGCTGATGGAGTACTCAACACGGCTGAGACATGTCAAGAGGAGCTCGTTTCTTCCAGGATGTCTAGCTAAGTTAGTGTACGCACATAGATGAGTTAGTAATTATTAACTCCAGGGAAAAAAAACACACAAGAATAGACTGCTGACTGAGCTGCACAGTCATAACAGTCTAAACCAACTCATTGGAAATGACCCTGATGCTGGAAAAGATTGAAGGCAAAAGGAGAAAAGGACCGCAGAGAATGAGGTGGTTAGATAGCATCACCAACTCAATGGACATGAATCTGAGCAAACTCCAGGAGATAGTGAAGGACAGGGAAGCCTAGAGTGCTGCAGCCCATGGGGTCACAAAGAGTCAGACATGACTTAGTGACTAAACAACAAAAATCCTTGACTGTTGACCAACTTCACTGAAAGGACAGAGAACAGGGATTACAGATATGCAGGTGTCAGAGCTAAGAGAGATACACCCTTACCTCCTGTGACTGGAGGTCAATAAACTTTACATAAACCTGAAAAATCAAGAAATAGCAGGATAAGCATGTAATTTAGAAATATGGAGGTAAGTGCCAGAAGAAACAGGTATAAATGAGGAGATGGGTTTCTTTGGGGAAATGGAAATTATTAAGATTTTAAGACCTAAAGAGCATATTAAAAAGCAGAGGCATTACTTTGCTGACTAAGGTCTGTGTAATCAAAGCTGTGGCTTTTCCAGTAGTCATGTGTGGATGTGAGAGTTGGACGATAAAGAAAGCTGAGCGCCGAAGAATTGATGATTTTGAGCTGTGGTGCTGGAGAAGGCTCTTGAGAGTCCCCTTGGACTGCAAGGAGATCCAACCAGTCCAACCTAAAGGAGATCAGTCATGAATATTCATTGGAAGGACTGATGCTGAAGCTGAAACTCCAATATTTGGCCACCTCATGTGAAGAATTCACTCATAGGAAAAGACCCTGATGTTGGGAAAGATTGAAGGCAGGAGGAGAAGGGGATGACAGAGGATGAATTTAATGGATGGCCTCACCGACTCAATGGACATGAGTTTGAGCAAGCTCTAGGAGTTGGTAATGGACAGGAAAGCTTGGTGTGCTGCAGTTGATGGGGTCACAAAGAGTTGGACACAACTGAGTGACCTAACTGAACTGAACTGAACTGAACTGAAGATTTTGAGGGAGGCCAATTAACTTCCAGTGATTATGTATGGATGTGAGAGTTGGACTGTGAAGAAAGCTGAGTGCCAAAGAATTGATGCTTTTGAACTGTGGTGTTGGAGAAGACTCTTGAGAGTCCCTTGGACTGCAAGGAGATCCAACCAGTCCATCCTAAAGGAGATCAATCCTGGGTGTTGATTGGAAGGACTGATGCTGAAGCTGAAACTCCAGTACTATGGCCACCTCATGCGAAGAGTTGACTCATTGGAAAAGACTCTGATGCTGGGAGGGACTGGGGGCAGGAGGAGAAGGGGACGACAGAGGATGAGATGGCTGGATGGCATCACCGACTCAATGGACAAGAGTTTAGGTGAACTCCAGGAGTTGGTGATGGACAGGAAGGCCTGGCATGCTGAGATTCATCGGGTCGCAAAGAGTCGGACACGAGTGAGCGACTGAAGTGAACTGAACTGAACTGAATTAACTAGTATCTTCTTCCTCAGTCAAGGTTTGAGCCAACTGAAAAATATGACAAAGGAGCAAGTAGATGGAGGATAAATCGCCTTTATTACTAATAAAGGTTAAATTGGAGCAGGCCTTTTGATGTGAAACCAAACATGGCTTCTGTTCACGTCTTTTTCACTGTCTGTATCACTCACCTGATCACTGGTCTGGACTCTGGAACCATCTGTCAGAAGATGTGTTTATAAACCAGGATCCTTTCCAGGTTACTGTGTCCCACTGGTCCAAGAGGGGAAGTGTCACCACCAAGAAGGTGTTTCATCCCACCTTCTGGGAGGGAAGAATCTTATATTTTCCTGAAAAAAGCGGTGAGCAGCTGTCCCCTCCAGAAAGAGCTGGGAGCAGTCAGGATTAGAGCCAGTGGTTTATAAGTTTTATAAAACCATATGCATATATTATTTTGAAAAGAATAAAATTGAACACTAGATATTGGTTCAGAAAATAGCATTTAAAAATGGAGGAAAATTTCAGTTGGTTCAGGCATAAGGAGGAGTTCTTCACACCAAGATGTGGGGAAAGGTCTTTTCTCTGAAGAGCATGTGTCAGGTTAGAGTGTGAAAGTATGGTTCTAGTAGCTACGGCTTCCCAGAGGGATGGTGTGAATGCACCGTGTGGCTCCTGGGAGGCAGGGGAGAGACTGAAGATGGGGCTGGAGGAGTTGGAACCAGGTCAGGAAGGACTGTGTTTGCAGGACAAGCCACAGAGCTTGAATTCTAGTCACTCCATAATGTGAGTGTATCTGTGTGTGTCTGTGCGTGTGTGTGTGTGGTGGGCATGGGTATAAAGCACGGTCAGATCTGGATTCTAGAAAGTGTATTCTCCCATCATTACAGAGGATCAGAGGTACCCAGGTAGAAGAGAGGAAGACAGGTGAGCAGGGTGTGTGATCCCCCAGGAAAAAGAGGATAATTTGTTCACAGCAGCTTGTCAATGGTCACAGCTGTTCACAGCATCCTCCAACTTCAGAATATAGTTGGCCATCCTGAGCAGCATATGCTGAAGGCAACTTGGTGCCAAGGAGTGGCTTTCTCCTCACAGTGCTGGCAGTCACAGGAAATGCTTTTGCACCTGGTCAGTACAGGCAGGGCAGTTACAGACATAAGAAGACCCAGGTGTACTGGGCCTGGCAGCTCACTGTGGGTGTGGCAGGCAACCAACTGACTATTCTCGCTGGAGGCTTTCTTCCTTGGGTCAGACTTTTGGGGACCACATGGGAACATTTATTCCTGGGAAAATTTCTCTGAAAAGAGTGTAAAGACTGATCTAGGACTATCCAGAAAGGTATCACAGCCACTCAATATTGGAGGATGGGTTTGGAGCAATGCTGGGAGAAGAGGGAATGGAGTGTACGAAGACGAGGGCAGAAAGTTGGCATGAGAAAAGACGAGGAGCAGGGCCCTGGGATAGTACGGAAATAAGCTGGGGAGGAAGAGCTGGAGTGAATTGTGAAGGTCCTTGAATGCCAGAATAAAGGTGTCTTTGAAAGATTTGAAGCAGTGGAGGGATATGGCCAAATTTGCATTGTATAAATTATTGGCCTGGAAGAAGTGTGAAGGATCTGGGGGAGAGGGAAGCCACCAGGGAGATATCGATCAGTCCAGGTGAGCAATGGTCCAGGCCTAAATCTGGGCAGTAGCCATGCTCTGGGAGATGAAGGTTGGCAGGACAGATGGAGAGATGGATACCAGGTATAAACAGGACCTGATTAGGATAAAGCTGGTAGTGTGAAAGGGGGATTGCTGGGGTCTTTGAGAGTGGGGAGACAGGATGTGGTTCAGGTAAAAGAAGTGGCTTGCTCAAGGTCAAACCTAGAACTATCAAAAGACCTCATTTAGGACTCTCTGCCAGCTGACGCCTGAATCAGGAGAGTTTTCCATGCCCCCACTGCCAGGCAAAGAACCAAGCTGTTTCACTGTGTCTGAGCAGCACTGGAGTGATTAGTGTGGGCTGGGTTCTGGGAGCCTTATTTCATTACTGTTTGACATCTTCAAAGGACAGAAACTCCAGCCCAGACAACAGCCCAGGCTTATAAATTAGTCAATTTAGTTGCATTCCAGCTGAAGAAGGTGGCTTTTCTTAGCCTCCCATTCTCTCCAAAGTTGAAGAAGTAAGAAGAAATATTCTCTTAGCTTGGAGGAAATCACTAGCCAGAAGAAAATGAACTATTTTCAAGGTTCTATGTGTCCTGCCATGATTTTGTGCACAGGAAAAACAATGAGCTCCTCACAATGTGTTATTCCTGGGATTTGAAAAAGGCACCAATGAGCCAGTGTTCACTTCAAGGATATCAATTCCTTTAGGAAAAATGCAAGCGGCTAAGTGAGGGTAACGTGCATATATGTGCTACTGAATTAATACATTATCAGGGATTGTGTCATAAGCCCTTTGATTTGGAAGAGGAAGACAAAAGGAAGTATTTCTTGAGCACTCACTACACTTTAGGCATGAGAGGCTATGGTTCATACATAATATGTCACTTAATCCCGAGGAGGTGGATGTCAATGTCCTCATTTCACCCAAGAGAAAGTTGGGTTACAGAAAGTTTGCTCAGTTTCAAAAGTACTGATCTGCAAAATTGGAATACATCCCAGGCATGCTCTGGGGACAGAAGCCTTGGGAAAAGAAAGGAAAATCTCAGAAATCTCAGGAATGTCCTCAAGATGCACAGTACAGGAAAGGAAAGCTCTAGTGAGAGAAGGATGGATCAGGGAAGATTTCCAGAATCACAGAAATGTAGCATACTGTGATCAGCATTCAGGAGCACCTTGGGGGTGGCTGCAGTTCTGCAAGGGGTGGGGATTACAGAATCACAGAATCTTAGTGATTGAATAGAATTATGCTGGCCATCTAGTCCTTGCTCAAAGAAAATCTAAAACCTCACCCATACCACAGTCAAAGCTGGCATCTCGCCCCTCCTCCTTGTACACTGGCTCTTCTTGCAGATTCTGAGAAGCAGCTGCAGCCATTGAAACAGTGTTCATTTCCTCCCTTTGTGAGAGCTGCAATAGAAGTAGAGGATGGAGAGTGGGAGTGGGTCCGATAAATGATTCACTGGGAAAGGCAAGTTCATAAATGGGTTGGAATTAGGATACAAGATCCTTGAATCCCTCCTACTCGTTCACGGTTAATGTTGGAGTGCTGGGCTCTTGGCTTTATGCACTTGGCTCTGACGGCTGCGTTTATGAGTTGTAAATCTATTGGGGAAGAGCGAGTTCAGAGCGACAGACGGTTGTAATACTTCCTCTGGTTAACGTGCTCAGAAACGGAGTATTCCTGCATGTGTGCTCATAGCAAATTCTTGAATTTGTGGGAAGAACATAGTAAGGAGGTCAGGACCATGGACAGAGCCCCCAGTCTACAGGAGGCCAGGTCTGGGTAAGGATCCTGGGTCAACACCTTGGACAGAGCCCCTGAGAGTGGATTGTTGATTTGCGGATCTTGACTGCAGTGGAGTTGTGTGATGGTAGGAGTTTGGAAGTGCATATGGGGTGGGGGGGGAGGGCGTTTGCTGTGTAGGTTGACGGAGGTTAGAGTAGAAGATTGGAAGCTTCATTTCTGTCCAAAATACCATGTCCTGCTCAAATATCCTTTTACCTTTGCCTTGATAGGGAGCTCCATTTTTATAAATGAAAATGATAACCCCTTACATCTACAAAGTCAATTACAATTGAACACAGTCTTCACATCCTTTTTGCCATCAGACCCTACCACTGGCACTGTAAGACAGGCAGAGTCAGTGTCCACATTCTCATCCAGAGACACTCAGGGAATCAGAGGCAGAACCAGGATATGAATCCCACTCTTAAATGCGATGCTCCCCCTCATCAAATGATGAGAGGACAAGCGTAGGGCTGGCAGGGAAGCTGGTTTAAGACATGACTGCCTTCTAAGCTTTCACGATGGGGAGTTTTGCATTAATAATGGAAAGCTGCTGCCAAAGGTATCTTTCTAAAACACAAATTTCATCATGTCACTCCTCGTATTTAAAGCCCTCTAAGGGCTCCCTGTGGCCCACAGGATAAAGTCAAATAATCTTAGTAAGATGTTCAAAGCCCTTCAAAGTCTGACCCGCTGCCTCTCCAGCTACAGCGCCTGACACCCCGTCTCAAGCAGCTTAGATTCCAGTCCCAGAAAATTCATTATTGTTCCACAGAAATCTCTTCTGGGGCCCTGGGACTCTGCCTACACTGTCCTTTCTGCCTAGACTGCTCTCCTATCCCCCCTCTGCCTTGGGTTGATGATGAGTGAACTCTGACTTATAACCAAAATTCACCACCAAAGTTAATCCTCTTTGAAGTTCATGGCAGTTCAGCAGGCAGAGTTTAACTTTCTGCTCGGTGCTTCTGCGCAGCTTTGTTCTTACCCAATTATCACATTCATCACACTCTACTCTAATTATCTGGGCACGTTACTTTCTTCCAAACTGAACTGTGAGTACCTCCAGGGCAGAGACTCCAGCGGTTCCATCCCTGTTTACCCTGCCAGTTCTGCCATGCAAATGCTCACAGGGAATGTTTGCGAAGTGAGAGCCCAGGACCAGGAAAACTAGTTTTCAAAGACGACATTATGACAGAGAACCCTGAACTTTAAACGAGTATTCCTGGAATGCTTGGAGGGATCTGGAATCTTCGAGGCCAATTTGAGAAGCTCCCAATGCCAGCAGGAACCATTAGCTACCAGAACCATCTAACCATTCCCGGGTCCTGGCCCCTGGGCTTGGGGTCGTTGCCCCTAGTCATGGATCCAGTTACCCAGTCCTCTCCTGTGTTCCTGTCAGTGGGGCTGGGGCTCCCTGAGTGACTCATCTTACTGCCTTGTCTTGCCATGAGCACAGTCAATGTTGGCAGTGAGTTCAGATCCTAGGTTATAGCTGAGGCTCATTCAGTCATTTAAAACCCTTTACTGAACACATGCTAAGAGCTGAACCCTCTGCCAGGTGCAGCCTGTCCCTTCACAGAGAGCGCTGTAAGGCAGAGCTGTGGAGCCTCGTGATCCTTATCGAAGGCCCAGGGAGGCTACAGTTCAGTTTGGGGGCTTACAGAAAGCCCCCAAGAGGAAGGGAGGTCTTGGTGCAGCATGGGGGTGAGGCTGAGCTCCCACAGCCCTGGTCTACTCCGGGGCTTCCTGCTCTCCGAGGACCACTAGCTCCTCTGTGAGCCTCCCCCATCATTATGGCTCTAGCCAGATGGTTGTCAATGCTGCCTTCGCTTTGAGGGGATTCTAAGAGGAAACTTGACTGGGGTCGGGGACACCAAAAGGGAGAGGGGGGCTCATTAAACCAGCCCCTGCAGTCTCTGGGGTCTGATTCGAATTTCCACTGTTTCAGAGATGTCACGCCGCAGCACCCCCATCATGACTGGATGCTGCCGCTAATGGGTGTGTGATCTGGGGGATAATGCCATATCTGTTAACAATCAGGGCTCTGGGTGCACTGCCAGCCAAGGGTGGGCTGAGATTGGGTGCTATGCTGCCAACACTTATTCCCCAAAGACTGATAAGCACCAGCCTTCGTAGGGTTGGGTGGACTGTCCCCCTGTGCGTGTGTGGTGTTGAACACTTCCAGATGTCTTTTCAAGGGAAATTGCTCCAGATCTGATCCTCATAAAGCCCTCTTAGGGAAGTAGACCACACTTTGCTATTTCCATTTCATGGATGATGCAGTGGAGGCTCAGAAAGATAAGGAAATTTGGCCAGAATTGGGAGGGGGGCTGGAAAAGACTTATTTTCTCCTGGCTGACAGTGTGCATGACCGTTCTTTGTATCCAGATGTTACTCGAGGAGGAACGGCCCTTCTCTGAGCAGCACAGTGTGCACCCCCGTGGACTTGCTTGCTGAATGACTCTTGGACGCCAGCCTATTTGTTAGGGGCGGGAACTCTGCTGGCTGTTTATGTCTGCACACCGGGCACACAGCGTGGAGTGCACAGGGTCTCCACAAGCATCTATGGATGATGAGTTCTAAGCAGACTGCAGTCCCAGAGCCCCCGACCAGCATGTGGCCGTGAGTTTGGCCTCCTCTGTGCCTCACTCCCCCCATCCACAAAGTAGGATGAGCCCCCAGGAAGTGCCTCCATGTTGGAAAATTCAGATTCCTGCCTCCCCACTCCTTGCTGTGTCACCTTGGGCAGGTTGTTTAACATCCCTTCCTCCCCATCCGCATCCCAGAGAGAATGGACGGCAGGACTCCCACTGAGTGATCATGATAATCATATTAAAAACAGCATATACAAATTGCTTCACACGGTGCCTGACATCCTTGTTTGACAAATTTTCTCTACTCTTCACCTACAACAACCATCGCCTATTATAGAGAGGTCCATGATTTCACGATTTCTCCTTTCGACTCTTGTTCACCTACTATGGGCTGGCGCCCTGGGTACGAGGAGATGAATAAGCCTCTCACTGGGCACACGTTGACTTCAGGAGATAAGCAGCATCCACAAGCTCATTGCTCTCCCACTTGGCTTCCCTAACAAGCACCTGAACTGCAGAGATTGGGAGGGAAAAATGGGATGAAGGAGAAAGAGCGGGGAGGGAGATGTGAGGCCGTTATCACTGGTGCAAAAGAGGATGATTCAAGTCGAATGCGGTACTAATTTAAGTACCGAAATGACTGATGTATTTTCCATGGTGTTTTATTAATCAGCCTCAGATGGAGCACAATTTGCAAATTTCATGTGGCAGCTATTACACATCTCCTACGTAAGTAAATGAAATGGATTTACTGATTCCAGCAGACATTTGTGAATCAGTAATGGGAGCGAGAGCCTCTACACAGGTGGACATACTGACACTGCTCAAAATGCAACCCACGCTCAGACCCTGGCTAAATTGATTTAATCCCTCATGCACGTTCGGAGCCCCAGCAGACACGATCAATATTGATACAGTGGCGGAGGTCAGTGATCACCGGGTGGAGTCCAGGGTGCATGTTGATGCTCTGAGTTTCTGCCCAGGAGAGCGATCCTGGAGGGAGGGGCCAGGGCGGCAGCATCACCAGGTGGTGATTTGCGAGGCCCTGGGGCGAGAAGCTTTGTCTCCATCTGATGAGAGAGGAATCGGAGGCCTAAAGAGGTAAAGTGTTTTATCTCAGTTTGCAAGCTGAAGAGGAAGAGAGGCCTCTTGGCTCTACAGAGGGCAAAGAACCAAGGACACTGAACTGGGGGCCATCTTGCACCCTTGGAAAGCTGAGACCCTGGGGTAAGGCAGAGAGCATCCATCTAGCATCCAGGACGCCCTGCCTGAGGCCCAGCTACACGACTTTCTGGCTAAAGACTTTCCCTCTCTGGGCCAGGCTTGCAGATCTATAAAGTGAGACCCTCGGAATCAGGCCCACAACTCAGATGATGAGCGCCGTGGATTTCTCTCCGAGAGGAATATCTTGTTGAAAGGACTGTGAGGGATGGAGTGTGGAGGCAGGAATGCGTGAAGCTGCAGAGCCTCCTGCGTGATCCAGAAGGCGTCCTGCTCTCGTGCTGTGACCCTCTGATGCTCCAGATACCGGGTTGTGGGTATGAGGTGGGTTGCTCCACACGTTCTTCTGCGTCTTTAACTGTGATCCGTTTTGATTCAGTCAAACTCAAGCTCATTCTGTGAATCCACAGGTATTTGCTTAGCGTCTGCCCTGTGCCAGACCATGAGGATGCTGGGGTTGAAAGAGCTGGACAACCTTCTCTCAGCTCAATGATGGGGACAGAAGTGCTGTGGGTGGAAAAGAGGACCTGTCTTGAACTAACTCAGCCTCATCTGGGCCTGTTTTCATCATTCACACACACTTCCTTTGCCCATTTAAGTGCTTAAAAGTTTTAAAGTGGTTTAAATAGAATCCTTCAGAGTCCCTCCCCTCCGCTGTTCTTCCTGAATAGCTCCTACACAGCCTTCAATGCCTCGTTCAAGGGTTGCCCACTGAAGAACTTACGCCTGCCGCTTTCTCGCATCCAAGAGGTACAGCATCTCCTCAGTCAGCCCACGACACACCACGCAAGTGTTTGGTGGAGCACAGTAGTCCTGTTTTTCTTTTGCCTCTGAGCCCTTTGGGTGGAGCAAGGACGTGGCTTCCTCATCATCACTGAATCCCAAGCCTGGAGTGCTTCCTGGCCCCAGTAATGTTTGTTCCATGAATATTTTTTCTTATTGAGGTCTGACAGGAGAAAGAGCTAAGATAAGGAACTGATACCCATCAAGCCTGCAGCACCTTCAGTTATAGGCCCAACACCTGGCCAGCTTAGCATAAATCTCCACACTAAAGACCTCTTTACTTCAGTTCCTGAACCCTAAACCACATGCCAGGCTTTCCACGAAAAATTACAAGGTCTGCCAGAAAACAAGAAAACACTGAAGCAAGAAACGTCTGAAGAGACAAAGCAAACATCATAAGCAGACTCAGACATGACACAGATGTTAGGATTATCAGGCAGGGGATTTAAAATAACTATAATTAATATGTTAAGAACTCTGCGGAAATGTAGTCCACATGCAAGACAGATGGGTAAAGTAAGCAGAGGCGGGAACTCTGTGAATCAGAAGGAAAGGCTGGAGAGCTAAACACCGGAACAGAAAAGAAGAATGTCCTCCATGGGCCGCTCAGTAGACTGGACACAGCTGAGGAAAGAATCCGTGAGCTTGAAGACAGGGCGATAATAAGTTTTCAAACTGAAATCAGAGAGAAGAATAATGAAAGCACAACGAAACCAAAATGAGAGCGTGCAGGAGCTGTGGGACTGCAGCAAGCAGGCGTGACTACACGTAACTGGAATACCAGGAAGAAGAGGACAGAGCAGGCGCGTCGGAAGGAATAACACCTGGCGATTTCCCCCCAGTTAATGGCAGGCACAGAGCTGCAGTTGCGGGAAGCTTGGGGAACCCCTGGCAGGATAAATAGCCAACAGCAACAGCTGGAGGGGGCTTGCAGAGACCAGGGTACTGGGCGCCCAGCATTAGTGCCAGCCTCTCCATTATCTGTACGATACCTCATGGCCGTGACTCACAGACCTTTCAGATGGTTTCCCCTGAATCTCTAACCCCAGACTCTGCAGTAGCCAGCCCAGTGGCTGGAAACCCTGCTGGTGATGCTGCTTGCTAGAGGAATGCTTCAGCTGGGCCATCCGTGGGGGCGCCTGGTGGCACAGCAGAAACTCTGCTGGTTGGGAGTTTGGTCTGTGTGGCACAACTTGCTCAGGCACCAACGGGGTTCACTGTACAGATTTGGGGCAACTCAAGGATCACCAGAAAGGGGATTTCCCTGGGACTTCCAACGCAGGGGGCAGGAATTCAGTCACTGGTCAGGAAATCAAGATCCCATATGCCACCTGGCCCAGCGCCCCCTCCCCTTCCCTCCCCCCGCCCCGCAAAAAAAAAAAGAAAGAAAAAATCACCAGGAAAGGAAGATCAAGAAATAGGCAGCAGCAAAGAGAATTACATGGCCAGAAAGGGAAAGTGTTAGTCACCTAGTCGTGCTCGACTCTTCGTGGTCCCATGGACTGTAGCCCGCCAGGCCCCACTGTCCATGGGGTTCTCCAGGCAAGAATACTGTAAGTGCGTTGCCATTCCCTTCTCCAGGGGATCTTTGTGACCCAGGGATCAAACCTCGGTCTCCTGCATTGCAGGCAGATTCTTTTACCGTCTGAGCCACCAGGGCAAAACTGTAATTCAAATCTTCCTACCCACCCTAACCAGTGCAGAAGGACTCTGCTCTATGGCCATTCACAGCAGACACCCCCTCCCCACTCCGCTTGCCTGAGGATGCACGTGCTAAAGCCACTGTGGAGAGAAGGCTCTCGTGCTCCTGCCCAGACGAGCATCGGGGGCTGCCTGTGTATCTCCCACCAACCAGGTAAGCAGAGGAAGGACATGTTTGGATTTGTGTCTGATCCAAAGTTCAAATCCAAGAGTTGCACCATTTTCTTGCCAAAATTGTTAGAAGAATGCCACACATCTTGAAGCAGCCTGCTGCTTACAGAAAACATCTGCCATAAACTGGATGCTGTGTCTCCCTCAAATCCACACACTGACGTTCTAATCCCCAGTGGGTGGCATTAGAATGTGAGGCCTTTGGGAGGGGATTAGGTCATGAGGGTGGGGCCCTTGTGACTGGTATTAGTGGCCCTACGAAAGAGACCTCAGAGCCCTCTCATCCTTCCACCGGATGAGGAGGACGCAGGGAGGATGCCACTGTTTGCAAGCCCTGAAGATGGCCCTCATCAAACACCGAGTCTGCCTGCAGCTTGATCCTGGACTTCTAGCCTCCAGAACCAGGAGAAAAGTAACTATCATTTGTAAGCCCCCCAGGTTCTGGTGTAAGTTCTGGTACTCTGTGAAAAGACTGAGACAATGTTTAACCTTCATTTGACCTCATGATCACCCTGGGAAGAAGGTGCCCTACATCTCCATCCAACTGAGGAGGCTGTTGGGGTTCAGGGAGACTGCAGTGGCCTGGCCGGCACAGCCCAGTTTTTTCTGTGTGCGGGTATTTGTTCTGTTTTCCTTTCCCTTGAGATGCTGGCTTTCTGGAGCAGTCAGGATAGGCAGGGTGGGGACTGCTCGAGAGCCGGGTCCCTGTTCCTCTCGATGTGCTTCCCGTCTTACTAACTTGGCTGGCTGTCCCATTTTGCACTGATACAGCTCTCTCTGCCAAATGCCCTGCTGACGCCTGCCTCACTTACCAGTTACTATCACAAAAGTGATGTCTACACACCAACCCTCCTCACTCTCCTGCAGTCTTCAAGGCACCAAGACCATCGCCAGCCCCGCTTGCACCACTCTATGGGGGTCAACCTCTCCACTTCTGGCTCCACTATCCACACTTATTCATAACTTCTTTGGCCAAAACCGAATGTAGCTGGCAGTAGAACAAAGACTCGGTTCATCACCAGCTTGTCTCGTGAAGATGAAGAACGGACAAAGGAGCTTTGTTATTTGCATATTAAATCCAATCACGCCCTCCACCCTTCAAAGCCTCCTCTCTCCTGAGTCTAGCCCTCAATTTTATTTCATCTTCCCTGTTAGCGACTTGCCACGTCTGGGAGGGATCCTCTGATTTGCTCACTGTTCTCTGGCGAGTTCAGCCCATTCCCGCATCTGCATTTTTTCCTGGCTGCTCATTCTCCCCCTCCTTTCTCTTCCCCTACTAGCTACAGCCCTCCTGAAACATGGCTCACCCTTCACAAAGACCTTCTCTCTGTCCAGTCACCACTCCCATTGGGCAAGCCCAGGAAAGAGCTTGGGGACTGCTCTGCTCTCAGTAAGGGAGGGCGCAACAGGGGTGGGGTGCTGAGGACTCAGCTCCAGAGGGACGAGTGCTGAGTGGCTGTGGATGGAGAGGGTGGATACCCAGAAGGCGGGTCTGGGAGAAAGGCTGCACCGTTTATGCAAATGGGGGCTGCTTTGCATGAAGTACATCACATATTGACTGAGCTGGGTATGGGACATCTGTTGAGGGTACTCTGTGCCTGGTGGGCTCACCCTCGAGAGGAGTCTGGGTCAAAGACTGGTGAGAAGAAGCATGTTTGTGTAGAACTCTTGTGACTGGAAGAGATGAGGTCTCCGAAAGAGAACTTACAGGGGAGAGAGGAGACCAACAAGAGGACCACATCCTCCTGACATAAAGACAATAAGTAGGACACAGAACAGGAAACTTCCCTGGAGCGCTAGCTCTTAAACTCACCGGAAGCCACTGTTCTCATTTTCAAAATGGAAATAATAGTGCCTGCCTGGCTCCTGGCTGAGCTATTCCACACACACACACCCTGATGAAGGGTCGGGAAATCCATCTGCAAAGTTCTGGGGAGGCTGGGCAGCATTATTCACAGAGGACACTTCTGTATGCTTCCCTCGAATACTCAATTCCCCTTACAACATTTATGGGTTGACTCAATTACAGGATTTCATTTTGCACCCAATTTCAGGAGGGACCACAGCTGCGTCGTGTCTGCCCTCCTGGCTCCTTGTCCTTGTCACTTTCCTGAAGCTGCCAGGGCCAGCTTGGTCCTCCATCTCCCTCAGACCCCTCCTGCCTGCGCTGCTTTATCACCATCCATCACCTTTCACCTCAAGGGGCCTTCTTCCCTACCCATCTCCCGGGAGAGCCTCATTTCTACTGCCTGCCTCTTGCTCTGATCAGATTCCTGGGCTCCGGCTCCCGGGCTCAATCTCCCTGGAGATTTCACCCATGCCAGGAGCCGTCAACCACTGCCTGTGTCCAGGGAGAGTCAGGCCCGTGAGTCCAGTCCTGACATTCTTTAATGCTCCCGTCTTCTGCTCAAACAAGTAACACCCTGGAGGTGTTGCTCAGAATAACTAATAGTGTTCACTGCATCTTCTTCCAAAGTGACTCTGCTTCAGATCTCTGAGAATGGTGAAAAGTAGTTTCAGCAGCCAGTCTCCAAAGCTTGAAACACCTCTGCCTTCCCCTCCCACCCCTGCAAACCCCACTGGGTGTATAAGACCCCCTCCCTCCTTCAATCAGCACTGGCTGGGAACTGGCTCCCGGTCAGTTACTGTGCCTCCCCAGAACTTTGCAGATGGATTTCCTGACCCTTTGTTAGGATGTGTATGTGGAATAGCTCTGCTAGGAGGCCAGGCAGAGAGCAGAGACATAGTCCTTGTCCTGAAGCAGAGCTCTCCAATAGACGTGTGGGCAACCCAGCTTGGGGGGATCTCGGTCGCCCACCCCCAGGGCTAATCAGCTCCGGCGAGAGCAGCCTTGTCTGTTTACTTCCACGTGCTGGACAAACCATCACATTTTCCCAACATATCATGTCATGAAAAATGTCAGGAGGCCCCACCCTCCAGGAGCCTCATTTCGTTTGAAAGAGAAAGATGTAAGCCATGAATCAGAGCTCTGCCTTTTCTGTGTCAGGTTCTGGCTCCCTGGGTCAGTTCACACTCAAATCTCTGTGAGGCAGGTCCTCTCTACCTGCCATCTCCCGGGGTCCATTGGTCCTGGAATGATGTGTGGAGAAAAGGCAGGGAAAGATTCTGTCCCAGCTCTACCCTCGGCTTCACCAGCTTGGCTACTTCAAACCCAACAGGAGGCGGGTCAGCATGCCCCCCTGACTTTTGACGCCCTCCTGTCTGCCCCTGGGCACCCTGGCTACCTGGACAGGGTGCTCACTGCCCTCTCACCAGCCCTGGTTTCCTCCCATGGCCTGTGAGTGTGCCCCATCAGGGGAAACCTCATCTCCCCTGCTCCAGACGCCCAAGCGCTGCTGGTCTCTCAACAGCCTCCCCAGCAAGGCTGAGGGGTGTCTATGCAGATGGCTCCTCTAGCAGTTCCCTGTGAGTTCCCAGAACTCCCAGGGTAGGGGAGGTGGGGAGGATGGTGGGGATGACGGTGGGGATGGAGGAGATGGTGGGGAGGATGGTGGGGATGATGGTGGGGATGTTGGGAATGAGGGTGGGGATGATAGTGGGGAAGATGGTGGGGATGGTGGGGAGGATGGTGGGGATGATGGTGAGGATGGTGGGGATGGTAGTGGGGAGGATGGTGGGGAGGATGGTGGGGATGGTGGGGATGGTGGGGATGATGGTGGGGATGGTAGGGAGAATGGTGGGGATGGTGGTGGGGATGATGGTGGGGATGGTGGTGGGGATGATGGTGGGGAGGATGGTGGGGAGGACGGTGGGGATGGTGATGGGGATGATGGTGGGGATGGTGGTGGGGAGGATGATGGGGATGGTGGTGGGGATGATGGTGGGGATGGTAGGGAGGATGGTGGGGATGGTGGTGGGGATGATGGTGGGGATGGTGATGGGGATGATGGTGGGGATGGTGGTGGGGATGATGGTGGGGAGGATGGTGGGATGGTGGGGAGGATGGTGGGGATGATGGTGGAGATGGTGGTGGGGAGGATGGTAGGGGTGGTGGGGAGGATGGTGGGATGATGGTGGGGATGACGGTGGGATGATGGTGGGGATGGTGGGGAGGATGGTAGGGGTGGTGGGGAGGATGGTGGGATGATGGTGGGGATGATGGTGGGGATGGTGGTGGGGATGATGGGGAGGATGGTGGGATGGTGGGGAGGATGGTGGGGATGATGGTGGGGAGGATGGTGGGGAGGACGGTGGGGATGGTGATGGGGATGACGGTGGGGATGATGGTGGGGATGGTGGGTAGGATGGTGGAATGATGGTGGGGAGGATGGTGGGGATGATGGTGGGGATGATGGTGGAGATGGTGGTGGGGAGGATGGTAGGGGTGGTGGGGAGGATGGTGGGATGATGGTGGGGATGATGGTGGGGATGGTGGTGGGGATGATGGGGAGGATGGTGGGATGGTGGGGAGGATGGTGGGGATGATGGTGGGGAGGATGGTGGGGAGGACGGTGGGGATGATGGTGGAGATGGTGGTGGGGAGGATGGTAGGGGTGGTGGGGAGGATGGTGGGATGATGGTGGGGATGACGGTGGGATGATGGTGGGGATGGTGGGGAGGATGGTGGGATGATGGTGGGGAGGATGGTGGGGATGATGGTGGGGATGATGGTGGGGATGGTGGTGGGGAGGATGGTGGGGGTGGTGGGGATGACAGTGGGATGATGGTGGGGGTGGTGGGAGGATGGTGGGATGATGGTGGGGAGGATGGTGGGATTGTGGGGAGGATGGTGGGGATGGTGGTGGGGAGGATGGTCGGGATGGTGGGGATGGTGTTGGGGATGATGGTGGGGATGGTGGTGGGGAGGATGGTGGGGATGGTGGTGGGGATGGTGGTGGGGAGGAAGGTGGGGATGGTGGGGATGATGGGGGGAGGATGGTGGGATGGTGGGGAGGATGGTGGGGATGGTGGTGGGGATGGTGGTGGGATTGTGGGGAGGATGGTGGGGATGGTGGTGGGGAGGATGGTCGGGATGGTGGGGATGGTGTTGGGGATGATGGTGGGGATGGTGGTGGGGAGGATGGTGGGGAGGATGGTGGGGATGGTGGTGGGGATGGTGGTGGGGAGGATGGTGGGGATGGTGGGGATGGTGATGGGGATGATGGTGGGGATGATGGTGGGGAGGATGGTGGGGAGGGTGGGGGAGATGGCAGTGCCAGTGATGAGACAGGTAGTGGCTGCTGTGTTTGCAGCTCCGGGCCCCGCTCGCCCTCTGGAAAACCCATATGTTAGCATTCTGGAGCCCTCCTGAAGGAAAGAGAGCACATCAGGGGATTAATAGCCACAAATAAGCTAAACTCTCCTCCTCAAATGGCATCTAATTGTCTCATTAAGAATCCAAGATGGAGAGCTGGCTAATTGTAAACAGATTTCCCACCCTCTCCGCTCCTCCACCCGCTCCCTCCCCAGCACACACGTGCACACACATCCCGCCCTCCATCCGCTCTAACCTCAGCAAAGGGTAACCACTTGCTGGAAATCACTGAGCATTTAAGGCAATGCTCTGGGAACTGACGGAGCTAGACAAGGGCCTGGCTAGGGGCTGAGCTGGGATGGAGTCTCCAGGGGCCACTCCCCACATCTGGATGCTGGCTGTATCTCTGCTTTCTGAAGAGGGGAGAAGGGACTGGAGAGGGGACCGCAGGGCCAGGACTCCTTCTCAGGTGGGTGAGCACTCTCAGCCACAATGCTAGAGAGACCTGGGCCCACGGCTTTCTCTGCAGGCCACCCGTGGGTGCCGGGGCAGTGGCGCCTTTGCAGTTCTGAGCTGTGAACAAGATTCACTCTTACAGTGGTCCCTCCTGCCCTGCGCTTCTCACAGCCCTCTTCCAATGACAGCTGTCCTTATGTAGGGGGAAGCTTAAGGGCAGACACAAACATGGGGAGCCAGCTGTGTGAATGTGTAGATGGCCATTGACAAGCCAAGGAGCTGAGCCCTCCCTTAGAGTCTTAGGAGGAACCACGCTTGAAAGTGATGCCCACTTTCAAACTGCCAGTTTCTGGGAGTGTGGGGCACTCAATTCTGTTGTTTCAGCTGCTGGTCGAAACACTCAGACAGGAGTACACACAGAATCCTGCCAGGCGGGCAGGTGCCTATGACCTGCAACAATGAGGACATCTCTCCCCCACAGGAGAGCTGGTGCCCAACAGGGTGTGAGAGCCAGGAATAAACCTGTTAGCCTTGCCCTCTTCCACCTCTCTGGGCAGCTCAGAGACACGTCTGGGGAGAGCGCCTCTCGTGGGGTCCCAGGTGGGTGAAGCCCAGGCCCACACAGGTAACCTGATCAGTTATGCACCCTTGGGTGGTGTCATCCACTGCCATTCCCCAGCCTCTGGCATTCTCACCATGGTCCCAGGCCCTGCTCTCCAGGGGTCAGAGGCTGAGACAGACAGGCAGCCCCTCCTTGGGGGCTTGGATTGCAGCTGTCGTGGGGTCACACCTGCCTCGAGAACATGCCTTGTCTCTGCTCATGGTAGCTGTGGGGCCAGTGAGGACAAGCTTTTTCACATTGTTGGAAGAATTCAATTCCCTGTGGTTGTAGGACTGGGGTTCCCTGCAGGTCACACCAGGCCGTCAGCTCTCCTCCAGGCAGGCAGGAGAGGTTCCCTCTTGGGCTGCACTGGGGCCTCATAAACAGCTTAATCAAAGTATCGACCCCCTCACCATTTGTCACACGACACAACCTAATCAGGGGCAAGGTTATTTCTTCATATAAAATCCCCACCCATGCTCAAGGCGGGTGGGATTGTACAGAACAAGTCCATGGGAGGGGAGGAGGCCTTGGAATTCTACCAACCGTATTCCGCTCCCCTCCTGCCAGGCTCTCCTGGATGGGACACAGCTAGAGAGGGTCCGCCCTGAACTTTCTGCTGTTTGCACCCTTGGGGTCCTCATGGTGACCCCGGGCACAGGGTTGAGGCTCAACAACCCAGACCATTCTCTCCCCTGAGGACATATACTCCACATCTGCAGATGTGAACCGTGTGACAGCCGTGGTCCCCTGGGGGCAGAACGTGGAGGATGGAGGTGGGTCAGCACTCTCTTCACGTCTCCTCCCAGCCCTCTCCCGTGGAGCCCCCGCCAGGACCACAGAGCTGTGGCCTGAGCCTCCCCGCGGGCGAAGCAGTGAGGCCGTGGGGACACGCAGGAGCACGTGCCGCTCTGTGCAGTCTCTGCTTCTTACAAAGGTAAGCGCAGTCTTACATCGCATCCATTAATCATGCCCAGAGGTATTTACCCAACAGAATTAGAAACCAGGTTCGCACAAAGCCCTGCACGCAGACGTTTATAGTCTCACCCCCAACCAGAAGCAAGTGGGTGAAGGAGTAAACACCTGTAGGATATCCAGACGTGGAACACCGTCCAGCGGTAAAAGGGAGGGAGCCACCCAGCCACGCAAAGATATGAAGGAAACCTCGATGCACCTGGCTAACTGAGATAAGTCATTCTGAAGGGCTCCGTGTGCGCGATTCCGTCCATGTGACATTCTGGGAAAGGCAGCTGTATGGAGATGGTACACAGTCCAGTGCTGGCCAGTCGCCTGGGAGAGGCTGAGTCGGGGAACTGCGGGGGATTTCTTGGGGGATGAAAGGATTCTGTGTGATTCTGAGATGGCCGTTACAGGACACTGCACCTTAGTCAAAACCCGTAGAACTTTACCAAGAGTGAACCATAATGGACACAAATTTAAAAAAAAGAAATTTAGAAGTTCAAGGATCTGTGGATGCAATGAAAAGAGAGCCAAAACATCATGATTATATTCCAAGTGTGTGAGGTGCCTCGCTGAAAGGGGATGGAGAAAGGAGCTACCCTAAGCAACATGGGGACACGGGGCATGTGTGAGACTAAAGGCAGAGGGGCTGAGCTCTGCGCTCCGGGGGTAAGCTGTCCCCACAGGGCGCCGGCCTGAGCTCCGATCCCACTGCACGTGCAGACCCAGCTGGACAATTACGTGAGTGGGTGGCAGGTGAAGGGAGTGGGTTTCTTCAGGTTGGAGGGGAGGCTGTGGGTAAGCAAGGGGAGGAGGCTGGGGTGTTCGCCATGGGGATGGATTCACGCTGGAGACGTCAGGATGAGTGCCCGTCTAGTTTAATAGGGGCTTCCCTGGTGATTCAGCTGGTAAAGAATCTACCTGCAATGCAGGAGACCCCGGTTTGATTCCTGGGTCAGGAAGATCCTCTGGAGAAGGCATAGACTACCCACCCCAGTATTCTTGGATTTCCCTTGTGGCTCAACTGGTAAAGAATCGCCTCCAATGAGGGAGACCTGGGTTCAGTCCCTGGATTGGGAAGATCCCCTGGAGAAGGGAAAGGCTACCCACTCCAGTATTCTAGCCTAGAGAATTCCATGGACTGTATAGTCCATGAGGTCACAAAGAGTTGGACACGACTGAATGAGCTTAATAGAGATACAGATGAGCACACATAGAAATGTCCACACATGCGTGTGCACCGGGTTGGTGGCACGCACTCGTGTCCTTGTTCTGCCGGCTGAGAGCCTGGAGCAGTGACACGCGGCAGCAGCAGGCACCCCCAGCACCAGATGTTGGCTTCTAACCCCTTTCTCCAGGTGGGACTCCTTGGAGGAACAGTTGACTCTGGGACGGAGCAAGGCACACACGTGATGAGCCCAGGGCACCTGCTGGGTCAGGAAGGGAGGATCTGCTCAACCAAGAGCATCACCAGGGAGCATGTCAAGGTCGACAAGAAGAGCTCCCGGTGGCTGCGGCTGGAACAACTCCAGCAACGGAAATACTGTGGCCATGGATTCTAAGTACAAAATTAATATCCATGAGGCTATATAGGTATGAATAAATCATGGTGTAAACAAATAAGCAGAGGAGAATAGACAAAGCTCCGATTCCAAAGAATCCCAAACAACATTTGTAGATGCTTTGCCAGGCGGGGAGGGAGCGGGTCCCCAGCTGTGGAAATGCGGGCTCTGCAAAGGGAGTCCCTTCCACAGTGTCCAGAATGCAGGTGGGGGCTGCGGACAGACACTTTCCACCCTGTCCTATGCTCCAGCGGCCGCCCGGGCACAGGGCATGCAGACTTCTCCCCGCTGGTCCAGGCTCCTTAGGAATTCCAGTTCCCATCCCTGCGCCCATGGTGTCCTCTCCCCTACCAGCACAGGGGCCGTGGGAGCCTGATTCCTGTAAAAGAGAACAGCTTGCCTTGCTGGCTTCTCCTGGACCATCGCTTTATACCACAAGCTATCCTTGGCCTCTACTGAGAGGAGGTATCTGATCTATCTCCTCTGTCCATGGATTCTTCAGGCAAGAATACTGGAGTGGGTTGCCATTCCCTTCTGCAAGGGATCTTCCCAACCCAGGGATCAAACCCGGTTCTTCGCACTGTGGGCAGATCTGAGCCACCAGGGAAGCCCCACATGGTTCCAAGTGAATTCCAAAGGTGACTGAATCCAGGAAGGACGAGGTCAAAAGAAGAGGCCTGGGGGAAGAAAGATTCACAGCCTTGTCTCCTTGTCTCCCAATGGTCCAGTGGCTCTGAGCACTGGGCAGTGGCTACTCAGATTATCAGTGTCACCGACAGCTTGGAGAATCAGAGGAGGTGGATGGGCCCTCTGCAGAAAAGTGTGCAGACACACACAGTTCTGCTTACAATTCTCATGATTTTCAGGGTTCCTGGTCCGCAACTGAGACCAGAGCCCATGGGTCCAGGCTTAAAAAGCACTGTCCCAGACCATGCCACCAGAAGTAAGGAACAAGTGACTGAGGAGATAAAATTACCTCATCGCAAACACAAAAATAAATTCCAGATGGATTAGAGCCGTCAGAGGGAAATGCAAAAATGCAAAACATTTTTTAAAAGCACAAGAGAATGTTTTAATTGCATTTTAATGGGGTCAGTGCAATCAATGAACACGCCAGAAGAAGCTAAATGACCCGATAGGAAAATGGACAAAGCACAGGAACAGGCAATTCACAGGCCAGGGAGCCCAGCAGTCCGTAAAGACTTGAGGACAAGCTTGTCCACACCAGCCATCAGGGAAAAGCAAAGACATGGAGACACCCCACCTCACAGCCCGCAGTCCGCAAACACTGGCGCGTCTGATAACATCAAACGGTGGCAAGAATGTGGAGAAACAGGAACTCTTGCACATTGCCAGTGGGCAGGTGAATTGCTTGAACCACTCTGGAAAGCAATTGGATATTTTCTACTGAAGCTGAAATTGCTCCGCTCCTAAATGACCCAGAGATTCCACCCCCGGGCAGCCTCTTGAGCCATCTCTGTACTTGTTTACAAAGCTTGTTCGTAGAGGGGTATCCATCATAGCAAAGTGAAAGTGAAAGTCGCTCAGTCCTGTCCAACTCTTTGCAACCCTATGGATTATATAGTCCATGGAATTCTCCAGGGCAGAATACTGGAGTGGGTAGCCTTTCCTTTCTTCAGGGGATCTTCCCAACCCAGGGATTGAACCCAGGTCTCCCGGGATTCTTTACCAACTGAGCCACAAGGGAAGCCCATCAGAGTAAACTGTCCACCAAAAACTGGTCTCCGATTGGGGAATTGGGATACATTGCTTATTCATGCAATGACAATTAAACAAGAGTTAAAATGAGGGGGTTAGATCTACAGACATCAGCATGGATAAATCTCCAAGACATAACGCTGAGTGGAAGGAAAACAAAGAAGAAATGAAGGACGCATGCAGAATGAGACTGTGAGTGATTTTTAAATGCATAAAATATGATCAAGTTTTGTTGATAAGCACACTCTGACCTGGGGACAGCGGTTGCCTTGGGGGCAAGGGGGCAGCTCCTCTGTCTACAGGGTGGTCTTTCCCTAGTCGTGTCTGGGAAAAGGTTAAAGCAAATACCCTGAGCTGTGAGCAGCTGTCTCAAGTGGAGCTCGTGTAAATGCCGATCGTATTACAGTTTGAACTTTTCTACATACTGGAAATATTTCACTTGTCTTATTTTTGAAAACAATGCTTCACAGGTTTTTTTTTTTTTTTTTACTTCCAGCTTTTAACAAACAACAAAGGATTGCTGAAGTAGCCAGGCTGCACCACGTTTGGTGACCCCCAGGCTTCTCCTGGGCCATCGTTTCTTACCCCACTTCCTTCCCGGCCTGTCAGAGGAGGAGGGGGAGCGAGGGCAGACAGAAACGCAGACCAGGGCCCCCTTGTGCAGCCCATTCCTGCCAGCCCCAGGGCCCAGCGTCGGGACCCCCCTCCTCTGCTATTTGCCCATGCACATGGAAGGACTTTCTGTGATCACGTCATAATGCGTGTCCTGGAGGGAGATAAAGCGGGTGCATCTCTCTGAGGACCTGACGTTTGAGCTGAGAACTAAAGAGGAGAAAGATCCATTAATCTGGGACAATAATTCTTATTTTTCAGGCAGAGAGAACACAAACAGCCCCTCCATCCGGAAAGCTTGGTGAATGCAGGATCACAAAGGAGGCCAGTATGGGTGGAACAAAATCAGAGGATTTATAAAGCTGAGGAAGATGTACACTGAGCCTGGTTCTGATACTGACTGATTCCCGTTCACACCCTGAGCCCTGAACTTGGTGTCCCATGGAGCCCTGATCCCTCACACACTGAGCACTGAATTGGTCACAGACCGAGCCCGGACCCCGGTAACAGACCAAACTGGTCATGGGCTGAGCCCTGAGTCTGGCTCGCATTCTAAGCCCTCCTTGCTGGTGGCTACAAAACGCTGCTCTGGGGGAGGGGGGATCCAAAGGCCGACAGGGGCTGGCCCCGCCCCTGTGGGGACCCGCCTCGCAGAGGACCCGTCAGGCCTGCAGCGCGAGGCAGCCGCCTCTGCAAAGCCACCATTTGGTCCACGACGCGACACTAATTGCTCTCAGTGGTGCCTGGTGCTTTGTTAAAAATTTTTAATGTTGATTTTATAGAAGAACAGAAATAGCACAACATATGCTCTGCCCGTCTTCTGTGCTAACTGGCGCTGCAGCTGGGCCCCCTTTACAGGCCCCCTTGGGGGTTTGCAGGAGTGCAGAGGAGACAGCAGAGTCAGGGGTCTCCCCCTTCCTAACAGGCTCCTGAGGGGCGGCGCCCAAGGGGAGAGGGTGGGGAGGGGCCTCTGCAGGCCCCCCAGGCAGGTGAGGACTTCCGGGTACATCCTGTGACATCCTGTGACCCCACAGCAGACGTGGTCCAGGGAGCCTCTGCCTCCAGCCTCAACACTTAAGTGTGTACCTGGCAGCCCAGGTGCCGGGCGACCGGGTGATACAGTGACAGTGACCACCTTACTGACGGGGCTGTTGATGGCAGGGACAGAACAGGGCAGCAGGTGTGGCCATGCTTGTGACTGTGACAGGTGTCAGATGATGACACCTGTGCTTAGCATCAGGGCCAGTGCCGGGGTGGATGCACCAGGGCAAGACTGCCCAGGAACCCACTCAGAAAACCAGCAGGACAGGGCGTTCCAGCTGCCCTTCTCTCCCTAGCTCTGGCCCTCGGATCCTGGACCTACCAAGACCCTGTCCATGCCGGGTCCATGCGATAGGTCCGTGGGTCCATGCGGGGGTCAGAGGGCCACCTCTACCCTGCCCGCCTCACCCTCCACTCTCCAGACCCGTGAGTGCTGTGTGCGCTGTACTCCCAGCCCGGCTCTTTGCACATGCTATTGCTCTGTCAGGAGTGCCCTTCCCTTCCCGTGGTGCTCTCGGATTCCCACACACTCCGCAGGAGCCCATTAAAACACTGGTCCTCTGAGAAGCCTGCCCCACTCTGTTACCCAGACCCATACCAGGCCCACTGGAGGAAGTTCACCACCAGGGGTCACGGCCAGCACGCTCCCTCCTCCGCCCGAGGACATGGACACAGGGACGTCCTCCCCCACCTGTTTACCCCCACGGTGCCTGAGGCACAGTCAGGATCAGAAAACCTTTGGTAAATAAATGGCTGATCAGCTGGCCAAGTGAGTGAATGGATGGGTGATGCTAAGGAGCCATGGCTCTGTCTGCAGAGGGAGGTGGACTAGGAGCTACCAGCCCGCAGAGCCTGCACACAGGTGTTGCCCAGGCTTTTCCTGGCTCGGGACCAACCTCATCTGGGGCCTGGCTTTACAGCATGTCAGACACAGGACCTGGAGGAGGCCAGGGGCCTTCCCAACCATCAGCACGCTCTCCTGTGAAACGGGAGCACTGTCAGGCAGCTGCCAGCATCACCACACTGATACTGACACCAAGATCAGGCCAACAGGAACCACCCGAGCTCACAGAGCTTGTGCACCAGGGAAGCCCTCTGCCCCACGCTTCCTGAAACAGTCATCACCTCATTTCACTACCTGGGATGTATGTGGGTGCGTGCTAAGTCGCCTCTGTCATGTCCAACTCTTTGCTACTTTATGGACTGCAGGCTGCCAGGCTCCTCTGTCTATGGGACTTTCCAGGAGAGAATACTGGAGTGGGTTGCCATGCCTTCCTCCAGGGGACCTTCTCAACTTGGGTTTCAACCTGTGTCTCTTCTGTCTCCTGCACTGGCAGGCAGGTTCTTTACCACTAGCGTCCCCTGGGAAGTCCCCCCGGGACAATGACACTAAATAAGTTCTAAAGCAAAGGACACCTGATGACCTTTGTTCCGGGCTCTGAACATTGAGTTACCTGAGGCCTCCTGTGTCTGCCATCACAGTGTGTGGCAGTGTGGGGGGTGGCATGCCAGCCGGGGTTGGGGGGCCCTCTGCTGTGAGTCCCCCCTCTGCCTCCACCCCGGAAGCCCTCACTCGGAGCGTCCTGATGGTTGAGCAAGGTGGCCAGGCTGCGGGGGACATAAATCAGCCAGGCTGCCGAGCAAGGCTGCTCCATCAGAGCGCACCTTCCATCAGATGCACAGGCTCAGCCATAGAGCACCAGCGAGGGCCACGGGGCAGGGCAGCTCCTGGTCACCACAAGAGTCCTCGGCATCTCAGCCCATCCAGGGAGACCCAGTGACCGGGCACCTTCCCCACTCGCTGGGGGTCCGCTGGGAGAATCAGGCTGGAAGTGGGGGGCAGGTGGCAGTCTCTGAAACACAGGGTTCTGCCGCCTAAGCACGTGTGTCCAGGGAAGCGGCGGGGAGCCTGCCCAAGTCACAGCCCAGGGAGCGGCCAGCAGGTCCCATTTAATTGGAAACACCGGCTCTGCTATCTCAGCAGGCGCGCGGGGCAGGAACGCCTCCAGCTGCCACTTCTGGGCCCCAGCGTAGTCAGCGGGCTCGGCCCCAGAGGGCAGGCTCGGCTGTGAGGGGGAGCGATGACCCCTCAGCCTCCTTTGTTCAAGGATGGGCAGTGGAACCAATTCTCCGTCGTCCTGCCCGAACACGACGTAGACCCGAGGACCAAGGCTTGGTCCTCCTCGGACTCACGCCTCAGCAAACCCAAGCCAGTGCCCCTGCCCCAGCCTTCTCCACCGGGACCAGGACCCCTGCCCTCTCTGCCACAGCCCTCGGACAAAGCTCCGCTCTGCCCTTGCCGAGGGGGTGCTCGGAGGACTGGCCGTGACCTTCCTGATGCACCTGCCCAAGCAAGGGCAGAGCCACAGCTGGCTCCGGGCATGGGGTGGGGGTGCTGCCCACAGGACAGTGCCGCGACCCCGCTCGATGCTTACACCTGATTCCCACCCGTCTCCCTCGCAGGCAGCACAGGGCCAACAGAGGTCAGGGTCACACACTCCAGACCGGCCTCTGTGCGAAGCTGTCAGCTGTGGGAAGGACAGGCTGAGCTCCTGTCTCCGACTGAGGTTGGACTGAGGTGGACGGCGGCAAACAGCCAACTTCTTCGATGGTGTCAGTGGTCTGCCCAGACGGCCTCCCTGCGCCAGGGTCTAGGAACCAGGTGGGTGCATGCGTGGGGGCATCTAGGAGCCGCTGTGGTCCCAGCAGGCTTCCTGCGCGCACCTTGGTCTTGCTCCCTTGACTTCAGGACAGAGGGACTGCAGAGAAGGAGAGGAGGGAGCACCTTGCTTTCTCTGGCTGGAAGCGAGGCTGCAAACAGCGTGGTGGTGATGAGCCAGCGTCCTCCCACTTTCAAGACACGAGGGGCCCGTCTGCCCATATGTCCAACACTGGGAAATGATCCCACTGAGCCTGGGGTCGCCAGTGTACCCAAGGGACGTGGCTCCCGCAGCAGGCTGGGTCCAGGCCAGCGGGTGCTGGGCAAGTGATCAGGCTCCAGGCAGCCAGTCATCAGGACTGAGGATGCAGAGCCTGCCATAGTGGACATCCTCACGACCTCGGTGCCACCAGGCAACGGGAACTCCCCGGAGTCACGAGGCCAGGGCCACACAGACAGAAGGGAGGCTGCACCCCGGGGAGCAAGGCCAGTGCTCAGCCACCAGCCATGACACTCGGGCCCCTTGGCAGGAGGGGACCACCCGGCCTATATCGAGGCTGAACGCCTACAGCCCAGGACGCACAGTCCTCGCTCCTGGGAGTTCACAGGGCGCTCCTGATGTCCTTAAAGCCCTCCTGCCTCAGGCCAGGTCCAGGCTCAGGCCAAGGTCAAGAGGCTCCACCTGGGGGCAGGAGAAACCAAAGAGGTTGGGAGACCCAGCCAGGAGGACAAGGTCAGGGAGTCCAGCGACTGCTTCCCTCTCGGCTTCCCATCCTGGGTGAGAAGAACCCTCCCCAGAGCGCCACCTCTTCCCTCCCGGCCCCGCCCCGCCCCTTCCCTCCCATCTCAGCCCCTCCTCTCCAGCCCTCTTCAGCTCCTTCGGAGCATTGGCCCTGCAGGCAGAAGGGGAACCACAGCTCCTCTCCACCTGCACCCCCACCTAGCACACCCTGACATGTTCTGAGTACACTGAGTCCAGCACTAGAGTCTTTTCCCCCCTGTTTTATTGAGATATAATTGACAGACAGCATCTTATGAATTTAAGATGTACAGCATGATGGTCTGATTTACAGATATTGTGAAGAGATTTAATTAACATCATCATCTCATATAGGTATAAAGAAAAAGAAAAATGTGCTTCATTTCATGTGATGAGGACTCTTACGATCTACTGTCAGCGGCTTTGCTTTATTTCCTGAAGCAGTGTTAACCATAGTCACCACGTTGTCTATCCCCAGAGCTTATTTATCGTATAACTCCTAGTCTGTACCCGTTGACCACTTTCCTCCAGTTCCCCTCCCAACACGCCCTCTGCTAACTGCAAATCTCATCTCTTTTCCTATGAGTTTGGTCTGTATTTTATTCAGATTCCACATAGAAGTCAGGGTGAAATCATAGACAGTATTTGTCTTTCTTGTCTGACTTATCTCACTTAGCATAATGCCACCAAGGTCCACCCAGCTTGTCACAAATGGCAGAATTTCCTCCTTTTTGTGACTGAATAATATTCCATGGTGTACAAAGACCATAACTTCTTCACCCATTCATCCGCACAACTTAGGTTGTTTCCAAGTCTTGGTTACTGTGAATAATGCCAGCAACAGAGCCTTTTTCCTGGCATGGTCCCAGGCCCAGAGTTGGTGCTGAATGAGTATGCAATTGAATGAATGAATGAATGAATGAATGAATGAATGTGTGAGAGCACAGAGGTTCAAGCACCCCGCTCTGACACTTTCCATTCAAGTCCAAGCCTGGAGAATCATCCCATCCACACCTGGAAAGTTGCCTGACGTGTCCTCCCCTCTTCCCCACCCCTCTGGCAGGGGCCGCCCAGGCCTGGGATCATGCAGAGGGTTCCCAGGGCAGGTTGCATGGGGGGGGGGGGCTGCTGTGGGCTGAGGCTGCTCCCCCAGCTGCCCCTCTGCCAAGTGCTCACCCAGTGGGCACCTTGCCAGTCTGGAGGACCCCGCAGGGGATCTCAGGGGACATGTCTAGGGTTGGGGAAGGGCTGTCCAGGGCTTTGTGTTGGGAGGTGGGGGCTTGTGCATAAGTGCAGAAGAGAGGACAGGGCCGAGCTCTATCCCTCGCCCATTTCTCTGGGGCTGGGACGACCCCCGGGTTTTTACACCTTGCTTTATTAATGCCTCGCTCTCCTCCTCCAGATTCCAATAGCCTCCCAGAAAGCAGCTGCTATTAGCTTCGCCCCCGAGGTTCCAAATCCCCAGCGCTCAGCAAAATTCCCCTCTGATTGAAGCAGCTGTTCCAGGAGCTCATCAAAGCCCCTCAAAGGGAAGATTAGCCTGCATAGCCTATCATCTGGGGCATTGTCACCATTCACGGGCGCCGGCTCGGCCACGCGGAGCCCCGCCGAAGACACAGAATTAGGGAATGTGGGACTCTGAGCAGCACAGGCTTTCAGAAGCATGGCATCATCACATCTTCCCCCCAAAGCAGCTTAGGGTGTTAGTGTTTGAAGGATGCCTCCTTTCAGAAGCTTAGACTCTTAGAAGTCACCTCAAATTTTACTCTGATTAAGTTTGGGGTAAAATAAGTAAATCTAATCTCTGGTGCTGTCTCAGGAGCCTAGCATCTGAGCCTGTTAAAAACATAGGCTTGCAACATCTGTGAGCCCCAGCAATCATGTAATCTGGGGGTCAGGGAGAGGGCAGACCCCGAAGCCTCACCCTCTCATTCTGGTCCTCAGCAAGCCAGATGGGGGCCTGGGCGTCAGGACACAGGCCTGGGGCAGCCCCCTTCCCTGCCTCTCATGCTCGGGGCATTGGTCTCAGGGCCCCCAGTCCTCATCCAACCCCAGGCTAGACCGTCCCAGTGTGGGAGGGTGCTCTCCACCCCTGTGACTGATGACCTCAGGCCCCACCAGGGTTCCATGTGTGCTCACCCCCACCCCTCCTTCTGAGACCCCACCTGAGGTCCTGGGAGACCCCCACCTGCAATGCTGGAATGAGCTTCAGCCTGAAATCATTTGTTCCAAGGACCCAGAGTCACAGACAAACAGGGCAGGGGGTGGGACAAACGGGTGGGGGGGCTCAGGAGTCTGGTGGCCCCGAGCACAGCAGCACCCATGCCCACCACGCTGGGGGTCCCGAGGAGCCCACGGTGACAGAGCAGCTGCCTGGAACCCCCTGCTCAAGCATCACAGCCCCAGAGCAGACTACTGGCTCAGGAGGGACAGCACCCTGGACTCCAGGCAGGGGGTGCACACAGTCTGAGTGAGCCTCAGTTTCCTCGTCCACCAGATGGGCCAGCAAACTGCTTCCTGGGATCCTTGTGAAGCAGACAGTGTTCAGCAATGCAGAGGGTCAGAGGCCCCGAGAGCCCAGGCCCCACACTGCCCAGGAGGAGCAGGCGGGGTGGGGCCGTGGGACTGGCAGGGAGACTGCTCGGATCAGGGGCCTCCCCCCGTGGCCCCCCAGCTGCAGGAGGAGAGGATGGGGCTCCCTGGGTGGCGAAGGCCTCCTCCATCAGCAGCACGGCCCCGGCCCCGCGGGTCTCCACTGCACCTGCCTCCTTCATTCCCACGGGAACGTGCTCACCGGCTGCTGAAAGCTTGTGGGTGCTCCGTCACTCAGCTGTGTCCAAGTCTTTGTGATGCCAGGGACTATTTGCATGCCTGCCAGGCTCCTCTGTCCATGGGATTCTCCAGGTAAGAATACTGGAGTGGGTTGCCATTTCCTCCTCCAGGGGATCTTCCCCACCCAGAGATGGAACCTGAGTCCCTCATGTTTCCTGCACTGGCAGACGGGTTCTTTACCTCTAGCACCACCTGGGAAGCCTGGTGGAGGATTTGGGACCGAGTTACTAGGGCCTAACCATTTTCCCCCTTTGCCTAGGTGAGTGGGGCAGAGTGAGGAACCCCAGTTTGTCCCACAGCTGTCAACGGGGCCCGCAACCTGCCCTAGGGGGCTATTCAGAAAGGGAGCCCCTCAGGGCAGAGCTGAGCGGTGAGTGACGTGCGTTCAGGAGAGCAGGTTTCCTTGTTCTGTACCGGTAGCAGGTACCTTTGCCAAACTGACACAATTCAGAATCTCGGACTCCCTGCAGGGACTACTACCTCTGCTTGTCATGACTCTGTTGCATGTTTGCATACTAGAGCTCGCCAAGCTCATTCTGCAAAACTTGCATCACAGCAGTGTCGTGAGGGAACCTGCCCAAGGAGAGCAGGATGCTCAAGGCGGGCAGTGACCTCAGGAGGGCGGCTCAGACAGGGGGTCCTGCCTCAGAGGTCTCCTGCACTTGTCTCCTGAAAAGCACACTTCCCTTTCTGACGTGTCCTGAAGGAGGTCCGGCACCCCAGGGGAGGCAGGAGCCTGAGCAGGGGACAGAGTCAGGAGCAGGTGGACGAGATTACAGAGGCAGGTCCCTCGGAGGCCACAGCGGGGCCGCCCAGTATTCCCTGGCGTGCGGGGCTCCCATCTCTGAGCCAGCAGGCGGCCCCTGGCAGCCCGCACGCTCGGGCGCTGGACCACAGATGCGTCCAGCTGTGCGGGGGTGGGGGAGGGGAGTCCTGGCGCTAATGACAGACAGCTGTTCCTCCTGCAGAAGGCATTTGCACTTGGTGCTCAGGAGGGCCCTGCATGCCTGCTTTCCTGCCAGGGCCTCAGACCATCACAAGCCCATTTCAGGTGAGCCAAGCTGTAAGCCAGACTCCCAGGGTCTGCTCTGGAATGAGCACTCAATGCTGGGGAAGCCCCTTTCTGGGCCCAGGACTGAGGCTGCCACAGTGAGACTGTGACTGCATGTCAGGCTGAGCTCCCCATCCTCAGGCCAAAGCCACCGCCCGCAAGTCACCTGCCAAGGCCGCTGTGGGAGTGGGGGTGGGGCTGTGCCCCCGGCTGGGCCGGGTGACTCTACACCATCCAGCTCAGCTCTCGAGGGCTCCTCTGCCCAGTGGGCTCTGGCTCAGCCTGCAGGCCCCAGTGCCAGCATCACCTCCTCCAGGAAGCCTTCCCCACCTGCCTGCCAAGACTGACTGCTCCTTCTGTGCCCCTTCCTGTTACGTCTGGACCATTGCAGCTACATGGAACTACCTCTCCCCAGCTACATTCTGCCTCCTGCTACAGACTGTTGTCCCCTTTGTGGGGTTCACTTTAAACTGTCACCTCCAAGATGGCAGCAGCGTGTAACCCTGGGCTTGGGGGCTGGTACTGCTAGCCGTTTCATAGCTGAGCAGTTGGAAGCTCAGGGAGAAGTGACCTTCCAAGCCTGAGGCAAGTGCAGGGAGGAATTCAGGCCCAGCCTCTGTCCCCGGGTCCCCGCAAAACACCCCTGCTTGGCAGTTCCTGCTCACCCTCCCCATCCCCCATCCCTAGCTGGGTTCTGCCTTGGTTTCCCCACCTGGGGCCCTGATTCCAGCCTCAGCCCTTGTGGTCAGATCTGAGGCCTTGCCCAGACCCTGCCCACACACCTCCCCAGTGGGGTCAGCATATCTGGTAAATAAAAATAAAAGACAGCCAGTTACATTGAATTCCAGATAAATAGTGTTTTTTCAGTTAGATATATCCCGCACTATGTGAAGTATAATTTTACTAGAAAATTGTTATCCATTACTTTGTCACCAACTCAATGGACATGGGTTTGGGTAGACTCTGGCAGTTGGTGATAGACAGGGAGGCCTGGCGTGCTGCGGTTCATGGGGTCGCAGAGTCGGACACGACTGAGCTGAACTGAACTGAACTGAATTTTGTTCAGTTTTAGCCGGGCATCCTGGTTTCCTCTGGCAGCTCTACCTCCAGCGTCAGTGACTGGTCCTCTCTGTCCTCACCGCTGGTGGGAATTGTTCTGGAAAGGAGGGATCAGTGACTCGGAGTCTAGACCCGGCAGCCTGGCCCTGATGCTCGCATCCCAGCGACAGTTCCCCGGGACGTGGAAACAGGAGCGCATCGTCAGCCCCTGCGGACACTGTGTGGTACATTCCGAGCTCCTCTCCCCAGCGCTCTGTCCCTCCAGGACCAGTGGCCGGGACTGAGTGCCTTGGCCTGGGTGTGGCCAGAAGGAGGATGTTGTGGCCGCCCCCGCCAGGACATCTGCCTCCCCAGCAAAGCTGTGGGCACCAGGACAACATCCCCACCTCCCACACACTCGCTGTGCACCAGGCACTTGGCCCACATGACTCAATTCAGCCCCAGGTATGCTGTGGAGGGGTTTCTGTGAGCCCATTTCACAGGTGAGAAAACTGAGGCCTAAGCAGGTTAAGTACCTTGAGCGTGGCTGCACCATCTGTAAGTGACAGAGGCAGGATCAGACTGGGCCCCTGCCGCCTCCGATCACCACCCACCTGCACTCACTCTCACTGTGAACTGACACTGTGTGTCTTCCCTGCTCCTCACTCTCCCAACCCGGATGACAGCCTTCACTCTCTGCTCCACCCACTCTTGTGGTCCCCGGGGACTGGCTTCACCTTCCAGACCCCCTCGCCCATCCTTTCTGGACAAACCCCCTCAGCCTGGCTACTGTCTCTCCTAGTTTTGGGTGGGCCTCGTGCAGGAAGACCTGCCAAGGTCCTAGTTCCCTCCCCAGAACTCCAGGAGTCCAGGCCACATGGACCCCTCATGGCTTCATGAAAGCTTGATGATGGCGGTGGTGGTGATGCTGCTGCCCAGATCCCTGCGTTAACCTATAAGAAGTATCATCCTTCATTTAGAAGCATTCCCATTACAGTGAAGAACGAGACGAGAAAGCCTATCTTATGTTCAGTTTCACACTGAACTATAAATAGTACTCGATAGTTGACTAGACATATTGAAGACAGTAAAAATCCAGAACTGAAGATCTAAATGTGATAAACGAAACTTTAAAACAATTAAAGTACAGAAAAATATTCTGTGATCTCAGGGTAAAAAAAGAATTTCTAAAAGCAGACAAAATGGAGACCTAGAGAGGAAAATGGTCAACTTGGATATATCAGAATTTAAAACTTCTGTATGAAAAAGGACCATAACATAAAGGGAAGTGACTGTCTGAGAAAAAGACTTCACAACCCACAGCAGAAAACAGATCAATATCCAGATACATAAAGAACATCTACAAATCAATAAAAAGACAAACACCCAAGGGAAAAATAGACAAAACCTACAAACAGGCAATTCACCAAAGGGAAGATCTAAACCATGAATATATACTGTGGCATAGTCACCAATACGTGACGGTTAGGTCCATATTCATTAGCTCAGCATTTCACATCTGTCTATTTGAAATACAGCCACTGGTGGCATCTAGTGGGATGGAGAACGGGCGAGTCCAGGGCCATTTCTGAGCACGCACGGGCCCTGCAGAAATGGAGGGGAACCTGTCCGGCAGAGGGCCCGACGCTGACGGGCTTCCTGGGACGTCTCCTGACCGCTCAGCCCCAGACAAATTGGGCACCCGCTCTGAACCTAGTTTCCTTCCCTGCAAAGTGCGCTCATCCCCTCCAGACATCACTGCAGATTCCAAGATAGACGTAACTAAAATTCCTAGGCCAGTACATGACACGTAAAAGCCTGACAAATAACATTTTCATTGTGACACCATCTGTAATAGAAAATACCAGAAACAAACCAAACCCCCTCAATTTGGAAGTGGATACACGCTGGAATATTTTGAATGACCGAGTATGCAGTAACACTTCAAAATATACAGAGTATACCTATATTATGGAAAAGGATGGACCTTAAAAGCAAAATGTCGAGTAAAGAGAGAAATTCCAGAACATTACTTACACCATAATCCCATTATGTAAATGTTTAAACACACAAAACAATGGGACATATTGTTTATGGTATGCTTATGCAGAAAAGGTATAAAACATGGACTAATTACTCTCCAATTTATGTCAATTGGTTGCCTCCAGGAATGAATTTTTTTCTCACTTGGGGTGGCAGGGACATGAGGCTTTGTGAGGAAATCTTTTCTGGTTGTCTGAGATTTATTATTGTCAATATTCAAAGCAAAGCCCTTGGGAAGGATGCCTTTGTGCTCAGAAGCCTCATGGCATAAAAGGCCCACCTCCACTGGCCACAGCCCTGCACCAGCCAGGCTGGCCCCCTGGGGTCCCCTCCACTCATTGCTCTGTCCCCCTGGAAGGGGCAGGGCACCTTGAGCTCAGGTGTCCAGCCTCCAGGCGTCTATAAGCCCCGGTCCTCCGTGTTCTCTGACGGGAGCCTGCACGGAGGCTGATACACAGGCTCTCGTCTGACCTTCCCGGCTGCTCCATCGGGCTGTCCCCTCTTCCTCCCACCACATATGCCAGGGCCCCGAGTTCTCACCATCCCGTCTGCATTGGGGCCCTGACCTGGGGAGGGTGCCTCCTCACAACAGGGCCAGAGACTGTGATCTGCCCATCTGTTTGCTGTCTTGCCTGCTTCCCTCTGCCCTCTGGATGGTCAGCTCTCCCAGGGCAGGAGTCGTGCCTGGTTCCCACCACGCTCCGCCAGGCTTGGCACACGCCGGTACGTGGTTGCAGCTCTACACGTGTTTGCAGGTGTGTAAGTGTGTGGACTCGGGTCACAGCAGGGGAGCTGGGGATGAACCTCAGCCCCTCGGTCCTCAGCTCCAGACTACCCTGGGGCGCATCCTGTGTGGTTGGCACAGGGATGGGGCCATGAGTCTGCAGACAGGGATGGGAGGACTGCGGTGCTGGGAGCCCACTCTGCCTGGACGCTCCTCCCCTGAGGAATGCGGCCTGTGGACGTGCTCTGGGCCTGTGCTCGGGCAGGACCACGCTACCCCACAGTCCAAGAATCGTCTCAATCAGTCACAGCTCAGGAACTTCACCAGCACAGATCCAGCTCCCTTACCCAGTTACCAGACTTTCCCTGGAGAGATGCTGACACTTAAAAACCAGAGCCTTGGCTCTAAACCACAGAGGACCCAGCGCATGTGAGCACAGGACCTCTGCCAGCTGGGCTGGGAGGCGGCTGTTCTCACGCTAAGAGGGGCCGTGGCAGGCGCAACCAGAGGGTGACCTTACTCCCCGGCAAGGCCAGACCAGCCACACATACACTCAATGTCCACGCTTCCCAGGTGGTCCCCCAGAAGAAAGGGCCTCTCCCAGTCACGGGCTGACCCAGTCCCACATGGCCACACCTGCTTGCACGGAGAGGGGACGCACAATCCAAAGTGAAATGAAACTAAAGCCGAGAGAGGAAGCAGTGAGTGCAGTCATCTGGAGTCCAGTTTCCCGTCTCCCTGGTCCCTAGCCCCAGGCCCTGGCAGCTCCCTAAACCCCCGACGGAGACCCAGCCCTGAGTCTGGGAGCCAGCCCTCCAGACATGACTGGTGGTCTCCCCGAGCTGCCTGGGCCTCCCCCAGACATGGCCCCATGCGTGTCCTCTGCTCCTCCAGCCTGTGCCCCAACCCAGATCATCGCAGAGAGCAGCTCTTCAGCACAGCTCCTGCGTATCTGGTTGAATTGCTCCTTTGGGTCCAGCTCTGCTCTGAATTGCAGGGGGCCCTGGAACCCCTGCTCTGCCCCCCCCCCACTTCCTCCTCGGGCTGACAGATGTCAAGAAGCTTCCCCATGGATGATGGCCAAGGGCCCCACCTTGTGCCTGGGCTAATGGCTGATTAAGCTAAACTTAGCAGAACATGGAAAGGCCCTGAGATAAGGGCAGAGACTGGGGAGGGTCAGCAGTGCAGGGGGAGAGAGAGGCTGAAAACCAATTAACAGATAAGGATTCCCATCCTCCTGCTCCCAGAGCGTCTTTTGCTGCTGGTGCAGTCACAGCCTGCTTAGGAAATGAAAACTCCCACTAGGGAAGGGCGAGAGGGAAAGAGCCAGGAGCTGACAGAGCTCAGGGGTGCTGAATATCAGACACACTTTGTGTCATCAACACAGTCTCCTCTACCAGCCCTGCCACCACCATCAGCACTGCCATCACCATGCCTATCATCACCACCAGCAATACTTCCACTACCACGGCCGGCATCACCACCATTCAAAGCACCTCCATCACCACCGTCACTATGATTACCATCATCACTACCACCACCACACCATCACCACCGTGATGACCATCACCACCACCATCTCCTATAACCATCATCATCACCACCATCACTGTCATCACCATCACCAACATCACCACCATCACTGTCACCAGCATCACCAACATCACCACCATCACCGTCACCACCATCACCATCACCTCCAGCATCACTATCACCATCACTATCATCACCATCACCAGCATCACCATCACCTCCAGCATCACTATCATCACCATCACCAGCATCACCATCACCTCCAGCATCACTATCATCACCATCACCAGCATCACATCATCATCACCACCATCACCATCACCTCCAGCATCACTATCATCACCATCACCAGCATCACACACCACCACCATCTCTACCATTATCACCATCATCATCATAACCATCAGTCATGACCATCACCATCATCACCATCACCAACATCACATCATCACCATCACCACCACCATTACCATCATCACCATCACCACCACCAATTCTGTCATCACCATCACCACCAACATCACTATCATCACCATCACCTCCACCATCACTATCATCACCATCATCACTATCACCTCCAGCATCACTACCACCATCACCACCATCACCACCACCCTCACTATCATCACCATCATCGCCATCATTACAATCACCACTACCATCACTACCATTATCACCATCACCATCACTATCATCACCATGATCACCATCACCACCCCCATCACTATCATTTTCACCATCATCACCATCACCACCATCACCATCATCACCTCCATCATCTTGGCATCACCAGGAGCCCTGTCATCATATCACTAACTTCAGTGCAACCACGCCCATCATCAGGAACCTCAGCACCACCCCTGCATCCCCAGGACCTAGCACAATTCCTGGCACATAGAAGGTTCTCAGAAAGGTCGCATAAACGAGCTACCAAAACCTGCATCACCACCTTCAAATCACCAGTAATCATTTCACTCTGTGCTGGGATCCCCTACCTGACCACACCCATACCCAGACACTGGTCACACCAGTCCTGCACAAACCCTTGATTGCTGGGGAGCTGGCTGGTCCCCGCTCCCCACATGGCCCCTCATGAGCTCTGAGACACAGAGATTTGGGGTGCTGTTTGCTTTGGGGAGAAGCTCTGCAGGCTCCCTCTGCTGGTGGGGGCATACCTGCCCTTGGTCCCGGTGGAGGCCCCTTATTGTCAGGTTGTACACCCATGCACCCACCCCATGCGGCCTTGGGGCCTGGTCCCTCTGGGGACCTGCCCCCCAGCCTCCTGCCCCAGAGCCTCACTCCTTGCCCAGCTCCACTCTCAGCCACCAAGCACAGCCCACCCCGAAGGGCCTGCAGTGGTTTCTAAGCCTGCCTACTTGACCCAACCTGGCCCCTGGGGCCTCTGTGGTTTTCCTGTGAATAGGACCTTAGACTGACTCCCTGAAAGAGTTTCTGAGATGGGTTTGTGTGCTGACTGCGGTGTGTGCTCTGGAAGAGGGTGAGGACAGCGAGCGGGACCAGGCAGAGGGAGAGGCTGAGGCCCCCCACAGGGAGCTGAGACCAGGCATTGCAACCGGACCGGCCATTCGACGGGGTCTCACCCCAGGGAGGGTGTGACCTAGTGAGCAGAATCCCTGTGGCCCGGGCGGCAAGGCCAGGAGGGGGTGCGGGAGTGAGCTGTGGACGGGGGACAGCTCACCAGAGCACCCACAGTGGTCTGCTGGGTGCTGCCTTTGCTCACTGGCCACTGCAGGAGAAGCTGCTGTTTTTGTCTGGGGCTTGAGGCCCCTATGCGCCCTGCGGGCAGCCGGTATACAGAAAGGAGGACCTGGGGGCAGGGGGAGGGGGGTAGCGACCAGGGTCCAGGCCACAGGGAGCACCACTGGGCCCCAGCGGCTCGTCTGTGAGAAGGAACGTGATGGACACGGTCACCAGCGTCACCCTGGCCATAGAGGGCCCTCCTCTGCTTCTCTCAACGTCATGACGCCTTCAGAAACGCCCACGTTATTATCATTTTTAGGGGACATCCTCCAAATGTCCCCCTTGGAGCCTAACAAGAACTGACAGCTTCCCTGGAAAGGATGACGGAGTCATCCACAATTCTCCACAAAATATGTTTCCTTAGGATACCAGCTGGGCAGGCAGGAAGTTACCGTCTATGACCACGAGCCCGTGAGTGGATGGAGGACCAGGCTGGGAGGGGGCGCCATTCTGGCCCCCACACCCCCTGTCCCCCCGTTGCAGGACCTGGGATGAGTCAGTGGAACCTGCTCTGGTCTGGTTTTCTCACCTGTAAAGAGATGGGTAACTGGTGCTGAAGGCGGACACGGAGCGTGGCGAGGGCCCGGTCCTCCGGGGGAGGCCCTGCTGGACTCTGCGGCCGTGTGTCCTGCACCAGCTCTGACTCTAGCGCAGCTGCACCGGGGCAGCAGTCGTCAAGAACCTGCGGACAAAACACACCCAAGACACTGATGCAGCCCCAACAGCAGCACTGGCAGGGACCCTGGCGCCTGCAGACCCCACCAGCCATCACTCAGCAGGGCTTGTTCCATGACACGTGCTGCACCAGGGGCATTAAGTACATGATCCCCTTTGTCTCTGTGATAACCCTCTGCGGTGGGGTCTGTGATGGTCCCACTTGACACCTAGGAGCCTAAGGCTCAGCGAGGTTAAGTAATATTGCCAAGGTCACAGAGCTGAGAACGAAAGGAGCCCAATCGCACACCAGCCATCTGTCTGGGGCCAGGCTGTCTGCCTGGAGAACTGAACCCAAGATGTGTGAAGCGTGGCCTCTGCCCTTTAAAGGCAGAAGAGTAAGATGGGGGTAGAGGGCTAAGGAAATCATGGCAGACTGCCGGGTGCTGGTGACCCCTCAGCTGAGACTGAAGGAGGGTTCGTGTCCCTGGAGGGAGGCAGAGAGGTTCAACACAGCACAACGTGAGTAAAGGCCAGGAGCCCGGCTTTTCCTGGGGGCAGTTTCCACCCCCTCCCTCTTTCCTTGTCTTCATCATCCCCATAAGCACCACCTCCTCAGACTACCGAAGGAGCAGCAGGTTATAGACTGTGGGGTTCACACCTTTCCATGAAAATCCATTCTTCCTTTGGTGAAAGTGTCTAAAAATCCACCATTAAGTGAAATATTAGAGAAAGTTATTTTTTTAATGATCTAAAATAGATTTCTTCTCTCCCAAGTCTCCAACAGAAATAGTCCACGAGAGGAGTCAGCCTCTTCAGACACTTCCTGGGGAATCAGGGGGCTCCTGAACCCCAAAAGGCCCTCCCCCTGCTGAGAGCTAGCAGAGTTCCTGGCAGGCAGGATAGAGGCAAATGCTCTCGGGTTTATTGTCCTTCCGTGAACTGGTCAGTTATGCTTTCCCTTTTCTCAGTAAAAGGGCTTCCCTGGTGGCTCAGACAGTAAAGAATCTGCCTGCAATGCAGGAACCCCAGGTTCGATCCCTTGGTTGGGAAGATGCCCTGGAGAAGGGAACGGCTGCCCACTCCAGTATTCTTGCCTGGAGAATTCCATGGACGGAGGAGCCTGGTGGGCAAACAGCGGGACACAACTAACACTTTCGCTTTCTCTCCATCCTTAAAAACTCCACACGCTGCTGAAGAAGCACCCTGGGAAGAGGGAACCCAGATCCCACCAGAATCCATCTCTCGCCATGTGTGCAGCCTCAGAGAGGAACGCTCTCTTCCCGGGCCTCCCTTCTCCTTCCGGCACTCATCCATCAAGCGCACAGCTTGTGCGGCTGTGTGTGCATCCAGGCCCAAGGCTGCACAGGAGCCCGGCCAACACAACTCCCGCTTGGCAGAGCGTGTCTGCCTGAGGGGTCAGTTAGGCAGCTTCTTCTGCAGACAGAGACCTCCCTGACATTCTGTGGCTGGCTGGGCTCTGAACGCATGGTCTGCAGGTCCATCTGGGCCCGGATGGAGGGGCTGAGGCCCTCCTGGTAGAGCACAGGCACCCAAGCTGGGGGAGAAGACATCCAGTGCTTCCAGAGACCCCACTCGGAGGCGGCCCAGCATCACTTCCAGCCATGTCCCCTGGGCAAACCCAGAGCCGGTGGGGAGTCTGCACTCCCTCCTCTGAGAGGCGCCCCAAGTCCTCATCAGAGGGCACAGACGTGAGAGTTCAGCACAGGTGGGCCCAGAGACAGCGGCCCATCTGCTCTAGGAGAAGACCACTGGAAGCATGGAAATCCCAGACTGTTGAGATGCTGAGACAGGGAAGCAGGACGCAGGGCTGGGGAGGCGATCTGCAGAGAGAGGCCCTGGATCCTCGCCACCACCGCCAGCCTGGTGCCCATGGGGCCCCCAGATCTGTGCGTCCTGTGGCAGAGGACCTGTAGAGGACCAGCACCATCTCCTGGCCCCTGGAGATGCTCAGTCAACCTGACCCAGGGGAAAGGGAGCAGAGTGCACTCACGACCGAGCACCATGCAAGGCCGGGGCTGCGCCAACACACCAGCCACACAGCTGGCATCCAGCACTTTGCTCTTTGGCAGGTTGGGAAGCAGAGGCCCTTGGAGGTGGCATAAGCTGGTCCCAGACCTGGTACTGAGAGGGGCAAAGTGGCATGTGGTCTGAGCTGCAGCCTGGCCGAGGGCGGCAGGTGCTCTGACCCTGGGGGATGCGCCCTGGGGGTGATGGCCCATTTCACAGAGGAAAGCTTGAGGCTCAGTGGATGGGGGTTGGGTCTCCTGCAGCAGGTTGTCAGGGTCTTAACCAGGTCCCTAAGGGGCAGACAGCACCACATCTTCCAAATTCAGACACCTCCATTCCCGTGATTTCAGGTTCCCCAGCGATCTCTCTCGGGCCAACTTCCAGGCAGCCCAGCCCACTGAACTTCATCTGCCCAGCTGGAGAATGGCCAGAGTGGGAGGCGCCTCCCAGGGCCTTACAAGGGGTCTGAGCAAACACACACGTTGCTTGACTTTCTTCAAAATGCAATTGAGTTTTATATGTCAGCATTTGGCCAAGAGGAAAAATAAATGCCACTGAAGGCCAAGTTATCATGCCCACGTTGCAATCATTTACTGGAGCTTAAACGCGGCCGCTCGCAGAGCGAAATAAGACAAATCCTGCACGGAGAAAAATGGATGCTCACTCGCCCAGGAGCGGGGTGGCCCGACAAGAGAGTCAATGCTTCTCCAGGCAGAAAAATGAACCTCCAGGCAGGCACAACTGAATACCACCAGCCCCTGTTCAGCACCTTATGGCCTCTTTGTAGCAAATCTCTTCAACAGGCCGACTCCCCGCCCCGTGAGGGTTCCATCCACCATGGGATACTTCCCTGGGACGTGTGGCCTGGTCAGCCCACCCACCTACACGCAGGTGTACTCACTCCGCTCTTCCCTAGTGTCCAGCTGTCTGTTTCTCCCGAGAGGATCCTATTCTTAGTCGCATAGACCAAGGACCCCTTGCCTGGGTCCTCACCCCAGTCCTCCTCTGGCTCCCTCAGTCCCACAAGGAACTGAATCTTGCCAACAACCAGGTAAGCCTGGAAGCAGGTCCCTTCCCAGTCAAGCCTCAGATGAGACCCCCAGCCTTGACCAACACCTGGACCGCTTCCCGTGAGACACTGGAGGCCGTGGGGGAGCTGTGTGAGCGGCACCAGGCTGCTGACTGCAGACCCTGTATGTTTGGGGCACCGTGTTACGGGCAGCTTGCACCTGCTCTGTGATGTGCAGTGACCTCCTTGGGAGTCTGAAGAACAATAAGGGATCATCTCTGCTCTGGATTTCTCAGCCTAACAGGAAACATACGGGCAAGCGACGGCAATGACCCCTGTAAGGCAGGTTGCAGGGGACGGAGCACCAGGCCTTGGGAGGACGAGGCACTGACGCCTGCCTCCCTGCCTCCCTGCCTCCCAGGGGCTGCCAGGAGGGGAGGTTAGGAGGGAATGTCCACCCCAGCCTGCAGCACGCACATGCTGTGGAGTCAAAGAATTTTCACATCGTGTTGCAGGACAGAGAATCCAGAGGAACAAACACACTTCATACAAAGGACTGAAAGGCAAAACGTCAGTGATCCCAGTGCAAGGCTGGACTCAAAGAAAGGGCATGATGCCTAAATGCTCAGAGGCTGGTTCCCGTCCACACCCCGTCCCGCCAAGAGACGGACTTGGTGTGAGGTTAGAGTAAACATGCTTGGGACCACCCTGGTGGTCCAGTAGCTGAAACTCCGCGCTTCCAATGCAGGGGGTGCGGGTCCGATCCCTGCTTTGGGGAACTAAGATCCCACGTGCCTGGAGGCGCAGCCGCAAATTGATAAACGGAGAATCATTCAAAAAGAAGAGTCTGCTCCTCCCGCGAAGGTCAGAGGTGCCTCCCACGCACCTTCTCTGCAAGAATTTGCTCCACCAAAATGACTCCTTCTATGACCAACCTAGACGGCATATTCAAAAGCAGAGACGTTACTTTGCCAACAAAGGTCTGTCTAGTCAAGGCTATGGTTTTTCCTGTGGTCATGTATGGATGTGAGAGTGGGACTGTGAAGAAGGCTGAGCACCGAAGAATTGATGCTTTTGAGCTGAGGTGTTGGGAAAGACTCTTGAGAGTCCCTTGGACTGCAAGGAGATCCAACCAGTCCATTCTGAAGAAGATCAGCCCTGGGTGTTCTTTGGAAGGACTGATGCTAAAGCTGAAACTCCAGTACTTTGGCCACCTCATGTGAAGAGTTGACTCATTGGAAAAGACTCTGATGCTGGGAGGGATTGGGGGCAGGAGGAGAAGGGGATGACAGAGGATGAGATGGCATCACTGACTCGATGGACGTGAGTGAGTGAACTCCGGAAGTTGGTGATGGACAGGGAGGTCTGGCGTGCTGCGATTCATGGGGTCGCAAAGAGTTGGACACGACTGAGCGACTGAAATGAACTGAACTGAACTGAAGTCAGAAGAAGGAGAGCCTTCCAGAACCCCGCGGCCAGCCTGACAGGAGACCGGGAACCAGAGGCCTGGGCTCCCTCGGACCAGCGGAGAGCCATTCCTGCAGAAAGAAGAGCCAGGGAGCCCGTGTGTTTACATGACTGGGGGAGAATTTGACATGGATTTAGTGTTAAGTGTGCAGAAAATGAAGCAAATGGAAAAATAAGAGCATTACTAGCTCCAGGGAAACAAAATGTTGATGCAGGCAAAGGAAAGAAAGAATGTATTCTGGGTTCAGCTTTGAGGAATTTACAACATCGATCTGGCAGAAACGGCGTTATTCCTGTACTGGGCAGGTGGGGCAGGGGGCAGGCACGCAGGGTGAGGCAGGAAGGCGCCGGAGCCTCCCCCTCCAAGGCAGAAGCCTGTTGAAAAAGCCGCAGACTGGAAAAGCAAGAAGCAATGTGTACTCAGAGATATGGAAGAAAAATATCACGCTTATCAGGAGAAGGAGATGAAGACATTTGCCTCTGTGGAGCTGGAAGTGCAGGGAGGGGCAGAGAGGGTGGGGGTAGCACGGCCAGCCTGGCATAGCCTGCACGTGGTGGGCCTCTGACAGTTCCTCGCTTTCCTGTATAGTGGCCTTGGAGCCAGACCACAAACCGGGGGGCTCCAAAAGACACAAATCTATTCTCTCCCAGCTCTTACGGCCAGAAATCCAAAACCAAGGTGTTGGCAGGGCTGTGCTCCCTCTCGAGCCTCCACGGGGATCCTTCCTGCCTCTTCCTTCTTCCAGGGCCCCAGACGTCCTTGGAGGTGGCTCCATCACTCCAGTCTCCGCTTGCTCTCCACGTGATCTCTCCCTTCTCTGTCTCTCCTCTGTGCGTCTCTTCTAAGGACACCTGTCATTGGACTTAGGGCCTGTCCTGATTGTCCTCATCCCAAGACCCTTAACTCAGTTACATCTGCAAAGCCCTTTGTCCAAGTAAGGTCACGTTCACTGGGTCTGGGGGTCCGACTGTGGTCATATTTGGAGGGACAGTGTTCAGTCCACTCTAATAACCTCGATAAAAACTGAAGATCTGTTACTCGGATTCCCTGCACAGCATCCCTGCCAGGTGGCCCTTCCTCCTGCTTGATTACCTCTGGAGATGGGAGGCTCACTGTGGTGCATTAGCAGACTGCTTGGTCGGAAGCCTGTCTTTACGGTGAGCTAAACCTGCTCCCCAGAGGCCTCAGCCTATCAGCTCTGGGGCTGGCCCCTGTATCCAGCTACCCCCACCACCTCCGCTGCAGCCTCCTTCGTATCTCCCACCTGACACATCCTCCCCTGGGCTCCTAAGTTCCTGCCCTCTCCATGCCCTGTTGCCCCCCAGTTTCCAACACTGGCACTGCTGTTCGAAGCCTGGGGGTCAGCATGGAGCCTGGTCCACTTCCACTCCATCATCAGGTTCAACCCTCTCTTTCTCCCTTCACCCCACAGGCACCTAGAGCTCAAGCCTAACTCAGATCCCACTCCCTCTCAGCCCCCACCATGGTCCAGAGCACCATGCCCAACAGAACCACCAGTGGTGCTGGGATGTTCTGTGTCTGACAAGCCATGTGGCTATTTACCACTTGAAAAGTAATCAGTGTGACGGAAGAACCAGATTTCTAAACTGTACTTTGTTTTAATTCATTTAAATTTGAGCTGAAGGAACCACATGCTGCTGGAGGCTCCCGCAGGGGACAGTGCAGGTCTGGGAGGGCTCCACGACCTCATCTGGGAGTATCCCTCCCCACCGGCCCGCACATCCACCACACTCACTGTTCCCCACCCCCCAACCTCCTCATCTCGGGGCCTGTCCTCCCCACCCTGAGCAGGGAATCCCCCTCCCAGGTGGCACCTAGCCAGGCTGTTCTCCCCTCTTCTCAGCTCTCAACTAAATGTCACCTCAGAGACACCATCGCTGGACCGCCTCTGCAGGCAAGCTCTATTCCCACACACTCACAGCAAGTGAGAAATTTCTAGCTGAAGTCTGATGTTGGCCTGTCCATCAGCTGTCTCCTCCTGTGGAATATTTGTGTTCTAAGGCTTGGAGCAGAACTTGGTGGCGCCTGCTGAAAGCTGCCTCCCTGACACTCAGCAAGGATCCAATACAGGGTCGTTGGATAATGAATGGACCAGTGAATGAATGAGTGTTTGAAAGACCTCAGGTGATCCCCATGGACAGGTGAAGTCTGCACACAGGAAAAGCAAGTCGTAACTGACACCATGAGGCTCTGAAGGAGGGGACACTGGGATGTCCAGGCAGAAGGCCTTCTTGGGAGGGAGGTGGGGAGGGCAGCGTCTTGCCCTGTACCAACACCAAGAGGAGGAGAGGGTAGATGAAGGTGGGCTTGTGTCCCCAGCAGAGGGGTCGCCCACCAGGGGCACGGGGCAAGGCCAAGGAGAGGGGCCTGGAGTTGGGGAACAGGGAGAAAGTGGGAACGGGTCCTTCTGAGACAGGAAGAACGAAGGATGCAGATGTGCAGGCAGGGTGGGGCTTGGGCTTGGGGGTGGGGCTTAGGCTTAGGGATGGGGTTTGGGCTTGGGGCAGGGTTTTGGCGGAGTTTGACTCAGTGGTAGAAGGGGCTCTCAGCTAATCCAGACCCACCCACACATCCCTGATCCCAACCCCCACACACCCTCAAGATGTGAACCAGCCATGTCAAGAAAAATTACACACCCAGAAGAATTAGAAGAAAAATGACATTGTAATTGACTATATACTCACTTCTAGAGAGTAAGAGAGTTTTTCAGATTAGAAGTAGTAGAAGACACAGCAAAGGAAAAATTTATTGTTTGGGATTCATAAAACTGAACACCAATATTATGTCAAAAATAAACTCTAACTGAAATGAAAACCAGTATTCCATTCCAAGCAACAACAACAACAAAATGCATACTGAAAACTTTAGATAAATTTAGGTGCAGACCAATATTTTCCTTACGTTTATCCATCTGAGACAACACTCTCTCAAATAGAGAGGAGAAGTAACATTTTTTGACACAAAGATGTTAATTGTGGCATTTTATATCATATGAAAATATTGGAAATAATATGAATGTCCGGCCACAGAGGGAAAGTTATGCAGTAAGTGGGATAAATTCTCACAGTCAAATGGAAATCAATAAAAATTATTCTCAGGAAGATGCTTTAACGACATGGTGGGAAGTATGGAGTGTGGACAGAAGTCACGCTATAGACAGAAGCCTCTGGGTAGAGTGAAGAGCAGAAAGGAAGCTGACTAGGATTACAGCGGGGTTTACACACACCTGATGCAGATGACACCACCCTTATGGCAGAAAGTGAAGAGGACTAAAAAGCCTCTTGATGAAAGTGAAAGAGGAGAGTGAAAAAGTTGGCTTAAAGCTCAACATTCAGAAAACGAAGATCATTGCATCTGGTCCCATCACTTCATGGCAAATAGATGGGGAAACAGGGGAAACAGTGGAAACAGTGTCAGACTTTATTTTGGGGGGCTCCAAAATCACTGAAATGGTGATTGAAGCCATGAAATTAAAAGACGCTTACTCCTTGGAAGAAAAATTATGACCAACCTAGATAGCATATTGAAAAGCAGAGACATTAAAAGATTTGTCTAGTGAAGGCTATGGTTTTTCCTGTGGTCATGTATGGATGTGAGAGTGGGACTGTGAAGAAAGCTGAGCGCTGAAGAATTGATGCTTTTGAACTGTGGTGTTGGAGAAGACTCTTGAGAGTCCCTTGGACTGCAAGGAGATCCAACCAGTCCATCCTAAAGGAGGTCAGTCCTTGGGTGTTCACTGGAAGGACTGATGTTGAAGCTGAAACTCCAATACTTTGGCCACCTCATACAAAGAGTTGACTCATTGGAAAAGACTCTGATGCTGGGAGGGATTGGGGGCAGGAGGAGAAGGGGATGACAGAGGATGAGATGGCTGGATGGCATCACTGACTCGATGGACGTGAGTCTGAGTGAACTCCAGGAGATGGTGATGGACAGGGAGGCCTTGCGTGCTGCAATTCATGGGGTCGCAAAGAGTCGGACACGACTGGCGCGACTGAACTGAACTGAACTGAACTGAGCAACTCTGGGTGCTCTCTCCCCGTTTTTGATTTTCAAACACTTCTTAATGACTATATACTTGAGTGTACCAAAAATAATTGCCTGTATTTTTAAGGGAAGGAGAAGCCAGGTTGAATGGTCTCTGCTTGCTCACTTCGACGGCACGACTTGGGGTCATAAGAAGTCGTGCAGAGCTGACCAGAGCGAGCAGGCTTGCATATGGTTGGGTCTTCTGTCTCGTTGGACCTGGAACACGTCCTAGGTCCTCTCAGAGCCCAGAGGGATGCCCCCCCAGACCCCAACCCCGCTGCCAAAAAGGAAAACCTGGGGGAAAGGAGATGCGAGTCCCCGAGTGGAGATGAGTGGAGTCCAGTTCTGAGTGTGTGTTTCATCTGTTCTCCTGGTCTGCTGCTCCTCCCCGCTGCACGGTCAGCTTCGGGAGGGTTCTCAGGGGAGACCCCAGCACCCAGAGCAGGCCTGGCCCAGACCAGCCTCTCAGAAAGCACGTCCGAGCACGTGGTCACAGCCACGCAGCAGGGCCACGTCCGCTGGCCTCCAGGAAAGGGACCTCGCCTTCTCACCACTCTCTAGGGGTGTCCCTGGTGGCTCAGTGGTAAAGAGCCTGCCTGCAATGCAGGAGACCCAGGTTCGATTCCTGGATTGGGAACATCCCCTGGAGAAGGGCATGGCAACCCACTCCGGTATTCTTGCCTGGGAAATCCCATGCAGTCCATGGGGTCACAAAGAGTCGGACACGACTGAGCGTGGGGTGTCACTAGGGTGTCAGATTGAGCACACAGAAGCCCAAGATGCCCGCTGAAGTCTGAATTTCAGATGCACAGTGAATTAGTGTTTAAGTATACCCCATGTAATATTTGGGACATACTTTTAAAAATATTCTTTGCATTTCTAAAACTGAAAATTAAAGGGTCATCTTGCATCTTATCTGGTGACCCTGCCCCCACCTTGCAGGCCAGGCTCTGCGGTCTAGTCCCACGAGGCCCAAAGCCTTGGGGAGCCAGGCCTCAAGTGGGGTTCTACTGGCACTGCTGCCCAGGTGCAGGGGCCTCACAGCAGAGGAGGCCTTAGATGCAGGCGCGGAGGGAGAGGCGTCCTGGGGAAAGCCTGCCCGCAGCTCTGGGGCCCCTGGGGAGGGCAGGGTGGGCGGGAGTGGGCCTGCTCCGGCTTCAGACTGGAGGGTCCCAGTCTTCTCGGAGGCGGGGGCCTGGCTGCACCCAGGATGATCCCGGGAGTGAGGGCAGTGAGCAGGAGCCCCAGTGTCCTCTGAGGTCACTCAGGGGTGTTTCATCTGCCCACTGCTGGGCAAGGCCAGGAGTCTGGGCCCAGGACAAGGCGGGGGCAGGATGGGGCCACGGGCAGCAGCTCCGCCTTGGGGCTTGAGGACTAACAACCACCCCACAGGCGAGTCCCCACCATCCCCTGCCTAGGCAGCCAGCGTGTCCCAGGACTGCGGGGCACTGACCAGGAAGTCCAGCCCGGGAGGGACTGGCCCACATCTCCAGGAGGCACCAGGCGCTGAGGGAGACGAGGCCCCCTCCCTTCCGGCGGGGGGACGCGGGCTCCTTTCTGAGCTGATAAGCAGCTGGCGCGGCCGCTCTGAAGATCTCACAGTCTTCCCCGCAAAGGGCAGTGGGCCGATGGGCACACTTCATCTCCCCATGCAAATTGATTTTCCTTTTCCCATCTTACTCTTTTCCTTTCAACAATTAGCGGTTGAAGAGGCTGGTTTTAAATCAGGGAAATGAGACTTTGAGACTCAAAAGCTGACAAAGAGGCCAGTGCCGCCTCCCGGAGTCCGAGCCCAGCACTCTCTCCACAGGGTGCCCCCGCTGCATGGTGGGCACACGGCAGGGCCAGGGAACGAGCGCCCAGCCTCCCTCCCCAGTGGGGCTGGGGTCCCAGGCCAGGGAGCGAGGTGAGGGGGTCTTAGAGGAAAGGGCAAGGATCGAACAGACATTTCCCCAGGAAATGGGTCAACAGAGATGTACCGTCCTGTCTGTGCAGGGATGACGGGGAGGGGGCCAGAGAGACACACACCCAGAGTGGAAGACAGACAGACAGACAGACAGACCCGACAGAGGCTGAGCCCCGGGACAGGGGAGGAGACACGGTGACAGGCAAGGGAGGAAGCAGAGGAGACTGCCCACTGAAGCCGCCACGTTCCGGGTGGTCTGCTCAGCAGCAGCAGACAGCAGTAGGGTAGGGGGACCCGAGAGGCCCTGGAGGGACGAGCAGGACCTGCACGTCCACAGTCTATGGAGCACACGCGGATGACTGCCTGAACACATCTGGGGCAGAGATAACACGCCCACGAAACACTAAAGCAGCGGTGCTGAGGCAGACAGACAGGTGGAGGCAGGGTGGAGACCCTGAGCACGGACCGCCAGCCCATGAGTCCAGGCTGTCTCAGAGGCGCAGAACGGTCCAGCAGGAATGGACCCTCCAGCCCGATGCTCCTCGTGCCCGGAACAGAGCCTGGGATCCGGGGGCCACCTGGTCTGGCCACGGCACCAACCGAGCAGTGAGGGTCAGAGTGAGGGCTGAAGCCCTGCACGCGCCATCCTCAGCCCTGCCTCCCTGCTGAGGTGGAGAGAACCATGAACCTGGCACCCCTCCCCCAAAAGTTTACTACGAGCCAGGAAGGGCGCGTTCTGATGCACCCTCCTAACCAGGGACCCAGCCTCCCTGCCCTCCACGTAGGCACGTCCCCCCAGTGGCCCCAGACACAGCCTCACCCCTCCTCTAGCAGCCCGCCCGCTCGCATTCCTTGCCCAGTCCTCACCCACCTGCCCACACCCACCTGCCCTGTGAGACCAGCTGGAAGGCCAGTCTCTTCTGGACCCCTTCTGCCCAGCCCCATGCCCCTGAGGACTGGAGAGGGAATAGGTTTCCCAGCCCAACTCCTGATGCCCAGCTCTCCCTGCCTCTCTGCCTGTGCCTAGCTCAGAGATTCTCATGCACACGAACCTGCTCCTCCCTCCCCACCCTGCTCAGACCCAGAGTAGCGCAGGTTGGGGTGGGGCTGGGAGGTGGGTTTCCCTGGCTCCTTCTGCTCATCCCTCCCCAGCTTCCCGGAAGGGGCCAGGCTCACTGCACAGGGGTGACCATCTTGCGCCCTGGTCCTCCAATCCGGCTCTGGGAGGCCTGGCCCGTTCCCGTAGCTGCAGCCGTGCAAATCAGTGAGTAGATGCGCCTTGGGGGACGGGCCAGCCAGACCTGGGATTAATTCTCTGCTTTCACACTCCAGGAAGGTGATGCCCTTGAGTCGATGTCACAATTTTCTCTCTCCCCTAATTAAACAGAAAGCGTGGCCAGCGAGCGTGTGGGGCAGGGAGAAAATGAAGAGTTAAGGCATTGCCTGCAGAGGTCCAGCTGCGCCAGGCTTTTCATTTAGTGTCTAAAAGCTTCCTCGCACGTCTGCTACCCAGAGATAGGGGCAGCAAAGTAAACGGCAATTTCGCCCTTGCCCGCCTCTGCCTGCCGCCCCCGCGTGCGTGGGAGGGAGCCACGGAGGGAGGTCCAGGATATAAGCCAGGGTGCTCCTCAATGGCCTGAGAGGCCTGGAGGCTGGAGACGTCGAGAGAAAGGCTTTTGGTAACCATGACTGATTTTCAATTCCTCAGGGCCTAACCTTTCCCCTCCCGCAGGCACAAACTGGCGGACACGTGGAGGCTGCGGGCCTGGGGAAGGGCCACCACCCTCCCCAGCCTGGGGACCACTGGGCTCTTCCCGCTTAGCAGCCTGGGCCTAGATGCCCCTGAAGGACTGGAGTTCTGTTTGGGGAACCCCATGGAGAGGGCTCTGTGTGGCTGTTACTGTTTCACAGCCGGAGGAGCTGAGGTCAGACCACAGGACGCGCCCTTGTTCCCCCTGAGGGCTTGGGTTTGAGCAGGGTCTTCAGATCCCAGGGCCAGACTGGAAATGCCGGGCACCACGCAGACTCCACAGCTCCTGCTTGGGAAGCTGGGAAGTACTCACAGGAAGGGGCTGCATGGGGAGGGGTGGACCCAGGGCATCCTATGTCCTACGGAATCTTGGGACAGGAAGCCAGCAGGTAGAACTCAGACGGAGGTTTCTCTCTCGGTAAAGCCCAGGCCCCTGTGTGGGGGCCTTGAGAATGACCTTGGGGATGAAGGGGTCTGGCAGGGCAAGTGTCCCTCCAGTGAGGTCATGAGCATTTCCCACGCCAGCGGGGCACTCCCAAGATGTGGCTCCATCCACCCTAGGCTTTCCGGGCAGGTTACTCTTCCCCTATGTCACCGTCCCCCTGTTTGTATTGATTGGGACTGGGGACTGGGGCCTGGGCCAAGCACGGGTGTGTAATTCCACAGATAGACTTGTGTTCTGAGCCAGCTGTGGGGATCCGCCGAAACCCCTCATCCATGTCCCATGTGCCCTGCAGAAGCTAAGGGTCCATGGGCCTCCTGCGAGGAGGAATGGCACCCTCTGACACCGCACCCGGCCACTGCTGCGTGGGGACGGCTCCTGAAGGGGCCTGAGCCCGGAAGACTCTGTGGGCTGTCTGTCCAGCAGTCTTGACCCCACGGGGAGTCCCGCTGCCCCACACCCCCAGTTCTCACGCAGCAGGCACCATGCCACTCAGGGTCGGGAGGTACCAGGACTCATGTCGGCTGTGACGCTGGGACCTCAGCCCCTCCGGCGGCTTGCCCCCGTCATTGCCACCTACCCTCCCTCCACCAGACATGGCTCTGGGCCGCGGACCTTCCCTGTCCTGTCCTGACCCACGCACCTCCAAGCCCTGCCGAGTCTTGTCAACCTCCGGGCCATTCGTCCACATCTCCAGCGTGAGCGCCGCGAAGGTGGGGTATGTGCGGGGCGGGGCTGGTCCACAGAGGCCCTGGGGGCACACAGGCCTGGCTGCAGGACACAGGGCATTTGAGGGACAGGTGGTGAGTGACCTGAACTGCCCTGGCAGACTCCCCCCAAACCCGGGCTGCCTTCTCCTTGTTGTTTAGTCACTAAGTTGTGCCCAACTCTCTGTGACCGCATGGACTGTAGCCCACCAGGCTTCTCTGTCCGTGGGATTCCCCAGGCAAGGATACTGGAGTGGGCTACCATTTCCTTCTCCCTTGATTCTAAATTTTAGAAATTTTAGGAGCTCCCTTGACTTTGATAGCTGTTTGGGATGGCAAAGACACAGACCAGGACAAGGACGATAAGAAACTCCGGGGGAGAAGCAGGAGGGCAGGGGGGTGGAGACGTGCCCTTCAATGCGGCAGGGCGGGGTCAGCCGGGGCAGGGAGGAGCCGGGCTCTGCTGGCGGGGTTGAGATGGGCTCCCCTGACCATGGGGTTGGGGGGAGAGGTTGGGGGGGCGGGGGTGGTCCTTCCGGGTGCACAGCTGCTGGGGTGGCTGCAGAGGCAAGAACAGAGGAGCCTTTGCCACCCCGAGACGCCATGCTACAGGGGGCTCGGTCTGTGCCCCTCATTTGGCCCCGCACAGCTCCTGCCCAGCATTCTTATCCTACTCAGTGAAGGAGGCAAGAGGCTGGTTTGTCCCAGGTCACCCCAGTGAGTGGCGATGCTGGGACTCCAGGCCGGGCCCCACGGCTTTCTCCTTCTCCACAAGGCTGTATGGGGGCTGGGGGCTGGCCTGGATCTCTGCAAGCCCAGCCCCCCTGCCCAGCCTGCCCCCAACCCCTCTTGGAGAAGCCAACGCGCCGGGAGGCGCGGGGAGTCCCCTGGGTCCGGCCATCCTGCTGCAGGCTGTGTGCTGGTTGCCGTGGCCGTGGCCGGGTAACCACGGTAACCCTGACCTGTGCCCCGGAACTCCCCAGGGGCCAGCGTGGAGCAGGGTGACAGCAAAGCCTGGCGTGCCATCCAAATGCCACACGCTTATTAATCTCGCAGCGCAAGGCACTCTGAAGTCATTACCCCCCTCCCTCTGGGTCCTTTGTGTGGGACATAATTGTCAGGCCCACCTCTCTACTTCTGTAATTAATTGCTTCGGGGAAGGCGGCTCAGCAGTTTAACTCCTTCCCTTCTGAGTCTTATCGCAAAATCAGGAGACCCTCGTGGGCCAGGTCTGCCGCACCCAGGCCTGGGGTCAGGATATGGGGCTCAAAGCCCCGACCCCACCACTAGCCTTGAGCCTCAGTTTTCCTGGTTCTCGGATACACACAAAGCCCCCGCCCTGGCTCCTGGCTAATTCATCTGCTCTGTTTAATTCAACTCCAAAGCTCTTGACAAGGATTAGACACACTCAAGCGTATCTATCACACTAGTCAGCTTGTAGTGAGGCCTGTATTCATGGAGATGAATATATCAGAGAAGAAGCACAGAGAGGGATGGGGGGGAGGTGTGATAAAAAAACAAGTTTTGTTTCCCTGAGTTGCTGCCTCGGCATCATTAGGACCCTGCTCACCGCAGCGTTGATGTTGAGATGAGGACCTGAGCTCACAAGCTTCCCCAAGATGCCCCCTGCTTCTCCAGGGGCCCCTTTTAAAGTTGCCACTTGGAGTAAGCCTGTGAGAAGTTAGTGACCTCCACCCCAGCCACCTGATTTTGAGTGATGGGGGCTTGTCACCCCGCTGGCTCCTGACCCAGGTGCAGGCCTGCCCCCCACCCCCTCGTGGTCCCCCACCCTTCTAGGTCTGTACTAAACCCTGTGTCTGCTTCCTTCGTGGGTGTGTTGAAGCTACACCTTCCATCAAAACAGCCCCAGGAGCTTCACTTCCCCCAAGTGAGGGCTGGGATACAGAGGACGACCCCTCAATCATCGGGTCAGAATCCACATGTTCTTAATTCAAAGCACCAGCTCTGGCTTCTCAGCACCGGGGAGAGCAGAGGAGTCCCGGGGGCAGGTCTGGCTGGAGCCTCCCAGGACAGGGCCCTGCATGAGAGGGGGGCAGGGGGCAGGCACTCAGGGGGGCTGAGGGGAAGAAGTATAACAACCGCTAATGACGACGCCCAGCACGGGTTCAGAGCTCCTTCTCTGCACAGCATGCTCTGACGTGCTTGCGTTCAGTCCTGCCCCAGCCTCCCCCTCCCCACGGCACAGCCAGGGGACCCGAGAGCCTGCTGGGGAGTCAGCCATCCTGGAGGGACCGCAGTGGCCCGGGGCACTCCCTCCAGCATCCTACCGGCCGGCCCCCTTCACTCACACTGGCGTGATGGATCCCGTCCTGGGCAGCCCGATGGCCTGCCTGACCTCCCAGGCCTCAGAGTGGGGTGGGATGGGAGCTGGATGGGCTCGAAGCCAGGCAGAAGGCCCACCTGCCCTGGAGGGATGGGGTGTGGGGTGGATGATAAGGGTGGGGAGCGAGAAGGGGCAGAAGGAGACAGGTGTTCTCAGCGCCTCCTCGCATGACCTTGAATGGGACACTGCCCGCCTCTGACCCTCAGCCTCTCGATCTGGGAAATGGGTGAAAGAGCAACAAGGAAAAAGTCACCACCCCTCTACAGGCACTAAGGCTGTGCAGCTCGGGGCCCACAGTCCCGGGTCTGGGTGTGAGGCCCTGGGTGAAGAGTGTGGAAGCGCCACCTCCACTGGCTGTAAAATGAGACGGTGACACTTGCTCCGAGGACTGCTGAGAGCTGAAAAACCATGTGTGCCCTGTGGGAGCGGCAGCAATCCAAGGATGCTAGGAGGTGGGCTAGCCATGGCGATGGGAGGTGGTCACGGGCATCCATGTGCGGGGCTGACCAGAGGAGGCCCAGGATGCTATATCCCAGGTCAGCCTTGAGCCAACGCCGCCCCCAGCAGCTGCGGGAAAGAGGAGGCCTTGAAGAGTGACTTGCTGCTGCCACAATTTGCCCCGAGCACAGATCCTAAGAAGCAATCAGTCTTACATCTATCATAAGTTGATAATAAATGAATTTCCTTGATCGTTTTGCTGACACTGAGATCTAACACGTGGTGTCCATGGCAATAATATATTGCAACAACAGATAACACCCTGAGTGACAGCTCAGCAGAAAAGACACCCAGGGGAGTCAGAGTGCCTGCTGGGCTCCTTGGCTGCCCAGGAGAGTCCAGCTCCGCGCTGCTGGCCGATCGGTGGCACTGGTTCCAGGACACCTGGAACTTGGGGGTGGGAGAGAGATGGGCGGGCTGTCCAGACCCCAGGGGTCCCATCCAGCTCTGCTGGCCAGGATCCCAAGCACATCCACCCCTCAGGAAGCCCGAGCTGCCCTTTCTATAACACACAGGGGTTAAGGAAACTGACGGTGAGCAAAAGCGGAAGCTGGCACGTACAGCCGTGAAGACAAGGTCGTCAGAACCTGAGGAGCACCAGTTAGATGGCCGCACGCACCCAGCAGAAGGGCAGTGTTGGGAGGAAGGGGACCGTGGTGTGGCATACAGGACTCCTGCACTGCTACAGCGCCCCTGTGGGCCTGGGCACCCAATCCAGCCCCAGGGGCGAGAATCCCACAGGAGTCCGAGAGGCTGGAGGCCTGGAGGAGGCCCTTCAACGACCGCCAGTCTGTGTGGCCCGGCCCCCAGGGCCACGCTGCATGGGCAGCAACCAGCAGCCCTCAGAGCACCAAGAGTGAGCTTGACTGCCCCCAGGGGTCCAAGCCCCGCCCCCAGGTCCCCATGGCGCCCTCTCTCTCCAGAAAATGCCCTACATCCCCTGCTGGCATCAGCTTCCACTCCAGACCCCAGGCAATCGTCGCCTCCTCCGGGAAGCACCCAGGTTCTGTCTGGAGGTCCGGCCTCCAGGGATGCTTGGCGCTGGCCCGTCACAGTAGAGGTGGCCTTGGAGGGGCTGTGCCACTCTCCCAGTTCCCATCCCCCTCCACCCGCTGCCAGAGACAGCCACCGGCAGGAAGTGGGTGAGTATCATTCACTAGCATTGTCTATCTTTACTGAATCTTTATGCCCCATAAACAATATATAATGCTCCTTGTAGGTTTAAAGCTTTACATAAACAGCCTGTGGCGCTGTGGGCCACGCTGCAACAAGCTGTCCCCACTCAGTGTGCTTTCTGAGAGTTATCAGCATCCATGAAGGAGTTTCTAGTTCAAATCGTTAGTGGCCCTGAAGCAGGCCCTTTACTGACCACATACAGCCTACATACTGGCCCCCTGTGGATGGGCAGGTAGGCTGTTTGTGGCATCTCTGCAGGATGCTGCCATGAGCAATCCTGTAAACCTCTCTCTGTGTGCCTCTTGAGGAATTTTCTAGAAGCAGCATTGCTAGGTGCAGGCCATAAACACCTTCATCTTCACCACTATACTTGCTCTCCAGAGTGGGGTGCAAGAGTCCTTTCATGGGCAGTGGTTCAGAAACCCTCTGTCCTATCTCCTCGAATCACTTGCTGCCACACACTAGCCTTTGTCGATTTGCTGGGTATGAAAGGATGTCTTTGAATTCACTGCCATTTCCGATGAATAATAGTGAGGTTGAGCTTCTTTTCATGTACGTATTTGCCATTTTGTTTCCTCTTTTGTGAACTGTCGATTTGAAATTCTCTAGCCACTTTTCCACAAACTTTTTCTTATTGACTTGCAAATATGCTTTATGTTCTAGGTACTAATATTCTGTCTATTATATGCATGGAAACCACCTCTTTCCACCAGCAAGCAGGGTAGGGAAGTTTCAGTATTCCTTTTATGTCTGGCTTTTTCCAACAGTATACTCATTGTGAGATTTATCCATACTGTTGCGTGTGTCAATAACTCACTCCTTCTTATTGCTGAGTTGGATTCCATCGGATGGATGGAATATACAACAATGTGTGTATCCGTTCCTGTGATGATGGACAAATGGGCTATTTCCAGTTTGGGGCCTTTTATAAATAAAACTGCTGTGAACACTCGCATGCTATCTTTCTTGGACACATGCTGTCTTTTCTCTTGGGGAGACTGGCTGGATCACATGGTAGGTGTGTGTTTAACTTTTCAGTTCAGTTCAGTTCAGTCACTCAGTCGTGTCCGACTCTTTGTGACCCCACGAATCGCAGCACGCCAGGCCTCCCTGTCCATCACCAACTCCCGGAGTTCACTCAGACTCACGTCCATCGAGTCAGTGATGCCATCCAGCCATCTCATCCTCTGTCGTCCCCTTCTCCTCCTGTCCCCAATCCCTCTCAGCATCAGAGTCTTTTCCAATGAGTCAACTCTTTGCATGAGGTGGCCAAAGTACTGGAGTTTCAGCTTTAGCATCATTCCTTCCAAAGAAACCCCAGGGCTGATCTCTTAGGAAACATCGAATTATCTTTTTGAAGTGGTTGCAGCAGTCTGTATCCACATCAGCAGCGTGAGTCCAGTTGCTCCCCTGCCTCACCAACACTTGGTGTGGTTGGCTTTTCCATTGTAACCATCCCAGTGGGTGTGTACATAGGTCTCTCTGGGGTTGTAATTTGCAGCTTTCGAAGGACTAATGGCACCCCACTCCAGTACTCTTGCCTGGAAAATCCCATGGACGGAGGAGCCTGGTAGGCTGCAGTCCATGGGGTCCTTAAGAGTCGGACACGACTGAGCGACTTCACTTTCACTTTTCACTTTCACGCATTGGAGAAGAAAATGGCAACCCACTCCAGTGTTCTTGCCTGGAGAATCCCACGGATGGGGGACCCTGTTGGGCTGCCGTCTAGGAGGTCGCACAAAGTCGGACACGACTGAAGCGACTTAGCAGTAGCAGCAGCAAGGACTAATGCTATTAGAGCATCTTTCCCGGTGCTTATTTGCCATCCATGTATCTTTGAACTGTCCATTCAAATATCTTGCCCTTTTTTTTTTTTACTAAGTTATTTGTGTTCTTATTACTGAGTTTTGAGAGTTCTTCCTCTTCTTGTAAAAGCCCTTTGTTAGGTGTATGATGTAGCAGTTATTTCTTTCAGCCTGTGGATTTCATTTTCACCCCTTTTACAATGTCTTTCAAAGAGCAAATGTTTGAAATCCTGATACAGTTAAGCTTTGTTTTTTTATGTTTTTGCCCTTATGGCTGAGATAGCTTTGCCTAATGTAAGATTACAAAGATTTTTTCCCCTAAGTTTTCTTTTAGAAGTCATATGGTTTGGCTTTGTATTTAGGACTACCATTAATTTTTAGTTAATTTTTATAAATGATACAAGGCATACATTGAGTTTCTTTTTTTCTTTTTGGCAAATGGTGTTCCAGCACCTTTTGAAGAAAGACTATCCTTTCTCCACTAAGTTGCTTTTGTACCTTTGTTTCAAAATCATTAACCCATATGTGTATGGGTCTGTTTTTTGGACAGTGTACTCTGTTCCAATAATATATTTGTCTAATTTTGTGTCTGTACCATGCTGTCTTAATTACTATAGCTTTTTAATGTCTTGAAATCATAAATGCTAATAATCCAATACTCTTTTTTTGTAAGTAGTTTTGCTTACTCTTGGATCGTTATATTCCCATAAAGATTTTAGAATATGTTGATCAATTTTTTTTTATATAAAACTGCTTAGATTTTGATTGTGGCTTCACTGAATCTGCAGATGGATTCTGGGGTAATTAATCCATTAACAATACTGCATCTTCGGTCACATAAACAGAGCATATCTATTTATTTAGATCCTGCACTTCTTTCAGCAGGGTTTTATAGTTTTTCAACATAAAGTCGACCCTTGAATAACACAGGTTTGAACTATAAGGGTTCCCTGGTATGCAGATGTTTTTCAGTAACTCAGTGCTACAAAATCTGCTGTTGGCTGAATCCATAGGCAGGGAATCATGGATGCAGAGGAGGAACTGCAAGGTTCTTCGCAGAGGTCCAGCTGGAGAGGGGTCAGCATGCCGCTCAAGGGCCAGCTGTGCAGGTCTTCCAAGTTCTCTGTACCAAGTTTGTTCCTAAGTATTTCATAATTTTGATGCCATGATAAACAATATCTTTAAATTCAATTTCCACTTGTTTCTTGCTGTTTAAATAGAAATTCGCTGTTGTGTATTGATCTTGTTTTCAGCAACATTGCTAAACTCAGTTATTCGTGCTAGTAAGTTTTCCTTTATGTAGATATCATTAGATCTGCTACCAAGAATTCATGAGTAAAGATCATTTTACTTCTTTCCGGTCTCCATGACCCATTTTTTTTTTTATCGTGCTTTGTTGAAGTGACTAGAACTTCTACCACATGTTAAATAGAAGTCTTGGAAGCAAATGCCATTATGCTGTTCTTAATCTTGGGAGAAAATATTCAGTCTTTCATCACTGAGAAAGATATTAGTTGTGAGTTGCTCACTGATGATTTTATCAGGTTGAGAAATTTTCCTTGTATACTTGCTGACAGTTTTATCATCACTGGATGTTGAACTTTGTCAAATGCTATCGGGGTGAGCATATGTTTTGCTTTTAGTTTGTTAATATGGTAAATTAAATCACCTGACTTTCAAATGTTAAGTCAGTCTTGCATTCCTGGTGGACAAGCTCCACATGACCATGAGTTACTATCCTTTAAATATTGCTGGATTTGATTTGACACAGTCGTGTTTAAAACTTATATATCCACATACATCAGAGTTATGAGTCTGTAGTTTTGTGGGGGGCTTTGCAATAGCCTTGTCTGGTTTTGGTATCAGGGTAATGCTGGCCTCACAGAAGGAGTTGGGCTTTGTCTTAATTCATTTGGGCTGCGATAACAAAATACCAGTGACGGAGTGGCCAATACAGTTTATTGCTCACAGTTCTGGAGCCTAGCCCTCCAAGATCAGGGCACCAGCTGATTCCGTGTGTGATGATGGCCCGCTGTTGGGCTCATAGGTGGTGCCTTCTCACTGTGTCTTCACATGTCAGGAGGGGGTCCTTGTAAGGACTCTCTATGGAGTCTCTGCTATCAGGGCACCAGCTGATTCAGGAGGGCTTCACCCTCATGTCATACTCATTTCCTAAAGACCGCATCCCCAAGGGCTGTCACCTTGGGCATTAGGTTTTAATATGTAAATATGGGCAAATATCTAGTACATAGTAAAGAGTATTCTCTCCACTTTAATTTTCTGGGGGGTTGTATAGAACTGATATTATTTCTTTCCTAAGTACTTGGTAGAATTCATCAGTGAAGCCGATGAGGATTCTAGTTCTTTGTAGAGAAGTTTTTAACTCTAAATTCAATTTTTTAAAATAAATATAGGGCTATTCTGGCTATCTGTTTCTTCTTGGATAAATTTATGTCTTTCATTCCCAAATTTCAAATTGGAATTTTCCCATTTTGTCAAAGTCATCAGACTTATTGGTAAAAGTTGGTTCACGATCTTACTTCATTACTACTTTAATATTCATGGGGTCTTTGGTGAAGTCACCTTTTAAAGTCCTGACATAGTAATTTGTGTCTTCTCTCAATTTTTTTCTAATTATTCTGGTTAGAAGTTTATAAAAGTTATTCATCTTCACTAAGAACTAGCTGTTGATTCATTGATTTTCTCTTATTTTTATATTTCTTTGATTTTCAGTCTGATGCTTCTCATTTCATTTCTTCTGCTTATTTTGGTTTAATTTACTTTTCTCTTTCTAGTCTCTTAAGGTGAAAGTTAAAGACATTAAGTTCAGGCATTTCTTATTTTCTAATGTAGTCAATTATTGCTATAAATTTCCTCCTGCGTACTGGGGTAAAGGCATCCCCCAGAATTCTTATATGGTGAATTTTCATGTAAATTTGCTTCAAAATACTTTCTAATTTCCCTTTTCCCATTGACCCACGCATACTTTATATGTGTCTTATTTAATTTTTTAATATTTCAGATACATTTCTACTATTTATTTTCAGTTTAATTCCATTGTGATCTGAGTGCATATTTTATATGACTTGAATCCTTTGAAATGTATTGTGAATTGTTTTATGGCCTAGAATGTGGTCTATCTATCTTGATAAATGCTTCATACGCCCTTGAAGATACTGTGGATCCTGCTGTCGGTGATGGAGGTTTCTATAAACATCAGTCACATCGGGTTGGTTGATAGTTCAAATGTACTTAGCATTTTGCTGTGAGCTTGTTCCATCACTCATTGAGAGAGGCACATTAAAATTTCCAGCTATAATTGTGACTTTTTCTACTTCTCATTTCAACTCTCACCAGATTTTTCTTTGTGCATTTTAAAGCTCAGTTACCAGGTGCCTAAACACTTAGGGTCATGTCTTCTTGATGACCTGATCACAACATGACTTCACTTGTTCCTGGTAATACTGTTTTCTGAAATCTAGTTTACCTTATATTAAGAAAGCCACTTCCAATCTGTAAATTAACAGGGCAATTCTGCACAAAATTGATCAGGGAGGACAGAGGCCTCCCAGGTGCCCTCTCTCTGCATACATTTCCCCGGGTACTAACAGCTTGCATTAGCATGGTACCTTTGTTGCACTTCACATACAGAATTGCTGCAGTAAATAGCAAACACTGATGCACTAAGTATCATTAACATTAGCCCAGCATTTACATTAGGACTCACTGCTGGCCTCTTCCCAGTTCTCCACACCCCCTCCAAAACCACGACAGCAGTGGGGCATCTGCCCCTCACAGCCCCTCACAAACTCCAGAGCTGGGCTCCACTGAAAACCCCTCTGCCTCCTCCCACCTGCCCAGGTGGCCTCACTGGCCTTGTTTGTCTGTCTGCTGCTGCTTTTGCAGGTGGGGAGGAGTGGAGGGTGGGCAGGGGCAGCCCTGGCTCCAAGCCCAGGGGCAGGCCCTAACCTGAGTCCCACCGAGACCTCAGTGCCATTCACCTGTGGGAACCGAGCACACAGGCCCCGCTGCATTCTGAACCGAGCCAGCGCACCTGCAGCTTCACTTTTGTTTGTTGCTTTGCATTTTTTTCCTATAAAAAATGTAACTTATGTCTCTGGCCGCCACCTAGAAGCCAGCACGTGTGGCCCACGGGGACTGTCCCTGCCCATCTCTCGTCCCACCCTAGCTCCTCCCAAGGCCTCTCACCAGCTGAACCCACACCACCCTCACACCTTGCCTGTGCCTGTGCTCCCGTCACAACCCCAGCCCCACTCCAGCTCTTGTGGCTCAAGTGGGCATCACCTCCTCCAGGAAGCCCCCCCGGGTGTCTGTCTTCCACGGGGCCCCCGTTCACTGTCCACACTCGGGTCACGGCTGCTCTTCCTCTGTCTCTCTTGGCTGGAGGGCGGGGGTGCCTTCTTCACAGCCGCGTGTCTGGCCCCAGTACGGCCTCAGCACAGAGCAGACACTTTGTAAGTGACATGGAAAACTTCCTGACAGCCCTCAGCAGGTGCTGTCGGGACAAGACCCTGCTTGACTTTCAGTGGCCCCCAGCACAGCGTATCACAGGCACCCCTCAATGCGAGGTCCCCTCGTGTCTCCTGTCTGTGTTTGCCCATTCCCCTGGGAGGGATCATTCAAACAGCAGCCTCCACCATCCTGCCTAGACACCCAGGGGGCATTAGGGCAAAATCCTGGGCAGTCCATCTTCAGCTCAGGAGCAAAAGGGAGACACAGGTCCTGAACAAGGGACAGGCTGGCTCAGGGCGAGGCTATGCCAGAGGCCAGGATGTCCAGTGAGCCTAGCACAGCCAGCCTGTCCCCTGGATGCAGTCAGACACACCCCTGGAAGGGCACTCTGTGCACTGGGGCCTCTCTCTCCAGCCAGAAGCAGGGTGAGTATCCCTGTCCTCCAGACCCTCACAGTGAGAGGTAAGTAAAAAGGAGAGGGTGACATTCAGAAAGAGATGGGAGCTGGTGGGGGGGTCTCATTGGCACAGGCTAGTGGTGGGGCATTAGGGGTGTGGGCAAAGCCCCTGAGAAGGTGTTCTTTCTGCTGAGACCCTGCAGGGTGAAGAGCACGGTGCAGAACTCCACCACAAAGCCCCAGAGACACATGAGCACCGTGGGCCAGGGGATGGGCTGAGGCGGCCGGAGCACAGAGGGAGCTCATGGGCACAAGGCAGGATCTGGTGTAGGAGTCCGGGGGGCCCTGTGGAGTGAGTGGGTGCAGCGCACCTTGGCCCCCTGGATGGCTCAGAAACCTGCAATGAGGCCATTAAGTCTGAGGTGCCACCTGGGCCTCCAAGGAGCAGCCGGGACTGCGGAAGATTCAGAATGGAGTGAGAGGGAGAGTGCCAAGGAGGACACTGGGTCTGATCTTGACCTGAACGCCCAGCTGCATGTCCTGGTGGGAGGAAGGGCCGGGAGGCCAAGGGCAGGGGCTGGAAGGGGAGACAGGTCAGGAACTCTGCACCAACGCTGTCCAGACAGGGAGCAGACCGTGGAGGCAGGGGCAGGCACAGAGGGCTGTGGGGGTGCATTCGGGGCCACACATGGCAAGCGATCAAAGCCACTGGAGGCCTGGGGAGGGCGAGAGGATGGAGTGTAGCCCAAGCCCGGAGACCCTTTCCTGCCCGAGCCTGGGTCGGCTTTGCTGAGAGGCTCGCCCCCTCACTTGTCCCCCAGCTCAGACGTAGACTCTGCCTGTGGGAGCATCCACACCTGCCCCAGGCTCTCCTCGCAATTGCCGTGAGCCCTTTAGTCCCTGCAATTGATCCCCAGGCTGGGGTCTAATTGTTGCCCGTCGCTGTGATCTCAGAAAAGGCTGCTGCCTGTGGGGGAGCCGAGAGAGGCCGCCGCCTTCCCAAGATAAAATGAAGGAGATTTTCTCTTTCCTCCTTTGAATGGTCTGCAGGCAGGAAACCAGCAATTACCCATCAAAGAGTCCGCTTTCTGGGGCTGGGACTGCAGCGAGGACTGGCTCAGGAGCACGGTCTCCGCGTCATTGTTCTGGGGCTGGGGTGCTGGGGTGGCGGTCCCGCCCCTGCTCTGCATCTGAGGCCGTGAGCCCCAGAAGCTGGCTGCAGCTGCAGCTGCCACCCCCACCTGCGGCAATTCCACCCGACCAGGAAACAAAGGACGCAGTGGCTGTGCTTCTGACTCCTGCTGGTAGCTGGGATAGGAGGCCCTTAGCAGACAGGAGGGGGCTTGTGGGGACCCTGGGAGGGGTGAAGACAGTGCCCAGGGGAGCTGAGGGCAGCCTCGGGGTAACCGTCTCCCATCTCAGGTGGCAGAGCCCAGAGCTGAAGTGCGTTTCTGAGCAGTCACCGCCACCTGCGAACAGGAGCCCAGGAGGAGCCTGCCCTGCCTGGGAGCCTCCTGGCTCCTTCCTTCCCCCAGGAGCCAGCTGGGGGCTGCCTCCACACACCACCAAGGCCACCAGGTCAGGGGCTGAGCTGGGGCCAAAGTCCACGGAGAGCTGCAGCAGCGCTCCCTGGGCCCACAGCTGTCTCCAGCCTTCAGGGCAGGAGTCTGGGTTTGCAGAAGCTGTTTGCTAGTAGGCCTGCCTCCCCAGCAGACCCCAACCGCAACCCTCACCCTTCTCTCCAGGGCAAGACCCAGTCCCTGGTGCCCCTGCCCGGGGCCTTGTCAGTCCTCGGTCCATAAAGGTCTTTGTCTGCATGCCTCCCAAGTCCTCTGAACTCCCCTTCTTCTCAGGGAGATGGTGGGGGTCAAGGTGCAGGTGAAGTGAGCCTGTCCATGGAGGCACAGGGCTAACGAGGGCCATCGGTGACCAGGAGCAGGGCCCTGTCCCACACCAGCTACGGGACCCGATGGAGCCACTCCTGGGCCTCAGTTTACTCATCTGTGGGCGACAGCTGTGAAAGCACCCATCCTGTGGGGCATGGGGATGCCCAGCATTGCTCCAGCAGGGGATAAACACCCCCGAAGTCATGGCCCAACTGTCCAAGAGCTGCCTGCAAGAACCAGGCCAGGTGGGGCAGGGAGCTCCTCAGAAGGGTCCCAGCAGATGGAAAGGGACCCCTCCTGGCCCCAGTGACACCCCAAGTTCCCTTAGGCCCACAGAGACACCCCCTTCCATTCTGGAGGGCCTCTTCCACACCACTCAGGGGAGGCCATGAGGTCACTCACTCATGGACGTTGGCCCTAGCGGTTTGGGGTGAGAACACCCGGCTGCCCACAGGGTCTCAGGACAGGCATGCTGCACTTTCCAGGTGCAGGCTGATGCTGAGCCTGGCGCTTCAGGGCCTGGGGCCCAGGCCGGCGGTTTGGAGGCTGGTCCACTTCCCACCCCAGCCTGCACACGGGGCTTGTCCCTGCCACCTGCCCTACCTGTCCATCAGGTTCCAGACCCCTGAGACCTCTGCTGCCCTCTAGCTGTGTGCCCGGGGCGGGGACCTGGCTGCTCTGAGCCTCACACCCAGGTGCCCTCCAGCCTTGGTGGAGTCATCCTGCCCCTTCCACACAAGTGGTCACTTTATACGGATGGTCCTCAAGGTCATCCCTGCCCTTGCTGATCGTGTGGCAGACTGCTCCCGCCATCTCCCGGAGAAGGCTCCACAGAGGGAGAGTGACTGAGTGCGTGAAGGTCTCATGCAGGGCGGCGATGGAGTCAGAGCCTGGAACTCCAAGGCCAGGCTCCAGCCACCAGCCCGACGCTCTCCAGACCGGTAGGTGGGTGCCGGGACCAGGCCTCCCAGAGCCCGAGGTGGAATGACTGAGTCCTGGGCTTGGGGCCCCTGTCGGCCTGTCATTCACTTGTTCATCCTGATGTGTGCAAGATGCCGTCCTTCAGGAGCCGGGTTCCCCTGAGCCTCCCACCCCAGCCTCTGGGAGCTGCTTTCTCAGTATAAAGCGGATTTATCAGAGCACCTCCATGGGGTTATTTTGAAATAAAAAGCAGGTGCATCCAGCCCCCGAGAACCCCAGCAGGTGCACCTCTAACTGTCCTCCACCCGCACGGGTGGAGATGGAACCTCAGAGACATGAAGCAGCTTGCCCAGAATCACACAGCAAGAAGAGCCAGAGTTGGGGGTCTACACCAGTTCTGTGTGAGTCCAGAACCCCAGACTTGCAGTCACCTGTCTGCTGAGTCCTGCTTCCACCAGCAGGCCCCACCGAGTGCTCGTGACCGTCAGCCTTGCCCAGCACCCAGCAGTGCTCCCCCCGCAGCGTTACCTCTGAACTGGCCTCTAGCTGGACCAGAGAGCTCGGGACCTGCAACACAGGATGCCAACGTGCTTTACTCTTCACCCAAACAGACCACCCCGGGGGTCCTGAAGGTGCCAGGTCTCCATGCCCTTCTTCTGTCTCGGCCCACAAATGGCGTCTGCACATCTGAACACAGAGGCTGCCCACCGTGCTGCAGGCACTGCCTGTGGGTCATCAAGACCACACCCGCATGCCCCTACCCCAGCGTCCCAGCCCTAGGAAGGGTGATGCCTGGATTAAAATTCCATTAATAATGGCACTCTTCTGGAATACTGCCCATGTTGGGAGAGGTCGGGGTGGGGGCTATAGAGAGCTACTGTTGGCTGGAGGGGTCACAGGGGTGGGCAGGGGCAGCAGAGGGTCCGTAGGGGAATGGCTGCCCCTTGCCAGAGTGAGAAGGATAGAGTTTGGCGGTGGGCTTGGCTTCTTCCACGGTTCTCCAGAAGCCCATAGGCTTTCTGGGCCCCTGCTGAGGCAGACATGGCATGGGCTTGGGCAGAAGAGAGGGGAAAGGGGGACAGTGACCAGTGGCCCGCTGGGCCCCAGTACCCATCACACCCCTTCTGCCCTCCGCTGCCTCCCATCTACCCCACCTAGATGCACCTTCCTCCCGGGTGTTTGGCTGACCTACGAGAACTGGAAGCTGAAGGACAGCCCTGACTCCGGGGGGCTCCCAAGGTAGGTGCAGATTCCTCCCAGGAGTTCCCCATAACCTCCCCATGAGGCCCTTGTGCCCGACCAGGGTGGTGAAGCCAGCTGGTCACGGCACCACAGTAATGACACTGGTGGTAGCCGTGGCACCGGCGGTGTGCATGGTGTGGGGGGATTTGGTTTGGGACGTGGTCACCTACAACCACGGGCCTTGGTGACAGAGCAATTGCTGGCAATGGAGAAACAGGAGACACGGTGACCCTAGTGTTTCCAGGTGCAGGCCCTGCAATGTCCAATGAACACACAAAAGTGAGAGGAGGGGAGGGGAGGGGAGCGGAGGGGATGGGAGCGGAGGATGGTCCATGAGGACTCTCTACTGGATCTGGGGCTGCACTAGGTCACCATCCACAGAACCACAGGGCCAAGGGGTGCTCAGCACTGATTTATCCCTTGGCGTCTCCCGGATCTGAAGATAAACACTTTTAAAAATAGGGATGAGTCAAGAATTTTCTTTCCCCTCAAGCGAAGTCTCCTGGACAGATGGCGAGATCTCTGTGATGGATTAGATGCTCTGGCAGCTCCTCCCCGGCTCCTCACAGCCCAGCGAGATTCATCTTCTCCCGGCATTATTTCTTTCTTCTAAAGGTTATTTTTAGTGTTCTTGGAAAGATCTGATTGCAGACATGAGCACTGTGCGGGCCCCAATCTGCTAGGCTGCTCTGTGTCTAGACCTAGACCTGAGAGGGGGCGGCAGGGGAGCACCAGCCACGCGCGGCTCCTTACGGTCAAACCTAAGTAGCAAGGAATGAGACCAAAATTTCCTGCTCCCGTCACACCCTCCACGGGCCAGGCACACAGCCGCTTCACGTGGCCAGCAGCTACCTGTCAGATGACCCAGAAAGAGAGCATTCCTCACCTCAGAAGCTTCCATCAGGGAGCTGTCATGGACACAGGACACAGACCCCAGGCCTCCTGCAGGCTGAGGGTGCGTCCCGGCCAGCTTGTCCACAGCCTCGGCGCTTTCCAGGATGCGGAGGGAAGAGCAGAGTCTGGCCTGCCTACCGTGGGCGCTTCCCCCAGTCTCTGCAAACCTCCCCAAGCCTGTGCTTCTGCAGCCACGGGCCTTCCTTTCCAGCAGGACACCCTACACGAAGCCAGCGTTCACCATGGTATTAAGCACAGGAGGGGCGAAACACATCAGCCAAACATGATTAATGCATTTGCCCTTTTATGCAGGCTCTGGTGTCTTAAACCAGGGTGAGACTCTTGGGAATGGGAAGTCATTCCAGGCACCGATAGGATAAATGGGATATTTAGGAACCCCTTCTCCACCTGCAGATCAAAGCGCCTGGGTTTTGACTCTGGTTCTGGACCGATTATCTGAGTGCGTCTCGTGTGTGTCAGTTGCCCAGTCCTCTCCGACTCTTTGCGACCCCATGAACCGTAGCCCACCAGGCTTCTCTGTCCATGGGATTCTCCAGGCAACAACACTGGAGTGGATTGTCATTCCCTTCTCCAGGGGGTCTTCTTGACCCAAGGATCAAAACCAGGTCTCCTGTGTTGCAAGCAGATTCTTTACTGTCTGAGCCGTCAGGGAAGCACATGCAGTGTTACCCCAAACATCCCCCTGCACAGACTGTGTTCCAGACTCCGTACCCAATGCCAGGCTACAACAAAGTGACCCGGGACGTGGCCTCCAAACCCAAAAGTGCAATCAGGCACCGGCCTGGGGTGGGGTGCTCTCCTCTCCCATTCCACAAGTGAAAAAGATGAAGGTCTTTAAGAAGAGGGCAGACAAAGGGAGGCAGAGCCAGAGACAGAGAAAGCCACAGGGCAAGAGCTGAGGCTCAAGTCAGGACTCCATCAGTAAGCCCGTCTCAAGCGGCCCACGGGCACTGAGCGTCCAGTGTGCTTCCAGGTCCATGCTGACACAATCTGTGACCTATTCCTGGGGCTGAGCAGGTGTCAGCCGAGCGCTGCTCCCACCCCCCGCCAGAGGTCTGGATGTGAAAAATGACCCAGACACACGCTCACATAACTCACAGGCCCACCCAGCACCTACTAACCTTGAGTGCTATGCTCTGCATTAATTGAAAAAAAATGCACAACCTAAAAGTCAAGAGTTACATTTTGTTTGGACTTTCTGAGGACCCAAGCCTGGGAGGCTGAGAGCGACGCTGAGGCTCTCGGATGGCTGAGAGACTGTTCCGGAGAGGTAAGGGAGGAACCAGGTTATACAGCAGCTTTGGAAGAAAAACCAGGTAGTTAGAACATCAAAAGATTACCATTAATTAAAAAAAAAAAACTATAGACATCTCAAGTTAATGAATTTAGCACTTTTCTACGTATGGGAAGATGCCAAGAGTCTGGGCTCCTTGAAATCATTTGTTCAATATGCGCCTTTATCTAGGGCTGGTATCCTGCAGTCAGGGACGGCTGCAGCGTCCTTTGTTTCCTGACAGCAGGTGACATACTTTGTCCACAGTTGCACGATCGCATGTCATCTCAGTCACCAGGTAGCCCTTTGAGAACAAGTGTATCAGTCATCTACTACTGTGTAACAACTTAGCCCCAGATGGCCTCTGATTATCCCACAGACCCAGTGAATGGGATCTGGCTGTGCCTCCGCTGGGCCCCCAGGCTGCACTGAGGATGTCCACTGAGGCTGTGGTGAGCGTGCCTCCAGGCGCCCACAAGGTTGTGGACAGGAGGCTGTCCCTCGTGGACTTGGGCCTGGGGCCCCTCCCACTCATGGCAGCTGGCTTCATCCCAACGGGTGACGGCAAGAGAGGACAAGAGGGTCCAGGAACAGACAGCATGATGGTCTCTGCACCTAGTCCTGAAAGTGCCACCCTCATGTCTACTGTTTTCTGTTGGTTAGAAGCAAGTCCTTGGGCCCAGCCCACCCTCAGACAGAGCATGAGTACGTGAAAACTGGGGGGTGGATGGGATGGGGCGGGGCGATCACAGGGGCCATGCTAGAAGCAGCTTCTGAAAGACGTCATCCAGCCTCATGTTACACGTGGGGAAACGGAAGCCCAGAGAGGTCAAGGGCCTTGTCTGCAGCTGCACAGCTGGTCACTGCAGATCCGGAACAGGAGCCCAGCCCAGGGCTGCTCGTCACCTCCAGATATCTGCGAGGCCTCGGTGGCGGCTTGAGCTGTCACTCCCAGAGCACAGATTACCAACTTAAAATGAGTTGTGACATTTCCTAGTGCACACAGGGCCCTGGCAAAATGGAAAAGATTTCATAAATATGTAAATCGCCGTGTCCCGCTTCCCCAAGGAGGGCGGCTCAGCACCATCCTCCCCTGCCTCCCTCACACCCCACTCCCTCGCAGATGCCGTAAGAGGATCAGCCACAGGCTTTGTAATGAAGTTAGAGTGGAGCGGGGAGCGTAATCCAACTGGAGTGGGTGGCTGCCCCACCCCCTCCAGCCTTCCCAGAAGGCTGGGCGGCCATGCAGGAGCTCAGGCCCATCCAGCCTCTGCCAAGGCCCCGGGGGACACGCTCAGCTCTGGGTCCCCAGAAAGAAGAGAGAAGAGAGGGCTTGGACAGGACCCACCCACCCTTCTGAGCTGACAGGTGATAAACTGAGGCCAGGGCGCCTTTCCCAAGGACAGACAGCTGAATAGGGGCAGAAGAAGACCCGCAGCCATGTCTGTGGGTCCCTGTCACCCTCGTCCTACACTGAAACAAGATGCCTTAACTCAGTAAAGGCCCAGGGCAGACCCTCCGGCCCTCAGACCACACCTCCACGCCTCTGACACTGGCCATCCTGTACCATCCACGCTGGACGGTGAAGTGCAAAGCGTCACCTCTGTGTGATCACTGAGGACACAGAGGCAGTATGCTCTGGGTAGGAGCCAGGGCCCCTCTCTGGCCTGAATTATCTTCATTGCCCCGCCTTCTACAAGAAGCCCCTTTGGGTCCATCCCAACCCCCACCATCCTCTTCCATCCCCCGTTACCCCGCAATAAGCCAGGATGTTGGGGGTGTGGGCATCATTACCAGGACTGCACAAGGCTTGAGCACATGCAGTCTGAGACCCACACTTTTTCCTTCATGCTCTCATTTGTTGGTTCAGCCGTATTTTTTGAGCACCTACTCCGTGTGGACTGCTGGGAAGTTGGAGATGAGCAAGGTAAATGTCTCTGTCTCCGAGAAGCGGCCTTCCCATCCATGGCAGAGGCATTCATCAGGTGAAGAAAGGCCCAATCCACCTTGGCTGCACAGCAGGAGGGGCAGGGGCAGGCCAGGTGGGCTTCCTGGAGGAAGGAGCCTTGCAGGGACATCTGGAAAGTAGTCAGGAAACACATCCCAGAGGAGCAACGGTGAGCAAAGGCAAAGGCAGGGAAAGTGGGGTGATTGCAGGGCCCTGAAAGAAGTGGGAGATGGGCATGTTGCCCAGGGCAAGAGCCACCAGAACAGCCCCGTGGGTGCCCGGGCACACTCAGCAATGTTCTTAGGAGGGCTGTGACCTGCAGAAAGAAACCCTACCTCTCTGAGCCTTGCTTCTCTCCTCCAGGAAATGGGAAGCTCTGGGCTGAGGAAGGGGAGATGTGCTCTGCTCCAGGCACCTTCCTCGCACCTGGAGGACACTTTCCAGTCCCTTCTGTGCCGGGCCCAGGCAGGGGAGCTCTCCAGGACCCAGGCCAGCCTCCCGGTCCTGCTGGCAGCCTCCGGTGCTTCCGAGAACCATCTGGAGGGCTCTCGTCACAGAGCAGAGTGTTTCCCTCCAAACCAGTTGGCATCCAGGAGCCGCCATGGAGTTTAATCCCAGTCCAGAAATATGCACTGAATCTGGCCCAAGGTACGTCCCCAGCCGTGGAACAAGCCTTAGCATTTGCAAATGACTGCGTTCGTCGCCCGTCCCGTGTGACTGCATCCAAATGGGTGGAGAGCGGACAGATGGGTTGGGGGTTCCACAACTAGCCCCGTGTCCCCAACATGAGACGTGGGTGTGAATTCTGGCTCTGCCAGGGCAGGCAACACAATGGGAGTCAGACAGAGGCCACTAGGCTGGGCCAGGCTGACCCACCCTCAAGCCTGGCATGGGGTTGGGCAACTAACATCACCTCCTGAACATTTTCTCTACCTGTAGAACAGGTAATATTTTCCCTGCAATGCTGTTATAAGCTTTTAATGAAATAATATATGCAAAGGCTTTGCAACTCTGCAAAAGCAGCTAAAAACAAAGCCCTGTTTCCTGGGTTTCCTGGTTGGCCAAGTGAGACTGTTTTCGCTCCAACGAGGTGTTATGGGCACGGCTCCTGGCCCAAATTCTAGAGCCGAAGGACCCAGCATCCCAGCCCTGCAGGCGCAACGAAATCTCCTTGCCTCTCATTGGCTGTCACTGGGTCACATGCCCGTTCGTCAACCAATCCCTGCCACCATGGGAATGTGCTACCATGATTGGCTGAGGCCTGAGTCACGTGTTCCAGGAGAGGCTGTCAATTTTCCCTGAATCAAGCGGACTGAGAGTAGGGCGGGGAAGACAGGTGGGCACTCCAACATGACGCCTTGCATTGATTGACCAGAGTCCCTGGGGAGAACTGCATCTCCGTTTTTCCCCTGACTACCCACATCCCCCAGTGGTCTAGCGCAGCTCCACTGCGGTGTCCTCCCCGGGCTGAGTCCCCAACTCCCTGCATCTAAAGGGAGGCACCCAGGGCAGAAGAGAGTGGCGGGAATACAGAACACCCTGAGGACCACAGAAAAGGGCGGGGGGTGGGGGGGTGGCGGTGGCTGCTCCGCCTCCTGCATCTTGTGTGCAGGGAAAGGGAGTCCAGGAAAGCGAAGGAACCCGCCCTGGGTCGGAAGGCAGGACTGAACTCTGCTCCATTGGCCCTGGAAAGGCAGACATTTCCAAGCCAAGCCAGGCTCCCTCCCCAGAAGGCTGCAGGAGGGCCGGCTGCCCAGGGGAGCACGCCTGGCCGCCTGTCACCTCCCTGGAGCCTCTGAAGGCGGAATCTGCTTGCACTGTGACCCTTTTGAATGAAGACTGGGGAAGCTGGCAGTGCAGGTGGGAGGCAAATGTGAGTCATTCCCCGAGGAAATGCAGAGAGCTGAGGATCTCAGCTGGAGGAGGAAAGAGAGGGAGAGGAGAGGAAGGAAGAGGAGGAGGATGGACAGGAAAGACGGGGAGGACGGCGAGTGGGGAGGGAATTTCAACTCAGAATCTGGAGGCTGAAGAGGACAGTCGGCTGCTTCAAGGTCACCTTGGGGCCCCTGACTCCTGGGCTGGGTGGTCTGGGCAGAAAAAGGAGACCTAAGCTCTAAGGCCTAGACCTAAGGTGGGGACTAGGGAGGGGGACCTGCCCAGAGGGATGGAAGATGGGTCGTGGGCAAGCTGAGAGCTGTGAAAGATGTTTTATGGGAAGGACACTGCGGAAAGCAAGGCCCCTGATGCCTGCTCTACGCCTGATGTCAGACCACAAGGCTGCGAGATACACCCAGAGTCTTGCCTTTCCTCTGATGGAGAAACTGAGGTTTCCTGAGCCTTGGTTGCTTGCCAGCTGTGAAGATACCCCCAAATGAGATTAATCTCTCTCATCTCCCTTGAAACCCTTTAGAAATTCACTTGACACGTCCATAGATGAGCCACTTGTAAAACTCCTCCCTCTTCCTGGTAGGTGTGCTAGGTGGCTTTGTCTCTGCTGGGAGTTCCCCAGGGAAGACAGAGAGAGAGAGAGAGAGAGTGTGTGTGTGTGTGTGTGTGTGTGTGTGTGTGTGAGACAGAGTGTGTATCTGTGTGGTTCTCTAGGGAAGACAGTGTGTGTGTTTGTAAGTGTGTAGTTCCCCAGGGAGATAGAGTGTGTTTGTGTGTGTGTGTGTAGTTCCCCAGGGAAGACAGAGTGTGTGTGTGTGTTTGTGTGTATCTGTGTGTGTGTCTTTGTGTAGTTCCCTAGGGAAGACAGTGCAGGTGTGTGTATGTGTGTAGTTCCCCAGGGAAGACAGAATGTGTGTGTGTGTGTGTGTGTGTGTGTGTGTAGTTTCCCAGGGAAGACAGAGTGTGAGTGTGAGTGTGTGTGTGTGTGTGTGTGTGTGTAGTTTCCCAGGGAAGACAAGTGTGTGTGCCTGTCTGTCTGTGTGTGTATATGCATGCTGGGGTGAAGGGTCCCCGCTCTTCTGGATATACACAACCTTGGACAAGTTGACAAGCACAGCTGGGCTAGAGAGGGGAGTCTGAGGGTCCCTGGCTCACCCCTGAAATGCAGGCTTGGTGGAATTGTGTGCCAAGCAAAGCTGGCCACCTGAAAGGCCCAGGCCCTGACAGAGTGCCAGGGTGCCAGCAGAGTGATGGGCCTGGGGTGGGAGTGGGCTGTTGGGAGAGTCATGGCCCTGGGGGCAGGGCTGGGGGCCTGACGGGGACAGCCCAAGGGCTCCGGCCTGCTGTCAACCCCTCCCCTCCCCAGCGTGGCCTCCTGGGAGTGGGCACCACCCAGCGCACGTGGGCAAGGGGAGACTGAGGCCGCACAGCTCCCTGTCCTGGGAAGTGGGACGAGCCCACATCCAGGGAAACTCTCACAGCGCCATTTCAGCAGAGCAGAGCGCCTCAGGACTCACCCCCTCCCTTTGGTCCCTCAGTCACTGTCTGGTGGACACTTGGAAGGTGGACTCAGCCTCACCCAGGCCTCCTGCCTCCAACCACTGTCCTCTCTGGGGCTCCTGAGACATTCTGAATTCCACAAGGGAGCTCACTGTGTACCAGGCCCTGCTCCAGCGTGGCTGACCACCGCTCCCTCACTCTGCTGCAGCTGGGGCATTCAGGTCATTTATGGATGAGGCTCAGGACAGAGGCTGTGTGTCCTGCCCATGGCCACACCGCCTGGAGAGGCGGAACCAGAACCGGCCCCACGAGGCTCAGCCGTGGCCAGTCCCATCTGGGAAGAGAGCCCTCTGGGATGAAACCCCTCAGGCCATCCCCAGGGCCTGCTGCTGGGCCACGCGCCTGACCTGCAAACGCAGAGTCCCAGGCCCCCTCCCGCCCCGAGCCCTGTAGAGCTCCACGCACGTGGAGCCTTCCTCCTCTACTCTCAGCAGGCAGCCTCCAGTCAGCAGTTCCTGGCTGAGGACCCCACCCTCACCCTCAGACCCCAGCTCATTCATCAGTCAGCAAGTATTAAGGAGCACTTTTCACTTTCATGCACTGGAGAAGGAAATGGCAACCCACTCCAGTGCTCTTGCCTGGAGAATCCCAGGGACGGGGAGCCTGGTGGGCTGCCGTCTACGGGGTCGCACAGAGTCGGACACGACTGAAGCGACTTAGCAGCAGCATCAGCAGTCCATGCTAGGAACTGGGGGTACGTTAGGGCCCAGGGAGGAAGAAACAGAGGAGCAGTGAGCACATCCCCGCCCCCCACCGCACCCCCCCCCCCCCAAGGCATATTGTGAGCTGGAGTCACTTGTGGCAGGGGTGGGGCGGGACTAGATGGGGCTGCATTCCATCAGGCTTAGAGGCTTTGCCTGCCTCTCATAGGGCTTCCCTGTGGCTCAGACAGTAAACAACTTGTTGCAACACAGGACACCCAGTTTGATCCCTGGGTTGGGAAGATTTCCTGGAGAAGGGAATGGCAACGCACTCTGGTATTCTTGCCTGGAGAGTCCCATGGACAGAGGAGCCTGGCCGCCTACAGTCCATAGGGTTGCAAAGAGTTGGACAGGACTGAGCAACTCACACACACAAGGGAGACGCACTCTGATTTGTGCCTATAAAATGTGACCCTGGCCGCTGCCCGGCAGAGAGTGAGAGCAAGGGAGCGGCGGGGCTGGGCAGCGGCAGCTGGGACACCGAGAAGCGAGAGGGCCCCGCAGGCTTTGCAGGACCTGGAGGGGGATGGGGTGCAGAGAGCCAGGGGGGTGCGGACAGACTCAGTCGCCAGCTGAGGGAGGGCCTGGAGCCCGAGCCCTGGTTGGGGGGGCCCTGGGGAGGAGCTGGCTTGAGGTGGAAGCAGGGGCTCCGCTGTGGACAAGTGAAGTCGAGAAAGGACTCTCCCGGAAGCCAACACTTCTCCTGCCCTAGGAGGTTCCCGGCAGGAGGAAGTCTTGGGGTCCTGCACCCCAGGCCTGGAAACCATTTCTCCCACAGTGATCACTTCTTGCTTCCTTGGATTCAGTTCAGCAACTCAACAGACCAGTGTCACTAGAATCTTCCCACCAGACTTAGGCCCCCACAAGCCTCATCCTCACAGATGTCTTCAATGGGACCCCGGTCCCCAGGCAGGTCCAACCTCCTCAGCCCCTATGTCCCCTATGGTCAGCTCCCAGGCTCCCAGCACAGACGGAGAAGGGCCGGCCCTGTCCAGGGGCTGCCTCCTGCTGCTGGTGCCCCGGTGGCCCTTTACACCACCCGCCACCACCCTGTGACCTCTCGTTCCCCTCCCCCAGGGTATGGCTCGTCCCCCACTTCCCAGGACTAATTAGGAAATCAGACCTCAAAAGCACTGTGATGACTCCAAATTAGTGTAAAAATATTAATCAATTTTATTTGTAGGTGCTCCATGTTGCAGATGAAATGCTTTGGCCTTCTCAGCATCCTTGTGATGTTGACTGGAGGGCCCTGTGGCTTTTCCAAGGTCAAGCATGCGTGGAAGGCCGGGTGGAATGGATCCCAGTCTGGCAGGCCTGTGGGTTGGCACCTGCTGCCGCGCCCACAATCCCCTGCAGGCTCCCGGGCCAGATCAACACGCGGGGCGCCTCTGCTGGGCTCGAGAGGCACCCGCGGCGGGCCTTTTGCAGCCTGGGTAATTGGGCGCGAGAAGCACAAATACTTGGTTCAAACGCTGGGAAGTGGAAAATTTTCTAATCTGTCAGGCAACGTCTCCCTTTCTCCTTTTTACATTTTTTTCCCCCAACAGGAAAAGACTTTCCATTTGGACTCCTTCCGATGCAGATGTGTGAAGACTCTGGGAGCGACATCTCGGGGACGGAGCATCTTCTATTGATCGGGAAGCACGCGCAGCACCGGGCGGCGGGAAGCCAGCCGTGGGCCCTCAGCGCCCCCTGGGAGCCGAAGCCGGTACTGCGTCGGCGGGGATGGGAAGGCCCATGCGAGGGAGGCGGCAGCGGGTCCTCTCTGCCTGAGAGTGGGGGACGCAGAGGGGGGCCAGCCCTGCCTGCTCATCCTCGGGGGCAAAACACTTCAGCACTTTGGTCTCCCCCTTCCACACCAGTAAAATTGGGGTAAAGCCAGGGCACACCCCAGCGTGCTTTCAGATTACCTCCTTGACCTTCAGAAAGCAGCTCTGTGTGTCCTTGGTGGGCTGAGATTCACACACACAGAGGCTCAGAGGAAGTGAGCAGATCATGAGCGCCCTGCACAGGGCTTCCTTGTGTTTGGTAATGGACACAGCCGCCCTTGGGCCCCTCGGGTCTGAGGAGCAGGTGGTAGAGGCAAGAACAAGGCAGGGCCGTGGCTCCGAGTCTGAGCATCCGGCACGAAGGCTGCCTGATAGGAGCAAGGAACCTTGTGGTCTTGAGCGTGTGTCTCTGACCTTCCACCGGACAAGCCTCCCCAGTGCCCAGACATCCTGCTGGCCGCCCCCCGCAAAGCCCCTTGCCACTGCGGGCCCACCTCTGGGTCGATGCAGGAGTCCTCCAGGCACAGTGGAACAGAGGCGAGCAGCCCAAGACCAAGCTCCGCCCCACTGCAGCAGAGTCATGAGCACAGGGGTCCCCAGACGCCTTACGTCCGGGCTCCAGTCCACCTCTGCCATCAGCACACGTGTCATTCTGGGCTTCAGGCTCCTCACCTGTGAACTGGGGACACAGAGCATGAGATCCTTGGCTCCCCACACCAGTCCTGCAGGTTGGGCTGTGAGAACAAAGATGGACCCATTTTACAGATTGGGAAACTGAGGTCCGCACACAAGAGGTGATTTGTTCACGTCCTCAGCATGTCAAAGGATTCACAGCAGGGGCCTCGGTCCCAGGCAAAAGGCTTCAACCAAAAGAAGAGTTGAAGGACCAGTTGGTTCACTGGGGCCAAGGCCCAGTCACCTCAGAAGCTTTGGTGGGCATGTGACACCCAGGCCTGGACTGGGTGTGTCTGAAACCTGAGCTGGTTCTGGCCTGGTTGTGGTCTGAGCACAGAGCGGGCAACTGTGGCCGGCACGGGTTGGTGCAGCCAGCAGAGCACAGTGGCAGAGCCGGGCCCCTGCTGCCCCATCAGGGGCACAGGAGCCAGCAGCTCCCCACCCCGTCCCCCTGCTCCCCTGGGTGAACGGAAGCTCCAACTCAGATTCTTCTTTTTAAAAACCCCAAACAACCCAAAGCGACCACTTGTCTTCTAAACAAGAAGCTGCAGGAGGCAGGGGGGTGGGGGGGTGGGCAGTGAATCCACTGTCACGTCAGAGATTACAGTGACTCAGGCCCCAAAAGGCTGCTTTATAAGAAACCATCCATGTACCAGGATGAGTTAGGGAGCAACTCTCGGGGAATAGACAGGGCTTTTAGAAGTTCACGTAAGCGACTCTGCCCTCTGTCTCCACGCAGCAGCCACAGCGGGCCGGGGCAGGCTTCTCCATCAGCAGAGGACAGGACGTGGTCAGGCCCCCAGGCTCCAAGCCCTGGCTCCAGGTACCTGGCCCTGTACCCCAGGTACAGGAGTTAAGACCCCCGAGGGTCACTGAGGACCAGAATTCTCGCCCACAGCTCTGCATGTAGGGGTTCCCGGTTGCAGGAGAGCCATCAAGGCAGAGCCGGTCCCCAGTTCCCAGGGTATCTGGGCTCATGGCCCAGGGGTCCACACACATACCTTGTCATCCACTCTGACGCCCAAACCCCAGGGCCCCCGATGACCACGGAATTAGATTGTAACTGGTGTGACGTTTGTGATTCGGCCTCTGTCTCTCCCAGACCTGGGCTCCCATACACAGCCCCTCAGCCTGCTCACCGGTAGAGCCCAGGGGCCCAGCGCACACCTGGCCCCCACAAGCATCCAAGACCCCAAATTCTGAGGCCCTGTGCCCTCCTCCCCCTGCGTGCCCACCAGCCTTCACAGACCATGGTCTGTAAAGCCATGGCCCTGCCTTGCAGTCCTCACCAAGGAGCAGGGTTTCCAAGCAACAGGGTCACAGTCGCACTCCCAAAGCACATGCAGACACACGCACACACGCATGCGCACACATACACGCACACCCGCTGGTTCACTTGTGTCGTGAAGTGCCGAGGACCCCGGCCCAGCCCCCTGGTTTCGGTGAGATGTCACAGCACCCGGAGGAGGCATGCACGCAGCCCGGCCATGCCCAGCCAGCCTCGTGCAGAAGGACGTTGTTTCAGGGATGAAGACCTGCCCGCGTGCAACGTTGCCCCCAGGCTGCTGGCCAGCTAGCTTTCCTGTCCTTCTCGTGTGTCTCTGGGAACCCTGTCAGCTGTTCCCAACCTCCCAGGCAGCTGCAAGCTTCCAGGCCCCCTTGTGAAGACGTGTGACCCTGAGGGAGGAGGGGACGCAGCTCCCCAGGGCGCCCTGTCCCCCATCCTACCGTGAACAAGGCTTCAGGGAATCTTCCATGTTCACCTAGAGTCACGCGCCCATTTGGCGTGTTGGGGTCCCCAAAGGATGAGGGGCATCATCCCAGGGACCACAGAGACCCTTGGCCACCTGGAGAGCTCGTTCAAGGGGACCCTGTTTCCTGGAGGCTGGGAGAAAGAGGGCCGTGAGGGAGAAGTCACCATGGCAACGCCTTGGAGAACTGAGACTGCTTCCTTTCCCTTCTAGTCAATTAAAGGGCCATTTCCAGGTTGCCTACTATGCGCGAGCCTGGGCTAAGAGTGCTCAGGGCAGGGCTGGGGCTGGGGAGATGGGGAATAATCCGTCCCCCACCCTGAAAGCCTCCTACTCTGCAGAGCATCACATGGCCTCACGCACAGCAGGCCTGGCCATGGAGTCCTGCATGCAGCAGGCGCTCAGTGGATGCTTGCTGAATTGAAGATAAAGGGCAAGTGAGCATATTAATGCCTATGCACAGAGCATCTCTCATCCCTAAGTTTCCCCCGGGTGAGGATCAGATGTGAAGGGAACACCTGGCCCAGGTGACAAGACAACTCCAAGCGGGTAAAAAGGCTCCTTTTTAGACCAGGAATGTGCCAGCCCTGGAGAGGAGCCCCCAGAGGCTATGTCCAGACTCCTCGCTCTACAGGGGGCAGCAAACCCAGGGGTAGAGGGGGAAGTGGACAGGGCAGCCCCCGAAACCCCGTGGGTCTTGAAGCCCGGCTGTGGGCACGGGCACAGGCTTCACATGGTCTCCACTTTGCCTGGCTCTGCAGCCTCAGGCCGGCCCCTCCCCCTCTCTGAGCCTCCAGCACCCTGCCAGGCTTGACATGTTTGTTTCCATCCAGGCTGGGGTCCAGCTTCTCTCTGCTGCTCGCAGTCACCTTGAGAGCTGCCCTGAGGGTCGGGTCCCTCTTCCTCCATTCCAGGGTCTCAGAGCTGGTGACAGGGAGGGCGGGGTCAGCCTGGCTGCGCTCGGAGCCGGGTGGTGCCCAGTCTGAACGGCGCACACCCCCTCAACTTCTGCCGGGCCCCTCCCCGGTCCTCAGGTCTGATGACACATGACTCAGAAGATGAGGTGGTTGGAGATCTCACCCATGTGTCCCTGCCAGCAGCAGGCCTTCCTGGTCCCCTTCGTGCAGATGCACAGGCCCAGAGGTGTTCAGTGTGAACAGTGTCCACCATGAATGAGGCTCTGGGCATCTAGGTCTGGACTTCGGGGAGCTTCAAAGCGGGGGTCACCAGCATAGAGGCAGAGGGATGCCAGGCTGGGACTGGAATGCGGCTCTTCCTGCGCAGCAACCCCCTCCTGGTTCAGAAGCGAGCTCCTCTCCATGCCGGGTCAGAGTGTGCCCCTGCCCACACCTTCCACTTCCACCGTCAAGCCCAGCTCTCGGTCTCCACCCCACCTCCTCCAAGCCAATTACACGTCTCCTGCCTGGTCTCCCACATCCCCTCCTGTCCTCCCAGCTCCCTCTCCACACCAGGCCAGCCCTGCAAGGTCAGCCTCAGCCCCTGCCCCACACTCCCTGACCATCTGAATTCCAGCATGCTTGCTTCTGTTAATACAGCCTACCTGCCAGGCTCCCTCCTGACCCCAGGGCCTTTGCACGGCTCCTCCCTCTGCCTGGAACACTTTGGCTTCTCTCCACTTGCCCTTCATATCTCAGCCCAGGCTGCCTCCCTGAGCCTGTGGACCCCCAGGTCTGCCTTCTCCCAGCGCTGCATGTTCCTCCTTCTCAGCACGTGTCCCAAGGGCAGTTCCACGTAAGAGTGTGCCGGTCATGATTCCTGTGCCTTTTTCCCAGATAGCTGGGCCTGTGTCCACATTTACCCACCAAGGAAAATCCCCCAGCAACAGCAACTGGTGAAATCTGTTAACTCATTAAAATAATGAACAGTGAGGTTCTGCTGTGCCTGGAAGGTGGCTGGGGTGGGGCACAGAGCCAGAGGCAGGAGGGATGGATGGGCATGGGCAGGGGTGAGGGGGTGAGCCTCTGGAGCTGGACACGGGAGGATAGTGGGGAGAAACCGCAATGGGATCTGAATGCCGAGGATGCAAACCTGATGGCCAATTGTGTAGAAAATTCAGAGCCGCGAGCTGTGAAGAGGCTGTAGGGAGAGCCGGCACTCGCCCCCCACCCCCGTCTGCTCACAGGCAGCAGCGCATAGCAGCTCTGGGACCAACAGAGGAGGGGCAGGCGGCAAGGGAAAGGATGGACGCAGGGCCACATGCAGGTCCGAGAGAGCTCGCAGGAGCCCAGGTGGATGCTGTCAGCCAGAGGGACCATGACCAGGGAGGGACAGGAGGGAGGACCCGGAGGGAGGCAGGCGAGCTGGGGCTCCTGGAGGGCCTGGGAGGAAAGCCCGGCAGTGGCAGGAGTGGATGGGGATGGAGGCCTGGCCCTAGGGGCCTGGGGCCAGGGCGTGCCCAGGAGGGTGTCAGCAGGGGCAGGACTTGGGGCTTGATGGGACAGAGATGGGAGGGCAGGGTGGTAGGGAGGCTGGTTTACATGCTCTTGGTGTGAATCAGAGGGTGAGCTGGGGAAAATGGGGGGTTGGTGCCGGCAGAGGTGAGCCCAGGCCTGGCGATCCCAGCAGGGACATCAGAGCCCTGCTCCTGCCGACCGGTGGCCCTGCCTCCAGGTTTGTTTGGGTGGCTCAGGGAACCAGGCAGGGCTGATGTTTCCTCCAGACCCAGAGGAGAAACTTGGAGAGCTCTCCACAGCCCGAGCTGGTCCCAGGCACGGTCTGGGCAAGACTGTCACAGTGTGGACACGCAGCCCCGCACAGACACCCACCAGTCATGACAGCACTGGCTCAGCTGGGGCCAGGTGTGAGGAGATCCGGGCCCCCCCAACCCCGGGAGGACAGACGGGAGGAACGAGGTGGGGGAGGTTGTCCAGCCCCCCAGGAAGCAGCGGTGGAGTCCAGGGTCTGCAACCGTTTGGCTTTAACGAAGTGCTGGCCATTGTGGTTGACCATCCCTGAGAGCAAGGGGCCGGGCGCACTGTCTCAGAGCTTGAAACTCCCGGGCGGTGAGGAGGATCCCACCACGCCAGTTTCACAGAGGAAGATAAGGAAGCTCACAGAGGCTGTGTAACTTGCCCCAGATCACACGACTCAAAGTGACAGGGTCTGCTAGACCCAGCAGCATCCTGAGGGCACAGACACCTCCCCACAACCAAGCTGCCTGACCAGTAGGGCCCACGCTCTCCATCTGAGCTGGAGACCCTGTCCATCCTGACTCAGCTCTAACCTGACCACTCGGCACCCGTGGAAGCCTGTTCTGAGTGAGGTGGGGCCAGCACCATGGACAGTGACTTCGTGGCTCCGTCCCAGCCAATGGACTGGCCTGAATCAGACCCAGAGGAGGACTGACAGGAGAGGAGAAAGCCAGGATCCTGGGCCAAGCCCATCTCTCCATGTCCCCAAGTTCTCCAGGCTCCCTGAAGGCTGTTTCCACGGAGCATTAAGCTGAGGTCTCATTTCCAAAGAACGCGGGTGCCACTCCCCAGGGCCCCAGAGGCCCAGCGACATTTGGGGAAGGCAGAGGAATGGAGGAGGCAGGCGTCGGGGGAGACACAATCAGGGTCTCATTAACATTTTGATTGCGGCGGTGGCTCCCCTGGCGCCTTGGCCTGGACACACACACACACATTCAATCTGGAAGCGAAGATTGAGCCGGGGAGAGGAGCGCAGAAAAAGAGCAAAACAGACTTATTTTAATAATGCTAAAAATAACCATCTCGATATTCCCTTCTGTTTGGCGAGGCACGGATCATTTTTTTAATGTACCTTCTGAGCTCTCCTGTCCGTCCTGGTGGTGGGAGCCTGGAGCGCACTCGGGACTCTGCCCTCCAGACCCAAGGCTACTTGTGGGTCTGGGGTCAAGGGCTTGGCTCGTCTGTACCATGGGGACCGTACCTCCTCCTCTGTCTTCCTCCCAGGGTATCCAGTCCTGGGGTACGCCTCTTACCCCACAGATGGGCAATCTGAGATCTGAAGAGACTCGAGGACCACGTGAGTCTGGAGGAAGCTGGTGTGTCTGCACCCCGGAAAATGGAGGCAGCATCACCCCCTTTAAAGGAGGGAGCTACTTGCACAGTGTGACTGATGGTCCTGACCCTCCTGCAGCCCTGAGGTGCCCGAGTGTGGGTCCAGGCCGCCCCTATGCTGGGAGGAGAAAGCGGAGGGCACTGCAGACGGGCCCAAGGTGCAGGACCCAGCTCTCCTGCTCACACATCTCCCCTGAGTGGGCAGTCCAGGCAGTCCACTGAGGCGACAGCGTCCCCCCTCCATGCACCTGCCCACGTGGAGTCCGGGGTCTGAGGGTGACCATCCCTTCCCCACCCTGCCTCTCTCCATACCATCCCTAAAGCTTCCGTATCTTGACCCCAGCCCGTACATACCCCTTGCAGGGTCTGACTGGCCTGTGCTTCACCCTGGGGCCCCGCCTGCTCTGAGCCCCACGGGCCACTGATCACAGCAGGGTCTCTTGCCTGCCCCTTCCATGTCTCAGCCCCACCTCTGGCCTCTCTGAGGTGTAACTGGATGCAGGCACTTCCTGGACCCTCTGCCAGGGTCCAGTGTGTGAGCCTTTCCCCAGCAACCATGCGTCTCACCAAGTGAGAGCTTGTGCAGTCCCTGCGCTGGGGCTTGGAATGTCACGTTTTTCTTGACGCTGCCCCTCTGGTGCCAGCTCAATCCCTGCTCCCTGCTCACAAGACCCCCAGCAGGACACTCAGGGTCTACCAAGGTTGCAGCACCCCAACCTTTAAGTTTCCCCCTACTTTCTCTGGACTTCCCACACACCAAACCACCAACTGCTCTGTCAATTCCCTTGTTTTGCACTATCTACTTTCTGCTGCCTTCCTCTGTTCCCCTCTTCCTAGCAGTTTCTTATTCAATCTTCAAGACCCAGCTGAATGCCACCTCCTCTGTGAGGCCTTCCCTGATAGCTCCAGGCTGAGCTGACCTCTCTCCCTCCGGAAGACCCAGCCAGGTTGCCCACACCCCTATGAGAACCCTGTTGCCCTGGCTGGTAACAATCAGGTAAGTGTTCTTCCAGCAGCCCAGTAGGGAAACTTGTCTCAGCCACTCAGTGTCTGTGACCTTGGCATATTATTCAACCTCTCCATGCCTCTGTTTCCTTGACCATAACATGGGACTTTCATAGTATCTCCCTCATAGATGCATTTGAGATTTAAGTGAGCTAATGTATGCAGAGGGCTTAAAATACTACCTGGAAGATACTATGTGTTCAAAAAATGTTCATTACTGTTGCTATCAGCAGCATCACCATCATCGCCAGTTCTTCACCGTCACCACCATCATCACCATCACTACCATCACCATCATCACCACCACCATCACCATTATCATCATTTCCTCTACTGGACGTTCAATCTCCTTGCAGGCAGACAATCAGTACAAATCACGGCTTCCCTGGGCACTTGACCTGATGCATAGGAGATGCTTACTAAACCTTGTTGGATGATCCCGCAGACCAGCAGGTGGGCAAATGACTGAATGACTAAATGAAGGGACAGGTAGGTGGTTGAATGAATGAACGGATGGGTGTGTGCAAGAAGAGGGCTGGAACGGGTGAGTCAGTGAATGAGTGAGTGAGCTGCTATAAGGAAGAGCAGATGGAAGACGAGAAGGTTCCTCCCACACCAGCCCCTGCAGATGCCGAGCTGCCTAGTGACGGCAGGCATCGCAGCATCCCCACAAAGCCATGATATTAAAATCGCTGAAGGCTGTGCTGTCAATATCCGGGGGAGACTGTCTCTGCAGCCATCAGCAGCAGAGGGAGCCTCCCCTCCCTGGGCATTTGCTGCTGCTGAGAGACCCCTCTCTTCCTAAGCCTCTAGAAGTGCAAGTATCCTGCAGATTCTAATTCCCTGGACTGAACAGCCTCAGTCCCCCAGCAGTGTGTGGGGGTCAGGACGGACTGGAAGCACTAGGAGTCCCTCCTTGCCTCTCACCACCCCCGGGGCAGCTCCGTGTGGGTACCCAGAGCTCCCCACCCCCTGCCCTTCCCTACCTCATCACTCTTCAGCACAGCTCTCCTCGCCATCCTCCCCTCCCAGACACTGGGCCCCACGAGGGTTGCCCAGCTCAGCCCTGAGCCCATGTGCTGAGCGCTGGTGCACAGTAGGCCCTCATCTATGGGGCTCACTCCAGGGAAAAGCTGCATGGTTCAGTCAAGGTCACAGGGAGGGGACCCGGAGCAGCCCAGGAACTTAAGTCTCTCCCTTTTACTGCCCAGGGCAGGCGTCACACTCCCCCAGGAGACAAAACCCAGTGGGGAGTCTGGCCTGCTCAAGGTCACAATAGGCAGTGCCCCTGGGCTCATGGGCTGTACAGAGCAATCTGTGGAGAGGAAGAGGCCTGCCTACTGCCGCCGCACCTTGTTATTCCCCCGTTATCTGTGGGTGAGGACCATGTTAGAAATAAAATAGTGAAAGTCGCTCTGTCGTGTCCGACTCTTTAAGATCCCCTGGACTGTAGTCCATGGAATTCCCCAGGCCAGAATACTGGAGTGGGTAGCCTTTCCCTTCTCCAGGGGATCTTCCCAACCCAGGAATCAAACCGGGGTCTCCTGCATTGCAGGTGGATTCTTTACCAACTGAGCTATCAAGGAATATGATACATTTAAAATTACTAATTCATTTTTTGAAACTATAAACCCATTATACGTTAATACAAGTAGCATGTTTGGATTAAGAAGTATCATATTTCCCCAGGCCAGAGAAAAGAAGTGAGAACAGAGGAATGGCCTTCATGGTTGCAAACCTCTTTTGTGTCTGGCTGAGTGGAAGTCACCAGAGTCTCATTTCCGCTCCTGCCTTCAGCCTGTTGCAATGCGTCACTTTGATTGTAGTTAATGAAGAAAAATCCAAGACCCTGGGGTCCTTGCCAAGATCTCAGTGACCCCCAGAGCTCCCAGCTCACACTCTGAGTAACAGTGATGTCAACAGACCTGGTCTCCCCGGAAAATCCACCCACCCTGACTCCCCAGGAGAAGGGGTCCATCCCACCTACTTGTCCCTCTGAGCACCTCACCTCTGCTGAGCCTCAGGTTATTCTTCAAGATTTGTGAGGATTAACTTAAATAAGGTGTAGGTACCTTCTCAGACTCATGCCTGGTCCACAGAAAGGGTTCAGAAAATGATATGATGGTGGCACCAGGAATCGGCTTGCCTATGATCTGCCCAACTCCCACTCCCTGAAGAACCTGCCCTTTCTTCCATGCAGGCCTCCTGGATTGGCCGTACCTCCTCCTCCCTGCCTCCCACACTTGCCTAGATGCCTCCCAAATCCCAAGTTCACTTCCAAGGTCACCCCTTTCCCAGACCCCAGCCTTCTCCACTTCATTGAACCATCCCCCATCCCTGCCCTTGTCTCCGTCACCCCAAGACCAGCAAGGGGAAGGGCCATGTTACTCCCACAAGCTTCTTATTGTGAACACAGTGCTCAAGACCCCAGCTCTGGACTCAGGCAGGCCTGGTTTGGAGGGCTTTATAGGAGCCTCAACGTTTCCCTCTGTCAAATGGGGATAATGACATTTCCCTGATGGGATCTCCCTGAGTAATCCATTCAATTATTCAGCATGCTGAATGTTTACCATAGGCCGGTGGCCAAGGTGGCCAAAGGACCTGCCTCTGGGATGTGGGTCTGATGGAGGAGGCAGATATCCACCCAATAACCAGAGGGAAGGGTGGGGGTGGGGCCTTCAGAGTAGGCAAAGGAGCCCCTGCAACCCCCTCCCCAACTCACCAGGACCCCAGGGAGGCCCAGGAGCTGAGGATGGAGGCCTGGGAGGAGGTGGAGGTTTATGATCTGGGAAGAGGGTTACACTGGTGCTCCATGAATGGGCGAGCCCTCCCACGGTGGGGGCACCAGAGCACTTGGAATGAGCCCAGCCTGCAGCTGCAGGTTGAGCGGGCTGGAGGGGCAGGAGAGAGGACAAGGGGGCCTCCAGGCGAGAAGCGGGGATGCGCCAGGCTAGAGTGGGGTGAGGGTGCAGAGACCACAGCCTGAGGCCCATGAGGGCCGCTTGTCAGAACCAGCTCTGCAAAGACCTCTGCCGTCGGCTGATCAGGGGGTGCTCCGTACATATTTATCAAGGGAATGAATTAGTTCTCTTTAGAAAAAGGCACAATAGCAATGGCTGAGCAGGTGGGCATATCATTCTACCTAGAGGAGCAGAAACTCACATTGCTGTATCAATCCCCGCCCTGCTGTACCGGACAGTGGAGCCGGGGGTCTACATGCCCCAGGCATGCCCTCAGAGCTGGCCATGCACCTCTAGGAGCCCGGGATCCCCCAGGCCCCCAGGCTCCCCAGGCCCCCAGCTGCCCCTCCAATCTCCCCCAGGCCCCCAGGCTCCCCAGGCCCCCAGCTGCCCTTCCAATCTGCCCAGGCTCCCCAGACTCCTCCAGGCTCTCCCAGCAACCCCCCGCCAGGCTCCATGTCTATACAGGGGGGCACCAGCTGACGTGGAGGTCCAGGTGGCGGTGTTTGTTCTCATTAGACTGTGAGCCCCTTGAGGGAGGAGCTGGGCCTGGGACGCAGGGAGGGGAACCTGGTAGAGGTCGGCTCTGGGGGTGATGGGGAAGGACTGGGAGATCCAGAGGGGCACAGACCCTGACGTGTCTGCATCTGCGGGTCTGCTCACTCTGCGCCCACGCCTGTGCAAAAGGGAAGGACCCGAGGTGAGGGACAGCCACCCAGAGTCTGAATTTGCTCAGGACAGTTCTGTCTCCTGAAGATGCTCTGCTTCCCATGAGATGGACTTGAGATCTGTCTGTCCTTCATGACCTGGGACTGGGGTCCTTGTCCCTGCTGCTGTTCTGATAGTCTTAGGATTGTCCCACTCATGGACTCATTCATCCATTCATTCTTTCAAAATAGGAGTTTAGGACCCACTTGTCCCAGATGCTTGCCAGGCACCAACTGTGGTCTGATGAGGTGGCTGAGCCCTAGCCTCCCCCTCCCAGCCTCTACTTCCAGCCTCCACCTTTCAGCCTCCCCCTCCCAGCCTCTACCTCCAGCCTCCCCCTCCCAACCTCCATCTCCTAATCTCCACCTCCAGCCTCCCCCTCCCAACCTCCCTCTCCTAATCTCCACCTCCAGCCTCCTCTTCCCAGCCTCCCTCTCCTAATCTCCACCTCCAGCCTCCTCTTTCCAGCCTCCCTCTCCTAATCTCCACCTCCAGCCTCCCCCTCCCAGTCTCCCTCTCCTAATCTCCACCTCCAGCCTCCCCCTCCCAGCCTCTACCTCCAGCCTCCCCTCCCAGCCTTCCCCTTCTCAGCCTCCACCTCCAGCCTCCCCCTCCCAGCCTCCCTCTCCTAATCTCCACCTCCAGCCTCCCCCTCCCAGCCTCCCATTCTCAGCCTCCACCTCTCATCCTCCACTTTCAGCCTCCCCTTCCAGTCTCCCACTCCCAGCCTCCCTCTCCCAGCCTCTACCTCTAGCCTCCACCCAACTCCCCCACCCTCCAGCCACATTCCACTCTCACCAGCTGGTCCATCCTTAGAGACTTTGCTCAGCTATTGCCTTTGCCCAAAGATCTCCTGGAACATTCTGCTCCAAGAAAACTCACATTGCCCTGGAGACCCAGAGCCCAGGCTCCCTGTCGCAGGTCTGCAGAGAGAATCGCTCCTTCCTTTACCCACACATCCCCTCAGCCTGCATTTAACCAGGATTTGTTGAGCATCTGCTCCATTTCAGGCTGGGCTCCAGGCCTGAGGCCTCAAAGGTGAGCAAGGCAGCCAGGGGCCAACAGAAGCCCCTCCCGGTACCCATACCCCGTGCCCACCTGGACCTCCACTCACACACACAGTCCTGTGAGCGATGCGTGTCCTGGGTGCCCCCACTGCACTGCAAACCCAGAGAAGGATGCATCCTCAACCAGTGTGTGCCCCAGCCTGGCACATAGTAGGCGATCAGGGACAGAAGAGGAGAGGGAGGTGGTGGGGAAGGCATGGGGCAGGAGGCAGCAGCCCTGCCCTCTCTGCCCAGGGCTGGTGTCCCTGGTGCGGCTCTGGTTGGCTGCAGCGCCCCGGCCCCTGAGTCGGCATGGGCGTGCGTGCCCATGGGTGTCGGGCTGGGGCTGGGGTGCCCGCATACCAAGCTGGAGCTGCTGCGTCCTCACCGCCCGTGCGGTCCTCACTGCCGCTTCTGAAAATGTCAACTTCTTATCTCGCCAGGATTTTTCCTGACTTGGAGAATTCAATAAAGCAGCTGAGTAACACTTAAAATAATAATGAAGCTCTGTATTCCTGCGACTCCCGGCTAGCTCGGGGAGCCGGGCTGCCTTCCTGCGATGATCAATCTTCATTTTCTCACCAGGCTGGACAGCTCTTCTGGGCCGGGCGGGCCCCGTGGGCCCCAGGGAATCAGCAGACGAGGCTCCGGCTCTCTTGCTGCCGTCTGGGTGGCGTGGGCAGGGAGGCCCCCGAGGCTCAGCCCGGAGTGCCTAAGCGCTCCAGCCCCATTACCACCAAGCACCCCCCAACCCCCACCCAGCCTTCCACACAGCTCTCCTCTGACCCCAACCAGGCCGTTCCCCCTAGCCCAGTCCTTCCCACCTGGAAACTCCTGACCCCGCTTCACGTCCAGCTTAGGGACCAGTCAGCCACCCCCCACTCCCCAGCCTACGGAAAGTCCCGGCAAGGCTGTTTTGCTTGCTGCGGTCCATCTGTGATGCCTGAGGAGGGTGCAGCTGCTATTCTTCTTGCATATGGAGGGTAAACTGAGGTAGAGAGGGGCCCTTAGATTTGCTGACTGCATGTAGGAAGACCGAAGCAGGGCTCATCGAGGTCATGGGGCTTCAGTGGCACCACCCCCCAAAGCCCTCGCCTGGAGGTGGGCTCCCTTCTGAGACTGGTGGTCTTTGCAGGCCTCTTCTTGGGTGAGACACTGAGCTGAAAGGCAGCCCATGCAGGGCAGGTCGGGCTTGGCAGGCCCCCCTGCACTGCGTCAAGTTCAGTGACCCTGGGAGCTTCCCTGTGTTCATCTGCACACTGGAGCTTTGACAGTCTCACCCAGAAAGCTGAGGGTGAAGCATGCGTGTCTGGGGTCGAAACCTCGTGCGCCCTGTAACGCATCAGGAGCCTTGCCTTCCATCCCTCAGGGCGTCTCTCTCTACACCAGCATGCGTGCGAGCGTGCTCAGTCGCTTCAGTCGTGTCCAACTCTTTGCAACACTATGGACTGTAGCCCACCAGGCTCCTCTGTCCTTGGGATTCTCCAGGCAAGAATACTAGACTGGGTTGCCATGCCTTTCGCCAGGGGATACTCCTGACCTGGGGATTGAGCCCCATCTCCTGGGTCTCCTGCATTGCAGGCGGATTCTATACCCACTGATCCACCTGGCAAGCCTCTCCACCAATATATGTGGCTCAAATATACTCCAGGTTGTCAGCAACCTCGTCTTATCAAACGCCTACAAATTGACCCTGCATTAATGAAAGCTCATTCACTACCTGGACAACAGCAATGAGCTGCCTCCTTCATTGAGTCTGTCTCTGGGAACAACGTCCCAAAGAAAGCACCCAATCTAGAGGGGAGGCTGTTGTGTGCAGAGTGGGGTGGGGGGCTCTGGGCTGGGGGCCCTCTGCCGACCTGAACTCTACCCTAGGCAAGCCTCCTCCACATTCCTTTATCTGGAAAACAGGGAACAGGACCTCATCAGAGAGCCCCCCAAGGTTTCTTTGTTATCCAAGATGATAGAGCTTAAAATCCTTCAGAAGAATAAGAAGCCTCAGCAATGTGGCTGGTGGGGTCTAACAGAATCACTTTGTCTGGGAGAAGAGAGGCCAGGAGATGCACCGGCCTCCACTGGGAAAAAAGTTCATGGATCAAACTGCAGTGGAGAGAATCAGATGCCCAAGAGGAACGGAACTGACCTGTGGCTTGAAGAGTTGTGCCCCATGGGGAGCCTGCCGGGTCTGGGGTGATGGAGAGATGAACTAGAATCCGACGTCACCCTGGCCAACTGATCTAAAAGCAAACCCATGAGCGGGGAAAAAGTGGTCCTTGGATGTCATTTGAAGCCGAGACTCCGGATTCCCGGCCACTACCCCACCCAAGGACCCCTCAGACATAGAAGTGTTTACCCCTCCACCTCCTGCATGATTGAGCCTCATCACTCAGCCACTCGTCGCTAAGTAATATTACCAGCGATTACATGCAATGCAGGCGTGTACTCTGGTTATCACGCCTAATTGGGTCATAATGTTGACAAATGTGTCACTTTGGAAATTCCGACTGCATAAGGACCCCCAGTGCCCTGCAGCAGGGACTGTGCTTGGCCCGTCTCCCTTCCCTCCCCCTCAGCCTGCAATTCCATTTCCCCTGAAACACTGGTGGGTGGCACCCCGTGGGCTCCCTGACCCACCCTACCAGGCAGACTGGAAGGTTTGGCAAAAGCTTGTGTGGTCAGTGAAGGGCCGGCAGCCAGAGGGAGGGAAGGAAGGCCTGTCCCTGCGGGCTCCAGGGCTCACTCACCCGTCCCCTCTCTGAAAGTCAAGGGCAGAGAGCTCAAGGTCTGCGGGAGAAGCCCCTGCCCACAGTACCGCTGAACAGGGGCAGCGGCGAGGACCCTCCCATCTCAGACACCTGTCTGATGCTCACACCTGGGCAGCTGGAAGCCCCTCTCTCCTCTCTCTCCAAAACAGGCAGGTGATACTGGCCCATTTGTAGCAGAAGGGGGGCTCTCAAGGGCTTTAGGAACCCCGGGGGCAAGGGGAGCAGTTAGGGTCAGGAGAGACCAGAGTGGTGGTTCTCAACTCTCCTGCTGTACAGTATTGTTACTGTTATTGTTGCTGTTGTTATCAAGTTCTGTACCTCACAGAACAACTGTGCATGTGAATGCTTTGTGTAAATAAAAATGAAGTGAAAAAGACTCATGCATGGCCCTCCCATCTCTGGGTCTGACTTACTTGGTCCGTGGTGGACCCTGAAGCTGGGCCTGTCCTAAACTCTTCTCTTGTAATTGTAAGTCATGGGGGTTGGGGGCTGGGGGGAAGGTGGTGAGACTCACTGGGCCGGGATCCCTCCAGGATGTGGCCACATGTGCCCCTGTCCAGGGTCCTGAAAGGCTGGGGCTCTCTCGGGACACCTGGCTGGCTCTGCTCCCCTTCTTAAAGGCTGACCTCCTCTTCCAGGGCAATGGAAGGGACACTGTGTCCACAGGGAGACTGGACATGACGTGGCTTGTTCTAACCCCAAGCAAAGTACCAGCAGAGTGGGGCCTTCCAAACACTTGGAGACAGGCCCAAAGACAGGGCCTTTGGAGTCAGAAACTCAGGGGTTCAAATCCCAACTCAACCACTGAAAAGTGAGGGAACCTCTCGAACCTCAGTGTGCCCATCTACAGAATGGGAAGATGACACACGCGCTCCCCAGGCATACTGCACCCCAGTGAGGATGGGTAGGAAGGCTCTGCATCTGAGAAGTCTCACTCAGACCCTGGCCCCCCACAAACCCCAAGTCCTCTCTTGAGCCTCCCTTGCTCCCTCTTCTAGCAAGGGAGATATTGGAGAAGCAGTTCTAAAAATACCTACCAAGTTAGCAAGCTGTGTGGGTGGCTGGCTGCCGACTTCATCTGCATTTAAGGCTGGCAGTGCTCCAAGGACCCGGGAGGACTGTCTGGGGGTGGGGCTCAGAAGTACTACTGTCATGAGACCCCCCTCACTTGGCCCTAAACTTGGGTCCTGCTGGATCACAGCTGGGGGCAGGCAGGAGGGGCTGGTGGCATCAGGACCCTCAAGGCAAGAAACCACAGCCCCCCTCCCACTCCGTTAATTTGATGCAGTGGTGTGATTAGGAATTGAAGGTGGGGAGAGGGGTCGAGAGACCCCTTTGTGGCTCATTGGAGCAAAAAGCGTTCCTCCATCTAATGAGGAAACTGGCGGCCCTCTTGCTGAGACCCCATCAGCTCCCACACCCACCTTCTCCACAGCCCGGGACACTCTGATGGGGAAGGAGGGACGCCCCCTCCACCCCAGGCCGAGAGGGACGGTGCCCATGATGGCCGGGATGAGTCTCCTCCACCCAGCCCGGGGTTTCCAGGGCAGCCTCTGGGGTCTGCTCCATCCACCCAGTGTGCTAGCAGACATTTGCTCAACTGACACCGACCTCAGGAGGCCCACCCATGCAGCCCTAAAGCCTCACGAGTGCTCAGCTGGGGGGCAAGCCTGGGAGTATGGCTGGGCTGGGGGCCAGGAGTCGGGAGACCAGCTTAGATCAAGCCAGGCTTGGTCCGAGCCTCCAAAAGGCCAGGAGTCGAACACTTGAGAACCAGGGGGAGGGAGATCCTGAGAGAGGGTACAGCTTCTGTACACGGTGTGGCGTGTGTGTGTGTGTACATGGTGGGGAATGTGTGGTGCGTGTGTGTGTGTGTGTGTGATTGGTAGGGTGTGTGTGTGTATGTGTGTGTGTACAGGTGGGGCGTGTGTGTGTATAAATGTGTGTGTGTGTACATGGTGGGGCGTGTGTGTGTGTGCATGGTGGGGCATGTGTATGTGTGTGTACATGGTGGGGCATGTGTGTGTATAAATGATGTGTGTGTGTGTACATGGTGGGGCGTTGTGTGTATGTGTACATGGTGTGTGTGTGTGGGGTGAGTGTGTACATGGTGGGGCGTGTGTGTGTACATTGTGGGGCATGTATATGTGTAAATAATGTGTGTGTGTGTACATGGTGGGGCATTGTGTGTATGTGTACATGGTGTGTGTGTGTACATGGTGGGGCATTGTGTGTATGTGTACATGGTGTATGTGTGGGGTGTGTGTGTGTACATGGTGGGGCGTGTGTGTGTGTGTATATGGTGGGTCATTGTGTGTGTGTGTACATGGTGTGTATGTGTGTGGGTGTGGGTGTGGGTGTGGGTGGGTGTGTCAGTGGGGGTGGGGAGTGAGGGCATAGCTTCCAAACACAGGCTGGGCACTGGGCACTGGGGTGAGGGTACAGGTCCTACAGGGGTGAAGGTGTGGACAAGGGGACCCCGGCATCCCCAGCTGGCCAGGCCCCTGCTCTGGCCGCCCAGAAAGCCAGATCGAGGCAGGAGCCCGGCCCCAGCCCACCTGCCTGCCTCCCCATGAAGCCTCAGGACCTGTGAGCCCCTGGCCCAGGCCCTGGCCCCAGTCCCCAGCCGCCAGCGGGAGGTCTGAGGTGCCCGCGCAGGCCCGCTCTGGGCGGCTGTGGGAGACAGGGGGCGGCGCCTGCCGGGTCCACCCTAGGAGCGGCCAGGAAGCCCCTGGCATTGGAGAGAGCATGTCCTGAGGTGAGATTTAATAAGCGGACGGGGGAGAATAAATTCTATTACACAATTTTATTTCACAGCCTCCCCTGAGTTGAATAGCAATTGCCGATGCAGGGCTCATGTTATAAATAGAAGAGATTTCAGGCCTGGGAGGCCTGGGGACTGCCTCACCACCTCCTCATCTTGTGGGAAATGCCAGCGCTCCTTCCTCTCTGCCCGAGGGGCTTCGGAACAGCCTCAGAGGGAGGCGGGCAGAGGCGCTGCACCCTTGGGACCCGCAGGCCATGCGAGGAGGGGGGTGGTGCCCTCTAAGAAGCCCCCACATCGCACACTTTCTCGCAGAGGGCCCCTCCCCTCTCTAACCCCCTCCTCTCCTCTTTCCACAAACGTTTATCGAGTTCCTAAGACCTACCAGGCAATGAGAGACACGCGCGAACACACACACACGTCCTGGCTTTAAGGAGTTCTTTGCAGAAGAAGCAAATGACATAGCAACCAGCCTTAGGTGAGGATCTGAGCAGCACAGAGCTACGGAAGCTTCCAGATCTTTCTGAAGGTGCCAGGAAAGGCTTCTCCCACATGAGCTGGACCTGAAGAGTCAGAGGGATGTCACATGGTGGACAGGGCAGGGCAGGGTGCCCCAGGCAGTGAGGGGCTACTCTGAGCAGATCCTCATTGAGGGGGTGTGAGCGGAGGAGCCACGAGCGGCCATGGAGGACCTTCTTAACCGCAGGGGAAGCTCAGGAGGGTTCAGGGCCCCGTGGAAGTGTGGCAGTGACCCGGCGGGCTCTGACATCAGGCGGAGGGCCGCAGCAGGGGTGGAGCCTGGAGCTGGCCAGAGCTGAGCCCCTCCAGGTGTGAGAGCAGCACCCGGGGCCCCTGGAAGCTCTGCTCCCCCTCTACCTGACCCTGGGCTCAGCCGTCTCCTCTCTGAACCTGTGGGTCTTCTGCAGGCTCCCCTAGTTTTCAGCCTCACCCAGCCCACCAAGACCCAGGGTCAACAGAATGGGCTCAGATACCTCCCCCACGACACACACACCATACTCTTCTGTTGCAAATAAATCATTTTAAATAAGTGGGCCATTTGATGAGCCGAGAAATCAGAGTAATTCGGAAATAGCCTCCAACTCCAGCTGTTAGAGCAATAAAATCAGAAACAGCTCGTGTTTTGTTTGGAAATTTACTTTCTGCAAAACACTTTTGTGGCTGTCATTGTTTTTTCCTAACCTAAGCAGTTCCTCCCAACAGCCTTGTGAGGCAGTGATTCCAGCCCCACCTTGCAGAGGTCAAACACACTCCGGAGATGCCGGGATGGGGGTCTGGGGCCAGGGGCAGAGCAGAGGCTAGCATGCTGCTTTCAGGGGGCCGGCTCTTCTTGGCAATATTTCTTTGATTTCCAAGTAACCAACGGCAGGATGCAGGACCCCAAGGTGGTCAGTAGCCTTAGGAGTAGGCTGCCAGCTCTGGGCTGGGATTCTAGAAGCCCACATCTGGATCTGGCTCTGCTCATGCTGTTGGGCAAGTCACAGGCTTGAGTTCAGGGACCCTCTCCTTCAGCGACAGCCTCTCTGAGCCCTCTCTCAGCTCCTAGCAGGAGTCTGACCCAAGCCCCATTACAGCATCAGAGTGTCCTGTCCTGGGCTGGTCTCTCCTTCCATGAAGGTCTGATGTTGTCTCCCCAATGAGGCTGCACTTTCCCCAAGAACTGTTCTGCTCCTGACCCCAGCCCAGCCTCACCAGCAACGGCACTGCTCCCGGGACCTGCACCGTGACGGTGGCTCAGGGCAGCCCCTTTCCTCCTCCGCTCACAAAAGGAGGCGTGGGTAAGTTCTGAGTGCTGGCTCCTGGCTGGAGTCACAGCAGTGCCCGCCACTCCCCCTTCGCCCCCAGCCAGGAAGTGGAATCCAGGTGGCAAAGGTGGGTGACGATGAGCACTGGTGGGAATGACCTACTGTTCCCCAGCAAGGGCTGGGAGAATTGGCAGTATAGAGTCACACCACCCTCGAGGGCTGGGTGGCTGGGAAACAGGCAGATGCAGTGGGAGCCTCTGATTTCGGGAGGAGAGGCAGGTCTGCCACTGTCTCCCCATCCAAGGCTCGGGAGACAGATGGGGCGGGCGCTGCCTCTCAGCTCCGTCCGTAACTCAGGCGGCTTTCTGCAGCAAGAAGGTGGAAAGGAGGTGACCGGGTCTGGAGGGGAAGCCCTGTGGAGGGGGTGCCCTGGATCAGCCAGGGTTCCTTCAGCCAACACCCTCCCACCCTTCGAGCAGGTTGGAGGTACATAAATCTGAGCGTGCACAGAGGCTGAGCTTGTGGGGAAGTGTGGTTTGTGCTGAGGAAGACAGGGTCATTATGCTGTTTTACAGCGTGTGACTTTGCTGCCAGTGCAGGAAAGAAGGCTGTTCCATCATCCCCAGAGACACTTCCTCCCTCCCTCCCCCCAAACCCCTTCCCTCCCCTCCCCCTCCCTCCTCTGTGTATGAGGTGCTCCCGCCCCGAAATGGTGGGAAAAGAGCATCCTCTCTTATTTAAAATGTTGAATAAATGCCTCCAGTGTTTTCCCAGGCAGGGGAAGGCCTGGTGAAAAGGGGGCTGTCCCGAGCAGCCCCTCCTCCTGGGGGCCTGGGGAGGAAACAGGGAACCTGGTCACCAAACCTACTCTCCTCTGCAGCTCGCAGAATTCAGCACAGTCTCCTGGGTCCCTGCCCCAACATCATTGTTCAGTTGCTCAGTCACGTCCGACTCTTTGCAACCCCGTGGACTGCCGCAGGCCAGGCTTTCCTGTCCTTCACCAACTCCCAGAGTCTGCTCAAACTCACATCCATTGAGTGGGTGATGCCATCCAACGATCTCATCCTCTGTCGTCCCCTTCTCCTCCTGCCCTCAGTCTTTCCCAGCATCAGGGGCTTTTCCAATGAGTCAGCTCTTCTCATCAGGTGGCCAAAGTATTGGAGCTTCAGCCTCAGCATCAGTCCTTCCAATGAATGTTCAGGGTTTATTCTGCATCCTACAAATAGGTATCACCCTCATTATCGGGTTACATCATCTGGGAAAGGTGAAGGGGTTTTGCAGATGTGATTAAGGTTCCTAGTCAGTTTGTCTTGGGGTTGAGTCAAAGGGAGGTTACTGTGGGTGGGCCTGGCCTAATCAGAAGAGAGCCTAATCAGAAGAGGATGCGGTGTTTCCCAAGCTCAGAGGCTTTAAGTAACAGAGACCATCTCTCCTGCCAATCCTGAAGAGGCTAGGCACCCAGAATCCCGCAGCTTCCACGGAGTGACTTCTCCAGCATCACAGGAGCTTGGGGGAGGACCCTGAGCCCCAAGGAGACGCAGCCTGGCGACACCAGGGTGCACCTGGGAGACCCTGAGTGGAGGACCCGGGAAGGCAGGCCCACAGAATCAGCGGAGAACAAACGTATGTCATGCTGCGTATCCAGGGCTGCGGCGGTGACTCATGCAGCATGGAGCTGGCACGCTCACCTCCCTGGGGGCACAACCAGACTCTCCCCAGTCTCCTCACAGTCAGGTGTAACCTAATGGGACGCGGATGAGGGCATGTGACTGCTGGCAGGCCTGGCCCACCTGGAGACTCCACGCTGATGCCCTAGCCCAAGGCACTTACGCTGTCTTTCCTGGAGGCTCAGACGGTAAAGAATCCGCGTGCAGTGCAGGAGGCCCAGGCTCTATCCCTGGGACAGGAAAATCCCCTGGAGAAGGGAATATCTACCCACTCCAGTATCCTGGCCTGGAGACTTACACGGAGTGAGGAGCCTGAAGGGTTACAGTCCACGGCGTTACAAAGAGTCAGACTTGACTGAGCATCTAACATACACACGGGAGGCTGCAGAGGGCAGGGTTCTCCAGGGACACAGAACAGGGGGGCAGACATGTGTATCTAAGAGGTTTATCCCCCAAACTGGCTTATGTGCCTGTGGCGACTGGCAGGTCTGAAATCCTCAGGGCAGGTGGGAAGGCGAGAAACTCAGGCAGCAGAGAGCCAGAATTGCACCTTCCTCGGAAAACTTAGTTTTGCCCTTCAGGCCTTCAACTTGTTGGCCGAGGCCTACCCAGATTATCAAGGATAACCCCCGAACTTATCATCCAGAGATGCAGGTATTAATCACAGATAAAAAGTGTCTTTACAGCAACACATAAATTGGTGCTTTACTGAATAGCTGATACAAGAGCCTGGCCACACTGACACAGGAGACTAGTCATCCTGGGCCAAGCGTTGAGGGCGGAAGAGGCAGGAGCTGGCGGAAGCCTGAGCCCCTCCCTGCACGCCCACGTAGAGGGGAGCCACAGAGGGATCCCACTTAGGATTTGACCTGAGTTGGAAACACATCTCGATTGTGTAGACCCAGCATGGCCAGCCCTGTGACAACACACACAAGAGCCCTGCCCAGGGCTCAGCAGGCTGACCCAGGTCAAAGCCCGGGACCAACAGGCGCTGTCCACCCTCCACTCACGGCAGAGAGAGGGCAGCAGAGATAGGCCCCGCCGGGGGGCCAGGATCCCAGCGTCCCATACACAGCACTCCCGCTGCTCTCCCACTGGCGTCTACACCAAGCCCTGGCTGCAGGCGTCCATCCACCACCTCAGAGGCCCCTCGCCTGACCAGGGGTCAGGACTACAGGCCCATCTGAAACAAGTGGGTGTACATAACCGAACCCTCCAGCGAGTGAGTCTCAAGCCCCTGGGGGCCACACGGCAGGGGTGTGTCTCGCACCCAGGACTCCTCAACCTGCTCCAGGGTAAAGGGGTGGTGGAGGCACGGCTGGGTCTGGGGCGCCTGAGAATGGAGGCTGTGAACTCACCAGGTGCCTGTGGGGCTGGAGCCATCGGGCATCAGCACTGGGTGGGTGCTGGTGAGCGTCCCGGCTGCTGTCTGGGGGTGAGGCGGGGGGGACGCTGCCCTGTCCACCTGGGGCTGCTGTCAAGGCCGGCTCCAGGGACGCCAGTGTCTGGGCACTTGGCCCCCTGAGCAAGGGTTGCAGCGAACCCAGTAACGTGTTTCCCCTCGAGCTGAGCCTGGAGCGACCAGGGGTGCGGAGGAAAGGGTCCACAGGACCCCGGCTCTCTCAGCCCACCCGCCTCCTGGCTCTCTGCTGCACGGGCTCTCTCACTCTCTCTCCCTGTATCTCTTGCCCTCTCCTCCTCTCCCTCACTGCCTTCCTCCCTCTGATCTCAGGCCTGGCAGTGCCCGCCAGACCCCGCCCTCGGCTCCCAGCACCCACAGGGAGAGCAGGAAGCGGCACCGCCTCACGTTGTGCCAGGCTGCCTCGTGCCTGTCACGCTCTGTCCTGTTGCATCACGCCGTGCCGAGCCTGCCGCTCTTGTTTCCCTCGGCGGCCTGAGACAGCAGGCCCAGGTCTGCATGGGACCAAAGTGAGGTTCCCCCCGAGAAGGCTCCCCAGCAAGGAGGACCCCAGGCTCAGTCAGATTGTAGGTCTCACAGACGCTCTCACCAGGCTTGCTCCCCACGTGACTGTGAGCTCTGGGTGACACCACACCTCCATCCCCTCTGCACCTCACTCCCCTCCCCAGGCCCGCAAAGGATGGGTCAGCATGGAGTCCCGCCCACCTCTGGACTGGGTGCCCCGCAGCCCCAGACTGGACAGCTCCCCTGGCCCAGAGGGGGACCTGGAGGAGGGGCTGGTCCTACCCACCGCCCAGCACCTCCCATCCCTCCCTCAGCCTCATCTCCACCAGTTCAGATGTGGCTCTGAACCCAGAGCCGCAAGTGGAGCTGCAGGGCACACCCCATCCCATCCCATGGATGACGGACGCGGGCCTGGCCCCACCTGCCCTCTCCTCACAGCTCCCAGGCCCACAGCACAGCACTGGAGCTTCCCTGACCATCCCAGGCCCTTGGGCCAACTTTGTCTTAGCTGTGTCCTCTGCCCACGCTTTTCCCCGCACCCTGACCCCTTCAGTCCGATGCCCTGCTTCCTACCTGACCCTCAGGATTCCTTCCCGAACCTTCCAGGAGCCCCGGCAGTGGCTGCCGGCACTGAAGTTGCGTATAACCTCCTCTCTCACTGCTTTTAGTGAAGACAGCTGGTCCTCAGCACACCTCGATTCGGTGTCCAGCCCCCAGCTTGGTTCTCACACTTGTGAACTCATTTAATCATCACAGCCTGCAGGTCTGGCCGGCTGCTGTCACCTTTTATGGCCAAGGAAACCGGGGCTCCTGGGCGCTCGTCTCGGGCAAGGTGTAGCGGCCTGGCTGCAGCGCCGCTCTGACCTCACGCACCCCCATCTCCCTCCCCTGCAGCCTATATCCCTCATCCCCTGCGCCCGCTGCCCAGGACGGGGCTGACCGAGCAGGGGCAAATCCGCTGAGCCTCAGGAACCTCGATGCTCAGGAGCAGCAGGTGTAGAGCGTGGGGAACCCCGTTAGGCTCCAGTGAAGCCTAGCCCAAGACCCTCCCCGCCACTGCCATCCCCTCCCTGAGCTCCCAAGCCCAGCCTCTTACCAACAAAGTCACAAAAGCCCCTTGAAACCCTGAAGCCCAGACAAATGTTTATCTTCATAAGCTGCAAACAACAAGATGAGGCCCCGAGTGAGTGCAGAGAGCTGCCGTGGAGACTGGCTTCTCACAGCTATCGATTCCTGAAGTGGAGACGGAGGCATCAGGGGTCCAGCAGCCAGGCAGGAAGAGAATCCACAGGGCCATGGTGCAGGAGGTGGGCCAGGCCCCCGAGCAGTCCCTCGGCCCCCAGGCACCCCTTGTTTCTCCCATGCGGGCCAGGCCGGTCAGAGTCAGTCCTGGGCCCAGCAAGGCCTGGTCTGATAGGGTGTGACCCTTCTCCAAAAATGCGTTCTGGCCACTTGTTGCCGTCATGCACAGGGAACTTGCTCCACCTCAGGGCAGAGGAGCCTGGAAACAAAAGGCTTCCCTGCCTTGGGTTCCAATCCTGCCAGGACATCTCATCTGCCAACCAGAGGTGAGAGGCTCCCCTGGCAGGGGGCCCATGATGACAAGGAAGACTGACAGTCGTGTCCCTGTTTGGATGAGTCACGACAAGGCCACGCATCTCAAGGGGATCCTGGTGCCCAGAGAGGCCCCGCTTCCGGGTGCCCACACGAATGCTGACACGAGGGCACAGAGGCCCTGCATGAATGCTACACCCTCACCAATTACTATCACCCGCTCCGTGAACATCTGAGTTCAGAGTGCTTCCTTAGCATCTCAGATCTCCAAAAATCCCAGACAAGCCAACCCCACCCCTAAAAATAGACCTGCTCACTGGAGACAGTTTGATGAGGCTGAAAGTTATCCCCCTGGGCAGGAGGATCAGCACAGAGCGGGAGTGAGGACAAAGCTCTGGGAAACGGGGCAACGCCCTCACCCTCGCCACGCCCCTGCCCCAGGTGCAACAGCCCCAAGAGGTGGCGGCTTGGCAGCGGTGAAAAGTGGCAGCCTGCTCCTGCGTGGCCAGCTTGGGATGGACGGGGCTGAAGCGCAACCCTGTGGCTATCGCCAGGAGCCCAGCTTCCTGCAGGCCATGGGGCTTGGCCTGAGACGTGGGGACACCGGTAGACAGTGGCTTCGGGGTGACCCGCAGGTCAGGAAGCCGGAATGGGCTCAGGCAGCCCTGGGACTCTTGGCAGGAGGCCCAGGTCCTTTCATCAGCTTATAGAGGGCTCTCAGGGACCCTTGGATGTGTCTGCGGACCCTGTCCATGGTCCCCAGACTTTGAGTAGCCAGGGAAGATCTGAGGATGATGGCCGTGCGGCACCCCAACACCCCCTCAGAGGGCACCAAGGGTGGGGTCACCCTGTAACTTCTGACCCAAGCCGGGACACAATGAATACTGAAGCTGGGACCAGAGGCCCAAAGGGGACTGCTGGTGACCCTCCAGATGGAGGCGGGACAGCCGCTGTCGTTAGTGTGAAGTCTCCCTCTGTTCCTGGGCTGGTGCCTAGGGACATGCCTTTCACACAAATACCGGTCAAGTTTATGAGAGGAGCACACACTTCAGCGCACGGCCTTTGCGTTTGTCTCATGAGTGCCCTCCTTGTCCCCGGGGACCAACACCTCCATGCCCATCGGAATGTGTTAGTCACGTTCGCACCTACCAGTCTGCCCCACCCATTGAGGAGGGCGTCCCTGTGCTGGGAGAGTGAAGAGACCTGAGTCTGCCGCAAGTGTGACTTTCCCCCCATCGTAATTTGTTTTTCACAACTCTGTGATCCCAGTTAAAGTAACCCTGGGTCGTGCAGTAACAATCAACCACACACCATTTCCTTTGGGGTTAGCCAGGCTTTTGCAAAACACGTTTATCTTATCAAAGGCAACACAGCCAAGTAAGGAAAAATTCAGAAAATAGCAGAGTAAAATAAAGCAAGTTTTGCCTGTAACCCACCAGGCGAAGATAACTCTTGCTAATATGTGGGGCCACGTCCTTTCATTATTTTTAATGCACCTTTCTTCACAGCCATTTTGAACAGGGTGGCGAATATTTTTCTACATTGGCGGAATCATATTGTACTCTATTACCCATTAGGTTTTGTTCCCTGCAAGTGTTCTCTGTACACACTCTTAGCAAACATTATTTTTAATGGCTGTAATATTCTTTCAACTGGATAAACCACTTTTTTGCTTAAACATTCCCCATGTTCAAATGCTTAGGTTGTTTCTAATTATTTTGCTCAAAGTATGTATTTTTGTGTTTTTAGGATTACTTCCTCGGGATAGCATCTGAGGAATTAAGCTGTGGGTCTGAAGGAGCATTTTTAAGTGTGTGGTGCTCGTTGCCAAGTGCCTGCTCAGGGGGCTGGACCAGCAGGGCTCTGAATGCTCATCTTCGCGTCCTCAGCTCGCATCAGACGTTACGGTGTCTTAATGTCTGTTCCCCTTTATTAGCAGGAACCGGCACTTTATTTTCATGTACGTTTCCTTTATTACTGGTGAGGGAGGCCCCTTTCCCCATGTTTGTTTTCCTAATTATATTTAGGCTTCTTGTGAATTGGGTAACCGCGTCCTTGACTGATGAGCTGTTTGAGGTTAGCGCGTCTTCTGATCGCTTTCTACAGACTCTTTTACACACGAACAACGTTACCTGTTAGGACGCTGTGTTCCTGAGCATTTACTTCTCCCCGTTGTACTTGCTCTTTCTTCACTGCCTTTCCTGTGTTCACTGGACGCAGAATTTTCATTTTTATATAGTTCGACACGTCCTTCCTCGCACTTGTGAATCCGTCGACCGTTCCCTGCTTCAGATGTCCTCCCCTTTTACGTTCTGGCAAGCATTCAGGCCTATCAGACTCTGGATCTGCTGATTTTAAGTGTGTGCCTTAACACTGTGGCCTTAAAGTTGGCATTTATCTGGGTTCATAGACCAAGATGGTGAGCTGATTGTCTGCTTACACCTCCCAGAAGAGGTTGGAAACGTAGGCTTTCCTCCCCACCTCAGGCTCCAAAGACCATGATGAGAGAGAGGAGGGGCTTGGAACACAAGTGAGATGCTGGCACTGGGCCTCCAGGAAGTGTGAATGGCCCCACTGCATTTTTTCCCCAATTTTTTGTTGTTGTTGTTGTGCTTACATACATATAACGTAAAACCTAACCATCTTAACTATTTCTAAGAGGATAATTCAGAGGTATTAAACATATTCATCACATGCAACCATCCATCTCCATAGACCTCTGCATCTCGTAAAATGGAAACTCTGTACCTGTTAAACATATACCATTAACACCAACTCCCCATTCCCCTACCAGTCACTGGTCCCCATCTTTCTACTTCCTATCTCTGTGAATTTGACTCCGCTAGGGACCTTATTAAAAGACGCTTACTCCTTGGAAGAAAAGTTATGACCAACCTAGATAGTATATTTGAAAGCAGAGACATTGCTTTGCCGACTAAGGTCCGTCTAGTCAAGGCTATGGTTTTTCCTGTGGTCATGTATGGATGTGAGAGTTGGACTGTGAAGAAGGCTGAGCGCCGAAGAATTGATGCTTTTGAACTGTGGTGTTGGAGAAGACTCTTGAGAGTCCCTTGAACTGCAAGGAGATCCAACCAGTCCATTCTGAAGGAGATCAGCCCTGGGATTTCTTTGGAAGGAATGATGCTAAAGCTGAAGCTCTAGTACTTTGGCCACCTCATGCGAAGAGTTGACTCATTGGAAAAGACTCTGATGCTGGGAGGGATTGGGGGCAGGAGGAGAAAGGGACGACAGAGGATGAGATGGCTGGATGGCATCACAGACTCGAACGTGAGTCTGCGTGAACTCCAGGAGTTGGTGACAGACAGGGAAGCCTGGCATGCTGCGATTCATGGGGTCGCAAAGAGTCAGACACAACTGAGTGACTGAACTGAACTGAACTGCGGGAGCTTATACAAGTGAAATCACACAGTGTTTGTGCTTTTCTGACTGGTTTATTTCACCAAACATAATGTCCTCAAGGTCCATTCACATTGTAACAGGCATCAGGATTTCTTCCCTTTTAAAGGCTGAATAATATTCCATTATGTGGATGGGCCACATTTTCTTAACCCTTTATTTGGGATGACACTTCCAAGACCTCTTTGCCTTTTTAAGTTGTTTTTCCCCTGAATGACCTTTCTTCTCAAGTCATCATTTGGGTTTGTTTTAAGTCAGAAGTTTCCAACTAAAGGGCAGTTTTGGCCTCCGGTGCGGGGGGCATTTGGCAATTTTCAGTCATCACACCTGGGGGAGGAGAGGCTGCTGTCACCTAACAAATAGAGTCCAGGGAGGCTGCTCACCATTCCACAATGCACTGGCCAGCCCTCTCCCATCCCCAGAAAAGGATTATCCAGCCCAAAATAGCAACAGTGTCAATTAAGAAATCCTGCTTTAAATCAAGGGCTGGCTTCCCTAGATAAATCGGCTGAATTTATGCTAAAAAACGGTCAAATGTCAGTATGTCTGAGACAGCTAGTTTTCCTGCAATGTCCTTCTCTCTTTCTTTCTTGAACAGAATGTTTAGCTGGCACACGATCAGAAGACCAAGATGATACATCCCAGTTCTCCTTGCCGCTGAATGCCCCCATGAGACTCTGGCCAATGAGACGCAAATACAAGTGTCAAACTCCCCTTCAGGAGCCCATCATGAAGGCAGCTGCCACTCACACTTTGCCTCTCCCTTCTGGTATCCTGGAATGCAAATGTGATGGCTGGAGCTGCGGTGCCCTTTTTGTACCATGGAGTGGCTTTGGAAATGGCGGCTGTGTTTTGTGAATCCACCAAGACAGAAGGGAGGATACAAGGCCCCTGAGACCTGTGCAGTGCAGGCAGTCCTGGCAAATATGCCTCCAGGCTTTATGAAAAAGGGAGAAATATACTTTTTTCTTATTTAAGCCACTGCTATTTTGAGTCCTTGTGACTTACCACTAAACCTAATTGTTGCAAGCGGTGACACAGGAAATGTTTGTGAAGATTTCTTATGAAATTTCAGCATGAAGTTGGATGGATTAAAAAGAATACAATGTGCAGACTGCTTAGCTGATCACTTGGTACATAGAAGGTAACAGTTAACTAGCTGAGCTATCGTGAGCCACACTGTGTGGCAGGCAGCATGCCACACATCTTGTACCCAGTATCTCAATCTTCCCAGCAACCCACTAGGAAGGTGTACTATGGTTGCTATTATTGATAAGGGAGCAGAAATGCAGATGATTCACAATACACTGGGGACACAGGGTCAGGGTCGAATAGATTCCATCCCTGCATTGTGTCCACTCCACCTCGGTAAACACTGGAGACTCCAATCAGGAAATATGTAGGATCCAGCAACTGTGGACAAAATCCCTTTGCTCGATCTTGTTTCATTCCAATTCTGTGAGCTTTTTGTTGTAGCCCAGTGAGGCTGCTTCAGCTCCAACCATCACATGTGAATTCCAGGATACACTTCCAAACCTGTGGGTGTATTTTTTGTGGTGTCCAGGTTGCCATAAGAAACTGTGGCACAGAGTGGCTGAGTGACCTGTACAGGATCACACAGTAAGTGGCAGAGTTGGGACTCAAATTCAAGTGGGTTTAATATCAGAGTCTGTGCGCTTAGCCACCAAGCTAAACTTAGGCCTGGAAAAAACACCACTGACAGAGACAAGAAGCAGAGAGAAAACCAGCTCTGGTCACAGCAGCACTAAGCGGCAGAATGAAATGCCTGACACGCGCCGACTCATTCATGAACTCCGCTCACAACAATGCCGTCCCGCAGATAAGGAAGCTGAGGCTCAGAGAGGCCAGGAGGGCTACCGAAGACCACTCAGCGAGGCATGGAGGGGCAGATCTGCATGGCCCCGGATGCTGCTCTCCTGTCTCCTGTCTCCTCCTGAACTTCGCAGCTGCCGGAATCTGCGTCCTTGGTCTGGAATCCCCGCTCTTATCAGCAAGTATCGGGCTGCCAGACCTCACACGGTGTCCTTCCCTCACCTGCAGGACTCTTCCCCCGCCGGGTTTTCTGCTTTCATCCCTGAAGCACGCACGGAGGTCAAGTGCTGTGAGAGGAACTATTCACCGACCCTCCCTGGAGTCCCCATGCTGTCGCTGCAGACTCCGTGTGGTGGCCCCAGCCGTTACTGTGAAACAGAAGAAAGTGAACACATTTCTCACTGATGTGGAGCCAGCCGGCACATCCGGTATTGCGGAAGAGGAGAGAACACTGTGAATTAGGGTAGGCAGGGAAGGCTTCCTGGAGGAGGTGAGCTTTGGCTTTCCAACCTGCAGAGAGGGAGGCAGGTTCCAGGCAGGAGCCCCAGAGGGTCTAAGTCCTGACTCCAGGATCCTGGCTTCCACGGAGGTGATCCAACTTCCTGGCCTCAGGGAATCGGGGGAAGAAGCCCGGGGAAGGTGGGCTCCATCACTCAGGAGTGTGCTGCCAGCTCATTTGGGTAGTTAGGCGCTAAAAAGGGTGTAAAAGTGACTTACGAGCTGAAATCAGGTGTTCAGGCATAAACACGCCAAAGCCCATGATTGATTTGACTGGGTAAATAGCTTTTATAATTGGTATGTTTTTTATTAAATTTTAAAAGCTGGATATTTATGTGAGTGGGAAGTGTGAGCATACTGAACGGGCGTGCCTGTACCTGGACGGGCCTCGCCTGGCCTCCCTTCTGGCAGAGGCCCAGGACCGGAAAAGGTGTTTCCAGTGGTCCAGCTGTCAGGACCCTGAGAGGCCCCCGGGGAGGACAAGGAACAACCCCATTATCCCGGATACGAGAGAGGCTCACCCACCCGTCCTAGCGCTTGAAGTCGGTGGGGCTCAGGGAGAGAAGCTGTCGAAGGCGAGGTTGAAGGGAGGGATCTGGTTTCTGCTTCCCCACTGGGCCCGGGTCAGTCCCCGAAGCGCTGAGCAGGGCCTGGCTCCGTCTGCCCTGCAGTGTGGGCCCAGGGTGGGGGCATCAGTGAACCAAGTGCCGGGGCCCCCGAGACGGCAGGGCCCCCCTGGCTCCGGGGGCATCACAAGGCCCAGCACAGCCAGTGGGCACACACATCTGTCCTGAGCCCAGACCCACGCTGCCGGGCGAGGAGCAGCCAGAGGTGCAGAGACCACGGGAAGGCCGCTCCTTGGGCCTCGGTGTCCTCGTCTGTGAAATGAGATAGTGACTCTGCTCAGGGTGTGTCGGGTGGAGTTTCTAAGACAGACGTCACGAATTCTCCATCCTGAGAGGTCCTCACAATGCTGTCTTCTCCTTTAATATCTGCTGCTGCAACTCAGGAAAGACCCCCCAGACCCCAGGTGTGGGAGGACACCTTTCCCCACGTGGGGAAAAGGTGTGTTCTGACCTGAGCCCCTGCAAAGCAGAGGGGGTGTAGACGCCTCATGCCCTGCAAAGCCTCCAGGTGCCGTGCTGGGGAGGTCATGGCAGGCGGATCAGGGTTCAAGGTCAAGGCTCAGAGTCTCAGAGTGTGACCAGGGTCAGGGCTCAGAGTGTGATCAGGGTCAGGGCTCAGAATGGGACCAGGATCAGGGCTCAGAGTGTGATCAGGGTCAGGGCTCAGAATGGGACCAGGGTCAGGGATCAGTGTGTGACCAGGGTCAGGATTCAGAGTGTGATCAGGGTCAGGGTTCAGAGTGGGACCAGGGTCAGGGTTCAGAGTGGGACCAGGGTCAGGGCTCAGAGTGGGACCAGGGTCAGGGCTCAGAGTGGGACCAGGGTCAGGACTCAGCTAGAATCAGTTCAGGGCCCACCTTGATACCCCTAAGGCTCCGTGGAGCCTTTAAAGGACAGAGTGGTTGGAGGCAGGGCCGCCCTGTGCAGCTGAGCCTGTGCCAGACCCCTGCTCCCAGGCTGTTGCTGTGTGGATGGTCATCTGTTCCAGAGCCCAGCTCCCTCTAAGCCTCAGCAAACTCCCTAAGCCTCGCCTGAGCTTCTGGGGCTCGTGGGAGCTTTTGCCGGCCAGGAAGGAGCCTCCAGGCGCAGCACAGACCAGCCCCCTGCGCCTAACTTTCCCCAGCTGGTATGGGGCAGCCAGAGGGACTTGTCCGCTGAGAGTGGCCCCCAGCCCAGAAGGGATGAAGGCATTGCCGCTCAGCCAGACAAGCCTCCTCGCACTGACGATATAGACTTGCAGGCGGGGCCTGCGCTCGGAGGGAAGCCCCAGCACCGGCCGGGGAGGAGGCCCCAAGGCCGAGAGCAGGGAGTGAGGAGCGAGGGTGGTGCTGTGACCTGCACAGCCAGCAGATGGGCAGGGAGACCAGGGCGGGGGTACCCGCCTTCTTTATCCCCAGAGCCCCCAACAGGCCCCCGTGTGGGAGGCAGGAATAGACCCCTGACAGCACCCCACGCGTCGTCCACATCTTCCTTCTTGGCTGTCTTCTGTTCTGGCAGTCGGAGCAGAAATCTGGCAGGAGGGGACTGTGGCTCTCTCCACAGGCCCTGAGGTCCCCCGAGGAGGGCACAGGCCTGGGGATGTAGTCAGGCCAGGTCACGGCTGCCAGTCCAACCCTGGAGTGGCTCCAGTTGACATCCCTGCTTAGGGTCCACCATGCTGGCATAGTCCGCCCACCATTCACACTAGGAGCCATCTTTTTCCCAGAACCATCACCTGTTCTCAAGGCCCTAGGTCTGGTGAAAGCACCCAGCACGTGCACCAGGGCGGCGGGGCAAGCGGAGACCAGGGGGAACAGGAAGCCCTCCTGCCAGGGCACCAGAAAGACGTTCTGCAGGAGGTGGGCTTCCTGCTAGGCCTTTAGGGACACGGCATGGAGGAATGTGGTGGGCAGTCTAGAGAGGGGCAGGTAAGGTCTCAGGGTCAGGACGCCTGGTCTGTGCTTGCCCCTGAGGCTGCTGAGAGGGTTCAGGGTAGCAGGGGCATGGTCGGACATGGTCCTCCAGAGTCCAGGAGAGAAGACCCCAGGTCCAGAGTCAGGTGGGAGCAGGTGCGGGGTCTGGGGGAGAGGGCCAGGGAGACTTCCACACCACCTGGAGAGGCAGGGCTCGTGTGCCCAGAGACCCAGCAACTGAGAGGGGCAAACACCACAGTTTGCCGATCCCTGCATGGTAACATCAGACGTCAGTCATCTGACAGCCAGTCTGGAGATTCCTGAGGTTCAGGTAGGAGCTGGTGCCACCCACGCGGGCTCATTTTCCAACTGCCAGAGAAGTTGAGCCTTTGGGCAACAGGGCAGGGAGTCTGCTGTCCTGTCCAAACTGACTTCTCCCCAGGGTGTGGGGTCCCCAGGGTCGCCTCCCTGGAAGAACGCCTTGTTCCAGTACATCCTGGGCCTGGGCCAGCTCGGGGGGAGGCAGAGTGGGAGGGGATGGGGGAGAGGCATGCCAGGACCTTCTGTGCCAGCCGGGCTGGGGCCGAGCATCCACCTCCAGGAGGACATTGCAAGGCCAGCTGGGGCTCTGCCAGGAGCCTTGGAGCAGGTGGCAGCCCCTCCCCTGCGTCCCAGTGGATGTCAGTGACGGGCAGCTTTTGGAACTGCCGGGAGCTAATAGCTGAGTCTCCTGTGCTAATGCCAGCTCAGGATCGATGGACAGGAGAGCTATCTCCAGCAAGATAGGATCACAGCTGGGGATTAGCGTCACAGATGAGCAGAACTTCTTATGGGATCCCTGGGCCTCCCAGCCTGGGGAGGTGGCAGGGCCCCTCCTGCGGTGTCGCTGACCTGCAGCCGAGGGAAATTGCTGGGAGGTGGGAGGGGAGAAGGGGCAGCGATTGCTCCCTGGCTCCCCACCCCTTCCTGCCCCACTCCCCGTGTAATCGCAGCCCTGTCATTGCCTCCACAAGCCCAACAGCCCCTCTTCCATCATTGGCCGCCCATTCGCTGGTGCTGGAGTAACTGTACTGCCTATCTGTCCCCGGGGCCGTCAGCTACAAGGTGACGCACAGTTCCCTGCCCTTCCCTCATCATCCACATCTGCGCCTGCCCAGACTTCATGCCATCTGACACCCGGCGGCTCACCAACAAGCTCGCAGCCAGGCCTCCCTGCTTCCAGCCTTGGCGAGGCCGTCCCTCCGTCTCAGCGCCCTGGGCCCTCCTGGAGCTTCTGAACTCAGGCAGTGCCCGAGGCCAGATGTCCTCAGGGTGTGTCTCCTGCTCAGCGCTGCCCCGAGCCCCAGCCTCTCATCTACCCTTGGGTTCCCAGTGATGACAACACCAAACAGACATTTCCTGAGGGTGGGCTCTGGGCCAGGGTGACAATGATAAGTGGCCTGTCCCTAGGGAGCCGAGTCTGGTCGGGAAGACAGAGAGGAGACGCCGGGAACAGAGAGTGGTAGGGCTGAGCAGGGGAGACCCCAGACCTAGGTCGGAGTCAGGGACGACCCTTGGAGCTGGGGACTCCCAGACTGAAAGAGCTCAGATGAGAGGGCAAGAGGGGCCTCAGGGGGAGGTTACAAGAGCCAAGGTCGGTAATAGATGCACACCCTCCCCGGGTCTGAGCCCTGCAGTCCCAGGCACCCTCCTTGGGGCCCGTGACATTGGATTGAATGGGAACAGAGCTGGGCTTGGGCAAGGAGCCCCCCTGGGTGTGGCAGGCAGCCTCTGACCAGCGGGGAGCCGGGAATTTTTCCTCGGCCAGGAACTGTGCCTCACCTCACTGCCAGCGTTTGGATATCTAAAATCAACTGATGCTTTTCCTCTGTCCCTCCCAGAAGAAAAAATCACCTACTCCAGCCACACTGAGGACAAAGTGTCGTCAGGACCGAGAAAGGAGCTGGACTGGCTCAGTGGGGTCACCTGGCGAGCGGGGAGTGGGGCGGCCCTTGGATCAGGCAGGAAACGGAGAAAGGGGGATTCCTCTGAGCCCGCACGGGAGAGGGGAGACCCCAGAGCCAGGGCTGAGCGGGCGAAAGGGAGCCTGCAGCAGCATCGGTCTGAACCCCTGGAGGAGAGATTTGTGGGGCTGGGTGGAGAGGAGCAGACGCCGCTGCTGTGAGCCTGGGGGTCAGCGCTGGCAGCAGAGGACTGGTGGCCTTTTGGCGGACACGAATGAGCCACTTTCACTTTCACGGGGCCCAGAACAGGGCTGCCCTGGGGTGGGCATGTGGCTCTCCCCATGCGGGAGGAGAGGGTGGATTCCGAGCCTGCACCACCACCCTCCAGCCTTGCAGCCCGGGGCAGGGCCCTTGCTGTGAGTGACACTGTGTCCTGAGAGATACATTGAAACCCATGTATGTGTGTTTGTGCGTGTGTGTGTGTACATATGTGCACATTTGTTCTTACTTCTGCGGACCGTGTCACACACACGCCCCTGCAAAGCCTCCACAGTCGAGGGGCAGAGCTGCCGGATCCCCAGGAAGCTCCCCATTGCCCCCGCGCCACCCCGTGCCCCCGCCCCAAGCCGCTTCTCCGTCCTCATCTCCATCATCGTGGCCCTTGGAGAAAGTTATATAAAGAGACTCACACAGTTTGTGACCTTTGAGATCGGCTCTCTCTTTTCCCTCAGCCTAATGCCCTTGAGATCCATCCAAGCTTCTCCGTGAACCCAGAGTTCCTTCCCCTTTATTCTGAGGAGTATTCTGTGGTCGGACTCTAGCACGGGGTTTTCTTAATCTCACTTTTTGAAAGAATCCCGTGGACGTGGCCTTGAAGGCAAACCAAAGTCCAGGGTTCTGGAGGGAAGGCTGTGGACACCAGGAAGGGCCACCTGGATGGTGTGGGTGGAGGGGGGCTGGGTGGCCCGCGCACAATCTGGCCCCGGGGCTCAACCACAGCGGAGTCGGGCAGTGTGACCTCACAAGCTCTGACTTAAGGATGCCGGGGGTTGAGGGGTGGAGGGCATGGGGGAATAGGTGGGTAGGTCCACGGACCTGACCTCACCTATTTCCAGGGAACCGAGGGCCTTCTCTGACACGGTCCACACTCCCTCCCTGGACTCTGACAGGTAACAGGAGGCTCCCGTGAGCCAGGAGAAGGTCCTGCCGTCAGGTAGCTAGGGGCTCGCAGGGTAGCTAGGGAGGTGAGGACAGAGACTTGGAGGCAGGGGTCACGGGTGAACCACAGAGGGCAGGGCGAGTCTGGGCTCCACTGGGCTGAGGGGCGCTGGCCCAGAAAATAAGCACCCTCGGCGGGGTGGGGGGCGGGGCTGGAGAAGAGCAGCTGAGGGTCCTGGGTTCACGGACAGGTCTCTGGGCGGTGGGGACAGCACAGCTCCTTGTCTTCTGTTGTGTTGCTGTCTGAGAACTGACGTTACACAGCAGCTGGCAGAGGGAGCAGATAATGTGAATTGATTGCAGACGAGGCAGGGCAGGGGGAAGGGGCTCACAGACAGTCAGAGCCACTGCCCCCGGCCGCTCCCCTGCCCTGCGGGCCCCACACCAGCCTTACTGACCCTGTGCAGGAAGGGAGGGAGCCTTTGCCCTCGGGTCCCCTGCTCCAGCCACAGCGCCCCCCACCCCACCCCACCCACCCAGCCAGGCTCCTGGGCCTCAGTTTCCCCAACAGTAGAATGGAGGCAACAGCATCAGAAGGGTCTTTCAAAGATGCTGGGGGAGACCGATGGGCTGAGCCCACCACCCCCACCAGGCCCAGAGACACTCAGCGCTACAGCCAGCATGTGACCTGGAGGTTCCAGGAAGGAGGAAGCAGGTTCCTGGGGTGTCCAGGCCACCGCCCCTCCAAGGAGCCCAGCCGGTGTGTGCAGCCCCACTGCCCCCTGCTCTGCAGACAGCCTGGCTAGGGCTATAGAGGCCCCGGCAGCCCAGAGTCCTGGGGACCGAGCTCCAGACACACACTGGCATCCGGGTCTGTTTGCTCAGCAGAGAGTCTGTCAGACACACGTTCTCCGGTTCCAGCCCTTTTCGAACCAGATTTATCTGATTTCTCATCTTTATTTTGGCAGAGGTAAAAATGTAATTTCTAATTTAAAATTTAAAAAACCATCACCCTCATCAAAATGCACTCAGCTCAGATGGTGTTTGGGAAATTAACTCTGTCACTCTCTCACACACACCGGCACACGGCCCAGCCACGGGGACAGCTCTCCCCCCTCGGACGCGCCAGTGCCCCCCCCAGCTTTCCACGTGAGGTGCCGCTGAACCTCCCTGCGAGGGGAGCCTGCAGCCTGGGGCCTCTGGGCTAGGGGCTGAAGACTGGGGGCCTGTGGGCTGGGGGGCTGTGGGCTGGGGGCCTGCGGGCAGGGGCCTGTAGACTGGGGGCCTGTGGGCTAGGGGCTGAAGACTGGAGGCCTGCAGACTGGAGGCCTGTGGGCTGGGGCCCTGCAGACTGGGGCCTCTGGGCTAGGGGCTGAAGACTGGGGGCCTGCGGGTGGGGGCCTGCAGGCTGGGGGCCTGTGGGCTGGGGGCCTGTAGACTGGGGCCTGCGGGGGGCGGGGACCTGCGGGCTGGAGCCTCTGGGCTAGGGGCTGAAGACTGGGAGCCTGTGGGCTGGGGGCCTGCAGACTGGGGCCTGTGGGCTAGGGGCTGAAGACTGGGTCCTACAGACGGAGGCCTGCAGGCGGGGGCTGTGGACTGGGGCAGGGTCTAGACACCAGAGAGCCAGGTTGGGCTGGCAATGTGAGCAGGAGTGGAGGCAGCATCTCACCGCCCCCTACCCAACCTGCTGTGTGACAACTAGCTGGTAGACTCTTCTCTGGTCTGGATCTGGCTCCCGCTGAGACCCAGACGGCCTCCTGGGGGAACTACTGTGACATCTGAGATTCATGAGAGGAGTAGCAGAGGCCAGAAAAGGGCCCAAGCACAAGCTAAAGAATTAGAACAACTAACATTTATCCCAGATAAACCACACACATGCTCTGCGCCGTGGGGACCACCAGGGGACTTCCCTGACCTGCAGCTTCCTCTTCTGGGAAGGGCTTGGCCTCAGTCTTTTTCCAGGCATGGGATGGTGTGTGCCCAGAGCAGCTTACAGTGGGGCTGGTTTTCAGAGGGATTCATCTGATGCACCCACTGTGTAATTCGAGCAGGATGAGTATCAGTTTACGTAACTAGAGAAACTCCACTGAGGGGTCAGAGGTCGGCCTCATTGCATTCTGCATTTGCCAGACAGAGAGGTTCACAAGTCTCCGAATGGGCCATCCCTGGTGTGCTTTGCCAGATCCCAGACCTGTGCCTGCCGCCCCCCGCATCCCACAAGAGAGCTTAACCTGGGTGACGCTCCCCAGGGCACCGTCAGCAGCTGGCACGCGTCATCCTCTCTGTTAGGGGTTGTCCTCTTCTCCCTGTTGTGCGGATAAAAAACCTGAGGCTCCGAGAGGTGGGACAGAGCCTCAGTGGGAGGGCCCAGAGGCTGCAGGCACAGCAAACTAGTCCCTGTGAGCAAAGGCCAGGCCGCAAGGCTGGTATCCTCAGTGAAGGGCCGGCAGACATGCCAGCCCAGAAGAGGGGAGCCTGGAGTGTGTTCCCAGCTGACCTCTCTTAGGAACAACCTGTTGTGAAATGACTGCAATCTAAACTTCCCTAGAGGAAAAGCTATCTTCCCTTGGGGTCTGGAGACCAGCTCTCTGGGGATGGGCCTCCTGGAAAGAACTCGCCTCATGCAGTTTTCTGCTGAGTCACGCACCATGCAGGCTGTGGCGATTACAGCCCAATGTGCCATCAGGCCACCCAGTACCATGAGAACCCAGCACAGGGGGCAGCCATATCGGGGAGGAGGAAAAAGCAGTGAACGAAATAGAATGCCCCCATCGCAGGGGCTGGGGCAGAAATGAGATGGGATTTTGAGTCTAGTATGATATCACCAGATATCTCCAGGACCATCACCCAAAAGCAGCCTTGGGGTGAGGCCATCCTGACAAGTTCCAGGTAGGCACTTGTTTCTCTCCTCCTGTGGTTCTGTCTTAGCCTCTCATGAGGTGTGTGTGGCAGGGGAGACGTTTACTGTCAAAAGGGCCAACCCAGTCAGGGATGGGCAGGCAGCCATGGAACAAGGTGATAACAGAGGCAAGTTGCCATCCAGCGTCCCCAGTATCATGCGCGTGGCTGGAATCTTACCTTCCACTCTCCATCGCTTGAGTCAAGCATTGCCCTTGCAGAGCCCACCATTAGCTGTCTCAACCCCTCCCAGAAAAGACCTGGGAGATGTCAAAACATAGCTGCTTCTCCTCCCCACACCAAGGTGAGCCTCAGTATGGTGCTTGCTAAAAACAATCTCCCCCACCAGCTTGCCAAGATGTCTGCTACTCAGCCATCTGGCTCGGGCATTAGGAATCCCTTGGAAAGTTGATACATGCGACTTAGGGGGAAGAAGCAAACAGCTGCTGAAGCCCTGCTCTCCATCAAGCACCTGACAAATACCACCCTGTTAACTCCTCATAGTCACTCAGCATGACAGATGGGGAAATGGGAGTCAAAGTCGTGACAAGGCAAAGACGAGGACTTGAAGCCAGTTCTGTCTGTCTCTGGAGAATCACGCTCTCCCTGGGGGGACAGGTTGTAGGTCCTTCTGCAGCAACTTTGGTCAAATTCACCGTCTGATAAATACGTCAAGCAGAGGATGAGGTAAGCACAGGCGATGTGGACAGAGAAGGTAGAAAGGACAGCTGGGCGGCTGGGCTCTGTCCACAGAGGCGAGGTGCTGAAAAGCCCATTCCTCCATGTTGCTGGGAGAGGGTCAGAGAAGATGCCAGTTCAATCAGTTCAGCCACTCAGTCGTGTCCAATTCTTTGCGACCTCATGGACTTTAGCATGCCAGCCTCCTTATCCATCACCAACTCCCAGAGCTTGCTCAAACCCATGTTCATTGCATCGGTGATGCCATCCAACCATCTCATCCTGTCATGCCCTTCTCCTCCTGCCTTCAATCTTTCCCAGCATCAGGGTCTTTTCCAATGAGTCAGTTCTTCACATCGGGTGGCCAAAGTATTGGAGCTTCAGCTTCAGCATCAGTCCTTCCAATGACTATTCAAGACTGATTTCCTTTAGGATGGACTGGTTGGATCTCCTTGCAGTCCAAGGGACTCTCAAGAGTCTTCTCCAACACCACAGTTCAAAAGCACCAATTCTTCAGTGCTCAGCTTTCTCTGTGATCCAGATCTCTTGACCTTTGTTGGCCAAATAATGTCTCTGCTTTTTAGTATGCTGTCTAGGTTTGTCATAGCTTTTCTTCCAAGGAACAAGCATCTTTTAATTTCATGGGGGAGAATATTGTGGTGGTCCCTGAAAAATCTTGCTAATTCTACCCTGAATGTATGCCTCCCACAGGAAAAGTCTATGCCTCCCAACTTGCTCCAACTCCTTCAATCTCTTTCTTTCTATTGCACTCGTTGCATTTCTATTTAGACCTTTTTGACCTCCGTCCATTATATCCACCTCTGAGAGTACCCTCTGTGCACATACGCCTCATTATAAAAGTCTTACAGCTTTCAGAGGAACAAAGGTCACCCAGGAAGGCAAAACCATGAGAAACTACCAGAGTGGGTACCCAGGGCAGCTGAAGTCAGTGAGTCTGGAAGGACTGAAGAGTCAGTCTAACTACCAGGGAAGTCACGAATCTGTGGTAGCCGGGCTAATGTTCAGTTCAGTTCTATTCAGTCACTCAGTCATGTCCAACTCTTTGCAACCCCATGGGCTGCAGCATACCATGCTTCCTTTTCCATCACCAACTCCCGGAGCTCACTCAAACTCATATCCATTGAGTCAGTGATGCCATCCAACCATCTCATCCTTTGTCATCCCCTTCTCCCTCCTTCAATCATTTCCAGCATCAGAAGAAAAACTGAGATGCAGGAACAACAAGAAGCAGGTGAAACTGTGGTGTCAACTGAAGCAAGGAAGCTACTCGGCAAAAAGTCTGACTAAATGGTGATGGCTCTGACCACTCTGTTGACCTGTGAGCAGGAGAGTGGTGCTCTAGGCTCAAGCAAGGACTGGACCAGGTGAGGGTTATCCCCTGAAAGCCAAGGAAGGCCATGACTCAGTGATTCCCTCATTCAGCTGTACCTATCCAGTGCTTACTATGTGCAGGCATGATACCACCAACCCCTGGAATCTTCTCCTGACCTTCCCCACTCCCACCAAAGCTGGGGACACCCACATGTTGCTCGCATGAACTTCCATCTCCCCCCACACTGGACCACAGGTGCACCAGGCAGGGACGTGGCTGCCTCCCCCACTTCTGCATCCCCATTGCCTAAAACAATGATCAGCTCCTGGGAATCACTCAACGTTGTTGAACAAGTTCATTGACTGAATTGCTATTATTTTCTCATGGAAACGTCAGGCTAGAGAGCTTTGCTGTCAAGTAGCCCAGGTTCAAGATCTGAGCACTTATGCTGTAAGGCCATGGACTTCAACCGTGTGCCTCTGCTTCCCCAGCCCTCCAACAGGGACTGTGACCGTGAAACACTGACGCCTTCTCTTGGGGGTGTCACAGGGAGAACAGGAAGCGACAGACTGGAGGCAGCTTCACCCAACACAAGCAGTCGTGCACATTTCATCTCCTTCCAGTTTATTCTCCAGAAAGGAGCCTCTTCGTCATCCCACATCAGAAGGACGGCACCCTGCAGGGCTCAGGTGCTCAAAAGACACGTGGAGGATGATCGCAATGATTCACACGCGGGAGGACACCTAGGGACCAGCTGGGGCCCTGAAGCGAGCTGAGTCATCTTGGATCCGATTGGAAAACTGTTTGTAGTTGAATTATTGGCCAGGATTGGGTTAAAGTCCCCAAACTGGTCTGAGGCCAACTGAAATGAATTGAAGGAATTGAATTTTGCCAAATCGAAGAAAGGAAATCGAATTCTAGAGAAAGAATTCAATAGAATGGAATTGAAAGGAAACTGACCCAATTTGATTTGGATTGAGTCAAGGTGAAAACTGAAGACAGTTGGATCTGAGGTCTGGGGTTGAACTGAGAGGAGGGACGGGGAAGACTTGGGGGCAGATGACATCACGTGAATTCAGCTGAAGTGACATTTTCAGAACATGTGACTACAGCTTGCATTCATTTTATCTGGAGTGAGGGGAGACCGCCCCAGAGTTGGCCCAGCTGCACTTAGTCTCTGGATTTGGTTGTTTGGAGAGCATTTATGGAGCACCTACTGCACACACATGCTGGGCTGAGGCCTCAGACATCAGGGGATCCTGAGGTGGCCCGGCGACTGAGGGGCTCAGGCTCAATAGCCCATTGTGTGCTGAGGGCCAGTGGTCTGCCCGAGAGAGCCACAAACAGGACTGGCCAGGAGGAGCTCTAAGGAGGCCAGCCTCATGAGGGTGCTCTCCTTTGGCACCCGACCTGGAATGGTGCAGTGCACCACGGCAGGGAGCCATGTCTCGGGCCACAGAGACAAGCACCAGGAAGGCTGTGGGACTGTGGCTCTGACCCTCAGTTTTCTCTTCTGTAAAACGTGGACAGTAGCTTCCTTGGAGGAGAGTTCCAGAAGATGGGGAAGTCAGTTTCTCTTCTCCACTAACAGCCACCTCACTAGCCCCAGATGACAGCTGAATCTCTCCTTTCAGTTCCCCAAAGACACTGTGATTCTGAAGCCTGTGAGCACCTGCCCATCTGCTAGAGGACACAGGCCCAGGCAGAGTGACCACTTCCAGCCCTCGGGGTTCATTTACCTCCTGCAGCTTCCCCACAGAGACCCCAAGTGCCACCAAAAGCCACTTTCCAAGTCTCCTCAGCCCTCCCTGTGTCTCACCGTTCAGGACCTGCAGCCTTCCTGTGGGCTCAGTAACATAAACACTTCCTCCAGGAAAGCCTCCAGTGCGCCCAGGGTTCACACCACCCCAGGGCCAAGCTGTTTTCATCTCTGAGCCCGGGGCTGTGTGTAGTGTGGGTGACACGACCCATCTGTGTGGGGTTTTACCCCCCAGTTTGTTCCCATTTGAAGGCTTCAAGGACCGTCTTGGATGATGAGTCTCAGGGCTCCTTCCCCTTCTCGGCATAAGCATAACAGAAATCACCACCGCACGTGCTGACCCAGAAAGAGGAGCTGAGCTGCTTCTGAGCTTTTTGCATCGTTTCTCTGTTATTTTCCCCCAAGTTGTGTCAAGTTCAAGGATTCTTAGTCAATTAGTCTAAGAATACGTCGGCCTTGTTGTCAGATTTCTAATAAGCATTTTGTGCACGTGTGGAACTGCAAATGCATGCCTCCTGCCAGGGCCTCCTGAGCCCTCTCAACTCCTGGCGTTGCCTGGATTGGTTTCTATTTTACTGGGAAGGGAGTGAGACAGGCAAGGCTGGAACACACTGCCCTTCCTGGAGGACAAGGGCTCCTTCAGCCCATCTGCACACAAGGTGGGTTTGATCTTAGCACTGCCCTGGGGGCTGGTGGGGCCACGGAAGAGCCTCTCCACTCCCATCCCAGCCATCACTTAGCCACCCCGGGGCAACCTGGGGTCCAAGCCCCATGTTCAGATCCAGGTCTCCCACTTAGCCATCCTACCCCTGCCAGAGGCCTTAATCTCTCTGAGCCTCAGTTTTCGCATCGTTGAAGTGGGGATAAGAACAACTGCTTCCCAGGGGTGCTGTGTGAATTAAATGAGATGATGAGTGACAAATGCTTCACACACACAGCAATGCTCGCATCTCATACTAGCAGCTGCTTGACAAACAGTGAGTATTGCTGCTGCTTCCAATAATAGTAATGAGGGTGATGGCGATACTGGGAGTTTGGGGTTACCAGATGTAAACTCGTATATATAGGATAAATGAACAAGGTCCTACTGTATAGCACAAAGAATTGTATTCAATGTCCTGTAAGAAGCCATAATGGAAAAGAACATATATATATTAATATACATAACTGAGTCACTTTGCTGTATAGCAGAAAGTAACACAACACTGAAAGTCAACTATACATCAGTAACATTTTTTAAAAAAAGATTGTTAATAGTAATAACACAGCAAATATATTCATGAATCCATCACACTTTTTGCAGAGTAAAGCATACTCTTGAAAATTTTTTTGAAAATTATAGGAAAATAGAGAGAAAAAAATAGACATAAAAAAAGCACCCCAGTCCGTAAAATTCCCTCTCAACATCATGGTGCTTGCATAGTTTTTCCTCCACACGTAAGATTTTCGTTTGTTTTTCCCTATCATTTAAACACCTCCTTCTCTTTTAAAAAAAAAGCCTGAACTCTACATCATATGCACTTCTATGTTTTTACAGATATTCTTATAAGCTCTTTATTTAATAAAGAAATTAAGCCTCTGTCTGTCATATTTGCTGCAAATATATTTCCCAGGCCATATTCTTCTGCCTTTTTATTTGGTGGTTTAATTTTGACATGCAGAAGATTTTCATTTTTATGCAGTCAAATCTGTCCATATTTTCTCTCCTGATTCCTTGTATTAGTTCTAAACTTAGGAAATCTTCCCTCTCCTGAGGCGTGATGAATATTAAATTCTACTTAATTCTCACTTTTCTGGGCCCTGATTTTTTTCTTTTAAGTATACTTAACGCTAATCCAAAGGGAATTCATCTCCTGAGCGGGTCTAGATGGGGCTGAGTCTGCCTGCCACCAACCTTCACAGAGGAGGGGTCTCCTTTCGGCTCCCATGCCCCCCCAGCACCTTCCCAGGGTCCCCTGCCTTGCCAGCCCCCCAGAGCCTGGCTTCTGCCAACACTGCACCCTCCCGGCCCACATCCCCCTGACCAATGGCTGGAATGAGCCCATGGCTGGAAATTTACTTCCAGAGGACAAATGAGCTTGAGATGCTCGAAGGTGAGTCCAAGAGAAAAATGGCCTCAAAAGTGGGACAAATTGCTGCTAGTGCGACACGTTTGGTGAACAACATCTTCCAGCAACTCCGTCCTGCGCTCCCACCTCTGGGCCGGCTCCTGGCCACCCAAGCTGCTCCCCTCCCCCAAGGACTCCCATCCCCTTCCCCAGGGCTGCTCCCCCAGGGCCTTCAAACCGACCTCCCTTTAAGGCTCACAACCGTCCTGGGAGAGGAGGCAGCATCGCCCACACTGCAGATGACAAACCAAGGCCCCAGGGTGCCGCAGGCTCTGTGGTCACCCAGGGAGGGAGTGGAGGCCGGGACCATGGGCCAGATGGTGGGGTCTGGAGCTCTGCCAACCTGTGATGCCCCCGCCACCATCCTGCCCTCCACAGGCCTGAGGAGTGCGGGAGGAGGGGGCGGCCGTGCCAGGCGTGCTCTGGGCCAGGGGTGCCTCATCACAGCCATCACCATCTTGGGGCACAGGGAACCCGGAGCCTGAGCGGGCCCCTCCTGTGAGCCCAGGACCAGTGGCTGACCCTCCACGGCCCCCCGCCCAACCCTGCGGGGCTTCTGCTCAGAGCGCCATGGCTCACGGCTCGGCCGCCTGAGACCTGCCCTCACACTGCTCAGCTCCGTTCCTCCCAGAGAAGCCCACGTGGGAATCACGAGCAAAGGGAAGAGAAACTGCTCTTCAACAGGAGCAAGAGAGACCCGTCCAGGCTGCAGCGACAGCTTGACTGAAAGAGCGATTCAGGTCAGTCCAGAGGGTCCCCCACCCCAAGAGTGAGGCAGCTGAGCCCGGGACAAAGCCGGTGCCGTACTGCCGACTCCCTCCTGGGAGGGGGAGCAGGAAAGGAGGAGGGGTAAAGAGCCACTGATGCCTGGAGCCCCCCACGGGGGACACGCAGGACCAAGAGATGTGGCAGAAGCCTCCTGACCCACCCCCCACACACAGGACAAGGGACAGACCTCAGACTCAGTTCACCAGGTCAGCGACTCCTCCAGCGGGCAGGGCGGAGGGAGGAAGCGGCAGCACCCATCAGGGCATCGTCCAGTCTGACCTTGAGGACAGGCTCACACTGGGCAGTGCCACCGCCATTGTGCAAATGGCAAAGCAGGGGCAGAGGAGGCGACAGCCTCAGAGCTGGGGGTGGGGGGCTGAGCCTGATGGTCTCCAGAGCCAGGTGGGCAGTAAGTGGGCGCTGAGACCCAGTTCCAGTTTCTGGAACGAAGCCCTGGCATGGAGATGCTCTGGAAAGGACCATAAATCGCCAGGTGCTGACGGATGCAAGCGGGGTGGGGGGACGCCTCGCAGTGGCATTCGGATGCCGGCATGTTTATGGGCTTCTGAGATGCTCACCAGGTGGAGAGGGAATGCTCGGCTTATTAATTTCCTAGTTAATCATGCAGGACGTTTGGTAATTGGAGCACTCTCGTCCCTGATCACGCTGGCCAGCCCCAGACTGGGCCGTAAGTCACGCCAGGCGGTGGGAACAGGTGCCAGGATTTGCAGCCCCCGGGCCTGACTACAGGAAGTACTGCTGAGGGGCCATCTCCGACCCCCAGCCTCTAGAGCCTCAGGCATATTGTGTGGGGTCCCTGGCTCATCTGAACCTGGAATCAAAACCAAGAGTCTCCACCCCCGTGAGTGAACGCGTGCGCCTTTTGTCCTAGCACGTGGGTCGCCTTGTGCAGCCAGCGGCCCTGGACTGTTCCTGCCAGCATCAAGGTTGCCGTGTCCCCAGTCGCCGTGCAGGGTCCCGGGGGTCAGCAGCAGGGGGCGTGGGCAGGAAGCCCCTTCTGGGACTGCACCTAGTGCTGAGGTCAGGAGAGCTGGAGGCTGGCTTGCGAGGGGAAGTCAAGCGCTTGAGCTGTGACCAAGGGAAGGCAGCAGTGTGTGCAGGAACCGGGGCCAGAGGCCAGCACGTGCAATGGCCCGGGGGCAGAGAGGAGCTTGGGGAGGACTTTCTGATCGGGTCTGGCTGGCATGAGGTCCTACAGGGGACACCACCACTAGGACATCACCCGAAACGGTCAGTCCTCTCTGCTGGCTGCTGCAGCCTCGTCTCGTCCCCCTGGGCCTCATCCCCCTGGCCTCTCCAGCACTTCTTACAGGACAGCCAGGAGTCCATCAGATCGTGACCCACCCCCCACCCCCCCCCCCGCCGGCTCAAATCCCGGCCAGGGCTCCCGTGTGCTTCATAGGCTGCCCACACTCTCCAGGCCTGTGGCCACAGCCAGTCTCCACAGATTCCTCCGCAGCCCCCACTGAGCCATGCTGGCCGCCCAGAGATGCGTCCTGCTGCCCCGGGACCAGGGCCTCTGCCAGGCGGCATCCTCACCCGTCCTGTCAGTCACGGTCATGCTTCAGACCATCACTGAGGACCCTCCCCAGGGCAGCACCCCGGACCCTGCAGACCAGGCCAGAGCACTCAGCACCACGCACCGGTTCTTCTCATGACGCGTCCCAGGCACAGTATTCCATCTGGTCCTGTGACTGTTTGAAGCACATCCGTCTCCACACCCCCGAGGCTGGGGACCTCTCAAGGGAAGAGTTGCCTCTCCTCGTGATGTCCGTGGAACTTCTAGAGCCTGGCATAGCACTGGCTGTATGGTAAGCACACCCCTGTTCACAAACTTGGGAAAGCAGGTTCTCTGTGAACGAATGATATTATTAAGCAGGCTCGGGAAGATTGATTCAGGGTACAATTTGGGGTAGAAAAGGATGGATGGATGGACACCCAAACATACACAGAGGCTCGCCTGGAGGGAGATGCTGGGGTCTTTCCAATCTCTTCCTGTGCTTTCCTGTATTTCTGACATCTGAAAAGAAAATATCTATGATCAGAAACCCACAGCGAAGAGTGAGAGGAGAAAGGAGCTGCCTGAAGTAACATGGGGACAAGGGGCGTGTGTGAGACTAAAGGCAGAGGGGCCTGAGCTCTGTGCTCCGGGGAGTAAACTGTCCCCATGGGGCATAGGCCTGGAGCTCCGATCCCACTGCACGCGCAGACCTGGCTGGACAATCGTGTGAGTGGGTGGCGGGCAGTGGGAGCAGGGTTCTCCCTGTTGGAAAAGGAGAGGGGGCTGGGGTGGGGATGGATTAGCACTGGACACACCAGGATGAGGGCCCATCTAGCTTAATAGAGATACAGGTGGGCACACATAGAAACGTCCGCACATGCGTGTGCACTGGGTTGGTGACACGCACTCGTGTCCTTGTTCTGCCAGCTGAGAGCCTGGAGCAGTGACACCCAGCAGCAGCAGGCACCCCCAGCACCCAGATGTTGGCTTCTAACCCCATTCTCCAGGCAGGACTCCTTGGAGGAACAGCTGACTCTGGGATGGAGCAGGGCACACACGTGATGAGCCCGGGGCACCTGCTGGGTCAGAAAAGGAGGATCTGTTCAACCAAAAGCATCACCAGGGAGCATGTCAAAGTCGACAGGAAGAGCTCCCGGTGGCTGCGGCTGGAACAACTCCAGCAACAGAAATACTGTGGCCATGGATTATACCCCAAAGAATAAACTAGTCTAGCTACCCTTGAGCTCATACTGACATAAATATATGATTGGATAAATAAATAAACAAATATGGACAAATCTCCCATGCCAAAAAATCCTAAATAATGTTTGCCGATACTCTGCCCTCCTGGAGGGGGAGCAGGACCTCCCCTCCCTCTCTCCAGACACGGGCCCTGCACAGTGGCTCCCTCCAAGGCAAACAGGCTGGAGAAGGAGTGGCGGTGACTTTCACTGGAGAACCTGACAAACACTGCCTTCGCCTGTGACCAAGGTCAACATCCACAGTCAAAAACAGTGTTGACAACCTGTGCTCGTGATACAATGTAGTGAGAATGGCATTTTTCTGTGTTCTTCCTTCCCAAAACATGTCACCCCTGTCTAATCATGAGAAAAACATCAGAGAAATTCTACCAAATATCTGACTCCCTCAAAACTGTCAAGGTCATCACAAACAAAGAAAGTCTGAGAACGTGCCGCAGCCAAGAGGGGCCTCAGCGTGGAGTAGGAAACTGAGATTTGAACAAAGACAGAGTTTCATTTAATAATAAATCTATCAATACTGATTCCTTAGTTGTAGCAAATGGACCACAGTCATGCAAGATGTTATTAATAGCAGGAAACGGGTGTGGGTATATGGGAACTCTCTGTACCATCTCTGGATTTTTTCTATAAATCTAAAACTATTCCACAATGTAAAGCTTATTTTTAAAATCACAGTGAGTTGTATCAACAAAAACAAATCAGAAAAGAACTGGCATCGTTCTAAGAGAAAGAAGAGCAAGATTTGGGGACAGACAGAGACACATGGAGGAGAGGCCACGTGATGATGGAGGCAGACAGTGAGGCAGCCGCAAGCGTTGCAGGGCCCCAGAAGCCGGAGGGTGCAGGAAGGACCCTTCCCGGAGGCCTTCGAGGCAGTGCGGCCCTGCCCACAACTTTTGGACTTTGAGCCTCCAGGACTGTAAGCGGACCCACGCTTGTTGCTTTAAGCCACCTGTCTGTGGTGATTTGCTGCAGCAGCCCTTCGAGATTCACGCCATGTTCTACCATTTCATTCCCCATTTCACACTCGGAGGAATCAGAAAAGGGGACGCAACTATATTCTTCGTTCATGGCTGAAGTGCCTGCAGCTCAGAGAGGTTAAGACATGTGCCCAAGAGTGCTCAGCTCACTTCCTCATCCCACTGGCCTGGGGCAGGAGTGACTGGTCCAAATTCACTATCAGGGAGGTCACGGCACTGTGGCCAGACAAGGCAGGGCTAAGACCCATCATGCGGGGTGCAAACCCAGCTCAGCCGGTGGCTCATCCAGTCTGGGCTGCTGTAACAAAATACTGTACGCTGGGGGCTCAGGCATCAAGGACTTATTCCACACGGTTGTGAAGGTTGGGGGTTGAGAGGGAGATGCCAGCATGGTCAGGTCTGGTGAGGACTCGCTCACTGGCTTTCAGACTTCTTGCCGTAGCCTCAGATCATGTGTCTCTTCCTCTTTTCATAAGGACACTAATTCCATACTGGGGACCCCACCCTCATGACCCCATCTAACCTTGAATGTTTCCCAAAGTAAATGCCTGCCTCCAAACACCATCACACTGGGGAGGAGGGCTGCTTGACTGGAACACAAACATTTAACTTCCCATGGGCTGTGAGGCTTCAGGCCAGTCTCTCTGCCTCTCTGGACCTCGAGTCTCCCCATCTGTGAGTCAGTTCCAGCAGTATTGCCTGCTTCGTGGAGATGTTAGAGATTAAATGGTCAATACACACTAATTACTTGGCAGAGCACCCGTGAAGATCTGTGTTCACCCTCCACTGGTCGCCCTGACAACAACCCCAGTCTTGGTGCCACAAATACCACACGGGCGGGACACCCCCAGCCCTTCTCACAGCCTCTCCCTGCAGGGTCCCCCTCGCTCCTTTCTGAAGCCCAGGCATAGGGTCTGCAGGGCTGTTGACAAACTTTCCTGCTGGAGAAACTGCCCCCCAGAACATGGGTGGCTCGTCTTCAGGGCCTGGTTCACTCCAGCACCCCACTCTGCTGGGGCCAGGTCTCCACCTCCATTCCCCCTGGCCCAGCCCTGGCACTCACTTGCTTCTTCCTGCTGACACTCCTCACAGCCAGCCAGGACTCTCCCTTGGCCACGTCCATTCAGCCAATTGAGAAGCTCTCCCTTAGTGGTGACTCATGGGCTAGACCATTTCACACCCCAGGAAAGGGAACACCCCTTCTCCATGCACCTCCTCCCCATGTGGCTAGAGCCCCAGCTGTGTGACCTTGGCAGACCACTTACCCCTCTGATCCACCATCTTTACTGTGAAATGTGAGTGATCACCATGACGTCACAGAGCAGCTGCCTGGGGTCCATGAGGGTATCCGTGTGAATGCCTCCAACTCAGCGCCTTGCCTAAGAGGTGCTTGAGAAGTGTCGTAAATGGATCTTTCCCTCCTTTATGGTGAGTCAAGGGGACATTCTGGAGACAGGCCCCTGCCTTTTATGGGGCACAGAAGAATCACTTGAAAACATAAAAATCGCATTTTTACTGTTATTAAAGTAATAAGCATTGACTGCAAAAGTCATAAAAATTTTTTTTTTAAAAAGCTAAGACAATACCTAAAGGAATGATGAAGTGAAAGAAAATTACTGGCAATCTCATCTTGTGGAGCCATTAAAATGTTGGTAAATAGGTTTTTAAGCTTCATGTTCTACATTATCCTTAGAGCTGGAGAGCAGGAGTGATGGGGAGAGAGAGAGGATTGTGTGAAGTGGCCCCATTTGGGACACGCTGCCTGTACTCCACGATCACGTGCAGTACCTCCCGCCATGGACAGCTTTCCACATCAATAAACTCAAGTCCACATCATCTCCGAGCCGCCCGGGAGCCCACGCCACAGACGGGCCATTGTCTCTCTCACCTCCCTCCACCGCTGCCCCTTCAGTCCTGCCCTGCACGCTGGCTGGTCATTCACAAAGCCCACTGCAAGAGCATCATTGCACTCATGCCCACAGGCTCACACCCAGAGATTTTGTTATAATCCACCCCATGAGGGAATCGTTGGGTCAAAGGATGTGAGCACTTTAAATCTTCCATGACACAGCCCCAAAAGGCCTTCCAGGAGCCACAAGTCAGATGGCACCCCCGCCCTCAGAGTGTGGAGTGCCTGGTCCCCACACATTTCCAGCCCCGGCACCAGCTTCAAGTAGGAGAGGGCAGGGGTGCCATCTGACACAAGGTTCCTGGACCTCAAGGAGCCGCTCAGCCTCTCCAAGTACTCAGGTGCCTATCTGTGGGTGCACTTACACCTGTATGCACGTGTCCCATGGGCCCGTGTATGTGTATGAGCGTGTGCACACACGTGAGTGTGCATTGTCTGCTTCCCCCTGAGAGTGTGAACTTCAGGACAGTTACAATTCAGCATTGCTTTTCTTGGCCTCCACCCCTTTATTCCCTCAGAAATGAGCTCCAAGTATCTATTAAATAAATCAACTCCAAAAGAAAAATGGACAAAGATGTGATTTGGTCAATTCCCCAAGAAGAAACTAAAAACAGCCAAAAGACACTCAGACTCTGCTCCAATTCTACATTTAATCAGCCACAGGATGTCTTTAAGGCTTCCTCTTTCCATGTTAGAGAAAGGATTGGGAGTGAGGTGAAGGCAGGTGCCTGACCCACCAGGCACAATGAGGGCCGGACCCCGGCTCCCCACCTGTAGACCACAGCCACCATGGCCCCTGAGTGTCTGTCTCAGGGGAGGCTCAGCTGGGCTAATGGCTGAGAAAGGATTCTGCGAGGGGACATGTGGGACAAGTGTCAGCTGCTTTGTTTTCTCTTTCTGCCACCACGGATGCTTAACTGTGAAGGCCTCCTTAGGACGTCCGCTGTTGACAAGAGGGGAGAGTGAGGACGTATCTCACCAAGACGAAGGATCCAGTGCAAAGCTGCCTGTGGAGCCACGCTCCTCGGGAATCTCATGATGAAACATTCATGGGCCCCTCTGCTGGCCTCTCCGGAGCATTCTGCTCCAGGAGCTGCCGGTGTGGCGGGCTGTATAACAGTGGCCCTGACTGCAGGCACTAGAGTCTGACACTATGAACAAGGACCAGGGGTACTCGCACCTGCCGTTTGTAAGAGGCCCCAAGATGGGCAGCCTCGTGCAGCCCAGGCATCAGCGAAGGTGCCGCAGGACACAGAGAGGGGTGACTGCTAGTGGCAGTGCCCGCTGCAGGCCAGGTGCTGCTCTGAGCGCGTCACATGTGCTGGTCACCTGACCCTCATGATGGCCGCCAACAAGGTCACTACTATTCTTACTTTGGAAGGAGAGAAAGTGAGGCCCAGGTGTGAAGTCCATCACCCTGTTATCACAAACCATCAGCCGGGACTTGAGTTCGTGTCCGTCTGCGCTGTGGGAGCACACGTTCTTTCTCCATCTGGTCTAGTGGGGCTGCTGGTCATGCAACCCCTCCCCTCATTACAAGGACCCAGGAAGGACTGCTAGCGGCCCCAGCCCTGGCACAGCGGGCAAGTCACATGGCCCAACCAGAGGTGATGAGACGTCTTCACTGAGATGTCTCTCGTGGACACGTAGGACAGGGGTTTCCTTCCTTCCAGCATGGACGTGGGCTGAGAACCTGTCTCCTGACCGGGCAACTCCAGTGCTCCTCAGACAGCGTGTCTGTGCCATGGAAGTGTTAGTCACTCAGTCGTGTCCACCTCTTTGTGACCCCATGGAATGTAGCCCGCCGGGCTCCTCTGCCCACGGGATTCTCTGGCAAGAACACTGGAGAGGGTTGCCATTTCCTTCTCCACGGGATCTTCCCAACTCAGGGACTGAACCCAGCTCTCCTGCATTGTCGGTAGATTCTCTACCATCTGAGTCACCTGGCCAATCCCTTTCCACGTATGGGGAAAGGGAATTCTGATATTCGTGACACCCTGAAAATGTGGAGTGTTTACGTGGTGAAATAAATGGAAGAAAAGGAGCTGCAGGAAGAAGACCAGCTCCCAGGGCACGTGGCTGCTCAGTGTCCAGGGAAGTAACGGAGTGATCATGTGCACGGGCAGCCACGGGCGCAGGAATGCAGGGCTGGGTGGGTGGGGGGTCTGGCCAGGCCTCCTTGGAGCAGCTGGCTCCTCACCTTCTCACCATGCATGAGTGTGTACAGCCAGGGGACAGGACCACACAGAGGCCACAGAGCGTGGCCCAACTGTGGGGAGCTTACAAAGGGGATAAAGCCATGACTCTCCAGCCCACTCAGGGCCTCGATTGCCAGCTCTATGGGCCAAGCCTTTGGCATCTGACAGATCAGAATTTGAATCCTGGCTCTACCACTAGCTAGCTGTGTGAGGTCAGGAAAGTTACTTAACCTCTCTGAGTTTGACTTTTCTCATCTGAAAAATGTAAGATAATATCTCCTTCCTCTTAAGGTTGTGGCGATAAGGAAAAGAAATTATATAAGTGCTCAAAAAATGATTGCTGTTATCATTGCTATTTTACTGTTGTGATGGGGGTGGTGATGACAGTAATGATTGTGGTGATGATAATAATGGTGATGGTGATGCTGGTGATGATGGTGGTGGTGGTGATGGTGGTGATGGTGATGCTGGTGATGCTGGTGGTGGTGGTGATGGCGGTGATGGTGGTGATGGTGATGATGGTGATGGTGATGGTGGTGATGGTGGTGATGGTGGTGGTGGTGATGGTGATGGTGATGCTGGTGATGATGGTGATGGTGGTGATGCTGGTGATGGTGGTGATGGTGATGGTGGTGATGCTGGTGGTGATGGTGATGGTGATGCTGGTGATGATGATGGTGGTGATGGTGGTGATGGTGGTGATGCTGGTGGTGATGGTGATGGTGATGCTGGTGATGATGATGGTGGTGATGGTGGTGATGGTGGTGATGGTGATGATGGTGATGGTGGTGATGTGATGGTGGTGATGGTGGTGATGTAATGGTGGTGATGGTGGTGGTGGTGGTGGTGATGATGGTGATGATGGCGATGATGGTGGTGATGGTGATGTTGGTGATGGTGGTGATGGTGATGATGGTGGTGATGGTGGTGGTGATGATGGTGGTGATGATGACGGTGTTGATGATGGTGATGGTGGTGATGGTGATGATGGTGATGATGATGGTGGTGATGATGACGGTGGTGATGATGGTGATGGTGGTGATAGTGGTGGTGATGATGGTGGTGGTGATGATGGTGGTGATGGTGGTGATGGTGGTGATGTGATGGTGGTGATGGTGGTGATGTGATGGTGGTGATGGTGGTGATGTAATGGTGGTGATGGTGGTGGTGGTGGTGGTGATGGTGGTGATGTAATGGTGGTGATGGTCGTGGTGGTGGTGGTGATGATGGTGATGATGGCGATGATGGCGATGATGGTGATGTTGGTGATGGTGGTGATGGTGATGGTGGTGGTGATGATGGTGGTGATGATGACGGTGTTGATGATGGTGATGGTGGTGATGGTGATGATGGTGATGATGGTGGTGATGATGATGGTGGTGATGATGGTGATGGTGGTGATGGTGGTGATAGTGGTGGTGGTGATGGTGGTGGTGATGATGGTGGTGATGGTGGTGATGGTGGTGATGGTGGTGATGTGATGGTGGTGATGGTGGTGATGTAATGGTGGTGATGGTGGTGGTGGTGGTGATGATGGTGATGATGGCGATGATGGTGGTGATGGTGATGTTGGTGATGGTGGTGATGGTGATGATGGTGATGGTGATGTTGGTGATGATGGTGATGATGGTGATGGTGATGGTGATGGTGGTGATAGTGGTGATGGTGATGATGGTGGTGGTGGTGGTGATGATGATGGTGGTGATGGTGGTGATGTGATGGTGGTGATGGTGGTGGTGGTGATGATGGTGGTGGTGGTGATGATGATGGTGATGGTGGTGATGGTGGTGGTGGTGATGGTGGTGGTGGTGATGATGATGGTGATGGTGGTGATGGTGATGATGGTGGTGGTGATGATGATGGTGGTGATGGTGGTGGTGGTGATGATGTTGGTGGTGGTGATGATGATGGTGATGGTGGTGATGGTGGTGGTGATGATGATGGTGGTGGTTATGGTGATGGTGATGAGGACAGCATTGATGGATGATGCTGTTAGTGTTGATGATGATGCAGGTGTTGATAATGATGAAAATCCTCTACAATCCCTGAGGCATGGAGCCCAGTTTTGAAGTTAGGAAGCAGTGAGTCTCTCTCATCATTCTACTCTTGGGTACCATCCCTCAGATCATACTGTTCCCTCTTCTCATGACTCTGTAGCTTCTATGTATGAGAGACAGCTATCCAGGAGGCTCCTAAAGATGAGTGATTTGAGTTGGCCTGCGAAGCATTCAATCAAATTCCATATCACTGCAGTAAGCTTAAGGTGCACCAGGAAAATGGTAGCCAGGATCTGTGCTCCCATTAAAGGCCTCTGAGCCTAGAATAGGGGAGGGTCTGCAGGAGCCACCTGGCCCTACAGCTCCTGATCCTGGGCTAACCTCCTCCCCTGAGGAGACTGGGCCTGCTACTGACACCATGACCCCCAGAGGCAGGCACAGAAGAGAGACCCAGCCAAGGCCATAGATGAAAGAGCTGATGAGTAGGTGGAGGGGCAGTGATGAAGCAGGAAGGACTTGGAGAAGGACTCCAGGTGAGCTCTGAACTTGCCATCACCAGTCAAGGCACCCTGGCAATAAGTAATCAGTAACCCCATTTCTTATCATAGCGTCAAAAGTCAGCTCCAACAGATTTAAGTGAGATCCAGAGCCTATAACGTAATAGCCCAAATGTTCCAAGTTTCCATTAAGAAGTGCTCACCACACCAAGAGCAAGATGATCTCAAACCAAGTGATAAAAGATGATCAATAGATGCCAACAGTGAACTGGCATTAGAATTATCAGACACAGAGTTTAAAGCAGCCTTCACGAAATGTTCTAAGAACAATTACAACTTGTAACAAATGAAGAAATAAGAAATGTCAGCAAAGAAATGGAAGATATAAAAATAACTGATTGAAAGTTTAGAACTGGAAAATACAATAGCTGAAATTTTAAAACTCAGTGGACGAACTCAACAGCAGAATGGAGGGAATAGAAGGAAGAATCCATGAACTTCAAGATGGAAATTAGGCTTCCCTGGTGGCTCAAATGATAGAGAATCCACCTGCAATGTGGGAGACCTAGGTTCATTCCCTGGGTCAGCAAGATGCCCTGTAGAAGGAAATGGCAACCCTCTCTAGTATTCTTGCCTGGAGAATTCCATGTACAGAAGAGCCTGGAGGGCCACAGTCCATGGGGTTGAAGAGTCGGACATGACTGAGCAACTAACAGACACACACACACCAAATCTGAGCAATATAGAGAAAGTGCAACCCGCCCCCCCCCACCCCCTGCAAAAAAAGCACTAACAGAACCTCAGGTATGTGTGGGACTATCACGAAGATTCCTGTCATCAGTGTCCCAGAGAAAGAGAGAGGAGCTGGGTGATGTTCCTCAAGAAAGAATGGCTGAACATCTCCCAAAGTAAATGAAACGTAAGCATACAGATTCAAGAAGGCAAGAGAGCCCCATATCGGAAAACCAAGGAAATCCGCACAAAGATTCATCTTTGTCAGGTTTCTGAAAACCACAAAAACAGAAAATCTGGAAAGCAACCAAAGGAAAACAACACTTTACCCTGAGGAGGAAAGCAATTGGAACGACAGTGAATTTCTCATCAGGAATTATGGAGGCTGGAAGGAGGTGAGAAAACACGTTTCAAGGACTGAGATAAAAGAGCCGTCAACCCAGAATCATATATCCAGTGAAAACATCCTTCAAGAGTGAGGGGGAAATCAAGACATTCTCAGGTAAAGGAAAACAGAGAATTTGTCTTGTGAGCAGAACTACCCTTAGAGATGGCTAAAGGTGGTTCTCTAGACAGAAGGGAAAGAATAAGGCAGAGAATGGTGGAACATCTAAACCCCCCACCACCAGAAAGGATGAGCAACCGAAAGAATAAAAATACAGCTCAATGCAGTACTTTTTTATGGTTATGTCTGACAGTTGATGCAAATATTGTAGCATTGTCTGAGGTTCTAAGTTTATGTACAGAGAACACTTTATTATATTACAAATAAAAGATGGTAATGAGACGTAAAGGGAGGTAAGTTTCCTGCTCTTTGCTTGAACTGGTAAAGTGACAACACCAGCAGGCTCTGATGAGCTGCATTTGTGTAATATAACAACTAGAACAGCCCCTAAAATAGCTGCAAAAGGAGATGTTCTCAATAACACTGCAGACAGATCAAAACCGAAGCCTACAAAAGCTTCTAAAGGAACCCATAGAAAGGCAAGAAAAAGAAAAGAGATCAACAAAAATCAGAAAGAACAAATGGAAAACAAAAAATGAAACAGCATCCCTTTTTTTAAGACAACATTACCAATAATTACATTATATATAAATGACCTAAATATGCCAACTAAAATACAGAGATTGTCAGAGTAGGTTAACCAACATAACTGAACTATATGAAGCCTGCAGGAGACTTACTTCAGATATCGAGATACAGGTGGACTGAAAGAAACAGACGGGAGAAGTTATATCATGCAAAACATTAATCAATACATCAACAATACATAACAGCCCTAAATGAATAGGAACAACATCTGAGCTGCAAAGTATATGAAGAAAAAGACTGAGAGAAGCTAAGGGAAAAAGACACGTCCGCAAGAGCAGTTGGAGACCTCAACACTGCTCTCCCAACAACAGCAAAACCACCCAACAGAAAATGAGGAGGACAGAGAAGAATGTAACAACATCCTCAGCAACAGGCTCAAGCCAACATCTGCTGAACCCTTCACCCAACCCCAATAGACACACTTTCTTCTCAAGTGCTGGCAGAACATAACGCAAGACAGACCATCTCTTGGCCCATAAAACAAACCTCAAAAAATTAAAAATAATTGGAAGTGTAGTGCAGTCTCCAGCACCATGGAATCCAATGAGAAATAAATAACAGAAAGACAACAGGAAAATCTCCAAACACTTAATCCACGCATCAGAGTGGAAGTCCAAAGGGAAATAAAAATACATTGAACCAGATAAAAATGAAAGTGCAACATACTAAACTCTGTGGGACATGGCTAAAGCAGCGCTGAGAGGGAATTTTATCGCACCAAGTGTTAACATTAGAAAAGATGAAAAGTTTCAAGGCTTCCACCTTGAGAACCCAGAAAAAGGAGAGTGAATAAAGTGAAAGCGAGCAGAAGGACGGACATAATAAAAATAAAAGCAGGAGTCAACAAAACCGAATGCAGAAAAACAGCAGAGAAAATCAATGAAACGAAAAGCTAGTTCCTTGAAACGATCAATAAAATTGACAAACCTCTAAAGTGCTCAGTGAAGACTTACCTCCTCCTGTTGCCCTCTCAGAGGTAAGCTGGTCCCTGGGCAGCTCTTCACAGTCTTCAGGACACCTCTGTGCCCATCATTTCACTGAAACATCAGGACAGCTCTGGACCGTGGACAAAGCACCGATGTCCATCTTAGCAGTGAGAAAATCAAGGAGTGTGCTTTGTTCAAGGTCTCCCAGCGGCAAGGAGCAGGGCAGGCTCAGAACAGGGCAGGCTCAGAACAGGGCTGGCTGGTCCTGTCCCCACCCTTGCTCAGTAGACATGGGTGAGTCTGGAGCAGGGCTTCAGGGGGTTGTGTTTCCTCCATAGAGGAGCCTCTGCCTCTGTTCAGGTTGCTGCAGGATTAGCTGAGTGATTTAATTTCTTCATCTGTAAAATGAAAATAATGGTCCCTGGATGTTATGAGAGTCAATTGAGTTAACAATTTGTTGTTATTGTTGTTGTTGCTCAGTTGCTAAGTCATGTCTGACTCTTTGTGACCCCATGGATTGCAGCACACCAGGCTTCCCTGTCCTTCACTATCTACCGGAATTTGCTCAAACTCACGTCCATTGATTCAATGATGCCATCGAACCATCTCATTCTCTGTCATCCCCTTCTCCCCCTGCCCTGTCTTTTCCAGTATCAGGGTCTTTTCCAATTAATCGGCTCTTCGCAACAGGTGGCCAAAGTATTGGAGCTTCAGCTTCAGTCCTTTCAGTGAATATTCAAGGTTAATTTCCTTTAGTGATATACTATAAAGAAAGCTGAGCGCCGAAGAATTGATGCTTTTAAACTGTGATGTTGGAGAAGACTCTTGAGAGTCTCTTGGACTGCAAGGAGATCCAACCAGTCCATCCTAAAGGAGGTCAGTCCTGGGTGTTCATTGGAAGGACTGATGTTGAAGCTGAAACTCCAATACTTTGGCCACCTCATGCAAAGAGTTGACTCATTGGAAAAGACCCTGATGCTGGGAGGGACTGGGGGCAAGAGGAGAAGGGGACGACAGAGGATGAGATGGCTGGATGGCATCACTGACTCGATGGACATGGGTTTGGGTGGACTCCAGGAGTTGGTGATGGACAGGGAGGCCTGGCGTGCTGTGGTTCATGGGGTCGCAAAGAGTCAGACACGACTGAGCGACTGAACTGAACTGAACTGACATAAAGCACTAAAGTGTACCTGAGTTATGGTGAGCTCTGTACACATGTTCAGTTACCATTATAGTCATTCCCCCATTTATCCAAGGAGGACACATCTTAAGACCCCCTGAAATGAATGCCTGAAACCCTGGACAGGTTGGAACCCTATATATGTGTACTTTCTTTCTTCCTATATGAATGGGCGGCTCGTAGGTACGGTGTGGATACGCTGGCAAAGGGATGACTCACGACCCAGGCCAGGTGGAGACAGACAGCGTGAGACTTCATCACGCTACTGAGAACAGCACACAATGTAAAAGTTACGAATTGTTTGTTTCTCGAACTTTCCTATTTCAGCCTGCAGTTGACCACAGGTAATTGAAATAGAAAGTGAAACGCAGAGAAGGGGAGAGTACTGTTCTCAGGTCCTGGGCCTTCTGGAGACTAAGCACCCTGGGGAAACTGAGGCCGAAAGCTGCCTGTACACAAGGAGGCCCTTCCAGTTCTGCCTGGGTTTAGCCGGAAGGAGGCATTCTGACCCAACTCCAGGACAGTCCCACCCTCCACGAGCTTCACTTCCATTTCTTCCAGCTTTTGCATTTTCCTTTGATTAACAGTTTTAATAAAGAGGCATAATGTGAGCTTCACAGCAAATATCTGAAGAGGTGGGGGGAGAATGTGCAAATAGAATCTCCTGAAGGAACTTGCTAAGGTATCTTGCTAAACTCCCAGCTGCCCCCGAGGCAGATCTAGAGCCCAGAGCCAAGGCCAGCTGAGACCCGTGAGCTTCCTCGATTCTGGGAGGGCATCATTGCTCTGGATTCCACTTACGGGCAGCCCTGTGGCCCTCCCCCAACCTGCCCAGCTCCATCCGAAGACCATGAGCTGAGCAGCCGGAGGGGAGGGAAGTGGCCGAGAGAAAGTCTCTCTGCAGACACACTGGTTCGCTCAGCTGATGCTCGGGAACCTCGCAGGCCTCTGCTCTCCCAGAGCCGCCTGTGCTGCAGGGAGCTGAGGACGAGCCAGCTTCAGGGAGGCCAGAGGGAGGGACCCCAAGGTGGATGCCCACTCCGGTCCCCAGCCTCAGACGATGCCTGGCCCAGCCCTCCCACCCCCACAGGTCCTGCTGAGCCCTGATGGCAGTCAGAGACTAAGGCTTGGCTCTGATCACTGGCTGAGCCCTGGCCCCAGATGTGAACACACATTCTAAGGCCTGGCCATCTGAGGAATGTGAAGAACCTGCCCGGGGCAGTGGAAGGGGCCGTGGATGGCCAGACACAGTCCCCTGCCTGTCAGCCACAGTGTGGGACGCTGCAGCCACGTGACGGGGCCCCGGAGCCCTCTGGAGGACGTCATGTCCGTCATGGCAGCTCATGGCTCATCTGGCCGTAGCCCTTCTGGGACCTGGGATGAGGGGCTGCTCTCTCTGCCCTGCTCCCGACAGCCAAGCTGGTGTGAAAAGTTCAGGAAAAGCTCTTAAAGGAAAATGCCTTTATAATGTCAGGCCTGAAGTAGCACTCCCTTCCCCCCAGTTAATAAGCGGTTGTCCAGATAGTTCTATTTTAGAAATAAACGTCTGTCAGTGCTCTTCACCTTGCAGCCCGACTCAAGGTCAGCCCTTTGCCTCTGCTCCCCAGTGAGGCGGCGCCTGGACGCTGGGGTCGGGGATGGTAAAACCCCAGGGGTCCTGGGCAGGTCGGCAGGCTCGGCACGGCAGGCTCTGGGTCAACCCGGGGCCTGAGAGGGAAGCAAGCGGCCGGTAGCCAGACCCGTGGGTCAAGTTCAGCCCCTTCTCTGGGCCCAGGACACATGCGTCCACAGCTGCGGCTCAGGATACCATGCACAGTGATGGTAATGACCACACAGGAGTCAGCCTGGTGCTGGGCTGTTCACAAAGTGTGTCGCCAACAGGCTCTCTCAGCACTGCTAGGAGGGAGGTCATGGCCAGAGGGATACGGCCACAGTCAGCAGGCCCCCGGAGCCGGCCAACCCTGGAGACAGGCATGTAATTAGTCCTGAGCAACAAGCTCGGGTTCACAGGGCCAGGGGCAGGTCTGGACCCAGAGCCCGGGTCTAACCATCATCCTGCTACAAGCCTCCAGAGAAACCTGATTAATGGGACCAACTTTATAACTTGCAGGGCCTAGTGGAAAATGAAAATACGCTTAAAAAGGAAAATGTCAACACGGCTAAAGCAGAGCACTAAACCGAGTGCCTATAGAGGGCCTGGTGGTCTAGTGGGGGTGATAAAAAATGATGCTTTATTTTGTCAAGTTGAAGATATCATGGGTTCTAAGACACCATGGTTTTTGTGTGACATTAAGAAAAAACACTGCCAGTTACAACACGGTGCCCCTCGACAGTCCTGCATGGCCCAGTCATGCCAATCTATCCCAGCAATCACCGTCATCTCTTCGGAGGGGTTTGGTGGTCTCTCCTGCCTTCAGCTGCACTGCTTGGCCTGAGCAAGACATACATCTTCGTACAAAACAGAGCAGTCTCCTCTCTCCGGGCCGTAAAGCGCACACGTGTTGCTCTGTATGAAAATATGGAACTGAGGTCATTTCTTCAAGGATGAACACTGGCTTTGCTAATGTAAGAGGGAACCCTGCCACTCTGCTTCTGGTGTAAGTGATGACTCCCATTGCTTGCAGAATCAGAGTGTAAATTTTTCTAAGTGATTTAAAATAACAATTAGACTCAACACAAGCAATATACCAACAGTACACACACCTCAATATGAACAGCTGTGTATCAGCCAGCTGCTGCTTTGTAAGAAACCTCTCCAAAAATGAAGAATTGCTTAAACAATACCATTAAAGCAAGGCAGTTGCTTAAAACAACAGAATTTCACAACAAGCTTGTGAGTCCGTAGACTGACATTCAGTTCTTCTGACCCCAGGAGGTTCACCCATACATGTGAGGTGAGCTTTGAATCAGGTGGGCGGCTCTATGGGCCTTGGTTGAGTCCTCTCCTGTGCTTGGGAGTAAGCTGGCTATGGGCTGGTCTGGAAGGATCATGGCTGGGACCACCTGCCCCCTATGTGGTCTCACCCTCCTCAGGCCAGCCAGGGTTGTGCACAGGGCAGTCCTAGGAGGAGAGCAGAGCTCATGGACCCTCAGGGCTGTGTAACACACACTGGGCTCTACCACACCCTTGGGATGAGCCGGAGAGAGGCCATGCTCCTCTCTTCTTTACTCCATGTTCAGTGACGTCACACTGGCAGGTTGAAATCAGCCATGGTAGGAAAATTTACACCAAGGAAGTTGGCGAATGTCGCAGATCCTGGGGCATGGGGTATCTGGGGGGAATCTGTTATGCCAGCATCCCACTGGCCACATCCCGTCGGCCAAAATGAGTCACGAGGTCAAGCCCGATCAAGGGATGGGAAACAAATGGGTGACTGGCTCTCCGCATTTCTCCTGGAATTTTCCCAACTACGGCACCGAAGGTCCCATGTCCCCAGAGTCCCAGCCCCAGGCCAACCACGAGGACTGGTCATCGTAGGAGCAGACACACTCTCGGGGGAGATGCAGCGAAGTCACGTTGCCAGGTGCAGGCAGGGGAGCTGGGCAGGAAGTCCTGGCATAGCTTCAAGCAATCCCTAGCCGTGGTGAAGTTCGGGTCTGCATGTGAGCAGCCGCATCCTGGATACATCCCAGGTGACAGCAGCTGTGAGACCTCTGCACCCAAAAGGCGCGGCCCTAATTCAGGGGAGTGGAAGATTGGGGCTCATGCTCACAAGAGTCCTGAGTGGGAAGCTGGGGCTGGGTGCACGCGAGGAGGAGCAGCCGAGGACTCAGCAGGCAAGCAGGAGGGAGGAGGACGCCTCCAGCCAGGCTCTGAAGAACCGCGCGCTCACTCCCGACTCCCAGAACAAACAGCCCGCGGCCTCTCCTCTGTCTCCTGGTCAAGTGCGCGGCTCAGATGGCCCTTTTAAGTCCAGCAGGCTGGGGCTGTGCTCAACGTGGAGGGTCAGGGGAGCAGCGTGTGGTATCTCTCTGACTCGGGCACCCCTAGGGGGCGCAGGGCCAGAGGTGACCGAGTGTCTGGGCTTCAAAGGCTGCTGCCGGCTGGGAGGAAAGAGCGCCGGGGCGGGAACAGGCGGAGGGGTGGCCTCAGCGCTGACGAGGCAACACCGCCAGCAGAGCAGCGTAGCGGCAGGACGATGCGGCCGAATGCCAAAGCAAGGTCCAGGCCACGGGGACACTTGACATGTGCGGGGGACAGTGTTGGAACACAGACCTGGCTCAGGAGGTGCTGCTGGCATCTAGTGGGTGCTGCTAAACACGCTACAGAGCACGGGGCGGCCCCCACAACTAAGGGTCACCTGGCACCAGACAGCAGCAGAGCGAAGATGAGGGCCCTGAGAGGGACAGTGCTCCCGGAGAAGGACCGCGCCCATCAGGTGACCTGGCCTGAGCCCACCTGGCCCTGCCCCCATCCCAGCTCCAGGAGGTGCAAAGCAGCCCCTGACCCAGGGACACTGCAGCCCCGGCTCCCCGGCCCAAGAGAGCAGGGTTCCCGGAGCCCCAAGAGCCGGCCGAGCAGGCACCGCCTCTGCGGGAAGCTATTTGCTATTCTATCCTGGCCCCCAGCACAGCTGGCTCCAGGCCCAGCACATGGGAGAGGGGCTAACCTAATTGCACTAATGGTTTGTAATCAGACGTAAATAGGGTGTTTGTACACACGAGCGCATGGAGCTGCAGGTGTGGAAGGCAAGTCCCCCGGGGCTCCCAAAGGCTCGTGCCGCCTGCCAGCTGAGAAGCCAGGGCCTCCCCAGGCGCCTCCGTCCTGCTGAGTGGCTTAAACCTCCCAGGCCCCCACACTGGCTGGAGAGGACAGGTGTCAGCAGACCGCACAGCAGACTTCCAGATTCCCTGGTGCCCCCCAACACTATCTGCCGTGATTTGCAGGCCCTCAGGTGAGTGACTCAGAGACAGCGAAGCAAGCTAGAGCCCGAAGACCTGGACTTGGCTACCCTGAAGTCACCAGCACCTGGGGACACAGCAAGAAACCAGGAGCAGCAGCGTCCCCAGGGTGCCCAAGGGTGCCCGGGGCTCTGAGCCATGTTGCTGTCACTATAACCAACCCCCCTTGAGTGCTCACCACTCCCAGCACCATGCAATCCCGTTACGTCCACAACAGCTCACGTGGGCAGTGTCGTACTATCATCCCCATTCTACCGATGAAGGCAGTGGGGCTCAAAGAGTTTCCCATGACCACACAGCTCCTAAGAGGTGTAGGCTGCCAGCCGAGTCTGAGCCCGTGCTCAGGGGAGCCTGATTCATCTTGCTGAGGCAGGCAGAGGTCAAGGGAAGCGTGACGAGGTAGTGTTGATTGAGTAGGGCTTTGCAGGATGTGTAGGGGTGGCCAGGTGAGGCTCCGGAGGGTGTTGCCCTTGCAAAGAAACAGGAGTGCCCTGGTATCTCCTGGAACCATTGATAAACACTGGGTTCTGGATAGTAAGAGAGGAAGGTTGATGTGGGTGAGTCTGAAAAGGCAGGTGGGGGCCAGGTTGGCCAGGTTGGCCAACTTGATCCGCTGTCAGGATCAAGTTACTATTACTATGATGGGAACTTGTGGCTTGGGTGAGAAGGAACGTAGGCCAGGAGGGCTGCATGCAAGAGGCCACACATGTCCGAGCGGAGTGGAGAAAGGAGACGGAGGCAGGAAGGAGCCTCCCCGGGGGCCTCGGGAGGGAATGTGGCCCTTCCCACCCCTTGACTTCAGACTCACAGCCCAACCAGGAGAGAATGAATGCCTGTGGTTTAAGCCGCCTGATGTGAAGCAGCTCTGGGAAACAGACACGACAGACTCCCACGTGGGAATGCTCACCACCCCTAACCCCACACTCCTCCCCTCCCTGGGGCCACCCATGCCCAGCCATCCCATCTCACTCCCGGGCCCCGCTCACCCCTCCGCCAAATGCAATTGACCCCGCCTTTCGGGACTTGGTGCAGACAGTCTGGGCGGTGGTGCTGCTGGTACAGGGGGGTGGTCCCCCCTGCCCACGTGAAGGGAAAGAGCTCCCCACTTGTGGCCCCTGCGTCCCCACACCAACTCTCTACGGAGCTCGACACCTACCGAGCCCATTAGCCAGATGGACACCATGGCAGAAACCATCTGAACACAGGTCTGGGTTTCCAAGAAGCATTCTTTTCTCTGCTCAGCCATGCCAGGTGCTGGGCGGTGGAGGGGACTGGAAATTTGGGGTGCACCATTTGAGCAGAGAGTAGATGCCTCCCCTACCGATGGCACTCCAAGATATATTTTAGGGGTGGGACAGCAGGCTGTTGGAGCACAGAGGAAGGGGGGGCCCTCTGCCACCTCCACCCACAAGGGTGACCAAGTCACCGGCAGAGCCTAGGTTCCGAGTGGCACACACGTCCTGTATCCCAACGGCCGTGCTCTGCCTCCCTGCCCTTGCCAGGAACCAACTGAGGAGCGCACTCTGCACAGATTCCCAAGCTCTGCCCTGAGGGGAGACCCTGCTCAACCTTCCCCCTCCCCCAAGCCCTCTAGTCCCTGGCGCCCCCCTTTGCCTTCTCTCAGAGGCTCCGAGGCTCCCTTCCCAGGCTTGGCTGCAGTTCCATGGTAACCTCCATCCATCCTTGGACAGATACGTAGTCCCACCCAGGATGCCTCAAACCCCACCAGGCACTGGGGACGGAGAGATGGGACCACACCCACTCTTGGTGACCACAGAGATATATTGTTAGAGAAATGGGGTGAGGAGCATGTGCAGAGAAGAACACAAGGATAGGAATCTGTCCATGATATGCACATATTTAAGAAATGATGGAAGTTCAGAGCAAACACTTGAGGAGGGAAAAGTCTGTACCCCGAGAAGGAAACAGACAGGATGGAGGAGCCGGGAGCCGGGGGAGGAAGCGAGAATCTCCTGAACGTGCCAACGTTCTGTGTAATTACACAAGGCTGAATTTTCAAAAAACAATCTCTAAAAGCTAAAAGCAAAACAAAACCAAAGAATCTAGCAGGGTATCGGATTGGTAGCATAACAACACAGAAAGGAATCATCTGAAGTGAGTTTGAACAGTCCTTTTACCATCTATTCCCAAGGGTTATACCATGAGGACAGAAAGAATTTCAAAAAGAAAAGAAAAAATGGTTCTCAGTAATTGAATTGTTAATAATAATATTGGCAGTGATATTCTGAAACTATATTTGTATAAAGATGAAATGAATACATAATTATTTTAATGTCACTAGGAACCAAGTCTGTCAATGTGAGGAAAAGGAGAGACAAAGTTGAGAAATTAAATAAAATTCTGTAAGCCTAAATTTGGCTTTTTTTTTTATCTTAAAGAATAAAACTTCATAGCCAAATGAAAAGCTTGGAAACAAGGACCAAACCAGGGATCAAAGTGCCAGAAAGCAGCCTCTTGATGTAGTCTGTCATTCAAAGGACCTGGAACGCCTTGGAGAAGTGGTTGACCCCAGGGGCTGGGAGACCATAGGCAGGAGAGCAAGATGCGGTCAGAGAAGCCCTGGGTCATGTGGAAGGACTCGGGGGTCAAGATGAAAAGGTCTCCACAAGCTGAAGATGGGACAGTTTAAGGACCAATGCAGATTATAGCGGCAACAGGTTGAAACACATCAGGTCCAAATCATGAGTTCAAAATGACTGGGGGGAACCTCACAATCGCCAAAGCTCATTGTTTTGAAAACTAGTAAATAAAGGGAGAGAACCAAGCTTGTCCCCTGACCGTCCATCCTCTCTAACTGCCCGCCCCGGTAACCAACAGCTAGGGAGCAGACGCGCCTCCTCAGGGGAATGGGGGGATGTATTCCAGCCAAGAGAGGCAGAGGAGTGATGGGTCTCCGTCACCACTGTTCTGAGACTCCCCCGTGAACTGATGGATGTAGGAGGCGGCTGTCACCGGCCAAGGCGTCATGGAGATGGACAAGCGCCATGCAGCTTTGGATGGACAGACACCCTACGCTGATGCCAGTTCACAAGAGACACAGGTCAGCTCAGAGGAACAGGAGCAGTGACACCAGGGTGTCCAGGCTGGGAGGCTCCGCAGGAGGGAGACCCAGGGTCCTCGGCAGATAAACCACAGCGAAAAAAGAGAAAGAGAGACAGGTGGGGCGGGACATCTATTAGCAGTCTGAGGGATCTCTCCACTGCATTTGTGGATCTTCCTTTGAAAATAACTTTAGTAAAAACCGTGTAACAAAACGTGTATGATTTAATCAGAGGAAACTGAGTTCTGAGTGGGCATTAGATAAAATTGAGGAAATATCCGACTTTCCTTTGGGTGGGAGGATGGTATTTTGGTTGGGCTGTTCTAAGAGCACTCTGAAGTGTTAATGGATAAAAATGAGTAGCTTTCTGGGTGCTGACATGGAAATGTTCGTAATTTATGACTCTAAGCGAATGTGGCTACAGATCAATGTGTCGAATGTGATCCAATTTGTTTTGTAAAGAAAAGAGCAGAGTTGGATGTCCACGTGGCATGGTGGGTGCTTCTTTGGAAAGATCTGGAAGGACTGCACAGGATGCTGGCCCCCTCTGAGAAGCAGGTAAGCGCCAGGAGTCAGAGGAGGAGGGGGCTAGGCTTTCACCCTTGACTTTCGGCAGCATTTTGTGTGTGTGCAGAGCAACCGAGTCACCACCTGGTCACCTCCGTGAGTTAACGGGTGTGGGTACCAATCTGGCCGTCAGCACCGCAGAAAAGACCACGTCCGACATGTCACCTGCAACCTAGACCCAGACCCAGATCCGACCAGCTCCAGAGCCAGCCTCCTTCCCAGAGCCACAACCGAGGAATAAGACCTGCAAAACCCAGGAGGCAGACAAGCCGCAGACAGACAGACAGACAAGTTTCTTCAGCAGCTTCATGGTAGGAGAGACAAAAGAGAGAGGAAAGGAAATCTATAGATTCAGAAATAACTTACTGCCAGAAATTTTGATGCTTAAACCTTATTTGGATCTGGAATCCAATACGCTGTTTTAAAAAATGTGAGACAATGAGGAAATGCGAACACTTGGATATTTGATACTAAGAAATCGCTGCTATTTTAGGGGTGATAGTGACATCATGACTGTTTTTTAAAAGAATCTTAGGTTTTACAGGCACATATTGAGAGAGGTGGAGATAAAACGAGAGGAAGCCTGGGGTTTGCCTCAAAGCAGTTGAGCAGTGAGTGGGTGGCAGGGCCAGCCCAGGGAACTCAGGATGATCCCCTGGGGTGACGGTGGGGGTGGAGTTCATTACCTTAGTCTGGGCGGGACACTCTTCCATCATGACCAGTTATTATAACACGATTTATAACAATTAAAAAGAGGAGAGGCTTTGAAGAGCGACATGGTGTGAAATGCGTCCAACACCTTCCCAGAGTCCCAGTCCTCCCATGCCTGGTCCATGAAGAGCAGATTGTGAGCAAGACTTCCCTGTTCTTCCCAGGCAGGGGCTGCAGCCCTGTCCCCACCCCCAACCCCAACCTCTCACACCAGGCAAAAGTACAGCTGGATAGGGTTGAAGTGACTCTGCTGGACTTCTGGCCCCATGGTCCACCCAGAGCAGGAATCACCTCTCAAGTCCACCCCTCTGGCTGCTATGGAGGAGGAAGAGGGCCCGGAGGAGACACCCCAGCTGCTGGGAGCTCGCCTCTGTGAGAGAGCTCCCCGCCCTCTGAGCCCAGCCCCTCTGTGGGTCCCCCGTGGGCCCCTGCCTCTCCCCAGCCCCTCATCACTCCACGTCACACTGTCCATCTGTCCTCCTGCTGGCCTGAGAGGCATCTGGGAGCTGGGCGGTGCCTAGTGCACCACCAGGAAGTCATCTCTGGTTGTACTGGTGACTGCTGGTGCCGGGAGCAGGCAGAGGTCTTCCAGGTGTGGCAGCCTGGCCACTGTCCTTGGTGCTGACCCCGTCCGCCCCCGGAACACGATGCCCTGGCCCTGTAGAGGCCCAGCTTCCTTCCCCGGGGTTCCTACCCTGCATTGCATGGAGCCCACACGATCAGGTTGTGCAGGCTCTTGCCTGTGGGGCCCACTGCCCCTGAGGTAGAGCAGCACCCCTCCACCCTCTCAACAGCTCTCAGTCTCCAGCTAAATCTCTCTCCATCACTCTCACCTTTGTGCTAAATCTCACACCTTCCGGACCATCCTCACAGGAGTCTTTCAATCTGGGGTCCGCTCCTGCGAGGCGCCCCCAGCCCTTCTCGAGTCACCCGCACCCCACTTCCAGTGCAGACCCTCCATCTCAGATAATGGCCTAGCCGGTGGAGAACCACGAGGAGGACCACTTCATGAGCTTCCACACTGAAAGCAATCTCCCGGAGTGAGAGCAAGTTGCGCTCACAGGGGATTTCACTTTTAATTGACTCTACTCCCAGGAGCGGAGTGAAGAATGGCCCTCCAGTCCCCGAGTGCTGGGCACCCAGCCTCTATTAACCCTGCAGAAGTCACACGAAGGTCCATCCCCTGGGGTCACAGGCCCCACTTTACAGATGAGGAAGGTGAGGCTCAGCAAGACGCAGCAGCTCACCAGGTGGGAGATGAGTGAGAAAGTGCTCATCGAGCTTGTGTGGAGGTGTGTTCTGCAGGGTGGCCCAGCAGGCACCCCGGCCCACCCTCCATCCAAAGCAACACCGTCCACAGCACTTCCTCAAAACGCTCCAACTGGTGCCCTGGCTTCCTTCTCTGTGCACTCACACTGGGGCCCTCTGAATCTTGGAGACCATCGGGGCCTACCTGGTTATCCCACACATGGGGAAACTGAGTCTGGAGAAAAGTGAGGGCCTAGTACAGGCTCGCTGCTCTGGGTTCCCATCCTCAAGGGACCTTGGGCCTCACTTGGGATACCCCCACCTCTTGCCTGGGTTTCAGTTTCCCCATCTGTAAAATGGGTCTGTTAGGCCCACCACCCAGAGCAGGGGGGAGGCCAGTCTGGACCGTGCATGTTTGGGGCCCGAAGCAAAGCTGGGCACACAGGGGCCATCAGTAAACAAGGTCCCTCCGTCCCCCCTCCCAGGTCGGGCCTGCCACCTTGGCTCCAAGGATGAAGCCTGGGAAGACGGGGGAGGCCTCGCAGGAGAAAAGTCCTGCTGTGCAGGGCTTTCAGCCTGAAAGCCTGTCATGTTCTCTTGCGCAGGACAAGATCTGCTGGGTTATTAAGCACAGAGACCCACAGACTGTAGCCGGGAGATAAGAAAATCTTCCATCAGGACAACTGTGGGATGGAGTTTTCATCCCTTATTTCTTTTCTTTTTTTTTTCTGACTTTTTCTTCTTCCCTCAACTTGGGTATTTTCAAGCTTAGAAGTGACTGCTCTAATCAAACCAAGAGACCAGCAGCAGGAGGCGGATTTGCTCATGGAAAATGGAAAGTTAAAAAAAAAAAGGAGGTAGGGAAGGCAGACGGGATGCTTGTTCTAGAATCAGCGTCTCGTGTCCCATCTCTGGTTGGAGAGAGATGACGCAGTCCCAGCCCCCACGTAGTGAAAAATTTAGAGTGGAGGCGTGGCCCTGCCTCCGGACGCCTGTAATCTGACAGGGAGACAGGGCCACGCCTTCAGGACAGCCCCAACCTGATGGCAGAAACAAGACACGCTCCGCAGATTCCAGTCTGAGAAAGGCATCACGGCAGGGCCCTGGGGTGCCATGGAAGGTCCAGCACGCCCCTGCAGACCTCGGGCACTCCCGGCCGTGTGGATGAGCCGCTTAGGGAAATGAAGTCTGGCTGGGTGTCAGGGCCTGCTCCCACCAGCCCTCGGAGCGGGGCCCTCGAGGGCAGGCTAGCTCCCTCATCCATGCTCCTCCTGGCCCTCACCCAAGGGTGCTCACGGAGCATGCCCACAGCCTGAGTCACCTTCTGCAGTGGGAGTGCAGGCAAGGGTGGGGGCAGGGCCTGGATGGCCCCGTCTGGCTCCAGCCCCGCAGCAGTCCTCTCTGCCTCCAGCCCGGGGGCCACAGGGAAGGCCCAACCAGAACCCCTGCCAGAGCACCACCCTGTCTCCTGGGGTTACAGCCCCCCTTCCACAGGGGAACGGCAAGCTTTGGCCACCTCAGGTGGAGGCCCAGCCTGTGTCTCCCAGAGAAACAGCCTGCTTGCTTTTAACCTCAACTCCCTGTGCAGACCCCTACGCACACAAGCGCACTCCTGGAAACATTTTCAAATGTGCCCGTGGTCTTCGAGCGGCAGTTCCCCCTAGATCTTACCAGGATCTCGCATCTCAGAGTCTCCCCACACGCTGCTCCCCAGCCCAGAATGCTTTCCCCTGCTCTCCTCATAGGGTTGCTGGCCCTTTATCCACTTTGAAGTCACTGCATGTCCTTGTCTCCTCTTCCAGGCAGCCCTCCCGGATGACTCCCTCTAGTGCTCCTGTCTCAGACCCTGCTGCTCTCCCTCAACCCTTGAACACTCAGAATCACACCTTGGGTCTGTAGGTTTCTTACCACCAACCAGACCAAACAGCAGCCGAAGGAGCACAGGGGTTGTCTCTGATTGCACAGGTTCTAGCCTGCACAATGAGACTCATAAACATGGTCGAATGAATGAATGAGAATGCCTCCGACCTCTCTCTGCCCCGGCCCTCTCCCTAAACACTCTCCTCGGCATGCGCCCGCCAGATGTCTCCTTGCTGACACCCCGCCGCTCCCGTGTTGGGGTGGCTTCTTATGCGACAGTGGACACATCAGGGAACACTTGCCGCCCCTGCACAGCCCTCAGCCAAATCCCCAGATTTGATGTTCTAACTGTGACACCTTCTTTAAACAGCAGCGTTTTCCTCCTAAATCCTCTCTCCAGGTGGCTGCCCTCTCCCCACCTCTTCATAAGTCCCCTGAGAGGCAGAAGGTCAAGGTGCTGTCAGCTACAAGAGGCACGAACCCAGCTCAATCTCACTTAAGAAAAGGGTGGGTATCAGATGGGCTTCAGTTTGAATGCAGAGAATACTCCAGGGCCCTCAGAGGGGCCGTAACACCGGGATGCGAATACATGGGATAAAAGAGCCGAGACACCAGCCAGGGACCTGGAATCTGCCCAGAGATCAGCGACCACAGGAAGGGGCCACCACGCTGAGCAGGAGGAATGAGAGGAGCTGGAGCTTCCAGAGCCAGGGTGCAGGCCACACCATTGGGGGGACGCCTGTGAGAACCGGGCCTCGCGAGGTGGGTGGGCGGCAGGCACTGGAGCTGGAGGAGCCCCCAGTGGTGCCAGCAGAGGGACAGTGAGGAGAAACAGCCCAGCATCTTCCCCCTCACCAGCCAGTCTCCCTGCTGGCCCCCAGGCCGAGCCCCCAGCACACTCAAAAGGCCGGAAGTGTTCACTGCAGCCAGTCGTGGGGAGGGCAGATCCCTAAGGCAAAGGGGGACTGTGAGATCCAGCAGCTCCTGAGCCCCCAGGGGTCTCCACATCCTCAGGATAAAGCTCAAGTCCCGATCACAACCCCAGGGTCTTGAGCCCTCCACTCACAAGCTCAGAGCTCCAGCCATGACGGGCGACTTGCAGCTCATCTCCCTCTGCCCCAGGGCCTTCGCCATGGCTGCTCCAGGCTCCTGATGACCCCCTGATCCATGTGTCACCTGAGAGCTCTTCCTCTCGGGGGCCACTGTCCCAAGGCCATCCCTGAGCTCCAGACGGAAAGGCCGCCCTTCCCGACCCTGCACCCAGCGCTCCCCGGGAGGCCCAGCTCTCAGCAGCACCCTGGCTCTATGTGTGTATGTGGACAAGGGTCTCCCCTTGACGGCCGTGAGCCCTGCCAGGCCAGGAGGGTCACTGTTCACAAACCCCTGAAGGGCTGATGCCAGAAGAGAGGCAAGGCCTGCTGGGGTTGCCCTTGGTTTGGTCTTAGGAAAAATCCTCACAACAGAAAGAAAGCAGAGAGGAAGGGAGAGTGTGCCCAGCACCCGTCACAGCCTACCTCATCCGTCCTGCCATGTGGGGGGACCAGCAGGCATGACTGTCTGTAGCCCTTTGTTCAGTAATCAGGCTAGACTGTCCCTGTATGGAGCGGTGAAGTCCCCATCATGGGAGGCATCCAAGCTGTGGCCTCAGGCATACCTGGCATGAATGTCCTGGAATATTCTCTAAGAATCTCTGGCTCTCGAAGGACCTCTGAGGTCCCGATGGCACAGCTCAATCACCAGGGACAGGGAGCACAGGAAGAGCAGGTGCAGCTGCTCGGTCAGCCCAGGGGGCCACGGGCAGAGTCCTCGGGGACAGAGGGTCTGGGACAGGCCACGCAGAACCTCAGGTGTGCAGCACAGACCAGCCAGGAGCCCCAGCAGATGGGGAGGTTGGCTGCGGCCACACCTCCCTGTTCACCCGGGCCCGCCTCCCGTTCCCCTGGAAGCAGGGCAGCCCCAGAAATGCCCCGTGGTGGCCACCAGCGGGCAGGGCCTTGACAGCAGCAGGCTGAGGCCGTGCGGGGCTGCAGGGAGGTAGCTGGGTCTCCACTGCCACCCAGAGGCTGGCCATGAGCCAGGCTGCCCGGCACAGGGACAGCCCCAGATCCTGTCCAACCGACCCGGTCCAGGCCCACAGCTGGGAGACAGGTGCACGGAGAGCCCCAGCAGTTACCTTTGCAGGCTTGGGGGCTTCAGGTCAGAGCCTGAGGCCGGGGATGGGTATGGAGTCACCCCAGGGCCCGGAGCACCAGCGAAGGGCGGCTACAGCCTCAGGACGCTCTGCCCACTCACCCCAAGCAACCCAGCAGCTTCTCTACCACATGGGGAGATAGCTGGGATGAGGGGGTCCCCACAGGCGAGTTGTCTTCCCCCTGGGCCCCAGCAGATTCGCCTGGGCAGGGCCCTGAGCCTGAGACCCTCTCTACGCTGCCAAAGCCCCACGATCCCTCCATTCACCTCCAGCCTGTCATTCACTCCTCCTGCCGGTGACCTGGGCTCTGGACAGCTCATCACAGACCCAGTGCTCCAGCTACGGCAGCTCCCGCCCCAACCCCGACCTGCTCCAGGGCCAGGCCCTGCCTGCTTGTCCCAGTTCCCAGTTTTTTAAAAAAGTCGTAAAAGCAAAGGCATAAGCCTGTCCTCCAGGCAAGGGCTGGTGGGGCTGGTCTTCCGAGGACAGGTGGGCAGGAAGGAGAAGCGTGGCCCCTCTGCAATGCTTGGCCCCTGAGAACGTTGGACTGAGGCCTCTCCAGGCCTCCGTGCCCACAGACCTCTAAACTTGCACATCCTAGCTCTGCCTGACACTCAGGACCTCAACTCACCCACACACCAGTTGGGGGGTGAGCCCCCAGTGCTCGGGGTGGTGAGCCTCCCTGCCCTGACCAGCACCAGTTTATAGATGAGGACATGGAGGCCCACGGAGGAAAGTGACTTTGCGGTGGCCGAGTCAGAGTCCCCAAGAGCAGCAGCCAGTACGGGGCTAGGGAGGGGAGAGATCCCTGGGACCGCCCCCCGCCCCCACCCGCCTCGCTCACCGCAGGCTCAGCCACGGGACCATGGGGCTTGGCAGCAGCAGCCACTGCCCATCAGAGGAAACTCCTGCCCAGCTGGGGCTTCGCCTGGCCTCTGCCATCTCCAGGCCAGCCTCAGGGCTTCAGATTACTCTCCACTCTGATAACGCTGACCCTGGCTTCCCAGATCGCCTGCCAGGACCAGCCCCCAGGAATCCTCATGCCCCACCATGGGCCTCAGCTGTGCCCCAGCCCCTCGGAGCCTGGCCCTGACTGCGTAGCGACAAAAGCTTCCACTCCCGGGAGGCACTGGGGCCGCCACCCCGCACGCCTCGGGGGCTGCTCCAGGCTGCCGCTGCACCCACACTGCACGTCTGGAACACCAAGGATGCATGCATTGTGACATACGACGTGATCCCTCCTCCTTCCCGTCTTAGACTCACAAACACAGCGGCTGAGAGGAGTCTAAGATACATTAAAGCAAGCCCTCCCACACACGTTTGTCAGGTGGGAAGTTACACTCAGAGCTGGAAGTGGTAGCCCTTCACCTGGGCCCCAGCTTTTCCCATCAGGCACATTGGTCTCTGGCCTGTGATGGTCCACTCTGCGCTCTGGGCCCCAGGGAGGCCTAGGAACTGGGTTCAAGGCCCAGAAAGAGGACCAGGACCATAAGATGCAGCACCCACAGATGGAAAGGAAGGGAAAACAGTCTCATCGTGTTCAAGACCGTGGCTGGCACTGCACTGACCCTCAGTGGGCACTCCTTCCATCCCTACCACTGCCGCCTTGGGAGGGGTCACATTCTCCCTGAAGAACACAGGAGGAGACTGAGGCTCAGGGTCACCGGGACACCGAGTACACGGGCAGAGCCACGCGGCCAGCGCTCAGTCACGGCGTCAACGCTGTGATCATCAGGCAGGAAATGTCAGCTTTCTTCCTTTTCCTAGCTTGTCCTGTTGACACTCCGCAGCTCGGGCAGCATCCTGTGGTTGACGAGACGACTGCAGGCCGGTGGAAGGACAGGCAAAGGTCCAGAGGGGGCAATGCGTCCCACAGTGCCCCCAGGTGAGGGTTGACACTTCAGTTCTCCAAAAATAAGAAAAATCCCATTATTATGTGAGCCACCACTGACCACCCCTGCCAGATGGTGGCTGTCAGGGGCCCTGGAGGGGGCAGTGTCCTCAGCCAGGGAGCTTATGCAGACAGACGGCCTCCCGTAGTACTTAAATGACAAGCTCTAAACCGGGCCGGGCACCGGTCCAAATCCGGCCGGGGAGCTGGCATCGGTTGGCCCCGCTCCAGATGGTGTCCCAGCAGGGCCCCTGCTGGGACTGCACCACCAGCCAGCTGAGCCGCCGCCCCAGGAGGGCCCTGAGCCTGAGCCTTGAAGAAAGGAGAAAGCAGCGGGCCTCGCCCCAGGAAGGAGGGCGAGAGGAGGAGCAGAGGGCAGAGTGAGCGGGACACTCCCAGAACTTACCAAAGCAAGGAGGCTTATGAGCCAATTACTCCAGCCCCTTCATTTTGATCAGAGAGGGCAAGCAACTTACCCAAGGTCACAGAGTGATAGGGTGCCAATTTAGCCCAGTGTTTTCTGCTGTGCACTTAACCTATCAAATATTCAATTGCTAATAGCGGAGGGAACATAAAGTTTGAGCACTAGAAAGGTCACAGACCTCATGCATTCACCCACCCATCTATCCATCCATCCACATACCCTTCCCTGCATTCATCCACTCCCATCCACCCACACATCATCCACATCCATCTACCCATACATCCATCCTCCCACCGAGTCACCCATCCCTCATCCAAAACCCATGGATCCATCCATCTACCACCTGTCCACTAGCTCACCCACCCACCCATCCATCGTCCCACAGATATAGCCATCCCTCCCTCCTCCACCCAGCTCATCCATCCATCTATCCTATCACACGTGCTTCCAACTGCCTACCCACCCACTCACCCATCCATCCATCCATCCATCCACCCACCCACCCACCCCCCCATCCATCCATCCATCCGTCCATCCACCCACCCACCCAGCCATCCATCCATCCATCCACCCACCCACCCATCCATCCAGCCATCCATCCACTTACCTTCCCACTCATTCATTCATATCCTACCGACCCACGTCCATTCATCCACTATCCGTCCATCCACCCATCCACCCGCCCGCCCACCCATCCATCCATCCATCCACTTACCTTCCCACTCATTCATTCATATCCTACTGACCCACGTCCATTCATCCACTATCCGTCCATCCATCCATCCTCCCAACCATCTACCCATCTATCCACCATTTCCTCATCCATCCATGTATCCTTCCACCCTCCTCCCATCCACGTATTTAGCCACATATCCGTCTATACATCTCCATCCGTCCACCCACCCACCCGACCTCTCCCAGATCCATCCATCCAAGGTCATTTGTGAGCACAAACCTGCTTGTTCCCAGTGTGCTGGGAAGGATGACAGAACCTGGTCTGTCTGCTGCTTACAGTCTGCTGCTGACTCAACTAGAGTCACACACAGCTGGAACGGGAAAAGACCTCAAAACACAGCAAGTTCGATTCTGCCCATTATGCCCAGGAAGAAGCAAGGTTGGGCAGGTGGAGACAAGAGGGAACAGAATCACTCTTAAAAGTGGTGAAGCCCTCACCAGCCACCACTGCCCCCATGGAGCTCCTCACCACATCCCTGCCCCAGGGCCCTCAGCAACACTTTCTGAATTCCACACCACCCTCTTACCCACCGGGGCAGGGGCCCGGGACTTGCAGGCTGGGGCGACGACCACATGCCCTGGGTGCAGGAGCCAGGGACCAGCCGTCAGCCTGTGCTGTCAGTCGGCCTTGCTCCAGGCCCACATCCCAGAGCATGGAAACAACTCCTTGCCTCTCCAGTGACTCAGCCTGTCAACGCCTGATGAGTCACGGCTGCTGGCAAGTAGGGGGCACACTCCAGCCACCCCCACACCGAGGACTCAGCCCGCCCCAGGCACAGCCTGAGTGAGCACCTCCCGGCCAGGAAACGAGGCCCGGAGGAGGACAGGTCCTGCCCGTGGGTGGGATTCAATGTCAAGCGCTCTGGAGCCCAAGCCCAACACACAAGAAGCTCATCCCCCAGGGCGCTTTGACAAATGAGGCCACCGAGGCCCAGGGAGGTGGACTGACCACCCCAAAGCCACACAGCTCACAAGGGGCCCATCACAGAGCAGAGCCCACCAGGGCCGCCAGGGGAGCTTGCCCATGGCCTGTCTGTTGTCTTCACCATCACTGGGGTATGACTCCAGACGGGACCCCCGCACCAAGCAATGGCTTTCCCCCACCATGCCGCCCTCCTGACACCCCACCCCACATTCACCTCATCCAGAGACAAGCGACTGTGACCCCAGAAGGCTCAGGGCCAGACACACCCCACAGGCAGCATCGTGGCTGAGACGGAGGAAACAGGGCCAACGCTCAGTCCCCAGCAGGCGAGCGGTGCCAGTGTGGACCCCTTCAACCCAACTCACGCTCGCAGAAAGGGGTGGTGCCTTCTCCCTTCCCCGGCCCTTCGTCCATCTTGGCTGGAGGCATCGTGGGTAGAGCCTCCTCTCCCCACCTCCCCTGGCTCCCTCGATCTGTCGTATTATCTGATCTGTAATATCAGTGTTTTAATACTTAAGGAGGATTTGAATGAGCAAAACTGGCCCAAAGTGGAAATAAATTAATGTGAGTGCCTAAGAAGTTTCTCCAGACAATTAGAACCTGGAGTAAATTAAATTAATATCTAATCTTTCCTCTTCTCACTTCGGAGCCAGATTTCCAGATGGTGCCGGGGGATGGGTGGGTAATGGGGTTCAAACAGACATGAGCGGTGCTGCGGTCTGGGTGCAGAGGTGCACTCAGCTGCAAAAACAGCTCTCTATGCCACCCTGTCCTCAGCCTTTCAGAGCCCAGTCTCCCAGGACCCCAGAGGACATGGGAAACAGAGGCAGTGTGTAGCTCAGCATGGCAGGGAAAGGCCGCCAAGTGGCTGGTGCTGTTGTCCAAGTGATGCGGACACCAAACGGACGGCCACATGGCCCCGCTGCCAGCCCTCGTCCCCTCGGGGGTGGGGCGGGGGGCCGGGCAAGCAGCTGCCGTGGACCCTGAGGGCGGGTTCCCTGCAGCAGCCCCCAGCCCGATACTCGCGTCCACCTCTGATTCGGTCTCCTCCACAACCCCTGATCGAAGATGGCCATGCCCATCTCACACCTGGAGAAAACTGAGGGCCACCCCAAGGCCACCGAAGGGTAAGTGGCCGGCAGGGGCCCCACCCAGGGGCTCAGCCAGAAGGAGGCAGAGCACCCTGCCTCTGGAAGGATGAGCCCCTTGCAGCCCCTGCAGGGATGTTCCCAGGGCCCTCGGATGCCGGATATAGGGGCCACTCGGCCGCCGGATGGAGGGGCCACTCAGCCCCTCACCCCCTGGGTGACCTCAGCACCTCACACACCAAGTGCGGACCAACACGGGCCCCTGATGTGGGCTGCAAGGACCCACATCAGCATGGATAAAGCACTTTGAACCCAGAAGGTTCTCAGTAACTGCCAAGTCCCTTCCCCTGGGGAAGGAGGGCATGTCCCTTTGTCTCCAGTGCCCAGCTCCCAGGGGGCCCTGTTTTTGTGTTCAGCCATTTAAAATCACTGCTAAATGCCCACCACATGCCAGCCTAACCTTGGGGATAGGGAGATGGCAAGACCCATCCCTGGCCTCAGTGAACTGCGGGTGGGGGGGGGGGAGCGGGGCAACGGAGGGCGCTGGCATCCACCGGGGAAAGTGCCACGTGGGGAACGCCCACAGGAATGAGTATGAGGAATCGTGAGGATCCCTGGCAGACAACCTGGAGGAGGCGATTCCTGAACTAGGTTTTGACGTCAGAGAAAATGAGATAAGATCCCAGCAAACAAGGCGGGCGGGGGTGGGGGTGGGTGAAGGGTGTTCAGCACAGGTCACCGTGAGAGAACACACAGTGGGCCCTCCACACGGCTGGCTGGAAGGCGTGAACAAATCAAACTCAGGGTCATGTGTAACTTTAACAGCTCGGAACACACCGAATCGTCTTCACAGAAATCGTCTCCATCCTCCACCCGACATCAGCATCCAGGGGCGGGAGGTGCAGCTCAGCAGTCAGGTGTCTCACTCACAGTCGTCGGCCACGTGGCAGGGCCAGGCTTGAAGCCTCGCCACTCCTCCCACAACTGCCTGGTGCTTAATATGCTTGCAAGAGACAGAGCCCAACTCCAAAAGGACCCATCAAAAAATCTGGTTTTAAAAAAAAAAATGGGCCTAAAGACCTGAACAGGCACCTCAGCAAGGAAGACATAGAGATGGCAGATAAGCACATGAAGAGATGCTCCACATTACGTGTCATGAGGGAAATGCAAATTCAAACAGCACTGAGACACCACGACGCCCCGATGAGAACAGTCCAGGCCCAGAGCCCCAACAGCAAATGCCACTGAGAGACCACGGCGCCCTGATAACGGTCCAACAGCAAGTGCCACTGAGACACCACGACGCCCCGATGAGAACAGTCCAGGCCCAGGGCCCCAACAACAGCAAATGCAGGCGAGGGTGTGGAGCCGGAAGGACCCTCCTCGACGGCTGCTGGGATCCGAGTGGTGCGGCCACTGTGGAAGCCAAGCGGCTTCTTACGAAACCCGCGGATCCAACAGTGTGCTCCTCGGTACTTACCCAAAGGAGCTGAAAACGTCTGTCCACACAAAAGCCTACACATGGGTGTTTGTGGCAGCTTTATTCATAATTGCCAAAAGTTGGAAGCAACCAACATGTTCTCTAATAGGTGAGTACATAAAGAAACCATGAATATCTTTCCAGACAATAGAATGCTATTCAGCATTAAAAAGAAATGAGCTATCAAGCCATGAAGACACAGAGGACATTTAAACGCATATTATGAAGTGAAAGAATCCAATCTGCAAAGGCTATATACTATCTGATTCCAACTCTATGACATTCTGGAAAAGTCAAAACCATGGAGACAGTAAAAAGATCAGTGGTTGCCAGGGGTTAGAGGAGAGAAATGAATTAGCAGAAAGGAGAGGAATTTCAGGGCAGTGGGATTAATCAGGATGATATTATAATGGCAGATACATGTCATTATGTATTTGTCCAACCCTTAGAAAGCACAACACCAAGAGTGAACCACAAAGTAAACCATGGACCTTGGGTGATAACGCCGTGTCAGTGTAAGTTTATGCTTAGAACAGCTGCCTTACCGGGGGGCTGCTGACATGGGGGAGGTTATGGGAGTCGGGGCTGCGTGGGTCATCTCTCCGCCTTCCCCTGCATTTTGTTGTGAACCTGAATCTGCTCCAAAAGTTCAAGTCTGGTTTGGGTTTTTTCTTTTGTTTTGCGGCCTGGGTCTTCGCTGCACTGCGGGGACTTTCTCCAGGTGCAGCGAGCGGGGGTTCCTCTCCAGCCGTGGTGCTCAGGCTTCGCACTGCAGAGGCTACTCACGTTGCAGGGCATAGACTGTAGGTGTGCAGGCTTCTTCAGTAACTGTGGCTCGTGGGCTTAGTTGCCCTGTGGCACGTGGGATCTTCCCGGACCAGGAGTCGAACTCGTGTCCCCTGCATTGGCAGGCGGATTCTTAACTACTGGAGCACCAGCTGTTGTTGCTCAGCCACTCAGTCGTGTCCGACTCTTTGCAGCCCCATGGACTGCAGCACACCAGGCTTCCCTGTCCTCCACTCTTTCCCAGAGGGTGCTCAGACTCACGTCCATCTAGCTGATGATGCCATCCAACCATCCTCTGTTGCCCCCTTCTCCTCCTGCCCTCAGTCTTTCCCAAAAGTGCCCAGTGTGCTACTGGAGAAGAGCAGAACATCAGGGAAGCCCTCAAGTCTGTTTTTTTTTTTTTTAGATAAATACCTCCGGGGTTGCCAACCTGGGCATGGGAGGTAGGCGTGGCTGGATTTCAGGAGCTGGCTTCTTGCTGCCTCTTTGTGCCCATGGAGGCTGGTGGGATGGACGGGGCATCTCTTCACTTGGTCACCCCGGACTCAGGCTTACGGCGCATCACCGGCTGGAGTCCCTTCTCTGGGGCTAGGAAGATGGGGCAGGGGGTGGATGTAGCAGTGCTGGGAGACCCAGGGCTGCCCAGAGAGGACACCACGTGGGAGAAGAGCAGCCCTCGCCTCAGAGAGCAAGAGGTTCTCCCAAGCCCCCATCACTTCCGGGCTGCCCAGGACCGGGCTCGGCGGGAGCCGCCCACCCCGTCTGCCCAGGACTCCACTATAGCTGGAGCACCTTTGGGGGCTCTCCCATGAATGTTTATTTCCAAACATCTGAAGACTTCCTTGTAACTCAGGGCCTGGTCATAACACAAAGAAAGTAAGTATTAAGGAATATTCAATCCATCAAAGGATGAATGAGCAACATAATTTTTTAAAGTTATTAATCATTCATACAAAAAAGAGAGGTGGAGAGTCTACCCCTCATTGTGATGGATTTTTGAAATCCGCAAGCTCCTCCTAGCTGCCCGCAGCCCCGTCTCTGACCTGCGGGCTGGCCCGGCCCACCGGACATGTGGGACCTGAGACAGCACGGCGAAGGGCAGGCAGCTCTCTTTCATCTCAGCCTCCCTGACCCTCAGCCTCTACAGCAGCTTTTAGATCTCAGTGAAGACTGGGCACCTTTAACCAGTCTGATTAAAATATAACTGCCCCTCCGAGAGGCAGGTCTGAGACCTCCAGCTCCATAAAGCAAACTGTCTTTGGCAGCCCGTCGGATGCAGAGTGTGACTGCGGCATCCCTGAGCAGGGAAATCCCTGTGACCTGCCATCCAGCCCACAGATCCGGACACAGGCCCAGAGAGGAGCAGACCCTCGCCCACGTCACCCAGCGGATGGCACGACTCCATCACGATAACCACACACCTCCCTCCTCGGCTGCCCAGGGAGCAGGACGGGGCGACCGAGAGACACACGGGGGAGTGAAGGTCCCCTGGCCCCTGATGTAGAAGCAGCCCGTCCGCGTCCGCTCCGTGCAGTGGACAAAGGGGAGGCCACATTCAGTTAGGCCAATGACTAAAGCAGTGAAAAAACACACTCAAAGTCACTTGACTCCCAGAAGAATATGTGAGAAGAAGCTTGGCTAAAACACTTGGGCCACCAAGATTTGAGGTCCATCCCTATGGGGGGACATGTGTGACATACAAGCCAGACCTCCCCCCAGGAACCACAGACTAGTTCAAGACAAGGCTCACCAGGGCCACCCACCAAGCTCCAAGCGTGCTGGGCAGGGCTCAACACCCTCTGCGCTGCACCCTCCTTCCTGCAGCCCTGGCCGGGGAAGGGGGGCAAGCAGCCTCTCTCCAGAGTCTCCTCCTGGTTTTCCCAAAGAGGGAGCCAGGCTTGGAAGATTTATCCAATAAAGTGACAAGAACTTTAAATTTTGAGTTTCAGATAGTCAATAAATATTTTTATTATATCCCCAATGTTGCATGGGCTATCAGTTCAGTTCAGGCACTCAGTCATGTCCAACTCTTTGTGACCCCATTGACTGCAGCACACCAGGCTTCCCTGTCCTTCACCAACTCCCAGAGCTTACTCAAACTCATGTCCATAGAGTCAGCGATGCCATCCAACCATCTCATCCTCTGTCATCCCCCTCTCCTCCTGCCCTTAATCTTTCCCAGCATTAGGGTCTTTTCAGACAAATCAGTTCTTTGCATCAGGCGGCCAAAGTATTAGAGTTTCAGCTTCAGCATCAGTCCTTCCAGTGGATATTCAGGACTGATTTCCTTTAGGTTGGATCTCCTTGCAGTCCAAGGGACTCTCAAGAGTCTTCTCCAACACCACAGTTCAAAAGCATGTATTCTTTGGCCCTCAGTCCAACTCTCACATCCATACATGACTACTGGAAAAACCATAGCTTTGACTATTGCCAAATTTTTCGACAAAGTGATGTCTCTGCTTTTTAATATGCTGGCTAGGTTTGTCATAGCTTTTCTTCCAAGGAGCAAGCATCTTTTAGTTTCATGGCTGCAGTCACCATCTGCAGTGATTTTGGAGCCCAAGAAAATATGGGCTATACTTATACTGGAAAATGATTTCTTGACTCTCTGAAACTCAAATTTAACTGAGCACCCTACATGTTATCTGATGACCCTCATGGGAGCGCTAGGCTTCTGCAACTCGTGCCGGGTTGAGCACCGGGCTGTGTCCCCGAGGCCCCATCAGTGGGGAGAACGACGTCCCGCCTCCCCCACCGCCCACCCCCGCTCCTCGATGCAGACAGCGGAGGCCGCCTTCTTCTCCGCGTGCGCACGTTTCCCTTCAGCACAGCCTCTCCATCGTCTGCCGTTTGCTCACAGGTGCACATAGTGGATGCACAATTATCATCTGCGGGGTTGGATGGATGAGAGTCAGAGGCCAGAGGCCAGCTGGCCACGGGGCTGAGACCTGGCCTGGGGGAAGTCAGACCTGGGGCTCCGTCCCCTAGCCTGCCTCCCCCCTGCCCCGGTTTGGCCACCAGCCTCACCGGTTCACCGGGGCCCTGACCTCTCCTTACTCCCTGTTCCCGTTGTCATGAGCCAGGAGGAGCCCAGCAGGGAAGACAGGGCTCAGGCACCTCTGCCTCCAGGCCAGCTCCCGTCCCCACAGCTGCCCTCCCCCAGACGCCCTCCCCCAAGCTCACCCTCCCCCAAGCTCACCCTCCCCCCAGATCCTCAGACACCCCGCCCTCCCCCACCTCTCAACCGTCCTCTGACTCCAAGCCTGGAAATGCGGATGCACTGTAGCCCGCCCCCTCTCAGGCCAGGGGAGAGGACACTAGCGGGAGGAGCCTGGGGCAGCAGCCGGCCTGCCCGGGACCCAGGCTCCCATTATGGTGGTTGAGCTCCTCTCCTGCCCTGACAGCTGAGCCAGGGGGCCTCGGGCTCCGGCAAGGACCCGATGCTGGCCTCCCTGCTCGCCACGCTCCAGCAGGTGGATGTCCGGAAGCACCCCTGATGTGTCACTCCTGCGCACGAGGCCCACAGCTGCCCCCCGGTAATCGCAGAGCCCGCAGCCCTTCCCATGAGGCCAAGGGCCCCTCGAGGGGGAGGCTGGTACCTGCCCAGAAGCACAGCTCTCCCGGCACCTGACCCCACGTCCCAGTGATGGCATTTGCTCTGTTTCTAACACGATGTCAGGCCTCCCACTGCCGGGGAGAAAAGTCTCCCATTCTGAGCAGCAGGGCTCCAGTCTCTTTTGCGGCAGAGTTTAATGCAGCTCTGAAAAGGAGGTAGAAATGATGGGGAGGAGTGGGAGAGGAGAGGCAGGGCAAGCCCATGGGATCAGGGAGATGGGCTGGGCGCCAGCAAGACGCAGGCTCCCATCAGCAGAAACTGCCTTTAGGCGCAAAGCAACTGACCGGGAAACTCCGTTCATGAGGGTCCAGGGAGACAGTCCCTTTCTGCTGCCCGGGTGTCGGGGGAGGATGGACGGGGCAAAGGCCTGAGCAGCCACTCTGAGTGGAGCCTCCAGCACCTCCTCCCAGAGGAAGAGAGAGGCGTTGCCAGACTCCCCAACAGCCCCCGAGGGGAGCAGTGGGAGCCCTGCCCCAGAGCTTGACTGCTGGCAGAGGGAGGGGCGGGCAGTGACCACCACCGGCTCACACTCACCGTGGCGCTCCAGACTAGACGGGACCCCGGCCGATTCTCTGACTCCAGATCTTCAGGCGGGTGGAGGGTTCTGGGGGCAAGCTGGTTCCAAGAGCACCCTCTCAGCCCCTCTAGGACCCCTCTGAGGTCAGGGTCCATGGGCCATTCCCCAGGCCTGGATGCCCTGCCTGGGTGGCCAACAAGCTCCCCAAGCTCAGCCCGTCCAGGCCTGCGGCCCTGTCTTCACCCGTGTGGGCCGTGTGTTGGTTCTACAGCTGCCCACCGAGTCATCCACTGATTAGATCTTGGTTCCCTCTGAAGGTCAGATGCCTTGGACAGGAGCCAGACTTGTCCTGGGGTCTCAGTCATCGAAATCCTGGTGAGGACTGGGCTCTGGGAAGACTTTGGAGTGAGGGATCAGGACCTGCTGTGACTGGGACACCTCACGGTTGAACATCAGTGGTCATGATTCATTCCCCAGCCCAGGGGAGTTGCTCAGGGAGGCCAGCGGTCCCCCTGCAGGCCTCACACGCTGCTGGGAGGTCACTTGGGCCTCCCACGGGGCCCTGCGGTCCTGCTGGGCCCCTTCGCCGAGCCCGCCTTGACCCCAGCCCCTCGGCCGCAGGGCGTGAAGCGGCCTTAGGTCGGCCCTGCCATCGCCACCCCCTCACCAACAGCTGGAAGAAAGGAGTCAGAGAAGAGGAGGAAGCTGGGACGGCGTACATTTTTTAGAAAGAATCTGCATGTTTGCAACTCCAGCTCCGGAACAACTAACTTCTTGCTGGCATCTGCTCAGAAACTGTGGTCCCAGCTGACAGGCTAATTACCCTGTTCAATGCACTGAGAGCTGGAGAAACAAGGCCGCTGATGAGGGGGCAGTGAGGAGGGGCCCAGGGCCGGCTCCCCCATGGGGGCCACATGTGCCCTGAAGGAGCCCGAGAGGGGCCGCAAAGAGGGCTCAGCTTCCACCCGGGCCCCACTCACCCCCCAGAGATGGGCCAGAAGCTGCCTCCAGCAGCAGAAGTATGGCCTGGGAGGGTGCTCAGCCCAGGCTAGGGAGCAGGAAAGGAGTGGTTCCTGAGCCCCTAGACAAAGGAGGAGGGTCCCCAGGCCTGACGTTGCTCTGCACAGAACCTTGCAAAAGGCAGGGCTTGGGAGGGAGCCATGCCCACCGTCAGGTGCCTCAGCCCACCAGCCTCTGCCCAAGCCCTGACCACCTCCATGGCGATGAGGGGTGTGACCGAGATGCTGCGCAGCCTCTGTCTTCCTCTCAGGATGCCTTCCAGCAGCAACAGCAGCAGGTAAGGGTCCTGGGACAGAGTGCTGCCCTGGGGACCCGAATTCTGCACTGGAACCGCCCCTTTCTAGGTTGTCTTCCCCAAGGCTGGGGGAGTTTCCTGAAGGCTGCCCTGCCTCCCCAGGCCTCCCTCTGCCTGCAAGCAGGCACTGCCCGGTGGCAGGTGGGACAGAGAGAGGATGGAGGGAGGCTACGGCGGCTGCCCGGCACCTGGACACCTGGGCAGAAGGGCCTCCAGGTGAGGGAGGCAGCGAGATCGTGATTCCACAGGCAACTCCAGGTGCTTGACCCGGGGCGTCACTCTCTCTCCCACCTCATTCAGCAACAGAGAACAGAGGAAAGTCATCCACAGCAGAGTGATGAAACTGGGATGAGCAATTATCCAAGTGACTTTTTTAGAGCAAAAGCAGCGACGAGGGTTACAAAGGAAGTGGATGGTACAGAGAGGCCCGGACCTCAGAGTGTCTTGTTTTGACGGTGATTTTATGAAGAGCCATGTCAATTTCCACTTAAATCCCCAGCCTGGGATCCCTTCGCCAAGGATTCTATTTTAAAATGTTGAAAGCACTATTTCAGGGCAGAAATCAATAAAATGCACCCAAAAAATAGAAAAGGAGCCTACAGAACAAAACATCTTCCTGCCTCTTACTAAGTGCTATCTTTTTTAACACATCAAGAGCTGCAGGTTTTAGCTTAATTCTGGGGTCTGCAGTCAGTCTACTTAGGTATTTTTACGGCCAGAGAGTGCCCACCATCTTATCCCAACCTCCACAACAAGGTAGACAAACCACAGTCATTCAGGGTTACATAGCCAGAGTTCCAGCCTCGGGGCTCCCAGTCACCGCTCACAGATCCAAGCCCTGGAATCTGGGTGCACAGTGGCTTAAAAGTCCACCAGGAAGCTACACACAGCTTGAGGAAATGAACACCCAACCCCCAGTTCCGCCAGCTGGGTGACACCCAAACTGCCAGGAGAAGAAACGTCGCAGAGCTCTGGTGCCTCTGAGGCAGGGCATGGGAACCACGGGAGGTGGGCAGACGGCAAGGCGGCAGGGTGGGGAAAGTGGGGGACCACCCTGACCCCTGCCAGCTCCCAGGTGACCCCCGCCCGTCAGGGTACGAGCCCTCCTTCCTGCCCCACCTCTGGATGCCGCCCCTAGCCCGGCTTTGGAGTTTTGTCTTTATCTTCCCCGTGGGCCTAGGGTCCTCTGAGGTTTCCCTGGCCCCCCAGGGCCTATCCTGAGCCGGAGGAGAGGCAGACCAAGCAGAGGGAGGGAGACAGCAGGGCAGACCGCATAGCTGGACCGTCCTGGGTGAAGGGACCACCGAGAGGGAGGAGTAACCCAGCCGCCAGGTGCATGCCACGGGCGGCCTGGGAGGGAGCTGGGCCCCTGCAGGCTGAGGGGCGTCTGGGCAGGTGTGCTGCCAGTAGCCTCCCCCACCCCAAGCCACAGTCTCCTTGGCAGAAATGGAGGTTGGGCCAGACCAGCACAAGCCCTTCCTACGCTCTGGGATGCCGTCGTGGGCTGTGCTGGGCGGGGGGCTGGAGACCTGGCGGATGCCGGACCAGAGCTCAACAGGCCTCCCTGCCTCTCCGGCCCAGCCTCCCCTGGGAATCCATCGCCCAAACCCAGATGGGGCCTCAGAGCTTCTTCAACCTGGAACTCACCCAGGCCTGAACGTGAGGGTCCGTGAGGTCTGCTGCCCCTGTAGAGACAAGCCAGGGGCCCCTCCAGGAGCTCCAGAGCTTCAGCTGAGGTCACCACCTGCCCAATCCTTGTCCTGATGCTAAAGACATCGCGCCCACCCCGACCCCGTCTCTGCCGGCAGGAAGCAGTGAAAGCTGTGATTCAGAAGCATCCAGAAACCATCAGGTGCACCTTGGCTGGCAGACCCCATCACCCTGCAGGGCAGGTGGGAAGGAAGCGGAAGCACGGGGTGGCCGGGCGGCCGTGGAGTAGCTGGCACTCGGCCAGGAAGGAAACGTGTGAGCTTCCCGCCTGCGGCTGGTGTCAGGAGGAAGGTCCTGAGCAGCAGAAACAGAAGCCTGGAGCTTCCGAACATCTCAGATGCCTGCCTTGAGGCCGCAACCAAAGAGGCTGGCAGGGTTATAATTATCACAGAAAAGGACAAAGGGAAGCAAGGCTTCACCGGAGCTTGCAAGGTGCTGCTGCTCCACTCTCTGCTTCTGGATCAGCTCCAGGGAAGCCCCGCCTCTGAGGGCCCATCTCACAGATGACAACTCCAAGGCCAGGCAGGAAACATCACAAGCCTGGGTGAGCAGTATTTGAACCCAAAGCCCCACCCAACACACACAGCCTCCAGCTGGGACCAGCCCTTCATCACCTCCTTTTTCCATTCCCCCCCAGGTCACCCCTCATCAGGGACCCTCATCCCCAACTGGATCAAGGTCCTCATAACAGGGAGGGCTTTCCTGACCACCTCCTAGAAACCTCTCCACCATTCCCATGCCCTTCACCTGACCTTGCTGTGAGTACCTGCTTCTTAACTGTATAACTGTCCCCAGTAGAACGTAATTCTACAAGGGCAGGGACCACATAGCTATTGTTCATCTTTGCATTTCATCCCAGGGCTCAGATTTGTGCCGGGCACATAGGAAAATTTCCATAAATGTTTGTGGAATGACGCAGGATTTAATTCATTAATTCAGCAATGACTGTTGAGTACCCACTGAGTGCCTGGCACTAAACTAGCCCTGGGGATAGAGTGTCAAACATAGCAGAGCCCTTGCCCCCCAGGAGGTCACGTTCAGGTAGGGAAGACAGATGAACACACACAAGACGAGACATCTCAGATGGAGCTTGTGAGGTCAGGGATGGGGATTAACGTGGTCACAAGGAGACAGATGCCATCTGGCCACAGAGATCTTCAGAGATGCTATGACATAACTCAGAGGAGGAAGGAGCCCAGGGAGGATCTGAGGAAGGGTGATCAAGCTGGAAACAGCAGGTGCAAAGGCCCTGGGGCAGAAGCAAGGTCAAGGAAACTTTCAAACCAATGTCAGCCCTGCAGAGAACAGGGTTTCCTATGGTGACTGATTATCCCACCAGGGACAGCCCAGCTCAGACAGACAGCCAGAATCCACGAGGCTCTGGCCCATCTCATTTGTACCCTGGTTGGTCCTCCATGGCAGAGGACTCTACCTTGGCCCACCCATGCCTAATTCCCTCCTCTGCCCACCCTCATAAACCTAAATACGTCTTAACCCTAACTAAACACTAGCCAGCTCCAAAGCCATCCAACCTATGACTTCGGCCCAGCCAGCTGGGTCTTGGTAGCACCATGCAGGGTCTTCACTGCACCATACAGGCTTTCTAACTATGGCATAGTGGCTCAGTGGTTGCAGCACACAGGCTCTGTAGCTTGGCAAGTGGGCTGGGTTGCTCTGCAGCATATGGGATCTCAGTTCCCAGACCAGGGATCACCCTGCATTGCCAGGCAGGTTCTTAATCACTGGGCCTCCAGGGAAGTCGTCATACAATGGAATATCGCATACATGTGTGCTCAGTCACTTCAGTCGTGTCTGACTCTTTGTGACCCTATGGACCACAGTCCATCAGGCTCCTCTGTCCATGGGATTCTCCAGGCAAGAATACTGGAGTGGGTTGCCATGCCCTCCTCCAAAGGATTTTCCCAACCCAGGGACTGAACCCGTGTCTCCTATGTCTTGCGCGTTGCAGGCAGATTCTTTACTGCTGAGCCACTGGGGAAGCCCACAGTGGAATATTATTCAGCCTTAAAAAGGAGGGAAGTTCTGATTCACAACATGGATGAATCTCAAGGACCTCGTGCTCAGTGAGATTAGCCAGTCACAACAGGACAAGCACTGCATAATCCACTTATATGAGGGACCTGGAGCAGACAAATACATGGAGACAGAAAGCAGATGGTGGGTGCCAGAGCTGGGGAGGGGGGACTGGAAATTTATTGTTTAATGGGGACAGAGCTTCAGTCTTGCGAGATGCAAAGGATTCTGGGGATGGATGGTGGTAAGGGACGCAAAACAAAGTGAAAGCATCTATAAGACTAAACAGTACGCTTAGCAATGGCAAGCTCTAAGCTGTGTGTATTTTACCACAGTGAAAAATGTAAAAAGCAGAAATATAATCACTCGTGTTCTGGAAGCCAGGTGTCCAAAGCAGGGCCGTGTGGGGAGGCTCTCAGGGAGGGTCCTTCCTGCCTCCCCCACCTCTGGGGGCTCCAGCTGCCCCTGGATGTGGCCTCATCCCTCCAGTCTCTGCCTCCAGGTCCCCTGGATTTCTCTGTGTGTCTGTGTATCCCCACATTTCCGTCTCAAGCAGGGCTACCCATCATCATCAGAGCCCACCCCAACCCAGGTCAATCCTGGCCCTAGATCCTTACCCCAGGCACATTTGCAAATACTCTTATTCCAGAAACAGAAGTCTCAGTCAGAGACTAAGACGAAGGCTCTAAGTGGGCATGTCTCCGAGGCGGTCACTTTAAGGGGACAAGGCAGCCCCGGGCAGGCAGACCAGAGCAGAGAGGGCATGGGGCAAAATCTACAGTTGCCAGGAGAGTGGACCAGGAGCGGAGGGGGTGCTGAGGCCCAGGGCAGGGTTTCCAGGCAGCGTGAGGGCCAGCAGCTCTCCCCTAACCTGTTCCAGGGACCAGCCTCAGTCAGCTCCCTCTCTGCCTGGCCCAGTGTATCCCTCTCTGAATTCTGAAGCCCCATTGTCCCCTTGGTCAATTTCAAAGGCCCCCAGCCGCTGACTAGCTTTCCCTGCTGTAGAATCAGATAAACCACAGTGCAACCTCACCTCCACCCTGTCCTATCGGGCACCTCGTTCTCCTGCGCCAGGGCCCCGCCCCGCACAACGAGGTCATCAGTGCTGTGATGAGGTTCCAGGTGGGGTGGGCCTGCCTCCTCCCTCCTCACACCACCGTCGTCTCTCACGGCTGCCACGGCCTGGTTAATGCTGGCACATGACCTACCCGTTAAGCAGACTCCTCTTCCTACAGGACATCCTGGGGCCCAATCCTGGGGACATGGCCCACACTGTAGGGAGATGACATGCTCATGGGAACCACCTCCTCCAGGAAGCCTCTCTGACTGTGCACCACGCTCCTGGAGCACTTCGTTTCAGCCTCACACCTCTGCGTCATCCCTTTTCATCTAATGACAGACGGGTGTCCTAGGGATTCTCCAGGCAAGAAAGTGGAGTGGGTTGCCATTTCCTGCTCAAGGGGAACTTCCCAACCCAGAGATTGAACCCAGATCTCCCACACTGCAGGCAGATGCTTTACCGACTGAGTTATGTGGGAAGCCCAACCTGCCTGCAATGCAGGAGACATACGAGACGCGGGTTCAATCCCTGGGATGGGAAGATCCCCTGGAAGAAGGCATGGCAACCCACTCCAGTATTCTTTCCTGAAGAATCCCATGGACAGAGGATCCTGGCAGGCCATAGTCCATGTTGTCACAAAGAGTCAGACATGACTGAGTGACTTAGCAGGCAGCACACTAGCACATTTTATGTTATATGTATTCTGATGGTCAGGGACTCCAAGACCAGAGAGGGTGAGCAAGCTGCCCACAGCCACACAGCCTGAAAGGAGTAGAGCCAGAACGTGGAGCACTCCTGTCACTGGCGGAGGGCTTACCTAGGTGCAGCTCTGACCAGGATCAAGTCCCCGCCTCTGGCATCTGCCAGGCCCAGCTGCGCACCTGTCTCTTCCCCACCTCCAGCCAGGCCCCCCAGGTCAGCCTGGGTTTTCTCATCTGAGCCATAGGGCTTTGTGGGGAGCCAGGCCCCTTCTGTCACCAACCCCAAGAAAAAGACCCGCATCCCACTCAGCTGGGTGCGTCGTTGGGCTGTCCTGCCTGCATTTATGGGGCATTACCGCCCGTTTCCGCAGCCGGCACAAGACGCTCTCGTGGACTCTGCCAACTTCCCAGGGAACTGCTGGAGGGTGGAGAACAAGATAAGATATGTAGGGCCTAACTGGCTGTGACCTTTCTTTTTCTCTGAAAACCACTTGCTTAAGAAAAATCTCAGCCGTCATAAATCACCCTCGCTGGGGATTGCGTGGGCCGGCCTGCGGGCTCAGGCACATTCATCATGGTTTCAGGGACGGTGACAGCCGATTGCACTTGAATTTGCAAACAGAGCCCCTTCCCCTCTGTGACCTCCCTTCCTTTACCTGGAATCCCCATCTCCCCAGGCCGCAGTAGGTCTTGTCTGAAGCCCGCTCTCCGTCCCCCACCAGGGCTTCCCATGGGCCAAAAGTAGCCAGGAGCCCTGCAGCTCCAGCCTAGCCAGTCCACCCCAGTTCTACCTGGTGGTGTGGTCCAGGCGGCGGTGCAGTAACAGGGTCACTGGGTCCAATAGTGTCCAGACAGGCTCCCTTCACATGAGGACTGGCCCGACTGTGTGCTCAGCTTGGCTCTGCCCAGTGGGGCATGCCAGCAGGGGTGACGCAGCCCCAGTGTCGGGGAGTCTGTGTCTGCAGGGTCGTCGGACACAAAGGTGGGAACCGTGTGTCTAACCACCCATACGTCCATTTACTTGTCCAGTGAGCACCCACTATGTGCCGACACCGGGGAGCGAGGGGCAGGCCTGGTCCCTGAGTCCAGTGTCAAAGTACATTCATGAGGTGAGAACCCGGAGGAGGAAGCAGGCTCCCCCGCGGCTCTGCTGGGAAAGCAGCAGGGGGACAGCCTGGCGGGCAGCAGAACTGCACAGACAGATGCCCCATGAAGGGGGAAGCAGGATGGGCCGGGGGGCGAGGAGGAGACTGGCTTGCCTGCGGAGGCGGCAGAACCAGGAAGGAGCCTCGCGCAGAGAGCGTTTTGTCTCTATTCCAAGAGCAGGGAAGAAACTGCTGGAGTATCTGGTTTTTATTGTTTTGTTTCGTAGGGTTTGGGGGAGGAGGTGTGATCAGCTTCATGATGTGAAATGCAAGAGCCATTTAAGGGTAAAAGGGACAGGACAAGGGGTTGGGTCAGGAGAGCTTCCAGACTGCAGGCTCAGAGGAAGAGCTGCCCTTCCCGAGATGGGGGGAGGGGAGAACAGGGCAGGGGGGCAGCTGTGGCTTGAATTAAATGGCCCGTCTCTCTCCCCTCTAGAATTCTGCAGGGACAAGAGTGCCTGGGAGACTCCTCAGGGAGTTCCAACCTCAGAACCCAAGAATCCACCCCCACCCTGACTGCTGGGAACCCTCTGGCAGTCCCGAGGTCGGTCTGGAGCCCAGTGGCCTGAGCCAAGCCAGGGGACCCTAAGACTCCATTCTGACCCCTCCCGACACTCGGACCAGGGGCCCAGGTGACAAAACGCAGGGGACCCAGCATGCAGGACACCCTGGAGGGACAGTCAGTGAAGCTGCCTTCAGGGCCCAAGACAATTCCAGGCACTTTGCCTGGATCTGTTTGTTGGAATTGTCTTAAATGCCTGCAGCTAGGGCCTTTATGAAATCGGCATGCATATTCATGCAAATCATATGCAAATCACACCACCCCCAGATCAGCTGGAGGAAAATGTCGCTGCCTCATCCTTCCCCCCTCACGGGTGGGAGGAGGGTCAGCTCCACCGGAGCAGCTGTGAAGACGGAAGTCCAGGAGGGACCTCCGCGTCCGCCCTCACACCCCACAGATGGGGAGACCGAGGCCCGAAGGAGGGGTGGAACCAGCATGTCCAGGCAGAGCATTGCAGCGTCTCCCAAGCCGGGCTTCCTCCTACCCTGAGAGAGTGAGCAAGGCAGGACTGCCAAGCGGGCAAGGCCTAGAATTCTCGACAGGAGGGAGGGGCCTTGGCAGAGGCTCCGAGATGCCTCTGATAAGAAACGGTAATATTTGCTTCTTAAATCAACTCCCTGGAGCCAAAGCCAACAATACCCTCCCCAAATAAAAAGCCAGCTCCAAAAATAAAGCATCCGCCAGCCCCTGCATGGATTAAATGTCACCGCAAAGAAGCGGAGGCGTAGGGAATCTTTCTCCAGGGCACCTGGAGACTCCCTGGGCCCCACGCCTGCTCTGGGTGGGGTCTGTGCGGGCACTTAATGGCCTTGGGTCTCTTCCCCACAGGCAGGCAGGCAGTCCCAGCAGCCCCACTACGCAGATGAGGTGACCAAGGCTCAGGGACATGCAGGGTTCACGGAGAGCAGGTGCAGGGCTGAGACTGGAACTCGGGTCCCACGGAGGGTGTGCGGACCCCCGGGTCTGCCCCTCTGAGCTCCAGAAAGCATGTGTGCTATGGACAGGTCCATGGCCCCTCCAGTGTGGACCCTGGGGGATCCCATGATACACCGACACAGGCCTGTAGATGGAACTCAAGCTCCTCTGTGTGCTGGCCGCACGCGGGCCCCCAAAGACCCTCTCCAGGACAGGGAGCCAAGCACAGGACTCACAGCTTCATGCAGGCTCCCGTCTTCAAAATGGGGTAGGAGCAGGACTTCCCACACTGGGTGAACACGCAGTGTCTGGGTGAGTCCAGACATGGAACATTAGTGCTAGAAAGAACCAATCAGGAGGGAGGGCTTGGAAAATTCCAGCGGCTGTGGCCGCCAGCTCCTCTGTGGGTGAGAACAGGAGGCCAGCCAAGCCACCAGCTCTAGCCTCCGAGGCTCCCCTTCCAGGCCTTCCAGGGCCCACGTGGAAGCCCATCCACATACCACCACCACCCCACCACCCCACCCCCCCTACATACACACACATGCGCGCGTGCACACACACACACACACACACCGGTTCCCAGCTGGCCCCCAGCCACTTCTGAGGACAAAGAGAGACAGAGGCAAGAGGTCCAGGTCAGGCCAGGCTGGGCCCTGACCACAGCTGGTCTCCTGCAAGCTCTTCCCTCCACCCCCACCACCCACTCTTCCCCGACAGCTGCAAGTGGACCCCGCTGATTGTCGCATCTGCCCCGCCCAGCAGCTCCTCCCTCACAGAGGTCCACCCAGAGGGGCAAGCCTTCCTCCTGCCACTCACCGACGCCCCCAGGGCCGTCCTGCGGTGGCTGCTGCTTCACGTCCAAGGATGGACACACGCTGTGTCCAGCAGCCCCCATCCTTGCCTTTGCTCACACTGGTCCTTCGGCCTGCATTGCCCTCTCCCTGTTGACAGAGCAAACGCCTACAGTGCTGAATTCCTGCTGGGTGCCTGGGATGGGGTGCTGCCCCCCATGTGCTCCCACACCCTGGCCTGCCCTCCCTGCATGAGCTGTCCAGGGATGAGCTGGGGTCTCCTAGAGGACCAGGCCTGGCACCCAGGAGCAGCAATGCCCACGTGGCCATGGGCACAGGCTTTGACCTTCACAGCCCTTCCCCCATGCGCCCGTGGGTGTGGCCATCCGGTGTGGTCACTTCAGGAGCTGCCTGCTCCCAGAGGGCAACATGGTGGCACCGCCTAGTCCTGATGATTAATGACGTGCTGGGTCCCCCAGGGTTCCGAGAGAGGAGGTCGCCATGGATGCGGCGAGGCTGCCTGGGAGGAGGGAGAGAATCAGGTTAATGAAAAGGTGAGAAGACATCAGAGTGGCGGGTCCCTGGAAGGTGTGAGCCCCTAGGTCTCGCCACCAGGGCTGGTGTGAAAGGAATCACACGCCATCTCCGCGAGGAGGCGGCACGGCCAACCCCAGAGCCTCCCAGGGCGCAGAGAAGACAGAGCTGGCAGGTAGACGTGTGGGGACAGGGAGAGCAGACTCCTGGGACTCAGACACACACCGGGGCAGGCACTGTCCCCAGACACATGCTCGGCTGAGCCAAGCAGCACACATACACGCGTCCGGGGTGCAGAGCTCAGGCTCTGAGCAGGAGGTGGGGAAGGAGGAGGAGGAACAGGTAGGGGCTGGACTCACCCCAACCCCCAAAAGGCCAAGTCATCTCTGTGCCAGAGGCCAGCCAGGGACGAAGGGCCACCTCCATGCGATCCTGTGAAGATTCTAGTCTTGCTGCGATGGGGTGATGGGAAAGTGGGGTGAACCCCTGGAAGGAGGGGATAGGAGCACCCACGGCTTCATTGGGCTGGGAGGGAGCTGGGCTACCCTCAAAGGAGAGGGAGCCAGGGTGCCCCCAAAGGAGAGGGAGCCAGGGTGCCCCCAGAGTGGGGAGGGGCTGGGGCACCCCAGAGGAGAGGGAGCTGGGGTGCCCCATGAAGGAGCTGGGCAGCACACGGACAAGGGGACTGGGCCCCCAGTGGTCCACTCCTGACCCCGCAGGTCTCAGAGGTGAGGCTGTGGGCACCAGCCGGGCAGCTCTATCTGGGTCCCCGGGAGAGGCAGCCCCCTGGACAGGAGGTGGATGAGGGAAGGGCCTGCCAGATCGACAGTGGGGACTCAGGACAGAGGGCAGCCACAGAGATGAAGCCAGTCTACGCCCTGACCGCACCAGCCCCCCTGCCCGCGGAGAATAGCTGTTGTTTCACACCCGTGGTCCCTGGGAGGCAGACCCTGAAACACACGGTGACAGAGAGAGCTGGGTCCACCCACAGCCCCAGGCAGGGCACAAGGCAGAGTGGACTTAGAGGGGCCACCCAGCAGGGGTCTCGGGGGGTAGGCCGCCGGCTTTGCGTGGACCAACCTCACGCTCCACTGACCGCCAAGTGTGCTCCTTGCCGTCCAAACTCAGAAAGCAAAGAAGCAGGGCAGTTAGGCGTGGGCACCCACGGTAGAACGGTCGTAGGTGAGGGTAACACCACATGCTTCTTCTCAACAGGGGTCAAGACGGGGTCTCGGAAGCCTGAGCATCAGCATCATCTGACCCCGCACTAATGCCCTCCAACTCCTGTGCCTCCCTTAGCGAGGGCCTTCCCAACTGAGTCATGTGCATGTGAGCAAGCGAGTGTGTGCAGGTCCTCTGGGGAGGGTGGGCACCCCACCACAGACATCAGCGGTGCGTGACACTGTCCAGCGCGGGGGACCCACGCTCTTACAGGAGCGGGCTTCAGGTCTCTCTGAGACAGGCAGTCCAGGTCAGCGTGGGGACGGGCCTGTGGGCTTCAGGTCCTCTGACATGGCCTCTGGCGCGGCCCCACCCAGCCTGCCCACCTCCCCAGGCCTCACGACCCCTCCCTCCTGGTTCACCGTGGTGGCTCTGGCACCTGCAGGTCATTTAACCGGAAGCTTCCAAGAGCCATGCAGGAACACGGGAGTCTGGTCTGGCCAGCGGGGTGAATCCGAGGTCGTGGGAGCCCCCTCATCCGGTTCACACCCGCCTCTCCATTTCCCCGGCACTGCAGCTGCCTGGCCGGACTGCGGCTCCTGGTGTGTCGTCACTCCCAGCCCCAGCAGGGCCCGCACGCCCAGGCTGGCTCCTCCGAGCCGAGCCATGACCCAGCCCCCGGCCGGGGGGACTGGCAGGCAGATCCGAGGAGTGGCCCTCGGCGCCTCTGAGTAACCTGCTGGCAGGGGCAGGCCTGGGGCCCGGGTTCCCCAACGTAAGGCAGCTCGGAAACCCCCATGGCAGGACTACCCCCGCAACCCCGTCATGTCCGCCGGGACGTGGGACCCACGGCCTGAGAATCTGGCTGTCAGCGTTCCTCTGCCTCCTACTAAGCCTGCACTCTCGCCCTGCCCCGACCACAGGAAATGGGTTTCTCTTCGAGGGCTTCCAAGGAGGCCTCTGACCCTCACTACTCGCCTGAAATTGGTGATTAACAGACCCCAGCCTGTCATTTTCTCTCTTCTAGCGGCTCTTAGCAACAGCCTAGTCCTCAGAGCTATGAGTCCGCCTGGCTTCCTGGCCAGGGACCCTCCCGCCCCCTCCCGCCCCCTCCCGCCCCCTCCCGCCCCCTCCCGCCGCCACAGCCCGCAGGCCATCCACACACCTCCCCCCAACCCGCCGCCGCTGCAGAGGCCCCCCCACCCCACCCCTGCACTACCCCCAGGAGGCCGTGCTGTCACTCGGGGAACCCTCCTCCCTCCCAGCCACTTCCTCAGCCTCTGCTGGTCCCCTTCCCTGGCATGGGATTCCCCACTGGAGAGTGCTCAGAGGAGGGGCTGGGGGTAGGGCAAGAGGAAGCGCCTTGAGCCTTGAGCCCTCGGAGCTGGGATGCCTGTGGCTCCCATGTTGGTCCCTCTTGGCCAGGAGGCCGGCCTTCTGTGCGCCTGCCCACCTGTTGGCTGGGGGAAGCGATGGGGACAGTCTCCATGCCAAGGGAGCCTGGCCTCCCAGAGGAGGGGGGGACCTGGTCAGGGGAGAGGAGGGCACCTGTGGGCAGCAGCGCTCTCCACTGCATGGGGGCTCTGTGAGGGGAGTGGAGGCACGAGAGAAGTCTATTACTGCAGCCCTGGAGGGATCCTTCCCCAAAGCCCCCAGGGAGCCGGGTCGGAGCCCAAGACCGCCAAGAAAAGGGTTGTGGGGCCACTGACAGAAAGTTCCTGCAGACCCCTCAGGACACAGAGCCTGTAGCCCCCCTAGACTGGCCAGGAGACTGCCTCAGCAGATGGAAGGAAGGGGGGCCCTTCCCATCTGCAGAGGGGGTACCATTCCCCTGGGGATGGGAAGCGAGACACCTGCTGAACCTGGAAGCCAGACCCAGCCTTCCCAAGCCCCCGGGGAAGCTCCTGCCGGGGGTCTGCACCCTCCTCACCTCGGCTCCCTGGACCAGCGCCCCCTGCACCGCAGATTCCACCAGTGTCCTGACACCTCTGTGAGAGCCAAGGAGGGCAAGTCGCCCAGCCCTCCCTCACCTGGTCAGGAAAATGACCTGAAGTTTTTAATCCCTTCTGAGTGGGAGGAACCTTTGAGGCCGGAGCCCGAAGGGCAGGGTGGTGATGCTGGGAGGTGACAGAGGAGGGAAGCATGGGGTCCATGTACCACCTCAGGGTGCAGATACCCACTCCCGCCACCAGAGAGGCTTCATCTGCCCCCACTGGGTGGATCAGTGGCAGGACCACCAGCTGCCCCAGGAGCCGTCCTGAGGTGGAGCGAAGCCCGACGGGGTCGAGCGATGCGGCTGCTCAGTCTGGCCCCTCGTCATTCCCTTCCTCCCCATGAGGCCCAGCCTCTACGTGGGACCCACAGAGTCCTTGACTCACAGACAACAGTAAGACATATGCGCCTGGATCATAGAATAAAGTAATGGGATCACAGGAACCAAAAGGGAGCCCTAGACGCCCAGAATAGAATCCCTGCATGCTCAGGTCTAACCACGGAGCTGAGCCATACAGCTGCGGATCAGGCCCAGAGGAGGAGCCACTCCCGGGGACCCCTGTCTAAACGCCGCAATGGGGAGACGTCGAGGGAGCCACAGGGCTGGGGTTTGGGGGTCTCAGAGAAACGGCTGGCCTGCGATGGGCTGCCTGCAGTTCCATCCAACAAGTGACTTCTGAGCACCCCGAGGGCCACCCCCGGGCCCCAAGCAGGAAAGCGGGGAGGAGGGGCAGACTGTGTTCTGGGACAGCCTGGGGTCCAGCCAGGGCCGCCTCTCAGCAGCACAAACACCTGGCAAGGCAGCTGGGGACCCAGTCACCCCAGGAGGTGGCACGTCCCAGGGTCTTCATAAACACTCTCTGGCCACCTTCGGTTTCGCTTGTTCTGCTGTGTGATTCTCTTTTTTATTTTGTATTTCTTCCTTGCAAGATGAGATCAAGGAAAGGTCTTTGAAACAAAATGCAACATTTTTCTTCCCTGACAGATCCTGTATTGATGGGCTCAGCAATGAACCCCACTCTAGGATGTTCCTGTAATTAGTGCTACGCTGAGTGGCGACAGACAGGCAGGCATGCTCCCTCCCTGGTCCCAGGGGGCAGCCAGGCCCCCCCACCCCTCTCCCTGCTTTCTCCCGTCCCCACCCCCTGAGCCCCAACTCCTGCCCCTCTGGGCCCAGAGTTCCTGGCTGCTTGAATCACGGCCGGTACCCCTGGAGTGGAGCCACGTCTGAAGGTGAGTCCCAGGCACCAGGACTGCACCTGGGGATTCAGGTCCAGGGTGGAGCCTGGGACACGAGACCCGTATCTCACACCCACCCAAGCGGGAGATGGTGGGATTAACTAAACACTAGGCTGGACATCGCTGAGTCCAACCGCCCGATTACAGAGGTGGACCAGGGAGGGGGAGGAGTTCTCCCAAAGCTCCCAGAGCTGGGAAAGGGGCCAGGATCCTATGCCAGCCATGTGCCCCTCAGCCCCCACCACACCAGCTCATAGAGAGGGGGACCGGCTGCAGAGTAGGGCTGGAGGCCTCTCCTCCTGGGGCTGTAGGACTGGAGATGGACGGGGTGAGGCTGCAGCTCTGAGGTTCGAGGCAGGCTGGTGGATGCAGGGTGGCACTGTCCAAGGGACTGAGAGAGTTGGTTTGGCTCTCTCTCTCCGTCGGTGGTGCTAGTGGTAAAGAACCCGCCTGCCGACGCAGGAGACGCAAGAGATGCGGGCTCAATCCCTGGGTCGACAAGAGTCCCTGGAGAAGGGCATGGCAACCCACTCCAGTATCCTTGCCTGGAGAATCCCATGGACAGAGGAGCCTGGAGGGCTACAGTCCATGGGGTCACAAAGAGTCACACAAAGGACAGGACAGAAGCAACTTCACACTTGCACTCACACTTCCTCCCTCAGCCTGACATCTGGGGACCAGAAACCCCTGTCTGTACAACCTCCACGTTCACAAATGCTTCTCATCACCAAGCTGGCTGTTCTCTGTGACTGTCAAGGCCCAGCTTCAACATCACTGATCCTCCTCATCCAGGAAACCTTCATGGATTGTCCTGAGTGGATGGCTTCCCAGACTTGCTGAGCACAGATTAACTGAGTCTTGTGTTATAATTAGCTATGTTTGGAATGTCCACCTCATCCCTGGGGCCAGACTGTGATCTCTTCAGTGGGGGTGGAAGTGGGGAGAGGGGACCTGAGACTGGGGGCAGCGCTCAGCATGGGGCTGAGATGGGAGCTCAGAGTGTGACCAGGTTCAGGAATTAGTGCCCTCAGCACCTCCTATAGGGGAAACTTCCACAAAACTGGGAGAAACTTTGGTACAGGCCCTCCCAACAGCCCCCCTCCCCATTTGGTCTGTGTCCACTTGAGGGGGCCTTCCTGCATGCCCCCCGCTTTCAGCCCCTAGTCCCTCCTAGCCCGCCAGCTGGAGCAGCCTTCTCGGGGGCCCACGAGAGGAGGAGACAGGAGCTGTCCTCCCCCTTGATACCCAGCCCCTGTTATGCCCCGCTGCAAGCTCTGACTCCTTTTTTCTCTGTCCTGGGGCTTGAATTCAAATAGCCAGCTCGTCAGGATTCTCACAGCACCCTGAGCTGTCTCCAGAGCCACTTGACCAAAGGGAAGAACCCAGCACCTTGCTCATGGTGGCAGCTGAGGCCCAGGCACTGGGGTCCAGGCCCGACCGCCACCCCGAGAACACAGTCTTTGGTTTGCCCATCATCAGAACAGGGCTGACCCAGGTATCCTGAGAAGACCGAAGGCGTGCCTCCCCTTCTTGGGGAGTGACCAGTCCATCCCTGGGGCTCTCACCTCCAGCCTGGCCCACCCCACCAGCTTCCAGACCCAGACAGCCCCACACCTGGGGATCTCACGAGCCCCTCCAACTCAGCCTGTCCACCCCTACAGCTCTTCTGATCCCCCCTGGGGCGACCTTAATAAGAACTGCTCTGGGGGATGCGGGAGCATTCAAGACAACAGCGACAAGTCTCCAGGGAGATGCTGGACACACACCAGGCTCTTGAGACGTGGTCACAGCCCGGCACCCGCTAACTCACTGGAGAGAAGGGGTGCCTGTGGAACTACAAGTCAAGGTGATGGAATCTGCGGAGGACAGATCCCAGAACGTGCCCCCAAGAAGTCAGGCCCTGTCTGAGAGGAGACGCGGGGCCCCAGTGGGATGTGTCACCGGGTCTAAGACTGGGAGCCGCCCCAGCAGCTGTGCCAAGGTGGGCAGACTCCTGGCTGTGTCCACCTGTCCCTCCAGGGCCAGCCCTCCTTGCACTCACCCCCTTGCCCCCTCCTTGGGGCTTGGGGCTAACACCCTCCTTGTCCCCTCTGCAGCACACCCTCCTGGTGGGGCCCTCTGCTTGGGGCCCCTTCTGTTTGGAGCTCTCTGCCCCCTGTCAGAGGGGCTCATGCTTCCACTTTATCAGGGTCTCTGCTGAAAGGCTCCCTCCCTTGAGAGCCACTGCAGCAGCCTGCCAGGCCAGCAGAGCTGCTTAGCCCCTCTGCCCCTGTGTCTTAGAGCTTTCTGGATTCTGGGGGCCATGTTCCTGTTTGCTTTATGCCTGCATCCCATGGGGTTTGGGAACAGGGGCATCCGAACCAGCCTGCCTAGTCAGCTGCCAGTCAGCCAGCTCCCTGACTCCCCAGCTTCTTTACCCGTGAAGTGGAGACTGCATTCTTGTCTCGAGAGCCGTCACCGGAACTGATTGCCTATTTATCCTCAAAGCACTTGCTTCCCTGGTGGCTCAGGTGGTAAAGAATCCACCTGCAATGCGGGAGACCTGGGTTCGATCCCTGGGTTGGGAAGATTCCCGAGAGGAGGGCATGGCAACCCACTCCAGTATTCTCGCCTGGAGAGTCTGCAAGGACAGAGGAGCTGCAGTCTGTGGGGTCTCCAAGAGAACTCAGCACAGCACACTCCAGGCTGGGCACAGGGGAAGGGCCATGCGAAATGGAAAGGACAGTCCTCTCTCTGCTGCAGTGACGGCTGTCAGGGCAGAACAGTGCCTGGCTCCCAGAGTCCCCAGGAACCGTTTCTCAAATGAGTAGACAAACCTGGATTCTCAGAATCATGAGACCATAAGCTCCAGCTCACGAGGAAGAGCTTCAGCTAGCCACGGGGCAGGAGCCACAGGGCCCCTGGGCCAACTTCGCCCCTGGCAGACACGTCCCAGGATGCTGCCCTGCCTGGGGGTTCCCAGCTGTCAAAGCAGGTGGGTCAGTGAAAGGGGGACCTTCTGGGCTACACCCCCAGCAGTGATGGCAACCAGACCCCGCTGGGGGACCAGCAGCTGAAACTCCCCCTCAACACCATCCTAGCAGCCTCAAGAGACACTGCAACAGGCCTGGCATCCCAGAGCTGTCCGTGGACCCTAGAGAGACCACTTCTGCCCAACACACTGCCTGATACACCTTCCTAATGGGGCCTCAAGCTGTTTAATGTGACGTCTGCTAAAAAGTGATCGGGCCCTAATTTATTCAACTTGTCAGCTTCCATCTGCCACCCACGACTCCAGGCAAATGTGCCAGGATTTTTGGAAGCAAGAGCAGAGCCTTCTCCCCGCCCCAGGGCAGGTTCCTGAAGGGAGTCTGGGATGCCTGTTCTCCTCCGGGGGACGCAGGGGCCCAGGCAGGAGGCCAGCCTGGGTTCCAGAAGCAGAGGGACACCACCAGCTGCTCGGGGACCAGGCTCTGGCTGAGTGGCACAGGCAGGGCCTGCCCGGGGTGTGAGGGCAGATAGGCCCTGGCAAGGGGCCCAGAGAACAACCAGGTCACTCCCTCCCCCTTGACAGGTGGGGAAACCAAGGCCCGGGACAAGAGGTCATAATGCATGACCCACTCCACCCAGAAGCCTGGAAGCAACATGGCATCTGGCCCCAGAGAACCGGATTCAGGTCCTGACACTCCTGCACAGTGCGACTGGCCCCGCAGCTGGTCACTCAATCTCGTCCAGCCTCCTCTTCATCTTAGGTCTCCAGTATCGAGGATCAGAGAGAGTGGGGACAGCAGAGTCCCCAGGCCCAGGGCCCAGTGCATGCCCTAGAGACACATAGCTTCATTCGTCTCAATTGTTTTTCAATAAGGTATCTGTGGACAGAGCCAGCTGTGGTCGCTGGGCCATGCACCCCTCTAAGGGACGATGGCTTCCCATGGTCTGTCCATAGGCCTGGACCCCCACAGGCTGAGCCGCAGGGTGTTAGCACCCCAGCTGGGGAAGGGAAACCCCTCTGTTTCCTGGGCAGGATGTGCATAATTTCAGGCGGTCTCAGCTGCCTCTGATGTAGTCCCAGCAGGGTGGGTCTAGGCTGTGTTGCAAAGACAAAGGAGGTGAGATGCTATGGTGATCCTGTGGGAAGACAAACCTGGGGGGGAAGGGATCTGAGGAAAGGCCACGCAGTCCCTCAGCTGGAAGATCCACCAATAACACTCCCAACCCTTCTGAGCCTTAAATCAGAGTTGCCTCCCCCAGGAAGCCTTCTCAGATACACACCCTCTTCCCAGATACATACCTCTCATCCCCCTCTGGACTCCCTCAGTGCACTTGCCCCTCTATCAGTTCCTCCTTGAGGTTATTTGGAGCTCCACATAGCTGGACGGTGCCTCTGACGCTGCACAGGCATGTCAATATGCACTGAATGCCCTGCCGTATCCCTTCCTGTCAAACTCCTACATTTCCAGAGTCCTCTCTGGGTTCCCATGAGCCCCGGGGCTTCCCCCATCATAGGAAATCCCCCTCTGGGCCGGAGCCGTCCACTGTGGCTCCGCTCTCCCTCCAGGACAGACACGTCCCCTACTCATTGCCTCCTGTCACTGCGTCTATCACACAGGCAGTGACTAATGAAAGCTCACTACATGAAGGGAAGAAGGAGGGGGCCCATGGGGCACCTTGGAACTGCCTCCGTGAGCCTGATCCGTGCCCAGTTTGGAAACCGTCCCCTTCACTCCCCCCAGAGGTTGGATGAGGGCCCGTCCCCTCCTCGGGAAACGGCGTCGGCCCAGGCCAAGTGGGTTGAGCCAGGCCCATTCCAGTCTCTGTGAACTAGCAGGTCAAGGTCATCAGAAACAGAGCTGGGAGGCTGCTATGGGGAGACAGATGGACACCACCAGGGTCTGGAAGGAGCAGGTGACCCCGGGGCCCCATAGCCACCCCTCCCTTATTTATGAATCACCCCTGTCAGGAGCTGTGGGTTCACTCCAGGAGTCTCCTGGCTCAGAGGGGCCCCATGTCCATGGGGAGGAACAGAACTAGCAAGCAGCTTTGCCGCTTCCTGTCGTCATGAAAGGAGTGCTCACTTCTGCCCAGACTCGGGGCTGCCTCACTCCGCGGGGCAGGGGATGGGAGAGGACCCCATGTGATTGACCCGCTGTGTGTCTGATATGCGGGCCCACTGGGCACCGAAGTCTGCTATCATAGCGATGTGACCCGCATCCGTTCGCAGTCCCTCGGAGCCTGCGCTTTCCACACACAGATGGGAGGCAGCCCCTCTCTGGCCCCTGCGGAGGCTAGGAGGAGCTGCTGGGTGCAGCAAGCCTGGGTAGGGGCTGCTACCCCCGGGGGGCCACTGGCTCTGCCCACCTTCCTCCCGACAGACTTCAGGCGCTGAGGACTGGACCACCTGCCCAGCCCTGCTCAAAGCAACACTGGCCGGCAAGGAGGCCCAGAACTAGCTTCCCCATCCGTGGTTTGGGGCCAAGTTCAGCATCCTTGTAGGAGACCCTGGCACCTTCAGACCCCCTGCTGGCCTCAGGCCAGACACCTCTGGGAGGTGGCTCAGGCTCAGACACCTGCTCCCACGCTCACGACCAGGCTATGAAGCAGGCAGTGAAGTTTAATACCCAGAAAGTGGCTTTAAATTTGTTGAACTTTATGAGCAATGCCAGCTCCATAATAATCAGGCCACTGCCTCCCTCTTGCCCTCCCTGCCCTGCCCCCGCCCTGCACACGCCTGCATTGTTCTCAGACCTCAGCACATCACCCGTCCCCAACGAGGGGCCTGGAGGCCAAAAAAGGCCAAGAGGCAGCATACTGGCAGACGGAGCAGGGCAGTGCCTTCCGGAGGGGGTCGATGCATTCCACTGACCCATGCCCTGGAAAAGGCAGGAAGGCCTGTCTGCAGTACGTTTCAGGACAGACTGGACATTACCCACTGGGGAGGGACCCAGAAACCCTGGAGCCCTCCTCCGACACATTTCTGGCAAATAGCCCCAGCCATGAACTCAGGCCTGACTCCAGTCCCGAGACCGTACCTGTCTGCCTGAAAGGCTGTGGGGACCCCCCAGTCAGGTCCCTGGAGGTTTCCACAAGCTGTCTGGAGCTCCGGCACTCAGGCTGGGTGGTGGGCTGGGCATCTGCCCTGGCATCAGGGGCTTGGGCAGGACAGTGGCCACTGAAGACACAGCTGTGGATGCACCCACCTGGGCCAGCGGATGGAACAAGGATGCTTGGTCCTCTCTCGGCGTGGGCCCCTCTGAGCTCCTGCTGAGATCTGGGAACCTCCCCTGGAGAGAGTACACACAGGAAATCAGCGGACGATTTCACATGGTCCTGGACACTCTGAACCATCCGTGAGCCACTCAGATGAGAGCCCTGGAAGGCTGATAGCCCAAGAATTCAGGTTGAGGGTCCCTGGGCACTCACTCTGGGCCTTGCAGCCAAGAAAGGGGTTCTTTAGGGGCTCAAGAGAACACGTCCCAGTTGCTGTGGAGCCTACACTCTGGCCCCAGCGTGTGCCTGACACATAGTAGGTCTGCAGTCTGAGGCTGTTGATGCTGCTGTGGTTGAACTGTCTTAGGAGAGGAGAACTGTCTTAGGAGATGGAAGGCAAAGTCCTGGGAAGAGCAGCATTTGGGCCAACAGCGGAAAGGGCAAGCAAAACAAGACAGGCCGGAGCAGGCACGGAGATGCTGCTGCTGCTGCTAAGTCGCTTCAGTCGTGTCCGACTCTGTGTGACCCCAGACACCGCAGCCCACCAGGCTCCCCCGTCCCTGGGATTCTCCAGGCAAGAACACTGGAGTGGGTTGCCATCTCCTTCTCCAATGCATGAAAATGAAAAGTGAAAGTGAAGTCGCTCAGTCGTGAGGAAGTGCCAAAGGAGAGCAGACGCTGGATCCCCTGCCCACAGGGCACCTGCGAGATCCCCTCCTCCCCACAGCGGGGGCTCGAGGAGAACACATCCACTGGGGACTTGAGCCCAACACATCCAGCAGCTGCTCAGTCAGGAAGTCAGACGCCCGGGCGCCAGCCTGCTGGGCCAAGGCCTCAGTGCAGGCAGGTCTGCATCAAGAGTGTGGTCTCGAGACTTCCCTGGTGGTCGAGACTTCGCCTTTCAATACACGCAGTGAGTGTTCGACTCCTGGTGGGGGTAGCTGAGATCCCACATGCCTTGGGGCCAAAAAACCAAAACATAAAACAGAAGCAATGTTGTAACCGATTCAATACTTTTAAAATGGTCCACATCAAATAATGTTTAAAAAAAAAAAAAAAAGTGTGGTCTTTATAACCAGGACAGAGCCAGGCTTCCAACTTAGACCTGACATATTGCAGCCCTGCTGAAGCCACCACCCTTGGCTGCCCCACCTCACCACCACCACCCGCCACCTGGCCAAACCCAGTCCATGGTGTGAGTAACCCTTTTCTTCCATAAAAACAGGCTGAGAGGGGCCCTTTGGAGGTATTAGGTAAACTGGTGTGGCCTCCCTGCTTCCACAGGCAAATCCCACCCCTTCCAGGGCCCCTGACCCAGTGGCCACACCCAGGTCAGCACTTGGTCCTGGCAGGGGCTTCTGCCCCGGACCCCTGGCCACCTCTCCTGACTCTGCTTGGACAGTGGGCTCCAGGCTGCCCACCCCAGCTGGGCCCCTCTGCACTCCTAGGGGATGCTGGCCCCTTCCCTTGCCTTGGTTCTGCCTGGGCGCGTCTGGGGCCTCTGCCCGGGGTCGAGCCTCACTGCCCCCACCCCACAGCCCCCCTGGCCGCCAGGTGGTGGCGATTGGGCAAGGAAGAGAGCATGACTTTGCACATATTCAGCCACCCCTCTGAGTAACCGCGTCATCAAACGGTGCACGAAGAGCAGTGTCTCCCATGCACAGACTCCCAGGGCACTCCAGGTCAAAATGATCTCAGACAACGCTGCCTCCTATCTCCTCTTCCTGGACAGACACATGGACATAAACCATCTGCTCAAACATGTCTGACCTAGGGGACGTCCACACACACACACCCCACTGTGAGACCACACGGCACTTGGACTCCTCCTGGGTCAGGGCAGGATCCCCCCAATCCTGGCACTGAAGGTGTGCCCCAGAATCCCGGCTCGGGCACCGAGCTGCACTGTCAGTTCCCAGACACACCTGAGCGCGGCAGGGAAGGGCCGGGCCCCAGGCCACACGGCAGGAGCGGGTTTGCTGTCCCCTCTGCGGTTTTTCCCAGCCCCGCTGGCTAAGCTGGCCACACACCCCTCGGGTCCTCAGCACACCCCTCGCCCGTCCCCACTGGACAACCCCCTTGGCCTCAGCAGACCCTCCCCCTCACTGACACTGCCATCCCCTGGGAGGACATTACTCTCCAGGTCACTCGCTCCAAGGAGGAATCATGCCCCCCAGAAGTGACCGAGAGCACGCGCGGTCCCCGAGGCTGCACCAGTCAGTGACGGGAGAGAATTACAACCCCAGTTTTATGAGGGCACATAAAGAGCCTGCGTGGTCGGCGCGCCCTGCTGCAGCCACGCGGTCGTTAAGAGGGGAGGCCGTATTTCTCTCCGTCTCCCCACAGGCCCCACTCCATACACAGCACGGCCGAGTCATCCATCCAAGCCAGCCTGCCCTCCCAGACGGCACCTTCAAGCAGCTCTGCCTGGAGCAGGGCCCACCTCCCAGACTGACCAGGCAGCACGGGCAGCGGGCAGCGACGAGGAAGAGGAGGAAACGGCGGGGCAGAGGCTGTTATCTCCATGGTACAGTTGCTGGGAGACTTTGAGGGGAGCCTGAGAATAAGGGCCCCCTAGCAAAACGGACGCCGGGGCTTAGTAAGCACTGTGGTCAGCCCTCATCCGCCCCACACACAGCTCTCAAACTGCAGAGTCTCTTGTTCATCCAGTCTTAGTTTGTTCTTTGCCAAGTGAGCTATCAGCGAAGCCCCTTACCTTGTTCACACTTCAGCAAAGCCCAGGGTATGAGGTGTCACTGCCCCAATTCACGGATGTGGCAAGCGAGACTCAAACAGGCCAAGAGCAGGCTCAGATCACCCAGCCGGCGCATTCACACTTAGACTACCTACAGTCTGACTCTCATCCATGCCATGAGTAAGGGGCTGCCCAAGTTCAGCAGAGATGTCACCTTGGATGCACAAGGACTCAGAGGTTATAACTCAGGAGTTGAGCAACCCTCAGAAGTGCCGCCTGGAGACAGGAGGCTGGACGTTGGTCTGTCCACTCCTGGCCCACAGGTGGAGCCCCACTTAGGGGCAATGACCCCTCCATCCTCCAGGTTGCCCATATGCAGGCTGGGTGTCCCGGGGGCTTCCAGGGACAAGCATAACCAAGCTGGTACAGTGCAGGGCAAGAAAGTCCCCTCCAAGGGGTCCCATGGAGCCTGCCCCCTGACCGACAGTGCATGTTCCAGCTGAGGGGGACACCTCTCTGCTTATCTGCGCACAGACACTGCCCTTGCAGGCCACTGAGCCAGGGCATCCACCCACCTTCCCCCACTAGTCCTGCCCTGGGCCTCCAGCCTCGGAGTAACTGTGCTCACGAAATCCTAGGAGGGTGCAGGATACTCTGCCTGCCCCAGTGGTCATCTGACCGGAAATTGGTCGCCCAGCATCTCTACACCTGCGACAGCCCCACAAGTGGCCTGCACACCCAGTCCCATCCTTTGCTGCCCCGGGCATCTTGTCCCCCTCTGAGGCAGCCGGCTCACCGCCAGCAGCAAGTTCCGGCTTCTGGTGGTGCTGTCCGTGGTGCTGACTCGTCTAACACTGCTTTCTTTCTGAGGCTATCTGGTGGCTGATGTCCACCCTGCCCGGACCCACCAGTGAGAGGTGGTGGCCTCCACAATTGCTCCCTGGTGTTCTGGAAGAGGGCTTGGCAGCAGCCACCCTCAAAAGCACTGGAACCTGATCCTCTTTACAGGGTCAAAGAGACGACTCAGAACACAAGAAAGACGACCAGGTGGGGCTTTCATCTCCCTCCCCAGGGGCTCTCGCTGCAGAGAGCTGCCTGCTGCCAGCCTGCGTGTCTGACAGATCGATACCCTTTTGAGACTGTATCAGGGCTTCACGGTTTGATCTTAGAAAGCCTTGTTCTTCTGCAAAAAGATAGGAAGGTCCCATTCCTTTTCAAAGTCCCAAAGGGAGGCTATGACCACCGCTCTTAGAAGGGGGCATGCAAACACCAGGCCTGGCCCTGGTGGCTGGGACCACGTCACACTTGGGGATGGGACCCAGAAGCCCCACCAACAGAACTAGTTAAATCCAGGAGCCTTTTATATATTAAGCACCTTGAACCTGTTATAAAGTCACAACAAATGTAGAGATTCCCAGATCTGCAGACAGGGAAACAGGCTCAGAGAGACTAAGTAACAGACCAAAAGCCGCACTGTAGTGATTGGAGGATCCGGGGCTTGAACCCAGGCAGCCAGGTTCTTGGTCGGGGTTTCTGTCACACCAGTGATAGGTCACATCTGGGACCTGGTCCCCCAGCAGCACCCTAGAACCCCTCTGACAAAGCCAGCACCAAAAGGACCTTTGTCTCCCTCAAAGATGGGCTTCCTAGCTCAGGCCTAGAGCGTCTTTGGGTACAGTGGGAAAACTCCAAGCTAAGAGACACCCTCGCCCACTCTCAAGGGCCAGAGTATCAGCCCCTGTGGCCAGTGGGGACCCTCAGGTCTCCAGCAGGAATGTGCAGGACTCAATTCTTGAGAGGATTCAGCTACAGACGAGGACTCTCTGGGGGCCTCCAACAGGTGACCCCAGGAGTCCCCTGGCAGCCATTTGGGGAGGGAAGGGAGCCCAGGAATATGGACACAGGAATGTGCGTAGGTCTGAGGGCCACAAGTCACCCACTATGCCAGGAGAGAACAGCCCTAAGCTCAGGATTTTGAGGTCTGGAAAGTACTGCCTCCCATGGGACTCCTGCAGGCCTGGCAGGGCTGCACCAGGCTGAATCCCCTGGAGGCAGTGATTCCCAGCTTACCTGCCCCTCCTTCCCTGCCTGCTTCCACCCAGAGCACAGTTTGAGGAACCTGCTGTGGCAGGGTCTGGGGGCAGGGGCGGCTGATGAGGGATGGGGCTGAAGCACTGGGGGCCTGTCACCCGAGTCCCTCCAGTCCAGTCTGAGGACCAAGGCGCTAGGGAGCTATAGATGACTCAGATCTGCTTTCCGCAGGACAGAAAAGAGGGGTTGCAGGGGTGCACGAGCGAGCTGGGGGCCCAGCATCAGGGCAGGGCACTGGGGAAGGCCGAGGGAGGAAGTGGCTGGACGAGGAGAGCGGCTCCAGAAAGCCACACCTTCAGATGCCGCCAGGTTGGGAGCAAGCAGCCCCTGGTGGTTTCAGACGAGGGAGAGACGCCAGCACGGTGGAGCTCAGAGACGGGAAAGACGGGAAAGGTAAAGATGACTGTGGCTGCGGATGGAGGGGGCAGATGAGGCTGCAGGTGGGGGGCCACTGAGGAAGCCACAGCGGCTGTCCTCATAGAGGAAACGGAGGCAGAGCCCCAGAGGCGGAGGGGAGGGACTGCACGCATCAGACCACCCACAGGCCCCATGGAGCAAAGCTGTCCCAGAAGGCCTGCTCCGCGGGCCCCAAGAGGCATTACCCAAGGCGGGGGGGGGGGGGGGGGGGGGGGGGGTGTGAAGCAGGCTAATGGGAGAAGCCAGGGAGGCCTGCACAGCAAGGTCAGGGAGCCTCAACTCTACGCCTGCTGAACCCTCAACCACAGCTTCTTGCCGCTGTTGCTTAGTCGCTCAGTCATGTCTGACTCTTTGCGACCCCTGTCGCAACAGGCTTCCCTGTTCTTCACTACCTCCCAGAATTTGCTCAAACTCATGTCCATTGAGTTGACGATGCCATCCAGCCATCTCATTCTCTGTTGCCCCTTCTCCCCTGGCTCCTGGGGGCCATCAGACTAGCCACCCTGGCTCCCGAGGAGGTCAGCTGAGGGGTCTACCCAGCACCCAGCCAGGCTGGGTCTGGTCTCAGCCTGGAGAGCTGGCTGGATGTGGGAAACTTCTCACCCAGAGATACAAATCCTGTTTCCTTCTCTCTGCCCCTATTAAACCCCCACCCAGCCTCTGTGGCCCAGGAAGAGAACACAGGAGTCTGAGTGAACCCAGGAGGGGCCCAGGGTGGGTAGGGTCTACACCCTGCAAAGACCTGGCACCTCTGATGCTGATGTGTGTGTGTGAGTGCCTGGCAGAGCCATGAAGGGATTAATGACATGAGCACACTCTGGCTGCTTGTTAATTGCACGGCGTTCATCCGTCTTTCCCACACACACCATCATTTCATCACAAACACTGACAGTGATGCCGGACACGCTTCTCCACAGGACTCACTGCCCCCGGACCCCAGGTCCCATTCTGGGCTGTGTCCTGGGCCCCTGTCAGAGGTGAGGAGGCTGAAGGGGGGCTTCACCATCTGGACAGTGTTAATATGACTCTCTCTTTGCAGCAAGAGCAGGCTCCAGAGCCGGTCTGACCACAGGGGCTACAATCAGCGGGACCTGCGGCCCACGTCACCTGCCCAGCTGCACGACCTCATGGGGAAGGGGGGCTCTGCTTCCCCCCCCCCCCCCCCGTCTCCTTCCTGCAGAAACAGATCGGTGCTGTGCAGAGAATCTTGAAGATGAGGTCTCCGACACCCCGGCCAGGCTTGGCTGGCCGCAGCCCCGGTCCAGAGTCATCCCCTACCTGCCACCCCCCGCCTACCCACACGCCCACCTGCCCACCCTGCACACAGGCCCTGGCTCTGGCCACATGCACGGAGCGAGCAGGGTGGCCAGGAATAACAGATAATACCATTAGGGGCCAGGATGGCTCTATCCTTCCAGGGGAGAGAAATGAGGTTGTCAGGAGAGGGGCCTGGGGCCGCAGACCATGATTAACGGGACTGGGCGGCCCACAAGCTGAGGCAGAAGGTGCCAGCAGATGATTGCTTACAAAATGTACCAATTACCGCCCGGCCTTCTCGCCCACCCCCGCCACCAGGCAAATAAACACATCAGCTGCCAGCCTGTGCCAGCCCAGGCTTGGCAAGGGCCCAGGGGCCGGCAGCTGGGCGGGGACAGGCTGGAAAGGCCAGCTCGGAGGGTTCAGGAGCCCTTCCTGACTTTGGCAACAGGAGAGACAGTCAGCTGGCATGGGAGGTTGCCTCTTGGCCCAGGAAATGTTCAAGCAGGTGTACCTGGGAGAGGCCAGAGGCCACTTCAGGGCTCCTCACCCCACAAACCTCATTGGAAAGGCTGCCCCCAAGACTAAGAGGTGGGTTCACGTGCTATGCACACGTGACAGGCACTGCAAGGCTGCATCCTGGCTCTCCACGGCCGCCAACTGTGTTCACATAATGGCGCGTGTTTCTGTATGTGTGATTATGTGTATCTGAATCTATGAGTACATATGTGTGTGCAAATGCATTTTCTGCACCACCAGCCCAGACCCAAGTGTGCGGGTGGGTGAAGGCTAAGGGCAAGCCACAGGGTATCACCCCGTCCAACAGGAACTGCAACCGAAGTCAGAGGTCACGACACGAGAGCAATGGTAACAGCGGCAGGCCTGAGCCCTCGACCTCCAGCCAGGCTGCAGACTGACTCGGGCCCGAGACTCAGTGATGCACAGGCTGGCGTGGCCGCCGTGAACAGGTGGTGCACGCATGCCGGGCTCCCCAAGCCAGGCATCATCGCACTGGTCTAAGGGGCTTATCTGCCTCCAGTAGCTGGTCCCCTGCAGACCAGCGCCTGCCGCCCCTCATCCCCACCCAACGCAGGCACGCCTGACAGTGCCCAGAGGTAGAACTGAATTTACAGTGAGGGAGGCAAGTCACCCCTGGGTCCTGGAGACAGGACATTCATCTTGTCTGACTGTTCTTGGAATGTCAACCATAAATGCCAAAATGAACGAAAAATAAAAGTCTTCCCAGAAATCCTGGGAGAGCAGCTCGCCCTGGACGGGTGAGTCCCCAGGATGTGGGGGAAGAGGCCTCAGAGGAGCAAGGATATTTGAGCCATGGGCATTCTTGACACAGCACCCCAGTGGGCAGACAAGGCCCTGCCTGTCCAGGTCCCAGGGACAGTAGAATGAGCCACAAGGGGTCATGTGTAGATCAGCAGGGGAAGATACTAGCTACCGACCGTGTGCTAAGACTGCAAATTCTTCCTGAGTCTGACCATTACAATGGCCAGTGAGCTTGGAGACTCGTGTTTCTAGTCCTCGTTTTCAGATGAGGAATCTAAGTCTCAGAGACGTTAATTCACACGCTCAGGCCACAGACCAGGATTCATCAGAACTGAAGCTAGTTCTTTTAACCACGGTGATGTCACTATCACAGGGATTATACAAGTAGTAATAGTGATATGGAAATAAAGTGCAATGGGAACTCAGATGTATCAGTCAGCTACTGCTGCTTTAAAACTATCCCAAAATTAAGTAGCTTAAAACAACAATCGATTGTTTGTTCACCATCCTGTGAGTGGGTCATGCGAACAGGACGCCACCAGAAGGTTCGTCTGCGCACCACTGATGCTGTCTGGGTCCAGGTGTGTGCGTGCCATCAGCTGGCCTCACTCCCGTGTTCTGCATCTGGCTGGCTGTCCACGGGGGCAGTAGAGGTAACTGGTCCACGTGTTGTTCATCAGCCAGCAGGCTAGCCCAGGCTCATTCACGTGGTCGGCCCTGGCTTCCCAAGAGCTGCATGATACATTCATTCCAAAGTTGAAGCACTTGTCAAGCCTCTTTCAGGTCAAGTGTCCCATTGGCCAAAGCAGGCCGAAGAGCCAAAACCATCAAAGGGTGGGAAACTGACTCTGCCTCTCGATGGGAAGAGTTTCAGGCTCACATTGCAAAGGGCAGGAACACAGGAAAGGAGAAACTCCAGGGACATTTGCGGCCTGTCACAATGAAAAAGGCAGCAATTAGCTTTACCCGGGGCAGGGGGTGGGGGGACACTCTGAGAAGGTTTCCCAGACGTGGGGACACTGGAGCCGGGCGGACCTACAGGAGGAGTAACATCAGCATTCACTGGCGTAGCCGGGAAGAGCAAGAACCTGGGCCAGCCCTCAGTTTCAAACCTCACACAAAATAAAGTCACAAGGTCCAGGGGTCACTATTCACATTAAAACTGTGAGATGTGGAACCTGAGCAACCGTCCATGGCAGTCCTGCACAAGGTCTCCAAGACTCTGTTGATGGCACAAACACTGCCCGTGTGCCAACCCAGCACCTAATCCTGAGAGAGAGATAGGGTGTCTCCCCAACACTCATCCAGCCCCAACACCAAACAGGAGCCTCTAGGCTGTGGCTGTCAGGCCATCTTCCCCTCCGGGCTTGCTCACACTCCACAAGTTGAAGTTAGGGTTTTACAAAGATCCCCGTGGGTGCTGGATGGGCCGGCCCCCTGACCACCTGTGTCCCAGGCAATCGGCCGCCACCTGCAAGGAGCAGGCAGATCTTCCTCCTGGCGTTTCCCAAGGGCATCCCCTCCCTCCCTCATCAGGGCAGCTGCAGGCACCAGGCTGTGTGACCAGCAGGCTCCTGGCTCCTGGCTCCTCCTCTCGCTCCAGCCCAGCTTGCTCGGACACCCAGATCAACACCTCCGCTGGCCCTTCCTGTGATGCCACAGCCCCACTGTCCACGGCCGACACCCAGCCCCTCGGCTGGCCCTGCCACCTCACCCAAAAAGGGTCAGCGTCAAGTCAGGGATGAGACTGGGCCTCAAGTCAGGGTCACTTAGCTCACCTGTGGTACATCCTGCCCACCACAGGGTGCCCTCCCCAGTCTCCAGGTCACTGCCCGACATGGGGTTTGAAGGATAAAGACGGCTCTGGGTCCCTACCCACCCTGTCCCTAACCCTCCCTGATCCCCCGCCCCCGCCGCATGTATGAGGTGTCCGCTGGCATACTGCACAGAGCAGGTCCCCAGGCGCGGGGCTCCAGACTGGCTTGGGGTAGGGAAGGGGCTGCGGGCGTGATGCTGCTGCAGTCACGGGGGTCACTGGGGTCACTGGGGGTGGGGGAGACTGCAGAGAGTTTGCTTTGCTCCTCAGAATTAGAGCACGGGGCCAGGGGGTTGTGGAGCTGGCCCCTAACTCCGGGTCCCCACACAAGCCGTCCTCCTCGGAGCCTGTGGGGCTGCAGCACAGACCACCCCTGGGCCCCCAGTGCTTAGGCCTGGTGGGGGAGGGGGGCAGATAAACCAGGGGTGGAGGAGGGAGGAGGCCCATAGGAGAGGCCAGGCTGGGGTGTCACCTCGCAGGCTGGGTGACAGCTAGCGAGGTGAGGGGTGGGACCAGCCCTGACCCAGTACGTGGTCCAGTCTGGGGACGGAGGGCCAGGGCTGCAGGAGGGGCAGAGGGCCAGACTACAGGCCGTTGTCCTGGCCCGCCTCCTTCCCTCTCTCCCCACAGGGGCGGGAAGACAAAGCAGCCTCCCGCTAAGCCCCCTCTGGACTCCTAAATCCTGCCTGTGCATCTGTGCCAACTCCTGTATCCCTGCTAATGTCGCTGCCAGCCGCCCCCGGGAGCACTCAGCAGGGGCACTCAAATGTTAAGTGAGCCCCAGGCCCACCTCCTTCCAAATGTCACTTTCTGGAGAGGAGCTCCGAGCCTCAGGGCCCGGCCCGCCCCCAGTGACGCAGACTGCTGCAGAACCGCCCCCCGCAGCCCCTTCCCCACTCCAAGTTCCACAGGGCACGGGGGCCCCCAGCCCCCGAGTCCAGGCCCAGGGCCGGGCTTGAGGCATGTATCAAGCGCCCTCTGACTCCACCATGACTGTGTTTCAGGTTCACACAGCTCAGCCGCAGATAGGGCCCCCATCCGTGCAGCCAAGGAAACAGGCTCCCCGAGAGTCTTTTGCCAGGGCCCGTGACAAGACGGTGGAGCCTCCCGACATTCTGCCTGCCCCCCACCTCCTGATGGGCTGCACGGGACTTGCCATGTCTCTCTGGGCCGAAGCACAGACCAGCTGGAGGTTCTGTCTTCCCTGCTGCGCTGCCCCCTTCAGAGCATTCTAGAAGGCAGGGCTCTGTCGCCCTGGGGCACTGGCTGACTCTGTGGAGCAGCCCCTAGCCTCACCCCTGCCAGTCTGCACCAACTTTGAGTGAAAAGAAACAGACCTTTTCATTGTTACATCACTGAAGCTGGGCGGTCCACAGCCTGTGCTGCCAAATCATCCACCGGAGGTAAGAACTGGCTAAAAGGCAACAGGAAGGACCCAAAGCGCTCCCCTTGTGCTCGCTGGCCCTCGATCCCCATATCCAGCAAATGGGTGCAAGAGTAGGTCCGGCTCTACCCTGCTTCCCCCCCTGCAGAGGCTGCAGGAAATGGAGTGTGAAGGCTGCCCTTGAGAAAACACCTCTCTGATGGTCCACGTTGGCACCTGAAACTCCACCATTGCAGCCTTCCTGGGATTAGACACTCCCGTCGCAGCAGCACCAAATGCTCACTGCCCCTTCGGGCACCTGAAGGAATAACGAGCACCCCCATCACCAACCTACAGAGCCTGATTCTCAGGGAAGCCAACCAAGGAGCTGGGGAAACGGAGGCAGAGTGGTCAGGACTGTGCGCCCAGGAATCTTCAGGGCCCTGCAGCTCTCAGACACTGTCCAGGGTCTCCCAGGCCATCTCCAGCACCGTGCTCCTTCCAGCCTCAGGAGGCCATGTGGAAACCCAAGCCCGCCCTGGTTCACCCTCTTGCTCATTCATTCCTGGGTTTACTTGACACTAAGCACCGCCCCACGCAGGCCCTGGGTGCCAAGTCACGAGGTCACACCCACCCCCAGCAGCCCTGTGCCAGGCCAGCCTGTGCCGAGGGCCGAAAGGGAGCCACACCCTGTTCTACACCCTGGCTTCTCAGAGTGGGGCTCAGGGCTCAAGCAGGTTTGTGAAAGTTGGGCTTCATTGTTAAACACGCAAGGAGATGCCACATGACGCCCTTCAGGATGGCCAGAATCAAACAACAGGTGGTAAGTGCTGGGCAGGAGGTGAAAAGTGGACCCTCACACACAGCTGGTGGGGGTGGAAACCGATGCAGCCGCTTTGGCAAAGCCTGGTAAGTCCTCCGCAAGGCAAAGTGGAGTTACCATGCGACCAGCAATGCCGCTCCGAGGTGTGTACCCGAGAGAAACGAAAGCACACGTCCATACAGACACGTGTGCATGGATGTTCACAGCAGCCATATCCACAGCAGACAGAGGTGCAAACGGCCCAAAGGCCCGACACCTGACGCTGGTGAAGACGCGGCCCGTCCACACGGCAGGATGTGCTCCATAAAGAAAGGGTGAAGCCCTGACCCAGGCTACCACGTGGACGGACCTTGACAACAAGAGGTTTGGTGAGAGGAGCGTACGGAGGAGACCACACGTGCGTGACTCCATTTGTAGGAAACGCCTGGAACCGGAAATGCTCAGAGCCAACGGCAGGCTCATGGCTGCAAAGGGAGTGAGGTGGGGATTGAGGGGTGGCGGTGATGAGGTTTCTTTGTGAGGTGATGAAGATGTTCTAACAATGACAGCACTCCTGTGAATATACTTAAAATCGTAAACTACACATTGCAGGTGGACGGACTATATAGCGTGTGAACTATGAAAGTGAAAGTCGCTCAGTCGTGTCCAACTCTTTGCAACCCCATGGACTATACAGTCCATGGAATTCTCCAGGCCAGAATCCTGGAGTGCCTTTCCCTTCTCCAAGGGATCTTCCTGACCCAGGAATGGAACCAGGTCTCCTGCATTGCAGGCGGATTCTTTACCAGCTCAGCCACCAGGGAAGCCCATAAACTACATCTCATTGTGAACTACGTCTCAATAATTATTTAGTGTTAAAAGTTTTCTTCAGAGTTAACTGGGTTTCCTCACAGGGATCCCTCTGGCCATCTACGTGACCCACTGTGACTGAGGTGGCAGCCCAGTGGGCCCCTCACATTTGACCTGCCCCCTTCCACATACCAGACCACGTGACCTGCCTCTTGAGAAACCTGTATGCAGGTCAGGAAGCAACAGTTAAAACTGGACATGGAACAACAGACTGGTTCCAAATAGGAAAAAAAGTACGTCAAGGCTTTATATTGTCACTCTGCTTATTTAACTTCTATGCAGAGTTCACCATGAGAAACGCTGGGCTGGAGGAAGCACAAGCGGGAATCAAGATTGCTGGGAGAAATATTAATAACCTCAGATATGCAGATGACACCACCCTTATGGCAGAAAGTGAAGAGGAACTAAAGAGACTCTTGATGAAAGAGGGGAGTGAAAAAGTTGGCTTAAAGCTCAACATTCAGAAAACGAAGATCATGGCATCCGGTCCCATCACTTCATGGGAAATAGATGGGGAAACAGTGGCTGACTTTATTTTTCTGGGCTCCAAAATCACTGCAGATGGTGATTGCAGCCATGAAATTAAAAAGACGCTTACTTCTTGGAAGGAAAGTTATGACCAACCTAGACAGCATATTAAAAAGCAGAGACCTTACTTTGCCAACAAAGGTCCGTCTAGTCAAGGCTATGGTTTTTCCAGTGGTCACGTATGGATGTGAGAGTTGGACTGTGAAGAAAGCTGAGCGCCAAAGAATTGATGCTTTTGAACTGTGGTGTTGGAGAAGACTCTTGAGAGTCCCTTGGGTGGCAGGGAGATCCAACCAGTCCATCCTAAAGGAGATCAGTCCCGGGTGTTCACTGGAAGGACTGATGTTGAAGCTGAACCTCCAATACTTTGGCCACCTGATGCGAAGAGCTAATTCATTTGAAAAGACCCTGATGCTGGGAAAGATTGAGGGCAGGAGGAGAAGGGGACGACAGAGGATGAGATGGTTGGATGGCATCACCGACTCGATGGACATGGGTTTGGGTGGACTCCGGGAGTTTGTGATGGACAGGCGTGCTGAGGTTCATGGGGTCGCAAAGAGTTGGACACGACTGAGCAACTGAACTGAACTGAACTTCCACACCCAGGCATCTACAAAACCACTTCCCAAAGCTCAGAATCAGGGCTCTGAGCTTCAGAAATGGGCTCCAGGCTCCTCAAACAACTCAGGTGGGTCTGCCCCTGAGAACAGCCCCCTCGGGGAGGTACCAAGGCACTCATGGGATGTGGGGTCACCATGCAAACAGTCACATCCCTGCCACAGCTTCCACCAAAAAGAAAAGACTTTCCAGACGCCCTGCGTGTCGGCCCTGCCTCTCCTTTCACTTGCTCAAAGGTGTCGTTCAGTCTTTCCTTGTTGAATTGGTCAAAAAAATAAAATAGTATAATTTTTAAAAGAGGAAACAAAAAGAACTCTACGGCTCTGCCCCTTTAAGATATTTTTACCATTTTATGATGCTAGTGCTAAGCATGCTAAGTCGCTTCAGTTGTGTCCAACTCTTTGTGAGCCCAGGGACTGTAGCTCGCCAGGCTCCTCTGTCCACGGGATCCTCCAGCAAGAATACTAGAGTGGGCTGCCGTGCCCTCCTCCAGGGGATCTTCCCCACCCAGGGATCGAGCCCAGGTCTCTGAGGTCTCCGGCTTTGGCAGTCGAGTTCTTCACCACTAGGGACACCTGGTAAACCCGTGTGAAGCTAGGAGGCAAAATTTGTAGAATTTTGATTTTTGGCAGAACCTAGGTGGGGGATGAGAACCCCTGGGGCCCTCACTGGGGGCAGGGAGGGGCCAGGCCATCAGAGCCAGAACCACCTTGACAACAGCATCCTGGGGCCCGACCAGGAGGAGAAGGCAGAGCCGCAGGTGGTGGGGCGGGGGGGGGGCACTTCCTAGCTGATCTCCTTTCCTCCCCCTTTCACGACTGATTTCCGCCTCAATTTGGGTAATTACTCTCCACTCAGCATCATTTCTTTCCTTCATTCAAGGAGGGAGAAAAAAACACACCCCAATCTCTCTGGGGGCAGGACACTCTTTGAGACTCTGGCAGCTGCTCTCTGCACCGGTGGGGCTGGCAGGGAGGGGGTTTCTTCAAAGTCAGGCTGACTTTCGTGTCCCCTGAGAGAAGCCCTGTTTTTTCTCACCTGCCCGGGGCTCTTCAGAATCCCCAGCCTCACATTAGGGTGACGTCTGATCCCAGATGCAGGCTGCCTGGTGGGAGGGGATGGTCACAGTCAGGCCTCCCCCTGCCAAGCAGTAGATGACGGACAGGGAGGCCTGGCGTGCTGCAGTCCATGGGGCCACAGTCGGACACGACTGAGCGACTGAACTGAACTGACCTGGGATGGGGGGCTGGAGCATAGCCCAGGCCCCACGGCAGCTCAGCACTGCCCAAGGCCTCCCCGTGGTATCAGCCGCCACGTCAGCCCTGAGGCACGTGAGGCCCTGGAGGGGAAGTGGATTCCACGAAGCCCAGTGCTCAGACTTGGGGAGAGGCAGGCTGGCACCCAAGGGTGCCCTGTGCCCCTGCGCTCACCAGAGGGGATGGGGCCCTGTTGGAGAGTCTGGCCAACCTTTGCCAGGCACTTGTGGGAGGGGGACAGACAGGGGACAGACAGGGGACACAGTATGGAGCGAGGCCCCGAGGAGCTTCAGGTCTGGTAGGGGAGAAAGCAGGAGCACCAGCCCGGTGACTGGAGTGGGAGGACACTGAAGGGCGGAGCGGAGAGCTGGGTGCCCAGAGGCCCTCCCAGGACCACGGGCAGGACCACGGGCAGGGCCTCGGATGGGGTTACCAGGTGGACTCGGACCTCCAAGGGGGGAATCAGTGGAAGGGCAGCCGGTCACAGGGTGACAGAGGCAGAGGTGTGGGGCTGGGGCGCTGGGCAGAGACCACCAGCATGAGCCCCCAACTGACTGCCAGCACCCAGCCTCAGCCCAGCCTCCGCTCCTCCAGGAAACCCTCCTTGACCCCCAGGCTGGAGCAGGCGGCCTGCACTCCTCCGCTCACCCCAGGAGACTCCTGATGCTTCCGGGAGTATTGACTGTCTGTCTGTCTGTCTGTCTCCCGCCCCAGACAGGGTACTCTGCAGAGTTGGTTTCCTAGGACAGTCTGGGTGGGTTCATGTAACAGAAACTCATCCCCACCCAGGCTGGAGACACAAGTCTGGAAACTCAGTGTTAGAAGGCGGACCTCTGAAGCCCTGGGGGAGGGAGGGCCTGTTCCTTCTTCCAGCCCCCTTGGTGTAAGGTCCTGGCTTGAGTCTCTACCTCTTCCTGCAGGCTCTGTGTCTCCATGGGGCACCAACCCTCATTGGTGTCTGTCTCCAGCCTTCCGTCTTCTGAGAGGACACAGCCCATCAATCGGTGGTCACCCCACTCCACTATGACCTCATCTTGAGTCCATCTGCCGAAACCCCATTTCCTAAAAAGGTCATACCCACAGGGCCAGCCATATAGAGCAGGGGTCCCCAAACCCCGGGGCCACAGACCGAGCCATCAGTGGCCTGTTGGGAACCGGGCTGCACAGCAGGAAGTGAGCTGTGGGCCAGCAAAGCTTCACCAGCAGCTCCCCATCGCTCCGCACGCTCTCATTACCACCTGAACCATCCCCTGCACCCCGCCCCATTCGTGAAAAAGTTGTCCTCCACGAAGCCAGTCCCTGGGGCCAAAAAGGCTGGGACCACTGATTCAGAGCACAGTCCTCCAAGTGTCCGATGACTGACTGTCACACCAACCTCACGGCTCCCACCCAGGACAGCTCATAATATTTTATGCCAGTCTCTGTCAACAGGCAGCCTGTGAGAACATCGAGTCTCCGTTTCCTCAGGGCAAAGGGACGGTTGAGTGGGGTCCTCGACACAGCCCTGGAGGGACGAAACCTCCAACCCAGGGGCCGGGACATCCTGCCCCATGCCTCTTGGCTGCTCCTCCCCTCAGGGGACCCCCAGATGTGGACCCTGCAGGGAGGCGACTGAAGGTGCAGTCACCAAACAGACTCAGACTTCCCCCAAACCATGCCAAATGCCAGAGCAGTTGCTGTGATTTATTAATCTGCCAGGATCTTTGCAAGATTTTAATGTGGTATTTGGAGTCTATTTAACTGGATAACAAAAATACCCAACGCCAGAAACCGTAAATAATTATCACATCCATCGGGCCTTTCATATGAAGACTGGTACTGGCTTCCCCTCCAAGCTGCTCAATTTTCAACTTTTTCTCTCTCCGTTTGGAACAAGCTCCCACTCATCAAAGAAGGCTCCAACCCAGGGGTTTCAGGGAGCACCAAAGAGGAACCCTGCAAGTCTGTGATTAGAATACAAGAGGGAGGATCAAGGTAATTAATTTTTTTAACTTAAAAAAAAATTTTTTTTTAAGTTTCCCATCAGCTTCTGCAAAGCCATGTGAATTATATCTGCTTATGTAAATAAAGCTAACGGGTGATAACATTAATTAGCAGAATAAAACTTCTGCTCATCCGGCTGGAGATAGCAGGTAGCTGGGAGAGAGGATTAATTTCTGTTTTAATTGGAAATTTACATGTGCGGCAGCTTGGCCTCCATCAGTGAACAATCAGATTCCAGGTCCCTTCAAACGTGTTGCTTCCGAAAGGGCAAGGGACCTATTCGCCTTTCAAGGGGGCTCCGCTTCAGTTCCCCAGCCACCGTGGAGTCGGCTGATCAAAGCCTGAGAAGCGTCCTGTGTGGGGCTGGCTCCTCTGGGGGTCGGCACCCCGGCCTCCCACCTCCAGTGGATGGGTCTCCAGGTCCAGGCTTGAGCTGCCACTGGGTGGGACAGTGAAGTGATTAGGGGAGACCCCGCCATGGGGACGGTCACGTGGAAAGGCCCCCACCCAGGGTGCCCTGCCCCTCCAGGAAGGCGTCTGTCGGTGATGAACAAGGTGAGGAAGAAGCTAGGCAGGGGGCGGTGGCCTGACCACACCAAATGGGGAAGGGGGGCCCCTCAGACTCTGTTCACTAAGAGGGCACCTCGCCGGGCCCACCTGGAGGCAGCCAGTGGGCCCCGGACCCTCCCGTTCTCCACAGGTGAGAGCGCACAGAGGGTGAGACTTGGCATCAGGGCTGGATCCTAGCGACTCCAAGACCCCTTCCACCCTGACCTCCCAGGGGAAACGCTGCTTTCAGGTCGCTTGGAAGCCTAGGAAGCCAGTCTGGGGGCTGTTTGAGAGAGGGTGACGTTCTGGGGCTCCCGAAAGCACCTCACCCCACAGATGGGGACGGCCCGTCTCTCCCGGTGGGGGCAGGGGTTTCCGGGAGAGGACGGCGGTTCAGGTGGTCCTCTCTGAGCTCCCCATCCAACCACGAGCCTCCCGTGATGGAGAGTAAAGACGAGAGTCGTCCTGCCTGCGTCCCTCCTCATCCGGCTCCAGGGGAGATGGCGGCAGGACCGCCCGCAGCGCTCACATGACGGCTCCTTTCTCTCTTCCAGGAGCTGCTCTCATCTCCACTCCCTGCCAGGCTGCTTCCAGCTTCTCCATCAATAGCTCAACCACCAGAAACACCCTGAAGAAGCTTTGCAGGAGCGCGTGCAGCCCCCTGAGCCGGGCTGGGAGCCCTCCCCTGTGCTCCCCCGTCCCTCCTCACTGCCGTCCAGAGGCTCCAGAGAGGAGGCTGACCGGAGCTGCAGCCGGTAGAAGCCAGGACACACAGGAGGAAGGACTCTGGAACCCCAGGGGGATGATCCCAGTAGCCCCCCCACAGCCCGGTGTGGTGTCCAGCCCTGTTCAGACTTCAGAGACGTAAAGTCACATCCCTGACCACGGAGCCCTGTGGCCTCGGCCTCACGTGGCGTTCCATCCGATCAGGGCCCACATCACAGAGGGCGCTGGGAGCACCAAGGAGGAGCCCGAATGGGGAGTGATGGAGGCAGACTCAGGAGGCCCAGAGGAGCGGAGAGGCAGGCTGCTTGGACTGAGAGTCTGGATGCACGCTAAGGAGCTGAGTGGCCCCGGCAGCGGGCAGAGCTGGGGAAGCGACTTTCACTCTCAGCCTGACAGTTGGGGACCTCAAGTGGGCCCCCTCTGTATCACAGGGGGAACTGAGGCCCAGAGGGCTCCCTGCTACGGCCTAGGGTACAAGCGAGTGAGGACAATTTGAGGCTTCCCTGATAGCTCAGTGGGTAAACAGTGCAATGCAGGAGACCCCGGTTCGATTCCTGGGTCAGGAAGATAACCCTGGAAAAGGGATCGGCTATCCACTCCAGTGTTCTTGGGTTTCCCTCGTGGCTCAGCTGGTAAAGAATCGGCCTACAATCCGGGAGACCTGGGTTTGATCCCTGGGTTGGGAAGATCCCCTGGAGAAGGGAAAGGCTACCCACTCCAGGATTCTGGCCTGGAGAAGTTCCTGGACTATACAGTCCATGGGGTTGCAAAGAGTCAGACACAACTGAGCGACTTTCACTTTCACTTCAGTCCAGTAACTGATGGATGGGAAGACGGATGGATGGACAGAGGAATGCGTAAAGAAGATGGGGTACACATAGACAACGAAATACTACTCAGCCGTGAGAAAAGAATAAAAGAATGCCGTGTGCAACAATACGGATGCCCCTGGAGGTTGTCATACTAAGTGACGTAAGTCAGAAAGAGAAGTATCATGTGATGTCGCATATATGCGGAACCTAAAACATGACGCAATGAACTTGTTTACAAAACAGACTCACAGACACAGGAAACAATGATTACCCAGGAGAAAAGGGGGTGGGGGAGGGATAAGTTAGGGATTTGGGACTGGCAGATACAAATTACTATACGTAAAATAGATAAACAACAATGTCCTACTGTATACTACAGAGAACTATATTCAATACCCTGTACTAAACCATAATGGAAAAGAATATGAATATATATATATATATACGTATGTGTGTGTAACCAATCACTTTGCTGTACACCAGAAACTAATACAACACTGTAAAGCAACAAGGCTTCAATTGAAAAAAAAGAAAGAGAAGAGAGAAGGATGGACAGGTGAGTGGATGGATGGGTTAAGTGGATGGGTGGGTGGGTGGATGAATGAGTAAGTGGGGGGGGGTGGATGTGTGGATGGATGAGTAAGTGGGTGGGTGGGTGGATGAATGAGTAAGTGGGTGGGTGGATGGGTGGGAAGGCTGTCCCACCTGCACCAACAGCAGCGCCCCTCCCTTGAGGTCAGGCGAGAGCCCGGCTCTGCCCTCCCCCTGCGGGACCTCCCACCGTCACGCGGCCGCTCTCCCTTTGGTTTCCTTACCTGGAGGAAGGACAGCAGCACCGCCTGCCCGCAGGTCCTCAGGAAGCCACAGGCCACAGACAGAGGTAAATGGCACACAGTAGGTGCCTCATAAGCCCGTCTGCCATCTCCAGTTGGTGCTGCCGACGCAGACGCTCTCCCGGGGAGCGGCGAAGCCTCCAGCCCTGAGCCCATCAGGGGCCCTGGCCCCTCCCCGCCGCCCCCGGGAAGCAGCATATGTTTGTTGGCACCAGGCTGCTATTTTTGTGCAGCATGTTCTTTCCAAGAGCGAATGTTCCAGGAGTTCTGATGCCCGGGGACAAGGCAGCCCTGCCCATCACTGCCACGGGGGAGGGTCTCTGAATCCCAGGAGACAGAGGCTGAAGGGGCTGGGGGAATCCTCTGGCCAGTCACTAGCAAGTGGCCTCTCAGAGAAGGCAGTGAGGGTTCAAGCTCACTCGAAGGTCAGGGACAAGGCCAGTCTGGGAACTGAGTGAGTTCACACCATGCAGGCTGCCCTCGAGCACATGTTCTGCCCAGGCGGCCTCAATCCACAGCCAGGCAGAGCCCGGGCATGCTGAGCCTGGGGAGGCGAGGAGGAGGACCCCCACCCTCCAACGAGTCTGGGGTCAGGTGGGCTCACCAAGCTCAGAGAGCAGCTCAGACCCCCACTGTAGCCAAAGGTAGCTGGGGCTCACAGGGCTCCCCGGGGGTTGGGAGTGGGAGAAAGGGACCTCTCACGGGACAGCATTTGAGGAACCTGGGATCCAGGGCACCCCTAGGCCTGTAGGTGCATTCCCCCTGCTCCCCACCCCGAACACTGTGCAGTACCCCCCAAGGCCTGCCCTCTCCTCCCAGTGAGCCCCCCTCTCAATTGTCTGCCTGTCCACGGATCCTGACACCTCGGTCTGTCCATCCCAGTGGGTCCCACCAGGTCCGGGTCACCAGCAGGGCTGCTGGGAGAGGGCTGCAGCCTCCGCGACAAAAGCACCTGGAGGGGCCCCCAGCTCGAGGCTGGGACTCTGTCTGACGCCTGTGCTGCGCCTGCCCTGAGGGATCCCAGCAGCTGCCATCTGCCTCCCCATGCCCTCCAGGTGCCCGGTCACTCCCTCCCAGTAGCGTCCTGTCGCAGGCTGAGGCCTCTTTGCCTCCACTCCTCCCTTCTTGCTACTCTGTGGCCCATGAAAAGCCAGAAGATCCTCTAAGAATATCCACCCGAAGCCACCAGGACCCCCATCCCACTCATGGGAAAACCTAGGTCCCCGGCGTGGCCAAGACCTCCCTTGATCTTCCCCCAAATCCCCATTCCTCAGCCCAACCCTAAGACGCCTCCTGTTCCCTGAACACACCAGATCATTCCCACCCCAGGACCTTTGCACAGGCTGCTCCCTAACGGAAGGCTGTTTATGTACCTTCCTGAGACTGCCTCTGACACACAGCTTCCACCCAGCACTTCCAGCTGTGCAGGTCACCTTCTTTACCACCTGGGCTCATCTCCAAGCCTCCAGCCCCCACTCAGCCTTAGCTGAACCCTGCCTGGGCCACAGGATACGCAGGCAGCTGCCGACAAGTGGCCCCTGCTCGTCACCCTGCTCTCAAGCTTGTGCCCAGCTTACCTGGTGCTGCGCCACGTGCAGAGAGCAGGGCTGAATAACTGCCAGGAGCACTGGACACACCTGGTTCCCTGGCTGAAATCAAATAGTACCATGAGAAGCCCTGAGCCCCATTGTGATCCTTGGGGCCTGCCGGTTCCCCGAGGCTAGCCCTGCAGCCCCTCTGGTCCCTTACTCATGCCTGGCACAGGGAAGACACACACCCATCCATGGGACAGAGGTTCTCAGCCACCCGGAAGCTGTCTCCCCTCGCCCCTGCCGCCCCTCACCCCTGCTCGTTCAGCGCCTCTTTCCCTCTGGGCATCCAACTTGGCCCCCCATCAGCAGGACGTGGTGATGAGAGGGCAGTGCCCAGGACAGTGCCCAGGAGAGTGCCCAGGAAGCCAGCTCCAGGCGGGACAGCCGCCCTGAGAAATGGGCCCTTCAGGGCCTGAGCTACAAACCAGGTGCAGGCCTAGACGGGCCCTGGGGGTCTGAGAGAGAAGGCACAAAGAGGCACTGTGTGGCCCCAAGGAGTGGGGTGGCCAGCCTGGGCACCCCCAGATAGGTCAGCTCCCACTCTGAGCCTCAGTTTCCTCCTCTTGAAAACAGACTACTGGGGCCCATCTCCTAATGTTTGCTGGAAGATTCTTCTTCCTAGTGATGACTGGGCCATTGTTAGAACCTCTGCCTACGCCGGCAATTTACAAACACTCGGACTTGGGAGAAGACCTCACGGAGGATGTAACTACCCTGGGTTCCCAATGAGAGGACACATCCTGGGAGGTCAAGACCCCCAGGGCCACTGGGCTTGGCGGGTGGAGTCGGGTCTGTGCCCGTGTGCCCTGATGCTGCGGTCTTGCCCCGGGCTGTTCCTATTCCCGGCGGGTCTGTCCTCTGCGGCCACCAGGACCCAGGCCCGGGAGGGCCCTCAGGGGGTCACGGAGCCAGGGCTGACACCGGGATGCTGAGGCCGCCACTCAAGGACGGCCATCAGGGCTGCGTTCTCCCAGGGAAGAGGCAGCTGGCCGAGCTTGTAACTCAAAACAGAGGCCCGGGGCTCTTCCCGAGACCACCACGGTGGTGCCTCCCACCCCTCATAGAGTGCCTGCACAGACGACTGCTTGTGGCTGAAGGGAGAGCCCCGAGCCTCAGGGAAGCTGACTCTGGCTGCCTTCGGCAGGGCCTGGCTGCAGGTGTGCGGCCCCGGAGACGCCTGTCACGGTGGCAGGAGTTGGCGCTGCTGCTCCGATCCCAAGCATCAGCCACTTTGCCTGTCACTGCTTTTGCACCAACTGTGCAAACACCGACACAGAAGAGGCAAACAACAGCATCTGAGTGTTACCGGGAAGGTGGCTTTGACCTTGTGGCTCCCCTGACAGCATCTTGGGGACCCCTCTCAGGGTTCCATGGACCCCCCACTTTCAGAATTAGGGTGCTAAGGTGGCAGCCCCAGGAGGGCAGGCAGACTGTCTGTTTGTCCTCCTGGAACAGTGCCCGGCTCTCAGGCTGGGCTCGGGGAGTGAATTATCAGCCCATCGCACACACAAAGCCCGGAGATGATGGCACAGGGCCCCGGTGAGCACCAGCCTGGGCCAGGTCTCTGGGCTCCCTCGGGCACTCACCCCACGCGGCCCTGTGCCCAAGGGCCGCTTCCTCAGTGCCTCTCCTGCCCTCAGGCTCGGCGGCAATGTCACATCTCTGTGTCTTCAAAGAGTAGGAGCTGCCCCCTCACCTTGGCAGCCCCCATCACCACCCAGGAGCATCTGCCCCCGTGCCCCAGGGACCTAGGCTCCTGGAAGGCAGGTCAGCCTCTCGTCCATGGTGTGTCACCAGGACCCGAACCATCAGCTCTTAGCAGGTCTCAATGAATGTCCACAGAAGGCCCAAGCCCACCACCCTGCACTAGGTTAGACTGTGGCCTGCCTGGACAGGACCCTCAGTTTGACCCCAGGCCGGCCTCTCCAGTGCTCCTGGGCTCAGTTCCTCATGGGCCCGGTTGACCTGAGCAGGGACCCAGCCTTGAGACTCTGGACCAGCTTACTCATGCGTTCAGAAAACTTGTGATACAAGTCTCCTGCCTTCCAGGCTCAGAGCCCAGAGCCAGAACTACAAATGGACAACAGGCATCGTCCCTTCTTCAGGGGTCCAGGGACCCATGAGGACAGAGCGAAGCAAGCAGTGTGCCCTGGATTCCCAGCCCGGTCAACCCACAGGGCCATGAGGAGAGCGGGTTTGGAGAAGGCAGAGGTGAGCAGGTGATGAGCTCAGTGTGGGACTCACTGACCGAGAGGGGGAGATTTTGAGGTGGGAACAGGGCCCCCTGCCTGGCAGCGCTGAGGATGAATCAGGGAGGGAGAAGGGGGAGGAGGGGACTTCCTGGAGCCTTAAGCCTTCCAGCGGAGACACCAGCAAAGGGAGCGAGGGCGTCGGGGTCTAAGGGCCCAGTCTGTGAACATGTTCTGTGTTCCGTGCATGTCTGGGATCAGGGCTCAGACCACGATCAAGGTTAAAGCTCAGTTAGTGCCCAGGATGTGGACTCAGCCAGAGATCATGGTGAGCATTCAGTGTGTGGCTAGGATCAGGGCTAAGCCTATGGTTGGGGAGTAGGGCTCAGTGAGTGGCCTGGATTCAGCTCAGTGTTCAGCCAGGGATCAGCGCTCATTCTCTGCCCAGGTCAGGGCTCGGAAGTGAAGGTCAGCGAGGGCGGCGTGGTACCAAATCCCTGCCAAACTCTGGCGTGTGTGAGCCGTCACAGCCGTGTCTGCGAAGGGGGGATCCACAGAGCCTGGCTGTCACTTCTCATGGAAAACCACACTTGTTTTGCCTGATTTTCTTTTTTTTCTCCCTTCCCCTACCCTCAGCCCAGCCAGGCAGCAGAGGAAGGTGTAATTAAAAATCAGGTTTGTTAACACGAACACGACGTACATAATATTTAAAACATCCAAGAGCCTTTAACTCGCTACCGACATGCATTTGCTCATTAAGCAGGAATTTTTTTTTATGGCGACAACACTGCAAATAGCTCTTATTAAAATGCTCAAAACACCATCTGGTCCTTCGCTGAGACTCCAAAGCGTTGCGGAGGTGGCCCCACACGCCTGGAGACCTGGAGATTCCCAGCAGGGATGGGGGCAGGACCAGTTCCAGCTCCCAGAGTTCTCTGGGGTCCCAGTCGGCAGTCTCAGATCCCTGCCTCTCTTGGTCCCACACCACTCTCGTCTCACAGAGGCTCGGCGGCCGGGAGACCTCGCCCAGATGGCGCAGCTAGTAAGGGACACAGCTGGGTGTGAGCCTGAGTCTCTCTGAGGCTGGGGCTCCGTGCGGGAGGCAGGAGGTGAGGAAGGAGCCGGGCCACCCCAGCAGCACGTGGACCAGGGGCAGGGGAGGATGGAGGCGGAAAAGCTGGGCCATCATCAGGCTGCAAGGCATTTAAGAAGGGACACGACCGCCTGGGGCCTGAGGCCTCATGACCATGGGCTGATTGTCCACACCGGGTGCCCCAGCACGGAGAGGGCTGCCGGGCCTCTGGAGTGGCCCTGGGGGTCTGGGACCTGGGCCATGCCTGGCGGGCTCTGCTGGGTGCCCAGGCAGGAGGTTTTGCATTTTCATCCTACCTGGCGGCTCTCTGGCTCCAGAATGGCTGGGGCCGGGGCACCGTTGCCAGGAGAGCCAAGCATTGCAGGGCCCGCTAGGGGGCCACCCGCGTCCCAGCACGCCAGCTGGAGAAGGAGCAGGGAGCCAGGTGAAACCAGCCCAGGTGGGAGCGGGGCTGGCTGCCCGCCCTCTCACCCTTGGGGCCAGCCCCTGCGGCCCTCCTTGGCCTGCTCCCTCCTCCCTCTGCCCTGCCCAGCCCACCTCTCCAGCCTCTGTCAGCCACTAGGCCAGCTCCCGGCTCCAGGCCCCGTGCCAGAGTTACAGACGTGAGAGCCACTCCCGAGCTTACCCCCAGGACTCAGCCTTCAGGTGGTGTCCAGGGGGTGCAGGCCACCGCCTCCCCACCCACACCCACAGCAGACATTGCCAAGCCACCAGGGCACACGTCTGGCTGCACAGAGCACTTGCTTCAGGATCTCAACACGTCAGCAGAGCAGGCCTGCACCCATGGGCAGCATCAGCCACGGTGAGGAACCTGCCTGCAATCCCCCCAGGGACGGGGCATGGGTCAGCGTTGAGGGCAGAGGGGCTCCGACCTGGGCCTGAGGTTCTAGTCCAATGTAGGAAACCTCAGAGCATTTGTTTCGGCCTCATGCACGCAGACACGCAGCACCCAGCCTTGCCAGGAGCAGACAGCCATGGGGGAGCAGATCCCTCAGAGTGACAACAGTCCCGGGGATCCCAACCTGGACTTCAGGAGGATCCACGGAGGCTTCCTGGAGGAGGTGTGCAAAGTGAGCAAGTGCAACGGGGAGACCACCTGTGCCCGAGAGGTGGACAGGACTGAGGTGCTGGGTGCCCAGTGGGGGTGTGGGGGTGAGAGATGAGTCACCAACCCCCCAGGGCCCTCAGTAGACGGGGGCCAGGAGGACAACAGCTGCCCTTCGCCTTTGAGCCTTGGTGGTCTCCGAGTTGCTCACCCAGGAGCACAGGCTCAGAGTGGGGAAGACAGACCTGGGTGGGGCTGGTGAGAGGTTCTGGGACCAGCCAGGAGGGAAGGGGGAGACGGGAGGGGAGGATGCAGGAAGGGCCACAGAGCCTGTGTCCTGGCCCCCAGCCCCCAGCCCCTCCAAGCAGCAACTTCCGTACCTTCAAGGGGGTCTTGTGGACACAGTCCCAGCTGGGCTCGTTCTCAGCTCAGGAACCTCAGGAGAGCCCTTTAAGCCCGCACAGTCTCAGTGTCCTCATCAATAAAATGGGCCTAAAATCACAGAGCTCAGAGAGTTTGGGGGGTGGGCAGAGGGAGTAGGGGGGCTTCAGGAACTTTGAAGATCTTTGTGTTATTTGTGTACAATGACCACAGACACTCAGACAAAAGCCTGCATACGCACAGAGGCATGTGCACACACACATACACGAGCACGCACACGGGCCCACATCTGCACACACACACACGGGCACAGACACGCGGGTACGTGTGTGTTCAGCCTGTGCCCACCTGTTCTCACGCCCCAGTCTTCACAGGTGTGGCCTCAGGCAGGATTAACAAACATCAGACGCTGTACTCTAAGAAAATACCGATCAAATATTTCAGTTAATAAGCTGATTTCAGGCCCAATAAGAATGAAAACACAGAAACAACGTTCAACACGTGAGACGTGCAGAAAGCCCTCAGTGCATCCTCTGGATCCGGGGAGCCCTGGAGCCCACAGCTGAGGCCCACCCCTCTCCTCCCAGATACACCGCCCAGCCCAACCTTCCCAGTAGTGAACCTGGAACAGGCTGGTCCTGGTGGGCAAGCTCCGAGCTGGGCCTGGGGGGTCAGCGACCAGGGATCTCCCTCCTCTGCTCCCTCCCCAAGCAAGAAGCAGCAGTTTTTAGAAAGTGTCAACTTATTCCCAGCTGTTGTTGCCAAAAAGGGAAAAAAAAAACTCTCTTTGGTTTCAAGGAAACTCACAACAACTTCAGAAAACCGCGTGAACATGATGGATGCGTTCATTCCCCTGAATATTCAGCAGAGGCCAGAGGCCCGCATTTGTCACACGCGGTTTGGAGCCGCTGGAAGTGGGCCGGGCGGGCCAGGGCCCTCGTTGGGGCCTGGCGTTGTTCCCCCGGGGCCAACGCCAGGCTTCCTGGAAGGCAGCGTCTATTCTCCCTCTTCATTCCCAGGAATAATGGCTCTTGACATAAACGACTCCCGCTAGCAATTAGCGATGATTAATGTAGAACTCGCTGCAGAAGTGGAGGAAGTTCGCCCGGAGGGGGTGGGCGAAGATGGCATATTCATGGGTTTGTGACAAACGCATGTGGAATGGGAGGCAGGTGCACCTGAGGGCTTCTTCCAGTGCTCTCGGGCCTGGGAACCAACGGAGGCCAGTGTGTCCAGGGACTGATGACCGGGCTGGGGTCAGAGGACGCAGGCGCCTTCCAGGAACGCTCGCCCACCACAGACCCAGCTGCCCAGGGCTCCAGGTGGGAGCCCTCAGTGGCCAGGAGAGACCAGCCGTCCTGCAGCCAGAGCCCAGCTAAGCTCGGACGCATGCCCACCCTTGCCTGCAGTTACAAGCTGACCCCACACAATGCACCATCCCTCGGTCCCACAGACGAGGAGACCAGGGACCAGAGAGGTCAGCGAGCTTGGCTGGCCTCGGCTCAGGGCCATGAGGGGAAGCACAGACACTGAACCAGGAACCTGCTGGTTGCTCTGCCCGCCATGGTGGCAGACCTGAGTCTCCCCAGCTGGGAGACTGGGGGACGATGGGTCTGGCCTGGTCTGGGGCTGGAACGCTCTGGGGCGGGCCCTGCCCTCTCTCCTTGGGCCACAGGAGCCGGCAGAATGACCTGAACCTGAATGTCAGAACACCCTGCAAACTTCTGGCCCCCTTGCCCTCATTAACACCACCCCTCCGTCCTGGCCTATCCCCAGGATCCCCATTAACTCCATCACGCCGGGGGAGAAGGGATGCTGGCGGTCAGCTCCTCTTCTTAATTTAATTTCAGGGCTCGTTAGCATTCAGTAATTAAAGGCCATGAGAACACTCAACACCCCGGCAACAGCCCAGCACTGGGGCCTCAAACAGGCCTCAGCATCTCCTGCTGGAGACAGTCCCTGCCCCACAGAGATAAACCAGCCTCAGGCCAAGTGACAGAGTGCCCATTTCACAGATGAGAAGCCTGAGGGCATACCAAGCCAAGGGACTCCAAGTGCTCCAAGTGCACACTTCCTCGGGCATTCAAACATCTCAGCCAGCACCAGGCAGGTCCTCCTCCTGTGCTGAGCCTGGGTCCCCAACACAGCCATCTGAGTCCTCCACTGAGCTGAGGCTGCTGCCACCATTGGGGTCCCCCAGGTTCCCCAGACGGCCTCCTCTCCAGCCTCCCTATCCCAGAGCATAGAAGCTCCAGCTCTCCCTCTGCCCCCGCCCAAACTTTGGGCCTCCTTGACACCTCTCCTTCTCTAACCTTCAGGAAATTGCGCTGGAGCCGCACCCCTCTCCCAGGCTCCTCTCGGATTTCCAGCGCGGCTCATCTGGATTACTGCAATTGCCTCCAGCTCTCATGGGCTTCCCTGGTGCCTCAGATGATAAAGAACCCACCTGAAATGCGGGAGACCTGGGTTCAGTATCTGAGTCGGGAAGATCCCCTGGAGGAGGGGATGGCATGGCAACCCACTCCAGTGTTCTTGCCTGGAGAATCCCTTGGAGAGAGGGGCCTGGCGAGTCGGACACACCAGGCGATTAACGCTTCCACTTTTCAGTGCCTCTGTGGGACCCACGCCCAAAGCTATTTTCAACCCATTGCAGCACAGTGATCCTTCTAGACCAGTACTTCTCAACCTTTCTTTCACTTTCTGCCCCTCAGCACCTAAGGAGTCTTTCGAGACATGTTTTCCTAGTTTGCCCCCCATGAAATTTTAAGACCACAGATGAACTGTGCAGCTCTGTGTGAGTACTTTATGCGTAGCTGTGCTTCAAACCTAACAAGTAAGATTTCTTCACTGAAATCTTAAGAACCAGATTAAGAACCACCCCCCAAGAACCAGATTTTCCCCTTGGGGGTGAAATCAACACCACCCCTATGAATGCATGCTTTAAAGAATTAATAAGATGCTGCCATTGCTCAGATCCAAGCCCACCATGGAACAAGCCAAAGTTCTGTTAATTCTGTCCTGACCCCACACAAGAAGCCGGTGTCCTTCACCTCCTGGGCTCCGCTCCTCAGAGTCTGCCCCCCACCCTTCTTCCCTGGGGGCTCTGATCTAGTGCCTCCCTCCGCCACCTGCCTGACACCCCTCGAGCCTCTCGGCAGCCCTGGATGGCAGCACTCCCAGCCCCACACGCCCAGGGCAGGTGGCAGAGCGGACAGCCCATCTGAAAAGGAGCAACAGCAGCTCAGGACCTCCACGGAAAGCAGCACAGGCGACTGAGGAAGGGCCGGGAGGACAGCAGTCCCTGAAGGAGGGCAGCGGACAGCGAGGGTGGCCCACGCCCTTCCCCTGCCACGGGCCCCACAGAACCTGCCTCCACGAGGCCTGCTCACAGCTCCCTCATCTTGTTCTACAGGGTCTGGGGCCGGTGACCTAGGCAGTCACACTCCAGGCCCGGTTTAATGCTCCACTGTCATCATCTTGCCATTTTCCTGATTTTGAACAAGGGCCCCGGGTCTCATTGGCTCTGGGCCTGCAGTCTCGCCTGCAGAGGCTGCATCGGTCAGGAGGCGCTAGACCATGCTGCAGAGGTGGGGCAACAATGGGCGATTTCTCATGCTTGCTGCAGGTGCCTCCGGGACGCAGGACGGTGGAGGAGGCACTGTCTCCGGAGCCGCGGGTCATGGGGCAGAGGAAGGAAGGACTCTATGAGGGTCTTGTCCCGGCAGGAAGGCTTCTGGCCGAAGAGACGCATGTCACGATGACCAGGACTCCCTGGCCAGCACTAGTCACAGCCCCCACCTAAACACAGGGGGCTGAGGGAGCAGCCCCCACACAGGGAAATTCCAGAGGCAAGAGCAGGACACACTGGGTGAAGTGCATACACCAGGGACCGCAGGGAGCCGCTCGGCCAGCCCACGGCCCCGCTCCGGAGCCAGGGCCAAGGCGGCCCTGACCTGGGCTGGGAGCTCTTCATCAGGCTGGCTCCCGCCAGCCTCCACCCGGCCCTCTTCATTGTCATTCCAGGCTGAGCACAGGCCGCATCTAAGGGGGAGGGACGCAAAGTGGTCCTCGCAGCAACTCAATTAATCCTCCATCGGAAATTCTAACACGATCAATTTGGGGAGCCGGCCGACATCGCAACACAGTAATTAGGAACAAGTTTCAACTCCCAGCTTCCTTTGAAGATTGTAATTGCAATTAATTAAACATTCTCACTGTTCCTCAGAGTCTGTTCCCGAGGAAACTGGAGCAGACGCAGGGGGTGGAAGGACCCTGACCCCTGTTCCCAGCAGTGCAGGGATCAAACGGGAGCCCTCTCCTTGGAATATGGAAGGACATGGCGTCTCCAGTCTCCCTGGGAATGCTGTGTTGGCAAGGTTAGAGGGAACCTGCCTCGGGTTCTGAGCTGACACCCCGACTCCTGTCCTCCCCCAGGGACCCCCAGGATGCCCAGCCTCCCTGCTCAGCAAGCTGAGAGCCCCCAGCACATTCATAACATTCAGAGCAGCCCCGACAAGCAGGTTCTAGGGACAGAGTTCCCTCGTGACCACTGACAAGGTCACACCCTGCCCGCGTGCTGCTGCACCAGCGGTGATGTGAATGAGCTGGCAAGGCTGCTGGTGCCCCGAGGGAGATGTGAAGAGGAGGTGTGCGCTGGGCTCCAGGGTGGAGAGGCAGGACAGAGGAGGAGCAGCCACCCTGGGTTAAGACAAGGGGACAAGGCTAGCTGAAAGAGAGTGCACAGTCCCAGTGGAAACAGCTGGCCTCTGTGGGCTGTTGCTGCATGCCAGGCCGAGCCAGGGGCCTGAACAATGAGCCCTCCCACCTCACCCCCAGCGGCCTGCCTGGAAGCACCGTGATCGTTGCCCCCACCTACCACTGAGGACCTGAGACCCTGGAGAAGAGGACCCAGCTTTCTAGCAGAGGTACGTTGTCTCCCGGAGCCTGGGAGGCAGCCACTGCCCACCCCAGCAAGCACCAGGGCCCAATGTCACAGCAGTCAGCCCCTGACACAACACCCACAATATTCAGTGCAGACCACCAGGCTTGGTTCTTAGAATACAGCGGAATCTTCCGGCAAGTCAGAGGGGGTGAAAGGGTCTGCAACATTCAAAAGAAGGTGTTTCTCTCCAATTTTCAAAAATAATTGGAAGCATCATTTTTAAGATTTTATCCCCTCAGCCTAAGACTCGAAAGCCAGTCCAGGATAGAACAGTGAGGCCAGAAGGCACAGGCACAGCACCTGGGAGATCACACCCAAGGAAAGCTAGGGCAGAGAGGCACAAGTGGGCTTTGGGCACCCTAGCAGCCAGAGCAAAAAGGCCCGGGGAGGGCTCCATGGCGCTGTCTGCAAGGAAGGCGGCAGGACGCCCTGCGTCCGGGAGGGGCTGCCCAGACACTCATCCAAGCAGAGGTTCTGGGTCTCCCAAGGCCCCACCCACAGGTTTCTTGATGCAGGAAGTCTTCCCACACTGAGTGGGTGGTCAGGAGACAAATCAGATGATCACTCTTGCTTCACATGAAAGAGTAGAGGTCCCGCTGTGGCCATTTCTGACCCAAGCTTCTCTCCAGTAGCAGCGTACTTAATTGGAAGAGAAAATGTGTGATTTAGCAAAAAAACGTCTGCCCAAGGACCATACCCCAGGGCTCACACCTCCTGGCTGTGATGGACATAGGAGCCATCTCCCCTACATCGCTTCCATTCCCCTCAAGCTGATCCACCATGCTGTTCCTGGCCTTATTCTTAGAATCCAGTCAGGGTAACCCCACCCCTGGTCATAGGGATTGGTTCAGGAAACACATGCCTAGGTCAGTCAGTACAGGATACTCTCTGATTTAGGACTAGACACGTGACCCTACTGGACCAATAGGCCATTCAGGGAAGCTTCTGGGGGCTTGAGATGGATCCTTTCTCCCATGAGAGCTCTGGGAAGTCAGTGGCCTCTCTCCTTGTCAGTGGCCAGGCAGACTGAAAAGTCAGGAGGTGCATCCGGCATGGTGCCATCATTAAGGAAGCTAGTCTGAGGGCTAGATCCAACCTTGAGCTCCTGGATCAAACTACCTGAATCTCAGTTTATTTCTGGATCTTCCGGTTACATGAACCATTCTTTTTAACTTTCTGCCATTTAAGCCCGTTGAAGCCAGGCCTTTTGTGGCTATAATGTGGAGTTCTAGTAACATGCTGGCTTATGCTCTTGAGCATGTCCCTTCCCCTCTCTAGGCCCCAGGGCCCTCTTCCACCCACTGACCTCATGGAACCACAGGGAGAATGAAGATGCAGTATCCATGAAAGGGCTTTGGGACCCTAGAGTCTTGTGGGGAAGATTCTAGAGTCTGCCCCATAAGGGGAAGGCTATTCATCAATGAGAGCCTCTTCTTGCTCATTGTGCTATGGCCTTGCACTCCCTGCTTCCAGTCCTGTGACCTTTGAAGCTTTTATTTTTAATTGCTCAGCCTTTGCAGTCTGTCCCCTCTGCCTGGAGCCCGCTCCCCAAATGTTCAAGTGATGGGTGCTCCTCACTCTTCCAATCTCAGATGTCACCTCCTCCGAGAGGCCCTCATGACCACTGTGTTTGAAACGGGACCTATCCTTACTCATTTGCTTCATAGTACTTGCTGCTGTTTTTATTTTTTTTAATCATGTTTGTTTTTAGTAGGTTACTTATTGGGTTACTTATCTTTCTCCCCTAGGTCAGTACTTCTCAAACTAGCGGTGGTAAACAGCCACATTTTTATTTCCAACATGTCATAGACAAATACTTCCGTGTGTGTGTGCTCAGCTGCCCAGTCGTGTCTGACTGTTTGCAGCCCCATGGACTGTAGCCCACCAGGCTCCTCCGTCCATGGGATTCTTCGGGCAAGAACACTGGAGTGGGTTGCCATGCCCTCCTCCAGGGGAGCTTCTGGACCCAGGGATCGAACCCGCGTCTCTGATGTCTCCTGCATTGGCAGGCGGGTTCTTCACCTCTAGTGCCACCTGGGAAGCCCCGATACTTCCATAAACTACATTAAAAATACATTTCTAGAAAATTTTCTATTTAAGGAATATACTAAATATAAAGTCCAAATTCTTATCACACTTCACACTTATAAAGCTACTCTGGCACCTTATAAAAGTTTCTAAACAGTTCCTCCCCACGTATGCTGTTTTTGGGTGAAGTGCAGGCTTGGTCCCCTCACCACAAGGGAGGCAGAGCTTAAACACTGGCTTCCCCGTCCCGGAGGCAGGATGGCGGTGTGGCGGTCCCCACGCTGCCTCCCAGGGTTCTCAGAGGGACTTCCATCCACCTGCAGGCCTACCTAGCTACACAGCACGCCCCTCACTGGCTTCCTTCCCTTCTCTGTCTCACCTCCTCACTCCCCTACCTATGTTTCCAATGGTCACCTCCTGCATCAGTCACCTGCGCCCAAATCCATGTTTAGGGCCTGCTTGTGGGGAAATCCGAACAATTAGTATTCAACATAGGGATACTGATAGAATCCCTACCCCGTCAGGATTCACACACATGAGGATTGCGGTATAACCACCATACATCTCTATAAAATTAGAGAGATGGCCCACAAGTAGAAAGGAATCTGGAACAGGGTCAGAGGTCTTGAAGAGGGAGGCTGAGGACCCCTCTTGCAGAGCCTGAGCCCCTGTCCTCCAGAGCTGAGCATTTCTTGTCACTGGTTCTCCTGCACACCAAGCAAGACTTTGGAAAAACCATCTCTGCCCACCACCAGGAAGCTATAAATAACTCCTGGATTAGAAGAAAGGGGGAAAAAAAATGCTCTGATTCCATCTGTACTTGAGTAAGAAGGTGCCCTCCAGCCCCCTGCCTCGTGCTCGCCTGGGATCCAAGCCCCCAAAAAGAGGAAGGCTGGGCCTTGGCTGGCAGGTGGGAGGAGAAGGTCACCCGGGTCCTGCGTCCAGCGGCTCTGCCCAGCACCAGGAGCCCACGATAGACTGGCCTCTGCCAGAGCTTCTCACCTACAGTGGGAGACACCCAGGATGAGGCCAGGTCACCAACGGCCTCAGCCGATCTCTCAGCCCCATAAGAGGGGTGGGGGTGGGAGTGGGGGCAGGAGGACCCTCTTCTCTTCAGAGCCCGCACAGAGGGCCGGTAGGAAAGCAGCAGCCTGGGGACTGGGCTCCCGGTGTGATGTTTGTGTCCTGCACCTGTTTCCCCATCACATCCTCCCTGCCCCTCCCCCACCCTGCGCTCCAACTCCTGTGTCCCTTCCCTCCCATCTCTCCATCCAGGCCCCACCCCCGACCCTGATGCCCCTCTGTCCCAGAAGACAGGACCCCTGCTGAACTTGCAGCCACACAGGAAACAAATCGCAGCTGCTCCCGGAAGCGCTGGGACCCAGGGTCCTCACCTGCAGCATGAGGGTGCTAATGCCCACCAAGAGGCTGTGACCCGGGTCCCAGAGGGCCATCCACCCCCACTATCCCAGGTCCTCTCCCCCGCGCAGCCGCTCCCGGCCTGGCCAGCCCATCCTGGCTGTCCGACTTCCCGCCTTGATTCATTATCCACTTGGGACAAAGTGGACATCCCACACCACCGCGGACCCGGCCCCCGGGGATCTGCCTGGCACCAGATGTCCGCCCAGGTGTGTCTGGCAAATAGCCTCGGGGCGGGAGAAGCAGAAGCTCTGCACACTTTATTGACAAGCTCGGGGCCGCGCTAGCCCAGCCGGGGGGCGCCCCCGCAGGGGGAGGCGCCCTCGGGCCCCGGGAAGGCGCTGCCTGCGGCGGCGGGCACGGGCGCCAGCAGCACCAGGCCGGGCCGGGGGCCGGCGCCCGCGTGCGCGTAGCTCAGCGCCAGCTGCTCCAGGCGCCGCTTGCGCAGCGCCGCCTGCGCCGTGCTGTGCAGGGGCCGCAGCAGCGCGGGGGGCAGCGCGCCAGGGCCCCGCAGCAGGAAGTCGAAGCCCGTGCGGTCGTGCGGGTCGTAGAACAGCGGCCCACGGGCCGGGTCGGGCCCCGGCGGCCAAGCGAACGGGAAGGGCAGCGTGAAGTCCTCGGTGAGCACGCGGATGGCGAAGTCGTCCTCCTTGCCCAGAGCGCGATAGGCGCGCCCGATGCCGCGGAAGTGCGCCTCCCACAGCTGCGCGTCCCCGCCGTAGATGTCCGGGAACGGGGGCTCCTGGGGCGCGGCGGGGCCTGCAGGCAGGGATCGCGTAGCGGTGGGGGATAAGCGACTCCCACAGCCACCCGCGCTGAGCCAGAGAGGCCAAGGGGGGCCACGTGGAGACAGAGAGGGGAGGGGTACCGGAGAGGGAGGCTAATTTCCAAGGACAGCGCTAAGGAGCTGTGAGAGGCAGAAAGGCCCGGAGGGGTGTGTTAGAATATAGCCACTACATACTGCTACTGCTGCAGCTAAGTCGCTCCAGTCGTGTCCGACTCTGTGCGACCCCATAGAGGGCAGCCCACCAGGCTCCCCCGTCCCTGGGATTCTCCAGGCAAGAACACGGGAGTGGGTTGCCGTTTCCTTGGGCGGAAAGTTCCAGAAGGGGAGGAGTCTGGATAGCTTGACCGGGACCACGCAGAGCCTGCTGTGGACCTGGGGTCATCCCCAGAGAGCAAGGGTGACCTGATGACTCTTAGTGGAAAGTGGATCCTGGGCCTGGGCAGAGGATGAACCACGGGGGAGGCGGAGTGGGGACAGAGCCAGGTGAGGGTGAATTCAAAAGAGGACTCAGCAAGGCGAGCACGGAGGGGCCAGAGCTGGCCTTGTGTCAACAGATGGAGGGAGGGGGGAGCCCTGCCTGGGCAACAGGGATCTGGGACCCAGGGGGCCGACCAGCTTGACCATCTTCACTGGGGAGAAGGATCCGGTTGGAAGCTGGGCTGGTGCTGTGTCCGTGGGACACCGCCCTCCCCCCTCACTCCAGGAGCACATTTCAGGAGAAATGGGGACATGTCTGATCGCTGACTCACACATGGATTCCCAGGAGGCGGGGGTCTGGTGAAATCCAGGGGCCCGCTCTCAGATATCACCTGTGTTGCACCCGTGAGGCCCATCCATCCATGGCCCCAGGCAGCAGCCCAAGCCGCCACTCCAAGCCCACACCTTCTATGAGCTGCTAGGAGAGACCCTTCCCCCCTGCCCTCTTCCTTCCTTCAGCAGAGTGCTTAGCTCTGGGGGTCCCGAACTCAACAATGCAACCATGGGCCCTCCCTGGGTATAGATAAGCCTCTGGGGACACAGGACCAACTGGGCAGCCTCCTTGGAGACAAGGCAAGACTCGGGGGGGAGGAGGGGATGGATGAACCCATACAAGGCTCTGAACGTGAGTTCTCAGGTCCTCCCCTTGCACCCCTGTGAGGGGCAACAGCACTCAGAGTGTTTCCCTGGTGGGAATGCAGACACAGAGAGACCCGCCCTGAACTGATGGCCGTAGGTGCGCTCCACCGTGCCACACCCTCCTGCTAGGAGCCCCTGGACCATGACTCTCCTCCCTTGTAAGTACCCTGGGGCATCTACTGTGTGCCAGGCTCTGCCACAGCTGTGTACAACACACACTCGGCTTCTCCCAGGCCAGGGACAGGAGCCAGCAGACCTGGGTCAGAGGTCCTTCCTTCACCTGGGAGAGCCTGGTCTGGGTTCTGGATTCCCTGAGCCTCAGTTTCCCCATCTGAAGAATGGAAACAGTTGAGCCTGTTCTGCCATCCTTGTGGATGAGAAGGTCATGAACCTTTGTGAACCTCTTTGTCAGTGGGAAGTGCCTTCCTAGCTCAGCACCAAAGCGGTTGCTTCCAGAGCCACAGCCCCAGGTAGGAGAGGCCGTGGACCAGCTCTGAGCAGGGTGTGAGGCCAGAGGGGCCGGGTCAGGGCCCACTGCACTCAGCACCTTGGACAGGTCTGAGGCAGCCCTGCAGGAGCCTCAGGTTCTGATGGGCAGCATGGCGGTGCCCCCACCCCAGTAGCCTGTCCTGTCCACCGGGACACCTCCTCCCTGGAGGCCTCCAGGGTGAGTGGCTGGAGGCACGGCACTGCAGTGGTGCCCACACCACTGGCCCGGCCTCACACTTAGTACCAACAGGCGGGTGGGCTGTGGGCAGAAGCTTTGGGGTTTGCTATGCACCCGGGGTGAGGAGAGGAGAGTTGTGGAGAAGAGGGGAGGGCCCCGGGGGGGCAGGAGAGGACTGACCACCCCGACTGGCATTTAGCCAGGTGGGTCTGGTGGTTGCGGAGCAGACAGGTGAGGGGTAAGGGCCACCACGCAGACCACAAGGCAGCCAGGGCAGCAATCCAGGCAGAGGGGCTGGGGCTCAGCAGAGAGAAGTGCTCGTCTACATGTGTCTTGAGGGTGGAGCCCACAGGCTCCTGATGGAGGGGCTGGTGGGGGAAGGGAAGGGGAGCAAAGGGAAGGCACATGGTTTCTGGCCTGAGCCACTGGAGGAAAGGAAGCCCCATGTACTGAGAGGAGCAACTTGGGGCTAGGGGCTCAAGAGTCTAATTCTGGACCAGCGATGCCTTCAGACAGACCGGGGAAGAGGTGCAGAGCTTGGGCTTGAGTCTGGGCTTGAGGTAGAGTGGCTCCAGGCTGAAGACAGACAGACCAACTCCTGGAAGATGATGGCATTTAAAGCCTGGTGGTCCGGTAGTTGGGACCCATGCTCTCACTGCCACAGAACTGGGTGTGATCATGCGAATAGAGAGGGAAGAAGCCTGAGAAGCCGGCCTGGGCAGGTCAGGGAGAGGAGCTGGAGCGGCAATGATGCGAGAGGAGAAGGGGAGCCTGGGGCTCCGGGAGTGAGCCGGGAGGGGGTCCTGAGCCCCGAGCTGCCCCTTCGAATACACTGCATGTAAGTCTCTCAGTCGTGTCCAACTCTCTGCCACCCCAATGGACCGTTGCCCACCAGGCTCCTCTGTCCATGGGATTCTCCAGGCAAGAATACTGGAGTGGGTTGCCATGCCCTCCTCCAGGGGATCTTCACAATCCAGCGATCAAACCCACGTTTCCTATGTCTCCTGCATTGGCAGGTGCGTTCTTTACCACTGGCACCACTTGGGAAGCCCCTGAGCTGCCGATGGGTCATGTCAAAGGGCACCTGAGAACTGACCTCAGGTTCAGCAGTGTGGAGGTCACCCCCAACCCTGACCAGAGCTGCTGTGGCCAAGCCCAGGAAGGAGGGACTGGGTCCACTGCATTTCAAAGCAAACGGGAGGGAAAGACCGGGAGGCAGCATGTATAAATAACCTTTTCCAGGATTTTTGCTAAAAATGGGGAGCAGAGAAATAGGGCGGTAGCTACAAGGGAAGTGGGGTCAGGAGACAGGATGTGTAGCTGCGTGCTTTTATGTCAGTGAGAAAGATCTCGTAAAGAAAAAATGTCAGGATGCAGGAGAGGAGGCTGGAGAGGTGCTGGAGTGATGGCCGCGGGCAGGAGGCCAGGCTGGGCCTCGGCTGGGAGTGGGTGCTTCATGCAGGGGGCAGGCGGGGGAGCACGGGGCCCGCGGGCCCAGGTGCAGGTGGGCGGCCGCCATGCCCAGAGCCTGTGGGGGTCCTCTTTCTCCGTGAGAGCAGGAGCAAGGCCAGCAGCTGAGTGTGCAGAGGGAAGGAGGGTGGGCGCTGGGAGTGGGGGTGCAAGGCGGTTGCTGGGAGAGAGATGCCGTGGAACCCTGGCGCAGAGCCCCCCCTGCAGCCAGGAATGTAATGGGAGCGTCAGCCTGGTTGACTTGATCCCCAGCTCCGCTCAAGCTCAGCTGTGCGGGTGCCCGCAAGGAGTAGGCAGAGAGCTGGGGCGGGGGGGTGCCATCAAATGAGAGAGGGCCCAGGGCAGGAGGGTGTGGTGCAGGTGTGATGATCACTGCAGAGCTGGATGGGGGCATGAGGGGGGGACAGGGCGGGGAGGAGACAGGAACTGGCTGCAAACAGTGGACTACGGTTCTGCCCACAGAGTGCTGGAGTCCTGGTCCCCAGATCAGGGTCAGCACCGGGCTACAGTTTGGATGCTGGCAAGGCACGACCACCGCGTGGGTGGCTGAGGGACACGTTTCTCAGAGAGGCATCTGGGGGGCTGAGGGTCCAGGAGAAGGGAGAGATCGCCCATGCCATGGCAGCAGAGGTGGAGAGAGGGTCAGCGTCCAGGCCCCCAAATCCAGGGGGTGAAAAGGGCTAAGGGCCCTCCCTGTGTGGGCAGTGGGCGGGTACCTCCTTTAGTTATTGCCGACCACGTGGCATGTGGGGTCTAGTTCCCTGACCAGGGATAGAACGCACGCCCCCTGCATTGGGAGCGCAGACTCTTAGCCCCTGGTCCACCAGGGAGGTCCAAGAGTTTGTACTTCTGAGGACCTGGGACTCGCCCTGGGCTTTTAGGGAGGTGGGGGAGGGGCCGGAGAATGAACTGCAAGGGCTTCGGGGAGTGAGGAGGACCCCGGCCCACGTCCCAGCTCAGGGTCCATGGGCTGCAGGACAACAAGAAGGAGAACGGTCAGGGGATGAGGTGCTCGCCTGCCCTGCCCTGCCCTGCCCTGGACCCTGGGGAAGCCCCCAGGAAGAGGTGGGGTGCCCTGCCCTGCTGTGTGACCCTGCAGAAAGCCCCTAGGAAGAGGTGGGGTGCCCTGCCCTGCTGTGTGACCCTGGGGAAAGCCCCCAGGAAGAGGTGGGGTGCCCTGCCCTGCTGTGTGACCCTGGGGAAACCTCCCCCAGGAAGAGGTGGGGGCGCTGCCTTCTCTCCCACATTCTCAGAGCCCAGCTGCCATGAGCACCCCCTTCTCCTCTATCCCGACCCCCTCCGCGTGTCTCACCTGGAGTGGCTACAGGACACGGGGGTAGACCTGCCGGGCTGGGGTCCCCGGAACAGGGGGAAGCCATGTCAGCAGCCTGGGGTCAGGCTTGTTTACCTGGCTGCCCAGGAGACTGGGGGAGGGGCCTTCTGGGGAGGAGAGAACCTTGCATTTAAAGTGACCCCACCCGGAAGTGCCCTGGGGCTCGGGGGAGGGTCAGCAGGCACGGGGGCCTCTCCCCTGACCCCCCACACCTCACCTGGCCCTTCTCAGGAGCCGTGGGGAACCCCACCGTGGTGCTTGGAGACCTCCACCCTCACCCCAGTGGCCCGCCCGGGCTAATCCCTCCCTACTGGCTCTGAACCTTGGAGGACAGCCTCCAGCCCTCCTCTGGAAGCCCTGGGGAGCGCGTTTTAGATCCACTAACAAAACGACGGGGCCACGCAGGACACAGAGAATCCCCCTGTGTTCCTCAAGCTGGCGAGAGGGGAGTGCACGGCTCCCTCCTGCTTGCTCCCGTGTGAGCCCACAGCCCAGCTCCTGACCCTCGACAGCCAGGTGCTCTGGGCACAGGCAGCTGGGGACCGTTTCCTCCATCAGGGAGCCCTGGGTCCCGAGTGCCGGTGGCGGCCCTGAGAAGCGGTGACCGGGAGCCCAGGTGGCACTAGTGGTAAAGAGGTAAAGAGTGGTAAAGGGTCCTCCTGCCAATGCAGGGGACGCAAGAGACGGACGTGGGCTGGATCCCTGGGTGTGGAAGAGCCCCTGGAGTAGGAACTGGCAACCTGCTCCAGCGTTCTTGCCTGGGAAATCCCATGGACAGGGGAGCCTGGCGGGCTACAGTCCATGAGGTCACAAAGAGTCTGGCACAGCTGAGCACACACACAGAGCCCCGCCTCCCACCCACCGGTGCATCTGGAGCCCCTGGCCAGGAAGGCGCGGCCTGGGACGTGGGGGTGGCCCGGTGGGCGGGAGCACGGCCAGCCCTTGGGCCTCAAAGGCAGCCGAGGGATGCCTGTGTCTCACAGACCGGCCTGCTTCCCAAGGTCCTGTGCTGCAGCCACACGGGCCACCGGACGCCAGCTGTCAGGGCAGACGTCATACCAGCTCAGCCCAGCCCGGTGACCCTGGGCGGCCGCTTGCTATCCGCATGGTGGGGACAACACAGGAGAAAAACCAGACGCTGACATTCTACAAATGGTCACTGAACACTGCGGACAAGACAGGCCTGTTAATAGCCACTCAAGCCCTGCGTAATAGGGTAACTGCCAAACCATGGTAACAGAGAGCACCTTCAATAAGGTGGTGCCGTCCAACCGTCCAGGCCCACCTGCCGCCATCCAGCCCGTCCAGGGCCCCAGGGCAGGCCAGGCTCCTTCCAGCTGTGGCTCCGCCCCTTGAGGCGTGGTCTCATCCACTGTCCTTCCTCAACCAGGAAGAGGGTGGAGGACCCTCTCCCGCCAGCAGTTTCCCTGGTAGCTCAGCTGGTAAAGATTCCTCCTTCAACGGGAGAGACCCTGGTTTGATTCCTGCGTCGGGAAGATCCCCTGGAGAAAGGATAGGCTACCCACTCCCACTCCAGTAGCCTCGGGCTTTCCCTGGTGGCTCAGATGGTAAAGAATCTGCCTGCAGTGCAGGGGACCTGGGTTGGGAAGATCCCATGGAGGAGGGCATGGCAACCCACTCCAGTATTCTTGCCTGGAGAAGCCCATAGACAGAGGAACCTGGCGTTCTGCAGGCAGAACCTGGTGACCATGGGGTCGCAAACAGTCGGATACGACTAAGCAACTAAGCACAGAAACTGTACTTCACTTCTCAAGTGCCCGGGAGAGAATGAAGTCACCTGGTTGCTCCTGGCTGCAAGGGAGGCTGGGGAATGTAGTCGCAGCTGGGCAGCTGGGCGCTCAGCGTTCAAAGGGACAGCTGCTGGCCGGCCTGCCTCCCTGTTTAGGACAGACCCAGCGCGCAGTAGTCCAGGCTCCCCCTGAAGCACGTTGTACTGTTTGCTAGTGCTGCTGTGAAAATCACCATAACGTCAGTGGTTTAAGATAGCATCACAGGGATGCTACCCCCACGGCTCCCGGGGGGAACCGGCCCCTCCCTCTCCCTGCTCCTGGGGGCTGCCAGCATCCCTTGGCACCCACCCCCCCAACCCCCACCCTTGCCCCTGTGGGCACAAGGCCTCCTGTTCTGTCTGTGATAAAACTCCCCCTACCCCTCTCCATAACTATGCATGTGGTTGCTTTAAGGGACCACCCAGATAATCCGGATAATCTCCTCATCGGAGGATTCTTAACTTAATCACAGCCACAAAGCCCTTTTTCTTTGCCATATAAGGTAACAATTACAGGTTCCAAGGACTGGAACATAGCTCTCTTTGAAAGGCTATTATTCAGCCTAGCTCCAGGCCCTAAGGAACAGGGCCTGTTCCTGAGCCCCAGAGGCTCCCAGAGATGACCACTTAACCTGAATCACCCTGAGTCACCCAGGGCTGGGAACTGAGGGGGTTGGCATGGAGAGGGGAAGAAAGAAGCAGCCTGCGTAGCAGGACAGGAGCTGGGCTGCTGGGCCCTGGGTCAGGCTCCCGGGACAGGAAGAGCCCAGCGCATGGGAGTGGGGCAAACCCATAGTTCCCCAGCCCCCACCTCAGGGAGCTCACAGCCTAACTGCACAGAGGGTAAAGGTCAAGTCCATGAAACAGACACCGGTTGGGATGAGGATGAGAGAGGAAACTGTCAGGGACCCGTGGGGTGGCAGCGGCCGGGGTAACTCCCGGAGACCATCCCGTGGTCAAGGTCAGCCTCTTGGAGAAATGACACTGACGCTGAGTCAAGACGGATGTCACGTGGAGGGAGGGAAGGAGGGTCTGAGGACGGGCCCCTGCAGACACCCTGGGGCGGCAACGAGCACAGTACCCCGGAGCTGAGAAGCTGCCCGGAGGGGCCAGGCAGCTGCTGAACAGTGAGTCAAGGGAGGGACACTGAGGGACACTGGGGGCCTTCTGCAGCCTGGGGTCCCCACCCAAGCATTTCTGCCTCCTCCATCTCCACGGTCACCTCCCTTCTCAGCAGCTTGGCGCCACCCCCCACCCCCCTCCTCGCCGGTTCCTCCACTGCACAGAGGGAAGGGCAGAGTGAGGGGGCCAGGCTGAGCGTGGCGTGGGCACAGGCTGCTGGCTGTGGGCAGGGCACCCGTCGAGGAGGAGGGGCGGGCAGGCCCCCGCAGCCCAGGCTCCCCACATAATCCCCTCCTGGCGCTGCACCGCCTCTTGGTTATTTTTAAAATCTCATTTTCAGAAAGTGGAGAAGAAAACCTCTTTCTTTGGCCTTTTTCCCCCCTTTTTTTCTGTGAAAGATTAGGAGAGGGGTGTGGAGGGAGGAGGGAGCCTGGAAGAGCGGGAGGCACCTCTGGCAGCACGCCCACTTGGGCGCCAGGGCCTCTGCTGACTGCCCCCCAACCCCGGCAGCCCTGGAGACATGAGGCAGGACCCCTCCTTGGGCGGCCAGGTCTCAGCTGCTGCCTTCGCCCAGTGGGCGCGTTGTCGGAGCCGACTTTACACTGGAGCAGAGCAGGGTGGAGGCTCCGGGTGTCCACCCTCATGGGGTGCAGGGCCTGTGGGGAGAGAGGGCAACAGAGATCCGCCCCTGGGCTGGGAGGCTGGGGAGGGGCAGGAACTGCCTGGAGCAGGGCCGAGTGAAGGGCAGGGAGGGTTCTAGAGGCAAGGACTGCACACATGGGCAGAGCCCGGTGAGCCTGTGTGGGCTGGCAGGACATGGGCTGACCTCAGGGACAAGGGAGCCCGAGGGCCCGTCAGGCAGGCAGCCTCACTGATGTCCCACAGGACACTCCGCAGGGGAGGACCTCCCTGAGCCTGGAGCCCAGGACTGGACTCCCAGCTCTGCTCCTGAGGCTGGGCCAGCTGTCTGCCAGCCTGCTAAGTCGCTCCCAGTTCTAATCCTATGGACTGAAACCCACCAGGCTCCTCTGTCCATGGGATTCTCCAGGCAAGGAGACTGGAGCGGGTTGCCATTTCCTCCTCCAGGGGATCTTCCCAACCCAGGGATCAAACCCGCATCTCCTACACTGCAGGTGGATTCTTTGCCCCTGAGTCGCCTGGGGAGCCCTGAGCCTGCTATGTGGTGGCTTAAACACCTCGGGAGGGTGTCAGGTGGTCTGATGGAGCCACTGTGCTCCTGGGAACCCATCCTCAGGGGCGAGAATTTGTCTGCTGGTCACCTCCCATCAGAACCCCAGCCGGCACCACTCCACCTCCCAGAACTCAAGAGTTCCTGTTGAACCAACCTCTTCAGGGAGGATAAATGCTCTGGGAGCCCAGAGAAGTCAGGAGTGGTGTCTCAGAGGAGGTGACTTGGGCTGGGGTCCCCAAGGGCGAATAGGAAAGTGCAGGATTTTCTTTAGGAAAGCAGGGGTGTGGAGGGGAGGAAGTGACACCAGGTGAAGACCAGATTCATGTGCGTGCAGTTATGGCTGCAGGTGCAGGGATGGGCCGTGCAGGGGGAGAGACCGGGCTCAGCTCTTGATGCAGTGGGGATTTACAGCCAAGGAGCAGGACGGAGGGGGTGGGGGCAGTCAGTGGGTGGAAAATAACTAGCAGGAGGTATCAGGAGTAGGGAGAGTCTAGCTAGATCCACCTACCAGGGTTCTCAGTGGAGGCAGGCCAGGTGCTCACACCTCACCTGGGAGAGAACAGAGGATGAGGACCCTGAACAGAGGCAGGGGGCGCGGGACAGGGGACAAGGAAGGGGGGGGGGGAGGGTTGTTCTTGCTAGAACTGCACTTTATGAGTAAGGATGGGCCCAGGAGAAGTTTCCGGAGGCTGGCTAAAGTTTGGTCTAGCAAAGACTCTTTGTCAAGGGCATTCCAGGAGGAAGGCATTGCAGAGCCTCAGAGGGCTGGCCTGGCTGTGGCTGGGAACTGAGGGGGTTGGCATGGAGGAGGGCAGAAAGAAGCAGCCTGGGAAGCAGGGCAGGGGCTGGGCTGCCGGGCCCTGGGTCAGGCCGGTCCTCTCTGGGGCAGTAGCAGCAGCCTCCTCCCCTAAGGGTCCAGGCTGGAGCCCGCGAGCCGGAGTGTGCCAGGGGCCTGGGCGGTGAGATGCTGAGGCCCTCTCCCCCTGAGTTGCCATCTGCGCTCAGAAGGGCTGTGGCCCCAGGCGAGCCCATCTCTGCGGGAACGCCCCACCGGCCCGCCCCTCGGGTCCCCCGTCTCGAGTCCTGCCTGGGCCCGCAGCGCCATCTGCCGGCGGGACGGAAAGGCTCGGGCGAAACTGGCCCAAGGCCCCTGGGGACGGGGACGGGGACGGGTATAACCCTAACCCTAACCCTAACCCTGCTGAGTCGCTAAGAGTCGGACACGACTGAGCGACTTCACTTTCACTTTCACAAACCTGGCGGAGGCGAGTGCGCGATGGTCCACAGGCCTCGTGCTCACCCTGGTGTGAGCTGTGAGGGCCTGGTTTTGAACCTGGCTTCAGCGTTGGCTGCTGGGTGACCTCCAGCCAGTTCCTGACCCTTTCTGAGCATCATCCCGATCGCAGGGAGGTGAGCACACCCAGCCTCCAGATTACTATGAAAAGTGGCCATGAGGCTGGGAGCACACACGCGGCAGAGGTGGTTCCCCCTGGCGCTGAAGGTGCTCCCCAGTTCCTGACAGGTTCATGGGGAAAGCAGGCGGGCGGCATGACCCAGCCGGAGACCTGCAGCCCTGACATCGCACCGTTTTCAAACGTGGTGAAGGGTAGCACGAGATGGACAAGGATCAGACCCCAGGTCACAGTGTCCCCTGGGGCTGGCACCTGTCCCCACAGGAGGCTCATCCACTCCCACCCTAACATCCAGGCCCCCTTGGACCCTGCAGGAACAGGAGTGACCCCCACCAAGCAGCTCATCCATTGTCCATCTGGGGCTTGCTGGAAAACCTGCCTGTGGAAAACCTGCCTCCTTGTAATCCAGGTACATTCCAAGAGCCCAGAAAGTCCATGGAGAAGTTCTGGGGCCAGGACCCAGGAACCGACCCCCCCACCCTGGCTCATCCCCTGGGGGCCAGCCTCTCTCTGTACCCTACTTTCTCCTCCCTTCTGCCTGGAGCCCTAAGGAGGGGTGGGCAGCTATAGAGAACCCCAACCCGATGCTTCCCTCTTGGCCCCAATTCCAAATTCCTAAGGGGAGGAACTGGTTGGCCCACCTTGCCCGGTCAGCCTGGTCAGTGTCCAACAATGGTTCACCAAAAAAGAAAGAAACCAAAGGCCCTGATTGCAGCATTGCCCACAACCGTGGTGTAAAGCCTCCCACCATGGCTGGTCCGCTGCTGCTCCTGTGATGGACAGCACACAGAGTCTGGCAGAGATGCGCGATACCGCCCCATATACAGACAGAGACACATAGATAACCTCTAGGACACAGGTGAGAGTAAAATGTATGCAATAAGCAAGAAGTGATGAGCTTGGGGCACGTATTACCTCTGTTTTCATTAGCGTCCCTTCCACTGTAGGCTGCTATGGTGGTATTCAACAAGTAACCCTCAACATTGCTGTGCATTTAAGCACTAATCACACAAGTCTGTAGGCCACCAGACAGAGTGGCTATAGGGGGCCACCCTGGAGGCGTGGGGGCCCAGCCCTGAGAAGGGTCACTGTGACAGCTGTTCTGGGAGCTTTGTGGGATCCAGTCTCCCAGGGACCCTCTGTCATGATTCATGGACCCAGTTTTCAACAGTCCCTTTCACAGTGCTGGAGGATGGGAGAGGGCGGACCGGGCTACGAACAAGACTGCCCCACATGCCCCCATCAGAGTGAGCTGAGCCAAAGGCTTGGGGGAAACCCCATCCCCCAGCTACCTGGATGAGCAGGACCCTGCCCGCCCCTCACTCTCAGCCTCAGGCTCCTCCCCACACAGGGTGCATTTCCAGGAGCCCCATCTCATGGGACATCCTGAAGTTAAGCTGCAGTTAGCCCTGGTGCAGCTGCCCACCGAGTCAGACAGCCATGCTGTGTTGAGCACCCATCTCTTACCAAGTCCCTTTCAGGGAAAAGTGATTTAAGTCTCAGAACCAGCTGGGGAGGGGGCATCATCATCCCCTGTTTCTAGAGGTCACAGCCTCGGAAAGGTCATCTGCCTGGCAGAGCCAGAGTGGTGGGGCTGACCTCCGGAGCAGCTGCAACACCCCGAAGGCCTCGGCGGTAGGCGGTTGCTGTCTGTTGACTCTGGTTTCCTGTACATGGCCAGGGTCCCATACGTGTGTGTCTCCAGGACACAGGAGTTGTAGGCACAGCACAGCTGCGAGGACGCCTTGAGATCAGGGCCGGCTGGGCTGGGGGTGGGCACCCACCAGCAGGTCCAGACACCAACCGTCCGCTGCCTGGGGCCCCCTCGCCCCTCCACACAGGAGGACCCTGGGGCCTCCAGCAGCAGACTCTGCTGACAAGGGTCCCTGTTGGGAGCCCTGGTCTGTCTTCACGACCCAGCTCCCCTGTAGCCATGCGATTGGACCAGGGGACCACAAGCAGGCAGCCGGCCGCGGACCTGCCCAGAGGGCTTCCCCTGGGAGGCCATTCAGTCCCAGCTCTGCCTGCTTCCGGCACGGAGCACACAGTAAGTTATCCGTCACTGTGGAACAACTGCAGGCTCGGGGATTTAAGACTCCACGCGTTTACTGCCTTGCAGCCTCTTGGGTCGGGAATCCAGGCGGGCTTTAGCTGGGCCTCCTGCCTCGGGGGGTCTCCAGGGTGCAGCATGGTGTCAGCTGGATCCACAGGTGTCCGGAAGGAGACAACTAAGAACCAGAGGTGGAGGGGCACGCCGAGGACATAGGTGTACACACACGTGCGCACACACACACACGGGCTGTGCCCAGGACACAGTGCTCGATTCCACAGCCCTGTCTTTGGCAAGGTGCCGTGGGTGCTGCAAGCATTGTGACCTCAGGGGTGAGGTCAGGGCTGGCTGGGGCGGGGGAGGGGGAGCCCAGAGATAGAGCTGCTCAGCCGGGCATGAGGAGGGAGTGGGCAGCACCTCCAGACTGCACCCCAACATGGACGCGCAGCATCCAGAAAAGCCACACAGCCATGCGAGCACAGACAGGACCTCCTCAGCCAGGTCCCAGAACCCCAGGTCAGCCCAGCGCCGGGCAGGGGCCCCCCGCAGGGCAGGGCAGCAAGGGGCGGGCCCCAGGACGGAGGGGTCCTGCAGCGTGCTGGCAGCCGCCTGGAGTGGGAGTTGGGGGTGGACTCCCACCTGGCAGCCCTCAACGTGGTGGAGAGGAGGCTGGGGGCGGCAGGGCAGGGCAGGGCAATGGGGTGCAGGGAGAAGGGGGGCTCGAGTTCCAGCACGGCCTTTGCCATTACACTGCCTGTGGCTGCCGATGCTTGTGGGGACCAGCGGTGTGAGATGGAGTGGACGGATGGACAGACAGTGGGCACGCTGTCCCTCTGCTGCCCGGAACCTCAACCTCGTCGAGAGGGCGCAGCAGCCTGTTTCCTAACAGACTTGAGGGATATGCACAAAGGGAAGGTCCTCTGTGGCCTTTGGTCCAGGGTCCCCCGCGCCCCAGGTAGGCGCAAGGGCAGCTCCGTCTCCTGAGTCCAGCGGCAGGTCGGAAGCTGGCGGGCAGCCTCCCTCTCCTGGTCCCCAGCCCCCCAGGCCCACGGTGTGCTGCGTGGGGACTGGGGCACATCGGCTCTCCAGGCTATCCCTGGGGGGGGGGTTCCCAGGTGAGGTTCTGGCCTGTGCTTCCGTGGTCGTGTCTGTCCCCGAGGGAGCTGCCCGACCCGCCTCGGAACGCAGCTCTTCTGTTCTGCACCGTCACTTCTGCCCACGTGCTCAGGCTGGTCTCCCCTCTGCCGCATCTCGCTTCATGTCCAGGGCGAGAAAGCACTCCCCCTGCAGCTGTCTGCTAACTGCGTTCCTATTCTCCTGTCTTTTAAATACACTCAGTCCTGGTCGCCGCGGGACTGGGAGGCAGGTTTGGAGTGAGACACAGATCTCGCTTGTGGCTGTGGTCAACCCTGACCGACCAAGCCCCCTCCAGGGTGCAGGAGGGGCCAGGCTCAGCGTGAAAGGCTGAGCCCTCCAGGAGCAGCATGGGGGTGGCTGGTTTTTTGAAAGGCCGTAGGAAGGAGGGGGCTTCCCAGGTGGCCCTGGTGGGTAAAGAACCCACCTGCCGATGGAGGAGACTTAAGAGACTCAGGTTCGATCCCTGGGTCAGGATGATCTCCTGGAGGAGGGCATGGCAACCCACTCCAGTGTTCTTGCCTGGAGAATCCCATGGACAGAGGAGCCTGGAGGGCTGCAGTCAATAGGGTCACAGCAAGTCAGACACAACTGAGAGATTCAGTACGCACGTAGGAAGGGGGACCTTCCAGGAGGGGCCGTGCGTGTACTGAGCCCCAGTGGTCACACCCCTGGGATGCAAACTTTGGAGTCGGAGCCGGTCTGAACAGACGCTGTCCTGCAGAGGCTGGGTCCTGGGGTGGGTCGCTGAGCCTCTCTGTGTCTCAGCACCTCGTGGGGTTGCTGTGAGGACACGGCAGACAGGATCAAGCTCCTGACACAAGCCCATCCTCGTTGGCAGCGGCGGGGGCTCTGGTGAGGTGGGCGGTGGGGCGAAGTACAGCCCGGGAGAACCCCCTGCTGACCACACAGTCACTGGTCCCCGGAGAGGCAGATGGCGGGGAGGGGCAGAGGGAACTCAGGCTGGACATGGCCAGGGAAGGGACAGGCCCCCACGCTCCAGGCGGGAAGGCCAGCTGGGAGGGAAGCTGAAGGTAGCAGCTCCAGGTAGACGGGAGGACGGTCCCGCTGTCCAAGGCTGACCTCGGCTCCTCCCAGGAGCACACCCCCAGCAGCATCCACTCAGTCGGTCAGGCACTGGGCCTTTGCCCAGGGCCTTCCCTGGGACACGCGGGGGACCCAGAGACAGGCAGCACACCTCCAGGGGGACTGGGAAGGAAAAGGCCCAGGGGTTGGTCAGTGGAGCCGCCAGGGTTCCTGTGAGTTCAGGGGGAGCCAAGGAGGGCCATCAGTCATCAGGGAGCCGGAGGACACACCCCCTACTCTAGGATGCGCTGGCCATGGAGAGCAGGCTGAAGGCGACTTCACGTGGCCCCCACAAGGGGTCAAGGAGGACGGGGAAGGGGAGGACACATGCCCTGGGCAGACAGGAGAGCGGAGGCCCAAGGTCAGCCGGAAGGACTCGGGCAGCTGGCCCGGTGCAGAGGCTGCAGAGGACAGACCGCCAGGATCCCAGTGAGCTGGAAGGGCTGGACCCAGAAGAGCCCGGCGGGGCTGATGGCTGCTCTGGACACGTCACTCCACCGTTCTTTCCACAAACATTTGCTGAGTCCCTGCGAGGAGTACCAGGCCCGGTTCCAGGTGTTGGGGACACAGCTGGAAATGAGACATGAAGAGCCCTGTCTCCTGGCTTGCATTCCGGTGGGGGAGACAGCAATAAACACTAGACAGGGCCCAGAGGATTATACAGGGCTACAAGGTGGAAAGGGCCGTGGGAGGAAATCGGCGGGTTAGGGAGTGGAGTGTGCGGGGCGAGGGCCAGATTTTAAAGAAGCTCATCGAGAAAAATGCAACTGAGCAAAGAAGTGAAGGGGGGCGAGGGGCTGAGCCGAGCAGTGCTCTGGAGGGAGGGTTTCGCCAAAAAGGAACGGCCAGTGCAAAGGTCCTGAGGTAGAAGTGTGCCCGGCGGGTTCAGAAGTAGCGGGAGCCCTCTGCACCTGGGGTGGGTGGAGTGAGCAAGAAAAAGCCAGTAAAAGGGACTTCCCTGGTGCTCCAGAAGTTAAGACTCCGAGCTTCCACTGCACGGGGCATGGGCTCGATCCCTGGTTGAGGAAGTAAGATCCTGAATGCCCCCAAAGATCCTGCATGCCACGGGGCATGGCCAAAAAGTAAATAAATATTTAAGAAAAAAGGAATAGAAGGAAATGAGATGAGGGATCATTTTTGTTATTTCTTTTGTTCTTGGTTTGTTTTTTTTTAGCTATGTTGTTGTTCAGTAGCTAAAGTATTTCTTTCTTATTTAAATGCAGTAAAAATTCACCCTTGTTAGTGTCCAGTTCTACACATTTTTTCTTTTCAATTAATTTAATTTTCTGGGGGCCATGCTGCACGGCATGTGGGATCTTAGTTCCCTGACCAGGGATCAAACCTGCGCCCCCTGCAGTGGAAGCTCCAAATCCCAACTGCTGGACAGCCAGGGAAGCCCCAGTTCTAGATTGGGACTCATCCAGTGATGTATCCACTACCACACACAAGCTACGAAACAGTTCCATCTCCCCCTGCAAATTCCCAGTGCCCCTTTTCATAATCAATCCTCCAGCAACCCCGCTATCCCCAGAAACCACTAATCTGTTTTCTGTCTGTATAGCTTCACCTTTTCAGAATGTCACAAAAATGGGACAAGGCAGCACATTGCTTTGGGGGTCTGGTTTTTTGCACACAGCGTAACGCGTGTAAACCTCCTCCATGTGGCCTCCTTCGTCAGTCCCTCCTCTCGTTACTGCTGAGTAGAATTCCTGTGGGTACTGAAATAAAGTGCAGTTTTTTTGTGCATTCACCAGTCGAAGGACATTTGGATTTTTTTCTGTTTGGGGTTATTATAAAGCCATGGTAAACGTCTGTGTACAGATTTTTGTGTGACGTTGTCATTTCAGTTCAGTAAATGCCTAGGAGTAGAACAGCTGAGTTGGATGGTAAATGTAGGTTTTACCTTCTCAGGAAGTACCAAACTACCCTCCGCGCTGGCTGTGCCATTTTGCATTTCCGCGGGCAACTATGGAAGCTCTAGTTACTCTGCCTTCCCACCAGCACTTGGTATTTTCTGGTTTTTCTTTGCTCCATTCCAGTAGGTGTGTACTGAGATCCCACTGTGGTTTTAATTTGTTTCCCCCGTGGGGAATGGTGTGGAGCAGTTTTTATGGGCTTATTTGCCATCTGCTTTTCTCCTTTAGTGGAATGTCATTTGAATCTTTTTACCTGTATTTTCTTAGGTGGTTTGTGTTTTGTTCATAAGGAATTTATATATTTCAGGCCTAGTCTTTTATCAGGTATGTGATTTGAACATTATTCCTCCAGGTCCAAAGCTTATCTTTTCATTTGTTGTAGCTGTCTTCCAAAAAGCAGAAATTCTTCATTTTGGTGAGCTTATTTACCAGTTTTTTATTTTATGGATGGTACCTTTGGTGTCGCACACGGGACTGCTTTGTGCAACTCAGGATCACAGAGATTTGCTCCTACATGTTCTAGAAGTTTTAGAATTGTAGGTTTCACTTTAAGTCTGTGATCAATTTTGAGTTAATTAATGTTTGTAGTGAGATATAAATTGGGGTTTATTTTTCACATGTGCTTATCCAGGTATTGCAGCAGTGTTTATTGAATAGACCATCCTTTCTTAATTGAATTACTTTTGCACCTTTACCATAATACACATGGGTCTTTTTCTAGACTCTGTAGTTTGCTCCGTTTGGTTATATTTCTGTGCTTTCATCAACACCACACTGCGCTGATTACTATAACTTTATAATAAACCTCCAAATCAGCAGTATCAGTGCCCCAATTCTTCTCTCGAAATTGTTTGGCTATCTTCATTCCTTTACTTTTCCGTATAAATTTTAGAAACAATTTGTTGGCTACTACAAAAAAAAAAATGCTTCTGGGATTTTGATGAAAATTGCATTGAATATTTAGATAAATTTAGAGAAAATAGACAACAATATTGAGCCTTCAATCTGTGAACATGGCATGTCGCTCCATTTATTAAAGTCTTTGTTTCTTTCAACAGTATTTTATATTTTACAGTATATAGATCTTACAATTATTTGATAATTTATACCTAAATATCTCATGATTTTTAGTGCTATTGTTTATAGTATCTTTTTATTTTAATTCCCAGTTCATTGCTGGTACACAGAAACATGACTGATTTTTGTATGCTGACTTTATATTTGCCAATTTGCTGAATTCACTTTTTAGTTCTGGTAGGGTGTTTTTTAGATTTTTGGAATTTTCTATTTAGATAATACCATCCTCTCGGCCTCTACAGCACCTCCCTCCGTAAACAAACGGGGCCATTCAGATGCATACACCCAAGACCTCTGTTCCCTTTCAGAATCTCCTCCCACATCTCTGAATTCACAAAGAACCAGTCCTACATGACGGGACCTCAGAATTCTGCCCATGGGGACAGACAGAGGCACCCCACCACCATCCTGCTCTGCAAGTCACAGAGCAGCCAGGCCGCCCTGATGCCCAAGGAGCACAGGACGTTCATCGAGGAAGCCTACAACGCAGGTGACCCCCGGCCCCGGGACTCCGTTCCAGCAGACCCCATCAGTCCCTCCACCTGAGGAAGTCCTGGGGACGAGGGCCAGAGCAAGCCCACCCTCTAGGACCTTGGGGTGTCTAGAGGCGTGGATCTGGTGCAGCTTTCAGCAGGGCCTCCCGCGCATCCTCTCTGGCCTCTTCGCACCTCCTGAGACACCATCGGAAGCCCAAAATGCCCTCTCTCAGCCCTTCCCTCCACCCTCCTCCAACACCTTTCCCACCCTGGAGCCTCAGCTCACACCTGGCCCTCTCACTGGAATGCTTCTCCCCTCCTTCAAAGGATGACCTGCCTTCATCCTTATAGGCAAAGCTAAAATGCCACCCTCTCTGGGAAGCCAGTCCTGACTGCCTCTCTGTCTTAGGATTTATCACCCCTCCACCCACTGTGTGCCCAGGGCCTTTCAGACAGCTTCCCCACAGAACGCAAGTCCGCTGATACTGGGTAGGGCTCTCCTGGGCCGGAGGCTCCTTCAGGACAGAGCCGGGCCCTGACTCCCCTTGAGCCGCACACAGTCTTACAATAAATGAACACCACTGCAGGTTGGGTGACTGGATGGAGGATGAAGGGGTGAGGAAAGAACAGATGGAGGGATGGAAGGATGAATGCTTAATTGATCAACAGATAAATTAAGGGTGGGTGGATGGGTAGATGAATTTTTAAATGGGTGAATAGTGAGTAGATGGATGGATAGATGGATTTAGGAATGGAAGGTCAGATGGACCAAAGGTGGATAGATGGATAAATTTATTAATGGATGGACTGATGAGTGAGCATAAGGATGAGCAGGCAAGGTGGGTGGACCGGTGGATTGATGGATAGAAAGACATTGATAAACGTATGGGTGGATGGACAGATCGACGGACACATGGATGATAGATGAATGGGTAAATGGATGGGTGAAAAGAAGAGTCAACCAGTGAATGAATCGAGTACCACACGAGCGAGCGAGGATGCATTCCCTGCTTGCTTTCTTGCTTGCGATCTTCCCTTGAACCTCAGAAGGATGGGCAGAGCGGTTAGGAGCCCCAAGATCTCCCAGTGTGTCCCCAGCCCCAGCCCTCCCTGCCCGCCCCAGCCCCAGCCCTCCCTGCCCGCCCCAGCCCCAGCCCTCCCTGCCCGCCCCAGCCCCAGCCCTCCCTGCCCGCCCCAGCCCCAGCCCTCCCTGCCCGCCCCAGCCCCAGCCCTCCCTGCCCGCCCCAGCCCCAGCCCTCCCTGCCCGCCCCAGCCCCAGCCCCAGCCCTCCCTGCCCGCCCCAGCCCCAGCCCCAGCCCTCCCTGCCCGCCCCAGCCCCAGCCCCAGCCCCAGCCCCAGCCCCAGCCCCAGCCCCCCGCCTGCCCGCCCCAGCCCCTGCCCGCCCCAGCCCCAGCCCCCGCCCCAGCCCCCGCCCCAGCCCCCGCCCCAGCCCTCCCTGCCCGCCCCAGCCCCAGCCCCCCCTGCCCGCCCCAGCCCCCCCTGCCCGCCCCAGCCCCAGCCCCCCCTGCCCGCCCCAGCCCCAGCCCCAGCCCCCCCTGCCCGCCCCAGCCCCAGCCCCAGCCCCCCCGCCTGCCCGCCCCAGACCCCGCCCCAGACCCCGCCCCAGCCCCGCCCAGCCCCGCCCTCCCCTGCGGGTGCACCGTGGCCCCCACTGCGCACCCACCCACACGCCTTTTGCCTCAGCCATCTGCTTCAAGCTGCTCCGGGACCTCAGTGGTTCAGACTCCCTCCACCTGAGGTACATCATCAAGAAAATCAAGAGCATGGCGTCCGGGGCCCCCAACCTGGTGCTAGAAACCATCCACGACTACTTTGTAAACAGCCAGCAGGTGAGGGCTGTTCGGGCTCTTCAGGCCGGGCGTGGAGAGGGGAGAGCAGGGATGGACCCAAAGCAGGCTCAGACCTTGGCTCCTCCAGACAGCAGAGCCATGATTTGAGGCAAGTCCGTCTCCCCATTGGAGAAGGCAGTGGCACCCCACTCCAGTACTCTTGCCTGGAAAATCCCATGGAAGGAGCAGCCTGGTGGGCTGCAGTCCATGGGGTTGCGAAGAGTTGGACACGACTGAGCAGCTTCACTTTCACTTTTCACTTTCATGCATTGGAGAAGGAAATGGCAACCCACTCCAGTGTTCTTGCCTGGAGAATCTCAGGGACGGGGGAGCCTGGAGGGCTGCCGTCTGTGGGGTCACACAGAGTCAGACACGGCTGAAGTGATTTAGCAGCAGCAGTCTCCCCATGTGTCCAGCGAGCCAGCAGCGGGTGGGTGGAAAGTAGACCAACATGTGTGGACCATCCTCTGAACAGGCTCTCGATAAACTATCATGATTCTCAGAGATGAGAATGCTGAAACTTAGAGGAGGGAAGTGATTCGCCTAAAGTCACAGGGGAGGGATGGTTGGGTGGATGACTAGGGGAAAGCTCTATCTGGATTTTTTAATGAATGGATGAACTGGTAGAATGCTCTTCAGACCCCCTGGCAGTTCCCTGAGGATGGGGGCAAGTATTTACTCATCTGTCTCTGCAGAACCTAGCTCAGGGCTGTTCACAAAGGTGTTGCTGCATGGATGGCCAAGTGCGTCCACTATGCTATCTCCTCGCTGGCCTCTTTACGCGCCCCCCCCCCCCCGCTGTTCCCATGGCGACTGCCCACTTAATCAGACCCAACTCGTCCCTGAGCCTGTGTCCACCCTGCCGCCCGCAGATCTCCACCCGGCACAAGTTCCGGCTCTTCCACGTCCTAGGGGCAGTCATTGGAGCCAGTGAGTCCCTGGAGGAGGCCTGGGAGAAGTCCTTCATGCAGCTGGCCCTGGAGAACATGACCAAGTCCACGGTGAGTCTCCCCCCACCACCCACCCCCAGCAAATAGGCCATTCCACAAAGGCTTCTGGGGTGCAGGCAGCTGCTCCAGGGACCCAAAGAATGCTGGGAATGCCCAGCCTTGTGGCTGACCAAGCGATTCTGCCCATTTTCTCATTTTCTTACCACCAGCCCCTTCAGAGGGACAGCCTCATGCACCCACTTTACAGCAGAGAAAGGTGAGTCTCAGAGAGTTCTTGGTGGTCTGTGCATCCCACCCATTCCGCAGGCAGTACCTCAGCCCTTGGCTGCCTGCCTCTGGGTCCCCGCCTATTGAAGACCACAGGTTTGGACCTGGACTACACATCCCCCAGCAGGTGGGGACAGGCGCTTCTCCAGGTGCACAAGCTGGTCCAGGACTCACAGGGAGAGCAAGTGCCTCCTGGCGCCTCCATCCTGCACAACGCCTAGCACGTGCCTGGCTCTGGGTCCAATTTAGCCTCTGTACTGGGCGGTCCTGCATCCTTTCAGTCCAGCTGCTTGGGTCCTTTGCTTCTGGAAGACGCTTCCCTGATTCCCCAGGACATCGTCCCCTGTGTTGCTCTGTACTAGGCTTCAGGAACGCCTGACTCTCAGACCCAGAGCTCTCCATAGTTCCTCATACTCTCATCCCACCTCTCTTTTTCCATCTCTCTGTCCTTCATTCTCCTCTCTGAGGAGCCATCATCTTCCAGATCTTTGACTGCATTTTCTATGTATATCCATGAGCCTTTAACTTTCGAGAGACCTTGGTCTTTGTCCTTAGAAAGTTCCCATTTCATCCTGTTAATAGCTTCACAGATTCAGTGTCTTCTCTTATCTCTCAGGATATTAACGGGACTGTTTTGCTTCAAGTTTTCTCTCTCTGTTTGGCCTCTGTTTCCTCTGAGTAGCTTTTCTCTGGGTTTCATCAGGTTTGTGGTTTTGGCTATGGTTTTGGTCCCTCCCGCATCCGTGGCCTTCTCTGTGTGGCCATCTGCCTGTGCTTAGGATCTGTTGAGGTGCTCTGGGCACACAGGTGGGTGGTGAGGTTGGGGGTCCACTGCAGAGTTATGAGGTGAGCCTTCTACTGTCCTCTGCGTTTCCCCTGTCCCCATATCAGCACCTCAGTGACATTCCTCTCGGGCCATCCAGATCTCCCAGGGAAGCCCTGATATGGGGCGCAGCCCCATGCAGCAGAGTGGAGAACCTGACCCAGGAAGCGTCTGTCCTCCGCACTTGCAGGCCTGGCCTCCCCGCCCAGAGACCCTCAGCCTGGCCTCCAGAGACCCTGCGGGTGTGCAGGGTGGGGGAGGGATCTGGGCGCTTGACTACTTCGCACACACTCCGCCCTCTCCCGGCCTCCCTAGCTGTAAGCATCTGGGAGACACACCCCCCAGGATTTCTACCAGATCACGTGTGGTGTCAGTGGAGGCCGGTACTCAGCTTGCCCTACCGCCAGCTTAGCACTCAGCCCAGTTACCTCAACCAGAGGGGTGGGCTATTGCCCTCGGTAAAAATCTCCTAAATGTAGAGTACTTGAGGTCCTTTCCTGAAAGAGCAAAATCAGATTCAACCCACCATCTTAACAAGAAGCCCTCATAGTCACCCTTTCAACAAATCATAAATGATGTAACGATTTCACATGATGACTCAGACAGCGCTGAGAAAAGCCCTGGGTGTGCAACACAGTGCCAGACGGTCTGAGGCTGCCCCCCGAGTAGAGCGTGGTGGGCCTGGCTGGGGTGCAGGGAGGGAGAGGTGGCTGGCCAGCTGGGCCTCTGCCCCCAAGATGCCGACACTGACTCCTCAGGCTGGAGATCTCGGGACAGAAGCAGAGACTCTGTTTCTGAATCCCTGGCTGTGGGATTCTAAGACTCCAAGGCTGTGATGTTGCCCTGAGCTCCCAGGAGTTCCGGAAAGAGGTGACATCGAGTAGAGCCTTCAGGATGCGTGTCCAGAGTGTAGGCATTGGAGCGAGCTTTCAAAATGGACTAGCGTTTGGATAGGCAGGGCAAGTGGGCAGTGTTCCAGGCGGGAGACACAGCATATGTGCAAAGGCTCAGCAGCAGGGACAATGACGATGGGTTTCTGGACCAGGAAGAGGCCCAGGGATGTGGACATTCACATGTGATCCTGAGTCCAGGGGATAAGCCTCACCTTCACCCGCCCACTCTGCGTGTCGGGTTTCCTCAGCTGGTTTTCCATCCAAAACCTGGGTTGACAGTAGCTGTCTTGCCCACCAAACCAGACCCCGTGTGTGAGATGTCAAGGCTCCATCTGACCACCCACTCTTCCTTTCCGCCCCCCACCCAGGAGCTGGAGGAGGCCTACCAGGACGCGGCCAGCAACGTGCTGGTGGCCATCTGCAGGCACTCGTGGCAGGTGGTGGCCCAGCACCTGGAGACCGAGGTCCTGTCGGGCGTCTTCCCGCACCGCAGTCTCTTCTACGTGATGGGCGTCATGACCTCTGACGGTATGTCCTGCCCTCAGGGCCTGGACCCGGCCACTGTCTGTCCGCAGGCCAGCAGGGGGTGGGGCAGGCCGTGCAGAGAGCAGGAGGGGGCCGGCAGGGCTGCTGACCGCAGGACACACTCGGGACCGAGCATCAGCTGCACAAGCCAGACGGCCACAGGCTGCGGCCGGACACCCCCACGGCCCATCTGTGCTGCCCGTCCTGACAAGGCCACGCTCCTGCCCTCGGCATTTCAGCCGCCCACCTGGACACAACCAGGGCGGAGTGAGGAGGCCCCAGGAGGAAGGCCTGCACTGCCTCGTGGTCCGTGGTCCTCTCCGTTGGTTCCCGGCAGACAGCCAGGCCGAGCTCACAGACTGTGCGACAGGCCTGGGCGCCCAGCTGCACGTCGCAGGCCCGGGAGGTCCATGTCTCTGTGCCTCCCCTGTGGCTGCTGCCTCTGAGCCACTGGAAGGGCCACCTTGGATAGTGGGGGGTCTCTGAGGACCCCTGGGGAGGACTCACAGGGGGAGGTCTTACCAGGATGAGGCTCAGCTAACACTCTGAGTTCCTGTCGTGTACCCAGCTCTGCCATCGGGAGCTCACAGCCTCACCAGGGAGGCAAACTCCACCTTTCATCAGTCCCTCACTCATTCATTCACAAGCATGAGCTGAACTCACTGCTGCCCAGCTGGGGAGGTACTTCTGCCCTGGTGGCCATCAGGGAGGACTTCCCGGAGGAGGCAGCCAACTCTGAGCCATGCCTTGCATGCCATGAGTAGGGGTTTGAGGAGGAAATGGTGTGAGTACACCTCCGGACCTCAGGGAGGAGCTAGTCAACAGCCTCAGTGAGGATGGGGGCAGGGGGTTGAGGTCAGGGGGAGAAATGGGTGTGGTGGGTCTGCTGTCTCCAGGGCGACCCAGAGGGGAGGCCTCAGAGGCTGTGCTTGGGAAGAAGGCTGGGAGGAGACAGGCCTCAGCTTGGCTCAGCTTGCCAAGCCACCTCCCCTGGAGCTGACAGGCTGGGTGGAGGTCCCTCTGTGCCTCGGGTCAACTCTGAGACTCCCCCAGAGCAATCCCCGGTGTGGCCCCTCTTTCTGAGGTTGGGTTTCCAAAGCTCCCTAAAGGCTTTCCAGCCCCACAGTGTGCCCCTCTCTGGGCCTTGTTTTCCCACCGTTGAGGAGATCCAAGGACATCCCAAGGGGCTATGCCCAGCAGGAACCCTCTATACCACTGTCAGTGAGCCTGAGGCCCAGAGAGGGAAGTTGACCCACCTGAGGTCACACAGCATGGATGGCAGGACCACGACTCCAGCCCAGCGCTCTGGACCCCCAGGTCCAGCTCACCATCCTCGGAGCTCACCCCTCAGGGAGCCAGACAAACACAGGACAATGTAGTCCTGACTCAGTCATGACCAAGGGATGGGGGACACGGAGCCCAAGACCCAGCCCTGGCCGTGGACCCAGGACCTGGCCTCCAGTGACCACCACCTCCACTCTCTCCCCCAGAGAATCTCTTCAAGGAGAGAGAGAAGGCTGGCTGGGAAGAGCAGTTGGCCAAGGTAGGGAGGGAGCCCAGCCACGGGGGCCTTCTGCGGGGATGATGGGGGGCGAGGGTGGGCACCCGCTCAGCCCTGGGAGGGCGGAGGAGGCTCAGGACGGGAGGCGGAGGGCGGGCAAGGCTGGAACCAAGGAGCAGCAGGGTCCCTGGGAGTCAGGATGTGAACCTGTCTGTAGACACCTGGCATAGAGCAAGTGTCCAACGCACATAAGGCCCTTCCCGCCCATCCTGGGGTCTGGGTCCATGGCTGAGGGGCCCAGGGAGGATGCGGAGGTCAGACGGGAGAGCAGAGGGGCAAGGAGGAGGGCGGTGGGGCTGAAGTTGTCACAGTGCGGACGGGTGTCACGCTCCAACCACGCACCACATGGCCAGGAGAGGGGACTCCGGGCCCTGGCAGGCCTGGATTCAAGTCCAGAATCAGCCAACCACAGCTGTGTGTCCTGGGTGACCTACTTTGCCTCTCTGTACCTTATTTCCTCCTCTATCAAATGGGGGTGAAAGTACCACCTCCAATGCTTGCTGTGAAATGACAGGAAATAATCTACACCATGTCTGGCTCTGTGCGTGGCAGACAGGAAGCCCTTACTCACTGCATTAGTTATTATTATCATATAGTAGCAGCAGAATGGTTGTAATTAAATAGCATTTAGTGGAAATAACACCACCAGCAGCAGCAATACAGGTAATTAATAGAAAAATAAGACAGAAAATCACTAAGTACATAGAAGACTTCAACAACATAATTAACCAAATTGATCTAATTGACGTTCTTTTCAAATATAAATGGAACATTCACCAAGACAAATCGTTTACTGGGCCATACATCAGGTTTCAATAAATTTAAAAGGACTGAAATCAAACAGAGTACATTCTCTGCCCAGAACGTCAATTAGAGATCAATACCAAAAATATATCTGGAGAAATTCCAAATATTTGGAAATTAGACAACACTCTTCTAAATAACCCACAAGCCATAGAAGAGATCACAAGGAAAATTAGAAAATATTTTGAAATGAATGGTAAAGAAAGCACAATATGAAAATTTGAAAATTTGTGGGGCTCAACAAAAAACAATGCTTAGAAGAAAATCATATTTGTAATGCCCATATTAGAAAAGAAAAAAGATAAAATCTACTATCTAAACTCTATTTTAAGGAGCCATCCCCCAAAGTGCAAATTAAGCCCAAAGTAGAAGAAAGAAAATAATAAAAAGTAGAGGAAAAATCAAAAATTTTTAAATGGACAATAGAGAGTGAATAAAATCAAAAGTGGGTTTTTCAAAAATATTAATAAAATGATAAGCTCTTTGATAAGCTGATCAAGAAAATAAAAAATATTCATTATCAGTAAAGATGGAATATCACTGAACAACCTTTAAACATGGAAGAGTAATAAAATATGATTCCAATAAATTAGGCAATTTAGGGTGAATAAACAAATTCCCTAGAAAACACAAACCACAAAATTGACAAGAGAAGAAACAGAGGATCCGAGTAGCCCTGGATAAAAGAAACTGGAGTCATATTTTATAAACCTTCCCACAGGCTTCGCTGGTTAATTCTATCACAAGTTAAAGTGTCAGTCGCTCAGTCATGTCTGACTCTTTGGGACCCCACGGACAGTAGCCTGCCAGGCTCCTCTGTCCACGGGATTCTCCAGGCAAGAATTCTGGAGTGGGTTGCCATTCCCTTCTCCAAAGCATCTTCCCAACCCAGGGATTCAACCTGGGTTTCCTGCTTTGCTGACAGATTCTCTACCATCTGAGTCACCAGGGAAGCTCATCACAAGTTAATGCAGAAATAATACCAATTCTGTCCAAATTCTCTCAGAAAATAGAGGAAGAAGGAACACTCTGGAAACCATCTGATGAGGCCAGCACAACTCAATACCAAAGCCAGAAGAAGACATTACAAGAAAGCTACAGACCAATATCTTTTATGAGGATGAACTCAAAAATATTTAGCAAAAGATTAGCAAGAAAAACCTGCCCTTTTGTCCACCCGCCTGGAATCTCTCGCATCCCAGAGACCTTGTCAATAGGTGTGATTCTCAAAACCGCTGACGCCTGATAATGAAAGTCCACCTGTCACCCTCTCTGAAGGTTCAGAGGTGGGTCAGAGTTCCAACCGTCGATCCAGCATTGGTTCTCTGGGCAACTCACCCTCATCCTGGGTGGAGAGCCAGGGGCTCTCGAGAAGTGGAACCAGGCTTCTTGTGAACAACAGAAGACACCCGTTACCGCTCTCCTCACCTAGGAAAGGGTCTCAGAAGCTCTGTGCCAGAAGAAGATGGAGACCACGTGTATATTTTTATTGTAAGTCCCAGTATCACATTGAGGAAGGCTCTTCACGGAGCAGGAAGAGGAGGAAACGAGCGTCTGTGGAAGCCCTGCCACTCGTGCACCTAATGATGAGTGAGTGACACCTTCCCACTAAGATCAGAATGAGGCAAAGAGGCCCACAGTCTCCACTCCTGGTCAACATTGCACAGAAGTCCTAACCGGGGCAGTAAGGCAAGAGACAGGCAAAAACAGATAGATGGATTACAATAGAAAATGAAAAACTATCTTTCTTTGCAGACAACATAATTGCATACACAGAAGATCTCACAGATTTTTAAATTCTGGAACTATTAATTACTAATAATTGAATTCAGCAAGATCTCAGGATATAGAATCAATATGCAAATGTCAGCTGAATTTCTGTGTACTAACAATAAACAATTGCAAAATTAACTTCTAAAAACCTATGACTCGGTCACATTAAAAACATGAAAGACTCAGACAAATTTAACAAACATATGGGCAAGATCTTTACAAAACACTGCGAAAAGAAATTAAATAAAACCTAAATAAATACAGATAAATGATCATGGATAACAAGAGTCAATAATCTTAAGATGTCAATTCTAAAAATTGATTTGTGTATTGCCAGTATGATGCCAACCAACTTCATTATAGAATTAAAATCCATCATTTAAAATTTTATATGGAAATTGCAAAAGGCCTGGAATAGCCAGAACAATCTTGAAAAAGAGCATAATTATAAGAATTACACTAGCTGACTTCAAGATTTCCTATATAGCTACAATCAACAAGATAGAATTGACAGAGATAGAATAGAAACACCAACATAAAACCACACTTACGTGATCGATTAATTTTTTTTTAATGGTACCAAAGCAATTCAATAGGGAAGGTCTTTTGAACAAATGGTTCTGCAACAATCACCTATCTGAGGGGTTAAAAAGAACTTTAATGCCTGCCTCGAACCATTCACAAAAGTTAATTTGAGATGGGCCCAAGGCCTAAATATTAAAAAACAAAAAAACTTCTTGAGGGAAACACAGGAGACAATCTTACGTTTATCTTGGGGCAGGTAAATATTTCTTGGAACCCAGAAATCACTCAGCATAAAAATATTTTTAAATGGATAAATTGGATTCCATCTGAATTAAAGTTTCTGCTCATCCCACAATACTATGAGGAAAGTGGAAAAAGGGAAATCAGAGACAAGAAGAAAATATTCACGAGACATATCTCTGACAAGGGATTGTATCCAGAATAAGTGAAGAACTCTTCCAAAACTCTGGGAGAAAAGACAAACAGCCCAACTGCAAAAGTGAACAGAAGATTTAAGTAGGCATGTCACAGAAGAAAGCAGATGAATGACCAAAAGCCAAAGACACAACGGTCAGCATCTTGAATCCTCAGGGAAATGTCAGTTAACATCCGGGAGCAGCCTCCACCCGCCCACAGACAGACTTCAAAGGAGAAAGAAAGGCTCGGCCAAATGCTGGTGGGGAAGTGCCCGCTGCAGATGGGACAGGGAAACCTGCTTGGAAAACTGACATTTTCTTATACAGTTAGGACTCGGGAGTTCCACTTTTAGGTACTAACCCCAGAAGCATGAAACACTCGTATACAAAATTACACACAGAAGCATGTTCCCAGCAGCCTTATTCCTAAGAGCCTCAGACTAGGAACAACCTGTACCAGGCAGACTCATCCCCTCCCAAAGACCTGAAATCAATTACTTACTCACCCACCTGAGGAAACTGGAGAAAGTTTTAGAGCGAGTTACACTGAAGCTGAGTGGCAGAAATGAAATAACGAAAGTCAGAGCAGAAACAGAGGGGTCACCTTGAACAAGCGTGCAACAGCACGGCGAATCTCAAACACACGCTGAGGGAAAAAAACACTAGACACGGGGCTTCCCCGGTGGGTCCGGTGGTTAAGAATTGCCTTGCAGTGCAAGGGACATTGGTTTGATCCCTGGTCTGGGCAGATTCCACATGCCCAGGAGCAACTAATCCCAAGTGCCACAATTACTGAGACTCCTCTCTGGAGCCGGCGGGCCGCAGCTATGGAATGAAGCCCATGCTTCTAGAGCCCAAGCCCCACAAGCAGAGAAGCATCTGCGGTGATAAGCCCATGCACCACAATTAAGAGGAGCCCTCAGCTAGAGAGAGCCCGCTCGCAGCAGTGAAGGCCACAGCCGAAAAGCGAATCGACACGTCTCTGTAAGAAATATCAGACACAGGAAAAGCACACACCGCACGATTCCAGTCATGCGAAATTCTAGACGAGGCAAAATTAACTTTATGGCAGGCGAACTAAGTCAAACCGGTCTTGTGGGGATGGAGATTAACTAGGAGTGAGCATGAGAGAGCTTTCTGGGGCAGTCAGAAGTGGTCCAGATATTGACAGGGTGAGACATTACTTTGCCGACAAAGGTCCGTCTAGTCAAAGCTATGGTTTTTCCAGTAGTCATGTATGGATGTGAGAGTTGGACCATAAACAAAGCTGAGCGCCAAAGAATTGATGCTTATGAACTGTGGTGTTGAAGAAGACTCCTGAGAGTCCTTTGGACTGCAAAGAGAGCCAACAAGTCCATCCTAAAGGAGATCCGTCCTGGATATTCATGGGAAGGACTGATGCTGAAGCTGAAGCTTCAATACTTTGGCCACCTGATGCGAAGAACTGACTCATTGGAAAAGACCCTGATGCTGGGCAAGATTGAATGCAGGAGAAGAAGGGGGTGACAGAGGATGAGATGGTTGGATGGCATCACCTACTCGATGGACATAACTTTGAATAAGCTCCAGGAGTTGGTGATGAACAGGGAGGCTTGGCGTGCTGCAGTCCACAGGGTCACAAAGAGTTGGACACAACTGAGCGACTGAACTGAACTGAGACAGACATACGTTTGTCAAAATTCATTGCACTACACACTGATGATACATGTGTCTCACTGTAAGTTAAATAGACCTCAATATTAAAATATTTAAAGCTTTAAAGAAAATTTTGGAAACATTCAAATTTCAAAATATTTCAAAATATAAAAAGAAATATGGGGCCCACCTTATATATTCTGTAAACATTCTTAGCAGAGTCTAGGACTGATGCAGAATCAGTTAGATGACTATCTCTGCTATGGAAACGTGCAGAATTCACACTAATTCCCATAAATAGTGTTGTAGCAGTTTGGGCTCCGCTTTGGCCACCAATTGCTGGTACATCCCGCCATGAAAAAAAGAGACACTGAAGGTTTGGAGGAGGGGACAGAAGACCCTGGTGCTTCCAGGAGGCTGGGGTTCCCTGGGCATTCAGCAGACACCTGTCCAGTGGGCGTATGGGAGAGCCACCCAGGTCCTGCTGCACCCCAACAAATGGACCAGGTGTGGGGCACGACTGGGGCAGACAGGCTCCTCTGGATTCTGCCCTGGGGTGCGTGCGTGCTAAATCGCTTCGGTCATGTACCTGACTCTCTGTGACCCTATGGACTGTAGCCCACCAACCTCCTCTGTCCATGGGATTCTCCAGGCAAGAAAGTGTAGGTTCCCATGCCCTTCTCCAGGGGATCTTCCCGACCCAGGGATCAAACCCGCATCTCATCCTTCCTGCATTGGCGGGCTGGTTCTTTACCACCAGCACCATCTGGACAAGCCTTGGAGGAGTGGAGATGGCCAATGTGCAGTGAAAGCATTAGTCACTCAGTTGTGTCCCACTCTTTGCGACCCCAGGGACTGTAGCCCGCCAGGCTCCTCTGTCCAGAGGAATTTCCAGGCAAAAGTACTGGAGTGGGTAGCCATTCCCTTCTCTAGGAGATCTTCCCCACCCAGGGACAGAGCTCAGGTCTCCTGCATTGTAGGCAGATTCTTTACCATCTGAGCCACAAGGGAAGCCCTAGGCTAGAGCAGTTTCCATTTCCAGGTCCAAGGGTGCATCACCAGAGGGCGTGCAGACAGTCCTGCCTGCAGAGGGCGCCCTTGTCTCCAAGTTGGCCCTGCTAGGGCTCCTTTAGGGTAGATCCCCAGAAACGGAATTAATTGGGGAAATGGATGAATTTCCATAAATATAAACTATAAATTTTAGTTAACATTGCCCAAACCTGCACTTTAATGTGATCCAACCACCTCCAAAATGTGGTGCTTTTACTATTTCTCAGTCTTGGCCAAAATGATACATCATCCTAATTTCCATTTCTTAAATATTAGTAAGGTTGAGTTTATATATCTCCATTTTTAAGCGGATTGTCATCTTTTTCTTATTGGTTTTAAAAAGTGCTCTTTATCAATGATATTAACTCTTGGCAACAAATCATAGAAAGAAAAAAAAACTACTGTGTCTTTCAACTTTATTTATGGTGATTTGGCTAAACAAACTTCTTGAAATGTTTATCTTCACATTTACCAATCCTTTTCTCTTTTAAGGTATTTGGGTTGGGAGCATAATTAAAAGGAGTCTCTCCATCAGAAAAAAATCTTAGGATCAAAATCTTAGACAACTTGTACTGTGGAAACCAGGAACACTGAAAACAGAGGGGCTGTGTATTTATCATCATAAAATGAGGCATTGTTAGGGCTTTTAGGACTTGATGTTTAAGAGGGACTTCTCATTCATTTGATCATTGGTTAATTCATTCCTTCATTCAAAAATACTAACAGAGTGTCAACTACTTGTCGGGCACTGTAAGGGGCTGGTGAGACAGCAATGGGCAAACAAGACCAACCTTGCCCCCCAGGCACCCACACACTGGTGCAGCCACCTTGAGGGGACACGCCACTGGGCCTCTATGACAGCCGAGCCCCGGCCCAGCCCTGGGGACATGGTCAGGCTCCTGGTTTCTAGCCCCTCCTTGACAATCTCCAGGGAGGAGCATCTTGAAGAATAGGTTTCTCGTCCCCAAGGGCGAGCAAACAAGTCAGAGAGTGGGCCCTGGAGCCTCAGGAGAGGGAAGCGGGGAGGAGGACGGCGGAGTCGGGACCCTGAGCGGGTGGGGGCGGGCCAGGCTGGGGGAGACTCACAGGGTGGGGACAGAGACCCTCTGTCCGCCCACCCCCATCTGCTCACAGATGGCCATCAAGTCGGTGCCGTTTCTGAACACGGAAGGGTGGTCCAAGGAGCTTCTGGGGGCACTCACCAGGCCCAACCGGACGCAGCAGGAGCAGCCCCCGGAGAAGGTGGGCCACTCCCACCCCTGGTGCCCACTGCAGAGGCCCAGGGCTCTGTCCCTGGGCCCCACGCCCAGAGCAAGCCCCAGGCCCCCGAAAAAAACAGAGGGCGGGGGCCAGGCGGTAGGACTTGCAGCCACACCCTTGATGCTTCACCACCAGGCCAGGGATTGCTGGTCACAAAGCAGAGGGGCGAGGGGGCCTGCACCAAGGAAGTGGCAGGCTGCACGGTGGACAGGGGTCCAGAGAGGGGGTTCAGGCTCAAGACAGGAAGCTGAACGCTTCCCCAGGCCTTCCTGTTCATCTACTATGGGCTGATGCTTCAAGCCGAAGAGAACGGCACCAACGTCAGGACACACCTGAAAACCCTGCTGGAAACGTCCCACCAGTGGCCCAAGCAGAGGGAGGTAAGGCTGTGGCGGCCACTCAGCCAACTGCCTGACCCTGACCACAGGGTTAGCCTGAACCTGGCCACACTCCAAGCCCTGACCTGAGCCCTGACCCTGGTCACTCTGAGCCGTGACCTGAGCCCTGACCCTGGTCCCACTCCGAGCCCTGACCTGGTCCCACACGGAGCCCTGACCCTAGTCACACAATGAGTCCTGACCCTGGTCCCACTCTGAGCCCTGACCTGGTCCCACACGGAGCCCTGACCCCGGTCCCACTCCGAGCCCATCACAGCTGTGTCCTCTTCTTGTCACCTGGACCCTCATTCCCCGCTCTGGCGCGGGGCTTGAGACCTGGGGGTGGGGAGGCAGCGGTAGCAGGGCTCCACAGTCACCTCTCCCCCCACCCTACCCTCACCTCCAGCCCTCATAAAGAGACACCCCACGAGGCTCAGCTCAGACGTGTGTGTCCTCCCAGGCTGGTGGGAGGCAGGTGCCCTGTGCCCTCGGACAAATTCCCTCCCTCCCTGGGCCTCAGTTTCCACACACCCAGGTGAGGAGTAGGCCGGATCCTACCAGCCCACCTCAGTGACCCCTGCCACCCGCCCCCACAGGGCATCGCGCTCACTGTGGGGCTGGCCGCCGCCCGCCACCTGGACCACGTCTGGGCTGTCCTGGAGCAGTTTGGCCGGAGCACACCCATCAAGTGGAGCCTGAACAGCTTCTCCCCCAAGGTGCTGGCTCTCTGGCGGCCGGAGTCCTGGATTGCTGACAGGGACGCTGAGCCTCCATGGGGTGGGGGTTCCTGGGGCCGATTAGGGGGAAAGGCTGTGGGCCGCGTCCCCCAGCCTCCAGCCCACCTCTGCAGCAGCGGCATGGCCCCCGCGCCACAATTTCCCCCTCCTCGATGGTGCTCCCTCTTTCCCATTGGGCTGCAGGGAGCCCAGCTGTGAGGCCAACACGGCAGGGGCTCCGGGACAGCTCCCACGTGGCTGCCTGCCTGCCGAGTGGTGGTCAGTGGCTCTTTGATCCTGGGCCTTGTCCAAAGCAGGAGACAAGGGCCCGAGGCCAGCCCCGGGGAGCTCCCAGAGCGGAAGCAGTGGCAGCAAGAGGCGAGCCAGGATAGGACAGAGGGGGGATGAGTGAGACCCAGGACCTCGGCCGAGGTCCTGCCTCCTCCTCGCAGTGCCGCACCTGGCGGGTGGTAGAGCAGTGGCTGGGGCCCGAGGCTCAGACCCTCAGAGAGGGTCTAGACACTGGTGGGCCGCAGGGTCATGGTGTTCTCAGGGGACGTCGAGGGCCCCCACTCTCTGGTCTCACCTGGAGCCAACACGCCGGGTGCCCCATCACTGTCTCTCTAGGTCCAGACAGGCCCCCTGCAGCCTGAGGTGGGACAGAAGAGGGCCAGGTCCTGGGCCCCTGGGGAGGGGCCACCCCAAGGCCAGAAGGGTGAGGGGCTGAGACTCCAGCCCATTCTGGCAGAGACAAGCACCCCCGGGTACACCTCCGAGTGACCCCATGAGACCCAGCCCACTGCCCCTAGGGAGACAGCCCCATCTCCCCTATTTCCTTGTGATATAAACTGCGGTCCGCCCTGCCTCCAGGCCCCTGCTAGTGCCTGGGGTACCTCCCATCACCACCCCCCCAGGGGAAGGCTCAGCAGGGCCCCCGTGCGCCTGACCTGCCCCGCCTCCACCCCACTGTGCCCAGAACTCGGGGGACCTGCAGTGGAAGTGGGCGAGCAGCACCATCCTCCTCGCCTACGGCCAGATGGCGGACAAGGCCAAGGCCCAGATCCTTCCATGGGTGGACAACATCCTGTCCCGGATGGTCTTCTTCTTCCACTACAGCTCCTGGGTACGACCCCCGGCCCACCCCAGAGCCCACCAGAGCGGGGTCAGGATTAGACTCCCAGGGCCCCGGAGCCCACCAGAGCCGGGTCAGGATTAGACCTCCCAGGGCCCTGGAGCCCACCTCCCCACCCCACCCCAGCGTGGGCCTGGCCTCCTCCTCATGCTTCCCGCCTAATGCTTCATGGGTTTTCGTGAGGATCCCAGCCCTCTGCCTCCCCCCAAAAGCAAGCCCTGGGTTCTCACTTGGGGGAACTGGATGCCCCGTGATGACAGTCCCCTGACCCTGCACCCTGGGAACAATGAAGGGCCAGGGAGCCCTATGAGGCCACTGCACACTTGATCCTTTGGGCCTGGGGTAGCCGCATATCATGAGAAGCTGGACACTGGGCTCCTTACGGCCACCTCCTGATGCTTAAGCATCATCAACTATTCACATTGTTAAACAAAATCACATGGGTCCCCCCCGTTCCGAGGCCTATGCAGCCCCAGCCGGAGGTCTCTGCTGTCCCCCCATCAGCAGCGGCCCTGCTGCCACATGTGACGGTGGCCCTCCTGCTCTCCCACCCCTCTGGTACTCCCACTCCCCGACCTGCCCCCTTGCTCCACTGTCTGACCCCAGGACGAGACCCTGAAGCAGAGCTTCCTCACGGCCATACTCATGCTGGTGGGGGCCATCAGCCGCAACGAGGGTGCCCAAAGCTACGAGTTCTTGCAGGTGTCCGAGCTCCTCGAGTGTCTGATGGTGAGTGCAAGGTCCTTGGGCAGGGGAAGGGCTTCCCGGGGATGGACCAGGCACCCCCCTCAAACAGCAGCACTCACAAGAGGCACCAGTGGAAGAGATGGGCCAGCTGGACTTCTAGAGCATGAGCAAGCCCCTCACAGGTTTTCACACCTAGAAGCACATCCACTGCCCTCATGTGACTCACTCCCTACAGTGACCCTAAGCTGGCCGAGGACATCCACCACACAGCTGACGTGGCTGAGACCCGGGAAGGCCAGCACCATCCGTTCTGCCAATACTGACCTAGCTTGCACCACTAGTTACTATGGGTTTGGGCCTCGCAGAACCTGTGGGATAGTGGAGGAAACTCACAAGTGATAAATAATTATGCAGTAGCAATAACAAAAATAACAGTCTCATTTGCTGAGCCCCTCCTGTGACCCAGACACACTGCTTTGCATGCCTTGCTTCCCACCTAACACAAGGGCAACGGCATCATGTTACTTGTGAATACACAAAGCTCAGAGCAGTTTGGAGGTGTGTCCAGGGTCATGCGAGCTCGTGTGTGGGTAGCTAGGATTCAGGCATAATCCATCTGATTCTGAAGTCTATTCTCTAATTGTCTAAGGTGGCCAGGGGGATGTGTGTGGGGGGAGGTGGTCAGATCACAGAGGCCCTCCTGTGAGGATCCAGAGCAGAAGCAGAATCCTGCAGGTTAGAGGGGTGCTGGGCACCCAGGCTTTTAGATGGGAAGGAGACTTGGTGTCAGAAGTGGAACAGGCCAAGGTATGTGGAAAGATTCAGCCTTCACCCGGGATTTGCAGCTTCTGATGGAGAAGGAGCCCCAGGACACGCTGTGCACCCCGACTCGCCAGCAGACCATTCACATCATCTCCAGTCTCTGGTAGGCTCCCTGGCCCCACACAGTGCTTTGCTCAGCATTCACCATCAGCCTCACAGCTCAGGCTTGGCGCCCCTCAGGACAACGAGGTGGGAGACATCAGGCGTCAAGGCCCTCCTGGGCAGGGCTAGGGACCTGAGCCAGCGCAGGCCACCGTGGGAGGCAGGTGGCTGTCTTATGGAGGCCCCCGCCCTCCCCGCCTTGTCCCCACAGTAAGCTGAGGCCACCGCTGGACTTGGAGAAGAAATCTCGGCTTCTGTCCATCAGCCTCCGCAGCGTGATGTCCCTGCCGCTGCTGGAGGTCCTGGAGAAACACACCTGCCTCTTTCTGGAGCCACCCAACATACAGGTGCAAGCCTGGCATCTGCACCCCTTCCGGAGGGGGCCCCCGGGGAAGAATGTCCAGTCCTGCATACTGCCCTAGGGTTAGGAGGGGGAAGCTGAGGCACCCGCCTCCCACTGTAGGCCAGGGCTGGGGGTTGCTTTTAACTGTTCTGAGCCCACCTGTAAAAAGGGGATGATGATCCAAGAGCTAGTGGTCCTTAGCACTGAGGCTGAAAGGAAACCCTGGGTGTCCCACGTGAGGAGCAAAGCAGCGCTCTGCACATAGAATGGGTGGCCCCCCTGCCTCTTGCCGGCACTGAGAGCGTGCGGCTCAGTGTCACCCACGCCGCTACTGCAGCTGGTCTGGTCCTACCCGCGCTAGTGGCTGCAAGAAGGAGCTCTGATGTGCGCTCCACGCCCCTGGCCGGCCGCGCACCCTCTCAAGTTCTGTGCAAGGGAAGCCGCACTGCGGGCAGATGCCGGCCATTGCGGGCAGCCGCCACCGGGGGGCGCGTGCAGCCTCACGCGGCCCCGCCCCCGCCAGGCGTCCCGCCCACTGCAAAGGGCAGGCAGCCGGTGCTAACTGAGCACCCGCCAGGCGCCAGGCCCACCCAGCATCTGCGTTAGCTCAGCTTCCCAGCAGCGACCCGTCCAGAGAGCGAGGGAACCAGCTCAGAGAAGTGGAGGTGTCGGGAGGGAGAGGCAGGGCTAATCTCCACCCCTTGCTCCTGGACCGGGCTCTTCAGGCCAGCTCACCAGGCGGAGTCCAGGATGCAGCCAGCAGACAGGCAGCTTGGGTGTGAGTGACAGTGAGGGGCCTCCTAGACCCAGGGCGACACCACTGCAGCGGCTCTCCAGAAGGGGGACGTCTGCCTAGACTCCAACCCTGTGGGAGTCCAGGGTGCCCGGGTTACCACGTGATGACCCCACGGCCAGACCCTCAGGGAGTGCAGCCAGGAGCCAGGCGCCGGGCTGGGGCTTCCTGTTCGTTCTCACCCTGTGTCCACGTCCACCCTGACAGGGGTCTGGCTCCAGCCCAGTTCTCAGGTGGCAAAGGTAGGCTCAGCGAGCTGAAGTGGCCCCCAGGGAGCTGACGGCCGGCGCCCCAGGGCTCTCCTCCAGTGGATACTCCCTGTGGCCCTTCCCTCCCTGGGCAAGCCTGATTCGCCAAGCTGCCAAGATTGAGGGTCTCCTGTGTTTGCAATGCAAAAGGAAAACAAGGGGCCTTTGTTTAAACCGTTTTTGAGAATTTCAAGATGGCAAAGGCAAAGCATTCAAGTAGACACGAGAGCCTTCCGGGCCAGGTCTTGAGTGGGTTACACGCTCGTGAATCTTCTCAGCCATCGAGAATCCTGTGCCCTGGGGCAGGCCCCAGACCACCCATGCTCCACGGCTGCCCATTGGGGGTCCTAGGAGCCCCTTCCTGGGCATGATGCGAGCTCGCTAGTGTGCAGCCCATCCTGGGGAGCGTGCAGGAAGCAGGCAATGGGAGGCTGATGCACATAGGCCCCCCAGGAGGCCTCAACCGTCCCTCTGGCCCTGGGGCTCAGCTGCCCCCTGACCTGCTCCCCGCCCCGCACAGACACTCTACAAGGAGACCGTGGGGGCCCTGGAGCAGATGCTGCAAACCTTCATCATGCAGAACCCCACAGCCGAGGAGCTGCACTTCCTGCTGTCGGTGAGGGCGCGGGGCAGTGCGGGGAGGAGACAGGGGGCAGAGAACGCAGGGCCTGAGCCAGGCATGGGACTGGTCTAGACGAGGGCTGTCCATCTCTAGGGATCACTGCAGTTTAGGACAAGTGGGGCGGGCAGGTGCAGTGAGCACAGCCTGGTGGCAAGTGAGCCAGGTAGGCCACAGCAAAGCAAGTTGGTGAGGGAAGAGGCCGTGGCCCTGCCCCAGAGGGACCTGCCTTCTTTCCTACTGAGAGAATTGCCCCTGCAGCAGGTTCCCAGCTTTGAGGGCGTCTCCCAAGCCTACCACCCCCACTCTGTCACTGCCCAACAGAGTCCTTCCCTGATGGGAGGGAGAGAAGCCAACAGAGTCAGGGGAGGCCCAGACAGGGGAGGCTGCCTCTGCCGGGAGGGTGGAGGTCAGGGCCAGCAGGCTTCTGCAGAGGAGGGGCGGAGAGGGCCACGGGGCAGACGGCATACAGGAGCAAAGCTGAGCAACCCCAGCAAGCATACTGGGCCAGAATGGAGGGAGGTTCTGCATGGCTGGAGCCTGGGGTGGGCGCAGAGGTGGGGGCAGTGGGTCAGAGTGAGGTTAGGTCAGCAGGGGCCAGGCCATCTCAGGCTGGGGCCCCAGTGGAGCTGAGGGGAGCTGCTGCAGCAGGGACTGCCTATCTGGGGTGCACAGATGGAAGTCGGGGTGGGGTGTGTGAGGCCGGCCAGGAGAAAACGTTGTCACAGGACACAACTGAGTCACAGAATCTCCCAGCACTTCATCCTCACGCAGCGTCAGATCATCCATCCCCGTAACAAAGAGGCTCAAATGCAGCTTAAGAAGTGTTCAACCTGTCTCAGTATGCGTTTGCATTTCTTTGTAACTCTGTGCCTTTATGGTGTGCACAGAAAAGCATTGTTCTGGAAAATATACATTGCAGAGAAACAGGTTAAGAACTTGGCGCCTCAAAAGACTTTCAGCAGGAGGGGCGTGTCAGCTACAAGAGAAAGAATTAACACCTCCTCTTGCTTGGTGGTTCAGACGGTAAATTGTCTGTCTACAATGCGAGAGGCCTGGGTTCGATCCCTGGGTTGGGAAGATTCCCTGGCGAAGGAAATGGCAACCCACTCCAGTACTCTTGCCTTGAAAATCCCATGGACGGAGGAGCTTGGTGCAGGCTACTGTCCATGGGGTCGCAAAGAGTCGGCAGACTGAGCGGCTTCACTTTCACTTTCACTTGGGAGAGGGATTAGCCGAGGCAGTGAAAAGAGACGAGGAAGCCTGGATAGGGGGAGTGGTAGACGCGAGGGGGTGGGACTGGGAGGGGCCTGAGCCGAGGGTGTGGCCTGGCCTTGAGTGGGTGTGGCTTAGGGTGTGGTCTGTGCTGGGGGCGGGGCCTGTCGGGAGCTGGGGTCCCAAGCGGCCATTCCCCTCCCTGCCTCCACCACCTGCAGCACCTGTATGTCTGGCTGGAGTCGGAGAAGGCCCACGAGCGGCAGCGGGCTGTCCACAGCTGCATGGCCCTCCTCAAATTCCTGAGCCATAACCTCTACCTGGACGTGAGTACCATCTCTCCAGCCCCAGGCCCACACCCACCAAGCCGCCCTTCTCCCCAAGCCTGCCAAGGCGCATGGGGTCCCTACCCCCAGGACAGGAAGGATCCCCGAGTCCCCTGTGGCCTGGCCAGGCCCTCCTCCTCCTCACACACAAGGAAACAGCCAGGGTTGGGGGTTGGGGGGGCCCCAGCTGAAGGCTGAACCCAGGCTCCCTGAAGCCTGACCCAGGACACTGGGCTTTTGCCAACGCAGCTTGAAGCCTCAGGCAGGTTGTCCACCCTGATCCTGTCCCTCAGGGAAATGGGAGGAAAGGAGTTCTCCTCGGAGGGACACAGTGGGCGTCAGATGGAGACTGTGAGAATGCCGCCCTGCCCCAGACTAGGGCAGGCAGCTTTGTGCGGAGCAACCACTGTCCCTCTGCCCTCGTCTATCACCATCTCCATCATTTCACGGATCACAGCTTAACCACCATCTGTCACTAACGCCCTTGGGTTGAGTGAACATCAGCACGCGTTCAGGGAGTGAGTGGTTCTGCATTTATCAGCCAAAATCAGCATCGATTCCTCAGGGAGACTCACAGGGAGATGAGGAAATTACTTCCTCAGCCTGGTGCCCAACGGGCGTGCCTTTCTGATGAAGGTGGACAGTCAGGCGGGCGGCTGGGAAACAGCCACGTTCTGCCAAAGGCAAGCTTCCAGTGTTCAGACCCCTCCAGCACTCCTTTGGTGGGGAGGACCCCTCTGCAGGGGTTCAAAGGGTCTTCCATTTACTCAAAATCAACTTCTGCAACATAAGACTGGGTCTGGGAGAGTCAAGTCAGGCACTTGGCTAGGGCACACTTGTGGAGGCGCCAAAACATTCTGCAAGCGAGATAAATATTTTAATAGGATGTTTTAAACAACCAAATCAGCAAACGGCGGCCCTTGGGCTGGCCACCTGTTGTTGTGAATAAAGCTTTATTGGAACCGGGGCTGGGATTAGGGTGAGGTGAGTGAGGCAAGGTCATGGACATGCAGGCTCAGATCCTGTCTTTATTTAAAATTTTGAAACTTTTTCATGACAGATTTTTTAGCATTCATTTGATTTTGATAAATATTGCATTAAGATAGTTTTCTCTTGTGTCCTGAGCTTTTTTTGGCATCCCCTAACATTTTGTCTGGGGAGCTTCCCCAGTGGCTCAGTGGTAAAGAATCCGCCTGCCAGTGTAGGAGACACAGGTTTGATCCTTGGGTTTGATCCCACAGGTTTGATCCTCTGTCCCTGGAGAAGGAAATGGCAACTCACTTCTGTATTCTTGCCTGGGAAATCCCAGGGACAGAAGAGCCTGGCGGACTCCAGTCCATGGGGCTGCAAAAGAGTTGGACACAACTGAGCAACTAAACAGAAACGTTTTGTCCAGACCTGAATCCCAGTCCTGCATAGAGTTTGAGGGGATCCTTTCTGACGCCAGCCATGCTGGGGTGAGTGTGTGGCTGCTAGGATCTGCATAAGTGGTTCTCTGCACTCTTACTACAGCCCAAAGAGGACTTCAAACGAATAGGGCAGCTGGTGGGCATGCTGGGGATTCTGTGCCAGGACCCGGACAAGACTACCCAGTGTTCCAGCCTGGAAGGGGTGGACCATCTCTACAAGCTCCTCATGCACCAGAGAGGTGAGCCTCTGAGGGTCCCCACAGAGGACCCGCTCCCACCACAGCCACAGCCTCAGCCCAACCCATGCCAGCACTCCTGAACCCAACTCCCGCCAGACCTCCCCCAGACCTCCCCCAGGCCCAGCCTCTAACCTCAGCCGTCAGCACAGTCATGGCTTTGTCCTGCCCTGCAGACCCACTGACTCCCCACCCTAAACTTGGACCCAGGCATGACCCTGACTTCAGCTGACCCCACTCCACCCACTGCAGGTCCCGCCCTAGACCCCAAGCCTGCCTTTGCCCACCCTCACCCCTGCCCCATCCCACCCCTGACCAGGAGGAGAAGCTTCACAGGAGCAAGCACCGGCCCCCCAGGAGTCTCCCCAGGCCAGCAAGGAAGGAGCCCTGCTCTGGAGCGGCGGGGACCAGGAGGCTGCTCCGCCCAGCCCCCAGGAGGTGGCACTCTTGAAGGACCACCAGCCCAGCAGCTCCCAAGTCATCAAGGTCAAAGCCTTTAAAATCCTGGGCAGATCTGGGTGGGGGGATGTGGCCATGCTCTGCTCCGACCCCTACCACTACCCCTCTGCTGGAGCTCCCCCTGGGGCCAGGGTGTGAGTATTAAAACTAAGGCCGGGATCTCACCTGCATCTCTGGTGATTAACTAGAGCTTTGGAGGACCATGTCTCCTGGGAAGGAGGAGTTGGGGGAGGAGGGGCTGGAGATAGACGCTGGAGTCAGCAGCGCAGGCTTGAGTCTCAGCTCTGTCTCTCACGGCTGTGCAATCTTGAACAAGCTCCTTCTGTCTGAGTCTCAGTCTTCCTCGTGAAATGGGCAGAGTGATGCCAACGAAGTTCCAGCCGCCAGGAATTCCTAATAGACGGTTCTGGCTGGCTAGCTCCCGAGGTGGGCATCCTCTGAGGCACCGAACAGTGTCCTTCTCGGTGACCCTCTGCAGATACAGCCTCGACTTCCTCACTTTCCCAAGGTTTCTCCCCATCCTCTGAGAGCCAAACCCTCCTCCTTTGAAGGCATAGCATGTCTCCCCTCTTCTGCTGTCATCTGACCTCCTGCAGCCAGGCCCTCCTTAGTCAGTGGCCTGGGGTGTCCAGCAGCTCCCCAGCTCCGTTTCGTCATCTCAGTGAGATCCCGAGTCTCTGGGACCGTCCGTATCTGTGTGAACCTTGCCTTTTCTGAAGATGAGCGAGGCTGGGACCCCGGGTGTGGGCTGGATGCTGGCATTGGCTGGACTGGCCGAGTTTCCTAGAGCCTCATGTTTGGAGTGGTCAGTTCATGATGTCTCTGCTATGGTGGCCCCTCTTGCTGTTGAACCCATGACTAATGAAGACCCCTGTACGGGGTGTGTCTGTCAGTCTCCCCATTAGACCTCCAGGCCAGAAGTGGAGTCCCACCTGGGCCCAGCACAGGCTCTGGTGGTAGAACCAGGCTTCAGTAAACACCCATTCAGTGGAGTCAGGCTGAACCAAATGATGAAGTGGCAGTACCTGGCTAGTAGGTGCCCAGTGGGTTTTGAATCCAGCCCTGTCTGACTCCAGAACTGTGCTCTCTGCAGCTGCAGTGGCTGTGAGCCCACTGAGGCCAATCCGGAAAAGTTCAGTAGGGAAAAACCTAAAGCCCTGGAGCCATCAGTTGTCCAGGGCCAGGATGGGGAAACCAGGCAGGGCTTCTGTTTACACCTGAGGACCTGGACTAGGGGAGGAGACAGGGCTAGAGGGAGGGTTCCTGGGGCCAGCTCAGAGGCGTCCAGGAGTTAAGGGGTCCCGGAGCACTGGGGCTCTCAGGTGGACGGAGTGATTAGGCATGTAAGAGTCCAGGACCTGGGAAGAGCAGTCTGCCCCACTCTGCATGGTCCCCAGCACACAGGGATGGGGCACTCGGCTCAGCTTCTCCTTGAACAGGAAGCAGTGATGGACAGAGCACCAAAAGGGGAGAGGATGGGAGGGTCTGCTGATAGAGGCATGATGGTTCTGAGAAGGTTTGGGGTGGAGAACAGACCTGGGTTCTTGTCCCAAGTCTGTCCTGCCTTCCCCATGTGGTCTTGTAAACACTATAACTTCATCGCTACCATGAGCCATCTCCACCTTCACCACCACCTCCAATAGCATTCCTGTCACCACCGTCACTACCACCACCACCATCCCCACCAACAGCACCAGCACCACCACCACCATCACTAACAGCACCACCACCATCACTAACAGCACCACCACCATCACTAACAGCACCACCACCATCACCACCATCACCATCACCACCACCACCACCATCACTAACAGCACCACCATCACCATCACCACCACCATCACTAACAGCACCACCACCACCACCACCACCATCACCACCATCACTAACAGCACCACCACCATGACTAATACCACCACCATAACCACAGAACCATCATCAGTGCCACCTCCAGCTCACATTTTTTCATGCCCTGGGCTAAAATAAGATATTCACAAGTACTTAGCAAACCTAAGATTGTAGTATTCTGGGATTCTGAGAGTCTAACTATCATTCCAGATTGAATTTCTTCAAAAACATTCTAATACTAGAACTTTAACTAAAATTTACCATTTTAGCAAACAGTTTTAAGTGCAATCTTAAAACAAATGATCTAACCAGATTTATATAGTAGTCTAATATTCTAACACAAAAAGTTACTTTTAGCTACAAATATGCCTGTATGCAGGTTAAGAAGCAACAGTTAGAACCGGACATGGAACAACGGACTGGTTCCAAATTGGGAAAGGAGTATGTCAAGGCTGTATATTGTCACCTTTCTTATTTAACTTATATGCAGAGTACATCATGTGAAATGCCGGACTGGTTGAAGCATAAGCTGGAATCAAGATTTCAGGGAGAAATATCAATAATGATATGCAGATGACACCTCCCTTATGGCAGAAAGTGAAGAGGAACTAAAGAGCCTCTTGATGAAAGTGAAAGAGGAGAGTGGAAAAGCTGGCTTAAAGCTCAACATTCAGAAAACGAAGATCATGGCATCCGGTCCCATTGCTTCATGGCAAGTAGATGGGGAAACAATGGAAATAGTGACAGACTTCATTTTCTTGGGCTCCAAAATCACTGCAGATGGTGACTGCAGCCATGAAATTAAAAGATGCTTGCTCCTTGGAAGAAAAGCTGTGACCAACCTAGACAGCGTATTAAAAAGCAGAGACATTACTGACAAAGGTCCGTATAGTCAAAGGTATGGTTTTTCCAGTAGTCGTGTATGCACGTGAGAGTTGGACCATAAAGACAGCTGAAAGTGAAAGTGAAGTCGCTCAGTCGTGTCCGACTCTTTGCGACCCCATGTACTGTAGCCTACCATGCTCCTCCGTCCATGGGATTTTCCAGGCAAGAGTACTGGAGTGGGTTGCCATTTCCTTCTCCAGAGGATCTTCCTGACCCAGGGATCAAACCCGGGTCTCCTGCATTGTAGGCAGACACTTTACCATCTGAGCCACCAGGGAAGTCCCTAAAGAAAGCTGAGCGCTGAACAGTTAATGCTTTTGAACTGTGGTGTTGGAGAAGACTTTGAGAGTCCCTTGAACAGCAAGGAGATCAAACCAATCAATCCTAAAGGAAATCAGTCCTGAATATTCATTGGAAAGACTGATGTTGAAGCTCCAAGACTTTGGCCACGTGATGCGAAGAACTGACTCACTAGAAAAGACCCTGCTGCCGGGAAAGATTGAGGGCAGGAGGAGAAGGGAATGACAGAGAATGAGATGTTTGGATGGCATCACCGACTCAATGGACATGAATTTGAGCAAGCTCTGGGAGTTGGTGATGGACAGGGAAGCCTGGCATGCTGCAGTCCATGGGGTCACAAAGAGTCAGACATGACTGAGAGACTGAACTGAACTGAACAAATATGCCATTAAAATTATCCTCACCTTCTAATCAATAACTGGTAAACTAACATTCTCACCAACACTTTACCAAAATTTTAGAACAGTAAGAGTCTGTTAATAATAAGTATTCTAACATTCACATATTTTTATATCTAATGTACATGCAAACATCCTAACAGACTTTCAGACATCTCAACAAATAACCCTGACATGCCCAGGAACAGTTTACCATCCGACCATCTTTGCAAGCATTAATGTCCAGTCAGCCTTCCCAAGTATGACTCTACCACCAGCATTCCGTCTTCCTTTGGTTTCCAGTTGCTCAGAGTCAGAGCTTTCCCACAGAACTTTCTGGAAGGATGAAGTGTCTGTATCTGCACTATACAGGTGGCCACTGTCCCTGTGTGATGACTGAGCTCTTGAAATGTAGCAGTGTAGGGAGTTCCCTGGCGGTCCAGAGGTTAGAGCGCAGCGCTTTCTCTGCTGGGCCCAGGCTCAGTCCCCGGTCAGGGAACTAAGATCCCTCAAGCCAAGCAAGTACAGCCAAAGTAAAAAAAAAAAAAAAAAAAGTGGCTGGTGCAGCTGACGAACTGGATTTTAAATTTTGCTTCGTTTTCTTTTATGGGCTCACCACGTAGCTTGAGCTACGTAGGATTAGTTCCCAATCCTACACCGTAGGCGGTGAGCGTGCAGAGTCGTAACCGCTGGATCACCAGGGATTCCCTGAATTTTTCGTAATTAAATTTAAACAGCTTGGAATGGCTGGTGGCTACCATATTGAGCAGCACTGCTCTAAGTCTTTCCAGAAGGTTCCACCTGGGCAGTCTCCCTCTTGGAGACTGTGGTCTGAGGCTGTGGAGCAGGGATCCCACCCCCGACCTTGCATTCCCCGAGAGTACCCTCATCCCCCCAGAGTGGCTCAGGGTCTGGGGTGGGAGGTGACACCCACCCCCCTGGACACCCCCTCCCAGGAGAATGTGGGCAGCAAGCAGAGTCGGACTCCCCAGCAAGCCCTGCTAGGGCATGGGAGCCCTGGGTTCTGGACCCAGCCTGGCCCTGCCTAGCCCTCCCAGGCGCCGTGAATGAGGGCAGCTCACCTGCCTTCCCAGGCCTGGGGCTTAGTGAAGGTGACCCTGAAGATCCTTCGAAGATCTGAAGTTGAGTTGCTCTTGGTTAAAACTCTGTGAGAAGGGGAGTGGGGACAGACGAGGTGAGGACTGGCCAGAGGAAGGGCAGGGTCGAGGCTGGCCGGGTCAGGCGTGTCCCAGAACAGCCCTGAGGTCTGAGAGAGGAAGGGCACCGTGCCCCCGCCCCTCTGCTGGTCATCACACCCTCTCTTCCTGCCCCTGGGCTGTGGCTGCTCAGAGAGACGTGCAGGAGAGCACACTGCCAGACGGGTGCCCTTGCTGGGGCCCCAGAGGGGTGGGGCTCAGGCACCTGCAGTGCTTAGAGACTTGGGGAGCCTGGAGCATTGAGATGGGGTACGAGCGCAGCCAATCAGGCGGGCGCCCAGCGCCAGGGACCACGGTGACGGCGCCTCCCTCCCACCGCTACAGGAGGTCATGAAGCATCTCACGATGGCAGAGCTGACCGACCTCATCTGGACGGCCGTCGATGGCCTGGGCTCCACCAGCCCCTTCCGCGTGCAGGCGGCCGCCGACATGCTGCTCACTGCCATCCAGGAGCACGGGGCCAAGCTGGAGACTGTGAGGGCAGTGGGGCCCCCGTGGAGGGCCCACCAGGATGGGGCAGGGGGCAGGGGGCAGGGGGGGAGGCCCAGCATCGGCACCCAGGGGCTAGAGCCGCGGGTCCCAGGTGGCGTCCCCAAGCTTGGGCCTGAGGGGGAGACCCAGACCCCACCCTCTGATGGGTGAGTAAATGCAGGACGGAATGGCCCACACAGGTGTCCCAGGGCCCTGGGGGGTGTTTGCAGGGTCTGGGGCAGACATGGGCTGATGGAGCGGGGACAGGATGGGAGTGGGGTGGGAGAGGAAAGCCCAGCCCAGACCCTCCAGGAGCTCTGGATCTGACTACAGACTGAGGAGGAGGAGCAACGCAGGGCCCTGGGGGGACTCCCAGGTAGAGGATGACTGATGCCTCAAGGGGTTGCTCTTGGAGCCAGGCATGAATGAATGAGTAATGAGACCCAAAAGTGCAAGGGGAGGGGCCTGCCAGACATCAAAGCAGCAGGTACCAAAGTGATGGCAGGACACGACGTCGTCTGAACAGAAGGCAGACACCCCGTGTCCCCCCAGCCCCAAGACGGGGGCTAGACGCTCTAGCCCCTGGGTGTGTCTGAACCTTCAGTGACTGGGCAATGTTTGGACAGACTTGGACGACCCCAAATGCTGTGCAGATGGTGCTCTCCCCCTGTCAGCCCGGGGGTCCCCTTCTGACTCGTGTCCAGGGCAGAGAAGAGCCTCCCTCGTCAGACCTCCCTCTTAGAGCCCCCAGGGCAGGGCTGTGCATCCCCCTCAGGAGAGCACTCTACCTGAAGGGGCTCCACGCCCGTCGGGGCAGCTCCTGCCTCCCCATCAGGCTGCCCGGGGCGGGGCCTGGCCCCCTGCCCAGACCAGCCCTCCCCCCATACTCCCTCCCCGCACAGGTTGCCAGCTTGGGCCGGGCCATCCACCTGCAGCTCTGCTCCATCCGCATCCCCCAAGCCAAGGAAAATGCCCTGCAGGCCATCACCCTGCTGGCCCGGAACCACACCTCCGAGCTGGTGGCCGCCTTCCTGGACTTCTCCATTCCGCTGGACAGGTGCCCAGCCCTCCTTCCCTCCCCGCCCCAGTGCCCACCGTCTTCCCCCAGGCAGAGGGCAGGATCTCTGCACCCTGCCTGCCCTCCTGCTTGCCCATGAACAGGGCTGGAAGCCCCGAGGGAGCACTTATCTGTTCATTTACTGTGCCCCTCCTGGGGCCACCCCTGGGGAGGCACCACGCACTGTCCCTTCTCTTGGTGACCCCATAAAACACCCCGCCCAGCCACCACCACCCATCACCTGGTGGAGAGGGGCCCGGGATCCTGGGTGCTCCCGGCAAGACCCCTGTCAACACCAAACCCTCTCCCCGCTTCCTGCTCCTCCAGGGACCCTCACCCTGCCCCCCCCCGCCCCCCCCGCCAGTGGCACCACAGTCTCCAGGCCCCTGAGCCTGGAAACAGTACTTTAGCTCTAAAATCCCAGTTCTGAATCCCAGGTCTTCAGTCTATACCACCTGCTTACCCAGCCACCACGCACCTGCCCTGGGTCACTCCTGGAACCTTGAGGTTGTAGCTCCTGGTCGCCAACACGCTCTCACTCGCTCCCACGCCTTGATCTTGGGGACACCAACATCTTTGGCTTACCCTGATGCCTCAACACCTGGACCTCCTCTCCCATCTCCCTCAGCCTCCCCCTCCCCCAGTCGAGGCCTCGGCTCAGCCACCTTCGGTTTCAAGCATCTGTCCCCTGCCCTGACCCCCTCCTGCCTCACTCCGGATGGTACCCACCCCCGACCAGTGAGCCTCTGCCCTCCGGGACTCCACGTTCACTGCCTTGCTCACCTCCTCACGGCCCCTCCCCTGTCCCCACCTCCCTCCTTGCCAGCATAGAACCTACCTTCCGGTGTCAAAGTAACCCCCTGAACACACCCCAAGCCCCTTGGCCCCTTTGTCGCACTCAGCTTGCAAAACTCAACTGGCTCCGCCTACTTCGTGCCCGCACCTGTGCAGCCACATGCGGGAAGGAGCGTGCCGCCACCCCCTGAATTCCCAGCCACACATCTCCGCGGAGCCCTCGGGGCGGCCCAGAAGCCACATTTCCCCACCCCTCCCCTCTCCTCGGCCCCCAGCACCTCTGCCCCCGCCTCACACGTGGCCACTGACCTCGCGTCCATACCCCTGAAAAGTCGGAAGCTGCCAGAAGAGAACTGTCACAAGCTCCCGACACCCAGGACCCTGTTTCCAGAAAGATTTCTAATCTTCATATGGAAGGGATTTTTTGCTTTTATTAGCAGTGTCTAGTGTTATTGCACTGTGATCAGAGAATGCCATCAAATATTTCTGGTTTATGTAATTTACTGATCTTTTAAACAATTTTTGTGACTATTCTATGGGCGCTTGAAAGGGTGTTTGCTTTTTTTTCTATTATCAGGTGTAGGACTTGATATAAAGCTTCACTTTGTCGATCTGTTGTTTAGGTGTCTTCTGCATCCTTACTTAACTTGTGTCTGTTTGATCTGCCTTGTACTGAGAGTGGTGTGTTAAAGTGTCCTGTTATTAATATGTCTCCGTCTGTGTCTCCTTCCCTCGCCTGTGGTTTTTGTTAATACTGCATAAGGTTGTCATGCTATTTGGTGTATACATATTCTTAAGTGTTGTGTCTCCTTTATGGGTTGTGCCTTTCAGCATTAAAAAGTGACCTGCCTCGTCACATGCAATGCTTGAAGGGCTTGAATTCCATTTTGCTATCAGAATCACGTCCCGCACTTTCCCATTTTCCCCCATTTGCCCAGTATTCATTTGTCCATGCTTTCATTCAACCTTTCAGAACCCATTCGTTTTAGGTGTCTTCCTATATACAGCGCATAGTTCAGTCTTGACCTGTGATCAAATTGGAAATCTTTTTAATAGATGAGTTAAGTCCATTCGCACTTGTTGATGCGACTGATGTGTCAAACCTCAGTTCTGTCATAACATTTTGTAATTGCATGTGTTTTATTTGGTACATATTTTTCTATGGCATGGGTATTCTTTGATCTTTGGCTCTTTTCTTTATTTAGGAAGAGTTGTATTTTTGTTCCAGCTGTTACCTTTGTACTCCTAACCTATTTTAGTGTCCTTCCTCCCTTGTTTTCTTAACTTTTTAACATCTGGTTTACCCATTTTTGCTGATACCCTTAAACTCCCACCCATGCCCCCATGGAACAACCAGTGAGATTATTCATCCCTATCCAGCTGTGTTTTCATGTGCACAGTTCTTGGTCAACATTTGCACTGTACTCCTCCCACGCTGGTTTTTAGTGAGTACACACACTCACCCCAAGTCCCTTTGCCAAAGATTCTAGGTCATCCCGTATCTTGACTAAGTTAATGCTCTGACAGTTTCCTCAAGAAGGCTCGTGGGTTCAGAATGCCCTGGCTTCTTTTATGTTGAAGGTTGTTTACTTGAAAGGTGGCTTTGCTGAATATAAAATCCTTGGTTCACACTTTCTTTTATTAACTTTTGTTTTTTGGTGTGTGGTTGTTTTTTTTTTTTTTTTTTTTTTTGGCCACACCATGCAGAATGCGGGATCCTAGGTCCTGCAAGGATTGAACCCAAGCCCCCTGCTTTGGGAGCATGGAGTCTTCACCACTGGGCCGCCCGGGAAGTCTCTAAGTGATTTTTTTTAGTGCTGCTCAGTTGTTGCCTCGCTTTGTTTTTGAAAAGCCTCCTGACAGTTGTTTGGTTTGGCTTGGTTTGGTTGTCTTTGTAAGTTATCTTTTAGCCTGGAGACTTTGAAAATTGTTTTATCTTTGAAATTCAACAATTTTACTAAGAAATGTCTAGATTAGACCATTCTGTGTTCATTTTCCCAGGTACCTGATAAGTCTTTTGGGCATGTAGAATTAAGTCTCTAACATTTCTAGAAAGTTCTCTAGGTTGTAATTTTTCTCTTCCGGTTTATTGAGACATAATTGGACATACAGCACTGGTTAAGTTTAAGGTGTACAGAATAATGATTTGACTTACATATATCATGAAATGATTACCACAATAATTTAGTGAACATTCATCATCTCATATAGATACAAAATAAAAAGAAAAATTATTTTTCCTTGTGATGAGAACTCTTAGATCTCCTTTCTTCGTAACTTCCACATATAACATGCAACGGTGTTAATTAATCATGTTGTACGTGGCACCCCTAGTCTTCTTTATCTTATAACTGGAAGTCCTTTTGACCACCTTCATCTAATTCCCTCATCCCCACCCCTCGCCTCTGGTAACCACAAATCTGGTCTCTTTCTATGAGTTTGTTTGTTTTGAAGTATACTGCTACTGCTAAGTCGCTTCAGTCGTGTCCGACCCTGTGTGACCCCATAGACAGCAGCCCACCAGGCTCCCCCGCCCCTGGGATTCTCTAGGCAAGAACACTGGAGTGGGTTGCCATTTCCTTCTCCAATGCATGACAGTGAAAAGTGAAAGTGAAGTCGCTCAGTGGTGTCCAACCCTCAGCGACCCCATGGACTGCAGCCCACCAGGCTCCTCCGTCCATGGGATTTTCCAGGCAAGAGTGCTGGAGTGGGGCGCCATCGCCTTCTCCTTGAAGTATAACTGACCTACAACACTGCGCTAGTACCTGATGCCCAACATGGTGATCCTGTGTTTCTGTACATTTCATAATGCTGTCAGCATGCAAAGGTATTACCTGATCACTGACTGTATTCCCCACCCTGTACATTCCATCCCCATGAGTTATTTTGTAGCTGAAAGTTTGTACCTCTTGGTCTCCCTTGCCCACTTCTCCCTTGGTTACAATTTTAAATATTGGTTCCATGCCATTGTTTTTTCCCTTTTTCAGAGGCTCCAGAGATTCACGTCTTCCATTTGCATGTCTTCCTTTTCCACTTCTTTCTCTGCGGCTCTTAGTGCTTCTTTTAAACTCATCTTTATTGTCTTGGTGATCTTTCTACTCTTCCTCAATGCTCCTTTCTAAATTTTCACTTGAGTCGTATCTCTCTCGAGCACTTTATAATTTTTTTTTCACTTCTGAGTTCAGTCAACTCTTTTTTTCCTTCCTTATTAGAGGGTGTTCTTGGTCCTTTTTGAATTTATAATTCAAGGTGGTTTTCCATGTCTTTAAATGCTTGCTTGAGTATATTGACCTGCAGGAGAGGTGTCGTCTTACACTTTTTTCCTGCATCATGACTGTTTATCAGGGGAGGAATTTTCTTATTGGATCTGTGTTTTCTGTTTTCCAGGGAAGGGTTGCAATGACTCTGTGAATCTGTTAATTTTTCTCCTGTTTATATACAACACTATTGGAGTGTTTTGTAGGATTTCAAGTTCAGTGGCACCCTCTTCTGTCAGCATAACAAAGACCAGATAACTTAGCAGAGTTTTAGTTTTGGTGGGAGATGGGAGGGTTGTGTGTCTTCCACTTTCGAGGGTGCTCTTTTCTCTCGTGCAGGTCCTTGAATTTTTCCCGTTTCACACCTCTACCTTTCACTAACCAATTTCAAAGGGTACGTCTGTCTTTTCGGCCCTTTCTTTCCTCCCGAAGCTGTGTGTCTCGGAGGCTGCCCTTCAGACGAGCATCCTTTTCGGTCCCTTGCCTGGGATCCATGCTTTGGTTTCCTTGTTCTCCTTCTTTTTGTTGTTTCGTAGTCTCAGACTTAAGATGGACCTCGTCTTCCTGAAGGTAATTCAGATCAGCTCCGAGCCCTGTTAGCAGCTCCCGTCTCCTCTTCTCTCTGGGGTTTCTCTCCCCCTGCCTTTGTCTGCCGCAGAGCTTTGTGGAGGAGCAGGGGCGAGTGAGAGGCACTGCAGGCGGGGCTGCATAGCCCTCTCCTGCTCACAGCGTCCCTCAAGGCACTCCGTGGTGTGGTGTAGCTTTGCTTTTCCTCTTGCTGCGTGGTTTCTCGAGGACATTTTGAGAGGTGAGGGGACCCCGGCAGCCACCGTCGTTCTCAGCTGCTCAGGTCTATAGGTCAGTTTTACCCATACTGGAATTTATATCTTGTTTCCTCAGCGCTAAGAAGCACATTTTTCATACATCAGCATCTATGCAGTGTGAGCACATTTTACACTGATGGCACCTTCACCTGGGCTGACGGGGGTGGAAGGGTTCTCAGTCACCTGGGGGCACTCTCAGCCGGAGACCAGTGCAAATTTTAAAGTCCTTGCTGGAGGGTTTTTGGGGGGCCCACACTGGTGGTGTGAATTCAGAGCCCTGTGTAGGTTTTGTGTTTCAGATTCTCAGGCGCACCCTCCTTCTTCCCTTCACAGGCTGAGCAAGCACTGGATCGTCTCGCTATTTCTTCCTGCAGGACAGGCTTTTTATCTTTTGTTTTATCCTGTTTACCTTGTACACACAGCCCATGGGGTCCAGCCTTTATGATGGGGTCCCTATTATACTCCCATCTTGGATAGCTTCCCTTTCTTAGGAGCACATGAAATAACGGTGGTGTGTCCTAAAAGTATCAACAGAATTGTGTGATTCATGCCCCTCCAGTAGTCTTTTGTTGTCTGGTTTGGTTTTTTCCCCCCTCAACATTTTGTGTTTAAGATTCATCCCGTTATGTTACACATAGTTGGAGTTCATTCACTTTGAGTTGCCGTGTCTTGTCCCATCTTGGTAAACACTAGTTACCCTTGTTAGTGTGGACAGACATTTGAGTTTGGGTCTGTGCTTAACACTGCTGTGAAGCTGCACATACGTGTGTCCTGAGACACACCCACACTCAATTTCCTTGTGCAGGCATGTCACTCACCTAACATGATGCAAAATACTCCCAACATGCTTAAACCACCTCTCACACCCACAGTATTTTTATATATGTAGTTCCTGTTACTCCACGTCTTCACTGACACTTAACATCAATCTTTTAGCCAACCATCAAAATTTTAGTCAGTCTAAAATTGGGTGGTATTAATCATGCTGCTGCTGCTGCTGCTAAGTCGCTTCAGTCGTGTCCAACTCTGTGCGACCCCAGAGACAGCAGCCCACTAGGCTCCCCCGTCCCTGGTATTAATCATATTTCCATGTTAATTTTCATTCTGCTGATTAAGTAATGAGGTTGTACATCTTTTCATGCAATTTTTGGCCATTGGGGCATCTTCTTTGGGGTGCCTGTTCAAGTATCCTCCAGATTTTTCTGTTGGGTTGTCCCTCTTTTTCTTATCAATTTCTAGGGATTCTTTATGTAATCTGGATACAAGGTCTCTCTTGATTATTATATTACATGTCTTCTCCCCTTTGCAGCTTTCCTGTCTCTCCCTCACTCAGTCCTTTCATGAAGAGGCATTCCCAGGTCGCTCATTTATTCTCAGCATTACCTTATAAAAGTCCTAGAGTGTGGGAACTTCCCTGGTGATCCAGTGGTTAAGACTGCTCTCCCAATTCAGGGGGCCCTCAATCCCTCTTCAAGGAACTAACATCCCACATGTCACATAGCCAGGCAAAAAAAAGGCCCTAGACTTTGCCTTTCTCATTCAGCCCGCCGACTGCCCAGCTGAGAGCCGTGTGCAGGGCCCTGCCCTCAGGCTCTCTGCCTGGCACTGCTGCCTGGGCCAGGCAAGCACCCAAGGTTCTCATTCCTACAGCTTTAGAACGATTCACCTCCCTGATCCAGAAAGCCTCCCCCTCCTCCTGCTCCTCCTCCTCCTCCTCCTGCGAGGCTGTCCTGGCCATTCGTGGCCCTTTGCCTTTCTCCGTACACTTCAGAATCATCACCAAGCCTCCTCGTTTTCTTTTTCCTCATTCACCCTTGGGCAGCTAGTTTTCTTGGATTGGCCCTCAGAGCTGGACTGGGAGTAACCCTTGCTTTGTCACGCTCACCCACCCTGGCTCTCAGCGTAGCCAGCTTTCTTTAATTTAGTTCTTTACTTAGAACAGGGATTCTTCCCGGTAATCAAATGCTCACCTGGGAGGCCATCATCCAAACAAAAGCCAGGGCCCTGGTTATGAGCTGCACCTAAGGGCCAGGCTGCCCACCCTCACTGGCTCCATCCCCTGCTCACCGACCCAAGGGTCTCCATTCTTTTTCTTTCATTTTATATAGTGTGTTTGCATCCAAACATATTCCTAAAACATTTTATTTGCAGTTTCTATAATTTATATAAACAGCATCATGATGCATATAGTCTTTGAAGACTTTTTCCACTGGCCTGATATTAATGTAGATTTTTAGGTCTAGATTCTCTATCTAACCTAAATCTAATAACATCAGTTCTTCTTTCTTTAGGACTGTATTGTCTCTTTCCACTTTTTTTTTAATAGACTTTTTTTGGAGCTGTTTTAGATTTACAGAAAAATTGAGCAGAAGTTGCAAAGTTCCCATCTACTTCCCTCTCCTGCCAAGCTCTTTTCTTGGTAACATCTTGCCTCAGTGTGGTAGGCTTATTACACTTGATAAACCAATATTGATATATTATCGTTAACAAGTCTATAGTTTACATTACAGTCCGCTCTTGGGGATGTACATTCTATGGGACAAATGTGCAATGACGGGTATTGACTATTATAGTATCAAACAGAATAGCTTTGTGGCCCCAAATCCCCTGTGCTCTGTCTGTTCATCCCTCCCTCCCTCTAAACCCCTGGCAACCTCTAATCTTTTGAGTGTCTCCATGGTTTTGCCTTTTCCAGAACGTCATAGAGCTGGAATCATCCTATGTAGCCTTTTTAGGTTAGCTTCTGTCACTTTCTGATAGGCTTTCAGGTTCTTCTATGTCTTCATGTCAACCACTCTCACCCCCTAGGAACTCTTTCTTTCTTAGTTCTTTTGTGTTGGGGGCGGGAGTGTGAAACGATCCCCACAGTAAGTCTAGTCAGCAGTCATCCTCACTCCTAGTTACAGATCTTTGTCCTTGTGACAAGAAAGTGTAAAGCCGCAAAAGTTGGAGAGATGCAATACAGTGTTAACAGTTGCAGTCGCCCTGCACTGTGCTACATCCCTGTGATTCATTTCCCCATTTCACCTACCTCCGACTCCTCACCTCTAGCAACCCCCAACCTGTTCTCTGTAGAGAGGAGCTTGGGTTTTGTTTCTTTGGGTTGGATTTTGGTTTCATTTAGATTCCATGTATAAGCAAGATCACGTGGTATTTGTCTTCCTGTCTCTGATTTATTTCACTGAACATAATACCCTCAAGGCTGAGACGTGTTATCTCAAATGGCAAGAGTTCCTTCTCTCTTATGGCTGAATGATATTTGATTTTATGCACACACATAGACATACACGTATACATAGGGCTTCCCAGGAGGCTCAGTGGAAAAGAGTCTGCCTGTCAATGCAGCAGACATGGGTTCGATCCCTGGTCAGGGAAGATCCCCTGGAGAAGGAAACAGCAACCCTCTCCGGTATTATTGCCTGGGAAATCCCATGGCCGAGGAGCTTGGCAGGCTACAGTCCAGGGGGTTGCAAAAGAGTTGGACATGACTTAGCAACTAAACAACAGCATGTATGTGCCTGCTGATGGGCAATTATGTCTTCTCCATATCTTGGCAATTATGAATATTCTGAAGGAGATCAGCCCTGGGATTTCTTTGGAAGGACTGATGCTAAAGCTGAAACTCCAGTACTTTGGCCACCTCATGGGAAGAGTTGACTCATTGGAAAAGACTCATGCTGGGAGGGACTGGGGGCAGGAGGAAAAGGGGACGACCGAGGATGAGATGGCTGGATGGCATCACCGACTCAAGGGATGTGAGTTTGCGTGAACTCCAGGAGTTGGTGATGGACAGGGAGGCCTGGCGTGCTGCAGTTTATGGGGTCGCCAAGAGTTGGACACGACTGAGCGACTGAACTGAACTGAACTGATGAACATGGGGGCTCACATATCTTTTCAAATTAGTGTTTTCATATTCTTCATATAAATTCCCATAAGTGAAGCCATATGGTGGTCCGATTTTTAGTGTTTTGATGAATCTTCATACTATTTTCCATAATGGCTGCACCAATTTACATTTCCACCAGTAGAGTATGAGGGTTCTATCTTCTCCACATCCGGGCCAGCACTCATTATTCCCCGTTGTTTTGATAATAGGTGTGAGCTGACAGCTCATTGTGGTTTTGATTCCCATCTCCTTGACGATGAGAGACGCAGAGCATCTTTTCATGGGCCTGTTGGCCATCTGTATACCTTCTTTGGAAAAGTGTCTGTTCAAATCCTCTGCCCATTTCTTAATTGTACGGCGCGGGGAGCTTTTGTTTATTTTTGATATTGGGTTGTGTGTGTGTTTCATATGTTTTGGATATTAAAACCCATTTTCATAAGCATGATTTGCAAATATTTTTCCCATTTACTGTGTCACCTTTCATCTTGTTGATGGTTTCCTTTGTTGTGCAGAAGCGTTTCAGTTTGACGCAGTCTCGCTTGTTGATTCTTGCTTTTGTTCCCTCTGCTTTTGGTGTCAGATCCAAAAACTGATTGCCAGGACTGATGTCAAGAGCTTCCCGCCTATGTTTTCTTCTAGGCGTTATACAGTTTCAGGTCTTACATTCAAGTCTTTAATCATTTAGAGTTAATTTTTGTATTTGGGGTAAGATAGAGGTCCAGTTTTATTATTTTGCATGAGGCTGCCGTTTTCCCAACACCATTTGTTGAAAAGACTGCCTTTCCCCATTGTATGTCCTTGGTTGCTGTGTCGTAAATTAGTTGAGCACGTCTGCGTGGGCTTATTTCTGGGCTGAGAACACTTACTTAACGTGGCTTCCAGGCCCACACTTGCCTGACCCTCCCTACACCTCCCCAGCTGCTACTGCTCAGCCTCCTGGCTCCTTCCTCCTGTCCCCTGACCTCTTAGCTCAGGGATTGAAGGGCTGACCTCAGGCCTCATCTCCACTTACAATCCTTCCCTGATGGCCACACCCCAAGACCAGGCGGAAAGACCATGGGACTAGACATGCCTGACCTCCAATACCAGCTCCTAGTTATGAGGCAGGGCCCTGATCAGGGCACATCTTATCTCTAGTCCTCAGTTTCCTCACATGCAAAATGGATACAAGGACTCTGCAAAGCCCTACACACACCAGTGACGGCCACTAAGTTGGCCCAGGTCAGGCCCCAGGGAGCTGGTGGTCCCCAGCAAACCCAGGCCTAGAAGGAAACGGCCACTGTATGGCAAGCCCTAAAGGCTGAGCGGAAACAGGCCCTGTGAGGAGGCCCAGAGGCAGGAGAGGAGGGAAGGCAGAGATGCTGGAGGTCAGAGGGTAATAGCTTTGGGTATCAGCTAGACTTGTCCTGAGTGTACTTAGGCATCATGGAGGGTGACAGAGTCCGCCACTGGGATGAGAGGGGCCTGAAAGAGGGAAGACCCAGGACCACGGGCCAGGGCAGCCAGCCCCACCTCTGCTGCAGCCCCCGGGCCACACACACCGCTGTCCAGGCCCCAGCCCTCACGCCCCTCCCCCATCTCACCCACCCAGCCTGCCAGGGTTCAGCTCAGGACCAGCCTGGCTTCCTCCCAGGCACCCCACTGCAGGCACCTGAGGCCCTGGGCACGGTGGCTGCTGCTGTGACCCAAGCTGGGCAGGCCAGAGTCTCAGCGCTGCCTTCACACCACCCTTTGCCTGCAGCCACGCCTTCCGGTTGTGGAGGGCCCTGGGTGCCGAGCAACCCGTGAGCCACCTGGTGCTGGCCATGCTGCTGGGCTGGCTGCAGAAGCGGCCCCTGCCCACGAGGACCAGCGGCGGCAGCCCCCAGCCCAAGAAGGCCTACCTGCGCTCCCTGGCCGTGAGTCTCTGCCCCCACCACCCCAGATGCCCTCCCAGCTGCCTTCTCGAGTGTGTTCAGTCACACATGGGTGTGAGGCACCCACCGCGTGTGCCAGGCCCCGGGGAGGGGGAGCCCCATACTCAGGCTGTGAAAGCCCTGTCCTGTCCAGCCTGGCCTGGACAAGAGGGCCTCCGACGTGGCCCCAGCTGGGAGCTGACCCTGGGTCCAGGCCCAGCTCCCCACTTCCCAACCGAGGGCCCTGGACCCCTCCAGCCAGGTGTAGGCAGTGAGGAAGGGCATGGAGAGATTCGTGAATCTGCCCCCATACTAGGGTTCTGGAAGAATCTTACAGGCTGCCTCCAGCGGCTCCCACCCTCCTGTAGAAGTCCACACCCACTCCCCACCCGCCCCCCAGCTTTCCCCACAAGCCCAGACCCTGCTTGCACAGTCCCCGGAGCAGTAGGCTCGTTTCCTAACCTGCTTCACCTGGGCTGGACTCTGATGGGGCTGCGGCTGTGCCCCAGCCCTGTTTGATCCAGGGCTGAGAACCCACTCGCACCCCCTATCCCCCTGAACAGTGGACAGAGCCTCCTAGGCAAGCTGCTGCCCCCAGCCGAGGGGTGTGACGGCCACATTCGGTGCCCAGGAAAGCCCACCCTGTCTCCATGTCAGCCCTCCATCAGCCCGGCCCCTCGACACCCCCAGACCTGGACCCTCCCTGTTGGAAACCAGACTCAGCTTGGGGTCAGCAGGGCGGCCTTCCTGGGTCCTGCCCTCCTCTTGTCATCCCCTCCACCTTGAGAACATTCTGGATCCAAGGCCCCTCTCCAGGTGTGGGAGGCCCTGGGGCTGCTGTCTGGTAGCTCCCCCTTCGTGTCTCCCCCACCCAGCATTCATTCAGGGGCATGTGCCAGGCCCTGTGTTGGGGGCATTGCAGGGAGCACAGCCCACGGGGCGGAGGGGCCAGGCAGGAGGCAGTGACTGAGGACAGAGGGCAGAGCAGACAGGTGGGCTGGAGGACCCGCCTGCAGGGCCAGCAATGGGAGGGGTCGGGCAGGGAGCATGCAGGGTCCAGAGAGTGGGCCGCGCCCCCGGGAGGTACGTCCCAAGCAGGGACTTGGCTGTGGTCCCGGAGACAGCAGGCAGACACAGGGAGGCGAGGTCGGCAGTGGGTTTTGTGGGAAGGCTGGCCCCTCAGCATCCCCTGCCACCCCTGCAGGCCATGAACACACTTCACGAGCTGCAGTTCGCCCGCGAGTTCAAGCAGGCCATGCAGGAGGCCTTTCCCGAGCTGCTCCTGGCCCTCCTATCCCAGACGCACTACCTCCTGGAGCTGAACCTGCCCGAGGAGCCCCAGCCCGGCAAGGCGGCCCAGGAGACAGCCCTGTTCGGCCCCCAGAGGTAAGTCCCGGGCCCCAGAGAGGCAGTGCATGGGCTTCCCAGGGCTGAAGGACAGAGCTCCACAGCCGGGCAGCTTAGAGCCGCAGGCGGGTATTCTCGAGCGGTGCCAGAGGCTGGCGCTCCGGATCCAAGGTTGGCAGGGCCGCGCTCCTCCAAAACCTGCAGGGGAGGTTCCTTCCCGCCTCCTGGGTGCTCCTGGCTTGTGGACGGCCCCCTCCGGTTTCTGCCTCCAGCTTCACCGTGTGTCTCTGTGTCTCGATTTCTCTCTTGAGAACGTCAGTCCTGGTGAACTAGGGCCACCCTACTGACCTCATTGTAACTTGATGCCATCTGCAAAGACCCAAATGAGGTCGTTTTCCCAGGTACCCAGTGTCAGGACTTGGGTGGTTTCTGGGGACACAGTTGGATCCCCAACAGATGTGATTCCAAACACAGCTGCCTTCAGCAGTCAGCGTGGAGGGCAGGTGGGTGTCCCACTTCCTTGGACTGCAGGTGCCTGGCAGCCAAGACGCCCGGTGACAGCTGGCCCACAGGGACTCCAGGGGCCCGCACGGTGCACCATATCTTACCCAAATGTGGTCCCTGCAGGGATTCTGAGAGATGAATGTTGTCTTCCCCTTTGACGGATGAGGAAACAGGCTCAGAGCGAGCCAGAGGCTTCCCCGAGCCACACAGAGTGTCTGTGCACTGCTGACCTAGAACTCGTACAATGGCAGCGGTGTCTGCCCAGCGGCCACTGAGCCCTGCGGGCAGATGCCCCCCAGGTGCTGTTGCACAGGGTGCTTGACCCTGACACCTTTTGGCTCTGATGTCGCGGACAGTTGTCAGCCTCCCCACGCCCGCACCTTGACCAGTGTGGACAGGACTCGTGTGGGAGGCTCTGCTCCCCACCCCTCACTTGGGTGGTGCCACTGGCTGGCCGCCTGGCCTTCCCCTGCACGAGGGCGCATCTTGAGAAATCCATTAAGCGAGTCTTTAAAAACCGCTGGGGCCAACTCTTCATTTGTTTGTATTACGATGTGCTTCACACAATTTGTCAGTTTGAACAGCTCTCCCCAAGGCACATCACTGAAAAAAAAAAATGTCACTTCTCTCATATTGCTTCTGAATTCGAATGTGCATAAAGTTCTTTTTTATTCAAATCAACCATGCAAAATGCATGAATCTTCCCTAATAAGCTAATAAAACGTTCTCCTCCCTGAAATAGGAGGGTTAGGAGAAAGCTCTGATGAACCACCTCCATCCATCAGCTTCTCTCCTCTGCCCCCATGGGACCAGCCTCCACCTGTTTCTCCCCTGCCCCCCCTTGCTGCCCTCCACCCCAAGTCAGATCAGGCCTCACCTGTGCTTGGAACCCTCCCTTCCTCTGCCCCTTCTTTTAACTCCGAGAAGGGCCGAATCCTTCCAGCGGTCCAGTGGCCCTGCATCTGGCTCCCCATTGCCTCCAGAACCTCATTTCCTGCCACACACCCTCATCCTCTACACGCACCCTCTGCTCCAGCCTCAGCGTCTTCCTGCCATTCCTCGCCCCCAAGCGCCTGCCTCAGGGCCCTTGCACTTGCTGTGCCCTCTTCCTGGGACGTTCTTCCTGACAGCCTCACCTCCTGTGGCTCCCAGCCCCCTTCTGTACAACAGCGGTCCTGCTCCCCACTGTTATGTTCTCCCATCTACAGCTGTCATCTGTGCCCCGTATGATGGAGGCTCTGGGGAGCAGTGACATCTGTCTGTCTCACGCAGGGCTCTCCCCCAGAGAGCAAGGGTGTCTGTCATCTCACTGGGGGGCCAGGGGCCTTCTGCTCAGACCCAGCTGTACCAAGATGCTCCCGCACCATCAGCCCTCCCCCTCCACCTCTCCGGTCTTGGCTTCTCTCTGGGCCGATTCTTCCAAAGAGCAGGGTGGGGGCCCAGCAACCACAGAACAGACCAGCACCCTGGGCTCAGTCCCTCGGCCTTGATGGGCCCAACTTAGCTCACACACTCTCCCCTGAACCAATCGCCTTGGCCGCAAGGGCAGGTGGGGCTCGTACTAAGCAGGTCTGGGTCCACACCCTCCCTGGAGCTAGGATGGGACCTGGGCCCCCTTCCCAAGAGGACAGCTGCAATACTGGTACAATCCCCAGGGACCCGAGAGTGGGGCAGGCCAGTCAGCAGCGATGCTGGTCAGCCATGAAGGATGGTGAAGAGGTCTGCAGCTGCTCCCAGGCCTCAGAGGGCGGGAGAGGCCTCAGAGTGTAGGCGGAGCACTGCAGTCCCAAGTCTGACGCCTGGAGGATGCAGAGGATCGAGGGAGCCGGGTGCCGAGGAGGAATCTGGGTGCAGCTGTTGAGAGGCCCACTGGCCTGTGGTTGCCCCTGAGAGTATGGTGGGGAAGGTTTGCAGCCATACCTGTTTCAGCCATGCAAGACTCAAGGCAGAGTCAGGCTAGTCCTGGGCCTCTGAGATTCCTGGCATCCTGCTGAGCTAGGCTGGCCCCTGGGACCAACAAGAGAGGGTTTGGTTCCACTTCATTCCAGGGCACAAGCACCCATTCCAGCCCTGACTGTGGGACCCTCCCCTTCCTGTGCATCTCTGATGAACAGAACCCCTTTCTTGTAGAGACATTTCCTGCTTTGTTCAGTTCTCAGCCAGCTCCTTCTCAAGTCGATGTCCATCCTGCCCTACAAAGGACTTCTCATCCCTCTTGTTTCATCCATTATGGGCTGAGTCTCTTTAACTCTAATGGAGCATCTCATTTCTCCTCATTCCAAAGACATGCCCATCAACCACTTAGAGGTATAAGCCAACATATTTCCCTTTTTGCCTGGCTGCCAGGAAGCTCATAAATAAAGTTCAGTTCAGTTCAGTCGCTCAGACGTGTCCAACCCTTTGCGACTCTGTGGAGTGCAGCAGGCCAGGCTTCCCCGTCCATCGCCAACTCCCAGAGCTTGCTCAAACTCATGTCCATCAAGTCGGTGATGCCATCCAACCATCTCATCCTCGTCATCCCCTTCTCCTCTTGCCTTCAATCTTTCCCAGCATCAGGGTCTTTTCCAATGAGTCAGTTCTTCGCATCAGGTGGCCAAAGTATTGGAGCTTCAGCTTCAGCATCAGTCCTTCCAATGAATATTCAGGACTGAATTCCTTTAGAATTGACTGGTTTGCTCTCCTTGCAGTCCAAGGCACTCTCTTGAGAGTATGTAAAGTTACTGTTGAGGAATCTCTCACTGTGGCACAGGGTGCTTCCTTTTGTTTCTTCCTGATTAGTCTTCAACTTAAAGCGTTAAGTTTAATTTAAAGCTCTTTTATTTAAAACTGTATTCTCGGTCCTAGGTTTTAGCAGTTGACAAGTAACAAATCAGCAGTGAATAATGACGTGCTGTGTGCCACCTGGATCTGAGATCTAAGATCTCCTCCTAACCCTGCTGTGAGCGCTCCGAGCTGCTCGCTGGTCTCACAGCCTTGGTTTCTTCTTCTGTGGGAGGGGCTGGTCCCTCCCTAGGTGTTGGGAGGGTCAGGAGCAGCAGAGGACTTGGCAGCCTCTATGCTAGGGCGACCCTGAGCAAGTGGCCGACACTCTGGGCCTCAGTTGAGGGTTGGAAGTCAGGACCCCAGCCCACCCGTCTTCTCTTGGATTTGTCTAGTTAGGATGCTGTGGTCTCCGGCCCTAGGGGCTCCCTGATTCCTCAGACTCACGGTGAGTTGAGATGTCACAGGGAGTGAGCCGGGATCTCTGAGCAGGGAGGGATGGATGGGGAGGTGCTACGTCCCAGCCTGGAGTCCCCACAGTCCTGCTCGGACCTGCCATCTTCCCTGCCCTCAGCCTTGGCCGCCCTCCCGCTCTGAGGTCGAAAAGAGGAAAAGATTAACAGACCATGGATCATTCGCTCGATACTTGCTAAGTGTACCGGAGGCCCCACTCTTAATAATGAATACAGACGGCACGTGCTGTGTCCCTGACCGTGCTGTCAGCAGAGAGGCATCCATGCGCTCAGGAGCTCAGCTCCGTGGAAATGCAGACAGGGTCCGGTGACGGCCTGGTGACGATGCCTGGAGAGGGCCCTGAGGAGAGGCAGGTTCTCGCAGGGGAAGACACAGGGGCGCCCCGGCCTGTGGGTCCCTGAGGTCCGTCTCTGAGCACAGACCTGAAAGACGGTTAGAGGTCACCGTGTGGGGAAGGAAGGGCAGACAGCCTTCCAGGCAGGGGGACCCCAAAGTGGAAGGTACAGGAAGGAGGGGACCCTGAAGTGGGGGGAGCCACGGGGGCTCCACGCCGAGGGAGTGACAGGACCTGGTCGGCACTGGAGAGATGTAGAAGCCTAAGGAGACCCCACACTGCCTCCAGAGGCTCGCGTCCAGCGGGGGGGCTCCGGGTGGAGAGGAAAGGCCCCGCCCCAGTCCCTCATCTGCCTGGGGACGCGTCCCGGGGCACTGACGCACAGGAAGCCCCAGCTCCGGGTGGACCCCGCGGGCTCCCCACCTCCGCACCCTGCCCTCCAGCCCCCGCCTCATCTTCAGGGCCCTCTGCCCCCCGACCCCCGGGGCTGCAGGAGGCAGGGAGGGAGGTCCTGCACGGCTGGCCTTGGACCCCAGGGGCTCTGCCGTCTGCTGGTCACGGGGCTGCGTGGGTTTCAGGTGACACAGGTCCTGGTGCAAGGCCAGGGGTCCTGGGCTGGGGGTCGTGGTCTTTAGGGCCCCACAAGGGAGGTCATTCACCCTGAGAATCAGCAAGGGAGCCCCAAGGACGCCCCACCAGCCGGACGCCCTGGTGCGGCTGTGGGGACACAGTGACCCCATGGTGCCCTGGGACCAGAAGATTCCAAGAGTCCTCACACAACAGACAAAATGCCACTGCGCCCAGAGCCCCTTCTCCCAAAGCCATTGTCACTCCGGCTGAGACCAGTGACATGGAAAACGCAGCCTCTTCTTGGTGGCACGGCTTGGGGCGAGAGGACAGGCCCGCTGACATTTGTGTGGGCGCCACCGGGGACTCACGGAGTGGCATTTCATCCCTTCATGTCGGGTTTGGCAAATCTGATCGGAGTGGCTCCTGGTCAGAGCTGACAGCCTCGCTCCGGGGGCCGCTCACAGGTCCAGGGGAATACACCAGGCACGGGGTGGCTGGGCAGGGAGACAGACCACAGAGCTATTTCTGGGCCCTCGACCCTGCGGGGCCTGGGGCAGCCCTGGGCCTGTGGCTCGACAGCACCGTGCAGGCGTGGAGCCCGGAGCCTGGCTGGACTCTGCTTCTGCGGGCCCTGGCCAGGCTGAGTGCGCAAGACAGGGCCCCCGGGCAGCAGAGGCCCTGACCTGCACACGGTCTCACTCTGCTGCAGTCTGGCACACTGTCTTGAGCCCACACAAACACGCCACCAGCAGAACCCGGTTTCCCGCATCTTCAGGGTCCTGGCACTCGCTGGGCTCCCGTAATGCCATACCCCGAGCTGCCCTCCCACCCCATCCACTCCCCCTGCATTCTCAGCCCCACATTCACAGTCTGTCAAGGCTCAGTCAGACCCCCTCCACCCTGCAACTTGGGGAACCACTGGTCCCCTGGTATCTCTACTTCTTTCTCCAGCCCTGTCCTCTCAGCCTCAGCCCTGAAAAGCTAGCTGCAGGCATCTCCCACTGACCTCACACCTAACCTATCTGGAGCTTCCCCCTGGAACCACCCCCCTCCCAGGACAGCCCCTGCCCATCCTACACCCCAACATTTCTGCTGAAGGAGGGCAGGAGCGAGCTGCCCCACGGAGGCTTGGTGGTGCCAGGCCCGGAGCAGAGACGGAAGCCAGGAGGCACCTTTCCACCCAGGGCAGGGGGGCACTCTCCCCGGGGCCGAGGCTGCCCAGTGACCCCTCTGCTCCCCAGCAGCACGTCGCTGGAGGCGCTGAAGAGCCTGCTGTCCACCACCAGGCACTGGCAGGACTTTGCCCACATGGAGCTGCAGGGCGCCTGGGACCTCTTTGCCACCATCCACACCTACCCACAGGGCGTGTGCCTCCTCGCCAGGTAGGGGCAGGGTGGGGCCAGGGGAAGGGGCCCATTCTGGGTCATCCCTGCCCAGGAGGCTGGGCTACAGACTGCAGCGAGCCCCAGGGCCTGCCGTGAGCACAGCCCCAAGGACTCACGCACGTGCACACTGGGCGCCGGGTACAGACGGCGCGGGCTCACTGGCACACCCTAGAAGCCTAGAATGCAGACCTCTTGCCCGACGCCTAGCCCTCACCTTGGCCGGAGGCTCCTAGGGGACCAGGGCCAGGTCCACTCCCCTGTCCATCCCACGCTTGGCCCACACCTGGCAGCCAGTGGGTGGCCAGCGGGTGCAGAAGGAGCAGGAGAAGGTCAAAGAGAGGCATGCCCACTCCGCTCAGCAACACTTCTGGCCGCCGGGCCCCTGGGTTGGGTGGTGGCGGGAGGGTGGACATGGGCTGTGCCCATGAGCCCGGCCCGCCCTTCACCCTGTGCCCAGGGCCATGGTACAGAACCACTGCAGGCAGGTCAAGGCGCTGACCTTCCAGCTGCTGCCCAACCTGCAGAGCCGGGAGGAGCAGGAGAGGAAGGCGGCCATCATCATCTTCACAGAGGTAGGGGCCTGGGGGGGGCCCCTCAGGGACAGCCTGCACCCTGTCTCCAGTTGAATCCACCAGGACCTCCCTTGACCAACAGATTCCTCACACCCCGCCTTCCCACTCCCAGCTCCTCAGGGCCCACGGTTTGGGGGCTCCTGGTTTAGGTCCCTCTCCACCTGCATCCTGGGGGACCGTCTTTCTACTCCCCCAGCCCTGATGTCTTGGGGTCCTGCCCCTGGAACAGTGAAGCTGAAAGGGCAATGGCTGGAACCAGACAGGCACTGGGTATACCGGGCCCTGGGGCTGAGAGCTGGGCCACGGCCAGACAGGGTGGGGGCCTTTGTCATTTCCATAATGGACAAAGCCTGGTGCGACTCCACACACCACCCCTGTAGTAACATCTGGCTCTCCCTGCATGGGACTGGGTCTCCAGGTGCCCCATGAGCCAGGCTGTATTGAGTATGTTGTTCCCAGCTTCGCTGTGTGACCTCAGACAAGGCTCTTTCCCGCTCTGGGCCCATTTCCCCAGCTATGCACTGAAGGATTGAAGCAGCTTGGCGTTGGGTTTAAACACTCATTAACCAAGATACCCGGAGAGGGGCAGGTCAACCGCCCTCCCCGAGCCCCAGCCTTGGTCCTAGAGCCCGGCTCCCACAGACGCAGGCCCCCTACGAGAGGCTGCCAGGCCTGACCGCCTGCCTGGGGGCCCCTAGTTCCTCTACAGCCCCACCCTGCTGGAGGTGCTCCCCAAAGAGGCCGCCCTGTCCGTGCTGGTGCGAAGCCTCAGGGACCCCAGCCCCGAGATACGCGTGCTGAGCCTACAGGGCCTAGGAAACATTCTTTTCCACCCAGAGAAGGTAAGTGGGTGCTGGGAGCGGCGATAGACAACCCATAGAGCGGCCGGGCGCACAGGGCCTTTGTGTCCTTCCCGTTAGAAATCTGCTCTGCTGGTCCAGCCCATGGTCAGACCTGCGTCCCAGCACCCAGGTGGTGCTCAGAGAGTGTTTGTGCTGTTAAATGACTCACTGGCTGAAAACAAATCTAATACTGTAGAACCAAACAGAGTTTAGGAACCCAATGAAGCTGCCGAAAACTTGTTTGAAAGTTGCAAAACCAGCCTAGCTTGCACAAGGAGTCCCTGATAAGGTCTTTGACAATAGAAACTGTTCATTTGCTGACATGTCACTTCCTGACAGTTCATCCAAACAGTTCACACTGCACCTGAGAGGAGCAGAAAGAACTTGCGGAAAAGGAACTTAGCTTTTCCTTTTTAAAGTAATGTAAAACTGGGAAATGGTCATTGCCACTTAGAAGGTCTGGGGTCCCCACTTCCCTGCAACATGAGATGCCAGGGACTTCAGCGGCCCACCCAACCAAATTTGTCTTGTCTGGCCCCCAAGACCTCTCTGTCCCCTGGGGAAGCCAGGAATGGGGGCAAAGGCAGGGTAGGGCGGAGGAGGGGAAAGTTGGTCTCCAGGACTTGGTGGGGGACCCTCTGGCCAGAAACGGGACAGACAGGAAGGACCTGGCAGCTGACTGACACGGGTTAGCGCTCCCCTGACCCCAGGAGGACCCCAGGGTCTCAGAGAGGGGAAGCCTGTCCCATCTGTCCACAATTCCCGGGGGACAGACCAGGGCTAGGAGCACGTCTCCCTGGACGGCAGAGCCAGGGCGAGATGGAGTGGGGTGGGTACAGCACGCGCACCCAGGCGTGGATGGGGGTCTGGGAAGGGACCTCAAAGGGAGCCAGCCCGGAACTCGTGGCCCACCGCCCCCCTCCCCCCCGACAGGGAAGCCTGCTCCGCGGACAGCTGCCACCCTTCCTCAAGGGCTTCTTCCAGAGCAGCGGGCAGGTGCTGGTGAGCATCATGGGCACCGTGTCGGACGTGCTGCACCGCCTGGGTGCACACAGCACGGAGGCCCAGGGCCTCAGCATTGCCATCAACGCCCGCTCCTTCTTCGATGACGTGAGTGCGCCCGGGAGGGGCGGGCACCCCATCTCGTGCCCCTCCAGTGCCTCCCCCCACTCCCTTCCTCGAAGGCCACTGTCCCACTGGGGCAGGGAGGTGGAGGGGCAGGGCAGCTCCCTGGGTGCGTGGCATGCGTGGCACAGGTGGGCCGGCCAGGAGCTGCTGCTGGCACTCGCCCTGCACCTTCAGCTGAATGCCACACCTTCATCTCAGCCCCACGTGTCTTCCCCCTCCTGACTCATCAGCCCCTGTGGATTATAGATTCTCCTTCAGGGCAAGTCAGAGGGATAAGCCCGCCCTCCCGAGTCAGCATCTGGGTTATCAGGATGCCACTGTAGGCATGAGAGGGATGAGTGTAGGTCCCTGAGGATGGCCTGTGACCCTCCCCAGGAGCCGGCAGAGCTGGGAAGCACAGCCCTGCCCCGAGAGGTGTGTGAGGGGGGAGGCACATCCCTGCCCCAGAGCCCTGTCTGAGCGAGGAGGCCGAGTCCTGCCCAGAGCCCTGTCTGAGGGGGGAGGAGGCGCCCAGCCCCCAGAGCCCTGTCTGAAGGGAGAGGCGCAGCCCTGCCCAGAGCCCTGTCTGAGGGGGGAGGACAAGTCCTGCCCAGAGCCCTGTCTGAAGGGGAAGCTCATCCCTGCCCTAGAGCCCTGTCTGAGGGGGGAGGCTGAGGTCTGTTCCTGGAGCCCTGATGAAGGGGTCCTGCTGAGGGTACTGGGCCCCACGTCCCACCGGAGTGGAGGGTCCCAAGGTGGGTCTGGCTGGGCTCCGAGACTCTGCCTTGCAGGAGCGGGACGAGGTCCGGGCAGCGGCCATGGCACTGTTCGGGGACCTGGTGGCGTCGGTGGCAGGCCAGCAGCTGGGCGGCCTGCGAACCCAGGTGCAGCAGACCATGGTGCCCCTGCTCCTGCACCTGAAGGACCACTGCCCCACCGTCGTCACGGTCAGTGCCCGCGCCAGGCCTTCACCTGCGGGGCTGGGGCCCCACGGTGGGCAGGGGGCTGCTGAGAGCCAGGGACAACCCCTGGGCCGCGGGGCCAGCCCCCACTGGGTTCCTGCTCCTCCCCGTGTGCACACGTGCACTCACACGTGCCCACGTGTGGCTGTGCGTCTGTGGTCAGGACACCGTCTGTCCTGCTCACTGCTGCGTCTCCAGCGCCGGGCATGTCCTCAGGCGCAGGTGGTTCATTGAACTTGAAATATGGGCTGAGCCCTACGTGTGCCAGCCGGTGCCCCACACCAGGCCACTAAGACATGCTCAGCCTTCCTGCAGCTCCCGGCCACTGGGGGGATAAACAAGCAGCCAGTTTCCAAGCGGGTGGAGACTGAACACTGCCTTCAGTCCAGGGGGCCGTGGTGCTGGCCAGGGAGGCTGGTGCGCTCAGAGTGCAGCCTGAAGGCAGCAGGAAGCAGCCCGGAAGCCCAGGCAGCTTCCTCGGAACCGCCGCCCACGCCCAGCCCTCCCTGCCGTCCCGCAGCAGGCCAAGTTTGCCTTCTACCGCTGCTCCGTGCTGCTCCACTGGCGGCCGCAGCACACCCTCTTCTGTACGCTGGCCTGGGAGAAAGGCCTCAGCGCCCGCCACTTCCTCTGGAGCTGCCTGGTGAGGGCCCGCAGCGGGGAGGGGATGGGAGGCTGGCCACCAGGTCCCCACTCTGGCCCCAGCGAGTGACAGAGACGTGCTCCCCAGATGAGCCACAGCCGGGAGGACTTCGGCATCCACTTGGTGCAGGCCCTCAGCTACCTGCACAGCCGCCACCACCACATCAAGACCTGGGCAGCACTCTTCATAGGTGAGCGGGGCGGGGGCCGGGCTCAGGAACGCCCAGGCCTGCCCTGCCTGAGCACCCGACCCTCACCCTCGCCCGTTCCTCCACTGCGGCTGGAACGTGGGTTCTGCTGGCAAGCGAGGAGAGGGGCGAGTGAGGGCGTCTCGGGGTGTTCAGTTCTTTGGGCCAGGCCCTTCTGTGCTCTGGCCCTGTCTTTCCAGCCGTCCCTCACACAGGAGAACTCCTTCCCTATGCCAGGGAGGGGGGAGAGGGAGAGAGGGAAGCGGGGAGAGGTTCAGGAGCCCCCTCCCACTGGCCGCCATGCTCCTCGTCTGTCGCGCAGGTTATACCATCTGCTACCACCCCCGGGCTGTGTCCCAGATGGTCAGTGACGTGGACACAAAGCTGCTGTTCTGCAGTAAGGGAACATCCTTACTCCATCCACCCCCATCCGTGTCAGCAGGGAGCATGGGCCCCCAAACACAGTGGGCAGGGTAGGGAAGGGGGAGCACCCAGGCCTGGAAGGCCGAGGAGGCGGGGTCTGGGTGCCCAACTGCCCCCACCCCATGTGGGAAGGAGGGTGCTACTCCACCAGGGCTATGGGCAGACGGGGCGTGGCGGGTACCTCTGATTCATCCCTCCTTTCCTGGAGCTTTTGAGGATCTCAAAAAGAGCCCTGAACCCAGCATCCGAGACTTCGCCAGCAGGCAGGCCTCCTTCCTTCAGAAGGTGGCAGCCAGACCACGGTGACCTCCAGCTGCCATCCCCCCCGTCCCCCTCCCCCGTGCCCACTGCACCGCGCAACCCTTTCCTGTCTGCACAGAGCTTGGCTGCATGACATTTTTCCATTTGAAAGAAAGATCTAGATTCAACAAAGAAGTGTCACACCTCTGCGCTCCCTGCCCACCATCCCATGGGCCCCCCGGAGACACTGGCAGGCCAGGAGATGGGCCTGGACCGTGTGTCCCCCAGAGACAAACTGTGAAGTCTGGGCAGGGACTCCCACTTGTGGCCACCAGGTGGCTTCCCAGTGACCAGAGCCCAAACCACGGCCTGCCGATGTCCTGGGTGCTGAGTGGGCACTCCCAAGGCATCCACGGCCCTTGGGGCTCACGGCTGAGTGGAGTCGCTCACCATGGCGCCCCCGCAGGTTTCAGTCTGTCTCCGGCGTAGAGCTGGTCACTGGGAGGCTGATGGTGGGGAAGAGGTCCCTTGGCTGGTCTCCCTCTGCCCAGGGGACTCGAAGTCACCCTCCACCCCCGTCTCTAGCCTCCTGAGCCCCGTCAGGGCTGGCACTTGGAGTTGGCAGCAGAACCGACCTGGCTCAGTCAGATTTTCCAGGTGGGCTTGGCCCACCCTGAATGACTGAGGCGAGGGTCTCAACACTCTGAGCCTCAGCTGTCCCATCTGTAAAATGGGTAGTAAAACCTTCCTCCAAGACCCCTTGGAAGGTTGAGTCCAGAAGAGGTCCCCAGACTCCAAGGGAGCCCCTGAAGACCCACCTGAGCTCCGGCGGGTCTTTCCCCTCCCAGCCTTGGTTTTTCCACTTGTGCAATGGCGGGGTGGGCCCTTCCCTTGCCTGAAAGAGCCTCCTTGCTGGAGTCCTCCCTAGGGCCTCCCCCAGCTGGCCGCTCTCCAGCAGGAGGTCCAGCCCCGCCCAGCCTACCCCCTGCCTTTCCCCCCATGTGCCCTCCCAAGCCCTCCCCACTTGGCCCAGGCAGAGCTTCTACCCAGACAGCTCTCTCCACATCCCCCACCTTGGGACCTCCACGTGACCCGGCCCTCAAGAGCCTGCCAAACAAGGCCCCCCACCCCTCGTCAGGCTGTCCCACCATTCCCCATAGACTGTGAGCCCCTCGGGACAGGCCTGGGGTTGCACCCAGGAGGCCTCACAACTTGGATGGTGGGTTGAAAAAAATACAGCAACTGCAGACTCACTGGTGGTGTTCAGTATGACCGGGGAGAGGAGTAAAAGACCCTGGGCAGAGCTGGGGCCCCTGCCCACCCATCTGTGAGTCTCTGAAGGGCGCCACTTAAGGAGGGGCTCTGGGTGGGTTTGGCTTTTCACAGCTCTCCATTTTGTCCACGGGCCCCTGTGGGTGCCCCCATCCCACTTCTGCTACAACCCCTGGCTGGGAAGAGGGTTCCCTGAGCCCAGCTGGGTGGGGGTTGCCATCTCCCCTAAAAGGGAGACTTCCCTGATTCCCTCCAGTGGGCAGTGGGCAGTGGGGCCTCCTGCACATCCCCCTGCCTCACCCCAGTTCATCCTGCACCTGGGAAGTCTGGTCTTAGTAAAAGCCTGGAGCTGGCTAGGCCTGGGCCCCAGAGGCTTCTGCAGCCAATGGTGACTAGATAAACCCCCGGGGGGAACCGAGACAAGTGAAGCCTGAAGTTGAGGGAGCACAGGCCTTACCAGCAGGGTGGAAGGCTCTAGACCCGGGCACACAAGAGGTGCCCCACTAACCAGCAGCAACAGGTGACTGCCAGGCTGGCCACAGCAGGCCAGGGGCAGGAGACAGGGCCCTGAGTCCTGGTGGGGGGACCACCATCCCACCCGGGGAAGGCACAGCCAACCTGACCCAGGGAGGGGCCAGCCCCCAGCTCTGCAAGAGCAGAGAGCTGCTCACGGAGCAGGGCAACATCCGTGCCCTCCAGCAGGCCCAGCCCCCAACACACTCTGACCTTTCACCCCAGGAACCCCGGGGTCACCCTCCACCCCTCCAGCTTCCCCTCCCCGCCCTGAGGTGAGGAGTCGGCATGTCCCTCCACCCCAAGCCCAGTGGGCATCATCACCCTCTCCCTTCTCTGGGCTTCTAAGACTGTAGTGAGGACACTTAGTGGGGGGCAGGACAGGGAAGCCACCCCACCGGACACATGGCCCAGAAGAATTACCAAGTGACCCATCCTGTCCCTTACGGGGGCAATGCCGGTGACCTGGCCCCCAAAACAGCAACAGGGCAACTGGGCAGAGCCCACTCAGGCCTCAGCCCCTGCTCTGTTCAATCTGGGACAGCTCCGCCTTGAGCCAGGGAGTGCAGGGACCCAGCGTGGACGCCAGGGGGTGGCCAAGCACAGCCGGCAAGAGGGAACGCGGCCCGCAGCATCCCTGGGTGCCGCCAGCCCCCCAAGGCCACCCACACCCCGTTCTCCAGGCACATACAGCCACAGGGTCTGGTTTTATTGCCTTTGAGTGTCCAGAACACCTGACTGCCCCAGACCCAATAATTTAAGGTGCCAAGAACAGGTCAGGGTGAGGGGCCGCAGATGAGGGGCTGGGCCCAGTGGTTAAAAAATACACCAGCCCCCAAACAAACAGGCCAGGAAGGAGAGCTGCCCGGAGGCGGTGTGGGCAGGGCATTAACAGGACAGCCAGGGACACAGGGCGGGGAGATTGAGGGGATTAAGCCTCAGAGGGACAGTGAGGGCTGAGGGCACAGAGAGACAGACACGCAGGCAGAGACAAAAGGAAGACTGGACCAGACAGCGGTGCGCACGCATGCACACACACACACACACACACACACACACCTGGCGTGGACAGAGAGGGAGGGAGCAGAGACAGAAATCACCCACGAGGGGTGCGGGGGGCGGGCTGGACGGCTGGTGGCGGGTGTGCCCGGGGGGCTGGGAGCAAAGGGCAGAGGGCAGCCGTGGCGGGAGCCCTGCTGAGCCCACGGCCAGGTGCCCAGGTCCTGAGCTACATGATACAGCACTTGGTCTTGTGCGCTTGGGGGTCCTTGAACCGCAGTCTCTGCTTCGGCCGGTATTTTTCCAGGTAGGTGAGCTGTTTGCTGTTGATGGCTCCGCGCCGCTTCCTGGGCAGATGGGACCAGGGTGGGGGTCAGGTAGGACCCAGGCTCGGCCACCCGCCCTGCCCCAGAGCTGCAGGCCCCAGAGGCGAGAGGGGCTGGAGTGGGTCCCCGTGACCCACAGAGCCCTCCCACCTCTGGGCCTTTGCCCGGGCTGTTCCTTCCGCCAGAATCACAGTCACTGCAGCCACCGCTGCTGCCCTTCAGGTCACCTGGCTATCGCTCCTCCAGGCTGACCGCCTCACCTCCCCAACCCCAAGGTCCCCACACTCCAAGGCCCGTGTGTTTACCTGGGGACCACCCCCAGAAAGCAGAGCCCGCGGGGATGGAGCCTGGCATGCCGGCTGGCTGGGAGGGAGAGGAGAGGAGGCGGGAGGTGGCCCTCAGGTGCCTCGGTGTGGGGGTACCTAGCACTGCCCACCAGGCACTTCCAGAGGTCACCTGTCCCCACCGCCCGTGACCTCGGACATGGCCGTGGACTGGCTCTGGTCAATGATGCATGGGCCAGGGAGGAGCAAGCCTGCGCTGCTCTGAGTCACCAGGTTGGGCCCAGCCCCCAGTCACAGGCCTTGGACTGGAACTAGGGAACCGCGGGCTCAGCGAGGTGCATGGGGCAGAGCTGACGGTGAAGGCCCGGCCCTTACCCTGGGGCCGCCTGAGATCTGTGCCAAGGCACAGAGCTGCACACAGGCTCACGGAGAGAAACCGTGTGTCTGGTGTGTGTGCACACGTGCCAGGGTCCCGAGGAGGCCAGAGCTCCTGCGGGCACACGCAGGGCTGGCCACCTGCCTGGTAAACAAGCCGGCCTCTGGGAGAAAGAGACGGCTGTGCCCTGGGAACTGTCGTCGGGGGGGCAGCACAAGAAGACACCCAGGCACGGACTGTGCGCGTGTCTCACACACACACACACTCACAGTGGGCGGGCTGGGGGCTGGCTCCAGCCCTCTGTGCCCACCCCACTGCCCCTGCTGCCACCCCGGGGCCCTGCTCCACCGGGGCTCCTTTCCCAGGGGCCGCGGCAGACAGCAGCCTCCTCCCCGCAAGGAGAGGAGGCTGGGAGACCACCATGGGGGCCGAGAATGGGGCACAGAGGGCCCAGGGGCCAGGGCTTCAGAGGGCAGTCCTGAAAGATCCTGGGGTGTCAGCTGTCCCAGCGGGGGGGTTGGGGCAGGTGGGGCAGGTGGCACTGGGGGGGGTCCTTTCACTGCTGGGCTGGGTTGGATGGCTTCTGCGGGTTCCTCCTCTCCCAAGAGCTAAGGGGAGTGACACCCCACGTCAGGAGTGCTGGAGGCTTAAAGAGGTGTCTGCCCCAGCTCCCTGTGTCAGAGATGGGTTTGGGGCAGCCTGTTACTCAGCACTGCAGGGCCTGTGCAGACTGATGTACCCCAGGCTCAAGGAGCCATGGGCCCCAGAGAGGGGACAAGCCAGGCACTCTGTGTAGCCTCTCCTCACCCTCTGCTCCCAGTCCGGGAGCAGACCACACACAGAGACCCGTCCTCAGTCGGGACTAGGCAGCCTGAGAGGTGCGCTGGTACCACAGCAGGAGGCTGCACTGAACTGGGGAAGGCCTCAGAGGATGGCACTGGGACAGGGGTCAGCAGTGCCTCCTGTCAGGGCCCTGGGCCCCTGCAGGGTAGGCAGGGAAGGATAAGAACCCCCTGCACCCAGACCCCGAGCACCCACCAGCACCCTTCCCCACCAGCCACTCACTGTCGGATGAACTGGATGGCGTCCTCATACTTCATCCCGCTCTCAATGAGGGCCAGCGCCACGAGGACTGGAGCCCTGGGCAGACGGCAGGGCCAGGTCACCCAGGCCCAGGCACCCACGCCCTCCCCAACGCCTTCCCCCTCAGGGCCTGGGGCGGCCCAGGCTTCCCCAGTGGCGCTCCCGCCCCATGGAGGGCACAGGCTCTGCCTGCACCTGCTGTGTGGCCCCAGGTGGGCAGGGCCACCTCTGTGCCTCAGGCTCCTCGTGTATAAACGTGTAGGTGGGAGGGCTGAAGGAGAGAGAGCAAAGTGCTGGGCTCAGGTCTGCCCATGGATGAGAGCTTGACTCTCGGTTACAAATCGCGTTCACGTTTCCCATGACTAGCTGGCGGGTGTGGGGTCTTTGTGTCTGGGGAGGGGCAGGGCTGTCAGCTCCTTCCCGCACGAAGTCCCAGCCACAGCAGTGGGGAGCAGGGTCAGACTTTAGGAAGGACTTCCGCCCCCCAACCCCCGGAAGGAAGTCTCGTGATGTGGGCTCAGCACCCACACCCGACGGCAAGCCAGGCCAAGAGGTCCCCAAGTTCAAGCCAGCTGCCCTGCCCCACTGGCTCACCGCCCCAGGCCGGCCACACAGTGCACAGCCACGCAGCTGCCAGGGTCATCACAGAACTTGCTCTTCAGCAGGCTCAGCCAGTCCTCCACCACTTTGCCGGGCGGGGGCGCCCCATCATCAAACGGCCAGTCCTGCAGAAGGCAGCAGCGCGTGAGGACCCCCAACTTGAAGGTGGGGTGAGAGCCGGGGCCCAGGCCAGCCTGCCCAGGGGCAGTCTGACAAGCAAGGAGGATATCGGGAGCCCCCCGAGGGTGACAGTCGGGGCAGAGGCCCCAGAGAGCGCCCCCCTGCAAGGCTCCTCCCCATCGTCTCCTCCAGGAAGCCTTCCCAGAACACCCTGCTCTTCTGGGGTGGGCAGCTGCGGGAGCCCTACTCCCCCTCTCATCAGTCCACGCTGTGGTTCTGGACTCACCCAGCCTGAGCCGTTCTGGGCCCACAGACCCAAGGGGCCTGGTCCATGAACGTGGCTGACATAGGCCTGCCTGTTTCCCCAGCCCCCAGCACAGCGGCACAGAGCAGGCCGGGCCCAAGGCTGGAGGCAGCGCTCTTCCCACGGAGCACATTCATGGGGGACAGAGAGGCCACCCCAGAATCAGCACCGCTTGGCAGCAGGGGTGCATCCACGTGTCCACCAAGGCCAGGTACCCGGGCATCTGACCCTGTTCCCAGACTTCAGATTCAGCACCCCTGGAGGGCCCCTGGAGGGCCCCTGGAGGCCACGGGTCTGCCTGGCAACTGCTTGTCTAACCTTAAGCCCTTCCTGCCGCAGGGGAGGCGTGGGAAACCCCTGTGCTCCGGGTTACTTTACAGCATTCACTTGGTGCCCTTCAGGCACCCCCACTCTAGACGGGAGGACCCCGGGTCACTCAGCGGGGAAGGGGCAGGCCTGTCCGCCCCAAGGCTCTGGCTCGGGGGCCTCCCCACAGGGCAGGAACCACGGGCCCTTCCCACGGGGCCTGCTGCCTGGACGTCGGTCCCCACTACCAGGGACCAAGGAAACCGCCCCAAGGGTCCCTCCCTGCAGCCTCCGGAGAGCCTCCCCAGAGACCTGGCAGGTGCACCCAGCCCACCCCAGAGAGGCACCCGCTGCCTGGCAACAAGGCCCCCAGACGAGCGAGACGGAGAGGAGCCCAGGGGCCGCGCCGACGCTCTGGAGATACAGCCTGCCCACAGACAAGGCGGGGGCAACCGGGTGCGCAGCAAGGCCACACACGCCTGCCTCCCCGCCCAGACCCGGCCACGCCCCCCCACCCCACCACACGCGGCCCTCACCACAACCGTGATGCCGTCCTTCTCCAGCGGGGCCTTGTCATAGGTCACCTCACACACGCGCACCACGGTGGTGGCCCCGTACTTCTTCAGGTCCTGGCGGGGAGGGAGGAGGGAGACAGGGCTGGGCAGGGGACCCCACGGCCCTCTACGGGACAGAAAGGCTGGGGCCCAGCGTGAATCGCCAGCGGCTCACGGACTTTTGGGCTCAGGGACCTGTGGGGATGGGACAGCTCTTCCTGATGCTTCTGGGGGCGAGTGTCCCTGAGCTTGCCCCACGGCAGGCAGGGTGACCCACCCACCTGCGTCACCACTGAGGCATCACAGCTGGGAGCCCAACTTCCAGCACAACCTCCCTCCTCTTGGATGCTCAGGACCCCAGAGCACTCCAGCAACTTCCAGACCAAGCTCCCGGGTCCCCAGGCAGGGCGAGGACACTACAGCCCACACATGAGCCCCTGTGTAGTCCTGCTCTGAGCAGCCCTCCCAGCCCAGACTGCAGGGACAGATCCACCCCGGGGCCAGACCCCGCATGGGGGCCTTCAGGGTCTGAGGGGAGGGGCACCTCGGGGAGGGGAGGGTGGGCACCTGCCCAGAGGGCACCCAGGAGTAAGCCCCAAGCTACCCGGGGAAAGGTCAAGGCAGTTCACAGCCAGCGCAGGGATATTTATACGCCGGGGTGGGGGCGATTCGCTGCATGGGGTCCACGTGCACCCACCCCCACCTGCTCCCGGCAGCTATTTTAGGAGCAGTGAGAAATCAGCCGCTGGACCTTGCTCATCATGCGACGGGGACACTAGACACAGAGAGGAGAGCACAGAGCTATTCTGAGAATGCGGGGAGCAGGGGGCGGGGCGGGGCAGGGGCGGGGCAGGGGCGGGGCAGAGCTCTGAGCCAAAGGGGCACCTCAGATTCCTCTGGGCCTGCAGCCGAGGGTGCTGCCACCCAGACCAGGCTGGGCCCGGACCTCATGACAGACTGAGTGCTGACACCTGCCCCACTCTGAGCCCTGACCCTGGTCCCACTCTGAGCCCTGAGCCTGGTCCCACTCTGAGCCCTGAGCCTGGCCCCACTTTGAGCCCTGAGCCTGGTCCCACTCTGAGCCCTGACCCTGGTCACACCCTGAGCCCTGAGCCTGGTCCCACTCCCTGAGCCCTGAGCCTGGTCCCACTCTGAGCCCTGAGCCTGGTCCCACTCTGAGCCCTGAGCCTGGCCCCACTCTGAGCCCTGATCCTGGTCCCACTCTGAGCCCTGAGCCTGGTCCCACTCTGAGCCCTGAGCCTGGTCACACACTGAGCCCTGACCCTGGTCACACCCTGAGCCCTGAGCCTGGCCCCACTCTGAGCCCTGAGCCTGGCCCCACTCTGAGCCCTGAGCCTGGTCCCACTCTGAGCCCTGAGCCTGGTCCCACTCTGAGCCCTGAGCCTGGCCCCACTCTGAGCCCTGACCCTGGCCCCACTCTGAGCCCTGACCCTGGCCCCACTCTGAGCCCTGACCCTGGCCCCACTCTGAGCCCTGAGCCTGGCCCCACTCTGAGCCCTGACCCTGGCCCCACTCTGAGCCCTGACCCTGCTCACACTCTGAGCCCTGACCCTGCTCACACTCTGAGCCCTGAGCCTGGTCCCACACTGAGCCCTGACCCTGCTCACACTCTGACTCCTGACACTGGTCACACACTGAGCCCTGACTCTGCTCACATTCTGAGCCCTGACCCCAACCATGGGCCATGCAGGGGGACAGCCCTCCTCCACAGGGTCCCCAGCTCAATGTCTAGAGTCCAGGCCTCCCGACGGCAGGGTGCCGACTGCCTCCCTCCATAGTCTAGCGTCTACACAGTTGCTGAAGTCCTCCTGTGCCCAGGCCCCTGTTCAACCACGAGGAGCACTCAGAGGGGCTTATATCTCGCTGCAGAGGGAACAGCTGGAGGTCTGGGGTCACAAAAGGCGCAGCACACAGTCACAGGCTCTGTAAACAGTCAAGGAGCACTGCAGAGGCCAGTCTCCTCCAGCAGCCCCGTGGAGAACGGCAGGCTCTGCAAACATTTGGTCACGTCTGCCGGGGCCACGAGCAGCAGACAGCTCGCCTGCTGGCTCTCGGGGTACAGTGGTCACTCTCTCCCGTGGCTGGCTTGGACTGCTGCCCAGCCCTTCCTCACACAGATACCTGTGCCGAGAGCTCCCAGGAGCCCCTGGAGCCCATGGGCTTCCCGCAGCCTGGGCTGGCTGTGAAGCTGGCCTTCATGCCCTGTCCCCACTCTGCTTTCTCCAGGCTGTCTAAGCAGCCGGTCCTCTCCTGGGGGGACCACCACCCTCCTCTCCTCCTGCTCAGCCTCTGTACAGAGGCCAGACGGCCAGCAAAGGGCTGCACCAGCCACAGGGACGTCCTGAGGATGCGAGGCCTGTCTCACCTCCTACCTCTGCACCTGTCTCTGCTCAGGTGGCACGGGTCCCACTGCCCACCCCGCTGACCCCCCGCAGCCCTCACACCCCAGCCCCACACGCACTCTCGTGTGCCTCTCCCAGGGGGCCTGTCATCCCAAGCTCTCCTCTCACTCGGAGGCCCCCAGCCTCGCCATGAGGCGTGCCAGATGCTCACCTCGATGAAGCTGCTGAGGGTGGCGTTGGTGGGGTTGTGCGTGATGAGGAAGCGCATGTTCTTGTAGCTGACCTCCACAGGGGCCGGCCGGTTCATCCGCGCCATGGCTGCTGCCCGCAGACGGGGCTGGGGACGTGAACGCAAGAAGGGCCCACCACCCCCCAGAACCCGAGGGGCACGAGATCCCTGTGCTTGTCCGAGAGAGAGAAAATGCTTTAAAAAAAAAAAAAAAAAACCCTGCCCCCCAGACCCCGCACAAATATTGTGCAAATACTTGGGTAGGGGGAGGATGCTGCCCGGATCACGGGTGGATGATTTAAAAAAAGAAAACCCAACACTTGACAGCACAGAACAAAAGAGCCCCCAGAAGTAAAACAGGCCGAGTCCAAGCTCCTGCCTCTCAGGGCTGGAGGATTACTAGTGGGCAAAAGCAGAAATAACAACCACCAAAAAACTCAGCAAAGAGAACTTTAAAAAGCCCAAAGTGAATCCGGCTGCCGAAGCCGTGGCCAGCGCTGCGCCTGTCACCGGGAACACCCCCCTCGGCATCAGTGGATGGCTGGAGGGCCACTCTGCTGCAAGGCCCCAGACCCCAAGGATTAAAGGCAGAACGAACTTGAAACTGAACCAATGGGGCTGCCGTGGGGTGGGGGTGACAGGCAGCGGCCGCAGGCGGACAGCGGGCGGCAGTGACACGGGGCCTCCGTCACGTTACCCCATTGGGGTACGGCGAGTCCTGGAGCGGGGCGGGGGGCTCAGGCCACAGAGCCAGCCCCGGGCCAGGCAGCAGGGGCCATGAGCGGGCGAGGGCAATGGTGAGGCCGGAGGCACGGGGGCCTCAGCAGCGGGCACGATGCAGATGCTGGGCGCGGCAGTACTCAGGGCTGCCCCCTGAGGGCCTCTCCATAAATCCCAGGCTGGTCAGCCGCAGGCAGTGTCTGGGGAGGGGAGAGAAAGCAATGAAAAGGGGTCCCGGCTCGTGCCCCTCCCTCACCAGGCCTCGGTTTCCCTCTCAGGAAAACCACAAGTGTGCTGAACCCCAACACACGATTTCAAGGCATCTGTGGTGACAGAGCCACCCCCCGAAGCCCGGGCCCCTCCACAACGCCCCGCCCCTGCAACAGACGGTCAGCCCCGTCCTCCGCGGAATTCCGGCCTCTGTGGGGTCTCTGAGCCCAGATCACTCTGGAGCAGCCCAGGTCCTCAGGGCAAGGGGCTCCAGCACAGAGGCCAAGGTGACAGAGCACAGTGGGGGTGGGGGCGGCATGGCAGCCCCCCTCATAGACACGAGCCACCTTACACGTCTCTCAAGGGCTCCCCCCTGGAAACCGGAGACTCTGGTCAGCCTCTGCCCTGGGCCGCTGTCCACCACTCACCCACAGGGCTGGCCACAGGATGGAAGCAAACAAGCCACTGCCCCCCAGGAGCTCAAAGAAGCAGGCACAGCCCACAGGAGCCCACAGGCCGGGGCCGCCCGCCAGGCGCTTGCCAAGGTGGCGACAACACGGGTGGCCGGGACTGGGGTCCCACCGTGACAGGGCCTCAAGGAGGGACATTGCCGGGCCCCAGATACGGCCGTCAACACCTGCAAGCCTGTCTCTCCCTCTCTAGGCCCCAAAAGGCCAGGGCCAGGGGCCCCAACAGGAGCAATGAGCCCCACTCCCACCCCCACGGACAGGCTGGGAGACCTTGAGCACGTCACTAGCCTCAGTTTCCCCATCTGCAAACTGAGGGCCCAGAGAAGATGCCCCCAAGGCTCCTCCAGCACAACCCAGTGGTCAGCAGACCCCTCCATCCACTGGGCTCAGCCTGGCCCCGCCGTCAGAATCCACACCTGCTTACCGGGCAGGTCCTTCATCCACCCACCCAACACCTCTTACCTCTGCCCTGCCCAGCACCCCCTTCCCCAGCTGCCCACCAGGCCGGCTGGGCCCCTGGAGCCTCAGCCCAGGTGCAGACCAGTCCTGCAGCTGGGACCCGGACACGGCGGGGTGGGGGCGGCGGGCGGCTCCACGGCTGCTCCAGGCTCACGCTCTGCCCCTTGCCCAGTTCAGGAAGGTTACGTGGGGGTCCCCAGGGAGGGGGTCAAAGGCAGGGAGAAGGGACCGCACACCACCCCAGAGCAGGCTTCCGCTCGGAGTACGGGCAAGGAAAGAGCCAGCCGCCAGGCGCCTTGAACAGCACGCGAAAACCTGCCCTCCTGGGGCTGTGGGAGGTCCCCATGCATGCATGTTTACAGAGGGAAGGGAGGGAAGGGGCCCAGGGAAACCACAGGACGACAGGCCTCTCCTAAGGGCCCGACCCGCCACCTCCCCACCTGCTGGACACCTGGGGAGACCCCATGGGCAAGGGCAGACGGCCTGACTCTCCTGCCAGTGACCCTGGAGAGCCATGCCACAGTCCTGCCCATGTGAAACCTGTCACCTGCATGCAGGGGCCTGGGGTCAGGCTGGCTGGGGGCAAGGATCAGGGCCCTAGATGGAATGGGGTCAGGGTCTGGGCTGAGGCAGGACCAAGATCACTGCCCAGCTGGGCTGGGGTCTTGCCAGACACCCCACTTGTCTCCTCAACGTCTAGGGCCCCCACCCCCAGGTGAGAGGGAAACAGTGAAACCCTTCTTGCTGCCCCCAGGCTGTCCCACCGGGCTCAACCAGGCCTGCGGCCTCCCCCTGGGGCAGAGCCCCCCTTCCTAACCACACCACCCCCACCTTGAGGTCACCAAGCAAGTCCCCAGGCAGGGCTGAGCCAAGTCCACCAGCCAGTACCCCTCACGCCCACCCTCACCTCCACCCTGGGAAACACGAGCCCTCCTGGAAGCCCAAGGCCCCTCCCTCTGCCTTCCTGCCACTGACCCCACACCGCCATCCTGGGGCCCCAGCTGCCCCACAGCCCCGCTCGAGGCTCTAAGCTCTCTGCTATGTCCCTGACAGTCCTCCTTTCCAGAACCATTAGGAGAGGGCCCCGCCTGGCCCCTGTCCGCAGTCGAGTAAACAGGCCAGGGCGGGCTGGGGGACCTTCCAGGGCCCTGAGCAGGCCAGGCCCGGGAAGAGCTCCCCGTGAGAGTTCCCAGGCTCAAGTCCCGATGACACAGCTGACTGAGGAGCTGGAGTTTGACTCCAGAGGGCTTCCAGAGTGCCAGCCTCCGTGGACCCGGGATCCTCTCTGACATGGGGGAAGGCTGCAGGGCCAGGGTTCATGGGGGTCCCAAGAGAGCTAAGGAGGGGTTGCGTGGGAGCACCGTGCCCAAGACCTGCCGGGAGGGCGCGGGTGGGGCGGTGGGCGGAGACCCCCTGTCCCGCAGCGCGCACCGTAGGGTGCGGGAGGGGCTCGTTCCAAGGGCACGGCTCCCTCCCTCCCGGAGCGGGGCTGGGGTCCTCCCGGGACGCCCCCCGCCCTCGCGGCCTCGGCTCACCGGCGGGCCAGAGTCCTGCCGCTGCCTCCATTCGCGCGGGACCGGGCAGGGCCGGGCGCGGTGGCCGAGACTCAGTGCACCGGGCGCGCCGGCCTCCCCGCGGACGCCGGGTGGCCGGGCTGCGGGGGGGCTATTTATAGCGCCCGGGCATCACGTGGGCGGCGTGGCCGTGACCAGCGGGCGACCCTGCTGGTAGTGACTCCCACACCTGCCGCCTAAATATAACCACAGGCCAGCCCGCACGCCGGGGCAAACAAAGAGGGCTGGGCCGGGAGAGGAAGCGCCGGCGGAGGAAGGGGAAACGCAAGGGCGGGGGCGCTGCCCGCGCACCCCGCCTTCCTCCCACCGTGCCCTGAACCCTCCAGCGGCTCCCCCAGCAGGGAGCGGGCGCTGCCCCAGGTCCAGAGGAGCTCAGCTTGAGCCGGGGCCCGGCAGGGAACTCGGTGCAGGTCCGGAGGGCGAGCTTCCTTTGGGAATGGAAAGGAGGGTGCCCCGTGGCCCAGGTGGGCTTCAGAAGCTGACGCCCACAGGATGAAGGATGGTGACGGACACCTGGTCTGGCCCTGCTCAGAGAGCTGCCCAGCTCCCCAGCCTCAAACGCCAGGACCTCTCTACTTGCTGAGCACCTGCCGTGTCGGTCACTGAATCCTCGACACACCCCTGGGGGTGCTGCTGTCGCTCCCTCTTCCCCAGTATGCAGGTGGGGAAACAGGCAGGGGGACACTCGAGGAGGCAGCTGTCACCCAGGGAGGGTCTCCACCTCTGCTCATCCTCCAGTGCTCAGTGCAGACGCCCCCTCCCCAGGAGGCCCTCTGTGATGGGAAACCCTCCCCTGGGCCCAGGCCTGAACCCCCAGCAGGGTGCTGGCTTCACCTCCTGGAAACACCAGGTCAGGAACACACGCGCTCCCCAGACTGTGAGCCCTGAGAGCGCACAGCTGCGCACCGCAGGCAACCGTGTACCTGCCCCAGCCAGCTCAGGGGCCCACGGAAGGGGGTGGAGCAGGGTGGGTAGAGCCCCCAGCACACAGGGTCCCCAGAGGCCCTGCCTCGCTGGGAACCCGGCTCTGAGCCCAGCTCCCAGCCAGCCAGCCTGGCCCCTGCAATCATCGGTCAGCGCCGCAGGGGCGGGGTGGGAGGAACTGGCCAGGGGCCCAGCCCAGAGCAGGGCCGGGTCCCAGGCTCTCCCCACACACATACCCAGAGTGTCAGCCAGGCCCAGGGACCCACACTCCCCCACCCCTGCCAGGCGAGCAGGCAGAGGCGAGGAGAGGACAGCCGTGTGCAGAGCAGAAAGGCTGGCCGGAGCCCTGCCCCAGCCAAGCCAGGTCCCTGCCACCAGCTCAGGAGCCCCGGGGCAAGGGCTCCTCCACCCAGAACCAAGGTGGCCTCAGCCCAGGACGCCCATTCCAGTGCTCTTAGGTCCCAGCTTCCAGCAGCCTCTTCCTACAGGCCAGCTCTGGGCCCTCAGGGCCCCACCAGTATCCCATCTGGACAGCTTCCTGAGCATTTGTCCCCTCAGACACCGTGGTGGATGCTGCACGCCATGAGCAGAGCCCATCGGCCACACTGTATTAATAAAATAGCAGCTCAGAGGGGTCGAGGGACTCAGCCCGAGTCACACAGCCGACAAGCAGAAGAACCAAAGTCGAGCTGAGTTTTGCTGACCTCCGGAGACCCTCACCCTCTGGAGAGAGGACCCCTGGGCAAGCTGCTCTCCTGCCACGTCACGCTGCATCCCCATCCATACAAGCTAAGAGGTCCCATCAGCTTTGTGGACCTGCACCCAGGACCCAGAGCCCACCAGGCTGCTGAGGCCGCAAACTAGCACCCCTGTCCCCCCCGTCACTGGGGGCACCCGCTCTGGCCAGGCCTGGGGGGCACCTGCTGGCCTGGCATCATCCCAAGCCCTTTGGAGAAGTCTATTTTTATCAGGGCAGGAGCCATTCCTGGAATCCTCCCAGACAATCCCAAGTCCACTTGCTGCTTGGGGGCGGGGAGGGGACCCAACAGGCCGAGCCCACACCCACCCCTGGGGAGTCTCCCCAGAGCCCTCTGCTCCTGTGTCCACAGCACCGAGGATCCGGCCCCCTCACTGACCAAGTTCAGCTGCCTGCCCTCTCTGCAGCCACAGGCCCTTCAGAGCAGTTTCCCCACCCCCCAGGGAACGTGTGTCCTGAAGGAGGGGCTCAACTCCACCCGCCTCCTCCGCACAGGGCCTGGCACTAGGAGGCCCTCCACTTGTTGTGGAAGGAACAAATGACCCAACGTCCTGGGCAGAGCTCCAGATCTGGGCACCATCCAGAAACCATCACGGGATCGCAGCCCCTGAAGTCCAGAGGAACCTCAGAGGTCACCCGCGCCGTCTCATCACCAGCTTGCACACCTCTGGTGACAGGGGGCGGGGGGGTGGGGGGGCTCGCTGCTCTTTGGCGGCACCTTCCATGCTGGGCAGCTCCCCGAGTTATGCATCCGCTCCTTCTAGGGCCTCCTGGATGGGCCCCAGCAGGAGGCACCCTGCAGAGCAGGCGCTGTGGAGGGCAGAATTGGAGGATCGGGTGGTCAGGGAAGGCTTCCTGGAAGAACTGGCCAGGGAGGGTGACAGGCATGCAGCTCATATCTGGAAGCTCATCATCAGGGTTCAACCAGCTGCCCCGACTCCCTGTGCGACCTGGGGCTGTCACTTGCTCTCTCCAGAGCTTGAGACCTCCTCTGTAAGTGGTGACACTGCCAGGAAGGGAAGCCACTTTCCAGTGGTGCCAGCTCCAAGCCGGTCAAGAGGTGCCCAGGCTCTGACCTGGAAGCAGAGCTGTTAGGAGCAGGCTTGAGTTTCCACCCGGGGAAGGCACCTGTTCTCTGCCAGGATCTGGGGATAAGAAGAGGGCTGCAAACACACTGCCCCAAGACGCTGCACAGGGCCACCCTCACCACACCGGGTTTAACAGTGCCTCATGGACTTGGTGCACGCTTGCCAACCCAAGTGGCCGGCACCCACATGCCATCAGCCCCCAGCACGGCCCGGGCAGGCCACAGTGCCACTGTGGACTCAGAAGCAGGCAGGTGGGTGTGGGCGAGGCTGCTGGGCCCTGGCCTGGCCGTCACCAGTGGTGGGCACAGAGCAGGCAGCCAGGTGAGCCAGACCAGGCACCTCGGGTCTTCTGAACCCCATGGCCACCCCGAGTCCACCAGGCCCACCCGAAGCCTCCCTGGTCTCAATGGCACCACCGGGCAGGCACCCAGGTGAGGGGTTTGGCCTCCCCACAGCCGGGCTTCCGGGGCCCTGGCCCTCCCCACCTTGGCCTCAGCTGGCCTGGCCTCACTGTGCGGGGCCTGGGACCTCCCCTGAAGGGCGCAGCGCGAGAGGAGAGGGCAGAGGACAGGCAGAGGGCCGACTTGCCCACGGGATCTGGGGTTGAGCCTGACGCTGTCTGGGACCACCCACCCCTGGGGGCCCCCGCTCCTCATCGGAAAAAGGTATGACAAGCCCTGCCCGGCCGGGACAAGGGCCCATGGGCACTAATGGCTGGAAAACGGGGCCCCTGTGGCCAGCAGGCAGCAGCTCCGACGAGGGGACAGGGCAGCAGGGGAAGCAGGACTGCCAGGAGCCCTGCCGGTGTCACCTCTGCCCACCACAGCGTGGGCCCCCACCAGAGCCAGCCCCCCTCCTGCATGCTGGTCAGTGCTTCCTGCTGGGGGCCCATGGCGGGGGCACGTGCAGGGTCAGTGGCGCGTGGAAGAGGCGGCTCCAGCTGCCCAGGCAGTCTGCCTGTGCCGCCACACGGTGACACCTGGCCGCAGCTCATCCCAGGGGCCCGCACGCGGGGGACTGTGCTCTGGGGCTGCCTGCCTCTGCCCGAAGCCCCACCGTTCGCCCGTCGCTGACCAGGACCCCCTCCCCAACCTGAGGTCTCAGCCCTGGCTCTGAGCCCAGTCTGGTGCCCGGGTCCTGCCTGCAGCCTCCCCTGCTCCCACCCTGGACCTCAGAACTCCTCCAAGGGGGACAGGGGAGCCAGCACCCGTTCATTCATTCATTCACCCAATTCACAAATGTCCACTGAGCATCTTCCTCCACTGCTGCGTGCTAGGCTGAGGTTGGGGACACAAGGGAAGAAGTCACCAGTAGATGCAAAAAGCCTGCCCTGCCCTCTCCTGCCCCACCACCACCCCGATGGGGCATCTGGCCACCCCTCTGCACCCCAACCCCCACCCTAAGAAGCCACCTCCCAGACTGCCCAGCACAAGTGGGCTGGATAATACTGTGGCTGCCCAGAAGGGCTGGGAGTGACCCCCAAACCCGTACAGGTGGCATTACTGAGCCTGGGGTCACTGCAAAGAGACCTCACTCCCCCAGTGCCTCAGTTTCCCAGGCTGTCACCTGCAGGGTTAGAATGTGGCATTTTCACAGTGCCAACTGTCACTGGGCTACCAGGTCCCACCTGGACAACACAGGCCAACGGCCCAGCCGCCCCTCCCCTGGCTTACACCGGGGGAGCACCACCCCCCTACAACTGCCCCCTGGCCTCTGGGGGTGGACACTGGGGGGTCAAGAGTGAGCAAACCTCCATGACCCCAGGTTGGGTGGGGGTCAGTGGCAGGACACACAGCCAGGCAGTGGACTGAGTTAGACAGAAAGGACGCTGGTGGGGTGGGGGACACGAGGCCTCCCAGCAGGCGCGGCCTTTGCACAGAGACTCAGGACGCACACGCACGGCACAGGTCCCCAAGAGGGGACACGCCAGACCCCCTTGAGCCCTGCAAGAACAGCACGCCCTATCTCGCACTGCTTGCCAGTCCAGGACGTTTCCACCACCACCATCGCCCTCGCCTTCACCCTACACACCCCCCACCTGAGGAAGACTGCGTGCCCCGTTCCACACAGAGGCCAGACGGAGACGCAGAGCAGAGCTGAGACATGGGTTCCTTCTCTTCACCCCAGTGAGTCTTGGAAACCTCACGGTGGGGAGCCTGGGCCCAGGGGCGTGCTAACACAGACAAGGCCTTCAGTGCAACCGCAGCAGTGGCCCAGCAGCAAGCATCAGCATCAGCAGCTCCGCGTCCTCAACTCAGAGCCCAGCAGCTCTCGGGCTCAACACAATTAGCACCAACCCCTCAGGGGGTTATTAAAACCCAAGGTAATAAGGGCTGACAGTCTAAGCTGCCACTCATTAACAGTAAACATTAACAATGGTAGTTACCGCCTGTCGAGAACCTGCTTTCTGAGGAAGCCCTAAGATAGCTGGAGTCAAAGGCCAGGAGGTCCTCACTTCCGGGCTGGGGGTTCCGCCTTCCTGATCTGTTTGGTACAAGGGGGCTGGACAAGGCCCAGCTGGTCACTGTGAGGCTCAGAGTCCCAATCTGCATTAACAGCCACACCAACCACAGACGCACGTGGGTCAGGCTGTCGCCAGCCCCAGAGCACCCCCTAGGGCACCTGCTGACCGGGTGACCCAGACAGCCCCCCTCACCCCGCCTGGCAAGGACTGCCGCCTCCTTTCACTCCCCAGCATGGTGACACATGACCAACCATGTGGTCACTGTGTCGTGACCCTCGTCTAACAAGAGAGGACACGGGTGCAGGGGGTCTCAATCACTACTCAAGGGGCAGAAGAACCAGGCTGTACACCCCCCCACTGGCCCTGGGGCCTTGCTCTGCACTGTGACCCTGTCTCTCTGCCGACTGTGTGACCAGCGGTCCCGCTCACCCTCACCCTGTACCACTGAGGCAGGGGTGCCACGCCCCAGAGGCCCAGGGCGCACAGCAATATCACAGGGCCTGGAAGGACAAGGCCCCCTCACCCCATTGGACGGAGGAAACCACTGAGGCTCCCCACTGAGCCATAAGCATGAGCAGGAAGGCCTGGGGACCGCGAGGCCCATGGTCTCTTGGGCTCTGCCCCCACGGTGCCCACATCCCAGGCCCCACCCACCTGAGCCTGCCGGGAGCCCCACACACTCACTCGCTGTCCCGCGTCCTGAGTCCTGGAGGCCTGCAGAGACCGCGCCCCCAGCCCAGCTTTATCCCAGGCCTGGCCTCCCGCCCTCCCCACGTCAAAGGCCCTGGGACCGCCCGCTGGCCCAGGAGGCGGGGGCTCAGGCAGGGGCAGCCCCGGAAGGATCCGGGCTCCCAGGGCGGGCTCCCAGGGCAGTCCCAGCAGCCAAGCAGGGAGGTGCGCGGGGGGGGGGTGGGGGGGTGGCACGACACAAGTCGGAGTTCACGGCGGGCACCCCAGTCTCGGGAAGAGGGCAGGAGAGCCCCTCCCCCGTGAGCCAGGCTCTGGGGCCCACTGGGGGCAGGACAGTCCCCAGAGCCTTGTAACCACTGGCAGGCAGAGCTGAAGGAGACAGGCGGGGCAGGTGGGCGGCAGCAGAGCAGTGGGGAGGGGTCAGAGGCCCAGCCCGGGCCTGCAGCTGGCAGGGTGGGCACTCTGAGACACAGCCTGGGGGCTTCCCAGGTCTCTGGCCTGTCTTCTCACTGCCTGCTGTGGCTGGAAAGGGGCTCCCGGGGCCCTTCCCTTGCAGAGGGGAGCTCACTGCACCTCCAGAGAAACAGCCCAGCCCTCTGCAGTCTGCCCCCCACCTAAGAAGTCCCCCAGGAACCCCCGAGCCTACTCAGGGGGCAGCCAGGCTTGCCCAGAGCCCCCTCTGAGCTCAGTGCTCAGCTCCTCCTGTCATCCTGTTTTCTCCACAAGGAAGTGGGGGAGAAATCCAACAGGCAGGCTAGCCCACCCACCCAGGCCTGGGGCTGGCTGCAAAAGCACTAAGGAAGTGGGAACCCCCGCCCGTGGGGGAAGGGCTGTTCCTACTTCCCAGGGTCAGGGTCACTTGCCCCTCCCCCACCAGGATGTTGCCCCAGTCTTGGTGACATCAGGAGGGGTGGAACCCACAGGGCTGGGGTGGGGTGTGTATTTCAGGCTCACCCAGCCCCCAGGCCTGTACTTCTTGGGGGCAGAGGGAGGCCATGCTCTGCTTGCACCCCTCCCGGTGCGCAATGGGGGCAGTTCCTACCCTCTGCCACACATTCGGCCGCCCATAACCTCCCCCTCCCTGTCCCATCGCTAGGTCCCCGCTGGTTCCCACCACCCACCACCCCAGACGGAGGCCCTTCCCCAAGGGCCTGTCACCCAGGTTCAGCCCATCGTGACTACCCAGTGCCTCGGCCAACCCCCAAAGCCCTCTTCAGCAACCCCCCAGCCCTCTGGCCTGACGCTGCCTGGGTCCCCCACACAGACATGGGGTGTCCACCGTTCTGGGCCCAGGCCTCCCACCCACCGGGGACCTTGACATCTGTATTCACACAGGCAGCTGGGCTGACCTGGGCGGCTGGGAGCGGTGTTCTGTAGGTCCTGCCAGGCCCCGAGGCTCTCTGCTGGGAGAGCCCCCCAGCCCCAGCAGGGGTGGGGTCTGGTTATCTGGGATGCAGAGCCCATCACGCTGGGATTCTAGACAGGAGGAACAGAACTTCAAGCCTGCCCTGCGCTCGGAGTTAGACCTGCACCCACAGCCCTGGCATGCTCCTCCTGGGCCCCGTGGGGCTGGCACCGACTCCTGGCACCATGCCACCCTGTCTCCAAGGCCCCTAAAGGCCGATGCCCAGAATGGGCCTGGCTCCGGGAAGGGCATGGAGTTTCACAGATCCACTTGACACTGATGGCCCCTGAGAGGCCCACACCGCCCCCCCACCAGCGCAAGCCCCTGCCAGGAACACGGAGGCCCCAAGGAGGCCCCTGATCCTGGCCTCCCGAGAGCTGAGCGCTCCCCAGGCAGAGCCCCAGCCCCTCCTATTTCACGAGCACATCGCTGGGACCCTCAACAGGCAGAGGGACCTCTGGGCTCCCACGCTGGGGCCTCAGAGAACATGGGTGGGAGACGGGGCCTCACAGACGGTCCATGTGGCCTAACAGGCCTCACTGCCCGAGAGGAGGCTGCCCTTGCCCACCAGGATCAGCTGGAGACCCCACAGGGGTCCTCAGCCGGCAAGGGGACAAGGCCTGCACGAGTGCCCTCGGCGCAGAAGTCCTCCTCCCCTGGCTGCTGGGTGCCCTGGGCCCATCTCCTCCCCTTTCTGGGCCTTGTGAGCCAGCAGCCAGGCGCAGGACGAGAAAACAGAACCGCACAGAACCCACAGAGCAGCCATGCGGCCTGCCGGGCGGGGGCAGAGTGCGCACACGATTGGGTTCCAGCAAAGCCCACCCTGCGGGATGGATCCTGATCAAGCTGGGCGATGGCCCCCACCCCCCCTCCGTGGAGAAGGGGCTATGGCTAACTCCTGGGGACAGTGAGGGGACAGGGTCCCTGAGGGTGGGTAGGAGAGTCTGAGCAGAGGAGAGGGGCTCTGAGAAGCAGCCAGCACCCGGCAGGCACTCCCCTCCCAAGGGGGAGCAGGGTCAGCTCCCCCCAGCACCCTCAGGCAGGGCTGCCAGTCCCCTGTGCCCACCCGAACCCTCTGCACCCACCAGGGAGGTCGGGAGCTGAGCTGGCCCCTCCTCCTTCAGGACCCTGGCAGCAGGGTGCCAGGGACCTTGGGGGCCCAGGGTCGAGTGGATCTTGAAGCATCAGGGTGTGATGGTCACTTCTGTCCACCCCCATACCCAGGAGCCTGGCCAGAGCAGGACCCCCTGCCTGGGTCACTAGACAGGAGATTGCAGCCCAGCTGAACCCAGGTCCATGGGCCCCCCAGCACCCCCAGGCCACCCCCAGCCACTGCCCAGCTCACCCCTCCTCTTACCTCCCATGCACGTCCCAACCCTGGGCCCAGGGTCCAGGCCCATAAAGGAGGAGAAGGCCGGAGGCCCCTTCCACATACTGGCCCCACACGGAGCCCTTGTCACGGGGACCTCCCCACATTCAACCCCAAACTGGCGCTGGAAGGCACCCAGCCCCCCATCATCTGGATCAGGAAACCGAGGCTCAGGCCTCACAGGGCAGCTCTGAGGGGCTGAGCCAGCATTCCCGGCCAGCCCAGGGTGGGCACTTCTGTGTATTTTCTCCTCCAACCAGGCCCCGGAGAGGAACCTGAGGCCCAGCCTCCGCAGACTTTGGGGCTCCAGGAGGCCCCGTCACCCGGAGCCTGCCCAGTTCCCCCTACCCCACCCCCGCCATGTGCCCAGAGCGCAAGGCCACTGGGGGTCAGGCGGGCAGGAAGGGGGCGCGAGATCATGGAGGTGGCCGGGGCCCTTGGCCAAGGCCCTGGTGGACGCACGTCAGAGGGGCCTGCAGGAACCGCGGGAAAGAGCGCTGACCTGGCCTCGGGAGGCCACGTCCAAAATAACCAGCCCAGCCACCCTGCAAGGACTCGGCCGGGCGCACGTAGGCCTCTCAGCCCGGGCGCTGCCAAGCTGGGTGCAGAAGGTCATGGCTATTTCTGGGCCAGCCTGGCAGCGAGACGCAGCCCCCCAGTGCCCCCAAAGAGCCGGTGCAAGGGGACAGCCCAAGCAGGTCCCAGCCGCAGGATGCGCGGCCTCTACCTGGGGCAGGGGTCCTGCCGGGGGACCCCACGCTGTCCCCTTCCAAAAAGCCCACTGGCATCATCAGCATGTCAGGGTCACGCTGGTCTCATTGGGCAGTTCCGGGCCTTCTCGGCCACAAATCCCTGTGCTGGGCCCTTGGCCGCACAAAGAACCATAGCCTCCCGCAGCACGCGGGGCTTCTGCTCTCTGCTCTCCAGCAGCTCCAACCCTAAGTGCACAGGGGAGGCTTTGACTGTGGCCGGAACCCCCTGTGCCCACACAGGCACCCCCTGCCCTGCCGGGCCACAACCCCAGGAACGCCTCGTCACACACAGCCTCCAGCCTGGGGCTCCGCCTGCCTCATGCGGGTCAACACCACCACCCCCATAACTTTGCGGGTGCCAATGATCGTCTGACTGATGGGAACCTGGGGCCCAGAGAGGACGTGAGACGCTGAGGTGCAGCCTCACTCGAACCCCCAGGCCAGGCACGTTCTCCGTGGGCCAAGGGGAAGGGGACGGTTCCCTTTCATCACCCCAGACCCAGGCTTCTGTCCACAGAGTCTGCCCCTCCCAGCAGAGCACAAGCTTGGGAGCCTGCCCCGGTTCCCACCGTGGCTTCCCCACTGCAAGCTGTGTGCCACTGGGCACATCTCTCAGCCTTGCTTTGCCTCAGTTTGTTCATCTGTGAAACGGGTTCACTGGAAGCTCATTCCACATGGAGCTGCTGCTGGCTGTTCTCCTGGGTCTGGAAGGAAGCTCCCCTCCCGAGCAGCCTTGCCTGAGTCCCTGGGTGCTCCCACTGTGCTGGGCACCCACGGGGGCTCTGACAGGACTCTGGGATCCCCGGGAGGGTCCACGTTCAGGGTCCTGATTCTCCCAGTGGTTCGTTGGACACTTGAGAGGACTTCTTCCCGCAGGGTGACTCGGAGCCCTCATTTCTCTACACACGGGGCTATCTGGAGGCGGGCAGTCAGCAGCGCATTTCCAGAATGTTTCTGAAGCCAGGCACTAGCAACGAGGCGCCTCCCAGAACCCACCTCAGCAACAGCAGGCTAGGCCAGAGGAGGGCCCCAGCCGCGAGGGTCCGAGAGCCTCCAGGCCTGGTGGCCCGTCCTGCTCGCCTGTGTGTCTGGGAGCATCTCTCTGAGCCTGGGCCCCGTCTGTGAGGACGGACGATGAAGACTGCGGGCAGGGCTTTGAGGAGTGCGGCGGGCAGGCCACGCTGGCAGTCACTGCGTGGCCATCACAGCAGGGCGAGGGCCGAGCACGCACTCCTCCCCTCCCCCGGGTCCCCACCTGGGCCATGCCATGGCGACAGTGACCTGAGGGTGGCAGGATTAGCTCCTGGATGCAGGGGTCCCCTTCCACGAGAACGGCCCAGACGCCCAGCCCGGGAGGGCAGCTGGAAGGCCCCAGCCGCGGGGAGCTCAGCGCCCCCGCCAGCCCCACCAGCCCCAGCAGCGCGGCTTCCCCAGACAGAGGCAGCAGAGGCCAGCACCGCATGTCCGGGGCAGCCGGGTGTCAGGACCTGGGCGCCTGCACCCCCAGCTTAAGCACCTGCTCAGCTCCCGGAGAGGGAGCGGGGACCCATGGGGACAGAGGACCCGTGGGAAACCCTCCTCTCCAGGGCTGAGCCTCCTGCGGGGCTGAGGTGCCTTCCAGCCTGGGGTCTGCACCGGGCCCCAGCTCCCTTGAGGGGCTCTGGGCATGGCTGCGGGCCAGCGGGCAGCCTCAGCCACCCCACCCCTCCCTGCCCAGCGGCTGACTTCAGCCCCTCTGCCTGGACCGCACAGCACAGCTCCACAGCCTCTGGGAGGGGCTGGGGGCAGAGGCCGGGGGAGCTGGCCTGAGGGTCGCCCCCAGGGCCCAGGGACTTATCTCCACCTGGCAGCATCATGCCAGCCATTCCCACAGTCAGAGGAAGCAGCGGCCCACAGGCCTCCTCCAGAGAGCCAGGCCAGGACTCGGAGGGGACGCCGCCCGCCAGCACCTTGGAGGCCGGGAGGCCCCTGGCGACACCTTCTCCAGGCCGGGCACGGACGCCCAAAGTCAGACAAGCAGGTCCTGCTATACAGCACAGGGAACTCTACTCAATATCCTGTGCTAAACCATAAAGCAAAAGAACGTGAAAAAGAATACGGATGCGGCAGGCTTCCCTGTGGCTCAGTGGGTAAAGAATCTGCTTGCAGTGTAAGAGACCCAGCTTCGATCGCTGGGTTGGGACGATCCCCTGGAGAACGGAACGGCTACCCACTCCAGTATTCTAGCCTGGAGACTTCCACGGACAGAGGAGCCTTGCGGACTACAGTCCACAGGGTTGCAGAGTCGGACATGCCCAAGTGACTAAGGAGTATATACATACGTATAAGAGCCACTTGGCTGTACAGAAGAAACAGTAAATCAGTTAGACTCCAATTCAGTAAAAATGCCCAGGGCCAGATGGGTGTGAGTGCCAGGCAGCCCCTCCTCACCAGACCCAGCAAGGCCGATGTAAAAAGAAAAATATGGGCAGGGACAGACCAGGCAGGGGACACACTTCAGAGGCCACCAAGCGGGCGCCCTCTTTGCTCCATCTGACCCCTTGGCGACACTGAGCGCCTGCGGGGACCTGGGGGGCAGAGCACAACAGGGGCTGCCCAAGTGCCCGCCCAGCTCTGTGCCCAGGCCCCTGGGGCACCCTGCCGCCTGGGCTCTGGGACCAAAGCTGGGGAGGCACCGACAGATCCCAAACAGAGAACACAGGCCCCACGCCGCAGGGGGATAGGGGTCCTGGAGCAGGGGAGGGGCCTTTGTGTGCAGGTATCGACCTGCCCCAAGGCCATCAGTCCCCTATCCACGCAGACCAGGGGCAAGGATGCCTACCTGTGCTCCCGCACCTGCTGGGCCCGGCGTCCCGACAGCGAGCAGGTGCTGCTTCACTTTCTCCTGCAAGAGTGGACCGAGCCCCTGCCTGCTGGAGCCCTGGGCCAGAGCCGGGTTAATCCTATTTGCCAGACTAACTGTGAGTCTGCTCAAGCCAGGCTGTGTAGGGCAGGGGAGCTGTTTAAATTTTTTTTTTTAATGGAGATAAAATTCACCTAACGTTCCCCCTTTTAGCTATCTGAAAGGGCACGCTTCGGTGTTTTTTTTTAGTACAATCACAGTGTCGTGTAGTCATCACCACCACCAATTCCAGAACATTTCCATCATGCCCTAAAGGTACCCCACGCCTGTCAGCAGGCACTGCCCATCCCCCTGCCCCAGGCCTTGGCAATGGTGAATCTGCTCTCTGTCTCAGTGGATTTGCCTGTTCTGGACGTTTTACACAAACGGAGTAAATCACGTGTGGTCCTTCACATCGGGGTCCCTTCACTCTGGATAACGCCTCCCAGGCTCACCGACACTGTCAGGTAGATCAAGACGCTGAGTGACGTCCGCAGTGTGGAGAGAGGACATGTGGGTCGTTCCCAGGTCTGGTCTCACTTCACCCACGGGGACTGAGCTGCAGCACGTTGCCAGGAGCAGGGCTGCACGAGAGGGTCCGGGTGACATGGGGGCCACACGTGGCAGCGCCTGGTCAGCTCCTTCCCAGGCCCACCAGGCTGCCCAGGTCACTGGGCAGGTCCTGGGGGGACAGAGGCCCCAGCAGCTGGCCGGGAGGGAAGGGGCCTCCAGGGTCCAGGCAGGACAGGGCTGGCCTTCAAGGAAGGGGAAGGTCGGTCAAAGCCTTTTAGAAGTTAAAAACATAATTGTCAGACAAGTGGTGACCACGGGTCTAAGATCTATTCCATCTGTGATGGGACTGGCAGGCGGCAGTGCTGGTTGAGAGGAGGATCCCTCGATTCCAAGTGCTAAAACCAGAGAGGAGGAGAGAGACGGGAGCTGTTCGACAGGGCAACGCCACCATCCGTGCCAGACAAAGCGGCACGTCCAGGAGACTCCCCCACATCCAGGGCAGGTACAGACGTCCCGAGAGAGCTGGACAGCACCCAGCAGTCACAGAAGGGCACGCCGACCCCCTTCTGCTTAAGAGATCCAACCAGGCGAATGGGGGCTGGCGTCTGGGCGGAGGGCACGGCCTGAGCAGAGGCCTCAAGGCAGGCAAGGGCAGGGTCCCTAGGGCGGGTGGGCTTGAGGTGGGCACTGGTCCTCGGAGTCGCCAGAGGGATGAGGGGGTCTCTGCGATCCCAGATCCAGGCATGTCACAGAGTCAAGCGCGAGGTGAGGGTGAGGTAGTGGAAACTCCCCAGAATCCCTGGCCGGGGGCGAGAGGACTGCCACGCGTGGTGAGCTGGCAGCACCTGGGCCCAGGTAACTGAAGCCACCTGGGGTGACCAGGACTGGGGAGCATCTACCCAGAGCCAGTCCCCTGCTGGCATCCCAGGGCCCCCACGCCACCCCCACTCCCTACGTGGTGAAAGCTGAATCAGTCCTGTCCGCCTCGGCCAAATCACACCGAGGGAAACACGGCATGCTTACGGCTGGAAGGAAGGCCCCCCGCCGTTTCCGTCCTCCTCTTCTCGGGCCTCACCTGTGTGCTGCATAGAGGCGACTCTCTGCAGCCCCACGGACTGTAGCCCACCAGCCTCCTCTATCCATGGGATTCTCCAGGCAAGAATACTGGAGTGGTTGCCACTTCCTTCTCCAGGGGATTTTCCCGACCCGGGGATCCAACCACGTCTCCTGTGTCGCCTGTACTGCAGGTGAATTCTTTACCGGCTGAGCCCTCGAGGAACTGCCCTCCTGCTATTACTGAATCACACCCCCAGACCCTGCCTCTGGCTCTCTGCGCCCACGGTGAGTCTGTCCCCGCACCATCCTGCACCACCACCAGGCCTCTGCCTGCGGGTGCCACCGCCCCAGGACTCCCTCCTGGCTTTCCTGCGCCTCTGCAAGCCCCACCTCCTTGGAAGCCCGCTCACCTGCTCACAAGCTCTCACTGAGCTCCCACAGGTGCCCTGGCTGTGCTGTGGATCCCAGGGCACTCTCGGGGAGCAAAGCTCAGCTCCTCACATGACAGTGAGTTCGGCCACAGCAGCCCGGGGATGACCCTGGAGGCCAGACACCCGCAGAGCACAGCTCTAGCAACGGAAAAGAAGAGAGGCCCTCAGCTGCCAAGGAGCCCCAGCCTCAGCTGGACCCCCAACACACTGGGAAGCCCCCATCTCTGACCCAGCTTCCACCCAGGCCCCTCACCGAAGGGCAGGGCCGTGGAGCCCCGCTTCACAGGCCATCACAGAGCGCACCGCATCCAGGAAGACACAGTCTGGGGGTCCTCGGCTCAGTGTTCCCTAGCACCCCTCAAGGCTTCTCCCATTTCAGAAACCTCTCGACGAGCACCGGAGAACCCAGCCTCAGCCTCTGCCGCTTCCCAGCGTCTCTTAAAGGGAGCGCCCCGTGCTCTGCTGCACTCAGTGTCTCGTTACAAGGCAGCGGAGCAAGGCCAGCACTGCTCAGATCTGGGTCAGCCACACTGCACCTCTGGGAGGCACCCACACCCCCAGGGCGGCTGCAAGGCTGGGACACAGACTAGCAGGCCTGGCATGAAGTAGGTGCTCGGGAAGAAGGGTCAGGGATCCTCCTGGGCCAGGCCCGAGGCTGCCTGTCCTAGGCCCATGGGTGCCCCTGGACCATGCGCCCTGGTCCAGGGCTGGCTGGTGGCCACGCCTCCCGGCAGCGGGTCCTGCATCCCAGATCGCCCGAAGCCCTGGTTCTCACGCTCACTTCCTCGGGGTGGGGAGTGGGGGCAGGGCATGATGCGCTCACCCAGGCCCTGAAACCCCAGCCCCCTCTCTGGGAGCCTGTGCCCACAAGGACCCGGGGCAAGAGCCTTTCACTGGGAGGGGGGTGAGGGGGAAGGACAGGGAGCCAAAGGCGGGAGACGGGGAAGGGGGGCGGGAGCAGAGCAGGAGGCCCGGCGGGGATGCCCCCTCGCCTCCCCAGGGCTGGCCAGACAGGGGCGTCTGACCCCGACCCCAAGGGTCCTTCTGAAAACAGGAGGCCAGGCAGGAGCAAGGCAGCCAAGAACATAGGACGCAAAGGGCCGGCGTCCGTCCTGAAGCCGGGCAGGCCTGGCAGTGTCCGTGGGAACAGAGCCCGGGCCCGGCCAGCCACACTCGGGCCAGTCAGTGGGCATCGGGGTCGCGGCAAAGGCTGGGGCAGCTGGGCATGTCCCGAGCGGCGGGAGCCCAGGCCCCAATCCTGCCCCAGCCATGTCCAGACCCGCAGGCTGATCTGGGGCTGGGGGTGTCTCGTGGGGGCCCTGGGGAAGGCTGGAGGGGCCGTGAGGGGAGAGAGAAAGGGTCGGCAAGGCACAATCACCCCTACCCTCACCATCCACACCCCCAGACCCCGCCGGCGCTCCCCCCATCTCCTGCCTCCCCTCGGCCCCAGCCTCCTCATGGCCAGTTCTACCTGTAGCCTTCTCCCTGCCCCCTTAGCCACCTCCCTGGCCCTCAGCTGGCACCAAGTGTCTTCCTCTGGGTTAGGGGCTCCTCCTCCAGCTCCCTGGACCCCCACCTCCCCTAACTGCACGCAGCCCACCCAGGGCAGAGGCCGCAGCGGCGTCGTGCATGTGTGGAGACCGTGATGTCGTGGACTGTGGCCACACTGGACCACAGGTGGGGGACGGGGGAGGCTGACAAGCCGGACAGACGGCTGGACACTCTGATGAGCAGCTCATTGTGCACTCCAGCCCGCACGCCCCGCAGGCTCTGCCTGGCTCCGTCCTCCACGCTCCCTGCCCCCCACACTCCACCCGGGGACCCCCAGCCGCTGGCTGTCCTCACAGGCCTGGGGGCCCCTCGGGACGGCCCTTCCGGTGACTTCCTGCCAGGGAAGCTGGGGGGAGGGGTAAGCAAGGCCTCCAGATGGCTTCCTGCGGGCTGCCCGCGAGCGTGGGAACGGGCCAGCCCCGGGGCCATGGAGGAGGGGAGGGCTGCGCCCTCAGCAGAGCACCTTCTGCCCCCCTCCCTGGACGCCCCCTTTGACACCTCCTGACACGCGCACCTCCATCTACGGAGCGGGACAGGCCCCACCGGTGGGCCAGAAGCAGGGCCTCCTGCCCACCACGGCCCTTCCTTATCAGGCCTGCCCGCCTGCAGAAGCAGGGACCCCTGCCCCATCTGAGAGGCAGGGGACACCGAGGCCAGAGAGGAGAGGGTCCCCGGGGCGCGATGAGTCAGTGGCTGGGCAGAGGCGGGTCAGCCCCCACCTCAGCACGCACCTGGAGGCTCCCCATCTGTAAACGGGGGGACGACAGTCCAGCTCCAGGCCCCTCAGCAAGGACAGCCCAGCCCCGGCTCAGGAGGCACCCGTGATAGCACATCTGCCCCTGGACCAGGGCCCTTGGTTCTGGAAGACCGGGCAGCGACAGCCACTGCCGCCCAGCTGGCTGGGAGGACGAGGGCCGCACCTGGACCCGCACCCCTCCAGCCCACAGCGGCCTCACGACGGCCACTGAGGAGCTGCTCTTCACTCAGGCCCTGAGCCCCGGGGAGCCACCCTCGCCCGGCTCCCCTCCAGCCGCTGTGATGACCACATCCGTCAAGCCCAGGTGGGATACCATTTCCTCTCAGAAGACCTCCCTGATTTCCCGTCCCCACACAACCTCAAAGTCTGGGGGATGCACGCTGCAGGAAGGTGACAGCTGTCCCCTGCAGGTCCTCCTGTTCACCCATGGTCCCTCCCAGGGTCAGGACCACCTCTCTCTGCCCTCTCCCATGCCCCACGGGGCCAGTGCAGGCCTGGCAGCCCCTTGAGGGGCACACGAAGGCAGGAATGAGTAGGGGGGCAGTGGCCTGCGCCCCCTACCCCACTACACAGCAACCAAGCTGGTGGTGACAAGGCAAGAGGGGCGCACCTGAAGAGAGGAGTCTATCACGGGGGTGCTGATTCATAAAAGGGTCCATCCAGGCCCCCGGGTGCCACCAGGAGAGAGGCCCGCAGTCAGCGGCGAGGGAGATTCAAGTGAATAACTGCACATTATTCAGCAGCCTGTTCCTGTGTAATCCAGCACAGGCCCAGCAGCCCAGTGCTCAGAGGAGTTATGAACCTCCTGGGCTGTCTGAATTTTCATGAGGAGCCCCATCATAAGGAGCACCACCAAGTCTGTGCTGAACACTAACACGGAGCACGGTTGAGGTGATGCTCCATCCACCCCCGACGTGAGCTCCTGGGGCGGGCAGTACCGTCAAGGTAGGGCCCCAGGCCCTCTCTGCCCATGCCCTGCACAGGGTCAGGCCCAAGAGCACAACTTGACAGGCGAACGGAGGCCCCCCAGACGGCCCCTTCCGAGGTCGCAGCCTTGGAGACTTAAAGGGCTAGTCTGCCGGGCGGTCACACGGAGCAGACGCACGGTTGCAAGTGGGTCGTTTGGCTCAGGTGGCTCCAGCTAAACCGCCAAGGCCACCAGCTTTGTCTTGACCCCCATCCAGTCTGTGGTGGGGTCCAGGGTCTACTCCGAGCTCCCCATTCTCTACACAAGAAAACTGAGGCCCAGGAAAGGCAGAGGCTGGCCCAGGGTCACCCAGAAGCCTGGCAGAGCTGGGGCCATGGCTCTGGGCTCCCTAGGGCCGTGTGGAGGAGACAGCGAGGTCTTGGTGGGAAGTCCCAGGCACCCTCGGGCACCCCCTGAGCTCCTCGTGGCAATTCCCAGCAGATGCGCTGGTGGGCAGCTAGCCAGAGAGAAGTGAAGGCCAGGAGAAGGCCCAGCAGCTGACCCCGTGGGGAGATGAAAGCGGAGGGAATGTTTGGCTTGGCAGGGCCCGGGCTAGGAAAGGGAGGAGGAGGGCCACCCTAGCTTCAGCAGACGATACCCAGGGACGCCAGCGGGCACAGCAGAAAGGCACACGGCTGGGTGCGGGCGCAGGGCCGGCAGCAGGTAACCCGCCGCAGGGGGCCGCCGCGGAGCTCCGGGTGGGGTGGCGGGGAATCCTTCTGGCCCTCCCACGCCTCTTCCAGGAAGCCTGAGTCACAGGAGGGCCCCGGGGCCCGGAGAGCGGCCGGGAGCACCAGTCCCACGGGAAGGGGACAGGGCAGGGCCGCCCGCCTCCTCCAGCTGGGCCAGCCCCGGCTTCGGGGTCTGTGCGGCGAGTGAGGCCATGGGAACAGGCTCAGGCCGCTCCCAGGAGGGGCTAGGGGGATGGAAGAGCTGGTGACAGCGGGTCAGAGCCCCCCTTCCACAGGAGGGGAACTGAGACCCCAGAGGAGAAAAGTTGGCTTAGAGCCAGACAGTTAATGACTTGTTATCAACCAAGGGGGGCTCCAGGCAGGCAGGCCTGGGTGCCGGGGAGACCCACAACCGCGTGCACTGACCTCCTGGCTGAGCCCCGTTCCAGCACATCAGCGCCCCGCCTTGCACCAGAGACCACCCCACCACCCTGCTCTAGAACACTCCATGGCTCCCGCCGCCCCTTCCCTCAGAATCTGAGTCAGGAAATGGAACCAGGGCACAAGGCAGCCGCAACCTTCCACCTACCCGCGTCTGCCATGCTGCTTCCTGCCTGGGGGACGTGGGGGTGCACACACAGAGCACCAAGCTTCTGAGGGCGCCGCCCCCCTTGACAACCTCAGATCCGATCTTGGCCCCTCATTTGCGGGTGCAGGATGGAAACCCAGGGCGATGACATCCACCCCTGGATTCATCCAGGACTCAGCCAAGCTCTGGGCAGGCACACAGTAAGTGCACAATAAAGGCAGTGGCCGGGAAGACCCAGGAGAGAGAGTGGGTTCGTGGCTCAGAGGCCTGAGAAGGGGAGACAGCGGGAGGAGCCACGTGGGGCTCAGGTCTGACCACTGGACGAGTTCCTCCTGATGTGCCTTCCGGAGGCTGCAATGGCCGAGAACAGCAGAACCCCCGGCCAGTCATCCTGGAGGATCACCACCTTCTAGAAACGAGCGCTCTGGTCTCTGCAAGGCTTGAGCTGCCTCCCTGCCCGCCGAGGCCTCTGGCACTGCGGCTCGGTGCTCATGTCCAGTGTACACACCCTCTGCCTTGTGAGGGCTGGCAGGGGACTCACAGTCCTAACAGGCCAGTGAGGGGCCAGACCCCAGGCCAGGCCAGACCAGGGCCACTAGGCCACAGAGGGGTCACTGTAACAAGTCCTGGGCCTGGCCGTGGCTTCCCCCCACCCCTGGCCTGGGCGGCACTTCCAGATTCCCAACAGGAACCCTTTCCAGCCATCCAGGGGGACTCGCGGCACCAGGTCAGAAGTGGCGTTGGACAGAGGGGCTCCCCTTCCTGCACCACCACTGCCTGGGGCCCCTGTGACCTCGGGAAGTGAAGAGGCTCAGTGAACTTTGGCCTCTCGCTGCAGGGCAGGCGGACGACGACTCCCGTTGCTGGGGGACAGACCAGGACGGACGGAAGGGGCCTGGCACTCAGCGGGCACCGACACACCCCAGTAACCACCTTCTCCGAGGCTCAGCTTCATTACCTGGAAGGGAGCCACCACCCCTGCCGCCCGGGCTCCCAGCGACAGGAGACTCTCTGGCCCTGGGGACGTGAACAGAGTCTTGTTCCAGGGAAATGGACCTGCCCTCATACCCTCCAGCCTTCGGAGGGCCCCCGGGCCTGGAGTCCTGGCCAGGAAAACAGCAGGATGGAGAGAAAACAGCAGGCCAAGCCCTGCGCCCTCCAGCCAGCCCAGCAGCACACCCCACCGGCCACCCAAACACCCAGCCCTGAAGGTCGGGTGCGTGAGAGCAGGGCCACACGTGTACCCTGGTCCTCAGTGCCTGCAGCGTGGCCCCTGGACGTGTGCGTCGTGGGCATACACAGCCTCATCGGCCACTTGGTATCACTCTCCCAAGTGAGAGAAGCGTATGGTGAGGCGGGGGACCTGAGGCGGGCTTGGGGGTCCACCATGCCCAAGACAGGACAGCCACGCCAGCCCCTCCTAAGGCTGCCCTCTGCCCCTCACCAGCCCCCAGCCCAGCTCCACTTCTTCCTGGCACTGTCGCCACCTGCAGGCATGGGCACTGCCACCTCACTGCCAGCTCCACGGGGCCAGAGCCAGGTCTGCCCTGTTAACAGCTTATCAAGGCCCAGCACACAGTAGGCACTCAAGTGTTGGTGACTCTGTGAGACGGGAACGCCACCTTGTGGCTCCACCAAGGACCATCACTCAGACAACAGACTGGCGCACCATCACTCACCCCTCAGTCCAGCACAGTGCCTGGCACAGACTGCGTGGCAAGCACTGCGGGGCTGTTGGCGGAGGCCAGCTCCCCGAGGGGACAGTGTGGGGCATTCTCTCTTCTTGAATACCTGCAGTGAGGGAGGCCTGGGTGGCTGTGGAGAGACCCCCAAGCCCACCTCCGGCCCCCTTTACTCTGCACAGCAGCCTGTCGGGTAGGGCCACCAGCATCCACTTCACAAGGGGGAAAACAAAGGCCCTGGTGAGGGGCTGGACATGACTCAACCTCTCTGGGGCTTTATTTCCTCATCTGAGAAGCAGACTTAATAACCTCATGGACAGATCTGAGGAGGTCACTGAGGCAAGGTGCCCACACAGAGCTGCAGAGGTGGGGTCCCCATCCAGGCAAGGCCACAGGCACCCTGTGTCCACTGACCGCCCTCTAATCCACAGCCCTACACGGCTGCAGCCTGGGACCAAGGACCAACTGGAGTCTACACCTAACCTCCCAGGCACTACTCACCACCACCTGCTGGGCTGACCACAAAGCCCACCAGCCAGGAGGGGAGGCACAGTGCCTGCCCGCTGCCCAGGGCCAAAGTGCCCAGCACACTGTGACCTCTGGCCTGGACCCCACTCACCCTCAGACCCGTGATCAGGGTCCGGCCTGTGAGGTCACCACACCCCACCCTGGTAAGGCCAGGCCCAGGGCCATAGCTGCTCTGCGGTCATGGAGCTGACATGCCACCCACCCCAACTCCACCGGCCACCAGCTAGCTGCCCTGGAGAACACAGGGGCGTGCCCCCGAGCCGCCTGGCCAAGGCTGGGACTGCTCTAAGCTGGGGTACTGATTGGACAGATGAACCGCTGCCAGGCTACCAGCGCCCACGCGGTCTGAGAGCCGGGGCTCGCACGGGTCCCCAGCACCTGGAGCTCAACCTGGGCGCCAACCGCGGGGCCGGGAAGCCCCGTGGGGTTTGTGGCGGGCAGGGGCGCTAGAGACCAAGTGCCCCCAAACTGTGCGGAGGAGCAAACTGAGCAGGGGGTTGGGGGGCGGCACGCGATCCCCGGCGCTGCTTGGGGCACAGGGACTCCGGATGAGGGTCTTCCGCCCCCGGGATCAGGAGCAGGGACCAAGCCTCCCAGCCCGGCGTCCACCGCCCGCCACGGAGGGGAAGCAGCGGGGGGCGCCCCGAGCCGGCCCCCCACCCCACCCCGGGCTGAGAGCTGCACGTGGCAGAAGCCCGGGCCCTCACTCGCGCCGCCGAGGCCGCGGGCCGCTGGGGTCCCGGCCCCCCAGGAAGCGGCCCGCCCTCGGCCCGCGCGCCCCGCCGCGCGCCCGCACCGCGCGCGCCCCCGCCCGGGCGGGCGCGAGGAGACTGACCTGGCGGTCCGGGCGCCGGCTCCACGGGCGGAGGGCTCGGGGCGCGCGTGCGCGTGCACGAGCCTCCAGCGCGCGCAGGCGCGGCCCCGCTCCGGGCGCGCGAGGCCCTGCCCGCCGGGTCACGTGGGCGGCGCGGCCCAATGGGAGCGCTCCCCACCCGGGGGCACCCGCGGGCGCGCGCGCGCGCGCGGGCCCCAGAGCCCCGCCCGGGAGAGAAGGGGCGTGGCCGTGGGCTTTGAGCGCGGTCCGGTCTCCCTAGCAAGCCGGCTGCGGCAGGACGGCCGGGTGGTTAGGGGACCGGGGTAGACTCGACCCCGAGGTGAAGCCGAGGCCGAGAGATGGAGTCCGGCGTCCCAGGCTTTCAGGAAACTTCTGGAGTCCTGGACTTTCCCCTGTGTCATTTGGGGCTGAGCCCCACGCTCACAGGCCGGTTGCCGCGAAGACGGGGCATGGAAAAGCAGTCACCCCGCCCGAGGCTTGGGGTCAGACCGGGGCTTGAGGCCTCCAGACTGCCCCTAATGCATGCAGCGGGCTGGGACCCCCAGGAGATCTTAAGGTGCCCCCTGGGGGACTGGTGGGAGGTCCCCTTCTGGATCAGCCCTTCCTAGAGAGCTCACGGCTCCAGCAGTTGTGACTAACGGAGGAGACCCAGCACAGAGAAGGGAAGGAGAGGTGGGCGTGGAACCGGGCTGGAGGTCTCCTCCGGACCTCACACTCTCCCCACCGTGTCCCCCACACCAGTCCATGGACACGCAGCCCAGTCAAATGCCCAGCCTCTCCTCGCAGACCCTGGTGCTGCCTCCGTTCCCCAAGAAGATGCCCTCCTACCACCCACCCACCCGCAACAACACCTGGACCCCAGGCCCCCAGAAAGGCAAGAGTGAGCGCCCATCTTTCTCTGCAGAGTCCTGCAGGGCGGCTCCCGGGCCACCTGACCCGGCACAGCCTCCCTCCTCCAGCCTCCCGCCCAGCCCCCATCACTGCCACAGCCTGACACCTGCGTGCAGCTCCTCCCACAGGGCAGGGTCCACCCACCGCAGGGCCCTTGCACTTGCTGTTCTTTCTGCCTGGGAAGTCTTGGCCCCAGAACATCCCTGGGGTGCTGTCTTTCGCATGTGGTCCCTCTCAGCTGTTGCCTCCTCTGAGAACTCAGTCTCTGCTGACATCCCCTTCACTCAGCCCCACAGTGCCTCAAGCTCTGCCAGAAAGTCCCCCGGAGGAGGTGGTCCAGGCCTGCCATAAGAACCGCAGAGTTGGGGCTCCCGGTCCTTGGTGCCTTCGGGCAGGGAACAGCGGGAAGACCGTGTTGTCAGGAGAGGCAACATCTGGCTGTATTCCAGCTGGGAAGTCCTGGGAGCCCTCCACTGCCGTGAGAGCTGGCCACCCACTAAGGCAGCCCATTTCCCATAGCACTGTGGGACTTTAGGGTCCATTTCAACTATTGATTTTCCTTTTGATGTTTATCTTGACCTCACCAGAGCACCTGCATCCTGCAGGTTTCATACGCTTCCTCCCCTCCTGTCCCAAGTCTCAGGGCGGGGGTTGTCCCCAGTGCCCTTTGTGTGGAGCCCTGGGTATGGTGTTCTTTGTGGGCTCCCAGGCTGGGGTCTCTCTCACTTCCATGTCCCTGGCATCAGTGTGGGACCCTGAGGAGGAGGATCCCAGAGTTCAACTCCCCAGATGTTCGCTGAACACTGGCCTCTTGCAAGGCACTTATGCCGTCTGTCCGGCCAAGCCCGCACCTCACCCTGCAGCAGAGGGACCGCCACCCTCATTCTGCAGGTGAGGAAGTCGGAGCTCAGTAAGGCAGAGCCGTGGGAATTCCCTGGAGGTCCAGTAGTCGGGGGCTTCCCTGGTAGCTCAGTCAGTAAAGAGTCTGCCTGCAGTGCAGGAGACCCGGGTTCGAGCCCTGGGTGGGGAAGATCCCCTGGAGGAGGAAATGGCAACCCACTCCAGGATCCTTGCCTGGAGAATCTGACAGAAGAGCCTGGTGGGCTACAGTCCACGGGGTCGCAAGAGTCAGACATGACAAAGCGACTAAACCACCACCACCCAGTGGCCAGGACTCAGCCCTTTCACTATCAGAGCCAGGGTTCAATCCTGGCTTCGTGATGTGGCCAAAAAAAAAAAAAGGCAGAGCCGAGCCGAGACTCAAGCTCAGGCCTGGGGAAGCCAGAGCTGGCACCACTACTGTGAGTTGAATGGGCGAGGCTAGAAGGGAGACAGCTGAACTTAATTCACAGGCGACTTCGCAGTAGAGACGGTTGGCTCAGAACTGACCTCCTTTACATGGGAACAGGGCCACAGAGGTGGCAGGTGAGTGACGGAGAGGCAGAGTTGAAATCTCAGCCTGAACTCCTAATGCCCAAATCCTCCCTGGGATTGAGGGTCCCACACTACCTACCCCCAATCACTGGACCTGCCCCCCCACCACCAGCATGGCTGCCAGCTGGGGCAGAGGACCTGAAGGGGAACTGGGTTAGGACGGGAGAGGGCCCCCCAGGGCTACAGGATTAGCAGATTAGCTCCAAGGAGGACAAAGATGAGGTCAGTGCTAAGTGGATTTCCAGAAAGCAGCCTCCAGGCCAGCAGGCCCAGCCCCAGAGGAGGCAGGGCCCTGAGGAGGGGCCGGCAGCCAGCTGTGGTCAGTGGGCAGGCCCCCCACCAGTGGACAGACCACAGGTCTTAACCTCTTCCTGCCTCTCTCCCCTCATCTGTGATGGGGTCAGAGGGACAGCTCCATCTCTGAAGATGAGGCTGGATGCCGGCTTGGCTGCTCCTGGCACTGAGCAGGTGCTCAGTACATGTTCTTAGGACGCTCCTTCCAGAATAGTCTTCAGGCCCCAGCGTCAAACATGAGCAAAGGAAAAAAAGAGCTTCTTGGGGTTTTTTGTCTATTTGGCTGTGTCGCACAGCGTGTGGGATCTTAGTTCCCTGACCAGGGATCGAACCCTGGTCCCAACTGCATGGTCCTGCATGGTCCATGATCTGCTTGTCCCCAGCAGTGGAAGTGCAGAGTCCCAACCGCTGGACAGCCAGGGAAGTCCCAAAGAGCTCCTGGTTGAACATTAGGCCAGGTAGATGCAAACGCTGGCTGCAAGGTATAGGACTAGAAGAGTAACTTGGGACTGGCCTCTGGTGGCCTCCTCACACCCACTTTAGACCCCAGAGGCAATGACACGTCCCGAGTCCAGTGGAACTCCCCCACCCCAGACGGTGCCCCACCCCCAGTGTGCACACCCAGGACAGCCCTCACCTGAGGTCCTCCCCAGCCTCCTTCCTGCAGACAGACCATCCCCAGGGTGTCCAGAACACCCGCAAGGCCCCGGAGGCACCGAGAGATCTCCACAAGGCCCCTGTGTGAGGGCTCTCCCACCCTTACCTGGGGCCAGCCGGGTGACCCTCCTGCACCCAGGTCCCCACCGCGGGCTCTGCTGTTCCGAACATAAAGAGGAAGCCAGACTTGGAGAACAGGGCCTTGAGGGTTTGTGTCTCTCGTTCCCAGATTTCCAATGACACAGTCAAGTTGCTTAAATAATAAGACATTTTTGGGGGGAGAAAAATTAATGTTTTATTTCTGTTTACGATGGTATAATTTACTACTTGGTATAAATTATAAATAACTTATGAGAAAAGAGAAAACATCCCTTATATCTAGAAAATAAAACATTAAAGAACTATTGTTTTAGTCACTCTTTGTGATCCCATGGCCTGTGGCCCACCAGGCTCCAAACGATGAGACATTTAAATGGGCTTCCCTTGTGGCTCAGCTGGTAAAGAATCCGTCTGCAATGCGGAAGACCTGGGTTCAATCCCTGGGTCAGGAAGATCCCCTGGAGAAGGGAAAGGCTATTCACTCTGGTATTCTGGCCTGGAGAATTCCATGGATAGTCCATGGCGTCACAGAGAGTCAGACGCAACTGAGCATAGCTCAGCTGTAAAGAAAGCTGAGCATCAAAGAACTGATGCTTTTGAACTGTGGTGTTGGAGAAGACTCTTGAGAGTCCCTTGGACTGCAAGGAGATCCAACCAGTCGATCCCAAAGAAGATCACTCCTGAGTGTTCACTGGAAGAACTGATGCTAAGGCTGAAACTCCAGTATTTTGGCCACCTGGTGCGAAGAACTGACTCATTGGAAAAGACCCTGATGCTGGGAAAGACTGAAGGCAGAAGGAGAAGGGGATGAGAGAGGATGCGATGGTTGGATGGCATCACCGACGCAATGGACATGAGTTTGAGCAAGCTCCAGGGGTGGTGATGGACAGAGAAGCCTGGCATGCTGCGGTCCATGGGGTCGCAAAGAGTCAGACACGAGTGAGCGGCTGAACTGAGCTGACTGATGCTGAGAAACAGTCACCTCAAGCTTAGTAGCTTGAAACAGCAAAGACCACTCGTCCTCTCTGGGCGTTCGTGGGGGCAGGCTTTCCGACACTTAGCTGAGCCGTTCTGGGCGAGGCTCTCTGGGGAGGTCCACTGTGGCCACCATCATCTGCAGGCCCACCTGGGGTACTTGGCGACCTCCGGGTCAGTCCCTAGTGTCCCCAGGGCACCTGGTCAAGCCCTGGCCTTTGCACAAGCTGTACCCTCCATCGGAGAAGGTGCAGCAGAGAACCAGTGGCCCGAGGATCCAGTCCACTAGGGGTCTCAGCAGTGAGGAGGCCCGGACACCCATCTCACCCGTGTTCCCAGTAACTTCGGGGGTGGTGAAGGCTTGGCATGGATTCCTCCAGTGCTGGCCCAGAACAGGCATCAGGTGCACCTCATGGGCGCCCCCTCGTGGTGCCTGTGGGCACAGCCAGCTGCTCTGGAGTGAGACCCGGCTGCTTGAGCTCAGCCCTGAGGTTTTATTGCTCTAGCTAGTGTCCCCGACACGACACAGCATATTAAAAAGCAGAGGCATTACTTTGCCAACAAAGGTCCGTCTAGTCAAAGCTGTGGTTTTTCCAGTAGCCATGTGTGAATGTGAGAGCTGGACCATAAGGAAAGCTGAGCACCGAAGAACTGATGCTTTAGAACTGTGGTGTTGGAGAAGACTCTTGAGAGTCCCTTGGACTGCAAGGAGATTAAACCAGTCCATCCTCAAGGAAATCAGTCATGAATATTCACTGGAAGAACTGATGCTGAAGCTGAAACTCCAATACTGATGCGAAGAACTGAAAAGTCCTTGGAAAAGACCCTGACGCTGGGAAAGATTGAAAGTTGGAGGAGACGCGGACGACAGAGGATGAGATGCTTGGATGGCATCACTGACCCAATGGACATGAGTTTGAGCAAGCTCCAGGAGTTGGTGATGGACGGGGAGGTCTGGTGTGCTACAGTCCATGGGGGTCACAAAGAGTCGGACACGACTGGGTGACTGAACTGACTAAATGACTGACTGTCCCTGAGGGTGGTGCTTATGAACTGGGAGGCCTACAGTTTCATTTCATGCTGGGCTCTGGAAATTATGTCTCTGGTCCTGCCCAGCCCCTCCACTCCGCCCTGGAGACCTGGGACTCCAGAGAGATGGCAGCAATGAAATATGCCGGCAGGAAACCCACCACTCAGTTCAAAATGAGGCACAGAGGGGCCAGGCCACACACCCAGGGGCTGGCACTGAGCTTCTGTACCCCCAGGGGGGGACTGGGATGGGAAGAGCAGGACGCCGTCTTGGCCGAGGCCCACTGAGCCCCGCAAAGCTTCTGCACAACCCTGGGGGCGGCCTTTCATCCCAGTTGTTCGGGGTCCCCAATGTATCTGAGTCTGTCCCCACCACCCCTGTGGGCCCATGGACAGGTCTCTCTCTGTCTCCTCTCTACCCCAGGGCCCGGAAGGCCAGCCTGGTATAGGCATCGGGAAAGTGAAAGAGTTAGTCGCTCAGTGTCTGAGCGTCAGAACCCCTGCCACACAAAGCGCCCGCAGTCCACCCAAGAGGGCCTGTCCTTTCACCCTGACACAGTGGGAAAGGCCTGGCTCAATGTATCGGCCCCTCAGCAACCGAGACCCAGCGTGGCTAGAGCTGGGAGCCCTCTCGTGTGCGTGGTCAGGGGGCCCCGGCAGGCCCCGAAAGGGTCACTGCACCCCCACAGGGGCCAGCACACAAGAGGCGGGGGCTCAGTGCCTGTGGGAGGCAGGATGGCAGTCTCTCCTGAGACTAGGTCAGGAGGCTTCCTGGAGGGGGAGACATCCCCCAGAGCCCTGAAGGGGGAGGGCGGGTTTGTCCAGGTCAGGGTGGGGGCTTCAAAGGCCTGGAGGAGGAAGGGACAGCCAAGACCACCAGCAAGCCAGCTGTGACAGCTGGGGGCCCTGCAGCAAGACCACCAGCTGCATCGCAGTAAACTCACCCCCAATGTGGGAAACCCCCAGGGTAGGTGCCCCAGTTCCCCGCCCTCAACACAGGGCTCAAAGTCAGGAGCTCCTGACAGTATGGGGCAAGCGGCTCAGGGAATGGGATGGTGCAGAGAGAGTCCAAGGGACCCCAGGAGACAGAGGACAGCGGGGCAGCTGGCCAGCCATCCAGAAAGTCAGAGGTGGGTAAGAGCTGGGTGGTGGCCCCGGGGCGGTGGGAACTGTCCAGCCAGGTCTCCACAAGCCTGGCCTGTCCTGACCTGCAGCGTGAGTCCCCCGGGGGAGCCTGTGGGAGACAGAGGGCAGCCTAGGAACAGGTGGCCCCGTGTCAGAGTCATAGGGTCCCCAACAGTGACACTTCCCATGAGACAGCAGGTCCGAGCCAAGCAAACCTGATGAGTGTGAGGGTCCTGAACCCTTCCACACACAGGACAAAGCCTGCATGAATCCAGAGGCTGTAGGGGGCCACCCTCAAGGCTCCCCGAGCCTGAAGACGCCCACCATCCACATTCGGGTGTGTGTCCGTCTTCCAGGCCCCCGCCCCCATCCTCAGTGTGAGGGATTCAGGAGTGTGAGCCCAGCCCAGGGGCCGGAAGAGCTTCGGTGCCTTGTGGGCCGTGGCCACCAGGGGGCAGCACGACTCTCCGACTGTCTGCAGCTCCGGGCGGACTCTCTCAGAGCTCCAGGACACGGGGCTTGGGTCGAGGGAAGACCACACTACTCATTACAGAGTCCATCTCGGGCTGGCGACGGCTGCGCAGAAGGCTCTGTGGGGTGCCTGGTACCCCAGGAAGCTGCCAGTGCTGAAGGTATGGCCTAGCAATGTGGTGAGCTCCCCGCCACGGGACCGCGCAAGTAGATACCCCGTGCTGAACCTCTCTGAGGTTCTCAGCTAGAGCGTGCAAACCGCAGAGCCCTCACTGACCCTGGAGCTGCCCACAGCTCAAGAGTCTGCACCCACATCATCACTTAGCAGGAGAGCCCACGGGGACATCAGCTGGGGTCCCTGGGGGGCAGGAGGGACCGCCCCCACCTGCAGGTGGTCCTACAGGCCCCGCCCTCCGAGGGTGGAGACACTCGGGGTCTAGCTGACTTGAGGAGGCTGCGCGGGGTCCCGGGGTAGGGAGGGTAGGTGCAAAGGCACAAAGGTGCAGAGGCACGGGGCAGGTTGGGGACATGAGGCAGCTGGCATCGGGACTGGGGCGCACTGTCAGAGGTGCCCAGACGCCTCAGACGCCAGGTCACGTGCCCGGGCTCTGCAGCACAGGACGTCCTTCCTGGGCTCGTGAGGCATGTTCAGGACAGCGGCTGGCATCTTCTGAGTAGTCGTCACGTGCTGGGTCCTGGCCAAGCACGTTTCCGGCTGCATCTCCTTATCCCCCACTTGACAGAGGAGAAAACCGAGCCTCAGAGAGCGGCAGGAACATGCCCGGCAACAGAGGAACCAAGGCAACCCAGACCCCCAACGCCGATGCTCACTTAGCCACCCACCTGCCTGGGTGTAGAAGACACACCCAGATGCACCCTGTGAGAGATGGGGACAGAGTGAGGGTGAGGTCCCAGGGCGGGGAGGAACCGAGTGGGTTCATTATGGGATGTGGGGGTGGGGAGACTCGCACGTCCCTTTAAGACTTAGAGAAGAACCGTCAAAAGTAGACCCCACTCTTGGTGAGGCAGTGAACGCCCCGGTCTTGGAGGTGACCCTCTGGAGGCTCCTCTGAAAGCAGAGGGGGAGGAGATGTCCCCCATGGGGGAAACCAGCCTGCTGTCTTGGGCACAGCAGCATCTGAAACTCCTTTTGGGGAATTTTCTTCGGCGCGATTTATGAGGGACAGGAAGGACCAGGCGCCACCCAGCTCCACCCCGCCTGTGCCCAGACACGGCGTTTGGCAGTGGGTACCCTCAGCTGGCTCTGGGCCCAGGGGGAGGGGCTGCCCGCCAGTAGACGGAACCCCCTCCCCCTGGGCGCTGGGGGAGGAAACTGACCAGTACCGTGTGGTGCTCATCATTTCTTTAGCAGCGGATTTCTTTCTGCAAATAAAACTCCCCAGGAAGCTCAAGTTATCTCTCCGAATCTATTCATGGCTAAGCGAACTTCAGTAGAACACCTGCTGCGTGCCAGGTCAATGCCAGGAGGAGACGGTGACGGGGGACGATGCCGGGTGGCTGGGTGGGCATCCCCCACGCAAGAAAGAAAAAAGCCCTCACGCTCCCACACGTCCTGGGGGAGGCTGGGATTGTGAACATGCCCGGGTCTCAGGAGGGAAACGCAGGCCGGCACGGACAGTGACTGCAGAGGAGAATCCGTGCGATGAAGGAGCTCTGGGGTGACGCCCAGGTATGCGCCCCAGAGGCCGAGCCCAGGGACTCAGACCAAACCTGGCCTCCAGCGGCTGCCCCGCTCAGGAACCCCCAGGGGGAAGCAGCACAGGTGGTCTAGCGCGTGGATAGAGGGTAAACGCAGCGCGGCCCCCCTGCCGTGGGACATCCTTCACCACCAGAAGGAGCGAGGCCTGACACAGGAGACCACGGGCGTGGACCCTGAAAGCCTCGCGCTCAGTGAGACAGGCCGGATGCCGAGGACCACGTGTCCTTTCTTGTACAAGCAGGGTCCAGAACAGGCCAATCCACAGACACAGACAGGACGGGAGTGGCCGCCGGGGCTGGGAGCGGGGAGTGCTGCTTCAAGGGCACAGCGCTTCTTTAGGGGTGGTGCAGGCTGTCTAGATTTGTTCTAAACAAAGGTGATGGTTGCATGACGCTGTGTATCAAGCACCATGGAATCGCACACTTCAGCATGGCTAATTTTAAGTTCTGTGAATTTTTCCTGAATAAAAGCAAGGTGGACACTGTGGACCAGGTGGAGGAGGTGAAAGTGGTCAGGGAGCCCCTCCCAGACTCGGGGGTGGGGGCGTCACCGTCCCACCCCCCGACACTAGCCGTGGCCATGACACCAACTTCAGCCCTGGGACCCTGAGTGGGTGACGGGGGCACTTCCAGCTGAAGCATTTAAGAACCAGCGAGCAGTCCTGTGGGGGTGGATCCCGACGCCTCCCCCTGGGGACCACGGTGTCTACATGCGACGGCAGAGCCTCTGTCGCCCTCCAGGTGGGTCCCCAGGCCCCCAGGGAGCAGGAGCAGGAGTCCCACCCCACCTCCCCTGACATGCTGTGAGTGGGAAACGCACCTTCAGCAGCCGGGCCCCTGGGAGGCGGGGTTGTGCGTGGCTGCAGCTGGGCCCCGCCTCCACTGACCACTCACCCACTCTGGGCAGGGCACATCTGGGCAGGCCCTCGATGAGGCCAGGGGTGAGCCAGTGCAGGAAACCTGAGGGAACACCGGAGCCAAGGCCCTGAGGCAGATGTGTGCCCAGTGTGGTCAGGGAGGGGCAGGGAGCCAGCAGAGGGCAGCCCAGAGGCCACTGCAGTGAGAGGCCTCAGCCCCTGGGGCTGTCACTGTAAGGGGATGGGAGCCCTGCGTCGTTCTAAACAGGGAATGGCAGGGTTGGATTTAAGCTCTGGGAAGATGCTCTGGGCTTGGTGGGAGACAGGCACTTTGAGCAGCAAGTGATAGAAACCAGCATGACATGGGCTTCCCCAGGAAGGAGAGTCAACATAACAGGAAACATGAAGGGAAGGCGAGCTCCCGGTACACGTTGATCAGGGCTCCGGCTGTGCTTCTCTGAGATTCTTCCCTGCCCTCCCTCATTCTCAGGTAGGGCATGACCCCCTCATGGTCACAAAAAGGCTGCCTGCTTCTCCAGCAACAGGAGAATGCCCAGAACCTCCAAGGCTGCCCAACCCTGAACCAATCACTGGCTAGGAGGGAGGGTAGGTGATCTGTGATTGGTCAGAGGGTTGCACTGTGGAAACCCCCGACCCAGCCACACAGAAAGGCCCTGGGAGCTCAGAGCCTCAGGAGTCTATCCAGCTCTGGCTCTGCTTCGCTCCCTGCCATGGTTCCCCATTCCTGCAGGGCAGAGCCCAAACTCACGAGCATAGCTCCCACCCATATTCCTAGATTATTTTATCCCTACAATGATCCTGAAAAGTCAATACAACTATTCTCTTCCCGCTAGGGGGTGAGGAAACTGAGCGACAGAGAGGTTAGGTAGCATGCCCCAGGCCACACAGCAGGTAAATGAGGGAGGCCCACAGCTTCCCACTCGACCTGCTTTCTGGCCACCCCTTCCTTGGATGGTCACAGCCTGGCATCCTCTCTCTGCTAGTGACGCATTTCCCGCCACCTCCTCAGTCTTCACAGCCAGCCAGTTCACATGTCACCTCCTCCAAGAAGTCTTCCTGGGCTCCACTTCTAGGCAGTAGGGACCTAGGAGCCTGGGGCCAGGATTCAGCCTTGCCTCTGGCCAGCTGGGTAATCTGAGCCTCTGAGAACTCACCTACGCAGCAGGGATGGTGACAGAGCTGGGACACTATGTGAAGTGTCCCCTGAAGCCCCCTGTGTCCCCCTCAACCCTTGTCTCCGGTCAGAATAAGCTCAAGGCCTCCCTCCTGCACCTGGAGTTTCCGCTGACAGTCCAGTGTAAACACAGGGAGGTGCAGGAGAAGAAGTGTCAGCCAGCCTTAAACAAACCTGCTCGACGGGCCGGAGACAAGGAGCAGGCTGGCGGGTGGCGGGGGCTCTGGCTGGAAGGATTGAAGGATTTAAACAGGATTTGATTTACAAAAAGGAAAAAATAATTATCTGCAAGGTTTCAAACAAAGTCTGTTCTTGAATAGATGGAGGGATGCAGGGACGGAGGAAGGAGTGGGTGGATGGATGGATGCATGGAAGGGAAGAGATCACACCGTCCTGAGACTAACCTCAGGCAGTAGCTAAGCGTCAGCCAGAGTCTAGGATGAAAACTGGGAGATAAGAGGGCTGCCAGTCAGGCATCCACTCTAACCAGCGTCTGTGGGCTGGCAGGAGGCAAGGTTGGTCCCATGACAGTCACACCTGGTGCACATCAGGATCCTGGGGGGCCTTGCAAAATGCTGGTGCCCAGGCGCCTACTCAGGCCACTGAAGCCAGCCTTTCCAGGGCCTGACCTGGGCATCTGTATTGGATCAAAACTCCCAGGTGATTCTGCTACACACCCACATATGCCACCCTGCACGGCCACGAGCTGAACCTCAAAACACATCTGTTTCTCACGTGCTCCTCCAGCACCAAACACTGCTGCCCCCTTTGTGCAGAGGGGAAAACTGGGGCCAGGCAGACCCAGTGACTGACCTCAGGTGAAAGGCAGAAGGACTAGGCTTGGAGCTCAAATCTGTCATCCCCAAATGTCCCCATCACCTCATCTGAGGCCCAGCCCTCCGTCTCTCCAACATCCTGACGGACCAGGCAGGGGGCAGAAATCAGCCCCAGGAGGGTCCCCAGGCTCGGGGCAGAGGCACTCCACAGCGGCGGCCCCAGCCTGTCCTGGCTCTGACTCTGACTCTCAGTGTGACTCCAGGGGCGGCCCCTCATCTGCAGAGGCCGGGCCACACCCCACTCTAACCCACTCGGGGCCTCGGCGCCCTGACAGCTCCGACAGACCCTCACGACACACATGGGCAGTTTCACACACAAATACTGGGCCTTCATGGATCCACTGAAACCACCCAGGACCCCAGACTCAGAACCCTGAGTCAGAGGATTCAACCAGAAGAACAGAAGACTCTAAGAACTTCCTCTTACAGAGCGTGTTTTTGAATTACCTGATTGCCCACCTGCTCCCTCAGGTGCCTGGGGGAGACAGAGGCTAGGCCGGTGGCCCGCACCTAGAGGCCCTGCCTGTGGTCTGAGGCCACTTCCCCACCCATGCCATGCCCAGCCTGCCCCCTCCCCAAACCACCACAGGCAGGACAGAGCAGACATCGCTTCTAGACATGGGCCCGCTGGAGCCCAGCTCCCGCCCCAGGTCAGGGAGGCCCCACCCAGAACTGACAATCAGCTCTGACCTCACCAGTGGGGTCTCTCCTCCCTCCCCACTAGGAGGCCCCACCTTAGCCTCCCTGCTGCCCAGGACCCACTAGGGGCTGCGGTTGGGGAGGGGCTCTCCATGGAGCCCCCGGGCTCTGCCCAGCCCCTAGGCTATGGCTTGGGGCGGAGGAGGTGGACGGGGGTCTCCGGTCTCCTTTCCCAGGGCCTCCAGGGCAGCCAGCCCCCTGCTTTTCCCGTAGTGAGGTCTACGTGTAAGTTTTTCGCACAGAGCACTGCAGCTCACGGTGCTGGGGGACAGTGGCATTGCATCAACTCCCAGCTCCCTTCTCGGCGGGGGGAGACAGTTCTGTCACCCAAGGGTCCTGACGCTGAGAGTCTCCGAGGCCCTGCCTTCCCAATGGCCTTCCTGCCCCCAGTCATCAGAGAAGAGCCGGGGGGTGTGAATCCTGAATCAGGCTGCTTCCCACCCAGGCCTGCCTCGTGGTGACTGGTGCTCCCACTTGCTTGTTTCAGCCACAGGGCGGGGAAGGGGTTTTTATCTGCCACAGATGCATTCCTAACTGCTTCACTTTGGTTACGGGTCCTTGTGAGGAAGCCCACCTAGGCCCGGAAGCCGGGATGGGCTCCGTTCGTGCCAGAGATGCTGCCATCGCTGCAGCCACCACTGCTCTGGTCAGTCACCACCAGCATCACCGTCAATGTCATTATCGCCATCCCCGTCGTGTCCGCCTGATCCGTGGCTGTAGACCAGCCTCCCTGCCAGAGCGCGCACTCTCACACCCCCCAGCAGCGAAGGGCCCGATGTGGAGGGTCTGGGCCAAGTACCCAGGATGGACACTGAGCTCGCGTCCTGAGAGCAGGTCAGGGAGGAGCCAGAGCCTGGAGGCCCCTCGTTGGAAGGAAAGTAGGGCACGGGCCCAGGCATTCAGTTCAACCCTCGTTCCCTCCCCTGACTTGCCCAAGGTCACCCAGCAGGAGATGGGAACCAGATGCTCAGCCACCAGAAAACACCCTTGACCATGGGCAGGCGTCCTGACAGCCTGCAACCAGGCCTTGGCCCCCACCCTGCCTGACTCTCTCACTCTTTCCTCAAGCTTCAACCCACGCCCAACCCCTCCCTCCCGTCTAAACACCTTCGAGGTCTGGCCTCCATCCTCCTGACATGCCTTGTAAGCAGGAAGTAGCCAGCAGGTCCTCCCAGGCAGATGCTAGACACTCCCAGCAACATGGGAAGGAAGGGGAGGGCTTGGGAGGGGCCTCCCTTAGGACCCAGCGCCCTCCCCCCACTCCCCATCAGAAGGTGAAACCTCCCTGGGATGGGCGCAGGGAGGCAGGGCACTGAGGTCACAGCAACAGCTGTGGTGTGTGCTCAGGTGGTGGGTGGCACATAAGCGGGCTGGGTGCCCTGACTACTGACCCCTGCCAGTGAACGAGCCCTGGTCCCACCCTGAGTCCTGACCCTGGTCACACACGAATGTTGATCCTCTTCGCAGACTGAGACCTCACCTGTCACACAGTGAACTGCAGCCCTGGTCACCACTGAGCCCTGACCCTGGTCCCACTCCAAGCCCTGACCTGCACAGCCCTGCAAGCTGGCAGCGAGGGGCTCGCCGCTCCTCAGCGCAGGCGAGCAGGCTGAGGCTCAGGCTGCGGAGCCTGGACCTGAGCCCAAGTCCTGGACTCTGAGTCTGGCACTGTGTCTCCCACCCACCAGAGCCCCCGAGGGCCTGGCCAGGGCCCTGCGGGGGCCACACCAGAGAGGCCAGCCTCTCCTGGGCAAGTGCCCTGAGGCCAGGGGCAGAGAGGGTGTGCCCAGTGCTGACAGAGGGCTCGGGCTGGCGAGGTTGGAGGGCCAAGCTTCCCTGGAGGCCTCTGAGAAGACAGCTCAGCACAGAGCGATCAGGGGCTGGGGGGTGCCTCCTTAGTGGGAGATGACTCACTGCACCCCCACAGCAAGGCCAGGGGTCCTGTGGGGCAGGGAGCAGACACCCCACCCCCAGGGCAGACCCCCACCCGCCCCAGGTCAGTTCTCTGCAAAATGCAGGGGGCAGTCAGATCCACTGCTGCCCCTGTGAACACTGTGGGCCATGTGCTTTTGGCTCCAACTTTAGAAAGACAGTGAACACACACACTCTGTATGACACGACACCGCCGTGGGGTCTGGGGCTGTCCCTGCACAAGCACGCTGAGATCCTCGAGCAGCAGGAAGGGTCAGGGTCACTCTGAGCAGGACCCTCTCAGACCCTAGTCCCGTCTGCTGGTCACGGCTGAGGGGCTCTGAGTCAGACTCGCCCGAGAGCTCACCCATTTCCGAGCAGGCTGGTCTCCAGGCCCTCAAGCAGGGGCTGTGAGGACTGTCCCGCCGGCGCCTCTGTCCGGCCGCCTGGTGGCCGCTGTCCGCCCACGCCCTGGCACCCCACCCCCAGGGCCCTCCCCACTCACCAACCCAGAGAACTGGCACCAACTTTCTGGAAAGCCACTGTCCTGGCCAAAAGAAACAGTGCCCCTCCTCCCGTTCCCACCAGCTGCCCGCTCCTCGGGGCAGTGGGCAGTGGAGGGTGGGCCCCGTGGGCAAGGACTCTGCCATCCTCCCACCACCCTCAGCCAGGCTTTGTCCCTGCTGCCCAGGTGGACAGACCAACGCAGGGAGGGGGCAGGCTGGGACATGTTCAGGACGCCCTCAAGAGGCAGGGCCCAATCCCAGTTCCCCCCACCCACCGTACCCCGTCAACGGCAAGGAGGGGCTCGGTGCAGGGAAATGTGAGGGTCACCCCCCCGAGTGCCTAGTTCAAATCCTGGCTCCACCTGCCATTAGCCGGGTGGTCTCAGGCCCCTGCCTTCTCGGAGTCTGTTTCCTAGCCTATAAGAGGGAGGGGCAGTACTGACTGTACATCCCACCCCACCCCAACCCCTTCACGGACCAGAGACGGCCCCCCGGCCCCTGGAGGAGAGGTCGGGGTGTGGAGCGGGGGGGGGGGCAGTCAGGAAGAACAAGAGGAAGCTGCAGAGGGAGGGGAGGGGGTCAGCCACCAGGAGGAGCACCCTGTTTATAAGAGGGGTGCAAAGCACTCTGGAAGGCCCCCTGGGGAAGCTGGGAAAGGCAAGAAAGGGGGCCAAGTGCTTTGTGATGGAGCCAGGCCAGCCTGCCTGCCCATTTTTTAAAATGAGTGGGCATTTGCATTTATTGATCTCCTACTATATACCCTCACATATACTGAGCATCACAGAGAAAGAAACAAGTAAAATTCTGGCCTCATCTGGGAGAGCTGAACATCCAGATACAGACCGAGGTGATGCGGGAATCCAGACAAACAACCCAGGCCCCAAGTGCCCTCAGAACCCCGGGGCTGAGAGAAGCCAGCCAAGGCAGGCTTCACGGAAGAGGTGGCCTCAACGCTAGGGAGGACCTGGACCTAGAGAGACGTTGAGAGAACAGTGAGGGCAAAGAGCTCACCGCCGCCCACGCCCAAGACAGTGAGGGGAGGCCCCTCTGTCTCAGGGCAGGGGGTGGAGCCTGGGAGGGCCTGGCCTGGAACTTTCGACCCCAGGCTCTTTGACAGGACAACATCTCTGTTGCTGTAGTTCGGAGTCAGAATCCTAGGATCAGTGATGTCTGGGGTCTGGGGTCTCTGCCCCCTCCCCAGCGGCCGTCCGTGCTCCGGCGTCCCAGCGCTGATACCACGCAGCAGCTCCGGAACGTGCCCGCCCAGGCTCTCTTCCGACCCCTCACAGGGATGGGAAGCTCACCGCCCTCCGTGGGGGATGGTGGACGGGGCTGCTGCAGGGGCTCTCCCCTCACAGCCCTGCTCCCACTCCGGGGCGGGCGAGCAGAGCGCCAGTGTCCAGGGCCACCCTCTAAGTCCCGCGAGCAGGCAGAGACAGACACAGCATGCTAGTCCCACGAGGACGCCCAGAGGCCGGGAAGGGCCGAAATAGAAAGCAGGTCCCAAGGCCCTGCGGGGGATGTGGCCGGCTCTTGACCCGAGGGGGCTGGTCCAGCGCTGCGGCGGGAGCCAGCGCTCAGCCCAGCCCTGGGCTGCCTTGGTGGACAGGGCTGATGACAGGGCCCTGGGCTTGGGAGAGGCCTGGAACCCGCACTCCCCGGCCTGTTCCCGGGATGTAGGGAAGTCTCCAGCGTGCCCGGTGGATGGTTCCAGAAGCTTCCTCAGAGGACGCAGACCCGCTCAGCAGCGCAGTTTCAGACCTGGCCAGCTGCCTGGGCTCAAGCCCCAGCCCCACCCCTTCCCAGCTGTGTAACCTTGGCCATGGACTCCTCTCCATCAGACAAGGATGTGATAAGGGTTCCTCAAGGAGGGGTTGGGGAACACAGAAGGGCTCCACCCGTGCTGGCACTTCGGAAGTTCTAGATACACAGCAGCTGCTACGGTTGGGCGCCATCACCGTTGCTTGAGTGACTGACCCCCTAGACCTGTCTTCAAGCCTCCGGTCATGATCCAGCAGTGGGTCAATGCGGTGACAGCTGGCATGTCTGTATCACAGTGCGAGGGACTTAACGGGGGACGGGCAGGGCCCCCCGACTCATCCCCAGGCCTCCATGGACTGGGGCTCACACCTGTACCAGCCCCACCAGAGCCCCTTCCAGCTGGGGCCAAGTGTCCCGAGGAGGCCGTGGGGGAAGGAACGGAGCTCCAGCCCCAGAGAGACCCCCTCCCACCCTTTCCCATGCCCCCAGTAGCCCCTGCATCGAACAGACCCAGAGCACCTGCCTCTTCCTCCAGCCCAGGCGTCAGCATCCTCTGGGGGTGGGAGCTCCCTGGTCCCCACCCTGCCTCCCTGGGGCCACTGCATGAACCTGGGGGAGGCTGGGGGAGGCCACCTCTCCCTGCAGGGGTGGGGGAAAGAAATGAGCCAATCCTCAGGTGTGGGCTGGGAAGGGACATGCGGGGGGCTCCCATGTACAGTGGCAGCCCAGCTTCATCCGCTTGTCCCCATACACCCTCCCTCAGTGTGCCCCCAGGCTCCACCTCCATCCCATCCCTGCACTTGTATCTCAGGACTGGCCCAAGAGCCAGGGCTGCCGCACAGGAGTCCAGGCCTGCTTCCCACCGATACCTGCGGCAATCCATTCTCTGCGTGGCTTTAAAGGGGTCTCTGTCACTCTCTGGGCCTCAGTTTCTGCACCTGTAAAAGTCGAAAGCGGCCCAAGATGAGCCTCCAAGGGGCTCTGGGTAACAGCGGGTCCTGGAAGAGTAGCTCAGGGAACCAAGGGGGCCAGGAGCGGTGGTCCCCACGCCTCAGAGCGCGTTCCCATCCTCACCATGCGCCAGGCCCTGCTCGGCGCCCTGGACATGTCCCAGGTCCACTCATCCAGCCCCAGCAGCCCTGCTCTGTTTAGGACACGGGCTCGGGGGAGTGGGGCATCTCAGATACCCCCTCCTCACCCCTGTCACCCACCGAGAGCCCGCCTGGGTTTCTCCAGCTCCCCACTGGCGGCTGTGGGCCTGGGGCGTCCGCACCCGCATCCCACATGTGGTGGCAGGAGGGGGTACTTTCTGAGAGGAGAGGGACCTGGCCTGGGGCCTTTCACAGGCCTAAGTGTCCCCACCTAGTCGGGGACACCAAAGGTCAGAGCCCAAAGTGAGGGGTCCGACCGGGCTTAAAGCCAGGGCTGCCCAAGGATCCCCAACCCAGACACACCACCCCCAACGCCCCACATGGGCCTCCCCTGTGGATGCTGGGCCCTGCCCAGGAGTCCGGAGCACAGGAGGGGGTGTGCGGCCCTCGACCTCTAAGGAAGGCCCACCTACCCAGCCCCAGCCACCCTCCGTCTTCTCGGGATCACCCCTGCCCAGCTGGCCTGCCCCCCTCCCCGCAGGCACCCTGGCCCCACCCCCAGGTCCTCCCGCAGATCCACCCGTGGGTCCTCCCGTGGGTCCTCCCATGGCCCGGGCTGAGGGAACAGAGGTGCGGTCTGGCGCGGCAGGCCCCAGGGTGCTGACAGCTGAGGCCTGGCTGTCGCCCTGTGTCCCGGCCTGACCCCCCGTCCCTGCTCAACTGCTTCTGCGACCTCATCCCCCAGAGCAGCGGGTCCCTGGGGGTCATAAGCCCTAAGACACCGTTGCAGAAGTTTACGATCCAGCTGCGAGGGTAAGGGGGCTTCTCTGGGCTCGGGGGTGGGTCTCTTCACTAGGTTGGACTTTGAGGGGCAGTCACACATGAAACTGTTCCCATCCCATCCACCAGAAGGGGTCTCGACCCCTGACCCAGCTGACACGTGACCTCTCACCCCAGACACAGACAGCCTGGCCTTGAGCCAGGAGGTAACAAGGGTGAGATCGTCCCTGTGTACTCACCTCCACTGAGGGCCTCAGGGGGGTCACCCCAAGCTTCGAGGGCTCTGGCACCCCCAACCCAGAACCCTGGGGTCCTGCAGAGGAGAGCTCCCTGAAGCAAAGGGTGCGCCCCGGCCATCCACAGCGTTCACTCCTCTCAGAGACCCTCCCTGAGGTTTCGTGGGGAAGCAGCCTTCCTGGGCCCGGGGTAGCCCCGCCACCCTCAGCGCGGGCACGAGCCCCGGCCAGCCTGGCTGGTGACTCAGCAGCAGTCGGCCATCTCCAGCTCATAAAATATGCCCCTCGGATGGCTCAGCCCCCCCACACCCCCCACAGCCTGGCTGGCTCCAGGGTGCCCGCCCCCCTGCTCCCACACAGAAACAACCCTGAGTCCACACTGCCCCAGCCAGACCCAGGCTGCCCCTGCCTTGCCAGCCAGGAGCCAGCACCGACCCCTGGGCAAGGGACTTGGATGGGCCAGGGGCTCCCGCCTCCCTCTGGGCCTCAGTTTCCCCTTCTGAGGCAGACGTGACTGTGTTCCAAGGAGACCATGGTGCTCTGCGGGCTCAGCCCTGCTTTAGTGGCGCGCCTGATTGAGGGTGGCAGGGAAACTGCTCCAAGGACCACCCTCTCCCAGAATCTTCCAGAGCTCCCCGCTGCCCTCGGAGTCAAGTGCCCCATTCTGGTCCCCAGAGGGGCGGCCGTGACCCAGTGTGGAAGTCCTCCGCTCACTCCCAGCTTCATGGCTCACCCGGCCCTCCACTCACGGGGACCCTGGCAGGCAGGTCCTGCAGCCTGAGGGCCTCCCCTTCCTCTGCCTACCCAGGCTGGCCGCCTCCCGTCACCCCTGCCTCTGCCGGCGCAGTGCTGCCCTCCTGACCACAGCAGGCCCCCTGCCGCTGGTGCACTGCAGCGTGTCCCCCACCAGATGCAGAGTGCGGGGACCAGAGCCGGTCCCAGGCCTGTGAGCCCAGCGCCCTGCCCACAGCCAGCTCAGTGGGTGTTTAGCCAAGGGGTCTGGGTGGGTAGGGGACAGGAGGCCAGAGGAGGCGCTCAGCATGTCACAGACTTGGCCCTGAGCCCTTCCTGACCTTGACCCTGAAAGCATGACCCTAGCCTGGCCGCCAGCTCAGGGCGTCTGTCCAGGGGAGGCCCCTCCCAGAGCAGGCCGCCCGGCCCCCCGGCCCTCAGCACACTCGGGACTTTCACACACCCCGACCCTGCATCTCTGCAGCACCCGCAGAGGTTGAACCAAGGTACACATGGCCCCAGGCTGGTGCCGGCCACATGGACACACCCAGGCATGCGTGTGCCCCCATGAAGCCACATTCGCCCCCGGAACACACGCACGTGGACACACAAAGACCCGGACAGCGAGTGTTGAAACCCTTGGTCAGAAGAGCAGACGGCGCTGGGGAGAAGGCAGAGGCAGGCTTGCGCGGGGCCACCAGGGCGGCCGGGGGCACAGCCCTGCCCCTGTCCCTCAGACAGAAAAGCCGTCTGTGTGAGCCCCGCCACAGCACACGCGGCACCTGTGGGTGCCGGCTGTGCTCCCCGGGCCGGACACCGGGGGCAGAGAGCCAGGGCTGCTGCTGCCCTCCCTGCCCTTCCAGGGGGTGCAGCCGCCACGCTGCCCTCTGCCTCAGTCTCCTCCCCTGTCTGGCCCGAGGCTCCCTCCCCCAGGGCCCTGGGACCAGGCTCCTCAGGGGGCTGGCCGGGCGGGGAGGCAGCCCGCCCCACCCCGCCCCGCCCCCGCCGCCGCCTTGCCCAAAAGGAGCCCCGAGCAGGGCATGACGTCAGGCCCCAGGAAGGCGCGGTCGGTCTGCACAGCCTGGAGTAAGTGGCCCGTGGAGCTGCAGCGAGAGGCCAGCTCCTCTGCCAGCCGAAGACGGTGCGGTGAGTCCCCCTCAGGCAGGCGGGGCCTCTCCTCCCTGAGATGAGATGAGGTGGTCAGTGAAGGGTCCTCACGCCCCAGGCAGGCAGGCAGGCGGTGGGGCAGCTGCGGAGCAAGACTGGGAGGGAGAGAGCTCAGAGCTGGCAAGGGGCTTTGAGGTCCTGCCCTGCAGGGAGCCATTGTACAGACAGGAAAACTGAGGGCGAAGGTAAAGGTGCTGCAGCGGACCAGGCTGGGTGAGGGCCTGCTGCCCTGAGCCCCTCGGAGCTGCGGGGTTCAATTCCCTCCTCTGGACTTCCTTCCTTCCTTCCTTGCCTCAGCGCTCTCGTGGACATCTACTGGGAGCCTCGATTTCCCCGTCTGGGTGGCCCCAGGGGCTGGGCCAAGGAAGGGGTTGAGGAACCCCAGAGGCACTGGATGAGCCCTGGGACCATGGCCACCGCGGTCCCCCTGCTGGGGCAGGGCTGAGCTTGAGGGATCTGTGGGGACAGGCTCCACACAGGGCGCACCCTCTGCCACCCCGCAGCGCAGGTCCTAGGCCCAGCCCGGCGCTGCCCTCCCCTCAGAGGGCTGGAGAAACTGAGGCCTGGGGCCCGCCCAGCCCCCAGCGTGGACCTTGCAGCTGGCACTGCCCCCGCCTGGCTCGCCGGCTGTGCCTGCCCTGAGAAGGCAGCAGAAACAGGGTCCCGAGGGGGGAGGGCCGGTTGGGAACTGGCCCGTGGCCAGGGCACTGGGCAGGGCGGACAAGGAGCAGCTGTGCTTCCCGGGGCAGCACTGGGAACCAAAGGGACTGGGCTGGTGGCAGCGCGCATGGCCCTCGGACGGGCGGCTGAGGCTGCCTGGCGGCCCCCATATTCTTCCGCCAATATATACTCACTCTCAGCCAGAGGGTTGCCAGGACACCCCGAGCCCTCATGGCTGCGTGGCCGTGGACAAGTGGCCGCCTCTCACTGAGCCTCGGGAACAGCAGAGGCTGCTGTTTCCAAGGCCTGACGTGTGGGGGAGGGAACCCGACGTGTCCTGAGCACCTGCTGGGAGCCTGTCCGCGGTGGCCTAATGCGATGAGGTGTGCGTGCCCATCTTACAGATGAGGAAACTAAGGCTTGAAGAGCCCAATGGGGCTCTCAAATCATCCGCTGGTTTCTTAAGCCACAGCCCAGGCCCTGGCCCTCACGGCACTGCTGGTCCAGTAGGGGAAAAGCAAGAAACAAATAAATGTGAAGCAGTCGGGTGGTGAGAGGGCTGCACAGGAAAGAAAGCAGGTGGAAGCTGAAGGTGAGCAGGTGGCTGGGTGGTCCAGGAGGACCTTCCAGAGGAGGTGGCACTGGGGCCTGAAGCACACTGGGGGATGCCGAGCCTGCTCTGCCTGCCGGCTCTCAGCACCCACTCCGTGGAGCTCTGAGCACAGGAGCCTGCTCCCACCTCAGGGCCTTTGCACCTGCTGTTCTCATCCCACCGCCCAGAGTGCTGCCTCCCCAGGTCCTCCTGAGGCCCTTCCTGTTCCTGACCAGTCAAAGTGGTCCCCCCAGCCACTGTCTAGCCTCCTCCCCCGACCCCGCCCCTGGCTGTTAGCTCCATAAGCTGGAACCAGATCTGCCTGAGGTCCTCTGGGCCCCCAGCACCAGGTTCAAGGCCAGGCCTGAATCCTCTGAAACATGTGTTTCTCACAGTTCCCCTGACCTTGCCACTGAGCTGTGTGGCCTGGAGCAAGCTGCCAGAGCCCAGAACCCTGAACCTCGGAGCCCCTGGCACAGTGGGCCCTGGGGAGCCTCCGGTGGCATGCAGCAGGCGCAGGGCAGAGTTCAAAGCCCAGCCCCTCCACACCCAGCTGGGCGACCCCAGATGGGCCACCTAACCTCTCTGTACCTCAGTTTCCCAACCAGCAAACTGGGGCCAGCCACACCAACATGGGGGCACCTTGGCAGGAGTTGTGAGACCCTGGAAAGGGTCATCTCAGAGACAGCCCATGAACTGTGGGGTTACGGCTCTGCCCTAGTAGAGGGGTGTCGGGAGCCCAGGAGGGGGTTGTGGGTGCCAGGAGCCTTCAGCAGGTGAGACAGGCAGAGGTGGTATGCCAGGTCGAGAGATTAGGCAGAGGCCAGGCGGATGCAGCCGTGGATCCTGTCCCACCACCCCAGGGAGGCTGGCCTGGGGGAGACAGGCAGGTGCTACACCTCTTTCAGCATCAGGATGAAGTGAGGGGTGAACCAGGGTGGCAGGGAGGGCTGTCTGACACGCAGCAGGACCCCCACGAGTGGCGATGCCTGGGGCCGCCTGGCCCAGAGAAACTTGCATCTCCATTAGGGCCAAGACCTCAGCCAAGGGCTCCCAGACGGTGAGGCGTGAGTCAGGCGTGCTGGAGCCAGGTGCCCAGCGCCCAGCCACCCCAGGTAACCCTGTCCCTGAGCTGGGCGGAGGGAGCCCTGACCAGGATGGGGACCTTGATTCCAGCTAGTGCCCCCTGGGACCTTCTAGACAACCCAGAGCTAGTCTGGCCCCCTTGGGGCCTCAGTAAGGGCCCAGCCATCCCTGGATGGAAGCAGCAGATGCTCAGACTAGCCAAAAACAGCAGGCCATGTTCTCAAGCAGATGCCATGAAACCAAGAATAATCAGCAAAATAAACAGGCAGGTGGTTCCTCCAGTAAGGGCTATTTTGGCCTTGGGAGGTTGTGACGGTCACCCCGTCGGGGGCACAGGCATGTCCAGGTACTCCGTGTACCCAGAATCCGATTGCTCATGGACCCCAGGTCCAGAGACGCCCACCCCACTCTCATCCCACTCCTGCTGGGCCGGAAGCCAGTGGATCTGGCTTTGATTTCCCTCTCCATCAGTTTCACGTTGTGTGTCCTAGGGCGTGACACTCACCTCTCTGGGCCCCCACGTCCTTGTCTATAAAACCCAGGACTGCCGTGTAAGTGCAGAGTGTCTGACGGTGACTGGCCCATAGCTGATGTTCCAGGCACCTTGGTGGGGAAGACTGGGCCTGTCCTCCACACCGCGCCTCCTGGCTCCAGGTGTGGGCGCTGCAGGAAAGACATGGGATCGTGGGCCACACGCCCAGGCAGCTACCTATTGCCTGGGGCCGAGGCCAGGGCCCCTGGCTGCCCTGGTCCCGTATGTGGCAGGACAGGAGGCAGCCAGGCTATGGGCTTGGCATCCGCTAGGCAGCTAGGCAGCTAGAGGACACACAGGGCCAGCAGCATGGATTCAAGAGAAACCGAGATGGGTCAGGATGGATACCCCCTGGGACACTGGTGGGAGGTCAGAGTGGCTCAGGCCCCCCTCACGGTTTCTGGGCAGTTACTGGCACCCTGAGACTCTGGGTCTTGGCCTGTGTTTCTGGACACACAACAAAGACGCAAAAGCTGTGAGGGGCAGCAGCGGGCACGGCCCTCCGTCAGTGCCCTGGGCGTGGGCACTTGGGGTGATGGTCAGGCTGGATAGAAAGGGAGCCCCAGGAGGGGCAGGGTCAGGTAACTTAGGAAAAGATGCTTATTCCCTGGGAGCTTCACAAAGGCTCTGAGGAGCTGTGCCCTGAGAACCTGGGGTGACCCGGGCCTCTCCCCAAAATGGGCAGCCAGGCCCAGGTGGACCGCCATTCAGGTAGGAGGCCAGGGGTCTCCAGCATGGCCGCTGTCATCACTAGGCATCTTTCATGCAAGGGCACCTGAAGCTGTGTATCCACCCAGCACCCCCAGCTGTCCTGACGACGCCATCTGTTGGATGCTCACCTGTCCATTTAAAACACCAATCCCAGAATCACAGTCACCAGGACTGAGGCTCTGGGACTTGAACCAAATACCACTGATGTGCGCCGAGGGCCCGGGGGAGGGAGAATGACAGGGATCCACGGGCCCGATGGTCAGGGGGCGCTGGGTGGGCTTCCTGGAAGAGGTGTTAACCCTGCTCAGCTGGGAAGACTGATGGTAGTGAAGGTGGAGCTGAGGGCAGAAGCCAGTTCAGGCGCTGGGACGCTGAGTGGGCTCCGAAGGGGCTCGGCCAGGCAGGGAGGGCCCCGAACGCCTGGGTGAGAAAGGGGCCTCGTCCTGCTGGCCCTGCGGACTCCCGCAGGGGTTCACTCAGCCAGAGAGAAAGATGGGTGCTGCTCTGTGCCCGGCCGTCCTGGGCGCTGGAGGAACCAGCCCACCTGAATTGCTTGCAGTCAGGACAGTGGGGCAGTCCTGGGCTGGAGGGAGCCGGGGAAGAACACCCAGGAGAGCCGGCCGAGGAGGAGAGAGAAGGCTTCCTGAGGAGCTGGGGCCCGGAGGAGGCCTAGGAAGTGTCAGGAAAACTGCAGGGGCAGGAGACGGGGTGGTGTGGGAAGGGCACAGAGGTTGAGGGGTGCCTGAGGTGTCCTCTTTTGGTTGAGGTGCAAGGAGATGGGGGGTAGGGTTCCCCTAGTTTTGCTCAGAACCTCAGGCTTTTCCCAGGGAGGACCCCTGCCTCCGCAGCCACATCTCTGCAGGCTAGTTGTGGCCAGATGCCTGAGGGTAGGGGCGTGTCAGGGAGGACAAGACGACCTTCACCCCCCATGCTTCCCCAGAGGGTCTCAGGGCTCCAGACCTGCACCCCCAGAGGGAGAGGGGGAGCAGAGCACCCCACCTGCTCCCTGCCTCACCCCTCCACACCTGCACCAGGGGCTCAGTCTCAGCGAAGGCCCACAACAGCCCCGAGAGGCAGCGTAATGCAGCCGTTTCAGTCCCCATGTCACAAGAGAAGAGACTGAGGCTCAGAGAGAACCCCTGCAGGGCCAGAACCCTCACCCAAGGCCATGGGTGCCCGGGACGGAGGCCCGCAAGGTCGCCTCTGGCCAGGAGCCTGCCTCCCTCTAAGCTGTATCTGAGCACCCAGGCTCTTCGCAGTGTTCAGCCTCGGTTTCCTCTGCATGAGTAGAGGAGGCCAGGAGCCAGTGGGTGAGGAGGTACCACCACTGGCGTCCACAGATGCCACGCACCCACTTGGAAGCTGCAGAAAGAAGGTGCTGCGGCTACATCACTGCGGGCAGGGAGGCGGAGGCTCAGAGAGGTCAAGCAACACCGGGGCAACCGAGGGTGAGTGGGGACCGGCCCCCAGCCCGCACCTCCTCCACTGGTTACTCTTCTTGTTCAGTCGCTCTGTTGCGCCCGACTCTTTGCAAACTTGTGGACTGCAGCACACCAGGCTTCCCTGTCCTTCACTATCTCCTGGAGTTTGCTCAAACTCATGTCCATTGAGTCAGTGATGCCATCCAACTGTCTCATCCTCTGTCGCCCCCTTCTCCTCCTGCCCTCCTGCTGAATACTGTTACTGTTCATATATTCCCTGCAATGCCCACCCTGCCCCTGCCCACCCTCAGCTGTCTAGCACTAGCTGTGACATCGCATGCCAGGTGTGGACAGAGGGGTGAGGGGCCATGGTGGAGAGAGAGTGAGACGGCCCGAGCCTGGAGGGCTGGCAGGCGCGTGGGGTGCGGCGGGGCGAGGCTGATGCTGAGCCTCTGGGGGTGCGGGGGGCGCTCGGCTCAGGGCTCGGGGGTCCGCCGAAAAGACTCTCAATTGACCAAAGTGGATTCAGGGGGTGGGGGCCTGTCCCGTGGCGCCTCAAGGAGTACGGGGAGCAGAGGCAGTGGAGACCAGGGGCGCAGAGATGGAGTGTCCTCCCTGAGACCAGGTGGGGCAGGGGCTGCTTAGCCCAGACACTCCCAGCCCAGCCCCTTCCCAGCCCCAGACCGGGGAGGGCCCCAGGCCATGGGTTCATGGGGCCACAGCTGGTCCACCGCCACAGGGTCCAGGGTCTCACCATTCAAGTTCCTCATCTTGCAAAGCAAAAGCGATGCCCAATAGGTGCTCCAGGGAGTGGTCACTGCGTGTTCTCGCCGTGAGAGGTGCGTGCTGAGGTGGGTGAGTGGGCTGGCACAGTGGGGGTCTGATCACACAGAGACAGGCAGACTCAGCAGCAGGCAAAGGGGAAGAGCTGAGGGTATAGGAAGCCAGGGCCAACAGCCCAGGCTGCGGCCACAACCCGGGTTGCACGGACAGATTCGCAGGTTCCTGGTGTTGCAGGACAGAGCTCCATGTGTGAGCAGGGTCTGCGCCCGAGGTGGGGCCCAAATGCTGCTCAGACTCTCGCACCTACGCATCAGCGTGTGCTTGACGGACGCCCTCCATCCCCACCTGCCTGCTTCCGCAGTCCCGGGCCTACAGCCCCGGGCCCGCCGCCCAGGCCCGCAGCCTTCAGCGAGCTGCTGGCCCGCGTGCGAGCCTGTCCCTGGGGACTGTCCCGGGAGGGCGGGCTCCCCGGGGCCGGCGTCATCCTGCGACTGTCTCCCAGAGGAAATATCCTGTGATGTTTATCTGTCTCGGACCATGACATGGACGCAGAGCCCGTGCAGACACATTAGCGAACTGAAAGCATGTGGAAGGGAAGTCAAAAATCAGTCTGCCGCGTGCCCGGGCCAGCTCCACACTCCCTGGGTCTTGGCAGGGCTTCGGATTTTTCACAGGAGTGGAGGGACACGTTGGAGGCACTGCTCTTCTTCCGTGGGTCCTGGAGCCCCAGTGTCCTGGGGATGAGGCCCACAGCCCCACGGCCCAGCCTCGTGACATCCCCTCGCTGCCCACTCATGCCTACAGAGTCTCTCCCTGCCCCAGACGTCCTTCTCACTCCCCAACTCCCTGAGCTGCCTGCCAATGGGCCAACACATCCAAGGGCCCTGTGTGTCGGGGGCTGGGGACCCCAGGCAGAGGACAGTTCTCCCAGAGCACCCCATGAGTGGAGGCCTGGGCCCACTCGTGCCAGAGGGGACCCGAGGGGCCAGCCACAGTCCTGGGCAGCATCGGACTCTTCCTAGCCGCCTCCAAGGGTCAGCACATGCCCAGGGCCAGGGTCCCAGAGGCGGAGGTTCAGCTGGTGCCACTTCTCTGAGTGGAGGATAAAGGTGGCCTGCCCTGCCAGGGCCTCCCTCTAGGCTGGGTTGGGACCTGAGCCTTGGCCAGCAAGTGCTTCCCTGCCCTGCCCACCCGCTCCGGACTGGGCTTTCGGTCCCCAGTCCACCAGCAGGCTGGACTTCCGCTGGATGAAAGCTGCCAGAAGGAGCCTGCTGCCCGAGGAGGGGCAGTAGCCGGCCAGGGGAGTGGGCAGCAGGCGGGCTGTTCACGCAGACGCCTCACTTCCCTTGGTCACCACGACTAGGGGCATCTTCCCTCCCCCTACAGCTGGGGAGGAACACTCTACCAGGGACCTCCCCCGTGCCCCCCTCTCCTCCCTGTTTCTCCCCAAAGCCTTCTCCTTTCTCCTGAAAAAGCCAGAAATGTCCTTATTTGGAGGATCAGCCAGTCCAGGGTTGGGGTGAGAGCCTGTTAACCCTTCATTTATAAACAAAGGAATAAATCTCAGCAAGTTAAACAGCTCAGCAGGAACATAAACAGAGTGGGTGGCTACAGCCCCCCACCCACCCCCAAGCCCGAGTCTAGGCCAGCAGGCCGGGATTGCGGCGTTTATTTAACTCACGCCCTGCTGCCGCTGCTGCTGCTGGGACCTGGCTCCAGGCTCCAGCTGCAGTGAGCCACCCCATGTGAGTCTCCGAGACAGCAAAGGTGGCCGTCTCTCCAGGCTGGAGAGAAACCGGGGTGGCCAGGGGCTCTCAGCCCCCTCAATCCCAGGCCCTTGGGCAAAAGACCCATATGAGGACCCTCACCCAGGGCACTGACCTGGTGCCAGCCGTGGAGGAGGTGAGAACGGTTGGGTGGCCCGGAGGACAGGGGCCAGGATGCACGGGCGTGGGGACTTGGGGCTGGGCTGGCCGTGGGCACAGCTCTCGCCGAGCAGAACTTTGCTTTGTTTGGTACCCACTAGTGTGACGCGCTGCTTCCCTGGTGGCGCAGACGGTAAAGAATCCGCCTGCAATGCGAGACACCTGGGTTCGATCCTGGGCCAGGAAGATCCGCTGGAGAAGGGAACGGCAACCCACTCTAGTATTCTTGCCTGGAGTATCCCATGGATGGAGGAACCTGGCGGGCTATAGCCTGTGGGATCCCAGAGAGTCAGACACGACTGAGCGACTTTCACTCACTCAGTGACGCACTGAGCGCTGCTGTGCTCAGTTAATCCTCCCAGCAGCTCTGCAGTCCCAGTGATACAGACTGGGGACTCATCGTGAGACACAGAGAGGTTAGGTGACTTAGCTAAAGTTGCACAGCGAGTGAGGGAAGAACTGGTCTGGAGACAAGGCTCACACAGCACACACTTGGCCTTCATCTTACCTGTTGCCACACTGGCCGCCTTTGTCTTGTCTCAGTCCTGGTGACAGTCTTGCAAGGCTTTTCATCTCCCACGACAGCGAGGAGCAGGTTCAGAGCACTAGCATGTGGCTAAAGCTCCACGCTGGCAAGTGCCAGGGCCAGGCCAGGCAGGGGTACGACGACAGAAGTGTCGGGGTGCTGGGTGGGCAGCCGAGCCAGGTGGGGTCCAGCCTCCGAGCAGGGCTCCAATAACCCCAGGGTAACCCGGTCTCCTTCCTTCCAGGCCGGGGGAGCGCTGGCCACCATCATGCCCTCCATGGCTCCCACAGGGCCCTCAGCTGGGGCGGCCCCCAACGCCACAGCGGCACCGGCGGCGGCGTGGACCAACGTCAGCCTGCCGGAGATGCCCCTGTTCCACCGGTTTGCCCAGCTGGACGAGCAGCTGCATGCCACCTTCCCGGGCCTGTGGCTGGCGCTGATGGCAGTGCACGGCGTCATCTTCCTGGCAGGGATGGTGCTCAACGGGCTGGCACTCTATGTCTTCGGCTGCCGCACCCAGGCCAAGACGCCGTCGGTCGTCTATACCATCAACCTGGTGGTGACCGACCTGCTGGTGGGCCTGTCCCTGCCCACGCGCTTCGCCGTCTTCTACGGCGCCCGCGGCTGCCTGCGCTGCGCGCTGCCGCACGTCTTCGGCTACTTTCTCAACATGCACTGCTCCATCCTCTTCCTCAGCTGCATCTGCGTGGATCGCTACCTGGCCATCGTGCGGCCCGGCGGCTCCCGCCGCTGGCGCCAGCCGGCCTGCGCCAGGGCCGTTTGTGCCTTCGTGTGGCTGGCCGCTGGCGCCGTGACCCTGTCCGTGCTGGGCGTGACGAGCGCCGGCGGCCCCTGCTGCCGCATCTTCGCGCTGACTGTCCTGGAGTTCCTGCTGCCGCTGCTGGTCATCAGCGTGTTCACCGGCCGCATCGTGTGCGCGCTATCGCGGCCCGGCCTGCTGCGCCAGGGCCGCCAGCGCCGCGTGCGGGCCATGCAGCTGCTGCTCACCGTGCTGGTCATCTTCCTCGTGTGCTTCACGCCCTTCCACGCTCGCCAGGTGGCCGTGGCTCTGTGGCCCGGCGTGCCGCGCCGCGCCAGCCTCGTGGCCTATCATGTGGCTGTGACCCTCAGCAGCCTCAACAGCTGCATGGACCCCATCGTCTACTGCTTCGTCACCAGCAGCTTCCAGACCACCGTCCACGGCCTGTGTGGCCGGCGTGGAGCAGAGTGCGAGCCCAACGGCTGCGACGTGGTCAGCGTGCACAAGAGCTCCAAGAGCTCAGCCCACCATCACATCCTCGGGGCCAGAGCTCGAGCCGTCACGCAGGCCCTGCCTAACGGGCCTGACGCTTAGTCAGCAGGACGCTGCAAGGGGGCCAAATGTCGGGACCGGGCTGGGCAGGCCAGGTCAGAGACAGTACAGGTATCTGCTCTACTAGAGTGGCAGATTGGGTTCACCTTGATCGATTAGTGATGGCTGCCCAGTGCCCTTCCTGGACATAGGGTCAACAGCCACTGTGCTGTGATTGACTGGCAATGTCTGCCACGGGCTCTAGAGAGGACGTGGAGGACTGAATGCTTGTTATTTGCCATCCCTAGGGTATATGTTGTGTCCACTGAAGACCCAGAGGGGTAGCCAGGAGCTGGCTTCCCACTTGGATCGTTCTACCCCCAGAAAGGGTTCCTGCAAAACAGGGACAGAGACTTTTAAGGTACTAGGAATTTCAAAGAGGGTTTAAAAGGTGACCTAAAGAGGTCCCCTCCCCACCTCTCCCCCATCATCTCCCTGCCCCACAGAGGCAGAGAGCTAGAACAGAAGAGAAGGGGACGCAAGTGTCACGTGAGCAGACGAGAGGGGTTCACCTCTGCAGGGCCCACTTGAGGCACCCGTGAGTCACTCAGAAAGACAGGCCGACCCCATGGGGTGCTCCGCTGTGAGCACCGTGCTCTCTGGGCTAACACTTGCACCCTACAAAGGAGACACTATTTTCCACCCCACTCCAGGGGAGGAGCTGAGTGGCACACGCAGGTGCCCTGGCTGGGCGGTGGGCAAGGCAGAATCAAAAGCCAGCCCCACCTCCTCCAGCGCCCCCGTGCCTGCCCCATGGGCACAGCTCACATCTTCCCAAAGCGCCCCCCACCCCCGCTCCAGGGACCATCACGGAAGACCCTGCCTGCTGGCCCAGGAGGGCAGTAGACTCCCAGCCCCATCCTGTGGATGCGAGACCAAGGACAAAGACAGACTTGAACGCAGGCCTGCTGGCCTACGGCCACGTCTGGCCACGCACAGAGCCCTTGTTCTCCCTCCTGTCTGGCTCATCATGCCTCCCTGCCTTTCCTGCATGCATGCGTGCTAAGTCACCTCAGTCGTCTCCGACTGTTTGCAACTCCGTGGACTGTAGCCCCCCAGGCTCTTCTGTCCAAGGGACTCTCCGGGCAAGAATACTGGCGTGGCCATGCCCTCCTCCGGGGGTTCTTCCTGGCCCAGGGATCGAACCAGCGTCTCTTAAGTCTCCTGCATTGCCAGGAGGGTTCTTTGCCACTAATGCCACCTGGGAAGCCTCTACCTCTCCTGAGAAGGACTGGTCACCTCCTCTGAGCTGGACTCCAGGATCGCCCCCATGTGCCTTCTGTTGAGTGTTCAAGCTCCCATGAGCCCTCTCTAGACTGCTGTTTCAGGGGAGGATGCCTGTTTTGAGAGAGGAGCTCTGGGCTTCCCAGGCACCTCTAGCCACCAGGCTCCACCCTCACACATGGCCGCCACTGAAACAGGTGAGACGGAATTTGGCCCCAGATTTGCCCCTTGCCTGCAAAGTCCTACAGGATCGGTGGCTCCAGGCAGAGTCCCCTGTCCCCCAAGATCAAGGCCCTGGTGCAAGGCCTGGGTGGGAGGCAGGAGGACCATTTGTATCCCCATATATCAGATGGGAGGGAAAGGACCTTTCCAGGGTTATAGAGTGAGTACTCAAGCCAGACGGCGCGGCCAGTACAATCAGCTGGAGCCCCGCGGGGTCAGGGCCTGTGACCTCAGACCTTGTGGGAAGGCTAGGGTGGGGGTGCTGGAGCCTGGGGGAGTCCAGGGCTTGCTCAGTGGGGTGGTAGGGATGCTGGGCACAGATGCTCACGAAGCAAAGGGGCATGGTGGTCAGCATTAGCACCAACATCCTTGGCCCTTCCTGGGTGCCAGGCACAGTGTGGAGCCACCCCCACCTCCCAGCTCAGAGCGGGCCCCTGATGCCCCAGGTACCAGGGCTGCATGGGGCACAGGAAGGGCCTGGCTCTCGGGAAAGGAGGACACGGGAGTGGGCTGTCTGTCCTGCGAAGCCCGTGGTGACAGTGATGCTGGCCCCAGGGAGCAGCACTAACGGTGGATTCAGGCGGGGAGGCTCCGACAGCTTTACTCTCACAGGCCTGCGAGCTGGCCTCTGGGCAGTCACACAGAGGAGGGAAGGTCCGTGCCCAGTGCTTGCCCCAGCCCAGCACCACCTGTGGCATTTCTTCCACGGTCAGAGTCCAGATCAATGCCAGGGTCTCACTTTAATTCATACTAGAGAGTGAATGGCTGACACTAGGTGACTTTTGTGCTTGGGGGTGGAGGGGTTGCAATTCTTCTGGGACAATCCCTGCCTCTAGGAGGAGGGGGCCTCTCAGCAAACACTGATTGGGCACCTGCTGGGTCCCAGGTCTGTCCCACCTCGCTTCACACGCACTGTCTCACTAATCCCCACCACATGTGGAGGTAAGAGCCCAAGGGAGAACTGGGATCCAGATTGGGCTTGGCCAAGCCCCCCTCCCCTTGTCCCACATGTGAAATCCCACCGTCCAGCCTGGGCTCCTAGGGGACTGGAAGACCGTGGGGACGCAGGAGGCCAGGGCCCCGGCTGAGCCTTCCACCGCCCTAAGAGTAGTCTGATGGCATCATGCAGAACCCTCGCTCACTGGCCTCAGTTTTCCCCACTCTCCACTTCTCCCCCTCCCCTCCTTGGCCTTGCATCTGGCGGGCAGGGGGCTGGGGGCGAGAGGTTCACCGCACACGACTTTGTCTGAGCCCCCACCACTTCCTCAGACACTTGCTCCCTCCTCCTGACGGCTGGCTCCCTCCCACTGCAGCGTCCTCCACAGGGACACAGGCCCCAGGCGCCTCCAGAGGCCAGACTGGTTCCCACGAGGGCTGGGGTGTGAAGCCTCCGCACCGTCCTCTACATGGCCTCCCTTCCCAGATTTCTGAGAAGCCCAAGTGACGTGAGGTGGCCTGTGTATTTATATTTGATGTAAACAGTCTCCTCGACGAGGCTTCCTCATCCTGAATTAAAACTGTTTATTCAAATCCGTGCCCTTGACTCAGCGCCCTGGCTGGCAGGCAGGGGTCGCCGAGAGGCACTGAGCCAGGTGGGGGCCCCCGCGTACCCCCCAGCATTGCTCACTATCCTGTGGCTGGGTGGTGGTGGTGATGGGGTCGAGGCTTTGCCATCGCTGCTGGGGGCAGGTGCCAGAGCCTCTCTAAAGGGTGAGGGTTGGAGGGGATACAGGTGGTACAGTGTGGGCAGCGTGTGGGGCAGTAGCTGTGTGCCACCCTGGCACACACAGACCAGCAGGGTGAGCGTCCTCACTCCCCCTTGGCCCCCGCTCTGCCTCCCCAGGGAGAGAACATAGACCTGGGCAGGTTAGCCAGACTGTCCACAGCATCCAACCAGATCCCTGAAGGCACGAGGGCAGGGGAGGGGAGGGGTCGGCGGGTCAACAATGAGGGAGGGACTGTGGTGCCGCTCCCAGAGCGGATTTATGAAGCAAGGGCCTCCGAACCTCCCCCGAAGCCTGAGTGTTCACCCCCATCTCCCAGAGAGGGAAACTGAGGCTCCGGGTGTCCAGGAGGGGGCTCGAACGTGAGCTCCAGGCTCATGCGCAGCCCAGGAAGCGAGAGTGAGGAGGGCACTGCCTGGGTGGGGGTCATCACTCTCGCTGTCTGGCACCCTCAGAGGCCGGAGGCGTCTAGCGGTAAATATTAGGGCCTGTTTAGATTAAGCTCCATTAATAGCAGGAAATGTCCCTGGGCGCCAGCCCCGGCTTCCTGGAGGCCTCTGATGCTTGAGCAGAGGCGGGGGCCTGCAGAAATGGGTGTCCCACCGATGTCCTGGCTTACACCCTATCCTCACCGCCCCCGCCCCCACCCCACCCCCAGTCCCTCCGGAGGCTCAGTGTCCAACTGCCCCCGCTGCCCTCCCCTCCTCAAGCCCCGGGCAGGGGAGCTCAGGCAGCCGTGGCTGTGAGGGGGACCTCTGAATGAGCTGAAGACACCCATGGGGCTGGTCACCCCCCAACATCCTCCCACCCACTGGGGCAGGCCCCATGCCCCAGGGGTCTGTGTTCCCAGTTTCCAGAGGAGAAAACTGAGGCTGGATGATGGAGTGGGGGCAATCCGAGGCTACACAAAGCCGCCTTAAAAACGGAGCTAGGACGCCCCACCCAGACCTGCATGACCCCGGGGCCAGGGCCCCCACCCCTTCCTAAAGCCCTGGGAGGAGCCAGGAAAGCTGTGGGCCAAGGAGGTGGGCCCTGTCAGCGGAATGCCAGCAAACAGGAGGGCGCCCCGGTGCTGCGGGAGGGCTCCCTGTGCTCAGGGGCTGGGCAGGCCTGAGGAAATGCCCCCCCTTCCCTGCCACCAGCTTCGGGCCCTGCTCTCTCCCTGGGCTGCCCGTCACCCCCGCCCCCGCCGACTCCACTGGCAGAAGGAGGGCACGGGGCTCGCCCACGGCCTCCCTGGGGCACCTGTTCTCTTCCAGGCATCAGTCTCCGCAGGCCCATTGCCCTGCCAGTCTGCCCAGGACCAACCCCGACAGTCCTCCTTATGGGTCCCTCCCCCAGGGCCCCAGGGCCAGCACCCATCCCTCTGCAGGACAGACCACAGGGCCCAGCTGCGCCCTCCAGAGTGGCTGCCTGCCCACCAGCACCCTTGCTGAGCCCTCAGGAACTGAACTCTCCCACCCCCATTTCATCCTGGTTCCCCAGATGATGCCAACACTCTGCACTTCACAGGGCCCAAGGAAGCCTGCAGCCTGGTGGGAGCTCAGAGCCCCCTACCACACCACATGGGCAGGTGGACGCAGCCTGGAGGGCTTCTTGGAGGAGGAGATGCTCAAGGTTCTTCCCTCCTGGTCCTCACCTGGCCGGCCTGGCTTCCAGCTCTCCGAGGTGGGCCTCTGCTGAGGTTGGGGTGTTGGGAAAGTTTTCAAACATCAAGTGCCCGACAGGTTGGCAGGGCCAGGGCCTTTCAGCCCCACGTCACAGATGAAGAAACTGACGCCCAGAGGGTGTGTGGACAGAAGCCGATGCACTGGAACCACACACGCTCATCGCAGCCCAGCTCACCCGCGAGTCTGGTGACTCTGGGACTCCTCCAAGCCTCGGCTCTGCCCCCCGTAACAGGGCCCTGCTCCCCAGACCACAGGTGCCCCCTGAGCTGAGACCAGAGACAGCTCTCACCAGGCTTGAGACAAGGCCTAGGGGTCCCTCCAGGTCCTCTTGCCCACTCTGGGCCCCAGTTGCCTCGTCTGTCATCTGGAACTCAGAACGAACAGCGCCCGGGGTGTTAGACCCTCAGCTCCCAGGTCAGCGAGGACTGAAGTGGGAAATGCTCCATGCCTCTGAACCAGCCTGAGGCTCTGCTCGCCCTGCCCTGTAGCCCCTCAGCTTCTCGGGGCCCAGTCTTGGGCAGAGAGGTGACCTCATGAGACCTAGGATCTCCAGTCACCCACCAGGGGCACCCCATGGCAGAGTGGGGGCTCCTGATGGGGGTCCAGATGGAAGTAGGGGTGAGGCGTGACCTCGGTGTGCACACCCAGAGGCCATGGGGGGTGAAATGCACCTGTGTACCCCAGGGCCTGGCGACCAGCGGCCTGGGGACCCGCTATGTGGAGGAGTTCTGGGGCCTGCGAGGGTCTGCCCGGCCCACCCACCCCCATGTGCACCGCTCCCAGTGGCCTGCTGGGGACTGAGGGTCAGGTTCTAGTGCACGGGGTGCAGTCCAGGGTTCTGAACCCCGCTCCACCATTTCTCCAGAGCAAACCCGTGGGGCGCAGCTTCTGGGACCTTAATGCCTGAGGCTGATGGGGTTGGTGCCACAGCCCAACCCCGGGGCAGGGGTAGCATGGTGACCCACCTGCGTCAGGCTGCTCAGCCACACCAGCCTCTCCAGCCACGGGCAAGACACAGTGTCCACGCGCCTCAGTTTCCTTCCCTTCTGCCAAAGGGTGTGTGCGTGTGTGTGTAATATGTGTGTGTGCATTATCGTGTGTCTATGTGTGTCTGGATGTGTGTATCTGTGTGAATGCACGTTGTGCCCTTCTGTTTTGTATATGTGTACATATGTGTGTGTGTGTACTATGTGTGTGCTGTTGGGTGTCTGTGTGTGTGCACCTGTGTAAATGTACATGTGTTGTGTCCATATGTTTTGTCTATGTATACATGTGTACTTGTGTGTGTGTCCATTGTGTGTCTGTGTGTATATGTACATGTGTGTGCACTGTTGTGTCTGTATGCATGTATGAGTGTATCTGTGTGAATGTATACGTGTGCTGTGTCCATATTTTTGTCTAAATACACACATGTAAGTGTGAATGTGCATTGTGTGTGTGTAATATGTATGTATCTCTTCCCACAGTACTCAGCAGTCAATAATTAGTGATTAAACGGAGCCAAGGGTTTCCCTTCTGGCTCAGCTGGTAAAGAATCCGCCTGCAATGCAGGAGCCTTGGGTTTGATCCCTGGGTTGGGAAGATCCCCTGGAGAAGGGAAAGGCTACCCATCCCAGTATTCTGGCCTCAAGAATTCCATGGACAGTAAAGTCCATGGGGTCACAAGAGTCAGACATGACTGAGCGACTTTCACTTTCACTTTCATGGGAAAAGAAATAATGAAGACCTTTTTGGGCTTCCCTGGTGACTCAGTAAAGAATCTGCCTGCAATGCGGAAGACCTGCGTTCCATCCCTGGGTTGGGAAGGTCCCCTGCAGGAGGGCATGGCAACCCACTCCCATTTTCTTGCTTGGAGAATCCCCATGGACCGAGGAGGCTGGCGGGCTACAGTCCATGGGGTCGCAAAGAGTCGGACACGCCTGAGTGACTAAGCACAGCACCAACCGAGCTAATGAAGGAAATGGGGCTTCCCTGAGGAAGACCCCAGCACACCCATTCATTTCCCTTCATTCCTTCACAGCATCCCCTACCTTCCTGTGCCAGGTGTGACCTGAGGGCCTCCCTCCCAACAGGACCCCTGCCCTCCCCTTCCACGTGCATGTGTGCACACACACGTGTGCACATGCACACACTGGTCACAGGGACTGAGACTCCTCCGTCCTCTCTCATCCCTCTGGGTTAAGCCCTGTCTTTGACACTCTGGCCTCAGGCAGGCAGGACTCCTGCGTTCTCCAAGCTGTCAATGATCTCGGTGGAGGCCTCCCAGGCTGGCCCCAGCCCCTTCGGCGGATTCCCTGGGAGGGTCCGTTGGATGGAGGCGTCTGGGGGCTGCGGCCACCAGGTGGCGCTGCTGGCCTGGGAGAAGCACCCGAGGTGTCTGCCACCCGCGGGGACCCAGGCCAGCTGGGACCTCCTAATCGCCTCTGCCATCTGATCCTTGGAGGGCAATCCTGGAAGGCTGCCTGGAGGAGCTACAGCTCCCTTATCCCCCGGGGAGAAGAGTGACACTGCCCCAGGAAGCCCCTGACTCCTTGAACTATTCAAGGCAGCCCCTCATTCCAGCCAGGGAAGAGGCTGTGTGGGGCAGTCAGGGACGGGAAGGAGCAGACAGTGAGCCAGCCCCTCTTGGTGGGCTTGGAACAAGGCCAGCAACTCCATGACACTGGGAACGCTGGCATCTGTGGGCAGCTGGGGCTCCCCTGAGACCCTGCCTCCTCCTCCAGCGTGCGATCCAGGGAAGCTGAGGGCCCCTCAAGGCCATATGCGGTCCCCAGGTTCAGAACCTCATTCACTGTCTCGTGAGCCCCGAGAGGGTCAGACAGCTGCCCTGAGTCACACAGCCTGGCAGTCGAGCAGAAGAGAATCGTGATCAAGGGCTGGGCTGTCCAGACAAGCAGCACTGGGCGTGTCTAATCAGTGCTGCCACCAGCCCCAAAGCCAGTCAGGGAGGAACTAGGAATGGACAGACAGGCGGACGCTAGGGACCGTGCCCTGGGTCTGAGTCTCTGCCTGGCCAGGCAGAGGGGACAGGCCCTGTACTGGATGCAGAGCGCAGTGACCCTAGGCCCTGGCCCGACAGCTGGGTTGTACCACTGCCCGTGGCCCAACCTGCCCACAGCCCATCCACTCCGCGGCCCCTCGGGGCAGGCAGCCGCCCCCTCCCAGGCTCACTGAGGAGGGCAGCCCAACCCCCAGGGTGGCTCAGGGCCTGGGTTCCTGGAGACAAGGCGTCAGATGGACTAGCCTCTCCTGGCATGCCTCATCGCGCTCTGGAGGAAGCTAGGGTCAGGGTTCCCGGGGCCAAGACCCTTGGAGAGCCTCACGGAACAAGGGCCGGCCTGTCCCTCCCTCGGACATGTATTCCCTTTTATTCTCCCGCCTCCAGGACTGTCACCCGTCCCCAGAGCCCCTCGGGTCTCCCCGAATACCAGGCCTTTGCTGGGCCGGGGAGATGGAAACGACCCTGGAACCCTGAACCCTAACTCTTTATCCCAGAACCCCCACATCTTCCCTGCACTCTTTCTCCTTCACTGCCTTGGCTCCAGAACCTTTGTCCGCTCCCTCCTCCCTGCCTGTGGCCTCTGCCCACCCCAGCCTCTCACGGGAGTAGCCTCAGGCCTCAGTGCCTGCCAAGGACTCAAAGGGAGTGACAAGTGAGCAGCCAGGTGAGGGAGGCAAGAGAGGGAAGTTTGTGGGCCTGAAAAGTAGGCTTCTGGCTGGAGCACCAAGCCCTGGGCCTCCTGGGAAAATCCACCTTGCCTAGTGCCCCTGGTGGCTGCAGGCGACACACACAGGATCCCTGCTGCGCTTAGGATGGCATGTCCCCCACGCCTGGGAGGGGCCCTCCGGAGACAAGCTAGACCCCACAGAGGGGATGCTGGGAGTGAGGAAGGGTGTTCAGAGGCCACGAGTGAGAGCCAGCCACAGGATGCAAGGAGAGAAGGGAATGGACAGGTGAGGTGGTCAGGGGCCCACCCAGCCCTGAGCCAGACACACAGTGAGCTCTCCAGAAAGATCCGTGCTTGGAGGGGCCAGGATCAAATCCCAGATCCACCCTTTGGTTGCTATGTGACCTTTGGGCAGGGGAGTTGGCCTCTCTGAGCCTCATCGGTAAAGCGGTCATACTCACTTGAACTTCTCAGGTTGTTGGGATGAAAATGCAGGGAAGGGGACGAGAGGTTCAACCGACCTCCACTCTCAGGTTGATGGGAACAGTCCGCCAATGTGTCACTCAACGGGTACTTAGTGAGCACATACTGTGCTGCCTGGTGTGGGGTGGACGAAGCCACAGGCCAAGGAGCCCACCGCCTGCTCCAGGGCGACGAGGTCCTGGCAGAGACCACAGCTGCCCTCTAGGGAGCTGGGGAGGCTCACCAGAGAAAAGGAGGTTTCTCTGGGTTTTGAGGGATGCATAGGCACTTGACCCTCAGAGAAGCAGGTGAGGGCCGGCCTCAGAGGGGTCGGGCAGCCATGCCGTCGTGGGAAACACGGGGTCAGAGGCCAGCGGCCTGGCGGGAGGCCCTCAGGCAGGTCACCCTCCTCCCCAGCCTCAATTCCCTCGTCTATAAAATGAGGGGAGGAGCGCTGTCTTGAGATAACGGCTGTGGAAAGGGACAGGCGAATGCTGGTGTTCCCTGTTTAATTTTCCATGTTCTTTTTTGAGGCCAGGGTTATTTCTGTGCACACTTGGCTATTTCCAGGCCAGAGCTCGCCCTTTCCCACAAATGATCCCCGCTTCCCAGGCTGCGGTAGGAGGGCTTCCAGGCAGGAGGACAACGAGGGAGCCGCAAGGGGCAGAAACGGAATCCGCCTGCCAACAGCCCCCCCTGATGGGCAGGAGCCCAGGGTGCCTGGAAGCCAGTCTGAGAGCCCCGGATACTCAGTTCTAGATCCAAGCCAGCGCTTTCCAGCTGCAGGGGGTCCAAGGCCCACAGGATGTCGGGGGGGAGGGACGAGAGGAGTGACCGGCACCACGTGCGGCATCTCCTCCACCCCCACCCTCCCAGAAATCAGCCCACCATTGGCCGTCCCCAACCCAGAGGACAGCCCGGGGCGCTGACACCTGGAGGGCAGGTGGGCAAGGAGGGAGCGTGGGGGCCCTCCCTGCCCTCCAGCCAGGCTCTGTGCCTGTGACCAAGGCGCCCGGGCACCCTGGGCAGCCTCCCCCAGCCTCTGCAAAGCCCCCATCCTCACCGCCTCTCCCCACCTCAGGAGCCTGCGGGACGGGGCGTCCACCCCAGCGGTCCACAGGCCCTGCCTCCACGTGGCGCGGCATAGGATGGAGGGCAAGAAAGACCAGGGCTCCGAGGGAAGGAGGAGGCTGGGAAAGACCTGTGGGCCTGAGAAGAGGGCGGGAGGCCAGGGAGGAGGCAAAGGTCGGCTGGAGATGGACAGTCTGCTGGAAGCAGGGACCAAGAGCCCTCATGCCAATTTGGGGGGTGGTCGCCACCCCAGGCTCTTGCAGGGACCCCAAGGCCCAGCCGGCTCGATTAGGATGTCTGCCATGGGGCTGGGGGTGGGGACAGGTGTCTGCTCAGAACACTCTGGGTCCTGGACCCTCAGAAGCTTAGTGTTTGAGAGTCTTCAGGTCCAAGAGCTCTGAGTCTGTGGAACTGTGAAGTGAAGTGAAGTCGCTCAGTCGTATCTGACTCTTTGCAACCCCATGGACTGTGGCCTACTACGCTCCTCGGTCCATGGGATTTTCCAGGCAAGAGTACTGGAATAGGTTGCCATTTCCTTCTCCAGAGGATCTTGACCCAGGGATCGAACCCAGGTCTCCCGCACTGTAGGCAGACGCTTTACGGTCTGAGCCACCAGGGAAGCCCCTTTGGAAATGTAGGATTTGCCAATTTTGGAACCTCAGGCAGGAAGGTTATCTGCAGGCCTCTCCTGTGCTCAAAAAGCCTGGAGGGACCTCCTGCTTCCTGCCAACCCCACACCAGCCCAGCCTGGCCCCGCCCTGGGAATTGGGCAGGCCTGGGGTGGTGAGCCCTGGGGAACAGAACACGGCCAGGACCCTGAAAAGTGGAGCTCAAACCCCAGCTTCAGCCAAATGTCCATCAACAGGGGAGCAGCTAAACAGCCACTTGGTGGAATATTATTCAACCATGAAAAGGAATGAGGCTCAGACACACACCACTGCATGGATGGACCTGGGAAACACGCTTACGTGCAAGCGGCCAGATGCACACAAGAATCATTCTGTGTGATGCCATTTATAGGAAATATCCAGAACAGGCAAATCCACAGAGACAGAGAGGAGATTAGCAACTGCCAGGGCCTAGAGGCTGGAAACAGGGAGGGGCTGCTTAATGGATCCAGGTCTTCCTTGTGGGGTGATGGGGCACTCTGGACTCGGGGGGGCAGTGGTTGCTCAACGTTGTGAATGTACCAGACACCACTGAATTGTACACTTTAACATGGTGATTTTATGTTGTGTGAATTTCACCTCAATTTAAAAAAAAAAAAAAAACACTATTAAAAACTCCTTATCTGAGAAGCAGGGAGAGCAACACCCTACAAGACCGTTGACAGGATTAACCAAAAGTACCATCTGTACCTTGTGTGATCCGCCCAGCACTGCCTGCAGCCAAGCCCAGTGCTCAGACCAGGCAGGCTGGGGTGAGTCAGCACAGGGAAGTGTAACCTCCCTGCTGGCCCCAGAGTCTCCAGGGAGACCCCAAAGGACCCCAGAGAGTGGCCGGGGACCTCACCTACTTGTGCATCACCCACCATCCCTGCCATTCCCGTCAGGACCCCAGCTGCACACGGGAAGGGGGCTGGGTACCCCCAGAAGAGTCTGTATGTGACGTGGGGGCCACCCGGGCCCACCTGTCTCCATGGGCCTGCAGGCGAGGGCCAGCTAAGTGCTCCCAGGACTAAGTGCAGGTCCCAGGACTGGCCGAACACCCCGGCCCCACAAAGGCAGCTGGGCAGGCCCGGGGCCTCAGCCGGCCTCTGGCCCTAGAAACGTCAGGCTCCTAGAGCTGCTGGACCAAATGATGACACAATCAGCAGCTTGAAACAACTCCGTCTATTCTCTCCAAGTTCTCAAGGCCAGTCCCGAGATCAGCGGGCTGGTTGCCTCCGGAGGCTCCAGGGGGCGATCCCTTGGCTTTCTAGCCCCTCCTGTCCCTTCCAGCCAGCAGAGCTCCCAGGCCCACGCCGCCTCTCCCCCAACCCCGTCCTTGCCCCCTGGCCCCGGGGCCCATTGCTTCCAGGCTCATGTCTCCTGTTGCTCCCCCAGCAGACTGGTGCTCCCTGAAGGCGGGTCTACAGGGAAGTGCTCCATCATCCCAGTGCTGGCTCAGGGTGCTCCCACCCCAGTGCCTTCGGCCCAGCCTTGGCAAAGCCTTCCTATCTTCCCAGGCCTCAGCCGTGCCAGCCACTCAAATAAATTAATGTTCCCATCACCGCTGACTCACAGATGAGAACACAGAAGACCCTGCCAATGGCTGCCCACCCCTGGCCCACCCCAGAGCAGCCCTTCCCCTGGTGGGGACAGTGCCATGAGCCCAAGGAGCCGCCAGCCGCCCACATCGAGGCCACTTCGGTGTCCTTCCTAACAGAGTCTGGGGGCTTGGCGATCATGCTCCAGCTCTTCGAGGAGGGCGGGAACCCCCACCTCATCTCACAAAAGAGGAAACCCAGGCTGGCACCCACCCTAGGGAGGGAAGCTTCAGCTCAGACTCCAGGCCTGGTAGGACCTGGAGGACTCGCCATGGCTCCTTATATTAGAACAGCCCAGGGGAACTCAGGGAACCCCAGGGTCCAGGAGTCTGTCCCCCGAGGGGACCTCGGAAACTCTGTGGTCCAGAAGCCGGACCACACAGAGAACTCAAGAGAGCCGCAGACGGAGAGTCCTCAGCCCTGCAGGCCCCTGGGCGGGCCTGGTCCGCAGCCCTTCTTGAGCTAGGCAGGTGCGTGAGCCAGCCAAGGCAGGCAGCTGAACTTTCAGCAGCAGGGAAGGCGAGACAGGGAAAGCAGAGGGCAGGGAGGGGTGGCTGAGGTCAGACATCACTGACAAACAGAGTAGTGGATAAACAGGGAGAGGGAGCGGCTGGAAGACAGGAGATGCTATCAGGGCTGCTGAAATGTTAATTACAGACCTCTCCACCTCTCCCAGATCCGAGGGTGCCCTTTATCTGCCAGCCGTCTCACCTCTGCTCTCCCCAGCAAGCCTCGCCAGGAGAGGGCACAGGGTGGGGACTGCCTCCTAGTTCACAGACAGCAAACAGGCACTGGTATACACGTGGGCTTTTCCTCGTAGCTTACAATCTGCCTGCAATGGAACAGACCTGGGTTCGATCCCTGGGTTGTGAAGACCCCCAGGAATGGCATTCTTGCCTGGAGAATACCTCTGGACAGAGGAGGTCCAGAGGGGTCCATGGGGTCACAAAGAGGCAGACGTGACTGAGCTACTAACACTTTCGCTGTTCCTCCTGTTTGACAGAGGACGACACCCAGACTCTGGCAGGTGGAGTCACTTGTCCGGGGCACACAGCTCTTTTGTTGCAGTCTGAATCCAGGACTGTGGAGCAGACTCCCATCTCCTTCATCTCTGCTGCCTGGTTAATCAGCTCCAGCTGCCTGGTTTCAGGGGCCTATGCTGCCACCAGGGTTAGGGCAGAGCTTCTAAAGGAGGATCAGGGTGCTCCCTGCTCCATCAGCAGAGGCAGGGTCCCTTCCTGCGTCTGCCTCCCCAGCAGGATGACCTTGGGCATGCTGCCTAACCTCTCTGAGCTGTTTCCTAGTCTGCAAATGGGCTGTTAAGAGGATTTATTTCCTGAATAAATAAGAGATAATACAAAAAAAGGAACAAAGCCTGCTACACAGGACACCCTTAATAAGTGTCAGCTGCTGGCAGTGTCTCATGAGTGTTTGTTTAAGGCTGGAAAATCCAGGAACGTTACAGGATCAGATGTGACCCCAATGGGGGGTGTTTCAGGGCTGCGACAGCAGTCGAGGGAAGGGAAAGCTTGCAAAGGCCCGAAGCCCATGTCAAGGCCCCTCACCGGCTGCTCGGTCACTGCTGGCTAAGGGGATTATGGGGCCCTCGGGATGGATCTTATCGGATCAAGTGCTGCCCTCCACTCAGGGGAATTTAGAATGAGTTCTCATTTTTGCTCGGCACAGCCTGTCTCCCAGCACAGCGTGACACCCTGCCATTCCCCCAGAACCTTGGCTCTGAGCACTGCCACAGCCCAACAGCCCCCTCTTCCATCAAGCCCTGACGCTGTGAACAGAAATACGGGCTAACTCACAGCCTCCACTTGCCGCTCATCCTGAACCAGTCCCCTGGCTTCACCCTTCAGGCCCGTCATGCCTACCCAGGTCCTTGGCCACAGGGACCCAGTGGAGCTTAGCAGGACCCTATGGGGCCCTGCATGCGCTTCCCTGGCGGCTCCCTGGTAAAAAATCTGCCCGCATTGTAGGAGACCTGGGTTCCATTCCTGGGTCAGGAAGATCCCCTGGAGGAGGGTATGACAGCCCACTCCAGTATCCTTGCCTTAAGAATTCTACGGACAGAGGAGCCTGGCGGGCTACAGTCCATGGGGTCACAAAGAGTCAAACATGACTGAGCGACTAACACACACAGACAGGACCCTGCAGGACCCAAAAGTCTTTCTGGGTCCCTCCATTACTTGTTTGTTGGAACTAGGCTTCATTGAGCCTCCTAGGAACCTTCCCTGAGTTCCAAGGAACAGATTCGAAGTTGTCAATCAGGAAAGGGAGAGAGTCCCTTGGACTGCATGATCAAACCAGTCAATTCTAAAGGAAATCAGTCCTGAATATTCACTGGAAGGACTGATGCTGAAGTTGAAACTCCAATACTTTGGCCACCTGATACGAAGAACTGACTCATTGGAAAAGACCCTGATGCTGGGAAAGATTGAAGGCGGGAGAAGGGGACGATAGAGGATAAGGTGGTTGGATGACATCACCAACTCAAGAGATGGGTTTGAGTAAGCTCTGGAAGTTGGTGATGGACAGGGAAGCCTGGTGTGCTGCAGTCCATGGAGCTGCAAAGAGTCGGACACGACTGAGTGACTGAACGGAACTGATGGGACTGGATGCCATGATGTGCTTTTACACTCTCTTTCACCCTCCATGAAGGGGCTATTGAGTTTCTCTTCACTTTCTGCCATTAGAGGGCTTGCATATCTGAGGTTGTTGATATTTCTCCCAGCAATCTTGATCTCCTTGCTTAGCCCTGCAATAAACCTTTCTCTGCTGTAAACTCGTGTCTGGGTCTGTTAATGAGGCTAAATCCGGTGCCCAGCTTCATAGGCACAGGAGGACAAGCCTGTGGGGCCCTCTCCCATCGGTTAAACTTCTAGCTCTCCTACCCACACCCACAGCCCAGCTGCAGCTAAGCCCCATCCCAGGTCAAACGCTGTTCTCCACTGAATGGTGAATCCATTCTCCTCCACTATCTTTTCCCAAAGGATCAGCCTGGCAAGATATCTGAGGATAGGGGAATGGAAATGGAAGAGCCTGAGATACTTGAAGCAAAAATCCCAGGGGGAGGGCGGGGTGGGGGGAGGGTAAGCAGGCAGGGCCTGGACCCACCAGGATGCAGCTTCGAGTCCCCGACGTGAAGCATCAACTCTAGAACTTTAGGGGGAGACGAAGTCCTGGAGAGTAACCCCACCTCCCCCTCCAGCTCACCTGCCGCCCAGGTCCGGACTTAGATTTCGGCTCCTCCCCACCACCCTCCACCGACGCGCCCCAACTAATTCTCAGTGAGCCGATAAAAGAGGAAGGCATTAGGAAAGGCCAACACCACCTTTATTTCTGAGTCTGCCCATACTGGAGAGGGTCCTCGGGCGTACGGCCACAGTAGGCTCCCTCTCGATCCTCCCCAGGACGCGGCAAAAGAGCCTAACCCCGAGGGTCCACTGATCTCGGCGGCCTTAAAGATCAGTTCAGAAACCGCGCCGCCCGCGGGCAAGGGTCCCTTGGCTGGGCATGTGCAGAAGACGCACCGCCCATAGAAAGGGGTCCTGGGCTGGGCATGCGCAGAGGGCACGCCGCCCGTCGTTAGTGGGGCGGGGGTCCCGGGCTGGGCATGCGCAGAGGGCGCGCCACCTGCGGTCCCGGCTCCGGGGCTGGGCATGCGCAGAGGGCGCACCGCCTGCCGGAGGGCCTCCCGCAGGAGTTTGCGCACAAGAATCAGTCTGGGGGCGGCAAAGAGAGGCAGGAGGTGCTGGCGGCCGGGAGCAGCACCCGGGAGAGCGCCCTCTACGTGCAAGAACTTCCCGAGTGGCGGGGACGCGCCCTTGGTCCCCCAACACCAGCCTCCTGGCCATCCTGGCAGAGGGTCTTGCCTCCTGCGGGCCACAGCTACCCACGTCTCCCCCTCTCTCCTCCTGCCTTCCTGTCCAGTCTCGGCCCCACACTTGCCCCTTCCGAGGACTCTCCCAAGAGCCAAGCCGATGTTTTCGATCAGAGCGCACCAACCCGGCTCAGTCCTTCCAAGACCGACATCCCCAGTCCGCTCCAGGGGGCTTGCCTGCCCAGCCCTGCCCTGGCCTCCAGCTCCTCTCCATGCCCAGTGGTGGAGCTTTGGCCACAGGACCTTTGCACTGGCCTCCACCACCCCCACTCCTGATCCCACCCACTTCATGCTTCTTTCAGTCAATGCCCCATCCCTCTGCTGTTCCCTTCCTCCTGCCAGCCGAGTATCTCTCCAAAGGACTGAGTTACTGACTCGGTCATGTCTGACTCTGTGACCCCACGCACTGTAGCCCGGCAGGCTCCTCTGTCCGTGGGATTTCCCAGGCAAAAATACTGGAGTGGGTTGCCATTTCCTTCTCCAGGGGATCTTCCTGACCCAGGGATCAAACCCAGGTCTCCCACATTGCAGGCGTGTTCTTTACCTCCTGAGCCACAAGAGAAGCCCAAAGGGCTGAAGACAGTGACAATTTTGCATTTACTTTCTGTGCAAGTCACTAGCGTCTGCCCCCAAACTGTCACCTTCAGGAATGCAGGGCTTTCTTTCCTTCCCAGGTCTATACCCAGTGCCCATCATAGCACCTGGCACCTAGTAGGTGCTCAATAAATATTCGGGGGTGAGGAGGAAGGGAAAAGGAAGGAGGGGGAACCCCGAGGGTGGGCATTGTGGGGTCCTTGGAGGACCCTGAGTGCTTATTCTGAAGGAGCACAAAGCATGAGGGAGTGAACTGGCGAAGCAGGGTGGGGCTTACACGCTGGGAGCAGAGTTCAGCTCAGGTGAGAGGAGAAATGAGGAGCGGCCCGAAACTTCTATCATGTGGTCACAGGTAGCTCTCACATGTGAGCTCGCTGAATTCTCACCCTGGCCCACAAAAGAGGTGTCCCCATGCCCCCAATTCACAGAGGAACAAGTGGAGGCCAGGGAGGTGAAGTGCCTCATTCGGGCCCCACGTGATGAAGTGCTGCTGACCCCATCTCTGCTGCCGCACGTCCTGGGGCAGGGGCCTGGGCTGACGGGCAGCTGGCCTCCTGGACTGCTTGCGTGTTCCCCGAGAGCCCCAGCCGTCTTGTGGGGGCTAACTCTGACACACCCCCAGACCTGGGTGCCGTGGACACTCCTCAGGAGCTCCAGGAGGGAGCTGGTGCTGGCCCTCGCTGCCCCAGAGGCCCTCGCATCTTCACAGCTGCTGGGGGCTGCCCTGGCCCAGCGCCCACCAGCGTGTGAAGTACTTCCCGAGGGAGTCCTCAGGGAAGCCTCCGCCCACCGCCCGCTGCGGAGTGCATCAAGAAAGAGGCCTTCCTTCCGGGCTCATCCGCCAGGGCCACCAGGGTCAGGCTTCGGATCACCCTCCAGCCGCGACAGGAAGCCTCCCATTAATCTGGAGTCAGGGTAAACAGGGGCCAGCAGACTGACCCAGCCAGCTGGGGACACCAGCTGTCTGGGCTGAAACCAGCTTGTGCTGCTCTGTGACCTGCCTGCTGGATGCGCGACAGGGCCCAGACCTGGTGCCATCTGGGACTGGTCACTACAAGTCCGTCCTTGCATGCCCCACCTGAGCTGCGGTGGAGGCAGCGGTCCAGAGCCAGCCACGACTCTCCACACAGTGGCCTCCATTGGCCTCCCTGCCTCCACTCCAGCCCCTGCAGCCCCTCCTCCACACCTGTGCTGTCCAGGACTGTGGCCACCAGCCTCAGGTGGCTACTGAGTTCCTGTGGTTCAGATGGTAAAGAATCTGCCTGCAATGCAGAAGACCCAGGTTCAATCCCTGGATCAGGAAGATCCCCTAGAGAAGGAAATGTTTTCCCACTTCAATATTCTTGCCTGGAGAACCCCACGGACAGAGGTTCCTGGTGGGCTACGGTCCATGGGGTCGCAAAGAGTCGGACACGACTGAGCAACTAACACTTCAGTCTGACATGAGGTGTGCTGTAAGTATGAGAAAAATACTGTAAAATATCTCAATGATTTTTATTTATATTAGGTTAACTAAAATATGTTACTTAAATAAATTGCATGATGACCTTTTTATAGCATGACTATTAGAAAATTTAAAGTTGCTTATGTGTCTGGCAGGCGATTCCTATTGGAGACCATTGTCCACACCACCAACAGAGGGAACTTTCTATATCTAAATCAGTCTCAGACTGAAAAGGACTCAGAGAAAGTCCTTCACGCTCAGTGTGGACTTTTCCTGTGACTCAGTGTTGTTCCTAACTGCTAACCCCACCTTTCATCTGCCCCAGCCATGCCACAGCCGCACCTACCTACGGGCCCAGCATGAGCCGTTCCCTTCTGGGTAATGCCCTTCTTCGATCTCTGCTCCCCTTCGTGTGAGTGTCGCCCCTTCCTTGACACTTCCCTGACCAGCTCTCTTGTCCAGTCCACTCCAGCAGCCCCTGCCACACCCCCTGGACTGGGCTCAAAGAGGTGGGTACCCGGTGCCAAGGTCAGGCTGAACAACTCACCTCTGAGCCTCCATTTGCTCATCTGTAAAACGGGAGCAAAGGAAAGTGTCCCCCACCCCGCTTCACAAGCCAAGGCACAGCTCAGAGTGTGCTCGGATAATCGCTTGAGGCCCAAGCACACAGCAGATGCTTGCGAACCTTTGGTCGGAGGCGTTAAAGTCAGGAGACCAATGAGGTAGTGGGTGAGTAACATGAGCTCAGTCATGTCTGACTCTTTGCGACTCCACGGATTGTAGCCCACCAGCCTTTTCTGTCCATGGGATTCTCCAGGCACAAATACTGGAGTGGGTTGCCATTTCCTCCTCCAGGGGATCTTCCCAACCCAGGGATTGAACCTCAGTCTCCTGCACTGGCAGGTGGGTTCTTTACAATGTAGCCACCTGGGAAGCCCACAGTGGGGCAGCCACCCTCCCAGATGGAGCCAGGAATTTTCTCAAATTTCCCAAGTCCTGCACTGGGCTCCCTGGGGGGGTGGGCAGATTCCAGGGTGCCTCCCAGCTGCTCTTCCAGCTAGGATCTCAGAGGTAAACCTGGAAGCCCGCTTTCCTCCAGCGGCTGAATACAGGTCTTAAGTTGTTTTTTGTTTTGTAGAGAGTGATGGGCTTTTTAATGTTAATGCAGTCGCCCACGCTTATTGGAGGCACGCATCTGCCAGACGTTAAGGTAGATGATCTTAACTACCTCCCTGGGTTGGTTTGCTGGGCTGCCTAACCCACGCCACAGGGACCCAGGAGGGGTGGCTGAAAGGGCAACTTTTATTGTCTCAGGGCTCTGAAGGTGGAAGTCTGAGATCAAGGCAGGCTCCTCCTGATGCCTGAGGGAGGTTCGGTTCCAGGTCCCCCTCCTCAGCTTGCAGACAGTGCATTAAGTGAACTTGCTCAGTCCTGTCCGACTCTTTGCGACCCCATGGGCTGTATCCTGCCTGGCTCCTCTGTCCATGGGGTTTTCCAGGCAAGAATACTGGAGTGGGTTGCCATTTCCTTCTCCAGAGAGGTGCATAGCTGTGGGCGAATTTCCCCTGCTTAGAGGGATGCTGGTGAGATTGGATTAGGGTTGCCATACCTGACTTTAACATGACAGCCTCTGTAAAGACCCCATCCCCAAACTAGGTCCCACTCTGAGGTCCTAGGGGTTAGGATTTGGACATATGAATTTTGGGGCACAATTCAACCCATAACCCCCCCCCCGCAAAGGGAAGACCCATACCCCACAATCCAGAGGAGGTGGTTAGGAAGGGGGCCGGGACCCCTCGCAGGGGGCAGTGGTGTCACTTGCAGGGAGGGAGGCCCGGGAGAAGGTGGCTCCCAGCCTGTGGGCGAATCAAGTTCACCAGGGCGGTTGTCACAGTCAAATTTCAAAATCCAGGCCCTTGCAACAACCTCCTCCTCCTCGACTAATTGGCCATGGGCCCCCGGGCGGGTATCGATGTTTCTCCTCCAGGTCCAGGGCAGTCGTTCCCACAGACTGCGCGGGTCCTGCCCTGCCCAGGGAGCCGCCTGGGCCGCCCAACCTCAGGGCTAGGGTGCTGCTCTCCTCCCCTCGGTGTGCCTGTCTGTAGAATGGGCTGTGATGAGGATTGAGGAACAGGAAGGGCCACAGTGAGGACCCCAAGGAGTTTTGGGGAACCAGGCAGCTGGAAACCCCACTGTGGACTGTGATCTCAACTCTGCTGAGCTCAGGTGGTCTCTCTACTACTCAGAAAAACTCTGCAGGCTGCCAGACCAGCAGTGATCGTTAGTGGTGATCAGGCTCAGAGAGGAGGCCTGGACCCCGTGCCTGGATGAGCCCGACCTGAGGGTCCTCACCCCTTATCCCTCTTTGTCCCTTCCTTGCCCTGAGTCCCAACTGTGGAGTCACACCCCCAGGAAAGCCTCTCCAGGAGGCCCCTCGCCGTGTGTCCTGAGCTGGCCCAAGCCTGGCGTTGCTCCTGTGTGCACTTTGGTGGTGGAGAGGAAAGCCTTGGTGAGCCAGGGGGACGGAGTGGAGAGTGTGGGCAGGGCCAGGTGCCATTGCGGCAGAAGAAATGGCATGTGTGATTGGGAGTGTGGCTGACCACTGACCACCGTTCAGGGCAGCTTCCTGGTGCAGAGCAGCCCCCGTAACCCATCCCACCCTCCCCTGGCTCCAGGCTTCCCAGGGGCCTGTCTGGTCTTGAGCAGGCCTCCAGGCCTGAACACATTTGCACGTGCTGTCCTTCTGTTGGAATGCTTTTCCCTGTCTTGTCTGTTAATGGAGACCACCTCACCACCTGGCTCAGCAGCACTCACACGAGGCGGCCTCCCTGAGCCCTGGTCATAGTTTCACAAGCAGCAGCAAGCTCTGGCCCTGCCCTTGCCCACCCTACAATCCTGCCCCATTGCACGGGTGAGGAAACTGAGGCACAGAGAACCCGGTCAGGCGCAGGCGGTAGCCAAGAGCCCCCATCAACTCAGCCAGGGGCCCATGACCTTCCTCTGTGAGTCTCACCCTCCGACTGGTTCTTCATTTCACAGATGAGTTAATCCTGCCTGGCCACCCGCCCCCCACCCCTGGGAGGGTTGTCGGGCCAGGGGGCCCTGTTGGGGTGGGATCAGGCAGCAGAAGAGGGGAGACAGAGAGATGGCATGGGCGAGCAGGGAGAGGACAGGTGTGCGAGCCGGTGTGCAGAGGGAGGGGGCGGGCACTCCCCGTGGGTGCGGCCTCCAGGCAGGCTCTGTGCACGTGGACGCACACGTGCCCACGTCTGGAGTGTGCGCGTGTGTGTGAGCATGTTCACCATGGGGTCTGAGGCTAGAGTGTGTTTCATGTGGCGTGGATCCCCGTCAGGTGCTGGGGTCCCCAAACCCCCACCCCAGGAGGCGTCAGAGAATCGAAGGCCCCCGAATACCTGTGCCAGTGCCCTGTGCCGCCACCCACGGGCACCCCGAGGCACGGGGCGGGACACCCGCTGTCTGGCTTCAGGCGGGTGGAGGCGGCTGGGGCGCGGGGACGTCTGCATCTGAGAGCAGCCTGCGCCCTTGGCTCCAGCCCCAGAACTGGGATGCCAAGCCTCTCGGGGGCCGGGCCCTGGGCCTGCACTCAGAGCCACCAACCCAAGGTCCTCCCCCCGGGCTTCTGTGAGGGGCCTCACGGCCTCAAGTGGCAGATACGGAAACCAAGGCCCCGGCCAACAAGGTGACCTGTCTGGGTCCAGATGGGGCTGTCCACGTCCCCGGCAGGGCTCTGATGACACAGCTGCCTCCAGGTCTATGCAGGCCCTGGGCCGCCCCCAGGCTCACCTGGACTCACCCACCAGGCTGGTGGACTTGAGGCTTTACCTGGCTCCTCAAACCTCATTCGTCCCCTCTGGAGGCTAAGGAGGGCATCCCAAGGACCCGTGCCCCTCGTGGGCACAGCAGGCTCTAAAAGTCCCCGTTCCTAGAGGCAGCCAGTGGGGAGGGTGGCACCGGAGGGCTCCCCAGGCTTGGGGCTCTGGCAGGGCCAAACCAACCCAGCAGGTTGGGCAGGAACTGGGTGGGCCTGGTCCCATCCCTGTACCCCACCCATGCAGGATGAGCATGACCTTATTCCTGGCCCGGAGGATAGGCCTGGGGCCGTGGACAGACGGTCAGCGCTCTGCCGTCACCTGCCGTGGGGCCGAGCCACCGTGCTGCTCTCAGACTCTCTTCCGCGTCCTTTGGTGGCCCCCAGGTTGTGGGGTGATGCTCACCCCAGCGGGTGATGAACAGGCTTTGCATGGAGTAAACAGTCAGCAAAGGCTGGCTGTGGTTACTTGAGGCTCAGTGATGCTACGTCCTTGAGAGCGACGAGCCCACCAGTGTGAGGTGCCTGGTGGGTGCTGGGCAGGACCCGTCAGCCTCCCTTGCCCAGTCACCTCTGACTTCAGACCTGCCCCTGGCCCCCTGATAGCCCGGCTGCCCCCCCAGAGCCCTGCTCACACCAGCGGCCCTCGGGTAGGGTGGGGACGCACAAGCCAGGCTGTGGGAAGGGGCCCGAGAAGCTGGTGGCCTGGAACAGGGGTGGGGGCAGGGCAACTGGGCGGGGGTGTGCAGGGCAGGACCTGGTCCTGCTGTGCTCGGGAAAGCTCTGTGGCGGTGGGGATGAAGCCGACCACAGTAGGGGTCAGAGCCACGGTCTGGGCAGGCCACAGCCTGGGCCAGCGGGCCAGGGTCCCCCTCCCAGTCCTGCACACCCCTGCACAGATGACGCAAGCAAAGGGGTCTGCACACTCGGGGCGGGTGTGCGGGAGGCCTCAAGGCTGCAAGGACCCGGCCGGTGGACCGAGCGCCCAGAGACGATGCCCAGGCCCACAGGCGTCCCAGGCCCCCGCTACATGTCCCTTGCTGACGGTGGCCCTCCCAGGGTTGTGTGCGGCCTTGGCCACTCTGCCGCCCTGGCCTCCACCCACCCTCCCTCCCTCCCTCGCCCTTCTGCCCCTTCCCACCCCTTCCCACCAGCCCTCCTGGTTGGCCTCACACACCTTCATTCCTTTCCATTATCTGCTGCCGCTGGCCCACCCATTGTGTGTGAACTCCAGGGCGGGGAGGACCCACCAGAGCAACCACCCTGTCACCTGGTGGGACCCGGCCAGGGCCACCTCTGAGCCAGTGAGGCTGCCCGTCCCAACAGGGCTTTTCTGAACCTTGCCCTCTGAACCCCCAGCCCTCTTCGTCCACAGCCGGGCCCCTGGCTCTGACACCGGCCAAGCACTCTCCTCGGCAACCAGATTCCTTTGCTCTGAGCCGAGCAGCCCCCAAGCCTTTGCTCAAGCAGTGGCCTCTGCCTGGAATGCCCTCCTGCCCATGCCCTTGAAAGAACCAGCCTTCAGAGCTTTCTCCAGGAAGCCCAGAGTCCTGAGAGAAACACGTCACTGGTCCTCTCTGGGCCCCGGAGTACCTGGTTCGATGGAGAGCTGGCTAAGCCACCAGGGGCATGGACCGGGGCAGGGACTGACGCTAAGCGGCCCTGGAGTCGGAAGCAGTAGAGCCGTGCCTGGCACAGAGCAGAGGAGTCTTCCTCTTTTTTATAATGGTCAGTCTTTTTTTTTGATTGAATGTAGTTGGTTTACTACGAATGCTGTGTTAGTTTCGGGTGTTCAGTGAACCAGTTTTATATATACAGATATCCACTCTTTTTTAGATTCGAGTGGAGGCCTCTCGGGCTTCCCTCATAGCTCAGTCGGTAAAGAATTCACCTGCAATGCAGGAGACCCAGGTTCGATCCCTGGGTCGGGAAGATCCCCTGGAGAAGGAAATGGCAACCCACTCCAGTATTCTTGCCTGGAGAATCTCATGGACAGAGGAGCCTGGTGGGGTCCGTGGGGTTGCAAGAGTCGGATAGGATAAATGAAAGAAGAAGCTGAATGGAGCTGAACTGTGCAGAGAAGACCCAGCAACCCTGAGTCCACCCCAGAGTTGTAGCAGCCACGTCAGCCTCAAGGCACCAGCCCCACGCTGAGTCCCATAGTCATCGCTGACCCCGCTCGGAGACTCGTCCTGAAGCTAGTACCTGACTGAGCCCTGATCCATGCTGAGCCCTGATCCTCATCACGTGCGAAGCCTTGATCCCACTCACAGGCTGAATGCTGACCTTGCCCGTGGACTGAGTCCCCACCCTGCTCACTCACTGAGCCCTAATCCTTGTTCACACTCTGAGAACTTTGGTCAGACGTCAAATCCTAACCCTGCTTATGCATTCAGTCCTGATCTCTTACCCTGGCTCTAGTTCTGCCCACCGAGCCCTGCCGTCTTTGCCCCTGACCACTCCTGTCCCTGTTTCCTGAGTCAGCTCCCCTTTGCCTCTGGTCTGCTCCCTCCTCTCCAGGCAGCCTGGAGAAAGGGGTCTCTGCTTGTTCCACCCCAGACCCCAGCTCTGAGCCCAGATCAGAGGGAGGCCTGGGTGGTCTCCAGACCTGCAGATTCAGGAAGGGCCAAAGAGCCCCCGACCCCGACCCCACCGGCCAGGGTGGCATGACTCAGCCACCCCCTCTGCTCCCTGCCCCCGAGAAGGCTGCCAGAGGGGTGACCCCAGGACCTTGGCCCCGACACTCAGAGCTCCTCGGAGCTGGGGGAGCTCAGGAGACACCATGGAGAACAGGCCCCTTGGCACGGCCATCTGGGCAAGTGGGCTCAGCACTCTTGGCAGCCCGTGAGCTTGGGTCTGGACCCCAAACTTCCCCAGCAACTTCTCTCGGGCCCTCTGACCACATGGTCAGACAGCACCTGCCCTGCAGGGGGCAGCCACCAAACGGGGCTACCGCCCTTGTCCTTCAAATTCCTGCCTCCACCCTACACATGGCAAACCAGTCCCATTTCCAGCCCCTTGAAGCCTTTGCCCTCTACCATCTCCTTTAAAGAAGTAAGAAGCCCAGGAGTTCCCTGGTGGCCTGGGGGTTAGCATTCTGGGCCAGGGGCCCAGGTTCAATCAGGGAACTGAGACCCTGCACGCACACAGCACAGTCAGAAATAAATAAAATAAAGGAACCACCATTTGCAAAGCACCTACGGTGGCAGGCTACAGTCCACGCGGTCACAAGAGTCAGATACAACTCAGCCACTAAACCACCACCACCAGCACCGCCACGTGCTGTGCCCATGGGCTAGAGCAGGGCTCAGCACTGACCAGACCTCAGCAAGGCTCCCTGGCTGCTCTGCACCAGAGCCTGGCACCAGGTCCTAGCGCCTCACTGACCAGGAGAGAAAACTGAGGCTTGAGGAGGCTTATTGACAAGACTCTCGCTGCGGGTAGTGACTTCACTCCGCACCTCCTGGCCAGGCCACAGGTCAATCCTGTGGCTCTGAGGTGCGTCCAACCACCGCTCCTCTCACTGCCACGGGCAGCTCTCCCCTGCACTCACTCAGGAGCCCCCTTTAGTCCCCTTGCCCTGCCTCTGCCCTAAGGACCTTTTAAAGTGTTAAGTCTGTGTGCCCCCCTCTGCCCAGACCCTCCTGACTTCCACACCCACTCAGGGGGCCTTTGTGACCACCCAGACAGCAGCGCCCCCCCCCGGCCGCCTTTCCCAGCTTCCTTGTTCTTTATAGAATTTATAACCGTGGGCTGTCTCCCCGCCAGAATATAAGTCCCCTGCGAGTGAGGACTTCGTCTGTTTGTGTCACGCAGGCTCAGTGAGGCCCCGGCATTGCGTAGACAATCTGTTCTGTTTGCTGAATGAGTGGCCGTGTGAACTGGTGAACATGAGGATGTGTGAATGGACTCGGGAGTTTTAGGACCGGGAGGGGGCCCCGCTTAGCTAGCTTCTAGACGGTGCGCTGGTTCCCACCTGGCCTGGGAGGGGATGAGCTCCTCTGTGGCCCCGGCCTCCACTCCCCGGATGCCGGGCCCCTCTGAGCAGGGCCAGGACCTGCCCAGTGCCCACACATTCTCTTGTCGGCCATGCTGCTGTGCAGTGGCCACGTGTGCGTTCGCGCCTGCCCGAGGCAGGGAGCCAGGGAGGAGCGAACCAGGGGGCGCCCATCCTGCAGAGCTGAAGGTGCCAGGACCAGAGGCCGAGGCGAGGGGGAGGGCCAGGCAGGCCAGCCAGGCAGAGCCACAGCAAGGAGTGGTAAGAGGCGCCCCTGCACTTAGCAGGGGTGGAGGGGTTCCCCAGCCCCCAGGGTGAAACCAGGCTGCTTTCAGGATGGACAGCCTCAGGGTCATCCCTTCCCCGGCTTCGGGCCCTTTGCAAGGGGTCTCACGTGACCTCTCCCAGCCCGGCACTCCCTCCCTCCTGCTTCCGCAGCTCCTTACTGTGTGTTGCCTGTTCACTGCTCATCTCCTGATTGGGGTGCAGATTCCAGGAGGAAGGGTTTGTGTTGGTCTGTGTTTCTCATCTCTGCTCGCACAGCCTCTGCAACAGCGACTGGCACAGACCAAGTGCGAGTCCACGTTTATTGCACAAATAAATGACAGTCACGTGGGCCGGTGCTTGGCACCCAGGGAGGTCGCATTAGAGCAGTCGTTGGTGCAACTACACCCCCCTGTGAACTCAGGCCCTTCCCTTGCCTCTTAGGTCTCATCTGCAAAATAGGGACAAAAAAATCTGACCCCATAGGATTCCTGTGAGCTCCAGATGAGACCGTGGACAGGCAAAGTGCCTTATAAAGTGCAGACAGCTCTGTAAATGGTGACTGAGGACATAGTCATAGCCCAGCTTTTTTTTCCTTTTTCTTTTGGTCTCACAGCTTGTGGGGTCTTAGCTCCCTGACCAGGGACTGAACCCAGGCCTTCGGCAGTGAAAGCACCAGATCCTAACCACTGGACCACCAAGAATTTCCCAGCCCAGCTTTATTTTTGCTGCCTGCTGAGGGAGGTAAGGATGACTCTGCACTGGGGTGGTCTTAGAGGGCTTCCTGGAGGAGACAAGCATGGAAAGGCAGACCCAAGGAGGAAGGAGGGCACTGCTGATAGAAGGAACAAAGGCAGGAGGAGCGAGGAGACCCAGAGGACTGAGGGGTCTGCTGACCACGCGGGGCTGAGGGTGGGAGTTCCACCTGAGGACCGTGGCCTGGCTGAAGCACCTCAGAGGTCCGCCCTGCCCTTGTTGAATCAGCAGGTGCAGCCCGTGCCAGAGGCCCTGGGTCAGGGCGGTCCCACGCATCACCTGCTTTTCACCCTTCACTCCGACAAGTCCTGCCAGACACCCCACCCTCCACCCACCGTGGGCGGCTGGTTCCCACCTCCTCTCCAGGTGACCTGGTCATCTGGTTCATAGCTGAGCTGAAGAGACTCTGACTGTCCCTCACCGTCCTGACAAGTGGACTCGAGACGCTGAGCGGGGCTACAGCCCCTCCCTACCCTGGCAGCCTGGGGGCTCTCTGCTCCATGACCTTGAGGAAAGGACACAAGGACTCAGAGCCAGGCAGTGGGGGTTCAAATCCCAGCCTGGCCACTTGCCCCTCCGTGCCATCAGGCCTGCCACCTTAACTCTCTGTGTGTCTGCTCCCTCTTCTTTCAGACGTGGACACTAACATTGAGCCAGGGCTGCTGTGGGCGTGAGGCGACCCTGACCAGGCTGAGCCCCAGCTTGTGTTCAGTCCAGCATGGTTACTGCCGTTCACCACCTCTGAGCTCTAAGTATTAGCACCGGACCCGTGCACCCAGTTTACAGACGGAGAAGCAGAGACGGGTTCATAGCTAGCACTGACTGACTGCACAATTTGGGGGCCCCTGGGTAACATGAAAAATAAAATTCCTTTGTTCACAAGTGGCGGCAGAGTGTTAAACCAAGTGTGGGGCCCTTCTGAGCATCGGGCTCAGGTGAAGCTGGCAAGGAAGGGGTAAAGTTGGGACTGGAACCCAGACAGGCTGGCGCCCACCTGTCCCACATGAAGACTCCTGGGTCCCTGTCCGCCAGGCTGCCTTTTACCTGGGGCTCCAGCAGGGACTACAGGGCCCCCAGGGGATCTGATAGGAGGGATCCCTTAATAAGGGCATGGGTCATTTCCTAGGCCCCAGTGGGGAAGGGAATTGAGAGACTGGCATTCCAGCAATAGTGTATATGTGTCTGTGTGTGCTCAGCCAGGACACAGAGGCAAGAGGACGGCCTGGAAGGAGCCTAAACTTCCAGTGAGATGCATCTGGGACCCTGAGTGTCCATATGACCTGTGTAGCTCTGTGACTCTGAGTGGACACATGGCCACGGGTCACCCACTGACCAGACAGCATGTGACTCCTGGCAATTGTCTGACCAGGTGATCATATGACTCCAGGTAGCCCTGTAACCCCAAGAAGCTACATGATCCCAGACGGCCATAAGAACCCCACCAGCCTTATGGCCATGGGAGAGTGTATGATGCTGGGCAGCCTTTGGGTCCATGTAGCTGTATGATTTCAGGCAGTCACATGACCCTGAGAAGCCTTGTGACCTCAAGAAGCTATATGGCCTTGAAGAGCTATATGACCCACTTGGCAGTACAGTCCTGGGAAGCTGGATGATTTTGAGAGGCTGTGTGACCCTGGGTGTCTGTAGGACCTCGGTGGCTGTATGACCCTGGGCAGCCATATGGCCCTCAGTGGCCATGTGACCCTAGGAAGCCTATGACCATGGGCAGCCTTGTGATCCCATGCAGGTCTATGACCTCAGGGAGCCTGCTGCTCTCTAGCCAACTCCAGCACCTGGAGGTCCCGCATGGATTCGTCCCCCTTGGGGCTGGGCTAGGCACTGTCTTCTTAGGTCCTGGGATCCGTCGTGGACATTCAGGGGGCTCTGCCCCTTTGAAGATCTGGCACCTGTAGGGCATGGGCCCACCGACTCGCATCCCTGTAAGTCTACATCCCATGCCCTGGGGCGCCCAGCCTCTGCGTTTCACCTCTGGGTTCACAGAGATGAGGTTTCTCCCAGGGTCATGCAGGGAAGTGGCAGAGGGGGGATGCCTGCCCCTATGCACCCCACTCTGGAGGGAGGGCGGCTGTCAGGTGGACAGCTGCCAGCCAGCGCCCTAAGAATGCAGCCTGGCTCAGAGCAGGTGCTCAGAAATACGTGGTGATAAATGAGCACACTAATTGAGATCCTGGGACTCTGTAAATGAGTTTGTTTTTAAAACTGTTTGTTGCTTAAAAAAACAAAGGCGAGAGGAGGCATCTAGTAAGTACGTCCAGCTGGCACTCATTTGTCTCAGGAGAGAGCTTCTTGCCTCCTTCCCTAAAGAGAGCTGGCCAGGCAGGCAAGGGGCCGGGGCGCACAGTAGGACATCAGTTAATGAGCAGCCTCATTGTTTCAATCACAGTGAAATCTGAGCCATGCCAGACCACGCAGTTCCGAGCACACCAGCTCCCTTCCCGGTCCAGCCCCTGGAAAGTGCTTCTCAGGCACGGAGACGCTGCTCACTCACACTAATGGACACTGGCTCATTCATTTCTCATAACAGCCCCAGGAGGCAGGAACTGCCACTCTTACCTCCTGGAAGCTAAGGATACCCAGGTCCAGGGGGCTGAGGGGACCTGCCTGAGGTCAGATAGCTGGTTAGCAGCACGACCAAGGTTTCAGCTCAGGCTGACTGGCTGACTCCTAGGTGTGCTCCTGACTGTCACCCTCTCCAAGTAAGGTATGGAAGTGTTTGTGTTCATTTGGGTTGGACTCTTTGCGACCCCACGGATTGTAGCCCGTCAGGCTTCTCTGTCCGTGGGATTTCCCAGGCAAGAATACTGCAGTGGGGTGGCGTTCCCTTCTTCAGGGGATCTTCCTGACCCACGGATCGAACTCTTGTCTCTTGTGTCTCCTGCATTGGCAGATGGATTCTTTACCATTAACGCCACCTGGGAAGTCCCTCTCCAGGTAAGGTCCCCTCCATTTCACACACTCAGGCTCACTTCTAATGAGGTCAAAATACAATCCCAGGTCCTGCGACCCTCTGAAGCTGTCTGCCCATCATCCCTCCACTTCTCAAACCCTGGCCTGCCCCCAAACCTTGCCCTTCCCTCTACCTCTCCCAGGCCTGCGGTCCCCTCCTAGCACCAGGATCAGGGATGCTAACCATCAATAGAGGGGAGTTCCCTGGCTGTCCAATGGTTAGACCTCCACTCTGCCACCGCCAACAGTGCAGGTTTAGTCCCTGGTTGGGAAACGAAGATCTTGCAAGTTTCATGGCATGGCCAAACAAAAGGGGTCACATGGGCCCCACGCCCTCTGCTTCAGGTGCCCTGAACCAAGTGGGGTCCCAAGATCAAGATGAACACTGCTGCCCCGTATAGGCCTGTGACTGTGGGAAACAGAGTGGTGAGTCCAATCCTCAGCAAGTACCCTGTCAAGGTTGGCTTGTGTTGTTTCAGGGGTCTGTGGACATCCCCTCCCCAGAGTCTCTGCATGGGCTCTAATTTAAAAATTCCTTTTCTCTGTCTTCTCTGTCACCTTCTCCATCCAAATACGTCTGCAGCCCTACCGTGTGCAGGCTCTGGGAAGTATCCGTGAACCTTGCCTGGTACCCATCGCTTGGCCAGGGCGCACAGACCACTAGAGAGGCAGACAATGCCCAGTTACACTTGAGAATGATTGGTGAAGGGGCGGAGTGCCTCAGAGCTCATGGGAAGGAGGCACTCATTTCTCCGAGGCAGGGCATCTGGGAAGGCTTCCCAGAGGAGGTGGTTCCAGGCAAACCTCCAGAAATGGTCATGGTTAAAGTTTTCCGTTCTTAGGCCCTGGGGGTTCCACGGATGAGAGGGGCATAGCCCTGCTCCAGCGGTCGCCGGGTGACCAGGGGAGAAGGCAGGGTTGCACAGGCAGTACTGGAGACGCTGTCAGGCCCTGGGCTCCCGCAGGTGTCCTTGCAGGTCAACGTGCTCACAAATGAGGACATAGGGCTGGCTCCATCACTTGCGCAAGCACATACACAGTGGCAGCCGAGCAGGTAAGCAGGCGTGGGGCTCTCCTGAGCACAGGGCCTTTGCAACCTTCCAGTTGCACACCTGTGATGGGTAGGTGCCCACGCACATCCTGATCTAGAGCCAGGCCAGCCAAGTCCAAGCCAAGAGGGCTGCACACGTGTCCTGCTCTGTCCTCACAGGACTGCAGTCCACTCATTCAAGAGAGGGGAAGAATCCAGGTGGGTGGTATCCCCGTCAGCCCTGTTCCCAGGTCACCCTGGGGAGCTGGATGCTGTGGCCACGGGCTGTAGACACAGCTCCCAGCCCGTCTTGGGCAGCTCGGGCTGCTACTGCAAGACCACCCACTGGCCGGCTTCTGCAGCAGACACCTGTCTCCCCCAGTTCTGGATGCTGTGGTCTGAGATGAGGGTCCTGGGGGCCCTCCCCCTGGCTGTGCCCTCACACCGCCTTCCTTGCTGCACGCACGCGGCGAGGGCAGGAGCCGGCTCTCCCGTGTCTTCTCACAAGGGCACTAGTCCCACGAGAAGGGCTCTGCCCCGGGATCTGACAAGTTCTTTTCAATATTAATTTATCTGGGGGCTTCCCTCATGGCTCTGTAGTAAAGAATCCACCTGCCAATGCAGGAGACACGGGTCCAATCCCCAATCTGGGAAGATTCCACGTGGCACAGAGCAACTAAGCCTGTGCGCCACAACTACCGAACCTGCCATCTAGAGCCCGGGAGCCACAATTCCTGAGTCCACATGCTGCAGCCACTGAAGCTCGTGTGTCCTAGAGCCAGTGGTCTGCAACGAGAGAAGCCCCGCTCGCCACAAGTGGAGGAAAGCACTCACAGTAACAAAGACCCAACACAGACAAAACTAAAATACTTATTTCTAAAAAAGTTTATTTGGCTGCACCAGGGCTTCATTGCAGAGTGCAGGACCTTCAGTTGCAGCACGCGGGATCTAGTTCTCTGCCCAGGGATAGAACCCGCGGCACTGGGAGTGGGGAGTCCTAACTACCGGACCCCTAAGGAAGCCCCACTCCCCGCGACCCATCTTCAAATGTCATTCCGCTGAGGGTAGGGCTTCAGAATGAATTTTGAAGGGACACAAACACGCAGTCCACAATACCGTACTTGGTGGTGGCTCCTGGACGAGGACCCGGCTGGTTAGGCGAGATCGGAGTGCTGGCAGAGTGGCCCTGCCCCTGGCCCTCATGCACATGTGTGCCCAGGTGCACATGTACACAGGCATACTCGCACACAGAGCGTTGGGCCCGTGCACGCTGGGAGCCGTGCTTTTCCTTAATTTTGCTCTCCGTCTAATCTCTCTGTGGAGCTCCAGATTACAGAGGCGATTGCATTTATTTACTCTTGTGGAAACAGTCATGGAGCGCCTGCTCTAGGTCAGATCCTGCACTGGGCTCCGTGGCCGCAGCACTAGAAAGGTGCGGTACATTGCTACCAGTCCATCGTGGGCCGTGCCTAGTGGCTCAGTTGTGTCCAGCTCTGTGCGGCCCTGAGGGCCATCGCCATCAGGCTCCTCTGTCCATGGGATTCTCCAGGCAAGAATACTGGAGTGGGTTGCCACGCCCTCCTGCAGGGGATCTTCCTGGCCCGGGGATTGAACCTGTGTCTCTTATGTCTCCTGCATTGGCAGGTGGGTTCTTTACCACTAGCGCCACCTGGGACTATCTCACGATTTTTGCATCCGTCCTGTGGTGGATGGCCATCTGTGTTTCCCATTCCACCATGGGATCCTTAAGGATAGAGAGTACATCTTGCTGCCAGCTCTGGTCCTAGCACCTGCCATGGTACATGGCACATGGCAGGCACTCAGTGATTACTTGCTGAATGCATGAAAATAAAGAAGATTCAGTAAACACCAGCAGTTAGGGAATAATTAAACAAAGTTATTAAGTCCTTAGGCTGTTCTTCTTACTGTATCGAGTTTCTACTTTTTAAATTTTTTGGCCATGGCACACGGCATGTGGGATCTTAATTCCCTGACTGGGGAGCATAACTATGTTCCTTGCAGTGGAATTGCAGAGTCTTAACCACAGGATCTCCAAGGAAGTTCAAGTCTTTTTAAAGAAGCATTATTTGGAATTCCCTGGTGGTCCAGTGGTTAAGAATTCTTTTGTCAATGCAGGAGGCAGGGGTTTGATCGCTGGTCTGGAAAGATCCCACATGCCGCGAGGCAGCTAAGCCATGCTCCATGACTACTGGGCCTGAGCTCGGGAGCCCATGTTCCGAAGCAAGAGAAACCACCACAATGAGAAGCCCTCGAAAAGCAACTGGAAAGTAGCTCCTACTCATCACAGCTTGAGAAAAGCCTGCACAGTGATGAAGACCTACTCTGTGTTAGTCACTCAGTTGTGTCCGACTCTTCGTGACCCCATGGACTGTAGCCCACCAGGCTCCTTGGTCCATAGAATTCTCCAGGCAAGAATACTGGAATGGGTTGCTATTTCCTTCTCCAAAGACCTACTGTAGCCAAAATTAAATAAATAAATAGCATTGTTGAATCCTCAAGATGACTTGTGAGTTGGGTATTGTCAGAAGTCTCATTTGCAGATGACTCTGACAGGTGAAATAAGATGCCCATGCAGCTGGAGGACATGCAGCTGGAGTTGCTTCCGCCTCCATCTTCTGACCATAGGAGCCAAAACCCAACAGGGAAGGATAGATAGACAGTGATGAGCACCCTCAATGTGTCAGGGGCAACTTTGGGTTCTTACTACATACACACCAGATAGTCTTATTAACTCTTCACTGAAGCATCCCATGCACACTAAAGAGTTCACACATGATGAATGCGCAGCTGGAGAAAATTCCACAAACTGAATACATCCATGTAACCAGCACCCAGATCAGGAAACAGAACTTCATCAGCTCCCCAGATATTCCCTCTGTGTCCCGGCTCTGGCACGCCCCCTCCAATATTAACCACTATCCTGACTTCTACCACCATTTGTACATTTCTACTGATTTATCCGCATAGAATTCTATAAGGTTTAGGGTCTGGGTTTTTTTTTTCTTCTTAAAGTCGTGTGTAAGGGTGGCTCAGCGGTAAAGAATCTGCCTGCCAATATAGGAGATGCAGGTTTGATCCCTGGGTTGCGAAGATTCCCTGGAGTAGGAAATGGCAACACACTCCCTTAAAAGAAAAAAAATATCATGTGTGAGTCACCCATATTGTTGTCTATAGTCACAGATTATTCGTTGTCATTGCATTGTATGAATATGTTGCAATTCATACATCCATTCTATGATTGATAAGCATTTGGGTAATTTCCACTTTCTGTTTATTACAGTGCTGCTGTGCACAAAAACAGGATCACAGAAAGTCTGCATCAAGGAGCTCACAGGTTTGACATAGAATCCAGTACTTCTAAACAGATTCCCAAGGTGGCTGCACCAATTTGCATCCCCACCAAGTAGGGTTATGAGAGTTCCAGTTGCTCCACTTCCCTGCCAACACTTAGTATTGTCAGATTTCTCCATTTTTACTGCCCTGTAGGCTGTGCTGTACACTTTATTTCTCAACCCTTTCAGGAGCCCTATGAGCAGGATTTTGTGACCTCTACATTACAGACGAGAACACCCGGGCTCTGAGAGGTGAAGTAATTTCTCCAGCACCACTTAAACCCTGGCACTGGCACAGGGCTGTCTGACCTCAGCCCAATATATCATCGTGTCTCTGTTTATCAAGCTGCCTCCTCCGACCTTGTCCCCAGGGGTTCCCAGAAGTCCCATCCTAGGGACTATAGCCACTCTGCTTCTTGGGTGATACCGGACTGATGCCCCTGGCGTGGGTCGGGCTGCGAGTAGGAGGCCCTCTGGTCCAGGTCCTCTCTAGCACTCTTTCCAGGGCTGGAAAGGGCAGGGGGTGGGCAGCGGGGTGCACACTTAGCGTGGGGGGTGGGGGTGGTATGGGGCAGGGAAGAAGGCCCAGGGCGAGGTAGGGGAAACCGAGAGGAGGGTTTTGCTGTCGCACCTGGCGGCGGAACCCATCTCACCAGTCAGGCCGGGGGATGGAGGGAGAGTGGGATGGGAAGAGGCTGTCTGCAGAGGGACCAGGCTGGTGGCGGGCCGCGAGGCTCTTAGGACCCTCTTCCAGGAGGCGTTAGCGGAGAGGCAGGACCGGGGTGAACCGGGGAGGAGCGAGGGTGGCAGGTTCTCCCTCCCACGGCTACCGAGGGGCACCTCCGCGGCCAGAGTCTGGGGTCACGGGTCCCGGTTAGGGTCTGTGCTCAAGGCTGGAGAAGATGGGCTGGGGCGAATGGCAGACCCTCGCCAGAGGCCCGAGGCGGGATGCGGCCGGGGCGGGGCCGGTCCGGGGCGGGGCCTCGGCCCGGGGGCGGGGCGGGGCGGTGGGCGGGGCGGGGCGGTGGGCGGGGCGCGCGAAGACCAATAGGCGCACGCAGCTTGGGCCCCGCCCCGCCCCCCGCGGCGGCTGCTGCATAGTCATGAGCTCGGGCGGCGCTGCGTCAGCGGAAGCGGCGCGCGGCGGCTGTTTCCGACCTGATAAAGCGGCGTTGTCCTCGCGCGCTGGCCGCATCCTCGCAAGCGCTCCGTTCGCGCCCGCGTCTCTCGCTGACTGACCGCCCGGCCGGCCAGCTGAGGAGCAGCCGCCGCCGGGCCCTGCCGCCGCCGCCGCCCCCGGAGCGCCGCGCCCCCGCCGCCCCCGCCCGGCCCGGCCCGGCCGCCCCGCCGCCCCGCGGCCCCGGCCGGAGGAGACAGGTGAGCGGCCGGCCCGCTGCCCCGACCCCGCCGCACCTGGGCGCCCGGCACCTGCCGCTTGCCCACCCCCACTCGGCCCCCGCGCGGCCCCGGCCTCGAGCTCCGGGGCCGGCTCCCGGCCCGCTCCGGCATCCCTTCCACGGGGAGGAGGCCCCCCACGCCACGGCCGAGAGCCTGCTCCCGCCCGCACAGCCGCCCCGGGCTTGGGCCCCTTCCCTTCTCCGCCCGGGGTGCACCTGCCCGTCTTCGTCTCCGTCACCCCGCACCCCCGCTCCAGCCTCCTGGAGCATCTTGGGCCCCTCCCCGCGGGGTGCGCCTTCCCCTGGACCCTGCCCCGGCCGCAGTCCTCGGCATCCCCCACCCCAGTCTTCTCGGGTTACTCTACCCGCAGGAAGCCTGGCGCCTCAGCCCCCTTGGTCCCGACCCTGCCCCGCGCCCTCGGCCTGACGTCGCCAACTTCTGAGGTCAGCCACTGTCCCCTCTGCCTGAAACCCTCCTGTCCCCGCACCTGCACGCCCTCAGCGGCCTCGCAGGGCGGCCACACTCGGGGCTGCCCCTGTGTTTTGTTTGTCTTACCTGCACCGTCCTCTGGTCTGCCCCTTTGAAGACACCTCCGTTCCCGCAGCCAAGCTGTGCCTGGGGAAGAGGGGCCAATGCCTCGGTGCACCCAGGTCCAGCAGCCCCTGCCCTGCAGAAGTCCCCGCACGTATGTCTGCATCTCGGCACCGCTCCCCCTTTCCCGTGCCGGCTGGCCTCCCAGAGCTCTTGAACTTAACCCGTTCCTCCCCAGGGTGTGTTGCTCTTGACTGGGCTGCGGGGGAACACCTTCCAGCAAAGGGCTTTTTCAGAGGAGGTATGTCAAAATGGGAGGGGTGGTGGTTTGAAAAAAACACAGCCTCCCGGTTAATCATTCATAGTGATTCTGGGGGGTTGGGGTACACACTTGATCTCCTAGGGAGTGTGAGTTTTTTTTTCCTTTCTGAATGGGGCACTGAGCCATCCAACCCCATCGGTTTCCTCCGCTGACTCCAGCCAAAAGGGGCCTGGTTGCTCCTGGTTTGGGGGGCATCTCCTAGCCTGAGGCCTGGGAAGGGATGAGGGTTTAGAAGATGAGTGATTGAAGCCATCGTTGTGGGGTCAAACGATTGTCAGAATCGAAGCCTGCTTCTTCTGGGAAAAGCCAGGTCGATCTTCCGGCGTTCTGTGAGTGTGCTCTGCACTTCAGTGGGTGGGTAAGGGGGAATCTTTCAGCTCTTATATTTTGCGCCTGTAGTAGGAGAAAAAGGAAGACGATAAAAAGCTGGAGGATTGGTATATTACCCTGATGCGGTGTATTAAATGGCAGGGCATCCAAAAGAGTGACCCTAGCCGCCTTTAAAAATGAATACTTTGCTCAGTTTTCTGGTGGATCTGAATTATGTATTCAAAGAAACAGTAAGAGTTTATTCAGTGCTCAAGAGGTTTTGCAGAAACCACTTGAAGGTGGGGAGGGGCAGCGGCTGTGGCCTGGAGCTGTGTAGGTCCCAGGTGGGAAGATCCTTGTGGCTGCCAAATGCTGGGGCTTCTGGAGTGGAGGGGAGGGAGGAGTCGGTTGTCTTAAAAATATGGAATTTCAGTCCCGTCCGGGCTAATTGATAAATCATGGGCAGCAGCTGTAAAGGAAAGTAGGGGCTAGTTTGAGACACATTTGAAATGCATATTAGGCCCTGAGTGGAAGGTGTGTGTGGCCTGGATGTCCCCCTGGGGAGGCTGCCCGGGGGCTCCGGGCCTATGAGAGTGGGCCTGTTTCCCTGGCTGAGATGCGTGCTGCAGCCTCGGCCCGTGCCGCATCGGGAAAGCAGAGCAGAGATTGGACTGGGCGATCTCCAAGGTGCCTGGCAGTTTTTTAACATCCTGGGGCTCTTCCCTGCCCTCAGCACTGCTTGCTGGAGGTCAGGCAGGGGCAGGAGAAGCCTGGCAACAGGACCCTGGCCTCTCGGAGCCGGGAGAGCCCGCCCTGCAGGTCTGCGGGGGAGGAGGGGCTGCGGCAACGGCCGCTTGCTCCCCCATCCCCAGTGGAGGAGAGCACACACAGGCATTTTCTCCGGCGTTCAGGCTGCTTGGTGTTGGATTGGTTTTATCCGTGTTGTCAGAGGGACGGTGGGGAGGAGAGTGGATGGCCTCACTGGGGTCTGGGCTTTGCTGGCGTGTCCTGACTGCGGTGCCTTTTGGTCCCTGTCCCTCGTCTGCACCCTCTTGGCCGCTCCTGCTTGTCCTGTGGGGCCCAGCAGCCCAGCCCGGCAGGGGTGGTTCGTGACTAACAGCCTGTCGGCCTGACTGGTGAGCGCAGTAGGTGGCAGACAACCCCAAATTGCAGTGCCCTCTCCGGGAACACCCCTGGCAGAGCCGTGTCTGTAATTTGTGGAGCCAGAACGCGCTGGAAGCCCAGTCCCCACTGAGGACGGGCCAGGGTACTGCTCCACGCTTGCTTCCTCTGGTTTCCCAATTTTTCTTCTTTTTTAATCACAACATAATTCCGCTGATTAAGAAACACTCAGCAAAACCCCATTAGGAGGGTTGCCTTCATCTCCAAGCCAGGAAACCTGAGAGCATTTTAGCGCTGCAGAGTGGGAATCTGACCAGAGGGGAAAAGCCTCCCGGAGGAAGAGCGGCCATAGAGAAAGGAGGTGGGAGAGGACCCCCAGGCAGGGGCTCCCAGGCCAGGCCCACCGCCCTTCCCCCACCCCTGCCCACACAAGGTCCCCTTGTTTAGATTAGCTTAGTTATCCCACCAAAATCAATGAACAAGGATCTTTTTAACATGGAAGTTTCAAAATGTGCTTCGAGTGGCCTTTTTTTTTTTTTTTAAGAGTATTAAATGCTAACCCTTTGTGAAGTAAGGCACTTCCAGCTAACTAGGAGATTGTGGACATTTGAACATGTGCGCAAAGGAAGCTTCCCTGCCTGCATTCAGACCAGACTACACAGCCGTCATTTTCAACCCTCTGCCACTTAGGTAGTGGTGACCCTGGAAACGTTCACTGGGGGCCTCATAGTATTTGTGAAGCTGCTGCTTCGGCAAGTGACTTTCAGAGGAGGTATTTTAAGAAGATTAAGAGCCTCAGGCTTGCAGGGCAGCAGCGTGATTCCTGCTGTTCTCAGGGCACCGACAGTGTTCCCCTCCACACCCGGGTCGGCAGTAGCGCCGGGACACGGCCCGGACACTCGACGCGGATGTGACACCCGGAAGTGCAGGCAGTGGTCTGTCTGGGTCCTCTGTTGAGCTCGCTGATCTTGGGGTAAGCACGCTGCTGCTACTAGAGATGGTGGGAAAGGAAACAGGTCCTCAGAGTTGGAGAGAAGGACTCTGAGTTCTCTTCTGCTAGTTTGGAACCTCAAGTGAAGACAGGTCGCCAGAGTCCATAGCTGGGCCTGCAGGGAGACCCCAAATGAGGGTGTGCACTGTGCCAGGCATTTTGCCCCCAGGTGCAGGGTTGGGGTGCTGGCTGTCCCAAAGTGGGATCCCCCCACAGCTGGAGGGTTTGCAGAGTCTTTTCGAGTCACTGTGCAAGGCTGCCCTGGCCTCACTCCCCCACTCCGCTGGCCCTGCGCCCAGGGGAGGAAGGCTTTGTTCCACCTGGGCCGATGTTGTTTGCCTCCTCCCAAACCTGTTGCAGGATTTCGCTGGCAGTGAGGGAAGCCGCATTCCTGAACCAGTGCCCGAGAGGCTCTTTATTGTGCTGCCTTCAAGAAGTACCTTCCAGCCCGGGATTCTGTGTCAGCTGGTTTGCAGTTTGTGGAGTTTGCTGGAGGGTCTCTCCTGGGGCTTCACCCTTGAATCCTGGAGCTCGTTGAATTGGTTGGTGACCAAATTCTTCCCATTGGAAAGAAAGGAAGGTCTTGAGCGCAAAATCTATAGCAGACCCTTAGATAAAGAGGGATTGGAAGAGAGTGGATTCTGGTCCAGATGTCGTGGTTGATGAGATTTTACATATAGATCTTCCTGCACAGTTTTAGACAAACAACATTTTAATCACCATTTTAGGAAAATACATTTATCCGAAAGAGGAGATGATTTTTGGTTTGGAAAGAGGAGTGTTTTTCCATCAGTTATTTTGAGGGGAGGGGTTTGGGGATGAACTTGGGATGTAGACGGTGGGGGGGGCACCAGCTGAGGGGCAGCCCTCTCATCATTGCAATCACCTGTTAGGAGTGCTTCAGAGCGACATTCCCTTAAAGCAGAGATCTTCAGACTTTCTTGCCCCTGTTCTATGAAATAACAAAAACTATGAGCACATTTTTAAGTTGCCGTCTAGACTTTTTCATTAAAAATAACTAAACACTCTAGTGATCTGATAGCCCACCCTCACCCTTTGAAAAAAGGAGCATACGTACTGTTTTTAACAGTTTTAACACATGTGTCTTCTTTTCTTCCTCATCTTGTGTGTTTGCTCCATTTTTCCTTGTGGAATTTTAATGTCATGCACTTTTATACTTGAAAGCCTTTTATTGATCATTCTTCACACTTCTCTGTCACCAGAGTATACCTAAACTGCAGTGTAAAACATTTCTGTGATCATGAAGCTGTGTTAATCCAGAGGAAATTTTTTCAAAGTATTTATTTGTTTATGACTGCATCTATACACAGGCTCTGTGCTGTTTCTTTATGGTTGTGGTGAACATGCCCAGTAGTTGCGGCACATGGGATCTTAGTTCCCTGACTAGGGATCAAACTCACACCCTGCACACCAGGAGGCGGACTCCCAACCACCAGGCAGGTGCCCCAGGAGAGATTTTCGTCACTGTAAATATCAGTACATAATTGATCACAGAAGCAGAAATGGATTGCTGGTCTTGATAATTACTTGATAACTACACATAGGCAGAATGTGTCTTAAAGAGCTGGCTGGGTCCCTTTAAAGCGCCTCCATTAAAGGAATTATCCCCCTGTCCTTGATGCCAGTACCCCCCCCACTCCCAACAGGGACTGAGGAAGGGAGAGTGTGAAGGTGACCTTGGTGGCGGTGGCGGGGGGGGAGGGCGTGGGGACCGGGGGCCGTTCGACTTGACCACCAGCCGTGTCACAGACAGGATATCGCGGAGGATCTGTGAGCCTCCCACACCCGAGAACCCTGAGGGCGCTTGGCGTTTGCACACGGGCTGCAGAGTGCTGCTCTGTCACCCGGCCGGCTTGGTGGATGGAGCAGCAGGCTGCTGTTAGACAGTGGCTTCATGCTCCTCTGCGGGTGCCGGGATGTTTGACTGGGTGTTTCCTAGCTGGACTACAGTAAAGGGCACAAGACGGTGCAGCTCATACACAAGTGTGTTTTGGTTAGTGACAGTGCATTTTTATTTGGTTGGGTAAAATGCAAGCCTGTGGACTAGTGCTGTGAGTTAAAGAGGCTTTTGTTCCCCCTGCGGGAGTCCATCAGCCTACTCTGTCCGGCTCCCTTCTAGGGCCCAGGGAGAGTGTCAGCAGGGAGGAGAGAGTGCCCGCTGCTGGTCTCCAGGGCGAGGGCCCCTGGGCTGGGGGTGCAGAGGAGCCTGGCAGGTCGGGGTTTGGGAAGCAGGGCCTCACCCTAAGAAATGGGTGGCGCTGGTGTCAGTCAGACCTTCCTCAGAGCCGCTTGAAGTCCAGGCTGGCCTTCTCCTAGGTGAGCCAGAGAAGCCCTCGAAACGTGAACACGTACTGTGTTTAGCCTAAAAGCCAGTTGATGTTAGATATGACAGCGAATTTAGTAATTCAGCAGATTGTTCTGCCTTCCTGCCCTGACCCAGAGCAGGCTTTGGCTGGAGGCTGTAGAACGTTGTGTTGCGGGGCAGTCTGTGACATAGGGGAGGTTCCAGGTGACCAGGGCGTGCTGCTGCTGGTGCTCGTGCTGGGCAGGAGGCTGGCTGCTCTCCCAGCTCTGTGAACCCTGCTCATGTGGGCCAGCCTGCCGTCCCCCCGTCTCGCGTCCTCAGGCCCCGCCGTTAGCAATCCGCTTAGGAATGCTTCGCCTTAAACGTGGGCAACGCGTGTCCTCAGACCGTGAGGCTGAGCCTTGGTTTGTAGAGATAAGAGAAGGTAGGAGCGAGGCACGGCCCCACCTGGGGGTCCTGGGGTGCATCCCGGGAGTGAGGCGGTGGGCCAGGCCGTGCCGCCTCCCCCGCCCTGTGGAGACCCCTGTGCCCAGATCCACATTCACATCTTCTTGGCCGTTTGGGCCTCGGTACTAAAGGATTAGGGCCTTTGCCACAGGGCCTTAGAGGCCTGGGCTGCTCACCGGAAACCAGGGTGTCCAGGTGACCCCACACCGAGGGGTTCGGCATGCCTGTCCTGCTCGGAGAGCAGGGGTGCTGGCATCACCGTCGGGCTTCCTCGCATCACTTACAGTAAAAGCCGGCAGCTGGAAGCCTCGCCTTCACACCCTGCACACCACCACCCTCTGCCGGAGGGAGCCGGGCCTTCCAGGGTGTCCGGGGCTGCCCACCCCCCGGCCCCCCCCCCCCCCCCCCCGCCTCCGAGCGCCCATTGCAGGCAGCTGTGACTCGGTGTGAGGGGTGGGGGTGGGGTTGTGGGGTTGAGGCCAGCATGTTCTTGGATTTGCCAGCATGGGGCTCAGCAAGCTTCATGGGACAGGGCAGCTGAGAGAGGACTCAGCGCTGTTTAAAACACGTCGAGCTGGCTCATCCTCGAGTTATTCAGACGTTGAAAGTGTTCTTAATTCTTAAGAGGATCGGGAGGGGCCCTGTGCTGCCGTCTGCAGCAGAGACACGCTAGCGCCTGGTGCTGGTGCCAGCCCCGGCCGGGTGACCTTGACCCAGCAGCCGCCCACCACTCGGAGCTCCAGCCCCCGTGTTAGGGCCTGGGGAGCATAATGCGGGTTTGTTCCTGGCACTTAGCAGGCCCTGAGGGCTGGGTCCTCCTGGGCGGAGCACTCGGCTCCTCCTCTAACCATGCAGCCGGGGCTGTGCTTGTGTAACAGAGAGGAGAAGGGGGCACACACAGAGAGGTCAAGCAGTTTACCCCGAGCCGCACGGTAAGTGGCCAAGCCCAACAAGCTCACCTTGGGCCTCACCGATGAGGGTGCCGGGCCCAAGGTCTTGGGTCTCCCGCGTGGCACCGTGAGCCGTGGGGGTGCAGGGCGCCTCCACCCATATTAATATATGTGTTTCTGGAAGTCTGGGGAGCGTGACTTTCGCTCTCGTGCTGTGACAGCGTGTGGAAAACATCAGTACATTTTCACAGGGCGAAACGCTTGTCGCTCACCAAATGCAGGTGAGAGTGGGGACCGTTTTCCCAGCGGGTGAACAGCGGTGGTGACACCGATGCTGTGAATGGAGAGGAGGCAGGAGCGCGTGGGGCCAGGTAGGCTGGCCGCCGCGGGCCAGGTCTCAGAGACCGGCTGGCTCTCAGTCCTCGTAGTCCCCGGCCGTAGGAGCCGCCTGTGCGGAGAGGCTGTGCGCGGATAAGAGCCCGTGAACAGCGGCGGTTTGTGGTTGTGAAGGTCAGATAGGCCTTTGGTTCCGCCTTGAGTGGCAGGGAGCATCTGGAGCCCGGAGCACTGGCTGGTTTCCACACCACTTGGGGAAAGTTTACCAGTTTTAACGTGGATTTCCTCATGGCCCCTTAGAACCTGTCCATCTGGGGTTATTACTGTCCGCCCAGCTCAGCCTGGGCTTGGAGCCCTTTAGCATATGTGGCCTGGGATCTCAGGCCTGCCCTGTGGCAGGCCGGCTCCGTGAGAGAGGGCTGGAGGACCGCTCCTGCCGCTCTGCCAACCCTGTTGGCTTTTGGCGGGAGTCCTCTATGTTCTTGACTTAAATGACCTGGGCAGGGGCAGCTGTAAGGCTACCAAGTGGATTGTCTGGGGAGGAACCCGGACCCTCAGCGAGGCCATCCTGTGCACTGAGCCTGGGGGGCTCTCCTTAGTAGTCCTGATGAACGGGGGTCACCGGGTGGCAGCGATGTGCCCAGGCATTGCCCATCCTCTCTGAGTATTTGTGGGTGCTCACAGCCCCTTAGAAGGGCCCCGGGCATCTTTATCAGGCGCCTGTGTGTGGGGACCATGGGCAGGTTCTGTGCAAGGTGCCACCTGGATTCGGAGGTAACTTCCGAATTTGCCGAGCACTCTGCACTGGAGGGGGTGCTGTCCCCACTTTATGGATGAGGAGACAGGCCCAGAGAGCTTAAGGAGTCCGTGTGGAGTTCTGTCTCCTGAGTGCCTCTGCTGGAAAGCGTACTAGGGACAGCGGGAAATGCAAAAGCAGTTCTCATCTAAGCAGAGAGGTGAGAGCTGAAGAAGAGCACACAGACGAGACACAGTGCTGGCCGGACGCTCCAGACAGTTACTGCCATCTTCACCTGAGCCTGTTCAGGGAGGACTTCTCGGGAGTGGAGGCTCTTACGGCTGGCTCAGGAAGAGAAAGAGCCCGATTGTCCGGGCACGAGGGTGCCGCTGTGGCTTTGCATGGTGGAGGTGGGGTGGGCCTCCAGCTGAGTCCACTTTAGTGATGACCCGCCCAGGTTGCCACAGAGACGTGCCGGGGGAGGAGGCCCCGCCAAGCCTTCATGGCGTGGCCGGGAGGGGCCAGGGCATGGGGCATGGCGTGCTGCTGGCCAGCGTGGCGTCCTTGGACTTCTCCGGTCCTCTTAGCCAAGGACAGAAGCTCTGTGCTGTGCCCACCACAGCGTGGCCCGTGGAAAGGAGCTGCCTTCAGCATGTGTACAGCGAGGCGCGTGGACTGGGCATGGACTGCCTGAGCCCCCTGCCCTGGTCAGTGCACCCTGTCCCACCCACCCAGCCGCTCTCCTGGCCTGGTTTCCCGGCTGCCCTCCTCAGCGTCCCTGCGTGCTCGCACTGTGGTGGGCCTCCCCCGACCCCCAGGCAGCTCAGGAAACAGGTTCAAGTGGAGGCTGCTCGGTGAGTCCCGTACTGTCCCCCGCGTCCCCAAGGGAAGGTGGCATTCTGTCTCTCTGCCCTGGATCCTGTCTCTCGGGCACAGGTCAGGGACTGGAGGGGCTCCATCAGGCCCAGCCCTGGCTCAGGGCTGCTAATACTCACAGCTCCTGATAACATTTCAACTTAAAACAGCCTTTCAGTGGCTAGCCTGATTTTTCACATGAGAAGTCCGTCTATTTAGGGACTGGCCATGGCTCCCCTAACTGAGAACCCCACACTCCCAGTTTAGCACAGCCCTTCTGAGAGCCTGGTGGGGGACGGTCACGGGAGTAAGCGGCTCGTTCCTGGACTGGCTGACGTGAGGGAGCAGGGTGGTGTCCCGGGTTACCCTTATCATCCTGAGGCTTGGGAGGGCTGGGGGCTGGGGCTGTGTGCTCACGGGCTTAGGGAGTTAACGTCTTCCGTTTGGCGGGGGGTTCATATCTGAGAACAGCTCAACTACTTAGGAGATGTAATCAGATACTGTTCCCCGGGCCCTTCAGAGAGGGGCTGGAGCAGAGGCTGTGGGGGGTGGTGGCGTCTGGGAGGGCCCCTGAGTCTGCTGGGTCATCACCGCACGTACGGCTGTCCCCACGACGGGCGTTCTGGAGTTGCGGCTGGTCACTGGGGGCACTGGCGCTGATGTGTGCCCTTGCTGGAGAAGCTCCCCCGGGCCTCTGAGGGTCCTGACCAAGACCAGCAGGGGCCCTGTGTCCTGCCCGCCTGGCAGGCCAAGCTTGCCCCCCATCCCCTGCTGCCCCTGGAGACAGGTCCTTCACGACTGGCTCCCAAGGGAGCTGCTCTCATGCTGGGCACAGGCCGACAAAGGCTGTGACAGTGGGCAAAGGCAGGCAGGTAGTGGTAGCTTAGTAATGGGCGTTTGGGACCTGTGTCCAGTGACCCCCGACCTGACTGCTCACCCATGTGAGCAAGGGCGGAGGCAGGCCTGCGCCTGTTGGCCTGGTGGAATGCCTCGCCACGGCAGGGTGCAAGGGAGACCCAAAGGTGCTGGCCCATGGGCCCAGGGTCCTCCTGGTCAGAGTTTGGCCTGGCTGAGTCTTATTTTTACCACAATCTAGTCTTAAGCCCCAAACCAGGATTTTTCAACTTTTTTTCAAACCATCCTTTTTTTTTTTTTTGCACACTTCCCCCCCGGGAAGATCTTGTCTGGATTCACACTTTTTTTTTAATTGCAAGGCTTTTATGCGTGCAGTGTGCCTTTCCCAGCATAACTGCGCTCCCCTGACACCCCTGGAAATTCAGCCCCAAGGGATCCCACGAGGCCCGCTGCGGCGGCACTCTTGCACTGCATCTCATGCTCTGTAGAGCAGGTGCCGTGTGCTTCTTCCGTGTTGTGGATGCGACACCAGTAGGCGAGCGGCTCTTGTACATTCAGCGGGGCCTGCGTGTTCGGTTTCCGTGGAGCTGCCGTTCGGCTCCGTTTTCCTCGCGCTGACCAGAGTGGCCGCGCGCCTGGGAGCCCAGTGACGGGTTCTGGTGTCTCAGATGGACTCTGGGTCCTGAGGGCACCCGGACAGCCCGGATTTGCCTGTCTTGCTTCTGAGGGTCAGTTTCAAGGCTAAAGCGTTTTAGCTGGTTTTAGAAAAGGCAGAGGAACCAGAGATCAAATTGCCAACGTCCGATGGATCATGGAAAAAGCAAGAGAGCTCCAGAAAAACATCTATTTCTGCTTTATTGACTATGCCAAAGCCTTTGACTGTGTGGATCACAATAAACTGTGGACAATTCTGAAAGAGATGGGAATACCAGACCATCTGACCTGCCTCTTGAGAAACCTGTATGCAGGTCAGGAAGCAACAGTTAGAATTGGACATGGAATAACAGACTGGTTCCAAATAGGAAAAGGAGTATGTCAAGGCTGTATATTGTCACCCTGCTTATTTAACTTATATGCAGAGTACATCGTGAGAAATGCTGGGCTGGAAGAAACACAAGCTGGAATCAAGATTGCCTGGAGAAATATCAATAACCTCAGATATGCAGATGACACCACCCTTATGGCAGAAAGTGAAGAGGAACTAAAAAGCCTCTTGAAAGTGAAAGAGGATAGTGAAAAAGTTGGCTTAAAGCTCAACATTCAGAAAATGAAGATCATGGCATCTGGTCCCATCACTTCATGGGATATAGATGGGGAAACAGTGGAAACAGTGTCAGACTTTATTTTTTGGGGCTCCAAAATCAGTGCAGATGGTGACTGCAGCCATGAAATTAAAAGACGCTTACTCCTTGGAAGAAAAGTTATGACCGACCTAGATGGCATATTTAAAAGCAGAGACATTACTTTGCCGACTAAGGTCCGTCTAGTAAAGGCTATGGTTTTTCCAGTGGTCGTGTATGGATGTGAGAGTTGGACTGTGAAGAAGGCTGAGTGCCGAAGAATTGATGCTTTTGAACTGTGGTGTTGGAGAAGACTCTTGAAAGTCCCTTGGACTGCAAGGAGATCCAACCAGTCCATTCTGAAGGAGATCGGCCCTGGGGTTTCTTTGGAAGGAATGATGCTAAAGCTGAAACTCCAGTACTTTGGCCACCTCATGCAAAGAGTTGACTCATTGGAAAAGACTGTGATGCTGGGAGGGATTGGGGGCAGGAAGAGAAGGGGATGACAGAGGATGAGATGGCTGGATGGCATCACGGACTCGATGGACGTGAGTCTGAGTGAACTCTGGGAGTTGGTGATGAATAGGGAGGCCTGGCGTGCTGCGGTTCATGGGGTTGCAAAGAGTCGGACACGACTGAGCGACTGAACTGAACTGATGATCAATTGAGCAAGCATTTCAGAGTCCCTCCTTCGTACTTATGTGGAGGTCGCAGGGATTGCCAGCTCCAATGCCCTGGGGTGATGGCAGGTGGGTGGTCTGGCTGCATCTGTCTCATCCTGCTGTTGGTGGGGAGCAGGTGGCATCCACAGGCAGAGCCAGGGGAGTTAGGTCCATATGGGGGGGGGCAGGTGGGGCTCAGGGACACAGCAGTGGGGGTGACATCCCACCCCGGGCCTGGCCGCAACTGGGAGCCTTCCACTCATGGGCCCGGGGCGCCGGCTGGAGCAGCAAGCAGGCCACACGAGGGGAAGAGTCTGTTGGAGATGGGGTGGTCTTCCACAGAGGGGCCTGGTCAAGCTGCAGTGACAGGTTAGCGCGGGCACCTGCCTGCGGGACCAGCTTCCTGCCGCCTGCTGTCCGAGTGGGAGCTGACAGCTGTGGGCTTACAGTGGCTCGGGTTCTGGGTGGCGTCCTGAGCAGCCCAGGTCGAGTGGGTTTGGGGCTTCAGGCCCCTTGTGCACAGGCCACGTCCTCCTTCCCCAGGGCTACAGGCGGGCTCCGCCCCTCATCTGCAGGGCAGCCTTGGAACACCTTGAGGGCAGCTTGAGCCCCGTGATGCGTGTGCGCCGGGGCTGATGCGTGTGCTCGGGGCTGATGCGTGTGCGCCAGCGGCACGGTGAGAGGCTGGATGAGGGAAGAAAGCCTGGCCTGGGTCAGCTCTGAACTGGGGGTGCAGCGCCTGGCAGACGGCCTGGAGCTGGGCACGGAAGGAGGAGCCAGACCATGTCTGAGGGAGACGGTGATGCCCAGACTCCTCGTTTGAAGTCGGCGTACAGATTAGATTAGAGTGTTATCTGGAGTATGGCTTGTGTTTGGTTATGAAACGTGAGACCCACGTTTTGCTGACCTGTTTTTTTCCTCACTCATCCCTCCCCAGCTCTGTCCTGGGTTACTTTTCCAAATGAATGAGCTAATACAACATACAGAAGGTTCAAAACAAGCTCATTATCACCCTGGCAAGCCAACTACATAACATTTACTCAGGACTCCTCTGCAGACGCCAAGGCTTGCTGGGCTGACTTTATTCCGTCTGACAGAATGATAGTCGCTTTACTGGCAGTGGTTTGTACTTTTGTCGGCTCCTTTAGGACCAGCTCTGGAAGTGGTGGTTTGATCTTTCCTTTTTGCTATCACCATGTCTGTGTGTCTCATAGAGTGCCCAGCTCCGCAGCAGTCAGGGCTGGCCCTTGTTGGTTTCTGTTTCATCTGCCTTTTGTTTGTTTGAGCCTAAATTGCTCAACTACATTCTAAAGGAAATCACAGACGGAAGGACTGACCTTAAAAAGCTATGAGAAGATGATGTAACAGCCGGATCACAGCAACAGTGCCCCTGACTGGTTGAGAAACCGCATGTGCGCCCTGCTCCCTGTTCCCCAGCCAGGGTGGTTCTCTACCCAGTTGGGTCATGGATCCTCTGAGACTGCCGAACGCTATGGACCTCCTTCTCACAAAAATGTGAAAACACTATCTTACCTGTGCATTAGCGGGTACTCAGGCTCTCCTGGCACCCTAGGATGTGGGCCAAAAGGCCCTCTCTGGAGCCAGGTCAAGGGACCCGCCAGGTGGGCTGCCTGCTTCGTCTCCGGGAGTGGCTAGCTCTGGCCTTGGGCTGGACATCAGCCCCCAGGTGATGGCTGGCGTTGTTTCCCAGCTCCCGTGACGGGGATGAGCAGCGACTGCCCGTCCGACTCAGGCATCCATCCCGGGCCCTGGAGAGCCTGGAAGCTTTGGGCAGAGCGCCTGCCGGGGATGCTGTCATGCCTGTGACGTTAGGATGCTCCAGTTCACTTTGTGGGGAATGTAGGGTAGTTAAAATTAGCAGCGAGAGCCTCCGAGAGTCAAGGTTGTCCAAGAGTGTTGAGCAATGTCACATTGAGATCAGGCTCGGGGTGGCGGGTGGAATTCCCAGCCAAGCCGCAGTGGAAGGGTCAGGCCTGCAGCTGCAGCTCGCAGGGGCCCTGGTGTCAGCACTGAGAGGGTCTCCAGAGGGGCACGGGGTTAGATCTCTGGCTGTGCTGCCCCTGATGTGGTTGCCCTAGAGCCAGATGTGTGTCATGGCTTGGGGAGCGGCCCCTGCACCTGCAGGTTCCCCGTGCATGGATCCCCAGGGCGGCTGCATCGTGCATTCTCACAGTGTAGGGGACTCGAGGACCTGTGGGGAGTCCTGGGTAGAACAGTACACTCTGTCTTGCGTGCGTGTGTGTTAAACAGTGTATATAGCATTGTTTATCTAACTGCATACTGTAACATACTACAGCACACATAATTACACGTATGTAATGTGTATGACAGTCTACTATCGTAACGTGTATTTTATTTCAAGTTCCTTGCGAGGGTGTGTAGGGTTCTAGTTGCCCCACCAGCTCCTTTTCATTGATGACATGAGGGACAGGGTGTTTCTTAGGGCCGTGATGGAGGGTCTGAAGCTACAGTGCCAGGCGTGTCCATTGGGCCTGCTAGGCGGGCTCCCAATGCCGAGGAATGGGGAGCGGCCTCCTCCACTCTGAGTCTGTTTCCCTGACAGAACAGGAGGGCCTGGGGTGTTCTGCAGCCTTCCCCGTGGGCCTCCTCCAGGCCCCCTCTGCAGAGGGACCCCTCTGGTCTCTGGCACACGGCCACTTAGTTCCTCTCGAGACAGGCCATGTGATCCTTTCCAGCCCAGCTCCTTTCAGCTGGGCAAACCCGGAATCCCCCCGCTTACAGCACCGCCTCTTCATGCTCTTCAGACACAGAGCGCACAGCCGTCCCTGATCATTCTCAGCAATCTGCTACCCCGTCCGCGGCCCTGAAGATTAGAGGCCCGTCCTCATGGGAATCCACGAGGCACAACACGCCTCTGCGACTTTACACTCCACTCTAATGGTTGTCTGTCCTGTGCGAAAGGCGAAGCTGAGGTTGCTTTGAACTAAAGACTTTTGATCGGGCCAGGTTTCAATTTCCGCCTGGAAAGGAACCAGCCCGCCTGGCCCTCGCCTCCCACCCGGCCCACCCTGTGAGCTGCCAGTCTCCGCGACCACCTGACCCCTGCTTGGGGAGGGTTCCCACGAAAAAGCAAGACCAGAATGGGGCTCTGGCCTCTTCCCGCCAGTTCCCGTTCGTTTCCGCAGCCCAGCAGCGACACTGTTGACAGACTCACGACAGTGCTGGGACACAGTATCGCCATCTGGGCTGCTGTTTGTCCCCCTGAGGGCCCAGCAGTCACCATCCTGCAGCTTCTGGGCAAGCGACCTAGTGCCTCAGTTTTCCCATCTGCAGACTGGGGCTAAGAACGGTGTTCACCACATTGGACTGTTGCAAGGACAGAGCAAGCTCGCACACACAAAGCGCCATGAACAGTAGTTGGCACCTAGGATGTCCGCTCAGAGTTTCAGCTGCCGTGACGCGCCCACACGAAGCATGAGGATGCAGTGCCAGGGAGAGGCTTGGCGGCTCCCGGGAGGGAGGGATGCGCTCCAGTGAGAGATGGGACCTCCCGGGCCCGTGGACGCCCGGGTCGGGGCGGGAGCGCGTGCCGTCGTGCAGGGCAGAGCCAGCACCGCCGAGCGTGGGGCTGTGTGGCTGGGCAGGAGGCTGGCAGGGGCTGGCAGCTGGGCTGGCCCGGCACATTTGGCCGCGAGTCCTGGCCGGGGCCATGGAGTCGGGCGGCGTGTGGGCAGAAGCGCGCGCAGGTGGACGTGCCGCTGTCCGCTGTGTCCCCCGAGCTGGGCCACAAGCGTGGGGTCGGGTCTGTGAGCACGGGAGGGGGTGGTGCAGCGTGCGGACCAAGGGGCTCACCCCGCCCAGGACCCTGCGGGCAGCCTGACTCCCTGGCCCAGCGTGAGCCCGCTGCGGTCCTCGGGGAGGGTGCTGTGGTGAGTCTCACAGTGAGCCTTTTATGGTCTGAACTTTCTTCTCTCCTTCTTTTCCTTCTTTTGGGGGGGTGGCCACAAGTGCCCAGCATGTGGGTTCTCTGACCAGGCATTGAACCCACGCCCCCCGCAGTGGAAGCACTGGGCAAGTTACCCAAAGTGTTTCCTTGACAGACTTAACCAGATGCCCCAAAGAATAACTTCTTTAACCAAATACATAATTTTCCTATTTGTAGTTAACTGCCTTTAATTGGCTGTTGTGCCAGCCTGGCCATCCTTCCACTCCCAAGGATGCTCCATGCTCCCTGGGGGACACTGGGTAATGCAGGCGCACCATGAAGGGTTCTCCAGGGGGCCAGCCCTGGGGGGCTCAGCGGGCCTTGGAGGAGGGAGGGTGGTTCTGGGGGCGGTGCGCAGCCGGCTCTCCTGGCCCTGCTGGTTGCTGGCTCCCTTGTGCAAACACCGCCGTGCCTCCAGGTGACCTCACCTGTCAGCCGTCAGGGCAGCTGAGTCATGACGCCGTAAATATCCGCCAGGGCAGGTTTGTAGCTGCGGTTATGTCTTCTCCCTTTTAAAATTAGTCTTGAGGAGAGAGTAAGGTGGTGTGCTGAGTTTCTCGCTCATCATTTACAGGCTTCCCGCAGGCCCTGCAGGCCTTTGTCCTTCGATGGCGGTGCCCTCGGTGTGCGGTTCTGAACGGGATCAGAGCTGGTGGCCATGGGGGAGGAGGGACAGTGCCCGCAGCCTGGAGCGGCAGCGGCCAGCTCAGGTCGGGCAGCGGCCCTGGGTTCCCGTCTGCCCTGTGCCTCTCTGCTGTTCTCAGTGTCCAGGGACGGATGCTGACCTCACGAGGGGCACCCCACCCCCGGCGGCTGGCCGGGAGATACCTTCACAGGGCCAGCCGCACCCAGCTGTGAGCGCTCTGTGAAAGGCCGTTGCTTCTGTTTGCTGGGGGCAGGTGTGCGCATGGAGAAGACAGCAGTGCAGGGCTGCTGCTAAGGGGACAGCGGGGTCTCCTGGGCCTGCTTTCGTGGGGACAGTGGGCAGGAAGCAGGTCCGCTGCAGATTCATGCAGTCACTGCATTGCCCCGATCAGGAAACGCTCGCTCGGGAACGGTGACTTATTCTGTTTATGTTTACCTTATTCTGGAAAGGCTTTAAGCTGGCTTGCATGCATGCATGCTAGGTCGCTTCAGTCGTGTCCTACTCTGTGCGACCCCATGGACAGCAGCCCACCAGGCTCCTCTGTCCACGGGATTCTCCAGGCAAGAGTACTGGAGTGGGTTGCTGTGTCCTCCGAGTTTAGGAGTCTGTAAAGGTGCAATAAGGTACGTTTGCAGCTTGCATGCTTATGTGTCCTGCTGTGGTCTGTTTCCAGTGAGTGCACATGGAGGCTGCCCCCTACCCCAGTCTAGGAGCTCCCCGGGAGTGCAGAGGGGCCTTTGCCACTAGCCTCTGCAGGTCCTCCTTGTCTGTGCCCAAGCCCCGTGTTTCTGGCCCAGAGTTGAAAGCCAGAGGGACCATGAGCTCAGACTCCTGCCTCCCTGGGCTGGGAGGGGGCACAGCCCAGGGGCTCCCAGAGGGCCGGAGCCAAGCTGGGCTCCCTTGTACCTTTGAGGCAGCGTTCATTCAGGAGAAACCCAGAGGGAGGGCCCCCTGGGTCTCCCCACCCACCTTCCCCCACGTGACAACCCCCACCCCTTCAGGCGGCCTCAGGTGTGTCCTGGGACGCTGTGGACACCCAGCTTGTGGACTGACGTCAGGGGCTAAAAAGCCCCCTCACTGGTTCTAGAAGCGTTGCTCAAACTCAAGATTGAGCGTCTTCAGAGACCATTTGGGGAAGACAGAAATCTCACAACTGCGCGCATCCCGGGCTCCGCTGGGTGGGCCTCAGGGAGTGTGCGCCAGCCTGTGCGCTCGGTGCTGTTCCTCAGCCTCTGCAGTGGTCAGTGCCAGCCTCTGTCTCGGACTTCCCCTGTGTGCCCGTCCTGGGGAGCATTGTCAGTGAGCGTGGGCACAGAGGGCGCCGAGGGGACGCAGGCTGGCAGAATGGAGCGGGAGGCTGGCGGCTTCGTGGGCTTCACTCCCTGGGGGCGAGCTCTCTGAAGTGGGTCTTTGTGCACAGCACCGGGATGCGGGTCTGGGCCGCGCAGCGGGCCCGTCGCCCTGGATGGGGCAGTTGGTGACCCTAGAGTGAAGGGTTGACAGACATGGGAACTGCCTGTGCAGCAGCCCTGTCCGTGAGGCTGTGGCTCTGAGCTCACGGTGATAGATGGGTCCCTGACCCGGGAAGGCCTATTGAGATGTTGGGGTGTTGGGCGTGGTCCCAGCGGCTGCTGTTGCAGAAGCCATCGGGCCAAGGTCCCATGGGTAGGAGAGGTGGGGCAAGGTCCCATGGGTAGGGGAGGCGGGGACCCACGGTCCCTTCTCCCTCGCTGGACCCCCAGGGATGGCGAGCTCGCGCTTGGAGGGAGCCTCCTGGGGTGGGGGATACCCGCTGTGGAGCCAGGCTGACGCTGAGTCCTACTTACCGCCCGTTTCTGGTTCTGCCTCTCCAGTCACCTGTTCTCTGCAGTCGTCCTGGCAGGGGGTCAGTGCGCGGGGTGGACACCCCAGATGGCTGCAGCTGAAAGGGTGCTGACTCTCTCCCCTGTGAGGCCCCGGGGGACAAAGACGAGCCCCTGGCCCTGGGCGGGGGCCATGCCCAGGAGGACCTGCTGGAGGGAGCAAGAAGCTTCCTGAGTCTTGGGGCTTCACAAGACTTGGACGAGCACAGGCCAACTTGGCGTTGGATTATGCTTTTATCCCCCAGGAGAGAAACCAAATAAACAGAATAGAGGTACTTCGGGCCCCTGGCCAAACGAGACATATTTTGGATCTGGTGACCTTTTTCTTTGGGTCACTAATCACTGGAGAAGGTTTTGACCGTATTCCATTTCAGAATAGGAAGCACAGCTAATTTTTCAGAGTGGCAAATAAGGAAAAGAATGAAAGTATCTCGGAGTCTCTGTTTCCAGAGGCTCCCCCGGGAGGAACATTTTTATAGACACCACACGTCCTCGCCAGCCCTGGCCAACTTTCCGTCCCGGCGTGCCGGGCTGTCATGAGCTGGCCAGCGCCTGGGAGGCCGGCACCTGCCCACGTCCCTGCGGCTCGCCGGCCACATCAGGGCCCCACGCTGGGCCGCCCAGCTCTCCTGGGATCTTCATAGATCACGAACGTCAGCGTTTTCAATGCTGCCCTGCAGAAAGTCACTGTGGTCACTGAGTCCCAGGGCACTCGTGGCCGTAGTCAGAGCCGGGGGTGGTGGTGTGACGCCAGCCCTTGTCGAGGCCGCCGGAGACGCCCCACCACCGCCTTCCCCGGCCTTGGCTCCTGGCTCAGGCGCAGGCAGCACGTGCGTGACCGTGCAGCGGAGATGCTGCCTTGCGTGGACACACATGTGCCGGGCAAGGGCTGGGCGCCGACCGCCAAGTGCCGTGGCCTTTCCTCCTGGCTGCCTTGGCCTTGTGCCGCCGCCGGGGCTGCACCTGAGTGTGAGTCCCTGTCTGCGCTGCCGCCTCCCCCTGCGCCTTTAAGCTACGGAGAGGTCGCCCAGGAGGACCCCTGTGGCCGAGCACCGAGGGGACAAAGCCCCCTTTGGCCGGGGCTGCGGGATCGCCCTAAATGCCTAGGCAGACTTGGAGCTGGTGTCGACCTGGCAATTCTGGGGAACCCGAGACCTTCTCGGTGTCCTCGTCTGTCTCCCCTGCTGCCTGCCTCTCCTGTGTGTCCCGGGGCACTGGTCCTAGGACGCTGCACGAGAAGCCCGAGGGGGCCCAGAACCTGGGGCTGGCGGGGAATGGGGTGACTTAGACCTCAGCCTGCTCGGAGGGGGCTGCTGCTCGCTTCTCAAGGGGATAAGCACTCAGTGCCCCCAGCTCTTTTTGGCACAGAGCCTCATGGTGTCCTTGGGGGTCCTGGGCTTGGCTCCCCACACTCACAAGGCTCTGCATACAGCTCAGGACATTGGAGGGTCATTTAGTGGTGAGGTTTTGGGGTTTGGATGTAGCAAACTGTAAAATAACAGAGCTCGGGTGGCTTATCGATGGTGCCCGGTACCGGCCGCCTGGTGCTGGGCCCATGCGGAGCCAGCTTGCACTGCCAGGGCAGCCCTGCTGGGCTGGGCGCGGCCGTCTGGACTGGGGTGGAAGCTGCTCATCCCCGCCTCACCCAGCTTGTGCCACTCGCAGGGAGCCCTGGGGCCTGAGGAGGCGCGGAGACTAGCGCCGGCCCCAGAGCTGCAGCCGTGTGTCTGGGCTCCAGCCACAGGTCCCAGGCTGCACAGTATGTGCCACGCCGTGGATCTCTCCTGGCCAAGACAGGCGAGCACGAGGGTCAGGCGCAGAGCCCTCCTGCGGGCCAGTGCACACGTGGGTGTCCCTGTGAGCAGCCGGGAGAAGGGACAGGATGGTGGAGGTGGGGAGCCCCTGCCCTGTGGCAGCCACGGCTAAGACCTCCAGCCCCGTCGCCCACGGCTCCTGGCGGGCGGGCAGCATGGACACAGGCTCCCTCCTGGTCTCGGCCAGGCCCCTCCCCTCCAGGCACCTGAAATCAGGGGTGGGATGGTCAGAGGGAGCCCCTTGGCCGGCTGGCGAGCTGCCTGCCCTGCTCTCCTGTTTTCTGAGCCCGCCCCTCCTCAAGGGTCATCCCAGGGTCGCCCTCGCAGCGGGCAGAGGAGGTGTGGTCAGCTGCTCCGTGCCTGCCTTTACAGAGAGAGGCTGCACTTGGTTCTGATAACCAAGTAGAATCCTTAACCTAAATTTATGCTTCTGTAATAACTTTATCACTTTTAGTGACAACCCTGGGTGAAAATCCTCGTAAAGCTAATGGTGTCGTCATTGTTAGAGCACCCTCTTCTTCTGGGCCGTTCACGCCCAGAGTAGAGCCTGTCCAGTAGCTCAGACTCTCAGGGAGCTGGTTCCCGTTGTTGGGTGGTTGGGGTCCTTAGGACTGAGTACCTGCCCAGCGCATCCCCTGCCACACGCGTGGCGGGGGGTCTCCAGAACTGTCCTCACGGCCCGGAGGCCTGCGTTGCTGCAGTGTAGCCCCCTCTGCAGGTGGGGGCTTGGATGGAGGTGCCTCAGGCCTGGCACCCACGTCTCCGCTCCGTTTCCCACCTCGAGGTCAGAAGCTCAGCTGCTTCCAGGGTGCTTGGACTCACGGGATGCTGACCCCCTCTCTCTGTGCAGAGCCTGCCCTGCTGTATCTCGGAAGCGTGGCGTCCCAGGAGCCAGGATTTCGGGGTCCAGGTCTGGGGGACCCTGGCTGAGTCTTCTTCCCCACCGGGTTCGGGGAGCCCTTCTCCTCGATCCACCCGCTTGCCAGCAAGGCTCTCGTCTCCCCTCGCAGGCTCCCCTGGGCGGCAACTGCTGCTGTGACTTGGCATCCCATCCCCACTGAGTGACACGCTGACACACTAGACGTAAAGCTACCCAGATGAAGTCAAGGAGAGGGGCAGTCTGGAGCCGGCCATGGGCCTGGCCAGCGGGGTGTCACCCTCTGGGCCCACCATCCCCCTGCTGCCTGCATCTGGTCACCAGGAGACTCACCTGTCTGTCAAGAAATCAAGTTTAAATCAGATTTGAGCAGGAACGCTCCTTGCTCACTTTCATCCCAACCATTGTCTTAAAATCTCCTTTTAATTAACTCTGTTTCCCAGTTCTTTCTGCCTGCTGGGTTGTTTGCTTGAGCGCCTGGCACTGCACCCCTGATCAGGAGCCACGGTCCTGCCCTCCTGTGCCCGGCGGCCCAGAATGGGTGGGCAGGGAGCCTGGGGCTTGGGGACCCAGGGCAAGGCGACCTGCTTCCCTCCAACTGCTGCTGTTCCTTCTTTTTTTCCTTTGTAAAACTGCTTCTTTGGCAGCTTTCACTTCTCGTGTAGGCAAGTCCCAAGCTAATATTTATCCTGTGAAGTATCTCAAAAATGCTGGAGGGCAAGTTATTTGCAGAGAGCTTTATCAGTCTTTGAAAGAGAGTCATTGTTACATTGATAAACTGAGGCACTGCTTACAATAGCCAGATTGTGTTTGAACTTGCAACCTTTAATGCAACAGTTAGTTTTTGTTAACAGATGGAATCGTGTTGGCTGTTCTGGTGAAGAGGGCTTTATCCTTGTGTTTTTTGTCTGTCACTGGCATGCACTGGGAGAGGGGAGACCTGGCGCCCAGAGCTGGTTTTGTAATACGTTCAGGTGTTACTTGTTTTATGATTGGCAGGCTTTTCAGGAACGCGGACTTTGTACATGGAGCTCTCAGTTTTTAGGAATCGTCCCTTTAAAAGTGGAGGTGCTGCCTTTCAGAGGGAAAGCTGCCTCACCATGCAGTCTTCAAAGACTCAGCAGTGTGCAGGAAATAAAAGATAGGTGTAACAAGAATGTGCAGAAGGTGGTGGTATTTATGCGTGGTCAGGAGGTTTCAGGTCTAAAGGAAAACCCTCTGACGAGGAACTAAGAACTTTCCTGAGGCCATTACTTTTTCAGGGGAAGAAGTGGCTTCCTGGGTCTTCTCTGGAGCCCACTTCCCTACACGGCAGCCCCTCTCGCCTGAGTGTCCGGGTAGGAGGTGGGGAAGTCCTCTGGGGGTGGAAGGATGTCCAGGGCCTTAGCACCAAGCACCCTCGAGTTTGTGCCCCTGCCTCCTGCCCAGGGGTCTGGGGTAGAGGTGAGTGCTGCGGCTTCTGTACAGGGACAGACGTGGGGACTCTCGTGTGGCTCGGATGAGAGGCAGGTCCAGAGGCGAGTTAAGCCTCAGTGACCAGGGGCTGGGGGCCCAGGCCGGTGGGGGCAGAGGGGCCTTAGGCGGGCTGTGCTGGGGCTGGAGGCCGGGATGTGGGGACTTGTGCTGCACTGGTGCTCCTTGGAGGGGCCCGAGGGCCGGCGCCCGGGGGGCGGTGCCTCTGCCCTGGAGAGACCTCAGTCGGACCAGGCACTTCCTCCTGGGTCAGCTGACTCCCTGCAGCCGCTGACTCGCTGTTCCTCGCGGCCTCAGCGCTTCCCTCTCTGTCCCTCCTTTCTGGCTCACGCCTGCGCTGCGCATGGAGCTGCCTGTGGCCTGAGTGGGGCCGAGAGCCCATCTTCCTGCTGTCTTCGCTGCAGCCACAGACACACACGTTGTCCATGCCCCAGTGTCCCTCTGGGTGCTGGCTGAATTGTTTGCAGGACGCACTGAGTTTCTGCAGGGGGAAAAAAATTCCATTTCTGGCCATCGTGACTCTCCAGGTCATTTTCTAGGTGTGCCTCCCACCGCTGTCATCTCCAGAACTTTTTCTTCTCCCCCAACAGAAACTCTGTACCCCTTACATTTACTTATTTTTTTCAGAGGAATTCCAACTTTTTCATTTTTGTCCTTTTATACAAAACCAAGAAGAAGAAATAGAACTGCAGAAGTAGTTAACTGGTAGAACACACGTACACAGAAATTTGGATAGGAAGACAAGCTTATTTACAGTGAGGGAACACATTTTTTTTGTTACTTAAAATCACACATCTCTGGCTGCGCCGGGACTTCGCTGCTGTGCGAGGCCCCCTCTGGTTGCCCAGGCTTCTCATCGCGGCGGCTTTTCTTGCTGTGGTTCGTGTGCGCGGTTGCTTAGCTTGTGGGATCTTCCCGGACCAGGGATCGAACCTGCGTCCCCTACGTTGACAGGTGGGCTTCCCTGGTGGCTTAGACGGTAAAGAATCTGCCTGCGATGGAGGAGACTCGGGTTTGATCCCTGGGTCAGGAAGGTCCCCTGGAGAAGGGAATGGCAACCCCCTCCAGTATTCTTGCCTGGGAAATTCCCATGGACAGAGGAGCCTGGAGGGGGCTACAGGCTGTGAGGTCGCAAGGGAGTCGGACATGACTGAGCAGCTGACACTTTGAACACTTTTCTTAACCGCTGGACCCCCAGGGAAGTCCCCTTACATTCATCTTTAGTGCATCTGGAAACCCTTCGTCACTGGTAAGTTTCTGTGGTCAGTGCTGTTTGTTCATAAATTCACTCTTTGGAGCCACCAGCCCTTCCTCCAGTGCCTACATGTCTGGCAGGTGCCTGGGGACCCTGGGCCTCCTTTCCGGCTCAGACTCTGTTTCCTGGTGCTGTGTTTGTGTGTCTGTGTGTGTGTGTGTGTGTTTTGTGGAGATAGCATCCTTCTGCTGTAATCCAGTCCTGGGTTGTTCGGGGGGTGGGGGGGCCAGCACTTAGTCCTGGGTGATGTCAGCACCCATGGGTTAACTAGTGGGAGAGAAAGGCGCTTGTCAGTGTTTGCAGCTGAGAAACTTGAACTCGGGCTTTGGCCTGGGGAGTCTGGTGCCATTTGGACCTCAGGAGGGGCAAAGTGCTAGACAAGCATTAGAGCTGCTCAACCCCAGGTGGGTCTGTTTCAGACCTTGAAGGACTTTTCTGTCTTGTTGCTCATGGCCTGGAGAGAAGAGGGTTGATCCCTGACTGCTTGATGGGCATCATACCTGGGAGTGGAGGCTGGCCACGTGTACCCCTGAGTGCAGTGCATTGTGGGAGAATCCGTGATGAACGAAGCAGGTGGTGCTGCAGCTTGGGATGGGTGCTTGACGTCAGTCCAGCGGAGAGAAGGCTAAATAAATAAAGAAGCAGAGCGAAATCTGGGCTCCAGGAGGAGCAACAGGTGCTGTTGGCGAAAAGCCCTGTAATTGTGCTTGGAAACCGGAGTAGCCACCAAGGAAGGGCCTCCCAGCAACACAGGACAGAGAGGTAGGGCCCATGTACCGGACTGTTGGGGAGGGACCTGCTGCGTTCCTGGTGGGTGACTGAACGGTCTGTAGTTACTTTATTGCTGATGACAGATTGGGAAGAGCTTCTGAGCTGGTCCTTGGTGATCAGCTCTGAGTCTTTTAGTGGACCCGCCAGGAGCTGAGTCCACAGCTGGCTTTGCAGACCTGCCTCCCCCACCCTTCAACCCCATCGAACTCTCTCCGGGTGCCTGGCCTTGCAAGCCTCTGTCAGCACTCTCTGAACCATCTGAGATTCAGCTTCATTGTAGAACAGTCCTGAATGTCATCCCACATGTCAAGCTCTTCTGTGAAGTTTGGATGGGGAAACTAAATTAGGAAATAACTTCGGGTCGTATAGAAGCAGCAGCAATATATATATAATGGTGAATCGCTCAGAACACCTCTTTCTCTGCATTCAGTGGTGGTGTTTAGCTGCTCAGTCGTATCCGACTCTCTTGCGACCTCATGGACTGTAGCCCACCAGGCTCTTCTGTCCATGAGATTTCCCAAGCAAGAATACTGGAGTGGGTTGCCATTTCCTCCTCCAGGGGACTTTTCTAACCCAGGATTGAACCCACGTCTCCTGCATGAAGGGGTCGACAGAGGGGACGACAGAGGATGAGATGGTTGGATGGCATCACCAACTCGATGGGCATGAGTTTGAGCAAGCTCCGGGAGTTGGTGATAGATAGGGAAGCCTGGCGTGCTGCAGTCCATGGGGTCGCAGAGTCAGACGCGACTGAACTGAACTCATGCATTGGCAGGCAAGTTCTTTATGGCTGAGCCACCAGAAAGCTCCTCTCTGCATCCATACCTTAAAAAAAACTTTATGGGACCATTAAGTGTTGTTGATTTATAATGTGCCTTTTGTGCCTGTTATTAGGCACATTTCCATGTCAACAGGTAATCCCACAACGTGGAGTTTGTGTCAGAATCCATCTTCCTTTACGTGAGCAGGTTTCTCAGTGGTGTTGGTCCGCAGACTGTACAGGCTTTGCTTTCCAA